>NW_026991709.1:156443894-161443894 GCF_029215605.1 Mirounga angustirostris
CCGCAGTGCTCCCTGCCTGAAACAAGCGGGGAGTCGTGTGCTGCCTTCTGCCGGGGCCTGCGTCTCACACGGAAAGCGGTTTGGGCCTCCCTTGCCGGGCGCTCACGCGTGCACACAGCAGAACGCTTCCAGCCTCCGGCCTGGCTCTTTTAGCCGAAGCGGGAGTTCTCTACAGGGCGGTTCCTTTGAGTTAGGGGGTTGGCTTGAGGCCTGCGGGCGCGCGCCCGGGGCAAGGGGAGTAGCCTCAGAAACGAGAGGTGAGTGGAGAGCTGCCTCCCACACAGGCCCCTTTCTCGCTCCATTTCCCGCAGGGGACCCTGTCCCCAGTCTCTCCAACACGAGCACTGTAAAATGCCTCTGGCTTCAGGAACGGCCCTGTCAACTAGAGCGCAGTCCTTCTGTAGCATTCACTCTTGCTCTTAGCAGCCTGGGAACTAGGCATCCAGGCACACAGGGTGCAGCAGGGCTCAGCTCCTAAAACAAGGCGTGAGTCGACAGCAGCCTTCCTTACGGGCCTGCTTCTCACTCCGAGTCACGTTTAGCTTCCATTTCTCATGCTTTCACAAAGGCACCCCACAGGTGACGTCCCGGCTCAGGAAGGGCCGTCTGGGCTGAGGCCCGCGTTCTCTACAGGTTTGTTCCTCGGCGTTGGCTGCATGGCCCTTAGGACTCCAGGCACACACGGGAGAGCCGATCGAGTTTCCCGAAACCAGAGTTGAGGCGACAGGGTGCCCTCTGCCCATGCTGATTTCTCCCCCCGGAACCCAGCTGGGACTCCCTCCCCAGGCTTGCACTCCAGCAGAGGGGAAAATGGCTGCCACCCTGTGGCGAGGCGAAGGAGCTGAAGCTGGGCTTCTTTAGCGGCTTCTCCCTGCCAAACCAGTGCGGAGCACTTAGCATTCCTGTGCACACCTGGAGCAGTAGTGTTAGCTCCAGGTGACAACAGCTGAGTCGAGAGGTGCCTTCCTGGCCCGGGCTGCTTCTCGCTCGGTGGCGGGCACGGAAGGAGCCCGTTCCCCAGGCGCTCACCCACGGTAGCCGGGAAACTGCTCCCTCCCCCTCAGAGCGCTGGATGGTAGCTCAAGCACGGTCTCTGTACACTGCTGTTTCTTGGAGGTAGAACGCAGGCGATCAGGCTTCCATGCGAAAGCGGGGCCTCGGTGCGAGCTTCATGAAACAAGTGGGGGAGTCGAGGGCTGCCTTGTGCAGCAGCCGGCGGCTCCCTCGGATTTAGGTTTGGGACTCCCTTGCAGTGCTCTCACGCACGCACACAACAAAATGCCTCCACCCTCGGGAGCGGCCGTTTTAGCTGGGGCACGCATTCTCTCCCGAGTTTTCCCTTCGAGTGGGGTGGCTGTCCTTCAGCCTGCACGCACCCCCCCGGGGCAACGGTACCAGCCCCAGAGGCATGGTGTGAGTGGAGAGCTCCCTGCAGTCCGGCCTGTCTCCCCCCCACGCCCCCACCCCCGGCCTTACGGAATGGAGCCCGGCCCCGGGCCCCCTCACCCACAGGACCCCCTCAACTGCTTCCTCCCACACAGAGGTCGACGGTAGCTAAAGCACGGTGTCTCTGCAGTGTTGCTGCTTCGAGTTAGAACGCTTGCGGTTAGACTTCCAGGCCAAAGCGGGACCGCAGTGCTCCCTGCCTGAAACAAGCGGGGAGTCGTGTGCTGCCTTCTGCCGGGGCCTGCGTCTCACACGGAAAGCGGTTTGGGCCTCCCTTGCCGGGCGCTCACGCGTGCACACAGCAGAACGCTTCCAGCCTCCGGCCTGGCTCTTTTAGCCGAAGCGGGAGTTCTCTACAGGGCGGTTCCTTTGAGTTAGGGGGTTGGCTTGAGGCCTGCGGGCGCGCGCCCGGGGCAAGGGGAGTAGCCTCAGAAACGAGAGGTGAGTGGAGAGCTGCCTCCCACACAGGCCCCTTTCTCGCTCCATTTCCCGCAGGGGACCCTGTCCCCAGTCTCTCCAACACGAGCACTGTAAAATGCCTCTGGCTTCAGGAACGGCCCTGTCAACTAGAGCGCAGTCCTTCTGTAGCATTCACTCTTGCTCTTAGCAGCCTGGGAACTAGGCATCCAGGCACACAGGGTGCAGCAGGGCTCAGCTCCTAAAACAAGGCGTGAGTCGACAGCAGCCTTCCTTACGGGCCTGCTTCTCACTCCGAGTCACGTTTAGCTTCCATTTCTCATGCTTTCACAAAGGCACCCCACAGGTGACGTCCCGGCTCAGGAAGGGCCGTCTGTGCTGAGGCCCGCGTTCTCTACAGGTTTGTTCCTCGGCGTTGGCTGCATGGCCCTTAGGACTCCAGGCACACACGGGAGAGCCGATCGAGTTTCCCGAAACCAGAGTTGAGGCGACAGGGTGCCCTCTGCCCATGCTGATTTCTCCCCCCGGAACCCAGCTGGGACTCCCTCCCCAGGCTTGCACTCCAGCAGAGGGGAAAATGGCTGCCACCCTGTGGCGAGGCGAAGGAGCTGAAGCTGGGCTTCTTTAGGGGCTTCTCCCTGCCAAACCAGTGCGGAGCACTTAGCATTCCTGTGCACACCTGGAGCAGTAGTGTTAGCTCCAGGTGACAACAGCTGAGTCGAGAGGTGCCTTCCTGTCCCGGGCTGCTTCTCCCTCGGTGGCGGGCAAGGAAGGAGCCCGTTCCCCAGGCGCTCACCCACGGTAGCCGGGAAACTGCTCCCTCCCCCTCAGAGCGCTGGATGGTAGCTCAAGCACGGTCTCTGTACACTGCTGTTTCTTGGAGGTAGAACGCAGGCGATCAGGCTTCCATGCGAAAGCGGGGCCTCGGTGCGAGCTTCATGAAACAAGTGGGGGAGTCGAGGGCTGCCTTGTGCAGCAGCCGGCGGCTCCCTCGGATTTAGGTTTGGGACTCCCTTGCAGTGCTCTCACGCACGCACACAACAAAATGCCTCCACCCTCGGGAGCGGCCGTTTTAGCTGGGGCACGCATTCTCTCCCGAGTTTTCCCTTCGAGTGGGGTGGCTGTCCTTCAGCCTGCACGCACCCCCCCGGGGCAACGGTACCAGCCCCAGAGGCATGGTGTGAGTGGAGAGCTCCCTGCAGTCAGGCCTGTCTCCCCCCCACGCCCCCACCCCCGGCCTTACGGAATGGAGCCCGGCCCCGGGCCCCCTCACCCACAGGACCCCCTCAACTGCTTCCTCCCACACAGAGGTCGATGGTAGCTAAAGCACGGTGTCTCTGCAGTGTTGCTGCTTCGAGTTAGAACGCTTGCGGTTAGACTTCCAGGCCAAAGCGGGACCGCAGTGCTCCCTGCCTGAAACAAGCGGGGAGTCGTGTGCTGCCTTCTGCCGGGGCCTGCGTCTCACACGGAAAGCGGTTTGGGCCCCCCTTGCCGGGCGCTCACGCGTGCACACAGCAGAACGCTTCCAGCCTCCGGCCTGGCTCTTTTAGCCGAAGCGGGAGTTCTCTACAGGGCGGTTCCTTTGAGTTAGGGGGTTGGCTTGAGGCCTGCGGGCGCGCGCCCGGGGCAAGGGGAGTAGCCTCAGAAACGAGACGTGAGTGGAGAGCTGCCTCCCACACAGGCCCCTTTCTCGCTCCATTTCCCGCAGGGGACCCTGTCCCCAGTCTCTCCAACACGAGCACTGTAAAATGCCTCTGGCTTCAGGAACGGCCCTGTCAACTAGAGCGCAGTCCTTCTGTAGCATTCACTCTTGCTCTTAGCAGCCTGGGAACTAGGCATCCAGGCACACAGGGTGCAGCAGGGCTCAGCTCCTAAAACAAGGCGTGAGTCGACAGCAGCCTTCCTTACGGGCCTGCTTCTCACTCCGAGTCACGTTTAGCTTCCATTTCTCATGCTTTCACAAAGGCACCCCACAGGTGACGTCCCGGCTCAGGAAGGGCCGTCTGGGCTGAGGCCCGCGTTCTCTACAGGTTTGTTCCTCGGCGTTGGCTGCATGGCCCTTAGGACTCCAGGCACACACGGGAGAGCCGATCGAGTTTCCCGAAACCAGAGTTGAGGCGACAGGGTGCCCTCTGCCCATGCTGATTTCTCCCCCCGGAACCCAGCTGGGACTCCCTCCCCAGGCTTGCACTCCAGCAGAGGGGAAAATGGCTGCCACCCTGTGGCGAGGCGAAGGAGCTGAAGCTGGGCTTCTTTAGCGGCTTCTCCCTGCCAAACCAGTGCGGAGCACTTAGCATTCCTGTGCACACCTGGAGCAGTAGTGTTAGCTCCAGGTGACAACAGCTGAGTCGAGAGGTGCCTTCCTGGCCCGGGCTGCTTCTCGCTCGGTGGCGGGCACGGAAGGAGCCCGTTCCCCAGGCGCTCACCCACGGTAGCCGGGAAACTGCTCCCTCCCCCTCAGAGCGCTGGATGGTAGCTCAAGCACGGTCTCTGTACACTGCTGTTTCTTGGAGGTAGAACGCAGGCGATCAGGCTTCCATGCGAAAGCGGGGCCTCGGTGCGAGCTTCATGAAACAAGTGGGGGAGTCGAGGGCTGCCTTGTGCAGCAGCCGGCGGCTCCCTCGGATTTAGGTTTGGGACTCCCTTGCAGTGCTCTCACGCACGCACACAACAAAATGCCTCCACCCTCGGGAGCGGCCGTTTTAGCTGGGGCACGCATTCTCTCCCGAGTTTTCCCTTCGAGTGGGGTGGCTGTCCTTCAGCCTGCACGCACCCCCCCGGGGCAACGGTACCAGCCCCAGAGGCATGGTGTGAGTGGAGAGCTCCCTGCAGTCCGGCCTGTCTCCCCCCCACGCCCCCACCCCCGGCCTTACGGAATGGAGCCCGGCCCCGGGCCCCCTCACCCACAGGACCCCCTCAACTGCTTCCTCCCACACAGAGGTCGACGGTAGCTAAAGCACGGTGTCTCTGCAGTGTTGCTGCTTCGAGTTAGAACGCTTGCGGTTAGACTTCCAGGCCAAAGCGGGACCGCAGTGCTCCCTGCCTGAAACAAGCGGGGAGTCGTGTGCTGCCTTCTGCCGGGGCCTGCGTCTCACACGGAAAGCGGTTTGGGCCTCCCTTGCCGGGCGCTCACGCGTGCACACAGCAGAACGCTTCCAGCCTCCGGCCTGGCTCTTTTAGCCGAAGCGGGAGTTCTCTACAGGGCGGTTCCTTTGAGTTAGGGGGTTGGCTTGAGGCCTGCGGGCGCGCGCCCGGGGCAAGGGGAGTAGCCTCAGAAACGAGAGGTGAGTGGAGAGCTGCCTCCCACACAGGCCCCTTTCTCGCTCCATTTCCCGCAGGGGACCCTGTCCCCAGTCTCTCCAACACGAGCACTGTAAAATGCCTCTGGCTTCAGGAACGGCCCTGTCAACTAGAGCGCAGTCCTTCTGTAGCATTCACTCTTGCTCTTAGCAGCCTGGGAACTAGGCATCCAGGCACACAGGGTGCAGCAGGGCTCAGCTCCTAAAACAAGGCGTGAGTCGACAGCAGCCTTCCTTACGGGCCTGCTTCTCACTCCGAGTCACGTTTAGCTTCCATTTCTCATGCTTTCACAAAGGCACCCCACAGGTGACGTCCCGGCTCAGGAAGGGCCGTCTGTGCTGAGGCCCGCGTTCTCTACAGGTTTGTTCCTCGGCGTTGGCTGCATGGCCCTTAGGACTCCAGGCACACACGGGAGAGCCGATCGAGTTTCCCGAAACCAGAGTTGAGGCGACAGGGTGCCCTCTGCCCATGCTGATTTCTCCCCCCGGAACCCAGCTGGGACTCCCTCCCCAGGCTTGCACTCCAGCAGAGGGGAAAATGGCTGCCACCCTGTGGCGAGGCGAAGGAGCTGAAGCTGGGCTTCTTTAGGGGCTTCTCCCTGCCAAACCAGTGCGGAGCACTTAGCATTCCTGTGCACACCTGGAGCAGTAGTGTTAGCTCCAGGTGACAACAGCTGAGTCGAGAGGTGCCTTCCTGTCCCGGGCTGCTTCTCCCTCGGTGGCGGGCAAGGAAGGAGCCCGTTCCCCAGGCGCTCACCCACGGTAGCCGGGAAACTGCTCCCTCCCCCTCAGAGCGCTGGATGGTAGCTCAAGCACGGTCTCTGTACACTGCTGTTTCTTGGAGGTAGAACGCAGGCGATCAGGCTTCCATGCGAAAGCGGGGCCTCGGTGCGAGCTTCATGAAACAAGTGGGGGAGTCGAGGGCTGCCTTGTGCAGCAGCCGGCGGCTCCCTCGGATTTAGGTTTGGGACTCCCTTGCAGTGCTCTCACGCACGCACACAACAAAATGCCTCCACCCTCGGGAGCGGCCGTTTTAGCTGGGGCACGCATTCTCTCCCGAGTTTTCCCTTCGAGTGGGGTGGCTGTCCTTCAGCCTGCACGCACCCCCCCGGGGCAACGGTACCAGCCCCAGAGGCATGGTGTGAGTGGAGAGCTCCCTGCAGTCAGGCCTGTCTCCCCCCCACGCCCCCACCCCCGGCCTTACGGAATGGAGCCCGGCCCCGGGCCCCCTCACCCACAGGACCCCCTCAACTGCTTCCTCCCACACAGAGGTCGATGGTAGCTAAAGCACGGTGTCTCTGCAGTGTTGCTGCTTCGAGTTAGAACGCTTGCGGTTAGACTTCCAGGCCAAAGCGGGACCGCAGTGCTCCCTGCCTGAAACAAGCGGGGAGTCGTGTGCTGCCTTCTGCCGGGGCCTGCGTCTCACACGGAAAGCGGTTTGGGCCCCCCTTGCCGGGCGCTCACGCGTGCACACAGCAGAACGCTTCCAGCCTCCGGCCTGGCTCTTTTAGCCGAAGCGGGAGTTCTCTACAGGGCGGTTCCTTTGAGTTAGGGGGTTGGCTTGAGGCCTGCGGGCGCGCGCCCGGGGCAAGGGGAGTAGCCTCAGAAACGAGACGTGAGTGGAGAGCTGCCTCCCACACAGGCCCCTTTCTCGCTCCATTTCCCGCAGGGGACCCTGTCCCCAGTCTCTCCAACACGAGCACTGTAAAATGCCTCTGGCTTCAGGAACGGCCCTGTCAACTAGAGCGCAGTCCTTCTGTAGCATTCACTCTTGCTCTTAGCAGCCTGGGAACTAGGCATCCAGGCACACAGGGTGCAGCAGGGCTCAGCTCCTAAAACAAGGCGTGAGTCGACAGCAGCCTTCCTTACGGGCCTGCTTCTCACTCCGAGTCACGTTTAGCTTCCATTTCTCATGCTTTCACAAAGGCACCCCACAGGTGACGTCCCGGCTCAGGAAGGGCCGTCTGGGCTGAGGCCCGCGTTCTCTACAGGTTTGTTCCTCGGCGTTGGCTGCATGGCCCTTAGGACTCCAGGCACACACGGGAGAGCCGATCGAGTTTCCCGAAACCAGAGTTGAGGCGACAGGGTGCCCTCTGCCCATGCTGATTTCTCCCCCCGGAACCCAGCTGGGACTCCCTCCCCAGGCTTGCACTCCAGCAGAGGGGAAAATGGCTGCCACCCTGTGGCGAGGCGAAGGAGCTGAAGCTGGGCTTCTTTAGCGGCTTCTCCCTGCCAAACCAGTGCGGAGCACTTAGCATTCCTGTGCACACCTGGAGCAGTAGTGTTAGCTCCAGGTGACAACAGCTGAGTCGAGAGGTGCCTTCCTGGCCCGGGCTGCTTCTCGCTCGGTGGCGGGCACGGAAGGAGCCCGTTCCCCAGGCGCTCACCCACGGTAGCCGGGAAACTGCTCCCTCCCCCTCAGAGCGCTGGATGGTAGCTCAAGCACGGTCTCTGTACACTGCTGTTTCTTGGAGGTAGAACGCAGGCGATCAGGCTTCCATGCGAAAGCGGGGCCTCGGTGCGAGCTTCATGAAACAAGTGGGGGAGTCGAGGGCTGCCTTGTGCAGCAGCCGGCGGCTCCCTCGGATTTAGGTTTGGGACTCCCTTGCAGTGCTCTCACGCACGCACACAACAAAATGCCTCCACCCTCGGGAGCGGCCGTTTTAGCTGGGGCACGCATTCTCTCCCGAGTTTTCCCTTCGAGTGGGGTGGCTGTCCTTCAGCCTGCACGCACCCCCCCGGGGCAACGGTACCAGCCCCAGAGGCATGGTGTGAGTGGAGAGCTCCCTGCAGTCAGGCCTGTCTCCCCCCCACGCCCCCACCCCCGGCCTTACGGAATGGAGCCCGGCCCCGGGCCCCCTCACCCACAGGACCCCCTCAACTGCTTCCTCCCACACAGAGGTCGACGGTAGCTAAAGCACGGTGTCTCTGCAGTGTTGCTGCTTCGAGTTAGAACGCTTGCGGTTAGACTTCCAGGCCAAAGCGGGACCGCAGTGCTCCCTGCCTGAAACAAGCGGGGAGTCGTGTGCTGCCTTCTGCCGGGGCCTGCGTCTCACACGGAAAGCGGTTTGGGCCCCCCTTGCCGGGCGCTCACGCGTGCACACAGCAGAACGCTTCCAGCCTCCGGCCTGGCTCTTTTAGCCGAAGCGGGAGTTCTCTACAGGGCGGTTCCTTTGAGTTAGGGGGTTGGCTTGAGGCCTGCGGGCGCGCGCCCGGGGCAAGGGGAGTAGCCTCAGAAACGAGAGGTGAGTGGAGAGCTGCCTCCCACACAGGCCCCTTTCTCGCTCCATTTCCCGCAGGGGACCCTGTCCCCAGTCTCTCCAACACGAGCACTGTAAAATGCCTCTGGCTTCAGGAACGGCCCTGTCAACTAGAGCGCAGTCCTTCTGTAGCATTCACTCTTGCTCTTAGCAGCCTGGGAACTAGGCATCCAGGCACACAGGGTGCAGCAGGGCTCAGCTCCTAAAACAAGGCGTGAGTCGACAGCAGCCTTCCTTACGGGCCTGCTTCTCACTCCGAGTCACGTTTAGCTTCCATTTCTCATGCTTTCACAAAGGCACCCCACAGGTGACGTCCCGGCTCAGGAAGGGCCGTCTGGGCTGAGGCCCGCGTTCTCTACAGGTTTGTTCCTCGGCGTTGGCTGGATGGCCCTTAGGACTCCAGGCACACACGGGAGAGCCGATCGAGTTTCCCGAAACCAGAGTTGAGGCGACAGGGTGCCCTCTGCCCATGCTGATTTCTCCCCCCGGAACCCAGCTGGGACTCCCTCCCCAGGCTTGCACTCCAGCAGAGGGGAAAATGGCTGCCACCCTGTGGCGAGGCGAAGGAGCTGAAGCTGGGCTTCTTTAGCGGCTTCTCCCTGCCAAACCAGTGCGGAGCACTTAGCATTCCTGTGCACACCTGGAGCAGTAGTGTTAGCTCCAGGTGACAACAGCTGAGTCGAGAGGTGCCTTCCTGGCCCGGGCTGCTTCTCCCTCGGTGGCGGGCACGGAAGGAGCCCGTTCCCCAGGCGCTCACCCACGGTAGCCGGGAAACTGCTCCCTCCCCCTCAGAGCGCTGGATGGTAGCTCAAGCACGGTCTCTGTACACTGCTGTTTCTTGGAGGTAGAACGCAGGCGATCAGGCTTCCATGCGAAAGCGGGGCCTCGGTGCGAGCTTCATGAAACAAGTGGGGGAGTCGAGGGCTGCCTTGTGCAGCAGCCGGCGGCTCCCTCGGATTTAGGTTTGGGACTCCCTTGCAGTGCTCTCACGCACGCACACAACAAAATGCCTCCACCCTCGGGAGCGGCCGTTTTAGCTGGGGCACGCATTCTCTCCCGAGTTTTCCCTTCGAGTGGGGTGGCTGTCCTTCAGCCTGCACGCACCCCCCCGGGGCAACGGTACCAGCCCCAGAGGCATGGTGTGAGTGGAGAGCTCCCTGCAGTCCGGCCTGTCCCCCCCCACGCCCCCACCCCCGGCCTTACGGAATGGAGCCCGGCCCCGGGCCCCCTCACCCACAGGACCCCCTCAACTGCTTCCTCCCACACAGAGGTCGACGGTAGCTAAAGCACGGTGTCTCTGCAGTGTTGCTGCTTCGAGTTAGAACGCTTGCGGTTAGACTTCCAGGCCAAAGCGGGACCGCAGTGCTCCCTGCCTGAAACAAGCGGGGAGTCGTGTGCTGCCTTCTGCCGGGGCCTGCGTCTCACACGGAAAGCGGTTTGGGCCTCCCTTGCCGGGCGCTCACGCGTGCACACAGCAGAACGCTTCCAGCCTCCGGCCTGGCTCTTTTAGCCGAAGCGGGAGTTCTCTACAGGGCGGTTCCTTTGAGTTAGGGGGTTGGCTTGAGGCCTGCGGGCGCGCGCCCGGGGCAAGGGGAGTAGCCTCAGAAACGAGAGGTGAGTGGAGAGCTGCCTCCCACACAGGCCCCTTTCTCGCTCCATTTCCCGCAGGGGACCCTGTCCCCAGTCTCTCCAACACGAGCACTGTAAAATGCCTCTGACTTCAGGAACGGCCCTGTCAACTAGAGCGCAGTCCTTCTGTAGCATTCACTCTTGCTCTTAGCAGCCTGGGAACTAGGCATCCAGGCACACAGGGTGCAGCAGGGCTCAGCTCCTAAAACAAGGCGTGAGTCGACAGCAGCCTTCCTTACGGGCCTGCTTCTCACTCCGAGTCACGTTTAGCTTCCATTTCTCATGCTTTCACAAAGGCACCCCACAGGTGACGTCCCGGCTCAGGAAGGGCCGTCTGTGCTGAGGCCCGCGTTCTCTACAGGTTTGTTCCTCGGCGTTGGCTGCATGGCCCTTAGGACTCCAGGCACACACGGGAGAGCCGATCGAGTTTCCCGAAACCAGAGTTGAGGCGACAGGGTGCCCTCTGCCCATGCTGATTTCTCCCCCCGGAACCCAGCTGGGACTCCCTCCCCAGGCTTGCACTCCAGCAGAGGGGAAAATGGCTGCCACCCTGTGGCGAGGCGAAGGAGCTGAAGCTGGGCTTCTTTAGGGGCTTCTCCCTGCCAAACCAGTGCGGAGCACTTAGCATTCCTGTGCACACCTGGAGCAGTAGTGTTAGCTCCAGGTGACAACAGCTGAGTCGAGAGGTGCCTTCCTGTCCCGGGCTGCTTCTCCCTCGGTGGCGGGCAAGGAAGGAGCCCGTTCCCCAGGCGCTCACCCACGGTAGCCGGGAAACTGCTCCCTCCCCCTCAGAGCGCTGGATGGTAGCTCAAGCACGGTCTCTGTACACTGCTGTTTCTTGGAGGTAGAACGCAGGCGATCAGGCTTCCATGCGAAAGCGGGGCCTCGGTGCGAGCTTCATGAAACAAGTGGGGGAGTCGAGGGCTGCCTTGTGCAGCAGCCGGCGGCTCCCTCGGATTTAGGTTTGGGACTCCCTTGCAGTGCTCTCACGCACGCACACAACAAAATGCCTCCACCCTCGGGAGCGGCCGTTTTAGCTGGGGCACGCATTCTCTCCCGAGTTTTCCCTTCGAGTGGGGTGGCTGTCCTTCAGCCTGCACGCACCCCCCCGGGGCAACGGTACCAGCCCCAGAGGCATGGTGTGAGTGGAGAGCTCCCTGCAGTCAGGCCTGTCTCCCCCCCACGCCCCCACCCCCGGCCTTACGGAATGGAGCCCGGCCCCGGGCCCCCTCACCCACAGGACCCCCTCAACTGCTTCCTCCCACACAGAGGTCGACGGTAGCTAAAGCACGGTGTCTCTGCAGTGTTGCTGCTTCGAGTTAGAACGCTTGCGGTTAGACTTCCAGGCCAAAGCGGGACCGCAGTGCTCCCTGCCTGAAACAAGCGGGGAGTCGTGTGCTGCCTTCTGCCGGGGCCTGCGTCTCACACGGAAAGCGGTTTGGGCCCCCCTTGCCGGGCGCTCACGCGTGCACACAGCAGAACGCTTCCAGCCTCCGGCCTGGCTCTTTTAGCCGAAGCGGGAGTTCTCTACAGGGCGGTTCCTTTGAGTTAGGGGGTTGGCTTGAGGCCTGCGGGCGCGCGCCCGGGGCAAGGGGAGTAGCCTCAGAAACGAGACGTGAGTGGAGAGCTGCCTCCCACACAGGCCCCTTTCTCGCTCCATTTCCCGCAGGGGACCCTGTCCCCAGTCTCTCCAACACGAGCACTGTAAAATGCCTCTGGCTTCAGGAACGGCCCTGTCAACTAGAGCGCAGTCCTTCTGTAGCATTCACTCTTGCTCTTAGCAGCCTGGGAACTAGGCATCCAGGCACACAGGGTGCAGCAGGGCTCAGCTCCTAAAACAAGGCGTGAGTCGACAGCAGCCTTCCTTACGGGCCTGCTTCTCACTCCGAGTCACGTTTAGCTTCCATTTCTCATGCTTTCACAAAGGCACCCCACAGGTGACGTCCCGGCTCAGGAAGGGCCGTCTGTGCTGAGGCCCGCGTTCTCTACAGGTTTGTTCCTCGGCGTTGGCTGCATGGCCCTTAGGACTCCAGGCACACACGGGAGAGCCGATCGAGTTTCCCGAAACCAGAGTTGAGGCGACAGGGTGCCCTCTGCCCATGCTGATTTCTCCCCCCGGAACCCAGCTGGGACTCCCTCCCCAGGCTTGCACTCCAGCAGAGGGGAAAATGGCTGCCACCCTGTGGCGAGGCGAAGGAGCTGAAGCTGGGCTTCTTTAGCGGCTTCTCCCTGCCAAACCAGTGCGGAGCACTTAGCATTCCTGTGCACACCTGGAGCAGTAGTGTTAGCTCCAGGTGACAACAGCTGAGTCGAGAGGTGCCTTCCTGTCCCGGGCTGCTTCTCCCTCGGTGGCGGGCAAGGAAGGAGCCCGTTCCCCAGGCGCTCACCCACGGTAGCCGGGAAACTGCTCCCTCCCCCTCAGAGCGCTGGATGGTAGCTCAAGCACGGTCTCTGTACACTGCTGTTTCTTGGAGGTAGAACGCAGGCGATCAGGCTTCCATGCGAAAGCGGGGCCTCGGTGCGAGCTTCATGAAACAAGTGGGGGAGTCGAGGGCTGCCTTGTGCAGCAGCCGGCGGCTCCCTCGGATTTAGGTTTGGGACTCCCTTGCAGTGCTCTCACGCACGCACACAACAAAATGCCTCCACCCTCGGGAGCGGCCGTTTTAGCTGGGGCACGCATTCTCTCCCGAGTTTTCCCTTCGAGTGGGGTGGCTGTCCTTCAGCCTGCACGCACCCCCCCGGGGCAACGGTACCAGCCCCAGAGGCATGGTGTGAGTGGAGAGCTCCCTGCAGTCCGGCCTGTCTCCCCCCCACGCCCCCACCCCCGGCCTTACGGAATGGAGCCCGGCCCCGGGCCCCCTCACCCACAGGACCCCCTCAACTGCTTCCTCCCACACAGAGGTCGACGGTAGCTAAAGCACGGTGTCTCTGCAGTGTTGCTGCTTCGAGTTAGAACGCTTGCGGTTAGACTTCCATGCCAAAGCGGGACCGCAGTGCTCCCTGCCTGAAACAAGCGGGGAGTCGTGTGCTGCCTTCTGCCGGGGCCTGCGTCTCACACGGAAAGCGGTTTGGGCCTCCCTTGCCGGGCGCTCACGCGTGCACACAGCAGAACGCTTCCAGCCTCCGGCCTGGCTCTTTTAGCCGAAGCGGGAGTTCTCTACAGGGCGGTTCCTTTGAGTTAGGGGGTTGGCTTGAGGCCTGCGGGCGCGCGCCCGGGGCAAGGGGAGTAGCCTCAGAAATGAGAGGTGAGTGGAGAGCTGCCTCCCACACAGGCCCCTTTCTCGCTCCATTTCCCGCAGGGGACCCTGTCCCCAGTCTCTCCAACACGAGCACTGTAAAATGCCTCTGGCTTCAGGAACGGCCCTGTCAACTAGAGCGCAGTCCTTCTGTAGCATTCACTCTTGCTCTTAGCAGCCTGGGAACTAGGCATCCAGGCACACAGGGTGCAGCAGGGCTCAGCTCCTAAAACAAGGCGTGAGTCGACAGCAGCCTTCCTTACGGGCCTGCTTCTCACTCCGAGTCACGTTTAGCTTCCATTTCTCATGCTTTCACAAAGGCACCCCACAGGTGACGTCCCGGCTCAGGAAGGGCCGTCTGTGCTGAGGCCCGCGTTCTCTACAGGTTTGTTCCTCGGCGTTGGCTGCATGGCCCTTAGGACTCCAGGCACACACGGGAGAGCCGATCGAGTTTCCCGAAACCAGAGTTGAGGCGACAGGGTGCCCTCTGCCCATGCTGATTTCTCCCCCCGGAACCCAGCTGGGACTCCCTCCCCAGGCTTGCACTCCAGCAGAGGGGAAAATGGCTGCCACCCTGTGGCGAGGCGAAGGAGCTGAAGCTGGGCTTCTTTAGCGGCTTCTCCCTGCCAAACCAGTGCGGAGCACTTAGCATTCCTGTGCACACCTGGAGCAATAGTGTTAGCTCCAGGTGACAACAGCTGAGTCGAGAGGTGCCTTCCTGGCCCGGGCTGCTTCTCCCTCCGTGGCGGGCACGGAAGGAGCCCGTTCCCCAGGCGCTCACCCACGGTAGCCGGGAAACTGCTCCCTCCCCCTCAGAGCGCTGGATGGTAGCTCAAGCACGGTCTCTGTACACTGCTGTTTCTTGGAGGTAGAACGCAGGCGATCAGGCTTCCATGCGAAAGCGGGGCCTCGGTGCGAGCTTCATGAAACAAGTGGGGGAGTCGAGGGCTGCCTTGTGCAGCAGCCGGCGGCTCCCTCGGATTTAGGTTTGGGACTCCCTTGCAGTGCTCTCACGCACGCACACAACAAAATGCCTCCACCCTCGGGAGCGGCCGTTTTAGCTGGGGCACGCATTCTCTCCCGAGTTTTCCCTTCGAGTGGGGTGGCTGTCCTTCAGCCTGCACGCACCCCCCCGGGGCAACGGTACCAGCCCCAGAGGCATGGTGTGAGTGGAGAGCTCCCTGCAGTCCGGCCTGTCTCCCCCCCACGCCCCCACCCCCGGCCTTACGGAATGGAGCCCGGCCCCGGGCCCCCTCACCCACAGGACCCCCTCAACTGCTTCCTCCCACACAGAGGTCGACGGTAGCTAAAGCACGGTGTCTCTGCAGTGTTGCTGCTTCGAGTTAGAACGCTTGCGGTTAGACTTCCAGGCCAAAGCGGGACCGCAGTGCTCCCTGCCTGAAACAAGCGGGGAGTCGTGTGCTGCCTTCTGCCGGGGCCTGCGTCTCACACGGAAAGCGGTTTGGGCCTCCCTTGCCGGGCGCTCACGCGTGCACACAGCAGAACGCTTCCAGCCTCCGGCCTGGCTCTTTTAGCCGAAGCGGGAGTTCTCTACAGGGCGGTTCCTTTGAGTTAGGGGGTTGGCTTGAGGCCTGCGGGCGCGCGCCCGGGGCAAGGGGAGTAGCCTCAGAAACGAGAGGTGAGTGGAGAGCTGCCTCCCACACAGGCCCCTTTCTCGCTCCATTTCCCGCAGGGGACCCTGTCCCCAGTCTCTCCAACACGAGCACTGTAAAATGCCTCTGGCTTCAGGAACGGCCCTGTCAACTAGAGCGCAGTCCTTCTGTAGCATTCACTCTTGCTCTTAGCAGCCTGGGAACTAGGCATCCAGGCACACAGGGTGCAGCAGGGCTCAGCTCCTAAAACAAGGCGTGAGTCGACAGCAGCCTTCCTTACGGGCCTGCTTCTCACTCCGAGTCACGTTTAGCTTCCATTTCTCATGCTTTCACAAAGGCACCCCACAGGGGACGTCCCGGCTCAGGAAGGGCCGTCTGGGCTGAGGCCCGCGTTCTCTACAGGTTTGTTCCTCGGCGTTGGCTGCATGGCCCTTAGGACTCCAGGCACACACGGGAGAGCCGATCGAGTTTCCCGAAACCAGAGTTGAGGCGACAGGGTGCCCTCTGCCCATGCTGATTTCTCCCCCCGGAACCCAGCTGGGACTCCCTCCCCAGGCTTGCACTCCAGCAGAGGGGAAAATGGCTGCCACCCTGTGGCGAGGCGAAGGAGCTGAAGCTGGGCTTCTTTAGCGGCTTCTCCCTGCCAAACCAGTGCGGAGCACTTAGCATTCCTGTGCACACCTGGAGCAGTAGTGTTAGCTCCAGGTGACAACAGCTGAGTCGAGAGGTGCCTTCCTGGCCCGGGCTGCTTCTCGCTCGGTGGCGGGCACGGAAGGAGCCCGTTCCCCAGGCGCTCACCCACGGTAGCCGGGAAACTGCTCCCTCCCCCTCAGAGCGCTGGATGGTAGCTCAAGCACGGTCTCTGTACACTGCTGTTTCTTGGAGGTAGAACGCAGGCGATCAGGCTTCCATGCGAAAGCGGGGCCTCGGTGCGAGCTTCATGAAACAAGTGGGGGAGTCGAGGGCTGCCTTGTGCAGCAGCCGGCGGCTCCCTCGGATTTAGGTTTGGGACTCCCTTGCAGTGCTCTCACGCACGCACACAACAAAATGCCTCCACCCTCGGGAGCGGCCGTTTTAGCTGGGGCACGCATTCTCTCCCGAGTTTTCCCTTCGAGTGGGGTGGCTGTCCTTCAGCCTGCACGCACCCCCCCGGGGCAACGGTACCAGCCCCAGAGGCATGGTGTGAGTGGAGAGCTCCCTGCAGTCCGGCCTGTCTCCCCCGCACGCCCCCACCCCCGGCCTTACGGAATGGAGCCCGGCCCCGGGCCCCCTCACCCACAGGACCCCCTCAACTGCTTCCTCCCACACAGAGGTCGACGGTAGCTAAAGCACGGTGTCTCTGCAGTGTTGCTGCTTCGAGTTAGAACGCTTGCGGTTAGACTTCCAGGCCAAAGCGGGACCGCAGTGCTCCCTGCCTGAAACAAGCGGGGAGTCGTGTGCTGCCTTCTGCCGGGGCCTGCGTCTCACACGGAAAGCGGTTTGGGCCTCCCTTGCCGGGCGCTCACGCGTGCACACAGCAGAACGCTTCCAGCCTCCGGCCTGGCTCTTTTAGCCGAAGCGGGAGTTCTCTACAGGGCGGTTCCTTTGAGTTAGGGGGTTGGCTTGAGGCCTGCGGGCGCGCGCCCGGGGCAAGGGGAGTAGCCTCAGAAACGAGAGGTGAGTGGAGAGCTGCCTCCCACACAGGCCCCTTTCTCGCTCCATTTCCCGCAGGGGACCCTGTCCCCAGTCTCTCCAACACGAGCACTGTAAAATGCCTCTGGCTTCAGGAACGGCCCTGTCAACTAGAGCGCAGTCCTTCTGTAGCATTCACTCTTGCTCTTAGCAGCCTGGGAACTAGGCATCCAGGCACACAGGGTGCAGCAGGGCTCAGCTCCTAAAACAAGGCGTGAGTCGACAGCAGCCTTCCTTACGGGCCTGCTTCTCACTCCGAGTCACGTTTAGCTTCCATTTCTCATGCTTTCACAAAGGCACCCCACAGGGGACGTCCCGGCTCAGGAAGGGCCGTCTGGGCTGAGGCCCGCGTTCTCTACAGGTTTGTTCCTCGGCGTTGGCTGCATGGCCCTTAGGACTCCAGGCACACACGGGAGAGCCGATCGAGTTTCCCGAAACCAGAGTTGAGGCGACAGGGTGCCCTCTGCCCATGCTGATTTCTCCCCCCGGAACCCAGCTGGGACTCCCTCCCCAGGCTTGCACTCCAGCAGAGGGGAAAATGGCTGCCACCCTGTGGCGAGGCGAAGGAGCTGAAGCTGGGCTTCTTTAGCGGCTTCTCCCTGCCAAACCAGTGCGGAGCACTTAGCATTCCTGTGCACACCTGGAGCAGTAGTGTTAGCTCCAGGTGACAACAGCTGAGTCGAGAGGTGCCTTCCTGGCCCGGGCTGCTTCTCGCTCGGTGGCGGGCACGGAAGGAGCCCGTTCCCCAGGCGCTCACCCACGGTAGCCGGGAAACTGCTCCCTCCCCCTCAGAGCGCTGGATGGTAGCTCAAGCACGGTCTCTGTACACTGCTGTTTCTTGGAGGTAGAACGCAGGCGATCAGGCTTCCATGCGAAAGCGGGGCCTCGGTGCGAGCTTCATGAAACAAGTGGGGGAGTCGAGGGCTGCCTTGTGCAGCAGCCGGCGGCTCCCTCGGATTTAGGTTTGGGACTCCCTTGCAGTGCTCTCACGCACGCACACAACAAAATGCCTCCACCCTCGGGAGCGGCCGTTTTAGCTGGGGCACGCATTCTCTCCCGAGTTTTCCCTTCGAGTGGGGTGGCTGTCCTTCAGCCTGCACGCACCCCCCCGGGGCAACGGTACCAGCCCCAGAGGCATGGTGTGAGTGGAGAGCTCCCTGCAGTCCGGCCTGTCTCCCCCGCACGCCCCCACCCCCGGCCTTACGGAATGGAGCCCGGCCCCGGGCCCCCTCACCCACAGGACCCCCTCAACTGCTTCCTCCCACACAGAGGTCGACGGTAGCTAAAGCACGGTGTCTCTGCAGTGTTGCTGCTTCGAGTTAGAACGCTTGCGGTTAGACTTCCAGGCCAAAGCGGGACCGCAGTGCTCCCTGCCTGAAACAAGCGGGGAGTCGTGTGCTGCCTTCTGCCGGGGCCTGCGTCTCACACGGAAAGCGGTTTGGGCCTCCCTTGCCGGGCGCTCACGCGTGCACACAGCAGAACGCTTCCAGCCTCCGGCCTGGCTCTTTTAGCCGAAGCGGGAGTTCTCTACAGGGCGGTTCCTTTGAGTTAGGGGGTTGGCTTGAGGCCTGCGGGCGCGCGCCCGGGGCAAGGGGAGTAGCCTCAGAAACGAGAGGTGAGTGGAGAGCTGCCTCCCACACAGGCCCCTTTCTCGCTCCATTTCCCGCAGGGGACCCTGTCCCCAGTCTCTCCAACACGAGCACTGTAAAATGCCTCTGGCTTCAGGAACGGCCCTGTCAACTAGAGCGCAGTCCTTCTGTAGCATTCACTCTTGCTCTTAGCAGCCTGGGAACTAGGCATCCAGGCACACAGGGTGCAGCAGGGCTCAGCTCCTAAAACAAGGCGTGAGTCGACAGCAGCATTCCTTACGGGCCTGCTTCTCACTCCGAGTCACGTTTAGCTTCCATTTCTCATGCTTTCACAAAGGCACCCCACAGGGGACGTCCCGGCTCAGGAAGGGCCGTCTGGGCTGAGGCCCGCGTTCTCTACAGGTTTGTTCCTCGGCGTTGGCTGCATGGCCCTTAGGACTCCAGGCACACACGGGAGAGCCGATCGAGTTTCCCGAAACCAGAGTTGAGGCGACAGGGTGCCCTCTGCCCATGCTGATTTCTCCCCCCGGAACCCAGCTGGGACTCCCTCCCCAGGCTTGCACTCCAGCAGAGGGGAAAATGGCTGCCACCCTGTGGCGAGGCGAAGGAGCTGAAGCTGGGCTTCTTTAGCGGCTTCTCCCTGCCAAACCAGTGCGGAGCACTTAGCATTCCTGTGCACACCTGGAGCAGTAGTGTTAGCTCCAGGTGACAACAGCTGAGTCGAGAGGTGCCTTCCTGGCCCGGGCTGCTTCTCCCTCGGTGGCGGGCACGGAAGGAGCCCGTTCCCCAGGCGCTCACCCACGGTAGCCGGGAAACTGCTCCCTCCCCCTCAGAGCGCTGGATGGTAGCTCAAGCACGGTCTCTGTACACTGCTGTTTCTTGGAGGTAGAACGCAGGCGATCAGGCTTCCATGCGAAAGCGGGGCCTCGGTGCGAGCTTCATGAAACAAGTGGGGGAGTCGAGGGCTGCCTTGTGCAGCAGCCGGCGGCTCCCTCGGATTTAGGTTTGGGACTCCCTTGCAGTGCTCTCACGCACGCACACAACAAAATGCCTCCACCCTCGGGAGCGGCCGTTTTAGCTGGGGCACGCATTCTCTCCCGAGTTTTCCCTTCGAGTGGGGTGGCTGTCCTTCAGCCTGCACGCACCCCCCCGGGGCAACGGTACCAGCCCCAGAGGCATGGTGTGAGTGGAGAGCTCCCTGCAGTCCGGCCTGTCTCCCCCCCACGCCCCCACCCCCGGCCTTACGGAATGGAGCCCGGCCCCGGGCCCCCTCACCCACAGGACCCCCTCAACTGCTTCCTCCCACACAGAGGTCGACGGTAGCTAAAGCACGGTGTCTCTGCAGTGTTGCTGCTTCGAGTTAGAACGCTTGCGGTTAGACTTCCAGGCCAAAGCGGGACCGCAGTGCTCCCTGCCTGAAACAAGCGGGGAGTCGTGTGCTGCCTTCTGCCGGGGCCTGCGTCTCACACGGAAAGCGGTTTGGGCCTCCCTTGCCGGGCGCTCACGCGTGCACACAGCAGAACGCTTCCAGCCTCCGGCCTGGCTCTTTTAGCCGAAGCGGGAGTTCTCTACAGGGCGGTTCCTTTGAGTTAGGGGGTTGGCTTGAGGCCTGCGGGCGCGCGCCCGGGGCAAGGGGAGTAGCCTCAGAAACGAGAGGTGAGTGGAGAGCTGCCTCCCACACAGGCCCCTTTCTCGCTCCATTTCCCGCAGGGGACCCTGTCCCCAGTCTCTCCAACACGAGCACTGTAAAATGCCTCTGGCTTCAGGAACGGCCCTGTCAACTAGAGCGCAGTCCTTCTGTAGCATTCACTCTTGCTCTTAGCAGCCTGGGAACTAGGCATCCAGGCACACAGGGTGCAGCAGGGCTCAGCTCCTAAAACAAGGCGTGAGTCGACAGCAGCCTTCCTTACGGGCCTGCTTCTCACTCCGAGTCACGTTTAGCTTCCATTTCTCATGCTTTCACAAAGGCACCCCACAGGGGACGTCCCGGCTCAGGAAGGGCCGTCTGGGCTGAGGCCCGCGTTCTCTACAGGTTTGTTCCTCGGCGTTGGCTGCATGGCCCTTAGGACTCCAGGCACACACGGGAGAGCCGATCGAGTTTCCCGAAACCAGAGTTGAGGCGACAGGGTGCCCTCTGCCCATGCTGATTTCTCCCCCCGGAACCCAGCTGGGACTCCCTCCCCAGGCTTGCACTCCAGCAGAGGGGAAAATGGCTGCCACCCTGTGGCGAGGCGAAGGAGCTGAAGCTGGGCTTCTTTAGCGGCTTCTCCCTGCCAAACCAGTGCGGAGCACTTAGCATTCCTGTGCACACCTGGAGCAGTAGTGTTAGCTCCAGGTGACAACAGCTGAGTCGAGAGGTGCCTTCCTGGCCCGGGCTGCTTCTCGCTCGGTGGCGGGCACGGAAGGAGCCCGTTCCCCAGGCGCTCACCCACGGTAGCCGGGAAACTGCTCCCTCCCCCTCAGAGCGCTGGATGGTAGCTCAAGCACGGTCTCTGTACACTGCTGTTTCTTGGAGGTAGAACGCAGGCGATCAGGCTTCCATGCGAAAGCGGGGCCTCGGTGCGAGCTTCATGAAACAAGTGGGGGAGTCGAGGGCTGCCTTGTGCAGCAGCCGGCGGCTCCCTCGGATTTAGGTTTGGGACTCCCTTGCAGTGCTCTCACGCACGCACACAACAAAATGCCTCCACCCTCGGGAGCGGCCGTTTTAGCTGGGGCACGCATTCTCTCCCGAGTTTTCCCTTCGAGTGGGGTGGCTGTCCTTCAGCCTGCACGCACCCCCCCGGGGCAACGGTACCAGCCCCAGAGGCATGGTGTGAGTGGAGAGCTCCCTGCAGTCCGGCCTGTCTCCCCCGCACGCCCCCACCCCCGGCCTTACGGAATGGAGCCCGGCCCCGGGCCCCCTCACCCACAGGACCCCCTCAACTGCTTCCTCCCACACAGAGGTCGACGGTAGCTAAAGCACGGTGTCTCTGCAGTGTTGCTGCTTCGAGTTAGAACGCTTGCGGTTAGACTTCCAGGCCAAAGCGGGACCGCAGTGCTCCCTGCCTGAAACAAGCGGGGAGTCGTGTGCTGCCTTCTGCCGGGGCCTGCGTCTCACACGGAAAGCGGTTTGGGCCTCCCTTGCCGGGCGCTCACGCGTGCACACAGCAGAACGCTTCCAGCCTCCGGCCTGGCTCTTTTAGCCGAAGCGGGAGTTCTCTACAGGGCGGTTCCTTTGAGTTAGGGGGTTGGCTTGAGGCCTGCGGGCGCGCGCCCGGGGCAAGGGGAGTAGCCTCAGAAACGAGAGGTGAGTGGAGAGCTGCCTCCCACACAGGCCCCTTTCTCGCTCCATTTCCCGCAGGGGACCCTGTCCCCAGTCTCTCCAACACGAGCACTGTAAAATGCCTCTGGCTTCAGGAACGGCCCTGTCAACTAGAGCGCAGTCCTTCTGTAGCATTCACTCTTGCTCTTAGCAGCCTGGGAACTAGGCATCCAGGCACACAGGGTGCAGCAGGGCTCAGCTCCTAAAACAAGGCGTGAGTCGACAGCAGCCTTCCTTACGGGCCTGCTTCTCACTCCGAGTCACGTTTAGCTTCCATTTCTCATGCTTTCACAAAGGCACCCCACAGGGGACGTCCCGGCTCAGGAAGGGCCGTCTGGGCTGAGGCCCGCGTTCTCTACAGGTTTGTTCCTCGGCGTTGGCTGCATGGCCCTTAGGACTCCAGGCACACACGGGAGAGCCGATCGAGTTTCCCGAAACCAGAGTTGAGGCGACAGGGTGCCCTCTGCCCATGCTGATTTCTCCCCCCGGAACCCAGCTGGGACTCCCTCCCCAGGCTTGCACTCCAGCAGAGGGGAAAATGGCTGCCACCCTGTGGCGAGGCGAAGGAGCTGAAGCTGGGCTTCTTTAGCGGCTTCTCCCTGCCAAACCAGTGCGGAGCACTTAGCATTCCTGTGCACACCTGGAGCAGTAGTGTTAGCTCCAGGTGACAACAGCTGAGTCGAGAGGTGCCTTCCTGGCCCGGGCTGCTTCTCCCTCGGTGGCGGGCACGGAAGGAGCCCGTTCCCCAGGCGCTCACCCACGGTAGCCGGGAAACTGCTCCCTCCCCCTCAGAGCGCTGGATGGTAGCTCAAGCACGGTCTCTGTACACTGCTGTTTCTTGGAGGTAGAACGCAGGCGATCAGGCTTCCATGCGAAAGCGGGGCCTCGGTGCGAGCTTCATGAAACAAGTGGGGGAGTCGAGGGCTGCCTTGTGCAGCAGCCGGCAGCTCCCTCGGATTTAGGTTTGGGACTCCCTTGCAGTGCTCTCACGCACGCACACAACAAAATGCCTCCACCCTCGGGAGCGGCCGTTTTAGCTGGGGCACGCATTCTCTCCCGAGTTTTCCCTTCGAGTGGGGTGGCTGTCCTTCAGCCTGCACGCACCCCCCCGGGGCAACGGTACCAGCCCCAGAGGCATGGTGTGAGTGGAGAGCTCCCTGCAGTCCGGCCTGTCTCCCCCCCACGCCCCCACCCCCGGCCTTACGGAATGGAGCCCGGCCCCGGGCCCCCTCACCCACAGGACCCCCTCAACTGCTTCCTCCCACACAGAGGTCGACGGTAGCTAAAGCACGGTGTCTCTGCAGTGTTGCTGCTTCGAGTTAGAACGCTTGCGGTTAGACTTCCAGGCCAAAGCGGGACCGCAGTGCTCCCTGCCTGAAACAAGCGGGGAGTCGTGTGCTGCCTTCTGCCGGGGCCTGCGTCTCACACGGAAAGCGGTTTGGGCCTCCCTTGCCGGGCGCTCACGCGTGCACACAGCAGAACGCTTCCAGCCTCCGGCCTGGCTCTTTTAGCCGAAGCGGGAGTTCTCTACAGGGCGGTTCCTTTGAGTTAGGGGGTTGGCTTGAGGCCTGCGGGCGCGCGCCCGGGGCAAGGGGAGTAGCCTCAGAAACGAGAGGTGAGTGGAGAGCTGCCTCCCACACAGGCCCCTTTCTCGCTCCATTTCCCGCAGGGGACCCTGTCCCCAGTCTCTCCAACACGAGCACTGTAAAATGCCTCTGGCTTCAGGAACGGCCCTGTCAACTAGAGCGCAGTCCTTCTGTAGCATTCACTCTTGCTCTTAGCAGCCTGGGAACTAGGCATCCAGGCACACAGGGTGCAGCAGGGCTCAGCTCCTAAAACAAGGCGTGAGTCGACAGCAGCCTTCCTTACGGGCCTGCTTCTCACTCCGAGTCACGTTTAGCTTCCATTTCTCATGCTTTCACAAAGGCACCCCACAGGGGACGTCCCGGCTCAGGAAGGGCCGTCTGGGCTGAGGCCCGCGTTCTCTACAGGTTTGTTCCTCGGCGTTGGCTGCATGGCCCTTAGGACTCCAGGCACACACGGGAGAGCCGATCGAGTTTCCCGAAACCAGAGTTGAGGCGACAGGGTGCCCTCTGCCCATGCTGATTTCTCCCCCCGGAACCCAGCTGGGACTCCCTCCCCAGGCTTGCACTCCAGCAGAGGGGAAAATGGCTGCCACCCTGTGGCGAGGCGAAGGAGCTGAAGCTGGGCTTCTTTAGCGGCTTCTCCCTGCCAAACCAGTGCGGAGCACTTAGCATTCCTGTGCACACCTGGAGCAGTAGTGTTAGCTCCAGGTGACAACAGCTGAGTCGAGAGGTGCCTTCCTGGCCCGGGCTGCTTCTCCCTCGGTGGCGGGCACGGAAGGAGCCCGTTCCCCAGGCGCTCACCCACGGTAGCCGGGAAACTGCTCCCTCCCCCTCAGAGCGCTGGATGGTAGCTCAAGCACGGTCTCTGTACACTGCTGTTTCTTGGAGGTAGAACGCAGGCGATCAGGCTTCCATGCGAAAGCGGGGCCTCGGTGCGAGCTTCATGAAACAAGTGGGGGAGTCGAGGGCTGCCTTGTGCAGCAGCCGGCGGCTCCCTCGGATTTAGGTTTGGGACTCCCTTGCAGTGCTCTCACGCACGCACACAACAAAATGCCTCCACCCTCGGGAGCGGCCGTTTTAGCTGGGGCACGCATTCTCTCCCGAGTTTTCCCTTCGAGTGGGGTGGCTGTCCTTCAGCCTGCACGCACCCCCCCGGGGCAACGGTACCAGCCCCAGAGGCATGGTGTGAGTGGAGAGCTCCCTGCAGTCCGGCCTGTCTCCCCCCCACGCCCCCACCCCCGGCCTTACGGAATGGAGCCCGGCCCCGGGCCCCCTCACCCACAGGACCCCCTCAACTGCTTCCTCCCACACAGAGGTCGACGGTAGCTAAAGCACGGTGTCTCTGCAGTGTTGCTGCTTCGAGTTAGAACGCTTGCGGTTAGACTTCCAGGCCAAAGCGGGACCGCAGTGCTCCCTGCCTGAAACAAGCGGGGAGTCGTGTGCTGCCTTCTGCCGGGGCCTGCGTCTCACACGGAAAGCGGTTTGGGCCTCCCTTGCCGGGCGCTCACGCGTGCACACAGCAGAACGCTTCCAGCCTCCGGCCTGGCTCTTTTAGCCGAAGCGGGAGTTCTCTACAGGGCGGTTCCTTTGAGTTAGGGGGTTGGCTTGAGGCCTGCGGGCGCGCGCCCGGGGCAAGGGGAGTAGCCTCAGAAACGAGAGGTGAGTGGAGAGCTGCCTCCCACACAGGCCCCTTTCTCGCTCCATTTCCCGCAGGGGACCCTGTCCCCAGTCTCTCCAACACGAGCACTGTAAAATGCCTCTGGCTTCAGGAACGGCCCTGTCAACTAGAGCGCAGTCCTTCTGTAGCATTCACTCTTGCTCTTAGCAGCCTGGGAACTAGGCATCCAGGCACACAGGGTGCAGCAGGGCTCAGCTCCTAAAACAAGGCGTGAGTCGACAGCAGCCTTCCTTACGGGCCTGCTTCTCACTCCGAGTCACGTTTAGCTTCCATTTCTCATGCTTTCACAAAGGCACCCCACAGGGGACGTCCCGGCTCAGGAAGGGCCGTCTGGGCTGAGGCCCGCGTTCTCTACAGGTTTGTTCCTCGGCGTTGGCTGCATGGCCCTTAGGACTCCAGGCACACACGGGAGAGCCGATCGAGTTTCCCGAAACCAGAGTTGAGGCGACAGGGTGCCCTCTGCCCATGCTGATTTCTCCCCCCGGAACCCAGCTGGGACTCCCTCCCCAGGCTTGCACTCCAGCAGAGGGGAAAATGGCTGCCACCCTGTGGCGAGGCGAAGGAGCTGAAGCTGGGCTTCTTTAGCGGCTTCTCCCTGCCAAACCAGTGCGGAGCACTTAGCATTCCTGTGCACACCTGGAGCAGTAGTGTTAGCTCCAGGTGACAACAGCTGAGTCGAGAGGTGCCTTCCTGGCCCGGGCTGCTTCTCGCTCGGTGGCGGGCACGGAAGGAGCCCGTTCCCCAGGCGCTCACCCACGGTAGCCGGGAAACTGCTCCCTCCCCCTCAGAGCGCTGGATGGTAGCTCAAGCACGGTCTCTGTACACTGCTGTTTCTTGGAGGTAGAACGCAGGCGATCAGGCTTCCATGCGAAAGCGGGGCCTCGGTGCGAGCTTCATGAAACAAGTGGGGGAGTCGAGGGCTGCCTTGTGCAGCAGCCGGCGGCTCCCTCGGATTTAGGTTTGGGACTCCCTTGCAGTGCTCTCACGCACGCACACAACAAAATGCCTCCACCCTCGGGAGCGGCCGTTTTAGCTGGGGCACGCATTCTCTCCCGAGTTTTCCCTTCGAGTGGGGTGGCTGTCCTTCAGCCTGCACGCACCCCCCCGGGGCAACGGTACCAGCCCCAGAGGCATGGTGTGAGTGGAGAGCTCCCTGCAGTCCGGCCTGTCTCCCCCGCACGCCCCCACCCCCGGCCTTACGGAATGGAGCCCGGCCCCGGGCCCCCTCACCCACAGGACCCCCTCAACTGCTTCCTCCCACACAGAGGTCGACGGTAGCTAAAGCACGGTGTCTCTGCAGTGTTGCTGCTTCGAGTTAGAACGCTTGCGGTTAGACTTCCAGGCCAAAGCGGGACCGCAGTGCTCCCTGCCTGAAACAAGCGGGGAGTCGTGTGCTGCCTTCTGCCGGGGCCTGCGTCTCACACGGAAAGCGGTTTGGGCCTCCCTTGCCGGGCGCTCACGCGTGCACACAGCAGAACGCTTCCAGCCTCCGGCCTGGCTCTTTTAGCCGAAGCGGGAGTTCTCTACAGGGCGGTTCCTTTGAGTTAGGGGGTTGGCTTGAGGCCTGCGGGCGCGCGCCCGGGGCAAGGGGAGTAGCCTCAGAAACGAGAGGTGAGTGGAGAGCTGCCTCCCACACAGGCCCCTTTCTCGCTCCATTTCCCGCAGGGGACCCTGTCCCCAGTCTCTCCAACACGAGCACTGTAAAATGCCTCTGGCTTCAGGAACGGCCCTGTCAACTAGAGCGCAGTCCTTCTGTAGCATTCACTCTTGCTCTTAGCAGCCTGGGAACTAGGCATCCAGGCACACAGGGTGCAGCAGGGCTCAGCTCCTAAAACAAGGCGTGAGTCGACAGCAGCCTTCCTTACGGGCCTGCTTCTCACTCCGAGTCACGTTTAGCTTCCATTTCTCATGCTTTCACAAAGGCACCCCACAGGGGACGTCCCGGCTCAGGAAGGGCCGTCTGGGCTGAGGCCCGCGTTCTCTACAGGTTTGTTCCTCGGCGTTGGCTGCATGGCCCTTAGGACTCCAGGCACACACGGGAGAGCCGATCGAGTTTCCCGAAACCAGAGTTGAGGCGACAGGGTGCCCTCTGCCCATGCTGATTTCTCCCCCCGGAACCCAGCTGGGACTCCCTCCCCAGGCTTGCACTCCAGCAGAGGGGAAAATGGCTGCCACCCTGTGGCGAGGCGAAGGAGCTGAAGCTGGGCTTCTTTAGCGGCTTCTCCCTGCCAAACCAGTGCGGAGCACTTAGCATTCCTGTGCACACCTGGAGCAGTAGTGTTAGCTCCAGGTGACAACAGCTGAGTCGAGAGGTGCCTTCCTGGCCCGGGCTGCTTCTCGCTCGGTGGCGGGCACGGAAGGAGCCCGTTCCCCAGGCGCTCACCCACGGTAGCCGGGAAACTGCTCCCTCCCCCTCAGAGCGCTGGATGGTAGCTCAAGCACGGTCTCTGTACACTGCTGTTTCTTGGAGGTAGAACGCAGGCGATCAGGCTTCCATGCGAAAGCGGGGCCTCGGTGCGAGCTTCATGAAACAAGTGGGGGAGTCGAGGGCTGCCTTGTGCAGCAGCCGGCGGCTCCCTCGGATTTAGGTTTGGGACTCCCTTGCAGTGCTCTCACGCACGCACACAACAAAATGCCTCCACCCTCGGGAGCGGCCGTTTTAGCTGGGGCACGCATTCTCTCCCGAGTTTTCCCTTCGAGTGGGGTGGCTGTCCTTCAGCCTGCACGCACCCCCCCGGGGCAACGGTACCAGCCCCAGAGGCATGGTGTGAGTGGAGAGCTCCCTGCAGTCCGGCCTGTCTCCCCCGCACGCCCCCACCCCCGGCCTTACGGAATGGAGCCCGGCCCCGGGCCCCCTCACCCACAGGACCCCCTCAACTGCTTCCTCCCACACAGAGGTCGACGGTAGCTAAAGCACGGTGTCTCTGCAGTGTTGCTGCTTCGAGTTAGAACGCTTGCGGTTAGACTTCCAGGCCAAAGCGGGACCGCAGTGCTCCCTGCCTGAAACAAGCGGGGAGTCGTGTGCTGCCTTCTGCCGGGGCCTGCGTCTCACACGGAAAGCGGTTTGGGCCTCCCTTGCCGGGCGCTCACGCGTGCACACAGCAGAACGCTTCCAGCCTCCGGCCTGGCTCTTTTAGCCGAAGCGGGAGTTCTCTACAGGGCGGTTCCTTTGAGTTAGGGGGTTGGCTTGAGGCCTGCGGGCGCGCGCCCGGGGCAAGGGGAGTAGCCTCAGAAACGAGAGGTGAGTGGAGAGCTGCCTCCCACACAGGCCCCTTTCTCGCTCCATTTCCCGCAGGGGACCCTGTCCCCAGTCTCTCCAACACGAGCACTGTAAAATGCCTCTGGCTTCAGGAACGGCCCTGTCAACTAGAGCGCAGTCCTTCTGTAGCATTCACTCTTGCTCTTAGCAGCCTGGGAACTAGGCATCCAGGCACACAGGGTGCAGCAGGGCTCAGCTCCTAAAACAAGGCGTGAGTCGACAGCAGCCTTCCTTACGGGCCTGCTTCTCACTCCGAGTCACGTTTAGCTTCCATTTCTCATGCTTTCACAAAGGCACCCCACAGGGGACGTCCCGGCTCAGGAAGGGCCGTCTGGGCTGAGGCCCGCGTTCTCTACAGGTTTGTTCCTCGGCGTTGGCTGCATGGCCCTTAGGACTCCAGGCACACACGGGAGAGCCGATCGAGTTTCCCGAAACCAGAGTTGAGGCGACAGGGTGCCCTCTGCCCATGCTGATTTCTCCCCCCGGAACCCAGCTGGGACTCCCTCCCCAGGCTTGCACTCCAGCAGAGGGGAAAATGGCTGCCACCCTGTGGCGAGGCGAAGGAGCTGAAGCTGGGCTTCTTTAGCGGCTTCTCCCTGCCAAACCAGTGCGGAGCACTTAGCATTCCTGTGCACACCTGGAGCAGTAGTGTTAGCTCCAGGTGACAACAGCTGAGTCGAGAGGTGCCTTCCTGGCCCGGGCTGCTTCTCGCTCGGTGGCGGGCACGGAAGGAGCCCGTTCCCCAGGCGCTCACCCACGGTAGCCGGGAAACTGCTCCCTCCCCCTCAGAGCGCTGGATGGTAGCTCAAGCACGGTCTCTGTACACTGCTGTTTCTTGGAGGTAGAACGCAGGCGATCAGGCTTCCATGCGAAAGCGGGGCCTCGGTGCGAGCTTCATGAAACAAGTGGGGGAGTCGAGGGCTGCCTTGTGCAGCAGCCGGCGGCTCCCTCGGATTTAGGTTTGGGACTCCCTTGCAGTGCTCTCACGCACGCACACAACAAAATGCCTCCACCCTCGGGAGCGGCCGTTTTAGCTGGGGCACGCATTCTCTCCCGAGTTTTCCCTTCGAGTGGGGTGGCTGTCCTTCAGCCTGCACGCACCCCCCCGGGGCAACGGTACCAGCCCCAGAGGCATGGTGTGAGTGGAGAGCTCCCTGCAGTCCGGCCTGTCTCCCCCCCACGCCCCCACCCCCGGCCTTACGGAATGGAGCCCGGCCCCGGGCCCCCTCACCCACAGGACCCCCTCAACTGCTTCCTCCCACACAGAGGTCGACGGTAGCTAAAGCACGGTGTCTCTGCAGTGTTGCTGCTTCGAGTTAGAACGCTTGCGGTTAGACTTCCAGGCCAAAGCGGGACCGCAGTGCTCCCTGCCTGAAACAAGCGGGGAGTCGTGTGCTGCCTTCTGCCGGGGCCTGCGTCTCACACGGAAAGCGGTTTGGGCCTCCCTTGCCGGGCGCTCACGCGTGCACACAGCAGAACGCTTCCAGCCTCCGGCCTGGCTCTTTTAGCCGAAGCGGGAGTTCTCTACAGGGCGGTTCCTTTGAGTTAGGGGGTTGGCTTGAGGCCTGCGGGCGCGCGCCCGGGGTAAGGGGAGTAGCCTCAGAAACGAGAGGTGAGTGGAGAGCTGCCTCCCACACAGGCCCCTTTCTCGCTCCATTTCCCGCAGGGGACCCTGTCCCCAGTCTCTCCAACACGAGCACTGTAAAATGCCTCTGGCTTCAGGAACGGCCCTGTCAAGTAGAGCGCAGTCCTTCTGTAGCATTCACTCTTGCTCTTAGCAGCCTGGGAACTAGGCATCCAGGCACACAGGGTGCAGCAGGGCTCAGCTCCTAAAACAAGGCGTGAGTCGACAGCAGCCTTCCTTACGGGCCTGCTTCTCACTCCGAGTCACGTTTTGCTTCCATTTCTCATGCTTTCACAAAGGCACCCCACAGGTGACGTCCCGGCTCAGGAAGGGCCGTCTGGGCTGAGGCCCGCGTTCTCTACAGGTTTGTTCCTCGGCGTTGGCTGCATGGCCCTTAGGACTCCAGGCACACACGGGAGAGCCGATCGAGTTTCCCGAAACCAGAGTTGAGGCGACAGGGTGCCCTCTGCCCATGCTGATTTCTCCCCCCGGAACCCAGCTGGGACTCCCTCCCCAGGCTTGCACTCCAGCAGAGGGGAAAATGGCTGCCACCCTGTGGCGAGGCGAAGGAGCTGAAGCTGGGCTTCTTTAGCGGCTTCTCCCTGCCAAACCAGTGCGGAGCACTTAGCATTCCTGTGCACACCTGGAGCAGTAGTGTTAGCTCCAGGTGACAACAGCTGAGTCGAGAGGTGCCTTCCTGGCCCGGGCTGCTTCTCCCTCGGTGGCGGGCACGGAAGGAGCCCGTTCCCCAGGCGCTCACCCACGGTAGCCGGGAAACTGCTCCCTCCCCCTCAGAGCGCTGGATGGTAGCTCAAGCACGGTCTCTGTACACTGCTGTTTCTTGGAGGTAGAACGCAGGCGATCAGGCTTCCATGCGAAAGCGGGGCCTCGGTGCGAGCTTCATGAAACAAGTGGGGGAGTCGAGGGCTGCCTTGTGCAGCAGCCGGCGGCTCCCTCGGATTTAGGTTTGGGACTCCCTTGCAGTGCTCTCACGCACGCACACAACAAAATGCCTCCACCCTCGGGAGCGGCCGTTTTAGCTGGGGCACGCATTCTCTCCCGAGTTTTCCCTTCGAGTGGGGTGGCTGTCCTTCAGCCTGCACGCACCCCCCCGGGGCAACGGTACCAGCCCCAGAGGCATGGTGTGAGTGGAGAGCTCCCTGCAGTCCGGCCTGTCTCCCCCCCACGCCCCCACCCCCGGCCTTACGGAATGGAGCCCGGCCCCGGGCCCCCTCACCCACAGGACCCCCTCAACTGCTTCCTCCCACACAGAGGTCGACGGTAGCTAAAGCACGGTGTCTCTGCAGTGTTGCTGCTTCGAGTTAGAACGCTTGCGGTTAGACTTCCAGGCCAAAGCGGGACCGCAGTGCTCCCTGCCTGAAACAAGCGGGGAGTCGTGTGCTGCCTTCTGCCGGGGCCTGCGTCTCACACGGAAAGCGGTTTGGGCCTCCCTTGCCGGGCGCTCACGCGTGCACACAGCAGAACGCTTCCAGCCTCCGGCCTGGCTCTTTTAGCCGAAGCGGGAGTTCTCTACAGGGCGGTTCCTTTGAGTTAGGGGGTTGGCTTGAGGCCTGCGGGCGCGCGCCCGGGGTAAGGGGAGTAGCCTCAGAAACGAGAGGTGAGTGGAGAGCTGCCTCCCACACAGGCCCCTTTCTCGCTCCATTTCCCGCAGGGGACCCTGTCCCCAGTCTCTCCAACACGAGCACTGTAAAATGCCTCTGGCTTCAGGAACGGCCCTGTCAACTAGAGCGCAGTCCTTCTGTAGCATTCACTCTTGCTCTTAGCAGCCTGGGAACTAGGCATCCAGGCACACAGGGTGCAGCAGGGCTCAGCTCCTAAAACAAGGCGTGAGTCGACAGCAGCCTTCCTTACGGGCCTGCTTCTCACTCCGAGTCACGTTTAGCTTCCATTTCTCATGCTTTCACAAAGGCACCCCACAGGGGACGTCCCGGCTCAGGAAGGGCCGTCTGGGCTGAGGCCCGCGTTCTCTACAGGTTTGTTCCTCGGCGTTGGCTGCATGGCCCTTAGGACTCCAGGCACACACGGGAGAGCCGATCGAGTTTCCCGAAACCAGAGTTGAGGCGACAGGGTGCCCTCTGCCCATGCTGATTTCTCCCCCCGGAACCCAGCTGGGACTCCCTCCCCAGGCTTGCACTCCAGCAGAGGGGAAAATGGCTGCCACCCTGTGGCGAGGCGAAGGAGCTGAAGCTGGGCTTCTTTAGCGGCTTCTCCCTGCCAAACCAGTGCGGAGCACTTAGCATTCCTGTGCACACCTGGAGCAGTAGTGTTAGCTCCAGGTGACAACAGCTGAGTCGAGAGGTGCCTTCCTGGCCCGGGCTGCTTCTCGCTCGGTGGCGGGCACGGAAGGAGCCCGTTCCCCAGGCGCTCACCCACGGTAGCCGGGAAACTGCTCCCTCCCCCTCAGAGCGCTGGATGGTAGCTCAAGCACGGTCTCTGTACACTGCTGTTTCTTGGAGGTAGAACGCAGGCGATCAGGCTTCCATGCGAAAGCGGGGCCTCGGTGCGAGCTTCATGAAACAAGTGGGGGAGTCGAGGGCTGCCTTGTGCAGCAGCCGGCGGCTCCCTCGGATTTAGGTTTGGGACTCCCTTGCAGTGCTCTCACGCACGCACACAACAAAATGCCTCCACCCTCGGGAGCGGCCGTTTTAGCTGGGGCACGCATTCTCTCCCGAGTTTTCCCTTCGAGTGGGGTGGCTGTCCTTCAGCCTGCACGCACCCCCCCGGGGCAACGGTACCAGCCCCAGAGGCATGGTGTGAGTGGAGAGCTCCCTGCAGTCCGGCCTGTCTCCCCCGCACGCCCCCACCCCCGGCCTTACGGAATGGAGCCCGGCCCCGGGCCCCCTCACCCACAGGACCCCCTCAACTGCTTCCTCCCACACAGAGGTCGACGGTAGCTAAAGCACGGTGTCTCTGCAGTGTTGCTGCTTCGAGTTAGAACGCTTGCGGTTAGACTTCCAGGCCAAAGCGGGACCGCAGTGCTCCCTGCCTGAAACAAGCGGGGAGTCGTGTGCTGCCTTCTGCCGGGGCCTGCGTCTCACACGGAAAGCGGTTTGGGCCTCCCTTGCCGGGCGCTCACGCGTGCACACAGCAGAACGCTTCCAGCCTCCGGCCTGGCTCTTTTAGCCGAAGCGGGAGTTCTCTACAGGGCGGTTCCTTTGAGTTAGGGGGTTGGCTTGAGGCCTGCGGGCGCGCGCCCGGGGCAAGGGGAGTAGCCTCAGAAACGAGAGGTGAGTGGAGAGCTGCCTCCCACACAGGCCCCTTTCTCGCTCCATTTCCCGCAGGGGACCCTGTCCCCAGTCTCTCCAACACGAGCACTGTAAAATGCCTCTGGCTTCAGGAACGGCCCTGTCAACTAGAGCGCAGTCCTTCTGTAGCATTCACTCTTGCTCTTAGCAGCCTGGGAACTAGGCATCCAGGCACACAGGGTGCAGCAGGGCTCAGCTCCTAAAACAAGGCGTGAGTCGACAGCAGCCTTCCTTACGGGCCTGCTTCTCACTCCGAGTCACGTTTAGCTTCCATTTCTCATGCTTTCACAAAGGCACCCCACAGGGGACGTCCCGGCTCAGGAAGGGCCGTCTGGGCTGAGGCCCGCGTTCTCTACAGGTTTGTTCCTCGGCGTTGGCTGCATGGCCCTTAGGACTCCAGGCACACACGGGAGAGCCGATCGAGTTTCCCGAAACCAGAGTTGAGGCGACAGGGTGCCCTCTGCCCATGCTGATTTCTCCCCCCGGAACCCAGCTGGGACTCCCTCCCCAGGCTTGCACTCCAGCAGAGGGGAAAATGGCTGCCACCCTGTGGCCAGGCGAAGGAGCTGAAGCTGGGCTTCTTTAGCGGCTTCTCCCTGCCAAACCAGTGCGGAGCACTTAGCATTCCTGTGCACACCTGGAGCAGTAGTGTTAGCTCCAGGTGACAACAGCTGAGTCGAGAGGTGCCTTCCTGGCCCGGGCTGCTTCTCGCTCGGTGGCGGGCACGGAAGGAGCCCGTTCCCCAGGCGCTCACCCACGGTAGCCGGGAAACTGCTCCCTCCCCCTCAGAGCGCTGGATGGTAGCTCAAGCACGGTCTCTGTACACTGCTGTTTCTTGGAGGTAGAACGCAGGCGATCAGGCTTCCATGCGAAAGCGGGGCCTCGGTGCGAGCTTCATGAAACAAGTGGGGGAGTCGAGGGCTGCCTTGTGCAGCAGCCGGCGGCTCCCTCGGATTTAGGTTTGGGACTCCCTTGCAGTGCTCTCACGCACGCACACAACAAAATGCCTCCACCCTCGGGAGCGGCCGTTTTAGCTGGGGCACGCATTCTCTCCCGAGTTTTCCCTTCGAGTGGGGTGGCTGTCCTTCAGCCTGCACGCACCCCCCCGGGGCAACGGTACCAGCCCCAGAGGCATGGTGTGAGTGGAGAGCTCCCTGCAGTCCGGCCTGTCTCCCCCCCACGCCCCCACCCCCGGCCTTACGGAATGGAGCCCGGCCCCGGGCCCCCTCACCCACAGGACCCCCTCAACTGCTTCCTCCCACACAGAGGTCGACGGTAGCTAAAGCACGGTGTCTCTGCAGTGTTGCTGCTTCGAGTTAGAACGCTTGCGGTTAGACTTCCAGGCCAAAGCGGGACCGCAGTGCTCCCTGCCTGAAACAAGCGGGGAGTCGTGTGCTGCCTTCTGCCGGGGCCTGCGTCTCACACGGAAAGCGGTTTGGGCCTCCCTTGCCGGGCGCTCACGCGTGCACACAGCAGAACGCTTCCAGCCTCCGGCCTGGCTCTTTTAGCCGAAGCGGGAGTTCTCTACAGGGCGGTTCCTTTGAGTTAGGGGGTTGGCTTGAGGCCTGCGGGCGCGCGCCCGGGGTAAGGGGAGTAGCCTCAGAAACGAGAGGTGAGTGGAGAGCTGCCTCCCACACAGGCCCCTTTCTCGCTCCATTTCCCGCAGGGGACCCTGTCCCCAGTCTCTCCAACACGAGCACTGTAAAATGCCTCTGGCTTCAGGAACGGCCCTGTCAACTAGAGCGCAGTCCTTCTGTAGCATTCACTCTTGCTCTTAGCAGCCTGGGAACTAGGCATCCAGGCACACAGGGTGCAGCAGGGCTCAGCTCCTAAAACAAGGCGTGAGTCGACAGCAGCCTTCCTTACGGGCCTGCTTCTCACTCCGAGTCACGTTTAGCTTCCATTTCTCATGCTTTCACAAAGGCACCCCACAGGTGACGTCCCGGCTCAGGAAGGGCCGTCTGGGCTGAGGCCCGCGTTCTCTACAGGTTTGTTCCTCGGCGTTGGCTGCATGGCCCTTAGGACTCCAGGCACACACGGGAGAGCCGATCGAGTTTCCCGAAACCAGAGTTGAGGCGACAGGGTGCCCTCTGCCCATGCTGATTTCTCCCCCCGGAACCCAGCTGGGACTCCCTCCCCAGGCTTGCACTCCAGCAGAGGGGAAAATGGCTGCCACCCTGTGGCGAGGCGAAGGAGCTGAAGCTGGGCTTCTTTAGCGGCTTCTCCCTGCCAAACCAGTGCGGAGCACTTAGCATTCCTGTGCACACCTGGAGCAGTAGTGTTAGCTCCAGGTGACAACAGCTGAGTCGAGAGGTGCCTTCCTGGCCCGGGCTGCTTCTCCCTCGGTGGCGGGCACGGAAGGAGCCCGTTCCCCAGGCGCTCACCCACGGTAGCCGGGAAACTGCTCCCTCCCCCTCAGAGCGCTGGATGGTAGCTCAAGCACGGTCTCTGTACACTGCTGTTTCTTGGAGGTAGAACGCAGGCGATCAGGCTTCCATGCGAAAGCGGGGCCTCGGTGCGAGCTTCATGAAACAAGTGGGGGAGTCGAGGGCTGCCTTGTGCAGCAGCCGGCGGCTCCCTCGGATTTAGGTTTGGGACTCCCTTGCAGTGCTCTCACGCACGCACACAACAAAATGCCTCCACCCTCGGGAGCGGCCGTTTTAGCTGGGGCACGCATTCTCTCCCGAGTTTTCCCTTCGAGTGGGGTGGCTGTCCTTCAGCCTGCACGCACCCCCCCGGGGCAACGGTACCAGCCCCAGAGGCATGGTGTGAGTGGAGAGCTCCCTGCAGTCCGGCCTGTCTCCCCCGCACGCCCCCACCCCCGGCCTTACGGAATGGAGCCCGGCCCCGGGCCCCCTCACCCACAGGACCCCCTCAACTGCTTCCTCCCACACAGAGGTCGACGGTAGCTAAAGCACGGTGTCTCTGCAGTGTTGCTGCTTCGAGTTAGAACGCTTGCGGTTAGACTTCCAGGCCAAAGCGGGACCGCAGTGCTCCCTGCCTGAAACAAGCGGGGAGTCGTGTGCTGCCTTCTGCCGGGGCCTGCGTCTCACACGGAAAGCGGTTTGGGCCTCCCTTGCCGGGCGCTCACGCGTGCACACAGCAGAACGCTTCCAGCCTCCGGCCTGGCTCTTTTAGCCGAAGCGGGAGTTCTCTACAGGGCGGTTCCTTTGAGTTAGGGGGTTGGCTTGAGGCCTGCGGGCGCGCGCCCGGGGTAAGGGGAGTAGCCTCAGAAACGAGAGGTGAGTGGAGAGCTGCCTCCCACACAGGCCCCTTTCTCGCTCCATTTCCCGCAGGGGACCCTGTCCCCAGTCTCTCCAACACGAGCACTGTAAAATGCCTCTGGCTTCAGGAACGGCCCTGTCAACTAGAGCGCAGTCCTTCTGTAGCATTCACTCTTGCTCTTAGCAGCCTGGGAACTAGGCATCCAGGCACACAGGGTGCAGCAGGGCTCAGCTCCTAAAACAAGGCGTGAGTCGACAGCAGCCTTCCTTACGGGCCTGCTTCTCACTCCGAGTCACGTTTAGCTTCCATTTCTCATGCTTTCACAAAGGCACCCCACAGGGGACGTCCCGGCTCAGGAAGGGCCGTCTGGGCTGAGGCCCGCGTTCTCTACAGGTTTGTTCCTCGGCGTTGGCTGCATGGCCCTTAGGACTCCAGGCACACACGGGAGAGCCGATCGAGTTTCCCGAAACCAGAGTTGAGGCGACAGGGTGCCCTCTGCCCATGCTGATTTCTCCCCCCGGAACCCAGCTGGGACTCCCTCCCCAGGCTTGCACTCCAGCAGAGGGGAAAATGGCTGCCACCCTGTGGCGAGGCGAAGGAGCTGAAGCTGGGCTTCTTTAGCGGCTTCTCCCTGCCAAACCAGTGCGGAGCACTTAGCATTCCTGTGCACACCTGGAGCAGTAGTGTTAGCTCCAGGTGACAACAGCTGAGTCGAGAGGTGCCTTCCTGGCCCGGGCTGCTTCTCGCTCGGTGGCGGGCACGGAAGGAGCCCGTTCCCCAGGCGCTCACCCACGGTAGCCGGGAAACTGCTCCCTCCCCCTCAGAGCGCTGGATGGTAGCTCAAGCACGGTCTCTGTACACTGCTGTTTCTTGGAGGTAGAACGCAGGCGATCAGGCTTCCATGCGAAAGCGGGGCCTCGGTGCGAGCTTCATGAAACAAGTGGGGGAGTCGAGGGCTGCCTTGTGCAGCAGCCGGCGGCTCCCTCGGATTTAGGTTTGGGACTCCCTTGCAGTGCTCTCACGCACGCACACAACAAAATGCCTCCACCCTCGGGAGCGGCCGTTTTAGCTGGGGCACGCATTCTCTCCCGAGTTTTCCCTTCGAGTGGGGTGGCTGTCCTTCAGCCTGCACGCACCCCCCCGGGGCAACGGTACCAGCCCCAGAGGCATGGTGTGAGTGGAGAGCTCCCTGCAGTCCGGCCTGTCTCCCCCCCACGCCCCCACCCCCGGCCTTACGGAATGGAGCCCGGCCCCGGGCCCCCTCACCCACAGGACCCCCTCAACTGCTTCCTCCCACACAGAGGTCGACGGTAGCTAAAGCACGGTGTCTCTGCAGTGTTGCTGCTTCGAGTTAGAACGCTTGCGGTTAGACTTCCAGGCCAAAGCGGGACCGCAGTGCTCCCTGCCTGAAACAAGCGGGGAGTCGTGTGCTGCCTTCTGCCGGGGCCTGCGTCTCACACGGAAAGCGGTTTGGGCCTCCCTTGCCGGGCGCTCACGCGTGCACACAGCAGAACGCTTCCAGCCTCCGGCCTGGCTCTTTTAGCCGAAGCGGGAGTTCTCTACAGGGCGGTTCCTTTGAGTTAGGGGGTTGGCTTGAGGCCTGCGGGCGCGCGCCCGGGGTAAGGGGAGTAGCCTCAGAAACGAGAGGTGAGTGGAGAGCTGCCTCCCACACAGGCCCCTTTCTCGCTCCATTTCCCGCAGGGGACCCTGTCCCCAGTCTCTCCAACACGAGCACTGTAAAATGCCTCTGGCTTCAGGAACGGCCCTGTCAACTAGAGCGCAGTCCTTCTGTAGCATTCACTCTTGCTCTTAGCAGCCTGGGAACTAGGCATCCAGGCACACAGGGTGCAGCAGGGCTCAGCTCCTAAAACAAGGCGTGAGTCGACAGCAGCCTTCCTTACGGGCCTGCTTCTCACTCCGAGTCACGTTTAGCTTCCATTTCTCATGCTTTCACAAAGGCACCCCACAGGGGACGTCCCGGCTCAGGAAGGGCCGTCTGGGCTGAGGCCCGCGTTCTCTACAGGTTTGTTCCTCGGCGTTGGCTGCATGGCCCTTAGGACTCCAGGCACACACGGGAGAGCCGATCGAGTTTCCCGAAACCAGAGTTGAGGCGACAGGGTGCCCTCTGCCCATGCTGATTTCTCCCCCCGGAACCCAGCTGGGACTCCCTCCCCAGGCTTGCACTCCAGCAGAGGGGAAAATGGCTGCCACCCTGTGGCGAGGCGAAGGAGCTGAAGCTGGGCTTCTTTAGCGGCTTCTCCCTGCCAAACCAGTGCGGAGCACTTAGCATTCCTGTGCACACCTGGAGCAGTAGTGTTAGCTCCAGGTGACAACAGCTGAGTCGAGAGGTGCCTTCCTGGCCCGGGCTGCTTCTCGCTCGGTGGCGGGCACGGAAGGAGCCCGTTCCCCAGGCGCTCACCCACGGTAGCCGGGAAACTGCTCCCTCCAACTCAGAGCGCTGGATGGTAGCTCAAGCACGGTCTCTGTACACTGCTGTTTCTTGGAGGTAGAACGCAGGCGATCAGGCTTCCATGCGAAAGCGGGGCCTCGGTGCGAGCTTCATGAAACAAGTGGGGGAGTCGAGGGCTGCCTTGTGCAGCAGCCGGCGGCTCCCTCGGATTTAGGTTTGGGACTCCCTTGCAGTGCTCTCACGCACGCACACAACAAAATGCCTCCACCCTCGGGAGCGGCCGTTTTAGCTGGGGCACGCATTCTCTCCCGAGTTTTCCCTTCGAGTGGGGTGGCTGTCCTTCAGCCTGCACGCACCCCCCCGGGGCAACGGTACCAGCCCCAGAGGCATGGTGTGAGTGGAGAGCTCCCTGCAGTCCGGCCTGTCTCCCCCCCACGCCCCCACCCCCGGCCTTACGGAATGGAGCCCGGCCCCGGGCCCCCTCACCCACAGGACCCCCTCAACTGCTTCCTCCCACACAGAGGTCGACGGTAGCTAAAGCACGGTGTCTCTGCAGTGTTGCTGCTTCGAGTTAGAACGCTTGCGGTTAGACTTCCAGGCCAAAGCGGGACCGCAGTGCTCCCTGCCTGAAACAAGCGGGGAGTCGTGTGCTGCCTTCTGCCGGGGCCTGCGTCTCACACGGAAAGCGGTTTGGGCCTCCCTTGCCGGGCGCTCACGCGTGCACACAGCAGAACGCTTCCAGCCTCCGGCCTGGCTCTTTTAGCCGAAGCGGGAGTTCTCTACAGGGCGGTTCCTTTGAGTTAGGGGGTTGGCTTGAGGCCTGCGGGCGCGCGCCCGGGGCAAGGGGAGTAGCCTCAGAAACGAGAGGTGAGTGGAGAGCTGCCTCCCACACAGGCCCCTTTCTCGCTCCATTTCCCGCAGGGGACCCTGTCCCCAGTCTCTCCAACACGAGCACTGTAAAATGCCTCTGGCTTCAGGAACGGCCCTGTCAACTAGAGCGCAGTCCTTCTGTAGCATTCACTCTTGCTCTTAGCAGCCTGGGAACTAGGCATCCAGGCACACAGGGTGCAGCAGGGCTCAGCTCCTAAAACAAGGCGTGAGTCGACAGCAGCCTTCCTTACGGGCCTGCTTCTCACTCCGAGTCACGTTTAGCTTCCATTTCTCATGCTTTCACAAAGGCACCCCACAGGGGACGTCCCGGCTCAGGAAGGGCCGTCTGGGCTGAGGCCCGCGTTCTCTACAGGTTTGTTCCTCGGCGTTGGCTGCATGGCCCTTAGGACTCCAGGCACACACGGGAGAGCCGATCGAGTTTCCCGAAACCAGAGTTGAGGCGACAGGGTGCCCTCTGCCCATGCTGATTTCTCCCCCCGGAACCCAGCTGGGACTCCCTCCCCAGGCTTGCACTCCAGCAGAGGGGAAAATGGCTGCCACCCTGTGGCGAGGCGAAGGAGCTGAAGCTGGGCTTCTTTAGCGGCTTCTCCCTGCCAAACCAGTGCGGAGCACTTAGCATTCCTGTGCACACCTGGAGCAGTAGTGTTAGCTCCAGGTGACAACAGCTGAGTCGAGAGGTGCCTTCCTGGCCCGGGCTGCTTCTCGCTCGGTGGCGGGCACGGAAGGAGCCCGTTCCCCAGGCGCTCACCCACGGTAGCCGGGAAACTGCTCCCTCCCCCTCAGAGCGCTGGATGGTAGCTCAAGCACGGTCTCTGTACACTGCTGTTTCTTGGAGGTAGAACGCAGGCGATCAGGCTTCCATGCGAAAGCGGGGCCTCGGTGCGAGCTTCATGAAACAAGTGGGGGAGTCGAGGGCTGCCTTGTGCAGCAGCCGGCGGCTCCCTCGGATTTAGGTTTGGGACTCCCTTGCAGTGCTCTCACGCACGCACACAACAAAATGCCTCCACCCTCGGGAGCGGCCGTTTTAGCTGGGGCACGCATTCTCTCCCGAGTTTTCCCTTCGAGTGGGGTGGCTGTCCTTCAGCCTGCACGCACCCCCCCGGGGCAACGGTACCAGCCCCAGAGGCATGGTGTGAGTGGAGAGCTCCCTGCAGTCCGGCCTGTCTCCCCCGCACGCCCCCACCCCCGGCCTTACGGAATGGAGCCCGGCCCCGGGCCCCCTCACCCACAGGACCCCCTCAACTGCTTCCTCCCACACAGAGGTCGACGGTAGCTAAAGCACGGTGTCTCTGCAGTGTTGCTGCTTCGAGTTAGAACGCTTGCGGTTAGACTTCCAGGCCAAAGCGGGACCGCAGTGCTCCCTGCCTGAAACAAGCGGGGAGTCGTGTGCTGCCTTCTGCCGGGGCCTGCGTCTCACACGGAAAGCGGTTTGGGCCTCCCTTGCCGGGCGCTCACGCGTGCACACAGCAGAACGCTTCCAGCCTCCGGCCTGGCTCTTTTAGCCGAAGCGGGAGTTCTCTACAGGGCGGTTCCTTTGAGTTAGGGGGTTGGCTTGAGGCCTGCGGGCGCGCGCCCGGGGCAAGGGGAGTAGCCTCAGAAACGAGAGGTGAGTGGAGAGCTGCCTCCCACACAGGCCCCTTTCTCGCTCCATTTCCCGCAGGGGACCCTGTCCCCAGTCTCTCCAACACGAGCACTGTAAAATGCCTCTGGCTTCAGGAACGGCCCTGTCAACTAGAGCGCAGTCCTTCTGTAGCATTCACTCTTGCTCTTAGCAGCCTGGGAACTAGGCATCCAGGCACACAGGGTGCAGCAGGGCTCAGCTCCTAAAACAAGGCGTGAGTCGACAGCAGCCTTCCTTACGGGCCTGCTTCTCACTCCGAGTCACGTTTAGCTTCCATTTCTCATGCTTTCACAAAGGCACCCCACAGGGGACGTCCCGGCTCAGGAAGGGCCGTCTGGGCTGAGGCCCGCGTTCTCTACAGGTTTGTTCCTCGGCGTTGGCTGCATGGCCCTTAGGACTCCAGGCACACACGGGAGAGCCGATCGAGTTTCCCGAAACCAGAGTTGAGGCGACAGGGTGCCCTCTGCCCATGCTGATTTCTCCCCCCGGAACCCAGCTGGGACTCCCTCCCCAGGCTTGCACTCCAGCAGAGGGGAAAATGGCTGCCACCCTGTGGCGAGGCGAAGGAGCTGAAGCTGGGCTTCTTTAGCGGCTTCTCCCTGCCAAACCAGTGCGGAGCACTTAGCATTCCTGTGCACACCTGGAGCAGTAGTGTTAGCTCCAGGTGACAACAGCTGAGTCGAGAGGTGCCTTCCTGGCCCGGGCTGCTTCTCGCTCGGTGGCGGGCACGGAAGGAGCCCGTTCCCCAGGCGCTCACCCACGGTAGCCGGGAAACTGCTCCCTCCCCCTCAGAGCGCTGGATGGTAGCTCAAGCACGGTCTCTGTACACTGCTGTTTCTTGGAGGTAGAACGCAGGCGATCAGGCTTCCATGCGAAAGCGGGGCCTCGGTGCGAGCTTCATGAAACAAGTGGGGGAGTCGAGGGCTGCCTTGTGCAGCAGCCGGCGGCTCCCTCGGATTTAGGTTTGGGACTCCCTTGCAGTGCTCTCACGCACGCACACAACAAAATGCCTCCACCCTCGGGAGCGGCCGTTTTAGCTGGGGCACGCATTCTCTCCCGAGTTTTCCCTTCGAGTGGGGTGGCTGTCCTTCAGCCTGCACGCACCCCCCCGGGGCAACGGTACCAGCCCCAGAGGCATGGTGTGAGTGGAGAGCTCCCTGCAGTCCGGCCTGTCTCCCCCGCACGCCCCCACCCCCGGCCTTACGGAATGGAGCCCGGCCCCGGGCCCCCTCACCCACAGGACCCCCTCAACTGCTTCCTCCCACACAGAGGTCGACGGTAGCTAAAGCACGGTGTCTCTGCAGTGTTGCTGCTTCGAGTTAGAACGCTTGCGGTTAGACTTCCAGGCCAAAGCGGGACCGCAGTGCTCCCTGCCTGAAACAAGCGGGGAGTCGTGTGCTGCCTTCTGCCGGGGCCTGCGTCTCACACGGAAAGCGGTTTGGGCCTCCCTTGCCGGGCGCTCACGCGTGCACACAGCAGAACGCTTCCAGCCTCCGGCCTGGCTCTTTTAGCCGAAGCGGGAGTTCTCTACAGGGCGGTTCCTTTGAGTTAGGGGGTTGGCTTGAGGCCTGCGGGCGCGCGCCCGGGGCAAGGGGAGTAGCCTCAGAAACGAGAGGTGAGTGGAGAGCTGCCTCCCACACAGGCCCCTTTCTCGCTCCATTTCCCGCAGGGGACCCTGTCCCCAGTCTCTCCAACACGAGCACTGTAAAATGCCTCTGGCTTCAGGAACGGCCCTGTCAACTAGAGCGCAGTCCTTCTGTAGCATTCACTCTTGCTCTTAGCAGCCTGGGAACTAGGCATCCAGGCACACAGGGTGCAGCAGGGCTCAGCTCCTAAAACAAGGCGTGAGTCGACAGCAGCCTTCCTTACGGGCCTGCTTCTCACTCCGAGTCACGTTTAGCTTCCATTTCTCATGCTTTCACAAAGGCACCCCACAGGGGACGTCCCGGCTCAGGAAGGGCCGTCTGGGCTGAGGCCCGCGTTCTCTACAGGTTTGTTCCTCGGCGTTGGCTGCATGGCCCTTAGGACTCCAGGCACACACGGGAGAGCCGATCGAGTTTCCCGAAACCAGAGTTGAGGCGACAGGGTGCCCTCTGCCCATGCTGATTTCTCCCCCCGGAACCCAGCTGGGACTCCCTCCCCAGGCTTGCACTCCAGCAGAGGGGAAAATGGCTGCCACCCTGTGGCGAGGCGAAGGAGCTGAAGCTGGGCTTCTTTAGCGGCTTCTCCCTGCCAAACCAGTGCGGAGCACTTAGCATTCCTGTGCACACCTGGAGCAGTAGTGTTAGCTCCAGGTGACAACAGCTGAGTCGAGAGGTGCCTTCCTGGCCCGGGCTGCTTCTCGCTCGGTGGCGGGCACGGAAGGAGCCCGTTCCCCAGGCGCTCACCCACGGTAGCCGGGAAACTGCTCCCTCCCCCTCAGAGCGCTGGATGGTAGCTCAAGCACGGTCTCTGTACACTGCTGTTTCTTGGAGGTAGAACGCAGGCGATCAGGCTTCCATGCGAAAGCGGGGCCTCGGTGCGAGCTTCATGAAACAAGTGGGGGAGTCGAGGGCTGCCTTGTGCAGCAGCCGGCGGCTCCCTCGGATTTAGGTTTGGGACTCCCTTGCAGTGCTCTCACGCACGCACACAACAAAATGCCTCCACCCTCGGGAGCGGCCGTTTTAGCTGGGGCACGCATTCTCTCCCGAGTTTTCCCTTCGAGTGGGGTGGCTGTCCTTCAGCCTGCACGCACCCCCCCGGGGCAACGGTACCAGCCCCAGAGGCATGGTGTGAGTGGAGAGCTCCCTGCAGTCCGGCCTGTCTCCCCCCCACGCCCCCACCCCCGGCCTTACGGAATGGAGCCCGGCCCCGGGCCCCCTCACCCACAGGACCCCCTCAACTGCTTCCTCCCACACAGAGGTCGACGGTAGCTAAAGCACGGTGTCTCTGCAGTGTTGCTGCTTCGAGTTAGAACGCTTGCGGTTAGACTTCCAGGCCAAAGCGGGACCGCAGTGCTCCCTGCCTGAAACAAGCGGGGAGTCGTGTGCTGCCTTCTGCCGGGGCCTGCGTCTCACACGGAAAGCGGTTTGGGCCTCCCTTGCCGGGCGCTCACGCGTGCACACAGCAGAACGCTTCCAGCCTCCGGCCTGGCTCTTTTAGCCGAAGCGGGAGTTCTCTACAGGGCGGTTCCTTTGAGTTAGGGGGTTGGCTTGAGGCCTGCGGGCGCGCGCCCGGGGCAAGGGGAGTAGCCTCAGAAACGAGAGGTGAGTGGAGAGCTGCCTCCCACACAGGCCCCTTTCTCGCTCCATTTCCCGCAGGGGACCCTGTCCCCAGTCTCTCCAACACGAGCACTGTAAAATGCCTCTGGCTTCAGGAACGGCCCTGTCAACTAGAGCGCAGTCCTTCTGTAGCATTCACTCTTGCTCTTAGCAGCCTGGGAACTAGGCATCCAGGCACACAGGGTGCAGCAGGGCTCAGCTCCTAAAACAAGGCGTGAGTCGACAGCAGCCTTCCTTACGGGCCTGCTTCTCACTCCGAGTCACGTTTAGCTTCCATTTCTCATGCTTTCACAAAGGCACCCCACAGGGGACGTCCCGGCTCAGGAAGGGCCGTCTGGGCTGAGGCCCGCGTTCTCTACAGGTTTGTTCCTCGGCGTTGGCTGCATGGCCCTTAGGACTCCAGGCACACACGGGAGAGCCGATCGAGTTTCCCGAAACCAGAGTTGAGGCGACAGGGTGCCCTCTGCCCATGCTGATTTCTCCCCCCGGAACCCAGCTGGGACTCCCTCCCCAGGCTTGCACTCCAGCAGAGGGGAAAATGGCTGCCACCCTGTGGCGAGGCGAAGGAGCTGAAGCTGGGCTTCTTTAGCGGCTTCTCCCTGCCAAACCAGTGCGGAGCACTTAGCATTCCTGTGCACACCTGGAGCAGTAGTGTTAGCTCCAGGTGACAACAGCTGAGTCGAGAGGTGCCTTCCTGGCCCGGGCTGCTTCTCGCTCGGTGGCGGGCACGGAAGGAGCCCGTTCCCCAGGCGCTCACCCACGGTAGCCGGGAAACTGCTCCCTCCCCCTCAGAGCGCTGGATGGTAGCTCAAGCACGGTCTCTGTACACTGCTGTTTCTTGGAGGTAGAACGCAGGCGATCAGGCTTCCATGCGAAAGCGGGGCCTCGGTGCGAGCTTCATGAAACAAGTGGGGGAGTCGAGGGCTGCCTTGTGCAGCAGCCGGCGGCTCCCTCGGATTTAGGTTTGGGACTCCCTTGCAGTGCTCTCACGCACGCACACAACAAAATGCCTCCACCCTCGGGAGCGGCCGTTTTAGCTGGGGCACGCATTCTCTCCCGAGTTTTCCCTTCGAGTGGGGTGGCTGTCCTTCAGCCTGCACGCACCCCCCCGGGGCAACGGTACCAGCCCCAGAGGCATGGTGTGAGTGGAGAGCTCCCTGCAGTCCGGCCTGTCTCCCCCCCACCTCCCCACCCCCCCACCCCCGGCCTTACGGAATGGAGCCCGGCCCCGGGCCCCCTCACCCACAGGACCCCCTCAACTGCTTCCTCCCACACAGAGGTCGACGGTAGCTAAAGCACGGTGTCTCTGCAGTGTTGCTGCTTCGAGTTAGAACGCTTGCGGTTAGACTTCCATGCCAAAGCGGGACCGCAGTGCTCCCTGCCTGAAACAAGCGGGGAGTCGTGTGCTGCCTTCTGCCGGGGCCTGCGTCTCACACGGAAAGCGGTTTGGGCCTCCCTTGCCGGGCGCTCACGCGTGCACACAGCAGAACGCTTCCAGCCTCCGGCCTGGCTCTTTTAGCCGAAGCGGGAGTTCTCTACAGGGCGGTTCCTTTGAGTTAGGGGGTTGGCTTGAGGCCTGCGGGCGCGCGCCCGGGGCAAGGGGAGTAGCCTCAGAAACGAGAGGTGAGTGGAGAGCTGCCTCCCACACAGGCCCCTTTCTCGCTCCATTTCCCGCAGGGGACCCTGTCCCCAGTCTCTCCAACACGAGCACTGTAAAATGCCTCTGGCTTCAGGAACGGCCCTGTCAACTAGAGCGCAGTCCTTCTGTAGCATTCACTCTTGCTCTTAGCAGCCTGGGAACTAGGCATCCAGGCACACAGGGTGCAGCAGGGCTCAGCTCCTAAAACAAGGCGTGAGTCGACAGCAGCCTTCCTTACGGGCCTGCTTCTCACTCCGAGTCACGTTTAGCTTCCATTTCTCATGCTTTCACAAAGGCACCCCACAGGGGACGTCCCGGCTCAGGAAGGGCCGTCTGGGCTGAGGCCCGCGTTCTCTACAGGTTTGTTCCTCGGCGTTGGCTGGATGGCCCTTAGGACTCCAGGCACACACGGGAGAGCCGATCGAGTTTCCCGAAACCAGAGTTGAGGCGACAGGGTGCCCTCTGCCCATGCTGATTTCCCCCCCCGGAACCCAGCTGGGACTCCCTCCCCAGGCTTGCACTCCAGCAGAGGGGAAAATGGCTGCCACCCTGTGGCGAGGCGAAGGAGCTGAAGCTGGGCTTCTTTAGCGGCTTCTCCCTGCCAAACCAGTGCGGAGCACTTAGCATTCCTGTGCACACCTGGAGCAGTAGTGTTAGCTCCAGGTGACAACAGCTGAGTCGAGAGGTGCCTTCCTGGCCCGGGCTGCTTCTCCCTCCGTGGCGGGCACGGAAGGAGCCCGTTCCCCAGGCGCTCACCCACGGTAGCCGGGAAACTGCTCCCTCCCCCTCAGAGCGCTGGATGGTAGCTCAAGCACGGTCTCTGTACACTGCTGTTTCTTGGAGGTAGAACGCAGGCGATCAGGCTTCCATGCGAAAGCGGGGCCTCGGTGCGAGCTTCATGAAACAAGTGGGGGAGTCGAGGGCTGCCTTGTGCAGCAGCCGGCGGCTCCCTCGGATTTAGGTTTGGGACTCCCTTGCAGTGCTCTCACGCACGCACACAACAAAATGCCTCCACCCTCGGGAGCGGCCGTTTTAGCTGGGGCACGCATTCTCTCCCGAGTTTTCCCTTCGAGTGGGGTGGCTGTCCTTCAGCCTGCACGCACCCCCCCGGGGCAACGGTACCAGCCCCAGAGGCATGGTGTGAGTGGAGAGCTCCCTGCAGTCCGGCCTGTCTCCCCCCCACCTCCCCACCCCCCCACCCCCGGCCTTACGGAATGGAGCCCGGCCCCGGGCCCCCTCACCCACAGGACCCCCTCAACTGCTTCCTCCCACACAGAGGTCGACGGTAGCTAAAGCACGGTGTCTCTGCAGTGTTGCTGCTTCGAGTTAGAACGCTTGCGGTTAGACTTCCATGCCAAAGCGGGACCGCAGTGCTCCCTGCCTGAAACAAGCGGGGAGTCGTGTGCTGCCTTCTGCCGGGGCCTGCGTCTCACACGGAAAGCGGTTTGGGCCTCCCTTGCCGGGCGCTCACGCGTGCACACAGCAGAACGCTTCCAGCCTCCGGCCTGGCTCTTTTAGCCGAAGCGGGAGTTCTCTACAGGGCGGTTCCTTTGAGTTAGGGGGTTGGCTTGAGGCCTGCGGGCGCGCGCCCGGGGCAAGGGGAGTAGCCTCAGAAACGAGAGGTGAGTGGAGAGCTGCCTCCCACACAGGCCCCTTTCTCGCTCCATTTCCCGCAGGGGACCCTGTCCCCAGTCTCTCCAACACGAGCACTGTAAAATGCCTCTGGCTTCAGGAACGGCCCTGTCAACTAGAGCGCAGTCCTTCTGTAGCATTCACTCTTGCTCTTAGCAGCCTGGGAACTAGGCATCCAGGCACACAGGGTGCAGCAGGGCTCAGCTCCTAAAACAAGGCGTGAGTCGACAGCAGCCTTCCTTACGGGCCTGCTTCTCACTCCGAGTCACGTTTAGCTTCCATTTCTCATGCTTTCACAAAGGCACCCCACAGGGGACGTCCCGGCTCAGGAAGGGCCGTCTGGGCTGAGGCCCGCGTTCTCTACAGGTTTGTTCCTCGGCGTTGGCTGGATGGCCCTTAGGACTCCAGGCACACACGGGAGAGCCGATCGAGTTTCCCGAAACCAGAGTTGAGGCGACAGGGTGCCCTCTGCCCATGCTGATTTCCCCCCCCGGAACCCAGCTGGGACTCCCTCCCCAGGCTTGCACTCCAGCAGAGGGGAAAATGGCTGCCACCCTGTGGCGAGGCGAAGGAGCTGAAGCTGGGCTTCTTTAGCGGCTTCTCCCTGCCAAACCAGTGCGGAGCACTTAGCATTCCTGTGCACACCTGGAGCAGTAGTGTTAGCTCCAGGTGACAACAGCTGAGTCGAGAGGTGCCTTCCTGGCCCGGGCTGCTTCTCCCTCCGTGGCGGGCACGGAAGGAGCCCGTTCCCCAGGCGCTCACCCACGGTAGCCGGGAAACTGCTCCCTCCCCCTCAGAGCGCTGGATGGTAGCTCAAGCACGGTCTCTGTACACTGCTGTTTCTTGGAGGTAGAACGCAGGCGATCAGGCTTCCATGCGAAAGCGGGGCCTCGGTGCGAGCTTCATGAAACAAGTGGGGGAGTCGAGGGCTGCCTTGTGCAGCAGCCGGCGGCTCCCTCGGATTTAGGTTTGGGACTCCCTTGCAGTGCTCTCACGCACGCACACAACAAAATGCCTCCACCCTCGGGAGCGGCCGTTTTAGCTGGGGCACGCATTCTCTCCCGAGTTTTCCCTTCGAGTGGGGTGGCTGTCCTTCAGCCTGCACGCACCCCCCCGGGGCAACGGTACCAGCCCCAGAGGCATGGTGTGAGTGGAGAGCTCCCTGCAGTCCGGCCTGTCTCCCCCCCACGCCCCCACCCCCGGCCTTACGGAATGGAGCCCGGCCCCGGGCCCCCTCACCCACAGGACCCCCTCAACTGCTTCCTCCCACACAGAGGTCGACGGTAGCTAAAGCACGGTGTCTCTGCAGTGTTGCTGCTTCGAGTTAGAACGCTTGCGGTTAGACTTCCAGGCCAAAGCGGGACCGCAGTGCTCCCTGCCTGAAACAAGCGGGGAGTCGTGTGCTGCCTTCTGCCGGGGCCTGCGTCTCACACGGAAAGCGGTTTGGGCCTCCCTTGCCGGGCGCTCACGCGTGCACACAGCAGAACGCTTCCAGCCTCCGGCCTGGCTCTTTTAGCCGAAGCGGGAGTTCTCTACAGGGCGGTTCCTTTGAGTTAGGGGGTTGGCTTGAGGCCTGCGGGCGCGCGCCCGGGGCAAGGGGAGTAGCCTCAGAAACGAGAGGTGAGTGGAGAGCTGCCTCCCACACAGGCCCCTTTCTCGCTCCATTTCCCGCAGGGGACCCTGTCCCCAGTCTCTCCAACACGAGCACTGTAAAATGCCTCTGGCTTCAGGAACGGCCCTGTCAACTAGAGCGCAGTCCTTCTGTAGCATTCACTCTTGCTCTTAGCAGCCTGGGAACTAGGCATCCAGGCACACAGGGTGCAGCAGGGCTCAGCTCCTAAAACAAGGCGTGAGTCGACAGCAGCCTTCCTTACGGGCCTGCTTCTCACTCCGAGTCACGTTTAGCTTCCATTTCTCATGCTTTCACAAAGGCACCCCACAGGGGACGTCCCGGCTCAGGAAGGGCCGTCTGGGCTGAGGCCCGCGTTCTCTACAGGTTTGTTCCTCGGCGTTGGCTGCATGGCCCTTAGGACTCCAGGCACACACGGGAGAGCCGATCGAGTTTCCCGAAACCAGAGTTGAGGCGACAGGGTGCCCTCTGCCCATGCTGATTTCTCCCCCCGGAACCCAGCTGGGACTCCCTCCCCAGGCTTGCACTCCAGCAGAGGGGAAAATGGCTGCCACCCTGTGGCGAGGCGAAGGAGCTGAAGCTGGGCTTCTTTAGCGGCTTCTCCCTGCCAAACCAGTGCGGAGCACTTAGCATTCCTGTGCACACCTGGAGCAGTAGTGTTAGCTCCAGGTGACAACAGCTGAGTCGAGAGGTGCCTTCCTGGCCCGGGCTGCTTCTCGCTCGGTGGCGGGCACGGAAGGAGCCCGTTCCCCAGGCGCTCACCCACGGTAGCCGGGAAACTGCTCCCTCCCCCTCAGAGCGCTGGATGGTAGCTCAAGCACGGTCTCTGTACACTGCTGTTTCTTGGAGGTAGAACGCAGGCGATCAGGCTTCCATGCGAAAGCGGGGCCTCGGTGCGAGCTTCATGAAACAAGTGGGGGAGTCGAGGGCTGCCTTGTGCAGCAGCCGGCGGCTCCCTCGGATTTAGGTTTGGGACTCCCTTGCAGTGCTCTCACGCACGCACACAACAAAATGCCTCCACCCTCGGGAGCGGCCGTTTTAGCTGGGGCACGCATTCTCTCCCGAGTTTTCCCTTCGAGTGGGGTGGCTGTCCTTCAGCCTGCACGCACCCCCCCGGGGCAACGGTACCAGCCCCAGAGGCATGGTGTGAGTGGAGAGCTCCCTGCAGTCCGGCCTGTCTCCCCCCCACCTCCCCACCCCCCCACCCCCGGCCTTACGGAATGGAGCCCGGCCCCGGGCCCCCTCACCCACAGGACCCCCTCAACTGCTTCCTCCCACACAGAGGTCGACGGTAGCTAAAGCACGGTGTCTCTGCAGTGTTGCTGCTTCGAGTTAGAACGCTTGCGGTTAGACTTCCATGCCAAAGCGGGACCGCAGTGCTCCCTGCCTGAAACAAGCGGGGAGTCGTGTGCTGCCTTCTGCCGGGGCCTGCGTCTCACACGGAAAGCGGTTTGGGCCTCCCTTGCCGGGCGCTCACGCGTGCACACAGCAGAACGCTTCCAGCCTCCGGCCTGGCTCTTTTAGCCGAAGCGGGAGTTCTCTACAGGGCGGTTCCTTTGAGTTAGGGGGTTGGCTTGAGGCCTGCGGGCGCGCGCCCGGGGCAAGGGGAGTAGCCTCAGAAACGAGAGGTGAGTGGAGAGCTGCCTCCCACACAGGCCCCTTTCTCGCTCCATTTCCCGCAGGGGACCCTGTCCCCAGTCTCTCCAACACGAGCACTGTAAAATGCCTCTGGCTTCAGGAACGGCCCTGTCAACTAGAGCGCAGTCCTTCTGTAGCATTCACTCTTGCTCTTAGCAGCCTGGGAACTAGGCATCCAGGCACACAGGGTGCAGCAGGGCTCAGCTCCTAAAACAAGGCGTGAGTCGACAGCAGCCTTCCTTACGGGCCTGCTTCTCACTCCGAGTCACGTTTAGCTTCCATTTCTCATGCTTTCACAAAGGCACCCCACAGGGGACGTCCCGGCTCAGGAAGGGCCGTCTGGGCTGAGGCCCGCGTTCTCTACAGGTTTGTTCCTCGGCGTTGGCTGGATGGCCCTTAGGACTCCAGGCACACACGGGAGAGCCGATCGAGTTTCCCGAAACCAGAGTTGAGGCGACAGGGTGCCCTCTGCCCATGCTGATTTCCCCCCCCGGAACCCAGCTGGGACTCCCTCCCCAGGCTTGCACTCCAGCAGAGGGGAAAATGGCTGCCACCCTGTGGCGAGGCGAAGGAGCTGAAGCTGGGCTTCTTTAGCGGCTTCTCCCTGCCAAACCAGTGCGGAGCACTTAGCATTCCTGTGCACACCTGGAGCAGTAGTGTTAGCTCCAGGTGACAACAGCTGAGTCGAGAGGTGCCTTCCTGGCCCGGGCTGCTTCTCCCTCCGTGGCGGGCACGGAAGGAGCCCGTTCCCCAGGCGCTCACCCACGGTAGCCGGGAAACTGCTCCCTCCCCCTCAGAGCGCTGGATGGTAGCTCAAGCACGGTCTCTGTACACTGCTGTTTCTTGGAGGTAGAACGCAGGCGATCAGGCTTCCATGCGAAAGCGGGGCCTCGGTGCGAGCTTCATGAAACAAGTGGGGGAGTCGAGGGCTGCCTTGTGCAGCAGCCGGCGGCTCCCTCGGATTTAGGTTTGGGACTCCCTTGCAGTGCTCTCACGCACGCACACAACAAAATGCCTCCACCCTCGGGAGCGGCCGTTTTAGCTGGGGCACGCATTCTCTCCCGAGTTTTCCCTTCGAGTGGGGTGGCTGTCCTTCAGCCTGCACGCACCCCCCCGGGGCAACGGTACCAGCCCCAGAGGCATGGTGTGAGTGGAGAGCTCCCTGCAGTCCGGCCTGTCTCCCCCCCACCTCCCCACCCCCCCACCCCCGGCCTTACGGAATGGAGCCCGGCCCCGGGCCCCCTCACCCACAGGACCCCCTCAACTGCTTCCTCCCACACAGAGGTCGACGGTAGCTAAAGCACGGTGTCTCTGCAGTGTTGCTGCTTCGAGTTAGAACGCTTGCGGTTAGACTTCCATGCCAAAGCGGGACCGCAGTGCTCCCTGCCTGAAACAAGCGGGGAGTCGTGTGCTGCCTTCTGCCGGGGCCTGCGTCTCACACGGAAAGCGGTTTGGGCCTCCCTTGCCGGGCGCTCACGCGTGCACACAGCAGAACGCTTCCAGCCTCCGGCCTGGCTCTTTTAGCCGAAGCGGGAGTTCTCTACAGGGCGGTTCCTTTGAGTTAGGGGGTTGGCTTGAGGCCTGCGGGCGCGCGCCCGGGGCAAGGGGAGTAGCCTCAGAAACGAGAGGTGAGTGGAGAGCTGCCTCCCACACAGGCCCCTTTCTCGCTCCATTTCCCGCAGGGGACCCTGTCCCCAGTCTCTCCAACACGAGCACTGTAAAATGCCTCTGGCTTCAGGAACGGCCCTGTCAAGTAGAGCGCAGTCCTTCTGTAGCATTCACTCTTGCTCTTAGCAGCCTGGGAACTAGGCATCCAGGCACACAGGGTGCAGCAGGGCTCAGCTCCTAAAACAAGGCGTGAGTCGACAGCAGCCTTCCTTACGGGCCTGCTTCTCACTCCGAGTCACGTTTTGCTTCCATTTCTCATGCTTTCACAAAGGCACCCCACAGGGGACGTCCCGGCTCAGGAAGGGCCGTCTGGGCTGAGGCCCGCGTTCTCTACAGGTTTGTTCCTCGGCGTTGGCTGCATGGCCCTTAGGACTCCAGGCACACACGGGAGAGCCGATCGAGTTTCCCGAAACCAGAGTTGAGGCGACAGGGTGCCCTCTGCCCATGCTGATTTCTCCCCCCGGAACCCAGCTGGGACTCCCTCCCCAGGCTTGCACTCCAGCAGAGGGGAAAATGGCTGCCACCCTGTGGCGAGGCGAAGGAGCTGAAGCTGGGCTTCTTTAGCGGCTTCTCCCTGCCAAACCAGTGCGGAGCACTTAGCATTCCTGTGCACACCTGGAGCAGTAGTGTTAGCTCCAGGTGACAACAGCTGAGTCGAGAGGTGCCTTCCTGGCCCGGGCTGCTTCTCCCTCGGTGGCGGGCACGGAAGGAGCCCGTTCCCCAGGCGCTCACCCACGGTAGCCGGGAAACTGCTCCCTCCCCCTCAGAGCGCTGGATGGTAGCTCAAGCACGGTCTCTGTACACTGCTGTTTCTTGGAGGTAGAACGCAGGCGATCAGGCTTCCATGCGAAAGCGGGGCCTCGGTGCGAGCTTCATGAAACAAGTGGGGGAGTCGAGGGCTGCCTTGTGCAGCAGCCGGCGGCTCCCTCGGATTTAGGTTTGGGACTCCCTTGCAGTGCTCTCACGCACGCACACAACAAAATGCCTCCACCCTCGGGAGCGGCCGTTTTAGCTGGGGCACGCATTCTCTCCCGAGTTTTCCCTTCGAGTGGGGTGGCTGTCCTTCAGCCTGCACGCACCCCCCCGGGGCAACGGTACCAGCCCCAGAGGCATGGTGTGAGTGGAGAGCTCCCTGCAGTCCGGCCTGTCTCCCCCCCACGCCCCCACCCCCGGCCTTACGGAATGGAGCCCGGCCCCGGGCCCCCTCACCCACAGGACCCCCTCAACTGCTTCCTCCCACACAGAGGTCGACGGTAGCTAAAGCACGGTGTCTCTGCAGTGTTGCTGCTTCGAGTTAGAACGCTTGCGGTTAGACTTCCAGGCCAAAGCGGGACCGCAGTGCTCCCTGCCTGAAACAAGCGGGGAGTCGTGTGCTGCCTTCTGCCGGGGCCTGCGTCTCACACGGAAAGCGGTTTGGGCCTCCCTTGCCGGGCGCTCACGCGTGCACACAGCAGAACGCTTCCAGCCTCCGGCCTGGCTCTTTTAGCCGAAGCGGGAGTTCTCTACAGGGCGGTTCCTTTGAGTTAGGGGGTTGGCTTGAGGCCTGCGGGCGCGCGCCCGGGGCAAGGGGAGTAGCCTCAGAAACGAGAGGTGAGTGGAGAGCTGCCTCCCACACAGGCCCCTTTCTCGCTCCATTTCCCGCAGGGGACCCTGTCCCCAGTCTCTCCAACACGAGCACTGTAAAATGCCTCTGGCTTCAGGAACGGCCCTGTCAACTAGAGCGCAGTCCTTCTGTAGCATTCACTCTTGCTCTTAGCAGCCTGGGAACTAGGCATCCAGGCACACAGGGTGCAGCAGGGCTCAGCTCCTAAAACAAGGCGTGAGTCGACAGCAGCCTTCCTTACGGGCCTGCTTCTCACTCCGAGTCACGTTTAGCTTCCATTTCTCATGCTTTCACAAAGGCACCCCACAGGGGACGTCCCGGCTCAGGAAGGGCCGTCTGGGCTGAGGCCCGCGTTCTCTACAGGTTTGTTCCTCGGCGTTGGCTGCATGGCCCTTAGGACTCCAGGCACACACGGGAGAGCCGATCGAGTTTCCCGAAACCAGAGTTGAGGCGACAGGGTGCCCTCTGCCCATGCTGATTTCTCCCCCCGGAACCCAGCTGGGACTCCCTCCCCAGGCTTGCACTCCAGCAGAGGGGAAAATGGCTGCCACCCTGTGGCGAGGCGAAGGAGCTGAAGCTGGGCTTCTTTAGCGGCTTCTCCCTGCCAAACCAGTGCGGAGCACTTAGCATTCCTGTGCACACCTGGAGCAGTAGTGTTAGCTCCAGGTGACAACAGCTGAGTCGAGAGGTGCCTTCCTGGCCCGGGCTGCTTCTCGCTCGGTGGCGGGCACGGAAGGAGCCCGTTCCCCAGGCGCTCACCCACGGTAGCCGGGAAACTGCTCCCTCCCCCTCAGAGCGCTGGATGGTAGCTCAAGCACGGTCTCTGTACACTGCTGTTTCTTGGAGGTAGAACGCAGGCGATCAGGCTTCCATGCGAAAGCGGGGCCTCGGTGCGAGCTTCATGAAACAAGTGGGGGAGTCGAGGGCTGCCTTGTGCAGCAGCCGGCGGCTCCCTCGGATTTAGGTTTGGGACTCCCTTGCAGTGCTCTCACGCACGCACACAACAAAATGCCTCCACCCTCGGGAGCGGCCGTTTTAGCTGGGGCACGCATTCTCTCCCGAGTTTTCCCTTCGAGTGGGGTGGCTGTCCTTCAGCCTGCACGCACCCCCCCGGGGCAACGGTACCAGCCCCAGAGGCATGGTGTGAGTGGAGAGCTCCCTGCAGTCCGGCCTGTCTCCCCCGCACGCCCCCACCCCCGGCCTTACGGAATGGAGCCCGGCCCCGGGCCCCCTCACCCACAGGACCCCCTCAACTGCTTCCTCCCACACAGAGGTCGACGGTAGCTAAAGCACGGTGTCTCTGCAGTGTTGCTGCTTCGAGTTAGAACGCTTGCGGTTAGACTTCCAGGCCAAAGCGGGACCGCAGTGCTCCCTGCCTGAAACAAGCGGGGAGTCGTGTGCTGCCTTCTGCCGGGGCCTGCGTCTCACACGGAAAGCGGTTTGGGCCTCCCTTGCCGGGCGCTCACGCGTGCACACAGCAGAACGCTTCCAGCCTCCGGCCTGGCTCTTTTAGCCGAAGCGGGAGTTCTCTACAGGGCGGTTCCTTTGAGTTAGGGGGTTGGCTTGAGGCCTGCGGGCGCGCGCCCGGGGCAAGGGGAGTAGCCTCAGAAACGAGAGGTGAGTGGAGAGCTGCCTCCCACACAGGCCCCTTTCTCGCTCCATTTCCCGCAGGGGACCCTGTCCCCAGTCTCTCCAACACGAGCACTGTAAAATGCCTCTGGCTTCAGGAACGGCCCTGTCAACTAGAGCGCAGTCCTTCTGTAGCATTCACTCTTGCTCTTAGCAGCCTGGGAACTAGGCATCCAGGCACACAGGGTGCAGCAGGGCTCAGCTCCTAAAACAAGGCGTGAGTCGACAGCAGCCTTCCTTACGGGCCTGCTTCTCACTCCGAGTCACGTTTAGCTTCCATTTCTCATGCTTTCACAAAGGCACCCCACAGGGGACGTCCCGGCTCAGGAAGGGCCGTCTGGGCTGAGGCCCGCGTTCTCTACAGGTTTGTTCCTCGGCGTTGGCTGCATGGCCCTTAGGACTCCAGGCACACACGGGAGAGCCGATCGAGTTTCCCGAAACCAGAGTTGAGGCGACAGGGTGCCCTCTGCCCATGCTGATTTCTCCCCCCGGAACCCAGCTGGGACTCCCTCCCCAGGCTTGCACTCCAGCAGAGGGGAAAATGGCTGCCACCCTGTGGCGAGGCGAAGGAGCTGAAGCTGGGCTTCTTTAGCGGCTTCTCCCTGCCAAACCAGTGCGGAGCACTTAGCATTCCTGTGCACACCTGGAGCAGTAGTGTTAGCTCCAGGTGACAACAGCTGAGTCGAGAGGTGCCTTCCTGGCCCGGGCTGCTTCTCGCTCGGTGGCGGGCACGGAAGGAGCCCGTTCCCCAGGCGCTCACCCACGGTAGCCGGGAAACTGCTCCCTCCCCCTCAGAGCGCTGGATGGTAGCTCAAGCACGGTCTCTGTACACTGCTGTTTCTTGGAGGTAGAACGCAGGCGATCAGGCTTCCATGCGAAAGCGGGGCCTCGGTGCGAGCTTCATGAAACAAGTGGGGGAGTCGAGGGCTGCCTTGTGCAGCAGCCGGCGGCTCCCTCGGATTTAGGTTTGGGACTCCCTTGCAGTGCTCTCACGCACGCACACAACAAAATGCCTCCACCCTCGGGAGCGGCCGTTTTAGCTGGGGCACGCATTCTCTCCCGAGTTTTCCCTTCGAGTGGGGTGGCTGTCCTTCAGCCTGCACGCACCCCCCCGGGGCAACGGTACCAGCCCCAGAGGCATGGTGTGAGTGGAGAGCTCCCTGCAGTCCGGCCTGTCTCCCCCGCACGCCCCCACCCCCGGCCTTACGGAATGGAGCCCGGCCCCGGGCCCCCTCACCCACAGGACCCCCTCAACTGCTTCCTCCCACACAGAGGTCGACGGTAGCTAAAGCACGGTGTCTCTGCAGTGTTGCTGCTTCGAGTTAGAACGCTTGCGGTTAGACTTCCAGGCCAAAGCGGGACCGCAGTGCTCCCTGCCTGAAACAAGCGGGGAGTCGTGTGCTGCCTTCTGCCGGGGCCTGCGTCTCACACGGAAAGCGGTTTGGGCCTCCCTTGCCGGGCGCTCACGCGTGCACACAGCAGAACGCTTCCAGCCTCCGGCCTGGCTCTTTTAGCCGAAGCGGGAGTTCTCTACAGGGCGGTTCCTTTGAGTTAGGGGGTTGGCTTGAGGCCTGCGGGCGCGCGCCCGGGGCAAGGGGAGTAGCCTCAGAAACGAGAGGTGAGTGGAGAGCTGCCTCCCACACAGGCCCCTTTCTCGCTCCATTTCCCGCAGGGGACCCTGTCCCCAGTCTCTCCAACACGAGCACTGTAAAATGCCTCTGGCTTCAGGAACGGCCCTGTCAACTAGAGCGCAGTCCTTCTGTAGCATTCACTCTTGCTCTTAGCAGCCTGGGAACTAGGCATCCAGGCACACAGGGTGCAGCAGGGCTCAGCTCCTAAAACAAGGCGTGAGTCGACAGCAGCCTTCCTTACGGGCCTGCTTCTCACTCCGAGTCACGTTTAGCTTCCATTTCTCATGCTTTCACAAAGGCACCCCACAGGGGACGTCCCGGCTCAGGAAGGGCCGTCTGGGCTGAGGCCCGCGTTCTCTACAGGTTTGTTCCTCGGCGTTGGCTGCATGGCCCTTAGGACTCCAGGCACACACGGGAGAGCCGATCGAGTTTCCCGAAACCAGAGTTGAGGCGACAGGGTGCCCTCTGCCCATGCTGATTTCTCCCCCCGGAACCCAGCTGGGACTCCCTCCCCAGGCTTGCACTCCAGCAGAGGGGAAAATGGCTGCCACCCTGTGGCGAGGCGAAGGAGCTGAAGCTGGGCTTCTTTAGCGGCTTCTCCCTGCCAAACCAGTGCGGAGCACTTAGCATTCCTGTGCACACCTGGAGCAGTAGTGTTAGCTCCAGGTGACAACAGCTGAGTCGAGAGGTGCCTTCCTGGCCCGGGCTGCTTCTCGCTCGGTGGCGGGCACGGAAGGAGCCCGTTCCCCAGGCGCTCACCCACGGTAGCCGGGAAACTGCTCCCTCCCCCTCAGAGCGCTGGATGGTAGCTCAAGCACGGTCTCTGTACACTGCTGTTTCTTGGAGGTAGAACGCAGGCGATCAGGCTTCCATGCGAAAGCGGGGCCTCGGTGCGAGCTTCATGAAACAAGTGGGGGAGTCGAGGGCTGCCTTGTGCAGCAGCCGGCGGCTCCCTCGGATTTAGGTTTGGGACTCCCTTGCAGTGCTCTCACGCACGCACACAACAAAATGCCTCCACCCTCGGGAGCGGCCGTTTTAGCTGGGGCACGCATTCTCTCCCGAGTTTTCCCTTCGAGTGGGGTGGCTGTCCTTCAGCCTGCACGCACCCCCCCGGGGCAACGGTACCAGCCCCAGAGGCATGGTGTGAGTGGAGAGCTCCCTGCAGTCCGGCCTGTCTCCCCCCCACGCCCCCACCCCCGGCCTTACGGAATGGAGCCCGGCCCCGGGCCCCCTCACCCACAGGACCCCCTCAACTGCTTCCTCCCACACAGAGGTCGACGGTAGCTAAAGCACGGTGTCTCTGCAGTGTTGCTGCTTCGAGTTAGAACGCTTGCGGTTAGACTTCCAGGCCAAAGCGGGACCGCAGTGCTCCCTGCCTGAAACAAGCGGGGAGTCGTGTGCTGCCTTCTGCCGGGGCCTGCGTCTCACACGGAAAGCGGTTTGGGCCTCCCTTGCCGGGCGCTCACGCGTGCACACAGCAGAACGCTTCCAGCCTCCGGCCTGGCTCTTTTAGCCGAAGCGGGAGTTCTCTACAGGGCGGTTCCTTTGAGTTAGGGGGTTGGCTTGAGGCCTGCGGGCGCGCGCCCGGGGCAAGGGGAGTAGCCTCAGAAACGAGAGGTGAGTGGAGAGCTGCCTCCCACACAGGCCCCTTTCTCGCTCCATTTCCCGCAGGGGACCCTGTCCCCAGTCTCTCCAACACGAGCACTGTAAAATGCCTCTGGCTTCAGGAACGGCCCTGTCAAGTAGAGCGCAGTCCTTCTGTAGCATTCACTCTTGCTCTTAGCAGCCTGGGAACTAGGCATCCAGGCACACAGGGTGCAGCAGGGCTCAGCTCCTAAAACAAGGCGTGAGTCGACAGCAGCCTTCCTTACGGGCCTGCTTCTCACTCCGAGTCACGTTTTGCTTCCATTTCTCATGCTTTCACAAAGGCACCCCACAGGTGACGTCCCGGCTCAGGAAGGGCCGTCTGGGCTGAGGCCCGCGTTCTCTACAGGTTTGTTCCTCGGCGTTGGCTGCATGGCCCTTAGGACTCCAGGCACACACGGGAGAGCCGATCGAGTTTCCCGAAACCAGAGTTGAGGCGACAGGGTGCCCTCTGCCCATGCTGATTTCTCCCCCCGGAACCCAGCTGGGACTCCCTCCCCAGGCTTGCACTCCAGCAGAGGGGAAAATGGCTGCCACCCTGTGGCGAGGCGAAGGAGCTGAAGCTGGGCTTCTTTAGCGGCTTCTCCCTGCCAAACCAGTGCGGAGCACTTAGCATTCCTGTGCACACCTGGAGCAGTAGTGTTAGCTCCAGGTGACAACAGCTGAGTCGAGAGGTGCCTTCCTGGCCCGGGCTGCTTCTCCCTCGGTGGCGGGCACGGAAGGAGCCCGTTCCCCAGGCGCTCACCCACGGTAGCCGGGAAACTGCTCCCTCCCCCTCAGAGCGCTGGATGGTAGCTCAAGCACGGTCTCTGTACACTGCTGTTTCTTGGAGGTAGAACGCAGGCGATCAGGCTTCCATGCGAAAGCGGGGCCTCGGTGCGAGCTTCATGAAACAAGTGGGGGAGTCGAGGGCTGCCTTGTGCAGCAGCCGGCGGCTCCCTCGGATTTAGGTTTGGGACTCCCTTGCAGTGCTCTCACGCACGCACACAACAAAATGCCTCCACCCTCGGGAGCGGCCGTTTTAGCTGGGGCACGCATTCTCTCCCGAGTTTTCCCTTCGAGTGGGGTGGCTGTCCTTCAGCCTGCACGCACCCCCCCGGGGCAACGGTACCAGCCCCAGAGGCATGGTGTGAGTGGAGAGCTCCCTGCAGTCCGGCCTGTCTCCCCCCCACGCCCCCACCCCCGGCCTTACGGAATGGAGCCCGGCCCCGGGCCCCCTCACCCACAGGACCCCCTCAACTGCTTCCTCCCACACAGAGGTCGACGGTAGCTAAAGCACGGTGTCTCTGCAGTGTTGCTGCTTCGAGTTAGAACGCTTGCGGTTAGACTTCCAGGCCAAAGCGGGACCGCAGTGCTCCCTGCCTGAAACAAGCGGGGAGTCGTGTGCTGCCTTCTGCCGGGGCCTGCGTCTCACACGGAAAGCGGTTTGGGCCTCCCTTGCCGGGCGCTCACGCGTGCACACAGCAGAACGCTTCCAGCCTCCGGCCTGGCTCTTTTAGCCGAAGCGGGAGTTCTCTACAGGGCGGTTCCTTTGAGTTAGGGGGTTGGCTTGAGGCCTGCGGGCGCGCGCCCGGGGTAAGGGGAGTAGCCTCAGAAACGAGAGGTGAGTGGAGAGCTGCCTCCCACACAGGCCCCTTTCTCGCTCCATTTCCCGCAGGGGACCCTGTCCCCAGTCTCTCCAACACGAGCACTGTAAAATGCCTCTGGCTTCAGGAACGGCCCTGTCAACTAGAGCGCAGTCCTTCTGTAGCATTCACTCTTGCTCTTAGCAGCCTGGGAACTAGGCATCCAGGCACACAGGGTGCAGCAGGGCTCAGCTCCTAAAACAAGGCGTGAGTCGACAGCAGCCTTCCTTACGGGCCTGCTTCTCACTCCGAGTCACGTTTAGCTTCCATTTCTCATGCTTTCACAAAGGCACCCCACAGGGGACGTCCCGGCTCAGGAAGGGCCGTCTGGGCTGAGGCCCGCGTTCTCTACAGGTTTGTTCCTCGGCGTTGGCTGCATGGCCCTTAGGACTCCAGGCACACACGGGAGAGCCGATCGAGTTTCCCGAAACCAGAGTTGAGGCGACAGGGTGCCCTCTGCCCATGCTGATTTCTCCCCCCGGAACCCAGCTGGGACTCCCTCCCCAGGCTTGCACTCCAGCAGAGGGGAAAATGGCTGCCACCCTGTGGCGAGGCGAAGGAGCTGAAGCTGGGCTTCTTTAGCGGCTTCTCCCTGCCAAACCAGTGCGGAGCACTTAGCATTCCTGTGCACACCTGGAGCAGTAGTGTTAGCTCCAGGTGACAACAGCTGAGTCGAGAGGTGCCTTCCTGGCCCGGGCTGCTTCTCGCTCGGTGGCGGGCACGGAAGGAGCCCGTTCCCCAGGCGCTCACCCACGGTAGCCGGGAAACTGCTCCCTCCCCCTCAGAGCGCTGGATGGTAGCTCAAGCACGGTCTCTGTACACTGCTGTTTCTTGGAGGTAGAACGCAGGCGATCAGGCTTCCATGCGAAAGCGGGGCCTCGGTGCGAGCTTCATGAAACAAGTGGGGGAGTCGAGGGCTGCCTTGTGCAGCAGCCGGCGGCTCCCTCGGATTTAGGTTTGGGACTCCCTTGCAGTGCTCTCACGCACGCACACAACAAAATGCCTCCACCCTCGGGAGCGGCCGTTTTAGCTGGGGCACGCATTCTCTCCCGAGTTTTCCCTTCGAGTGGGGTGGCTGTCCTTCAGCCTGCACGCACCCCCCCGGGGCAACGGTACCAGCCCCAGAGGCATGGTGTGAGTGGAGAGCTCCCTGCAGTCCGGCCTGTCTCCCCCGCACGCCCCCACCCCCGGCCTTACGGAATGGAGCCCGGCCCCGGGCCCCCTCACCCACAGGACCCCCTCAACTGCTTCCTCCCACACAGAGGTCGACGGTAGCTAAAGCACGGTGTCTCTGCAGTGTTGCTGCTTCGAGTTAGAACGCTTGCGGTTAGACTTCCAGGCCAAAGCGGGACCGCAGTGCTCCCTGCCTGAAACAAGCGGGGAGTCGTGTGCTGCCTTCTGCCGGGGCCTGCGTCTCACACGGAAAGCGGTTTGGGCCTCCCTTGCCGGGCGCTCACGCGTGCACACAGCAGAACGCTTCCAGCCTCCGGCCTGGCTCTTTTAGCCGAAGCGGGAGTTCTCTACAGGGCGGTTCCTTTGAGTTAGGGGGTTGGCTTGAGGCCTGCGGGCGCGCGCCCGGGGCAAGGGGAGTAGCCTCAGAAACGAGAGGTGAGTGGAGAGCTGCCTCCCACACAGGCCCCTTTCTCGCTCCATTTCCCGCAGGGGACCCTGTCCCCAGTCTCTCCAACACGAGCACTGTAAAATGCCTCTGGCTTCAGGAACGGCCCTGTCAACTAGAGCGCAGTCCTTCTGTAGCATTCACTCTTGCTCTTAGCAGCCTGGGAACTAGGCATCCAGGCACACAGGGTGCAGCAGGGCTCAGCTCCTAAAACAAGGCGTGAGTCGACAGCAGCCTTCCTTACGGGCCTGCTTCTCACTCCGAGTCACGTTTAGCTTCCATTTCTCATGCTTTCACAAAGGCACCCCACAGGGGACGTCCCGGCTCAGGAAGGGCCGTCTGGGCTGAGGCCCGCGTTCTCTACAGGTTTGTTCCTCGGCGTTGGCTGCATGGCCCTTAGGACTCCAGGCACACACGGGAGAGCCGATCGAGTTTCCCGAAACCAGAGTTGAGGCGACAGGGTGCCCTCTGCCCATGCTGATTTCTCCCCCCGGAACCCAGCTGGGACTCCCTCCCCAGGCTTGCACTCCAGCAGAGGGGAAAATGGCTGCCACCCTGTGGCGAGGCGAAGGAGCTGAAGCTGGGCTTCTTTAGCGGCTTCTCCCTGCCAAACCAGTGCGGAGCACTTAGCATTCCTGTGCACACCTGGAGCAGTAGTGTTAGCTCCAGGTGACAACAGCTGAGTCGAGAGGTGCCTTCCTGGCCCGGGCTGCTTCTCGCTCGGTGGCGGGCACGGAAGGAGCCCGTTCCCCAGGCGCTCACCCACGGTAGCCGGGAAACTGCTCCCTCCCCCTCAGAGCGCTGGATGGTAGCTCAAGCACGGTCTCTGTACACTGCTGTTTCTTGGAGGTAGAACGCAGGCGATCAGGCTTCCATGCGAAAGCGGGGCCTCGGTGCGAGCTTCATGAAACAAGTGGGGGAGTCGAGGGCTGCCTTGTGCAGCAGCCGGCGGCTCCCTCGGATTTAGGTTTGGGACTCCCTTGCAGTGCTCTCACGCACGCACACAACAAAATGCCTCCACCCTCGGGAGCGGCCGTTTTAGCTGGGGCACGCATTCTCTCCCGAGTTTTCCCTTCGAGTGGGGTGGCTGTCCTTCAGCCTGCACGCACCCCCCCGGGGCAACGGTACCAGCCCCAGAGGCATGGTGTGAGTGGAGAGCTCCCTGCAGTCCGGCCTGTCTCCCCCCCACGCCCCCACCCCCGGCCTTACGGAATGGAGCCCGGCCCCGGGCCCCCTCACCCACAGGACCCCCTCAACTGCTTCCTCCCACACAGAGGTCGACGGTAGCTAAAGCACGGTGTCTCTGCAGTGTTGCTGCTTCGAGTTAGAACGCTTGCGGTTAGACTTCCAGGCCAAAGCGGGACCGCAGTGCTCCCTGCCTGAAACAAGCGGGGAGTCGTGTGCTGCCTTCTGCCGGGGCCTGCGTCTCACACGGAAAGCGGTTTGGGCCTCCCTTGCCGGGCGCTCACGCGTGCACACAGCAGAACGCTTCCAGCCTCCGGCCTGGCTCTTTTAGCCGAAGCGGGAGTTCTCTACAGGGCGGTTCCTTTGAGTTAGGGGGTTGGCTTGAGGCCTGCGGGCGCGCGCCCGGGGTAAGGGGAGTAGCCTCAGAAACGAGAGGTGAGTGGAGAGCTGCCTCCCACACAGGCCCCTTTCTCGCTCCATTTCCCGCAGGGGACCCTGTCCCCAGTCTCTCCAACACGAGCACTGTAAAATGCCTCTGGCTTCAGGAACGGCCCTGTCAACTAGAGCGCAGTCCTTCTGTAGCATTCACTCTTGCTCTTAGCAGCCTGGGAACTAGGCATCCAGGCACACAGGGTGCAGCAGGGCTCAGCTCCTAAAACAAGGCGTGAGTCGACAGCAGCCTTCCTTACGGGCCTGCTTCTCACTCCGAGTCACGTTTAGCTTCCATTTCTCATGCTTTCACAAAGGCACCCCACAGGTGACGTCCCGGCTCAGGAAGGGCCGTCTGGGCTGAGGCCCGCGTTCTCTACAGGTTTGTTCCTCGGCGTTGGCTGCATGGCCCTTAGGACTCCAGGCACACACGGGAGAGCCGATCGAGTTTCCCGAAACCAGAGTTGAGGCGACAGGGTGCCCTCTGCCCATGCTGATTTCTCCCCCCGGAACCCAGCTGGGACTCCCTCCCCAGGCTTGCACTCCAGCAGAGGGGAAAATGGCTGCCACCCTGTGGCGAGGCGAAGGAGCTGAAGCTGGGCTTCTTTAGCGGCTTCTCCCTGCCAAACCAGTGCGGAGCACTTAGCATTCCTGTGCACACCTGGAGCAGTAGTGTTAGCTCCAGGTGACAACAGCTGAGTCGAGAGGTGCCTTCCTGGCCCGGGCTGCTTCTCCCTCGGTGGCGGGCACGGAAGGAGCCCGTTCCCCAGGCGCTCACCCACGGTAGCCGGGAAACTGCTCCCTCCCCCTCAGAGCGCTGGATGGTAGCTCAAGCAGGGTCTCTGTACACTGCTGTTTCTTGGAGGTAGAACGCAGGCGATCAGGCTTCCATGCGAAAGCGGGGCCTCGGTGCGAGCTTCATGAAACAAGTGGGGGAGTCGAGGGCTGCCTTGTGCAGCAGCCGGCGGCTCCCTCGGATTTAGGTTTGGGACTCCCTTGCAGTGCTCTCACGCACGCACACAACAAAATGCCTCCACCCTCGGGAGCGGCCGTTTTAGCTGGGGCACGCATTCTCTCCCGAGTTTTCCCTTCGAGTGGGGTGGCTGTCCTTCAGCCTGCACGCACCCCCCCGGGGCAACGGTACCAGCCCCAGAGGCATGGTGTGAGTGGAGAGCTCCCTGCAGTCCGGCCTGTCTCCCCCCCACGCCCCCACCCCCGGCCTTACGGAATGGAGCCCGGCCCCGGGCCCCCTCACCCACAGGACCCCCTCAACTGCTTCCTCCCACACAGAGGTCGACGGTAGCTAAAGCACGGTGTCTCTGCAGTGTTGCTGCTTCGAGTTAGAACGCTTGCGGTTAGACTTCCAGGCCAAAGCGGGACCGCAGTGCTCCCTGCCTGAAACAAGCGGGGAGTCGTGTGCTGCCTTCTGCCGGGGCCTGCGTCTCACACGGAAAGCGGTTTGGGCCTCCCTTGCCGGGCGCTCACGCGTGCACACAGCAGAACGCTTCCAGCCTCCGGCCTGGCTCTTTTAGCCGAAGCGGGAGTTCTCTACAGGGCGGTTCCTTTGAGTTAGGGGGTTGGCTTGAGGCCTGCGGGCGCGCGCCCGGGGCAAGGGGAGTAGCCTCAGAAACGAGAGGTGAGTGGAGAGCTGCCTCCCACACAGGCCCCTTTCTCGCTCCATTTCCCGCAGGGGACCCTGTCCCCAGTCTCTCCAACACGAGCACTGTAAAATGCCTCTGGCTTCAGGAACGGCCCTGTCAACTAGAGCGCAGTCCTTCTGTAGCATTCACTCTTGCTCTTAGCAGCCTGGGAACTAGGCATCCAGGCACACAGGGTGCAGCAGGGCTCAGCTCCTAAAACAAGGCGTGAGTCGACAGCAGCCTTCCTTACGGGCCTGCTTCTCACTCCGAGTCACGTTTAGCTTCCATTTCTCATGCTTTCACAAAGGCACCCCACAGGGGACGTCCCGGCTCAGGAAGGGCCGTCTGGGCTGAGGCCCGCGTTCTCTACAGGTTTGTTCCTCGGCGTTGGCTGCATGGCCCTTAGGACTCCAGGCACACACGGGAGAGCCGATCGAGTTTCCCGAAACCAGAGTTGAGGCGACAGGGTGCCCTCTGCCCATGCTGATTTCTCCCCCCGGAACCCAGCTGGGACTCCCTCCCCAGGCTTGCACTCCAGCAGAGGGGAAAATGGCTGCCACCCTGTGGCGAGGCGAAGGAGCTGAAGCTGGGCTTCTTTAGCGGCTTCTCCCTGCCAAACCAGTGCGGAGCACTTAGCATTCCTGTGCACACCTGGAGCAGTAGTGTTAGCTCCAGGTGACAACAGCTGAGTCGAGAGGTGCCTTCCTGGCCCGGGCTGCTTCTCGCTCGGTGGCGGGCACGGAAGGAGCCCGTTCCCCAGGCGCTCACCCACGGTAGCCGGGAAACTGCTCCCTCCCCCTCAGAGCGCTGGATGGTAGCTCAAGCACGGTCTCTGTACACTGCTGTTTCTTGGAGGTAGAACGCAGGCGATCAGGCTTCCATGCGAAAGCGGGGCCTCGGTGCGAGCTTCATGAAACAAGTGGGGGAGTCGAGGGCTGCCTTGTGCAGCAGCCGGCGGCTCCCTCGGATTTAGGTTTGGGACTCCCTTGCAGTGCTCTCACGCACGCACACAACAAAATGCCTCCACCCTCGGGAGCGGCCGTTTTAGCTGGGGCACGCATTCTCTCCCGAGTTTTCCCTTCGAGTGGGGTGGCTGTCCTTCAGCCTGCACGCACCCCCCCGGGGCAACGGTACCAGCCCCAGAGGCATGGTGTGAGTGGAGAGCTCCCTGCAGTCCGGCCTGTCTCCCCCGCACGCCCCCACCCCCGGCCTTACGGAATGGAGCCCGGCCCCGGGCCCCCTCACCCACAGGACCCCCTCAACTGCTTCCTCCCACACAGAGGTCGACGGTAGCTAAAGCACGGTGTCTCTGCAGTGTTGCTGCTTCGAGTTAGAACGCTTGCGGTTAGACTTCCAGGCCAAAGCGGGACCGCAGTGCTCCCTGCCTGAAACAAGCGGGGAGTCGTGTGCTGCCTTCTGCCGGGGCCTGCGTCTCACACGGAAAGCGGTTTGGGCCTCCCTTGCCGGGCGCTCACGCGTGCACACAGCAGAACGCTTCCAGCCTCCGGCCTGGCTCTTTTAGCCGAAGCGGGAGTTCTCTACAGGGCGGTTCCTTTGAGTTAGGGGGTTGGCTTGAGGCCTGCGGGCGCGCGCCCGGGGCAAGGGGAGTAGCCTCAGAAACGAGAGGTGAGTGGAGAGCTGCCTCCCACACAGGCCCCTTTCTCGCTCCATTTCCCGCAGGGGACCCTGTCCCCAGTCTCTCCAACACGAGCACTGTAAAATGCCTCTGGCTTCAGGAACGGCCCTGTCAAGTAGAGCGCAGTCCTTCTGTAGCATTCACTCTTGCTCTTAGCAGCCTGGGAACTAGGCATCCAGGCACACAGGGTGCAGCAGGGCTCAGCTCCTAAAACAAGGCGTGAGTCGACAGCAGCCTTCCTTACGGGCCTGCTTCTCACTCCGAGTCACGTTTAGCTTCCATTTCTCATGCTTTCACAAAGGCACCCCACAGGGGACGTCCCGGCTCAGGAAGGGCCGTCTGGGCTGAGGCCCGCGTTCTCTACAGGTTTGTTCCTCGGCGTTGGCTGCATGGCCCTTAGGACTCCAGGCACACACGGGAGAGCCGATCGAGTTTCCCGAAACCAGAGTTGAGGCGACAGGGTGCCCTCTGCCCATGCTGATTTCTCCCCCCGGAACCCAGCTGGGACTCCCTCCCCAGGCTTGCACTCCAGCAGAGGGGAAAATGGCTGCCACCCTGTGGCGAGGCGAAGGAGCTGAAGCTGGGCTTCTTTAGCGGCTTCTCCCTGCCAAACCAGTGCGGAGCACTTAGCATTCCTGTGCACACCTGGAGCAGTAGTGTTAGCTCCAGGTGACAACAGCTGAGTCGAGAGGTGCCTTCCTGGCCCGGGCTGCTTCTCGCTCGGTGGCGGGCACGGAAGGAGCCCGTTCCCCAGGCGCTCACCCACGGTAGCCGGGAAACTGCTCCCTCCCCCTCAGAGCGCTGGATGGTAGCTCAAGCACGGTCTCTGTACACTGCTGTTTCTTGGAGGTAGAACGCAGGCGATCAGGCTTCCATGCGAAAGCGGGGCCTCGGTGCGAGCTTCATGAAACAAGTGGGGGAGTCGAGGGCTGCCTTGTGCAGCAGCCGGCGGCTCCCTCGGATTTAGGTTTGGGACTCCCTTGCAGTGCTCTCACGCACGCACACAACAAAATGCCTCCACCCTCGGGAGCGGCCGTTTTAGCTGGGGCACGCATTCTCTCCCGAGTTTTCCCTTCGAGTGGGGTGGCTGTCCTTCAGCCTGCACGCACCCCCCCGGGGCAACGGTACCAGCCCCAGAGGCATGGTGTGAGTGGAGAGCTCCCTGCAGTCCGGCCTGTCTCCCCCCCACGCCCCCACCCCCGGCCTTACGGAATGGAGCCCGGCCCCGGGCCCCCTCACCCACAGGACCCCCTCAACTGCTTCCTCCCACACAGAGGTCGACGGTAGCTAAAGCACGGTGTCTCTGCAGTGTTGCTGCTTCGAGTTAGAACGCTTGCGGTTAGACTTCCAGGCCAAAGCGGGACCGCAGTGCTCCCTGCCTGAAACAAGCGGGGAGTCGTGTGCTGCCTTCTGCCGGGGCCTGCGTCTCACACGGAAAGCGGTTTGGGCCTCCCTTGCCGGGCGCTCACGCGTGCACACAGCAGAACGCTTCCAGCCTCCGGCCTGGCTCTTTTAGCCGAAGCGGGAGTTCTCTACAGGGCGGTTCCTTTGAGTTAGGGGGTTGGCTTGAGGCCTGCGGGCGCGCGCCCGGGGCAAGGGGAGTAGCCTCAGAAACGAGAGGTGAGTGGAGAGCTGCCTCCCACACAGGCCCCTTTCTCGCTCCATTTCCCGCAGGGGACCCTGTCCCCAGTCTCTCCAACACGAGCACTGTAAAATGCCTCTGGCTTCAGGAACGGCCCTGTCAAGTAGAGCGCAGTCCTTCTGTAGCATTCACTCTTGCTCTTAGCAGCCTGGGAACTAGGCATCCAGGCACACAGGGTGCAGCAGGGCTCAGCTCCTAAAACAAGGCGTGAGTCGACAGCAGCCTTCCTTACGGGCCTGCTTCTCACTCCGAGTCACGTTTTGCTTCCATTTCTCATGCTTTCACAAAGGCACCCCACAGGTGACGTCCCGGCTCAGGAAGGGCCGTCTGGGCTGAGGCCCGCGTTCTCTACAGGTTTGTTCCTCGGCGTTGGCTGCATGGCCCTTAGGACTCCAGGCACACACGGGAGAGCCGATCGAGTTTCCCGAAACCAGAGTTGAGGCGACAGGGTGCCCTCTGCCCATGCTGATTTCTCCCCCCGGAACCCAGCTGGGACTCCCTCCCCAGGCTTGCACTCCAGCAGAGGGGAAAATGGCTGCCACCCTGTGGCGAGGCGAAGGAGCTGAAGCTGGGCTTCTTTAGCGGCTTCTCCCTGCCAAACCAGTGCGGAGCACTTAGCATTCCTGTGCACACCTGGAGCAGTAGTGTTAGCTCCAGGTGACAACAGCTGAGTCGAGAGGTGCCTTCCTGGCCCGGGCTGCTTCTCCCTCGGTGGCGGGCACGGAAGGAGCCCGTTCCCCAGGCGCTCACCCACGGTAGCCGGGAAACTGCTCCCTCCCCCTCAGAGCGCTGGATGGTAGCTCAAGCACGGTCTCTGTACACTGCTGTTTCTTGGAGGTAGAACGCAGGCGATCAGGCTTCCATGCGAAAGCGGGGCCTCGGTGCGAGCTTCATGAAACAAGTGGGGGAGTCGAGGGCTGCCTTGTGCAGCAGCCGGCGGCTCCCTCGGATTTAGGTTTGGGACTCCCTTGCAGTGCTCTCACGCACGCACACAACAAAATGCCTCCACCCTCGGGAGCGGCCGTTTTAGCTGGGGCACGCATTCTCTCCCGAGTTTTCCCTTCGAGTGGGGTGGCTGTCCTTCAGCCTGCACGCACCCCCCCGGGGCAACGGTACCAGCCCCAGAGGCATGGTGTGAGTGGAGAGCTCCCTGCAGTCCGGCCTGTCTCCCCCCCACGCCCCCACCCCCGGCCTTACGGAATGGAGCCCGGCCCCGGGCCCCCTCACCCACAGGACCCCCTCAACTGCTTCCTCCCACACAGAGGTCGACGGTAGCTAAAGCACGGTGTCTCTGCAGTGTTGCTGCTTCGAGTTAGAACGCTTGCGGTTAGACTTCCAGGCCAAAGCGGGACCGCAGTGCTCCCTGCCTGAAACAAGCGGGGAGTCGTGTGCTGCCTTCTGCCGGGGCCTGCGTCTCACACGGAAAGCGGTTTGGGCCTCCCTTGCCGGGCGCTCACGCGTGCACACAGCAGAACGCTTCCAGCCTCCGGCCTGGCTCTTTTAGCCGAAGCGGGAGTTCTCTACAGGGCGGTTCCTTTGAGTTAGGGGGTTGGCTTGAGGCCTGCGGGCGCGCGCCCGGGGTAAGGGGAGTAGCCTCAGAAACGAGAGGTGAGTGGAGAGCTGCCTCCCACACAGGCCCCTTTCTCGCTCCATTTCCCGCAGGGGACCCTGTCCCCAGTCTCTCCAACACGAGCACTGTAAAATGCCTCTGGCTTCAGGAACGGCCCTGTCAACTAGAGCGCAGTCCTTCTGTAGCATTCACTCTTGCTCTTAGCAGCCTGGGAACTAGGCATCCAGGCACACAGGGTGCAGCAGGGCTCAGCTCCTAAAACAAGGCGTGAGTCGACAGCAGCCTTCCTTACGGGCCTGCTTCTCACTCCGAGTCACGTTTAGCTTCCATTTCTCATGCTTTCACAAAGGCACCCCACAGGGGACGTCCCGGCTCAGGAAGGGCCGTCTGGGCTGAGGCCCGCGTTCTCTACAGGTTTGTTCCTCGGCGTTGGCTGCATGGCCCTTAGGACTCCAGGCACACACGGGAGAGCCGATCGAGTTTCCCGAAACCAGAGTTGAGGCGACAGGGTGCCCTCTGCCCATGCTGATTTCTCCCCCCGGAACCCAGCTGGGACTCCCTCCCCAGGCTTGCACTCCAGCAGAGGGGAAAATGGCTGCCACCCTGTGGCGAGGCGAAGGAGCTGAAGCTGGGCTTCTTTAGCGGCTTCTCCCTGCCAAACCAGTGCGGAGCACTTAGCATTCCTGTGCACACCTGGAGCAGTAGTGTTAGCTCCAGGTGACAACAGCTGAGTCGAGAGGTGCCTTCCTGGCCCGGGCTGCTTCTCGCTCGGTGGCGGGCACGGAAGGAGCCCGTTCCCCAGGCGCTCACCCACGGTAGCCGGGAAACTGCTCCCTCCCCCTCAGAGCGCTGGATGGTAGCTCAAGCACGGTCTCTGTACACTGCTGTTTCTTGGAGGTAGAACGCAGGCGATCAGGCTTCCATGCGAAAGCGGGGCCTCGGTGCGAGCTTCATGAAACAAGTGGGGGAGTCGAGGGCTGCCTTGTGCAGCAGCCGGCGGCTCCCTCGGATTTAGGTTTGGGACTCCCTTGCAGTGCTCTCACGCACGCACACAACAAAATGCCTCCACCCTCGGGAGCGGCCGTTTTAGCTGGGGCACGCATTCTCTCCCGAGTTTTCCCTTCGAGTGGGGTGGCTGTCCTTCAGCCTGCACGCACCCCCCCGGGGCAACGGTACCAGCCCCAGAGGCATGGTGTGAGTGGAGAGCTCCCTGCAGTCCGGCCTGTCTCCCCCGCACGCCCCCACCCCCGGCCTTACGGAATGGAGCCCGGCCCCGGGCCCCCTCACCCACAGGACCCCCTCAACTGCTTCCTCCCACACAGAGGTCGACGGTAGCTAAAGCACGGTGTCTCTGCAGTGTTGCTGCTTCGAGTTAGAACGCTTGCGGTTAGACTTCCAGGCCAAAGCGGGACCGCAGTGCTCCCTGCCTGAAACAAGCGGGGAGTCGTGTGCTGCCTTCTGCCGGGGCCTGCGTCTCACACGGAAAGCGGTTTGGGCCTCCCTTGCCGGGCGCTCACGCGTGCACACAGCAGAACGCTTCCAGCCTCCGGCCTGGCTCTTTTAGCCGAAGCGGGAGTTCTCTACAGGGCGGTTCCTTTGAGTTAGGGGGTTGGCTTGAGGCCTGCGGGCGCGCGCCCGGGGCAAGGGGAGTAGCCTCAGAAACGAGAGGTGAGTGGAGAGCTGCCTCCCACACAGGCCCCTTTCTCGCTCCATTTCCCGCAGGGGACCCTGTCCCCAGTCTCTCCAACACGAGCACTGTAAAATGCCTCTGGCTTCAGGAACGGCCCTGTCAACTAGAGCGCAGTCCTTCTGTAGCATTCACTCTTGCTCTTAGCAGCCTGGGAACTAGGCATCCAGGCACACAGGGTGCAGCAGGGCTCAGCTCCTAAAACAAGGCGTGAGTCGACAGCAGCCTTCCTTACGGGCCTGCTTCTCACTCCGAGTCACGTTTAGCTTCCATTTCTCATGCTTTCACAAAGGCACCCCACAGGGGACGTCCCGGCTCAGGAAGGGCCGTCTGGGCTGAGGCCCGCGTTCTCTACAGGTTTGTTCCTCGGCGTTGGCTGCATGGCCCTTAGGACTCCAGGCACACACGGGAGAGCCGATCGAGTTTCCCGAAACCAGAGTTGAGGCGACAGGGTGCCCTCTGCCCATGCTGATTTCTCCCCCCGGAACCCAGCTGGGACTCCCTCCCCAGGCTTGCACTCCAGCAGAGGGGAAAATGGCTGCCACCCTGTGGCGAGGCGAAGGAGCTGAAGCTGGGCTTCTTTAGCGGCTTCTCCCTGCCAAACCAGTGCGGAGCACTTAGCATTCCTGTGCACACCTGGAGCAGTAGTGTTAGCTCCAGGTGACAACAGCTGAGTCGAGAGGTGCCTTCCTGGCCCGGGCTGCTTCTCGCTCGGTGGCGGGCACGGAAGGAGCCCGTTCCCCAGGCGCTCACCCACGGTAGCCGGGAAACTGCTCCCTCCCCCTCAGAGCGCTGGATGGTAGCTCAAGCACGGTCTCTGTACACTGCTGTTTCTTGGAGGTAGAACGCAGGCGATCAGGCTTCCATGCGAAAGCGGGGCCTCGGTGCGAGCTTCATGAAACAAGTGGGGGAGTCGAGGGCTGCCTTGTGCAGCAGCCGGCGGCTCCCTCGGATTTAGGTTTGGGACTCCCTTGCAGTGCTCTCACGCACGCACACAACAAAATGCCTCCACCCTCGGGAGCGGCCGTTTTAGCTGGGGCACGCATTCTCTCCCGAGTTTTCCCTTCGAGTGGGGTGGCTGTCCTTCAGCCTGCACGCACCCCCCCGGGGCAACGGTACCAGCCCCAGAGGCATGGTGTGAGTGGAGAGCTCCCTGCAGTCCGGCCTGTCTCCCCCCCACGCCCCCACCCCCGGCCTTACGGAATGGAGCCCGGCCCCGGGCCCCCTCACCCACAGGACCCCCTCAACTGCTTCCTCCCACACAGAGGTCGACGGTAGCTAAAGCACGGTGTCTCTGCAGTGTTGCTGCTTCGAGTTAGAACGCTTGCGGTTAGACTTCCAGGCCAAAGCGGGACCGCAGTGCTCCCTGCCTGAAACAAGCGGGGAGTCGTGTGCTGCCTTCTGCCGGGGCCTGCGTCTCACACGGAAAGCGGTTTGGGCCTCCCTTGCCGGGCGCTCACGCGTGCACACAGCAGAACGCTTCCAGCCTCCGGCCTGGCTCTTTTAGCCGAAGCGGGAGTTCTCTACAGGGCGGTTCCTTTGAGTTAGGGGGTTGGCTTGAGGCCTGCGGGCGCGCGCCCGGGGTAAGGGGAGTAGCCTCAGAAACGAGAGGTGAGTGGAGAGCTGCCTCCCACACAGGCCCCTTTCTCGCTCCATTTCCCGCAGGGGACCCTGTCCCCAGTCTCTCCAACACGAGCACTGTAAAATGCCTCTGGCTTCAGGAACGGCCCTGTCAACTAGAGCGCAGTCCTTCTGTAGCATTCACTCTTGCTCTTAGCAGCCTGGGAACTAGGCATCCAGGCACACAGGGTGCAGCAGGGCTCAGCTCCTAAAACAAGGCGTGAGTCGACAGCAGCCTTCCTTACGGGCCTGCTTCTCACTCCGAGTCACGTTTAGCTTCCATTTCTCATGCTTTCACAAAGGCACCCCACAGGTGACGTCCCGGCTCAGGAAGGGCCGTCTGGGCTGAGGCCCGCGTTCTCTACAGGTTTGTTCCTCGGCGTTGGCTGCATGGCCCTTAGGACTCCAGGCACACACGGGAGAGCCGATCGAGTTTCCCGAAACCAGAGTTGAGGCGACAGGGTGCCCTCTGCCCATGCTGATTTCTCCCCCCGGAACCCAGCTGGGACTCCCTCCCCAGGCTTGCACTCCAGCAGAGGGGAAAATGGCTGCCACCCTGTGGCGAGGCGAAGGAGCTGAAGCTGGGCTTCTTTAGCGGCTTCTCCCTGCCAAACCAGTGCGGAGCACTTAGCATTCCTGTGCACACCTGGAGCAGTAGTGTTAGCTCCAGGTGACAACAGCTGAGTCGAGAGGTGCCTTCCTGGCCCGGGCTGCTTCTCCCTCGGTGGCGGGCACGGAAGGAGCCCGTTCCCCAGGCGCTCACCCACGGTAGCCGGGAAACTGCTCCCTCCCCCTCAGAGCGCTGGATGGTAGCTCAAGCAGGGTCTCTGTACACTGCTGTTTCTTGGAGGTAGAACGCAGGCGATCAGGCTTCCATGCGAAAGCGGGGCCTCGGTGCGAGCTTCATGAAACAAGTGGGGGAGTCGAGGGCTGCCTTGTGCAGCAGCCGGCGGCTCCCTCGGATTTAGGTTTGGGACTCCCTTGCAGTGCTCTCACGCACGCACACAACAAAATGCCTCCACCCTCGGGAGCGGCCGTTTTAGCTGGGGCACGCATTCTCTCCCGAGTTTTCCCTTCGAGTGGGGTGGCTGTCCTTCAGCCTGCACGCACCCCCCCGGGGCAACGGTACCAGCCCCAGAGGCATGGTGTGAGTGGAGAGCTCCCTGCAGTCCGGCCTGTCTCCCCCCCACGCCCCCACCCCCGGCCTTACGGAATGGAGCCCGGCCCCGGGCCCCCTCACCCACAGGACCCCCTCAACTGCTTCCTCCCACACAGAGGTCGACGGTAGCTAAAGCACGGTGTCTCTGCAGTGTTGCTGCTTCGAGTTAGAACGCTTGCGGTTAGACTTCCAGGCCAAAGCGGGACCGCAGTGCTCCCTGCCTGAAACAAGCGGGGAGTCGTGTGCTGCCTTCTGCCGGGGCCTGCGTCTCACACGGAAAGCGGTTTGGGCCTCCCTTGCCGGGCGCTCACGCGTGCACACAGCAGAACGCTTCCAGCCTCCGGCCTGGCTCTTTTAGCCGAAGCGGGAGTTCTCTACAGGGCGGTTCCTTTGAGTTAGGGGGTTGGCTTGAGGCCTGCGGGCGCGCGCCCGGGGCAAGGGGAGTAGCCTCAGAAACGAGAGGTGAGTGGAGAGCTGCCTCCCACACAGGCCCCTTTCTCGCTCCATTTCCCGCAGGGGACCCTGTCCCCAGTCTCTCCAACACGAGCACTGTAAAATGCCTCTGGCTTCAGGAACGGCCCTGTCAACTAGAGCGCAGTCCTTCTGTAGCATTCACTCTTGCTCTTAGCAGCCTGGGAACTAGGCATCCAGGCACACAGGGTGCAGCAGGGCTCAGCTCCTAAAACAAGGCGTGAGTCGACAGCAGCCTTCCTTACGGGCCTGCTTCTCACTCCGAGTCACGTTTAGCTTCCATTTCTCATGCTTTCACAAAGGCACCCCACAGGGGACGTCCCGGCTCAGGAAGGGCCGTCTGGGCTGAGGCCCGCGTTCTCTACAGGTTTGTTCCTCGGCGTTGGCTGCATGGCCCTTAGGACTCCAGGCACACACGGGAGAGCCGATCGAGTTTCCCGAAACCAGAGTTGAGGCGACAGGGTGCCCTCTGCCCATGCTGATTTCTCCCCCCGGAACCCAGCTGGGACTCCCTCCCCAGGCTTGCACTCCAGCAGAGGGGAAAATGGCTGCCACCCTGTGGCGAGGCGAAGGAGCTGAAGCTGGGCTTCTTTAGCGGCTTCTCCCTGCCAAACCAGTGCGGAGCACTTAGCATTCCTGTGCACACCTGGAGCAGTAGTGTTAGCTCCAGGTGACAACAGCTGAGTCGAGAGGTGCCTTCCTGGCCCGGGCTGCTTCTCGCTCGGTGGCGGGCACGGAAGGAGCCCGTTCCCCAGGCGCTCACCCACGGTAGCCGGGAAACTGCTCCCTCCCCCTCAGAGCGCTGGATGGTAGCTCAAGCACGGTCTCTGTACACTGCTGTTTCTTGGAGGTAGAACGCAGGCGATCAGGCTTCCATGCGAAAGCGGGGCCTCGGTGCGAGCTTCATGAAACAAGTGGGGGAGTCGAGGGCTGCCTTGTGCAGCAGCCGGCGGCTCCCTCGGATTTAGGTTTGGGACTCCCTTGCAGTGCTCTCACGCACGCACACAACAAAATGCCTCCACCCTCGGGAGCGGCCGTTTTAGCTGGGGCACGCATTCTCTCCCGAGTTTTCCCTTCGAGTGGGGTGGCTGTCCTTCAGCCTGCACGCACCCCCCCGGGGCAACGGTACCAGCCCCAGAGGCATGGTGTGAGTGGAGAGCTCCCTGCAGTCCGGCCTGTCTCCCCCGCACGCCCCCACCCCCGGCCTTACGGAATGGAGCCCGGCCCCGGGCCCCCTCACCCACAGGACCCCCTCAACTGCTTCCTCCCACACAGAGGTCGACGGTAGCTAAAGCACGGTGTCTCTGCAGTGTTGCTGCTTCGAGTTAGAACGCTTGCGGTTAGACTTCCAGGCCAAAGCGGGACCGCAGTGCTCCCTGCCTGAAACAAGCGGGGAGTCGTGTGCTGCCTTCTGCCGGGGCCTGCGTCTCACACGGAAAGCGGTTTGGGCCTCCCTTGCCGGGCGCTCACGCGTGCACACAGCAGAACGCTTCCAGCCTCCGGCCTGGCTCTTTTAGCCGAAGCGGGAGTTCTCTACAGGGCGGTTCCTTTGAGTTAGGGGGTTGGCTTGAGGCCTGCGGGCGCGCGCCCGGGGCAAGGGGAGTAGCCTCAGAAACGAGAGGTGAGTGGAGAGCTGCCTCCCACACAGGCCCCTTTCTCGCTCCATTTCCCGCAGGGGACCCTGTCCCCAGTCTCTCCAACACGAGCACTGTAAAATGCCTCTGGCTTCAGGAACGGCCCTGTCAAGTAGAGCGCAGTCCTTCTGTAGCATTCACTCTTGCTCTTAGCAGCCTGGGAACTAGGCATCCAGGCACACAGGGTGCAGCAGGGCTCAGCTCCTAAAACAAGGCGTGAGTCGACAGCAGCCTTCCTTACGGGCCTGCTTCTCACTCCGAGTCACGTTTAGCTTCCATTTCTCATGCTTTCACAAAGGCACCCCACAGGGGACGTCCCGGCTCAGGAAGGGCCGTCTGGGCTGAGGCCCGCGTTCTCTACAGGTTTGTTCCTCGGCGTTGGCTGCATGGCCCTTAGGACTCCAGGCACACACGGGAGAGCCGATCGAGTTTCCCGAAACCAGAGTTGAGGCGACAGGGTGCCCTCTGCCCATGCTGATTTCTCCCCCCGGAACCCAGCTGGGACTCCCTCCCCAGGCTTGCACTCCAGCAGAGGGGAAAATGGCTGCCACCCTGTGGCGAGGCGAAGGAGCTGAAGCTGGGCTTCTTTAGCGGCTTCTCCCTGCCAAACCAGTGCGGAGCACTTAGCATTCCTGTGCACACCTGGAGCAGTAGTGTTAGCTCCAGGTGACAACAGCTGAGTCGAGAGGTGCCTTCCTGGCCCGGGCTGCTTCTCGCTCGGTGGCGGGCACGGAAGGAGCCCGTTCCCCAGGCGCTCACCCACGGTAGCCGGGAAACTGCTCCCTCCCCCTCAGAGCGCTGGATGGTAGCTCAAGCACGGTCTCTGTACACTGCTGTTTCTTGGAGGTAGAACGCAGGCGATCAGGCTTCCATGCGAAAGCGGGGCCTCGGTGCGAGCTTCATGAAACAAGTGGGGGAGTCGAGGGCTGCCTTGTGCAGCAGCCGGCGGCTCCCTCGGATTTAGGTTTGGGACTCCCTTGCAGTGCTCTCACGCACGCACACAACAAAATGCCTCCACCCTCGGGAGCGGCCGTTTTAGCTGGGGCACGCATTCTCTCCCGAGTTTTCCCTTCGAGTGGGGTGGCTGTCCTTCAGCCTGCACGCACCCCCCCGGGGCAACGGTACCAGCCCCAGAGGCATGGTGTGAGTGGAGAGCTCCCTGCAGTCCGGCCTGTCTCCCCCCCACGCCCCCACCCCCGGCCTTACGGAATGGAGCCCGGCCCCGGGCCCCCTCACCCACAGGACCCCCTCAACTGCTTCCTCCCACACAGAGGTCGACGGTAGCTAAAGCACGGTGTCTCTGCAGTGTTGCTGCTTCGAGTTAGAACGCTTGCGGTTAGACTTCCAGGCCAAAGCGGGACCGCAGTGCTCCCTGCCTGAAACAAGCGGGGAGTCGTGTGCTGCCTTCTGCCGGGGCCTGCGTCTCACACGGAAAGCGGTTTGGGCCTCCCTTGCCGGGCGCTCACGCGTGCACACAGCAGAACGCTTCCAGCCTCCGGCCTGGCTCTTTTAGCCGAAGCGGGAGTTCTCTACAGGGCGGTTCCTTTGAGTTAGGGGGTTGGCTTGAGGCCTGCGGGCGCGCGCCCGGGGCAAGGGGAGTAGCCTCAGAAACGAGAGGTGAGTGGAGAGCTGCCTCCCACACAGGCCCCTTTCTCGCTCCATTTCCCGCAGGGGACCCTGTCCCCAGTCTCTCCAACACGAGCACTGTAAAATGCCTCTGGCTTCAGGAACGGCCCTGTCAAGTAGAGCGCAGTCCTTCTGTAGCATTCACTCTTGCTCTTAGCAGCCTGGGAACTAGGCATCCAGGCACACAGGGTGCAGCAGGGCTCAGCTCCTAAAACAAGGCGTGAGTCGACAGCAGCCTTCCTTACGGGCCTGCTTCTCACTCCGAGTCACGTTTTGCTTCCATTTCTCATGCTTTCACAAAGGCACCCCACAGGTGACGTCCCGGCTCAGGAAGGGCCGTCTGGGCTGAGGCCCGCGTTCTCTACAGGTTTGTTCCTCGGCGTTGGCTGCATGGCCCTTAGGACTCCAGGCACACACGGGAGAGCCGATCGAGTTTCCCGAAACCAGAGTTGAGGCGACAGGGTGCCCTCTGCCCATGCTGATTTCTCCCCCCGGAACCCAGCTGGGACTCCCTCCCCAGGCTTGCACTCCAGCAGAGGGGAAAATGGCTGCCACCCTGTGGCGAGGCGAAGGAGCTGAAGCTGGGCTTCTTTAGCGGCTTCTCCCTGCCAAACCAGTGCGGAGCACTTAGCATTCCTGTGCACACCTGGAGCAGTAGTGTTAGCTCCAGGTGACAACAGCTGAGTCGAGAGGTGCCTTCCTGGCCCGGGCTGCTTCTCCCTCGGTGGCGGGCACGGAAGGAGCCCGTTCCCCAGGCGCTCACCCACGGTAGCCGGGAAACTGCTCCCTCCCCCTCAGAGCGCTGGATGGTAGCTCAAGCACGGTCTCTGTACACTGCTGTTTCTTGGAGGTAGAACGCAGGCGATCAGGCTTCCATGCGAAAGCGGGGCCTCGGTGCGAGCTTCATGAAACAAGTGGGGGAGTCGAGGGCTGCCTTGTGCAGCAGCCGGCGGCTCCCTCGGATTTAGGTTTGGGACTCCCTTGCAGTGCTCTCACGCACGCACACAACAAAATGCCTCCACCCTCGGGAGCGGCCGTTTTAGCTGGGGCACGCATTCTCTCCCGAGTTTTCCCTTCGAGTGGGGTGGCTGTCCTTCAGCCTGCACGCACCCCCCCGGGGCAACGGTACCAGCCCCAGAGGCATGGTGTGAGTGGAGAGCTCCCTGCAGTCCGGCCTGTCTCCCCCCCACGCCCCCACCCCCGGCCTTACGGAATGGAGCCCGGCCCCGGGCCCCCTCACCCACAGGACCCCCTCAACTGCTTCCTCCCACACAGAGGTCGACGGTAGCTAAAGCACGGTGTCTCTGCAGTGTTGCTGCTTCGAGTTAGAACGCTTGCGGTTAGACTTCCAGGCCAAAGCGGGACCGCAGTGCTCCCTGCCTGAAACAAGCGGGGAGTCGTGTGCTGCCTTCTGCCGGGGCCTGCGTCTCACACGGAAAGCGGTTTGGGCCTCCCTTGCCGGGCGCTCACGCGTGCACACAGCAGAACGCTTCCAGCCTCCGGCCTGGCTCTTTTAGCCGAAGCGGGAGTTCTCTACAGGGCGGTTCCTTTGAGTTAGGGGGTTGGCTTGAGGCCTGCGGGCGCGCGCCCGGGGTAAGGGGAGTAGCCTCAGAAACGAGAGGTGAGTGGAGAGCTGCCTCCCACACAGGCCCCTTTCTCGCTCCATTTCCCGCAGGGGACCCTGTCCCCAGTCTCTCCAACACGAGCACTGTAAAATGCCTCTGGCTTCAGGAACGGCCCTGTCAACTAGAGCGCAGTCCTTCTGTAGCATTCACTCTTGCTCTTAGCAGCCTGGGAACTAGGCATCCAGGCACACAGGGTGCAGCAGGGCTCAGCTCCTAAAACAAGGCGTGAGTCGACAGCAGCCTTCCTTACGGGCCTGCTTCTCACTCCGAGTCACGTTTAGCTTCCATTTCTCATGCTTTCACAAAGGCACCCCACAGGGGACGTCCCGGCTCAGGAAGGGCCGTCTGGGCTGAGGCCCGCGTTCTCTACAGGTTTGTTCCTCGGCGTTGGCTGCATGGCCCTTAGGACTCCAGGCACACACGGGAGAGCCGATCGAGTTTCCCGAAACCAGAGTTGAGGCGACAGGGTGCCCTCTGCCCATGCTGATTTCTCCCCCCGGAACCCAGCTGGGACTCCCTCCCCAGGCTTGCACTCCAGCAGAGGGGAAAATGGCTGCCACCCTGTGGCGAGGCGAAGGAGCTGAAGCTGGGCTTCTTTAGCGGCTTCTCCCTGCCAAACCAGTGCGGAGCACTTAGCATTCCTGTGCACACCTGGAGCAGTAGTGTTAGCTCCAGGTGACAACAGCTGAGTCGAGAGGTGCCTTCCTGGCCCGGGCTGCTTCTCGCTCGGTGGCGGGCACGGAAGGAGCCCGTTCCCCAGGCGCTCACCCACGGTAGCCGGGAAACTGCTCCCTCCCCCTCAGAGCGCTGGATGGTAGCTCAAGCACGGTCTCTGTACACTGCTGTTTCTTGGAGGTAGAACGCAGGCGATCAGGCTTCCATGCGAAAGCGGGGCCTCGGTGCGAGCTTCATGAAACAAGTGGGGGAGTCGAGGGCTGCCTTGTGCAGCAGCCGGCGGCTCCCTCGGATTTAGGTTTGGGACTCCCTTGCAGTGCTCTCACGCACGCACACAACAAAATGCCTCCACCCTCGGGAGCGGCCGTTTTAGCTGGGGCACGCATTCTCTCCCGAGTTTTCCCTTCGAGTGGGGTGGCTGTCCTTCAGCCTGCACGCACCCCCCCGGGGCAACGGTACCAGCCCCAGAGGCATGGTGTGAGTGGAGAGCTCCCTGCAGTCCGGCCTGTCTCCCCCGCACGCCCCCACCCCCGGCCTTACGGAATGGAGCCCGGCCCCGGGCCCCCTCACCCACAGGACCCCCTCAACTGCTTCCTCCCACACAGAGGTCGACGGTAGCTAAAGCACGGTGTCTCTGCAGTGTTGCTGCTTCGAGTTAGAACGCTTGCGGTTAGACTTCCAGGCCAAAGCGGGACCGCAGTGCTCCCTGCCTGAAACAAGCGGGGAGTCGTGTGCTGCCTTCTGCCGGGGCCTGCGTCTCACACGGAAAGCGGTTTGGGCCTCCCTTGCCGGGCGCTCACGCGTGCACACAGCAGAACGCTTCCAGCCTCCGGCCTGGCTCTTTTAGCCGAAGCGGGAGTTCTCTACAGGGCGGTTCCTTTGAGTTAGGGGGTTGGCTTGAGGCCTGCGGGCGCGCGCCCGGGGCAAGGGGAGTAGCCTCAGAAACGAGAGGTGAGTGGAGAGCTGCCTCCCACACAGGCCCCTTTCTCGCTCCATTTCCCGCAGGGGACCCTGTCCCCAGTCTCTCCAACACGAGCACTGTAAAATGCCTCTGGCTTCAGGAACGGCCCTGTCAACTAGAGCGCAGTCCTTCTGTAGCATTCACTCTTGCTCTTAGCAGCCTGGGAACTAGGCATCCAGGCACACAGGGTGCAGCAGGGCTCAGCTCCTAAAACAAGGCGTGAGTCGACAGCAGCCTTCCTTACGGGCCTGCTTCTCACTCCGAGTCACGTTTAGCTTCCATTTCTCATGCTTTCACAAAGGCACCCCACAGGGGACGTCCCGGCTCAGGAAGGGCCGTCTGGGCTGAGGCCCGCGTTCTCTACAGGTTTGTTCCTCGGCGTTGGCTGCATGGCCCTTAGGACTCCAGGCACACACGGGAGAGCCGATCGAGTTTCCCGAAACCAGAGTTGAGGCGACAGGGTGCCCTCTGCCCATGCTGATTTCTCCCCCCGGAACCCAGCTGGGACTCCCTCCCCAGGCTTGCACTCCAGCAGAGGGGAAAATGGCTGCCACCCTGTGGCGAGGCGAAGGAGCTGAAGCTGGGCTTCTTTAGCGGCTTCTCCCTGCCAAACCAGTGCGGAGCACTTAGCATTCCTGTGCACACCTGGAGCAGTAGTGTTAGCTCCAGGTGACAACAGCTGAGTCGAGAGGTGCCTTCCTGGCCCGGGCTGCTTCTCGCTCGGTGGCGGGCACGGAAGGAGCCCGTTCCCCAGGCGCTCACCCACGGTAGCCGGGAAACTGCTCCCTCCCCCTCAGAGCGCTGGATGGTAGCTCAAGCACGGTCTCTGTACACTGCTGTTTCTTGGAGGTAGAACGCAGGCGATCAGGCTTCCATGCGAAAGCGGGGCCTCGGTGCGAGCTTCATGAAACAAGTGGGGGAGTCGAGGGCTGCCTTGTGCAGCAGCCGGCGGCTCCCTCGGATTTAGGTTTGGGACTCCCTTGCAGTGCTCTCACGCACGCACACAACAAAATGCCTCCACCCTCGGGAGCGGCCGTTTTAGCTGGGGCACGCATTCTCTCCCGAGTTTTCCCTTCGAGTGGGGTGGCTGTCCTTCAGCCTGCACGCACCCCCCCGGGGCAACGGTACCAGCCCCAGAGGCATGGTGTGAGTGGAGAGCTCCCTGCAGTCCGGCCTGTCTCCCCCCCACGCCCCCACCCCCGGCCTTACGGAATGGAGCCCGGCCCCGGGCCCCCTCACCCACAGGACCCCCTCAACTGCTTCCTCCCACACAGAGGTCGACGGTAGCTAAAGCACGGTGTCTCTGCAGTGTTGCTGCTTCGAGTTAGAACGCTTGCGGTTAGACTTCCAGGCCAAAGCGGGACCGCAGTGCTCCCTGCCTGAAACAAGCGGGGAGTCGTGTGCTGCCTTCTGCCGGGGCCTGCGTCTCACACGGAAAGCGGTTTGGGCCTCCCTTGCCGGGCGCTCACGCGTGCACACAGCAGAACGCTTCCAGCCTCCGGCCTGGCTCTTTTAGCCGAAGCGGGAGTTCTCTACAGGGCGGTTCCTTTGAGTTAGGGGGTTGGCTTGAGGCCTGCGGGCGCGCGCCCGGGGTAAGGGGAGTAGCCTCAGAAACGAGAGGTGAGTGGAGAGCTGCCTCCCACACAGGCCCCTTTCTCGCTCCATTTCCCGCAGGGGACCCTGTCCCCAGTCTCTCCAACACGAGCACTGTAAAATGCCTCTGGCTTCAGGAACGGCCCTGTCAACTAGAGCGCAGTCCTTCTGTAGCATTCACTCTTGCTCTTAGCAGCCTGGGAACTAGGCATCCAGGCACACAGGGTGCAGCAGGGCTCAGCTCCTAAAACAAGGCGTGAGTCGACAGCAGCCTTCCTTACGGGCCTGCTTCTCACTCCGAGTCACGTTTAGCTTCCATTTCTCATGCTTTCACAAAGGCACCCCACAGGGGACGTCCCGGCTCAGGAAGGGCCGTCTGGGCTGAGGCCCGCGTTCTCTACAGGTTTGTTCCTCGGCGTTGGCTGCATGGCCCTTAGGACTCCAGGCACACACGGGAGAGCCGATCGAGTTTCCCGAAACCAGAGTTGAGGCGACAGGGTGCCCTCTGCCCATGCTGATTTCTCCCCCCGGAACCCAGCTGGGACTCCCTCCCCAGGCTTGCACTCCAGCAGAGGGGAAAATGGCTGCCACCCTGTGGCGAGGCGAAGGAGCTGAAGCTGGGCTTCTTTAGCGGCTTCTCCCTGCCAAACCAGTGCGGAGCACTTAGCATTCCTGTGCACACCTGGAGCAGTAGTGTTAGCTCCAGGTGACAACAGCTGAGTCGAGAGGTGCCTTCCTGGCCCGGGCTGCTTCTCGCTCGGTGGCGGGCACGGAAGGAGCCCGTTCCCCAGGCGCTCACCCACGGTAGCCGGGAAACTGCTCCCTCCCCCTCAGAGCGCTGGATGGTAGCTCAAGCACGGTCTCTGTACACTGCTGTTTCTTGGAGGTAGAACGCAGGCGATCAGGCTTCCATGCGAAAGCGGGGCCTCGGTGCGAGCTTCATGAAACAAGTGGGGGAGTCGAGGGCTGCCTTGTGCAGCAGCCGGCGGCTCCCTCGGATTTAGGTTTGGGACTCCCTTGCAGTGCTCTCACGCACGCACACAACAAAATGCCTCCACCCTCGGGAGCGGCCGTTTTAGCTGGGGCACGCATTCTCTCCCGAGTTTTCCCTTCGAGTGGGGTGGCTGTCCTTCAGCCTGCACGCACCCCCCCGGGGCAACGGTACCAGCCCCAGAGGCATGGTGTGAGTGGAGAGCTCCCTGCAGTCCGGCCTGTCTCCCCCCCACGCCCCCACCCCCGGCCTTACGGAATGGAGCCCGGCCCCGGGCCCCCTCACCCACAGGACCCCCTCAACTGCTTCCTCCCACACAGAGGTCGACGGTAGCTAAAGCACGGTGTCTCTGCAGTGTTGCTGCTTCGAGTTAGAACGCTTGCGGTTAGACTTCCAGGCCAAAGCGGGACCGCAGTGCTCCCTGCCTGAAACAAGCGGGGAGTCGTGTGCTGCCTTCTGCCGGGGCCTGCGTCTCACACGGAAAGCGGTTTGGGCCTCCCTTGCCGGGCGCTCACGCGTGCACACAGCAGAACGCTTCCAGCCTCCGGCCTGGCTCTTTTAGCCGAAGCGGGAGTTCTCTACAGGGCGGTTCCTTTGAGTTAGGGGGTTGGCTTGAGGCCTGCGGGCGCGCGCCCGGGGTAAGGGGAGTAGCCTCAGAAACGAGAGGTGAGTGGAGAGCTGCCTCCCACACAGGCCCCTTTCTCGCTCCATTTCCCGCAGGGGACCCTGTCCCCAGTCTCTCCAACACGAGCACTGTAAAATGCCTCTGGCTTCAGGAACGGCCCTGTCAACTAGAGCGCAGTCCTTCTGTAGCATTCACTCTTGCTCTTAGCAGCCTGGGAACTAGGCATCCAGGCACACAGGGTGCAGCAGGGCTCAGCTCCTAAAACAAGGCGTGAGTCGACAGCAGCCTTCCTTACGGGCCTGCTTCTCACTCCGAGTCACGTTTAGCTTCCATTTCTCATGCTTTCACAAAGGCACCCCACAGGGGACGTCCCGGCTCAGGAAGGGCCGTCTGGGCTGAGGCCCGCGTTCTCTACAGGTTTGTTCCTCGGCGTTGGCTGCATGGCCCTTAGGACTCCAGGCACACACGGGAGAGCCGATCGAGTTTCCCGAAACCAGAGTTGAGGCGACAGGGTGCCCTCTGCCCATGCTGATTTCTCCCCCCGGAACCCAGCTGGGACTCCCTCCCCAGGCTTGCACTCCAGCAGAGGGGAAAATGGCTGCCACCCTGTGGCGAGGCGAAGGAGCTGAAGCTGGGCTTCTTTAGCGGCTTCTCCCTGCCAAACCAGTGCGGAGCACTTAGCATTCCTGTGCACACCTGGAGCAGTAGTGTTAGCTCCAGGTGACAACAGCTGAGTCGAGAGGTGCCTTCCTGGCCCGGGCTGCTTCTCGCTCGGTGGCGGGCACGGAAGGAGCCCGTTCCCCAGGCGCTCACCCACGGTAGCCGGGAAACTGCTCCCTCCCCCTCAGAGCGCTGGATGGTAGCTCAAGCACGGTCTCTGTACACTGCTGTTTCTTGGAGGTAGAACGCAGGCGATCAGGCTTCCATGCGAAAGCGGGGCCTCGGTGCGAGCTTCATGAAACAAGTGGGGGAGTCGAGGGCTGCCTTGTGCAGCAGCCGGCGGCTCCCTCGGATTTAGGTTTGGGACTCCCTTGCAGTGCTCTCACGCACGCACACAACAAAATGCCTCCACCCTCGGGAGCGGCCGTTTTAGCTGGGGCACGCATTCTCTCCCGAGTTTTCCCTTCGAGTGGGGTGGCTGTCCTTCAGCCTGCACGCACCCCCCCGGGGCAACGGTACCAGCCCCAGAGGCATGGTGTGAGTGGAGAGCTCCCTGCAGTCCGGCCTGTCTCCCCCCCACGCCCCCACCCCCGGCCTTACGGAATGGAGCCCGGCCCCGGGCCCCCTCACCCACAGGACCCCCTCAACTGCTTCCTCCCACACAGAGGTCGACGGTAGCTAAAGCACGGTGTCTCTGCAGTGTTGCTGCTTCGAGTTAGAACGCTTGCGGTTAGACTTCCAGGCCAAAGCGGGACCGCAGTGCTCCCTGCCTGAAACAAGCGGGGAGTCGTGTGCTGCCTTCTGCCGGGGCCTGCGTCTCACACGGAAAGCGGTTTGGGCCTCCCTTGCCGGGCGCTCACGCGTGCACACAGCAGAACGCTTCCAGCCTCCGGCCTGGCTCTTTTAGCCGAAGCGGGAGTTCTCTACAGGGCGGTTCCTTTGAGTTAGGGGGTTGGCTTGAGGCCTGCGGGCGCGCGCCCGGGGCAAGGGGAGTAGCCTCAGAAACGAGAGGTGAGTGGAGAGCTGCCTCCCACACAGGCCCCTTTCTCGCTCCATTTCCCGCAGGGGACCCTGTCCCCAGTCTCTCCAACACGAGCACTGTAAAATGCCTCTGGCTTCAGGAACGGCCCTGTCAACTAGAGCGCAGTCCTTCTGTAGCATTCACTCTTGCTCTTAGCAGCCTGGGAACTAGGCATCCAGGCACACAGGGTGCAGCAGGGCTCAGCTCCTAAAACAAGGCGTGAGTCGACAGCAGCCTTCCTTACGGGCCTGCTTCTCACTCCGAGTCACGTTTAGCTTCCATTTCTCATGCTTTCACAAAGGCACCCCACAGGGGACGTCCCGGCTCAGGAAGGGCCGTCTGGGCTGAGGCCCGCGTTCTCTACAGGTTTGTTCCTCGGCGTTGGCTGCATGGCCCTTAGGACTCCAGGCACACACGGGAGAGCCGATCGAGTTTCCCGAAACCAGAGTTGAGGCGACAGGGTGCCCTCTGCCCATGCTGATTTCTCCCCCCGGAACCCAGCTGGGACTCCCTCCCCAGGCTTGCACTCCAGCAGAGGGGAAAATGGCTGCCACCCTGTGGCGAGGCGAAGGAGCTGAAGCTGGGCTTCTTTAGCGGCTTCTCCCTGCCAAACCAGTGCGGAGCACTTAGCATTCCTGTGCACACCTGGAGCAGTAGTGTTAGCTCCAGGTGACAACAGCTGAGTCGAGAGGTGCCTTCCTGGCCCGGGCTGCTTCTCGCTCGGTGGCGGGCACGGAAGGAGCCCGTTCCCCAGGCGCTCACCCACGGTAGCCGGGAAACTGCTCCCTCCCCCTCAGAGCGCTGGATGGTAGCTCAAGCACGGTCTCTGTACACTGCTGTTTCTTGGAGGTAGAACGCAGGCGATCAGGCTTCCATGCGAAAGCGGGGCCTCGGTGCGAGCTTCATGAAACAAGTGGGGGAGTCGAGGGCTGCCTTGTGCAGCAGCCGGCGGCTCCCTCGGATTTAGGTTTGGGACTCCCTTGCAGTGCTCTCACGCACGCACACAACAAAATGCCTCCACCCTCGGGAGCGGCCGTTTTAGCTGGGGCACGCATTCTCTCCCGAGTTTTCCCTTCGAGTGGGGTGGCTGTCCTTCAGCCTGCACGCACCCCCCCGGGGCAACGGTACCAGCCCCAGAGGCATGGTGTGAGTGGAGAGCTCCCTGCAGTCCGGCCTGTCTCCCCCCCACGCCCCCACCCCCGGCCTTACGGAATGGAGCCCGGCCCCGGGCCCCCTCACCCACAGGACCCCCTCAACTGCTTCCTCCCACACAGAGGTCGACGGTAGCTAAAGCACGGTGTCTCTGCAGTGTTGCTGCTTCGAGTTAGAACGCTTGCGGTTAGACTTCCAGGCCAAAGCGGGACCGCAGTGCTCCCTGCCTGAAACAAGCGGGGAGTCGTGTGCTGCCTTCTGCCGGGGCCTGCGTCTCACACGGAAAGCGGTTTGGGCCTCCCTTGCCGGGCGCTCACGCGTGCACACAGCAGAACGCTTCCAGCCTCCGGCCTGGCTCTTTTAGCCGAAGCGGGAGTTCTCTACAGGGCGGTTCCTTTGAGTTAGGGGGTTGGCTTGAGGCCTGCGGGCGCGCGCCCGGGGCAAGGGGAGTAGCCTCAGAAACGAGAGGTGAGTGGAGAGCTGCCTCCCACACAGGCCCCTTTCTCGCTCCATTTCCCGCAGGGGACCCTGTCCCCAGTCTCTCCAACACGAGCACTGTAAAATGCCTCTGGCTTCAGGAACGGCCCTGTCAACTAGAGCGCAGTCCTTCTGTAGCATTCACTCTTGCTCTTAGCAGCCTGGGAACTAGGCATCCAGGCACACAGGGTGCAGCAGGGCTCAGCTCCTAAAACAAGGCGTGAGTCGACAGCAGCCTTCCTTACGGGCCTGCTTCTCACTCCGAGTCACGTTTAGCTTCCATTTCTCATGCTTTCACAAAGGCACCCCACAGGTGACGTCCCGGCTCAGGAAGGGCCGTCTGGGCTGAGGCCCGCGTTCTCTACAGGTTTGTTCCTCGGCGTTGGCTGGATGGCCCTTAGGACTCCAGGCACACACGGGAGAGCCGATCGAGTTTCCCGAAACCGGAGTTGAGGCGACAGGGTGCCCTCTGCCCATGCTGATTTCTCCCCCCGGAACCCAGCTGGGACTCCCTCCCCAGGCTTGCACTCCAGCAGAGGGGAAAATGGCTGCCACCCTGTGGCGAGGCGAAGGAGCTGAAGCTGGGCTTCTTTAGCGGCTTCTCCCTGCCAAACCAGTGCGGAGCACTTAGCATTCCTGTGCACACCTGGAGCAGTAGTGTTAGCTCCAGGTGACAACAGCTGAGTCGAGAGGTGCCTTCCTGGCCCGGGCTGCTTCTCGCTCGGTGGCGGGCACGGAAGGAGCCCGTTCCCCAGGCGCTCACCCACGGTAGCCGGGAAACTGCTCCCTCCCCCTCAGAGCGCTGGATGGTAGCTCAAGCACGGTCTCTGTACACTGCTGTTTCTTGGAGGTAGAACGCAGGCGATCAGGCTTCCATGCGAAAGCGGGGCCTCGGTGCGAGCTTCATGAAACAAGTGGGGGAGTCGAGGGCTGCCTTGTGCAGCAGCCGGCGGCTCCCTAGGATTTAGGTTTGGGACTCCCTTGCAGTGCTCTCACGCACGCACACAACAAAATGCCTCCACCCTCGGGAGCGGCCGTTTTAGCTGGGGCACGCATTCTCTCCCGACTTTTCCCTTCGAGTGGGGTGGCTGTCCTTCAGCCTGCACGCACCCCCCCGGGGCAACGGTACCAGCCCCAGAGGCATGGTGTGAGTGGAGAGCTCCCTGCAGTCCGGCCTGTCTCCCCCCCACGCCCCCACCCCCGGCCTTACGGAATGGAGCCCGGCCCCGGGCCCCCTCACCCACAGGACCCCCTCAACTGCTTCCTCCCACACAGAGGTCGACGGTAGCTAAAGCACGGTGTCTCTGCAGTGTTGCTGCTTCGAGTTAGAACGCTTGCGGTTAGACTTCCAGGCCAAAGCGGGACCGCAGTGCTCCCTGCCTGAAACAAGCGGGGAGTCGTGTGCTGCCTTCTGCCGGGGCCTGCGTCTCACACGGAAAGCGGTTTGGGCCTCCCTTGCCGGGCGCTCACGCGTGCACACAGCAGAACGCTTCCAGCCTCCGGCCTGGCTCTTTTAGCCGAAGCGGGAGTTCTCTACAGGGCGGTTCCTTTGAGTTAGGGGGTTGGCTTGAGGCCTGCGGGCGCGCGCCCGGGGCAAGGGGAGTAGCCTCAGAAACGAGAGGTGAGTGGAGAGCTGCCTCCCACACAGGCCCCTTTCTCGCTCCATTTCCCGCAGGGGACCCTGTCCCCAAGTCTCTCCAACACGAGCACTGTAAAATGCCTCTGGCTTCAGGAACGGCCCTGTCAACTAGAGCGCAGTCCTTCTGTAGCATTCACTCTTGCTCTTAGCAGCCTGGGAACTAGGCATCCAGGCACACAGGGTGCAGCAGGGCTCAGCTCCTAAAACAAGGCGTGAGTCGACAGCAGCCTTCCTTACGGGCCTGCTTCTCACTCCGAGTCACGTTTAGCTTCCATTTCTCATGCTTTCACAAAGGCACCCCACAGGGGACGTCCCGGCTCAGGAAGGGCCGTCTGGGCTGAGGCCCGCGTTCTCTACAGGTTTGTTCCTCGGCGTTGGCTGCATGGCCCTTAGGACTCCAGGCACACACGGGAGAGCCGATCGAGTTTCCCGAAACCAGAGTTGAGGCGACAGGGTGCCCTCTGCCCATGCTGATTTCTCCCCCCGGAACCCAGCTGGGACTCCCTCCCCAGGCTTGCACTCCAGCAGAGGGGAAAATGGCTGCCACCCTGTGGCGAGGCGAAGGAGCTGAAGCTGGGCTTCTTTAGCGGCTTCTCCCTGCCAAACCAGTGCGGAGCACTTAGCATTCCTGTGCACACCTGGAGCAGTAGTGTTAGCTCCAGGTGACAACAGCTGAGTCGAGAGGTGCCTTCCTGGCCCGGGCTGCTTCTCGCTCGGTGGCGGGCACGGAAGGAGCCCGTTCCCCAGGCGCTCACCCACGGTAGCCGGGAAACTGCTCCCTCCCCCTCAGAGCGCTGGATGGTAGCTCAAGCACGGTCTCTGTACACTGCTGTTTCTTGGAGGTAGAACGCAGGCGATCAGGCTTCCATGCGAAAGCGGGGCCTCGGTGCGAGCTTCATGAAACAAGTGGGGGAGTCGAGGGCTGCCTTGTGCAGCAGCCGGCGGCTCCCTCGGATTTAGGTTTGGGACTCCCTTGCAGTGCTCTCACGCACGCACACAACAAAATGCCTCCACCCTCGGGAGCGGCCGTTTTAGCTGGGGCACGCATTCTCTCCCGAGTTTTCCCTTCGAGTGGGGTGGCTGTCCTTCAGCCTGCACGCACCCCCCCGGGGCAACGGTACCAGCCCCAGAGGCATGGTGTGAGTGGAGAGCTCCCTGCAGTCCGGCCTGTCTCCCCCCCACGCCCCCACCCCCGGCCTTACGGAATGGAGCCCGGCCCCGGGCCCCCTCACCCACAGGACCCCCTCAACTGCTTCCTCCCACACAGAGGTCGACGGTAGCTAAAGCACGGTGTCTCTGCAGTGTTGCTGCTTCGAGTTAGAACGCTTGCGGTTAGACTTCCAGGCCAAAGCGGGACCGCAGTGCTCCCTGCCTGAAACAAGCGGGGAGTCGTGTGCTGCCTTCTGCCGGGGCCTGCGTCTCACACGGAAAGCGGTTTGGGCCTCCCTTGCCGGGCGCTCACGCGTGCACACAGCAGAACGCTTCCAGCCTCCGGCCTGGCTCTTTTAGCCGAAGCGGGAGTTCTCTACAGGGCGGTTCCTTTGAGTTAGGGGGTTGGCTTGAGGCCTGCGGGCGCGCGCCCGGGGTAAGGGGAGTAGCCTCAGAAACGAGAGGTGAGTGGAGAGCTGCCTCCCACACAGGCCCCTTTCTCGCTCCATTTCCCGCAGGGGACCCTGTCCCCAGTCTCTCCAACACGAGCACTGTAAAATGCCTCTGGCTTCAGGAACGGCCCTGTCAAGTAGAGCGCAGTCCTTCTGTAGCATTCACTCTTGCTCTTAGCAGCCTGGGAACTAGGCATCCAGGCACACAGGGTGCAGCAGGGCTCAGCTCCTAAAACAAGGCGTGAGTCGACAGCAGCCTTCCTTACGGGCCTGCTTCTCACTCCGAGTCACGTTTAGCTTCCATTTCTCATGCTTTCACAAAGGCACCCCACAGGGGACGTCCCGGCTCAGGAAGGGCCGTCTGGGCTGAGGCCCGCGTTCTCTACAGGTTTGTTCCTCGGCGTTGGCTGGATGGCCCTTAGGACTCCAGGCACACACGGGAGAGCCGATCGAGTTTCCCGAAACCAGAGTTGAGGCGACAGGGTGCCCTCTGCCCATGCTGATTTCTCCCCCCGGAACCCAGCTGGGACTCCCTCCCCAGGCTTGCACTCCAGCAGAGGGGAAAATGGCTGCCACCCTGTGGCGAGGCGAAGGAGCTGAAGCTGGGCTTCTTTAGCGGCTTCTCCCTGCCAAACCAGTGCGGAGCACTTAGCATTCCTGTGCACACCTGGAGCAGTAGTGTTAGCTCCAGGTGACAACAGCTGAGTCGAGAGGTGCCTTCCTGGCCCGGGCTGCTTCTCCCTCCGTGGCGGGCACGGAAGGAGCCCGTTCCCCAGGCGCTCACCCACGGTAGCCGGGAAACTGCTCCCTCCCCCTCAGAGCGCTGGATGGTAGCTCAAGCACGGTCTCTGTACACTGCTGTTTCTTGGAGGTAGAACGCAGGCGATCAGGCTTCCATGCGAAAGCGGGGCCTCGGTGCGAGCTTCATGAAACAAGTGGGGGAGTCGAGGGCTGCCTTGTGCAGCAGCCGGCGGCTCCCTCGGATTTAGGTTTGGGACTCCCTTGCAGTGCTCTCACGCACGCACACAACAAAATGCCTCCACCCTCGGGAGCGGCCGTTTTAGCTGGGGCACGCATTCTCTCCCGAGTTTTCCCTTCGAGTGGGGTGGCTGTCCTTCAGCCTGCACGCACCCCCCCGGGGCAACGGTACCAGCCCCAGAGGCATGGTGTGAGTGGAGAGCTCCCTGCAGTCCGGCCTGTCTCCCCCGCACGCCCCCACCCCCGGCCTTACGGAATGGAGCCCGGCCCCGGGCCCCCTCACCCACAGGACCCCCTCAACTGCTTCCTCCCACACAGAGGTCGACGGTAGCTAAAGCACGGTGTCTCTGCAGTGTTGCTGCTTCGAGTTAGAACGCTTGCGGTTAGACTTCCAGGCCAAAGCGGGACCGCAGTGCTCCCTGCCTGAAACAAGCGGGGAGTCGTGTGCTGCCTTCTGCCGGGGCCTGCGTCTCACACGGAAAGCGGTTTGGGCCTCCCTTGCCGGGCGCTCACGCGTGCACACAGCAGAACGCTTCCAGCCTCCGGCCTGGCTCTTTTAGCCGAAGCGGGAGTTCTCTACAGGGCGGTTCCTTTGAGTTAGGGGGTTGGCTTGAGGCCTGCGGGCGCGCGCCCGGGGCAAGGGGAGTAGCCTCAGAAACGAGAGGTGAGTGGAGAGCTGCCTCCCACACAGGCCCCTTTCTCGCTCCATTTCCCGCAGGGGACCCTGTCCCCAGTCTCTCCAACACGAGCACTGTAAAATGCCTCTGGCTTCAGGAACGGCCCTGTCAACTAGAGCGCAGTCCTTCTGTAGCATTCACTCTTGCTCTTAGCAGCCTGGGAACTAGGCATCCAGGCACACAGGGTGCAGCAGGGCTCAGCTCCTAAAACAAGGCGTGAGTCGACAGCAGCCTTCCTTACGGGCCTGCTTCTCACTCCGAGTCACGTTTAGCTTCCATTTCTCATGCTTTCACAAAGGCACCCCACAGGTGACGTCCCGGCTCAGGAAGGGCCGTCTGTGCTGAGGCCCGCGTTCTCTACAGGTTTGTTCCTCGGCGTTGGCTGGATGGCCCTTAGGACTCCAGGCACACACGGGAGAGCCGAACGAGTTTCCCGAAACCGGAGTTGAGGCGACAGGGTGCCCTCTGCCCATGCTGATTTCTCCCCCCGGAACCCAGCTGGGACTCCCTCCCCAGGCTTGCACTCCAGCAGAGGGGAAAATGGCTGCCACCCTGTGGCGAGGCGAAGGAGCTGAAGCTGGGCTTCTTTAGCGGCTTCTCCCTGCCAAACCAGTGCGGAGCACTTAGCATTCCTGTGCACACCTGGAGCAGTAGTGTTAGCTCCAGGTGACAACAGCTGAGTCGAGAGGTGCCTTCCTGGCCCGGGCTGCTTCTCCCTCGGTGGCGGGCACGGAAGGAGCCCGTTCCCCAGGCGCTCACCCACGGTAGCCGGGAAACTGCTCCCTCCCCCTCAGAGCGCTGGATGGTAGCTCAAGCACGGTCTCTGTACACTGCTGTTTCTTGGAGGTAGAACGCAGGCGATCAGGCTTCCATGCGAAAGCGGGGCCTCGGTGCGAGCTTCATGAAACAAGTGGGGGAGTCGAGGGCTGCCTTGTGCAGCAGCCGGCGGCTCCCTCGGATTTAGGTTTGGGACTCCCTTGCAGTGCTCTCACGCACGCACACAACAAAATGCCTCCACCCTCGGGAGCGGCCGTTTTAGCTGGGGCACGCATTCTCTCCCGACTTTTCCCTTCGAGTGGGGTGGCTGTCCTTCAGCCTGCACGCACCCCCCCGGGGCAACGGTACCAGCCCCAGAGGCATGGTGTGAGTGGAGAGCTCCCTGCAGTCCGGCCTGTCTCCCCCCCACGCCCCCACCCCCGGCCTTACGGAATGGAGCCCGGCCCCGGGCCCCCTCACCCACAGGACCCCCTCAACTGCTTCCTCCCACACAGAGGTCGACGGTAGCTAAAGCACGGTGTCTCTGCAGTGTTGCTGCTTCGAGTTAGAACGCTTGCGGTTAGACTTCCAGGCCAAAGCGGGACCGCAGTGCTCCCTGCCTGAAACAAGCGGGGAGTCGTGTGCTGCCTTCTGCCGGGGCCTGCGTCTCACACGGAAAGCGGTTTGGGCCTCCCTTGCCGGGCGCTCACGCGTGCACACAGCAGAACGCTTCCAGCCTCCGGCCTGGCTCTTTTAGCCGAAGCGGGAGTTCTCTACAGGGCGGTTCCTTTGAGTTAGGGGGTTGGCTTGAGGCCTGCGGGCGCGCGCCCGGGGCAAGGGGAGTAGCCTCAGAAACGAGAGGTGAGTGGAGAGCTGCCTCCCACACAGGCCCCTTTCTCGCTCCATTTCCCGCAGGGGACCCTGTCCCCAGTCTCTCCAACACGAGCACTGTAAAATGCCTCTGGCTTCAGGAACGGCCCTGTCAACTAGAGCGCAGTCCTTCTGTAGCATTCACTCTTGCTCTTAGCAGCCTGGGAACTAGGCATCCAGGCACACAGGGTGCAGCAGGGCTCAGCTCCTAAAACAAGGCGTGAGTCGACAGCAGCCTTCCTTACGGGCCTGCTTCTCACTCCGAGTCACGTTTAGCTTCCATTTCTCATGCTTTCACAAAGGCACCCCACAGGTGACGTCCCGGCTCAGGAAGGGCCGTCTGGGCTGAGGCCCGCGTTCTCTACAGGTTTGTTCCTCGGCGTTGGCTGGATGGCCCTTAGGACTCCAGGCACACACGGGAGAGCCGATCGAGTTTCCCGAAACCGGAGTTGAGGCGACAGGGTGCCCTCTGCCCATGCTGATTTCTCCCCCCGGAACCCAGCTGGGACTCCCTCCCCAGGCTTGCACTCCAGCAGAGGGGAAAATGGCTGCCACCCTGTGGCGAGGCGAAGGAGCTGAAGCTGGGCTTCTTTAGCGGCTTCTCCCTGCCAAACCAGTGCGGAGCACTTAGCATTCCTGTGCACACCTGGAGCAGTAGTGTTAGCTCCAGGTGACAACAGCTGAGTCGAGAGGTGCCTTCCTGGCCCGGGCTGCTTCTCGCTCGGTGGCGGGCACGGAAGGAGCCCGTTCCCCAGGCGCTCACCCACGGTAGCCGGGAAACTGCTCCCTCCCCCTCAGAGCGCTGGATGGTAGCTCAAGCACGGTCTCTGTACACTGCTGTTTCTTGGAGGTAGAACGCAGGCGATCAGGCTTCCATGCGAAAGCGGGGCCTCGGTGCGAGCTTCATGAAACAAGTGGGGGAGTCGAGGGCTGCCTTGTGCAGCAGCCGGCGGCTCCCTCGGATTTAGGTTTGGGACTCCCTTGCAGTGCTCTCACGCACGCACACAACAAAATGCCTCCACCCTCGGGAGCGGCCGTTTTAGCTGGGGCACGCATTCTCTCCCGACTTTTCCCTTCGAGTGGGGTGGCTGTCCTTCAGCCTGCACGCACCCCCCCGGGGCAACGGTACCAGCCCCAGAGGCATGGTGTGAGTGGAGAGCTCCCTGCAGTCCGGCCTGTCTCCCCCCCACGCCCCCACCCCCGGCCTTACGGAATGGAGCCCGGCCCCGGGCCCCCTCACCCACAGGACCCCCTCAACTGCTTCCTCCCACACAGAGGTCGACGGTAGCTAAAGCACGGTGTCTCTGCAGTGTTGCTGCTTCGAGTTAGAACGCTTGCGGTTAGACTTCCAGGCCAAAGCGGGACCGCAGTGCTCCCTGCCTGAAACAAGCGGGGAGTCGTGTGCTGCCTTCTGCCGGGGCCTGCGTCTCACACGGAAAGCGGTTTGGGCCTCCCTTGCCGGGCGCTCACGCGTGCACACAGCAGAACGCTTCCAGCCTCCGGCCTGGCTCTTTTAGCCGAAGCGGGAGTTCTCTACAGGGCGGTTCCTTTGAGTTAGGGGGTTGGCTTGAGGCCTGCGGGCGCGCGCCCGGGGCAAGGGGAGTAGCCTCAGAAACGAGAGGTGAGTGGAGAGCTGCCTCCCACACAGGCCCCTTTCTCGCTCCATTTCCCGCAGGGGACCCTGTCCCCAGTCTCTCCAACACGAGCACTGTAAAATGCCTCTGGCTTCAGGAACGGCCCTGTCAACTAGAGCGCAGTCCTTCTGTAGCATTCACTCTTGCTCTTAGCAGCCTGGGAACTAGGCATCCAGGCACACAGGGTGCAGCAGGGCTCAGCTCCTAAAACAAGGCGTGAGTCGACAGCAGCCTTCCTTACGGGCCTGCTTCTCACTCCGAGTCACGTTTAGCTTCCATTTCTCATGCTTTCACAAAGGCACCCCACAGGGGACGTCCCGGCTCAGGAAGGGCCGTCTGGGCTGAGGCCCGCGTTCTCTACAGGTTTGTTCCTCGGCGTTGGCTGCATGGCCCTTAGGACTCCAGGCACACACGGGAGAGCCGATCGAGTTTCCCGAAACCAGAGTTGAGGCGACAGGGTGCCCTCTGCCCATGCTGATTTCTCCCCCCGGAACCCAGCTGGGACTCCCTCCCCAGGCTTGCACTCCAGCAGAGGGGAAAATGGCTGCCACCCTGTGGCGAGGCGAAGGAGCTGAAGCTGGGCTTCTTTAGCGGCTTCTCCCTGCCAAACCAGTGCGGAGCACTTAGCATTCCTGTGCACACCTGGAGCAGTAGTGTTAGCTCCAGGTGACAACAGCTGAGTCGAGAGGTGCCTTCCTGGCCCGGGCTGCTTCTCCCTCGGTGGCGGGCACGGAAGGAGCCCGTTCCCCAGGCGCTCACCCACGGTAGCCGGGAAACTGCTCCCTCCCCCTCAGAGCGCTGGATGGTAGCTCAAGCAAGGTCTCTGTACACTGCTGTTTCTTGGAGGTAGAACGCAGGCGATCAGGCTTCCATGCGAAAGCGGGGCCTCGGTGCGAGCTTCATGAAACAAGTGGGGGAGTCGAGGGCTGCCTTGTGCAGCAGCCGGCGGCTCCCTCGGATTTAGGTTTGGGACTCCCTTGCAGTGCTCTCACGCACGCACACAACAAAATGCCTCCACCCTCGGGAGCGGCCGTTTTAGCTGGGGCACGCATTCTCTCCCGAGTTTTCCCTTCGAGTGGGGTGGCTGTCCTTCAGCCTGCACGCACCCCCCCGGGGCAACGGTACCAGCCCCAGAGGCATGGTGTGAGTGGAGAGCTCCCTGCAGTCCGGCCTGTCTCCCCCGCACGCCCCCACCCCCGGCCTTACGGAATGGAGCCCGGCCCCGGGCCCCCTCACCCACAGGACCCCCTCAACTGCTTCCTCCCACACAGAGGTCGACGGTAGCTAAAGCACGGTGTCTCTGCAGTGTTGCTGCTTCGAGTTAGAACGCTTGCGGTTAGACTTCCAGGCCAAAGCGGGACCGCAGTGCTCCCTGCCTGAAACAAGCGGGGAGTCGTGTGCTGCCTTCTGCCGGGGCCTGCGTCTCACACGGAAAGCGGTTTGGGCCTCCCTTGCCGGGCGCTCACGCGTGCACACAGCAGAACGCTTCCAGCCTCCGGCCTGGCTCTTTTAGCCGAAGCGGGAGTTCTCTACAGGGCGGTTCCTTTGAGTTAGGGGGTTGGCTTGAGGCCTGCGGGCGCGCGCCCGGGGTAAGGGGAGTAGCCTCAGAAACGAGAGGTGAGTGGAGAGCTGCCTCCCACACAGGCCCCTTTCTCGCTCCATTTCCCGCAGGGGACCCTGTCCCCAGTCTCTCCAACACGAGCACTGTAAAATGCCTCTGGCTTCAGGAACGGCCCTGTCAAGTAGAGCGCAGTCCTTCTGTAGCATTCACTCTTGCTCTTAGCAGCCTGGGAACTAGGCATCCAGGCACACAGGGTGCAGCAGGGCTCAGCTCCTAAAACAAGGCGTGAGTCGACAGCAGCCTTCCTTACGGGCCTGCTTCTCACTCCGAGTCACGTTTAGCTTCCATTTCTCATGCTTTCACAAAGGCACCCCACAGGGGACGTCCCGGCTCAGGAAGGGCCGTCTGGGCTGAGGCCCGCGTTCTCTACAGGTTTGTTCCTCGGCGTTGGCTGGATGGCCCTTAGGACTCCAGGCACACACGGGAGAGCCGATCGAGTTTCCCGAAACCAGAGTTGAGGCGACAGGGTGCCCTCTGCCCATGCTGATTTCTCCCCCCGGAACCCAGCTGGGACTCCCTCCCCAGGCTTGCACTCCAGCAGAGGGGAAAATGGCTGCCACCCTGTGGCGAGGCGAAGGAGCTGAAGCTGGGCTTCTTTAGCGGCTTCTCCCTGCCAAACCAGTGCGGAGCACTTAGCATTCCTGTGCACACCTGGAGCAGTAGTGTTAGCTCCAGGTGACAACAGCTGAGTCGAGAGGTGCCTTCCTGGCCCGGGCTGCTTCTCCCTCCGTGGCGGGCACGGAAGGAGCCCGTTCCCCAGGCGCTCACCCACGGTAGCCGGGAAACTGCTCCCTCCCCCTCAGAGCGCTGGATGGTAGCTCAAGCACGGTCTCTGTACACTGCTGTTTCTTGGAGGTAGAACGCAGGCGATCAGGCTTCCATGCGAAAGCGGGGCCTCGGTGCGAGCTTCATGAAACAAGTGGGGGAGTCGAGGGCTGCCTTGTGCAGCAGCCGGCGGCTCCCTCGGATTTAGGTTTGGGACTCCCTTGCAGTGCTCTCACGCACGCACACAACAAAATGCCTCCACCCTCGGGAGCGGCCGTTTTAGCTGGGGCACGCATTCTCTCCCGAGTTTTCCCTTCGAGTGGGGTGGCTGTCCTTCAGCCTGCACGCACCCCCCCGGGGCAACGGTACCAGCCCCAGAGGCATGGTGTGAGTGGAGAGCTCCCTGCAGTCCGGCCTGTCTCCCCCGCACGCCCCCACCCCCGGCCTTACGGAATGGAGCCCGGCCCCGGGCCCCCTCACCCACAGGACCCCCTCAACTGCTTCCTCCCACACAGAGGTCGACGGTAGCTAAAGCACGGTGTCTCTGCAGTGTTGCTGCTTCGAGTTAGAACGCTTGCGGTTAGACTTCCAGGCCAAAGCGGGACCGCAGTGCTCCCTGCCTGAAACAAGCGGGGAGTCGTGTGCTGCCTTCTGCCGGGGCCTGCGTCTCACACGGAAAGCGGTTTGGGCCTCCCTTGCCGGGCGCTCACGCGTGCACACAGCAGAACGCTTCCAGCCTCCGGCCTGGCTCTTTTAGCCGAAGCGGGAGTTCTCTACAGGGCGGTTCCTTTGAGTTAGGGGGTTGGCTTGAGGCCTGCGGGCGCGCGCCCGGGGCAAGGGGAGTAGCCTCAGAAACGAGAGGTGAGTGGAGAGCTGCCTCCCACACAGGCCCCTTTCTCGCTCCATTTCCCGCAGGGGACCCTGTCCCCAGTCTCTCCAACACGAGCACTGTAAAATGCCTCTGGCTTCAGGAACGGCCCTGTCAACTAGAGCGCAGTCCTTCTGTAGCATTCACTCTTGCTCTTAGCAGCCTGGGAACTAGGCATCCAGGCACACAGGGTGCAGCAGGGCTCAGCTCCTAAAACAAGGCGTGAGTCGACAGCAGCCTTCCTTACGGGCCTGCTTCTCACTCCGAGTCACGTTTAGCTTCCATTTCTCATGCTTTCACAAAGGCACCCCACAGGTGACGTCCCGGCTCAGGAAGGGCCGTCTGTGCTGAGGCCCGCGTTCTCTACAGGTTTGTTCCTCGGCGTTGGCTGGATGGCCCTTAGGACTCCAGGCACACACGGGAGAGCCGAACGAGTTTCCCGAAACCGGAGTTGAGGCGACAGGGTGCCCTCTGCCCATGCTGATTTCTCCCCCCGGAACCCAGCTGGGACTCCCTCCCCAGGCTTGCACTCCAGCAGAGGGGAAAATGGCTGCCACCCTGTGGCGAGGCGAAGGAGCTGAAGCTGGGCTTCTTTAGCGGCTTCTCCCTGCCAAACCAGTGCGGAGCACTTAGCATTCCTGTGCACACCTGGAGCAGTAGTGTTAGCTCCAGGTGACAACAGCTGAGTCGAGAGGTGCCTTCCTGGCCCGGGCTGCTTCTCCCTCGGTGGCGGGCACGGAAGGAGCCCGTTCCCCAGGCGCTCACCCACGGTAGCCGGGAAACTGCTCCCTCCCCCTCAGAGCGCTGGATGGTAGCTCAAGCACGGTCTCTGTACACTGCTGTTTCTTGGAGGTAGAACGCAGGCGATCAGGCTTCCATGCGAAAGCGGGGCCTCGGTGCGAGCTTCATGAAACAAGTGGGGGAGTCGAGGGCTGCCTTGTGCAGCAGCCGGCGGCTCCCTCGGATTTAGGTTTGGGACTCCCTTGCAGTGCTCTCACGCACGCACACAACAAAATGCCTCCACCCTCGGGAGCGGCCGTTTTAGCTGGGGCACGCATTCTCTCCCGACTTTTCCCTTCGAGTGGGGTGGCTGTCCTTCAGCCTGCACGCACCCCCCCGGGGCAACGGTACCAGCCCCAGAGGCATGGTGTGAGTGGAGAGCTCCCTGCAGTCCGGCCTGTCTCCCCCCCACGCCCCCACCCCCGGCCTTACGGAATGGAGCCCGGCCCCGGGCCCCCTCACCCACAGGACCCCCTCAACTGCTTCCTCCCACACAGAGGTCGACGGTAGCTAAAGCACGGTGTCTCTGCAGTGTTGCTGCTTCGAGTTAGAACGCTTGCGGTTAGACTTCCAGGCCAAAGCGGGACCGCAGTGCTCCCTGCCTGAAACAAGCGGGGAGTCGTGTGCTGCCTTCTGCCGGGGCCTGCGTCTCACACGGAAAGCGGTTTGGGCCTCCCTTGCCGGGCGCTCACGCGTGCACACAGCAGAACGCTTCCAGCCTCCGGCCTGGCTCTTTTAGCCGAAGCGGGAGTTCTCTACAGGGCGGTTCCTTTGAGTTAGGGGGTTGGCTTGAGGCCTGCGGGCGCGCGCCCGGGGCAAGGGGAGTAGCCTCAGAAACGAGAGGTGAGTGGAGAGCTGCCTCCCACACAGGCCCCTTTCTCGCTCCATTTCCCGCAGGGGACCCTGTCCCCAGTCTCTCCAACACGAGCACTGTAAAATGCCTCTGGCTTCAGGAACGGCCCTGTCAACTAGAGCGCAGTCCTTCTGTAGCATTCACTCTTGCTCTTAGCAGCCTGGGAACTAGGCATCCAGGCACACAGGGTGCAGCAGGGCTCAGCTCCTAAAACAAGGCGTGAGTCGACAGCAGCCTTCCTTACGGGCCTGCTTCTCACTCCGAGTCACGTTTAGCTTCCATTTCTCATGCTTTCACAAAGGCACCCCACAGGTGACGTCCCGGCTCAGGAAGGGCCGTCTGGGCTGAGGCCCGCGTTCTCTACAGGTTTGTTCCTCGGCGTTGGCTGGATGGCCCTTAGGACTCCAGGCACACACGGGAGAGCCGATCGAGTTTCCCGAAACCGGAGTTGAGGCGACAGGGTGCCCTCTGCCCATGCTGATTTCTCCCCCCGGAACCCAGCTGGGACTCCCTCCCCAGGCTTGCACTCCAGCAGAGGGGAAAATGGCTGCCACCCTGTGGCGAGGCGAAGGAGCTGAAGCTGGGCTTCTTTAGCGGCTTCTCCCTGCCAAACCAGTGCGGAGCACTTAGCATTCCTGTGCACACCTGGAGCAGTAGTGTTAGCTCCAGGTGACAACAGCTGAGTCGAGAGGTGCCTTCCTGGCCCGGGCTGCTTCTCGCTCGGTGGCGGGCACGGAAGGAGCCCGTTCCCCAGGCGCTCACCCACGGTAGCCGGGAAACTGCTCCCTCCCCCTCAGAGCGCTGGATGGTAGCTCAAGCACGGTCTCTGTACACTGCTGTTTCTTGGAGGTAGAACGCAGGCGATCAGGCTTCCATGCGAAAGCGGGGCCTCGGTGCGAGCTTCATGAAACAAGTGGGGGAGTCGAGGGCTGCCTTGTGCAGCAGCCGGCGGCTCCCTCGGATTTAGGTTTGGGACTCCCTTGCAGTGCTCTCACGCACGCACACAACAAAATGCCTCCACCCTCGGGAGCGGCCGTTTTAGCTGGGGCACGCATTCTCTCCCGAGTTTTCCCTTCGAGTGGGGTGGCTGTCCTTCAGCCTGCACGCACCCCCCCGGGGCAACGGTACCAGCCCCAGAGGCATGGTGTGAGTGGAGAGCTCCCTGCAGTCCGGCCTGTCTCCCCCCCACGCCCCCACCCCCGGCCTTACGGAATGGAGCCCGGCCCCGGGCCCCCTCACCCACAGGACCCCCTCAACTGCTTCCTCCCACACAGAGGTCGACGGTAGCTAAAGCACGGTGTCTCTGCAGTGTTGCTGCTTCGAGTTAGAACGCTTGCGGTTAGACTTCCAGGCCAAAGCGGGACCGCAGTGCTCCCTGCCTGAAACAAGCGGGGAGTCGTGTGCTGCCTTCTGCCGGGGCCTGCGTCTCACACGGAAAGCGGTTTGGGCCTCCCTTGCCGGGCGCTCACGCGTGCACACAGCAGAACGCTTCCAGCCTCCGGCCTGGCTCTTTTAGCCGAAGCGGGAGTTCTCTACAGGGCGGTTCCTTTGAGTTAGGGGGTTGGCTTGAGGCCTGCGGGCGCGCGCCCGGGGCAAGGGGAGTAGCCTCAGAAACGAGAGGTGAGTGGAGAGCTGCCTCCCACACAGGCCCCTTTCTCGCTCCATTTCCCGCAGGGGACCCTGTCCCCAGTCTCTCCAACACGAGCACTGTAAAATGCCTCTGGCTTCAGGAACGGCCCTGTCAACTAGAGCGCAGTCCTTCTGTAGCATTCACTCTTGCTCTTAGCAGCCTGGGAACTAGGCATCCAGGCACACAGGGTGCAGCAGGGCTCAGCTCCTAAAACAAGGCGTGAGTCGACAGCAGCCTTCCTTACGGGCCTGCTTCTCACTCCGAGTCACGTTTAGCTTCCATTTCTCATGCTTTCACAAAGGCACCCCACAGGGGACGTCCCGGCTCAGGAAGGGCCGTCTGGGCTGAGGCCCGCGTTCTCTACAGGTTTGTTCCTCGGCGTTGGCTGCATGGCCCTTAGGACTCCAGGCACACACGGGAGAGCCGATCGAGTTTCCCGAAACCAGAGTTGAGGCGACAGGGTGCCCTCTGCCCATGCTGATTTCTCCCCCCGGAACCCAGCTGGGACTCCCTCCCCAGGCTTGCACTCCAGCAGAGGGGAAAATGGCTGCCACCCTGTGGCGAGGCGAAGGAGCTGAAGCTGGGCTTCTTTAGCGGCTTCTCCCTGCCAAACCAGTGCGGAGCACTTAGCATTCCTGTGCACACCTGGAGCAGTAGTGTTAGCTCCAGGTGACAACAGCTGAGTCGAGAGGTGCCTTCCTGGCCCGGGCTGCTTCTCCCTCGGTGGCGGGCACGGAAGGAGCCCGTTCCCCAGGCGCTCACCCACGGTAGCCGGGAAACTGCTCCCTCCCCCTCAGAGCGCTGGATGGTAGCTCAAGCAAGGTCTCTGTACACTGCTGTTTCTTGGAGGTAGAACGCAGGCGATCAGGCTTCCATGCGAAAGCGGGGCCTCGGTGCGAGCTTCATGAAACAAGTGGGGGAGTCGAGGGCTGCCTTGTGCAGCAGCCGGCGGCTCCCTCGGATTTAGGTTTGGGACTCCCTTGCAGTGCTCTCACGCACGCACACAACAAAATGCCTCCACCCTCGGGAGCGGCCGTTTTAGCTGGGGCACGCATTCTCTCCCGAGTTTTCCCTTCGAGTGGGGTGGCTGTCCTTCAGCCTGCACGCACCCCCCCGGGGCAACGGTACCAGCCCCAGAGGCATGGTGTGAGTGGAGAGCTCCCTGCAGTCCGGCCTGTCTCCCCCGCACGCCCCCACCCCCGGCCTTACGGAATGGAGCCCGGCCCCGGGCCCCCTCACCCACAGGACCCCCTCAACTGCTTCCTCCCACACAGAGGTCGACGGTAGCTAAAGCACGGTGTCTCTGCAGTGTTGCTGCTTCGAGTTAGAACGCTTGCGGTTAGACTTCCAGGCCAAAGCGGGACCGCAGTGCTCCCTGCCTGAAACAAGCGGGGAGTCGTGTGCTGCCTTCTGCCGGGGCCTGCGTCTCACACGGAAAGCGGTTTGGGCCTCCCTTGCCGGGCGCTCACGCGTGCACACAGCAGAACGCTTCCAGCCTCCGGCCTGGCTCTTTTAGCCGAAGCGGGAGTTCTCTACAGGGCGGTTCCTTTGAGTTAGGGGGTTGGCTTGAGGCCTGCGGGCGCGCGCCCGGGGCAAGGGGAGTAGCCTCAGAAACGAGAGGTGAGTGGAGAGCTGCCTCCCACACAGGCCCCTTTCTCGCTCCATTTCCCGCAGGGGACCCTGTCCCCAGTCTCTCCAACACGAGCACTGTAAAATGCCTCTGGCTTCAGGAACGGCCCTGTCAACTAGAGCGCAGTCCTTCTGTAGCATTCACTCTTGCTCTTAGCAGCCTGGGAACTAGGCATCCAGGCACACAGGGTGCAGCAGGGCTCAGCTCCTAAAACAAGGCGTGAGTCGACAGCAGCCTTCCTTACGGGCCTGCTTCTCACTCCGAGTCACGTTTAGCTTCCATTTCTCATGCTTTCACAAAGGCACCCCACAGGGGACGTCCCGGCTCAGGAAGGGCCGTCTGGGCTGAGGCCCGCGTTCTCTACAGGTTTGTTCCTCGGCGTTGGCTGGATGGCCCTTAGGACTCCAGGCACACACGGGAGAGCCGATCGAGTTTCCCGAAACCAGAGTTGAGGCGACAGGGTGCCCTCTGCCCATGCTGATTTCTCCCCCCGGAACCCAGCTGGGACTCCCTCCCCAGGCTTGCACTCCAGCAGAGGGGAAAATGGCTGCCACCCTGTGGCGAGGCGAAGGAGCTGAAGCTGGGCTTCTTTAGCGGCTTCTCCCTGCCAAACCAGTGCGGAGCACTTAGCATTCCTGTGCACACCTGGAGCAGTAGTGTTAGCTCCAGGTGACAACAGCTGAGTCGAGAGGTGCCTTCCTGGCCCGGGCTGCTTCTCGCTCGGTGGCGGGCACGGAAGGAGCCCGTTCCCCAGGCGCTCACCCACGGTAGCCGGGAAACTGCTCCCTCCCCCTCAGAGCGCTGGATGGTAGCTCAAGCAAGGTCTCTGTACACTGCTGTTTCTTGGAGGTAGAACGCAGGCGATCAGGCTTCCATGCGAAAGCGGGGCCTCGGTGCGAGCTTCATGAAACAAGTGGGGGAGTCGAGGGCTGCCTTGTGCAGCAGCCGGCGGCTCCCTCGGATTTAGGTTTGGGACTCCCTTGCAGTGCTCTCACGCACGCACACAACAAAATGCCTCCACCCTCGGGAGCGGCCGTTTTAGCTGGGGCACGCATTCTCTCCCGAGTTTTCCCTTCGAGTGGGGTGGCTGTCCTTCAGCCTGCACGCACCCCCCCGGGGCAACGGTACCAGCCCCAGAGGCATGGTGTGAGTGGAGAGCTCCCTGCAGTCCGGCCTGTCTCCCCCCCACGCCCCCACCCCCGGCCTTACGGAATGGAGCCCGGCCCCGGGCCCCCTCACCCACAGGACCCCCTCAACTGCTTCCTCCCACACAGAGGTCGACGGTAGCTAAAGCACGGTGTCTCTGCAGTGTTGCTGCTTCGAGTTAGAACGCTTGCGGTTAGACTTCCAGGCCAAAGCGGGACCGCAGTGCTCCCTGCCTGAAACAAGCGGGGAGTCGTGTGCTGCCTTCTGCCGGGGCCTGCGTCTCACACGGAAAGCGGTTTGGGCCTCCCTTGCCGGGCGCTCACGCGTGCACACAGCAGAACGCTTCCAGCCTCCGGCCTGGCTCTTTTAGCCGAAGCGGGAGTTCTCTACAGGGCGGTTCCTTTGAGTTAGGGGGTTGGCTTGAGGCCTGCGGGCGCGCGCCCGGGGCAAGGGGAGTAGCCTCAGAAACGAGAGGTGAGTGGAGAGCTGCCTCCCACACAGGCCCCTTTCTCGCTCCATTTCCCGCAGGGGACCCTGTCCCCAGTCTCTCCAACACGAGCACTGTAAAATGCCTCTGGCTTCAGGAACGGCCCTGTCAACTAGAGCGCAGTCCTTCTGTAGCACTCACTCTTGCTCTTAGCAGCCTGGGAACTAGGCATCCAGGCACACAGGGTGCAGCAGGGCTCAGCTCCTAAAACAAGGCGTGAGTCGACAGCAGCCTTCCTTACGGGCCTGCTTCTCACTCCGAGTCACGTTTAGCTTCCATTTCTCATGCTTTCACAAAGGCACCCCACAGGTGACGTCCCGGCTCAGGAAGGGCCGTCTGGGCTGAGGCCCGCGTTCTCTACAGGTTTGTTCCTCGGCGTTGGCTGGATGGCCCTTAGGACTCCAGGCACACACGGGAGAGCCGATCGAGTTTCCCGAAACCGGAGTTGAGGCGACAGGGTGCCCTCTGCCCATGCTGATTTCTCCCCCCGGAACCCAGCTGGGACTCCCTCCCCAGGCTTGCACTCCAGCAGAGGGGAAAATGGCTGCCACCCTGTGGCGAGGCGAAGGAGCTGAAGCTGGGCTTCTTTAGCGGCTTCTCCCTGCCAAACCAGTGCGGAGCACTTAGCATTCCTGTGCACACCTGGAGCAGTAGTGTTAGCTCCAGGTGACAACAGCTGAGTCGAGAGGTGCCTTCCTGGCCCGGGCTGCTTCTCGCTCGGTGGCGGGCACGGAAGGAGCCCGTTCCCCAGGCGCTCACCCACGGTAGCCGGGAAACTGCTCCCTCCCCCTCAGAGCGCTGGATGGTAGCTCAAGCACGGTCTCTGTACACTGCTGTTTCTTGGAGGTAGAACGCAGGCGATCAGGCTTCCATGCGAAAGCGGGGCCTCGGTGCGAGCTTCATGAAACAAGTGGGGGAGTCGAGGGCTGCCTTGTGCAGCAGCCGGCGGCTCCCTCGGATTTAGGTTTGGGACTCCCTTGCAGTGCTCTCACGCACGCACACAACAAAATGCCTCCACCCTCGGGAGCGGCCGTTTTAGCTGGGGCACGCATTCTCTCCCGAGTTTTCCCTTCGAGTGGGGTGGCTGTCCTTCAGCCTGCACGCACCCCCCCGGGGCAACGGTACCAGCCCCAGAGGCATGGTGTGAGTGGAGAGCTCCCTGCAGTCCGGCCTGTCTCCCCCCCACGCCCCCACCCCCGGCCTTACGGAATGGAGCCCGGCCCCGGGCCCCCTCACCCACAGGACCCCCTCAACTGCTTCCTCCCACACAGAGGTCGACGGTAGCTAAAGCACGGTGTCTCTGCAGTGTTGCTGCTTCGAGTTAGAACGCTTGCGGTTAGACTTCCAGGCCAAAGCGGGACCGCAGTGCTCCCTGCCTGAAACAAGCGGGGAGTCGTGTGCTGCCTTCTGCCGGGGCCTGCGTCTCACACGGAAAGCGGTTTGGGCCTCCCTTGCCGGGCGCTCACGCGTGCACACAGCAGAACGCTTCCAGCCTCCGGCCTGGCTCTTTTAGCCGAAGCGGGAGTTCTCTACAGGGCGGTTCCTTTGAGTTAGGGGGTTGGCTTGAGGCCTGCGGGCGCGCGCCCGGGGCAAGGGGAGTAGCCTCAGAAACGAGAGGTGAGTGGAGAGCTGCCTCCCACACAGGCCCCTTTCTCGCTCCATTTCCCGCAGGGGACCCTGTCCCCAGTCTCTCCAACACGAGCACTGTAAAATGCCTCTGGCTTCAGGAACGGCCCTGTCAACTAGAGCGCAGTCCTTCTGTAGCATTCACTCTTGCTCTTAGCAGCCTGGGAACTAGGCATCCAGGCACACAGGGTGCAGCAGGGCTCAGCTCCTAAAACAAGGCGTGAGTCGACAGCAGCCTTCCTTACGGGCCTGCTTCTCACTCCGAGTCACGTTTAGCTTCCATTTCTCATGCTTTCACAAAGGCACCCCACAGGGGACGTCCCGGCTCAGGAAGGGCCGTCTGGGCTGAGGCCCGCGTTCTCTACAGGTTTGTTCCTCGGCGTTGGCTGCATGGCCCTTAGGACTCCAGGCACACACGGGAGAGCCGATCGAGTTTCCCGAAACCAGAGTTGAGGCGACAGGGTGCCCTCTGCCCATGCTGATTTCTCCCCCCGGAACCCAGCTGGGACTCCCTCCCCAGGCTTGCACTCCAGCAGAGGGGAAAATGGCTGCCACCCTGTGGCGAGGCGAAGGAGCTGAAGCTGGGCTTCTTTAGCGGCTTCTCCCTGCCAAACCAGTGCGGAGCACTTAGCATTCCTGTGCACACCTGGAGCAGTAGTGTTAGCTCCAGGTGACAACAGCTGAGTCGAGAGGTGCCTTCCTGGCCCGGGCTGCTTCTCCCTCGGTGGCGGGCACGGAAGGAGCCCGTTCCCCAGGCGCTCACCCACGGTAGCCGGGAAACTGCTCCCTCCCCCTCAGAGCGCTGGATGGTAGCTCAAGCAAGGTCTCTGTACACTGCTGTTTCTTGGAGGTAGAACGCAGGCGATCAGGCTTCCATGCGAAAGCGGGGCCTCGGTGCGAGCTTCATGAAACAAGTGGGGGAGTCGAGGGCTGCCTTGTGCAGCAGCCGGCGGCTCCCTCGGATTTAGGTTTGGGACTCCCTTGCAGTGCTCTCACGCACGCACACAACAAAATGCCTCCACCCTCGGGAGCGGCCGTTTTAGCTGGGGCACGCATTCTCTCCCGAGTTTTCCCTTCGAGTGGGGTGGCTGTCCTTCAGCCTGCACGCACCCCCCCGGGGCAACGGTACCAGCCCCAGAGGCATGGTGTGAGTGGAGAGCTCCCTGCAGTCCGGCCTGTCTCCCCCGCACGCCCCCACCCCCGGCCTTACGGAATGGAGCCCGGCCCCGGGCCCCCTCACCCACAGGACCCCCTCAACTGCTTCCTCCCACACAGAGGTCGACGGTAGCTAAAGCACGGTGTCTCTGCAGTGTTGCTGCTTCGAGTTAGAACGCTTGCGGTTAGACTTCCAGGCCAAAGCGGGACCGCAGTGCTCCCTGCCTGAAACAAGCGGGGAGTCGTGTGCTGCCTTCTGCCGGGGCCTGCGTCTCACACGGAAAGCGGTTTGGGCCTCCCTTGCCGGGCGCTCACGCGTGCACACAGCAGAACGCTTCCAGCCTCCGGCCTGGCTCTTTTAGCCGAAGCGGGAGTTCTCTACAGGGCGGTTCCTTTGAGTTAGGGGGTTGGCTTGAGGCCTGCGGGCGCGCGCCCGGGGCAAGGGGAGTAGCCTCAGAAACGAGAGGTGAGTGGAGAGCTGCCTCCCACACAGGCCCCTTTCTCGCTCCATTTCCCGCAGGGGACCCTGTCCCCAGTCTTTCCAACACGAGCACTGTAAAATGCCTCTGGCTTCAGGAACGGCCCTGTCAACTAGAGCGCAGTCCTTCTGTAGCATTCACTCTTGCTCTTAGCAGCCTGGGAACTAGGCATCCAGGCACACAGGGTGCAGCAGGGCTCAGCTCCTAAAACAAGGCGTGAGTCGACAGCAGCCTTCCTTACGGGCCTGCTTCTCACTCCGAGTCACGTTTAGCTTCCATTTCTCATGCTTTCACAAAGGCACCCCACAGGGGACGTCCCGGCTCAGGAAGGGCCGTCTGGGCTGAGGCCCGCGTTCTCTACAGGTTTGTTCCTCGGCGTTGGCTGCATGGCCCTTAGGACTCCAGGCACACACGGGAGAGCCGATCGAGTTTCCCGAAACCAGAGTTGAGGCGACAGGGTGCCCTCTGCCCATGCTGATTTCTCCCCCCGGAACCCAGCTGGGACTCCCTCCCCAGGCTTGCACTCCAGCAGAGGGGAAAATGGCTGCCACCCTGTGGCGAGGCGAAGGAGCTGAAGCTGGGCTTCTTTAGCGGCTTCTCCCTGCCAAACCAGTGCGGAGCACTTAGCATTCCTGTGCACACCTGGAGCAGTAGTGTTAGCTCCAGGTGACAACAGCTGAGTCGAGAGGTGCCTTCCTGGCCCGGGCTGCTTCTCGCTCGGTGGCGGGCACGGAAGGAGCCCGTTCCCCAGGCGCTCACCCACGGTAGCCGGGAAACTGCTCCCTCCCCCTCAGAGCGCTGGATGGTAGCTCAAGCAAGGTCTCTGTACACTGCTGTTTTTTGGAGGTAGAACGCAGGCGATCAGGCTTCCATGCGAAAGCGGGGCCTCGGTGCGAGCTTCATGAAACAAGTGGGGGAGTCGAGGGCTGCCTTGTGCAGCAGCCGGCGGCTCCCTCGGATTTAGGTTTGGGACTCCCTTGCAGTGCTCTCACGCACGCACACAACAAAATGCCTCCACCCTCGGGAGCGGCCGTTTTAGCTGGGGCACGCATTCTCTCCCGAGTTTTCCCTTCGAGTGGGGTGGCTGTCCTTCAGCCTGCACGCACCCCCCCGGGGCAACGGTACCAGCCCCAGAGGCATGGTGTGAGTGGAGAGCTCCCTGCAGTCCGGCCTGTCTCCCCCCCACGCCCCCACCCCCGGCCTTACGGAATGGAGCCCGGCCCCGGGCCCCCTCACCCACAGGACCCCCTCAACTGCTTCCTCCCACACAGAGGTCGACGGTAGCTAAAGCACGGTGTCTCTGCAGTGTTGCTGCTTCGAGTTAGAACGCTTGCGGTTAGACTTCCAGGCCAAAGCGGGACCGCAGTGCTCCCTGCCTGAAACAAGCGGGGAGTCGTGTGCTGCCTTCTGCCGGGGCCTGCGTCTCACACGGAAAGCGGTTTGGGCCTCCCTTGCCGGGCGCTCACGCGTGCACACAGCAGAACGCTTCCAGCCTCCGGCCTGGCTCTTTTAGCCGAAGCGGGAGTTCTCTACAGGGCGGTTCCTTTGAGTTAGGGGGTTGGCTTGAGGCCTGCGGGCGCGCGCCCGGGGCAAGGGGAGTAGCCTCAGAAACGAGAGGTGAGTGGAGAGCTGCCTCCCACACAGGCCCCTTTCTCGCTCCATTTCCCGCAGGGGACCCTGTCCCCAGTCTCTCCAACACGAGCACTGTAAAATGCCTCTGGCTTCAGGAACGGCCCTGTCAACTAGAGCGCAGTCCTTCTGTAGCATTCACTCTTGCTCTTAGCAGCCTGGGAACTAGGCATCCAGGCACACAGGGTGCAGCAGGGCTCAGCTCCTAAAACAAGGCGTGAGTCGACAGCAGCCTTCCTTACGGGCCTGCTTCTCACTCCGAGTCACGTTTAGCTTCCATTTCTCATGCTTTCACAAAGGCACCCCACAGGGGACGTCCCGGCTCAGGAAGGGCCGTCTGGGCTGAGGCCCGCGTTCTCTACAGGTTTGTTCCTCGGCGTTGGCTGCATGGCCCTTAGGACTCCAGGCACACACGGGAGAGCCGATCGAGTTTCCCGAAACCAGAGTTGAGGCGACAGGGTGCCCTCTGCCCATGCTGATTTCTCCCCCCGGAACCCAGCTGGGACTCCCTCCCCAGGCTTGCACTCCAGCAGAGGGGAAAATGGCTGCCACCCTGTGGCGAGGCGAAGGAGCTGAAGCTGGGCTTCTTTAGCGGCTTCTCCCTGCCAAACCAGTGCGGAGCACTTAGCATTCCTGTGCACACCTGGAGCAGTAGTGTTAGCTCCAGGTGACAACAGCTGAGTCGAGAGGTGCCTTCCTGGCCCGGGCTGCTTCTCCCTCGGTGGCGGGCACGGAAGGAGCCCGTTCCCCAGGCGCTCACCCACGGTAGCCGGGAAACTGCTCCCTCCCCCTCAGAGCGCTGGATGGTAGCTCAAGCACGGTCTCTGTACACTGCTGTTTCTTGGAGGTAGAACGCAGGCGATCAGGCTTCCATGCGAAAGCGGGGCCTCGGTGCGAGCTTCATGAAACAAGTGGGGGAGTCGAGGGCTGCCTTGTGCAGCAGCCGGCGGCTCCCTCGGATTTAGGTTTGGGACTCCCTTGCAGTGCTCTCACGCACGCACACAACAAAATGCCTCCACCCTCGGGAGCGGCCGTTTTAGCTGGGGCACGCATTCTCTCCCGAGTTTTCCCTTCGAGTGGGGTGGCTGTCCTTCAGCCTGCACGCACCCCCCCGGGGCAACGGTACCAGCCCCAGAGGCATGGTGTGAGTGGAGAGCTCCCTGCAGTCCGGCCTGTCTCCCCCCCACGCCCCCACCCCCGGCCTTACGGAATGGAGCCCGGCCCCGGGCCCCCTCACCCACAGGACCCCCTCAACTGCTTCCTCCCACACAGAGGTCGACGGTAGCTAAAGCACGGTGTCTCTGCAGTGTTGCTGCTTCGAGTTAGAACGCTTGCGGTTAGACTTCCAGGCCAAAGCGGGACCGCAGTGCTCCCTGCCTGAAACAAGCGGGGAGTCGTGTGCTGCCTTCTGCCGGGGCCTGCGTCTCACACGGAAAGCGGTTTGGGCCTCCCTTGCCGGGCGCTCACGCGTGCACACAGCAGAACGCTTCCAGCCTCCGGCCTGGCTCTTTTAGCCGAAGCGGGAGTTCTCTACAGGGCGGTTCCTTTGAGTTAGGGGGTTGGCTTGAGGCCTGCGGGCGCGCGCCCGGGGCAAGGGGAGTAGCCTCAGAAACGAGAGGTGAGTGGAGAGCTGCCTCCCACACAGGCCCCTTTCTCGCTCCATTTCCCGCAGGGGACCCTGTCCCCAGTCTCTCCAACACGAGCACTGTAAAATGCCTCTGGCTTCAGGAACGGCCCTGTCAACTAGAGCGCAGTCCTTCTGTAGCATTCACTCTTGCTCTTAGCAGCCTGGGAACTAGGCATCCAGGCACACAGGGTGCAGCAGGGCTCAGCTCCTAAAACAAGGCGTGAGTCGACAGCAGCCTTCCTTACGGGCCTGCTTCTCACTCCGAGTCACATTTAGCTTCCATTTCTCATGCTTTCACAAAGGCACCCCACAGGGGACGTCCCGGCTCAGGAAGGGCCGTCTGGGCTGAGGCCCGCGTTCTCTACAGGTTTGTTCCTCGGCGTTGGCTGCATGGCCCTTAGGACTCCAGGCACACACGGGAGAGCCGATCGAGTTTCCCGAAACCAGAGTTGAGGCGACAGGGTGCCCTCTGCCCATGCTGATTTCTCCCCCCGGAACCCAGCTGGGACTCCCTCCCCAGGCTTGCACTCCAGCAGAGGGGAAAATGGCTGCCACCCAGTGGCGAGGCGAAGGAGCTGAAGCTGGGCTTCTTTAGCGGCTTCTCCCTGCCAAACCAGTGCGGAGCACTTAGCATTCCTGTGCACACCTGGAGCAGTAGTGTTAGCTCCAGGTGACAACAGCTGAGTCGAGAGGTGCCTTCCTGGCCCGGGCTGCTTCTCGCTCGGTGGCGGGCACGGAAGGAGCCCGTTCCCCAGGCGCTCACCCACGGTAGCCGGGAAACTGCTCCCTCCAACTCAGAGCGCTGGATGGTAGCTCAAGCACGGTCTCTGTACACTGCTGTTTCTTGGAGGTAGAACGCAGGCGATCAGGCTTCCATGCGAAAGCGGGGCCTCGGTGCGAGCTTCATGAAACAAGTGGGGGAGTCGAGGGCTGCCTTGTGCAGCAGCCGGCGGCTCCCTCGGATTTAGGTTTGGGACTCCCTTGCAGTGCTCTCACGCACGCACACAACAAAATGCCTCCACCCTCGGGAGCGGCCGTTTTAGCTGGGGCACGCATTCTCTCCCGAGTTTTCCCTTCGAGTGGGGTGGCTGTCCTTCAGCCTGCACGCACCCCCCCGGGGCAACGGTACCAGCCCCAGAGGCATGGTGTGAGTGGAGAGCTCCCTGCAGTCCGGCCTGTCTCCCCCCCACGCCCCCACCCCCGGCCTTACGGAATGGAGCCCGGCCCCGGGCCCCCTCACCCACAGGACCCCCTCAACTGCTTCCTCCCACACAGAGGTCGACGGTAGCTAAAGCACGGTGTCTCTGCAGTGTTGCTGCTTCGAGTTAGAACGCTTGCGGTTAGACTTCCAGGCCAAAGCGGGACCGCAGTGCTCCCTGCCTGAAACAAGCGGGGAGTCGTGTGCTGCCTTCTGCCGGGGCCTGCGTCTCACACGGAAAGCGGTTTGGGCCTCCCTTGCCGGGCGCTCACGCGTGCACACAGCAGAACGCTTCCAGCCTCCGGCCTGGCTCTTTTAGCCGAAGCGGGAGTTCTCTACAGGGCGGTTCCTTTGAGTTAGGGGGTTGGCTTGAGGCCTGCGGGCGCGCGCCCGGGGCAAGGGGAGTAGCCTCAGAAACGAGAGGTGAGTGGAGAGCTGCCTCCCACACAGGCCCCTTTCTCGCTCCATTTCCCGCAGGGGACCCTGTCCCCAGTCTCTCCAACACGAGCACTGTAAAATGCCTCTGGCTTCAGGAACGGCCCTGTCAACTAGAGCGCAGTCCTTCTGTAGCATTCACTCTTGCTCTTAGCAGCCTGGGAACTAGGCATCCAGGCACACAGGGTGCAGCAGGGCTCAGCTCCTAAAACAAGGCGTGAGTCGACAGCAGCCTTCCTTACGGGCCTGCTTCTCACTCCGAGTCACGTTTAGCTTCCATTTCTCATGCTTTCACAAAGGCACCCCACAGGTGACGTCCCGGCTCAGGAAGGGCCGTCTGTGCTGAGGCCCGCGTTCTCTACAGGTTTGTTCCTCGGCGTTGGCTGGATGGCCCTTAGGACTCCAGGCACACACGGGAGAGCCGATCGAGTTTCCCGAAACCAGAGTTGAGGCGACAGGGTGCCCTCTGCCCATGCTGATTTCTCCCCCCGGAACCCAGCTGGGACTCCCTCCCCAGGCTTGCACTCCAGCAGAGGGGAAAATGGCTGCCACCCTGTGGCGAGGCGAAGGAGCTGAAGCTGGGCTTCTTTAGCGGCTTCTCCCTGCCAAACCAGTGCGGAGCACTTAGCATTCCTGTGCACACCTGGAGCAGTAGTGTTAGCTCCAGGTGACAACAGCTGAGTCGAGAGGTGCCTTCCTGGCCCGGGCTGCTTCTCCCTCGGTGGCGGGCACGGAAGGAGCCCGTTCCCCAGGCGCTCACCCACGGTAGCCGGGAAACTGCTCCCTCCCCCTCAGAGCGCTGGATGGTAGCTCAAGCACGGTCTCTGTACACTGCTGTTTCTTGGAGGTAGAACGCAGGCGATCAGGCTTCCATGCGAAAGCGGGGCCTCGGTGCGAGCTTCATGAAACAAGTGGGGGAGTCGAGGGCTGCCTTGTGCAGCAGCCGGCGGCTCCCTCGGATTTAGGTTTGGGACTCCCTTGCAGTGCTCTCACGCACGCACACAACAAAATGCCTCCACCCTCGGGAGCGGCCGTTTTAGCTGGGGCACGCATTCTCTCCCGAGTTTTCCCTTCGAGTGGGGTGGCTGTCCTTCAGCCTGCACGCACCCCCCCGGGGCAACGGTACCAGCCCCAGAGGCATGGTGTGAGTGGAGAGCTCCCTGCAGTCCGGCCTGTCTCCCCCCCACGCCCCCACCCCCGGCCTTACGGAATGGAGCCCGGCCCCGGGCCCCCTCACCCACAGGACCCCCTCAACTGCTTCCTCCCACACAGAGGTCGACGGTAGCTAAAGCACGGTGTCTCTGCAGTGTTGCTGCTTCGAGTTAGAACGCTTGCGGTTAGACTTCCAGGCCAAAGCGGGACCGCAGTGCTCCCTGCCTGAAACAAGCGGGGAGTCGTGTGCTGCCTTCTGCCGGGGCCTGCGTCTCACACGGAAAGCGGTTTGGGCCTCCCTTGCCGGGCGCTCACGCGTGCACACAGCAGAACGCTTCCAGCCTCCGGCCTGGCTCTTTTAGCCGAAGCGGGAGTTCTCTACAGGGCGGTTCCTTTGAGTTAGGGGGTTGGCTTGAGGCCTGCGGGCGCGCGCCCGGGGTAAGGGGAGTAGCCTCAGAAACGAGAGCTGAGTGGAGAGCTGCCTCCCACACAGGCCCCTTTCTCGCTCCATTTCCCGCAGGGGACCCTGTCCCCAGTCTCTCCAACACGAGCACTGTAAAATGCCTCTGGCTTCAGGAACGGCCCTGTCAACTAGAGCGCAGTCCTTCTGTAGCATTCACTCTTGCTCTTAGCAGCCTGGGAACTAGGCATCCAGGCACACAGGGTGCAGCAGGGCTCAGCTCCTAAAACAAGGCGTGAGTCGACAGCAGCCTTCCTTACGGGCCTGCTTCTCACTCCCAGTCACGTTTAGCTTCCATTTCTCATGCTTTCACAAAGGCACCCCACAGGGGACGTCCCGGCTCAGGAAGGGCCGTCTGGGCTGAGGCCCGCGTTCTCTACAGGTTTGTTCCTCGGCGTTGGCTGGATGGCCCTTAGGACTCCAGGCACACACGGGAGAGCCGATCGAGTTTCCCGAAACCAGAGTTGAGGCGACAGGGTGCCCTCTGCCCATGCTGATTTCTCCCCCCGGAACCCAGCTGGGACTCCCTCCCCAGGCTTGCACTCCAGCAGAGGGGAAAATGGCTGCCACCCTGTGGCGAGGCGAAGGAGCTGAAGCTGGGCTTCTTTAGCGGCTTCTCCCTGCCAAACCAGTGCGGAGCACTTAGCATTCCTGTGCACACCTGGAGCAGTAGTGTTAGCTCCAGGTGACAACAGCTGAGTCGAGAGGTGCCTTCCTGGCCCGGGCTGCTTCTCCCTCCGTGGCGGGCACGGAAGGAGCCCGTTCCCCAGGCGCTCACCCACGGTAGCCGGGAAACTGCTCCCTCCCCCTCAGAGCGCTGGATGGTAGCTCAAGCAGGGTCTCTGTACACTGCTGTTTCTTGGAGGTAGAACGCAGGCGATCAGGCTTCCATGCGAAAGCGGGGCCTCGGTGCGAGCTTCATGAAACAAGTGGGGGAGTCGAGGGCTGCCTTGTGCAGCAGCCGGCGGCTCCCTCGGATTTAGGTTTGGGACTCCCTTGCAGTGCTCTCACGCACGCACACAACAAAATGCCTCCACCCTCGGGAGCGGCCGTTTTAGCTGGGGCACGCATTCTCTCCCGAGTTTTCCCTTCGAGTGGGGTGGCTGTCCTTCAGCCTGCACGCACCCCCCCGGGGCAACGGTACCAGCCCCAGAGGCATGGTGTGAGTGGAGAGCTCCCTGCAGTCCGGCCTGTCTCCCCCGCACGCCCCCACCCCCGGCCTTACGGAATGGAGCCCGGCCCCGGGCCCCCTCACCCACAGGACCCCCTCAACTGCTTCCTCCCACACAGAGGTCGACGGTAGCTAAAGCACGGTGTCTCTGCAGTGTTGCTGCTTCGAGTTAGAACGCTTGCGGTTAGACTTCCAGGCCAAAGCGGGACCGCAGTGCTCCCTGCCTGAAACAAGCGGGGAGTCGTGTGCTGCCTTCTGCCGGGGCCTGCGTCTCACACGGAAAGCGGTTTGGGCCTCCCTTGCCGGGCGCTCACGCGTGCACACAGCAGAACGCTTCCAGCCTCCGGCCTGGCTCTTTTAGCCGAAGCGGGAGTTCTCTACAGGGCGGTTCCTTTGAGTTAGGGGGTTGGCTTGAGGCCTGCGGGCGCGCGCCCGGGGCAAGGGGAGTAGCCTCAGAAACGAGAGGTGAGTGGAGAGCTGCCTCCCACACAGGCCCCTTTCTCGCTCCATTTCCCGCAGGGGACCCTGTACCCAGTCTCTCCAACACGAGCACTGTAAAATGCCTCTGGCTTCAGGAACGGCCCTGTCAACTAGAGCGCAGTCCTTCTGTAGCATTCACTCTTGCTCTTAGCAGCCTGGGAACTAGGCATCCAGGCACACAGGGTGCAGCAGGGCTCAGCTCCTAAAACAAGGCGTGAGTCGACAGCAGCCTTCCTTACGGGCCTGCTTCTCACTCCGAGTCACGTTTAGCTTCCATTTCTCATGCTTTCACAAAGGCACCCCACAGGTGACGTCCCGGCTCAGGAAGGGCCGTCTGTGCTGAGGCCCGCGTTCTCTACAGGTTTGTTCCTCGGCGTTGGCTGCATGGCCCTTAGGACTCCAGGCACACACGGGAGAGCCGATCGAGTTTCCCGAAACCAGAGTTGAGGCGACAGGGTGCCCTCTGCCCATGCTGATTTCTCCCCCCGGAACCCAGCTGGGACTCCCTCCCCAGGCTTGCACTCCAGCAGAGGGGAAAATGGCTGCCACCCTGTGGCGAGGCGAAGGAGCTGAAGCTGGGCTTCTTTAGCGGCTTCTCCCTGCCAAACCAGTGCGGAGCACTTAGCATTCCTGTGCACACCTGGAGCAGTAGTGTTAGCTCCAGGTGACAACAGCTGAGTCGAGAGGTGCCTTCCTGGCCCGGGCTGCTTCTCGCTCGGTGGCGGGCACGGAAGGAGCCCGTTCCCCAGGCGCTCACCCACGGTAGCCGGGAAACTGCTCCCTCCCCCTCAGAGCGCTGGATGGTAGCTCAAGCACGGTCTCTGTACACTGCTGTTTCTTGGAGGTAGAACGCAGGCGATCAGGCTTCCATGCGAAAGCGGGGCCTCGGTGCGAGCTTCATGAAACAAGTGGGGGAGTCGAGGGCTGCCTTGTGCAGCAGCCGGCGGCTCCCTCGGATTTAGGTTTGGGACTCCCTTGCAGTGCTCTCACGCACGCACACAACAAAATGCCTCCACCCTCGGGAGCGGCCGTTTTAGCTGGGGCACGCATTCTCTCCCGAGTTTTCCCTTCGAGTGGGGTGGCTGTCCTTCAGCCTGCACGCACCCCCCCGGGGCAACGGTACCAGCCCCAGAGGCATGGTGTGAGTGGAGAGCTCCCTGCAGTCCGGCCTGTCTCCCCCCCACGCCCCCACCCCCGGCCTTACGGAATGGAGCCCGGCCCCGGGCCCCCTCACCCACAGGACCCCCTCAACTGCTTCCTCCCACACAGAGGTCGACGGTAGCTAAAGCACGGTGTCTCTGCAGTGTTGCTGCTTCGAGTTAGAACGCTTGCGGTTAGACTTCCAGGCCAAAGCGGGACCGCAGTGCTCCCTGCCTGAAACAAGCGGGGAGTCGTGTGCTGCCTTCTGCCGGGGCCTGCGTCTCACACGGAAAGCGGTTTGGGCCTCCCTTGCCGGGCGCTCACGCGTGCACACAGCAGAACGCTTCCAGCCTCCGGCCTGGCTCTTTTAGCCGAAGCGGGAGTTCTCTACAGGGCGGTTCCTTTGAGTTAGGGGGTTGGCTTGAGGCCTGCGGGCGCGCGCCCGGGGCAAGGGGAGTAGCCTCAGAAACGAGAGGTGAGTGGAGAGCTGCCTCCCACACAGGCCCCTTTCTCGCTCCATTTCCCGCAGGGGACCCTGTCCCCAGTCTCTCCAACACGAGCACTGTAAAATGCCTCTGGCTTCAGGAACGGCCCTGTCAACTAGAGCGCAGTCCTTCTGTAGCATTCACTCTTGCTCTTAGCAGCCTGGGAACTAGGCATCCAGGCACACAGGGTGCAGCAGGGCTCAGCTCCTAAAACAAGGCGTGAGTCGACAGCAGCCTTCCTTACGGGCCTGCTTCTCACTCCGAGTCACGTTTAGCTTCCATTTCTCATGCTTTCACAAAGGCACCCCACAGGGGACGTCCCGGCTCAGGAAGGGCCGTCTGGGCTGAGGCCCGCGTTCTCTACAGGTTTGTTCCTCGGCGTTGGCTGGATGGCCCTTAGGACTCCAGGCACACACGGGAGAGCCGATCGAGTTTCCCGAAACCAGAGTTGAGGCGACAGGGTGCCCTCTGCCCATGCTGATTTCTCCCCCCGGAACCCAGCTGGGACTCCCTCCCCAGGCTTGCACTCCAGCAGAGGGGAAAATGGCTGCCACCCTGTGGCGAGGCGAAGGAGCTGAAGCTGGGCTTCTTTAGCGGCTTCTCCCTGCCAAACCAGTGCGGAGCACTTAGCATTCCTGTGCACACCTGGAGCAGTAGTGTTAGCTCCAGGTGACAACAGCTGAGTCGAGAGGTGCCTTCCTGGCCCGGGCTGCTTCTCGCTCGGTGGCGGGCACGGAAGGAGCCCGTTCCCCAGGCGCTCACCCACGGTAGCCGGGAAACTGCTCCCTCCCCCTCAGAGCGCTGGATGGTAGCTCAAGCACGGTCTCTGTACACTGCTGTTTCTTGGAGGTAGAACGCAGGCGATCAGGCTTCCATGCGAAAGCGGGGCCTCGGTGCGAGCTTCATGAAACAAGTGGGGGAGTCGAGGGCTGCCTTGTGCAGCAGCCGGCGGCTCCCTCGGATTTAGGTTTGGGACTCCCTTGCAGTGCTCTCACGCACGCACACAACAAAATGCCTCCACCCTCGGGAGCGGCCGTTTTAGCTGGGGCACGCATTCTCTCCCGAGTTTTCCCTTCGAGTGGGGTGGCTGTCCTTCAGCCTGCACGCACCCCCCCGGGGCAACGGTACCAGCCCCAGAGGCATGGTGTGAGTGGAGAGCTCCCTGCAGTCCGGCCTGTCTCCCCCCCACGCCCCCACCCCCGGCCTTACGGAATGGAGCCCGGCCCCGGGCCCCCTCACCCACAGGACCCCCTCAACTGCTTCCTCCCACACAGAGGTCGACGGTAGCTAAAGCACGGTGTCTCTGCAGTGTTGCTGCTTCGAGTTAGAACGCTTGCGGTTAGACTTCCATGCCAAAGCGGGACCGCAGTGCTCCCTGCCTGAAACAAGCGGGGAGTCGTGTGCTTCCTTCTGCCGGGGCCTGCGTCTCACACGGAAAGCGGTTTGGGCCTCCCTTGCCGGGCGCTCACGCGTGCACACAGCAGAACGCTTCCAGCCTCCGGCCTGGCTCTTTTAGCCGAAGCGGGAGTTCTCTACAGGGCGGTTCCTTTGAGTTAGGGGGTTGGCTTGAGGCCTGCGGGCGCGCGCCCGGGGTAAGGGGAGTAGCCTCAGAAACGAGAGGTGAGTGGAGAGCTGCCTCCCACACAGGCCCCTTTCTCGCTCCATTTCCCGCAGGGGACCCTGTCCCCAGTCTCTCCAACACGAGCACTGTAAAATGCCTCTGGCTTCAGGAACGGCCCTGTCAACTAGAGCGCAGTCCTTCTGTAGCATTCACTCTTGCTCTTAGCAGCCTGGGAACTAGGCATCCAGGCACACAGGGTGCAGCAGGGCTCAGCTCCTAAAACAAGGCGTGAGTCGACAGCAGCCTTCCTTACGGGCCTGCTTCTCACTCCGAGTCACGTTTAGCTTCCATTTCTCATGCTTTCACAAAGGCACCCCACAGGTGACGTCCCGGCTCAGGAAGGGCCGTCTGTGCTGAGGCCCGCGTTCTCTACAGGTTTGTTCCTCGGCGTTGGCTGGATGGCCCTTAGGACTCCAGGCACACACGGGAGAGCCGATCGAGTTTCCCGAAACCAGAGTTGAGGCGACAGGGTGCCCTCTGCCCATGCTGATTTCTCCCCCCGGAACCCAGCTGGGACTCCCTCCCCAGGCTTGCACTCCAGCAGAGGGGAAAATGGCTGCCACCCTGTGGCGAGGCGAAGGAGCTGAAGCTGGGCTTCTTTAGCGGCTTCTCCCTGCCAAACCAGTGCGGAGCACTTAGCATTCCTGTGCACACCTGGAGCAGTAGTGTTAGCTCCAGGTGACAACAGCTGAGTCGAGAGGTGCCTTCCTGGCCCGGGCTGCTTCTCCCTCGGTGGCGGGCACGGAAGGAGCCCGTTCCCCAGGCGCTCACCCACGGTAGCCGGGAAACTGCTCCCTCCCCCTCAGAGCGCTGGATGGTAGCTCAAGCACGGTCTCTGTACACTGCTGTTTCTTGGAGGTAGAACGCAGGCGATCAGGCTTCCATGCGAAAGCGGGGCCTCGGTGCGAGCTTCATGAAACAAGTGGGGGAGTCGAGGGCTGCCTTGTGCAGCAGCCGGCGGCTCCCTCGGATTTAGGTTTGGGACTCCCTTGCAGTGCTCTCACGCACGCACACAACAAAATGCCTCCACCCTCGGGAGCGGCCGTTTTAGCTGGGGCACGCATTCTCTCCCGAGTTTTCCCTTCGAGTGGGGTGGCTGTCCTTCAGCCTGCACGCACCCCCCCGGGGCAACGGTACCAGCCCCAGAGGCATGGTGTGAGTGGAGAGCTCCCTGCAGTCCGGCCTGTCTCCCCCCCACGCCCCCACCCCCGGCCTTACGGAATGGAGCCCGGCCCCGGGCCCCCTCACCCACAGGACCCCCTCAACTGCTTCCTCCCACACAGAGGTCGACGGTAGCTAAAGCACGGTGTCTCTGCAGTGTTGCTGCTTCGAGTTAGAACGCTTGCGGTTAGACTTCCAGGCCAAAGCGGGACCGCAGTGCTCCCTGCCTGAAACAAGCGGGGAGTCGTGTGCTGCCTTCTGCCGGGGCCTGCGTCTCACACGGAAAGCGGTTTGGGCCTCCCTTGCCGGGCGCTCACGCGTGCACACAGCAGAACGCTTCCAGCCTCCGGCCTGGCTCTTTTAGCCGAAGCGGGAGTTCTCTACAGGGCGGTTCCTTTGAGTTAGGGGGTTGGCTTGAGGCCTGCGGGCGCGCGCCCGGGGTAAGGGGAGTAGCCTCAGAAACGAGAGGTGAGTGGAGAGCTGCCTCCCACACAGGCCCCTTTCTCGCTCCATTTCCCGCAGGGGACCCTGTCCCCAGTCTCTCCAACACGAGCACTGTAAAATGCCTCTGGCTTCAGGAACGGCCCTGTCAAGTAGAGCGCAGTCCTTCTGTAGCATTCACTCTTGCTCTTAGCAGCCTGGGAACTAGGCATCCAGGCACACAGGGTGCAGCAGGGCTCAGCTCCTAAAACAAGGCGTGAGTCGACAGCAGCCTTCCTTACGGGCCTGCTTCTCACTCCGAGTCACGTTTAGCTTCCATTTCTCATGCTTTCACAAAGGCACCCCACAGGGGACGTCCCGGCTCAGGAAGGGCCGTCTGGGCTGAGGCCCGCGTTCTCTACAGGTTTGTTCCTCGGCGTTGGCTGCATGGCCCTTAGGACTCCAGGCACACACGGGAGAGCCGATCGAGTTTCCCGAAACCAGAGTTGAGGCGACAGGGTGCCCTCTGCCCATGCTGATTTCTCCCCCCGGAACCCAGCTGGGACTCCCTCCCCAGGCTTGCACTCCAGCAGAGGGGAAAATGGCTGCCACCCTGTGGCGAGGCGAAGGAGCTGAAGCTGGGCTTCTTTAGCGGCTTCTCCCTGCCAAACCAGTGCGGAGCACTTAGCATTCCTGTGCACACCTGGAGCAGTAGTGTTAGCTCCAGGTGACAACAGCTGAGTCGAGAGGTGCCTTCCTGGCCCGGGCTGCTTCTCGCTCGGTGGCGGGCACGGAAGGAGCCCGTTCCCCAGGCGCTCACCCACGGTAGCCGGGAAACTGCTCCCTCCCCCTCAGAGCGCTGGATGGTAGCTCAAGCACGGTCTCTGTACACTGCTGTTTCTTGGAGGTAGAACGCAGGCGATCAGGCTTCCATGCGAAAGCGGGGCCTCGGTGCGAGCTTCATGAAACAAGTGGGGGAGTCGAGGGCTGCCTTGTGCAGCAGCCGGCGGCTCCCTCGGATTTAGGTTTGGGACTCCCTTGCAGTGCTCTCACGCACGCACACAACAAAATGCCTCCACCCTCGGGAGCGGCCGTTTTAGCTGGGGCACGCATTCTCTCCCGAGTTTTCCCTTCGAGTGGGGTGGCTGTCCTTCAGCCTGCACGCACCCCCCCGGGGCAACGGTACCAGCCCCAGAGGCATGGTGTGAGTGGAGAGCTCCCTGCAGTCCGGCCTGTCTCCCCCCCACGCCCCCACCCCCGGCCTTACGGAATGGAGCCCGGCCCCGGGCCCCCTCACCCACAGGACCCCCTCAACTGCTTCCTCCCACACAGAGGTCGACGGTAGCTAAAGCACGGTGTCTCTGCAGTGTTGCTGCTTCGAGTTAGAACGCTTGCGGTTAGACTTCCAGGCCAAAGCGGGACCGCAGTGCTCCCTGCCTGAAACAAGCGGGGAGTCGTGTGCTGCCTTCTGCCGGGGCCTGCGTCTCACACGGAAAGCGGTTTGGGCCTCCCTTGCCGGGCGCTCACGCGTGCACACAGCAGAACGCTTCCAGCCTCCGGCCTGGCTCTTTTAGCCGAAGCGGGAGTTCTCTACAGGGCGGTTCCTTTGAGTTAGGGGGTTGGCTTGAGGCCTGCGGGCGCGCGCCCGGGGCAAGGGGAGTAGCCTCAGAAACGAGAGGTGAGTGGAGAGCTGCCTCCCACACAGGCCCCTTTCTCGCTCCATTTCCCGCAGGGGACCCTGTCCCCAGTCTCTCCAACACGAGCACTGTAAAATGCCTCTGGCTTCAGGAACGGCCCTGTCAACTAGAGCGCAGTCCTTCTGTAGCATTCACTCTTGCTCTTAGCAGCCTGGGAACTAGGCATCCAGGCACACAGGGTGCAGCAGGGCTCAGCTCCTAAAACAAGGCGTGAGTCGACAGCAGCCTTCCTTACGGGCCTGCTTCTCACTCCGAGTCACGTTTAGCTTCCATTTCTCATGCTTTCACAAAGGCACCCCACAGGGGACGTCCCGGCTCAGGAAGGGCCGTCTGGGCTGAGGCCCGCGTTCTCTACAGGTTTGTTCCTCGGCGTTGGCTGGATGGCCCTTAGGACTCCAGGCACACACGGGAGAGCCGATCGAGTTTCCCGAAACCAGAGTTGAGGCGACAGGGTGCCCTCTGCCCATGCTGATTTCTCCCCCCGGAACCCAGCTGGGACTCCCTCCCCAGGCTTGCACTCCAGCAGAGGGGAAAATGGCTGCCACCCTGTGGCGAGGCGAAGGAGCTGAAGCTGGGCTTCTTTAGCGGCTTCTCCCTGCCAAACCAGTGCGGAGCACTTAGCATTCCTGTGCACACCTGGAGCAGTAGTGTTAGCTCCAGGTGACAACAGCTGAGTCGAGAGGTGCCTTCCTGGCCCGGGCTGCTTCTCGCTCGGTGGCGGGCACGGAAGGAGCCCGTTCCCCAGGCGCTCACCCACGGTAGCCGGGAAACTGCTCCCTCCCCCTCAGAGCGCTGGATGGTAGCTCAAGCAAGGTCTCTGTACACTGCTGTTTCTTGGAGGTAGAACGCAGGCGATCAGGCTTCCATGCGAAAGCGGGGCCTCGGTGCGAGCTTCATGAAACAAGTGGGGGAGTCGAGGGCTGCCTTGTGCAGCAGCCGGCGGCTCCCTCGGATTTAGGTTTGGGACTCCCTTGCAGTGCTCTCACGCACGCACACAACAAAATGCCTCCACCCTCGGGAGCGGCCGTTTTAGCTGGGGCACGCATTCTCTCCCGAGTTTTCCCTTCGAGTGGGGTGGCTGTCCTTCAGCCTGCACGCACCCCCCCGGGGCAACGGTACCAGCCCCAGAGGCATGGTGTGAGTGGAGAGCTCCCTGCAGTCCGGCCTGTCTCCCCCCCACGCCCCCACCCCCGGCCTTACGGAATGGAGCCCGGCCCCGGGCCCCCTCACCCACAGGACCCCCTCAACTGCTTCCTCCCACACAGAGGTCGACGGTAGCTAAAGCACGGTGTCTCTGCAGTGTTGCTGCTTCGAGTTAGAACGCTTGCGGTTAGACTTCCAGGCCAAAGCGGGACCGCAGTGCTCCCTGCCTGAAACAAGCGGGGAGTCGTGTGCTGCCTTCTGCCGGGGCCTGCGTCTCACACGGAAAGCGGTTTGGGCCTCCCTTGCCGGGCGCTCACGCGTGCACACAGCAGAACGCTTCCAGCCTCCGGCCTGGCTCTTTTAGCCGAAGCGGGAGTTCTCTACAGGGCGGTTCCTTTGAGTTAGGGGGTTGGCTTGAGGCCTGCGGGCGCGCGCCCGGGGCAAGGGGAGTAGCCTCAGAAACGAGAGGTGAGTGGAGAGCTGCCTCCCACACAGGCCCCTTTCTCGCTCCATTTCCCGCAGGGGACCCTGTCCCCAGTCTCTCCAACACGAGCACTGTAAAATGCCTCTGGCTTCAGGAACGGCCCTGTCAACTAGAGCGCAGTCCTTCTGTAGCACTCACTCTTGCTCTTAGCAGCCTGGGAACTAGGCATCCAGGCACACAGGGTGCAGCAGGGCTCAGCTCCTAAAACAAGGCGTGAGTCGACAGCAGCCTTCCTTACGGGCCTGCTTCTCACTCCGAGTCACGTTTAGCTTCCATTTCTCATGCTTTCACAAAGGCACCCCACAGGTGACGTCCCGGCTCAGGAAGGGCCGTCTGGGCTGAGGCCCGCGTTCTCTACAGGTTTGTTCCTCGGCGTTGGCTGGATGGCCCTTAGGACTCCAGGCACACACGGGAGAGCCGATCGAGTTTCCCGAAACCGGAGTTGAGGCGACAGGGTGCCCTCTGCCCATGCTGATTTCTCCCCCCGGAACCCAGCTGGGACTCCCTCCCCAGGCTTGCACTCCAGCAGAGGGGAAAATGGCTGCCACCCTGTGGCGAGGCGAAGGAGCTGAAGCTGGGCTTCTTTAGCGGCTTCTCCCTGCCAAACCAGTGCGGAGCACTTAGCATTCCTGTGCACACCTGGAGCAGTAGTGTTAGCTCCAGGTGACAACAGCTGAGTCGAGAGGTGCCTTCCTGGCCCGGGCTGCTTCTCCCTCGGTGGCGGGCACGGAAGGAGCCCGTTCCCCAGGCGCTCACCCACGGTAGCCGGGAAACTGCTCCCTCCCCCTCAGAGCGCTGGATGGTAGCTCAAGCAAGGTCTCTGTACACTGCTGTTTCTTGGAGGTAGAACGCAGGCGATCAGGCTTCCATGCGAAAGCGGGGCCTCGGTGCGAGCTTCATGAAACAAGTGGGGGAGTCGAGGGCTGCCTTGTGCAGCAGCCGGCGGCTCCCTCGGATTTAGGTTTGGGACTCCCTTGCAGTGCTCTCACGCACGCACACAACAAAATGCCTCCACCCTCGGGAGCGGCCGTTTTAGCTGGGGCACGCATTCTCTCCCGAGTTTTCCCTTCGAGTGGGGTGGCTGTCCTTCAGCCTGCACGCACCCCCCCGGGGCAACGGTACCAGCCCCAGAGGCATGGTGTGAGTGGAGAGCTCCCTGCAGTCCGGCCTGTCTCCCCCGCACGCCCCCACCCCCGGCCTTACGGAATGGAGCCCGGCCCCGGGCCCCCTCACCCACAGGACCCCCTCAACTGCTTCCTCCCACACAGAGGTCGACGGTAGCTAAAGCACGGTGTCTCTGCAGTGTTGCTGCTTCGAGTTAGAACGCTTGCGGTTAGACTTCCAGGCCAAAGCGGGACCGCAGTGCTCCCTGCCTGAAACAAGCGGGGAGTCGTGTGCTGCCTTCTGCCGGGGCCTGCGTCTCACACGGAAAGCGGTTTGGGCCTCCCTTGCCGGGCGCTCACGCGTGCACACAGCAGAACGCTTCCAGCCTCCGGCCTGGCTCTTTTAGCCGAAGCGGGAGTTCTCTACAGGGCGGTTCCTTTGAGTTAGGGGGTTGGCTTGAGGCCTGCGGGCGCGCGCCCGGGGCAAGGGGAGTAGCCTCAGAAACGAGAGGTGAGTGGAGAGCTGCCTCCCACACAGGCCCCTTTCTCGCTCCATTTCCCGCAGGGGACCCTGTCCCCAGTCTCTCCAACACGAGCACTGTAAAATGCCTCTGGCTTCAGGAACGGCCCTGTCAACTAGAGCGCAGTCCTTCTGTAGCATTCACTCTTGCTCTTAGCAGCCTGGGAACTAGGCATCCAGGCACACAGGGTGCAGCAGGGCTCAGCTCCTAAAACAAGGCGTGAGTCGACAGCAGCCTTCCTTACGGGCCTGCTTCTCACTCCGAGTCACGTTTAGCTTCCATTTCTCATGCTTTCACAAAGGCACCCCACAGGGGACGTCCCGGCTCAGGAAGGGCCGTCTGGGCTGAGGCCCGCGTTCTCTACAGGTTTGTTCCTCGGCGTTGGCTGCATGGCCCTTAGGACTCCAGGCACACACGGGAGAGCCGATCGAGTTTCCCGAAACCAGAGTTGAGGCGACAGGGTGCCCTCTGCCCATGCTGATTTCTCCCCCCGGAACCCAGCTGGGACTCCCTCCCCAGGCTTGCACTCCAGCAGAGGGGAAAATGGCTGCCACCCTGTGGCGAGGCGAAGGAGCTGAAGCTGGGCTTCTTTAGCGGCTTCTCCCTGCCAAACCAGTGCGGAGCACTTAGCATTCCTGTGCACACCTGGAGCAGTAGTGTTAGCTCCAGGTGACAACAGCTGAGTCGAGAGGTGCCTTCCTGGCCCGGGCTGCTTCTCGCTCGGTGGCGGGCACGGAAGGAGCCCGTTCCCCAGGCGCTCACCCACGGTAGCCGGGAAACTGCTCCCTCCCCCTCAGAGCGCTGGATGGTAGCTCAAGCAAGGTCTCTGTACACTGCTGTTTCTTGGAGGTAGAACGCAGGCGATCAGGCTTCCATGCGAAAGCGGGGCCTCGGTGCGAGCTTCATGAAACAAGTGGGGGAGTCGAGGGCTGCCTTGTGCAGCAGCCGGCGGCTCCCTCGGATTTAGGTTTGGGACTCCCTTGCAGTGCTCTCACGCACGCACACAACAAAATGCCTCCACCCTCGGGAGCGGCCGTTTTAGCTGGGGCACGCATTCTCTCCCGAGTTTTCCCTTCGAGTGGGGTGGCTGTCCTTCAGCCTGCACGCACCCCCCCGGGGCAACGGTACCAGCCCCAGAGGCATGGTGTGAGTGGAGAGCTCCCTGCAGTCCGGCCTGTCTCCCCCCCACGCCCCCACCCCCGGCCTTACGGAATGGAGCCCGGCCCCGGGCCCCCTCACCCACAGGACCCCCTCAACTGCTTCCTCCCACACAGAGGTCGACGGTAGCTAAAGCACGGTGTCTCTGCAGTGTTGCTGCTTCGAGTTAGAACGCTTGCGGTTAGACTTCCAGGCCAAAGCGGGACCGCAGTGCTCCCTGCCTGAAACAAGCGGGGAGTCGTGTGCTGCCTTCTGCCGGGGCCTGCGTCTCACACGGAAAGCGGTTTGGGCCTCCCTTGCCGGGCGCTCACGCGTGCACACAGCAGAACGCTTCCAGCCTCCGGCCTGGCTCTTTTAGCCGAAGCGGGAGTTCTCTACAGGGCGGTTCCTTTGAGTTAGGGGGTTGGCTTGAGGCCTGCGGGCGCGCGCCCGGGGCAAGGGGAGTAGCCTCAGAAACGAGAGGTGAGTGGAGAGCTGCCTCCCACACAGGCCCCTTTCTCGCTCCATTTCCCGCAGGGGACCCTGTCCCCAGTCTCTCCAACACGAGCACTGTAAAATGCCTCTGGCTTCAGGAACGGCCCTGTCAAGTAGAGCGCAGTCCTTCTGTAGCATTCACTCTTGCTCTTAGCAGCCTGGGAACTAGGCATCCAGGCACACAGGGTGCAGCAGGGCTCAGCTCCTAAAACAAGGCGTGAGTCGACAGCAGCCTTCCTTACGGGCCTGCTTCTCACTCCGAGTCACGTTTAGCTTCCATTTCTCATGCTTTCACAAAGGCACCCCACAGGGGACGTCCCGGCTCAGGAAGGGCCGTCTGGGCTGAGGCCCGCGTTCTCTACAGGTTTGTTCCTCGGCGTTGGCTGGATGGCCCTTAGGACTCCAGGCACACACGGGAGAGCCGATCGAGTTTCCCGAAACCAGAGTTGAGGCGACAGGGTGCCCTCTGCCCATGCTGATTTCTCCCCCCGGAACCCAGCTGGGACTCCCTCCCCAGGCTTGCACTCCAGCAGAGGGGAAAATGGCTGCCACCCTGTGGCGAGGCGAAGGAGCTGAAGCTGGGCTTCTTTAGCGGCTTCTCCCTGCCAAACCAGTGCGGAGCACTTAGCATTCCTGTGCACACCTGGAGCAGTAGTGTTAGCTCCAGGTGACAACAGCTGAGTCGAGAGGTGCCTTCCTGGCCCGGGCTGCTTCTCCCTCCGTGGCGGGCACGGAAGGAGCCCGTTCCCCAGGCGCTCACCCACGGTAGCCGGGAAACTGCTCCCTCCCCCTCAGAGCGCTGGATGGTAGCTCAAGCACGGTCTCTGTACACTGCTGTTTCTTGGAGGTAGAACGCAGGCGATCAGGCTTCCATGCGAAAGCGGGGCCTCGGTGCGAGCTTCATGAAACAAGTGGGGGAGTCGAGGGCTGCCTTGTGCAGCAGCCGGCGGCTCCCTCGGATTTAGGTTTGGGACTCCCTTGCAGTGCTCTCACGCACGCACACAACAAAATGCCTCCACCCTCGGGAGCGGCCGTTTTAGCTGGGGCACGCATTCTCTCCCGAGTTTTCCCTTCGAGTGGGGTGGCTGTCCTTCAGCCTGCACGCACCCCCCCGGGGCAACGGTACCAGCCCCAGAGGCATGGTGTGAGTGGAGAGCTCCCTGCAGTCCGGCCTGTCTCCCCCGCACGCCCCCACCCCCGGCCTTACGGAATGGAGCCCGGCCCCGGGCCCCCTCACCCACAGGACCCCCTCAACTGCTTCCTCCCACACAGAGGTCGACGGTAGCTAAAGCACGGTGTCTCTGCAGTGTTGCTGCTTCGAGTTAGAACGCTTGCGGTTAGACTTCCAGGCCAAAGCGGGACCGCAGTGCTCCCTGCCTGAAACAAGCGGGGAGTCGTGTGCTGCCTTCTGCCGGGGCCTGCGTCTCACACGGAAAGCGGTTTGGGCCTCCCTTGCCGGGCGCTCACGCGTGCACACAGCAGAACGCTTCCAGCCTCCGGCCTGGCTCTTTTAGCCGAAGCGGGAGTTCTCTACAGGGCGGTTCCTTTGAGTTAGGGGGTTGGCTTGAGGCCTGCGGGCGCGCGCCCGGGGCAAGGGGAGTAGCCTCAGAAACGAGAGGTGAGTGGAGAGCTGCCTCCCACACAGGCCCCTTTCTCGCTCCATTTCCCGCAGGGGACCCTGTCCCCAGTCTCTCCAACACGAGCACTGTAAAATGCCTCTGGCTTCAGGAACGGCCCTGTCAACTAGAGCGCAGTCCTTCTGTAGCATTCACTCTTGCTCTTAGCAGCCTGGGAACTAGGCATCCAGGCACACAGGGTGCAGCAGGGCTCAGCTCCTAAAACAAGGCGTGAGTCGACAGCAGCCTTCCTTACGGGCCTGCTTCTCACTCCGAGTCACGTTTAGCTTCCATTTCTCATGCTTTCACAAAGGCACCCCACAGGGGACGTCCCGGCTCAGGAAGGGCCGTCTGGGCTGAGGCCCGCGTTCTCTACAGGTTTGTTCCTCGGCGTTGGCTGGATGGCCCTTAGGACTCCAGGCACACACGGGAGAGCCGAACGAGTTTCCCGAAACCGGAGTTGAGGCGACAGGGTGCCCTCTGCCCATGCTGATTTCTCCCCCCGGAACCCAGCTGGGACTCCCTCCCCAGGCTTGCACTCCAGCAGAGGGGAAAATGGCTGCCACCCTGTGGCGAGGCGAAGGAGCTGAAGCTGGGCTTCTTTAGCGGCTTCTCCCTGCCAAACCAGTGCGGAGCACTTAGCATTCCTGTGCACACCTGGAGCAGTAGTGTTAGCTCCAGGTGACAACAGCTGAGTCGAGAGGTGCCTTCCTGGCCCGGGCTGCTTCTCGCTCGGTGGCGGGCACGGAAGGAGCCCGTTCCCCAGGCACTCACCCACGGTAGCCGGGAAACTGCTCCCTCCAACTCAGAGCGCTGGATGGTAGCTCAAGCACGGTCTCTGTACACTGCTGTTTCTTGGAGGTAGAACGCAGGCGATCAGTCTTCCATGCGAAAGCGGGGCCTCGGTGCGAGCTTCATGAAACAAGTGGGGGAGTCGAGGGCTGCCTTGTGCAGCAGCCGGCGGCTCCCTCGGATTTAGGTTTGGGACTCCCTTGCAGTGCTCTCACGCACGCACACAACAAAATGCCTCCACCCTCGGGAGCGGCCGTTTTAGCTGGGGCACGCATTCTCTCCCGAGTTTTCCCTTCGAGTGGGGTGGCTGTCCTTCAGCCTGCACGCACCCCCCCGGGGCAACGGTACCAGCCCCAGAGGCATGGTGTGAGTGGAGAGCTCCCTGCAGTCCGGCCTGTCTCCCCCGCACGCCCCCACCCCCGGCCTTACGGAATGGAGCCCGGCCCCGGGCCCCCTCACCCACAGGACCCCCTCAACTGCTTCCTCCCACACAGAGGTCGACGGTAGCTAAAGCACGGTGTCTCTGCAGTGTTGCTGCTTCGAGTTAGAACGCTTGCGGTTAGACTTCCATGCCAAAGCGGGACCGCAGTGCTCCCTGCCTGAAACAAGCGGGGAGTCGTGTGCTTCCTTCTGCCGGGGCCTGCGTCTCACACGGAAAGCGGTTTGGGCCTCCCTTGCCGGGCGCTCACGCGTGCACACAGCAGAACGCTTCCAGCCTCCGGCCTGGCTCTTTTAGCCGAAGCGGGAGTTCTCTACAGGGCGGTTCCTTTGAGTTAGGGGGTTGGCTTGAGGCCTGCGGGCGCGCGCCCGGGGCAAGGGGAGTAGCCTCAGAAACGAGAGGTGAGTGGAGAGCTGCCTCCCACACAGGCCCCTTTCTCGCTCCATTTCCCGCAGGGGACCCTGTCCCCAGTCTCTCCAACACGAGCACTGTAAAATGCCTCTGGCTTCAGGAACGGCCCTGTCAACTAGAGCGCAGTCCTTCTGTAGCATTCACTCTTGCTCTTAGCAGCCTGGGAACTAGGCATCCAGGCACACAGGGTGCAGCAGGGCTCAGCTCCTAAAACAAGGCGTGAGTCGACAGCAGCCTTCCTTACGGGCCTGCTTCTCACTCCGAGTCACGTTTAGCTTCCATTTCTCATGCTTTCACAAAGGCACCCCACAGGTGACGTCCCGGCTCAGGAAGGGCCGTCTGTGCTGAGGCCCGCGTTCTCTACAGGTTTGTTCCTCGGCGTTGGCTGGATGGCCCTTAGGACTCCAGGCACACACGGGAGAGCCGATCGAGTTTCCCGAAACCAGAGTTGAGGCGACAGGGTGCCCTCTGCCCATGCTGATTTCTCCCCCCGGAACCCAGCTGGGACTCCCTCCCCAGGCTTGCACTCCAGCAGAGGGGAAAATGGCTGCCACCCTGTGGCGAGGCGAAGGAGCTGAAGCTGGGCTTCTTTAGCGGCTTCTCCCTGCCAAACCAGTGCGGAGCACTTAGCATTCCTGTGCACACCTGGAGCAGTAGTGTTAGCTCCAGGTGACAACAGCTGAGTCGAGAGGTGCCTTCCTGGCCCGGGCTGCTTCTCCCTCGGTGGCGGGCACGGAAGGAGCCCGTTCCCCAGGCGCTCACCCACGGTAGCCGGGAAACTGCTCCCTCCCCCTCAGAGCGCTGGATGGTAGCTCAAGCACGGTCTCTGTACACTGCTGTTTCTTGGAGGTAGAACGCAGGCGATCAGGCTTCCATGCGAAAGCGGGGCCTCGGTGCGAGCTTCATGAAACAAGTGGGGGAGTCGAGGGCTGCCTTGTGCAGCAGCCGGCGGCTCCCTCGGATTTAGGTTTGGGACTCCCTTGCAGTGCTCTCACGCACGCACACAACAAAATGCCTCCACCCTCGGGAGCGGCCGTTTTAGCTGGGGCACGCATTCTCTCCCGAGTTTTCCCTTCGAGTGGGGTGGCTGTCCTTCAGCCTGCACGCACCCCCCCGGGGCAACGGTACCAGCCCCAGAGGCATGGTGTGAGTGGAGAGCTCCCTGCAGTCCGGCCTGTCTCCCCCCCACGCCCCCACCCCCGGCCTTACGGAATGGAGCCCGGCCCCGGGCCCCCTCACCCACAGGACCCCCTCAACTGCTTCCTCCCACACAGAGGTCGACGGTAGCTAAAGCACGGTGTCTCTGCAGTGTTGCTGCTTCGAGTTAGAACGCTTGCGGTTAGACTTCCAGGCCAAAGCGGGACCGCAGTGCTCCCTGCCTGAAACAAGCGGGGAGTCGTGTGCTGCCTTCTGCCGGGGCCTGCGTCTCACACGGAAAGCGGTTTGGGCCTCCCTTGCCGGGCGCTCACGCGTGCACACAGCAGAACGCTTCCAGCCTCCGGCCTGGCTCTTTTAGCCGAAGCGGGAGTTCTCTACAGGGCGGTTCCTTTGAGTTAGGGGGTTGGCTTGAGGCCTGCGGGCGCGCGCCCGGGGTAAGGGGAGTAGCCTCAGAAACGAGAGCTGAGTGGAGAGCTGCCTCCCACACAGGCCCCTTTCTCGCTCCATTTCCCGCAGGGGACCCTGTCCCCAGTCTCTCCAACACGAGCACTGTAAAATGCCTCTGGCTTCAGGAACGGCCCTGTCAACTAGAGCGCAGTCCTTCTGTAGCATTCACTCTTGCTCTTAGCAGCCTGGGAACTAGGCATCCAGGCACACAGGGTGCAGCAGGGCTCAGCTCCTAAAACAAGGCGTGAGTCGACAGCAGCCTTCCTTACGGGCCTGCTTCTCACTCCCAGTCACGTTTAGCTTCCATTTCTCATGCTTTCACAAAGGCACCCCACAGGGGACGTCCCGGCTCAGGAAGGGCCGTCTGGGCTGAGGCCCGCGTTCTCTACAGGTTTGTTCCTCGGCGTTGGCTGGATGGCCCTTAGGACTCCAGGCACACACGGGAGAGCCGATCGAGTTTCCCGAAACCAGAGTTGAGGCGACAGGGTGCCCTCTGCCCATGCTGATTTCTCCCCCCGGAACCCAGCTGGGACTCCCTCCCCAGGCTTGCACTCCAGCAGAGGGGAAAATGGCTGCCACCCTGTGGCGAGGCGAAGGAGCTGAAGCTGGGCTTCTTTAGCGGCTTCTCCCTGCCAAACCAGTGCGGAGCACTTAGCATTCCTGTGCACACCTGGAGCAGTAGTGTTAGCTCCAGGTGACAACAGCTGAGTCGAGAGGTGCCTTCCTGGCCCGGGCTGCTTCTCCCTCCGTGGCGGGCACGGAAGGAGCCCGTTCCCCAGGCGCTCACCCACGGTAGCCGGGAAACTGCTCCCTCCCCCTCAGAGCGCTGGATGGTAGCTCAAGCAGGGTCTCTGTACACTGCTGTTTCTTGGAGGTAGAACGCAGGCGATCAGGCTTCCATGCGAAAGCGGGGCCTCGGTGCGAGCTTCATGAAACAAGTGGGGGAGTCGAGGGCTGCCTTGTGCAGCAGCCGGCGGCTCCCTCGGATTTAGGTTTGGGACTCCCTTGCAGTGCTCTCACGCACGCACACAACAAAATGCCTCCACCCTCGGGAGCGGCCGTTTTAGCTGGGGCACGCATTCTCTCCCGAGTTTTCCCTTCGAGTGGGGTGGCTGTCCTTCAGCCTGCACGCACCCCCCCGGGGCAACGGTACCAGCCCCAGAGGCATGGTGTGAGTGGAGAGCTCCCTGCAGTCCGGCCTGTCTCCCCCGCACGCCCCCACCCCCGGCCTTACGGAATGGAGCCCGGCCCCGGGCCCCCTCACCCACAGGACCCCCTCAACTGCTTCCTCCCACACAGAGGTCGACGGTAGCTAAAGCACGGTGTCTCTGCAGTGTTGCTGCTTCGAGTTAGAACGCTTGCGGTTAGACTTCCAGGCCAAAGCGGGACCGCAGTGCTCCCTGCCTGAAACAAGCGGGGAGTCGTGTGCTGCCTTCTGCCGGGGCCTGCGTCTCACACGGAAAGCGGTTTGGGCCTCCCTTGCCGGGCGCTCACGCGTGCACACAGCAGAACGCTTCCAGCCTCCGGCCTGGCTCTTTTAGCCGAAGCGGGAGTTCTCTACAGGGCGGTTCCTTTGAGTTAGGGGGTTGGCTTGAGGCCTGCGGGCGCGCGCCCGGGGCAAGGGGAGTAGCCTCAGAAACGAGAGGTGAGTGGAGAGCTGCCTCCCACACAGGCCCCTTTCTCGCTCCATTTCCCGCAGGGGACCCTGTACCCAGTCTCTCCAACACGAGCACTGTAAAATGCCTCTGGCTTCAGGAACGGCCCTGTCAACTAGAGCGCAGTCCTTCTGTAGCATTCACTCTTGCTCTTAGCAGCCTGGGAACTAGGCATCCAGGCACACAGGGTGCAGCAGGGCTCAGCTCCTAAAACAAGGCGTGAGTCGACAGCAGCCTTCCTTACGGGCCTGCTTCTCACTCCGAGTCACGTTTAGCTTCCATTTCTCATGCTTTCACAAAGGCACCCCACAGGTGACGTCCCGGCTCAGGAAGGGCCGTCTGTGCTGAGGCCCGCGTTCTCTACAGGTTTGTTCCTCGGCGTTGGCTGCATGGCCCTTAGGACTCCAGGCACACACGGGAGAGCCGATCGAGTTTCCCGAAACCAGAGTTGAGGCGACAGGGTGCCCTCTGCCCATGCTGATTTCTCCCCCCGGAACCCAGCTGGGACTCCCTCCCCAGGCTTGCACTCCAGCAGAGGGGAAAATGGCTGCCACCCTGTGGCGAGGCGAAGGAGCTGAAGCTGGGCTTCTTTAGCGGCTTCTCCCTGCCAAACCAGTGCGGAGCACTTAGCATTCCTGTGCACACCTGGAGCAGTAGTGTTAGCTCCAGGTGACAACAGCTGAGTCGAGAGGTGCCTTCCTGGCCCGGGCTGCTTCTCGCTCGGTGGCGGGCACGGAAGGAGCCCGTTCCCCAGGCGCTCACCCACGGTAGCCGGGAAACTGCTCCCTCCCCCTCAGAGCGCTGGATGGTAGCTCAAGCACGGTCTCTGTACACTGCTGTTTCTTGGAGGTAGAACGCAGGCGATCAGGCTTCCATGCGAAAGCGGGGCCTCGGTGCGAGCTTCATGAAACAAGTGGGGGAGTCGAGGGCTGCCTTGTGCAGCAGCCGGCGGCTCCCTCGGATTTAGGTTTGGGACTCCCTTGCAGTGCTCTCACGCACGCACACAACAAAATGCCTCCACCCTCGGGAGCGGCCGTTTTAGCTGGGGCACGCATTCTCTCCCGAGTTTTCCCTTCGAGTGGGGTGGCTGTCCTTCAGCCTGCACGCACCCCCCCGGGGCAACGGTACCAGCCCCAGAGGCATGGTGTGAGTGGAGAGCTCCCTGCAGTCCGGCCTGTCTCCCCCCCACGCCCCCACCCCCGGCCTTACGGAATGGAGCCCGGCCCCGGGCCCCCTCACCCACAGGACCCCCTCAACTGCTTCCTCCCACACAGAGGTCGACGGTAGCTAAAGCACGGTGTCTCTGCAGTGTTGCTGCTTCGAGTTAGAACGCTTGCGGTTAGACTTCCAGGCCAAAGCGGGACCGCAGTGCTCCCTGCCTGAAACAAGCGGGGAGTCGTGTGCTGCCTTCTGCCGGGGCCTGCGTCTCACACGGAAAGCGGTTTGGGCCTCCCTTGCCGGGCGCTCACGCGTGCACACAGCAGAACGCTTCCAGCCTCCGGCCTGGCTCTTTTAGCCGAAGCGGGAGTTCTCTACAGGGCGGTTCCTTTGAGTTAGGGGGTTGGCTTGAGGCCTGCGGGCGCGCGCCCGGGGCAAGGGGAGTAGCCTCAGAAACGAGAGGTGAGTGGAGAGCTGCCTCCCACACAGGCCCCTTTCTCGCTCCATTTCCCGCAGGGGACCCTGTCCCCAGTCTCTCCAACACGAGCACTGTAAAATGCCTCTGGCTTCAGGAACGGCCCTGTCAACTAGAGCGCAGTCCTTCTGTAGCATTCACTCTTGCTCTTAGCAGCCTGGGAACTAGGCATCCAGGCACACAGGGTGCAGCAGGGCTCAGCTCCTAAAACAAGGCGTGAGTCGACAGCAGCCTTCCTTACGGGCCTGCTTCTCACTCCGAGTCACGTTTAGCTTCCATTTCTCATGCTTTCACAAAGGCACCCCACAGGGGACGTCCCGGCTCAGGAAGGGCCGTCTGGGCTGAGGCCCGCGTTCTCTACAGGTTTGTTCCTCGGCGTTGGCTGGATGGCCCTTAGGACTCCAGGCACACACGGGAGAGCCGATCGAGTTTCCCGAAACCAGAGTTGAGGCGACAGGGTGCCCTCTGCCCATGCTGATTTCTCCCCCCGGAACCCAGCTGGGACTCCCTCCCCAGGCTTGCACTCCAGCAGAGGGGAAAATGGCTGCCACCCTGTGGCGAGGCGAAGGAGCTGAAGCTGGGCTTCTTTAGCGGCTTCTCCCTGCCAAACCAGTGCGGAGCACTTAGCATTCCTGTGCACACCTGGAGCAGTAGTGTTAGCTCCAGGTGACAACAGCTGAGTCGAGAGGTGCCTTCCTGGCCCGGGCTGCTTCTCGCTCGGTGGCGGGCACGGAAGGAGCCCGTTCCCCAGGCGCTCACCCACGGTAGCCGGGAAACTGCTCCCTCCCCCTCAGAGCGCTGGATGGTAGCTCAAGCACGGTCTCTGTACACTGCTGTTTCTTGGAGGTAGAACGCAGGCGATCAGGCTTCCATGCGAAAGCGGGGCCTCGGTGCGAGCTTCATGAAACAAGTGGGGGAGTCGAGGGCTGCCTTGTGCAGCAGCCGGCGGCTCCCTCGGATTTAGGTTTGGGACTCCCTTGCAGTGCTCTCACGCACGCACACAACAAAATGCCTCCACCCTCGGGAGCGGCCGTTTTAGCTGGGGCACGCATTCTCTCCCGAGTTTTCCCTTCGAGTGGGGTGGCTGTCCTTCAGCCTGCACGCACCCCCCCGGGGCAACGGTACCAGCCCCAGAGGCATGGTGTGAGTGGAGAGCTCCCTGCAGTCCGGCCTGTCTCCCCCCCACGCCCCCACCCCCGGCCTTACGGAATGGAGCCCGGCCCCGGGCCCCCTCACCCACAGGACCCCCTCAACTGCTTCCTCCCACACAGAGGTCGACGGTAGCTAAAGCACGGTGTCTCTGCAGTGTTGCTGCTTCGAGTTAGAACGCTTGCGGTTAGACTTCCATGCCAAAGCGGGACCGCAGTGCTCCCTGCCTGAAACAAGCGGGGAGTCGTGTGCTTCCTTCTGCCGGGGCCTGCGTCTCACACGGAAAGCGGTTTGGGCCTCCCTTGCCGGGCGCTCACGCGTGCACACAGCAGAACGCTTCCAGCCTCCGGCCTGGCTCTTTTAGCCGAAGCGGGAGTTCTCTACAGGGCGGTTCCTTTGAGTTAGGGGGTTGGCTTGAGGCCTGCGGGCGCGCGCCCGGGGCAAGGGGAGTAGCCTCAGAAACGAGAGGTGAGTGGAGAGCTGCCTCCCACACAGGCCCCTTTCTCGCTCCATTTCCCGCAGGGGACCCTGTCCCCAGTCTCTCCAACACGAGCACTGTAAAATGCCTCTGGCTTCAGGAACGGCCCTGTCAACTAGAGCGCAGTCCTTCTGTAGCATTCACTCTTGCTCTTAGCAGCCTGGGAACTAGGCATCCAGGCACACAGGGTGCAGCAGGGCTCAGCTCCTAAAACAAGGCGTGAGTCGACAGCAGCCTTCCTTACGGGCCTGCTTCTCACTCCGAGTCACGTTTAGCTTCCATTTCTCATGCTTTCACAAAGGCACCCCACAGGAGACGTCCCGGCTCAGGAAGGGCCGTCTGTGCTGAGGCCCGCGTTCTCTACAGGTTTGTTCCTCGGCGTTGGCTGGATGGCCCTTAGGACTCCAGGCACACACGGGAGAGCCGATCGAGTTTCCCGAAACCAGAGTTGAGGCGACAGGGTGCCCTCTGCCCATGCTGATTTCTCCCCCCGGAACCCAGCTGGGACTCCCTCCCCAGGCTTGCACTCCAGCAGAGGGGAAAATGGCTGCCACCCTGTGGCGAGGCGAAGGAGCTGAAGCTGGGCTTCTTTAGCGGCTTCTCCCTGCCAAACCAGTGCGGAGCACTTAGCATTCCTGTGCACACCTGGAGCAGTAGTGTTAGCTCCAGGTGACAACAGCTGAGTCGAGAGGTGCCTTCCTGGCCCGGGCTGCTTCTCCCTCTGTGGCGGGCACGGAAGGAGCCCGTTCCCCAGGCGCTCACCCACGGTAGCCGGGAAACTGCTCCCTCCCCCTCAGAGCGCTGGATGGTAGCTCAAGCACGGTCTCTGTACACTGCTGTTTCTTGGAGGTAGAACGCAGGCGATCAGGCTTCCATGCGAAAGCGGGGCCTCGGTGCGAGCTTCATGAAACAAGTGGGGGAGTCGAGGGCTGCCTTGTGCAGCAGCCGGCGGCTCCCTCGGATTTAGGTTTGGGACTCCCTTGCAGTGCTCTCACGCACGCACACAACAAAATGCCTCCACCCTCGGGAGCGGCCGTTTTAGCTGGGGCACGCATTCTCTCCCGAGTTTTCCCTTCGAGTGGGGTGGCTGTCCTTCAGCCTGCACGCACCCCCCCGGGGCAACGGTACCAGCCCCAGAGGCATGGTGTGAGTGGAGAGCTCCCTGCAGTCCGGCCTGTCTCCCCCCCACGCCCCCACCCCCGGCCTTACGGAATGGAGCCCGGCCCCGGGCCCCCTCACCCACAGGACCCCCTCAACTGCTTCCTCCCACACAGAGGTCGACGGTAGCTAAAGCACGGTGTCTCTGCAGTGTTGCTGCTTCGAGTTAGAACGCTTGCGGTTAGACTTCCAGGCCAAAGCGGGACCGCAGTGCTCCCTGCCTGAAACAAGCGGGGAGTCGTGTGCTGCCTTCTGCCGGGGCCTGCGTCTCACACGGAAAGCGGTTTGGGCCTCCCTTGCCGGGCGCTCACGCGTGCACACAGCAGAACGCTTCCAGCCTCCGGCCTGGCTCTTTTAGCCGAAGCGGGAGTTCTCTACAGGGCGGTTCCTTTGAGTTAGGGGGTTGGCTTGAGGCCTGCGGGCGCGCGCCCGGGGTAAGGGGAGTAGCCTCAGAAACGAGAGGTGAGTGGAGAGCTGCCTCCCACACAGGCCCCTTTCTCGCTCCATTTCCCGCAGGGGACCCTGTCCCCAGTCTCTCCAACACGAGCACTGTAAAATGCCTCTGGCTTCAGGAACGGCCCTGTCAAGTAGAGCGCAGTCCTTCTGTAGCATTCACTCTTGCTCTTAGCAGCCTGGGAACTAGGCATCCAGGCACACAGGGTGCAGCAGGGCTCAGCTCCTAAAACAAGGCGTGAGTCGACAGCAGCCTTCCTTACGGGCCTGCTTCTCACTCCGAGTCACGTTTAGCTTCCATTTCTCATGCTTTCACAAAGGCACCCCACAGGGGACGTCCCGGCTCAGGAAGGGCCGTCTGGGCTGAGGCCCGCGTTCTCTACAGGTTTGTTCCTCGGCGTTGGCTGCATGGCCCTTAGGACTCCAGGCACACACGGGAGAGCCGATCGAGTTTCCCGAAACCAGAGTTGAGGCGACAGGGTGCCCTCTGCCCATGCTGATTTCTCCCCCCGGAACCCAGCTGGGACTCCCTCCCCAGGCTTGCACTCCAGCAGAGGGGAAAATGGCTGCCACCCTGTGGCGAGGCGAAGGAGCTGAAGCTGGGCTTCTTTAGCGGCTTCTCCCTGCCAAACCAGTGCGGAGCACTTAGCATTCCTGTGCACACCTGGAGCAGTAGTGTTAGCTCCAGGTGACAACAGCTGAGTCGAGAGGTGCCTTCCTGGCCCGGGCTGCTTCTCGCTCGGTGGCGGGCACGGAAGGAGCCCGTTCCCCAGGCGCTCACCCACGGTAGCCGGGAAACTGCTCCCTCCCCCTCAGAGCGCTGGATGGTAGCTCAAGCACGGTCTCTGTACACTGCTGTTTCTTGGAGGTAGAACGCAGGCGATCAGGCTTCCATGCGAAAGCGGGGCCTCGGTGCGAGCTTCATGAAACAAGTGGGGGAGTCGAGGGCTGCCTTGTGCAGCAGCCGGCGGCTCCCTCGGATTTAGGTTTGGGACTCCCTTGCAGTGCTCTCACGCACGCACACAACAAAATGCCTCCACCCTCGGGAGCGGCCGTTTTAGCTGGGGCACGCATTCTCTCCCGAGTTTTCCCTTCGAGTGGGGTGGCTGTCCTTCAGCCTGCACGCACCCCCCCGGGGCAACGGTACCAGCCCCAGAGGCATGGTGTGAGTGGAGAGCTCCCTGCAGTCCGGCCTGTCTCCCCCCCACGCCCCCACCCCCGGCCTTACGGAATGGAGCCCGGCCCCGGGCCCCCTCACCCACAGGACCCCCTCAACTGCTTCCTCCCACACAGAGGTCGACGGTAGCTAAAGCACGGTGTCTCTGCAGTGTTGCTGCTTCGAGTTAGAACGCTTGCGGTTAGACTTCCAGGCCAAAGCGGGACCGCAGTGCTCCCTGCCTGAAACAAGCGGGGAGTCGTGTGCTGCCTTCTGCCGGGGCCTGCGTCTCACACGGAAAGCGGTTTGGGCCTCCCTTGCCGGGCGCTCACGCGTGCACACAGCAGAACGCTTCCAGCCTCCGGCCTGGCTCTTTTAGCCGAAGCGGGAGTTCTCTACAGGGCGGTTCCTTTGAGTTAGGGGGTTGGCTTGAGGCCTGCGGGCGCGCGCCCGGGGCAAGGGGAGTAGCCTCAGAAACGAGAGGTGAGTGGAGAGCTGCCTCCCACACAGGCCCCTTTCTCGCTCCATTTCCCGCAGGGGACCCTGTCCCCAGTCTCTCCAACACGAGCACTGTAAAATGCCTCTGGCTTCAGGAACGGCCCTGTCAACTAGAGCGCAGTCCTTCTGTAGCATTCACTCTTGCTCTTAGCAGCCTGGGAACTAGGCATCCAGGCACACAGGGTGCAGCAGGGCTCAGCTCCTAAAACAAGGCGTGAGTCGACAGCAGCCTTCCTTACGGGCCTGCTTCTCACTCCGAGTCACGTTTAGCTTCCATTTCTCATGCTTTCACAAAGGCACCCCACAGGGGACGTCCCGGCTCAGGAAGGGCCGTCTGGGCTGAGGCCCGCGTTCTCTACAGGTTTGTTCCTCGGCGTTGGCTGCATGGCCCTTAGGACTCCAGGCACACACGGGAGAGCCGATCGAGTTTCCCGAAACCAGAGTTGAGGCGACAGGGTGCCCTCTGCCCATGCTGATTTCTCCCCCCGGAACCCAGCTGGGACTCCCTCCCCAGGCTTGCACTCCAGCAGAGGGGAAAATGGCTGCCACCCTGTGGCGAGGCGAAGGAGCTGAAGCTGGGCTTCTTTAGCGGCTTCTCCCTGCCAAACCAGTGCGGAGCACTTAGCATTCCTGTGCACACCTGGAGCAGTAGTGTTAGCTCCAGGTGACAACAGCTGAGTCGAGAGGTGCCTTCCTGGCCCGGGCTGCTTCTCGCTCGGTGGCGGGCACGGAAGGAGCCCGTTCCCCAGGCGCTCACCCACGGTAGCCGGGAAACTGCTCCCTCCCCCTCAGAGCGCTGGATGGTAGCTCAAGCACGGTCTCTGTACACTGCTGTTTCTTGGAGGTAGAACGCAGGCGATCAGGCTTCCATGCGAAAGCGGGGCCTCGGTGCGAGCTTCATGAAACAAGTGGGGGAGTCGAGGGCTGCCTTGTGCAGCAGCCGGCGGCTCCCTCGGATTTAGGTTTGGGACTCCCTTGCAGTGCTCTCACGCACGCACACAACAAAATGCCTCCACCCTCGGGAGCGGCCGTTTTAGCTGGGGCACGCATTCTCTCCCGAGTTTTCCCTTCGAGTGGGGTGGCTGTCCTTCAGCCTGCACGCACCCCCCCGGGGCAACGGTACCAGCCCCAGAGGCATGGTGTGAGTGGAGAGCTCCCTGCAGTCCGGCCTGTCTCCCCCCCACGCCCCCACCCCCGGCCTTACGGAATGGAGCCCGGCCCCGGGCCCCCTCACCCACAGGACCCCCTCAACTGCTTCCTCCCACACAGAGGTCGACGGTAGCTAAAGCACGGTGTCTCTGCAGTGTTGCTGCTTCGAGTTAGAACGCTTGCGGTTAGACTTCCAGGCCAAAGCGGGACCGCAGTGCTCCCTGCCTGAAACAAGCGGGGAGTCGTGTGCTGCCTTCTGCCGGGGCCTGCGTCTCACACGGAAAGCGGTTTGGGCCTCCCTTGCCGGGCGCTCACGCGTGCACACAGCAGAACGCTTCCAGCCTCCGGCCTGGCTCTTTTAGCCGAAGCGGGAGTTCTCTACAGGGCGGTTCCTTTGAGTTAGGGGGTTGGCTTGAGGCCTGCGGGCGCGCGCCCGGGGCAAGGGGAGTAGCCTCAGAAACGAGAGGTGAGTGGAGAGCTGCCTCCCACACAGGCCCCTTTCTCGCTCCATTTCCCGCAGGGGACCCTGTCCCCAGTCTCTCCAACACGAGCACTGTAAAATGCCTCTGGCTTCAGGAACGGCCCTGTCAACTAGAGCGCAGTCCTTCTGTAGCATTCACTCTTGCTCTTAGCAGCCTGGGAACTAGGCATCCAGGCACACAGGGTGCAGCAGGGCTCAGCTCCTAAAACAAGGCGTGAGTCGACAGCAGCCTTCCTTACGGGCCTGCTTCTCACTCCGAGTCACGTTTAGCTTCCATTTCTCATGCTTTCACAAAGGCACCCCACAGGGGACGTCCCGGCTCAGGAAGGGCCGTCTGGGCTGAGGCCCGCGTTCTCTACAGGTTTGTTCCTCGGCGTTGGCTGCATGGCCCTTAGGACTCCAGGCACACACGGGAGAGCCGATCGAGTTTCCCGAAACCAGAGTTGAGGCGACAGGGTGCCCTCTGCCCATGCTGATTTCTCCCCCCGGAACCCAGCTGGGACTCCCTCCCCAGGCTTGCACTCCAGCAGAGGGGAAAATGGCTGCCACCCTGTGGCGAGGCGAAGGAGCTGAAGCTGGGCTTCTTTAGCGGCTTCTCCCTGCCAAACCAGTGCGGAGCACTTAGCATTCCTGTGCACACCTGGAGCAGTAGTGTTAGCTCCAGGTGACAACAGCTGAGTCGAGAGGTGCCTTCCTGGCCCGGGCTGCTTCTCGCTCGGTGGCGGGCACGGAAGGAGCCCGTTCCCCAGGCGCTCACCCACGGTAGCCGGGAAACTGCTCCCTCCCCCTCAGAGCGCTGGATGGTAGCTCAAGCACGGTCTCTGTACACTGCTGTTTCTTGGAGGTAGAACGCAGGCGATCAGGCTTCCATGCGAAAGCGGGGCCTCGGTGCGAGCTTCATGAAACAAGTGGGGGAGTCGAGGGCTGCCTTGTGCAGCAGCCGGCGGCTCCCTCGGATTTAGGTTTGGGACTCCCTTGCAGTGCTCTCACGCACGCACACAACAAAATGCCTCCACCCTCGGGAGCGGCCGTTTTAGCTGGGGCACGCATTCTCTCCCGAGTTTTCCCTTCGAGTGGGGTGGCTGTCCTTCAGCCTGCACGCACCCCCCCGGGGCAACGGTACCAGCCCCAGAGGCATGGTGTGAGTGGAGAGCTCCCTGCAGTCCGGCCTGTCTCCCCCCCACGCCCCCACCCCCGGCCTTACGGAATGGAGCCCGGCCCCGGGCCCCCTCACCCACAGGACCCCCTCAACTGCTTCCTCCCACACAGAGGTCGACGGTAGCTAAAGCACGGTGTCTCTGCAGTGTTGCTGCTTCGAGTTAGAACGCTTGCGGTTAGACTTCCATGCCAAAGCGGGACCGCAGTGCTCCCTGCCTGAAACAAGCGGGGAGTCGTGTGCTTCCTTCTGCCGGGGCCTGCGTCTCACACGGAAAGCGGTTTGGGCCTCCCTTGCCGGGCGCTCACGCGTGCACACAGCAGAACGCTTCCAGCCTCCGGCCTGGCTCTTTTAGCCGAAGCGGGAGTTCTCTACAGGGCGGTTCCTTTGAGTTAGGGGGTTGGCTTGAGGCCTGCGGGCGCGCGCCCGGGGCAAGGGGAGTAGCCTCAGAAACGAGAGGTGAGTGGAGAGCTGCCTCCCACACAGGCCCCTTTCTCGCTCCATTTCCCGCAGGGGACCCTGTCCCCAGTCTCTCCAACACGAGCACTGTAAAATGCCTCTGGCTTCAGGAACGGCCCTGTCAACTAGAGCGCAGTCCTTCTGTAGCATTCACTCTTGCTCTTAGCAGCCTGGGAACTAGGCATCCAGGCACACAGGGTGCAACAGGGCTCAGCTCCTAAAACAAGGCGTGAGTCGACAGCAGCCTTCCTTACGGGCCTGCTTCTCACTCCGAGTCACGTTTAGCTTCCATTTCTCATGCTTTCACAAAGGCACCCCACAGGTGACGTCCCGGCTCAGGAAGGGCCGTCTGTGCTGAGGCCCGCGTTCTCTACAGGTTTGTTCCTCGGCGTTGGCTGGATGGCCCTTAGGACTCCAGGCACACACGGGAGAGCCGATCGAGTTTCCCGAAACCAGAGTTGAGGCGACAGGGTGCCCTCTGCCCATGCTGATTTCTCCCCCCGGAACCCAGCTGGGACTCCCTCCCCAGGCTTGCACTCCAGCAGAGGGGAAAATGGCTGCCACCCTGTGGCGAGGCGAAGGAGCTGAAGCTGGGCTTCTTTAGCGGCTTCTCCCTGCCAAACCAGTGCGGAGCACTTAGCATTCCTGTGCACACCTGGAGCAGTAGTGTTAGCTCCAGGTGACAACAGCTGAGTCGAGAGGTGCCTTCCTGGCCCGGGCTGCTTCTCGCTCGGTGGCGGGCACGGAAGGAGCCCGTTCCCCAGGCGCTCACCCACGGTAGCCGGGAAACTGCTCCCTCCCCCTCAGAGCGCTGGATGGTAGCTCAAGCACGGTCTCTGTACACTGCTGTTTCTTGGAGGTAGAACGCAGGCGATCAGGCTTCCATGCGAAAGCGGGGCCTCGGTGCGAGCTTCATGAAACAAGTGGGGGAGTCGAGGGCTGCCTTGTGCAGCAGCCGGCGGCTCCCTCGGATTTAGGTTTGGGACTCCCTTGCAGTGCTCTCACGCACGCACACAACAAAATGCCTCCACCCTCGGGAGCGGCCGTTTTAGCTGGGGCACGCATTCTCTCCCGAGTTTTCCCTTCGAGTGGGGTGGCTGTCCTTCAGCCTGCACGCACCCCCCCGGGGCAACGGTACCAGCCCCAGAGGCATGGTGTGAGTGGAGAGCTCCCTGCAGTCCGGCCTGTCTCCCCCCCACCTCCCCACCCCCCCACCCACGGCCTTACGGAATGGAGCCCGGCCCCGGGCCCCCTCACCCACAGGACCCCCTCAACTGCTTCCTCCCACACAGAGGTCGACGGTAGCTAAAGCACGGTGTCTCTGCAGTGTTGCTGCTTCGAGTTAGAACGCTTGCGGTTAGACTTCCAGGCCAAAGCGGGACCGCAGTGCTCCCTGCCTGAAACAAGCGGGGAGTCGTGTGCTGCCTTCTGCCGGGGCCTGCGTCTCACACGGAAAGCGGTTTGGGCCTCCCTTGCCGGGCGCTCACGCGTGCACACAGCAGAACGCTTCCAGCCTCCGGCCTGGCTCTTTTAGCCGAAGCGGGAGTTCTCTACAGGGCGGTTCCTTTGAGTTAGGGGGTTGGCTTGAGGCCTGCGGGCGCGCGCCCGGGGTAAGGGGAGTAGCCTCAGAAACGAGAGCTGAGTGGAGAGCTGCCTCCCACACAGGCCCCTTTCTCGCTCCATTTCCCGCAGGGGACCCTGTCCCCAGTCTCTCCAACACGAGCACTGTAAAATGCCTCTGGCTTCAGGAACGGCCCTGTCAAGTAGAGCGCAGTCCTTCTGTAGCATTCACTCTTGCTCTTAGCAGCCTGGGAACTAGGCATCCAGGCACACAGGGTGCAGCAGGGCTCAGCTCCTAAAACAAGGCGTGAGTCGACAGCAGCCTTCCTTACGGGCCTGCTTCTCACTCCCAGTCACGTTTAGCTTCCATTTCTCATGCTTTCACAAAGGCACCCCACAGGGGACGTCCCGGCTCAGGAAGGGCCGTCTGGGCTGAGGCCCGCGTTCTCTACAGGTTTGTTCCTCGGCGTTGGCTGCATGGCCCTTAGGACTCCAGGCACACACGGGAGAGCCGATCGAGTTTCCCGAAACCAGAGTTGAGGCGACAGGGTGCCCTCTGCCCATGCTGATTTCTCCCCCCGGAACCCAGCTGGGACTCCCTCCCCAGGCTTGCACTCCAGCAGAGGGGAAAATGGCTGCCACCCTGTGGCGAGGCGAAGGAGCTGAAGCTGGGCTTCTTTAGCGGCTTCTCCCTGCCAAACCAGTGCGGAGCACTTAGCATTCCTGTGCACACCTGGAGCAGTAGTGTTAGCTCCAGGTGACAACAGCTGAGTCGAGAGGTGCCTTCCTGGCCCGGGCTGCTTCTCCCTCGGTGGCGGGCACGGAAGGAGCCCGTTCCCCAGGCGCTCACCCACGGTAGCCGGGAAACTGCTCCCTCCCCCTCAGAGCGCTGGATGGTAGCTCAAGCAGGGTCTCTGTACACTGCTGTTTCTTGGAGGTAGAACGCAGGCGATCAGGCTTCCATGCGAAAGCGGGGCCTCGGTGCGAGCTTCATGAAACAAGTGGGGGAGTCGAGGGCTGCCTTGTGCAGCAGCCGGCGGCTCCCTCGGATTTAGGTTTGGGACTCCCTTGCAGTGCTCTCACGCACGCACACAACAAAATGCCTCCACCCTCGGGAGCGGCCGTTTTAGCTGGGGCACGCATTCTCTCCCGAGTTTTCCCTTCGAGTGGGGTGGCTGTCCTTCAGCCTGCACGCACCCCCCCGGGGCAACGGTACCAGCCCCAGAGGCATGGTGTGAGTGGAGAGCTCCCTGCAGTCCGGCCTGTCTCCCCCGCACGCCCCCACCCCCGGCCTTACGGAATGGAGCCCGGCCCCGGGCCCCCTCACCCACAGGACCCCCTCAACTGCTTCCTCCCACACAGAGGTCGACGGTAGCTAAAGCACGGTGTCTCTGCAGTGTTGCTGCTTCGAGTTAGAACGCTTGCGGTTAGACTTCCAGGCCAAAGCGGGACCGCAGTGCTCCCTGCCTGAAACAAGCGGGGAGTCCTGTGCTGCCTTCTGCCGGGGCCTGCGTCTCACACGGAAAGCGGTTTGGGCCTCCCTTGCCGGGCGCTCACGCGTGCACACAGCAGAACGCTTCCAGCCTCCGGCCTGGCTCTTTTAGCCGAAGCGGGAGTTCTCTACAGGGCGGTTCCTTTGAGTTAGGGGGTTGGCTTGAGGCCTGCGGGCGCGCGCCCGGGGCAAGGGGAGTAGCCTCAGAAACGAGAGGTGAGTGGAGAGCTGCCTCCCACACAGGCCCCTTTCTCGCTCCATTTCCCGCAGGGGACCCTGTCCCCAGTCTCTCCAACACGAGCACTGTAAAATGCCTCTGGCTTCAGGAACGGCCCTGTCAACTAGAGCGCAGTCCTTCTGTAGCATTCACTCTTGCTCTTAGCAGCCTGGGAACTAGGCATCCAGGCACACAGGGTGCAGCAGGGCTCAGCTCCTAAAACAAGGCGTGAGTCGACAGCAGCCTTCCTTACGGGCCTGCTTCTCACTCCGAGTCACGTTTAGCTTCCATTTCTCATGCTTTCACAAAGGCACCCCACAGGTGACGTCCCGGCTCAGGAAGGGCCGTCTGGGCTGAGGCCCGCGTTCTCTACAGGTTTGTTCCTCGGCGTTGGCTGCATGGCCCTTAGGACTCCAGGCACACACGGGAGAGCCGATCGAGTTTCCCGAAACCGGAGTTGAGGCGACAGGGTGCCCTCTGCCCATGCTGATTTCTCCCCCCGGAACCCAGCTGGGACTCCCTCCCCAGGCTTGCACTCCAGCAGAGGGGAAAATGGCTGCCACCCTGTGGCGAGGCGAAGGAGCTGAAGCTGGGCTTCTTTAGCGGCTTCTCCCTGCCAAACCAGTGCGGAGCACTTAGCATTCCTGTGCACACCTGGAGCAGTAGTGTTAGCTCCAGGTGACAACAGCTGAGTCGAGAGGTGCCTTCCTGGCCCGGGCTGCTTCTCGCTCGGTGGCGGGCACGGAAGGAGCCCGTTCCCCAGGCGCTCACCCACGGTAGCCGGGAAACTGCTCCCTCCCCCTCAGAGCGCTGGATGGTAGCTCAAGCACGGTCTCTGTACACTGCTGTTTCTTGGAGGTAGAACGCAGGCGATCAGGCTTCCATGCGAAAGCGGGGCCTCGGTGCGAGCTTCATGAAACAAGTGGGGGAGTCGAGGGCTGCCTTGTGCAGCAGCCGGCGGCTCCCTCGGATTTAGGTTTGGGACTCCCTTGCAGTGCTCTCACGCACGCACACAACAAAATGCCTCCACCCTCGGGAGCGGCCGTTTTAGCTGGGGCACGCATTCTCTCCCGAGTTTTCCCTTCGAGTGGGGTGGCTGTCCTTCAGCCTGCACGCACCCCCCCGGGGCAACGGTACCAGCCCCAGAGGCATGGTGTGAGTGGAGAGCTCCCTGCAGTCCGGCCTGTCTCCCCCCCACGCCCCCACCCCCGGCCTTACGGAATGGAGCCCGGCCCCGGGCCCCCTCACCCACAGGACCCCCTCAACTGCTTCCTCCCACACAGAGGTCGACGGTAGCTAAAGCACGGTGTCTCTGCAGTGTTGCTGCTTCGAGTTAGAACGCTTGCGGTTAGACTTCCAGGCCAAAGCGGGACCGCAGTGCTCCCTGCCTGAAACAAGCGGGGAGTCGTGTGCTGCCTTCTGCCGGGGCCTGCGTCTCACACGGAAAGCGGTTTGGGCCTCCCTTGCCGGGCGCTCACGCGTGCACACAGCAGAACGCTTCCAGCCTCCGGCCTGGCTCTTTTAGCCGAAGCGGGAGTTCTCTACAGGGCGGTTCCTTTGAGTTAGGGGGTTGGCTTGAGGCCTGCGGGCGCGCGCCCGGGGCAAGGGGAGTAGCCTCAGAAACGAGAGGTGAGTGGAGAGCTGCCTCCCACACAGGCCCCTTTCTCGCTCCATTTCCCGCAGGGGACCCTGTCCCCAGTCTCTCCAACACGAGCACTGTAAAATGCCTCTGGCTTCAGGAACGGCCCTGTCAACTAGAGCGCAGTCCTTCTGTAGCATTCACTCTTGCTCTTAGCAGCCTGGGAACTAGGCATCCAGGCACACAGGGTGCAGCAGGGCTCAGCTCCTAAAACAAGGCGTGAGTCGACAGCAGCCTTCCTTACGGGCCTGCTTCTCACTCCGAGTCACGTTTAGCTTCCATTTCTCATGCTTTCACAAAGGCACCCCACAGGGGACGTCCCGGCTCAGGAAGGGCCGTCTGGGCTGAGGCCCGCGTTCTCTACAGGTTTGTTCCTCGGCGTTGGCTGCATGGCCCTTAGGACTCCAGGCACACACGGGAGAGCCGATCGAGTTTCCCGAAACCAGAGTTGAGGCGACAGGGTGCCCTCTGCCCATGCTGATTTCTCCCCCCGGAACCCAGCTGGGACTCCCTCCCCAGGCTTGCACTCCAGCAGAGGGGAAAATGGCTGCCACCCTGTGGCGAGGCGAAGGAGCTGAAGCTGGGCTTCTTTAGCGGCTTCTCCCTGCCAAACCAGTGCGGAGCACTTAGCATTCCTGTGCACACCTGGAGCAGTAGTGTTAGCTCCAGGTGACAACAGCTGAGTCGAGAGGTGCCTTCCTGGCCCGGGCTGCTTCTCGCTCGGTGGCGGGCACGGAAGGAGCCCGTTCCCCAGGCGCTCACCCACGGTAGCCGGGAAACTGCTCCCTCCCCCTCAGAGCGCTGGATGGTAGCTCAAGCACGGTCTCTGTACACTGCTGTTTCTTGGAGGTAGAACGCAGGCGATCAGGCTTCCATGCGAAAGCGGGGCCTCGGTGCGAGCTTCATGAAACAAGTGGGGGAGTCGAGGGCTGCCTTGTGCAGCAGCCGGCGGCTCCCTCGGATTTAGGTTTGGGACTCCCTTGCAGTGCTCTCACGCACGCACACAACAAAATGCCTCCACCCTCGGGAGCGGCCGTTTTAGCTGGGGCACGCATTCTCTCCCGAGTTTTCCCTTCGAGTGGGGTGGCTGTCCTTCAGCCTGCACGCACCCCCCCGGGGCAACGGTACCAGCCCCAGAGGCATGGTGTGAGTGGAGAGCTCCCTGCAGTCCGGCCTGTCTCCCCCCCACGCCCCCACCCCCGGCCTTACGGAATGGAGCCCGGCCCCGGGCCCCCTCACCCACAGGACCCCCTCAACTGCTTCCTCCCACACAGAGGTCGATGGTAGCTAAAGCACGGTGTCTCTGCAGTGTTGCTGCTTCGAGTTAGAACGCTTGCGGTTAGACTTCCATGCCAAAGCGGGACCGCAGTGCTCCCTGCCTGAAACAAGCGGGGAGTCGTGTGCTTCCTTCTGCCGGGGCCTGCGTCTCACACGGAAAGCGGTTTGGGCCTCCCTTGCCGGGCGCTCACGCGTGCACACAGCAGAACGCTTCCAGCCTCCGGCCTGGCTCTTTTAGCCGAAGCGGGAGTTCTCTACAGGGCGGTTCCTTTGAGTTAGGGGGTTGGCTTGAGGCCTGCGGGCGCGCGCCCGGGGCAAGGGGAGTAGCCTCAGAAACGAGAGGTGAGTGGAGAGCTGCCTCCCACACAGGCCCCTTTCTCGCTCCATTTCCCGCAGGGGACCCTGTCCCCAGTCTCTCCAACACGAGCACTGTAAAATGCCTCTGGCTTCAGGAACGGCCCTGTCAACTAGAGCGCAGTCCTTCTGTAGCATTCACTCTTGCTCTTAGCAGCCTGGGAACTAGGCATCCAGGCACACAGGGTGCAGCAGGGCTCAGCTCCTAAAACAAGGCGTGAGTCGACAGCAGCCTTCCTTACGGGCCTGCTTCTCACTCCGAGTCACGTTTAGCTTCCATTTCTCATGCTTTCACAAAGGCACCCCACAGGAGACGTCCCGGCTCAGGAAGGGCCGTCTGTGCTGAGGCCCGCGTTCTCTACAGGTTTGTTCCTCGGCGTTGGCTGGATGGCCCTTAGGACTCCAGGCACACACGGGAGAGCCGATCGAGTTTCCCGAAACCAGAGTTGAGGCGACAGGGTGCCCTCTGCCCATGCTGATTTCTCCCCCCGGAACCCAGCTGGGACTCCCTCCCCAGGCTTGCACTCCAGCAGAGGGGAAAATGGCTGCCACCCTGTGGCGAGGCGAAGGAGCTGAAGCTGGGCTTCTTTAGCGGCTTCTCCCTGCCAAACCAGTGCGGAGCACTTAGCATTCCTATGCACACCTGGAGCAGTAGTGTTAGCTCCAGGTGACAACAGCTGAGTCGAGAGGTGCCTTCCTGGCCCGGGCTGCTTCTCCCTCTGTGGCGGGCACGGAAGGAGCCCGTTCCCCAGGCGCTCACCCACGGTAGCCGGGAAACTGCTCCCTCCCCCTCAGAGCGCTGGATGGTAGCTCAAGCACGGTCTCTGTACACTGCTGTTTCTTGGAGGTAGAACGCAGGCGATCAGGCTTCCATGCGAAAGCGGGGCCTCGGTGCGAGCTTCATGAAACAAGTGGGGGAGTCGAGGGCTGCCTTGTGCAGCAGCCGGCGGCTCCCTCGGATTTAGGTTTGGGACTCCCTTGCAGTGCTCTCACGCACGCACACAACAAAATGCCTCCACCCTCGGGAGCGGCCGTTTTAGCTGGGGCACGCATTCTCTCCCGAGTTTTCCCTTCGAGTGGGGTGGCTGTCCTTCAGCCTGCACGCACCCCCCCGGGGCAACGGTACCAGCCCCAGAGGCATGGTGTGAGTGGAGAGCTCCCTGCAGTCCGGCCTGTCTCCCCCCCACGCCCCCACCCCCGGCCTTACGGAATGGAGCCCGGCCCCGGGCCCCTTCACCCACAGGACCCCCTCAACTGCTTCCTCCCACACAGAGGTCGACGGTAGCTAAAGCACGGTGTCTCTGCAGTGTTGCTGCTTCGAGTTAGAACGCTTGCGGTTAGACTTCCAGGCCAAAGCGGGACCGCAGTGCTCCCTGCCTGAAACAAGCGGGGAGTCGTGTGCTGCCTTCTGCCGGGGCCTGCGTCTCACACGGAAAGCGGTTTGGGCCTCCCTTGCCGGGCGCTCACGCGTGCACACAGCAGAACGCTTCCAGCCTCCGGCCTGGCTCTTTTAGCCGAAGCGGGAGTTCTCTACAGGGCGGTTCCTTTGAGTTAGGGGGTTGGCTTGAGGCCTGCGGGCGCGCGCCCGGGGTAAGGGGAGTAGCCTCAGAAACGAGAGGTGAGTGGAGAGCTGCCTCCCACACAGGCCCCTTTCTCGCTCCATTTCCCGCAGGGGACCCTGTCCCCAGTCTCTCCAACACGAGCACTGTAAAATGCCTCTGGCTTCAGGAACGGCCCTGTCAAGTAGAGCGCAGTCCTTCTGTAGCATTCACTCTTGCTCTTAGCAGCCTGGGAACTAGGCATCCAGGCACACAGGGTGCAGCAGGGCTCAGCTCCTAAAACAAGGCGTGAGTCGACAGCAGCCTTCCTTACGGGCCTGCTTCTCACTCCGAGTCACGTTTAGCTTCCATTTCTCATGCTTTCACAAAGGCACCCCACAGGGGACGTCCCGGCTCAGGAAGGGCCGTCTGGGCTGAGGCCCGCGTTCTCTACAGGTTTGTTCCTCGGCGTTGGCTGCATGGCCCTTAGGACTCCAGGCACACACGGGAGAGCCGATCGAGTTTCCCGAAACCAGAGTTGAGGCGACAGGGTGCCCTCTGCCCATGCTGATTTCTCCCCCCGGAACCCAGCTGGGACTCCCTCCCCAGGCTTGCACTCCAGCAGAGGGGAAAATGGCTGCCACCCTGTGGCGAGGCGAAGGAGCTGAAGCTGGGCTTCTTTAGCGGCTTCTCCCTGCCAAACCAGTGCGGAGCACTTAGCATTCCTGTGCACACCTGGAGCAGTAGTGTTAGCTCCAGGTGACAACAGCTGAGTCGAGAGGTGCCTTCCTGGCCCGGGCTGCTTCTCGCTCGGTGGCGGGCACGGAAGGAGCCCGTTCCCCAGGCGCTCACCCACGGTAGCCGGGAAACTGCTCCCTCCCCCTCAGAGCGCTGGATGGTAGCTCAAGCACGGTCTCTGTACACTGCTGTTTCTTGGAGGTAGAACGCAGGCGATCAGGCTTCCATGCGAAAGCGGGGCCTCGGTGCGAGCTTCATGAAACAAGTGGGGGAGTCGAGGGCTGCCTTGTGCAGCAGCCGGCGGCTCCCTCGGATTTAGGTTTGGGACTCCCTTGCAGTGCTCTCACGCACGCACACAACAAAATGCCTCCACCCTCGGGAGCGGCCGTTTTAGCTGGGGCACGCATTCTCTCCCGAGTTTTCCCTTCGAGTGGGGTGGCTGTCCTTCAGCCTGCACGCACCCCCCCGGGGCAACGGTACCAGCCCCAGAGGCATGGTGTGAGTGGAGAGCTCCCTGCAGTCCGGCCTGTCTCCCCCCCACGCCCCCACCCCCGGCCTTACGGAATGGAGCCCGGCCCCGGGCCCCCTCACCCACAGGACCCCCTCAACTGCTTCCTCCCACACAGAGGTCGACGGTAGCTAAAGCACGGTGTCTCTGCAGTGTTGCTGCTTCGAGTTAGAACGCTTGCGGTTAGACTTCCATGCCAAAGCGGGACCGCAGTGCTCCCTGCCTGAAACAAGCGGGGAGTCGTGTGCTTCCTTCTGCCGGGGCCTGCGTCTCACACGGAAAGCGGTTTGGGCCTCCCTTGCCGGGCGCTCACGCGTGCACACAGCAGAACGCTTCCAGCCTCCGGCCTGGCTCTTTTAGCCGAAGCGGGAGTTCTCTACAGGGCGGTTCCTTTGAGTTAGGGGGTTGGCTTGAGGCCTGCGGGCGCGCGCCCGGGGCAAGGGGAGTAGCCTCAGAAACGAGAGGTGAGTGGAGAGCTGCCTCCCACACAGGCCCCTTTCTCGCTCCATTTCCCGCAGGGGACCCTGTCCCCAGTCTCTCCAACACGAGCACTGTAAAATGCCTCTGGCTTCAGGAACGGCCCTGTCAACTAGAGCGCAGTCCTTCTGTAGCATTCACTCTTGCTCTTAGCAGCCTGGGAACTAGGCATCCAGGCACACAGGGTGCAGCAGGGCTCAGCTCCTAAAACAAGGCGTGAGTCGACAGCAGCCTTCCTTACGGGCCTGCTTCTCACTCCGAGTCACGTTTAGCTTCCATTTCTCATGCTTTCACAAAGGCACCCCACAGGTGACGTCCCGGCTCAGGAAGGGCCGTCTGTGCTGAGGCCCGCGTTCTCTACAGGTTTGTTCCTCGGCGTTGGCTGGATGGCCCTTAGGACTCCAGGCACACACGGGAGAGCCGATCGAGTTTCCCGAAACCAGAGTTGAGGCGACAGGGTGCCCTCTGCCCATGCTGATTTCTCCCCCCGGAACCCAGCTGGGACTCCCTCCCCAGGCTTGCACTCCAGCAGAGGGGAAAATGGCTGCCACCCTGTGGCGAGGCGAAGGAGCTGAAGCTGGGCTTCTTTAGCGGCTTCTCCCTGCCAAACCAGTGCGGAGCACTTAGCATTCCTGTGCACACCTGGAGCAGTAGTGTTAGCTCCAGGTGACAACAGCTGAGTCGAGAGGTGCCTTCCTGGCCCGGGCTGCTTCTCCCTCGGTGGCGGGCACGGAAGGAGCCCGTTCCCCAGGCGCTCACCCACGGTAGCCGGGAAACTGCTCCCTCCCCCTCAGAGCGCTGGATGGTAGCTCAAGCACGGTCTCTGTACACTGCTGTTTCTTGGAGGTAGAACGCAGGCGATCAGGCTTCCATGCGAAAGCGGGGCCTCGGTGCGAGCTTCATGAAACAAGTGGGGGAGTCGAGGGCTGCCTTGTGCAGCAGCCGGCGGCTCCCTCGGATTTAGGTTTGGGACTCCCTTGCAGTGCTCTCACGCACGCACACAACAAAATGCCTCCACCCTCGGGAGCGGCCGTTTTAGCTGGGGCACGCATTCTCTCCCGAGTTTTCCCTTCGAGTGGGGTGGCTGTCCTTCAGCCTGCACGCACCCCCCCGGGGCAACGGTACCAGCCCCAGAGGCATGGTGTGAGTGGAGAGCTCCCTGCAGTCCGGCCTGTCTCCCCCCCACGCCCCCACCCCCGGCCTTACGGAATGGAGCCCGGCCCCGGGCCCCCTCACCCACAGGACCCCCTCAACTGCTTCCTCCCACACAGAGGTCGACGGTAGCTAAAGCACGGTGTCTCTGCAGTGTTGCTGCTTCGAGTTAGAACGCTTGCGGTTAGACTTCCAGGCCAAAGCGGGACCGCAGTGCTCCCTGCCTGAAACAAGCGGGGAGTCGTGTGCTGCCTTCTGCCGGGGCCTGCGTCTCACACGGAAAGCGGTTTGGGCCTCCCTTGCCGGGCGCTCACGCGTGCACACAGCAGAACGCTTCCAGCCTCCGGCCTGGCTCTTTTAGCCGAAGCGGGAGTTCTCTACAGGGCGGTTCCTTTGAGTTAGGGGGTTGGCTTGAGGCCTGCGGGCGCGCGCCCGGGGTAAGGGGAGTAGCCTCAGAAACGAGAGGTGAGTGGAGAGCTGCCTCCCACACAGGCCCCTTTCTCGCTCCATTTCCCGCAGGGGACCCTGTCCCCAGTCTCTCCAACACGAGCACTGTAAAATGCCTCTGGCTTCAGGAACGGCCCTGTCAAGTAGAGCGCAGTCCTTCTGTAGCATTCACTCTTGCTCTTAGCAGCCTGGGAACTAGGCATCCAGGCACACAGGGTGCAGCAGGGCTCAGCTCCTAAAACAAGGCGTGAGTCGACAGCAGCCTTCCTTACGGGCCTGCTTCTCACTCCGAGTCACGTTTAGCTTCCATTTCTCATGCTTTCACAAAGGCACCCCACAGGGGACGTCCCGGCTCAGGAAGGGCCGTCTGGGCTGAGGCCCGCGTTCTCTACAGGTTTGTTCCTCGGCGTTGGCTGCATGGCCCTTAGGACTCCAGGCACACACGGGAGAGCCGATCGAGTTTCCCGAAACCAGAGTTGAGGCGACAGGGTGCCCTCTGCCCATGCTGATTTCTCCCCCCGGAACCCAGCTGGGACTCCCTCCCCAGGCTTGCACTCCAGCAGAGGGGAAAATGGCTGCCACCCTGTGGCGAGGCGAAGGAGCTGAAGCTGGGCTTCTTTAGCGGCTTCTCCCTGCCAAACCAGTGCGGAGCACTTAGCATTCCTGTGCACACCTGGAGCAGTAGTGTTAGCTCCAGGTGACAACAGCTGAGTCGAGAGGTGCCTTCCTGGCCCGGGCTGCTTCTCGCTCGGTGGCGGGCACGGAAGGAGCCCGTTCCCCAGGCGCTCACCCACGGTAGCCGGGAAACTGCTCCCTCCCCCTCAGAGCGCTGGATGGTAGCTCAAGCACGGTCTCTGTACACTGCTGTTTCTTGGAGGTAGAACGCAGGCGATCAGGCTTCCATGCGAAAGCGGGGCCTCGGTGCGAGCTTCATGAAACAAGTGGGGGAGTCGAGGGCTGCCTTGTGCAGCAGCCGGCGGCTCCCTCGGATTTAGGTTTGGGACTCCCTTGCAGTGCTCTCACGCACGCACACAACAAAATGCCTCCACCCTCGGGAGCGGCCGTTTTAGCTGGGGCACGCATTCTCTCCCGAGTTTTCCCTTCGAGTGGGGTGGCTGTCCTTCAGCCTGCACGCACCCCCCCGGGGCAACGGTACCAGCCCCAGAGGCATGGTGTGAGTGGAGAGCTCCCTGCAGTCCGGCCTGTCTCCCCCGCACGCCCCCACCCCCGGCCTTACGGAATGGAGCCCGGCCCCGGGCCCCCTCACCCACAGGACCCCCTCAACTACTTCCTCCCACACAGAGGTCGACGGTAGCTAAAGCACGGTGTCTCTGCAGTGTTGCTGCTTCGAGTTAGAACGCTTGCGGTTAGACTTCCAGGCCAAAGCGGGACCGCAGTGCTCCCTGCCTGAAACAAGCGGGGAGTCGTGTGCTGCCTTCTGCCGGGGCCTGCGTCTCACACGGAAAGCGGTTTGGGCCTCCCTTGCCGGGCGCTCACGCGTGCACACAGCAGAACGCTTCCAGCCTCCGGCCTGGCTCTTTTAGCCGAAGCGGGAGTTCTCTACAGGGCGGTTCCTTTGAGTTAGGGGGTTGGCTTGAGGCCTGCGGGCGCGCGCCCGGGGCAAGGGGAGTAGCCTCAGAAACGAGAGGTGAGTGGAGAGCTGCCTCCCACACAGGCCCCTTTCTCGCTCCATTTCCCGCAGGGGACCCTGTCCCCAGTCTCTCCAACACGAGCACTGTAAAATGCCTCTGGCTTCAGGAACGGCCCTGTCAACTAGAGCGCAGTCCTTCTGTAGCATTCACTCTTGCTCTTAGCAGCCTGGGAACTAGGCATCCAGGCACACAGGGTGCAGCAGGGCTCAGCTCCTAAAACAAGGCGTGAGTCGACAGCAGCCTTCCTTACGGGCCTGCTTCTCACTCCGAGTCACGTTTAGCTTCCATTTCTCATGCTTTCACAAAGGCACCCCACAGGGGACGTCCCGGCTCAGGAAGGGCCGTCTGGGCTGAGGCCCGCGTTCTCTACAGGTTTGTTCCTCGGCGTTGGCTGGATGGCCCTTAGGACTCCAGGCACACACGGGAGAGCCGATCGAGTTTCCCGAAACCAGAGTTGAGGCGACAGGGTGCCCTCTGCCCATGCTGATTTCTCCCCCCGGAACCCAGCTGGGACTCCCTCCCCAGGCTTGCACTCCAGCAGAGGGGAAAATGGCTGCCACCCTGTGGCGAGGCGAAGGAGCTGAAGCTGGGCTTCTTTAGCGGCTTCTCCCTGCCAAACCAGTGCGGAGCACTTAGCATTCCTGTGCACACCTGGAGCAGTAGTGTTAGCTCCAGGTGACAACAGCTGAGTCGAGAGGTGCCTTCCTGGCCCGGGCTGCTTCTCGCTCGGTGGCGGGCACGGAAGGAGCCCGTTCCCCAGGCGCTCACCCACGGTAGCCGGGAAACTGCTCCCTCCCCCTCAGAGCGCTGGATGGTAGCTCAAGCAAGGTCTCTGTACACTGCTGTTTCTTGGAGGTAGAACGCAGGCGATCAGGCTTCCATGCGAAAGCGGGGCCTCGGTGCGAGCTTCATGAAACAAGTGGGGGAGTCGAGGGCTGCCTTGTGCAGCAGCCGGCGGCTCCCTCGGATTTAGGTTTGGGACTCCCTTGCAGTGCTCTCACGCACGCACACAACAAAATGCCTCCACCCTCGGGAGCGGCCGTTTTAGCTGGGGCACGCATTCTCTCCCGAGTTTTCCCTTCGAGTGGGGTGGCTGTCCTTCAGCCTGCACGCACCCCCCCGGGGCAACGGTACCAGCCCCAGAGGCATGGTGTGAGTGGAGAGCTCCCTGCAGTCCGGCCTGTCTCCCCCCCACGCCCCCACCCCCGGCCTTACGGAATGGAGCCCGGCCCCGGGCCCCCTCACCCACAGGACCCCCTCAACTGCTTCCTCCCACACAGAGGTCGACGGTAGCTAAAGCACGGTGTCTCTGCAGTGTTGCTGCTTCGAGTTAGAACGCTTGCGGTTAGACTTCCAGGCCAAAGCGGGACCGCAGTGCTCCCTGCCTGAAACAAGCGGGGAGTCGTGTGCTGCCTTCTGCCGGGGCCTGCGTCTCACACGGAAAGCGGTTTGGGCCTCCCTTGCCGGGCGCTCACGCGTGCACACAGCAGAACGCTTCCAGCCTCCGGCCTGGCTCTTTTAGCCGAAGCGGGAGTTCTCTACAGGGCGGTTCCTTTGAGTTAGGGGGTTGGCTTGAGGCCTGCGGGCGCGCGCCCGGGGCAAGGGGAGTAGCCTCAGAAACGAGAGGTGAGTGGAGAGCTGCCTCCCACACAGGCCCCTTTCTCGCTCCATTTCCCGCAGGGGACCCTGTCCCCAGTCTCTCCAACACGAGCACTGTAAAATGCCTCTGGCTTCAGGAACGGCCCTGTCAACTAGAGCGCAGTCCTTCTGTAGCATTCACTCTTGCTCTTAGCAGCCTGGGAACTAGGCATCCAGGCACACAGGGTGCAGCAGGGCTCAGCTCCTAAAACAAGGCGTGAGTCGACAGCAGCCTTCCTTACGGGCCTGCTTCTCACTCCGAGTCACGTTTAGCTTCCATTTCTCATGCTTTCACAAAGGCACCCCACAGGGGACGTCCCGGCTCAGGAAGGGCCGTCTGTGCTGAGGCCCGCGTTCTCTACAGGTTTGTTCCTCGGCGTTGGCTGCATGGCCCTTAGGACTCCAGGCACACACGGGAGAGCCGATCGAGTTTCCCGAAACCAGAGTTGAGGCGACAGGGTGCCCTCTGCCCATGCTGATTTCTCCCCCCGGAACCCAGCTGGGACTCCCTCCCCAGGCTTGCACTCCAGCAGAGGGGAAAATGGCTGCCACCCTGTGGCGAGGCGAAGGAGCTGAAGCTGGGCTTCTTTAGCGGCTTCTCCCTGCCAAACCAGTGCGGAGCACTTAGCATTCCTGTGCACACCTGGAGCAGTAGTGTTAGCTCCAGGTGACAACAGCTGAGTCGAGAGGTGCCTTCCTGGCCCGGGCTGCTTCTCCCTCGGTGGCGGGCACGGAAGGAGCCCGTTCCCCAGGCGCTCACCCACGGTAGCCGGGAAACTGCTCCCTCCCCCTCAGAGCGCTGGATGGTAGCTCAAGCACGGTCTCTGTACACTGCTGTTTCTTGGAGGTAGAACGCAGGCGATCAGGCTTCCATGCGAAAGCGGGGCCTCGGTGCGAGCTTCATGAAACAAGTGGGGGAGTCGAGGGCTGCCTTGTGCAGCAGCCGGCGGCTCCCTCGGATTTAGGTTTGGGACTCCCTTGCAGTGCTCTCACGCACGCACACAACAAAATGCCTCCACCCTCGGGAGCGGCCGTTTTAGCTGGGGCACGCATTCTCTCCCGAGTTTTCCCTTCGAGTGGGGTGGCTGTCCTTCAGCCTGCACGCACCCCCCCGGGGCAACGGTACCAGCCCCAGAGGCATGGTGTGAGTGGAGAGCTCCCTGCAGTCCGGCCTGTCTCCCCCGCACGCCCCCACCCCCGGCCTTACGGAATGGAGCCCGGCCCCGGGCCCCCTCACCCACAGGACCCCCTCAACTACTTCCTCCCACACAGAGGTCGACGGTAGCTAAAGCACGGTGTCTCTGCAGTGTTGCTGCTTCGAGTTAGAACGCTTGCGGTTAGACTTCCAGGCCAAAGCGGGACCGCAGTGCTCCCTGCCTGAAACAAGCGGGGAGTCGTGTGCTGCCTTCTGCCGGGGCCTGCGTCTCACACGGAAAGCGGTTTGGGCCTCCCTTGCCGGGCGCTCACGCGTGCACACAGCAGAACGCTTCCAGCCTCCGGCCTGGCTCTTTTAGCCGAAGCGGGAGTTCTCTACAGGGCGGTTCCTTTGAGTTAGGGGGTTGGCTTGAGGCCTGCGGGCGCGCGCCCGGGGCAAGGGGAGTAGCCTCAGAAACGAGAGGTGAGTGGAGAGCTGCCTCCCACACAGGCCCCTTTCTCGCTCCATTTCCCGCAGGGGACCCTGTCCCCAGTCTCTCCAACACGAGCACTGTAAAATGCCTCTGGCTTCAGGAACGGCCCTGTCAACTAGAGCGCAGTCCTTCTGTAGCATTCACTGTTGCTCTTAGCAGCCTGGGAACTAGGCATCCAGGCACACAGGGTGCAGCAGGGCTCAGCTCCTAAAACAAGGCGTGAGTCGACAGCAGCCTTCCTTACGGGCCTGCTTCTCACTCCGAGTCACGTTTAGCTTCCATTTCTCATGCTTTCACAAAGGCACCCCACAGGGGACGTCCCGGCTCAGGAAGGGCCGTCTGGGCTGAGGCCCGCGTTCTCTACAGGTTTGTTCCTCGGCGTTGGCTGGATGGCCCTTAGGACTCCAGGCACACACGGGAGAGCCGATCGAGTTTCCCGAAACCAGAGTTGAGGCGACAGGGTGCCCTCTGCCCATGCTGATTTCTCCCCCCGGAACCCAGCTGGGACTCCCTCCCCAGGCTTGCACTCCAGCAGAGGGGAAAATGGCTGCCACCCTGTGGCGAGGCGAAGGAGCTGAAGCTGGGCTTCTTTAGCGGCTTCTCCCTGCCAAACCAGTGCGGAGCACTTAGCATTCCTGTGCACACCTGGAGCAGTAGTGTTAGCTCCAGGTGACAACAGCTGAGTCGAGAGGTGCCTTCCTGGCCCGGGCTGCTTCTCGCTCGGTGGCGGGCACGGAAGGAGCCCGTTCCCCAGGCGCTCACCCACGGTAGCCGGGAAACTGCTCCCTCCCCCTCAGAGCGCTGGATGGTAGCTCAAGCAAGGTCTCTGTACACTGCTGTTTCTTGGAGGTAGAACGCAGGCGATCAGGCTTCCATGCGAAAGCGGGGCCTCGGTGCGAGCTTCATGAAACAAGTGGGGGAGTCGAGGGCTGCCTTGTGCAGCAGCCGGCGGCTCCCTCGGATTTAGGTTTGGGACTCCCTTGCAGTGCTCTCACGCACGCACACAACAAAATGCCTCCACCCTCGGGAGCGGCCGTTTTAGCTGGGGCACGCATTCTCTCCCGAGTTTTCCCTTCGAGTGGGGTGGCTGTCCTTCAGCCTGCACGCACCCCCCCGGGGCAACGGTACCAGCCCCAGAGGCATGGTGTGAGTGGAGAGCTCCCTGCAGTCCGGCCTGTCTCCCCCCCACGCCCCCACCCCCGGCCTTACGGAATGGAGCCCGGCCCCGGGCCCCCTCACCCACAGGACCCCCTCAACTGCTTCCTCCCACACAGAGGTCGACGGTAGCTAAAGCACGGTGTCTCTGCAGTGTTGCTGCTTCGAGTTAGAACGCTTGCGGTTAGACTTCCAGGCCAAAGCGGGACCGCAGTGCTCCCTGCCTGAAACAAGCGGGGAGTCGTGTGCTGCCTTCTGCCGGGGCCTGCGTCTCACACGGAAAGCGGTTTGGGCCTCCCTTGCCGGGCGCTCACGCGTGCACACAGCAGAACGCTTCCAGCCTCCGGCCTGGCTCTTTTAGCCGAAGCGGGAGTTCTCTACAGGGCGGTTCCTTTGAGTTAGGGGGTTGGCTTGAGGCCTGCGGGCGCGCGCCCGGGGCAAGGGGAGTAGCCTCAGAAACGAGAGGTGAGTGGAGAGCTGCCTCCCACACAGGCCCCTTTCTCGCTCCATTTCCCGCAGGGGACCCTGTCCCCAGTCTCTCCAACACGAGCACTGTAAAATGCCTCTGGCTTCAGGAACGGCCCTGTCAACTAGAGCGCAGTCCTTCTGTAGCATTCACTCTTGCTCTTAGCAGCCTGGGAACTAGGCATCCAGGCACACAGGGTGCAGCAGGGCTCAGCTCCTAAAACAAGGCGTGAGTCGACAGCAGCCTTCCTTACGGGCCTGCTTCTCACTCCGAGTCACGTTTAGCTTCCATTTCTCATGCTTTCACAAAGGCACCCCACAGGTGACGTCCCGGCTCAGGAAGGGCCGTCTGTGCTGAGGCCCGCGTTCTCTACAGGTTTGTTCCTCGGCGTTGGCTGCATGGCCCTTAGGACTCCAGGCACACACGGGAGAGCCGATCGAGTTTCCCGAAACCAGAGTTGAGGCGACAGGGTGCCCTCTGCCCATGCTGATTTCTCCCCCCGGAACCCAGCTGGGACTCCCTCCCCAGGCTTGCACTCCAGCAGAGGGGAAAATGGCTGCCACCCTGTGGCGAGGCGAAGGAGCTGAAGCTGGGCTTCTTTAGCGGCTTCTCCCTGCCAAACCAGTGCGGAGCACTTAGCATTCCTGTGCACACCTGGAGCAGTAGTGTTAGCTCCAGGTGACAACAGCTGAGTCGAGAGGTGCCTTCCTGGCCCGGGCTGCTTCTCGCTCGGTGGCGGGCACGGAAGGAGCCCGTTCCCCAGGCGCTCACCCACGGTAGCCGGGAAACTGCTCCCTCCCCCTCAGAGCGCTGGATGGTAGCTCAAGCACGGTCTCTGTACACTGCTGTTTCTTGGAGGTAGAACGCAGGCGATCAGGCTTCCATGCGAAAGCGGGGCCTCGGTGCGAGCTTCATGAAACAAGTGGGGGAGTCGAGGGCTGCCTTGTGCAGCAGCCGGCGGCTCCCTCGGATTTAGGTTTGGGACTCCCTTGCAGTGCTCTCACGCACGCACACAACAAAATGCCTCCACCCTCGGGAGCGGCCGTTTTAGCTGGGGCACGCATTCTCTCCCGAGTTTTCCCTTCGAGTGGGGTGGCTGTCCTTCAGCCTGCACGCACCCCCCCGGGGCAACGGTACCAGCCCCAGAGGCATGGTGTGAGTGGAGAGCTCCCTGCAGTCCGGCCTGTCTCCCCCGCACGCCCCCACCCCCGGCCTTACGGAATGGAGCCCGGCCCCGGGCCCCCTCACCCACAGGACCCCCTCAACTGCTTCCTCCCACACAGAGGTCGACGGTAGCTAAAGCACGGTGTCTCTGCAGTGTTGCTGCTTCGAGTTAGAACGCTTGCGGTTAGACTTCCAGGCCAAAGCGGGACCGCAGTGCTCCCTGCCTGAAACAAGCGGGGAGTCGTGTGCTGCCTTCTGCCGGGGCCTGCGTCTCACACGGAAAGCGGTTTGGGCCTCCCTTGCCGGGCGCTCACGCGTGCACACAGCAGAACGCTTCCAGCCTCCGGCCTGGCTCTTTTAGCCGAAGCGGGAGTTCTCTACAGGGCGGTTCCTTTGAGTTAGGGGGTTGGCTTGAGGCCTGCGGGCGCGCGCCCGGGGCAAGGGGAGTAGCCTCAGAAACGAGAGGTGAGTGGAGAGCTGCCTCCCACACAGGCCCCTTTCTCGCTCCATTTCCCGCAGGGGACCCTGTCCCCAGTCTCTCCAACACGAGCACTGTAAAATGCCTCTGGCTTCAGGAACGGCCCTGTCAAGTAGAGCGCAGTCCTTCTGTAGCATTCACTCTTGCTCTTAGCAGCCTGGGAACTAGGCATCCAGGCACACAGGGTGCAGCAGGGCTCAGCTCCTAAAACAAGGCGTGAGTCGACAGCAGCCTTCCTTACGGGCCTGCTTCTCACTCCGAGTCACGTTTAGCTTCCATTTCTCATGCTTTCACAAAGGCACCCCACAGGGGACGTCCCGGCTCAGGAAGGGCCGTCTGGGCTGAGGCCCGCGTTCTCTACAGGTTTGTTCCTCGGCGTTGGCTGCATGGCCCTTAGGACTCCAGGCACACACAGGAGAGCCGATCGAGTTTCCCGAAACCAGAGTTGAGGCGACAGGGTGCCCTCTGCCCATGCTGATTTCTCCCCCCGGAACCCAGCTGGGACTCCCTCCCCAGGCTTGCACTCCAGCAGAGGGGAAAATGGCTGCCACCCTGTGGCGAGGCGAAGGAGCTGAAGCTGGGCTTCTTTAGCGGCTTCTCCCTGCCAAACCAGTGCGGAGCACTTAGCATTCCTGTGCACACCTGGAGCAGTAGTGTTAGCTCCAGGTGACAACAGCTGAGTCGAGAGGTGCCTTCCTGGCCCGGGCTGCTTCTCCCTCGGTGGCGGGCACGGAAGGAGCCCGTTCCCCAGGCGCTCACCCACGGTAGCCGGGAAACTGCTCCCTCCCCCTCAGAGCGCTGGATGGTAGCTCAAGCACGGTCTCTGTACACTGCTGTTTCTTGGAGGTAGAACGCAGGCGATCAGGCTTCCATGCGAAAGCGGGGCCTCGGTGCGAGCTTCATGAAACAAGTGGGGGAGTCGAGGGCTGCCTTGTGCAGCAGCCGGCGGCTCCCTCGGATTTAGGTTTGGGACTCCCTTGCAGTGCTCTCACGCACGCACACAACAAAATGCCTCCACCCTCGGGAGCGGCCGTTTTAGCTGGGGCACGCATTCTCTCCCGAGTTTTCCCTTCGAGTGGGGTGGCTGTCCTTCAGCCTGCACGCACCCCCCCGGGGCAACGGTACCAGCCCCAGAGGCATGGTGTGAGTGGAGAGCTCCCTGCAGTCCGGCCTGTCTCCCCCCCACGCCCCCACCCCCGGCCTTACGGAATGGAGCCCGGCCCCGGGCCCCCTCACCCACAGGACCCCCTCAACTGCTTCCTCCCACACAGAGGTCGACGGTAGCTAAAGCACGGTGTCTCTGCAGTGTTGCTGCTTCGAGTTAGAACGCTTGCGGTTAGACTTCCAGGCCAAAGCGGGACCGCAGTGCTCCCTGCCTGAAACAAGCGGGGAGTCGTGTGCTGCCTTCTGCCGGGGCCTGCGTCTCACACGGAAAGCGGTTTGGGCCTCCCTTGCCGGGCGCTCACGCGTGCACACAGCAGAACGCTTCCAGCCTCCGGCCTGGCTCTTTTAGCCGAAGCGGGAGTTCTCTACAGGGCGGTTCCTTTGAGTTAGGGGGTTGGCTTGAGGCCTGCGGGCGCGCGCCCGGGGCAAGGGGAGTAGCCTCAGAAACGAGAGGTGAGTGGAGAGCTGCCTCCCACACAGGCCCCTTTCTCGCTCCATTTCCCGCAGGGGACCCTGTCCCCAGTCTCTCCAACACGAGCACTGTAAAATGCCTCTGGCTTCAGGAACGGCCCTGTCAACTAGAGCGCAGTCCTTCTGTAGCATTCACTCTTGCTCTTAGCAGCCTGGGAACTAGGCATCCAGGCACACAGGGTGCAGCAGGGCTCAGCTCCTAAAACAAGGCGTGAGTCGACAGCAGCCTTCCTTACGGGCCTGCTTCTCACTCCGAGTCACGTTTAGCTTCCATTTCTCATGCTTTCACAAAGGCACCCCACAGGTGACGTCCCGGCTCAGGAAGGGCCGTCTGTGCTGAGGCCCGCGTTCTCTACAGGTTTGTTCCTCGGCGTTGGCTGCATGGCCCTTAGGACTCCAGGCACACACGGGAGAGCCGATCGAGTTTCCCGAAACCAGAGTTGAGGCGACAGGGTGCCCTCTGCCCATGCTGATTTCTCCCCCCGGAACCCAGCTGGGACTCCCTCCCCAGGCTTGCACTCCAGCAGAGGGGAAAATGGCTGCCACCCTGTGGCGAGGCGAAGGAGCTGAAGCTGGGCTTCTTTAGCGGCTTCTCCCTGCCAAACCAGTGCGGAGCACTTAGCATTCCTGTGCACACCTGGAGCAGTAGTGTTAGCTCCAGGTGACAACAGCTGAGTCGAGAGGTGCCTTCCTGGCCCGGGCTGCTTCTCGCTCGGTGGCGGGCACGGAAGGAGCCCGTTCCCCAGGCGCTCACCCACGGTAGCCGGGAAACTGCTCCCTCCCCCTCAGAGCGCTGGATGGTAGCTCAAGCACGGTCTCTGTACACTGCTGTTTCTTGGAGGTAGAACGCAGGCGATCAGGCTTCCATGCGAAAGCGGGGCCTCGGTGCGAGCTTCATGAAACAAGTGGGGGAGTCGAGGGCTGCCTTGTGCAGCAGCCGGCGGCTCCCTCGGATTTAGGTTTGGGACTCCCTTGCAGTGCTCTCACGCACGCACACAACAAAATGCCTCCACCCTCGGGAGCGGCCGTTTTAGCTGGGGCACGCATTCTCTCCCGAGTTTTCCCTTCGAGTGGGGTGGCTGTCCTTCAGCCTGCACGCACCCCCCCGGGGCAACGGTACCAGCCCCAGAGGCATGGTGTGAGTGGAGAGCTCCCTGCAGTCCGGCCTGTCTCCCCCCCACCTCCCCACCCCCCCACCCACGGCCTTACGGAATGGAGCCCGGCCCCGGGCCCCCTCACCCACAGGACCCCCTCAACTGCTTCCTCCCACACAGAGGTCGACGGTAGCTAAAGCACGGTGTCTCTGCAGTGTTGCTGCTTCGAGTTAGAACGCTTGCGGTTAGACTTCCAGGCCAAAGCGGGACCGCAGTGCTCCCTGCCTGAAACAAGCGGGGAGTCGTGTGCTGCCTTCTGCCGGGGCCTGCGTCTCACACGGAAAGCGGTTTGGGCCTCCCTTGCCGGGCGCTCACGCGTGCACACAGCAGAACGCTTCCAGCCTCCGGCCTGGCTCTTTTAGCCGAAGCGGGAGTTCTCTACAGGGCGGTTCCTTTGAGTTAGGGGGTTGGCTTGAGGCCTGCGGGCGCGCGCCCGGGGCAAGGGGAGTAGCCTCAGAAACGAGAGGTGAGTGGAGAGCTGCCTCCCACACAGGCCCCTTTCTCGCTCCATTTCCCGCAGGGGACCCTGTCCCCAGTCTCTCCAACACGAGCACTGTAAAATGCCTCTGGCTTCAGGAACGGCCCTGTCAAGTAGAGCGCAGTCCTTCTGTAGCATTCACTCTTGCTCTTAGCAGCCTGGGAACTAGGCATCCAGGCACACAGGGTGCAGCAGGGCTCAGCTCCTAAAACAAGGCGTGAGTCGACAGCAGCCTTCCTTACGGGCCTGCTTCTCACTCCGAGTCACGTTTAGCTTCCATTTCTCATGCTTTCACAAAGGCACCCCACAGGGGACGTCCCGGCTCAGGAAGGGCCGTCTGGGCTGAGGCCCGCGTTCTCTACAGGTTTGTTCCTCGGCGTTGGCTGCATGGCCCTTAGGACTCCAGGCACACACGGGAGAGCCGATCGAGTTTCCCGAAACCAGAGTTGAGGCGACAGGGTGCCCTCTGCCCATGCTGATTTCTCCCCCCGGAACCCAGCTGGGACTCCCTCCCCAGGCTTGCACTCCAGCAGAGGGGAAAATGGCTGCCACCCTGTGGCGAGGCGAAGGAGCTGAAGCTGGGCTTCTTTAGCGGCTTCTCCCTGCCAAACCAGTGCGGAGCACTTAGCATTCCTGTGCACACCTGGAGCAGTAGTGTTAGCTCCAGGTGACAACAGCTGAGTCGAGAGGTGCCTTCCTGGCCCGGGCTGCTTCTCGCTCGGTGGCGGGCACGGAAGGAGCCCGTTCCCCAGGCGCTCACCCACGGTAGCCGGGAAACTGCTCCCTCCCCCTCAGAGCGCTGGATGGTAGCTCAAGCACGGTCTCTGTACACTGCTGTTTCTTGGAGGTAGAACGCAGGCGATCAGGCTTCCATGCGAAAGCGGGGCCTCGGTGCGAGCTTCATGAAACAAGTGGGGGAGTCGAGGGCTGCCTTGTGCAGCAGCCGGCGGCTCCCTCGGATTTAGGTTTGGGACTCCCTTGCAGTGCTCTCACGCACGCACACAACAAAATGCCTCCACCCTCGGGAGCGGCCGTTTTAGCTGGGGCACGCATTCTCTCCCGAGTTTTCCCTTCGAGTGGGGTGGCTGTCCTTCAGCCTGCACGCACCCCCCCGGGGCAACGGTACCAGCCCCAGAGGCATGGTGTGAGTGGAGAGCTCCCTGCAGTCCGGCCTGTCTCCCCCCCACGCCCCCACCCCCGGCCTTACGGAATGGAGCCCGGCCCCGGGCCCCCTCACCCACAGGACCCCCTCAACTGCTTCCTCCCACACAGAGGTCGACGGTAGCTAAAGCACGGTGTCTCTGCAGTGTTGCTGCTTCGAGTTAGAACGCTTGCGGTTAGACTTCCAGGCCAAAGCGGGACCGCAGTGCTCCCTGCCTGAAACAAGCGGGGAGTCGTGTGCTGCCTTCTGCCGGGGCCTGCGTCTCACACGGAAAGCGGTTTGGGCCTCCCTTGCCGGGCGCTCACGCGTGCACACAGCAGAACGCTTCCAGCCTCCGGCCTGGCTCTTTTAGCCGAAGCGGGAGTTCTCTACAGGGCGGTTCCTTTGAGTTAGGGGGTTGGCTTGAGGCCTGCGGGCGCGCGCCCGGGGCAAGGGGAGTAGCCTCAGAAACGAGAGGTGAGTGGAGAGCTGCCTCCCACACAGGCCCCTTTCTCGCTCCATTTCCCGCAGGGGACCCTGTCCCCAGTCTCTCCAACACGAGCACTGTAAAATGCCTCTGGCTTCAGGAACGGCCCTGTCAACTAGAGCGCAGTCCTTCTGTAGCATTCACTCTTGCTCTTAGCAGCCTGGGAACTAGGCATCCAGGCACACAGGGTGCAGCAGGGCTCAGCTCCTAAAACAAGGCGTGAGTCGACAGCAGCCTTCCTTACGGGCCTGCTTCTCACTCCGAGTCACGTTTAGCTTCCATTTCTCATGCTTTCACAAAGGCACCCCACAGGTGACGTCCCGGCTCAGGAAGGGCCGTCTGTGCTGAGGCCCGCGTTCTCTACAGGTTTGTTCCTCGGCGTTGGCTGCATGGCCCTTAGGACTCCAGGCACACACGGGAGAGCCGATCGAGTTTCCCGAAACCAGAGTTGAGGCGACAGGGTGCCCTCTGCCCATGCTGATTTCTCCCCCCGGAACCCAGCTGGGACTCCCTCCCCAGGCTTGCACTCCAGCAGAGGGGAAAATGGCTGCCACCCTGTGGCGAGGCGAAGGAGCTGAAGCTGGGCTTCTTTAGCGGCTTCTCCCTGCCAAACCAGTGCGGAGCACTTAGCATTCCTGTGCACACCTGGAGCAGTAGTGTTAGCTCCAGGTGACAACAGCTGAGTCGAGAGGTGCCTTCCTGGCCCGGGCTGCTTCTCGCTCGGTGGCGGGCACGGAAGGAGCCCGTTCCCCAGGCGCTCACCCACGGTAGCCGGGAAACTGCTCCCTCCCCCTCAGAGCGCTGGATGGTAGCTCAAGCACGGTCTCTGTACACTGCTGTTTCTTGGAGGTAGAACGCAGGCGATCAGGCTTCCATGCGAAAGCGGGGCCTCGGTGCGAGCTTCATGAAACAAGTGGGGGAGTCGAGGGCTGCCTTGTGCAGCAGCCGGCGGCTCCCTCGGATTTAGGTTTGGGACTCCCTTGCAGTGCTCTCACGCACGCACACAACAAAATGCCTCCACCCTCGGGAGCGGCCGTTTTAGCTGGGGCACGCATTCTCTCCCGAGTTTTCCCTTCGAGTGGGGTGGCTGTCCTTCAGCCTGCACGCACCCCCCCGGGGCAACGGTACCAGCCCCAGAGGCATGGTGTGAGTGGAGAGCTCCCTGCAGTCCGGCCTGTCTCCCCCCCACCTCCCCACCCCCCCACCCACGGCCTTACGGAATGGAGCCCGGCCCCGGGCCCCCTCACCCACAGGACCCCCTCAACTGCTTCCTCCCACACAGAGGTCGACGGTAGCTAAAGCACGGTGTCTCTGCAGTGTTGCTGCTTCGAGTTAGAACGCTTGCGGTTAGACTTCCAGGCCAAAGCGGGACCGCAGTGCTCCCTGCCTGAAACAAGCGGGGAGTCGTGTGCTGCCTTCTGCCGGGGCCTGCGTCTCACACGGAAAGCGGTTTGGGCCTCCCTTGCCGGGCGCTCACGCGTGCACACAGCAGAACGCTTCCAGCCTCCGGCCTGGCTCTTTTAGCCGAAGCGGGAGTTCTCTACAGGGCGGTTCCTTTGAGTTAGGGGGTTGGCTTGAGGCCTGCGGGCGCGCGCCCGGGGCAAGGGGAGTAGCCTCAGAAACGAGAGGTGAGTGGAGAGCTGCCTCCCACACAGGCCCCTTTCTCGCTCCATTTCCCGCAGGGGACCCTGTCCCCAGTCTCTCCAACACGAGCACTGTAAAATGCCTCTGGCTTCAGGAACGGCCCTGTCAACTAGAGCGCAGTCCTTCTGTAGCATTCACTCTTGCTCTTAGCAGCCTGGGAACTAGGCATCCAGGCACACAGGGTGCAGCAGGGCTCAGCTCCTAAAACAAGGCGTGAGTCGACAGCAGCCTTCCTTACGGGCCTGCTTCTCACTCCGAGTCACGTTTAGCTTCCATTTCTCATGCTTTCACAAAGGCACCCCACAGGTGACGTCCCGGCTCAGGAAGGGCCGTCTGGGCTGAGGCCCGCGTTCTCTACAGGTTTGTTCCTCGGCGTTGGCTGCATGGCCCTTAGGACTCCAGGCACACACGGGAGAGCCGATCGAGTTTCCCGAAACCAGAGTTGAGGCGACAGGGTGCCCTCTGCCCATGCTGATTTCTCCCCCCGGAACCCAGCTGGGACTCCCTCCCCAGGCTTGCACTCCAGCAGAGGGGAAAATGGCTGCCACCCTGTGGCGAGGCGAAGGAGCTGAAGCTGGGCTTCTTTAGCGGCTTCTCCCTGCCAAACCAGTGCGGAGCACTTAGCATTCCTGTGCACACCTGGAGCAGTAGTGTTAGCTCCAGGTGACAACAGCTGAGTCGAGAGGTGCCTTCCTGGCCCGGGCTGCTTCTCGCTCGGTGGCGGGCACGGAAGGAGCCCGTTCCCCAGGCGCTCACCCACGGTAGCCGGGAAACTGCTCCCTCCCCCTCAGAGCGCTGGATGGTAGCTCAAGCACGGTCTCTGTACACTGCTGTTTCTTGGAGGTAGAACGCAGGCGATCAGGCTTCCATGCGAAAGCGGGGCCTCGGTGCGAGCTTCATGAAACAAGTGGGGGAGTCGAGGGCTGCCTTGTGCAGCAGCCGGCGGCTCCCTCGGATTTAGGTTTGGGACTCCCTTGCAGTGCTCTCACGCACGCACACAACAAAATGCCTCCACCCTCGGGAGCGGCCGTTTTAGCTGGGGCACGCATTCTCTCCCGAGTTTTCCCTTCGAGTGGGGTGGCTGTCCTTCAGCCTGCACGCACCCCCCCGGGGCAACGGTACCAGCCCCAGAGGCATGGTGTGAGTGGAGAGCTCCCTGCAGTCCGGCCTGTCTCCCCCCCACCTCCCCACCCCCCCACCCACGGCCTTACGGAATGGAGCCCGGCCCCGGGCCCCCTCACCCACAGGACCCCCTCAACTGCTTCCTCCCACACAGAGGTCGACGGTAGCTAAAGCACGGTGTCTCTGCAGTGTTGCTGCTTCGAGTTAGAACGCTTGCGGTTAGACTTCCAGGCCAAAGCGGGACCGCAGTGCTCCCTGCCTGAAACAAGCGGGGAGTCGTGTGCTGCCTTCTGCCGGGGCCTGCGTCTCACACGGAAAGCGGTTTGGGCCTCCCTTGCCGGGCGCTCACGCGTGCACACAGCAGAACGCTTCCAGCCTCCGGCCTGGCTCTTTTAGCCGAAGCGGGAGTTCTCTACAGGGCGGTTCCTTTGAGTTAGGGGGTTGGCTTGAGGCCTGCGGGCGCGCGCCCGGGGCAAGGGGAGTAGCCTCAGAAACGAGAGGTGAGTGGAGAGCTGCCTCCCACACAGGCCCCTTTCTCGCTCCATTTCCCGCAGGGGACCCTGTCCCCAGTCTCTCCAACACGAGCACTGTAAAATGCCTCTGGCTTCAGGAACGGCCCTGTCAACTAGAGCGCAGTCCTTCTGTAGCATTCACTCTTGCTCTTAGCAGCCTGGGAACTAGGCATCCAGGCACACAGGGTGCAGCAGGGCTCAGCTCCTAAAACAAGGCGTGAGTCGACAGCAGCCTTCCTTACGGGCCTGCTTCTCACTCCGAGTCACGTTTAGCTTCCATTTCTCATGCTTTCACAAAGGCACCCCACAGGTGACGTCCCGGCTCAGGAAGGGCCGTCTGGGCTGAGGCCCGCGTTCTCTACAGGTTTGTTCCTCGGCGTTGGCTGCATGGCCCTTAGGACTCCAGGCACACACGGGAGAGCCGATCGAGTTTCCCGAAACCAGAGTTGAGGCGACAGGGTGCCCTCTGCCCATGCTGATTTCTCCCCCCGGAACCCAGCTGGGACTCCCTCCCCAGGCTTGCACTCCAGCAGAGGGGAAAATGGCTGCCACCCTGTGGCGAGGCGAAGGAGCTGAAGCTGGGCTTCTTTAGCGGCTTCTCCCTGCCAAACCAGTGCGGAGCACTTAGCATTCCTGTGCACACCTGGAGCAGTAGTGTTAGCTCCAGGTGACAACAGCTGAGTCGAGAGGTGCCTTCCTGGCCCGGGCTGCTTCTCGCTCGGTGGCGGGCACGGAAGGAGCCCGTTCCCCAGGCGCTCACCCACGGTAGCCGGGAAACTGCTCCCTCCCCCTCAGAGCGCTGGATGGTAGCTCAAGCACGGTCTCTGTACACTGCTGTTTCTTGGAGGTAGAACGCAGGCGATCAGGCTTCCATGCGAAAGCGGGGCCTCGGTGCGAGCTTCATGAAACAAGTGGGGGAGTCGAGGGCTGCCTTGTGCAGCAGCCGGCGGCTCCCTCGGATTTAGGTTTGGGACTCCCTTGCAGTGCTCTCACGCACGCACACAACAAAATGCCTCCACCCTCGGGAGCGGCCGTTTTAGCTGGGGCACGCATTCTCTCCCGAGTTTTCCCTTCGAGTGGGGTGGCTGTCCTTCAGCCTGCACGCACCCCCCCGGGGCAACGGTACCAGCCCCAGAGGCATGGTGTGAGTGGAGAGCTCCCTGCAGTCCGGCCTGTCTCCCCCCCACCTCCCCACCCCCCCACCCACGGCCTTACGGAATGGAGCCCGGCCCCGGGCCCCCTCACCCACAGGACCCCCTCAACTGCTTCCTCCCACACAGAGGTCGACGGTAGCTAAAGCACGGTGTCTCTGCAGTGTTGCTGCTTCGAGTTAGAACGCTTGCGGTTAGACTTCCAGGCCAAAGCGGGACCGCAGTGCTCCCTGCCTGAAACAAGCGGGGAGTCGTGTGCTTCCTTCTGCCGGGGCCTGCGTCTCACACGGAAAGCGGTTTGGGCCTCCCTTGCCGGGCGCTCACGCGTGCACACAGCAGAACGCTTCCAGCCTCCGGCCTGGCTCTTTTAGCCGAAGCGGGAGTTCTCTACAGGGCGGTTCCTTTGAGTTAGGGGGTTGGCTTGAGGCCTGCGGGCGCGCGCCCGGGGCAAGGGGAGTAGCCTCAGAAACGAGAGGTGAGTGGAGAGCTGCCTCCCACACAGGCCCCTTTCTCGCTCCATTTCCCGCAGGGGACCCTGTCCCCAGTCTCTCCAACACGAGCACTGTAAAATGCCTCTGGCTTCAGGAACGGCCCTGTCAACTAGAGCGCAGTCCTTCTGTAGCATTCACTCTTGCTCTTAGCAGCCTGGGAACTAGGCATCCAGGCACACAGGGTGCAGCAGGGCTCAGCTCCTAAAACAAGGCGTGAGTCGACAGCAGCCTTCCTTACGGGCCTGCTTCTCACTCCGAGTCACGTTTAGCTTCCATTTCTCATGCTTTCACAAAGGCACCCCACAGGGGACGTCCCGGCTCAGGAAGGGCCGTCTGGGCTGAGGCCCGCGTTCTCTACAGGTTTGTTCCTCGGCGTTGGCTGGATGGCCCTTAGGACTCCAGGCACACACGGGAGAGCCGATCGAGTTTCCCGAAACCAGAGTTGAGGCGACAGGGTGCCCTCTGCCCATGCTGATTTCTCCCCCCGGAACCCAGCTGGGACTCCCTCCCCAGGCTTGCACTCCAGCAGAGGGGAAAATGGCTGCCACCCTGTGGCGAGGCGAAGGAGCTGAAGCTGGGCTTCTTTAGCGGCTTCTCCCTGCCAAACCAGTGCGGAGCACTTAGCATTCCTGTGCACACCTGGAGCAGTAGTGTTAGCTCCAGGTGACAACAGCTGAGTCGAGAGGTGCCTTCCTGGCCCGGGCTGCTTCTCGCTCGGTGGCGGGCACGGAAGGAGCCCGTTCCCCAGGCGCTCACCCACGGTAGCCGGGAAACTGCTCCCTCCCCCTCAGAGCGCTGGATGGTAGCTCAAGCACGGTCTCTGTACACTGCTGTTTCTTGGAGGTAGAACGCAGGCGATCAGGCTTCCATGCGAAAGCGGGGCCTCGGTGCGAGCTTCATGAAACAAGTGGGGGAGTCGAGGGCTGCCTTGTGCAGCAGCCGGCGGCTCCCTCGGATTTAGGTTTGGGACTCCCTTGCAGTGCTCTCACGCACGCACACAACAAAATGCCTCCACCCTCGGGAGCGGCCGTTTTAGCTGGGGCACGCATTCTCTCCCGAGTTTTCCCTTCGAGTGGGGTGGCTGTCCTTCAGCCTGCACGCACCCCCCCGGGGCAACGGTACCAGCCCCAGAGGCATGGTGTGAGTGGAGAGCTCCCTGCAGTCCGGCCTGTCTCCCCCCCACGCCCCCACCCCCGGCCTTACGGAATGGAGCCCGGCCCCGGGCCCCCTCACCCACAGGACCCCCTCAACTGCTTCCTCCCACACAGAGGTCGACGGTAGCTAAAGCACGGTGTCTCTGCAGTGTTGCTGCTTCGAGTTAGAACGCTTGCGGTTAGACTTCCATGCCAAAGCGGGACCGCAGTGCTCCCTGCCTGAAACAAGCGGGGAGTCGTGTGCTTCCTTCTGCCGGGGCCTGCGTCTCACACGGAAAGCGGTTTGGGCCTCCCTTGCCGGGCGCTCACGCGTGCACACAGCAGAACGCTTCCAGCCTCCGGCCTGGCTCTTTTAGCCGAAGCGGGAGTTCTCTACAGGGCGGTTCCTTTGAGTTAGGGGGTTGGCTTGAGGCCTGCGGGCGCGCGCCCGGGGCAAGGGGAGTAGCCTCAGAAACGAGAGGTGAGTGGAGAGCTGCCTCCCACACAGGCCCCTTTCTCGCTCCATTTCCCGCAGGGGACCCTGTCCCCAGTCTCTCCAACACGAGCACTGTAAAATGCCTCTGGCTTCAGGAACGGCCCTGTCAAGTAGAGCGCAGTCCTTCTGTAGCATTCACTCTTGCTCTTAGCAGCCTGGGAACTAGGCATCCAGGCACACAGGGTGCAGCAGGGCTCAGCTCCTAAAACAAGGCGTGAGTCGACAGCAGCCTTCCTTACGGGCCTGCTTCTCACTCCGAGTCACGTTTAGCTTCCATTTCTCATGCTTTCACAAAGGCACCCCACAGGGGACGTCCCGGCTCAGGAAGGGCCGTCTGGGCTGAGGCCCGCGTTCTCTACAGGTTTGTTCCTCGGCGTTGGCTGGATGGCCCTTAGGACTCCAGGCACACACGGGAGAGCCGATCGAGTTTCCCGAAACCAGAGTTGAGGCGACAGGGTGCCCTCTGCCCATGCTGATTTCTCCCCCCGGAACCCAGCTGGGACTCCCTCCCCAGGCTTGCACTCCAGCAGAGGGGAAAATGGCTGCCACCCTGTGGCGAGGCGAAGGAGCTGAAGCTGGGCTTCTTTAGCGGCTTCTCCCTGCCAAACCAGTGCGGAGCACTTAGCATTCCTGTGCACACCTGGAGCAGTAGTGTTAGCTCCAGGTGACAACAGCTGAGTCGAGAGGTGCCTTCCTGGCCCGGGCTGCTTCTCCCTCCGTGGCGGGCACGGAAGGAGCCCGTTCCCCAGGCGCTCACCCACGGTAGCCGGGAAACTGCTCCCTCCCCCTCAGAGCGCTGGATGGTAGCTCAAGCACGGTCTCTGTACACTGCTGTTCCTTGGAGGTAGAACGCAGGCGATCAGGCTTCCATGCGAAAGCGGGGCCTCGGTGCGAGCTTCATGAAACAAGTGGGGGAGTCGAGGGCTGCCTTGTGCAGCAGCCGGCGGCTCCCTCGGATTTAGGTTTGGGACTCCCTTGCAGTGCTCTCACGCACGCACACAACAAAATGCCTCCACCCTCGGGAGCGGCCGTTTTAGCTGGGGCACGCATTCTCTCCCGAGTTTTCCCTTCGAGTGGGGTGGCTGTCCTTCAGCCTGCACGCACCCCCCCGGGGCAACGGTACCAGCCCCAGAGGCATGGTGTGAGTGGAGAGCTCCCTGCAGTCCGGCCTGTCTTCCCCCCACGCCCCCACCCCCGGCCTTACGGAATGGAGCCCGGCCCCGGGCCCCCTCACCCACAGGACCCCCTCAACTGCTTCCTCCCACACAGAGGTCGACGGTAGCTAAAGCACGGTGTCTCTGCAGTGTTGCTGCTTCGAGTTAGAACGCTTGCGGTTAGACTTCCAGGCCAAAGCGGGACCGCAGTGCTCCCTGCCTGAAACAAGCGGGGAGTCGTGTGCTGCCTTCTGCCGGGGCCTGCGTCTCACACGGAAAGCGGTTTGGGCCTCCCTTGCCGGGCGCTCACGCGTGCACACAGCAGAACGCTTCCAGCCTCCGGCCTGGCTCTTTTAGCCGAAGCGGGAGTTCTCTACAGGGCGGTTCCTTTGAGTTAGGGGGTTGGCTTGAGGCCTGCGGGCGCGCGCCCGGGGCAAGGGGAGTAGCCTCAGAAACGAGAGGTGAGTGGAGAGCTGCCTCCCACACAGGCCCCTTTCTCGCTCCATTTCCCGCAGGGGACCCTGTCCCCAGTCTCTCCAACACGAGCACTGTAAAATGCCTCTGGCTTCAGGAACGGCCCTGTCAACTAGAGCGCAGTCCTTCTGTAGCATTCACTCTTGCTCTTAGCAGCCTGGGAACTAGGCATCCAGGCACACAGGGTGCAGCAGGGCTCAGCTCCTAAAACAAGGCGTGAGTCGACAGCAGCCTTCCTTACGGGCCTGCTTCTCACTCCGAGTCACGTTTAGCTTCCATTTCTCATGCTTTCACAAAGGCACCCCACAGGGGACGTCCCGGCTCAGGAAGGGCCGTCTGTGCTGAGGCCCGCGTTCTCTACAGGTTTGTTCCTCGGCGTTGGCTGGATGGCCCTTAGGACTCCAGGCACACACGGGAGAGCCGATCGAGTTTCCCGAAACCAGAGTTGAGGCGACAGGGTGCCCTCTGCCCATGCTGATTTCTCCCCCCGGAACCCAGCTGGGACTCCCTCCCCAGGCTTGCACTCCAGCAGAGGGGAAAATGGCTGCCACCCTGTGGCGAGGCGAAGGAGCTGAAGCTGGGCTTCTTTAGCGGCTTCTCCCTGCCAAACCAGTGCGGAGCACTTAGCATTCCTGTGCACACCTGGAGCAGTAGTGTTAGCTCCAGGTGACAACAGCTGAGTCGAGAGGTGCCTTCCTGGCCCGGGCTGCTTCTCCCTCGGTGGCGGGCACGGAAGGAGCCCGTTCCCCAGGCGCTCACCCACGGTAGCCGGGAAACTGCTCCCTCCCCCTCAGAGCGCTGGATGGTAGCTCAAGCAGGGTCTCTGTACACTGCTGTTTCTTGGAGGTAGAACGCAGGCGATCAGGCTTCCATGCGAAAGCGGGGCCTCGGTGCGAGCTTCATGAAACAAGTGGGGGAGTCGAGGGCTGCCTTGTGCAGCAGCCGGCGGCTCCCTCGGATTTAGGTTTGGGACTCCCTTGCAGTGCTCTCACGCACGCACACAACAAAATGCCTCCACCCTCGGGAGCGGCCGTTTTAGCTGGGGCACGCATTCTCTCCCGAGTTTTCCCTTCGAGTGGGGTGGCTGTCCTTCAGCCTGCACGCACCCCCCCGGGGCAACGGTACCAGCCCCAGAGGCATGGTGTGAGTGGAGAGCTCCCTGCAGTCCGGCCTGTCTCCCCCCCACGCCCCCACCCCCGGCCTTACGGAATGGAGCCCGGCCCCGGGCCCCCTCACCCACAGGACCCCCTCAACTGCTTCCTCCCACACAGAGGTCGACGGTAGCTAAAGCACGGTGTCTCTGCAGTGTTGCTGCTTCGAGTTAGAACGCTTGCGGTTAGACTTCCAGGCCAAAGCGGGACCGCAGTGCTCCCTGCCTGAAACAAGCGGGGAGTCGTGTGCTGCCTTCTGCCGGGGCCTGCGTCTCACACGGAAAGCGGTTTGGGCCTCCCTTGCCGGGCGCTCACGCGTGCACACAGCAGAACGCTTCCAGCCTCCGGCCTGGCTCTTTTAGCCGAAGCGGGAGTTCTCTACAGGGCGGTTCCTTTGAGTTAGGGGGTTGGCTTGAGGCCTGCGGGCGCGCGCCCGGGGCAAGGGGAGTAGCCTCAGAAACGAGAGGTGAGTGGAGAGCTGCCTCCCACACAGGCCCCTTTCTCGCTCCATTTCCCGCAGGGGACCCTGTCCCCAGTCTCTCCAACACGAGCACTGTAAAATGCCTCTGGCTTCAGGAACGGCCCTGTCAACTAGAGCGCAGTCCTTCTGTAGCATTCACTCTTGCTCTTAGCAGCCTGGGAACTAGGCATCCAGGCACACAGGGTGCAGCAGGGCTCAGCTCCTAAAACAAGGCGTGAGTCGACAGCAGCCTTCCTTACGGGCCTGCTTCTCACTCCGAGTCACGTTTAGCTTCCATTTCTCATGCTTTCACAAAGGCACCCCACAGGGGACGTCCCGGCTCAGGAAGGGCCGTCTGGGCTGAGGCCCGCGTTCTCTACAGGTTTGTTCCTCGGCGTTGGCTGCATGGCCCTTAGGACTCCAGGCACACACGGGAGAGCCGATCGAGTTTCCCGAAACCAGAGTTGAGGCGACAGGGTGCCCTCTGCCCATGCTGATTTCTCCCCCCGGAACCCAGCTGGGACTCCCTCCCCAGGCTTGCACTCCAGCAGAGGGGAAAATGGCTGCCACCCTGTGGCGAGGCGAAGGAGCTGAAGCTGGGCTTCTTTAGCGGCTTCTCCCTGCCAAACCAGTGCGGAGCACTTAGCATTCCTGTGCACACCTGGAGCAGTAGTGTTAGCTCCAGGTGACAACAGCTGAGTCGAGAGGTGCCTTCCTGGCCCGGGCTGCTTCTCGCTCGGTGGCGGGCACGGAAGGAGCCCGTTCCCCAGGCGCTCACCCACGGTAGCCGGGAAACTGCTCCCTCCCCCTCAGAGCGCTGGATGGTAGCTCAAGCACGGTCTCTGTACACTGCTGTTTCTTGGAGGTAGAACGCAGGCGATCAGGCTTCCATGCGAAAGCGGGGCCTCGGTGCGAGCTTCATGAAACAAGTGGGGGAGTCGAGGGCTGCCTTGTGCAGCAGCCGGCGGCTCCCTCGGATTTAGGTTTGGGACTCCCTTGCAGTGCTCTCACGCACGCACACAACAAAATGCCTCCACCCTCGGGAGCGGCCGTTTTAGCTGGGGCACGCATTCTCTCCCGAGTTTTCCCTTCGAGTGGGGTGGCTGTCCTTCAGCCTGCACGCACCCCCCCGGGGCAACGGTACCAGCCCCAGAGGCATGGTGTGAGTGGAGAGCTCCCTGCAGTCCGGCCTGTCTCCCCCCCACCTCCCCACCCCCCCACCCCCGGCCTTACGGAATGGAGCCCGGCCCCGGGCCCCCTCACCCACAGGACCCCCTCAACTGCTTCCTCCCACACAGAGGTCGACGGTAGCTAAAGCACGGTGTCTCTGCAGTGTTGCTGCTTCGAGTTAGAACGCTTGCGGTTAGACTTCCATGCCAAAGCGGGACCGCAGTGCTCCCTGCCTGAAACAAGCGGGGAGTCGTGTGCTGCCTTCTGCCGGGGCCTGCGTCTCACACGGAAAGCGGTTTGGGCCTCCCTTGCCGGGCGCTCACGCGTGCACACAGCAGAACGCTTCCAGCCTCCGGCCTGGCTCTTTTAGCCGAAGCGGGAGTTCTCTACAGGGCGGTTCCTTTGAGTTAGGGGGTTGGCTTGAGGCCTGCGGGCGCGCGCCCGGGGCAAGGGGAGTAGCCTCAGAAACGAGAGGTGAGTGGAGAGCTGCCTCCCACACAGGCCCCTTTCTCGCTCCATTTCCCGCAGGGGACCCTGTCCCCAGTCTCTCCAACACGAGCACTGTAAAATGCCTCTGGCTTCAGGAACGGCCCTGTCAACTAGAGCGCAGTCCTTCTGTAGCATTCACTCTTGCTCTTAGCAGCCTGGGAACTAGGCATCCAGGCACACAGGGTGCAGCAGGGCTCAGCTCCTAAAACAAGGCGTGAGTCGACAGCAGCCTTCCTTACGGGCCTGCTTCTCACTCCGAGTCACGTTTAGCTTCCATTTCTCATGCTTTCACAAAGGCACCCCACAGGGGACGTCCCGGCTCAGGAAGGGCCGTCTGGGCTGAGGCCCGCGTTCTCTACAGGTTTGTTCCTCGGCGTTGGCTGGATGGCCCTTAGGACTCCAGGCACACACGGGAGAGCCGATCGAGTTTCCCGAAACCAGAGTTGAGGCGACAGGGTGCCCTCTGCCCATGCTGATTTCCCCCCCCGGAACCCAGCTGGGACTCCCTCCCCAGGCTTGCACTCCAGCAGAGGGGAAAATGGCTGCCACCCTGTGGCGAGGCGAAGGAGCTGAAGCTGGGCTTCTTTAGCGGCTTCTCCCTGCCAAACCAGTGCGGAGCACTTAGCATTCCTGTGCACACCTGGAGCAGTAGTGTTAGCTCCAGGTGACAACAGCTGAGTCGAGAGGTGCCTTCCTGGCCCGGGCTGCTTCTCCCTCCGTGGCGGGCACGGAAGGAGCCCGTTCCCCAGGCGCTCACCCACGGTAGCCGGGAAACTGCTCCCTCCCCCTCAGAGCGCTGGATGGTAGCTCAAGCACGGTCTCTGTACACTGCTGTTTCTTGGAGGTAGAACGCAGGCGATCAGGCTTCCATGCGAAAGCGGGGCCTCGGTGCGAGCTTCATGAAACAAGTGGGGGAGTCGAGGGCTGCCTTGTGCAGCAGCCGGCGGCTCCCTCGGATTTAGGTTTGGGACTCCCTTGCAGTGCTCTCACGCACGCACACAACAAAATGCCTCCACCCTCGGGAGCGGCCGTTTTAGCTGGGGCACGCATTCTCTCCCGAGTTTTCCCTTCGAGTGGGGTGGCTGTCCTTCAGCCTGCACGCACCCCCCCGGGGCAACGGTACCAGCCCCAGAGGCATGGTGTGAGTGGAGAGCTCCCTGCAGTCCGGCCTGTCTCCCCCCCACCTCCCCACCCCCCCACCCCCGGCCTTACGGAATGGAGCCCGGCCCCGGGCCCCCTCACCCACAGGACCCCCTCAACTGCTTCCTCCCACACAGAGGTCGACGGTAGCTAAAGCACGGTGTCTCTGCAGTGTTGCTGCTTCGAGTTAGAACGCTTGCGGTTAGACTTCCATGCCAAAGCGGGACCGCAGTGCTCCCTGCCTGAAACAAGCGGGGAGTCGTGTGCTGCCTTCTGCCGGGGCCTGCGTCTCACACGGAAAGCGGTTTGGGCCTCCCTTGCCGGGCGCTCACGCGTGCACACAGCAGAACGCTTCCAGCCTCCGGCCTGGCTCTTTTAGCCGAAGCGGGAGTTCTCTACAGGGCGGTTCCTTTGAGTTAGGGGGTTGGCTTGAGGCCTGCGGGCGCGCGCCCGGGGCAAGGGGAGTAGCCTCAGAAACGAGAGGTGAGTGGAGAGCTGCCTCCCACACAGGCCCCTTTCTCGCTCCATTTCCCGCAGGGGACCCTGTCCCCAGTCTCTCCAACACGAGCACTGTAAAATGCCTCTGGCTTCAGGAACGGCCCTGTCAACTAGAGCGCAGTCCTTCTGTAGCATTCACTCTTGCTCTTAGCAGCCTGGGAACTAGGCATCCAGGCACACAGGGTGCAGCAGGGCTCAGCTCCTAAAACAAGGCGTGAGTCGACAGCAGCCTTCCTTACGGGCCTGCTTCTCACTCCGAGTCACGTTTAGCTTCCATTTCTCATGCTTTCACAAAGGCACCCCACAGGGGACGTCCCGGCTCAGGAAGGGCCGTCTGGGCTGAGGCCCGCGTTCTCTACAGGTTTGTTCCTCGGCGTTGGCTGGATGGCCCTTAGGACTCCAGGCACACACGGGAGAGCCGATCGAGTTTCCCGAAACCAGAGTTGAGGCGACAGGGTGCCCTCTGCCCATGCTGATTTCCCCCCCCGGAACCCAGCTGGGACTCCCTCCCCAGGCTTGCACTCCAGCAGAGGGGAAAATGGCTGCCACCCTGTGGCGAGGCGAAGGAGCTGAAGCTGGGCTTCTTTAGCGGCTTCTCCCTGCCAAACCAGTGCGGAGCACTTAGCATTCCTGTGCACACCTGGAGCAGTAGTGTTAGCTCCAGGTGACAACAGCTGAGTCGAGAGGTGCCTTCCTGGCCCGGGCTGCTTCTCCCTCCGTGGCGGGCACGGAAGGAGCCCGTTCCCCAGGCGCTCACCCACGGTAGCCGGGAAACTGCTCCCTCCCCCTCAGAGCGCTGGATGGTAGCTCAAGCACGGTCTCTGTACACTGCTGTTTCTTGGAGGTAGAACGCAGGCGATCAGGCTTCCATGCGAAAGCGGGGCCTCGGTGCGAGCTTCATGAAACAAGTGGGGGAGTCGAGGGCTGCCTTGTGCAGCAGCCGGCGGCTCCCTCGGATTTAGGTTTGGGACTCCCTTGCAGTGCTCTCACGCACGCACACAACAAAATGCCTCCACCCTCGGGAGCGGCCGTTTTAGCTGGGGCACGCATTCTCTCCCGAGTTTTCCCTTCGAGTGGGGTGGCTGTCCTTCAGCCTGCACGCACCCCCCCGGGGCAACGGTACCAGCCCCAGAGGCATGGTGTGAGTGGAGAGCTCCCTGCAGTCCGGCCTGTCTCCCCCCCACGCCCCCACCCCCGGCCTTACGGAATGGAGCCCGGCCCCGGGCCCCCTCACCCACAGGACCCCCTCAACTGCTTCCTCCCACACAGAGGTCGACGGTAGCTAAAGCACGGTGTCTCTGCAGTGTTGCTGCTTCGAGTTAGAACGCTTGCGGTTAGACTTCCAGGCCAAAGCGGGACCGCAGTGCTCCCTGCCTGAAACAAGCGGGGAGTCGTGTGCTGCCTTCTGCCGGGGCCTGCGTCTCACACGGAAAGCGGTTTGGGCCTCCCTTGCCGGGCGCTCACGCGTGCACACAGCAGAACGCTTCCAGCCTCCGGCCTGGCTCTTTTAGCCGAAGCGGGAGTTCTCTACAGGGCGGTTCCTTTGAGTTAGGGGGTTGGCTTGAGGCCTGCGGGCGCGCGCCCGGGGCAAGGGGAGTAGCCTCAGAAACGAGAGGTGAGTGGAGAGCTGCCTCCCACACAGGCCCCTTTCTCGCTCCATTTCCCGCAGGGGACCCTGTCCCCAGTCTCTCCAACACGAGCACTGTAAAATGCCTCTGGCTTCAGGAACGGCCCTGTCAACTAGAGCGCAGTCCTTCTGTAGCATTCACTCTTGCTCTTAGCAGCCTGGGAACTAGGCATCCAGGCACACAGGGTGCAGCAGGGCTCAGCTCCTAAAACAAGGCGTGAGTCGACAGCAGCCTTCCTTACGGGCCTGCTTCTCACTCCGAGTCACGTTTAGCTTCCATTTCTCATGCTTTCACAAAGGCACCCCACAGGGGACGTCCCGGCTCAGGAAGGGCCGTCTGGGCTGAGGCCCGCGTTCTCTACAGGTTTGTTCCTCGGCGTTGGCTGCATGGCCCTTAGGACTCCAGGCACACACGGGAGAGCCGATCGAGTTTCCCGAAACCAGAGTTGAGGCGACAGGGTGCCCTCTGCCCATGCTGATTTCTCCCCCCGGAACCCAGCTGGGACTCCCTCCCCAGGCTTGCACTCCAGCAGAGGGGAAAATGGCTGCCACCCTGTGGCGAGGCGAAGGAGCTGAAGCTGGGCTTCTTTAGCGGCTTCTCCCTGCCAAACCAGTGCGGAGCACTTAGCATTCCTGTGCACACCTGGAGCAGTAGTGTTAGCTCCAGGTGACAACAGCTGAGTCGAGAGGTGCCTTCCTGGCCCGGGCTGCTTCTCGCTCGGTGGCGGGCACGGAAGGAGCCCGTTCCCCAGGCGCTCACCCACGGTAGCCGGGAAACTGCTCCCTCCCCCTCAGAGCGCTGGATGGTAGCTCAAGCACGGTCTCTGTACACTGCTGTTTCTTGGAGGTAGAACGCAGGCGATCAGGCTTCCATGCGAAAGCGGGGCCTCGGTGCGAGCTTCATGAAACAAGTGGGGGAGTCGAGGGCTGCCTTGTGCAGCAGCCGGCGGCTCCCTCGGATTTAGGTTTGGGACTCCCTTGCAGTGCTCTCACGCACGCACACAACAAAATGCCTCCACCCTCGGGAGCGGCCGTTTTAGCTGGGGCACGCATTCTCTCCCGAGTTTTCCCTTCGAGTGGGGTGGCTGTCCTTCAGCCTGCACGCACCCCCCCGGGGCAACGGTACCAGCCCCAGAGGCATGGTGTGAGTGGAGAGCTCCCTGCAGTCCGGCCTGTCTCCCCCCCACCTCCCCACCCCCCCACCCCCGGCCTTACGGAATGGAGCCCGGCCCCGGGCCCCCTCACCCACAGGACCCCCTCAACTGCTTCCTCCCACACAGAGGTCGACGGTAGCTAAAGCACGGTGTCTCTGCAGTGTTGCTGCTTCGAGTTAGAACGCTTGCGGTTAGACTTCCATGCCAAAGCGGGACCGCAGTGCTCCCTGCCTGAAACAAGCGGGGAGTCGTGTGCTGCCTTCTGCCGGGGCCTGCGTCTCACACGGAAAGCGGTTTGGGCCTCCCTTGCCGGGCGCTCACGCGTGCACACAGCAGAACGCTTCCAGCCTCCGGCCTGGCTCTTTTAGCCGAAGCGGGAGTTCTCTACAGGGCGGTTCCTTTGAGTTAGGGGGTTGGCTTGAGGCCTGCGGGCGCGCGCCCGGGGCAAGGGGAGTAGCCTCAGAAACGAGAGGTGAGTGGAGAGCTGCCTCCCACACAGGCCCCTTTCTCGCTCCATTTCCCGCAGGGGACCCTGTCCCCAGTCTCTCCAACACGAGCACTGTAAAATGCCTCTGGCTTCAGGAACGGCCCTGTCAACTAGAGCGCAGTCCTTCTGTAGCATTCACTCTTGCTCTTAGCAGCCTGGGAACTAGGCATCCAGGCACACAGGGTGCAGCAGGGCTCAGCTCCTAAAACAAGGCGTGAGTCGACAGCAGCCTTCCTTACGGGCCTGCTTCTCACTCCGAGTCACGTTTAGCTTCCATTTCTCATGCTTTCACAAAGGCACCCCACAGGGGACGTCCCGGCTCAGGAAGGGCCGTCTGGGCTGAGGCCCGCGTTCTCTACAGGTTTGTTCCTCGGCGTTGGCTGGATGGCCCTTAGGACTCCAGGCACACACGGGAGAGCCGATCGAGTTTCCCGAAACCAGAGTTGAGGCGACAGGGTGCCCTCTGCCCATGCTGATTTCCCCCCCCGGAACCCAGCTGGGACTCCCTCCCCAGGCTTGCACTCCAGCAGAGGGGAAAATGGCTGCCACCCTGTGGCGAGGCGAAGGAGCTGAAGCTGGGCTTCTTTAGCGGCTTCTCCCTGCCAAACCAGTGCGGAGCACTTAGCATTCCTGTGCACACCTGGAGCAGTAGTGTTAGCTCCAGGTGACAACAGCTGAGTCGAGAGGTGCCTTCCTGGCCCGGGCTGCTTCTCCCTCCGTGGCGGGCACGGAAGGAGCCCGTTCCCCAGGCGCTCACCCACGGTAGCCGGGAAACTGCTCCCTCCCCCTCAGAGCGCTGGATGGTAGCTCAAGCACGGTCTCTGTACACTGCTGTTTCTTGGAGGTAGAACGCAGGCGATCAGGCTTCCATGCGAAAGCGGGGCCTCGGTGCGAGCTTCATGAAACAAGTGGGGGAGTCGAGGGCTGCCTTGTGCAGCAGCCGGCGGCTCCCTCGGATTTAGGTTTGGGACTCCCTTGCAGTGCTCTCACGCACGCACACAACAAAATGCCTCCACCCTCGGGAGCGGCCGTTTTAGCTGGGGCACGCATTCTCTCCCGAGTTTTCCCTTCGAGTGGGGTGGCTGTCCTTCAGCCTGCACGCACCCCCCCGGGGCAACGGTACCAGCCCCAGAGGCATGGTGTGAGTGGAGAGCTCCCTGCAGTCCGGCCTGTCTCCCCCCCACCTCCCCACCCCCCCACCCCCGGCCTTACGGAATGGAGCCCGGCCCCGGGCCCCCTCACCCACAGGACCCCCTCAACTGCTTCCTCCCACACAGAGGTCGACGGTAGCTAAAGCACGGTGTCTCTGCAGTGTTGCTGCTTCGAGTTAGAACGCTTGCGGTTAGACTTCCATGCCAAAGCGGGACCGCAGTGCTCCCTGCCTGAAACAAGCGGGGAGTCGTGTGCTGCCTTCTGCCGGGGCCTGCGTCTCACACGGAAAGCGGTTTGGGCCTCCCTTGCCGGGCGCTCACGCGTGCACACAGCAGAACGCTTCCAGCCTCCGGCCTGGCTCTTTTAGCCGAAGCGGGAGTTCTCTACAGGGCGGTTCCTTTGAGTTAGGGGGTTGGCTTGAGGCCTGCGGGCGCGCGCCCGGGGCAAGGGGAGTAGCCTCAGAAACGAGAGGTGAGTGGAGAGCTGCCTCCCACACAGGCCCCTTTCTCGCTCCATTTCCCGCAGGGGACCCTGTCCCCAGTCTCTCCAACACGAGCACTGTAAAATGCCTCTGGCTTCAGGAACGGCCCTGTCAAGTAGAGCGCAGTCCTTCTGTAGCATTCACTCTTGCTCTTAGCAGCCTGGGAACTAGGCATCCAGGCACACAGGGTGCAGCAGGGCTCAGCTCCTAAAACAAGGCGTGAGTCGACAGCAGCCTTCCTTACGGGCCTGCTTCTCACTCCGAGTCACGTTTAGCTTCCATTTCTCATGCTTTCACAAAGGCACCCCACAGGGGACGTCCCGGCTCAGGAAGGGCCGTCTGGGCTGAGGCCCGCGTTCTCTACAGGTTTGTTCCTCGGCGTTGGCTGGATGGCCCTTAGGACTCCAGGCACACACGGGAGAGCCGATCGAGTTTCCCGAAACCAGAGTTGAGGCGACAGGGTGCCCTCTGCCCATGCTGATTTCTCCCCCCGGAACCCAGCTGGGACTCCCTCCCCAGGCTTGCACTCCAGCAGAGGGGAAAATGGCTGCCACCCTGTGGCGAGGCGAAGGAGCTGAAGCTGGGCTTCTTTAGCGGCTTCTCCCTGCCAAACCAGTGCGGAGCACTTAGCATTCCTGTGCACACCTGGAGCAGTAGTGTTAGCTCCAGGTGACAACAGCTGAGTCGAGAGGTGCCTTCCTGGCCCGGGCTGCTTCTCCCTCCGTGGCGGGCACGGAAGGAGCCCGTTCCCCAGGCGCTCACCCACGGTAGCCGGGAAACTGCTCCCTCCCCCTCAGAGCGCTGGATGGTAGCTCAAGCACGGTCTCTGTACACTGCTGTTCCTTGGAGGTAGAACGCAGGCGATCAGGCTTCCATGCGAAAGCGGGGCCTCGGTGCGAGCTTCATGAAACAAGTGGGGGAGTCGAGGGCTGCCTTGTGCAGCAGCCGGCGGCTCCCTCGGATTTAGGTTTGGGACTCCCTTGCAGTGCTCTCACGCACGCACACAACAAAATGCCTCCACCCTCGGGAGCGGCCGTTTTAGCTGGGGCACGCATTCTCTCCCGAGTTTTCCCTTCGAGTGGGGTGGCTGTCCTTCAGCCTGCACGCACCCCCCCGGGGCAACGGTACCAGCCCCAGAGGCATGGTGTGAGTGGAGAGCTCCCTGCAGTCCGGCCTGTCTCCCCCCCACCTCCCCACCCCCCCACCCACGGCCTTACGGAATGGAGCCCGGCCCCGGGCCCCCTCACCCACAGGACCCCCTCAACTGCTTCCTCCCACACAGAGGTCGACGGTAGCTAAAGCACGGTGTCTCTGCAGTGTTGCTGCTTCGAGTTAGAACGCTTGCGGTTAGACTTCCAGGCCAAAGCGGGACCGCAGTGCTCCCTGCCTGAAACAAGCGGGGAGTCGTGTGCTGCCTTCTGCCGGGGCCTGCGTCTCACACGGAAAGCGGTTTGGGCCTCCCTTGCCGGGCGCTCACGCGTGCACACAGCAGAACGCTTCCAGCCTCCGGCCTGGCTCTTTTAGCCGAAGCGGGAGTTCTCTACAGGGCGGTTCCTTTGAGTTAGGGGGTTGGCTTGAGGCCTGCGGGCGCGCGCCCGGGGCAAGGGGAGTAGCCTCAGAAACGAGAGGTGAGTGGAGAGCTGCCTCCCACACAGGCCCCTTTCTCGCTCCATTTCCCGCAGGGGACCCTGTCCCCAGTCTCTCCAACACGAGCACTGTAAAATGCCTCTGGCTTCAGGAACGGCCCTGTCAACTAGAGCGCAGTCCTTCTGTAGCATTCACTCTTGCTCTTAGCAGCCTGGGAACTAGGCATCCAGGCACACAGGGTGCAGCAGGGCTCAGCTCCTAAAACAAGGCGTGAGTCGACAGCAGCCTTCCTTACGGGCCTGCTTCTCACTCCGAGTCACGTTTAGCTTCCATTTCTCATGCTTTCACAAAGGCACCCCACAGGTGACGTCCCGGCTCAGGAAGGGCCGTCTGGGCTGAGGCCCGCGTTCTCTACAGGTTTGTTCCTCGGCGTTGGCTGCATGGCCCTTAGGACTCCAGGCACACACGGGAGAGCCGATCGAGTTTCCCGAAACCAGAGTTGAGGCGACAGGGTGCCCTCTGCCCATGCTGATTTCTCCCCCCGGAACCCAGCTGGGACTCCCTCCCCAGGCTTGCACTCCAGCAGAGGGGAAAATGGCTGCCACCCTGTGGCGAGGCGAAGGAGCTGAAGCTGGGCTTCTTTAGCGGCTTCTCCCTGCCAAACCAGTGCGGAGCACTTAGCATTCCTGTGCACACCTGGAGCAGTAGTGTTAGCTCCAGGTGACAACAGCTGAGTCGAGAGGTGCCTTCCTGGCCCGGGCTGCTTCTCGCTCGGTGGCGGGCACGGAAGGAGCCCGTTCCCCAGGCGCTCACCCACGGTAGCCGGGAAACTGCTCCCTCCCCCTCAGAGCGCTGGATGGTAGCTCAAGCACGGTCTCTGTACACTGCTGTTTCTTGGAGGTAGAACGCAGGCGATCAGGCTTCCATGCGAAAGCGGGGCCTCGGTGCGAGCTTCATGAAACAAGTGGGGGAGTCGAGGGCTGCCTTGTGCAGCAGCCGGCGGCTCCCTCGGATTTAGGTTTGGGACTCCCTTGCAGTGCTCTCACGCACGCACACAACAAAATGCCTCCACCCTCGGGAGCGGCCGTTTTAGCTGGGGCACGCATTCTCTCCCGAGTTTTCCCTTCGAGTGGGGTGGCTGTCCTTCAGCCTGCACGCACCCCCCCGGGGCAACGGTACCAGCCCCAGAGGCATGGTGTGAGTGGAGAGCTCCCTGCAGTCCGGCCTGTCTCCCCCCCACCTCCCCACCCCCCCACCCACGGCCTTACGGAATGGAGCCCGGCCCCGGGCCCCCTCACCCACAGGACCCCCTCAACTGCTTCCTCCCACACAGAGGTCGACGGTAGCTAAAGCACGGTGTCTCTGCAGTGTTGCTGCTTCGAGTTAGAACGCTTGCGGTTAGACTTCCAGGCCAAAGCGGGACCGCAGTGCTCCCTGCCTGAAACAAGCGGGGAGTCGTGTGCTTCCTTCTGCCGGGGCCTGCGTCTCACACGGAAAGCGGTTTGGGCCTCCCTTGCCGGGCGCTCACGCGTGCACACAGCAGAACGCTTCCAGCCTCCGGCCTGGCTCTTTTAGCCGAAGCGGGAGTTCTCTACAGGGCGGTTCCTTTGAGTTAGGGGGTTGGCTTGAGGCCTGCGGGCGCGCGCCCGGGGCAAGGGGAGTAGCCTCAGAAACGAGAGGTGAGTGGAGAGCTGCCTCCCACACAGGCCCCTTTCTCGCTCCATTTCCCGCAGGGGACCCTGTCCCCAGTCTCTCCAACACGAGCACTGTAAAATGCCTCTGGCTTCAGGAACGGCCCTGTCAACTAGAGCGCAGTCCTTCTGTAGCATTCACTCTTGCTCTTAGCAGCCTGGGAACTAGGCATCCAGGCACACAGGGTGCAGCAGGGCTCAGCTCCTAAAACAAGGCGTGAGTCGACAGCAGCCTTCCTTACGGGCCTGCTTCTCACTCCGAGTCACGTTTAGCTTCCATTTCTCATGCTTTCACAAAGGCACCCCACAGGGGACGTCCCGGCTCAGGAAGGGCCGTCTGGGCTGAGGCCCGCGTTCTCTACAGGTTTGTTCCTCGGCGTTGGCTGGATGGCCCTTAGGACTCCAGGCACACACGGGAGAGCCGATCGAGTTTCCCGAAACCAGAGTTGAGGCGACAGGGTGCCCTCTGCCCATGCTGATTTCTCCCCCCGGAACCCAGCTGGGACTCCCTCCCCAGGCTTGCACTCCAGCAGAGGGGAAAATGGCTGCCACCCTGTGGCGAGGCGAAGGAGCTGAAGCTGGGCTTCTTTAGCGGCTTCTCCCTGCCAAACCAGTGCGGAGCACTTAGCATTCCTGTGCACACCTGGAGCAGTAGTGTTAGCTCCAGGTGACAACAGCTGAGTCGAGAGGTGCCTTCCTGGCCCGGGCTGCTTCTCGCTCGGTGGCGGGCACGGAAGGAGCCCGTTCCCCAGGCGCTCACCCACGGTAGCCGGGAAACTGCTCCCTCCCCCTCAGAGCGCTGGATGGTAGCTCAAGCACGGTCTCTGTACACTGCTGTTTCTTGGAGGTAGAACGCAGGCGATCAGGCTTCCATGCGAAAGCGGGGCCTCGGTGCGAGCTTCATGAAACAAGTGGGGGAGTCGAGGGCTGCCTTGTGCAGCAGCCGGCGGCTCCCTCGGATTTAGGTTTGGGACTCCCTTGCAGTGCTCTCACGCACGCACACAACAAAATGCCTCCACCCTCGGGAGCGGCCGTTTTAGCTGGGGCACGCATTCTCTCCCGAGTTTTCCCTTCGAGTGGGGTGGCTGTCCTTCAGCCTGCACGCACCCCCCCGGGGCAACGGTACCAGCCCCAGAGGCATGGTGTGAGTGGAGAGCTCCCTGCAGTCCGGCCTGTCTCCCCCGCACGCCCCCACCCCCGGCCTTACGGAATGGAGCCCGGCCCCGGGCCCCCTCACCCACAGGACCCCCTCAACTGCTTCCTCCCACACAGAGGTCGACGGTAGCTAAAGCACGGTGTCTCTGCAGTGTTGCTGCTTCGAGTTAGAACGCTTGCGGTTAGACTTCCAGGCCAAAGCGGGACCGCAGTGCTCCCTGCCTGAAACAAGCGGGGAGTCGTGTGCTGCCTTCTGCCGGGGCCTGCGTCTCACACGGAAAGCGGTTTGGGCCTCCCTTGCCGGGCGCTCACGCGTGCACACAGCAGAACGCTTCCAGCCTCCGGCCTGGCTCTTTTAGCCGAAGCGGGAGTTCTCTACAGGGCGGTTCCTTTGAGTTAGGGGGTTGGCTTGAGGCCTGCGGGCGCGCGCCCGGGGCAAGGGGAGTAGCCTCAGAAACGAGAGGTGAGTGGAGAGCTGCCTCCCACACAGGCCCCTTTCTCGCTCCATTTCCCGCAGGGGACCCTGTCCCCAGTCTCTCCAACACGAGCACTGTAAAATGCCTCTGGCTTCAGGAACGGCCCTGTCAACTAGAGCGCAGTCCTTCTGTAGCATTCACTCTTGCTCTTAGCAGCCTGGGAACTAGGCATCCAGGCACACAGGGTGCAGCAGGGCTCAGCTCCTAAAACAAGGCGTGAGTCGACAGCAGCCTTCCTTACGGGCCTGCTTCTCACTCCGAGTCACGTTTAGCTTCCATTTCTCATGCTTTCACAAAGGCACCCCACAGGGGACGTCCCGGCTCAGGAAGGGCCGTCTGGGCTGAGGCCCGCGTTCTCTACAGGTTTGTTCCTCGGCGTTGGCTGGATGGCCCTTAGGACTCCAGGCACACACGGGAGAGCCGATCGAGTTTCCCGAAACCAGAGTTGAGGCGACAGGGTGCCCTCTGCCCATGCTGATTTCTCCCCCCGGAACCCAGCTGGGACTCCCTCCCCAGGCTTGCACTCCAGCAGAGGGGAAAATGGCTGCCACCCTGTGGCGAGGCGAAGGAGCTGAAGCTGGGCTTCTTTAGCGGCTTCTCCCTGCCAAACCAGTGCGGAGCACTTAGCATTCCTGTGCACACCTGGAGCAGTAGTGTTAGCTCCAGGTGACAACAGCTGAGTCGAGAGGTGCCTTCCTGGCCCGGGCTGCTTCTCCCTCCGTGGCGGGCACGGAAGGAGCCCGTTCCCCAGGCGCTCACCCACGGTAGCCGGGAAACTGCTCCCTCCCCCTCAGAGCGCTGGATGGTAGCTCAAGCACGGTCTCTGTACACTGCTGTTCCTTGGAGGTAGAACGCAGGCGATCAGGCTTCCATGCGAAAGCGGGGCCTCGGTGCGAGCTTCATGAAACAAGTGGGGGAGTCGAGGGCTGCCTTGTGCAGCAGCCGGCGGCTCCCTCGGATTTAGGTTTGGGACTCCCTTGCAGTGCTCTCACGCACGCACACAACAAAATGCCTCCACCCTCGGGAGCGGCCGTTTTAGCTGGGGCACGCATTCTCTCCCGAGTTTTCCCTTCGAGTGGGGTGGCTGTCCTTCAGCCTGCACGCACCCCCCCGGGGCAACGGTACCAGCCCCAGAGGCATGGTGTGAGTGGAGAGCTCCCTGCAGTCCGGCCTGTCTTCCCCCCACGCCCCCACCCCCGGCCTTACGGAATGGAGCCCGGCCCCGGGCCCCCTCACCCACAGGACCCCCTCAACTGCTTCCTCCCACACAGAGGTCGACGGTAGCTAAAGCACGGTGTCTCTGCAGTGTTGCTGCTTCGAGTTAGAACGCTTGCGGTTAGACTTCCAGGCCAAAGCGGGACCGCAGTGCTCCCTGCCTGAAACAAGCGGGGAGTCGTGTGCTGCCTTCTGCCGGGGCCTGCGTCTCACACGGAAAGCGGTTTGGGCCTCCCTTGCCGGGCGCTCACGCGTGCACACAGCAGAACGCTTCCAGCCTCCGGCCTGGCTCTTTTAGCCGAAGCGGGAGTTCTCTACAGGGCGGTTCCTTTGAGTTAGGGGGTTGGCTTGAGGCCTGCGGGCGCGCGCCCGGGGCAAGGGGAGTAGCCTCAGAAACGAGAGGTGAGTGGAGAGCTGCCTCCCACACAGGCCCCTTTCTCGCTCCATTTCCCGCAGGGGACCCTGTCCCCAGTCTCTCCAACACGAGCACTGTAAAATGCCTCTGGCTTCAGGAACGGCCCTGTCAACTAGAGCGCAGTCCTTCTGTAGCATTCACTCTTGCTCTTAGCAGCCTGGGAACTAGGCATCCAGGCACACAGGGTGCAGCAGGGCTCAGCTCCTAAAACAAGGCGTGAGTCGACAGCAGCCTTCCTTACGGGCCTGCTTCTCACTCCGAGTCACGTTTAGCTTCCATTTCTCATGCTTTCACAAAGGCACCCCACAGGGGACGTCCCGGCTCAGGAAGGGCCGTCTGTGCTGAGGCCCGCGTTCTCTACAGGTTTGTTCCTCGGCGTTGGCTGGATGGCCCTTAGGACTCCAGGCACACACGGGAGAGCCGATCGAGTTTCCCGAAACCAGAGTTGAGGCGACAGGGTGCCCTCTGCCCATGCTGATTTCTCCCCCCGGAACCCAGCTGGGACTCCCTCCCCAGGCTTGCACTCCAGCAGAGGGGAAAATGGCTGCCACCCTGTGGCGAGGCGAAGGAGCTGAAGCTGGGCTTCTTTAGCGGCTTCTCCCTGCCAAACCAGTGCGGAGCACTTAGCATTCCTGTGCACACCTGGAGCAGTAGTGTTAGCTCCAGGTGACAACAGCTGAGTCGAGAGGTGCCTTCCTGGCCCGGGCTGCTTCTCCCTCGGTGGCGGGCACGGAAGGAGCCCGTTCCCCAGGCGCTCACCCACGGTAGCCGGGAAACTGCTCCCTCCCCCTCAGAGCGCTGGATGGTAGCTCAAGCAGGGTCTCTGTACACTGCTGTTTCTTGGAGGTAGAACGCAGGCGATCAGGCTTCCATGCGAAAGCGGGGCCTCGGTGCGAGCTTCATGAAACAAGTGGGGGAGTCGAGGGCTGCCTTGTGCAGCAGCCGGCGGCTCCCTCGGATTTAGGTTTGGGACTCCCTTGCAGTGCTCTCACGCACGCACACAACAAAATGCCTCCACCCTCGGGAGCGGCCGTTTTAGCTGGGGCACGCATTCTCTCCCGAGTTTTCCCTTCGAGTGGGGTGGCTGTCCTTCAGCCTGCACGCACCCCCCCGGGGCAACGGTACCAGCCCCAGAGGCATGGTGTGAGTGGAGAGCTCCCTGCAGTCCGGCCTGTCTCCCCCCCACGCCCCCACCCCCGGCCTTACGGAATGGAGCCCGGCCCCGGGCCCCCTCACCCACAGGACCCCCTCAACTGCTTCCTCCCACACAGAGGTCGACGGTAGCTAAAGCACGGTGTCTCTGCAGTGTTGCTGCTTCGAGTTAGAACGCTTGCGGTTAGACTTCCAGGCCAAAGCGGGACCGCAGTGCTCCCTGCCTGAAACAAGCGGGGAGTCGTGTGCTGCCTTCTGCCGGGGCCTGCGTCTCACACGGAAAGCGGTTTGGGCCTCCCTTGCCGGGCGCTCACGCGTGCACACAGCAGAACGCTTCCAGCCTCCGGCCTGGCTCTTTTAGCCGAAGCGGGAGTTCTCTACAGGGCGGTTCCTTTGAGTTAGGGGGTTGGCTTGAGGCCTGCGGGCGCGCGCCCGGGGCAAGGGGAGTAGCCTCAGAAACGAGAGGTGAGTGGAGAGCTGCCTCCCACACAGGCCCCTTTCTCGCTCCATTTCCCGCAGGGGACCCTGTCCCCAGTCTCTCCAACACGAGCACTGTAAAATGCCTCTGGCTTCAGGAACGGCCCTGTCAACTAGAGCGCAGTCCTTCTGTAGCATTCACTCTTGCTCTTAGCAGCCTGGGAACTAGGCATCCAGGCACACAGGGTGCAGCAGGGCTCAGCTCCTAAAACAAGGCGTGAGTCGACAGCAGCCTTCCTTACGGGCCTGCTTCTCACTCCGAGTCACGTTTAGCTTCCATTTCTCATGCTTTCACAAAGGCACCCCACAGGGGACGTCCCGGCTCAGGAAGGGCCGTCTGGGCTGAGGCCCGCGTTCTCTACAGGTTTGTTCCTCGGCGTTGGCTGCATGGCCCTTAGGACTCCAGGCACACACGGGAGAGCCGATCGAGTTTCCCGAAACCAGAGTTGAGGCGACAGGGTGCCCTCTGCCCATGCTGATTTCTCCCCCCGGAACCCAGCTGGGACTCCCTCCCCAGGCTTGCACTCCAGCAGAGGGGAAAATGGCTGCCACCCTGTGGCGAGGCGAAGGAGCTGAAGCTGGGCTTCTTTAGCGGCTTCTCCCTGCCAAACCAGTGCGGAGCACTTAGCATTCCTGTGCACACCTGGAGCAGTAGTGTTAGCTCCAGGTGACAACAGCTGAGTCGAGAGGTGCCTTCCTGGCCCGGGCTGCTTCTCGCTCGGTGGCGGGCACGGAAGGAGCCCGTTCCCCAGGCGCTCACCCACGGTAGCCGGGAAACTGCTCCCTCCCCCTCAGAGCGCTGGATGGTAGCTCAAGCACGGTCTCTGTACACTGCTGTTTCTTGGAGGTAGAACGCAGGCGATCAGGCTTCCATGCGAAAGCGGGGCCTCGGTGCGAGCTTCATGAAACAAGTGGGGGAGTCGAGGGCTGCCTTGTGCAGCAGCCGGCGGCTCCCTCGGATTTAGGTTTGGGACTCCCTTGCAGTGCTCTCACGCACGCACACAACAAAATGCCTCCACCCTCGGGAGCGGCCGTTTTAGCTGGGGCACGCATTCTCTCCCGAGTTTTCCCTTCGAGTGGGGTGGCTGTCCTTCAGCCTGCACGCACCCCCCCGGGGCAACGGTACCAGCCCCAGAGGCATGGTGTGAGTGGAGAGCTCCCTGCAGTCCGGCCTGTCTCCCCCCCACCTCCCCACCCCCCCACCCCCGGCCTTACGGAATGGAGCCCGGCCCCGGGCCCCCTCACCCACAGGACCCCCTCAACTGCTTCCTCCCACACAGAGGTCGACGGTAGCTAAAGCACGGTGTCTCTGCAGTGTTGCTGCTTCGAGTTAGAACGCTTGCGGTTAGACTTCCATGCCAAAGCGGGACCGCAGTGCTCCCTGCCTGAAACAAGCGGGGAGTCGTGTGCTGCCTTCTGCCGGGGCCTGCGTCTCACACGGAAAGCGGTTTGGGCCTCCCTTGCCGGGCGCTCACGCGTGCACACAGCAGAACGCTTCCAGCCTCCGGCCTGGCTCTTTTAGCCGAAGCGGGAGTTCTCTACAGGGCGGTTCCTTTGAGTTAGGGGGTTGGCTTGAGGCCTGCGGGCGCGCGCCCGGGGCAAGGGGAGTAGCCTCAGAAACGAGAGGTGAGTGGAGAGCTGCCTCCCACACAGGCCCCTTTCTCGCTCCATTTCCCGCAGGGGACCCTGTCCCCAGTCTCTCCAACACGAGCACTGTAAAATGCCTCTGGCTTCAGGAACGGCCCTGTCAACTAGAGCGCAGTCCTTCTGTAGCATTCACTCTTGCTCTTAGCAGCCTGGGAACTAGGCATCCAGGCACACAGGGTGCAGCAGGGCTCAGCTCCTAAAACAAGGCGTGAGTCGACAGCAGCCTTCCTTACGGGCCTGCTTCTCACTCCGAGTCACGTTTAGCTTCCATTTCTCATGCTTTCACAAAGGCACCCCACAGGGGACGTCCCGGCTCAGGAAGGGCCGTCTGGGCTGAGGCCCGCGTTCTCTACAGGTTTGTTCCTCGGCGTTGGCTGGATGGCCCTTAGGACTCCAGGCACACACGGGAGAGCCGATCGAGTTTCCCGAAACCAGAGTTGAGGCGACAGGGTGCCCTCTGCCCATGCTGATTTCCCCCCCCGGAACCCAGCTGGGACTCCCTCCCCAGGCTTGCACTCCAGCAGAGGGGAAAATGGCTGCCACCCTGTGGCGAGGCGAAGGAGCTGAAGCTGGGCTTCTTTAGCGGCTTCTCCCTGCCAAACCAGTGCGGAGCACTTAGCATTCCTGTGCACACCTGGAGCAGTAGTGTTAGCTCCAGGTGACAACAGCTGAGTCGAGAGGTGCCTTCCTGGCCCGGGCTGCTTCTCCCTCCGTGGCGGGCACGGAAGGAGCCCGTTCCCCAGGCGCTCACCCACGGTAGCCGGGAAACTGCTCCCTCCCCCTCAGAGCGCTGGATGGTAGCTCAAGCACGGTCTCTGTACACTGCTGTTTCTTGGAGGTAGAACGCAGGCGATCAGGCTTCCATGCGAAAGCGGGGCCTCGGTGCGAGCTTCATGAAACAAGTGGGGGAGTCGAGGGCTGCCTTGTGCAGCAGCCGGCGGCTCCCTCGGATTTAGGTTTGGGACTCCCTTGCAGTGCTCTCACGCACGCACACAACAAAATGCCTCCACCCTCGGGAGCGGCCGTTTTAGCTGGGGCACGCATTCTCTCCCGAGTTTTCCCTTCGAGTGGGGTGGCTGTCCTTCAGCCTGCACGCACCCCCCCGGGGCAACGGTACCAGCCCCAGAGGCATGGTGTGAGTGGAGAGCTCCCTGCAGTCCGGCCTGTCTCCCCCCCACGCCCCCACCCCCGGCCTTACGGAATGGAGCCCGGCCCCGGGCCCCCTCACCCACAGGACCCCCTCAACTGCTTCCTCCCACACAGAGGTCGACGGTAGCTAAAGCACGGTGTCTCTGCAGTGTTGCTGCTTCGAGTTAGAACGCTTGCGGTTAGACTTCCAGGCCAAAGCGGGACCGCAGTGCTCCCTGCCTGAAACAAGCGGGGAGTCGTGTGCTGCCTTCTGCCGGGGCCTGCGTCTCACACGGAAAGCGGTTTGGGCCTCCCTTGCCGGGCGCTCACGCGTGCACACAGCAGAACGCTTCCAGCCTCCGGCCTGGCTCTTTTAGCCGAAGCGGGAGTTCTCTACAGGGCGGTTCCTTTGAGTTAGGGGGTTGGCTTGAGGCCTGCGGGCGCGCGCCCGGGGCAAGGGGAGTAGCCTCAGAAACGAGAGGTGAGTGGAGAGCTGCCTCCCACACAGGCCCCTTTCTCGCTCCATTTCCCGCAGGGGACCCTGTCCCCAGTCTCTCCAACACGAGCACTGTAAAATGCCTCTGGCTTCAGGAACGGCCCTGTCAACTAGAGCGCAGTCCTTCTGTAGCATTCACTCTTGCTCTTAGCAGCCTGGGAACTAGGCATCCAGGCACACAGGGTGCAGCAGGGCTCAGCTCCTAAAACAAGGCGTGAGTCGACAGCAGCCTTCCTTACGGGCCTGCTTCTCACTCCGAGTCACGTTTAGCTTCCATTTCTCATGCTTTCACAAAGGCACCCCACAGGGGACGTCCCGGCTCAGGAAGGGCCGTCTGGGCTGAGGCCCGCGTTCTCTACAGGTTTGTTCCTCGGCGTTGGCTGCATGGCCCTTAGGACTCCAGGCACACACGGGAGAGCCGATCGAGTTTCCCGAAACCAGAGTTGAGGCGACAGGGTGCCCTCTGCCCATGCTGATTTCTCCCCCCGGAACCCAGCTGGGACTCCCTCCCCAGGCTTGCACTCCAGCAGAGGGGAAAATGGCTGCCACCCTGTGGCGAGGCGAAGGAGCTGAAGCTGGGCTTCTTTAGCGGCTTCTCCCTGCCAAACCAGTGCGGAGCACTTAGCATTCCTGTGCACACCTGGAGCAGTAGTGTTAGCTCCAGGTGACAACAGCTGAGTCGAGAGGTGCCTTCCTGGCCCGGGCTGCTTCTCCCTCCGTGGCGGGCACGGAAGGAGCCCGTTCCCCAGGCGCTCACCCACGGTAGCCGGGAAACTGCTCCCTCCCCCTCAGAGCGCTGGATGGTAGCTCAAGCACGGTCTCTGTACACTGCTGTTTCTTGGAGGTAGAACGCAGGCGATCAGGCTTCCATGCGAAAGCGGGGCCTCGGTGCGAGCTTCATGAAACAAGTGGGGGAGTCGAGGGCTGCCTTGTGCAGCAGCCGGCGGCTCCCTCGGATTTAGGTTTGGGACTCCCTTGCAGTGCTCTCACGCACGCACACAACAAAATGCCTCCACCCTCGGGAGCGGCCGTTTTAGCTGGGGCACGCATTCTCTCCCGAGTTTTCCCTTCGAGTGGGGTGGCTGTCCTTCAGCCTGCACGCACCCCCCCGGGGCAACGGTACCAGCCCCAGAGGCATGGTGTGAGTGGAGAGCTCCCTGCAGTCCGGCCTGTCTCCCCCCCACCTCCCCACCCCCCCCACCCCCGGCCTTACGGAATGGAGCCCGGCCCCGGGCCCCCTCACCCACAGGACCCCCTCAACTGCTTCCTCCCACACAGAGGTCGACGGTAGCTAAAGCACGGTGTCTCTGCAGTGTTGCTGCTTCGAGTTAGAACGCTTGCGGTTAGACTTCCATGCCAAAGCGGGACCGCAGTGCTCCCTGCCTGAAACAAGCGGGGAGTCGTGTGCTGCCTTCTGCCGGGGCCTGCGTCTCACACGGAAAGCGGTTTGGGCCTCCCTTGCCGGGCGCTCACGCGTGCACACAGCAGAACGCTTCCAGCCTCCGGCCTGGCTCTTTTAGCCGAAGCGGGAGTTCTCTACAGGGCGGTTCCTTTGAGTTAGGGGGTTGGCTTGAGGCCTGCGGGCGCGCGCCCGGGGCAAGGGGAGTAGCCTCAGAAACGAGAGGTGAGTGGAGAGCTGCCTCCCACACAGGCCCCTTTCTCGCTCCATTTCCCGCAGGGGACCCTGTCCCCAGTCTCTCCAACACGAGCACTGTAAAATGCCTCTGGCTTCAGGAACGGCCCTGTCAACTAGAGCGCAGTCCTTCTGTAGCATTCACTCTTGCTCTTAGCAGCCTGGGAACTAGGCATCCAGGCACACAGGGTGCAGCAGGGCTCAGCTCCTAAAACAAGGCGTGAGTCGACAGCAGCCTTCCTTACGGGCCTGCTTCTCACTCCGAGTCACGTTTAGCTTCCATTTCTCATGCTTTCACAAAGGCACCCCACAGGGGACGTCCCGGCTCAGGAAGGGCCGTCTGGGCTGAGGCCCGCGTTCTCTACAGGTTTGTTCCTCGGCGTTGGCTGGATGGCCCTTAGGACTCCAGGCACACACGGGAGAGCCGATCGAGTTTCCCGAAACCAGAGTTGAGGCGACAGGGTGCCCTCTGCCCATGCTGATTTCCCCCCCCGGAACCCAGCTGGGACTCCCTCCCCAGGCTTGCACTCCAGCAGAGGGGAAAATGGCTGCCACCCTGTGGCGAGGCGAAGGAGCTGAAGCTGGGCTTCTTTAGCGGCTTCTCCCTGCCAAACCAGTGCGGAGCACTTAGCATTCCTGTGCACACCTGGAGCAGTAGTGTTAGCTCCAGGTGACAACAGCTGAGTCGAGAGGTGCCTTCCTGGCCCGGGCTGCTTCTCCCTCCGTGGCGGGCACGGAAGGAGCCCGTTCCCCAGGCGCTCACCCACGGTAGCCGGGAAACTGCTCCCTCCCCCTCAGAGCGCTGGATGGTAGCTCAAGCACGGTCTCTGTACACTGCTGTTTCTTGGAGGTAGAACGCAGGCGATCAGGCTTCCATGCGAAAGCGGGGCCTCGGTGCGAGCTTCATGAAACAAGTGGGGGAGTCGAGGGCTGCCTTGTGCAGCAGCCGGCGGCTCCCTCGGATTTAGGTTTGGGACTCCCTTGCAGTGCTCTCACGCACGCACACAACAAAATGCCTCCACCCTCGGGAGCGGCCGTTTTAGCTGGGGCACGCATTCTCTCCCGAGTTTTCCCTTCGAGTGGGGTGGCTGTCCTTCAGCCTGCACGCACCCCCCCGGGGCAACGGTACCAGCCCCAGAGGCATGGTGTGAGTGGAGAGCTCCCTGCAGTCCGGCCTGTCTCCCCCCCACCTCCCCACCCCCCCACCCCCGGCCTTACGGAATGGAGCCCGGCCCCGGGCCCCCTCACCCACAGGACCCCCTCAACTGCTTCCTCCCACACAGAGGTCGACGGTAGCTAAAGCACGGTGTCTCTGCAGTGTTGCTGCTTCGAGTTAGAACGCTTGCGGTTAGACTTCCATGCCAAAGCGGGACCGCAGTGCTCCCTGCCTGAAACAAGCGGGGAGTCGTGTGCTGCCTTCTGCCGGGGCCTGCGTCTCACACGGAAAGCGGTTTGGGCCTCCCTTGCCGGGCGCTCACGCGTGCACACAGCAGAACGCTTCCAGCCTCCGGCCTGGCTCTTTTAGCCGAAGCGGGAGTTCTCTACAGGGCGGTTCCTTTGAGTTAGGGGGTTGGCTTGAGGCCTGCGGGCGCGCGCCCGGGGCAAGGGGAGTAGCCTCAGAAACGAGAGGTGAGTGGAGAGCTGCCTCCCACACAGGCCCCTTTCTCGCTCCATTTCCCGCAGGGGACCCTGTCCCCAGTCTCTCCAACACGAGCACTGTAAAATGCCTCTGGCTTCAGGAACGGCCCTGTCAAGTAGAGCGCAGTCCTTCTGTAGCATTCACTCTTGCTCTTAGCAGCCTGGGAACTAGGCATCCAGGCACACAGGGTGCAGCAGGGCTCAGCTCCTAAAACAAGGCGTGAGTCGACAGCAGCCTTCCTTACGGGCCTGCTTCTCACTCCGAGTCACGTTTAGCTTCCATTTCTCATGCTTTCACAAAGGCACCCCACAGGGGACGTCCCGGCTCAGGAAGGGCCGTCTGGGCTGAGGCCCGCGTTCTCTACAGGTTTGTTCCTCGGCGTTGGCTGGATGGCCCTTAGGACTCCAGGCACACACGGGAGAGCCGATCGAGTTTCCCGAAACCAGAGTTGAGGCGACAGGGTGCCCTCTGCCCATGCTGATTTCTCCCCCCGGAACCCAGCTGGGACTCCCTCCCCAGGCTTGCACTCCAGCAGAGGGGAAAATGGCTGCCACCCTGTGGCGAGGCGAAGGAGCTGAAGCTGGGCTTCTTTAGCGGCTTCTCCCTGCCAAACCAGTGCGGAGCACTTAGCATTCCTGTGCACACCTGGAGCAGTAGTGTTAGCTCCAGGTGACAACAGCTGAGTCGAGAGGTGCCTTCCTGGCCCGGGCTGCTTCTCCCTCCGTGGCGGGCACGGAAGGAGCCCGTTCCCCAGGCGCTCACCCACGGTAGCCGGGAAACTGCTCCCTCCCCCTCAGAGCGCTGGATGGTAGCTCAAGCACGGTCTCTGTACACTGCTGTTCCTTGGAGGTAGAACGCAGGCGATCAGGCTTCCATGCGAAAGCGGGGCCTCGGTGCGAGCTTCATGAAACAAGTGGGGGAGTCGAGGGCTGCCTTGTGCAGCAGCCGGCGGCTCCCTCGGATTTAGGTTTGGGACTCCCTTGCAGTGCTCTCACGCACGCACACAACAAAATGCCTCCACCCTCGGGAGCGGCCGTTTTAGCTGGGGCACGCATTCTCTCCCGAGTTTTCCCTTCGAGTGGGGTGGCTGTCCTTCAGCCTGCACGCACCCCCCCGGGGCAACGGTACCAGCCCCAGAGGCATGGTGTGAGTGGAGAGCTCCCTGCAGTCCGGCCTGTCTTCCCCCCACGCCCCCACCCCCGGCCTTACGGAATGGAGCCCGGCCCCGGGCCCCCTCACCCACAGGACCCCCTCAACTGCTTCCTCCCACACAGAGGTCGACGGTAGCTAAAGCACGGTGTCTCTGCAGTGTTGCTGCTTCGAGTTAGAACGCTTGCGGTTAGACTTCCAGGCCAAAGCGGGACCGCAGTGCTCCCTGCCTGAAACAAGCGGGGAGTCGTGTGCTGCCTTCTGCCGGGGCCTGCGTCTCACACGGAAAGCGGTTTGGGCCTCCCTTGCCGGGCGCTCACGCGTGCACACAGCAGAACGCTTCCAGCCTCCGGCCTGGCTCTTTTAGCCGAAGCGGGAGTTCTCTACAGGGCGGTTCCTTTGAGTTAGGGGGTTGGCTTGAGGCCTGCGGGCGCGCGCCCGGGGCAAGGGGAGTAGCCTCAGAAACGAGAGGTGAGTGGAGAGCTGCCTCCCACACAGGCCCCTTTCTCGCTCCATTTCCCGCAGGGGACCCTGTCCCCAGTCTCTCCAACACGAGCACTGTAAAATGCCTCTGGCTTCAGGAACGGCCCTGTCAACTAGAGCGCAGTCCTTCTGTAGCATTCACTCTTGCTCTTAGCAGCCTGGGAACTAGGCATCCAGGCACACAGGGTGCAGCAGGGCTCAGCTCCTAAAACAAGGCGTGAGTCGACAGCAGCCTTCCTTACGGGCCTGCTTCTCACTCCGAGTCACGTTTAGCTTCCATTTCTCATGCTTTCACAAAGGCACCCCACAGGGGACGTCCCGGCTCAGGAAGGGCCGTCTGTGCTGAGGCCCGCGTTCTCTACAGGTTTGTTCCTCGGCGTTGGCTGGATGGCCCTTAGGACTCCAGGCACACACGGGAGAGCCGATCGAGTTTCCCGAAACCAGAGTTGAGGCGACAGGGTGCCCTCTGCCCATGCTGATTTCTCCCCCCGGAACCCAGCTGGGACTCCCTCCCCAGGCTTGCACTCCAGCAGAGGGGAAAATGGCTGCCACCCTGTGGCGAGGCGAAGGAGCTGAAGCTGGGCTTCTTTAGCGGCTTCTCCCTGCCAAACCAGTGCGGAGCACTTAGCATTCCTGTGCACACCTGGAGCAGTAGTGTTAGCTCCAGGTGACAACAGCTGAGTCGAGAGGTGCCTTCCTGGCCCGGGCTGCTTCTCCCTCGGTGGCGGGCACGGAAGGAGCCCGTTCCCCAGGCGCTCACCCACGGTAGCCGGGAAACTGCTCCCTCCCCCTCAGAGCGCTGGATGGTAGCTCAAGCAGGGTCTCTGTACACTGCTGTTTCTTGGAGGTAGAACGCAGGCGATCAGGCTTCCATGCGAAAGCGGGGCCTCGGTGCGAGCTTCATGAAACAAGTGGGGGAGTCGAGGGCTGCCTTGTGCAGCAGCCGGCGGCTCCCTCGGATTTAGGTTTGGGACTCCCTTGCAGTGCTCTCACGCACGCACACAACAAAATGCCTCCACCCTCGGGAGCGGCCGTTTTAGCTGGGGCACGCATTCTCTCCCGAGTTTTCCCTTCGAGTGGGGTGGCTGTCCTTCAGCCTGCACGCACCCCCCCGGGGCAACGGTACCAGCCCCAGAGGCATGGTGTGAGTGGAGAGCTCCCTGCAGTCCGGCCTGTCTCCCCCCCACGCCCCCACCCCCGGCCTTACGGAATGGAGCCCGGCCCCGGGCCCCCTCACCCACAGGACCCCCTCAACTGCTTCCTCCCACACAGAGGTCGACGGTAGCTAAAGCACGGTGTCTCTGCAGTGTTGCTGCTTCGAGTTAGAACGCTTGCGGTTAGACTTCCAGGCCAAAGCGGGACCGCAGTGCTCCCTGCCTGAAACAAGCGGGGAGTCGTGTGCTGCCTTCTGCCGGGGCCTGCGTCTCACACGGAAAGCGGTTTGGGCCTCCCTTGCCGGGCGCTCACGCGTGCACACAGCAGAACGCTTCCAGCCTCCGGCCTGGCTCTTTTAGCCGAAGCGGGAGTTCTCTACAGGGCGGTTCCTTTGAGTTAGGGGGTTGGCTTGAGGCCTGCGGGCGCGCGCCCGGGGCAAGGGGAGTAGCCTCAGAAACGAGAGGTGAGTGGAGAGCTGCCTCCCACACAGGCCCCTTTCTCGCTCCATTTCCCGCAGGGGACCCTGTCCCCAGTCTCTCCAACACGAGCACTGTAAAATGCCTCTGGCTTCAGGAACGGCCCTGTCAACTAGAGCGCAGTCCTTCTGTAGCATTCACTCTTGCTCTTAGCAGCCTGGGAACTAGGCATCCAGGCACACAGGGTGCAGCAGGGCTCAGCTCCTAAAACAAGGCGTGAGTCGACAGCAGCCTTCCTTACGGGCCTGCTTCTCACTCCGAGTCACGTTTAGCTTCCATTTCTCATGCTTTCACAAAGGCACCCCACAGGGGACGTCCCGGCTCAGGAAGGGCCGTCTGGGCTGAGGCCCGCGTTCTCTACAGGTTTGTTCCTCGGCGTTGGCTGCATGGCCCTTAGGACTCCAGGCACACACGGGAGAGCCGATCGAGTTTCCCGAAACCAGAGTTGAGGCGACAGGGTGCCCTCTGCCCATGCTGATTTCTCCCCCCGGAACCCAGCTGGGACTCCCTCCCCAGGCTTGCACTCCAGCAGAGGGGAAAATGGCTGCCACCCTGTGGCGAGGCGAAGGAGCTGAAGCTGGGCTTCTTTAGCGGCTTCTCCCTGCCAAACCAGTGCGGAGCACTTAGCATTCCTGTGCACACCTGGAGCAGTAGTGTTAGCTCCAGGTGACAACAGCTGAGTCGAGAGGTGCCTTCCTGGCCCGGGCTGCTTCTCGCTCGGTGGCGGGCACGGAAGGAGCCCGTTCCCCAGGCGCTCACCCACGGTAGCCGGGAAACTGCTCCCTCCCCCTCAGAGCGCTGGATGGTAGCTCAAGCACGGTCTCTGTACACTGCTGTTTCTTGGAGGTAGAACGCAGGCGATCAGGCTTCCATGCGAAAGCGGGGCCTCGGTGCGAGCTTCATGAAACAAGTGGGGGAGTCGAGGGCTGCCTTGTGCAGCAGCCGGCGGCTCCCTCGGATTTAGGTTTGGGACTCCCTTGCAGTGCTCTCACGCACGCACACAACAAAATGCCTCCACCCTCGGGAGCGGCCGTTTTAGCTGGGGCACGCATTCTCTCCCGAGTTTTCCCTTCGAGTGGGGTGGCTGTCCTTCAGCCTGCACGCACCCCCCCGGGGCAACGGTACCAGCCCCAGAGGCATGGTGTGAGTGGAGAGCTCCCTGCAGTCCGGCCTGTCTCCCCCCCACCTCCCCACCCCCCCACCCCCGGCCTTACGGAATGGAGCCCGGCCCCGGGCCCCCTCACCCACAGGACCCCCTCAACTGCTTCCTCCCACACAGAGGTCGACGGTAGCTAAAGCACGGTGTCTCTGCAGTGTTGCTGCTTCGAGTTAGAACGCTTGCGGTTAGACTTCCATGCCAAAGCGGGACCGCAGTGCTCCCTGCCTGAAACAAGCGGGGAGTCGTGTGCTGCCTTCTGCCGGGGCCTGCGTCTCACACGGAAAGCGGTTTGGGCCTCCCTTGCCGGGCGCTCACGCGTGCACACAGCAGAACGCTTCCAGCCTCCGGCCTGGCTCTTTTAGCCGAAGCGGGAGTTCTCTACAGGGCGGTTCCTTTGAGTTAGGGGGTTGGCTTGAGGCCTGCGGGCGCGCGCCCGGGGCAAGGGGAGTAGCCTCAGAAACGAGAGGTGAGTGGAGAGCTGCCTCCCACACAGGCCCCTTTCTCGCTCCATTTCCCGCAGGGGACCCTGTCCCCAGTCTCTCCAACACGAGCACTGTAAAATGCCTCTGGCTTCAGGAACGGCCCTGTCAACTAGAGCGCAGTCCTTCTGTAGCATTCACTCTTGCTCTTAGCAGCCTGGGAACTAGGCATCCAGGCACACAGGGTGCAGCAGGGCTCAGCTCCTAAAACAAGGCGTGAGTCGACAGCAGCCTTCCTTACGGGCCTGCTTCTCACTCCGAGTCACGTTTAGCTTCCATTTCTCATGCTTTCACAAAGGCACCCCACAGGGGACGTCCCGGCTCAGGAAGGGCCGTCTGGGCTGAGGCCCGCGTTCTCTACAGGTTTGTTCCTCGGCGTTGGCTGGATGGCCCTTAGGACTCCAGGCACACACGGGAGAGCCGATCGAGTTTCCCGAAACCAGAGTTGAGGCGACAGGGTGCCCTCTGCCCATGCTGATTTCCCCCCCCGGAACCCAGCTGGGACTCCCTCCCCAGGCTTGCACTCCAGCAGAGGGGAAAATGGCTGCCACCCTGTGGCGAGGCGAAGGAGCTGAAGCTGGGCTTCTTTAGCGGCTTCTCCCTGCCAAACCAGTGCGGAGCACTTAGCATTCCTGTGCACACCTGGAGCAGTAGTGTTAGCTCCAGGTGACAACAGCTGAGTCGAGAGGTGCCTTCCTGGCCCGGGCTGCTTCTCCCTCCGTGGCGGGCACGGAAGGAGCCCGTTCCCCAGGCGCTCACCCACGGTAGCCGGGAAACTGCTCCCTCCCCCTCAGAGCGCTGGATGGTAGCTCAAGCACGGTCTCTGTACACTGCTGTTTCTTGGAGGTAGAACGCAGGCGATCAGGCTTCCATGCGAAAGCGGGGCCTCGGTGCGAGCTTCATGAAACAAGTGGGGGAGTCGAGGGCTGCCTTGTGCAGCAGCCGGCGGCTCCCTCGGATTTAGGTTTGGGACTCCCTTGCAGTGCTCTCACGCACGCACACAACAAAATGCCTCCACCCTCGGGAGCGGCCGTTTTAGCTGGGGCACGCATTCTCTCCCGAGTTTTCCCTTCGAGTGGGGTGGCTGTCCTTCAGCCTGCACGCACCCCCCCGGGGCAACGGTACCAGCCCCAGAGGCATGGTGTGAGTGGAGAGCTCCCTGCAGTCCGGCCTGTCTCCCCCCCACCTCCCCACCCCCCCACCCCCGGCCTTACGGAATGGAGCCCGGCCCCGGGCCCCCTCACCCACAGGACCCCCTCAACTGCTTCCTCCCACACAGAGGTCGACGGTAGCTAAAGCACGGTGTCTCTGCAGTGTTGCTGCTTCGAGTTAGAACGCTTGCGGTTAGACTTCCATGCCAAAGCGGGACCGCAGTGCTCCCTGCCTGAAACAAGCGGGGAGTCGTGTGCTGCCTTCTGCCGGGGCCTGCGTCTCACACGGAAAGCGGTTTGGGCCTCCCTTGCCGGGCGCTCACGCGTGCACACAGCAGAACGCTTCCAGCCTCCGGCCTGGCTCTTTTAGCCGAAGCGGGAGTTCTCTACAGGGCGGTTCCTTTGAGTTAGGGGGTTGGCTTGAGGCCTGCGGGCGCGCGCCCGGGGCAAGGGGAGTAGCCTCAGAAACGAGAGGTGAGTGGAGAGCTGCCTCCCACACAGGCCCCTTTCTCGCTCCATTTCCCGCAGGGGACCCTGTCCCCAGTCTCTCCAACACGAGCACTGTAAAATGCCTCTGGCTTCAGGAACGGCCCTGTCAACTAGAGCGCAGTCCTTCTGTAGCATTCACTCTTGCTCTTAGCAGCCTGGGAACTAGGCATCCAGGCACACAGGGTGCAGCAGGGCTCAGCTCCTAAAACAAGGCGTGAGTCGACAGCAGCCTTCCTTACGGGCCTGCTTCTCACTCCGAGTCACGTTTAGCTTCCATTTCTCATGCTTTCACAAAGGCACCCCACAGGGGACGTCCCGGCTCAGGAAGGGCCGTCTGGGCTGAGGCCCGCGTTCTCTACAGGTTTGTTCCTCGGCGTTGGCTGGATGGCCCTTAGGACTCCAGGCACACACGGGAGAGCCGATCGAGTTTCCCGAAACCAGAGTTGAGGCGACAGGGTGCCCTCTGCCCATGCTGATTTCCCCCCCCGGAACCCAGCTGGGACTCCCTCCCCAGGCTTGCACTCCAGCAGAGGGGAAAATGGCTGCCACCCTGTGGCGAGGCGAAGGAGCTGAAGCTGGGCTTCTTTAGCGGCTTCTCCCTGCCAAACCAGTGCGGAGCACTTAGCATTCCTGTGCACACCTGGAGCAGTAGTGTTAGCTCCAGGTGACAACAGCTGAGTCGAGAGGTGCCTTCCTGGCCCGGGCTGCTTCTCCCTCCGTGGCGGGCACGGAAGGAGCCCGTTCCCCAGGCGCTCACCCACGGTAGCCGGGAAACTGCTCCCTCCCCCTCAGAGCGCTGGATGGTAGCTCAAGCACGGTCTCTGTACACTGCTGTTTCTTGGAGGTAGAACGCAGGCGATCAGGCTTCCATGCGAAAGCGGGGCCTCGGTGCGAGCTTCATGAAACAAGTGGGGGAGTCGAGGGCTGCCTTGTGCAGCAGCCGGCGGCTCCCTCGGATTTAGGTTTGGGACTCCCTTGCAGTGCTCTCACGCACGCACACAACAAAATGCCTCCACCCTCGGGAGCGGCCGTTTTAGCTGGGGCACGCATTCTCTCCCGAGTTTTCCCTTCGAGTGGGGTGGCTGTCCTTCAGCCTGCACGCACCCCCCCGGGGCAACGGTACCAGCCCCAGAGGCATGGTGTGAGTGGAGAGCTCCCTGCAGTCCGGCCTGTCTCCCCCCCACGCCCCCACCCCCGGCCTTACGGAATGGAGCCCGGCCCCGGGCCCCCTCACCCACAGGACCCCCTCAACTGCTTCCTCCCACACAGAGGTCGACGGTAGCTAAAGCACGGTGTCTCTGCAGTGTTGCTGCTTCGAGTTAGAACGCTTGCGGTTAGACTTCCAGGCCAAAGCGGGACCGCAGTGCTCCCTGCCTGAAACAAGCGGGGAGTCGTGTGCTGCCTTCTGCCGGGGCCTGCGTCTCACACGGAAAGCGGTTTGGGCCTCCCTTGCCGGGCGCTCACGCGTGCACACAGCAGAACGCTTCCAGCCTCCGGCCTGGCTCTTTTAGCCGAAGCGGGAGTTCTCTACAGGGCGGTTCCTTTGAGTTAGGGGGTTGGCTTGAGGCCTGCGGGCGCGCGCCCGGGGCAAGGGGAGTAGCCTCAGAAACGAGAGGTGAGTGGAGAGCTGCCTCCCACACAGGCCCCTTTCTCGCTCCATTTCCCGCAGGGGACCCTGTCCCCAGTCTCTCCAACACGAGCACTGTAAAATGCCTCTGGCTTCAGGAACGGCCCTGTCAACTAGAGCGCAGTCCTTCTGTAGCATTCACTCTTGCTCTTAGCAGCCTGGGAACTAGGCATCCAGGCACACAGGGTGCAGCAGGGCTCAGCTCCTAAAACAAGGCGTGAGTCGACAGCAGCCTTCCTTACGGGCCTGCTTCTCACTCCGAGTCACGTTTAGCTTCCATTTCTCATGCTTTCACAAAGGCACCCCACAGGGGACGTCCCGGCTCAGGAAGGGCCGTCTGGGCTGAGGCCCGCGTTCTCTACAGGTTTGTTCCTCGGCGTTGGCTGCATGGCCCTTAGGACTCCAGGCACACACGGGAGAGCCGATCGAGTTTCCCGAAACCAGAGTTGAGGCGACAGGGTGCCCTCTGCCCATGCTGATTTCTCCCCCCGGAACCCAGCTGGGACTCCCTCCCCAGGCTTGCACTCCAGCAGAGGGGAAAATGGCTGCCACCCTGTGGCGAGGCGAAGGAGCTGAAGCTGGGCTTCTTTAGCGGCTTCTCCCTGCCAAACCAGTGCGGAGCACTTAGCATTCCTGTGCACACCTGGAGCAGTAGTGTTAGCTCCAGGTGACAACAGCTGAGTCGAGAGGTGCCTTCCTGGCCCGGGCTGCTTCTCGCTCGGTGGCGGGCACGGAAGGAGCCCGTTCCCCAGGCGCTCACCCACGGTAGCCGGGAAACTGCTCCCTCCCCCTCAGAGCGCTGGATGGTAGCTCAAGCACGGTCTCTGTACACTGCTGTTTCTTGGAGGTAGAACGCAGGCGATCAGGCTTCCATGCGAAAGCGGGGCCTCGGTGCGAGCTTCATGAAACAAGTGGGGGAGTCGAGGGCTGCCTTGTGCAGCAGCCGGCGGCTCCCTCGGATTTAGGTTTGGGACTCCCTTGCAGTGCTCTCACGCACGCACACAACAAAATGCCTCCACCCTCGGGAGCGGCCGTTTTAGCTGGGGCACGCATTCTCTCCCGAGTTTTCCCTTCGAGTGGGGTGGCTGTCCTTCAGCCTGCACGCACCCCCCCGGGGCAACGGTACCAGCCCCAGAGGCATGGTGTGAGTGGAGAGCTCCCTGCAGTCCGGCCTGTCTCCCCCCCACCTCCCCACCCCCCCACCCCCGGCCTTACGGAATGGAGCCCGGCCCCGGGCCCCCTCACCCACAGGACCCCCTCAACTGCTTCCTCCCACACAGAGGTCGACGGTAGCTAAAGCACGGTGTCTCTGCAGTGTTGCTGCTTCGAGTTAGAACGCTTGCGGTTAGACTTCCATGCCAAAGCGGGACCGCAGTGCTCCCTGCCTGAAACAAGCGGGGAGTCGTGTGCTGCCTTCTGCCGGGGCCTGCGTCTCACACGGAAAGCGGTTTGGGCCTCCCTTGCCGGGCGCTCACGCGTGCACACAGCAGAACGCTTCCAGCCTCCGGCCTGGCTCTTTTAGCCGAAGCGGGAGTTCTCTACAGGGCGGTTCCTTTGAGTTAGGGGGTTGGCTTGAGGCCTGCGGGCGCGCGCCCGGGGCAAGGGGAGTAGCCTCAGAAACGAGAGGTGAGTGGAGAGCTGCCTCCCACACAGGCCCCTTTCTCGCTCCATTTCCCGCAGGGGACCCTGTCCCCAGTCTCTCCAACACGAGCACTGTAAAATGCCTCTGGCTTCAGGAACGGCCCTGTCAACTAGAGCGCAGTCCTTCTGTAGCATTCACTCTTGCTCTTAGCAGCCTGGGAACTAGGCATCCAGGCACACAGGGTGCAGCAGGGCTCAGCTCCTAAAACAAGGCGTGAGTCGACAGCAGCCTTCCTTACGGGCCTGCTTCTCACTCCGAGTCACGTTTAGCTTCCATTTCTCATGCTTTCACAAAGGCACCCCACAGGGGACGTCCCGGCTCAGGAAGGGCCGTCTGGGCTGAGGCCCGCGTTCTCTACAGGTTTGTTCCTCGGCGTTGGCTGCATGGCCCTTAGGACTCCAGGCACACACGGGAGAGCCGATCGAGTTTCCCGAAACCAGAGTTGAGGCGACAGGGTGCCCTCTGCCCATGCTGATTTCCCCCCCCGGAACCCAGCTGGGACTCCCTCCCCAGGCTTGCACTCCAGCAGAGGGGAAAATGGCTGCCACCCTGTGGCGAGGCGAAGGAGCTGAAGCTGGGCTTCTTTAGCGGCTTCTCCCTGCCAAACCAGTGCGGAGCACTTAGCATTCCTGTGCACACCTGGAGCAGTAGTGTTAGCTCCAGGTGACAACAGCTGAGTCGAGAGGTGCCTTCCTGGCCCGGGCTGCTTCTCCCTCCGTGGCGGGCACGGAAGGAGCCCGTTCCCCAGGCGCTCACCCACGGTAGCCGGGAAACTGCTCCCTCCCCCTCAGAGCGCTGGATGGTAGCTCAAGCACGGTCTCTGTACACTGCTGTTTCTTGGAGGTAGAACGCAGGCGATCAGGCTTCCATGCGAAAGCGGGGCCTCGGTGCGAGCTTCATGAAACAAGTGGGGGAGTCGAGGGCTGCCTTGTGCAGCAGCCGGCGGCTCCCTCGGATTTAGGTTTGGGACTCCCTTGCAGTGCTCTCACGCACGCACACAACAAAATGCCTCCACCCTCGGGAGCGGCCGTTTTAGCTGGGGCACGCATTCTCTCCCGAGTTTTCCCTTCGAGTGGGGTGGCTGTCCTTCAGCCTGCACGCACCCCCCCGGGGCAACGGTACCAGCCCCAGAGGCATGGTGTGAGTGGAGAGCTCCCTGCAGTCCGGCCTGTCTCCCCCCCACGCCCCCACCCCCGGCCTTACGGAATGGAGCCCGGCCCCGGGCCCCCTCACCCACAGGACCCCCTCAACTGCTTCCTCCCACACAGAGGTCGACGGTAGCTAAAGCACGGTGTCTCTGCAGTGTTGCTGCTTCGAGTTAGAACGCTTGCGGTTAGACTTCCAGGCCAAAGCGGGACCGCAGTGCTCCCTGCCTGAAACAAGCGGGGAGTCGTGTGCTGCCTTCTGCCGGGGCCTGCGTCTCACACGGAAAGCGGTTTGGGCCTCCCTTGCCGGGCGCTCACGCGTGCACACAGCAGAACGCTTCCAGCCTCCGGCCTGGCTCTTTTAGCCGAAGCGGGAGTTCTCTACAGGGCGGTTCCTTTGAGTTAGGGGGTTGGCTTGAGGCCTGCGGGCGCGCGCCCGGGGCAAGGGGAGTAGCCTCAGAAACGAGAGGTGAGTGGAGAGCTGCCTCCCACACAGGCCCCTTTCTCGCTCCATTTCCCGCAGGGGACCCTGTCCCCAGTCTCTCCAACACGAGCACTGTAAAATGCCTCTGGCTTCAGGAACGGCCCTGTCAACTAGAGCGCAGTCCTTCTGTAGCATTCACTCTTGCTCTTAGCAGCCTGGGAACTAGGCATCCAGGCACACAGGGTGCAGCAGGGCTCAGCTCCTAAAACAAGGCGTGAGTCGACAGCAGCCTTCCTTACGGGCCTGCTTCTCACTCCGAGTCACGTTTAGCTTCCATTTCTCATGCTTTCACAAAGGCACCCCACAGGGGACGTCCCGGCTCAGGAAGGGCCGTCTGGGCTGAGGCCCGCGTTCTCTACAGGTTTGTTCCTCGGCGTTGGCTGCATGGCCCTTAGGACTCCAGGCACACACGGGAGAGCCGATCGAGTTTCCCGAAACCAGAGTTGAGGCGACAGGGTGCCCTCTGCCCATGCTGATTTTTCCCCCGGAACCCAGCTGGGACTCCCTCCCCAGGCTTGCACTCCAGCAGAGGGGAAAATGGCTGCCACCCTGTGGCGAGGCGAAGGAGCTGAAGCTGGGCTTCTTTAGCGGCTTCTCCCTGCCAAACCAGTGCGGAGCACTTAGCATTCCTGTGCACACCTGGAGCAGTAGTGTTAGCTCCAGGTGACAACAGCTGAGTCGAGAGGTGCCTTCCTGGCCCGGGCTGCTTCTCGCTCGGTGGCGGGCACGGAAGGAGCCCGTTCCCCAGGCGCTCACCCACGGTAGCCGGGAAACTGCTCCCTCCCCCTCAGAGCGCTGGATGGTAGCTCAAGCACGGTCTCTGTACACTGCTGTTTCTTGGAGGTAGAACGCAGGCGATCAGGCTTCCATGCGAAAGCGGGGCCTCGGTGCGAGCTTCATGAAACAAGTGGGGGAGTCGAGGGCTGCCTTGTGCAGCAGCCGGCGGCTCCCTCGGATTTAGGTTTGGGACTCCCTTGCAGTGCTCTCACGCACGCACACAACAAAATGCCTCCACCCTCGGGAGCGGCCGTTTTAGCTGGGGCACGCATTCTCTCCCGAGTTTTCCCTTCGAGTGGGGTGGCTGTCCTTCAGCCTGCACGCACCCCCCCGGGGCAACGGTACCAGCCCCAGAGGCATGGTGTGAGTGGAGAGCTCCCTGCAGTCCGGCCTGTCTCCCCCCCACGCCCCCACCCCCGGCCTTACGGAATGGAGCCCGGCCCCGGGCCCCCTCACCCACAGGACCCCCTCAACTGCTTCCTCCCACACAGAGGTCGACGGTAGCTAAAGCACGGTGTCTCTGCAGTGTTGCTGCTTCGAGTTAGAACGCTTGCGGTTAGACTTCCAGGCCAAAGCGGGACCGCAGTGCTCCCTGCCTGAAACAAGCGGGGAGTCGTGTGCTGCCTTCTGCCGGGGCCTGCGTCTCACACGGAAAGCGGTTTGGGCCTCCCTTGCCGGGCGCTCACGCGTGCACACAGCAGAACGCTTCCAGCCTCCGGCCTGGCTCTTTTAGCCGAAGCGGGAGTTCTCTACAGGGCGGTTCCTTTGAGTTAGGGGGTTGGCTTGAGGCCTGCGGGCGCGCGCCCGGGGCAAGGGGAGTAGCCTCAGAAACGAGAGGTGAGTGGAGAGCTGCCTCCCACACAGGCCCCTTTCTCGCTCCATTTCCCGCAGGGGACCCTGTCCCCAGTCTCTCCAACACGAGCACTGTAAAATGCCTCTGGCTTCAGGAACGGCCCTGTCAACTAGAGCGCAGTCCTTCTGTAGCATTCACTCTTGCTCTTAGCAGCCTGGGAACTAGGCATCCAGGCACACAGGGTGCAGCAGGGCTCAGCTCCTAAAACAAGGCGTGAGTCGACAGCAGCCTTCCTTACGGGCCTGCTTCTCACTCCGAGTCACGTTTAGCTTCCATTTCTCATGCTTTCACAAAGGCACCCCACAGGTGACGTCCCGGCTCAGGAAGGGCCGTCTGTGCTGAGGCCCGCGTTCTCTACAGGTTTGTTCCTCGGCGTTGGCTGCATGGCCCTTAGGACTCCAGGCACACACGGGAGAGCCGATCGAGTTTCCCGAAACCAGAGTTGAGGCGACAGGGTGCCCTCTGCCCATGCTGATTTCTCCCCCCGGAACCCAGCTGGGACTCCCTCCCCAGGCTTGCACTCCAGCAGAGGGGAAAATGGCTGCCACCCTGTGGCGAGGCGAAGGAGCTGAAGCTGGGCTTCTTTAGCGGCTTCTCCCTGCCAAACCAGTGCGGAGCACTTAGCATTCCTGTGCACACCTGGAGCAGTAGTGTTAGCTCCAGGTGACAACAGCTGAGTCGAGAGGTGCCTTCCTGGCCCGGGCTGCTTCTCCCTCGGTGGCGGGCACGGAAGGAGCCCGTTCCCCAGGCGCTCACCCACGGTAGCCGGGAAACTGCTCCCTCCCCCTCAGAGCGCTGGATGGTAGCTCAAGCACGGTCTCTGTACACTGCTGTTTCTTGGAGGTAGAACGCAGGCGATCAGGCTTCCATGCGAAAGCGGGGCCTCGGTGCGAGCTTCATGAAACAAGTGGGGGAGTCGAGGGCTGCCTTGTGCAGCAGCCGGCGGCTCCCTCGGATTTAGGTTTGGGACTCCCTTGCAGTGCTCTCACGCACGCACACAACAAAATGCCTCCACCCTCGGGAGCGGCCGTTTTAGCTGGGGCACGCATTCTCTCCCGAGTTTTCCCTTCGAGTGGGGTGGCTGTCCTTCAGCCTGCACGCACCCCCCCGGGGCAACGGTACCAGCCCCAGAGGCATGGTGTGAGTGGAGAGCTCCCTGCAGTCCGGCCTGTCTCCCCCCCACCTCCCCACCCCCCCACCCACGGCCTTACGGAATGGAGCCCGGCCCCGGGCCCCCTCACCCACAGGACCCCCTCAACTGCTTCCTCCCACACAGAGGTCGACGGTAGCTAAAGCACGGTGTCTCTGCAGTGTTGCTGCTTCGAGTTAGAACGCTTGCGGTTAGACTTCCAGGCCAAAGCGGGACCGCAGTGCTCCCTGCCTGAAACAAGCGGGGAGTCGTGTGCTGCCTTCTGCCGGGGCCTGCGTCTCACACGGAAAGCGGTTTGGGCCTCCCTTGCCGGGCGCTCACGCGTGCACACAGCAGAACGCTTCCAGCCTCCGGCCTGGCTCTTTTAGCCGAAGCGGGAGTTCTCTACAGGGCGGTTCCTTTGAGTTAGGGGGTTGGCTTGAGGCCTGCGGGCGCGCGCCCGGGGCAAGGGGAGTAGCCTCAGAAACGAGAGGTGAGTGGAGAGCTGCCTCCCACACAGGCCCCTTTCTCGCTCCATTTCCCGCAGGGGACCCTGTCCCCAGTCTCTCCAACACGAGCACTGTAAAATGCCTCTGGCTTCAGGAACGGCCCTGTCAACTAGAGCGCAGTCCTTCTGTAGCATTCACTCTTGCTCTTAGCAGCCTGGGAACTAGGCATCCAGGCACACAGGGTGCAGCAGGGCTCAGCTCCTAAAACAAGGCGTGAGTCGACAGCAGCCTTCCTTACGGGCCTGCTTCTCACTCCGAGTCACGTTTAGCTTCCATTTCTCATGCTTTCACAAAGGCACCCCACAGGTGACGTCCCGGCTCAGGAAGGGCCGTCTGTGCTGAGGCCCGCGTTCTCTACAGGTTTGTTCCTCGGCGTTGGCTGCATGGCCCTTAGGACTCCAGGCACACACGGGAGAGCCGATCGAGTTTCCCGAAACCAGAGTTGAGGCGACAGGGTGCCCTCTGCCCATGCTGATTTCTCCCCCCGGAACCCAGCTGGGACTCCCTCCCCAGGCTTGCACTCCAGCAGAGGGGAAAATGGCTGCCACCCTGTGGCGAGGCGAAGGAGCTGAAGCTGGGCTTCTTTAGCGGCTTCTCCCTGCCAAACCAGTGCGGAGCACTTAGCATTCCTGTGCACACCTGGAGCAGTAGTGTTAGCTCCAGGTGACAACAGCTGAGTCGAGAGGTGCCTTCCTGGCCCGGGCTGCTTCTCCCTCGGTGGCGGGCACGGAAGGAGCCCGTTCCCCAGGCGCTCACCCACGGTAGCCGGGAAACTGCTCCCTCCCCCTCAGAGCGCTGGATGGTAGCTCAAGCACGGTCTCTGTACACTGCTGTTTCTTGGAGGTAGAACGCAGGCGATCAGGCTTCCATGCGAAAGCGGGGCCTCGGTGCGAGCTTCATGAAACAAGTGGGGGAGTCGAGGGCTGCCTTGTGCAGCAGCCGGCGGCTCCCTCGGATTTAGGTTTGGGACTCCCTTGCAGTGCTCTCACGCACGCACACAACAAAATGCCTCCACCCTCGGGAGCGGCCGTTTTAGCTGGGGCACGCATTCTCTCCCGAGTTTTCCCTTCGAGTGGGGTGGCTGTCCTTCAGCCTGCACGCACCCCCCCGGGGCAACGGTACCAGCCCCAGAGGCATGGTGTGAGTGGAGAGCTCCCTGCAGTCCGGCCTGTCTCCCCCCCACCTCCCCACCCCCCCACCCACGGCCTTACGGAATGGAGCCCGGCCCCGGGCCCCCTCACCCACAGGACCCCCTCAACTGCTTCCTCCCACACAGAGGTCGACGGTAGCTAAAGCACGGTGTCTCTGCAGTGTTGCTGCTTCGAGTTAGAACGCTTGCGGTTAGACTTCCAGGCCAAAGCGGGACCGCAGTGCTCCCTGCCTGAAACAAGCGGGGAGTCGTGTGCTGCCTTCTGCCGGGGCCTGCGTCTCACACGGAAAGCGGTTTGGGCCTCCCTTGCCGGGCGCTCACGCGTGCACACAGCAGAACGCTTCCAGCCTCCGGCCTGGCTCTTTTAGCCGAAGCGGGAGTTCTCTACAGGGCGGTTCCTTTGAGTTAGGGGGTTGGCTTGAGGCCTGCGGGCGCGCGCCCGGGGCAAGGGGAGTAGCCTCAGAAACGAGAGGTGAGTGGAGAGCTGCCTCCCACACAGGCCCCTTTCTCGCTCCATTTCCCGCAGGGGACCCTGTCCCCAGTCTCTCCAACACGAGCACTGTAAAATGCCTCTGGCTTCAGGAACGGCCCTGTCAACTAGAGCGCAGTCCTTCTGTAGCATTCACTCTTGCTCTTAGCAGCCTGGGAACTAGGCATCCAGGCACACAGGGTGCAGCAGGGCTCAGCTCCTAAAACAAGGCGTGAGTCGACAGCAGCCTTCCTTACGGGCCTGCTTCTCACTCCGAGTCACGTTTAGCTTCCATTTCTCATGCTTTCACAAAGGCACCCCACAGGGGACGTCCCGGCTCAGGAAGGGCCGTCTGGGCTGAGGCCCGCGTTCTCTACAGGTTTGTTCCTCGGCGTTGGCTGCATGGCCCTTAGGACTCCAGGCACACACGGGAGAGCCGATCGAGTTTCCCGAAACCAGAGTTGAGGCGACAGGGTGCCCTCTGCCCATGCTGATTTCTCCCCCCGGAACCCAGCTGGGACTCCCTCCCCAGGCTTGCACTCCAGCAGAGGGGAAAATGGCTGCCACCCTGTGGCGAGGCGAAGGAGCTGAAGCTGGGCTTCTTTAGCGGCTTCTCCCTGCCAAACCAGTGCGGAGCACTTAGCATTCCTGTGCACACCTGGAGCAGTAGTGTTAGCTCCAGGTGACAACAGCTGAGTCGAGAGGTGCCTTCCTGGCCCGGGCTGCTTCTCCCTCGGTGGCGGGCACGGAAGGAGCCCGTTCCCCAGGCGCTCACCCACGGTAGCCGGGAAACTGCTCCCTCCCCCTCAGAGCGCTGGATGGTAGCTCAAGCACGGTCTCTGTACACTGCTGTTTCTTGGAGGTAGAACGCAGGCGATCAGGCTTCCATGCGAAAGCGGGGCCTCGGTGCGAGCTTCATGAAACAAGTGGGGGAGTCGAGGGCTGCCTTGTGCAGCAGCCGGCGGCTCCCTCGGATTTAGGTTTGGGACTCCCTTGCAGTGCTCTCACGCACGCACACAACAAAATGCCTCCACCCTCGGGAGCGGCCGTTTTAGCTGGGGCACGCATTCTCTCCCGAGTTTTCCCTTCGAGTGGGGTGGCTGTCCTTCAGCCTGCACGCACCCCCCCGGGGCAAAGGTACCAGCCCCAGAGGCATGGTGTGATTGGAGAGCTCCCTGCTGTCCGGCCTGTCCCCCCCCCACCCCCCCACCCCCGGCCTTACGGAACCGAGCCCGGCCCCGTGCCCCCTCACCCACAGGACCCTCTCAACTGCTTCCTCCCACACAGAGGTCGACGGTAGCTAAAGCACGGTGTCTCTGCAGTGTTGCTGCTTCGAGTTAGAACGCTTGCGGTTAGACTTCCATGCCAAAGCGGGACCGCAGTGCTCCCTTCCTGAAACAAGCGGGGAGTCGTGTGCTGCCTTCTGCCGGGGCCTGCGTCTCACACGGAAAGCGGTTTGGGCCTCCCTTGCCGGGCGCTCACGCGTGCACACAGCAGAACGCTTCCAGCCTCTGGCCTGGCTCTTTTAGCCAAAGCAGGAGTTCTCTACAGGGCGGTTCCTTTGAGTTAGGGGGTTGGCTTGAGGCCTGCGGGCGCGCGCCCGGGGCAAGGGGAGTAGCCTCAGAAAGGAGAGGTGATTGGAGAGCTGCCTCCCACACAGGGCCCTTTCTCGCTCCATTTCCCGCAGGGGACCCTCTCCCCAGGCTCTCCAACACGAGCACTGTAAAATGCCTCTGGCTTCAGGAACGGCCCTGTCAACTAGAGCGCAGTCCTTCTGTAGCATTCACTCTTGCTCTTAGCAGCCTGGGAACTAGGCATCCAGGCACACAGGGTGTAGCAGGGCTCAGCTCCTAAAACAAGGCGTGAGTCGACAGCAGCCTTCCTTACGGGCCTGCTTCTCACTCCGAGTCACGTTTAGCTTCCATTTCTCATGCTTTCAAAAAGGCACCCCACAGGTGACGTGCCGGCTCAGGAAGGGCCGTCTGTGCTGAGGCCCGCGTTCTCTACAGGTTTGTTCCTCGGCGTTGGCTGGATGGCCCTTAGGACTCCACGCGCACACGGGAGAGCCGATCGAGTTTCCCGAAACCAGAGTTGAGGCGACAGGGTGCCCTCTGCCCATGCTGATTTCTCCCCCCGGAACCCAGCTGGGACTCCCTCCCCAGGCTTGCACTCCAGCAGAGGGGAAAACGGCTGCCACCCTGTGGCGAGGCGAAGGAGCTGAAGCTGGGCTTCTTTAGCGGCTTCTCCCTGCCAAACCAGTGCGGAGCACTTAGCATTCCTGTGCACACCTGGAGCAGTAGTGTTAGCTCCAGGTGACAACAGCTGAGTCGAGAGGTGCCTTCCTGGCCCGGGCTGCTTCTCCCTCGGTGGCGGGCACGGAAGGAGCCCGTTCCCCAGGCGCTCACCCACGGTAGCCGGGAAACTGCTCCCTCCCCCTCAGAGCGCTGGATGCTAGCTCAAGCACTGTCTCTGTACACTGCTGTTTCTTGGAGGTAGAACGCAGGCCATCAGGCTTCCATGCGAAAGCGGGGCCTGGGTGCGAGCTTCATGAAACAAGTGGGGGAGTCGAGGGCTGCCTTGTGCAGCAGCCGGCGGCTCCCTCGGATTTAGGTTTGGGACTCCCTTGCAGTGCTCTCACGCACGCACACAACAAAATGCCTCCACCCTCGGGAGCGGCCGTTTTAGCTGGGGCACGCATTCTCTCCCGAGTTTTCCCTTCGAGTGGGGTGGCTGTCCTTCAGCCTGCACGCACCCCCCCGGGGCAACGGTACCGGCCCCAGAGGCATGGTGTGAGTGGAGAGCTCCCTGCTGTCCGGCCTGTCTCCCCCCTACCCCCCCCCCCACCCCCGGCCTTACGGAATGGAGCCCGGCCCCGGGCCCCCTCACCCACAGGACCCCCTCAACTGCTTCCTCCCACACAGAGGTCGACGGTAGCTAAAGCACGGTGTCTCTGCAGTGTTGCTGCTTCGAGTTAGAACGCTTGCGGTTAGACTTCCATGCCAAAGCGGGACCGCAGTGCTCCCTTCCTGAAACAAGCGGGGAGTCGTGTGCTACCTTCTGCCGGGGCCTGCGTCTCACACGGAAAGCGGTTTGGGCCTCCCTTGCCGGGCGCTCACGCGTGCACACAGCAGAACGCTTCCAGCCTCCGGCCTGGCTCTTTTAGCCGAAGCGGGAGTTCTCTACAGGGCGGTTCCTTTGAGTTAGGGGGTTGGCTTGAGGCCTGCGGGCGCGCGCCCAGGGCAAGGGGAGTAGCCTCAGAAACGAGAGGTGAGTGGAGAGCTGCCTTCCGCACCGGCCCCTTTCTCGCTCCATTTCACGCAGGGGACCCTGTCCCCAGTCTCTCCAACACGAGCACTGTAAAATGCCTCTGGCTTCAGGAACGGCCCTGTCAACTAGAGCGCAGTCCTTCTGTAGCATTCACTCTTGCTCTTAGCAGCCTGGGAACTAGGCATCCAGGCACACAGGGTGCAGCAGGGCTCAGCTCCTAAAACAAGGCGTGAGTCGACAGCAGCCTTCCTTACGGGCCTGCTTCTCACTCCGAGTCACGTTTAGCTTCCATTTCTCATGCTTTCACAAAGGCACCCCACAGGTGACGTCCCGGCTCAGGAAGGGCCGTCTGGGCTGAGGCCCGCGTTCTCTACAGGTTTGTTCCTCGGCGTTGGCTGGATGGCCCTTAGGACTCCAGGCACACACGGGAGAGCCGATCGAGTTTCCCGAAACCAGAGTTGAGGCGACAGGGTGCCCTCTGCCCATGCTGATTTCTCCCTCAGAATTCTGCTGGGGCTCATTCCCCAGGTTGGCACTCCTGTAGGGTTGAAAATCCTGCCACCCTGTGGAGAGGCGAATGAGCTGAAGCTAGGATTTTTTACCGGCTTCTCCCTGCCAAACCAGTGCGGAGCACTTAGGATTCCTAGGCACACAGGGAGCAGTAGTGTTAGCTCCAGGTTACAAGAGCTGAGTCGAGAGGTGCCTTTTGGCCCGGACTCCTTCTCCCTCGGTTTCGCGGAAGGAACCCGTTCCCCAGGCTCTCACCCACGGTAGCCTGGAAACTGCTTCCTCCCTTAGAGAGGTGGATGGTAGCTAAAGCACGGTTTCTCTACCGTGTTTGTTGTTTTTTCGAGTGAGAACGCTAGCGATTAGACTTGCATGCAAAAGTGGGGCCTCAGTGCTAGCTTGATGAACCGAGGGGGGAGGGTCGTGTGCTGCCTTCTGCAGAGGCCTGAGGCTCCCTCGGATTTAGCTTTGGGACTCCCTTGCAGTGTTCTCACGCACGCACACAACAACATGCTTCCACCCTCAGGAGCGGCTCTTTTAGCTGAAGCACGCATTCTCTACCGAGTTTTTCCTTCGAGTTAGGTGGCTGTCTTTAAGCCTGCACGCACAGCCGAGGCAACGGGACTAGCCCCATAAGCATGATGTGAGTCGAGAGCTGCCATCTGTACCTGCCTGTCTCTACCCCGATTTTACCCAGTGGAAGCCGTCCCTAGGCCCTCACCCACAGTCCACCCTCAACTGCTTCCTGCCACGGAGAGGTCGACGGTAGCTCAAGCACGGGTTCTCTACACTGTTGTTTCTTTCCAGTTAGAATGCTAGCGATTAGACTTGCATGCCAAAGTGGGGCCGCAGTGCTATCTTCAGGAAACAAGTGGGGAGTCGTGTTCGGCCTTCTGCCGGGGCCTGAGTCTCACACGGAAAATGGTTTTGGACTCCCTTGCAGGGCGCTCCCGCATGCACACAGCAAAACGCGTCCACCCTCAGGCATGGCTCTTTTAGCCGAAGCAGGAATTCAGCTACAGAGTTGTTCCTTTAGAGTCAGGTGGTTGGCTTGAGGCCTGCAGGCACAGCCCGGGCAAGGGTACTTTCCCTCGTCAACCAGAGGTGAGCTGAGAGATGCCTTCCGCACCGGCCTGTTGCTCACTCCATTTCACGGATGGGACCCTTTCCCCAGTCTCTCCAACACGAGCACTGTAAAATTCCTCTGGCTTCAGGAACGGCAGTGTCAACTAAAGCGCCGTCATTCTATAGCATTGATTCTTGCTCTTAGCAGCCTGGTAACTAGGCATCCAGGCACACAGGGTACAGCAGTGCTAATCTCCTAAAACCAGAGGTGAGTCGACAGCAGCCTTCCTTACGGGCCTGCCTCTCACTCCGGGTTCCGTTTAGGTTCCATTTCTCATGCTTTCACAAAAACACACAATAGATGAAGTTCACGCTCAGGAAGGGCGATCTTTGCTGAGGCACGGGTTCTGTACAGTTTGGTTCCTTTGCGTTGGGTGGATGGCACTTAGGACTCCACGCACCCACGGGAGAGCCGATCTAGTTTCCCGAAACAAGAGTTGAGTCGACAGGTGCCTTCTGCCCATGCTTATTTCTCCCTCAGAATTCTGCTGGGGCTCATTCCCCAGGTTGGCACTCCCGTAGGGTTGAAAATGCTGCCACCCTGTGGAGAGGCGAATGAGCTGAAGCTAGGATTCTTTACTGGCTTCTTCCTGCCAAATCAGTGCGGAGCACTTAGCATTCCTAGGCACACAGGGAGCAGTAGTGTTAGCTCCAGGTAACAAGAGCTGAGTCGAGAGGTGCCTTTTGGCCCGGACTTCTTCTCCCTCGGTTTCGCGGAAGGAACCTGTTCCCCAAGCTCTCAAACGCAGTACACCCTAAATGGCTTCCTTCCACAGAGAGTTTGAGAGCCTGGGGACGGGTTCCATTTCGTAAAATCGGGGGAGAGACAGGCCAGTACATAAGGCAGCAATCAACTCACATCATGGTTAGGGGCTAGTACCGTTGACCCGGGTGTGCATGCCGGCTTAAAGACAACCACCTAATTCAAAGGGAAAACTCAGTAGAGAATCCGTGCTTCAGTCAAAACAGCCGCTCTAGAGGTGGTAGCCTTTTGTTGTGTTATCTAAGGCACGGTGTCTATACAGTATTGTTTCTGTGAGTTAGAATGCTAGCGATTAGACTCAATGCAAATTAGGGCTGCAGTGCTAGGTAGATCAAACACATGGGGAGTCGTGTTCTGCCATTTGATGGTGCTTGAGTCTCAGTTGGAATTAGGTTTGGGACTCCCTTGTAGTGCTCTCACGCACGCACACAGCGAAAGGCTTCCACCCTCAAGAGTGGCTGTTTTGGCTGAAGCACGGATTCTCTACCGAGTTTTTCCTTCGAGGTAGGCAGTTGTCTTTAAGCCTGCAAGGACACCCAGGTCAACAGTACTAGCCTCCTAACCATGATGTGAGTTGGGAGCTGCCTTCTGTACGGGCTTGTCAGTCTCACGACTTTACTTAATGGAACCCGTTCTCAGGCTCTCAACCACAGTATACCATAAAAGGCTTCCTCTCAAATAGCGGTCGACGGTAGGTAAAGCTTGGTTTCACTACAGTGTTGTTTGTCCGAGTTAGAATGCTTGGGATTAGACTTCGATGCAAAAGTGGGACCTCAGTGCTAGCTTTATGAAACAAGTGGGAAGACGTGTGCTGCCTTCTGCAGCAGCCTGAGGCTCACTTGGAATTAGGTCTGGGACTCCCTTGCAGTGCTCTCACGCACGCACCCAAAAAAATGCTTCCACCCTGAGGAGTGGCTGTCTTGGTTGAAGCACGGGTTCTCTAGCGAGTTTTTCCTGTGAGTTAGGTGGTTGTTTTCAACCCGGCACGCACACCCCAGTCAACGGTACTAGCTCATAAGATGATGTGAGTTGAGAGCTGCCTTCCGTACGGGCTTGTCTCTCCCCCGATTTTATGAAATGGAACCCGTCCCCAGGCTCTCAACCACAGTACACCCTAAACGGCTCCCTCCCACAGAGAGGTTGTGGGTAGCTAAAGCACAGTTTCTCTACAGTGTTGTTTCTCCAAGTTAGAATGCTAGCAATTAGACTTCCATGGTAAAGTGGGCCCGCAGTCCTGGCTTGATGAATTAAGTTTGGAGTCGTGTGCTGCCTTCTACAGCGGCCTGAGGCTCCCTCGGAATTAGGTTTGGGACTCCCCTGCAGTGCTCTCATGTACGCACACAACAAAAGGCTTCCACCCTCAGGAGCGGCTGTTTTCTCTGAAGCACGGATTCTCTCCCAAGTTGTTCATTCGAGTGAGGCGGTTGTCTTTAATCCTGCACGCACAGCCGGGTCAACGGTAGTAGCCCCATAACCATGATGTGAATTGAGAGCTACCTTCTGTATCGGCCTGCCTCTCCCCCGATTTTATGAAATGGAACCCCTCCCTAGGCTCTCAGCCGCAGTACACACCAAACGGCTTCCTGCCACTGAGAGGTTGACGTTGTCTAAGGCACAGTGTCTCTACAGTGTTATTTCTCCAAGTTAGAATGCTAGCAATTAGATTTCCAGGCAAAAGTAGGGCCGCAGTGCTAGCTAGATCAAGCACATGGGGAATCGTGTTCTGCCCTTTGCTGGGGCCTGAGTCTCACTCAGAATTAGGTTTGGGACTCCCCTGCAGTGCTCTAACGCACGCACACAACAAAAGGCTACCACCTCTAGAGCGGCTGTTTTCACTGAAGCACGGATTCTCTACTGAGTTTTCCCTTCGAGTTAGGTGGTTGTCTTTAAGCCGGCATGCACACCCGGGTCAACGGTACTAGCCCCTAACCATGATGTGAGTTGATTGCTGCCTTATGTACTGGCCTGTCTCTCCCCCGATTTTACAAAATGGAACCCGTCCCCAGGCTCTCAACCGCAGTACACCCTAAAAGGTTTCCTACCACAAAGAGGTCGACGTTAGCTAAGACACGTTGTCTCTACAGTGTAGTTTCTCTGAGTTAGAATGCTAGCGATTAGACTTCCATGCAAAAGTAGGGCCCCAGTGTGTCAACGTCTAGTGCATTGGGGTCCTTGGGTAAGGGTCTATGAAATCACCAGGACACAGGGGATGCAGAGCAAAGGCAGCACTTGCAACTGCATACTGCCGTTTATTTCTCACATAGCTATATACTCGTAGAGATCAGATAAACATAAAAATGTATCAAGCCAACATCTGTGAAGTGAAATATACACGAAATGCAATAAGAACAAAATACATCCTGTTTATGCTTGCAGAATAAAGAATTCTCTTAGCCATCCTTCCTTTGGAGACAACATGTTCTTTGTCTTTAGAAAGAACACTTCTGTTTAGAAAGATACACTTTAAGCTAGGCAAGAGCCACTTCCTGCTGATCCAGGCATTTAGGCCTTGCAACATGAGGTAAGGGGAAGAGAACATTTTCTCCTCCTGGCCTAGGCCTGCCTGGCCGACCTTAACCTCAGTGCAGTCCTCAAATGACCCTGGCCTGCAAGGGGTCTAAAAGCCTACACCATCTCACCAGTGCTACCTAGATCAAAAACACGGGGAGTCGAGTTCTGCAATTTGCTGGGGCCTGAATCTCACCCGGAATTAGGTTCGGGACTCCACTGCATTGCTCTCACGCATGCACACAACAAAAGGCTTCCACACTCAGGAGCGGCTGTTTTCTCTGAAGCATGGATTCTCTACCGAGTTTTTCATTCGAGTTAGGCGGTTGTCTTTAAGCCTGCACGCTCACTCGGGTCAACGGTACTAGCCCCATAAGCATGATGTGAGTTGAAAGCTGCCTTCTGTACAGGCCTGTCTCTGCCCCGATTTACGAAATGGAACCTGTCCCCAGGCTCTCACCCACAGTACACCCTAAACGGCTTCCTCCCACAGAGATGTCCGACGGTACCTAAAGCACGGTTTCTCTACAGTGTTGTTTCTTTGAGTAAAAATGCTATTAGACTTCCATGCAAATGTGGGGCCGCAGTGCTGGCTTGATGAAAGAAGTGGGGAGTCGTGTGCTGCCATGTGCAGCTGCCTGAGGCTCCCTAGGAATTAGGTTCCTGACTCCCTTGCACTGTTCTCACGCACGGAGACAACAAAATGCCTCCACCCTCAGGAGCAGCTGTTTTCACTGAAGCAAGGATCTCTCCCGAGTTTTTCGTTCGAGTTAGGTGGTTGTCTTCAATCCTGCATGCACACCTGGGTCAACGGTACTAACCCCATAACCATGATGTGAGTTGAGAGCTGCCTTCTGTCCCGGCCTGTCTCTCCCCCATTTTACGAAATGGAACCCGTCCCCAGGCTCTCACCCGCAGTACACCCTAAACAGCTTCCTGCCACAGAGAGGTCAACGTTAGCTAAGGCACTGTGTCTCTACGGTGTTGTTTCTTCGAGTTAGAATTCTAGCGATGAGACTTCCATGCAAAAGTAGGGCCACAGTGCTAGCTAGATCAAACACACTGGTAGTCGTGTTCTGCCATTTGCTGGGGCCTGAGTCTCCCTCAGAATTAGGTTTGGGACCCCCTTGCCGTGCTCTCACGAATCCACCCAAAAAAAGGATTCCACCCTGAGGAGTGGCTGTTTCAGCTGAAGCACAAATTCTCTATTGAGTTTTTCCTGCGAGTTAGGTGGTTGTCTTTAAGCCTGCATGAACACGTGATTCAACGGTACTAGCCCATATCCATGATGTGAGTTGAGAGCTGCCTTCTGTACTGGCCTGTCTCTCCCCCGATTTTAAGAAATGGAAGCCGTCCCCAAGGTCTCACCCACAGTACACCCTAAACCGCTTCTTCCCTCAGAGAGGTCGACGGTAGCCAAGGCATGGTTTCTCTACACTGTTGTTTCTCCGAGTTAGAATGCTAGCGATTATACTTCCATGCAAAAGTGGGGAGGCAGTGCTGGCTTGATGAACCAAGTGGGGAGTCGTGTGCTGCCTTCTGCAGTGGCATGTGGCTTCCTCGGAATTAGGTTTGGGACTCCTTTGCAGTGCTCTCACGCACGCACACAACAAACGCTTCCACCCTCAGGAGCGGCTGTTTTCACTGAAGCACGGATTCTCTACCGAGTTTTTTGTTTGAAATAGGTGGTTGTCTTTAATCCTGCACTCACTCCCGGGTCAACGGTACTAACCCCATAACCATAATGTGAGTTCAGAGCTGCCTTCTGTGCCAGCCTGTCTCTCCCCTGATTTTACGAATGGAACCCGTTCCAGGCTCTCAACCACAGTACACCATAAATGGCTTCCTCTCACAGAGGGGTCGATGGTAGCTAGAGCACGCTTTCTCTACACTGTTGTTTCTTCAAGTTAGAATGCTTGTGATTAGACTTCGATTCAAAAGTGGGGTGGCAGTGCTAGCTTGATGAAACAAGTGGGGAGACCTGTGCTGCCTTCTACAGCAGGCTGAGGCTCCCTCAAAATTAGGTTTGGGACTCCCTTGCAGTGCTCTCACGCACTCACACAACAAAATGCTTCACCCTCAGGATCGGCTGTTTTTGCTGAAGCACAGATTCTCTCCTGAGGTTTTCGATCAATTTAGGCGGTTGTCTTTAATCCTGCACGCACACCCGTGTCAGCGGTACTAGCCCCATAAGCATGATGTGAGTTGAGAGCTGCCTTCTGTACCGGCCTGTCTCTACCCCGATTTTACAAAATGGAACGTGTCCCCAGGCTCTCACCCACAGTACACCCTAAATGGCTTCCTCCCACAGAGAGGTCTGATGGTGGCTAAAGCACGGTTTCTCTACAGTGTTGTTTCTTCGAGTTAAAATACTATTAGACTTCATGCAAAAGTGGGGCTGCAGTGGTACCTCCATAAAAAATGTGGGGAGTCATGTGCTGCCTTCTGCAGTGGCCTGAGGCTCCCTCAGAATTAGGTTTGGGACTCCCTTGCAGTGCTCTCATGCACGAACACAACAAAATGCTTCCACCCTCAGATGCGGCTGTTTTAGCTGCAGCACGGATTCTCTACTGAGTTTTTCCTGTGAGTTAGGTGGTTGTCTTTAAGCCTGTATGAACTCCCGGGTCAACGGTACTAGCCCGATAACCATGATGTGATTTGAGAGCTGCCTTCTGTACAGGCTTGTCTCTCCACGATTTTAGGAAATGGAACCCGTCCCCAGGCTCTTAACCACAGTACACCGTAAACGTCTTCCTCTCTGAGAACGGTCGATGGTAGCCAAGGCACGGTTTCTCTACACTGTTGTTTCTCCGAGATAGAATGTTTGCGATTAGATCTCGATGCAAAAGTGGGGCCGCAGTGCTAGCTTGATGAAACAAGTGGGGATACGTGTACTGCCTTCTGCAGCAGCCTGAGGCTCCCTCGGAATTAGTTTTGGTACTCCCTTGCAGTGCTCTCACGAACACACCCAATAAAATGTTTCCACCCTGAGGAGCGGCTGTTTTAGCTGGAGCACGGATCCTCTAGCGAGTTTTTCCTACGAGTTAGGTGGTTGTCTTTTCGGGTGCACGCACATGTGATTCAACGGTACTGGCCCCATAACCATGATGTGAGTTGACAGCTGCCTTCTGTACCGGCCTGTCTCTCCCCCGATTTTACGAAATGGAAGCCGTCCCCAGGCTCTCACCCACGGTACACCCTAAACGGCTTCCTCCCACAGAGGGGTCTTACGTTAGCTAAAGCACGGTTTCTCTACAGCATTGTTTCTTCAAGTTAAAATGCTATTAGACTTCCATGCAAAAGTCGGGCCGCAGTGCTAGCTTCATGAAACATGTGGGGATTCATGTGCTGCCCTCTGCAGCGGCCTCAGGCTCCCTCGGAATTAGATTTGGGACTCCCTTGCAGTGCTCTCAGGCATGCACACAACAAAAGCCTTCCACACTCAGGAGCGGCTGTTTTCGCTGAAGCACGGATTCTCTACTGAGTTTTTCCTTCGAGTTAGGTGTTTGTCTTTAAGTCTACATGCACAGCCGGGTCAACGGTACTAGCCCCATAGCCATGATGTGAGTTTTGAGCTGTTTTCTGTACCAGTTTGTATCTCCCCTGATTTTACGAAATGGAACCCGTCCCCAGGGTCTCAACCACAGTACACACTAAACGGCTTCCTCCCACAGAGAGGTCGACGGTATCTAAAGCACAGTGTCTCTACAGTGTTGTTTCTCCGAGTTAGAATGCTAGCGATTAGACTTCCATGCAAAAGTGAGGCCACAGTGCTGGCTTGATGAAACAAGTGGGGAATCGTGTGCTGCCTTCTGCAGCAGCCTGAGGCACCCTAGGAATTAGGTTTGCGACTCCCCTGCAGTGCACTCAAGAGGTGAGTTGAGAGCTACCTTCTGCACCGGCTTGTTTCTCACTCCATTTCACGTATGGGACCCTTTCCCCGGCCTCTCAGACAAGAACACTGTAAAATTACTCCAGCTTCAGGAATGGTAATATTAACTAAAGCGCCGTAACTCTATAGGATTGATTCTTTGTGTTAGTAGCTTGGTAACTAGGCATCCAGGCACACAGGGTACAGCAGTGCTAATCTCCTAAAACCAGAGGTGAGTCGACAGCAGCCTTCCTTACGGGCCTGCTTCTCACTCCGTGTTACGTTTAGGTTCCATTTCTCATGCTTTCACAAAAACACACAATAGAGGAAGTTCACGCTCAGGAAGGGCGATCACTGCTGAGGGACCTTTTCTCTACAGTTTTGTTCCTTTTCGTTAGGTGGATGGCACTTAGGACTACATGTACACATGGGAGAGCCGATCTAGTTTTCTGAAACAAGATTTGAGTGGAGAGGTGCCTTCTGCCCATGCTTATTTCTCCCTCAGAATTCTGCTGGGACTCATTCCCCAGGTTTGTACTCAAGCAGAGTGGAAAATGCTGCCACCCTGTGGAGAGGCAAATGAGTTGAAGCTGGGATTCTTTACCATCTTCTTCCTGCCAAATCAGTGTGGAGCACTTCGCATTCCTATGCACACAGGGAGCAGTAGTGTTAGCTTCAGGTAACAAGAGCTGAGTCGAGAGGTGCCTTCTGGCCAGCACTCTTCTCCCTCGGTTTCACGTAAGCAACACGTTCCCCAGGCTCTCACCCACGGTAGCCTGAAAACAGCTTCCTCCCTCAGAGAGGTGGATGGTAGCTAAAGCATGGTTTCTCTACCGTGTTGTTTCTTCGAGTGAGAATGCTAGCGATTAGACTTGCATGCGAAAGTGGGGCCACAGTGCTATCTTCCTGAAACAAGTGGGGAGTCGTGTTCTGCCTTCTGCCAGGGCCTGAGTCTCACTTGGAAAACGCTTTCGTACTCCCTTGCAGTGCTCTCATGCCTTCCCACGGCAAAATGCTTCCACCCTCAGGAGCGTCTATTTTAGCTGAAGCACGGATTCTCACCAGAGTTGCTCCTTCGAGTTAGGGGGGTGCCTTTAGGCCTGCACACACACTCGGGGCAATGGTACTAGCCTCGTAAACAAGAGGTGAGTTGAGAGTTGCCTTCCACTCCAGCCTCTTTCTCCCTCGATTTTACGTTTGGAACCCATTCCCCAGGCTCTCACTCACAGTACACTGTAAACTGCTTCCTCTCACAGAGTGGTCAGTGGTAGCTAAATCACGGTTTCTCTACAGTGTTGTTCCTTGGAGGGAGGTGCCTGGAACCTATGCCTCCATGCAAACATGCAGGAGGCGTGCTAGCTTCATGAACCTGGAGCTGTTTCGAGAGCTTCCTTCTGGACGAAGCCTTTTCTCTCTCAGAGTGTATTATGGGACCATTTCCCGGGCTCTTACGCACACACACTGAAAATAGTTCCACTGACTGGAACAGTGACGCTAGCTAAAGCACTGTCCCTCTACAGTGTTGTTTCTTCGAGTGAGTATGCTAGCAATTAGACTTGCGTGCAAAAGTGGGGCCGCAGTGCTAGCTTCATGAAACAAGTGTGGAGTCGTGTTCTGCCTTCTGACAGGGCCTGATTCTCACAAGAAAATGGTTTTGGACTCACTTGCAGTGTGCTCACGCATGCACACAGCAAAATGCTTCCAGCCTCAGGCATGCCTATTTTAGCTGAAGCAGGAGTTCTCTACAGAGTTGTTCCTTCGACTTAGGGGGTTGCCTTTAGGCCTGCACGATACTAGCCTCATAAACAAGAGGTGAGTTGACAGCTGCCTTCTGCACCAGCCTGTTTCTCCTTCGATTTTACATATGTTACCCGTCCCCAGGCTCTCACCCACAGTGCAGCGTAAAGTGCTTCTTCCCACAGAGAGGTCGACGGTAGTAGCTAAAGCACGGTTTCTGTAGTGTTGTTTCTTTGAGTTAGAATGCTAGCAATTAGACTTGCATACAAAACGGGGGTTGCAGTGCTAGCTTCATGAAACAATTGGGGAGTCGTGTTCTTCCTTCTGTTGGGGCCTGAGTCTCACTTGGAAAATGCTGTCGGACTCATGTGCAGTGCTCTCATGCATTCCAGTGACTTGCAACCGCTGAAATTGGCATGAAGACCATGATTTTAGTGAGAAGCCAAAACCACAGGGACAGTAGGAGCGACTCCCGAAGAGCAAACCAGAAGCTAGAGACTCACCCTAAGGCCAGGCCTCAACTCTGCCCTCCAGGCACTTCTAAGCACCACCGTCAGATAGGTGCCGACACTCTCCTAGATTCTCACCCTTGCCGTTGGCATGGCTCTGGGCCTACCTTCGCGCCGGTGCTTAATCCTGAAGAATGAGGTGTCTGGGGACCCAAGACTGTCACAGGACAAAAGCCCCAAGAAGACGGAAGCACGCCACGCCACGGGCAACCACCGCCACTGCAGTGAAGCTAAAAACACACTTCTAGCAAAACCATGACCCTCCGACCCACAAGGTGCCAAGGCCCTGAAACCAAGCCCTAAGCCTGAGCGTCCCCCTAGGGCTCACCCTCAACTTGGGCCTCCGGGTGGGTCTCCACACTTCCAGCCGAGCGATTCCTAACATCTCTCAGAACGGAACCCTTACCCTAGCCCCGGCTGTGCAGCCTCTTGTGCCCGAACCCTAGTTCTGAGGGCGCAGTGGATTGGGGTGACCGCGTCAATGCCAGACGCATCTGTCAGGGACAGAGAAGGAACCCGTGCCCCTTGGCACCCACGGATATTGCTGGAGAACGTGACTCCAGCGAAACACCTGAAATGCAGCCCCACTGGGAGCATGCCCCTGAGGCCAAAGCTGAAGACTGAGCCGCACCCTAATGCTAGCCCTCCACTCAGCCCTCAGGATAGGATTCTGCCTTGCCATCGAATTGTTGGTGCCTGGCGTCTTCAGGACTCGAACCCTGACCCTGGCCCCGGGCGTGGCCCCGAGCAGACCCAAAGCCTAGTTGTGCGTATCAGATGGATGGTGGACCCCTGGGCGGTGCCAGGCTAATCGGGCAAGCACCAGGAAGGAAACCGGGTGACGTGCAATCCCTGCGATGTGGCTGGCAACCACGATTGTAGTGAAAAGCCGAAACTTGTGGGTGCCTTTTATTCTTCTGTGCCATTAGCCAAGATGTCCAAGATGAATGGATAAAGAAGTGGTGTATACACACACGGGCACACACACGCACACACACACACTGGAATGTTAGCCATTGAAAGGAGTTAAATATTGCCATTTGCGATGTAGATGGCACTGGAGGTCTTACCACCAGGGAGATGACAGTGCATGTTAGACAATCGCAAGTCCCTTGCTTGAACTTAGAGTGGTGCCCAGGACAAAGGTCAGAAGCTATGAATTCTGCAAATGAGGCAAAGTTAAGTTGACCATGACGAAGAGGCTGTAAAACAAGCAACAGCATTTACTTGAGGTCTTAGGGATAGAAAGCTGGGAGACACAGACTCAACCCAAATTCAAAGTTTGCTCTGGATTGCAGGCTTAAGGAGAGGTCAAAATTCCAAGTGTATAAGTTGTTTTGAAAGAATTAAGGAGGGAAGCCTGGGAAGGCTGGGAAGAATGGGGAGGGTGGGGCAGCATGCTCCCATCCAACTCCCCTTGAACTGGGGGAAGCCCCCAACCGTCACCCCCCACAACTTCACCAGCACTGCCTCTGTGCCCTTCTGGATCTTCCCTTGAGTGGCCCCATGGAACCTTTTTGTACCTGGCTCCCTAGCTGTGGAAGGTGGAGGGAAAGATGGGGACAGATGGGGCGGCATGCCAAGCTCCCTCAGGCCCCAGAGCCCCTATCATGCTCTGCTGGGACTGTAACTTGCGCCTTCTGAAGCCTCACAAAAGTGGCCCACTCGGTGGAATTCTCTAGTGTCTGGTCACTGAGCACCAGAGGGCACCAAATGGGGGGTGGCTGGAAGGAGGAGGAGGAGGGCTGGGTGTGCAGGCTATTACAGGGGTTCTCATGATCTTTCTCCCTAGAGAGCCAGCATCCCCTGGAGCTCCGCCTCAAGTTGTGCAGGCATGCCCTTTCTGTGCCTCACCTGAGTGGCGCTCTGGCACCTTCTGGAGTCTGGCTACCTAGCTATGGGAGATGACATGAGAAGGGAGGAGACCAGTGGCACTTGGGAAGAAGGGGGCGCATGGGGTGGCATGCCCAAACTCCCGCCCTCTGCCAGCAGCCCTGTGGCATCTTCACTGGGACCACACTTTCCTGAGCCTCACCACAGTGCCTCGGTGAAATTCTCTAGTGCCCGGTCACTGAAGAAGTACTGGAGGGTGCAAGGTGGGGGGCACTGGATGGAGAAGGGGGCCAGGGCAGATACCACTGATGGTATCTGGGTTCTCATGATCCCATTCCCTAAGGAGCTAACCCCCACTTGCGGCTCCGCCTTCCAACGCCTGGGGGCGCCAGTTCTGCACCTCACTTGAGTGGCCCAGTGGAACGTTGGAGCGCCTTGCCACCAAGGTAGGTGCGGGGGTCTCTGCAGGCTCAGCACAGGCCAAGTCCCCAAGCTCCTCTGGTATGAGTGCCCCCCTCTCTGCTTCACCAGGACCTCCCCAAGGCCCTTCCGACGCCTTATTTGATGGTCCCAGTGGAACCATTTGGTGCCCTGGCCACAGAACGGGTGCAGGAAGGCACGTGGGAGGGGCAGAGGCAGAAAAAAAAGAAAGCAGGGGAAGGACTCTGCGGGCTGTCTGAGTGTGGTTGGGATCCTCAGTCTCCCCCAGTGCCAGGGCACCCTCGTGGCTCAGCCCTGCGACGCGCTGGGAGTACCTGGCCTGCACCTTCTCTTGGCGGCCCAGGGAACACTCTGGTCTGGTGGGCAGACAGAGGGAGGCAGGGTGGGCGCCGTGGTGCCAGGAAAGAGGAGGAGGAGGAGAAGGAGGGCAAGTGGGCAGACTCAGGGGGCGTGCGTGAGGTGCCCACACCCGCCTCACAGGGTGTGAACGACCCCGCACGCTGCTGTCCTGTCTCCACTGAATGGCCCTGAAGCACATTCTGGCGCCCTGCACTGAGCAGGTGCCTGAGGGCGCAGGTGAGGAGCGGTATGGGACAATCCCACGCGCGCGCGCGTGCCCTCAACTTGAGGGTTCCCCGGGGCCACTCAGGGGAGGGCCATACAGGGGAGCACAGGTTTTTGCGGGGCGGATTCACGAAGGCTGCCAGCACCAGGAGGAGCGTGAGGACCCTGGAGGCACGAGCCAGCCCCTCAGCCTCCTTCCTGCCTCCCCTTCCTTTCCTCCTGCAGCTCCTGCCCCATGCACACTCCCCACCCCTCGGGTCCTCACTAGCTCGCGCCCCAACTGGTACAGGCGCCCCCTCGCAGCACAGCCCTGCAGCACCCTGCATGCCTGAGCCGCACTTCCCCTGATTACCCCCAGAACCTTCTGATGCCAGTGCACCCAGCAGGTTGAGGAGTGCACGTGGTGGCGCAGTGCTCCTGCATCTCCACCCCAGGTCAGCCTCCCTCCCACACCTACTCCGTGTGGGGCACCAGAATGGGCCACAAAGCAACTCAGGGGAGATGCAGGACAGGCCCGCCCCCGTGCTCCCAGAATGCCGTGAGAGGGCGCTTGCACCCGCACCCCGGGGAAAGTGAGCCCTTGAGTCAGCCCACCCCAGCCTCTGCCTCAGCCTCTGGCTCTACCTCCGCCTCAGGCACCCTACCCTCTGCAGCTCCTCCCAGCCTGCCACAGTCCTCCCACCAGACGCAGCCTGCCCTGTGCCCTCCTGCCCCTGCTCCTTGGCTGGCACCACATAGTGCCATGGAGCCACTTGGGTGAGAAGCAGGAAAGGCAAGCAGGGGCAGTCCTTGGGAAGGCGCGAGGGCGGGAGCCTCACACTGGGGGTGCATGAGGACCTGACTGCCTCTCACAGGCCACCTAGTTCCAGCCACAGCCTGGTGAGTGCCACCTGCGAAGGGGAGCATATTGGGGGAGCTGATAGGCATGGGAACTGTACAGAACTTGGTGTAAAGAAGAGCCACACACCTTTCTGACAAAGGCCAAAGGTCTCTGTATGTGTTTTTGATTACTTGTGGAAGGTACATTTTTGCCTGATGATTTTTCATAGACTCGTGCCTGTGAACTAGGACTGCACACAGTACTGAAGTTTTCACGATTCTTTGTGACTTTGCCTGCTGGTTGCCCTCATCCGCACTGATGTCTTCTACCTCCTAGAAACTTTAGAATGGATCCACGGTCCACAAATCGCCTTTAAGATTTTTTTTTAATGTTCTCTGGTTTGATTTCACTTCATTTTATTTCATTTTCTTCTCTTAATTCTAGTATATTCTTTTAATTCCAGTATAATTTCATCTTAGTCTCTTAATTCCAGTATAATTCGATGCATTTCTCCTTGCTCCTCAGGATCAGGGTACTCTTAATTCCCTTCACAAACTTTGCCCACCCCTCCACCCAGCTCTCCTTGGCTAACCACCAGTTTGTTCTCTATGACAGTGTTTCTTGTGAAACACTGCCTTCTTTGACCTTTTCACCACGTGTCATCTTCTGGAATCCACTCCTGCCACAAGGAGGATGCAGTCCAATGCCTATGCAATGGAATCTGAGTTTTGAGTTTTCTCTCTGGGATTCTGGAAAATTCAATTCTTCATGATGGCACAAGATCTATGTCTTAATATTGTCCTTCTCACAAACTGATGCTTTCAAAAGACACACCATTACATGGGCTGTCTTACTTTTCACGTCATGTTTGTGGGTGGGACAATAATAAATGTGGGTCTGATTTCATATTCAGAGCATCAATCCCTCCAGTCAAAACCTCTCATAGTAACTGCTGTTTTTTGGTTTCTCTGGGTTACCCTCTGCCTGAGTTATGATGATTTTGTCCTGAAATTGTGAATTTTTTAAAAATTTAGATGTTTTTGTTTTTCTTTGAAATTGAAACAAGGAAATCCTCATGATTATTTCCGTAGGTCTTGTATTTAGAATGTTCACTAATAGAATTAATCTGGGTGGGCGCCTGGGTGTCTCAGTCGTTAAGCATCTGCCTTCGGCTCAGGTCATGATCCCAGGGTCCTGGGATCGAGTCCCACATCGGGCTCCCGGCTCGGCAGGAAGCCTGCTTCTCCCTCTCCCACTCCCCCTGCTTGTGTTCCTGCTCTCGCTATCTCTCTCTCTGTCAAATAAATAAATAAAAATCTTAAAAAAAAAAGAATTAATCTGGGTGTTCATTTCCTTAGTTCAGAGGCCTCAATATGAGGGGACGACATTCCATACTCCCTTCTGGGGTTTACTTTCTGTTATGATGATGTACACTTAATCACTGTAACAGCTTTCCTAAGGGAAAGTTGACAGACAATGCAAGTCACCCTTTAAGTTGTGCAGTTTCATGGTTTTGTTTTTGTTTTTAGTATATTCACAGAATTGTTCAACATCATGACAATGGGTTCCAGATGTTTTACATTATCCCCGCATAAGAAATCCTCTACTCCTTGCAGAGAATCCTCATTTCCCCTAACCTCTAAGTCCCAGGGAAACAGGAATATACTTTGTCTTTCCATGGATTTGCTTATTTTAACCCTTTGGTGTAAATGGAATAATGCAAGGTGTGACCGTTTGTGCCTGGCTTCCTCACTTAGCATAATGTTTTCAAGGTCCATCGATGTTGCAGTATGAATGGGTTCTTTGTGTTTTTTATTTGGCTGAACAGTATTCTGTTGTTATAAATACCGCACAGTTTCTTTGTTCCTCGGTGGAAGAACATTTGGGTTGGTTTCCTTTTTGGATGATTAAGAACAATGCTGCTAGGGACCTTCATGGATAAGATTTTGTGGGGCCATATGCTTTCAGTTTTTATAGGTATATACCTACGAGGGGAGTTGTTGGGTCACGCGGTATCTGTGTTATATTTGAATTCCTGCAAGACTCTTTCCCAAATGACTGTACCCTTTTCCATTCCTGCCAACAGTGCGTGAGGGTTGTAATTTCTCCACATCCTTGCCCATGTTTATCTGCCTTTTGGATGATAAATGTTCTGTGGGTGTGAAATGTTAGGTCACCCTGATTTGGCTTTGGATTTCCTTCATGATGAACTATTTTTGACTTCTGTTCATGTGCTTCATAGCTCTTTGGATGTCTTCCTTGGAGACATGTCTGTTGAGGTCATTGGCCTAATTTTTAATGGGTTGTTTGTCTTTTCCTAAGTTGTAATACTTCTTTTGATGTTCTAGATATGTTTCTTATTTGTTATATGAGTTGCAATATTTTCCTCCATTTTATGACTTCTCTTTTCATTTTCCAACACCATCCCTTGAATCACCAAATGTTTACATTTTAGTTATGGCCCATTTAGACTGGTGTGTTTTTGTTCTCATTGGTTTCCATGAATTGTTTAAGTTTTTCTTTGATTTCCTGGTTGACCCATTCTTAAGCAGTGGGGTCTTCAGCATCCAAGTGTTTGAATTTCTTCCAAATTTTTTCTTGTGTTTCAGTTCCAGTTTTAAAGCATAGTGGTCTGTGGAGGGAGAGATGAACCATGAGAGACTATGGACCTGAGAAACAAACAGGGTTTTAGAGGGGAGGGGGGATTGGTTAGCCCAGTGATGGGTATTAAGGAGGGCATGTACTGCATGGAGCACTGAGTGTTATATGAAAACAATGGATCGTGGATCACTACATCAAAAACTAATGATGTATTGTATGGTGACTAACATAATAAAATTTAAAAAAATAAAGCATAGGGTCTGATCATATGCAGGGAATAATCTCTATCTTTTGGTATCAGTTGAGACCTGATTTGTGACCCAGTATGTGGTCTATTCTGGAGAAAGTTTCATGTGCACTCAAGAAGAATGAGTATTCTGTCGTTTTAGGGTGGATTGTTCTGTATATATCTACGAGATCCATCTGGTCCAGTGTGTCATTCAAAGCTCTTGCTTCTTTGTTGATTTTCTGCTTAGATGATCTGTCTATTGCTGAGAGTGGAGAATTGAGGTCTCCTACAATTAACGCATTGTTATCAATATGACTCTATGTTTTGGTTAATAGTTGGCTTATGTAGTTGGCCCAATTGTTCGATCTTTTTGTTGGATAGACCCTTTAAGAATGATATAGTGTCCTTCTGTGTCTCTAACTACAGTCTTTAGCTTAAAATCTAATTTGTCTGATATAAGAATTCCTACCCCAGCTTTCTTTTGAGGTCCTTTGGCATGGAAGATGGATCTCCATCCCTTCACTTTCAGTCTGGATGTATCTTTAGGTTCAAAATGAGTCTCTTGTAGACAGCGTATGGATGGGTCCTGTCTTTTTATTTACAACCCTGTGCCGTTTTATGGGAGCATTTAGGCTGTTCACGTTGAGAGTGATTATTGAAAGATATGAATTTATTGTCATCATGTTGCCTTTGAAGTCCTTGTTTCTATAGATTGTCTCTGTAAATTTCTGTTGTAGATCACTCTCGGGTTCTTTCTCTTTTTATAGAACCCTCCTTGCAAGGCCAGCTTAGTGGTCACATATTCTTTCCACTTCTTCCAGTCGTGGAAGCTCTGCATCTCTCCATCCATTCTAAATGACAGCCTTGCTGGATAAAGTATTCTTGGCTGCATGTTCTTCTCACTTAGTACCCTGAATATGTCTTGCCAGGCCTTTCTGGCTTGCCAGGTCTCTATGGATAGCTCTGACATTATTCTGATGTTCCTCCCTCTGTACGTAAGGAATCTCTTTCCCCTAACTGCCCTTAAGAGGGTTTCCGTATTTCTAAGATTTGCGAGTTTTACTATTACATGCCGGGGCATTGGTCTCTTTTCCTTGATCTTGGGAGGGGTCCTCTATGTCTCTAGGCCACGAATGTTTGTTTCATTCCCCAGATTAAGGAAGTTCTCAGCTATTTGCTCAAATGTAACTTCTAGTCCTCTCTCTCTCTCTACCCCTCAGGGATCCCAATAATTCTGACTTTGCAGTGTTTCATGACGTCACTTATTTCTTTAATTCTGTTTTCATGGATTTTAAGCTGATTCTTCCAAGCCTCCTTTTTTCCCTTCTTTTCGATCAGTTGGTCTTCTAGATCACTATTCGTTGTTCTGCCTCATTTACCCTAGCTGTTAGAGTATCTAGATTAGATTTGATCTCATTGCTAGCATTTTTAAGTTCTGCCAGTTCTGCTCCCATTTCTGCCCTTCGAGACTCTATGTTGCCATTAATTGATCTCTCCATTCTAGCTATCATCTTCATAACTGTTACCCTGAAGTCCCATTTCTGACATCTTGGTTATATCTGTATCCATTTGTAAATCTGTGACAGAAGTCACAGTGTCTGAGTGTTTTCTATTTTGGGGGTTTCTCCTCTTAGTCATTCTGTTGAGGGGTGGTTGAGGGAATGTACAGAGTCCAAATTATTGACCACAACCCAAGCAAGATGCACCTCTTTTATAGGGACCTTAGGGTTTTCAGCCTCTTGTTCTTCCAGCCTGTCTTCTGGGGGAGGGGCCTGCCCCACTGTTACTCAGGCAACCCTGTTTGGGCAGAGTTGCTCTGTCCCCTGTGGTGGGGGATGGGCTCAGTGAAAACTGTTTTATTTGGGCTTTTTCTCTGGTGGCTTTCCCTGGTGGCTTTTTGCATCTCTTCTGAGAGAGCAGAAGTGACTGTTTCCAACCTGTCTGTTCTTCAGTGAGCTCTCCAAGCCACTGTCTCCGTTTCTGTCTGTGTTACTAAAACCGCAGAGTCCTGGGTTGTGCGCCCTTCAGCAGCACTCCCAGCCCTTGCTTCCAGGTCCTGGCACGTCTCTGCCCTTTTTGCTTCTAAAACCGCCAGCTGCCCCCAGTTTGCCTGTGTGGCCCCGCCACTCCAGTTTCAGTCCTGGGGCTGCCCTAAAGTCCTTTCCCCACAGCTACTGGTCTGCAAGTCTGTGCCTGGTCCCCAACATGGGAGGCTTTCACTATCCAGTGGTGCAGGATCCCAGAGGCTCCTTCCGCCTTCCATTTATCTTCCGATATCTGCCCACAGAATCATGGCTCCCTGCTTCATATCTTGAAACTAACCGCCAGTGATATTCTGTTTGTAGAGATCCAGATATATCTTCTTACATCTCAGGCTGATTTCGTTGGTGTTCAGAGTGGTCTGGTAGATATCCAGCTCAATTCAGGGGACTGGTTGGAATAGGGTCTCCTACTCCTCCACCATCTTTGCACTTCCCACTCCAGCTTTATTTAATTCTTAAATGGGTTTCTGTTACATTCACCAGTAAAATCACACTAACACATCTTGAAAGTAAGCCCTTGGCCTTTGCCATCTCAAAAATCTGTATGTGGCTGAAATGTGGCTCTTGTCCTTCCTTGCTAAAAATTGCCTACTCACAAATGGACTGAAGTCAAGAACTAAACACTGCAAAATACAAATGTAAATTTACCAAGGAGATTCAAAGGAGTTTAAATCCTGACCAGGTTTCAATTATGGTATTGATCCAAAAGGTAAGCATGCTTACAACCAACTTCTGGAGGATTTAAGGACCATTTTGGGTTCCATTCTGATGGAGTCTCCCAGATCAGCAAACATTACTGGAGTCAAAAGTGAGGTCTTCAACCCAAAGTGTAGACTGCTGGTCAAAGGTGGGGCACCAACACTGCATGGTCACCTGGGGAAGAGATGACTCTATCTGATCTTCCCTACTGCCCTTGCACAGGCAGGCCCCAACAGGCTGCAGCTGTGCTCCCACCCTGTGGCTTCTGAGTGATGGTGCCCAGAGGAACTGGATGGGACACCAGAGATTCATGACAGCCCAAGAAAGGGAGCCAGGGGTGGGGAAGGGAGAGAGAGGGACTCCCAGCCCCAGGGTGCCTGGGCAAATGCTGGGGCACTCCGGGCTGGCAGGCGCAGCACTGGCCAGGTCCTGCATGTTCTGCTGGTGCAAGCACCCCTCTCCAGGCTTTCCTGGGACCACCCTTGGGCCTCACTTGAGAGGCCCTGTAGAACCTTCTGGAGTTTGGCCACCTAGCTTTGGGGAGGTCATGTGGGAGGGGTGGGATGGGCAGCAGGGAGGTGGGTAAGGCGGGGAAGGTCCCAGTGCCCCCCCTCCCCACTTCACTGGGACTGCCCTTCATGCCCTTTCCATGCCTTTACCTGACTGGCCTGTGGAAACTTTTGGTGTCTGGCCACTGAATAGGTGAGGGGGGCAGGTGGGCAGGAAGTGGCAGAAAGAAGGAGATGGGGGAAGGGGTTTGCAGGCTGGCTCAGCACTGCTGGAGTCCTTACAATCCTCCGGTGCAAGCACCTCCCCACCAATCTGCCCTGCAATACACCAGGCATGCCTGTCTTGTGCATTCTCTGTGTGGCCCCGTGGAACATTTTGGTGCCAGGCAACAGAACAGGAGGGTAAGGACGTTGGGGCAGGGCAGCATCTGGAGGGAAATCATGGGTCAGTTGGGCAGGGATTTGGCCAGAAAGGAGGCAGAGGACAGGGTAGATGGACTCAATGCATTTGAGGTGCTCTCACTCCCTGGGTGTGAGTGCCCCATTGTGGCTTCCCCAGGACCGCCAGGGTGTGCCTATCCTGGGTCTCCCCTGAGTGGCCCCATGGGGCTGCCCCACTAAGAGCAGGTGTTGGAGGGACAACCAGTGTGGGACACCATGAGGTCACCCCCACAAGGGCACTTGTGATGAGCACTGGGTGTCTTATGTAAGTGATGAATTCACTGAATTCTACTCCAGAAACCACTATTGCACTATAACTAAATAAAACGTAATAATAAAAAAGAGTTCTCTCATTAATGCCTATCACCCATCTAGCCCATCACCCACCCACCTCCCTCCATCAACTCTCAGTTTTTTCTCTAGCATTAAAAGTCTCCTATGGTTTGTTTCCCTCTCTTGCTTTTTACCCCCTTCCCACATGTTCATCTGTTTTCCTTTTTAAATTCCACATATGATGGTTTCACTCATATGTGGAACATAAGAAATAGCACAGAGGATCATAGGGGAAGGGAGGGAAAATTGAATGGGAAGAAATCAGAGAGGAAGACAAACCATGACTGACTCTTGACTCTGGGAAATAGGGTTGCAGAAGGGGAGGTGGGTGGGGCTATGGGGTAACTGAGTGATGGGCATTAAGGAGGGCACGTGATGTGATGAGCACTGGGTTTTATATGTAACTAATAAATCATTTAACACTGCATGAAAAACTAATGATGTACTCTACGTTGCATAATTGAATTTAAATTAAAAAAAAGTTTGTGGCAATGAAAAATATTCCGAGTGAGATCATATGGTATTTGTCTTTGACTTATTTCACTTAGTGTAATACACTCTAGCTCCATCCACATCCTTGCAAATGGCAAGATTTCATTCTTTTTGATGGCCAAGTACTTTTTCATTGTATATATATACTCCACTTCTTTATCCATTCATCAGTCGATGGACATTTGGGCTCTCTCCAGAGTCTGGCTATTGTTGATAATGTTGCTATAAACATGGGGTGTATGTGCCTCTTTGTTTTTTATTTTTTTTTTACTGTTTTAATTTAATTTAATTTAATAATTTTATTTTATTATGTTATGTTATGTTAGTCACCATACAGTACATCATTAGTTTTTTTTATTGTTATGTTAATCCCCATACATTACAGCATTAGTTTTAGATGTAGTGTTCCATGATTCATTGTTTGTGCATAACACCCAGTGCTCCATGCAGAATGTGCCCTCTTTAATACGCATCACCAGGCTAACCCATCCTCTCCCTCCCAGAACCCTCAGTTTCTTTTTCAGAGTCCACCGTTTCTCATAGTTCATCTACCCCTCCGATTTCCCCCCCCCTTCATTCTTCCCCTCCTGCTATCTTCTTTTTTTTTCCCTTAACATATATTGCATTATTTGTTTCATAGGTACAGATCTGAGATTCAACAGTCTTGCACAATTCACAGCACTTACCAGAGCACATAACCTCCCCAGTGTCTATACCCAGTCAGCCCATCCCTCCCACCCCACCGCCCACTCTAGCAACCCTCAGTTTGTTTCCTGAGATTAAGAATTCCTCATATCAGTGAGGTCATATGATACATGTCTTTCTCTGATTCACTTATTTCACTCAGCATAATACCCTCCAGTTACATCCACGTTGTAGCAAATGGCAAGATCTCATTCCTTTTGATGGCTGCATAATATTCCATTGTATATATATACCACCTCTTCTTTATCCATTCATCTGTCGATGGACATCTTGGCTCTTTCCATAGTTTGGCTATTGTGGACATTGCTGCTATAAACATCGAGGTTCATGTACCCTTTCTGATCCCTACTTTTGTATCTTTGGGGTAAATACCCAGTAGTGCAATTCCTGGATCATATGGTAGCTCTATTTTCAACTTTTTGAGGAACCTCCATACTGTTTTCCAGAGTGGCTGCACCAGCTTGCATTCCCACCAACAGTATAGGAGGGTTACCCTTTCTCCACATCCCCGCCTATATCTGTCGTTTCCTGACTTGTTAATTTTAGCCATTCTGACTGGTGTGAGGTGGTATCTCATTGAGGTTTGGATTTGGATTTCCCTGATGCTGAGCGATGTTAAGCACTTTTTCATGTGTCTGTTGGCCATTTGGATGTCTTCTTTGGAAAAATGTCTGTTCATGTTTTCTACCCATTTCTTGATTGGATTCTTTGTTCTTTGGGTGTTGAGTTTGATAACTTCTTTATAGATTTTGGATACTAGCCCTCTATCTGATATGTCATTTGCAAATATCTTCTCCCATTCTGTCGGTTGTCTTTTGGTTTTGTTGACTGTTTCTTTTGCTGTGCAAAAGCTTTTTACCTTGATGAAGTCCCAATAGTTCATTTTTGCCCTTGATTCCCTTGCCTTTGTCGATGTTTCTAGGAAGAAGTTGCTGTGGCTGAGGTCGAAGAGGTTGCTGCGTGTGTTCTCCTTTAGGATTTTGATGGACTCCTGTCTCACATTGAGGTCTTTCAACCATTTGGAGTCTATTTTTGTGTGTGGTGTAAGGAAATGGTCCAGTTTCATTCTTTTGCATGTGGCTATCCAGTTTTCCCAACCCCGTTTGTTGAAGAGACTGTCTTTTTTCCATTGGACATTCGTTCCTGCTTTGTCAAAGATTAGTTGACCATAGAGTTGAGGGTCCATTTCTGGGCTCTCTATTCTGTTCCATTGATCTATGTGTCTGTTTTTGTGCCAGTACCATACTGTCTTGATGATGACAGCTTTGTAATAGAGCTGGAAGTCCGGAATTGTGATGCCACCAGCTTTGCTTTTCTTTTTCAACATTCCTCTGGCTATTCGGGGTCTTTTCTGTTCCATACAAATTTTAGGATTATTTGTTCCATTTCTTTGAAAAAAGTGGTTGGTATTTTAATAGGGATGGCATTGAATGTGTAGATTGCTCTAGGTAGCCTTAACATCTTCACGCTATTTGTTCTTCCAATCCATGAGCATGGAACGTTTTTCCATTTTTTTGTGTCTTCCTCAATTTCTTTCATGAGTATTCTATAGTGTTCTGAGTACAGATTCTTTGCCTCTTTGGTTAGATTTATACTTAGGTATCGTATGGTTTTGGGTGCAGTTGTAAATGGGATCAACTTCTTAATTTCTCTTTCTTCTGTCTTGTTGTTGGTGTATAGGAATGCCACTGATTTCTGTGCATTGATTTTACATTCTGCCACTTTACTGAAATCCTGTATGCGTTCTAGCAGTTTTGGGGTGGAGTCTTTGGGGTTTTCCACATAAAGTATCATATCATCTGCAAAGAGTGAGAGTTTGACTTCTTCTTGCCCATTTGGATGCCTTTGATTTCTTTTTGTTGTCTGATTGCCGTGGCTAGGACTTCTAATACTATGTTGAATAGCAGTGGTGATAGTGGACATCCCTGCTGTGTTCCTGACCTTAGGGGAAAAGCGCTCAGTTTTTCCCCATTGAGAATGATATTTGCTCTGGGTTTTTCATAGATGGCTTTTATGATACTGAGGTATGTACCCTCTATGCCTATACTCTGAAGAGTTTTGATCAAGAAAGGATGCTGTACTTTGTCAAATGCTTTTTCTGCATCTATTGAGAGGATCATATGGTTCTTGTTCTTTCTTTTATTAATGTATTGTATCTCATTGATTGATTTGCGGATGTTGAACCAACCTTGCAGCCCAGGAATAAATCCCACTTGGTCGTGGTGAATAATCCTTTTAATGTACTGTTGGATCCTACTGGCTAGTATTTTGGTGAGAATTTTTGCATCCGTGTTCATCAGGGATATTGGTCTGTAGTTCTCCTTTTTGATGGGGTCTTTGGTTTGGGGATCAAGGTAATGCTGGCCTCATAAAACGAGTTTGGAAGATTTCCTTCCATTTCTATTTTTTGGAACAGTTTCAGAAGAATAGGTATTAAGTCTTCTTGAAATGTTTGGTAGAATTTCCCTGGGAAGCCATTTGGCCCTGGGCTTTTGTTTCTTGGGAGATTTTTGATGACTGCTTCAATTTCCTTAGTGGTTATAGGTCTGTTCAGGTTTTCTATTTCTTCCTGGTTCAGTTTTGGTAGTTGATACATTTCTAGGAATGCATCCATTTCTTCCAGGTTATCTAATTTGCTCGCAGATAGTTGCTCATACTCCTACTTATTCTTGGATCTCAGCTTACATGGCACTTCCTGAAGAAAAATCTTTCCTGAGCTCCTGTCTTGGTCAAATCCCTTTACCACTTGCATAGCTTGGGTCTCAGCCAGATTACCACCACTCACCAAAGAACCTTGGGAAAGTGAAGAGACCTCAAAATGGCTGTCTCCTCATCTATAAATGGGGATGATCTATCATACCTATAACATCAGGTTGCTGTGAGGCTATTACACTGAGTTTACACATGTAAAATGCTCAGAACATGTCACAGTAAGTGCTCAATAAGTCTTAGCTCTCGTTACATACTTCTACAGCACCATATTCTTCTCTTTTGCAAGACTTATGACAGCTAGAATTTTAACACTTGTTGGTATAGTGTTATTTAAGCAATTTTTTTATTTGAGTATAGTTGACACACTATTAGTTTCAGGCATACATCGTAGGGATTCAACATCTCTTCCCATTATGCTCTGCTCACCAATATAGCTGCTCTCTGTCCCCATACAACACTATCATAATATCATTGACTATATTCTCTATGCTGTGCCTTTTATCCCTGTGACTCATTCCATAATTGGAAGACTGTATCTCCCACTCCACTTCACCTATTTTGCCCATCCCCACACCCTACTTCCTTCTGGCAACCATCAGTGTATTTATAGGTCTGATTCTGCTTTTTGTTTATTCATTTGTTTAGTTTTTTTAGATTTCACATATGAGTGAAACCACATGGTATTTATCTTTGTCTGCTTATTTCACTTAGCATAATACCCTCTAGGTCCATCCATGTTATCACAAACCTATGATGTTTATTATTGACCATCTCTCCTCTAGACCCTTGAGAGAGAGATGATGAATGTTTTGCCCACAAGTGCATCCCCAGTACTTAGCCTAGGACTTGGTACCTAGGTGTGCTGGATATTCTCCACTTGCCTTTCCAGAACCACTCTCCACCCTCAACTGGCTCTGAGCCTCAGGAGGCTGAGACCTCTATATATTTATGGAACCATCCATAAGTGTGGGAGACACTAGCAGTTTAAAGGGTAAGCAGAGAATAGGGTTGGGGTATTTATTCCCATGGATCTCTTTCTGCCAGGCCACAGCTGATGGTAGCTGTTTTTTGTTTTGTTTTTTGTTTTTTGTTTTTTTTAAATAGAGATGCCCCTCCACCCAACCTCAGATAATCCTACTCCTATTCACTCCCCAGTTCAGGGGAGTTTCTGGTGGTAACAGCCCCTTAACTGTGCCCAGGCATAGGGTGCTTCATCATTGTTCCCCATGTATCTGTAAACTGTCCCTTCTTCAAGCCCTGCCCAATTACACCAGTTAGGATGCCACCTCTTTCCTTCTGGGGCACTGATACAAGATGGTCTATGTCCATATGTGCTAAATTAATAAGTAAATACCTGTTTTACCAGGTGAAGATAATAATCCTCAGTCCAAACCATGGCTAAAGTTGTTAGGATGAGTTAAAAAAGAAACAAGAAGTAGCAGGTGCCTGGGTGATTCAGTCAGTTGAGCACCTGACTCTTGATTTCGGCTCCAGTCATGATCTTGGGGTCATGGGATTGTGCCCTGTGTTGGGCTCCATGCTCAGCGTGGAATCTACTTGAGATTCTCTCTCTCCCTCTGCCCTCTCCCCACTCGTGTGTGCTCTTTAAATAAATTAATTAAATTAATTAAAAAAAAGAATCAGGAAGTAAACATATATTTTAAAAAAGTGAGGGCATTCTGGAGTAGTGGTTCTCAAATGTGAGAGTGTATCAGAACAACATGGAGGGCTTATTAAACCTACATTGCTGAGCTCTACCCCAAGATAGGCTGATTTGGCAGGCCTAGGGGAGGGAGGGTAAACAACTTGCATTTCTAACAAGTTTCTCTGTGATGTTGATGCTTCTATGCTAGAGACCACAGTTTGAGAAACAGACACTAGAGAAACACCAGAGGTTTTTGTTACTTATAGACCCCAAGTCTCATGGTGGCATTAACTATCTTTAAGGACACAAAGGCCAAGTATAATATAATCTATGTTTTATTTTATACTTCTCTGATCATTAAAATCTAAACAGAAGTTTTGCTTAAACATAAAAGGAAGAAAAAGAGAAAAAACATTAACAGGATTAAATACTGGGAGCAGATGAAGGGTGTGCAAGGAAGGGCTGTTTTGGGAAGGGCTGCACATTTGCAGGCACACTGGCAAAATGGCCAACGAAGCTCAGAGCTGGTGAAGACTGTGCTTAAGCCACAGCTCAGTCCTGAGGCTTGGGCACAGAAGGCGTCTCATTCCTGCTCCTCCCCAATCCAGGCTGCATGGGCACAGAACAGTGCCAGCATATCTCCCAAGTGCACCGGACATGTCTCTTCCTTCAGCGTCTTCAGGCCAGAGTCCCCTGCTCTCCACACATACATGCACACTCATTTGCACTCACCAAGCACATGGGTGTGCACTTATGTCCGGGAACATGCAGTCACATTCACACACAAACAATGCTTCTGATTTCAGGCCTCCCTCACCCTCATAGGCTCAGGTTCCAACTCCAGAGTCAAGATGTGTGTTAGTGTCCTTAGCAGACTGACAAAGGGCCACTGCAGAGGCAGGGTGTCAACCATCTTTCCTGAGGACCCAGGCAGGGAGAAACTGTATTCTGTACCCTGCTGGTGTGAAGGAAAATTCTACTGAGCAACTGGGGCTGCCTGGGCTCATTAGGGAGGTCCAGATGCTGGTTCTGAGAAGCCATCCAGCCCTGTTTCACTCCTCAATAACCAGTTGATAAGAAAGCAGAGTGTCAGAAGGCCAGTCCCTAGGAGGTCCCCCAACCCTGTGAGATAGGGGATACAGTGGTTGTCTGGATCCAGGGCCTGGTGCCATGTCAGCCGAACCATCACTTCTGCCAGGTACAGGAGAATCGTCACCTGGCAAAAGAGCAAGCAGACACAAAAAATAACAACTAAGTCAGATAGTTAAGTGTCACTAAGAAACAGCAAATTTCAAAGGCAGATACCAAGGTGGACATGTCCACTCCAAGGAGTCCCCTTCCTCTAGCTTTTCTTGGGGCCAGTGCCCAGCTATGAACTCATGCAGAGGCAGGAAGTCCACCCTTATCCATAGTTGCCTAGCTTCCCTCCCTGTGGTCAGGTCCTACTTGTGGCAAACTGAGGTGTCAGACAGACCATCTCTGCTACACCAACTCCTCTCACTATCCTTGAAAACTCAAGACATAGACCTTATTGGGACTTCAATTTGAGTTTGCTGGAAGCCCTTGTATGGGCAGCTTTGGACATTAAGCCTTTCCTGAAAGTGCCAGTAGTGAGCACAGTCCTGGCTTCATTCCAGGGCTCCTCGGTCCCCTGTCCCAGGCTGACTCCAGCCCCTTCCCTGCTCCTGCTCAAGACAGTTTGTCAGAGTGCCCCAGCTCTGTTCAGGGTCAGGGACATGCTGCAATTGTAAATGCCCTAACTCAGGGAGATTTGAACATGTCAGTCCCCAGTTCTAGCACTGCCCTCCTAGAATTGCCCATCAGTGTCCAGTTATCTCTGCAGACAACCTGGGCCCACGAGGGGCATCAGTCAGCTAGTCTGGGCAGACAGTCTGCTGAGTACTACCCAGAGGCAGGCACCAGCTTAATCTCTTTCATCATGTCCTTATCACCATCCAGTCCTGACTTAAGTCCCTACATGCCTTTCAGCAACACTCCAGCAGGGGGCTGGTCTCTGCCCACCCTATCTGTGATGGTTGGTGTGCATGGCACAGATCATCAGTTGGACACACTCATCAACTTGCTTCACGGCAACTTGCTGCAACTTCAGGATGAACCTTTGATCCTCTGCTGAGGAGTGTGCAGTGTGCTATATGTAGTATGGAGTGTGCCTTGTGGGGGGTGTACCCTATGAAATGTGCAGTGTAGCATGTGCTGTGTGGAATGTTCAGTGTGAAGTGTGCAATACAGAGTGTGGAGTGGCTTCTCTGTCTGGATCATGCCCTTGGGCTTGAACAAGTTGGCTCTTGGAAGATGGGGGTCCTGGAACTGCCCCCCCTGCCAACCAAGACAAATCGTGCTGGCTGACCAACCACTGAATGCTGCTCTGATACTGCTATAGTCATCCTCACCTGGATCAGGCTTGCTAGCAGATAGAACACCACAAAGATCTTACTGTCTGGGACCAAATGGCCTTCCACCAAGTAGATGATGTAGAAGAAAATCAGATGGCCCGGAACCACCAGAAAGAGCAGGACTCGGGCTGATATGGAATTAATTTCTGAAAAAAACAAAACCAAGGAGATTGTGTAACCTGCTGGGCAGCAGAAGCCACCTTGGCATGTGACAGTCTCCAGTGAGGCACCCACATTCATTTATCTATTACACGAGTGTTTACTGAGCATCTATTATGTGGCAGGCACATTCTCTCATATGGGGATATACTCCTGTCCCTTCCCTCATGGAATTGACATTTTAGGGAAGAGAGAGAGAGAGAGAAAAAAAACCAAACAAACAGAATCGAGTAGCAGAAACAAAAGTCATTTCAAACTGACCAGTGTGAGGATGAAAATAAACCAGGATAATGTGGTAGAGAACAAAGTGTATATTAGTAGGATGAATACTGGAGACTAGAAGCCCTTGAGAGAAGATGACATCTAGGCTGAGATATGAATCTCAAGGAGAGAACTCTGGGCAGAGGAAAGGGAACATGCAAAGGGCTTAAGGTGGGAGAGAGCTCTGGAATGTGGACAAACGAAGGCTCAGCATGTGGAATTAGTAATCCAGGGAAGGGTGGCACATTCATGGGAGGCCTCAGGCAGCCCCTTCCTCATGCTAAGCCTCTGGGACTCATTCAGCACATTCTCTTTTGGCTTCAGTACTCTAAGAATTTGAGATTCTGCAAGAAGTGTGACTTCCCTGCTCCAACCACACACACTTTTAAAAATTGTAATATATGAATGCAACTGACTTCTCAATGGAAATAGAGTTTCAATAAAAAGTCTCCATTTACCTCTGAGTTAATATATTTCATCAAGCTAACAAGAAAGAGGAGGAACAATCATACAGCTTAGAAGCTAAAAACACTACCATAAAATATGTAGAGAGAGGCTGAGAACACTCAAGAGCTCCAAAATCTATTCATGATGAAAAATTAGACAAGGTATGAAAAGATTCTTTGGAAAAAAAAGTAGAAGCAAAATAAATAATTGCTATTGGCAGCTGGCCCTAAAACTCAAGAAAATCTATAGAAACATTACATAAATAAGAATTCAGTAAAATATTTAGATGCTGCTATAGCATCTGGGTGTCCTCCATCACCCAGATCCATATGTTGTAAATCTAACCCTCAATGTGATGGTATTTGGAGATGATTAGGTCATAAGGGTACAGCACTCATGAATGTCATTAGTGCTTATAACCTTATAAAAGACACCTCAGACACTTCACTCCTTCCACCATGTGAGGACACAGTGAGAAGACAGCTGTCTACAAACTAGTAAGCAGGCCATCACCAGACAAAATTTGCTAGTGCCTTGACCTTGAACTTCCACAAACCAAAACTATAAAAAATAAGCTTCTTGTATTTATGAGCCACCCATTCTATACTTCCATTATAGCAGCTGAACTAAGACAGATACAGAAATAATGGAGGAATAGAAACAGATTTTCTATATATAAATGACAAATCAGAAAATTCAATGGTAATTTCCACTTCAAGACAAGATGGCTAGACATAGTTCTTCCTATTCCTCTCATTAAATACAACTAAAAACCCTGGACATTATATATAAAACAAACATAAGAAGATTTGAAAAGGTGCAGAGAAAGGGTGGGCTGGCCAGGGACCTGGGAACCCAACAAACAACACAGAAGTGAATTCCCTGAGTTGTTGTTTTGGTGTTTTGGGGGAGTTTTGCCTCATATATCCCAGAGCAGATGCTAGAGAAGTCAGCAACTCAGAAACATCAATGGGCAGAGACCAAAAAAAAAAAAAAAAAAAAAAGACTCAACAAAAGCCCGCTCTGTCTAGCCAAAAGTCCAAAAGAGGGACAGCCTAGCAAAACACAGAACTTTTAGGCAACTTCTCTATTCCAGCCAAACATCACAGGAAAAACTACAGCCCCACTTCCATTAGCAAAGGCCAAGAGGGGAGCCTGGACTTCTGACCAAATCTAGGTGGAACGTGCCACTCACCCCTTCTGGTTGAGGTGGGATAGAGAAGGCTGAGTGGAGAGTAAGTGGTACTCTGCCTGGTGGTAATGAGCTCCCGACTCAACCATGTCTGTGAAGGCCATGTGGGCAGCAATAACAAAGCTTCCCTCTCCCTCTCAGCCAGGATAGTGTCAGAGGAACGTGGACTCCTCCCCAGCCCACCAGCAATGGAGTGCTCCTCTTCCCCCAGTGTATTAACAGAGACGGTGGGGATGGTAGGGGTGGGGGGAAACCTGGGCTTCTACCCCCATCTGGCAGTAAGGAAGCAATGCATTCCCTTTCCTTCAGTAGTGCAGTGTCAGAAAAGGTAGCTGAAAAAGACTGAAATGAGATCCAGAGTTTCATAACATATACCCCGAATGCCTGGGATTCAATCTGAAATCACTTCTTATAAAAGAAAAAAAAATTTCAACTTGATATGACACAGATGGCAGAATTATCTGAAAGTTTTGGTAAAAAAAAAATCAGAAAGTCTCAGAAAAGAAACAGAAGATACAAAGAAGACCCATGTGGAAATTTTAGAACTGAAAAAATACAATAGCCAAAAAACCCCAAACAACTCAATGCAAGGGATGACTGGCTGAGTGAAGAGGGCAGAGGAAAGAATCCATGAACTTGAAAAAAAAACTATGGAAATTAGCCAATCTGAATAAGAGAGAGTAAAATAGGCTGGGGGAAAAATTGAACAGAGACTCCAGGGCTTGTGGAACTGTAACAAAAGATCCACCATTCATGTCATCAGAATACAGGAAGGAAAGGAAGAAGACAGTGGGGCTGAAGGTGTATCAAAGAAATCATGGCTTAAAATTCCCCAAATTTGGCAAAAGATAAATCCATGTACTCAAGGAGCTAAATAAACGCCAAACATGGCAAACCCTAAGAAATCCACACCAATGTGCATCATAACTCAAAGACTAAAAAGTAAAGAAAAAGTCTTGAAACAAACAAAAGACAAAAAATAATTCAAATGATAGTAATTTCTCATCAGAAACCAGGGGATTCAGAAGAAAGGGGCACATTTTTCAAGTGCTGAAAAGAACCATCAATCCTGAATTTTATATCTGGCAAAAATATCCTTCAGGAATGTGCCAGCAAATCTACCCTAAAAGAATGGCTAAAGGTAGTTCTTGAAACAGAAAGGAAATGATTAAAAGAAAATGCAGTGGGAGAAAAGATCCAAGTTTTAAAAGTAACAAAAAGAAAAGACCTCAAAAGGTTTCCAGTGGTTCTCAGAATAGAATCCAGTCTCCCTTCCTCAAGCTTCAAGGCCCTATAATGACCAACCCCTCCCTCCCTGATCTCAGCTTTCTCCATCCTCTCCCTTGCTCATTATGCTCAGGCCTCCCTGGCCTTTCAGTTCTTCAGACTTACCAAGCTCCTTCCTGCTTCTGAGCCTTTGCTCAGGCTGTCCCCCCTGCCTCAAATGCCCCTCTTGCTCCAGCATGCCTCCTCCCCCCACACCCTCCCCTGCTCCCCCCATCATCCTCAGAGAGGAACTTGCCAAACCCATATCTCAATATCTCCTGAAATTCCTTCCACTGGACCCTGTAGTTTTTTATTTTAAAACATGCCACAATTTGTAGTTAAATGCTCCTTTTTTGGTGTGTTTATCTGCTCTTCTGGATCATGTAAATCCATGTGGGCAAGAATCAGCTTTCTCTGACTCATCACTGCAACCTGACACCTAGTACCTAGCAGAATTAAATATCTGAATGAATGGATGAATCAACCAGAGGTAGAGGTGGGGAGTCAGGTCTCTGGGAGGAGGAGCTGTGTCCTTGAAGATGATCTGGGCTGAGGTCAGCACTGGTCTTAGACATCTGTTGCTACAGAGCAGATTCCAATGATGGCAATTTTTACTTGTGTAAAGAAATGGCCACATGGCCTCTGGAAGACACCAGACCCACCTGAGGTGCAAAAAGTGGAGCATGGGTTAGGCCAGAACTGTTTCATCCAGAGGGGGAGAACACCAGGCGTGCTCCACATGTGCAGGTAGGTGGAGATCCGGCTGGTCTGAATGGCCACCAGATTGCCACCAACACCTGGGAGGAGAAAAAGAATGTGGTTTCCCCTTTTTTATGCCAGTCTCTAAGTTCTATCTCTTACTTTAAGTCTATGTCCTCTAGGAAGACTTCCTTGACTGATTCAGCACTGGATCTTTCTTCCTTCCCTCCCACTTTACCACAGATCTTGTTCAGCCCCAAGCAAGGGTAAACTGGACCTTGTGAGTGAGGTATCACCTTGACAGCTATCTCTATGGTGAAGGAAGTGTGACTGGCAAAGTAGGTTTTTAATACATATTTGTTGCATAGAGGGAGGGGGTAGGGAATAGGGAGAGAGGGAGGGAAGACAGTGACAGAAAGGTCTATGGAAAGGTATTTTGATAAGCCATTAAAAGTCGTAGGATGTGACAGGAATCAGATTCCAGAATGGAACATCTGAGAAAATGAAAGTGTTTTTTCCCCTAAGGTGGGAAGGAGACAGAAGAGAAATTGGGGACAGCAGCAAGAGAAGAGGAGCTATCATTTGCAACAGGCCTGCTGAGGCCCCAGCTTCCACATGGAGTGGACTGTGCGCAGCCCTGCCAGGACCCCAGGGCCCAGAAGACAAAGGTCATGCCAAGCTCCCTCTGCAGGGCCAGGATCTGGGGCTGGCAGAGAACAGGGCCTACTCATGGCCCTCTCCTTTAGAGGGTGGGCGGGCTGCCCCCATTCAATTTCCTCAGCCCCCTGGGGATTAATCCCTCACTGGGCCAGATGTGCCCCAGTGATGTCCAGAGGGAGAAACCAACTACCCTGGATACAAAGAATGGTCTGTGGGCAGAGGACAGCTGCAGATCTATTTTGCTAGACCCACATGATTTTTTATGTATGTATGTATGTATATATGTATGTTCAGTCAGCCACCATATAGCACATCATGAGTTTTTGATGTAGTGTTCAATGATTCAATAGTTGCGTAGCACTGGGTATTATACACGATTTAAAAAAAAAAGGAAAAACCTTTTAAAAAGTAGCTCAAAATAATTGCCAGCTTCTCTTAACAAGTCAGCTGGGGCAACTCCAGACCTCCAATCTTGACAGGCAGCAACTGGATGGAGCTGAGCAGGCCCCACTCTCTCCACTCCAGGAACATGCTCTGCAGCATGACTGTCCCCTGCCACTCCTTACAGCCCAGTTACTGTCACACCTGCCGAACTCAAACTGCTTTTGTGGCACCAGAGGCATCTGAGTTGATGACATACAAGGAAATCTTTCCAAGTGTTAAACATCAGGACCTTACTTAGGTGATGCAGTCCTCTAGGTGGCCAGCCCCTTGTGTGAGTGGCCAGCCCTGCCTCTGTTGGGAGCAGACCTACTGGGTGTCACTGACATGCAAGGAACAATCACCTAGGTTCCCATGGAATTAGGGGGAGGGGGTGCCCAAGGGCCTCTGAAGCCTATTTCTTTTTTTTAAGATTTTGGTAGGGGAGAAGCAAGATGGCAGAGGAGTAGGAGACGTAAATTTCCTCTGGCCCCAGGAATTCAGCTAGATAGGTATCAAACCATTCAGAACACCTACAAACTCAACAGGAGATCAAAGAAAAGAATAGCAACTCTCTGAACAGAAAAGCGACCACTTTCTGGAAGGTAGAACATGCAGAGAAGTGAATCCAAGGCGATATTCTGGAAGATAGATGGCGGGGGTGAGGGAGCCTTCATCAGCTGGCTACCAGCAAGTGATAAGAGCACGGAGCACAAAATCGGAATCTGCTCCACTAAGGGACAGCACTCCAGTGGCTAAGCGGGGAGTGGAACCCTCGCTGGGACAGTGTGCTCTCAGGACCCTCGGGGTCACAGAAAGACCGGGGTTGCCTGAGTGTGGCAGAGCTCCCAGGTATCAGAGCAGGGAAACCAGCTGCAGAAACGGAGCCGAGGAGTGGGCTCTCAGCTCAGGATTGCCATAAACATGATCTGGCACAGCCTGGCCACTGCTCTTCCAGCAGGGACCCAATAAGCGACAGATCCGGGGAGACTCCCCTTCCTCTCTGGGGAGGAGTGGCGCGGGAGCGCACCTCACGGATCTGCTGGGTTTGGAGACTCCACACGGGGTCGGGTGCCAGAGATATAAATGCTCGGTCACAGGCCAGGTGAGCACGGAGTGCATCCGGAGACTGGGGAGATCGGAGTGATTGACTGCTTTTCTCTGGGGGCTCACTGAGGAGTGGGGCCTTGAGTTCTCAGCTCCTCCAGGGTGGAGATTGGGAGGCCACCATTTTCACTCTCATCCTCCAAAGCTGTATGGAAAGCTTGCAGGGCACAAAAGCTCCCAAGAGCAAACCCGAGCAGATTACTTAGTCCGGCCCCCCGGCAAGGGATAGAGACAGCAAAGACATTTGAGAACCACTGCAGCAGTCCCCTCCCCCAGAAGATCAGCAAGAACAGCCAGCGAAGACCAAGTTTACTGATCAATGAGAATGGCAGAACTCCAGCACTAGGGAAATACAGCACATAGAATGCATGGCTTTTTCCCCCATGATTCTTTAGTCTTTCAATTAATTTTTTAAATTTTCTCTTCTTTTTCTATAATTTTTAGTTGAATTTTTCTTCTTTCCTTTTTCAACCAACATCTTATCAATTCTTTTTTTTTTTAAGATTTTATTTATTTATTTGACAGAGAGAGACATAGCGAGAGAGGGAACACAAGCAGGGGGAGTAGGAGAGGGAGAAGCAGGCTTCCCCACAGAGCAGGGAGCCCGATGTGGGGCTCAATCCCAGGGTCCTGGGATCATGACCTGAGCCAAAGGCAGACACTTAACGACTGAGCCACCCAGGCGCCCCCTTATCAATTCATTTTTAAAAACCTTTAATTTTTCATTTTTTACAGTCATATTTTCTCTTCATTGTATTTAACCTTTTATATATATATATAAAGCTTTTCGTTCTTTAAAATTTTGCAATACACTTTCTTCTAACAGACCAAAATATACCCTAAATCTAGTGTATGACATTGTCCTAGTATCCCGCCTGATCACATTTTTAAAACATTTTTTTATTGTTATGTTAATCACCACACATTACATCATTAGTTTTAGATGTAGTGTTCCATGATTGATTGTTTGTGCATAACACCCAGTGATCCATGCAGAACGTCCCCTCTTTAATACCCATCACCAGGATAACCCATGCTCCCACCCCCTTCCCCCTAGAACACTCAGTTTGTTTTTCAGAGTCCATCACCTCTCATGGTTTCTCTCCCCCTCCGATTTCCCCCCTTCATTCTTCCCCTCCTACTATCTTTTTTTTTTTCTTAACATATATTGCATTATTTGTTTCAGAGGTACAGATCTGAGATTCAACAGTCTTGCACAATTCACAGCGCTTACCAGAGCACATACCCTCCCCAGTGTCTATCACCCAGTCACCCCATCCCTCCCACCCCACACCCCACTCCAGCAACACTCAGTTTGTTTCCTGAGATTAAGAATTCCTCATATCAGTGAGGTCATATGATACATGTCTTTCTCTGATTCACTTATTTCACTCAGCATAATACCCTCCAGTTACATCCACGTCGTTGCAAATGGCAAGATCTCATTCCTTTTGATGGCTGCATAATATTCCATTGTATATATATACCACCTCTTCTTTATCCATTCATCTGTCGATGGACATCTTGGCTCTTTCCACAGTTTGGCGAATGTGGACATTGCTGATATGAACATCGGGGTGCACGTAACCTTTTGGATCCCTACTTTTGTATCTTTGGGGTAAATACCCAGTAGTGCAATTGCTGGATCATATGCTAGCTCTATTGTCAACTTTTTGAGGAACCTCCATACTGTTTTCCAGAGTGGCTGCACCAGCTTGCATTCCCACCAACAGTATAGGAGGGTTACCCTTTCTCCACATCCCCGCCTATATCTGTCGTTTCCTGACTTGTTAATTTTAGCCATTCTGACTGGTGTGAGGTGGTATCTCATTGAGGTTTGGATTTGGATTTCCCTGATGCCGAGCGATGTTAAGCACTTTTTCATGTGTCTGTTGGCCATTTGGCTGTCTTCTTTGGAAAAATGTCTGTTCCTGTCTTCTGCCCATTTCTTGATTGGATTCTTTCTTCTTTGGGTGTTGAGTTTGAATACTTCTTTATGGATTTTGGATACTAGCCCTTTAACTGATATGTCATTTGCAAGTATCTTCTCCCATTCTGTCAGTTGTCTTTTGGTTTTGTTGACTGTTTCTTTTGCTGTGCAAAAGCTTTTTATCTTGATGAAGTCCCAATAGTTCATTTTTGCCCTTGATTCCTTTGCCTTTGTCAATGTTTCTAGGAAGAAGTTGCTGTGGCTGAGGTCGAAGAGCTTGCTGCGTGTGTCCTCCTTTAGGATTTTGATGGACTCCTGTCTCACATTTAGGTCCTTCAACCATTTGGAGTCTATTTTTGTGTGTGGTGTAAGGAAATGGTCCAGTTTCATTCTTTTGCATGTGGCTGTCCAATTTTACCAACACGATTTGTTGAAGAGACTGTTTTTTCCATTGGACATTCGTTCCTGCTTTGTCAAAGATGAGTTGACCATAGACTTGACGGTCCATTTCTGGGCTCTCTCTTCTGTTCCATTGATCTATGTGTCTGTTTTTGTGCCAGTACCATACTGTCTTGATGATGACAGCTTTGTAATAGAGCTGGAAGTCCGGAATTGTGATGCCACCAGCTTTGCTTTTCTTTTTCAACATTCCTCTGGCTATGCGGGGTCTTTTCTGGTTCCATACAAATTTTAGGATTATTTGTTCCATTTCTTTGAAAAAAGTGGATGGTATTTTGATGGGGATTGCATTGAATGTGTAGATTGCTCTAGGTAGCATTGACATCTTCACAATATTTGTTCTTCCAATCCATGAGCATGGAACATTTTTCCATTTCTTTGTGTCCTCCTCAATTTCTTTCATGAGTATTTTATAGTTTTCTGAGTACAGATCCTTTGTCTCTTTGGTTAGATTTATTCCTAGGTATCTTATGGTTTTGGGTGCAATTGTAAATGGGATCGACTTCTTAATTTCTCTTTCTTCTGTCTTGTTGTTGGTATATAGGAATACCACTGATTTCTGTGCATTGATTTTATATCCTGCCACTTTATTGAATTCCTGTATGAGTTCTAGCAGTTTTGGGGTGGAGTCTTTGGGGTTTTCCACATAAAGTATCATATCATCTGCAAAGAGTGAGAGTTTGACTTCTTCTTTGCCAATTTGGATGCCTTTGATTTCTTTTTGTTGTCTGCTGTGGCTAGGACTTCTAATACTATGTTGAATAGCAGTGGTGATAGTGGACATCCCTGCCGCGTTCCTGACCTTAGGGGGAAAGCTCTCTGTTTTTCCCCATTGAGAATGATATTCGCTGTAGGTTTTTCATAGATGGCTTTTATGATATTGAGGTATGTACCCTCTATGCCTATACTCTGAAGAGTTTTGATCAAGAAAAGATGCTGTACTTTGTCAAATGCTTTTTCTGCATCTATTGAGAGGATCATGATTCTTGTTCTTTCTTTTGTTAATGTATTGTATCACGTTGATTGATTTGTGGATGTTGAACCAACCTTGCAGCCCAGGATTAAATCCCACTTGGTCGTGGTGAATAATCCTTTTAATGTACTGTTGGATCCTATTGGCTAGTATTTTGGTGAGAATTTTTGCATCCATGTTCATCAGGGATATTGGTCTGTAGTTCTCCTTTTTGATGGGGTCTTTATTTGGTTTTGGGATCAAGGTAATGGTGGCCTCATAAAACGAGTTTGGAAGTTTTCCTTTCATTTCTATTTTTGGGACAGTTTCAGAAGAATAGTTATTAATTCTTCTTTAAATGTTTGGTAGAATATTCCTGGGAAGCCATCTGGCCCTGGGCTTTTGCTTTTTGGGAGATTTTTGATGACTGCTTCAATCTCCTTAGTGGTTATAGGTCTGTTCAGGTTTTCTATTTCTTCCTGGTTCAGTTTTGGTAGTTGATGAATACCATCCATTTCTTCCAGATTATCTAATTTGCCGGCACAGAGTTGCTCATAATATGTTCTTATAATTGTTTGTTTTTCTTTGGAGTTGGTTGTGATCTCTCCTCTTTCATTCAAGATTTTGTTGATTTGGGTCATTTCTCTTTTCTTTTTGATAAGTCTGGCTAGGGGTTTATCAATCTTGTTAATTCTTTCAAAGAACCAGTTCCTAGTTTCGTTGATCTGTTCTACTATTCTTTTGGTTTCTATTTCATTGATTTCTACTCTGATCTTTATTATTTCTCTTCTCCTGCTGGGTTTAGGGTTTATTTGCTGTTCTTTCTCCAGCTCCACAGGTAACTACTATGAAGGGATAGAATGACTCTAAAAATGAAAAATAAAAATGTTTTTTAAAAAAAGGGATTGAGAAGATGTTGGTTGAAAAAGGGAAAAAGAAAAATTAAAAAAAAAAAAGTTAAAAAAATTAACTTTGAAAGACTACAGAATCATGGTAAAAAAGTCATGGATTCTATGTGCAGTATTCCCCTAAGGCTGGAGTTCTGCCATTCTCATTGATGGGTACACTTGGTCTTGGCTGGCTGTTCTTGCTGATTTTCTGGGGGAGGGGCCTGTTGCTGTGGTTCCCAAATGTCTTTGCCCGAGGCGGAATTGCCCTGCCCTTGCCCGGTCTGGGCTAATCTGCTCGGGCTTGCTCTTGGGAGCTTTTGTTCCCTGCAAGCTTTCCATACAGCTTTGGAAGATGAGAGTGAAAATGGTGGCCTCCCAATCTCAGCCCCGGAGGAGCCGAGAACTTGGGACCCCGCTCCTCAGTGCACCCCCAGAGAAAAGCAGTCACTCCCATCTCCCCAGTCTCCGGCCGCACTCCGTGCTCACCTGGCCTGTGACCGAGCATTTATATCTCTGGCACCCGACCCCATGTGGAGTCTCCAAACCCAGCAGATCCCTGCGGTGCGCTCCCGCACCACTCCTCCTGGGTCAGGAAGGTGAGTCTCCCCGGATCTGCCAATTGTTGGATCCCTGCTAGAGGAGCAGGGGCCAGACTGTGCCGCAGATCACGGTTTATGGCAACCCCGAGCTGAGAGCCTGCACCTCCGCTCCGTCTCTGCAGCCGGCTTCCCCGCTCTGATACCTGGAAGCTCTGCCACACTCAGGCACCCCCGGTCTTTCTGTGACCCCGAGGGTCCTGAGACCACACTGTCCCACGAGGGTTCCACCTCCCGCTTAGCCACCGGAGTGACGTCCCTCAGCGGAGCAGACTTCTAAGAGTTCCAATTTTGTGCTCCGCAGCTCTATCACTTGCCAGAAGCAGCGGATGGAGGCCCCTCCCCGCCATCTATCCTCCTGAATATCGCCTCGGATTCACTTCTCTGCACGTCCTACCTTCCAGAAAGTGGTCACTTTTCTGTTCAGAGAGTTGTTGCTATTCTTTCCTTCGATCTCCTGTTGAGTTTGTAGGTGTTCAGAATGGTTTGATCCCTATCCAGCTGAATTCCTGAGACCAGACGAAATCCAGGTCTCCTACTCCTCCACCATCTTACCTCGCCCGCTGATCACATTCTTTAAAAAAATTTTTTTTTCATTCTTTTTTCAACCAACTTATCATTTCCTTTCTTAAAATTTTTTTAATTTTCATAAACTTTACAGTCATATTCCATCCCTTCATATTTACCCTTAGTTTTGTATGTATATGTTTTTCTTCCTTTAAAATTTTGGGAGGCAATTTCTTCTACAGACCAAACTACACCCAAATCTAGTGTGTGGCTGTTATTTTCACCAACCTGATCATATTCTTTTAATCCCCCAGTTTAGGGTATCTTCTGATTTGTTTAGTGTATATTTTTCTGGGGTCAGGGTTATTATCCTGTTAGCATTTTGTTCTCTCATTCCCTATTCTCCTCTGGTCAAAATGGCAAGATGGAAAAAATCACCTCATAAAAAAGAACAAGAGGCAGTACCAACTGCCAGGGACCTAACCAATACAGATATTAGTAAGATGTCAGAACTAGAATTCACAATGACGATTATAAAGATACTAGCTGGGATTGAAACAGGCATGGAAGATATTAGAGAAACCCTTTCTGGAGAAATAAAAGAACTAAAATCCAACCAAGTCAAAACCAAAAAGGCTATTAATGAGGTGCAATAAAAAATGGAGGCTCTAACTGCTAGGATTAATGAGGCAGAAGAGAGAATTAGTGATAGAGAAGACCAAATGATGGAGAATAAAGAAGCTGAGAAAAAGAGAGACAAACTACTGGATCACGAGGGTAGAATTCGAGAGATAAGTGACAGCATAAGATGAAACAATATTAGAATAATTGGGATACCAGAAGAAGAAGAAAGAGAGAGAGGGGTAGGAGGTGTATTGGAGCAAATTATAGCAGAGAACTTCCCTAATTTGGGCAAGGAAACAGGCATCAAAATCTAGGAAGCACAGAGAACCCCTCTTAAAATCAATAAAAATAGGTCAACACCCCAACATCTAATGGTAAAACTCACAAGTCTCAGAGACAAAGAGAAAATTCTGAGAGTAGCTCAGGATAAGAGGTCTGTAACCTACAATGGTAGAATCATTAGATTGGCAGCAGACATATCCACAGAGACCTGGCAGGGCAGAAAGGACTGGCATGATATATTCAGAGCACTAAATGAGAAAAATATGCAGCCAAGAATACTGTATCCAGCTAGGCTGTCATTGAAAATAGAAGGAGAGATGAAAAGCTTGCAGGAAAAAAAAAAAAAAAAAAGCTGAAAGAATTTGTGAACACCAAACCAGCTCTACAAGAAATATTGAAAGGGGTCCTCTAAGCAAAGAAAGAGTCTAAAAGTAACATAGATCAGAAAGGAACAAAGACAATATATAGTAACAGTCACCTTACGGGCAATACAATGGCACTAAATTCATACCTTTCAAGAGGTACCCTGAATATAAATGGGCTAAATGCCCCAATCAAAAGACACAGGCTATCAGATTGGATAAAAAAAACAAGACCCATTGATATGCTGTCTGCAAGAGACTCATTTTAGACCCAAAGACACCCCCAGATTGAAAGTGAGGGGGTGGAAAACCATTTACCATGCTAATGGAGACGAAAAGAAAGCTGGGGTGGCAATCCTTATATCAGACAAATTAGATTTTAAACCAAAGACTATAAGAGATGAGGAAGGACACTACGTCACACTTAAAGTGTCTATCTAACAAGAAGATCTAACAATTGTAAATATCTATGCCCCTAACATGGGAGCAGCCAATTATATAAGCCAGTTAATAATAAAATCAAAGAAACACATTGACAACAATACAATAATAGTGGGGGACCCTTACACTCCCCTCACTGAAATGGACAGATCATCTAAGTAAAAGATCAACAAGGAAATAAAGACTTTAAATGACACACTGGAACAAATGGACTTCACAGATGTATTCAGAACATTCTACCCCAAAGCAACAGAATACACATTCTTCTCTAGTGCCCATGGAACATTCCCCAGAACAGATCACATCCTAGGTCACAAATCAGGTCTCAACCTGTACCAAAAGACCGGGATCATTCCCTGCATATTTTCAGACCACAATGCTTTGAAACTAGAACTCAATCACAAGAGGAGAGTCAGAACGAACTCAAATACATGGAGGTTAAAGAGCATCCTACTAAAGAATGAATGGTTCAACCAGGAAATTAAAGAAGAATTTTTAAAAATTAATGGAAACAAATGAAAATGAAAACACAACTGTTCAAAATCTTTGGGATGCAGCAAAGGCGGTCCTAAGAGGAAAGTATATAGCAATACAAGCCTTTCTCAAGAAACAAGAAAGGTCTCAAATACACAACCTAACCCTACACCTAAGGGAGCTGGAGAAAGAACAGCAAATAAAGCCTAAACCCAGCAGGAGAAGAGAAATAATAAAGATGAGAGCAGAAATCAATGAAATAGGAATCAAAAGAACAGTAGAACAGATCAGCGAAACTAGGAGCTGGTTCTTTGAAAGAATTAAGAAGACTGATAAACCCCTGGCCAGACTTATCAAAAAGAAAAGAGAAATGACCCAAATAAATAAAATCATGAATGAAAGAGGAGAGATCACAACCAACACCAAAGAAATACAAACAATTCTAAGAACATATTATGAGAGCAACTATAAGCCAGCAAATTAGATAATCTGGAAGAAACGGATGCATTCCTAGAGATGTATCAACTACCAAAACTGAACCAGGAAGAAATAGAAAACCTGAACAGACCTATAACCACTAAGGAAATTGAAGCAGTCATCAAAAATCTCCCAACAAACAAAAGCCCAGGGCCAGATGGCTTCCCAGGGGAATTCTACCAAACTTTTAAAGAAGAATTAATAACTATTCTTCTGAAACTGTTCCAAAAAATAGAAATGGAAGGAAAGCTTCCAAACTCATTTTATGAGGCAGCATTACCTTGATCCCCAAACCAGAGAAAGACCCCATCAAAAAGGAGAACTACAGACCAATATCCCTGATGAACATGGATGCAAAAATTCTCACCAAAATACTAGCCAATAGGATCCAACAGTACATTAAAAGGATTATTCACCACGACCAAGTGGGATTTAATCCTGGGCTGCAAGGTTGGTTCAACATCCGCAAATCAATGAGTTACAATACATTAATAAAAGAAAGAACCAGAACCATATGATCCTCTCAATAGATGCAGAAAAAGCATTTGACCTAAGTACAACATCCATTCTTGATCAAAACTCTTCAGAGTGTAGGGATAGAGGATACATACCTCAGTATCATAAAAGCCATCTATGAAAAACCCAGAGCGAATATCATTCTCAATGGAGAAAAACTGAGAGCTTTTCCCCTAAGGTCAGGAACGCGGCAGGGATGTCCACTATCACCACTGCTATTCAATATAGTACTAGAAGTCCTGGCCTCAGCCATCAGACAACAAAAAGAAATAAAAGGCATCCGAATCAGCCATGAAGAAGTCAAACTCTCACTCTTTGCAGATGATATACTTTATGTGGAAAACCCCAAAGACTCCACCCCAAAACTGCTAGAACTCATACAGGAATTCAGTAAAGTGGTAGGATATAAAATCAATGCACAGAAGTCAGCGGCATTACTATACACCAACAAGAAGACAGAAGAAAGAGAAATTAAGAAGTCGATCCCATTTACAATTGCATCCAAAACCATAAGATACCTAGGAATAAATCTAACCAAAGTGGCAAAGAATCTGTACTCAGAAAACTATAGAATACTCATGAAGGAAATTGAGGAGGACACAAAGAAATGGAAAAACTTTCCATGTTCATGGATTGGAAGAACAAATATTGTGAAGATGTCAATGCTACCTAGAGCAATCTACACATTCAATGCAATCCCTATCAAAATATCATCAACTTTTTCCAAAGAAATGGAACAAATAATCCTAAAATTTGTATGGAACAGAAAAGACCCCGAGTTGTTAGAGGAATGTTGAAAAAGAAAAGCAACGCTGGTGGCATCACAATTCCGGACTTCAGGCTCTATTAGAAAGCTATAATCATCAAGGTAGTATGGTGTTGGTACAAAAACAGATACATAGATCAATGGAACAGAAGAGAGAGCCCAGAAATGGACTTTCAACTTTATGGTCAACTAGTCTTCAACAAAGCAGGAAAGAATATCCAATGGAGAAAGACAGTCTCTTCAACAAATAGTGTTGGGAAAATTGGACAGCTACATGCAGATGAATGAAACCGGACCATTTCCTTACACCACACACAAAGATAGACTCAAAATGCACGCGCAGGGGCGCCTGGGTGGCTCAGTCGGTTAAGCGACTGCCTTCAGCTCAGGTCATGATCCTGGAGTCCCGGGATCGAGTCCCGCATTGGGCTCCCTGCTCGGCAGGGAGTCTGCTTCTCCCTCTGACCCTCCTCCCTCTCATGCTCTCTGTCTCTCATTCTCTCTGTCTCAAATAAATAAATAAAATCTTTAAAAAAAAAAAATGATTAAAAAAAAAAAAAAAAAAGCACACGCAGCCCCACCGCTCTGGGTTTCAGTCCCAGGGACTGCCCTAAAGTCTTTCCCTGATGCTACAGATGTAGTGAAAAGAAGCATCCAATGTTCATTGCATCAATGTCTGCAATAGCCAAACTGTGGAAAGAGCCAATATGCCCTTCAACAGACAAATGGATAAAGAAGATGTGGTCCATATATGCAATGGAATATTACTCAGCCATCAGAGAGGATGAACACCCAACTTTTTCATCAACATGGATGGGACTGGAGAAGATTATGCTAAATGAAATAAGTCAAGTAGAGAAAGTCAATTATCATATGGTTTCACTTATTTGTGGAACATAAGGAATAGCATGGAGGACATTAGGAGAAGGAAGGGAAAAATGAAGGGGATGAAATCGGAGGGGGCGGATGAACCATGAGAGTCTATGGACTCTGAGAAACAATCGGAGAATTTTAGATGGGATGGGAGTGGAGGGATGGGTTAGCCTGGTGATGGGTATTAAGATGGCCCATATTGGGGCACCTGGGTGGCTCAGTCGTTAAGCGTCTGCCTTCGGCTTGGGTCGCGATCCCAGGGTCCTGGGATCGAGCCCCGCATCGGGCTCCCTGTTCCTTGGGAAGCCTGCTTCTCCCTCTCCCGCTCCCCCTGCTTGTGTTCCCTCTCTCGCTGTGTCTCTCTCTGTCAAATAAATAAAAAAATAAAATCTTAAAAAAAAAAAAAAAAGATGGCCCATATTGCATGGAGCAAAACAATGGTGTTATACGAAAATATGAATGAATCATGGAACACTACGTCAAAAAGTAATGATGTACTGTATCGGGACTAACATAACATAATAAAATTAAACTTAAAAAAAAAGAGTCTCCAAATGGATGAAAGACCATAATGTGAGAGGAATCCATCAAAATCCTAAAGGAGAACACAGGCAGCAACCTCTTCAATCTTGGACATAGCAACTTCTTGCTAGACATGTCTCCAGAGGCAAGGGAAAGAAAAGCAAAAATGAACTATTGGGACTTCATCAAGATAAAAAGCTTTTGCACAGCAAAGGAAACAGTCAACAAAACCAAAAAACAACTGACAGAATGGGAGAAGATATTTGCAAATGACATGAGATAAAGGGCTAGTATCCAAAATCTATGAAGAACTTATCAAACTCAACACCCAAAGAACAAAAAATCCAATCAAGAAATGGGGCAGAAGACATGAACACACATTTCTGCAAAGAAGACATCCAAATGGCCAACAGAGACATGAAAAAGTGCTCAACATCACTCCGCATCAGGGAAATACAAATCAAAACACAATGAGATACCACCTCACACCAGTCAGAATGGCTAAAATTAACAAGTCAGGAAATGACAGATGTTGGCGAGGATGCGGAGAAAAGGGAACCCTCCTACACTGTTGGTAGGAATGCAAGCTGGCGCAGCCGCTCTGGAAAACAGTATGGAGGTTCCTCAAAAAGTTGAAAATAGAGCTACCATATGACCCAGCAATTCCACTACTGGGTATTTACCCCAAAGATACAAATGTAGTGATCCGAAGGGACACATACATCCCAATGTTTATAGCAGCAATGTCCACAATAGCCAAACTATGGAAAGAGCCTGATGTCCATCAACAGATGAATGGATAAGGAAGATGTATATATATATATACAATTGAATATTATGCAGCCATCAAAAAAAAAATGATATCTTGCCATTTGCCACGACATGTATGGAACTAGAGAGTAGCATGCTAAGTGAAATAAGTCAATCAGAGAAAAGTATCATATGATCTCACTGATATGAAGAATTTGAGAAACAAGGCAAAGGATCATAGGGGAAGGGAAGGAAAAATGAAACAAGATGAAACCAGAGAGGAAGACAAACCATAAAAGACTCTTAATCTCAGGAAACAAACTGAGGGTTGCTGGAGTGGGGGGTAGGAGGGATGGGGTGGCTGGGTAATGGACATTGGGGAGGATATGTGCTATGGTGAGCACTGTGAATTGTGTAAGACTGATGAATCACAGACCTGTACCCCTAAAGAAATAATACATTATATGTTCATTAAAAAAAAAAAGATTTTATTTATTTATTTGACAGAGAGACAGTACAAGCAGGAGAAGCTGCAGGCAGAGGGAGAAGCAGGCTCCTTGCTGGGTGAGGAGCCCAATGTGGGGCTCAATCCCAGGACTGCGGGATCATGACCTGAGCCAAAGGCAGATGCTTAACGAACTGAGCACCCAGGCATCCCTGAAGCATGTTTCTACAGACCCAGAACACCAGGGCCTGGGACCAAGCAAAGTGTGCAGTAAGTTATCATGTTTGGTTCCTCTCCTGACTGGCTGGTCCCATTTACAGATCCTTATCAGAAGCTGGGGACAAACCAAGCTTTGGTTAAAAGAGGGTCCTCACCATAAATGCCCACAGGGTCTAAGCCTAAAAGGTGAATCAGTGAAATGCTGGGTGAAAGACAATGGGGAATGGAGGGGATTCGGGCAAACGGAACAGCATAAGTCCTATTTCAGTGGCAGCTGATTCTCACCTCACCGAGAATGTAAATTCAGTACTATCACAGCCTTGCTTTTTAAGGAGAAAACAGAAATCCAGATTTTTATGTGCAAATGTCTGAGTTTTAAATGTCATCAGTGAATCTAAGTTTAAAAACAAAACAAAACCATGAGAAGCCAACACCCCAGTTCTGAAGGCCACATTCCGTCTGCAGGAGCCAGCAAATCCTGGCTTAGACATGGTGTGCCTTCAACAGGTGGGATTTAGCTCTGCGGGAAGGCTCAAGTCTCCGTGGTGACTAGGAGGAAAAGGGTGTGAGCTGGTGGAACAGTGGGCAGGGCTTTCTCTCCAAGGGTCTCCTTCCACCTGAGAAAAACCAGTCTAGCAGCTGCTGCCCAGCAGAAGCATGGCCATGCCTCTGAGGGCCTGGGGCCGAATCTCTGAAGTCGTTGCTGTCAGATCGCACTGCCCTGGCCCTGGGGGCCAGCACAGCCCAGCACACTGAGGGCCCCAGGTGACAGTGCTGCCGATACCTACCACATATGATGGGAGTAAATATGGCCATGCCTTGGTACTGCTGTTTAGAAATAGTTTTGTTCAAGATGAGCCCTCCAAAACTGGGGAGAGAGTAGAGGGCAAATGGTTAGTTTACCCTTGTAGGTGACCTGGTACACCTCTATACAAAATGTTTTATCAGCCTGCCTTCTCAGCTTAGCACTTTCCTGACCCCTACACAAAATATCTGTTGTAGCCAAGCTGGTCTCCCCAGTGTCCTCTGCACTATGCACGCTCACTTCTCCACCTGTATTCTGAGCCTCAGCTGTTCCAGAAGACCCATCAGATAATGTCAGCTCATTAAAAACAAATGACAAACTCCCCTCCAAGGCCACTTAGCTGGCTGGGCTCTGCCACGTGACCCATGCCCTGAAATGTAACTGAAATGCTAGTTTCCTGAGCAGAAAATGGAACCTGCATGAGTATCATCCCATGCTGCTTGTTCTCAGAGATGCCACAACAAGACCTCACTCCCACCAGCCCCTGTAGTTTAGCAAAGGCTGCCCTGCCGCTACATTCCTGAAAAAGTTAGACTGGTTTGTATAAGGAGCCCAGGAGCTTTCTGGAAGCAAAGACACCTAGTCCATAACCGCTTCTCCCTGAGATTCAAAGTTAGGAAAGCACCTCAGAAAAGACTGGGGTGGCCGCTGTCCAGGTCTACTAACAGAAAGGGCTCTGGAGGATCAGGCTTCAAGGGTAGAAGACCTGAGATGAGCTGAAGGGCCCAGGGCCAATAATCCCTCAGCCTCCCAAGTCCCACCGGCAGCCATGCTGTAGAATGGTGTTCACAGAGGCAGGTAAGGGGCTCCCTACAGCCTAAGCAGGGGTCCAGGCCAGTGAGAGCTCTGGCAGCACAGGAGTGGGAGACCCAGTGTCCTGCAGTGCCATGAGGGGGCAGGGAGCGGAGGCACTAGCGCACTCATCTGATGTTCCCAGGTTGGCTCTGCCTGGCTCTCTGGTGCTCCTGCAATTGTAAATAGGGCTGCTCTCAGAATAAGTAAGGCCTAAGGTTCCTGGTGAGAGGGAAACAGATGAAGAATAAAGAGGTATGACTCAACCAGCACCAGGACTTAGTGGAGGAGCCCACAGCAGCCATGAGTGCCACCCTCACTCCAGAGGTTCTGTGGCTCTCAGGCCACTCTCTCTGTCCACAGAAGCCAGGGGGTGGTATGTGAAGGGAGAAGTTGGCAGCAGCCCTCACTCATGCTCACCTGCTGATGACCATCGCTAGGATGATTGGGAACCACCCAAATTTCAGGATCTTCATGATGGGTGGGTTCTGCTTGGCAATGAGGACCCACACGGGGATCAGGGCCATGAAGCCAATACACACCAGCGGCGTCAGGTATCGATTGTCTGTGGGGAGAGGGAGGGGATGTGTGCCAGGGCACATGAGCATGGCCTGGTGGGCCATGGCCTGGGTTGCAAAGATGAGGGGTGGGCTGAGAGCTAAAAGCGCTAGAGGTCTGAGGAGACACTTCTGTCCCCAGCAGCTTAGAGTGGACCAACCTAACATACCTCTCAAAGAATTTACCATCTCATGAAGCAACTGGAAAAGCTCCTCTTTGTTCTCAATTCCTGTCACAGTCCCCTTCCCCTCTCTTTTTTGCTATTTTCCTGACATAAGTACCCTCTTCCATCTCCTTCCATCCCAACCTAATTATTATTATTAATGGTGGCATTTATAGGATTGTGACCATGGGCCAGCACCGTGCTCAGCACTTCCCAAGCACAAACTCATTTCATGTTCTTAACTACCCCTCAGATAGGCATATGAGAGACTACAGTGTGAAGAGGTGGCCCACGAGGACTCAAGCCAGCATGCAGAAATCAGGGCTAATGCCAGAGTTAACTAATGATGCCAATCTTGCTCCTGGCTGAGGCCAGCCCAAGGTGACCTCCTTGGCATCCATGGGTCTCAGGGCCCAGAACATGGCCAGCTTTGCAGCTACTCATGCCCGTGTCATTTTCTTGCACTGGTGTGAGCCATGAAAACACACCTGGATCTGGGACACCTGACTGTACCTGGGGTCCGGCCAGGGCCCAACACACACCGGCACCATTCCCACTCACACTCTTCCTGCTTATTCTCTGTGTGTCACCTTCCAAATGCACACAGAACAAGACACCAGATTTCTCTAGAACTGTCCTCTCACCCCCTAGCCCCACCTCCAAAGGGCAGGCTCAGGCTCAGGGTGGTGCATGCCCTTCTGCAGAGTGGGCCTCAGCCCTCAGAGGCGTGCAGGTGGGTCTGTGCTCCACACCCCCTTTCTCTGAGTAGCATCATTAGGAGAATCTCCCACTTGTCTTTCTCTGCACTAGGCAATTACAGTCCATTCCTTTCCTTGAGCAACTACAAGGAAGGGCGGGCCACAGGTGCCCATGGTGGGCTCCGGACAAAGTGCTCCATGGCAGAAGTGGCCAGCCTCTTCACCATCCCAGGAGATGAGGGACAAGCCCAGCAAGCTCTAAGCAAGTCTCAAAGACTCTGGAAGGCAGCAGCCTATAGGGGCACTACTTTTGGGACAGTTTTGCAGTCCAGTTGTTCTAGAATGACTTGGAAGCCCTGGCAGAGGTTCCACCTCATATTTTCCCACCACCATGATGAGCACATCCCCCGCATATGCTTGTCTTCCCAACTGCACTGACAGGTGACACAGTTGTCAGTGAAGATTTATCCAGTACACGCCAGGCCCAGTGAACCCCCCAAGCACACCCAAGGTGTAGTCACAGTCTAATTCAAGAGATGGACAGCCCAACACTACTCAACGGCTAGTAAGTCATGTGTTGAAACATGCACTATTTCAGTAGGGGTACAGCAGGGTGGAGAGGAAGGGTCTAGGGACACCTATAAAACTCCATTAACCAACCCATACACAAATTTTATTTTAAATTCAGTTTGGTTTAAAAGGAAAATTAGGTCATCTTATTAGATCTTCACTGCCACTTACAGGAACTTTGAGAATCTCCCAACCATTAAACATTGGTGGCAAGCATATCCCAGGGTGGCAAGGAGCCAGGCCCAAGGCTGAGAGGGAAAGGTTTCCAGGGCCTGAACACTCTAAGTGGCAGGTACTCTGTCAGTATGCTTCAGATGCCAGCATGGAGATGCTGGGTGATCTCTCATGGTCCTGGGCCCACGTTCCCATGGGGCAATGCTAAGCCGGAGCTTCGATGCAGCTGTGCCTTTGTCCAGGCATTTCCTCCAACGCTCCCCACTGTCCTCTTCACCATCCACACCACTCACTGATGCCACCTGCCCCGCCAGCACTCAGGGTTGTGACCATGCTCAGAATCCACACTTACTAGATCCAAACAACTGCGGGTGGCCAGCTTAGGTGGAAAGTAACAACTGTGACACTCAGAGGAGAGTGGCCAGCTGTGAAAACCCAGCAGGTGAGAACCATCTGGCAAGGGGGATGCTGCCTGGCCACACTGCCCAGGGCATGAGCAAACCTCGATACTCCCAGGACATACCTGGGGAGACCCCTGGTGGAGTCAGGGCCTCTAGCCGTGAGGGCCCGTCATACAAGATGTGTGCCTGTCTCCCTCGGCTGCTGACTAGGGCACCGGGCCACCTTCTGAGGAGCCCTGGGCTCCTCACACCTGTGGAGGGACGATATGCTGCTGCTGCCCATGGCTGTGACACTCCTCCTTGGGAGTCCCTTTCCGGGTGGTTTGTATGTGTCCAATGTGAAATGCCTTCCCATGGAGCTCTGTTAGCCTCCAGTCCTCCCTGGCCTCCTCGTGCACCCCTGTCCTAAGGGGAGACAGACAACGAATCTGTTGACCTGAGTGGTTGGGAAAGCTTCAGGTACCTGCTAGGGAACACCTCAAATCTGCTGAATGACCTCAGGCTTTGCCTTGGGAAAAGTAGGATTTCTGACCCCACGACAGACCCCATAAGTTCCTTTCTGTGTGAGCGGTGCCTGGTCTGAATGCTGTGGGCTGGGTGCGGATGTCAGACCCAGCCCTGCTCGTGCCCCGCCCCCCTTCCTGGGGCACCCCTACCTTTGTATTTGTAGAAGAAGCTGCTGACAAAAGCCAAAAGGGACAATGTAGTGAGGTCTCCCAGGCTGGCAGCAATAGGCGTGGCAATGTTGTCTGGGTTGAGCCCGAGCTTCCGAGCGCCAATCACTATACAAACCATCAGCATTCCTGCAGACAGGAGACAGAGGAGACTCAAAGCACAGGATGAGAAGGTGGCTGCAAGGCTGCTCAGTAATGCCTCGATCCACACAGACCAAGCCTGGAGCCAGGCTGCCCTGACACTCAGTTTCACTGCTATGCTGGAGCCTGAGAATCAGGCTGCGGCAGTGGGAGGTGGGGGGGCGGGGTGGACCCCTGTGACAGGCTGCGAAGAGCAGCCTGAAAGCTTTGAGGATACACTCAAACCCATGGGGAGATAGCAGGGAGTAGACTCCCGGGCTCCTCACCACCTGGGACTACAGACATGAAGCTCACAGCCCCTCAATGCAGGAAAGAGGACTCCAAAACTGCTCTGAATGACAGAGCCCCAGGGGCAGGGCACGGCCTCTTGTGTCCACTGGAGTTCCCAGGGAAACAGGTACCTTGGTGGGATTAGCAACGTGAGAGGTTTGTTAGGGGCAAAGCCTGTGAGGGGAGAGTTGCTGGGGGAAGGGGAACCAGGAGAGCCACAGGATGGTGCACAGGGTGCCCAGGGTGGGAGAGGGGGTGGGAAGGAAGGGGAAGCAGGTGCAGACTGCATAAAGTACTGTCAGTGGGGCTGCATCTCTGGGGAACAGGCCCATCTTGGGAGCCCAGCAGGGCCACCACTGGGTGCAGGCAGCAGGTGGCCTCTGCCAGTGGGGCTGGGGGTGGAGTTTCAGGTGCTGCACTGGAGACCTCCCCGGGGCCTAGTTTCCATCCTGACCCTGTGCTCTGAGGCGACAGTCGTGTGTCGTCCTCTAGCCCTCGGCCACTGCCTAGGACTTAAACCAACAGTGTCGCGTGTGGGTCTTTAAGAAGACACTTTGTATCTTGGCTATTGATGTTTTAACATTTTACCCAGTATTCATAACTCTAAACAAAATTATTATTCTCATCTCAATGCCATACTAACTGGCCACAGTTTGTGCCCTGTTTCATGACCAGGTCATAGCTGCTTTCTCTCTTTTGAAATGTCACTTCTAAGTGAAGTTGAGTCTGCACAGCTGGCAGTCTGGTAACAATCCCACAGGGACTACACAGACACCACCAGTTTGAGAGCACCTACTAAAATCCACCAGCACCACCACCACCACCACCACCTGGCTTTACAGCAGAGTCACGTCGAGGTCACATGAGGAGCCACCAGCAATGTTTCTGAAATCCTACACATCTCTGGACAACCCGGCTATGTCCATGCTGGTGAGCTCCGCTCCCCCTCGGGGCCTTAGTTTCCTCATCTGTAAAATGGAGAGCTAGAAATGGCATTCTCTACAGGGCCCCACAGGAACAGGACTGGCCTCCTGAATCATCTGATGGTGCTGTTTTCAGAAGAGACTTCATGTCAAGCATCTCCTGAGCTCTAATTCTCCAGAAGGTGTGGCGTACTCGCCCTGCTCTTCCCTTGGCCAGACTGGCACAGGTACCCGGCCAGGAGCACACTCCTACCCAGGGAAGTGCAGCTTGTGATCTGCTCCTGGTTTTCTACACTTTTATCCTCCCTCCTGATTATATACACTAGCACAGGAAGGAACAGAATCCACCAAATAGCCCGCCACATCATCTTACAAAACACTGAGCTCAAAGGGCTTTTATGAGCAGTCAGATGGAGGACAGAAGTATAAATGCAAATCCAATTTATAGTGTCCACTTATTCCTTCTTGTACTTGCACATGGTTTGCAAGAGACACTCAGACACGCAGTCCAGAAGAGAACCAGAATAAACCCCATTCATTTAGCAAACATTTAGGAGCTGAAATATGCCTATTTTAGGTAATGAAAATAACCATCAGGCGCTGTACTCACACAGTAAATGCTTGTCGGGCAGAGGAATGGACGGCGCACAAATAAGTGAACAAGAATTTGAAGTGAACAAACAGGACATGAAAAGAAAGCATGACTGTGAACAGGGGGCTACCCTAGACACTTGGCCCTTTGTGCTCGTGTACGGATGTCTCACTCTGTACCAGAATATCAACATCACAGAATGGTGCAGTCACTCCCCAGAGCATCCCCAGCACCGCAACAGCGCCTGGCATGCGGCACTCAGTAAGTACTGAGAAATGAGCGAATGGGTGACATTCTACAGTAACTGCCTGGCCACTGTCGTTGCCACTGTCATGCGTGAGCTCATGTCTGTCAATGCTTGTGTCTTCCCGCCTTCTGCAGACACATAGGAAGCATCTGATGTGTGGCAGGCAGTGTGACAGGAACAGAACTGGAGAAGCAGGGCCCCTCTCTGAGGTGCTGACATTTTAGCGAGGAGGTGAGACAGAAAATGAATGAAGAAAGTGGATGATTACAGATTTTCACAAGTGCTCTATAAGGAAAACAGGTGCACGGTGCAGAAGAGCGTGGTGACAGTTGGGGAGAAGGCCGGAGGGTGGAACATGTGCAAGGGCTGCCTGCAGAGATGAAATTGAAGTTAAAACCTGAGCCCTGCTCCCCACCATGACTGCAGACTCCAGATCCCACCACAAGCCCATATGCAAGCCATGCTTGAGAAATGTTTAAAGACTGACTGAATGAGTAAGTGAATGAATGAATGGATGGATGGATGAAGAAATGAATGTGTCTACTGAGCAAAGGCCAGTTCTTTATAAACAAGCAGAAGGAAGAGATGTGGAGTCAGCAGCTCGCTCTGGCACACACACCCTGCCTAAGAGTGGACTCATCATCCGCCCTGCCCACCTTTAAGGTGCGTCTTGGTAACCCAACAGGCTCTCCCCCAGCCCCTGGCAGGATATATGAGGCTCCACCATTAGTGCTCCCATCTTTCACATCTCAAGGAATTGCAACACAAAGAGCTGAGAGCAGAGCACTGAGGAAGGGGGGCGGAGAGAGCCAGGAGGGGGTGGTCACTGGGGTGGGGGCACAGCTCACCGAGGGCAAATGCGGCGAGGAAGGCGGTGATGACGCTGCTGGCACACAGCAACTCCACCTTTGCCACATCTAACTCCTCCCTAGACACAGCGCCCAGCAGCAGGGCGGCCATGGCAGCCAGGAGCCCCACGACGGTGGCCTGCACCTGTCAGGGCAGAAATCAGAAACGTGAGGAAAGGTGCCACTGACCACCATCACTCCTCCCTGCCTTTCACTCTGCCTCCTCTCTGACCTTGAGAGGTCAGTATGTCACTCACCACTACCTCTCGTCCCATACCCTAAAGTCTGCCAAGGGCCCCTCCAACCTGGGAAAAACAAAGACTAACACCTTGCTTCAATCCAACTCCCTTGAAAACTGTTGTTTTCCTGTTCTGCAACTAGCTCAAAGCTATCTTGCTTCAGGAAATCTTCATCTTCTACTCGGCCCTTAGCCAAAGGCCACCAGTCTCTTGCTTGTGGCTCCTCCCACAGCTCTAGGGAAAAGTGCTCTCTAGCTATACAGACAACCAATGTCCCCTGCAATGTGGAAACACTCCATGATCCACAGCTACACCTTGGAAGCCTCTGTGTACACTTTCCATCTCTCTCTCTGCCTTCCTTCCTTGGCACTTGCTCTGCATGCTGGTGCCCCCTTTCTCTACATTCTCCCCCATCCCAGCTGCAGTTCCCATTTCATCTTGGTGGGGACACATCTCTGCTGCTCACTCAGGCCAGTACATGATGTGTCCAGGTCTGAGTATCAATACTGGCACCTGTTATCAGTACAGTTGACCCTTCAACAACACAGGCATTGGGGCGCCGATGCAGGTGAAAACCTATGTATAACTTGCGACTCCCCCAGAACTTAACTACTAATAGCCTACTGTTGACCGGAAGCCTTACCCATAACATAAAGTCGATTAACACTATATTTTGTATATTATGTGTATTATATACTGTATCCTTACAGTTCAGTAAGCTAGAGAAGAGAAAATTAAAAAAATCATAAGGAATCATACATTGACAGTACTGTACTGAATCAACTCTGCATAGGGGCAGGCCTGCCCAGTTCAAACCTGTCTTGTCCAAGGGTCAACTGCAATTCAAATGTCTTTTATTTATTTACTTATTATTTTTTTATTCTTATGTTAATCCCCATACATTACATCATTAGTTTTAGATGTAGTGTTCCATGATTCATTGTTTGTGCATAACACCCAGTGCTCCATGCAGAATGTGCCCTCCTCAAATCCCACCACCAGGCTAACTCATCCTCCCACTCCCCTCCCCTCTAGAACCCTCAGTTTGTTTTTCAGAGTCCATCGTCTCTCATGGTTCGTCTACCACTCCGATTTCTCCCGCTTCATTCTTCCCCTCCTGCTACCTTCTTCTTCTTCTTTTTTTCTTTATATTGCATTATTTGTTTCAGAGGTACAGATCTGAGATTCAACAGTCTTGCACAATTCACAGCACTTACCAGAGCACATACCCTCCCCAGTGTCTATCACCCAGTCAGCCCATCTCTCCGATCCCACCCCCCCACTCCAGCAACCCTCATTTTGTTTCCTGCAATTAAGAATTCCTCATATCAGTGAGATCATATGATACATGTCTTTCTCTGTTTCACTTATTTCGCTCAACATAACACCCTCCAGTTCCATCCACGTCGTTGCAAATGGCAAGATCTCATTCCTTTTGATGGCTGCATAATATTCCATTGTGTACCACACAATGTGTACCACATCTTCTTTATCCATTCATCTGTCGATGGACATCTTGGCTCTTTCCACAGTTTGGCGAATGTGGACATTGCTGATATGAACATCGGGGTGCACGTACCCTTTTGGATCCCTACTTTTGTATCTTTGGGGTAAATACCCAGTAGTGGAATTGCTGGATCATATGGTAGCTCTATTTTCAACTTTTTGAGGAACCTCCATACTGTTTTCCAGAGTGGCTGCACCAGCTTGCATTCCTACCAACAGTGTAGGAGGGTTCCCCTTTCTCCGCATCCCCGCCAACATCTGTCGTTTCCTGACTTGTTAATTTTAGCCATTCTGACTGGTGTGAGGTGGTATCTCATTGAGGTTTTGATTTGGATTTCCCTGATGCCGAGCGATATTGAGCACTTTTTCATGTGTCTGTTGGCCATTTGGATGTCTTCTTTGGAAAAATGTCTGTTCATGTCTTCTGCCCATTTCTTGATTGGATTCTTTCTTCTTTGGGTGTTGAGTTTGATAAGTTCTTTATTGACTTTGGATACTAGCCCTCTATCTGATATGTCATTTGCAAATATCTTCTCCCATTCTGTCGGTTGTCTTTTGGTTTTGTTGACTGTTTTCTTTGCTTTGCAAAAGCTTTTTATCTTGATGAAGCCCCAATAGTTCATTTTTGCCCTTGCTTCCCTTGCCTTTGGTGTTGTTTCTAGGAAGAAGTTGCTTTGGCTGAGGTCAAAGAGGTTGCTGCCTGTGTTCTCCTTTAGGATTTTGATGGACTCCTGTCTCACATTGAGGTCTTTCAACCATTTGGAGTCTATTTTTGTGTGTGGTGTAAGGAAATGGTCCAGTTTCATTCTTCTGCATATGGCTATCCAATTTTCCCAACACCATTTGTTGAAGAGACTGTCTTTTTTCCATTGGACATTCGTTCCTGCTTTGTCAAAGATGAGTTGACCACAGAGTTGAGGGTCCAATTCTGGGCTCTCTATTCTGTTCCATTGATCTATGTGTCTGTTTTTGTGCCAGTGCCATACTGTCTTGATGATGACAGCTTTGTAATAGAGCTGGAAGTCCGGAATTGTGATGCCGCCAGCTTTGCTTTTCTTTTTCAACATTCCTCTGGCTATGCGGGGTCTTTTCTGGTTCCATACAAATTTTAGGATCATTTGTTCCATTTCTTTGAAAAACGTGGATGGTATTTTGATGGGGATTGCATTGAATGTGTAGATTGCTCTAGGTAGCATTGACATCTTCACAATATTTGTTCTTCAAATCCATGAGCATGGAATGTTTTTCCATTTCTTTGTGTCTTCTTCAATTTCTTTCATGAGTATTTTATAGTTTTCTGAGTACAGATCCTTTGCCTCTTTGGTTAGATTTATTCCTAGGTATCTTATGGTTTTGGGTGCAATTGTAAATGGGATCGACTCCTTAATTTCTCTTTCTTCTGTCTTGTTGTTGGTGTATAGGAATGCCACTGATTTCTGTGCATTGATTTTATATCCTGCCACTTTACTGAATTCCTGTATGAGTTCTAGCAGTTTTGGGGTGGAGTCCTTGGGGTTTTCCACATAAAGTATTATATCATCTGCAAAGAGTGAGAGTTTGACTTCTTCTTTTCCAACTTGGATGCTTTTGATTTCTTTTTGTTGTCTGCTGTGGCTAGGACTTCCAATACTATGTTGAATAGCAGTGGTGATAGTGGACATACCTGCCGCATTCCTGACCTTAGGGGGAAAGCTCTCCGTTTTTCCCCATTGAGAATGATATTCGCTGTAGGTTTTTCATAGATGGCTTTTATGATATTGAGGTATGTACCCTCTATGCCTATACTCTGAAGAGTTTTGATCAAGAAAGGATGCTGTACTTTGTCAAATGCTTTTTCTGCTTCTATTGAGAGGATTATATGATTCTTGTTCTTTCTTTTGTTAATGTATTGTATCACATTGATTGATTTGCGGATGTTGAACCAACCTTGCAGCCCAGGAATAAATCCCACTTGGTCGTGGTGAATAATCCTTTTAATGTACTGTTGGATCCTATTGGCTAGTATTTTGGTGAGAATTTTTGCATCCATGTTCATCAGGGATATTGGTCTGTAGTTCTCCTTTTTGATGGGGTCTTTGTCTGGTTTTGGAATCAAGGTAATGCTGGCCTCATAAAATGAGTTTGGAAGTTTTCCTTCCATTTCTATTTTTTGAAACAGTTTCAGAAGAATAGGTATTAATTCTTCTTGAAATGTTTGGTAGAATTCCCCTGGGAAGACATCTGGCCCTGGGCTTTTGTTTGTTGGGAGATTTTTGATGACTGCTTCAATTTCCTTAGTGGTTATAGGTCTGTTTAGGTTTTCTATTTCTTCCTGGTTCAGTTTTGGTAGTTCATACATCTCTAGGAATGCATCCATTTCTTCCAGGTTATCAAATTTGCTCGCATAGAGTTGCTCATAATATATTCTTATAATTGTTTGTATTTCTTTGGTGTTGGTTGTGATCTCTCCTCTTTCATTCATGATTTTGTTGATTTGGGTCATTTCTCTTCTCTTTTTGATCAGTCTGGCCAAGGGTTTATCAATCTTGTTAATTCTTTCAACGAACCAGCTCCTAGTTTCGTTGATCTGTTCTACTGTTCTTTTAGTTTCTATTTCATTGATTTCTGCTCTGATCTTTATTATTTCTCTTCTCCTGCTGGGTTTAGGCTTTATTTGCTGTTCTTTCTCCAGCTCCTTTAGGTGGAGGGTTAGGTTGTGTATTTGAGACCTTTCTTGTTTCTTGAGAAAGGCTTGTATTGCTATATACTTTCCTCTTAGGACTGCCTTTGCTGCATCCCAAAGATTTTGAATAGTTGTGTTTTCATTTTCATTGGTTTCCATGTATTTTTTAAATTCTTCTTTAATATCCTGGTTGACCCATTCATTCTGCAGTAGGATGCTCTTTAGCCTCCATGTATTTGAGTTCTTTCCGACTTTCCTCATGTGACTGAGTTCTAGTTTCAAAGCATTGTGGTCTGAAAACAAGCAGGGAATGATCCCAATCTTTTGGTACCAGTTGAGACCTGATTTATGACCTAGGATGTGATCTATTCTGGAGAATGTTCCATGGGCACTAGAGAAGAATGTGTATTCCGTTGCTTTGGGATGGAATGTTCTGAATATGTCTGTGAAGTCCATTTGGTCCAGTGTGTCATTTAAAGTCTTTATTTCCTTGTTGATCTTTTGCTTAGACGATCTGTCCATTTCAGTGAGGGGGGTGTTGAAGTCCCCCACTATTATTGTATTGTTGTCAATGTGTTTCTTTGCTTTTGTTATTAATTGCCTTATATAATTGGCTGCTCCCATGTTAGGGGCATAGATATTTACAATTGTTAGATCATCTTGTTGGATAGACCCTTTAAGTAGGATATAATGTCCTTCCTCATCTCTTATTACAGTCTTTGGTTTAAAATCTAATTTGTCTGATATAAGGATTGCCACCCCAGCTTTCTTTTCGTCTCCATTAGCATGGTAAATGGTTTTCCACCCCCTCACTTTCAATCTGGGGGTGTCTTTGGGTCTAAAATGAGTCTCTTGCAGACAGCATATCGATGGGTCTTGTTTTTTAATCCAGTCTGATAGCCTGTGTCTTTTGATTGGGGCATTTAGCCCATTTACATTCAGGGTAACTATTGAAAGATAGGAATTTAGTGCCATTGTATTGCCTGTAAGGTGACTGTTACCGCGTATTGTCTGTGTTCCTTTCTGGTCTATGTTGCTTTTAGGGTCTATCGTTGCCTAGAGGACCCCTTTCAAGATTTCTTGTAGGGCTGGTTTTGTGTTTGCAAATTCCTTTAGTTTTTGTTTGTCCTGGAAGCTTTTTATCTCTCCTTCAATTTTCAATGGCAGCCTAGCTGGATAGAGTATTCTTGGCTGCATATTTTTCTCATTTAGTGCTCTGAATATATCCTGCCAGTCCTTTCTGGCCTGCCAGGTCTCTGTGGATAGGTCTGTTGCCAATCTAATGTTTCTACCATTGTAGGTTACAGATCTCTTCTCCCGAGCTGCTTTCAGGATTTTCTCTGTCTGTGAGACTCGTAAGTTTTACTATTAGATGTCGGGGTGTTGACCTATTTTTATTGATTTTGAGAGGGATTCTCTGTGCCTCCTGGATTTTCATGCCTGTTTCCTTCCCCAAATTAGGGAAGTTCTCTGCTATAATTTGCTCCATTATACCTTCTGCCCCTCTCTCTCTTTCTTCTTCTGGGATCCCAATTATTCTAATGTTGTTTCGCCTTATGGTATCACTTATCTCTCGAATTCTGCCCTCGTGATCCAGTAGTTGTTTATCTTTTTCTCAGCTTCTTTATTTTCCATCATTTGGTCTTCTATATCACTGATTCTCTCTTCTGCCTCATTTATCCTAGCAGTTAGTGCCCCCATTTTGATTGCACCTCATTAATAGCCTTTTTTATTTCAACTTGGTTAGATTTTAGTTCTTTTACTTCTCCAGAAACGGTTTCTCTAATAACTTCCATAATTTTTTCAAGCCCAGCTAGTATCTTTAAAGTGATGATTCTGAACTCTAGATCTGACATCGTACTAATGTCCGTATTGAGTAGGTCCCTGGCAGTCGGTACTACCTCTTGTTGTTTTTGTTGAGGTGATTTTTTCCGTCTTGTTATTTTGTGCAGAGGAGAATAGATTAATGAGAGAACAAAATGCTAGCAGAGTAACAACGTCCCCAGAAAATATACTCTAAACAAATCAGAAAAGACCTGAAGCAGTGGAAAAAGAAACGGAAAGAGAGAAAAAAGAAAAAAAAAAGAAAAAGAAAAAGATAAAGATAAAAACAAACAAAACAAAACAACAACAACAAAAACCAGAATGTGATCAAATATGATCAGGTTGGTATACAGATCAGTGCCACACACTAGATTTGGGGTGAATTTTGGTCTTTTAGAAGGAAGTGCCTCCCAAAATTTTAAAGAAAAAAAACATATGTACAAAAATAAGGGTTGATATGATGAAGGGATGGAATATGACTGTAAAGATGGGAATTAAAAAATTTTATAAAAGGAATTGATAAGAAGTTGTTTGAAAAAAGAAAGAAGAGGATTTAAAAAAAGAGAAAAAAGAGAAAAAAAAGGGAGAGAATGTGATCAGGCAGGGGAGTAGAAAAAACCATATACTAGAGATTTAGGGTATATTTTAATCTGTTAGAATAAACTATCTCAAAATTTTAAAGAGAGAACAACTTATATATATATGCCAAAAATACGGGTAACTACTATGAAGGGATATAATATGACTCTAAAAATGAAAAATAAAAATGTTTTTTAAAAAAAGGGATTGATAAGACATTGGTTGAAAAAGAGAAAATGAAAAATTCAAAAAAAAAAAAAAGACAATTAAAAAAAATTAACTTTGAAAGACTAAAGAATCATGGTAAAAAAGCCATGAATTCTATGTGCAGTATTCCCCTAGTGCTGGAGTTCTGCCATTCTCATTGATCGGTAGACTTGGTCTTGGCTAGCTGTTCTCGCTGATCTTCTGGGGAGGGGCCTGTTGCCGTGGTTTCCAAATGTCTTTGCCAGAGGTGGAATTGCCCCGCCCTTGCCCCCTCCTGGCTAAGTAATCTGCTCGGGTTTGCTCTCCGGAGCTTTTGTTCCCTGCAAGCTTTCCGTACAGCTTTGGAGGCGGAGAGAGAAAATGGCGGCCTCCCAATCTCTGCCTCAGAGGAGCCGAGAATTCGGGCCCTGCTCCTCAGTGAGCCCCCAGAGAAAAGCCATCAGTCACTCCCGTCTCCCCAGTCTCCAGCCTCACTCCGTGCTCACCTGGCCTGTGACCGCGCGTTTCTATCTCCGGCGCCCGACCCCATGTGGAGTCTCCAAACCCAGCAGATCCCTGCGGTGCACTCCCTCGCCGCTCCCCCCAGGGGAGGAAGGTGAGTCTCCCCAGATCTGCCGCTTGTTGGGTCCCTGCTGGAGGAGCAGTGGTCCAACTGTGCCGCGGATCACAGTTTATGGCAACCCCAAGCTGAGAGCCTGCGCCTGGGCTCCGTCTCTGCAGCCGGCTTCCCTGCTCCGTTACCTGGGAGCTCTGCCACACTCAGGCACCCCCAGTCTTTCTGTGACCCCGAGGGTCCTGAGACCACACTGTCCCGGAGGGTTCCACCCCCCGCTTAGCCACCAGAGTGATGTCCCTCAGCGGAGCAGACTTTTAAAAGTTCCGATTTTGTGCTCCGTGGTTCTATCACTTGCCAGAAGCGGCCGACGGAGGCCCGTCCCCCGCCGTCTATCCTCCCGAATATTGCCTCGGATTCACTTCTCCACATGTCCTACCTTCCAGAAGGTAGTCGCTTTTCTGATGAGAGAGTTGTTGCTATTCTTTTCTTCGATCTCCTGTTGAGTTTGTAGGTGTTCAGAATGGTTTGATCCCTATCCAGCTGAATTCCTGAGAGGAGACGAAATCCAGGTCTCCTAATCCTCCGCCATCTTGCTCTGCCCCCCCCCGCAATTCAAATGTCTTAATGGAAATGGAAACATGTTGTGTTATTAAAGAAGGCTGAATAAACAGAGAACTCTACCATATACATGGATGAAAAATGCTCCCCAAGTTAACCTATATAATTCCAATCAAAGTCCCAACAAGCTTCTTCATGGCACTTGACAACTCATCTTAAGTTTTACAAAGATGAGTAGATGTGCAAGAGTAGCCAAGACAATTTGAGAAAAAAGATCAAGAGGGAGTTTTGGCACATTCATTATCAATACGTAGTTTTAAGGCTATAGTAATTAAAACATGGTGGTATTGGCAGAGAAATAGATCAGCAGGACAGACTGGTGTCCACGAATAGTATCATGAATACATGAAAATTTAATATATAAAAATTTAATAAAGATAAAGGTGGCATTTCAAATCACTATGGAATGGGTGGATACTGAATAAACAGGGAAAGGGAAAGCAGGCATCTGTCTGGGGGGAGAAAATATATTTCTACTTTATACGTGCACGCACATACACACACCACTAAACGTAAAACCTCAAGTGTAAAACAGGAGAAAAAATAGGAAAGTATGTTTCAGATTTTGGATTAGAAAGGGACTCCTTCTGAAGATATAACATGTAAAACCTATAAAGAAAAATAGAGATAAATGTATATAAATCTAAGTATGACTTCTATATGATACCAGAAATTCAAAGATGGAGAGACAGCTGGAGAAAATATCTCCAGCATTTACAACTAATAAAGCATTAGTGATCAAAATAAACCAATGGCAACTTTTTAAAAAAGACAACCTGAAAGAAAAATGTACAAGGGGTATGGATAGACAATTCACAGAAAAGGAAATACAAATGGCTAAGAAACACACAAAAATGTGACCAACTTCCTGAATAATCAGGAAAATTTAAAATAAAATCCCAATTTGATAGTAGGTATCTTATTTCTTTGTAACTGACGTTGGTCTTCCTCTACTAAAAGGTCAGTGCCATCTCTGCAGGTGCTCAGCCCTCATCTGTGCTCATCCAATCAATGAATGAATTAATGGATGGGCTACACTATTTTTATCCATCAGACTAGGTAAAATTAAAATTTAAAAGGCTGATAACATAAGATACACATTGACAAATATATGGGGAAATGGTTCTCTTATACATAGATGTGATAAAATTGGTACAAGATTTTGGGGGGAGGGGATTTGGTTACTTTATGATCTAGCATTTTCCCAGGAAAACATTTGCACATGTGAACAAAGAGCCACAAAATAATGATAATGATGACTGGAGCTGATATTTACTGACTGCTTACTATCTGCTATTCTCAGTGATTTTCATTCATTAAGTCACTCTTAAAAGTACAAGTAACAGAATTATATGTCCAGTACAATACTTCTAATGCTTAAAAAACACAGAAAGTTGTATCATATATTGTCTATGGACACATACATATATACGGTAAATGCAGAAAGTCACTCAGAAGAATACTTTCAATGATGGTGAGGTTACGGAGAAACTAATAACAGAAATATTAATACTGGTCTATTATTTGATACTAAGAATTCAAGTATTTTATAATCCTTTTGGAAAAAAATCTAGAACTTCAAATTGTTCATACCTTGTGAACTTGTGGGAACTTCTCTTAAGAAATTCATGCAAAATAATTTCATTGCAGTATAATTTATCGAGTAGAAGCATACGAACAATTGCAGGTGCACCCTCGTGGTGACAGTCGAAAGAAGTGGAACAGGGCTGAGTCCGGACAGTTGGCATTGGCCCTGCCAGACCAGCTCTTCGTGCTTAGGCCCTACCAGTTGTTAAATATCACTCTTGGGTATATTTGTGATAGAATACAAAGTTATTAAAAAGTTCAATTATGAAATTTATTGTACCACTTGTGATTCAATGTTAAGCTTTTTAAAAAAGGGGGAAGACAAAATTATATCCATGCTATGATCAGGACAATGTGCCAAGCCAGTGCCTGGCCCAGAGTGGGATTTAATGAATGTTTGTTGAGAATCAATCATGTGGAAATGTGCATGCATATGGACAAGGACTTGGTGACTTGTAGCTGAGGCATTTATAACCTGTCCCTTGTCAGACCCTCTGTTAAGGGCATCACGAGCATCTCATTTAATCTCCGAAGCTCTTCAGCCACAGGCTGGGGTCCTGGCCCACGTGACTCAGCTCAAGTGGGGAAGGCAGACATCTAAACACAGAATTGCAACCAGGGCAGCCCCAGCAGCTTGTACAAGCCCTGGAGAGTACCCAGTATCGGGCTGGAACTGACTGGAGCTTCACTGCCAGAAGAACAGGAAGAGAAAGGACATTCCAAGGAGAGACAACCACATATGCAAAGGCAGCAGGGATGGGGGACAGGAGACTGCAGGAGGACAGGACCAGGCCAGGAGTGCCTCTGGGCTAGGCCCACACTTGGACAAGAAGAAGCAACAAAGGAGCCTCAGGAGGAGGACACCTGATCAGCTTTAGGATTTAGAAAAGGTCACTCAGGTGGCCATGCAGAGGAGAGCCGGACAGGAAGAAGCCTGGGGCAGTGAGAACAGTGAAAAGGTTTGTAGTCAGTGAGGTCAGAGACCAAGAGGCCAAGGCAAGGAGAAGGAGAAGCAGGTCTGATTCAAGCACAGCTCAGACGCAGACTCCTCAGGACTGGACAGAAGGATAAGGAGCAGAGAAATGCTGAGGGTGACTTGGTCTCTAGCTTGATTAATGGGCACAGCGACCATGATTGGGAGATTACCACATGCTGGCCAGGTGTCACAGTCTTCCATGATTGAAACCTCACAGTGGCCCATCTTATAGATAAGGTGAGGTGACTTGCCCAAGGGCCTCCAGCTGGTCGACCCCCAGAATGAGCTTTCAACCATCAAACTCTTCAGGGTTGGGGACTTCACAAGAAGTGAGTGTGAGGAGAGGAGGTGATGAGGCCAGATCTGTCTAAGCTGTTTTGTGGATGCTTCTGCTACAGGTAGATGGAGATACCCAGTGGAGAGCTAGAAACAGGGGCTCTGGAACCCAGGTGAGAGGTAAAGTGGGTATCCTCCTAATTTGATGGACAGCGAGATACAGCTAAGCAAGTCTTGTGTGTCCTGCCCAAGGCCACCCAGTTGATAAATGATAGCCTTAACTCCAGGCCTGTCTGATCTCAGAGTCCAGGTTCTTTGTGTGGCCATAGGCTGCCCCCAGCCAGAGAAGCCCAGAAGGTTCTGGATGAAGCCATTCCTCTCTTACCTTGAGCCAATCTCTTCCCAGTCTCCCCCCTGCCCTGGGCCTCCTGACTCTAATACTCTGAGACTGCTAGAATGAGAACTTAGCCCAACTAGGGTCTGCTAGAAGGAGGTACAAATTTGAACGAGCATGAAGCATTTAAGAGACAAAGGCATGGGGAGCGGGGTGTCCTGCAAAGTCTGAGAAAGAACAGGCTGAGAGGCAGGAGTGCAGCCACGGAGGAACCTCCAGGCAGGAAGAATAGCAGATGCTCCAGAGAGAATAAGTAGGATCACATGTATGAGGCAATCAGAGGGTATACCAATTAGGATGTCAGTGACCTTGGCAAGCACAGCTTGGGTCAAGATAGTGGGAAGAGAAAGCTGTTAGCTCTGTCCAGGCTATGAGAAAGAGGAGCGAGCAAGTACAGGTGAATCTTTCAATAAGCCTGTCTTGAAAAGAAGGGGCTGGGGGCACTGGAGGGACCTTGGGTTCTCAGAAGAGGCATCTACTTTCAGGTGGACATGCTGGTACCCTATAGCTGGGCTGAGCCTCCAGCTGCCACATGGGTGTGGTCTGGTGGGTGCAGGGTGGATGGGTGGCCCATTCCCCAAGTTCAGTCCGGAGTGCACGGACAAAGGCTTACTTAGTCTTCAGCCTTCCTACATGGAGCAGGCCTGGCTGCAGATTCAAAAGCAGGGAGGAGATTCAGCAATCGGACAAAGGGGAGAGTCACCTGAATGAGGGCGAGGTTACTGCTGATAACTCTGTGCTGCTCCTGGGGATCATCAATTTGTCCAGTGTTGGCCTAGGATGGAGAGAAAAGGACAAAGGGTAAGTCTGGGTAGTCACAAAGCCAGGCCAAGCCTTCCTGGAAAAGGCAGTCTCTCAGGACAGAAATCAGCAAATATCATTTCATTGATATTAGAACAAATTATTCTGCCCAGCTTTCAAAACTGACTGGGGGTGGGAAAGGTAAGGACCCAAGTCCCTTTGAGAATAAGATAGTGTCATAGACCATCTCGCCCATGCTCAAGTATGCAAGCACACAGAGATAAGTGTCACCAACAGTTTCAGGGCCACCTGACTCTAAAGCTCAGCCACAGGTAGCATGGGAAGGACTTCTGCTGGGAAGCTGGCTTATGCCCTCAGCCAAGTCTTTGGCCACATTGTCCCCAACACCTACAATTCCCTACTCCCCCTTCCAGCAAGTCACATCTCAGATGACCACTAACCACCCCAACATGACCTCTGCAAATCATCCTATTTAAGAAATGCTCAAGTCCTTCTCTTAGGATAAAAAAACAAGATCTGAAATACGATTTTCTCCTTTAAAAATGGTAATCAGCTCCTAACTTCATAGTACTTACCAGCAAAATTCAAGATGTAGATAAATGAATTTTCCTAGCTCCTTTGTACTGAGTTCATTAAGTTCCTGAACTCCAAGGGAAAAATGGAGTTACTTTTCATGAACAAATAAGGGGATGCTTTTGTTTTCAGCATGATGGACACCTTGGATGCAGCATGGAACAATCATACAGCCCCAGGTGACTCCTTCACAAAGGTAGACCAATACCCACCACAGGGGTGCTCACAGGGACAAGGAACTAAGGTGGAGCAGAACACAGTTACACAGCCTGCCGTGTGCCGAACATGTGAGGCCAACAGGCTCGCTGCCCCCCTCTGCTCCTCAATGCACTAGGTGCTCACTGGACTCAATGTGCCCATTTGCTGTTTCCTATCGATCAGCCAACTCGAACCCTGGTACTCATCAGATAAGGGATGCTACTGGCCCATGACCCCTGAGTATGAATTAGAAAGGCATTCCTTCCTCAAGATGTTGTATTTCCAAGCTGAGGCTGAACAGGAAAGGGAGTGATGCCAAGAGGTGCAGGAGGAGGAGTGGTTGGCTGGGGAGCTTGAAGACCTTGTAGAGATGAGGGAGGAAGAGCACCAGAGGGAAGGAAGCTGTGAGAAGAGGTGGGATGTGAAGTCAATAGGATTTTGGAGCATGTGTAAGCATTTCAAGGCCAGGTGAGGGGCCTGGGCAGCTGAGGTGGAATGGAGGTGAAGGTCACTGGAGATGAAGCCATCCAAAAATTGGGAGGCTTGGGTTTGGGATGAGTTATCCATGTGGATGCTGAGACAGTGTAGGATGGTGGTGGGATGTGGTGTGAAGATCATTAAATGGTCCATTTTCCAGAACTGTGGGGAACTGACCAAGCCAGTAAAAGCAGGAAGGAAGCAGGGCAAGATGGTGAGGACCAGGCCAGCAGGATAAACCACGGGGAGCGGGCCCTGGGGGACAGGTCTCCATCAAGGTAGATGGACACTGCTCTACTCTGGAATGGCAGTCCCAGAGATGTAGGGTAAGAGCTGGAGCAACAAAGCCAGTCCAAGGACAGGCTCGGTGGCTTTTTGCTAAGAATGCAAAAAGAAAATCAGTGGGAAGGTGGGGCATCTATTATAGAGACCAACTTAGAGAGTCCCGCATTGGGCTCCCTGCTCAGCAGGCAGTATGCCTCTCCCTCTGCCTCCCCCTCTGGCTTGTGCTCTCTCTCTTGCTTTCTCTCTCTCTCTCAAATAAATCAAATCTAAAAAAAAAGGTAATGAGACTTCCATCAGTAACACTGAACACAAGAAGACACTGAAAACATACCTCAGTACTGAAGAAAAATAACTATGAACCATGCATTCTGTAAGCAACCAGGCTGGCATTCAAATGTGAGGATAAATGTGAGCATTGTCAAGCTGCAAATGTCCAAAAAATTTACTTCCAACAAATCTTACCTGAAACAATTACTGGAAGATACACTAAAATAAAACGAAAAGTAAATTTAAAAGAAAACTGAGGGAGAGTGATATCGGCAAGATGGAAGACTAGGAATCTCCAGGCCCTCTTCCTCCAGTGAAAACCCAAAGTAAACAACAGACTGACCAAATCAGCTTTGTGAGAGCTCTAGAAACCAGTTATGGATCTGTAAAACCAAGTGAGTGCTCAACCAAGAAAAACCCACACTCAAAACAGTAGACAATTCCAGTGTTTTTGCTTATCCTTGCCCTACTCCCTCCTCTGTGCAGAGCAGTACAGTGTTTGGTCCCTCTCTCAGGACAGAAGGGAAACAGTGGAATAGTCTGCACCATCCTGACTTGCCTGGAGGCTACCTGAGGGACTGGTTTCTGTTTTGCCTGACTTGGAGATCAGAAGGAGGAAGGTGGCATAGTTTGGATATCAGTTTGCAGGCCACCAAAACCAGTGGTGGGTGCTGGATACAGTACAGCTGCAGGGAACTGCAGGCCCATGCGTGCCTCGAGCAAAGAATATGGTCAGAAGAATACAATAATACATCTAAGGCCCCAAGGAGAAGCAGGGCTGGGCTTTTTAGGTTAATCAAGACATTTAATAGCAGCCCTGTGTGCTGAATTGGGTTGGAAAGAAAAGCACATACACAGGTCCAAGGAAGACACATGCCCAGAAAAGGCCTGAAAAGACTTTAAGCCTTCACACCAGACTGATAAGTGACGGTCTTCCTCTTTATGGAGCAAGTCTGCAAAGACTGGGAGAGGTGGCTATTTTCTCAAATGCCATTTTTTTGACAAAAGATGACAAGGCAGACAAAGAAACAGGGAAACATGATCCATTCAAAGGAACAAGATAAGTCTACAAAAACTAACCCTAAAGAAACAAAAGATTTGGACTTATCTGAAAAAGCCTTTAAAACAACTGTGTTAAATATGCTCAATGAACTAAAGGAGGACATGGATAGAGATCTAAAGGGAATCGGGAAAAGATGTATGAGCAAAATGAGAACATCTACAAAGAGCAATTATGCACCTCTAGGAATGCATCCATTTCTTCCAGATTATCAAATTTGCTGGCATATAGTCGCTCATAATGTGTTCTTATGATTGTTTGTATTTCTTTGGTGTTGGGTTGTGATCTCTCCTCTTTCATTCATGATTTTATTTGAGTCATTTCGCTTTTCTTTTAGATAAGTCTGGCCAGGGGTTTATCAGTCTTCTTAATTCTTTCAAAGAACCAGCTCCTAGTTTCATTGATCTGTTCTACTGTTCTTTTGGTCTCTATTTCATTGATTTCTGCTCTAATCTTTATTATTTCTCTTCTCCTGCTGGGTTTAGGCTTTATTTGCTGTTCTTTCTCCAGCTCCTTTAGGTGTAGGGTTAGGTTGTGTATTTGAGACCTTTCTTGTTTCTTGAGAAAGGCTTGTAGTGCTATACACTTTCCTCTTAGGACTGCCTTTGCTGCATCCCAAAGATTTGGAAGAGTTATGTTTTCATTTTCATTTCTTTCCATGAATTTTTTAAATTCTTTAATTTCCTGGTTGACCCATTCATTCTTCAGTAAGATGTTCTTTAGCCTCCATGTATTTGAGTTCTTTCTGACTTTCCTCTTGTGATTGAGTTCTAGTTTCAAAGCATTGTGGTCTGAAAATAGGCAGGGAATAATCCCAATCTTTTGGTACCAGCTGAGACCTGATTTGTGGCCTAAAATGTGATCTATTCTGGAGAATGTTCCATGGGCACTAGAGAAGAATGTGTATTCCGTTGCTTTGGGATGGAATATTCTGAATATATCTGTGAAGTCCATTTGGTCCAGTGTGTCATTTAAAGTCCTTATTTCCGGAAAGGAAATATGGCGGAGGAGTAGGGGACCCTATTTCAACTAGTCCCTGGAATTGAGCTGGATATCTACCAGACCACTCTGAGCACCCATGAAACAAGCCGGAGATGTAAGAAGATCTGGATCTTTATAAGCAGAATATTGCAGGCGGTTGGTTCTGAGGTATGAAGCGGGGAGCCCTGATTCTGTGGGCAGCCCTGATTCCGCAGGCAGATATAGGACGATAAATGGCAGTGGGAGGGTACCTGGCCGTAGGGATCCTACATCGCCGATGAGCGACAGCCTCGCGTGCTGCGGACGGGGCACACACTCGCAGACCGGTAGCGGCAGGGAAAGGATGTTAGGGCAGCCCCTGGGGCGGAAACCCGGATTGGGGTTGCACAGGCGAACTGAGAGTGGCTGATGGTTTTATTAGCACAAAGGACAGAGACGTGCCCCGACCTGGAGGCAGGACTGGGGGCACTGTGAAGGGGCGCACAACCCAGGATGCTGCAGTTTATACCGGCACGGACAGAAACGGAGACAGAGTGGCCTGGAGAGCTCAATGAAGAACAGACTGTGCTCTCTCTGCTCTGAGGCAGAGGGTTGGAAACGGTCTCTTTTGCTCTGACTCGGAGAAGAGATGCAGGAAGCCACAGGGAAAGCCGCCAGAGAACAAAAGCCCCCAAAATTGATTCCCATCGAGCCCATCCTCTGCCACGGGGGGCAGAGCAACTCCACCCGAACAGGGTTGCCTGAGTAACAGCGCGGCAGGCCCCTCCCCCAGAAGACAGGCTGGGAAAACAAGACACCAGCAAACCTAAGGTCCCAAGAAAACAGGTGCATCTTGCTTGGGTTCTGGTCAATAATTTGGACTCTATACATTCCCTCAACCACCCGTCAACAGAATGACTAGGAGGAGGAACCCCCAAAATAGGAAAGACTCAGAGATTATGACTTATGCCTCAGATTTACAAATGGATGCAGATATAACCAAGATGTCGGAGATGGAATTCAGGCTAGCAATTGTGAAGACAATGGCTAAAATGGAAAAATCAATTAATGGCAACATAGAGTTTCTAAGCGCAGAAATGAAAGCTGAATTGGGAGAATTTAAAAATGCTATTAATGAGATCCAATGCAATCTAGATAATCTAACAGCTAGGGTAAGTGAAGCAGAAGAACAAATAAGTGACCTGGAAGACAATATAATAGATAAAAAGGGAAAAGAGGAGGCCAGGGAAAAACAACTCAGAATCCATGAAAATAGAATGACAAGAATAAGTGACACCATAAAGCGTTCCAATGTCAGAAAAATTGGAATCCTGGAGGGAGTGGAGAGAGAGAGAGGACTAGAAGATGTATTTGAGCAAATCATAGCTGAGACCTTCCCTAATCTGGGGAATGAAATAAACGTTCACGTCCTAGAGGCAGAGAGGACCCCTCCCAAGATGAAGGAAAACAGGCCAACACCCCGGCATGTAATAGTAAAACTCGCAGATCTTAGAAATACGGAAACCCTCTTAAGGGCAGTTAGGAGGAAGAGATTCCTTACATACAGAGGGAGGAACATCAGAATAATGTCAGAGCTATCCATAGAGACCTGGCAAGCCAGAAAGGCCTAGCAAGACATATTCAGGGTACTAAATGAGAAGAACATGCAGCCAAGAATATTTTATCCAGCAAGGCTGTCATTTAGAATGGATGGAGAGATGCAGAGCTTCCATCACTGGAAGAAGTGGAAAGAATATGTGACCACTAAGCCAGCCCTGCAAGAAATATTAAGGGGGGATATATAAAAGGAGAAAGACCCTAAGAGTGATCTACAACAGAAATTTACAGGGACAATCTATAAAAACGTCTTCACAGGGCGCCTGGGTGGCTCAGTCGGTTAAGCGACTGCCTTCGGCTCAGGTCATGATCTTGGAGTCCCGGGATCAAGTCCCGCATCGGGCTCCCTGCTCGGCAGGGAGTCTGCTTCTCTATCTGACCCTCCTCCCTCTTATGCTCTCTGTATCTCATTCTGTCTCAAATAAATAAATAAAATAAAATCTTAAAAAAAAAAAAAAACAAACATCTTCACAGGCAACATGATGATGATAAATTCATATCTTTCAGTAATCACTCTCAACGTGAATGGCCTAAACGCTCCCATAAAACGGCACAGGGCTGCAGATTGGATAAAAAGACAGGACCCATCCATATGCTGTCTACAAGAGACTCATTTTGAACCTAAAGATACAACCAGACTGAAAGTGAATGGATGGAGATCCATCTTCCAAGCCAGCGGACCTGAAAAGAAAGCTGGAGTAGCAATTCTTATATCAGACAAATTAGATTTTAAACTAAAGTCTGTAATTAGAGACACAGAATGACACTATATCATTCTTAAAGGGTCTATCCAACAAGAAGGTCTAACAATTGTAAATATCTATGCCCACAACATGGGAGCAGCCATCTACATAAGCCAACTGTTAACCAAAATAAAGAGTCATATTGATAACAATACGTTAATTGTAGGAGACCTCAATACTCCACTCTCAGCAATAGACAGATCATCTAAGCAGAAAATCAACAAGGAAACAAGAGCTTTGAATGATACATTGGACTAGATGGACCTCATAGATATTTATAAAACATTCCACCCTAAAACAAGAGAATACTCATTCTTCTCGAGCATGCATGGAACTTTCTCCAGAATAGACCACATACTGGGTCACAAATCAGGTCTCAACCGATACCAAAAGATTGAGATTATTCCCTGTATATTCTCAGACCACAATGCTTTGAAACTGGAAATCAATCACAAGAAAAAATTTGGCATAAATTCAAACACTTGGAAGCTAAAGACCACTCTGCTCAAGAATGTTTGGGTCAACCAGGAAATCAAAGAACTTACACAATTCATGGAAACCAATGAGAATGAAAACACATTGGTCCAAAATCTATGGGATACTGCAAAGGCAGTTCTAAAGGGGAAATACATAGCCATCCAAGCCTCACTCAAAAAAATAGAAAAATCCCGAATTCACCAACTAACTCTACACCTTAAAGAACTAGAAAAAAGCAACAAACGATGCCTAAGCCATGCATTAGAAGAGAAATAATTAAAATCAGAGCACAGATCAATGGATTAGAAACCAGAAACACAGTAGATCAGATCAATGAAACTAGAAGTTGGTTCTTTGAAAGAATTAATAAGATTGATAAACCACTGGCCAGACTTATCCAAAAGAAAAGAGAAAGGACCCAAATTAATAAAATTGAGTGAAAGGGGAGAGATCACGACTAACACCAAGGAAATAGAAACAATTATTAGAAATTATTACCAACAACTATATGTCAGTAAATTGAGCAATCTGGATGAAATTGAGGCATTCCTGGAAACCTACAAGCTGCCAAGACTGAAACAGGAAGAAATTAACAACCTGAATAGGCCAATAACCAGGAATGAGATTGAAGCATGGATGAAAAACCTCCCAAAAAACAAGAGACCACGGCCAGATAGATTCCCTGGGGAATTCTACCAACATTCAAAGAAAAAATAATGCCTATTCTACTGAAGCTGTTTCCAAAAATAGAAACAGAAGGAAAACTTCCAAACTCATTCTATGAGGCCAGCATTACCTTAATCCCCAAACCAGGCAAAGACCCCATCAAAAAGGAGAATTTCAGACCGATATCCCTGATGAATATGGATTCCAAAATCCTCAACAAAATCCTAGCTAATAGGATCCAACAATACATTAAAAGGATCATCCACCATGACCAAGTGGTATTTATCCCCGGGATGCAAGCATGGTTCAACATTCACAAATCAATCAATGTGATAGAACACATTAATAAGAGGAGGGAGAAGAACCATAGGGTCCTCTCAATTGATGCAGAAAAAGCATTTGACAAAATACAACATCCTTTCCTGATTAAAACTCCTCAGAGTTTAAGGATAGAGGGAACATTCCTCAAGTTCATAAAATCCATCCATGAAAAACCCACAGCGAATATCATCATTGATCAGAAAAAGCTGAGAGCCTTTCCCTTAAGATCAGGAACACATCAAGGATGCCGACTCTTGCCACTATTGTTCATAGTACTAGAAGTCCTAGAAACAGGAATCAGACAACAAAAAGAAATAAAAGGTATTCAAATTGGCAAAGAAGAAGTCAAGCTCTCTCTTTTCGCAGACGACATGATACTTTATGTGGAAAACCCAAAAGATTCCACCCCCAAATTACTAGAACTCATCCAGCAATTCAGTAATGTGGCAGGATACAAAATCGATGCACAGAAGTCAGTTGCTTTCTTATACACCATGCAACTGTAGAAAGAGAAATTAGAGAAACGATTCCATTTACAATAGCACCAAAAACCATAAGATACCTCGGAATAAACCTAACCAAAGAGGTAAAGGATCTATACTCTAGAAACTACAGAACACTCATGAAGGAAATCGAAGAAGACACAAAAAGATGGAAAAACATTCCATGTTCATGGATCGGAAGAATAAACATTGTTAAAATGTCTACACTACCCAGAGCAATCTATACCTTCAATGCCATCCCAATCAAAATTCCAATGACATTTTTCAAAGTGCTGGAACAAACAATCCTAAAATTTTTATGGAATCAGAAAAGACCCCGAATTGCCAAGGAAATGTTGAAAAAGGAAAACAAAGCTGGGGGCATCACGCTGTCTGATTTCAAGCTATATTACAAAGCTGTGATCACCAAGACAGCATGGTACTGGCACAAAAACAGACATACAGACCAATGGAACAGAATAGAGAACCCAGATATGTACCCTCAACTCTATGGTCAAATAATCTTCGACAAAGCAGGAAAAAACATGCAATGGAAAAAAGACAGTCTCTTCAATAAATGGTGCTGGGAAAATTGGACAGCCACATGCAGAAGAATGAAACTCAACCATTCTCTAACACCAGTCACAAAGATAAACTCAAAGTGGATGAAAGACCTCAATGTGAGACAGGAATCCATCAAAATCATAGAGGAGAACATAGGCAGTGACCTCTTTGACATCGGCCACAGCAACTTCTTTCAAGATACATCTCCAAAAGCTAGTGAAACAAAAGCAAAAATGAACTTTTGGGACTTCATCAGGATAAAAAGTTTCTGCACAGCAAAGGAAACAGTCAACAAAATAAAGAGGCAACCCACAGAATGGGAGAAGATATTTGCAAATGACATTACAGATAAAGGGCTGGTATCCAAAATCTATAAAGAACTTCTCAAACACAACACCCAAAAAACAAGTCAAAAGTGGGCAGAAGAGATGAACAGACACTTCTCTGAAGAAGACATACAAATGGCTAACAGACACATGAAAAAATGTTCATCATCATTAGCCATCAGGGAAATCCAAATCAAAATCACACTGAGATACCACCTTACACCAGTTAGAATGGCAAAAATGGACAAGGAAAGAAACAACAAATGTTGGAGATGTTGTGGAGAAAGGGGAACCCTCTTACACTGTTGGTGGGAATGCAAGTTGGTACAGCCACTTTGGAAAACAGTGTGGAGGTTCCTCAAAAAGTTAAAAATAGAGCTGCCCTAGGACCCAGCAATTGCACTACTGGGTATTTACCCCAAAGACACAGATGTAGTGAAAAGAAGGGCCATATGCACCCCAATGTTCATAGCAGCAATGTCCACAATAGCCAAACTGTGGAAAGAGCCGAGATGCCCTTCAACAGATGAATGGATAAAGAAGATGTGGTCCATATATACAATGGAATATTACTCAGCCATCAGAAAGGATGAATACCCAACTTTTACATCAACATGGATGGGACTGGAGGAGATTATGCTAAGTGAAATAAGTCAAGCAGAGAAAGTCAATTATCATATGGTTTCACTTATTTGTGGAACATAAGGAATAGCATGGAGGACATTAGGTGAAGGAAGGGAAAAATGGGGGGCGGCGGGAATTGGAGGGAGAGATGAACCATGAGAGACTATGGACTCTGAGAATAAAACAGGGTTTTAGAGGGGAGGGGTGTGGGGGGACTGGTTAGCACGGTGATGGGTGTTAAGTAGGGCATGTACTGCATGGAACACTGGGTGTTATACAAAAACAATGGATCGTGGATCTCCACATCAAAAACTAATGATGTATTGTATGGTGACTAACATAACATAATAAAAAAAAAATCTTTTTTTCCTTGTTGATCTTTTGCTTAGATGATCTGTCCATTTCAGTGAGGGGGGTGTTTAAGTCCCCCACTATTAGTGTATTTTTGTTGATGTGTTTCTTTGCTTTTGTTATTAATTGCCTTATATAATTAATTGGCTGCTCCCATGTTAGCGGCATAGATATTTACAATTGTTAGATCCTTTTGTTGGATAGACCCTTTAAGTACGATATAGTGTCCTTCCTCATCTCTTATTATAGTCTTTGGTTTAAAATCTAATTTGTCTAATATAAGGATTGTCACCCCAGCTTCCTTTTGGTGTCCATTAGCATGGTAATTCGTTTTCCACCCCCTCACTTTCAATCTGGGGGTGTCTTTGGGTCTAAAATGAGTCTCTTGCAGACAGCGTATTGATGGGTCTTGTTTTTTTATCCAATCTGATACCCTGTGTCTTTTGATTGGGGCATTTAGCCCATTTACATTCAGGGTAGTTATTGAAAGATATGAATTTAGGGCCATTGTATTGCCTGTAAGGCAACTGTTACTGTATATTGTCTGTGTTCCTTTCTGGTGTATGTTACTTTTAGGCTCTCTCTTTGCTTAGAGGACCCCTTTCAATATGTCTTGTAGGGCTGGTTTCGTGTTTGCAAATTCCTTTAGTTTTTGTTTCTCCTGGACGCTTTTTATCGCTCCTTCTATTTTCAGTGACAGCCTAGCTGGATACAGTATTCTTGGCTGCATATTTTTCTTTGTGCTCTGAACATATCATGCCAGTCCTTTCTGCCCTGCCAGGTCTCTGTGGATAGGTCTGTTGCCAATCTAATGTTTCTGCCATTGTAGGTTACAGATCTCTTGTCCCGAGCTGTTTTCAGAATTTTCTCTTTGTCTCTGAGACTCTCAAGTTTTACTATTAGATGTCGGGGTGCTGACCTATTTTTATTGATTTTGAAGGGGCTTCTCTGTGCCTCCTGGATTTTGATGCCTGTTTCCTTCCCCAAATTAGGGAAGTTCTCTGCTATAATTTGCTCCAATATACCTTCTGCCTCTCTCTCTTTCTTCTTTTCCTGGGATCCCAATTATTGTAGTATTGTTTCATCTTATGGTATCGCTTATCTCTCGAATTGTGCCCTCATGATCCAGTAGTTGTTTATCTCTCTTCTTCTCAGCTTCTTTATGTTCCATCATTTGGTCTTCTATATCACTAATTCTCTCTTCTGCCTCACTTATCCTAGCAGTTAGAAGCTCCATGTTTGATTGCACCTCATTAATTGCCTTTTTGATTTCGACTTGGTTAGATTTTAGTTCATTTATTTCTCCAAAAAGGGTTTCTCTAATATCTTCCATCCTTTTTTCAAGCCCAGCTGAGTATCTTTAAAATCATCATTCTGAACTCTAGTTCCGACATCTTACAAATGTCTGTATTGATTAGGTCCCTGGCAGTCGATACTGCCTCTTGTTCTTTTTTTTTTTTTTGAGGCAATTTTTTCCATCTTGTCATTTTGTCCAGAGGAGAATAGATGAATGAGAGAACAAAATGCTAATAGGGTAACAATGTTTTCCCCAGAAAAATATCCACTAAACAAATCAGAAGACACCTGAAACCGGGGGAAAAGAAAGGGAAAGAAAGAAAAAGGGAAAAAATGAAAAAGATAAAAACAAATAAACAAAAAACAGAATATGATCAAATATGATCAGGCTGGTGCACAGATCAGTGTCACACATTAGATTTTGGGTGTTTTTTGGTTTGTTAGAAGAAAGTGCCTTCCAAAATATTAAAAAAAGAAAAACTTATATATGTACAAAAATAAGAATTAATATGATGAAAGGATGGAATATGACTGTAAAGATGACAATTATAAAAGATTTTATAAAAGAAATTGAAAAGATAAGTTGGTTGAAAAAAGAAAGAAGAGGATTTAAAAAAAAAAAAGGGAGAGAATGTGATCAGGCAGGAGACTAGAACAAAGCCATACACTAGAGATTTACGGTATATTTTGGTCTGTACAGAATATAAGGTTGCCATAAACCATGATCTGCAGCACAGACGGGCCACTGCTCCTCCAGCAGGGACCCAACAAGCGGCAGACCTGGGGAGACTCCCCTTCCTCCCCTGGGAGGAGTAGCGTGGGAGCACACCTCGGGGATCTGAGGAGAAGGTTAACCAAAAATAAGGTTAACTACTATGAAGGGATAGACTATGACCCTAAAAATAAAAAATAAAAAAGATTTTTTTAAAAAAGGGATTGATAAGATGTCAGTTGAAAAAAGGAAAAAGAAAAATTTAAAAAAAAAGGAAGTTAAAAAAAATTAACTTTGAAAGACTAAACAATCATGGGAAAAAAGCCATGAATTCTGTGTGCGGTATTCCTCTAGTGCTGGCGTTCTGCTGTTCTCATTGATCAGTAAACTTGGGTCTTGGCTGGCTGTTCTTGCTGATCTTCTCGGGGCGGGGGGTGGGGCTGTTGTCGTGGTTCCCAAATGTTTTTGCCGGAGGCGAAATTGCCCCGCCCTTGCCAGGTCCGGGCTAAGTAATCTGCTCAGGTTTGCTCTCAGGAGCTTCAGTTCCCTGCAAGCTTTCCGTACAGCTTTGGAGGACAAGAGTGAAAATGGCGGCCTCCCAATCTCTGCCCCAGAGGAACCAAGAACTCCAGTTCCCACTCCTCAGTGTGCCCCCAGAGGAAAGCAGTCAGTCACTCCCATCTCCCCAGTCTCTGGCCGCACTCCGTGCTCACCTGGCCTGTGACCGAGCATTTCTATCTCTGGCACCCGACCCCGTGTGGAGTCTCCAAACCCTGAGTTGTGCTCCCACGCCACTCCTCCTGGGGGAGGAAGGGGAGTCTCCCCAGATCTGCCGCTTGTTGGGTCCCTGCTGGAGGAGCAGTGGCCTGTCTGTGCTGTGGATCACGGTTTATGGCAGGCCCGAACTGAGAGCCCACTCCTCAGCTCCGTCACTGCAGCCAGCTTCCCCACTCTGATACCTGGGAGCTCTGCTGCATTCAGGCACCCGTGGTCTTTCTGTGATCCCGGGGGTCCTGAGACCACACTGCCCCAGCAAGGGTTCCAGCCCCCGCTTAGCCACTGGAGCGACATCCCTCAGCGGAGCCGACTTCTAAAAGTTTTGATTTTGTGCTTTGCTGCTCTATCACTTGCCAGTAGCAGCTGACGGAGGCCCCCTCCCCCGCCATCTATCCTCCTTAATATCGCCTCTGATTCACTTCTCTGCACGTCCTACCTTCCAGAAAGTGGTCGCTTTTCTGTTCAGAGAGTTGCTGCTATTCGTTTCTTCGTTTCCTGTTGAGTTCGTAGGTGTTCAGAATGATTTGATCCCTATCTAGCTGAATTCCTGGGACCAGACAAAATTTAGGCTCCTATCCATCCACCATCTTGCTCCTCCCACCTGTCATTGGAATTTTGATCAGGATGGCATTGCTCTGGTAGCATAAACATTTTAACAATGTTTATTCTTCCAATCCATAAGCATGGAATATTTTTGTATCTTTTTGTGTCTTCTTCGTTTCTTTCACGAATGTTCTATAGTTCCTAGAGTATAGATCCTTTACCTCTTTGGCTAGGTTTATAATGACGTATCTTATGGTTTTTGGTGCTATCGTAAATGGAATCATTTCTCTAATTTCTCTTTCTACAGTTGCATGGTGTATAAGAAAGCAACTGATTTCTGTGCAGTGATTTTGTATCCTGCCACATTACTGAATTGCTGGATGAGTTCTAGTAATTTGGGGGTGGAGTCTTTTGGGTTTTCCACATAAAGTATCATGTCATCTGCAAAAAGAGAGAGCTTGACTTCTTCTTTGCCAATTTGAATACCTTTTATTTCTTTTTGTTGTCTGATTGCTGTTGCTAGGACTTCTATGTTGAACAATAGTGGCAAGAGTCGGCATCCTTGACGTGTTCCTGATCTTAAGGGAAAGGCTCTCAGCTTTTCCCGATCGACGATGATATTCGCTGTGGGTTTTTCATGGATGGATTTTATGAATTTGAGGAATGTTCCCTCTATCCTTATACTCTGAAGAGTTTTAATCAGGAAAGGATGTTGTATTTTGTCAAATGCTTTTTCTGCATCAATTGAGAGGACCCTATGGTTCTTCTCCCTCCTCTTATTAATGTGTTCTATCACATTGATTGATTTGCGAATGTTGAACCATGCTTGCATCCCGGGGATAAATACCACTTGGTCCTGGTGGATGATCCTTTCAATGTATTGTTGGATCCTATTAGCTAGGATTTTGTTGAGGATTTTGGAATCCATATTCATCAGGGATATCGGTCTGAAATTCTCCTTTTTGATGGGGTCTTTGCCTGGTTTGGGGATTAAGGTACTGCTGGCGTCATAGAATGAGTCTGGAAGTTTTCCTTCTGTTTCTGTTTTTTGAAACAGCTTAAGTAGAATAGGTATTATTTCTTCTTTAAATGTTTGGTAGAATTCCCCAGGGAATCTATCAGGCCGTGGACTCTTGTTTTTTGGGAGGTTTTTTGATCACTGCTTCAATCTTGTTATTGGCCTATTCCGATTGTCAATTTCTTCCTGTTTCAGTCGTGTAAGCTTATAGATTTACAGGAAGGCATCCATTTCATCCAGATTGCTCAGTTTATTGGCATATAGTTGTTGATAATAATTTCTAATTGTTTCTATTTCCTTGGTGTTAGTTGTGATCGCTCCCTTTTCATTCATAATTTTATTAATTTGGGTCCTTTCTCTTTTTTTTTTGGATAAGTCTGGCCAGTGGTTTATCAATCTTATTAATTCTTTCAAAGAACCAGGTTCTAGTTTTGTTGATCTGACCTAGTGTGTTTCTGGTTTATAATTCATTGATTTCTGCTCTAATTTTAATTATTTCTCTTCTAATGTGTGGCTTAGGCATCGTTTCTTGCTTTTTCTCTAGTCTGTAAGGTGTAGAGTTAGTTGGTGAATTCGGGATTTTTCTATTTTTTTGAGTGAGGCTTGGATGGCTATATATTTCCCCCTTAGGACTGCCTTTGCAGTATCCCATAGGTTTTGGACCGATGTGTTTTCGTTCTCATTGATTTCCATGAATTGTTTAAGTTCTTCTTCGAATTCCTGATTGACCCAAACATTCTTCACAGAGTGGTCTTTGGCTTCCAAGTGTTTGAATTTATGCCGAATTTTTTTCTTGTGATTGAGTTCCAGTTTTAAAGCATTGTGGTCTGAGAATATGCAGGGAATAATCTCAATCTTTTGGTATCGGTTGAGTCCTAATTTGTGACCCAGTATGTGCTCTATTGTAGAGAATTTTCCATGTGTGCTCGAGAGGAATGAGTATTCTGTTGTTTTAGGGTGAAATGTTCTATATATATCTATGAGGTCCATCTGGTCCAGGGTGTCATTCAGAGGTCTTGTTTCTTTGTTGATTTTCTGCTTAGATGATCTGTCTATTGCTGAGAGTGGAGTATTGAGGTCTCCTACAATTAACATATTGTTATCAATATGACTCTTTATTTTGGTTAATAGTTGGCTTATGTAGATGGCTGCTCCCATGTTGGGGGCATAGATATTTACAATTGTTAGATCTTCTTGTTGGATAGACCCTTTAAGAATGATATAGTGTCATTCTGTGTTGCTCACTACAGTCTTTAGTTTGAAATCTAATTTGTCTTACATAAGAATTGCTACCCCAGCTTTATTTTCAGGTCCGCTGGCATGGAAGATGGATCTCCATCCTTTACTTTCAGTTGGATGTATCTTTAGGTTCAAAATGAGTCTCTTGTAGGCAGCATATGGATGGGTCTTGTCTTTTTATCCAATCTGCAATCCTGTGTCATTTTACAGGAGCATTTAGGCCGTTCATGTTGAGAGTGATTACTGAAAGGTATGAATTTGTCATCATGTTGCCTGTGAAGACCCTATTTTTATAGATTGTCCCTGTAAATTTCTGTTGTAGATCACTCTTGGGGTCTTTTTCCTTTTATAGATCCCCCCTTAATATTTCTTGCAGGGCTGGCTTAGTGGTTATATATTCTTTCAACTTCTGCCGGTCGTGGAAGCTCTGCATCTCTCCATCCATTCTAAATGATAACCTTGCCGGATAAAGTACTCTTGGCTGCATGTTCTTCTCATTTAGTACCCTGAATATGTCTTGCCAGGCATTTCTGGCTTGCCAGGTCTCTGTGGATAGGTCTGACGTTATTCTGAATTTCCTCCCTCTGTACATAAGGAATCTCTTCCCCCTAACTGCCCTTAAGAGGATTTCCTTGGTTTACAGATTTGCTAGTTTTACTATTACATGCCTGGGCATTGGCCTGTTTTCCTTTATTGGGAGGGGTCCTCTCTGCCTCTAGGACATGAATGTTTGTTTCACTCCCCAGATTAGGGAAGTTCTCAGCTATGATTTGCTCAAATATATCTTCTAGTCTTCTCTCTCTCTCTCCACTCCCTCCGGGATTCCTATTATTCTGACTTTGGAACGCTTCATGGTGTCACTTATTTCTCTGATTCTTTTTTCATGGATTCTGAGTTGTTTTTCCCCGGCCTCCCCTTTTCCTTTTATATCAAATTGTCTTCCAGATCACTAATTCGTTCTTCTGCCTCACTTACCCTAGCTGTTAGATTATCTAGATTAGATTGGATTTCACTGATAGCATTTTTAAATTCTCCCAATTCAGCTTTCATTTCTATCTTTAGAGACTCGTATGTTGCCATTAATTGATTTCTCCATTCTAGCTATTGTCTTCACATTTGCTAACCTGAATTCCATCCCCGACATCTTGGTTATATCTGCATCTATTTGTAAATCTGCGGCATAAGTCATCATCTCTGAGTCTTTCCTATTTTGGGGGTTCCTCCTCCTAGTCATTCTGTTGAGGGGTGGTTGAGGGAATGTATAGAGTCCAAATTATTGACCAGAACCCAAGCAAGATGCACCTGTTTTCTAGGGACCTTAGGGTTGCTGGCCTCTTGTTTTCCCAGCCTGTCTGGGGGAGCGGCCTGCCACGCTGTTATTCAGGCAATCCTTTTTGGGCAGAGTTGCCCTGCCCCCTGTGGCGGGGGATGGGCTCAGTGGGAACCGGTGTTTTGGGGCTTTTGTTCTCTGGCGGCTTTCCCTGGTGGCTTTCCGCATCTCTTCTGCAAGTCAGAGCAGAAGAGACCATTTCCAACCCTCTGCCTCAGAGCAGAGTGATCACAGTCTGTTCTTCAGTGACCTCTCCAGGCCACATTCTCTCCGTTTCTGTCTGTGCTGCTATAAACTGAAGCATCCTGGGTTGTGCACCCCTCCGCAGCACTCCCAGTCCTGCCTCCAGGTCGGGGCACATCTTTGCCCTTTGTGCTTCTAAAACCACCAGCCGCCCCCAGTTCACAGGCATGGCTCTGCCGCTCAGGTTTCCATCTAAAGTCCTTTCCTCGCCGCTACTGGTCTGTGAGTCTGTGCCCTGTCCCCAGCGCGGGAGGCTCTCACTCACCGGTGATGCAGGATCCCCATAGCCAAACTCCCTCCTGCTGTTGTTCATTCTCTGATATCTGCCCGCGGAATCACGGTTCCCCACTTCGTACCTCGAAACCAACCACCTGCGATCTTCTGTTTGTAGAGATCCAGGTCTTCTTACAACTCAGGCTGAGTTCGTGGGTGCTCAGAGTGGTCTGGTAGATATCCAGCTCAATTCCGGGGACCAAACGGAATAGGGTCCCCTACTCCTTCGCCATCTTTTCCCCTCCAGATTATCTTTTCCAATCACAATAGAATGAAATAAGAAATCAATAGCAGGACAACTGGAATGCCTACAAATACATTAAGATTAAAAAAAATTCTTAAACAATCAATGGATCAAAAAAGAAATCACAGGGAAATTAGAAAATATACTCAGATAAATCAATATGGAAACACAACATACTAAAACTTAAGAGATACAGTGAAAATAGTACTAAAAGGGAAATTTTTAGCTACAAACACTTACATTAAAAAAGAAAAATCTCAATCAAGCACCAAAAATGACATCTTAAGAAACTTGCAAGAATAAACTAAACCCAAAGCTAGTAGAAGGGAGGAACTATAATGATCAGATCAGAGAAAAATAGAGAATAGTAAAAAAAAGAAGAAAATAAAACCAGGAGTTGGTTCTTTGAAAAAATCAACAAAATTCACAAACCTTTAGCTACACTAACTAGGAAAGAAAAATAGAAGACTCAAAATCTAGAAATGAAAGAGGAACATTACTATCCATCTCTATCAAAATCACAATGGTATTTTTGTTTTTTTTTGCAAAACAGAAAAATCCCTTCAAAAATGCGTATGAAATTTCAAGGAACCCCAAATAGGCAAAACAACCAGAAAAAGGATAAACAAAGTTGGAGGCTTCATACTCCATAATTTTAAAATGTATTATAAAGTTACAGTAATCAAAACAGTGTGGTATTAGCATAAAGACAGACATATAGACCAATGGAATGGACTAGAGCGCCCAGTAATAAACCGTCACATATATGGTCAAAAGATATTCAACAGGGGTGCTACAAGCATTCAGTGGAGGAGAGGAGAATCTTTTCAGCAATTATGCTGGAAAAATTGGATAGCCACATGCAAAAGAATGAAGTTGGACCCTTATATCACACCCAGAAATGAACTCAAAATGGACCAAATACCTAAGCATAAGAGTTAAAACTACAAAAGTCTTAGAAGAAAACATAGGAGAAAAGCTTTATGACATTGGATTTGGCAATGATTTCTTGCATATGACACCAAAAGCACAGACAATAAAAGTAAAATCATACAAATTGGACTACATCAAAATTAAAAACTGTGCATCAAAGGATACAATCAATAGAGTGTAAAGGTAACCTATAGAATGTTGGGAATTTGGAACTCTGCAAATCACAGACCTGATAAGGAATTAATATCCAAAATATATAAAGAACTATACTACAACAACAAAAAACAAACAACCCAATTAAAAATATGCAAAGAGGGGTGCCTGGGTGGCTCAGCCATTAAGCGTCTGTGTTCGGCTCAGGTCATGATCCCAGGGTCCTGATATCGAGCCCCACATTGGGCTCCCTGCTCTGCAGGAAGCCTGCTCCCCCCTCTCCCACTCCCCGACTTGTGTTCCCTCTCTCGCTGTGTCTCTCTGTCAAATAAATAAATAAAATCTTTAAAAAATATATGCAAAGACTTGAACAGACATTACTCCAAAGTAGAATGACTACTAAGCACATGAAAAAATGCTCAACATAGCTAATTTATTAGGGAAATGTATATCAAAAATACAGTAGGTGCCAACTCACACCCATTAGGGTGATCACTGTCAAAGAAATAGAAAGTAACAAGTGCTGGAGATGATGTTGTGCACCATTGATGGGAATCTAATATTGTGCAGTCCCTGAAGAAATCAGTATGGTAGTTCCTCAAAAAATTAAAATAGAATTACCACATGATCTTGAAATTGTACTTCAAAGGAACTGAAAGCAGGGATGTTAAGATATGGTTACATACCCATATTCATAGCAGTATTATTTGTAATATGTAAAAGGTGGAAACAACTCAAGTGTCCATTAATGAATGAGTGGATAAACAAAATGTGCTCTATATACACAATGGAATATTAGTGTTAATAAGAAAGTAAATTCTGACACATGCTAAAACATCAATGAAGCTTGATGACATTATGCTACGTGAAATCAGTCACAAAAAGACAAAGACTGTATGGTTCCACTTACATCAGGTGCCTAGAGTAGCCAAAATCATAGTAACAGAGAGTAGAGTGGTGGTTGCTAGGGGCTGAGGGGAGGAGAGTGAGGAATCATTGTTTGATAGGAACAATATTTCAGTTTTCCAAAACCAAAAGAGTCTTTGCATGGATAGTGGTGATGGTTGTACAACAATGTGAATATACTTAATGCCGGTGAACTGGATACTCAGAAATGGTTCAGATGGTCAATTTCCTATTGTGTGTATTTTATCACAATTAAAAAAATTTTTAAATGAACCTGTTGGGGTGGGAGATGAAAAGACAAGCTATGGACTAGGAGAAAATGTTTACAAACCACCTATCTGACAAAAAACTCATATACAGAATGTATAAAGAACTCTCAAGAATCAAAAATAAAAAATCCAATTAGAAATGGGAAAAGATATGAATGAATACTTCTCTGAGGACGGTATGTGAAGGGCAGATAAGCACATGAAAAGATTTTCAACAGCACTGTCTTCAGGGAAATGCAAATTAAGACCAAGATGAGATATCACTGCACACTCAATAAAATGGCTAAAATTAAAAATAGTGACAATACTAAATACTGGCAAGAATATGGAAAAACTGGTTATGACAAAAATTGCTGGTGGGTGGGCGCCTGGGTGGCTCAGATGGTTAGGCATCTGCCTTCAGCTCAGGTCATGATCTCAGGGTCCTGGGATCCAGTCCCGCATCGGGCTTCCTGCTCCTTGGGAGCCTGCTTCTCCCTCTGCCTTTCTCTCTCATGAATAAAAAAAAAAAAATCTTAAAAAAAAAATTGCTGGTGGGTATTAAGGAGGGCACGTGTTGTGATGAGCACTGGGTGTTATATGCAACTAATGAATTGTTGAACACTACATCAAAAACTAATGATGTACTATATGTTGGCTAGTTGAACATAATAAAAATTTTTTTTAAATTGCTGGTGGGAACTGACAAAATTTTCTGGCAGTTTCTTTAAAAACTAAAACACCATACTGCTCAGCGATCTCACTCCCAGGGTGAGAAAAATGAAAACTGTATCTACGTAAAATCCTGTACATAAATTTTCCTAACAGCTTTATTTGTGATAGCCCCAAACTGGAAACAACCAAAATATCCTCCAATATGTGAATGGCTAAACAAACTGTGGTTTACATGGAATGGAATCCTACTCAGCCATAAAAACAATGAACTACTGATATACACAACAAACCACATTACCGCTTAGAAACACTAAGCTCCTCCCAAATGACAAAAACTTAAAGGTGGCAAACAGACAAGTGGTTGCCGGGGATTAAGGTTGGGGGAGGGGTAGCCTGAGGGAGGTCTCTATGGGGAGGAACAATTCTGATTCCTGATTGTGGTGATGATCACTGGAATCTACATGTGATAAAAATGACAGAGAACTCTGCACACAGCTTGTGCCAATGTCAATGTCCTAGTTTCAGTAATGCAGTAGAACTATGTAACATGCAAAGACTGAGGGAGAGTGGGAGGCAGGTACAAAGGTTGACTCTGTACTATCTTAGCAACTTCCTATGAATCTATAATTACTTCAAAATAAAAAGTAGGAAAAAAAGCTATGGGAGAACATCCTTGTACTGATATCTCTGGGTAACTAACTGCTTCTTTAGGATAACCCACCAGGAACAGAATTTCTGGGGTAAAGGGTCTACATATATTTGTGGTTTGATAAATTGCTCTTCTGAAAGACTGTACCAAATTACACTTGCTGACATCAGTGCTTGACAATTCTCATACTCCACACTATTGCCAACAGTGGACAATCACATTCATATTCATCTGAGCCCACTTGATACACAATAAAATAGTACTGGTTAATGAATATCCACTGGTGACTAGTATGATTGAGATGTTTTTCTCTATTGCTTTATAGTCTTATTTATTTGCAAACATGGATTTATGATTCATGTCCTTTGTTCATTTTGATTTGACGGGTTTGTCTTCATATTGCTACTTAAGAGCTACTTACATACTTGAGGATACAAACTGTTAATTTTATATATTATAACTTCTTCCCTTGTTAGTTATTCCCCATTTAAACTTATGCAAGGAAATTGTATGTAGAATTGTATCCCTCCAAAAGATGTTGAGGTCCTAACCCCAGTACCTCAGTATGTGATTTCATTTGGAAATAGGGTTGCAATGATGTTTAGATGAGGTCATACTGGAGTAAGATGGGCACCAGTAAGACTGGTGTCCTTACAAAAAGGGGAAATTTGAACACAGACAGGAACACAGGCAGAATGCCATGTGTGTCTGCAAGCTAAGGAACATCAAAAATTTCCAGCAAACCCCCAGAAGCTGGGAGAGAGGCCTGGAACAGATTTTCCCTTGTGGCCCTCAGAAGGAACCAACCCTGCCCACACCTTCATCTGGACTCGCAGCCCTGAGAACCGTGAGACAGTTCTCTGTTGTTTAAGCCAGTCGGTTTGTGGTACATTGTTATGGTGGCCCTAAAAAACTAAAACAAATTATTACATGGTTTCCAATCTAATTAAGACAAGACCATCATCTTTCCTTTATGGGTTTTGCATTTGTTCTGCTACTTAAAAAACACTATCACCAGATTCTAAAAATAATGGTGTGTTTTCCTGGTATCATGCTTCACTTTAAATTATTCAATCTGCTCAACATACATATTGATGTAGGACATAAGGAAAAATTAATTCTAAAGAATTAACCAATGATCTCAGCACCATTTATTAATAACTCATCCTTTTTCGGGGAGCCTGGGTGGCTCAGCTGGTTAAGCGTCGGACTCTTGGTTTCAGCTCAGGCCATGATCTCAGGGTCCTGGGATCGAGCCCCTTATTGGGCTCCTTGCTCAGGGGGAGTCTGCTTAAGGATTCTCTCTCTCCCTCTCTCAAATAAATAAATAAATAAATTTTTATTAAAAATTCAACCTTTTTCACTGGTTTAAAATGCCAATATTCAATAGATCATATTTGTATACATCTGATTTTTTTTCTGGATGTTCTATTTTGTTGTATGATACATTAACTAACACTGGTTGCAAAATAGTTTAATTACTATAGCGTTATATTACATTTTAAAATGTGGAAATCAAATTTCACCATTACTATTAGTATTTTTACTCTTTTTCCAATCAATATTTCCTTGGCTATTCTCACTCACTTATTCGGCCAGATCAACTTGAAAATAATATTGTTGGACTTGGGAAAAGATGGCAGAGGAATAGGGGACCCTATTCCATCTGGTCCCCTGAATTGAGCTGGATATCCACCAGAGCACTCTGAACACTCACGAAATCAGCCTGAGATGTAAGAAGTTATATCTGGATCTCTACAAACAGAATCTTGCAGGCGGTTGGTTTCAAGGTATGAAGCAGGGAGTTGGATTCTGTGGGCAGGTATCGGAAGATAAAACAGAAGGGTGAGGGAGCTGTGGGGATCCTGAACCACTGGTTCATGAAAGCTCCCGCGCTGGGGATGGGGCACAGACTCGCAGACTGGTAGTGGTGGGGAAAGGACATTAGGGTAGCCCCCCTGGACTGAAACCTGGAGATGCGGGGCCGTGTGTGCAAACTGGGGGCGGCTGGTGGTTTTAGAAGCACAAAGGGAAGAGACGTGCCGCTGTGCCCCAACCTGGAGGCAAGGACTGGGAGTACTGCTGAGGGGTGCACAACTCAGGGTGCTACAGTTTTTAGCAGCATAGACAGAAATGGAGATAGTGTGGCCTGGAGAGCTCATTGAAGAACAGACTGCAAATTCTCTGTTCTGAGGCAGAGGGTTGGAAACAGTCGCTTCTGCTCTGACCCTCTGAAGAGACGAGAAAGCCACCAGGGAAAGCCGCCAGAGAACAAAAGCCCTGAAAAACCAGTTTTCACTGAGCCCATCCTCCCCAAAGGGGGCAGGGCAACTCTGCCCAAACAGGGTTGCCTGAGTAACAGCGTGGCAGGCCCCTCCCCCAGAAGACAGGCTGGGAAAACAAGAGGCCAGCAACCCTAAGGTCCCTAGAAAACAGGTGCATCTTGCTTGGGTTCTGGTCAATAATTTGCACTCTGTACATTCTCTCAGCCACCCCTCAACAGAATGACTAGGAAGAGGAACCCTCAAAACAGTTAAGACTCAGAGACTGTGACTTCTGCCACAGATTTACAAATGGATACAGGGTATAACCAAGATGTTAGAAATGGGACTTCAGGATAACATTTATGAAGATAATAGCTAGAATGGAGAAATTGATTAATGGCAACATAGAGTCTCTAAGGGCAGAAATGAAAGTTGAACTGGCAGAACTTAAAAATGCTATCAATGAGATCCAATCTAATCTAGATACTCTTAACAACTAGGGCAAATGAGGCAGAAGAACGACTTAGTGATCTAGAAGACCAATTGATCGAAAAGAAGGAAAAAGAGGAGGCTTGGGAGAAACAGCTCAAAATCCATGAAAACAGAATTAAGAGAAATAAGAGACACCATGAAACGTTCCAATGTCAGAATTATTGGGATCCCTGAGGGGTGGAGAGAGAAAGAGAGTACTAGAAGATGTATTTGAGCAAATCGTAGCTGAGAACTTCTCTAATCTGGGGAATGAAACAAACATTTGTGTCCTAGAGGCATAGAGGACCCCTCCCAAGATCAAGGAAAACAGACCAATGCCCCGGCATGTAATAGTAAAACTCGCAAACACAGAACGAAGGAAACCCTCTTAAGGGCAGTTATGGGGAAGAGATTCCTTACGTACAGAGGGAGGAACATCAGAATAATGTCAGAGCTATCCACAGAGACCTGGCAAGCCAGAAAGGCCTAGCAAGACATATTCAGGGTACTAAATGAGAAGAACATGCGGCCAAGAATACTTTATCCCGCAAGGCTGTCATTTAGAATGGATGGAGAGATGCAGAGCTTCCATGACCGGCAGAAACTGAAAGAATGTGACCACTAAGCCAGCCCTGCAAGAAATATTAAGGGGGGTTCTATAAAAGGAGAAAGAACCCAAGAGTGATCTACAACAGAAATTTACAGAGACAATCTATAGAAACAAGGACTTCACAGGCAACATGATGACAGTAAATTTGTATCTTTCAATAATCACTCTCAACGTGAACAGCCTAGATGCTCCCATAAAACGGCACAGGGTTGCAGATTGGATAAAAAGACAGGACCCATCCATACGCTGTCTACAAGAGACTCATTTTGAACCTAAAGATACATCCAGACTGAAAGTGAAGGGATGGAGATTCATCTTCCATGCCAATGGACCTCAAAAGAAAGCTGGGGTAGCAATTCTTATATCAGACAAATTAGATTTTAAGCTAAAGACTGTAGTTAGAGACACAGAAGGACACTATATCATTCTTAAAGGGTCTATCCAACAAGATCTAACAATTGGGAGCAGCCAACTACATAAGCCAACTATTAACCAAAATAAAGAGTCATATTGATAACAATGCGTTAATTGTAGGAGACCTCAATACTCCACTCTCATCAATGGACAGATCATCTAAGCAGAAAATCAACAAGGAAACAAGAGCTTTGAATGACACACTGGACCAGATGAACCTCGTAGATATATACAGAACATTCCACCCTAAAACAACAGAATACTCATTCTTCTTGAGCGCACATGGAACTTTCTCCAGAATAGACCACATACTGGGTCACAAATCAGGATTCAACCAATACCAAAAGATTGAGATTATTCCCTGCATATTCTCAGACCACTATGTTTTAAAGCTGGAACTCAATCACAAGAAAAAATTTGGCAGAAACTCAAACACTTGGAAACTAAAGACCACTCTGCTCAAGAATGTTTGGGTCAACCAGGAAATCAAAGAACTTAAACAATTCATGGAAACCAATGAGAACCAAAACACATTGGTCCAAAACCTATGGGATCCTAAGGGGGAAATACATAGCCATCCAAGCCTCACTCAAAAAAATAGAAAAATCCCGAATTCACCAACTAACTCTACACCTTAAAGAACTGGAGAAAAAGCAACAAATATTGCCTAAGCCATGCATTAAAAGAGAAATAAAATCAGAGCACAGATCAATGAATTAGAAACTAGAAACACAGTAGGTCAGATTAATGAAACTAGAAGCTGGTTCTTTGAAAGAATTAATAAAATCGGTGCACCACTGGCCAGACTTATCCAAAAGAAAAGAGAAAGGACCCAAATTAATAAAATTATGAATGAAAGGGGAGAGATCATGACTATCACCAAGGAAATAGAAACAATTATTAGAAATTATTATCAACAACGGGTAGTTGTTGATAAATTAAGCAACCTGGAAAAAATGGATGCCTTCCTGGAAACATCTAAACTGCCAAGAGTGAAACAGGAAGAAATTGACAACCTGAATAGGCCAATAACCAGTAACAAGATTGAAGCAGTGATCAAAAAACCTCCCAAAAAGCAAGAGTCCAGGGCCTGATGGATTCCCTGGGGAATTCTATCAAACATTCAAAGAAGAAATAATACCTATTCTCCCGAAGCTGTTTCAAAAAATAGAAACAGAAGGAAAGCTTCCAGACTCATTCTATGAGGCCAGCATTACCTTAATCCCCAAACCAGGCAAAGACCCCATCAAAAAGGAGAATTTCAGATATCAGATATCCCTGATGAATATGGATTCCAAAATCCTCAACAAAATCCTAGCTAATAGGATCCAACAATACATTAAAAGGATCATCCACCACGACCAAGTGGGATATATCCCCGGGATGCAAGGGTGGTTCAACATTCGCAAATCAATCAATGTGATAGAACACATTAATAAGAGGAGGGAGAAAAACCATAGGGTCCTCTCAATTGATGCAGAAAAAGCATTTGACAAAATACAGCATCCTTTCCTGATTAAAACTCTTCAGAGTATAGGGAACATTCCCAAGTTCATAAAATCCATCCATGAAAAACCCACAACGAATATCATCCTCGATGGGGAAAAGCTGAGAGCCTTTCCCTTAAGATCAGGAACATGACAAGGATGCCCACTCTTGCCACTACTGTTCAACATAGTACTAGAAGTCTTAGCAACATCAATCAGACAACAAAAAGAAATAAAAGGTATTCAAATTGGCAAAGAAGAATTCAAGCTCTCTCTTTTTGCAGATGACATGATACTTTATGTGGAAAATCCAAAAGACTCCACCTCCAAATTACTAGAACTCATACAGCAATTCAGTGATGTGGCAGGACACAAAATCAATGCATGGAAATCAGTTGCTTTCCTCTACACTAACAATGTAACTGTAGAAAGAGAAATTAGGGAATCAATTTCATTTACAATAGCACCTATAACCATAAGATACTTTGGAATAAACTGAACCAAAGAGGTAAAGGAGCTATACTCTAGGAATTACAGAACACTCATGAAAGAAATTGAAGAAGACACAAAGAGATGGAAAAACATTCCATGCTCATGGATCGGAAGAATAAACATTGTTAAAATATCTATGCTACCCAGAGCAATCTATACCTTCAATGCCATCCCGATCAAAATTCCAATGATATTTTTCAAAGTGCTGGAATAAACAATCCTAAAATTTGTATGGAATCAGAAAAGACCCCGAATGGCCAAGGAGATGCTGAAAAAGAAAAACAAAGCTAGGGACATCATGCTCCCTCATTTCAAACTATATTACAAAGCCATGATCACCATGACAGCATGGTACTGGCACAAAAACAGACATATAGATCAATGGAACAGAATAGAGAGCCCAGATATGGACCCTCAACTCTATGGTCAAATAATCTTTGACAAAGCAAGAAAAAATATGCATTGGAAAAAAGACAGTCTCTTCAACAAATGGTGCTGGGAAAATTGGATATTTATATACAGAAGAAGGAAACTCGACCATTCTTTAATACCATACAGAAAGATAAAATGGATGAAAGACCTCAATGTGAGACAGGAATCCATCAAAGTCCTAGAGGCGAACACAGGCAGTAACCTCTTTGACATTGGCCACAGCAATTTATTTCAAGATACATCTCCAAAGGCAAGTGAAACAAAAGCAAAAATGAACTTTTGGGACTTCATCAAGAAGCATAGCAAAGAAAACAGTCAACAAAACAAAAAGGCAACCCACAGAATGGGAGAAGATATTTGCAAACACCACAGACAAAGGACTGATATCCACGATGTATAAAGAACTTCTCAAACTCAACACCCAAAAAAATCCAGTCAAGAAAGGGGCAGAAGACATGAATAGACATTTCTCCATAGAAGACATACAAATGGCTAACAGACACATGAAAAAATGTTCATCATCATTAGCCATCAGGGAAATCCAAATCAAAATCACACTGAGATACCACCTTACACCAGTTAGAATGGCCAAAATGGACAAGGGAAGAAACAACAAATGTTGGAGAGGTTATGGAGAAAGGGGAACCCTCTTACACTGTTGGTGGGAATGCAAGTTGGTACAGCCACTTTGGAAAACAGTGTGGAGGTTCCTCAAAAAGTTAAAAATAGAGCTACCCTAGGACCCAGCAATTGCACTACTGGGTATTTACCCCAAAGACAATATAGTGAAAAGATGTAGTGAAAAGAAGGGCCATATGTACCCCAATGTTCACAGAAGTAATGTCCGCAATAGCCGAACTGTGGAAAGAGTCGAGATGCCCTTCAACAGATGAATGGATAAAGAAGATGTGATTCATATATACAATGGAATATTACTCAGCCATCAGAAAGGATGAATACCCAACTTTTACATCAACATGGATGGACTGGAGAACATTATGCTAAGTGAAATAAGTCAAGCAGAGAAAGTCAATTATCATATGGTTTCACTTATTTGTGGAACATAAGGAATAGCATGGAGGACATTAGGAGAAGGAAGGGAAAAATGAAGGGGGGGGGAATCGGAGGGGGCGGATGAACCATGAGAGACTATGGATTCTGAGAAACAAACTGAGGGTTTTAGAGGGGGGGGTGGGGGGATGGGTTAGCCTGGTGATAGGTATTAAGGAGGGCACGTATTGCATGGAGCACTTGAGTGCTACACGAAAACAAAGAATCATGGAACACTACATCAAAAACTAATGATGTACTGTATGGTGACTAACATAACATAATAAAATTAAATTAAATTAAAAAAAAAAATAAATAATAAAATAAAATAATATTGTCAACTGTTCCCCTAACTCCTTTGGCACACTGATACTAACTGCATTAACTTTATAAACTAAGACAGGGAAAATTGGTAACTTTACAACATTGACTTTCCCCATTCTGGAACTTCATATCTCTCTCCAAATTTATATTTCCCTTTGTAAAGTATTGTTGTTTTATTTGTATAGGTCCTAAACAATGGCTTCAGTCTGAAGATGTTTTAAAATTACTTTATGTTTTAAAAGATACCTCTTTTCTGAATGTATTTTGTAAATGATTATTTCTAGTGTGTACACAAGTACATAGATACACATTTATGTATGTCAATACATATATTTTTTTAATTTCATCTAGAATTTTGAAACCAGGTCACTTTATTGAGCTTATTAGTTTCACAGTTTTCTAGCTGATTTGTTTAGATTTTTCCAAGATGGCAAATATGTCGATAGCAAATAATGAGTTTTTCTCCTCCTTCCCAATATGCAAGTCTCTTACTTCCTTTTCTTGGTTTATTACAATATCTAAAACAACCAGAACAATATAGCTAAAATAAAACAATGTAAATAAAACAAATAAATACAATACAGAAAAATTATTCTATTTCAAGTTGCACTATGAGTAAGTATTTTTAAAAATCATGAATGTGTGTTGAAAACAAAACTTATCGGGCGCCTGGGTGGCTCAGTTGGTTAAGCGACTGCCTTCGGCTCAGGTCATGATCCTGGAGTCCCAGGATCGAGTCCCGCATCGGGCTCCCTGCTCGGCGGGGAGTCTGCTTCTCCCTCTGACCCTCCCCCCTCTCATGCTCTCTGTCTCTCATTCTCTCTCTCTCAAATAAATAAATAAAAAAATCTAAAAAAAAAAAAAAAAAAAAAAAAAGAAAACAAAACTTATCTATAGAGTCTGGAGCTGGATCAGGGTTGCCAGGATAGAGTGGTGGGAGAGGCTGGGCTGAGTGCACGAGGAGACATCTTCTGGGGAGATGGAAATGTTTTAGATCTCAACTGGGGTGGTAGTTACACGGGGACACAGATCTGTCAAAAGTCACTGACCTATATGCTTAAAATTTGTGAGTTTTTATTTTATTAACTTATACCCTAATACAGTGATTTAAACAAAAATACAGAATGGGTGTTGAGTGCCTTCAAAGGTTCTACTGTGATGATAATGACGGTATTCTCCTTGGACAGATAGATGCCTGTAATGAATTATACTACTAGTGTGTTTTCCCTCTATGTTTTATGTATTTAAAACAAATTACAACGAAGATTTGATCATTGCAGAGAATGTTTAACATGTAGTTAAACATTATGAAATAAAAATGCTAACACCTGAAATGACACCACAGCAGAGGCTGCAAGCAACATTTTTTTCCCTCTCAAACATTGACCAATGTAATCATTCGTGTGCGTGTCTGTATCATGTTATCTGCTGCTTAAAACATTTCAATGGGGTGCCTGGGTGGCTCGGTTAAGCGACTGCCTTCGGCTCAGGTCATGATCCTGGAGTCCTGGGATCGAGTCCCACATCAGGCTCCCTGCTCAGCGGGGAGTCTGCTTCTCCCTCTGACCCTCCCCGCTCTCATGTGCTCTCTCTTTCATTCTCTCTCTCTCAAATAAATAAATAAAATCTTAAAAAAATAAAAATAAAAAAATAAAACATTTCAATGTCCTTACGGGTCTGTAAATGATCCAGTCCTACCTGTTAATTCCCTATTACTGTTGTAACAAATTATCACAAATTTCATGGCTTAAAACAACAGAAATGCATTCTCCTACAGTTCTGGAGGCCGGGTCTGAAATGAGTCTTCTGGGGAAAAATCAAGGTGTCAACAGGGCCTTACTCCCTCTGGAAGCTCTAGGGAGGAATCTGTTTCTTCACCTTTTCCAGCAGGTAGAGCTACCTTTCCTGGCTCTTCCTCCATCTTCAAATCCATGGCATAGCATCTTCTCTGCCTTGGCTTCCCTCACATGGCCTTTTCTTCTGAAACTTCCCTGTCCTTTGTGATGACACTGGGGCCCACCTGGATAATCCAGGATAATTTCCCAGGTCCTTCACTTAACCACACCTGCAAAGACCCTGTCTACATAGGGAACCATGCACAGGCCCGACTGATTAGGATGTGGCTCTTCAGGGCCACTGTCAGGCTGACTGCCCTTCACCCACCTCTCCGGGCAGCACTGTGCCAGCTACACTGCTCTTCTTTCAGTCTCTTGCCTGTACCATACCTCCTCTTGCCACAGGCCTGGTTCACACACTGGTTCACAAAGGGGAGAGACCACTATGCATAAAAGACAGAGAATTTCAGCTCCCAGGAGAGCTGGGAGGGATGCCACAAGTAACAAGGCGAGGACAGTGTGAGCTATAGAACCCTGAGAAGCTGCTCTGCTGACGGAGCATTCAAGGAGCCATTCTAGAGAACAGAGTCCTCCAACAGAGGTGGGTGCCATGGTGATTCAAGTCCTCTGTTTCCTCTCCCAAACTCTCCAGGAAGTCTGCATTGCTCATTACAACTTTTATGTGAATGTGTGGAGCCAGGCTCGGGGACACAGAGCAGCACCTGACACTGGGTTAGAGGAGAAACTGAGGGCACACAGTGCTGGGCCCGGCCCTTGCCAGCAGTCCAGTTGGGCCATGGAAAAACAGGATGGCAGACTGGGAGGAGTGACCAGGCGGAGCATCGTGATAGAACAGAACCTCATGACACTCATTTTTCCAGAGTCCAACCCCCGGGCTAACAAGATATGAGGGGAGCTTGGGAGGTGCCCATGGGTCCATCCCTGGGGGGCAGCTGGCCCAGACACTCAGATATCTACTTACAGCTGTGGAGAGTCGTGACGCCAACGTCATTTCCAGGTTCCCCTTCAGGCCCACCAGGGATGGCACCAACGTCAATAGGTCTTTAACCTCTACAAACACGGGCCAATGCTGGTGGGGAAAGAATAAGGAGATCAATTCAAATACACATATTGGCACATCTTCAAAATTTCTTGAAAGAAGTTGTGGCAAGTTACTTCTCATAAGTAAGACTAAGTAGTTTCTTAAATGGCTTTAAATTAAACATAGAATAAGGAAGCCATGAAATTTTCTGAATACTATTCAGTGAACAGCACTAGTGGCCTCAGGAGAGTTCCTTTCTTTCTCTGGCCTTCAGCAGCTGGGAAAACTGGGGGGCAAGCTGGGGTCCAAGGCCAACTGGCTGGGTCCAGTCTGCAAACACGCTGTGTCCAGTATGGCCCATGTGTTTGTAGCAACAGGAACGAGTCACCGATTTCAAAGCTGGGAGATTCCTCATGAATGGGAGCGCTGGCAAGACCAGCTGGGACTGAGGAGTGGCCCTGCTCTACCAGGGACAGTGATTCCCAGGTGTCCCCAAGACACCACGGCCAAGTGGCCCCACAGCATCATGTGCGGACTCTGGATTTGTCAAAACAGACAGAATATGTCTCTATCTAGGTCTCTATCAAATGTAAAAAATTAAAAATAAAAAAAAAGGGCCCCTGGGTGGCTCAGTTGGTTAAGCATCTGCCTTCGGCTCACGTCATGATCCCGGGGTCCTGGGATCAAGCCCTGAGTCGGGCTCCCTGCTCAGCGGGGAGCCTGCTTCTCCCTCTGCCCCTCCCCACCTCGTGCTCTCTCTCTCCCTCTTCTCTCTCACTCGCTCTCACTCTATCTCAAATAAAGATAAGATAAAATAAAAAAGAATGAAAGGGGCACATACATTAAGAAAACTGGAAGAGAAAAAACTTGTTTGTGAAGTGAAAATGATTTCTACCTGTTTATATGCAATTAGATTGCCTGTGCCCCCCTCCATCAATTTTCAATATCCCATCTGGTCCTACTGACTTAATTTACCTCTCTGGCCCCTATAGATACATGTGATCCCTACACTAAAGGCTCCTCTTGGTTTTAGAATTCTAGACCTAAAACATCCTCCTACTTTGTCAGCTAGGAGACAGGAGGCCTGGCGTCTGGTCCCTGTTCCCTGAAACTGAAGATGTATGAACCCACTTACTGTAGGGGCCCAGAAGAGTCATCTAAAGCATCCCAACAAAACATCTTACAGGGCCTGAAGTGAAAGGGGTCGGGCCTCCTTCAGGTCTTCGATGGAGAAAGAGCACCCATGGCTGATGGCTTCCTTTCTCCTTTTACCTTATCTGCAAAGCTGGGGCATTCAGAATCCATTCCCAGCTCTGATGGAGTTAGGAGTCTGCCCTCCCCTGAAAGTTCAGAAGAAAACTGTGTCACCAGGCAAGGAGGTACTCCCACCATCAGCAGCCTCCTGCAGTTCCTGGTCTTCCAGAAGCATCCAGCCCCAGTTCCCTGTGCAGCTGTCCTATCAGTGCACCACATCCCATCCAGAGAGGTCAGTCTGCTATCCAGTTCCTGACAGGGCCCTCCTCCCTGGGCTCTGGCCTCCCCTAAGGCTGGCATTGTCTACCCCAAGCCTCCTCCCACTTCCCAAGCAAGCTGGCCTGCTCCCGAGTACTTTCTTTTCAGCTGACACACAAGTCCGAGTACCCACTGACTCAAGAGTAAAAATAACACCCCCCCCCTCAGCATCCCCTGCCACAGAGGGCTCACCAACACCCAAACAACTCCTCTATACTCAGCATACAACTTGAGCAGAGCAGACAGATCCCCTCACTGCCTGTCCAGCACCCTGCCCCCATGACTGTGGCCGCATGCCATTCCTCACTCCTTGCAAATGTCATTCATCTGTATCTCTGCACACACTGATCCCTTTGCTTGGAATGTTTGCTATCTCTCACATCATCCTAGAAGCTATTATATTATCCTTTAAGGTCCAACTCCAGCTGTCCTGCTAACTACAGATTCTTCGATCCCTCTAGGAAGAAAGAATTGTTCCTTCTTTCTTCACAGGCAAACGTCTGCTCACTGCCTCTGCTCCCTGATACTTGTTTGTGGGATGATCAGATGAGTGCCTGCCTCGCCCACTAGGCTACAAATGGCAGGAAGGCAGGGATAGGCCTGCTTCTGCTCACTGCTGCACCCCCAGAGCCCCAGAGCAGCTGGTACAGACTTCAACACAATATGCTGAGCGAATAAATGAGGAATCAGATGAATGAATGAATTCATCTCACCTACTCTGAGCATGGCTACATCCTAATTCATGTCTGATTCAGTGCAGAAAGACCACATACACAATTAAAACCCCTGTCATTGCCTCTGGGTGCACCCTGATAAGGTCTGAAGGACACACGTGACCTGATAATAGAGGCTTCCTCCACGAATAAACTGAGATTGAGGGCTTAACCTCAACTGCGATACTTACTTTATAAAAAAAGAGAAACATTTATACCTTCCTTCCTTGTGTAACTGAAAGATAATTCTTTGAAGAAAAACAAAAACAAAAACAACGAACTGATACTCTGACCACTTACTGGGCCTCAATCCCTGGGCCCAACGATAGACTGAACCCAGACCCCATAAACAGAGAACAGACCCCTGGCCCCAAATCTAGAGGAGGTAAAGCCAGGACCTGACCAGTGCCCTTGGGGCCAGCCCACTGTGCCAGGCACAGCCACGAGGCACACCTGCCAGGTGGTCATCCTTGCTGCAGGCTCATAAGACCCGAGGCCCCAGCATGAGGCAGCCTGGGAACAGATGGAGCCAGGTCACCCTCCTGTGTTGTGGGACTACCCTGTGGAATGGTGCTGGCAAGACTGCCTCCTGCACCGCTGAGCAGCGGTGAGTAGGGAGGTGGTGGTGCACGCACCGGAGCCATGCAAACCTGAGTGCCCTTGAAATTCACCATAGCCGGGAGGCCCTGCACGTTTGCAAATGGGAAGAAGGAATGAGTTGTATCTTCCAGGGTTTTTTCTGTTTCTCCCAGCTGCCGGGCCTCCCAAAGCTGGATGGCTCAAGGCCTGGATTTGCAGACAGCCTTCCCCCGGTATGCTCTGGGCCTGCCTTCCAAGACACCCCTTTTGCTGCATGCTAGCCTCCCAGATGGCAACTTAACACAGAGGTCCAGAAAGGTGTTCTGCCCTCCAGTAGACAGTTCTCCTGGACTCGCCTTCTGCACCACCACTGCTAATGGTCAGGTACAATCCCGAGCCCGTCTTCCCCCCCACATACCACCAAATCTTCTGGACTCTGCCAAGATCCCCCAGCTGACTGATCAACATTCTCCCAGGCTGCAGCAACTAAGGGACACGCAATGTAGTGGAGGGGCTCAAACTCATGCTCCGTGAGGAGGTCATGGAAGGTCAAAAAGGAGAGACCCAGGGCAGAGTGTCTGTCCCCAGTATCCCCAGGAGGGTCTTAGGGAAGGGGTGAGAGACTACTACAAAAGCCCAAGGGGTGAAGCTCTGAGGTGGGAGAGATGGGTATATAGGTTGCCAGCCCCACAAATGAATGCTTTCTAACAGTCCTGGCCAGTACACAACGGGCTGCTCTAGCCCCAGGAGCAGTGAGTGTGCCATCCACTGAGCCGTGCAAGCAGAGGCTAAGTAGGAGGCATCATGAGCCTCATCCAGAGACTGGGGGACAGGGTGGGTGCTGATCGCCCCTCTCCAACTCAGAGACAGGTGCACAGGAAGGCTGAGCAGCCATCAGGAAGGAGATGTGGGGTCCAACTGAGGAAGGCACACACTAGCTGGGATGTCCCCATGGGCTGCAAAACTAAATTTAAATTTAATTTCACTGACTAAAAAGCATATCATATAGTATGATCCCATACTTTTTTTTTTTTTTAAGATTTTATTTATTTATTTGAGACAGAGAGAATGAGAGAGAGAGAGCACATGAGAGGGGGGAGGGTCAGAGGGAGAAGCAGGCTTCCCACTGAGCAGGGAGCCCGATGCGGGACTCGATCCCGGGACTCCAGGATCATGAGCTGAGCCGAAGGCAGTCGCTTAACCAACTGAGCCACCCAGGCGCCCCGATCCCGTACGTTCTTGACAGATACACACCACAACGTTGACCAAGATTATGGGCACCCTCTCTTCTTCACTTACATATATTGTCTAGAATCACAGACTAATTCTATAAAAATGTTTAGGCAGACAAAGCAAACCCTCAATGATTCAAACAGCATTACCTGAGCATAAACAGACCAGGAGAAGCGAATGCTAGAGTGTGTGCTCTCGCTCAAGGGCCTCCCTACAAATGCCTCCACCTAAAAGAGATCGCCGCATCCCGTGCCACCTGGACCCCAGCCCGGGCTCTGGACAGAGATTCTGGGGACTGGAGGGAACAGTGCCCATCACCCTCAGGGCCACAGCATGAGGCATACTCGGGCGCCCATCCTCACAACCCTGTGAGGTAGGTGCATTCGTTAACCCTGTCTGTAGGTGGGGAAGCTGATGCAGGGGAGGCTAATGAATTCCCTCACATAGTGAGCAAATAGGCAAAGAGTCTGAACCCCTCCAGGCCCTGCCTGATGAACCTGCATTCCCTGGAAGGAAAATGGTTTGAGCTCCCCAGGCTAACATTGTTCATGTGGGCTGACCTTGGAGAGGGTCATCAGAAGCTTCTATGGATCTCAGACCTGAGGCCTCTGGAGGGACCTCCGGCTGGCACCACTGAGCCCGGGACTCCTGGGCATCAGGCCAGGCTCAGGGCTCTCCCAATCTATCTGTGATCCCCAGGGAGCCTGGCTCCCCACTCCCTCCATCCAGGGCCCCATGCTGGTTATCATATGCCCAGTACGCACTTGGATGATGTTCATCACCAGGCCGGCCGTCAACATGCCCAAGCCTGAGAATAGAATGGGCACCACGATCTGGCAAATGATAGTGAAGACAGTCTCAGGGAAGACCCCGTGGGGGGACCGGGTAAGCTCACAGCTGAAGCCTCGCAGCTTCTTGCCCTGGAAGCGAAACTCCAGATTCAGCTGGGTGACCACCATGGTCAGGCTGCCAACCACATGCACAGGAGCAAGACGTCCAAGTCTGTCCTCTGTCCTCCTCACCCACACCAGGATATGTTTCCTAAGAGGTCCACACAGGTAATGTTGCCAGTGCCCTGAGCTGCTGGAAGGCTCCCCGACTGCCCCCCCACCAAGGGCGACAGCAAGCAAGAAACAAAGGCCAGTGTGACTCAGAGCCTCATTTGGCTCCTGCTGTCTGTCCACTCCCTGCAGATCAGGTTCTCCTCAGAGAGTGGCTGCTGTGTCAGCTGGGACCTCCCTCAGCAGGACTGTCATGAGGAGACTCACAATCTCTCCCAGTGACCTTGACAGCATCCAGCCCACACTGGCTTGGGCTGGACCCAGGGAGACAGAGCCACATGAGGCCTGGCCTTGGTGAGGGCTGCAAAGAATCCTGCCTGCCTCTGCTTATGCACCCCAGGCTGCTTCTACTAGGCAGAGAAGTGCCTGGACAAATCTCAGCATAAAGGACCCACTCCTACAGGCCCCTGAGGAGTTCATTCCTCAAGGTTGAGAGGGCTGCAGGTACCCAAGAAAGAAGCCATGTCCTACGATCACCTTGACTTCAGAGTCCAAAGGCTCATGGCCATATGAAGAAGCTGTGTTCACAGAGGAAATACAGCCCTGTTCTCTCTCAAGGGCCCAGAAGGCTTATAAACATGTCTCCAAAGGGACCCCACCACTCTCATCCACTACAAAGGTTAGACCAACCCTGATGGCCTGCTGACTGCCCCAACCCAGAGAGTTGGCTGGGACGTTACCTTTGACTGCCTGTGATTCTATTGTTGGGTGTGCCCTGTGCATTCCACAGGTACCAAGGACAGAATGGCAGGCCTGAGGGCTGGCTGGAACAAGGATCAAGGCCACAACCAAAAGAAGCCCCAGGTCAGAAGCACACTTACCTACTGACCCAACAGGACTTAACCTGGACCAGGCCCTTGATCTGGGCCTCAACTTCTGCTCCTGTTCCTCTCAGGCAACTTAGCTGGTTCCCCTCTATTGGATAGTCTATCCCACACTCAGGTCCCATCCCCTTAGCCTGGAGTTCATGGTCCTCACCAATCTAGATCCTACTGATTTCCTCAAGCCTATCCACCTCCTCACCAACTCCAGCCAAACTTCTCCAAAAAATATCTCCCTCAAGCCCCAGATATTCCTCTTTCTGCATCTGTCCTCACATAATTCATTTACTCATTCATTCAACAGATATTTTTAAGCCTCTCCTTGGAGCCAGACATAACGAGCTCTACCCTTCTTGGACATTCGTCCCTTTGATTTGTGACTGCTGGCCCAGTAGAACACAGTGGAAGAGACACCATGCCAGTCTGGTTCTTGAGAAACTAAGTCTCCACTTCCCATCTCCTGAGATGCTCATGCTTGAAACCCAGATACCACACTGTGAGGAGCCCAAGTGGTCACACGGAGAGGCACCCTATGGGTGTTCCAGCTGTGATTCCAGGTGACAGCCAGCAGCAACTGTCATGTCATGTAAGTGAGCTACCCTGCATTGCGTACGATGTGTGGAAGCCACAGCAGCAGATGCTGCAACGGAGCAGACACCCATTCTCATGGAGCCCTATCCAAACTGCAGGTTCATGATCAAACTGAACGACTGGCTTGAAACAAGTCACCAAATTTGGGTGTGGTGTGCTGCATAGCAATAGGTAACAGGGACATCTGGGAGCCTCATCCCCACTCTACTTTTCTCATCTCAGATAAACTAACAACTACCAAGCCTCCCCTGAGCTTTCAGACTCCGTGTAACCCCCATGTAACTCGATCAGTCTTCCATGATCATTCCTTCCCACCCCTCTCCCTAGCCTCCTGCTTCAATGAATGGTTCTGCCAGAAACCCAAAACCCACTCTGATTACCCATCCCCTGACCACCTCAACCCCACATCCAATCTGCTTGTCCCCACGTCTCTCCCATGTCTGTCCCCTCCTCTCCAGCTCATGGACACCACCTTTACCACGGCCCTTACTACCTCCTAACCCATCTGTCCACCAGAAGTAATATGCTCTTCACATTAACATTTTATATTACATCTCCAAGTCACCTGCTTGCCCAAATACCCTCATTAGCTGTCAACTCATTATCTGAAAAAGTTGAGATTCTGTGGCCAGACATTAAAGGTCCCTCACAATTTTGGGGGGAAAAGCATCCATTTGAGCCCTCTCTTTCTAGAACATGGTCATCCACCACACAGCCTAGAAGGAACTTCCCGGGACCCTCACGTGGGCCATGCCTATGTTCACAATACTCCTGCAGGTTCCACACACTGCTCAGGCCAAACTCTTGCCAAACTTCAGGGCCAACTGAAGTGTCTTCTCATCTTTAAGGCCATCCCAGTTTCCTGGCCAGAGCCTAACATCTTCCCCAGAATCCCCAAGCTCTTTTTCTGAACCCCTCTGAAGGCAAGCGCACATTTGCTCAGTGGCAGCATGAAATGCACACACGTTGACTCTCCCCTCCTGGAGTGCGCTCCTCTTGAGATTGGAATCTGGCTGACTCACTGCTGCAACTTCAGAGCAGGGGAAAGCATTCATTCATTTACTCCAGAAATTAGTACTGAGGGACTAATATTTGCCAGACTCTTGGTCTAAGTGTCATGGTACATGTTAGCTGAAAGACACACGCTTTCCACATGCCTTCCAGTGTGGCAGCCAAACATAAAAATGAAAATGTAATTATGACCTGTGATAAGTGCTCTGAAGGAAACCCAAGGAATGGGAGCAGAGATGAGGACCAACCAACCACACATAGCACTGAGACCTGCAAGTGAATAAATAAATGAACGAATGAAAGAGCTTCACTCCCTTGTGTAGCCATCTGTGCTTCTCAATGGCCTTTCACGCTGAATCATTTCACTTTCAATCCATCACCAGACTCGCAAAAATATCTCTAGGATGTTCACCAAGAAGTACAACCTTCTGTTTTTGCAAATGAGAAATCGAAGGCCCAACAGGCACATGAAAAAATGCTCCACATCACTAGCCATCAGGGAAATACAAATCAAAACCACACTGAGATACCACCCTACACCAGTCAGAATGGTAAAATTAACAAGACATGGAACAACAGATGTTGGCAAGGATGCAGAGAAAGTGGAACCCTCTTACACTGTTGGTGGGAATGCAAGCTGGTGCAGCCACTCTGGAAAACAGTATGGAGGTTCCTCAAGATGTTAAAAATAGAGCTACCCTACAACCCACCAATTGCACTACTGGGTATTTACCCTAAAGACACAGATGTAGTGAAAAGAAGGGCCATATGCACCCCAATGTTCATAGCAGCAATGTCCACAATAGCCAAACTGTGGAAAGAGCTGAGATGCCTTTCAACAGATGAATGGATAAAGAAGATGTGGTCCATATATACAATGGAATACTACTCAGCCATCAGAAAGGATGAGTACCCAACATTTGCATCGACATGGGTGGAACTGTAGGGTATAACACTAAGTGAAATAAGTCAGAGAAAGACAATTATCATATGGTTTCACTCATATGTGGAACATAAGGAATAGCGCAGAGGAGCATAGGCAAAGGGAGGGAAAACTGAATGGGAAGAAATCAAAGAGGGAGACAAACCATGAGAGACTCCGGACTCCAGGAACCAAACTGAGGGTTACAGAAGGGAGGGGCGTTGGGGGGATGGGGTACCCGAGTGATGGATATTAAGGAGGGCACATGTCGTGATGAGCACTGGGTGTTATACACATCTAATGAATCATTAAACACTACATCAAAAACTAGTATGTTGGCTAAACTGAAGTTAAATTAAAAAAAAAAAAAAAGAAAGAAAGAAATTGAAGGCCCTGAGAGGGTTTGCCCAAGATCATCACACATGTTAGTATCAGAGGCGGGACTAAGACCCTGACTCCCGGGGCAGACTGCCTCCACCAACCTCCCTGCAGTCCACTCCTTGCCCTTTTCCCATCTGCTGCTGCCCGCCATCAGTCCCTGTATTCAAACAAGAGTCTAAACCAGCAGAAGGCAGAGAGAAATGGCATGTTTTTGAGAAAGAAGTTGCAGAAGTTAATTGGTTTACAACAGAACCACTTGGACCTGGCCTGGTTTCTCTGGCCACTGATCACACTGTTCCCACGGCACCCAGCTGGAGGGGCCCCCAACAAGTGATCACTTCTGATTTCAGCAACTCCTGCAATTTCTTTATAGTTCTGAATTTGGTCAAACATCCTAATACAATGTATAATTATACACAGTGGGCCCTTGAACCATTCTCATCAGTACAGAAGATATGGAAATAGACAATCATTTACATAATTTCACACAGAAAGAGATTCTTAATTAAGCAAGTTCTTAATCATTACAAAAATGTTTCTCATTTCTGTTTAAAAAATCAAATGAGAAATTAACATAAACGCACACACACAGAGCAGTGAACACAAGCAGTAAAAGGTCAGAAGGATATACATCAAGATGCTAAAAGTGGCTACTTTTGAGTGGCAGAATTAAAAGTGACCTTTATTTTATAATTTTCTGTACATTCTATTGTGATTACTTGCTTTCATAACCATCGAAACATAAATTGTCACCAAAAATAAATAAAATATATCATTACATGAAAAAAATTACTTTCCTGTGCTATTTGAGAACAAAATCTGTCAACATGGTTTATTGGGTCATAATCCAGAAAATCAGCAATGTGATTTTAAAAACAGTTCAGTAGCATAGTAGAAAATCTCAGAGAGCTTGAACTAGATTCTGGGGCTGCTCTGGGCAGCAGGGTAGAATCTGGGTCAAGGATGAGGTGGTTTCCTGGGTGACCCTGAATAAGTCCCTGCCCCTGTGTGGGCCTCTAACTTCTAATCATGAGGGGTGGGACAGCATCAGTGGTTTTCAGTCTATTCTGCCAGCAGAACGACCTGAAACGTGCAGCCCAGACCCAGGCACGGACCAATGAATCAGGATCCCCAGGGCCAGCTGTTCTCACACATGGTTTCTCTAGGCAGCTCCCTCATGTCACTCGGGCCTCACTCCAGCCTCTAGTCCTCAGGCCTCCTCCAGCCTCCCCCTCTGAGGCTGAGGCACAGCTGGCCTGCTTGTCTTCAGAGCCCTTTCTGCTGTCTAACACTGACTTATGCATCTGCTGTCTGTCCCTCCCTGCTTGACTATGATGCCGTGAGAGCGGGGCCTGCTGTTGGGTCCTCCATAGTGTCCAGGACAGTGCTGCTCTGTCTGTCTGTCTGTCTGTCTCTCTCTCTCTCTCTCACACACACACACACATACACACACACACGGATTGCATGAATGAGTGAACAAATGAACAAATAAATAGAATCATAGAAACAAAGAGAAAAAGAAACCCATCAGCCTTCTATAGGTTGAGTGGTGTAAGGCCTAAAATCATTATGATTTGCTGCCTTGGCATCTGGTGAAACCAGGAGGGCCTCAAATGGTCTAACTGCAACTTCCCTTCCCTACTCTGCTCCAACAGACAAGGTCCTCTAGTCAAGCAACTCTCCTTATCAAGGGGACCAGGCACAGTTCCTGCTTATTCCCGAGTAGGGGGTTTTAGTTCCGGCCAGCCCACACTTTGCCATGGGAACCAGGGGCACCTTATCGTATTGTTACTACAAAGCCTGCCTCCCGTAGCTCCTGGCAGTTCACTCTGCTCCCCAGCGCAACCCTGTGTGTGTCTCTGGGTGGTAGGCAGTGTCCTCCTCCCCCAGGCTGTGAGTATATGTGACTGATAAACTCAGTGATTTCCTTTGTCCAGTGTTGGGGTCGCCATGTGTTTGGGCCATCTCCATAATGCTAGGGTGGGAAACCCTCTCACCAATGGAGTGAGGAGGAGGTGATTCCAATAGTTGGCATCATAAATAGGACAGCCCAAACCTGGTCAGCTTTCACCAGCTGCTCTTTGCTAACTAGCTGCTGACATGGCCAGGGCTGCCTGGGATGGAGCCGGGAACTACTGGCCAGCTTGTGCGTTAGCCTGCTCCGTGTTCCACTGTCTCTCCTGGCCACAGCCATCTCTTCCCATCACCAAGTCAAGGACTACTGCCAACTGGCCATGTCCTGGCAGGAGGTGCCTTTGGATGGTGGGGGGGGGGGGGGGGTAGGTGCAAGTGCTCTATGACACTCCTGTCACCTAGTCTGACATATAAATTAAATTGAAAAAATGAGACCCCATGAAACACCCCCCTCTGCTGAGCTAAAACAGTTAACACAGTCCAGTGTAAACTAACAGAGGGTCTTCAAGGATTGAAATGGATCATACAAGACCTACTTGGTGAAGGAGTGATTACCCCCACTGCTCCTCCTTTTAAAGGTCCAATTTGGCCTGTTCTTAAAGCTGGAAAGAATATAAGGTGCCTCAGAGTGCATGACCATAACCTTAATGCTCTGGTTCCATCCAGAGACCCCCATCCAATGTTACTGAGATTACTGCCTCCACCCAATCAGCAGCCGTTAAGTCTTTTGCTACTACAGATCTGGCTAATGTGTTCTATTCAGTGCCTATCTCAACAGCCTCTTAGGTGCAGGTAACCTTCAACTCTGAATAGACACTTTTCCAGGCTACTCACGGGGTACCTCACCAGCTCTGCTATGCACAATCTTTGCAGACAACATCTTAACTGCTTGCACCCTTCTCGAGGAGCACAGGTCTGATATTACATTACGATATCTTCCTCCAGGGAGACTCATGTGACACATTCATTAAGGGCATCCAAATACTCAGAAAGGAGTTCATAAAGAGAGGATGGGCCATGACTCCACATGTAGGAGGCAAAGCCAGCCACCTTGGCAAATTCATGAAAATTATTTTGGTAAACCCAGAGCAACTCCATCCTTGTCATTGTCAGAAAATAGCTACCGATCTCTCAGCACACACTGTTAATACAAGCCCAACATCATTTAATCCTTTTCGGATCCAGAGGCAACACAGTGCTCATCTACACATTTTACTTATGCCCATTTATTCTGTCACTTGCAAAGACACCTGCCTTGAATGGACACCTCCAACAAAAGGCCCTAGAATCTGTCCAAATTAAAGTCAACAGGTATGGGGCACCTGAGTGGCTTAGTCAGTTAAGCTTTTGCCTTTGGCTCAGGTCATGATCTCGGGGTCCTGGGATGGAGCCCTGCATTGGACTCTCTGCTCAGTGGGGAGTCTGCTTCTCCTTCTTCCTCTCTCTCTGTGCTCTTTCTCTCTCTCTCAAATAAATAAAATCTTTTAAAAAAATAAATAAAGTCAAGAGGCATTCCCATCAGTGCCCTCAAATACTCCACTGAAAAAGCTTTAGCAACCTCCTCTTATGCTTCCTAGTCTCTAGACCGTATATCCATAATGGACACACAGTGCCCAAGGACTTCAGATGAAAGAAAATACCTTGTCTACACAATACACCAACCAAGCAGCAACTGCTGGCCACACACTGGGCTCTCCTGGAAAGAGAGGCTTTCACAGACCCTGGCCTGTGACCCTCCATACCCAGCTGCCCATTGAGCCTTGGGAGGCATAGCTATTGAGGCCTCCTCAATGCAGGATGCAATCAAACCTCGGACCCCTGGCATATGCCACCTCCAGGAAGAGGTCTCCCCTGTTCTTCCTCAGCCCCTTGCCAAATGCCTCAGTCCCTTGTCACCACTCCCCTGGTCCCCTGGGCTGTGTAGGGAGCCCCCACGACATCAACTGAGTGCACAGCAATGGTGTCTGTATACTTCATGGGTGGTATGACCACTGTACTATGTGACGGAGCTCAGTAGAATGTTTATGTCCTTAATGAAGGACACAACCCACCCAACAGTCAGCAGAAGTCCCAAACTTTAGGCTGCCATTTAGCACTGGATGCCCTGGCCAGCAAATGTCTCCACCTGCACCTTTCACAAACTCCCGGGCCACTGCCTGACTTGTTCCTTTCAGGGTAAGGAAGAACTTGGGACACTCTTCTCTCAGAGACACCCCAAATATAGGTCAAAGTCATAGATGTCTCCACATGTAGTAAGGCCACAGACAAGGCCTCACTGGGACACTGCTTGTCCTCCTTGGTGTTCCAACATTACTGACCACGGCCAGGCCCTCCTGGATATATAGGATACACAATGCTGGCTCTACAGGAAGGACTCAGTAAACTACCACCTCCCCTGCAGCCAGTGCTTGTTCTTCTCAAAAAAACTCCTATTTAAGCTACAAGGTAGCAAATGAGCCCCACTGGGGGTGGGAGGTTGATTAATCTGGCATTGATTTTAATCTGGATTCATGCTCCTGGGGATACATGCTCCCTGCACTCCCAAAACAGGCCCTTCCACTGCCTTTATGGGCTGCAATGGGGAACCCCTACAAGTTCACCCTCTCCCTTCAGGTCAAGAGGCTGCTTCACTTGCTCGGGAGGCACTTTGCCTGCTCCCTAGAAGTCCCAGTCCCAAGGTTTAAGCTGGCGTCAAGGCATCCCAGGGTCAATGTGGTGTGAGGCCTAAAACTAGCAGTATGATGTGCTACTGTGACATGGGGGCAAAGCAGGATGGTCCTGAGTAGCCTACCCACAGGTTCCACCCTGCTGTTCTCACAGCCTTTCTTATCATAGGGCTGGTGCCTTCTTATCCCTGAGTAGTGGACTCTACTTCCCTGCCATCCTGTGACCATGCCAGTCACACCCTCCCACAGAAACCAGGGGCTTCCCCACCCTTTTGATACCACACAGTGCCTCCCACACCCCTGCAGGTTCACTCTGCTCCCAAGCACTCCCTACTGAGGGCCCTGCACAGCATCTGCTGGCCCCTCTCAGGCTAGGAGTCCCTGTGGCATTTCTCAACATTCCAGGGCTGGGTGCCCTATGTTCAACCACCTCCATAACCCTAGGATGGGAATCTTCCCTCACCAAGGGGAGGCAACAGGCTGGCCTCAGCCCCTGTGACACTCAGTCCAGGCTCCAATCCCTTCCCTCACAGAACTCTCCGCCCCCTTGCTTCTCCCTTCCTGCCAGCCCCTTGCCCTCCTGCCTTTCTAGGTTGCTCCGAGTGTCTCTGCTAAGGCACCATCCCTGCCAGACCCTCCCTCCTCTTTACCCCACCCACTTCCATGGGGCCCAAGGTTCCTGACCACTCTGCAGAGACCACCAGTTTGAACTTCTGCTATATGTAATGCGAAGAGATCAGACTCATCACAAAGAATGGGGTTCTTTCTTCTTCATATGAACACATTCCCAAACCCTGTAATATGCTGCCCTGTGTGGGTACCCAAGGGGCTGGAAAGCTATACGAGAGGAAGCTTCTGTTTCTAAGGAGGACACGGGCTCAGAGCCTTAAAAGAAAGAATATTAATCTCACTACATTAAAAAAAAAAAATACATGCAGGGTCAAAAGCAAAGTCAGAAGATAAATAGAAAAATGAGAAACATATTTGTAATCCATATCACAATTAAAGGGCCAATTTCCCTATATATAAAGAACCCTTAGGTATCAGTAAGAAAAAGGATAACCACTCCATATAAATATGGGCAAAAAATAGAAGCAAATATCCAAAGATATTCAACTTCACTCGTTAATGTAAGAAATGCAAACTACACCACAAGGGACCTTGACAATGGCCCCTGATACCCTGTGTACTGACACTTGGTGTAATCCCCTCCCCTTGAACACAGGCTGAACTTAGTGACTTGCCTCTAGCCAAAAGAGGAAAGATGTTCTTCCGTGGTGAGGTTATAAAAGGCAGTGGTTTGTGTCTTGCTAACAGATCGTTTCCTTCTCGGACCTCATGCATTGATGAAGCTGCCATGTTGGACACGTCCAGCAGGGAAAGTCCTGAAGGTGGCCTCTGGGCAACAGGCAATGAGGAACTGAGGCCCTGAGTCCAACAACCCGCCAGGAGCTGAATCCCTCCACTGGGGGAGGGTGAGCCCACTGGGAAGAGGCCACGGCTGTGGCCTAACATCTTGACTGCTGAGAGGCCTGGAAGCAGGAAAACCAGCTAACCTGGATTCTTGCCACAGCACCCAAGAGATAATACGTGAGTGCTGTTTTAAGCTGATAAATTTTGGGATGATGTGTTACATAGTAATAGAGACTAATAGAGTGTACAATGAAATGTAACTTTCCATCTATGGGATTGTTAAAGATCAAAGGATTTGATAATAAACTATGTTGTCAAGTGCTGGAAAACAGGCATTTTCCTTTGGTGGTGGAGGGATATTGAGGTATGTTCCCTCTATCCCCACACTTTGAAGAGTTTTAATCAAGAAAGATGTTGTATTTTCTCAAATGCTTTTTCTGCATCAATTGAGAGGATCATATTTTCAATTTTCTTTTATTAATGTGCTCTATCACGCTGATTTGCGAATGTTGAACCACCCTTGCATTCCAGGAATAACTCGCACCTGGTAGGGGTGAATAATCCTTTTAATGTACTGTTGGATCCTATTGGCTAGGATCTTGGTGAGTATTTTTGCATCCATGTTCATCAGGAATACTGGTCTGTAATTCTCCTTTTTGATGGGGTCTTTGCCTGGTTTTGGGATCAGGGTAATGCTGGCCTCATAGAACAGGTTTAGAAGTTTTCCTTCCATTTCTATTCTTTGAAACAGCTTCAGAAGAATAGTATTAATTCTCCTTTAAATGTTTGGTAGAATTCCACTGGCAAGCCATCTGGCCCTGGACTCTTGTATTTTGGGAGGTTTTGATTACTGTTTCAATTTCCTTGCTGGTTATTGGTCTGTTCAGATTGTCTATTTTTTCCTGCTTCAGTTGGTAGTTTACAAGTTTCTGGGAAGGCATCCATTTCTTCCATGTTGCTTAATTTGTTGGTACAGAGTTGCTGGTAATAATTTCTAATAATTGTTTTTATTTCCTTGGTGTTAGTCATGATCTCTTCCCTTTCATTCATGATTTTATTGATTAGGGTCCTTTCCCTTTTCTTTTGGATAAGTCTGACCAGAGGTTTATCGATATTAATTCTTTCAAAGAACCAGCTTCTAGTTTTGTTGCTCTGGTCCCACCTCCAGGGCAAGTGATTTGGGGATATCTGTCCAAGTTGAAAATGCATGCATCTTTCGACCCAGCACTTCTACTTGCAACAATTTATCCTACTCATTTACTCAGGTGTGTATGAAATGTCAAGATGATTCACTGCAGCTTTTGTTAGTAATACCATTTTAAGTTGTTGTTATGAGCAGAATCATACCCCCTCCCCCAAAATGAAGTTCTAACCCTCCTCACCCACCCCATACCTCAGAATATGACTGCATCTGTTGCCAAAAAATTGGGCCTTTAAAAAGGCATTAAATTAAAATGAGGTCATAAGGATAGGTCTTAATCCAATATGACTGGTGTCCTTACAAGAAAAGGAAATTTGAACGCAGACATGTAGAAAGGGATGACCAGGGAGAAGGTGGCCATCTGCACACCAAGGAGAGAGGCCTCAAGAGAAACCGACGCTGAGGGCACCTTGATTTTGGACTTCCAGCCTCCAGAACTGTGAGAAAAGAAGTCTCTGACATTTCAGCCACCCAGGCTGTGGTACTCTGTTATGGCAGCCATAGCAAACTATTAAATTAAATTTAAAATGCTCATAAGAAGGAAAATGGCTAAATAAATTCTGGTATATTTGTATAATGGAACACTGAACAACCATTAAAAAAAAAAAAGGAAACTCTTAATATACCTATAAAGAATATTGTAAAGGGAACATATTGTGTAGTGAATATACTGTACAGCTCTATTGTAAAGTGAAAAAAGCAAAGCATTCAATAGTCTGTATGTGCTAAAACTTGAAAAAAGAGAAAAATATACAGAAGCAGATGAACAGATACAGATACTTGTTTGTACATGCATAAAATATCTTTAGGAGAAAACACAACCAACTGGGGCCCACTGGCTGCCTCTGTGTAGACTGGGGAGCCTGGTCCCTGCACACATTGGTGAACCTTTTGAACCCTGAACCACATGAATATTCTACCTTTTCCAGGAAAATAAAATTTAAAAAAAAGTGTAGCCTCTATTCTCAGGGAGTTCACATTCAAACCAAGGACACACCAGATCAACACACAAGATAAAAGGAAATGGCAAATATCCCATCATCTGTGAAGGTGAAACGTCAGTGGGGCCAGCACCTCCGTGAAAGACTGCCTATGTGAAATGGGGCAGGAAAGATGATGGGAGGTCTCTTCACTTGGGGCTGGTGGGAAGGCAGGCACAGGGAGGGGACAGTCGAAGTGAGGCTGGAGGCTACCATGCTGCTGAGACTAGAGCCAGCACCACTGGACAGAGCTGCAGAACTGGAGCCTCAGCAGCCCTGAGCCAGTGTGGCACCACTGCCCCTTTCCAGCCTTCCCCACGGAACCCAACTGTACACAGGAACCCACCCCTGTCCCCACAGGGCAGGGGACCTACTCTTCTCCTCACTTCAAGCAGGCCAAACCAATCGAGGCCATTCCATTCCCTTTGCCAATTTTTGGTTTCAAAGTGGGATGTACCTCAAATCTGCCAGTAAGAAGTGGGGGAATTCTGTTGGGAGTGCCTAGGAAAGCTTCCCTGTGCTTAAGAAGGAGGAGCCAGAACACATGACCCATTCTTCTCCCTCTGACCATGATGTAGCTGTAGGACAAAGCCAACTTTGGGTGCTGACTTGGCAGGAACTTGGAAAGGTCCTGGTTTCTTGCAGGCATCGTTGACTGGTGATGATAACACTTTCCAAACCCTGAATTACCCTATCCCGGAAATTCCATTTTGGGAGATGACAGATTTCCTTCTTATTTAATCTATTCTAGGTGTGCTTTCTGATATTTGTGGCTGAAACCATCCTAATTGATATAGCCAAGGGGAGCCCTTGGATACCAGTTTGTGGAGCCTGGATTTTATTCCACAGTTAATAGAAAAATTAACAGGGATCTTAAAATTCAGATCTGCATCATGGCAGTCCTCCTGACATGGCAGTTGGGCCATGACCCTCATGTGGGTCCAATGAACACATGAAAGAAACTCTAGATGGATATTTCTGCCTAATCTTTATCCTCTTGAGTTGAAATTTTATGTAAATTTTTGAAAACTGGCCCAGCACTGCATGTGACAGAATATCAGTGATGACAGGAACAACAGCAGTTAACCTTCACTGGGTGCTTTCTAATGCCCGGCACTGTGACCAGCACTTCACGGTCCTCTTAACAACCTTGTTGGGGTCAACTCTAATTTACAGAAGAGAAAACAGGGGAACAAAGAGCAACTTGTGTAAGTGACAAAGGTCGGACTCAAACCCACTTAGAAAAAGCTCCAGAGCCTGGGCCCTTAAGCAGTTCAGTTCACTATTATACTGCCTCTCCATATGTAATTTATAAACTTATGTGTGTGTGTACACTTTCTAAACCAATGTGTGTACATACAGGGGGCTGATGTCTATGAATGTATGTATAAATATATATGTGCAAGGTGTGTGTGTGTGTGAGTGTGTGAGATACATGCTCAGTGACATCATTCTGCTAGGAACCCTCGATAAAACAGACGTTTTGAAAATCGCTGGTACAGAAAATGGACTGCGGGGAGGAGGACCTGAAGTAAGGAAGGCAGTGAGGAGGCAGGGGCAGGAGGTGGGAGTGGGATGGGGAGGAATCTCCAGGTTATGGAAGCCAGGCACTGAGGTGCTCTGGAGGTTACGGCAGTGCTGACTGACCACAGCTTAAAGAAGGATGTAGGGCCAGAAGGCACCAGGTCACCGAGAGAAAGGAGAGGGCTGAGGGCTGGAGGTCAGAGAGAGACCAAACATGGGGACTAGGGCTGAATCCAACCAGGATAGGGACTCCAGTTTAAGAGAAGGCCATCCTAGGGCCTGACGAGGTCTAGGTGGATCTTCAGAGTGGAGCTGGTCACTGGTGTGGTGATGTCATGAGAAACTAGACAGCTGGTTGTTGGAAAGGTCTTTGAGAACCCCATACTGGGGCAGGGCCAGGCAGGTGATGGAGTGAAGGAGGATGGTGTAATAAGAGGGAGTGGTGGGGACTGTGGCAAACTAGAGAACACGGCCACCTAGAGGGGGCAGCAACCATTGACTGTGGCCCTGAGAGAATGTGGGTCCAACGTTGTAACAGTTGCCAGGTTTTCAAGAGAAAACAGAAATTCAGACTTTTACATGAAATCTGATTTTAGTGTTGGTTTAAAAAAAATTTTAAACTACCACCCTTACAGCTACATGGCAGAACTGGGACCCAAATGAATGAGGGGCAGGGCTCAAGTTCCCAGGCACAGAGAGCCCACCACCACCCCCACTCCCAGGGCAGAGTCCCTAGAGCACTGAGTGAGGCACAGGCTGGGAGCTGTCAGATGTGTCAGCCCTGCTTCTCCCAGCCTGCCCCACTCTAGACGATTTTTGTTCTCTGCTGGTTGCGAACTGATAGGAGAGATCTGGCCAGTCATGACTTAGAATATCCTTAGGTATTATGCCTTTCCAGGGAGGACTTCTGAAGGTCACACTGATGAAAGGAATGGGGCTCTGACAGTAGAAGAACAGAAAAGGCATGGTTCATTGGTAATTTTTTTGTCTGATGGGTAACTCCCAGTTCCTCACTATGTGGCATCCCAAGAGGGCTGCAAATCAACGGGCCCTGCCTCCCCTCAAAGAGTGATTAACAACGTGAGTCAGGCTAGCCAAGCAGAGAATGTCCTCCTTTAGGGAACAGTGACTGGAACAGGGGTGGATGCCTGACATCAGGATCAATTTTTAGAGATTGATGTGGACATTGACAAAGAGGTCTCTTTTTTTTTCTAAGAACACATGTATTAAGGATTAACTGCCAAGGGCCATCCGCCCATCTAGGTACAGAATTCTGCCTGAAAATAAAACATAGCTGAGTGACAGAGAAAAAGCCAGCATCATGATATCATTTAAGCACTTGGATCATGCCATGCCTGAAATCCAACCCCTTAGATATTTCAATTATATGAGCTAATAAATTGTCTTTTTTAAGCTTAACCTGGGTTAAATTTAGTCTCCATCACCAGTAACTAAAAGAATCTTGCCCAATTTGTAGAAAAATGATATTTGAAAGAGAAGGCCCTGCCCCTTGTCCTCAAGCTGGACTCAACATGCAGCTGCCTACTCTTCAGGGATGACATTCAACAATGCCACCAACAGCACTATTACCATTTAGTTTCCTCTTACCTGGAAATAGTTCAAAAGTACACCAGCCCCGGAGAGTCCCAGTCCTGCAAACATGAAGGGCACTACCACCTGAAGGCCAATGGACAAGGCAGTTTCCCCGCTGAGCTCAGTCCCCAGTGGTTTAGGGACCGCCCTTTGGCTCTCAGATTCACTCAGAGGTCCATCTTCTGAGGTTGCAGAGAGTCTTCCAGGACTGAGTTTGTGTGGCAGAACCAGCTCCTCTGGCCGCCGCTGTCGGGTCTCCGTCCCATCCATGTAAGCAGAGCTGAGCCCCTGGCAGCCTTAACCTAGGAGATACAAAGCAACAGGGGCTGTTCAGTAGAGTTCCTGACCCCTCTGGGGCTGATGCCATGTAAGCCCTCACACAGTGACTGCCTCCACATGGTCTCCTGCAACCCCAATTTAAATAGATTTTTTATTTAATATGCACATATTTGAGGGAAAAAAACACATTATAGAAGAGAGCACTAAATATTTAGGAACTGGAGTTAGCAAACCTGGTGGTATAGGGAACTGAAAATTCTCTCCATAAAAGAACAAGAAAACTAGCAAAAAGTGTGGAATCCACTTTTTCAGAACTCTGGGAATTAATCAAAGGCTTGCAGTAATGCAAAGAGTATTTATTCAAGAAAAAAAATGCTGAATCTTTAGCAAGAACAGCAACAGAGGTGATTGTGATATATTAACTGTGCCTTAGTCCCACCCCCTGCTCTCTGGTTCTGCAGCAGCCTAAAAAACCAACAGCCCAGAGAGAACAGAATGGGCTCAAGCTCTTTCAAAGCCTCATTTTCAAAAAATTGTCATTCTTTGACCTAGTAGGTGGATCACTGGAAGTTGCCACTTACAAACTATCTGTATTTCACCCCACTCCTAATTCACTCAGTGTACAAAAGCCTTGCCCTGAGGGACATTTGTTGGAAACAATTAAAGACACTTCACAGCTGCCTGAGGCAGTGGGTAATAGCTGGGGTAAATAATACACTAACCAAAAAGCCTAAAAGGAAAAGGGGAATTAGATGTGCAAATTTTGCAGTTCCTAAAAATTCCTGGGAATCGAGAAGGCCACTCATACTGGGCTGGGCATCTGCTCACAAAATAGCTGAGAAGGCCCAAAGCTCTACCCTCCAGCTGCTCTGGAGGCTCTGCACAAGCAGAAAGTGAGGGCGAGGCAGAGCTGTCCGCTACCAGACAACGTGCTGAAGGTGTGCCCCAATGCACACACAGAGCCCCCAGGCACAGACAGGGATGTTCGGCAGTTCCACGCAGTTCCACGCGGGGCCTTCAAGGAGATCTCTAGCCAAGCGTTACCTGACCACGAGCAGAGACTTCAGTGGCCGCATACAACACAGAATACAAACTAAAGAGGTCACTCTGAAAAGTCACCAAAGACACAACAACTCCAGCAAGCAGCAATAACAAGAAACCTTGAGAAGAGGGGAGAATCTAATTTCCAGAGTTGTCACATTACGAAATCTTTTAAAAGATTTTATTTATTTGACAGAGAGAGAGAAAACAAGCAGGGAGAGCGGCAGGCAGAGGGAGAGGGAGAAGCAGGCTCCCCGCTGAGCAGAGAGCCCGATGCAGGGCTCAATCTCAGGACCCTGGGATCATGATCTTGAGCCAAAACCAAGAGCTGGAACGCTTAGCCAACTGAGCCACCCAGGTGCCCCACATTATAGAATTTTAAATGTCCAGTTTTCAACAAAAAATATGAGACATGCAAGAAAACATGATACTATGACCTATGCACAGGGAAGAAAGCAATTAATAAAAAATATCCTGAGGCAGCCCAGACATTGGACTTACTAGACAAAAACTTTAAATCAGCTATTTTAAATACGTTCAAAGAACTTAAAGAACCATGCCTGAAGAACCAAAGAAAGTATGAAAATGAAGCCTAACCAAACAGAGAATATCAATAAAGAGATAAAAACTTTTTAAAAGAACCAAGTAGAAATTCTGGAGTTGTAAAATATAATAGCCAAAGTGTAAAATTCCCTCGAGGAGTGCAACAGCTGACCTGAGCAGGGAGAATAAGAAACCACTGAACTGAAAGATAAATCAACAGATTATCCAATCTGAAGAACAGAACAGGATGAAGAAAAATGAACAAGCCCTCAGAGGCCTGTGGGACACCATTAAGCAAGCCAGCATTTGCATAACAGGAGTCTCAGGGAAGAGAGAGTAAAGGGGTACAAAAGAATATTTGAAGACAGAATGGGCAAAATCTTTCCAAATATGATCAGAAAAATTCCCATATTTAAGAACCTCAACAAATTCCAAGCAGAATAAATTTAGAGATCCATACCAAGACACACCATTATCAGTCAAAGACAGAGAATCTTAAAAGCAGGGAGAAGTCACTCTTCATGTACAAGAGCTCCTCAAGATTAATAGCTTATTTCTCATCAGAAACCATGGAGGCCAGAGGCAGCAGGATGACATATTCAAAGAGCTTAAAGAATAAGACTGCCAGCCAAGAGTTCTATGAGAAGCAAAGGCATCCTTCGAAAATTAAGGACAAATTAAGAGATTCCCAGATAGACAAAAACCAAGAGAACTTGCCACTAGCACACTTGCCCTATATAGGAAACACCAAAGAAAGTCCTTCAGGCTGGAACGAAAGGACCCAGATAGTAGTTTGCATCCACATAAAGAAGGAAAGAGCATGAGTAAAGGTGACTACAAAGGCAAATATAAAAAACAGCATAACTGCATTTTTGTTAATAACTCTTCTTTCTCTCATCCAATTCAAAGACAATTGCATAATTCAGTAACTACAAATCACTATATATGGGTACACAATAACTAAATATGCAATTTGTATGACAGTAGGAGCACAAAGTAGAGTACAGAGCTATATATAGGAACAAAGTTTCATATACTAGTGAAATATTCCACTGTATGAATAGACCACATTTTGTTTATCGGACATTTGAACTTTTTTTACTTTTTGGTTATTACAAATAATACCCCGCTATGAACATATGTACACAAGTCTCTGTGTGAACATGTATTTTCTGTTCTCCTGAATTATACATTTTGAAGGGGTGAATTTTATGGTACGTGATTTGTGTGTCAAAAAATATTCATGAATTATTTATGGAATAAGGGGAAGAAGCAGAAGACTACCAGCTTCCCAAACTCTCTGAGCCCCTGTCCAATAACAGCTCCTACTCCTTACCACAGGGTACCACTGTCCGAACTCTGGGAAGAACCACTCCTCAGCTGTTGTTGATTCCTTCCTTAGTGTTACCAACTATGAGAGCAGTCCTAAACAATAGTGTCTGCTTTCTTTGCAGGTTAGATCAGTAAGTCATACTCCCATCTATTCCTGTCTCGTCTCTTCGGCCAACATTAGGTTTCTCACATTCAGCCACGCTGTGGGACCATCTCATTTTACTGCTGTGTCGAATGCAACTAAATGACCTGCCACGATCCACCTATTCTACTCCCGAGGGACCATCCTTTACAAAATAAAAATCACTTGATTGTTTTTTAATACAAAAGTAATGTGTTCATAAGAAATACAATTTAGAAAACAAAAAAGGTGTAAATATGGAAGTTTAAATCATCAACAATTTTACTGCCCCCAAATACCACTAAATCTAGTATATATCCTTCCAACGTACACACACAGACACACTCATGCATGCTATTTTTTAAAAAATCAATGTTCTAGATCTTGGGTTGTTTTGTATATACCTGTCCACCTCTGTTTTTAGCATCTCATGTCATCCTTGATAGTCCACCCAGGTGTTGGTAAAACCTTCTTTTCCACAGGATTTAATTTTTTTCCTTAATTTTTTTTTTTTTTAGATTTTATTTATTTGAGAGAGAGAGACAAAGAGAGTGAGAGAGAGAGAGCACAAGTGGGGAGGAGAAGGAGAAGCAGGCTCCCCACAGAGTAGGGAGCCCGATGCGGGACTCGATCCCAGGACCCTGGGATCATGACCCGAGCTGAAGGCCTGATGTTGGCCGAAGAGACCAGACAGGAATAGATGGGAGTATGACTTACTGATCTAACCTGCAAAGAAAGCAGACACTATTGTTTAGGACTGCTCTCAGTCAGTCGATACATGTTTTAACTTGTAGCCACAAGCCGCCCAAGGCCACCAGCCCCACCTCCCCACTGGCAGAGGGCCAGGGGCCCTGCACTATGTGCAGCAGGTTTATCGAAGTCAACAGAGACACTGGGCCTGTGAGGACAGCCTGAGTGAGCAACGAGTAAGCAGGGCACAGAGGAGGCCTCACATCTTCAGGGACACCTCTGAAGGTAGGAACCATCCGCACACACAAGCCTTACAGAACTTGGGCCAAGGCAGGCTTTGCTCAGCTCAGAAAGGCAATAAACCACAACAAACAAACAACCGGAATTACTTATTCCTGCATGACTCCTAAAGGCTTTATAGCAGCCCAGCAGTGGGACAGGAAATGTCTGCTCCTCCTGCCATAGCAGGCCCAGCGTGGCCCACCCTGGCCCCCCGCCCTGGTCCTGCCCCCCACAGGAGCCACCCTTACCTGGCTGGTCCAGGCCCAGGTCATTCGTTAGGACTAAGACCCTTGTTCTACCATCCCAGTGACTTTCTTGCCCTAAACCCTCTAAGCCTGAACCCTCGAGGTAAACCAAACATTCTCTTTAAATTCATCCCACTCAGGGCAGCAGTGCTGATAAAGTGAGTCAGGCTCACATGGGAGGCTTGGCCATAGTAGGAAAGCAGGTAACAATGGAGAAAAGAGTCCCAGTCCAACCATCACTGCGAGCCACATATAAAATCGTCAACAGGGTCTCAGGTCCCCATTCTGCTATTCTATGTGGCTCCCTTGGAACACATGGGGAGGAAGGACAATTAGTAAAACAGAGCTGGGGGGGGGGGGGGGCGGTCCAAGCATCCCTGCAGTACCAGATCCATAATTTCTTAAAAAAATAATAATAATAATAGACACAGCTACCCATGACCCATGCAGCGGTCCTTCATATCCCTTAGCCTCACAAGTCCCAAGAAGGTCTATTACTGCCTCCATCACATAGCAGAGGAAACACAGGGTAAAGGGGGTGAGGGGTGCCAGCCTCTCGCCTGTGCCCCAGCACCCACCTCAGCCCTCTCAAGGACCAGCGCTCACAAGGGTCTCCTCTCTCCTGCCTTTTCAGTTTCTCCCCTCTACCTCTGCAGGATCATCTAATGACAACAGGATCTTGTTCTAGAATCTCCCTCTCAAACAAGCTCCCTTGACCTCAAGCCACCCTCTAGCTTGTACCCCATTTCTCTCCTCCCCTTCAGAACACAATGAAAGAGACACATCCCCACTGTCTCGGTGTCCTTGCCTCTGTGCTCAACAACACCCATCCGGCTCCTCCCTGCACAAGTGGCCCTTGCCAAGGCCAGAGGTCACCTGCACGATGCCAAACAATTCCCCCAAACCTCAGCATGTCATGAGACACTCTCAAGGACTTGAGACCTGCCCACCATGGCCTCCCCACATCCTTGCCCCCGCAGTGTGCCCCCCACCCCCTCCTGCATGTGACTTTAGCTCCTGCTCCTTTCATCCCTCCTGATAAAGTCAACTGCCTGAAAGAGCTGCTGACCCTCAAGAACAATGCCCTGCTCTCATTTCTGAAACTGGCTGGACTGGGGCTTCCCCCTTCCTGCTAAGTCTAGGGGAATTCTAACCAATACCTTCCTGCTAAAGCCCATAAAACATTCCACCCTCCTTCCCCAAGTCAGAATGCTCTCTGGAAGCCTTCTAGTGTTCAGCACTCTAGAATAAAGGCTATGTTAATGGTGCTGGCTGACTTTGTTTCTCCTGAGGCTCCTCGGGACTCCTTTGTAGTGTGTGCCTGACAGGAAGCCTTTGATGGCCAAGGCATCCATATCAAAGACATCTGCACACCCAGCTATAGGACACAGCTGCTGGCAAACCAACCCAAGAGCCAGGTCACTGCACCCCCAGAGCTCCCCCTTTAGCAAATCCTAGGTAATCCAGATCACTGACTGCCTGAGTGACCCCGCTTCTCCCTTCCCTCATCCTCATTCTTGCTCTTAGGTTTTAAATCATCTGATAAACAGTGAACCCATGAAACCCTAGTTATCTCGCCCCAGGAAAGGCCGAGCCCCATGTCCTCGCCCCCTCCCTCTCTCCACCTGAGACTGCACTGTGTGGCCGTGTGGCCCTGAGGTGTGCCGTGTCCCCTCCGGGACCTGTAAGAAAGCTTGTTCCTCAAAGTTTTCTGATGGTTTTTGCTGAGGCGCTTCCTGTGATAGTAAGAACCACAAGGGCTGGTCCAGCCTCAACTGTGCTTCCAGCTGGGGAACTGGCTGGGGGTTCATCACAAGTAGTACAGGCCCACAGGCTTCCCTGGGCTTTACAGCATCCTGGTGGAAAGGCCAGATGGACGTCACAGCCTTCTCCTCCCGGCTCTGGGCTGCCAGATGCAGCAGGTCAAATGGGACACTCTTACGTTGAAAAGTGATTCACTGTTTATCTGAAATTCTCTGTCTTTCCTGGTGGCCCTTCCCAGGTTTCCATGTGCGCCTCACTTGGTCCTACTCCACTGGTGTCCTGCTGTGGCTTCTTCCCCCGACCTCCAGCGCTGACACGCCAGGCTCTCCTCACCTCTCTTCTGTCCACAGCCTGTGTCCGGACCTCCCCCAGGCCCGCGCTTGAAGTAACAATGATGTGCTGCGCTGCCCCCCCCGCCGGAAAGAGTTCTCCAGCTCAGCCGGGATCCACACACAGAGTCAACCTCCTACTCAGTGGTCTGAGAAGCGTCTCAGGCACCCTAGGTCTAACGCAGAGCTCTCGATGTCTTGGAATCGACTCTCCATCTCATCCTTCCCATGAAAGGCACCCCAGCCACCCAACCAGTCAACACAGGAGGCCTGGGTATAACAGAAAGAGCTTGGGGTTCAGGAGGCATGGATATAATCCTTTGGACTTTATACACATCTATACTGTTCAGACTTCTTCCCAATGGATGTGCACTATTAGGAAAAAAAACCTTTCTTTTTTAGAGCAGTCTTAGGTTCATAGAAAAATTGAGAGGAAGGTACAGAGAGTTCCCGAACATCCTGCACAAGAGGAGCATGTTACAGTGAACCTACACTGACACATCATAATCACCCCGAGTCCAGTTCGCTCCTACATTGTACACTCAAGTGGGTTTGGACAAATGTTTAATGACATGTGTCCACCATAATGATATCATACAGAGTAGTTTCACTGCCCTAAAAATCCTCTGTGCTCCACCTATTCATCCCTCTCGCCCCCTCAGTGCATGAATGATTCATCATCCATTCAACAAATAACATTTTGTTCCTTCCTTTTATGCTAGGGATTTTCTAGGCACCAAGAACACGTGAAAAGCAAGACAGATAAAGGTCCTGCTCTCAGGAAATTTGTATTCTAGAGGCAGAGACAGAAATAAACAAGAGAACAAATAAATGAACAAGAGAAATTTAATACAGTGAACTGACAGGGGCATTGCCGGGAAAGTGTAGGGTAGGATACAGATGGAGGATCAAGGAAGGCCCTAGAAGAGAGGGTGACATTTTACTTAGCTCTAATTCATTAAAAAAAAAAAAAAAAAAATACCAACTGCACAGGGCCGCCTGGTTGGCTCAGTCAGAAAACCATGTGACTCTTGTGAGTTCAAGCTATGTTGGGTGTAGCAATTACTAAAAAATAAATAATAAAACTTTTTTTTTTAAATGCCAGCTGTGCAAAGGTCTAGGGAAAGAGCCCTGCAAGCAGAGACAGCAGCAAGTATAAAGGTACTGGGGTAGGGCAAACTTGGTGCTTCCAAGGAAGAAACTGCAAAGAGGCTGACAAGTCTGCGGTACCTGGACGCAAGAGGATGGCAGGGCAGCCGGTCCTGTAGGACCTTAAAGGCAGAGCAAGGAGTTCATGTTTCTTCCACAGACTGATTTTCTGTTTTCAAAAGACAACTCTGTTGCTTCCCCCACTAAAAGGAATCAGGGCCCATGAGTGACCCCAGATGACCCCGTGAAGCCAAAGTTACACCCCAGCAATGTACAGAACATTGAGAAAGGATAAATCACTGTTGGCTTTAAGTCCCTCGGTTTTCCTGTGCTTTGTTATGCATCAAAGCTGACAATGCTCGGGCTCTGTGACTTCAGTTACAGTTCACCTGCCCTCCTCTGGGGTGAGAGAGTTGAGGGCTGAGTTGAGGACTTCCAGTGTGGGAGACAAATCTTAGCAGCCATGGTGTACTGCAAGGATAGCTGTGTACATGGCATCAAAATACTCAAAGTCAATGTGAACACCAACCTTTAAAAAGGATGTACTTTCTGGCTCTGACACTTCTAAAAGTAGTCCAAAGCAACAGGACTTTCCCTTAGTCTGGGGGGGGGGGGTACCCCCACGCACATCTGACACTCAGATATTCACCTCTAATACTCAGAACCAGGACTCTTAGAGGACAATGAATCCCATAACTTGAGGCAGGAGAAAAATCAAGATGGCTCTGGAACATTCTGTTGTTGCTAGAAAATAAGATGCTTTCAGAAGTTGTCTGAGGAGGGACTAAAATGACAAAGGAACAAAATGTAAACAGACTACCACTGTCAATCAGTGATAGCTTCAGCATCTAATAATAATAATAAACACAGTATAATTACCACTTCACAAGCTGAACCCACAAAGGGCCACAGGTTCTTTAGGACATCAAAACAGAAAAGTTAAATTAATACAAAATGTATAAAACCCATAAAGAATAAAACTGCAGGCAAAAAAAGTCAACAAAGGATGAAATACAGCCTATTAGAGAATCCTTCCTTTGTTGCTTTTAATAAACTGGGCCCTTTGTCAATTTGATCACCACTGCATCACTTCATGAAGAGAAGACACATCCGTGACCCATGCATGTGAGCAGGAAGGAGTGGACAAGGCAGACAGTGCTGGGAAGAGCAGGAAAAATCACCCAGCACCTGTGGTCACAAGATAACCAGGCAGCAGGAAAGTGCACCAGCTGAAGGGCACAGATATCCAGACAAGATAACCAATTTAAAAGAGGCCCAAAAAATGTTTACAAAAACTAGATTAGAGAAACACGAATCTTGAAGATTTGTTCTTTCCTCTCAAAAGGAGTAAAACCCTCTGGATGACCCACTCATTGTGGTGAGATTCAGGTAGAACACAAATGAGTTTCCAAATATGCCAAGAAACCAGGTTGACATCAGGAGGCCAGCAGCCAAGCTAAACTGAAGGATTCCCCAACTGCTGAGAAAGAGGCCACATCTCAAGGTGCAAGGCAGAGCTAGGGGGATCCCAGGGAACAGCTCCAAGAGAAACTTGTGTGAGGAAAGCACACTGAGGAATGTCCTCTAAAATCATCTAAAATGGGTCAGAGGCCCAGTGTGGTCAGCACCCAGCAGGCATTCCCACCTGCTCTGTGTCCCTTACGGTGTGGGGACACCGTGACCCACGAGCAGGGACCTCGCATCCCCATGGATGGTGGCCAGAGGCACTCCGTTTCCTGGAGAACGTGGGAATGTTTCAGAAGGAGAATGGGTTCCAGTGTCATTTGGATCAAAAGAAATGAGCACAGATGAATGAACACGCCAGGTCCTGGGGCCTGCTGGTAAGGGAGGCTCCTGTCGGGAGAGTGGCTGTGGACACAATAAACCCTCTCCTGTAGCCCACAGAGAGGGGCAAGGCTGGGGGGAGATGGCACGGACTCAGGGCAGCGGTGCCCATCCAGCCTTTCCCCCAGAGAACACGAGATGGAGGGAGTGCTCCAGGACAGCCCCCCACAACAAAGAACTACCCAGCCAAGGCGTCAGAGTGTGGAGTGAGAGTCCTGTAGGGCCAGAGTGCTGGGAGCCCCTTCCTCTGGCGCAGGCTATGAGAGGGGCTGGGCAGGGGGACCAGGGCCCAGATGAACACTGGCTGCCAGTCACATGAGTCTGTAAGGTCAATGATCATCCAGACGCCTCCCAGTGAGTCAGGGAGAAGCTGGCCTTGAATCCAAGACCTTTTGGGAATCCCAGTGCACATCAGGTCTGAGACCTGGTTGCTAGCACCTCATACAAACTAGTGCTCACCCCAAGGCAGGAGGAATGGCCATTCCTAACCACTCACTGGGTAGCCGAAATGCTGGAACCAATCGGCTCCACTCAGCTGCCCACTACCTGGCTGTGAGTCAAAGTGCCTCTGGGCTTCACAGAGGATGGGGTTCAGTGGGAGCACCCTGGAGCCTGCCCAAAGGGTCTGAATCCCAGCTCTTCCCCTTCCTAGATGCGGGTCCTAGGAAAAGTTCAATTTCTGTGCTTCCAGTGCCTCATCTGTTAAATGGGGACAATAGCACTGACTTCAGAGTTGTGAAGATTTAATAACGCATTTATGTCACAAGACACCGGGACAGTCCCCCCCCTAGTTCAAACCCCTCCAAGTTCTAATGTTTTAGACCAGTGGTTCTTAAACTATAGCTGCATCAGAATCACCTGGAGTACCCACCTGGGTAGTTTCTGATCAGTAGGTGTGGTAGAGGAGGCCAGTTAAGCCCAAACACTGGATGTGTGGGGGAGGAGGGAGCCTCAGAGATACCTGAGGAACAAGACTTGCCCACCCCTCAAGGTCTGGATTCCCCACCTCCCACCCGCAAGGGCACTGCACCAACCCTGGTTTGTCTCTCTCCACCCCAGGTCCCTCATCCAGAGCTGCCCCTGCCCTGGGTCCCAACCTGGCTACCTCCCCAGGCGCCACCTCCGCCCTAGGTGCCCCTGGAACCACTTTTCCTTCCCTTCCCCCGTTTTACCTTACATTCGCGTATCTCCTGGCCCGGGCCTCCCATCGGACACCCTGGCTCTCGGTTTACCTCGTCTTCCACGTTCCCCAAGCCCTGGGCTTCCCAGGTGTGCCCCACCCAGCCCCGAGATACCTTCGAACAGCCCTGGGTTTACTCCTTCTTCTACGCATCCCCCGCCCTGGTCCCACCCCGGCGCTTCCCCTGGGCCGGGCCTCTCCAGTGTGACACCCCCACACATCTAGACCCTCCCTCGGAACGCCCTCCTTGGGACCCCACCCCCGGTTTACCCCAGACTTCGCGCACCCCCGCCCCAGCCCGCGTGGGGCGCCGGGCCGCGCTTACCGGATACCCTCCCGGGCGGCGGCGCACAACAGACAGGCAGGAGGTGGGCGGGCCGCGGGTAAGGCTCACGGAGGAAACGGGGAAGTCACGCTCCTCTAGCCACCCCTCCCGGCCGCGGCGGGACCCGGAGACTGCGCGCGGGGGCGGGGCCGGGGCCGAGGGCCGGCCCTGGAGGCGGGTCGGAGGCGGGGAGGGGCGGCCCCAGACTGACCAGCGCGTTGCCCTGCCCAGCGCGCGCAGGAAGGCGGGGCGGCGCAGACCCCGCCCTCGGGGCCGGGGAGCGTCGAGTTCGTGATGAGGACTCTTGGGCCCAGAAGTCCTCTCCAGGCCGGGTTCAACCAGGCTATGACTGTGTAAACCGAGCGTTGCCTGAGCGCGCCAAGTTCCCCTCCTCCTGTGTTGTAGTGAATCATCTGAGGCCTGGTTTACAAAGGAAACCGAATCTCGGGCTCTAAAACCTCCAGGGAGGAGAGGGGGCTTGAGGATCCCGTCTTTAAAGGGGGTGTGAAGACGGGCCATTCCTAAGGCACAAATGCTTCGCTGGCAGCCAGTGCTCCGTCAAGTCTCCAGGAATAGCGTTTTGTTCTTGTGGTTAACTTCTTAATTGTAGAAATGTGCACACATGCAAAAGTAGAACAGTGGAATTGTCCCACACATCCATAGACCAGCTTCCATCATAGCCTGCACCTTGCCTCCCCGCCCCCATCTATATCCGTCCCCCCCCCCACACATCTGGGTTGTTGTTTTTTTTTCCTGGAGCAATTTTAAAGCATTCCAGCAGACATATTTCACCTTTAAATACTTGAGTATCTTATCTAATCTATAAATGTTTGTTTTTTCAAGCATTCCCATAATACCAGTAACACACCTAACAAAGTTAGCAATACCCAGTCTGGTTCTGTTTTCCCTGATTGACTCAAAAATGTCTTGACTGTGGGCCTCTTCTAACCAAGATCTAAAGAGGGATGAGAGATTTTGGAGGGAGAGAGCCTCAGGCAAAATTCAACATGAGTCCAACCAGAAGAAAGTCCAAAACAGCGGTGGAAATGCAAGGGCAAGTGAAAGCTAGATATTTAACAAGATTTAATACTACATGATATTATTTCAGTAAAAGACAACTCTGCATATTAAAGACAAAAATATTTACAAGTTTACAGATACCCACATGCACACCCTGTTTTTCAGCAAATGTGCAGTCTTCCACATTTGCGTACTGCCTGCACACCTCCTTATGCACCTAGGCTTCAGGGGACTAACCATCCTCTGGCACCTCCTGCCCTCCTGACAGAAAGAGGGGTTATGTCCACTGGTAGCCAGTAATCCTGCCCTAAACTTTCTAGACCATGCTCCAACTCCCCAGGACCTGGGAATTCTGAATGACCCTAAGCCCACTTCTAGGATGTATACCTGGATCAGTGTCCCAGAGAATGAACAGGTGGGGGGGCAGGCCCTGTATCTTTACACAGGAGCCCAAGAATTCTACATTTGAACCCGGCCTCCCAAGTTGCTATGGAGGTACATTTGTCAAGGCCAGAAAATAGAATGAACTCTATTTTACAGCCATGTTTGTTGTTTTTGTTTTAAGATTTTATTTATTTATTTGAAAGAGAGAAAGCGAGCACGCACAGAGGGAGAGGGAGAGGGAGCTGACTCCCCGGTGAGCAGAGTCTGATGTGGGGCTCGATCCCAGGACCCTGAGATCATGACCTGAGGCCAAGGCAGATGCTTAACTGACTAACGGAGCCACCCAGGCACCCCGGCCATGTTTTATTTGCATATGTACTTAAACATATGGTTTGTGGGCCCCCACTTGTAATCTTGCCGTGGGTTCTGTAATTTTTTAGGTGGGCTTATCTTGTTTCAATATGGGTATAAGAAACATTTTATTTCCTACTTAACTCCACTGCAAGAAGAATAAACCAACAAAAGTGTAATGATAAATGTCAACTAACAGTTGACCTCTAGTAAAGAAACCATGGGGAGAATATAGTTCTCTTGTGAAGAGGGCAGCCCCAGCTAAGCTCCAAAGGACAATCGCCATGCTAAGAAACAGAACCCATTCCTAAGGGCCTTGGTAAGTGGCAGGTGGTGTGCACTAGGTCCTGGCTCTTGCCCCATTCTCTTCCCCTCACTTACAGCATTTGTAAGTGCCCACCCAGAATGCTGCCTTGGGAGTCCACAGGCCTGTCTGAATTTTAAGCAGTGAGTAGCTTTTGCAAAGAGCTACTATGCCAAACTGTAGTCTTGGGATGGAAATTTAAGATATATAGACCTCACCATTTAAGAAATGACATTTGTAAATGATAAAGTTTTATACAATGTTAGGGGATATTATGGGCTAAATTATGTCTTCCCCCCCCAACAAATTTGTATATTAAAGCCCTAATCCCCAGTGTGACTGTACTTGGAGATAGGGCCTATAGGGATGCAATAAAGATTAAATGAGGGCTTATGGGTGGAACCCTGAGCAGATAGGACTCGTGTCCCAACAACTGGGGGAAGAGACTCAAGAGCCCCCCACCCTGTGTGTGTGTCTGTCTTTCATCTCTCATCTCCCTCTCTCTCTCTGTATCTTTCATCTCACATCTCTTTTTTCCTCTCTCTCTCTCTGTCTTTCATCTCTCATCTCTCTCTTTCTCTCTCTCTCTTCCTATCTCTCCCATGCCCACAGAGAAGAGGCCATGTGAAGACCCAGCAAGATTGTGGCCATCTACAACCCAGGAAGAGAAGTCTCACCAGAAACCAATCCTGTTGGCATCTTTAGCTTGGATTTCAAGCCCCAGACCTCTGAGAAATAAATTTCTGTTTTTCATGCCACCTGGTCTGTAGTACTTTGTTGTGGAAGCCCGAGCTGAGTTTAGGAAAGATATGAACCTCAGTTTTCTTATCTGCAAAGTGGTATTAATATTAGTGCCTACCTCAAAGGGTTGAGGTTGACAGGAAGCCATCCATGTAAAGTCCTCAGCCCTCAGATAGTGAGGGCTCAACCCATGTTTCCTGCTACTATGTTTATTGTTACTATTGAAGTTCTGACAGGACAAATCCCAAGCAGGGGGCTGATTCCAGGCATGTGGATGGATCACTGAAGGAGGTTTGGGGCACAAGTTGGGCTTTACCCTACCCACAGCTTTCCTCATGTCTGTCCCAGCTTCCTGCTGTCATTCTGCCACTACAGCATCCATCCTTCGTTCCCAGCCAGTCCTTGTCTTCCCCAAATGGCCTTCATCTTGGTGGCAGCAGCCCCATTTCAAGGTCTGCCCAGCCCCCCACAGTCTCAGAGGCCCATGTGATGGGCTGGCCAAGCCCTGACTGCCCCTCTGCCCAGAGTGGAGGGGTGTGGCCCTGCCCCGCAAACTGACCCCACAAAATGACTTCGGAGTGTAGGGCCCTCACCCTCTTCTCACAACAAGCCCACCTGCCCTGTGCTGCCACTTGGCCTCCCCTTCAGAGACCACACCTTGCAGCGGGGTCGGCCTCCTGCCCAGTCCTGTCCCTGTAGAGGCTGCCCTCTGCGATGGCTCCCTTAGCCTCTGCTCAGGCTTGTCCTCCCCTGGGAAATTCAAGTACATGCCCCTCAACCTCTTTTCTCCCAACCCCCAACACCTCTTAACTATGTCGTTGTGCTATATCAGGTTGGATATTTTTGCTTCTTAGACTGTGAATTCCCCAAGGGAGGAGGCTCTGTTCATCTCTGAACATATCCGCTAGTACCTATTAGATGCTTGCTTTAAATTGCCCCCTCTCAGCCCCCAGAAGTGACCTTGAGATGAGGATTCAAGTACAAGTAGTTTATCTGGGAGATGATCCCAGAAAACATTGGTAGGAGAAGAGGGGGAGGTGAGGCAGGGAATGGAGGGCAGCCAAGAAAATTTCATTACCAAGCAAGTTACCACTGCGGGCATCTGGAGCTCAGTCCTGCCTGGACCTCTGGGAACCTCAGACATATCTTGAAGGGTGTGCAAATCCTAACTCCCCCCAATCTTTACGTGAGGGCTACTTCCAGGGCACAATAGTGTGCTGGCCCTTCAGGCCTGATGAACTGTCAGACAAGGTGGGCCAAGTGGCGCCCACAGGCAGAGAAAGCCTTCCTGGGCACTACTGCTGGCCTACATTAAGAAGTCAGGCAGGTGTGTCTGGGACTGGAGGGGGAACCTGAGGGGGCCAGAAGCAGGGACATCTGCAGCACTGGAAAGACATTTGCTGATTGCAGGATAAATGAAAAGTTGCAGTGCTGGAGAGCAGAAGTCTGATTCTTAGCCACTTACTCTGGGTGCAGATTGCTGTCTGCATATCAGTGCTAACCCTCAGAGCAAACCAGGGAAGGGAATGTCACCTGCCTTCTTTATGGATGAGCAAACTGAGCTCCCGGAGAGTTACTCCACTTGCTCAAGGTCACAGCCTTGAGTGAGAGAGCTGGGATTCAAACTCTGTTCCAAAGGAATTTAAAGATGCCCTTCCATTCCATCAACCAGACTGCCTCTCTCAAACAAGTGAACAAGTGAATGAATGCATGAACAAATGAGTGCTTTATAAGGGAGATGCTCTGATTCACCTAGTGTCCCGGTTCAAAGATGACTGCTCCATAAATTAGCTGCTCTTTGATATTAAATTTATGATGTCATATTTACACAGGAAGCAGTAAAATTCCAAGGAAAGACATTTGGTCTGTGATGATGATGAAGATATTTCAAGATCACTCAGGGCCTGCCCCTCTCTGTTCCCCACTTGGCATGCTGAATAATCCGGGGCTGGTGTGGTGCCCACAACCCCAGCAGGTCCACCCACACCCAAAGGCCATCCCTGTGCTTCACTCACATGGGGAGAAGTGGGCCATTGCTATTGTTCGTCCTGCCAAATCAGTGACCCCATCCCAGAGCTCAGCAGGGAACTGATAGAGACTCAGTGACAGCAGGAAGAACCACATGGGACTCGAGGTGGGACAAGAATGCAGCAGTTCCCTCTGCACTGGGCCCAGACCACCGCCCTTGCACCGAAAGCTGCCAGGAAGGAAGACAGCGCCGTTACTTGGACCCCTCCTGCAATTTGCAAAAGCATAACCATGAACAAAACTGTTCATGCTGTAATGGAAATAGTACCTTGCACTTCACTGGGACTTTCCAACACACATTCACATCCATGATGTCACAGAATCATTGTGACAGACCTGGGGGGCAGGCAGAACATGCATTACCGTTCCCACTTTCCAATGAGGAAACTGAGGCTTGCCTACCAAGGTTTGTCTGGCAGTGCTGGCTTTACAATGCAAGGGATGATCATGCCTCTGTTAGAAAACCTCCCCACAGCAGACCTAGGAGTCTTCTCCACCCCCCAAATTACTTAACATCTGGGGACAGACTTCTTGTCTTTGTTAAGATTCATGCAGGGGGACTTACAGCACCCGGGTAGGGGCATGGACTCAGGGTTGGCCTCAGTGAAGCTGCTGATTCAACCTCCAGGTCGAAATGTCGGGAGCAACTAGGCCCACATCCAGGATCTTGCCAGCCTGGGGATGGAGGATGGAATAGCCCCACAAAGGAGGATAGCACATTCAGAAGTTGCCACCTCAGGGCTTACAGGACCCTTAGAAACAACACCCAGGACCCTTAGAAACAACACCCAGGCTGCTGGGAAGACACCTCAAGGCCCCAGACCTCAGAAGGAGGGCCTAAGGTCACTGAGCTGGTTACTAAAAATAGTCCCACAAATTCTGCTGACTTCACTTTGAAAAGCAGCTGGCAAAGGGGTCAGCCACTCACCAGACATGAGAGCCTGAGGAAAGACTACCTCCTCGCCTATAAGACGCAGACCATTTTCTCCCAAAGGCCCAAGAGGCCTGGGCCCCTTCCATGCCTGGAGGATAACAGTATATTTAAAAAATGAAGGAATGTCAAAATGGGCTTAAAAAACTTGTGCTGCATTTTTCTTATTATCATGTTCAATAGACCAACATCATTAGTTTTTGAGGTAGTGTTCAACAATTCATTAGTTGCATATAACACCCAGTGCTCATCACCACACCATTCCCCCACTCCCCTCCCTTCTGTAACCCTCAGTTTGTTTCCCAGAGTCCAGAGTTTCTCATGGTTTGCCTCCCTCTCTGATGTCTTGCTATTCAGTATTCCCAGCCTTCCCCTGTGGTCCTTTGTGCTATTCCTTATATTCCACATATGAGTGAAATCATATGATAATTGTCTTTCTCTTCATGACTATTTTCACTTAGCATAATCCCCTCCAGTTCCAACCATGTTGATGCAAATGGTGGGTATTCATCTTTTCTGATGATTGAGTAATATTCCATTGTATATAGGAACCACAACTTCTTTAACCATTCATATGTTGAAGGATATCTCCACTCCTTCCACAGTTTGGTTATTGTGGACATCGCTGCTATGAACTTTGGAGTACATATGCCCCTTCTTTTCACAACATCTGTATCTTTGGGGCAAATACTCAGTAGTGCAATTGCTGGGCCATAGGGTACTCTATTTTTAATTTTTTGAGGAACCTCCACACTGTTTCCCAGAGTGACTGTACCATCTTGCATACTCACCCAAAGTGTAAGAGGGTTCCCCTTTCTCCACATCCTCACCAACATTTGTTATTCCCTGTCTTGTTAATTTTAGCCATTCTAGCTGGGGTAAATTGGTTATCTCATTGTGGTTTTTTTTTTTAATAGGCATTTTTTTTATGTTATGATAATCACCATACATTACATCATTAGTTTTTGATGTAGTGTTCCATTATTCATTGTTTGCGATTAACACCCAGTGCTCCATTCACTACGTGCCCTCTTTAATACCCATCACCAGGCTAATCCATCCCACCACCCCTCTCCCCTCTAGAACCCTCAGTTTGTTTCTCAGAGTCCATAGTCTCTCATGGTTCATTTCCCCCTCCAATTTCCTCCCATTCATTTTTCCCTTCCTTCTATCGCCTTCTTATTTTTTTTTTTAACGTACAATGTATGATTTGTTTCAGAGGTACAAGTCTGTGACTCAACAGTCTTACAGAATTCACAGCACTCACCATAGTACATACCCTCCCCAATGTCTATCACCCAGCCACCCTACCTCCCATCCCCCACCACTCCAAAAACCCTGAGTTTGTTTCCTGAGATTAAGAATTCCTCCTATCAGTGAGGTCATATGATACATGTCTTTCCCTGATTGACTTATTTCGCCCAGCATAATACGCTCCAGTTACATCCACGTCATTGCAAATGGCAAGATTTCATTCCTTTTGATGGCTAAATAATATTCCATTGTGTATAGATACCACATCTTCTTTATCCATTCATCTGTTGATGGACATCTTGGCTCTTTCTATAGTTTGGATATTGTGGACATTGCTGCTATAAACATCGGGGTGCACGTACCCCTTCGGATCCCCACATTTGTATCTTTGGGGTAAATACCCAGTAGTGCAATTGCTGAGTCATAGGGTAGCTCTATTTTCAACTTTTTGAGGAACCTCCATACTGTTTTCCAGAGTGGCTATACCAGCTTGCATTCCCACCAACAGTGTAGGAGGGTTCCCCTTTCTCCACATCCCCACCAACATCTGTCGTTTCCTGACTTGTTAATTTTAGCCATTCTGACTGGTGTGAGGTGGTATCTCACTGAGGTTTGATTTGCATTTCCCTGATGCCAAGCAATGTTGAGCACTTTTTCATCTGTCTGTTGGCCATTTGGATGTCTTCTTTGGAGAAGTGTCTGTTCATGTCTTCTGCCCATTTCTTGATTGGATTCTTTGTTCTTTGGATGTTGAGTTTGATAAGTTCTTCATAGATTTTGGATACTAGCCCTTTTTCTGATATGTCACTTGCAAATATCTTCTCCCATGCTGTCGGTTGTCTTTTGGTTTTGTTGACTGTTTCTTTTACTATGCAAAAGCTTTTTATCTTGATGAAGTCCCAATAGTTCATTTTTGCCCTTGCTTCCCTTGCCTTTGGCGATGTTTCTAGGAAGAAGTTGCTGTGGCTGAGGTCGAAGAGCTTGCTGCCTGTGTTCTCCTTTAGGATTTTGATGGACTCCTGTCTCACATTGAGGTCTTTCAACCATTTCGAGTCTATTTTTGTGTGTGATGTAAGGAAATGGTCCAGTTTCATTGTTCTGCATGTGGCTGTCCAATTTGCCCAACACCATTTGTTGAAGAGACTATCTTTTTTCCACGGGACATTCATTCCTGCTTTGTCAAAGATGAGTTGACGATAGAGTTGAGGGTCCATTTCTGGGCTCTCTATTCTGTTCCATTGATCTATGTGTCTGTTTTTGTGCCAGTACCATACTGTCTTGATGATGACAGCTTTGTAACAGAACTGGAAGTCCGGAATTGTGATGCCACCAGCTTTGCTTTTCTTTTTCAACATTCCTCTGGCTATGTGGGGTCTTTTCTGGTTCCATACAAATTTTAGGATGATTTGTTCCATTTCGTTGAAAAAAGTTGATGGTATTTTGATAGGGAATGCATTGAATGTGTAGATTGCTCTAGGTAGCATTGACATCTTCACAATACTAGTTTTTCCAATCTATGAGCATGGAACGTTTCTCCATTTGTTTTTGTCTTCCTCAAATTCTTTCATGAGTATTTTATAGTTTTCTGAGGACAGATTTTTGCCTCTTTGGTTAGATTTATTCCTAGGTATCTTATGGTTTTGGGTGCAATTGTAAATGGGATTGACTTCTTAATTTCTCTTTCTTCTGTCTTGTTGTTGGTGTATAAGAATGCCACTGCCTTCTGTGCATTGATTTTATATCCTACCACTTTACTGAATTCGTCTATGAGTTCTAGCAGTTTTGGGGTGGAGTCTTTTGGATTTTCCACATAAAGTGTCATATCATCTGCAAAGAGTGAGAGTTTGACTTTTTCTTTGCCGATTTGGATGCCTTTTATTTCTTTTTGTTGTCTGATTGCTGTGGCTAGGACTTCTAATACTATGTGGAATAGCAGTGGTGGTAGTGGACATCCCTGCTGTGTTCCTGACCTTAGGGGAAAAGCGCTCAGTTTTTCCCTATTGAGAATGATATTTGCTGTGGGTTTTTCATAGATGGCTTTTATGATACTGAGTTATGTACCCTCTATCCCTATACTCTGAAGAGTTTTGATCAAGAAAGGATGCTGTACTTTGTCAAATGCTTTTTCTGCATGTATAGAGAGGATCATATGGTTCTTGTTCTTTCTTTTATTAATGTATTGTATCACATTGATTTGCAGTTGCTGAACCAACCTTGCAGCACAGGGATAAATCCCACTTGGTCGTGGTGAATAATCCTTTTAATGTACTGTTGGATCCTATTGGCTGGTATTTTGGTGAGAATTTTTGCATCCATGTTCATCAAGATATTGGTCTGTAATTCTCCTTTTAGATGGGGTCTTTGGTTTGGGGATCAAGGTAATGGTGGCGTCATAAAACGAGTTTGGAAGTTTTCCCTTCAATTCTATTTTTTGGAACAGTTTCAGAAGAATAGGTATTAAGTCTTCTTTAAATGTTTGGTAGAATTCCCCTGGGAAGTCATCTGGCCCTGGACTTTTGTTTGTTGGGAGATTTTTGATTACTGCCTCAATTTCCTTTGTGGTTATAGGTCTGTTCAGGTTTTCTATTTCTTCCTGGTTCAGTTTTGGTAGGTGATGCATCTCTAGGAATGCATCCATTTCTTCCAGATTATCGAATTTGCTGGCATAGAGTTGCTCATAGTATGTTCTTATAATTGTTTGTATTTCTTTGGTGTTGGTTGTGATCTCTCCTCTTTCATTCATGATTTTATTTATTTGGGTCCTTTCTCTTTTCTTTTTGATAAGTCTGGCCAGGGGTTTACCAATCTTGTTAATTCTTTCAAAGAACCAGCTCCTAGTTTTGTTGACCTGTTCTACTGTTCTTTTGGTTTCTATTTCATTGATTTCTGCTCTGATCTTTATTATTTCTCTTCTGCTGGGTTTAAGCTTTATTTGCTGTTCTTTCTCCAGCTGCTTTAGATGTAGGGTTAGGTTGTGTATTTGAGACCTTTCTTGTTTCTTGAGAAAGGCTTGTATTGCTATATACTTTCCTCTTAGGACCGCCTTTGCTGCATCCCAAAGATTTTGAACAGTTGTGTTTTCATTTTCATTGGTTTCCATGTATTTTTTTAATTCTTCATTAATTTCCTGGTTGACCCATTCATTCTTTAGTAGGATGCTCTTTAGCCTCCATGTATTTGAGTTCTTTCCGACTTTCCTCTTGTGATCAATTTCTAGTTTCAAAGCATTGTGGTATGAAAATAAGCAGGGAATGGTCCCAATCTTTTGGTACAGGTTGAGACCTGATTTATGACCTAGGATGTGATCTATTCTGGAGAATGTTCCATGGGCACTAGAGAAGAATGTGTATTCTGTTGCTTTGGGATGGAATGTTCTGAATATGTCTGTGAAGTCCATTTGGTCCAGTGTGTCATTTGAAGTCTTTATTTCCGTATTGATCTTTTGCTTAGATGATCTGTCCATTTCAGTGAGGGGGGTGTTAAAGTCCCCCACTATTACTGTATTGTTGTTGATGTGTTTCTTTGCTTTTGTTATTAATTTGCTTACATAATTGGCTGCTCCCATGTTAGGAGCATAGTTATTTACAATTGTTAGATCTTCTTGTTGGATAGACCCTTTAAGTAGGATATATCAGGTCCAGCTAAGGAAAGGCCATGAGGGGGTCATTTACATTGCTGTCCTGGGGAGTCTGTGACTGTGGACATGAGTGTTCTATAACAGATCTCCTCAAGCCACGCTGTGAGCTACGCCAGTCACAGGGCCACAGGTGGGGTGTTCCTGAGGGAACGGTGACTTCTGTCTCCAGGGAAGGCGCCACCTGCTCCAAGAGCGAGGCAGCACATGAGGGCCCTGGACGTTTGCTCTCTCATTTATTCTGCATTGTTAGGATGCCAGGCAAGGCTGAGTGGAGGTGTGAATCAGCGCTCTCTTCCTGCCGTATTCCTCCCACCCCCCCAGGCATTGTGTGAATGACTAATTCTCCTTCTGCCTCAATATCCTAACAGTTACAGCCTCCATTTTTTATTGCACCTCATTTATAGCCTTTTTTATTTCAACTTGGCTGGATTTTAGTTCATTTATTTATCCAGAAAGGGTTTCTCTAATAATAATAAATCAATGAGAACAAAAACACATCAGTCCAATAACCAGTAACGAGATTGAAGCAGTGATCCAAAACCTCCCCCAAAACAAGAGTCCAGGGCCTGATGGATTCCCTGGGGAATTCTACCAAACATTCAAAAAAGAAATAATACCTATTCTACTGAAGCTGTTTCCAAAAATAGAGACAGAAGGAAAACTTCCAAACTCATTCTATGAGGCCAGCATTACCTTAATCCTCAAACCACGCAAAGACCCCATCAAAAAGGAGAATTTCAGACCGATATCCCTGATGAATATGGATTCCAAAACCCTCAACAAAATCCTAGCTAATAGGATCCAACAATACATTAAAAGGATCATCCACCATGACCAAGTGGGATTTATCCCCGGGATGCAAGGGTGGTTCAACATTCGCAAATCATCAGTGTGATAGAACACATTAATAAGAGGAGGGAGAAAAACCATAGGGTCCTCTCAATTGATGCAGAAAAAGCATTTGACAAAATACAACATCCTTTCCTGATTAAAACTCTCCAGAGTATAGGGATAGAGGGAACATTCCTCAAGCTCATAAAATCCATCTATGAAAAACCCACAGTGAATATCATCCTCAATGGGGAAAAGCTGAGAGCCTTTCCCTTAACATCAGGAACACGTCAAGGGTGCCCACTCTCACCACTGTTGTTCAACATAGTACTAGAAGTCCTAGCAACAGCAATCAGACAACAAAAAGAAATAAAAGGTATTCAAATTGGCAAAGAAGAAGTCAAACTCTCTCTTTTCACAGATGACATGATACTTTATGTGGAAAACCCAAAAGACTCCACCCCCAAATTACTAGAACCCATCCAGCAATTCAGTAATGTGGCAGGATACAAAATCACTGCACAGAAATCAGTTGCTTTCTTATACACTAACATTGCAACTGTAGAAAGAGAAATTAGGGAAACGATTCCATTTACAATAGCACCAAAACCATAAGATACCTCAAAATAAATCTAAAAAAAGAGGTAAAGGATCTATACTCTAGGAACTACAAAACACTCATGAAAGAAATTGAAGAAGACACAAAAAGATGGAAAAATATTCTATGCTCATGGATCGGAAGAATACACATTGTTAAAATGTCTATGCTACCCAGAGCAATCTATACCTTCAATGCCATCCCAATCAAAATTCCAGTGACATTTTTCAAAGTGCTGGAACAAACAATCCTAAAATTTTTATGGAATCCAAAAAGACCCCGATTCACCAAGGAGATATTGAAAAAGAAAAACAAAGCTGGGGGCATCACGTTGCCCGATTTTAAGCTATATTACAAAGCTGTGATCACCAAGACAGCATGGTTCTGGCACAAAAACAGACATACAGACCAACGGAACAGAATAGAGAACCCAGATATGGACCCTCAACTCTATGGTCAAATAATCTTTGACAAAGCAGGAAAAAACATGCAATGGAAAAAAGACAGTCTCTTCAATAAATGGTGCTGGGAAAATTGGACAGCCACGTGCAGAAGAATGAAACTGGACCATTCTCTAACACCACTCACAAAGATAAACTCAAAGTGGATGAAAGACCTCAATGTGAGACAGGAATCCATCAAAATCCTAGAGGAGAACATAGGCAGTAACCTCTTTGACATCGGCCACAGCAACTTCTTTCAAGATACATCTCCAAAAGCTAGTGAAACAAAAGCAAAAATGAACTTTTGGGACTTCGTCAAGATAAAAAGCTTCTGCACAGCAAAGGAAACAGTCAACAAAACAAAGAGGCAACCCACAGAATGGGAGAAGATATTTGCAAATGACACTACAGATAAAGGGCTGGTATCCAAGATCTATAAAGAACTTCTCAAGCTCAACACCCAAAAAACAAATAATCAAGTCAAAAAGTGGGCAGAAGAGATGAACAGACACTTCTCTGAAGAAGACATACAAATGGCTAACAGACACATGAAAAAATGTTCATCATCATTAGCCATCAGGGAAATCCAAATCAAAATCACACTGAGATACCACCTTACACCAGTTAGAATGGCAAAAATGGACAGGGAAAGAAACAACAAATGTTGGAGACGTTGTGGAGAAAGGGGAACCCTCTTACACTGTGGTGGGAATGCAAGTTGGTACAGCCACTTTGGAAAACAGTGTGGAGGTTCCTCAAAAAGTTAAAAATAGAGCTACCCTAGGACCCAGCAATTGCACTACTGGGTATTTACCCCAAAGACACAGATGTAGTGAAAAGAAGGGCCATATGCACCCCAATGTTCATAGCAGCAATGTCCACAATAGCCAAACTGTGGAAAGAGCCGAGATGCCCTTTAACAGATGAATGGATAAAGTAGATATGGTCCATATATATAATGGAATATTACTCAGCCATCAGAAAAGATGAATACCCAACTTTTACATCAACATGGATGGGACTAGAGGAGATATGCTAAGTGAAATAAGTTAAGCAGAGAAAGTCAATTATCATATAGTTTCACTTATTTGTGGAACATAAGGGATAACATGGAGGACCTTAGGAGAAGGAAGGGAAAAATGGGCAGGGGGAATTGGAGGGAGAGATGAACCATGAGAGACTATGGACCTGAGAAACAAACAGGGTTCTAGAGGGGAAGGGGGAGGGGGGATTGGTTAGCCCAGTGATGGGTATTAAGGAGGGCATGTACTGCATGGAGCACTGGGTGTTATACGAAAACAATGGATCGTGGATCACTCATCAAAAACTAATTATGTATTGTATGGTGACTAACATAACATAATAAAATTAAAAAAAAAATAAAATAAAAAAAGGGAGAGAATGTGATCAAGCAGGGGACTAGAACAAAGCTATACACTAGAGATTTAGGGTATATTTTGGCCTGTTAGAAGAAAGTGTATCCCAAAATTTTAAAGAGAGAACAACTTATATATATGTACCAAAAATAAGGTTAATTACTATGAAGGGATAGAATATGACTCTAAAAATGAAAAAAAAAGATTTTTAAAAAAATGGATTGGTAAGATGTTCATTGAAAAGGGAAAAAGAAAAATTCAAAAAAGAAAAAAAGAAAAAGAGAGTTAAAAAAATTAGCTTTGAAAGACTAAAGAATCATGGGGAAAAAACTATGAATTCTATTTGCTGCATTCTCCTAACGCTGGAGTTCTGCCATTCTCATTGATTGGTAAACTTGGTCTTGGCTGGCTGTTCTTGCTGATCTTCTGGGGGTGGGGGGCTGTTGCCGAGGTTCCCAAATGTCTTTGCAGGAGGCAGAATTGCCCCGCCCTTGCCCGGTCGAGCTAAGTAATCTGCTCGGGTTTGCTCTAAGGAGCTTTTGTTCCCTGCAAGCTTTCTGCATAGCTTTGGAGGACGAGTGAAAATGGTGGCCTCCCAATCTCCACCTCAGAGGAGCCGAGAACTCGGGGCCCCTCTCCTCAGTGAGCCCCCAGAGAAAAGCAGTCAGTCACTCTCATCTCCCCGGTCTCTGGCTGCACTCCATGCTCACCCGGCCTGTGACTGAGCGTTTCTGTATCTGGCACATGACCCCGTGTGGAGTCTCCAAACCCAGCAGATCCCTGAGGTGTGCTCCTGCGCCACTCCTCCCAGGGGAGGAAGGGGAGTCTCCCTGGATCTGCCGCTTTTTGGGTCCCTGCTGGTGGAGCAGGGGCCCGACTGTGCTGCGGATCACGGTTTATGGCAACCCCGAGCTGAGAGCCTGCTCCTTGGCTTCATCTCTGCAGCCAGCTTCCTCGCTCTGATACCTGGGAGCTCTGCCACACTCAAGCACCCCCAGTCTTCTTGTGACCCTGAGGGTCCTGAGAGCACACTGTCCCAGCAAGTGTTCCACCCCCCACTTAGCCACTGGAGCGACGTCCCTCAGTGGAGCCGACTTCTAAAAGTTCCGATTTTTTGCTCTGCTGCTCTGTCACTTGCGGGTAGCGGCTGACGGAGGCCCCCTCCTCTGCCGTCTATCTTCCCAAATATCACCCGGATTCACTTCTCCGCACGTCCTACCCCAGAAAGTGGTCGCTTTTCTGTTCAGAGAGTTGCTGCTATTCTTTTCTTTGATCTCCTGTTGAGTCCATAGGTGTTCAGAATGGTTTAATCCGTATCTAGCTGAATTCCTGGGACCAGACAAAATTTAGATCTCCTACTCCTCCGTCATCTTGCTCCTCCCCCTCCTCATTGTCGTTTTGATTTGTATTTCCCTGATGGCTAATGATGTTGAACATTTTTTCATGTGTCTGTTAGCCATTTTTATGTCTTCTATGGAGAAGTGTCTGTTCATGTCTTCTGCCCATTTCTTGACTGGATTATTTGTGTTTTGGGTATTGAGTTTGAGAAGTTCTTTAGAGATCTTGGATACCAATGCTTTATCTGTAGTGTCATTTGCAAATATTTTCTCCCATTCAGTGGGTTGCCTCTTGGTTTTGATGACTGTTTCCCTTGCTGTGCAGAAGATTTTTATCCTGATGAAGTCCCAAAAGTTCATTTTTGTTCTTGTTTCCCTTGCCTTTAGAGATGTGTCTTGAAAGAAGTCTCTGTGGCCAATGTTGAAGAGGTTACTGCCAAGTTCTCCTCTAGGATTTTGATGCATTCCCACCACACATTGAGGTCTTTCATCCATTTTTAGTCTATTTTTGTGTATGGTGTAAGAGAATGGTCCAGTTTCATTCTTCTGCATGTGACTGTCCAATTTTCCCAGCACCATTTACTGAAGAAATTGTCTTTTATCCATTGGATATTTTTTTCTGATTTGTTGAAGATTAGTTGACCATAGAGTTGAGGGTCCATTTCAGGGGTCTATTCTGTTCCATTGATCTATGTGTCTGTTTTTGTGTCAATAACATGCTGTCTTGATGATCACAGTTTGTAATACAGCTTGAGGTCAGGCATTGTGATGCCCCCAGCTTTGGTTTTCTTTTTCAACATTCTGCTGGTGATTCAGGGTCTTTTCTGGTTCCATACACATTTTAGGATTGTTTGTTCCAGCTCTGTGAAAAATACCAGTGGTATTTTAATATAGATGGCATTGAAAGTGTAGATTGCTCTAGGAAGCATAGACATTTTAACAATGTTTATTCTTCCAAACCATGAGCATGGAATGTTTCTCCATCTCTTTGTGTCTTCCTCAATTTCTTTCATAAGTGTTCTGTAGTTTCTAGAGAATAGATCCTTTACCTTTTTGGTGAGGTTTATTCCTAGGTATCTTATGGTTTTTGGTGCTATTGTAAATGGAATCAATTCTTTAATTTCTCTTTCTTCAGTTACATTCTTAGTATATAGAAATACAACTGATTTCTGTGCATTGATTTTATATCTTACCATGTTGCTCAGTTTCTGTATGAGTTTTAATAACTTGGTGGTGGAGTCTTTGGGTTTTCCACATGAAGTATCATGTCATCTTTGAAGAGTGAGAGTTTGACTTCTTCTTTGCCAGTTTGAATGCCTTTTATTCCTTTTTGTTGTCTGATTGCTGATGCTAGGACTTCTAGTACTATATTGAACAGTAATGGTGAGAATGGGCATCCTTGTCATGTTCCTGACCTTAAGGGAAAAGTTCTCAGTTTTTCCCTATTGAGAATGATATTCACTGTGGCCTTTTCATAGATGACTTTTACAATATTGAAGTATCTTCCCTCTGTCCCTATACTTTGAAGAGTTTTAATCAGGGAAGGATGCTGTATTTTGTCAAATTTTTCTCTGCATCAATTGCGAAGATCATATGGTTCTTGTCTCTTCTTTTGTTAATGTGATCTATCACGTTGATTTATTTGCAAATGTTGAACCACCCTTGCAGCCCAGGAATAAATCCCACTTGGTCCTGGTGAATAATCCTTTTAATGTACTGTTGGATCCTATTGGGTAGGATCTTGTTGAATATTTTGGCATCCATGTTCATCAGGGATATTGGTCTGTACTTCTTTTGGATAAGGTCCTTGTCTGGTTTTGGGATCAGGGTAATGCTAGTCTCATAGAACAAGTTTGGAAGTTTTCCTTCCATTTAAATTTTTTGGAACAGCTTCAGTAGAATTCCCCAGGGAAGCCATCTCTCCCTGGACTCTTGTTTTTTGGGAGGTTTTTGATTACTGTTTCAATTTCCTTGCTGGCTTTATTGGTCTGTTCAGATGGTCTATTTCTACCTATTTTAGTCTTGGTAGTTTATAAGTTTCCAGGATTGCATCCATTTCTTCCAGATTGCCTAGTTTGTTGGCATATAGCTGCTGGTAATAAATTCTAATAATTGTCTCTATTTCCTTGGTATCAGTCATAATTTCTCCCCCTTCATTCATGATTTTATTAATTTGGGTCCTTTCTCTTTTCTTTTGGATAAGTCTGGTCAGAGGTTTATTGATCTTAATTCTTTCAAAGAACCAGCTTCTAGTTTCATTGATCTGTTCTACTTTTCTTCTAGTTTCTATTTCATTGATTTCTGTTCTTATCTTTATTATTTCTCTTCTCCTGCTTGGCTTACGCTTTATTTGCTGTTCTTTCTCCAGTTCCTTTAGGTGTAAGGTTAGCTTGTGCATTTGGCATTTTTATTTTTTGATAGAGGTTTGGATGGTTATGTACTTCCCTCTAAGGACTGCCTTTGCAGTATCCCATAGGTTTTGGACCAATGTGTTTCCATTTTCATTGGTTTGCATGAATTGTTTAAGTTCTTCCTTAATTTCCTGGTTGATCTATTAATTCTTGAGCAGAGTGCTCTTTAACCTCCAAGTGTTTCAGTTCCTTTCAAATTTCTTCTCGTGGTTAAGTTCCAGTTTCAAAGCACTGTGGTCTGAAAATATGCAGGGAATAATCTCAATCTTTTGGTATTGGTTGAGAACTGATTTGTGACCCAGTATGTGATCTATTCTGGAGAAAGTTCCATGTGCACTTGAGAAGAAGGAGTATTCTGTTGTTTTAGCATGGAATGTTCTGTATATATCTACAAAGTGCACCTGGTCCAATGTGTCCTTCAAAGCTCTTGTTTCTTTGTTGATCTTTTGCTTAGATGATCTGTCTAATGTTGTGAGTAGGAAGTCTCCTACTATTAATGTATTATTATCAATATGTTTCTTTATTTTGGTTATTAATTGGTTTATACACTTGGCTGCTCCCATGTTGGGGCATAGATATTACAATTGTTAGATCTTCTTGTTGGATAGAACCTTTAAGTATGATTATAGTGTCCCTCTACATCTCTTATTATAGTCCTTGGTTTAAAATCTAATTTTCTGATATGAGAATTGCTACCCCAGCTTTCTTTTGAGGTCCACTGGAGTGTAGATGGTTCTCCATCCCCTCCTGGAATCCTGAGCCCACAATAATCCACCTAGAATTCCGCTCTATTCATCCCCTGTGCCCTTTTCAGAAAGGGATGTCTCTCACTAGAGCAGAATTCCAAAGGTCCCAATTTTTTGCTCCAGTGTTATATCACTTTCCAGTGGCTGGCTTATGGAGGTTCCCTCCTCCCCTCCATTTATCTTCTGATATTTCCCCTGAAGAGTCAAGGTTCTACACCTCCTACCTTGCGTAAAGTAGTCATTTTTCTGCTTATAGAGATCCAGATAAATTTTCTTACATCTCAGGTTGAATTTGTGTGTATTCAGAATGGTTTGATAGATATCCAGCTAAATTAGAGGGACCAGATGAAATGAGGTCCCCTACTCTGCCGCCATCTTGCCCTGTGGTGCATTTTAAATATTATCATGGAACACATTCCTGTTTAAAAATGTAACATAATTGAGCTAGGATTAAGTCACTGTAGGATTTATTTAAAATTCTAAATTGTATAGTATGTAGTGAAAAGGCATGGATGTAAGCTTTATAATGTGCATTTTCTTCTGGCTGTAAGTGATATCTCAGCTCTCTGAGCCCTCTCATTTGCCATCATCATTAAAAAGTCTATGTAGGGGTGCCTGGGTGGCTCAGCCAGTCAAGCATCTGCCTTTGGTTCAGGTCATGATCTCAGGGTCCTGGAATCAAGCCCCGCATGGGGCTCCCTGCTCAGTGGGGAGCCTGCTTCTCCCTCTCCCTCTGCCCCTCCCCCTGCTCATGATCTCTCTCTCTCACTCTCTATCTCAAATAAATAAACATCTTTAAAAAATAAAAAGTCTATGTTTTGGAGAGTCGGTTTGGGAAGATGAGTAAGTTCTGGAGTTGGATAGTGGTGAACATTGTACAACAATGTAAGTGTACTTAATGCCACTGAACTGGATGCTTCAAATTGGTTGAGATGCTGGGGTGGCTGGGTGGCACAGTCAGTAAAGCATTTCACTCTCGGTTTCGGCTCAGGTCCTGATCTCAGTGTCATGAGATTGAGTCCCACATTGGGCTCCATGCTCAATGCAGAATCTGCTTAAGACATTCTTTCCTCTCCCTCTGCCCCTTCCCTCTGTTCTCTCTCTCTTTCTCTCATAAATAAATCTTTAAAAAGGGATTGGTTGAGATGATAAATTTTATGTTATGTGTATCTTAGCACAACATTTTTAAAAGTTTATGCTTGGGGGCACCTGGGTTGCTCAGTCATTAAGTGTCTGCCTTTGGCTCAGGTCATGATCCCAGGGCCCTGGGATCGAGCCCCGCATTGGGCTCCCTGCTCGATGGGAAGCCTGCTTCTCCCTCTCCCACTCCCCCTGCTTGTGTTCCCTCTCTTGCTGTGTCTCTCTCTGTCAAATAAATAAATAAAATCTTAAAAAAAAAGAAAAGCTTATGCTTGGACCCTTCCATGAATGGCCAAGGCCAAAGGCACAGGGGGCCGCCCAGGTCAGATCCTGGTCTGCAATTCCTGTAAGAAAAATCTGAATTCAGCTTAGTGTTCCAGAGTGGGTGGAACCCCAGCTCTCCCAACACCTATACAGTGAAGCACTTGTAATTTACGTAAAATTCCTTTTCTTTATATCTCAGGTGAATTAAAGTGAGGGCAATATAGTAATTTTACTGAGGTTACAAGTATAGATTGGAAATATGATCTATCAGACACAGGGAAAAGACATCCATCTACAAGTGAAGGAAAGAGACCTCAGAAGAAAACTACTCTGCCAACACCTTGATCTCAGAGTCTAGCCCCCAGAATTGTGAGAAAATAAATTTCTTGTTTAAGCCCCTAAAAAAAGGAAATATTATTTATCAATCTTTGGGGATATAAAAAGGGTGATATAAAATATTTGTTATAGAAAATAAAGATATTGGAACAAGCAGGGTTGAGAATCATTGATTTAACTCTTCCCCTACCTTTTGATATTTTGGTTGCTCTAGAGTAGATATAACAGAGTTTTATTAAGAATTATAGTCAGAGGAACACCCATCTATCACTGCAGTAGTCAGAATAAACTGTGTCAACAAAAAACCCTGCAGTTTATGACAACAAAAGCCACTTTCTTGCTCCTGCCACAGATCCACTGACGTCACTTGGAACAGGCAGAGCAGCACCCTGTCATATGTTGCTAGTCACCACCTCAGACTGGAGAAAGGGTCTTAGTCCAGACGCTAATTGATGTGGCCCAGAAGTGACACATTTACGTCCCTTCACACCTCATTGGCCAGAATTAGTCACATGGCTCCATCCCCCCAAAAGAGGGCCAGGAAGTGCAGTTTTCCATGTGTCTGAAAGGCAAGGAGAACTGGATTTGGGTGAAGAGTGCTGATGCCTCCCCCTAGTCACTCTTAATTAATTCCTTATGATACATTTTCAGAAATGGGATTACTGATTTGAATAAAAGGCTCCTTGCCTTTGCAATATTTGTACTTATTCCTTGCTATAGTGCATTGCCCAAAACTTGTTATGCAATTAAGAGACAGTGGTGATATCAAGCAATGATGTTCCTCATTTGAATGAGAATATATCTACTGATTCAGCCTTAACAACGAGTAGGGGATGGCTTTCTCTTACCCGCTGAGCTTCATACTCTTTAACTTAGTCAGGCATTGCTGTGATGATCACCCCCTCTCTCCCCTGCAAGATAACATCTTTCTCTCTCCAGTGGAATGTTCCCATAGTTGCACTGCATGTTGCACTCCACTTTTCCCAGCCCTTTCCTTTTTTCTTTTTCTTTATTTAAACTCAATTACCCAACATATAGTACATCATTAGTTTCAGATGTAGTGTTCAGTGATTCATAGGTTGCATATAACACCCAGTGCTCATAACATCATGTGCTCTCCTTAATGCCCATCACCCATTTACCCCATCCCCCCACCCCACTCCCTTTCCACAATCCTCAGTTTGTTTCCCAGAGTCCAGAGTCTCTCATGGTTTTTCTCCCCCTCTGATTTCTTCCCATTCAGGTTTCCCTCCTTTCCCCTATGATCCTCTTATATTCCACATATGAGTGAAACCATATGATAATTATCTTTCTCTGACTGACTAGTTTCACTTAGCATAATACCCTCCAGTTCCATCCATGTCAATGTAAATGGTAAGTATCCTTTCTGATGGCTGAGTAATATTCCATTGTATATATGAACCACATCTTCTTTATCCATTCATCTGTTGAAGGACATCTCCACTCCTTCCACAGTTTGGCTAATGTGGACATGGCTGCTATGAACATTGGGGTGCAGGTGCCCCTCATATGACTATGTTTCTATCCTTTGGATAAATACCTAGTAGTGTAATTGCTGGGTCATAGGGTAGGTCTATTTTTAACTTCTTGAGGAGCTTCCAGAGTTGTTTTTCAGAGTCAGCCCTTTCTTATAAACACTCTGAAAGGGCTGTACATACCTGCTTTCCCAGAATCTCCTCTCACTCTCCCTAGGCTTTTGCCCTGAGTCCTCCTTCAAAACGGTGCACCTCAAGGTTACCAATAACCTCCTTGTTGACAAATCCAGGGGTCAGTCTTCAGTTCTCATCCTATACAGCAGCATTTGACACCATTGATTAAAGGCTCCCTCCTCCTTAAAGGCCTTTCCGAGCTTGGAGTCCAGGACATCACTTACTTGGTTCTCGTCCTACCTCACTGGCCACTCCTTCTCATTCACCTTTGCTGGTTCCTCCCTATCTCCCCAATCTCAAAACACTGGCAATGCCCCAGGGCATGTCCTTAGTCTGCACCCCCCCATCTATACTCAGCCCTAGCTGAGTTATCCAGGGTCATGTCCTATTTAAGAACCTTCAATGGTGATGATGCTCCAATCCACAGGACCTCTCCCCTTAATTCCACTTGTGTAATCTGTCTCCTTAGCATCTCTATGTGGATGCTTAATAAGCATTTCAAATTTCACACATCCAAAACCAGCCCACTCAACCTTCCTTCCCAACTTGCTTCTGTGTCCTTTCCATCTCACTAAATGGCACTTAGGGACTTCAGTTGTGCAAGCAAACATCTGGACATTATTCTCAAGTCTTTTCTTTCTCTCACACCCCCATACCCAATCCATCAGCAAATATTATTAGTTCTACTTTCAAAAAATGCCCAGAAAAATCAATCCCCATCACTTCCACCAATACCACCTCCTCCCCTCACCTAAATTAGAGGAACAACCTTCTAATGGTGTCCTTCCTTCTACACATGTCCCTTATAGTCTAATTTCCACACTTAAATATTAATTCAGATACTACATTTCTTAAAACTATCTCTATCAGTTAGCTTTGGCTACATAAAAAGCCACCCTGCATGACTGGAAACAACACTCATTTATTTATCTCATGATCCTGTGGGCCAATAATTCAGATTGATCCCAGTCGAGTGGCTCATCTATTGGTCTCCTCTGGGACTTATGCATATGCCTGCAGTCAGCTGCTGACCATCTAGGTGGCTGTGCCTCTGGGGACCAGGAATGTTGAACCACATGTCTCTTAACCTTCACCAGGCTGGCTCAAAAGCTAGTTCACAGGGTGGGGGTGGTTCCAAGCACAGAGGGAGTGAAAGCTTCATGTCTTCTTGAGGCCAAGGCTTGGACCTGGCACAACATCATATCTGTTACATCTTATTGGTCAAAGATATTCACAAGGCCAAGCAAAATCAAGAGATGTAGAAATAAACTTCATTTCTTATAGAACAGTGTCACACATTGAACAGTGTCCTACCTCATTCCCATTCCCTTCATATCTCTGTTGAAATCCCACCTTATCAGAAGGATCTTTCCTGAGCACCCCATAAAAATAGTACCTCTCCCATTCCACTCTTGCCCAAACACAGCATTCCCAATTCTCCAAACGCTTATCACTACATGATATATACTAGACTTATTTACTTGTTGGTTTCCTGTTTTTTTGCCTACTGGAAATTATGAAGGCAGAAACTTCCTCTTGGAAAGTGTCTGGCACATAGTAGGTGCTCAATATATATTTGTGGAATAAAGAAATGGATAAGTGTCTGAATCAGCTATTGATTCAATGTGATGATAATAATAATGGCAAAAGAATCAGCTGGCATAGAGCACTGACATCGCACACAAACACGTGCTGAACTCTTCAGATTCATTGTCTTCTGACTCTCTCAATTACCCTGGGAAGTAAGGACTGTGAAGATTCCACTCTACAGATATGAAAAGCTAAGGGTCAGAAAGGTTATACACTTATCCAAAGTCACGGAGTTATTAAGGGACAAACTGAATTTTTGAATACAGGTACATGAAAATGACCTTTCATTGTCAATGGAGGTGATTCTATTTTCCTTTAAACCATCTTTGTATTCCTAGGATGCACACAATTTGGTCATAATGAGTTATTCTCTCTATATAGACAAATTCAATTTATGAGCATATTATTGCAGATTTTAACTATCTTGCCATTTGTGTGTTTGTCCCATTCATTTCGTTCCATATCTTTGTCAAGTTTGGATACTAGCGACATGATAGTTCTGTAGATAGAATTAGAAAATGTTCATCTTTTTCTATGCACTGGAACATAAGTATGAAATTATCTATTTCTTAGCAGTTAAAGAAAAAACTTTCCTGATCTGAGCTGAGAGCCTTTGTTGGGGTTAGTGATTAATGCTGGCCCTGGTCCTCAGTTCTCCCACTTCTGGGCACATTGAGACTGAACTTCCTACTCCCTTGGTTGGGTGGGTCTCTGTGGCTAGCCTGGACTAGTTGGTTAGGAGCAGAAGTGACATGTCATTTCCAGTGAAGAGCACTTAAGTGCTGACACAGACTCCAGGCTGTCTTTCCCTTTTCCATGCAGATGCTACTATCTTGGAACAAGGAGCCCCTGACAATCTGTGATGGACACATAACATAAGTAAGAAACAAGCTCATTGAGTTGTTAAGCTAGCCAATCCTGAATGATACAGAAGTAACTCCTTGGTGGCTCTTCCATGTTTTTCCAAAAGTAAACAAATCTAGTCAGGTTCTTTACTACTTCTTGAAAGAATTATAGTAATGTATTTTTTTTTCCCTAGAAGATAACCCATGGCATTGAGAATTTAGAATGAGCAGCATACAGCTTTATTCATTTCATCAAAAAATATATATTGAGCACTTATTATATATGAAGCCTGTACTAAGCACTGGAATCATGAAGTAAACAAGCTGTGCATTCTGCCCTCATTTTTTTTTTGCATCCTTTTTTTATGTTATGTTAATCACCATACATTACATCATTAGTTTTTGATGTAGTGTTCCATGATTCATTGTTTGTGTATAACACCTAGTGCTCTATTCAGTACATGCCCTCTTTAATACCCATCACCAGGCTAACCCATCCCCCACCCCCTCCCCTCTAGAACCCTCAGTTTGTTTCTCAGAGTCCATAGTCACTCATGGTTCATCTCCCCCTCCAATTTCCCCCCCTTCATTTTTCCCTTCCTACTATCTTCTTCTTTTTTTTTTTTTTTTAACATATAATGTATGATTTGTTTCAGAGGTACAGGTCTGTGATCCAACAGTCTTACACAATTCATAGCACTCACCATAGCACATACCCTCCCCAGTGTCTATCACCCAGCCACCCCATCCCTCCCACCCCCACCACTCTAGCAACCCTCAGTTTGTTTCCTGAGATTAAGAATTCCTCATATCCGTGAGATCATATGATAATGTCTTTCTCTGATTGACTTATTTTGCTCAGCATAATACCCTCCAATTCCATCCATGTCATTGCAAATGGCAAGATTTCATTCCTTCTGATTCTGCCCTCATTTTTTATAGTAGGCACTCAACATTTGCTCAATGAACAAATAACAACTTTAATATAAACTAGACCTTGAAATTGATCTAATCCACTCCATGAGTCATATGGGGAAGCTAATATTTATCTTGTCCTCACTGAGTGTTAGGCAATTTTCAAAACACTGTGACATTTTATAGATGAGGGGATTGAAGCACAGAGTAAGTTTAGTAACTCATCAAAGGCCAGGATGAGATACATTTATCAAGTCATTCATTCCTAGGTACTTATCAAATGTTTACTATGTACCAAGACTCTGTTCCTAAGTGAATTGGTCTTATGCATATATTCTGGGCAAGACTGCTTACTGTATGGAAGGATTTCAATTTGATGCTCTTTGTAGAGTAATGTGTACCCTCATGTCTTTAATATATTGTTAAACTCCTTTGCCCATTTGAAATGCAGTTTATAAGGGCACTTCACTCTTTGGCCCAGCGCAGAGGACCCCACGACACTGGGGTTGTGGTTAGAGTGCCCTCCAGGTACTCGCTGCCCAAGGCACCTTACACATTCCCTTGGGAGAAGCAGTGTTTTTGAAGATTACTGATGGATGTACAACCCAACCTTGCACCTAAGTGTGTACTCACATAACCAGTGAACTTTCTTTGCTCCTATACTCTCCTCTGCCTGTGTCTCCTTGGGTACACAAACCGTCTCTTCTTTGGGGTTTGCTCAAGAAGAGCAGTTCACAGGAAAGCACAGGGAATAGTGAGGAATTGTTGAGCTTGGAGGAGGAAGGGGAAGGAATTTCCACCACACACTCCCACATATCCCCCAAAGACCCTTTGCCTCAGCCACCAGGGGGTCACCTTCCCTACCCTCCCCCTGTAGCATTTGCCAGGTCCACTCACCTCCTCCCTGTACATATTTCAAGGATCTCTTCCCTGTATCTCACAGAGCAAGTCTGGTCATCTTCTGATCCTGAACAACCCCACCAGCCCCTTTTTACCTCATCAGAACATTTCTTCTGAAGAAGTACAAGGCTCTGCCTGAAATGGGTTCTGATGAATTCTATTTCCTCTGACTCATCATGTTTAGATCAAGTCAGATCAACAGAGAGCTATAACTGGGCTTCAGAGTTCATCCACTTCCCCACCACACCCCACTTTAGTTGGAGTATGTAGTGTTCCAACCATGCCACCATGTTGGTCGCTTGGGTTACCAGTGGGTCGACATGTGCTCAGCCTACCTTGGGGAAGGTCATAAGATACAGCAGTCTGCAGCTTAATACCCTACTATAAAATAGTATAAGGCAGTGGTCATCATATGATAAAATGTTTGGGTTTTTTTTTTTTTTTTTTTTTTTAGGAGGACTCATAAAATGGGCTTCTTTCTGTACTCCAGAAAAACTAGTTGGTTTCTTCTCTCATATGGACTCTGTGAGTTAAATCACAGGTCCATTTCCCTCACACTCTTGTAAGCTAGAAAGCTCTGAGCTAAATTGTGGTCCATCTTTAAAATGGCATAAAATTTCACAGCATGCAGTTTTGATACCAACCTCACCCCTGATTTTATCCTTCTGCTGCGTTCTTCTTTGCCCCAATTCACTCATGCATTTTTTATTTTGTTTATTATATTTCTGAAATGCCTCTAACTCTTCTGTTAACATGGAGAAAGAGAAATGCATTAAAAATCATGAAAAAATGATCCTGGAGCAAGACGGTGGAGGAGTAGGAGACCTAAATATCATCTGGTCCCAGGAATTCAGCTAGATAGTTATCAAACCATTCAGAACACCTATGAACTCAACAGGAGATCAAAGAAAAGAATAGCAGCAACTCTGAACAGAAAAGTGACCACTTTCTGGAAGGTAGGACGTGCGGAGAAGTGAATCTGAGGCAATATACAGGATGATAGACGGCGGGGGGAGGGGTTCTCCGTCAGCCGCTACCTGCAAGTGACAGAGCAGCAGAGCACAAAATTGGAACTTTTAGAAGTTGGCTCCGCTGAGGGACGTTGCTCCAGTGGCTAATTAGGGGATGGAACTCTCTATGGGACAGTGTGGTCTCAGGACCCATGGGGTCACAGGAAGACTGGGGGTGCCTGAGTGCAGCAGAGCTCCCAGGTATCAGAGTGGGGAAGCCAGCTGCAGAGACAGAGCCGAGGAGTGGGCTCTCAGCTCGGGGTTGCCATAAACCATGATCTGTAGCACAGTCAGGCCACTGCTCTTCCAGCGGGGACCCAACAAATGGCAGATCTGGGGAGACTCCCCTTCCTCCCCCAGGAGGAGTGGCATAGGAGTGCACCACAGGGATCTGCTGGGTTTGAAGACTCCACACAGGGTCGTGTGCCAGAGAGAAACACTCGGTCACAGGCCGGGTGAGCATGGAGTGCTGCCAGAGACTGGGAAGATGGGAGTGATTGACTGCTTTTCTCTGGGGATGCACTGAGGAGTGGGGCCCTGAGTTCTCAACTCCTCTGGGGCAGAGATTGGGAAGCCACCATTTTCACTCTCGTCCTCCAAAGCTGTACAGAAAGCGTGCAGGGAACAAAAGCATCTGAGAGCAAACCTGAGCAGATTACTTAGCCTGGACCTGGCAAGGGGGGGGGGGCAATTATGCCTCCAGCAAAGGCATTTGAGAACCATGGCAACAGGACCCTCCCCCAGAAGATCAGCAAGAACAACCAGCCAAGACCAAGTTTACTGATCGATGAGAAAGGCAGAACTCCAGCACTAGGGGAATACTGCACATAGAATTCATGGCTGTTTTCCCCCTAATTATTTAGTCTTTCAAGGTTAATTAAAAAATTTTTTTTCTTTTTCTATTTTTTAGTTAAAATTTTCTTCTTTCCTTTTTAAACCAATATCTTATCAATTCACTTTTTAAAATCTTTTTTAATTTTTCATTTTTACAGTCATATTCTATCTCTTCATTGTATTTAACCTTAATATATATATATAACCTTAATATATATATAACCTTAATATATATATAACCTTAATAAAAGTTTTTCATTCTTTAAAATTTTGGGATACAGTTTCTTCTAACAGACCAAAATATACCCTAAATCTAGTGTATGACATTGTCCTAGTCTCCCGCCTGATCACATTCTCTTTTTAAAAAAATTTTTTTTCATTCTTTTTTTCAACCCACTTCTTATCATTTCCTTTTTTAATATTCATTTTTACAGTCATATTCCATTCCTTCATTGCATTTACTTGTATTTTTTGTATATATATATATATATATATATATATATATATATATATATACACACACACATATATATATAAGTTTTTCTTTCTTTAAAATTTTGGGAGGCAATTTCTTCTACAGACAAAAATAAACCCAAAATCTTGTGTGTGGCTCTGTTATTTTCGCCAACCTGATCATATTCTTTCCCCCCACCTTTCTTTTCCCCCCAGTTTTGGGTCTCTTCTTATTTGTTTAGTGTATATTTTTCTGGGGCCGTTGTTACCTGTTAGCATTTTTTTTAGCATTTTGTTCTCTCACTCATCTATTCTCCTCTGGACAAAATGACAAGACAGAAAAACTCACTTCAAAAAAAAAAAAGAACAAGAGGCAGTACTGACTCCCAGGGACCTAATCAATAGAGACATTAGTAAGATGTCGGAACTAGAGTTCAGAATGACAATTATAAGGATGGTAGCTGGGCTTGAAAAAAGCATAGAAGATACTAGAGAATCCCTTTCTGGAGAAAAAGAACTAAAATCTAACCAAGGCAAAATCAAAAAGGCTATTAATGAGGTGCAATAAAAAATGGAGGCTCAGGCACCTGGGTATCTCAGGTGGTTAAGCATCTGCCTTCAGCTCAGGTCATGATCCCAGGGTCCTGGGATCGAGTCCCACATCGGGCTCCCTGCTCTGCGGGAAACCTGTTTCTCCCTCTGCCTCTCTCTCACTCTCTGTGTCTCTCATGAATAAATAAATAAAATCTTTAAAAAAAATGGAGGCTTTATCGCTAGGATAAATGAGGCAGAAGAGAGAATTAGTGATATAGAAGACCAAATGATGGAAAATAAAGAAGCTGAGAAAAAGAGAGATGAACAACTACTAGATCACAAGGGGAGAATTTGAGAGATAAGTGATACAATAAAGCAAACAACATTAGAATAATTGGGATCCTAGAAGAAGAAGAAAGAGAGAGGGGGCAGAAGGTGTATTGGAGCAAATGATAGCAAAGAACTTCCCTAATTTGGGGAAGGAAACAGGCATCAAAATCCAGGAGGCACAGAGAACCCCCCTCAAAATCAATAAAAATAGGTCAACACCCCGACATCTAATAGTAAAACTCATGAGTCTCAGAGACAAAGAGAAAATCCTGAAAGCAGCTCGGGAGAAGAGGTCTGTAACCTACAATGGTAGAAACATTAGATTGGCAGCAGACCTATCCATAGAGACCTGGCAGGTGAGAGAGGACTGGCATGATATATTCAGAGCACTAAATGAGAAAAATATGCAGCCAAGAATACTGTACCCAGCTAGGCTGTCATTGAAAATAGGACAGATAAAAAGCTTGCAGGACAAACAAAAGCTGAAAGAATTTGCAAACACCAAACCAGCCCTACAAGAAATATTGAAAGGGGTCCTCTAAGCAAAGAAAGAGCCTAAAAGTAACATAGACCAGAAAGGAACAGAGACAATATACAGTAACAGTCACCTTACAGGCAATACAATGGCACTAAATTCATATCTTTCAATAGTTACCCTGGGGTAAATGCCCCAATCAAAAGACAGGCTATCAGATTGGATAAAAAACAAAACAAAACAAAACAAAAAAACAAGACCCATCAATATACTGCCTGCAAGAGACTCATTCTAGACCCAAAGACGCCTCTAGGTTTAAAGTGGGGGGGGGGAAACAATTTACCATGCTAATGGACATCAAAAGAAAGCTGGGTGGCAATCCTTACATCAGACAAATTAGATTTTTAAGCCAAAGACTATAATAAGGGATGAGGAAGGACACTACATCATACTTAAAGGGTCTATCCAACAAGAAGATCTAACAATTGTAAATATCTATGCCCCTAACATGGGAGCAGCCAACTATAATAGCCAATTAGTAAAAAAATCAAAGAAACACATCAACAATAATACAATAATAGTAGGGGACTTTAACATCCCTCGCACTGAAATGGACAGATTAAGCAAAAGATCAACAAAGAAATAAAGGGTTTAAATGACACACTGGACCAAATGGACTTCACAGATATATTCAGAACATTCCATCCCAAAGCAACAGAATACACATTCTTCTCTAATGCCCATGGAACATTCTCCAGAATAGATCACACCCTGGGTCACAAATCAGGTCTCAACTGGTACCAAAAGATTGGGATCATTCCCTGCGTATTTTTGGACCACATTGTTCTCAAACTAGAACTCAATCACAAGAGGAAAGTCGGAAAGAACTCAAATACATGGAGGCTAAAGAGCATCTTACTAAAGAATGAATGGGCCAATCAGGAAATTAAAGAAGAATTTTAAAAATTCGTGGAAACAAATGAAAATGAAAACACAACTGTTCAAAATCTTTGGGATGCAGCAAAGGTTCAACATCCACAAATCAATCAATGTGATACAATACATTAATAAAAGAAAGAACAAGAACCATATGATCCTCTCAATAGATGCAGAAAAAGCATCTGACAAAGTACAGCATCCCTTCTTGATTGAAACTCTTAAGGGTGTAGTGATAGAGGGTACATACCTCAATATCTTAAAAGCCATCTATGAAAAACCCACAGCGAATATCATTCTCTCTCTTTTTTTAAGATTTTATTTTTATTTGACAGAGAGAGACACAGTGAGAGAGGGAACACAAGCAGGGGGAGTGGGAGAGGGATAAGCAGGCCTCCCGAGGAGCAGGGAACCCAATGCGGGGATCATGGGATCATGATCCCATGGACCCTGGGATCATGACCTGAGCCAAAGGCAGACGCTTAATGATTGAGCCACCCAGGTGCCCCGCGAATATCATTCTCAATGGAGAAGAACTGAGAGCTTTTCCTCTGAGGTCAGGAACATGGCAGGGATGTCCACTATCACCACTGCTATTCAACATAGTACTAGAAGTCCTGGCCTCAGCCATCAGACAACAAAAAGAAATAAAAGGCATCCAAATTGGCAAAGAACTGAAACTCAGGGGCGCCTGGGTGGCTCAGTCGGTTAAGCGACTGCCTTCGGCTCAGGTCATGATCCTGGAGTCCCAGGATCGAGTCCCGCATCAGGCTCCCTGCTCGGCAGGGAGCCTGCTTCTCCCTCTGACCCTCCCCCTCTCATGTGCTCTCTGTCTCTCTCATTCTCTCTGTCTCAAATAAATAAATAAAATCTTTAAAAAAATTTAAAAAAAAAAGAACTGAAACTCACTTTTTGCAGATGATATGATACTTTATGCGGAAAACCCAAAAGACTCCACCCCAAAACTGCTAGAACTCATACAGGAAGTCAGTAAAGTGGCAGGATATAAAATCAATGCATAGAAATCAGTGGCATTTCTTTACACCACCAAGACAGAAGAAAGAGAAATTGAGGAGTCCATCCCATTTACAATTGCACCCAAAACCATAAGATACCTAGGAATAAAGCTAACCAAAGAGGCAAAGAATCTGCACTCAGAAACTATAGAATACTCATGAAAGAAATTGAGGAAGACAAAGAAATGGAAAAATGTTCCATGCTCATGGATTGGAAGAACAAATATTGTGAAGATGTCAATGCTACCTCGAGCAATCTACACATTCAATGCAATCCCTATCAAAATACCATCCACTTTTTTCAAAGAAATGGAACAAATCATCCTAAAGTTTGTATGGAACCAGAAAAGACCCCGCATAGCCAGAGGAATGTTGAAAAAGAAAAGCAAAGCTGGTGGCATCACAATTCTGGACTTCCAGCTCTATTACAAAGCTGTCGTCATCAAGACAGTATGGTACTGGCACAAAAACAGACACATCGATCAATGGAACAGAAGAGAGAGCCCAGAAATGGACCCTCAACTCTATGGTCAACTAATCTTCGACAAAGCAGGGAAGAATGTCCGATGGAAAAAAGACAGTCTCTTCAACAAATGATGTTAGGAAAATTGGACAGCCACATGCAGAAGAATGAAACTGGACCATTTCCTTACGCCACACACAAAAATAGACTCCAAATGGATGAAAGACCTCAATGTGAGACAGGATTCCATCAAAATCCTAGAGGAGAACACAGGCAGCAACCTCTTCGACCTCAGCTACAGCAACTTCTTCCTAGAAACATCACCAAAGGCAAGGGAAGCAAGGGCAAAAATGAACTATTTGGGACTTCATCAAGATAAAAAGCTTTTGCACAGCAAAGGAAACAGTCAACAAAACCAAAAGACAACCAACAGAATGGGAAAAGATATTTGCAAATGACATATCAGATAAAGGGCTAGTATCTAAAATCTATAAAGAACTCAACACCCGAAGAACAAATAATCCAATCAAGAAATGGGCAGAAGTCATGAACACAAATTTCTGCAAAGGAGACATCCAAATGGCCAATAGACACATGAAAAAGTGCTCAACATCACTTGCCTTTAGGGAAATGCAAATCAAAACCTCAATGAGATACCACCTCACACCAGTCAGAATGGCTAAAATTAACAAGTCAGGAAACGACAGATGTTGGTGGGGAAGCAGAGAATGGGGAACCCTCCTACACTGTTGGTGGGAATGCAAGCTGGTGCAGCCACTCTGGAAAACAGTATGGAGGTTCCTCAAGAAGCTGAAAATAGAGCTACCCTATGACCCAGCAATTGCACTACTGGGTATTTACCCCAAAGATACAAATGTAGTGATCTAAAGGGGCACATGCACCCCGATGTTTATAGCAGCAATGTCCACAATAGCCAAACTATGGAAAGAGCCTAGATGTCCATCAACGGATGAATGGATAAAGAAGAAGTGGTATATATATACAATGGAATATTATGCAGCCATCAAAAAGATGAAATCTTGCCATTTTCAGTGACGTGGCTGGAACTAGACAGTAGTATGCTAAGTGAAATAAGTCAATCAGAGAAAGCCAAGTATCATATGATATGAGGAATTTGAGAAACAAGACAGAGGATCAAAGAGAAGGGAGGGGAAAATGAAACAAGACGAAACCAGAGAGGGACACAAACTGTAAGAGACTCTTGATCTCAGGAAACAAACTGAGGGTTGTTGGAGTGGAGAGCGGTGGGAGGGAAGGGGTGGCTGGGTGATGGACATTCGGGAGGGTAAGTACTATGGTGAGCACTGTGGATTGTGTAAGACTGATCAATCACAGACCTGTACCCCTGAAACAAATAATACATTATACGTTAATAAAAAAAAAAAAGTAAATAAAGCATCCCTCCTACCACTGTAGGTAAACTCCGAGGGAAAAAAAAAATCACAAAAAGACAACAAGTTTATTTCCCTCATGTGCCAGTCACCTCCGTGTACCAGTCACCATCTGGTACTCTGGAACATCACCCCATGATGTTTGGTATTTAAGTGTCTGCCACTCTGTGCCATTTATCCCCCTCCACAGGTGTTGCCATATCTGCATGGTCGGAAAATGCCCACCACCCTGTCTCCTGGGTCTGCTTCCAGCCAGCCCAGGGGAAGGAAAAGAGGGAGAGCAACAGCATGACCCCCCTTTAAAGGGCATGTCTCTGGAGTGGCAGGTATTACTTCCATTCACATTTCGTCTGCTAGGTTCAGTTCCATGACCATCACCTAACTGCAAAGGAGGTTGGGAATTCTGTCTTTCTTCTGGTCAGCCATGTGCCCATGTAAAATTTGGGGTTCTATAACTCAAGAAAGAAGGGGATAAAGGAAATGAGTAAACTAATAGTTTCATCCTTGTTACTGTGAGATAATAGAAAATACATATTGGTCTCTGCCCTTGGTTCCTGGCACAGAGCTCCTGAAACCCTTGTAATTTCCTAAGTAAGAACACTAATATTTGTCTCTGACCCCATATTGGACAGAGGGTTCCCAAAACCCTTGTAAATTTCTAAATGAGAAGAGCACTAGGAGCATCTTTTATTCTATTGAGGTGATTGGGAGGGTCCTAGATGGCAACTGGTCACCAAAAGGATGAAGCCATGATTAGAAGCTTGGCATTTTCAGCCTCTGCCTCCAACCAATCTCCAGATACAGGAGAGGGGCTAGAAATGGAGTTAATGACTGATCATGACTATGCGAGGTAGAGTCCATAAAAATTCCAGTAGTATGGGGTTTGGAGAGCTTCCAGGTTGGCAAAGACATCCACACCCACCCCAACTCCATTGGTACAGAGACTCCTGTGCTCAGGACCCTCCCAGACCTCACCCTATGCATCTCTTCATCTGGCTGCTCATCTGTATCCTTTATCATATCCTTATTACACTGGGAAACATAAGTGTTTCTCTGAGTTCTCTGAGCCCCTCTAGAAAATTAATGTAACTCCAGGTGGGAGTCATGGGAACCTCCGATTTGTAGCCAAATCAGACAGAAGTTGTGGGGCAACCTGGAGATCTGCTACTTGTGACTGGCACCTAAAGTGGGTGGGAACAGTTTTGTGGGACTGAGCTCTTAACCTGTGGGATCTGACACTATATCTCTGGGTGGATAGTGTCAGAATTGAGTTTAATTGTAGGACACCCAACTGGTGTCACAGAGAATTGCTCAATGTGGGACACAGCCCCCACATGTGATGACCAGAAGTGTCAGAAGTGAAGTATTCTGTGTAAAAGTAAAGGAGTCACAACAGGAAAGAAATAGGAGGGGGAAGCAGGGTGGCTTTTCTTATATACTTACCTTATAGTTTCAGGAGAATTCTTGAAGAGAGGGGAGGCTAGAAAGGTAGGAGCCCAGCCCTGCACATCTAAACCAGAGGTCTCAAGTGGAACTGTAGAGAGGCAGCCTGGCTGAAACCAAGCTCTGTGTGTGTGTCTGAAGAGGGAAGAAAAGGGTTTCTTGGCTCTATTTGGGTTCAGATGTGCCTGTGCTCCACATGTTGCCTGCTTTCTGCTGGGAAGGGCTGCTTGCAGATGAGCAAACAGATGCGCAGCCTGGGCCAGGCCACTCCTAGCACAGCCAGGGAAACTGCAGGGGGAAGAGAAGATCTTCAGATGCTGTGGAGCCCAGAGGGGCAGAGCAGGTGGGCTAGGGGGTTGAAATGCCAAGCAGAGAGTGCCATGTGGGGCAAACTGAGGGAACAGCAGGTAAGTGGTGGTGTAATGTTTGGGACCTAGGGGGTAGGGGTGAAGAAGGGAAGGCCCCAGAGTCCTGCAGGGTGAGAGGAGAAAGAGAGAGCAAAGTGGAGGGATGGGATGCTGGTTCCAACCCTAACCCTAACCCGTCCTGCTTCCTCTGCTCTGCATTTCCCAGGAGTCACCCCACAGATGTCTCTCATGCCTAGCTTCATCCTAACTGATGTACACCCACATTTCACTGCTGCACCTCTCCCCAGGGCACCCTCCTTGGGCAATACACACGAGTGCCTGGACCTGCAGGGCCACCCAGGAGCACCCACAGATGGAACAGAGAGACACGGGGTTGCCAATGGCCAGAACCTTTATTCACCCTGGGGCCACCTTCTCACCTCGCCAAAGGCCACTGTGATCAGACAGGGGTGAGGATGTCCCAGCGGGGACAGAGGTGCAGGCAGGGGGCTTCCACCAGTGCTTCCTGTGGAAGTGTTGCTTGCTCAGGAGGAGATGAGAGGGCAGGAACTCCGGGGAAGCAGCCTTGGTCTCTCCCTGAGAAGGCAGGCTGGTTCAGGCCTGGTTATGGAGGGCAAGGACACATTGTGGAGAGGGGAGCTTTCTCGCAAGAGACCTTTCATCAGTACTCGAAAGTAACCGTCTTGACCCGCAGGTACTCATTCAGGGCTGCCTCTCCTGCAAGACAGCACGTACCATGGGGAAAGGTCACTTTCACAGCAGCTCCTAGGATGGACCCCACACTGTTGCGAGCGCTGCAGCCCTTTTATCTCACAGATCCCTGCAGCAACCATGTGGGGTCCGCCCAGGCTCAGCCCCAGTTACAGAAGAGAAACCAAGGTCTTGGCAGGTCCTGCATCAGTTGTAGGGTGGGGGTGGTAAGGATTCCACCACAGGCATCGGAATACAGACTAACTGGGAGCAACTGTTCCACTGTTCCAGAAACTTCCCTGCTCTGACTACCTCCTCTAGAGGAATGGCAGCCCCATCACCCCGAGGGCAGTCAAGAGGCTCTCTGGTACCCTCCTACTCACCCAGAGGTGCCAGTCCATCACCTGTCCCCACTGCTGCCCCCCCAACTAATTCCAGGTCATGCTGTTCCTGGGAAAGGGAGTCAGAGGCACCCAGAATTTGGCTATGTTCTGCAGCTGGTGTGTTCGGTCCCACAACCCGTATGTGGGGCCTGTGGTTGCCTGACATCTCCCCCACCCGCTAAGGTTGGCCCCAGGAGCCACGCTTCACCAGCTGGGGCCTGCTGAGGTCTCTGGGCCAAACCCCGATGGGTTACTGGGGGTGCCTGGTTTATGTGCACAGGACACAGGAAGAGGGGGCAGCAGAGGGGATGAGCTGGAGCAGCTCAGGGCCAGGGTCATAAGTGACAGACCAGATCCTGGGGACCCAGCACCCACAGCCTCCTGAATAACAGTGGCCCTTGTAGATTCCAGTGGAGGAAACAAGAAGGGGTGGCAGACAGGGACAAAGGGAGCAGGACTGTCCAACACTGTGTATGTGCATGTGTGTGTGAGTGTGAGTCCCACCTCTGGGTGCACAGTGTAGTGCCAGGCTTTGGGGGTGTTGTTGGGGCTTCTTTCACAAGCATCCTTGGGGTTTTCTGCAGGGTATGAGGGATGGAGTGGGGGGAGAAAATGAGATAGCAGCCTCTCTATGGTCAAGCTTCAGCTCAAACCTCCTTGAGCATCCTGAGCTGGGTTCAGGGATGGAGGCTCTTGGAAACAGCTGCTCTCCCAGACCCTGCCCTCCCTGTCACCACCACTGCTAGGCATCAGAGCTGGGATCCCCAACTGGAGCCAGTTCTCAACTGCTGGATTCCATGGTGGCAGGATGGGGAGAGCAGCGCTCATCCTAAATCATGCAATAGCCCAGTGCCAGACCAGACCTCCACTTCTCCTGGCAGGCCAGGCAGGGCTTGAGTTTGGCTACCCACCCAGGTGACATTGTCTCTACACTGGGGACTCACACTGCCCCACTGGCCTCCATACTCGGCCTCCACAGTTTCCCCTCTTTCTGTGGATGAAGCTCTGACTGCTGCCCCCAGGGCCCTGCTCTCTGGCCCCCTGCCTGCCTCCCCAGCCTCCTCCCCTCTGGACTTCCCCATCCCTGCACTCAGGCCCCTCTCTGCAGCTCCAAGACCGAAGCTGGTTCTCTCAGGACCTGCTGTCCTCTCAGCTGGGAACACGTACCCTCAGGTCTTTATACCGCCTCCTCCAGCCACTCGAACCTCAGTGCAGGCGCCACCTCCTTGGAGAGGCCCACCCTGGTCCCCTCTAAAATGACCCTCCCAGTCTTCCTGGCCAGGTCACTCTGTCTTGTCCACTTCCTCCATTCCTCACTTCCCAGCTGGATCTTGCTTACTGCCTTAATTATCCCCTGTCCACTCCCAGTAAGAAGTGAGCACCGGGAGCCATCTTGTCAATGCTATACCCCTGGCCCCCAGGACAGGGCCTGGCACCAAGGGGCCTTAATATATGTTCGGGATTAGATTACCGAGGTCTTTGCCAAAGCCGGACTGCTTGAACCCTCCAAAGGGAGCGGCCACATCAGTCTTGTTGTATGTGTTGACAAACACGGTGCCGGCCTCCAGCTTGTCGCTGACATACAGGGCCTTGTTGATGTCCCTGGTGAAGATGCCGGAAGCCAGGCCAAACTCCGTGGCATTGGCCCGAGACAGCACAGTGTCCACGTCACTGCAGGGAAAACCCAGGAAGAACTCCCTGAGGAGGACCATGGGGCCAACCTGGACATGGGACACAGAAAGACGGGCACCCCTTCTTCCAAGGGGGGTGCCTGGCCCACTGCAAGCTCCCCACCACATAGGACCCTCTGAGCAAACGTGCCGGGCCTACAGCAAGTGTGGAGGAGATAGGCCAGCCAAGCAAAGAGGAAAGAATGACAGAGAGGAGGTAGAGCAGAGTCAGACCCTTCTGGTCATCATGGGTGAGCCCCTCACTGTGTAGACAGGGGGATGGGAGCCCAGGGAGGGGGGCAGGCTGGGGATCCACCACACATGGAAAGGCATTCCTTGGGCAGCTACACTGGGGGCATCCACAGACATCACAGGCTTGAAGACTGACCATAATGCTTGGTAGATGGGAGAAAAGTATCTCATTCTAATACAACCAGCATGTAAAGAAAATTTTGGTAATTTTTTGATAGTTGGAAATATAGGGTATCGAGGATGAGATGCCATTCTGTAATCTGCTCAAAGGTGCTACTCTGAAGAATAATAGTCAGGAAAAGAGCCCGTGGTAGAGCAATTATGGCCAGCCCATTTCCTCTCCCTTTAAGCCAGGTCTGGCCTCAGTGACTTGCTGGACCAATAAGACAGGTGGAAGTGAGCTTCTGGGCTTTCTGAGGCCAAATGATAGTTCTTGAGGAGACTTGCATCTTCCACCTGGCCTCTTTGAGCTGGGTGCTGGGGAGCAGCTGTCCCGACATGGCCCAGAGCAGAGGCGGCCAGCCCCATGGAACCCTGACCAAATTGAAGACTCACAAGTGAATTAAGTAACTTGCTATTCTAAGCCACCAAGGTTTGGGGTGGTTTATTATGCAGCAGTGGATAGGAACAGAACCCAGAATGCCATGAGAGGCATCAGAGAGACAAGGAAGACACCCTCAGTGGGACCCAGCCTTGCAGGTCCCCTAGGGCTCTCCTACCTTCAGTGGTTGAGAAGGACTTGGCAGGAAGCTAGGCTGTATCCACAGCCCCCACCCCATCTGCATTCCCCTTCTGCACTCCCCTCCATGAAGCTCAAGCGAAGACCCCAGTAAGGCATGGAAGAGGATCAGGCTCTCAAGAGATATAAGCATGACTCCCTACCCATCAGCAAACCGAGAGATGATCATGATGGGCCCAAAGGACTCCTCCTTGGCTATGAACATGTGGTCCTCCACGTCCGTGAAAACAGTCGGCTCGAAGAAGAAACCTACAGGGGAGACAGAGGTTCATGGTGTGCAGGTGGGCGGTCCTCTCCCCAGCCAGGCCTGGGCCCCACCAGCCACCATGCACACATTCTGCAGTTTGTGACACCTGTGTGGTGGATGCTACAGACGGTGGGTGGCTTTCCTGCCCCAGGTGTATGAGTTTGGAGGATCCTCACAACCTTTCAACTAAATGCTGCTGAGGAAGATGAGCAGCTCAGTGTTGGTCTGTGATACAGTGGAGATTCTTTACCTAGTGCAGCCCCTCGGATGGCTCTCCATCAGTCCCTGTGGAGTAGGTTGAGCTGGGGGTGGGGGAGCCTTGGACATGGGTTTTGACGGACAGGACCTCTCAGGACTGTCTCCCTGATTCCTGGCCCCTCAGTGCAGGTACATGCCCCAGGTGCAAAGGTGACTACTTTCAGCCAGGATACAGCCTCCTGCTATCTTGTCAACACAAGCCACCACCTCCTCCCATCCAGACTGCTGTCCCTACAGGCCCTGGTTGTAGATGGAGCCACCTCTGACAGCAGAAATGCTTCCTCTATTTCTCCTCTAGACACAGAGCCCAGGGACCTGGAGACCTTAATGGACTGAGATGTAATTTAGCCTGACTAAGGGAAAATTGAGAGACTTGAAATTTTCTCTTTCCAGTTTTTAGGAAAAAAAATTAACTTTAGGGCGCCTGGGTGGCTCAGTCGGTTAAGCAACTGCCTTCGGCTCAGGTCATGATCCTGGAGTCCTAGGATCGAGTCCCGCATCGGGCTCCCTGCTCAGCGGGGAGTCTGCTTCTCCCTCTGACCCTCCTCTCTCTCATGCTCTCTGTCTCTCATTCTCTCTCACAAATAAATAAATAAAATCTTTAAAAAAAAATTAACTTTAAAGACAACTTAATATTCCATACTTTTCATACATTTATAAATTATATTTTAACATTAACTACAGTTTTTAAAAAGCTACATTAGGTATGAACACATGTTGACTCATGTGGTATGGCCTGTATTCTCTCCGTCTGCAAACGAGCTGCTGCCCACCAGGTGCTGGAGGCTCTGCACTGGCCGGGCTCTGTCCCTTTTCTATTCTTTCTATACTCTTCCCCTCCCAGATGAGCCTCCCTCATCCTCTGATGTCCAGTTGGATTTGTAGCTTACAGCTCTGCTCCTCACCAGGTTCTAGGAATTCTGCTCCCTCCTCTGAGCCCTCAGGCCAGGGGGTGGTGATAGTGGCTCTCCAGTATCCTGGTTTCTGGGGGCTGCACCACCCTAACTGTTCTGCAAACCATGCCTTCACTTCACTCCCTCCCATCAGACCCTGAACTCTGGCCTTATGGAGCCCCTAGTCTACTGAGGGCAAGGAAGGGGGTAGCCATCAGTGGCCATCAGTGGCTATAAAACTGTCACTGTATGAGGTGCCAGGGAGCGTCTGTGACACAGGAGCACCTAGGGTCTGGGCCTGGATGTTATTTGAGCTCGTTGATGAATTTGTCAGTTGAGGAAATGGGGAGGTGTTTGCTAATCAGAGGAGCAGCAGAAGCCCAGGGAGCAGGAAAGCGTGAGATGTACTCAGAGAGAGTAAAATGTGGCTGGAGCATGGGTCATGGGCAAGCCAGTTAGCTTAGGACCATGGAAGACCCTGGGTATGAAGTAAGGAGTTTGAGCTTGCTGCTGCAGGAGGATGGGTCACTGTATAAGTTGCTTCAACGTTGGGGGAGACATAATCAGACTTCTGGCAGCTACCATAGGTAAAGGGTTAGCATGGTACAAAAGGTTCCTCAGGAAGCAGATATGATGGCGCAGGCAAAACGAGCTGCAAAGTCAGCAGTATGGCAGTAGGGATGCAGGGGAGGAAGACAGATTTTTAATTTAAGAGAATGGGGCAATTAATTTAAAGTAGGCGGTCAAGAAAAGAGAGGAGTCTAGAATTCATTGTTTCCTTCCTTCCTTCCTTCCATCAAATTAACTCAGGTTTGGTTGAGTCTCAGTGCTGGTGTGAAGGACCTAATGGTGTAGAAGACAGACACGGTGCCTGTCCCCATGTGGTGCCCACAAGGAAGCATCTCAAACAGTCCGTGCTGCAGCCCCTGCTCCTCTGACTCCAGTGACCTGAACAAATGGAAGATTCTAGAGAGGCAAGTGTATGTCTGGGTCAGGACAGTCAGATGATGTGATGGATTTGGTACCCATTCAGTCTGAAGGGCCTGGGGACATATGGGTGGAGGTGTCTAGGTGGTCAGGATTTCTGGATGAGGAGGAGCCCAGAGACAGATACTTGGGAGGGTGTGAGCCACTGCGGGGGATGAGATCCTCCAGGGAAAGGGTCTGCCATGAGAAGCGCTCCAAGCTCAGGAGAGACTTGGGGATATACCTCCATTTAAGGCACAGGTGGAGAGGGAGGTTCAGCGAAAAGTGACTGCTGAGAAGTAATGCCAAAGACAGAAAGCCATGAAAGCCAGTGCCATGGAATCCACGGGAGGAAAGAACTTCAAGGATGCGGAGATGTTTATGGCAAATCAAAGTCCACTATGATACACATTAAACCAGCACTGACTGGATTTCAGCCCTGGTGTCTTCACCTTGCCAGTACCACACCTGGTCTGGCTGGGGTCCAAATATCCAAGGCCACCGCAGCCAATGTCCCGGATGAGCCCTGAGGCCTGGGAGCCTAACCGTGGCCTTCACATACCTCCAGTTAGAGTGGGGCAGGAGACCAGAGACCATGCTGCCTGCCCTCCGGGTCAGCCCAGTGGGCCATGAGTGCTCTGAGGTGAGCCACGAGTGCTCTGACTGACCTGGCCGAGCTACTTGACTCCCACCACAGACCAGCGTGGCCCCTTCCTCCACGCCGCACTGGCAGTACTCCAACAGCTTCTGCAGGTGGGCTTGGTGGTTCTGTGGCCCATGGTTGGTGTCCCGGTCTAGAGGGTTGCCGATCTTCATCTTCCTCACCTCTTCTACCTGTGGAGAGTCCTCCCAGTCAGGTTCTGCTCAGGTACCATGGTTTCTGACGATACTCCCAGCCTGACCTGCCTAACGTGTTTGCATGTTCGGTGACCAGCCACTGGGCTGTGAAGAAAGTCCACATGTCCTCAGGATGGTCTCTATTCTGGTTCCAAACCCGCCTCCCAGGCTGAGACCCCAAACGTATCCAATGTGCAAGGAGACCCAAGCCTAGCATCAGACAGGCTGAGAAAACGGAGGTGTCCAGGGACAGGGTGAGGGCCAGACATGGGCCAGCAAAAAGTGTGTCCCTACAGTGGTCCCGCACCCAGCTTCATAGGCTGAGAAGCTGAGAGAATGCTTGTCTGGGGCCTCCAGAATATGGAATGGGGGTGGGGCAGGTAAACACATGTCTTGCTGCAATGCCCTGGTGACAAGAGGAATAGACTCTAAGTGGAGTGGAGGGGCCTGGGCCTTGAGTCCACCCACTCCTGCTTCTACTTCTTCCTGCTTCAGAGCCCAGCTTCAAGTCCCCCTCCTCTGGAAAGCCTTCCTTGTTGCCTCAGCCAACCTAAAAGTAGGTCTAGGCTTTGCCCTGGATTTGGGTCTCCACAAAAGATGTGCTACATGGTATCTGATGGATTCTGGGGTTGGATGCAGAGAGTCAGAAAAGCCCCTGAATATGGGATGCTGTGCTATGGAAAAGAACTCATATGGCATGTCCCACCTCCAGTGGGAGGTAGACATTAGACTTTCTGGACTCCTGGCTGGGGTTCACCCCTCCTGTTATTGTCACATATCTCCAGGTTTTTCCTCAGTTTCTTAAGACCAAACAAGGTCATCTCTACCCTCACTGTGGCTGCATCAAGGTCAGGCCTGACTGGCCTTCTCCTCCTCCTCCTCCTCCTCCGAGGCCAGGGCTACTTCACCCCTCCATTCAGGCTCTACACCCCCCAGCCAGGCCTAATCAGAAGACACTCAAGCCCCCAAGGACCACCCCTGCCCTCTCACCAAGGACCCCTTAGCTCTTCTGTGCTGAAGGGAGTCCCCATCCCCTGCCTTGCTCCCCTTCTCTGCTCCCACTTGGCCACCAACTACCCCCCACCCCCAACTCCATCCCTAGGATGCCAAGAGTAATAATGCTGAGTGTCCTGGATGTGCCTCTTGCTTCCTATATTTGGGAGCTGAAACTAGCCTGACAGTTCTCCTGGGATTCTGGGATTCTCCTGGGATTCTGACCCCTGCCCTCACCCTGTGGGGGTTTGACGACTCCCTTGCAGACTCCTGGAGGGGCCTGGGGCTTGCCCAGCTATGTTCCCTGCAACTACATCCACTCAGTGAGCTGCCCCCTCATGGGCCCTCCATCGTGACTCCCCATCCATGCCCCAGGTTCAGCCAGTCCTGTGCTGGGCCTATAGCAGTGATGGACTCACTCAGCTAGGCTGCCCAGCTCCCAAACTACAGTGGGTTATGTATTGTATTCATTTCTCATCAGGATAGGGTTGGTTTCCCACCCCTTGAATCTGAGCTGGCTTGTGACTTGGCAGAATGTGGCAGAAGCAAACTTTAGGGGTCCCACGAAGCCTCTACACTCCCCAAGAGGCCTCTACACTCCTATTCTCACTCTTAGGAGTCCTACCATTGGCCCTGCATGTGTCTGAGCACATGCTGCAGGATGAAGGACCCCAGGTACAAAGATAAGCCATCCCAACACAGCCACCAAGTGCCCCCGCTGACCGCAGATGTACAAGCAAGCTCTGGTGGACCTGGGCTGGTGCCCACAGTGCCAACCCACAGGGCTGTGACTGCATGAACTGCTGTTATCCCAAGCCACTAAGTTTTGGGAGTAGCTTGTTATGTGGCAAAAGCTGTTACACTCCCTTCTAGAAATCCTGTTTCCTCACTGCCTTTCATATTTTTACCCGTTATCCAAAACCCTCTCCAGAACTCCTTCCTAACAGCTGCCTCGCCTTGTACCAGTCCTGCTTTCTCTTTTTTCCTGGCTTCCTAAATATAGTTTTTAAAACCTGCACATAGGGGCTGTGTTCCAGCATCCCCTCTCATATCCGCTGGGATCAGACTCTGCTCTCCAGGATGTGAGGAAGGGCTTTTGGCTGAAGCTGAGCCAACCAGAGCTCTGTAGGCCCTGCAATCACTGAATGGACCAGCGATAGACCTGGGACCCAGTCACACCAACCAGCATCCTTCCCCACAACCTTTTCCAACAGAATCAGTGGGGACAGAGTGACTTCCTTTCTGGTTCTATGTTGTAAGAATGTAGGAGATGCTGTGAGTACCACACCCCATCCTCTTTACCTGTGAGTACCCACCCTGCAGCAGCCAAGAGAGGTGGCTGCTGATGATCCCAGGTCCCAGGGAGACCTCCTTTAGCCCATGAACACTCACAGCCAACAACTGTTGACAGGGGACAAAAGCCTGGCCCCTGGACCCCAGGGGTACACCTAAGAGGTATCATTCGTGCTCCAGAGCTCCTATCTGTGGGTCAGGCTAGGGCTGGATATCACTTGAGAACATGTCCTGTCCCTGTCCTCTCCTGGTCCCTCTCACCTCCCAGGCTTCACCTGACAGCTCGCCAATAGTGAGCCACATGCACCTGAATTCCTGGCTTAGGCTTCACTGCTGGGGAGCTGACCTAGGACAGGCCCTTTCTGGTTATGTCAGTCTGAGCTGCAGAGTTACTATTTCTTGCTGAAATAATGAAAACACGTGAAAAAGGATACAGCTTTGTGTGAGGGTTTCCTGACTCAGATGGACAGTGCCTGACTCCACCTGGCCCAGCCTTGCCTCCCTGCCCCCTACCCCCTGCAGCACAGGTGGCTGTCTCAGTGAAGACTCCGCAGCAGAACTTACCACCTTCTGTACAAACTGGTCGTGGATCGAGTCCTCTACAAAAAGTCGTCCCGCGGCAATGCAGTTTTCCCCTTTGTTGAAGAAGACGGAGCTCATCCCCTTTGGAGAATGGATAAGGATGCTGGCTTACAACTGCTCCCAGGGTGCCAGCCCCCCACACCCCACCAGGCCCATGTACCCCCTTCTTATAGGGAAGGGGAGGAATGTGTGTGTCCTGACCTCCAATGGGATGGTGGGCCAGGCCCAGCCAGCAATGGACATACAGGCTCTACTCATTCTTCAGTCACCTCAAGAGGAGAGCTGAGTCCCATCCCCTGGGGAGACACCTGTGTCCACATTACAGAGAGTGGAGAACAAGAGGGAGTGGAGAGGAGTGGAGTGAACCTGGAGACCCTGTATGCCGGTGTGCTCCCTGGGGTGACGCAGGAGGGGTCAGAGTCCACACTCCTGGGGCTGAGCCTGGAGAGTCTGTTAGCTTGGGGCAGGCAGCAGATGGAAGGCAAAGGCAGGCAGGCACCCCCCTGTCTTGGGAGAGACTGGGTGGCAGCCCAGGCCTGAGAGAACTCCTCGCAGGATTCCAGAATAAATGTCCTCAGAGGCTCAAGGGAGCCTGCATTTTGGACCTGGAAGCCCTATGTGGGGGGCCAAGGGAGGAGGGAGAGCTTGGCTCTCCTGGCAGCTGGGATTGCATTGCCCAATGACATGGCCTGGGCCTCTGGCCCTGCAGCAGTGGCCTTGGCACTGGGGCCAAGACCCTTGGGCTGTTGGACTTGCCTCCCTCAGTTTCCCTATCTGAGGCTTCACTCCCCTTCGTGCCCATGCTGGGCATCACATTGTCCTCCAAGGCACAGTGAGACTTAGACAGAATGGGGCATACTTGGACACCTGGTTGAACTGGCTTGCTCCCACAGGTGTGGAGAGGGGGACCGAAGCATAACAATGGCAATGATAATACAAGCATAAGAACCCCTGACACACAGCACCTGCCACATCTTCTAAGCCCTTCAGACTTAATAGCTTGTTGAATCCCTGTAACAACCAAAGGAGTAGGTTATACCTTAAGTAATATATATACTTAAGTATAATATATACTTAAGTAAGTATACCTTAGGGTATAGGTGAGAACAGGAGGCCCAGAAACGTTGAGTAACTTGCCTGAGGCTGCCCAGTGGGTCAGCGGTGGAGCTGGGCAAGTGGACATGGCAAAAAGGAAAAGTCATGCTGATTTCAGAACAGATGGAACCGTGGCTTACATTTCCCATCCTGTGAAGTTGATCTCAGTAATCTTGACAATAATGAAACTTCTTGGGAAGTTTGTTTTCTAGAAGGCATATGTCATCCGTCCCCTAGGCCCCTTCCTGCCAGTCTAGGCCCAATGTGTGAGTTTGACTGTAGAATCAGAGATAAGTGCCCCACCTCCACCCCACAAGGCAGGCCCTTACCATCTGCACAGCCTTGCTGAGGTCACAGTCAGCAAAGATGATGAGGGGCGACTTCCCTCCCAGCTCCAGGGACACCTTCTTCACGTTACTCAGGGCACAACTGAAAGGGACAGAGGTTGGTAGGGCTGGGTCCTTGGGAGACTGAGACACAGGGGCTCCAGGTGGGAAGCTCCAAAGCATGCTTTACTCAAAGAGCAAGCAGGGGGTCAGAAGGAGCTTCTCCCCACTCCCATGCTCATCAGCTCTCCCCACCTCCCTCCCCTTGCCACACCTCTTCCTCCTCTTCCACACCCAGGCCCACACCCACCACAGGCCTTTGCTGTCACAGCCCTCTCTGGATCACTCTTCCTTCAGATATCCTCAAAACTTGTTCCTCACTTCCTTCTGGCCTCTGCTCTATCCCCTGGTTGGGGTACCTGACCCGACTGCTCCCTATAAATAGCATGCTCTTGTGCTCCGCCCCTGCTGTGTTTTGCTGCACATTGTATTTGTTTCCAACCCTGCCCATCAAAACATAAGCCCCAGTGGGGCAGGTGGGCATTCGTCTGGTCATGCAGCTGTGTTTGGTAAATATCCAATGAATAAACCAAACACAGAACCATTCCCCAGTTGGGGCAGCTGCACTGCCACAGGGACTCTGGCACCTCAGATTTTTACTGACAGGTGCAGAGAGAAGCTGGGGATCCTGTGCACGCTGCATCGGTGGGCATAAAGTGGGCTTACTGATACTGTCCTCTCAAGGGACATTAAAGGGTTGGACCAGTGAAACACAGGCATGGCACAGGGTGGGAGTGGGGGGTCTCCTCACTCAGGACTGACCCAGGAAGAGGGCTTCCATCTCAGGCACCAGCCACAGGGGTTTTGGAAAGCCCCCAGAAGATGGCAGTCCCAGAGCCACAGGATACCTACCCAAGCCCTCCTGCCCTGGACTCCTCAGAGCTGATATTTACTGAGCCCTCCCTCTGGCCTTAGCACACATGTGCTCACATATGACTATCGCCTGTACAGCACAGGAGACACTAGCTAGCTTTTGAGTAAGGACAGGTAAATAAGCTGCTGTGACTACTTGCAGCCACCCCTCCAACTCTCTCATCCATCCATCTGCCCTCTGTCCGTCAGTCCTGCACCACCGCCAGCTTCCCTCTCTTCAATGCTCAGGCTCGTTCTCCTACACTCAAAATGAATCAGAACAGCTCCACCAGGCCCGCTCACAGGCTGTGACATCAGCCCCTACCGACCCTAAAGACATGCTCCCTGAGCCACACTGGCTGTGGCTCCTGACCCAGAAGAGGATCTCATGTAAAGCTGCTGTGATCAAGCAGGGTGCCACTCAAGTAAGGGGGCAGGGCCAGATTGCACCCCAGCTCACAGAGGGGTCGTGGGGCCAAGGGGTGAGAATCCCATCTTGTGGCACACAGAGGGGCCCATGGAGAGCAGGGTCAGAGGCTGAAGAAGAGTCCCAGGGAGAAAAAACACTGCTCTGCATTGGGGGCTACAATGAGATGCTGTTTTAACACAAGAGAAATCTTTCTCCCCATGGAATTGTCATGTCATAGCTGGACTGCCCCGGGAGTTCCCATGCATGAGTCTTACAACAAGAGACAGATGAGGGTGGTCACATGACCTCAGAGAAAGGTGTTAATATGCCCAACAGAAGCCCCAGCTCCTCTCTATTTGTACCTTTCACTCACCTATAGATGCCTGAAACCCACCTCCAGAATCCAGCTTCAGTGGGGTGGGGCTCAGGCATCCCATGGTTGTCTTGGGGAAGCCAGGGCTACAAGGTACTGTGTTGTGGTCCAGCCCTCTCCAAGCTCATCAGCTACATAGACCAGCGCCATGGAGCATGCAAACTACCTTTGCTGAACTGATGGGGAAACTGAGGCCTGGAAGGGTCAGGCTTGGCCCCAGTCATATCATGAATTAGTGACAGAGAAAGAAACACAACCCCAGCTGCTTGAGGCAAGTCCACTGAATATGAGAGGATGTTCTAGAACGGGGCTGTCCAATAGACTAGAAAAAATGCCTCAAATACCAGCCACGTATGTAATGGCAGTTCTTTAGTAGCCACTAAAAAACTAAGTTAAATTTCTTTTAGTTTTAAGGGAAAACGATTTTCTTTTTTTTTTTTTTTATTTGAGAGAGAGAGAATGAGAGACAGAGAGCATGAGAGGGAGGAGGGTCAGAGGGAGAAGCAGACTCCCTGCCGAGCAGGGAGCCCAATGCGGGACTCGATCCCGGGACTCCAGGATCATGACCTGAGCTGAAGGCAGTCGCTTAACCAACTGAGCCACCCAGGCGCCCCAGTTTTAAGGGAAAACGAAAAAGAAACCAATGAAATTAATTCTAATATATTTTATTTAACCCAATTAATAAAAAGTACTATTTCAACTTGCAATCAATATGTTTGGTTTTTTTTTTAAGATTTTATTTATTTGACAGATAGACACAGCGAGAAAGGGAACACAAGCAGGGGGAGTGGGAGAGGGAGAAGCAGACTTCCTGAAGAGCAGGGAGCCTGATGCGGGGCTCGATCCCAGGACCCTGGGATCATGACCTGAGCTGAACACAGATGCTTAACGACTGAGCCACCCAAGTGCCCTAATATAAGAAGTTATTAACGAGCCACTTTGTGTACTAAGTTTTCAAAATCCAGTGGACCTTTTATACTTGAAGCACATCTCAATTCAGAGCAGCTCTGTCCCACTTGTGCTCATGGCCCCAAATCACATTGTCTTCAGCAGCCCCCTGGTCTGAGTATGCTCCACAGAGCAGCTGCACCAGACCCACCAAGGGCTTGTCAGAAACCCAGACACAGAGTCAGAACCTGCATCAAGTTCACACACAGCACTGTCCACATCCCAACACTGTGACCAGAGGTAGCCTCAACCACCTACCTCTTCATGATGTGTTTTCCCACCTCTGTGGAACCTGTGAACCCAATTTTCCGTACATCGGGATGGTCTGAGAGTCTCTGGCCAACTAGAGAACCTGTAGGTAAGAGTGGGCAAGGGGGTCAGGGCGGCTGCCAGGTGCTGAAGGGGAGATACAAGCTCCACCACTCTCCACATGTCCATCTTGAGGCTAGAACTCTGGGCTGTGCACCCCAAGTGCTTAGTGCCCTCAGTGCCCAGGGCTCACTGGGCTTCATTGCCTGCCACAGGCAGAATTGTGTCCTCTCAAAATTCATTATGTTGAAGTCCTAACCCCCAGTACCTCAGATCTGACTGTATTTGGAGACAGGGTCTTTAAAGAAGTGATTAAGTTAAAATGAGGCTATCTTCTCCTTTCTTCAACACACACTGTCTCCTCAGCTGATCTCACCCTGGCACACCTCTTCAAATGCCATCTCCAGACACATCATCCTCTAAGTCCGTCTGGATCTGGATCCATTTGTGATTCCTCTGACTGTTTGGGATTTCCACTTGGATATCTAACAGCCTCTCAAATTCAACATATTTGAAACCAAGCTCTTAATCTTTCCCCTGATGTACTTCTCCTCCAGGTTCTCCATTTCAGCAAACAGCCTCTCCTTGCAATCAGTTGTTGAAGCTAAGAACCTGGGAGTCAGTCCTGACACTTCTCTTCCCCACCTTATCAATTGCCCAGTCCTGGGCTCCTCCACCCACCCAGTCCCTCCATTTCCACTGCTCCCCTGCCTCCGAGCTCATAAAACTGCATGTGCTCAGGTGCACCTGTGAAGATTCTGGTTAGTAGTTTTGGAGTGGGATACTTGCATCCTCTCTATATAGTTAAAGTTCTATATATTGTTAAAGCTCTAAATATAGTTAAAGCTCTATAAGTGATTTTTTAAAGATTTACTTATTCATTTTAGAGAGAGAGAGAAAGAGAAAGCGTGAGTGTGAGAAGGGGCAGAGGGAGAGAATCTTCAAGCAGGCTCCCCACTGAGTGCAGAGCCCGACACAGGGCTCCATCCCACAACACATGAGATCATGACCTGAGCCGAAACCAAGAGTCAGACGCTCAACTGACTGAGCCACCCAGATGCCACAGCTCTATAAATGATTTTGATACTAATTCCATTCCACCATTCTTGTTAAAAAGAAAACTGTTTGGGAAAGAAATATTTGCAAAAGATATATCTGATAAAGGATTGTTATCCAAAATATACAAAGAGCTCAACAATAAGAAAATAAACAACCCAATTAAAAAATGGGGAAAATATCTGTACACACACCTCATCAAAGAAGATATACTGATGGCAAATGAGTATATGTAAAGATGCTCAACATATATCATTAGAGATTGCAAATGAAAACAACCACAACACACTTACTAAAATGGCCAAAGTCCAAAATGCTGACAACATCAAATGCTAGAGAGGATATGGAGCAACAGGAATTCTTGTTCATGGTTGGTGGGAATGCAAAATGGTACAACTGCTTTGGAAGACAGTTTGGCCATTTCTTACAAAAGCAAACATAACCTTACCGTAAGATCCATCCATCACACTCCTTGGTATTTACCAAATGAGTTGAAAACTTGTCTACATAAAACACTGCACATAGATGTTATTAGTAGCTTTATTCATAGCTGCCAAAACATGGAAGCAACTGAGATGTCCTTCACTAGGTGAACAGATAAGTAACCTGTGGAGTATTATTCAGCATTGAAAAGAAATGAGCTATCAAGCCATAAAAAGATGTGGAAGAAATTTAAATGCATATTACTAAGTGAAAGAAGCCAATCTGAAAAGACTATATACTGTGTGAGCCCAACTATATGACATTATGGAAAAGGCAAAACTATGGAGACAGTAAAAGATTGGTGGCTGCCAGGGATTGGAGGGAGGGAGGGATGAGTAGGTGGAGCACAGGGAAGTTTTAGGGCAGTGACACTATTCTATATGATACCACAATGGTGGAGGCATGTCATTATACATTAGTCATATAATGTACAACACCAAGAGTGAATCCTAATGAAAACCATGGACTTTGAGTGATACTGATGTGTCAGTGTAAGTTTGTCAGTTGTAACAAACCGACCACTCTGGCGTAGGATGTTGGTAGTGAAGGAGGTGTGAGTATATGGGGATGTAGGGTATATGGGAATTCTCTACACTTTCCACTCAATTTTTCTGTGAACCTTAAACTGGTCTGAAAAATAAAGTGTATTTAATAATACTAATATTTATAAGAAGGTATCACATATCAGATTACAAAGAAACTCTCCATTTTAAAGGTTTTGTTTTTAAGTACTCTCTACACCCAATGTGGGGCTAGAACTCACAATCCTGAGATCACGAGTTGCATGCTCCACTGACTGACCTGGCCAGGTGCCCCAGAAGTTCTCAATTTTATTTTTATTTATTTATTTCTTTTAAAGATTTTATTTATTTTACAGAGAGACACAGTGAGAGAGGGAACACAAGCAGGTGGAACACAAGAGGGAGCCTGATGCGGGGCTCAATCCCAGAACCCTGGGATCATGACCTGAGCTGAAGGTAGATGCTTAATGACTGAGCCACCTAGGCACCCCATGAAGTTCTCCATTTTAGAAAGAAGAATGTTTACAAGCTATTATGGGTTAAATTGTGTCTTCCCCCATTCATATGTTGATATCCTAACCTCTAGTACCTCAGAATGTGACTTTATTTGCTATCTAGTTTGTGGTACTTTGTTATCGCAGCACTAACAAACACACACACAAGCCATATTCTCTAATCATGACATAATAAAACTAGAAATATAAGAACAGAATTTTAGAAAAAAAAACTTGGTGAGTTTTTTAGTCTTCTTACTTACTGGGTCAGAGAAGATATCAAAACTACAGTTGCATGTTATTTAAGAATAATAAAAATAGAGGAGGCAAGATGGCAGAGGAGTAGGGGACCCTGTTTCAACCAGTCCCCTGAATTTAGCTTGATATCTACCAAACCATTCTGAGCCCCCATGAAATCAGTCTGAGATGTAAGAGTATATATCTGGATCTCTACAAGCAGAAAAGCACTGCTTTTTGCAAGGTAGGAAGTGCAGTCGTGAATCTGTGGGGAGATATAGAGAGATAAACAGAAGGGGGAGGGAGGCTCCATAAGCTGGCACCTGGAAAGTGATATAACACCAGAGCACAGAATCGGAACCCTTAGAAATCTGCTCTAGGGAGGGACATCCCTCTCTGAAAGTGGCTCTGGAAATGAAAAGGCAGAACACAAATAATCCAGTCAAGAAATGGGCAGAAGACATGAACAGACAGACACTTCTCCAAAGAAGACATACAATGGCTAACAGACACATGAAAAAATGTTCATCATCACTAGCTATCAGGGAAATACAAATCAAAACCACAATGAGATACCACCTTACACCAGTTAAAATGGCTAAAGTTAAGAGGGTAGGAAACAACAAATGTTGGTGAGGATGTGGAGAAAGGGGAACCCTCTTACACTGTTGGTGGGAATGCAAGCTGGTATGGACACTCTGGAAAACAATATGGAGGTTCCTCAAGACATTAAAATTAGAGGTACCCTATGACCCAGCAATTGCACTACTGGGTATTTACCCCAAAGATACAGAAGTAGTGAAAAGAAGGGGCATATGCACCCCAATGTTCACAGCAGCAATGTCCCAAAAGCCAACCTGTGGAAGGAGCCAAGATGTCCTTCAACAGATGAATGGATAAAGAATATGTGGCTCATATATACAATGGAATATTACTCAGCCATCAGAAAGGATGAATACCCACCATTTGCATAGACATGGTTGGAACTGGAGGGGATTATGCTAAGTGACAGAAGTTAAGCAGAGAAAGACAATTATCATACAGTGAAAACTCATATGTGGAACATAAGGAATAGCATGGAGGACCATAGGGGGAGGGAGGAAAACTGAATGGGAAGAAATCAGAGAGGGAGACGAACCATGAGAGACTCGGCTCTGGGAAACAAACTGGGGGTTATAGAAGGGATGAAGTGGGGGGATGGAGTAGCCGGGTGATGGGTATTAAGGAGGGCATGTGATGTGATGAGCACTGGGTGTTATGCAACTAATGAATCACTGAACTTAATAAAAAATTTTTTTAAAATAAAATAAAAATGTCAGCTTAAGAAATGAATAATAAAAATATGAACACAATAAACTCAAAAGGTATGAGGTTGGAGTCACTTCTGAAGGCTAACATGAGGAGCCTTGTTGACAATTCCCAGGGAAATAAGTATAATTGGTGAAAATCATTAAAAGAAAACATTTAAAGTCTATGGAAATTTTCCTAAATTTCCATATAGCAAGAAAAGAAACATTTATTCAAGTAAATCTAGTAACTTTCAGGCAGAACAATGAGAGTCTGTGGTACTTGAGCCATGAACAATTCTCTCCCTCCACATCTCCCCTCTCCCTCCAATTAATGGAAACTCCACCCCAGGTAGGGGTGGTCAGGAAGGTATGGTTCCTCTCCTCAAGCTCCCAGTCCAGGGATATGACATCTTTTTCATCTCCTCCAACTCTGAGTTTTAGAGGCTAAATTCCTGGTGAGTATGGCTTCCACCCAGTCCCCATTCAGAAAGTGAAGGCTCTAACCTGGGTGTGGCAGGTTGAGACTACTGGGACCTAATCCACCTAGCCCCAGCTTCCTTACAGGGCCCAACACCTGATGCAGTGGTTCTGTGATTTGGGGCAGGGGGAGAAGCTTTCTATAAGAACAGAGATATTGACTTTATTTGAAACTGTGGGAAAGTTCAATTCTAAGGGCATTCTGAAAAACAATGGAGATTTTGGGGGTGAGCAATTAGGGAAGGCTGACAGCTTTATGACAGCAATGAGGTAAACTGCAGGTCAGTTAGTTTACCAGAGAGAACCAGGGAAGAGCTCTCTGGGTAAGAACAAACCTCAAAGGATGTCCTCAAAAATTACCCCTGCAAAGGGGCCCAAATTTAATTGGATCAGATTGTAGAGCAATTTATGACCCAGGGCATTGTTGAAAACAATAGAACAAGCAGATTGTAGTTAGTGGAACTGAACTGTTGAGTGTGATACCAAAGGAGGCAGATAGCTTAACAGGGAAACCAGGGAAAAAGAGAGTCAAAGAGAGCCCCACTAAAACTGCTGTCATCTTGTGCTCAAGGCTGTGCTCCCTGAGTGACATCACTGGCTATACACCACAGGGAAAACAGACTTCACTTTATAGCCTAGCCAAGTCAATAAAGACATAAACAAGCAAATAATGAAAACAAGCTTTGGAAAGGGAAGACGAAGATCAGTATCCAGAGTTGGTACAATATATTGCCTAACTTATCTAGCTTTTAACAAAGAAAGCTATGATGCATGCAAAGAAATAGAAAAGTGTAACCCATCACAAGAAAAAAAAAAGAAGCAGGCAATATAAGCTGAGAGGGCCCAGATGTTATACTTAACAAAGACTTCTAAGCAGCCATTATGAATATGTTCAACAAACTAAAGGAAACCATGCATAAAGGAAGCTATGATGACAATGTCTCATCAAGTAGACAATAAGCAATAAATAAAAAAAAAACAGGTAGGAATTCTGGAACTAAAAAGTACAGTAACTGAAATAAGAAATTGAGTGGCTCAATAGTAGGTTTGAACTGGCAGAAGAAAGAATCCATGAACTTGAGGATAGTTAGAGATTATGCAATCTAAAGAACAGAGAGAGGAAAAAAAATTAATGAAAAGGGCCTCAGAGGAGAGTAGGTTCCCATTAAACATACTAACATATGTATAATGGGAGTACCAGAAGGAGAGGAGAAAAAGAAAGGAGCAGAGAAAAATGTTAGCATAAATAATGGCTGAAACTTCCCAAATTTGATGAAAAACATTAGTCTAAAAATCCATGAAATTCAATGAATTCCATGTAAAATAACCCTAAGGAGATCCACTCCCAAAGGCATCTTAGTAAAAATGGTGAAAAACAAATACAAAAGAAAATTTTGGAAGCCGTAAGAGAAAAATGACTCATTGTATATAAAGGAACCCCAATAAGATTAATAGCTGACCTCTCAGGAACAATAGAGGCAGAAGGGAGTGAGATGATACATTTGAAATGCTGAAAGAACAAAACTGTCAACCAAGAATCTTATATTCAGCAAAGTTATCTTTCAAAAAATAAAGACATTTCCAGATAAACAAAAACTTAGATAATTTATTGCTAGCAGACCCACCTTAAGAGAAATATATGAAGGAAGTTCTTCAAGCTGAAAGCAAATGACATAGGCAATAATTTGAATCCACCAGACAGCACCAGTAAAGGTAATTATATAATTACAAAAGAAAGCTTAAATGAATATTTCCTTTCCTTTCTTAACTGATTTAAAAAGCAATTATATAAAATAATATGTAAATAATTGTATTGTTGGATTTATAACAACTACAAATGAAATATATTTGACAATAATAGCAGAAAGAAGGTAGGAAGGAAATGCAGTAAGAAAGTGATAACAGAGTAATTCAACAACAGAAACAAATGAAGAGAACCAGAAATGTAAATAAGGTTAGTATAGCAAACTCTGTAATTACATATTTGTTCTCCTTTTTAACTTCTTCCACAGACATAAAATTATATAAAGTTATAGCAATGTACTATTGAGTTTGTAACATAGTGAAGAGTACACAGAAATATGTGAAAAATATGTGAAAGGGAGTAGGGATAACAGAGCCAGGTAGGAATAGCATTTGTATATTTCACTGGAATTAAGTTAGCATAAATCTGAGGTATTTTCTGATGAGTTAAGAAGCATATGGTAAGATGAACCATGAAAGACTATGGACCTGAGAAACAAACAGGGTTCTAGAGGGGAGGGTGGGGGGATTGGTTAGCCCGGTGATGGGTATTAAGGAGGGCACGTACTGCATGGAGCACTGGTTGTTATATGAAAACAATGGATTGTGGATCACTACATCAAAAACTAATGATGTATTGTATGGTGACTAACATAATATAATAAAATTAAAAAATTAAAAAAATTAAAAAAAAAGAAGCATATGGTAAATCCTAGAGTAACCACTGGGAAAATAACTAAAAACTATATAGTGAAAAAAATCGTTAAAAGAATTAAAATGTTACACTAGAAAATATTCACTCAATGTAAAGAAAACCATAAAAGAGAAATAGAAACAAAAGACAGGAGACACAGAAAGCAAAAAGTAAAATTGCAGACATAAATCCAACTCTATCAATAATAACAGTAAATGTGAATGGATTAAACAATCCATTCAGAAAGGCAGAGACTGTCACACTGGATCAAAACAAGATCCAAGTACCTGCTGTCCAAGGAGACATCAGATATAAGTAGGTTGCAAGTAAAAGGATGAAAAAATATATATCATGCAAACAAAGACCATATGAAATCTATGGTAATATCAGATGAAGTAGACTATAAGACAAAAACTATTATGAAAAATAAAAAGGGGCATTTATAATAATGAAAATGTCAATCAAAAGGTATGAGGTGTAACCAAAGCTCTCTTTGAACGCTTTCCTTATTTAAATGACAAAAAACAAAAATAAATGAATTAAACTTTCAACTCAAAAAGTTACAAAAAAAAAAAAAAAAAACCCAAAACCACAGAGGAGAACACAGAAGGAAATAATGATGAAAGCAGAGGAAAAAAACAAAACAGCAATGGAATGGGTAAAGAAATTTGAGAGCTGTTTTTATTTCTGTTTTTGAGGAGAGTATGGGGACAAACAAGCACTTCTCACAAATTTGATCAATTTTAAAAGAGAAAGAAAAAGTGAAAAGTATAAGGGGGATAGAGAATCAAAAAAGAATTACTTATAAGAAATTATGAATACAACTCTATGTCAATATATTTTAAATGTGTGCAAGAAGAGACAACTTTTCCAATAAACTAGACTACTAATCACAGAAGAAACGAAAAAAGCAATTCATGTAATACCTCCCCAGATGCTCTAAGCCTAGATAAATCCTGTCCAACTTCCAAGGACAGATAATTCCCAACTTATGTAATTTATTCCAGAGCACATATCTACATACAAAAAAAAAAAATGGAAAAGCATTTTGGGGAAAATGGGAAGCATCTGAAAGAGAGAACACTTCCAGGTGTGTGTCTCTCCCACCATGGGAGAGGGCCATCTCCCTACCAGGCTGGCCACTCCCATTGGATCACTCTGCCCCCAGTTGCTCTGTCCCACTAGAGTACATCATGTAGCAAGCCCTGTTCTGACCAAATGCATCTCCAGCTGCCTGGAGCCCTGGCGCCCCCAGATGCCCATGTCCCCATCCCTTACCAGATCCTGGGAGGATATTGACCACACCCTTGGGAATGCCAGCCTTCAAGGTCAACTCTGCAAACTTCAAGGCTGTGAGTGGGGTCACCTGAGGAGGCAGGAAAGAAGACTGGGTCAGGAGGGATTGGGAAGTGGGGTTCTTCCTCCTCTCCCAGCAGCCTAGGTAGCAAGCAGGGAGGAGCAGTCATGGCAGGAAGACCCTCCAGAGGAAGCCCCATCATAGCGGGTATTGCCAACCCAGCCAGCTTCCCCTACAGCTCCAGTGGAAAGCTGGGAGGAAGGCCTGCTACTTCATGTACCTTCTAGTGCCTTCTCCTGGCAGGCTCCAGCCGTGTGGCCAGGCCTGGCCCCTTCCTGAATGTTCATAACTCCTTCACTCAGGGAGTGCGGAGTCCCAGGACTGCCTGGAAGCACGCAGTGGTCTGTGCAAGATTCTGGTTACCGCCTCACTGCTGGAGGCCATTCCTCTCCTCTTGACCTGCCAGCAGCCATTCCTCTTCAGACCCAGGTAATTTTCCTTGTAAAGGTTGGATTGTGCCCCACCCACCACCAGCCCTCAGAGCCGCCACATCTGTGGGGTGCTGGCCCTGGGAGGGCACAGGCCTGTCAGGTGCTTTTCCAGAGACAATCGCCTGGATCTGTGCGCAGCACCCCCATGCTAACGGGGGAGGTTATGGGTCATCTGAGGGTTGTTGTGATGCTCAATAAGCAAATATATGCAAATTTTTAGTTTAATTTGTTATGTATTAAAATGCTTTAGGAGTGCCTGACTCAGGATGAATACTAAATGTCAACTATTGTTGTGGTTGGTTTTTATATTATAATACTTTGGGAGCCAAATTGCCCCAAAGCAGCCAGGGGAGCAAGAGACCTCCTGGGCACACTGTCCAGAGCCACGTGATGGAGCATCTTGCCTTCGGTTCCTAACACCCCGGGGGGAGGCAGGGGAGGGGCTGCTACTGCCACTATACAGAGCAAGAAGCTGAGGCTAATGCAGGGGGTGTCCTCATCCCTGGGGGACCCTGCTCAGGCCCTTCCAGCCTGAGTGACCCCGACATCCTACCTCTGTAGCTTCTCTATGAGGGACTGGGCTTCAGTCTCAGAGCATGAGGCCTGGACAAGGGTTACCAAACAGGGTTTCTGCTCCCCCAAGCCCAGAATGCTGGCATCTGTGGAGAAATCTCTGACTGCTCACCAAGCAGCTGTAAGTACAGGGTCAGCTAACGTGACTCAGCCACCCTACCACTGAAAGAACAGACCCTGCCTACAGCCCCCACCGGCCCCTGCTGCATGCTGTCCCCGCCATTGTGAACAGGGCCCACAGAAGGCCAGCCCTCATCAGTAGTACCCCTCCTCCCTTGAGGAGAAACCAGTCCTGGGTGGGTAAAGGGGCCAAGGGGCCACCCATCTCCTTTATAGGGTGCTTACTGATACCCTTTACAGCTCACAGGCCCTGCCCGGAACACATCCACACCCACCTGGGCAGGCTTGATCACCACTGTGTTCCCAGCAGCCAGGCAGGCAGCCGTCTTCCAGGAGAGCATCATCAGGGGGTAGTTCCAAGGGATGACAATGCCACAGACCCTGCCATACAAAAGAAGGGGGACTCCATCTCTCCAAACAGCCTGGGGGCCAGAGTGCACCTGCCAACGGTGTCCTCGTTCCCAAGCCTGACACCCACTCAGCTCCACTCCACTCCACTCCACAACACTCCACCTGTTCCACTCTGCTCACTCCACTCCATCCCACTCCACAACACTCCATTCTGTTCTACTCTGCTCACTCCACTCCACTCCACAACACTCCACTCTGTTCTACTCTTCTCACTCCACTCCACTCCACCCCACTCCACTCCACAACACTCCACTCTGTTCTACTCTGCTCACTCCATTCCACTCCACCCCATTCCACTCCACAACACTCCACTCTGTTCCACTCTGCTCACTCCACTCCACTCCACCCCACTCCACTCCACTCCACAACACTCCACCTGTTCCGCTCTGCTCACTCCACTCCATCCCACTCCACCCCACTCCACAACACTCCATTCTGTTCTACTCTGCTCACTCCACTCCACTCCACAACACTCCACTCCACAACACTCCACTCTGTTCTACTCTGCTCACTCCACTCCACTCCACCCCACTCCACTCCACTCCACAACACTCCACCTGTTCCGCTCTGCTCACTCCACTCCATCCCACTCCACCCCATCCACAACACTCCATTCTGTTCTACTCTGCTCACTCCACTCCACTCCATTCCACCCCACTCCACTCCACTCCACCCCACTCCACTCCACTCCACAACACTCCACTCTGTTCCACTCTGCTCACTCCACTCTACCCCACTCCACTCCGGGCTTCCTGATATGGAGCCAAAAGTCCCCTGAGAGATAGCTCATGCCTGCCTTTCCAAAAGTCCCTGATGGGGCAGTATGTTCAATCTGGCAGTAGCCCCTCTTCCCAGCAGGGCATGATGGCCGGGAAGTTTCTGAGGGGAGCTCTGAGACCTGCATAGGGATAGTTGAGTAGGGCATGACACCAGGCAGTGGGGAGGTGACAGCAGGCAGGGCCTGGGAGAAGGCCAAGGATCACACGGGCAGTCTGAGAGCATATGGGAGAGGGTTGGGATCACACGGTGGGATAGGAGGAAGCAGGTGAGGGTCTTCCTAGGCATGAGGCCAGGGGTCAGTCCCATGGAGAGAAGGAAGCAGTCAGCCTGGGAGGCCCGATAGGCTTGCCTACTTTGCATTAAGAGATGGTACCCAGTGTCAGTGTGCCCCTCGGCCCCAGAGAAAGCCTGTGCTGAGCAGTGTATCCCTCAAGGGGAGACCTCCCCACTGTCCTGAGGGGCCTAATGATGACACATGTGGTCCTAGTAGGCATGTGGCCCTGCTTTCCCCTGACTCCTGTAAAATACAGTGCACTATCTTCGTCAGTGTCAGACAATTAATGAGCCTGTCCACACAAGAACTTTGCACAGGCTACATGACTTGTTTTCTTCATCATCATCATTTTCATGATCATGATCACCATGGGAACGTTTCCCAAAAAGATGACTTCTTAGCTAAACCCAGGCAGGGGGAAGAGTGTGGACAAAGGCTGAGGGCAGGACAAACTGGGGGTGGCTGGCACATCATTCTGGGAGCAATGGGGTGCACTGAGGGGTTAGGAAAGCCGCTCCCACCCCCAGTACACTCAGCAGGCTGAGACGGCTGAGGGAGCACAGTGAGTGTTTTCAGGGAAGGGGGTGAGGTCATCAGGGTTGTAAGGGCTCCAAGAAAAAAAGACATCAGGGAAGTCCCACTGTCATGGCTTATCTGTACTCCCCAAAATTCACGTGTTGAAATCCTAACTCCAGAACATCCTTATTTGGAATTAGGGTCATTCCAGATTAATTAGTTTAGATGAGGCCTTACTGGAACAGGGTGGGTGCCTAACCCAAAACGACTGATGCCTTTATAAAAACAGGGCCATGTGAAGACATAGACACACAGAAGGAGGACACCATGTGAACATGAGGGCAGAGATCGAGAAACACCAATGATTGCCGGTAAACCCCCAGAAGCTAGGGGAGAGGCCTGGAGCAGATTCTCCTTCACACCCTCAGAAGAAACCAACTCTCTGACACCTGAATCTGGAACTTCCAGCCCCAGAATGCCGAGACAGTAAATGTGTGCTGTTTGAGCCTCCTGTTTCGGTACTTTGTTATGATGGCCCTAGCAGACTCATACACCTGCCGACATAGGGAAAACCTCCCCACTCCCCCAACTCACTGGGAGGCTCAGCACCAGTGTCCTCCTCAGTCTGACAGGACGGACTCCCCGAGAGGCGTCTGGATGATCAATGACCCTACAGACTCATGTGACTGGCAGCCAGTGTTCATCTGGGCCCTGGTCCCCCTGCCCAGCCCCTCTCATAGGAAGGGGCTCCCAGCACTCTGGCCCTACAGGACTCTCACTCCACACTCTGATGCCTTGGCTGGGTAGTTCTTTGTTGTGGGGAGCTGTCCTGGAGCACTCCCTCCATCTCGTGTCCTCTGGGGGAAAGGCTGGGTGGGCACCGCTGCCCTGAGTCCGTGCCATCTCCCCCCAGCCTTGCCCCTCTCTGTGGGCTACAGGAGAGGGTTTACTGTGTCCACAGCCACTCTCCCGACAGGAGCCTCCCTTACCAGCAGGCCCGTCCTTCAGGACCTGGCATGTTCATTCATCTGTGCTCATTTCTGCTGATCCAAATGACACTGGAACCCATTCTCCTTCTGAAACACTCCCACGTTCTCCAGGAAACGGAGTGCCTCTGGCCACCATGCATGGGGATGCGAGGTCCCTGCTCGTGGGTCACGATGTCCCCACACCGTAAGGGACACAGAGCAGGTGGGAATGCCTGCTGGGTGCTGACCACACTGGGCCTCTGACCCATTTTAGATGATTTTAGAGGACATTCCTCAGTGTGCTTTCCTCACGCAAGTTTCTCTTGGAGCTGTTCCCTGGGGTCCCCCTAGCTCTGCCCCACCCGTTCGCACAGCTGCACTCCATGCCCTGGTAAGGATGCTGCAGAGCTCAGCAGGGGCTGTGCTGGGTTCTGCGGTCAGGGCCCCAGCACAGCTGCTGTGAGCACTCTCGGGCTGGTCTCCTGGCACACCGGTGTCAGTGAGTTGCCATAGCTGTGCCTTGTGGCAGGGGTGCATTTGGGGACTGAACAGTCACTGCCAAGCTGCCTTTCACAAGGGGGGACCCCCTCCGCTGCCCCCAGGCAGCATGAGGGGGCTTCTCTCTCCCTAGGCCATTGGGCCATCTGATGGTGAGGCGAGGCCCCTCACTGCTGGGTGTAAATCATTTCCCCAGCCCCTAGTCTGTTCTGTGTGGAGCGGACACTTGTCTTTCTCCTGTGGAGCACTGGTTCCTATCCTTTGCCTATTTATTATTTTTTTTTCCTGTTCCTTGGTGCTGTAGTTCTGTTTTTATGCACACATTCATCATTACACTCTTCTCAGATAAAATTTTTCAGGTGCACCCTCTACGAGACTGACTGCTATAGGGTTATTGAGGGGATTAAGTAAAATCATACTTGTAAAGTCATTAAAACTGCCTGGCGCAGAGCAGGTACTTTGGAAGCCAAAGCTGTTTTATTTGCTAGAATGTAGTCCCCTGAGGATACGCATTTTCATCAGTTCTGATTATTGCTGTATCTCCAGCACCTGAAGTGTCTGGCCTGTAGTAATTGGTGAACAGATAGACATTGGATAGATATGCAGAAAGGGGATGAGTGCCCGTACAACATACAGCATTGAAAAGCACCCAGTGTGTGGTGAATCTTCGCCCTGTGCTATGACTCACCCTATAGGCTCCTTCCTGGTCAAGGTCAGGTTGCGGTTCGGTCTGGCGTGGTTGATAGGGATGGTGGAGCCCTGGAAGAAGCACGGAGTGGGGGGGGGTCACTTGGGAGGGGGCTCCATTGTTTCCTCACCCGTTCCCCCTGGGCAGCCAGACTGTGCCTGGAGCTCAGAATTAAACAGAGTCTTGTCTGTGTCCTGAAGCCCCCATGAACCAGACAGGTAAGAGACCCAAACCTTCCAGATTATGTATGACAGGGGCATCTGAAGACTCCAGATAGAGGTGGACTGGGCAGCCAACAGGCGCAAGGTGCCTGCTGCACTGGGCCTGGCACAGCCTTCAGGTGGGAAGTTGGTCCTGGTACAGGTAAGACCTCTGGCTTTGACACTGAGGCAAGGAAGCGGGGAGTGGGGGGCCACGTTGCCTCTGGAGGCCGTGCTAGCCCAGGAGGCCCCGGGGGGGGGGCAACTCCAGCCAGCAGAGACGCAGCAGCAGCAGGAGCAGAAGGTGGGCCTTCCATCACACCTGCACCCCTCAGCCCCATGGAGAGGACAGAGGGCGTGAAGCCGATGGCGTGAAGCCCAGTTCTGGCAGAGACCCCACAAAACCCTCGCTGGTAGGTGTCCCATCACTGCCTATGGCGGGCAAATCTCTGAAAATGGCTCCCATGGTCACACTCTGATCCCTGGGATCTGGGAGATGGTGAGCTACTCCTGCAAAGATGTGGAATGGCACAGTTGACCTTAGGAAGGGGAGATGATGCAGGTGTCCCCAGAACCACCTGAGGAGCCCCCACAAAGGCAAAGTTTTCTTCAGTTCATGGCAGAGGAATGCCAAGCCTGAGAATGGCAAGGGGATGGAGGGCTGGGGCAAGGGCCAGAGCAAGGCCTGCAGTAGCTGAGAGCAGCCCTGGCCAGCAGCCAGCAAGGACCTGGGCTTCAGTCCTGCATCTCTGCCAATACCTGAATGGGCCTGCAGGCAGGGTCTCCCCAAAGCCTCCAGCTAAAGCCCAGCCTGGGCACACCTTGACACTGTCCTTGTGAAACCCTGGCATGGAACCCAGCCCAGCCTGCCTGGACTTCCCATCTGCAGAAATGTGAGCTGATAAATGGGGTTGTTTTAAGCCAGGAAGCTGTGCTCGTTTGTTATGCAGCATGCAGCCTAACGCACTGCCCTCAGAGTTTCCTGCTGGGCCCAGCCTGTTTATGTGAACTCACTTGGTGGGCAGGAGCCTCAGCCTTACCTGAATTTTGTCACACCAGCCAGCGAAGTAGCGGAAGGTCTGGATGGACATGCCCACATGGGTCTTCAGAGCCAATGTGTAGACAGCACCTGCATCTAGAGCCTCGATGGTGGCCAGTTCTTCCTGATGCTGCTCCATGAGGTCTGCCAACCTGGCCAGGGGGTGGGTGGGGACAGGAGGCAGATGGGTTCAGGCCTGGAATAGCCTTGCCTGCTCTTTCAAGGCCCTTCTTCAATGAGTCAGGGGCCCGGCCCTGCACTCCCAGCTCTGCCACACTCCGATGTGCTCACCTCAGTTTCCCCATCTGTGAGATGGGACAGTAAGGTTTCCTTTGCTGGGTGAGTGTAAGAAATGGTGCCCTTCTGTCCCTCTCTCCTCTCCTCTCTTTTCCTTTCTTCCTTTCTCAAATATTGATGGATTAACTACTTTATAATAATGCTTACAAATAATCCTGCAAAAACAGTCCCTCTGCCTCTATAATAAGAAGGTTACCATTCCAAAAGGCCACCCTCTCCATCTTGGACAGCCTTAACCAGGGGAAATCATGTCTGGCTTCAAGCACCAGCCGATCCAGTGGAGTGCGCCCCCACAGATGACATCTGTGGGAAGTTGGGGGGGGATGATGGGAGAGATTCAAGGGAAGGTGCATCTACACAGCCCTCCTTAAGTGTGAGCACTCCGACAGCCAGCTGCCCTCCCATGCTTCTGGTGGGTATGCTGCTATGGGCAGCCTGGGAATTAGGACTCTGCCCCCTTCCCTGATGTCAGGGAGCTCAGGGAGCAGGGTACCCAGGGGGCAGGGTGGGCAGGGGAAGGTGGAGACCACAGATCTAGAGCAGCTCTCAATTTTGTACATGGGGGAGCTCTGGCCCAGTGATGAGTCTGGGGCCAAAGCCTGCTGAGCTGCTCCTCTCTGCACACAGCAATGGCATGTCTTAAACTCCCAATTACACACTCACACTCTCTGGGAAGCCAACCCTCATCCCACACCAATCATATCTCCCTGCAGTGTCCTCCTAGCGCCCTCCCTCTTTCTTCAAACCTCGCCTGACTATTATAGATACCCTCTTAGACAAGTATTCTAGTACTATGTGCCTCTCTCTGAGGGCTGGGACAGTATTTGGTCTTCTGCTCCTTCCTGGACCTCCTACACCCACCGGGCACACAGTCAGCATGTACCACAAGGCTGGTGAGTGAAAGTGGACCAAACAGACACAAGCAATTTAGTGGCAGAGCCACACTGTTACCTCAGAGATGGTGATATACCCAGGTAATTCTCTAGTTAAGAATAACAAAGGTGTAAATCACTTTTTGAGAACTATTCTAGACCAAATAAGGGAAACACTGTGTTGTGGCATTTCAAGGCCTAGGGTTTCATCAACTAGAAAAACAGATGTGCCAAAGGCATAAATCTATATTATAAATAAGCCAAAGATGGCCTCTGTGTATTGGCCCCTAGGTTGTTCACATCTTCATTGCAGGGTGAGACCTGTCAGCTCAAAATCTTGCTGAATACACGTTAATGTATCCAATTATTTTAAAAATAGTCCAAACTTTTAGCCATTTAGAGCCTTGTTGCTTTGCATCCTCCAGGAACCTCACTTGACAGCTGTTACCATTGGTGAGATGGACCATGCAGTTTTAACTGCCGCTTTTCCCAGCCCTCTGACCCAGAGACTCCTGTTCTGCTACTGAGCAACAGTGCCGGGACATGGGAGCCCCCTCCCTGACCCCCTGGCACCGAGAGTTCCCTCGCACCCCTCCCATTCTGAGTAGGGACCCCCTGACTACAATCTCTGGAGGGTCTCCCCCTGTGGGGGCAACCATGCCATGAAGCCCATTGCGTGTTACTACTGCTCATGGTCATATCTTTTTCCTTGATCAGCCCCAAATCCCTCCAACTCTGCCAGACAATGTCACGTGCATGTGATGTGGCCATGTCATAAATCCCTAAAGTAACTATCACCCAAGCACACCATTTGGGAAGCTCTTCCAGGAGAACTGAGTGGGATTGTTCTACCATCAACTTTGTCAAGCTGCAGCTCTGCCTCCCAGAGTCCTGCCCCCAGAAAGTGCCAGTGGGGGAAGCAGAGGAAGCAACCTCCATCACCTCACAGGTCTGCAGGATAGACGTGAAGAAGGGCAAGTGTGGGGTGCCAGGCAGGCTCAGCCTTGCTTCCCCCTGGCTCCCTAACAGCAGCATGGGCCACCACCACATTCTTGGCTGTGGACGTAAGGAAGTGTCTGAACACAAGGTGACAGCTTCCCACAGACTCTCCCACCAGCTCTTGGTGGTCCTGCTCTGGCAGCTGGGGACACTGGCTCTCCAGGTTCCTGAGAGACTCTATCCTGTCCCTCAGTGGTTCTTGGAGCTGTCTAGTGACTTTCTCTAACATTCCTTTCTGGATCTTTCTTCCCAACTTATCCCTATAATGCATTCTGTAATATCTATCCATGGTGGTCCTGTTTTCCTCATTGAACGAGGGGCTGCTCCCTCCTGGGCCAGCAATGGGCACACCTCCACCATGGCGACTGGGAGACTGCATGAAGCAGGGACCAGGTTGTTAGGAGCTCTCAAGCCTGGCCTTGAGATGTGTGTCCAAGCAGTCCAGGTCTCTACTTAGAGCTGCGCAGGGACCAACCCCTCACTGTTGTGTTGCTAGTGGTGTTGTTATGGCATGTGCCACTAGATGGCAGCAGAGCACCTCAAGGAACAAAACCTCTTCTGGGCCAGCACAATCTACCATTAGAGTCCCTGCTTCGGGGCCAGAAGGCTCAGCACCGTAAGCCTGGGCTTTCACGTTTCAGTTTTGCCTAATCTGGGGGCTCTAGGAAGCCAATGGCTTCCTAAAATTGATGGGCTCTTCAAGGGGTCTTGAAACTAACTTGACTTATGGCAGGTTGGGTGCACCTTGGTCTGCCCCAAACCCCACCATTTCTTCCATTTCAAAACCATACAGGACCCCCTCTCTGTTTCATTGTGCTGGGGGCTATCCTGGTGTGTCTGGTCTCTGGAATAGAAAAAAATGGCATTCTGACTGCAAGGCCAAGACGGGGTCTCTCTCCCACCAGATGACAAGCACATTTGGACCACATCATGACCAGGCTGTATGCCTGACAGCTTCCCCAGGACCCAGAGCACAAAAGCCAGATTCCTAAAACCAGCTTGTTCACCAGTCTTTTCTTTTTTTTTTTAAATTTTATTATGTTATGTTAGTCACCATACAATACATCATTAGTTTTTGATGTAGTGATCCACGATCCATTGTTTTCGTATAACACCCAGTGCTCCATGCAGTACGTGCCCTCCTTAATACCCATCACCGGGCTAACCAATCCCCCCTCCCCCCTCCCCTCTAAAACCCTGTTTGTTTCTCAGGTCCATGGTCTCTCATGGTTCATCTCTCCCTCCAATTCCCCCCACCCATTTTTCCCTTCCTTCTCTTAATGTCCTCCATGTTATTCCTTATGTTCCACAAATAAGTGAAACCATATGATAATTGACTTTCTCTGCTTGACTTATTTCACTTAGCATATCTCCTCTAGTCCCATCCATGTTAATGTAAAAGTTGGGTATTCATCTTTTCTGATGGCTGAGTAATATTCCATTGTATATATGGACCATATCTTCTTTATCCATTCATCTGTTGAAGGGCATCTCGGCTCTTTCCACAGTTTGGCTATTGCGGACATTGCTGCTATGAACATTGGGGTGCATATGGCCCTTCTTTTCACTACATCTGTGTCTTTGGGGTAAATACCCAGTAGTGCAATTGCTGGGTCCTAGGGTAGCTCTATTTTTAACTTTTTGAGGAACCTCCACACTGTTTTCCAAAGTGGCTGTACCAACTTGCATTCTCACCAACAGTGTAAGAGGGTTCCCCTTTCTCCACAACGTCTCCAACATTTGTTGTTTCTTTCCCTGTCCATTTTTGCCATTCTAACTGGTGTAAGGTGGTATCTCAGTGTGGTTTTGATTTGGCTGGATAGACGTGAGGAAGGGCAAGTGTGGGGTGCCAGGCAGGCTCAGCCTTGCTTCCCCCTGGCTCCCTAACAGCAGCATGGGCCACCACCACATTCTTGGCTGTGGATGTAAGGCTGATGGCTAATGATGATGAACATTTTTTCATGTGTCTGTTAGCCATTTGTATGTCTTTCAAGCTATATTACAAAGCAGTGATCACCAGTCTTTTCATCACTGTTTAGTTCATCTGCCCAGCAGTCCCCCTTCTGGAAACATCACTCCACTTCCTTGGGGGTGGCTGCTCCTCCCCCACTGGGACCACTTGGTTCTAAGGGAGCAGTATTTCTCCTTCAGGCCTCACTCCCACCCCATTCTCATAAGCTAGAGCAACCCCAAGTCCTTCCCTAAGATTTCTGATAGAACTAAGGGGAGAGAGTCCCTTCTGCCCTGGTTTTAAAAAAAAGGGAAGTGTGAGATTCCAGCAGTCAGGGTCAAGCTGAGCAAGGACCAGCAGACAGGTCTTGAGAGGTCTTGGAGACAAGAACAGGCTCCATCCTTCCTTTGCTGGCTTCGGCATAAAGTAGCCCTGATCCCACCTCCAGTTCAGGCCACTCCAGGTAAATTCTGTACCTGTCTGAATCTGCCCAGGACCATCTGTTAGCTTTGCCAGTTTGCTGCTCCAATCTGATTAGCACCTTCACTTTTGTACCCTCTCATCTTCTATCACACTGTCCCCTCCACCGAGGACACCTTTCCTTTCAAGGTTACTTGTGTCTGGCGAAATCCCTCCTGTCTCTCAAGCCACTTCTTCTGAGAAACTTTTTCTGAGCCTCAGGCCTTGGTCACACAAATGTGTCCAGGACCCCACCTCCTCCTGGCAGGACCCAGGCATGCAGCCCCAACCCAAGCCAAAGGTCGGGTGTCTGACAGGTGGTTGTGGGGCTCTCACCTGTACAGGAGCCGGCCCCGGTCCCGTGCACTGATCCTCCCCCACAATCCGTTCTCAAAGGCGTCCTTAGCGGCAGCCACTGCCTTGTCAACATCGCTGACCTGGGCCAGGGACACCTGGCAGATGACCTGTGGTGGATCAGAGCTGTGAGGCCCTCCCTGGGCTCCATGTACACAGAAGCCCCACACCACCCACTCCCCCGGCCACCTGGAAGGGCTCAGAGGGGATGGTCGGCCAATGGGAGGGCCCTGGAAGGGTGTGCACAATTAGGAAAGGCAAGGGCCTTCAGAGAGACCTATTTGTGTTTCCACATACCAGGATCCTTCTTTTCACTTGCCACTGAGCCCAAACAGGGCAACAGACTCAGGCTGCAGCTACAAGGCTGAGGATTAGCTAAGTGTTTTCAAGCCAAGAACAGAAGCCCATTAATTTAGTGAGTCCCAGGTGGAAGGTTTATTTTTAAGTGAAATAGTCTAAACATTGACGGTAGCAGAAACATTCCTGTCCCCCATCCTTGCTCTGTGTCCTGACAGTGCCCACATGCACTACAGGGCAGGCTCCCACACCGCCTGCCACCTGGGCTTGACCAAAGGGAAAGCCAGGAGGAGACAGAAGTGGGAGAGGCAAGGCCAGCACCTTGCTGGTCACTACAGGTAAGGTGCACCCTCCCTGCCCAAGACCCCAGCACCCAGGCAGCACTGTCCACACAACCTCCTTTCTGGGATTCTCAAAATAGGCCTCAAGGTGGTAACAGCTCCCGATTTCTGCCTGAGGGCACTGCACCCCCTTGTGTGTGCCCCCACTCCCTGTCCACCCCTTTGTCCATCACTTTCTTTAAACTCCCCTCAAAGGACTCATTTTGAGCGTGCTATCTGTTTTCTGCAGGCCCTGAAGGATGCTATAGGGTGGGGCAGAATGGAAAACTATCAGTATGCACCTGTAGGAGTAAGTGTTGTTTCAGGTAGGTGTGTGCATAAGAGAATACAGTATCTGTGTACTGGGTCATGACATAAGAGGGTCACTGTCAAGACAGTCTGACAAACATGGGATTCAAGAAGAATTTCCCAACAGTAGGGTGCACACATATTTAAGAAGATAGGGGCCATGCTAGGGTTATTGTTGAAGTGTGGAGGAGGAGGGAATGGCTTCATTTCCTCTTTGGGGTGGGGCGTGGGGGGGTGGTTGAACTCTGTTCCCATTCTATGAAGCAGGCTCCAGACTTTTAGAGTCCTCCTGACTCCCTGCCATTTCTCCCCTCTGGGCCATTCCTGTAGGGAGGACTGGAAAATGACTGCAACCTTTCTGCATCCAAGCAGAGGCCCTCTTGGGCCAGAATCCCCAGATGCCAGGTGGTGGAGTAGATGGGAGAAGAGGCTATGGGGTAAGAAGGGGGGAGAGAGGGTAGGAGGGGGTTCTAGGCCCGCACTCACACTTCCATCTGTTGGGTTGATGGTCTCATAGGTCTTGGCACCCTCAGCATCCACAAACATGCCCCCAATGAAGAGCTGGTGGGGCATTCGGAGGTTCAGCTTGTTCATTGCCTTTTCCACCTGGGAAGGGAGTTTTTGCAGGTGTTAGCTGCAGTGTGGATTCTTCACATGGTGCATCAGTGACAGATACAAACCCACAGAGAGACACAGGAAACACTCACAGACAGATGGTAACCACTTGTGCACACACCACACACACACAAACACAGATGCACACACTGCCAAAGGGGCCAGGGCTTAAGGTCCTTCAGCCTTCTCAGGTTTCTTTTGCCAAATCTGGTCCTGCTGCCGTCCTTGGCCCAATGTGCACAGTGGTGGCAGCTGAGTGATAAGAAGAGATGACAGAATCTGAGGCCAGACTGCTTGGGCTACAACCCCAGTCCTGCCATTTACCCACTGTGTAACTTCAGGCTGGTTGCCTGGCCTCCACACGTAGGAAGTGCCAGCTGGTAGACAGACACTTGTGAGTCACCAGACATGACGCCAACTCCATTGCTCACTTCCCTATAGACCTGAAATTTCACACTGAATGGCATCCTTTGGGATGTCATTCTCTCCTGAAATTTGTTAATCAATCATCTGTCCACAATCCCAAGGTCAACCTGGTGTTCATCCTGGCCACCTGGTCACTTCATCTTTTGTTCCAAACAAATTATCCCAATGCTGAGTCCTATGGGAGCTGGTAGCCTACCAAGACACCTCAGAATGATTTTTCAAGAGTCTGTTTTAAAATTAAATTTGTGGGGTGCCTGGGTGGCTCAGTCGGTTAAGCATCTGCCATCAGCTCAGGTCATGATCCCAGCATCCTGGGACTGAGCCCCGTATCAGGCTCCTTGCTCAGTGGAGATACTACTCTCCCTGCTCATTCTCTCTCACTCTCTCTCTCAAATAAATAAATAAAATCTTAAATATATATATATATATATATATATATATATAATTTGCAATTGTATCATTACACTTCCATATATACAAGTTGAATGTACAGGATCACTTGTTTTGCTAATAGGAAAATATTCCCAATTCCCCATTCTCTCTCTTTCTTTTCTCTTTCTCCCCTTTACCTCCCTCTACCTCCCTCTCTCCCTTTCTTTCTCTTCCTCTTTTGGCATTTCAACAAAAGGAATTTAATGCAGGAAATTGGTTTCACAGGTGATGAAAGAGCTGAGAGGCCATGAGTCAACCCAGAGATTGACCCAGAGATTGACAATAGCAGGCAGTCCCAGAAATTACTAGACTAGAAGGACAGGAAAGTGGTGGGACCAGAACTAGGGTCTAGAGTCCCCCAGAGGAACTAGAATCTTGGCAGGGTGATCTGGCAGGGGCTGGAGCCACAGGAGAGATGAGGCCACTGCTGGGAAAAACCACCAAAGGAGGAGGGTGAGAAGTACACTGTAAAAGTCTCTCTCTTTTTTTGGATTATTTATTCATTTATTTGTCAGAGAGACAGAGAGAAAGAAATAGAGAGAGAGAGAGCACGAGCAGGGGGAGAAGCAGGCAGAGGGAGAAGCAGGCTCCCCACTGAGCAAGGAGCCCAACTCGGGACTCGATCCCAGGACCCTTGGATCATGACCTGAGCCGAAGGCAGACACTTAAACAACTGAGCCACCAGGCATCCCAGTCTCTTCTTAATACCATAGTCTCAGGACCCCTGGGTGTCTCAGTCTGTTAAGCATCCAACTCTTGATTTTGGCTCAGGTCATGATCTCAGGTCGTGAGCCCTGTGTCTGGCTTCACGCTAGGTGTGGATCCTGCTTAAGTTTCTCTCCCTCTCCTTCTGCCCCTCCCCACCATGCTGATGCTCAATCTCTCTCTCTCTAAAAAAATATTTTAAATAAAAAAATATATCCTAGTTTCATGTCTTGGGGATCAGAATTTGTTCTATAGATAACAATTTCCTCTGTTGTATTTGCCTAACTGCACTGGCACCCTCAGGGTATCCACGGTTACCAGGGAGAGCTTGGGACACTGAAGGTGGGCTCTTAGGTGCCCTGCCTTCCTGATGTCCAGATTTCCTCCATGTGTCATTGTGGATCCACAGATGTGGGTGTCTGTAGGGCCAAGCCCATGTGGAAGGCCCAGGACTCACATAGTCAATGATGCACTCGTGGTCTTTGTCATCCCCTCGTAGCTTTCTCACTAATAGTTGGATGAAGTCCCCAAAAGTGGTTGCCATGTAAACATCTTCATTTTCTAATTCCAGTTCATCACACAGCTCCTTCACTTCCTCAACCAGTCTGGAGAAAAGAAGATGGAAAAGTGGGAGCATGGGAAGAGGCTTGGCAAAACTGCATCATTGTAGTTGCAGAGGTTATGGTGCCAAACAGTTTCCTAGAACGGACCTTCATCTCAACACCCAAAGTGTGAGTATTAGTTTAGAACTGGGGTTCAGAGCCCAGTCCATGGATTCAGAAGGCCCCAGTTTCGAGTTCTGGTTCCACCACTTACTAATTTGTGACCTTGGGCAAGTGAAAAACTCCTCTGCACTTCAGTTTCTTTGCTGCAAAATTGGAATAGTAATAGCTCCTTCACCAGTTTCTGATGAGTAAATGACACAATCTACATGCTGGTAATAATAATCAATATGAGATTAATAATACTCTTTGAAAGACATTGTTAAAAGAATGAAAAGACAAACCACACATTGGGGGAAATATTTCCAAATAACATATCTGATAAAGGACTTGTATTCAGAATATATAAAGAACCCTCAAATTTCAATACTAAGAAAAAAAAAAAAAACAATCCAAGTAAAAATGGGCAAAAGATTGAACAGATGTTTCCCCAAAGAAGAAATACAGATGGCAAAAACCATATGAAAATATGTTCACTATCACTAATCATTAGGGAAATGAAAATTAAAACAACAATGAAATATTTCTACACACATACCAGAATATCTAAAATTAAAGTCTGATCTCACGGGGAGGAGAGATGTTGGAAGAGTAAGGCGACCCTAGGTTTGTCTTGTCTCTTCAATATAGCTAGATAGTTGTCAAATCATTCTGAACATCTGTGAAAGTAATCAGAGATCTGAGAAAAGAAATGCTGCAACTCTACAAGTAGAAAAGTGACCACTTTTTGGAAGGCAGGAGGTGTGGAGACTTGAGCTGGGGTGATATATCTGAGGATACAGTGGAGGGGGAGGGGCTTGCTTAAGGAGGCTACTGCAAAGTGTTATAAGTAACAGAGAGCAAAATCAGAGCTAGAATTCTGCTACAGTGGGGTATGTCCCTGGTTTAAAGGTGCTCAGGTGGTGAAGCAGGGCAGAATCCCAGGTGGGAAAGGATGGTCTCAGGATCCCCAGGGTCACAAGAAGAACAGGGGTGTCTGTGTGTGGCAGAGTTCCCAGGCACAAGAGTGGGGAAGCTGGCTGAAAACAGTGCTCTGTGTTGCCATTAACTGTGAACTGCTGCATGGTCATGTGACCACCTTCCTGGCAGGGGTCCAGCAAAGGCAGAAGCATGGTGAGACCCCCTTCCATCCCCTGGGAGGAACAGCATGGGTCTGTGCTGCAGGAGTCCATAAAACTTGCAGTTTTGAAATTCAGTCATGTGCTTGAGATAAAAACGCTCAGTGACAGGTCTGGTGTACACAGAGTTTGGACTGAAACTGGGGAGAGAAGTGATTGACTGCTTTTCTGTGAGGGCTCACTGAGGAGTGAGGGGTGTGAACTTTCAGCTTCTTTCTTATTTTGGGATCTAGTTTCTTTTTTTTTTTTTAAGATTTTATTTATTTATATGACAAAGAGAGACAGCGAGAACAGGAACACAAGCAGGGGGAGTGGGAGAGGGAGAAGCAGGCTTCCCGCTGAGCAGGAAGCCCGATGCAGGGCTCGATCCCAGGACCCTGGGATCATGACCTGAGCCGAAGGCAGACGCTTAACGACTGAGCCACCCAGGCGCCCAGGGGATCTAGTTTCTTTTAACAAGCACACCAAAACACACCCAGGATCCAACTTGTTGTTTTGTTTTTTGTTTGTTTTTGTTTAGTTCTGTTTTTGTTTTTGTTTTGTTTCTTTTGCTTTTTCTTTTGTCATTGTTTCCCTTTCTTTCTTCTTTTCTTTTCTAGACCAAATGACAACACAGAGAAATTCACCTCAAAGGAGGTAGTACTTATTGACAGAGATTTAATCAATACAAATATAAGTAAGATGTTTGAACTACAATTTAAAACAACAGTAATAAAGATACTAGCTGGGCTTGAAAAAAGCAAACAAGACACTAGAGAATTCCGTACTGTAGAGATAAAAGAATTAAAACTTAGGCCAAAATTAAAAATGCTATTACTGAGACACCATCCCAAATGGAGGCTATAAAAATGAGGATGAATGAATCAAAAGAGAGAATCAGTGATATAGAAGGTAAATGATGGAAAATAAGGAACTTGAAGAGAGAAAGAAAACTATTAGATCGTGAAGGGAGACTTAGAGAACTCAGTGATTCCATAAAGCAAAATAATATCCAAATAGGGGTCCCAGAAGAGGAGGAGGGGGAGAAATGGGCAGAAGGTTTATTTGAGCAAATTGTACCTGAGAACTTCCCTAATCTAGGGAAGGAAACAGGCATTCAAGTCCAGGAGGCACAGAGAAAACCCCTCAAAATCAATAAAAATAGGTCAACACCCCAACATATAATAGTGAAGCTTGCAAATTACAGAGATAAAGAGAAAATCCTGAAAGCAGCTTGGTACAAGAGGTCCTTAACCTACAATGGTAGACACATAGGCTGGTAGCAGACCTGTCCACAGAGACCTGGCAGGCCAGAAAGGATGGGCATGATGTATTCAGTGTGCTAAATGGGAAAAATATGCAGCCAAGAATACTTTTAAAAAAATTTATTATGTTATGTTAATCACCATACATTACATCATTAGTTTTTGATGTAGTGTTCCATGACTCAATGTTTATGTATAACACCCAGTGCTCCATTCAATACGTGCCCTCTTTAATACCCATCACCAGGCTAACCCATCTCCCCACCCCCCTCCCCTCTAGAACCCTCAGTTTGTTTCTCAGAGTCCATAGTCTCTCATGGTTCGTCTCCCCCTCCGATTTCCCCCCCTTCGTTTTTCCCTTCCTACTATCTTCTCTCTCTCTCTTTTTTTAACATATAATGTATTATTTGTTTCAGAGGTACAGGTCTGTAATTCATCAGACTTACACAATTCACAGTGCTCACCATAGCACATTCCTTCCCCAATGTCTATCACCCAGCCACTCCATCCCTCCCACCACCCACCACTCCAGCAACCCTCAGTTTGTTTCCTGAAATTAAGAATTCCTCATATCAGTGAGATCATATGAAACATGTGTTTCTCTGATTGACTTATTTTGCTTGGCATAATACCCTCTAGTTCCATCCACGTTGTTGCAAATCAGCCAAGAATACTTTATCCAGCAAGGTGTCATTCAGAATAGAAGGAGAGATAACGAGCTTCCAAGACAAACAAAACCTAAAGGAATCTGTGAACACAAAGCCAGCCCTGCAAGAAGTATTAAAGGGGATCATCTGAATGAAGACAGAGCCCAAAAGTAAATAAGATCAGAAAGGAACAGAGATCAGTTGGTTAAGCGACTGCCTTCAGCTCAGGTCATGATCCTGGAGTCCCGGGATCGAGTCCCGCATCGGGCTCCCTGCTCGGCAGGGAGCCTGCTTCTCCCTCTGACATTCCCCCCTCTCATGTGCTCTCTGTCTCTCTCATTCTCTCTGTCTCAAATAAATAAATAAAATCTTTAAAAAAAAAAAAGAAAGGAACAGAGACAGTCTATGGAACAGTGGCTTTACAGGTAATACAATGGCATTAAATTAATATCTTTCAACAATTACTCAGAATGTACTCATTTTAGACTCAAAGAAACCACCAGATTGAAAGTAAGGGGGTGGAGAACCATTGGTCATGCTAATGGAAATTAAAAGAAAGCTGGAGTAGCAATCCTTATATCACACAAACAATAACTCTTTGTTATATCAAACAAACAACTTGGTTTATTTTAAACCAAAGACTGTAATAAGAGATGAAGAAAGACACTATATCATAATTAAAGGGTCTATCCAACAAGAAGATCTAACAATTGTAAGTATTTATGCCCCTAATGTGGGAGCAGCCAAATATATAAACCAATTAATAACAAAATTAAGAAACTCATTGATAATAATACAATAATAGTAGGGGACTTTAATACCCCCCTCACAGCAATGGACAGATCCTCTAAGCAGAAGTACAAAAAAGAAACAAAGACTTTGATTGACACAATGGACCAGATGAACTTTATAGCTATAGTCAGAACATTTCATCCCAAAGCAGCAGAATACATATTCTTCTCGAGTGCACATAGAATGTTCTCCAGAAGAGATCACATACTAGGTCACAAATCAGGCCTCAACTGGTAAAAAAATATTGAGATCATACCATGCATATTTTCAAACCACAATGCTATAATATGAAGTCAACCACAAGAAAAAAATTGGAAGAACCACAAATACATGGAGGTTAAAGAATATCTTATTGAAGAATGAATGGGTCAACCAGGAAATTAAAGAAGAATTTTTTAAAATTCCTGGAAACACGATTCAATGAATCGTGGATCACTACATCAAAAACTAATTATGTATGGGGGGAGGAGCAAGATGGTGGAGGAGTAGGAGACCTAAATTTCTTCTGATCCCAGGAATTCAGCTAGATAGGGATCAAACCATTCCAAACACCTACAAACTCCACAGGAGATCAAAGAAAAGAGTAGCAGCAACTCTCTGAACAGAAAAGCGACCACTCTTTGGAAGGTAGGACGTGCAGAGAAGTGAATCTGAGGCAATATTTGGGAAGATAGATGGCGGGGGAGGGGGCCTCCATCAGCTGCTACTGGCAAGTGATACAGCAGCAGAGCACAAAATCGGAACTTTAAGAAGTCGGCTCCGCTGAGGGACATCGCTCCAGTGGCTAAGCGGGGGGTGGAACCCTTGAGGGACAGTGTGGTCTCAGGACCCTCGGGGTCACAGGAAGACCGGGGGTGCCTGAGTGCAGCAGAGCTCCCAGGTATCAGAGTGGGGAAGCCGGCTGCAGAGACGGAGCCAAGGAGCGAGCTCTCAGCTCAGGGTTGCCATAAATTGTGATCCATGGCACAGTCGGGCCACTGCTCTTCCAGCAGGGACTCCACAAGCGGCAGATTGGGGGAAACTCCCCTTCCTTCCTCTGGAGGAGCAGCACGGGAGCACACTGCAGGGATGATGGGTTTGGAGACTCCACATGGGGTCATGAGCCAGAGACAGAAACGCGCGGTCACAGGCTGGGTGAGCATGGAGTGCAGCCGGAGACCGGGGAGACGGGAGTGATTGACTGCTTTTCTCTGGGGGTGCATTGAGGAGTGGGGCCCTGAGTTCTCAGCTCCTCCCGGGTGGAGATTGGGAGGCTGCCATCTTCACTCTCATCCTCCAAAGATGTACGGAAAGCTTGCAGGGAACAAAAGCTCCCGAGAGCAAACCCGAGCAAATTACTTAGCCCCGACCTGGCAAGGGCAGGGCAATTCCGCCTCTGGCAAAGACATTAGGGAACCTCAGCAACAGGCCCCTGCCCCAGAAGATCAGCGAGAACAGCCAGCCAAGACCAAGTTTACCGATCAATGAGAGCAGCAGAACTCCAGCGCTAGGGGAATACTGCACATAGAATTCATGGCTTTTTTACCATGATTCTTTAGTCTTTCAAAGTTAATTTTTTTTAACTGTCTTTTTTTCTTTTTTGAATTTTTCTTTTTCCCTTTTTCAACCAACATCTTATCAATCCCTTTTTTTAAAAAAACATTTTTATTTTTCATTTTTAGAGTCATATTCTATCCCTTCATAGTAGTTACCCATATTTTTGGCTTATATATATAAGTTGTTCTCTCTTTAAAATTTTGAGATAGTTTCTTCTAACAGATTAAAAAATACCCTAAATATCTAGTATATGGTTTTTTCTACTCCCCTGCCTGATCACATTCTCTCCCTTTTTTTTCTTTTTTCTTTTTTTAAATCCTCTTCTTTCTTTTTTCAAACAACTTCTTATCAATTCGTTTTATAAAATTTTTTATAATTTCCATCTTTACAGTCATATTCCATCCCTTCATCATATCAACCCTTATTTTTGTACATATATAAGTTTTTCTTTCTTTAAAATTTTGGGAGGCACTTTCTCCTAAAAGACCAAAATACACCCCAAATCTAGTGTGTGGCACTGATCTATATACCAGTCTGATCATATTTGATCACATTCTGTTTTTTTTTTGTTGTTGTTGTTCTGTTTTGTTTGCTTTTGTTTGTTTTTATCTTTATCTTTTTCTTTTTCTTTTTTCTCTCTTTCCATTTCTTTTTCCACTGCTTCAGGTCTTTTCTGATTTGTTTAGAGTATATTTTCTGGGGACGTTGTTACTCTGCTAGCATTTTCTTCTCTCATTAATCTATTCTCCTCTGCACAAAATGACAAGACGGAAAAAATCACCTCAACAAAAAGAACAAGAGGTAGTACCGACTGCCAGGGACAAATCAATACGGACATTAGTACGATGTCAGATCTAGAGTTCAGAATCATCACTTTAAAGATACTAGCTGGGCTAGAAAAAAATATGGAAGTTATTAGAGAAACCGTTTCTGGAGAAGTAAAAGAACTAAAATCTAACCAAGTTGAAATAAAAAAGGCTATTAATGAGGTGCAATCAAAATGGGGGCACTAACTGCTAGGATAAATGAGGCAGAAGAGAGAATCAGTAATATAGAAGACCAAATGATGGAAAATAAAGAAGCTGAGAAAAAGAGAGATAAACAACTACTGGATCACAAGGGCAGAATTTGAGAGATAAGTGATACCATAAGACGAAACAATATTAGAATAATTGGGATCCCAGAAGAAGAAGAAAGAGAGAGAGGGGCAGAAGGTATAATGGAGCAAATGATAGCAGAGAATTTCCCTAATTTGGGGAAGGAAACAGGCATGAAAATCCAGGAGGCACAGAGAACCCCTCTCAAAATCAATAAAAATAGGTCAACATCCCGACATCTAATAGTAAAACTTACGAGTCTCATAGACAAAGAGAAAATCCTGAAAGCAGCCCGGGAGAAGAGATATGTAACCTACAAGGGTAGAAACATTAGATTGGCAACAGACCTATCAACAGAGACCTGGCAGGCTAGAAAGGACTGGCAGGATATATTCAGAGCACTAAATGAGAAAAATATGCAGCCAAGAATACTCTATCCAGCTAGGCTGTCATTGAAAATTAAAGGAGAGATAAAAAGCTTCCAGGACAAACAAAAACTAAAGGAATTTGCAAACACAAAACCAGCCCTACAAGAAATCTTGAAAGGGGTCCTCTAAGCAAAGAGAGAGCCTAAAAGCAACATAGACCAGAAAGGAACACAGACAATATACGGTAACAGTCACCTTACAGGCAATACAATGGCACTAAATTCCTATCTTTCAATAGTTACCCTGAATGTAAATGGGCTAAATGCCCCAATCAAAAGACGGCTATCAGACTGGATTAAAAAACAAGACCCATCGATATGCTGTCTGCAAGAGACTCATTTTAGACCCAAAGACACCCCCAGATTGAAAGTGAGGGGGTGGAAAACCATTTACCATGCTAATGGACACCAAAAGAAAGCTGGGGTGGCAATCCTTATATCAGACAAATTAGATTTTAAACCAAAGACTGTAATAAGAGATGAGGAAGGGCATTATATCCTACTTAAAGGGTCTATCCAACAAGAAGATCTAACAATTGTAAATATCTATGCCCCTAACATGGGAGCAGCCAATTATATAAGGCAATTAATAACAAAAGCAAAGAAACACATCGACAACAATACAATAATAGTGGTGGACTTTAACACCCCCCTCACTGAAATGGACAGATCGTCTAAGGAAAAGATCAACAAGGAAATAAAGACTTTAAATGACACACTGGACCAAATGGACTTCACAGACATATTCAGAACATTCCATCCCAAAGCAACGAAATACACATTCTTCTCTAGTCCCCATGGAACATTCTCCAGAATAGATCACATCCTAGGTCATAAATCAGGTCTCAACCAGTACCAAAAGATTGGGATCATTCCCTGCCTATTTTCAGACCACAATGCTTTGAAACTAGAACTCAATCACAAGAGGAAAGTCGGAAAGAACTCAAATACATGGAGGCTAAAGAGCATCCTACTGAAGAATGAATGGGTCAACCAGGAAATTAAAGAATTAAAAAAATACATGGAAACCAATGAAAATGAAAACACAACTGTTCAAAATCTTTGGGATGCAGCAAAGGCAGTCCTAAGAGGAAAGTATATAGCAATACAAGCCTTTCTCAAGAAACAAGAAAGGTCTCAAGGACACAACCTAACCCAACACCTAACGGAGCTGGAGAAAGAACAGCAAATAAAGCCTAAACCCAGCAGGAGAAGAGAAATAATAAAGATCAGAGCAGAAATCAATGAAATAGAAACTAAAAGAACAGTAGAACAGATCAATGAAACTAGGAGCTGGTTCTTTGAAAGAATTAACAAGATTGATATATCCCTGGCCAGACTTATCAAAAAGAAAAGAGAAACGACCCAAATCAACAAAATCATGAATGAAAGAGGAGAGATCACAACCAACACCAAAGAAATACAAACAATTATAAGAACATATTATGAGCAACTCTATGCCAGCAAATTAGATAACCTGGAAGAAATGGAGGCATTCCTAGAGATGTATCAACTACCAGAACTGAACCAGGAAGAAATAGAAAACCTGAACAGACCTATAACCACTAAGGAAATTGAAGCAGTCATCAAAAATCTCCCAAGAAACAAAAGCCCAGGGCCAGATGGCTTCCCAGGGGAATTCTACCAAACATTTAAAGAAGACTTAATACCTATTCTTCTGAAACTGTTCCAAAAAATAGAAATGGAAGGAAAACTTCCAAACTCATTTTCTGAGGCCAGCATTACCTTGATCCCAAAACCAGACAAAGACCCCATCAAAAAGGAGAATTACAGACCAATATCCCTGATGAACATGGATGCAAATATTCTCACCAAAATACTAGCCAATAGGATCCAACAGTACATTAAAAGGATTATTCACCACGACCAAGTGGGATTTATCCCAGGGCTTCAAGGTTGGTTCAACATCCACAAATCAATCAACGTGATACAATACATTAACAAAAGAAAGAACAAGAATCATATGATCCTCTCAATAGATGCAGAAAAAGCTTTTGACAAAGTACAGCATCCTTTCTTGATCAAAACTCTTCAGAGTATAGGGATAGAGGGTACATACCTCAATATCATAAAAGCCATCTATGAAAAATCCTACAGTGAATATCATTCTCAATGGCGAAAAACTGAGCGCTTTCCCCCTAAGGTCAGGAACGCGGCAGGGATGTCCACTATCACCACTGCTATTCAACATAGTATTGGAAGTCCTAGCCACAGGAATCAGACAACAAAAAGAAATCAAAGGCATCCAAATCGGCAAAGAAGAAGTCAAACTCTCACTCTTTGCAGATGATATGTTACTTTATGTGGAAAACCCCAAAGACTCCACCCCAAAACTGCTAGAACTCATACAGGAATTCAGTAAAGTGGCAGGATATAAAATCAATGCACAGAAGTCAGTGGCATCCCTTACACCAACAACAAGACAGAAGAAAGAGAAATTAAGGAGTCGGTCCCATTTACAATTGCACCCAAAACCATAAGATACCTAGGAATAAATCTAACGAAAGAGACAAAGGATCTGTACTCAGAAAAGTATAAAATACTCATGAAAAAAATTGAGGAAGACACAAAGAAATGGAAAAACGTTCCATGCTCATGGATTGGAAGAACAAATATTGTGAAGATGTCAATGCTACCTAGAGCAATCTACACATTCAATGCAATCCCCATCAAAATACCATCAACTTTTTTCACAGAAATGGAACAAATAATCCTAAAATTTGTATGGAACCAGAAAAGACCCCGCATAGCCAGAGGAAGGTTGAAAAAGAAAAGCAAAGCTGGCGGCATCACAATTCCGGACTTCCAGCTCATTACAAAGCTGTCATCATCAAGACAGCATGGTACTGGCACAAAAACAGACACATAGATAAATGGAACAGAATAGAGAGCCCAGAAATGAATCCTCAACTCTATGGTCAACTCATCTTTGACAAAGCAGGAAAGAATGTCCAATGGAAGAAAGACAGTCTCTTCAACAAATGGTGTTGGGATAATTGGACAGCCACATGCAGAAGAATGAAACTGGACCATTTCCTTACACCACACACAAAAATAGATTCCAAATGGTTGAAAGACCTCAATGTGAGACAGGAGTCCATCAAAATCCTAAAGGAGAACACAGACAGCAACCTCTTTGACCTCAGCCGAAGCAACTTCTTCCTAGAAACATCGCCAAAGGCAAGGGAAGCAAGGGCAAAAATGAACTATTGGGACTTCATCAAGATAAAAAGCTTTTGCACAGCAAAGGAAACAGTCAAGAAAACCAAAAGACAACCGACAGAATGGGAGAAGATATTTGCAAATGACATATCACATAAAGGGCTAGTATCCAAAATCTATAAAGAACTCATCAAACTCAACACCCAAAGAACAAATAACTCAATCAGGAAATGGGCAGAAGACATGAACAGACATTTTTCCAAAGAAGACATCCAAATGGCCAATAGACACATGAAAAAGTGCTCAACATTGCTCAGCAGCAGGGAAATCCAAATCAAAACCTCAATGAAATACCACCTCACACCAGTCAGAATGGCTAAAATTAACAAGTCAGGAAATGACAGATGTTGGCGGGGATGTGGAGAAAGGGGAACCCTCCTACACTGTTGGTGGGAATGCAAGCTGGTGCAGCCACTCTGGAAAACAGTATGGAGGTTCCTCAAAAAGTTGAAAATAGAGCTACCATATGATCCAGCAATGCACTACTGGGTATTTACCCCAAAGATACAAAAGTAGGTATCCTAAAGGGTACGTGCACCCCGATGTTTATAGCAGCAATGTCCACAATAGCCAAACTGTGGAAAGAGCCCAGATGTCCATCAACAGATGAATGGATAAAGAAGATGTGGTATATATACACAGTGGAATATTATGCAGCCATCAAAAGGAATGAGATCTTGCCATTTGCAATGATGTGGATGGAACTGGAGGGTATTATGTTGAGCGAAATAAGTCAAACAGAGAAAGACATGTATCATATGATCTCACTGATATGTGGAATTCTTAATCGCAGGAAACAAACTGAGGGTTGCTGGAGTGGGGGGTGGGGTGGGAGGGATGGGGTGACTGGGTGATAGACACTGGGGAGGGTATGTGCTCTGGTAAGCGCTGTGAATTGTGAAAGACTGTTGAATCTCAGATCTGTACCTCTGAAACAAATAATGCAATATATGTTAAGAAAAAAAAAAGAAGAAGAAGAAGTTAGCAGGAGGGGAAGAATGACGGGGGGGAAATCGGAGGGGTAGATGAACCATGAGAGCCGATGGACTCTGAAAAACAAACTGAGGGTTCTAGAGGGGAGGGGGGTGGGAGGATGGGTTAGCCTGGTGGTGGGTATTGAGGAGGGCACATTCTGCATAGAGCACAGGGTGTTATGCACAAACAATGAATCATGGAACACTACATCTAAAACTAATGATGTAATGTATGGGGATTAACATAAGAATAAAAAATAAAAATAAATAAATAAATAAATAAATAAATAAATAAATAAATCAACTCAAAATGTATTAAAGACTTAATCAAAGACCTGAAATTACAAAACTCCTAGAAGAAAATATAGGGAAATTTTTCATAAAATTGGTTTTAGTTATGATTTCTTGGGTATTATATCAAAATCATGGCAACAAAAGCAAAAACAGACAAGTAGAACTACATTAAATAAAAATCTTCTGCACAGCAAAGGAAACAATCAATAGAGTGGTAAGGCAATCTATAGGAAGGGAGAAAATATTTGCAAACAATATATCTGAGGGGTTAATATCCAAAATATATAAGGAACTCCTACAATTCAACAGCAAAACCCCCCAAATAATCCAATTTAAAATGGGCAAAAGACTTAAATACACATTTTTCCAAAGACATATACAAATGACCAACAGGTATATGAAAAGATCCTCAATATCACCAATCATTAGGGACATGAATGTCAAAACCACAATGAGATATCACCTCACAACTATGAGGATGGTCTTTTTTTAAGTGCTAAAAGAGAAATTGGAACCCTTGTGCACTGTTGGTAGGAATCTGAAATGGTGCTGCCACTATGGACAGCAGTGTTGATACTGCTGAAAACATTAAAAATAGAACTGCCAAGGGCACCTGGCTGGCTCAGTCAGAGGAGCATATGACTCTTGATCTCAGGGTTATGAGTTTGAAGCCCACATTGGGTGTAGAGATTACTTAAATAAATAAATAATTTAAAATATTAGAACTACCATAAGACCCAGCAATCCCACTTTTGGGTATTTACCCAAAAGAATTGAAATCAGGATCTCCAGGAGATAGGTGCACTCCCATATTCATTATTCACAAGAGCCAAAGGCAGAAACAACCTAAATGTCCACCAATGGATGAATAAAGAAAAGGCAGAAACAACCTAAATGTCCACCAATGGATGAATAAAGAAAATGCGGTGTAGATATACAATGGGATATTATTCAGCCTTAAAAAAGAAGGAAGTCCTGTCACATACTACAACACTTTTAAACCTGATTATGCTGTGAAATAAGCCAGTCAAAGAAGGACAAATACTAAATGATTCCACTCATATAATGTATATCAAGTAATCAAACTCATAGAAGCAGAGAGTAGAATGATGGTTGCCAGGAGCTGGGTGGGGATTTGCTGTTCAATGGGTATAAAATTTCATTCATGAAAGATTAAAAAGTTCTGGATATCTGTTGTACACCATGTGCTTATAGTTAACAATACTGGAATGTACATTTAAAAATTTGTTAAGAAGGTGGATCTCATATGTTTTTTTACCATAATAGAAACAAAAGGATATATGCTCTTAAGTATTCACAAAACAAAAAAAAGCATCAGTTTTATCTGCATCCTCCAATTGACCTCAGCTCAGAAGCTCTAGGCAGTTCTGGCTTGTCCTCAGGACATCATTTTCTCAGGTGTCTGAAATTCTTCTTCTGAGCAGTATTAAAAAAAAAAAAAAAGCAAACACTGATTTTATTCTTCATACTGACCACACACATAAATCAGAATGAGATATAAGAGACCTATAGTGTCCAAGGTTTCCAAGCATACAGGCCCATTTCAGCCCTTTTAATGTGTGGTAGGTTGCAAAACTGGCTACAATGCTCCACCCCTTCTGTAGTCCCAGCCTTTAGAGCACCTGCCATTAGAAGGTGGTGTCCATTTCCTTACTCCTTGAAGTTGGGCCAACTCCATGACTTGCTTTGGCCAATAAATGCAGCAGATATGATGTACTTTCTTGGACCCTCTGCCTCCTAGGACCTTCTCACCATCATATGAACAAGCCTGCACTGGCCCTCTAACGGGGCCATCCTAGACCAACCAGCCCCCAGCTGACCTGGGAGCTGACCACAAACACTTAAGTGAGCCCAGCTGACATCAGTCTGGCCCAGATCAACTGAGCCCAGCCCAAACTGTTGACCCACAGAACCATGAGCTTAAAAAATGGTGGTGTTTTAAGCCACTATCTTTTGAGGTGCTTTGTTACACAGCAAAAACTAACTGATACAATATATATCCCCAATTCTTATGATCATAGTTGCTCTTCTGAATTAACCCCTTTTAAGATCCTCCCCAGAATCTCCTCCAGGTACACAGCATGGATCTCTTCCTCAAACTACTATTTGCATGAAGCTTTTTATTATAATATCATTAAAATAAAGGAGAGAGGCCTCTCATCAGGATAATTTGTCGTTACTCAATTCAGGCTCAGGTGGACTTTTCAATTTGGTCAGACAGCAGCTTCATTCTTGGCTCACCCCAGAGCACAAATGTTAGCCTCCTCCTTGTTTTTTTCCCCCAAAGTTCTTGGAAACATGTAAGTCTTCCCTTGCATTCACAGGGGACTAGATTTCACATATTCTAGGTCACTCTGGATCCCTTTCCCTCATCAGTGCACTCCTCTGATTGGCACTCCCCACTCTACAGCTCTACTGAAGGAACCCAAATGCAGAGCTCAGTTGAGTGTTTCTGACACTCTTCTGAACACTGTATCAATAGCACATACTTCCTTAATTTCACACATGAATTTTTCTCTACTTAAGTGAGCTCCACAGAATTTCCTTTGCACCTTCCTGAAGCACAAGAAACCTCTCTCCATGTGTGGTACACATCTTTGCTTCTGCCTTCACAACACCCACTTCCCCTTCTTCTGGGAACAGCATTGACACTTTCCAAGGGAACAACTTCCTCCTCTCTTTCTAGAGATGTGGGTTGAATGTAGTCCTATCAACCCTTGGCTGCAGAGGTGGGCACGTGACCCAGCTCTGGCAGGTCAGAGCATGCCTCCTCCTGGCCAGCAATCGATTCTTACTGGGGCACATGACTCCATCAGAACCAGTCAAATTCAAGTCTAGGACTTATGTGGAAACTGTCAGAGACCACCCACCTTTTGACTGGAAATGCTGATAACACAAGAAATTAGAACAGAGCTACTGGGCAGCCATCTTGTCACTATGAAGAGAAATCCTGCCCCAAAATGAAGCAACAGACACTGACAATGTTAATGACATAATTTGAGTCTTTGGAGTAATCAGCCATGCCTAAGAAAGCTATCATGATCCTTTTGACTTTTTTGTTCTTTTTTGTTTAAACCAGACTGAACTAAGTTACGGTTGCTTGCAAACAAAGATGTTCTACTACATCCCACATCTTTCCCTTTATACAGATTAGAACTTACCACTGTTAAATGGAAAGCAGGATGATTCATATGAAGTTGAAGAATGGTTAACCTAGTCTATGGTGATCCCTAGCTGCCCATTTCCTTTCCCTATACACTTTGTCTTTCACTGGGGATGTCGGAGCTTATGGCAGTTTTAAGATGGAGCTGCACATTGTTTGATCCTCCTCCCACTGAGGGCTGGGTCTCAGTGCCCCAGCTCTTGCCATTGAATCTGGACAGGCTTGTGACCACGGAGAACAATCAGGTCAGTGGCAGTGATGTCATGTGACCTTCCAGGCTTGGTCTTCATCTGCCTTGTTTGTTGGCACCAGCATGCTCAGAGCCATAAGCCACCACCTACAATGCCACCAAATCCCAGAGCAGCCACTCTGGGGCTGCAACACATAGGTGCCTAGTCGGCAGTGCCACCTCAGCAGATGCCAGCCCTCCAGGCCCAATGGCCAGACACGGCAGTGAGAAGCCACCTTGGAGGACAATACCCCTTCCCTGCTCTTCCAGATCCTGCCAGTCCACTGACCCATCACCATTCAAGGTGATCCCCCAAGGCCTATACACATGGGTCCTTTCTGGATCCTGATCTAAATGATCCACAGACATAACAAATGGAGATTGTTTCCTGCCACTCAGTTTTAGTGTGGTTTGTGACACAGCCACAGACACCTGGGACCAGACCCCTCCACTCCTGGCCTTACCTCACAACGTCCACTGATGCAGCCCCTGACTTGAAGAAATCAGTGGAGTCTTCCACCTCCAGAACACTGGGGAGAATCCGTTTCCAGGCACTCTAAAAAAAAGGTGCAATGAGAAAGGGCTCACAGGGGAGCTGGGAGAAGGCACCTTTGGGGTGAGAGCAGCCCCTGATATGTGTTTGGACCACCTATTGCCAGGCTGGGCTTTCTGCCCACTCCAAGGCGCTGCTGCTCTCAGGAGCCTCATGGTAATGGAGCAATTGCCTCCTTGGGGAAGTAGAAGCCCAAGGAGCTCAGCTACTGTCCTCCTGCCCACCTCACCTTGACCCCAACTTCTTTGGGATCTCCATACCAGTTCAGGGGCAGCAGGAAGACCAGACATAGAGAGCTCAGGGCGTGGCTGTGGACCAGCTACTCCCAAGCCCACTTCATGCCCAGCCTCACCTGGGTGCTGTCATCCAAGGGAGGTCCCCAGAGTGACACTGGTGTTTGGGTATGTTGCATTGTGGAAGGGAAAGCAAAGTGTGGGGGTGGTTCTCAGGGTAAAAATGAGGCACACTGATGGGGCTCAGGAGGCCTGGGTCTTCTCACTGATAGCTGGTTCTATGCCCCTCTGTCCTGGGGCCTGTGGAGGGCAGCAGTGCCCACCAGCCAGCTCCATGGATGAGCATGGAAAGGGCAGTGCCAGTGGCCAACACCATCCAGAATTCTAAGACCATCCAGTGGGTCAGGATGGGATGGCTGTTCTCTGGCTGAGTTCCCAGTTGGGCTTCTCAGGACAGAAGAGGATGCCTCACACTCTGTCTGAACTTCAGGCCTGGCTGGTCACTGGTCCAGATGGAGGTGGGAAGGTCCAGTTAGGACCAGCCCCCTGGCACTCTTAACCCAACTTCTCCTTGGCTCTTTCATTCTTGGAAGGGTGTTGTGATTTGCCCTTCCCATCCTCAGTGTGACCGTCAGCAGCCATGCTGAGCCACTCCTTATCCCCACTGGACTCCTGCCTGCCCTCAGGCCTCCGTCTGGGTCTTTGCCCACCAGTGATGCCCTTCTCTGAACCCCAGCTCATGTTTAAATCCTGGGCATCCTCTGGGGCCAACTGCTGTGTCACTTCTTCCCTGAAATCTTCACTGACTGCTCTGCTGGCAAGGGCTACCCTCTTCAGACTCAAGTGGCCTGGGGCCACAAGTCACCTGCTGATATATGGGTGTACCATCCTATGATGCCTACGAGATGCACTGGCCCTTATAAGATGCATATGGAACCTCTGAGAGGCAGTGCACCTCAAAGCCGCACTGCCTCACTCAGACCCCAGCTTGGCTCCTGACAAGCCATGGAGATGTAGACAGCCCCTCAATGCCTACTTCTTCATCTGTGCAAGAGGCTGATAACGGCTGTGGAGATGTCTTGCCTGAGGCAGGAAGGGCATTTGGTGTACAGAGGAGCTCAGCAAATGTGGCATTTGTGCCACCTGCAGTGCTCTGCACAGCCCTGGCTCAGGAGGGTGTTTGGCTGGGCTTGTTGCCCACGGCCCACTCCAGCCCATGGCATGCACTTGGTGAGGTCTGCTGAATGGAGAACACAGCTGACCCCTGCTAGCGCCACTAGGCTGGGCTCTCTCTATCAACACCAGGGCCACAACCACCCCACACTGCCCTCTCCTCCCTGGCTATATCCCCTCCCCCTCAGTTGCCTCCAGGCATTCTGAAAGGGCCAGCCCAGCTATGACCAATAGGTGTCATGATAACAATGCTATGGATGACCGAGGCCATGTGGCAAGCAGCACAGCAGTGGAGGCCAGGACTCCAGCCCCACCAGCTGGGCTCCAAGCCCAGGCCTGTGCTCATCTGCTGTGACCCCGCCTTGGGCCTCAGCTCCTCGGCTGGGAGATGAAGGTAATAATAACACCTGCTTCATGGAATTATTACAGTAATTAAACACAATACCATTCCTGAAGTGTTTAGAACATGACACGGGTACACACTCTGCAAGTATGTGCTTCTTTTGATGACCGTTAGGCTCCCTGCCAACATTTATTGAGGCCCTCATAGGTGCTGCTGAGTGGACCCTCTCCATATGTGTTCTCTCCTCTACCACTCACAACACCCATGGGTGTGGGGTTTATTCTTCCCAGTGCACAGATGAAGGACACAGTTGTAGCAGCTTCTGACTCAGGTTTAACATACAACCTTAGCCCACCCCAAGTGCCACTCAACTGGAAGCTCCAGAAGGCCAATTTGTCCAGCAGCTGGCCCAGTAATCCCCAGTGGGCACAGGGCTGGGGCCAGAGCAGTGGCTCCAAGAATAGTTTTGAATGAACAGGCTTTTTTTTTTTTTCTCCTTTTTTTACAGACATTCAGAATATTTAGCTTTCTACTAAGGAAGTGCTCAGTGCCCTCTGGAGCAAGGCCAGCTCCTCATGTCCCTCCCTTGCTGAGTCCTGTCCCCTGCACTTGTCATCAACACCCACGGTCACCACTGTGGCTGCAAACTGGCCCACCTTCACTAAACACATCTCTCCTTCCCCCAGAACTCTCTCCATTCACCTCCCCTCCTCCTGCCCAGGGGAGCCTGCCTTGATTATTCCTTCTGAAGTCGTCCTCCGGCCTCCAAGGACCTTGTTTCCATCACCCTGTTATTTCGCTCATGGTACTTCTCTTTGTCTGAAATTATCTGGTTTATGTTTGGCTGTTCATTGGCTCTCTTCCCCATGGAAAGGGACACTTCATGACAACAGGGACACTGCTTATTGTCATATTCCTAGTGTCTGACTTAGCACCTGGTATTTGATAGGAGCCCATATGTATTTCTTAAATAAGTCACTGAGTACATGATTGAATGAGTGAAAATTCATCTAACGCCTTCCATTCAATAAGGCTAAATGCCATCGATACCATGTCTCCCAAGGAGAGAGAGATGAGTGGGGGGAGCAGGCAGGACGAGGAACAACTCTAGGAGGTGACCACTGATTCAACTTGTCGTTGGAGGGACTGAGTCTCAGAGAGGGAAGTGCTCTCTGGCATCATGCAGGGCAGCTGGACTGGAGCCCAGGTCTGCCTGACTATGATGCCCATGCTGGTCACAGTGCAAGAGACTCCTTCTCAGGGAGCTTTTCTGGAAGGTTACAGTGCACACATTCTCATCAAAGTGTCATGGACTTGGCACCTGCCTTTGTCATCTACCCAGGGGCTTCTTGCTTCATTTGTCCACCACTGACAAGGAGTCCTTAGGAAAGTCAGACCCAGCCAGCCAAATCCCAGTGCTCCAGTGACAGAAGAAGAGAGTAAGGAGACATCAGAAAACCCCAAGACAGGACAGAACCATCACTATGCCTAGGGTAAGCACATAAATCCATAGAGCGTGTGCATACCCAACTCCAGGGAGCATGAGTCAAAAAACACATGTGCAGTGCACAACCTGTACAATCAGACAGAATCCCTGAGGGGTCTCTTACCCTCACAGCCTCTGCCATGACCAGCTCTTCCTCAGTCAGCTCAAGGGCATTGCTGTCCACTCCCTTGAAGAAGTGGGAGGCTGGGATCATCTTGCCATCCTCCAGCTGGATGTTCTTCACCAGCAACTGCAAAAAGAAGGTTTCACAGCACCTAAGGTTGCCCTCCTCTCAGGGAAAAGAGCAATTTCACACAGAGCACTGTGCTGGGCACCCCACACACTTCATCTCCAACCCTCACCACAAGAAAGGCACAAGATTAATGAGGAAGAGAGACGTTCAGAGTGGGCGTGCTGGCTAACCTAGGGACACGGAGGGAATGGTAGAGCTCATGTCTGCCGGTCACCCACCCCCACCAAGCTCTCACTTCTTTTTAAGTGTAATGATTTTATTATTTCTATAAAAATGCCTACTTATTAGACAAAAATAATTCAATCACGACTTTGAAAGTCAATCAAGAAAACAACTAATCCCGCAATAGTCCAGCTCCCAGAAACCCCATGGAAACATCTGGTGAAGGTCATTGGATGTCCCATGGGGCCTAGAGGTGGGAAGAGGAGCAGACGAGGACATCTGTGTTTGACAAGAGTGGTTTCTAAGAATGGCACACTCTATATCCACTCTGATATAACTAGAGCCAGGTTCCCTGCCTGATCTCCACCCTTTTGCCTTTTGGAGATACTTGGGAGCTTTCTGTGAGCTAAAGCCCAGCCAGACTCAGCTAGAAGTTTCTGAAAGATGCTTCAACCAGGGGTCTCTGCCAAGGCTGCTTCCTTTGCTTTGCTGTCCTGTGGACATCATGGAAGGTGCAGTTGGTGCCCCCCTATCCAGAGCTCCTCTTGGATGGTGTCCCCATCCTCCAGCTGCTGCATGGGTGAGCCATTAGCAGCCTACATCTGCACCTTCCTACTCCATGGATGTTGCTGGATAGACACAGCCACAGACAGAGAGGCCCAGGGACTATGCCTCATTGCCAATCCCCTTCCCCAGGGGCAGCAGAAACTGAGGACTTAGTGATGTGAGCATGCAGGGGCATAATCAGCAGATGCAATTCACACTGGATGAGATAAAGGCTGGAAGACTCCAGAACCCCTATATCTTTGCTTATCATTGTCCTCTGCCTCAGCTTAGCCCTAGGTTGTATGGGATTTTCCAAGAGTACTCCCTCGATAAATTAGATGCACAAGAACTCCTATCTCAGATGCTGCTTCTAGGGAACTTGACCCAAGACAGATAGCATATTTCAACTGCATGTATCAAGCATGAATACCTAAAACACCTGATCACTATAAATTGCAGACACTGATGGCAGCCTCAGGCCCTCCAATGGCAGGGCACAGCAGGGTGGGCACCCAGAGTGAGCTCACACCAAGCCCCAGCAAAACTGCTCCACTCTCCATCTGGCCTATACACACCGATGCAGCCAATGGTTCAACATCCATAGGGTTAGTTGAAATCCTCAAAGTGCTTGGAGACCCCTCCTTGTACTCCTTCTTCTCTGCCCCCAGTATCTTAAGGTCCAGACCTGCCAACCACTGGATGGAGTAAGTATTAGTGGTGAAGAGGTGGGCCTTGGAGCCAGAATTTTAGGGCTTGAATCCCAGCTCTGCCACAAACTAATTTGGTGATGTTAGGAGGGTTATTTAAACCTCTTTGCTTCAGTTTTCTTTTCTGTAAAATGAGTATAATACATATCTCATATGTATTATATGTTGTTGGGAAAATCAAATTTAATAAATTGTTTTAAAATAGTGCCCAGGCACACAGAAGGCACTTCATCAATGTTAGCTGTTACTCAGAGTCGCAGAGTCTCCTAACGTGAGTCAGGGCATGGAGTGTGCCCAGCATGGCTTCAGGGGTTCTTCACCGTGATGTCCCTGTTCAGAAAGAAGGAAACTGAGGCACAGAGATTCAGTGACCACAACCAGTGGCACCTGGACACTCTGCTGGACCAAAATGAGGCTCCAAGTTCAGGGCCCCTGGGACAGGGCCTCTCCCTGATTCCAGTACCCTCACAGGGCACCCAGCTCTGGCTGAGGAGCCTGGTCAGGAAGAGCAAGGAAGGGGCCAGCCTTCCCAGAACAGGGAAGTACAAACATAGGGTTTTCCAGACTCCCAGAGCCTACAGTCTCATTTTCCCATTTTCTCCAGAGCAGCCTGGGGGGCTAATTCCAGACCTGAGCCCCTGGAGCCTACAGTATAGACACGTGACTGACAGCAGCACCATTACCATTCTGTCATCATTCCCGAAAAGGATGAGTCCCGCTTTGGTGACTACCCCTGGCCGATGGGCTCCCAGGATGGGCAAATCTTCTCCCTCGGGCACCAAGCCTGCAGTGTTCAGCGTTGAGTTGAAGAAAGTCAGCTTCTGTTGAGGACAGGAAAACCAGAAGATGGTGGATGAAAAAACCTCCCACTGCTGGCAGCCCAGGCAAGTCTGAGCAGGGTTAAGGGGATGAAGGGGGGCCAGGCAGGGCCAGGGAGAGGAAGGAGGGGGCCAGGGCAGCCACAACGCAAGAACTGCAAACCCAAGAACTCTGCCTCTGGGGGCACAAACAAGACCTGGAGGAGCCTTGGAGGCCTCATGGAGCCCTCAAGCCCTGGACGTCCTTTAGACCCTATTAACTGGCCCTTGGCCTCAGATCTCAGGCAGACAGACACCAGGAGAAAATATGCTCAAGGCATCACAGAGTGCCCTGGGGATGCCACCAAGCACTGGTCACTTTGCAAAGACTCTTGTGGTGATGAGGGCAGGAGAGAGACTCCTGGACAGAGTCTGGGCAGCTGGACAGCAGTCAGGGGTTTGGACAGTCTGAAGCTTTGTGGAGGACAGGACTGCCCTCTGTGGGGAACAGATGAAGGTCCCCACTCACAGTCCTGCCAACAACTCCCAGTGCCTCTCAAGAGCCTGTGAGCCCCAGGGCTCACCATCTTCAGCATCTGAAGAATGCCACTGCCCAAACCCTGGCCTAAGCATACTGCCCCTCTCCACTAGGGCCAAGTCAAAGTCAGAGCTGGACTTGGGATCTCTGTGAGCCCAGGGGTGGGACTCAAAATATTTTACAAGAAATATAGCTTGAAGAACATTCCACCCTAAAACAACAGAATACTCATTCTTCTCGAGAGCACATGGAACTTTCTCCAGAATAGACCACATACTGGGTCACAAATCAGGTCTCAACCAATACCAAAAGATTGAGATTATTCCCTGCATATTCTCAGACCACGATGCTCTAAAACTGGAACTCAATCCCAAGAAAAAAATTGGCAGAAATTCAAACACTTGAAAGCTAAAGACCACTCTGCTCAAGAATGTTTGGGTCAACCAAGAAATCAAAGAAGAACTTAAACAATTCATGGAAATCAATGAGAACGAAAACACATCAGTCCAAAACCTATGGGATACTGCAAAGGCAGTCCTAAGGGGGAAATACATAGCCATCCAAGCCTCACTCAAAAAAACAGAAAAATCCCAAATTCACCAACTAACTCTACACCTTAAAGAACTAGAGAAAAAGCAACAAATGGCGCCTAAGCCACGCATTAGAAGAGAAATAATTAAAATTAGAGCAGAAATCAATGAATTAGAAACCAGAAACACAGTAGATCAGATCAACGAAACTAGAAGTTGGTTCTTTGAAAGAATTAATAAGATTGATAAACCACTGGCCAGACTTATACAAAAGAAGAGAGAAAGGACCCAAATTAATAAAATTATGAATGAAAGGGGAGAGATCACAACTAACACCAAGGAAATAGAAACAATTATTAGAAATTATTATCAACAACTATATGCCAGTAAACTGAGCAGTCTGGATGAAATGGAGGCCTTCCTGGAAACCTATAAGCTGCCAAGACTGAAACAGGAAGAAATAGACAACCTGAATAGGCCAATAACCAGTAACGAGATTGAAGCAGTGATCAAAAACCTCCCCAAAAACAAGAGTCCAGGGCCTGATGGATTCCCTGGGGAATTCTACCAAACATTCAAAGAAGAAATAATACCTATTCTACTGAAGCTGTTTCCAAAAATAGAAACAGAAGGAAAACTTCCAAACTCATTCTATGAGGCCAGCATTACCTTAATCCCCAAACCAGGCAAAGACCCCATCAAAAAGGAGAATTTCAGACCGATATCCCTGATGAATATGGATTCCAAAATCCTCAACAAAATCCTAGCTAATAGGATCCAACAATACATTAAAAGGATCATCCACCACGACCAAGTGGGATTTATCCCTGGGATGCAAGGGTGGTTCAACATTCGCAAATCAATCAATGTGATAGAACACATTAATAAGAGGAGGGAGAAGAACCATAGGGTCCTCTCAATTGATGCAGAAAAAGCATTTGAAAAAATACAACATCCTTTCCTGATTAAAACTCTCCAGAGTATAGGGATAGAGGGAACATTCCTCAAGCTCATAAAATCCATCTATGAAAAACCCACAGCGAATATCATCCTCAATGGGGAAAAGCTGAGAGCCTTTCCCTTAACATCAGGAACATGTCAAGGGTGCCCACTCTCACCACTGTTGTTCAACATAGTACTAGAAGTCCTAGCAACAGCAATCAGACAACAAAAAGAAATAAAAGGTATTCAAATTGGCAAAGAAGAAGTCAAACTCTCTCTTTTCGCAGACGACATGATACTTTATGTGGAAAACCCAAAAGACTCCACCCCCAAATTACTAGAACTCATCCAGCAATTCAGTAATGTGGCAGGATACAAAATCAATGCACAGAAATCAGTTGCTTTCTTTTTTTTTTTAAAGATTTATTTATTTATTTAAGAGAGAGAGAGTACATGAGAGGGGGGAGGGTTAGAGGGAGAAGCAGGCTCCTTGCTGAGCAGGGAGCCCGATGCGGGACTCAATCCAGGGACTCCAGGATCATGACCTGAGCCGAAGGCAGTCGCTTAACCAACTGAGCCACCCAGGTGCCCCAAAATCAGTTGCTTTCTTATACACTAACAACGCAACTGTAGGAAGAGAAATTAGAGAAACGATTCCATTTACAGTAGCACCAAAAACCATAAGATACCTCAGAATAAACCTAACCAAAGAGGTAAAGGATCTATACTCTAGGAACTACAAAACACTCATGAAAGAAATTGAAGGAGACACAAAAAGATGGAAAAACATTCCATGCTCATGGATCGGAAGAATAAACATTGTTAAAATGTCTATGCTACCCAGAGCAATCTATACCTTCAATGCCATCCTGATCTAAATTCCAATGACATTTTTCAAAGTGCTGGAACAAACAATCCTAAAATTTGTATGGAATCAGAAAAGACCCCGAATTGCCAAGGAGATGTTGGAAAAGAAAAACAAAGCTGGGGGCATCACATTGCCCGATTTCAAGCTATATTACAAAGCAGTGATCACCAAGACAGCATGGTACTGGCACAAAAACAGACATACAGACCAATGGAACAGAATAGAGAACCCAGATATGGACCCTCAACTCTATGGTCAAATAATCTTTGACAAAGCAGGAAAAAACATGCAATGGAAAAAAGACAGTCTCTTCAATAAATGGTGCTGGGAAAATTGGACAGCCAAATGCAGAAGAATGAAACTCGACCATTCTCTAACACCACTCACAAAGATAAACTCAAAGTGGATGAAAGACCTCAATGTGAGACAGGAATCCATCAAAATCCTAGAGGAGAACATAGGCAGTAACCTCTTTGACATCGGCCACAGCAACTTCTTTCAAGATACATCTCCAAAAGCTAGTGAAACAAAAGCAAAAATGAACTTTTGGGACTTCGTCAAGATAAAAAGCTTCTGCACAGCAAAGGAAACAGTCAACAAAACAAAGAGGCAACACACAGAATGGGAGAAGATATTTGCAAATGACACTACAGATAAAGGGCTGGTATCCAAAATCTATAAAGAACTTCTCAAACTCAACACCCAAAAAACAAATAATCAAGTCAAAAAGTGGGCAGAAGAGATGAACAGACACTTCTCTGAAAAAGACATACAAATGGCTAACAGACACATGAAAAAATGTTCATCATCATTAGCCATCAGGGAAATCCAAATCAAAACCACGCTGAGATACCACCTTACACCAGTTAGAATGGCAAAAATGGACAGGGAAGAAACAACAAATGTTGGAGAGGTTGTGGAGAAAGGGGAACCCTCTTACACTGTTGGTGGGAATGCAAGTTGGTACAGCCACTTTGGAAAACAGTGTGGAGGTTCCTCAAAAAGTTAAAAATAGAGCTACCCTAGGACCCAGCAATTGCACTACTGGGTATTTACCCCAAAGACACAGATGTAGTGAAAAGAAGGGCCATATGCACCCCAATGTTCATAGCAGCAATGTCCGCAATAGCCAAACTGTGGCAAGAGCCGAGATGCCCTTCAACAGATGAATGGATAAAGAAGATATGGTCCATATATACAATGGAATATTACTCAGCCATCAGAAAAGATGAATACCCAACTTTTACATCAACATGGATGGGACTAGAGGAGATTATGCTAAGTGAAATAAGTCAAGCAGAGAAAGTCAATTATCATATGGTTTCACTTATTTGTGGAACATAAGGAATAACATGGAGGACATTAAGAGAAGGAAGGGAAAAATGGGTGGGGGGAATTGGAGGGAGAGATGAACCATGAGAGACTATGGACCTGAGAAACAAACAGGGTTCTAGAGGGGAGGGGGGAGGGGGAATGGGTTAGCCCGGTGATGGGTATTAAGGAGGGCATGTACTGCATGGAGCACTGGTTGTTATACGAAAACAATGGATTGTGGATCACTACATCAAAAACTAACGATGTATTGTATGGTGACTAACACAGCATAATAAAATTTAAAAAAAAAGTAATGAGAAGAAAATTTCAAAGCAGCGATAATGGTAGAACATGTTACATAGGGATTAAATAAGTAAATGCATGGAAAGTGTAAAATAGTCACAAAATAAAAAAATAAAAAAAAACTAATGATGTGTGGTAACTAACATAACATAATAAAATTAAAAAAAAAAAAGAAAAAGAAAGAAATATAGCTTGAACTCAGAGTTGCTGCAGGGACCTGGAGGCCTTGAGCTGTCCTGGATCTTTATCCTTCAGCTACCAGATGGTGGACAGGTCTCATGGTCCTGGGGGAGGGGCTGAGGTGACTGAGGGCACTTGGGTGGGGTTGGGGGTCAGGGCAGTGTCTATTTGCCAACCAATTCAAACATATTCTGATAGTTACAGCCAGTAGGGCACACCAGTGCATCTAGCCCAATCCCAGCCATGCACAAACATACCTGCCCACAGGCCTCTGTCCAGGCGCCCGGCACCTTGTCATTCCCTCGGATCCAGTTATGAATGGCTTCTGCTGGCTGCTCCCAGTTGATCTGTGGGGCAAGACATGTGTGCTCAGCCAGTCTCTTCCTTACTCCTTGGTCCCTGCCATTCCCCCACCTCCCCTCAACTCCCCACCTCCCAGCCACCTCCCACCCCAACTGTGCCCTGATGACCCTTGACTGGGTGAAGATAAACCTTAGGATGATAAGGGAAGAAAACACTCTGTTAAGATGGCCAAAGCTTTACACAACCTCCCCAGTACAGAGTGCAGGCCCATCCCATAGGCACCCCGACAGCTTCTCCTCACCTGCAGGGCTCACATAGATCTCTATGCACCTCATAAGCCCTGAGCAGAGGTACAGCCCATAGGTCCCGCCCAGACCCCCAAGGCTGCAATAGCTCCAAGAAACTGAATTACCTCTCATACCCCATCTTAGAGACTTCCAGCCCTATGGCTGATTTTTTTACACACTGCCCCACCCCAGCTCTTCTCCTGGGGGACCCTCCCTGCCCATTCTTCCCTAAGGGAACAGAGAAGAACTCAGAACACACCATGCTCCCTGCCTGTCCAGGTGCCACATGAGTTTTGCTCATGCGTCTCCTGCCTGGGCTGCTCTCTCTTCAGGCCTTAAGCAATTACAACTTGGCCATTCAGCCTGAACCCCAGCTTCCCTGGGACACCCTCTGCATCCCAGCCCATGCACAGGCAAGCTTCAGGGTGGGCAGGGCCCTGCACTCACCTTGGCTGTTTCCTTCTTCTGAATGCCCTCATAGGTGGCTCCCTCCTCAGGCTGAGGGAGTCTGGGGGCTTTGCCCTCTGCAATCAGCCTCACAGCCTGCACCTGGGGAGACCAGGTGAGTTGGCATCCCCAGCATTACTATCCTCCCCTTACTCCCAGCCCCTGGGTTCACCATGAGCCTGGACTCAGCCCCACACCGACCAGACTTGCCTGGCCCCACACCTGGTACACAATGGGCACCCAAGGAATATCCATCATAGGAATGGGTACAGTTAGCCTGAATCTAACTCCAATCTGAACAATGAGTACAAAATCCTGCCCTCTCTACCACACACAGTTTTAGAGGATTATATAGAAGATCTTGTACCTTCTGAGATCTTAGAAGACTATATAAACTACAGAGCCCTGTAGAGGTATAACAAACACAAATTGCCATGTTTTTGTCTAAAACCTTCCCTATCTTTTAAGGACAATGGATCCTGAGCCCCATGATGTGTTTGGAAGTCTGAGATTAAGCAGGAAGCAGTTTCTCTGTTAAAGAAAGGGGAAGGTTGTGGAAGAAAGAATCAGGGAAGTGAGAAGGAGAGCCAGGGAGCCTGGGCCCATCCTGAAGGGGTCCTGGGGGAAGAGCCCCAGAGCCGCCCAAACCAAGAAGTGATGAGCATCAGAAATGTCTAAAGTAGGACTGCCCTGCAGAATGTTCTGTGGTGGTAGACATGTTCTATGTCAGAACTCTCCAATACAATGGCCATCGGCCATGCATAGTTCCTGTCTTGGGGACGTGAAAGGTAGCTAGTGGGACTGAGGAACTCAATTTTTAATTAAAATCCAATTTAATTAATTTAATAGCTGCATATGACTAGCAGCTGCCATATTGGACAGCGTAGCCCCAAAGGGTGTTTTTAGTGTTTCCTGTGGGATGTGCCCGATAACCCCCTTCTCTGTCTCTCATATCAAATCTCCAGCAAATCTACTCTGTTCACTACTTTTGTGAGTAGGGGGATTCCATGGGAGAGAATACAAGAGGCATCTTGTTTGACACAATGTGAAAAATAAAAGGTGGCTGGCAAGAAGCAGGAGCAGAAGGAAGGGGATGGCTGACATAGGGGCAGTGGTGAACACTCTCAGTCATTGCAATGTTTATTGCTACCTCCAAACAGGGTCTGTTCTCCCCTTCGATATGGCCTCCTGTCTGCCTCCTGCCTCCTGATGGTATCAATGGGAAGCTCCAGTGTGTCTGCCTTTGGCCAACCCTGGCTGGCCTCTTCTGGCTCCGCCACCAGTAGCCCCACAGACACAGCAGTCCCTGGGAGGTGAGGCCCCACGGGGCCTGCCTTCTGTGCCAACCACAACTGTGTCTGACTTCAGGCCTTTTTGTCTGTCTTGCTCTGATGACAGAAACCTCTCTCTGCAGACAACTCAGCCTGCATGACTACCAGTCGGCCTCTCTGATTTTTCATTCATGAATTCTGTGAGAAAAGGAGTTTTTCTTCCTTTGGAATCAAGAGGTATAAGCCTTGAGCCACCAGTGACTCCCTTTCCTCCCATTTGAGGGCAGCCCACCTGAAGATGAAGCTAATCAAACAGAAAAGTAGAATCAGTAGGAAGACAGAGATACAGAATCCTATGACATGGCTTATTCCTCTGGACTCAGCCATGCTTGACACCACCCTTGCCTTTTGTCTTCTATAGTAAATGGGCCAAAAATGTTCCCTTTTTGGATAAAGCTTTTTGAATAGGGTTCTGTCACTTGTAAGCAAGAGTCTCGCCTGACACCATACATTGTATGTCCTAATCCTGCCTCTTTGAGACCCTGACATGAGGGCTCTCTCCCTCCAGAATCCTGGAACTGGGGGAGCAGCCTGGGTGGGGGGGCAGGCTGGGCCTAGAAAGGGTACCAGCATAGGGAGGCCCACATGTGGCATGGCCAGATCCCAGCCCTTACCATCCCTTTGATGCCTTCAGGGAAGAGGAAGCGGTTGTACAGAGTGCTCACGGTGTCGTCCGGGAGGATCTCACACTCCTTCTGGAGCAAAAGGTCCCCAGTGTCCAGACCATCATCTGCCCAGAAGATGGTAAACCCCCCTTTCTTGTCTCCATGAATGAGGGTCCTGGGGAGCACAAGTATGAAAGCCTGAGTCCAGGAGGAAGGACCAGGGAGAAGGGCAAACTGGGGGCAGCTCCTGTGGCCCCTGGTCACCCTCCAACAACCCCCTTCATGCCCCGCCCCTGAGAGGACCGATACCTGCTCTGGTGAGACCTGGAAAGAGAGGGTATTTACTGACACCAACCACATGCTAGGTGTTGTGGTAAAAGCCCTATATGCCTGATATGACATAATACCCCAACAGGTGTCACAGGCATTGTATGCCCCTTTTGCAGATAAGGAAACTGAGGCCCAGAGAAGTGAAGAGATGTAACCAGAGGTCAGGGAGCCTGAATCCCAGTCTGACTACAAACCCACTCTTTTCCCAGCTCAGATGTCTCTCCTTGCTGATCACCCAACTAAACTGCACCACCCATCAGTCACATCATCCCGTTTATTGTCTCCTGAGTGCTTATCATGTCAAACTATCTTGTTCAGGTGCCCTTTTACTTCTTCTCTATCCCTTTCCAAGTGGGATGCTATCATGTACTGGCAATGGGTGTGGGTTAAAACAGGCCTCTGGCCACATGGCCTGGGTTGGTCCCTTGGGTGAACACCTTAACCCCCTCTGTCCCAGTGTCCCTGCTGCAGGATGGGAACACTGAAGTGCTCACTTCACAGTTTACTGGGGGAACGCAGAGCATTTGATGATGCCTGTCCCGGTTCTCTCCGGCACTCTTGATTACCCCTCACACCTCACCAGTCAGCTGTGTGGATGCCATCTGGCAGCGTAGGACAGGCCCCTGCATGATGCCTGCTCTGTAGCCCCAGAGGAAAGCTCTGGGCTAAGGGAGGATGACTTCTGGACAGATGGGGGTGTTTTTGCCCTGTCTCACCAGTTGATGGCCGAGGCCCCTCGGTGCCGGGGGAGCAGACTTGGGTGGTAGATGATGGAGCCGTGGCAGGGGGCACTGATGACCTCCATGGGGATGAACTGGCTGCAGAAGGGCAGGACGTTGAGCTCGGCACCCAAAGCCTGGTATTTCGCCACCACATCAGGCAGAGCCTGTCCTTTTACCCGCCAGCGGGGGAACTTGAACACTGGCACTCCATCCTTCTCAGCTTCCAGGCCTGTGGGACAGCAGGTGAGAAACTGGCCCCTCCCTGCATGCACCCAACCACAGCTACCGCTGCCTTCCCAGCAAAGTGACTCCTGCATCTTCTCTCCCAGTCTGTCCCGCCTGTCCTTCCCCACTGCACAGGCTCCACTGGGCAGTGCAGAAGGGACAGCACCAAGGGGATAGCACTGGCCAATGGCAAGGTTTCAGGGGCTGCTCCGCACGGACGGACTGCTGCTGACCTCCAAGACATCTAAGTCCCCCTTGCCCAGACTCCTGTCTGGCCCCCAAAGACTGAGCTCTTCTCCTCAACCCCTCCCACAGCCTCATCATGCTGTCCCCAAGTTAATGTCCTCCACCCTTCTACTGCTCTCTGGGATGGCAGCTGGGACCCTGCAAACTACATTCCTGTTTCATCAGCTGCCTGCCAAGCACTGCTGATAAGGGGTGCTGGAGGGAGACTAAAAGGTTGAAGAGAAGAGGAAAGAAGGCAAGGGAGCAGGGACTCACTCCTTTCGGTCAGGTTCCTGTCCTGAGAGTCCCCCATCCCCCACCTCACTTCTTCACCCTAGAGGCAGCATTGTCTTCCCAGAGTAGCAGCTGACTTAGTTTGCTGTTTTCCCAATATCTGCAGAATTAGCCCCAATGTACACCTTCCTCCCACTATGTCTGCCCTCCAGGGTCGGGGTCTCAGTTTTCAGGCACCCCACCCCACCTAGTTACCAGCACCTATGGGCAGCATGCTCAGTCCTCACAGGTCTGAATTAGAGCCTCAAGCTGCCAAGTTGTAAGAGTTAGAGCTTCCCTCTGTTGCCCCAGCCTGAGAGGCGGCAGCTGCCATCGGCAGTCACTACCCTGACAGCTTGGAGTTCTCTTTTGCCTGCCCTCTGCAGCACTTAACAAATACATCCCTGTACTGGGTTCTCTGTTAGAACAGCCAGTATGATGACTGGCCTCTGACTGGACCTGACCTGCTCTCTAGCCCTCTCTGCCTCTGCCCTGCATTCGGGGGTATTGAGGGAGGGTGGGATCAAAGCGAGCAGACTGGACACTGTGCTTGAAAAAGCTGTCCATGCTGTGATCAAAGAAACACTTCCACAAGACATCCAAGGTCAGGGTCAAGTCCCAGCTAAGCTCTGTCTGGGTCTAAGCTCAGAGACTAGTATCAGTGGTCACTTAGTGGCTGAGGGCAGGGCTCAGGCTGTGGTGAGGTCAGGCTATATCATGGGTCACACTGGGGTCAAGTCTAAGACTGAGGCCTGGTTAGCATTGCAGTGGTCCTGGAGCTGGGTCCAGGGGTCAGCTGGGCTTCTCAGTCTAGGGAGATTCATTATTCCTATGAACCATGCCCCTGTGCTTGGCCAGCCCCACAAGGCTCCTTTCTCAATCTGGCCTTCCATTTTAAGCCCTGCTTTATATTCTGCATCCATCTGGCCTGAGAAGGACTTGAGTGATCCTGGAGGTTCATTTGAGCTGAGGGTCCTTGCATCCTGAAGTGCTGCTGAGGCTCCCAGCCTAGAGGCCAGTGATTCTTAAACTGTGCTCTTCCTAGAGCCAGATGCATCAGCATCACCTGGGAACTTGTTAGAAATGCAAATTCTTAGACTCAATCCCATCCTTTTGAACAGAAACTCCCAGGGAAGGGCTCAGCACTTTGCATAACAGGCACTCCCACTGTTGGGGATACCCTGCACATTCACATTTGAGAACACTGACCTTCAGTGTCTCGCATCTAGCAGCCCTTTCAGAGCATGGTGCTGGGGTCAGAGGAGCCTGGAATGGTCAGACAGCAGGGCCCTGGGGGCAGACTGGGCTTCTCCCTGGCCCTTCTCCAGGACACAAACTCCATCCTATGATCAGTTGGGGAAGGGGTCGCTATTTTGTTCTAGAAAAGCCGGGAAGCTGGTTGGCACCTGAGCAGGATTCAAGGTGAACCATGTAAGCCTGCCTCCAGCCAGGGATGCCCATGACCACCGCAAGACTTCTGCTTCCACCCATTGCCCACTGCTACCTGCCTGCCTGGGCACCCCCTTTCCCTGTTCCTGGGCCATCCACTCACCCAGGGGATCCGCCTTCCCATCCTTGTCTGGGACAGTGAACACGCCCACGACCTCATGGCCCTCCTTCCTGAGGTGGCAGTAAACTTCCTGGCCAAACAAGCTCTGCCCAATCACTGCGATCTTCATGACAGAAGGGATGGGTCAGAAGGATCTGGGGATGGAATAAGACCATAGTGTTAGACAGGGCTCACTGGCCTCAGGAAGCCGGCCCTAGTCCAAGTGGACAACTGCACAGCACCTTGCCTGCCCAGCCCACCTCAACCACTTGGGGTCACCTCTGGGGCTCCCTGAGCATCAGATCTCTGCAGAGAACCACTACTGTAAAAGGGCCAGAGGAGAAGGTTTTGCAAGGAAGGGATTTTAGATGCCACAGTGGGTGATTCGAATAGAGATTATAGAATTAGGGATTCCTCCTTGAAACCCTCCAAATTGGCATGGAACACTGAGAGTCAAGACCTCTGAGATGTATTTGAGCATATTTCTGTAACTAACCAGTTCTGTGACCTGGTTACATCAAGCCTCAGTTTTCTCAGATGCTGTGTTCCTCAAACAGCTTTCAGCCTGCACATCAGGCTTATTTCCCTGAGCCAGAAAGCAGCAAGGGAGCCTGGACCTAAGGGCCTGTTTATCTCGGCCTCACAGAAAAGAATGCCTGGGTGGATGGGCCCTGAGGACTGAAGGTGGGGCCAGGGGGAATGAAATGGGGTGCCACTGGGCTGGCCAAGTAGAGGGAAGATATGTGAAATAATGAGTAGTTACATCATGCAAATGTCTCCAAAGTTTGGTCACTCAATTACCATGCTCATATCTATAACACCAATTGTTCACTTGATACATTTCTTTAAATCATCCATTTGTAAAAATATACATGTCTTTTGGAAAATTTTATTGTAGTATTAGCATGCTTCATACATACAGAAAAGTGCAGAATTATAGGTATATACTTCAATGAATTTCACAAACTAAGCACACCCCAGTAATCGGCACTCAGAGAAAGAAATACTCCAGCAGTCCACATATATGTATGTTTGTATTTATATAAATAGAATCATGCAGTGTAATGTTCTGTGGATTTTTTTCCACTCAACATTATCCACATTGTTGCATGTAGTTGTACTGTGTTCATTCTCATTGCTGCATGGTATTTCACTGTGTGAATGTAAATAAATACATTTATTCATCCATTCTACTGTTGATGGGCATTTGGGTAGTTTCCAGTTTGAGGCTATTACGATAGGGATGCTATCAAGATTCTCAGGCACACGATTCTTACTGTATATAGATATGAATTTCCGTTGGGCAAATTCTATTCCTAGGAGTGGAATTTTGGGGTCAGAGACATGAAAATGTTCAGCTTTAACAGATTCTGTCCATTTTCCAAAGTGGTTGTACCTATTTCCAAGCCCATGTACTTGGCATAGAGGCCTTGTGTCTTTTTCTTTTCAGCTATTTTGCTAACGTGAAATATAGCCATGTCATTGGGGTTTAATTTGCAATTCCTTGATGACTATTGAGGTTGAGCACCTTTTTCTATGTTTATTGGCCACTTGAACATCTGTTTATGGGAACTGCCTCTTTAAGCTTTTTGTCTTTTTTTATTAGGTGGTCTTTTCCTTACTGATTTGCAAGAGGGTTTTTTGTTTGTTTGTTTTATTTTGTTTTTTAATAATCTAGACTATCAATCCTTTGTCACATATATTTATGAAACATAACTTCAATTCTGTGGCTTGATTTTTCACTGTCTTATGGTGTTTTTTAATGAACCCAAGTTCTTAAACTTAACACAGTATACTCATCAAAATTTCCCTTTATGGTTAGTGGGTTTTGTAATCTATTTATGAAATTGTTGCTTATGCCAGTTCATGAAGATGTCCTCTCTGTGTCCTAAAGTCTTTATTGTTGGACAAAGGAGCAAACTCAATAAAATAGAGCAAAAATAGTTTTTAACAAATGGCTCTGGAACAACTGAACATCCACATGCAAAAATGTGAATCTAGACACAGATATTACACCCTTTACAGAAATTTTCTCAAAATACATCACAGACTTAAATGTAAAATGCAAGATTATAACTCCTAGAAGATAACACAGGAGAAAATTTAATGACCTTGTGTATGCAGTGACTTTTCAGATACAACATCAAAGTACAATTCATGAAAGAAAAATTGATAAGCTGGACTTCATTAAGATTAAAAGCTTCCATTCTGCAAGAGAGAATGAGGAGGCAAGCTCACAGACTGGGAGAAAACATTTGCAAAAGACACACTGATAAAGGACTGTTATGCAAAATATACAAAAAAAACCTCTGAAAACTCAACAATTACAAAACAAAAAAACCTGAATAAAATGTAGGCTGAATTCCTAAACAGACATGTCAGCAAACAAGATATACAGATGACAAATAAGTATATGAAAAGATGCTCCACATCATAGGTAATCAAGGAAATGCAACTTAAAAGAACAAAGGGATACTACACACCTATTAGAATGACCAAAATCTGGAACACTGACAATATGAAGTGCTGGTGAGAATGTAGAGCAACAGGAACTCTCATACACTGTTGATGGTAATGCAAAATGACATGGTCACTTTGGAAGACATTTTGGCAGTTTCTTACAAAAGGAAACATATTGTTACCATACGATCCAACAATCACATTCTTTGGTATTTACTCAAAGGAGTTGAAAACTTACATGCACACAAAAACCTGCACATGGCTGTTTATAGCACCTTTATTCATAATTACCAAAACCTGGAAGCAACCAAGGTGTCTTCCAGTAGGTGAATGGATTGATAAACTGTGGTACATTCAGACAATAGCACTGAAAATAAATGGCTATCGAGCCATAAAAAGACATGTAGGAAACAAATACATATTACTAAGTAAAAGAAGTCAATCTTGTAAGGCTACATAATGTATGACTCCAATTATATGACGTTCTGGAAAAGGCAAACTATGGAGACAGTAAAAAATCAGAGGCTACTAAGGGTGGGAGAAGGGAAAGAGATGAATAGGTGGAGCACAGGATTTTTAGGCAATGAAAGCACTCTGTGTGATACCATAATGATGGATACATATCATTATGCTTTTGTCCAAACCCTTAATATAAGGTACAACACCAAGAGTAAACCCTAATGTAAACTATGGACTCTGGGTGATGCTGTATTGGTGTAGGTTCATCAGTCATTACAAATCTATCACTCTGGTGGAGGAAGTTGATAACAGAGGATGTTTTGTGTGGCAAGAGGCACTGGGTATATAAGAAATCTCTGTACCTGCCCCTTAATTTTGCTGTGAACTTAAAACTACTCTAAAAAATAAATTCTTAGTTTTAAAAGAGATATTAGGAAAAAAATTCATTGTTTTGCTTTTTTATATTTCATTGCATGCAATCCTTCTGGAATTGACTTTTGTGTATGACATAGAAGTCCAGAGATATTTTTCCAGTACCATATATGGGTAAATCTGTCTCTGGACTTGTATTCTATTCCATTGTCAGTTTGTCTATCTTTGAGTTCATTATAGCTTAAAAATTTTGTTGGAAGAACAAATATTGTGAAGATGTCAATGCTACCTAGAGCAATCTACACATTCAATGCAATCCCTATCAAAATACCAACAACTTTTTTCAAAGAAATGGAACAAATAGGAATTTCGAGGAGGGGGAAAGATGGCAGAGGAGTAGGGGACCCTATTTCAAATGGTCCCCGGAATTGAGCTGGATATCTACCAGACCACTCTGAGCACCCACGAAACCAGCCTGAGATGTAAGAAGATCTGGATCTCTACAAACAGAATATTGCAGGCAGTTGGTTTTGAGGTATGAAGCGAAGAGCCGTGATTCTGCGGGCAGATAGCGGAAGATAAAAGGAGGCGGGAGGGTGCCTAGATGTAGGGATCCTACATCACCGGTGAGTGACAGCCTCACGCGCTGCGGACGGCGCACAGACTCGCAGACCAGTAGTGTCGGGAAAGAACTTTAGGGCAGCCCCTGGCGTGGAAAACCAGACTGGTGGGGTCACGCGCACGTGAACCGCAGGCCTCCCGGACAGAAACCGGAGCGACGGTCACACGCACGCGAACTGCAGCCTCGGAGATGGAAACCCAGTGCGCCAGGGTCACGCCGGTGAACTGCAACCCGCGGGGGTGGAAACCCCAAGCGGTGGAGTCGCGTGTGCACGCGCGTGCGCAAATTGGAAGCAGCTGGCGGTTTTAGAAGCACAAAGGGCAGAGACGAGCCCCGACCTGGAGACAGGACTGGGAGCACTGCGAAGGGGTGCACAACCGAGGTCGCTGCAGTTTATAGCATCAGGGACAGAAACAGAGACAGTGTGGCCTGCAGAGCTCACTGAAAAACAGACTGAGGTCTCTCTGCTCTGAGGCAGAGGGTTGGAAATGGTCTCTTCTGCTCGGACTCACAGAAGAGACACAGAAAGCCACCAGGGAAAGGTGCCAGAGAACAAAAGCCCCAAAGACTGATTCCCACTGAGCCCATCCCCTGCCACAGGGGTGCAGGGAAACTCCGCCCAAACAGGATTGCCTGAGTAACAGCGTGGCAGGCCCCTCCCATAGAAGACACACTGGGAAAACAAGAGGCCAGCAACCCTAAGGTCCCAAGAAAACAGGTGCATCTTGCTTGGGTTCTGTCAATAATTTGGACTCTATACATTCCCTCAAACACCTATCAACAGAATGACTAGGAGGAGGAGCCCCCAAAATAGAAAAGACTCAGAGATTATGACTTATTCTACAGATTTACAAATGGATGCAGATATAACCAAGATGTCAGAGATGGAATTCAGGCTAGCAATTGTGAAGACAATGGCTAGAATGGAGAAATCAATTAATGGCAACATAGAGTCTCTAAGAGCAGAAATAAAAGGGGAATTGGCAGAACTTAAAAATGCTATCAATGAGATCCAATCCAATCTAGATAATCTAACAGCTAGGGTAACTGAGACAGAAGAGAGAATAAGCGATCTGGAAGACAGTATAATAGATAAAAAGGGAAACAAGAAGGCCAGGGAAAAACAACTCAGAATCCATGAAAATAGAATCAGAGAAATAAGTGACAACATGAGGCATTCCAATGTCAGAATAATTGGAATCCCGGAGGGAGTGGAGAGAGAGAGAGGGCTAGAAGATGTATTTGAGCTAATTGTAGCTGAGAACTTCCCTAATCTGGGGAATGAAACAAATATTCGAGTCCTAGAGGCAGAGAGGACCCCTCCTAAGATCAAGGGAAACAGGCCAACACCCCGGCATGTAATAGTAAAACTTGCAAATCTTAGAACCAAGGAAACCATCTTAAGGGCAGTTAGGGGGAAGAGATTCCTTATGTACAGAGGGAGGAACATCAGAATAACGTCAGACCTATCCACAGAGATCTGGCAAGCCAGAAAGGCCTGGCAAGACATATTTAGAGTACTAAATGAGAAGAACATGCAGTCAAGAATACTTTATCCGGCAAGGCTTTCATTTAGAATGGATGGAGAGATGCAGAGCTTCCACGACCGGCAGAAGTTGAAAGAATATGTGACCACTAAGCTGGCCCTGCAAGAAATATTAAAGGGGGTTCTATAAAAGGAGAAAGACCCAAAGAGTGATCTACAACAGAAATTTACAGGGATAATCTATAAAAACAACGTCTTCACAGGCAACATGATGACAATTAATTCATATCTTTCAATAATCACTCTCAACGTGAATGGCCTAAATGCTCCCATAAAACGGCACAGGGTTGCAGATTGGATAAAAACACAGGACCCATCCATATGCTGTCTACAAGAGACTCATTTTGAACCTAAAGATACATCCAGAATGAAAGTGAAGGGATGGAGATCCATCTTCCATGCCAGCGGACCTCAAAAGAAAGCTGGGGTAGCAATTCTTATATCAGACAAATTAGATTTTAAACTAAAGTCTGTAATAAGAGACACAGAAGGACACTATATCATTCTTAAATGGTCTATCCAACAAGAAGATCTACCAATTGTAAATATCTATGCCCCCAACATGGGAGCAGCCATCTACATAAGCCAACTGTTAACCAAAATAAAGAGTCATATTGATAACAATACGTTAATTGTAGGAGACCTCAATACTCCACTCTCCATAATGGACCGATCATCTAAGCAGAAAATCAACAAGGAAACAAGAGCTTTGAATGATACATTGGACCAGATGGACCTCATAGATATTTACAGAACATTCCACACTAAAACAACAGAATACTCATTCTTCTCAAGCGCACATGGAACTTTCTCCAGAATAGACCACATACTGGGTCACAAATCAGGTCTCAACCAATACCAAAAGATTGAGATTATTCCCTGCATATTCTCAGACCACGATGCTCTAAAACTGGAACTCAATCCCAAGAAAAAATTTGGCAGAAATTCAAACACTTGAAAGCTAAAGACCACTCTGCTCAAGAATGTTTGGGTCAACCAAGAAATCAAAGAAGAACTTAAACAATTCATGGAAATCAATGAGAACGAAAACACATCAGTCCAAAACCTATGGGATACTGCAAAGGCAGTCCTAAGGGGGAAATACATAGCCATCCAAGCCTCACTCAAAAAAACAGAAAAATCCCAAATTCACCAACTAACTCTACACCTTAAAGAACTAGAGAAAAAGCAACAAATGGCGCCTAAGCCACGCATTAGAAGAGAAATAATTAAAATTAGAGCAGAAATCAATGAATTAGAAACCAGAAACACAGTAGATCAGATCAACGAAACTAGAAGTTGGTTCTTTGAAAGAATTAATAAGATTGATAAACCACTGGCCAGACTTATACAAAAGAAGAGAGAAAGGACCCAAATTAATAAAATTATGAATGAAAGGGGAGAGATCACAACTAACACCAAGGAAATAGAAACAATTATTAGAAATTATTATCAACAACTATATGCCAGTAAACTGAGCAGTCTGGATGAAATGGAGGCCTTCCTGGAAACCTATAAGCTGCCAAGACTGAAACAGGAAGAAATAGACAACCTGAATAGGCCAATAACCAGTAACGAGATTGAAGCAGTGATCAAAAACCTCCCCAAAAACAAGAGTCCAGGGCCTGATGGATTCCCTGGGGAATTCTACCAAACATTCAAAGAAGAAATAATACCTATTCTACTGAAGCTGTTTCCAAAAATAGAAACAGAAGGAAAACTTCCAGACTCATTCTATGAGGCCAGCATTACCTTAATCCCCAAACCAGGCAAAGACCCCATCAAAAAGGAGAATTTCAGACCGATATCCCTGATGAATATGGATTCCAAAATCCTCAACAAAATCCTAGCTAATAGGATCCAACAATACATTAAAAGGATCATCCACCACGACCAAGTGGGATTTATCCCTGGGATGCAAGGGTGGTTCAACATTCGCAAATCAATCAATGTGATAGAACACATTAATAAGAGGAGGGAGAAGAACCATAGGGTCCTCTCAATTGATGCAGAAAAAGCATTTGACAAAATACAACATCCTTTCCTGATTAAAACTCTCCAGAGTATAGGGATAGAGGGAACATTCCTCAAGCTCATAAAATCCATCTATGAAAAACCCACAGCGAATATCATCCTCAATGGGGAAAAGCTGAGAGCCTTTCCCTTAACATCAGGAACACGTCAAGGGTGCCCACTCTCACCACTGTTGTTCAACATAGTACTAGAAGTCCTAGCAACAGCAATCAGACAACAAAAAGAAATAAAAGGTATTCAAATTGGCAAAGAAGAAGTCAAACTCTCTCTTTTCGCAGACGACATGATACTTTATGTGGAAAACCCAAAAGACTCCACCCCCAAATTACTAGAACTCATCCAGCAATTCAGTAATGTGGCAGGATACAAAATCAATGCACAGAAATCAGTTGCTTTCTTATACACTAACAACACAACTGTAGGAAGAGAAATTAGAGAAACGATTCCATTTACAATAGCACCAAAAACCATAAGATACATCGGAATAAACCTAACCAAAGAGGTAAAGGATCTATACTCTAGGAACACAAAACACTCATGAAAGAAATTGAAGGAGACACAAAAAGATGAAAAAACATTCCATGCTCATGGATCGGAAGAATACACATTGTTAAAATGCCAATGCTACCCAGAGCAATCTATACCTTCAATGCCATCCCGATCAAAATTGCAATGACATTTTTCAAAGTGCTGGAACAAACAATCCTAAAATTTGTATGGAATCAGAAAAGACCCCGAATTGCCAAGGAGATGTTGGAAAAGAAAAACAAAGCTGGGGACATCACGTTGCCCGATTTCAAGCTATATTACAAAGCAGTGATCACCAAGACAGCATGGTACTGGCACAAAAACAGACATACAGACCAATGGAACAGAATAGAGAACCCAGATATGGACCCTCAACTCTATGGTCAAATAATCTTTGACAAAGCAGGAAAAAACATGCAATGGAAAAAAGACAGTCTCTTCAATAAATGGTACTGGGAAAATTGGACAGCCAAATGCAGAAGAATGAAACTCGACCATTCTCTAACACCACTCACAAAGATAAACTCAAAGTGGATGAAAGACCTCAATGTGAGACAGGAATCCATCAAAATCCTAGAGGAGAACATAGGCAGTAACCTCTTTGACATCGGCCACAGCAACTTCTTTCAAGATACATCTCCAAAAGCTAGTGAAACAAAAGCAAAAATGAACTTTTGGGACTTCGTCAAGATAAAAAGCTTCTGCACAGCAAAGGAAACAGTCAACAAAACAAAGAGGCAACCCACAGAATGGGAGAAGATATTTGCAAATGACACTACAGATAAAGGGCTGGTATCCAAAATCTATAAAGAACTTCTCAAACTCAACACCCAAAAAACAAATAATCAAGTCAAAAAGTGGGCAGAAGAGATGAACAGACACTTCTCTGAAGAAGACATACAAATGGCTAACATACACATGAAAAATGGTTCATCATCATTAGCCATCAGGGAAATCCAAATCAAAACCACACTGAGAGTGGGTGCCTGGGTGTGCGCGCGGGAAGATGGCTGAGCAGTTGCCGAAATCTGTGCTCTTCGTGTGTCTGGGTAACATCTGTTGGTCACCCATTGCAGAAACAGTTTTCAGAAAACTTGTAAATGATCAAAAGCTTTCAGATCATTGGGTCATTGACAGTGGTGCTATTTCTGACTGGAACGTGGGCCGGTCACCAGATCCAAGAACTCTGAGCTTCCTCAGAAATCATGGCATTAACACAGCCCATAAAGCAAGACAGGTTACCAAGGAAGACTTTGCCACATTTGATTATATACTATATATGGATGAAAGCAATCTAAGAGACTTGAATAGAAAAAGTAATCAAATTAAAAACTGCAAAGCTAAAATTGAACTACTTGGGAGCTATGATCCGCAAAATCATCTCATTATTGAAGACCCCTATTATGGGAATGAGTCCAACTTTGAGACTGTCTACCAGCAGTGTGTGAGGTGCTGCAGAACCTTCCTGGAGAAGGCCCGCTAATGCCACACCCATTCTCCCTGCAGCCCCAGGCTGGGCCCCGCAGGCTCTGCTGTGAGGCTGCAGCTGTTTCTTCAGTTGACACTCGGTTTCTTACCTTAAATAATTGTAGATGGAAATCAGTTATTGTATCTGACAGACAAATGAATAAAAATGTTTCATCCAGACAGTTTATGGGGTATGAGAAGTGTTCTTAGACCCGCTGAACCTCCCGCTTTGCCCCAGTTACAAAAATAGTGGAACAAACAAAATAGAACAGGCACCAGAGCATGAGGACATCCAGCGTCCCTTTCGGGCACACGAGTTCTGCCTCTTCCTCAAGTTTGTGGACGACCGATGGGGACCCTGTCCTCCGCTGTCTGCACAAGCCAGCCCCAGCAGCCCATCCACAGGAGCTCCCAGCCGAGACTCACCCTTGCTCGCAGTGCACACTGTTTACATAGAAGAGTTAAGGTGTTAGTCTGCAGAACCTTTCCAACCTGCTAGTTTATTTCATCAGGAAGTCAGCTTGATTCCATTGGAACCATTTTGCCTCTGGAAAGTTACAGCCAGAAAGAAGGACACTGTATGCTGGTTTATCTTATTGTCTGTTTGAGGAACGTGTCTGTTTTTCAATGCCTGTAGAACCCAAATGTCAAATATAGATTAGCCTAGGTGGGAAAAAATAATTAAAAAGTCGGGGAAAGTTCTTTTATGTCGAGCTGCTTAAATATTGAGACATTAAGTATTCTTTCATCAGTGCTTAATTTATAGACAAATATAGGTAATTTCTGTGCACTTGGAGGTAACTAATCTAAAATTCATATGGATATATGGCAGAAAAGATTGTTTTCAAAATAAACTGCGGAAATTATAAAAATACAAAAAAAAAAAAACAAACCACACTGAGATACCACCTTACACCAGTTAGAATGGCAGAAATGGACAGGGAAAGAAACAACAAATGTTGGAGACGTTGTGGAGAAAGGGGAACCCTCTTACACTGTTGGTGGGAATGCAAGTTGGTACAGCCACTTTGGAAAACAGTGTGGAGGTTCCTCAAAAAGTTAAAAATAGAGCTACCCTAGGACCCAGCAATTGCACTACTGGGTATTTACCCCAAAGACACAGATGTAGTGAAAAGAAGGGCCATATGCACCCCAATGTTCATAGCAGCAATGTCCGCAATAGCCAAACTGTGGCAAGAGCCGAGATGCCCTTCAACAGATGAATGGATAAAGAAGATATGGTCCATATATACAATGGAATATTACTCAGCCATCAGAAAAGATGAATACCCAACTTTTACATCAACATGGATGGGACTAGAGGAGATATGCTAAGTGAAATAAGTCAAGCAGAGAAAGTCAATTATCATATGGTTTCACTTATTTGTGGAACATAAGGAATAACATGGAGGACATTAGGAGAAGGAAGGGAAAAATAGGGGAGGGGGAATTGGAGGGAGAGATGAACCATGAGAGACTATGGACCTGAGAAACAAACAGGGTTCTAGAGGGGAGGGGGGAGGGGGGATTGGTTAGCCCGGTGATGGGTATTAAGGAGGGCACGTGGTGCATGGAGCACTGCGTGTTATACGAAAACAATGGATCATGGATCACTACATCAAAAACTAATGATGTAATCTACGGTGACTAACATAATATAATAAAATTAAAAACTACCAAAAAAAAAGTTCATAAATAAAATATTTACAAATGCAAAAAAAAAAAAAAAAGAACTTGCCATTTTAATCATTTCTAAATGTGCAGTTCAGACATTTTTTACATTCACAGTATTGTGTAAGCATCACAACTATTTCATCACCCCAAACAGAAACTCTATGTTTATTAAGCAATAACTTCCCATTTCCAACCACCATCAGTATCCCCTGTTAACCTCTAATCTACTTTCTGTCTCTACAAATTTGACTATTCTTGGTATAACATATAAGTGGAATCATACAATATTTTCCTTTTGTATCTGGCTTAGTTCACTTAGCACAATGTTTCCAAGGTTTAAGCATGTTGTAGCATGTGTCAGAACTTTACTCCTTTTTATGAAGGAATTTTATCTATTTGTGTGTATGCATGTGCGTGCATGTCTGTATACATCCATTCATCTATTGATGCACACTGGGCCATTTCTACCTTTTGGCTATAGTGAATAATGCTGCAATGAACATTGGTATACAAGTATCTGTTCGAACTCAGGAAACAACAGATGTTGGCAAGGTTGTGGAGAAAGGGGAACCCTCCTACACTGTTGGTGGGAATGCAAACTGGTGCAATCTCTCTGGAAAACAGTACAGGGGTTCCTCAAAAAGTTAAAAATAGGGGCACCTGGGTGGCTCAGTCGTTAAGCAGCTGCCTTTGGCTCAGGTCATGATCCCAGCAAGGGTCCTGGGATGGAGCCCCACATTGGGCTCCCTGCTCAGCGGGAAGCCTGCTTCTCCCTCTCCCTTTCCCTCTCCCACTCCCCTTGCTTGTGTTCCTTCTCTTGCTGTGTCTCTCTCTATCAAATAAATAAATAAAATCTTTTTTTAAAAAAGTTAAAAATAGAACTACCCTATGACCCAGGAATGCACTACTAGGTGTTTATCCAAAGGATACACACATAGTGATTCGAAGGGGTACATGCACCCCAATGTTTATAGCAGCAATGCCCACAATTGCCAAAATACACACACACACACACACACACTGGAATATTACTCAGCCATCAAAAAGAACGACATCTTTCCATTTGCAATGACATGGATGGAACGAGAGGGTATTATGCTAAGCAAAATAAATCAGTCAGAGAAAGACAAATACCATTGATTTCACTCATATGTGGAATTTAAGAAACAAAACAGATGAACATGGGGGAAGGGAAGGAAAAATAAGTAAGATGAAAACAGAGAGGGAGGCAAACCATAAGAGACTCTTAACTACAGGGAACAAACTGAGTGTTGCTGGAGGGGCGGTGTCTGGGGGAGTGGGGTAACTGGGTGATGGGCATTAAGGAGGGTACTTGATGTAATGCGCACTGGGTGTTGTATGCAACTGATGAATCACTGAATTCTACCTCTGAAACTAATACGACAGTGTATGTTAATTAAATTGAATTTAAATACAAAATTTAAAAATAAAAATTTAAAAATAAAAAAATGAAACCAAGTATCTGTTTGAATATCTGTTTTGTGAAACAATTAAAAATGGAAAAAAGACTTGAATGGACAGTTCTCCAATGAAGATATACAAATGGTCAATAAGCACATAAAAAAATGTTCAACCTTATTAGTCAGTAGGGAAATGTCAATTATAATGAAATTATATGCCAATTATAATGCCATTATAATGAAATATCACTTCATACCTACTTTGGTTCGTCTATAATATTTCAATCAGGGAAAACAAGTGTTGGCAAAGATGTGGAAAATTAGAACTATTATACATTGCTGGTAAAGAATGTAAAATGGTGCAGTCACTGTGGAAAAGAGTTTGGAGATCTTCAAAAATCCAAACATAAAATTACTATATTCCTCAGCAATTCCACTCCTAGGTATATTATATAATTGGGTTGTCTTTTTGTTTTTGAGTTGTAGGAATTCTTTATAAATTTTGAATATTAATACCTTATCACATATATAATTTGCAAATATTTTCTCCCATTTTGAAAGTGGTCTTTTCATTTTCTGGATAATATCCTTTGCTGCACAGAAGCTTTTAACTTTGGTGAAGTCAAATTTACCTATTTCTCTTTTGTTGCTTTTGGTATATATCTAAAATTCCAATGCCAAACACAACATCATGAAGATTTACCCCTATCTTTTCTTCTAGGGTTTTATGATTTAGCTGTTACGTTTAGGTGATTGACCAATTTTAAGTTAGTTTTTGTACATGCTGTGTGCTAGGGATCCCACTTCATTCTTTTACATGTGGAAATCCAGCTGCCCCAACAACATTTATTGAAGACACTAATCTTTCCCCATTTAGTGGATTTGTTAAAAACCAATTGGCCAGACAAGTATGGGTTTATTTCTAGACTCCCACTTCTAACCATTGATCAGGGTGATGCTGTTTTGATTACAGTAGCTTTGTAGTAAGTTTTGAAATCAGAAAGTGAGTTCTCAAAAACAAACAAACAAAACACACACACACACAAACCCAAAAAAACAAACAAACAAAAAGAAAGTGAGTTCTTCAAATGTATTCTTTTTCAAGATTGTTTTGACTAGTTAGGGCCTCTTGCAATTACATCAGAGTTTTAGGATTGGCTTTTCTATTTCTGCCTAAAAGGCTCTTGAAATTTTGATAAGGATTGTGTTGTATCTGTAGATAACTTTGAGTAGTATTGTAAATATATTAAAGCTTTTTACCCATGAACATAGCGTGTCTTTATTTATTTAGGTCTTGTGTAATTTCCTTTAGTAATGTTTTATGATTTTCATTGTACAAGACTTTCACTTCTTTGGTTAAACTACTTCCTAGATGTTTCATACATTTTTTAAAGTTTTAGGTGTACAATTCAGTGATTCATTGCTTTCATACAATACCCAGGGCTGCTAGAGGAGGCAAGATGGTGAAGGAGTAGGGAACCATGTTTCATCTGGTCTGTTGAATTTAGCTAGATGACTATCAAATCATCCTGAACACCCATGAATTCAACCCAAGATGTAAGAAAAGAGTATTTGGAACTCTACAAGTAGAAAAGCAACCACTTTTTGCAAAGTAGGATGTGTGGAGAAATGATTCAGAGGGGATATATCAGAAGGTAATTGGCGGGGGTTGGGGGAAGTCTCAGTAAGCCAGCTACCAGAAAGTGATATAGCCCCAGAGGGCAAAATCAGCACCCTTAGAAATCTGCTCCAGGGACGCCTGGGTGTCTCAGTCGGTTAAGCATCTGCCTTCAGCTCAGGTCATGATCCCAGGGTCCTGGGATTGAGTCCCGCATTGGGCTCCCTGCTCTGCAGGGAGCCTGCTTCTCCCTCTGCCTCTGCCTCTCTCTCATGAATAAATAAATAAAATCTTAAAAAAAAATCTGCTCCAGTGAGAGATATCCCTGCATGAAAGGTGCTCAGATGGTGAAACGGGGCATAATTCTAAGTGGGACAGTGTGGTCTCAGGATCCCTGGAGTCACAGAAAGAATGGGGGTGCCTGAGCCAGTAAAGTTCCCAAGCAGTGGAGTGGGGAAACTGTTTACACCCAGCGAGACTGGGAGGGGACTCTCAGCCCCCTTCACCATAAACCATGAGCCATGGCCCCACCAGGTGACTGCTCTCTATGTGGGGACCCTACAAAGGACAGGAATGTGGGGACCAACCTTCTTGCCCTGGGAGGGGCGGAGCATGTGTGCACATGACCGGGGGACAGCTCTCAGTGCCAGAGCCTTGCAAAAGACAGGAAAGTGATGACCCTCCACTTTCCCTGGGTAGGGATGGAGCGGGTGCACACATGATCCTGAGACCACTTTCCGTGCCAGGGCCCTACAAAGTGCAGAAGTCCAGGACCCTCTGCCTTCCCCCCGGGAGGATCAGTGTGAGTGCACAACCCAGGAGTCAGCAGCATTTGGCACACACAAAAGTGAAGACCACTTATCCCTGAGGGTTTACTGAAGAGAGGGGACCATGATCTTTTGGCTCTGGGGCTGGAGATCAGGGCATAGCCATTTTTATTTTGATCTTCTAAGGAGGCACTGAAAGGCTTCAGGGAAAAAAAGCCACAGAGAGCAACCAAAAACAGCTTAACACTGAGCCTGGCTCCCTGGCAAGGGGCAGGCAAAGACACCTGAGAATCAGCACAGCAGGCCCCTCCTCCAGAAGAGGTGAAGAGCAAGTTTATGGAAGACACAAGACTGTAAAACTCCAGCACTAGGGGAAAATTATATATAGAATTGGAGGGGTTTTTTTCTCATGATTATTTTATTTTATTTATGTTATGTTATGTTATGTTATGTTTTATGTTATGTTATGTTATGTTATGTTAATCACCATACATTACATCATTAGTTTTTGATGTAGTGTTCCATGATTCATTGTTTGCATATAACACCCAGTGCTCCATTCAATACGTGCCCTCTTTAACACCGATCACCAGGCTAACCTATTCCCCACCCCCCTCCCCTCTAGAATGCTCAGTTTGTTTCTCAGAGTCGATAGTCTCTCATGGTTCGTCTCCCCCTCCAATTTCACCCCTTCATTTTTCCCTTCCTACTATCTTCTTCTTTTAACATATAATGTATGTATTTAACATATACTGTGTTTCAGAGGTACAGGACTGTGATTCATCAGTCTTGCACAATTCACAGCGCTCACCACAGCACATACCCTCCCCAGTGTCCATCACACAGCCACGCCATCCCTCCCACTCCCTACCACTCCAGCAACACTCAGTTTGTTTCCTGAGATTAAGAATTCCTCATATCAGTGAGGTCATATGATACATGTCTTTTTCTGATTCACTTATTTCACTCAGCATAAAACCCTCCAGTTCCATCCACGTCTTTGTGAATGGCAAGATTTCATTCCTTTTGAGAACTGCATAATATTCCATTGTATATAAATACCACATCTTCTTTATCTGTTCATCTGTCAATGGACATCTTGGCTCTTTCCACAGTTCGGCCATTGTGGACATTGCTGCTATGAACATCAGGGTGCATGTACCCCTTTGGATCCCTACATTTTTATCTTTGGGATAAATACCCAGTAGTGCAATTGCTGGTTCGTATGGTAGCTCTATTTACAACTTTTTGAGGAACCTCCATACTGTTTTCCAGAGTGGCTGTACCAGCTTGCATTCCCACCAAGAGTGTAGGAGGATTCCCATTTCTCCACATCCCCACCAACATCTGTCATTTCCTGACTTGTTAATTTTAGTCATTCTGACTGGTGTGAGGAGGTATCTCATTGAGGTTTTGATTTGGATTTCCCTGATGCCAAGCGATGTTGAGCACTTTTTCATGTGTCTGTTGGCCATTTGGATGTCTTCTTTGGAGAAGTGTCTTTTCATGTCTTCTGCCCATTTCTTAATTGGATTCTTTGTTCTTTGGGTGTAGAGTTTGATAAGTTCTTTATAGATTTTGGATACTAGCCCTTTATCTGATATGTCATTTGCAAATATCTTCTCCCATTCTGTCAGTTGTCTTTTGGTTTTGTTGACTGTTTCTTTTGCTGTGCAAAGCTTTTTATCTTGATGAAGTCCCAATAGTTTATTTTTGCCCTTGCTTCCCTTGCCTTTGGCGATGTTTCTAGGAAGAAGCTGCTGCAGCTGAGGTCGAAGAGGTTGCTACCTGTGTTCTCCTCTAGGATTTTGATGGAATCCTGTCTCACATTGAGGTCTTTCAACCATTTTGAGTCTATTTTTGTGTGTGGTGTAAGGAAATGGTCCAGTTTCATTCTTCTGCATGTGGCTGTCCAATTATCCCAACACCATTTGTTGAAGAGACGGTCTTTTTTCCATTGGACATTCTTTCTTGCTTTGTCGAAGATGAGTTGACCATAGAGTTGAGGGTCCATTTCTGGGCTCTCTCTTCTGTTCCATTGATCTATGTGTCTGTTTTTGTGCCAGTACCATGCTGTCTTGATGATGACAGCTTTGTAACAGACCTGAAGTCCAGAATTGTGATGCCACCGCTTTGCTCTTCTTTTTCAACATTCCTCCAGCTATTCGGGGTCTTTTCTGGTTCCATACAAATTTTAGGATTATTTGTTCCATTTCTTTGAAAAAAGTTGATGGTATTTTGATAGGGATTGCACTGAATGTGTAGATTGTTCTAGGTAGCATTGACAGCTTCACAATATTTGTTCTTCCAATCCATGAGCATGGAACATTTTTCCATTTCTTTGTGGCGTCTTCAATTTCTTTCATGAGTATTTTATAGTTTTCTGAGTACAGATACTTTGCCTCCTTGGTTAGATTTATTCCTAGATATCTTATGGTTTTGGGTGCAATTGTAAATGGGATGGACTCCTTAATTTCTCTTTCTACTGTCTTGTTGTTGGTGTATAGAAATGCCACTGATTTCTGTGCATTGATTTTATCTCCTGCCACTTTACTGAATTCCTGTATGAGTCCTACCAGTTTTGGGGTGGAGTCTTTTGGGTTTTCCACATAAAGTATCATATCATCTGCAAAGAGCGAGAGTTTGACTTCTTCTTTGCTAATTCGGATGCCTTTTATTTCTTTTTGTTGTCTGATGGCTGAGGCCAGGACTTCTAGTACTATGTTGAATAGCAGTGGTGTTACTGGACATCCCTGCCATGTTCCTGACCTTAGGGGGAAAGATCTCAGTTTTCCCCATTGAGAATGATATTCGCTGTGGGTTTTTCACAGATGGCTTTTATGACATTGAGGTGTATACCCTCTATCCCTACACTCTGAAGAGTTTTGATCAAGAAAGGATGCTGTATTTTTCAAATGTTTTTTCTCCATCTATTAAGAGGATCACATGGTTCCTGTTCTTTCTTTTGTTAATGTGTTCTATCACATGACTGATTTGCAGATGTTGAACCAACCTTGCAGCCCAGGGATAAATCCCACTTGGTCATGGTGAATAATCTTTTGAATGTCCTGTTGGATCTTATTGGCTGGTATTTTGGTGAGAATTTTTGCATCCATGTTCATCAAGGATATTGGTCTGTAATTCTCCTTTTTGATGGGGTCTTTGTCTGGTTTTGGGATCAAGGTAATGCTGGCCTCATAAAAAGAGTTTGGAAGTTTTCCTTCCATTTCTATTTTTTGGAACAGTTTCAGAAGAATAGATATTAAGTCTTCTTTAAATGTTTGGTAGAATTCCCCTGGGAAGCCATCTGGCCCTGGGCTTTTGTTTTTTGGGAGATTTTTGATGACTGCTTCAATTTCCTTAGTGGTTATAGGTCTGTTCAGGTTTTCTATTTCTTCCTGGTTCAGTTCTGGTAGTTGATACATCTCTAGGAATGCATCCATTTCTTCCAGGTTATCTAATTTGCTCGCATAGAGTTGCTCATAATATGTTCTTATAATTGTTTGTATTTCTTTGGTGTTGGTTGTGATTTCTCCTCTTTCATTCATTATTTTATTTATTTGGGTCCTTTCTCTTTTCTTTTTGATAAGTCTGGCCAGGGATTTATCAATCTTATTAATTCTTTCAAAGAACCAGCTCCTGGTTTCATTGACCTATTCTACTGTTCTTTTGGTTTCTATTTCATTGATTTCTGCTCTGATCTTTACTATTTCTCTTCTCCTTCTGGGTTTAGGCTTTATTTACTGTTCTTTCTCCAGCTCCTTTAGGTGTAGGGTTAGGTTGTGTACTTGAGACCTTTCTTGTTTCTTGAGAAAGGCTTGTATTGCTATATACTTTCCTCTCAGGACTGCCTTTGCTGCATCCCAGAGATTTTGAACAGTTGTGTTTTCATTTTCATTTGTTTCCATGGATTTTTTAAATTCTTCTTTAATTTCCTGGTTGACCCATTCATTCTTTAGTAGGATGCTCTTTAACCTCCAGGTATTTGAGTTCTTTCCAACTTTCCCCTTGTGTTTGAGTTCTAATTTCAAAGCATTGTGGTACAAAAATATGCAGGGAATGATCCCAATCTTTTGGTACTGGTTGAGACCTGATTTGTGACCTAGGATGTTATCTGTTCTGAAGAATGTTCCATGGGCACTAGAGAAGAATGTGTATTCTGTTGCTTTGGGATGGAATGTTCTGAATATATCTGTGAAGTCCATTTGGTCCAGTGTGTCTTTTAAAATCTATATTTCCTTGTTGATATTTTTCTTAGACGATCTGTCCATTTCAGTGAGGGGGGTGTTAAAATCCCCTACTATTATTGTATTGTTGTTGATGTGTTTCTTTGCTTTTGTTATTAATTGGCTTATATAATTGGCTGCTCCCATGTTAGGGGCATAGATATTTACAATTGTTAGCTCTTTTTCTTGGATAGACCCTTTAAGTATGATATAGTGTCCTTCCTCATCTCTATTATAGTCTTTGGTTTAAAATCTAATTTGCCTGATATAAGGATTGCCACCCCAGCTTTCTTTTGGTGTCCATTAGCATGGTAAATGGTTTTCCACCCCCTCACTTTAAAAATAGAGGTGTCTTTGGATCTAAAATAATTCTCTTGGAGACAGCATATTGATGGGTCTTATTTTTTTATCCACTCTGATACCCTGTGTCTTTTGATTGGGGCATTTAGCCCATTTACATTCAGGGTAACTATTGAAAGGTATGAATTTAGTGCCATTGCATTGCCTGTAAGGTGACTGTTACTTTATATTGTCTGTGTTCCTTTCTGGTCTATGTTGCTTTTAGGGTCTCTCTTTGCTTAGAGGACCCCTTTCAATATTTCTTGTAGGGCTGGTTTTGCGTTTGCAAATTCCTTTAGTTTTTGTTTGTCCTGGAAGCTTTTTACCTCTCCTTCTATTTTCAATGACAGCCTAGCTGGACATAGTATTCTTGGCTGCATATTTTTCCATTTAGTGCTCTGAATATATCATGCCAGTCCTTTCTGGCCTGCCAGGTCTCTCTGGATAAGTCTGTTGCCAATCTAATGTTCCTACCATTGTAGGTTACAGATCTCTTGTCCCGAGCTGCTTTCAGGATTTTCTCTTTGTCTCTGAGACTTGTAAGTTTTTGCTATTAGATGTTGGGGTGTTGGCTTATTTTTATTGATTTTTAGGGGGTTTCTCTCTGCCTCCTGGATTTTGATGTCTGTTTCCTTCCCCAAATTAGGGAAGTTCTCTGCTATGATTTGCTCCAATAAACCTTCTGCCCCCCTCTCTCTTTCTTTTTCATCTGGAATCCCAATTATTCTAATATTCTTTCATCTTATGGTACCACTTATCTCTCAAATTCTGCCCTCGTGATCCAGTGGTTTTTATATCTCTCTTTTCCCCAGCTTCTTTATTTTCCATGATTTTGTCTTCTATATCAGTAATTCTCTCTTCTGCCTCATTTATCCTAGCAGTTAGAGCCTCCATTTTTTATTTCACCTCATTAATAGCCTTTTTGATATCAACTTGGTTAGATTTTAGTTCTTTTATTTCTCCAGAAAGGGTTTCTCTAATATCTTCCATGCTTTTTTCAAGCCCAGGTAGTATCTTTAAAATAATCATTCTGAACTCTAGTTCATCTTACTGATGTCCGTATTGATTAGGTCCCTGGCAGTTGGACTGCCTCTTGTTCTTTTTTTTGAGGTGATTTTTTCTATCTGGTCATTTTGTCCAGAAGACAACAAATGAATGAGAGAACAAAATGCTAACAGGGTAACAATGACCCTGGGAAAATATACACTAAACAAATCAGAAAAGACCTGAAACTGGGGGGAAAGAAAGAAAAAAGAAAAACTAGAAAAAGAAAAAAAATATTTAAAAAAAAGAGAATATGATCAAATATGATCCAGCTGGTGCATAGATCAGTGACACACACTAGCTTTTGGGCATATTTTGGTCTGTTAGAAGAAAGTGCCTCCCAAAATTTTAAAGAAAGAAAAACTTACATATGTGCAAAAATAAGGGTAAATACAATGAAGGGATGGAATATGATTATAAAGATGAAAATTATAAAAGATTTTATAAAAGGAGTTAATAAGAAAGGAAGTGGTTTGAAAAAAGGAAGAAGAGGAATTAAAAAAGAAAAAAAAAGGGGGGGGTGGAGAATGTGATCAGGCAGGAGAGTAGAACAAAACCATACAGTAGAGATTTAGGGTATATTTTGGTCTGGTAGAAGAAACTGTATCCCCAAATTTTAAAGTGAAAACAACTTATATGTATACCAAAAATAAGGTTAACTACTATGAAGGAATAGAATATGACTCTAAAAATGAAAAATAAAAAAGATTCTTAAAAAAGGGATGATAAAATGTTGGTTGAGAAAGGGAAAAAGAAAAATTTAAGAAAAAGAAAAAGAAAATTAAAAAACTTAACTTTGAAAGACTAAAGAATCAGGAGGAAAAAAGTCATGAATTCTGTGTGCTGTATTCCCCTAGCACTGGAGTTCTGCCATTCTCATCCATCGGTAAACTTGGTCTTGCCTGGCTGTTCTTGCTGGTCTTCGGGGACAGGGGCCTGTTGCCATGGTTCCCAAATGTCTTTGCTGGAGGTAGAATTGCCCTGCCCTTGCCTGGTCTGGGCTAAGTAATCTGCTTGGGTTTGCTCTCAGAAGCTTTTGTTCCCTGCAAGCTTTCGGTACAGCTTTGGAGGATGAGAGTGAAAATGGCAGCCTCCCAGTGTCTGCCCCGGAGGAGCGGGAACTCAGGGCCTCGCTCCTCAGTGAGCCCCCAGAGAAAAGCAGTCACTCCCGTCTCCCTGGTCTCTGGCCCCACTCTGTGCTCACCTGGCCTGTGACCTAGCATTTCTATCTCTGGCACACGACCACGTGTGGAGTCTCCAAACCCAGCAGATTCCTGCAGTGTTCTCCCACACCACTCCTCCCAGGGGAGGAAGGAGAGTCTCCCCGGATCTGCTGCTTGTTGGGTCCCTGCTGGAGTAGCAGTGGCCTGACTGTGCCACAGATCATGGTTTATGGCAATCCCGAGCTGAGAGCCCACTCCTTGGCTCCATCTCTGTAGCCAGTTTCCCTGCTCTGATACCTGGGAGCTCTGCTGCACTCAGGCACCCCTAGTCTTTCTGTAGCCCCAAGTGTCCTGAGACCACACTGTCCCAGCGAGGCTTCCACACACCTCCCCCCACCTCTCCACTTAGTGGCCGATAGAGGACCCCTCCCCTGCTGTCTATCCTCCCGAATATTGCCTCGGATTCACTTCTCCACATGTCCTACCTTCCAGAAAGTGGTCACTTTTCTGTTCAGAGAGTTGCTGCTATTCTTTTCTTCGATCTCCAGTTGAGTTCCTAGGTGAAAGAAGAGAGAATTAGCAGTATAGAAGACCAAATGATGGAAAATAAAGAAGCTGAGAAAAAGAGAGATAAACAACTACTGGATCACGAGTGCAGAATTTGAGAGATAAGTGATACCATAAGATGAAACAATATTAGAATTGGGATCCCAGAAGAAGAAGAAAGAGAGAGAGGGGCAGAAGGTATAATGGAGCAAATTATAGCAGAGAACTTCCCTAATTTGGGGAAGGAAACAGGCATCAAAATCCAGGAGGCAGAGAGAAACCCCTAAAAATCAATAAAAATAAGTCAACACCCCAACATCTAATAGTAAAAACTTACAAGTCTCAGAGACAAAGAAAATCCTGAAAGCAGCTCGGGACAAGAGATCTGTAACCAAAAATGGTAGAAACATTAGATTGGCAACAGACCTATCCACAGAGACCTGGCAGGCCAGAAAGGACTGGCAGGATATATTCAGAGCACGAAATGAGAAAAATATGCAGCCAAGAATACTATATCCAGCTAGGCTGTCATTGAAAATAGAAGGAGAGATAATAAACTTCCAGGACAAACAAAAACTAAAGGAATTTGCAAACACGAAACCAGCCCTACAAGAAATATTGAAAGGGGTCCTCTAAGCAAAGAGAGAGCCTAAAAACAACATAGACCAGAACGGAACACAGACAATATACAGTAACAGTCACCTTACAGGCAATACAATGGCATTAAATTCATACCTTTCAATAGTTACCCTGAATGTAAATGGCTAAATGCCCCAATCAAAAGACACAGGCTGTCGATTGGTTAAAAAACAAAACAAAACAAAACAAAGAAGACCCATCAATATACTGCCTGCAAGAGACTCATTCTAGACCCAAAGACACCTCTGGGTTTAAAGTGAGGGTGTGGGAAACCATTTACCACACTAATGGTCATCAAAAGAATGCTGGGGTGGCAATCCTTATATCAGAAAAATTAGATTTTAAACCAAAGACTTAAACTTCATTAAACCATTAAAAAAATTAAAAGTAAAGAAAAAAATAGCAAGACCTATCCATATACTGTCCACAAGAGACTCACTTTAGACCTAAAGTCACCTCCAGACTGATTGTGAGGGGTCGAGAACAATTTATCATGCTAATGGACCTCAAAAGAAAGCTAGGAAAGCAATTCTCATATCAGGCAAATTAGATCTTAAACCAAAGACCATAGTAAGAGATGAAGAGGTACACTATATCATAATTAAAGGGTCTACCCAACAAGGACTAACAATTATAAATATTTATGCTCCTAATTTGGGAGCAGCCAATTATATCAACCAATTAATAACCAAATTGAAGAAACATATTGATAACAATAGATTAATAGTAGGGGACTTTAACACCCCACTCATAGTAATGGACAGATTATCTAAGAAGATCAACAAGGAAACAAGGGCTTTAAATGACAAACTGGACCAGATGGACTTCACAGATATATTCAGAACATTCCATCCTAAAGCAACAGAATACACATTCTTCTCGAGTGCACATGGAACTTTTTCCAAAATAGATCACATCCTGGGTTACAAATCAGGTCTCAACTATACCAAAAGATTGGGATTATTCTCTGCCTATTCTCAGTCCACAGTGCTTTGAAACTTGAACTCAATCACAAGTGGAAATTTGGAAGGAACTCAAACACGTGGAGGTTAAAGACCATCTTACTAAAGAATGAATGGGTCGACCATGAAATTAAAGAATAATTTAAAAAATTCATAGAAAATAATGAAAATTAAAACACAAATGTTCAAAACCTTTGGAATACAGCAAAGGCGGTCCTAAGAGAGAAGTACATTGCAATACAAGTCTCTCTCAAAAAATTTTTTAAAATCTCAAATATACAAGCTAACTTTACACCTAAAGGAACTGCAGAAAGAACAGCAAGTAAAGCCTAAACCAAGCAGGAGAAGAGAAATAATAAAGATTAGAGGAGAAATCAATGAAATAGAAACCAGAAGAACAGTAGAATAGATCAACAAAAATAGAACCTGGTTCTTTGAAAGAATTAAGATTGATAAACCCCTAGCCAGACTTATCAAAAAGAAAAGAGAAAGGACCCAAATTAATGAAATCATGAATGAAAGAAGAGAGATCATGACCAACACCAAGGAAATACAATTTTAAGAACATATTATAAGCAACTACATGCCAAAAAATTAGGCAATCTGGAAGAAATGGATGCATTCCTGGAAACTTATAAACTACCAAGACTGAAACAGGAAGAAATAGAAAAACTGAACAGACTCATAATCAGCAAGGCAGTTGAAGTACTAACCAAAAACCTCCCAAAAAACAAGAGTCCAGGGCCAGATGGTTTCCCAGGGAAATTCTACCAAACACTTAAAGAAGAAATAATACCTATTCTACTGAAGCTGTTTCAAAAAATAAAAATGGAAGGAAAACTTCCAAACTCATTCTATGAAGCCAGCATTACCTTGATCCTAAAACCAAAGACCCCATCAAAAAGGAGAATTACAGGGGCACCTGGGTGGCTCAGTCAGTTAATTTTCTGCCTTTGGCTCAGGTCATGATCCCAGGGTCCTGGAGCCTGCTTCTCCCTCTCCTCCCCACTCGTACTCTCTCTCTCAAATAAATAAATAAATAAATAAATAAATTTTTAAAAGGAGAATTACAGACCAATATCCCTGATGAACATGATGCCAAAAAATTCGACAGAATTCTAGCCAATTGGATCCAACAGTACATTGAAAAGATTATTCACCATGACCAAGTGGGATTTACTCCTGGGATGCAAGCGTGGTCCAACATGTGCAAATCAATCAATGTGATACATCACATTAATAAAAGAAAGGACAAGAACCATACAATCTTCTCCATTGATGCAGAAAAAGCATTTTGCATATAATACAGCATCCTTTCTTGATTAAAACTCTTCACAGTGTAGGGATAGAGGGAACATACCTCAATATCATAAAAGCCATCTGCAAAAAGCCCAAGCAAATATAATTCTCAATGGGGAAAAACTGAGAGCTTTTCCCTTAAAAGCAGGAACACAACAGGGGTGCCCACACTCACCACTGCTGTTCAACATAGAAGTAGAAGTTGTAGCCCCAGCAATTAGACAACAAAAATAAATAAAAGGCATTCAAATTGGCAAAGAAGAAGTCAAACTCTCACTCCTCACATATGACATGATACTTTACATAGAAAACCCAAAAGACTCCACCCCAAAATTGCTAAAACTCATACAGCAATTCAGCAACATGGCAGGATATAAAATCAATACACAGAAATCAGTTGCATTTCTTTACACTAACAATGAGACAGAAGAAAGAGAAATTAAGGAACTGATCCCATTTACAATTGCACCAAAAACCATATGATACCTAAGAATAAACCTAACTGAAGAGGTAAAAGATCTGTACTCTGAAAACTGTAGAACACTTAGGAAAGAAATTGAGGAAGACACAAACAGATGGAAAACATTCCATGTTTATGGATTGAAAGAATAAATATTGTTAAAATGTCTATGCTACCTAGAGCAATCTACACATTCAATGCAATCCCTACCAAAATGCCATCAACTTTTTTCACAGACCTGGACCAAATAATCCTAAAATTTGTATGGAACCAGAAAAGACCCCTAATAGCCAAAGGAATGTTGAAAAAGAAAACCAAAGCTGGTGGAATCACAATGCCAGACTTTAAGCACTATTACAAAGCTGTAATCATCAAGACATTATGGTACTGGCACAAAAACAGACACACAGATCAATGGAACAGAAGAGAGAGCCCGGAAATGGATCTTTGATAAAGCAGGAAAGAATGTCCAGTGGAAAAAAGACAGTCTCTTCAACAAATGGTGTTAGGAAAATTGGACAGCCACATGCAGAAGAATGAAACTAGAACATTTCCTTACACCACACACAAAAATAGACTCAAAATGGATGAAAGACCTCAATGTGAGAGGAATCCATCAAAATCCTAGAGGAGAACACAGGCAGCAACCTCTTCAACCTCGAACGCAGCAACTTCTTGCTAAACACATCTCCAGAGGCAAGGGAAAGAAAAGCAAAAATGAACTACTAGGACTTCATCAAGATAAAAAGCTTTTGCACAGCAAAGGAAACAGTTAATAAAAACCAAAAGACAACTGATGGAATGGGAGAAGATATTTGCAAATGATTTATCAGATAAAGGGTTAATATCCTTAATCTATAAAGAACTTAACACACTCAACACCCAAAGAACAAATGATCCAATCAGGAAATGGGCAGAAGACATGAACAGACATTTTTCCAAATAAGACATCCAAATGGCCAACAGACACATGAAAAAGTGTTCAACATCGCTTGGCATCAGGGAAATCCCAATCAAAACCTCAATGAGCTACCACCTCACACCAGTCAGAATGGCTAAAATTAACAAGTCAGGAAACGACAGATGTTGGCGGGGATGCGGAGAAAGGGAAACCCTTTCCCCTTTCCCACTGTTGGTGGGAATGCAAGCTGGTGCAACCACTCTGGAAAACAGTATGGAGGTTCCTCAAAAAGTTGAAAATAGAGCTACCCTACCACCCAGCAATTGCACTACTGGGTATTTACCCCAAAGATACAAATGTAGTGATCCAAAGGGACACCTGCACCCCAATGTTTATAGCAGCAAGGTCCATAATAGCCAAACTATGGAAAGAGCCCAGATGTCCATCGAGAGATGAATGGATAAAGAAGAAGTGGTATATATATACAATGGAATATTATGCAGCCATCAAAAGGAATGAAATCTTGCCATTTGCAATGACATGGATGGAACTAAAGGGTATTATGCTAAGGGAAATAAGTCAATCAGAGAAAGACAAGTATCATATGATCTCGCTGATATGTGGAATTTGAGAAACAAGGCAGAGGACCAGGGGAAAGAGAGGAAAAAATGAAACAGGACAAAACCAGAGGGGGAGACAAACCATAAGAGACTCTTAATCTCAGGAAACAAACTGAGGGTTGCTGGAGTGGTGGGGGGTGGGAGGGATGGAGTGGCTGGGTGATGGACTTTGGGGAGGGTATGTGCTATGGTGAGCGCTGTGAATTGTGCGAATCACAAACCTGTACCCCTGAAACAAATAACACATTATATGTTAATAAAAAAGACACAATTTACCAAAAGTTATATAAGGAAAAATAGAAATAGGCCTATATTTATTAAAGGCATTGAATCAATAATTAACACCCTTCCAAAATGAAAGCACCAACCTTCACTGGGAAATTCCACCAAACATTTAAGATTCAGATTCAATATCCAAAAGTCAATTAACGTAATAGATTACACCAACAGGACAAAGAAGGAAAATCATATGAACACATGAATAGATGCAGAAAAAGTATTTGACAAAATCCAACACTCATTCATGATAAAAATTCTCAGCAATCTAGGAATGGAGAGGAAGTTAACCTGATAAAGAACATCTACAAACAAACAAACCCTATAACTAACATCACACTTAATTGTGAGAAACTAGAAACTTTTCCACTAAGATCAGAAACAAGTCAAGGGTGCTCCCTTTCATTACTTCCATTCAAAATTCTACTGGAAATTCTAGCAAAGAAATAAGAAAAGGTGATAAAAGCTATACAGATTGGAAAGAAGGAAATAAACTGTCTGTGTTCACAGATGACATGATTGTCTATATAGAAAATCTCAAAGAATCAACAAAAAACTACTGGAACTAATAAGTTCAGGTTACAGGAAGGTTACAGGAGAGAAAGTTAATATGCAAAAGTCAATTGCTTCTTATATGCCAGCAATAAACAATTGGAATTTGAAATTAAAAACACAATATCATTTACATTATCACCCCAAATTGGAATTATTTATGTGTAAATATAACAAAATATGTAAAAGAGCTATGTGAGGAAAACCACAAGACTAATTAAGGAAGTGAAATAAAACCTAAATAAGTGGAGATATTAGGAAAACTCAATATTGTCAAGATATCAGTTCTTTCCAATTTGACCTTTGGATTCAACACAATCTCAATGAAAATCCCAGCAAGTTATTTTGTGGATAGCAACAAACTGATTTTAAAGTTTATACTAAAGGCAAAAGACCTGGAATATCCAACACAATAATGAAGGAGAGGGGCAAAGTCAAAATACTGACACTACCCAACTTCGGGATCAAGACAGTGTGATTTTGGCAAAAGAGTAGACAAATAGAAGATAGAATCACACAAAAAGTCACCTGATATTTGACGAAGTAGTAAAGGCAATTCAATAGAGAAAAGATAGACTTTTCAACAAATAATTCTTGAATGAATGGACATCCACATTAAAAAAAAAACCCTCAAATCAATACATCAATCACATGTAAAATTTACATTTTACATACCATTACAGGTGGAACACAGGAGATTTTATAGATAAAACTATAAAACTCCTGGAAGATAACATAGGAGAAAATCCAGATGATGCTGGGTCTGACTTTTTAGATATAACAACAAAACCATCGAAGAAAAAAAGTGATAAAATGAACTTTATTAGAATTAAAAAAACTGCTCTGCAAAAGACAAGCCACAGAGAGGGGGGAAAATCTGCAAAACACACATCTGATAAAGGAGTAGTATCCAAAATATACAAAGGAGTCCTAAAACTCAACAATAAGAAAACAATTCAACTAAAAATTGGAAAGATCTGAACAGACACCTCAGCAAGGAAGCAATACCAATGGGAAATGAATATACGAAAAGATGTTCAACATCACATGTCACTAGGAATTGCAAATTAAAACAACAATGAGATTCCACTGCAAATCTATTAGAATGACTAAAATCCAAAACACTAACCACACAAAATGCTGGTGAAGAGGTGGAGCAATAGGAACTCTCATTCATTGCTGGTGGGAATGAGAAATGGTACAGTCACTTTGGAAAATAGTTTGGTAGTTTCTTAAGAAAACTAAACACACTCTTACCATACAATTCAGCAATCACACTCCACAGTCTTTACCTAAATGAGTTGGCAATTTAGGGCCACACAAAAACCTGTACACAGATGTTTATAGCAGCTTTATTCATAATTACCTAAACTTGGAAGCAACCAAGATGTCCTTCAGTAGGTGAGTAGGTAAGTAAACTGTGGTCTATCCAGACAATAGGATTTTATTCTACGCTAAGAAGTGAGCTATCAAGCCATGAAAAGATACAGAGGAATTTTAATGCCTATTGCTAAGTGAAAGAAGCCAATTCTAAAAGGCTACATACTGTATTATTGTAACTATAATAACAGTCTCAAAACTAGGGAGAAAAAATTAGTGTTTGACAGGGGCTTGGAGGAGGGGGGAGAGGAATGAACAGGTGGAACACAGGAGATTTTTTCACAGTTACCTACTATAATGGCAGATGCAGGTCCTTATACATTTGTCAAAACCCACTGAATACATAACACAAAGAGTGATGTGAACTATGGACTTTAAGAATACTGTATCAATATCCACTCCTCCAGAGTAACAAGTGTGCCACACATTGGTGCTAATGCAAGGTGTTACTTATATATTTGGGACAGTGGAGGAGCATGGGGGCTGAGGGAGCATGTGGGAACTCTGTATTCTGCTCACTTGTTCTGTAAACTTAAAATTGTTCTAAAAACTAATTTAAACAAACAAACAAATCTAGGTCTATAGTTCACATTCTTACTTTAAAATGCAGTTCAATTGGGTTAAGATAAATATTTTAAAAATCAAATATAGGAAAAAAACATCATGGGCTTTAGAAACTTGACTCTAAAAGAAAAACATAAAGGAAGCATGTGATAAATTTTCATGCAGGGAGATTTTACATGTATCTGAAGCAATTTGCCAAAAGAATAAAAGCCCATTGCCAGAAGATGAATAAAAATGTGTTCAAATTACAATTAATCAAATAAATGCATAATAAAACGAGGGACTGTTTTTCTCCTATACAATTGGAAGGCACTTAAGACTATATAAATATCTGATGTTGTCTAGGTTATGGGAAAATGAACACTCTCCTGTCACACTAATGGGATAACAAATTGGCGCAAATTCTCTAAAGGAAAATTTGGCAATAAATATAAAAATCCTAGAAATGGTTCTTTTCTTTTGACTCAGCATTTTCACTTCTAAATTATGTTTGGGTGAGCAAATAAAGGCATGAGTACTGTAAAATTATGATACATTCACACTGGGTGGGCCATACAGCCGGTTAGGGCAACACACTTTGCTTCACCACCAGGAATATGAAGGCCATGACACCCCAACAGATAACAAGCCACCATGATTTTTAAAAGTGCTGTGTGTGTGTGTATGTTTGGGTACTTGCAGCGCAAAAACCTGGGAGGATTCACACAGAAATGTTAAATGTCACTGAGTAGAGTGTTTGGGTTTGGGGCATTTTCAATGACAGTAATTATCTTTTTTTACCAGAATGTTCTGGCTTTTTCTATCCTGAGCGTATATTACTTGCAGGAAAGTAAAGCAGTACAAAAAAGATCCCTTTGGAAGCGGGGAGGTAGAGTCAGGGTAGCCACCAGGGGGGCTGTTGTCACAATCCAAGGAAGTTGAGCTTGGCAGGCACAGGTGCTCTGGGAGGGGCCTCAGCCAATCTGGACCTTTGGCCTCGGAAAAGATCAGGAACCACAAGGGGGCGGAGTCAGCGAAGGGACTACAGAGCTGTTGCCAGGCAGCTGGGCTGGCTGGCAGGCAGCCAACAAGCCTCTTCTTCCTTCCTGAGTTGGCGTGCTCAGCACCATTGCCCCGGCATTGCGTGGGTACACTCTGGGGCTGCCCTGGCAGCAGGAGGACTGTCAGGGCTTCCCAGGCTTCCTACCCCAAGCACCCAGCTCAGACCTCGGTCCCCAGTGAAATTTCCTTGCTACTTAGAGCTCATTGCCAAGTCCCTGAAACAGGCAGAGTGGCAGTCCCCTAGTGACTTCACTGCCTGGACGGTGACACTTTGCTAAGGGCAAAAGGCAATCTTAGCCTGACCTCCAGGACCCTGTAAGTCTACTTTAACATATAAAAATTCCTTTGGAAACTTCCTTTATCTCTACCCCCACCCCCCAAGATACATGTTGGCAATCATCCCCCACGTATATGACCCACAGATATACATCTGAAGGGTCTCATTAAGGGACAGGCTGGTCTAGGTAGGGAGAGATAGTTCGGGGGCCACAGGATCAGGCTCACAGAAATCCCAAAAATGCAGAGTTGTAAGAAAATCAGAGATAAGGGAACAAACGAGACCACCCTGCCCCTAGGTGTCAGAAGTGGGGTCTTGTTATAACAGTCACTTGTGACCAACAAAGAACTACCAGACCCTAAAAAGGAAGTAAGTTGTTAAAGGTGTAATCACTAGTCCTTATTGAATGGTGCTATCATTAGAGATGTTAAAAGGATTTAAGTTACCTGGTTAGTCTTCAATAAAAAACCAACCCTAAAAGCCCTCCGTGGCAACCCTGTAAGGACCCCTCTCACTCCTGAGAACTTTTTCTGTATCCTTGCTTAATAAAACTCTCTTTACTCACTCTCTTTTGTCCTAGAGATTCATTCTTCGACTCCGTGACACAAAAAACTCACTCCCCCGCTTTACCAGGACCCGGCTCTCAGACTCACCCAAGCTGGGTGGCACTGTGCAGGAGCAGCAGCTCGGGGCCACCTGTTCTCAAGCTGTGGTCCTGGGAGCCTGCAGAAGAATGCAGCTCTAGTAGCGGGGAGAGGCTCAGCCAAGCTGCAAGGCACAGCCCCAAGGCATCCCATTCCACCAGCTGCCTTGGGTGCAGCAGGGGAGGGGGGGCAGGAGAGGCAAGGGAGAGCAAAGCTGACTCTTCTTCGGCAATCAGTCTGCTCCATTAGGCACCTGGCAGGGAGGCTACTGTGTCCCTCCCACAGCAGGGTCCCTGGGGGGTCCTGTTTCATCTGCTGTCTTTCCCACTATCCTGTGCACAGGGGCTGGCCATGGTACAGGCTCCCCAGAACACCTGAGCCCGCAGACCTGTAATCAACCTTAAGGAATCGCTTTCAACTCTTAAGGCTCAATTTCCTTGTCTCCAAACGAGACGTCACAAGATTGTCTCCCAACATTGTCCTGAAGGTTAATACTCGTAGAAGGGACAGCTGCCCACATTCACAGAAGGTCTCCTAGGTCCAAAGTGCATAATCTAATGTCATTCTGAAGCAACTTAGTATTTATCCCTCCACCCCAATTTTAGCCAAAGAAACTAAGAGTCAGAGTTTGAGAAACTTGACCAAGATCACTGAGAAGCGAGGGAGTAGGGAGAAAATAGTCACCTGAAGCCAAAGCCCACCACCCTTAACTCAGCGTCTGAGCATACTTGTTAAATTCTATCTCCATCTGCACCTAAGGGATATTCCTGCCTCTTCTAGGGAGGTGACAAATGAGGGACCTGAACAGGTGCGGGGAGGAGGGGCTGGGCTCTAAGTAGCGCGACCTCAAGAACTGTGTTGGGGTCAAGCTGGGGCCCAGGGGTCAATGCTCTTGTGCACTAGGGACGGCGGAGGGGGAGGGGGTGGAAACTCTCCAATCACAAAAGGCCCTTGTGCCCGGCCCCCAGATTTGGCCAATCGGGGCGGGGGGGGGGCAATCTTTTCCACTCCCGAGAATGGGGTGAGGGACTTAGCCCAGCAGACCGAGGGCCCCTCCGCCACGGACCAGCCCTGTCACCTTCGACTTGTCCCTTTCTTTCTCTGATCCTCAGATAACGCCCGCCTCACAGGGCTGAGCGGGCTCGGTAAAGCGCCCTGCCCACCCGGCCCGGCTGGATCCTCGGCGAGCCCAAACCCTTTAGCCTGAGGACCCCTGGCTAAGCTGGAGGCTCGGCTGCCCCAGGGGGAATCCCGGACCTGGACCCCAGGCCCTGCGTCCCCGCAGCGAAGCTCGTGCGTCCACCAGGCGCCCCCACTGGGGGACCCGAGCCCAGAAACCCTGGAGTCGCGAGTTGGCAGCCTCCTTCCCTCGGAGGGTCGGGGCTCGGGGCTGGGGGTGGGGGGACTCACCAAGCGCGGGAGGAGGCACAGGAGTCGCGGGCCAGAAGGGACCTCTGAGAGCCTCGGTCGGGGGACAGAGGCTGGCGCAGGCCGGCCCAGGGCGGCGGAGAGGTGGGACCCGCCCCTGCCTGTCCCAGAGCCTCGGCCAAGGCCAGAGCCTCAGAAGGGAGGGGCCCCTGGCTGAGGCCAGAGGGGCGGGGCGCGGGGCGGGCGGAATGTCGCCCTGGGCAGGGGTGGGGAGGGCTCTCACTGGCTGTGTGAGTGTGGCCTGGGCGTGTCACTCACCCTCTCTGGGCTTGCTTGCATTTACAGGCGAAAGGACTTGCTATGGACCCTTCAGAATTCACAGGGCTTCGAAAAGGCTCAAATGTCTGGCGGTTAGGGATATCTGCAAGGCTGAGTTGGTGGGAAGAAACTCGCCAACCCTGATAATTTCACTCTCACTCACTCATTCAAGAATAATGTGCCAAGTTCCTACCGTCTGCAATGGACAAGGGCAGAGCCAAAGACAGTAACTGTGTCCAGGTGAATAATGGGGTTTCTGCCTGCCCAGCGCTCTTCCTGCCTGGTGCAGCCCCAGGCCTCCCTCTAGACAATTCTTCTTTTTGCTCCCTTCCACCTAGTCTGGTGCCCCGATGCCTCCCCTGTCTCAGGCAGGGTTATCTGTCCCACTCTGGGCCAAAGTCCAGAAAAGAGAATACAGAGGAAGATAAATCTGCACATTGTTTTCTGACTGTGAGCCCATGTCCAGTGGCTCCTGGACAAGCCACCAAGCATGCCCTTCCTGCCACACCTGCTGTTGGACTCTGCTATGGCCTTCTTAGCCTCGCTCCTTCTGAGATTCTCTCCACCTGAGCTCAGCCACCTGGACCTCTACACAGTGCCTGAACACTCGAGTGTGTTCTGGCCTCAGGGCCTTTACACTGGCCCTTGCCAGAATGTTCCTCTCTCAAATACTACAGAGGCATGCCCCTGCCTTCACATCCTAGCTGATATATCCAATATCTGATCCAGAGCCTTAGAGAAGCTTTTCCAAGTCACACAATCTAAAGAAGTTTCTCAGCCAGTCCCCATCACTTCACTCTTTTATTTCCTGCACAGCACTTACTGCATATCTGACATTTTTTAGTTCATTATTTGGTTATTAATCTGCCTCTCCAGCTACTACAACTCTTTGAGGACAGGAAACCTGTAGAATGTGTTCACTTTTGTCAGGGGCCTGGACTGGGAAAATAGCATGAGCAGAGCTTTGAGGCTAGAATAGAGAAGGCAGAAGGATAGGTGACCGGAAATCCTGAAAAATGGGCTTGGGAGATTGGACACCCTTAAAAGTGTCAGGAAGTCAGGGAAGAACCCACAGCCTTAGCAGCGCATGGAGCTGAAGAGGAGGGGAGTTTACACAGAAAGTTTATGCGGTCACAGAGAAAATAAAAAATGCGCCAGATGAACCGGATGATCTGGCTAAGATTTCCAGGCAGAATGTTGAAGGTGCCTCCTGGCTTCTTATTGCTGCTTATACTAAAATGTGAGAGAAGAGAAATAAGCCAAAAGAGAGACTACTAAATAAAAAAGAATGCTGGTTTTGAAAGTTCCCAGATGTCAAATGATGCTAAAATTAACAAATGGTTTCCCGGCAAAGATGTAATGCGGGGCCATGCCAGGAAGAGATGGCATGATAAAGCCAAGGGGGTGGCTAAACATCCTTTGTTAAGTCCTCAAAAGGATCAAAAGTGGCACTTCAGAGTATTTGGTTAAACAGTAGGACTTCCAAGACACTTGAAGTTGCCATTTAGCAGAAGCCCAAGGTAGAGCAGGGTTTATCTCAAAGACATGTGTGGGTCTGCCAGTTGGCTAAAGGAATAAACCTCAATAAGATTCACAGAAGACACAAAGTTTTCAAAAGAATTACATTGACAAAACAGTGCCAACTTGGACTGAAAGAATCAGAGATAGTACTAAGTGAAAAGAGACTTCTAGAACCCCCTCCTCTCAAATTCTACTGGCAAGAAGCAGCCTGAGAAAGCACACAGATGCAAACACAGGCTGTATTTCATGGAAACAAAAGGACAACTTGGAGAGCAGAATGAAGAGTTCAAAGGGTGGAAGAAGAGCACAGAGAATCACATTCAGGCCAAAGTCGGCTTGAGTGCTAATCAAGGAACTTCCAACTTCTGCCCAGGTAGGGTTCAGAACTGTGTGCCTCCCATCCCCATCCCCTTGGAACAAGGATGTCTGTGGTGGTCATGCTGTGCCTGTCCCACCATTATATGTTGGGTGTGGGCAGGGGGGAAGGGGTGCAGACAGCTTGTCCCTTGAATCCATAGTTCTTCAGATAGTGATTGTACTCAAGGAGCTCCATGGAATGAAATATGCCCAAGGAGCTTCCTCCACATCAGGACCTGATTTAGATGCAGAGTCTAGGCTCTGAGCTGATTCTGTAATAGCATGGGACTTTTGGTGGGGGGTATTTGGAAGACTGCATATGTTTTGCATGTGGGAGGTCTGTAAATAATCTGTGGCCACTGGGTGGACTGTGGACTGGGTGGACACTTCCTGCATTCAAGAGGAGGAGTGCAATTCCTTAAGCCCTGGAGCATGGGCTGGATTCAATGACTTGCTTCTAACAAAGAGAACACATAGTAGAAGTGACAGCATGTGACTCCTAAATCTATACTATCATAGACTAGAGAGAGAAGCAGGGCCTGAGTTCATAGTGGCAGAGCCAGCTCTACTATACCCTAGAATGATGATACTCTCTGAATGAGTCATACTGAGCCCACCTCTGCCAGTTCTGTTCACTGTGCCAGGAATGCCCCTTCACTTCATCTCTCTGAGCCCCAGTTATGCTTTGGGGATTGGTCTGTGCATTATCTCTTTTGGGAAGCCTTCCCCAACTCTCGTCCCTTGGGAATTCCCACACTCATAGCCCAGTTCACAGTCTAATATAATTTCCCTTATGTTTGTCTGTCTGTCTCCCTGTCTTTCAACTGTAAGACCCCTGAGGGCAAGGGCAGGGTCTACTTCATCTGTGTACCCCAGAGACTTGCACAGGACCTCACTCAGAAAAGGTACCAGTGTGTGAGTGTGGATGGAGGGTGTCCCAACAGAGAGACCCTCTCCTTGAGCTTTCTGCTGGTTCCTCAGTGACTGGGAATATAGTGAGTACTTGCAAGCCCTACGCTGTGGGTAAGCGGATTTGCAAGCCCTACACTGCGAGTAAGGGGATGGAGCTACTGCTCCAAACCTGAGGTAGTTTAGGAGGTGAGTCTGGCTCAGGCCCACACAGAAAAGTGACAAGATGGATAAAGAGATGGATTCTCTTTCTGTTGTGTAAGGATGATTCAGCTTATCTTTTGGGAACTCAATAACTGAGTGCTCTGTGTATGTTGCAAAGGAAACATTAACTTGCCAAGGTCTGTGGCCTATTGGAAAGCAAAGCTGGCAGGGTGCATGGCCTGAACTTTCTTTTCAAATCTGGGGCTAGTGCTCCACTTTGCTGAACTCCTAAGGCTTCCAGTTCAAATGCAAAGTGAGACCACCCCACACTTCTATCCCACCTTGTGAATAGCTCATGGTGTCATACGATGTCCTATCCCTTAGAATCTCTCCCCAGTGGGAGCTGAGCACTTAGAAGGGTTTTCCTTGATATTCCCTCTTAAAATGGCCAACCTGTGATTTTACATATTGTCATAGTTTGTTCCAGCTGTGATAGCACAATGCCAGACCAGGTGGCTTATAAACAACAACAATTTATTTCTCACAGTTCTGGAGGCTGGAAGTCCAAGCTAATGCCAGCATGCTCAGGTGAGGGCCCTCTTTTGGGGAACTTCTCGTTGTGTCCTCACATAGTGGAAGGGGCCAGAGAGCTCTGTGGAGTCTCTTTCATAAGGGCACTAATCCCCTTGGTGAGGGCTCCACCCTCATTACCTGATCACTCCCAAAGCCCTACTTCTAATCCTATCATCTTTGGGGTTAGGATTTCAACGTATGAATTTATAGAGGGGAAACAAATATTCAGACCATAGCACGTATAGAGGCAAAAATATGAGTTAGCTTTAATACAACTTAGGCCTTGAACCAGGATCCATCTGAGGACCCGGAATTACAAACGGAAATATTTCTGAAGAGCTAAGCTGATGGTCAGGAGGTTCACAGCCATCTCCTGTGAGGACCTTGCCAGCCTCCAGCAGAACCTGTTAACCCCTGTGTTAAATCAAAGCTTGGGGTTGTTTTGTGGTTGTATCCCAGTGCCCAGGACAGTCCCTAGCCTGAAGATAGGAGCTCATGGCATAGGAACAAATGAGAATGGAGGAAAGGCAGGTGAACTCTTTCTCAAGTGCTTATAGCCTAGTGTGGGACATGAATGTGCAGACACAGCAGAAATCAAAGGTGGGGAAATGATGTGACAATATGACTGGCAGACTAGGATGAATTTTACCAGGAAAAAATGAGAAAGACTCCAGCCAGAGAGAAGAGTAAGAATGAATGCAGGGGTTGTGGAGGTGGGATTGTGAGTGTAAGTGGTTTCTAAGGAACAATGAGAAAGCATGACTCACCGTGTAGCTGGTTAAGCCAGACACAGAAGGACAAATACTGTGTGATTACACTTATCTGAGGTCCCTAGAGTCAACAGATTCCTAGACACAGAAAATAGGTGGTGGTTGCAGGGTTTGAGCAAAGGGAGTGAGGAGTTAGTGTTCAATGGGGATGGAGTTTCAGTTTGGGAAAATGAAGAGTTCTGTATGTAGATGGATGGTTGCACAACAACATCAATGTACTTATTGCCACTGAATGGGACGCTTAAAAATGCTTGAAATGGCAAATTTTATGTTATTTTACCACAATTAATTGTTTTAAAAGTAATTTCCATTGACCTTCATCTTAATTTCATTTTTAAAAAAAGGCTATTCAGCATCAAAAAACTCCTATCCAGTTAGGAGAGAGCCCACCAAAGTTCAATGACACTATAACCAGAGGGAAACAAGGCAGGCAGGCAGGATGGATGAGTGGATTGGATAGATGGATGAATGGATGGATGGGCCTTGCTGGAAACTGTGCAGCTTATCCTGGTCCTGGGCCTGGCATTTGGGAAGCAGCCTCTGGCTGTAGAACCAGCAGTTTCCACGTTTGAGAAACATGAGGTAGAGAGACTAGAAGGTAGGAGACCAGTGAGAAGAACATGGCACTGGTCCCAAGGAGCACAGGTGGTGCCCAGGGCCAGTGACAGTGGAGGTGTTACCACCTCTAGGCCCTCAGGGGTTAAGAAAGAGGGCCAGGGAGCATTTGCTGCACCCAGTGGAGGGTGCTGTGGAAAGAGGACTGTTTAAGAGCAGTAACCTTGGGCAGGGACACAGCCAGCCACCAACAGAGCCCAGGGAAAAAGCACCCATCTCACTCTCCTCCTTCTTCTCCATCTCCTTCCAGGACTCTCTAATGGTTAAATCCATTTTAGTCAAAGACAAAGAAGCCAGTGGATTCATTCTATCAAGTCAGACCCCTGGGCAGCAAGCAACAAGGGAAGGGTGGAGAGTAGACCTAGAGAGACCAATAGATGAGCCCACCAAAGTTCAATAGCGGGAACTTAATATATGGTTACAAAAGCATTAGAAGAGTTGAGAGTGCAAACATGAAATGGTGAGGCAGGCCAAAGATTAGCAGCAGATAGAAAGCTGACACTGCCTTAAAGCCAGATGGACACATGAAGGGAAGATGAGGTCACCAATGCCTTTTGTGTTGCCAAACCTAATGCACACACTTTGTCCCCATCATGACTCCTCCATTATAGTCAATACTGCTGGCCCATGTCAGTCCATGGGCTTGGTTGCTCAAATCCTTGTCCTGTTCTAGTCCATTATAGCAGACTCTGAAGTTGGAGTCACTCAGCAGAAGAAAAAAAAAACATAAAAGAGGACCACTCGGAAACTGGGACTGGCAGGGCTGCCCAAGGGGAGTTGGATCAAAGAAGAGATGCAGCTACTCCTGGAAATTCTTCCTGAAGCAAAGAGAAGGGGGAAATACCCTGGCTTTGGCTCACTCTCTTCCCATCTCCCACGAGGGCTTCCTAGTGCCTCAATGAACTGGAAGCCACTCACTTGGCAAGAGAGCCTGAGAAGTGTGTTTTTTGGGAGCTGGGCACTTGCAATGTGGAGCAGAGGAGGAAGAGAAAAAGAGCAAACCTGAGAGCAACCAGGCACATGGCTGACACAGGGGGTCAAGGATATTGACTATTATGGAGAGGTCAGGGTGGGGGGGGGGAAGAAGCATGTGCATTAAGTTTGTCAACCTAAAAGTCATTGGTGACCTCAGTGAGCACTGTGTAGAGTGACAGGACAGAGCCAGCATGGAGGGAAGGAGAAGTTAGAAAGCAGTGAAGACATGGACACAAGCACTTGTTAAGTGTTTGACCGTGAAGGGAAAGATAATGAGAGAGGGCATGATTGACAAAGACCTGAAGTCAGGGAAAGGTTTTTAATGAGAGGGACTTAAGAGTGTAAAAGGCCAGGGGGAAGGATTCAGCTGAGCAGGAAAAGTTGAGTAAAAAGAAAGAGAAGAATTATTAGTGTCTGAGTTTCCTGAAAAGGTGGGAAGGGAAGGCATCTAAAAACAGATTTGGGAGTGGCCTTCAATGACACTATAACCAGAGGGAAACAAGGCAGGCAGGCAGGATGGATGAGTGGATTGGATAGATGGATGAATGGATGGATGGAGGGAGGGAGGGAGGGAGGGAGGGAGGGAGGGAGGGAGGGAGGGAGGGAGGGAGAACGGAGGAACAGATATGTAGTAGCTGGATAGATGATGGATGGGTGAATGGATGGGTGGGTAATTGGATGAATGGTGGATTTGACTGTGTTTCTTGTTGGTATAAGATGGTAGATCTCACCTCACAGCTTTGCTTCTCTCTCTAAAGAACAAGGTGAAGCTATCTGCTGAGGTGGAATAGAGGAAAGGGGGTTGGTTTGGGCAAGTGTGAGTAGCCTGGGCAGTACTGAAGGTTCATTTGATATTAGTGGTCATGAGTAGGACCAATCTATACTGTTTTGAGACACTCTGCCAGCAGCACCAGGCTACTCAAAGAGCAAGCACTAAGGAAAAGTAAACAGGTCTTTGGATTCATCCAAGGCTGAAAATTTGCTCAGATGGTTTCAGTGAAAAGCAAAGGGCAGTAGTGAACTTTAGAATCTCAGCTGGACAAGGAAAATGCTGGTGGGTGTGGGAAATTAAAGAGGTCAGTGAACTAGAGGTCCACTAAGATGGGTGAACGGTCATCCTGGAGCAGCTGAACCGGAGACTGAGTGAGAGGACATGTGTACAGAGAATGGGAGGAGAGGGATGCCTGAATCAGTGGTTTGGAAGTGGAGAGGTCCCAGGTGACATAGTTCTAAGGAAGTGTCATGAGTAGCTGTGAGGGCCCGTTTGAGGCTGGCAATTGAAAGAGCCCCATTTTTTTTTAAGATTTTATTTATTTATTTATTTGAGAGAGAGAGAATGAGAGACAGAGAGCACGAGAGGGAAGAGGGCAGAGGGAGAAGCATACCCCCTGCTGAGCAGGGAGCCCGATATGGGACTCGATCCCGGGACTCCAGGATCATGACCTGAGCCGAAGGCAGTCGCTTAACCAACTGAGCCACCGAGGCGCCCGAAAGAGCCCCATTTTTGTATTCCCTGTAATTAATTGAAGTTTGCCTATTCCTGGGCCAGCAGCCAAGTTTTCTAATTGCTGTAGCTTTCTAGCTTTATTATTCAATTTATTTTATTAAAAATTAATCACAAACCCTGTGACCCAGCCATTTCACAACCAGATATTTTACCCAAGAGAAGAAAAACATATATCCATATAAGACTTACACAGTGTTCACAGCCGCCTTATTCATGATAGCCAAGAACAGGACACAACCCAAATGCCCACCAATAGGAGAAAGAGGAAGCAACTTGTGATTTATTTATACAGTAGTATGTGGCTTATCAATGAAAGGGAAGGAATACATGAAGCAACTTTATGTTAAGTGGAAGAAGCCAGACTCAAAGAAATACAGGCTGGACGTCTGAGATGAACAAAACCAGTCCCTGGTGGTACAAGTCAGACAGCAGTTGACTAGGTCGGGAGTTGGCTGGGAAGGGACACCAGGAAACTCTCTGAGATAATGCAAATGACAGCTGCGCAAGTCATGCAGTTACCATTAAACTCATTAAACTGAACACGTAAGATCTGTGCATTGAAATATTAAAAAGCTAAAAAATAATACAAAATTAATGTATGCTCAGTATAAAATGCAAAACAACTCAAAGGTGGTTAAAGAATAATCCCCACACACACATGCACACATCCACCCCCTTTGGACTTTTCTGACGTAGCTGATACTATGATGGTTGATTTTATAAAATCACAGTCACATGACTATGTTTGTTACTCTGCAATGCCTCATTTATTTTTTTTAATTTTAATTTATTTGAGAGAGAAAGACAGAAAGAGAGCATGAGTGGAGAGAGGGCTAGAGGGAGAAGCAGACTCCCCAGTGAGTGTGAAGCCCCATGGGGGCTTGATCCCAGGATCCTGAGGTCCTGATCCAAGCCAAAGGCAGACACTTCACCCACTGAGCCACCCAGGCGCCCCAATGCCTCTTCTCATTTAAAAATGCGTCACAGATATCCCTAGAAGTCAGCAGATATGAAATCTAACTAATTTTTGCCCTGTAAAACAATTTTATAGAAACTGTATGAGTGCCTTTGTTATCATTATAGGGCCATTGTCAAGTCCTTAACATACTTTTCCAGAGCTCATCATCTTCAAGTCAAAGAGAAATACAGCAGCCTTAAAATCTGTGATGTCACTAGAAAATTTGTCCTAAGCCACAAGAACCCACTGCATCACATTGATGGGTTTATTTAAAATCCTTCTGCAAGTGTATATTCATAATTTGTAGAAAAATATTGTAGAATGCTACCACTTATTGATTGCTTTTTCAAGTGCCCTTTAAAAGTCTTATTTTTTAGGAGATTCAATAGTTAAAAAAGCATTGGCCTCAGGAATATTTACTAAATGTGTGTTGCATGTATTTGCCTGCTTTTGGTTAAATTTTTATTATGGAATATTTTAAATATGTACTCCCACTTCAAAATTATCAGCTCATGGCCAATCTTGTATATTTGTACCCACTTTCTCCTCCCCAACATTAGCTTATTTTGAAGCAAAACCCAGACATCATGTCATCCCATTTGTAATATCAAGTATGCATGTCTGAAAGATAAAATTATTTTTAAGAAACAGCCACATCATATCACAACTAAAATTTAACAATAATCTTTCAATATCATCAAACATCCAAGATGTGTTAAAAATTCCCCCAGTTGTCAAATATAGTACATTTAGCAGGTCTGAGTCAGGTCCACACACTGCAATTTGTTGGTAAGTCTCTTTAGTCCCTTTCAACCTCCCCTTCCCTCTTCCCCTCCCCCTTCCCTCTTTCTTTCTCTCCCTCCCCCTCTCCCCTTCCCCCTTTCCCTTCCCCTTTCCTCTCCCCCTTCTTTCTTTCTCCCTCTCCTTCCCTCTTCCCTTACTCCCTCTCCCCTTTCCTCTTTTCCCTTCCCCCTTCCCTCTTTCTCCCTCTCCGTTTCCGTATTTCCCCCCCAACCCCATTCTGTCAATTTTTTGCAATTCACTTGTTGAAGAAACAAAGTGGTTTTCCCTGCAGAGTTTCCTGCTGGATTTTCGGGTTACATCCCTTTGTTGTACATCTGTAGCTGGAGCTAGAGGCATTGTCAGACCTGGGTTTGATTTGTTCATGTGTTTGTTGGTGAGAACACTTCTTAAGTAGTATTGTTACTTTCATCAAGAGGCATGTGATATCTGATTGTGTCTCTTTTTTTGTGTTATTTATCATCAATGTTGATAACCAGGATCCATTATTTCATTTTATGAGGTTCACTAGCATCTCTAACAGTGGCCAATAATTTTTCTTAACCACTATATGGCCTCATGGAATTTGGTATATTTTCTGTACTCCTATTTTTGCAGTTAATTTTCATTATTTCCTATTGTTCAAATGTCCTGTCTTCAGCCAGTGAAACCAATTAAGTGGGCTCCTGGGCACGGTTGCCATGCCTCCCATGGTATTTGAAAGTTCTTGTTTTCTGATATGAGAGGATGTGGCAGGTTCATTTTGTGCATTTCCTACCCCAGACCAGGAATCAGTTATTTCTCAAAACACCTGCACCCCCAAATTACAAAATTAGTATGTGTTCAGTATTTGTGGTCATAGGAAATACTTTCAGTAAGGTAAAATTTATCAAAAGTTCATACTGAAACTTTCCATTCAAATTTAGGCTTGCAACATTTTATTTAGCCTCTTTGATCTCACATCTGTATCACTTTCCTCCCATGCTGAAAATCCCTGATCCCGAGGATACCAATGGTCATATCCACTTTCTTTATCCCACACCATACAACAGTATAGGAATAACTGTTCTGACACTACCTCTGATGATCTGATGACTGAAAATATTTGAATTGTTTCCTTTTAGTATTCTTCTGTGTATCTCCATAGGACTCCCTTGAGTGTGTGTACCATCATTTATCCACAAGCGCACAGCTGGGGGACATGGGCTCATTTGCTAAGGAATGCACATAGGTGTACCATGGTGTAGTCAGCCATTCTGATGCACATCACCCTGGTTCCGTATCCCATCCTCCCAACAACCAACAACATTGTAGCAAATATCCTTATATGCTGGAACTTTTTCTGCAGGATAGTTTTCCAAAAGTCGAACTACTGAGTTAAAAGGTATGGATAGTTTTGATCTTCATAGGTATTACCAAATTTGCTTTTTTAAAATATAACATTTTACCGACCCTTCCAGCTCAGGGTAAGAAAGCAGTGACTAGGCAGCCCTGGACGTTATCTGACTTTTTCATTTTTGCCGTTCAGACTTGTGAAACTGGAATCTTTTCTGTGGCTTTACGATAATGGTTCTCTGGCCACCACATCTTTTATTATCATCTTTTACTGTTTACTGGTGATCTGAATGCCTCTTCTGTAATTTTTCTGCATTTTATTTTTTTCTCTTTGCCGTCTTTTTGTCAATTTACAGAAGCCCTTTGTATACAAAAGTTAAACATTTTGGGGGCGCCTGCATGATTCAGTCGGTTAAGCAAACAACTTGTGATTTCAGCTCAGGTCGTGATCTCATGGGTCTGGGGATCAAGCCCCATGTCAGGCTCCCTGCTCAGTGGAGAGTCTGCTTGAGATTCTCTCTCTCCCTCTCCCTCTGCCTCTCCCCCCTGCACTCTCAAATAAATAATAAATAAATAAATAAATCTTTTTAAAAATAAAGTTAAACCTTTTGTCTGCTTTGTGTCTTTTGTAGACAGGTGAGCGCACATGTGAACGTGCACATGCAAGAGCGTACACGCACACCTCAAGGAAGTTAGAGACATTGTAGAGGACCAAAAAAAAGTTCCAACTCATAAATTAATATCAGCCAAGAACTAGGAAAGGCTCTTATGTTCTGAAACAAGATTCCTGTGAAAAATAACTTGACAGTCTCGGATAGCGGTGTTGTGTGCCTTCCTATCCATGACCCCTCCTCTCGCCCTCAGAAGTTAAGTTCAGTCTGCTCTCATGAAGGAATGGAAGGACCCTGATGTCCAGATGGGAAGCGCATGTCCATGCAACCTCAGAGCACACGAAAAAGAGGAAACACAAAAAAACTCAGCTCCAAATAGGTCAGAGAAAAAGAAATGGGGGAGCAAATACAGTAATCTTCCCCAAAGCAAGAATCACTGCGCTCAAAAATAGGAGGGGGAATTTCTTTCAACCACATATTTTATTCCCAAATCAAGTGAAACACATGGAGAGTGGAAGGAGCACTTTTGAAGACAAACCAGTACTTAATTTATACACACACATGCACGTGCACACACCACATTCTTTCTTAGAAGTCATTGACGTACATAAGCTAGGAAAACAACAGGATAAACCAAGAAACAGTATGATTTGGATCACGGAAATGGCGGGGGGGGGCAGTACAGGAAATGGGTTAAAGGTGGTCTCAGGATAGCAGGTCATCCTGGACAACAAGGAGTCCACATAGAGTGGGAGCTGGAGGCACCAGGAGAGGAACTACCAGGTTCTCCGCTGGGATGAAGCACCTTAGAAAGAACGTCTTTGTGCATTTGACAGGTCTAATGGGACATTTTGAAAAAACAAAAAATAAGGATCAGTACAGTCCTCCCCTCTTAGGGGGAGATATGTTCCAAGACCCCCAGTGGATGCCTGAAATCACAGATATTACCGGACACTATATATACTTTGTTTTTCCTATATATCCATACCTCTGATAAACTTTAATAGACTGACGACAGGAACTAATAAAAAAATAGAACAATTATAACAATGTACTATCGTAAAAGTTATGTGAATATGTTCTCTCTCTCAAAATACCTTACAATACTATACCCACCCTTCTTGTGATGGTGTGAGATGATAACATATTCACGTGATGAAATGAAGTGAGGGGAATGACATGGGCATCATGCTGTAGTGTTAGGTCACTATGACCTTCCTGGACCACCATTGACCACGGATGACTGAAACTGTGGAAAGCAAGATTGCAGGTAAGTGGGAACTACTGTACACTGAAAATTAAGGAAAAGTCTTAAGCCAGCTCTAAGATTAACAAGAGTTGGACCAGGAGAACATCACCATATACCACAGTTGCCTCTGCAATGCATAGCATTACATAACCATAGTGGGTTATTAATTTTGTAACAGACTATTCATTTTACCAACATTTTTCTATACCCATATGGGGAGATGGGGGGTTGTTGAGGGAAAATTACAGAGAAAGGGGGTCACCGATAAGGACTAAATCCTTATCTGTCATAACAGACTCTCAATAGCTCATGTCAAAAATGGCTCATCAAGCAATAATAGTATAAACATATTATTTAGAAATATTGATCACCTCAGTACTCAGCTCATAGTTGTGAAATGCCTACTATGTGGTAGGCCCTGTTCCAGGCACTGGGGACATGAAGGTGAGCATAGCCAGCACCTGAAGACATGGATGTGATTGCCTGTGTGAAACAGAGCCAGCAAGCAGATAGGTGGGGTGTGAAAAGCTGGTCTTTTTTTTTTTTTTCATATGCTTTTAGTGCTATTTGAATGTTTCATTCTGTGCATGTATTGTTTTTATAAAAACAAACATTAATAATTGTGTTGGAAACTCTAAGCAGGATCACCTAACATTTATTATTACTTGCTTTCTTCCTTTTCTCTTCTACAGGGACTAGAAAAGTAAAATACAGTGATGTGGGAAACAAAGGCAGAAGAAAAATTATTAAATTTCCTTACTACCTACAGCACACTGACAAGTCCTTGAAACAGGCAGAGTGACATTCCTCTAGGGACTCAACTGCCTGGATGTTAATACTTCACTAAGGTCGAAAGGCAACACCCCTCTCCCCGCCCCTGTCCCCAGCATCCTATAAGTCTACTTTAACATGTAAGAATTCCTTTAGAAATTTCCTTTATCTCTAAACTGCTGAAGATACCTGTTGGCAATCACCCCGTAAACATATGGCCCACTGATATACATCTGAGGGGTCTCATGACTAAGGTTTTATTAGACTGTAATAAATGACCTTTTCCCAACAATAGCTAGCCCCCTCAAGGACCTGGAAACCTTGCTTCCAAAATTACTTAGAGACCTACACTATCTCTAACCCCCTTCCAAATTGAAAGTATATAATGGGCCACTCCTTATGACCCATTGCATCTTTTTCTGTCCAAGGGTCCTGTCCCTGTGCTTTAATAAAACCACCTTTTTGCACCAAAGATGTCTCAAGAATTCTTTCTTGGCCGTCACCTTCAAACTCGAATGTCTTTCTTACATCATACAGGATTTCCCATCCCTCTTGACATTCAGGTGGCCATGAGACAGTCAGGTGGGATGTGACAGATGTCCTTGAAGAGGGCTGCCCCCTACATTCTGCCCCAGATCCCAGCTTACACCTGCAGATGCCATTGCTCTCTGTCCACCAGGAGGGACAGAGTGCCTGCTTGGGGTGCCACAGCAGGATCCCTAACCACAGTGTTGAGTTCTGGGCTATCTGCCCCGCCTTGTCCTGACTGGAGTAGAAAAATCCTTTGGTTTGGTACCGGTTGCAATGATTTCAAATTATTTGCAGCCACATGCAGGTGAAGATTCAGGGAAAGGCTAGGACAGGGTCCGGGCAGTAGCTGAGGTGAGGCCACCAGCTAGATGTCACCTGGTGTGCAGCAGAAGCAGGTTGTTCTGTCACCTGCTTTGAGCAGCAAAGCAAACCCAACCTTACTCTTGAAAATTCTGCTTCTGGGAAATCTCTGTTACTACAGCAACCAAGGGCATTACTCGTGGCCTTGCCAGTTGCCAGTTCCTCCACAGGAATGCTGAGAGAGGCAGTCCGCTCTTTACCGAGGACCTGGAAAATCCCCAAAGGCAGATTTGGGGTATCTTTGGTGTTTCCTTACCCAGCGCAGGGATGGAAACCCTTCTAGAGGTAGCCCTTTGAGCAGAAGGTATCCCCAGGACACTCTCTTTCTCCTTTCCTCAAGTCCACAGTTTTGCCCCAAACTCGAGATATGATGTGCAGCGTTCCCTACACTAAATTTCCTTTGTAGTAAAACACACTCATGAAGATGAGTTTTTGTATTTGCAGAACAGAGTGGACACATAATGGTGAAAAGATGGTGTTTCTCTGGTCACGGGAGATATTACCTCCGCCATGTCAAACTGCTGAGAGGTTCTGCCCTCTCCCAGACTCACTGAGGCCAAGCCACAGCAACCCCACCTGGCCTAGCAGGGGCACGCTTCCGTCAGACCCTGTGAACCCCACATCACCCACTGGAGCCCTGGAGGCGCCATGAGGGTGGGCTAGGATTCTGGCAGGTTTCTTCAACCCCACACAGAACAACAGGGTAGACATGATGGTGAGAACATTCCAATTCAATGTGTAATCAAGGAGGATTCCAAAAATATTGGAGAATTAAGGTATTGTTCAGTAATTAAAGTTGGATGAAAAGAGAGCAATTAAAAATAATTAATGCATCAGAATAAACTTACATAACTGACAAATGTAAACAGTCAAATTATGTTCAAGTAATAACAGTAACAGAGAATGCTTTAACCAGGTGGGTGCCTAGCTGTTAGGTGTCCGGAACAGTGAAAGGTCAGGGGCAGAGGGTGGGGGGTTGGTTCTCAAGTAATGATGAAGGATTGGAAGGATGTCTTTCAACCAAAGTTTTCTGTGACTTCTTTTGAAAGTTAAAATATAGGAACATAAAAATAAAAGTCCACACAAAACTGCCCCAGCTCCATACAGATCACCTCCGTGCTTCTCCCAGGCCCCCCCCACCCCCCATCCCCGTGGAAGCCAGGCCTGTCCCCATGGGTGCCTAAGAGCTTGCACTCAAACCTGCCTTCCAGGTTATTCTCGAAATATATTTGTCAGGGTAGGAAATCGAAGATGCTTTGTTTAGCTAGTGTCGAAATGTTTGCCTGTGTGAACTTGACCTCCACTTGTCTCTGTGGGTGCTGGCAATGTTGCAGCCAGGGAAGGCAGTCAACACCTCCTGCCTCCTGCCTGGGGGCTCCCAGGCTCCTGGCTAAGGGTTGGTGGGCAATCCAGAAGTGAGGGATCTCCATGCCCCACGAGGCAGCCCTTGACTTCCCCTCTTCTGAAAGACAGATCTGAGATGCACTGCCAAAAGTTCCATGGGATCAAGCAATCGGAAGCCAGTTCTGCAGGGTGGGCTCTGCTGCTGTCTCTTCTTCCTGTCACCTCCTGTCTCTCAGTCCCACTCCGGTGCCACATTCCCATTTCAAGGACTCACGCATGAGCCTGTGTCCAGGATGTGGCAACCATCCACTTGCTCTGGTTGCCCAGCGAACCTCAATTTATGTTCCTCTCGGTCCCTTCAGTGTCACTCACAGACTTTGAGTGTGCTCTCCCACTACCTGCTCACTTTTTCTGTTAAATTCTTACTCATCCTTCAGGTCACAGTGGCCCTCTTTGACCTCTCCCTCTCACAGCACCATGTCCCCTCCCTTTGCAGTGCTGGTCTCAATGCGCCCAATTCCCACTCAGTAGCTGTTTGCCACAGCTGTCTGCTCTGGGCAGAGTAACACCTCAGGTTGGTTCAGCACAGGCTCACCTTACTCAGGTGCTGGGGGCTCCCTACCACCCCCACACATACCTCCATCCATGGGGTCTTGGGAGGCTGAAAGTAACTGGCCAGTTGTGTGGGGTCAGGTGGGGAGGCCTGACCCCACACAAAGAAGTTACTTGGCTAGAAGATCTATGGACAGCATGCTAACCATGCCAGCAGATGGCCCCAGGATGGCTTAGAGGCTAACAGCAGTCTCTCTGCTTGGGCTCTTCCTCGGGGGCACCCTGGGACTAGTGACTCAGGTGCTGTTTGGGGGTAGCTCATTGTCACCTTTGTGAACTTCTGTGGTGGGTGTGATTCTACTCCTCTTCCTCACCCACCCCCATGCTGTGGAGTATTTATTTTGTAGGAGGAAGTGGTGGCTGAGACATGTGCTACTCTCCAAATATCCATGTGCCCCCCACATCCCCATTTGCAATTCCCACCTTCCCATGTGTGCCCCACTCTTCTGGCCAATGGCTGTGAACAGAAACATCACTTGGAGACTGAAGAATTTAAGAGCATACACACAACTCTCCAGCTCCCTGTCCCCCAGGAGAGGAATGATGGAGTCACAGGACACAGCAGTAGGGTCCCTGAGCCATTGCTTGCAAGAGAGCTATCCTGAGAGCTATGGGCCATGGCACATTTAGAGTAAGCAGGAAATAAACCTTTGCTGCACTAAGACACTGATATTTGAGGGTTAACATGTTAGTGCAACATAATCTAGCCCTTCTCAATTGACAAAACTTAGAATAAGGGTTTTGAATTAAAAAGCCAAGAAACCAACAGCTTTGTTGAGTTCTACTCTTCCTTGGGGGCAACGGAGGACCATGGGAGGTCAGAAGGAACTAGAGGAGAGATGTAGGCAATAGGAAGTGTCCACTCACCCAATAACATGCACTTGCAGGTAGATCGGTTAATGAGTCTACCTCCCCACTGCAAGGTCTAGAAATGGATCTACCGGCTCACGGTTGGATCTCTAGCACCTGACACAATGCCAGCAGTAGGAAGTACTCAAATAAGTTCTAGAGTGAACTAATTAATAGACCCTTGGATATCCCTCTGGGACCCTAGGGGTGCAGGAATCTGTGCCCTCAGAACTTACACCTTGGGTAGTTTCGCTGAAGTCCCCACCTGCACCCAGGCTTAGCCCACCCTGCCAGGCCCTGAAGGCAGCCACGCATACCAGAAGGTGAATAGGGCATTCATAGACCACAGAAGGGCCAAGCCATGTGGGACCAGGAGAGCCACCCCTGGCAAGGGGTTATGGGCTCAGGAAGGGAAGGAAGGAGACCCAGGGATTGCAAGCTCTGGTTTCAGTTCCAGGTGGGGGCCCCAATGACCTTTTTGGAGCAACTACTATTGCACATACAAAGCCCCACTCAAATAGGCACATGGGCACCGTGTCCCTGGTCTCCTAAGTTCTTCAGCAAGCTGCCTTGTCTGGTTAAGCTCACAGACAGCCATTGCTGCATTTCTAGGGTTACTGGTGAGCTTGATTAAAGCACTTGGTTCCTTGTTCCTGGGAGTTTGGACAAGGGTGGACAGCTCCTGATTTTCTGTATTGTTAGGTTCCCCATGGTAGTGACACTGTGTGCTTGTGAAATTTCTTTGTTGATCAGACCGAGTAAGCCCCAGTGAGGTCACCTTCTTATGAAACGTTTACTCGTGGGGCATGAAGTTTCACAATTGGTGCAGGGAGCTTTCCTGTAAGGACTTTTCTGAAGCTTCATGAAATTTTTGGTGTTTCCACACTGCAGCAGATGGGCCACTGACTTCAACCAACATTTAAACAAGTGCCCACTGTGTGTTGGCCCTGATAAAAAAAGGTAACTTCCCTTCACTCCTTAAGTTCAAAGTCAGGGAAGGGAGATGGATGTGTCAAAATCCATTCTTTTTCTTGATAAGTATGCACTGAGCACCTGCTATGTGTCAGACAGTCAGACTGGGGATACAGCAAAGAACAGTTCTTAAAAATACATCACAATATCATGGAACTTAATGCCTGATGATTGGGAATGGACAATAAATAAAATAAACATGGAATTATAGGGTATGTGAGATAGAGAAAAATTAAGTGGAGGGAGAGGAGAGTTGGGAGGTTGCCTTTTAATCAGGGCCAGGGTGGAGGGAAGATTCATGATAGAGTGATGGCTCAGCAGAGGCTTAAAGCCAGTGAGGGAGCCATGTGCCTCTGGGAAAGGGCAATGCCCCCTCCTCGCTGGGGGGTTGGGGGGCAGAAAGATACACCTGGAGGAAGGGCATACCTACGGGAAGGTCACACTGAAGATAGGCTCTGGGGAGGAAGTGCGTCTGGCTAGCTTCTGAGTGAGCAAGGGAAAAATGGGGTAAATGAGAATCACGGTGCCTCCAGGGCCCAGATCATGGAGGGCCATGGAGCACACATCATCCTTTTCATTCATTTATTCACTTATGGCCCTGTGGTAGGCAGGGAGGAGTTGCCCAGTAAGGAGAATTCATAGTCTCTGGAGACAGACCTAAAGCCCAACCCCTCACAGGGCCTTTGTACTCGCTGTCTCCCCCATGTGGTGCTCTTATCCTCAGCAAGCTTCTTCATCCAGGTACTGATGGAAAGTGCTTTCCCTATCATCTTCTCTCCCATTCCTGAAACAGTTCCTTCCAGCCCTGAGCAGTGCCTGAAATTGTCCTGTTTATTAATGTAATTTTACTCACTTACTTGTCCCATTCAAACTCCGTGAGAGCAGGGGCCATGTCCTGGAATAGTACTCGGCACACAGTAAATGTTCAGTAAATGAACAACCATTAGAGTACTATGCAGGATTTTATATGTACTGTGCACAGTGGTATTTTCTTCCAGAGAGAGGATTTGCAATTTTAGTTACAGTCTCACCCCCAAAAGTTAAGAATCTTGGGGTGGGGGCGCCTGGGTGGCTCAGTCGTTAAGCGTCTGCCTTCGGCTCAGGTCATGATCCCAGGGTCCTGGGATCGAGCCCCGCATCAGGCTCCCTGCTCAGCCAGGAGCCTGCTTCTCCCTCTCCCACTCCCCCTGCTTGTGTTCCCTCTCTAGCTGTCTCTCTCTCTCTGTCAAATAAATAAAATAAAATCTTTAAAAAAAAAAGAATCTTGGGGTGTTTACTCCATGTTACTTATGAATGCAATGGTTTATCAAAGAATATCTAAGAATATCTAATGGCTTATTAAAGAATATCCCTTTCTAGAGGAAGGGATGATCAGAGGCACTTGCCAAGCCTTATGTCAGGAACTCTGCCCTGAGGGCTGCCTGTTTCTTCCTGGAGGGTCATCCATCCAGAACTAGGCTGGGCACCCAGAGAGGGAGAGGGCTCAGCAGGGTCAGCTGTGCTCACGGGAGCTGATATGCCAGCTTAATGAGTCCCACACTTGCAGTTGACATCATGCTTTTCTATGTTGGCACATACTTGAAAGAATTTCTCAATTATAGTCCAATCAGACCAGCTACCCTACTTTACCAACCTCAGCACATACACAGTAAAATTTTAACAGTTCAAAAGAACATTTTTAGTCATTTGGCAGAAACAGTATGGCTATTTGCAAATTCTCTGGAAATTTTCCAATATTCAATCTCTGCTAATGAGCTCATTACAAAACCTCTCAGAGTGTCCCTGGGGGATTATACCAGAAACCAGATGCATCCAAGGCATTACTGTTGTTTCTAGATATTTTTGTTGTTGTTGTTGTTACTGTGGCTGTGAATGGGGCCCTTACTTTACTTTGTAAAGGGTTATTTGCTATTATACAAAAATGCAACTTATAATTGTGTTTATCTTATATCCAGCCGCTTTTCTTTATTTTCTTATTGTTGCTCCTGAACACTTGCTACCTTTTCTGAGGGAGGACTATACTTCACCAGGTGAACATCAGTTCTTGGTCAATGAATTTGTTCATTGTTGGATCCTGAGAGGGGAAGCAGTGTGTACTCCTAATCAGGGTGTGTCCTGTTGATTGCCTGGGTTCAGTAGTTCTTTCCTGGGGTTCTGTATGTGGTCATATTCAGTTGTTGGCTGGGACTACAAGTCATCTGAAAGCTCATCTGGGCAGAACACCCAAGATGGTTCTGTCACATAGCTGGCAGTTAATGCTGTCACCTGGAAACTCAGCTAGTGCTCTTGACTAGAGCACTCACATATGTGGCATCTCTATGTGGCTTGGGCTTCTCACAGAATGACAGTTCAATTCCATGTATTCCAAGAGTGAATGCATTAAGAGATCCAAGTGGAAGCTGCTAGGCTAATGATAGGCCTAGCCTCAGAAGTCCCAAAAGGTTACTTCTACCACAATCTATTGGTCGAGCCAGTCCCTAAGGCCAGTCCGGATTCCAGGGATAAGGTAATAGTCCACTCATGCAGGGGGGAAGGAATTGATGGTGGCCATCTGTACCTCAGACTTTAAAGACCATCATGTGGTTCCACCATGCTCTCTCCCTTCTATCATAAGGCCAGGATGTCCCAGATAAAAGTTACTAGAACTCCTGCAACAGATTCACTAGGCATACATTTTAAGCCAATAAATATTAATTGAGTCCACACTATGTGTGTGAGCTCTGGCCTCACAACCCAAGGCACTCTTCAGCTACACCCAAATCTAAGGCACGATGGGGTAAGGAGGCAATTGCCTATGCATATGAAGCAGATGGGCACAGAATTTATAGTGATTATATTAAAGAGTGATGATAATAGTTCTATAACACTTATGTAGCACTTACTATATGCCGAACACTATTTTAAGCACTTTACATGTCAACCAACATCATGCTTAAAGGAGATAAGCAGCATGTTCATTAAGTTTCGGAAAAAAAAACAGGAGTATCAGTTGTCATTTTTATTGTAAAATATTGGAATAGTGTAAAGAAATAAAAAAAAATAGAGTACATATTTATTAGAAGAAGTAAACTATTACTATTTTCAGATATAGTGATTTTGATCCACAGAACACCCAAGAGACTAAACAGAAAAACTATCATTATTAAGATATAAATTTTATGGAGACAAACCATAAGAGACTCTTAATCTCAGGAAACAAACTGAGGGTTGCTGGAGTGCTGGGGGGTGGGAAGGATGGGGTGGCTGAGTGATGAACACTGGGGAGGATATGTGCTATGGTGTGTGCTGTGAATTGTGTAAGACTGTTGAATCACAGACCTGTACCTCTGAAACAAATAATACATTATATGTTAAAAAGAAGAAGAAGATAGTAAGAAGGGAAAAATAGAGGGGGTGGAATTGGAGGGAGAGACTATGGACTCTGAGAAACAAACTGAGGGTTTTAGAGAAGAAGAAGTTGGTGGGATGGGTTAGACCAGTGATGGATATTAAGGAGGGCACATGACCTGCAGCCTTCACTTCCCAGGTCTCCTCACACAGGCATTTTCTCATCTTACAAGATCATCACAAGAAGGGTCTTTTCTGATTTGTTTAGTGTATATTTTTCTGGGGATGTTGTTACCCTGTTAGCATTTTGTTCTCTCATTCATCTATTCTACTATGGACAAAATGACAAGATGGAAAAAATCACATAAAAAAAAAAGAATAAGAGGCAGTACCGACTGCCAAGGACCTAATCAACACAGACATTAGTAAGATGTCAGAACTAGAGTTCAGAATGATGAGTTTAAAGATACTAGCTGGGCTTGAAAAAAGCATGGAAGTTATTAGAGAAACCCTTTCTGGAGAAATAAAACAACTAAAAACTAAACAAGTAGAAATAAAAAAGGATATCAATGAGGTGCAATAAAAAATGGAGGCTCTATCTGCTAGGATAAATGAGGCAAAAGAGAGAATTAGTGATATAGAAGACCAAATGATGAAGAATAAAGAAACTGAGAAAAAGAGAGATAAACAACTACTGGATCACGGGGGCAGAATTCAAGAGATAAGTGATACCATGAGACGAAAGAACATTAGAATAATTGGGATCCCAGAAGAAGAAGAAAGAGAGAGGGGGGCAGAAGGTATATTGGAGCAAACTATAGCAGAGAACTTCCCTAATTTGGGGAAGGAAACAGGCATCAAAATCCAGGAGGCACAGAAAACCCCTCTCAAAATCATTAAAAATAGGTCAACATCTCAACATCTAATAGTAAAACTTACGAGTCTCAGAGATAAAGAGAAAATCCTGAAAGCAGCTCAGGACAAGAGATCTGTAACCAAAAATGGTAGAAACATTAGATTGGCAACAGACCTATCCACAGAGACCTGGCAGGCCAGAAAGGACTGGCAGGATATATTCAGAGCACTAAATGGAAAAATATGCAGCCAAGAATACTATATCCAGCTAGACTGTCATTGAAAATAGAAGGACAGATAAAAAGCTTCCAGGACAAACAAAAACTAAAGAAATTTGCAAACACAAAACCAGCCCTACAAGAAATCTTGAAAGGGGTCCTCTAAGCAAAGAGAGACCCTAAAAACAACATAGACCAGAATGGAACACAGACAACATACAGTAACAGTCACCTTACAGGCAATACAATGGCACTAAATTCATATCTTTCAATAGTTACACTGAATGTAAATGGGCTAAACGCCCCAATGAAAAGACACAGGCTATCAGACTAGGTAAAAAAACAAGACCCATCAAGATGTTGTCTGCAAGAGACTCATTTTAGACCCAAAAGCACCCCCAGATTGAAAGCGAGGGGGTAGAAAACAATTTACCATGCTAATGGACACCAAAAGAAAGTTGGGGAGGCAATCTTTATATCAGGCAAATTAGACTTTAAACCAAAGACTGTAATAAGAGATGAAGAAGGACACTATATCCTACTTAAAGGGTCTATCCAACAAGAAGACCTAACAATTGTAAATATCTATGCCCCTAACATGGGAGCAGCCAATTATATAAGCCAATTAATAACAAAAGCAAAGAAACACATTGACAACAATACAATAATAGTAGGGGACTTTAACACCCCTCTCACTGAAATGGACAGATCAATAAGGAAATAAAGACGTCAAATGACACACTGGACCAAATGGACTTCACAGACATATTCAGAACATTCCATCCCAAAGCAACGGAATACACATTCTTCTCTAGTGCCCATAAACATTCTCCAGAATAGATCACATCCTAGGTCATAAATCAGGTCTCAACTGGTACCAAAAGATTGGGATCATTCCCTGCATATTTTCAGACCACAATGCTTTGAAACTAGAACTCAATCACAAGAGGAAATTCAGAAAGAACTCAAATACATGGAGGCTAAAGAGCATCCTACTGAAGAATGAATGGGTCAACCAGGAAATTAAAGAAGAATTAAAAAAAACTCATGGAAACCAATGAAAATGAAAACACAACTGTTCAAAATCTTTGGGATGCAGCAAAGGCAGTCCTAAGAGGAAAGTATATAGCAATACAAGCCTTTCTCAAGAAACAAGAAAGGTCTCAAATACACAACCTACCCTACACCCAAAGGAGCTGGAGAAAGAAGAGCAAATAAAGCCTAAACCCAGCAGGAGAAGAGAAATAATAAAGATCAGAGCAGAAATCAATGAAATAGAAACCAAAAGAACAGCAGAACAGGTCAACAAAACTAGGAGCTGGTTCTTTGAAAGAATTAACAAGATTGATAAACCCCTGGCCAGACTTATCAGAAAGAAAAGAGAAATGACCCAAATCAACAAAATCAGGAATGAAAGAGGAGAGATCACAACCAACACCAAAGAAATACAATTATAAGAACATATTCTGAGCAACTCTATGCCAGCAAATTAGATAACCTGGAAGAAATGGATGCATTTCTAGAGATGTATCAACTACCAAAACTGAACCAGGAAGAAATAGAAAACCTGAACAGACCTATAACCACTAAGGAAATTGAAGCAGTCATCAAAAATCTCTCCAGGGGAATTCTACCATACATTTAAAGAAGAATTAATACCTATTCTTCTGAAACTGTTTCAAAAAATAGAAATGGAAGGAAAGCTTCCAAACTCCTTTTATGAGGCCACCATTACCTTGATCGCCAAACCAGACAAAGACCCCATCAAAAAGGAGAATTACAGACCAATATCCTTGATGAACATGGATGCAAAAATTCTCACCAAAATACTAGCCAATAGGATCCAACAGTACATTAAAAAGATTATTCACCACAACCAAGTGGGATTTATCCCTGAGCTGCAAGGTTGGTTCAACATCTGCAAATCAATCAATGTGATACAATACATTAACAAAAGAAAGAACACAAATCATATGATCCTCTCAATAGATGCAGAAAAAGCATTTGACAAAATACAGCATCCTTTCTTGATCAAAACTCTTCAGAGTATAGGGATAGAGGGTACATACCTCAATGTCATAAAAGCTATCTATGAAAAACCCACAGCGAATATCATTCTCCATGGGGAAAACTGAGAGGTCTCCCGCTAAGGTCAGGAATGCAGCAGGGATGTCCACTAACACCACTGCTATTCAACATAGTATTAGAAGTCCTAGCCACAGCAATCAGACAACAAAAAGAAATAAAAGGCATCCAAATTGGCAAAGAAGAAGTCAAACTCTCACTCTTTGCAGATGATATGATACTTTATGTGGAAAACCCAAAGACTCTACACCAAAACTGATACAACTCATATAGGAATTCAGTGGCAGGATATAAAATCAATGCACAGAAGGCAGTGGCATTCCTATACACCAACAACAAGACAGAAGAAAGAGAAATTAAGGAGTCCATCCCATTTAAAATTGCACCCAAAACCATAAGATACCTAGGAATAAATCTAACCAAAGAGGCAAAGTTCTGTACTCAGAAAACTATAAAATACTCATGAACAAAATTGAGGAAGACATGAAGAAATGGAAAAACGTTCCATGCTCATGGATTGGAAGAACAAATATTGTGAAGATGTCAATGCTACTTAGAGCAATCTACACATTTAATGCAATCCCCATTAAAATACCATCAACTTTTAGAGAACAGATGTCAGAGGAGCAGGGGACCCCATTTAAACTGGTCCCTGGAATTGAGCTGGATATCTACCAGACCACTCTGAGCACCCATGAAATCAGCCTGAGATGTCAGAAGATCTGGATCTCTACAAACAGAATATCGAGGGTGGTCGGTTTAGAGGTACAAAGCGGGGAGCTGTGATTCTGCGGGCAGATATCAGAGGATAAATGACAGCGGGAGAGACCCTGGCCGTGGTGATCCTACACCACTGGTGAGCAACAGCCTTGTGTGCTGGGGACGGGGCACAGACTCACAGACCGGTAGTGGTGGGGAAAGTACTTTAGGGCAGCCCTTGGGGCAGAAACCTGGAGCAGTGGGGTCGCACCATCAAACTGGGAGCAGCTGGTGGTTTTAGAAGCACAAAGGGCAGAGACATACCCCGACCTGGAGGCAGGACTGGGGATGCTGGGGAGGGGCTCACAACACAGGATGCTGCAAGTTATACCGGCACAGACAGAAACGGAGACAGTGTGGCCTAGAGAGCTCACTGAAGAACAGACTGCGATCACTCTGCTCTGAGGCAGAGGGTTGGAAATGGTCTCTTTTGTTCTGACTCTCAGAAGAGACGCGGAAAGCCACAGGGAAAGCCGCCAGAGAACAAAAGCCCCCCAAAAATGATTCCCATTGAGCCCATCCCCCGCCACAGGGGGGCAGGGCAACTCCGCCCAAACAGGATTGCCTGAGTAACAGCGCAAAAGGCCCCTCTCCCAGAAGACAGGCTGGGAAAACAAGAGGCCAGCAACCCTAAGGTCCCTAGAAAACAGGTGCATCTTGCTTGGGTTCTGGTCAATAATTTGGACTCTATACATTCCCTCAACCACTCATCAACAGAATGACTAGGAGGAGGAACCCCCAAAAGAGAAAAGACTCAGAGATTATGACTTATGCTGCAGATTTACAAATGGATGCAGATATAACCAAGATGTCGGAGATGGAATTCAGGCTAGCAATTGTGAAGACAATAGCTAGAATGAGGAAATCAATAAATGGCAACATAGAGTCTCTAAGGGCAGAAATGAAAGCTGAATTGGCAGAACTTAAAATTGCTACCAATGAGATCCAATCCAATCTAGATAATCTAACAGCTAGGGTAAGTGAGGCAGAAGAATGAATAAGCGACCTGGAAGAAAATATAATAGGTAAAAAGGGAAAAGAGGAGACCAGGGAAAAACAAATCAGAATCCATGAAAATAGAATCACAGGAATAAGTGACACCATGAACAGTTCCAATGTCAGAATGATTGGAATCCTGGAGGGAGTGGAGAGAGAGAGAGGACTAGAAGATGTATTTGAGCAAATCGTAGCTGAGAATTTATCTAATCTGGGGAATGAAACAAACATTCGCATCCTAGAGGCAGAGAGGACCCCTCCCAAGATCAGGGAAAACAGGCCAACACTCCGGCATGTAATAGTAAAATTCGCAAATCTTAGAACCAAGGAAACCACCTTAACGGCAGTTAGGGGGAAAAGATTCCTTACGTACAGAGGGAGGAACATCAGAATAACATCAGACCTATCCACAGAGACCTGGCAAGCCAGAAAGGCCTGGCAAGACATATTCAGGGTACTAAACCAGAAAAACATGCAACCAAGAATACTTTATCTGGCAAGGCTTTCATTTAGAATGGATGGAGAGATGCAGAGCTTCCACGACCAGCAGAAGTTGAAAGAATATGTGACCACTAAGCCGGCCCTGCAAGAAATATTAAAGGGGGTTCTATAAAAGGAGAAAGACCCAAAGACTGATCTACAACAGAAATTTACAGGGACGATCTATAAAAACAATGTCTTCACAGGCAACATGATGACAATTAATTCATATCTTTCAATAATCACTCTCAACCTGAATGGCCTAAATGCTCCCATAAAACAAGACAAGGTTGTAGATTGGATAAAAAGACAGGACCCATCCATATGCTGTCTATAAGAGACTCATTTTGAACCTAAAGGTACATCCAGACTGGAAGTGAAGGGATGAAGATCCATCTTCCATGCCAAAGGACCTCACAAGAAAGCTGGGGTAGCAATTCTTATATCAGACAAATTAGATTTTAAACTAAAGTCTGTAATTAGAGACACAGAAGGACACAATATCATTCTTAAAGGGTCTATCCAACAAGAAGATCTAACAATTGTAAATATCTATGCCCCCAACATGGGAGCAGCCATCTACATAAGCCAACTGTTAACCAAAATAAAGAGGCATATTGATAACAATATGTTAATTGTAGGAGACCTCAATACTCCACTCTCCGCAATGGACTGATCATCTAAGCAGAAAATCAACAAGGAAATAAAAACTTTGAATGATACATTGGACCAGATGGACCTCATAGATATATACAGAACATTCCACCCTAAAACAACAGAATACTCATTCTTCTCGAGCGCACATGGAACTTTCTCCAGAATAGACCATATACTGGGTCACAAATCAGGTCTCAACTGATACCAAAAGATTGAGATTATTCCCTGCATATTCTCAGACCACGATGCTCTAAAACTGGAACTCAATCCCAAGAAAAAATTTGGCAGGAATTCAAACACTTGGAAGCGAAAGATCACTCTGGTCAAGAATGTTTGGGTCAACCAGGAAATCAAAGAACTTAAACAATTCATGGAAATCAATGAGAACGAAAACACATCAGTCCAAAACCTATGGGATACTGTAAAGGCGTTCCTAAGGGAGAAATACACAGCCATCCAAGCCTCACTCAAAAAATAGAAAAATCCCAAATTCACCAACTAACTCTACACCTTACAGAACTAGAGAAAAAGCAACAAACGATGCCCAAGCCACGCATTAGAAGAGAAATAATTAAAATTAGAGCAGAAATCAATGAATTAGAAATCAGAAACACAGTAGATCAGATCAACAAAACTAGAAGTTGGTTCTTTGAAAGAATTAATAAGATCGATAAACCACTGGCCAGACTTATTCAAAAGAAAAGAGAAAGGACCCAATTAATAAAATAATGAATGAAAAGGGAGAGGTCAAGACTAACACCAAAAAATAGAAACAATTATTAGAAATTATTATCAACAACTATATGCCAATAAACTGAGCAATCTGGATGAAATGGAGGCCTTCCTGGAAACCTATAAGCTGCCAAGACTGAAACAGGAAGAAATAGACAACCTGAATAGGCCAATAACCAGTAACGAGATTGAAGCAGTGATCAAAAACCTCCCCCAAAACAAGAGTCCAGGGCCTGATGGAGTCCCTGGGGAATTCTACCAAACACTCAAAGAAAAAATAATGCCTATTCTACTGAAGCTGTTTCCAAAAATAGAAACAGAAGGAAAACTTCCAAACTCATTCTATGAGGCCAGCATTACCTTAATCCCCAAACCAGGCAAAGACCCCATCAAAAAGGAGAATTTCAGACCGATATCCCTGATGAATATGGATTCCAAAATCCGCAACAAAATCCTAGCTAATAGGATCCAACAATACATTAAAAGGATCATCCACCACGACCAAGTGGGATTTATCCCCAGGAGGCAAGGAGATATGTTCATATGTTCATCAATGTGATAGAACACATTAATAAGAGGAGGGAGAAGAACCATAGGGTCCTCTCAATTGATGCAGAAAAAGCATTTGACAAAATACAACATCCTTTCCTGATTAAAACTCTCCAGAGTATAGGGATAGAGGGAACATTCCTCAAGCTCATAAAATCCATCTATGAAAAACCCACAGCGAATATCATCCTCAATGGGGAAAAGCTGAGAGCCTTTCCCTTAACATCAGGAACACGTCAAGGGTGCCCACTCTCACCACTGTTGTTCAACATAGTACTAGAAGTCCTAGCAACAGCAATCAGACACCAAAAGGAATTAAAGGTATTCAAATTGGCAAAGAAGAAGTCAAACTCTCTCTTTTCGCAGACGACATGATACTTTATGTGGAAAACCCAAAAGACTCCACCCCCAAATTACTAGAACTCATCCAGCAATTCAGTAATGTGGCAGGATACAAAATCACTGCACAGAAATCAGTTGCTTTCTTATGCACTAACAACGCAACTGTAGAAAGAGAAATTAGAGAAACGATTCCATTTACAATAGCACCAAAAACCATAAGATACCTCGGAATAAACCTAACCAAAGAGGTAAAGGGTCTATACTCTAGGAGCTACAGAACACTCATGAAAGAAATTGAAGAAGACACAAAATGATGGAAAAACATTCCATGCTCATGGATTGGAAGAATACACATTGTTAAAATGTCTATGCTACCCAGAGCAATCTATACCTTCAATGCCATCCCAATCAAAATTCCAATGACATTTTTCAAAGTGCTGGAACAAACAATCCTAAAATTTGTATGGAATCAGAAAAGACCCTGAATCGCCAAGGAGATGTTGAAAAAGAAAAACAAAGCTGGGGGCATCACGTTGCCCAATTTCAAGCTATATTATAAAGCTGTGATCACCAAGACAGCATGGTACTGGCACAAAAACAGACATACAGCCCAATGGAACAGAATAGAGAACCCAGATATGGACCCTCAACTCTATGGTCAAATAATCTTTGACAAAGCAGGACAAAACACGCAATGGAAAAAAGACAGTCTCTTCAATAAATGGTGCTGGGAAAATTGGACATCCACATGCAGAAGAATAAACTCGACCATTCTTAAACACCATACACAAAGATAAACTCAAAGTGGATGAAAGACCTCAATGTGAGACAGGAATCCATCAAAATCCTAGAGGAGAACATAGGCAGTAACCTCTTTGACATCGGCCACAGCAACTTCTTTCAAGATACGTCTCCAAAAGCTAGTGAAACAAAAGCAAAAATGAACTTTTGGGACTTCGTCAAGATAAAAAGCTTCTGCACAGCAAAGGAAACAGTCAACAAAACAAAGAGGCAACCCACAGAATGGGAGAAGATATTTGCAAATGACACTACAGATAAAGGGCTGGTATCCAAGATCTATAAAGAACTTCTCAAACACAACACCCAAAAAACAAATAATCAAGTCAAAAAGTGGGCAGAAGAGATGAACAGACATTTCTCTGAAGAAGACATACAAATGGCTAACAGACACATGAAAAAGTGTTTCATCATTAGCCATCAGGGATATCCAAATCAAAACCACACTGAGATACCACCTTATACCAGTTAGAATGGCAAAAATGGACAGGGAAAGAAACAACAAATGTTGGAGACGTTGTGGAGAAAGGGGAACCCTCTTACACTGTTGGTGAGAATGCAAGTTGGTACAGCCACTTTGGAAAACAGTGTGGAGGTTCCTCAAAAGTTAAAAATAGAGCTACCCTAGGACCCAGCAATTGCACTACTGGGTATTTACCCCAAAGACACAGATGTAGTGAAAAGAAGGGCCATATGCACCCCAATGTTCATAGCAGCAATGTCTGCAATAGCCAAACTGTGGCAAGAGCTGAGATGCCCTTCAACAGATGAATGGATAAAGAAGATGTGGTCCATATATACAATGGAATATTACTCAGCCATCAGAAAAGATGAATACCCAACTTTTACATCAACATGGATGGGACTAGAGGAGATATTCTAAGCGAAATAAGTGAAGCAGAGAAAGTCAATTATCATATGGTTTCACTTATTTGTGGAACATAAGGAATAACATGGAGGACAGTAGGAGAAGGAAGGGAAAAATGAAGGGGAGGGGAATCAGAGGGAGAGAGTGCAACCATGAGAGACTATGGACTCTGAGAAACAGACAGGGTTTTAGAGGGGAGTGGCGGGGGGGTGATTGGTTAGCCCGGTGATGGGTATTAAGTAGGGCAAGTACTGCATGGAGTACTGGGTGTTATACGAAAACAATGGATCGTGGATCACCACATCAAAAACTAATGATGTATTGTATGGTGACTAACATAACATAATAAAATTTGAAAAAATAATAGAAATAAAAATCTGAAAAAAATAAAATAAAATACCATCAACTTTTTTCAAAGAAATGGAACAAATAATCCTAAAATTTGTATGAACCCAGAGAAGACCCCAAAAAGCCAGAGGAATGTTGAAAAAGAAAATCAAAGCTGGCAGCATCACAATTCCGGACTTCCAGCTCTATTACAACGCTGTCATCATCAAGACAGTATGGTACTGGCACAAAAACAGACACATAGATCAATGGAACAGAAGAGAGAGCCCAGAAATGGACCCTCAGCTCTATGGTCAACTCATCTTCGACAAAGCAAGAAAGAATGTCCAATGGAAAAAAGACCGTCTCTTCAACAAATGGTGTTGGGAAAATTGGACAGCCACATGCAGAAGAAACTGGACCATTTCCTTACACCACACACAAAAATAGACTCCAAATGGTTGAAAGACTTCAATGTGAGACAGGAGTCCATCAAAATCCTAAAGGAGAACACAGGCAGCAACCTCTTCGACCTCAGCCACAGCAACTTCTTCCTAGAAACATCGCCAAAGGCAAGGGAAGCAAGGGCAAAAATGAACTATTGGGACCTCATCAAGATAAAAAGCTTTGCACAGCAAAAGAAACAGTCAACAAAACCAAAAGACAACTGACAGAATGGGAGAAGATATTTGCAAATGACATATCAGATAAAGGGCTAGTATCCAAAATCTATAAAGAACTTATCAAACTCAACACCCAAAGAACAAATGATCCAATCAAGAAATGGGCAGAAGACATGAACAGACATTTTTCCAAAGAAGACATCCAAACAGCCAACAGACTGACATGAAAAAGTGCTCAACATCGCTTGGCATCAGGGAAATCCAAATTGAAACCTCAATGAGATACCACCTCACACCAGTCAGAATGGCTAAAATTAACAAGTCAGGAAATGACAGATGTTGGCAGGGATGCGGAGAAAGGTGAACCCTCCTACACTGTTGGTGGGAATGCAGGCTGGTGCAACCACTCTGGAAAACAGTATGGAGGTTCCTCAAAAAGTTGAAAATAGAGCTACCATACGAACCAGCAATTGCACTACTGGGTATTTACCCCAAAGATACAAATGTAGGGATCCAAAGGGGTACGTGCACCTCGATGTTTATAACAGCAATGTCCACAATAGCCAAACTGTGGAAAGAGCCAAGATGTCCATCGACAGATGAATGGATAAAGATGTGGTATGTATACAATGGAATACTATGCAGACATCAAAAGGAATGAGATCTTGCCATTTGCAACAACATGGATGCAACTAGAGGGTATATGTTGAGTAAAATAAGTCAATCAGAGAAAGACATGCATCATATGACTCACTGATATGAGGAATTCTTAATCTCAGGAAACAAACAGGGTTGCTGGATTTGGGGGTGGGGTGTGAGGGAGGGGTGGCTGGGTGATAGACATTGGGGAGGGTATGTGCTATGGTGAGCACTGTGAATTGTGCCAGACTGTTGAATCACAGATCTGTACCTCTGAAACAAGTAATACAATGTATGTTTAAAAAAAAAGAAGAAGAAGATAGCAGGAGGGGAAGAATGAAGGGGGGGAAATTGGAGGGGGAGATGAACCATGAGAGACGATGGGCTCTGAAAAACAAACTGAGCATTCTAGAGGGGAGGGGTGTATGGGGATGGGCTAGCCTGGTATTAAAGAGGGCATGTTCTGCAAGGAGTACTGAGTGTTATACGCAAACAATAAATCATGGAGCACTACATCAAAAACTAATGATGTAGGGGCGCCTGGGTGGCTCAGTTGGTTAAGTGACTGCCTTCGGCTCAGGTCATGATCCTGGAGTCCCGGGATCGAGTCCCGCATTGGGCTCCCTGCTCGGCAGGGAGTCTGCTTCTCCTTCTCATGCTCTCTGTCTCTCATTCTCTCTGTCTCAAATAAATAAATAAAATCTTAAAAAAAAAAAAAAACTAATGATGTAATATGTGGTGACTAATATAACATAATAAAACTTTTTTAAAAAGATATAAACTTTATGACCTGGCATCTGCCACTCCTTCTCCCTTCTCCATTCTGAATCTCTGTAGAGCCTCCTGAAAATGGGCCTTGTCAGCTCAAAGATGTGCTGTGAACAGCCAGGGAGAGAGTGGATTTGGGGAATGTAAAGATGGGGAGTTAATGTGCCTGTGACACTGTGAACACTATCAGGTAGGTGCATTAACCTTAACAGTCCTTGAAGAATGCCTGGGATTGGAAGACACAGGATGGAGGGGATGGCTCAGTCAGAAGAGAAGATGGGGATGAGAGGTATGACATCCAGGAGAAAGAACTTATGGTTGTGCCCCCTCCCCGATCCACCCCTTTTCTCCTGCATTCTCCATACCCAGTCCCACTTCTGATACCACTTACTGATTTTGCTTTGGGAAAACACAGGTCCATATTGCATGCCATTGTGGTGAGAAATCAAACAAGACATTTCCTGGCCAAGGGCCCATGGCACAAGCCAAGGAGACTCTGACTCACTTGGGAATCTGAATCCTGAGCAGAGTAATGCAAATATGGAAAATAGTTGACCCACAGTGTCGCTGTTGCCACTCCCTGAGAAAAGTATTCTCAAGCTCTTCTGTGGGAACTGCCCTCTGGTCCTGAAGAATTGATTTTTCACTTTTTCTTTGATTCTGTGAGCTACCTAAATCCCTGTTTGACTCTTGTTCCAGTCAACCAAACACTGTTTCGGTTGCTTGCAAAAACTATCAATGGCAGAGAGAGGAAAGGCTCCTGGAAAGATGGGGAGTTACACAGGCCAGGCCCTGTGGCCCATAGACAATAGATATCCCACTATCTTTACACAACAACCCTAGGAAGCAGGGATTGTTGTCCCCATTTTTCAGATGAGAAAACTGAGGTTCATAGAAGAAATTGATTAATCAATGTCATAGCAAGAGAATGACAGAAAGTTGTATTCTAGGTCTGAGTCAGGGTTCTCTAGATCCTGCCTCATGTGCTTATGAGACACCAGATCACCTGGTCTCCAGGCCACCAGGAGAAAGCAGGTGTTTGTTCAATAACAGGACTTTCTCTGCCCATCCCCTGTCAAGTCCCACTCCACCCCACGCTGGTGCAAGGTTTGAGTTGTAGAGACCTTGGAAGGCCCTCAGGCATCTGGTTTTCATAAAAGCTTGGCCAGGTCTTATCCTTGAAATAATTTTATCATTCGGCATTTTGAGAAAAAACAATCTGGCCATGGTTTCATTTTCATACATCTCTCCATTCTGATTGGACTTCCAACTAGAGGACTTAAGCACACTGTTTGGTTCTTTGTTAATAATTAAAGTCAGTTAGGCCAGAGACATTTCCAAAAGAGGCCAAAGTGCTTGTTGGCCACATTGGAAAATAGCTGCTAGAGAACTCTAAGGGCCATCCTGTGCAGGAGGAGGGCACAGGCCAGGAGGATGTCCCCCTCAGCAGATGTGGAACCAACAGAGACTGGAGGGCTAAGCAGGGCCAGACACTGGGGGGAGCCCCGGGATCTGGGCCCAGTCCCTCCCCTCCTGGCCTCAGAGGGGTGGCCTATCATGCCAGACTTGGTCTGAGCCCCAGCTTCACCACAGTCCAGCTGGGAGTTATACAGGGTTACTTCATTTTGCTGAGCAACCTTTTTCATCTGTCATGTGATTTACCATTATGGCAGTGGTCCTCTAACCCAGACTTACTCAGTTTTTGTGGCATTTTGTATACTATATGCATTATGATTAAAATTTTACTTTTTAAATTTTTTATTGTTATGTTAATCATGATACATTACATCATTAGTTTTTGATGTAGTGTTCCATGATTCATTGTTTTGCCTAACACCCAGTGCTCCGTGCAGAACGTGCCCTCTTTAATAGCCATTACCAGGCTAACCCATCCTCCCACCCCCTTCCCCTCTAGAACCTCAGTTTGTTTTTCAGAGTCCATCGTCTCTCATGGTTCATCTCTCCCTCTGATTTCCCCCCCTTCATTCTTCCCCTCCTGCTATCTTCTTTTTTTTTCTTAACATATATTGCATTATTTGTTTCATAGGTACAGATCTGAGATTCAACAGTCTTGCACAATTCACAGCACTTACCAGGGCACATACCCTCCCCAATGTCTATCACCCAGTCACACCATCCCTCCCACCCCCTACCACTCCACCAACCCTCAGTTTGTTTCCTGAGATTAAGAATTCCTCATATCAGTGAGGTCATATGATACATGTCTTTCTCTGTTTGACTTATTTCGCTCAGCATAATACCCTCCAGTTCCATCCACGTCATTGCAAATGGCAAGATCTCATTCCTTTTGATGGCTGCATAATATTCCATTGTATATATATATATACCCCATCTTCTTTATCCATTCATCTTTCGATGGACATCTTGGCTCTTTCCACAGTTTGGCTATTGTGGACATTGCTGCTATAAACATCGGGGTGCACGTACCCCTTTGGATCCCTACATTTGTATCTTTGGGGTAAATACCCAGTAGTGCAATTGCTGGTTCATATGGTAGCTCTATTTTCAACTTTTTGAGGAACCTCCATACTGTTTTCCAGAGTGGCTGCACCAACTTGCAGTGTAGGAGGGTTCCCCTTTCTCCGCATCCCCACCAACATCTGTCATTTCCTGACTTGTTAATTTTAGCCATTCTGACTGGTGTGAGGTGGTATCTCATTGAGGTTTTGATTTGGATTTCCCTGACGCGAAGCGATATTGAGCACTTTTTCATGTGTCTATTGGCCATTTGGATGTCTTCTTTGGAAAAATGTCTGTTCATGTCTTCTGCCCATTTCTTGATTACATTCTTTGTTCTTTGGGTGTTGAGTTTCATAAGTTCTTTATAGATTTTGGATACTAGCCCTTTATCTGATATGTCATTTGCAAATATCTTCTCCCATTCTGTCGGTTGTCTTTTGGTTTTGTTGACTGTTTCTAAAAAGCAAAAGCTTTTTATCTTGATGAAGTCCCAATAGTTCATTTTGCCCTTGCTTCCCTTGCCTTTGGCGATGTTTCTAGGAAGAAGTTGCTGTGGCTGAGGTCGAAGAGTTGCTGCCTCTATTCTCCTTTAGGATTCTGATGGACTCCTGACTCACATTGAGGTCTTCCAACCATTTGGAGTCTATTTTTCTGTGTGGTGTAAGGAAATGGTCCAGTTTCATTCTTCTGCATATGGCTATCCAGTTTTCCCAACACCATTTGTTGAAGAGACGGTCTTTTTTCCATTGGACATTCTTTCTTGCTTTGTTGAAGATGAGTTGACCATAGAGCTGAGGGTCCATTTCTGGGCTCTCTCTTCTGTTCCATTGATCTATGTGTCTGTTTTTGTGCCAGTACCATACTGTCTTGATGATGACAGCTTTGTAATAGAGCTGGAAGTCCGGAATTGTGATGCCACCAGCTTTGCTTTTCTTTTTCAACATTCCTCTAGCTACTCAGGGTCTTCTCTGGTTCCATACAAATTTTAGGATTATTTGTTCCATTTCTTTGAAAAAAGTGGTTGGTATTTTGATGCGGATTGCATTAAATGTGTAGATTGCTCTAGGTAGCATTGACATCTTCACAATATTTGTTCTTCCAATCCATGAGCATGGAACGTTTTTCCATTTATTTATGTCTTAATTTCTTTCATGAGTATTTTATAGGTTTCTGAGTACAGATCCTTTGCCTCCTTGGTTAGATTTATTCCTAGGTATCTTATGGTTTTGGGTGCAATTGTAAATGGGATGGACTCCTTATTTCTCTTTCTTCTGTCTTGTTGTTGGTGTATAGGAATGCCACTGACTTCTGTGCATTGATTTTATATCCTGCCACTTTACTGAATTCCTGTATGAGTTCTAGCAGTTTTGGGGTGGAGTCTTTTGGGTTTTCCACATTAAGTATATCATCTGCAAAGAGTAAGAGTTTGACTTCCTCTTTGCAGATTTGGATGCCTTTCATTTCTTTTTATTGTCTGATGGCTGTGGCTAGGACTTCTAATACTATGTTGAATAGCAGTGGTGATAGTGGGCATTCCTGCCACGTTCCTGACCTTAGGGGAAAAGCTCTCAATTTTTCCCCATTGAGAATGATATTCGCTGTAGGTTTTTCATAGATGGCTTTTATGATATTGAGGTATGTACCCTTTATGCCTATACTCTGAAGAGTTTTGATCAAGAAAGGATGCTGTACTTTGTCAAAAGCTTTTTCTGCATCTATTGAGAGGATCATAGGGTTCTTGTTCTTTCTTTTGTTAATGTATTGTATCACGTTGATTGATTTGTGGTTGTTGAACCAACCCTGTAGCCCAGGGATAAATCCCACTTGGTCATGGTGAATAATCCTTTTAAAGTACTGTTGGATCCTATTGGCTAGTATTTTGGTGAGAATTTTTGCATCCATGTTCATCAGGGATATTGGTCTATAATTCTCCTTTTTGGTGGGGTCTTTGTCTGGTTTGAGGATCAAGGTAATGCTGGCCTCATAAAATGAGTTTGGAAGTTTCCTTCCATTTCTATCTTTTGAAACAGTTTCAGAAGAATAGGTATTAATTCTTCTTTAAATGTTTGGTAGAATTCCCCTGGGAAGCCATCTGGCCCTGGGCTTTTGTTTCTTGGGAGATTTTCGATGACTGCTTCAGTTTCCTTAGTGGTTATAGGTCTTTTCAGGTTTTCTATTTCTTCCTGGTTCAGTTTTGGTAGTTGATACATCTCTAGGAATGCATCCATTTCTTCCAGGTTATCTAATTTGCTGGCATAGAGTTGCTCAGAATATGTTCTTATAATTGTTTGTATTTCTTTGGTGTTGGTTGTGATCTCTCCTCTTTCATTCATGATTTTGTTGATTTGGGTCATTTCTCTTCTCTTTTTGATAAGTCTGGCCAGGGGTTTATCAATCCTGTTAATTCTTTCAAAGAACCAGCTCCTAGTTTCCTTGATCTGTTCTACTGTTCTTTTAGTTTCTATTTCATTGATTTCTGCTCTGATCTTTATTATATCTCTTCTCCTGCTGGGTTTAGGCTTTATTTGCTGTTCTTTCTCCAGCTCCGTTAGGTGTTGGGTTAGGTTGTGTCCTTGAGACCTTTCTTGTTTCTTGAGAAAGGCTTGTATTGCTATATACTTTCCTCTTAGGACTGCCTTTGCTGCATCCCCAAAATTTTGAACAGTTTTGTTTTCATTTTCATTGGTTTCCGTGAATTTTTTTAATTCTTTAATTTCCTGGTTGACCCATTCATTCTTTAGTAGGATGCTCTTTAGCCTCCATGTATTTGAGTTCCTTCCAACTTTCCTCTTGTGATTGAGTTCTAGTTTCAAAGCATTGTGGTCTGAAAATAGGCAGGGAATGATCCCAGTCTTTTGGTACCAGTTGAGACCTGATTTATGACCTAGGATGTGATCTATTCTGGAGAATGTTCCATGGGCACTAGAGAAGAATGTGTATTCTGTTGCTTTGGGATGGAATGTTCTGAATATGTCTGTGAAGTCCATTTGGTGCAGTGTGTCATTTAAAGCCTTCTTTTCCTTGTTGATCTTTTGATTAGATGATCTGTCCATTTCAGTGAGGGGGGTATTAAAGCCCCCCACTATTATTGTATTGTAGTCAATGTGTTTCTTTGCTTTTGTTATTAATTGCCTTATATAATTGGCTGCTCCCATGTTAGGGGCATAGATATTTACAATTGTTAGATCATCTTGTTGGATAGATCCTTTAGGTAGGATATAGTGTCCTTCCTCATCTCTTATGACAGTCTTTGGTTTAAAATGTAGTTTGTCTGTTATAAGGATTGCCACCCCAGCTTTCTTTTGGTGTCCATTAGCATGGTGAATGGTTTTCCACCCCCTCACATTCAATCTGGGGGTGTCTTTGGGTCTAAAATGAGTCTCTTGCAGACAGCATATCGATGGGTCTTGTTTTTTAATCCAATCTGATAGCCTGTGTCTTTTGATTGGGGCATTTAGCCCATGTACATTCAGGGTAACTATTGAAAGATACGAATTTAGTTTCATTGCATTGCCTGTAAGGTGACTGTTACTGTATGTTGTCTGTGTTCCGTTCTGGTCTATGTTGCTTTTAGGGTCTCTCTTTGCTTAGAGGACCCCTTTCAAGATTTCTTGTAGGGCTGGTTTTGTGTTTGCAAATTCCTTTAGTTTTTGTTTGTCCTGGAAGCTTTTTATCTCTCCTTCTATTTTCAATGAGGGCCTGGCTGGATATAGTATCCTTGGCTGCATATTTTTCTCATTTAGTGCTCTGAATATATCTTGTCAGTCCTTTCTGGCCTGCCAGGTCTCTGTGGATAGGTCTGTTGCCAATCTAATGTTTCTACCATTGTAGGTTACATATCTCTTCTCCCGAGCTGCTTTCAGGATTTTCTCTTTGTCTATGAGACTCGTACGTTTTACTATTAGATGTCGGGGTGTTGACCTATTTTTATTGATTTTGAGAGGGGTTCTCTGTGCTTCCTGGATTTTCATGCCTGTATCCTTCCCCAAATTAGGGAATTTCTCTGCTATAATTTGCTCCATTATACCTTCTGCCCCTCTCTCTTTCTTCTTCTTCTGGGATCCCCATTATTCTAATGTTGTTTCATCTTATGGTATCATTTATCTCTCAAATTCTGCCCTCGTGATCCAGTAGTTGTTTATCTCTCCTTTTCTCAGCTTCTTGATTTTCCATTATTTGGTCTTCTATATCACTGATTCTCTCTTCTGCCTCATTTATCCTAGCAGTTAGTGCCCCCATATTTGATTGCACCTCATTAATAGCCTTTTTGATTTCGACTTGGTTAGATTTTAGTTCTTTTACTTCTCCAGAAACAGTTTCTCTAATAACTTCCATGTTTTTTTAAGCCCAGCTAGTATCTTTAAAGTGATGATTCTGAACTCTAGATCTGACATTGTACTATTGTCCGTATTGAGTAGGTCCCTGGCAGTTGGCACTACCTCTTGTTCTTTTTGTTGAGGTGATTTTTTCCATCTTGTCATTTTGTCCAGAGGAGAATAGATTAATGAGAGAACAAAATGCTAACAGGGTAACAATGTCCCCAGAAAATATACTCTAAACAAATCAGAAAAGACCTGAAGCAGTTTGAAAAGAAAGGGAAAGAGAGAAAAAAGAAAAAGAAAAAAAAAGATAAAGATAAAAACAAACAAAAACAGAACAAAACAAAAACAGAATATGATCAGATATGATCAGGCTGGTATATAGATCAGTGCCCACACTAGATTTTGGGCATATTTTGGTCTGTTAGAAGAAAGTGCCTCCCAAAATTTTAAAGAAAGAAAAACTTATATATGTACAAAAATAAGGGTTGATATGATGAAGGGATGGAATATGACTCTAAAGCCGGAAATTATAAAAAAAATTTTATAAAAGGAATGGGTAAGAAGTTGTTTGAAAAAAGAAAGAAGAGGATTTAAAAAAAAGAAAAAGGAGAGAATGTGATCAGGACGGGGAGTAGAAAAAAAACATACACTAGAGATTTAGGGTATATTTTGATCTGTTAAAAGAAACTATCTCAAAATTTTAAAGAGAGAAGAACTTATATATATATATGCCAAAAATATGGGTAACTACTATGAAGGGATAGAATATGACTCTAAAAATGAAAAATAAAAGTGTTTTTTAAAAAAGGGATTGATAGGATGTTAGTTGAAAAAGGGAAAAAGAAAAATTCAAAAAAAAAAAAAAAGACAAAAAAAAAAAAACTTTGAAAGACTACAGAATCATGGTAAAAAAGCCATGGATTCTATGTGCAGTATTCCCCTAGCACTGGATTTCTGCTGTTCTCATTGATCGGTAAACTTAGTCTTGGCTGGCTGTTCTCGCTGATCTTCTGGGGGAGGGACCTGTTGCTGTGGTTCCCAAATGTCTTTGCTGGAGGCGGAATTGCCCTGCCCTTGCCGGTCCGGGCTAAGTAATCTGCTCGGGTTTGCTTTCGGGAGCTTTTGTTCCTTGCAAGCTTTCAGTACAGCTTTGGAGGAAGAGAGTGAAAATGGCGGCCTCCCAATCTCTGCCCTGGAGGAGCCGAGAACTCGGGGCCCCACTCCTCAGTGAGCCCCCAGAGAAAAGCAGTCAATCACTCCTGTCTCCCCGGTCTCCGGCCTCACTCCACGCTTAGCCGGCCTGTGACCGGGCATTTCTATCTCTGGCACCCGACCCCGTGTGGAGTCTCCAAACCTAGCAGATCCCTGTGGTACGCTCCCGCGCCACTCTTCCCGGGGGAGGAAGGGGAGTCTCCCCAGATCTGCCTCTTGTTGGGTCCCTGCTGGAGGAGCAGTGGCCCGACTGTGCCACGGATCACAGTTTATGGCAACCCCGAGCTGAGAGCCCGCGCCTCGGCTCCGTTTCTGCTGCCGGCTTCCCCACTCCAATACCTGGGAGCTCTGCCACACTCAGGCACCCCCGGTCTTTCTGTGACCCCGAGGGTCCTGAGACCACACTGTCCCACGAGGGTTTCACCCCCCGCTTAGCCACTGGAGTGACATCCCTCAGTGGAGCAGACTTCTAAAAGTTCTGATTTTGTGCTCCGTGGTTCTATGACTTGCCAGAAGCGGCCGACGGAGGCCCCTCCCCCCCCGTCTATCCTCCCGAATATCTCCTTGGATTCACTTCTCTGCACGTCCTACCTTCCAGAAAGTGGTCGCTTTTCTGTTCAGAGAGTTGTTGCTATTCTTTTCTTCGATCTCCTGTTGAGTTTGTAGATGTTCAGAATGGTTTGATCCCTATCCAGCTGAATTCCTGAGACCAGATGAAATCCAGGTCTCCTACTCCTCTGCCATCTTGCTCCACCCCCACAAAAATGTTCTAAAATTTTTCTTTAAATGAAATTATATCTTTGTTTAAATATGTTTTCAAAAAATATGTGTATGTCGTCACTGAAAATGGAAAACCAGTATCAGATACTGATATAAATAGAAGATTAATAAATAGAAGATACCTGAAAAAAATAGCACAACTATAAAATAACAAATATAATATAATATACTATATAATGTCATCTTCCCTAACACCAGCTTGTGTGGCACCAGTGATATGCAGGCCTGGTTTTGGAAACACTGCTCTAAGGTATGTGAGATATGACCTTAAATGCCTCCAGCCTGGATGTGCCCAAGTCTTCTAATTATCATGGGTTTCTCTTTCATTAATTAAACAAAACAAAACAAAACAAAACAGAACAAAACAGCCTGAATCCCCATTCCATGCATTAAGGCAAGACTTATCTTCTGCTCTCCCCCTTACCCCTACTAATACTTTTATTGCTCTCCAAAATGCTTCTGTTTTCCCAAGACTGTGTGAGCTACCTGCTTTCTTGACTGTGCCTGGCTCCTAACTGGCAATCTAGGTTCCAAAGAGGCCCAAATTTACATCTAGGCTTCTCTGATGTTCTGCCTTGAGCCATAGACCTTCCAGAAGCCACTGGGAAAGGCCAAGTGCCCACCCCAACTGCCCCGGGGAGCCTGCTCTGCGGTCAACAAAGAAAGCCCACCTCCATTCTCAGACCTGGTCTGGCAGCCAAAAGTCACTTTGTTTCTCCTCCATGTTCTTGACCAGGTTCACTGGTGCCCTGCCTCATTCCTCCTCTGTGTCCAAAAAGACTGCAGGCCTATGGCGCTGTGTGCAAGTCCACCTCCTGAGCCCTTTTAGCCCAGCTCTCTCCATACTAGCCTGGACCTCTGTATCATAGCTAAGCTCCCACATCAGACCCCAGTCTGTGGGGCCTCAGGGGCAGTGCACCAGGCCATGGGGCTTATGACATCCTCGGGCTCACTGCCCAAGACTTTCAGAAAACTCTCACAGCCCCTGGGGGTCAACAGGACTGGAGGAGTCACTCTGAGCCTCCTATAGCTTGGTCCTTTGGAATCAGGGGCTCACACTGGGTCCCATGAAAGGGAACGGCCATGGATATGGATCAGGACATGTCAAATCTTCCCTAAACTGGAGTCTTATGCAGGTAGAGGAAGAGAGTAGGGGAGCTTAGAAATCAGGATCACATGACTCACGGTCCTGGCAACATTCCAGGTAGCTGGGACTGGTACACAGCCACATGGGCCTTGGGGGTCAGTAGGGGCTTAGGTCTGGATGACAGAAACCAGAAAGTTTCCTGTAGACATGCCTGCATGGTTCCTATCAACTGGGTTCTGGTGAAAAAAAGTGCTAGAGCACAGCACTGCTCTCAAAAAGAAAAAAGAAGTTCTTCCTGCATGCACAGGGAAAGATCTCTAGAGCATGCTGTTACATTTTTTTTTTAAGTGAGGCAAAGAACAAAGAGAAAGGTGTGGAAAAGACTATATATTCTATTTGCTTGCATTTCACATAGGCATGAACTTGTCTTAGATACACAGAAACTCATCAAGTGCCTACAGGAGGCACAGAAGAGCAAGGTAGACCAGGATGGAAGAGCAAGTTTTTAGAAGTAAACTTTTTTGTCATTTTGATTTTTGAACCATGTAAACATATTACCTGATCTAGAAATAAATTAGCTAGAAAAAAATGTGGGTACATGGAGCCGTGCCCCAGCGCAGACCAGGAATCTTTGAAGCCATGGGCACCGGCCATCACCCCGACCCCAGCTTTCCTCCCACAACTTTGGGGCCTCACAGATCACCCTGGTTTTCCTGGCTGGAATCACACTTGGGGCTGAGGTCATGAAGACTTAGAGCAGGACTTGGCCGTGCTGCCTCATCTAATTTGTATGGTAAGAGCATCCTGCTGTCCTGGCAGAAGGCCTGGCCATGGCCACCCTCCCAGAGAAGGAGAGGACAGCAAGCTTTGTCTTGCTGCAAATGGGGACACAGAAGCCCGGAAACCTGGAGCTGGCTCCAGGGAGGGGCTTAGCCAGTGCTCCCAGCTGCCAACCTGGTCTGCCTGTCAGAGCCCAGATTGTTTTGGAGGGCCAGGGTAGGCCCCCACTCGCCCATCAGTCAAGGGCTGCCTGAGGGACTAGAGTGCTGCCCCCTCCTTCTGACCACAGCACTGTTCCCCTCACAGCCTTGTCTTCCTTGCACCAGCTGCACTTCTAGGCCCACATAATCCTCACTTTGAGCTTTGCTTTCTCTGCTCTCTCCTGTCTGCCTGTGGACAATACAGCCCATGGTTTCAGAAAGGTTTCCAGAACTGTAGCCAAAAGCATTTTGTCCAGAACTCAAAAGAGCTTTCTCCCAAGATGTGGTCCTTCCTGCCTGGGAGCCCCAGAGTCTAAAGACAACAGCAAGGGAGAAATGCCTTTGTGGTTCTTGGAGAGATCCCACCCACTCCAGGCCCCCCAACAATACTTGCATAATTAGAGGGCATGGAGGAGGCCAAGAGCTTATCTTTGTGAGGGACCACCTCCCACCTTAGTGGCATCCCCAGGTCTAGACCTTTTTCTTTTTTCCACTTTTTGATATGCAATGTGCATACAGAAAATGAACATCCCTTAGGTGTATGACTGGATGGTTCTTACATGAACATTCCCACGTAACCATCACCCAGATCAACAAGTCAATCATTACAAGCCCCCAGAGCCCTCTTGGTCCCCACCCTTCCACCACCAAGGTAAAATCGTTTCCTAATTTCTTTCATCATAGGTTCATTTTGCCTGCTTTGAGGCTTTATGTCCATGGAATCACCTGATAGATAATACTGTGTGTCTGGCTTCTTGTATGCAACATCAGGTGAGCCAGGCATGCTTCTCACCACTGCACAGTATTCCACTGCATGAATAAACCACAGTTTATTTACCTGTTACACCATCGAGGGGCATCTGTCTGGGGCTATTAGGGATAACACTGCTATGAGCATTCCAGTGTCTGCTTTTCAGTGAACAGACTTCCATAATTTTGCCTGGAAAAGAAAAAGAAAAAAGGAAAAGAAACTTCTGGTGCTAGCCATAGCCATTCCTGCCCCCTCTGTTGTTAGCTGAAGCCATATGAGCAGTTGAGTAGTTCTGGTCCATGGGTTGTGAGTGGAAATGATGAGTATCAGTTCTAAGCTGAAATTTTTCATTGCCAGTGCTGAACCCTCCAGCCCTTCTTTCCCCCTACAGCCACAATCCCAATGAAATTCCATGATCAAAGTGGCTCCTTGTGTGGAGAGTTGCCTGCACCTGCAGTGGACTCTGGGTGGGGAAGAACACCGCTTTATTGTGTTAAGCCAATGTTATGTCAGGCTAGCCTATCCTAACTAATATAAGGATGTTTAGGAGCTTGATGGAGAAACAATACTCTTTCAGGTTTCCTGAGTTTGTTCTTCATCTTGGTCAGGTAACACATCCAGCATCAGATCACCAAAAGCCCTATGTCTTGTTTCGACAGGACACATTGTGGTGGTCCCTGGAGTGGTATTACTGTCCTTCTCCGGATAATCCCAACCCCCAGGGCTTGCATCTTGCCTTTGGAGCTATTTCTGTATTGCATTTAGTTACCTTACCATTTTTGCCTTCAATTTCTTGTTGTAGAAGCATGCTTACATCACTGACTCACACTACAAGACTCTGTTTCAGATTCTTCTGTGATCAATCACCTAAAATGTAGGGCTTTTCTCAGCTTGCTGAATTCAAAATTTGCTCATGCCCAACTACCTGTTGATCGCTTCCACCTACCATGTCTGACACTTGAAATGGATGGAGTGTGGTTGGTGAGATGGATCTGTCTTACCTTACAGATATGCAGGTGCTGAGGATCTGCCACCAAGCTTACTTTTCTCCAAAGGCAAGATGCAAGCCCTGGGGGTTGGGATTATCTGGAGAAGGACTGAATGTCAGTTAACAGAATCAGAGCCTGGTAACAAGGTAGCTTTATTACAAAACCCAATCCAATTTTTACCACTTGTCAATGAGATCTCTTCTTGGTTCCTGTTCTTGAGTGCCTCTTCTCCTAAACTGATTCTGCCAGACCTCCTTCATGCCAGCTGCCTCCTTTGCTCATTGGACATCAAAAACTTCCTAGAGGTGCTGGTAGGGGGGCGGAGCAAGATGGCAGAGGAGTAGGAGACCTGGATTTCGTCTGGTCTCAGGAATTCAGCTGGATAGGGATAAACCATTCTGAACACCTACAAACTCAACAGGAGATCGAAGAAAAGAATAGCAACAACTCTCTGAACAGAAAAGCAACCACTTTCTGGAAGGTAGGACGTGCAGAGAAGTGAATCCACGGCGATATTCGGGAGGCTAGATGGCGGGGGAGGGGGCCTCCATCGGCCACTTCTGGCAAGTGATAGAGCCTCAGAGCACAAAAATCGGAACTTTTAGAAGTCTGCTCCACTGAGGAACGTCACTCCGGTGGCTAAGCTTGGGGTGGAACCCTCCGGGGTCACAGAAAGACCGGGGGTGCCTGAGTGTGGCAGAGCTCCCAGGTATCAGAGCGGGGAAGCCGGCTGCAGAGACGGAGCCGAGGCGCGGGCTCTCAGCCCGGGGTTGCCATAAACCGTGATCTGTGGCACAGTCGGGCCACTGCTCCTCCAGCAGGGACCCAACAAGTGGCAGATCTGGGGAGACTCCACTTCCTCCCCAGGGAGGAGCGGCGCGGGAGCACACCGCAGGGATCTGCTGGGTTTGGAGACTCCATACCAAGACAGGTGCCAGAGATAGAAACGCTTGGTCACAGGCCTGTTGAGCACGGAGTGTGGCCAGAGACCAGGGAGACGGGAGTGACTGACGACTTTTCTCTGGGGACGCACTGAGGAGTGGGGACCCGAGTTCTTGGCTCCTCTGGGGAGGAGATTGGGAGGCCACCATTTTCACTCTCTTCCTCCAAAGCTCTATGGAAAGCTTGAAGGGAACAAAAGCTCCCGAGAGCAAAGCCGAGCAGATGACTTAGCGCGGACCCAGCAAGGGCGGGGCAATTCCGCCTCTGGCAAAGACATTTGGGAACCACAGCAACAGGTCCCTCCCCCAGAAGATTAGCGAGAACAGCCAGCCAAGACCAAGTTTACCCATCAACGAGAAGGGCAGAACTCCAGCGCTAGAAGAATAGTGCACATAGAATCCATGGCTTTTTTACCATGATTCTTTAGTCTTTCAAAGTTAATTTTTTTAACTGGTTTTTTTTTTGAATTTTTCTTTTTCCCTTTTTCAACCAACATCTTATCAATCCTGTTTTTAAAAAACATTTTTATTTTTCATTTTTAGAGTCATATTCTATCCCTTCATAGTAGTTACCCGTATTTTTGGCATATATATATATATAAGTTGTTCTCTCTTTAAAATTTTGAGATAGTTTCTTCTAACAGATCAAAATATTGGTTTTTTCTACTCTCCTGCCTGATCACATTCTCTCCCTTTTTTTTTTAATCCTCTTCTTTGTTTTTTTCAAACAACTTCTTATCAATTCCTCTTTTTTTTTTGGAGTTTTTAATTTTATTATATTATGTTAGTCACCATACATTACATCATTAGTTTTGGATGTAGTGATCCACGATCCATTGTTTTCATATAACACCCAGTACTCCATGCAGTACATGCCCTCCTTAATACCCATCACCAGGCTAACCAATCCCCCCTCACCCCTCCGCTCTAGAACCTTGTTTGTTTCTCAGGTCCATAGTCTCTCATGGTTCATCTCTCCCAATTCCCCCCACCCATTTTTCCCTTCCTTCTCCTAATGTCCTCCATACTATTCCTTATGTTCCACAAATAAGTGAAACCATATGATGATTGACTTTCTCTGCTTGACTTATTTCACTTAGCATAATCTCCTCCAGTCCCATCCATGTTGATGTAAAAGTTGGGTATTCATCTTTTCTGATGGCTGAGTAATATTCCATTGTATATATGGACCATATCTTCTTTATCCATTCATCTGTTGAAGGGCATCTCGGCTCTTTCCACAGTTTGGCTATTGCGGACATTGCTGCTATGAACATTGGGGTGCATATGGCCCTTCTTTTCACTACATCTGTGTCTTTGGGGTAAATACCCAGTAGTGCAATTGCTGGGTCCTAGGGTAGCTCTATTTTTAACTTTTTGAGGAACCTCCACACTGTTTTCCAGTGTGGAGTGGCTGTACCAACTTGCATTCCCACCAACAGTGTAAGAGGATTCCCCTTTCTCCACAACCTCTCCAACATTTGTTGTTTCTTTCCCTGTCCATTTTTGCCATTCCAACTGGTGTAAGGTGGTATCTCAGTGTGGTTCTGCCTTGGATTTCCCTGATGGCTAATGATGATGAACATTTTTTCATCTGTCTGTTACCCATTTGTATGCCTTCTTCAGAGAAATGTCTGCTCATCTCTTCTGCCCAATTTTTGACCTTTTCGTTTTTTGGGTGTTGAGTTTGATAAGTTCTTTATAGATCTTGGATACCAGCCCTTTATCTGTAGTGTCATTTGCAAATATCTTCTCCCATTCTGTGGGTTGCCTCTTTGTTTTGTTGACTGTTTCCTTTGCTGTGCAGAAGCTTTTTATCTTGATGAAGTCCCAAAAGTTCATTTTTGCTTTTGTTTCACTAGCTTTTGGAGACGTATCTTGAAAGAAGTTGCTGTGGCCGATGTCAAAGAGGTTACTGCCTATGTTCTCCTCTAGGATTTTGATGGATTCCTGTCTCACATTGAGGTCTTTCATCCACTTTGAGTTTATCTTGTGAATGGTGTTAGAGGATGGTTGAGTTTCATTCTTCTGCATGTGGCTGTCCAATTTTCCCAGCACCATTTATTGAAGAGACTGTCTTTTTTCCATTGCGTGTTTTGTCCTGCTTTGTCAAAGATTATTTGACCATAGAGTTGAGGGTCCATATCTGGGTTCTCTATTCTGTTCCATTGGTCTGTATGTCTGTTTTTGTGCCAGTACCATGCTGTCTTGGTGATCACTGCTTTGTAATATAGCTTGAAATCGGGCAACGTGATGCCCCCAGCTTTGTTTTTCTTTTTCAACATCTCCTTGGTGATTCGGGGTCTTTTCTGATTCCATACAAATTTTAGGATTGTTTGTTCCAGCACTTTGAAAAATGTCATTGCAATTTTGATCGGGATGGCATTGAAGGTATAGATTGCTCTGGGTAGCATTGGCATTTTAACAATGTGTATTCTTCCGATCCATGAGCATGGAATGTTTTTCCATCTTTTTGTGTCTCCTTCAATTTCTTTCATGAGTGTTTTGTAGTTCCTAGAGTATAGATCCTTTACCTCTTTGGTTAGGTTTATTCCGAGGTATCTTATGGTTTTTGGTGGTATTGTAAATGGAATCGTTTCTCTAATTTCTCTTCCTAGGGTTGCGATGTTAGTGTATAAGAAAGCAACTGATTTCTGTGCATTGATTTTGTATCCTGCCACATTACTGAATTGCTGGATGAGTTCTAGTAATTTGGGGGTGGAGTCTTTTGGGTTTTCCACATAAAGTATCATGTCGTCTGCGAAAAGAGAGAGTTTGACTTCTTCTTTGCCAATTTGAATACCTTTTATTTCTTTTTGTTGTCTGATTGCTGTTGCTAGGACTTCTAGTACTATGTTGAACAACAGTGGTGAGAGTGGGCACCCTTGACGTGTTCCTGATGTTAAGGGAAAGGCTCTCAGCTTTTCCCCATTGAGGATGATATTCGCTGTGGGTTTTTCATAGATGGATTTTATGAGCTTGAGGAATGTTCCCTCTATCCCTATACTCTGGAGAGTTTTAATCAGGAAAGGATGTTGTATTTTTTCAAATGCTTTTTCTGCGTCAATTGAGAGGACCCTATGGTTCTTCTCCCTCCTCTTATTAATGTGTTCTATCACACTGATGATTTGCGAATGTTGAACTACCCTTGCATCCCAGGGATAAATCCCACTTCGTCATGGTGGATGATCCTTTTAATGTATTGTTGGATCCTATTAGCTAGGATTTTGTTGAGGATTTTGGAATCCATATTCATCAGGGATATCGGTCTGAAATTCTCCTTTTTGATGGGGTCTTTGCCTGGTTTGGGGATTAAGGTAATGCTGGCCTCATAGAATGAGTTTGGAAGTTTTCCTTCTGTTTCTATTTTTGGAAACAGCTTCAGTAGAATAGGTATTATTTCTTCTTTGAATGTTTGGTAGAATTCCCCAGGGAATCCATCAGGCCCTGGACTCTTGTTTTTGGGGAGGTTTTTGATCACTGCTTCAATCTCGTTACTGGTTATTGGCCTATTCAGGTTGTCTATTTCTTCCTGTTTCAGTCTTGGCAGCTTATAGGTTTCCAGGAAGGCCTCCATTTCATCCAGACTGCTCAGTTTACTGGCATATAGTTGTTGATAATAATTTCTAATAATTGTTTCTATTTCCTTGGTGTTGGTCGTGATCTCTCCCCTTTCATTCATAATTTTATTAATTTGGGTCCTTTCTCTCTTCTTTTGGGTAAGTCTGGCCAGTGGTTTATCAATCTTATTAATTCTTTCAAAGAACCAGCTTCTAGTTTCATTGATCTGATCTACTGTGTTTTGGTTTCTAATTCATTGATTTCTGCTCTAATTTTAATTATTTCTCTTCTAATGTGTGGCTTAGGTGTCGTTTGTTGCTTTTTCTCTAGTTCTTTAAGGAATAGAGTTAGCTGGTGAATTCGGGATTTTTCTATTTTTTTGAGTGAGGCTTGGATGGCTATGTATTTCCCCCTTAGGACCGCCTTTGCCGTATACCATAGGTTTTGGACTGATGTGTTTTCGTTCTCATTGATTTCCATGAATTGTTTAAGTTCTTCTTTGATTTCCTGGTTGACCCAAACATTCTTGAGCATAGTGATCTTTAGCTTTCAAGTGTTTGAATTTCTGCCAAATATTTTCTTGGGATTGAGTTCCACTTTTAAAGCATTGTGGTCTGAGAATATGCAGGGAATAATCTCAATCTTTTGGTATCAGCTGAGTCCTGATTTGTTACCCAGTATGTGGTCTATTCTGGAGAAAGTTCCATGTGAGCTCGAGAAGAATGAGTATTCTGTTGTTTTAGGGTGGAATGTTCTGTAAATATCTATGAGGTCCATCTGGATCAATGTATCATTCATAGCTCTTGTTTCCTTGGTGATTTTCTGCTTAGATGATCTGTCCATTGCAGAGAGTGGAATATTGAGGTCTCCTACAATTAACGTATTGTTATCAATATGACTCTTTATTTTGGTTTATGCAGATGGCTGCTCCCATGTTGGGGGCATAGATATTTACAATTGGTAGATCTTCTTGTTGGATAGACCATTTAAGAATGACATAGTGTCCTTCTGTGTCTCTTATTACAGACTTTAGTTTAAAATCTAATTTTTCTGATATAAGAATTGCTACCCCAGCTTTCTTTTGAGGTCCGCTGGCATGGAAGATGGATCTCCATCCCTTCACTTTCAGTCTGGATGTATCTTTAGGTTCAAAATGAGTCTCTTGTAGACAGCATATGGATGGGTCCTGTCTTTTTATCCAATCTGCAACCCTGTGCCATTTTATGGGAGCGTTTAGGCCATTCACGTTGAGAGTGATTATTGAAAGATATGAATTAATTGTCATCATGTTGCCTGTGAAGATGTTGTTTTTATAGATCGTCCCTGTAAATTTCTGTTGTAGATCAGTCTTTGGGTCTTTCTCCTTTTATAGAACCCCCTTTAATATTTCCTGCAGGGCCGGCTTAGTGGTCACATATTCTTTCAACTTCTGCCGGTCATGGAAGCTCTGCATCTCTCCATCCATTCTTAATGAAAGCCTTGCCGGATAAAGTATTCTTGGCTGCATGTTCTTCTCATTTAGTACTCTAAATATGTCTTGCCAGGCCTCTCTGGCTTGCCAGGTCTCTGTGGATAGGTCTGACGTTATTCTGATGTTCCTCCCTCTGTATGTAAGGAATCTCTTCCCCCTAACTGCCCTTAAGATGGTTTCCTTGGTTCTAAGATTTGCAAGTTTTACTATTACATGCCGGGGTTTTGGCCTGTTTTCCTTGATCTTAGGAGGGGTCCTCTCTGCCTCTAGGACTCGAATGTTTATTTCATTCCCCAGATTAGGAAAGTTCTTAGCTACAATTAGCTCAAATACATCTTCTAGCCCTCTCTCTCTCTCCACTCCCTCCGGGATTCCAATTATTCTGACACTGGAACGCCTCATGGTGTCACTTATTTCTCTGATTCTATTTTCATGGATTCTGAGTTGTTTTTCCCTGGCCTTCTCTTTTCCCTTTTTATTTATTATACTGTCTTCCAGATTGCTTATTCTCTCTTCTGTCTCAGTTACCCTAGCTGTTAGATTATCTAGATTGGATTGGATCTCATTGATAGCATTTTTAAGTTCTGCCAATTCCCCTTTTATTTCTGCCCTTAGAGACTCTATGTTGCCTTTAATTGATTTCTCCATTCTAGCCATTGTCTTCACAATTGCTAGCCTGCATTCCATCTCCGACATCTTGGTTATATCTGCATCCATTTGTAAATCTGTGGCATAAGTCATAATCTCTGAGTCTTTTCTCTTTTGGGGGTTTCTCCTCCTAGTCATTCTGTTGATGGGTGTTTGAGGGAATGTATAGAGTCCAAATTATTGACCAGAACCCAAGCAAGATGCACCTGTTTTCTTGGGACCTTAGGGTTGCTGGCCTCTTGTTTTCCCAGCCTGTCTTCTGTGGGAGGGGCCTGCTGCGTTGTTACTCAGGCAACCCTGTTTGGGTGGATTTGCCCTGCACCCCTGTGGAAGGGGATGGGCTCAGTGGGAATCAGTCTTTGGGGCTTTTGCATTCTGGTGCCTTTCCCTGGCAGCTTTCTGCATCTCTTCCACGAGTCAGAGCAGAAGAGATCTTTTCCAACCCTCTGCCTCAGAGCAGAAAGACCTCAGTCTGTTCTTCAGTGAGCTCTGCAGGCCACACTGTCTCCGTTTCTGTCCCTGCTGCTATAAATTGCAGTGGCCTGGGTTATTCACCCCTCCACAGCACTCCCAGTCCTGCCTCCAGGTCTGGGCACATCTCTGCCCTTTGTGCTTCTAAAACTGCCAGCCGCTCCCAAATCGCGTGCACGCAGCTCCACCACTTGGGGTTTCCACCCCCGCGGGTTGCAGTTCACCGGCCCGGCCTGTCACACCGGGATTCCATCTCAGAGGCTGCAGTTCACATGCGCGTGACCATCGCTCCGGTTTCTGTCCAAGGGGGCTGCAGTTCGCATGCGTGCGACCCAGCTGGTTTGGTTTTCCACCCCGGGGGCTGCCCTAAAGTTCTTTCCCAATGCTAGCAGTCTGCGAGTCTGTGCCCCATCTGCAGCACGTGAGGCTGTCGCTCACCAGCGGTGTAGGATCCCCACGTCCATGCACCCTCCGGCCACCGTTTATCCTATGATATCTGCCCACAGGATCATGGCTCTCCGCTTTGTACCTCAAAACCAACTGCCTGTGATATTCTGTTTGTAGAGATCCAGATCTTCTTACATCTCAGTCTGGTTTCGTGGGTGCTCAGAGCAGTCTGGTAGATATCCAGCTCAATTCCGGGGATCAGTTGAATTATGGTCCCCTACTCCTCCACCATCTTTCCCCTCTTCTTATCATTCCTTTTATAAAATTTTTTATAATTTTCATCTTTACAGTCATATTCCATCCCTTCATCATATCAACCCTTATTTTTGTACATATATAAGTTTTTCTTTCTTTAAAATTTTGGGAGACACTTTGTTCTAACAGACCAAAATACACCAAAATCTAGTGTGTGGCACTGATCTATGTACCAGCCTGATCATATTTGATCATATTGGTTTTTTGTTTTGTTTTGTTCTGTTTTTGTTTGTTTTTATCTTTTTCTTTTTTCTCTCTCTCTCTTTTTTTTTTTTTTTTGCTTTTTCTTTTTTCTCTCTTTCCCTTTATTTCCCCCTTGCTTCAGGACTTCTCTGATTTGTTTAAAGTATATTTTCTGGGGACATTGTTACCCTGTTAGCATTTTGTTCTCTCAATCTATTCTTCTCTGGACAAAATGACAAGATGGAAAAAATCATCTCAACAAAAAGAACAAGGTGTAGTACCGACAGCCAGGGACCTACTCAATACGGACATTAGTACAATGTCGGATCTAGAGTTCAGAATCATCACTTTAAAGATACTAGCTGGGCTTGAAAAAAGCATGGAAGTTATTAGAGAAACCCTTTCTGGAGAAATAAAAGAACTAAAATCTAACCAAGGCGAAATCAAAAAGGCTATTAATGAGGTGCAATCAAATATGGGGGCACTAACTGCTAGGATAAATGAGGCAGAAGAGAGAATCAGTGATATAGAAGACCAAATGATAGAAAATAAAGAAGCTGAGAAAAAGAGAGATAAAGAAATATTGGATCACAAGGGCAGAATTTGAGAGATAAGTGATACCATAAGATGAAACAATATTAGAATAATTGGGATCCCAGAAGAAGAAAAAAGAGAGAGAGGGGCCGAAGGTATATTGCAGCAAATGATAGCAGAGAACTTCCCTAATTTGGGGAAGGAAACAGGCATCAAAATCCAGGAGGCACAGAGAACCCCTCTCAAAATCAAAAATAGGTCAACACCCTAACATCTAATAGTAAAACTTACGAGTCTCTGAGACAAAGAGAAAATCCTGAAAGCAGCTTGGGAGAAGAGATCTGTAACCTACAATGGTAGAAACATTAGATTGGCAACAGACCTATCCACAGAGACCTGGCAGGCCAGAAAGGACTGGCAAGATATATTCAGAGCACTAAATGAGAAAAATATGCAGCCAAGGATACTATATCCAGCTAGGCTGTATTTGAAAATAGGAGAGATAAAAAGCTTCCAGGACAAACAAAAAGTAAAGGAATTTGCAAACACGAAACCAGCACTACAAGAAATCTTGAAAGGGGTCCTCTAAGCAAAGAGAGAGCCTAAAAGCAACATAGACCAGAATGGTACACAGACAATATACAGTAACAGTCACCTTACAGGCAATGCAATGACACTAAATTCATATCTTTCAATAGTTACCCTGAATGTACATGGGCTAAATGCCCCAATCAAAAGACACAGGCTATCAGATTGGATTAAAAAACAAGACCCATCAATATGCTGTCTGCAAGAGACTCATTTTAGACCCAAAGACAACCCCAGATTGAAAGTGAGGGTGTGGAGAACCATTTACCATGCTAACGGACACCAATAGAAAACTGGGGTGGCAATCCTTATATCAGACAAATTAGATTTTAAACCAAAGACTGTAATAAGAGATGAGGAAGGACAGTATATCCTACTTAAAGGGTCTATCCAACAAGAAGATCTAACAATTGTAAATATCTATGCCCCTAACATGGGAGCAGCCAATTATATAAGCCAATTAATAACAAAAGCAAAGAAACACATCAACAACATTACAATAATAGTGGGGACTTTAACGCCCCCCTCACCAAAATGGACAGATCATCTAAGGAAAAGATCAACAAGGAAATAAAGACTTTAAATGACACATTGCACCAAATGGACTTCACAGATATATTCCGAACATTGCATCCCAAAGCAACAGAATATACATTCTTCTCTAGTGCCCATGGAACATTCTCCAGAATCGATCACATCCTAGGTCACAAATCAGGTCTCAACTGGTACCAAAAGATTGGGATCATTCCCTGCATATTTTCAGACCACAATGCTTTGAAACTAGAACTCAATCACAAGAGGAAAGTTGGAAGGAACTCAAATACATGGAGGCTAAAGACCATCCTACTAAAGAATGAATGGGTCAACCAGGAAATTAAAGAAGAATTAAAAAAATTCGTGGAAACCAATGAAAATGAAAACACAACTGTTCAAAATCTTTGGGATGAAGCAAAGGCAGTCCTAAGAAGAAAGTATATCACAATACAAGCCTTTCTCAAGAAACAAGAAAGGTCTCAAGTACACAACCTAAACCTACACCTAAAGAAGTTGGAGAAAGAACAGCAAATAAAGCCTAAACCCAGCAGGAGAGGAGACATAATAAAGATCAGAGTAGAAATCAATGAAATAGAAACTAAAAGAACAGTAGAACAGATCAAGGAAACTAGGAGCTGGTTCTTTGAAAGAATTAACAAGATTGATAAACCCCTGGCCAGACTTATCAAAAAGAGAAGAGAAAGGACCCAAATCAACAAAATCATGAATGAAAGAGGAGAGATCACAACCAACACCAAAGAAATACAAACAATTATAAGAACATATTATGAGCAACTCTATGCCAGCAAATTAGATAACCTGGAAGAAATGGATGCATTCCTAGAGATGTATCAACTACCAAAACTGAACCAGGAAGAAATAGAAAACCTGAACAGACCTATAACCACTAAGGAACTTGAAGCAGTCATCAAAAATCTCCCAAGAAACAAAAGCCCAGGCCCAGGTGGCTTCCCAGGGGAATTCTACCAAACATTTAAAGAAGAATTAATACCTATTCTTCTGAAACTGTTTCAAAAGATAGAAATGGAAGGAAAACTTCCAAACTCATTTTATGAGGCCAGCATTACCTTGATCCCCAAACCAGACAAAGACCTCATCAAAAAGGAGAATTACAGACCAATATCCCTGATGAACATGGATGCAAAAATTCTCACCAAAATACTGGCCAATAGGATCCAACAGTACATTAAAAGGATTATTCACCATGACCAAGTGGGATTTATCCCTGGGCTGCAAGGTTGGTTCAACATCCGCAAATCAATCAACATGATACAATACATTAACAAATAAAGAACAAGAATCATATGATCCTCTCAATAGATGCAGAAAAAGCTTTTGACAAAGTACAGCATCCTTTCTTGATCAAAACCCTTCAGAGTGTAGGGATAGAGGGTACATACCTCAATATCATAAAAGCCATCTATGAAAAATCCTACAGTGAATATCATTCTCAATGGCGAAAAACTGAGAGCTTTCCCCCTAAGGTCAGGAACGCGGCAGGGATGTCCACTAACACCACTGCTATTCAACATAGTATTAGAAGTCCTCGCCACAGCAATCAGACAACAAAAAGAAATCAAAGGCTTCCGAATTGGCAAAGAAGAAGTCAAACTCTCACTCTCTGCAGATGATATGATACTTTATGTGGAAAACCCAAAAGACTCCACCCCAAAACTGCTAGAACTCATAGAGGAAGTCAGTAAAGTGGCAGGATATAAAATCAATGCACAGAAATCAGTGGCATTCCTATACACCAACAACAAGAGAGAAGAAAGAGAAATTAGGGAGTCCATCCCATTTACAATTGCACCCAAAATCATAAGATACCCAGGAATAAATCTAACCAAGGAGGCAAAGTATCTGTACTCAGAAAACTATAAAATACTCATGAAAGAAATTGAGGAAGACACAAAGAAATGGAGAAACGTTCCATGCTCATGGATTGGAAGAACAAATATTGTGAAGATGTCAATGCTACCTAGAGCAATCTACAGATTCAATGCAATCCCCATCAAAATACCATCCACTTTTTTCAAAGAAATGGAACAAATAATCCTAAAATTTGTATGGAACCAGAAAAGATGCGGAATAGCCAGGGGAATGATGAAAAAGAAAAGCAAAGCTGGCAGCATCACAATTCCGGACTTCCAGGTCTATTGCAAAGCTGTCATCATCAAGACAGTATGGTACTGGCACAAAAACAGACACATCGATCAATGGAACAGAATAGAGAGCCCAGAAATGGACCCTCAACTCTATCGTCAACTAATCTTTGACAAAGCAGGAAAGAATGTCCAATGGAAGAAAGACCGTCTCTTCAACAAATGGTGTTGGGAAAATTGGACAGCCACATGCAGAAGAATGAAACTGGACCATTTCCTTACACCACACACAAAAATAGACTCCAAATGGATGAAAGACCTCAATGTGATACAAGAGTCCATCAAAATCCTAAAGGAGAATAGAGGCAGCAACCTCTTCGACCTCAGCCGCAGCAACTTCTTCCTAGAAACATCGCCAAAGGCAAGGACAGCAAGGGCAAAAATGAACTATTGGGACTTCATCAAGATAAAAAGCTTTTGCACAGTAAAAGAAACAGTCAACAAAACTAAAAGACAACCGACAGAATGGGAGTAGATATTTGCAAATGACATATCAGATAAAGGGCTAGTATCCAAAATCTATAAAGAACTTCTTAAACTCCACACCCAAAGAACAAAAAATCCAATCAAGAAATAGGCAGAAGACATTAACAGACATTTTCCCAAAGACGACATCCAAATGGGCAAGACACAGATGAAAATGTGCTAAAAATCGCTTGGCATCATGAAATCCAAATTGAAACCTCAATGAGATACCACCTCACACCAGTCAGAATGGCTAAAATTAACAAGTCAGGAGATGACAGATGTTGGCGGGGATGCGGAGAAAGGGGAACCCTCCTACACTGCAAGCTAGTACAGCCACTCTGGAAAACAGTATGGAAGTTCCTCAAAAAGTTGAAAATAGAGCTACCATACGAACCAGCAATTGCACTACTGGGTATTTACCCCAAAGATACAAATGTAGGGATCCAAAGGAGTACGCGCACCCCGATGTTTATAGCAGCAATGTCCACAATAGCCAAACTGTGGAAATAGCCAAGATGTCCATCGTAAGATGAATGGATAAAGAAGAGGCGGTATATATATATACAATGGAATATTATGCAGCCATCAAAAGGAATGAGATCTTGCCATTTGCTATGACGTGGATGGAACTGGAGGGTATTATGCTGAGTGAAATAAGTCAAACAGAGAAAGACATGTATCATATGACCTCACTGATTGAGGAATTCTTAATCTCAGGAAACAAACTGAGGGTTGCTGGAATGTTGGGGGGTAGGAGGGATGGGGTGACTGGGTGATAGCCACTGGGGAGGGTATGTTCTCTGGTAAGCACTGTGAATTGTGCAAGACTGTTGAATCTCAGATCTGTACCTCTGAAACAGATAATGCAATATATGTTAGGAATAAAAAAAGGAGAAGATAGTAGGAGGGGAAGAATGAAGGGGGGAAAATCGGAGGGGGAGATGAACCATGAGAGATGATAGCCTCTGAAAAACAAACTGAGGGTTCTAGAGGGGCTAGCTTGGTGATGGGTATTAAGGAGGGCACGTTCTGCATGGAGTACTGGGTGTTATGCACAAACAATGAATCATGGAACACTACATCTAAAACTAATGTAATGTATGGTGATTAACATAACAATAAAAAATGAAAAAAAATCTTCCTAGATGTGCTGGTGTATAAACATAGGCTTCCTTTTATAGGTTCCTTGTGGCTTTATCCTTGTCAAGGGAGACATACATTATGTTGTTAACTTTCTTCTAACCCAAAAGCTAGATAGATAAAGACAGACCTCGCTCAACAGACTCCCCGTCTCACATTTAACAAGATAGTGAAAAAACTGATGCAATCACAAATTGTTAATTTTCCTTTCCTGGTTCCACAGATCTCTTAAATAGCTTATTTGGGAATGTAATTTTATATCAATGAACATAAATCACAGGTAAAGAGATTAAATCAGTAGTCAAAAACCTCCCAATAAAGAAAAATCCAGGACCAAATGCTTTCACTAGTGAATTCTATCAATATTTAAATCCTTATCAAGCTTTTCCAAAAAACTGAAGAGGAAAGGGCACCTCTAAGCTCATTCTATGTTGCCAACATTCCTCTGACATCAAAGGTGCATAAAGACATCACAAGAAAAGAAAATTACAGAACAATGTCCTTTATGAATATAAATGCAAAATATATTTGCAAAATACTAGCAAACCAAATCCAACAACATAATAAAAGGATTACACATCATAGCCAAGTAGAATTTATGTTGAAACAGTTCAACATAAGAAAATCAGTCAATGTAATTCACTACATTAATAGAATAAAGGAAAAAAATCCCACATGAACATCTCAACTGGTGCAGAAAATGCATTTGACAAAATCCAATACCCTTTAATGATAAAAATAGTAAGAGAACTAGAAACAGAAGGGAACTTCCTGAGCATAATAAAGGAAATTTGTGAAAAAACAAAGCTAGCTCATGCTCAAAGTGAGAGACCATTAGCTTCCTCCCTAAAATCAGGCACAAGAAAGTGATGCCTGCTGTGACAGTTAATTATTTCTGTCAACTTGACTAGGCCACAGCATGCCCAGACTAAACATCATTTCTGGGTGTGTCTGTGTTTTTAGATGAAATTAGCATTTGAATCAGTGACCTCAGTAAATTAGATTGCCCTCCCCTATACTGGTGGACATCATCCAATCCACTGAGGGGCTAAATAGAACAAAAAGTGGAGCACAGAGGGATTCATTTCTTCCCACCTGCCTGGTGAGCTAGAACACTGGTGTCCTCCTGCTCTTGGACTGGGATTTACATCATCAGGTTCTCAGGCCTTTGGACTCAGACTGGAATTACACCACTAGCTTTCTTAGGTCTCCAACTTACAGACAGCAAATTGCCAATTCCATATATATATGGGCGGGTCTATTTCTCCAGATAAACCTGACTTACACACCTGCTTTCAAAACTGCTATTCAACAGAATAGAGAGCCCAGAAATGGACCCTCAACTCTATCGTCAACTAATCTTCAACAAAGCAGGAAAGAATGTCCAATGGAAGAAAGACCGTCTCTTCAACAAATGGTGTTGGGAAAGTTGGACAGCCACATGCAGAAGAATGAAACTGGACCATTTCCTTACACCACACACAAAAATAGACTCCAAATGGATGAAAGACCTCAATGTGAGACAGGAGTCCATCAAAATCCTGGAGGAGAACACAGGCAGCAACCTCTTCGACCTCAGCCGCAGCAACTTCTTCCTAGAAACATTGCCAAAGGCAAGGGAAGCAAGGGCAAAAATGAACTATTGGGACCTCATCAAGATAAAAAGCTTTTGCCCAGCAAAAGAAACAGTCAACAAAACCAAAAGACAACTGACAGAATGAGAGAAGATATTTGCAAAGGACATATCAGATAAAGGGCTAGTATCCAAAATCTATAAAGAACTCATCAAACTCAACACCCAAAGAACAAAGAATCCAATCAATAAATGGGCAGAAGACATGAACAGACATTTTTCCAAAGAAGACATCCAAATGGCCAACAGACACATGAAAAAGTGCTCAACATCGCTCGGCATCAGGGAAATCCAAATCAAAACCTCAATGAGATACCACCTTACACAAGTCAGAATGACTAAAATAAGTCAGGAAACAACAGATGTTGGTGAGGATGCGGAGAAAGGGGACTCCTCCTACACTGTTGGTGGGAATGCAAGCTGGTACAGCCACTCTGGAAAACAGTATGGAGGTTCCTCAAAAAGTTGAAAATAGAGCTACCATATGATCCAGCAATTGTACTAATGGGTATTTACCCCAAAGATACAAATGTAGGGATCAGAAATGGTACGTGCACCCCGATGTTTATAGCAGCAATGTCCACAATAGCCAAACTGTGGAAATAGCCAAGATGTCCATCGACAGATGAATGGATAAATAAGATGGGGTGTATATATATACAATGGGATATTATGCAGCCCTCAAAAGGAATGAACTCTTGCCATTTGCAATGACATGGATGGAACTGGAGGGTATCATCCTAAAGGAAATAAGTCAATCAGAGAAAGACATATATCATATGATCTCACTGATATGAGGAATTCTTAATCTCAGGAAACAAACTGAGGGTTGCTGGAATGTTGGGGAGTGGGAGGGATGGGGTGGCTGGGTGATAGACATTGAGGAGGGTATGTGCTATGGTGAGCACTGTGAATTGTGTAAGACTGTTAATCACAGACCTGTACCTCTGAAACAAATAATACATTATATGTTAAAAAAAAAAAAAAGAAGATAGTAGGAAGGGAAAAATGAAGGGGTGGGGAATCGGAGGGGGAGATGAACCATGAGAGACTATGGACTCTGAGAAACAAACTGAGGGTTTTAGAGGGGAGGGGGTGGGGGGATGGGTTAGCCTGGTGATGGGTATTAAAAAGGGCATGTATTGAATGGAGCACTGGGTGTTATATGCAAACAAATGAATCATGGAACACTACATCAAAAACTAATGGTTTTTGGTTATTAACATAACATAATAATAATAATAAATAATAAATAATTAATTAAAAAAAAAACCCAACTGCTATTCAACTCTGTACTGGACATTCTAGCCTGAGCAATATTCAAGAAAAAGAAAAGTTAACCATATTGAAAAGGAAAAAGTTTCTATATTACAGATGCCATGATCTTACATATAGAAAATCCCAAAGAATCCACAAAAAACCCTACTAGAACAATAAATAAATTCAGCAAAGTTGTAGGGTATATAAGACCACCAAAATTCAGTTGTGTTTCAGTAAACTAGGAATGAACAATCTAAAAAGGAAATTAAGAGAATAATTTAATTTAACAGAGTATCGAATAGAATAAAATAGCTAGGAATAAATTTAACAAGGGAAATGAAAGATTTGTACACTAAAAACTGCAAGATATTGCTGAAAGAAATTAAATAAGACCTAAATAAGTGGGAAAATATCTAGTGTTCATGGGATAAAAGACTTGATATTGTTATAATGTTGATACTACCCAAAACTGTGTGCAGATTCAATGCAATCCTTGTCAAAATTTCCAAAGGTATTTGTTAAAAAAATGGAAAAAAGGATCTTCAAATTCATATGGAATTGCAAGAAGCCTTGGACAGCCAAAACAATCTTTTAAAAGAAGAACAAAGTTGGACAACTTGCACTGTGATTTCAAAACTCTCTACAAAGCAATAGTAATCAGAGCAGTGGGGTATCAGTATAAGGATAGATATATAAACCAATGCAATGGAATTGAGAGTTCAAAAATAATTCCATAAATCTGTGACCAATTGATTTTCAACAAGGGTGCCAGGATCATTCAATGGGGGAAGATAATCTTTTTTTTTTTTTTTTTTTTTTTTAATTTTTTTATTCTTATGTTAATCCCCTTACATTACAACATTAGTTTTAGATGAAGTGTTCCATGATTCATTGTTTGTGCATAACACCCAGTGCTCCATGCAGAATGTGCCCTCCTAAATACCCACCACCAGGCTAACCCATCCTCCCACCCCCCTCCCCTCTAGAACCCTGTTTGTTTTTCAGAGTCCATCGTCTCTCATGGTTCGTCTACCCCTCCGATTTCCCCCGCTTCATTCTTCCCCTCCCGCTACCTTCTTCTTCTTCTTCTTTTTTTTTTTTTCTTAACATATATTGCATTATTTGTTTCAGAGGTACAGATCTGAGATTCAACAGTCTTGCACAATTCACAGCGCTTACCAGAGCACATACACTCCCCAGTGTCTATCACCCAGTCCCCCCATCCCTCCCACCCCACCCCCCACTCCAACAACACTCAGTTTGTTTCCTGCGATTAAGAATTCCTCATATCAGTGAGATCATATGATACATGTCTTTCTCTGTTTGACTTATTTCACTCAACATAATACCCTCCAGTTCCATCCACGTCGTTGCAAATGGCAAGATCTCATTCCTTTTGATGGCTGCATAATATTCCATTGAATATATATACCACATCTTCTTTATCCATTCATCTGTCGATGGACATCTTGGCTCTTTCCACAGTTTGGCTATTGTGGACATTGCTGCTATAAACATCGGGGTGCACGTAGCCCTTCGGATCCCTACTTTTGTATCTTTGGGGTAAATACCCAGTAGTGCAATTGCTGGATCATATGGTAGCTCTATTTTCAACTTTTTGAGGAACCTCCATACAGTTTTCCAGAGTGGCTGCACCAGCTTGCATTCCCACCAACAGTGGAGGAGGGTTCCCCTTTCTCCGCATCCCCGCCAACATCTGTCGTTTCCTGACTTGTTAATTTTAGCCATTCTGACTGGTGTGAGGTGATATCTCATTGAGGTTTTGATTTGGATTTCCCTGATGCCGAGCGATATTGAGCACTTTTTCATGTGTCTGTTGGCCATTTGGATGTCTTCTTTGGAAAAATGTCTGTTCATGTCTTCTGCCCATTTCTTAATTGGATTCTTTGTTCTTTGGGTGTTGAGTTTGATGAGTTCTTTATAGATTTTGGATACTAGCCCTTTATCTGATATGTCATTTGCAAATATCTTCTCCCATTCTGTCGGTTGTCTTTTGGTTTTGTTAACTGTTTCCTTTGCTTTGCAAAAGCTTCTTATCTTGATGAAGTCCCAATAGTTCATTTTTGCCCTTGCTTCCCTTGCCTTTGGCGATGTTTCTAGGAAGAAGTTGCTTCGGCTGAGGTCAAAGAGGTTGTTGCCTGTGTTCTCCTTTAGGATTTTGATGGACTCCTGTCTCACATTGAGGTCTTTCAACCATTTGGAGTCTATTTTTGTGTGTGGTGTAAGGAAGTGGTCCAGTTTCATTCTTCTGCATGTGTCTATCCAATTTTCCCAACACCATTTGTTGAAGAGACTGTCTTTGTTCCATTGGACATTCTTTCCTGCTTTGTCGAAGATTAGTTGACCATAGAGTTGAGGGTCCATTTCTGGGCTCTCTATTCTGTTCCATTGATCGATGTGTCTGTTTTTGTGCCAGTACCATGCTGTCTTGATGATGACAGCTTTGTAATAGAGCTTGAAGTCCGGAATTGTGATGCCACCGGCTTTGCTTTTCTTTTTCAATATTCCTCTGGCTATGCGGGGTCTTTTCTGGTTCCATACAAATTTTAGGATTATTTGTTCCATTTCTTTGAAAAAAGTGGGTGGTATTTTGATGGGGATTGCATTGAATGTGTAGATTGCTCTAGGTAGCATTGACATCTTCACAATATTTGTTCTTCCAATCCATGAGCATGGAAAGTTTTTCCATTTCTTTGTGTCTTCCTCAATTTCTTTCATGAGTATTTTATAGTTTTCTGAGTACAGATCCTTTGTCTCTTTGGTTAGATTTATTCCTAGGTATCTTATGGTTTTGGGTGCAATTGTAAATGGGATCGACTCCTTAATTTCTCTTTCTTCTGTCTTGTTGTTGGTGTATAGGAATGCCACTGACTTCTGTGCATTGATTTTATATCCTGCCACTTTACTGAATTCCTGTATGAGTTCTAGCAGTTTTGGGGTGGAGTCTTTTGGGTTTTCCACATAAAGTATCATATCATCTGCAAAGAGTGAGAGTTTGACTTCTTCTTTGCCAATTTGGATGCCTTTGATTTCTTTTTGTTGTCTGATTGCTGTGGCTAGGACTTCCAATACTATGTTGAATAGCAGTGGTGATAGTGGACATCCCTGCCGCGTTCCTGACCTTAGGGGGAAAGCTCTCAGTTTTTCCCCATTGAGAATAATATTTGCTGTAGGTTTTTCATAGATGGCTTTTATGATATTGAGGTATGTACCCTCTATCCCTATACTCTGAAGAGTTTTGATCAAGAAAGGATGCTGTACTTTGTCAAAAGCTTTTTCGGCATCTATCGAGAGGATCATATGATTCTTGTTCTTTCCTTTGTTAATGTACTGTATCACATTGATTGATTTGCGGATGTTGAACCAACCTTGCAGCCCAGGGATAAATCCCACTTGGTCATGGTGAATAATCCTTTTAATGTACTGTTGGATCCTATTGGCTAGTATTTTGGTGAGAATTTTTGCATCCATGTTCATCAGGGATATTGGTCTGTAATTCTCCTTTTTGATGGGGTCTTTGTCTGGTTTGGGGATCAAGGTAATGCTGGCCTCATAAAATGAGTTTGGAAGTTTTCCTTCCGTTTCAATTTTTTGGAACAGTTTCAGAAGAATAGGTATTAATTCTTCTTGAAATGTTTGGTAGAATTCCCCTGGGAAGCCATCTGGCCCTGGGCTTTTGTTTTTTGGGAGATTTTTGATGACTGCTTCAATTTCCTTAGTGGTTATAGGTCTGTTCAGGTTTTCTATTTCATCCTGGTTCAGTTTTGGTAGTTGATACATCTCTAGGAATGCATCCATCTCTTCCAGGTTATCTAATTTGCTGGCATAGAGTTGCTCATAATATGTTCTTATAATTGTTTGTATTTCTTTGGTGTTGGTTGTGATCTCTCCTCTTTCATTCATGATTTTGTTGATTTGGGTCATTTCTCTTCTCTTTTTGATAAGTCTGGCCAGGGGTTTATCAATCTTGTTAATTCTTTCAAAGAACCAGCTCCTAGTTTTGTTGATCTGTTCTACTGTTCTTTTAGTTTCTATTTCATTGATTTCTGCTCTGATCTTTATGATTTCTCTTCTCCTGCTGGGTTTAGGCTTTATTTGCTGTTCTTTCTCCAGCTCCTTTAGGTGTAGGGTTAGGTTGTGTACTTGAGACCTTTCTTGTTTCTTGAGAAAGGCTTGTATTGCTATATACTTTCCTCTTAGGACTGCCTTTGCTGCATCCCAAAGATTTTGAACAGTTGTGTTTTCATTTTCATTAGTTTCCATGTATTTTTTTAATTCTTCTTTAATTTCCTGGTTGACCCATTCATTCTTCAGTAGGATGCTCTTTAGCCTCCATGTATTTGAGTTCTTTCCGACTTTCCTCTTGGGATTGAGTTCTAGTTTCAAAGCATTGTGGTCTGAAAATAGGCAGGGAATGATCCCAATCTTTTGGTACCGGTTGAGACCTGATTTATGACCTAGGATGTGGTCGATTCTGGAGAATGTTCCATGGGCAGTAGAGAAGAATGTGTATTCCGTTGCTTTGGGGTGGAATGTTCTGAATATGTCTGTGAAGTCCATTTGGTCCAGTGTGTCATTTAAAGTCTTTATTTCCTTGTTGATCTTTTGCTTAGATGATCTGTCCATTTCAGTGAGGGGGATGTTAAAGTCCCCCACTATTATTGTATTGTTGTTGATGTGTTTCTTTGCTTTTGTTATTAATTGCCTTATATAATTGGCTGCTCCCATGTTAGGGGCATAGATATTTACAATTGTTAGATCTTCTTGTTGGATAGATCCTTTAAGTATGATATAGTGTCCTTCCTCATCTCTTATTACAGTCTTTGGTTTAAAATCTAATTTGTCTGATATAAGGATTGCCACCCCAGCTTTCTTTTGGTGTCCATTAGCATGGTAAATGGTTTTCCACCCCCTCACTTTCAATCTGGGGGTGTCTTTGGGTCTAAAATGAGTCTCTTGCAGACAGCATATCGATGGATCTTGTTTTTTAATCCAGTCTGTTAGCCTGTGTCTTTTGATTGGGGCATTTAGCCCATTTACATTCAAGGTAACTATTGAAAGATAGGAATTTAGTGCCATTATATTGCCTGTAAGGTGACTGTTACCATATATTGTCTGTGTTCCTTTCTGGTCTATGTTGCTTTTAGGGTCTCTCTTTGCTTAGAGGACCCCTTTCAAGATTTCCTGTAGGGCTGGTTTTGTGTTTGCAAATTCCTTTAGTTTTTTTTTGTCCTGGAAACTTTTTATCTCTCCTTCAATTTTCAATGACAGCCTAGCTGGATAGAGTATTCTTGGCTGCATATTTTTCTCATTTAGTGCTCTGAATATATCCTGCCAGTCCTTTCTGGCCTGCCAGGTCTCTGTGGATAGGTCTGTTGCCAATCTAATGTTTCTACCATTGTAGGTTACATATCTCTTCTCCCGAGCTGCTTTCAGGATTTTCTCTTTGTCTGTGAGACTTGTAAGTTTTACTATTAGATGTCGGGGAGTTGACCTATTTTTATTGATTTTGAGAGGGGTTCTCTGTGCTTCCTGGATTTTCATGCCTGTTTCTTTCCCCAAATTAGGGAAGTTCTCTGCTATAATTTGCTCCATTATACCTTCTGCCCCCCTCTCTCTTTCTTCTTCTTCTGGGATCCCAATTATTCTAATGTTGTTTCGTCTTATGGTATCACTTATCTCTCGAATTCTGCCCTCATGATCCAGTAGTTGTTTATCTCTCTTTTTCTCAGCTTCTTTATTTTCCAGCATTTCATCTTCTATATTACTGATTCTCTCTTCTGCCTCATTTATTCTAGCAGTTAGTGCCCCCATTTTTGATTGCACCTCATTAATAGCCTTTTTGATTTCTACTTGGTTGGATTTTAGCTCTTTTACTTCTCCAGAAAGAGTTTCTCTAATAACTTCCATATTTTTTTCAAGCCCAGCTAGTATCTTTAAAGTGATGATTCTGAACTCTAGATCTGACATCGTACTAATGTCCGTATTGAGTAGGTCCCTGGCAGTCGGTACTGCCTCTTGTTCTTTTTGTTGAGGTGATTTTTTCCGTCTCGTCATTTTGTGCAGAGGAGAATAGATTAATGAGAGAACAAAATGCTAGCAGAGTAACCACGTCCCCAGAAAATATACTCTAAACAAATCAGAAAAGACCTGAAGCAGTGGGATAAGAAGGGGAAAGAGAGAAAAAAAAAAAAAAGAAAAAAAAAGAAAAAGATAAAGATAAAAACAACAACAAACAAAACAAAAGAACAACAACAAAAGAAAAACCAGAATGTGATCAAATATGATCTATATGGTATATAGATCAGTGCCACACACTAGATTTGGGGTGTGTTTTGGTCTTTTAGAAGAAAGTGTCTCCCAAAATTTTAAAGAAAGAAAAACTTATATATGTACAAAAATAAGGGTTGATATGATGAAGGGATGGAAAATGACTGTAAAAATGGAAATTATAAAAAAATTTTATAAAAGGAATTGATAAGAAGTTGTTTGAAAAAAGAAAGAGGATTTAAAAAAAGAAAAAAGAAAAAAAAAAAAAGGGAGAGGATGTGATCAGGCAGGGGAATAGAGAACACCATATACTAGAGATTTAGGGTATATTTTAATCTGTTAGAAGAAACTATCTCAAAATTTTAAAGAGAGAACAACTTATATATATAAGCCAAAAATATGGGTAACTACTATGAAGGGATAGAATATGACTCTAAAAATGAAAAATAAAAATGTTTTTTTTTAAAAAAGGGATTGATAAGATGTTGTTTGAAAAAGGGAAAAAGAAAAATTCAAAAAGAAATAAAAAGACAAAAAGACAGTTAAAAAAAAAATTAACTTTAAAAGACTAAGGAATCATGGTAAAAAAGCCGTGAATTCTATGTGCAGCATTCCCCTAGCGCTGGAGTTCTGCTGTTCTCATTGATCGGTAAACTTGGTCTTGGCTGCCTGTTCTCGCTGATCTTCTGGGGAGGGGCCTGTTGCCGTGGTTTCCAAATGTCTCTGCCGGAGGCGGAATAGCCCCGCCCTTGCCCCCTCCCGGCTAAGTAATCTGCTCGGGTTTGCTCTCCGGGGCTTTTGTTCCCTGCGAGCTTTCCGTACAGCTTTGGAGGCGGAGAGTGAAAATGGCGGCCTCCCAATCTCCGCCCCGGAGGAGCCGAGAACTCGGGCCCGCTCCTCAGTGAGCCCCCAGAGAAAAGCCGTCAGTCACTCCAGTCTCCCCGGTCTGCAGCTGCACTCCGCGCTCAACCGGCCTGTGACCACGCGTTTCTATCTCTGGCACCGGACCCGGTCTGGAGTCTCCAAACCCAGCAGATCCCTGCGGTGCACTCCCGCGCGGCTCCTCCCGGGGGAGGAAGGTGAGTCTCCCCGGATCTGCCGCTTGTTGGGTCCCTGCTGGAGGAGCAGGGGCTCGACTGGGCCGCGGATCGCGGTTAATGGCAACCCCAGCTGAGAGCCCGCGCCTGGGCTCCGCCTCTGCAGCCGGCTTCCCTGCTGCGTTACCTGGGAGCTCTGCTGCCCTCAGGCACCCCCGGTCTTTCTGTGACCCCGAGGGTCCTGAGACCACACTGTCCCGGAGGGTTCCACCCCCCGCTGAGCCACCAGAGTGACGTCCCTCGGCGGAGCTGACTTTTAAAAGTTCCGATTTTGTGCTCCGCGGCTCTATCACTTGCCAGAAGCGGCCGACGGAGGCCCCTCCCCCGCCGTCTATCCTCCCGAATATCGCCTGGGATTCACTTCTCCGCACGTCCTACCTTCCAGAAAGTGGTCGCTTTTCTGCTGAGACAGTTGTTGCTCTTCTTTTCTTCGATCTCCTGTTGAGTTTGTAGGTGTTCAGAATGGTTTGATCCCTATCCAGCTGAATTCCTGAGAGGAGACGAAATCCAGGTCTCCTACTCCTCCGCCATCTTCGAAACTAACCGGAAGATAATCTTTTTGACAAATAATACTGGAACAACTGAATTCCCCCCTGTGAAAGAATGGAGTTGGACATCTATCTTACATCATACTCAAGTTAATTCAAGATTAATGGCCAAAATATAAGAGCTAAAACCATCAAACTCTTGGAGAAAAATACAACGGTAAATTTTCAGACCTTGGATTTAGCAATAGATTCTTAGATATGATGCAAAAAAAAAAAAAAAAAAAGCCAGAAAAGAAACAAAAGATAAATTAGACTTCATCAGAATCAAAACTTTTTGTGCACTGAAAGAATAATCAACAAAGTGAGAAATGCAACCTACACAATGGGAGATAATATTTGAAAATCAGATATCTAATAAGAGTCTAGTATACAGAATAAAGGAACTCCTACAATTCAACAACAAAAGGACAACCCAACTAAAAGAATGGACAAAAAACTTGAATAGACATTCCTCCAAAGAAGATATACAAATGACAAACAAGCACATGAAAAGATGCCCAACATTATTCGTCATTAAGGAAATGAAAGTCAAAACCACAATGAGACACTACTTCACACTCATTAAAATAGTTTTTGTTAAAACAAAGGAAAATAATAAGGGTTGGTGAGAAGGTGAAGAAATCAGAACACTTATATGTGATTGGTGAGAATACAAAATGGTTCAACTGCTATGCTGAACAGTTTGATGGTTCCTCAAAAAGATTCACACAGAATTAACTATGACCCTACAATTTCACTTGTAGGCATATAACCAAAAGAATTGAAAACAGGGACTCAAACAAATACTTGCATACAAATGTTTACAGCATCATTATTCACAATAGCCCAAAGGGGAAGGCAATCCAAATGTCCATTAGCAGATGAATGGATAAACAAAGTATTCTACATACAGTAGAATATTAGTCAGCCATTAAAAAGGACTAAAGTACTGATATAGATTCCAAAAGGATGAATCTCAAAAATATTATGCTAAATGAGAGAATTCAACACAAAAGGTCACATAATATATTATTCCAATTATATGAAATATTCAGAATATGTAAATTCATGGAGATAGAATGCAGATTGGTGGTTTCCAGGGGTTGGAAGAAAAGAGGTGAGTGGGAACAAACTGATTAATAAGTAAGGGAATTTTACTTTGGAGTGACAGGAATGTTTTACAACTAGATAGAGATGGTGGTTGCACAGCTTTTAAAGGGCTCACACGCAGATTCACCTACTCCATGGCATAGTGCAGAAGCAGTCCTTTGAAAAGCACATAGACATTATGTGAAAAGATTCATTTTCTAATTTTAAAGCCCTGCTTTGAGGGGAAGGGGTCTTCTAGGATAGTCTCCAAGGATGGAGGCTGGTGGGAACCATCTTTCTGCTCTCCTTCTGGCTTGCTAATGCCAGTAGGCACTATCTTCCCCCACTTTCTTTTTTCTCTCTTTAATTCCATTTTTATTTATTTATTTTTTAAATATTTGTAAGATGTTAGTCCATTTTCTTCTTTTTTTAAAGATTTTATTTATTTATTCATGAAAGACAGAGAGAGAGAGGCAGATGGAGAAGCAGGCTCCCCACTGAGCAGGGAACCCAACATGGGGTTCGATCCCAGGACCCCAGGATCATGACCTGAGCCCACAGCAGATGCTTAACTGAGCCACCCAGGTGCCCTAATTCCACTTTTAAAATTCATTTTTTCTTTTCTTTTTTTTTTTTCCCTTTTCCAGTGAGTGCCATTTTTGCACTCCCCCTTTGTTTTGTTCCAACCAGTGGGGGCCATTTTTGATCTATCCCTCTACCATGCTCAAGAGCACCAGTAACTCTGAGATGAGATTTTATGCATGTCTGGTGCCCCAGTTTTTGCAGCTGCCACCAGGGATCACCTGCTACCCCTTGATCACTTTGCTCTAGAGGATTTTGCATTCTTAGGTCCCATGGGACTGTAACAATCAGAGATTCATTTCTTGGCAGACTACCACTCCTAGGCACTGCACAGATAGCAGACTGAAACACACCCTCAAGTTTTCTATGAAAGAGGCATACTTGCTAGTCCTGGAGCTTTGACCTCAGGAGCAGTCTTCAGGTTTGGCACACATCTTGAAGCCATGGAAGTACTCTCAGGGAACATAAGCCACGGAATACCATCTTTGCACTCTTCCTCTACGTTGCCTCAGCTCACTCGTATCTCCCAGAAGGGAGCTTACACACTCTGATTTTTATGACTATTGCCCAGGGGATACCTTCAAATCACTTGGCTGGAGGGGCCAGTGGGGTTTATGCTTATATAGAAGATTGTATATCTGCATTCCTTAAAAGCTGCTACCCGAGGGTCTAGCTTCTAATCAGCCTGAATCTAGGTGCTGACTGAGATCCTCTTCTTTGAGACACTAACCGGTCTTGGCACACCCTCAAATAAAGGGATCTATTAAAAATAATATAGGCTCCTTAGGAGTAGGAGTTAAGGTGGCAGAGGAGTAGGGGACCCTAATTTCATCTGGTCCTTGGAATTCAGCTAGATAGTTATTGAATCATTCTGAACACCTGCAAAATCAATGGGAGATCTGAGAAAAAAATTGCTGCAGTTCTACAAATAGAAAATCAACTACTTTTTGTAAGGTAGGAGGTACAGAAATGTGAATCTGGGGTGATATATTGGAAGATAAACCACAAGGGGGGAGAGAGCTCTTAAGCAGGCTACTGGAAAGTATTATGAGCAATGGAGTGCAAAATCGGAACATTTGGAAGTCTGCTGCAGTTGGGGACGTCCCTGGCTTAAAGGTGCTCAGGTGGCAAAGCAGGGCAGAATCCCAGGTGGGACAGCATGGTCTCAGGATCACCAGGATCACAAAAAGAATGGGATGCTTGAGTGTGGCAGAGTTACCAGGCATCAGAGTGAGGAAGCCAGCTGAAAGCAGAGAGTCTAGGCGCTGGCTTTCTGGTCAGTGTTTCCATAAACCACAAACCACTGCATGGTTGTGAAACTCCTCCTGGGGCAGGGGCCCAACAAAAGGCAGAAATGAGTTGAGATACCCCTCTCTCCCTTGGGAGGAATGGTACAAGTTTGTGCTGTAAGAGTTTGGAGACTGGGAAATGGGTTGCATGTCTGAGATAAAAAGATGCAGTCACAGGCTGAGGGTGAACACAGAATCTGAGCAGAAACCAGGGAGACAGGAGTGACTGACTGCTTTTCTGTGAGGACTCACTGAAGAAGCGGGGGCTAGAGACAGGGGCACTACCATTTTTATCCCACCCCATGCCCCCCATAGGTGCTGGAAGCCTTCAGCAAACAAAACAGAGCCACAAGTGCAATCCAGACCCACTTAACACTGAGCTTGGCCCCCTGGCAAGGGGGTGTGATTCCACCAGGGCAAAGACACCTGAGAACCAGCACAACAGGGCCCTCCCCCAGAAGACCAGCAGGAACAATTGGCTAATGCCAAGTTTACCAGTCATAGAGAACTGCACCACTTCAGCTCTTGGGGAAAATAGTATAGAGCATTCATGGATTTTTATATTACTCTTTAGTCTTTCAGTTTTATTTTTTTTTTTAGCTATTTTCTTATTTATCAATTCTTTTTTTAATTTTTTAGCTTTTTATTTTTATATATACTATGTATATATATAGTTTCCTTTTATTTTATTGTTGTATATAAGTTTTTCTTTCTTTCTTACTTTGGGATCTAGTTTCTTTTAACAAACAGACCAAAATACACCCAGGATCTAGTTTATTGTTTTGTTCTGCTTTACTTCTTGATTGATTTTTTCTTATTTTGTTTTGTTTCTGTTTTCTTCTGGTTTTTTTGTTTGCATTTTTCTGGTGCTGTTGCAATTTTTTGTCTTTTCTCTCTCTTTCATCTATTCTTTTCTGGACATAATGATGAGATGGAGAAACTCACCCCAAAAGAAAGAACAGGAGGCAGTACTCACTGCCAGGGATTTAATCTGTATGAATATAAGTAACATGTTGGAACTAGATCTCAAAACAACAATTATAAATATACTAGCTGGGCTTGAAAAAAGCAAAGAAGACACTAGAGAATTCCCTACTGAAGAAATAAAGGAACTAAAATCTAATTAGGCCAAAATAAAAAAAGGCTATTACTGAGATGCCATCAAAAATGTAGACTCTAACTGCTAGGATAAATGAGGCAGAAGAGAGAGTCAGTGACATAGAGCACAAAATGATGGAGAATAAGGAAGCTGAGAAAAAGAGAGAAAAATAACTACTGGATCATGAAGGGAAAATTCATGGGATCAGTGATATCATAAAGCAAAATAATATTTGAATAATAGGGATCCCAGAAGAGGAGGAGTGGGAGAAAGGGGCACAAGGTATATTTGAACAAATTATATTTGAGAACTTCCCTAATCTGGGGAAGGAAACAGGCATTCAAGTCCAGGAGGCACAGAGAACACCCCTCAAAGTCAATAAAAATGGGTCAACACCTTGACATATAATAGTGAAGGTTGCAAATTTCAGAGATAAAAAGAAAATCTTGAAAGCAGCATTTGACACTCCAATCAAAAGACACAGGGTATCAAATTGGATTAAAAAAAAAGACTCATCGATATGCTGCTTTCAAGAGACATTTTAGACCCAGAGACACCTCCAGATTGAAAGTGATGGGGTGGAGAAATATGTAGGTCTTTAACCTACAAGGGTAGAAACATAAGCCTGGCAGTGCCAGTCTACAGAGACCTGGCAGGCCAGAAAGGACTGGCATGATATATACAATGTGTTAAATGGGAAAAATATGCAGCCAAGAATACTTTATCCAGCAAGGCAGTCATTCAGAATAAAAGGAGAGATAAAGAGTTTCCAAGACAAACAAAAACTAAAAGAACTTGTGAACACTAAACCAGCCCTGCAAGAAATATTAAAGAGGATCCTTTGAACAGAGAGATTGCCCAAAAGTAACAAAGACCAGAAAGAAACAGACACAATCTATAGAAACAGTGACTTTACAGGTAATAAAATGGCACTAAATTCATATCGTTCAATAGTTACTCTGAATGTATATGGACTCAATGCTCCAATCAAAAGACACAGGGTATCAAATTAGATTTTAAAAAAAGAAAAGAAAAAAAAGGAGAAGGAAAGATGGCGGAGGAGTAGGGGACCCTATTTCAAGTGGTCCCCGGAATTGAGCTGGATATCTACCTGAGCACCCATGAAATCAGCTTGAGATGTAAGAAGATCTGGATCTCTACAAACAGAATATCGCAGGCAGTTGGTTTCAAGGTACGAAGTGGAGAGCCCTGATTCTGCGGGCAGATATCGGAGGATACATGGCAGTGGGAGGAAGCCAGTCTGTGGGTATCCTACACTGCTGGTGAGTGACAGCCTCGCACGCTGGGGACAGGGCACAGACTTGCAGACCGGAGGTGGTGGGGAAAGGACTTTAGGGCAGCCCCTGGGGCAGAAATCCGGAGCGGCGGGGTCCCGCGAGTGAACTGAGAGCGGCTGGCAGTTTTAGAAGCACAAAGGGCAGAGACATGACCAACCTGGAGGCAGGACTGGGGGCGCTGTGGAGGGGCGCACAACCCAGGCCGCTGTGGTTTATAGCAGCACAGACAGAAACGGAGACAGTGTGGCCTGAAGAGCTCACTGAAGAATAGACTGCAGTCTCTCTGCGCTGGAAATGGTCTCTTCTACTCTGACTTGCGGAAGAGACACAGAAAGCCACCAGGGAAAGCTGCGAGAGAACAAAAGTCCCAAAAAGTGATTCCCGCTGAGCCCATGCCCTGCCACAGGGGGACAGGGCAACTCTGCCCAAACAGGGTTGCCTGAGTAACAGTGCGGCAGGCCCCTCCTCTGAGAGACAGGCTGGGAAAACAAGAGGCCAGCAACCCTAAGGTCCCTAGAAAACAGGTGCATCTTGCTTGGGTTCTGGTCAATAATTCGGACTCTATACATTCCCTCAAACACCCATCAACAGAATGACTAGGAGGAGGAACCCCAAAAGAGAAAAGACTCAGAGATTATGACTTATGCCGCAGATTTACAAATGGATGCAGATATAATCAAGATGTCGGAGATGGAATGCATGCTAGCAATTGTGAAGACAATGGCTAGAATGGAGAAATCAATTAAAGGCAACATAGAGTCTCTAAGGGCAGAAATAAAAGGGGAATTGGCAGAACTTAAAAATGCTATCAATGAGATCCAATCCAATCTAGATAATCTAACAGCTAGGGTAAGTGAGGCAGAAGAACGAATAAGCGACCTGCAAGACAGCATAATAGATAAAAAGGGAAAAGAGAAGGCCAGGGAAAAACAACTCAGAATCCATGAAAATAGAATCAGAGAAATAAATGACACCATGAAGCGTTCCAATGTCAGAATAATTGGAATCCCGGAGGGAGTGGAGAGAGAGAGAGAGGGCTAGAAGATGTATTTGAGCTAATCGTAGCTGAGAACTTCCCTAATCTGGGGAATGAAACAAACATTCGAGTCCTAGAGGCAGAGAGGACCCCTTCCAAGATCAAGGAAAACAGGCAAACACCCCGGCACGTAATAGTAAAACTCGCAAATCTTAGAACCAAGGAAACCATCTTAAGGGCAGTTAGGGGGAAGAGATTCCTTACATACAGAGGGAGGAACATCAGAATAACGTCAGACCTATCCACAGAGACCTGGCAAGCCAGAAAAGCCTGGCAAGACATATTCAGGATACTAAATGAGAAGAACATGCAGCCAAGAATACTTTATCTGGCAAGGCTTTCATTTAGAATGGATGGAGAGATGCAGACTTCCACGACTGGCAGAAACTGAAAGAATATGTGACTACTAAGCCGGCCCTGCAAGAAATATTAAGGGGGGGGAGGTTCTATAAAAGGAGAAAGACCCCAAGAGTGATATACAACAGAAATTTACAGAGACAATCTATAAAAATAATGTCTTCACAGGCAACATGATGACAATTCATATCTTTCAATAATCACTCTCAACCTGAATGGCCTAAATGCTCCCATAAAACGGCACAGGGTTGCAGATTGGATAAAAACACAGGACCCATCCATATGCTGTCTACAAGAGACTCATTTTGAACCTAAAGATACATCCAGACTGAAAGTGAAGGGATGGAGATCCATCTTCCATGCCAGCGGACCTCACAAGAAAGCTGGGGTAGCAATTCTTATATCAGACAAATTAGATTTTAAACTAAAGTCTGCAATTAGAGACACAGAAGGACACTATATCATTTTTTTTAAAGAATTTATTTATTTATTTGACAGAGAGAGAGACAGCTAGAGAGGGAACACAAGCAGGCGGAGTGGGAGAGGGAGAAGCAGGCCTCCCGCTGAGCAGGGAGCCCAATGCAGGGCTCGATTCCAGGACACTGGGATCATGACGTGAGCCAAAGACAGATGCTCAACGACTGAGCCACCCAGGCACCCCAGGACACTATATCATTCTTAAAGGGTCTATCCAACAAGAAGATCTAACAACTGTAAATATCTATATCCCCAACATGGGAGCAGCCATCTATATAAGCCAACTGTTAACCAAAATAAAGAGTCATATTGATAACAATATGTTAAGTAGGAGACCTCAATACTCTACTCTCTGCAATGGACAGATCATCTAAGCAGAAAATCAACAAGGAAACAAGAACTTTGAATGATACACTGGACCAGGTGGACCTCATAGATATATACAGAACATTCCACCCTAAAACAACAGAATACTCATTCTTCTCGAGGGCACATGGAACTGTCTCCAGAACAGACCACATACTGAGTCACAAATCAGGTCTCAACTGATACCAAAAGATTGAGATTATTCCCTGCATATTCTCAGACCATAATGCACTAAAACTGGAACTCAATCCCAAGAAAAAAATTGGAAGAAATTAAAACACTTGGAAGCTAAAGATCACTCTGCTCAAGAATGTTTGGGTCAACCAGGAAATCAAAGTCAAGCAGAGAAAGTCAATTATTATGGTTTCACTTAAACAATTCATGGAAATCAATGAGAACGAAAACATATCAGTCCAAAACCTATGGGATACTGCAAAGGCGGTCCTAAGGGGGAAATACATAGCCATCCAAGCCTCACTCAAAAAATAGAAAAATCCCGAATTCACCAACTAACTCTACACCTTAAAGAACTAGAGAAAAAGCAACAAATGGCACCTAAGCCATGCATTAGAAGAGAAATAATTAAAATTAGAGCAGAAATCAATGAATTAGAAACCAGAAACACAGTAGATCAGATCAACGAAACTAGAAGTTGGTTCCTTGAAAGAATTATTAAGATCAATAAACCACTGGCCAGATTTATCCAAAAGAAAAGAGAAAGGCCCCAAATTAATAAATTTATGAATGAAAACGGAGAGATCATGACTAACACCAAAAAATAGAAACAGTTATAGAAATTATCAACAACTGTATGTCAATAAACTGAGCAATCTGGATGAAATGGAGGCCTTCCTGGAAACCTATAAGCTGCCAAGACTGAAACAGGAAGAAATTGACAACCTGAATAGGCCAATAACCAGTAACGAGATTGAAGCAGTGATCAAAAACCTCCCCAAAAACAAGAGTCCAGGGCCTGATGGAGTCCCTGGGGAATTCTACCAACACTCAAAGAAGAAATAATACCTATTCTACTGAAGCTGTTTCCAAAAATAGAAACAGAAGGAAAACTTCCAAACTCATTCTATGAGGCCACCATTACCTTAATCCCCAAACCAGGCAAAGACCCCATCAAAAAGGAGAATTTCAGACCGATATCCCTGATGAATATGGATTCCAAAATCCTCAACAAAATCCTAGCTAATAGGATCCAACAATACATTAAAAGGATCATCCACCACGACCAAGTGGGAATTAGACCCAGGAGGCAAGGAGATATGTTCATATGTTCATCAATGTGATAGAACACATTAATAAGAGGAGGGAGAAGAACCATAGGGTCCTCTCAATTGATGCAGAAAAAGCATTTGAAAAAATACAACATCCTTTCCTGATTAAAACTCTCCAGAGTATAGGGATAGAGGGAACATTCCTCAAGCTCATAAAATCCATCTATGAAAAACCGACAGCGAATATCATCCTCAATGGGGAAAAGCTGAGAGCCTTTCCCTTAACATCAGGAACACGTCAAGGATGCCCACTCTCACCACTGTTGTTCAACATAGTACTAGAAGTCCTAGCAACAGCAATCAGACAACAAAAAGAAATAAAAGGTATTCAAATTGGCAAAGAAGAAGTCAAACTCTCTCTTTTCGCAGACGACATGATACTTTATGTGGAAAACCCAAAAGCCTCCACCCCCAAATTACTAGAACTCATCCAGCAATTCAGTAATGTGGCAGGATACAAAATCACTGCACAGAAATCAGTTGCTTTCTTATGCACTAACAACGCAACTGTAGAAAGAGAAATTAGAGAAACGATTCCATTTACAATAGCACCAAAAACCATAAGATACCTCGGAATAAACCTAACCAAAGAGGTAAAGGATCTATACTCTAGGAACTACAGAACACTCATGAAAGAAATTGAAGAAGACACAAAATGATGGAAAAACATTCCATGCTCATGGATTGGAAGAATACACATTGTTAAAATGTCTATGCTACCCAGAGCAATCTATACCTTAATGCCATCCCGATCAAAATTCCAATGACATTTTTCAAAGTGCTGGAACAAACAATCCTAAAATTTGTATGGAATCAGAAAAGACCCTGAATCACCAAGGAGATGTTGAAAAAGAAAAACAAACCTGGGGGCATCACGTTGCCCAATTTCAAGCTATATTATAAAGCTGTGATCACCAAGACAGCATGGTACTTGCACAAAAACAGACATACAGGCCAATGGAACAGAATAGAGAACCCAGATATGGACCCTCAACTCTATGGTCAAATAATCTTTGACAAAACAGGACAAAACACGCAATGGAAAAAAGTCTCCTCAATGAATGGTGCTGGGAAAATTGGACAGCCACATGCAGAAGAATGAAACTCGACCATTCTCTAACACCATTCACAAAGAAACTCAAAGTGGATGAAAGACCTCAATGTGAGACAGGAATCCATCAAAATCCTAGAGGAGAACATAGGCAGTAACCTCTTTGACATCGGCCACAGCAATTTCTTTCAAGATACATCTCCAAAAGCTAGTGAAACAAAAGCAAAAATGAACTTTTGGGACTTCGTCAAGATAAAAAGCTTCTGTACAGCAAAGGAAACAGTCAACAAAACAAAGAGGCAACCCACAGAATGGGAGAAGATATTTGCAAATGACACTACAGATAAAGGGCTGGCATCCAAGATCTATAAAGAACTTCTCAAACTCAACACCCAAAAAACAAATAATCAAGTCAGAAAGTGGGCAGAAGAGATGAACAGACACTTCTCTGAAGAAGACATACAAATGGCTAACAGACACATGAAAAAGTGTTCATCATCATTAGCCATCAGGGATATCCAAATCAAAATCACACTGAGATACCACCTTATACCAGTTAGAATGGCAAAAATGGACAGGGAAAGAAACAACAAATGTTGGAGAGGTTGTGGAGAAAGGGGAACCCTCTTACACTGTTGGTGGTGTAAGGTTCTTTGGAAAACAGTGTGGAGGTTCCTCAAAAATTTAAAAATAGAGCTACCCTATGACCCAGCAATTCCACTACTGGCTATTTACCTCCAAACCCTCTTACACTGTTGGTGGTGTAAGGTTCTTTGGAAAACAGTGTGGAGGTTCCTCAAAAATTTAAAAATAGAGCTACCCTATGACCCAGCAATTCCACTACTGGGTATTTACCCCCAAAGACACAGATGTAGTGAAAAGAAGGGCCATATGCACCCCAATGTTCTTAGCAGCAATGTCCGCAATAGCCAAACTGTGGCAAGAGCCGAGATGCCCTTCAACAGATGAATGGATAAAGAAGATGTGGTCCATATATACCATGGAATATTACTCAGCTATCAGAAAAGATGAATACCCAACTTCTACATCAACATGGATGGGACTGGAGGAGAGTATGCTAAGTGAAATAAGTCAAGCAGAGAAAGTCAATTATCATAAGGTTTCACTTATTTGTGGAACATAAGGAATAACATGGAGGACATTAGGAGAAGGAAGGGAAAAATGAAGGGGGGGGAATAGGAGGGAAAGATGAACCATGAGAGACTATGGACTCTGAGAAACAAATAGGGTTTTAGAGGGGAGGGGGGAGGGGGGATTGGTTAGCACAGTGATGGGTATTAAGGAGGTCATGTACTGCATGGAGCACTGGGTGTTATATGAAAATAATGGATGGTGGATCACCACATCAAAAACTAATGATGTATTGTATGGTGACTAACATAACATAATAAAATTAAAAAAAAAAAAGGAAAGTGACTTTGATACGATGTAACTCATAAAGCCTAGGATCTCATGTTTTTCCTCAGAAGTCCCAGAGATCTTCCAATCCATTCTCAAAGGGAGGTGTGAAACCCCAGAAGGGACAGATGAGCTGTGAGAACTTTTGAGACCAGGGATTAAACCTGTCTCCTCCTTCTACTCCCCAGATGCCAACTAGCCCTCCACCCTGGCAGACCAACATTCAGCCAGGAGCACGAAGGTCCCTTGTTTCCTCCAGCTTTACAGCTCAGAACCTAACTTCCAAAAACTTAACTTTCTCTTTAACAAACTGCTAGCAGCTGGAGGTAGGTGCTCAAAAAACAGTCCTGGGCTCACGCTCATTTTAGAGAACTTTGTAAAACTTGACAAATATATTTTAAAATTTGCTATAGCTTATTTTTCTCATCAAGGAGAAAATAATATTAGGTTTTATTTACATGAGTAGTCACTGAGAAAAATTAGAAAATTTAGGCGAGTAAAAATAAAAATAAAACCACTCATAATCCCACCAAAAAAAAAAAGAAGAAGAAGAACAAGAAAAGTCTCAAATACACAACTGAACCTTACACCTAAAGGAGTTGGAGAAAGAACAGCAAATAAAGCCTAAATCTAGCAGGAGAATGCAAATAATAAAAATCAGAGCAGAAACCAATGATATAGTAATCAAAAGAACAGTAGAACAGATTAATGAAACTAGGAGCTGGTTCTTTGAAAAAATTAACAAGATTGATAAACCCATAGCCAGACTTATCAAAAGAAAAGAGAAAGGACCCAAAATAAAATCATGAATGAAAGAGGAGAAATCACAACCAACATCAAAGAAATACAAACAATTATAAGAAAATATTATAGTAATTATATGCCAACAAATTAGGCAATCTGGAAGAAATGGAAAAGTGCCTAGAAATTAAACGACCAAAACTGAAACAGGAAGAAATAGAAAACCTGAAGAGATGAATAACCAGAAAAGAAATTGAATCAGTAATCAAAAGTCTCCCAATAAACAAGAGCCCAGGGCCAGATGGCTTCCCAGGGGAATTCTACCAAACATTTATTTTTATTTATTTTATTTTTTTTAAGATTTTATTTATTCATTTGACAGAGAGAGACACAGAAAGAGAGGGAACACAAGCAGGGGGAGTGGGAGAGGGAGAAGCAGCCTTCCCACGAAGCAGGGATCCTGATGTGGGACTTGATCCCAGAACCCTGAGATCACCACCAAGCCAAAGGCAGACACTTTACGACTGAGCCACCCAGGATCCCCGCTGAGCAAGGAGCCTGATGGGGGACCAGATCCCAGGACCCTGGGATCATGACCTGAGCCAATGATGGATGCTTAACTGATTGAGCCACCCAGGCATCCCTCTACCAAACATTCAAAGAAGAATTAATACCTCTTCTTCTGAAACTGTTTCAAAAAATAGAAATGGAAGGAAAACTTCCAAACTCACTCTATGAGGCCAGCATTGCCTTGATCCCAAAACCAGACAAAGACCCTACCAGAAAGGAGAATTATAAATCCATATCCCTGATGAACATGGATGCAAAAATTCTCATCAAGATACTAGCTAATAGGATCCAACAGTACATTAAAAGAATTATTCACTGGGAACAACTGGGATGTTTTTTCCTAGGCTACAGGTGTGGTTCAACATCCACAAATCAATGTGATATACCACATTAATAAAAGAAAGGACAAAAATCATATGATCCTCTCAATAGATGCAGAAAAAGCATTTGACAAAGTACAGCATCCTTTCTTGATAAAAAATCTCCGTTGTGTAGAGCTAGAGGGAACTTGCCTCAATATCATAAAAGCCACATATGAAAAACCCACAGTGAATATCATCTTCAACAGAAAAAATTTGAGAGCTTTTCCTCTAAGATTAGGAGCATGACAGGGATGCCCACTCTCACCACTGTTGTTCAACACAGTACTGGAAGTCCTAGCCTCAGCAATCAGACAACAAAAAGAAATAAAAGGCATCCAGATCAGCAAAGGAGAAGTCAAAATTTCGGTCTTTGCAGATGACATTATACTGTATGTGGAAAACCCAAAAGACTCCACCCCAAAACTGCTAGAACTCATACAGGAATTCAGCAATGTGGCAGGATATAAAATCGAAGCACAGAAGTCAGTTGCATTTCTATACACTAACAATGAGACAGAAGAAAGAGAAATCAAAGAATTGATCCCATTCACAATTGTACCAAAAACCATAAGGTACCTAGGAATAAACCTAACCAAAGAGGTAAGGGATCTGTACTCTGAAAACTATAGAACACTTACGAAAGAAATTGAGGAAGGCATATAGAAATGGAAAAACGTTCCATGCTCATGGATTGGAAGAACAAATATTGTTAAACTATGCTACCCAAAGCAATCTATACATTCAGTGCAATTCCTATCAAAATACCATCAACGTTTTTCACAGAGCTGGAACAAACAATCTTAAAATTTGTATGGAACCAGAAAAGACCCCAAATAGCTAAGGGAATGTTGAAAAAGTAAACCAAAGCCAGAGATATCACAATTCCGGACTTCGAGCTGTATTACAAAGCTGTAATCATCAAGACAGTATGGTACTGGAACAAAATCAGACACTTAGATCTATGGATCAGAATAGAAAACCCAGAAATGGACCCTCAACTGGATGGTCACCTAATCTTCAACAAAGCAGTAAAGAATATCCGTGGGGAAAACACAGTCTCTTCAACAAATGGTGTTGAGGATATTGTACAACCACATGCAGAAGAATGAAACTGGACCATTTTCTTACAGCATACACAAAAATAAACTCATAACATATGAAAGACTTAAATGTGAGACAGGAATCCATCAAAATCCTAGAGGAGAACACAGGCAGCAACCTGTCATCTCGGCCACAGCAACTTCTTGCTAGACATGTCTCCAAAGGCAAGGGAAACAAAAGCAAAAATGAACTATTGGGACTTCATCAAAATAAAAAGTTTTGCATAGCAAGAGAAACAGTCAACAAAACTAAAGGACAACCTACAGAATGGGAAAAGATATTTGCGAATTTCATCAAATAAAGGGCTAGTATCCAAAATCTATAAAGAACTTATCAAACTCAGGGCACCTGAGTGGCTTTGTCAGTTAAGTGTCTGCCTTTGGCTCAGGTCATGATCCCAGAGTCCTGGGATCGAGCTCCAAGTCGGGATCCCTGCTTAGTGGAGAGCCTGCTTCTCCCTCTACCTGCTGCACCCCCTGCTTGTGTGCTCTCTCTCTCTCTCTCACTCTTGCTCTATCTCAAATAAATAAATAAATAAATAAATAAATAAATAAATAAATAAATAAAATCCTTAAAAAAGGAACTTATCAAACTCAACATCCAACAGAGAAAAAATCCATTCAACAAATGGTAGAAGACATGAACAGACATTTCGCCAAAGAAGACATACAAATGGTCAGCAGACGTATGATAAAATGCTCAACATCACTTGGCATCAGGGAAATATGAATCAAAACCACAATGAGATACCACCCCAGACCAGTCATGATGGCTAAAATGAACAAGTTAGGAAACAACAGATGTTGGCAAGGATTCAGAGAAAGGGGAACCCTATCACACTGTTGGTGGGAATGCAAACTGGTGCAGCTACTCTGGAAAACAGTAGGGAGGTTCCTCAAAAGTTAAAAATAGAACTACCCTATGACCCAGCAATTGCACTACTAGGTATTTATCCAAGAGATACAAACAGTGATTCAAAGGAGCACATATTCCCCAATGTTTATAGCAGCATTGTTCACAATAGCCAAAATATGGAAAGAGCTGAGATGCCCTTTGACAGATGAATGGATAAAGAAGATGTGATAGGGGTGGAGCAAGATGGCGGAGGAGTAGGAGACCTGGATTTCATCTCCTCTCAGGAATTCAGCTGGATAGGGATCAAACCATTCTGAACACCTACAAACCCAACAGGAGATCGAAGAAAGGAATAGCAACAACTCTCTGAACAGAAAAGCGACCACTTTCTGGAAGGTAGGACGTGTGGAGAAGTGAATCCGAGGCAATATTCGGGAGGATAGACAGCAGGGGAGGGGCCTCCATCGGCCGCTTCTGGCAAGTGATAGACCCGCGGAGCAGAAAATCAGAACATTTAAAAGTCTGCTCCGCCGAGGGATGTCACTCTGGTGGCTAAGCAGGGGGTGGAACCCTCCGGGACAGTGTGGTCTCAGGACCCTCGGGGTCACAGAAAGACCGGGGGTGCCTGAGTGTGGCAGAGCTCCCAGGTAATGGAGCAGGGAAGCCAGATGCAGAGGCAGAGCCCAGGCGCGGGCTCTCAGCTCGGGGTTGCCATAAACCGTGATCCACGGCACAGTCGGGCCACTGCTCCTCCAGCAGGGACCCAAAAAGTGGCAGATCCGGGGAGACCCACCTTCCTCCCCCAGGAGGAGTGGCGCGGGAGTGCACCGCAGGGATCTGCTGGGTTTGGAGACTCCACCCGGGGTCGGGTGCCAGAGATAGAAACGCGCGGTCACAGGCGGGTGAGCACAGAGTGCAGCTGGAGACCGGGGGAGACGGGAGTGACTGACGGCTTTTCTCTGGGTGCTCACTGAGGAGCGGGGCCCTGAGTTCTCGGCTCCTCCAGGGCAGAGATTGGGAGGCCGCCATTTTCACTCTCCGCCTCCAAAGCTGTACGGAAAGCTCGCAGGGAACAAAAGCCCCAGAGAGCAAACCCGAGCAGATTACTTAGCCGGGAGGGGGCAAGGGCGGGGCAATTCCGCCTCCGGCAAAGACATTTGGAAACCACGGCAACAGGACCCTCCCCCAGAAGATCAGCGAGAACAGCCAGCCAAGACCAAGTTTACCGATCAATGAGAACGGCAGAACTCCAGAGCTAGGGGAATACTGCACATAGAATCCATGGCTTTTTTACCATGATTCTTTAGTCTTTCAAAGTTAATTTTTTTTTAACTGTCTTTTTTTCTTTTTTTTCTTTTGAATTTTTTTTCCCTTTTTCAAACAACATCTTATCAATTCCTTTTTAAAAAAAAAAAAAAACATTTTTATTTTTCATTTTTAGAATCATATTCTATTCCTTCATAGTAGTTACCCGTATTTTTGGCTTATATATATAAGTTGTTCTCTCTTTAAAATTTTGAGATAGTTTCTTCTAACAGATTAAAATATACCCTAAATCTCTAGTATATGGTGTTTTCTATTCCCCTGCCTGATCACATCCTCTCCCTTTTTTTTTCTTTTTTCTTTTTTTAAATCCTCTTCTTTCTTTTTTCAAACAACTTCTTATCAATTCGTTTTATAAAATTTTTTATAATTTCCATCTTTACAGTCATATTCCATCCCTTCATCATATCAACCCTTATTTTTGTACATATATAAGTTTTTCTTTCTTCAAAATTTTGGGAGGCACTTTCTCCTAAAAGACCAAAATACACCCCAAATCTAGTGTGTGGCACGGATCTATATACCAGCCTGATCATATTTGATCACATTCTGTTTTTTGTTGTTGTTGTTGTTGTTTTGTTTTGTTTGTTTTTGTTTCTATCTTTATCTTTTTCTTTTTTTTCTTTTTCTTTTTTCTCTCTTTCCCTTTCTTTTCCCACTGCATCAGGTCTTTTCTGATTTGTTTAGAGTATATTTTCTGGGGACGTTGTTACTATGCTAGCATTTTCTTCTCTCATTAATCTATCCTCCCCTGCACAAAATGACAAGATGGAAAAAATCACCTCAACAAAAAGAACAAGAGGTAGTACCGACTGCCAGGGGCCTACTCAATATGGATATTAGTACGATGTCAGATCTAGAGTTCAGAATCATCACTGTAAAGATACTAGCTGGACTTGAAAAAAATATGGAAGTTATTAGAGAAACCGTTACTGGAGAAGTAAAAGAACTAAAATTCAACCAAGTAGAAATCAAAAAGGCTATTAATGAGGTGCAATCAAAAATGGGGGCACTAACTGCTAGAATAAATGAGGCAGAAGAGAGAATCAGTAATATAGAAGACCAAATGATGGAAAATAAAGAAGCTGAGAAAAAGAGAGATAAACAACTACTGGATCACGAGGGCAGAATTCGAGAGATAAACGATACCATAAGACGAAACAACATTAGAATAATTGGGATCCCAGAAGAAGAAGAAAGAGAGAGAGGGGCAGAAGGTATAATGGAGCAAATTATAGCAGAGAACTTCCCTAATTTGGGGAAGGAAACAGGCATGAAAATCCAGGAAGCACAGAGAACCCCTCTCAAAATCAATAAAAATAGGTCAACACCCCGACATCTAATAGTAAAACTTACGAGTCTCATAGACAAAGAGAAAATCCTGAAAGCAGCTCGGAAGAAGAGATATGTAACCTACAATGGTAGAAACATTAGATTGGCAACAGACCTATCCACAGAAACCTGGCAGGCCAGAAGGGACTGGCAGGATATATTCAGAGCATTAAATGAGAAAAATATGCAGCCAAGAATACTATATCCAGCTAGGCTGTCATTGAAAATTGAAGGAGAGATAAAAAGCTTCCAGGACAAACAAAACTAAAGGAATTTGCAAACACAAAACCAGCCCTACAGGAAACCTTGAAAGGGGTCCTCTAAACAAAGAGAGAGCCTAAAAGCAACATAGACTAGAAAGGAACACAGACAATATACGGTAACAGTCACCTTACAGGCAATACAATGACACTAAATTCCTATCTTTCAATAGTTACCCTGAATGTAAATGGGCTAAATGCCCCAATCAAAAGACACAGGCTATCAGACTGGATTAATAAACAAGACCCATCGATATGCTGTCTGCAAGAGACTCATTTTAGAACCAAAGACACCCTCAGATTGAAAGTGAGGGGGTGGAAAACCATTTACCATGCTAATGGACACCAGAAGAAAGTGGGGTGGCAATCCTTATATCAGAAAAATTAGATTTTACACCAAACACTGTAATAAGAGATGAGGAAGGACAGTATATCCTACTTAAAGGGTCTATCCAACAAGAAGATCTAACAATTGTAAATATCAATGCCCCTAACATGGGAGCAGCCAATTATATAAGGCAATTAATAACAAAAGCAAAGAAACACATCGACAATACAATAATAGTGGGGGACTTTAACACCCCCCTCACTGAAATGGACAGATTGTCTAAGCAAAAGATCAACAAGGAAATAAATACCTTAAATGACACACTGGATCAAATGGACTTCACAGACATATTCAGAACGTTCCACCCCAAAGCAACAGAATACACATTCTTCTCTAGTGCCCATGGAATATTCTCCAGAATAGATCACATTTTAGATCATAAATCAGGTCTCAACCGGTACCAAAAGATTGGGATCATTCCCTGCCTATTTTCAGACCACAATACTTTGAAACTAGAACTCAATCACAAGAGGAAAGTCGGAAAGAACTCAAATACATGGAGGCTAAAGAGCATCCTACTGAAGAATGAATGGGTCAACCAGGAAATTAAAGAAGAATTAAAAAAATACATGGAAACCAATGAAAATGAAAACACAACTATTCAAAATCTTTGGGATGCAGCAAAGGAGGTCCTAAGAGGAAAGTATATAGCAATACAAGTCTTCCTCAAGAAACAAGAAAGGTCTCAAGTACACAACCTAACCCTACACCCGAAGGAGCTGGAGAAAGAAGAGCAAATAAAGCCTAAACCCAGCAGGAGAAGAGAAATATTAAAGATTAGAGCAGAAATCAATGAAATAGAAACCAAAAGAACAGTAGAACAGATCAACGAAACTAGGAGCTGGTTCTTTGAAAGAATTAACAAGATTGATAAACCCCTGGCCAGACTTATCAAAAAGAGAAGAGAAAGGACCCAAATCAACAAAATCATGAATGAAAGAGGAGAGATCACAACCAACACCAAAGAAATACAAACAATTATAAGAACATATTCTGAGCAACTCTATGCCAGCAAATTAGATAACCTGGAAGAAATGGATGCATTCCTAGAGATGTATCAACTACCAAAACTGAACCAGGAAGAAATAGAAAACCTGAACAGACCTATAACCACTAAGGAAATTGAAGCAGTCATCAAAAATCTCCCAAGAAACAAAAGCCCGGGGCCAGGTGGCTTCCCAGGGGAATTCTACCAAACATTTCAAGAAGACTTAATATCTATTCTTCTGAAACTGTTCCAAAAAATAGAAATGGAAGGAAAACTTCCAAACTCATTTTATGAGGCCAGCATTACCTTGATCCCAAAACCAGACAAAGACCCCATCAAAAAGGAGAATTACAGACCAATATCCGTGATGAACATGGATGCAAAAATTCTCACCAAAATACTAACCAATAGGTTCCAACAGTACATTAAAAGGATTATTCACCACGACCAAGTGGGATTTATCCCTGGGCTGCAAGGTTGGTTCAACATCCGCAAATCAATCAATGTGATACAATACATTAACAAAAGAAAGAACAAGAATCATATGATCCTCTCAATAGATGCAGAAAAAGCTTTTGACAAAGTACAGCATCCTTTCTTGATCAAAACTCTTCAGAGTATAGGCATAAAGGGTACATACCTCAATATCATAAAAGCCATCTATGAAAAACCTACAGCGAATATCATTCTCAATGGGGAAAAACTGAGAGCTTTCCCCCTAAGGTCAGGAACGCGGCAGCATTGTCCACTATCACCACTGCTATTCAACATAGTATGGGAAGTCCTAGCCACAGCAATCAGACAACAAAAAGTAAACAAAGGCATCCAAATTGGCAAAGAAGAACTCAAACTCTCACTCTTTGCAGATGATATGATACTTAATGTGGAAAACCCAAAAGACTCCACCCCAAAACTGGTAGAACTCATACAGCAATTCAGTAAAGTGGCAGGATATAAAATCAATGCACAGAAGTCAGTGGCATTCCTATACACCAACAACAAGACAGAAGAAAGAGAAAGTAAGGAGTCGATCCCATTTACAATTGCACCCAAAACCATAGGATACCTAGGAATAAATCTAACCAAAGAGACAAACGATCTGTACTCCGAAAACTATAAAATACTCATGAAAGAAATTGAGGAAGACACAAAGAAATGGAAAAACATTCCATTCTCATGGATTGGAAGAACAAATATTGTGAAGATGTCAATGCTACCTCGAGCAATCTACACATTCAATGCAATCCCCATCAAAATACCATCCACTTTTTTCAAAGAAATGGAACAAATAATCCTAAAATTTGTGTGGAACCAGAAAAGACCCCGCATAGCCAGAGGAAGGTTGAAAAAGAAAAGCAAAGCTCGCGGCATCACAATTCCGGACTTCCAGCTCTATTACAAAGCTGTCATCATCAAGACAGCATGGTACTGGCACAAAAACAGACACATAGATCAATGGAACAGAAGAGAGAGCCCAGAAATGGAACCTCAACTCTATGGTCAACTCATCTTTGACAAAGCAGGAAACAATGTCCAATGGAACAAAGACAGTCTCTTCAACAAATGGTGTTGGGAAAATTGGATAGCCACATGCAGAAGAATGAAACTGGACCACTTCCTTACACCACACACAAAAATAGACTCCAAATGGTTGAAAGACCTCAATGTGAGTCAGGAGTCCATCAAAATCCTAAAGGAGAACATAGGCAGCAGCCTCTTCGACCTCAGCCGAAGCAACTTCTTCCTAGAAACATCGCCAAAGGCAAGGGAAGCAAGGGCAAAAATGAACTATTGGGACTTCATCAAGATAAAAAGTGTTTGCAAAGCAAAGGAAACAGTCAACAAAACCAAAAGACAACCAACAGGATGGGAGTAGATATTTGCAAATGACATATCAGATAAAGGGCTAGTATCCAAAATCTATAAAGAACTTATCAAGGGGCGGAGCAAGATGGCGGAGGAGTAGGAGACCTGGATTTCGTCTCCTCTCAGGAATTCAGCTGGATAGGGATCAAACCATTCTGAACACCTACAAACCCAACAGGAGATCGAAGAAAAGAAGAGCAACAACTCTATCATCAGAAAAGCGACCACTTTCTGGAAGGTAGGACGGGCGGAGAAGTGAATCCGCGGCGATATTCGGGAGGATAGACGGCGGGGGAGGGGCTTCCGTCGGCCGCTTCTGGCAAGAGATAGAGCCGCGGAGCACAAAATCGGAACTTTTAAAAGTCTGCTCCGCCGAGGGACGTCACTCTGGTGGCTCAGCGGGGGGTGGAACCCTCCGGGACAGTGTGGTCTCAGGACCCTCGGGGTCACAGAAAGACCGGGGGTGCCTGAGGGCGGCAGAGCTCCCAGGTAACGCAGCAGGGAAGCCGGCTGCAGAGGCGGAGCCCAGGCGCGGGCTCTCAGCTTGGGGTTGCCATTAACCGCGATCCGCGGCACAGTCAGGCCCCTGCTCCTCCAGCAGGGACCCAACAAGCGGCCGATCGGGGAGACTCACCTTCCTCCCCTGGGAGGAGCCGCGTGGGAGTGCACCGTAGGGATCTGCTGGGTTTGGAGACTCCAGACCGGGTCCGGTGCCAGAGATAGAAACGCGTGGTCACAGGCCGGTTGAGCACGGAGTGCAGCTGCAGACCGGGGAGACGGGAGTGACTGACGGCTTTTCTCTGGGGGCTCACTGAGGAGCGGGGCCCCGAGTTCTCGGCTCCTCCGGGGCGGAGATTGGGAGGCCGCCATTTTCACTCTCTGCCTCCAAAGCTGTACGGAAAGCTCGCAGGGAACAAAAGCCCCGGAGAACAAACCCGAGCAGATTACTCAGCCGGGAGGGGGCAAGGGCGGGGCTATTCCGCCTCCGGCAGAGACATTTGGAAACCACGGCAACAGGCCCCTCCCCAGGAAGATCAGCGAGAACAGCCAGCCAAGACCAAGTTTACCGATCAATGAGAACGGCAGAACTCCAGCGCTAAGGGACTACTGCACATAGAATTCACGGCTTTTTTACCATGATTCCTTAGTCTTTTAAGGTTAATTTTTTTTTAAAGTTAATTTTTTTTTTAACTGTCTTTTTGTCTTTTTATTTCTTTTTGAATTTTTCTTTTTCCCTTTTTCAAACAACATCTTATCAATCCCTTTTTTTAAAAAAACATTTTTATTTTTCATTTTTAGAGTCATATTCTATCCCTTCATAGTAGTTACCCATATTTTTGGCTTATATATATAAGTTGTTCTCTCTTTAAAATTTTGAGATAGTTTCTTCTAACAGATTAAAATATACCCTAAATCTCTAGTATATGGTGTTCTCTATTCCCCTGCCTGATCACATCCTCTCCCTTTTTTTTTTCTTTTTCTTTTTTCTTTTTTTAAATCCTCTTTCTTTTTTCAAACAACTTCTTATCAATTCCTTTTATAAAATTTTTTATAATTTCCATTTTTACAGTCATTTTCCATCCCTTCATCATATCAACCCTTATTTTTGTACATATATAAGTTTTTCTCTCTTTAAAATTTTGGGAGACACTTTCTTCTAAAAGACCAAAACACACCCGAAATCTAGTGTGTGGCACTGATCTATATACCATATAGATCATATTTGATCACATTCTGGTTTTTCTTTTGTTGTTGTTGTTTTGTTTTGTTTGTTGTTGTTTTTATCTTTATCTTTTTCTTTTTTTTTCTTTTTTTTTTTTTTCTCTCTTTCCCCTTCTTATCCCACTGCTTCAGGTCTTTTCTGATTTGTTTAGAGTATATTTTCTGGGGACGTGGTTACTCTGCTAGCATTTTGTTCTCTCATTAATCTATTCTCCTCTGCACAAAATGACGAGACGGAAAAAATCACCTCAACAAAAAGAACAAGAGGCAGTACCGACTGCCAGGGACCTACTCAATACGGACATTAGTACGATGTCAGATCTAGCGTTCAGAATCATCACTTTAAAGATACTAGCTGGGCTTGAAAAAAATATGGAAGTTATTAGAGAAACTCTTTCTGGAGAAGTAAAAGAGCTAAAATCCAACCAAGTAGAAATCAAAAAGGCTATTAATGAGGTGCAATCAAAAATGGGGGCGCTAACTGCTAGAATAAATGAGGCAGAAGAGAGAATCAGTAATATAGAAGATGAAATGCTGGAAAATAAAGAAGCTGAGAAAAAGAGAGATAAACAACTACTGGATCATGAGGGCAGAATTCGAGAGATAAGTGATACCATAAGACGAAACAACATTAGAATAATTGGGATCCCAGAAGAAGAAGAAAGAGAGAGGGGGGCAGAACGTATAATGGAGCAAATTATAGCAGAGAACTTCCCTAATTTGGGGAAAGAAACAGGCATGAAAATCCAGGAAGCACAGAGAACCCCTCTCAAAATCAATAAAAATAGGTCAACTCCCCAACATCTAATAGTAAAACTTACAAGTCTCACAGACAAAGAGAAAATCCTGAAAGCAGCTCGGGAGAAGAGATATGTAACCTACAATGGTAGAAACATTAGATTGGCAACAGACCTATCCACAGAGACCTGGCAGGCCAGAAAGGACTGGCAGGATATATTCAGAGCACTAAATGAGAAAAATATGCAGCCAAGAATACTCTATCCAGCTAGGCTGTCATTGAAAATTGAAGGAGAGATAAAAAGCTTCCAGGACAAAAAAAAATAAAGGAATTTGCAAACACAAAACCAGCCCTACAGGAAATCTTGAAAGGGGTCCTCTAAGCAAAGAGAGAGCCTAAAAGCAACATAGACCAGAAAGGAACACAGACAATATATGGTAACAGTCACCTTACAGGCAATACAATGGCACTAAATTCCTATCTTTCAATAGTTACCTTGAATGTAAATGGGCTAAATGCCCCAATCAAAAGACACAGGCTAACAGACTGGATTAAAAAACAAGATCCATCGATATGCTGTCTGCAAGAGACTCATTTTAGACCCAAAGACACCCCCAGATTGAAAGTGAGGGGGTGGAAAACCATTTAACATGCTAATGGACACCAAAAGAAAGCTGGGGTGGCAATCCTTATATCAGACAAATTAGATTTTAAACCAAAGACTGTAATAAGAGATGAGGAAGGACACTATATCATACTTAAAGGATCTATCCAACAAGAAGATCCAACAATTGTAAATATCTATGCCCCTAACATGGGAGCAGCCAATTATATAAGGCAATTAATAACAAAAGCAAAGAATCACATCAACAACAATACAATAATAGTGGGGGACTTTAACATCCCCCTCACTGAAATGGACAGATCATCTAAGCAAAAGATCAACAAGGCAATAAAGACTTTAAATGACACACTGGACCAAATGGACTTCACAGACATATTCAGAACATTCCACCCCAAAGCAACGGAATACACATTCTTCTCTACTGCCCATGGAACATTCCCCAGAATCGACCACATCCTAGGTCATAAATCAGGTCTCAACCGGTACCAAAAGATTGGGATCATTCCCTGCCTATTTTCAGACCACAATGCTTTGAAACTAGAACTCAATCCCAAGAGGAATGTCGGAAAGAACTCAAATACATGGAGGCTAAAGAGCATCCTACTGAAGAATGAATGGGTCAACCAGGAAATTAAAGAAGAATTAAAAAAATACATGGAAACCAATGAAAATGAAAACACAACTGTTCAAAATCTTTGGGATGCAGCAAAGGCAGTCCTAAGAGGAAAGTATATAGCAATACAAGCCTTTCCCAAGAAACAAGAAAGGTCTCAAGTACACAACCTAACCCTACACCTAAAGGAGCTGGAGAAAGAAGAGCAAATAAAGCCTAAACCCAGCAGGAGAAGAGAAATCATAAAGATCAGAGCAGAAATCAATGAAATAGAAACTAAAAGAACAGTAGAACAGATCAACGAAACTAGGAGCTGGTTCTTTGAAAGAATTAACAAGATTGATAAACCCCTGGCCAGACTTATCAAAAAGAGAAGAGAAATGACCCAAATCAACAAAATCATGAATGAAAGAGGAGAGATCACAACCAACACCAAAGAAATACAAACAATTATAAGAACATATTACGAGCAACTCTATGCCAGCAAATTAGATAACCTGGAAGAGATGGATGAATTCCTAGAGATGTATCAACTACCAAAACTGAACCAGGATGAAATAGAAAACCTGAACAGACCTATAACCACTAAGGAAATTGAAGCAGTCATCAAAAATCTCCCAAAAAACAAAAGCCCAGGGCCAGATGGCTTCCCAGGGGAATTCTACCAAACATTTCAAGAAGAATTAATACCTATTCTTCTGAAACTGTTCCAAAAAATCGAAACGGAAGGAAAACTTCCAAACTCATTTTATGAGGCCAGCATTACCTTGATCCCAAAACCAGACAAAGACCCCATCAAAAAGGAGAATTACAGACCAATATCCCTGATGAACATGGATGCAAAAATTCTCACCAAAATACTAGCCAATAGGATCCAACAGTACATTAAAAGGATTATTCACCATGACCAAGTGGGATTTATCCCTGGGCTGCAAGTTTGGTTCAACATCCGCAAATCAATCAATGTGATACAGTATATTAACAAAGGAAAGAACAAGAATCATATGATCCTCTCGATAGATGCCGAAAAAGCTTTTGACAAAGTACAGCATCCTTTCTTGATCAAAACTCTTCAGAGTATAGGGATAGAGGGTACATACCTCAATATCATAAAAGGCATCTATGAAAAACCTACAGCAAATATTATTCTCAATGGGGAAAAACTGAGAGCTTTCCCCCTAAGGTCAGGAACGCGGCAGGGATGTCCACTATCACCACTGCTATTCAACATAGTATTGGAAGTCCTAGCCACAGCAATCAGACAACAAAAAGAAATCAAAGGCATCCAAATTGGCAAAGAAGAAGTCAAACTCTCACTCTTTGCAGATGATATGATACTTTATGTGGAAAACCCAAAAGACTCCACCCCAAAACTGCTAGAACTCATACAGGAATTCAGTAAAGTGGCAGGATATAAAATCAATGCACAGAAGTCAGTGGCATTCCTATACACCAACAACAAGACAGAAGAAAGAGAAATTAAGGAGTCGATCCCATTTACAATTGCACCCAAAACCATAAGATACCTAGGAATAAATCTAACCAAAGAGACAAAGGATCTGTACTCAGAAAACTATAAAATACTCATGAAAGAAATTGAGGAAGACACAAAGAAATGGAAAAACGTTCCATGCTCATGGATTGGAAGAACAAATATTGTGAAGATGTCAATGCTACCTAGAGCAATCTACACATTCAATGCAATCCCCATCAAAATACCATCCACTTTTTTCAAAGAAATGGAACAAATAATCCTAAAATTTGTATGGAACCAGAAAAGACCCCGCACAGCCAGAGGAATATTGAAAAAGAAAAGCAAAGCCGGTGGCATCACAATTCCGGACTTCAAGCTCTATTACAAAGCTGTCATCATCAAGACAGCATGGTACTGGCACAAAAACAGACACATCGATCAATGGAACAGAATAGAGAGCCCAGAAATGGACCCTCAACTCTATGGTCAACTAATCTTCGACAAAGCAGGAAAGAATGTCCAATGGAACAAAGACAGTCTCTTCAACAAATGGTGTTGGGAAAATTGGATAGACACATGCAGAAGAATGAAACTGGACCACTTCCTTACACCACACACAAAAATAGACTCCAAATGGTTGAAAGACCTCAATGTGAGTCAGGAGTCCATCAAAATCCTAAAGGAGAACACAGGCAACAACCTCTTTGACCTCAGCCGAAGCAACTTCTTCCTAGAAACATCGCCAAAGGCAAGGGAAGCAAGGGCAAAAATGAACTATTGGGACTTCATCAAGATAAAAAGCTTTTGCAAAGCAAAGGAAACAGTTAACAAAACCAAAAGACAACAGACAGAATGGGAGAAGATATTTGCAAATGACATATCAGATAAAGGGCTAGTATCCAAAATCTATAAAGAACTCATCAAACTCAACACCCAAAGAACAAAGAATCCAATTAAGAAATGGGCAGAAGACATGAACAGACATTTTTCCAAAGAAGACATCCAAATGGCCAACAGACACATGAAAAAGTGCTCAATATCGCTCGGCATCAGGGAAATCCAAATCAAAACCTCAATGAGATATCACCTCACACCAGTCAGAATGGCTAAAATTAACAAGTCAGGAAACGACAGATGTTGGCGGGGATGCGGAGAAAGGGGAACCCTCCTACACTGTTGGTGGGAATGCAAGCTGGTGCAGCCACTCTGGAAAACTGTATGGAGGTTCCTCAAAAAGTTGAAAATAGAGCTACCATATGATCCAGCAATTGCACTACTGGGTATTTACCCCAAAGATACAAAAGTAGGGATCCGAAGGGGTACATGCACCCCGATGTTTATAGCAGCAATGTCCACAATAGCCAAACTGTGGAAAGAGCCAAGATGTCCATCGACAGATGAATGGATAAAGAAGATGTGGTATATATATACAATGGAATATTATGCAGCCATCAAAAGGAATGAGATCTTGCCATTTGCAACGACGTGGATGGAACTGGAGGGTATTATGTTGAGTGAAATAAGTCAAACAGAGAAAAACATGTATCATATGATCTCACTGATATGAGGAATTCTTAATCGCAGGAAACAAACTGAGTGTTGTTGGAGTGGGGGGTGGGGTGGGAGGGATGGGGTGACTGGGTGATAGACACTGGGGAGTGTATGTGCTCTGGTAAGCGCTGTGAATTGTGCAAGACTGTTGAATCTCAGATCTGTACCTCTGAAACAAATAATGCAATATATGTTAAGAAAAAAAAAAAAGAAGAAGAAGAAGAAGGTAGCGGGAGGGGAAGAATGAAGCGGGGGAAATCGGAGGGGTAGACGAACCATGAGAGACGATGGACTCTGAAAAACAAACAGGGTTCTAGAGGGGAGGGGGGTGGGAGGATGGGTTAGCCTGGTGGTGGGTATTTAGGAGGGCACATTCTGCATGGAACACTGGGTGTTGTGCACAAACAATGAATCATGGAACACTTCATCTAAAACTAATGTTGTAATGTAAGGGGATTAACATAAGAATAAAAAAATTAAAAAAAAAAAAAAGAACTTATCAAACTCAACACCCGAAGAACAAAGAATCCAATCAAGAAATGGGCAGAAGACATGAACAGACATTTTTCCAAAGAAGACATCCAAATGGCCAACAGACACATGAAAAAGTGCTCAATATCGCTCAGCATCAGGGAAATCCAAATCAAAACCTCAATGAGATACCACCTCACACCAGTCAGAATGGCTAAAATTAACAAGTCAGGAAACAACAGATGTTGGCGGGGATGCAGAGAAAGGGGAAGCCTCCTACACTGTTGGTGGGAATGCAAGCTGGTGCAGTCACTCTGGAAAACAGTATGGAGGTTCCTCAAAAAGTTGAAAATAGAGCTACCATATGATCCAGCAATTGCACCACTGGGTATTTACCCCAAAGATACAAAAGTAGGGATCCGAAGGGGTACATGCACCCCGATGTTTATAGCAGCAATGTCCACAATAGCCAAACTGTGGAAAGAGCCCAGATGTTCATCGACAGATGAATGGATAAAGAAGATGTGGAATATATATACAATGGAATATTATGCAGCCATCAAAAGGAATGAGATCTTGCCATTTGCAACGACGTGGATGCAACTGGAGGGTATTATGTTTAGTGAAATAAGTCAAACAGAGAAAGACATGTATCATATGATCTCACTGATATGAGGAATTCTTAATTGCAGGAACCAAACTGAGAGTTGCTGGAGTGGGGGGTGGGGTGGGAGGGATGGGGTGACTGGGTGATAGACACTGGGGAGGGTATGTGCTCTGGTAAGCGCTGTGAATTGTGAAAGACTGTTGAATCTCAGATCTGTACCTCTGAAACAAATAATGCAATATATGTTAAGGAAAAAAAAAGAAGAAGAAGAAGAAGAAGGTAGCGGGAGGGGAAGAATGAAGTGGGGGAAATCGGAGGGGTAGACGAACCATGAGAGACGATGGACTCTGAAAAACAAACAGGGTTCTGGAGGGGTGGGGGGTGGGAGGATGGGTTAGCCTGGTGGTGGTTTTTGAGGAGGGCACATTCTGCATGGAGCACTGGGTGTTATGCACAAACAATGAATCATGGAACACTTCATCTAAAACTAATGATGTAATGTATGGGGATTAACATAAGAATAAAAAAATTAATTAATTAATTAAAAAGATGTGATATATATATATATAATACACACACACACACATACAATGGAATATTACTCAGCCATCAGAAAGAATGAAATCTTGCCATTTGTAAGGATGTGAATGGAACTAGAGGGTATAATGCTAAGTAAGATAAGTCAGAGATAGACAAATACCATATGATTTCACTCATATGTGGAATTTAAGAAACAAAATATGAACATGGGGAAGGGAAGGAAAAATAAAATAAGACAATATCAGAGAGGGAGACAGCATAAGAGAATCTTAAATATAGGATACAAAGCAAGGGTTGCTGGAGGGGAGGTGAGTGGGGGGATAGAGTGATGGGCATTAAGGCAGGCATGTGATGTAATGAGCATTCGGTATTCTATGCAACTGATGAATCACTAACCTTTACCTCTGAAATCAATAATGTATTATAAGTTAATTGATTTTAAAATTTAAAAAAGATAAAATGGACAAGAAATACTGGAAGTAAAACAAAATAAAAATAACCTTGTGAGTTAAATTATCACTTTAACAGGCCAAAAAATTTTAAAATTCCAGTATTCAGTGGTCATTCAGGAGGTAGACAGTGTTCAATACTAATGAATCTAATATGTAATTTTTGGCAGATTGACAGCCACAGCAACTTCTTTCAAGACATGTCTCCAAAGGCAAGGGAAACAAAAGCAAAAATGAACTTTTGGGTCCTTATCAAGATAAAAAGCTGCTCCACAGCAAAGGAAACAGTCAACAAAACAAAGAGGCAGCCCATGGAATGGGAGAAAATATTTGCAAACAACACTACAAATAAAGGACTGGTATCCAAGATCTATAAAGAACTTCTCAAACTCAACACCCAAAACACAAATAATCAAGTCAAAAAATGGGCAGAAGACACGAACAGACACTTCTCCAAAGAAGACATACAAATGGCTAATAGACACATGAAAAAATGTTCAACATCACTAGCCATCAGGAAAATACAAATCAAAAACCTCAATGAGATACCACCTTACACCAGTTAGAATGGCTAAAATTAAGAAGGCAGGAAACAACAAATGTTGGTGAGGACATGGAGAAAGGGGAACTGTCTTACACTGTTGGTGGAAATGCAAGCTAGTACAGCCACTTTGGAAAACAGTGTGCAGGTTCCTCAAAACGTTAAAAATAGACCTACCCTATGACCCAGCAATTGCACTACAAGGTATTTACCCCAAAGATACAGAAGTAGTGAAATGTAGAATAGGTAGAACACATAATTAGATCAATAAATATGGGTATCATGGAAAATGGCTTTAACTAAATTAAAAAGTATCTGTCACAAGCCAACAACCAAAGTCAAGTTTAATGAGTAAAGGCATCCTTGTTTGAATCAGGCAACATAAGCATGCTTGATGAGCTAAGGGTGCAGAAACCCTTCACCAAGATCCTTGGGATCAGTTCAATCCTACAATCAGAGTTTGTCATACTTTTCAAGGCCATATTGACTATAAACTATAAATTGCATACAAGCCCAGTGGGGGTTGGGGCAGCTCTCCATTATCAAGCACATTAGTATCTCAGCAGCCCAAGTTGTGCATAAGGGTAGCCTACATTAAGAGTGTAAGAGTATAAGTAGCTTACATTAGTTCAGGTCAGGTTTTGTTTCCCAATGAGTTTGCCACAAACCTATGAAAGGACTTGTAGATTTCAGAACTTTTGGCACTTAGAAACTGCAGATATGGTACTGAAGACCTGTGCTGTCAATCAACATCATCCAACAAATTCTAGACAATAAAACAAGACAAAGAAACGAGGGAAAAACATTGAAAAGGGAAGAGATAAAATTGTCATTTGTATTAATAGTCCATTTCAAAACAATAAGAGAGTGCGGTAAGACAGCTGGATTTTTGAGTTGTATTTCTTAAATTGAGTATTTGCCCATATATAAAACATATGTGTGTGAACATGGGTGTATGTGTGTAAGAATGCATAACATCCTTTCTTTTCTCCCCGATAGACACCAAGGACAGTAACAGTCCTTGGCTAATAATTTAATCCAGCCTTTTCTGGACTGTTCATTTCTAAGGCTCTCATCATGTTGCTAAGGGAGCAGGCTTTTAAGGAAGGGGGTCTGAGGCTGCTTTCTTACCCTGCTAAGCCTGAAAGGGAAGTGGAAAGGAACAAAAGACTAAATACCCCTCTGGATAATAGTGTGATTTACTGATTCTATGGAAGAGGGAGTGTTCTTTGCTAATTGAGAGACAGGAGACATTTCTTCCTCACTGTGGCAAGAACTAATTAATGTTTGTCCTTAAAAAGTACATGTTTGTGCTTAATTCAAGACACACTGCTGTACCATGCACAGATAAATTTCTAGATAGATTAAATTTTAAATAGGAAACATCACTAAAATCATTTCAGTAAGATATAGAATAATAATGCTAAAAACTTGGAGTAGAAAGTCTTTTATTTCTCAGAAGTCAGAAAAGCAAAACATGACTGATTTAACCATGTGAAAATATGAAATATTTATGCTAAAAAGCACCACAAATATTAAAAGAGGAAGAAGTCACTGGTGAAATGACCATCAGAGAGTGTTATGGGTTGGATGATGTGTTCCACCCCCCAAAAAAGGTATTTTGAAGTCCTAACCTCAGAATATGACCTTATTTTGAAATAGGGTCTTTAAAGAGGTAATCAACTTAATGTGTGATTGTAATGTCTTTGTCTGGTTTTGGTATTAGGATGATGCTGACCTTAAAGAATTTGTGGAAAATTGGACATTTTGAATATTATAGTGTGGCAGTTCTGGAAATCAGATTCTCCCCTACTCCAGTGTTGCTGCTTCTTACAGTTGTAGTTTGTATTCTTACTGACTTTTCTGAACTAATTTTATGAAGTCTGTATTCTTTGTCTAGTGTGGCCATGGAGGTCATGCTTGGTGGTCAGCTAGTGCTTCAATAAAGATCTTAAATGCCTGAGTCAAAAATCTCTCTGTCTTTGCAGATGGGCTCTGTTTTTGTGCTGGGTCATGCCTTCAAAATTCAGTATACAGTTTAACAACTCTGTCTTAGCCTTCCCTTCCAGCTTGCACAGTCTGAAGGTCAGCCAGAGGTCAGAGCTTAAGGCCTTCTCAGGTCTCATTTAAGTGTGCACCAAGCCCTGGGCCTTCTGGGCTCCCAGGAATATGTGGCAGCTTTTCAAAACCCTTGTTCCCCACCATGTCTCATACCCCAGGCTTTCCTCCCTAGCTTATTGGTTAGCAATTGTGTGCCCCAGTTGTTGTCCTTGCCCAGACAGCAGTGAATTTGACATTTGCCTTTAAATGCTTTTGACAGAATAATAAAAGCTATGGTAGGGCTCTGAGTTAGGAAAATAAAAACAAGCCCTTGATCTACCCTTCAGGAAGTCATCAGACAGGGACAAACAAATGATGATTGTTTCAGAATAAGGTCTGTTCCCCATCCAGTACTAGGTACCTGTACTATGAATGCAGTCTGCTCTCTCACACCATCCAGCGCAGAATGGGACCAGCATAAGACAAATGCCACAAAGGTCTTTTACTGAAATTGAGCTGTTTTTCTCAATTAAGCATTCCCCTGGCTGCTGTAAGCTTTTTATTTTTCATTTTTCATTTTTTTTAATCTTATTTGATTATGTCATGTTAATCACCATACATTACATCATTAGTTTTTGATGTAGTGTTCCATGATTCATTGTTTGCATATAACATCCAGTGCTCCATTCAATACATGCCCTCTTTAATACCCATCACCAAGCTAACCCATCTACAGACCCCCCTCCCCTCTAGAATGCTCAGTTTGTTTCTCAGAGTCCATAGTCTCTCATGGTTCATCTTTCCCTCCTATTCCCCCCCCTTCATTTTTCCCTTCTTACTATCTTCTTCTTCTTCTTTTTTTTTTTACATATAATGTATTATTTGTTTCAGAGGTACAGGTCTGTTTTTCAACAGTCTTACACTCATAGTGCTCACCATAGCAATACCCTCCCCAATGTCTATCACCCAGCCACCCCTTCCTTCCCACCCCCCACCATTCCAGCAACCCTCAGTTTGTTTCCTGAGATTAAGAATTCCTCATATCAGTGAGATCATGATACATGTCTTTCTCTTATTGACTTATTTCCCTTAGCATAATACCCTCTAGTTCCAACCATGTCATTGCAAATGACAAGATTTTATTCCTTTTGATGACTGCATAATATCCCATTGTATATATATACCCCATCTTCTTTATCCATTCATCTGTCGATGGACATCTTGGCTCTTTCCATAGTTTGGCTATCGTGGACATTGCTGCTATAAACATCGGGTGCACGTACCCCTTCAGATCACTACATTTGTATCCTTGGGATAAATACCCAGTAGCACAATTGCTGGGTCGTACAATAGCTCTAGTTTCAACTTTTTGAGGAACCCCCATACTATTTTCCAGAGTGGCTGCACCAGCTTTCATTCCCACCAACAGTGTAGGAGGCTTCCCCTTTCTCCACATCCTCGCCAACATCTGTCGTTTCTTGACTTGTTAATTTTAGCCATTCTGACTAGTGTGAGGTGATATGTCATTGAGGTTTTGATTTGGATTTCCCTGATGCCGAGCGATGTTGAGCACTTTTTCATGTGTCTGTTGGCCATTTTGGATGTCTTCTTTGGAGAAGTGTCTGTTCATGTATTCTGCCTATTTCTTGATTGGATTCTTTGTTCTTTGGATGTTGACTTTGATAAGTTCTTTATAGATTTTGGATACTAGCCCTTTATCTGATATGTCATTTGCAAATATCTACTCCCATCCTGTCGGTTGTCTTTTAGTTTTGTTGACTGTTTCTTTTACTGTGCAAAAGCTTTTTATCTTGATGAAGTCCCAATAGTTCATTTTTACCCTTGCTTCCCTTGCCTTTGGCGATGTTTCTAGGAAGAAGATGCTGCAGCTGAGGTCGAAGAGGTTGCTGCCTCTATTCTCCTTTAGGATTTTGATGGACTCCTGACTCACATTGAGGTCTTTCAACCATTTGGAGTCTATTTTTGTGTGTGGTGTAAGGAAATGGTCCAGTTTCATTCTTCTGCATGTGGCTGCTCCAATTTTCCCAACACCATTTGTTGAAGAGACTGTCTTTGTTCCATTGGACATTGTTTCCTGCTTTGTCAAAGATGAGTTGACCATAGAGTTGAGGATCCATTTCTGGGCTCTCTCTTCTGTTCCATTGATCGATGTGTCTGTTTTTGTGCCAGTACCATACTTTCTTGATGATGACAACTTTGTAATAGAGCTGGAAGTCCGGAATTGTGATGCCACCAGCTTTGCTTTTCTTTTTCAACATTCCTCTGGCTATTCGGGGTCTTTTCTGTTCCATACAAATTTTAGGATTATTTGTTCCATTTCTTTGAAAAAAGTGGATAGTATTTTGATGGGGATTGCATTGAATGTGTAGATTGCTCTAGGTAGCATTGATATCTTCACACTATTTGTTCTTCCAATCCATGAGCATGGAACGTTTTTCCATTTCTTGTGTCTTCCTCAATTTCTGTCATGAGTATTTTGTAGTTTTCTGAGTACAAATTCTTTGCCTCTTCGGTTAGATTTATTCCTAGGTATCTTATGGTTTTGGGTGCAATTGTAAATGGGATTGACTCCTTAATTTCTCTTTCTTCTGTCTTGTTGTTGGTGTATAGGAATGCCACTGATTTCTGTGCATTGATTTTATATCCTGCCACTTTACTGAATTCCTGTATGAGTTCTAGCAGTTTTGGGGTGGAGTCTTTTGGGTTTTCCACATAAAGTATCATATCATCTGCAAAGAGTGAGAGTTTGACTTCTTTGCTGATTTGGATGCCTTTATTTCTTTTTGTTGTCTGATGGCTGTGACTAGGACTTCTAATACTATGTTGAATAGCAGTGGTGATAGTGGATATCCCTGCTGCGTTCCTGACCTTAGGGGGAAAGCTCTCAGTTTTTTCCCATTGAGAATGATATTTGCTGTGGGTGTTTCATAGATGGCTTTTATGATATTGAGGTATGTAACCCTCTATCCCTACACTCTGAAGAGTTTTAATCAAGAAAGGATGCTGTACTTTGTCAAATGCTTTTTCTGCATCTATAGAGAGGATCACATGGTTCTTGTTCTTTCTTTTATTAATGTATTGTAACACATTGGTTGATTTGCGGATTTTGAACCAACCTTGCAGCCCAGGGATAAATCCCACTTGGTCGTGGTGAATAATCCTTCTAATGTACTGTTGGATCCTATTGGCTAGTATTTTGGTGAGAATTTTTGCATCCATGTTCATCACGGATATTGGTCTATAATTCTCCTTTTTGATGGGGTCTTTGTCTGGTTTGCGGATCAAGGTAATGGTGGCCTCATAAAACGAGTTTGGAAGTTTTCCTTCCATTTCTATTTTTTGAAACAGTTTCAGAAGAATAGGTATTAATTCTTCTTTAAATGTTTGGTAGAATTCCCCTGGGAAGCCACCTGGCCCTGGGCTTTTGTTTTTTGGGAGATTTTTGATGACTGCTTCAATTTCCTTAGTGGTTATAGGTCTGTTCAGGTTTTCTATTTCTTCCTGGTTCAGTTTTGGTAGTTGATACATCTCTAGGAATGCATCCATTTCTTCCAGGTTATCTAATTTGCTGGCATAGAGTTGCTCATAATATGTTCTTATAATTGTTTGTATTTCTTTGGTGTTGGTTGTGATCTCTCCTCTTCCATTCATGATTTTGGATCCTTTCGCTTCTCTTTTTGATAAGTCTGGCCAGGAGTTTATCAATCTTGTTAATTCTTTCAAAGAACCAGCTCCTAGTTTCATTGATCTGTTCTACTGTTCTTTTGGTTTCTATTTTATTGATTTCTGCTCTGATCTTTATTATTTCTCTTCTCCTGCTGGGTTTAGGCTTTATTTGCTGTTCTTTCTCCAGCTCCTTTAGGTGTAGGGTTAGGTTGTGTACTTGAGACCTTTCTTGTTTCTTGAGAAAGGCTTGTATTGTGATATACTTTCTTCTTAGGACTGCCTTTGCTGCATCCCAAAGATTTTGAACAGTTGTGTTTTCATTTTCATTGGTTTCCATGAGTTTTTCTTTAATTTTTCATTAATTTCCTGGTTGACCCATTCATCCTATAGTAGGATGCTCTTTAGCCTCCATGTATTTGAGTTCTTTCCAACTTTCCTCTGTGATTGAGTTCTAGTTTCAAAGCACTGTGATCTGAAAATATGCAGGGAATGAATCTTTTGGTACTGGTTGAGACCTGATTTATGACCTAGGATGTGATCTATTCTGGAGAATGTTTCATGGGCACTAGAGAAGAATGTATATTCTGTTGCTTTGGGATGCAATGTTCTGAATACATCTGTGAAGTTCATTTGGTCCAGTGTGTCATTTTGTGTTTATTCCCTTGTTGATCTTTTGTTTAGATGATCTGTCCATTTTATTGAGGAGGGTGTTAAAGTCCCCTACTATTACTGTACTGTTGTTGATGTGTTTCTTTGCTTTTGTTATTAATTGGCTTATATAATTGGCTGCTCCCATGTTAGGGGCATAGATATTTACAATTGTTAGATCTTCTTGTTGGATAGACCCTTTAAGTAGGATATAGTGTCCTTCCTCATCTCTTCTTATAGTCTTTGGTTTAAAATTTAATTTGTCTGATATAAGGATTGCCACCCTAGCTTCCTTTTGGTGTCCATTAACATGGTGAATGGTTTTCCACACCCTCACTTTCAATCTGGAGGTGCCTTGGGTCTTAAATGAGTCTCACAGACAGCATATCGATGGGTCTTGTTTTTTTATCTAATGATACCCTGTGTCTTTTGATTGGGGCATTTAGCCCAATTACATTCAGGTTAACTATTGAAATATATTAATTTAGTGCCATTGTATTGCCTGTAGTTGACTGTTACTGTATATTGTTTCTGTTCCTTTCTGGTCTATGTTACTTTTAGGCTCTCTTTTTGCTTAGAGGACCCCTTTCAATATTTCTTAGAGGGCTGGTTTCATGTTTGCAAATTCTTTTAGTTTTTGTTTGTCCTGGAAGCTTTTATCTCTCCTTCTATTTTCAATGACAGCCTGGCTGGATATAGTATTCCTGGCTGCATATTTTTCCCATTGAGTGCTCTGAATATATCATGCCAGTCCTTTCTGGTCTTCCAGGTCTCTGTGGATAGGTCTGTTGCCAATCTAATGTTTCTACCATTGTAGGTTACAGGTCTCTTGTCCTGAGCTGCTTTCAGAATTTTCTCTTTGTCTCTGAGACTCATAAGTTTTACTATTAGATGTCAGGGTGTTGAGACCTATTTTTATTGATTTTGAGGGGGGTTCTCTGTGCCTCCTGGATTTTGATGCCTGTTTCGTTCCCCAAATTAGGGAAGTTCTTTGCTATAATCTCCTCCAATATACCTTCTGCCCCTCTCTCTTTGTTCTTCTTCTGGGATCCCAATTATTCTAATATTGTTTCATCTTATGGTATCACTTATCTCTCGAATTCTGCCCTTGTGATCCAATAGTTGCTTATCTTTTTCTCAGCCTCTTTATTCTCCATCATTTGGTCTTCTATATCACTAATTCTGTCTTCTGCCTCATTTATCCTAGGAGTTAGAGCCTCCATTTTTTATTGCTCTTCATTAATAGCCTTTTTGATTTTGACTTGGTTAGATTTTAGTTCTTTTATTTCCCTAGAAAGGATTTCTCTGTTATCTTCCATGCTTTTTTCAAGCCCAGCTAGTATCTTTATAATTGTCATTCTGAACTCTAGTTCCGACATCTTACTAATGTCTGTATTGATTAGGTCCCTGGCATTTGGTACTGTCTCTTGTTTTTTTTGTTTTGTTTTGTTTTGTTTGGGGTTTTTTTGAGGTGAGTTTTTCCATCTTGTCATTTTGTCCAGACAAGAATGGATGAATGAGAGAACAAAATGCTAACAGGGTGAAAACGACCCCAGAAAAATATACACTAAACAAATCTGAAGAGACCTGAAACCGGGGGGAAAGAAAGGGAAAGAAAGAAAAAAGAAAAAAAAAGAAGAAGAATAAAGAAAGAATATGATCAAATATGATCAGGCTGGTGCATAGACCAGCACCACACACTAGATTTTGGGCGTATTTTGGTCTGTTAGAAGAAACTGCCTCCCAAAATTTAAAAGAAAGAAAAACTTATATATGTACAAAAGTAAGGGTAAATACAATGAAGGGATGGAAAATGACTGTAAAGATGAAAATTATAAAAGATTTTATAAAAGGAATTGATAAGATAAGAAGTTGGTTGAAAAAAGAAAGAAGAGAAATTAAAAAAAAAAAAAAGGGAGAGAATGTGATCAGGCAGGAGACTAGAACAAAGCCGTACACTGGAGATTTAGGGTATATTTTGTTAGAAGAAACTGTATCCCAAAATTTTAAAGAGAGAACAACTTGTATATATATACCAAAAATAAGGTTAAGTACAATAAAGGGAGAGAATATGCCTCTAAAAATGAAAAATAAGAAAGATTTTTTAAAAAGGGATTGATAAGATGTTGATTGAAAAAGGGAAAAAGAAAAAATAAAAAAAATAGACAAAGAAAAAAAAGAAAATTTAAAAAATTAACTTTGAAAGACTAAATCATGGGGGGAAAAGGCATGAATTCTATATGCAGTATTCCCCTAGCGCTGGAGCTCTGCCATTCTCATTGATCGGTAAACTTGGTCTTGGCTGGCTGTTCTTGCAGATCTTCTGGGGGAGGGACCTGTTACTGTGGTTCCCAAATGTCTTTGCTGGAGGCGGAATTGCCCAGCCCTTGCTGTCCGGGCTAATTAATCTGCTCAGGTTTGCTCCCAGGAGCTTTTGTTCCCTGCAAGCCTTCCGTACAGCTTTGGAGGATGAGAGTGAAAATGGCGGCCTCCCAATCTCCACCCCGGAGGAGCCGAGAACTCGGGGTCCCACTCCTCAGTGAGCCCCCATAGAAAAGTAGTCAGTCACTCCCATCTCCCCAGTCTCCGGCTGCACTCCATGCTCACCTGGCCTGTGACTGAGCATTTCTATCTCTGGTACAGGACCCCGTGTGAGGTCTCCAAACCCAGCTCCTGCGCCACTCGTCCTGGGGGAGGAAGGGGAGTCTCCCTGGATCTGCCACTTGTTGGGTCCCTGCTGGAGGAGCAGTGGCCTGACTGTGCTGTGGATCATGGTTTATGGCAACCCTGAGCTGAAAGCCCGCTCCTTGGCTCCATCTCTGCAGCCAGCTTCCCCACTCCGATACCTGGGAGCTCTGCCGCACTCAGGCACCCCCAGTCTTTCTGTGACTCCGAGGGTCCTGAGACCACACTGTCCCAGTGAGGGTTCCACCCCCTGCTTCCCCACTGGAGCGGTTTCCCTCAGTGGAGCCGACTTCTAAAAGTTTTGTGCTCCCCGGCTCTATCACTTGCCAGAAGCAGCTGATGGAGGCCCCCTCCCCCACCGTCTATCCTCCAGAATATCACCTCGGATTCACTTCTCCGCATGTCCTACCCTCCAGAAAGTGGTCGCTTTTCTGTTCAGAGAGTTGCTGCTATTCTTTTCTTCAATCTCCTGTTGAGTTTGTAGGTGTTCAGAATGGTTTGATCCCTATCCAGCTGAATTCCTGGGACCAGACAAAATTTAGGTCTCTTACTCCTCCTCCATCTTGCTCCTCCTCCTGCTGTAAGCTTTTAATTAGTTTCCAGCATTCCTAAATCATTGATTCTGACAGTTTTTGCCAGTTAATTCATTGCATTTGTGGAGGAACAGATTTTTCTGTTCCCTAAATGCCATTTTCACTTTCCACCCCTTTATTCTTAACCTACATATGTCTTTACATTTAAGTGGATTTCCTGTAGTCAGCGTATAGTTTGATCTTGTTTTTTTAATCCTCTCATGATCTCTGCCTTTTGTGTATTTAAACCACTTGAATTTAACGTTATTATTGATATAGTTGGATTAATACCACCATGTTTGTAACTGTTTTCTATTCATTGCATTTGTTCTGTTCCTCATTTTTCACTTTTTCTCTGCTTTCTGTGGTTTTAATTTAGCTTTGTATACGTTTCTATTTTTCTTCCTCTCTCAGCATATCAATTATACTTCTTGAAAAAAATATTAGTGGCTGCTCTAAAATGTGCAAAATACTTGAAGAACTAATTTAAGTCTGCTTTCAAATACAGTATATTGCTTCATGGATAGTACATTTACCTTATAACAGAGCATTCCCAGTGCCTATTTAAAAATGACTGTCATTTCTTTCCTTACCTATATGCATCCATTACCCAAGAGATGGTTACTAGTATTATTTTGAACAATCATTTACTTTTTAGATCAATGAAGAACATGAAAAATAACAAGCTTTCTTTTACCTTCATTCAATGCTTCCAATGCTGTTGCTCTTTTAGGCAGATCAGTTTCTGACCTGTATCATTTTCCTTCTGCTGAAGAATTTCTTTTAACATTTCTTATAGGTCAGGTGTGCTGGCAATAAGTTTCCTCCATTTTTATTTGTCTGAGAATTCTGTATTTCTCTCTATGTTTGAAAAATAATTTCAATTGGGGCACCTGGGTGACTCAGTCAGTTAAGCTTCTGACTCTTGATTTCAGCTCAGGTCATGATCTCAGGGTCATGAGATTGAGCCCCACCTAGGGCTTCACACTGAGCATGAAACCTGCTTAAGACTCTCTCTCCCTCTGCCCCTTTCCCTCCAGCCCACTCGTGCTCTCTCTCTCTCTAAAAAAGAAAGAAAGGAAAGAAGAAAGAAAGAAAGAAAGAAAGAAAGAAAGAAAGAAAGAAAGAAGAAAGAAAAAGAAAGAAAGAGAAAGAAAGAGAAAAAGAAAGAAAGAAAAGAAAGAAGAAAGAAGAAGAAAGAAAGAAAGAAAGAAAGAAAGAAAGAAAGAAAGAAAGAAAGAAAGAAAGAAAGAAAGAAAGAAGGGAGAGGTGGAGGGAGGGAGGAAAGAAGACAGAAAATTGTGCTTGATACAAAATTCTAGGTTGGTGGTTTTTTCTTTCAACTCTAAATATTTCATTCCTCTCTCTTGCTCATATGACTTCTTATGAGAAGTGTGCTTTAATTATGCTTGTACACAGATCTTCATGGCAGCACCATTCACAATAGTCAAAGGTAGGAATAGCTCAAATGCCCATCAGTGGATGAATGGATGAACAAATGGTGTTATGTCCATACAATGGAGTATTATTCAGCTATGAAAAGGAATGAAGTACTGACACACACTACATGGATGAATCTTGAACACACTATGCTGAGTGCAAGAAGCCAGACAGAAAAGGTTATATATTATATTATTCCATTTACATGAAATATCCATAATAGGTCAATCCATAGAGATAGATAATAAACAGGTAGGAGCTGGGGGCTAGATGGAGGGGGATGGATTGGGACTGGCTGCCTAATAGGTACAGGGTTTTATTTCAGGGTGACAAAACTGTTTTGGAGCTTGTACTAAACACAGTAAGTGCCACTGAATTATAGATTTTGAAATGGTGAATTTTATGTTATATGAATTGCACTTCAAAAAGAAAGACGGAATCAAACTTGATTGTATGTGTGTGTGTATTTACATGGATAATTTTACATCCCTAGACTAGATAATGTATTTTTTTATATATCCATGAAATATTTATTAGGATTTATCATGGAATCTGTTGTGAACAAAAAAGGAGATCCAATAAAAATTAAAGCCACTAATAAAAAGCAGAACATGAATATATATTAGAATATATAGAAATCGAAAGCACACTTCTAGATGATTGGATCCCAGGGTGGTCCAGATGAAGAGTGCAGACTAAGTAAAAGCCATCAGAAAAGGAGCACTTTACAACAGAACTCTGGGACTTAAGGAACAGAGCACAAAAATGGTGTTAGCACATAATCTGTTCTAAACATTGGACAACAGAAGAAATCAGGAAGAGTAAATACATAAAAACAAAAGATGAAATTTATTAAAATATAGAATAAAATTAAAATAGAAATGAGAAGAAAAGACAGGAAAGAGTAAAAGAATTATAGGTGAACACTACATATATGTCTGTGGCACAAATTTCAAATCATGATGAAATTAGTGATTTCCTAGAAAAATATAAATGATAAAACTAAACCCAAGGTGTGGGCGTCTTGAACAGAAAATCACCATAGAAGAGATTGGGAATGTGATAGGAAATTTCTTCTTGAATAAGACACCAGAACAAGATGGGATGACAGCTGAATAAACTGATAATTCAGATAATTCTAATGTTATTTAAACTATCTCAGCCTATATAAAAAGGCAGAAAATTCCCTTATAAATAATCAGCAGAATAGAACACTCAAGTGGGATAAAAATAATATAAGTAATCTATATATTAATTTCACTTCTGAATATAGATGAAAAATTCTAAATAACATATTAGCCAAACCAATTAGTAATGTTCCAAAAGAACAATACACAATTAAGCAGAGTTTAGTCTAAGAATAAAAAAGTATCTTAATATCAGGAAACCAAAAGAAGAAAAACCCTGTGGTTTTATTAATACATACTGAAAAGACAGCTAACCAAGTTTACCAGTTGTTCTTAATAAAAACTCCAGAAACCAAGGAAAATTATTTAATAAAGACTATCCACCAAAAGTAATAGAAAATATTATCCTACACTACAAAACACTAACATCATTTTAATTAAAATCATTAACTAGAGAGGGATACTCACTCGCATGTTGTTTAATGTCTTGGAGGTTGTAGTGAATGCAATAAGAACATGGGATAATTTAAACATTTGGGGAAAGAGATAAAATGATCTCTGTTTAGTATGTTATAATTATATATAGAAAACTCAAGACTATTAAGGAAGCAAAAGTATAGAGACAAAAAACAGATTAGTGGTTGCCTCAGGCTGGAGGTGGGATTGGAAGCAAATGCAAATTGGATTGAGGTGATATTTGCACAGTTCTGTAAGTTTATTTAAAATCACTGAATTATATACTTAAAATGAGTGAATTTTTGGTTTGTAAATTATGCCTCAATAAAGCTGTTTAAAAAAATCTAGAGTGAATGAGAAAATTTAAGATGCTTGAATATAAGAATATTAAAAATATATTTCTTGGAAGATGTGGTATATATATATATAGATATATATAAATATATATATATACACAATGGAATATTACTCAGCCATTAAAAAGCAATGAAATCTTGCCATTTGTAAGGATGTGAATGGAACTAGAGGGTATTATGCTACACAAGATATCAGTCAGAGAAAAAAATTATCATATGATTTCACTCATATGTAGAATTTAAGAAACAAAACAGAGGAGCATAGAGGAAGGGAGGGAAAAATAAAATCAGAGGAAACCAGAGAATGAGACAAAGCATAAGAGACTCTTAATCACAGGAAACAAACTGACAGTTGCTGGAGTGGAGGGGTGTGGGGGGATGGGGTAACTGGGTGATGGGCATTAAGGAGGGTACATGATGGAATGAGCACTGGGTGTTATATACAACTGATGACTCACTGAGCTCTACCTCTGAAACTAATATATGTTAATTAATTGATTTTAAATTTTAAAAATTCATAAAAGTTAAAAAAATATTTTTCTTGGGAAAATATTTTTAAATTTAGGAGTATATTCAATAAGAAAAGCACAGAGATGTAAAGAAAACTGATAAATCATACTGAATGACATAAAGCAAGAAATTCGTGAATGGGCAAACTTGATAGCATTAACATGTCAATTATTCTAAAATTAATATGGAAAATTCACACATGAGAGATTATGGTTCAATTTGGTGGGAAATGTGAAATTATTTAATAGTGCTGGCACAACTGTAAAACAATCATATTGGACTCTCATATCATATACAAAAATAAATTCCAAAAATGCTAATGACTTAAATATAAAAAGCAAAACAATTAAAATCTTGCAAGAAAATTGGTAGAATTGTATGAACACTCTAGAAAACAAGAGAAGCCTTTTAACCAATGCTGGAAATGAAGAGATTGCTTTTTCAAAGAAGAAAGATATTGAAAATGTAAAAAAAAAAAAAACTAGGTGGAAAATCATTTTCCGTCAGGGGCAAGATGCATAAACAAAGTCAGGAAACAGACGCGAGATTTAGAAAAATATTTATATTACAGAGAATGAAGCACTATATCTGCAAGTTACTATGCATTTTTACAAAGTGAAAAACCTTTTGTTGATGTTTATACAGTGGAATAAAGAAAATGAGGAAAGATCTACATGACATGCTGATAAGGATGAACAATCCAATAGAAAATGGAAGGGCAGAAGAGATGATTTGTAGATGAGGAAATTCAAGTGATCACCAAACATATAAAAAGATGGTTAAGTGCATTAGTGGACAGGAAATGCAAAGGAAAATGACAATGAGATTTCACTTTACTTCCATAAAGCAGGCCAAATTTTAAAGATCCAGAGTACCTGTTGCTGGTGGGAATGCAGGGAAAAGAACACTCTTGGACATTGCTGGTGGACACATGCCATGTCAGAATATTTAGCACTGAGCTACATCCACAACTATTACAACTCGAGATTGTGTAGATGTGAATATAGACACAGACAGCTTGTATTGCAACATTATTCGTAGTGGCAAAAACCAACAAACCTGTGAAAAACCTGAATGGCTATGTGTGGAAGAATAGTTGAAAATATATGGTAATGCCAAACTAGGGTCTATTATGGGTTCATTAAAAGGGACTGAATTATAGGTAGACCAGTTGCCTGAGAAGGGTTTCCCCAAGTTAATTGAGAAGTAAAATGCCAAGAAATATATAAATATGATTCCATTTTTGAAAAATGGGTCCCAGAAGGAGATTGCATATATGCATATTATGTGAGCACATAAGTACATATACAAATATGTCTATATCTAGGTCAGTTGATTCTTATTTGAGCATAGTCGAAAATATGAAAGTATACATGGAAACTTGTTATCATGGATTCTTGGGAGTGTTGCTATATGGGTGAAGTGGGGATGGGAGAGGAAGGGGCAGAGAAAATCCAGCAAAAATGTATTTTTAAAAATAGAGGTGAATATATTATGTATAATATGCTTGCCATCACACATGTATGGAAAATTATAAATACATGTATATATACTTTTTCAAATGGAAATGAAACCAATTTTCCATCAGGGGACTAGAGGGTAGAGTAATGCAGGAGGAAAGATGTCAGCATAGATTATGTCTGATAGCTAAGACTATATTCACAGCCTCACACAAACCCTCCCAAGGTAGGTAAACCCTCCAAAGACCATTTCAACTCAGAATTCATCCCTTATTCATTAGCTGTAGACAGTCCAAGAAGGACTTCAGACTTGTCACATTATTGAGGTCTTCTCTCTTCCTTCCCTTTTTTCTTCCCTTTTGTTCTTTGAAATGCCACTAGGTGAAAGAGCAGTCAGTCTTTGAAACAACCTGAGGAACTCCCCTTTTCTCTCACCTTGGGGCAAGACAGTTTGTTGCACAGAAGCAATTAGAAACCTCCATTAATGAATTTTGAAATTCAAACCCTCTGCTGACATTTATACAATGGAATAAAGAGGATGAGGAAAGATCTACATGATATATTGATAAGCTTTTTCTAACCAAGTTGCACAGATATGAATAGAGTATTTCTATTTAAAATTTATTTTTCCAACTTTTTATTATGAAAAGCCTCAAACATACAGAAAAGTTGAAAGAATACTACATTAAACACTTCTTTATTTGTATAGCTCCCACCTAGGTAACAATTATTGTAAAAGGTTGTCATATTTGTTCTCTATTGATCTATGCTCTGCCATTTCATTGTAAATTGCAGCCATCATGATGTTTCACTCCTAAATACTTCAGTCTGCATCTCCTGAGAATAAAGATAATCTCCTACCATTAGGAGATGCCATAATGGCATCTAATAAAATTAACAATAATTCCATGTCATTTAATATCCCATCTTTTTAAAATTTTATTTATTTATTTATTTGTCAGAGAGAGAGAGAGAGGGAGCAAAGCAGGGGGAGCAGTAGGCAGAGGGAGAAGCAGGCTTCCACTGAGCAGGGAGCCCGATGCAGGACTCGATCCCAGGACCTTGGGACTATGACCTGAGCCGAAGGCAGACACTTAACGACTGAGCCACCCAGGTGTCCCTTAATATCCCATCTTTATTTAAATTTCTCCTTTTATCCTTGGAATATATTTTATAGCTTTTTCTTAAAGTCAGATCCAATCTATATTCATGCATTGTATTTGGTTGTTATGACTTTTCAGTATCTGTTAGTCTAGAACAGCCCTCTTGCCCTTCTTTTATTTATTTATTTTGTAAATGGCATTGACTTTTTGAAAAGCCCAGGTCAATTTCTTGTAAAACGACCCACATTTTCATTTGCCTGATCTTTCTTTAATGAGATCATTTAACTTACCCTGCTGAATCTCTTATAAAGTAGAAATTAAGTCTCAGGGCTTATCAAGTTCAGGTTAAAGATTTTGGGCAAAAACACTTCATAGTTACACGTTTTTCATATTGCATCCTAGTGGAGGCATCCAGTATAAAGTTGCTGCACTATGAATGATGCTAACTGTGGCCACTCAATTAAGATGATGACGGGCAGAGCTCTCCACCAGAAAGCACAATGTTCTCTTTGTATATCTTGGTAAAGGAGACCTGGGCAGGGCACCAACTTTGCCCACTACCAATACCCAACAAATGGATATTAGGTCACAAAAGGGCAGGCCACCCATGCCATGATCTACTCTGCAGCTATTAAGAAGAAGATGTCAGTAAGGCCACAGCATATTCTGAGCTACATAGGATAGGGGAAGATTTTTCTAAGCGTGATATCAAACTTAGAATTCAGAAATTAAAAGATTGACAGATTTCACTATATTTAAGAGTTAAATTATCACTGGAATGCAAGGGTGAACCAAAATTTAAAAATCAATCAATGTAGTACACCATGCTAATAGAATGAAAGGAAATAACTACATGACCATCTCAATAGATGTAGGAAAATCATTTAACAAAATCATTTAACAAAACTTTAATGATAAAACCCACTCAGAAAACTAGAAATATAAAGGAGCTTCCTCGACATGATAAAGGGCATTTATGAAAAACCATAGCTAACATCACATTCAATGGTGAAAGGTGAAAACTCTCCCTCTGACAACACAAAAATGCCTGATTTCACCACTGCTATTCAACATTGTACCAGAATGTCTAGCCAGAGCAATTAAGAATGAAGGAAGGAAGGAGGGAAGGAAGGAAGGAAGGAAGGAAGGAAGGAAGGAAGGAAGGAAGGAAGGAAGGAAGAGACATCCAGGTTGGAAAGGAAGAAGTGAAACTATCTCTATTCCTCTACTCACAGATGACATGATCCCACATATGAACAATCCCAAAAAATTCACAAAAAAGCTAGTAGAGCTAATAAGCAAGTTTAGCAAAATTGGAAGACATACAAGATCAATACATAAAATTTAGTTGTGTTTCTGTACATAAGGAATGAACAACCTGAAAAAGAAATTAAGAAAATAAATCCATTTAAAATAGCATATATAAGGAATCGGTTTAGTCAAGAACATGAAATACTTGTATACTAAAAATGACAAAACGTTGCTGAAAGAAATTAAAGAGAACCTAAATAAACGATCCATGTTCTTGGATCAGAAGACCTAACATTTTTAATATGTCAATACTACCCAAAGTCATCTACAGATTCAGTGCAATCCCTGTCAAAATCCAACAGCCTTTTTTGCACAAATGGAAAAGCCAACTCTCAAATTCATATGGAAGTGCAAGGGGCCCTGAATAATCAAAAACAATTTTGTCAACAACCTAAATAAAGGAGCTAAAACCACAAAACTCTTAGAAGAAAACAAAGGGGCAATGGATTCTTAGATATGACACCAAAAATGCAAGCAACAAAAGAAAAACATAGATAAATTAGACTTCACCAAAATTTAAAACTTTGCAGGATCAAAGGACATTATCACGAAAGTGAAAAGACAGCCTACAGAGTGGGAGAAAGTATTTGCAAATCACATATCTGTTACGAAGAGCCTACTACCCAGAATATATAAAGAACTTTTATAATTCAATAATAAAAGCACAAGCCAATTAAAAATGGGCAAAGAGCTTGAATAGACACTTTTCCAAGGAAGATGTACAAATAGCCAAATAGCCAATAAGCATGGTCAATATCATTAGTCATTAGGGAAATATAAATCAAAGCCACAATGAGACACCACTTCACACCCAACAGGATGGCTGTAATTTAAAAACAAAACAAAACAAAATCAGAAAATGGCAAGTATTGGTGAGTGCTATGGCCTGAATGTTTATGTCCCCCTAAAATTCATATGTTGAAATCCTAACACTGAAGTGATGGTGTTAGGAGGTGTAGCCTTTGAGAGGTTCTTAAGTCAAGAGGGAGTCTTCATGAATGGGATTAATGTCCTTATAAAAGAGACCCCACAGAGATTCCTAGTTCTTCCAGCCTGGGAGGACACAGAGAGAAAACACCAGCTGTGGACCAGGAAGAAGACCCTCATCCAATCATGCTGGCACCGTGAACTTGGACTTCCACCCTCCAGAACAAGTGAGGTTTAAATATTTATTGTTAGTAAGCCACCCACTCTGGTATTTTGTTGTATCAGCCCCAACAGACTAAGGTAAGGATGTGGAGAAATCGGAACCCTTATACATTGTTGGTGGGAATGTAAAATAATACCCAAAAAGTTAAACATAGAATAACCACATAACCCGGCAATTCCACTTCTGGTTATACACCAAAAAGAACCTTCCATTCAAACAATTACCCGTTAATAGCAGCACTATTTACAATAGCCAAAACATGCAAATAGTGCAAATGTCCATCCATGAATGGGTAGCTAGACTAATTGTGGTATACATACAATGGAATATTAATCTGGTAAAGACTCAACTGGCTGCCCCACAATTTTAGTTCTATCACTAACCACCTGGAGGTAGCATCAGACTCTGCAGGTTAAGGACACTGTCCACAAGACTGCCCCTACTTCAGATGCCAGCTGTAAGTCTCAGGGGGTCGGTCCCCAGGCCACCCACACTTCTTATTGACTGGCTGTGGATTCAGGGGTTCCCTCTAACCCCTTCAGTTTCCACAATTCACTAGAATGACTCATTCAGGAAATTCCTATGATTACTTATTATTATCTGTATTTATGATTATTTAATATGTTTTAGTAGAAAGGATACAGTATAAAGGCACCAGCCCAAGGAAGAGGTATAGGCGAGCCTGAGAGATTGCACAGAGCTCCCGTGTCCTCCTCTCATAGAATAAGGGCGTGTTGTCCTCCTGGCATATTCACATGCTCACCAACCAGAAGCTCCCCTGAGTTTTATTGGAGTTTCAACACACAGGTGTGGTTAAGTAAATCATTGACCATGTGACCCAACTCAATTCCAGCCCCTCTCTGTCCCCGGGCTGAAAATCCTGGCCCTCTAATCACGCATGTGGTCTTTCTGATGACCAGCCCCTGTCCCCAGTTAGGTAGGAGCACGAGTCACCTCATTAGAATAACAAAGACACTTCTATCACTCAGGAAATTCCAAGTTGTTTTAGAAGTTCAGCCCCTGGAACTGACCCCAACAGCCACAAGCAAGCCATGACTGATACATGCTGGAACATGAATGAACCTCAAATGCATTATGCTAAATGAAGGAAGCCAGACACAAAGGTCACCTATCTATGATCCCTTTCTATGAATTAGCCATATGAGACAAAACCCGTATAGACAGAACACAGATGATAGCTGCCAGGGGTGGTGGAGGAGAAATGGAGAGAAATGACCCAGTGTGGACAGGGTTGAGCTGTTGAGCCAGCCCTAAAGCCCTTGCTTTCAGCTTCTTATCAAGGAAGATCATAAATGTCGTTTCTGTTCACAAATCTCTCTGTTGACTGTTCCCTCACTTGCCGCTGAAGGCATCCAAGAGATATAAGCCAAAGTGGCCAAGGCCAGACCAAGTTTGTAGATGTCCCTTTGGGGCTCTTAGCTCACAGGAGGAGGGGAGGAGCTCATGGGGCAGGGGTGGGAGGGGGCTAATGCTGGTTCACCCCAACCTCAAGCCCCTCCTGTGAGGCAGGGTGGAGGGCCACAGGACTCGCCCTGGGAAGGGGCTCTTAGTCCTCTCGAAGTCGTAGTGAAAAAATGAGCACTTTAAAAAGAGATTTCAAAGGTTTGTGTTCTGGTTATTCACTTTACTCTCCCTGTGACCTCCATCCCTCTGTGTCCTGTTTTTTGTCCCAGACGACTCAACATAGTTTCCATCATCCAGGCCTCTCACCTTTGGCTTCCAAAAGGGCCAGGTGGCTGGAGAGGATGGTTAGGTCTTCCCTGACCCCTGCTTTTGCTGTCATTCTGACAGTGGCCACTTCTTCTACAGACACTGTTCCCACTGAGAAATCCCCGATGCGTGGCTCCAGCTATCATGGGTCCAGGAACCCCTTGCCCATCCTGCTCCAGCAGAACAAGGACTAACAGCTCCCAGCCACACCACCCCAGACTGGTCCCCTGACTCTGCCCTTGACTCAGCAAATCATCCCTCCACTTAACCCTCTTCAGTTAAACTTTATAAGCATGCCATCTGTCTCCTGTTCAGACTTGGACTGATATATCGTCTGTGCAACTCTTCAGATGCAAGGAGATAGCTTTCATCTGCCAGCCAGATTGCCTTTGTCCTCTCTGAAGCTGTCACGGGGCCCTTAGAGAGTCACCGTTCCTGAAGGGGAGGCGGGGTCTCTGCTTAGTAACAAGGTCAGGGAGCAGGTGCACTAAAGGGTATGTAATAGAATCCCATTCTATTTAAATAGAGAGATGATGATGATGATGAAGACAGGTGATAGTAGATGAGAATATGTTTTACAAAAAGAGAGAATTTTGAAAGATTTATGTGAACGTTGACAATGATTATCTTTGTTGATAAAATTACCTTGAGGAGAGGACTTCCCTTTTACCATTTCAGCATTGTTTACTTTTTATATTGTGCCCATTCTTTCTTTTTCTTTACGAAGATAGATTGCATGGAAGCATTTGTATCAGTTATCTACTGCCATATAACAAACTGCCCTAAGCTTAGTGGTTTTATTTTGTTCACAGGCAATTTGACCTGGCTCAGCGGGGCCATTCTCCTGGCCTCCCCGCCTCCTCGGGGCTCCTTTGTGCATCCGTGCTCAGCCATAGGTCAGCTGGGGCTCTGCTTCTGGACTTTGGCTGGTCATCAGCTGGGGAAATAGGTTTTCTCTCTCATCCTCCCAAAGGCCAGCCAGGTGTGTCTCAGATTTCCTAGAGGAACACCAGAGTCCAGACACCTTCCCAGCCTCTGCTGGCCTCACGCTGGCCTCACAGGTGCAGCCAGTGGGGGAGGGGCTGAGCAGTGCTAGAGAGAGGGCAAGGCATGAAAAAATTGGGGCCAGCACTGCAGCCATCTACCACAGAGCTGAAGGCAGCCTGGTGGGGTGCCAAGAGCACCGGACTGGGAGATGAGCGCCTCAGCCCTAGGTCGGCTCCAGCCCTTGGCAGACCTCCGCTGTACATCAGCAGAATGACACCATACAAAAGAACAATGACAGCAACACATTGCTCAGAAGGTCGAAGGTCCCATGCATGGAGTTCATCCGGTTGAAAGATGGCAAGCTGGAAGCCTGTGGCTTGGAGGGGCTCATCGAGCTCCCGTTGTCCTGGGGCTGAGCTGTGACTGCCCCTGTGGCCCCCGCACACATCCTCTCCTCACCACTCCCCTCCTGTGTCCCTGACATCATGGCCAGGTGCCACCATCCTCCTGTTACGGATATTTTTTATTAATGTTTATGCTTTGCTTGTTTATGTGGCCTTCTGGGCCCCAGTAAGGGTTTGACTTTGCACCTCTTGAAGGAATGGACTGGGTAGGCAGTAGGAAGGATGACTTTGCACCTCTTGAAGGAATAGACTGCGTAGGCAGCAGAGACAGTGGTGACTAAAGGCAGTGACAGCCCATATGCAGGGACCAAGGGGACACTGCAGAGGGACAGGGGAGGCCAGGACCAGAGGAGAGGGAGGAGGGAATGGATCCAGAGCACACACGGCTCCAGATGCCTTCAAGGCCCAGGCTGATGAATTCAAGTCCTGTCTCCCTCCTAGCAGGGAACTTGCTGATGGGAGGGACAGGTTTTGTGAGGCATTTGGTAGGTCTCCATGGAGCTGCCTTCCCTGGCACCTGTCACGTTCGCAGCCTCCTCATTCAGCCTCACCACCTGTCCACACATTCGGGGAGGGGATGAGGGGGCAGAGGGTGGGAATTGCTGACCTGAGCCACCACGTGATCAGTGGTCAAGCTAGCCCTAAAGTCACTAACTATGGGCCCATCACTCAGTGGTTCTCACCCTGTGATGCTGGGGTTGGCAGACAAGATCCATGGCAGGGAATGAATGCCGTGGGATTTGGTGGCAGACAGTATTTGAACCCAGGCCTGACACAAACCTGCACTCTATACCCCACATGGAGAGAATGTCCCCTGGGCCTCTCCCAATGGGGACTTTATCACGAAAACATCTATGAGTCCACACAGTCTCCCAGATCCAAACAATGCAGCTGTTCACAGAGGGACCACCAACAGTTTCCTTTCACTACTGCCCCGTCCCCGGAGGACACGGCTATAAACAGCGCACCATGCAAGAAACTCTCAGCTCGTGAGCTGCAGAGGCGCAGCTGCATCGCAGGGGACGGTGGCTACAACTGGCGTGATTCATCCGCCTACACCTGCCACCTAAGCCATCTCCTCTTTCTCAGCACGGAAACAGCCCACCTTCCCTGTCTGCTCTTGCAAGAATGCCAGGTGATCACTCTGGATCATCTGCCAACATTCCATGTGCAAGTCCTTCCTAGGACAGATTCACAGAAGTGCGGTTGCTCAGGACCAGGGCCCGCAGTGTCTGATTGCCTCTTGGCCTGCATCCTCAACTACTCTGGTCATGTGCAGACATTTGCGTTTTTGCCAGTATGACGAGTGATAAATGACATGGTAGTTTACATTTTTATTTCCCTCATTACTGGGGGAAATTGTGGATAGTTTCATGTGTTCACGTCACTTTCCAAACCAGAAAAATCTACAAAAAAAAAAATCTCGAGGTATCAAAAAGAAACAGAGGCTGAGAGCACCCCGATGCCCAGTTAGCCTGCCCCACCCTACACACAGGTGAAAAGACCCCCATTGGAGCACCCTTTCTCCGGGGCTGGGAAGGCTTTCTGTCTGTCCTGAATCTCAGCATCAGAGACGATGTGGGATCTGGAGGAGCATAAACACCTCCCAGGCCAAGAGCTCCATTGTATAGATGGAGAAACTGAGGCCCTGGGATTGGACACACCACCTGGCTGAGGCCTCACAGGGTGTGACAAAGCAGAGACCCATACCCAGATCTTTCAACTTTCACGAAGGCGAAGGACAGAACCAGAGCAAAAGAAAGGAGGTAGGGGCAGTGGGCCACACTTGTGCTCAGCAGGTGCAAGGCTTGGTTGGAGGTTGGCCCATCCCTCCCCACCTCACTTGGGCCAGGCAAGTATGCTTCCCCTCCTGACCTCATGGAGGGCCTCCATGAGGCCCCTAGAGGATCTCATAGAAATTACAACAGACGGTTTTATAAGCAGCATATCCCAGCATCAGCCCCTGAGGGTTGAAGAGCTTTTTCCCAAGATAGATCAAAGGCCCATTCCCAGGGCACTCTGGGGGACAGGGGTGCTTGACACCTCCTTTTCCTGGTGCCCTGTCCCACAGACCTCAGCTCAGGACCTGCGGATGGCCTCACAGCCTGACCAGAGGAGGGCAGCGGAGTGCAGCAGATGGATGTGGAATCCTGGTTCTGATGGAAACCTCTATGGGGGACAGCGGTGGGTGCCCCCAAGGGTCACTTCTAAGATCAAGCAGAGCCGAACTCAAGACTGGTCTAAAGTCCCATGGAAAACACCTTAAGAAATCACCACACTTGAAAGCAACTGTCCTGGCCAAGTCAACACAGTTGGGTGTCCGTCCCTCTGCCACTGGATTAGATCACTGTTTATCTAGCTCAGCCAGGGATTTCAGGACCCTGTGTGAGCCATACCTATTTTTACACACTAGAGTCAGCCTTCAGGAGGACACAGAGCTCCCTAGGGCTGGACACCTACTTATGGGAGCAGGAGGTGCCAGGTTTCTGTGCTGGTTCTGCCACATGGCTGTGACAAGAGTAGGGCACTTAGTAGGTGCTTAAGCATTTAGTAGGTGCCTCACAGCCTCCTCACTCCTGTTCTCTCCTGGGTTGTCCTATGTGTGTCGCTTACATGGCAAACCAGCATTTCTGTCCTCTTCCCTCTCCAGCCCAGACTCTCTTTTCAAGTGTGGATAATCGATTTTGACCCAGTTCCATGTGTCATGATGCAAAGCCCCTGTGTGCCTTCCCCTCCCTGATGGCCCTTTCAACCCATTGCACAACAGGGAGTGGGGTTACATCAGCTCAGAGCCCTGGCTAGCACACAATTCAGCATATCCAGGGCTTTTTGCTGCCTCTTGAGTAACTGGCTTTTGATGGGACTAGAGGGGAGGATCTGTGGAGACCCTCCTGCCAAGAGCAAGGTCCCAAGATGCCTGAGCCCGCCCTTTGGCCTCCATCAATCATGTAGCTGCCTCCTCCTCCTCGGTCCTGTCTGGCCATGTCCTCCCGCTGCCCCCCGCCCCCAGTCTCACAAAAGGCCTCCAGGGCAGGGCAGGCTCTGTGGCCCCCAAGCTGAACTCCCCCAAATCCAGGACCTGCTGCTTCAGCCTCAGAGCCACACTGGGGTTCCTCGGGGGAGACGCTGAGGTCCTCCCAGGCCTAAATGAGAAGTGAAATAGTAGCACAAAGCACAATCAGCAAGATGAAGTAAGCCAAAAGATGATCCTGTAATACAGTTAGAGATGTCCTTTAAAAACTAAATGCTTAAACTCCATGCAGTCAGGATGAGTTTCAAGCTGTAAAGTTGCACAGGCCATTTTACATGGAATTCATAGCTCCAATTACTCTCTCTCATCTCCCATTTTAAGGTAACCTAAATCTCAGCCAGTTCAGGGAACCCCTCCTGGGTGTGAATCCATCTCTGTGTATCTAGAAGGAGTTGGCAGCAGCCCGGTCACACCCCTGTTCATCCTGACCCCGCACTCTAGGGTCAAGAACACCAGGAGCCCAGGACTTGTGTGGGGGTGACTTGGGGCTCATCGCATCTACCCAGTGCCTTCAGGAATGGGGGTGGAGGGAGTTGGGCCACTTCGTTAGATGAGGGGAGGAAAAGAACCCATAGAGAGTTGGGGATTCGGGACATGCCATACTTCACAAGTGGGTCCTCCTTCCAAGGGGGGGCCTGTCACCCCAGGATGTGAGGATCCAGACACTGAGTGTTGAGAGAAAAGGTCAGCCCTCCCCGGAAAGCAGGGTCCCAGGATGGGATGTGTGGTGACACAGTTAGCAGCCCATCCCACAGCATCCCCCTCTCTGTCGGCACCACAGCAGTGCAATTATTCAAAGGTCTTGTTATCCTTTGTTCTCGTTATTAAAAGAAATAAAGAGTGGCACACAGGGACGGAAGTGCGGATACTGGTGGTGAGAAGCCTAGCTCTCTTGTGGCTTGAGGGCTGAGGGAAGAGTGTCTGCATTCACTCCCTTGGGCTCGGAGCTCGGCCTACAGCTACCTGTTCACATATGAAAGCAAAAGATGACTGAAAATCCAAGTCAGGACTGCTGGAATGTGCCATCAAAGACTGTATCCCAAAAGAGGGAAGTGGTTTCGGGGTTCTGTCCTGTTTGAGCTCTCTGGGAATGGACACCCCCCCACACCCCACACACACAGAAGCATAATATTGGCAACCAACAGGCAGCTTTTGCAATGTCTTCTTCAGGGGGTGCATTATGAATAGAAGCGGGCGCTTTCTCCCCTTGGCTTCACTTGAGGTCAGCATCTGAGATATTTCAAGCTAAGTTCATTTATGAAGAATGCACAGTTTATGCCCTCTTGATTCCAGTTGGCCTTTCTCCAAACATTTGCATACCCTGCCTCCTTCATACTTAAAACACATGCCCAGAGTTAATTAGGGGAGTTAATCGGGTCCCTCCAGTCACCCCTTCCGGGCTGTCCCTGCCTGGGCTGACTGCCTACCACAAACACAAACGGTGTGGGCCCAGTGCTAACACCTGCTGGGGCTGGCCAAGCAGTGCTCCCAGATGAATCACAGGCTAGCAGAAGGCAGAGGTGGGCAGGGTGGAAACAGCGGCAGGTTGCGTCACCCAGACCCACAGAAGGAGGCAGCTGGGCAGGCCTAACTTCAGAGATTCCCATTTTCCCAAAAAACACAGAAATCTGGATTTATATAAGAATTCAAAAGTTTTAAAATCAAAGCAAGGCCAAACAAAGAGTTATCAGTGAGCTGGAAGTCTGCAAAGGACTGGGGACAGGGACTAGTTTGTCCTCATTGACTGGAGTCCCTATGGTGCCTGACATGTCTTAGGCACTTGGGCAAACTATTCCTGAATGGATGGATGGATGAATGGATGGATGGATGGATGGATGGATGGTAGATGAATGAATGAATGAATGAATGAAAAGTCTGGCAGGATGCTCAGTTCCCAGGGGCCAGGAGGCTTGCTTACCCCACATTCTGTGGGGGAACACAATGTCCGGCGGGACCATGCCTGCCGAGGAACCGGAGCTGGCTCTGGCACGGGCTTGATGGCAGCCATGGCAGCAAGGAGCAAGGATGGAAAGCACTGGCCCTGCAGGGTCAGACATAGGGGCCCCCACTGACAATCTAGTTTTCCAGGCAACAGCTTCTACTCCTTAAGCCCTCCTGTCCTGGCTTCACATAAACACAAAGGCACACATGCAAGTGCCTGAGTTAGTGCAATCCCCTGAGCAAGGAGCACCTGCCCCTCACCCCCAATACCCACCTTGGGCCGCTCTTCCCAGGAGGCCTCAGTCCCAAGAGGCCAGGCCAAGTAGTTTGGGATCTGAGCCAGAGAGAGAAACTAAGCTCTCTCCTCTGCCCTGGGGGCCGCAGCCAGGACCTGAGAGCCCTCTGCCGTCCACGAAGGAGACTGAGACTATCCACCCAGGGTTACCCCTCCAAGTGTGTCTGGGGGCCTCTGTGTGTGCCTGCTCTGCTGTGTGTGCACACTATGCTGTGGATGGACGTGCCCCTTTGATGTGTCTGTACCACCTCTGTTTTGGAGCTGCACCACATGGATGTGTTCAGAGGGAGAGCACAGGCGTATTTGGCACAAGAATGCACATCTCTGTGTGCTAACAACTCCTACTATGTGTATTTGTCTGGGAAGAGCATGGTGCAGATGCGTACACCATTGTGTGTGCCTCCCAACTGCAGCGGTTCTGAGCACGTGCCCAAAGGCAGTGTGTACACCTCACTGTGTTGTACTGTCTGGAGTGTGCGTGTGCGCGCACAGCTATGTGTACGTTCTGTGCGTGCGTGCGCGCACAGCTATGTGCGCTCTGTAGTGTGTGCGCGCACAGCTATGTGCGCTCTGTACGTGTGTGCGTGCACAGCTATGTGCGTGCTCTGGGTGTGTGTGCGCACAGCTATGTGCGTGCTCTGTGTGTGTGTGTGCGCGCACAGACACACACATTGTGCTGTGAGGGCCTGTGCACACATTCCCTGGGCTGAGGTGTGAGTGTGCCTGCTTGGTGTCCTGGTGGGGGTGAACGTGCTCCAGGCCTCTCTCGCTTCTGCTCCCGGGGCCACTGTCTGTCTGACTCCCCAACTGCTGTCAGCAGGTCACGTGGCTCTGAGGGTCGGTGACAGTCGCTGGGTCCACCACGGCCCGATCCTGGGCAAGCCAGATTCTAGGCCGACCGCCCTGCCCCGGGTAGGGGGTGGGGAGGTCGCCATGACCGCATTCCTGGGCGGGAGCACGGGCTGGAATTTGTACATTCCATTCATAACATTCCCGCAAGGGGCGGGGGGCGGGGGACAAAGGCGGAGGGTTAGTGATGATTAGAAGGGAAGAAGAAAGGGAGCTTCTTGCCTCTGGGGCCTGTGAGTTTCCTCGCCCTGGCCCGGGCCAGAGCTGAGACACCGGCGCATGTGAGCTGTTTACCGAGCAGCCTGGCCAGGCCGCCTACATTTACCCTCTGCGGAGGCCTGGGGTGCGGCCAGAGCCTCAGGCACTCAGGAAGCCTGAAGCCGCTCCGAGCTCCCTCTCACAGCCCGCCTTTATGGTCGTGGCCGGAAAAGGCACCGCACAGCACCAGGCTCAGAGGGCCAATGAGGGCCAGAGACAGCCAGGCTACCCTAGGGCGGCAGAAGTACAAGAACAAACACACACACACACACACACACACACACACACAGAGCCCACCTAGCCCCCTCAGATCCCCTAAAAGGTAGGCTTTATTGTCACTCCCATTTTACAGATGGGGAAACTGAGAGATCATGTAAGATGTGCCATTCATTTTCCCTGTCTGGGACCTCTCCTTTCCTTTTACAACAGTAGCAACTGCCTTTGTGAAAGACCCTGCCTGTTCACAGTGTGCTCTTTCTCACTTGATACCACGTCTCCCTTAGCAGAGTCTTGTCCTGCTCTGGAGCCCCCGGTGCCCCTGCTGGATCTCTTAGCCCTGCCCCTGCTGGCCTGTTTGCTGCTCTTGAGGCGTCATCCTCTCCCCCTTTGAGCTGTGCCTTCCCTGAGGACCGGGCCCAAGTCACGCCTGCGTGCTTGGTTAGTGGGCCATGGGAGTTGGGGGCCAGGCTGGGGTCTAGCTGGTGGGGCACTCTGACCTGTGGGAAGATCAGTCATGGCCCCACTTGAGGCAGTAACAATGAGGACAGAACAGAAGGAGCAGAATCTGACTTGGCTCCCGGTCAGCAGGGAGGCAGGTAGGGTGGAGAAAGGGGGTCTGGTTGAAGGGTCAACGAACATGGCTTGTATAAGTGGTCCCAAGACGCTGCCAGGATGACTATAGCCAAGTCCCAGAGCTCAGTAGGGACGACATGGAGGAAAGACAACTTAGTCTGAAATTCTGCTGGCCCTGGTGCAGGTTTTGCTGTGTGTCTCTGAGGACACTGTGGGGACCGGGGTGGGGGGGAGCAGGGTAGTGGAGGGAAGAGGTGGCAAGCCAGCTCTGGCAGAGGGGATGGCATCCGTATAGGTGGGGGCCACTCGGTGGGCCAGAGTTATACCGAGCCAGCAGATGGGTGGTGGATTGCAGAAGCCCACCTTCAAAAGCCAGAGAAGAGAATGACCTCTCCGTTTGTCCCTCACAGTCCTTCATCCAGTCTGGAGTTCTGTATCTGTTCAGTCATCAGTTCTTACTGCCCCGGGGACTGGCCTGCATAGCACAGAGTTTGATGATTGGTGGAGGAAGGTGCTAAAACAAGGTAGGCCCGATAGTTGTGTTCAGTCAACCAAGGATCAGGCCAAAGTACCAGGTGAGGGCCTCTCCTGGGCTACAGGGCCTGAGCAGAAAGTCATTCTAGCACATCCCTCTGTCTGATCAGTCTTACTGCTCCCACACCCATCTGTTTGCTGTGCAGCCTTGGGCAAGCCACTTCATTCCACTCAGCCTCAGTGAGCAACATGGTGTCTCTGCCCATGGGGTCACTGGAGGCAGTGACACGAACCACTCAGCAAAATTGTGTTAGCTCCTCTGCTCCCCAGCACCATCTTCATCCTCCTCCCCATTCCTTAGCATGATGAGTTCATGGAGACCCATCCTTCCAGGGCAAACTTCAAGTCACCCTGATTGCAGTGCTCACAAAGACCCGGGTTCTCAGCAGTTCAGAGAAGCACTTCTCAGAGTGTGGTGCAGAGAGCCCTGGGGCTCCAAGACTTCTTTTACAGGGTCTTCCATGGGACAACCATGCTCATGATTATGCTAAGATAGTTCCCTCTCTTGTCTGTTCATGAGGCTACAGCAGCTTCTTCAGGCGTGACGTGCAGTGTTGTCCCAGCTCTGACAGCCAGTGAATTGTGTGCTGTGTATTCTTGTGCTTTCAAAGTCTTTTGGGTCAAATTTCAGATATAGTAAATAATGACAGATATAACTCACCTTTTTAAAACAGCTCCTCGAGGTCCTCAATAATTTTTAATGAATTAATTAAGAGTGTTAAGAGATCCTGAGACCAAAACATTTGAGAATTGCTGGTTTGAACTGGGTTCGAACCCAGATTCTGCCCCTGAATGTCTGTGAGTCCTGCAACTAATTACTTTAAACACGTGAAGCCACAGTTCCTCTTCCTGAAAAGGGGAGAGTGGCACCTTCTTCCTGTTGGTGAGGTGGATGGGAGATGCTGGAAGCCAAACACAGCAGTGCATTCAGTCGGTAAACCCACATAGCTCTGTACTGCCGAGGCCCATCCTCCAGGAGACTGCTGCCAGCTCCCTGGCTTGCACACTAAGGACTAGGGTGCCCCACAGGATTCGGAGGGACTCTTAGCAGCTATTCAGAGTCCGGCAAACAAGAACAAGCCAAGTGCCTACCCCATAGCATTCATCCAGCCTGGCACTTTCCCCAGGCGGGCTCCCAGCCAGCTCCCTGAGCATACATTTTCCTACATGTCCAAGGTGTGAGAAAAGTAACACATTTGTTGTTGATCTCGTTGGAAAAGGCCTGGTTTTAAAAAGCAGTGTGTTTTGAACTTGTTGCGAAGTACATTCTGTAATTCCTGACCAAAATACCAACTGACGTAAAAGCAGCTCCTTTACGGAAAAAAATATTTTGCTTGGAGATGGACCCTTGGATGCTCGTGGAGGGTAAAGTGCTTCTTCCCTGAGCTGGAGCTGAGGGCCAGGTGGGAGGGCCAACCATCCCCCCAGAGTGGTGGGGGATCACTTTTACTGCCTGGGCTGCCGCCACTGAAGGGAACAGAAGCAAAACGTCCAAAGAAGCCATGGGGGGGAAAGCTATTCCAACTGAAAAGAGAATTCAGTTCAGTGGCCAGTTACAAAATAAATATACAAAACCTTGTGGCTTGCCAAACTCCCCAAAATAACTGTAATAAAATATATTGAAAAAAGATCCCATTCACAATTCAACAAGAAATTAGGCATCTTAGGAATAAAATAAAGAAGGAAACAGACACAGGACTGGAGACCAACTCTTACCTGAGAAATACAAATTATTTAGTCAATGGAGAGACGCGATGTGTCTCTGGATAGAAAGACATAATATTGTTTTTAAAAAATGTCCATTTTCTAGCAAGAAATATTTGAAAAGGAAAACAAATTGGTGGAGGAATAGGATTATCAATTAACATTGAATTCCTGATACAAGAATGGAATGGAAAAGAGTAGAAAAGTGTACGTGTCAGCCTGAAGTTATATAAATATTTAATATGTAAAAAGATGACCTTTCAAATCAGTGGGGAAAGCGTGGATTTTTTTCAATAAACAGTTTGGGCAAATGGCCAACCCCTTGAAATTAAATAAAGTTAGATTCCTGTTTCTTGTTCTAGATGGATTAAAGATTCAAATGTAAAATGAAACCATAAAAACACTAGAAGCCTATTTCAGTGAATATTTATGTAATCCTGGGAGTGAAGGAGAATTTAATAGACATGAAACCAAAGATTAAACTAATCAGGGGAAAGGTAAATGGATTTGACCAGAAAACAAATTTTAACTTCTCTGTGTCAATAAACACAAACAGATCTTCTCTTTAGAAATGGACTCTGTCTAGTAGCTTCAACTGAAACACTTCCAAATTCTCACCAACATAGGAAAAAACGAAACCCACTACATTCATGCAGGCAGTGAATATTCATTTAGTAGCTGTGAAAAATAAAAACACAAAAGACCCCTGCCCTAATGGTGTTGGCATCTAGAATGAGAAACAACTAAGAAGGAAACAAACAAAAAGACTGCCCATTGAAAACTAGGATCGAAATACAAATTATTTCTCCAAAGTTTTTGGAGAAGCTGCTAGTAGTTGGGTGGGTGGCCACCAACTGGAGGATGCCTATCCACGCTGCAACTCATGAGATTTCTGCCATCTTTGTCTGGTCCTGAAGCAAATCATTTTCAGAGGGATTTTCTTCCCCTGCACGTTTCTTTTTCCCTCTTCAGTATTTTTTTTTCATCATTCCATGCTATTTTCTTCAGTCTCTACTCAACCTTGAAAGGCTGAGTGTTCACAGTGTGTCACATAAATAATTACAAATAAATGTAGGATTTCAAATGGTGCTAGGAAGAAAAGTCCCTGATTAGAGGTGGTCCTTAGATGAGTCTTTTTTTTTTTTTTTTAGATTTTATTTATTTATTTGAGATAGAGAGAGAGGGAAAGAGAGAGAGAGAGCGCACAAGCAGGGTGGGAGAGGGAGAAACATGCTCCCCAGTGAGCCAGGAGCCCGACTTGGGGCTCAATCCCAGGACACTGGTACCATGACCTGAGAAGGCAGACACTTCCAACTGAGCCATGCAGGTGCCCCCTTAGATGAGTCTTTTAAATTTTAATAGTTTTCATTAAGGAGGGCATGTATTGCATGGAGCACTGGGTGTTATAAGAAAACAATGAATCAGGGAACACTACATCAAAAACCTATGATGTACTGTATGGTGACTAACTTAACATGATAAAATAAAATAAAATTTAAAAAAATTCTAATAGTTTTCTATTTATTTTATTCTTTTAGAAAAGCACTAGTTTTCCATTTATGGAAGAACAATGACATTTCCTTTTACATAAATATATTTAAGTAGGGAGTTGATTTGAACACAAGGTTAAGTACATAGGTGGTTCAAGTACATGCCAAAATTCATGACCTTGACTAGGGAAATGACTGCAGTGTGTGAGATGTTGTTGTAGGCAAGGGACAGCCACGGAGTGCTTTGCCCAGGCTGTGTTTTAGCACTACCAAGGGGAAGCCCTGACAGATTAGGGGACACCTGTGAGGAGGTGAGCAAAATGGTAAGCCTTGAGCTGGGCAGGAGAGGAAAGGGGTCATTCTGTAGGGACTGAGGTAATGAAGACGGTGGAAGTGGAGGATAGGAAAGAGGGCATCTCAGCTGTGGCAAAACCTTTGGAGGTGATCCCTGGATAAGACCCCGGGGCCCTGGAGAGGTTACAGGGCAGCAGTTAGGAGCACACAATGCCAGACTTGTGAACTCAAATCCAGCTCATCCTCCTTGGCAAGGCACTGAATTGCTCTGTGCCTGGGTTTGCCCCAGCATTACGACAGCGAGGATGACATTGCCCACCTCATAGGGCATTGACCAAGCCTCAACTTCCTCCCCTATGAAGCAGAACCATAAATAGGCTTCACTCACAGGCGTGTGTGAGCACTGAGGAAATTTAAATGTGAAGCACACACAGCACTTGACAGAGTCAATTCTCTATAGACATCAACTTCCATTCTCTCCTTGGGCTCCTGACCACCTTCCCGTATGAGCACAGGGTGCATAAATACCTCACGCTGATTTGCCCATGCATTCTTCACCTGCTCTGACCTGCTCGGTGTCCCAGGATGTCACCTCCAGGATTCCCATGGCACCCTGCTTTCCTTCCCACCCATCCCTGTGCAGGGGGAAGGGAGGTGGGGGCAGCCAACATCCAGTGACCTGTTAAGTATCTTGTCCATGTTGAGTTAGAATCTGCCTCACTGTCGGGGCAAATCAGACCAGGAAAATCCTTAAATGCCATATTAACCTGGACGTGATGGGAAGTGTGGGAAGTGTTTAAGCAACACAAGGTCAGGATAACCCTAAAGATACAGTGTCTTAAAAAAGATCTATAATCTTGTCACACAATCTTTCTATTCCCAGCAGTCTCATCCTGTTCCTCCACAACCCTGCCTTCCTCCTCCTCTCCCTCTCTCTTTCCCTCCCTCCCTCTTCCTTCTTTCTTCTTTCCCTCTCTCTCTCCATCCCTTCTTCTCTTCTTCCTTTTCTCTTTTCTTATTTTCTGAGTATTAGGGGGCATTTTCTGTTCTTAAATAAATAAGTTCAGTACTAGTGTTGACAGCAACACTTTGGCCACTCATGACACAATCTCGCCTATCCAGACATTGCAGAGGCAATGTTTGTGAAACACAGCGAAGTTTCAACGGTGTTGGAAATTAGAACTATTGCCCAATGGCCCATCAGAAACCTCCCCTGAAATGCTGAAATTAAGCCACTGGGGAAAGAGCAAAGGGTGCTGGCACTGGTTTGCACCATAGAACCAGGCAACCCAGCAGTGAGAGAGACCAGAGCTCCCATGGGGGACGCAAGTGGGGTTGGAAGCTAGAGGGTTGCTTGAAAGTTTTCAGGAGTGTCCCCTAGAGCCACCTACCTCCCCAGTCCTCACCTCTGTCCTTACTCCACCTGGAACATCATGTTCTTATCCCTGGGAGAAACTGGAGGACAAGCATCTCTGAAGAAAAGGCATTAACCTGTGATCTAAGGGCCAGGTGACAAGAAGGAAGTGGAGAGCCAGATTTTAGTTCCAGGAGTAACCTGATCTGATTTGCATTTTAGAACTCATCCTGGTGGCTATGTGCAAAGTTTAGAAAATGGAATGTGGGGGGCAGATGGCCAGCAGATACCAGCTGGAGAGCCCTGCAGTCAGTCAGGAGAGGGAGGAGCGCTGAGACCCCCAGACAGGTGCAGAGGCACCCCCAGTGTCTGCTGCAAATGGACAGTTGAGCTGCGAGGCTCCAGGACAGCACCAGACTTCTGGAATGAGAAATAGCCTGAAGGGGAAGCACTATCTCCTGGAAGACAGCTATGGTAGAAATGTTAGGAGCTGCTCCCTGGATTTGAGTCCCACATTGACCACTTGCTAGCTGGGTGGTGGTTGGTCCATTACTTCATCTCTTTGGGTCTCAGTGATAGCCAGATGAGTTGGTTTTTAAAAGTACCTGAAAATAGAGCCATATCAAAGAATTCTCTTCTCCTTTTAGGGCTGTGAGATTCTCTTCTGCTTAAGATCCCTCCTCATGGACATTCACATGGGCCCCATAGCTTCACATTCTGTCTCAAAGTAAAGAGTACATGCCCTGCCAAAAATCTTCCAAATTCACTCAAAAGAAAAATCCTGATAAAAAACAAAAGCTTTTTAATATTTCATTTTAAATTAAATAATTTTAAAATAAAATGTTTTAATTTTATGCAGAATGATATTTGATGGGTGCTTATCTTTTGCTTATTGGATTTTAAAGCATTTTATATACTGGAGATCTTAAAATGCCCTCAAATGTTGAAATTATTAAGCTATTTTTCATTTCATCATTTCACTTTATTTTAAGGCCTTTTGCCATGTGGAAATTTTGGTTTTTATGTGGACAGATCTATCCAACTTTTCCTCTTGGCTGGCGGAGTAGGGATCTCCCCATGCCAAGTTTATAGAACTAGCTTCCTGTGTTTTCTTCCAGTTCCTTTAAGGTTTTATTTTTCACATCTTAATATTTAATTCATCTGGAAGAAGTCTGACTTTTATGATTTTGGTCATTGAGCCCAACATTATTCGCTAAGTAATCCATTTCATTGATCTGGAATGCCACTTTTATCATTTATAAAAGGCCCATGTATGCACACGGCTGGTTCATATTTCTGTTGCTTTTTCCTGCACGCTGCAAGATTCTTTTAATCCCTAGACCTCTAGAATAGGTTTTTATATCTGATAAGACAAATAACTCCCATTGCTCTTTTTTTACTCCGAAAATGTATATGCTATTCTCAAACACTTATTCCATCTGGTGAAATTTAGAATTAATTTATCAAATTCCAAATACATTCCATTCAAATTTTGAATGAGATTGAAATGAATTTGTAGATTAATTTGGAAGAAATGGCTATCTTTATTTTTTTTCTATTGAAGTACAATTGACTCAGAATGTTACAGTAGTTTCAGGTGTACAACACAGTGATTCAACATCTCTATATGTTACGCTCTGCTCACCACAAGTGTAGCTGCCGTCTGTCACCATACAGCACAGTTACAATACCATTGACTATATTCCTTATGCTGCACCTTTTATCTCCATGACTTATTCATTCCATAACTGGAAGCTTGTCCCTCCCACTCCCCTTCACCCATTTTGTCCATCCCCACCCTCTCCCACTGGCGACCACCAGTTTGTTCTCTGTTTTTATGATTCTCTTTCTCCTTTTTTTGGTTTGTTTGATTTGGTTTTTAGATTTTACATATAAGTGAAATCATATGGTATTTGCCTTTCTCTGTCTGACTTATTTCACTTAGCATAATACCCTCTAGCTCCATCTATGTTGTTGGAAATGGCACTATTTCATCTTTTTTATGGCTGAGTAATATTCCATTATATATATACACCACATCTTCCTTATTCATTCATCTATCATTGGATATTTAGGTTGCTTCCATATCTTGGCTATTGTAAATAATGCTGCAATAAATGGGGGGAGGTACATGTATCTTCTCAAATTATGTTTTCTTTTTCTTTGGGTAAATACCCTGTAGTGGAATTACTGGATAATATGTTAAGAAATTGCTTTCTTTAAAATGTTGAGTCTCCTTTTCCAGGAATCAGAAAAATCACTTCTTATTTATGGTTTTTTTAGGCCCTTAAATGACTTTTATTGCTACTGTTTTCTTCATATGAATGTTTGCATTCCTACTTTTTGTGTGTGGTAAGAGCTTTATTGAGATACAATTCATGTATATACATACAACTCAGCCATTTTTAGGGTATAATTCAGTGGTTTTTAGTGTATTCACAAAGTTGTGACAGTCGTGCAATTATCACCACAGTCAATTATAGAACATTTCACCTCAATAAGAATCCTGTACCCTTCAGGTAGACCACCACTCTACTATCCCCCTCAGCCCTAGACAATGACTAATCTACTTTATGTCTGTCTATATTTACCTATTTTGGACATTTCACATAAATGGAATCATAATACATGGTCTTTTGTGATTAGCTTCTTTTGCTTAGGTTAGTTTTAAAGGTTCAGTCATGTTGTAGCATGTGTCAGTACTCCATTCCTTTTCATGGCCGAATAATATCCCATTGCATGGATAAACTGCATCTTTTTTTATCCATCTATCACTTGATAGGCATTTGGGTTGTTTTCACCTTTTGGCAATTATGAATAATGCTTCCATGAACATTTGTGTACAAGTTTTCACGTGGACATATTTCAATTCTCTTGGAAATGGAATTGTTGAGTCAAATGGTAACTCTGTATTTAACTTCTTAAGAAACTGCTAGACTGTTTTCCAAAGTGGCTGAACCATTTCACATTCTCACCAGCAGTGTATGAGGGTTCCAATTTCTCCACATCTTTGCTAACACTTGTTATTGTCTGACTTTTTGATTATAATTATTCTAGTGATTGTGAAGTGGTATCTCACTGAGGTCCTGATTTGCATTTCCTTGAAGACTAGTGATGTTGATCATTTTGCATAGGCTTTTTAGCCATTTGTATATCTTTTTTGGGGGGAATGTTTATTCAGATCCTTTAACCATTTTTAAATTGGGTTATTTGTCCTTTATTATTGAGTTGTAAGTGTTCTCTATATGTTCTAGATAGAGTCTAGATTCTCTGTCTATTCTAGTCCTTTTCCAGACAATATGATTTGCAAATATTTTATCACGTTCTGTAAGTTGCCTTTTCACTTTCTTGAGAGTGTCCTTTGAAATAATTGCTTTTAATTTTGGAGTCCAATATATCTATTTTTTTCTTTTACTATTTATGTTTTTAGTGTCATATCTAAAAACTCACTGCCAAATCCTAGGCCAAAAAGATTACTCCTATGTTTTCATCTAAGAGTTTTATAGCTCCAGGGCTTTCATTTAGGTGTTTGATCCATTCTTAGTTAATTTTTATATATGGCATAATGTAAGGGTCCAACGTCATTCTTTTGGATAAGGCTATCCTGTTCCAGCACTATTTGTTGAAGAGATTATTCTTCCCCTGTTCAATGGACTTTGCACACTTGTTAAAAATTAGTTGACCATGGATACATGGGTTTACTTCTGTGCTCTTGATTCTGTACCATTGATCATATGTCTATCCTCATGCCAGTACCACACTGCCTCAATTACTATAGGTTTTTGGTTAAGTTTTGAAGTCAGGAAGTGTGAGTCCTCTAACTTTTGTTCCTTTTCAAGATTGCTTTGCCCATTCTGAATCACTTCAGTTTCCATATTAATTTTAGGATCAGCTTGTCAATTTCTACAAAGAATCCAGGATGAGTTAAATCTGTAGACCAATGTGGATCTTAACCAAATAAGTCTTCCAATCCATGAACATAGGGTGTCTTCCATACACACCACAGTTTTAATTTTATTAAATTTTAATTTCTTTCAATGGAACTTTACAGTTTTCAGAATGTAGATTTTGTACTTCTTTTGTGAAGTTTGTGCCTGAATATTCTATTCTTTTTGATGGTATCATAAATGGAATTGTTTTCATAATTTCATTTTTAGATTGTTTACTGCAAGTATATAGAAATACAATTAATTTTTGTATTATTTCTCTTGCATTTTGCAACCTTGCTGAATTTGTGTATTAGCTCTAACAATTTTCTAACAGTGAATTTCTTAGGAATGTTTATGTACAACATCATGTAATCTGCAAATAGAGATAGTTCTACTTCTTTCTTTCCAATCTGGTTTTGAATCCAGAATATATGTGTAACTCATGTGTGTTACTCTGGCTCACCTCCCTGTAATTCAGAGACCTTAAGCCAGGGTCCAGAGATGTCTAAAGGGTCCACTGATTTGTTCCAATCAATCCATAAGCGCTTTATACAAAATGTTGAACATATGCTCACATGTTTATTCCTAATCAGCAAAAGCCTTTTATACAAAATATGGTATTAATTTACATGAAATACTTCTTGAGCATTTTTTAGGTTATAATTTCTCAGTTTGCCTAATAGTCTAATGAAGCATTATTGATGTTTGTAATGACGATCCATGCCTACATTCCTTGGATAAATCATCTTTTTTTGGTCATGGTGGATTTCTTTTCATATTCTGCTACATGCTTTGTTAATACTTTATTTGAGACTTGCATTCAAGTGTGATTTCTTCTCCTGGCTATCTTTGTTACATCTTGAGTCATTTTTGCTACTTGACATTTTCTTAGAAAATTATTCATTGCTTTAAGATCTTTAAATATGTTAGTTTAACATTTAAAACCATATTTTCCCATATTTAAAAAACTTATTTTTGGCCTACTTTGCATGATACCTATGGCATGTTTCCAAAAGCTTTAGTCCCCCTTGTATGGCCATAGCAGTGACCACTGTCACTCTGGGAGTCCTGGAGTTGTCTGGGACTAGGGGCAGAGGACTGTGGCCTGAGTCCTGGGTTCTAAGCTTGAAGTCTGAGGACTGGGAGGGTCTGGGCCTCCTTCTCGTTATGTTATGCTGACCAGTCCCCCTCCTTGCCAGGACCCTCTTTTCCCTTCTCACTTTGAGGGAGAGGGGCTGAATGAGCACCCAGATCACTCACTTGTTTATCTTGAGGTTTGCTATCCATGCTAAGCCTGGGGAAGACAGAGCTCCTTTGAGCACAGGTTGCAGACAGGGGTGCAGGAGACCCCAGGCTACCCAGGGGTCCAGGAGAGAAGGCTTTGAAGAGATCCATCCTTCCTGGGGCTCCCACTCAGGTCCCATCACCAGTCAGGGATTCCCATCCTGGTGTAACAGATCTATTCTTCCCAGTGAGCTACTGTGTGTGCTTTCTTCCCCTCACCCTCCATCTGGACTGGTTCCTCCATAGCCCCTTTGTGTGGGCTAACTGGAGCTACAGAAATAAGGACACTCATTGGTCCAGAGCCAAAGCAAACTCCAACTTGCTCCAGACCTGGATTCCCCACATACAACTCCATCACCAGGAGGATCTATGCACGGGAATCTGCTCAAAAGGAATCCCTAAGTGTCTGGCCATAAGGGAATGAGTTTTACTGCCCTAGCAATCTTAGCACTGAGTCAGCTTCTTAATTCTACAGGAGGAAAATGAGGCCTCAACGTTGAAATCCCTTCCTCTAGATGATTCGAGAGACCGAGGCTAAGCCAGGGCTAACACCAAAGCCTATGGTTCCCAGCACCATGCTGTCTTTTTACTAGTGTCTGGCCAAGAGAAACCACCAGTGGTGGGCAAAAGTAGTTTGAGGTGGCAGATGGATAAACACATCATAATTCAATAGTTATGTTTTACTTCAGTGTACACTGAAATACATCTGGCATATCAAATCCATGCTGTTAGAGGTACAACAGCTTAAAATGAGGCTAAAAGAGATATTTGAATGGCTAAAACTGAGTTGACTAAAATATTAAGAAATCAATCTACTAGAAACATGGAAAATGGCAAAAAGGGAGCATGCAAGCAAATGATCTTCAAGAAAATTCAGGCTCCATCAAGTTGGTGGGTTTGAATTTACACATGTGCATGTAATGGATGTGAATAAACCTCTCCTCAACAAGGAAAACCAACTCAAGTCAAGTACCGCAGTGGGCAGGGACCAAGGCTGACTGCTTATCTTTCCAGTGCATTCACCCCTTCCTCAGACCCACCAAGAGGTACACACGCCTCACCTGGGGAAGGCAACCAGTGAACTTGGGAGGAAATGATGCCCAGAATCCAGAGTCCCCACAGTAGTGGCTCTTCCTCTGCACAGCCCTCCAGCCCCAGCACCACTCAGCCTCCGCCCCCCCCCCCCCCCGCCCTTCCTGTGTGCGGCGGCTCATCACTGACCTCCTCTCTGGTGGGGAGAGTTGGATTCACCATTCTGGGTGTGGTCTGCTCACTGCTGGGCAGAGTGCCTGGCTCTCAGTTCTGGACATATGGCCAATGCTAGACAGCCAGCAGCCCCTTCATGCTGCTAACACTCCCCCAGCTTGACCCCAAGTCCATCAGTTCTGACAACTTGGCATGAGGACATCTTGATACCATCTAGAAACAAAAATCACTTAAAACCCTTTTTCCCAAAATTAAAGTTTTTGAATTGTTTTTTTTTTTCTTGCCTGCAAAAATCAATGAATTTGGTCCAATTTCAACCAAAATGTCAACAGGGTATTGAAATTTGAGAAGCTGACATGAAAGTTCATCTGAGAGAAAATTACTTATGGATACTTAAGGTTTTCAAAAATGCCCCCGAAAGACTTTGGCAATTAATGCAGACAATCCAGGAACAGATTTATGTTCATGTGGAGATGTCTTATGTGATAGAGGTGTCATGTTGTGTAGAAGGCTTTACTAAGCAAGAAATGAAACCCAGCAACACAAAGTAAATGACTGGCAGATTTAAGTATGTAACAATTAAGTGAATTGTGCCTTAAACAAATTGAAAACTAATTGCAGACAAAATTATTTATGAAAGATACAATGAGTAAATGGCTAATACCTATATGGCATAAACATCTCCTACAAATCAATAAGAAAAACATAGTTAGGAAATGGGTGAAGATCAAACAAGTAATTCAGAGAAGAAAAAGGAAAAGGGGAATTCAACCTTGCTCGTAACCAAGAAAATGAATTTAAAACAAGACCTTGGTTCTCATGTATTTGTTTCATTGTGGCCACATACTACCTGTGGTTCTACAGCCTCTTATTTAAACTAACATAAGCATAAATTAATAAATACAGGCCTGTTAATACCTTCCTTCTCTGGATGCATAAGTTAGTTTATCTTTCCCTTTGTGACTGAAATTTTCCTTTTATTTCATTCTTTTTCACTGTGCTGTTATGAGCTTCCCTACAACACATCCTCACACTAGTCTCCCAGAAGGCAGATGGCTAGGCCAAAGGGAAAGCACATTTTGATGCAGAAGGACACAGCTGTCCCCAAAAGCCTGCACAATTGGAACCCTCACCCCCAACCCACCCCCATCCCCATTCTGGAGCTCAAGAAGCCTTGTTTGCCACTTCCTGGCCCATCAGAGTCTTCTCATTCCTTTAAAATTATCTCTAGTCATTTGACGATATCATAATATGCAAATGTCAGATCATTATGTGGTACACCTGAAGCTAATATAATGTTATATGTCAATTATGCCTCGATTAAAAAAAATTATTTCTCTCTTTAATTACAAATCAAGCAGCTTTTAAAAATTATTTCTAATCTGTATATACTGTTCCCATTTATCTGTTAAGGTGCTGCCTTTTTTTTTTTTTTTTGCTTATGTTTTACTGACTTTCAAGAATTCTTTTTATATTTTATCATTTGTCATTTTATATGGCTGAATCTATTAAACTTCTTCTGCTTTATGTGTTCTAGCATTGTTGCCAGGGTTAGGAAGTGCTTCTTCATTCCACCTGGGATGTTATGGAAACATCCACCTAAATTGTATCTTTGTGTCTCACAAACCACAGTACTTTCCACTTTGGAGAAGGAATCACTAAGCTCGTTCAAAACAGCCCTTCCTGCCCACCTCCCAGAGTAGGTCCTGGAAGGGGCCCCAGAGGTGCTAGAAGGACTAGCAATGTCTCTTTCACATAACACTTAGTAGTTTAAAAATATATAGTTTTTACATTTTAATGTAGCCATTTGAGGGAACTGCTTCAACATCGTTATATAATAAAATTGGCCTTGTCTAAACACCCTGCTCATACAATTCTCCCATCCTGTACTAGTACAATTTTTTTTTAACCAAGAAGAAAACTTTCCTCTTATCCTTCTCCAATGTCATCTTGTTAGGTGCCACACCTTCAGAGAGGATGACAGAGTGCTGTGTCTGGAACATTCTCCCCACAACCCAAAAACTCTCATCCATAGCTAAGTTCATTTCAAAGGTTCTAGATAAATGGAGAGAGGTGTTGTCTCTGGGTCCTGGCCAAGCTTTCCCACAGCAAAGGAGCAGTGTCTTCAGGCATTTCAGTGGCTTTCCTATTGGGAGCACAAAGAGATTTTGCAAGATGGCTTACTGTTGGCAAAATAAATGTGTGTTGAAACAAGACCAGGCCATGGTTTCTTAAAATGAGGGCAAAAATGTGAAACATGCAAAAGACCCGTGTAAATCATCCCTGGAAGCTGCAAACATTGAACTGACACTAACAAAGAGAGGGTCAACTAAAAGGAAGAGATGTTTGAGAAACATCTGGAAAAAAGTAGACAGACATTAAAGGCGAGGGGGAAGGAGAGGAGCCCACACAGAACGAATAACCAAGGCTAGAACAGAAAGAAGTTTGCCAGCATCAAACAGACCCGAAATAGGAATTTAAGATAAGGAGTATATTTTAGATTGTCAAGACACAGGCTGCTAATAAGTGAACTACAAATGCAGGATCCTGCATGTTGCTCAACTATAGCAGAAATAATACCCATGGGGGGAAGGAAGGCTGTGCCCGAGACTCTCTCTGTCTCTCCTGACTCCAGATGCTCCACTGAGCCCTGTGTCTGTCTCCTGTCTCATGGCTCACAGTTGTTTCCCAGAGCAATGTTTGCACCTAGAGGGCCTGGAGCTCTGACTCTTGGCAGCACCAAGAAATGAGGTTTCAAATTCTGCAGCCGGCTGGCCAGCCGAGTGTCTGGAGTTGCCCCTTCCCTATTCTGTCTGAGGCTTGGCTTTTTCTTCCGTCCATGAGTCCCCCACTAGGCACTCAACAAATCCCCCCTTACCTCAGATTTCTGGGGAGAAAACTAAGCCTTCCCTCATTGACTCCCTCCACACTGTAAATGCCCATGGAAATGGCCAAGAAAGTATAAACTCAGAGAAGCATCCAGTCCTGTCCCTGGGTAGACCCTTGCCTCTGGCCTCTTTTACACCAGCCATTTGGTCCATTCCCCCTTCCTCAGATTTCCCAGGATCATGGCCAAGCCAGGTCCAAAGTCAGTTAATGATTCACCCTGCCTGGCTCCTGGGAATGCTGGACTGGGGTCTCTGCTCCCACACTGAGCCATTCATTAGCAACTCTGAAGAGTTCTGCTGCTGCTGAGGGGTTGCAGGCTCCCAGATGACCCCATGTAAGGTGCATGAAGTTCCCCACTTATAGATTAGCCACAAGGTCAGTGCATTCCTACTAAATCTTGCCACTACAGAAAACCCTGGGGATTGCCTGCCCTGCCAGACTCCTGCTCTGCCCCACAGAAGGGCCACAATTAACAAAAGGAAGCAGCTAACTGACTAGCTAATTCAACAGTTGTGTATTGAGCACCTATTGTGTGCCAAGCCCATCCTAGACTCAGGACATGACCATGTGGAACCTGTTCCACACGGAGCAGATGTTCCAGAAGAGCAAGATCAGTAAACACAGGGATCAAGAGTGGACAGTGGTTAGGAACCCAGCAATGGGGGAGGCACCTCTGACAGGTGCCACTGCAGTTCATCCCTAAATGACAGAGAGACAAACCAGAGAGACAAAGCAGGTGCACCAAGTGCAGAGGGCCCAGGGCTCAGCTGAGGGGTGTGAAGATACCCAGGGATGCTGACACAGGTGGTGGGGAGGAGTGCAGGGCATTGATGTTGGCAGGACCCTGTGGACCCTGGGGAAGAGTGGGGCACACAGGTGTTGGAGGGTTCTAAGTGAGGAGTGGGCTAATCTGCTGGATGTTTTGATAAGTTCAATTATGTGCTGGGTGGAGAACAGACAATGTGGAGGGACAGAGGTAGATGTGGGGAGAAGAAAAAGGATAGATGTTGGAGGCAGAACCGACAAGGGAGAGTAAAGCAAATAGGGATCCAAAAACAGCTTTTCAGTTTGGGGCCATTTTCTGAAATGGGAAGAACAGAAGAGGAACAGACTTGGGGGTAGGGGGTTGATTCAGAGATCTGTTTTGGCCAGTGATGGACTGAATTGCATCCCCCCAAAATTCGCAAGTTGAAACCTTAAGCCTCGGTGGGAGGGTGTTTAGAGATGGGGCCTTTGGGTGGTAATCAGGGTTAGATGAGGTCACGAGTGTGGAGCCTCATGATGGGATTGGTGTCTGACAAGAAGGGACTAGAAGGCTCTCTAACCTCCCAATGAGGACACATCAAGAAGATGACTGTCTGCAAAGCAGGATGAGGAGCCTCACCAGGAGCTGAATCTGTTAGTACCTTGATCTTAGACTCCAGCCTCCAGAACTGTGAGGAATCAATGTCTGTGGTTGAAGCCCCCAGCCTGGGGTAGCTTGTTAGAGCAGCCCAAGCAGACCAAGGCAGCGGGTCACATTCCAGATGCCTCCTCAGCCTAGGTGTGTCTGTATGAATACGACATTACTGTCCCTTGTGTGAGCCCCACCCCTGGCAACCACAGAGCCTGCACATCCTGGGAGAGGCTTGATTTTATATGTGCCATTGGCTGTCAGACTTTAAATGTCATCCTTGGTTCAGAACCATGGTCACCCACGGGGCCCATGCAGACCCTTCCACGCCCCCCAGAAGATGACACAGAGAGTGTACCTCATGACCACACACTGCATTAACCTCCATGCTCGTCCCTGCAACATAAAGGCCCAGCACAGTCTGTGTGGGCACCGGGGCGGTGGGGGGGGACCCAGGTAAAGACCACTGAGCACATTTGGTGATTCACACCCACACCCACTGCCTGTTGTATTTTGAGATAATGCTAGATGCACAGAAAAGTTGCAAAACCAGTGTAGATAGTGCCTGTATATCCTGTATGCCCTTCCCCCAGCCTCCCCTCATATTACCATCTCCCACAATCAGAGCACGTTTACCCAGAGGAGTGATCACTGCCACAGTTCTAGGGAGTGGACTGCAGACTTTATTTGGATTTGACCGGCACCCCACTAGTGATCTTGGGGTCTGAGGCCCCAGGCTGCATTTGGTTGTCACAACTCCTTAGTCTTCTGCAGTCTGGGTCAGTTCCTCAGCCTTCCTTGCCTTTCATGATGCATTTGAAGGGTCATGGTCCTTTACTCTGGAATGTCCCTTTGTTTGCGTCTGTCTGATTCTCCCATGATTGGATTGAAGTGATACATTTTCAGCGATTCTGTGTCAAGAGCACAGAAGTGAAGTGTCCCTCAGGTGTATCCTATCAGAGGGTGCTTCATGTCGCTGTCTTCCAACTGTGACGTTAACCTTGATCGCGTGACTACGAGTGCCAGCCTGGATGCTCCACTGTAAACTTACTATTGTCCTCTTTGTACTTACTAAATATTTTAGGGGCAATTCCCTGAGTCTGCATCAGCTTTCACCCACTAATGTTAATATCCACCAGCAGATCCTGCCTGCAGCAATTATTACTGAGGCATTCTAGTGGTGATCTCCCTTTCCTCTCGGTTCTTCTACATTTATTAATGGGAATTTTTCTGTAAGGAAGAAGTTAATGCACTTTAAACATCAATAATTAAGCCAGACTCCTCGCCATAGAGCCAGGGACAGGAGGAAGAGCAAAGCTTGCAAGGACAAAGGGTGGCCCGAGTCACTTTTTAACTGAGCTCTTCTCCCTGTTCACGGTCTGACCCTTTGCTGCTCTCGCCCATCCCCATCCCCCTTCCAGGCTGTGACTGATCTCCACGGCTGCCCTGTCAGCGGTCCCTGCTTGGACCTTGCCTGTGCTTCAGTGGGGCCTCTCCACAGAGCAGGATCTGCTTCCTTCTCTCCTCCGTGAGGAAACTTCCCTCTCACAGCCTCTTTCTCTTACAGCCAAGAATTTTTTCAGTGACCCGCTTCTTCCATGCAAACAAACACAACACACATGCATATACATATGCACACATACACACACGCATGCACACACAATGTGCATGTGACACAAGTGTGCACAGGCACTGTGCACTCACATAACACGGTGCATACACACATGTATATGCATGCACACATGCACACGTACACATACATGCATGCATATCTGCACATCCTCATGCAAACATGCCCACGTGTGCAATGCACACACATACACACATGTATGTTCTGACTACATATGTCAGATCATTGTTTTTAAAAATCAAACAAGATAATAACAATAGCTTAGGCTTTTGAATAGCCCAGTTAGCCCTTACTTGAATCCAACTTGAAGAGCCGCTACTCTTAGTACCCCCCCCTTTAGAAGATGAAGGGCTGCAACACCAGGAGTCCAAGGTCACACACCCATTGAGCAGCAACAGTCGGCGCCTAGTTGGGGCCTTTGGACTCAAGGCCTGTGTCTTCAACCCCATCCCTGTGTGCTGATTCACCCTGGACTTGTCCACATCTGCGTCTCCAGTGCCCATGGCCAGATCAGTGCCTGCTTCCTTCCCCCTGACACTCTGCTTCCATCCAGAAAGGTGGTCAGCTTCATGCCTTCACCCACAATAACTGAGACGGTTGGTTCGTACAGGATCCCTGAGTGGCATTCACATCTCATGTTTGTCAGCCTGATGGGACTTTAAAAATTGCAGTGTTGTTTTAATGTGTGTTAAACTTGTATAAATTTGCATTGAATATCAAAGTCTTACATTTCTCAGCAATTGAGACACCTGCTCTTTTTTTTTTTAAAGATTAATTTATTCACTTTAGAGAGAGAGAGTTTACACAAGCAGGGAGAGGGGCAAAGGGAGAGGGAGAAGCAGAGAAGCAGACTCCACACTGACTGTGGAGCCCCATGGAGGGTTCAATCTCAGGACCCTGAGATCATGACCTGAGCTGAAATCTAGAATCAGACATTTAACCTACCCACCGAGCCAACAGGTGCCCCACAAGAGACAGCTGCTCTTGTCTTTGCATGAAGGACTCGCTGACACCCGGCTGATACCCTGCTTCTGCCCGTCCTTAGGGTGAGCTTGGGGGGGTGGCTCCACACTCCATTCCTTATCTCCACGTATAGAAAACACAGTACCCACCTCGAAACCTTGTTCTGAAAACACAAATTAATCCATTAAGAAGGCTGGCATCTTCAAATAGTGGAAGTTGGCTACTAGTATTACCCTTAATTTTCAGGGGGTGTTCTTCTTTTCTCTTACTGGCTTGTAAAAACCCTTCACATTCTTAGGGTATTACCTTTGTGATATAAATATTTAGTTCTGGTTGTTTGTTTATTCACTTTCTTTGCGGTGTTTAATCCTAAACTTCATCTAAAATTTTATTAGTCAAATGTAGTGATATTTTCTTTTATAGTTTCTCACTATAGTGTTGTGCTTATAAAGGCCTGCCCTGTTTTATCTTTATTAAACATCACCTAACCTTTTTCCTTAGTATGGTATTTTAACGGCCTTATTTATTTTTACACTTAAATAATGTACCTGGAATTCACTTTGATGTAAGGTATCCAACTCTAATTCTCTTGCAAATGATAAACCTGTTGACCTAACTGCACTTTCTAATTTATTCTCACCTCACCATTTTAAAAGATGACTTTCTATCACATGATGTTTCCCAGACATTTGAATCCTTCCGTGAGTTTGCAATCTGTTTGCTCTTCTACTAGAGATGTAGGATGGCTTTATATTGTGACTTCTGGCTGGACGAGTCCCACCTCATTACCGTGGGACCATCCGTGGGGTGTGGGAGGCGGCAGGTGCACACTCATACGGGAGTTCAGTCTCGGGGCAGCGCTGGGAGGGCTCTCTGTGCGCAGCCGATGCCTGTCATCTCCGTGGACCCAGCAAGCATTCCACACCACTTTCTTGATATGCAAGGTGGGAGAGAACTCCCTCTTTCATTTCCTGGGGTGGGGGGGAGGTTGTTGAGAGGATCAAGCAGGATGAGCCAATTCGAGTCAGTGCCTGCAGGGGTTTTAGGGGCTGCATTTGGAGTGTGTTACAGATTGAATTGTATCCCTCAAAGTGAGCATATATTTGAACAGGCATTTCATCAAAGAAGATACAAAGATGGCAAATGAGTACATGAAAATGCTTGAAATCAGGTAGCTCTGGTTCTCAGAGTTGTTTTTACTATTCTAGTTCTTCTGCATTTCCCTATGAATGTTAGGACCAAGAAGTCGATTTCTATGAAAAAGCCCACTGGGAATTTGATTGAGATTCTATCGAATCTATAGATCAATTTCGGCACAATTGACATCACAGTGATGTTTCATCTTCCAACCAATGAACAAAGAATATCTATTTATTTAGGTCTCCTTTGATTTCTCCAAAAATGTTTTGTAGTTTTCAGCCTATAGGTCTCATAGATTTATCCCTAGGTTGTGGATTTTTTTGTTCTACTATAAATGGTGTTGACTTTTTAATTTCAATTTCTGACTGTTACCAGGATAGAGAAATTGATTTTTTATTATGTTATGTTAATCACCATACATCATTAGTTTTTGATGTAGTGTTCCATGATTCATTATTTGCATATAACACCTAGTGCTCCATGCAGAACGTGCCCTCTTTAATACCCATCACCAGACTAACCCATCCTCCCACCCCCGTCCTCACTAGAACCCTCAGTTTGTTTTTCAGAGTCCATCGTCTCTCATGGTTCAACTCCCACTCCAATTTCCCCCCCTTCATTCTTCCCCTCCTGCTATCTTCTTCTTCTTTCTTCCTCTCCTCCTCCTCCTCCTCCTCCTCCTCCTCCTCCTCCTCCTCCTCCTCCTTCTTCTTCTTCTTCTTCTTCTTCTTCTTCTTCTTCTTCTCTTTTCTTTTTTTAACATATAACGTGTTATTTGTTTCAGAGGTACAGATCTGTGATTCAACAGTCTTGCACAATTCACAGCGCTCACCATAGCACATACCCTCCCCAATGTCTATCACCCAGCCACCCATCCCTCCCACCCCCCACCACTCCAGCAACCCTCAGTTTGTTTCCTGAGATAAAGAATTCCTCATATCAGTGAGGTCGTAAAATACATGTCTTTCTCTAATTGACTTATTTCGCTCAGCATAACACTCTCCAGTTCCATCCATGTCGTTGCAAATGGCAAGATTTTATTCCTTTTGATGGATGCATAATATTCCATTGTGTTATATACCACATCTTCTTTATCCATTCATCTGTTGATGGACATCTTGGTTCTTTCCAAAGTTTGGCTATTGTGGACATTGCTGCTATAAACATCGGGGTGCACGTACCCCTTTGGATCCCTACATTTGTATCTTTGGGGTAAATACCCAGTAGTGCAATTGCTGGATCATATGATAGCTCTATTTTCAACTGTTTGAAGAATCTCCATACTGTTTTCCAGAGTGGCTGCACCAGCTTGCATTCCCACCAATAGTGTAGGAGGGTTCCCCTTTCTCCACATTCCCGCCAACATCTGTCATTTCCTGACTTGTTCATTTTAGCCATTCTGACTGGTGTGAGGTGGTATCTCATTGAGGTTTTGATTTGGATTTCCCTGATGCCGAGCGATGTTGAGCACTTTTTCATGTGTCTGTTGGCCATTTGGATGTCTTCTTTGCAGAAATGTCTGTTCATGTCTTCTGCCCATTTCTTGATTGGATCATTTGTTCTTTGGATGTTGAGTTTGATAAGTTCTTTATGGATTTTGGATACTAGCCCTTTATCTGATATGTCATTTGCAAATATCTTCTCCCATTCTGTGCATTGTCTTTCGGTTTTGTTGACTGATTCTTTTGCTGTGCAGAAGCTTTTTATCTTGATGAAGTCCCAATAGTTCATTTTTGCCCTTGCTTCCCTTGGCTTTGGTGATGTTTCTAGGAAGAAGTTGCTGCAGCTGAGGTCAAAGAGGTTGCTGCCTGTGTTCTTCTGTAGGATTTTGATGGACTCCTGTCTCACATTGAGGTCTTTCATCCATTTGGAGTCTATTTTTGTGTGTGGTGTAAGGAAATGGTCCAGTTTCATTCTTCTGCATGTGTCTATCCAATTTTCCAACACCATTTGTTGAAGAGACGGTCTTTGTTCCATTGGACATTCTTTCCTGCTTTGACAAAGATTAGTTGACCATAGAGTTGAGGGTCCATTTCTGGGCTCTCTCTTCTGTTCCATTGATCTATGTGTCTGTTTTTGTGCCAGTACCATACTGTCTTGATGATGACAGCTTTGTAATAGAGCTGGAAGTCCGGAATTGTGATGCCGCCAACTTTGCTTTTCTTTTTCAACATTCCTCTGGCTATGCGAGGTCTTTTCTGATTCCATACAAATTTTAGGATTGTTTGTTTCATTTCTTTGAAAAAAGTGGATGGTATTTTGATGGGGATTGCATTGAATGTGTAGATTGCTCTAGGTAGCATTGACATCTTCACAATATTTGTTCTTCCAATCCATGAGCATGGAACGTTTCTCCATTTGTTTTTGTCTTCCTCAATTTCTTTCATGAGTATTTTATAGTTTTCTGAGTACAGATCCTTTGCCTCTTTGGTTAGATTTATTCCTAGGTATGTTATGGTTTGGGGTGCAGTTGTAAATGGGATGGACTCCTTAATTTCTCTTTCTTCTCTCTTGTTGTTTGTGTATAGGAATGCCACTGATTTCTGTGCATTGATTTTATATCCTGCCACTTTACTGAATTCCTGTATGAGTTCTAGTAGTTTTGGGGTGGAGTCTTTTGGGTTTTCCACATAAAGTATCATATCATCTGCAAAGAGTGAGAGTTTGACTTCTTCTTTGCCAATTTGGATGCCTTTGATTTCTTTTTGTTGTCTGATTGCTGTGGCGAGGACTTCTAATACTATGTTGAATAGCAGTGGTGATAGTGGACATCCCTGCCATGTTCCTGACCTTAGGGGGAAAGCTCTCAGTTTTTCCCCATTGAGAATGATATTCACTGTGGGTTTTTCATAGATGGCTGTTATGATATTGAGGTATGTACCCTCTATCCCTACACTCTGAAGAGTTTTGATCAAAAAAGGATGCTGTACTTTGTCAAATGCTTTTCTGCATCTATTGAGAGGACCATATGATTCTTGTTCTTTCTTTTGTTAATGTATTGTATCACGTTGATTAATTTGTGGATGTTGAACCAACCTTGCAGCCCAGGGATAAATCCCACTTGCTCGTGGTGAATAATCTTTTTAATGTACTGTTGGATCCTATTGGCTAGTATTTTGGTGAAAATTTTTGCATCCATGTTCATCAAGGATATTGGTCTGTAATTTTCTTTTTGATGGGGTCTTTGTCTGGTTTGGGGATCAAGAAAATGCTGGCCTCATAAAACGAGTTTGGAGCTTTCCTTCCATTTCTATTTTTTGGAACAGTTTCAGAAGAATAGTTATTAATTCTTCTTTAAATGTTTGGTAGAATTCCCCTGGGAGGCCATCTGGCCCTGGGCTTTTGTTTCTTGGGAGATTTTTGATGACTGCTTCAATTTCCTTAGTGGTTATAGGTCTGTTCAGGTTTTCTATTTCTTCCTGGTTCCGTTTTGGTAGCTGATACATCTCTAGGAATGCATCCATTTCTTCCAGGTTATCTAATTTGCTGGCGTAGAGTTGCTCATAGTATGTGCTTAAAATTGTTTGTATTTCTTTGGTGTTGGTTGTGATCTCTCCTCTTTCATTCATGATTTTATTTATTTGGGTCCTTTCTCTTTTCTTTCTGATAAGTCTGGCCAAGGGTTTATCAATCTTATTAATTCTTTCAAAGAACCAGCTCCTAGTTTCATTGATCTGTTCTACTGTTCTTTTGGTTTCTATTTTATTGATTTCTACTCTGATCTTTACTATTTCTCTTCTCCTGCTGGGTTTAGGCTTTATTTGCTGTTCTTTCTCCAGCTCCTTCAGGTGTAGGGGTTAGGTTGCGTATTGGAGACCTTTCTTGTTTCTTGAGAAAGGCTTGTATTGTGATATACTTTCCTCTTAGGACTGCCTTTGCTGCATCCCAAAGATTTTGAACAGTTGTGTTTTCATTTTCATTGGTTTCCACGAATTTTTTTAATTCTTCTTCTTTAATTTCCTGGTTGACCCATTCATTCTATAGTAGGATGGTCTTTAGCCTCCATGTATTTGAGTTCTTTCCAACTTTCCTCTTGTGATTGAGTTCTAGTTTGAAAGCATTGTGGTCTGAAAATAGGCAGGGAATGATCCCAATCTTTTGGTACTGGTCGAGACCTGATTTGTGACCTAGGATGTGATCTATTCTGGAGAATGTTCCATGGGCACTAGAGAAGAATGTGTATTCTGTTGCTTTGGGATGGAATGTTCTGAATATATCTGAGAGGTCCATTTGGTGCAGTGTGTCATTTAAGGTCTTTATTTCCTTGTTGATCTTTGTTTAGATGATCTGTCCATTTCCGTGAGTGGGGTGTTAAAGTCCCCTACTATTATTGTATTGTTGCCGATGTGTTTCTTTGCTTTTGTTATTAATTGCCTTATATAATTGGATGCTCCCATGTTAGGGGCATAGATATTTACAATTGTTAGATCTTCTTGTTGGATAGACCCTTTAAGTAGGATATACTGTCCTTCCTCATCTCTTATTATAGTCTTTGGTTTAAAATCTGATTTGCCTGATATAAGGATTGCCACCCCAGCTTTCTTCTGGTGTCCATTAGCATGGCAAATGGTTTTCCACCCCCTCACTTTCAATCTGGGGGTGTCTTTGGGTCTAAAATGAGTCTCTTGCAGACAGCATATCGATGGGTCTTGTTTTTTTTATCCACTCTGATACCCTGTATCTTTTGATTGGGGCATTTAGCCCATTTATATTCAGGGTAACTATTGAAAGATATGAATTTAGTGCCATTGTATTGCCTGTAAGGTGACTGTTATGTATATTGTCTGTGTTCCTTTCTGGTCTATGTTGCTTTTAGGCTCTCTCTTTGCTTAGAGGACCGCTTTCAAGATTTCTTGTAGGGCTGGTTTCATATTTGCAAATTCCTTTAGTTTTTGTTTGTCCTGCAAGGTTTTTGTCTCTCCTTCTATTTTCAATGACAGCCTGGCTGGATATAATATTCTTGGCTGCATATTTTTCTCATTTAATGCTCTGAATATATCATGCCAGTCCTTTCTGGTCTTCCAGGTCTTTGTTGCCAATCTAATGTTTCTACCATTGTAGGTTACAGGTCTCTTGTCCTGAGCTGCTTTCAGAATTTTCTCTTTGTCTCTGAGACTCATGAGTTTTACTATTAGATGTCAGGGTGTTGACCTATTTTTATTGATTTTGAGAGGGGTTCTCTGTGCCTCTGGATTTTGATGCCTGTTTCCTTCCCCAAATTAGGGACATTCTCTGCTATAATTTGCTCCAAGATACCTTCGGCCCCTCTCTCTCTTTCTTCTTCTGGGATCCCAATTATTCTAATGTTGTTTCGTCTCATGGTATCACTTATCTCTTGAATTCTGCCCTCATGATCCAGTAGTTGTTTATCTCTCTTTTTCTCAGCTTCTTTATTTTCCATCATTTGGTCCTCTACAGCACTAACTCTCTCTTCTGCCTCATTTATCCCAGCATTTAGAGCCTCCATTTTTGATTGCACCTCATTAATAGCCTTTTTATTTCGACTTGGTTAGTTTTTAGTTCTTTTATTTCTCCAGAAAGCATTTCTCTAATATCTTCCATGTTTTTTTCAAGCCCAACTAGTATCTTTAAAATCATCATTCTGAACTCTAGTTCTGACATCGTACTAATGTCCGTACTGATTAGGTCCTGGCAGTCAGTACTGCCTCGTTTTTTTTCTTGAGGTGATTTTTTCCATCTTGTCATTTTGTCCAGAGGAGTATAGATGAATAGAGAACAAAATGCTAACAGGGTAACAATGACCCCAGAAAATATACACTAAACAAATCAGAAAAGACCTGGAATTGGGAGAAAGAAAGGGAAAGAAAGAAAAAAGAAAAAAAAGAAAGAAAAAGTTAAAAACAAACAAAAACAAAACAAAACAGAATATGATCAAATATGATCAGGCTGGTGCATAGATCAGTGCTACATACTAGATTTTGGGTGTATTTTGGTCTGTTAGAAGACAGTGCCTCCCAAAATTTTAAAGAAAGATAAACTTATATATGTACAAAAATAAGGGTTAATACGATGAAGGGATGGAATATGACCATAAAGATGAAAATTATAAAAGATTTTATAAAAGGAATTGATAAGAAGTTGGTTGAAAAAAGAAAGAAGAGGATTTAAAAAAGAAAAAAAAAAGGGAGAGAATGTGATCAGGCAGGAGACTAGAACCAAGCCATACACTAGAGATTTAGGGTATATTTTGATCTGTTAGAAGAAACTGTATCTCCAAAATTTTAAAGAGAGAGCAACTTAGATATATATACCAAAAATAAGGGTAACTACTATGAAGGGATAGAATATGGCTCTAAGAATGAAAAATAAAAAAAAAAAATTTTTTTAAAGGGATTGAGAAGATGTTGGTTGAAAAAGGGAAAAAGAAAAATTCAAAAAAAAAACAAAAAAGAAAAGACAGTTTAAAAAAAATTAACTTTGATAGACTAAAGAATCATAGTAAAAAAGCCATGGATTCTACGTGCAGTATTCCCCTAGCTCTGGAGTTCTGCCGTTCTCATTGATCAGTAAACTTGGTCTTGGCTGGCTGTTCTTGCGGATCTCCTGGGGGAGGGGCCTGTGGCTGTGGTTCCCAAATATCTTTGCAGGAAGCCGAATTGCCCCGCCCTTGCCAGGTCCGGGCTAAGTAACCTGCTCGGGTTTGCTCTCAGGAGCTTTTGTTCCCTGCAAGCTTTCTGGACAGCTTTGGAGGACGAGAGTGAAGATGGCGGTCTCCCAGTCTCCGCCCCAGAGGAGCCAAGAACTCGGGACCCCACTCCTCAGTGCACCCCCAGAGAAAAGCAGTCACTCACTCCTGTCTCCCCAGTCTCCTGCCGCACTCCGTGCTCACCTGGCCTGTGACTGAGCGTTTCTATCTCTGGCACATGACCCCATGTGGAGTCTCCAAACCCAGCAGATCCCTGTGGTGCGCTCCCGTGCCGCTCCTCCCGGGGGGAGGAAGGAGAGTCTCCCCGGATCTGCCACTTTTTGGGTCCCTGCTGGAGGAGCAGTGGCCCGACTGTGCCTCGGATCATGGTTTATGGCAACCCCGAGCTGAGAGCCTGCTCCTTGGCTCCGTCTCTGCAGCCGGCTTCCCCGCTCTGATACCTGGGAGCTCTGCCACACTCAGGCACCCCCGGTCTTTCTGTGACCCCGAGGGTCCTGAGACCACACTGTCCCATGAGGGTTCCACCCCCCACTTAGCCACCGGAGTGACGTCCCTCAGCAGAGCAGACTTTTAAAAGTTCCGATTCTGTGAGACAGGAGTCCATCAAAATCCTAAAGGAGAACACAGGCAGCAACCTCTTTGACCTCAGCCGAAGCAACTTCTTCCTTAGAAACATCGCCAAAGGCAAGGGAAGCAAGGGCAAAAATGAACTATTGGGACTTCATCAAGATAAAAAGCTTTTGCAAAGCAAAGGAAACAGTCAACAAAACCAAAAGACAACCAACAGAATGGGAGAAGATATTTGCAAATGACATATCAGATAAAGGGCTAGTATCCAAAATCTATAAAGAACTCATCAAACTCAACACCCAAAGAACAAAGAATCCAATCAAGAAATGGGCAGAAGACATGAACAGACATTTTTCCAAAGAAGACATCCAAATGGCCAACAGACACATGAAAAAGTGCTCAATATCGCTCAGCATCAGGGAAATCCAAATCAAAACCTCAATGAGATACCACCTCACACCAGTCAGAATGGCTAAAATGAACAAGTCAGGAAATGACAGATGTTGGCGGGGATGCGGAGAAAGGGGAACCCTCCTACACTGTTGGTGGGAATGCAAGCTGGTGCAGCCACTCTGGAAAACTGTATGGAGGTTCCTCAAAAAGTTGAAAATAGAGCTACCATATGATCCAGCAATTGCACTACTGGGTATTTACCCCAAAGATACAAAAGTAGGGATCCGAAGGGGTACATGCACCCCGATGTTTATAGCAGCAATGTCCACAATAGCCAAACTGTGGAAAGAGCCAAGATGTCCATCGACAGATGAATGGATAAAGAAGATGTGGTATATATATACAATGGAATATTATGCAGCCATCAAAAGGAATGAGATCTTGCCATTTGCAACGACGTGGATGGAACTGGAGGGTATTATGTTGAGTGAAATAAGTCAAAAAGAGAAAGACATGTATCATATGATCTCACTGATATGAGGAATTCTTAATCGCAGGAATCAAACTGAGTGTTGTTGGAGTGGGGGGTGGGGTGGGAGGGATGGGGTGACTGGGTGATAGACACTGGGGAGGGTATGTGCTCTGGTAAGCGCTGTGAATTGTGAAAGACTGTTGAATCTCAGATCTGTACCTCTGAAACAAATAATGCAATATATGTTAAGAAAAAAAAAAAAAGAAGAAGAAGAAGAAGAAGGTAGCGGGAGGGGAAGAATGAAGCGGGGGAAATCCGAGGGGTAGACAAACCATGAGAGACGATGGACTCTGAAAAACAAACAGGGCTCTAGAGGGGAGGGGGGTGGGAGGATGAGTTAGCCTGGTGGTGGGTATTGAGGAGGGCACATTCTGCATGGAGCACTGGGTGTTGTGCACAAACAATGAATCATGGAACACTTCATCTAAAACTAATGATGTAATGTATGGGGAGTAACATAAGAATAAAAAATTAAAAAAAATTAAAAAAAATTTAAAAAAAAAGTTCCGATTCTGTGCTCCACGGCTCTATCACTTGCCAGAAGCGGCCGACGGAGGCCCCTCCCCCGCCGTCTATCCTCCCGAATATCACCTCGGATTCACTTCTCCGCACGTCCTACCTTCCAGAAAGTGGTCGCTTTTCTGTTCAGAGAGTTGTTGCTATTCTTTTCTTTGATATCCTGTTGAGTTTGTAGGTGTTCAGAATGGTTTGATCCCTATCCAGCTGAATTCCTGGGACCAAACAAAATCCAGGTCTCCTACTCCTCCGCCATCTTGCTCCGCCCCCTAGAGAAATTAATTTTTGCATAAGATCTTGTATCCTGCAATCTTTCTAAACTCACTTATCACTTCTAGTAGATTCCATCAGATTTTCCACATAGGCAATCATGTCATCTGTGAGTAAATATGATTCACTTCTTCTTTTCCAATCTTGATGCATTTTGTTTCATAAAACCTCAGGTACAAAGTGGAATAGATGTGATGAGAGTGGGCATGCTGGCTTGTTGCTGTTCTTATGGACAAAGCATTCAGTCTTTTACCACTACATATGATGTTAACTCTAGGCTTTTTCACAGACGCACTTTGGTTGAAGAACTTCCCTCTTTCCTGGTTTTCTAAGAGTTTTTTTTCGATCAGAATGGATGTTGGGGGTTTTTTCCAAATGGTTTTTCTGTTACTATTAAGATGGTAGGTTTTTTTTATTATTTAATTTATTAATGCAGTACATTGCATTGGTTGATGTTTTTCAAATGTTAAACTAACCTCGCGTCCCTGAGATAAAACCCACTTATTTGTGATGGCTTTCGATACGCCAACTTGGCGAGGCTAAACTATATTCCCTAGAATTCCCTTCCTAGTATGTTTTCAGTTAGGATAAGCTGTAAGAGATATTCTCTGGCAAGGACAGGTGAGATGATAGTGGTCATTTTTTTTAAAGATTTTATTTATTTATGTGATACAGAGAGAGAGAGAGAGAGTGCACAGTCGGGGGAAGCAGCAGAGGGAGAGGGAGAAGCAGATTCTTCACTGAGCAGGGAGCCTGATGCAGGGCTCGATCCCAGGACCCTGAGATCATGACCTGATCTGAGCTGAAGGCAGATGCTTAACTGACTGAGCCACCCAGGTGCCTCGATAGTGGTCATTTTATAGCACACACACACCTCTCAACTATCCAGTCAAACACCAATCTAGGTGACAACGTAAATGATTTTTTAGAAATGAGGTCATATATATGTATGGTTCTGTTGGGTTCACTGAAGTCTTTGTATCCTATAAATATTCCTGAACTTTGTTCTAGTGCTCAGCCAAGTTACTGGAAACAGTGTGATCCTATCGGGCATTGCCTTTCAGATTCGTTAAGTGGAACCAGAACAGCATTTATCCTAATGAAGTAAGACCATTCTGAGTATGGTATCTAACGCTCCATGAATTACTAGGTTTTCCAGTCTGGCTGGTGAGAACAGCTATGAATCCCAGACCTTTATGAGCACCCAGGCACTGTTCCTCCATTTTTTCTAATGGTCCTTCCCTCAACCTTAGCTGTTTCCTCACCTGCATGCACTGACCCATTCACTGCTGAGTCCTCTCCGTGTGCAAATTTGATCGCAAGGACTTCATCACATGACCACACCTAGTACCTGGGGGACTGAGAAATGTAAATTCTACCTGGGCCGAATGGTGGGAGCTGCTCTTCCCCCGCCCCGAGGTGGCGGGGCAGGGGGGAGACCTCTTCTGTGTGCAAATCCTCTTCTGTGTGGCTCTCTGAGTTTCCCTCCTAACTCCTCCACATGAGAACGTTCTCAAGGCAGGAAGCTGAGCTTGAAAACATTTGCTTTCCCATCTTTCAGGGTAATTGTCCTTCACAACTTGATACCCAAAGCCTTAACTACCACTGTTTCTTATCTTTTGTCTAGGTTTGTAATTGTTCCATGCAGGAGGGTAAATTAGGTCCTGTTATTCCATCTTGGTTGGAAATGGAAGTCTGAGAAATGCTTTTGAAGTTGCTGCCCTTCCACTCATTGAATGTGAGCTTGGAATACCGTTGGCTGCAAGAAACTGAAAATAAGACTCTGCATAAACCATTTACTATTTACCCATGTAGTAAATATGGCTAGTCATTCCCCAATATCCTGTTCTCCCCTCTCCTCTCCATATAGAACTCCCAAATGTTAGTTGGGCACATGGCCACCCAGGGCCCAGGTAGAATTTACATTTCTCAGTCCCCCAGGTACTAGGTGTGGTCATGTGATGAAGTCCTTGCAAATTTACTGTAAATGAAAGTTTACAAAATGCTGCCAGCGATGTATTCTTACCTTAATAAATATATACCTTTTATTTTAATAGAAATAATGTTTAATTTTATTTAACATGATTAATTTGAGCTTTCTGTCATTCATATCTGAACCTAGTTCTAACAAATAGCAAAAAACAAAAATTATAAGGGCAGATGAATCTCAGAGTTAGTCATGATACAGAGATAATATCCAGAACCCAGCACTTTCCATAATTACGCTCCACCCTCTTTAACATATTATTTTTTTCTTCTCATACTTGGAGCCTCAGTGTTGCAAGATGGCTGCCACAGATCCAGGCAGCACATTGTGTACAAGCAAAAAGAAGGGGGGGAAGAGCAGCTCCCACCATTCACCATTTTCATCTGGCATCTGTCTCTTTTACCAAGAAAGAAAAAACCTCCCAAAATTCCCTTCCACACTTCATTACTCAGGACTTGGCTACATGGCCACTCCTACTGCAAGGGAGGCTAGGAAAGTTACTGTCTGCTTTTCTAGCCTCTGCTGTGGGAGGCAAGCAGGGGGAAAAGTGTTTGGGTGTGGCTGTTGGGTTGGGCCACCAACATTATCTGCTCCACACAATAGGGATTACAGTCATCCTAAAAGCAAAAGGTTTTGAAAGCCCAGACATCTGAATATACTTTTTTTGTGGGGAGGGGAGAGGAGAAGAGAAAAGAAGGAGAATGTTTTTTCTCAGACTATCTTTGGGATTCTCAGACTTCGGTGTGTAAGGGATTTATTGATCAGAGGTGTATGGAGAAATCAAGGCATATTTTATGTATTATATTTCATGAGTGGCTAAAGAAATTTTCACAGAAAACTGACTCTGTCTGCTTTTATTTCTGCACTCACCAACTTGGATGCTAACCACTGTGTAAGATGCAGCTCTATTTGTCCTTTATTAAACTCTCAGGCCCATAGGCTCTGAGAGATTCAGCTCTAGAAGCTTTCTTCTCAGGTTTGTACTTTGGAAGTCAAGAGGCCTGGAATGCTGGTTATTTTGGGCATCAAAGCCTCAAAGGTGTTACTCCGCCTTCCCTACTCAGGAACTAACCACAGTTCTGGAATCCTTACCCTCTTGGAGGCCTCTTGGGCTTATGGGTAGAACTCTTGGTGAATGTTGCTTAGAAGTCACACTGAGGAAAAAAACACACTGTGGCAGCTCTCTCCCACCCTCCAAAATATTTACTCTATGAAAATAAATGTGTAACCCAGATGTTGACTGGTTGAACTTCACTCCATGCCCTGCTGAAGTCCAAAGGCCTCTGTGACCTCCCCTGGGTCTGTGGTCTCTTGGTAACCTTAGATTCTGGCATTAGATGGCCATTTTCTTTAGCATGGATGCACACACACACTCACAGATGCCTACGTGTACACACATATACATGCATCCATACATAAACACGTGCGCACAGCACACGCACGCACACAAACACTGACACCCTGTCTGTGCAGTCCAGTGTGCGGAAGCTCTGAATGCTTGCATCGCCTCCCCAAATTCATATGGTGAAGTCTAATCCCCAGTATGATGGTATTTGGAGGTGGAGTCTTCAGGGGGTGATTAGGTCAGGAGGGAAGAGCCCTCGCGAAGGGGGTTAGTGCCCTTATCAGAAGAGGTCAGGGTTGGGTCTGTCCGCTGGGCCACAAGGAGGGCACGGCAGAAGGGCGTGTGCAGGCCAAGAAGAGGGCCCTCACCGGAATCCGACCACGCTGGCGCCCGACCTCAGACTTCCTGCTCCAGACCCGTGAGAAATAAATGTCTGCTGTCAATCACCGCACACAAGTCTGCAGGCCTTTGTGACAGCAGCCGCAGCTGACCGGGTCAGGGAGGGAGGGGGGCGCACGGGGCACGGCAACAGCCACCCGCCCGCAGCGCACAGGCTGCTTCCAAAGAGGCCCTTCCTCTGCTTCCACCACGCTTTCTCACTAGCCCTTTGCCCCTCTCACAGCCCCACAGAGGCAGCCCCACACCAACCCCTCTGAGGGGGGCCAAATCCCGAGCAAGCCCTGATGGGTGCCCATCCAGCCTTCAGGGCCCGGCGGGACACCGACTGAGGGTCCAGTCCACGCACCCCCCTCCCCCAAGGGACCTGAGCCTTCCATCCCGCAGCACAGGCTTCTCCACTCCCCACTCTCCACCGCCGCACAGGCCGTTCTTCCCGGCCTCCAGCCGTGGGACCTGGACGTGGCCCCCTGTCAGGCAGGGCCCTTGGAGACTCCCTTCGGGATGCCGGCCAGGGGTCCGCCGAGAAGCCAGCTGTCAGGAGGGGACGCAGACTGTGCAATGGGTTGTGTGGCTGCCATGTTGAAGAAGCGAGAGAAATCAGCACAATGCTGGTGAGAGGCGAGCGTCTAGAGCGGGTTAAAGGGCCACCCCGGGACCCAGCCCTGTCACCGGCACGCCCTCTCATTGTCTCCCCGCAGAGCAGGGCCACGAGTGGGGCAGCATGGCCGGAGACTCAGCCACAGGTGGGTCTTGTTTGTTTTCGTGAAACAAAACCACTCACAGATCAGAATGTTTTGCGTAAAAGTCAGGAACCTTAGCTTGTCTTTAAAACTCCACAGTTCAGGCAACCCTGGGCCTCTGTTTTCCCGGGGAAGCGATCAGCTGGGACTGAGGAGGAGGGGTCCCCTAGCCCAGGCTCTGTCTCCAGCTGGCCAATGGTCTCACTCTGACATCTTCCTTCTGCTCACTTACTTCCCCAGAGGGAGCCGCCATCGGTCGTCGTTGAGAACCCCAGTAGTAGCCTTGACAAGCCTCCTAGCCTGCCTCCTCCCCAGATGCACTGCATCTTCCCAGGCCTCAGCACTTTCATTCCTGCGCTGCAGCCCTGGCCTGAAGACATGGCAAGTCTGGGCAGAAGGTGCAGGGAGCAGAGGGAGGGCCATAGACTGGTCAGCTAACAGTGGACAGAAAGCCAGCCTACCAGCCCCCAAGCTGAGGCCCCTAGCCTGAGCAGAGGAAGAGCCTTGGGCAGGCTGGGCTGGGCCCCTTCCTGGCCGGCCTTCTGCTCTAAGGCATACTATTGATCTCCCCAGAAGCAGACTCTGAGTTAGATATCCACTTGCAGGATGCCCTGGAGAGCAGCACCGTGGAAGACAGGAAGGAAGCAAGCAGTCTTAGTCAGGCTGCCATAACAAATACCATCAATTGGGCCACTTAAACAACAGCTCACACTTCTGGAGCTTAAGAGTCCAAGATCAAGGTTCCAGCTGATTTGGTTCCTGGTTTGCAAGCAGATGCCTTCTTGCTGTGTCCCCATGTGGCAGATCTTCTCGTGTCTCACTGTTTAAGGGCACTAATCCCATTCATGAGGCTCTACCCACATGACCTGTCACCACCAAAGGCCCACCTCCTACCACAATCACACTGAGGGGTTAGGACTTCAACATAAGAATTTTAGAGGAATACAAACATGCAGTCCATCACACAAACCTTGATGAAGGGACAGTTGAGCTACAGTGTAGGCTTGACACAGGCCTCAGCCATCCTCTGGGGGGCTCTGGAGCTGGTGGCTTGCAGAGTTGTCCCAAGTTGGGAAGACAGGCCAGGCCTTATTCCTGGTGTCAGTCTGTTACTAAAAGGAGCCAGGAATGAGCCGTTTCTCTTCAGGTGACGAAATCACCAAAAAGCTGATCAGTGCCTGGTCAGCAGCCAGAAAATAAGTCCCTTGTTCCTGAAGGGGGATCTGAAAAGTTCATCCCAGCGTCCACCACAATGTGACCCTGAAATAAAACCCTAGGGGAGCTCCTCAGGGACAGATCCATGGTGGTTCAGAGCTCAGAGGTCTCTGCCCCGCCCAGCGTTTTATCTGTCCTGTAAGTCCTGACTTAGCACCGCTGGCCTCAGAGCTCAGCCCAAAGGACCCCAGGGAAAAGCTTTCCATGCAATAACATGTGGAACCTCTCCTGGTGAATGCAGTAATCCTAAGTGGAGAGCAGACCTTCTCCCCAACAGTGAGGAAGCTCCTGCACCATATCCCAAAGAGGAGCTGACTCTGCTCTCCCCCTGGGTTTCTTTGAGTAGAAGAAAGATCTGGCAATGACCCGCTGAGAAATGAGGAGAAACAGTAAAGCAGCGGGCTAACTTCACTGCAGGACGGCTCACTGAGGAGGGTAGGACTCAAGCAAGGCCGGCAAGGAAGGTGGCATTGAAATGCAGAGAGAGGTGACAGCCGAACCAGGGAGACCAGGTGGGAGTGCGGAAGATGTTTAGATGTGTGGGGACAGAAATCAGAGAAGCTCAGCGACAGGGTAGACGCTGCCATTGACTCACCCAACAAATACCACATGAGGACATGGTAACATCAGGAATTCATGAAGTAAGCAAATAACCTGTAAAAAAGTATATGAAAGAGCGACCCTGAAGGGACTGGTGGAAATAGTGCTGGCCTAAGTAAGTCTGGAAATGAGGGGAGTCTCTAAGAACAGCGTCCAGAGAGCACATAAGCGCCCAGTCCAGCTGGCAAAGTGGTTTCCTATGGGTGAGCAATTCTAATGCCTCCCTCCATGTATCCTGGAATTGTACAATTGACTAAGGACCTGAACAGCAGGTGGCGGGGCCAGGTTTCTCACTCACTCACTGAGTGGGAGATTACAGGCAAATCAGGGCAGAGGGCTGGGCTGGAATGATCCATGCATAATGGACTGGAGTTGGAGACATGAATACAAGCTCATGTTTAGCTTAAGACAGGTATTGATGGCCACGTGTGGAAATATTTATGGACATGGGTGTGTGCACACGCAGATACTTCTTTGCTCTGCGAGTTGGAAGGGCCTAGAAGAAATGGCAGTCCCCTAGCACAGCCACACCCAGACATTGGTTTCTGATACCATTCTGCAGCAGAAGGAACAGGGCTCCCTGGGGAAACGGCTGATTCCAGGGTTGGGTCAGGGAATATGCAGGATGGCCCTGGAACATCTTGCAGTGCTGAAAGTAAGGAAGTGCTCAAAAAACAAAACCAAAATAAGTGGCTAAAATTCTCTCAATAAAGTTTTGCAGTTTTGTCCAAATAAAAAAAAAAAAAACCCACAATAATGAGGGCTGCAAGAACCACCTGAAGGAGCTTCCGCTGGCCTAAGCTGGAACAAGTGGAGCAGGAGACCAAATAATGTGGTACATTATAGCCCCAAATATAAAGTACACATGCATGAGTCCTGGGGACTCGCGTTCCAGACAACCTTCTCGCCCCATGTCTGGCCTGCAGGCTCTACCCTCAGTTGCAAACTCGGGAGCTGTTTCACACCGGTGATGGAACAAGTGTAACACAACGTCGGGTGGCTTGGGAGGCCCCGTGCGTGCGGTGCCCCTGCTGAGCTCCGGGAGTCCTCAAGGGTGGTGTAGGAGTCAGCTCAGGTTCCAGAGCAAAGTCCCATAGATCAGGTGGCTGAGATAACAGATAGTTCCTCTCTCACAGTTCTGGAGGCTGGAATTCAAAGATGAAGGTGCTTGCGGACTTGGTTTCTTCTGGGGCCTCTGTCCTTGGACGGCTGTCTTCTCCCTGTGTCATGGTCACCCCTCTGTGAATGTCTATGTACATAATCTACTCTTCTTATAAGGACACTAGTCATATTGGATAGCCCCCCCCCATGACTTCATTTTAACTCAGTTACCTCTTTAAAGACCCTGCCTCTAAATACAGTTACATCCAAGATATGGGGTATTAAGACTTCCACATACGAATGGAGGAAAAGGCACAGCCCAGGGGCTTCCACACACCCAGAAGCCCCTCTGTGCGTGAGGCTGATCTGCTGCCCCTCCTCAGGATCCCCCTGTCCACTGCCCACTTTGCCTACCACAGGAGGCCGGTTTCTGCCGGTGCGTCCACAGCAGGGTGCCAGGGCAACGCTGGGTCCAAGGCTGAGGCAGGGGATGGTCTCCCCCACACTCTTTGCCACACCCCACATCAGCTTGCCACCCACATCTGCAAGTTCCCCTGCTATGCTTGTCCATCACTTCTGGTCATCACAGCTACTCCTGAGTCTCACTGCCCCCACCAACCAGAAATGGTCCTTCCCCTAGACTCCAGAAGCTTGAGCCCAGTCCAAAGAGCCTTTGGGGGAAGAGAATTCCTGGCATATTCCTTTGTCTTCCACTCTCTTCCCAAGTCAAGCTCCCAGTCTTCCCCCAAGTGGATGCACAAGCTCCACTGTATATAAGCAGATTAACATTAGACCCTGGGAAGGGGCTGATGATGTTTACATCTGGGTCCTGGGCTCAGCCAGTCCAAGGTGCCCATGTGTATCCTCCACCTTGTAAAATCTGGACATCCCTCCAGAGGGCTCTATCCTGTCTTTTCAACACAATTCAGAGGCCAGGAAAGAGCCTTTGGCCTTGAGCTGGGACAGGGAAGCCCTCTCCTGCACTAAGTCATGCACCTGGGACAGTGTGTACTTCTCACCCTTCCTCTGGAACCACAACTCATTCATTGGCTCCCCTGTAGAGGGAGAGAACTCTCTATACCCTGGTGCCTTCCTCCTCCAGGGCTCCGACCTTAATTTCCTCGACCTTCACTAACCTCTGTGTAGGTCAGCCAGGTCCAAGGGCAGTGGAAAAGGTAAGAATGTACTAGAAAGCAGAGTCCCCCCCGTCCCCACCAGCCTGAGCCCAGTGTTTGTAGAACCCCCTCCCTGTTTACTAAGAGGTCAGGAGTAGCCAGGAAGTTGGCCCAACCCCAGCCCCTTGCTTATCGGCTGGCTTGAAGGCAGGGCAGCAGCTGGTCTAACCAGCTCCCTATCAGCCACAGATAGTTGGGTTGGCCCCCCTTGCTTAGATCCATTCACACCCTGTACTCCAGCCCATCCTCTAGAATGGGAGTAGCTGTGCAGCCATTGACTAGTGTGGGCCCACCAGGCAGCCCCAGTTCTGCAGCCCCTCCCAGATCCTTCTTGCAGCATCTGGAGTCAAGCGTGCTACATACGCCTGTGCCTGTCAGAGTTCATGGGAAGGAGAGCTGCTGTCTAAAAACCAGAGTCTTCAGTCCTCTCATCAATTGATTGCACAGGTAGTGCCCCATCCCCATTTTGTATTTCTCCTTCTCAGATAAGAGCTCGCCAGGTACGTTCGTTTGTACTACTGATGGCCGCTCATACACCGTGACAGCGGAGTGAGTGGTTGCACAGAAACCACATAGGGCTGGAAAAGCCTAAACTATTGACTATCTTGCTTTTCATGGAAAAGCTTGCTGACCCTTGGTGTCAGGCAGCATCACTATTATGCTTGGTGGCCAGTGCCAACCATCGCCCTCAGGGACTCTCATCCTCAGGGAACACTGGCCATGCTTCCTCACAAGGCAGTGTCGGGCTTCTAAGAGGCTGGGAGCAGAAACTGCAAAGTTCCTTGAAGCCTGGGCTCAGAAATCACGAGTTAGCCCCATGGCAGCCATATTGAGGGGGTGGGGACAGGATCCCATGATGGAAGACTCTGCGGCCACTCACCAAGGACCACATACCAAGGGTGGAAGGAACTGCCACCATCATCACAAAAATCATGCAGATGTCTTCCCCTGAACACCCCAGCTCAGCTGAGTCCAGCCCAAGGTCCTTGACAAAGCTTTACTAACTGGGTGAGGAGAATGGAGTATCACACAGAATGACCTTCACTGCATCCAGCGTGGTGTTCTTAGGGCTCAGATCCCCCAGACAGGTCCCCCGCATTCCTCCCATTCAATAGTACTCTTGCCTCCCTGCACCTCTGAGCCCCAGGCTCCTGTTATTAGCCACCTGAGAGCTGAAGTCTACATTTCCTAAAGTGACACTAGCAGGGCCCAGAGCCATTTATTTCATATACGGGTCCAACACAACTCAGCTTAAGCATCCCTCCATGTCCTTTACGCCCCCCATACCCACCATACCCCTTACTCTACATAAGAGAGAGAGAGAGATTTTTGAAATTCTACAACAGGGGTTGGCAAACTACTTGAGGGCCAAACCTGGCCAGCACCTGTTTTTGTGCAGGCTAAAAATGGTTTTTATATTTTTTAAGGATTGTTACAAAAAAGGAGAAGAAGAGTTTCAGCAAAGACCTTATGTGGATGTGGCTCATAAAACCTAATATATTTGCTATCTTCCCCTTTACAGGAAAAATCAGATTCCAGTGCAGTATAAAAAGTGGGAGATAGAGAGTGTAAAGGGGTCATGGGGCAGGAGGCTGCCCCATACCAACCTCCTGCCCTGATATCCTCCTTAGGGACTCCAAAGTCAGGAATACCTGGGGTCAAGAAGGGGCTGGGTGTCCCCTCTACAGGACTAGAAGAATCCCCACAGAAGGCCCTGGAAAACCTCCAAAGGCTCAAGACCTTCTCCAGCTAAGCAGTTCAATTCACTTTGACCTGGAGGGGTAGGGAGGTGTATCCACTTCCTTGGGCTGAACCCCATATTGGTGGCTTACAACAAGAGACAGGTAATGTCTCACAGTCCTGGAAGCAGAAGTCCAAGGTCGAGGTGGGCAGGCCACGTTCCCTCTGGAGGCTCCAGGGTCAGATCCTCCCCGCCTCTCTCAGCCTTCAGCAGCTCCAGTTGTTCTTCATGGCCACCATGCCCCGATATGTGCCTCCCTCTTTACATGGCCATCTCCTCTTCTCTGTGTCTCCTCTTCGGTCTCCTGTAAGGGCACCCATCATTGGATTTGGGACCCACCAGATACTCCAGGGGGTTCCCTAGTGGCACGCCTCCCACACATCACATGCGCCGTCTTCCACCAAGTGTTTGCGCGGTGACACTGCGGTTGCAGTGAAGCCGCTCCATGGCATGCTGTGAGCGCTGGCGGCATGGCAGGAATCAGCTGCTATCTCTCACTAGCCGTGCAGCTGAGGTACTCGGTCTCGAGAGATGACTCTCATGAGCCTCACCTCCCAGCAGGCACACCTGGGACTTGGGGTGGCCCACTCACTTTCACCTGTAGAGTAGTGGCGATGATACTGCACCAGTCCTGGCTGAAGCCTGAAGAGGGCCTGCTGCTGCCCCTTTCACGCTCTTGGGGCCCAGCCACCACATCAAGAAACCAAAGCGAAAGTGAAGACAAAGAACAGACCCGGGTGGCCAGCTGTCCCCACCAGGACGTGGACATGGAGCCCACTTGGGGATTCCAGGCCCAGCCACCACCTGCCCATTAGACCCCTCAAGTAAAACCAGCAGGACCACCACCCAGCTGGGCCCAGTCAATGTACAGCATCATGAAAGGCAAAAGAAGTGTTACTTCAAGACACCAAGTTTTAGGGTAGCTTGTTATGCAACAATAGCTAACTGAGGTGGTGACCCTGGCTCAGTCACTGAGCCTGTCTGTGCCTCAGTTTTCTCATCTCTACAGTGGGAACAGTCACCATCATACCTACCTCACTGGGCTTCTGTGAAGACTAAGGAAGTTAATATAGTACATGGACATCATGGGTATTTTACTCCTGTCCTCAAATTAGGCCTTGATGGTGAAGCAGGCACTGTCCTGCATGACCCAGAGGCCATCTGCAGATAGCCCCCTGCCTACCAGTGGCTCCCTGCATCTCCATGCCTGCGGGCAGTCAGAGGCCACACAGCCCATGGTCTGTCAGGCAGAGCAGGGAGAAGTGCCACAGGATGAATGCCTCCAGCAAAGGAGAGCTGGTGTTAACCCACCCTACACTTCCCACTCCCCTACCAATGTTTTCCAGATCCATTCCAGAATAAATGACTTACATCCAATCTTGTCTCTTGGCCAGCATTTGGGGGAAACCCAGGCTAAACAATATGTGAAAGGCATTCCAGGTAGGTAAAACAGAATAAAATTACAAATGTGGGAATGGCCATGTACATGAGGGCATGAGGAGAGAGGAGCAGGCTGGTCGGACTGGACCAGATTATGTGCCGTTGAGTGGCGAGGGTGTCACTGAGAAGGGCCCTGTCATGCAATGCCCAAGAGCTGAGTCTTTATTCTCAGGCAGAAAGGGGAGGCAGGTCACAGCAGAGGAAGGACACAGTCAACTCCCTTCTCTGCTGCCATCACCAGTGACCAATCGCCTGTGCCTTCCCTTTCCCTCTGCCATCTGGGAGAAAGACGGGTCTTACCTGTTGGCAGGTAAATCCTCTCAGTGCCATCCATCCTCCTTTTTGGAAATGTTGGTCCACCGATTAGTTTCTTTCTCCTACATCTCTATCTCCTCCCTTTGGATTTCTCCTCAGCCAATAAAATCACCTGTTGTCACCCAAATGTGTGAAGGTTTCTCTGGGCTCAGAGCTGAGGGCAGAGACTGAGGTCAGGGAGACCAGAGGGAGGAATGAAAGGTTTGGGGAGCTTCAGAGAGGCACAGACAGCCAAGGCTGTCTAAGAATAGGTCCATGGGGCGGGAGGGGGGGCGGTGGCATAGAAATGTTCCTTGAGGGGGTGGAGGTGAACAGTCAAAACTGAACAGTCCCCCTGCCTAGCTGGCCTGCCCTCATATAGGACCAAAGCTTTCCAGGGGCTGTTTCACATGCTGGCTTCCACTGCCTAGAAAGGAGTAGGACCTGGGGGGGAGTCTAGAGGGACAGACAAGCCGCCTGAAGGGCACACTGGCAGACAGACTACATTGCTCAAGATTCCTTTTTGCAAACAATAAGCTGACTTTCACTTAAATAAGCAGAAAAGGGACTTAATAGAAAGACCCAGAGTAGCTCACCACATCTATCAGAGAATGAGGGTCAGATCAGTGGGCAAGAAACCATGGGCAGAATCACCTTCAAGATCACACCACAGGGAGAGACTCATTGGTCTTGGCTGGCACTGCTGCTGTGCTCTGGACACCACCCCAGCACTGCTGTGAGCTCTGTCCCAGGCACCACATGAATTAAGGCCACCATGGTGAATCACGAGCTGCCCTCTCTTCTTTTTGTTATTTGCTCCAAATCCAAGGCTCAAGGCAGAAGCATCTGCTTGGCCAACATAGGTCCTAGGCCCATAACCTGCCCAGGATCAAGGTAAGCAAGTATCATACAGAATCTGATTCCTCAGCCTGAGTAAGGAAGGACAATGCTAGGGAGCCAAGACAGATTGCCTAGCACAGTCCACCCCTTTGACTGACTGACACACTCGGTTGGTGACCGCAGCTGCAAACCCAAACTCCTGAGTGATGACCACGTCTCCTCTGGTTGTTCTGGTTTCATCTCAACATACAGAACAATAGCGAAATTGTAAAGTTTACAGTTTAGCATCCCAAAACTTTACAAAGCATCCCAACCACAACAATGGGAGAAAGAGAGAGGAAAGAAACGTTAATCTGTACAAACATCTCTGTGACCTAACCAAGGAAAGACACGCAAATATGGCCATATCTTCATTCCAGCAACGGACCATGAGGCCATAGCTGCTGCCTGTGATTCCCACCTTCCCTTCCCAGTCGTAGTTCCTGCACTTCCAGCCAGCTTCGAGGAAGCTTCTTCTTTTTTTTTTTTTTTAATTTTTTTATTCTTATGTTAATCCCCTTACATTACAACATTAGTTTTAGATGAAGTGTTCCATGATTCATTGTTTGTGCACAACACCCAGTGCTCCATGCAGAATGTGCCCTCCTAAATACCCACCACCAGGCTAACCCATCCTCCCACCCCCCTCCCCTCTAGAACCCTGTTTGTTTTTCAGAGTCCATCGTCTCTCATGGTTCGTCTACCCCTCCGATTTCCCCCGCTTCATTCTTCCCCTCCCGCTACCTTCTTCTTCTTCTTCTTCTTTTTTTCTTAACATATATTGCATTATTTGTTTCAGAGGTACAGATCTGAGATTCAACAGTCTTTCACAATTCACAGCGCTTACCAGAGCACATACCCTCCCCAGTGTCTATCACCCAGTCACCCCATCCCTCCCACCCCACCCCCCACTCCAACAACACTGTTTGTTTCCTGCGATTAAGAATTCCTCATATCAGTGAGATCATATGATACATGTCTTTCTCTTTTTGACTTATTTCACTCAACATAATACCCTCCAGTTCCATCCACGTCGTTGCAAATGGCAAGATCTCATTCCTTTTGATGGCTGCATAATATTCCATTGTATATATATACCACATCTTCTTTATTATCCATTCATCTGTCGATGGACATCTTGGCTCTTTCCACAGTTTGGCTATTGTGGACATTGCTGCTATAAACATTGGGGTGCACGTACCCCTTCGGATCCCTACTTTTGTATCTTTGGGGTAAATACCCAGTAGTGCAATTGCTGGATCATATGGTAGCTCTATTTTCAACTTTTTGAGGAACCTCCATACAGTTTTCCAGAGTGGCTGCACCAGTTTGCATTCCCACCAACAGTGTAGGAGGGTTCCCCTTTCTCCGCATCCCCGCCAACATCTGTCGTTTCCTGACTTGTTAATTTTAGCCATTCTGACTGGTGTGAGGTGATATCTCATTGAGGTTTTGATTTGGATTTCCCTGATGCCGAGCGATATTGAGCACATTTTCATGTGTCTGTTGGCCATTTGGATGTCTTCTTTGGAAAAATGTCTGTTCATGTCTTCTGCCCATTTCTTAATTGGATTCTTTGTTCTTTGGGTGTTGAGTTTGATGAGTTCTTTATAGATTTTGGATACTAGCCCTTTATCTGATATGTCATTTGCAAATATCTTCTCCCATTCTGTCGGTTGTCTTTTGGTTTTGTTAACTGTTTCCTTTGCTTTGCAAAAGCTTTTTATCTTGATGAAGTCCCAATAGTTCATTTTTGCCCTTGCTTCCCTTGCCTTTGGCGATGTTTCTAGGAAGAAGTTGCTGCGGCTGAGGTCAAAGAGGTTGTTGCCTGTGTTCTCCTTTAGGATTTTGATGGACTCCTGTCTCACATTGAGGTCTTTCATCCATTTGGAGTCTATTTTTGTGTGTGGTGTAAGGAAGTGGTCCAGTTTCATTCTTCTGCATGTGTCTATCCAATTTTCCCAACACCATTTGTTGAAGAGACTGTCTTTGTTCCATTGGACATTCTTTCCTGCTTTGTCGAAGATTAGTTGACCATAGAGTTGAGGGTCCATTTCTGGGCTCTCTATTCTGTTCCATTGATCTATGTGTCTGTTTTTGTGCCAGTACCATGCTGTCTTGATGATGACAGCTTTGTAATAGAGCTTGAAGTCCGGAATTGTGATGCCACCGGCTTTGCTTTTCTTTTTCAATATTCCTCTGGCTATGCGGGGTCTTTTCTGGTTCCATACAAATTTTAGGATTATTTGTTCCATTTCTTTGAAAAAAGTGGATGGTATTTTGATGGGGATTGCATTGAATGTGTAGATTGCTCTAGGTAGCATGGACATCTTCACAATATTTGTTCTTCCAATCCATGAGCATGGAACGTTTTTCCATTTCTTTGTGTCTTCCTCAATTTCTTTCATGAGTATTTTATAGTTTTCTGAGTACAGATCCTTTGTCTCTTTGGTTAGCTTTATTCCTAGGTATCTTATGGTTTTGGGTGCAATTGTAAATGGGATCGACTCCTTAATTTCTCTTTCTTCTGTCTTGTTGTTGGTGTATAGGAATGCCACTGACTTCTGTGCATTGATTTTATATCCTGCCACTTTACTGAATTCCTGTATGAGTTCTAGCAGTTTTGGGGTGGAGTCTTTTGGGTTTTCCACATAAAGTATCATATCATCTGCAAAGAGTGAGAGTTTGACTTCTTCTTTGCCAATTTGGATGCCTTTGATTTCTTTTTGTTGTCTGATTGCTGTGGCTAGGACTTCCAATACTATGTTGAATAGCAGTGGTGATAGTGGACATCCCTGCCGCGTTCCTGACCTTAGGGGGAAAGCTCTCAGTTTTTCCCCATTGAGAATAATATTTGCTGTAGGTTTTTCATAGATGGCTTTTATGATATTGAGGTATGTACCCTCTATCCCTATACTCTGAAGAGTTTTGATCAAGAAAGGATGCTGTACTTTGTCAAAAGCTTTTTCTGCATCTATTGAGAGGATCATATGATTCTTGTTCTTTCCTTTGTTAATGTACTGTATCACATTGATTGATTTGCGGATGTTGAACCAACCTTGCAGCCCAGGGATAAATCCCACTTGGTCATGGTGAATAATCCTTTTAATGTACTGTTGGATCCTATTGGCTAGTATTTTGGTGAGAATTTTTGCATCCATGTTCATCAGGGATATTGGTCTGTAATTCTCCTTTTTGATGGGGTCTTTGTCTGGTTTGGGGATCAAGGTAATGCTGGCCTCATAAAATGAGTTTGGAAGTTTTCCTTCCGTTTCGATTTTTTGGAACAGTTTCAGAAGAATAGGTATTAATTCTTCTTGAAATGTTTGGTAGAATTCCCCTGGGAAGCCATCTGGCCCTGGGCTTTTGTTTTTTGGGAGATTTTTGATGACTGCTTCATTTCCTTAGTGGTTATAGGTCTGTTCAGGTTTTCTATTTCATCCTGGTTCAGTTTTGGTAGTTGATACATCTCTAGGAATGCATCCATCTCTTCCAGGTTATCTAATTTGCTGGCATAGAGTTGCTCATAATATGTTCTTATAATTGTTTGTATTTGTTTGGTGTTGGTTGTGATCTCTCCTCTTTCATTCATGATTTTGTTGATTTGGGTCATTTCTCTTCTCTTTTTGATAAGTCTGGCCAGGGGTTTATCAATCTTGTTAATTCTTTCAAAGAACCAGCTCCTAGTTTCGTTGATCTGTTCTACTGTTCTTTTAGTTTCTATTTCATTGATTTCTGCTCTGATCTTTATGATTTCTCTTCTCCTGCTGGGTTTAGGCTTTATTTGCTGTTCTTTCTCCAGCTCCTTTAGGTGTAGGGTTAGGTTGTGTACTTGAGACCTTTCTTGTTTCTTGAGAAAGGCTTGTATTGCTATATACTTTCCTCTTAGGACTGCCTTTGCTGCATCCCAAAGATTTTGAACAGTTGTGTTTTCATTTTCATTGGTTTCCATGTATTTTTTTAATTCTTCTTTAATTTCCTGGTTGACCCATTCATTCTTCAGTAGGATGCTCTTTAGCCTCCATGTATTTGAGTTCTTTCCGACTTTCCTCTTGGGATTGAGTTCTAGTTTCAAAGCATTGTGGTCTGAAAATAGGCAGGGAATGATCCCAATCTTTTGGTACCGGTTGAGACCTGATTTATGACCTAGGATGTGATCGATTCTGGAGAATGTTCCATGGGCACTAGAGAAGAATGTGTATTCCGTTGCTTTGGGGTGGAATGTTCTGAATATATCTGTGAAGTCCATTTGGTCCAGTGTGTCATTTAAAGTCTTTATTTCCTTGTTGATCTTTTGCTTAGATGATCTGTCCATTTCAGTGAGGGAGATGTTAAAGTCCCCCACTATTATTGTATTGTTGTTGATGTGTTTCTTTGCTTTTGTTATTAATTGCCTTATATAATTGGCTGCTCCCATGTTAGGGGCATAGATATTTACAATTGTTAGATCTTCTTGTTGGATAGATCCTTTAAGTATGATATAGTGTCCTTCCTCATCTCTTATTACAGTCTTTGGTTTAAAATCTAATTTGTCTGATATAAGGATTGCCACCCCAGCTTTCTTTTGGTGTCCATTAGCATGGTAAATGGTTTTCCACCCCCTCACTTTCAATCTGGGGGTGTCTTTGGGTCTAAAATGAGTCTCTTGCAGACAGCATATTGATGGATCTTGTTTTTTAATCCAGTCTGTTAGCCTGTGTCTTTTGATTGGGGCATTTAGCCCATTTACATTCAAGGTAACTATTGAAAGATAGGAATTTAGTGCCATTGTATTGCCTGTAAGGTGACTGTTACCGTATATTGTCTGTGTTCCTTTCTGGTCTATGTTGCTTTTAGGGTCTCTCTTTGCTTAGAGGACCCCTTTCAAGATTTCCTGTAGGGCTGGTTTTGTGTTTGCAAATTCCTTTAGTTTTTTTTGTCCTGGAAGCTTTTTATCTCTCCTTCAATTTTCAATGACAGCCTAGCTGGATAGAGTATTCTTGGCTGCATATTTTTCTCATTTAGTGCTCTGAATATATCCTGCCAGTCCTTTCTGGCCTGCCAGGTCTCTGTGGATAGGTCTGTTGCCAATCTAATGTTTCTACCCTTGTAGGTTACATATCTCTTCTCCTGAGCTGCTTTCAGGATTTTCTCTTTGTCTATGAGACTCGTAAGTTTTACTATTAGATGTCGGGGAGTTGACCTATTTTTATTGATTTTGAGAGGGGTTCTCTGTGCTTCCTGGATTTTCATGCCTGTTTCTTTCCCCAAATTAGGGAAGTTCTCTGCTATAATTTGCTCCATTATACCTTCTGCCCCTCTCTCTCTTTCTTCTTCTTCTGGGATCCCAATTATTCTAATGTTGTTTCGTCTTATGGTATCGCTTATCTCTCGAATTCTGCCCTCATGATCCAGTAGTTGTTTATCTCTCTTTTTCTCAGCTTCTTTATTTTCCAGCATTTCATCTTCTATATTACTGATTCTCTCTTCTGCCTCATTTATTCTAGCAGTTAGCGCCCCCATTTTTGATTGCACCTCATTAATAGCCTTTTTGATTTCTACTTGGTTGGATTTTAGCTCTTTTACTTCTCCAGAAAGAGTTTCTCTAATAACTTCCATATTTTTTTCAAGCCCAGCTAGTATCTTTAAAGTGATGATTCTGAACGCTAGATCTGACATCGTACTAATGTCCGTATTGAGTAGGTCCCTGGCAGTCGGTACTGCCTCTTGTTCTTTTTGTTGAGGTGATTTTTTCCGTCTCGTCATTTTGTGCAGAGGAGAATAGATTAATGAGAGAACAAAATGCTAGCAGAGTAACCACGTCCCCAGAAAATATACTCTAAACAAATCAGAAAAGACCTGAAGCAGTGGGATAAGAAGGGGAAAGAGAGAAAAAAGAAAAAGAAAAAAAAAGAAAAAGATAAAGATAAAAACAAAAACAAAGAAAACAAAACAACAACAACAAAAGAAAAACCAGAATGTGATCAAATATGATCTATATGGTATATAGATCAGTGCCACACACTAGATTTGGGGTGTGTTTTGGTCTTTTAGAAGAAAGTGTCTCCCAAAATTTTAAAGAGAGAAAAACTTATATATGTACAAAAATAAGGGTTGATATGATGAAGGGATGGAAAATGACTGTAAAAATGGAAATTATAAAAAATTTTATAAAAGGAATTGATAAGAAGTTGTTTGAAAAAAGAAAGAGGATTTAAAAAAAGAAAAAAGAAAAAGAAAAAAAAAAGGGAGAGGATGTGATCAGGCAGGGGAATAGAAAACACCATATACTAGAGATTTAGGGTATATTTTAATCTGTTAGAAGAAACTATCTCAAAATTTTAAAGAGAGAACAACTTATATATATAAGCCAAAAATACGGGTAACTACTATGAAGGGATAGAATATGACTCTAAAAATGAAAAATAAAAATGTTTTTTTTTTAAAAAGGGATTGATAAGATGTTGTTTGAAAAAGGGAAAAAGAAAAATTCAAAAAGAAATAAAAAGACAAAAAGACAGTTAAAAAAAATTAACTTTAAAAGACTAAAGAATCATGGTAAAAAAGCCATGAATTCTATGTGCATATTCCCCTAGCGCTGGAGTTCTGCCATTCTCATTGATCGGTAAACTTGGTCTTGGCTGGCTGTTCTCGCTGATCTTCTGGGGAGGGGCCTGTTGCCGTGGTTTCCAAATGTCTCTGCCGGAGGCGGAATTGCCCCGCCCTTGCCCCCTCCTGGCTGAGTAATCTGCTCGGGTTTGCTTCTGGGGCTTTTGTTCCCTGCGAGCTTTCCGTACAGCTTTGGAGGCGGAGAGTGAAAATGGCGGCCTCCCAATCTCCGCCCCGGAGGAGCCGAGAACTCGGGCCTGCTCCTCAGTGAGCCCCCAGAGAAAAGCCGTCAGTCACTCCCATCTCCCCGGTCTCTGGCTGCACTCTGTGCTCAACCGGCCTGTGACCGCGCGCCTCTGTCTCTGGCACCCGACCCCGCGTGCAGTCTCCAAACCCAGCAGATCCCTGCGGTGCGCTCCCGCGCGGCTCCTCCCGGGGGAGGAAGGTGAGTCTCCCCAGATCTGCCGCTTGTTGGGTCCCTGCTGGAGGAGCAGGGCCCCGACTGTGCCACGGATCACAGTTTATGGCGACCCCGAGCTGAGAGCCTGCGCCTGGGCTCCGCCTCTGCAGCCGGCTTCCCTGCTCCGTTACCTGGGAGCTCTGCCGCACTCAGGCACCCCCGGTCTTTCTGTGACCCCGAGGGTCCTCACACCACACTGTCCCGGGGGGTTCCACCCCCCGCTGAGCCACCAGAGTGACGTCCCTCGGCGGAGCAGACTTTTAAAAGTTCCGATTTTGTGCTCCGCGGCTCTATCTCTTGCCAGAAGCGGCCGACGGAGGCCCCTCCCCCGCCGTCTATCCTCCCGAATATCGCCGCGGATTCACTTCTCCGCCCGTCCTACCTTCCAGAAAGTGGTCGCTTTTCTGATGATAGAGTTGTTGCTCTTCTTTTCTTCGATCTCCTGTTGGGTTTGTAGGTGTTCAGAATGGTTTGATCCCTATCCAGCTGAATTCCTGAGAGGAGACGAAATCCAGGTCTCCTACTCCTCCGCCATCTTGCTCCTCGAGGAAGCTTCTTGATTTCACCCCGGGTGGCCCAAGTCCCTAGGGTCTTCCACTATATTTTGCCATAAGATTTGGAAGTACTAGGAGGTCCTCTAGGTTCCATCCATTCTCCTTCTCACCTTCTCTGTGTGGCAACAAATACCAAAAGCAATACCATAAGCTATGAATATAATGGTGGGTAGACTAGATGTCACCTGGGGCTGCCCTGTGCTCTGAGATCTAATTAACATTGGCTCTACATCCCTAATTCTATGTCTTGTAGGCCTTCAAATCCCTCCCAAAGATGTCTACAAATGTCCCAAGGAAAAACATCTTTATGGTCCTCTTGTGCTCTGAGCCTCTGATTTGGGGCTAGCTGGCTCTGTTGTACACAGCCCCAACTTGGATGTGTGAAAAAAACAGCTCATCTGTCCAAATCCACCATTTTTCTTTCTTTCTGCCTTCACCCTCCCCTCTCTGTCCTTCCATCTGGTCCTTCCCCAGCCCCAAATTCCTCTCTTTTATCATGTCAAGCAACTTGACTACAACCTCATTCTGAGGACTCACTTCACACATGCCTTTAACTTACAGGAACTTGGCTACAATAGTTCCTGAAAATGAGGGAGAAAAATGCACATTAAATTTGATCATGTGGGATAATCCATGCCTATGTACTAGAAGGTGCAATTCTTACAGCGTGAGTTTCCAGCCTCATTTATGGTGATCCTAGCATTGAAAGACATGTATTTATCATACAAAACAATTGCTTCTAAATGCAGGCCAACTACTGATTCCACCCAACTTGAAGGGAAATACAGCTGTGATGGGCATACAGAGAGAGGGGGAGTCAGTGCCCAAGGTGGCTAGTATACATCACACAGTGCTCTGTGGATGAAGTAAGAAAAATTTCAACAGTAATTTTGGCTAATTAGGATTTCACCTTTTGACCTGGTTTTAGAATTTAACTATTTAACTCCCTTTTAAGACACAACTCAACTTGATTTGTTTTATTGCCTTTAATTAAAAACTATTTTTATAGCAATTTTAGGTTCATAGCAAAATTTAGTGGGAAGTACAGAGTTCCGCTATATCCCCTGTCCTCCCACACAGGCACAGCCTCCCTTATTATCAGCATTCTGCACCAGAGTGGTGCATTTGTTACAATAGATGAACAGTGACACGCCATTATTACCCGTGGTCCATAGTTTACACAAGGGTTCACTCTTGGCATTGTACATTCTGTGGGGTTGCACTAATGGTTAATGACATGTATCCATCATTATGGTATCACACAGTATTTTCACTGCCCTAATAATCCTCTGTGCTCTAATCATCCCTCCTCCCAACCCCTAGCAACCATGGATCTTTTCACCCTCTTCATAGTTTTCATTTTCCCAGAACGTCACATAGCTGGAATCAAACAATCTGTAGCCTTTTCACACCAGCCTCCTTCACTTAGTAATATGCATTCCTTTTTAGAGCCTAATAACATCCCACTGTATGACCATACTACAGTTTATCCATTCACCTACTGAAAATTCAACATCTCAGTTGCTTCCAAGTTTTAGCAATGATGAATAGAGCTACCATAAACATCCATGTGCAGGTTTTTGTACAAACATAAGTTTCCAGTTCATTTGGGTAAATACCAAGAAGTATGATTGCTGGATCTCATGGTAAGAAAATGTTTAGTTTTATAAGAAACTGCCAAACTGTCTTTCAAAGTCTCTGCACCATGTTGCATCCCCACCAGCCATGAATCAGAGTTCCTGTTGTTCCGCATCCTCACTAGCACTTGGTTTATCAGTCTTCTGGATTTTGGCCATTTACACGGATGTGTAGTCATGTCTCACTGTGGTTTTAATTTGCATTTCCCTGATGACAAATGATATGGAGCATCTTTTCATATGCTTACCTGTCATCTGTGCATCTGTGTGTCTTCTTTGAGGAGGTGTCTCTTCAGGTCTTTGACCCTTTTTTTTTTTTTTTTTTAGTCAGACTGTTCATTTTCTTACAGTTGAATTTAGGAGTTCTTTCTTTGCTTTTAATGATTTAGCTCCTAATCACAATTATGCCTCCCCTCTTATATCATGGGCTTATCAAGGTTTTTCCCAAACAAAGATATTGTCTCCCTTGGAGGATTTCTAGCCCCAGCTCATGTACACCTGCCAGCAGTAAGATCGGCAGTGAAGCCTGGCAAGCCAGGGAGAAGAGAAGGGGTGACTGATGGCTGGAGGAGATCTGGGAAGACCTCTGGGAAGAGGGGGCACATCTGGAGTGCTGCTGAAGAAAGGCTAAGACTCCAGTTGAGACATAGGGTAAGGAGGGCATAGCCGACTAGGGAGACAGCATCCGGAGAAGCCTGGGGAGGGACAGAGTGACCATGTGGACAATGTGCCTGAAAGTGAATGAAAGCAGGAATGGGGACACTGCCCAGGTTGGTGTAGGGGTGCACACTGACCAGGCTGGAACTTGCTACTAAATTGTTGGGACTTTATCAAAGGATCGCAAACTCCTAGAGGAGCCAAAGAGGTAACATAGATGGGTGAGGCAGGAACTGTGTGAGACAGTAGGGAGCAGTGAGATCTCTGACAAACTGGAGGTCACATGACCCCTCTAGAGGGGCAGGGCAGGGCCTATGGGCTATAGTTGGTAGATGCCCTTCAGGAACATGGCCCAGTACCGCCTTATCACTTTTCAAAAGTTGCTGAACATGTAGATTTTTATGTGAGATCTTATTTTTTAAATGCTAGCTTTGAGTTTTTGTATATGTGCTGCCGAAGCGAGCACTAGCTCTGAGTTTTTGAATCATGAGCACCAAAGTGTGGGCATAAGCTAAAATTGGCAGCAGGGCCGCCATGTGCTCTCCATGCACAAAAACACCTATGGGAATGCAGATGCATCCACACAGAGCCTGTGCACACTTCCGTGTACCTGCACATACGCACATTCAGTGCAGCCCTGAGCGCACACACACAGATAAGCATGTATGCCTGCACACACGTGCCTGAACTACCTGGCTGCACGTGCCTGCACACACACATGCACACCCATGTACACAAGTATTGCTCACGTGCACACATGCCCACACAGGCATGCAACCTTGTCCTGGAACTCTCCAGCAGAGGCCTAGAGAACAGACGTGCCCCCTTGGGCCTGGATGAAGATGGTAGTCAGTCCACATTCTCTGTGGATGAAGGGAAGGGGTGTCATGGGCCAAGTCTCTGCCTCACCATACATGGTACCTGCACCCAGCCCTGGGCTTTCTGCCTTCCTGCTTGGATTCCCTCCCCACTGGCCAATGCTTCTGTGAGCTGTCAGAGACCCAGGTGCCATGTCTTCCCTGTAGGTAGAGGCAGCCCCAGTCTGCCTGCACCTTTCCGCAGCCAAGGGACTGCTGCTGGGAGCATACTGTGCATTTCTCCAGAGCACCAGTGCAAGAGCAGGTTTTAAAAGTGCATTTTTATGGTGTCAGATGCACCCATGATAACCAATCCATGAACACTAAAGAACAAAGAGGGCAGGTGATAACCTGGCCACCTCCTCCCAACCCTCTTCCAGGGGCAGCCTCTTTTTATTAGTTTCAGGGGTAGAATTTAGAGATTCATCAGTTGCATATGATACCCAGTGCTCCTACCACCACATGCCCTCCTTAATGCCCATCATCCGGTTACCCCATCCCCCACCAACCTCCCCTCCAGCAACCCTCAGTTTGTTTCCTAGACTTAAGAGTCTCTTATGGTTTGTCTCCCTCTCTGTTTCTGTCTTATTTATTTTTCCTTCCCTTCCACTATGTTCATCTGTTTTGTTTCTTAAATTCCACAGATGAGTGAAATCATGTATTTGTCTTTCTCTGACTGACTTATTTTGCTTAGCCTAATACCCTCTAGTTCCATCCACATCATTGCAAATGCCAAGTTTTCATTTTCTTTGATGGCTGCATAATATTCCATATATATATATGCCACATCTTCTTTATCCATTCCTCTGTCTATGGACACCTGGACTCTTTCCACAGTTTGGCTATTGTGGACATTGCTGTTATAAACATTGGGGTGCATGTGCAGGGCAGCCTCTTTTAACTGTCTGGTTTTCATCCTACTAGGGACTGCATCCAAGCATAGCTGACATGTGAAATAACCTGTGTCTGGAGTTGCTGACTCTGGACTCTGCCAATTCCCTTAGGAAAGACGTAGTATCAGGCACCTTCCTTTCCCCCTCTCTCCTTCCCACCTCCTCCACAGCTAATGTTTGGAACTTACATTTTTCTCTTATTATCATTTTTTTATTATATTATATTAATCATCATACATTATGTCATTAGGTTTTGATGTAGTGTTCCATGATTCATTGTTTGCATGTAACACCCAGTGCTCCATTCAGTACGTGCCCTCTTTAATACCCATCACCAGGCTAACCCATCCCCCACCCTTCTCCCCTCTAGAACCCTCAGTTTGTTTCTCAGAGTCCATAGTCTCTCATGGTTCGTCTCCCGCTCCGATTTCCTCCCCTTCATTTTTCCCTTCCTGCTATCTTCTTCTTTTTTTTTTTTTTTAACATATAATGTGTTATTTGTTTCAGAGGTACAGGTCTGTGATTCAACAGTCTTACACAATTCACAGCACTCACCATAGCACATACGCTCCCCAATGTCTATCACCTAGCCACCCCATCCCTCCCACCACCCACCACCCCAGCAACCCTGTTTGTTTCCTGATTTAAGAATTCCTCATATCAGTGAGATCATATGATACATATCTTTCTCTGATTGACTTATTTCGCTCAGCATAATACCCTCCAGTTCCATCCACGTCATTGCAAATGGCAAGATCTCATTCCTTTTGATGGCTGCATAATATTCCATTGTATATATATATATATACCCCATCTTCTTTATCCATTCATCTGTTGATGGACATCTTGGCTCTTTCCACAGTTTGGCTATTGTGGACATTGCTGCTATAAACATCGGGGTGCATGTACCCCTTCGGATCCCTACATTTGTATCTTTGGGGTAAATACCCAGTAGTGCAATTGCTAGGTCGTATGGTAGCTCTATTTTCAACTTTTTGAGGAACCTCCATACTGTTTTCCAGAGTGGCTGCACCAGCTTGCATTCCCACCAATAGTGTAGGAGGGTTCCCCTTTCTCCGCATCCTCGCCAACATCTGTCATTTCCTGACTTGTTAATTTTAGCCATTCTGACTGGTGTGAGGTGGTATCTCATTGAGGTTTTGATTTGGATTTCCCTGATGCCGAGCGATGTTGAGCACTTTTTCATGTGTCTGTTGGCCATTTGGATGTCTTCTTTGCAGAAATGTCTGTTCATGTCTTCTGCCCATTTCTTGATTGGATCATTTGTTCTTTGGGTGTTGGGTTTGATAAGTTCTTTATGGATTTTGGATACTAGCCCTTTATCTGATATGTCATTTGCAAATATCTTCTCCCATTCTGTCCATTGTCTTTTGGTTTTGTTGACTGTTTCTTTTGCTGTGCAAAAGTTCTTATCTTGATGAAGTCCCAATAGTTCATTTTTGCCCTTGCTTCCCTTGCCTTTGGCGATGTTTCTAGGAAGAAGTGGCTGCGGCTGAGGTCAAAGAGGTTGCTGCCTCTGTTCTCCTCTAGGATTTTGATGGACTCCTGTCTCACATTGAGGTCTTTCATCCGTTTGGAGTCTATTTTTGTGTGTGGTGTAAGGAATGGTCCAGTTTCATTCTTCTGCATGTGGCTGTCCAATTTTCCTAACATCATTTGTTGAAGAGACAGTCTTTTTTCCATCGGACATTCTTTCCTGCTTTGTCAAAGATTAGTTGACCATAGAGTTGAGGATCCATTTCTGGGCTCTCTCTTCTGTTCCATTGATCTATGTGTCTGTTTTTGTGCCAGTACCATACTTTCTTGATGATGACAGCTTTGTAATAGAGCTAGAAGTCAGAATTGTGATGCCACCAACTTTGCTTTTCTTTTTCAACATTCCTCTGGCTATTCGGGGTCTTTTCTGGTTCCATACAAATTTTAGGATTACTTGTTCCATTTCTTTGAAAAAAGTGGATGATATTTGATTTGCATTGAATGTGTAGATTGTTCTTTGTTCTTCCAATCCATGAGCATGGAATGTTCTTCCATTTCTTTGTGTCTTCCTCAATTTCATTCATGAGTATTTTATAGTTTTCTGAGTACAGATTCTTTGCCTCTTTGGTTAGATTTATTCCTAGGTATCTTATGGTATTGGGTGCAACTGTAAATGGGATCAACTCCTTAATTTCTCTTTCTTCTGTCTTGTTGTTGGTGTATAGGAATGCCACTGACTTCTGTGCATTGATTTTATATCCTGCCACTTTACTGAATTCCTGTATGAGTTCTAGTAGTTTTGGGGTAGAGTCTTTTGGGTTTTCCACATAAAGTATCATATCATCTGCAAAGAGTGAGAGTTTGACTTCTTCTTTGCCAATTTGGATGCCTTTGATTTCTTTTTGTTGTCTGATTGCTGTGGCTAGGACTTCTAATACTATGTTGAATAGCAATGGTGATAGTGGACATCCCTGCTGTGTTCCTGACCTTAGGGGGAAAGCTCTCAGTTTTTCCCCATTGAGAATGATACTCGCTGTAGGTTTTTCATAGATGGTTTTTATGATATTGAGGTATGTACCCTCTATCCCTACACTCTGAAGAGTTCTGATCAAGAAAGGATGCTGTACTTTGTCAAATGCTTTTCTGCATCTATAGAGAGGATCACATGGTTCTTGTTCTTTCTTTTATTAATGTGTTGTATCACATTGATTGATTTGCGGATGTTGAACCAACCTTGCAGCCCAGGGATAAATCCCACTTGGTCGTGGTGAATAATCCTTTTAATGTACTGTTGGATCCTATTGGCTAGTATTATGGTGAGAATTTTTGCATCCATGTTCATCAGGGATATTGGTCTGTAATTCTCCTTTTTGATGGGGTCTTTGGTTTGGGGATCAAGGTAATGGCGGCCTCATAAAATGAGTTTGGAAGCTTTCCTTCCATTTCTATTTTTTGGAACAGTTTCAGAACAATAGGTATTAATTCTTCTTTAAATGTATGGTAGAATTCCCCTGGGAAGCCATCTGGCCCTGGGCTTTTGTTTCTTGGGAGATTTTTGATGACTGCTTCAATTTCCTTAGTGGTTATAGGTCTGTTCAGGTTTTCTATTTCTTCATGGTTCAGTTTTGGTAGTTAACACATCTCTAGGAATGCATCCATTTCTTCCAGGTTATCTAATTTGCTGGCATAGAGTTGCTCAGAATATGTTCTTATAATTGTTTGTATTTCTTTGGTGTTGGTTGTGATCTCTCCTCTTTCATTCATGATTTTATTTATTTGGGTCCTTTCTCTTTTCTTTTTGATAAGTCTGGCCAGGGGTTTATCAATCTTGTTAATTCTTTCAAAGAACCAGCTCCTAGTTTCGTTGATCTGTTCTACTGTTCTTTTGGTTTCTATTTCATTGATTTCTGCTCTGATCTTTATGATTTCTCTTCTCCTGCTGGGTTTAGGCTTTATTTGCTGTTCTTTCTCCAGCTCCTTTAGGTGTAGGGTTAGGTTGTGTACTTGAGACCTTTCTTGTTTCTTGAGAAAGGCTTGTATTGTGATATACTTTCTTCTTAGGACTGCCTTTGCTTCATCCCAAAGATTTTGAACAGTTGTGTTTTCATTTTCATTGGTTTCCATGAGTTTTTCTTTAATTTTTCATTAATTTCCTGGTTGACCCATTCATTCTATAGTAGGATGGTCTTTAGCCTCCATGTATATGAGTTCTTTCCAACTTTCCTCTTGTGATTGAGTTCTAGTTTGAAAGCATTGTGGTCTGAAAATAGGCAGGGAATGATCCCAATCTTTTGGTACTGGTCGAGACTTGATTTGTGACCTAGGATGTGATCTATTCTGGAGAATGTTCCATGGGCACTAGAGAAGAATGTGTATTCTGTTGCTTTGGGATGGAATGTTCTGAATATATCTGTGAAGTCCATTTGGTCCAGTGTGTCATTTAAAGTCTTTATTTCCTTGTTGATCTTTGTTTAGATGATCTGTCCATTTCAGTGAGTGGGGTGTTAAAGACCCCTATTATTGTACTGTTGTCGATGTGTTTCTTTGCTTTTGTTATTAATTGCCTTATATAATTGGCTGCTCCCATGTTAGGGGCATAGATATTTACAATTGTTAGATCTTCTTGTTGGATAGATCCTTTAAGTAGGATATACTGTCCTTCCTCATCTCGTATTACAGTCTTTGGTTTAAAATCTAATTTGTGTGATATAAGGATTGCCACCCTAGCTTTCTTGGTATCCATTAGCATGGTAAATGGTTTTCCACACCCTCACTTTCAGTCTGGGGTTGTCTTTGGGTCTAAAATGAGTCTCTTGCAGACAGCATATTGATGGGTCTTGTTTTTTTATCCACTCTGATACCCTGTGTCTTTTGATTGGGGCATTTAGCCCATTTACATTCAGGGTAACTATTGAAAGGTATGAAATTAGTGCCATTGTATTGCCTGTAAGGTGACTGTTACTGTATATTGTCTGTGTTCCTTTCTGATCTATGTTACTTTTAGGCTCTCTCTTTGCTTAGAGGACCCCTTTCAAGATTTCTTGTAGGGCTGGTTTTGTGTTTGCAAATTCCTTTACTTTTTGTTTGTCCTGGAAGCTTTTTATCTCTCCTATTTTCAATGACAGCCTAGCTGGACATAGTATTCTTGGCTGCATATTTTTCTCATTTAGTGCTCTGAATATATCATGCCAGTCCTTTCTGGCCTGCCAGGTCTCTGTGGATAGGTCTGTTGCCAATCTAATGTTTCTATCTTTGTAGGCTACAGATCTCTTGTCCTGAGCTGCTTTCAGGATTTTCTCTTTGTCTCTGAGACTCATGAGTTTTACTATTAGGTGTCGGAGTGTTGACCTATTTTTATTAATTTTAAGGGGGGGGGTTCTCTGTGCCTCCTAGATTTTGATGCCTGTTTCCTTCCCCAAATTAGGGACGTTCTCTGCTATAATTTACTCCAATATACCTTCTGCCCCCCTCTCTCTTTCTTCTTTTTCTGGGATCCCAATTATTCTAATATTGTTTCATCTTATGGTATCACTTATCTCTCAAAATCTGCCCTCATCATCCAGTAGTTGTTTATATCTCTTTCTCTCAGCTTCTTTATTTTCCATCATTTGGTCTCTCTTCTGCCTCATTTATCCTAGGAGTTAGAGCCTCCATTTTTGATTGCACTTCATTAATAGTCTTTTTGATTTTGACCTGGTTAGATTTTAGTTCTTTTATTTCTCCAGAAAGGGTTTCTCTAATATCTTCCATGCTTTTTTCAAGCCCAGCTAGTATCTTTAAAATCATCATTCTGAACTCTAGTTCTGACATCTCACTAATGTCCATATTGATTAGGTCCCTGGCAGTTGGTACTGCCTCTTGTTTTTTGTGTTTTTTTGAGGTGACTTTTTCCATTTTGTCATTTTGTCCAGAGGAGAATAGATGAATGAGAGAACAAAATGCTAACAGGGTAACAATGACCCCAGAAAAATATACACTAAACAAATCAGAAGAGACCTGAAACCGGGGGAAAAGAAAGGGAAAGAAAGAAAAATGAGGGAAAAAAAGAAAAAGATAAAAACAAACAAACAAACAAAAACAGAATATGATCAAATATGATCAGGCTGGTGAATAGATCAGTGCCACACACTAGATTTTGGGCATATTTTGGTCTGTTAGAAGAAAGTGCCTCCCAAAATTTTAAAGAAAGAAAAACTTATATATGTACATAAATAAGGGTAAATACGATGACGGGATGGAATATGACCGTAAAGATGAAAATTATAAAAGATTTTATAAAAGGAATTGATAAGAAGTTGGTTGAAAAAAGAAAGAAGAGGATTAAAAAAAAAAAGGGAGAGAATGTGATCAGGCAGGAGACTAGAACAAAGCCATACACTAGAGATTTAGGGTATATTTTGGTCTGTTAGAAGAAACTGTATCCCAAAATTTTAAAGAGAGAACAACTTATATACCAAAAATAAGGTTAAGTACAATGAAGGGATAGAATATGACTCTAAAAATGAAAAATAAAAAAGATTTTTTAGGGCGCCTGGGTGGCTCAGTCGTTAAGTGTATGCCTTTGGCTCAGGTCATGATCCCAGGGTCCTGGGATCGAGCCCAACATCGGGTTCCCTGCTCGGCAGGAAGCCTGCTTCTCCCTCTCCCACTCCCCCTGCTTGTGGTCCCTCTCTCACTGTGTCTCTCTCTCTCTGTCAAAATAAATAAATAAAATCTTAAAAAAAAAAAAGATTTTTTAAAAAGGAACTGATAAGATGTTGGTTGAAAAAGGGAAAAAGAAAAATTAAAAAAAAAAGGAAAAAGAAAATTTTTAAAAATTAACCTTGAAAGGCTAAAGAATCATGGGAAAAAAGCCATGAATTCCGTGTGCCGTATTCCCCTAGCGCTGGAGTTCTGCCATTCTCGTTGATCGGTAAACTTGGTCTTGGCGGGCTGTTCTCGCTGATCTTCTGGGGGAGGGGCCTGTTGCCATGGTTCCCAAATGTCTTTGCCGGAGGCGGAATTGCCTCGCCCTTGCCAGTCCGGGCTAAGTAATCTGCTTGGATCGCTCTCCGGAGCTTTTGTTCCCTGCGAGCTTTCCGTACAGCTTTGGAGACCGAGAGTGAAAATGGCGGCCTCCCAATCTCCGCCCCGGAGGAGGCGAGAACTCGAGGCCCTGCTCCTCAGTGAGCCCCCAGAGAAAAGCCATCAGTCACTCCCGTCTCCCCGGTCTCCGGCCGCACTCCGTGCTCACCTGGCCTGTGACCGAGCGTTTCTATTTCTGGCACCCGACCCCATGTGGAGTCTCCAAACCCAGCAGGTCCCTGCGGTGCACTCCCGCGCCACTCCTCCTGGGGGAGGAAGGGGAGTCTCCATGGATCTGCCCCTTGTTGGGTCCCTGCTGGAGCAGCAGTGGCCCGACTGTGCCGCGGATCACGGTTTATGGCAACCCCGAGCTGAGAGCCCGCGCCTGGGCTCCGCCTCTGCAGCCAGATTCCCTGCTCCATTACCTGGGAGCTCTGCCACACTCAGGCACCCCCGGTCTTTCTGGGACCCCGAGAGTCCTGAGACCACACTGTCCCGCAAGGGTTCCACCCCCAGCTTAGCCACCAGAGTGACGTCCCTCAGCGGAGTGGACTCTACAAGTTCCGATTCTGTGCTCCGTGGCTCTATCACTTGCCAGAAGCGGCCTACAGAGGCCCCCTCCCCCGCCTTCTATCCTCCCGAATATCACCTCGGATTCACTTTTCCACACATCCTGCCTTCCAGAAAGTGGTCGCTTTTCTGTTCAGAGAGTTGTTGCTATTCTTTTCTTCTATCTCCTCTTGGGTTTGTAGGTGTTCAGAATGGTTTGATCCCTATCCTGCTGAATTCCTGGGACCAGACGAAATTTAGGCTCCTATCCCTCCGCCATCTTGCTCCTCCATGGGACTTATATTTTTGTATTACTTCTATTGACACCTGGGTTAATTTCCTACTGCTGCTGTAACAGATGAACTTGGTGGCTGAAAACAACACCAAGTCATTCTTGCACCATTCCAGAGGTCAGAAATCCTAGAATGAATATGTTGGTAGGACAGTGTTTCTTCTGGAGGCTTCAGGGGAGATTCGGCTTCCTTGCCTTTCTAGCTTTCAGAGGCACACACGTTCTTTCCTCCATCTTCAAAGCCAGCAGCACCTTCCAACCTCTCCCCCTGACTTCTGCCTCCACCGCCACACCTCCTTCTGACCCTCTTATATGGACCCTTGTGATACATTGGGTGCACCAGATAATCCAGGGTCATCTCCTCAGGTGGAGACCCTTAAGGTAATCATACCTCAGAGTCCTTTTTGCTGTGTGAGGGAATATATTCCCAGGTTCAGGAGATTAGGACATGGACATCTTGGGGGACCATTATTCTGTCTACCACACTACCTTTATAATTTTAAATAATATATTTAAATCTTATCCCATCAATTTTATCAATAGCTCTTGCTACTACCCACTTTGTTTGCTTAACAAATACTTGTCTGGGAGCTGGGTTTGTAGCACTGAGCAAAACAGGCAGAACCCCAATTCCCAAGGAGTTTATGTTCTAGTGGAGATCAGATAAGAAACTGAATAAATAGGTAAATCATGTTTCCAGCATCATTGTTTTTTGGATGATGATTTGGCAGAAGTTACCAAAATTTTAAATGTGCCTACCCTTTGACCCAGCAAACCCAACCATTAAAAATCTGTGTATGAAACTTGTATGCGAGCAAGATGTTCTATTTTATAGCAGCATTTATGATAGCAAACATTTGGGAAATAATCAAACATGTATTAATGGTAAATAACTTACCATTAAATATGTGGTGCCCAGAAACTAGAATTTATAGAATAATACTATGATATGTGTTCCAGGATGTGGGTTTATGGCAAACTGTCCTGACGGAGCAGTTTAGCAGGGAATGAACACAGGAGTAAATCATGGTGTGGAAGGTGGGGAGTGCTGTGGAGAAAGATCAAGAGTGCAGAGGGATAAGGAGTGTGGAGTTCTGATGGGTGTAACTTTTGTTTGTTTTTATTCTGAAATATTTTAAATTTACAAGAGTTGCAAAGCTAGTACAGAGGGTTCCTGAATGCCCCTCTCCCAGCTTGCCCTATGAACACATTGCATAACCAGGATATGTTTATCAAGACTAAGACATGAAGGTAGACACCAACTATCAACTGGAGTCCTTTACCATGCAGTAACATCTAAACACAGACTTGAAGGAGGGGAGGAAGGGTAGCTGTGGGGTAGCTGAGGAAGAGCGCTTCAGGCAGAGGGAACAGTCAACGCAAAGCCCTCAAGGCAAGAGCTGTCTATTTGCCCAGAACAGCAGACTAGGCTGGAATGGATGAAGAAGAGTGGTAGGTGGTGAGGTCCATGCGGTGCAGGGCAAACCGCCCTTGTAGGCTTTACCAGGTCTTCCTTCTCCTCTGAGTGAAACAGAGGAACCCCTGGAAGGTTCTGAGCAGAGGAGAGACATGATCAGACAGATTTTATCTGGATCCTCTGGCTGCTGTACTCTGGGTGTGAGGCTGGAGCAGGGAGATCAGCAGGAGTTACTGCGACAGTCTGTGCGGGAGATCAAGGGTGGCTTGGGCCCCAGCGGGTGGGAGGAGTGGTCGTATTCCAGGTACATTTTGCTGATGAAGGAGAAGTTCCTTCATGGATTGGACTCACACCATGGCTCTTGGGGCCTGCGTTCTCCCCGACGCGGGCCTCTCCGTATTCTTGTTGCACCTCTGTCAGCTGCACTCGTGTCGTGGGTATTTACACCTTAATTAGGTCCCGACGCCTTAACCAAGCCTTCCATCCAGTGTGCACAGGGTGATGCCAAAATTAAAACCCTATGCATAATTTTTATATATGTAAATTGTATCTAATTATGACCACTTCACTGCAACCCAAGTAAAAGAGCTAGTTTCTGGGCACCATACTTTACCCAATTCTCCATTAGTAAATTTTTAGATTGTTCCCCACTGTTTGCAGTCCTAAATACTGTTAAAAAGAACAAACTTGTATGCTTATCTTTGTACGTGGATTTTTAAAGTATCTTCCATAAGTGTTCTTTTCCCTCCAGTTTTGAGATGTAATTGATGCCCAACACTGAAGTTTAAGGGGTACAGCATGATGGTTGGACTTCCATGTATCATGACATGCTTACCAGAATATAAGTTTAGTTAACATCTATCATCTTATATAGATACAAAAAGAAAAAAGGAAAGAAAAAAATGTTTTATTCCTTGGCTCTCTTCACAACTTTCCAGTATACCACACAGCAGTGTTCACTATCGTCACGAGGCTGTAAGTACACATCCCTTACATCCCTTTATTTCTTATAACTGCAAGTTTTTCCTTTTGACCCCCTTCTCTAATTCTGCCCCCCACCTCCACCCCCCACCTGTGGTGACCATGAATCTGATCTCTTCTGAGTTTCGTTTTTTCTTGTTTAGATTCCACATATAAGTAAGATCATAAGGTTTGTCTTTCTCTGTCTGACTTAGTTCACTTAGCATAATGCCCTCCATATGCAGATTTTTAATGGTGAGTTTGCTGGGTCAAAGAATAGGCATATTTTAAATTTTGATAAATTCTTCCAAATTATCTTCCAAAAACCATTGTGCTGCAGTCAGCAGTGAGGAGAGTAGCCATTTCCCCACCCTGGATATATTGTCAGTCTTTTACACTTTTTCAATCTAGCCAGCATAAATAGGATATATTGTTATTTTTATCTTCCAGGGTGTGTTTCCAAGGTCAAACATCTCCTATACTTATTTGCCACTTGGCATTTCTTTTCCCACAAGTTACTAGCTTATATCCATCACACTTTTCTGTTGGCATTCTTACCTTTTACTCACTAATATATAGAACAGTTCTGTGCATTCCAGATATATTTGAATCATTAGCTCACACATTTCTCTCCACATCTAATACTTGTCCTTCTAACTTTGTCCATGGTTGTCTACTCTTAAATCAAGATTAAATGTTGGTGTCAAATATATCTATCATTTCCATTGTGGCTTCTGTTTTGTTATTTCTTGTACTTTAATAATTGAGTGTTTATGGTCCCGCATCAGGCTCCTTGCTCAGCGGGGAGTCTGTTTCTCCCTCTGCCTCTGCCGCTCCCCCTGCTCATGCACAGGAGCTCTCTCTCTGTCTCTCTGACAAATAAATAAAATCTTTGAAAATAATAATAATAATAATTGAGTGTTTATGGTTGGCTCTTTAATCTGGAGTGAATTTTGTGGGTATGGTGTGAGGTAAGGCTTTATCTTTCCTCATGCCATATAATAACCAGTTGTCCCACTGCCAGTGTTAAATGTATCTTACAGTGACTTCCATATATACTTATAACCTTTTCAAGGATCTTTATTCTGTTTTGTGATTTATTTGCCTTTGTCTATTCTAATACCACATTTTAAAACTCTCTTACTGGGGCACCTGGGTAGCTCAGTTGGTTAAGCGTCTGCCTTCGGCTCAGGTCATGATCCCAGGGTCCTGGTATTCACCCACATCGGGCTCCCAGCTCAGCAGGGAGCCTGCTTCTCCCTCTCCCTCTGCTCCTCCTCCTGTTCCTGCTCTGTCTTGCACACTCTCTCTCAAGTAAATAAATAAATAAAATCTTTAAAAACAAACAAATAAATAGATAAAACTCTCTTACTTCTATAGGATGTTTCCATACTTCCTAAGGTGGGCTACTCACCTGCCACCACCACCACCACCACCATGATGCAAAATTGTATTGCGCTCTTGTACATTTACACTTCTAGATAAACATAAAACCAAGTAAAATTTCATTAAAAACATTCCTCTTAGGATTTGTACTGGAATTGCTTTGAAGTGTGAATTAATAGGACAAAAAATGGGATTTTTACAATTTGGAGTCTCTGATAAAGGGAAAGTGGTAGGCAACTCCATTGAGTCTACTTATTTAGTCCTTTTTTGTTTTCCATTAAAGTTTTATCATATATTCTTACACATTTTTGATCAGTTTACTGCCATGTTGTTTGTGATTTTCTTGCTGTTGTGAAAGTCATGAATGCTATTTTTTGTTATAGCTTTTTGACCACATGGTTGGCACCAGTGATGATCACTCTATTTATCCATGTCCTCTGCCATGTGACTTCACACTGCTCTCACTGGGGTGGGGTAACCTATGCCACCCCCTGACACTTGGCCACATGACCTACATTAGTCAATGGGCTGTAGTGGACAGGACACAAGCAGAGGTTAGAATGGGCTTTTACTTTGGAGCTTGCTCTCTTGCCTTCACCATGTTTAGGGGCCACCATGGTTAGGGGTTACCATGTGGGATCCCAGCTCTGCCCTTACCATGCAAACATGCCCCAGCTGGCCCACTGGGCCCAGGAGGATCATGAGTGGCATGGAGAGCAAAGCTCCAGCTAAACTGCCCCAAGTTAGAGCAGAATCCCCACCAAACCACAGACACATGAGTGAGGCCAACTTAGATCAGGAGACCCCTAGCCAGCTCACAGATGCATCAGCCATAATGTGAAATCACTGCTGTTTTAGAGCACTGAGTTTTGAGGTGGATCTTTATGCAGCTATTGCTACTTGACACAATGACAATGTAAGCCATCTAATTCCACATGTTTATCTTGCATCTGGTCACTAAGTGAGCAGTCACAAATTCTGGTAGACCTTCAGTTGATTATTTTCTGACAGTCTGGATAATTACATCATATACAGTAAAGATCACGCTGTTCCTTCCTTTCCTATCATCCCTTTTTGTTGTTGTTGTCATTGGTAAGGTCTTCACAAACAATACCAAGGGCGTATTTGTGTCTGTGTGTGTGCGTGCTGGGAGTGTGCTGCTCTTTGTGACTACAGGTGTTATGGGACCCAGTGTCTCCAGCAGCCTGAGAACATTTCTCTAGACACAGTAAATTTGCCCATCATCTGTCTTGTAGGAAGAGCAGGCTAGGTGGAAGCTGGATGTGAATTGACATGAATGGATTTCAGGAGACAGCATGCCCCTGTCAACATGGCCCCAGGGCAATGCCAGGGTCAACATGGCGGCTGGAGGTGGAAGGAGAGAAGAAGAAGCACTTAAGATCTCCCCTCACCCTCAGCTCCATGGACGCAAACTTGAGAGTCACCAGCCCCCACCACAGGGTGCCCAGAATATCCACCTGTCATTTTTAAGTGAGGCTCAACTGCCCAGTTATCCAAGAGTATAACCACCCCCTCCCAGAGACGCTGCTGCCCTGGGGTCTCAGGCCTCACAAGACCGGGGCATATATTTGGGGGTCCTTCTCATGGGCTACAAGGCCTGCCCTCTGTGGGGGTGGAAAGAGTGATGCATAGAATTCAGGCCCAGGTAGTATTCCCAGGTGGCACTGAATGGAACAATCCAATGACTAGCTTCCTGTTGAGGAAAATGCAGATAAAACCCATGAAACATACATGACCTTTTAAAGCCACTACAATTTCTGATTGGGTTTATCTTGTTTATTGCTTGATTCTTAATCAGCAGTGGCTTGAACACATTGGCTTATAGTTCTCCCTAGTGTTAAGTATTGAATGGTCTGTGAATGAACACGGAGAAGACATGGATTAAACAGAGCCCCACAGTCCTTTTGCGGAGGGAATGAGCTTGACCTCTGCTAGAACCATCTGCACACTAGATGCCAAGGCATTGGTGCTGGAGAATGTCTGATCTGACAAATGTCTGTTGGCAGATTACTGTGTTCATCTAGCAGAGATGTCTTATGCCTCTCAGGGTGAAGCGGATGCGGACACTGAGGGAATACTCAAGTAACGATGAGTAGCTATAAATGTACCACCAACAATAACAGCTCTGCTCCCTGCCAGGTGCTCCTCTAAGTGCATTGCACGTTTTCACTCATTTTGTCTGCACAATGACCTATGACACAACACAGGCACTCCGTCATCCCACACCATTGCGGGGATGGAGGCAAAGAGGGTTTACAGGAACCCAGATTCAGATTCTAAATTCTTCTGTAGGGAGGTAGGGAATTTGATGTTCCAGGAGGAAGAGGAAGACGCTTAAAAGTGGCAAAGGGATAGATTCAAGAAGCAAGTCCCTGGGTGTCTCGCAGAGAAGGTAGCGTGTATATTATATATCATAGAGTTCTTTTTTTAAAGATTTTATTTATTTATTCATGAGAGAGAGAGGCACAGAGGCCAAGGGAGAAGCGGACTCCCCGCAGAGCAGGGGACCTGGGATCCCAGGACCCTGGGACCATGACCTGAGCCAACTGAGCCACCCAGGCACCCTATATCATACAGTTCTATTATTTAAATTATAAATAACAGTATATAATACAGTTGTGTTCCTTAAACTCTGTATGTGTGCATGTAGTTATTATGTTATTTTGTTATGTTATAGTATTGTATTATACTTATATTAGTATATATGTTATATATATTATATGTTACATATTAAAATATGTTATAATTATATTACTTATATTATAAATTATACTACTACTTAGTATATAATTTATTTTATTACAGTATTTCAACAGAAACATCAAATAAGTATTTTCCAAGGTTGGACTCTTAGAACCAGTGCAACAAACTGGTGCTGTGGTAGAAAGCAATCTGCTGAGCTACTGAGGGGCATCATCATTACTTGGAAAACACGAAAACATGTCAACTAGTGTGAGAGGAAAGCACAGGTGTCCCAGAAGGCATAACCCACTCCACCATGGGAATTTTGTGTAGGATGTCTGGTGGCCCTCAGCCCAGAAGGTCCCATGAAATTCTAGCTGTGTACCCAAATTGCTAGCAAGGTCCACCAATTCTCATGGCTGGGAGTGGAGGAGAGAAAGGACTTCCACCTGCTCACCGTGTTACCACCCCCAAAGGCCTCCCTCAAGCTGACACACACAGAGGGGCCGCAACTTCAGCCCCCAGGGTGGGAACCAGAACTTCTCTGCACTGAGGGGACAATCATCCACTTGTTCCGGAGCAGCCCCAAGCCAGCATGAATGTCCACTTTTCATCCGGGGGCTTCAGTGGGACCCACCACCCACTTTGCTGTGGGACCAGGCAGGTGGCCCTCATCCCTCTTTCGAGCTTCGCCCTCTGGAGACAGTTGTTCAACCAGTTACCAATTTACCCAGTAGAAATGGCACCTGGCTTCATTTCTTCATCGTGAGCACAAGACAAAGACTTCTCAGGGAAGAGGGAAATATAAAATAAGATATCAAGAAATGTGACTGATTTAAATAGCTCTTCTAAAAGGCCAAAACTTCTTTGGGAAAGAGGTGGCTTATGACAGACAGGCTTCAAACATTCACACAACTTCCAGTCTGTTCATACAGTCTGGAGCTTTAGCTCCAGATAACTGGTATTACATTATTACTTCTTCACTGCAAACTTTCCTGCTCTTTCAGCTACAGTATTTGACATCTGTGTTTAGATTTTAAAGCCCATTTGCAAGTATTTAGACTCATCTCTACGTAAATCTATTCTTAGCTATGTCCAGCCATGACCTCCCTCCTTTTGCGCTAGCTCTTCCTTCTGCTCATCTCCCAGCTGGTCATGTCTCTGATGTCATCTTTTGCCAAGAGATATGGTGACCCCACTCCTCCCCTGTGCTAGCTGCCACTCCACATGGACACTGCTCTTGGGTTTTACAAGATTAGCTCAGCTCAGAGTTGAGTCCAGTTCCCAGAACCGACGTTGGGTACAGGTGGGCCATAAACAGCCCTGGGGAGGATCCTTGGGTTTCTATCAGAGGCAAATGCTGGCCGAGAGTCAGCGCAGACGAGCTGAGACGGGGAAGACCTGATGGTGGTTGGAAAATTTCTTGGTCTCAGGGTCCAGACCTCCTTCCACTACAGGCTCATTCTTCAAGACCAGGTGTCCCTTCCCACCTAGGACTGACAGGGCTATGGCATGCAGCAGGACCTTATGAGATGGGGCTGCTCTGAGCTTCTGCGTCCATATCTCAGGTGCTCTCCTCCAGTGGGAGGCCCTTCTTTGGTTGGTGCATTTTTCTCCTTTCCACCTTATCAGTGGTTGTTGCCTCTTGTCCACTATGCAATGGGTCTGTTGTTTTAAACATAACTTACTCCATCTTCACACAGCCTGGAGGTCAGCATTATCACACTCATTTCACAGATAAGGACTCTGAAGTTCAGAGAGGCCAACCAAGCTTACATGGCCTCATTCTAACTAAATGCCTCTACGACCCACCCACTATGCTCTCCTGTCCTCCAAGGGTGAGACATTTTCCCGGTCCCCCACTAATATGTGTATATGGTCAGAATTACATACTATATTAGTATATATGTCATATATTAGTATATTATATATTATATATGCATATATATTTCTGTTATAGGTTATTGGTGTATTATATACACATGTATCAGTGTATTATGTGTTAGTTTGTTATATATGTTACATATTAGTGTATTACATTCTTTAATAGTATATTATATATGTGGTATATTTTATGTGCTATGTATTAGTATACAGGTTATTTTTCTGGAGTCTCATCCAGACTCCCCTGCATCCAGCTATTGGTGGTGTTTCCTGCCCTCCATACCTACATATCTCATTTCCATCCTTCCTTCACCACTAGTTCTGAAAAATCTATGGAGTTTGCCTGCCCCACTTGCTGTACGAGGCAGGCTTTAACTCTGACAGTACCATCTTTGTTTCCTTGTGATTTTCCCTCATGCTTTCCATCCCTCTCTGCACCCTGTCCTGTTGCTTTTCTGTTCCACCCTGAGCTCTCTCTGTGCCTTTGCCGGAGATGGATGGTAACAGGAAACTTCCAGAGATGCCTTTCTGGGTCCTGCAGCAGATGGCTGAGGTGTGCCCTTTCTTTGAGTCTTCTGAATGCTGCTCCCTTCCATCTGAGGTCTTTTTCCATTTAGACTTGGTGTTGGTCACACAAAGGACAGACTCTGCCTCACTCTTGGTCCCCTTATGTGACATTCAAAGCCCCAAGTCACATCAACTGCTGTCCCAACCCCAACGGGCTAACAGACCCGTTCCCAGCAGCGTCTCCCCTCAACCCACTGCCTGGGGCCTTGGGTACTCCGAACGCACAGAGCACAAGAAAAACTACGATTACCTAGAAGCCTGGACCGGGGGTCTTTCTGCTTCTGTTCCCCAACCCCCATAGCGCTTGTATAGATTCAGGGCTCTATCCAGGAGTAGACAATGATGACATTATGAGGTTTTGTTTTGTTTACTTTTGTCCATATGAGTCAGGATTCTGCCATTTGCTGCCGTGGCTTGTCAACCAAAGCATCTTAGCTCCTCTTTCCCACGGTTCCCCTTCGTGACTCCCTGCTGTCCCTGGAAGCCTGACTGTTGGTCCCACACCCATCAGTGAGACTCCCTCCGAGAACGTGGATGAGGCCATGGGTGAGCAGACCCACCAGGCCCTCCACGCCTTCGCCATGCTGCCCAGGGGCTGCTCTGCCAGGAGAGCAGCAGGGCCCGCTGTACGCACGGTGCCAGGTGTGCTGGATGTGCTCCCTGGAAAGGCAGATCCCATGCTCCCCTGTATTCTCCCGTAGTGGAACCCCCATGTTTTAGCTGTGCGCACAACCTCTCAGATCAAGACCACATTTTCCAGCTTTTCTTCTGCTGGATGAGGCCATGTGACTAGGTTCTGGCCAAGGAGACACTAGGGGACTGAACTGTGCAAATCCCAGCCCGTGCCTTCACAGGGAGAGGGAACGTGCAGCCCCTTGCCTGCTTTCTGTGGGCTCATCTGATACCCTGCAAGCCATCTTGGACCAGACTCTAGGGTGTGGAGGGCAACAGGAGAAAAGGAGCCTGGCTGTCCCATGCCAGAGCCACCTATCAGCTGAGGCTGCTTACTTCCAGATTGTTCCAACAGAGAAAAATAAATTTCTACCTGTGTAAGACACGGTGTTTGGGGGTCTCTTTGTTATAGCAACCTAACCCATACTCTGCCTGGTACAGTGCTCAATAACTGGTACTTTCTTCCCCCCTGTGTGCCTTGGGGAAGGGGTATTGTGCAGGGCAGGGTGCCAGGCTAGATTTCTGCTCTGCAACCATCCAGATTCCTCTCTATTGCAAACAATTGGGGGCACACTGGCCGGCTCCATCTGCTTTCTTGGCTCATGGGCCAAGACAAACACTACTCTTCCAGTCACAGAAGTCACAAAGGGTGACCAAGGTGGCGGCATGGGGGTCTCTCAGAGGCAAGAGACAAGCCAGGTGCCTCCACAGAGCTCTCAGCGTTCCCATGGACCCCACCATGGTGGCGCATGCGCAGAACAGAGGCCCTGCATCCCCCAGCTTTTCCATCTGGCTGAGAGGAGGCCCACACCCTAGAAAGGGTCTTTGCTGTTATTCAAAGTCACACTCTCCTACCTACTGTTCACCAACCATGCTGTGACCTGGGGACGGTCATGTCGATCCTATAGGGTGAAGAAGCTGAACTCAGAAAGGTTTAACAAACTTGCCCAAAGTGAAGTGAGGCTCCAAAGACAATGGTCTTCATGCTACACTCCCTCTGCTTTGCTATCCCTGCCAGCCCTCTCAGCTGACCCTTCTGGAAAGCAGAGACCTGGGCTGTGCTACCCATTCAGGGCAGGTGCCAACATACACATCAGGTGGGGAGTCCAGAGCCCGGATTGAGGGCGATGGCTTAGACCCCCCTGCACATGTGGCCAGCTTCACCATGGCCAGGACAGGTTAGCCAGAGGACTGCAGGCTAGGTGCAGTGGGCTTTGGGGGACACACACTGCGATGAAGTGAGCAGCGTCCTAGGTCGGTGCCTGGCATCACAGGGGCATGTGTTCACTGACTTATTCCTCCTCCAGTAAAACTGTCCCGACCTCCACTGTTCCTCTTATCTGGGCTGCACTGCTTGTTTATGGATAAAGAAAGGCGATGTTAATGCGCCTGGAAATCAATGCCTCGTTTCCCCAGAGTGTGTTTGACCACAGAGGGTAGGTCTGGTCAGGGGCAAAGGGCAGAGGTCACAAGGCCGAGTCCTTTCCGCAGGACCAGAGCTGGCCAGGAGGGAATACCCAATCTCCAATCACCCATGCTGTAGTGCTGGGTGCACAGGAAAGCTTCATGTCTGCCAGCTCCCACCAGACAGGGAAGATGACGGTGACAGGTGGCTCCCATCAGCGGGAACAAGGGCTTCCACCTTCAGAAGTACACGACTTCGTGCACATGCGTGCACACGCGCACACATCTCCCTTGATTAGACATCTCTCTGCTGGAAATCCATGGGTGCATCACCACCTGCCACCATCTCCAAGGGTGTCACTAAGAAAGACTTGCCGTGCTTGCACTGGTCTCCTGGGGAAAGGGTCACCTCTAGAAGGTCCTTGCCTCTCACCTCATGTGGACGCGAGACTTGGGGCAGCCTCGTCACACCAGCCACCAGGCCCAGCCTGCCCTGCCCAACTTCAGCCACCCAGTTGAGCTCCCTTGCTAGCTCACGGCCTCTCCTTGTTCTCTAGCTCCCACTGTCCCCAGCTTCCAACCCACCCAGGACAGGTGGAAGCATTCAGACTTCCACTGTGCAAGCATATGGTGGAGATCCCAAAAATCTGGGGGAGTTCAGGAGTACTTGTCTCCCCAGAACTCAGAGTAGCTCGGATGGGTGGAGGAGGCAGCCTCATTGCACGTACTGGCCTCTCCAAGGCTCCTCTCTACCAGTCAGAACTCAGTCCACTTACAATGTCCTGGGTAGGTGGGAATAACATGCCATTTCCTAAAGGGAGTCTCCTCGGCACACCATGCATACAGCAGGTGCACAGTAGATGCTTGAAGGCCTGCACAGGGAGCACTGAGTGAGGGTCTCCAACAATACATCAGAGTAGCACTGATCACTGTGGGCCTGGCCTAGCCTGTGCTAGCCTCCCACAGGTGACGCCAGGATGGGGGCTGAATTTGGGTTTGTGGAGAGAGGGGAGGGAGCCCTCCAGGAAACTGCTGTGAGCAAAAACCCAGCAGCCGGCACAGAGGTGGGATTGCTTTGAGAAGCCTGCACTGCTGCGCCTGGGGCTGAATCCCAAAGGGGTCTTCATGTCCCTCTGGGTACAAATCAAGGTCCCCCAAATGCTGCAAACACAGACACAGAGACTCAGCCCTCAGACCTCAGAATCACCCCCCTTTCCTGGCAAAGCAGAGGAAAACATGAATGCCATAAGGTTATTGAGTTCTTTTTTCTTTTTATTGGCAAAGTAAATATATTTTTATGAAGGACCAAAGAAAATATACATAATTGTAACATATGTACACCAGCTTTATAGATTTTTTAATTTCAAATTTACACAAATGTTGATATGTTATTAAAAGATATTTTATGTAGATGTACCTATGTACAGCTTATTTACATACATTCATAGGATGTGAAATAAACCTGTCAAAACAAGCTAGTTCATTTGATATTAATTTCTAGACAAAATAAGGAATGCATTTCTAAATCAGGATTCGGAGGCTATATCTAGTTCTCCTACACGCAATGCAGCCTACTCCCCTCTCTTCCCCAAGGTGACCCTGGAGGCTGGTGTCTGGATTTGTCTGGAAACGGGATGAGGGGATGAGCCATGTTGGGTACAAATGCTCTGGGGCTAGCCTGCATCTGTCTGTCTGCCCTGCACTTTAACTCAAGCACATGCATTGCCAGGCCCCCAAAGAGGGGGCTTCTCAGCCTAATTCCACATCTGCCCAGGGGCCAGGTTCTGCCCCCCTGACTGCCCTGCTCATACCCTCTGGTAGTCAAGCTGAGCGGGAGATCTTGGACAAAGCCACCCTCACACCACAGTGCAGCCTTGGACTTCTGGCCTACTTCCTTCTTCCCAGCATGGCTCCCTCTGGGAACTGACATTTCAAAACTGCACATTACTTCTTCTGAGCAAAAAAGTGCCGGCCTTGGCCCAGGCAGGGAGCCCAGTGGGAGAAGGTCCAGGCTCCCAGGCCGCTGCAGCACAGGCCGGCCCACGGGAAGGCACGATGGCACGAAGGCGGGAAGGCCGGCCTGCAGCCTGCAGCCCGGGTGCTAGGGGCCCAGCCCCCAGGGGCGCGGGTGTGGCTCTAGGTCTTCCTAGGAAAGGCAGTGGGCTGGGGGCTCTGGGTTCCCGCCTCCCAGGCAAGCCCCCGTCTTCCTGCACCTCCCGGGCTTCAGAAAGTGGGTTGGCAACATTGTCACGTCCCTCTGAAGAGGCAAATAAATTATTGCTACAAAATAACGGGGCGGGAGAGGGGGCGGAGGAGGGGGCGGGGGCTGGCGGGCGCTCAGTTCACTGCGCGCACCGAGCGGCTGCTCCGGGGAAAGCGGTGCACCTTGATGTGCTTGGAGAGGTGGTCGCTCCGCGCGAACTTCTTCTCGCACACAGGACACTGGTAGGGCTTCACGCCCGAGTGCGAGCGCCGGTGCCGCGACAGCTCGTCCGAGCGGGAGAACCTGCGGGACACGCACGGGCCGCGGTCAGCGAGGCCCGCCCCGCCAGGCGCCCACCCAGAAGGCAGCCGGCAGGTGCAGGGCTCTACCCAGCCGGGCAGGCGCGGCAGGCGCGGCCCCAACACTTCTCCGGGTCCCGAGTTACTTCTGAATCCACTGGTGAAAAGTCACTTTCCCCCGCCCCCCGCCCCCCAGGGTGGCAAGAACTGTCAGTAAAAGCCTCAGTGGTGGCACAGCGGTCCGTTCTTGGGCATCTGGGCCTGTGAGCAGTGGTAAATATTCTGATAGGCTGTCAAGCCCACCAGAGCCCAGGATTTACTCTCCACAGCATCCTCCCTCTCCCCTTCCAGTGGTGAGCTGCAGGATCACCCTGGCCCCGACTGCCGCTAGCTGCACCCCATGCTGCCCCCTAGGCAGAACTTGGGGTTCTAGGAAGGTGTGAAGGCGGAAGCCCCTCCTGAGGGGAAAGCGAAGCCTGAGAGAGCTATCTCTTCCCCAGTACTGCAGGGAGCCCCTGGCTCCTCTCCCTTGTCTTCATTTCAGCTGAGGCAGGGTCTTCAGAATTGAGCTCCCCCCCCCCCCACTCCTGGTCACTGCTTTCCTGAAGGCTGGGTCCCCTACGCTGTCACCAGACAAAACCACACCACTGCAAGATACTTCTGAAACTTTAAATGGTTCACCTGCCACCTCCCTCCTTTGGCCTCAGCCTGCCTGAAAGCAAGCGCTCCCACAGCCCAGAGGCCAATGAGAGTGAGCAGCTGCTAACGGGAGAGGTAAGGGTCCCAGCTGGGCCACAGGGCTCAGACCGCTGCCACTGATTTCAGGGATTTGAAGCTCCCCCTACCCCATGACCCTCATCCTGACAATGAGATCCCACTCCCCACACATACATACTGTTCTCCACCGTGCTCTACCTTGGTCCATTGACCCATCCTTGGTCCGTCTTGCCACAGGACATTTGCACATACCGTTCCCTCCATCTGAAATGCTCTTCCCTCCCCTCTTCTTGCTCCCTCCCCCCATCCCTTAGAGCTCAGCTCAAATGTCACTTCCTCAAGAAAGCCTTCCAGGACTGCATCCCATTCTAGGCTCCTGCGACACAAAATGCATCTCACTTTCTTGGCCCCACCACTGCTGTAATTTTAAATTCGTTTTCAACTTCTGATGAAGTTCTGTGCCATTAGACCATCAGCACCATGAGGAAAGACATGTGTCTCATTCCCTGTGATCCATCCCACAAGCAGCCCAGGGCCTGGCATATGGCAGGTGCCCAATAAGTGCATTTACATGAAAGCATGGATACAGCAAGCACCCACGGGAGGATGTAGGGCTGTCACAGGGAATTCTTCTCAAGTCTCATCACCTGCACACACAAACACGTGTGCACACCACACAATGCACACGTACACACCCCTATATAAATGCCACACATGTGCACATCACAAACATGTGTGCACACACACGCATGTACACAGTCACATCACATGAGGGTGCACATGCACATACATGAACACATGCATGCACACACACACACAGGTCCAGCAGCCCCTCCCTGAACCTGTGGCCACACAGCAAGAGGTAGGTTAGCTGGTACAGCTGTCCCCAAACCAGCCAATGGGTAGCCTACCTCTCACCTGACCCTGTGGGTGGAGGCCTTCCTTAATCCCACAGCCTGCCAAGGACTAGAAGGAACATGCCCTGGGGAAGGTGCAGCTGGGGAGTAGGAAGGCCTGAGCACCAGATAGGGAGCCTGCCCAGAAGCACAGAGGACAGGCAGCTCAGCCTGGCTCAGCTACTCCGGGGCCCAGGGCCTTGTCCTGACAGCACAGCGGGGTTTCTGCGCTCGGAGGCTGGCACCCCACATCATCCCCCAGAGCTCCAATCGAGGCTGGCACAGAGCAACGCTCTCAGCATATGTCTGAAATAATGGAAGCCGGACTGGCCCACTTTCCAGATGAGGAAATTGAGGCTCCAAGTGATGAGGGACTGATCCAGCATCCCCAGCATGGCAGAGCAAAGGTCCTGGCGCAGCGTCCTACCATGCCCTGCGTCCCTGCCCCCCCCCCCCCCCCACCGTGACTGCAGAGCGCCTGGTCTCCTCCACATTGCCGGGTTAGGTGGTGTGTGTCACTGGAGCCCTAAGCCAGTGAGGAAGTGGCATCAATGCACCCTGGAGGTCAGAGCCCCAACCCTGCTCCCAGGCCAGGGCCACCTGCCCCCAGCAGGAGTTGAACATACAGCTTCTGAACAGGTGGGCCTGCCCAGGGCAGGGGCAAGCAGGAAGCCACAGAAACAACGCCACCAGCAATAGCCTTTGCTGAACCCTTTCTGGGCACCAGGATCAGTCCCAGAGAACTGACAATACCACAGCAAGGGCTCAACAAGGACAAGGGGCTTGCCGGGTCACACAACCAGCAGAATGGTTGGATCCTTTCAGGTCCCCACCCCACCAGGAGCCCTGCGTGATCCTGAGCAAGCTTGGGAACCCTCTCGGGCCTGTATCCTCACTCATGCAGTGAAGACCTTGGGATTTTGCCCACCTTCTGGGACTTGTCTCAGAGGCCAAAGGAGTTGACACAAAGACCACAGTGGCCCTCTCAGCATGGGGACACTGAGGGAGAGCCAGGCCTGAGAACAAGTTGTCCCAACCTGCAAGCCTCTTCCCTGCTGCCTCAGGATCCTGTGACCTGAGAGGTCCATCCCTGGGAATTGAGCCCTCAGAAGATCCCTACCTCACACCCTCACACACATTCTCCCAGACAGCAGCCACTGGAGGAGCCTGAAGGCCACACAGTGGGAGTGAGGCCACGTGGCTAAGATTCAGGCCTTGCAGGCAGTGAGCTCTGCTACTTGGTGACCTGGGCAAGTCACCAAGCTCTCTGAGGCTCAGTTTCCCCACCTGGAGACAGGGAACTGACAGCTCTGCCTCACAGGACTGTGAGGATTGTAAAAGGCACTGAGTGTTTATAACAGTGCTCAGCACATGGCAGTCATTCAATGACTGTGAGCTCTGATTACCTGCAAGGAGCTCAGTGCAGCAATGTCCAGGGGCACATGGGACAGCACCATGACTCCTGCTGCTGAGGTGCAGGAGAGGGAGGCAGCCAACACGACAGCCCCACAACTGGCACACACCGCACCTTTGTGCAAAGCGTCCCTTCCATCAGCCAGAAAGCCATTACTGTAAATAGTCAGGTCTCAAGGACCGCAATGGGAATGGTGCTCCCTGGAATAGTGGTACAGTGCATAACCCTCCCAACACCACTTGGGGGCTCTGCCAAGTGCAGGGAAGAAGTAAGAGAATGCCTCCTTGAACAGGACCAGCAGTGACACAGGGGCCAAGAGAGCAGGCCAGGAGCGGACCACTGGGTCTGAATCCTGTCCCTGCCCCATCCTGGCCCTGGGGCCTCAGGCCTGCAACCACCCTTCTCTGGGCCTCCAGGTCCACTGGGAATGACCACAGTACCTGCCACACAGGGCTGCTAAAAGTTACTAGTATTCCTATTAGCTGTGGAAGGAGAGTATTCTTTCTGGATGGAACAGCTTGGCCATTCCGGAACAGGACGTTCTGCTGCCGTGAACAAAGGGGGCCTGTGTCCAAGAGTGTAGCAAGGAAACTTCTAGGAAGGCAGGCAAACAGCCACTTCCCAGACAGATCAGGATAGGAGAAGTCTGGTTTGAGCCCCATCAAGGATGCCAGAACCACATCCCAAGAGAGGAAGGGACAAGGAATATTGGGTTCAGGACCAAAAGCAGAAGGAAGTGGGGGCTGGTTACCTGGCAAAGGATGCCCTGGGTGGGGGGGGAGGGGAGGACACCATTCATTTCACAGAGGGGCACAGGACACAGTGCCAGGGCCGGAACCAGCCCAGCAGGATAAAGAGCAAACTGTTCACTGGGGCCACCAGGAAGAGAGGCAGCCTTGGGCATGGGAAGCTCCCCATATGAAAAGGCAGGCAAGTATGCAGGGGTGCTGCCTGAAGAGCAGCTGCAGGTGGAGATCCTATTTCCCACCACTTGCATAGGCCACCTCCCATGGGAGGTTTGCCCTGGGGGCTAGAGAGAGGTCCTGAGTCTGGGTGGAGGAGGTCAGGGCGGGGGCAAACAGCCTGGGCTGAACTCCTGACCTGCTACTCACTAGCTGTGTGACCAAGGAGAACTTACTTAACTGTTCTGTGCCTCAAATTCCTCCTCTGTAAATGGGGACAGCATACTGATGCCTACCTTGTAGACTTGTTTGGGGCATTAAATGAGCTGCTTTGGAACATTCGGAGCATGCATCAGGACCTACTGTTATTGCCGTTGTTGTGGTTGGCTCTTTTCCCCTAGCCCAGAAGCATGACACCTGAAAGAGCTTCTGGCCTCATGGGGGAGAGAGGACACCCAGCCATTATAGTACCAGGCACACAGGGAGAGAGGATGAGGGAAAGGCCAGCCGAGTAGCTACAGGGGTCAAGTTTCTAGGTGGGAAAGGTATGTCCACCAGACTGCTGGTGGGTCAGTGTGGCGCTGAAGCACCTGCCCGAGGGCACACCCAGAGCCATGCCCACTAGCTCCATCCCTGTGGGCTCTCTGGGAAATGCACACTGGTGCCTCCGTGTCACGGAGTTGTTGTAAGGACTCAACGAGCTTATCTATGTGACACGTGTAGAACAAAGCAGGGGCCATCGCAAGACCAACTACCATTGCCATCAGGAGGAAAGTGGTGGAGACAGAGGGTGCAGAGAGGGCACAGAGAGGGTGGGGGCCTGAGTGGGAGCCTACATTGTGGAAGGGAGGTTGGCAAGCAGATCGTACCAGAATGAGAAGTTTGGATAGGAATCTAAGTGTGCCAAAGCACATGAAAAGGCCAGAATAGCCTCATAAGGTAATGAGTTCCTCATGGCAGGAAGTACACAAGCAAGGGTAGGGATTGGTGGAAGGTTAGAGCAGTGCCCAGCACAGAGTAAGTGGTTGGAAAATATGGCGCCTGTCATCATCACTACTACTGCTGTCCTGTCCAGACCAAGCTGCCCCAAAGCTGGTCTGTCTTCCCGCCCAACTACTGCAAGGGCTCCCTCCACATACAAGGGACATGCACATCTGTGCACAATTCCAGGGGCTCAGGATTTCTGAAGGCCAACCAGGGACTCTTGCATTCTCAGAGAAATAGCTCTCCCAAAAGGCAGGCACCTTCAGCTCCCTGTGCCTCCATCACCTGTAACCCCCCAGAGGCCAGACCCTATTCCAGGGGAACACTGGGAGAAGCTGGGGAGGCCCTCTGAAGGCCTAGGAGTGGCTGGAGGCAGGGATGGCTCCATGGTCAGCTCCACAGGGACCTCGCCATGCCAGGCACACACCAGCCTTCCCCTGCAAGAGGGTCCTGGGCAAGAAGACCAGTTCCAAGGCCCACACAGTGGCAAAGCTGAATCCCCTCCACAAATCCCACCCCCACTTGCTTGCATGCCTCCTACCATGGGGAACTCACCACCTCCAGAGGCTACTGTGTTGGGGCTGAGATCTGCCTCCCTAAGATGCATTCTGGGCTGAGCGTTCCATATGCTCTCTGGGACAGCCCAGAAGGCAGGTCCCCTCCTCCTGGGGGGAATGGGACAAGTGGGCAGCCTTACCAAGGACCACACCCTTCTACCCCGTGGCCCTACCCAGACTCATCCTGACTGGAGGGGCCACTCGCCAAGAGTCAGCAGTGACCAGGGGACAGTGCCCAGGAAGGTGAGCCCATCATGAGTTGAGCCAGTGCCCTGTCCAGCCAGATGCTCAACCCCTCCACAGCCCTGTCCCCCACCAAAAGGAAAATGCATCCAAGAAGAGTCCCTGTGAGTCTGGGGTACCTCCAAAATGGCACCCTTCTCAGACTCTGCCCTTGTATGAGTAACAGTACCACCAATGAGAAGGGGTGGTGCTGAGTGCTGCTCCGCTCCTGACCCTGGTACGGAGCAGGCCCTCCACTTCACAGATGAGGAAACTGAGGCTTGGCCAGGGGGGACCTCCCTGAGGGCACACAGCAAGTTGGAGGCTGACCTAGGCTGAGGCTCCCCGCCATTGTTGCCAGCTATCACCCACCCAGGGTGTCACAATGCCCCTCCGTTCTACAGTTGAGCACCTGTCTCTATGGCCCCAGGATCTTGGCTTCTCTTCCCACACCCAAGCTCTGACCACCCACACTGCATACCGACCACCGCGCTGGGCCTCACAAGTGGTCCCACAGGTGCACCTGTCACCCCAAGGCCCACTCAGCAGACTGTGGCGGGAGGCCCAGAGAGAGATGTGACGTTAACACTGTGCCCACTCTTGCAGAAGCCACGTAAGCCTGTCTGACAGGTGCCTTTGGGGGGCAGCGGCTGGGTGAGACCCTTCCTCGGGAAGGGCCTCCATAACCCCAGAGCTGTTTGGGAAAAGTGCCTTCCTTGGCCAGCCCAGCCCTCCATGGAAAGAGGCTGCAGCATCGCACTGGATATCGGCGCGCTCTCAGAGGAGTCTGCTCCAGAAAACAGAAGCTGCCGACTGCTCCCCATCAGTCACGCCCACACAGATGCACACACGCGGACGAGGTACCCAAACACGTGGGGTTATGCCAACCGCCAAGACGCACACTAAGAAAGCAAAACATGTACCCACGTGCACACGCACAGCTGCACGCCCACTGTGAGGTCCGCACACAAATGAGCGTGCCACGTGGCTCTCACACTCACAAAGCAGCGGCCGCACAGCACAGCCTGGGAACGTGGGGAGCACAGGCCACCCTCCCAGGGGGGCCACGTTCCTCCAGGGTCGGCATCCTAAAGACTGGGGAAAGCCCAGCCGTGGTACCCCCGAGCACGGGAACTCCTGGCTGCCTGCATTTCAGGAAAAGGTGCACAAGCCCACCTGAGGGCCCATCCAGCTCTGCCACCCGCTGGCTGCATAGCCCTGAGCAAGACCCCTGTCCTTTGAGAGCTGGTTTCCCCTGCTGAACCCCACGGAGTGGAGTCTGGAAGGACTCCTCCACCTTTACTTCAGCATGCCCCGCCTGGTCCTCCCCTCTTGGTTGTCCTTTGAAGTTCCCCAGATACACCTTCAAGTACCCCCAGGGGCGCAAGGACCAGGCCCAGTCCACAAGTCCGTGAACATCTACAAGCGAAGCTGGTCCCTCTGGCGGGAACAGCGGCGTTTCCAGAATGTGACTTCTCTGACACAGGACCCTCTAGGCTCGAATCCCATTTACAACGTGGTATGGCCTTGGGCAAGTTACCTAGCCGGTCTGAGCCTGTTCCCGCAGCTGAAAGGTGGTAGTCAGGGTAGTACTCACCCTTAGGGGTGCTGTGAGGCACAGAGGGAGCCGTGTGCACATGGCCACAGCCCCTCTGATACACAGCCCTCACTCCACCTTTCTAAAATAGCCGCCCTTGTTACTAAGAAGAGAGCCCTTCTGCCATGGCCCAGCTCCTCACCGTCAGCATGAGCCGCAGCAAGCCTTACCTGGTCATTGTGAAACCGGAGACCAGTTGGTTTCAGGCTTTAGTGATCACTAGGGACAAGGAAAGCTCTGGGCAGCCATGCCAGCTCAGACCCCACTCCCCCCTTCCTAATCAGCCTTATCTCATGGTGAGCCAGGCCTTGACACCCAGGGGAACAGAGACGAGCTGGTCATGCTCAGCACCCGGCCCGTCACCTGTCATACTGACCTCCAGCCGCAGCCCGGCCAGGTGCAGGCAAAGGGCTTCTCGCCTGTGTGCCGGCGCAAGTGGGCCTTGAGGTGGCTGCTTTTGGTGTACATCTTGCTGCAGCCGGGGAAAGTACATTTGTGCATTTTGATGAGTTCTGCTGCAGGATTCTTGGGGAACTTCTGGCCCATGAGTAGGCCGGTGGGGCCAGGCCCCAGGGGTCCCGACCCAACGGGCTTGGCAGCGATGGGCACAGGGGCAATACGCACGAACTTGGAGGACAGGTTCACATTGGAAGAGGGCACCACCTGGGGCACAAGTGCAAAGGTCTGACCCTGGATATTGACCAGAAGCTGGGCCACCTTGACACTTTCTGGGGCCTGCCCAGGGGAGGCAGGCTCCGTGCCTGATTCCTGCTTCACCTGCACAGGCTGGATCTGCAGCAGCACGGGGATGGGGCCATCAGATGCAGGCCCCCCACCTGGGCTCTGGCTGCCACCCACACTGGCACTGCCCAGAGGGGGGGTGCAGCGCTCTCTCCCACCGGACCCAGGATGGAGGTGGCTCCTATGGGGCCCTGCTGAGAACTGGCCGCAGGCCTCCGAGTCCTTGCTGTTGCTCTCTGGGGCTTCCTTGACCCCCAGCTCCATGTTCTCCTCTAGAAACTCTTCAATCTCCTCCAGGGTGGGCTGGAAGGGCCTTGGGACATCATCGGGGTCGCCCACAGGAAATTCAGGGAAGCAGAAATGCTCTCCCTTCCCAGGTGCCGGTGCCCTCCGCCAGGCCCCCCAGGCCATGGGACCACTGCTGGCCCCGATGCCACCGCCACCACCACTGCCCAGTGTGGCCTGGGACAGCAGGAAGTCCAAGATGCTGTCCTGGCCTTCAGCACCCGGGCCACCACCGTAGCAGGAGCAGACAGCCTGTGAGTCTGGGCTGGCACAGGAGCAGAGACTGGAGGCGTCGCTGTCATCCTCTGAGAGGGGCGAGGGCAGCCTGTGGTATGCCCGCCCACTGGCCAGCCTGCCACCCAGATAGCCAATCGGGCATTTCAGCGACGAGAAGGTCTCGTCCACTGGCATCAAGTGGTCCACCATGCTGGCCTGGCCGTGCCGTCGGCGGCTGCAGAGAGGAACAAAGGAGGCCTGATCAGGAGGATGGCATGCTCACCTGCCACCTCGTAGGCCTGTGCCTCCACCCCGCTGCCCACCCACAGTCTCCCACTGCCAAATGCCTGGATCCTGTCTCCATCCCATCCCGTGGGAGAACTCTGCAAGAGTGTTTTCCAAAATTGCACCACCTATTTGCAAAAGAGCGCTCTCCAAGTCCATTGCACAATCCAGGGTACTTTTGGTTTCAAACAGGTTTTCCAGAACAATTCGGGAAAGAACACCCATGTACCTGTGAATGATTGAGCGTGGGTGCATGTGAGCAAGAAAGGACGCAAGGAGGCTCTCTGTACCCTGAAACGGCCAAGGTTGGGGAACCCCGTCCAGCTAACTGGAGTGGCTGCATTGCTGAGGACACCTGACCTCAGCTTCATTCTTGTTGAGTCACTGGAAGGGGGTAGGAGAATGGCCATTTGCCCTCTGACCCCTGTGGTTGTTGGAGCCTGGGTAGGGTTGCCAGACTGAGCAAATAAAACTATAGGCCACCCAATTAAATTTGATTTTCAGGTTTAAAAAACAAGCAACTTGTAACATAAGTACATCCCAAATATTAAATGTGCCATGCTCATATTAAAAAATTATTTTATCGGATATTGAACCTTAACTTGGCAGTCAATAGTTTAATCAGGCAAGTCTAATTTGTGGCAAAAAAAAAAAAGAAAAAAATAGGTTAGAGACCGCATATGCGCCTGTCCTCACAGGCTGTTTCCCCATCTGAAGCGGGGCAGCTCATCCACCCTCCCATTCTCAGACCCCTCCAGCCTCACCTGCCTCCTCTGTGAAATGGGAAAGGCAGAGACAGAACAAAATGCTCTCAACTGTACCCAGACACTTTACTGAGGCTTTACCACTGGGTGGACAGGACCCTGCTGCATGGTGATAACTCACAAGTGCAAAAGTGGACCCAGGTCCCAGAGCACCTGCACGGCCACTACCCCATTCTGACTTCATAGCCATCTAGTGGGATGGGAGATAAGATGCCTTTGGCCTGTACCCCATGGAGCACTCACCACCTCAGGAAGGCCCAGCTAACTCCCGTCTCCCCACTAGACCATGAATTCCATGAGGGCAGGCTAGGCTGCTGGGTCTCCACTGTGTTCCCAGCTTCTGGCGTGGCAGCTGGTGCCCAGGAGGGGCTCAGAGAATATCAACAGAGAAGAGAGGGGACATCTGTGTCCTCTGAAGGCCATGCGAGGTCTGGTGTTCAAGGAAAGTCAACAGTGTACGGCTGTAATGGGGCCACCTCTGTGGACCTTTGTCCCCACCCAGTGACCAGTGAGGTTCGGGAAAAGGGAACATTCTATATCTGAAACCAGAGATTCTCTGCTTCCTGTCACCACTCTGCACCCACCCCTATGCTCTGTCTCGAGGACTACTCCTGGAACTGGCACACAGCACTATCCAATAGTCAACGAGCCAACAAGCCTGGCCAGGGACAGAGACCTCTCAGGGCCAGCTAGGATCATCATCAGCTGTGCACTCCCCAAATCTCAGTTTCCCCACCTGTTCCAGGCCCCAATGACCTCAGTTTCCCCCTAATCCAGGAAGCTTCATGGAGCTCCAGGAAAGTAAGGCAAGGTAGATGCCCTTGGCAAGTCTGCGCCCCAGGGCAGTTTTACCAGGAGGACATTTGGCTCTTTGATTATAAATACTCATCTGAGGATTTAAAACTGGGAGTTTCAAAATATACACTAGTCACCAAATCAGGTGCTGAGAAGGAATGAAAGTGCCAGATAATAGGAAGGGCAACGAGCCCACACTGCCCTACGCCCCACCACCACTCCTTTCACCCACCCTCTGAGCAGGAAGCTCTGCAACTTAGATGGGCAGCCTCAGGCAGGTGGCAACCTCTTTGTGTCTGTGTCTTGATCTGTTGGGTGGGGTTGCTGCCAGTGGTACCTAGTTCCCAGGTTGCTGAAAGAGTTCAGTGAGCTAACACAAGTTGAACACTTACTACAGGGGCTGGCACACGCAGACGTTGGTCAGTACCAACTATTAGGATTAACCTCCAAATAGGTGAACACATGGTCTTTCTGTCCCTCCACTGTGATCCTAAGGAATCAGGGGGCTCCAACCTTCCTGGAACCTAGGAACAGGCCTTCACTGGTGGTAAGAGGCAGATCAGGCCATGTTCTTGCCCACTTAAAACTCTCCCCTGAAATGTGATCACCAACTAAATATTACATGATAATAAAGAATTAGTTAATATTTTTAAGTGTGATGATGGTATTATAGTTGATAACGGAGATATTCACAGATGAAATGGTATAAAAAGAAAGAGCAGGGGAAATAAGAAAGTATAGTAGGGTAGGGTAGGAGAAATGTGACCCCCTCTTCTCCCAGAAGCCATGCGTCTGGGCCTTGCCCACCTCTCCCAGACCTCACCTCCACCTGCTCCACTCCACACTGGCTGTGCCCTCTCTGTGGGTCCCACTTCCCCCAGTGCTCCCAGTGGGAGTGCCTTATTTAGATCTCAGCTCTGAGGTCACTGCGGGGGGGGGGGGGGGGCTCTCTGGGCCACCCTCTGTCAAATCATCCCACATTGTATTCTTCCAGCAGTTGCTACCAGGGGAAAACTATCTTGGTTAAGTGTTTGTGTACTTTATTTTCTGTCTACCTCCCTACCAAAATACAAGCTGTTCTGACTATCCAGTCCACTACTATCCCAGAGTCTAAAATAGGAGCTGGCAGAATTTGCTGGTTGAGTGAGCGAGAGGTTCTTGGGGAAGTCAGGCAGGCAGTAGGGGTGTGGGGATTCCACCAGGAATAGAATGGCCAGGGTCAGTCAGAAGAGTTTTAATGCAGGGCTGAGCAGCCTGGGCTGGACACTCAGGCACTGAGAGCAGAGGAGGGCCTCTGGGGCTACCCCAGGCGCTGGCGATAGAAAAAGGGCCCCGCCAGGGCTGGAGGGAGCCGGCTGGGGCCCTAAAACACAGCAGTACATGGCATAGCCAGAAGCACAGCCTGCGTGCAGGGGGAGGGGACACACTGTTCCGGGCAACGTCCCCGGCCTACAGCCGGACTCCGCCCCCCCCCCGCCCCCCCCCCCCCCCCCCCCCCGGCCGGGCCAGGCCTGCTGTTTATCCTCCCGGGGACACAGCGGCTGCAGGAACAACATGTAATTGATAACAAGCCCAGCGCCGGCCAAGGGCTTGCCATTGGGTCAGCGTGCAAATCACGGGGGTGGCGGGTGGGGGCCGCCCTTCAAAATAAAAGTCTCCGCTCCCTGCGCCATCCGCAGGCCCCAAAGTCGCAGAGGCCAGGCGTCCTCCCACCTGTAGGACGGCGGGGGCTCCCAGGAGCCACCTAGTCTTTGGGGGAAAGGTGATTTGAGGGACTAAAGCATTTGGGGATTTTTGTCAGCTCCCCAGGGACTGGGCGAGAAAACATCCTCTCTGTGTCCTGGGGGGGGGGGGGGTCTTTTGGAAATAGCACAGTGGGGAGAAAAGAGGGAACCCGACAGACGGCCATGGTGGGTGGGAGTGGCCTCTCTATTCCCCGCCACCCCCTAGCCACCGTTCTGCTCCTGTTCAGTGGAAAGAACCAGGGGACTCTGCGTGGGTAGTAGAGAGTACTAGACATGTGAACAGTGCGGGTGTGCGCGAAGGGGTGTGAGTTCATGTCGTGTGATTGTGCGTTTGCGGGGCGTGGTGCGCGGCAGCAGTGTGGCTGTGCCGGAGGGTGTCCCCGACATACTGGCGCGTGGAGCTGGTGTGGGTGCCTGCGCGGGTGTGGGAAGGTGCGTGGGAAAGGAAGACATGGGGGACCCGCTCAGACCCCTCGGTAGAGCCCTGGAGCGCTGCCCGCTGGGCACCATGCCCTCGGCCTGCGCCCCCCTCCCCCAGGGGCCAAGGCTGCGGTGACCGACAGTAACCCCACCGCCACAGGCCACTCCGTCCCCCCACCCCCAGCCCCCGACCGGCCGGAGTGTCCGCCTGTCCGCTCCTCTCGCCAGGCCCGGCCGTGTGCCCGCCATATGGGAGGGCCAGCCCGCAAGGCGCGCAGGACTCGCGGGGCCAGGCGCCGAGGCGGCGGCCCGGACCTGCCCGGGGAAAGTGCCTGTGAGCAACTGGGGGTCACTCTCCCACGGGGTTGTCTGATCCCTGGCCCCGCTCGGGGGCTCACCTCGCTCCTCCGACATTTCCTCGGACACTCGCGCAGAGCTTGGGACAGCGGCGAGGGCACCCAGCCACACGACCAACCAGTCAGCGCCCCGCTGCCCCACTCGTGTCCCAACCAGCCCCCTGGGCGCCCGGAGCCGCGTCCACGCGGCCGTCCGGCCTCCCCAAGCCTCTCCCACCTGAACTTGGCGCACGCCCGGCTAGCGGCCAGGCCCCGGCGGTCTTGAGGCCCCGGGGGCTGGGCTGGGGGCGACGGCCTGGCTCCCGGTCCGGCGGCGGCCGCGGGCCCAGCCGCGGGTCCTGCTTTGGTTCGCTTACCCGCTGGCCCGCGGGTCGCTGCGGCGGAGCAGTCGCCCGCCGCCGCTAGCTCTGCGCTCACTCCCCGCGGCTCACGTGACGCCGCGGGCGCCGCGAAGGCTCGCAGGAGGCTCGGCCCCGGGCGCGCGCCCCATTGGCCCGCGTCGCGCGTCACGCGCCCCGCCCCGCCCCCAGCCCCGCCCCGGCCGCGCGGCGCACTGCTGCCGCCCGCGCGCTCCCGGTCCGGGAGCCACCAGCCCCGCGCGGCCCGCGGTCCCCAGCCACTTCCCCTCCCCCCAGCACGGCCGTGGGTTTGCGGAGTCCGCGGGAGACGCTTCTGAAGCGCGGTCCCCAGGTGAGAACGTGAGACGGGCCTCGGGCCCTGCCCCAAGGCCTGAGATTGTCCCGAAGTCGGGGCCCAGGCGGGGGCCCTGGGGCCGCCCGGGCCAGGTCTGCCCTCCACCCCCACTCCCACCTCGAGCCCGGTACCGGCCGCTGTGTATCCCACTGAGAGCCGGAGAAAGTCGGGGACTTGCCTTAGGGAACGTATTGTTGGAGAAATACGGTATGGTCTTTCTGCTGAGCAATCACGGTGACCCCCTGCGGAAAGTGCGCGCTCTCGGCGCTGCCTCCCCGGCCTCCCAGAAGGGCTGAGGGCGTTTGACCCCTGCTTCAGATCACTGACACCACGTGTTTGGGCCACCCTCCTGAAGACAGAGCAGTGCTCCACAGGCTACAAAGGCCGTGCCCAGGCTGTTGTAGTCCGCAGCAGTCCCGGGACGCGTTGGCATTCCACTCAGAGGTGGGAAGAGGGAGGCTCAGAGTGACTTGCCCAAGAAGTACTAGTGAGCCGAGGGTGCCAGGCACCCTGCTACGAGGCCCTTTCCCCCACACTCCTGTGGGATTCTCAGCCAAGCATTTACAGATGAAGAAACGGACTCTGGGGGGCCGCGGTCCTCCCCTGGTCACTCAGCGGGTAAGGACGGGGGGAGGTGAGGCAGAGCCTGTCTGTCTGCTCCAGGGCCGGCATCTTCTAGGCAACCCAGGGACACGTGGGCAGAGGTCCTTCTAAGGAGTTAACATCCTTTCCCTTCCTGGCCTGGGAGGTGGAGAGCATTTTCTCTGCTCCCCTCCCAGTACACTGCCAGAGCAGGAACGCCTGGCCAGGAGCTGTCTGGGCTCTCTGGAATGCTGTGGGTCTGGGCTCCTTTGTCCATGCCAGGGCTCGCCCCTGATCATGTGGTCCTCCCTGTGCACCCAGTCAGGGCTAGGGATGCAGCGCCTGCTGCCACCGGGAGCCAAACCGCAGCTTGGCGGGCAGGTTTGGAGGACACTGGTGTTGAAGATGAAATGCGTCCTAGCAGCTTGGGCACATAGGTGGTCAGAAATTGAAGAGCAGAGAGTGATAAATACTGTGTGACTTTTCCGTGTGGAATCTTAAAAACTAAATCAAAACGTTCATAGAAAAAGAGATCAGAAAAAGAGATCAGGTCACCAGAGACAGAGGGTCGGGGGAGAGGAAATTGGAAAAGTGGTAGAAAGGGACAAACTTCCAAGTGTAAGATAAATAAGCCGTGGGGTCGTCAGGTACAATAGGACATTCAGCACTGCTGTGTGATATACAGGAAAGTTATTAAGAGAGTGGATCCCAAGAGTTCTCACCAGAAGGAATTTTTTTTTCTTTTTTTACTTTTCCTTATATCTATATGAGGTGATGACTACTAACTAAACTTACTGTGGTAATTATTTCACAATATATGTGAGTCAAACCATTATGTTGTACACACTAAACTCATACAGTGCTGCATGTCAATTGTGTCTCAATAAAACTGTGGGGGGGAAAAAAAACTGAAGGACAGCCAAGATGCTCCTGTTACAACCTGAGTCAGATCATGTCTCTCCTTGACTCAGAACATTCCAGTGGCGCCCAGCTATCACAGCCTGCAATGCCCTACATCCCTGACCATACTCTCTACTCCCTTCCCCTTGCTTACATCACTCCAGCCACACTGGCCTCCTTGCAGTCCCTCAAACATACCAGGCACAGTCCTACCCCAGGGCCCTTGAATGTGCTGTTCCCACTGCCTATACAGACTGTTTCCCCACCAATTACATGGTTCTGTCCCCTCCTTCAGGGTTTTATTCAAATGTTATCTTCTCACGGAGCCCTGCCTTAACCACCCAATATAACACGCTCCCTACTCTTTCCTATTTCCCTATCTTGTTTAACTTTTTTATTGGCATTTATTCCCTGCTAATGTATTATACATTTTACATTTTATTTTGTTTGTTTTTGGTCTCCTCCAGTAGAATGCAAGCTCTACCAAAGCAGTGATTTCTGTCCATTTGTTCCCTTCATATCTCTAGCACCAAGCACACAGTAAGTGTTCAGTTGTTGAATTAATGAATTTCTGAAAGACTTAAAGCAAACAGGGTCAGCCTGAGAAGAATTAAACAGGACTGAGGAACCTACCCCAAATGAGTTAAGAAGTTGGTCATTAGAGAAATTAAACCAGTTTTCCCCTCAAAGAGACCCAGAACATCCCCAAGCTAGTTTCCAAGGACTGCCTTTGTACAGAGTGCCTCTCTGGTTCATTCTCCTCCTCCCTCCAGCACCTGGTTAACTCCTTTCATCCTTTAATATCAGCTCAGATTTAACTTTGTAGAGGACATAGTCCCATAAAAACCTTATTTCCCACCTCCAGGCTAGACCAGGTCTCACATGTCTGTCCTTCTTGGCATGGTGTTCAGAATGTAGTAGAGGCTCAGTAAATTTGTGTTGAGTAAATAAACAAATGAATGAGTGAATGGGGACACTGGCTGCCTAAGTAACTGAATTCACCCCAGCCCGTACCTCTCCCAGTGTAGTGGGGAGAATCTGTTACTGGAATTCCCTGCCAAGAAGAAAAGGAAGCCAGGTAGTGCTCTTCCAAACAGAGATGATAAAGAAAAAGAGACGTTTCTCTTCACACCAATGAAAACCTCTAACATACTTTCCCTCTAAATTAATTCCTTCCTTATTTCTACATCATCTTGCATAGAAAAGGGCCTGAGTCCCTGGCGCCTGTCCAGCTCTGACTTGTTGCAAAGGCCCCAGCAACAGAAGAGGGGCTTACCTCTAGGGCAAGCTTTGGGCAAGTTAGTTTGCCTGTCAGAACCTCAGTTTGCTCATCTACAAAATGGGTGCCACCCTAATTGCCTCACAGGTTTGTTGGAGGAGCAAATACAGTACTAGATGGGAAGAGGCGTTGGAGAAGTAGAGAGACTGGGAAGAGGCAGTTATCAGCCCTGGGCAATGCTGCAAAATGGGAACCCTGGCACACAGCCCCCAGGGCAGCAGGATGATGGCAGTGCTGAAGATCAATAAGCTCTACCAGGGCAGCAAGGAGCTCCACCTGGGGAGGAGGGAGCAGCGTTGCTGAGAAGCATGTGTCCAGGCCCCCTTGGAGAGGAGGCATTCCAGGGCGTGCTCAGCCAGAAGATGCAAGAAAGCCTATGAAACAGTGGCCACGTTGTCGATGGAACCAAGGATGTGGATTCTCTGTCCCCTTACAGATTCAAGCCCAAGCCTCTTGGACTGACATCCAGGCCATTCATTTGAATAATTCTTTTAAAAAATAACACCTGTGCATTGTTACAGTGTTCAAGCACCACAGAAAGGCATGAAATAAAAAGGAAAATTCCACTTGGCCTCAGTCTCACTCATCATTTCTGTTTTGGTTTTCATATGACCTAATTGTAAATAATATGCTTGTCTCTTTTGTGTTTATAATGGAAGCAAATGATGCCTGTGTGCTAGACATTCTGTGTTTGCCCCTCCAGATCCCTCTCTGCCCTTCTGCCCCTGCTCTGGGCCCCCAGAGGCTCATCTGCACAGGCCACCAACAGGGGCCCTTTGGTTTCCAAGAGGGTTTGGCAGGTGGAAGGCACTGGTAACAGATGAGGATATGGGGACATGCAGTTGGATTTGTCCCCTGCGGGTCACTGGCAGGTGGCTGTGTCCTTCCAATGGGCGCAGCTCCTCTCAGGAGCCCGGCAGAGCTCCGAAGCCCCTCCTCTCCTAACCTTTGCCCAGGACACCTCTGCCCCCTACTGCCCCCATCCTCGCCCAAAATCACTCCTCCTCAGGCCTGTTTGGGGGCAACCCTCCTTGCAGGATATCTCCAGGTTTTAGGTTAATAATATGGCAGCACCTGCGTAGCACCTCACAGATGCTCACTTTATTTTGTCTTCACAACATCCCAGAGGTCAGCACTACAGATGAGGAAATGCTGCTCAGAGGGGGAGCGTGTCACCCAGGGAACCATATGCAGTGTCCAATGACACGATTACAGTGGGACCCACACACACTCCGCCCCCTCGGTCTGTCCGGCCCCTGGTGGGCTCCTGAGGTCTGGCTGAGGGACCTTGGGCACATGGCTGAACCCATGCCAGGGCCCAGGACACCCACAGCCGGATGGCAGGGCCTGTCCTGAGCATGCTTGTGGGCCTCACCAATTCTGCCATTCTGCCCCACGGACCCTATGTGTTGTCACAGAAGTCACATCCCTGAACCACAGCATCTGCAGCCCTGGCCTCCCCCACCTCCCCTCAGCTCCAAATCTTCCCCAGACATCTCCCATTGAGCACCTCACAGGTATCACAAAGCAAAAGCATCCCAAGGAAAACCCATCAAGCCTGCCCCTCTGCCCCAGTGTACTAGTAAGCCCAGGCTGCTGTAACAACACAGACCAGGCTTAAACAACAGACGTGATTTCCTCACAGTTCTGGAGGCCAAAAATCGGAGATCAAGGTGTCGGCAGGATTGGTTCCTTCTAAGGATGGTGGTCTTCTCCATGAGTCCTCACATGGTCGTCCCTCTGTGCATGTCTGGGGCCTAGTCTCCTCTTCTTAATAAGAACACCTGTCAGATTGAATTAGCATGCACCCCAATGACCTCATTTTACCCTAATTATCTCTTAAAGACCCTATCTCCAAATACAGTACATATTCTGAGGTACTGGGGGGTTAGGATTTCAACATATGAACTGGGGGGGTATAATAACATCCTAACCCCCCGGCGTGCCCCCCATCCCCAAACTTGCCTCACCCAGGGCAATGTCCAGCACCTCCCACCTAGTCACCTGCTGCCACTGTCCCCACTCCACCCACTTCACTCTCCCGTGGCGGGATACAGATGGCCAGCCAGAGCTCCCCATGACTGCAGTAAAAGACCCATGCCCTCACTTACCCTGGCATTCAAGACTCTGAGTGACACAACTCTTGCCAAGTGTCTACTTGCTCCCACTTGTCCCACCTGAAGGCAACACTTTCTCTTGGACAGCTCCACCTCGGTCAGAGCAAGGACTCTGGACTGACCCGTCTGGGATCAAATCTTGCTTCTGCCACCCCTGAGCTGTGTAACTTTATGAGAGTTGTTTCTCCTTTGCCACCATACCTATAATATGGGGACAACCGCAGGAGTGCCTCAGCCATGAAGGTGTCCTACTCCATCCCTCTTAAAGGGCTGCCATGGGGAGCCTTGCTGACTGACAGCCTCCAGCAACCCCACCTCTGGATCTGGCGCAGCTTCACGCAGAAGCAAGGATGTTAGTGCTGGAACCAGTCACTCCTACATGACCCCCAGCCTCCCCACAGGCAGTCTGAGCTCTGGGGCTCTCTACTGAGGTGGCCAAGTTGTCTCCAAGCTGCCCTGCAGTCTGAGGCTCTCCCTCTCCTTCCCCCTCTCCTTTCCCGGGTGCCAGCCCCAGACCTAGATCTAAGGCTCTCCTCACTGGATCCTGCTCCTCCCTCCTTCCCCTCATCCTCCACAGGCACTTCCCCACAAGCCTCTTACACGTCTAACCCCTTCTTGGCATCTGCTCTCAGAAGTGGAGAACTGGTACAGGTAGCTATCTCATAGGTTCTTCAAGGGTTAAATGGATTAATACACACAAAGACCTTAGAAAAGTGCCTGGAACAGAGTAAATATCTCTAACTCCCAGCCTCCATGTAGTTCCCTTATGAGGGCCATTCTCAGGGACTTCATCCACCTTAACCATAGAAGATTCCTGTGTGTTCTTTTGTAGACCAAGCCTTCTTAAGTTTCTTGAGTGTTTTCTACTTCCTCTGACCACAGGGCCTTTGCACCCACTGCTGCCTTTGTTGTGAACACTCTTACCCCTCTTTCCTGTTTGCTCAGATGTTACTTCCCCAGAGAAACCTTCTTGACCTCCTTTATATGTTTTCCCTACACCGTGTACCTCTCCTTCAAAGCATTTTTCAAGGTTTATCCACTTATGTATGTGTTCGTTTATTTCATGCTTGTCTCTCTGGAGCAAAGATAGCCAGTCCTCAGATATTCATCCATCCCTTCCCAGAACTCCCAGTTTTCAGCAGAGCACAGAATTGCCCCAAAGAAAGCTTGCATTCTGCAGCCTCCCTTGCAGCTGGCCAATGGGATGTGTGCAGAAGTGATGACTGTCCATTCTGAGCTCCCCTGTGAAGGGAAGGGGCGTGCCTCCTTCCATGTTCCCTTCCCTTCTCCCTGTTGGCTGGAATGCTGGTAGGCAGACAAAGGCAATGGACAAGGACAAGGTGAAGGAATACAGGCCCAAATGGCCTCACCAGCGTGGGCTCTCAAGGACAGAAAACCAAAGTTAGTCCAGCTTGTTTAAGCTAATACTACTTTGGGTCTCTGTTAGGCAGACATTTCTCTACCTGCGGAACAGGAAGCTCTGTGAAGGCAGGGAACAACAACATCCTCCTGGCACCTAGAAGGTCCTTGATTAATGTATGATGAGCAAGTGATTGAGTTGGGGGCTGGACCTTTTCTTAGACTCCTCAGTGACCCTCTGCAGCACCCACCTTGTGGAGTGAAGTTGGATAGAAATCTAGAGCAGCACTATCCACTAGAACTTTCTGTGATGGAGGAAATGCTCCATGTATCCCTGTTGTCCAATAAGGACATGTGGCTGGTGGCCACCACCCTGGGCAGTGCACACCAGAGCTGTAAGGGAGTGTAGAGAGGATGTAGTGCAATGCCTCCCACCCCACCCCCCCAACCCCCCGCCATGGACTGGCTGGCAGTCTGCTGAAATCAGGTAGACATTTGTCGCAGCCCTGACACACGAGCCAGGCCAGCAGGTGGAGGAGGCCTTCGAACCCCTGCTCTTGGCCCCCTCAGTGAGGGTCACATTGAGGAGTCATGTCACGGTGGAAGCAGGGCCGATCACAGTGGCCAGCCCTCCCCCATCATCCAATTCCTGCTGACGCCCACCACTACAGATGAGGGGATGAAGACCGTATCTGCCTCATAGCAAGAGATCGCAAGCAGCCTGACCAGTCTCGGGCTGCTAATGAGGCGAGCAGAGACAGAGCTTGGAGTGACCATGTGCCAGGCCCTTGCTGGATACTTCACAGCTACATGCTCTGAGACAGATGGAAGACGGGAGGGTCTGCTGCGTGCCCTGCACAGTGCTGTGACACAGACGACAGCCTGCACATCTTGACTTTTCCCATTTTACAGAAAAGAAAGTTGAGGCCAGAGAGGTGGAGCAATTCACCCAAGGTCCACAGCAAATGCAGTGGCAAAGACAAAACAGAATTGAGACCTACCTCACCCTTTTTCTCTCTCCCAGACTGCTAAGCCTGGCTCCAGGATACCGTATGCATTTCTGCTTCATCCTGCCACTCCTCTCAGCCAGCCCCACCACTCAGAGATGATCTCTCCGTAAGGAAACAGGATGGAGCCAGAACAGCTGGATGCCACAGAGATGGGGCCCCATCTCAGACCGCACACCATCCTGCAGGCCCCTGCGATCAGCAGTACTAACCAGACCACCAAACCTCTTGGTGCTGCCTGTACACCAGAATGGGGAAGTATCATTGTCCAAGCTGGCTGCTGGCCCAGCAAGTCAGGAGAAAAGGAAGACTTCCTCTTGGGGACACCCTGCAACTCTGCACAGGGTACAACTTAATGGGCCCTTTGGTTGGAAAGAGCAGGAGCCCCCTGGGCAAAAGTCAAGTGGGCAAGGGGAGGGCAGGGAAGTGTGCCCGGCACTGTGCTAATCTCTTTAAACAGATGACTTTGTTTAATCCCCATCACTCCCCTCCTTCCAGGTCCATTTTACAGATGGGGAGACAGAGGCATGGAGAGGTCCCTCACTAGAGATCGCACAGCCAGCAGGGGGTGGTGCCCGGCTTCCAACCCAGAAGAGAACAAGGTAATAGGAATTTGGGAGGTATCCTCAGCTTCCCGGAGAAGGCTTTGAGATCCTGGGATGGGGAGAAGGGCCTGGAGAGAGGGCCCCCTAACAAGGTGTGAGGTGGGAGCTTGTAGGGGATAGGTTGGGGCATGGAGGCGCCCAGCAATTCCTGGGGCAGGAAACGGCTGAAGCACACCCCTGGCATGACCCCTGGCATTGACCGCTTCAGTGTCTTCTGTCACTCAGTCCTTACTGTCCTTACACCTACACCTCTGGAAGACCCCGCTGCACGCAGGCCTAGGGGAGCAAGGAACAAAGGTCCTGGCTCTGGCGGTCCAAGTTGTGACCAACAGCCAAGTGGCACAGGCCTGGGGTTGAGCCAAGCATGCCAGCCCACTGTGGGGGGGGGTGGTCAGGACAAAGATGTGACGGTGGCTCAGAGACTCACAATGGCAGTGTTGTAAATAAGAGAGGAGTCCGTCTTGTGCCCACACACCGGCCCGAGCTGCTGACTGCCAGGGCTGCTGCAGCAGGCATCTCAGGACCAGGGGCCCAGGCTCCTCCGCTGCCGGGCACCACCCTCTCCCACGTGACGACTCACAGCACATACAGGCTCCAGATCATGGGAGGGGGAAAGAAGAAGGGGGGGCTAGCCCCTGCCCTTTAAGGCCACCATGCAGAGGGGACTACGGTCACTGGAGAAACCAAGGTTGGGGCGTGAGCTGTGTGGCCAGGTTTGGGTCTCTCTGCCAGTGGGGCTGGGAACCCAGACACCTGGAGTCCCATCCTGTCTCTAACCAGCTGCAGAGATCAGAGCAAGTCACCACAATCTGTGGGTCCGTTTTTCCCTCTGTACCAAAAGTTTAGCCAAAATAACCTGGGAGGGGTCCTGAGAGGAGGACTCTGAACCCATAGTCTTCTGAGGCAGTTGAGCACAGCCTTGGGGAAGGAAAGGTGAAATCGGGCAGTGGGTAGTTCCCTCAACTGTGCTGTGAGGTGGGTGGCAAGCAATGCACCCCAGGCCATTGGCACAGCCCCCAAGCTTCCAAGCTTTCTTGGAAAAGCTTCTACGGACCAGTGCTAGTACATCAGGTAACTTTTATTAAGTGCCTGTTGTATACCAGGCATGGAGCTAAGGACTAGCATTTATGAGTATTTTCTATATGCCAGGCACTATTTAAGTGCCTTACAACTTCTACTTCACTTACGCCATGCAACGTCTCTGTGATATAAGCCCTGTTGTTATCACCGTGGGAATAGTGAACAAGAAACAAGAACCAACCACTATGAAAAAGGAGCACTCAGAGAACAAGAAAGAATGTTTGAAAATGTAATACTTAATAGTGTTCATGAAAACCCAACCAAGACCGAGTAGCAGAACATCCTGAGAACCAAACCAAAACAACAGATGGAAATTCTAAGAGAAAAATTCCATAGTTTCAATGGAAGGAATTGAATTCACATTCAGAAATGAAGACCGATCAAGATCACCTTCCAGTGAAATCTGGCCCCCCCTCGCTCTGGCTGGCAGATGTTGGTGTTGATGGCTAACAGGGAGTTACTGAGTCACTCCCGCCTGGTTAAAGTCCTCAAGGTTTTGTTTTTTTTTTTAAAGATTTTTTTTTTTATTATTCATGAGAGACAGAGCGAGAGAGAAAGGCAGAGGGAGAAGCAGGCTCCCAAGGAGCAGGGAGCCCGATGCGGGACTCGATCCCAGGACCCTGAGATCATGACCTGAGCCGAAGGCAGACTCTTAACCATCTGAGCCACCCAGGAGCCCAAGTCCTCAAGGTTTAATGTGTTTTTCAGGCCAACCTTGAACCTGAGGTTCCCATCCCCTTTCTCCAGGGTGCCTGTCCTATTAGTCCAGGGCATCACTAGCTGTCACCAGCAAGGAAACAGCAGTGGGGCAGGGAAGTGACCGCTGATCGGCACCCACTGGGCAGGCTCCACGGGTGGGGGGCAGTCTGTGCAAGGATTCTGGACTTAACATGAGGACACGAGTGCAGTGGGCTGGCACCACACCAGCCGGACACTAGCCACTTGCCAGATTCAAGGGGAAATTCCTCATTTCAAAACACAATAAGGACACTGGTGACCCAAGTGGGAAAAAGACATAAACAGAACATGCAAGTGGCCAGTGCACACACAGGGAAATTTCTAACCTCACAACTGATCAAAGAAACACAAATTAAAACAAGATACCCTTTTCATCCAACTGACAAGGACATTTTAAGTTTTAACACTGGTGTAAAGAGGTACATTTGCAGAAAGCAAAGCAACCTTGCAATATACACATCACTTTTCAGTCTGTAAATCTACTTGTAGAAACTGATTACAAAGAAATGATCAGATCTGTAGGCAGATTTATATACAGGCTTGCTCTTTCCAGCATCGCTTACAACTGAGAAAACTTAGAAACCACTGAATGTCCAACCACAGGAGAGTGATAATGAACTACAACCCATCTGTGCAGTGGAATATTATTTATCAATTTAAATCGGGTTTTCACAAGACTACTGATAAAAGTTAAAGAAAAGCGGATGCAAAATTTACATGGGAATTATTCTATATATGATTATGTAAAGAAAAACAGGCTTATAGAAAACATTAGAAATACATAAAGAAGTATTCACATCCATGATTTTTAAAAGTATTTACATTGAATAATGGGATTACAAGAGATCTCTTTTTAGGAGCACCTGGGTGACTCAGATGGTTAAGCTTTTGGCTCAGGTCATGACCTCAGTATCATGATCTCTGTCCTGAGATCGAGCCCCACATTGGGCTCTAGGCTCAGTGATCTTTTTTTAGCATTCTATTTTTTACTTTTCCAGATTTTCCACAATGAACGTATACTACTTTTATAACCAGAAAAAAATATGATCTGAATTTGCAGCTTTTTCATATGTTATTTTTTCATAGTTTTTGTATTCGTATAATAGTAAATGTTCTCACTGCCCCCAAATCAGAAAATACAGACAGGTATAAAAAAAAAGTCATTCATAATCCCATCATTGTTAACATTTTCTTGCTTATTACAAAAATGGGAACACATCATACATACTATCTTACAGACTTTTTAAAAATTGTGGCTACAAAACCATAACATAAAATCAATCCTCCTAACCCTTTAAGTGTTTAGTTCTGCAGCATTAAGTAAATTCACATTGTTGTGCAGCCATCCCCCTGTCTCTTTCCAAAATTTCTCATCTCCCCAAACTGAAACTCCATCCCCATTAAACACAAACTCCTCAGTCCCCTCCCCCAGCCCCTGGCAGCCACCACCCTACTTTCTGTCTCTGTGAGTCTGGTGACTCTAGGGACCTCATGTGAGTGGAATCATGCAGGATTTGTTCTCTTGTGACTGGCTTCTTTCAGGAACCGTAATGTCCTCAAGGTTGATCCATGTTGTAGCCTGTGACACATTTTCCTTCCTTTTAAAGGCTGAACCATATTCCATCACATTTTGCTTATCCATTCATCCATCGATGGACAATGGGTTGCTTCTGGAGACTTTTTCAAACAGAACAATAGATTGTGTACTTCTTCTGTACCAATAAGGATAGATTAATAGCAGTTACTTTTACAAGTTGCCTAGTACTCTATATTTATTTAGCAAAAAAAATTTTTTACAAATAATGCATCTTTATTTTTATTGAAGTATAGTTGACACGTGTTATATGAGTTTCAGGTGTGCAAGACAGCAATCCTCCAATTTTTCATTATCATATACAAAACTGCAATACATCTTTGTGTACTTATCCTACTATTTCTTTTTTTTTAAGATTTTATGTATTTATTTGAGAGAGAGCTAGCGAGAGAGAGGAGAAGCAGGGGAGAGAGAGAAGTAGGGTCTCTGCTGAGCAGAGAGCCGACATGGGGCTCGATCCCAGCCAGAGTCCTGAGATCATGACCTGAACTGAAGGCAGATGCTTAACCGACTGAGCCACACAGGGACCCCTATCCTACAATTTCTTAAAGATAAATTTGAAAAGTGAGATTTCTGAATGAAAGGGTATTTTTAGTTTTGATACCTTTTGACCAACTTGTCCTCCAAAAATTATATTAATCTAGATCCCCGCCATCAGTGAATCCCAATCCCCATTTTCCATATTCTCATCAGTACTGAGTATTAGCACTTTATAAAAAGTGATAAAATGTTGGGCAGTTTTTGCCAGTGTGGCAGGTTTTTAAAAAGTGCCATTGTTTGCATTTGTATCTCTTGGATTATTGGTGAAATTGAATTTTTTCCTATGTTTATATCTTACCGGTGGTTTATGTCTTTGTGAAGTGCCTATTTCTATCCTCCACTTCATATGGTGATACTGATCTTTCTTTTCCTTGCATTCTGTGCACCATGGATGTGGCCAACCACGTTCTTGGAGTTATAAGATTTGTTTAGATTGATGTAACCAAATGCAGTTACAGATTCTAGTCTTTGGTGTCATGTTTAGCAAATTCCTCTCTCCCAGGGTTCCATATGGCGTAGGCACATTTCATCCTGCTGCATACTGACACATCACCTTCTAGCACTGCCGCAGTTCCATGTTCTCATTAGCTTCTTGAGGTCAGTTGGAACTTTCTCGGATGGGTGTGTGCTGAGACTAAAAATCAAGGCCGGCCATCCCTGGAGGCCTGTCCTTCCCGGCATGCTCTCCCTGCTTCAGCACTTTCTCCTGTCCTGTGCTGGCCTTTTACACAACCCCCACCTTCAAGAAGAGAAAAACTCTCTTCTGTGAGGCCAAGCGCCATTGCTCAGCTTTCCCAGAGGCATCTGCTTACACAGAAGAGGATTCAGAAGAAGGTACCAGGTGAGGGGGCCCAGACCATGGCCTTTCAGGAACCACCACCGACATGTAATGGGTAGCCATCATGGGACAAGGAGATCCTTCTTCAGCTGGCCAGACTGGCGGGCACCCACTCTCCCCACAATTGGGAGTGATTGATTATCAGGGTCCAACTGCACACCAGTCTTTCAGTGGGCCAGCTGCAGAGCACATTGCCTCACTCGGTCCTCACAATAAGTAGTACTTCCCATCTTGATTTCTCAGCTGAGGGGCTGGGCTGCAAAGAGGTCTGGTGCCTGGTGACAGCCTGCAAATGGCAGAGGCAGGATGGAGGCTCTCCTGGTGCATGTCCTCGAGCTTTCTGCCACATGAAGGGACCTGTCCCCTGGAGCAGGGACCTGGAGGGTGCTCTAGCTGTTAGATCAGGGCAGTGTTAGACCCTCCAGGCTGTCAGCGCTGACATGAGCATGGCCCGGGGCAGGCAAGGGGCCGGAGGTCCAAGGCTCAAGGGCCTGCATCCATCCTCACCTGTACCCACTCCTCTGAGTCCAGCCACCACCCAGTGTGGTCAAAAATGCAAGGCATCCTGGGAGACGCTTCCCTGAAACCTCCCTGTTCTCAGCTACAGAAGCAGTTCATCCATTCATTCACTTGGCAGGCATTTATTGAGCACTTACTGAGTGCCTTGCACTGGTCTGGGGATACAGCAGTTAGCAAGAGACAAGGGCCTACCTTCTGGGAGCTTCTATTCTAGTGGAGATAAGCAAGGAGACAAGGGAATGGACCTCATACCGACTCATGAGAATAAGTGCTGGGAACAGTTAATAATACTCACCCAACAGCTTTTTATGTCCTCATGGAGATTCTAATGCACCCATGTCCCAGGATGGCGACAGACAGAGGGAAGCTGCTCCAGGTGGGCCAACCTGAGAGGGCCTCTCGGAGGTGACATTGGTGTGAGAAGGAATTCTTGGGAAGAACTAAGGGAAGGGCAATCCTGGCCAAAGGAACAGCAAATGCCAAGGCCCCTGGCAGGAAAGAGCCTGTGGGTTTGAGGCACTGACATGAAGCAGAGGCTGGGAGCCAGGGAGATGTGGGGATGAGGCCAAGGCGTGGAGAGGAGGTGAAGGAAGTCCGGTGATTCCAACATTTGGCATCACAACCCACAGAGAGACATCACCTTCTGGCTCACCCAGCTTGCATGTTACCAAAAGTCTCACACCATCACCTAACCTGGGCTCCCTGCAGTGAGCGCTGGTGTTTTGTACTCGGTCTACTCTGCCCTCATGTCATTAAACCGAGGAGAAAAAAGAAAGTAAAAAAAAATGCAACCCATGCAATTAACCTCCTGACCCGCTAAGGGCCCGCAACTGGCAATTTAACAGGCACTATTGTCGATGGTAATAAAGATTTGTGTTTGTATTCTCAGAGCAATGGGAGTCCACTGAAGTGCTCAGGGGAGAGAGAGACTGGACCAGATTTAGGTTTTAAAAAGACTGTTCTGCTGTTGTATGCAAAAGGGAGTGTATGGGGCGTATCAGTCCACCAGTGTCCCCGAGGGACAAGACAATGCACTCAAACGGGTGATACTTGAATCAATGATAGGGCTCTTGACAGAGGTGGGGCAGGTGAGGGGCAGTGCAGCAAACAGTGACTCCCACCAAGGCCAGAAGGAGCCGGAGGACTGGAGTGGGAAGACAGGGGCCAGCAGCAGGTCAGAACCCTGGCGCTGGGGAAAGCTCCTTACCCCTCTCTGCTCCCGCCTCCCATTGCCTGCAGCGCCTCCTATTGGCCGAACCGCAAAGGCGCCCCGGTGAGGTGCAAGGTCAGCCTCCAGGACTAGGCAGAGGGCAGAGAAGGGGGGTGGTGAGTGGAGAGTGGCCACTGAGGAGGAGACAGATGGGAGTGGAGGAGCCCGGCGGGAGATGGTGCTGGCTCTGACCAAGTAGTGGCAGAGGAAATGCAAATGGCTTTAGGAATAAGGGTGGTGGAACCTCTGGACTAGCCAGGGATTGGATTGGGCTCCGGTAAGGAAAAGGTTTTGTTTCCTCTTTGAAGGCTCATGGAAAAACACAAATGAAAAACTGTGGTGGAGCGAACAGGGTGGGGTGGAGTGGAGAGAGCAGATGTCAAGGCACAAGGCCTGGAGCTGAGCCCTGCTCAACACAGGCGTTGAGAGCAGGGAGGACACTCAGAGTATCTGCCCGCTGGAGGATGCAGGCCGCCACTGGTCAGAATGCCGGGGCAGAGCTGGCTGTGTGAGGTGCTTCCCTCTGTTACTGGCAGCCCAGGGCAGAGGCATGGCTGGGAGCAGGGGACCCCTGGGGGTCGGGACAGGGCAGCTCACCCCCTGTTAAATATTTTCCTGGCTGGTCCATCCATTCCAGGGCATCCTGGGTGTGTCACCACCTAGGTGTGTCATTTCGGTTAAGGGGGATCATGCTGGAATATTCTGAAGGTGAAGGCAAACAACAATGGCGGCAGAGCTCAGCCTGGGATGGTATTTGGGGTGGGGGTCCAACTCAACCCAGCGGGATGAAGGGAGATGTGTGACATTCCATTATCTCCGATTATATGCTCAGGGAAGGGGCACGTGCTCAGGGAAGGGGAGGGAAGGGGCAGGGACAGAGGCAGGCCTGCATGGCACACCTTCCCTCCACGGTCGTTTGCAGGCATCTTTATCCCTCTGTCCAGCTACAAGTTAGAACCCAGTCGCGGGTCATGGGATCCTTTCAGTAAGGTGTAATCAGCGTTGTTAAGAACAAAAGCCAAAGAAAAGGATACTATCAAAAGGGAAAGGAAAGAAAAGGTGTGCGTGGTAGCTACCAAGTGCAGGCTGTGTGCTGGGTGCTGAGGAGAAGGTAGGAGACAAGACCCACATAGCTCACGCTCCAGGCACTTACATAAATACCTGTCAGGAAGGGAGCCTCCCTGTAATGTGGATGAAGAAAATCAGCCGTAGACGGAGGCAGGAAAAAAGGGGAGCAGGAGGTATAGTGATACTGCCATATCAAGACAGGCTTCCTTTGGGGCATTTACATGGAAGCGCCCAGCCAGGCTCAGAGTCACACATGAGCATTGCTAGCCAAGAGCTCGGCACGTGCTAAGGCACTGAGGTGAGACAGAGAGAAGGCCAGTATGTACATAGCATGATGAGCACAGGTAGTGAAGTGGAGGTAAGCAGGCCAGCCGGAAAGGCTTGCTTCCAGCCGAGGGCAGTGGGAAGTTGTGCAGGGCCCTTCCTATCCTGCCATCAGCCCTGGATCCAAGGTCCTGGGCTCATGTGGCCCAGGACTGCTGCATTCTCTCAGCCTGCTTCCCAGTGACTTAGGAGTGGGCTCTCCCTGGTTCAAAACAGAACACACCACGTGCCTGCCCTGAGCTGAGGCCCGAGTAGAACGCTAGGGAATGGAAGTCTGGTACCGTGGATGAGAGAGTGCCCAGCGTGCCCACTGCTGGAACCATAGCCGCCTATGTTTGTTTTCAGTGTAGCGGATTCTTCTATGTAATTTACGCTCACAGCAAATAAGCCAAAGGTAGAAAATGGTGTTCAGTGAAGATCCAGAGTCCCTCCTACTGCCACCCCCTCCCACAGCGCCCTTCCCAGAGGCCACTCTGTGGCCATTTCTACGGATACGTTCAGCAGAAAAGGATGGCCATCTTTAATATACAACGTGGATTCTAACACACACACACACGTGCGCACGCATACACATGATCCTTAATAATCTCCCTGAGGCTGCTCCATATGGACACAGGGGACATTCCCTGACATCTCAGACAGTTCCACTGTGCATATGACTCACCATTCACGGTCAGCCCCTCCTGTAGCATAATGGGCTGGGCAGGGTAAGGGGAGGAGGGGGGTCAGGTCAAGGGTATTTGTATTTTTTTAAAAGATTTTTTTATTTATTCTAGAGAGAGAAAGAGCATGAGGCGGGAGGGGCAGAGGGAGAGAACCCTCAAGCAAGACTCCCTGCTGAGTGTGGACCCCAACACAGGGCTCAATCCCAGGACCCTGAGATCACCACCAGAGCCAAAATCAAGAGTCGGACACTCAACCAGCCAAGCCACCCAGGCGCCCTAAGGGTATTTGCATTTTAAAAGTTGGGTTAATATCTGCAAGGTATCTCATATCTCATTGACTTTTGACAAGAGAATCAAAGAGTCAGGGGCTCCTGGGTGGCTCGGTCTGTTAAACCTCCGATTCTTGATCTCGGCTCAGGTCTTGATCTCAGGGTCGTGAGTTCAAGCCCCACGCTGGGCTCCGTGCTGGCCACGGAGCCTACTTAAATTAAAAAAAGGGGGGGGGGAAGGCAAAATTGGGTTAACGGACTCCTAACCCTTTTGCCTACCATCAGCCCTGCCAGCTCCCATTCCTCTTGTGGGCTAGGGAGGGGGGGATCACTGTCTCAACCCTACAGGGCCCGGCCTCTATATTTAGGGTAACTGGAGGCCTCTGCCAGGGCATCCAGTCTCCGAATCTTCTGGCATCTTCTTCTCCCAACTACCCCCACCCAACCTCAGGCCATCCTCCATCCTCAGGATCAAGGCCTCTTCAGCTGCCTGGAAATGGGTCTTTAGCTGGTCCTGGTCCTCGCTGGGGCTTTTTTCCATGCCTCTGGCCACTTCTTGCAAAAGCAAATGTTTCCCATACAGCACTGCGCGTGTAGCCAGGAAAATTCAGGGGCGAGAACAGCTAGGGCCACAGAAGTCTGATTCGGATTGTGGTCTGGGCACATGGCAGTCAGGCAGTGTGGGGTCTGAGGTGCAGGCCTCCCCCTTCCATGCAAGGACACTCAAGAACATCCCCAGTTCTGTCAGCATTACTCATCCCTGCTGGGTGTCAGCTACTCTCTGGGCATTTGAGCCACGTCAGCAAACACATAGGCAAAGATTTCTGTCCTCGAGGAGCTTGTAGTCTATTGGAGGAAGATAGAAAACAGACAGCAGAAAGACTCAGACAGAAAATGATAGAGAAGGTCAGAAGAGAGATATACTGTGGAGAAATAAGAAGTGGAGCCAAGTGATGTGTTCAGGCCGGAGATGCAGGCTGCAATGTGGAACAGGCCAGTAGGACCAGGGCTTGTTGAGAAAGTGACAGCAGTCTCAAAGGTGAAGGGAAGAGGAAACAGTGCAAAGGTCCTGAGGCAGCTGGCCTGGTGTAGTTGAGAAATCAAGGTGGCCACAGCAACACGGGGAGAGTCAAAGGAGAGGGGTGAGGTTGGGTGAGGTAGAAGCCAGGAGACCACCTGGAGACTCTTCCTGTAAACTGGATAAGGATGTCTGAGGCCGAGCATCAGCCACCGTGTGAAGCCAGCAGGACTCTCAGTGGGACCAAGAGCTTAGCCCGGGCCAGGCTCTGTTGCAAGTGCTTTGCCAGTATTAATCCATTTAATGCTCACATGGCCTTATAGAGCTGCAGCACTCACGGTCCTGTTGGATAGATAAGGACACCAAGGCACAGAGAAGTAGAGGAACTCACCCCAGGTCACACAGCTCAAAGATGGCAGAGGCCAGATTTGAATTCAAGTCACCTGAAGCCAGAGCCCAGGCTCTCGAAGAGCCACATGTTTTGGACAAAAAAGTCACAACCCTCACCCTGAAGGAAGATGTTTGTAAAGAAAATAGAACACTGAGCCCTTGTCAGAGAGGTGAGCCAGCAGATGGGCAAGAAGTCAGGCTTGGGTCTGACCCCAGGCAGTCCCACCTGCATCCTCACTGGAGGTGGAAACTCAAGCAAGGCCCTCGACTTCCCCGAATCGCCATCCTACCTTGTGAGGAATGGGAGCCGTGACAATAGTTACCTGGCACAGAGCATGGCTCGATGAGGGGGTGGAAGCGTTGTCATCTACTGGGGGTGGAACCGGCTGCCCACCAGAGCGGGCAGGCAGGGCTGGACAGGGGACCAGAGGTACGGGGAGCCTGGCTCCCAGGGCCTGGGAGGAGCCATTGACAGGAGCCAAGAGCAGTGGTCACCAGAAGGATGCTGGGTCACGGAGTGGGGCCTGCATTAAGGGCCTCTAGGGGATACTGACCACTGGGGAAGGCAGAACGATGTAGGGGGCGAGGCCCCAGACACACAGACCTGCCAGTTGTGTGGCCTTCACATGTCTGGCCCTATCTGGGCCTCAGTTTCCTCACCTGGGAAATAGAGAAGGAAAACGCCAGCACCAAGAGAAGCCCTCTTGGCCCAGGGGCAGCGGGCTGAGACAGAACCACAGCTGCAGGCCACAGAAGCTCCCTGTCGGGACGCAGCTCAAGCTGGTCATAAAACCCTTTTGTCTAATTCTTCCCCCTGGAGAGTTTCTGTCACTCAGGACTGTTTCTCAGGAGTACATTTTGAAGCTCATAAGTCTTTTAAGTAATTTCTATTTTCAGCCGGGAAGCTTCTGGGGGCTTGGCATGGTTCTGCAATTACATACAAATGTCCCAGCTGTATGTGGCCGCTGAGTTTTCAGGTTTGTCTAGTTTAGTTTATTAGTGGGTAGACGCTAATCCACATGGGTTTCCATCCTGCCTTGCTTCTTCCTCTGCTCCAGGCCGTTGGCTTGTGTATCGCAGCTATGTGTCTTGCCCTGAAGAGGAACTCTGCTGTTCGTGCACGGGTCGCCAAGCCTCTGACTCCTGCTTTCTGGAGGCTTGTCAAGTACTCTCCCGTGTCCACAGATCCCATCGCTGTTCCAGTACTACGGCTTGGTTGTGTAGATTTTTCTTTTCCTTTCATCCTCCTTGCCCACGGGCCATGGATTTGAGGCCTTCTTTATCTCATCAGCAATGAAATCAGCCATTTTCTTATACTCCTGTGTCAAGCAGCCTATTCATTCTGAGGGGAGGAACTTTTTTCTTTCCCTCTCATCAAAATTCAACAAACCTTCAGAATCATACTACGCCCTGGGATCAGTCTTTTCCCGGTGACTCCATCTGTGTGTGTGGCTTGTATTCCATCTTTTTGCCAGTGACTTTCAAATTTCTATCTCCTGCTGGGATCTCTCCCCTGAATTCCGGTCTTTTGAATCCAGTCACCTGTCTGCATCTCCACGTGAGTGTCTCTGAGACACCACCAGCCCTCGGTTATTCCTCTCCCCGACCCCAGCAGGCTCACCCCTAGTATTTGTGGAACTCGGGGTGAGAGGGAAATGGAGCCACCATCCACCTGCTTCTCCTCCCTTCCTGGCTCCATCCCGAGTCTCAGGGTCTAGTGCACTCATGCCTGCATGGACACCGGGGCCCAAGCTCTGTCCACACCCACGCCCGCCTCCACAAACAGCACCCTTCCCCTCCTAGGCCTAACGGGCCTGTGATGCAGTGTCCCTTTGGGAGGGTCGGGCCTGGGAGCAGGCTCCAAGTCATCTGGGCAGGGAACTCTGGGGTCCAGATCCTGAAAGGTCACCCCCAACACCCTCTTCCCAGCCCCACGGCTGACCATCACTTAGTCCTGTAGATTCTCTTTCTGCCTCTCCATCCCCAGTCCCTGGGACTTTGTCCATACCACCTGCCTCTCATCCACAAGGCCTCTTCCCACATCTACTCTTGTCTGCTCCAATCCATTCCCACTTTGGAAAGATGTGCATGAGAGTAAGTCCCTAGTTAAGCGGTTTCCCCTTGCACAACACAGACTCTGCCCCCTGCAGCCACCCCACACCCTTCCTCACTCTTGAGTCCAGCCCACCGACCACAGCAGGTACAACGACATCCCTCCAGGTCCTCCTGTCGGACATGGAGTGCTTCTTTATCCTTCGAGTCTGGGCTGGGCTGCTACTCACCCTGTTCCACAGAAAGTGGCAGCAGTGAGGTCGTGCTGCTCTGAGCCTGGGCGTCCTAGGCCTTGCACCTTGCACACACACCCCTGCCCAGCTGCCCAAGCTAGCCCACAGGGGGGCAGTGGGGAGCCCTCTCTCACCCAAGGCCCCCCAAGGCCCCCGGCTCCAACAACCTGCCCACTGACCTCAGACACAGGAGTGAGCCCAGCCAAGTGCAGGTGGAGGACCACTCAACAGAGCCCAGCCCAAGCTGCTGATCCACAGACTCACCAGCAAAATCAGAGGCTGTGGTTTCAAGTGCTCCATTTGAGGGTGGTTTGTTACAGAGCAAGAGCTGACTGACACTTCAGGGTAGTTCCCGGAGCTCCCCAGGGCCTTCCTGACCTCTCACACGGGCCACTTGGTCAGGCTTGGGTCTTGCTTCACCCTGGTCTCTCTGGTCTCTCACACGGGCCACTGCCCCTCTGGGTCTTGCTGCACCCTGACCTGCCGCCTGGGCTCCTTCTCGGCCTTTCAACTTGGTCTTAAACAACTGTTCTGTAAGAAGGCTGCTTGGACTGCCCTGCCCTCCGTGTAAGCTCCCGGGTGTCGCCGTCCCTGCTCCTCTGATCCTCCTGGTGTGTCATCCCTGTCACGTCTCTGCCCTCCTCCTCCCAGCCTCATCCTCTCCAGCTCGCACTGGCCTGCCTCCTGGTGGAGTGGAGGGGCCTCCCTCTGGTGCTTCTCCTGTCCCACGAAGCCCTTTGCTTACTCCCTGTGCCCATCTTCACCTGATCCACACCTCTCTGCTCTGAGGGGCTGTGCGCTCCATGGGGACAGAGACCACTACAGACTTCCAGCTCCTACCATGTGTCCGGCACATAGCAAGAGCTCAATAAATGTTTGCTGAGAGAATAAATGACTGAACAAATCTGAGTCAGCTTTCTCTCCCGCACTGCTGAAAACAGTAAATATGAGCTCAGGGGGGGAATGCAGGGACGAGCTGCAGTGTGGCTGAGTGCCGGGCCAGCCCAGGCGGGGAATGAGAACTCCTCCATCACCCAGAGGTCACTCACCAGGTGCTCAGGCCAAAATCAGATCCTCCCTGGCTTCTCTTTCTCATGACCAGCATCCAGCAACGTGCTCACAGTGTATCCAGGACCCTACCGCTCTATCTCTTCCCAATGCAGCAGCCACAAGGACTCTCCTAAAGCATGAGTCAGCACACATCTTCCTCTGTCCAGAGCCCACCAACGGCTTCCCACTTCACCTAGGGAGGTGAAAGCCCAGGCAATGAGCTGCAAGGCCCTGCCGCCACCCTCCCCCTCGCTTGCTCTGCACCCTAAGCACTGCCCGTCCTCCCTCCACTCCTCCATCCTGCTCCCCCTCAGGGTTTGCCCACACTGGCCCTCTCCTGGACTCAGGTCTCCCAGAAGAGGTTGACTCATGCCAGCACCGTCTCCAGGTCGCTGTGCCAAAGTCCCCTTTCCTGGAAGGCCCCCGAGGACCACTCGGTACAAAGTAACAACTCCCCACCTCCACCAGCCCTCCCCAGTCCCCTCACCAGGGTTTTTCCTCGCCATTGTCTCTTCTCCATGTGGCCAGCTGCCTGTTGGGCTGCTTATGCATTGTCTCTCTTTCTCCATGAGAAGGTTAGCTCTTTGAGGGGAGGGATTTTCACTTCTTTTGTTCTTTGCTGCGTTCCCATCGTGCCTGGCGGTGATGAACGCTCAGTAAGTTTTTCTTGAATGATTGAAGGAATAATGTCACACTGCTCAGTCTGGGGCCACCCCCAGGGGTCATTCCAAGGCCTCATCTCAACCCTCACCAGCACCTGCCTGGCTCCAACCCACCGCCTACAACCAGGGCAGAGAAGGCCCCGGCTGTCAGCAGCTCATGCCTGCGTGCTCCCGGACGGGCGGTCGGGGGGGTTCCTGTGCCCGTATGCCCCATTCTGGCTTCACCAGGACTCCCTTCACAGCAGCCACACTCTTCCCTAAGGGGACCTCCCCCTTCTGCTTCATCTGTGGCAGGAGTGACTGTGGGGAATGATGGCCTTTCTGGCTGTTGCTAAGCTGCCCTCGTTCCAGAGCCCAGAATCTCTGCCTGCTGCCCATGTCGGAACACTGCCTCCTGAAGTCTTAGGAGCGTGGCTCTCTAGCCCAGTTCAACAGACCTTTCCTAAATTCCTGCTCCAGTCCACGCTTAGGAGGGAAGAGCTCTGCTTGCTTATGGCCCCCCCGGGGTGCCAGACTTGGAGTGGACAGAGGGAGGCGTGTACTGGGCCTCCGCACTGCAGAGGGGCCAGCACGGGCAACAGTGTTGCAGTGCATTGCTCTCCAACTTCTTGTCACCTCCTCGTCACTAGCAAAATCTGGTCCAACTTCCTCGGAGAAGCAGACTTACCCCTGGGCCTTCTACTCTTCAGTAGGGCAATGCACTGCCGAGTCTGAGTACACTGCTATAAACAGGAACAAATGTCAAAGCACTGGGGGTTGTGTGGGTTACTCACTCTCTCTTCCATGAAGTTTAAAACTTTTAAAATTGAATTGACTATATTATGATCTCCTTAGGTGCAGGGAATAGCCTGCTCATCCTCAGGGCCTGCTTAGCCAGGAGCTGGCATACAGAAAGGAATTCTGGTTGCATTGGATACATAACAAATACCGCAAAACTTAGTGGCTTAAAACAATGACCACATTTATTTTACTCAGAAATCTTCAATTTGAGTAGGCCTTGGTAGGGATAGTATACTTCTGCTCCACTTGGCATCAGCTGGGGTGATTCAAAGTCTGGGGGCTGAAATGATCTGAAAGATTACTCGTCATATTGCTGGGAATTGATGCAAATTCTTGGCTGAAGTCTTAGCTGGCTACCAGCCAGGACACCCACACATGCCTTCTCCATGTGGCCAGGACTTCCTCAGCACATGGGCGCTGGTTTCCAGGGCTGAGCGTCCTGAAAAGAGAGCCAGGAAGAAACCCTATCATCTTTTATAATGGAACCTGGAAAATCATACAGGCTTACTCCGGCCAGATTTGTCAAGGCAGCTACGCAGTCCCCCAGGCTCAGGGGGTAAGAAATGGTGTCTGTATCCTGATAGACAGTTGCCGGTTTCTAGAAGTGCATGTGGGACTAGACATATTGCTCTGGCTATTTTGGGGAAATATTATGTCGCAAGGGGCTACAAAATGCCTTCAACATCCCAGAAGGAAAAAATCATTCCCACCTAGAATTCTGTACCCAGCAAAACTATCGATCAGGTGAATGTCTGGAAATTCTCAAAAGTTTACATCCTGTGACTTTCTCTCAGAGAGTGTTTGTCCATTAGGAAATGATATTTAGAGTGCAAAGAGTTTGTGATCATGACATATAGAATGGAAGAGATGACAGAAAGATCGATTGAATAAAATAGAGCCTGAACACGGGCCTATGTGCAAACAGATACTATCTGGCCATGATAACAGTGCGGATCAGACTGGCATTTAAAAGCCTGATAATACAGAGTGTTGGCAAGGAAACACATCAAAAGGAACTTAAATTCCCTGTTCATGGAGTGTAAATTGGTGCGACCACTTTGGAAAACAATTTGGTATTACCCAGGAAAATGGAACAAATGCATGTCTTCTGACCCAGCAATTCTACTCCTCAGTGTGCACCCAAGAAAAACTCTCCTATCTGTGCATCAAGAGACATAGACCAAATTGGTTTTGGAAGCATTGTTTGTAAAAGAAAAAAACCAGACACAGCCCAATGTCCACAACAGTAAAATAGATCAACTGCATTATATTCTTACAATGAAATGCTTACTGTGTACCCATGAAAATGAATGGGCCACATGCACGTGAGCCAAGGTGGACGAATCTCCCAGTGCTGAGCAAAAAAGCAAGTCCTCAAGGGTAAATGCTCCCATTTCTATGTTCACCACCAGGCAAGACTAAACAAGCTGGTGTCTAAGGACATGCACGTGAATGATAAAACTAAACAAACCAGGTGAAGCACATCACAGAAGTCAGGGTGAGGACCCCCAGGGATTTCTAAGAGACTGGAAAAGTTCTGGTTCTTAGCCTGGATATTTGTTCTTCTTTTTTTTTAAATAAAACTATTCTTGGGGCGCCTGGTGGCTCAGTCAGTTGGGCATCCGATTCTTGGTTTCAGCTCAGATCATGATCTCAGGGTCCTGCAATCGGCCCACATCTGGCTCCACGCTCAGTGGGGAATCTGCTTGAGATTCTCTCCCTCTGCCCCTCCCCCCGCCCTCTCTCAAAATAAATAAATCTTTAAAAAATAAATAAATAAAATAAAATGATGCATTCTTCTAAATGATTCCTGTATTCCATAATTTTAAAAATGGATAAAACTAAGAAAGTGGAAAACAGCGTGTTTAATTTCAGGGAGAATAGCAAACATTGTACAGGGAAGTGTCAGAAGGGAGCAACACTAATGTGGTCATAGTAGGACAAAGAAATATGGGTTCTCAAACCCTCAGTCAACCACACTGGGAAGCTGAGGAAAAGAACCCAAGGTTGCATGGGATGTTCAATCTCCACCTCCCGTGACAGGGAGTCAACTGATATTTATCTACAATTCAATCGAGAGACTGAAGTTTAAACATATTATTTACAAAAATGAAGACATATACCAGCAGAAACAGCCAGAAGAGTTGAGAAGAGGGGAGGGGTGTCATGGGGCAAGGAAGTGCTGGTTTTTATCAAATGGCTTAAATAAATGTCGATTAATATTTAATAAATAGTTGTTGGGGGAAGTTGCAGTTAAGTCCTTCAAAAATGCAAATTAAAATACTTGGGATTTTTCTCCCCATCAAATTGACAAAAAAGAGAAAGAGTGATAATACTTGGCATTGGTAAATGTTGAGGTAGCTAGCACTTTCCTACACCACCACGTGGGTGGAAGTGAATTGGCACCGACAATGTATTGTGCATTTGTCTTATTTCTTCAGTGTTTTGAAGCATCTATGAATCCATGGTGGGTTTTGGAGGTGGTTCATATTAAGTTTTATTACTATTGGTTTAAAGGGTGCTCTGATTAGTCAGAAGGTGGGGGTTTGGGGTTTGGAATGGGGTTTGCCCTAAAAGGCCCAGCAAAGGTGGGGTAAAGACTCCTTGGGTTAGTGGGGAGGATCAAAATGTGAGCCTGAATCAGGATCTGGAATAAATTAAGATTCTGATGGAGCCAAGGCTAGGATGAACGGCGCTGGGTTGGAGTTTGCTAGGATGTAGATTTCCCATTAGGTTTGAAGTCAGGCGGCTTAGGATAATGTGTGTTCGTATGTGGGCAAAAGGAACTGCATAGGCTTTGAGACATCCCGCCTGCCCCAACATCTCCCTGCAACTTTGTGCAGCAATTCAAGGCAGGCGTCTTCGGGGTCCCCAACCGGGACGCTGTGGCCCCGGGAAGGGGTGGATGCGTTCTCGTCTGCGACCACACAGGAACGGGAAGCAGGACTCCTGTCCCCAAGCTCAGCTCACACTAGCACTGGGAACAGCCGGACATGGCCTCGGGCACCCGAGCCAAGGTCGCGGTGGCACTGTTTGCCCGGTCCCGCTTGACGTGAGCCTGCAGGGCAGCATCTTTTCAACTTGTTTACAAGCCTGCGTCACCCGGGAACCTTTCACCACTACCTAGGACAAAAGGTTCCTCTTTTGAAAGTCCCCTTTGGGCAGAAAGGGCATTCACCAGGACCCGGGATTCAAACTGGTGCAGGGCTCCACCCTGTGGTAGACTCGGACAGCAGGCACACACCCGTCTGCCCATTCCTCCTTTTGCCCATCTATACCCACCCTACAGTGTACCCAACATACATCATCACCTATCCATACCACCCATCCACCCACCCATTCATCCACCTCTCTACTCCTCCACGCAGCCATTGCATACCCACCCATCAATATACCACCCACCCACCCACCCACCTCCATATGTATAACTCATCCATCCACCCAACCACTCATTCATCTCTAAGAATTTTCATTCTTTCATGTAAATATTTATTTTTCCACTCATATCCACTCACCATCCACTATCCATTGAAATTTGACAAAATATTTATGGAACACCTTCTGTGTGCTAGGTACCGTGCAAAGCATTGGGGTCAAGCGGTCACAGGGCATAGTTCTTGTCCTCATGGGACCTACAGGACAACAGAAAAGATACCCTCTTTGCTTTGAAGGGCACTGTAAGAGTGTATCAGCCCAGACTTGGGGACCAGGGATAGCTGGGCTGACAAACGACTTCTAAGTTGAGGTTTAAAGAATAGCTAGGGGTAAGCCAGGCAGAGAGGACTAGGAGGCCAGCGGCTAGTGCCCTGGCACAGGATGACACAGAGGTAAGGGCCTGGAAGCCAAGTAGGCTCCGAACAGAGGGGGTGGTAGGTATTTTGGCATGTGTGCCATACATGGAGATCTCCCCGTGCATCCATGGGAGAGCCTGCATTGGGCTCCTTGGTGCTGGATGAATTCCCCCCCGCCACATCTCCTTGCTGACACAACTGATGGGGTCTAGGCATGTGCCCTCTTCCCCAGGGCTGGGATCTCCCACAGAGTTCCCATTTTCCATGCTAGGACTGTTTTAGGCATGTGTGAAAAATCTTTTTTGCTAAGGAGATGTGACAAGTGTTATGTGGGACTTCTCATTGTGTGAAATGATATTGCCTTCTTAATTAAGTCATTTTCTCATGGAGATTTCTGTTTCTTGAAGCAAAATGCAACCTAAATGATGTCAGAAACTATTACTGAGACTCTCCTTATCCTGGGCTCCTGAAGATAAATGACATGCTCTTGTGGAGCACAGTCCAGGAAGTGACACCCTGCTGCCTCAGATCTCCTGGTCACAAAGGAAGAATGTCCTCCCCCACCTTAGCTGCACACCACCACCGCCCCCACCTCCTCAGCACCATGGTCCACCATCTTGTCCTCTTTCTCCTCTCCCTCTCTCTGTCTTGCTTCCTCTGCACCCTCAAGCCTGGTCTAGTTTCAGCCCCTCTTCCAGGATGACCACAATCCCTGTGACCACCTGGGACCTGCACCCCAGCCCACCCCCAAAGCCTGTGAAGACCAGGCACTGGAGCACCATCTTTGATCCAGGATGATGCCGTTGCAACTTTCCCAGCCAGCACACAGATTCTCCTGAGCCTTGGCCGTCCAACTCCTGAGCTGTGGCACCGGGTCTGCCTCTGATGACCTCAGCTGCAGCAGAGCTGCAGGGAAGAGCCTGGTCAGATCTCCCAGTCCCACTGTGGGTCAGTGCCAGCCCTGCCCTCAAAAGGCAAGACAGGGCCTCGGCCAAGACCCTTGTGTCTCCTCCTTCCTCACCCATTAGTTAACGTCCAGTATTTCCTGAAACTACTCTCACCCAGGCCACTGACAGTCTCCTATTTGACAAATCCAATGAACACTTTTCAATCTGTTAGTCACGCAAGAACATTTCTTCTTCTTCTTTTTTAACACCCTCCAAGATGCTCAAGCCAACCAAATCTTACCCTCGGCTTCAAGACCTTATCATCCCACTTAACTCTGTAGTCAAATGTGGATGCCAAGTCCACCCTGTTTTCTCCCCAGATGCCAATGAAATCATCTGTCCATCTGAGCTGGCAGGAAAGCAGTCTGACGACCGTGACATAAAAAACATGCCAGGCCAGAGCACCCCAAGGGCAGGCGAGGGCAGTGGGGTAGGAGGGGTCCCCAAGAGGGAGGTGGCCTGGTGCTTCAGAGTCACTGGCCAGGACTTGGCAGCTTCTTCTGATACACAGCAGATGGAGGTCCTGCAGACCACAGCCTGAACTGGGGCGATGGCCTCTTGCAGCTTGTAAAGTGGAAACAGCACACACGGTCAGTCATGCCCGCTGAAGCTGACACACCATGAAGCAGATTAGACACAGTTCGGTCTCTTTCCAGATCCTGCAATGTCAGAAGCTGAAGGAAGAAACAAAAGGAAATCCAGATGCAAGGTGCCCAGGCGAGTAAGGCATCTTATGGCTAAGGTGTGGACCCAGTCCTGGCTGGGAGGTCGACTGAAATCCTCCCGTGTCTCCACCTGCTGCAGGTGTATTCCCTTCTGCGCCACAGTAAGCCTCCAGACTTGCAAGAGCTATCAGTGGATGTGCTGCATATTGTCTAGAGCTGTTGACTGTGGTGGGTGGCACCACGCCTAGGAAAGAGGTTCTAAAGTCAGCTTGAATTATTTGGGGCCAGGGTCAAACCACCCAAGGCAGACAACTGCAGGCAAGGCTGGGACAGGACACTGCCTGGCTGAGCAAGCAGCCGAGTCCAGCCCCAGTCCCAGCCCCAGGCCCCAGGCCCTGGCCCTCCCCAGCCAGCTGAGCGCAGCCTCTTCCCAGGCCAGTGGGAAGAGGCACGTGGTGGCCCTTCATAGCCTGGGCTAGGGAGTCCAACTGCCTGGGTTTGAGTCCCAGTTCTGCCACTTAGAGGCTGTGTAGCCTTGGGCAAATGGCTTCTCGTCTCCTACCCTCAGCTTTCTCACAGAGATCATAGCAACCTGGCTAGGACGCCCTATATGCACACAGGACCAGGCCTGTGGATGGACCTTCTCAGTCAGACACAGCCTTCAGATCCTACTATAATATTGGCACACAAGTATTATTTGAGGCCCAACTAGGTGCCAGGTTCTGTGCTAACCACACAATATTCTCCCAGGTCATTATTATCATTCCCACTTTTTAGAGGAGGAAACTGAGGCCCAGAGCACTAAGTAACTTGCCCAAAGCCACAGAGTCAGTGAGCAACAGAGCCAGGATCTGGACCCCACCTGGACGAGGCCACAGCCCCTCCTCTTGGCCACCGTTCTTTCCTGCCTCTGTTTAATGGGTCCAGAAAACAGAAGCCCTCGAAGGCTTTCAAAGGGAGGGAATTTAATATAGGGAATTGATTACACACACGATGGAAGTAAATAGGTGCCAAAAAGGGAATGGTGAGGCCATCAGAAATTAGCAAGAGCGGACCCCAGGCTGAGGAGGGAGGTGGTGTTTTGGGGCCCAGGACCCAGGGCTCCCAACTAGGGCTAGAACCACAACAGGCCCACCTGAGGTAGCCACAGCCTGTGACTCTCCTTATCCTGGGCTCCTGAAGATAAATGACATGCTCTTGTGGGGCACAGTCCAGGAAGTGACACCCTGCTGCCTCAGATCTCCTGGTCACAAAGGAAGAATGTCCTTTGGTGGTGTGCAGCTAAGGTGGGGGAAGCAGAGGGAGGGGACAGATGCCCTGGCTTTCTCATATCTCCTGCCTTCCACTCTCCTCCCCACCAGACCTGCCCAGCCACCAGAGGCACAAAATGTCTGGGGATGGATCTAGAGGAGGCAGGCTGTAGCCTCACAGAAAGCCACACTGGCAAGTTTCAGGGATGCTTTCCAGGAAGGCAACCCCTGACTTGAGTCTTGAGAAATGAGTAGGAATCTACCAGCATAATAAAGGACATCCCCCCAAAAGGGGAAAGGTTGGGGGGGGGAAAAGCATAGAGTTGGTGATATGGGGACAACCTGAGACTTGGTGCCATGCAGAACAGACACAGGTGCTCGTCCTTCCAGTTTAAAGGTGCCACCTGCACCTTTAAACAACTTTCTTGGGTTGGGGGGACTCCCCACTTTAGAAGCCCCCACCTCCCACCATAGAAGCTCTCTCTCCCAGCCTCCCTTTCAGCCAGGGTAAAGGCAGGGACCCTTAGGCTCCTGCCTATGAGACAGAAGGTGTTGGCAGGTGACCGAGGTTCTGACAGGCAGACTCCCATAGCCACACTCTGAATCACAGCCTTAGTGTCTCCACCAGGACACACCTGCAGCCAGCTTTGGGCTCCGCTGGCCACACCATCTCCCTGCCTGGTTCCCTGTCCCCTGCAGGCTCCAGGAGCCCCTCTTCTTCCCCTTTCTCCTTTAACCTGTTCTAGTTGATGTCTGATACCAAGAACCCTGAACTGATACACTCCCTTGAGGAGGAAAGTAGGAAATCAGGAATACAATTTCTCCTTTAAGAAGATCCTCAGATTTTCCCCCAATATTTTATTATGAAAAATTTCAAACTTCAACATATAGAAATAATTGAAATTTGTAATGAACACTCACATACCCACCACTTAGATTCTACAACTAACCCATCTCTATCCATCTTTATCATCTATCCATCTATGTATGTCTCCATCAATGTGTCTAATTTTTTTTAGATTAGCTTTTAATCTACAAATTGTGTCTATAGTTGGTTTTTTTTAGGCTAAAGTTATAAGTTAAAAAAGAAGACCACATTTTCTAGGGAGTTCTCTAATCTTCAAAATAACCGACAAGCCAAAGTGAAGACAGGAACACATACATTAGGTAGAGAATGTGTCTTTATTATGAGGTACACCTTTGGGCAGAGTCACGAAGCGGGAACGTGCTGGGCCCATTTTAGGAAGCACACCTTTGGACTTTTTGGGCTTTTGCAAAGTGTATGCATCATTGCTTTGGATAATTGCATAGAATTATGAAACAATGCCTGGTAAGAGCCAGCATGTGTCTGGTTATGAGCAAAGACAAAATTCCACTGCAGGTAAACCCTGTCTCTGGTGCTCCCTGGCTCTGCTGGGCAGATTTCTTAATCTCACGGTGATACAATCTCCCCACTGACAGTGGGGGTGATAACAGGGGCCGATTTCACTGGCAGTCTGCATTAAATGGGCACAGAGAACAGTGCCAGTCACCCAGAAACACTCTGTAAAGGTTCACAGATAATTCACAATAGTTCATAAGTGTACCTGCTAATAACAATGAATTGATAGTATGCTCAGTAGCTTTTCCCTCTTTGGGGCACCTATTTTCGAGAGTCCTAAAAGTCTCATTAGAACTCCAAGTATTTGCAATAAACCATTTTGGAACTCTTTGCTTTCCTACCTCGGTCATTAATTAATAAAGTGCCTCTGGTGCTTGCTGATCTCTGACTCCAATCAATGCCTAGCTCCTTGTTCTGCGGCTGCAGAGACAGGCAGGGGCTAAAACATTTAGGTCTTTAAATGACAGTGGAAGGAGCCTCTATTCTGGGGCTCAAGGGAAACCACTTGTCTGTTCAGGTACAGCTAGCTGCTGTTTGCAGTCCCCTCCACATACATTTGGGCGCGCGCCAACACACTCATGCACAAATCACATATATGGCTTTTGACATAATAAAACTGTCCTTCCTCCCTTGTACAAAGCCAGCTGTAGATATTGCCAGTGGGATGCTGTCCTCCAGTGCTGATTCAGGGATCCCCACCTCTTCCATCGCAGAGAGCCCCTCCACATTCCCTGGCACTGGTCTCCTACCCACCACACCAGCCTTGGGCAGAGCGGGAGCTGCTGGGATTCTCACCGGCACTCACTTGCTTACAGACTGTTCCAGAGCACAGAGTATCGCTAGAAAGAGCCCTGACCGTGCCCCAGCTCCAAGCAGGCTTTGTCCATCTGCAAATTCCCTAGATGCGTGGGATAATCTGGTGACCATGGTGGGAACCCCGGGAGGGGTTCTCCTGTTTTGGAGGAGCCAGGGACCTGAGCTGGGAAGGCAGAGGGCACAACCTACAGCCCATGGCCCCATCAGCTGATGGATCTGGGCTATCTAAACTGGATCCCTGCTCTTCATCACCCCGTCCCTCCCCTGTCTACTGATAGCCCTTGTCATTCTGTGTCTTTATTAGAATAGTCTCATTCACTCTCTGCAGTAGTGATTCTCAAGCCTCAGCCAGCATTGTATTCACGAGGAGGGCTGGTTACCACCCAGTTTGCACGGCTCCGCCCCGCAGACTTTCTCCTTCAGGGCGGGCACAACTTTCGCTTTTCTAACGAGTTCCCGGCATTGCTGCTGCCGGCCCCGGGACCGTACTTTTAAGAACGGCCCCTCTAGAAAGTGAGGTCGACTCGGCAGAAAGGACAGGTCTGTGTTTGCACCACATGCATCCCGAGGTGCACACTGAATAAATGAATCGGGAACGAAAGGAAAAGAGCAGGAGGCGGGCGGAATAAGGAATGACGGAGGAAGGAAACTCCTGTGCCCCAGACCCCATCCCAGACGCTGTCTAGGAGGCGCCCCGACCTCGGACGGCGGGGCTCCCGGCCTCCCCTCAGCGGCGGGACCCGCCCGCAGGCCCCACCCCCACGCAGCCGGGGCTCTTTGGCTTTGTGACGTCACCGCCCTGGAGGGCAGGGAGAATGGTTGCCTTGGCGACGTAAACGGAACGCCAGGGCGCTGGGAGCCGGGAACTGCGGTGCGGAGGCTTCGGAGGTAGCCTGGGCGCGCGGGGCCGCTGGGTGCGCGCGACGTCGGGTCGGGGGTGCGCGAGGCCTGGGGCGGGCTCCTCGGGCGCCCCTTGCAAGGCCCCTTTGCAAGGCTGCCCGCCCTTCCTTACTCATTGCTAGATTGGCTTTATCACGTACCTAACTACCTAGCCATCCCTCTATCCTTCCTTGCCTTGTGCACCCCTGCTGTATGGCCCACGGCGCATCCCCGCCGAGTTGGGGCGCTGGGAGACGGGGCGCTGCTAACTAGTGCCTCTTCAGGACCAGGATTCCTTTCCGCCTGGGTTGTAGCAGAATGCTGCTGGAAGGGCGCAGGCTTTGGAGTCAAGGAATCTTGGGCTGGAATCCCAGCTATGGTCCTTCCTTGCTGTATGACTTTGGACACCTCGCTTAATCTCTCCTTTACTTCCTCCTTTGCAAAATGAAAAATTCATTCAATGAATAGTTCAGAAGCTCCAAGGCTATGCCAGGCACCTTGATGAGCGCATTGGCTCCAAATGAGAAAATACCCTTGTTCTCTTGGAGCTTACATTCAAGGGGGTAATAGGCAATGCACCGATTTTTTTTTTTAAGTGACAAATCAGATAGTGATAATTGCAGAGAAGAAAGTAAAGTGAGGTCCTATGGAGTTGGGGAGAAAGAAACCATTTTGGAATGGAGTGGTGAGAGAAGGTGTCTCTGAAGTGGGTGACCTGAGCTCAGAGCTGAAGGGAGAGAACCCTCCTCCCCAGCTGGGTGTGAGTGAACATTTTTTGGCTAAGGAGGTGGTATATGCAAAGGTTCTGAGGCAGACCAAGGTTGGCATGTTCTAGAAATAGGAAGATTAGGCAGGGCAGCTAGAACTAAGTCAAGGAGGGGAGAGAGGGTGAAGGAAGGGGGAGGCAGGGAGCTATGGGTGTTGGCCACATGGCAGGCCCTCAGTAAAGGCCAAGTGTTCTCAGCCACCTGGGGGCAAGGGTTGCTGAGGGCCTGGGGATCATCTGGCTCAAGCACTGTGTCACTCCTCAGGTTGGAATCGCCTTTAGCCAAAATCAAGCTTTGCAACAAGCCTTTGTTCCTCTGCCCAGATGTCCAAGATTGTGTCTACTGTGGTCTCCAAGGGTATGACTTACAACAGTAAGTATGGGGCTGGGGTGGGCTCAGAGTCAAAGACAGCCTCGGGAGCCTGGGACAGTGACATCCAGACTTAATTGAGGGTTAAGGTGATTCCAAATCAGGCCATGAGGCAGAGGTCATAGGTATGCCAGGTTCTCTAGAAACTCCATGGTTTATTTCCTAGGGCCGCTGTAATAAAGTGCCACCATCCAGTTGTGGCTTTAACATCAAAGATTTATTGTCTCACAGTTCTGGAGAATGATGTCCAAGATATAGGTGTCATTGACAGGGTTGGTTCCTTCTGAGGGCTGAGAGGAAGAGGCTGTTCCAGGCTCTCTCCTAGGAAGCTTCTGTTGTTTGCTGGCAATCTTTGGTGTTCCTTGGACGGAACGTGTCATTGCTATCTCTGCCTTCATCATCACATGGCGTTCTGCCTGTGTGCGTGCCTGTTGTAAATTTCCCCTTTTAATTAGGGTCAGGAGTCATATAGGATTAGGCGCCCACACTACTCAAGCATGACCTCATCTAAGATATGGCGGCAATGACCCTGTTTCTTAACAGGGTCACCTTGTGAGGTGCTGGAAGTTAGGCTTTCAAGTCTTCAAAAATGTTAATTGGGTGGGGAGCGGGGGACACAATTCACCACATAACGTTGTGGAAGGCACCACAGTGTAAGTGGGTCTCTCTCAGCCTCTCTGCAGCTAAGGTCACTGGGCTGAGCCCAGAGGAAGTAGCAGCTGGCCCCAGGCCCTCGTGGGAGACGTCCTGCCTCCTCCGAAGTGCCACGTCTGCAGCCAGGTGGCCCCGCCGGAGCATGGAGGGAAGCTGCTGGCGCCCCTCTGGGGGCTGTGGGGGCTGAGGCGGGCAGGCTGGGCAGTACTGCCTGCTGGTGCCTCGGTGCTCCTTACTGCCGTCAGCTTTTAATTTAATTTGGTTTTGAATAGGTAAAGGATTCCCATGGTTCAACATTCAAAAAGTGTTCCAAGCCCCCTCTTCTGAAAGGCCCCTCCTGTCCCCAAATACCCAGTATCCCCTCCTCCAAGATGGCCAGTGGCACGAGTCTCTCACCTCCTGCTCCACGCGCTCCACGCACATGCTCTGTGCACACAGGCAAATGTGGATATGGCTTGTACAGTTTGTTTTTTTTCCCACACAAACGGTCACACAAGAAACAGGCTTCCTGCACCTCCCTTTTTCCACTAACCTCGACATTGTGGAGACTCTTCCTTATCAATACATCACAAGTTCCCTTAGACTTTTAGTGTTGTGAGCAGAACAGTGATCCCATAGTGTGAATGTAGTATAGTTTACTTAACCAATCCATGTGAGCGGGCACTGAGCTGGTTTCAAACACGTGCTGCTCTCAACACTTGTCCCCACTGTTGCGACTGTGCACTCACTCACTCTGCTCCAGAGCAAACTGAAAAATGAAGAAAGTCTGAAATGGAGTTACAAAAAAAAAAAAAAAAAAAAAATAGCTTTGAAATGTTTGCAGATAACAAATTAACTTTAGACACACACACATAAACAAAACAATGCAACTGGCACAAGATGGTTGAAGGCTTTATAAACTATACTGATTCATCCTGTGGTACCAGGAGGATAGTTAATGGGGGGGGTATCCTGTGACACTCGAGATTGGGTATATCACTTCCCTTGGCGGTGACATGCAAACAAGAGGCCCCCCTAAGCTGATCTCCATGGTCTGGTTGAGGGTTCTGTGCCTTTGGGAGGCAGGCAAGTGAAGTCAGCCTGGATGGGGGCACATCGGCCAGAGGCTCAGGCCAGGAGAACAGTTGAGCCTGACATCCTGGGTTCAGCTGCAGGAGCTGGGGACTAAGGTAGGGGCCAGAAAGACTCTGAGGGAGAGGGGCCTCCTGGGGGAGAAGGGCCTGGGGACACAGCTCTGAGCCTGGGCCAGGTACAGATAGGGTTTCTGGAGCCCAGCCGAGAATGCCCCAGCTGAGGGCGGGAACGCCGGGGTCAGACATGCATGGTGGAGTACAGCACTTCTCTGGGCCTCAGCTGCCTCATCTGTGGAATGCGAGCAATCCCGATTCCCTGAGGCTACTGTGAGCTGTAAGGGGAGATACATGTCAAGGGCTCAGCTCTTTGATACTGCTATTATTAGTGTCTCCACTCACTATTACGACACCCACCACCCCACCTTTAGGGTTTTGGCTAGTCTCCCAGTGTGTGAAGTCCGATTCGGAAGAAGATACTGGGGAACCGCAAGTGGAGGGGCCGTTAAGGGGTCTGGGCAAAGACTTAGCTGGAATTTGACGTCGGAAAAGTGAGCTCTGGGTTTGGTCTTCATTCACAAATCCTTATTAAGTGCCAGCTGGATGTGGCACTTGTGTTCTAAGCACTGGGGATTCAGGGGCAAATAAAACCCTCCCCCTCGTGGGACTTACATTGTGACGAGGGAGGCAGGCATTGCAAAGCAAACAGCCAGTCTATATGTACAACAGCCAAGAAGCAGTAGAAAGGAAACCTACTGGAAGCTTTGGGCAGGGGGCAGGGTTTACTTTAAATGGGAGAGGTAGTCAGGGAAGGCCTCTCAGAGGAGGTGACATTTGATGCCTATCCATAACAATCCTGAAGGATGAAAGAGGGAGAAGGGCACTCTAGGCAGTGGGGAAGGGCCAGCAAAGGTGGAGGCTGGTACGAGCTCGCAGCACTAGAGCAAGAGCAGAAGGCCAGTCTGAAAACACTCGGGTAGGGCCTTATGGACCATGGGGAGGACTATTCAGTTCTGTTAAGATGTTGAGAGGGGTTGAAGCAGGGAGGTTGCAGTTTCTGGGTTTGATGACTTTTATGAGTAGAGATGCCAATGTCTGTGACACAGCAGAGGGGCTGGTTCCACAGAGCCTCCCTAGAGACCTGGGCAAGGCCTCACCCCTGGTGCAGAGGGTGGAGGGCACTTGATAGAGACCTTGGCAAGAGGAGCCAGTGAAGCCCAGACTAAACCCAAGACTTCCCAGTCAGGGCTCGTGGGGCGGGGTTTGCTGGAACAGAACGTGCAGACAGTTGGGGAGAAAAGCGATAAACAGCTCCCCTCTCGGGGCTGCTCCAAACCTGCCACTCAGCTGCCATGTTCCGTGGCCAGGCCAGGGACACTCCCCTCAGTGTCTTGGCACTGCTGTCCCTCTGCCCAGAAGGCGCTCCCCCTAGATCTCCCTGTGGCTCCCTCCTCCTCCTCCTTTAGGATTTATTCAAATGTCACCCTCTGCTTTATTTTTCTTGAGACCGCTTTCTACCTCCCACCTGCGTCCCCGTTTCTTCCTTGTTTCTCTCTCCCAGTAGAATGTAAGCTCCACCCAGGTGGGGGTGTTTGTCTGTCTTACGTGCTGCTGTCTCCCCAGAGCCTGGCATGTAACAGGTCCTCAGTAAAATTCTGTCAGCCTGAAAGCTTTCCCTGAAGGTCAGGAATAAGGCCGGGATGTCTGTTTTCACTGCTATTTAACACTGTGTGCTGGAAGTTCTAGCCAGAGCATTTATTTATTTATTTATTTATGTATTTATTTAAGATTTTATTTTTAAGTAATCTCTATATCCACCGTGGGGCTCAAACTTACAATTCCAAGATCAAGAGTCACACGCTCTACTGACTGAGCCAGCCATGTATCCCTGGCCAGAGCATTTAGACAAGAAAAAGAATGAAAAGATATCCAAATTGGAAAGGAAGAAGTGAAACTATCTTATTCATGGATGACACAATCCTATATAGAAATAATCCCCCAGAACCCACAAGAAAGTCACTAGTGCTAATAAATGAATTCAGCCAGGTTGCAGGGTGCAAGATCAAAACATCAGTATTGGTTGTGTTCCTACACACCAGCACTGTGCAATCCAATGGGGAAATTAAGAAAGCAACTCCATTTACAATGACATCTAAAAGAAGAAAATACGCACGTATGAGGTGGCATCGTGGGAGATGTTAGAGTAGGAAGCTCCGGGAATCAGGCTCCCCACCTAACAACTGCAGAGCTCGCAGGAGCTCTCAGACTCCAAAATTGGAACTCTGGAGCTAGATGAACACATGCAGTTTCCAGGGCAGAGCTTGAGGGAGAGGCTGGGAAATGTCAGTGAAGTGTGGCATTTTGTGGAGCGGCCTCCAGGCCGGCAACAAAGGGGCAGGCAGCCCACATTCCTGGCGTGGCTTGCTGGTGCCACAGTGCCCCATATCGGCCTTTTCCTCCCCAAACCCAGCTGGGTGCTTGGTTGCTGAGAAGCCAGTACTGAGGGTGACGGTGCTTCCAACTCCGGGAGGTGGGTGACTGCCCAGCCAGCTCTGTCAATAGGGATTTAAAGAGACAGGACCTTCCCTCTCAGCCTTTCCAGACCCAGACATTGAAGGAAATCTTTGACAAAAGATTAATACCCAGAATGTAAAGAGAATTCCTAAAACTCAACAACAACAAAAACGACCAACCCCACTTAAAAACGGGCAAAGGAATTGATAGACATTTCTCCAAAGAAGATCTTCCAAAGAGCCAGTAAGTACATGACGATGCTCACATTATCATCAGTCATTAGGAAAATGAGATATCACATCACACTAGTAGGATAGCTATTAAAAAAAATCCAAAGTAACAAGTGCTGGCAAGGCTGTAGAGAAACGGACCCGTGTGCCCTGCTGGTGAGAATGTAAATAGGTACACAGCTGCGGAAAATGGTAGGGTGGTCCCTCAGAAAAGTATGCATAGAATGATATGTTCCAGCAATTCCATGTCTGGGTACACACACAAAATTACTGGAAGCCCAACACTCTGTCTTATTTGTGTTTGTCACCTGTCTAGAATGTAGGCTCTGAGGAGGCTTGCCTGCACCGACCGCAGCACCTCGCAGTTAGAATGCCAAAAAACACTGGCCAGCAGACACTGAGTGAGCAACGGTCTCACCCTGTCCTCCCCCCGCCCCACTCCCGCCAGCTCTCAGAGACCACCCAAGAGTCCCCAGCACCAGCCCAGACACTGCTCTAAAGCCCGCCCTCAGGGACCCAGCTGCCTTTTTCATAATCATCGTGGATCTGGTGCTGGGAGCTGGGGATGGACAGACATGGTTCCTGTTGTTTTTAAAGTGTAGATTTCACTTTTTTTCTAGATAGTTCTCCTGAGGCAAGGGAAACAAAAGCAAAAAACTATTAGAACTACATCAAAATAAAAAGCTTCTGCACAGCCAAGGAAACAATCAACAAAACTAAAGGCAACCTACGGAATGGGAGAAGCTATTTGCAAATGACATATCTAATAAGGGGTTTGTATCCACAATATATAAAGAACTTGTAAAACTCAACACACCCAAAAACCAAATAATCCAATTTAAAAATGGGCAGAAGACATGAACAGACACTTCTCCAAAAAAGATGTACAGATGGCCAACAGACACATGAAAAGATGCTCATCATCACTCATCGTCAGGGAAATGCAAATCAACAATACAATGGGATATCATTTCACACCTGTCAGAATGGCTAAAATCGGCAAGAAACAACAGGTGTTGGTGAGGATGTAGAGAAAAAGAAACACCTGTGCTCTGTTGGTGGGAATGCAAACTGGAGCAGCCACTGTGGAAAACAGGATGGAGTTTCCTCAAAAAGTTTAAAATAGAATTACCCTATGAACCAGCAATTGCACTACTAGGAATTTATCCAAAGAATACAAAAATACTAATTCAAAGGGATGCATGCACCCTGAAGTTTATAGCAGCATTATCTACAATAGCCAAGATAAGGAAGCAGCCCTTGTGTCCATCAACTGATGAATGGGTAAAAAAGACGTGGTGTATATACAATGGAATATTACTCAGCCGTAAAAAAGAATGAAATCTTGCCATTTGCAACAGTATGGATGGAGCTAGAGTGCATTATGCAAAGCAAAATATGTCAGTCGGAGAAAGACAAATACCATAGGATTTCACTCATACGTGGAATTTAAGAAACAAAACAAACAAGCAAAGGGGGGAAAAAGAGAGAGAGAAAGACAAAGCAAGAAGTCAATTCTTAACTATAGAGAACACACTGTTAGTTACCAGACAGGAGGTGGGTGGGGGATGGGTGACACAGGTGATGGGGATAAAGGAGGGCACTTGTCATCACAAGCATGGGGTGATGTGTGGAAGTGTTGAATCACTGTATTGTTCACCTGAAACTAATATAACACTGTATGTTAACTAAAAAAAGAAAAAAAAAAGCAATCATGAATACATCACGTAGATAGATCAATGTAACGAGAAAGAACTATTGAAATGTAAAGGCATAATATAGATGTTAAAATTGACATACAAATAAAAAAATAAAAAATAAGTAAAATGTAGGTTTCATTACTACTCAGGTATGGCAAGATCTGCAGACAAGGGGATGGCTGCCATTGGAAAGGTAGTTTGTGATCTTCCCAGATCCCTAGAAACAGGAGGCAGGGCCACACAGGGAAGGACTGGGCTGGGTCAGAGGCAGAGGGAGTGGGGGAACTGTGAGCAGGAGCCTTTGTTGTGACTTCCATGGGAAGGAGCGGGTGACACAGGGTGTGCGGGCTTAGGGTTGACTGATTTGAGTATGTCAGGACTCTGTGGCATGGGGCTGTCCTGAGTTGTCTGGGACCTGGCTCTGGGCGATTGGAGAAGGGACCAGTGGCCCTGGGTATGAGAGCCTAACAGTGGAGATGGGAGCTGGGCATGTGGGCTCTGGATTAGTGGGTTTGCATTTGTAAAGCATGCTCTTGGGAACCTCCTTTACTTTCTCTAGGGATTGGCCAACCCCAGGGTGGAGAGGTAGGGATGGTCCCTATGGGATCAGTAAGACCCAGATGCTAGAGCATCGGGTACAGAAAGTACAAGACAGCATTAATGCACCGGTCCTGGAGCAGTTTCCCATCTTGTGAAGGAAGGTGACCCCTACATAATAGCAGATGTGACACGTGCTAGAGAGGGGAGGGCCATCTCTGGGAGAACATGAGGTGGGCCCCTCTGTCCTGGATGAGGGGGTCAGGAGGCCTTCCAGGGTCAACAACAGACGAGGGAGATGTTGGCTGAGGGGGCTTGGGCCCCGGTGCGGTGAAAAGAGCAAAGGGGATAGCACGTGGTATTGCCTGTGGGAGGGTCCATGACAGTCTTCGAGTGGCCAGAGGGTAGTGAGGGGGTGAGGCTGGTAGCAAGGTGAGAAGCTGCAGACGTCGCTGTGTGAGATCATGCAGGGTCTCCCCAGCCCTGTGGATTGGGGTCCTGGACCTACCGAACCTGGGGTGGCCCTGAAAATGCACTGGATCTCTGCTGTGGGGTAGCAAATTACCCCAAAACTCAGTGGCTTCAAGCAATAGTAAACATGCGTTAGTTCAGTTTCTTTGGGTCAGGAGCTCATGAGGGCTTGGCTTGGGGATTCTGGCCCAGGGCATCTCCTCCACAAGTCACCGGAAGGCTTGACCAGGGCTGGAGGATCAGCTCCAAGCGGGCTCGGTCATATGGCTCTGGGCTGGGGCTGACCTCCTCCAGAGCAGGTGGTCCCAGAGAGGCGAGGCAGGGCCCAAATGTGCTCTCTGCCCTCGCTTCAGAAGTCACACACTGTCCCTTCCACAGCTGGCCACACAAACCAACCAGAGTCCAGTGCGGGAGGGCGTACTAAAGGGTGTGAGTGCCTAGAGCCCGGTGACACTGGGGGCAGCTTTAGGGGCTGGCTGCCGCAAAGGATGTAAACACATGATTGGTTTTGTGAATTGTGTTTCAAAACGGTCTGCCCGGGGGCGTCTGGGTGGCCCAGTTGGTTGTTTCCAACTCTTAATTTTGGCTCAGGTCCTGATCTCAGCGTTGTGAGATCGAACCCTGCCTCGGGCTCCGTGCCGGGCATGGAGTCTGCTTGGGATTCTCTCTCTTCTTCTGCTCCTCCCCTCTCTCTCTTTCTCTCTCAAAAAAAAAAAAAAAAAAAGGCCTGCCAGGCTGTTCAGTGTGGTCAAGACTCCTCATACAGCTTCCTCTTTGGGTTCTGGACTGTGTCTCTGCTTTACCCTCTGTTACCCTTCTGTGTCCTGCTGGGATTCCAGTGTTGGCCCTTCCCCAGCTGCATGGTCTCTTCTGCCTGTGCAACGCCCCCCATTCACAGCCAGCCCTTGAGAGCTGCCCAAACCTACCATGTCCACTTGCCTCCCCTCCCTAACCCTGTGGGATCTTGGCTTCTGCCCCGTCACCCCACGCTGCCAATCTCACTCTGGGGCCGTGGCTAAGGCCTCTCCCAGGGCACCTCCCTCAGACACTCCCTCCTTCTCCCGCCCTCTTCCCAGGGCTCTGGTCTTCTCTGGCCTGTCCCTCTGCTCTGCAGGCCTCCTTGCCAAGCTCCTCTACTGTCGGGGTTCCTAGGCCGTCCTCCGTCTCGACTATGAGCACAGCCTCAGTTTCCATCTATTCGCCAGGGACACATTTCCGTCCTCTAGGCTCCTAGTCCGCAGACCTCCATCAGGAGTGGCCCCGTCAGAGTCCCAGTTTGGCGGTTCCCACGGGTGCCTGAACCCAGCACCTCTGCCTGAGCTCCAGGCCTCTGGCTCCCCCCAGGCCCCTCCTGCCCTTCTCTGCCACCTCAGCAAGCAGCACCTGATGCGAAGGTGTTTATACCTAAGGGACAGTTATCCCTGGTGCTCCCTTCTCTCCTGAGCCCACATCCAGTCAGGCAGCAAGCCCCAAGGGCTCTCCTGAAAAACACTGCATCCACACCTCCTCCCACCCTGTACTCACACCGTCATCGAAGCCACCAGCCCTCTTCCATGGAGGAGCGGGAGGGGACTGGCAGCGGGGAGGACAGGCTTGCCAGTGTGCTGGGGAGGCGCTGAGTGAGTCCCAGAGTGAAGGAGGGAGATGGCGGGAACTGGGGTCCATGGTGGTGGCCCATTCCTCTTGTACCTGGAGTGCAGAGAAGGTGGCTCAGGGGAGTAGATGGGGAGAGACCCCTGGCTGCTGGAGTGGAGCAGGTCAGCCGATGGCTTCCCCAGGGAGCTGGCCTCTCCTCTCCCTGCCTCACTGCTGGGGTGCTGCCAGAAGCAGGAGGATATTCTGATGGGCCAGAGCCCACACCCAGACTTCCATTGTTGGGGGACAGGGTGCTCAAATTTTATCACTTTTTATGAGGACATTTTGCACCCAGTTCACCTCCCCTTGTTTCTCCTGGAGAATTTTTCTAAAAGTAGGCTTACATTTTTAAAACTTTTTAATTTGGGGCACCTGGGTGGCTCAGTCGGTTGAGCATCTGCCTTCGGCTTAGGTCATGATCCCAGGGTCCTGGGATGGAGCCCCGTGGTCGGGCTCCCTGCTCAGCGAGGAGCCTGCTTCTCCCTCTGCTGCTCTCTCTTTCTGTCATATAAATAAAATCTATAAAATTTTTAATTTAAAAATTTAATTCTGTTAAAGTACTAGAAGGAAACAGGAATTTTTAAAATGCATTTAACCTTCAGATGCAGAATTCCTTTCTAAACAGACACAGAACACCGAAGCATTTCACTAAGCAAATACGAAAATGTCCTGTAAGGAAAATACATGATAGACAATCCAAAGGAAATTGTCATATCAGCTGAAGCAAAAATATCTTCAGCAGCTCTGACAAACAAATGAGCTAGTGTCCTCTAATAGATAAAGATGGTCAAGATCATTTAAAAACTATAACACCCCAATAGAAAAATGGGCAAAGGATACCAACAGAGAGAAGCAAGTGGATGATTAACATCTGAAAAGACACACAGTAGTTTCTGTAATTAAGAAGTGCAAATTAAAACTAAAAGATGCATTTATTACCTGTCAGACTGACAAAATTCCAGGTGTGTGAGACACAGTCCAGCTCAACTTGGTACTAGAGAGTAACCATTGCATAAGCTTGAAAATTGCATAAGACTGGAAATTTGGGCCCACGGCCCACCAGGAGACCTGGCTAAGGAGCAATGAGATTTGGATATGAGCAGATATGTTCTTTTTTTTAACTTTTTAAAAATTGTGGTCAACTATCTGTACATAACAGAATTTACTCTTTTGAGCATTTTTAAGTAGACAGTTCAGTTTTAAGTACATTTACATTGGTGTGCAACCATCCCCCATCTGTCTCCAGAACTTTTTTGCCTTGTAAAACTGAATCCCCATTAAACACAAACTCCCCATCTGCCCTTCCGCAGCCCCTGGCACCCACCATCCTACTTTCTATGTGTAGGAATTTGATGACTCTAAGGACCTCATAGAAGTTGTCCTTGTGTGATCGGCTTCTTTCACTGAGCACAGTGTCCTCAGGGTTCATCCATATTGTAGCATGAAAGCAGATGCATTGTTCAGTAAAAAAGTAAGGGGCATCTAAGAATGTGTAGGCATGGGATGCCTGGGTGGCTCAGCCTGGGATCGAGTCCTGCATCAGGCTCCTTGCTCAGCGGGGAGCCTGCTTCTCCCTCTGCCTGCCGCTCCCCCTGCTTGTGCTCTCTCACTCTCTCTTTCAAATAAATAAATAAAATCTTAAAAAAAAAAACAAAAAACGTGTATGCATAAAATACCTCTAGTTAGGTGAACAAAGATCCATTCGGTAGTGAGGGCTTCAGGTGAGGATTGTTCATCATATCAGCATGTCATATCAGTGTTCATCATAACACATCAAACGACATTGTTAAAAATGCCTGCTATGTATGTGCATTGCTTTTTCAATTAAGAAAAAACTGGGGGCGACTGGATGGCTCAGTCATTAGGCTTCTGTCTTCAGCTCAGGTCATGATCCCAGCGTCCTGGGATCAAGCCCCGCATCGGGCTCCCTGCTCAGCAGGAAGCCTGCTTCTCCCTCTCCCACTCTCCCTGCTTGTGTTCCCTCTCTCGCTGTGTCTCTTTCTGTCAAATAAATAAATAAAATCTTTAAAAAAAAAAAAGAAAAAAGAAAAAAGCTGAATTTTATTAGAGTTTGGGTTTGTTTGGTTTGGGTTTTGGTCTATTTAAATTAGTGGTATCTTCTGATTTTTATGATATGGTTGGTTAAATGTTGCTACCTGGAAATTGAACCCCAGAGTTACTAAGTTAGAAAATACAGACTGAACAGCTTGTGCTCCTGCACTCTCCACAGGCCTCACCACTCCCTACCGCCTCCCCTCTCCTTACATTACATATGCGGCTTGACCTGCAGGCATCAGAGTTTTCGGCCCCATGCTCTTGACCTTCCTGCCAGTGCCACAGGAGAGCTCTCCTTCTCATTCTCTCCACACCTCATCACCCAGCTGCTCAGGGTCTGCCCCTCAGTATCACGTCCCCCATCTTGTGAGCCCTACCTTCCCCTCATCATCCCAGGTCTCCTCCTCCAAGCTGGTCCAAAAGGACTGGCTACTTGAGCTCCCCACCAAAGCGCACCCCCAGGCTCTCCAGCAGTCCCTACCCCTCTGCCCGTGGCTGGCTGCCCTCCCCGACTGGCATAGACTGGAATCTCCAAGCTACAGATGATTTCTGAGCTGGAGTAGGATTCCAATGCCCCCCTTCCCTGTGGGTATCCATGGAAGGGAGGACACCAAGGAAATGGGTGTCTCTGAATCTTCTGTTGCAGTCCTGAGGGAAACCCTGGAAGGCTCACAGCAAAAGTGTGGGCAGAGCCATGAGGCAGCAGGTTTGGGTCTGTGACTTCCCCATAAAATGGTCCTGCACTCCTCTTAAGGAGCAAATGGAAGGACGCCAAAGGGAAGGCACAAAATATGTTCTGTGTGCCAGGTACATGTACACATGGGCCCTTTTCTTGCACAGTTATCACAAATCGCCAGCAAAGTCAGCATGATCAACTCAGATGTGGAAACAGAAGCTCAGAGAAGCTGAGCGACTTGCAGGGCCACTCAGCAGGCAGGTGAGGATGCTGGCACCAGAGCCTCTCCCCAGCCTCACACTGTGTTCACAGCTTTGCTTTTGTCTCTCCCCAGAGAACAGGCTGGAGTCCCCGGACAACAGTTCTTCTTCAATCATTGAAGAAAAAAAGGAGAAACATGGGAAAAAAGGTAAACGTAGCCCTCATGGTGGGAGTCAAACATCTCCCCTTGTCAACGTAGTCTCTAGTGTCAGTGGCAAAAGGAAATGCATTACTGAGACCTGAAATAATAGTAACATGAACAAAGTAGAATTTGTTTTTCCTCAAGTAATGGGAAATATGGGAGGCAGTCCAGAACTCCATGAGGTTCCACAAACAGCAGTTCTAAGAAATCACTCAGGTGACCGGTTTCCAAGTCTTTCTGCTCCACCAGTTTTAGCCTTAGGGTTTTCAACTGCAAAGTTATCATGTGGTCACAAAATGGCTGCTGTAGCTCCAGCCATCACATCGGAGTTCAGACAAGGAGAAGGGGTAAAGGGAAGAGCAAAACTGCCCACCAGTCAACTCAGCCCTCCCTGGAAAAAGAGCCTTCCCAGAAGCCCCACCCAGCAATTTCTGCCTACATTCCATAGTCTAGAAATTTGTCATGTGGCCATCAGTATCTGTAAGGGAGGCTGAGAAGTGTAACTGTTCAATGAGGCACATGGCTGCCACCTGTTAAGAAGAGGAAGGGTAGGCAGCTAGCTGCTCATACTGCTTCCTCTGAGCCCCTGCACTCCCGCTCTGCCCCCCAGGCTTGCTAGCCAGTCTGATCCTTCTCCAGAGGGGCACAGATGTGAGCATGTTCCCTGAGCCTATCTCTCCCAGGCTGAGCCACCTCCCATCAAGCCTCCCCCCCTTGTGTTCCCTCTTGCTTTTAATTATGACAATACAAACCTGCCCAGAAGTAGAGACTAAAATGCAGTGAACGCAGGTGCCCATCACCAGACTGGACAGTAGAGATTTGGCCACATTTGTTGCATCTATCCTTTTTCTTTTTTTTTTTCTTTTTTTGTCTTTGCCAGAATATTTTTTTTATTTTAATTTTTTAATTTTAATTCCAGTGTAGTTAACATACAGTGTTATATTAGTTTCAGGTGTACAATACAGTGAGTCAGCACTTCCATACATCACCCTGTGCTCATCATAAGTGCCCTCCTTAATCCCCATCACCTATTTCACCCATTCCCCCACCCCTCCACTCTGTCCATCAGTGTGTTCTCTGTAGTTAAGAACTTGTTTCTTAGTTTGCCTCCTTTTTCTCTCCCTTTGTTCATCTGTTTTATTTCTTCAATTCCACATATGAGTGAGATCATATGGTATTTCTTTCTAGGACTGACTTATTTTGCTTAGCGTATTTTTAGCTCCATCCACATTGTTGCAAATGGCAAGATTTCCTTCTTTTTATGGCTAAGTAATATATCACGTCTTCCTTATCCATTTATCTATCAATGCACACAGTTGGGTTGCTTCCAGACTTCGCCAGAATATTTTAAAGTAAAATCCGGGCATGTTATTTCATCCTTATATCCCACAATATTCATTTTTCAAAAATAGGGATGTTTCCCTGCAAGGCCACAATGAAGTTTCCCAATTATCTCAGAAATGTCTTCCTATAGAAAATTCGTTCTAATTAGGATTCAAATGAGATCTGATCATCTTCACTCTCTTTAAATCTAGCAGAGTCCCTCCCGCATGTCCTTTGTCCTTTCATTTTCTGTGTCTTGACTTACTGTGAAATGGTGTTAATTATCCTGTAGAATGTCCCCTGTTCTGTATGTGTCTGTTTGCTTCCTGGTCATTGTCATTGTTATTGAAACGGTCCTCTGTTCCTCATATTTCCTTTAATTGGACATAACCCTACATGCTTGATATTCCATTTTGTCCACGAGAATCCTTCCTACCACCTCTCACAAGAAGCTCACGCATCCAGCTGTCTCAATGGTGGCCATGCCACGCTCAGTGGGTTCAGGTAGTGACCGCCTGGCCCTCTGTCAGATTCCCATCAGCCATTCACCCAACAGCTTCTTCTACCCATGGATGCCTATGCTTAAATTGATTGCTACATTAAGGGTGAGGAGTCTCGGTTTGGGTTTGGTTTGGTTTCTTCTCTAAGGTATAATTCATAGAAGGTGAAATGCACAAATCTTAGTATACAGTTTGATAAGTTTCAATAAATGTATACAACTTTGTAGCTTCCACCCCATTCACCATCTAGAGCATTTCCATCTGCCCAGACATTCCCTTTCCCCAAGAGACAGCACTGTTCCGCTATCATCAGAGAATCACTTTATCCATTCTCGAACCTTGTATAAATGGAGTCACATTCTGTGCTCTTGCAGTCCTGATCCTGTTCACTCAGCATCACATCTATGGAATGCCAGTCACAGGACTCCCTTCTTTGTTGTGGCTGTGTGTATCCTATTGTGTGCATATGTCAACGGTGTATTATTCTTTCTGGAGTGGATGGACATTTGGGTTGTTTCTGGGTTTTCGATATTACAAATAATACTGCAATAAACATTCTTGTACATGCCATTTAGGGAAAGAAGCACTCATTTCTCCTGGGTGTATATGAAGGAGTGGAATTGCTGGTAGTATGTTTAACCTTAGTAGATACCGATGAGTTTTCCAGAACAATTGTACCACCAACAGGTGTGAGCGTTCCAGATGCCTCACATCCTCTCCAACAGTTGGCACACTGTCGATGCTTTTACTATTACCTGGCCTTCTGGATATGTATTAGCATCTCATATTCCCTGTGGCCAATGAGGGTGATTACCTTTCTATACGTTCACTGATGACTCTATGTTATAAAGTGCCTGTCCCTGCCTCTGCTCACTTTTCTATTGGGTTGTCCTTTTGTTTTAATGATTTCTAGGAGCTCTTTACATATTCTGGAAACAAATCATTCACCAGTTCTAAGTATGCAAATACCTTCTCTCACTTGGTAGATTGCTTTTTCCTTTCTTGGTGGTGCTTTTTAATAAACAAAAGTTCCTAATTTTCATGAAGTTCCCTTTACCAATCATTTTCATATGGTTGGTACTTTTTGTGTCCTGGTCATGAAGATACTGTATCTTATACAAGTTTTGTGTTCACTTTACAATCAGACCTACAAATCGTCTCTAATCTAATTGTAACCACTTTGTAGATTCTTTGGATTTTCTCCTCTACAATCACATCACCTTGAGATAACATTATTTGCCCTCCCTTTCCAATCCTGTACTTTTTATTTCTTTTTCTTGCTTAACTACAACATTGCATAGAAGTGCAAAGATAGGTATCCATGCCTTGTTCCTGATCCTGGAGGGGAAACATGCAATATTTCCCCTTGAAATTTCTTATAGATACTCATGTCCCGTGGTTGCTGTCACAAACTCAGTGGCTTAAAGCAACACAAATATATTATCTTACAGTTCTGGAGTCAGAAGTCTGAAATGAATCTTACAGAACTCTCGAATCAAGGGGTCCATGGGGCTGTGTTCCTTCCGGAAGCTCCAGGGGAGAATCTGCTTCCTTGCCTTTTCTAGCTTAGAGGTGCCCACACCCTTGGCTCCTGGCCCCTTCCTCCGTCTCCAAAGCCAGCAGCACAGCCTGCTCCAGTTTCTGTGATGTCACTCCAGCCTCTGCTTCTGTCGTCACACCTGCTCCTCCTGCTTCTGGCCCTCCTGCCTCCATCTTAGAAAGACCCTTGTGATTACATCAGGCCCCTCTGTCTAATCCAGGGCCATCTCCCATCTCGAGGTCCTTCACTTCATCCCATCTGCAAAATCCCCTTACCATATAAAGGAATCTAGGCACAGGCTTGGGGTTTAGCGTGCGGCCATCTTTGGTGGCCACTGCTGAGCTCACCACACTTCCCTCTATCAGATTGGGAAGCCCCCTCCTTTTCCTAGGTTGCTACGACTATGATTTAAAATCAGTTTTGGATTGTATCAAATACTTCTACTGTATCCCTTGAAAAGATCGTATCATTTTCTCCCTCATTCTGTTAATGGGGTATATTATATTGATTGGTTTCTAAATGTGAAACCAACTTAGCATTTCTGGAATGATCTGCTTCAAATGATGGCCAGTCTTGGTTGTAGGCTCATCTTCCCATTAACATATTTCCATTCAGAAACATTCCCTACTCACCGGACTGCAAATGCAGTTTCTGTTTTGGGAAGCCAATCTCCACATTGTTACTTATAGATTGAGTGGCTTACCTCTCTGTCCCTCTTCCTCACCGGAAGTAACAACAATTCCCACCTCAGGGTCATTATGAACATTCAGTCAGGCGAAGTCCGTGGTCTGGCCATGGTAAGTGCTCATTCTTGTTAACTAGCATAATTAATCTCTTTGATGGGGACATGGGACATTCAGCCCACGCATGCTACTGGCACGTAGTTTGGGGACATCAAGACTAACTTTTCCCTGCCTCTCTCACCCAAGCTCAGTCCTCACTATTCTGAATTTAGGGCCCCTGCCTGGGGTTGCTGGACAAGCACAGGGAGTGAGAGAGAGTGGGATGAGGACATGAGGAGGGGGCGAGCTGTGGCAGTTCTGTCCAGGCCTCTCAGGCCCTCATTTCTGCGCCCAGAGCTGTCACTTCCCGAATACCTTCCTCCCCACAACCCAGCCTGGTTGAGCCATACTTCCCCACTTCACCCCATCCCCGCCCACCGCTTTCCCTCTTCCAACTCTCCCTGGCAGCTCCCCCCTCCCCTGCCCCGAGTCATCCCTTCTTGTCCAGAGCTGTGTGCAATCTCTGAATGTACGTTACATCATTTCTGGGGTATGGGGTTGGCCTGGTGGGGGAGACAAGCCATGTACCCAGGTCACCATTTGCACCTGCCACCCCAGCCTCCTGATGCGGACAGAGAGGCCCTTTGGCAGTCTTTTCTGGAGCCTCTCTATCAGCAGCAAAGTCAGCGTGTAAAAAAAAGTCATGATTAGGCATGGAACGAGAGTCTAAGCTTCAAACCAACCTGCACAAGTCCTGTCCCACTTCTGTCCCTCCTGTCCACAGGTTCCTGACGGCCCTGGGGTCAGTACCACCCCTGTGACCTCTCCCTGTCTTGGGCCGCCTCCTTCCACATGCTCCCCTCTCCAGAAACCAGGCTGAGACCTGACTGGAGGCCCCTGCGGGCTTCCTCCCCTCAGCGGGGCCCAGGAGTAGATCATCTTTCTTTCCTCTTCTCACTCAGATTTGTAAACTATTTTGACAGGATTTAATTCTTAGAGAAAAGTTGAAAGAATAGTACAGAGATGTAGACTTGGAGCTTTTCCACCCCCTCTGCATGATGGGTGCAGGCGAAGCATCCTGGCGGGACCATCTGAGTGACTGCTGGGGTCGCACTGGCCAGAGAAGGCCCACCCCTCTCGCTTCTGCTCTAGTTCACTCTGAAGGCCTGAGCAGGATGGAGTCAGCCAGCTTCTCTACTCTTGGTCATTAATAAGTACGGATCTTGTGCGGAGGTATTTTGAGACCCTCGGTGCATAACTTCAAATCCCCTTCGCAGGGGATTTTCACTGGTGAGGGTGTAAAATGGGACAGACCGCCAGGAAGGCAGGTCGGCATAAGACTCCAAAGCTTGGAAATGCTCACAGCCCCTGGCCCCTGTTCTCCCTTCTGAAAATCAATTGCCAAGAGCCAGCCCATGGTGGCGCCCTGGGAAAGCCATGCCTTACTGCACCCCATTATAACTGCATACAGGGCTCGCAAAGAATTAGTAATTTCGCAGGCATTTGGTGAAGGTGAAGTGGTTTTTTTTTAAAGATGCGAAATTATTAAAAATAGGTGTTGGAAATTACTAGAAGAAAATACCCCCAGAATGTCACCAGCAGTTGTTTCAAAGTGGGGGAGTTATTTTGTTCTCATACTCTTTTACTTCCAAGAATTTTTTGTTTTGTTTTGTTCTGTCTTACAACGAACCCCTTTTCCTCTAAATCAAGGATAAGGGGAGAAAACATCCATATTTTTAAGCCCTTAGTTTGGTGCCTCCTGGGTTCTCTCCCTGCTGAGCTGAGCAGCAGGAACCTCTTCCTTACCCACAGAGGTAGGGGGAGCAGCAGAGCAGGGGTCCTTGGCAGCCCCCATCTCCCAAATTCCTGCCTGACCCTCACCCCCTAGGCCTCGGGTGCTTTGCCTCACTTGCCCACAAACTCAGCCTTCCCCTGGGAGGCTCCTGGAGAATCCTGCAGACAGGCATGTTCACCCGGTGTGCCCACTGCCCACTGCCCTCTGCAGGCAGGTGCCTCTGCTCTGGAGTGGGCCAACCTCCTGCCAGCTGGCCCCATCTCCTCCCCCCTCTTGCTTCTCTCCTATAAGGAATAGGGGTTCCTGAGACTTTAAATGAGAGGGGCCAGAGGTCTGAGACACAGGTGGGGCTGTGTTCACCAGGTCTCTTTCAGATGCCATGGACAGAAGCCCACATCCAACTAGATTAAACCAGACAGGTGAGTTTATGGAGTTGGAAGGGCCAGGGTTCGACTTCAGGCACAGCTGGATCTAAGAGAACTTTTGCCACTAGCTTGTGCTTTCAAGTTCCTCATGCTGGGCGGAGAGGGCTCCAGGACTCCCGAGGCACAGACCACCGTTTGGAAGAGCTGGCTCATCTCTCCAATGAGGTATCTCCCTCTCCAGTGTCCATGATTGTTCCTGACCGTTCAGCAAATCCTTTCCACATGTCTGGAGATGTGGATTTCTTCTTGCTCAGAGAACAGGAGCGGAATAAGTCTCGTGCAGTGAGTATCTAGGACTGGTCTGCCCACAACTCTTCCCTCCCTCACACATGCAGAGCCAAATTGCCCTTCTCAGAAGAGTACTTTCTTTGGGTCACTCTCTCTAGAATAGTCAATGGTTATTTTGTTAAAGATTTTGTTTATTTATTTAGAGAGAGTGAAGGGGGGGCAGAGGGAGAAAGAGAGAAAGAATCTCAAGCAGACTCTAAGTTGAGCACAGAGCCTGATGGGGGCTCCATCTCACGACCCTAAGATCACGACTTGAGCTGAAATCAAGAGTTGGACACTTAACTGACTGAGCCACCCAGGCGCCCCAATGGCTCACCATTTTTTAAAAAATCAATTCAAAAACCTGACTAGCTCTCCAGTATCTGACCTGTCCCACTGTTCCTACACAGTTTCATCGCTACTCTTCCTGAGTCTTGTCAGAGTGGGCTGTTGGAAGCTACTGTGGCCTAGCCTCAGCACCAGGCTTTGCTTCTGCTTCTCTTGCATGAGAGGCCATCCGCTCCTGAGACTCTCTCTGTCCTGCAAGGCCCATCTCAGACCTCAGGGACTCTCACACCTCCCCCAGGAGACCACCGCCCTTGCAACTGCTCCAGCTGTGCACAGTCCCCCTTGCTGGAATTCTTGGAGGCCAGATACACACACAACCAAGCACTCATGCGTGCATACACAGACACGCATGCCCCTCAGCAATACATGGGAATCCTGGAGCCAGCCCCAACCCCTAGGCCATGCCTTGTCTGCACCCCAGCATAGTCTGTCTTGCCTCCCCATCCAAGAGCCCATCTGTCCATTTCCACCCCCTGCAGCATGGCCAGAGCAAGCAAGCATCCCTGCGGCCAGGCCCAGGGAAGACTCACCCGGGAGCATCTTCCCTGAGAAGTGGTCAGCATGGGCCATATTTCTGGACACACTCTCGTGTGTTCCAGGCTCCCTTTTGCTCTGACTCTGTCTGCCCCAACTCAGGGCTCAGTATCTGGGATTCCTTGGAGAAGTGGTTCCCACTGAGACCCAACCAGTGAACAAAGACACATAAGGAAATGCACATTTTCCAGCCCCACCCCAGACCTCCCCACTAGAAGCTCTGGGTGGGCCACCATGAGTGTTTTCCCCACCTTACTGCCATGCTGTGCACCCCCTCATGCCCTGGAAGGAGGCACTCACACAAAGCCATACTGAGCAACACACACTTCTCAGAGGCCTCTAAGTGGGGAAACACGGCAGACACACACAAAACTTTCTCTGACATTGACTTAAGAGACCTTTCTTTCTCCAGTGTAAGTTTGGATTTTCTTCTCCCAGCCTAGCCCTGCTTCCAGGGTCGCCTCTGCCTTCTTAAATCAAACAAACCTGATGCCCCTCCCCACACCCCAGCAGAAACCCCCAGTCTCACATTGACCCCAAGCAGCTGCCCAATTTCTTCTAAGCACAGACCTTCTGCCATTGGGATTCTAGCAGGTGGTATTTCCCCACTTTGTTCTTCTACAAGGACATGCAAGCTAGTGGCCTCAGGCTGAATCCCCTCACAGATGAGGTTTCCCTAAACAGCCTTCTTTAGAGGCTGAATGGGTTGTTCACCTGGCAGGGCCAGCAGGGAATAGAAATGCCCCAGGAAAGGCCAAATGAAGAGGATTCATGAAGGCCTATCTGATTCTGTGGGCTAGGGTGCCTAGCATAGAAGGATGGGGAGACCCCCAGGGCTTGGCAGCTGGTGGGGCTGGGCGCCCCTGCAGCCAAAGACCTGAACTAGGCCTCAGGGAAGAAAAGCCCCCACCCCCACACCATCCTAGGATCCTCCCAAGTGAAGGGCTGGGAATGGGAGCAACCCTGAGGCAGACTGGAGGCCAGGCAGGGTGGGGAGGAGCTGGTGCGGGCAAATCCCCAGCAACCCGATCACTGCCAACACTGACTGCTGAGCTTGCAGATCAAACTCAGGATTTCAAGTTTCTTTTTTTTTTTTTTTAAGATTTTATTTATTTATTTATTTGAAATAGAGCCAGAGCAAGAGAGAGAGCATGAGCTGGGGTGGGGGGAGAGGCAGAGGGAGAGGGAGAAGCAAGCTCGCCACTGAGCAGGGAGCCCCTGGGATCATGACCTGAGCCGAAGGCAGACCCTTAACTGACTGAGCCACCCAGGCGCCCCATGGATTTCGAGTTTCTTTTGGAAACTCAGAAGATCTAGTTTCCCTGAACCTCGGAGTGTCAGATTTAGCAAATCACAGTAAGTGCGAATTTCAGATAAAGGAGGAATCATCTGTTAGTGAGTATGTCCCTGCACTATTGAATGCACATCTCACTAGGCATCCTGTACTTCACCTGGTGACCCCCCCTTCAGCCCGCTGTCTGGAAGCGCTTCCTGCCCACTTTCCTCTCAACCAGGGAGCTGTGCTCAGGCCACCCCCCACCCCGGGGCGCTCCCACAAGCACACACAGCTCCACAGCCTTCTCTGCGCGTAGCGAGTGCGCAGCCTGGACCAGGTTCTCACCTCGGGCCCCCGCTCCGCGTGTGCATTCCCTCAAGGCCGTGCGACCCTGGGACGCGTGGTGACGCCCAGGGAAGGAGGCTCATCCCAGGCTTGGTGGGGAGGGGGTAGAAATAGATGCTGGCCCCGCCCAACTCCGCCTGGGCACGCCCACTAGGAGCGGGAGCAGAAGACGACCCTGCAGGTGCACCAAAAGATGACTTACTCGTCCAAAGTGTCGGCCAAGCACACCAGCCTGCGTCGGGAGCTGCAGCTGGAGGACGAGATGCAGGACCAGGAGATGCGCGCCGAGGCGGAGCGGCTGCGCGCCTTCCACGACAACACGGTGTGGAAGCTCCACATGACCAAAGGTGCCCCCTTTTCCGGAGTCAGGTCTTGCCCTTCGTGCATGGGCAGCACTTTTAAATTGCTTGGAGAGTCAGGGCTGCGGTGCAATGGGGAAGGGGGAGGGGGATCTTTTCTGTGTCTGACCCTGCCTCCGGCCATCACACAGATTAATTCCAGACGGAATGCAAATCTAAAAGCCTTTGAATCCCAGTATTGCACGCGTTCGGAACGTTACCGTGCCCGTGAATGCAGACTGCACACATGTAAAATATAGTCCCTTAACTTGACGGTAAAGGGTGTCAGTCTGGAACTAAGTTCCCCGAGTTCAGATCTCAGCTTCAGCATTGAGTGACCTCACCATCCTGGGCCGGCTCTTCAGCTCCTTTGCACAGCAGTTTCCTCTCCTGGCCAATGACAGTGCCGACCTCGTGGGTTGTGTGATTCAATGTCTTTAGATGCTACATATAATGAGAAGGAACTGTGTGTGGGGGTGTGTGTGAGCTGTTATTAATTTTATGACCCAGTAGGAAATCTTAAGTATTGAATATGCATTAATATTCTACCAGCCCAGATGATAAAGTCCTGGAACCCAACTGGACTGCAGGTGTACTGAATGTGAATATTAATCAAAGAGACCCCCAGCCTCCACCCCTGACCCCATGGCGTGGTTTTAGGTGGAGAGTCCTGAGCTCACTTTGACACTTCTTGTGCCCTGCTCTGCATGAGACGGAACAGCAGCACTGCACATTTGTCACTTTGGTCCCACCCTGGGAGAGGCAGGCTGCATCTAGATGGGGAAGATTGGACCCAGTGGGTTTAGGCACAAGACTTGTCCATATCCCAGATTTGACTTGCAGTGGGGAGCTGGGTCTCCTTGGGGGAAGGGCCTTCCCACAAGGTGGCCCAGGGAGACAGAGGCCAGGCTGGGTCTCTGCCAGGCTTCTAGACTTAAGACTCCCGCACCACACCAGGGTCTTCCGGAAAGGAGAGCGTTTGAGAGAGAACACAGAGAGCCACATTGTTCCACAGCCCTTTCCTAGGTTCCTGGCCTCTCCAAAGTCAGGGCGCTTCTAGGCCTTTCTCTCCAGAAAGAGAAGGGAAGGAGGCTCCCGTGGCCCTTAGCCCCAGCTGCATTGCCTCTCTGTTTGCCCTCCAGAAAGTGTTCCAGATGCCCACTTTAATTTCCTCCCACTGGGCTTAAACCCTGGTGTGTCGACTTAGCTACTACCTAAATTGGATCCTGGGGGCTTAGAGTACCCTAAAGAGAGATCATGCTGCCCCATTTTTCTCTCACCACCCCAATGCAGGTCCTGGCCTAATAGGTCTTTTGTTATTAGGTCCAGCTGGATGAAATGTCCAGGGCGGGGGTGTCCAGAGTCTCACTCCAGGTGAGAAGAGTACTACAGCAAGAGAGGCTCAAGTCAGACATAGGAAAGGACTTCCCACCTGGCCCAGTCTCCAGCCAGGCAGAGTGTAATATATAAACAGAGCCTTCTCTCTTTTTGCTAGAGACAGAGCTCCATCTCCCAGAGTCCCTGTAATAACCTGGACCTGCCAGCAGAGCATACACCTCGGCCCAGCTCGGGTCTCTCGCACTGCCCACCCCGCCCCCCAGAGACCTCCCTCCTCTCTTTGCAGAAAGGAAGATGGAATCTGATAACATGAACAACTACCTTAATCAGAAGCGGCAGATGTTCCTTATCCAGGTTGGCCCAGCTGCAGTGCGCAGGGGGCCCGGGGAGGGGGCTCCCCCAGCCAGGAGCCTGACCCCCGCTCGGGTGGCCCTCAGCACGCCCTGCACAGGAAGCGGAGCGAGGTCCAGCGGCTAGAGATGCTGGCGGCCAAGGAGGAGGCGCAGTTGGAGCAGGCTGAGAAGTCCCTGGAGAAGGACGCAGCCTTGTTCGACGAGTTTCTCCGGGAGAATGACCGCAGCTCCGTTCAGGCCCTGAGAGTGTGAGCCCCCGCGGAGGGGCAGCCGGCGCGCCGCCGCGCCCCACCCCGGTGCCCCCCGGGGACTGTGCACCTGCGCCCAACCTGCCTGCATCCGCCCAGCCCCCCTCTGCCCCCTCCCCCGACCTGGCCCCTGGCAGCTCCCCACTCCCCTCCCAGGGCAGGGTACACGCCCCCTTTAACAGTCCGCGAGTGGCTCCCACCCCCACCCCCAGGGCTGAGAAGGAGACCAAAGCAAAGGTGGAGAAGATCATTGAGATCCGGGACCTGACCACCCAGATCATGAACATCAAAAGGTCAGCTCAAAGGGCAAGCCTGCCAATTCTGATCTGCTGCCTGGTCTGCTGCCACTTCCCTCCGCCCCTCTCCTGTAGCCAAAAGGAGCCCCTGCACAGCACAAACCTCATCGCTTCAACTCTCAAACCTAAATAGCTTAGGGACTCAAAGCCCTGCAGGATGCAGCTGCCCATTTTTCAGATGAGGTGACAGAGGCCAAGAAAAGATTCAGTGACTTTCTCAAGGCCACACCAGGAGGCAGGGCTCACTTGGCACACAGAGAGGGTCCCCAGGGTCCACTGAAACTCCAAAGTCACGGAGAGCTGTAATTGTAGAGGTGTGACCCACATTGGTCCCCAGCAGGGCAGTGTCCTCTCCCTGGCACAACAGTGCTGCTGTGCCTGTCCCCAGGAGAACAAGGAGCATGCCAGGCTTGGCCAGGCTTCAGGGGCAGTCCCCTCTGGAGGGGTGTCCCAGGAGGCAGAACCTGACCTCACCACCCCCTCTCCGGGTCTAGTGAAATCTCCAAATTTGAAGACACTCTGCAGCATTACAAGATCTACAAGGACTTCCTATACAAGCTGTCGCCTAAGGAGTGGTTGGAAGAAAAGGAGAAGAAGCACCTGGATCTCAAAAAGACCAAGGAGGGCACCAAGCCCCTGAAAGAGAACATTTTATTCTCCACAATAGGGGACAAAGGTAGCAGAAAAGAGAAAGTGGGTCCCTGGGTCCATCTAGACCCTGAGCCCAGCTGGCAGTGGCCTTGGAGGGTCCAGGCCACAAGCTGGGCCCCTTCCAGGCCTCGCAAAGCCCCAGCCAGAGGCAGCAGGTGCCCCTTAGGGCCTCATGGCTCGGCCCACACATCCACTCAAGGAAGATAGGGCCTGCTCTAACTCAGACCCCAGGGGCTTTCCTCCCATGCATGTCTTTCTGAAACAGGGGAAAAGGGTTGGGAGGGTCCTGGGGAACCCTGTGCCCTCAAGAAGTGTTTCTGAAGGTCTGGCTCTAGCTGAAGCCATCTGGAACCCTCTCTTGCTTCCTGTAGGACCAGGGAACAAGGGCAAAACAAGCTCCAAAGGTACGTGGCTGCCCCAAGCTGGAGGTGTCCTGCCCTGGGCTAGGGTGCGTGAAAACAATTCCTCTGCTTCCTCCAGATGGGCAAGGCCCAAAGAAACCCTGGAAGTTCCCGCAGGTGGCCCGGCCAGGGCGGCTCCTATCCAGCACCATGAGCCTCCAGCATAGCAGCCAGCCCAGCATGAGTAGCGGGCTAGACCCCAAAGGGTGAGTGGGTCTAGGGTAGGGCAACGAGGTGGCTGGGGCCTAGTAGGGAGTGCTCCCCAGTGACTGCAGGCCAGGGGGGCCCAGGACGAGCCCAGCCTCTCCGGGAAGGGTGAGACCATGAGGAGGGGCTGTTTCCCACATGGAGGGTATAGAGTCGGACTTAAGCACCAAAATCAAGATGTTTTCTAACAGTTTTATTTCTGTCCAATTCAATCAACTTATGCCTGAGGTGGTCCACTTGGGTGCTAACAGGACAGTCAAATATAAACGGGTGCAGGCAGCCAAGTTGGGCGCACTAAACTGGAGGGCACGTGCCGCCTGCCAAGGAGGCCAGAGCTCCAGAGCCTTTCGAGAGAAGCCATAGTCTGGATTTTTACAAAAATTACCCAGATTTAAGTGTGACAGTTACTTTCAAATCTTGTTAAAAACGTGAGAGGGACAAACAGAAACCCCGAACAGATCCGTGAGCCAATGCAGACCTGTCCCCACCCCACTTAAAAACCCTTCTGCCTACAAGGCCAGAGCCATACCCCCCACCTCCCCTTGCTGCTGGGTCACCCCCAATTTCTCCTCCTCCCTCGCTGAAAATCTGTTTAGTTTTAGGGGTTCTCTAAGTAAGACATTCAGAAAAATCATAACTGTATTGAAGGGTATAAGCTGAGAAGTCTTACCGCCCCCCCCCCCAGTCCTGGTGCCTCTCCTTCCAGCCCCTCCCCACCCAGACTGTTGGGCCAAGAAGCCACAGGTGGTATTGCAGTGAGATTTGTTATCTATTGCAAACCCTTCCAGCTGTTTGGGGTTTTTTTTTTAAAGATTGATTTATTTATTTGACAGAGAGAGCACGTGCGTGTGAGCCAGGGCAGGGTGGGCAGGGACAGAGGAGAGGGAGAGAGAATCCTAAGCAGACTCCCCACTGAGCCTGAGCCCATGACCACACTCAACCCCCTGAGCCACCCAGGTGCCCCTTTCCAGCCATTTTTATGTTAACAGTACATTGAACCGTATGAAGTTGCTGTTCCATAGCTCAAATGAATACCGGCATTTCCTCATGATTCAACCTAAATACAGGCAAAGGTGATTGTCTTACACCCATCCTTCCTTTTACTGGAGAGCTGACCCTGCACATCTCGCTGTCTATCCGTCAGCAGCACAGCCAGGGTGCATCCGGAGGCAGTCCTTCTCAGCTTCCTCCGGCTAGCCCCTGGCCTTTTGGCGCTGTTGGGGCGATATTCATGATACGTGATTATGGGAAGGGACACTGACCACACCCTCAGGTGCTCGCCTTCACAGCGCCAGGGGCCACTGCCAGGGTGCTCACCTGTCCCATGAAATCTGGACCGCCCCCCTCAGGCCAGCAAGCAAGACTGGAGAGCCAAGGCAGGTCGCTGGCAGGTAGAGACCCAGGGAAGAAGAGCTGCTGCTGCAGCATGAGTCTGAAGGCAGTGACCTGGCAGAATTCCCTCTTCTTTGTGGGAGGTCAGTCTTTTGCTCTTCAGGCCTTCAACTGATTGGATGAGGCCCACCCACATTATGAAGGGTCATCTGCTTTACTCAAAGTCTACTGATTTGTTCATCTCATCTAATAAACATCTTCACAGAAACATCTAGAATAATGTTGGACCTGGGCAAGTTGACATGAAATCCACTGTCCCAGGGGGCACAGGGGTGGGTCTGCTGGTCATGCAGTCGTTCCAGTGTCTGACAGCTCTCTCAGTCATCCTGGATGCTCCAGCTGAAGGCCCTGCCTCCTCCTGGGACCAGGTTCCAACTCCAGGGACTCTTGCCCCTTAGCCCTTCCAGCACCTGCCTCTGGGACCACCAAACATCTCTTACACACCTCTTGGATTTCTTCCTGCAGTGCCCGGCACCCCACATATACCCACCAGTGTTCTTCAGCCATGACCAGTGACCATGAGACAGACCTCCTCCTGCCCCAGCCCCCTGCCTCCTTCCCTGCTCCCTGCCCCCTTGCTACTCCAGTCAGCCACCCCAAGCCCCACCATCTCCTGGAGGGTACCCACATGGCAGGTGAGAAAACTGGGGCATACACAGCCAGGTAGAGTTGACACCCTCAGGTCCAGAGCCTACAGGAGCTAGGAAGCTTCACCAAAGCAGTGACATGAAGAGACTCAGGTCTTCTTTTATTTTTTTCTCTCATACTGATGCTATCGAGAGATCACAAGATGAACAAATCTTAATTGAACAACACTTGAATTTTTACACACATATGTACCCGTGTAATCACACCCAGGTCCAGACATAGAACATTCCTGGTGTCCAGAACTCCCTCAGGCCCTCCTCAGGCAGACCCCACATCAGTAAGTTCACACTATTTTGGTCTTTGTTGCCCTGGGCCACTCTCCCTGTTCTGAAACTCGGTGCACTGAGCACCTCGCCAGTGTGCTCTCTGGGCCCGGCATGTCTTCACTGCGTGTCTGCGTGGTTGTGTGCGGCAGCAGGCTGTTCTTGGCCATTGCTGCTTAGTGTCCCACCTTGTGAAGAAGCCCCATTCTTTGGGTCCTCTCTTTGATTGGTAGCCTTTTGGGTTGTTCCCAATTCTTGCCTATCCTGATTAAAACTGCTGCAAACATTCCTGTACTTTTCTGTATAAGCACTCTCTTTTGCATGAGCACTATTTTTGTTGGAAATAAGAGTGGGATTGCTGGGTCACGAGGTGAGTCTATGTTAAGCATTAGCAGCTTCTGCCAAACAGACCCCTGCTCTGGCCGCCGCATTATCTGCTCAGGCCAGCCGGCAAGAGGGTTCCAGAAGCCCCAGGTCCTACCCGGTCAGGTCAGATCGTGGGATTCAGCTATTGTAGGTCCCTGTCAGTCTCGGTATTCTGGCAGGGTTGTTTGAAAATAGTGTCTTAATAGAAAATGTGAGGTTTGGTAAGACCAACACATCAGGAGACGATGTCATTGAAAAGGTGGTTTTTAATTCCGTTCCCATGAGGAGGGGACACGCCACAGCCTGGGGCCACAGGGTGAGGCAACAGGCTGGCTACGGAGGCAGAGGGAGTGGGGGAACTGTGGGCAGGAGCCCTTCTTGCAGTTTCTGCAGGAAAGAACAAATGAGGCAGGGTACATGGATTTAGGATCGATGGGCTTGAATAATTTCAGGGCTCTGGGGCCAAGGGGTATCCTCAGTTGTCTGGCGATCAGGGCAAGGGGATAGTGGCCCAAGCTATGAGAGCTTGGATTGGTTGGTTTGCCCTTGAAAAGCACATTTGAGGGTGTATCCTTTACTCTCTCTAGGAATTGGCTAGCCCTGGGAGGGACAGTCTGTCCAGTCAGAGGTCAGCTCAGCCCCAGGGGTGGAAAGATCAGAATATGGAGAATAAAAGACAGGATTAATACAAGGGTGGGGTAGTATCTCATGATGGTCTTCATGACATTTTCATGATGACAAATATGATGGCCACTCAGATATCCTCCTTTGTGAGGTGTCTATTCAATTTTTGTACATTTTTATTGGATTATTGGTCTTTTGTTTCTGGTTTTCTATTAGTTCTTTATATATCTGGATGCCAGTCCTTCGTGTAAAAGTGTAGTATGAATATCTTTGCCCAGTCTGTGACTTGTCTTATTACTCTCTCAATGTTATTCTTTTGAGTCCAATTAGCCAATCTTTGCTTTTATGATTGGTGCATATTATGTCTTATTTAAGAAATCTTTGCCAATCTCAAAGTCACTGAAATATTCTCCTGTGTTTTCTTCTGGAAGCTTTCTAGTTTATCGGCTTAGACAAGGCACAGGGGTTGGAGAGAATGGGTGGCCCAGGGGCTCAGGAGCTCCCTGTCACTCTCCTTTGCAAGGTCTGTATCTTCTGCTCATCCCTTAAGTGCACCATCCTCTGTCCTTCCTTCTCTACAACAGCCTGGCAACCCTCTCCCATGGTTCTGTCCCCCACCTGCTCTTAATCTCCACGCCCCTGTAAGCATACTGCCCCCCGCTTTGATGTTCTCCTCACCCAAACTCCCACATTCCAAACTGATGCTTCTTGGGCTGAAAGGGGCCCTGAATCCTACCAGTTTCTGAGCTCACTTTCATCTTTATGCATCACAGTCGTGCCTTGTGGAGAAGACCAGCCACCATTGGTGGGCCAGGCACAAGCCTCAGGTTAACTTTGATCCCTGCAACCCTGGCCAGTGGGCACTGTCATTTCCAGTTTATTGTTGAACAGAGGTTCTAAAAGGTTAGCTATGCATGCTTCCCCTGCTTGCATTGCCTTCGAGGCTCCATGTTGGGGCAGTCCCTCAGAAGAGAGGTCTAGGATCACACCATCCCGGGTCCCTCTATCTATTAGCCATGTGACCAGGGCCACTGAGTACAGTTGGGCAGGTTGTGGGCTACACAAGGCATTCAGTTGAGAGAGCAAGTGGGGGCTAAAGTCCAGCCCACCCCATTGACTACTGTCCATCTGGAGGGCAGATTTTCAGGCACCTATGGGCCAGCAGTGTCCTGCAGGTGACCTTGGATGGGCGGGTAGCCAGTTCTCTAAGCTGCATGTTCCTCATTTGTCAAGTGTTCAGTACAAGGCACAGGCCTGGTGAGTGTTTTGGTTGTCACTGTGGCCCTTCCTTTGGGAAGTCTTCCAGGGTTCCTCCTTGGGGCTCCCACAGAGCCCTGCACTTCTCACCTCTCCCTGTGAGGTAGGTCAGAGCCTGGAGTCAGGCAGGCCTCAGCCCGGGTTCCTAGGAGTGGAGCCCAGATGCCTCTAGCTATGAGCCTGCCCCACCTGCTTCTCAGCCTGCAGAACCTGCACCCAGGGCAAGGGCCCAGGCCAAAGGAGGCCAGGAGGGGCGATGAAAGCAGGTTTGGAAGTCAGTTGAGGTCAGGTCCCCTCCAGCAGGGCCTTCCAGGGCCCCACACTGAGTGCTCAAAGCTCACAGTTTTTCCCACAACCCTGAGGGCCGGCCCAGAGGAGTCCCTGCCCCTGTGCGGTGCTCAGGATCAGTCAGAGGTAGCTGCAGGAAAGCTCTGAGGTATCACAGGATAGCTCTGAGTAGGACCATCAAGGACAAGAGCCAAGGGCAAATCTAGATAGGGGAGGTGGGCAGAAAAGGCCCTCTTAGAAAAATAAATGGTAAATGGGGCGGGACAACCCTAGCAGTGGGAGCTGTGGGTGCAAAGGTCCTGCGGTGGGCTCAGCACCCAGAGAAACAGAAAGAGAGCTGGTAGGACAGGAGCGGAGTAACTTTAGGGGTAGCAGAGGGTGGTGAGGGGGCAGTAGGGGCCCTATAAGCTCCAGGGAGGAGGCTGAGTTTTATTCTAACTGAAACGACATGAACTAATTGAATTTTGAAACTTTCCCCTGACTGCTGTGTGACAGCTATGGGGCCAAGAGGGGGACTAGTGCCCTCCCCAGGTCAGCTGGTGGGAGGAGGAGGGGATGAGGGCATAGGGAACGGGAAGGTGCCCTGGTGATGCTGGGAGGCTTCACCACTGGGGGTGGGGTAAGGCGACCACCAGACCTCTGCCCCCAGGCTGGGCAGCAGTGCCCTGACCCCACATCTCTCTGCAGGTCAAGCTCTATCTCCACTATGTATGAGGATCCAGACAGCGATGGGGAGGTCAGTGGCCCCACTCTGGGAGGGGCTGCAGGAGCTGGTCCCCCTGCGCTGCCCAGCCAGCCTGCACACGTGGCTCTGCTTGCAGGAGCCGGAGCTGTATTTCACAGAGCCCCAGCAGCTCCTGGACGTCTTCATGAAGCTAGAGGAGCAGAACCTCTCACTCATCCAGAACACACAGGAGATGGAGGAGGCCCTGGATGATCTGAACTTCACCCTGAAAAACACCCAGATTCGCATGTAGGTCTCCTGCCAGGGCTGACCAGGTGGGGGGAGGGGAGGGTTCCATCACTGGCTGTCATCCTGGGACCCCCATAACCACCAGGAGCAGAACGGTACAGCCGCCTACCCTCCCATCCAGGGCCCTCGCCCTGAGCTATCTTCCACTTTTCTGGAAAGCTCTATTGGATGACTCTGGGGAGAGGGCATGTCCTTTTGGGCAGAGGAGCTGGGGGGGTTGGGAAGAGGTCAGGTAGGTAGAGCCACATGGGGCTGGTCCCCTCCCCACCCAGAGCAGCCTTCAGCCAGCAGGAGGCATCAAGGAGTTCCCACCCTGGTGCATTCTGCTGACACCAGGCCCAGCAGGGCTGGGCCGAGTCAGGCTGAGACACTAGGTGAGGCCCATCAGGAGCAAGGAATCATCCCTTCACATCCAAACACGGGGTGAGCTCCTATTCTGGGTCAGGCCCAGGTCTAGGTTCTTTAAGGATAAGCAAGGCCCCGCCTCATGGAGCTGACATCTGGCCCACAGATGTGACTTGTAGATACTGACATGTGCCAGAGGAAAATAGACAGTGATATGAGAAGGAGGCTGAAGTGGAGGGGCAGGGCAGGCTTCCAGGAGAAAGCCTCATTTGACCCGGGCACTTCGTGAGCATGGGAAGCTGCACAGAGATCTGGTGGAAGAGGGTTCCAGGCAAAGGGAGAGCAAATGCAAAGACCTAAGGTGGAAGCCAGCCCAAGGCTTTGATGCCCCCTAGGGAGTCATGTTCTTAAGTACCCATGTCTTGTTGGCCCACATCCTGCCATGGAGAATCTTCTGCCCAGAGTCTCCTGCAGGTGATACAAAACCACCGGCGCTCTCAGGCAAGATTCTGTCTCCTAGAAAGCTGGGAGTCACCCTGAAAAATACCCAGATCCGCATGTAGGTCTCCTGCCAGGGCTGACCGGGTTGGGGGAGGGGAGGGTTCCATCACTGACATTTTTCAGGGTGACTCCCTTCCATCTCAGAGAGAGAGAGAGAGAGAGAGAGAGAGAGAGAGAGAGATGAGCTGGGGAGATGCAGGCAGCCTCCCAGATTCCAGGAACCTGGCAAGAGGACACACACATATACACACATGTATAGCAGAACCCTAGAGATGCGCTCCAGTCGCTGGTCTTTAGCCAGCTGAGCCATCCCTGAGCACCAACACTTCATTTTTGTTTCCAGTAGAGTCATGGCCTGTATGCATTAACTGCCATGAACTCAACTGCCCTATCTTGGCAAGGAAAGAAAAGAAAGAAGAAAAGAAAAGAAAAGAAGAAAAGAAAAGAAAAAAAATTATATATATATATATATATATATATATATATATATATATACTTTTAAAAATATATGCAGCAAATAAATAGTCAATCTGAATAGGCCTGTATCTATTAAGGAAATTGAGTCAATAATTAACAACCTTCAAAACAGAAAGCACCAGACCCAGATGGGTTTACTGGCAAATTCTACCAAATATTTAAGGAAGAAATTTTACCAATTCTCTACAATCTATTCCAAAAGATAGAAACAGAGGGAATACTTACTAACTCATTCTGTAAGACCAGCATTAACCTAATTCCAAATCCAGGCAAAGACATTACAAGAAAAGGAAACTACAGACCAGTATTTCTCATGGACGCAGATATAAAAAGCCTCAACAAAATATTAGCAAATTGAATTGAACAATGAATAAAAAGAATTGTACATCATGATCAAGTGGGATTTTTTTCCAGGTATGCAAGGCTGTTTCAATGTTTGAAAATCAATTAATGTAATCCCTCATATCAACAAACTAAAGAAGAAAAATCACATGATTATATCAATAGATGAAGAAAAAGCATTTGATAAAATCTAACACCCATTCATAATAAAAGCTCTCAGTTAACTAGGAATAGAGAACTTCCTGAACTTGATAAAGAACATCTACAAAAACCTCACAGCTAACATCATACTTAAAGTTTTCCCACTAAGATCAGGAACAAAAGCAAGGATGTCTTCCTCTTTAGTTTTCTTTTGGTTAGCAGGTACTAATGTAGGTCTTTTATAAAAGGGAAGTGGCCTAATACGAAGTTTAGAAAAGCAGAAATACCTGTATACAGACGGGGAAGAAAGAAAGAAAACTTTGTTGGTGGATGACATGATCATCTACATAGAAAATCTCAAAGAATCATCAAAAAACTCCTGGACTAGTAAGCCATTATAGCAAGGTTACAGAATACAGAATACAAAACTTCATTTCCTATGTACCAGCAATGAACAAGTGGAATTTGAAGTTGAAAACACAATACCATTTTCATTAGCACTCTCAAAAAAGAAATGCTTACACATAAAACTAACAAGGGGTACCTGGGTGGCTGAGTCAGTTGGGCATCTGACTCGATTTCAGCTCAGGTCATGATCTCAGGATCATGAGATTGAGCCCCGAGTTGGGCTCCCCACTGAGCATGGAGCCTGCTTAAGATTCTCTCTGCCTATCCCTCTGCCCCTCCCCACCCCCTGCCCCACTTGTACAATCTCTCTCTCTAAAAAATAAAATAAAATAAAAAAGAAAACTAATAAAATATGTACAAGATTTATATGAGGAAAAATACAAAATTCTGATGATGGATCAAAGAATCAAACAGAGCTAGTTCATGTTTATAGGTAAGGAGATTCAGTATTGTCAAGATATCAGTTCCTCCCAACTTGATCTATAGATTTAACACAATCCCAATCAAAATCCCAGCAAGTTATCTTGTGGGTACTGACAAACTGATTCTAAAGTTTATATGGAGAGGCAAAAGACTCAGAATAGCCAATACATTATTAAAAGAGAAGAGCAAAGTTGGAGGACTGACACTACTCAACTTCAAGACTTACAAAGAAACTGCAGTAATCAAGCCCTGTGTTACTGGCAAATAAATCAGTGGAACAGAATAGAGAGCTCGAAGCAGACTCACACAAATATAGTCAACTGATCTCTGACAAAGGAGCAAAGTCTATACAATGGAGCAAAGATAAACTTTTCAAAAAATGGTGCTGGGACAACTGGACATCCACACGCAAAATAATAAATTTAGACACAGACTTTATGCCTTTCATTTAAAAACTAGCTCAAAATAGATCATCAACCTAAGTGTAAAATGCAAAACCATAAAACTCCCGGAAGATAACATAGGAGCAAATCTAGATGACCTTGGGTCTGGTGATGTTTAGACACAATCCCAAAGTGACAATCAATGAAGAAAGAATTGGTAAGCTAGACTCAATGAACATTAACAATTCTGCTTTATGAAAGTCAAGAGAATGAGAAGACAAGTTGCAGGCTGGGAGAAAATATCTATGAAATACGTATCTGATAAAGGGCTGTTATCCAAAATATACAAAGAACCCTTAAAATTTAATAATAAGAAACTGAACAACCTATTTAAAAATGGGCCAAAGACCTGAACAGACACTTGATCAAAGAATATATACAGATGGCAAATAAACATATGAAAAGATGTTCAACATCAGATGTCATTAAGGAATTGCAACTTAAAACAGTAAGATACTACTATAGACACCTATTACAATGGCCCAAATCCAAAAGACTGACAGCACCAAATGCTGGTGAGGATGCTGAACAACAGGAACTCTCTCATCCATGGCTGGAGAGAATGCAAAATGGGACAGCCACATTGGAAGACAGTTTGGCAGTTTCTTACAAAGCTAAATATACTCTTACCATATGATCCAGCAATTACACTCCAAGGAGCCAAAAACATATGTCCACACAAAACCTGTACATAGATGTTTATGGCAGCTTTATTCATAATTACCAAAACTTGGAAGCAACTGAGATGTCCTTCAGTAGGTGAATAGATAAACAAACTTGGCACAACCCAATGAGGGTATATCATTCAGTGCTAAAAGGAAATGGGCTATCAAGCCATGGAGAGACAGGGAGGAATCTTAAAAGCATATTACTAAGTGAAAGAAGGTTTTTCAGAAAGGCTACAACTGTATGATTCCAGCTGTAGAACATCCTGGAAAAGGAAAACTATGGAGATGATGAAAGGACCAGTGATTGCCAGGGCTTGGGGGGAAGGAGGGATAAGCAAGTGGAGCACAGAGGATTTTTAGGGCAATGAAATGACTCTGTATGATACCCCTAATGATGGATACATGTCATTACACATTTGTCAAAACCCATGGAATGCACAACACTAAGAGTGGACCCTCATGGAAACTATGGACTTGGGGTGATAATGATGTGTCAGTAGAGGTTCATTGATTGTAACAAACGTATGTCGATGGTGAGGGAAAGCAGGTGGGAGGACAGAATATTTAGGAAAGCTCTATGCCTTCTGCCCAGTTTTGCCATGAACCTAAAACTGCTTTTAAAGATGAAGTCTCTATTAAAAAACATATACAACAGCAAATGAGAAGTCTGTTCCAACATTGGAAGAGTGGCTGTATTAGAGACAACATACTGCACTTGGGGCAGGAGCCAATTTCAAGCTCACTCACGTTGCTGTTGGCAGGATTTGATTCCTTGCTGGCTGTCGGCCAGAGGCCCCCCTCAGTCTCTTGCCACACGGGCTCTCTGATACAGCAGGTTGCTGCTTCAAAGTGTACAAGCCACAAAGCCAACAGAGTGAGTCTGCTAGCAAGATGGAAGTCATGATCTTATGTAACCTAATTGCAGAAGTGACATCCCATTCCACATTCCATTGGTTAGAAGCAAGCTGCTGGGCTCAGCCCACATTCCAGGGTGTGAATACCTTTGAGAAGGCAGGTGTCACTAGGGGCCATCTTAGAGGTTTGCTCATAAGGGAAAAAACAAATGGCGACATCAGCCCATTGGGTGCCTGTGGCTGGGGAAGGGTGGGGGGAGTTGATACAAAGGGGCATGAGGAAATTTTTGGGTGATAAAAATGTTCTGTGTCCTGATAACGCTAGTCCTTACACAGGTGTATAAATTTGTCAAATCTCATCAAATGGCACACAAAATGGGTGCACTTTATGATATGTAAATTAAATCTCAATAATAGAATTATTTGGCAAATTTAGGACTTTTGAAGGACTTGCCTCTCTACATTGACTGGGTGCATAAGGGCTATAAGATGAGCCATGTCCTGCCTCCTTGGCTGAGAGAACAGCATCATTCATTCTTGGCCAGGGAGGACTGGGGTGAGGTGGGTGAGGTACCCAGGGCACAACATTTAGAGAGGTGCATGTGTGACCCCAAGGGTAGCATTTCCTTGAATTTTGTGTGCTGGGTCCTAGCCCCATTCTCTGCCTGCCTTGCTGTGATCTGTTTGAGATGCTCACACCACAGTCCCTCCAATGAGGGCCAAGAGGAGCCCAGCCCAGGAAGATGGACCCCTGGATACAGAAGGGAGCACAAGGACCCCAGGACAGCCTGAGGGAAGCTGCAGAGCCTGAACACCAGCATCAGCTCGGCACTTCCTGCAGCCAGAGAGGTGATGGGACCCAGGAGAAGAATGAGCAGAGCTGCTCAGATGAGATGAAGCCCAACTGAACCCCTTTCAGATTCTGCCACATTGGCTAAAAGAAGAGAAAAGAGAAATTAAGCCTACATCCCCTCCTGGAAACCATGCAAACCTTCCTCCAGGAAAACCCAGCCCAGCCAGTATGTTGGAAAATGAGCAGGAAGCAACTCAGACACCCTGTCACTGCAGTGAGCTAGAGGTGAAGATGAGGATCAGTCTTGCAGCAGCCAGGGCCCCCAGAGCAAGCCAGCCACACAAGAGGCACCACAAGCTCCAGAAAACACATGCCAGTGCCTACCTCTGGCTGAGGCAAAACCTTGCTTGGCAGCCATGCTAGGCACTTGCAACCAGGCTGCCACTCAGACATGAGTCCCCACGGCTCAGGGGAAACCCAGCCTGCACATCCGCCTCCAGCCCCGGCTCCATCTGGACACATGATCAAAATGACACAACTCATCTGAAGTCCCTGGTATTGGACTTGCACCGACGTGCAGCTCAAAGGACACACAAACAGGAAAATGTCACCAGAAGCATGAGAAAGTACATTCATTAAGGGATGCGTGTGAGAAATCCAAGTAAATGTAAATCCTGAAGAATCAGGACAAACATCTTAATTCCTCCCAAGAAGCTGCACCCCTACTGCTAGAGAGGCAGACCTGGGTGCAGACAAGCCCACAGGGGTCAAGACCACAATGAGGACTGGATGCAGCCCGCCATTGAGTGGGCAAGGGTGACCATGTTAATTAAGCTGGTGACAGCTCCCAGAACTCTGAGGGAAAGGATAGGGAGATGAAGTGATAGGACCCTGGGGAGACCACATGCAGGGCTCATGTGGAAGGAATTCCAGGAGATGGCCACACACAGGATGAAGGGGCAAAAGCCAGTGTAGTGATGGATGAAAATTTCCCTGTGCTGAAACAAAGACCAGGCCCACATGCAGGGAGACAGGCTCACACAGCACACCTCCCACAGGGTTTAAGAGTGAGCAGAACAAGCCACAGTGCCAAAGTAGACAAGGAAAATGAACAAAAAACCAGGTACTAAGGGAGTGCCTGGGTGGCTCACTCGGTTAAGTGTCCAACTCTTAATTTGGGCTCAGGTCGTGATCTCAGGGTTGTGAGACTGAGCTCCGAGTCTGCCAAGTCTGGGCATGGAGCCTGCTTAAGATTCTTTCTCTCCCCCCCCCCCGCCCCTCCCCACCTCAAAAAAAAAAAAAAAAAAAAAAAAGCCAGGTAGCCATATAGGAACCAGAGCTAAGTATGTATCACCTGTTTCCTCTAGGATGCTAAATGCCAACCAGGGTCTAGCAGAGCATCGCTTTTGAGTTTATGGGGGCAAAAGGGGTCTCTATTTCATTTTATTTCCTTTTTTAATGTGATAAAATCCACATAATACAAAATTTACCATCTTAACCACTTGTGTCTGGTTCAGTGGTACTAAGTACCTTTATGTTGTTGTGCAGCCATCCCCACCATCCAAACCTAAGTGTCTGCCTTCAGCTCAGGTCATGATCCGCTGAGCAGGGCGCCTGATGCAGGCCTGCTTCTCCCTCTCCCACTCCCCCTGCTTTTCACCTTGTAAAACTGAAACCCTATCCCTGTAACTAATACCTCTCCATTCTCCTGCCCCTCAGTCCCTGGCAACACCACTGTGCTTTCTGTCCTAAAGGTTTTGACTACTCCAAGTACGTCAAAGAAGTGGGATCATAAAATACTTGACTTTTTATAACTGGCTTATTTCCCACAATGCCTTCAAGTTTTATTCATGTGGTAGCATGTGTCAGAGTTCCCTTCCTTTTTAAGGTTAGATAATATTCCATTTATTTCTAGACATTTTGTTTCTCCTTTCATCCATCATGCACACTTGGGTTGCTTCCACATTTTAGCTATTGTGAATAATGCTGCTGTGAACATGGGTATGCAAATGCTTCTTCAATACTCTGCTTTCAATTCCTCTGGGTATATTCCCAAAAGTATAAATTGCTGGAGCATACAGTATTTCTGTTTTTAACTTTGTTTGCTATTGCAAATGGAATTGTTTGGATGCTATTGTAAATGGGACTGTTTTTATTTTCCTTTTCAGAGTTTTCATTATTTATGTATAGAACTACATTTTGTTGACTTTGTTGACTTTGTATCCTGCTACTTTGCTTAATTCATTTAATTCTAACAGCTTTTTTTTTTACTTTGTTGACTTGTATCCTGCTACTTTGCTGAATTCATTTAATTCTAACAGCTTTGTTGTAGTCTTTAGGGTTTTCTTCATAGAAGATTATGTCATCTGCAAACAGCTAATTTTATTCTTCTTTTCCAACTTGGATGCCTTTTCTTTTTCTTACTTAATCACTCTGGCTGGAACTTCCAGTACTATGTTGAATACAAGTGGTGAATGCAGGCATCCTTACCATCTGATCTTAGAGGAAAATCTTTCAGTCTTTCACCACTAAGTATGATGTTTGCTGTGGGCTTTTCATATACAGCTTTTATTATATGGAGGTAGTTTCCTTCTATCCCTATTTTGCTGAGGGTTTTATCATGTTTGTCAAATCCTTTTTCTGTACCAATTGAGATGATCATGTGGTCTTTTTCCTTCATTCTGTTAATGTGGTGTATTACCCTGATTGATAATACATCCTTGCATTCCAGGAATGAGTCCCACTTGCTACTAATCCTTCTAATATAAGTATAGTATAATCCTTCTAGTATTTGACTGAATTCCATATGCTAATAAGTGTGTGTCACCTGTTTCCTCCAGAATCCTAAGTGCCAGCCAGTGTCTAGCAGAGCATTTGTTGATTTTTTTTGCATGAATGTTCATAAGGGAGGTTGGTCTATAGTTTCTTTTCTTGTGTCTTTGACTGCTTTTGGTATCATAGTTATGCTGCTCTCAAATAATGAATTAGGAGGTGTTCCCTCCTCTTCAATATTTTGGAAAAGTTTAAAAAGGTTTAGTATTAGATTTTTGAGTACTGATTCAATCTTACTAGGCATAGGCCTATTCAGATTTTCTATTTCTACATGATTTAGTCTTTTTTAAAAAAGATTTTATTTATTTGGGGCATCTGGGTGGCTCAGTCGTTAAGCATCTGCCTTCAGCTCAGGTGATGATCCCAGGGTCCTGGGATCAAGACCTGCATCAGGCGCCCTGCTCTGCAGGAAGCCTGCTTCTCCCTCTCCCACTCCCCCTGCTTGTGTTCCCTCTCTCACTGTCTCTCTCACTCTGTCAAAAAATAAATAAAATCTTTTAAAATTAAAAAAAAAGATTTTATTTATTTATTTGAGGGAGAGTGAGAGAGAGAGAGAGAGAGCATGAACTAGGGAGGAGGGGAAGTGGGAGAGGGAGAAGCAGACTCTCTGCTGAGCAGGGAGCCGGATATGGGATTCAATCCCAGGACCCTGGGATCATGACCTGAGCTGAAGGCAGACACTTAACCGACTGAGCCACCCAGGCACCCCTACATGATTTAGTCTTGGTAGATTTTGTGATTCTTGGAATTTGTCAGTTTTATCCAGGTTGTCCAGTTTGGAGGCACACAGTTGATAGTAGTCTCTCCTAATCCTTCTTATTTCTGTAGGATCAGTAGTCATTTTAGTAACTTGTTTTTTTTTTTTTTCTTAGTCCATTAAGCTAAGGGTTTGTCAATTTTATTGATCTTTTTGAAAAACTTTTCTATTCTCTATTTTGTTTTACTCCTCTAATTTTTTATTAATTCCTTCCTTCCACTAGCTTCGGGTTGAATTTGTTCTTTTTCTAGAAATTCCTTAAGTTGTAAAGTTGGGTTGTTAATTTGAGGTCTCTTTTTTAAATGTAAGTTTTATTGTCATAAATTCTCCACTTGTCCCATAAGTTTTGCTCTGTTGTGTTCTCAGTTTTCTTCATCTCTATTTTTTTCTAATTTCCCTTATGATTTCTTCTTTGGTCCATTGGTTGTTTAAAAATGTGTTCTTTAGGGGTGCCTGAGTGGCTCAGTCATTAAGCATCTGCCTTCGGCTCAGGTCATGATCCCAGGGTCCTGGGATCGAGCCCTGCATTGGGCTCCCTGCTCCGTGAGAAGCCTGCTTCTCCCTCTCCCACTCCCCCTGCTTGTGTTCCCTCTCTTGCTGTGTCTCTCTGTCAAATAAATAAATAAGATCTTTAAAAAAATGTGTTCTTTAATTTCTACAACTTTGTGAAATTTTCCAGTTTTGTTAACAATTCCTAACTTCATCCAGTTGTTGACAGAGAAGTTTGTATAATATCTATCTTTTTTAAATCTATTGAAACTTAGTTTGTGGCCCTAATATTTGGGACATCCTGAAAAATGCCCCATTTGCACTTGAGAGTGTATGCTTCTGTTGTTGGGTAGAGTTTTCTGTGTGTGTCTATTACATCTAGTTGGTGTATTGCAATGCTTAAGGTGTCTTCTGTTTCCTAATCTTCTGTCTGCTGTCTTCCACTATTGCAAGGGGGATATTGAAGTCTCTAACTATTATTACAGAATTAGTTCTCCCTTCCATCTGTAAGTTTTGGCTTCATATATTTTGGTAATCCATCATTAGGTGCATAAAAGTTTATAATTGTTATATTTTCTTGTTGTATTGGACATTTATTAATATATAAGGTCCTTCTTTGTCTCTGGTAAATTTTTCTGTCTGATCCTAGTATTGCTACCCTTGCTCTCTCTTTTGGTTACTATTTGCATGGAATACCTTTCCCCATCCTTTCACTTTCAACCCATTTGCGTCTTTGGATCTCAAGTGAGGCTCTTGTAGACAGCATATAGTTGAATCATGTGTTATCCATTCTGCCAGTCTCAGTCTTTTGACTGGAGAGTTTAGCCTATTTACATTTAAAGTAATTAATGATATGGTAGGACTTCTGTCATTGTACTTTTTGTTTAGTGTATGCCTTATAGTTTTCGTCCCTCATATCCTGCAATACTGTTTTCTTTGTGTTTAGTTGATTGTTTGTAGTGAAATGTTTAAATTCTTCTCTCATTTCCTTTTGTGTATATTCTATAGCTGTTTTCTTTGTGGTTACCATGGGGATTATATTTAATATCCTAAAGTTGTTAACACTCAAATTTGAATCTATACCACCTTAACTTTAATAACTCTGCTCCCTTACAGTTCTATCTTCATCCGTTTGGTTGCTGATGTCACAAACTTAGGTCTCCATACACTGTGTGCCCTAAAATATAAACTAAAAATTCTTTTAAATGTATTAGTCTCTTAAATCATGTAGAAAACGAGTACAGTTACAAACCAGTGATACATTTTTACTAGCTTTTAAAATTGCCCATATTATACCTTTATTGAGATTTTTACTCTGTCATAGAACTTTAAGTTACTGTCTGATTTCCTTTCATTTCACTGTGCAGGACTCCCCTGAGCATTTCTGGCAGGGCAGGTCTCATAGAACAAACTCCTTCACTTTTGTTCATCGGGGAATGTCTTTTTTATTTTTTATTTTTTTGGTTCATAGAAGCTTTATTCATAATAGCCAAAAACTGGAAATAATCAAAATGCCCTACAATGGGTGGATAGCTGCAGAAACTGTGGTACATAAATACCAGGAAATACAATTCCTTAATAAAAAGGAACTGCTACATACAACAACTTGGATGGATCTCAAGGAAGTTATGCTGAGTTGGGGGGAATCCCCAAAAGTCATTACCTATATGATTCCATTTAAAATGATAAAATTATAGAGCTGAAGAAGAGATTAGTGATTGCCAGGGCTTAGGGATTGGAGGGGAGGGGTGTCCATAGAAGGCTAAATGTTAATTATAAAAGGACAGCATGATGGAGAACTTTCTGGTGATGAAATAGTTCTGTATCTTAACTATAGTGGTGGTTACACATGATAAAATGGTACAGTATTACACCCAGCCATCAGGGAATGTCTTATCTTCTCCCTCACTTTTAAAGGACAGTTTTGCCAGATACAGAATTCTTGGTTAACAGTTTTTTTCTCTGAGCACTTTGACTATATCAGCCCACTGTCTTCTGACCACCAAAGTTTGTAATGAGAAATCTGCTGATAATCTTATTGAAGATCCTCTGTATGTAATGATTTGCTTCTCTCTTGCAGCTTTTAAAATACTCTGGCTTTGGCTTTTGATTATCCTGTGATATTTGATTATAATAATGTTTCAGTGTGGGGCTCTTTGATTTCCTCTTACTTGGAGTTCCCTGAGCTTCTTGGATGTTTATATTCATGTCTTTCATCCAATTTTGGAACTTTCATTTATTATTCTTCAAATCTTCTCTCTGCCCCCTTTTCTCTTCTCCTTCTGGGACTCCTATGATGCATATATTAGTCTTCTTATGATGTCCCACTAATTCCTTAGGGTCTGTTCACTATTTTCAATCTTTTTCTTTCTGTTCTTCAGCCTTGATAGTTTCCATTGTCCTATCTTCAAGATCACTGATCCTTTCTTCTCCCTGCTCAGATCAGCCTTTGAATCCCTTTAGTGAATTTTTCATTTTTCTATTCCATTGTGTATTGTCTTTGTTTATATGAATCTTGTGGCCTGTCTCTGTGTTGAGAATCATCCTGCAGTGTAAACTTAGGTCTTTTCTGAGACTTTCCTTGGGCATGCATGGTCACTAATTCTTCCCATATGTTGTTGTTTTTGCATGTCCTTGGTCTTTAAGGTCTGGCTCTCCCAGGGGGAAAAAGCAAAAAATGAAGGGAGGAAAAAGCACTGGCCCTTTAAATCCCCTGGAAGACAAGTGGGGGTGAGGAGAGGAGGTGGCTTGCAACAGTGAGGGGAGATGAAACAATGGCCACCTGCCTATTTGTCTGTACCCCTGTGGTCAGAAGCACCAATCAGGGATCAGATCTCCAACATTTGGAGGACAAGGTCCTTTTTTGCCCACCCTAGTTCCAACAGGCTGTGTGCTAGTTGCTCCAGAAAATCTGAACAGCTGCCTGCCACGTGGCTGGGAGTGATGGCTGGGTAAGTGTTACTATGCTTAGAGCTAAAATGGGTGGAAATTAACCACAATTACTGTCCAAGCCTTCCCCCTGGAAATTGCAAGCTTTCAATAGACTCCAGAGTTCTAAAATGGCTGTATCAGACAGGTTCTGCCAGTGCAATCATTATCTAGTGGGGGAGACAGATGCATGGTGCTCCTACTCTGCCATCTTTCTCTGTGTCAAAATTTTTAATTTTTGTTCTTTTTGCTGCTATTTCTGCAGGAATATGGTAACTCTTTCTCTTTTGCTTGGTCTTTTGAATGATCTTTATTCCTATTTGGTGGTGTTTGCCTTTTTTTTTAAATACCAGTCTAGTAAGCTTTCTGGCTATATGTCCCCAGGTATTTATGAAGGGATCATCTTGTTACCTTTCAAAAACTTGTTATAACTTCTGCAATTCAGCCCAACAGCTCTAAGAAAATTTCATACATATAAATGTACAAAAGTAGAGAGAATAGTATCATGAGTCCCCAGGTCCCATCACCAGCTTCAGCAGTGATCAACTCATAGCCAATCTCCTTTTACCTAGACCCCACCAAATTCTCCATCTTCCATGTTATTTCAAAGCAAATTCCAGGCATGTATCATTTCATCTGTAAATATGCCAGTCGATATCTCTAAAAAGATATGGATTCTTTAACATAATCACAATACCATCATCACATTTAGAAAAACCAGTAATCCTTAATATTAAATATCCATAATCCATAAGTGATTGGAGTTTTTAAACTTAGTTTGAATTAGAATCCAAATTAGATCATGCTCTGCAATTGGTTGTGTTGTTAAATCCTTTTTGCTCTATAGGTTTCCTCTCCATCTTGTTGTCCTCCTGCAGTCCAGTTGTTGAAGAAACCATGTCACTTTTCCAGCACTGAAGTGCTCCTTAGACTCTGTGTGCACTGGAATCCCCCCTAGAATCCGCATTTCTGACAAACACACAGGTGATATGCAGGCTAGCCTGAGGATCAATGCTGAGCAATACGTCCCTCATGATTTTGCATTCCCATAAATTGACGAGATCTAGTTGAGGAGAAAATATTGTGACCCAACAATTTTACATCTAAAGAGAACTAGTAGGGAAAGGGTATCTTTTTACCCCAGTTACCCTGATAAGAAATAGAACAACAACGAAAGCCCTCCACCACCACCAGCACCACCACATCCATATAGCAAAGGAGGGCAAAAGCAAAGCAGCACTGCACCAGCTGTAGGATCACACTGACCAGCTAAGGGAATGAAAGTGAAGGAAGTATTAAAAAAAAAAAAAAGGTTAAAACTGAATGCAATCATGTATCCTTTGGGATGAGTACCACTGACCCTAAACGTACCTGCCCCTACAACGGGCACATGTGGTTCGAGGGAAGTTGGTCCTGACACCCAGGAAGTGCTCTCTGCTGTCATCCCAGGTGACCTGCATGAGCCCCACCAGCACCTGGGCAGGTGGGCTGTGTGTGAGCTGCATGTGGTCTCTCTGGCCACCCACCTCAGCCCCCATCATATTCACAAGCTTCTGGTCTCAGCCCTCCACCCCAAAGCCAGGGGAGTGTAGCCTGGAGGGTTCCTGGAGGGGGGGGTGGCCTGCACCCCTGTGCACGTGACAGGCCATGGGACCCACAGTGGACAAAGGAGCAGCAGCCCATGATGCTTTGCTTAGGGTTGGGAAAATGTCAGTGGGTTCTAGCAACAAATGCAGGAAGAGCCACAGAATCACCATGGGGGTGGCAGGGCCCCTCTGGGCCTCCCAAGTGGAGTGACCAGATGTAGCTGCCCACACTGGGTGGACCCATGCCAGCCCTAAGAACAGGGATTCCTGCTCGGGAAATCCCAACAGATGATGGTCAGTGTCTGCCATTATTGTGAAAGATTTTTATTTAGTATTATTTTCAAGTTTATTATTTCACTTAAAAGTTGGTTGTTGGAATTCTATTTCTAAATATATGCCCAAGGGCGCCTGGGTGACTCAGTTGGTTAAGCAGCTGCCTTCAGCTCAGGTCATGATCGCAAGGTCCTGGGATCGAGTCCCTCATCGGGCTCCCTGCTCAGTGGGGAGCCTGCTTCTCCCTCTCCCTCTGCCCGTCCCCCCCGCTTGTGTGCTAAGAAATAAAATCTTTTAAAAAAATAAATATATGTCCAAGAAAACTGAAAACATGTCCTCACAGAAACCTGTCTATGAATGTTCACAGCAGCATAATTCCCAAGAGTCAAAAGGTAGGATCGACCATTTTTGTCCACTTTGTCCATTTCGACAAAGTATGGTCCATCAACACAGGGGACTGTCACACAGTCCTAAAAAAGCATGGAGTTCTGACACATGCCGTAACATGGACGGACCTTGAAAACATTCTGCAGAATGAAGGAACCAGACACAAAGGCCACCACTATATGGCTCCACAATTATGAAATGTCCAGGAGAGACACACAATGGGGGGAAAGGGAAGGATGGGGAGTGACTACTAATGGGGACCGGGTTTCTCTGGATGATGAAAATATTCTAAAACGAGATGATAGCGATGGTTGTGTATTTGTGTAAATATCCTGACAACTACTGAACTGTACTTTTTTTTTTTACTTATTTATTTAAGAGAGAAAGAGCACACGAGCAGGGGGAGGGGCAGAGGGAGAGGGAGAGAATCCCAAGCAGACTCCGCACTAAGCATGGAGCCCGATGCAGGGCTTGATCTTATGACCCTGAGATCATGACCTGAGCCAAAATCAAGAGTCTGATGCTTAACGGACTGAGTCACCCAGGCGCCCCCTGAATTGTGCATTTTAAAAGAATTTTATAGGTGTGTGAATTATACCTCAATAAAGCTGTTACTTATTTTTTTGTAGTGTTGATTTTTAAAGATCTTAAATCTTAGTCCTGCATCTCAGCAGCATCTCTGGCCCCTGGGCACGCAGACACTTTGCAGTCATGGCCCCTTAGCCCTCAGGACAGTGGCGGGGCAGTAAGGCTCAGAGAGGTGAAGTGCCCAGAGCTGCACTGAGTGGGCAGGGCCCTGCCCGTCCCCCATCCAGGGACAGGGAGGTCAACCAGCTGAAGCAGTGGGTCACCACACTGATGATGTCCATCACCAAGGAGGAGGAGATGGCTGCCGAGCTGGAGCTCAAAGCCCGAGTCTTCCACTTCGGCGAGTACAAGGGCGATCAGGAGGTAGGCCCCCAATCAGCAGCCAGTGGGCAGCGGGCATGGAGGGAGTGAGGGTGATAAGAGCACATGTGGGAGCACCCAGTGCCCCCTACCACCTTCCAGGCTCTGTAGGCCTGACTGAAGGGCACTGGCTGGAGAAGGCCCTTGGTCCCCAAACTGGAGCCACCCTGTGTATTTATGCCCCTTGGCCGTTCAGCTGCCCAGCACACCCCCTCCTTTCCTTCCTTCTTTCATTCAGCAAATACATCTGTTTCTTCAACACAAAGTGTCTGAAGGTGACCCTGCCAGGAGGAAAAGGCATGTCCCCAAGACAGCCTGAAAGAGTGAGAGAATTCTGAGGGCACAGAGGGCCAGGAATGTTCCAGGGTGCAGTGCGCACCCTTCCTGACAGTGCCCTCGGGGCCATAGGTACGGTCCCAGCTTCCTAATTCATTCAAACTACTGTTGAGCACCTACTGTGTGCCAGGCCGGGCCAGGTACGTAGGACGCCACAACACGCAGGCTGGCGCACCCGCCGCCTGTCAGACAGACAGACTCACTGGGCGCTGGCTGTGCCCCACTCCTGACCTGAGCCTGTCTGTCTGCTGTTCCTCATGCAATCCTCATGCCCACTCCATGTGGTAGGGAGTGTTAGCTTTCTGAATGTCAGAACAGGCTCAGAGAGGGGAGTTCATCTGCCCTGGGCCACACAGAAAGCAGCTCACAGGACAGGGTCCTGTGGGGAGCTGAGGTCAGTGCAGGGGCAGAACAGGGCCCCGGAGGAGGTGACTGGGCCCCATGGACACACCAAGGCAGCTGGGGTAGAGCCCCAGTGGTGGCTGGAACCCTGGGTCTGGCTGACCACAGGAGGGCAAGGGCAGCTCTGGTCAAGAAAAATCCAAGTGTCCAAGCTGCTTTTCCCATGCTTGCTGAGTGTGCTGGGCAGGGTTCAGGGAGGTCAGCCACATCATGGCAAGGGCACTGGGTGCGGCCAGAGGCCCATGTGACCCCTCTGCCGGCCTGCCTCCCTCGCAGGACAAGCTGCTGGCAAGCCTGAACCGCAAGGTGCTGGATGTCTACCAGCACTGCATTGGCACCCAGCAGGAGTCCAACCTGGGCACCGTGCACATGCTGACCGTCATTGAGCACCACCTGCATGAGCTGCTTGAGAACCTGGAGCGCGTACCCCAGATCAAGATCGAGGAGGCTGAGAAGGCCAAGGAGAAGGAGCGCCGCATGAGGTGAGAGCCCAGGCCCCTGCCTGACCCCGCGTGGTCTAACGGGCGCCTCACGCCTTACGCAGTAGGGAGGGCCCTGAGGGCGAGGACGCCCTCCACAGCCCTGCTCCTGCTTGGGCTGGCCCAGGCTGGGCCCGAGGGCGAGGTCAGACACAGACCTGTCCTCAAAGAGCTCCCAAACCAAGGAAGACAGGACCCTGGTGCTCCATGCTGAGACAAAGCCAGGGGTCTTCCAGAGAGGGCACCAAACTTAGCCCCAGGGAGGGCAGCCCCTCTCCTGGAGGGAGGGATGATGTGGACTCAGGGACCCCAGGAGCCAAAGTGAGGGTGAGACAGCATGGCCTCACCCCAAGGACAAGGGACATCGATGGCCATTTTCCCTGCTGGATTGGAGAGGGAGAGACTGGCACTGCCAGAGCCCAGGGGAGGGACGATGCAAACTCGGGGAGAAGCTGAGGAAGCCCAGTTTCGTGGCAGAGGCAGGCAGGAACACTTGGCAGTGTCAGAATGCTGGACACAGGCAGCATGGACCCATCCTCCTAGGGGAGGCCCAGGGAGCTCCCCACAGACCCACTGGCTCCTCTGACCTGGGGGCTGCCCAGTTCACTCCATGCAGGGCCCTGAGACATCTGCAAAGAGCCATTTGCCTCTCCCACAAGCACAGGGGCTCTTCCTCTGTGTCGCCTGTCCTACACCCGGGTGGGAGCAGGTACTGGGCAAAGGTTTGATGACCAGAAGACACACAGGGCGACCAGTGACCAGGGATGGGGACCAAGGAACGTGGGCCTCCAAGGGGTAGGAGCTGATGGAGCTGAGCTGGGAACCCCCAAGAACAAGAGCAGAAGCCAACCTGGCCTGGCAGGGAAGGGTGGAGAGGAGAGGGGAGTTTTCTCCTACAGGGAGGGCCATGGCCTGATGGCTGCACATGAGGAACTGGGAAGGGGATCTGGGAGCTTCCCCAGGTGCCTCCAGTCTTTAATCCGTCTTGTGCTACCCCCGGCACCCAGACTCCGGGAAGAGAAGGTCTTGATGCAGAAGCGGCTGCAGGAGGAGCGTCTGCAGCGGGCCCAGGCCCGGGCCCAGGCTGAGATCAAGAAGAAGGTGGGCAGGGTGGCCCCGGGGAGTCACTGGCTGGGGAAGGGCCCCATGACCAGGCACAGTGGGGCTGGGAGGGGCTGGGGGCCTGCAGCCAAGCCCGGTTCACCCCCCTTGCAGGTGCTAATTGCTGAGGTGCTGGGGGAAAGAAAGATGGGGCCATCCGAGTAAGGCCAGGATAGAGCAGGGTCTCCTGTTCCTAGCCCGCCAGCCCTGCTACCCCTCAGGACCTGCTTCCTCTGCTGGTCCTCCCCTGGGTCTGCCTGCCCTCCTGCACACGCACTCCCAGTGGGTGACTGACCTGGCTAGCATCCTCCCAGCCTCCGCAGGGTGCAGCTCAGCCCCCGCAGGGTCCCACCATACCACTGACACCCCAGCCAGACCCCATCACTCCGGCTCATCACCCATCACTAGTGCTCCCCCTGACCGCCCCCCCAGGGAACAGGCTAGAACAGTCACTTCCTTCTGGCCTTGGCAGCAGGTGTGCTCCCTAAAGCAGGCCCGAGCCTGGATTCAGCCCCTGGCAGACAGATTAGGCTGCGGGGCTGCTCTCTGAATAGAGCAGCGCTCTCCACGCTGTCCCACGGGGACGGCACACACCGTAGGGTCTCCCCTTAAATCCCTGGAGCGAAGGAAGTGGGCTCCCTGTTTAGCCGGGTACTTCCCCGTGTTTCCAGCTGCGCGCCACAACACACATCCATCTAGGGGCCCACAGCCCAGGGAACAGGCTCTGGAAATGCTGGGGAGACTCCCTCCCGAGTCATTTCAGGGCAGCTCCAGCCCTGAGCCCGCGGGCTGACAGGGGAGGCCGGGACGTCCCCTGGGCCCCACAGCCCCAGCTCACCAGCTTCCAGGCACAGCTTACAGAGTCCGCTTGCTCTGCAGAGGGGCAGGAGACTGGTGAGTCGCTCCCGGCCCCCAGCTCTCAAAGCAAAGGAGGAGCCTGAGCACGTGGTGGTAGACAAGGACAAGGAGGAGGAGCTGCTGTTCTTCACCTAGGCTTCCGGCGCCGAGGACACAGCAGGAAGCAGGGGCCGAGTGAGCTGGCCCGTGGCGGCTGTCACCATGTCCCCATGCCCCTCCCGGCCTCCCACTGTACATTTCCGTACTCGCGTGAAATAAACTCCCCCTCATTGGTGGCCCGATGGCCCGTTTAAGGAAGCAGGCTGGTTCCAACATCCACACCCTGCCCTCTAATCCCTGAACCCCAAGCCCATGCTCGAGGAAGGAGCCCATCCTGGCCCTCAGGTAAGGTGGCTGCTTTGAGACACGAAGGCCAATTCCACAAGAAAAGGAGGCAGCAAGTTATAGGCGGATGAGAGAGTTCTCACTACTGACTGAACACAAAACATGACGCCCACACTACACACACTTCCGTGAAGTAAAGCCAAGCGACACCGTCATCACATGACTATACAAAAACTTTTATTCATTTGTACTACAAGTTGGGCCCACGCCACCAGGGAACCCAGTGCCCAGAAAACTGACAGCCAGTACCAATCACATCATGGTGGTGGACATTCCCAGGGGACGTTCCGAGGAAAGTTCCAACGACCCAACCCAGAGAGATCATTCCCTGGCCCGGCCCCTCCTCCCATCAGGACAGTGCAGTGTGGCCACCAGGCCACCCGGCCCCCACGGTCACCCTGGCAGGCAGACTGGCTCCTGGTGTAGGGAGGCTGGGAGACCTGGAGGCGGAGGGGCCAGGTGGACACAAAACTTTAGTCTGTGATGCAGCACAGAGTTCTGTGGGTAAAAACTGTTTATAAATGGAGACCGAGTTCCTCTGGGTAGAGAAGCACCCTGGACAGACAGCACCTCAGAGCAGGAAAGAGAGAGGACTCACCACCGAATGCTGGGGTCATTTCCAAAAGCCCAAGGCCAAAAACTCAAGAAATGAAGAAACATAGAACAGGCAGAGTTTGGACAATTCCAAGTCCAAGAACAAAAACAGCATCTGAATCAACATAAGCCTCAAAGGCACAAGGCGAACAACAGCATTTCTAAGTGACCGTGTGGCCCGTCTCGCCAACAAACAAACACGTGCGAGGTTATCCGCTCGCCTCCTGTGCAGGACCGACCGTGCTCTGCGAAAATACACGGTGACACAGTACCTGCACGTCTGCGGCCACGACGAGCATGTACAAGCCACTCTCACTGTCCTACACGTAGCGCAGAGTACTCAGGCCCTGACTGTAGAACCTGGACAAATTATTATTAAACATGAACGCCCAAATGCAGAAGTTAGAAAAATGTAAAGTTTTACCTCTAGCATCCCCAAATTAGGAGCTTCAAATTTGGCCTCTCTGTGGAGGGCTCGCTACCAGGGCCCCAGTGTCCCCCTCTGCACTCCCATCTCCTTCCCCTCATACGAGCTGCCTGCCTGCTCTGCCAAAACAGGGATTCGAATTTGGCTTCACTAAGACAATAGGATCACTTCTGCCCTATGGGGTGACAGAATCAGCCCAACCACAACCACCACCCAAGGGGCTGGGAAACAGCTCTCAGAAAGGGGAAACAGTTTCTAGATCTCTCTCAGGCCAAACGCTAAAACACGGAAGGTGAAAGATCCCATTTGCTTTTACTACAGTTGAAGTCCTATTTGACTAAAGAATCCATACTCTACCCTACTTCCTGCCTAAGTCTGTTTTTCTAATACAGCAGGGGCTCCATGGCTTAGATCAAACGGGACAAGGGATGTCTGCGCACCGCCAAGTCCGGAAAAGGCCTGTGCCTTTGCCCTGAGGGCAGTCCTTGCCTCACGTTCATGTAAGGCGATTTCAACGAATGCTGCCCCAAACTGGTTCCTGATAAAGTGTAAGAAAAACATTTTTGAGAAACATGCCCAAAAGTCTCCGAGGAACTCAGCTAGCCTCCTGAGCTTAAACCCAGTGGGGTCCCCCCCAGGCCTATAAGACCACGAAACAGAGTCCGGGGGCCACAGACTGTCCCCGGGGCAGAGGGTCGCTGTCACTGCAGGTCCCGAAGGTTGATGGTGCTCCCTGCACACTGCACCTCCTCCGGCCCGGGAGCCCCTCCAGCTGTAGGAAGCACCTCCTGAAAAACCAAGCAGAGTCGTGAGCAGCAGAGCTGGGGGCTCGGGCGGCGCAGGACCACCTCCCAGAAGGCAGCACCGCGGCCGCACACACCAGCATCAAAACCCGCAGGGCACCTCTCACTTTCCTAAAGCGAACTTGTTTTCCCCTTATTTTCACATATGTTCCTTGAAGAAAGAAACTTTCCTATAAACAAAAAGAAGGCAAAGTGAACTTAATGATACTGTGTTGCAGGTCTCCTCAGAAATGTGACTGTCCTTGTTTAATTCATAACCCTTTCCCCGTTCGGTATGAGGAAGCGCCTCTCCCAGTTCCTGACCGCCTGTGGGCAGCATCAGCGGCTACGCCCCCGCCCACCTAAGCCACCTCCTTCTGCTAGAAGAACACCCCCACAGCATTAGATTCAAGGCGATGGCGAACACTTTTTAGCCAGTTATTTGTACACTACCAGATTTCTTTAAGAACGATCTCATGAGTGGGAATACCAGGCAGAATGGAGTCGACATCCGTGAGGTTTTCTGAATGCACGTTCCCAAACTGCATTTGAAGGAGCCCCTGCTCCAGCCATCTGTGAGCCCCACCCACCCCTCTGTCTACCAGCACTTTACTTGATATTTATTTTTGACGTTTTAAGGAAAACGTTGAACAGCCTAATTTGAATACAAGAAAACTAAAATTACTATGTGTAGGGATTTAAAAAAAATATATTCAAGGCTGAACTGTTAGAAATTTGATAAGCTATCTACTTTATTATTTTATAGCCAAATCTAAATTACCCATTGCCACCTATATTTGGTTTATCTGCTTACTTAAGCAAACTAAATTTCCTGGGTCTGTTTTCCCATAGGTTAAAAACTTGGCTGGCCTAGGGGCGCCGACTCTTGGTTTTGACTCAGGTCTGATCTCAGGGTTGTGAGACTGAGCCCCGTGTCGAGCTCTGCGATCAGTGCAGAGTCTTCTTGGGTTTCTCTGCCTCTCCCTCTCCCTCTGCCCCTGCCTCCTGCCCCAAATAAATAAAGCTTTAAAAACAAAAACTGGCGGGCGCCTGGGTGGCTCAGTCGTTAAGCGTCTGCCTTCGGCTCAGGTCATGATCCCAGGGTCCTGGGATCGAGCCCCGCGTCGGGCTCCCTGCTCAGCGGGAGGCCTGCTTCTCCCTCTCCCACTCCCCCTGCTTGTGTTCCTGTTCTTGCTGTCTCTCTCTGTCATATAAATAAATAAAATCTTAAAAAAAAAAAAAAAAAACTGGCCAGCCTATTACCCACAGGAGAAAGTGACTAGAATTTTTTTATATATATTTCAAAGAGCATTTTATTTTATTTTTTAAAGATTTTGCTTGTCAGACAGCACAAGCAGGGGGAAGTGGCAGAGGGAGAGGAAGAAGCAGGCTCCCCACTGAGCAGGGAGCCTGATGTGGGACTCAAGCCCAGGACCCTGAGATCACGACCTGAGCTGAAGGCAGACACTTAACTGACTGAACCACCCAGGTGTCCCGTGGCTAGAATTTCTAAATATAAAATATTTGAAGAGTGTATTAAATTTCACCTGATTCATAAGTAGGAGCTACAATGGGGAGCAAATCTGAGCTTTATTCTTGGTCTTTTATTTCTGGGTCATTTACCCAAAACCTTTTCTAGAAAGCAGCAAAACATCCTGGCAACCAACCCAATGAGTCTCCACTTGAGCCCCACCTCAGTGACAAGCCTCAGAAAGCCAAAAGCATCATGACAGTCCTACTAACAAACCCAAAGAGCTGTAAGGCGTCCAGACCTGGAGGACATAGACAGGCAAATCAACAGCGAACACGGGGTGAAGGGCAGAAGGCTGCGGGCTGAGAACCAATGGCGAGGCTGCTTCACCTGAGGGGTCGTCCTGGGGAGGCAATGGCATGTTTCATTTACCAAGCACAGCACATTTCTCACCTTGGCCTGAGGAGTGCTCGTTACTCTGAAACACACCCTCTGGATTCCAGGCGGGGAGCCAGGTGAGGCGTGAGGACCCAGCAGTCACTGGAATCAGGGGCTGGGGGCTGTTTACCCCTCCTCCTGGTCCTCAGTCTCTCACTTTGTTCCCAGCTTGAGGCCCACACCACCTGCCATCTGGCTGCTCCCCACTCCCAGGCCCTTTCCCTCGAACTCCCCCACACGCAATACCTCCCCTCAGCCTAGGCCCCGATTTCCCTCCTGTAGGCTGTTCCTGAACTCTGGCGGAGGTTCCTGGTGCCCTCGTTGAGGGCCCTCTGGCTCTCCAGTGGCCACCTCACGGTGCACGAGAAGGCCCACCTCCGCCCCAACCCCTGGTCAAGCTGGAAGGGACAAAAGATCACAGGTCTCTGGAGAGGGGGAAGCTCCTAGGCCCCTGATAATCATGCAAGTAAGAAAAGGGACACCATCGAACACTTCAGCTTTCATCTGCACACCCAGCCCGCGGCGGTCACAGCCGCCACTAGCCTCCCGGTGCCACCGTAGGCATCAGCATCACCCAGCCCTTCCCCAGTGTCAAGAAGCTTCTGTGCTGAGCACTATCATTCCCACTTCAGAGACAATAAAACTGAGGCCCAAAGTACTTAAGTAACTTGCCCAAGACAATACTAACTGGTCAGGGAAAGGTGGAAAATTAAAAGTGAGTTTTCTCCACCTCAAAGTTCACGCCTTCAATTAGGTGTCTCTTAAATAGCAGGTTCTCCCCTTCCGATGAGCACCTTTTCTGCATGGGTACCAGCTTCCTTGACGTGCCCGTGTTAGAACCTCCAGTCCTGCCTTCCCCACGTCTCGCCTGCCGGCTGTGACCACGTTCAGAAGGGCTCTGCTGCCCCTACCCCCACCCTCCACAAGCCCCCATCTTGGGAGAGCCCTGACCTCTTTACTGCTCCAACCCCCTGGCCCCACACCTGGAAAGAAGAGACCTGCTTTCCTGCTCACCTCTGCAGACCAGTCTCCCTAGGCCCCACCCCCACCAAATGCTCACATTAGCTTCTTGTTTTCTGTAAGAGCAAGGCTGCTCACTGGCCCCATCTTCCTGGCCCTCCCCAAGCCCTTCTACCCAGGCCCTCCCCACCCCTTTCAGACTTCACAGCCAGCTCGGTCCTGTCTCCTCGATGAGGCTCTCCCAGCACTGCAGACCCCAAGGATCTGGCCACCCTCCTCTTCGGAGTCAGCTCGGCACTCAGAAGTCCTCGGATATCTCTGTGCCTTCCCACGTACATGGTACACTATGGCCCCAGGAGATCCTCAGGGAAGAGGTGACATGTGATCAGGCCAGGTCAGAGCTACATATCCTCAGTTTCTACACTTCTTCTCTCCCCAAACAGTCCTAATTTATTGTCCCTCTTCCGGTCCCTCAAAAATGAGACTGCAAACAAAAGCGCACACAAAGCTGTGGTCAATGTGTCTGGTGAGCGAGCTCAGGGAGTGGCTGCCAGCTGCACGCATCTGCTGAGCCCCAGGGAACAGTCTAGGAGGTGGCTGGCCTGCCTGCGAGGGGCTCATCTTGTAGAGAAGGGCGGGGGGAGCCAGCATCTTTAACACGTAAAGGCTATATCCTCGGCTGCACTGCGAGCGCTCCCCAGACACAGGACTGCCAAGCCGTGTGAGCAAACCCCTTCACCCCTGCCCTGAAACGAGCCCTGGGGTCTGGGGAGGGGCGGGGCCGTGAGAGGCATCCCGTGGCTCACGTGGGCAGCCTGAACAGCCTGAGGCCGGAGCGGGGCCCGGCACCTCCACTTCACGGGGCACCAGACACAGGGGGCATGGGGACACGGAAGTGTCAATCCTAGTAAAGACGAAAGCTCGGACAAATAGAGCAGGAGAGGGTGGGAGGAAGGAAGGAGCTGGGGTGACAGAGACATCATCCCGGACTTGGGATGGTCAGAAGCAGGTTGGGGGGCAGTTCCCAAGAGGAAGAGTACTGGAGGGGTGAAGGCTCAGGGAGACGCGGCCCGAAGCCTAGCCCCCAGCTCCCGCCCCATGACCAGCGTCCTTTGGGCTTGCTGGCTCTTACCTGCAGTAGCTGGACCTGAACGCACTGCACGCCGGCCGCTGGAGCTGGTCCTGGCAGACCTCCGCTAGGCACCACAAGGTTCCCACACAACCAGCCAGTCTGGCTTGTGTGGAAGTGAGTAGGACTGACCTTGCCATCTTTCATTGTCCTCTGAGCGGACCCCGAGGCTCCTGCGATGAAACAAACCAACACATGCCGTGTACCGTGCCTCACCGAGGCCACACTCGGGACACAGCCTCCCCACCGTCACTGTGTACAGCCCTGCAGACTTCAAACTAGTCAACAGGGAGAGTCACGGGCTTAAGAGGTGGAAAAAAACAAGATTTTGATTAGAAAGCGTAGCAAACTTACCTACGTGTCTTCTGGACATTCAGCGATCAGACCCCGGGTGCCCATTTCACGGGGGCAGAGGCTCCTCCTTACCCTGCAACCCCAAGAATGGGAGGCACACAGGAGATCCCCAACACCATGGAGCACAACTACCAGGCAGAGCTGCACAATCGCAGAAAAGGAACAAGGGAAGGAAACCGGCCAACACATCCCACCCTTGGGCCCCTCGGCGTGTGCTTAAATAAGCTGCCAAATCCTTCAGGCTGTTTTCTGTCCAGCTTCCTCTTCAAAAGTCATCGCTTCGTTGATTTCATAAAAATATGCTTTCTAAAATAACGAAGTACAAAGAAGAAACAAACAATCTGGACACCCAGAAAGGGTTTCTCTGACAGTCACGTGGTTTGTGAGCAGCACGAAATCCCAAAGACCAGTGGCCTGGATTCAAATCCTGGCTCCACCCCTGACTCTGCTACCTGACCTTGGACAAGCAATCTAAGTTCTGGCCTCAGTGTTCCCTCCCCGTGAAATGGGAACAATACTCCCTACCTCAAAGTTTTGGAAGGATTAAGTAGATATGTGACGCAAGTTTAGAACAGTGCCTGGGTCCTAGTAAGTGCCAGGGAATTTCAGGTGCTGTGACAGCTGTGTCCAGAAAGCCCGGGAGATGCATACGTGAATGACTTCATAAAGACAATTTTACAGTGAACATTATACAAGTTGACGAGAATAAAAGCATTTGATTTTTGTTGAATAAAAGCATTTGATTTTTGTTGAATAAAATGAAAAGGAACAAGTGAAACTGAAGGATGTGCTGAACTTCTAGAAAATACGTCTTCGTGAAAGTATCTAATGACCTAACGTTAAAGGGAAAAGAGAGGCTGCATTCTTTGTGTAGGTTTTTGTACTCGAAGTTTCCATTTTAAGCAGGAATGGTTGGTTCTGACACACAGGACGAGCCACCTCTGTTACAGCAAGTTCACCTTCGGTCTTGATGCCAACACCGGCCTAGAGGTCCCCGCTCCCGAGCTGTGCGCTGTGTTCCGTGTGCGCCCCGCGCCGCTGCCCGCTTGCTCCTGCCCATCGCCCTCGCGGCGTCTCCCCTTAATAGCAGGGCTCACAAAGTGAGGGCTTAAGAGCACTCACACGCAGGGCTGTCCGCGGCCGCAGCACGCACCGGAGAGCCTGGCTGCCATGAAACCCTGGGGTCACGGCTCCTTAACCCTCGGCACTTGACAGACTCCGCTCTGGGGGGCGCTGTAAGCCGTGGTGCCAGGCCACAGCCTGCTACTTCCTTCCTGGGCGCCTGAGGGGTTCTTCACCTCGGCGGCAAGTCTCGGTTTTCCAGGGAGCACATTCGGTGTCCCCTTCACTGCAGGGAAACGTAGTTCCATTATAGCTTTGAGTACGTCTGCCAGCTTCTCTGCCTCAGGGACCCCAGTCCCCTCCTGAGATGGATTAGCTCTGGCTGTCGTCCATGCTTCTCCCCAGCGCTCTGCAGCTTCAGGACAGCAGACCAGGGCTAGGACTAGGGTGAGCAAGCAAGGTGAGGGGCTAGGGTCCGGGATCCGCTCACTCTTCTTTAACAGTAAGAAACTCCACGTCACTTGCTATTCTCCCTGAACATGCACGCTACTCCGCTCAACTCTGGCTCTTTACCTGAATGTGTTGTTATGCTTTGAAGTCTTTTATTACCCTACATATTTCCCTGTGATAAAAACATGTACATAAATTAAAATTCTAGTTTTAAAAAATATCTTTTCTAGGGGTTGAAATCTTCATGTGAAAAATCAAGTTACTGTTGCAATTATTAGTAATGCAAACCCAACCAGAATAACAAAACCTATTAGAAACTTTGATAATAATGAAATATCAAAAGCAACACTGTACGGAGAATGCATGGAGAACAGTGGGACTGCCTGTTTTCCAGGAGGCTCGTGGGGCTGTGGGTCAGTACTACTCATTGCTAGACTCAGACATGGAGCTCATACCTTTTTGCCAATTAAAAAAATAATTTATTTTTTTTTTTGAGGATTTTTTTTTTAAGATTTTATTCATTCATTTGTCAGAGAGAGCACAAGCAAATGCTCGTGTGCTTTAAATGTCATTTCATCACAACTACAGCACTTTGAGCTGCAGCTTAGGGGGAACCGTGCCACAGAGCCCACACAGCATGGGCAGTCTGTATGTTAGGACGGCGCTTCTTCCCCACGAAAGGTCCAATTTCATTTTTCAGTTCAAATGAACATACTGAAACATGGTTCAAGGTATATTATGGAAACCACTATGAGATCAACTAAGGAAAGCATCAAGTAATGTATCTTTTTAAGCTACTTTTATAAAAGCAGGATTTAAATATGTATATCTAATGCTTATTATCTAGCTTTGTAAGATAAAAATGATCATTCTGAGCCATTTCTCATTTATTTCATAATGATTCAATGAAAGCCGTGTAGATCATACTCTCTGTTACCCATGAAGCAAGAATGGTCAAAGCCTTGTGCCCCTTCACTACATGTGTGCTAGCACGTATGCTATAAACGACGGGGAAATTAAGTACAAATCATGTGATCAAAATCAGAAATAGAACCCACTTAATTTTGCCAGAGAGCAGCATTATAGGTTTCCATAAAAAATAGTATACACTGCTGAAAAAGTAGTCAGTAACCAGAATATAATTTATTTTTGTTAAAAGGATGTACGAGGCAGGAAGTAAGACGGACTTGGTAGAAGTTAGAATACTTGGTAACACATCATAAGCTAAACTGGTTCTAATTACTGTATGAGCACACACACTGCATCACATTCTCTTTTCAACCTGTCCCTTCATCCGGCACCTGACAATCTGGCAGTCCTGCAGATGCCACAGTTACACTGAGAAGAATCACTACCCCATAACCGCAAGTGCTCTAGCACCTTCTCCGGTTAACAACTCTTCCTGGGGTGAAATGTTCATCGCTAAAAGGAACTGCTCAGGCTTACATACATGAATACTGCTGCTCTCGTGGGACTCTCCTTAAAAGCAGTTCCTGCTGGGGCGCCTGGGTGGCTCAGTCGTTGAGCGCCTGCCTTCGGCTCAGGTCATGATCCCGGGGTCCTGGGATTGAGCCCCGCATTGGGCTCCCTGCTGGGCGGGAAGCCTGCTTCTCCCTCTCCCACTCCCCCTGCTTGTGTTCCCTCTCTGTCTTGTGTCTCTATCAAATAAATAAATAAAATCTTTAAAAATAAATAAATAAAAGCAGTTCCTGCTAGGGCAAGAGCAGAAGGGTGGGAAAGGTGAGGGCTGACACCCCCAGACCCCCCTATACTGTATCTCATTTCAGAACATCTCAACACGCCCTCCTAGGAAAACTGGTACAGGAGGAAGGCCAAGCTGGCCGCAGAGTCCCAAGGTGGTCTTGATGCCTGTATGAATGAATCCATACAAGGCGCCTCCCTGAAGCCAGCACTCTGAAGTGTCCTGGGTCTGGGGCTCTGGAAGACTACTTTTATACACGCCCCAGGGTGCTGCGCCACAGGGAGCTTGGTGGTGGGGAAGGACTCACTGTCGTGAAGGGAAGGCGGACAGGAGAGCCTGCAGAAGTCCCGGACCCAAATGCACGGTCTCCAAGATTACAAATGGAAGATGACAATGGGAAGGCGGATTCCTTTCATGGAAGACCATGCTCGCCTCCCCTTCAAAGTCTTCTCGTCCGCCCAAGGTCCTGGAGGCCAGGCTGAACACTGTGCATCAGTACCCTGAGAAAGCTCCGAGGGAAGAAGGCAGGGCCAGGAGAGGGGAACCTGAGCTGATGCACTGAGCGCCCTGCCCCTGGCCTCCAGACTCCCCGCTCAGGGGAAAAAACACCTTGACCTGCCGGTGCCCTCGGGGCAGGCTGCTGGGTCACATGATCCCAGACAGTACACTGGGCCTTCTGCTAGTGTGCCATCACCGGTACAATGGCTGAAAATCACACCCTTCCTGAGTCAGCTATCAAGCCCACTAAGCCACGGATGCTGGAAGGCTTAAAGCCAACACACGGTCTCTACACACGACCCCATGATGGCCACGCAGCTGTCCTCACTAGTAAAAGATGCCATGGCACTACATGTATGTGACCAACTTAACTCATAGACCAATGTCAAGAAACATAAAAAATTTCTTTCTCACAGTGGAGATCCAGAAAACCTTAAGAGGGCAAGTCATCTTCACAGTGACTTAATTTTGCTTCAGTAATCTCAACATTTACCTGAAACACTGGATTGTTCCTAGATAACCTGAAAGAGCAGGGAGAGGAAAGAAGCGTAAAGCCAGCCAGCAAGTCAGCTTCCGTGAAGGAGACCTAAAAGACATTTGGGCATGGAATAGCCAAGTGAGCTGGAGTACGCCACTGCGCACCCTGAGTCCCCACCGATTCATCTGTGAACCGTGCTGCAGCGTGACCTCACCTCACAGCGTACCCCCACAGGTGGGGCCAGCAGCACACAGCCTGGCTCAGGCAAAGAGCTCTGCCCGCACACCATCTGAAGATGCCCCTATGCTGACAGCCACAGAACCCAGTGGCAACCCAAGCACGTGGCATCCCCGCCCCGGGAGGGCTCTGCGCTGAATACGGTCAGCTCTCAATCCTGCATACCACTGACTCCAATGTGTCACTTCCCCCCCAGCAGGTGCATCGGGGGTCGGGGGACCTGATAACTTTGGGCTCATGCAGGCTTTCTCTGCTGGGGATCCTCACTGAACCACAGAACACAGTGAACTATCCGAGTTACTATTCCCCAACTCTCCTCAGGATGGGAGGCTGGACCCGTTACATATCCTGGATGGTGGAGGACACTGGGGCTTAATGCTTTTATAGTTCCTGATGTGTTCAGTCCTACACGGCTATTAAAGGATAAACCACAATCATATTTATTCACAAGAAAAAATATTCATGTTTAATAGCAAAAAGCAGATAAAAATATATGTGTTATCATTTCTTCAAAATAAGTAACAGGTGTAGTTTATACACATGGGAAAATGTTTAACATCAAAACGCTGGAAGTGGTTTTCCCTGGGTGGTGGACCTACAGGGGAGAAAGCATGTAAGAAATCCACCATTAGTCTTCCTGAAGAGTAAACCAACATTACCGGAACCACTGTTGGACCGTGCATCCTTCGCTTACCGGCCTGCATGCCTCTGCTCCAGCCGGCCCCACCTGTCTAGCTGGCCTGCTCTCCACCAGAGCACTGGCCGACTTTCATCACCGACACTCCTCAGCAGTGTCTGGGTCACCAGCACAGTGGTCTCCCTGCCCCCTTATCTCTCCCTCCCCCTTATCAAAGTCTGCATGTAGATTTTAACTAAGTTATTCTTCCAGATGAACTTAAAACGGACAGGTGGTTTTTTTCTTTTAAAAAGTTCCTTTGGGATTTTAAAGGAATTGAATAAAAGATGTAAATTAACAGAATTGAGTGTTGCATCCAGGTACATAGTAAGCTGTAAACAGGGCCTTATCTAGGCCCTGCATGTGTGTCACTGGTGATCCTGAGATACTTTACTACTTTTATTGCCATCATGAGTGAGATCTATTTTCCATTATTGTTTTTCTGATTATTCTAAGTAGAAAAGCTACCCCTGTGATATATGCAAATATTTTTTGTACAATTAGCTACTTAGTTATCCTTATTTATAATTATTTGAGTCTATTCCCTTGGGTTTTCTAAGCCCAGTAATCATCATTGATAGGTAATCACATCGTTCTATTTGATTATGTTTTTCTCTAAAGCTTCCATAAAAATGTCCAATACTATTGCAGTGTCGGCTTGGTTGCCTCTTCCGATTATAATGGGAACACATCTCCTCACTGAAAATAATGCTAACTGCTATTCTAATTTGCTCTCTGTATTAGGGAAATCTTTTTAGTTCCTAGTTAAGGTTTTTATTTTTAAAAATCAGCAAAGATGTTTTCTCAACTGCCTTGCTTCACATCAGTGAAGATAACAGGGTTCTCCTCTGGCTTCCTGATGTGGCAAATTATATTGACAGATGCTTAACCCTGACCCACCTGGAACCCTGGACAAGCCCCAATCATCTGAAATCCAGGTGCCAGTATTTTACTCGGGAGTTCCACGTCTGCCTCACACGCTGAAGATGAGACACGCTGTTCTTGTGGGTTGTATAGCTGATGGCTCTGGAGCCTGTCAGCCTGGGATTCTACCCCTAGTGCAGTCACCAATCAGCTGTGCAGCTCCCATCAACTTCATCTCTCTGTGCCTCAGGTTCCTCATCCAGAAAACAGGGCATTGAGCACCTGCATTCCATAGGGTCGCTGTGAGAACTACCTCAGAATCATGCTGGGTATACAACCAGCTTGAATTAATGCTACACCTCTGTCAGGTGGAGCACTGGGGTATGTTAACTGAATGGCTGGTGCTTGAAATGTGTCCAGTGATTAGCAATCTATTCATGCTTTATCGTTCTTTCAACAAATATCGACTGAATCTTTACTCCATTGGGTACAGGGCTATAATGGTGATCCTTACCATGAAGCTTACAACTGGCCACCTGTGTCCTAAGTACAGATGTTTCCCAGGGACATACAGAGGAGCCTACAATCAACACGCAATGATGAAGCACTATAGCATCCTAGAAACAGAGGGGGCCAGTGGTGGCAACAGGCCTTGGAAAAGGTTTGGGATAACACTGCAGCCATAATGTAGTCACGGCCCCTGGAGAAACCGTTTACAATTAGGGGATCTGTCAGGGTCCCATCAGGGCGCCAGGAACACTCTAGGTATTGCATCCAGAGGGATTCCACGCTGACAGTGGGGCACGTCAGTGATGGTGCACTAAGGAGCAAACACCCTAGTCAGCATGGCAGGTAGGCAACCTCCCCCCCACCAAGAATCCAGAAAAAGGTCAGTGCACGTAAACCAGAACTATGTCAGGGGCTGCCCAGAAAGAACTGGGACCACGGGGGAAACACAGCCATTGTCATAAAACTCCTACCAAAGTGGGACGAAAGCAAGGTCCTGGCTCCTCCTTCCTCCCTCCACCTAATCTCCTGCCCAATGCTCCCACTGGCCAATCCTGGCTGGGAGCCTAGGAAAGACAGTTCCTGTGAAGGTCAAACCAGCAAGCTGGGAAGGGTGACTCAGACTTCACAGAAAAAGGCTGTACAGGAGGTCCCAGGGTGACAGGCTATGGGACAGAGTACATCCCCGGGCACCATCCAAAGCTCAGGACCACCAGGGCACACACGTCTGGCCAAGGACGTCAGGCCTGCGCTCCTGGGGTGTGGTTCCCACCTCTGTCACCTGAACTCTAAGAGGCCAGGGGCCTGAAACCACATAGACACAAAGCCCTGCCATTGTTTTCCTAACTCTGCTCCAACAAAAGGCTAACTGAAGGTAGTGATGAGCAAAACCTACATGGAATTAAACGAAGCACTGGGTCCTCCAATCAGCACTGGGCTGTTTTACAAGAACCTTGCGTGTTATCCACACCACCCCCTAGAAAGGCAAGTCCTGTATTGCCCCCCGTAACAGAGGGGGTGCTGCAGCAGAGAGTTTAGGCGCTTGCCCAAAGCCACCACAACCATAGGAGCAGACCTCAACCGCATTCTGGACTCCTGAGTTGGTGCTCGATCCCCAGACACTGCCGCTTGGCACTGTCACCACGAATGGCCTCACATGGCAGCACAGCTCGCGAATGTGTGGCCAAGCCAATCACATCTTTCATGAACAAAGGCCTCCTCCTCACCAGGGCTAGGGACCTGCCAGGGAGGGCTCTCAGCAGACTGCCAGAGTCAGACTTTCACGCTCACTTGATAGGGAGGTGGGAGGACCTGCAGGGGAACAGGCGCCTACCAAGGAGACATAAAGGAAGCGAGACATGCACTCCAGCAGGGAACAGCGCCGGGCAGGCATAAAGCTAACAGAAACCAAAGTAAGTGACAGCGGCTTGTCAGGAAAGGGCGGGCCTAGAGGACCAGGACGGAGAAAATCCTTATCACCTGCTCACTGTCCCGGGGCAGGACACCTCAACTCAGAGCGGATTCAGGGATAGGAGGTCACATTTCTCCACCAGCACAACTACCAGGAAGTTGGCCGCCACCAAGCCCCTGTACCCTGCTTTGGGAGATCTCTGGCTATGCCAGTCCTCAAAAGCACAGCTCCAGTCCGGGGACCACAAGGAAACTCGGCCCCATGGGAGCAATGACCAGAGATGGCTGTGGCCTTGGCCACGAGTGTACTGCCAGGAGGCTCACGGCATGAACAGCTGCTCCAGGCAAACGTGCTGTGTGTACCCTAGCCAGCAGGGGCTAAGCCTGGGCAGGTGAAGGTCAGCAGCGCAGAGGGAGCTACCATGGGCAGCTAGAGCAAAATCACCTAGTACCTAAAGCAAAGACAAACGGAGGGCCTCCCCACAGGCTGCAATCCATTTGGCTCGCCATCACAGGCCCCACCTGCCATCCAGGGTGCCTAAACGGAGTCCATGGGCGGTGAAAAAGCCCCACATTTTCCCACGCCCAGGGAGGGTCTTCTCCAGTTGCAGCCCAAACTCCCCATCCACCCCACTGGGGAGCCTCATGACACTCAAGGTCATACTCCACTCTTTCAGGAGTGCCTATGTCAATGTTCCCAGAATTCTCTTCTAGGAAAACAGTTACAACTGCTGCCGCTGCCCAGTTAACAGACAGCCTGCACAGGGGCCTCCCTCCTGTCTCCCTCAGTGTGGCCCTTCTGCTCTCAGCATGGTAGCAACAGGAAGAAATGGGAGGAGCCTGGTGAGAGATGTCCAAAGATTTTTGCTTTAATATGAGAAAAAAAATTAAAAAAAAAAAATATATATATATACACATTTTATAAAAAATAGATCACTGCCTTAATTTCATGGCTCAATCCAACCCAGTTAGTCAAACATTCCAGTGGCACAGACCGGCCAGTGGCACCAAGCAGGTGTATCGCCTTCCCCTCCATCTGCATGCCCATCTTCCAGTGCTGGACAAGCTGGCGATGCTAAAGGAGCCACAGAGGGGCCCACCCCATGCTGCCTGGCCCCTGCCTGTGCCCCGCTGCTCTCTTCACCCCTTTCTAGGAAGGGAAACCAATTCCAGACTATTCCTGTCTCAGTTTACAGGTGAAGCAGCTGGAGAGCCCACCCAAGTGCCCCAGGTACAATCCAAAAACCTCCATTGGTACACTCCATCCTGGGGTGGGGGTGGGGCAGAGGGGACAGCTGTTCCGGTCCCCACTACTTAAATGGGGGGTTAATATGTATTTTATAATTACGTAGTTCATGGATTTTCAAACACAGAAAATAAAAATGATGAAAAATAATTTAAAAACTCAATCTTAACACTCAGAAAAAAACCACTAACCCTGCAAGGGTATGTGTTCTACCATTTTTGTTTCTGGGCAAATACACATTTGTGTCTACCAATACCACACCCAGCGTTTCTCACTAATGCGGGACTTACCAAAACTATGCACCAAGTGTGCAGCTTTCCTGGTAGACATGAGCGATAACTATCTAGGAATACACAGTTCGGCACTGAGCAGCAGCGCATGCCTGTTTACGCAGATCCCCGGGTATTTCCGTGAGATGTTACAACACAGTCCTTTCACGACTGAACGTTATGCGTATCTTCTGGCTCTTGCAAATGCTATTAAGTGACCATCCAGAAATGTCACACTGCATCCCCACGTTCCATGCGCACCCATGTGGGCTCTGGGTTTCCTTGCCTCTGAGCACCAAACACACCCCTCTGCTTCACTTGTCGGCGGCCTTCTGCACAGCGCCTGTGCATGTCCCGTCCCCATTTTTCTACGGAGGCATTCATCTTTCCTCTCATTTCATGCTGTGTATGCTCATTTAAAACCTTTCAGTGTCCACTGATCTCCAAGGCCTGTGCCTCTGCTCCGCTCCCGGCATCAGTACCCTCTGAGCAGTGAGTGCACTGGGGGGGAAGGTTTCTGGCGGCCCAGCTGTAGAGCAGGCTGGAGGTAAATCTCTACCTTAGGGAGCTGTTGTGAAGATGAAACACGAGCTAAACCATGGAAAGCACTAATGGGGACAAAACGAGTGCTGGCTATCCAGACAACTTTCCATGCTTTTAAAAAACCTGAAACCTCTCATCTTCTTTATCCTATATGGAATTTTAGTCTTTTTCCCAAAAGGCCATTACTCATTTGCTGATAATCAGAAGAGCCACCTTGACACACACAAAGAAGAGTGTGTAGGTCTCAGGCCTATCTATCAATGAGCGTCCCTGTGTCCTGGCCTAAGGGGCACAGCACCACCACAGTTTTTCAATGGTTGTCACCTGCGAGATGTCCCCACAAACACAGGGCAAATCCTCCAGGCTAGTTTCCCATGCATCCTCAGGAATCCCTGACCACAGGTTCCTACACAAGTGCTCCGAAATCCCCTCAGAATTTCAAATGGAATTGCATGAAATACTGTGGGAAGAGTTAGCATGTCTACAATAATGACCTCTTTCTCTCCCAAACCCCACAACTGTCAGCAAATCTTGTTGACTCCATCTTCAAGACAGATCCAGGATTTACCCACCTCTTCCCACTGGCGGCCACCATCTGCCCGTGGCCACAGTCATTTCCTACTAGGGACTACAAGAACTCCCTACCTGCTCTCCTTGCCCCTTACAGTTTATTTTCAGAACAGCAGCTGGAATGATCCTTTTCAAAAGATCATGTCACTTTTCTTTTTTTAAAGATTTTATTTATTTGAGAGAGACACAGTGAGAGATGGAACACAAGCAGGGGGAGTGGGAGAGGGAGAAGCAGGCTTCCTGCTGAGCAGGAAGCCCAATGTGGGGCCCGATCCCAGGACCCCGGGATCATGACCTGAGCCGAAGGCAGACACTTAATGAATGACTGAGCCACCCAGGCACCCCACTTTTCTAATTATGCCTCTTTGTCTCCCCATCTGCCTCGGAGTGAAAGCCAAAGTTCCAACAATGACCCAAGGCCCTAAGTAGCCCTAAACTTAGCCTGGCCTCCCACCAACTCTCTGACCACTTCTGAAAAGGCGCCCCTGGGCCTCCCCACTCTGACAACAAAGGCCTTTCTGCTGAGAGCACTTTCTAGCCTCAGGCTCGAAGGGACTTTGCCCAGATCTGTCTCCCTTCCTCACCTCCGTTGTCTCCTCCTCTGTTGAGGCCTCTCTCTACCCCATTAAAAACCACAAACCATTACTGACCTGTTTCCTTGTTTTATTCACATTTACCATTTGATTTACTGTTTTTGCTTATCCAAAGCTCCCTCCGCCCCCGCCCCAACTCCCACATCAAAATGCAAGCAGTGGTGTCCCAGCGTGGCACTCAGCAGGGACGCTATCAAAACGGAGTCCGGACATCTGGGAGCATCATCTCCTCTCTCAGTCAAGTTTTGTTGTGTCCTCCTCCTCCTTTATGTCCTGCCCACTTATGAAATTTCCCCCTAGTTGGTCTGGAATTTTTTGCTACTGTTCATGAGCTATTCTCTCCACTGCATTTCCTAACTAGCTACTGCTGCCACACAGGACACTGCTGATGGTTACATGTTTATGTTATAACATAACATATGTCTTTTAAGTTATATGTCTTTTAAGTTCTAACCAGTTTTCAGTTGATTCTATGCGGTGTTCAAATAAGCGGTCAAATCATCTCTGAAGTTACTGTCTCCTCCCTACAAGTTCTTATTTTTCTTGATTTCAATGGCAAGAACCTCCAGAGCAATATTAAACAGCAAGGGTAACAATGAGAATAAAAGCAATTCTGGTGCGCATGTGGAATGCCTTCGGTAAGTCACCAGTAAGTACGATGTTGGCTCTTAGTTTGGGCTACGGAATCTTTATTACATTCTTACTTCTACCAATAACGGATACCAATTTTTTCAATAAATACAAAATCTACTCAGAAAATAACATAACCTAAGTACCAGACTTCCTAATATTAAATCACTCTCAAACTACAGGACTAAACCCCACTTGGTCAGAATGTTAAAATATTTTGCCAAATCATAAGTGTATTTTATTTAGAACATTCCCCGTGTATTTTTGTAAGTCATCAATCTACAGCTCTCCTTTTAGAGGTTATCCTTGTCAGGCTTTGGTATCCAGATCATGGGGAGTTTCCCCTTCTCCACAGAGCCCTTGAATACCATTTAATGTACATGTTCCACAGAAGAGTAGAATCTTCTGTATAACCATCATGTAAGCATGAGCCTCTGAAATACTAACTTCATTCGGGGGTTCCTGAACTGTTTCTACTCTTATTTTTGAATAATGTGATTTCTATGGGAAATTATGCATTCTACTGCAAGTACTCCAATGTATTACCATACAGTTTGCATGCTATTTACTTTCCACTCAATTGGTGGAATTCACTTATGCTTTTTTACTCTTGGTAAAACCACTCAGATGGAGGGAGACACTAACAGGTGAGGGGCTGTATCCACTGAAGGATGTCTTGTTTGGCCCACACAGAAGGTTTTTTAATTATGAATAGGTTGCACAATCAAGTGTCAAAATCTGGATCTGACTCTCCTTAGGCATGTTCTTTTTCCATCTTAAAATAAGCAGGGGGAGTGGGAGAGGGAGAAGCAGGCTTCCTGCTGAGCAGGGAGCCCAATGCGGTGCTTGATCCCAGCACCCTGGGATCATGACCTGAGCTTAAGGCAGACGCTTAACTGACCGAGCCACCCAGGAGCCCCTAAATTTCTTTTTTAAGATTTTTTAAATTTATTTGACAGAGAGAGAGACAGCCAGAGAGGGAACACAAGCAGGGGGTTGTGGGAGAGGTAGAAGCAGGATTCCTGCCGATCAGGGAGCCCAACGCAGGGCTCGATCCCAGGACCCTGGGATCATGACCTGAGCCGAAGGCAGACGCTTAATGAATGATTGCGCCACCCAGGTGCCCCACTTTTCTAAATATGCCTCTTTGTCTCCCTTAGCTTCCATCTGGCTCTGGTCACATCCCTTGCCTGCATACATAACAAGAAGCTGACATTGACTGCTTTTAAGCACCTCACCTGTATCATCTAATTCCCACAAGAATCCTGAGTAGCTACTTTTATTAACCATTTTACAAAGGAGAAAGTAAGCAGAGAAGCTGCTTGTTCAATTCACACTCATAACTGGATGGTGATCCAGTTTTTCTATAACTATCTATAATCAGCTTTTATTTCTTTTACCAGAGTTTAATAGGTTCTGTTGTTTTCCAAGTAATTTTTACTTTCTTTTTTTTTTGCTTTTGTTTTAAGATTTTATTATTTGAGAGGGAGGGAGAGCGAGAGCAAGAGCACAAGAGCATGGGGAGGGAGAAGGAGACTCTCCGCTGAGCAGAGAGCCTGATGTGGGACTGAATCCCAGGACCCTGGGATCATGACCTGAGCTGAAGGCAGACACTTAACTGACTGAGCCACCCAGGTGCCCCTAATTTTTTTTTTAAGATTTTTTTTAAATTTATTTGACAGAGAGAGAGACAGCCAGAGAGGGAACACAAGCAGGGGGAGTGGGAGAGGGAGGCAGGCTTCCCGCTGAGCAGGGAGCCCGATGCGGGGCTCGATCCCAGGACCCCGGGACCATGACCTGAGCCGAAGGCAGACGCTTAACGACTGAGCCACCCAGGCGCCCCAAAGCGTCCCTAATTTTTACTTTCTATTTTATCACGTTAGTGTCAAAAAGCATGTACTGCCAGGTTGGGTTCTTTTCCTCCCTAAAACTTTGTTACGGTTTTCCTAATGGCCTAGTTTGTTCAGTTTAATTTCAATAAATATCCGTCCCATGGTTATGGAGTAGGATCTATTAAATCAATTTTATGTAAACATCTTCCATATCTGAATTTTTTTGTGCTTAATCTGCAAATGAGTTAAATTACCCATTTCCAATACTGCTAAATTTTCATTTATCCAATTCTCCTAGATTTCCATGTTTTTACTTTATCCTATTTGATATTATAAGTTTTCATATAAATATTCACATGAATGGTTACAAATCTTAGTCTTGCTGTTGATTACATGTGAACAGCAACCAAAGATAGGGAAAATCTTCTCTCCCCAATTGCTTCTTTTGAATTCCACACCTATGACATTAGTACTGACCCCTTGTGAGTTTTGTTTTATCTGGTCTTAAATTTTAACCTTCCTCAATATTTCCATCCAGGGTGTGCCTCTTTTAGACAATGCAGAATTGGGTTTTCCTTTTTGACTCAGTCAAGAAAAAGGGCAGTCAGTAGGTTTTGCTGTTTACTGTGTCTTCCTGTAAGTCCTATCCGTTCTTTTCCTTTCCCCAGCTCTTAGACACATGAAAGGTACACATCTATTCATGGTTGGTTACAAAAAAAAAAAAGTTTGTTTCGCTATCAGATTCAAAAATGAAAGTTTCTCTTTACTTTATGTTGAGAAAATATTCTTGGTTTATTTTGAGGGGATAAGCCACAATACTAAAGATAAACAAACTGGCACAATTTTATTTTCTATATGCAACAGCAACCCAATGGGAATAATCTTGAATTTTAGACCCTATACCTTATTTTTCCAATCATTCAGATTGCACATTTTATAAGAATCAATATGTGCACTCTGCACTTAACTACAGTGATAACAAAATCCCAACTGTGTTTAAGTGACTTAATTCCACTAAGTCGTTTCCCTTCAACTTCTTTGTTCCTAGATTTACTACACAACAATCTTTTAATCCTGAAACCCAAAAAGCTCCCAAACCGACATTTCCCCCCCTAAATTTGGTGCCAAAAATAATTACCAGCCAACACCTGACCTGAACTCATATTAAATGAATATATTTAACTGAAAAGTGCTGATGTAGTAACTGGGCGTGTTAAGAAATATAGAATAAGTTTTCATATAAATACTCACATGCATGGTTACAAATCTTAGTCTTGCTTACCTTATTACCACTCTAAAACGTAAAATATTTTGAATTCAAAACACAGCCAGCATGTTAATGTACATGAAGATATTTCCTAGCAGTCTGCTGGGAGGGCCTAGACACAATGACAGCTGAGTAGCAATGAGCAACCACCACAAGGAGCACCCAGACCTTGGTTTCTAATACATTTTCCTAATAAAAGGAACAGCGCTCCTTGGGGGAGTGGCTGAATACTGGGCTGGAGCAGGGAAAACACAGATGGTGCCACGAAGTAGGGAAATGCTCCCCTAAAAAGCCAGGGTGCGTCAAAAGGGCACAAGATTCCAACCGAAAGAGTTCCCAGTGGCGAAAGCTGGAACAATCTGAACAGCAAAATAAATACTGGTAATACTGATTATAGTCCAACATTCCTTATAATAGCCTAAAGGATAACCACCTTTGAGTCCATACTGGTATAACTGAATAAATGAGGAAGAAGAGACAGCTTTTCTTTACAGAAGTTGTCTAATAAATGTACAAGAATAAGGGGGAAAAAAATCACCACTAGCACATCACAGTAACAAAATCTACCCTTAAGCACTGAATTGGTGGGAGGTTTAAGGAGAAACAGGGTATTTGTACAGAATGCAGGGGCAGATTAACCTTGCCCAAGGTCAAGTCTGGCCTTTGCCTCTGGCTCCTGAGAAGAAATCACAAGGTCCTTGGAAAGTCCTACCTGGCAAGCGTGTCTGTTTACCTGGGAGTTCTCAGCTACTCCACAGAGTCTAACAGTGTGACTTCCAGTGTAGGTCTTGGGTCACAGTGTCAGCTTGTCCTTCAGAGGGGCTGAAGACTAAGTCAGCCTCATGAACAAGCAGCCATCTGTGCAATCACAACTGATAAATGTCTGGACATGAAGGCCGAGGTGAGCTCCCCTGGTTGCCAATACTTCATGTATACTGTCACACAATGGGAGAAGTTAGCATTGTCTACAACTCCAAGGAGAGGCTGATGGGAAGCTTCACACTAGGAACCTCCCTGGAGCCTACCCTATGCCCCTCCTCTTCCCTTGGCTGACTTTATTCTATATCCTTTCACTCCAATAATCTATAACTGAGTTCTGAACCCTCCTAGAGAATTAGTGAACCTAAGAGTGGTCTCAGAGACCCTCGAACTTTTGTAGCTGGTGTCAGAAGACAGGGTCATCTTGCAGATCCCTGAGATTTGCACACCACCCCAAAGTATCTACCTCAAAAAAAATATTTATTCACTGTAAAAGGAAAAACAGGAACTTCATGATGGAGAAATCTGGCAGACAACGCCTTAACCCAGTGATAATGGTTAACATCACCTGTAATATGTTTATTGCATGGACCCCAATAAGACGCAATGAGATGGGTACCTCACTTCTGGCTCCAAAAAAATCCATCACCTCAGCCTAATCAAAAAAGCATCAGATAGGCCCAAGCAGAGTAAAGGACCAGCACTCTGCAAATGTATCATGAAGGGCCAGGAAGGCTGAGGACCAGACCCAGACAGTAGGAGACTAAGGAGTTGTGACAACCAAGTGCAGCCTGGGGCCCCAGACAGGATCAGCAAAAGGACACCAGTGGGGAGTGCTGGTCAAATCCAGATAAAGTCTGCAGTCCACTCCCTAGGACTGCGGCGGTAATCACTCCTTAGCTTGGGTAAACACGCTATGACTGTGGGAGATGGTAATATGAGGGGAGATTGGGTGAAGGGTTCTACAGCTGGAAAACATGAACAAGTAACAATATTCACAGAGTATGGCCAACTAGGGAATCATTTTTTCCGCAAGTCTGAAAAAGTCTGAAATTCTAGTAAAATAAAATGGCATGGCGGGGGGGGGGGGGGCGGAATAGAGTTGGCCCCAAAGATTCTGGAAAAGGGATTATTCCTCTATCTCTTGGCTGATGACAAGACTTCAAGAGGGCTTTTCAAGAAAGATATGTGGGGGGCAAAGATGTAAGTCTTCATAAATACAAGAAAATACTTCTACTACATACACATTTGGAGGCTGGAGATGTGGCAGTTTCCAGATTTCTATTTCCTCTTAAAAGCCTATAAAATGTTTAAATCAATGAGTGTATAAAAAATACTCTGACCACCACTGGAGGATGCAAAGAAACCAGTTCATTATTTTGAAAACTGATAAAGAAAAAGATTCAGACATTTATCCTGACATTCCAGTATGACTGTACTTGAAGGTAAAGATAGATGAGAAGCTGCTCTTTACAGAAATAGTCTAGCTAGTAATGAGAAATATCCTTCTGCAAACCCTCAGGAATTAATAAATCCAGTCACTGGTCATCAATGGCTGCTAACAACACAGGACAGACTGACCACCAGATGTCTGGGACCTCTGGAAGAGCACCCCACCACTGGCAAATGACTTTTGTCAACCCGACAGCTGACCCACCAGATCAAAGTTCAATCAGATCAAGCCGCTAAATGTAACTACTGATTTACAGGGAGCACAGAAGACAGAGGAACCTGTTAAACTACAGCACAGCAATGAAATCGGGCAAATCTAGACTGGCCAACTCGACAGGACAAGCCACCCAGTTTCTTCCACAAATACATGGGAGAGAAATGGAGGGACAGATCTATACGTGTTAAAGATAATTAAGAAACATATCAACCAAGAGTTGTTCCAAGAGGAACTTACTTGGATTCTGATTTAAGCAGAGAGTTATAAGAAACATTTACAGCATTTGAGACAACTGAAAATTATAACACTTGCTAGATATTAAGGAAATACTTATTTTTTAAAGAAGTGATAATAGCATATGACTATGTTTTTTAAGCGACCTTATTAAAAGATAATGCTGAAATATTTCTAAGAACAATTAAAAATAAATAAAACCACCTCTACAGAGGCCACCCCAAAGCAATGCAATCAATGTGACATGTACTATATACCTATATACCTGAATGCTCAGTGTTCTTCCTTCAAATGGAGATTATCCTATCAGGTTAAAGGCATCTGGCTTCCTTCACAGACTTTGCCTAGTCTGTGCTGAATTCTTTCACTCTACATACCTCCTCTCCCCCCAACACACACCTTCTTTTATTATCTCTACAAGTGCCATCTGGACACTTTCTGAACTGCCCTGAACCCTTCTCGCGTCACAGTGAACATGAGCATGAACGACATCCGTTATAGGGCAATATCTGCTTTACAAAAACTGATTAACAGAAAAGAGGGAGTTAAAGAAGCCATGATATTAAGAACAGAAAGACATAAAACTGTACTGCTAACCCTACATTGCGTTGTACAATTCATTGTACATTTTCTCTGATTATAGAAATCACTATTTTTTTTTAAAAAACATTTATTATTTCAGAGAGAGCATGTGAGAGTGAGCACACACATGCGTGTGGGAGGAGGGGCAGAAGGAGAGGAAGAGAGAGAGTATCTCCAGCAGACTCCCTGCTGAGCGCACTGCCTGACTCAGGGCTCGATCCCGCCACCCGTGAGTTCATGAACTGAGCTGAAACCAAGAGTTGGACACTTAACCAACTGAGTCACCCAGGCACCCTACCCTTTGATACTACTATTCAAACAAATTTTAGATAAAGAGACATATGAAATATGCAGAAAATGGTATTAGAAGAAATCACCATTACCTTTACAAAAGGATTACCACAGTCTCTTTAAGCACTGCATCCCTCTATTCCACTTTCTGGATGGACGGACAGATAGGTACACGAGGCCACATACTAGGTCTGGTTTGGTCCAATGAGTGTTTTTTAAAAATTCCAAAAAAATTGCTGACATTTTAAAATGACAAGATTTCAACAGAACTCAGAACTGGATATCCACAATGCCATGTGCCACCCATGTCCCCAGGCTCTTCCTAATGCCAAGGTCAGGGGCCAGTGGCCAGTTAGCATCAGGTTCGCACCTCTGCTCTTCTGACACCTGGCCAATCTGTTCTTTGTCCTAGCAGCCTGCTAGGCAGCAGACATTGAAGTCTGTGTCCACTAACTTTTGCACAGCTGTTTTTAGATAAATAAAACATGTTCATACTGATGCTGGAAATTTTGCTGGTAATTTTTTCTTAAGTTCACATAAAATAAGGAGTTGATAAAGGGCATTTTGAACATAAAAGTAACACAAAGAACATAGAAACACCTATTCTGCGTGTTTCTTCTGTCCTTAATTAAGGCCCAGGGTGACTCAGATCCCTCAATCCCCCAGCACACACAGCCTCACCTGCGTTGCTCCCAGTTCCTTTCTGCTTTTTTTTCTTGGCTAGTTGAATGGCTCGGGAATCAGTTCTTGCTGAGCCCCCACTTTCCTGAGACCAAAGAAAAGTGTGTCAGTCACTCGTTCCAAATAGTAAAGGAAGGGTAGCAAGGGAACTACGGAAATGTACTAAGTCTGCCTCCTGAACAGAGTAGATAGAGTCCAATAATCTTTGAGGATCTCCAGCAAAGGTTCACGGAGAATCAAATGTTACATCCAATTATAGTGACAACTAAACAGAATGAGAGTTGGAACAATATACATAATTTTATTATCCAGAGAAGCAAAGTTTATTCCTCCAAAGTCTAAAACATATTAAAATACTTTACACAGAAACTGTTATAAAAGGAGTTACATACTTCTCTGCTGTCTGAAACAACCAGCCTTCCCTTGGTGGTTCAGGATTAATTAACTGCAGCACTTCTCAACATTCTCCAGAACATGCCACACAACACTTGTACGGCAGACCCAGGGAGGTCCTATTTCATATACCCACTACAGAGGCCGCTCTGGTGGCAGGTGCTGGACTCAAAAGTTATATACACCAAAACAAGAACTACATTACTGAATTCAGAAAGGTTACGGAGGGAGCCAAACAGTCCCATTCAAATGGGACTTCACTTCTGTAAATTTGTGAACGTTTGATGAGAAAAACAGCTTAATGCTTACCACTACAAAAAGAAAAAGAACATCCCTCAACAGCTTGTGGCATACCTGTAACCCATTCACCACACACCATCTGTGCTCAGAGAATCGAGGCAGCCCAACGTCACACAGCTAGCGAGAAAATGAACAAGGAGTCAGGATCAAGGTCATGGCGGCTCGTCCTGCCTCCACCCACAGTTATGGCTCTGGAGATGCAGTGGCACCAAGGAACTATGGTTTCCCAAGGCACCAAGGCCCTCCACACAGGCCCTGCCTCCCCACTGACCTCTGAGCCTCGGCCATCTCCCCCTCTGGCCACCTAAGCAAAGGCTGCCAAGTATGGCTATGCCACTGACAAGTGGGAGCCATCAGAAAAGGTACGACAGACTGTGCTTCTCTCAGACTGAAAGGCTCATGGTAGATGGGTTACCACATCCCTCACAACTGATTCAAATTCAAAGGATTTAACTTTAAAAAAAAAAAAACTGTGGTAAAATAAGATTTAACATTTTGAACAATATAAATATCACCATCAAATTTAACCTGTGCCACAAAGAAAAAACCTATTTGATCATTCCCATCTGAGACTGAGGAAATAATCAGACTCTCCCCCAAGAATCTTTAATTAAATAATTTTAAATTAAATTATATTAAATGTATTAACTGACATAAATATAATTAAAGTATATTAACTGTCGAGCCTCAAAATTGGAGAAGTACTCTTATAACCCTCCAGAAAGAAAAGCTCACAAACCGCATGGTTTTAAAGTTTCCATTAAACCTGATGTCACGATTCCTCTTCCTCTGGCCATTACTAAGTCTAAGGACCTGTTATTCCGTGAAAAGCACAAAGGCAGAACATCTCAACATTATGAAATACGCCCCCCCCCTTTTTTTTTTCAAGAAAAGAAACATATCATCACAGAATCACAGAACTCAAAAGGACCTTAGAAATCATCTAGCCAAACCCCCTCATTTTAGAAATAAATGAGAACTTAAGGCTCAGACAGGATAAGTGATTTCCTCAAGGTCGTAAAACCTAGTCAGTTCCAGACTCAAGATCAGAATTCAGATTTCCAGACTTGTAGTCCAGGGCTCCATCTTTTCGCAAACCAGTAAGAAATGTCTGCACATGAACGATTAATCCAGAACATCCTCAAAACCGAGTGTAAGAGAAGCGAGTTACGCGGTGGTGACTGAATAGAGCACTTCATACCAAATAAAAGTTGCCGGTCCCCGCACTGAGCCCCGTGTCTTTCTGAGGACTGTGCTTTTCCGCAGGGCTGCAGAACACCGACCTGGGCACCCCTCGGCTCCGGTCTTGCTGCCTCACGGTGTCGGGGCCAGGAGGCGAGTCTGGTTCCACTTTGATTGGAGCCAGCAATTCCGGGCCACCGGTGTTTCCAGGTGGGGGGCTCGGAGAGGTCAGTGTGGTGGTGTTGTCTGCTAAATGACCACCCGAGGTCAAAGCCTGTGGATCCGGACTCAAGTTCTTGACAGGCAGAGCTACCAGACAGCCTAATGCTCCTGCGCTTACAGTCGGCACGTCGTCCACACTGAAGCTGCTCTGCTGAAGAACTGTGGCTGCAGTGCCAAGAACAAGAGGGCTATCCAGGCTTGGAGGGATGTCACTGTGGGCCACCAACACCAGCGGGTCCATGGGCCCCAAGGAACTATTATTAGCAGGAAGGTTCCCTCCGAGTGAAGCACTCACAGAAGTAACATCAATAGTCAGGATTCCAGAGTTCAGCGCCTCATCTGAGGCCCCCGCCGCACTACCACCATCACCGGGTGCATCAGAGAAGAGCGCTGCCAGGTCTATGTTGTTGAGCTCACTTTGGCCTGGGCTGCCAAGCTCACTGCTGTGCGTAAGAGAACTCGGAGCTCCAAGCTGAGGGAAGAGATCTGAAAGAGAAATGAACACTCCAGTTGTTTTATGCACTTTAGCAGACTCGGAAGTTTTGTTTGTGCTGAGACATTATGTAGCAAGCAACCCTTCAAGGTAACATCAACATCTACTCCTCCTGCCCCTGCTGCCTGGTGCATCAAAGGTGGCCACACACTGAAGAAAGGCATTGCTTGATAACCTATCAGGCATTCTACAGACACTATTACAAATCCTTGAGCTCACAGGGATTTCTCCAGATAGGAAATGACCTGAGAGTCTAAATAACATTTCCTAAAGTCACATCAGCTGGTAATAGAAAGAGGCAAGACTTAAATCCATGTCTTTCTGGCTTCAAACCCTATGCCCTTTCTGCTACACAACAAGAACTGCACTCGGAAGCCCGTAAAACCTTCCACAGAACGCAAGTCTTCAGAAGTCAGACACAAGCTGAACTCTGGCTCTGGGATATTTTTGGAATCGGCTGGTGTCAGCTCATGTCTCATCAAAATCTATGCCCCACTTCACAACTAGCTGCCATTCCAAAACAAATTTGAGTCATCTGGGGATGATCAGTGGGGGAAAAAAAAAAACTGTCCTGTCTGGCATGCTCTGGGATCAAGGCCCTGGCTCAAGGTCCCAACCCTAGGACTACAGAGAACTAAGACCATCAGGCCCCAGGCACTCTGGAGCTATGTCCCCTCCATGGAGCTTCTCCTGATGGGCTCCCCCAACCACTATATTTGCAACCTCCAACACTCCTTCCTCCCCCTAGGCCATGATCATCCTGAGGGTAGGGAGTCTATCTGACCCACAATGTCCCTTCAGCACCAGGCACCAGCGCCTGGCCCCTAAGCAGCACTTAATGATTATAGCAAAAATAATTTAGTAAATCCCTCTTTAGTCTTAATTGTTCATTCAGCCTCAGTTGTTCCCATCACTCTTCTAATATTTGATTCTCTGTTATTCAATTAAGTAACGTGAACAGACTACCCTTGAAGGAATAATGAGCATTAACATACTTTTACAAAATTTCATTGAGGGGTGCCAGCCTCAGTTGGTGGAGCACATGACTCTTGATCTCGGTTGGGGTTGTGAGTTCGAGCCCACGTTAGGTGTAGAAATTACTTAAAAATAAAATGTTAAAAAATTTCAATGAATATTCAAGTCAGAGATTTATACACCAGTACACCCAATCAATCATCCCAAATCCTAGGACTCTTAAAGCACCAAGTAAACAGGAAGATGAGAATACAAAGTATTTGGGTAAGGGAGCCAAACAAGGCCCTGAAGTTAATCCTTCCCAAGAAATTTGTAGCTGAAGCTTCTAGAAAATGCCAGTGCCCGGCCAGAGGGAAAAGGCTCTCTCAGTTCTCTGGCTCTATTCCTTCTACACCAACTGTTAGCTAATCCCAAACTCATACTTTCCAGTGGTGGACACCAGCTCAGAGTGCCTGTTAATAGTTCTAATGCAAACCTATGAAAGAAATCCACTACAGACCCTCCCAAAATAAATTAATAACCAAATCCCAAATATTATCTTCTTTAGCTGTCAAACTACTTTGAAATTTAAAAATAGTATCGATATATTATTGCTTCTTCACTAAGTATCTGAGAACCAATAAAACAACTTAAAAAAATGGCAGAGATTCAGAAATTAAGAATGGAAAAGTGTCTCTTTTACAAAACCTTCCAAAAATTCCTTTGACTATCTTGAGAATTTCATAGGGATAAAAAATTAATAATAATCTCGGTGTGGATACCAATTTGTTCACAAATTTCCTATTTAGTGCTGAAATCACAGATATTTACTGGACACCTGCTATTGTCGAGATATTCAGAAATCATTAAATGTTAATTAATAGAGCATCTAGACCAAGGTTACAATCGTGACCTCGCTCCAGCACTTCTCAGTGTATGGGACCTCAGACAAATCCCTCTCCTTTCCACCTCAGCTTCATCAAAAACAGAGCAGTGAACATGCCCCTGCCCCAGGACCACCGTGAGGGGACTCCAACAGCCAATCCAGGGCCTGGCAGAGCCCCTGGCAGCGTCAGTCCACAACAATGCAGGTCCCCAAGCACCCGTTTCTCACGAGGCTAGCGCTGGGACACTATATTAGTTATCCACCTCTGACCACAAGCAGGGGAGAATTGACACACAAGTCAGTCAATGGCACATTATAAACTCAGGGCCTGGGAAACACAGGCACTACAGAGCCCCTAAGAGGCTCTCACATGGAGACAGAGTCTAAGGAAACTCCTGTGGAATGAATGATGCTGTCGCTGACTTCTGAATGAGCCAAGCCAGAAAAGGAAGAAGAGCAAAGAGGCCCAGGTGCACGGTATCCCACAGTGCCAGCTCAGAGCCAGGAGTGGTGAGGGCTAAGTTCTAGAGACAGAAGTAGCAACCCGACCCCTGATGGCCTCTCAACACCAGCCTACAGCTCTTGACTGGACTCTGTGAGTTGAGGGGACAGCCTCTCACAGGAGTCCTCATAACATCTAGAGTTCAGAAGGGCAGCTTCTTAAATCCCAGCGAAATGGCAATTACGTTAGAGCCAAAGGAGTGAGGTGACCACATCTATAACAAGGTGGGAAGAAGCCAGAGGAAGGACATTTCCTTCAGAAAACTACACAAATTCTACTCCGTGTTTTAGTGTTTTTTTTATTTTTATTTTTTTTATAAATGTTAGCCATTATTATTTTTTTTTTAAAGATTTTATTTATTTATTTGACAGAGAGATAAGAGAGAGAGCACAGATAGAGTGGCAGGCAGAGGGAGAGGGAGAAGCAGGCTCTCCGCTGAGCAGTGAGCCGGATTCGGGGCTTGATCCCAGCACCCTGGGATCATGACCTGAGCTGAAGGCAGACGCTTAACCGACTGAGCCACTCAGGCGCCCCTCTAATCCGTGTTTTAAAGATGAGGAAACCGAGGGACGCCTGGGTGGCTCAGCTGGTTAAGCGACTGCCTTTGGCTCAGGTCATGATCCTGGAGTCCCGGGATCAAGTCCCACATCGGGCTCCCTGCTTGGCGGGGAGTCCACTTCTCCCTCTGACCCTCCCCCCTCGCGTGCGTTCTCTCTCATTCTCTCTCTCAAATTAAAAAAAAAAAAAAAAAAAAAAGATGAGGAAACCGAAGCTTGAGGACCTGTGCGTCGCCTGGAACCCCCCACCGGGAAGTAGCTGTGCCCCCAGGGCTGGTGCTGCCTATCACCCAGGTGGCAGGGAGGCAGCATGCTCAAGTGACCGTAAGGCTAGCAAGGACTTCCCCGGCCAGGAGCAACCCCACAGCACCCCAGACAGCAGGGTGGTGTGAGCTCCAAGGCAGAGGCACCACAGAGCCACCCAGACCCCTCAACAGTCTACCCATAGGGCTGTGCGTGCAGTCTCGAGAGGCAGACCGTCAGTCCTTTGCCACCATGCAGCCAGATGACCAGGCCTTCACGTGCCCAGAATCCCCGCTCCAGACTACGGCTGTGGTTCCCTCACCCCCTTCCCCTACCCAGGCCCTCAAGCCCCGCCCCCGCTCACAAGGTGAAACACTGCTCTGCACAACCGGACAGAGAGAGGAGTGAAGACAGAAACAAGGGAGGGGCAGGCTCAGAATTCAGGACAAAGGTCACAGAGGGAGACAGACCTGGGAGACATATGCTAGGAAAAGCCAAGTAAAACACTAAAAATAAATAAGTAAACAAACAAATAACTGAATGCTCCTCAAGGGAAGCACTTCAGAGACAAGGGAGGAATTAAGGGTCAGAGGCAAGAAGTGGCAGAAGAGTCCAAAAGATGCCACTAGGCTTGGCAGCCATGGTCCATGGGCCAGTAAGACTTCACTGTGCTCAATTAATTTAACCTATAACCAGACAACTTCTGAAGAGGGCAGAGAAAGGAAGGACATGCTTTGGCTTCTCTGACACATGTCAAGCGTACACATCTTTGCAGTGTCCTAAGAGAGAAGTGAACCGAGCAGACCTGGGCGCCGGCTATGCTGTCGGACCACATGCGCCTTCATGCTGTGCTTGGAGGTGAAGAGTCTGTTACAGCTGGACACCGGGCAACGGCTTTTCGGAGCACCCACGTCCTGCAGGTGTTTCTTGGAGTGAATGTAGAGGCTGCTACGGGCAGAGAACCTGGCACAGCACCCTGGAACAAAAAGACCGATGAGTGGTAAACCTGAGGATTCCCAAGAACCCAGTGCTGACATTTCCTCCCATTGGAATCATAAGACAATGCATGCCCATGCTCCGGCCACTGGCCAGGGACAGATACAATACGCCTTAGGGCAGCATCACAAATGTAGGGGCCAAGGCAGGCTGCCCCCAAGGCAGGCCTTTCTGGCAGGCAGATTATGCCAGCTGGAAACAATCAAGGCCCAAAAGACTCGGGAATAAACTTTGACATCCCTCTGCCTACTGTCTAAAAGAATTTAGATGGAGGACATGCTCCAGGAAAAAAGCTACCACCACAGATAACTACATTATGATACAAACTAGGTATGGCGGACGGGGAGGACCTAGCAAGGCCTGTTTGATCAAAGTCTGCTCTGTGTCCCATTGTTTCTGTGGGCCAGCAAACACTTGTTCACCAAACATTTACTTGTTTTCATTTTCCTATGAGATGCTTTCCTTCCCTCTGAAAGTCCCAGGTCCCTACCCACCCTTCTCTTTAGCTCAGGATGACATATATACTTCATTTTACCTGTCTCTGGAATCTCATGTCTGTGTGGCTTTTCCATACATATGAAATTAAATTTTATTTTCTCTTAATCTGTCTCACGTCAATTTAATTTAGTCCAGCTAGAACAACCTTGAAGGGCAGAAAAAAATTCTTCCTCCCTGACACAAGGAAATAAATTTGAAAGCAAACTGCATTTAAAAGGACACAGCAAGTTCCCCATCAGTTGTGTAGAAGACACATAACCTTGACAAGTTAACTCTGGGCCTGTTTCTTCACCCACTACACAGGGTTGCTGGGAAAACTAAGTCAAATTCAGTGTTAAACAGCCCCTTAAAAGTTCAATTGCTAAAAATTTGTACCAATTATCTGTACTTAGCTACTACTATAAAAACTGGAACCCTATGACATTTAGAGTTGGAAACTCTCTCAACAGATCACCAAAACCAATTCCTCTCATTTTACTACTGAGAAACTGAGGCCCAAAAGAACCAAGCAAATGACCCTAAATCAAGAGCACAAGTGAAGCCTGGAGGTGGCACCACCTTGCTGACAACTCAACGGCTTAGCCAGAGTCAGTAAGATCACAGACCTGCACGTATGTGTCAGGTGGGAAAACAAGACAAATTAAAAAATACCACCACCTTCCTCTTGGCCTAACCTCCCACTGCTGAAACTCAGCACCACAGGGACACACAGAGGGGAAGCACGGTTCTAGGCAGCTACAAGCTTGTGACTTGGTAGGGATGTGTAAACAATCAGCTGTCCTAACAAAGGGCAAAATAAAACCAGTGCTAGTGCCATGGAGTGTTCTAGAAGCAGAGGAAACAGTGTACCTCTTGAGAGGAGAGAAAAAAGATTTCAAGAGGTGGGTAGCATTTGAGGTGACTGGGTCTTGACAAATGGTAGGGGCCACAGAGCAGAGCAGGAGGGTGTGCAGGCCGAGGCACTGCCATCCAAGGCGTGGAGGCCACGAAGCAGGGTGGGCAGAGCTTGGACTCTGGAGCCCAACTCTAGCTCAGACCCTACTGGCCATGTGCCTTATTTATTCTTTCCGGGTCTCCTTTTCCTTTTCTGTAAAGTGGGAATGACACCCGCCTCACAGGGGTTATGAAGACTACACGTAAACTATCCCAACCTACAGAGTGCTCGCACAGTGTCCACTGAAGTGGAGCGAACATCACGGCACTTGTGGCAGCTTCTTGGGATGGCGAGGTGGAGCTGCTGGAGTCTAGGGCCTGGGGGGAGGCCTATTTTAGGAAAAGAGGCTATGAAGACAGAATATGGCCAGATGACTAAGGGTTTTGGCTGCCTCAGAGGAGTTGTGAACTTATTTCATTTTCAAACAAAGCTTCCAGCTTGTTTCCAGGTCAGGCTCATGAGAGAACATTTGGAAAACACACGAGAACAGACGCCTCCAGGCTCACCCCCAGGTGCACTGTCTGCAATGTGTGCTTTGCTCCACATGGTGCCCAGGGGTACTCTGTACCTGCCATGTCCCTCGGCCCCCTTTCCAGGTGGGACTCCTCCACACAGACTTAACTGCTTTGCCGAGGACAGGGGTCAACCACAACAGGGATGTCTGCCACACTCGTCAGCAGTGATTTCCATTTTAAAAAATACTTGCTAACTCGACAGAGAACAAAATATTCTTCATTTTCATTTGTACATCCTTTGATGGCCAGCAATGTGACCATTTTTCCACGTGTGTTAATGGCTGTCTTTTCCTAACTGCAACAGTATCTACACCGAGATTTGTATCCATTCTTAACAAATCAAAACTATTAATACTAGCACCCCACATTTATACCAAGTTACCCCCACCCAGAGGAGGGGCAGAAGCAGCCCATCAATGACAAACACCATGGGAATCTCAACTCCCATCTACCACTTACAGGAGGACCACACACATCTTCCAACCTCTACTCTGTATGCCTTGACTCTGTATACACTGCCACGGCGTATGAGAGGTGAGGCCGCTGCGGCCACCACCATACACACACATACACACACACGCACACGTGCGCGCGTGCCATCCTCACTTGACCACCCTGCCCTCCCCCATACACACTCACCGCTGTGTGGCCCTACCCTCCCTGTCTCCTCCAATTACTATGAAAAGATGGGTGGTGACGATTCTTTGATTTTTTTGTTGTTTTTAACTTTTTATTATGAAACATTTCAAACATTACAAAAGCAGAAAAAATGGTCTAGTCACCCATATTCAAGAATTATCAACTCTCATTAAAAAAAAAAAAAAAAGAATCATCAACTCTCAGCTCACCCAAAAAAGGGTCCTAGGATCCTCTCCCGAGGCTCCTGCCCTCACCTCCACTCGCTGGAGAAGCGCGCTCTTCAACCAAGCACCACTGGTCACCCCATCTGCACCTGCCTCTACCAGCTCGACATGCTCAAAGTTCTCAAGCTTCCAGTTACTGCAAGGCAGAAACCACCCCTCCTCTGTAGCCAGCTACCACCCCCTTCCTCTTTCCCTCCCTCACAAGCCACCTCCTGCCTTACCCTACCCCACCACTCAAGGCACTAGAGCAGGGCTCTGCCTGAGCTACTCCACCGAACCTTGACCCTCACCCTACAAGACCTCACTGACCCTGCTGGAGGAGCCCATGGTCCTCACCAAACTGCCGCCCCTCAGCACTCAGGACGGACCCTCTCCTTTCCCAGACATCCTCCTCTCTTGGCTTCAGTGCTACCAAGGCTACAGTCTTCCCATTCCTTCTTAGGCCCCTGCCAGGGCACCCCTTCTACTTTTCCACCTGAGTTTGTGGCTGTCCCCAGGGTTTTTGTCCTAGGCCTTTTTGGTTTAATAGCAATGGTAACAATGGCTACTGCCATAATAGGGCCCTTTCAAAACAACCCTGTGTTACGACCACTTCAAAGATGGGGAAAAGAGGCAGAGAGTGCTTGAGCCACTTGTCAGAGGCTACAGAGCGACTTAAGCGGCAGGCTTGGGATTGGGGTCCAGGAAGCCTCAGGCCTTCAATCACCACACTCCTCCGCCCCTCTTCAGCGTACACCAATCCCTGAGCGCTGCATCCACTTCCGTGGCTTAGATCATCACCATGTGCTGCCTGCCTCACTCCCAGCCCACCTCCTCACCAACCCCAGCAAGCAGTACATCCCTGCCTCCTGAGCATCTGAACTTGGAAAGCCTGTGGGCACCTAAAATGCAGCACATTCTCTTCCTCCAACCACCAGCCCTGTGTGCCTACCTCAAGTGAGATGCTGGATCCAACTACTGCTTCACCCAAAACCCCTACTCCCAAATCTATCACCAAGCACTGCTGGTGCACTGTCTAACTCCTATCTCTCTCATCTGTGCCCTCTCTCCCTTCCCACTGCCAAGCCCCAGTGCAGGTGCCAATCATCTCCCCAGGAAACCAGACTGAGCCTAAAAACTCAATCATGGTCCCATCACTCCCCTGCCCTGAGCACCCAGCCTGCTGCTCTCACCATTCTGGGAGATGCCCCTACACTGGCCTCGCCTGCCTCCTCTACCCCTGGATAGCTCTGCCTCCTTCTTCAGCCAGCTGGGAGACGACTCCCACGCCCCCATGCTCTAGGAGCAGTCTGGGTGACCTGTGTGTCCCCACAGCACCCTACAGGTACTGATCTACCTGGTGTGCCCCAACTGGAGCTCTGATGACAGGAGGAACTGTGTCTTGGTTAAACCATCTGTATTATCTTCATGACATTCTAGGAACCGGTCTTGGCTTCAAATTGGTCTTTATTATCCCTTTTCCAGATAAGGAAACTGAGGCCCAGAGAAGGTGGCCTGAGATCATCACCTGAGGGAGGGGGGAGCCAGGAATGAGACTCACAAGCACACACTGACCTGCTCTGCCCTCCCACACACCTGCAGCACTTACAGTAGGCCAGCACACACGAGCCACGAGCACACTTCTGCCCATGAATCATGCCTTCGCTATGTAGAGAAAAAACATCTGAATGCCCTTTTTAAAAAGCTAGCCTAACTTAACTGCTGTCCAATCACAGCATGCACAGCTAACATTTACTGAATCCATGATAGGTGCCAGATGCCAAAACAGGCATTTTTCACAGCTTATTTCACCTACTCCTCACAACCACCACATTAAACAGGTAGTAACTAGAGCCACAGATCTGGCGAGTGCACTTCAGAGCCAAGAGTCAAACCAGGTCTGATCCTAAAGTCTGTTCTTTTCAATACACTGCTCCCAAGATAAAACAATTAACTAAAACCGGCCAATTAAATCTAATGCTGCAACTTACACTCACCTTGTCTTGAAGCAAATAAAACTTACCTTTAAACAACTTAAACTTACAACAACATGGACACATACTAGTTTACAGCTCAAAGTAATATATTAAAATCTACCTTCCACGGGACACTCGAATGGCTTTGTGCCCAGGTGGGTGATGCTATGGCCTTTCAGGTGCTCTGCTCTCGTGAATGACTTCCCACAGCCTTCAACAGGGCAGGTAAACCTCCGGTCGTCATCATGTTTCCTGCCAGAAGAGAAAAACAGGGAACAGTGATTATTCACACAACCCAGAGATACCAGACCTCGGAGGTGATTCTTTGTTTAAAATTCTGCAAATTACAAACTCTTAGCATTTAAAGAAAATGATCAGTACATTTCAGAAAATCTTAATTCTCTCTAACCCATGTGGACAGGTTTGCAATTTAGCTAACCCTGTAATTAGAAATTCTACTTTAATGACAAGGCTGACTTGAGACTCAGACACATCAATTAGTGCTGCTTCAATCTAGGAACACACAGCTGGGTCCCAAACGTATTGATGAAGCTACTTTCAATGTTTAGAAATTCTGGTAACAAACAAGGTTTCCAAGCTGCAGAGGGCAAAGAGAAACATGCACAGAAAATCAACTGCAATGCTAAAAGGACCCACTCAAGTCCCTGCGTAAACACAGTTCTTTCCTAAGTACCACTGTTATACTTAAAACCTCTCAAATCCCCAGCTGTGCAAGCATGGACAAACCACCCAACCCTTCTGTGTCCCAATGCAAACCAGGAAAAGTAAGAACATCAAAGGCAGAGTCATTGTGAAGGTTAAAGGAGACACATATGTAAAGTGCTGAACATCACCTGCACACAAGCAAAGCCCTCCAAGGACATCGTTATCAGCATGGAAATTTTCTAATGACATCATGAAAGCTTCTTCCACAATGTTAACTTTTTTAAAATATTGAACTGTATATGAAATATGCAAATTACATTTAAAAACAAGTATACCTAGAAAAACTGACATTAGGTGATCAGATTCTGAGTGGTTTTCTTTTACAGCTTTCTGAACTTTCCAAACTATCTATAATGGGCTCCCTTTCTTATAACTTAAAAAAATCAACAGGTATTTAATCCATAGGCTTCTGCTACTGACAAACAACTCATTCATTTCCTATACGGCTAATTCAACCAAAATGTAAAGATTACCTTTTGTGTCGTAGGAGTTTAGACATGCTGGTGAAGGTCCAGCCACAACTGTCAGAGTCACAAATAAAAGGTCTTTCACCTTAGAAAAAGAAAAAAATTACACCACATAATCATAAATGCAAGCTAATCATAAAAGACAAATCTTAGGTGCAAATGCTCTATTCTCTAGCTCATTACCTGTATGACTTCTCAGGTGAATTTTCAGGCGACAGGCTTTGTCATATTGTTTGCTACACCCAGGAAAGGAGCAAGAAAAGAGTTCTTGTTCCCTGAAGTGAGCTCGGTTATGGGAAAACAGAGCACTCACTGTGATGAATGTCTTCTCGCAGCCTGAACAAAGAAAACACAAACCCTGCTCACTGGTGTGACAAAAATCACATAACATAGCTAAACTAGTCACCCCTCCAGGACACTATTCACACTGAAGCAAACAAGAAAGAAAATGAGTCAGAAGCACCTCCAGAAAGTTACAACCACCGTTACAACCATTATTGTAATAGTGGCTAAGGGCAGCCAATAAGCACACGCAGGTCACCTGCTGTGATACGACTTAGATAGGAAGCGAATGTTCAAGGGAAAGTCCTCCAATCACAGCCATGTGCTCTCCGTTTCCACAGCACAGATCTTTCTTACATTTTGTGAACTCAAATGTCAATGCTGTCTGTGTGAGACCAACGAAAATCCAACAAGATATTAGATACTAAGGAACAAGGATTCTGTCTGGGAGGGCCGAACTTGGAAGGGCCATAAACCATTGTTCTATCCGAGACTTTGCCCCTCCACGTGATACTGTGTTCTCCAAAATTACAAATGTCCTCCCTGACATCCTCTGCAGCAGCCCCCGCTGTTACCTCGCTTCTCCTTTTCCTTTTGCTTATTTCACCAGGGTTCCCTGCTGTGAAAGGAGGCTACCAGGGTCGTCTTCATTCACATGGCCTTTTCCTTCATTCCCATCTTCAACCCCAGTTGAGCCACCAGAAAAGAGCCTACCTCAGCAATCCCCAGACTTTCCACATTAATAGGTCTCCTTTAACAAAAAGATTCAGTGCTTAGAGTAGAAAATACCAGGTTGCAACATGCTGACCAGGTATCTTTGTGGCAGCTCTTCCCAGAGTCTGTAACATGCTACCATCGTGCCTATACACCACCCGGCAGATACACACTGCACATCAAAGCACTAGCCCCAGGAACCCTACTTACCCTTGCAACACTCAACTGGGAGATGCTCCTCTTCCTAAATGTCCGAAAATCATCCTCTTCCTCCTCTTTGGCATAAAACTGCCCTCCCTTCCCACCCCCTCATTCCCTATTTTGGGCTTTGGTGTATTCACACACTCCAACAGGTAAATCGCTCTGCCTTAGCAAGAACCACCCTCCCTGCAATCAACAGTCAAGCCTTTTGATCCTGCCTCTGCAATCTTTCCTACGTGGAACCCCCTCACCATTCCCACTGCCTCAGCAAACTCAGGTCTAGAACATTTAATGGGGCTTCTTCACTGGTCCCTCTCCTGAACCCACCCATCCTGAACACTACTGATCATCCAACCCAAAACTCCCTGATCTTCCTAGTACTATACTTGGAATAATGCTCTTTGTGCATTTTACTAGGGAGCAGTCTATAAGCCAGATTCATAGAGTACAACTGAAAAACGTTCTGAAACAGTGGTTTAAATCTATATTCTCCACAAAGAGGGATGCACAAGACCGTTCACAAGCATGTGGGGAAAAAAATATCAGAACCTATTAATATATTTTTCATTTCACCCTTTCAAAATCCCTACTATATTTAAGTGTATTTTCTAACAAACACATCACTATGAGAGCACTGCACATATATGATGCATCAATACACACGCAGGGCGCATGCTAGGCACACAGTTGAGGTTCTGTTTTAATGAAGAGGACACGGAAGGTCCCTCGCCCTCTACTGGACCCTCCCACACCCTTCCAACTTCACTCCCCACCTCACACCACCACCACAGCCCGCATTCCCTTCCTTGGCTTTGCTGTGTCACCCACCAACACTGTCTTCCACCCCAGCTCAAGAAAGCCAACTCCTTCCCAGGCAGCAATCTTCCTCCTGTGCCTCCCCAGGCACCTAAATCTGCCTCTCCTAGTGGAGTTCACTGTTTTGGAGCCTGCATTCCCTCCTACTGCAGGCAAGGACAGAAGGGAAAGGACCCTTCACTGGATTTTACCCACATTACTGGGCCTCAGACTCTTCATCTGTAAAATGATAATTTTTAGAACTTCCCAAAACTGTGAAGTCCAAAGAAAATAAAAGCATAAAAGGCCAGAAAACTGCAATGCACCACACACCTGTGACTATCCCCTCAGGGCCTTAGGGTGTTGCATCTGGCCAGATTCATCTGTGCCACCTAAATATCTGATAATTGAATGTCTAACTGATGAGAGACATAAGAAAACAGACACCTGACTCATAAATCAATTCTCTAGGAAGATGCTTTATCACCTTCATTAACCTGAAGCACCTCTAAGAGGGACCTGTTGCCTCCACCGCGGGAAAGGAAGGCTGTAATTCTTAGTGCTACCTTTGTCGAAATCCCCACAGCAATGCAGGGTTGAAGTGTCAAATCGAAATCACCTGAAAAGAACTGGAACACAAACACCAGAGTGCTCCGTTCCCGCCCCTCACTCTTGGCCCACGGAATTTAAATCCTGCTCAACTGAGCAGCCGAAGGCAGGGCGACGCCGCACCCACTCTGGGCGACTGAATTTGGACCTGGGGCCCCGGGAGCCCCCCGAAGCCCGCCCGCAGGCCCGTGGTGCGCGGTTACCGGGAAAGTCACACTTGTAGGGCCGCTCGGGCTCGAAGTGGGTGCGCTGGTGGGAGCTGAGTTTGGCGTGCGTGGGAAAGCGTTCGGAGCACACCTCGCACTTGAACAAGTTCTCCTGCTCGTGGCCCTTCATGTGCGCCTTGAGGTTGTACACGGTGGTAAACTTCTTCCCGCAGCCGCCCACCGGGCAGCCGAAGGGCCGCAGCTTGTCGTGCGACTGCAGGTGCCGCTTGAGCTTGTAGGAGGTAGTGAAGGCCCAGCCGCAGCCGTCCAGGGGGCACTTGAAGGGCCGCCGGCCCTGGCTGCTACCGTGCGTCAGCAGGTGCACCTTGAGCTGGTGCTTCTTGGCGAAGGAGAGCGCGCACTGCGGCTCGGGACAGCGGTAGCCCGGGGCACCAGAGCCGGGGCCCTGGGGGCCGCGGCGGCCCCCGGCCGGGCTCGCGGCCTCCTCGCCCGGCGGCGCGGGCGGGCCCCGGGGAGGCTGGCCGGGCTGCGGCGGCGCGGCGGCCAGCGTGAAGACGCCGTGATCGAAGCGCACCAGCAGGTCCTGGCTGTTGATGGTGACGGTGCCCGCCAGGGCCGCGCCGGACCCGGGGGCGGCGGCTGCGCCGCTGGGGCCCTGCTGGGGGCAAGGGACTGGGCTCGCGCCAGCGCCGGGCCCGACCTCCCGCCGCCCGGGGACCTCGGCCGCGGCGCCGCGCGCCACTTCCAGCAGTACCACGAAAGAGTCGCCACCGTCTTCGGGGGGCGGGGGGCTCGGCCCCGGGGCCGCCGACGCCGCCCGGGCCTCCCCGCGCAGCGGCCCCGGCCCGCCATCTTCGGGGCCCCGCAGCAGTAACAGGCGGCGGCGCGCGGGGCCCGGGCTAGGCGGTGGCCCCGGGCCTCGACGGAGTCGGCCGGGGCCGCCGCCGCCATGTTGGGCTCCGCGCGCGGTCGGGGCTGCGAGCAGCTTCGGAAGGTCCATCTTGGGCCCAGCCGCGGCGTCCCAGCCGCCGCCTCAGAGGAAGCGCGGTCCGCCCCGCCCAGCCGTGCGCGACGCCGTGCGGCCGCCGCGACGGGTCGACGCCAAAGCCCGGCGCGGAGCAAGACCGGACTCCGGCCCGGAGCTGCGCGTGCGCGTGAGCCGAGGGGCGCCGCGCGAGGCTTGCCGGGCTGGGGATGGTCGGCGCCGCCCAGGCGCGGCCCCGCGGGCCCTGCCTGCCGCCGAGCCTGGGGACTTCGGCCGACCCCGACCTCGCCAGCTGCGGCCTGACTCCCTGCATGGGGAACGACGCTCGCCTGACTTAACAATCGTATCTTTCATCTGGGTAGTGGATTAGTAATAGCAGCCAGCTATCTTCACACTCACAAATGTGAGGAAACTGAGGCACAGATAGCTTGAGTCCCTTGCCCGAGGTCACATAGCTGGGAACTGGGAGAGTCAGGGTTCGGGCACCAGGCTGGACTCACTGAACTGCGAACAGCCCAGCTGCCGCTGGCCTTTGGCTCATAGACCTTGCGCGAAGTGCCCCCAGATACTTCCCCGCCACCCAGCCCCTCCACCGGGGCCCCTGCCTACGCTCTTCCAATTGCATTTCCTACTAAACTTTGTACTGTCCCACACCGCCTCAGCCTTTACGCATTGTTGCCTGAACTCCTCCACCCCACCCCCTCAACCCGGATTCAGTCTGGAGTCCCTACACTTGGCTCCACGTCCCTGCCCTACGGACCCAAACTCCTCCTTCACGCCTAGTTTCTTAGGAAAATAACACCGCAGCTGATCCGTAGCCTCCACCACGCCCAACCCCGAATCTAGTCTCAATAGAGCCGACTTTTGTGATCTTCCCAAAGTGCAAATCAGCTGTGCCCCAGTCACTCCATTGCTCTTATTTCCTAGCTGGTCTCCCCCGCATTTCTCACCACTTCACCCCTTACTCTACAATCCCAGGGCTCCCCTATCTCTTTCCATTTCCTCCAGCAAGCCGAACTAGTTCTGCTAGACTGCACAGCTGGTCTCTGATTCCTCTAGGAAGACTGGCCTTCTGATCAGGTACACCCTCACCCAGCCCCTTATTCTCCACCCCACCCTCCGATTTGTTACCTCGTATAGTTCTCAATTGCTGTTGTTTTATTGGCCCCTTTCCTGGATAATTCATTGTCTGTGTACCCCTCTAGAATGTACACTCATTTAGGACAGGAACTGTGTCGGTCTCATTCACAGCTGTATGCTCAGAAGCTAGTAGTGGAGACTCTCAGTAAATATTTATTGATGAATGCCTTATTATTAACAGTTCTTTAAAAATAAGATACATAATATTGAAAAGAATAGGAAACATATATATATGAAATATGAATTTATGCCCCAAATATATTGGTCCCAGGAAAGAATAATCTTTTCAACAAATGGTCTGGGACAACTGGATATCCACACATGAAAGAATGAATTTGGACCCCTACTTCCCACCAGACACAAAAAGTAACTCAAAATGGATCAAGGACCTAAATGTAAGAAGGAAAACTCTTAAACTATTAGGAGAAAACAGTATATCTGTGTGACCTAGGATTAGGGGATGGTTTCCTAGATATGAAACTAAAAGCACAAGCAGTGAAACAAATTGGGCTTTGCCAAAACTGAAAACTCTCTTAGGTCAAAGAACACCAAAAAGAAAATGAAAAGACAACCCACAGAATGGGAGAATATTTGCAAATCCTATATCTGCTAAGCAACTACTACCTAGAATATATTTTTAAAAACCCATGACTCAACAGCAAAAACACAAGCCAATTTAAAAACAAAGGACTTGAATAAACACCTCCCCAGAGATGTACAGATGGCCAATAAGCACATGAGGAGATGTTCAACATCATTACTCATTAGGGAAATGCAAATCAAAACCACAAGGAGATAACATTCCTTATCCACTAATATTAGCAATAATTTTTTAAAATGAAAAAGGAGTGTGAGGATGAAGGAAAAACTGTAACCCTCATTTATGCTGGGAATGTAAAACGGTGAGGCCAGTGTGCAAGAAAGTTTGGCAGTTCCTCAAAAAGTTAAATATAGAATTTCCATATGACCCAGCAATTCCACTCTTAGGCATATACCCAAGAGAAATGAAAACACATTCACACAAAAACTTGTTTGTGAATGGTCATCATAGCAAAATCAATGCAGAACATTGTTTAGAAGGATCCCACTTGTATAAGGAGGGAAAACTATACCTATGTTCACATGCTTGCACATCCTTTTTATTATGTAGCATTATTCATTATTCATAATGCTACATAATAAAAAGTGGAAACAACCAAGTATCTATCAATAGACAAATGGGTAGACAAAATGCAGCATATCCACACAGTGGAATATTATTGGGCCATAAAATGGAGTGAAGTACTGATAAAGGGTACAACATGAGTGAAACTTGAAAACATGCAAGGGGGAAAAAGCCAGACACAAGACACCACATACTATAGGATTCCACTCATATGTCCAAAAAAGGTAAATCCATAGAGCCAGAGAATAGATTAGTGGTTGCCAGGGGATAGGAGAGGAGGGCAAATTGGAAATAACTGCTAAGAGCTACAGTGTTTCTTTTGGGAGTGATGGAAATGCCCTGGAATTAGACAGTGGTGATGGGTACACAACACAGTTGAATATACTAAAAACCACTGACTTGTACACTTTAAAATAGTGACTTTCATGTTCTGATTGGCTCTGCTAAAAATATATTATTGGGAAAAATCAATGCAGAACATTGTTTAGAAGGATCCCATTTGTATAAGGAGGGAAAATTATACCTATATTCACATGCTTGCACATCCTTAGAAAGTTTCTAGAAAGATACACAAGATACTGCTAGTACTTGTGACTGCTTCTAAAGTGAGGTGGGGAAGGGCATCTTCACTAAATACTTCTCTCCTGTTGGCACTATTTGCTTTTGTTTTAGATCATTAGTGGGATTATTTTTTGTTGTCGTTTTAATTCCAGTGTAATTAACATACAGTGTTATATTAGTTTCCAGTGCACAACATAGTGAGTGATTCAACAATTCTATACATTACTCAGTGCTCATCACAGTATGTGTACTCTTAATCCCCTTCACTATTTCACCTATTCTCCCCCTCCCAGCTCCCCTCTGGTAACCAACAATTTGTTCTCTGTATTTAAGAGTCTAGTTTCTTGTTCATCTTTTTTTCTTTGTCCATTTGTTTCTTAAATTCCACATATGAGTGAAATCAGATGGTATTTATCTTTCTCTGACTTATTTCACTTAGCATTATACTCTCTAGTTCCATCCAGATCATTGCAAATGGCAAGATTTCATTCTTTTTTACAGCTGAGTAATATTTCATTGTATACATACACCACATCTTCTTTATCCATTCATCTGTCGATGGACACTTGGACTGTTTCCTTATCTTGGCCATTGTAAATAATACTGCTATAAACATAGGGGTGTGTGTATTCCTTTGGATTAGTGTTGTCATGTTCTTTGGGTAAATACCTAGTAGTGCAATTGCTGGGTTATAGGGTAGCGCTATTTTTAACTTTTTGAGGAACCTCCATACTGTTTTCCAGAGTGGCTGCCCCAGCTTGCATTCCAGCAATAGTGCAGAAGGGGTCCCCTTTCTCCGCATCTCTGCCAACGACCTGTTGTTTCCTGTGTTGTTGATTATAGCCATTCTGACAAGTGTGATGTGATATCTCATTATAGTTTTGATTTGCATTTCCCTGACAATGAGTAGTGGTGAGTATTTATTTATGTCTCTGTTAGCCATTTGTACGTCTTCTTTGAAGAAATGTCTGTTCATGTCTTCTGCCCAACTTCTATTGGATTATTTGTTTTTTGGGTGTTGAGTTGTATAAGTTCTTTATATATTGTGTCTATGAACCCTTTATCAGATATGTCATTTGCAAATATCTTCTCCCATTCAATAGGTTGCCTTTTAGTTTTTTTGATTGTTTCCTTGGCTGTGTAGAAGTTTTTTATTTTGATGTAGTCCCAATAGATTAATTTTGCTTTTGTTCCCCTTGCCTCAGGAGACATATCTAGAAAAATGTTGCTATAGTCAATGTCAGAGAAATTATTGTCTGTGCTCTCTTTGAGGATTTTTATGGTTTCAGTCTCACATTTAGATCTTTAATCCATTTGAATTTATTTTTGTGTGTGGTGTAAGAAAGTGGTCCAGTTTCATTCTTTTGCATGTAGCTGTCCAGTTTTCCCAACACCATTTGTTGAAGAGACTGTCTTTTTCCCATTGGATATTCCTGCCTCCTTTGTCAAAGTTAATTGACCATATAATCATAGGTTTATTTCTGGGCTCTCTATTCTGTTCCATTCATTGATCTATGTGTCTATTTTTGTGCTAGTACCATACTGTTTTGATGACTACAGCTTTGTAGTCTATCTTGAAATTTAGGATTGTGGTACCTCCAGTTTTGTTCTTCTTTTTCAACATTGCTTTGGCTATTTGAGGTTTTTTTGTGGTTCCATACAAATTATGTTTGTCCTCCCAATCCCTGAGCATGGAATGTTTTTCCATTTCTCTGTGTCATCTTCAATTTCTTTCATCAATGTTTATAGTTTTCAGAGTACAGGTCTTTCACCTCCTTGGTTAAGTTTATTCCCAGGTATTTTGTTATTGTTGGTGCAATTATAAATGGGATTGTTGGCTTAATTTGTCTTTCAGCTAGTTCATTATTAGTGTACAGCAATGCAATGAATTTCTACATATTGAGTTTGTATCCTGTGATTTCACTGAATTCATTTATCAGTTCTAATAGTTTTTCTAGAAGTTTTTTGGGGTTTTCTATACATAATATCCTTTCATCTGCAAACAGTGACAGTTTTACTTCTTCCTTACCAATTTGGATACCTTTTATTTCTTTTTATTGTCTGATTGCTATGGCCAGAATTCCCAGTACTATGTTGAATACAAGTGGTGAGAGTGGACATCCTGGTCTTGTTCCTGACCTTAGGGGAAAAGCTCTTTGTTTTTCCCCATTGAGTATGATGTTTTTCATATAAGGCCTTTATTATGTTGAGGTATGTTCCCTCTAGAGAGAAGGTTAAAGGTTTTTATCATGGATGGACATTGTACTTTGTCAAGTACTTTTTCTGCATCTATTGAAATGATCACATGGTTTTTATCCTTTCTCTTATTCATGTGATGTATCATATTGATTGCTTTGCAAATACTGAATTACCCTTGCATCTCAAGAATAAATCCTACTTGATTGTGGTGAATGATAGTTTTAGGGTATTGTTGGATTCAATTTGCTAATATTTTCTTGAGGATTTTTCTATTTTCATCAGAGATATTGGTAACTACAGAGTTCTCAAGATCATGAGTGTTTTTAAAGTAATTTTTATAATTAAATAATTTTTTCCACTATGGAAAATAGTATGGTGGTTCTTCAAAAACTGAACATAGAATTACCATATGACCCAACAATTCCACTTCTGGGTAGATACTGAAAAGAATTGAAAGCAGGGACTCAGTCAGATATTCACAAAGCCATATACCCAGCAGCATTATTCACAGTAGCCAGAAGGTGGAAGCAATCCAGGTGCCCATAGATGGATAAATAGCTAAACAAAATGTGGTTTATGTATGCAACAGGACATCATTCAGTCCTCAAAAGGAAGGAAATTTTGACGCATGTGACAACATGGATGAAACTTGAGGACATTGTGCTACATGAAATAAGCCAGTCACAAAAATTCTATTTACATGAGGTCCCTAGAGTTGTCAAATTCATAGAGACAGAAAGTAGGATGGTGGTCACAGGGGCTGGGGTGGAGGGAGGGTGAGTCAGGGCTTAACGGATATGGAGTTTCAATCTGGGAAGATGAAAAAGTTCTGGAGACGGATGGTGGGAATGGGTGCACAATGGTGTGAGTGTACTTCATGCTGCTGGACTGCACTCTTAGAAATGGTTAAAGTGGTAAATATTATGTTATGCATATTTTACCACAATAAAAGAAAAATTTTAAATTTTTAATGAAAAACATTTGGTGGGAATATGGGTGAGTTTCATCTTTTGGATTTTTCAGGTTTTAAAAGATACTTTCAGGGGTGCCTGGGTGCCTCACTGGGCTAAGCATCTGCCTTCTGCTCAGGTCATGATCTCAGGGTCCTCGGATGGACCCCTAGATTGGGCTCCCTGCTCAGCGGGGAGTCTGCTTCTCCCTCTCCCTCTGGCCTCCCCCCCACCCACTCCAGCTTACTCCCTCTCTCTTCCAAAAAAATAAAATCTTTTAAAAAAAGATACTTCTGGTATCTTTCATAACACTTTAAAATGGGTGAAATCAACTTTAGTGAACATTTGGCAAGGACTCATCTCACTCTTCCTACTGCCTGAGGTTCTCCATCACTGCAAGTAATAGGGCTTATAGTGAGGAGCAGATCTCATGTGCTGGGCTTGAATAGTTGTTGTTCAGTGGTGTCTCAGTCAGAGAGGATGTCTCCAAGCATGTGTGTGTCAGGAGTGGTTTGGGGCAGCCAGGGAGAAGACATAAGGTGCTTGTCATACTTGTTTGCATCTGGGGAGAAATCCCACCAGCCCAGATGTTGCTGGGTGCCCAGTACTATAGCTGGGGGAAAAAGGGTGCAAGAATACCTGACTCCAGGGGTCCCAAACAGACCAGGTTGGGCCACTCACCGCTGACAAAGTCCAAAGGCACAGTAACGAGCAGTGGTGAAACAAAGGAATTAATTTACTGAGGCACCACCAGGAAGACCGCGGACTAGTGTCTCATAGACTGTCTCCAAAGTTCCGAAAATAGACCCAGTTGATATAAGGAAAATGTGGGGCAAAGGTGGATGGGTACATGCAGGTGGGCCGTGAAGGTTTTATCCTGGGCATGGTCTTTCTGGCTTAGGGCAGTCCTTATTGCTTCAGGGGTAGTTTCATTCCCATTAGGGGTTGCTTGGCCGCAAGGGTCTTTTGCCTGAATTAAGAAACAAAATGAAAAGAAGAATTTAATCAATTAGAAAGTACTGATTGAGGTCAAAATGGAGGGAGCTGAAGTCCGCTTTGAGCACTCTGATGGCATCCCTGTGGCCTTTGAATTGCCACTGTCCATGTGCAGGGTATCGCAAGTTCTGGAAGGAGTAGGGACGGGCTGCGGTTGGGAGTTCCAACGTGTGTGTTCTTTCCAACACCACTGAGACAGGGAAACTAAAGGGACCCAATGAAAAACTGCTTTTTTCTCCTTTTCTTGCTTCTATTCTTGCTGGGACCTATATGCCTGCCTTACACACACCTCATCGAACAGATAATGTGTGTCCTCCTTGTAAAGGTCAAGGAGTTAATGATCTCTTTGGAGGCTTCCAGCACAACAGGTAGCATCTAAGGAGTGGCCGGTGGTGTCATTATGAATGTTTTCCAAGACCACTGACTCACCAAGACCCCTGGCTCCAGGGCAGAAGTGACTTACGGAGGACACCTAAACACTTGTCTTTGTTCCTGGATGCCTGAGAAGACACGTGTGCTGAACCACAACCCTTAATAAAAACCCCAGACCCCAAGCAAAGATGAGACTCACTCTTTTTTCCTTTCTGAGTCTTCTAGATGCTCTGTCTGTATGCGCTCTCTCGATGTCTGCGATAAACTCTGCTCTCACTTCCTCTCCGCGCATTTGATTTCTATCCAGCATAAAGCCAAGGATCGTCTTGGCTGGTCCTGTAGGAAGCCCTCTGGGTCCTCGGACCTCGCCAGCCTCCATCACCACTAACCAATTAACCCAATTCTGACACTATGTACCTGGAGATTGCCTAGGTAATGGGCTCAGTCCTACAAGACAGCCCCCCGCCCCCCACACACATCAGTTTCAAGTCAGCTGTGCTTCTGATTGACCGGCAGTAGATTGGAGGTTCCCATGACCTCCTCCTTGGGTTTGATTCATGTGCTAGAGTGGCTCACAGAACTCAGAGGAACTTTTTTTTAAAAGATTTTATTTATCTATTATCTATTTGAGTGAAAGAGAGAATGAGAGAGAAAGTGAGCACGAGCCAGGGAGGAGCAGAGGCAGAGGGAGAAGCAGACTCCCCACTGAGCAGGGAGCCCGCTGCAGGGTTCAATCCCAGGACCCTGGGATCATGACCTGAGCTGAAGGCAGACATAACCAACTGAGCCACCCAGGCACCCCTCAGAGGGACATTTTACTTACCAGCTTACCAGTTTATTATAAAAGGAGATAACTCAGGAACAGCCAGATAGAAGAGACACATAGGACAAGGTATGGGGAAGGGGCACAGGGCTTCCATGCCCTCTCAACATGCCATTCTCCCCAAATCTCCATGTGTTCCCCACCACGGAAGCTCTCCTAGCCCTGTCCTTTTGCATTTCTTTGGTGGCTTCAATATTTTTTTTTTTTTAAAGATTTTATTTATTTATTTGACAGAGACAGAGATAGTGAGAGCAGGAACACAAGCAGGGGGAGTGGGAGAGGGAGAAGCAGGCTTCCCCTCGAGGAGGGAGCCCGATGTGGGACTCAATCCCAGGACCCTGGGATCATGACTTGAGCCGAAGGCAGATGCTCAACTAGTGAGCCACCCAGGCGCCCCACGGCTTCAATATTCAGGCATAACTGATCAAACCATTGGCCACTGATGATTCAACCTCTAGCTCCTCTCCCCTTTCCAGAGGACATGGGGTAGGACTCAAAGTTCCAACCCTCTCATTACTCCTTGGTTCCCCTTGCAACCAGCCATCATCCTTAGGTGTTCTCCAAAAGTCACCTCATTAACATAAACTCAGGTGTACTTGAAAGAAGTTTGTTATGAATATCAGAACACCTTTTTTAAAATGATTTTATTTATTTGAGAGAGAGAGAGGGAGAGAGAATGAGCAGGGGGAAGGACAGGGAGAAGCAGACTCCCCACTGAGCAGGGAGCCCAGTGTGGGGCTTGATCCGAGGACTCTGATCATGATCTGAGCCGAGGGCAGATACTTAAACTGACTGAGCCACCCAGGCGCCCAGAATATCAAAACACCTTGATCACTCTTACCAGTTAGGAAATTCCAAGGGTTTTAAAAGGAGCTCTGTGCCAGAAATGGGAATGAAGACCAAATATATATATTTTTATTATAAATCAAAATATCACAGAGTGAAAGGAAACTTCTCCATCAGGGATTTCTGTGATGTTAATTTTACCCATCAATTTCAGTGGGCCATTTTAAACATTGTTTCTGGGTATGTCCCTGTGGGTGATTCCAGACAGGATTAGCATTTAAATGGGTGGCTCTTCTGCAAGTAGGTAGGCGTCTGCAATCTGTTGAGGTCTCAGTCTGTTGGGGTCTGAACAGAACAAAAGGCAGAGGAAGAGGAATTCCCTGTTTAATATCCCACTGAGCTGAGACACCTCATTTCATCTTGTCCTGCTCTTAGACGGGGATTTACACCATCTCTTCCCTGGTTCTCAGGCCTTCGGACTTGAACTGAATTATGCCCCTGGCCTTCCCAGTCCTCTAGCTTATGGTTCCATGGGGCTGCCATGATATATATAGCAACAACATCTATCTATCTATATATAGACATCTACAGATATCTATATTATATATGTATATATGTCCAGATACATCTCCTACTGGTTCTGTTTATCTAGAGAATGATAACACACAGATATTTGAATCCCAGCAGAGACTACAGGTGACAGAGTGGGAAGCAGGCAGTGTAAGAAACCAGCATCTCAAGCCCAAGAAGGAACAATAGGCACACTTGGCCTCGCCACTGGAGGGCAGTAAGGACTGGTAGGTGATGTAGGAAAGATGTTAGAGTTCAAAGCCGACGGCCAAGAAAGAATTCTTGAGACATTTTTGGTGCAAAAGGTGGTTTTATTAAAGCACGGGGACAGGACCCGTGGGCAGGAAGAGCTGCACCAGGGTGATGAGGAACGGCCCATTATATACTTTCAGTTTGAGAGGGGGTTAGGGATGGCATAGGTCTCTAAGGAATTTGGAAGCAAGGTTTCCAGGCCCTTGAGGGGGCTAGCTATTGTTGGGAAAAGGTCATTTATTACCGTCTAATAAAACCTTAGTCACGAGACCCTTCAGATGGATATCGGTGGGCCATATGCTTGGGGGATGAGTGCCAACAGGTATCTTGGGGGGGTTTAGAGGTAAAGGACGTTTCCAAAGGAATTTTTATATGTTAAAGTAGACTTACAGGATCCTGGGGGGTGGGGGGCAGGGAATCAGGCTAGGATTGTCTTTTGCCCTTAGCCAAATATTAACATTGAGGCAGCTGAGTCCCTAGAGGCATGTCTCTCTGCCTGTTTCAAGGACTTGTCAATGGGCTATAGGTAGAAAGGAAATTTAGTAATTTTTCTTCTGCCTTTGTTTCCCACATCAGTAGGGCCTGTGGCAAATTGGAAAAAACAAGCCCAGCTCCAAAGAGCCTCCAGCTGATTGCTGATGCAGAGGTGGCAAGGGCACAGTGTCACCTGATCGCTTGGCTTAAGTACACTGAAAATCTGGATATTTAAGTGACATCTCCCAACTTGTAAAAATTGGTGACAAAGTCAAACATTTTTAAAGAGGGCAAACAAAATGCAGCAGCAGGTCAAGTCTGGCCCCCTGCCCTCTTGTAGGAGCCTACTCTAAAACCTGGGGCAACAGAGCTCATCACTTGGCTGAGCCCTCCTGAACTGACCGGGGCTGGCCAGCAAGGAAAGCGTCTGATTCCCAGGGAGCCCCCAGGTTCACAGAGGCCAGAGGCTACCCAGGGAGAGGTCCTGACACATTCACAACATCGAATTTTCAAGGCAACTGAAGCCGATGCCAGTCATGGCCAACTGGTTTCTATTTTAATCATTTTGATGAAAACATTTCTCAGTAGACTACACATCTCTGCTTTCTTAAAAATAAGACTAAACTGCACACAGAATCCCTTTGAAAAATATCCAGTTCCTGTGTCTGCCTGAGACACCACCGAACAAGCCATCCTGATCATCCAGTCCACGCGGCTGTGGTCAGCTGTCCCCACTCCCGCTGAGCCGCATGGGGGCCCCACTCTGGATGTCGGGCATCCCTTCTCCCTGGTGGCAGCAGGCAGCAGGCTGACACGCTGTGGCCCAGGGACATAGCCTGCTTACTGGCATGGCTTGCAGTGGAGCCAAGAGGGGGTCTGAGGCCCTTGTACATGGCTAGTCGCCTGCTGAGCCATGGCCTGAAGCTGGCCATTGAACCCTGCCTGCCTGTCCTTAAGGGAAGGTGCTGGATGGGAAAAGAAGGGCAGTCCTGGTCTCAACATTGACATACTCTCTTTGTTTCTCCGTAGGAACAGGGAATATTCACACAGATACAGGCACCAGGGTGCTTTCGTGGAGACTTGTTGACGGACCATGGGAGGATTTAGCACTGAACTTGCTGCATGCAACAGAAGCCCTACAGGGATGGCTTTAACAGGTGAGGCTGGAGTGGGGCCAGCAGGGCTGGTACAGCAGCTCTGTATGCTGCCAGGAACCCGGGCACCTCTGCCTTTCCATGAGCATCCTCCATGTGCTTCTGTGGCCCTTGTGGTCACAACAGGGTTGCTATGCTTCCAGGCATCACACCTGAGGTCCTGGCAGGGGGAAGGGGTGAGGACAAAAAGCAATCCAGTCCACTTTTATTTAAAAAGCAACAGCTTTCCCAGAGGTCCTACCCTGTAGACTTCCACCTCGTCTCACGGCCAGAACTAGGCCAATAGTCACTCTTAATGACAAAGCAATCCTGAAAATCAACTATGGGGTAATGTACATACTACTGTCCAGAAAAATTTGGACTGTGTAAGGGAAAAGGAGGAAATGGCCACTAGGGAGGAGACAAACAGTGTTGAGTGGTTGAAGACACAGACCCCAGCTAGACTGGCCTCCTCTTTGCAGGTGTAAACGGGGAGGGGTGTCAGGTTCTCTGTGGCTCCTTAGACACCCATCCCCCAATTGCTTTCTCAATTCTGTGTGTAGGGTGGGTCATTTGTCAGTGAGCTCCAGGGGCTGAGCTAAGGCTAGGAAATAATGAGAAGGAGGTTCATGGTCAAAGGTGCCCTGCTTTGCACAGTGAGGTCATGGGGGGGGGGTCCTCTGGCCTGGACAGCCAGCAAGTGTGGTGGGGCCAGCTCGGCCTGACTCCCTGCATGGCCCTGGATGTTTACAGGGAAGGGAGCAGGTCCCAACGTCAGTAAGTGGGGTGGGAAGGGTGGAAGAAGAGGGGCAGGAAATTCATCCCTTCACTTGGCTTTTTATAACCTGGATGAGAATAAAGCAGAACCACAGTCACCCCTTGACTGAGATGCAGGTGTTACACTCTGTTATACAGCTTAGAAAACTGAGGTTCAGAGAGGCCAAGGTCCCTGAGGTCCTGGCAGGCAGGCAGGGTTAGGAGAAAGCTAAGGACTCCCGGGGCCCCACATCCACCTATTAATTTAGGAGAAATTTTTATTTTATAAAAGAAACATACCCACACATTGGGACTCCAGAAAGCAAGTTTTGGCCTCTATAATCCTTCTCCAATAAATAAATTAACATAAATTAAATAGATCAAAGTTTTATCAGAGTCTTGGCATTTCATTTCTAAAACCTAATTAATTACAAAGGAAAGGGGAAGTGTTGTCCAATCACTGCGTTGTGCATCTGAAACTACTACTGTAAGATTGTGCATCAACTAGACTTCAATTTCAAACAAAGGAAAGGGGATAGCTCATTGGTTGCTAAAGACAGGGAGGCAGTCCCCCAGGCCCCCATCTCCCAGGCCTGGTCCCACAGCAGGGTGAGGCCATGGTCTGCCCTGGATTAGAGGCAGGAGCTAGAAGTCCCCTCCCCAAAGGGGCTTGTTCTGAGGAAGGCAAAGGGTTTGGCCTGGGTCCCACTGTGTGAACCAAACAAGACAAATGTCCTCGCCACAGCATGCTCTCCTCTGTCATCAGAGGGTACTACCACCTTTGGGGGTCTTTCTTCCCCCTCTCTCCCACCCCCACCCCACTGCTACCTTGTGTCCTCCTCCTGCCTTCGTCTCAGCTCCAGGGGCTAGGTGGTCACAGGGGGAAAGCCAATCATACCCAAAGCCTGCAGCACCCCAGAGGCCAGGGGCAATAGGCAACCGGGAGTTGAGGAGGCAGGAGGGAGCCCTAAAAGTAGGGGAATCCCTAAAAAAAAGGGTGCCTACTTCAAAAGGAAGGCCTGGAAAAGCATGGCCACATTAACTCCCTTTGCCTGGGTGCTTTGCATCTGAGCCTGGGCCATGGGTCCAGCCACTACCAGGATCAGATATCTGGGGGAGGGGTGCGAAAATGCAGCCTCAGGCCCAACAGGGCTCCTGCAGGACACCTGGTCGCAAGCAGGGTTCTGGAGCGGGCCTCCCTCTAAAGGGACTGGGCTGCATTTTCTTGCACTTCATACTGGGCCAGCCATCGGGGGCACCCCTCTTCTCTCCTTTTTTCCCCACAAACTACCGTTGACCCTTTAGGGCAGGACCTTGCCTGCCGCCAACCCACCAACCCATGGCCATCCTGCCCATGACACCTTACATGGCTTCTTTCCTTTCTTCCCTAATCCTTTATTACCCTGTCTTCCTCCCTGGACCCTCAAGCCCAGGGCCTGGCCGTGTTCCTTTGGGCCCATGGCTGGAGGCACTGAGATACAGAAAGTATGTCATGGACAGCTAGACAGGCCAGCAGATGGAAAGATAGCTGGATGCATGGATGGAAGGCAGACAGGAGGCAGAGTGATTGATAAAAACCAGGCCAAAGGAGACTCTGCTCCCTTGGTGGAAGAAAGAATGGCAGGGGCTTTGAAGGGACTGGTTGACGCCCAGTATTCATGGCATGCACAGCCCCCAAAAGTTCCTGGAGTCTACTTTGTGGCGGGCTAGAGGATTTGGCCCTGGACGAGACTTTTGCTGCCCTCCCAGGGTTCCCAGGGGTCACGGACAAAGGGTCCCATCTCTTCTGGCTTGGGCTGGCTCGTTTGTAAACTGCGGATGGTGGTGCCATGCCCTCCAGGGCATTGAGGGCCAAGTGAGGGCTTGTGTGTGAAACTGCTAACCCAGGAGACAAAGGTGTGTAGTGACAGATGCGCTGTGACTGTGAGGGTGAGGACAGGGACCAAGGGGGGATGAGGGAACCAAGGCCGGCTCTTGGGTTCCCCTCATGGCCGCAGGGCCTGCTGGAGCATGTGCTCATCGGCCACCTCATGCGGGAGTGTCACCACCAAGCCCTTGTTGTCCTGCATCGTCTGGCAGATGATCTCGTAGGCCTTCCGGTTCCCAGACCAACAGCGCCGAGCTACCTGCGGCAGGATGGGGAGAGAGCAGGGCAGCTGTTGGTGCCAACACCAGCTTCCCAATAGGGCCTTCTGGACACACTGCCGCTGGGCTGCAAATCCCCGCCCTCGCCCACTTTGGGGCCCCTCTGTGCTGTGTGTGGGGCCAGCAGTCTTGTGTGTCTGCCCCATCCCCACCTCTAGCTCAGACCTCCCACTCTCTTGGCTGGACTATGTATTTAGCCGCCTCTCTGATCTGAAACTGGCCATCCTTCTACCCAGCCTACCCCATGTCCAAGAAAGACCTTGCATTCACTCAGGGGTACCAGGCCAGGTATCCTGGAGCCATCCTCAGGGAATCCACATCCATCTCAGCTCCGCCTTAGAATCTCTCTCCAATCAGCTTCGTTCTCTCCACCTCAGTCCTCGGGGCTTCCCCGCCCTCCCTGCTGCCATGCTTGCCTCCCCCGTCCCTCCCCTCACTGCTTTGTGGCCCTCAGGATGAAGACCACCCCCTCTACTGGTTAGCACCCCTCCAGGAACCCCTCCACCCCACTCTTACGCTCACCCCCTCACCTGACATCCAGCTGTCTGGGCCCCTGCACGCAGAACCCCTCCACTTCCCCCTCACACCTGCCAGCATGCATCCTCCCCATGACCACCTGGCCCCCTGTTTGTGCTCACCACCCCTTCTCTTGGCCTGTGATGTGGTCACGGGGCAGGAGGGCACCCCCCGCCCCTGCAGGGCCACACATGCATGTGCACAGCCAGAGAGGGTGAGAGCTGCTCGGCCTGACAGACCTGCCCCCTCTGAGAGGCTGGAAAGAAAGGAGGTCGTCAGCACTAACAGTGGGGTACTCTCACTGGGAGGGAAGGGCTGGGGGCCCCTATGGGGATCGAGGCTGGACTGGAGGGGTAGGGCCAGAGGCAGGAAGAGACAAAAGAGACTCAGAAACAGCCCCAAAAGATGCAAGGAGAGACCCAGCAACAGTGGGAGAGGAGACACCAGTAAGCAAGAGCGGCGGGACTGTTCCCTGGGGAAGAAGGGAGAAGAACACTCTCTCGGGTCTGCAATCTGGAGAGGCAGAACCCCCATTGGAGAGAAGGCCCGTGGAAAGGCCTGGATGTGACTTACTCCGTTGGAGACATCCCAGCTGAGCATCATCTTGGCCTTCTGCTCAGCCTCCTGGGTCCCGTCCAGCACAAGGCCAAATCCTCCATTGATGACCTCACCCCTGCAAGAGGCAAAGAGGATTCTAGGCCACTCTCCAGGCCTGCCCCTGCCTGGAGCAGACAGAAGCGCACGCACATTTGGGGAACCCTTTGGAAGCACTGGCTCAAGGAGACAGTGTGGCTGGCTCCTGCGGCCTGGAGTCTGCACCCTCTCCCCAGCCTAGGGGATGCAGGAGTCACTGGGCTCTGCACTGCCCACTTGCACCTCTGTGCTTTACCCCGTGCACTCCACACCCACCTTCAAGACTCTTGACCATGTCACCTCCCACAGGTGACCTCCTTCTCTGTGGTTCTGAGTGCATCTCATAAAGGCCTGCTTCCTTGGGGGGCTCTTATGATGCTCAATTCAACTGTCATTCTTCCTGATTTCTCTTTATGCTCTTACTTTTCTTTACCTCTTCTTTCAGCTTGCTTTAGGTGTATTTTGAGGTCCTGATAACTTGATTTGAAGGCTGAGTTCTTTATTTTCTGTATTTCTTATTTTCTAATGACCAGATTTCTCTGAGCACTGTTTGGACTACCTCCCCTCACAGACGTGATACGTTCATGTGTTCATTCATTTCTTCAGTAGGTGTCGTGGGAATCTTAGTGAAGCATGTTAATGCTATCCGACTTTCCACATGTTTGCCCTGTGGTTCTGTGCCATCAGCTAGGAGCACCCTATCCTTCTTGGCACCCCTGGATCTCCATCCTCACCCTTAGCATCATGATCAAGGCCTGGCTGCCCTTCCTGCTATTAGCATCACTATACCCCTCATACCCCCTTCTGTTACACACATAGGAAATGCCCTCCCTCTTGCTGGCACTTGCCAGGGCCTTACTGCCAAACACGAACCTGGCAATACAGCCTCCAACCTTTCAGTTCCCGCTTCCAGCGAATTTGCTCTTCTTCCTTCTTGCACCCAAAATGTGCACCTAGCTTCTCTAGTCTCAGATCCTTCAGGCCTTACCTGCTTCTCTGCCCCGTTTGGGCTCTACTGACAATTTCAGCCAGTTCCCACCAAGAAGGTGAGGAGCCCTCTGTTGCAGGAGCCAGCTGAGCTCCCCACTCCCAGCGTGGAAGTCGAGCACCTCTGTGAGTGGGCAACTGCCCCTGCCCTCAGCCTGTGTCCCCGAGCTGGGCAGCCCTGTGCCTGTCAGTGGGCTCCCATCATATCTCCCACCAGCCTCCGGGTGGATTCAAGGTCATCATCAGTCACCTGTCGGGGCTGATGTTGGGTGACAGAGGGGAAAGCAGATGCCAGCCAGTGTCGCCAAGCAAGGACTTCAGCGTGTCCTTTGACCAGAGAGGGCTTTTGGAGATGAGAACTTGATCTTCTGTTTTGGGAGCCTGAAGCCCAGACTGCTAGAGAGCAAAGCTGCTCAGCTCCATGTGACCTCAGCAAACCCTGCCCACTGAGGCAACCTCAGCACACTGAGCCCAGGAAGATGAGACAATAAAGGCAGCACCACGATCAGCAGAGCACGGGGGGTTGCTCACAAATGGAATTGGGACAACTAACTGTCCCTTTGAGAAAAACAGAAAAATAGAGCTCTATGCCACATAAAGAAAAACTGGTGCCAGATGTACTAAAGAAGGAAAAATTCAAAATTATATGATAAATAAAGTTTAGGAGCATGTCTTTTCTTAACTTGGGAAGGAGGAGGAATGTCTTTTAAAGCAACGTTTAAAAAATGAAGGGCCCTTGAATCACCTGGGTGGCTTAGTCGGTTAAGCATCCGACTCTTGATACTGGCTCAGGTCATGGTCTCAGGGTTGTGAGACCCCACATCATCCATGCTGAGCAGGGAGTCTGCTTGGGATTCTGGGATTCTCTCCCATTTCCTTTTCGTTCTCCTACCCACTCTGTCCCTTTCCCCTCTCCCTGCTCACATGTACGCTCTCTCTCTCTCTCTAAAATAAATAAAATCTTTTAAAAAAATGAAGAGCCAGAATAGAAAAGTTACTGGGTAAAGATAAAGCTCCCTGTGAGGAGAGGAGGCCTGCACAGGGGACTCTTCCAGAAAGCCTGGCTGCAGAGAAGGTGGTTAGCTCACAGCCCCTAACAATAACTCCTTAGGGTCCTTCTTGGGGCAGAGGCTAAGCACTACCATGGCGAGGGCCTGCCCATTTCTGCCCACCCAAAGTAGGTCCTTCAATGGCCTTGGCCCCAGAACCCCAGCCCCCTCAGGCGGCAAGACTGGCGGGTGTGCATGGAGACTGAGGGTGCCCCCCTTCCTTTCTCAGGTGGTCTTTCCAGTAAGCCTTTTACACACTCTACCTCCGCCCCAGCTTCTGCCTCCTGGAAAACCCAGCCAGCACAGATACAATACACGACATTCAAACACAAGGGATGTGCACCCAAGACATGCATCTAATGTCTAGAATGGATTAAGAACACCCAACCAATAAGAAAAATCACACAACTCAAAACAAAAAATTGGAAGCAAGCAAGTCAAATCAAAACAACAAGGATTTGTCACTTCTTGCTCACCAGTCTGGCAAATCCTATGTGGTAACACCCAGGGTGCTGAGGTTATGCAAACTGGAATTTTTATATAGGGAAATGTGACCACAGCTACCAAAGTTTAAAACACCCAGTTTTCACCTGCAGTCCCAAACCGCGTGCACTTGATAAAGGCTAACATTTATGGGAGGCGTGCCACGTCCAGGCCCTGCCCTGGCCCCCTTACAGGTAGTTCGCGGAGTAAGGTTAGCGCATGCATTCGGGCCAGGCCTCCTGCAAAAGTAGCTCGTTTTAAAACCTGGGCAAAGTTATTTCTCCACCTGGGTAGCACCTATTTCTTACAGGGGACTGTTGCAGCGATCAGATGAGCTAGCATGTCAATCTAGAAGGCCTTGTACATGTTGTACACAGTACTATGAGCATTAGCCATTCACTATTTAATGTTCATAGCAATTGCTATTATGATGCGCATTTTGTCAATGAGAAACGAAGCTCAACAAGCTTAACTTGTGCAGAGAAATCAACTTCAGTATCCATGCTCTCAATTGTGCCATGAACTATACATCGAAGATACCCCCCACTGCACTGGAGATTTACGCACACAGAGGGCGAGAACCTTGCAAGCCTTGGTACTCAGAGCGGTCCTCGGGCCTGCAGAAGCAGCATCACCTGAAAGCCAGATGTGCAACTGCTTTATAGGCTGGCAGTGAAGATTCGATAGTGAATGGCTAATGGCCACACCCTCCCTATAAGGACAGGAGACGAGACCTGTGTTTACTGAGCAGACCAACCAGCCTAAAACCAGACTGACCACTGACCTCTCCTGCTTTGCAGCCTACGGTCCAAAGGTCCCTGTGCACACCGGGCTGTGGGTGCCCTCTCGAAACACAAGCAGACAGCAAGGACCACTGGACAGACAGCATGAGCACAGACTCCAAGCAAGCAACCAGAAAGAGGGGCTCCAAGGAGACAGAGGAAGAGGAAGATGACACACAGATGATGCAGATTGTCTTGGAAATGGAAGTGCTCCAGAACAGGGAGACAGTAGATGATATAAAAACTGAAAGCAGGGGTGCCTGGGTGGCTCATATGGTTGAGCGTCTGCCTTCAGCTCAGGTCATCGTCTCAGGGTCCTGGGATGGAGTCCTACGTCGTCAGGCTCCCTGCTCAGCGGGGAGCCTTCTTCTCCTGCTCCCCCTGCCCCTCCCCACTGCTCCTGCTTGCGCACTCTCTCTCTCTGTCAAATAAATAAATAAACAAATAAATACTGAGAGCATATCACGAAATAGCAGAAGGAGCTTATAACTTAGAAATGGGTTTGTGTAGAACAAAGAAAAAAATTAACTGACGAGTTGAAAGTGATTTCCTCCTGGAGCAGGAATGGTTGAGGTACAGATTTTTTCCCTGCTGATTTTGCAGTAAGCCTTTCGGGAGCATCTGATGGATTAAATTATGTGGGTGTATGCAGTCCTGTCTGCAAAGCCTCGGGGGCAGCCGGAGGGTGGGAGCAACTTGGGAATTGGCAGGGAGCATTCCCTCTCTTGGGAGCTCCCCCTGCAGGGGGTCCTGCCATGAGACCCTCATGTCATGGATGCTTTCTTAGGCCAGTTCTGCTCTGATCCCTCCTGCCCCCTGTGGCTCAGTTGGCAATGACAGGTGGATCCTGGGAGGTGACAGATCTGGGTTCAGATCCTGACTCCACCACCAGCTCATGTTACTCAACCTCATTCTCTTCACCTCCAGCACCAATTCAGCAAATCCAGTGACAAAATGCGAGGTACCTCACAACCAGGCACTCTCCGTTCTGGTTTTCTCTAGCCTGTGTATTGGAAAAAACACATACTCCCGTCACATTTTCCATTAATTAGAGCCGCCTGACTGCGCTACAGCTCGGAATTCTGGCCTCGAAGCCAGCCGATCGGAATGCTCTGGGAAGCTCCAGTGCTGAAGGACTTGGCTGTGGAGGGTAAGGCCAGGCTCAGTCTGGCCAGAACGGGCTCAGAGGTCAGTTCAGAGATGGCTGGCCAGAAAGCTGCCTTCCTCTCTGAAGCGGCAGCGCCCCCTGCTGCCCCGGAGAGCCAGGAGTCCAACTTGGCGGGAGAGCCCAGACCTGAGAGCTTCCCAGGTCTGGGAAGAGGGGACAGCTGGACAGCTGCAGCTCATTAACCTCCTGGTGCCTCAGTTTCCTCATCTGTAAAATGTATTTGCTTCTACGATTAGGTGAGAGCGTAGATCCAAAGAGTTTAGTAAATGCTTGCCACACCATCCATGTACAATAAATATTAGTTGTTCATTATTCTTTGTGGATTTGATATTGTGATTTATAATAAAAGATATATATTTGGTCTTAGTCCCATTTCTGGCACAGAGCTCTTAAAATACTTGGAATTTTGTAAGCACTGAGAGCGGGTAAAGTGTCTTTTGTTATGTGAATGAGGTGACTTTTGGATCACATCTAAGGAATGGGGGCAGGGGTGCTAGTTTCCAGTGGAACCAACCATACTGCTACAGGATTGGAACTTTCAGTCCCACCTCCCAGACTTCCAGTGAGGGGAAAGGGGCTGGAGGTTGAATCTGGGGTCAATGATTTAGTCAATCATGCCTAAATAATGAAGCCTCCATTAATACCTAAAAGGACAGGTTTGGAGAGGTTCTAGGCTGGGAACCAGAACACTTGCATGTGCCACAGTGCCAGGCCCCAAACTCTGCAAGGACAGAAGCTCTTCTGTTTGGGACCTCTCCCTATGTACCTCTTCATCTGGCTAGTCACTTGTACCCTTTGATATCCTTTGTAATAAACTGGTTTCCTGAGTTCTGTGAGCTGCTCGAGCGCATTAATGGAACCCAGGGAGGCTACTGTGGGAACCTCTGATTTGTAGCCCGTCAGTCAGATGCACAGGTGACAACCTAGACTTGCAATCGGCATCTGAGGTGGTGGCATCCTTGTGGGATCCTTACCCTGTGGGATCTGGTTCTGTCTCTGAGCAGATGGTGTCAGAATTGAGTTGAATTGTGGACACCCAGGGGGTGTTGGAGAACTGCCCAGTGGTGTGGGAAAGCCCCCACATGCTAGAATTAGGGTGCAGAATTATAGCAGACCTCTTCATGATGGAACTGCCACTGTCAGCTGGAATAAGATCCTTCTACAAACCCCAATTTCCTCATGGCACAGACTGGGAAGAGGCCTGGCAGGGCAGAGCTGTGAGCCGGGGACCCAGGAGAGCCCAGAATCCAGGTCTCCCGCCTCCCAGCCCAGCTGCCCAGGGCACATCAGTGGAGAAGGCCCGGGCCAGGACAGCACTGAGAATTCCTGAGAAAACATCTGTGAAAACAAAGGGGAAACCGACACGATAAGTGTAGGGATGGTTTTTACAGCTTTTGTGTCCAGTGCGACAGGTGAGACTCTGAAAGGTAGAGTGGCTCGGCCATGTCCTGTGATTTCCTGTTCACATGAGGAACACATCACAGCAACATTGTCAGCAGAGCGAGCTCAGGGGAGGCAGGGCCCAGGACCCTCAAGGGAATTCCCGAGACCTCTACACCAGCCCAAACCCACAGCACCCAGTTCTCCCAAAACCTTACCAGCCAACACCCCCACCATTGTGAAGAGCGACCCAGGTGGCACCTCGAAAGGCATCTCCCACGAAGTTCTGCACAGCCATGTCTGCGGAAACAGAGACCACCGCCCATCATTCCCTGAATGAGGCGGGCTGGGGGGCCAGGTCAGGCTCTGAACAGGGCGACAATGGGCTGAGTGGGGCCTGAAGGACAGATAGGGAACTAGGCACAGACTCTAGAAACAGCAATAATTTATGTTTGCAGAGCCACAAAAAGCTGGAGTACTGACAAGTGCTCAAGTACCCACTGTTATCCTTCTGTATAGTTATGCTCTCCAGCACTGAATGCCAGATATAGTGCCCCAGAAGCAGAAAGAACAAAAGAATTAAAGGGTGGTGGTACTGATTTTAGTTCATGGATGCAGAGAGCCAAAGAGAGTCACTCCCCCCGCTTAAAACAAAACAACAACAAAAAATAAGGGTGGAGGACAACTACAAATTAATGACTGTCCTTGACCCCATCAGAGAACTGAGGTCCCAGGGCAACTAACTAATTACAGTCTGGGGAGAGAGAGGCCTTTGCACAGAGAAACAGAACCCAGGCTGGTCACCTAACGTGTGTCTAACAAATTGCTAAAGGACAAGCATGAGCTTGCCTGAGACCTTGAGGTCTCTGGGACACAAATATAAGGGGGTGTGCATGTCCTTGCAGGCTCTTCCTCCAAAAATCTGGCTGGGTGCTCCCAGAGAAGATCGGGGAGAATCCTAACAACACCCTCTTCCTTATACTGGGCTGTGAAATGCAAGAAGTGCAGCTCTAGAGCATGAGAAAGGGTGGGAAACTCTAGGGCCTCCTGAGATGCCACGGCCCAGCCATGGCTTGGCTTTCACTCACCAAATCTGATTTCAGACTTCCGACCTTCAGAACTGTGAGAGAATACATTTGTGTTGTTTTAAGCCATTAAGTTTGTGGCATCTTGTTAGAGTGGCCATAGATATGAATATAAACTATATTAATATCATAATTTCAGAGCAAGGAATATTATGATGGACAAAGAAGAACATTACATAATGATAAAGATGTCAGTTCTCCAAGAAGACATCAGAAACTGAAATGACTGTGCACCTAACAGCATAGGTTTAAAATACTTGGAGCAAAGATGGTTAAGACTTGAAAGGAGAAACAGACAAATCCGCAAGCACAGGTGGAGACTTCACGACTCTCTCTCAGTAATTTACAGAAAATTAGGCAGAAAATCAGTAAGGATCCAGATGACCAGAACAGCATTATCAACCAACCTGACCTAACTGATATCTGTAGAACCCACCAAATAACAGCAGAACATATGTTCTTCTCAAGTGCACCAAGATAGGCCATTTTCTGGCCACCAAACAACCCTTAACAAATTTAAAAGGACAGAACAAATATAAAGTATGTTCTCAGACTATAATGGAAGTCAGTATATATAATGAATATAGTATATATAATGAATTCATTATATATATATATATAGCATATATAATGAAGTCAGTAACAAAGGTATCTGAAAAGTCTCCTAAAACTTGGAAATTTAAAAAGATACTTCTAGGGGAGCCAGGGTGACTCAGTCAGTGAAGCGTCCTACTAGGCTCAGGTCATGATCTCAGGGTCATGAGATTGAGCCCTGTTTTGAGCTCTGCACTGAGCATGGAGCCTGCTTAAGATTCTCTCTCTCTCTCTCTCTCTCTGTCCTTCTCCCCCACTTGCACACTGTCTCTCTAAAAAATGTTTAATTAATTAAAAAAGATACTTCAAGTAACCAATGGATCCAAGAGGAAGTTTTATGGGAAATTAACAAATATTTTGAACTGAATGAAAATGAAAATATATAAAAATTTGCAGGATGCAGCTACAGCAGTGTTTAGAAGGAAATTTAGAGCATTAAATACCTCTATTAGAAAAAAAAAAAAGGTTTCAAATCAGTAACCTCAGTTTCTGCCTTATGAAGCCAGAGAAAGAAGAGCAAGTTAAACACAAAGCCAGTAGAAGGAAGGACATACTAAAGATTAGAGCAGAAATCAATGACTTTGGGGAGCGCCTGGGTGGCTCAGTCATTAAGTGGCTGCCTTCAGCTCAGGTCATGATCTTGGGGTCCGGGGATCGAGCCCCATCATCGGGCTCCCTGCTCAGCGGGAAGCCTGCTTCTCCCTCTCCCACTCCCCCTGCTTGTGTTCCTTCTCTCTCTGTGTCTCTCTCTGTCAAATAAATAAAATCTTAAAAAAAAAAAAAAAAGAAATCAATGACCTTGGAAGCAGAAAAGCAATAGAAAAAAATGAATAAAACTAGAAGTTTCTTTTTTTGGGGTGATCAATAAAGTTGATAAATTTCTAAGCAGACTGATCAAGAAGAAAGAAAGAAGACACAAATGACCAATATCGGGAATGACAGAGGAGACATCACAACTGACCCCACAGACATTAAAAAGATAAAGGAATACAACTCTATACCTATAAATTTGATAACTTACATGAAATATATCAACTCCTTCAAAAAAGTGATACAGATGGTTCCTGAGTGTCCACCTCCTTTGCTTGGCATCCCATCCATAATGGAAGGAGCCCCCAAGTGCTGGGAATGAGCAAGCTATGCCAGGACTAGAACCCACCAGCCTCTGTGATGATTAGGATTGTAGTGGGTTTAGAAGCAGGACAGTCGCAGCAGCTGCAGCAGATAACCTTCATTGAACGCTGGCTGCAAGACACTGACCTAATGCTGCACACATATTAATTCATCTCATTCTTCACAACAACACTCTGAAGTAGGTACTATTGTTATTTCCATTTTACAGATGAGGAAATTGAGGTTCAGAGATTTTAAATGCCTTGCTGAAGGCCACCTAGCAAGTGACAGGGTCAGGTGCCCAACTGAGATTAGGGCATCCTACTGTCCCATTTTGCCTGACACTAGCTCAGTTTAAAACCAGAAATCCCAGATCCCAGAAACCCTGGTGTGCTGGGCTGGTCACCCTATGCCAAGTCTCTCAGATGCCAGAACATTTTTTGCAGCATTATGATTGACTGAATGAATCAATTGATTTTTAAACAAAATTAAATCCAACATTAAAAAGATTTTAAAAAAATTTTGTCTTCCTCACCTGCACAGAAAGCAGAGCCATCATAAATGTTAGAGGTCTCCCTAAAGGGGCTGTCTGTGCCACTCACATCATGGTGGTCTCGGCTCAGGACCACCGGTGCCTGCAGCAGGGAAGGATATGAGATGTCAGCTAACAGTGTCTACCATAGCTGCCTGGCACACACCAGAAGCCCTTTGGATCGCTCCCCCTGGGAATAGACCTTCTTCAACAAGAGGAAGCATAGATGTTTCTGATGGCTTTTCCTGTAGCTACTAATGGATTCCACAGATTGGGTGCTTTCTACATGCACAGGCCCCCCAGGTGCTATGCCTGTGTAGGCTCACTGGGCAGTCTCAGCGACTCTATCCAGATAGGTATGCCTGTTACCATGCCTGTTTTATAGACAGGAAAACTGAGGTCCAGCGAGGAGAAGAAACTTGCCCAATGCCATAGAGCTGGTAAGTGGACAGGCTGGGATTTAAATCCACACACAGTATACTAGAGTCTGGGCTTTCTCCTGAGCCTGTGCTCTATCGAAAGAGGCAGACAGATAGCCCAGGGGTGCCGGGTGGACGATTCCTCTCTGGGCCTTGGTTTTCTGGACAAGGAAATCACTAGGATCCTTTCTGTGCTGCCATTCTCTGTGAGAACAGAGACTTTTCACGTGGTGAAAGCACAGGGGGTTTGATTTTTCAAATGCATGTGTTGGCAACTCTTCCTGTTTCCCAAAGATTTCAGGCTGCTTGGGGGTCTGTGACGTGCTGCCAGGCAGCTCTGCAGCTCTCCGCCCCAATGACAGAATACACTGCAGCCCTGGGGAAGGCTGAGTGGGGCCGTGGCTAAGGACAGGTCAACCAGGCTCCTTTGTGCCAGGCACAGGGTGGTTCCATTATAAAAAACAAGTTCTAACTGGAACAATTACATGGTAGACGTGAAGGGGCTGGGGCAACGGGGAATGTTGCATGACCACAAGCATGAGGTGAGAGCTAGTCTGGCCCAGCTGCACCTTCCTCTTGGCTGTCCTCAGGGGGAGGAAGGCAGTGCAGCCCAGCTGCAACAGGCAAGCTCTTCCCACACCAAAACTGGGAAGTTTCTTGAGTGTCTCACAAAGGAACTATGGCTGGCCCCAAGAGTGTTGGTCTTCCCAGCCCTCCCCAGTGGTCATAGGATTTCACGGGCTCCCTGCGTAAGAGGAGGTATCTTGCTGAAAGCAGAACTCCCCATTGCTCTGAATTAAGAAACCCTTCTCTCCTTTCCTTGAACAGGCCAAGCTTGCTTTTCATATTTGCTCTGAACTGCCAACCCCCAGGGATTCTAGCACCTTCCAGATATTCAGGTCTCAGTTCTACATCAGCACTCAGAAGACCTGTTCTCACCACTCTGTCTAAAGTCACCACTCATTCCCACCCCTTACCCCCTCCCTGCCACTTGTACCCCATCACCCTCACCCCATCACCCCCATTCATTTTCTTCTCATGTTCATCACCATCTGAAGTTCCCTCTGAATTTATGCCTTTATCCTACATCATCAGTTTCCCTTCCCCAGTGCGTGGATGAGGTTGGGACCCTGTCTATTTGGCCCTCTGCCAGGTGGTCCCCAGTCCTTTAGAACGAGCCTGGCATGGAGGAGGTGCTCAATCACGCGTGTGGAATGAATGAATAAGACGTCCAGCTCTCCGTGCCAACCGGCCGATGGCAGCCTGGACGTGAGTGCACCTAGAGAGACGTCCTGCCGGAGCTGCCCCAAGCCTCCTCCTGAGCACGCTAGCAGGGTGCTCTGGCAGCGCTCCCTGAGATGGGCTGGGGCTGCTGTCCTTGCCACCATCAAAACCTTGCCACGCGGTGGGTGCACCGGGACAGGCATCACGTTCATCCAACCTGATTTCCCTTTCATATCTGATCATTAATACTGGCACTCCCAAACACAGGATGCCAGCAAGAACTCTGCGCATGAGCCTATGGAACAGGAGCAAGACGGCCCTCCAAATGAGTGTGCCCAGAGCTCCATGTCTTCCATGGTGGGCCGGCTGACTAGGAGGAAAATGGGGGGAAGCCAGGGAAGTTTGTCATGGTTTATAAAAAGATAATTTTTTAAAAAAAGAAGATAATTCAAGAAAGATGACTCACTTGATCCTCACACCTAGGCTTTGAGGTTAACATTAGTCTCTTTTCACAGAAGATGGAACCTGAGGCTCAGAGAGGGCACCTGACTCGCCCAAGGTCACACAGCAGGGAACATGTCAGAGGCTGGGTTTGAGGACAGGCCTCATCACTCCTGGTCCCCAGTTATCTGCCACCCACATGACACAAACATAGACCCCGGGGCCTCAGGGCCATGCCGGCACTGATTGGAAGGAAACTAGGGGAGGCCTCCTGCCTGCAGCACAGGATGCATCACCTTGATCTTCCCATGGGCGATGGCTTGGTTGAAAGCCACAGCGATGGCCACACGGCCTTTCTGGTCTGAGTACAGGATCCTCGCCTGGGACCCCACCACCTGGGGGGAAAAGGGAGAGAAGAGGAACCTTGGTGACCTAGTGATACGCAGGGGGAGACTTGGGTGACAGGTCTGCCAGCAGCCAGATAGTCCCCTCGAGGGAGGTCGTGGAGGACCCCAAGGTGTGTGGTAGCTCTACAGTCTGCAGGCCTGAGGTGGGCCCTCATGTCCAGCCCCCAGGCCACCACGCCAACCACCTGCATGTCTGCATGCAGTCGAGGCCCCCAGACGTCCCTCAGTGATCCAACACCTCAAGGCTTAACCCCAGGAGGGGTCTCCAAGACCCTGACCCGCCCATCTCTAGGGATGTTAACTATTAGGAGCATACCCCTGCTTGAGTCCTTTCAATAAAAATAGTATTAATGCCGCCTAATGCAATTTTGGATTGTGCCTGGCATAGCCGCAAGTACTCTGCATAACGTCGCTCACTGGTGAGTTAATGAGGAAGGTGCTATTATTCTCATCCTAGGCTCCACTTTACAGATGAGAAAACCGGGGTGCAGAGGCTGAGCCACCTGCCACGACCACCTGGGCAGTAGGCAGCACGGCCGAGCGCCTGTGGACAGAAACACCAGGAGCAGCCCCTCTGGAGTAAGACAAGTGCTACCAGGAAACAGAAACTGCAGCAAGTAAAAAGGAATCCCTGTCTGGCACAATGGTTCTCAGCCAGGATGACATGGGGTAATGCCTGGAGACACGTTTGGGTGCTGCCAGCATGGGAGGAGTGCTGCTAAACATCCCACAATGGCCCCCCACAACAGAAACTTATCTGGCCCCCAGATATTCGCACAGAAATTTGCACCCCCATGTTCACAGCAGCATTACTCACAATAGCTAAAATGTGGAAGCACCCCAGGTATCCATTGACGGATGAACGGATAAGCAAAATAGATATATTCTATGCAGACAATGGAATATTATTCAGCCTTGAAAGGGAAGGGAATTCTGACACACGCTACAGCGTGGATGAATCTTGAGGACATCATGGTGAGTGAAAGAAGCCAGTCCCAGAAGGACAAATACTGCATGATCCCACTACATGAGGTCCCTAGAGCCGTCAATTACACAGAGACAGAAAGCAGCATGGTGGCTGCCAGGGGCTGGGGGAGAGGAATGAGGAGTTCGTGTTTTAATGGGGACAGAGTTTCAGCTTGGGAAGACGAAGAAGTCTGGAGACAGATGGTGGTGACAGTTGCACGCAATGTAAGTGTGCTTAAAGCCACTGAGCTGTACCTTAAAAATGGTTAAAATGGAAAATTTTATGGTAATATATATGTTGCCATAGTTGAAAAAAAAAATGATTTGGCCCCAAATATTAGTAGTGCCAAGGCTGAGAAACCCTGGATTCTCCAAAGAGGATGTAGGTTTTCCCTCAGCTGCCCGGCCCCTCGTCCTGGAATGGGGTGGAAGGTTCAGGAGCGGGTGATGGAGCTAGCCGCACCCGTGATCGTGAGCCTGAAAAGAGAGCTCTTCTGGGCCACGGCGCCGGCCAGCATGGTGAGGGGAGCCGCTTCTTCCTTGCACATGACTTGCTAACCCACAGCCTGACTCTACTCCCACCAGCTGCCTCAAAGCCCTGTGGGAAGGACTAGAGTTGAAGTCAGCACTGCAGAGATTTTCAGATGTCTTGGATCCAGAAAAAGAAAATCGAGGAGGAACTGGTATCAGATTGCCAGCTCCATCAAGAGTATACCTTACACTCAATTAAAATGTTTAAAAATCCCGGGGCGCCTGGGTGGCTCAGTCGTTAAGTGCCTGCCTTCGGCTCAGGTCATGGTCCCAGCATCCTGGGATCAAGCCCCGCATCAGGCTCTCTGCTCCACGGGAAAGCCTGCTTCTCCCTCTCCCACTCCCCCTGCTTGTTTCCTCTCTCGCTGTGTCTCTCTCTCTGTCAAATAAATAAATAAAATCTTTAAAAAAAAATGTTTAAAAAGCATGGGCTTCTGCGACCATCATCTTTCCCAAGGCAAAGAGCAACGTGAAACAAGTACGGAGAACACAACTTCCAGAAAACTTCAACTCAGACACAGAAGAGACAGTCCTGCTTCTCCGTTACCCTTGCAGCAGCGTCCAGAGTGCCACTCCCCACGCCCCTGACCTCTCATCCTCCCGCCAGCCCCTTCCTGCTTGGTGGGAGCCCTTCCCTCGAGGCTGGGTCCTTCTCTTCTCCAGGCCACCTCTGGACTGGCCCCACACATTTCCGCTCCTGCCCAACCTCCCTGTGGCCCAGATCCTCAAGTCCAACAGTCCGGAGGTCCTCTCAAATTCCGAGCGGTCCCAGAGACTGCTGTTGGCACAGGGCTTGTGACGGAAACACACGTGCAAACCACTGGCCCAGGAGGAGTTTGGGTGGGTGGTGTTGGGCCACCGAAGCCCAGGATGCAGGGGTGGTGCTCAAGGGAGTCCCCCTCTGGCCCTAGGACCCCCAGGCCAGGGACGGACGTGTGTCCACCAGGCAGTGTCTGGCCACTGAGGTCTGTGGCCAAAGGCGTGCAAGCCAAATGCCCATGTTTCGTTTGTCCTTGGTACACCAAGCCGGCTGCCGCCTCAGGACCTGTGCTTTGGCTGATCCTCCGCCTCCCCTGACTGTCACATGGCCGCTCCCCCACCCCCAAAGCCCTAGTGCACATGAGCACACCCCCAGATGTGAGGCAGCAGCATGCCCCTCTGCTCAGCCCTGGCCCCGGCCGTGCCTCATGCACAGGCTGTCCCAGAGGGCCTGCTCCAAGCCTGCGCGCCACCACAGCCTGGGCGTGCGGACCGCCCGCAGCATCTCCGCTGTGCGGATGACACGGGAGGCTCAGAGAGGCTGCGCCACTCGCCCCAGGTCACACGGCTGGGAAGCCAGGAGGACTGACTCTCTTGAGCTATCTGTGGAGTACCTGGGTGAGCAACAACCTAACTGATGCTGGTCACTGCCCCAGGGCCCCAGGGCACCTTTTGAAAGGCCCTGGGCTTCTCTGTCCGGTGGCCTGCTGGGTGAGGTGGCTGCGGCTGCCTTCTGTGAGGCCAAGGAGGCTGCCACCTAAGCAGTCTCACGGGGTATGATGGCACCATCTTGGGCCCACATCTACCAGCCTGGGCGTGGCAAGCAGCACCCCACCCCTGCTTCCCACCAGGTCAAGCCCTCACCAGCTGGTGCTTGGTGGCCTCCCGGATCCAGCGGATGTTGTCCATATACTGCAGCTTCACAGCCGGGTTCACTGCAGGGAGAAAGCAGGGTGTCACAGGCACTGGGGGCCCCTGTCCTGTCGGGCTCAGGCACAGGCCCTCCCTCTGGCAGCTGCTCAGCACAGACAACTGTTTTGCAACCATCATGGAGCCCAGACATGGGGTCAGAAAGCCCCCATCCCCAGCACCACACCAGACCATCTGACTTCTGGGACCCATAATGCCAATAGTCACATGAATTAATGCACAGACGTGTGCAACCCACTGCCTGATACACTCATTCCCTCAGCAAACATCTATTGAGTCCTCACTGTATGCCAGGTGCTGTGCCAGGCACTGGGAACAGAGACTGCTGTGCGCCACGAAGGAAATAAAAGTGTGGTGAGGTAGTCACTAGGGAGGTGGGTCGGGGACCAAAGGCCTCTCTGTGGAGGTAATGGTCAAGCTACATCCTAAATGCTAAGGAACTAGCTACACAAAGATCTGAGGGAACAGTGCTCTAGGCAGAGAGAAGAGCCAAGTGCAAAGGCCCTGAGGTAGAAAGAAGCTTGGCCTATCCCAGTAAGACGGGCCAGTCGGCTAACGTGTGGAGGGCGTGCAGAGTCAGGTGGTAACTGTGTTGCTTGGGAGCTGCTCCTCCCAGCTCATGGGAGCAGACTTAAATCTTCAGGAATTGTGTGACACAGTAGTTGACACAGACATCATTAAAATTTCAATTAAATAAACTCGCAGTTTTAAATATTTTGAAGGCAATGCTCACAAGTCATCACTGCCTAAATACTTTACTACCTTTTATTAGGTTCTCTGCTCTTGAGATTACCTGCCTGGGGGAAATTCTGCAGCCGCTCCACGTGGAGCCGCGCTAGAAATCAGCCACCCGGAGAGTATTTACAGCGTGGCCACCAGCAGGTGCAACAGCTCAGAGCTTCTTCCGGGGACGTTTGGGTGAACACCCACCGTCCTGCCGGCTCCTCTAGCACCAGACAGCATCTGGCGATTTCTGCTCCTTCCCAAGAGGCCTCGGCCCCGCCCCGCCCCACCCCGCCTGGCTCCTCCCACACAGGTGCCCGCCCACCCTCCCCCGGTACGGCCGGCCTTGCATCCGGGTAACCTGGACCCGCCCCAGCCCACCGAGTCTGGATGTGGGCAGCAGCGTGAAATGGCCCCTGGGGACTGAAAACAAGCAGCCAAGGCTGAAGGATCCACACAGAGAACTGGAAAGAAGGCGCCCGCGACGGGCAGAAAAGCTGCGGAGAAGTGGGGGCAGGAGCTAGGACAGCTGAGGAAGTTTCATCAAATACTTGCCTCCTCTTCTCCACGTGATAAGCAACATGTCAAATCCACTACACAGGAAGGGACTGAGGTTAAACAAGGGGCGGAGGCGGGTCGTCCGTCGGGGGACAACCACCACCATCCACGTGGGAAGGCAGAGCCACGCTCTCTCTCGGAGAAACCACAGGCCACGGCAGGAGCTCTGACACAGGGAAGGCAGAGTGGGGCACAGCAGACAGCTGCGAAGAATCGGAAGCACTGTCGACAGGCATATACCCGAGGCCACATGCTCTCGTGCCTGCGGGGGCCAGGCAGAGGATGAGCGGAGAAGGGGGCTGCATTGGGGGGGGGCTGCTACCCGAGCCTTTACTGGGCCACCTGCCTGTGAGCATCTCCCATGCCACAGCCTCACCTCCGTCAGCAATGGCCTTCTCTAGCACAGATGTGGCCAGCTCATCTGTGACTGCCAGGTCCTGGGGGTCCCCTGACGTGCATACCCAGCGGAAAGGCCCAAATCCCAAGGAGAATATGTCCCTGCAAAGACAAAATGCCTCCTGGCCTTGGGGCTCCCCGGCCTGGCTGCACCCACTCACGAGGGCGGGGCTACCATGAACCAAGAAGGGAGGGCCTGCAGATGCTCCAGAAGTGAGAGGGGGGTGAAGGTTGTATGCTGGTTGGGTTGTGTGTTGGGGGCGTGGCATGTGGGCACACTTAGTGAAGTCGGAGCTTCAGTGTCCAGAATCATTGCTGGAAGCCCCTAACCCACTAACTGGACCGCAGGTTTAGAAGCCCTCCCCCCTCAGCCTCCTCCCTCCCCCGTATCCTCCTCCCCCTCAACCCCCTCCCTCCCCCCTGTTCCCCTCTTCCCCTCAGCCCCCCTTTCCCTTCAGTATTTATGATATGGGAAACAATGGCGGAAGAAAAATTATTCAATTTCCTTACTCCCTACAGCCCGTTGACAAGTCCTTGAAACAGGCAGAGAGACATTCCTCTAGGGACTCAACTACCTCCATGTTAATACTTGGCTAAGGACAAAAGACAATCCTAGCCTGACAGCACCCCCCCCCCCCCCCGCCGGATCCTATAAGCCTACTTTAACATATAAAAATTCCTTTAGAAATGTCCTTTATCTCTAAACCCCCAAGATACCTGTTGGCACTAATCCCCCAAGCATATGGCCCACCAATATCCATCTGAAGGGTCTCATGACTAAGGTTTTATTACACGGTAATAAATGACATTTTCCCAACAATAGCTAGCCCCCTCAAGGGCCTGGAAACCTTGTTTCCAAATTCCTTAGAGACCTACGCCATCCCTAACCCCCTCCCAACTTGAAAGTATATAATGGGCCGTTCCTCATCACCCCGGTGCAGCTCTTCCTACCCACAGGTCCTGTCCCCGAGCTTTAATAAAATCACCTTTTGCACCAAAGATGTCTCAAGAATTCTTTTTGGCCTTCAGCTTCCAACCCTAACATCTTTCCTACATCATTACCCCCTCCCACTCAGCCCCCCTCTCCCCTCAGTGTTACCCCCTCCCCCTCATCCCCCCTCTCCCTTCAGTGTTGCCCCTTCCCCCTCAGCCCCCCTCTCCCCTCAGTGTTGCCCCTCCCTCTGGTTCTCTGTCCCTCCTCTTAGATCTGCACCATTTCTTGCTGCAGGAGCAGGGAGCTGGGACACAGACAGGCAGAAATTCCTTTTTAGTGTTGTTACAAAGACAACCTGAAAATCAATGAACTACATCGAAGTAGTTGGGAGAAACAGTAAATGTGGGGGCTTGGCCAGGTTTGCCTTGGGCAAACCGACCTTCCTAGGTGGCCTCCAGGCCCCTGGCCTCACCCGTCCCCTGGGCCCACGCTCCTCTCTGGACAGTGCCCAGCAGCCCCCTGCGTGTGTAGCCTGGCAGTGCGGGCCCCTGAGCCTCTGCTTCCTCACCCACAGTGAACCTGAGAAGGAGACTATCGCCTTTCTCCCCGCCCTCTCTGGTCCCATCTTGTGCACAAATGGGCTGGCAAACCTTCCAGAAGCATCCTGAGGCCTCCCATCCCCTGCCCTTGTGTTGCTTGGTTTGACCTTGAGGCCTCCCCCTCTCAGTTGGATCTCCCTCCAGTTATCTCCTGTTTCTCCCTACCTGAGGACTTTCCCAACCTGAGAGTCTAGGACCCAGAGGCTGGAAGTGACCCCATCACTTACCCCATGATGTGCTGGACATACGAGGGGTAGCGGAATTCCGTCTTGTTGGCGCCTTTCTTCTCCACATCCGCTCCTGTGGGCAGAGCACCCGCACAGAATCAATCAGTGGACGGTATGAGGGCTGGCCCACCTGCCCCAAGGCGAGGACTCATGCCGCTCTCCAGAAGGGATTTAAACAAAGAGGCCAGGGAAAAACAGTGGACGTGCTCTGTTTTCCTAGGGAAGCCCCACTGGGGTTGGGAGACAGCAAGTGCTGCTGTTGGTGTGGGGCCGGGTGGGGGTGTACCCATGTTACCCCCTGGTCCATTGGTGCCCCAAAAGGCCCAGCAGAGCCTTTGAACTCCAGGAGGGGAGCCAGGGGCAGGGCTGGGAGGGCGACCTTCCTCTCTGTAGTTTTGTACCTTCTGCACTTTACCTTCCAGCACGGGCCACCTGTTTCACAGAAAAGTCTCCCGCAGACATTAGGGAGGGCACGTGCTGGAATGAGCCCGGGGTGTTACAGAAGACTGATGAATCACTGACCTCTACCTCTGAAACTAAGACTACACCAGATGTTAATTAATTGAATTTAAATTTTAAAAAGAGTTTCCCTCACAGAAAAGTTAGGCTGCATTCCCTACCACCCCCCGCCCCCCGCCCCCCCTTGGAGCTTATATCCGAGCATCCTACCAACTCTCTTTGTGTCACTTGACGTTCTTAAGGCAAATGGAAAAACTGAGGCCCAGGGAGGCCAAGGACCCAGCAGGACCAGCTCCCAGAAGGCCTGGGCAGGGACATGGTGAAAGCTGCATGCTGTGTCCCCACTTCCCTCCAGGCACCTGCCAGGCCCACTCCTGGCTGGTGAGAAGGGAGAGTGCCCAGTGCCAGGCTCTTGGCCCCTCCCAGCCTGCGGAGACTGGGGCCCCCTCATCTCGCCTTTGTTGTGTCTCACCTGCTCTTTGGGCCTCCAAGAGGAAGGCATTGCCATAGTCCCAAAAGAAGAAGTTCTCCTTGGCTAGTCTGTTGATGGCGGAGACTTGCCTTCTCAGGCTGCAAGAGGCCGGTGGTTCGTGGTCAGCCCTGCCCACCCATAAGGTTCTGAGAGCAGGCCCTCTGTGCCTCACCCCTGTCACCTTTCAACTGCACCCCATGGGGCTCAGCCAGCTCTGTTTCCATCCCATCCCACCCTCCTCCCATCCCACAGAGGAGGATACAGGTTCAGAGAGATTAAAGCTCTCGCCTAAGGCCACACAGTTGGCCCCTGGAGAACCAGGCAGAGGCCAGAGCCACCCAGTCCAAAAGCTCCTGCCAGCTGTGTGCAGCCCCACCCCCACACACCCGGAGTAGCCCTGGGACATCATCACCTTTCCTGGACTAGGCCCTTGAATGCAGCAGGGTCGGAGGCCATGAGGCTCTGGGCCTCTGCAAAGCCCAGCTGCACAGGGTAGTAACCACCATTGAATGGGTTGTGACAGGACGTCTGGTCTGACCCCAGGTCCACCAAGAGCTCCCCTGTTGTGTCCAATTCGTGGACCAGACGCTCCCTGGGAAAGACATGGGGTGATCAATGCCGGGCAGCACCTGCCCAGGTCAAGGGTAGGCACCCTCTGGGGCCTGAGTTCACGGCCCAGCTGGGAGGGGATTGCCCTCCCCTCTCAAAAGAACATCTGTAGGAAGGCTGCTGTGAAGTCGGGCCAGGATCTGGGCCTTGAAAACTGGGATCGGAGCCTTAAGCTGAGTACATTGGAAGCTTTGTGTCCGGGGAGCACAAGGCCACCATCAGTACCTTGTCTGGAGGGGGAGGTTCACCCAGGGTCCCCAAGGCTGCCAACTCCCATCCCCCACTTACCAAAGATCCACCACATTGCCATGGTAACCAAGGCTGAGCACCTCCTTCCTTTTCCTTGCTTCCCTAGAAGGGCACGAGAGCAGAGCAGATGGCCCATTGCACCTGCCTGCAGCTGCCCACCCCCACCAACACCAAGCTGGCAAGAATGCAGAAGACCCTGGAGGTCACCACAAGCACTGTGTGCCAGCAGCAGGGCCCAAGGTGCAGGGACCTCTGCGGCGTGGCTTTTGAGGACCCAGACCTGTAACAGCAGACTTGAATGCCCCAGATGAGAGAAATGAAATGACAACAGTGACAAGCCTTCTTGAGGGGATTCACAGAATCAGGGCTGTTGCTGTTAGCGCACTGATTGGGATTGTTCTAGAACTCATGCAAGGTGATCCTAAAATTGTAGACATCACTAAAGGTGATTCCAGAAGGCACCTGGGTGATTCAGTCGGTTAAGCATCTGACTTGATTTTGGCTCAGGCCATGATCTCAGGAACGTGAGATCTCGAGCCCCACATAGGGGCCCCGCCTCAGGCTCTGTGCTCAGTGGGGAGTCGGCTTGAGATCCCTTCCCTCTGCCCCTCCCCCTGCTTGCATGTGCTCATGCTCTCTCTCTTTCTCTCTAAAATAAATAAACCTTAAAAAAAAAGATGAGCGGCGCCTGGGTGGCTCAGTCGATTGAGTGTCTGACTTGGGCTCGGGTCATGATCTCAGGGCCCTGGGACTGAGTCCCACCTTGGGCTCCGTGCTCAATGGGGAGTGTGCTTCTCCCTCTCCCTCTTCCCCTCCCCATCTCTCATGCTCTCTCTCTCTCTGTCTCAAATAAATAAATAAAATCTTAAAAAAAGATGACTCCAAACATTATTGGGAGAAATAAAAGGACAAAAAAAAAAAAAAGACAGCATATTTAATACAGATAAAAAATACAGAAGATGTAATACATAAAGCCCCACAGGTAGGAGAGGGGTCAGAAAGCACGAATACGTGGGGAGTTTGGGCACCACTCAGAGATGCGGTTTGACTGAACACCACGCTTGGCAGAGATGCCTGTGGAGCCGACGTGCCCCTTTCCCGAGCGCAAGGAAAACGAAGCAGGAAAAGGCATACAGTCCTAGAGCAGTGAGGAGTGTGGAAGCAGTGACCAGCAGAGAAGGAAGATGGGATCCCAGCTGCAGACCAGCACGGGGACTGGGCCTCCACTCCCAGAGGCTCACTCCACTCCCATCTGTGCCTTCCGTAGCTCAGGGAGCAGAAGTATAACCCGACGGGCTGCTTGAGGCACTCTGTTAAAAAGATTTGACCTGGTTCTGTGGTGTGTGTGTGTGTGTGTGTGTGTGTGTACAAGTGCATGCACATGTGTGCAAGTGTGTGAGTGTGTTCAGGATGCTCAACAGCATTAACAGGTTTAGGAGCCAGACCCATCAATGTCCCACTAGAAGTCTGGAATTTCTCCTATATTCCTATATTTAATGGAAACTCACCCGAGAGTTTTACACAGGCGTGCAATGGGGTCAAACTAGTATTTTTAAAAGATCAGTGTCAAATAGTATCCAATCCTGGTAATGGGAGTATTTCTCAATTCAGTATATGCTTGAACATTTTCCTATAAGCCCCTTTTGAAGAGCCCTGGGCAAATCTAATTATAGCAGAGCTGGAGAACCACTGTGCAGTGTGTCTTCCCCAAACAGAGCTCAGTTCTGCAAAGTAAGAGGAAGCTTCAAAAAACCGGCATCAGTAGGTGAAGCGTCCAACTCTTGATTTTGGCTCAGGTTATGATCTCAGGGTCGTGAGATCAAGCCCTATGTAGGGCTCTGCGCACAGCAGGGAGTCTGCTTGGGATTCTCTCTCCCTGTGCCCTTCCCCTGCCCTCTTGTGTTCTCTCTAAAACAAACAAACAAAATGGCATGGGATCAGCAGCCCCCAGGGCAGTCCTCCCCCCATTCCCGCTAAAATACCTCAGAAAACATCAAACCAAAGGGAAATGTTGCCAACCCCTTGTCCCCCACCCTGAGAACCAGAGCATGAGTGGGGAGGAAGATCAGCTTACCCCTAAACTGGAGTCACGCTGAGGAACAGTTCCATCTTTCAAAGGCTCATTTCCCCCCAACAGATTAGATGAGCACCTACTATGTGCTAGGCTCTGGGCTGGGCACTGAGGCCACAACAGTGAGAAATACAAGGCGTAGTCTTTGCAAAACGGTGGCTCAATATCAAGAAAATCATTTAGCAGCAAGTGTCTGACCACCAGGTATGGGAACTCCAGAGTTACCTGCACCCTAGCCCTAGGGACTAGTGAGAAATTCTAATGGAATTAGAAGGGGCGCCTGGCTGGCTCGGTCAGTAGAGCACGCAACTCTTGATCTCGGGGTTGTGATTCAAACCCCATGGTGGGTCCTGTGATGTTGGTATAGTACGACCTCTGTGGGGTCACTTGGTGAGGCGCCACCTGTGGCCAAGTGTCAGGCATTTAACAGGCCCATGTAAAGCAGCCCAGCCTCCAGGCCCCTTCTTGGGGTCTAACCACTTCCCCATGCTCACGTGTCAGGCACTGTACCTGAGTCTTTCAATGCAGTGGTCCAAGCTGTCGGTCACTTCCATCAGCCATCCTTGCTCGTGGCGTTTCATGAGGGCGGCTTTATCCACCTGGGACCATGAGACACAGGGTCTCCCAGTTACTGGGCATGCCAGCCTCCACTAGGAAGATGCCGTCCCCCATGTAAGTCACCCACTTTTATAACGCAGTATCAGGGCAGAGGCTGTGAGCTGCTTTCCAATACTTATTCTCCCTCCTGCCTTCCTTATCAACAGAACCCAGATTTTCACAGGGACACTGTGCTCAGCCCCAGTCCAGGCGAACCACAACTAGTCCACTGTCTCCAGCCTCCCTTTTAGGTAAGAACTTCCATTTGATCCAATACTGACCAATGAGGTAAAAGAAGGGGTTTCTTAAGTATTATTTTCTCAGTCATAGATGGCACTTCCCTTCTCCTTCCTGCCTTAAATGGAGATGGGCTAGGCTGGGGCTGGAACAGCCATTTTGTATCCATGAAGGAAACCCAAGACAATCGAGAGATGTTGGCCTTGACATCACTGAGCTGCTGGACCAATGCCAGCACTGCTGGCTGTGTGAGAAAAATAAAACCCTATTTGTGGAAGCTGCTATAGTTTGATTTTCTGTTACCTGAAGCCAAGTGGGTTCCTAAGAAGTACAAGAATGTATGACACAGACTTAGTATCAACTGAGTGTGAATCACAGAAGTGCGTATCACCAAGGCTTCTCTCGCTTTCTCTCTCTTTAGGATTACTTATGTACTATTTGGGAATTTTATCACACATATTTACTGAGTGTTCTCTCTGTGGCAAACGCTTTTTGAAGATACAGGGGAACGTAGATGAGGATGAGCGTTGAGGATGCGGCAAGGGGAAGTCAAGGCTTTTTAAAAACATAGGCTGGGGGCGCCTGGGTGGCTCAGTCGGTTAAGCGGCTGCCTTCAGCTCGGGTCATGATCTCTGAGTCCCGGGATCAAGTCCCACATCAGGCTCCCTGCTCAGCGGGGAGTCTGCTTCTCCCTGTCCCTCTGCCCCTCCCCTGCTCATGCTCTCTCTCTCAAGTAAATAAATAAAATCTTTAAGAAACAAAAATAAAAACATAGGCTGCTTTCCTGCAGATTCCCGGGGATGAGCTCTGAGAAAGCTAGTATTAGTTGCTATAACTTATTTTCCGTGTAGGGGCCAAGGGCAGGCTCCCCAAAATGTTCCACTCTGGCATATTGATTATTCTAAATACAAGTTGCTTAAGAGACACCTGTGCCAGGACACTCGGGCCGTCCTCTGTCCCCCTGAAAGCTGGAAATACATCTCCCATGAGAAAGTACCCCCAACCCCAACCAAGGTTTGTCTTAAAGTTCCTCGCCTCCTCTCCTGGGGGAAATGGCATTGGATCAGCAGCCCCCAAGGTTGGGGCATTGGATCAGAAAGCCCCCTCTCAGGTGCCTGGGTGGCTCAGTTGGTTAAGCAACTGCCTTCGGCTCAGGTCATGATCCTGGAGTCCCTGGATCAGGTCCCGCATCGGGCTCCCTGCTCGGCGGGGAGTCTGCTTCTCCCTCTGACCCTCCTCCCTCTCATGCTCTCTGTCTCTCATTCTCTCTCAAATAAATAAATAAAAATCTTTAAAAAAAAAAAAAAGAAGAAGAAGAAAGCCCCCTCTCACGGACCAGAAAGCCCCCTCGCGGCTTTCTTGGGGAGTGCCAAGGACAGAAGGCTTTGCCTCCCTTCTGTCCTTGGCACTCCCCAAGAAAGCCGTGAGAGCCGCTGAGCATGAGCCGCCTGCACACACTTCCACTGATGCCTGACTCTGACCTGTCTGAGTGGGGAAGTCTATGCTCATTTATCCACATTCATTATCCACCGGCCAAATTCCCGGGATTCGGTGGGATAGGGGAAGAAGTGCCCACAGAAGGTCAGTTTCGCGGGACAGCATCAGCAGGCATTGACCATGGAAGGTGATGGGCACTTTGAAGGCAGCGGGCATATGCTGCCGTGGGAACTCACACTGGGAGGCTTTGGGGCGGCGATGGCGAGAGAAGAAAGAGCTGTGAGCGGCTCTGGATGGAGGGAGGAAGCCCGGGGGCAGGGACCGGGCTCCTGCCGGGCTCACCTCTGCTATCACACCGATGCACCCCACGATGACTGCAGCTTTGGCCTGAGCGCCACTCATTCCGCCCAGCCCGGAGGTGACAAAGACCTTACCAGTGAGGTCCTTGACACCCAGGTACCGTCGGCCCGCATTCAACACGGTGAGCTGCCGGGAGAAGACGTAGGCGCTTGCTGTCCCCTCCAGCACATCAGCCTCCCACCCCTGCAGCCAGGCGTGGCCCTGTTTCTCACCACTGTGCCGTGGACGATTCCCTGGGGACCGATGTAGCAGTAGCTGCCTGCGGTCATCTGGCCGTACCTGACCATAGACAAGGCAAGGCCAGGGGTGAGCCCAGAGCCAGGCACGGCTTCCACATTACATGGCTTAAAATTCCTTTTTAATTACCCCCAAATGCATTAATACATTTTCCTTCAAAAAAAAGTAAACAGAGATAAAGCTACAGTCCCCCAATTCTGGTCCCCTCTGACCTCCTGGATCTTTTATAACAAATTTTGTTTTATTCAAAATTGTACTATAATTGGTAAAATCACTTTGGGGACTATTGAGCCATATCAGCGGAGGCTGAGCGAGACCCAGCACTTCCACGGTCCAGGCTCACACCCATGTAAAGACACGCACACCACTGTTTAAAGCGGCCACCCCATGAAACTGTTGGATCACCCATCACAGAGGACAGAGAAGTGATGGCAGCATATGAACACAACGAAATGCTACGTGGCAAAGAAAACAACCGAAGTCCTACTGTGTGTCAAGTGGCTCCGTGAAGAAGCCAGACGTGAAAGAGTATGTTCTGTGGGATTCCATCCTATGACCCTCGGTGACCTTCCACTGGGGAGTCTACCTGCTGGAGGGCGGCACGAAGCTGCAGGAGGCAGGGGTGGTGTCTTCAGAGAGGGGCTGGCACGGCACACGCGTGTATCCGAGCTCACCGAGCCGCTGTGCCGTGCCTTGGTGAGGCTGACTGCCGCGAAGGGCCCTGGGAGCACCGTTTGCATGTGGGTCACCGTTGTCATCAGTATCAGTGTTATTTGCATAAACGGCCCCACTGCGTAGGTAGCGAGCGGTACTGTGTCCGCGCAGGGCACATCAGCGGTGCAGTCCTTTCCACCACGGCACACACAGATCCTGCTCTTTCCTATTCATGGCTCCGCAGCACGCAATATCAGAAGCCACAGAATGTTCCCCTGCCCCCTGCGGTCTCACTATGCAAACTACCAACACTGAAGTGGCAGTGAGCTGCCTGCTCCCCCTCTCCCGAGGCCCAGCGAAGGAATCAGGAAGGACTAGAGCTGGGTCCTCGGGTGCAAACATTTCAAATATGAATAGATACTCTCAAATGCCAAAGTAACTGTCACCTGCAATGCATGAGCATGTCTGTGTCCATCACTTGATAATTATCAAACACTTGTATTTTCTGGCAATGCAATGGGGGAAGGACTGCATTCTTCTGTTGCCTTAACCTTCCTCTTCCCTGAGGACCACTGAGGTAAGATGCTCCAGGGCTTACTGACGCTTGCTTTTCTCCTTCGTCAATTTCAACTCCCTATCTCTTTTCTACCGGGTTCCTGTCCCCCAGCAACTCTCCCCAGCCCCTCCTCTCTCCTGGATCAACGGTGGATCCTGATTCTTGCAGCTCTGTGCCTGATGCCAAGTCTATCCCATAATTTGGATAAGGCACCAGGCCATGTGGAACCTCTGCATCTTCTTCCAAAAAAGGGGGAGGCATTATCCTTACCTTGGAAGGTTGTCTATTAAACAACATAAAAAACAGTGCTAAGATAATAAATACCCACCCAGGGAGATGGGTGAAACCATCATAACCGCCCACAAGGCTGCATGGGCCCCCTACCCTCTGCCACAGGGTGTGCTCCCTAGTGAGCCCACATCAACTCAAGCAGAGGGCTCAAGGGCTCCCTTTGTGTCACGTGGAAAAGGGTGTCCCTTCTATCATTTCATGAATTCTCACACAACTCTTTGAGGCAGGAGCTATTAAATCCCCTCTTTATAGATAGGATCCAAGTGCCAAGGTTATACAGGGATATGCAGCAGAGCTGGGAACTGATTTTAAATCCGTCTGATTCGGTCCTTTGTGCTCAAGTTATCCCCTGCATGTTGCTCCCAAAATAACTCCTGGAGGTAAAATTGTGGGATCAAGTTAACTTCACTGGGAACTTTGACCCCAGCTGCTAGATGTAGTCCTCCTGGCCACCCCCAGCCTTGCTGTACTGACCTAGACCACCCACAATCTGTGACTGCCTGTTTTCCCACATCCTCCCTAGTACTCGTTGTATTCTGTAGCTTTGTTTTGTCAGCCTGACAGTGAAAAGGCCGGCTTTGCTTCTGTTAGAGGTTCTCAGATCCCGTATACATGTAAACCTCTTCCCACCTCTGTGGGCAATTTGCATCCATTTAGCCAATTGCCCACAGCACCTGGGTCAACCCTCAGGTGTGGCAGACCAGGTCTGACTCTGCAGTTCCACTCTCTTTAAACTTCCATCCTGAACCTACGAAACAGAAGCATACCAACTTGTCCAAAGTCACACTTAGGAGGCAGCGGATCCAGGACACAGATCCTGCCCCTCTGACCTGGCGGCTGCTTCCACTGACACAGAAGAGGCGGTGGGGCCTCCTAGTAAATAATAATAATAGTAACTACTTATGACTAACCAGAAAAATAATTGGGTTTCTGAGCCTCGGTTTCTTCCTGCACAAAATGGACGAAGAAGGGCACCCAGTGCTGAGGCTTGTGTAGAGGACCAAATGTGAAGGTATCTATAAATCTTAAGACACATGGTAGTGACTATTATGATGATTATATTATAAAGTACTAGCCTGAGGCCTGGTTAACTGACTCCCAATACGACAGACCTGATCACCCTTGGTCACTGGTGAGGCCCCTCAAACACCTGAACTCAGGACTGACTCTGAACTCAGGAAATGCCTAGAGGCTCCTGCCTGTCAATTTCCTCTTTTAGAAACTAAGGAAGGAACTACTGGAATGGGAGTAGAAACATTTGAGAACAACCCCCTGTGCAGATGAATCAGAAAGTGCCTGACAGTTACCGCAGCCTCATTATAATATTAAAATCACCCTCTGAAAAACCCTACTAAAAGGGGCCTGCTTGCCCCTGCTGGGAGAGTGGTTTGGACGTTATTCCCTGTGATGTCCGTATTTCTGCGAATAAAGTGACTTTGTGAGGCAACGCCACCTGGCGTGATCTCTGTCTATAGCTCTCCGAGGAGTGGACCCACTTTGTTGGTCCCAGTAACAACTTCACATGGTTATTAGTCCAGAGCAACACTCCCAGAGATCCACAAAAATATACAGATCAGGACATTCACTGTAGCATTCTTTATAAGCCCAAAGAACTGGAAACAACCCAAATCAGGTGGCAAGGGGGTCAAATAAATCATGCTACAATTGAACATTGCAGGTAAAATACGGGTTAATTAGACTTTCACGTTCCCTTAAATGGAACGATATCGTCAAAGGTGGAAAGGCTAGTGCAGAGGGCCTGCAACGGTCTACCTAAACCTGTAACCATGTGAGCAAGAAATGTTTGGAAAGCCACAGCCTTTACTCGCCTGAAATGGGGAGTATAGGGTGGGAGAGGGATTTCCCTTCCACTGTAGCTCTTTTCATAATGTTTGAGGGAAAAGCTTTCAATTTAGAGCATGCATTAATTTTACGACAGATGAAATGGTTGTGCTCTGTATCTTGGAGTTTGGGTTGCAAGGTGCACACATTTGTCAAACTTATCAAATGGTGCACTAGGATGTGTGCATTTCATGTAAATTTTACTTCAAAAGGAAAAAAAAAAACCCTGTAAACAAATACTGAATTCCAGGCCATCATATCTACAGCTTACTTTGAGACGCATCAAAAGCCAAGTTAGTCAGACAGATGGATAGAGGGATGGGTAGATAGACACGGGACACAGAGTTTGGTAGTGTGTTAAACACAGAATCTCGGTATTCACTGTTAATTCTTTCAATGTTTTGTCTATTTGAAATTGTTCATAACATAACGAAATGTTGGGAAAAAGCAGGATCCAAATTGTTCACTTGCTCGCAAGTGTATAAAAACTGTAGTATGCATATCCACAAAACCCCTAGGGAATATGTCAACAGGCAATTGTGCTTTGGTGCTGCCATTGTGAGGGTTTTTCAAATTGTTTTTAATGTTGCTACATAGCCACCACATGGCTGAGGTGGAAACACCCTCATATAAACTGCAATAGTGAGATAGGACTTACATTGTAACTCCCACGGCAAAGAGCTTCTCATACTCTGTCCTGGAGGAGTAGTTGGGAATGACCTGGAAAAGAGGGATGGGAGCCAAGGGCTGGGGGCTCACAGAGGGAATGATGGGGAGGCAGGTGTTGGGGGCACCTGGCTCTCCCACCCCAAGGCAGGACAATGCCCAGCTGCCCCAGGACCCACCATCCCATTAGTGATGACCAGCCGGGGGGCCTGGGGGCTGCTCGGGAAGAGGCCCAGTGGGTGTCCACTATACATGACCAGGGTCTGCTCCTCCGTCATCTGCGACAAGTAGGACATTGTCAGCCAGAACTGCAGGGGAGAGGAAACATGGAGGGCTCTGTAAGGGGGGGGGCACGCCGCACCCCAAGTCCCCACCCAGGCCCAGAGAGCTCCCACAGCCCTAGAAGTGCTGCCAGTGCCCCATCCCTCCAGGCCTTCATTACTCTCCAGTGGCTCTTGGTGCCTCCAATACTGCCATTCATGACCTTGGAACTGTCAGTAACTGAGTATCTCCAGTGTTGTCCTCTCAGGCAACAGGGAGGCAGAGACCTGAGTCCTGAGCCCTGGTTGTAAGCTCCTACCAGGCCAGAAGACGTGGGGTGGGGTGGGGGGAAGCCATACAGTCCAGCATACCTGAGCCCAGTTGCTGAACACCTGCCCATTTCCTCCATAGGTCACGAGCTCCTGGGGAAACTGGAGAAGACATGGTATCATCTGAGATGGGGGCCTGGGAGGGCCCCCACCTCGGCACTGTGCTCAAGAGGGCAAGGTGGCTGATGGCCCTTGAAGAAGGAGTGTTAAGGGCAGGGAGAGAAGGCAGAAAGGGCGAGGCCCAGGGAACATTGGCCCACCTGTGACCAGGTAAGAGCTCAGTGTGAGGTGAGGGTCAGACCTGGATCTGGGGTCCCTCTGGGAACTTAGCCCAGGGTCAATGTCAGGGGTCCGTCTGTGACCAGGTTCTGAGGCCAGGGCCAGGGCTGAGGAAGTTCTCGCCTCGAGGTGGAACATTCAAATTCTAGGACCATATTGCCCTCAAGTTTAATACTTGGACACACCCCTGCAAAGGCTATCCTTTCTCAAAATGGGCATCTGACGTACAGCCTGGCCCCCAAGGACGCCCGTGCCGGACACACATGGCCAGACTGGGTGGCATCATCCACGTGTGGCTATCGAACACTTGAACCATAGCTCGTCTGACGTGCTCTGAATGTAAAATACACCCCGACTTCAAAGACTTAGTAGGAAAAAAGGTTGTAAAATATTTCAATAATGTTTATACTACAGGTTAAAATGATAATATTTCTGGTACATTGGGATAAACAAAATACAATAGTAAATCTGTTTGTTTGTTTTTTACTTTTTCATGAGGCTTTTAGAAAATTTAAAATGACATGTGTGTCCATTATAGCAATGTTGATGCTGTGTGGTAGTCACAGAAGATACAGCCACTGGGGGAAGCTGGAAGCAGGTTTAGTGGTCCCCTCTCCACTATCTTTACAACTTCCTATGAATCTATCTTTGTTTCTAAATCAAAAGCTTAAAAGCATTATACGTATGTCTTGAGTTACGTTTCTATTGGGCAGTGCTGGCCCCAGGCCTCAGTTTCCCCCGGTTGTTACCTGGGCCACGGCAGGGTCCAGGTTGTTCATGATCATGTGCATGATGGCTGCAGCAGCTCTTGTCCGGCAGGGGTACTGCCCGATCGGGTAGGCCCTGCAAGGGGAGTCCAGCCACCAGGTGTGACGATGGGAGGGCACCAGGCTCCCTGCCCGCTGAAGCTCAGGCCCACGCTGGCCACAGCCCAGCACCTGGCCACGCAGGTGTGGACAGCCAGACGGCATCCTGCCGAAGTCGCCCGGGAGTTGCCAGCAGATGGCAGTTCCAAACCATCCAGGCCAGCCCACTCTGGTGCTCACGTTGTTCCCCTCCCCTGATGGGGAGTTAGGTCCCTACCCAGCTGCACCACCCCTTGTCCCCACTTGGCAAGGTCCAACTGGGAGAAAATGGATGAAGCAAAGCTGATGTCTGCCTTCCAGAAGCCTCTACTCCAGATGGAGTTTATTCATCCCTTCTTTCCTTCATGCCACCAGTGCTCCTGGGCATCAATTCTAGAGCAGATGCCAGGCCGACAGGCCCTGACAGGAGTGAGGGGATGTGGCTCCTACTTTATGGGGAGAATTACATTCCCTGGGGTGGTTCCAGACAAGTCTGGGCCTCAGCATATTCCAGAACAGTGGTGCTTAGAGTGTGAGCTCTGGGTGGGGGCAGCATTGTCTGGGAACCATGAGAATGGCAGACCCTCGGGCCCCCACCCCCCAGAACTGCTGAATCCACAATGTAGGGTGAGGCCCAGCCATCTACCTTTTTTTTACAAGGCCTCCAGTGCCATGCACCGTTCAGCCTGAGACCCCCCTAATGCGGAACCTAAGCTGTTTGAGGACACTGACAGAGCCATCCCTTTAAAGCTCTCCTCATCTCTCGGTAGGACAAGGCATGAAGTTTAGGAAAGGGATTTCATATACAATTTGGCTCCAGAATTGCTCAGGATTGACTCCCCAGGACGGTAGGTCAGAGACACCTGTCTGAAAAGGATTCCCTCATCTCCTGGCCAGGCTGGCGGCTGTAGCCAACTCGAGGCTACAGAACCCCCACAGACGACAACACGGCAACCCCCCCCTCTGTGTGAGGGCTGTCCACTCAGCTCGCCACAGCTGTGGGCCTCCTAGTGTGGATAGCCTGGATTCCCCCCGGCTGACCTCCAGCTCCGTCCCTCTCATGAGCTGCCCACTCGGGGCCCCCTTTGACGCTGCACCCCCCAGCACTGACCTCATTTTCATGTCAGGGCAGAACCGGTACATGTAGATATGCCCATACAGTCGCAGCTCCTGGGCAAACTCAGGGGCCAGTAGCTCCTGGACATCCGGGGGGAAGTAGCGCAGGGCATTCCTCAGCGCCAACTGGGGGAGGAGAAGGGGGAGGGGCAGATGGAGGCGGGCGATCTCCAGGCCAAACACTGTGAGGCCATCCCCTTTCCCTACTGAGATTCGCCTCTGCTCCACTGAGAAACCTATGCCCCCACCCAGAGACTACCTAGTTCTCACTTCAAGCCCATCTACAATGTCACCTCCTACAAGAAGCCTTCCCTGATTGTCCTCCCCGCTTCATGTAGGCAGATCTCTAGTCCCTGCATTTGTTTATCCCAGTCAAGGACCAGAGAGAGAGGGGCCTGCCCTGAGGCTTGCAGCTACAGTGGGAGATGCAGACTCAACGGTGGGGAAAGCAGATCTGCCAGGAGCCCACGGCCAACTTGTGCAAGTGTAGAGAAGCAACACTGCATCAGCGCCCAGCTTGGCAACCAGCCTCAGACAATGCACAACTGCACAGTTGCAGCTCCGGAAGTGAGATCCCTCCAGATCCAGGCAGGCCTGGGGCAGAGCCTGGAGCCAGGGACAGCAGGCCAAGAGAAAGAAGAAACCTTCCCAGGGCTTCTCATCCAGACCAACTCCCAAACCCTCTTGTCAATCCTCCAGACGTCCCTGAGGGTCCTGGTCCTGGCGCAGGGCCTTGGCACTTACCCTTCCCTCTGCCTAAACCCACTCTGCCACCCTGCCTTCTCTTGGAGGGTCTCTTCCTCTACTCAAGCCTCAGTCCAGATGCCCCTGCTCTGCAGTGGGCTGCCTTGACCTTCCCCTCTTGACTCCCAGGCTCTCCCCCTGCCTCTGTCTCCTTCCCAAGCTTTTCACTGTTGGATGTTCTAGGGGTTGCTTGTTTTATCGCTTACAATCTGTCTTGCTAAGTTCAAGGAGGGCGGGAGTCCTGGCAGACCCCTTCATAGCACTCTTCCTTCCAACACCTGGACTAGAGCCTGGAGGCAGGCAAAGTGCGAGAGGGGACCAAGGTGACAGCCTGGTGTCTGGGTGGATGTGGAGGCCATTTCTTCAACCAGCTGACCCTGGGGCACAAAGCGCTTTGGGGGTGGGGAGATGAGGAGCTGGGTGTGGTGAATTTATTCCCTCATTCACTCAGTGCCTATCTGCTGAGGGAAGAGGTGGTGTGATACTTGAGGAAGATAGGTAGGCTTTGGACACGGGGAGGCAGCAGGTGATGGGAGAAGACGCTAGGGCCCAGGACTAGGTATGCCAGCATTTGGGCAGGGACAGAAGTACTACCAGGGAGATGGCACTGGATGTCTAGCCAGGAGCGCAGGTGCCTGGGGCAGAGGGCTAGGAGCAGAACCACCTGTGCAATGCACCCAGAGGTCCAACGCTGCCTGGGTAAGACACACCCAGGACTGAGGGACGAGGGTGTCACTGGGGCCTTAGGGGCTGGGTGGGATAGGAGGAAAGAAAGGAGATGGGTAATCAGGAGGCAGCAGATGGCAAGAGAGGCCATAAAGAAAACCCCAGCTCAGGGCGTTAATTTTCATGTGGAAAAGACATGCATCATCCCTTCTCCCTTGGAAAAACAACTGATGAGAAATAGGAGTTTCTCCCTCAAGAAGAGTGGCTAGGAATATGCTGCAGCAGGAGGGTCTCACACTCCAGCAGACGTCGGAATCACCCAGAGGGTCTGGTGCAGCCTCTGATCTGCGTCTCTGACCAGTTCCCTGGTGCTGCCACTGCTGGCCCGGGGACCCCATTTTGGGAACCACTACAGGGTATCAACGAGGATAAACCATCCACAGCGACATGCAGCGGCCGGGCAGCCTCTCCCAACCTGCTGTTGAGTGAAAGAAGCCCACACTTAAGGGACACACTGCATAACTCTGTTGATAGGCCAAGCCACGCATTAGACGTCAGGACAGCGGTCCCCCTTCAAGGCCCGGGTCTGTCCCCCTCTCCCTGTGCACCTGTGACATTCACATCTGTGCACACGTGGTTTTGGCTGCTTTCTGTGCATGTACACCTCAACACAAAGATTACTGTTGTTTTCTAGCTGGTGTAGAGCTTCTCATAAGAGCTTTTCAAGTGAAACTGAGCATTTAAAGAGAAGTTTCAAAAGCAATACATAACACACACACACACAAAATCTACACAAGACTTGACCTTACTACATAGTTCCTAATGTATTCTATCCTGTTCTAGTTTCTTTTATTTCATTTTCTAATACTGACTGCAACCCCCTAAACAGATTTCACAACCCGCTAACGGGGCAGCACAGTGGGAATCCGATGTCCTCACAGCAGGGCCGGCTTCACTTGAACTTACCGAGGTCCTGGACTCAAACTTGTCAAATTCTATGATTTTTAAAATGTATCAATTGATAGAAATAACTTGGCCATTCTTCAAAATGTCTTTAAACGCTGTAAAAAATTCAGCCTGTTCTGAAGGAAGAATGCATGTATGCCATACACATAAAGGGGATTCTGGCAAGTTCCTGAATCCTAAATGCAGCACAAAATCTCTGGGTGCCATATTTTCCCCTTGCATAAGATTTCCATTTTATGACCATTGAATTTTTCTTTATCCCCGAAATTCACTAATTTAGTCTAGATATGTCTTAATGTCAACTATCCTACATCAGATTTTCATTTTTTTCTCTTTCCAGGATAAACTGTATCTTTTTATCGACAATTTCATGTTTTTACTTAGTTCAGGAACATTGTCTTCTATTATAGTTTTGTTCGATAACTTTGTCCCCTATGTCTAGAGTTATGTAATAGACATGCAGTAAATATTTCTTGTGAAAAAATTCACAAAGCAGCAGATCTGTTTGCTGGCCAGGATTCAATGCTCCAAGTCTCTTATTGGGAGCAACTCTCAGCATTAAGATGAGAAAATGGTGCTCAGACAGGTTGTATCTGCCCAAGATCCCACCACAGGCATGAGGCAGGACTATGGGGGAGCCCAGGTACCCAGGGACCTTGGGGACCTCTGCAGAGTAGGCTCAGTGAGGAAAGGCTGGGTGTAGTGACAGGGTCGGCGGCCCCCTGAGAAGCATGAACAGCAGCCAGAGCTGAGCCTGCCCCTGGCCCTGCCACCTACTGTGTGACCCTGGGTTGCTCACCCCTGCCTCAGTCTCCTCATCTCTTGGCATGGCCTACTCAACTGTGTAGTCAAAAGGATCAGAGGAGAAAATGCGCACTGTCCAGCACACAGCGCCTCTACTCACCGGCTCTTTTAAAGACCCCTAAACCAGAACCTAAGGAGTAGTTCTTGCTTCCTCCCTAACCCGGCTTTGTAGCTTCCTTGTTTAGAGGACTTTGGTTTATTTTAAGATATCACAACACCCACGGGGAGAGCCAGCAGGCACCCTACTTGGCAACTCATGTCCTGGGTGGTCAGCTGGCATGCTAATCACAGGATGTGACCATGAGTACTTCAGTTCTCCAAATCTCAGTCTACATCAGAGGGTCTGCTGTGCAGCATATAGAATGTCAGAGGTTGGGACGCCTGGGGGGCTCAGTCGGTTAAGTGTCTGTCTTCAGCTCAGGTCATGATCCCAGGGTCCTGGGATCAAGTCCCACATGCTTCTTCCTCTCCTTCTGCCCCTCGCCCTGCTCATGCTTCCTCTCTCTCTCTCCCTCTCTGTCAAATAAATAAATAAAATCCTTAAAAAAAAAAAAAATGTCAGAGGTGAATTATCATTGGTGAAATTATGGCCCATTAATCATATAATACATGTTCTAAGTGGGTTCTTATTGATAAAATCAGATGCATTCAAGACACATAAATTGGAAAGAATATTCTAGACAACTCCCCACTCCCACCTGGCCTCAATAGGCCTGAAAATCTAACAAACTCAGTGGCCTGTTCCCTTAGGGGGAATTCATAGGATTAATTCATAGAATGTCCTGGGTTTAGTCATCAGGTTGGAGAATTCTGGATGCCTAATGGTGTGGTGGGCAGAATAACGGCCCCCAAAGACGTCTGCACTCTATGCCTTGGAACCTATGAATACGTTAAATTACAAGGCAAAACAGATGTGATTTTGCAGATTAAGGATTTGAGGATGGGAGATTATCCTGCATTACCCAGCTCAGCCCTATATATTCACCAGAGTCCTCGTAAGAGGACTCTTTTTCTCGTAAGAGGACTCTTTTTCTGAGTCAGAAAAAGAGATTTGAATTGGCTACGCTGGTGGCTTTGAAGATGGAAGACAGGATGAGGCCACAAGCCAAAACCCGCAGACAGTCTCTAGAAGCTAGAAAAGGCAAACAAAGAAATCCACCCCCACTCCACCCCCAACCCCCCGGAGCCTCCAGAAGGAATGCAGCCCTGCTGCATATATTTTTTAACTTGATATTTTACAATATATTTAATGCTACTGAAAATATATCACGAACTTTTGAGACATGTAAACATAAACCAGGACAATCTCATGTGTAATATTTGCGCCCCGAAAATGGGAATCACAAGACTCAATCAGAGAGCAAAAGAACAAGCATGATTTCAATATCCTTGCATACACATTAGTGTTGCTTGCCTGTGGCCCAAGGAAACCCATTTCAGATTTCTAACAGCAGCCCTAGGAAAATAATAGACAGTGACAGAATCCTGTCTTGGGAACAGTGGTACTTTTGCCATAAGCAAATCTTTCCTGGGTCGTGGCTGATCACCTAAAAGGATACCAGCCTGCGACATTGGTTAGCTCACAGAACAGTGTGTGTGTGTGTGTGTGTGTGTGTGTGTGTGTGTGTGTGTGTGTGTGTGAGAGAGAGAGAGACAGACAGACAGACAGACAGACAGGGAGAGAGAGAAGAGAGGGAGGGGGAGAGAACTCGGCTTAGGCCTTCCTTCCGTCCTAACTGGCACCTGTAAGTTTTTGACTTCACTCTTTCTGTCAAAAATCATGGCCATGATCCACCTGGCGTGGCCTTGTTTGAATCACCCCAGTCCTCGCACCCACTCTTGCTCAGGCTTCATTAGGCCAGCTCTGGCCTGAACTGGAGCAGGACCTCCTGGGTCTAAACTGTGGCTCAGGTGCTTCCTAGCTGCGGGTGGGGCAGCCTCTGCCCAGGCTGCAGCTACAGTGCTCTGGCTCTTCAGATCTCGGTCTATCCCAGAGGGGTGGCTATGGGGCACCCTTCACGTCCCTGAACTTCAGTCTCCTCTCCTGGAAAATGAGCACAATAACAGCACACACGTCATAGGCTGTCTTGGCGACTAAGTGAACAGAGTCTGGCACATACACGTACCATGGGATTGCCAGCCATCAAAATAATCATCTCCCACACTCATGGCCCTCCGTGCTGCCAATTCTTTCTTCTAGTTGGCCTCTTGCCCACCCTGCCCTTTTAGGAAATCTGTAGAAACCTTTATACTCTCTTTGGGGAGTATTGTTAAGCAGCAGGTCATGCCCCTACTCAGAAACCCTCAAGGGATACCCATTACTCATCTGATAAAGTCCCCACTGCTTTTGGCTTTCAGGGTCCTCAATAATTTGGCTGGGCCTGACTCTCCAAGCTCCATAGCCAGCTTGGACCTACACGGGGCCTCCTTCACCCCCATGATACTTTGGACAGGCCCTTCTCTGCATGTTCACTCACTGCCCCCCTTTGTCTCCAAATGGCCTTCCTTTTTGGATTTCCCAGTCTAAGAATCTTGACCATGTTGCCATGACCACCTCCTCCAAGAGGCCCTCCTAGGTTTCTCCTGCCCACTAAACTCTTGTAGGATTTGGTTGGAGCACTTAGCATAGACTCTTGCCTGTTCATTCAACAAACAAGTACTGGTGTCACTGAAGACCCAGGAATGAACCCAACAGATCCCCACTCTCAAGAAGCTCAACATAGTGTGTTATTAGTGATGGGGACATGGACACAGGTGGGAGGTCTTCAGGTCTGGGTATCTGATGTCCAGAATAGCCCCCGCAGGTGGGGCAGGATTTGGAGAAAAGGTCACTAAGGGTAGTTGCGTATGGCACCAGGGGGTGCTAAAGACATTTCTAGTAGAGCAACTGCTCCTATGACACAACGAAAATTTCCCTCTGCACTATAGAAGCTGTCCTGTGTTTGTGCTGAGAATACACTGACTAAAATTATAGCCAGACCATACTCTATATTTAAACAGAGAAATCTACTTAAAGAAGAACAAAGAGTGAAGCGCACCCAAGTAATGAAATACTGCGCACCAGTTACAAGTATGGGACAACTCTAAACTCACCAATAACGAACACCTAAAAAAAACTGACGTGTATAGAATGTGTCTATATTCTTAAGAAGGACACACACACATTTTGTATGTACACAGAATGTGTGTGGATGATATGCCAAAAAATGGCCATGGTGACTCAGGAGAAGTGGGGAACTTCCACGATTATAATACTTGACTTCCTTATCTGACAAAATTACCTGGAAAGTTTATGTCAAAAATCAAAGAGACACATTAAATTTTGAAAGAATTGAAAACAAGCTGAAGGAAAAGTATAAAGCGAGCTGCTGATGAAGTCACTGGGTTTGGGACTGCCTCTCGTGTTTCTTCTCTAAGGGGAGTGTTCTCACACAGGACGCTTCTGTGACTGGTTTGAGGGGTTTCCCCACATGACCAATTCTCCCCACCAGCTGGGGGACCTAAGATTCTATTCAGTTCTGACACCATCTACGCGGAGTCAGCTCACACCGGGAGCTAACACACTGAGTCCCAAAACCTGCCCCTCCCACTTCAGATGCTGGTCACACATCCCAGGCTTGCACTTGTACTTCTGACCAACCAGCTACATATCAGGACTCCCACAGCCTCCTTCCTTGGGTTCCTAATTTGCTAGAGCAGCTCACAGAACTCAGAGAAACATGTCTACTGGTTTATTATATAATAAGGCATATGAGAAAGGATACAGATGAACAGCCAGACGAAGAGGTACACAAGGCAAGGTCTGGGGAAGGGGCGTGGAGCTTCCATGCCCTTTTAGGGCACCACACCTGCCCCAGCACTTCAGTGTGTTCAGCAACCCAGCTCTCTGAACCCTGTGGTTAAGGGATTTCTGTGGAGGCTTCGGCACAAAGCATGATGGATTATTAACTTGATTTCTCACCCCTCTCCCCTCTCCAGAGAATGGGGGGTGGGGCCCAAAGTTCCAAGTTTCTAATCATGGAATGGTCTTTTTGGTGACCAGCCCCCCTCTAGGAGCCCACCCACAGTGGCTTCCTTAGAACAAAAGAGGCTCCTATCACCCAGGAAATTCCAAAGAATTTAGGAGCTTTGTGTCAGGAACGGGGGTCAAAGACCAAGCATTAGCAGGAAGAGGGGTCTGGGCAGAGGTCAACATACATCTTTCTTACTGTTTCACAAGCACCAGTGGAAGGCTGGCTGACCCTGGTACCCCAGGGAAGGTTTAGTGGCTTCAACAGTCCAAACTCCCAGACCTGCAAGTAGCCCCTCCTCCAGGGGTTTTGTGTCCTTCAAGCAAATGGCAACATACCCAGGGCAAAGATGAGGTGACCAAGCTCCTCAGCTCCTGGGTGCCCTCCTCCCAGCACAAGAGGCCATCACACAGCCCTAAAAGTATCACCTGAGGGGCGCCTGGGTGGCTCAGTCGTTAAGCGTCTGCCTTCGGCTCGGGTCATGTTCCCAGGGTCCTGGGATCGAGCCCTGAATCGGGCTCCCTGCTCAGCCGGAAGCCTGCTTCTGCCTCTCCACTCCCCCTGCTTGTGTTCCCTCTCTGGCTGTCTCTCTCTCTCTCTGTCAAATAAATAAAATCTTAAAAAAAAAAAAGTATCACCTGAGATGGGCAGGTGGCAGAGCCCTCCAGGCCCTCAAGGTCAAAAGTCGAGGCCTTAGCACCCAGCGGGGAGGTGACCCAGGGGGAGGAAGCTTTAATGACTACCTTGACGTAGTTGGGCTGGGCGAGATAAGCACCGCCCCATAAAGGGGGTGGAGCCAGGCCCAGCGCCCCGCCCCCAGCAACACCCCGCACTCCCCTGCGCCCCGCCCCCACCCTTCCCTGGCGCCAGCTCCGTCCAACCTCGCCCCAGAGCCCGCCCACGCAACACCCCTCACACCCAGTACCCCGCCCCCACCCTTCTCCTAACTCCCGCTCAGCCCAGCCCCGCCCCAGCGCCCCGCCCTCAAAAAACCCCTCACCCCCAGCACCCCGCCCCACCCTTCTCCTGTGCCAGCTCCGCCCAGCCCTGCCCCAGAGCCCCCGAGCGCAACACCCCTCATCCCCCGCACCCCCTCCACCCTTCTCCTGTGCCAGCTCCGCCCAGCCCCGCCCCCTCCCCGCCCCAGCGCCCCCCCCAGCGCCCCGCCCCCACTTTGTGAGCAGCGCTGGGCAGAAAGTTTAGGGGCAGCCGCTGAAGCGCAGCAGTCTTTATCTGGGGTGGGGTTGTGTGATTCCTTTTTTAATGTTTGTGCTTACTTATATTTTCTTTTTTTTTTTTTTAAGATTTTTTATTTATTTATTTGAGACAGAGAGACTGAGAGACAGAGAGCATGAGAGGGAGGAGGGTCAGAGGGAGAAGCAGACTCCCTGCCGAGCAGGGAGCCCGATGTGGGACTCGATCCCGGGACTCCAGGATCATGACCTGAGCCGAAGGCAGTCATTCAACCAACTGAGCCACCCAGGCGCCCTGTGCTTACTTATATTTTCTATCCCCCCCCCCCACACACACTGTTCCTGAAACTCTCCAGTAATTCTGAGTAAAGAAAAAGGAGAATACTGTTGATATAACCGTGCCACCTACTTCATTTCATCGGGCCTCCACTACCGCGTGGTGTAATTATCCACCCCGCCCCCCCAGCTTACGAGGGAGACAAGTGTGCTCCCAGACGGTCAGACCTGCCCGGGGTGCTGGCTGGAGCGCCCCCAGTCCCAGGCCGTCTCCGGCCGGGCTCTCGGGGCTGTGGGCGACGGTGGGGACACCTGGCTTCCGTCCTGTTCCTACCAGCATCATCGCGCCCCCACTGCCGTTCTAGCCTTCCGCTGTAAACTCACTGCAAGATTTGCGGGGAGGGACACAGGCGAAGACAAGAGCTGGCTTCGTAGATTCAAAGTCGTGTGCGTGTCTGGGGCAGGAGGGTACACCGCGCTGCCATGCTTTTGGGGCACTTCGCCCCGGCTTCACTCCTCTGACTGAAGGCAGCCACAGAGCCGCTGCTTCCTGGCTGAGTGACCTTGAGCCTCAGGATCCCCACATCAGTAATGGGTACCCTAATCTTGCACCCAAGGATGGCCGTTGGGGAGAGAATGAGGAAGTGGGTGGGCCGAGGGTGGAACACGTTGGATCCCCCTGTCCCGTCGACACCCCCTCGGGAGCTCCTGGCCGGCAGGGGTGGGAAGTTGAGTTGAGAAGCTGCAGCTCCCGCAGATACAGCAGGAATAGGAAATGCCCACCCGGACCATCTGGAGGGCACCCAGAGGGCAAAAGACCCCGGCGGGAATGGGGCCCGACTTCTTACCTGCTCCTCCGCGGGGCTGAGGCCGGGGGTCCTGACCGGTGCGTGGGGCACCCCAGCCCAGCGGCCCGGGTTCTCCGGGAGGGGCTGCAGTGGCAGGCCGGAGCATAGTGCCTGGAGGCTGGACATGTCTGGCTGAGACTGAGACGGAGGCCAGCTCTGTGGGGAGGCCAGGCAGAGACTGGGCAGTCATCGTCCCCCTGGGCGGGGACCTCCCGCTCCAGAGCCACCTCCTCCAGCCCCTCATTGGGCCCAGGGCCCGCAGAAGGAGCCAAGTATAGGTCATTGGGTCATTGGCCCCTAGCCTGGCTGCCTGCAGTGTTGACCTGAGGTGGGGGCAGTGCTCTGGGGAGAGGCAGGCTTCATGCAGGGGAGACTGCTACATAGGAGTCTGTTTGTCCTGTTAGTGGGGTGTTGGCCTTGAGGGGTTGCGTTTTCTAGGACACAGCTTTGGAGAGCTGGTGGGGCTCTGATGTTGGGGTTTGCTTTGGCAGTCTTACCCCAGGCAGGCGATGTTGGGTTGGTATTTTGATGATGGGGAGCCATGTGATACTGGAGCTGGCACAGAATGCAGGGTCTGTGCAGAAGGCAGGCAGTGCTCCTTGTACCCCTCCTCCCTGCCACCCATGTGGAGGGCATGGCAGAAGCACCCCCAGCAGCAGGTGTACCTTCCTTGACTCCCAATGAGGTACACACTGCTTCATCCCCTTCCCAAAGCTCTCTGTGAAGGGCCCACCTGGAGATGGCTCTCATCCTCGATTTCATTAACAACTTTGCAAGAAAGTGCTCCAATCAGTCCTGTGCTACGGATGGGGAAACTGAGGCCCTGGTCTAACTCACGGCCCCGAAGCGACAGCGATAGAATCCTGGTGGTCCCGGGAAAGCAACACATCTGGGTGGTAATCCAGCTCAGTTGCTGACCGGCCCTGTGGCCTTGGGCTGTGTCCCAATCTACAAAAGTGGGTGGTAATTTACCACTCAGGCTGCAGGAGGCACAAATGAGTTGCGTAAGCACCCAGTGCAGTACCTGCACAAGGCAAGGTTGGTAAAGAACAACAAACATCTTCTGAGTGCTAACGCTTCTGAGCACATCACGTGATCCAGTTCACTTTGTCGCCTCATCGGCCCTGTGGAGTTCACTGTCCCATTCTATGGATGTGGAAGCTGACGTGGAGAGAGGTGGTGGGAACTGTCTCAGGCCACCCAGCTGGTCATTGGCGGTGCTAGAATCTCAACCCTCAGAACCCAGAGCTCTGGCTCTATACACGCTCCCGGCCACTCTTGCAGTCTCCCTGGCAGACCTCATCTTCTGATGGCTCAAGGTAAGCCAGAAATCTTTTTGTGAGACCTCCTCATTTTGGAAATGTTTGCAATCATTTAAAAGATGGTTTTAAACATTGTGCCGAACAAGATGGTGGATTTTATCAACGTCAACGAACTGGTTGTGACCCTGCGCTGCAGTTTTGCAAAATGTTACCAATCCGGGGGCGCCTGGGTGGCTCAGTTGGTTAAGCGACTGCCTTCGGCTCAGGTCATGATCCTGGAGTCCTGGGATCGAGTCCCACATCTGGCTCCCTGCTCGGCAGGGTGCCTGCTTCTCCCTCTGGCCCTCCCCCCTCTCATGTGCTCTCTCTCTCTCATTCTCTCTCTCAAATAAATAAATAAAATCTTTAAAAAAAATTAAAATAAAAAAATAAAATCCCTCTGCCTCTCCTTCTATGCCTCCCCCCACTCTCTCTCTCTCTGCCTCTCTCTCAAATAAATAAACAAAATCTTTTAAAAAAATTATTGAGTTGTTGGGGCGCCTGGGTGGCTCAGTTGGTTAAGCGACTGCCTTCGGCTCAGGTCATGATCCTGGAGTCCCGGGATCGAGTCCCACATCGGGCTCCCTGCTCGGCAGGGAGTCTGCTTCTCCCTCTGACCCTCCTCCCTCTCATGCTCTCTGTATCTCATTCTCTCTGTCTCAAATAAATAAATAAAATAAAATCTTAAAATTAAAAAAAAAAAGATGTTACCAATCCGAGAACTGGGCACATGGGATTGTTTCTTACAACATGAATCTACAAGAATCACAAAATAAATAAGTTCATTTTAAAACATCGTACAAGCTATGTAAAAGGATGAGGAGGTCAGGGATGTTACATATGCCAGACTGACTCTATCACTCACTAGCTATGTGTCCTTGGACAAGTTACTCAGCCTTTCTGTGCTTCAGTTTCCTCATTTGTTAAATGAAAGTAATAATAGTACCTACCTCATGGGATGTGTCCAAGGATTAAATGAGAACACATGTAAAGGTCTTATTGCCTGTTACAGAATAAACATCTGCTAAGATATTGTTAGTTTTCCAATTGTTGCCTGTATCAAAAAGCAAGGAACAGAGCAATGTATGTAGTACAGAAAATAAAGAGAAAGTGTGTGTGTGTGTGTGTGTGTGTGTGTACACCACAAAGAACTAGGGAGGGAAGGAGACTTTTCACTGTAAAACTCTGGCGCTTTCAACATTGTCAGTGCACTAAATGCCACAGAACTGTACACTTTAAATGATTAATTCTATGGTACGTAATAGAATAGAATTTTTCGATTGAAAAAACCTCTGGTGGTTTTGAATTTTGCTCCATGGACAAACCAAATAAATAATTTTAATTATTTATAAATAAAATTTAATTTATTTATAAAAATAATTAATATAAAAATAATTTTAAAAATTTAATTATTTATAAATTTAAAAAATTTAAACTAATAAGGAGTAAAGAAAGGCAGGCAGGCACTACAAGCCAAACCCAGTTTCGCTCAGTACGTGCCTCCCTGGTGCTTGATGGGGTCTCTCTCCAGTCATCAAGTGCCTGCCTTAGTTTCCCCACTGGTTGCCCCCAGTGGCTGCTTCTGTCCTAGCCAGACTCTCGTCCTAGCAACCCTTGGCGACCAGCACCACATAGACCAGCCCTGCCTGCCTGTCACCCCCAGTCCAGGCCACACTGGACCCCAATCTCTGCAGTATCCAGCTGGCCTTCCTGAGCCAGGCAGGACTTCTGTCTCTTGAACCATCGGCCTGGTCCCAGCTTCCCCTCCTTCTCCTCCATCCACTCTGCCACCCAGCGCACCTTCTCCTGAACCACCTGACCCAACCCCTCTAACTTGAAAATATACCCTGGACCCTGAGACTACCCCACCCTGGTCCATGCCCATCTTCTCTCCCAGAGATAGCACCAGCCTCTCTCCTGGTCCCGCACCTCCTCCCAGCCACCTCCAGTTGATTAGCAACACAGCTGCAGACTACTTAGAATAACCCATTTGTGGCCCAAGACACCCTGGGGATATGGACTCCCCGTCTGCCTCTCTGACTTCTCCGTCCACTCTCGTCGACCCCTTGTTCATACCAGCGGTGGTTTTAAAACATGCCAGCAAATCCTTGCTTGGGTGCTTCTCCAAGTGATGCCAGGGTACGTATGGTCCTGTCGCCTGAGTCTGAGCCAAACTTCGTGGTTATCGGGTAACCAACAGAAGGAAGCCTGAGACTCTGTGGAGCAGCCCAAGTACCCCGGGACCCCAGGCTGGGGTGTGCCATGTGGAGGTGCTGAGGTCAACTGCCCAGCTGGGTTCTGGCGCATGAGGGAGCGCCATCAGGGATGGCCACCCCAGCAGCCTCCAGATGGCCAGTCCCAGCTGCCATCTGATGCAGTAGAATGAGACCCCCAGGGAGAAGCATCGAACTCAGCCCCTTCCCCAAATCTTGACCCACAAAATGGTGAGCAAAATTTATTTTTTTTAATTTTTTATTTTATTTGAAATCAATTAACATATAGTGTATTATTAGTTTCAGAGGTAGACTTTAGTGATTCCTCAGTTGCATAGAACACCCAGTGCTCATGATATCAAGTGCCCTCCTTAATGTCCATCACCCAGTTACCCCATCCCCCCACCGACCTCCCCTCCAGAAACCCTCAGTTTGTTTCCTAGAGTTAAGTTATGGTTTGTTTCCCTCTCTGATTTTGTCTTATTTTATTTTTCCCTCCCTTCTCCTATGTTCCTCTGTTTTGTTTCTTCAGTTCCACATAAGAGTGAAATCATATAATTGTCTTTCTTGTGAGCAAAATTTAAATGGTTGTTTTAAGCTGCTAAATTTTAGAGCAATTTGTTAGGTAATAGCTACTGGCACATCGTATCAAGGCCTCAGCAAGGGCTGGTCCTCTGCCTGGAAATGTCCTCCTCCAGATACCTGTGTGGCTCCTCCTCACCTGACTCATATCCGCTCAAGTGTCACATCCTCCCCGAGGCCTGCGCCTACCATCCTCGCTCCTTATGTGCGGTATACATACTTCCCATCCCTTATCCTGCTTTATTCTCTTTATTGCACCATTTACCACCTGGCATGATCTTATATATTTTTTCCTGTTTTCTATGCCCTTCCCATTCTATAATATAAATTCCATGAGGGCAAAGAGCCTACCTTGTTCTCTCCCCTGGAGCCCCTGCGCAGAGTGGGTAATTCAGTATCTGCTGAAGGAATGAATGTGAGCCCCTTTGAGAGGACAGAGGCTGCAGAAAGTGTCTTCACAGGGAAGATACTGAGGCTCTGGGCCTCTGGCAAGGCATATCCAACCCCCCCATCCCAAGACCCCACACTGAGGCACCCCCCATGGGCCTCCAGGGATCAGGTCTCCAGGAATTTTCTCCACAGGGATAGGCTGAGACATTGTTCTCAGCTTTGGCCACCAGGTGGCAGCCCAGGAGACCAAGACTCCTGCCCGAAGGCCCCAGAGGCTGGGACCCCTTACAGAGACTGTGGGGGGAGGGTGGTAGGATCTGGAATGCAAGTGTAGATTAGATTTGGGGCCCAACGGGCACGTACATGGCTGGAAATCCTTGGGCCCTGGGCCCAGAGCAGCAGCAGCCCTGCCTGAGGTGCTTGGGTGCTTCTCCAAGTGATGCCAGGGACGCATCCCAAGGCTGAGCGGGACGCATCCCAAGGCTCTCTGTCAGGTCCTTTGGAAAGCCATAATAAGGAGCTTCTGGTTTTATCTGTGAGGGGCGTTTCCCACTTCTCTGCCATTTGAGACGTATCATCACCAATTGGAGCCATATCTTTAAGCCAACAGAACTATTATTTACTTAACATGTTTCCTCAAATAGACCTTTAAAACTTCAAAAAATGTAATAGGAAGGAACTTTCGTATCACCGCTGTAAGAGAAACCAGTCTTCTGCCAGAAACAGGCAGTAACTGTAAAAATAAATTAATTCATCACTAACATCTAGGATTTAGATGGCCCTCACGGATCCGTTGTACAGGGAATTGGGGCACAGAGAGGTTAGGCAAATTTCCCAATCTCATGTGGTGATTAAGTGGCACCTGCAGGGTTTGGAAACGGATTTTTCAAGAGCAGCTATAAAACTGTAGTTTACTGCAGGACCCTTTCCCACACACTCACACCGCCAAGTGTTGACTCAAGTGCACATGCACACACCTGCACACGGCATCAGCTGCACCCTTGGTTCCCTGTTAGCCTGACTTCTGGGCAGCAAGGCGCGAAGGTCAGGCCTGCTTCCTGGTCTCCCCACCCCACAGGGCTAGCTGGATGTTTCTCTTTCAAAGGCGGGACTTCACTCTCATCCCCTCACACACAGGAGTCCTGCGCAAGCTGAGTGCTCACCTGGAGGGTGGATCCCTTGCCAGGACCAGGTGAGGCCCAACGGCCCTGATGCCCAGCAGGGCAGGAACTGAGAACTCCCACCTCTCCTCCCAGAGCTGGCCAGGACCTGCATGAGCCAGAATTCAGGCAGGACCTGGAGACACCTGTGGAAAACAAGGCTACAGGCTGGCCTTGGGGGGAGGTAAGAGGTGCTCTTAGGCCTGATGCTGGGGATGGAAGATGCGGGAGGGGCTTATGTACAGAGGGCTGCTCCCCATACCAGCCCTTGGCCCCCAGGCATGCAAGGCAGCAAAAAAACACAAGAGGACACAGTGCACTTCCGACCCACCGGACCCACCGATCTGCCACTTTGATGACAAGGCTTCTTGGCCTCGGGTGGAGGATAGTACCCCCAGGGCAAACTGAAGGGGGCGGAGCCTCACCGGGCGACAGGGTTCTTTCCACCCAGTCTCCCCTTCGCGCCCTGGACTGCAGCCCCACTTGATCGGGTGTAGGGCGTGGAGGCTGGACGAGCGAGGCTCGCCACCCGCCGTCGTCCACCACCTCAGTCCCCAGCGGTCGGCCGCCGCGCCACCCTGCCGCCCGCCAGCGGGGCCCTCGCACCCCCGCGCCGTGCCTTGGTACGCGCCGCCGGGCGGGCCGGACCGGGCGGGGCGAGTCCCGGGGCGGGTCCGGGGCCGGGCACTGCTGCCCCCCGCCGGACAAGGCGGACTGCAGCCCCGCGGGCCCCGCGCAGCATGGGGAGGCGCTGCTGGCGGCGGCGCGCGCTGGCCGCCGCGTGTCTGGGGGCTGCGCTCCTACTCCTGGGCGCCGCGCCCCGCGCCCTGCGCCCGGGTGAGTGCCCGTCGGGCCCCTCCATGGGGCACCTGCTGTCTCCTCCCGGGCTGGGAGTAGGGGGTGGGGGTGGGGGGCAGAAAGGCTCTAGGCACCCGCGCCCATGCCCCAGCTCCCCGCAAGGGTGTTGCGCCCCTCGGGAGTTGGTCTCTCGACGCCCAGGAGACGTGATCGTTTTGGGCCTCACAGCCTGTGCCCAGGGATCCGGGTCAGTTGTGGGTGTTAGAGGGCATTGGGCCCACCCAGGAAGGCAGCCTCATTTACCTTGCCCCCGAAGCCCCTTGGCGCCCCGAAGCCCCTTGGCATAAGCTTGGGTGGGCTGGGAAAGCTTCAGGCCGCCTGGTCCTGAAGGCGGGCCCTCTGTGGCACAGGCGCTGCCGCCCTGCTCCGCCTGAAGTTCCCACGGGGAAGAACTTGGGGCTCCTTTGCACCCACTGCATGGTCTGGTTGGGGAAACTGAGGCAGCTAGCCATGACTCCGCAGGGTGTAGTAGCTGCTCTGGGCCAGGCATGTGCTGAGTCTTAAATTCACTTCATCTCCTCCCCATTTCACAAAGTGGGAAACTAAGGCCAGAGAGATTTAGGAACAGGTGTGGATGGCTAACCTGCAGCCTACACAGTCCGCCTGGGGGTTGAGGTGCCCAGTCAGCAGTGTGTTCCCATCTCTGGCTCTGTTTGCCTTTCCTGGGTGTGAGTGTGTTGGGGTAGGGGGCAGGGATATGTGGGTAAGGGGTAGGTCTCCACTCTCCTCCCTCTCCCTGTGTGCGCTCTGTGAGAATCCTCAGAGTCTCATCTTTGGTGACTCCCAGGCAGGGTCCCAGGGAGTAAATAATCACACCCCAGGGTGGGCAGGGACTGTGGGCAGCGGGGTCAAGTTGGCCCAAGAGATGAGGCTGAGGAATCTGTTTTTGGGGGGACACTCACCCACCTGGCTGGGTCTAGATTAGTGGATAAGGGTCATTCCACAGCCTTACCTGCTGGATGACCTAGTCCCTCTCCTCCCAGGTCCTCAGTACTCCCATCTATCACATGGAGTGCTCAAGTTCTTCCTTACAGGGCTTCTGGGGAGATGAGAATGAGACAGCAGACAGAAAGTGGTTGGTCATGATTAGGGCCAGCTGTCATGATTAGGGGTTTCACTGTGCTACCTTCATCCTGGGGTGAGGGGCTTCCCCCTCCGGCTTTCCCTCAAACCCCCATACTGCTGGAGGCCAGGGTTTAGCTGGGGTCCAGGTGAGCAGGGCTTGGAGAGGGCCTCTCTAGTGCTCACCAGAGCTCTACCCAGTCACCCTGCCACTCACACTGTTTCCCCCATGCCTGGACTCAGCCATCCAGACACCTCTCCAAGCCCATGGAAGGGAGATGTGGTCAGTCTTTCTACCACCACCCCCTTTCCATGAGCAGGCAGGCCATCTGGGAGTGGTGCTCCTGGTTCATGGCAGGTGCTCCTGTGTCCTAGCTGAGTGGATTGTCCCCTAGTACAGTGTGGGCTGTGGTCCTATGGTCTATGACCATGACAGTCTCTGTCCACCCAGTCATTCACAGACAAATGTTTACTTAGGAGCTGGACTCCCAGGCCCCAGCGCTCAGCCCCTGGGGTGGGATGTGAGAAAGAGAAAAGGCCAGAGCATCTGGGCCCTGGGTGTGGGGGGTGTCTGGGGGGTATCTACAGAGGAGTCGGTACATTTGGGTAGGCTTCTGTGTGTCTGTATCTCTGGGCTTGCACGTATCTCCTCTGCCTGGACACATCTCTCCTGCTACCTCCTCTCCTCCTCTACCCAGGTCTGAGAGAAGAGAAATGAGCCAAGGTACTGGTCACTCTCTGTGCTTTGTTCCTTTTGACTGTCTCATGCAAAACCCAAGAGAGCAGGAGCTAGAGAGAGGGACTTGTGGTCCCCCTTCCTAGTCTTTGCCTGGGCTGTGTATCCCACTGGGCTTCCCTGCCATGTGAATACCTTGGCCATGACAAAAGAAGGTTAATTAAACCAACCTACCAATCTCCTCTGCTGATTCTCGCCCCCGCCCCCCACCCCCGAGCCATGAGCTAAAGCCCCTGACCCCAGAAGCCAGTGAGGGCGTGCTAATGTTTGGCCCACATGCACCTGGCAGACCCCAAGGGAAACAGCTAGGTGGAAAGGCCTTCTGCCAACCGTCCAGCTGGAGGTGGACCCTGCTGTCCAGGGTCTCTGAAACTGGCCTCAATAGGGCCTTCAGCATCTCTGAGCATGTTGGAAGGGGGTGCGGTGGGGGTGGGCCCCTGGCCTGGGGCTAGGGCTCTGGGGCACAAGAGGAATGTCAGCACCTTACTCCAGGCAGGTAGGTCTGGCACAGTCCCCTCCTTCTCCAAAGCAGAAGGTGTTGCCACACGTTGGGCAGGGGACCCCTGAAAGGCTGCCACTATAGGCCTGGGGCCCCTGTTGCCCATTTACTAGTGGGGAAGTCTGGAGCAGCCCACCCTGGCACCCCTCGGCCCCCAGGATTCCACAAATGCTGACCTAGTTAGTGCCTAGGGTCCTGGGGATGAAGAAGATGTTGGGGGCAAGGTGGGACAGCTGCCCAGGATACTGCTGCCCTCAACACCCACCCTCACCCCAGGGTCCCAGTGGCACCTCCACTGTCACCTCTTGTCCCCTTTGCTTCCTCTGTGTCCCAGCCTGGGCATGGCACTGTAACCCTGTTGACCACATATTTGCTGGGCACGTGCTCATGCGAGGTGCCTTTCTAGGGCTGACAGCAAAACTTACTAATATCCCTGCCCTTGCAGACCTTACATTTTTAATATTAAAAATCCAAATCTCCAGTCTGCATCCTCTATCCCCAGAGGCACACGCAGGGAGAGTCTCCATGCCACCACATTAAATCCGCTACAGGGGTTCACAGGGGCGGCATTGGGAGGGGCCAGATCCCTTTCCTAGGTTTGCAAGGGTTGCGCATCTTTCCTGAGGTTGGAATCTCTGTCCACTTCTAGGGGACCTGGGTTGGGGGCAGGGAAGGGAGAGTGTAGAAGAGGTTGGGTGGAGGGGGGCTTATTCCCAGGGGAGCCCATCCCTTTCTTGCAGGCTGGACTGTGGCCCTTCTTTCCTCCGGGCCACAGCCCTTCTCTTGGGGTCCAGTGCTTCCTGTCCGAGGTCCAAGGGTGATGTGTGCTAACAGAGATTTCCCTCACCATCCTTCCTGGAAGGTCTCCAGGTGGGGAAGGACCCAGGAAGCTCAGGTGGGGACCCTGACTCTCTCTCCTCCTCGCTCTCCATCCCCTTCCTTCTTTGGCACCACAGCACCTGGGGACCCAGGCCACAGAGACAACTGTACAGACTGAATGCGGGGTGCCTGATAGTCAGGGTGCCCCTGCAGTCATGCAGCCTAGCAGCCCTAGAGCCAGCCATTGCTTTTAATGAAAAACCAGTATTTTGGTTCTATGCAGAATAAATACAGAAATAAATGCCCAACGACTACTGGGGAGCTGGAGTGCCAGGGCTGAGGTGGGTCGGTGAGGACTGACATAGGCCTGGCCTTGGAGCTGAGCAGGGCCCCCTAGGACCCAGCAGCGGCCCGTCAGCGCAGAAGCCAGGGATCTTTGCAGGGGTAGCCAGAGGAGGCCGGAGCAGGCGGCTTCCCCCTGCAGCCCTGTGTCCCTTGCTTCCCCCTGAGCCCCCTGCAGGGCCCCACCCCGTAGACTCTCCCTCATCTCCCTTGCACAGTGGGGCCCCGATGCCCAACTCTACATGCTCTGACTCCTCTCCGTCCTGGCCCCTAGTCTCTCACAGGCAAGTGAGGAACCAGAGACTGGAGCCACCCAGAGGACAGTGTCTCAGTGAGGACATCTCAACTCAGGCCAACTTAAGCCAGATATGGCTGCCTTCAGGAATGCGTGGATCCAGGGGCTGAAACCATGTTTCCAGCTCTAGGTTCAGCTTTTCTCTCTCACTCCAAAGGAAGGGCTCTTTTACTGATAATTCCAGGCAGAGTCTCAAGGATGTGTCTCATTGGCCTGAATTGGGTCACATGGTATCCACCTCTGAGCCAATTGCTGTGGCAGAAGGGGATGGAATGCTCTGATTGGCTAGGCCTGGTCACATGCCTATCCCAGCAGCTATGGGAGAAGGACGCCTATCAGAACCATGTGCATGGGACATAAGCAGGTTCATTCCTGGAGGGAAATCAAGAGGGCTAGCCAAAGCAGGGGGAGTGGCTGCTGGCAACCAAATAAATAGATGCTCACCACCCTGCTGTTCATTCTCAGATACTGCCAGAGTGCCCAGGGCACAGAGGCACCTTCCAGGCCTTCGGAGACTGCCATGAGAAAAGTCTAGCTGGCAAGATGGATGGCTCACTAGAGTAGGCATTAGTAATCCCATTTTGCAGAGAGACTAAGCTCAGGAAAAGGGAAGTCATTTGCTCAAGGTCACCCAGCTAGGAAGTGGGGGGGGCCAGGATTTAAATCCTAGTCTAAATCCCTAACCTTTATGCTTTCTACTCTACACTGCAGGGGTATTTGGGTTGGGCTTTGAAGGCTGCATAGAAGTTCACCAGGTGGGAAAATGAAGAAAGGGAATTTGGGGCAGAGGGAATGGCACAGACAAAAGCATGGAGGAGTGAAAGGCCTGGTGTGCTAAGGGCTGTGCTGTGGGCAGAGCTCTGGGTTTATGGGAAGAGGTGGTAGGGTGGAAGGCAGAAAAGTACTATAAGTCCGGCCGGTCATAGGTGGCCTTAAATAGCAGGCCAGGAGTTGGGGTACTCTCCCTATGGCCATAAGGGGCTATCAGTCTTTAAATAAATATTCATTGACACTAGGTGAGGTACAGGGATTACAAGAAAAGAAGACAGTCCCCTTCTTACAGAGCTGACCTTCCGGAGAGGCAACCAGACATCAACCCATATACAAACCACGTTATTTCAGCGGTAATAAATGCCATGAATAAATTAAAAGGAGAGACTGGGAAAGATCCTGGTGTGGAGTGTGGCTCATTGGAGAGACCCTCTTTCCAGAGGGAACTTCTGAGTTGAAATCTGAACATGAAGTATTTACTCTAAAGTATAAGCGTTCCTGGAGGAGCATCCCAGCCAAGGAAGAGTGCAAAGGCCCTGAGGTGGGAATTCACCTAATGTATTTATTGCTTGGCAGAAAGACCAGTGTGGCTGGAGCTGGGTTGGGGGGGGGGGGGAGGTGGGAGGTGCACCAGGAGGTGGCTCTGGGAAGAAACAGGAATTTGTTAGCCAGTAGGAAGCCATGTAGGTTTTAAGATCACCAAGGTAGAAGGAAGAGAAATAAGAAGCTGGATAAGGAGACCAGTGATTATCCTGGACACAGCCAAAGGGGCTTGCTGCCCTGAGCTGACTACCATGGAGGAGGTGGGAGGTAGGGGGCAGGGGCAGTTCCTGATCATTCTGCAGGCAGAGGTGATGAGACTACACCCAAGAGGGGTTCCATTCCAGGTGGTTTGTGGAATCCAGCAAATAGAGTTTGAATTTTAAATACAAGTGGAAAGATCTCTTTCTCTTCAGAAAAACAATTAAAAAAAAAAAAGTGGAATTGTTTTTTATTTGTGAAGGGCTTGTTAATGTGTTCCTCCATGGGCCTGATTACCAGAGGCAATGTCCCTGACCTGGGGACATGCAGGTCAGCCCTGAAGTCCCAGGTCACCCAGGGGACTGAGAGGGCTGGGGAAACCCTCCCTCCCCCTCCCCCATCAAGGTCCCTGGGGCCTGTCTGTGCTGTTTGGGCCTGGCTGTCCCTGCCTGTCTGGTCTTGCAACACTATGCCCAGCTAGAACTTATTAACCAGAAACCACATGTAATCTTTGCTCGCTGGACTGGGAATCACCAAACAGTATTTCCCCCCCAAATGGTGAAGTTTCAAATGGCCCACAGAACAACTTGCGCCCTGCCGGCTCCAAGGGGAAGCCTGTCCTTAGGGGTGGGTGTGCGAAGGGCCATTTATTGGGTTCCTGCTTTCAGTTTGCCTGGATGGCGGTTCACCCACTTAACTGTAGGTTTTGTGAGGTTGGGCGGGGCTGTGTGCCGGGCAGAATGGGTGCCCAAGAGATGTGCCCTCAGATGTGCGCTGTGGCCTGGGGTCAAATCCCGTTTCTGGGCTTTACTTGCTCTGAGGCCTCAGGCATGTTTCTTTTCCTCTTTGAGCCTCAGTTTCCCCACCTGTCAAATGCAGATAATAATAGTTTCTACCTGATATGAGTAAATGTGTCCATGTGTGCAAAGCACCGAGCAGAGTGCCAGGTGCTGGCTGACCCCAGGGCTGTGCCCCAGGTGCTTCTTCCCTGGCTCCCCTGACCCCACCAAAGCGCTGCCTCCTTTGCCAGCTGCCATGCTCTCTTAGGGGCTTCCTGGCCACACGCAGTGGGCACTGCAGGGTGTTGGGTTGGTCTTCACACTGGTCTACTGGACGGGGACTGTGGTCTGCTCCTGAGGCTGGGGCTGCATGGTTTCCATGGCCTGGAGCCCTCTGGGCATGGGCACCGGGCTGTCCCAGACTGTGGGCAGCTCACCCCGCATTGCTTCCTCCCTTCACCCCAGCTGCTTTGCTTTGAGCTGTTTCAAAACTCCAGCGGTTTCCCCACTGTGATCTCTTTCTCCTCCTGCCAGCCTCTGTTCCTGTCACTGTGTGTAGCCTGTCTCTTTCTCTGTCTGCATCTTTGGCACCCCCAGTCCCTCCCACCTCCCTGCCCCCCCCCAATAACCTTCTGCTATTTTTGTCTCCTTTTTCAAAGCAGAACCCCACCGCGGTTTTACCTGCGGCTGCCCTGGGCTGGCCCAGGCCCCTCCCTGGCTGTGAGACCTGGCTTTCCCTGGCTTGTCTGCTCCATGGTACCCTTGGCAGGGAGCCTGGGACCTGGAGCCTCATGGAGGGGCTGCAGGGTGGAGGACACAGGCCAAGAGAGGCTTGGGGCAACCAGAGCAGAGGTTGGGGGATGCTTCAGTGTGACCCTGTTTGGGGCCACCCTGCCCTCAGAGCCAAGCCCCCAGCTTTCCAGAGTGGGGGACTGGATCCAGGGATCTTCAAGGCAATCCCCTTCCGGCCCTCCTAGACCCATCTGTCCCCCTCCATGGCCAGCCTGCCCATCCCACTAGACTGTAGGTTCTTCTGATCTCTGTGGCAGGAAGGGGTGGAGGGGGTGGGGTAGCCCAGCCCTGTAATCACTGGCCACAGCTACTCTATAAATAGGGCCTCACTCTGGTGCCTGTTCCCTCTGACCCTCACCCACTGGCCGCTGAGGTCTGGTATGGGACCTGCTTTCCTGTAGGCTGGAGCCTGAGCAGGAAATGAGAGTCCCCACACAAGGGTTGGTGTTTCTGAAGGCTGGGTGCCTCCCTCCCAGTTGTGGGGCCTTGGGGTAGAAATGGGCCTAGGTGTGCTTCACTGGTCCTAGGGGCACCTCCCCCACCGCAACCCCTCAGTGGGTACCAGCCCTTCCTCAAGCCCAGGCTGTGGCCCTGAAGGGAGCTCAGTGGGTGACCTTGAGCCACAAGTAACACATCCACAGAATGATGACGAGGGTACCTCTCCTCCCCCGGCTGTGGGTGGTGCTGTGCTCATGTGACCCAGCCTCTCCTGGGGGCTACAGCTACACTTAGGCCAGCAGCGGCGGCCACCCTGCCAGCCCTGAGCCCGGGGCCTCCACTGCACTTTGAGGGGCCGGCCAACTTTGCTGCCACCTCTGGTCAGCTCATTGTCCGATGACAGTGGTGTTGCTGGGATGTGTCCAGCTGCCAGGAGACAGAGGTTCAAGTCCTAGGACCATTGATAAATCCCAAGATACAGGTAGGCCCTGAGGGCCTCGCCTTGTCCCGGCACCCTGGCTACAGAAGAGCCCAGGCCTTGTTCCCAGGACACTGGAGTGGGGAGGGAGCTTGAGGCTGCCAGAGGCATGCCAGGAGGCCCAGGATAGTGGGCTTCAGATGCACACCGAAGGTTCTGGAGGCCAAGGTGAGGTCAATCCAGCCGTCGTTTATTCATTCCTTCAACCAACCTCTGCCAGGTATGGCTCTAACAGAACGGTTCTCAAAGTGTGCTCCTGGACCAGCAGCATTAGCATGACCTGGGAGCTGTTAGAAATGCAGATTCTTGGGCCCCACTCCAGCCCTACGGGGCTACAACCTCGGGATGTGAGGCCAGGTAATCTATGTTTTCATCTATGCATGCTAAAATTTGAGAACCACCACTCATGGTCAATTTGCCAATAGTTAATCAAATTTTCCAAGTTTATTTCTTCGTCAAAAACATGTCTTAAAGAAAACGCCTGGATCTTTTCGATTAATGTATTCTTGGCAGCATTTTGAAGACTCTTCATTTTGTTGAAAGCCAAGGGTCATGGGAACGTTCATCCGTCTTACGAATATATTCTTTTCTCATATGATCCTGAATTCTTGAAGATACTCTTCTTATGAATAAGCAATATTCTTAGGAATTCAGGAATATATTATGATAGCCATTGACTAAATTTGTAAGCTAGATTTACATAAAATGCCCTTGCATGTATTCTTTTTTTATGATCAGTATTTTTATTTTCATTGAGATCTAATTCTCATTCCATAAAATTCACTTTTTTAAAGTACACAATTCAGTGGTTTTTAGTGTATTTAAAAGCTGTGCGATATGACCTCTATATAATTCCAGAATATTAGCCATTAGCAGTCACTCCCCACTTTCCCAGTGATCCCCCCCACCGTGTCCCCCAGGCCTGGGCAACCACTGTTTTCTGTCTCTATGGATTTGTCGATTTGCGATGTTTCATGTAAATGGCATCAAATAATATGTGGCCTTTTGAGTCTGGTTCCTCTCACTGAGTGCAATGTTACAAGATCCAGCCATGTGGAGACCAGGGTCAGTACTCCTTTCCTTTTTATGGATGAATATGTATGGATGTGCCACAGTATTTATCCATTCATCCTCTGGTGGACATTTAAGGTTTTGGTTATTAAATATAATGCTGACGGGAACATTTGTGCATAAGTGTTTGTGTGAATGTGTCTTCATTTCTCCTGCGTGTGTACCTAGGAGTGGAATTGCTGGGTCATAGGCTAATTCTATGTTTAATTTTTTTTCCCAAATTTTTGTTATTGTGGTAAAATACACGTAAGATAAATTTTGCTGTCTTCATCATTTTTAAGTGTACGGTTCAGTGATATCAATGCGTTCACAGTGTTGTGTGACCATCCTCTCCAGAGCTCTTTCGTCTTGTAAAACTGAAATTCTGCACCTATTAAATAACTCCCCATTCTCCCCTCTGCACCCCAGTGACCATCACCTGCTCTCTAGCTCATTGGTTTTTACTATTCCAGGTACTCTGCGAGTGGAATCATTCATGATTGGTCCTTGTGTGACTGGCTTTTTTCACTTAGCATAATCTCCTCAGGGCTCATCCATGTTGTAGTGTGTGTCAGTTTGCTTTCCTTTCCAGGCTAATACCCACTGTAGGAATGGGCCCCATTTTGCTTATCTGTTCATCTCTTCATGGACTCTTGGGTTGCTTCCATGTTTTAGCTATTGTGAATAATGCTGCTGTAAACATGGGTGTGCAAACATCTCTTAGACGCCTTGCTTTTTCAAGTATTTTGGGTATGTACCTAGAAGAGGAATTGCTGGGTCGTATGGTAATTCCAAATTTAATTGTCTGTGGAAGCTCCATGCTGTTTTCATAGCAGCTGCCCCATGTTATCTCCCCACCAACACTGCACAGGGTTCCAATTTCTCCACATTAACAAAACTTGTTCTCTCTCTTTTTTTTTGATAGTAGCCATAATAATGGGTGTGAGGTGGTATCTCATTATCATTTTGATTTGCATTTCCCCAGTGATTAGTGATGTTGAGCATCTTTTCATGTGCTTATTGGTCATTTGTATATTTTCTTTGGAGAAATGCTATTCAAGTCCTTTGCCCTGTTTTGACTTTATTTTTTGTTGTTGTTGAATTTTAGGAGTTCTCTATATATCCCCTTTCAGATACCTAATTTATAAATATTTTCTCCTATTCTGTGTGTTGTTTTTGGGTGCACAAAAATTTTTTTAGTTTAATTTTATTTAAATTCAATTAATTCACATATAGGATATTATTAGTTTCAGAGGTAGAGTTCAGTGATTCATCAGTTGTGTATAATGTATAATGCTCATTACATTATGTGCCCTCCTTAATGCCCATCACCCAGTTACACCCACCCACCTCCTCTCCAGCAATCCTCAGTTTGTTTCCTAGAGTTAAGAGTCTCGTATGGTTTGTCTCCCTCTCTGATTCGTCGTATTTTATTTTCCCCTCCCTTCCCCTATGATCCTCTGTTTTGTTTCTTAAATTCTAAAGACAATATGATAATTGTCTTTCTTTGACTGACTTATTTCGCTTAGCATAATACCTTCTGGTTCCATCCACATCATTGCAAATGGCAAGATTTCATTCTTTTTGATGGCTGAGTAATATTCCATTTTACATACATATAATAATGAGATATATATATACACATATATATATCTTACATCTTCTTTATCCATTTATCTGTCAATGGACATCTGGGCTCTTTCTGTAGTTTGGCTATTGTGGACATTGCTGCTGTAAACATTGGGGTACAGGTACCCCTTTGGATCACTTTGTATCTTTTGGGTAAATACCTAGTAGTGCAGTTGCTGGGTCGTAGGGTAGCTCTATTTTTAACTTCTTGAGGAACCTCCATACTGTTTTCCAGAGTGGCTGGACCAGTTTACATTCCCACCAACAGTGTAGGAGGGTTCCCCTTTCTCCACATCCTTGCCAACATTTGTTGTTTCCTTTCTTGTTAATTTTAGCCATTCTGACTGGTGTGAGGTGGTATCCCATTGTGGTTTTGATTTGTATTTTCCTGATGCCAAGTGATGTTGAGCCTTTTTTCATGTGTCTGCTGGCCATTTTATGTCTTCTTTGGAGAAACGTCTGTTTGTGTCTTCTGCCCATTTCTTGACTGGATTATTTGTTTTTTGGGTGTTGAGTTTGATAAGTTCTTTATAGATATTGGATACTATGGGTGCACAAAGTTTTTAAACTTCCATCAAGTCCAATTTACCTATTTTTTCTTTTGTTACCTGTGCCTTTGGTCATATCCAAGAAATCATTGCCAAATCCAATGTCATGAAGCTTTTGTTGTATGCTTTCTTCTAAGAGTATTATTGTTTTAGGTCTTATGTTTAGGTCTTTGATCCATTTTGAGTCAAATTTTGTATATGGTGTGAGATAAGGGTCCGACTTCATTCTTTTGCATGTGAATATCCAGTCTTCCCAGCACCATTTGTTGAAAGGAGTATCCTTTCCCCTTTGGATGGTCAAAATCATTTGACCATATATGTAAGGGTTTATTTCTGGGCTCTTTATTCTATTCTATTGATTTATATGTCTGTCCTTACACCACCCACTGTTTTTTTACTATAGCTTTGCAGTTAGTTTTGAAATTAGGAAGAGTGAGTCCTCCAGTTTTGTTGTTCTTTTTCAAGATATATTTGGGGTCCCATATGAATTTTAGGATGGGGTTTTCTATCTCTGCAAAAAAATGTCATTGGAATTTTGACAGAGATTGCATTGACTCTGTAGATTGTTTTGGGTAGTACTGACATTTTAACAATATTAAGTTTTCCAATCCATGAACATGGGACATGTTTCCATTTCTTTGTGTCTTATTTATTTCAGCAGTGTTTTGTAGTTTTCACTGTACAAGTCTTTCACCTCCTTGGTTAAGTAATTCCTAAGTATTTTCTTCTTTTTTACACTATTGTAAATGGAATTGTTTTTGTACTTTCCTTTTCATATTGTTCATTGTGTGTGTATGGAAATGCAACTGATTTTTGTGTGTTGACTTTGTATCCTGCTACTTTGGTGAACTCATTTATTAGTTCTAACAGTTTTTGTGTGTGGAATCTTTAAGGTTTTCTGCATATAAGAACATATCATCTGCAAACAGAGATAATTTTATTACTTCTTTCTAGTTTGGATACCTTTTCTTTCTTTTTCTTGTCTAATTGCTCTGACTAGAACTTCCAGCATTATACTGATTAGAAGTGGCAAAAATGGGCATCCTTGCCTTATTCCTGATGTAGAGGAAAAGCTTTTAGTCTTTCACTATTGAGTATGATGTTCACTGTGGGTTTTTCATATATGGTTTATATTGTGTTGTAGTACTTTCCTTCTAGTCCTTGTTTTTTGAGTGTTTTTTTTTTTTTATCATGAAAGTATGTTGAATTTTGTCAAATGCTTTGTCTGTGCCAAGTGAGATGATTGTGTTTTTCCCCTTCATTCTCTTAATGTGATGTATTGCAGTGATGGGTGTTTGTATGTTGAACTATCCTTGAATTCTAGGAATAAATCCCACTTGGTTATAGTGCATAATCTTTTCATTGTGCTGTTGAATTCCATTTTCTAGTATTTTGTGGAGAATTTTTGCATCAATATTCATAAGGGATATTGGTCTGTAGCTTTCATTTCTTGTAGTGTCTTTGTCTGGCTTTTTTCCCCCCAGTCAGAGTTATACTGGCCACACAGAATGAGTTAAGAAGTGTTCCCTCTTCCTTAGTTTTTGGAAAAGTTTGAGAAGGACTTGTATTAGTTCTTTAAATGTTTGACAGACCACAGCAGTGAAGCCATCAGGCCCATGGCTTTTATTTGTCAGGAAATTTTTGATTACTGATTCGATCTTCTTACTAGTTATAGGTCTTTCCAAATTTTCTAACTACTTCATGATTTAGTCTTAATACATTTTGTGTTTTTAGAAATGTGTCTATTTCATCTAGGTTATCCAATTTTTTTGGCATACAATTGTTCATAGTATTCTCCTGTGTTGTTGTTTTTTTTAATTTCTGTAGTCACTAGTAATGTCCCACTTTCATTTCTGATTTTAGTAAGCTGTATCTTCTTTTTTTCTTGGTCCATCTAGCTTAAGGTTAGTCAATTTGTGGATCTTTCCAAAGAACCAACATTTGGTTTTATTGATTTTCCCTATTTTTCTACTCTCTATTTCATTTATCTCTGCTCTAATCTTTATTATTTCCTTCTTTCTTCCAGCTTTGGGTTTATTTTTTCTTTTTCTAGTTCCTTAAGTTGTAAAGTTAGGTTGCTGATTTGAGATCTTTCTTGTTTTTTAGTGTAAGCATATATAGCTATAAATTTTCTCCTAAGCACTTTCACTGCATCCCATAAGTTTGGTATATTGTTTTCATTTCTGTTTGTCTCCAAGTATTTTCTAATCTCCCTTGTGACTTCTTTGATCCACTGGTTTTTTATAAGTGTATTCTTTGATGTCTACAAATTTGTGAATTTTTCCAGTTTTCCTTCTGTTACTGATTTCTGACTTCACCCTGCTGTGGTCAGAGAACATACTTTGTATGATATATGTCTTTTAAAATCTATCATGACTTATTATGTGGCCTAAAATATAGACTATCCTGGGAAATGCTTCATATGCATTAGAGAAGAATGTGTATGCTGTTGTTGTTGGATAGAGTGTTTTGTATGTGTCTATTAGATCTAGTTGGTTTATTGTGATATGTAAGTCCCCTGTTTCCCTCCTCATCTTCTCTCTGGTTGCTCAGTTCATTATTATGAGTGGTGTATTGAAATCTCCACTATTATTGTAGAGCTGTCTATTTCTCCCTCCTATTCTGTCAATTTTTGTTTCATATACTTTGATGATAAGTTAATGTTTATAATTGTTCTTCTTCCTGTTTTAAAACTTTTATTTATATAGGAAGTTCTTCTTTGTCTCTTGTAAACTTTTCTGATTCAAAGTCTATTTTGTCTGATATTAATATAGTCACCTTTGCTCTATTTTGTTATTATTTGCTTGGAATATCTTTTTCCATCCTTTCACTTTCAACCACTTTGTGTCACTGGATCTCAAGTAAGTCTCTTGTAGACAGCATATAGTGTTGGGTCAGATATTTTTATCCATTCTGCCAATTCCTGCATTTTGACTGGAGAGTTTAATCCATTGACATTTACAGTAATTACTGATAAAGTGGAACATCTGTCATTTTGTTATTTGTCTTCTCTGTGACTTATAGTTTTTTTATCCATCATTTCCTGTATTACTGTCTACTTTTGTGCCTAATCAATTTATTTTTTGTAGTAAAATGTTTAAATTCCTTTCTCATTTCTTTTGTGGATACCATGGGGATTACATTGAACATCCTAAAATAATACATTGTATTTTGAATTTATACTGGTTTCTTCATTTGAATGGACCATACTTTTCCCGTTTCTTTGTATGACTTCTAATTTTTTGTTGAACACTGGACATTTGAATCTAATAATGTAGCTCTGGAAAGCAGATTCTCTTTCTCAGTGATTGCTGTTTTTAGTTTCTGTTTTTGTCTTTCTGATTGTTGTAGCCTGTCTCTGTGCTGAGGTTCAGCCCAAGGTATAAATTTAAGGTCTTCTTAGGTCTTTTCTGAGCCTCTTCCTGGGCATTCACAGTCAGTTTCTAATTTTCCCCACCTATGCAGTTGTTTTGAATGTTTTAGTATTTAATGTCTGGCTCCAAAAAGGGGAAAAGAGAAAAATGAAAGGTGGGGAAAAGGAACCAGCTCATTAAGTCTCCTGGAAGTCACTTTATGTGGAGTGTGAGGGGCTTGCAACAATGTGGGGAGGTATAACTGATCAAAGCACAGATCTCTGATATTTGGAGAATAGGACCCTTTTTGCCCACTCTGGCTCTTGCATGCTGTATGTAAGCTGCTCCAAGAACAGATGCACAGCTGCCTGCCATGTGGCTGGGGTGGGGGGTGAGTGGATGCCCTGAGCTAAGAAAGAGCTGAAACTGACTGAAATTTACCACCATTTACCATTTAAGCCTTCCCCTGGAAGTTGCAAGCCTTCAATGGACTCCAGAATTCCAGGTCTATCTGATGTATCTGATAGATTCTGCCAGTACAGTTGTTGCCTGGGTGGAGAGACAGATTCTTGGTGTTCCTAGTCTGTCATCTTTCCAGAATCATCTAGGCTTAGCTTTTAAGGAATTGCCAAACTGTTTTCTGTGGCAAAATATCTCTATTCTCCATTCCCACCATCAAAGTATAAGGGTTCCAATTTCTCCACATCCTCAGCAATACTTGTTTTTATCTTTTTTTATTATAGCCATCTTAGTGGGTGAGAAGTTGTGTCTTAATGAGGTTTTGATTTGACTTTTCCTAACAGCTAGTGATGCTGAGCATCTTTTTATCTGTTATTGGCAATTTGTATATTATTGGAGAAGTGTCCATTCATATCCTTTGCCTACTTGAAAAGTTGGGTTATGTCTTTTATCATTTGGTTATAGGCATTCTTTTTTTTTTTTTTTTAAGATTTTATTTATTTGAGAGAGAGAGAGTGAGAGAGCATGAGAGCAGAGAGGGTCAGAGGAAGAAGCAGACTCCCCGCTGAGCAGGGAGCCAGATGTGGGACTCGATCCCAGGACTCCGGGATCATGACCTGAGCCGAAGGCAGTCGCTTAACCAACTGAGCCACCCAGGCACCCTATAGGCATTCTTTATATATTCTGGATACTAGTCCCTTATCAGATATATGGTTTGAAAATATTTTCTCCAAGTTGGTAGGCTGTCTTTTCACCTTCTTGATGGTGTCCTTTGAAGCAGAAAAGTTTTTGTTGATATAGTCCAGTTTATCTATTTTTTCTTTTGTTGTTTTTTTGATGCCATATCTAAGAAATCACTGCCAACTCAAAGATCATGGAGATATATGTCTATGTTTTCATTATGAGTCTTTGTTAGCTCTTACATTTAGGCCTATGATCCATTTTGAGTTAGTTTTTGTATATGGTTTGAGGTAGTGGTACAATTTCATTCTTTTACATGTGGATATCCAATTTTCTCAGCAAAATTTATCATAAAGACTGTTCCTTCCTTATTGAATTGTCTTGGAACCCTAATAAAAAATCAGTTGATCCTAAGTGTAAGGGTTTGTTTCTGAACTGTGAATTCTATTTCATCAATCAATATGTCTCTCTTATCCCACCACCACATCATCTTAATTACTGTGGCTTTGTAGTAAGTAGTGAAATTAGGAAGTGTGAGATCTCCAAGTTTGTTCCTTTTCAAGATTGTTTTAGACATTCTAAATCCTTTGAATTTTCTTTTTTTAACAAAAAATTTTAAAAGATTTTGTTTATTTATTTGACAGAGACAGAGAGCACAAGTAGGCAGAGAGGCAGGCAGAGGGGAAGGAGAAGCAGACTCCCCGCTGAGCAGAGAGCCTGATACAGGGCTCCATCCCAGGACCCTGGGATCATGACCTGAGCCGAAGGCAGACGCTTAACCAACTGAGCCACCCAGGTGCCCCAATCCCTTGAATTTTCTGATTAATTTAAGGATCAACTGTCAACTGTCAACAACTGTCAATTTCTGCAAAAAAGGCAGCTAGGGTTTTTAAAGGGATTGCATTGCATGTGTAATCTGGGGAGTACTGCCACCTTAATGATATTAAATCTCCCAATCCATGGACATGGGATATTTTTCCATTCATTCAGGTCTTCAATTTCTTTCAATGATGTCTTGTAGTTTTCAGTGATAAGTCTCACACTTCTTTTGTTAAATTTAATCCTTAATATTTTTATGCTGTTGTAAGTGGAGATGATTTTGTAACTTCAATTTTGGGTTTTTCATTACTAGTACTTAGAAATACAATTCACTATTGAATATTGATCTTTTATTCTACAACCTTGCTGAACTCATTTATTAGCTCTTAGCTCTAATAGTTGGTGGATTCTATAAATATACTATATATAGTCTATATATATTCTATATATATTCATGTCATCTACAAATAGAATAATTTTACTTTTTCCATTCCATTCTGGCTGCCTTTTCTTTGTTTTTCTTGCCCAATTACCCTGGCATTGTTGAACAGAAGTGGTAAAAGTGGGTATCCCTTGTTTTGTTCCTGATCTTAGAGGTAAAGCATCAGTTTTTCACCATTAAATATGTTAGCTGTGGGTTTTCTCCTAGATGGCCTTTATCAATTTGATGAAGTTCCCTTCAAGTTCTGGTTTGTTTAGTATTTTTATTATGAAAGGGTATTGGATATTGTGCAACACTTTTCCTGCATGTATTGATAATTATGTGGGTTTTTTCTTTTACTCTATTAATATGGTGTATTACCTTGATTGATTTTTGTATGTTGAACCACTCTTGCACTCCTGGGATATATATTACTTGGTTATATATAACCATTTTTATATGTTTTATATATTCAGTTTGCTGGTATTATTATTTTTTTTTTTTGAGGATTTTGCATCTATGTTCATAAGAGATAATGTTCTGTAGTTTTCTTTTCTTGTGATGTCTCTGTCTGGTTTTGGCATCAGGGTAATACTGGGCTCATCTAATGTGTTGGAAGGTATTTTTCACCCCACAATTCTGTTTTGTTTTTCTGAAGGGGGTAAAGAGTTTGGAAGAGATTGGTGTTAATTCTTCTTTAAATTTTGGTAAAATTCACTAGTGAATATCATCTGATTCTGGGCTTTTCTCTGTGGCATTGTTTTTTTTTTACATTACTACTTCAATGTATTTATACATATTATTATACATTACATTATTATACATATTATTATATATTACATTGTTATACATATACATTATACATATAATTGTTATATGTCATTGGGGTTTTCTATTTCTTTTTGGTCAATTTCAGGAATTTGCATCTTTTTAGGAATTTGTCCATTTTGTGTAGGCTATCTAATTTGCTTTTGTACAAGTGTTCATGCCTTTCTCATTTCTGTAAGATTCCATTCTAATGGTTTCCCTTTCATTCCTGTTTTTAGTAATTTGAGACTTCATTCTTCTTGGTCAGTCTAGCTAAAGTTTTGCCAATTTTGGTGATCTTTTTGAAGACTGCATTATACTTTATTCATTTATTAATAAGTATAATCATACTTTAGAAAAATATGACCAAGAAGCATAAGATCATGAGCCTATGCTTATCTAAATCAACTACATTACTAATAATATTATTCACATTAATTGAATATATAGGAAGATATTCCTTAAAACACATTTAGAGTAAAAGAATACATTTAGTAAGCAGAGTTTTTGGTAATTTTAGGAAGATTGAAGAGTGCAGCACTGAGACAGATGGATTGTATCCCTGCACACTGTCTTCCAGCCTAGGAGACAGTGAAACCTGCATTTACCACGAAGCGGCATACACACTGGCCAGGGAAGTACAGGCTGCTGTAGGAGTCCATGGAGGTCATGTGACCTGGTGGGCTGCCACTGGAGAACCTGCAGCTTGGCTGTGCCACCTCTATTGCTACCCAGCCCTTTCTGGCTGCCCACACCTAGGATCTGGGGAGGCTGGACCACCAGCCAGCTTGGTGAGCCCCTGAGGGCTCCATGGACATGGGGCTGGTAGGGGCGCGGCATGAAATGAAGGCAGAGGAGATGGATAAGGTTGGATGGTCAGGTCTTTAACAGAGGGCTGTGGGCTGGGTACCACCTTTCCGCTCATCCCTGCCTGCCTGGCGTCCTCCAACTCTGAAGGGTAGGACATGGGGACAGGAGCGATACCAAAGACGCTGGCCTGGTGGATTAGGGGGCCTATCAGTGCCCCACACCCCACCAAGGCAGATGAGATACAAGAGGGAAACTGAGTCCCAGAGGTAGATCAAATGTGCCCAAGGGAGTTGGCCAAGTCTCCTAAGGGCTACAGCCAGTCCATCTGATGCCTCTTTCCTTATGCCCCATAGCATTTGAAAACAGCCTGGGCTCTGGCTGGCTCAGTGGGAAGAGGAGGAGTCCCCTGAAGATGCTTTATGACTTGGACCAGGTAGGTGGACAGACCCCTGCCCAGTGATCCCTCCCTCTACCTCCAGCCACGGGAAACTGAGAACCCTAGTGTAGACCTGCTGTCTTGGGACTAGAGCCCACAGTAGGGCTTGAGGAGGCTTCCTCTGCAAATCAAGGCCCTGTGCAGAGAGGAGAATGCCTATGACAAGGGCAAATCTTCGGACAAGCTGAGAGACCTGGGGTCTCCACCCACCCACCCACCTACCCATCCATCATCCACCCAACAACAGACTGAAGCCACACTGTGCCAGGCACTCTGCCATGTGTTGAGGATATAAAAGAGCAAAGGACCCTCAGGAAGTTGACAGTCTAGTGGGGAGACAGGAATTAAGTGACCCCCCAGATTTTAGTATCTGCTGCAATAGGGAAACATGCAGGGAGCCCCTGTCCTCACACTGTTCTTAGGCACCCGGACCAGGAGGCTTACCGGCCCAGGCACTCCACTTCCGCTGTGGGCCTGCTGGGACCAGGCACAGCCCAAACACACATGCAGTTAGACCCCCCCGAGAGCCACGGGCCCCTGGCTCACACACACACCAGCAGGCACGAGGAGAGGCACCCATTCAGACAGCATGTGTAGAGCACCTAGTGTATGCAGGCTGTGCTCAGGCTGCTGCTGATCCAGTGGCAAGCAGGTCAGCTGGATCCCTGACCTGGGGCAGCTGATATGCCCAGGTGAGGCAGATATCATCCCATCATTGCCACCTGCACTAACCTGTAGCTGATTTGCATCGAAAGGGGCAGTACAAGGTGCGACAAGAGATCTACCGGGAGGGTCCTAGTTTAGATGGGGAAGAGAGATCCTCTCTGAGAAAGGGACATTGGAGCTGAGACCTGCAGAGAAGGAGTTAAGAAGCAAAGAGTAGAGGGCCAAGTGCCTGGTGGTGGACAGACAACAGAAGAGGGTGTGCGAGGTGAGCCAGGAGTGGGCAGCAGCTTGGGTGGTGCCTGGCAGGTGGGGCGAGGGCAATAGGGAAACCATAGAGGGTTTTAAGCTGGGGAGAATGATCAGACAGGTTGGGTAAGTAGCTGTTCACTGAATCCCTGAGGGCTGAGCCAAAGGGGCCTGTGGAGCTTATCTGACCCACACCCTTGGGTTGCAGGTGTGGAGGCCTTGGTTCAGAGAGGGTAACTGGCTTGCTCTGGGCCACACAGCAAGCTGAGGGCAGGCCAGGCTCTCAGCAGGATCCTGGGTTCCACTAGTTCCACAGGCTTCTGAGGGGCAGATGGGGCTGACTCAGCCCCCTCACAGCCTGAGGTCCCTCTGACGGTTGGGTGTCAAGGCCCTGGGAGCTTAGCACCTGTGGCTGGAGAAATAAGAGTAATAAAAATAATCTGGCCAACAAAGGCTAACTGTGTACCAGACACTCCAATTCTGTGAACTTATTTAGTCCTCGTGGCAAGCCTATAAGGTAGGCCTGTTGTTATCCCTGTTTACAGATGAGCAAACTGAGGTACGGAGGCCAAGGACACAGAGAAGGTTACAGAGCTCATAAGGACTGGAGCCAGGCTAAGGATCCAGGCAGCCGAGTCCAGTCAGGCTGGGAGAGATGGTTGTAACTGTAGGATTTGTTCCTGGACCAGTGGGCATAGCCCCAGCTTCTGAGTCCTAAGGGACCTAAGTTGGGAGTCCCAGCTTCCCTACTTGAGAGCTGTAGGCAACTCATTTGTATTGAGCCTCAGTTTTCTCATTTCTATGGAGATAGTATTGACTATCTTGGTATTTATGGGGCTCCAAGCAACATAAAAGCTGACTTTAAGCCATTAGGACAGTCGGTGTTTACTTCCCAAGATGCTCAGAAACCAACAGCCCTTGGTACAGCAACAACACGTTGTCCATCATCATACTCTGAATGTTGACATATGATACATCTTGTGCCTCATGACTTCAAGATGACTGCCAGGGCTCCGGACATCTCACAGGATGGTACCCCAAGCAGAAAGGGAGGGGCTGAGGCAAAGATTTTTTTCCTTCAGGAGCCCTCTCTTTTTGTGCTGAAGGAAAGTCTTTCCTGGGAGCCATCTAGCAGACTTCCCTGTACATCTCCTTGGCCCAAACCAAGCCAGATGTTCACCCCAGGACCCATAGCTTTCATGAAGTTGTGTGAGGCTGCTATGACTGGTTCTTCCCCAAGGCTTGGCACATGACCTACCACAACTGGGGTCTGCTGGCAAGGAGGGAGGATGACTGACAGGTGGGTGGATGGCCAACATTCCCTGCCCCAAGAAATATGTGAGGATGTCTGGAAGCTGAAAGCAGAGCTTGGCTGTGGGGCCACTGAATACAGCCTTCTCCTGGCACCCAGGTGAAGCCAGGCTTCTGAGGCCAGTCCTGTGAGTCTGCCTTAGAGGGAAAGGGATCCTCTCAGTGCTCTCACGCCCCTCACTGCTCTGAGATTGGCAGTCACCCCTCTGTGAGATTTTGAAAAAGTAAGATAAGCACATGATAGGGCATTCAACCCTTCAAACGAGTATATGTGGTGAAGAGTACCTCTCCTTCCCACCCTGGCCCTGGTTACCCCTGGAGGCGACCAGTTCGTTCCCTGTGTGCCCTTCCAGGCATGTTCTAGACATGTGTGTAGTGTCCAATGCTCTGTCATGTGCTTAGGTCACTTTTCCAGAATCATACCTACAGGTATATATGTCCTTTTTTTCTGCTTTATGTTTTAATTGAGAAAAATTCAAACATATACAGAAGTAAAATGTACAATGCACCCCCACATTCCCATCACCCAGTTTGAACAGTGATCAACTCTGCCCTGTTTCATCCAGACCCCTCTCCCTCCATTCCTACTTGGGATTATTTGGAAGCAAATTCCAACCTTGTTTAGTATGTGACAATTTCAATATATATCTAAAAGAGAGGCTCCCGGGGCACCTGGATGGCCCAGTCGTTAAGTGTCCAACTCTTGATTTTGGCTCAGGTCATGATCTCGGGTTTGTGAGATGGAGCCCCATGTCAGGCTCCAAGCTAAGCAGGGTTGTCTGATTGGGATTCTCTCTCTCTCTGCCCCTCCCCCCCATGCTCACTCACTCTCTCTTTCTCTGAAGCAAATAAATAAATCTTTAAAAAAATAAATTAAAATATGTGAGGCTGCCTACAACCTATCCTTTCTGAAACATCTTTTATTTCCTTCCTCACCCTTTGTAAACCCAAAATGTGACATGTTAACTCCTGTTCTGTACTTTAGCTTTTATCACTTGAAGTATTTTGGATTTCTGCTTGGATTTCTGGATACTTTTAAAGGCATGAGAAGCGCAAATGAGCACCTCCCCCCCACACACATTCTTCCCCTCCCCACCCAGCAATGGCAGATACTCTTATGCAGGCACTGGACCCAGTGTCCTACCATTTCAGGTGCTGCTTTGTCCTTCCCTGAAATGGAAACACTCACAAGGCTCTTTTCGTAACTGGGATAAAACTCACATGCCATAAAATTCACTCTTTTACAGTGTACCCTTCAATGGTCTATAGTGACCAAGGCTGCATGACCATCACCACTCTCTAACTACAGAACACTTTCATCACCCCCAAATTTTATTATTGAACAAAAAAATATCTCAGTAGCCTGCAAGTGGCTGCATTTTTCAACTCTATATGGAATTAAAGCTGTTGTTCTTATACACTATCCTGATATTCAATTTGTGCCCACGCTCACCACTCTGATGACATACTTATTCCATCAGGCTTACTCTGACACGGTCATATTCATCATCAGAACCTCCTTGGTCCCGAGGGCCCAACCCTACTTGTCACATCCTTCCACCTGCCTCAGTGAGGTTAGAGTCATTTTCCCCCCAAATTCTGGTCTAGGATCTGGGTCCCAAATCACAGTGATCGGTGGCAGTGCTGGGGTTCGAATCCCCTGTTCCGTCGCCACGGCCCGGTGGGTGCAGGGCTCCGCAGCGCCGACCCCATCCCCCACCCCCCCACCCCCCGCCCCGCTCTCCCACCTCCGCTGTCGCCTGCAGGGCCCGCACTCAGCCCTGGCCGAGGTGCACCGGCAGCGGCGCGACCTGCTGCGCCGAGCCTGCAGCCGCCACACACGCCGGCAGCGCCTGCTGGGGCCCGAGGACCTGCGGCACGTGCTGGTGGACGACGCGCACGGCCTGCTCTACTGCTACGTGCCCAAGGTGGCCTGCACCAACTGGAAGCGCGTGCTGCTGGCGCTGAGCGGCCGCGCCCGCGGCGACCCGCGCGCCATCCCCGCACACGAGGCGCACGCGCCGGGCCGCCTGCCCTCGCTGGCCGACTTCAGCCCGGCCGAGATCAACCGCCGGCTGCGCGCCTACCTGGCCTTCCTCTTCGTGCGCGAGCCCTTCGAGCGCCTGGCGTCGGCCTACCGCAACAAGTTCGCGCGGCCCTACAGCGCGGCCTTCCAGCGGCGCTACGGCACGCGCATCGTGCGGCGCCTGCGGCCGCGCCCGCACCCCGACGCGCTGGCCCGCGGCCACGACGTGCGCTTCGCCGAGTTCCTGGCCTACCTGCTGGACCCGCGCACGCGCCGCGAGGAGCCCTTCAACGAGCACTGGGAGCGCGCGCACGCCCTCTGCCACCCGTGCCGCCTGCGCTACGACGTGGTGGGCAAGTTCGAGACGCTGGCGGAGGACGCGGCCTTCGTGCTGGGCCTGGTGGGCGCGCCCGGCCTGCGCTTCCCTGCGCCCCCGCCCCGGGCCAAGGCGGCCGCCGCCCGCGACCTGGCCGAGCACCTCTTCCGGGACATCAGCCCCTTCTACCAGCGGCGCCTCTTCGACCTCTACAGGATGGACTTCCTGCTCTTCAACTACTCTGCCCCTTCCTACCTGCGGCTGCACTAGGCAGCGGGGCCCGTCACATCGGCTGGACGGTGTGCATTTCTGGTGCCGCCCCTCCAGGCCCCCCGCACCCCGATGCTGGTGCTGCCTGCCCGGGACTCCACTCTGAGCACCACTGCCCCGGCCCTTCCCTGCTTGGCCAGCCCGCCCGGGCCTCCATCCCACCCAGCCAGGTTTGGGTGCAGCCCACCTCAGGCGGCTGGACACCCGTGTGCCTGCCTGTCACCTGATGCTTGCTTCCTCTGAGTGTGCCAGCTGGCAGGCACTTCTCCAGACCGATGGGTGGGGAAGCATTGAATTACTAGTATTTTTTAGTTTGTGAGAGGCCATTTTGACCCCAAACCAGAGCAGAATGCCGGTTCGGTGCAGTCTGTGGCCTCTCCTAGCGGCCTCTTCGCCGCCTCGGCCCTGGTGTTGACAGCCGTGGTCCAGGAGGAAAGCCCTCCGTCATCGGGCTCAGGCTAAGGCCTTCCTTGTCAGTGGGCATGGCATGGAGCCCACTCTGAGTTGCCTTCCACTCTGCCTGTCACTGAGCCGTGTTGCCTCTCCCCGTGGCTGGCCCCACCTTTGATCTCGGTCTGGCCAGATCCTAAGTCTTCCGTGTGTGCCCACAGAGCCCAGAGTGCAATATGGTGGCAGGTTTTATAGGACCATCGTGAGCCGGGGAGCTTATGTTTTTGAAATAAATGTTTTTTACTTCTGACATTTTGGAGTTTCTCTGCTTCATTTTGCCATTTGTTCTGCTGCATGGGGCTGCCGGATCTTGGGCATCTCAACAAATCTCTGAGCCTCAGCTTTCCTTTGCTGCCAAATGGTGCAAGAATGCCAGGTGGTCATGAAGATCAGATGAGAGAGATGGAGAGCCTGGGTTTCCTTCACAGCAGCCCAGAGGTGTGAAGCGCTATATGGGGAGTGGGGTAAGGAGTGGATACACCATGGCAAGGGGTGCTAAATTCTGGCTGGAGGGGTAACAGTGAAGACTCGGGGCGGGGGGAATCTGACTTTTCATTCTGCCTAGGCTAAAGATTAAAGCTGAAACCAGCTCAGTGAAACCCTGTGCCTTGGGCTGCCTCCCACCCTTGTGGGTGTGTAGGTGTGTATTTGCGTGTGTGTCAGGATGCTTGGCAATGAGGACCCACCCTTCTGGCTTTGGGAAGACAGCCAGCCGTGGGAGTCCCCTAGGAAGGGCTGAATGTCCCCTTAGTGACTGTTTGAATATAGGGTGTCCTTTCTCAGTTTCCTTGAATGATAAATCAAAATGCCAGAACTTTGGGAAGACCAGGGCAGGGTATTCCTGAGGTTTTGAGAAACAGAAATCAGAGCACAGCCGAGAAAGGGCAGCTTGGCAGGGCAGAGGCCCAACCTGTGTTGTGGTGCTCCCCCACCCTGTGGTGAGGGCCCGTGAGCCTGGTTACAGGGCCATGCTGGCCTGTGCGGGCCAGGCTGGCCAGGGACTGCCAGCTCAGTCACATTCATGCCTCGGCCTTTGCTGATGTTGTTCCCCTGCCTGCGATGGATGCTTTCCCCTTCCAGGCCAGTCCTAGGGCTTCTCCTTCTCAGGAGCCTGCTGAGGCCTTCCCGGACACTGTCTGTGGGCCCTGCCAGTAGGGGTCAGTGACGGCCAACCCTTGTGGAGTTGGGAAGGGGCTGCCGCTGGGCTCCCCATGAAGCCTCACCCCCCCTGGAGAGCCATGGAAAGCCCAGGAGCCTGGACCATTACCAGGGTCGGGGGGAGAGGGGCTGGGCCTCTGACACCAGGAGGCTTGTTCCCGGCCTCCGTTGCCCCCACGCTCTCTCATATACCTACGCACACTGTGTCACGTGCCACCTCATGGTGAGTCATCCCACGTGCTTCGATGGCACACACCTTTGTTCCAAGCTCCCTCAGTGCCCACACAGCCTTTGATGCGACCTGTTTGTTGAAGTTATCCCCCATCCAGATGCCCTTCTCCCCCTGCTCCAGGTCGTCACCCTTAGAAGTCGCCCTCCGGCTCTGCAGTCACAGTGCCTGCTGTCATCTCCTTCAATGCCTCCTGCCTCCTGAAGCTTGTCACATGCACACACACTCCCTCATGCGGGCAGGCACTCCACTGCGCACCCCCCCCCCCCCCCCACTGATGGCACTTGATGTCACACCCTCTGTTGTGAGTACGAGGGCCACACTCCAGGCCCGCGCTTGCTGGAGGCGCCTCTTCCTCTCGTGCAGGCCCTGGGGAGTTCCTCCTGCTCTGGTGTCCTCTGACCTGCTTCCTCTCGGGCTGGTGCCAGAACGTGTCTGTCCTCACAGATCAGAGGCCGCCTGCCCACCCCTCAACAGCAAGGTCCCAGCTGGGTCATCAGATGGCCCGAGGAAGACAGGGTCTCACGTGAACAGCTGGACAAGACAAGAAGGTGCCGGGGGAGGGGGGCTCAACCTGGCATCCTTCAGTGATTTTTCTGTTAAAAGGCTGCCCCAGTTCCTGAAGGAATCAAACACACCAACTGAAGGTCACTTGGCATTTTAGCTTACTGGCAACTGTCTTCTATTTCATGGTTTTCCATCTCTCAGAGCTGAGTGGTGCTGGCCAGCAGCCTCCCCAGCAAGGAAGTGACACCAGTGGATTGGGTTACAAAGACTTGTTTAAAACGTTTCAGTGTTCTGTTGTTTTTGGCTTTGTCAGGAAAATGTTTCCCGGACTTTTGTAGTTATGGCGTTGTTTTGTTTTGTTTTGTTTTGTTTTGTTTTTCAGTTTTCTGTTGTGGCTTTGTCATCCAGGCAGATTCCTGGGAGGCAGAGTTCTATGATTTAAAATTCTGCTAAAACAAACCCCTGGTTCTTTGTCACAACACTGCTTCATGCATTATTCAGTTTGGGGATTGCAGCCGGCTGTATCTGCTGGCCTCGGCACCTGGCTGCATGGTCTGGGGGCGGGCACCAGCTCACCTTGCTGGGCTGCTACAGCACCCCACAAGGTCCGTGGGCCAGGTGTCAGGGTGCCGCCCTTCTCCACGGGGCTGGAGCTCTCTTCCCGGGGTGAAGGCACCACTGTCTGTGGCGAAGGCTCAGCAATGATGACTTGGATCAGCTGGTTCCTCTTGTGTAGCAGGAGGTGGTCAAAACAGCTGCTCCATGAAGCCACTGGGGGTACAGGCCTTCTGTCCTGTGGCTCCTCCAGCCCTAGGCTGTATGTAGCCCTTCTCCACGTGGTGCATGAGAGTGAGCCATTCCCTTCCCGGGCAGCAGAATGTTGAAGACACAGACCGTGGATTATACATTCCAGAGCCTATCATTCCTGCAGCGCTCCTGCCTCAAGGGAGGCTGGGCACGATACGCACCCCCCAACCCACATCCCTGTGGCAGTAAGCACTTCCAGGTAGCATTCCCCATGGCTCCCAGCTGCTCCATCTGCAGATGCTCCTCTGGCCACCAGACCTGCTTGGCCTGAGCACAGGGATGTTGGGTGTGCAGGGAGTCAGTGTCCCCGAGCAGCCTTCAACGTATGTCCACTAGAAGCTGGGGGGGGGGGGGCGGTAAATACTGCAGCTTTTGCCCCTCAGGTGGGAGAACACTGAGGCGTGACCTACAGAGTTCTCCCCTGGGATTCAGCCCCAGGTGCCCAAAGTGGTGGCCAGCTCAAGAGCACACCCTTTGCTTCCTTTCCCTTCCCCACATCTCTGGGGGGCTTCCCGGAATCTCCCCCCATTGAAACTACTTGCATCCATATTTTTATCTCCAGGGGAACCCATGATTCTATTGCAGACTTGCTGCTTTTATTTCATTGGTCCCTAAATGATAGGCAATTAGATTAATTTGTGTCCTTTAGCGCTACAGTGCTGTGAATGTCCCTGCATACATCGGTCCTGCTTGTGTAGGGTGTGATCGTAGGCTACATTCCTAGAAGACAGATCCACTTCCTGACCACATTGTTCACTGTGCCTGGTCCTCAGGAGGCTTCAAGCATCTGCTGATGTACGTTTTACTGTCACTGTGCTCAGGGCACGAGGACAGTCGGAGCCCAGGGTGGCCACACTTTAAGTGCTAGCAGCGTGCCCCGGGTTGCTGTCTGGGCCACTGTGATATGCTAGACATTCAGGGGTTGCCCATTTCCCTGTGAGGACTTCTGCGATGCATGCTTCCTGAAGGGTTGGTTTTCTTCTTTGAGGGCATCGTGTACATAGAAACACTCAGGACACAGCGGGACCAATAGATAACTCTTTACTCCCTAAATATTCTTTAGAATCACCTCACAGGGGAGAAACCACTGGAGACCATGCACATTTTAGGACTCACTCTGGTTGGGTGACTGGTATGAGCTTTTTCCACCTACAGGACTGGTTCTGCCCCATGTGCTCTAAGAGCCCCTGCGTGCCCTCCCACCTACATCCTAAATACTTGGGGGCCACAGCAAGAGGAGCGCACAGGTGGGCCCAGAGGAGCTTCTTTCTACACGCTGCTGGTGGTCACAGGCAGTGGGACCCCTCAGGGAAAACAGGGTGGTGTTGGCTGGCGTTTGGGAGCCTTCTGGCCAGTGACACCTCTCCAGGGAACAATGTGCACCAAGGACGGGGTAGCAATGCTCAGAGCAGCTGCATCCACAACAGCAAAAACTAGAAGCCAAGTGTCTGTCGGAAAGAGGATGGACAAGCCATGGAGTACTATATGTGCTAACTAAACGATTAAACAAGCCGTATGCACCATCAGGTGACTCGTAGCAACTTGCTGCTGAGGAAAAGAGTTGCATGGAGCATAATACAATCCTATATCGCTAACAAAAAAAAAAAGCAAACAATGTATTGTTTTGAGATACTAGTGTTAGGAGGATAGGAGAGAGCTGTGGTTACGGGGGCGGGGGGAGGTGGGGGCAGCTGGAGAAGGAGCCCCCAGGCAGGTGGACACATCGGTCACCGCACCACTACACTGCATCACAGGCACACTGTGCTATATTTTGTGAATATCAAGAACGATATAGCTGTGAACATGGGAGGAAAAGTCCTGAGACTTACACAGTCCGAATGGAGATCAACCTGCCTCCGACCACAACGGGAGGGGACCCTGGGGTCTCTGCTTCCCTCTGCCACCAGGCCAATGCTGCCTGGTGCACGGTACAACCAGCCTGCTCCCCACCCGGGCCTGGATGGACAGAGGCCCAGGGTCCCCCCCCCACCCGTGGCAGTCCTCTGCACCCTTTCCCCAGGCCCCAGACACCCCAGGAGCACAGAGCAGAATTGACTTCTGCCTCCTGCAGGCTGGGAACCACCATCCGGTTCCTCCCTAGGGCTTGGGGAGGGCCCCTTTTCAATTCTCATTCCACGGGGGACCTCATTCCACCTTCTTTCCGGAACAATGTGGCCACTTACCCACATTGCTCAGTGCAGCCACCTTAGTCATCTTCAGGGCCCCCAAACTCTTCTCTCCTAGCGAGAGGGTTATAGTTAGTGTCCCTGATTTTATTTACCCTGCCAAGGACTCCAAGATGACCTTCTGGTCCCTGTCTCTGTAGAACAGAGCGGGGAAACCCTTACATCTTCTGCAGGCACCCTCCTACAGGGTGCTGCTATTACAAATTCCAAAGAAATTACAACAGTCCCTGATTTTTATTCCATACTACTTCTTTTTGAAGAATTTGTAATCCACCAACAACATGGTATTAAGTTCATGTATTAAAATTTCAGAAAATAGGGGCGCCTGGGTGGCTCAGATGGTTAAGCATCTGCCTTCGGCTCAGGTCATCATCCTAGGGTCCTGGGATCGAGTCCCGCATCGGGCTCCCTGCTAGGCGGGAAGCCTGCTTCTCCCTCTGCCTCTGCCTCTCTCTCTCTCTCTCTGACTCTCATGAATAAATAAATAAAACATTTTAAAAAAATTTTTTTTCAGAAAATAGTAGGCCTGTCCCCAGGTTCCCCAGTTCTTCTACCCAGAGGTACTAATTGTTACCTACCACACACACACACACACACACACACACACACACACACACACACGTGCACACACACATACACACACGTACAGTCTGTTTCCTAATGTATACAAGATGGGAGTATATCAGACACACTTCTGTTGTGCTTTAAAACAATCTGAATATGAATTGTAGATTGCTCCAGACCAATATATAAAGAGCTAGTTCCTCATTTCAATGGCTGCCTGGTGGTTCGGGGTCTGGCTGTGGTATATCAGTGAACAGCCCCCTAGTAGTGGATGTATAGGTGGTCTCCGATCCTTTGCTATGGCGCTGTAATGAATACTGTTGTCCAAATATCTTTACTTACATGTGCGAGTGCATCCTTGGGATCAGTTTTGGGAAATGACATTCCTACTCTCTCTGAACCTCACACCACCCATCACTTCATTTTATAGATGAGAAAATGGACATTCGGAAAGCAAAACGCTCAGTCCAAACGGAAATAGGTTTTGAACCTGTGAAGTTTATTCACATGGCGTGGGTTCTGAGGAGATGAAGAGCCCCGTCAGGGTGGTTCCCCTCACTTGTGTTCACCTCTGTCCGGAAGGGAGTGCTCTGTGGCCGCGAGGGAGGCCGCTTGGAGCCGGGCTCTAGAGGAGGCCTCTGGAGGGGCGGGCAGCGCAGGTGCCGGTGGGGACAGCGGGGGCGCCTGGCCCAGGGAAGCGGCGGCTCACTAGCTTGAGTTCCCAAAGTTGGCTCAGAAGAGGCGGTGGCGGCGGAGGGCTCAGGCAGGACAGTGAAGTAAAATCTGGGGCCCCAAGCCTAGAACAGCCACACAGAACCCCACGGGTCCAGAGACGTCGGCTGGGGCCACGACCAAGACTGCTCCCAGCCCAGACCTGCCCTGGGACCCCACACTGAGCCTCTGCTGCCCTCCCAACCGCCACCCCCTATGTCCACGTCAGAACCCCAACAGGGTTCCCGCGCCGTGCCTCAGACACGGCCAGGACTTGCTCCACCAGGCCTGCACAGACACTGAGTGTCATCCTCCAGTCGCTGGACGGCCACCAGCAGGCACACCGTGCTATATTTTGTGAATATCAATTTCCCCTGTGAGGCCACTGCTCCTCTCCTGGTCTGTCTTTTCCAACAGCTACATCAGCCTTAGAGTTGGAGGGAGGGGCTGAGGCAGTCACAGTGGAGCTGGGGTCCTTGGGAGGTGGGGTGGATGCCCCTCCCCACCAACTGGTCACGGAAGCCCTGCATTATGTCACAGCTGGTGTGTGATGGCCCAGGGACAGCCTGGATCTGAGTTCCAGTTTTGGGCGAGTATGTGAAATGTTCGTGTGTGGGGATCTTTCCAAGGGTGTCTGGGTGTTTCAGTGTGTGTGCCCATGTGTAGGGGGTACATCTGTTAGCACATGGTCAGGCTAGAAGTGGCCAGTGCGAAGTCCCCCGTCAGTGCCTCCACCCTCAGAGCAGGCTGCAAGGAGACCAGAAACTTGTGGGCTCTTCTTCTGTTTTGCCTCTGCTGTGTGGAAGGATGTTGGCTAAGCTGCCTGCTCAGGCCTATTTCCCTACGTGTGGACAGGGCCCTGTTCAGGTGAGGCCAGGGCCTGCCCACCCGAGGGTCCTGTGCAGCCTCTCCCACAAACTGCTTTGCTGTGGGAGGGACCACTGGACTTCAGTGTCTCCTTTCTGGGCCTCGGTTTCCTCAGCTTGGAAGTGGAGGCTGCTGGGAGAGTCACGTGAGTGTCTGTGCAGAGCTGGGGTGCAAGGCCAGCAGCTTGAGTGTGATTGGTGGGCCACAGCAGCTGTCGGCATCCTGGGCCTGTGACTTACCCTCTGACTGGAATGGATCTCGTTGGCACCAACGTCTTCTGCAGGGGCAGCTGATCCCTCAGTGAGGTGGTCATCTTCGTGACCTCCCAGGGCTTCAGGAACTCTGCAGTAGGTTCTGACAGCCAAGAGAACCTGCAATGGGCACTTGGCATCTTTAGCGAGCCTGCAGCCACCAGCCATATGAATAGTTCTCGCTCATCTGGAACTTTCTACTTGCCAGGCATCATTCTAAGTGCTTTATCAACATTAACCCGTATGTCAACTCACAACCATTTATAGATGAGGAAATTAAGGCACAGAGAGGTCAAGTGACCTGCCCAAGGTCACACAGCTAGGAAGCCCTCCAAAGTTGCTACATTTTTTTTTTTTGTCAGGACCTATCAGTGCATTGATGATGGGATCCAGGACACAGCCTGGCCACACAGAGTATTTAGTAACTGCCGCTGGCCGAGGCCCCAGTGCTGCCCAGTCTGGGGGTCTCTACTGATTTCCAAGTGCCCTAGGGCTTTACAAACTACACCCCACCCCAGTCTGACCCCATCACACCTTTGGCAGGGGTAGGTGTTCATGAATGTGCTCTTCAGGTGGTTCCCACAAGGCCACTGACTCAGAGGGAAAGAGCTGGCTACGACTCTGGGATGGCCCCAGGGGTCCCGGGCACCTATCTAGAGGCCCTCAGCTCTGATTGGGATGGGGGTGGGGCGAAGATGAACCCCAGACTGTCACAGAGCTGCTCAGGGAACTCCCTGTGGATGAGAAAACTCATCCCAGGTCCACGCTATACATCCCTGGAATGCACTTTGGCATGGCCTCAGGGGAGGCAGGACTTGGCCCTAGGGGCCTCAGGGTCTAGTACCTGTACGGAAACTTCCTGGCAAATTTTTCCTGGGCCTTGTCTCTACTCTTCTTATACTGGGGGCACTTCTTGGGGTTCTTCGAGTTCATCATGGAAGGAGGTTAAGCTGTGGCACACCTTTCAGCCGTGGCTAGAAGGCAAGAGGAGGCCTGTCAGAGTGGGGAAGGGGATGGGAGCAGCCAGGCTGGACCTGGACCAGACACTCGGCTTCCCCTTGGGACTGTGAAGGGGACAGAGGACGGGGCCCCTGCCTGCCCCCCAGGGCTGAATGAGGGCTGGGTCATGCTGGCCCATCACCCATGCCCGGCCTCACCACATTGTACCAGTCATACACGCTCTCACGTGTAAGTGTGTGTGTGTCTGTGTGTCTGTGAAATTTTATGTGTACAGCTTTGTGTAACTACCACCTGGGATGGTTCTCAACTGAACAGCCCGTCCCAAGCTCTGGCAACCACGAATCTGTGTTCGTCTCTGTACTGATGTGACTTTACAAGTGTTATACCAGTGGAACAACGCAGGAGGTATCTTCTAGAGCCTGGCTTCTTTCTCTCAGCATAATTCCCTCGGGAACCAGCCCAGTTGTGCATATCAGCAGGTGGCTCTTCTTTCAGTGCTGAGTAATATTCTATGGGATGGATGTGCCATGCTTTGTTTAATCCTCAACTGTTGCCATGCTTTGTTCAATCTACATCTGGGTAGTTCCTGGTGTGGGGCTATTATGAATAAAGCTGCTATGAATATTCATGTGCAAGTTTGTGCATGAAAACAAGTCTTTTTTTCTCTGGACTATATAATGGTGAATTGCTGTGGCTTATGATAAGTCCATTTTTAGTTTTAAAAGGAGCCGCCAAACGACCTTCCAGAAGAGCCGTACTATTTTCCATGCCCATCAGCAGTACACAAGCGACTGTCTTTTTAAAGCACCTGGTGCAGATGCAGGTAGGTCAGGGCGTAGGTCCTGCCAGAAATGCCAGCAGCCCCGGCTTGTGGCCTGGCCCGTTAGACCCACCAGGAAGTCTTCCCGACCTTCCACATACTTGCCCACCTGGCAAAGAGCTTTGTTCAAAGTGCAGCTCTCTACACCAGTGCTGGCTAGTGGGGGCCTCCATGGCCTCTGACCCTGGACTGTGACTGTTATAAGGACACTGGGGTCCCTTTCATGGGCCTGGCCCCACAGCCTCCACTATCATGTAAACCCGGGTAGGTCACTATAGACTATAGTCCTCCTCCTGCTGAGAAGCCAGGTGAGGGCCCTGGTCCAGGATGGGCGCCTGTGTCGCAGTGGGAGGCACAGGCTCTGGGCTCAGCAAAGTGTCTGCTAAGCTCCATGTGTGACCTCATTTAATGTTCTCCACCTGACAGAGATGACGGTCACCCCCGTTTTCCAGGGAAGGAAACAGGCTCTGAAGTTAGGTGCTTTGCCTACATCCCGACCCACGTGGTGAGTAGGGGACAAGGTGGGGTCCAGAGTGGCCATCTGAGCTCTACAGCCTCAAACAGTCCCAAATGGGGCTGGGAGATGTGACTATACCAGCCATCGACCTGAGGAAGTGGCACCACTACAGGAACCCAGCGGTCTGGAGGAGGCAGGGGAAGGGACACCCCTCAGGCCCACCCCATACCTACCTGCAGAACCCTTAAGCTGTCAGTGTGACCCTGCAAACTGACACAGCTGAGTCTACCTCCCTCAGGGGCAGAAGGGCCACTGCAGAGGCCAGGGCAGGACTCTGACACCATGGCCATCTGTCCCGGGCACCATCTTGCTCCTGCTTCCCTAGCTGATCTGGGACTGTCCTTCCCAGCCACCCAGGCTGCCTCCCTAAATCCTAGTAGTGACCATGATGGGGGCTTGGCTCAGGGTGCCCTGGCAGTGTCAGGAAGACAGCAGGTATGAGAGCTGCTATGCCCCCTGACCCCCCAAGCCTGGTTCCCCTGGCTACAACACTCTCTTGGTTCAGTGACATAGAGAGGCACAGGCCTGGGTACACAGAGCCTCCAGCCAGAAAGGAGTGGGTGAGTGGACCATCCAAGCTGCAGGCTACTCACGGGCTCACTTATGTGACGCCAGAAGGGCGGAAGCTGGCCATGGCCCTGGCTGCCATGCTGCCACAGGAGCACTGGCCTTGGGGCCCCAGTAGGCCAGGCCCACAGGATCATTGCGACATCAGAAGCCCTTGAAGTCACAATCAGTGACACTGCAGTTGCTGAACCATGTGGCTCAGAAGCTGGCCTGAAGCCCCTCTAGCCCAGAGTGGCTGTAGAGATGGCAGCAAGTAAGCCAGGGCTTGCTGGCATTCCCACGCTCAGCACCCTGGGTGGAGCATCCACCTGAACATATTCCTTAGCAGGGATCTCTCCCATGCAGATTCTGGGAACAGAAGAGATATCCCAGAAATAGCTAAAACCTTACTTTGGTTGCAGAAAAGTTATTCTGGCTGACTCTGACCTGAGCCTTAGCCACAGCCCAGCAATCATGGGGATGAGGGTTTGAGCTCAGGGGAGTGTGAGAGTTTAGGGCGGGGCCCAAAAGGCCAATTCCCTTTCTCCCAGTCTGGGTCACTACCTTCTGTGTGGCCTCAGGCAAGCAGCTCAGTCTCTCTGTGCTTGTGTCCCAGACTACATATGTGTTTTGAAAAAATCGCTCTGGTGGCAGTGTGGAGAACAAAGTGAACAGGGCCAGGAGTAGGTGTGGGTAGACCAGGTGACCAGCAAAGGCAGTAACACGGATGAGGGGTGGTGGTGCCTTGGAATGAGGTGGTGATGGAGATGGAGGGAAGGGGGTGGATTTGAGAGATTTCAGGTGACCAAGTTAACACAGAGTGGTGACAGAGGCTGTGGGAGGGCCAACAATGACTCTGGGTTTCTTTACTGACATGAGATGGGACTGGACTAGCCTTGGAGGGAGACCATGGGTTCGGCCTTGGTCAGGTTGAGTTTGAGATGCCTTTGAGGCCTCCCTACACTTAGACACTTCTACATCTGGGTCTGAGATCCAGAGGGGTGAGACCTGGGCACAAAGTATGTTTGGGTGTCACTGATGTATCAGTGGTAATTGAAGACAATTATCCGAATGGAAGGCGATGTGGAAGAAGTGAAGAGGGCATTGGCCTGAGTGTTAAGATACTCAGTATTTAATGATCAAGTAAATATTTAGTGCCTGTGACCCAGACAGAGGCACGGACAGAGAGGACGAAGTCAGTGGTGTCATGGAAGCCAGGGGATGATTCCAGCTCAAGAGGCATAGACTGGTCAGTGGTGCCAGTGCTGCAGATGGTAGTGAGCAGGTGAGAAGGAAGAAGTAACTTTAGGTTTTAGTGCTGTTTCGTTTTATGCCGAGCTGTTTCTGTGGAGGAACGCATGCCAGACTACAAAGAGTCGAGGAATGAGAAGGTGAAGGAGTTGAACTGGAGGTGCTATGGCGATTTCACCTGAGCCATTCTCCATTCTCTGTTCTGCCTTCGTTCTACTAATGTGATGCATTACATTGATTGAGTTTCTTATTAAGAAGAACCCTGGCATTGTGGGCACAAATCCCACCTAGTCACGACACATAATCCTTTTAATATGCTGCCGAATTTACTTTGATAGTATTTTGTCAAGGATTTTGTAATCTATATTCATAAGGGGCATTGACCTGACGTTTTCTTGTCTTGTAGTGTCTTTTTTTGGCTTTGCTATCAGGGTAATCATGACCTCATAAAATGAGCTTGGAAGCGTTCCCTCCTTTTCAATTTTTTGGGAACTTTGATGAGGACTGGTGTTAATTTTTTGTAAATGTTTGGTAGAATTCACCAGCGAAGCCATCTGGTCCTGGCCTTTTCTTTGCTTGTGTGTGTGTGTGTGTGTGTGTGTGTGTGTGTGTGTGTGTGTGACTCTTAGGGGTTTGTAATTGCTCTGGATAGAACTTTTAGTACTATGTTGAATACAAGTGGCAAAAGCAGGCATCCTTGCCTTGTTCCTGATCCTAGTGGGAAAATTTTCAGTCTTTTTACCGTTGAGTTGGACATTAAGTGTGGAGTTTTCATATACGGTTTTTATTATGTTGAGGTAGGTTTTTTCTATTACTAGTTTGCTGAGTGTTTTTTTTAATCAGGAAAGTGTGTTGAATTTTGTCAAATGCTTTATTGACATCAATTGAGATTATCATGTGGGGTTTATTTTCATTTTTCTTTAATGTGGCATATTTGATTGCCTTTCATAAATTGAACCATTCTTGCATTCCAGATATAAATCTCACATGGTCATGGCATATAATCCTCTTATTATGCTGCTGAAATCATTTTGCTAGTATTTCATTGAAGATTTTTACATCAATATTCATAAGGGATATCAGTCTTAGTTTTCTTTTCTTGTAGTGTCTTCTGGCTTTGTTATCAGGGAAATGCTGGCCTCATAGAATGAGATAGGAAGTGTTTCCCCCTCTTCAATTTTTTGGAAAAGTTTGGAAAGGATTGATATTAGTTCTTTAAATGTTTGGTAGAATTCAGTGAAACCATCTGTTCCAGGGGTTTTCTTTGTTGGGTGGTTTTTGATTACTGAATTAGTTTACTTACTATTTGTTTGTCTATTCAGATTTTCTATTCATGATTCAGTCTTGGTAGGTTGTGTGTTTCTGGGAATCTGCCCATTTCATCCAGGTTATCCAATTTGTTAACATAAGTTGTTCATAGTATTCTCTTATAATCCTTTTAATTCTGTATAATCAGTAGTAATGTTCCCATTTTCATTTAAGATTTTAGTAATTTGGGGGTGCCTGGGTGGCTCAGTTGTTAAGCATCTGCCTTCGGCTTGGGTCATGATCCCAGGGTCCTGGGATCGAGCCCCACATTGGGCTCCCTACTCGGCGGGAAGCCTGCTTCTCCCTCTCCCACTCCCCCTGCTTGTGTTCCCTCTCTAGCTATCTCTCTCTCTCTGTCAAATAAATAAATAAATCTTTAAAAAAAGGAAAGATTTTAGTAATTTGAATCTTCACGTTTTTTTCTTAGTCGATCTAACTAAAGGATTCACAATCTTGTTGATTATTTCAAAAATCGACTTTTGGTTTTGTTGATTTTCTACGTAACTTTCTACTCTGTTTTATTTATGTTTATTCTAATCTTTATTGTCTCCTTTCTTCTGCTAGCTTTGGATTAATTTGCTCTGCATCTTCTAGTTCCTTAAGTTACATAATTAGATTATCAATTGGGGATCTTTCTTCTTTTTGAAGATATATAAATTTCCCTCTTTACACTGCTTTCACTACATCCTACAAGTGTGGTATGTTTTGATTTTGTTTTCATTCATCTGAAGGCATTTCTTAAATTCCCTTGTGATTTCTCCTTTGATTCAGTGATTATTTAAGAAATGTTGTTCAGTTGCCACCTATTTGTGAATTTTCCAATTTTCTGTCAATTTCTAGTTTCATTCCATTGTGATCAGAAAATACATTTTGTATGGCTTGAATTTTTTAAAACTTATTAAATTTAATAAGACTTGTTTTGTGGCCTAATGTATCTTGGAAAATATTCCAGATACACTTGAGAAAAATGTATATTCTGCTATTGTTCAGTGGAGTTTTCTGAATGTCTGTAAGGTCTACATTTGGTTTATAGTGTTGCTCAAGTGCTCCATATCTTTATTGATCTTCTGTTTAGTTCTATCTATTATTGAAGGTAGGGTATTGACTTCTCTATTATAGTAGACCTACCTTGCTATGCAATTTTGTTAAATTTTGATATATTTTTGGGCTCTGTTGTTAAGTGTGTATATGTTTATAATAGTTATATCTTCTTGGAGTGCCTGGGTGGCTCAGTCATTAAGCATCTGCCTTCAGCTAAGGTCATGATCCCAGGGTCCTGGGATCGAGCCCCACATCAGGCTTCCTGCTCGGTGCAGAGCCTGCTTCTCCCTCTCCCACTCCCCCTGCTTGTGTTCCCTCTCTCTCTCTCTCTCTCTGTCAAATAAATAAATAAAATCTTAAAAAAAAAACAGAATAAAAATAAATAATAGTTATATCTTCTGGATGGGTTGACCCTTTTATCAATATTTAATGTTCTTTGCCTCTTGTAATCTTTTGACTTAGAGTGTACTTTGTCTAACAATAATATAGCTACCCAGCCCTCTTCAGGTTACTATTTTCATGGAATATCTTCTTTCATCCTTTTGCTTTCAACTTCTCTGTGTTTTATATCTAAAATGAGTTTCTTATAGACAACATATAGATGGATTATTTTTATACATTTTAAAATAATCTCTGCCTACTAATTGGAGAGTTTAATCTATTTATATTTAATATTACTGATAAGGAAGGACTTTCTTCTGCCATTTAGTGTTTGCTTTTTTTATGTCTGATATGTCTTTTTCCTCAATTCCTCTATTACTCTCTTGTTTTTGTATTTAATTGAATTTGGTAATGTACAATTTTGGTTCCTTTCTGTCCTTTTCTATATATATTTTCAGTTACTATCTTAGTGGTTACTTTGGCAGTTATGATGAAAACCTTACATTTATAACAACTGAGTATGAATAACAGCAACTGAGTTAGAATTGTGCACACTCTGCTCCTATACGTCTTCTCCTCTCTTTATACTGTTATTGTCACCCATCACACCATTAACGCAGATTTGCAATTATTGCATCAAGCATTTATCTTTTCATATAGAAAAAAGGAGGGGTTATAAACCCAAAATACAATCACATTGACCTTAACATTTACTTATATACTTGCCATTAGCATTGTTCTTATTTCTTCCTATAGCTTTGAGTTACTGTCTAATGTCCTTTCAATTTTGCCCGAAAGACCCCCTTTAGCATTTCTTGTAGGGCAGGTCTACGAACTTTCTCTGTTTTTGTTTATTTGGAAATGTCTTAATTTTTCCTTCATTCCCAAAGGATACTTTTGCCAGATATAGAAATCTTGGTTGAGAGTTTCTTTTCCTTTCAGGTCTACAAATATGTCATCCCTCTGCTTTCTGGCTTCCATAGCTTCTGATGAGAAATCAGCTGTTAACCTTATTAAGAATCCCTTGAATGTGATGAGTAACCTCTCTCTTGCTGCTTTCAAGATTCTCTCTTTGTCTTTGAGTTTTGACAATAAGACTATCGTGTGTTGGTGTGGATCAGTTTGAGTTTATCCTGCATTGAGTTCATTGAGGTTATTAGGTATGCATTATCATATTGTAGGGAAGACAGAGCTGCTGTATTGAATTAAGAATATGTAGATTATGACCTGATGAATGAGAGGGCACAAGCCACCCACATGGGGGTCAGCAAGTAGCTCCCTCAGCATCCAAGTTCCCTCTGGATGGGAAGTGAGACCCATGAAGTCATTTTGATTGAAGACACAGTTTCAATACACCCACACAAGAAAGTAGCTACCAGAGTTATTATTACTCAGAGATCCCAGATGTGAGGAGGTGCAACTGAGCCAGTGGAGGGAGGGCAGCTCCCCAGGTCACAAGCAAGCAGGAGATAGAGAGCAGGTAGCAAGGACCTATTACTTACAAGATGGTTGGGGTGTAGGTCACTTTTTGTGGGCTCAACAATAAAGTGATTACTTTTAAAGGTGCCTGGGAAAAGTAAAACAGGAACTTATGGTGGGCATCCTAAACTCAATTCCTTATCTAAATATCCAGAGTATGGGTGTGTGCAGGGTTATCATACTAGGTAAAATGCCTAAGCACCAACTCAGAAAAACAAAGCTATTTTCCGCAAATATACTTTTCTGAATCACATCATGCTTTTCATCAGATTTGGGAAGTTGTCAGCCATTATTTCTTCAAATAGTTTCTGTCCCTTTCTCTTTATCTACTACTGGTAGATAGTTGGTATTCTTTTTAAGATTTTATTTGTTGAGTAATTTCTACACCCAACATGGGGCTTGAACTCACAACCCCAAGATCAAGAGTCACATGCTCTATTGACTGAGCCAGCCAGACATCCCTCTGTTGGTATTCTTGATGGTATCACACTGATACCTCAGGTTTTGGCCTGAGGCATTTTTCTTCATTCTTCTTTTTTATTTTTCAAACTGGATAATTTTGATTGCCTTACCTCCAAGTTACAGGTTAAACTGTGTCCCTTCAAAATTCATATGTGGAAGTCCAAAACCCCAGAATGTGAGTTTATCTGGATATAGGGTCATTGCAAATGAAATCAGTTAAGATGAGGCCATACTAGAGTAGAGTGGTCTCCTAACCCAACATGACTTATGTCCATATGAAAAGAGAAAATTTTGGATGCAGACACACACATAGAGAGAGAATAACATGTGAATATAAAAGTAGAGATTTATAAGCCAAGAAATGCCAGAGATCACCAGCGACCACCAGAAGCTGACAGAGAGGGATGGAACATATTCTCACTCAGTACCCTCAGAAGGAACCAACCTTGATGACACCTTGATCTCAGACTTCTAGCCTCCAGAACTATGAGATAATAAATATCTGTTGTGTAAGCCACCCAATCTGTGGTATGTTATTACAGCAGCCCTAGCAAACTAACACATATCTTTGTTTTTGTTTTTTTTTCTTGAGAACTGGACATTCTAAATATATGATAACTCTGGAAAATACATATTCCCATACTCAGGATCTGCTGATGTTTGTTTGTTGAAGGCTAGACCCATCTGTTTGTGACTTTTCCAAACAATTTCGAAAGTGTGTATTCCTTATTGTGTGTGGTCACTGAAGTTTCTGTTTCCTGTGGTCATCTAGTAACTTGACAAAGATTTCTTTAAGTATCTGGCTTCCAAAGGGGGAAAAATAAAATAAAATATTTAAGAAGTACTGTCTCTTTAAATTCTCTTGTGGTAGGGAAGTTGCTTCAGATTGTGAGGGTTGAATGATCAGCCTCTGCTAGCCCCTCAGCAGTCAACAGCAGCAACCAGCAGTCAAAACAAAAGAAAACAAACCTGAGTTTTGAAGGACAGGGTCCTTTTGCCCCAGTAAGCCCCACCATGAACACAGGCCCCTGTGCCTGTGGCTACCTGCTATGGTGCTGGAGGATGCAGGGTGTTAGCCGCTGGAAGCATGGAAACATGGAAATTCACTAAAATTTATAAGCCTCTTCATCAAGCTCTCCCCTGAATGCTGTAGGTATTTGATTAGATTCTAGAGTTCCCAAACACTTGCTTCAGACAGTTCCTGCCAGCTCAATTATTGTTTCAGTGGAGGAATGGATTCCTGGAGCATCCTACTCTACCATTTCCATAATGTCACTCCTGTTCATCTACCTTTATTGCTGAGTAGGATGCATCACTGTTTGTTTAACCATTAACCCATTGTAGGACATTTCAGTTGTTTCCATTTTGGGGTTATTATGAATAAAGCTGCTATAAACAATCATGTATGCATGGAGATGAATAGAAGTCTTTGTTTCTCTGGGATAAATGCCCATCCAATGGGTTTTTAATTTCTGCTATCATATTTTGCATTTCTAACAAGTGTCCTATGGTTCTCAGAATGTTACTTCTGAAGGGAAGTCCTTCCTATTCTCTGTTCCTGAGTGGAATACATTATCTCTAAGCATATGTACAGTCTCCATTTCTTTCAAGCCATGTACTTTGTATGATTTGTATGTTCATGTTAAATGTTGGAGATTAAAAAGATGTTTCACTTTGGGGATGATGAAACTGTTCTTTATCCTGATTCCAATGGTGGTTTTGCAAATGTTTGAACAACAACAACAAAAAATCTTCATTTTGTTGTAAGTAAATTATGCCTCAATTTAAAATTTTTCTTTTCAAGTTTGAAAGCTCTGAGCTTGTGTTTACAGCTTACTGAATTTGGACTTCACTGTCCAATTTTCTAACTGGAAAGTTCATTTGGGGACCCTTATTCAGTATCTTTAGGTCTTTTTCTATGGGCTGTCAGAGTCCCCTGAGAAATCAGACTCTACCCACCTCTGGCCAGAGAAGGGTAAAGGGCTGGTTGCCAGAGTTCCAAGAGCTCAGTGGGAGATGTGTAGGGTTCAGTATGTATTTTCTCACTTCAATATTGTGCTGGGATAGCATACCTTCATTTGATCTCAGTGCCCCTAGTCAAGAGGCCTTTGGTTTTAAACATTTCCAGAAAATAACCTTCCAGATATTTGCCAGTGTGTAGAAAGTGCTCTGTAGAGTGTCCAGAGGTGAAAGTCTCAATATTTCTTTTTTTATTTTTATTTTTATTTTTTTTTAAAGATTTTATTTATTTATCTGAGAGAGAGAATGGGAGACAGAGAGCATGAGAGGGGAAGGGTCAGAGGGAGAAGCAGACCCCCCACTGAGCAGGGAGCCCGATGTGGGACTCGATCCCGGGACTCCAGAATCATGACCTGAGCCGAAGGCAGTTGCTTAACCAACTAAGCCACCCAGGCGCCCCTCATTATTTCTTAAATGGATTTTTGGCCTGCTTGATGTCAGCTGGCCCCCAAAGCCCCTCCAGACATACATGGTGTCACTAACCTTTGATGGCTTTGATGAGAAGCCAAGCTGGTTTCTTGACTTTTCCCTTATGTGCTTATAAAATTTTCTTAAACCTATCTATGTGCTTTTCTTTCCAAAATTTCATTTTTATTTGCCTCTGTTGCTATTCTGAAGGAAATTAAATAATACCTAAGTAAATGAGGAGACAACCTTGTTTCTGGACTGGAAGATATTTTTTTAAGATTTATTTATTTACTTGACTGAGTGAGAGAGAGAGCACAAGCAGGGGGAGCAGCAGAGGGAGAGGGAGAGGGAGAAACAGGCTCCCCACTGAGCAGGGAGCCCAATTAGGGGCCTGATCCCAGCACTCTGGGATCATGACCTGAGCTGAAGGCAGATGCTTAACCGACTGAGCCACCCAGGTGCCCCTGGAATGGAAGATTTAATATTGCTAATATGACAATAAAATATTCCATAGGCTTAATGCAACCCCTATCAAAATCCCATCAGATTTGTACAGAAATAAAAAAGCTGATTCTAAAATTCACATGGAATTCCAACGGGCCCCAATTAGCCAAAATAATCCTGAGAAAGTAAAACATACTTGAAAGACTCATAGTTCTTGATTTCAAAACTTGCTACAAAGCAACAGAAATCAAAACAGAGTGGTACTGGCCCTGGGAGAGACAAAGATCAAGGGAATAGAATTGAGAGTCCAGAAACAAACCCCCAGTTACAGTCCATTGATTTTGACAAGGGTGCCAGGACCACTTGGTGGGAAGAGCATAGTCTCTTGAACAAATGGTGCTGGGACAACTGGAAGTTCCACATGCAAAGGAATGAAATTGGGCCCACACCTCATATGATATACAAAAATTAACTCAAAGTAAATCCAAAACCTAAATATATCTAAGACTCTTATAAAGTGTCTTCTAGGGGCATCTGTGTGGCTCAATGGGTTAAGCGTCTGCCTTTGGCTCAGGTCATGATCTCAGGGTCCTGGGATCGAGCCCTGAGTCAGACTCCCTGCTCAGTGGGGAGTCTGCTTCTCCCTCTCCCTCTGCCCCTCTACCCCACTCTTGTTCTCTCTCTATCTCTCAAATAAATAAATAAAATCTTTTTTAAAAAATTCTCTAAACTATAAAACTCTGAGAAAAAACATAGGTGTTGCTCTTTGTCACCATGGATAAGGCAAGGGCTTCTTAAATATGATACCAGTAGCATAAACAGTCAAAGAACAAACAGATAAATTGGACCCCATCAAAATTAAGATCTTTTTTCTTCAAAGGACACTATCAAAAAATTAAAAAATAATCCATATAAGGGGAGAAAATAGTTGCAAAACACATATCTCATGATGGTTGTTGAGTTCAACAACAACAAGACAAACCATTAATTTAAAAATGGGCAAAGGACTTGAATAGATGCTTCACCAAAGCAGAAGTACAAGTAGGCAACTAGCACATAAAAAAATGCTCAACATCATTAGACATCAGGGAAATGCAAACAAAAACCACATGAGATACCATTTCAGGCCCATTCAGATGGCCATTATAAGAAAAAGAGAAAGACAAACAAGTGTTAGTGAGGATGTGGAAAAATCAGGACCCTTGTGCATTGCTGGTGGGAATGTAAAATGGGGCAGCCTCTGTGGAAAACAGTTTGGCTGCTCCTCAAAAAGTTAAACATAGAGTTATCATGTGACCCAGCAATTCCACTCTTAAGATACCCCGAAGAATTGAAAACAGGGACTTAGAATGATACTCACAGTGAAGGTTCACTGAAAAGTTATTCACAATAGCCAAAACGTGGAAACAACTTGTGTCCATCAAGAGATGAATGGATAAGCAAAATGTGGCATACCCATACATTGGAATCTTAGCCTTAAAAAGGAATGAAATTCTGATCCATGCTACCACACAAGCTTTGAAAACATTAGGCTAAGTGAAATAAGCCAGACACAAAAGGGCAAATATGTGTGATTCCACCTTTTTTTTCTTAGAGAGGGAGAGAGTGAGAGTGCACACATGTGCAAGTAGTGGAGGGGCAGAAGGAGGAGAAAGAGAGAGTCTTAAGCAGGCTCCACTCCCAGCACAGAGCCTGATGCGGGGCTCAATCTCACAACCCTGAGATCGTGAGCTGAGCCAAAATCAAGAGTTGGAAGCTTAACCAACTGAGCCACCCAGGCACCCCTGTGTGATTCCACTTGTGGAAACTACAATAGACAAATGCATCGAGGCAGAAAGTAGAACAAAGAGTTCCAGGTGCTAGGGAGGAGCAAGGAGTTGGGAGTTACTGTTTAATGTATGAAATGCCACTGAACTGTATGTTTTAAGATGGTTAATTCATGTTATGTGAATTTATCTTGATATTAAAACACACACACACACACGAAAGTCTAGAACATCTTGTTTGCCAGAAAGGAAGTGATCAAAGAATGAGGATACATCAAAATGACACAGATCTAGTTCGAACTGGTCAAATTGGGACAACCGTGTTTCATTAGTCTGATGGGACTCAGCCATAGAAAGGTGTGAACAGCTGATAGTCACAAAAATAGGGAGAGTCTCACATGCATCAGGCTAACTGATAAAGTGAGCCGCTGAAGACTAAGTACCCTCTGATTCCATTTGCAAAACGGTTGTGACAGGAACAGACTGGTTGTTGCCAGGGGTCAGCCCTGGGGAGGAGTAGACTGGTTTCCGATGGGCACAAGGGAACTTTTTTAGGACTGTGGAATTATTCTGAATGATGATCACAGAGGTGGCGACCTCAGTGAACCTGATAGTAAAGGACTTAGTTGCCTGTATTTGAAAGAGATTCACTTAGAAACACGAATTCCTCGTTTTTCTGAACTCTTTGGGGGGGGCAGTAGCGGGCTGGGGGGAGACTGGAACCTGCCCTGGTGCCTGGGCACCTTCTGACTTAGCACCTGGCCCTGAAGACACCCAAGGTTGAGACTCCTGACTAAAAGAGAATTTTGCCTGCCTCCTAAATGGACTACAGGACAGAACAGGACTGAAGCAGCACAGGGACTGAGAGCTGTGTCTTGGGAGCCCAAGGCCAGGGCAGCTTGTGGGAGTCTGCAGGCAGAGCACACTCCTCACCTAGAACCTCCGCCCCTCACCTCCACCCCTGCACCGGCCTTGCTCAACCCTTTCCCTGCAGCAGTGGAAACTGCCTCTCTGGTGCCATCGTGTGGGCACAGGGGCGGGGGGAAGAGCAGCAGTGGCTCCTTGGAGATTTACCAACTCCCTTTGGGACTTTGCAGGCCTTAGAGATTTTGAGCATCTAGAAAGGGCAATAAACGTAAGGGTACATATATCTTTCTGAATTTGTGTTTTCATTTTCTTTGGGTAAATACCCAGCAGTGGAATTACAGATGACAACTACACTTACCACGGTGAGCATTACGTAAGGTACAGTTTGGACAACACAGGTTTGAACTGCGTAGGTCCATTTATATGCGGATTTTTACTGTATACTACTGTAAATGTATTTTCTCTTCCTTATGATTTTCTTAATAACATTTTCTTTTCTCCAGCTTACTTTATTGTAAGAATACAGTTTATCATACGTACAACATACAAAATACGTGTTAACCGACTGTTGATGTTATCAGTAAGGCTTCTGGTCAACAGTAGGCTATTATTAGTTGTTAAGTTTTGGGGCAGTCAGAAGTGGGTTTTTGTGCATTTTCAACTGTGCAGGTGGTGCGCGCCCCTAACCCCCGTGTTGTTCAAGAGTCAGTTGTATATAATTGTTGAATCGCTATGCTGTGCACCTGAAACACATGATATTGTATGTGAACGGTACTTGCGTTAGAGGGGAGAGGAGAGAAGCAGCCCCAGCCGCCCAGCAAGCCTGCGCTCTCTGACCGGCGTGTCTGGGCTGGAGGGGTGAGCAAGAGCTGAAACCACATTTGCCCTCAGAGTTTCTGGAGCTTCACAGCCAGCCAAGAGGTTCTGGATGTTTATATTCCCAGTATGGACAAAACCCTCCTTGTCCTGTTCAACATCTTTTCCTTTTGATTCTTTTTTTCTGACATTATGATTGTGACCGAGGATTTTGCCTGGGCCATGAGGTTTCTTCCGGGATAATGCAACTCTCCCCTCCCCCTCCCACCTCCCATCTGGACACGCCCAGATCTTGGGACCTTGAATCCTGCTGAAAATTGGAGCCTGGGGCCCGAGAGTTCATTAAAAAGAAAACCCAAACTGCATAATGTTAATCACAGAGACCCAAATTCAACTTTGCCAGTAGAGTGCTGTGTTTGTGGGGTGGGGGAACTGCAGGGTGAGCCCCTTCCCAAACCTGGATCTGGCTTGTGGCTACTGCCAGAGCAAGGACATTTGATATTGGTGACATTTCACTTGGGTGAAATCCTCAAAACTTGTGTCTTCGTCCTGAGTGCTTGGTGTGGCCGGGCCCTGTGGTGGGAGTTGCACCCCCACCCCCCGGGGCGGACGGTGGCCCAGAGACCGCGTCTTCTCAGGACAGCGGCCATGAGAGAGAGCGGGGGCCCTGGCACCACGGGTAGCTGTGGGAGAAGCCAGGAGTCTGACGTCTTTCCCCAAACACCACAGTCAGGTGGCCCTGGAAGCGGAGGCATATGCCCGCAGGGCTTTCCGTGGGGCGGTCTTTGCCCCACCCCCCATCCCCTCCCGCGCGGTGGCGGTGGCGGTGGCGGCGGCGGCGGCGGTCGGGAAGCGCGGGCAACAGGGGCAGGTGCGCAGAGGGGCTGCGGTGGCAGAGCAGCCCAGCCCGCAGCCGCGGTCGCTCGTCCAAGCTGTCTGGGGTGAGGCGGGCGGCGGCGAGCAGCTGAGGAGGCCCCCCGGCGCCCTGCCCCAAGCACGCGCCCGTCCGTCCGGCTGCTCGCGGCCCCGCTCTGTGGGCCTGCACTGTCCTCAGCTGTAAAGCGGGGATACCAGGGGCCCTGCTCGCTGGGGCGTCTGCGGAGCTGGGGGGAGGAGGGCGCCCAGCGCGCCGCCGTGGCTGACAGCGCGCCACACCCTTCCCTTGGCGGCTCGCGCTCCCTGACTCAGCGCTCGGGTCTGCCGCGCGTCGGTTCAGGCAGGGAGGCACGCGGCTGAGAGCCAAGTGCGCGAGAGCAAAGACCCCCCCGCCGCCCGCCGCCCGCCGCGACGCGCTCCAGGACTCAGCCGAGCTCCCAGAGCAGGGCCTGGGCGACGCGGGGAGCCCGGGGCTTGCTGGCAGGGCTTCCTCAGTCTCCTCCCCGACTGGACGACAGTGGCAAGTGGACAAGGAATCCCTCCGCATCACTTGGCCAACATTACAGAAGACCTTGACGTGTGTGGAGAAGCAGATTCCCGAGCGCGCCCTAGACGACTCCTTGAAATAAAACGCCGCGAAGCCCCAGGCTCTCCCCTCCCACCCGTCAGGTTCCCGCAGGAAACACTAGCTGGCCTGCTCCCGGGGGCTGGGAGAGTCCCAGGCGGAATGTGCCGGAAGAGGGGGAGGGTGATGGGGACCGAGGGTCACGGTGGGGAGCTGTTTGCACCCACAGTGGGAGGGGAGGGGTGGCCGCAGCTGTGGGAGGGCCCACGGGGGGGGGGGGCGGGGCTCCCAGCCCCTCGGGTCTCTTCTGAGTGCCTCCCACTGGCTGGACCCAGCTAGTCCTACCGACGAGGCCCCCATCATCTCCCAGGATACAGGGCAAGTGGAGAAGAGGCTGGAAGGGCAAACACAATACCCAGCACAATCATTCTGCGGCAGGACTTGCTTTGCGGGGCTCGACCGGCTGCCAGAGCAGCGGAGAGGCAGCTACGTCCTGCCCTTTGTTCCTTTACACACATGACGCAGGGTTCTCCCCGCTGGCTGCCTTCAAAACTAAAATCCAGACCTCTCTCAGCAGGTGCCATCCTCCATCTTCTGGGGCGACAGCCATCCCCTTTCCCCCAAGGCCGTGACTGCTGTCTGCTTTAGCTGTCCCGTCCCAGCATATCTACCTCAGGGCGTTGCAAGCCATTTGGGAACAGTGCAATCTGCATTCTTCCATTTCACTGACCATCTCTTGAGTCTGTGGCGGGGGATGAGGGCTCCTCTGTCCCAGACACGCCGCCTCCGCACCCCTCTCACCTCCCCAAAGTAGTTCCGTGACAACTTTCCGTTAAATCAATGCTCACTGCCTCATCTCTACGCCTGAGCAAGTATGATCTTTTCTGATCCTTTCCTTTCCTCCAGGGCCCGAATCACTTCTCCAGGCCTTTCCTCCCAGCTGCTCAGGCCCCCAGGAAGGCCTCTTCCAGTCTCCTAGCTGGAGGGTAAAGGCCTGGAGCTGGGCAGCTGAAGAGGGCCTGTCCTCAGCCTTGATCACTTACATCTGGACTAGTCTCTCAGTCCCTCCCAGGGGCTGGACCCTAGTCCAGAAGCCTTTGTTCCACACTCTCCAGAGTGCTCAGGTCTGCACTGATGGGGACCAGCGCTCAACCTCCCCGTGATGGGGGGCAGAGGGGCTGGCAGCCCAGGGTGTGACTGCTTCTTCCCGCCTTCCCCAGTGCCCTCCACGCCCGGTCCCTGTCCCAGCATGGCATGGTCTGGGCTTTGAGTCCCCACGGCCTCTGTCACTCAGCTCTCAGCTCTGGCCAGGCACTCTGGAGACCCCTCTCCCACCACACGTCCCCGAGTTAGTCGTCCTCTGGTGCTCCAGGTCCCACAGTCAGGGGCTGGGGTCTCCTGCCCCTCCCAACCCCTGGTGAGACTGAGCTTTAATGAAACATCCCTTTACTGCAACTTGAGAGGGCTTTGAGCAGGGAGACAGGAAGTATTATTACATTTGTTTTCAACCCACCATCCTAACCAGGAAGCCATTTTATTTTTATGCTATAATGTCTTTTCTTTAGTGCTTTGACTATTATAATTACTTTCTGTTTAAGGCAAATAAGACTGGTTTCTATTTGTAGTGGTAATATGAATTTCCTTTTAAAAGACATATACTTAAGTACATATTTATTAAATGTGAGTTGATTTATGAAGACGTTATTGAGTAAATAGTACAAGTGAAAAGAGACATGAGTCGTGAATTATGGAAATTCAGAAAACACACGGCTAAATGAATTTCAGGGTTTCTTATATTTCTGAAATTCAATTATTTTTTTTAATGATTAGGAAAGTAAAAAACATACCTAACTGAATCTTTAAATTTGGTTGCTTTGAAAAAGTCACACTATCAACTTGAAGAGACAGAGGAAAGCATTTGACAAAATCCAACACTCCTTAATGGTAAAATCTCTCCGTGAACTAGGGATAGAAGGAAATTTCCTCAACCCAATAAAGGGCAGCTACGAGAAACCTACAGTTTACATAATACTTTATGGCGAGAGACTACATGATTTCCCCTGAAGGCCAGGAAGGATGTCTGTTCTCACTACTCCTATTCAACATTATACTAGAGGCTCTAGCCAGTGCAATGGGGAAGCAAAAAAGAAATCCAGATTGGAAAAGAAGAACTAAAACCATCTTTATCTGTTGACAACATGATCCTATATGCAGAAAGTCCTAAAGAACCCATTAGAAAAGCCCGTAGAACTAATAAACAAGTTCAGCAAGGTTTCAGGATACAAGATCAATTTTAAAAAATCAATTGTACCTCTATACACTAGCAATGAACAATCCAGAAATGAAATTAAGGAAACAATGCCATTCACAATAACATCAAAAAGAATAAAATATTTGGGACTAAATTTAACCAAAGAAGTACAAGACTTATACCCTGAAAACTACAAAACATTGCTGAGAGAAATTAAAGAGGTCTATATAAATCCCATGTTTATGGATCCTAAGACTCTATTTCTATGATGGAAGTACTCTCTAAAGTGATCCATATATTCAATACCATCCCTATCAAAATCCCACAGCAGGATTAAAAAATTTTTTTTCAGAAACTGATAAGCTGATCCTAAAATTTATATAGAAATGCAAAGGATACAAAACAGCCAAAACAATCTTGAAAAAGAAGAACAAAGTTGTAGGACTCACTCTTCCTACTTTCAAAATTCCTACAAAGCTACCATAATCCAGGCTGTGTTGTATTGGCATAAGGACAAGAGAATAGAAGGAGAGTCCTTCTGTACTTACATTTATGACCAATTGGTTTTTGGCAAAGGTGCCAGGCAATTCAATGGGGAAAAGGTAGTCTTTTCAACACATAGTGCTGGAACAACTGGATATCTACAGGCCAAAAGATGCTTACTTCACATCGTACACAAAAATTTTAAAAAATCATACACCTAAATATGAGAGCTAAAACTATAAAAATTCTAGAAAAAAAACAGGAGAAAAATTTTCATTATTCTGGGTTAAGCACAATTCTTAAATAAGATCCCAAAATCACAAGCCATAAGAGGAATGACTGATAGATAATAGACTTCATCCAAATCACATGTTTGCACTTCCAAAGACATCATCATGAAAAGGAAAAGATGAGGCACAAACTGGGAGGAAATATTTTCAAATCACATATATGCTAAGTGACTCGTATCCATAATATATAAAGAACTCTTTTTAAAAAAATTTTTATTGTTATGTTAATCACCATACATTACATCATTAGTTTTTGATGTAGTGTCCCATGATTCATTGTTTGTGAAAGACCTCTTACAACCCAATAATAGGAAAACAACCCAATTACAAAATGAACAAAAGATTTGAATAGATATTTCATCAAAGAAGGTATATGATTGGCTTAAAAGCACAGGAAAAGAGTCTCAATATTGTTAGTCATTAGGAGACTGTAAATTAAAACCTCAATGAGATACAACTTTGCACCCCCTAGGTGGCTATAATAATTATTGGCGAGGATGTGGACAAACCGAAAATGTCAGACATTGTTAGTAGGAGCGTAAATTGGTATAGCCACTTTGAAAAACAGGCTGGCAGTTTCTTAGAAAGTTAAACATAAACTGACCATATGACCAGCAATTCCTTTTCTCATTTCTTTCAAGAGAAATGGAAACACAGGTGCCCATGAGGACTAGTGTATGAATATTCATAGCAGCCTTATTGATAGTAGCCAAAAAGTAGAGACAACCCAGTGTCCGTTCGCTGATGAGTGGATAAATAAAATGTGGTCTATCCAGATAATGGAATATTACTCAGCCATAAAAAGGAATGAAGTACTGACAACATGGATGAAATCTGAGGGCATTACGTTCAGGGAAAGAAGGCAAATACATAAAAACTACCTATTGTATGATCACATTTATACATGATGTCCAGAATAGGCCAATCTCTGTAGCCAGGAAACAGCTGAGCGGCTGCCTGGGTGGAGGTGGGAACAGAGATTGACTGCCAATGGGCTCGAGGGATCTTTCTGGGATGGAAATGTTCTAACACTGGATTGTACTGATGGTTGCCCAACTCTGTCAGTGTATTTAAAACCACTGAGTTGTACCCTGAAAACAAGGTGAATTTTACAGCTTGTAAATTATATACCTCAATAACATTGTTGGAATGTTTGTTTGCTTCAAAAACATCAGCTTGGATCTGAATTTGACCTTGCCTAAGTTAAAAGGTCTATTTGATGATAACAAAGCAGGGCTGATTCCTGCGCAGGTGTCTTGGGGCTGGGAGGAAGACTGTGGGAGATGCAGGTGACAGCACATGGATACACCAGGTGGCAGCATGCCTCAACAGAAGGGGACACTGCAAAGCAGGGTCATCACAACTCTTTGTTTAAGGGACCCTCAATGCAGAACTTTTGGACAATACAGAATATTAGAAATTAAAACACACCCTAACTTCATCAGCCAAAGAAAACCAGCAGCATGCTGGAGACTGGCCTGTGGCCTCAGAGACTACTGGCCTCGGGTACAGACAGGGTAGTGGTGACTGTGGACTTCCTACTTACACTTTCTGTGCCTCAGCTTCCTCCTCCGTAAAATGGGGGTGATGGTCAGTTGTGGGGAGGACGAAGTGACCACGTCCAGGTCCTCCGCCCTGTGCTTGCACACAGGAAGTGCTACGTGGTGCTTGCTCTTATGTGGCCCAGGAGAAGCAGGTGTCTTTGTCAGGTTTTAAGCAGGAGAGTGCCACCTACCGTCAGGTGTATGGACACAGGGAGGGTAGGTAGAGAGTGCAGGGCACGCCAGGAGGGATTTAGGAAGTGGAAGAGGGATGGATGTGAAGAGGGAGGTGAAGGAAATGTCTAAGATAATCCAAGTTTGGGCCGGGTAGGGGTGCCATTGGCTGAGATGGGGGTCCTGGGAGAGAATCAGACACAGGTAGGACAAGAATTGTTCTAGGCCACTGGGCCCAGGTGATGAGTGCTAGGGGAGGCCAGAGCTCTTGGCTCAGCTCTGGTGATCGAGGCAGGTGTGCTCTGGGGGCCGTGGCATGGATGGAGGGTCCGGGAAGGGTGGCGCAGCAAGGACTGAGGGTGTCAGGAGGGATGGGGGTCTTTAGCCTTAGCAATGCTGACATTTGGGCCATGACCCCTTGCTGTGGGGAATGCCCTGTTTGCCTGCATCCCTGTCCTCTGTCAACCAAATGTCAGCGGCAGCTCCCCATTCACCAGTTGTGACAACCAAAATGTCTCCAGTCATTGCCAAATGTCCCCTGGGGGCAAAATCCCCTCCTTTCCCCTCCCCACGGGCAAGAAACATTGCTCCAGGCCTGGGGGCCACCCCACTACACACAGGCAGTCCTAGACTCCCAGCACACACTTCTCCTGACACTGCAGCTGAACCCACCAACCTTTCAGTGCAGAAATCAATCTTCGCAGCACCAGCCCATTAGCCCCTCCCATGTTAGTGTGCTCGGATTGGACCCTCTAGTCCCTGCTCCCCAACCCCCTAGCCATGCCAGAAGTACCACTCTACAAGGGCAGCCCACATCCACATCTCGTTCAGAGGCCCTGGGAGCAACTTCCCTGCCCGGAATGGTCAGAGCCAAAAGGCTTTATTAACAAGGTTAATAAAAAATTAACACGAACTACAGCCCCAGGGCCAGCTGGGCCTCCCTGTGGGTGCGCCCTGGCAGACAGGGCATGTGGAGGGCGAGACCTGGCTTAGCCAGCCTGGGCCTGCTCCTGTCCTGCCACTTACAAGCTGTGTGACCCTGGGCAAGTCCTTCATCTCCCAGAACATGTTTCCTCAAACGGAGATGGGGGATATGCTATACCGCCTTGCAGTCTGGTTGTGGGGTTAAAGCAGACAAGATCGGTTCCCAGGCTGGGTGCCTGCCAGCTTAGCCACTCAGCGCCACAAAGCAGGCGAGAAGGCTGCCTTCGCTGGGCCTCAGAGCGGCAGTCCCCAGCGACTCCCATCACTGTGCTCAGGAAGGTCCTGGAGCACCTGTGCCTTCAGGAGGGTCCAGTTTGGGGGCTGGAGGCAGAAAGTGAGCTGTAGAAAGGACTCCAGCCCCTGACCATCCTCTCCAGGTGTTCACAGGCCTGTTTCCTGATTGCTTTCTCTGAGTCCTTCTTGTGGTCTCAGCGAGTGTCATACATACTGCCCTTCCAAGAGAAGGGACCAAGCCAGGAGGGGGGCCCTAGTCCCCTCTGCACTCCCACTCACCCTTTCACAGGCTAGACCCAGACCTGTGGGTCTGCTCCCATGGCGCCTCTGGCTCTGGGGGTCACCAAGAACCCTCTTCCTCTTCACCCTCTCCCACTCCCTCAAACCAGGGGCCAGGTCTAAGGGGGAAGGGCCTTTGATCAAGGGTCTGCACCAAGGGATACCGGAAGATGGTGGGAATCCCTCCAAGTGCTGAAGGGTGGGGCTTGGGGGATGTGAAACTCGACTTCTCCGGCCAGCAAAAATATCCCTCAAAAATGATATTGGCATAAAGACATTTTCAGGGAGACAAAAGCTGGGGAAATCCGTCTCCGGCAGATCTGTGAGAAATGCTACAAGCTCTCAAGACAGATAAAACTGAGTTGTTTTGTTTTGTTTTCACTTGCAGGACAAATGGAAAATGGCTTAACTTCCTAGAAATCAAAATATGTACATGTGATTCCCAGAGGCTAATTTGGAGGTGTGTGGCCTTCCCCGAGGAGGATGTGGAGGTGGTCCAGGGAGCCAGGTGGAGGAGAAGAGGGGAGCAATTTGAGGTCCAGGAGTTCCCAAGAGAGGCAGATGGAGCCAAACACAACCTGCAGCATGACATGGTTCAAGAGCAGATGAGGCAAACCCCTCCTGTCCCAAAGAAGCCTCATTTATCCTCGCCAGCGAACAACCTGAGCCCCGGGTCTTCCCGTTGATGGCTACAAGCAGCATGGATGGCTGAGGGATTGCAGCTGAGGACTTTGTCTGAACCGCTTGAACAGCCACAGCCTGGTCTCTGATCACCCTGAGAGGCTCAAATTTCCATCAGTAGAAGAGATTCTAAGCGAGGATGGGTCTCTGCCTTTAAATGCACATGCCTCTCAAACTGAAGTGTTTCTCTTTTATGGCAATTTTTTTTTAAAGATTTTATTTATTCACTCGAGACACAGGGATACAGAGAGAGAGAGCACGACCAGAGGGAGAGGCAGAGAAAGAAGCAGGCTCCCCGCTGAGCCAGGAGCCAGACGTGGGGCTCGATCCCAGGACCCCGGGATCATGACCCGAGCCGAAGGCAGATGCTTAACCATCTGAGCCACCCAGGCGCCCCTCTTTTATGGCAATTTTAACGAGTGGAAGATGGCAGACCAGTTATATCCCTCCCCACCAACGGTAAAATGTCCTGGTCACACTAAACAAAAACAGAGCCCTGATCCATGAATTTAGTAACATTCTCCCCTGCTGCTGTGATAGAATGCAAAAGGATTGCGTTTGGAGTCGACAAGCTTAGGTGTGAAACCCGGCTGCACAGGTAACTCTCCTTGTGGACATGGTTTCCTCATCTGTGCTTATAATCGATATGATTAGGTTAGATAAATGTGTGACCCAAGCATCGGTCTGGCTTATGATAGAATTCAAGAGTCATTTGCTTCCCTAGAGATGACAAAACTAATTTGTATACTTGACTACTTATCTGTGTCTGGTATTCCCACTCAACTGTAAACTCTTGGAGGGCAGAGACCATATACAACTCCCAGGCGAGGCTGGGTCTAAGGCACAGTGTGTCCCCCACAGGCTGAAGGAGCGAGCATGATTTCCCAGCGCTGTGGTAGTCACACCGCTCACTTCACCTGGCAGTTCCACCCGACGAGCTAACGGCTGTCAGTGATAGTGAATGAGTTCACCGGCGTTCAGTTTAAGGTGAAGGAGTCATGCATACCACCTTACAAAGTCATCACAGCTTTCTGTGACGGGGGCTTTTGCCTTTAGAAGGGGATGAAGGCAATTAAGCAGTGCAGAGAACATTCCCCACCTAGTATAATCAGAGAGCCTCCAGGGAAGAGCTGATTCAATGGTCTGTGGTCATTAGTATCACACAGAGAAAACATACTGAGGAATCAGTTGTGTTTTAAGAAGGCAATTTGGGGGGATAGAGTCGCAGCATGTCTGCCATGAGTGCGTGCACTGAGTGCGTTCCCTCGCATGGCCCACTCCGTCTGCACAGCTTTGCCAACATCCAGCCGTGATTTCACCCAAAGATTTACATCACCGAGCAAACAAGTACAAAACTGCCATCCTGCATTCATCCCCATGGTAGAAACTTCTTCCCGGGAAAGCCACAATAAATTTCAGTTTTTTCCCCACTTACTTGGCAGGTGATCTAACAAAAGAGAATTGAAACCAAGTTCATCGCTCCCCAAACTGTGGCAGTCACGTATCATCTTTGAATTTAGGGGGAACGTAGAAGGACTGAAGAAATCTGGGTGAACTGGGGTAGAGGTAGCCTGGTTCAATCCATAGGAGCTCTAAGCAGGTAGTGCAAACAGAAACAATGATGCCACTAGACCTGGGCACTGATGCCACATGGCCCTTCCTAGATGCTGGTCACAGTGGGGAACAAATAATCAAACCTTGGGGCAGTCCGTCAGTGCTAATGGAATACATTACTGATCGGGGGCTTCATGAAATTGCCAGTCTACAAATGGGCAAATTCTGAGGCACTGAGTCACAGATGCCAACTCAGGATCACACACACAGACACACAGACACACACACACAGACACAAACACACACACACACACACACCCCTCTATCTGGATCCTTATCTCTCTTGATTCATCCTCTTCTCAGCCACTTCAGCCACAAACATTTGAGACACCCCCAATTCCTCTTGCTACACTCATTCTTCTCACCCAACCAGGGCCTACTATTTAGGAAATGTTCAATAAACATTGAATAAAAATCAATTTTGAAGTATAATTTACATACTGTAAATTTGCACCCATTTAAGTGTTCATTCTGACTTATGATTAATCGATGAGTTGATGAATTCATGCAATTCGGTAGCCACCACCACAATCAAGATCCAAGAAGTCCTCCTTTGCAATCACTGACCCTCACCTCTAGGTGAGCAATGATCGCTTTTCATCACTATAAAGTAGATTGGCCTTTTCTAGAATTTCATACACAAGTATGAACATACACAAGTAATGTATATATTTTTTTAGCCTGGCTTCTTTTGCTCAAAATAATGATCTTGAAATTTATATATGCTGTTGCATTTGCCAGTGGTTCATTCATCTTTTATTGTTGAATAATATTTTATTATATGAATATATCACAATTTGTTCATCCATTCATCTTTCAATGGACATTTGGGTTTTTACAATTTTATGCTGTTATGAATAAACTTGCTCTGAATATTCACACATGAATTTTTGTGCGACACCCAGGAGATGACTTGCTGGGACATATGGTTAAGTATGTGACTAACTTAGGAACTGCCAAACTGTTTTCAAAGTAGTTCAACCATTCCACACTCCTACCAAAAACGTATGAGAGTTCCTGTTGCTACACATCCCCACCAACATTTGGTTTTGTCAGTATAAATTTTAGCCATCCTAGTGGATGTGCAGTAGTTTCTTGCTGTGTTTTTCACTTGTATTTCCCTACCCCAGTGATGTCGGGCTAGTTTTTATGTTGCTTTTTTTGGTCAAGTGTGTACTTTTGTTGCCAAGTGTGAAGAAATTCTGCTCAAATCTTTTGCCCATTTTTTATTGGGTTGTTTCTCTTCTTATTGACCAGTAAGGAAACTGTATACTCTGACTACAAGTCCTCTGTTGGATATGTGCATTGCAAATATTTTTCTCCTAATTGGTGGCTCACATTTCACTTTTTAAACGCCGTCTTTCAAAGAGGTTTTAATCAGAGAGGGAGACAAACCATGAGAGACTTAACTATGGGAAACAAGCTGAGGGTTGCTGGAGGGGAGGTGGGGGGGAATGGGGTAACCGGGTGATGGGCATTAAGGAGGGCATGTGATGTGATGAGCACTGGGTGTTATAAGCAACTGACGAATTGCTGACCACTACATGTGAAACTAATGATGTACTATGTGTTGACTAATTGAATTTTTAAAAAGTGATCAAGTACAATTTATCCCTCTTTTCTTTTATGATTCATACTTTTTGAATACTAAGAAATCTTTGTCTACCTCACAATCATGAAGTTTTCACCTATGATTTCTTCTAGAAGTTTTAGGTTTTATTATAATCCATTTTAGTTGATTTTTGTTTGTGATTAGAGAAGGCCAAAGTTCATCTTTTCCCCTTATGGATACCCACTTGTTCCAGCAACACCTTTCATTTTGTTGAAAAGTTTATCATTTTGTCATAGATTTACCTCAGTACATTTGTCAAAGCAACAGACCAATATAGGTGGCCTATTTCTGGACTGTGCTTCTGCTCCAATGATCTATTTATCCATCCTTATGCCAATACCACACTGTCTTGGCTACTGCAGTGTTATAGTAAGTAAAGAAATAAAGTAATAAAAAAATTAATAAACCTCTATTTTCCAATGTAGTTTTAGCTATCTGGAAATCCACCACATCTTCATATAAATTTTAGATTCAGTTTTTCACTATTTATTTTTATTCGTATTTATTTATCTTTTAAACATGATACAAAAGTCTATTTAATCTGCATGAACTTTTTTTTTTTTAATTTATTTATTTATTTGAGAGAGAGAGTGTGTGTGAGCGAGCAGGGAGAGAGGCAGAAGGAGAGGGAGAGAGAAACCCAAGCAGATTCAGTGCTCAGCATGGAACCCAACACAGGGCCCGATCCCACAACCCTGAGATCACGACTTGAGCCAAAACCAAGAGTAGGGAGCTTAAACAACTGTGCCACCCAGTGTTTTTTTTTGTCTTTAATTTTTCACTGGGGTGTAGTGAACACCCAATGTCACATTAGTTTCAGGTGTACAGCATGGTGATGTGACTAACTCTACATGTTATGCTATGTTCACCACAAGTGTAGCTGCCATCTGTCCCCATATGACGCTGCTACAGTACCATTGACTACGTTCCTTGTGCTGTGCCTTTCATCCCCATGACTTATCATTCCATAACTGGAAGCCTATACTTCCCACCTCCCTTCACCCATTTTGCCCAAACCCTTTTTGCCTTCCTCCCCTCTGGCAACCATCAGTTTATTCTCTGTATTTATGGGTTTCTTTCTGATTGTTTTTTCATTTGTTTTGTTTTTTACATTCTACATGTAAGTGAAATCATATGGTATCTGTCTTTCTGTGTATGACCTATCTCACTTAGAATAGTACCCTCTAGGTCCATACATGTTGTTGCAAATTGCAAGATCTCATTCTTTTTGATGGATGAGTAATATTCCATTATATACCACATCTTCTTTATCCATTCTTCTGTCCATGGACACTTGGGCTGCTTCCATATTTTGGCCATTGTAAATAATAATGCTGCTATAAACATGGGGGCATGTATCTTTTCAAATTAGTGTTTTTGTTTTCTTTAGGTAAATACCTACTAGTGGAATTATTGGATCATACAGTATTTCTACTTTTAATTTTTTGAGGAATCTCCATACAGTTTTCCCCAGTGGCTGCACCAATTTACATTCCCACCAGTGGTGCATGAGGGTTCCCTTTCCTCTACATCTCACCAGCACTAGTTATTTCTTGTCTTTTTGATACTAGCTATTCTGACAGGTATAAGGTGATATCTCATTATGGTTCTTATTTGCATTTCCCTGATGATTAGTAATACTGAACATCTTTTCATGTGTCTGTTGGCCATCTGTATATCGTCTTTGAAAAAATATATATTCAGGTCCTCTGCCCATTTTTTAATTGGAGCATTTGTTTTTTCACAATTTATTTATTTTTTATTTATTTTTTTAAAGATTTTTCTTTCTTTATTTATTTGACAGAGAGAGAGACAGTGAGAGAGGGAACACAAACAGGGAGAGTGGGAGAGGGAGAAGCAGGCTTACCACTGAGCAGGGAGCCTGACACGGGGCTTGATCCCAGGACCTTGGGATCATGACCTGAGCTGAAGGCAGACGCTTAACGACTGGGCCACCCAGGCGCCCCACAATTTAGTTTTTTAAAAAAGACTGCTGGAAGGTTCTAGTTCTGCATAAGAAAAAGCTAGCACATTCCATCCTGTCTCTTCCAGCTATAAAATCTGGACAGAATGCAGAATAGCAATGAGGCTGGAAAGTAAATAGTAGCAGAATTGGGGAAGAAGATAAAAAAGAATTGGGACACTAAACTGGCAGTGAGTTTAACATCTATTTTCTATTTCATAGCCCCCAGTCTGGACTCAGTGTAGCCTGAAATGCTAAACTGGGTATCGGTGAGGACAGAGAAGGAGCGAGTTGAAACCTTTCTACTTCTGGCTTGAGGAGTGGGGATGGGGGTCCCTTAACCCTCAGAGAGTGAGTGGGTTTTCTTCTCTGTTCCCTCTGCCCCATGGCAACAACAGTGGTGGCAGGAACAGCAGGGAAGACAGATGTCTAAAACTCTGAGGGAGAGGAACCACTGGGCCCCTGATGTGGACACAGTTGCATAAAGTGTGTGGCAGAATGAGGTAAATAAAGCCCCAGCTGTGGGGCCCAGAGAACAAAAAAATACTGCTGAGATCGTGGAGAGGGAGGAACGTGGAGAAGTGACACCATAAAGTTGTCCGTAAACCTCTGGGCTCAATGCCCACACTGTATATTCATGGATATGACCATATAACATACTACTGATGTTGAGAATTGAATTATGGGGCAGCCCAATCACAGAGAGAATACTGGGCATAGACACTGTGGAAAAGGAACCAACATTGAATTCACAACACAGAATGCTTGCTCAAACTTGTGAACTGAACCCAATCAGCTCAACTGCCTGATAAAACAAAAATGTCAACTTTCTCTGTAAGATTTAAAGAAGACCAAGAAACTCATAACATAATGCCCCAAATATCTGAGATACAATACAAAATAATTTGGTATATGAAAAACCAGTAAAATCTCTATTTGCATGAGAAGAGACAATAAATAGATGGCGATGCTGAGGTAACACATTCATAGCTGACAGAGCTGTGAAAACAGCTGTTATAAAAATCTCTAACAACAGAAAACACTCTTGAAATGAATAAAAAGATAGAAGTCTCAAGAAAGAAACAGAAGACATAAAAAATAAATGAGAACTTTAGAACTGAAAAATGCAATAAGAAATTATTGGACTCAATAGCAAAATAGAGACAACAGGGAAGTCTGTAAACTTGAAGAGAGGTCATTAGAAATTACCCAGTCTAAACAACTGAGAGGTAAAAAAAGATTTTTAAAAATAAACAGAGCCCCATGGATCTCTGGGGGTAATGATAAGAGATTGAACATTTGTGTCATCAGAATCCCAGAGGAGAGGAAAAAGAGTATAGGGATAAAAACATATTTAAAGAAATAATGGCTGAAAACTTACCAAATTTGACAAAAGACATAAACCTACATATTAAAGAAATTTTGTGAACCCCAAATAAATAATCTGCCAAAGAAATCCACATCTAAATGCATCATAATCAAACTACTAAAAACTAAAGACAAAGAATGGGCCTTAAACGCAGCCAGAAAAAATCAACATATTACCTAGAGAGGAACAACAATTCAAATTATGGCAGATTTGCCATTAGAACCACAGAAGCGAAAGGAATTGGCACATTTCTTAAATGCTGAAAAAAAGAACCAGAATTCTATACCCAGCAAAAATATCCATCAGGAATGGAGATGAAATAAAGACATTCTCCAATGAAAGAAAAGGGAATTTTTAAAAAGATTTGTTTATTTATTTGAAAGGGAGGGGGTGGTGGAGGGGCAGAGAGAGTGGGAGAGAGAATCCCAAGCAGACTCTACGCTGAGCACAGAGCCTGATGCAGGGCATGATCACACGACCCTGAGATCATGACCTGAGCCAAAGTCAAGAGGTGGACACTCAAATGACTGAGCCACCCAGATACCCTAAGAATTTTTTTTTTTTTTTTTTTTGCCAGCAGATCTGCTGGGATTTTTGACTGGAGTTGCATGGAATCTAAAAATCAATTTAAGGAGAAAGGAATAACTTAACACTGAGTCTTCTAATAGTGAAAATGGTATATTTCTTATTTAGGTTTTTAGTTTCTCTCAGAAATGTTTTATAGTTTCAGTCTCTAGGTCTTACATATATTTCATTAGATCTATCTCAAAGTGTTTCATATTTATATGCTGTTATAGTCTTTATTTTCAATTCACAATGCTTTGTAGTTAGAAATACAATTGATTTTGTATATTGATTTTGTATTCTTTGACTCCTAAGTTCACCTACAAATTCTAGTAGATTTTTTGGGTAAATTTCTTGTTTTTTTTTTTTAAAGATTTTATTTTTTCATTTGAGAGAGAGTGAGAGAGTGTGTTTGAGCAGAGGAAAAGCAGAGGGAGAAGGAAATAATCTCCAGCAGAGTCATGCTGAGCACAGAGCCTGATGCAGGGCTCAATCCAAGGACCCTAAGATCATGACCTGAACTCAAACCAAGAGTTGGTCAATCAACTGATGCCACCAAGGCGCCCCAATTTCTTAAGATTTTCTAGGTACACAATCATGTCATCTACAAATAAGGATAGTCTATGTTTCTCTTTCAAATCTGTTTATGTTTCTTGTATTGTTGCACTGCCTAGGACCTCCACTATAGTGCTGAATATAAATGGTGCAGGTTGGCATCCCTGCCTTGTTCTCAAGGCACACCATTAAGTATGTTGTTGGCTATAGTTTCCTTTTGTCGAGACTCTTTACTAGTTTGAGCATGTTTTCTTCTCATCCTAGTTTGTGAGAGTTTATATCATAAGTTGGTATTAAATTTTGTCTCCTGCATCTACTGCGATAACTATATTGTTTTCTCCTCCCCAGCCCATAACTTGAACCAATCCTGAATTCCTGGAGCAAACTTGGTCATGATGTATCATCCATTTTATATGTTGCTGGATTCAATTTGGTGGTATTTTGTTAGGAAGGTTGAGTTGACTTTCATGAGTAATATTGGTGTATAGCTATCTTTCCTTCAAAATATTTGTCAGTGTTTGGTAGCAGGGTTACACTGGATTCAGTGTTGCAAGGGTTACACTGGACTCAGTGTTGCAAGTGTTCCTCCTCTTCTATTTATGAAACATTTGTATAGAACTTGTTTTTTCTTCCTTAAATGTTTGATAGAATTTGACAGCAAAACCATCTAGTCCTTGATTTTTCACCATAGGAAGACTTTAAGTTATACATTCTATTTATTTAATGAATGTAGTGCTCTTTAGATTTTCTATTTCTTCTTGAATTAGTTTTGGTGCTTTGTGTCTTTTTAGGTACTTGTCCATTTTTCTCGAACTTGTTGAATACACTGGGATAACATTGATCAAGATATTCTACTATTTTTTAAATGTCTGCAGGATCTTTTTCATTTAGAAAAAAGGTTTCTACTTTTAAACAGTTTAGATTTACAAAGGAGAAGGAAGAGAGAAGAAAGTAGAGTTCCCATATACCCCCTCACCTAGTTTCCTTATTAGTATGGCACACAGTACAATTCATGAACCAATACTGATATATTATTATTAACTAAAGTCCATACTTTATTCAGATTTCTTTAGTTTTTACCCAATGTCTTTTTCTATTCCAAAATCCCATCCAGGATACCACATTAAATTTACTTGTTATGCCTAAAACAGGTATTATATTTTTCATCTCTACAAGCTATTTTGGTTCTTTTAAATATCTTCCACTTTTTTTTCATTGTTTTCATGTTTCCCTTTAAATACTTGTGCATAGTTTTAATAGTGGTTTTAATATGCTTGGGTGTTAGTTCAATCAGGTAGTCTTTTCTGGGTCTATTTCCATTCACAGATTTTTATTATGGGTATTTTCCTGCTTCTTGGCATGTCTAGTAATTTTTGACTGGCTATTGGACATTATTGTTATAGTGTTGAATGTTCTGTTGTCTTCCTAGAAAGTGTTGTGCTTTCTTTTGCAGGCAGTGACTTCCAAATCATCTTGATTCCATTAAAGTCTATTTTTATACACTGTTAGGGTAGGTCTACAGTAGACTTCCCTCCTGGGATAGTTCAGTTTATCACTAAGGCATGACCCCATAAAGGTTTCCACTTAATGCCTGGGGTATTATTGAGGACTCTCCTCTGCTGGTCAATTAGAATTTTTCATCTTCTAAGACCTGTGGCAAACTTACAACTCCTCATTATTTCTTGCCTTACCTTTCAAGATTTTACTCTGAGGATGTGTAGCTTAGTGTTCAGCAAAGACCCAAGGGGATCCTGTTGCATAATTCTGGAGCCCTTTTTTGCATAGCCTCCAACCCGCAACTTCCAGCTGCCTTAGCCTTCCTGAACTCCAACCCCCACCTCACTTTAGCAAGATAGCCAGGCTTCTTTGATTCGGGTTCTCCCTTGTGTTTGTAGTCTGAAAAGTACTTCCTGGCAGAAATTTGGGGTAATTGGATCACTTCACATTTCCCTTCTCTCAAGGATCATAGTCCTACACCGTTGTTCCATGGCTGAGTGTAGTCATTTCATATTTCCTCCAGTTTGCTTATGGTGGGCTATTACATCTAGTAGCACGGGTGGAAGCATAAATCTACATAAATACTTGGTGATCTCTTGCATTAAATTCCTAACAGGTTTCCCTGTCACACCCTGCTTAAAAGCACTGGATGATTCTTCACTGGGAAATAAACCACAACTTGAAAAACTGCACTACTATTCAAAAACATAAAGTGTTGTAAACCACATCATACAAGTCAAGCTGTATTAACACTACTCACTTAGAGCTGTATGTTCCAAGAGAAGACTACAGTAACAGTAGCTCTGTATGGTCTCATATATCTCAAATTCTTTTTTTTTTTTTTTAATTTTATTTTGGAGAGAGAGTGTGCACATGACTGGTGGAGGGGCAGAGGGAGAGGGAGAAAGAAAATCTCAAGAAGACTTCACCCTAAACATGGAGCCTGGTGTGGGACTTGAGTTCATGACCCTGAGATCATGACCTGAGCTGAAATCAAGAGTCAGATGCTTCATCAACTGAGCCACCCAGGAGCTCCATCCCAAATTCCAAAGATAAGACCACTGACACTTTTCCAGTAGCTAGCCTCAATTACAAATTCTGGCCAATTCCTGCCCAGACCCACTTACTAACCTTTATTGTGTAACTACTCCTTAACTAACTCTGGCCTCCCAAATCCTCTAGGTACCCTTCCCTAGCTCCCATTTGAGAGGACACCAAGACTCTGTCAAGGTAGTGCTCTCCCTTGCTAAGTTTGATGAACCCACCTTTGTATGAACAGGTTTCTCCAGGGTTTTGTCATTTTGTTTTGTTTTTCAGTGTGAGCTTTGACAATCATGGATGCTCCAAGGAAGTTTAGCAGGGACCCACCACAGCCACAGCCCAGGACCACCAACTCAGAAGGCACTCCACTGAGGCTTCTTGAACTTTCCCATTTGGGGTTACTTTCTCCATGATGAGGAGTTCAGTTCAGTACTAAGTTTGAGCTCCACTCCCTTTTTGTTGAGATCCCAAATCTGTATGAGCTTTATTTTATTTGTCATAGGAAAAAAGTCCCCAAAACATTTTAGTTATCTGAATAGATTTCTACTACTTCTAATTTTCCTCGGTGGCCATATTAGGTATCTATTGCTGTGTAGCAGATTACTCCAAAACTTAGTGGATTAAAAAATAATTATTATCTCACAGTTCCTGAGGGTCAGGACTCTGGGAGTGGCCCAAAACCACTAATGAAATTTCAGTCAGGCTGCTAGCTGGAGGAAAAATTGCCTGGGAAGTATTCACTTCCAAGCTCATTCACATGGACAATGGCAGACCTTAGGTACTTGCTGTTGGCTGGAAACTTCAGTTCCTCACCACCTGGGCCTCTTCATGGGCTTCCTGAGAGTTTTCATGACATGGCAGCTGCCTTCTCCCAGAGTAAGTGATCCAAGAGAGTGCATGTCCTTTTATGACCTAATCTTAGAAGTGCATACCACCAATTCTGCCAATGCTACTGGTCACAGAGACCAACCTTGGTACAATGTGGGAGGAGACTACACAAGGATGTGATTACCTGCAGCTGGGGAGTCCAACCTGGGAGCCAACTTGGAGGCTGCCTACCACGGTGAAGTCTGCCAAAGCACTGATTTGTCAATATTTCTCCCATCAGCCTATCTATTGGCTATACTATTGTGCGTCTACAAGAGCTTTCCTTAATAAGGCCCCAATTTATGATCACAGAAGCCAAGATATCCTACACCAATATGCAGTATGCAAGGAACTTAATAAATGTGTTTAAGTCTGTGAAACAAGCAATATTGTCCATACATAATAAATGAAGAATAAGAAAAGTTAAGCAACTTTTTCTGTCATATAAGTCATATGTCATAAGTCACAGGACCAGGCATTCACAAGTCATCATTCTTCAAAGTCTAGGATTTTTCCAGAACTCCTTCTTGTTGACTGGTTCCTGGCTCTAACCTAGCTCTTTCCAGCTTGATCTCCCTCTAACCCTTCACTCACCTCACACTACCTCCATACCTCACTTTCCATCACACTGTACGGATTTTAAGGTTCCTGGTTTCTTAGTGTTAGTCCTGCAGCAGAAATCTTTTTGCCCATTCCTTTATGATATCAGTCTTCTGAAATTTGTTGAAGCTAGCATAAGCGAAGTTTGTAAATATTCCACGTGTGCTTGAAATGAGTAAGCTTTCATGTTGAATGTGATGCTCTTCTGAGTTCATTAAACTGAGCTTGTTAATTATATTATTCAAACCTGTATTTTTTTTTACTGACTTTTAAAATTTTTTTTATTTAAATTCAATTTAGTTAACATATACTGTATTATTTGTTTCAGGGGTAGAATTTAGTGATTCACCAGTTGCATATAACACCCAGGGCTCAGTCCATCATGTGCCCTCCTTAATACCCTCACCCAACTACCCCATCCCCCACCCCACATCTCCACTCTAGCAACCCTGTTTGTTTCCTAGAGTTAAGAGTCTCTTATAATTTGCCTCCCTGTTTTCATTTTTTTCCTTCCCTTCCCCTAGTTCATCTGTTTTGTTTCTCAAATTCCACATATGAGTGAAATATATGGTATTTGTCTTTCTCTGACTGAATTATTTCACTTAACATAATACTCGCCAGTTCCATCCATGTAGTTGCAAATGACAAGATTTCATTCTTTTCTATGGCTCAGTAATTTACTGACTTTTCTTGTGTTTGATCTAATTACTGAGGAATATTAAAATCTCTACTATAATAGAGGATGTCTATTTTTCCTTGCAAATCTGTATGCATCTGTATGTTATTAGGTACATACACATTTTATCTTCTGGTAAACCTAATCTGTCACCATTATCTCAGGCCCACCTTTACCCCAGAAGAGGAGAGGAGAGAAAAGAGATGAAAGGGGGAGGAAGAGTATGAGGGAGCCAATTACAGATAGGTTTACATCTAAGCCCAATCTCCTCCTTGCAAAGGGAAGATAACTAGCCTCCCCAATAGCCTGCAACCCGGAGAGTGGTTAAAATTCTTTGAGTGAATTACTTCCTTCCTCCTAAGAACATAGCCAAGTTTCCTTGCTGCTTCTTTTCGGGAAGCAGAGTATGTTTTTTGCTCACCCTCCCACTGCGGGTACAGCCTATTGGGGTCCCAGCTTTACACAAAGGCTTCCTATTTGGAACCTTACCTGGGCAGGCCTGGGCTTTCAGGTTTTCTGCATTATGCTTCCTGGTTTCATTTCATTTGGGGTCCTACAAACCCTTGGTTGTTTGCATGTATGTGATGCTCAGCAATATAGTAACAAAGTTTTTAAAAATTATTTTATCTAGAATTTTAGTTGAACCCTTCAAAAGCATCATTCAGAGCCTCTCCAGATTGCTTCAGATCCTTGAAATCCTACTCATCCCTCATGGTTCAGTTTAAATACAGCTGCTTTCATTAAACCCTGATCTATCAGCCACCCCCACCCCATATCCAATGGAAATTAATAGCGTCTTCCCGTTTTTCACCGGGCTGTCTCTACCTGGGTTATAGCAACTGCAACAACCAGGCTTACTTTGCAGAGTTATATTTGTATCTTTCTCTCCCCAATAAAAAGGCAACTCAATAACTGGATCCTCTGTCAGGCCCTCAGGTCCCCCTCCCCACTCCAGGCCTGTTCCACACTCTGCCTCCGGAGAGGGGAGCAAAAGGCTCAATCTACAGATGGTGTTCCCCAACTGCTGAATGGCCTCAAATTTTTCGTTTGAAACCTCTGGCTAGAAATTCTGACCACAGACCTATCCAACCCTACGACAGTGGGCCCATGGCCCACAGCCTGCTCAGGAGAGCACTGGCTGTCTTCCTCGCACTGGCTGCTCTGTGATGTGCGCCCAAGAAAACAATGGATTTTCCAAAAGGACCTTGGACAGGTCCCCACTTCAAGGGCCTCTTAGATGCTGACAGATGCAGATTCGAATAGAATCTCCCATCACCTGTCCATTTACTGAACTTGACTGCAATTCATTTTAAAGAGACTGAATCATTTTAAAGAGTTTTAAGTTCGTTAGATTTCGCATCATACAGTATTGAAAACGTTTTAATATTATTCTTAAGATCAACGTAGAGAAGAAATTTGAGCGTGTCTCTGACACGAGACACTAATAAGAGAGGACTCCAAGGTTGCCGCCACTGGGAACCCGGAGAGGGTGAGGCAGGAGGCGGGAGTCTGACGGTGGGTATGCCGGATACGGCTGACTGAACTCTACACAGTGTGCGCAACCTCCTACTCGTGCACCCACGCCCGCGGCCAGCTACGCGACGGCATTTCCAGGACACCGTGCACCAGTGACCACACGGAATTCCAGGCCCACATACTGCAGGCTCGCCACTTTCCGGTCAGTTTCGACATGGAGAAAACACTTTCAGAGAAATAACAAAGCAAGGGGATAAAAACACCAGCAACCAGAAAAGTTAACTTGGATTAGTTGTGTGCTTGCAAGGTCCTTCAGAGGGAAGCCCGATTCTGACATGGAAGAGCATCAGCCTTAGCTCACCTCACAACGGGTTCCGAGCCAAGACGTCAAGGAGGCAGCCCAACTGCCTCTCCCAGCCAGGCCGAGCCCGCTAAGCACACGCCCGCTGCCGTCCTGCCTCCTCGTCTTTCTCATCTCTGTGCTGGGAAGAGAAGTCCAGCACTGGGCCCTGTGCAAGAGAGCAGGTGCATGAGCACCGACTCACTTTCCCCGGGGGGCATTCTTATCTTCGAGAGAAATGGGAATAGGACAAGGAAAACCAAACAGCAGCGGGGCTAGCCTCAGCAGCCTTTCTGCGTGATGTCTAGTCCCGACGACTTTGTGATTTCCAAAGTTGTAAACACCTGTTCGAAAGGAAGAAAACCAAACACATTTATATCTGGCCATCAATATTTCAGTATTGCTTTAAGAAAACACGTTTTGAATATTACATCTAGGTTAACCTTTAAAATATACGAAGCAGTTACTAATACAAAATCTTTCTGACGATGTGCTTTAGAATAGTTTTTCAAACTACACCAACTGAAATCAGTAAAAACACAAACCTATCTCCGTACCTCACCACATGTGGGATGAATTCCAATGGTGTCATCAAGTAGCTGTTTTGTGAGCCCACATTTCATTGCTGCCGCAAACCCTTGGGTGATCTCACCGGCATTCGGTCCAAGAACATGGAATCCTATCACCCGATACTTGAATATGTAAACATAAGAAAGAGAAGCCCAGTAGGTTAATGATCTGAATAGAAGTCTATTTATTGCAAGTTCACAGTTAACATTTACGGCAGCTACTACAGAAAAAGAACTCTAACGTTGAACTGAGCAGAGAACATTATCATGAAACTGAACCACTGTAAGAACCTGTTAAATGAGCCAGTAAATGCACATCCAGAGTTAATTTGCACTCAAATTTACTAGAACAAGCAATTTACCCACTGCATGAAGGAGTTCATTAGTATGATGTAAATTTCCAAATTATGCTGAGATAGTGCTAAACAACAACCTAACAAATCTGAATTGAAGTCCAATGCTGGAATAATTCTAGGGCATCAGGGTTTGGAAATGTAGTGGTTCCTGGCCCAGGAAACAAGTTGCCCGGCTCTTGACATAACTAAGCAGAGATCAAGGAGTGGCCAGAGTGGGGTTTCCACCCAGGCCTGCATGTAGGGAGGGACGGGGCGCAGGGCATGAGCAGACCCACCAAGACAGGAAGCAAGAGTCAAAGTATATTTCCAAGGTAACACTGCATTTTAGGCTGTCCAGTGTTTTTTCATCAGACTCTAGTCTTCATTTTGATGTTCAATAGTGAAAGTGCTCACCAGGTAAGAGAGAGAAGGCAGAAGGGCAGGAGAGAGACCTCTGCCATCCACATTCTGGAGAAAGAACAAAGAGCACACAACCTCGGGCACATCTACTGGTGGGCACTCAGAGGAGAGGCCCTGGAACGGCATTTCTCAGGGGGCTGGCCATCAGAGGCCACGGGAGCTGTGCATGAAAAGTGAGAGTTCTCGGGACCCCACAGAAGGCTCCTGAGCTGGAATCTCTGAGATGGGGCATCGTGCAGGAAAGTGGGGAAAGGGGGGCAGCCCGGAGAGACAAAGGACCTCTGATGAAAATCTCCCCTTACAAATGAAAATGAAGGCAGGTCCTGTGAGAGGGCAAACCTCATTCACCCTTTTTGCCAAATAGCCACAGGAAGGTAGGAAGTACCAGGGTGATACTCTAGAAGTAGCAGTTTGGATGGGGGTAAAAGGAGGAGCAAGCTCTACTGTGGAGGGCGGGCAAGTGTGCAAGGGCAGTGGAGGCTAAGTGGTGGGAGTGGCAAGGAACAGAGCAGAAGATGCCCAAAGAGGGGTGGAGAGACCTTGAAATTCTGCCCCAGGCCCACCAGTCAACACCTCTGTTGAGAGATCAGAAATATCTTGGCTTCGGCAGGGGCTCTACCAATCTGAGCCCAATCCCGCTCACTCCGGGGGGTGGTGGTGCATGCAGACCATCTCCGCCTGCTCCCTTTGCAAAGGCCACCTGCAGCTGGCATGACAGTAAGCTCACATCACTCATGTCCAGAGTCAGGACAAGCACCCCACAGCCGGCACCACCCCCGGGGAGCACAGCTGGGAACGTGTCACAGCCCTACGGTGTTTCTGGGGCGTTCTGACCAGTATCCCCTTCATTGCCCTGCACACCTGTGCAAGGGCCAAGGGACTAAGTTCTAAAGCTCTGGGTGCCTTCACCGCTCAGGCAATGGGGCACCTGCTAACTGGCCATGAGTTCTGTGACACCTGTTTTCTGTTACACTGCAAATTTGATGGATTCAAAGATGACCATTATATTTGTAAACTTCATACAAATATCGCTGTTCACATTTACCTAATTTTATGTTTCATCTCCCAGGTTATAAATTCTTAAAGAGGGAAGAACCAAGTCCTACTGCTTCCTATACTCAGTGTTCTTTACAAAACAAGTCATAAATAAGCTGTGCTTTCAACTACGATAATGAAGGCGCCTATTATCAATTTCATGCTCACCTCAAGAACGGGGAAGGCAGAGAGCCTCCACCCACTGGCTCTCCACCCCACTGATTCTTCTTTAATGAAAGCCTTCATTAGGAATCAGTTAATTAACTAGTTTTCACTTCATGCAAACATCTCTTTCTAAAGGCTCTAACACACATTTGGTCAGTTTACAAAATGCACACACATTTTATTTTATTAGCTGATGACCAAAACTTTCACAGATCATCTGGTTCTAAACTGCCAAATTAGATAGCTCTGGGAAGAGACAACTTTCAACGGTTTTTTTTTTTTTTTTGAGACTATTAGTGAGCCTCCATTATAATCTGTCACGTGTGCAACCGCCACAAACACACGGACTTGGTAACAATTTGAAGGATTTCTGCCTCGCCCTGCCTCGCCCGGTCTTTAAAGAGATCATTCAAACCCAAATACTAGATTAAAAGTGACAGTTTAAAATAAACAGCTTTTTAGCATCCAATCATATTACGTACATTGTCGAATTTATGGCAAATTATCTTTGCATAACAAGTATTGTTGTCTCTGCCGGCCACTGTCCATTCAAGAGGCCAGAACAAAGTATGGTACACCTGCAAGACAAGGGAGAAATAGGCCAAGGTTAATGTCTACGAAAACCACTCCCTGATACGCTCTTTAATTATATAAAGAGATCATCTCTAGAACAGCTTTCATAAATTTAAAGTTTCACAATCCCGACTTATGTGTCTGATGGGAGTATCTGGGCCACCATTCCTAAAATACCAGCTACACAAGTGTGTGGACCATTTTTTTTTTTTCTGTCAGTCCAAAAAAATCTCCCAATTAATTAAATTCCATTTTCAAACATTTCTAGGGTACTACTGTCCAGGGCAATGCAGTAGGCCCTGTGGCACCTGAGAAGGTAAATACAGATTCTGCTTCAGTGAATTTACAAGCTGCCTACAAGGTTCACAGTCACACCACATCTAGGAAAAGCAGAAGAAATAAAATAGTCCCAGCCATTCATGGACATTAAGAACACTACCTCGGGCGCCTGGGTGGCTCAGTTGGTTAAGCGACTGCCTTCGGCTCAGGTCATGATCCTGGAGTCCCGGGATCGAGTCCCGCATCGGGTTCCCTGCTCAGCGAGGAGCCTGCTTCTCCCTCTGACCCTCCCCCTTCTCATGTGCTCTCTCTCATTCTCTCTCTCAAATAAATAAATAAAATCTTAAAAAAAAAAAAAAAAGAACACTACCTCTGGGCGCCTGGGTGGCTCAGTCGGTTAAGCAGCTGCCTTCGGCTCAGGTCATGATCCCAGGGTCCTGGGATCGAGCCCTACATCGGGCTCCCTGCTCAGTGGGAAGCCTGCTTCTCCCTCTGCCTCTGCCTGCCTCTCTGCCTACTTGTGCTCTCTGTCAAATAAATAAATAAAAAATCTTAACAAAAAAAAAGAACACTACCTCTGCTACCCGAGAGCGCTCCCTCTGTGCTCTGAGTGCACCTGTAAGGCTCCTCAATCTGGCCTGGTCAGCTGGGAACCGGGACAAAGTGCAACACATCCTCTACTTGTGGGGCTACATGGCCCCAGCCTGTTTCTCCTAATCGCTCCATACAGAAGGCGATGGATTAATGTCTGCTACCAGGATAAGAAATGAATTCCGAACTAAAATCCACAGTGGAAGGATATAAATACTGATTCTGTGTTCTTTAATAGGATTATGTATTTCATATTTTGAATTATGTCTTTATTGTTTTTATAAAAACAATACAAGGTTATCATAAGAATAATGCAGTGCAGAAAGTCACAAAGAAAGTAAAAAAAGAAAACAAAAAACTACCATCCAGAAATAAATACTTTGAATGTTAGGGATGTATCAATTGTTGGTGCATAGCTAATAAAAATGAAATTTTTATTTAAAAGATATCATAGAGCACAGTTACTTATAATAAAAACCATACATCTAACTTGTATTTAACAGAAGAGAAACAAACTCTTCCACACATTTTAATACAAACTTTTCAATCTCTGTGGCTATTATCATGTTATCATGTTACAGATAAATGTTTATCTCAAGATAGTATTTCCTAAAATACAGGTTAAGAAAAGAGATGGTGAAAGCTCCGGGGTTTCAAACAAGATTTTCCCAATAGCAAGTTTGTCCTTGGTTTGTCCTGTGCTACTCTGCTCACGTGTCCCACTTCCCTTTCCTTCTTTCTCCAGTTTGTGCTCTGTGTGTGGGTTCCTTTTAGTACTCTGAAGATTTTATTTTATTTAAATCTTTGGTCCTTTTGGTTCAAAGTGGATGTGAAGTGTGGATCTAACTTTACTTGTTTCTTGAATGGCCATCCACTTACTCCAACACCCTTAAATGAATGTCTCTTCCCACTGATTTAAAATAAAATACCACCTTTATCATGAATTGTTCTAAGCATTTGAATCCATTTCCAGGTTTCATATTCTGTTCCATGCGTCTTTCCATCCACCTGTACTCCACTATGGCACGATTTTAATTACTACAGCTACATGATAAACTTTAATATCTAGTAGGGCCCATCTCCCCATTGTTCTCCTTATTCAGAATCTGTTATTGCCTTCTCTTTTTTAATTTATCAAATTATGCATAATTATTAGACGTAATTTTCGAAACTCTGTGATGAAAACAACATCTGCCTCCCCATGCCCATTTCAATCAATCAGAGGTAACTGCTTCACTTTTTTTTTTTTTTAAGAGTATGTTTTCCTACTGCTGGATCAGCAGATCAGTGCTGCAGTAGTATTTGCCTGGTTTAGAAATGATTTTATTTTGTTGGTCTCATTTTATTCTTCAATCCTTTACCATTTGAAGTCTGTCTTAACCAAAATGCAGATTTCAGACATTAAGGTATTTCCACTTTTTCTCCTCTTCTGTCAGCTTAATAATACCATAGTGAGCACTCTTTTCCTTCTAGAACTACATACTTTGTAAATGAGTTGTGGGCAAGAGAAAATGCCCATGGGTTGGCCAAAGTCAGCACCTCTGGATCAATGGTTCACAACCTTGTCTACTCATTAGAATCCTAGGGTGGAGCGGCATACGCCCAACCTGCTAAATTAGCATCTCTGGGTTGCTTTCACCTCTTTTATTTTATTTACCTCCATGTTTCTAAATAACATGCTTATGTTGCTACTTCTTGAGTTTTCCATTTTAGGCTTTATTGACTTGCCTCTACTGGAGAGGAGGATTTAACTCCCTTTCTTTCCCAGACCTTACCACTCACTGGACACCCTTCCTGCCCCACCCACCACCCCCCATCCTCCCAATTATAGTTTTATTCAGCTTGATCAATTATCAGTGTTTCCTTTACTAAGTCGAAGCTATTCACAGACCACTGGATATTCACACACAAAGGAATGAAGGTGGATCCCTACCTCACATCTATTCAAAAATTAACTCAAAATGGATCAAAGATCTAGGTGTAAAAGCTAAAAACTTTTATAAAACTATTAGAAGGAAACACAAACATAAATCTTCACGACTTTGAACTGGGCAATAGTTTATTCAATGTGATGTCAAAAACACAACAGAAAAAAAGATAAAGTGGATTTCATCAAAATGAAAGACTTTTGAGCTTCAAAGGAAACCATCAAAAGAGTCAAAAGACAACCTGCCAAATGGGTGAGAATTTTTAAAAATCATCTCTCTGATTAAAGACTTGGATGAAGAACTCTTAGAACTCATAAAAAGACAACCCAATTTTTAAAAGGGCGAAGGATCTAAATAGACATTTGTACAAAAAAAGATGTACACCTAGCCAATAAGGCCACGAAAATACTCCTAATATCATTATTCATCAGGGAAACGCAAATGGAAACCGAAGAGACACCACTATATTGGTGTATCAGTTTCCCAACACTGCACTAACAAATTACCCCAAATGTGGTGACATAAAACAAAATGAGTTTATATTCTTACAGTTCCAAAGGCCAGAAATCTGAAATCAAGATGTCCGCACAGCCAGGCTCCTTCCAAAGGCTCTAAAAGGAGAATTCCTTGCCTCTGTTAGCTTCTGGTATCTCCAGGTACTCCTTTACTTTGGCTGCATAACTCCAATCTCTGCTTTTGTTTTCACATGGCCTTCTCCTCTTATCTTATAAGGACACTTGTCCTTGGGTATAGGGCCAGAAAATCCAGGATGATCTCATCTCAAGATTCTTAACTTAATTCCACCTGCAAAGGCCCTTTTTCCAAACAAGGTCACATTCACAGCTTCCAGGGATTAGGCTGTGGACATATCTTTTGGGGAGTCACCATTCAACCCACTACAGATAGCCATAATCAAAAAGACAGACAATAACAAGTGTTGGCGAAGAGGTGGAGAAACTGGAACTCTCATATACTGTTGCTGAGAATGTAAAATGGTGCAGCTACCTTGGAAAATCTACTCTTAGGGATAGACAAGAAAATGGATTGCATTATGTCCACACAAGAACTTGTTCAGGAATGCTAGAGCGGCTTTACTCATGATGGCCCAAAAAGTGGAAACAATCCACATGTCTGTCAACTGATGAATGGATAAATAAAACATGGTATTATCCATATAATGGATTATTATTCAGCAGTAAAAAGAAATGAAGGACTGGCATGTGCCATAACAAGGATGAATCTTGAAAACTAGCTTACACTAGGAGAAAGAAGCTGGTCACAAAGGACCACATACTAAATGATGCCACCTACAGGAAATGCCCACAACAGGGAGATCTACAGAGATTGGAAGTAGATTAGTGGTTGCCAGGAGCCAAGGGTGAGGGGATAGAGGAACACAGGGAGGGACTGCTAACAGGTGCCAGGTTTCTTTCTGGGACAATAAAAATGTTCTAAAAGTGACTGGTACTGGACATACAACTCCGTGAAGATACTAAAATCCACTAAATTGCACACTGTAAGTGGTTAACTATATTGTATATGTCTTCTATCTCGGTAAAGCTATTTTTTTTAATTAAGCTATTCACATCTGAGTCACATAGTAGACTATGGTTATTTTACTCTCATGAACTTTTAATTTTCTATGGAATTAAAGAGTATCTTGTTTTGCATTAGACTTAATTCTCCCTCTACCAACCCTGATTTATCCCAAATCTTAATAATACTGTATTCTAATCTATGAACAGGCAATGTCTTTCCAATTAATTAGCTCTTCCTTTATTTCTTTTAACAGTGTTTCAAAGTTTTCAGTGTACATGTCTTTTGCCATCTTGGTTAAACTTATTCCTAAGTATTCTTCTTAATGCTATTGTAATTGTTTTTAAATTTCGTTTTTGGAGAGCTCAATGTAAGTACATAGAAATACAACTGATTTTTGTGTGTTTTCATGCCCTGCAACTTTGCTAAATTCATTTAGTTCTATTATGGGCTGAATTATGTCACAGCCTCAAAATAAATTTTTACTTTGAAATCCTAACCCCTAATACTCCAGATGTAACCATATTTGGATAGGGTGTTTAAAGAGGTAATTAAAGTGAGGTCATTAGGGTGGCTCTAATCCAATATGACTGTGTCCTTACAAGAAAAGGAAATTAGGACACAGACACACAGAGGAAAGATGATGTGAACACACAGGGAAAAGACAGCCATCTACAAACCAAGGAGGAGGGCCTGGAATATCCTTCCATCATGGCCCACAGAAAGAACCAACTCTGCTGACACCTTGGGCTCAGATTTCTAGCCTCCAGAACTAAGAAGATAAAAATCTGTCTTTCACATGAATAGACACTTTTCCAAAGAAGACATCCAGATGGCTAACAGACATGTGAAAAGATGCTCAACATCACTGGGAGTCAGGGAAATGCAAATCAAAACCACAATGAGATACCACCTCACACCAGTCAGAATGGCTAAAATTAACAACTCAGGAAACAATAGATGTTAGTGAGGATGAGGAGAAAGGGAAACCCTTTTGCACTGTTGGTGGGAATGCAAACTGGTGCAGCTGCTCTGGAAAACAGTATGGAGGTTCCTCAAAAAGTTAAAAATAGAGCTCCCCTATGACCCAGCAATTGCATTACTAAGTATTTATCCAAAGGACAGAAAAGCATTGATTTGAAGGGGCACCTGCACCCCAATGTTTATAGCAGCAATGTCCACGATAGCCAAACTATGAAAAGAACCCAGATGTCCATCGACAGATGAATGGATAAAGAAGATGTGGTACGCAAAAACAGACACATAGATCAATGGAACAGAATAGAGAACCCAAAAATGGACCCTCAACTCTACGGTCAACTAACCTTCGACAAAGCAGTAAAGAATATCCAGTGGAAAAAAGACAGTCTCTTCAACAAATGGTGCTGAGAAAATTGGACAGCCACATGCAGAATAATGAAACTTACACCATACGCAAAGATAAACTTCTTTCTTACACCATACGCAAAGATAAACTCAAAGTTTAGGATGAAAGACCTAAATGTGAGACAGGAATCCATCAAAATCCTAGAGGAGAACACAGGTACAACCTCTTTGACCTCGGCCACAGCAACTTTCATTTGTGATTTTAGCCATTTGAGTCTGCTTTTTTCCTAGTCAATCTAGCTAAAAGTTTATTTCTGTTGGCCTTTTTTCAAAGTTTTCCTTCTGTTACTGATTTCTAGTTTCATTCCACTGTGATCAGAAAAGATACTTTGTATGATTTCAATCTTAAAATTTACTAAGACTCGTCTGGTGCTCTAACATATGGCTTATCCTGGAGAATGTTCCATTTGCACTTGAGAGGAATGTGTAGTCTGCTGTTGCTGGGTGGGGTGTCCTAATGTATGTTAGATCTAATTGGTTTACAGGTGCTCAAGTACCCCACTTCCGTATCCTGTCTGGTTGTTTTAGCCATTATTGAAGAAAGGGTAATTTTAAAGTCTCCAACTATTACTGCAGAAGTATCTATTTCTCTTTATCTTTCTGTCAGTTTTACCTCATATATTTTTGGGCTGTGTATGTTTACAACTGTTACATATTTTTGCTATATTGAATTTTTAAATCAACATATAATATCTTTCTTTCTCTGTTGTAACTTTTTAAATTAAATTCTATTTTGTCTGAAGATAATAATAAAGCTCTCTTTTTGTTATTATTTGCATAGAATATCTTTTTCTCTCCTTTGGCTTTCAATCTGTGTCTTTATATCTACAGTGAGTCTCTTCAAACAACATATAGATAGATCCTATTTTTTAAGTGAAATCTGACAAACTGTCTTTTGATGGCAGATCTTAATCCATTTACTTGTAATGGGATTACTGATAAATGAGAACTTACTTTTGCATTTATCTATTTGCTTGCTGTAGGTCTTATATGTTTCTCCCTCCTTAATTCCCCTATTCCTGCCTTTTTTGTATTTAGTTTATGTTTTCTAGTGCACCATTCTGAGTGCCTTATTCTTCTTTTTTGTATATTTAAGAAATTATCATAGTGGTTACCTTGGGAATTACAATTAACACCTTACATTTATAATAACCTTGTTGGAATAATACCAACTTAAGGTTTCAATAGCACGCAAACACTGTGCTTCTATATATATATCTCTATCCCCTCCTTTTATATTCTTGTTGTCACAGGTCACATTTTATACCATACAAGCTCATTAACTTGGATTTATAATTATGTTTAATACAGTTCCCTTTTAAATCAGATAGCCAAGAGAGAAGTTACAAACCAAACCAAAAGTGCAGTAACACACTAAGAAGTTATCCTTACTAGTGTTGACTTTTCCTATAGCTTCCAGTTACTATCTGGTATCTTTTCATTTCTGTCTGAAGGAGTCTTTTCAGAATTTCTTTGGGGCAGGTCTACTAGTAATGAATTCACTCAACTTTTGTTTTTCTGGGAATGTCTTACTACCCTTCGTTTCTGAAGGACAGCGTTGCCAGATACAGAATTCTTGGATGATAGTTTTCTTTCTGGACTTTAACTACATCACCCCACTGTCTTCTGGCCTCCATTGTTTCTAATGAAAAACCAGCCATTTACCTTTTTAAAGATCTTCTCATATGATGAGTTGCTTCCTTCTTGCTGCTTTTAAAACTAGCTCTTTTCCTTAGGGTTTGGACGATTTGACAGTAATGCATGTCAGTGTGGATCTCTGAGTTTACCCTACTTGGTTGTCCTTCAGATGCTTGGATGTGTAGGTTTATGTATTTCAAGTTTTGCCCATTACTTCCTCAAACATTTTTTCTGCCCTCCCTTCTCCTTCTGGGACTTTTTTTCTTTTTTAAAGATTGATTTATTTTAGACTGAGAGAGCAAGTGAGTAGGGGGAGAGGCAGAGGAAAAGAATCTTTCAAGCAGACTCCCCATTGAGCGTGGAGCTCAACACTGGGCTTGATCCCACGACCCATGAGATCATGACCTGAGCCAGAAACAAGAGTCGGATGCTCAACCGACTGAGCCACCCAGGCACCTCCTTCCAGGACTCTTTTAATGCATATGTTGGTGTGCTTCAAAGTATCCCACTCGCCTTGGGCTTTCTTCATTTTTCTCCATTCTTTTTTCTTTCTACTGTGTAGAATGAATAATTTCAATTGTCTTATTTTCAAGTTCACTGATGCTTTCTTCTGCATACTCATATATGCTGATGAACTTCTAGTGAATATTTCAATTCAGTTATTGTACTTTTCAGCTCCAGGATTTTTTTTTTTAATTTTTTTATTTTTATATTAATCACCGTACATCATTAGTTCTAGATGAAGTATTCCATGATTCATTGTTTGTGCATAACACCCAGTGCTCCATGCAGAACGTGCCCTCTTTAATACCCACCACCAGGCTAACGCATCCTCCCACCCCCGCTCCCCTCTAGAACCCTCAGTTTGTTTTTCAGAGTCTATCGTCTCTCATGGTTCCAAAGAAGACAGCTCCAGGATTTCTGTTTGGTTCTTTTTCATAATTTCTATCTCTTTAATGATATTTTGTTCAGACATTGTTTTCCTGACTTCCTTTGTTATTTGTCCACAGTTTCCTTTAGCTCACTGAATATATTTAACATTGATTTAATAGCTGATTTGATGTCTTTGACTAATAATTCCAAACTCTGGGCTTCTTCTGGAATGGTTTCTGTCAAATTATTTTTTCCTGTAAATAAGTCATACTTTCCTGTTTCTTTGTATGTTGTTATGAGTTGAATTGTGTCCTCTTAAAATTCATATGTTGAAGTCCTAGCCCACAGTATCTTAATATGTGATCTTATTTAGAAATAGGGTCATTGTCAGAACAACGAACAATTCCATCTTTCTGAGAAACTTTTCTTTATATCCATTTATAACCATTAATATTGAGACAAAAGAATTGATTAAAACAAAAGAATTCAATTACTACTCCATTTTCAAAGCACTGATTGTAAAATAAAGCTAAGAATTTATTTAAAAAAAAAGAAATAGGGTCATTGTATGTGTAATTAGTTAAGATGAGGTCATTCTAGAGTAAGGTGGTTCTCGTAATCTAATGTGAGTGTTGTCCTTATAAAAAGAGAAAATTTTGGATACTCTGATACACACACTAACGGGGAATCCCAACTGAATATAAGGTAAGATCTACAAGCCAAGTAATGACAAAGATTGCCAGCAAAACATCAAAAACTAGGAGAAAGGGATGGAATAGATCCTCCTTCACAGAAATCAAATGGAAACAACCCTGTCAACTACCTTGATGTTGGACTTCTAGCCCCTAGAACTGTGAGACAATAGAATTATGTGGTTTAAGCCCCCAATTTGTGGTACTTTGTTATGGTAGACCTAGCAAACTAATATATATATACTCTGTTTGTTTGTTTCCTCAAGCCTGGACATTCCGAGTATTATAATATGGCAACCCTGGAAATTACATATTTCCACACCTCAGAGATGGCTGGTTTTTTGTTTGTTGAGAGCTAGAGTCATCCATGCATGACTTTTCCAAACTATTTTTGCATACTGGGTGTTCATTGTTGTGGTTTCTGGTCCATTGTCCCTGAGGTCAGCCAGGGACCTGACAAAGACGCCCTTAAATGTCTGACTCCCAAAATGGGGGGAGAAGGGAGTGCTCTCTCTTGAAGTCCCACCACAGCAGGGAAGCCACTTCAGTTTGTGGAGGTTGGTGCCAACCCCTCAGCCATCAGAAGCAGGGATGGGCAGTCAAAACATTGCCCTGATTTCTGGGGGACAAAGTTCTTAGTGCCCACTCTGGCACCAGCAAGTTGCACCAGGAGTAGAGGCCACCAACCGTGCAACTACAGTGCTGGGTTTGTGGGACACTGGCCTTTATTGAAACACAAAAATCCACCACAGGCTCCCAGCCTCCTCCTCAAGCTCTCCACTGGATACTGGAAGTACTCAACTAGATTCCAGAGTTCCAGAAGAACTGCTTCAAACACTTCCTGCCAGTTCAGTTGTGGTCTCAGTGAAGGGATAGATTCCTAGAGCTTCCTATTTCACCATTTTCCATAATAGCACTCCTATTCAACCATCTTTACTGTGGAGTAGCATTCCTTGGTGTGGATGCACCACCTTTTGTATAGACATTCAGCTACCATAGGACATTTTGGTTTTTTTCCGATTTGTAACTATTACAAATAAAGCTGCTATAAACAATCACGTACACATGGAGATGAATAGAAGTCTTCATTTCTCTGGGATAAATGCCCATCCAATGGGTTTTTAATTTCTGCTATCATATTTTGCATTTCCACAGCTATCTGTTGGTTCTCTAAATGTTACTTCTGAAGGTATGTCCTAGTCTCTGTTCATGAGTATAATACATTATTTCTGTGCATATGTACAGTTTGTTTCTTTCAAGTCTGATAACCTTTGCTCATATTAAATATTGGGGATTAAAAAGATGTTTGATTTTGGGGGTGATGAAACTGTTCTTTATCTTGATTCTAATGGTGGTTTCACAACTGTTTGTCTGAACTCATAAAACTGTACACACACACAAAATCTTCATCTTGCTGTAAGTAAATTATGCCTCAAAGTGTTTTTTTTTTTTCCCCAAAGTTTGAAAGTTGTGAGCTCATTTTTGTAGCTTATTGAATTTGAATTTCACTGTCCAATCATCCAACTGGGAAGTTTATTTGGGGACCTTATTCAGTATCTTCAGGTGTTTCTCTATGGACTTGTCAGAGTCCCCTGAGAAATAAGACTCTACCAACCTCTGGTCAGAGAAGGGTAAAGGGCTGGTTGCCAGAGTTCTGGAAGCTCAGTGGAAGAAGAGTAAGATTCAGTATGAATCTGCTCACTTTAGTATTGTGCTGGATCCTGCCTTCACTTGATCCCAGTGCTCCCTAATTAAGAGGTTTTTGGTTTTAACCATCTCCAGAAAATAACCTTCCAGATATTTGCCAGTGTGTGGAAAGTGCTCTGTAGGGTGTCCGCAGGTGACAGTCTCACTGTTTCTTAAATGGATTTTTGGTTTGCTTGATGTCAGCTGGCCCCTACATCCCCTCCAGATGTACATGGTGTCACTAAATTTTGAGCCTTCGATGACTCTGATGTAAAGCCAGGTTGGTTTCTTGACTTTTCCCTTACCAGCTTATCATCTTTTTTTGATGTTAGGTTATTTATCACTCATCTGTTGTTGTTTTTTTTCCCTAAAATGTCATTGCTATTTTGTCTCCTTTACTATCCCCCCATCCTTCAGAGATTATTTTAAAGGCAGATCCCTTTCCCTCAGAAGTTTATTGACATCACTCTATTGTCTTTGACACTGAATGTTGTTATGGAAAAGCCTGGGGCCAGACTGGTTCATTGCCCTTGTGAATACCTAGCTTAACTAGAACATGTTTGTGTCGATCATGTTACATTGGGTTTCTTCTAGAAAAGGGTATGTTACTTCAATCTTCAGATTCAGTTCTTCTTTAATATTAGGATGCTTTCTTCTACCATATTTCAGAATACCACTTGTTAGACTTTCCACGGCGGGGTATGAATTATATTTATGTTGGATCATCCTCGTCTACCCATATCTATCATCATCATCATCTTCTTTTTTTTTTTTTAGAGACAGAGAGAGAAGGGGTGGAGCAGAGGGAGAGGAAGAGAGAGAATCTTAAGTAGGCTCCACGCTGGGTGTGGATCATAAGCTGAGCCTGAGATCATGACCTGAGCTGAAATCAAGAGTCAGACGCTTACCGACTGGGCCACCCAGGCACCCCTATCAACTTTATCTCAACCTTTCCTAGGTCATTAACTTTATTCTCAGTCATCTGCTTCTTTTGATTCCAATGTATTTGGTAATTCAGTGATAGAGTGCTTTTGATTCTCAAATGTGATCGTAACAATCAATGCAGGTGTTACTCCCCTAATCCCTCCTTCCAAGTAACATGTATTCACTAGGAAGAGAGCCTGGGATTTTTTCCCCAAACGAAATCCCGATGTCTCTTTCTTTCTCATCTCTGTCTCTTCTCCTAAGGGAGTATCAGGTATGGAATCACGGCACTGGGGGAAGAACAATGGTTTCTTTTTATTGGTCTCCTTTGGGTAACATCTCCCCTAGTGTTGGCAGGGGTGTTTCCCTGAGCTTTTCCATATCATTGTAATAAGAAAAGGAAACTAGAAGCCCACAGATTGTGCCATAGGAAAGAACATGGTGAGTTTTCTAGAACAAAGTGAGGAGTTCAGGTTGTATTCTTTGAGCACTGGGAAATCATTAAAAAGCTTTATGCCGGGAAATGGCATGACTGATTTGTGTTTTTAAAAGCTCTTCTGGCTGATGTGTGATAACCAGACTGGAGTGGCCCATGAGTGAACACAGGAAGACCAGGAGGAAGACTACAGGCAAGAGCTGATGGTGGACTGGCATGGGACAGGGAGGGCGGGGATGGAAATAAGTAGGTCCACACAAGACATACTCTGGGAGTCAAACTGGTAAGCACTTCCTGGTGAACTGACTATTGATGATGACCAACAAGGAGGAATTAAGGATGGTTCTCAGGTACACCAGCATGTAGAGGGGGTCTTCCCTGGGAACCAAAAATATCATTAGATTCTCAAAGCAATTCATGTTAAAACAGGTTAAAACCTTGGTTCTAGATACTCAACAATTTTGTATTAAGTCAGGTCACCGGAGAGCAGCACATCAGCACAGCCCTACTTTGGCCCTTTCAGGAACTACTTTTTATTATTATTATTATTATTATTATTATTATTATTATACTGCACTGTGGCATTAGGCCACGGGACTGCATTTCAGGATCTAATAAGAAACAGTTCTATAAAATCCACTACTGTATTTACCAAGGGGATATTTTAAGGCCATTATTCACCGTATCTCAATGCCCCTTTTGTAAAAACTTGAGAAATCTCTTGTCAATTCTCCCTCTTTTAGTCAGATAGTAGGAGGTAGATTTTTAGGTTTTTTATTTATTTATTTATTTATTTATTTATTTATTTGAGAGAGACAGAATGAGAGACAGAGAGCACGAGAGGGAAGAGGGCAGAGGGAGAAGCAGACCCCCCGCTGAGCAGGGAGCCCGATGCGGGACTCGATCCCGGGACTCCAGGATCATGACCTGAGCCGAAGGCAGTCGCTCAACCAACTGAGCCACCCAGGCACCCAAGATTTTTAGGTTAATTGTAAAGCCAATCTATGTGACTTTATGGCATGAATTCTGTGAACTGACAAATTTGCCTTCTTCTAACACCATCCTAATTTTTCCTACCCTCATTTTCTTTTCACTTTGATTTTCTCTTTGAAAAAATATTATATATGTATTTTTGAGAGGCTTCCTCAAATCTCTTCATAATAGGAATTAAAAAAAATAATACATCAAATTTCTGGTCCTGTCAAACACAACAAACAAATCACTACATAAATATATAGGAAATGGTTAGTTGATCTGCAGTGAAGCTTAGGAAAAAGACCTAAAGTAACCCCACAAACCTAGCTTTTTTTCTATAAAGATATTCCCATGTCTGGGGTATAACCTTCTACATGCTTCCTCTCATGTGCCTGCCTTTCTATCTTAATTTCTCGTTAATTTCAAAAGTTTTAGAACTAAGTGTTAAATCCATAATTGTTACCATCAATTTTCCAAGACTCAAGTAAAAAGTTCACTGCTGCAGGAAAAAAATGGCTCATTATTACAAAGAGTTAATTATAAACATTGATCAAGTAATGTCCTCTAAAACATACATTTCTCATTGAAAACAACCATCTAAGATAACATTATAAAGTTTTAATCACTCATTTTCCCAATATCAGAGATATAAATAAGAGCTTCAGTTAGTCATCAGGCCATTTAACTAACGCTGTGATTTCAACGAATTGCCATTAACTGACATGACTTCAAGGGAGAGGATATGCTTCAATAGCTTTCTCTTCAGACAATCCACAAATCTGTTGAAAACATCAAGTACTAATAATCCTCCAACTCTTTTTAATTCTCCCTATCCCTCCTATGTTGGAATGGTGTGCAGAAAAAAAGCCACTCAAACTACCCATCAAATTACACTGTAAGAAAATATTTATAAGTTTGTTATGATTTGATGGGGCAGGGGTGAAGGGCAGGTGGAAATAAATGTATGCCAAGGACATTGTTTTGGGAATCTGACAGCTTATAGCCCGCAACAGGCTGACAACCCTGGGAACTGCCCACCCTCCCCTCCCTGAGCGCATCCACAACACAGATGCCCCATGTTGATGGGACAGGAACCTGACTCCGGCCATGCTGAATGGAAGTGGGTGGATGGCTGATCCAACTCAGACCAATCAGGTGTCCTCTTCCATAATTCAGAACTGAGACTGAGAAACAGTGAGTCCTCCTAAGACCAGAACTATTGAATAAACTTGTTTGTAGAAGAAAGGGCACATTTTGGCTGCTATGTGCATTCCAGAGGCAAAGAAAGTCTGCATGCAGAAACAAGAACAAGTTACACGCCCACATAAGTTGAGACGGTGTTGCAGTTCCTGGTTCTCTTCCCTTCCTAAGGCCTTGCATGTATATACTCCTGCATTCCACAAAGTCTTATAATAACATGTGCTTTCTTGTACAAGCTACTCAAATAGACATTTGTCACTTATAACTCGAAAGTCCTAATGCATACATCTTTTGTCCCCCTTTCCCCAACTGTATTATTATTATTAGCTAGAGAAATAAGGTTTAAATTACTTAATTTCTGATTTTCCTAAAATAGGAATATGATTTCCTACACTCTAATCATTACAGTAACTTGCAAAACAAAAAGTGACTGCGAAGTCAGCTGATTCAAAGAGAAATTCTGAAAAAGTAAACAGTACAACACAATCTTACCTCGAGATTCTCTTTTTTATACACTTCAATAGCTTTCTCTTCAGACAATCCACAGCAGCCATATTCCAAAGGAGCAAACACCGTAGTTGGAACATTAACATAATCACACTGAAAGATAAACAAATTACATCCGCTTATTTTGTGACACCTTTCACAGCAAAAATCTACATTACATACATTTCTAAGAGGAAAATAAATAAGTCTGGTTCAGTGTGAATGATTCTTCCATTTCACCACTTCAGGGAATTTGTAGTTACACTCAAAGTAGGGGGTGAGCCCAACTCCAGAGCAGAGACCACACCCTGGCCAGTGGCCCACAAATGGGACCAGCTCTCCCAGAGCCCCAACCTTGCACTCTAAAATGTTTCATTTCCATCCCCCTGATTCCGGACCCCGCTCCCCCTGAAGCACCTCTACCAGGTGACCAAGAATCACGCCATTTCATTGGAAGCTGAGGCCACCCTTGGCCATTCACATAACTGCCACAGAGGAGATGAGCAGAGGAGCAGTTTAACAGTGTAGGAATGGGTGAATGCCCTGGACCATCAAGGGGAGATGGCATAAGTGTAGCGGGGCAGCTAACATGGGGACCAGGATCTCCTAAGTCCTGTGGTTCCGACAGAATCCCCATAGAGCCCTTGTGAGACTGAGGCAGAGCGTGAGTGGACATCGCGGGGAGACTGCAGACTCTGAGCTCTGCATGCCTCTTCCAGCAGCTCTATGAAGCTGCCTGTGGGAAAGAGAATGTGAGCGCCAGTGGCATTCCTCCCTGGAAGAGAGTGTCTTTGTGACAGCATGGAGAACTGGAACACACTGGTGCAAGCACCATTAGAACCGTGCCTGGAGAGAGAGCAGTGTGCAGGAGCAGAGAAAGGGTGGAGGGTACAACCAGAGATGAAGGTCACCAGGCCTGCCCATCAGTAGCCCCTCAAGGGACGACACTGCCCATAGCACTACATGTCCCCCCAACCCTGCCAACAGGTTGTAGGTGATTAGGTCAAGGGTGACCTCTAACCCAAAGAAAGCTAATGTGTAAGCTGGCCAGAAATCTATGTAGAAAAAGATGAGCTACGTCAATGAAATTCTTTCTTTTGCAGGAAGATGAGCTAGAAGCAAAGGAAGAATCCCCCAGTGGTAGTGGGACAGGAAGAAATTCACCTGTGGAGCTATAGCCAAGTAAGGCTACTGGAAGAGCCCCTGTGAGACCCCCACCTGTGTGCCGGGGCCCCAGAGCAGCTGTGACCCCAGCCCCAGTTCTAGCTCCAAATGCAGTGTGGCCCAAGGGGCGCCTGGGTGGCTCAGTTGGTTAAGCGACTGCCTTCGGCTCAGGTCATGATCCTGGAGTCCCTGGATCGAGTCCCGCATCGGGCTCCCTGCTCGGCAGGGAGTCTGCTTCTCCCTCTGACCCCCCCCCCCCTCATGTGCTCTCTCTCTCTCTCATTCTCTCTCTCAAATAAAATCTTAAAAACAACAACAACAACAACAACAAAAAAACAAATGCAGTGTGGCCCAGCCCTAGCATGGAGCTTGTTCTAAGTTAGTGTTTCAACTTACTAATGCACAGGATCCTTGTAAAAAACCCCTCAGTCTGCCTAGTGTGCGTAAGTAAAAACAAATCAAAGCACCGCCAGGTATCCCCACATCAATGAGGTGGATTATGTATAATGTACATCAGCCTAGAATCTTTAACTTAGATGCTCTAATACCACTTCACACTTGCGAACCTGCAAATCATGGGTGAGCCAAGCATTTTTTTCTTTTTTCCAACATGGCTAGAAAAAAAAAACACGTAACCATAGAGATAATCTTAGTATTTTCTGACTTCTGCTAGGCCCGCAAATACACATCAATCCATTTACAGCTGACCCTTAAACAATGTGGGGGTTGGAGTGCTGACCCCCCATGCAGTCAAAAATCCACATATAACTTTTGAACCCCTCCCCCCCAAAAAACTTAATAGCCTACCTTGGACTAGAAGCCTTACCAATATTGTAAACAGTTGATTAACACATATTTTTATGTTATATATATTGTATATTATATTCTCATAATAAAGTAAGCTAGAGAAAAGAAAATGTTACTAAGAAAATCATAAGAGAGAATACATTTACAGCACTCTATCATGTTTACTGAAAAGAATCCACACGTAAGTGGACCCACAGTTCAAACCCACGATGTTCAAGGGTCAGCTGTATTGACCAGCAGCTGACCCTGGGTCCCATGGCTTACAGGGAAAGCCTCATTCTCAAAGGATGCCTCTATCTCCCATTTCCTATCAATTAAGAATAATCAACAGGATATTCCTCAATGCTCCTCCCTTTCATCTAAAACACTTTCTCCACATCTTAAACCATCCCCTCCACCTGAACTTGACTTAATCTTGCCCTTCTTGCCTTCCTTCTAGTCCTGTACCTTTAAGCTCTTTCTTTCTTCATACCCTAAACACACTGCTGCATCTTCAGATCTCTCCACCCGACGGCCACCTTAACTTCTTAAAGCATTTGGCAACTACTCTGCCTCCATACACCCCGAAATGCTAACTGCATTGCCACACTGTAATGTTCAGCATCCTGGGCCCCACCCACTGAGGCCAGCAGAGCTGCATCCTCGTTGCCCCCATCCAGCAATGCCTCCATATGTTCAAGGTCTTCCTTCATGACCCCACGAGGCACCTGGGGTGATATAATAAGCAGAACACAGCATCCTTTGTGAAGAAGACATACTCAAAACATTTCATCTGACCCTAATCATGCAAAACAATCAGAGAAATTCAGAATAGGAGACATTCTACAAGGAAAGTAGTCTGGACTCATCAAAAATCAAAGTCACGAAAAACAAAACAAGCAGGTAAATAAAGACAGGGGGACCATTTCAGATTAAAAGAGACTTAAGAGTCAGAAGAGCTAAACATACCACATGAATCAAACACATGCATGTGCATACACTTAATGGAAATCTGAACAGTATCACATTTTTGTCCAATCTCTTAGATAGAATAATGAAACTGTGGTTATGGAAGAAGATGCTTGTTCTCAGGAGATGCATGTTGAAGTATATAGGGGCCAATGTCATTGACCTGCCACTTACCTCAAAAAGCTCTGGAAAAAAAATGCGCGCACTGTATACATACATATTCAGAAAAGGAGAGAGAGCCAAATGGCAAAATATTAATAACTGGGGAATGTAGATAGAAGGGTAATATGGATGATTATTCCTATTCTTCCTGTGGTTTGACATCTTTCTAAACAGAAAGATGGAGGATGTAAAGGTCTTCAACAGTTCCCACTGCCTAGAGAAGTCCATTCCAATTCTTTATTGTGGCATAAAAGATTTTTGATGAGCTGGCACCAAATGAATTTTCTAGCCTCATTCCCAGTTGTATTCCTCTATCCCCAAGTGTTCTGCCCGCACACACCCCGAATGCTCTAAGTATTATAGAAGGGACAATTCTTTGTGTAGGACAAAACATTTAGCTTTCCTCACCCCTACCCAGGCCCTTCATCTGCCTACACTTCCACACGTCCACAGTGCTCTCATGGAGTAGAGCATGACATCCCCAGGTGGGAACTCTAACAGACTACTCACAGTCCTGCTGAGCTTGGTGCTTGCATCTGCATTATCTACTTACCAGAAAAGCCCTGTGCTACCTCAGTTTTGAATTACTCATCCTACAAAGCCTGTCCCACATCTTTGATTGAAGACAATGAAAAGTGCAAGAGATGGTAGAAATCATCACCTTCACACTTGGCAGAGGTAAAACTGAGGCACAGAGACTTGAAACAACCTCACCAGGTTCACACACCAGCAGGCATGAAGCCAGGGCCAGTGACTGCCCATCTGGGATGCCTTTACCAGCCCAATAAGTTACAACTAACTGCCCCTTGTCTTACATTACTCATGATCCTCCACTCTCCTGGGAAGCCCCTTGGGACTGGAACCATGCCAATCCTTTGTATATCACCTAGCATGACATCCTGCACACAGGAGACACTCAAACGATATTTGTTGAAAATTATTACTAAATACTAATTTATCTGTGATGAACCCTTTACTTGCAAAACAAGTACACAAGTATTCTTTGTAATGATTTTTTTAATCACAATTTTGATCTAGATATCATCTCAAAAGCAGGAAACTCACCTTTTCCAAATGGCCAGCAAAAAGTCTGCGAGCCAGCAGCTTGCCTGCCTGTATGGCAACTGGTGTGAGCTCAAGTTTACCCTCCAGAATATCCCCGACAGCATAAACATAGGGCACATTGGTCTGTTCCACATCATTTACTGGTATTTTGCCACTCCTATTGGATTTTGGAAAGGAAACAAATACATTATGACTCATTCTGTACTACTGGATTACTAACACCAACTTTTCCAAGAGAAAATGACTAAATACATAGAGCAAAGACCTCCCTCTAAGAAGAGAGGCACCTCAGGTCATCAATGTCTATAAGATCAATGGCTCGAATCATAAGGGTTTCTCTAGCTCCAAAAAAACCACCTTTCTGGTTGGTGAAACCATACTCATTTTTTGGATGCCAAGGATAGGTCCAGATGTCCCCCAGAGTCACACTTAGAGCTTTGAAATTTTTCTCCTTGCCTGACCAACAACATAAAAATTAACTCTAAATCAGAAAGTGGGTGAGGACATTTCCACAGTTTATTTTTTAAAATCACTGTTTAATGTATCAGTTCTTTAAGGCACACACTAAAGAGTTACTGATTCATTAATGAAAAAAACTGATTAATACAGAGCTGGCACAGTACTTCTTGTGAAATAAACTTACAGCATTAAAATTTTGCATCTTAGTAATTAACTGAGAATTTCCAAGAGGTGATCTGTAGAAACATTTTGCTTTGTGCAGCAACAGTGCAATGATCCCACATGTACTTACTTCTCATTGATTTTGACACCGATCTTCTCCAAACCTATTTTCCTTGTGCAGGAGTCACGACCAATTGCTAACAAAACCTATATTTAGAGTGAGATCCAAAACACAAATTGTCAATGTCAGGAATGAAAGAAGGAACATCACTACAGATCCTTTAGACAATAAAAGGACAATAACAGAATACTATGAACACCCTATGCCAATAAAGTTGACAGCTTAAATGAAATATTCCTTGAAAGACAGTTTACTAAGTCACACACATGAAAATCTGAATAACTCTATGTTATGTGCTAAATTATGTCCCTGCACCAAATTCACATGTTAAAGTCCTAAGCCCCAGTGCCTCAGAATGTAATGTATTTGGAGACAGGGCCATTAAAAAGTATAATTGATCATGACCAACTGGGGTTTGTCCCCCAAATACAAATTTGGTTCAATATGCAAAAATCAATCAATGTAGTTAATCATATTAACCAAATAATGAAGAAAACAATTTAATCATTAACCAATAGATATGGGGAAAGAATTTGACAAATTTAATATCATTTGAGGATTTTAATTTTAATTTAGTCCTCAGCAGATTAAGAATAAAAGAAAACTTCCCCAACCTGTTAAAAGGCATTGGTAAAAAAAAAAAAAAAAAAAAAAATCTACAGCTTACATCCTAGTAATGATGAAAAACTGAATGTTTCACCTCTCAGGTAGGAGCAAGATGAGGATGCCCACTCTCAAGCAATTTCTATTCAACGTTGTACTGGAGGACTTAACCAGTGCAACAATGCAAGAGAAAGAAATAAAAGTCAGACAGACTGGAAAGAAGAACAAAACTGACTTTATATGCAGACGTTAACCCCAAGAATCTACAGTAAGGTCAACATACAAAAATCATTTGTATTTCTACATACTACCAACTAAACATTGAAAATTTTTAAATTTAAAATACCATTTTATAATAGCTTAAAAACATGAAATATTTAGAGACAAATTTAGCAAAACACACAAGAAACCTCTAGAGCAAAATGATAAAATCTTGCGGAGAGAAACTAAAGAACAAATAGATAAATGGAAAGATCTATGAAGTTCACACACTGGAAAACTCAATATTGTTAAGATGGTCAGTTCTTCTAAACTGGTCTATATAATCAATATAATTCCGATAAAAACCTCAACAGGGAGAGGGGGCGGAGCAAGATGGTGGAGGAGTAGGAGACCTGGATTTCGTCTGGTCTCAGGAATTCAGCTGGATAGGGATCAAACCATTCTGAACACCTACAAACTCAACAGGAGATCGAAGAAAAGAATAGCGACAACTCTCTGAACAGAAAAGCGACCACTTTCTGGAAGGTCTTTTCTGATTTGTTTAAAGTATATTTTCTGGGGACGTTGTTACCCTGTTAGCATTTTGTTCTCTCATTAATCTGTTCTCCTCTGGACAAAATGACAAGACGGAAAAAATCACCTCAACAAAAGAACAAGAGGTAGTACCGATTGCCAGGGACCTACTCAATACGGACATTAGTACGATGTCGGATCTAGAGTTCAGAATCATCACTTTAAAGATACTAGCTGGGATTGAAAAAAGCATGGAAGTTATTAGAGAAACCCTTTCTGGAGAAATAAAAGAACTAAAATCTAACCAAGTCGAAATCAAAAAGGCTATTAATGAGGTGCAATCAAATATGGGGGCACTAACTGCTAGGATAAATGAGGCAGAAGAGAGAATCAGTGATATAGAAGACCAAATGATGGGAAAAAAAGAAGCTGAGGAAAAGAGAGATAAACAACTACTGGATCACGAGGGCAGAATTCGAGAGATAAGTGATACCATAAGACAAAACAACATTAGAATAATTGGGATCCCAGAAGAAGAAGAAAAGAGAGAGGGGCAGAAGGTGTATTGGAGCAAATGATAGCAGAGAATTTCCCTAATTTGGGGAAGGAAACAGGCATCAAAATCCAGGAAGCACAGAGAACCCCTCTCAAAATCAATAAAAATAGGTCAACACCCCGACATCTAATAGTAAAACTTACAAGTCTCAGAGACAAAGAGAAAATCCTGAAAGCAGCTCAGGACAAGAGACCTGTAACCTACAATGGTAGAAACATTAGATTGGCAACAGACCTATCCACAGAGACCTGGTGGGCCAGAAAGGACTGGCAGGATATATTCAGAGCACTAAATGAGAAAAATATGCAGCCAAGAATACTCTATCCAGCTAGACTGTCATTGAAAATAGAAGGAGAGATAAAAAGCTTCCAGGACAAACAAAACCTAAAGGAATCTGCAAACACGAAACCAGTCCTACAAGAAATATTGAAAGGGGTCCTCTAAGCAAAGAGAGAGCCTGAAAGGAACACAGACAATATACAGTAACAGTCACCTTACAGGCAATACAATGGAATTAAATTCATATCTTTCAATAGTTACCCTGAATGTAAATGGGCTAAATGCCCCAATCAAAAGACAAAGGCTATCAGATTGGATTAAAAAAGAAGACCCATCGATATGCTGTCTGCAAGAGACTCATTTTAGACCCAGACACCCCCAGATTGAAAGTGAGGGGGTGGAAAACCATTTACCATGCTAATGGACACCAAAAGAAAGCTGGGGTGGCAATCCTTATATCAGACAAATTAGATTTTAAACTAAAGACTGTAATAAGAGATGAGGGACACTATATCCTACTTAAAGGGTCTATCCAACAAGAAGATCTAACAATTGTAAATATCTATGCCCCTAACATGGGAGCAGCCAATTATATAAGGCAATTAATAACAAAAGCAAAGAAACACATTGACAACAATACAATAATAGTGGGGGACTTTAACACCCCCCTCACTGAAATGGACAGATCGTCTAAGCAAAAGATCAACAAGGAAATAAAGACTTTAAATGACACACTGGACCAAATGGACTTCACAGACATATTCAGAACATTCCATCCCAAAGCAACGGAATACACTCGTTTTATGAGGCCACCATTACCTTGATCCCAAAACCAGACAAAGACCCCATCAAAAAGGAGAATTACAGACCAATATCCCTGATGAACATGGATGCAAAAATTCTCACCAACAGTACATTAAAAGGATTATTCACCACGACCAAGTGGGATTTATCCCTGGGCTGCAAGGTTGGTTCAACATCTGCAAATCAATCAACGTGATACAATACATTAACAAAAAAAAGAACAAGAATCATACGATCCTCTCAATAGATGCAGAAAAAGCATTTGACAAAGTACAGCATCCTTTCTTGATCAAAATTCTTCAGAGTATATGGATAGAGGGTACATACCTCAATATCATAAAAGCCATCTATGAAAAACCTACAGCAAATATCATTCTCAATGGGGAAAAACTGAGAGCTTTCCCCCTAAGGTCGGGAACATGGCAGGGATGTCCACTATCACACTGCTATTCAACATAGTATTAGAAGTCCTAGCCACAGCAATCAAAAAGAAATCAAAGGCATCCAAATCGGCAAAGAAGAAGTCAAACTCTCACTCTTTGCAGATGATATGATACTCTATGTGGAAAACCCAAAAGACTCCACCCCAAAACTGCTAGAACTCATACAGGAATTCAGTCAAGTGGCAGGATATAAAATCAATGCACAGAAATCAGTGGCATTCCTATACACCAACAACAAGAAAGAAGAAAGAGAAATTAAGGAGTCCATCCCATTTACAATTGCACCCCAAACCATAAGATCCCTAGGAATAAATCTAACCAAAGAGGCAAAGGATCTATACTCAGAAAACTATAAAACACTCACGAAAGAAATTGAGGAAGACACAAAGAAATGGAGAAACGTTCCATGCTCATGGATTGGAAGAACAAATATTGTGAAGATGTCAATGCTACCTAGAGCAATCTACACATTCAATGCAATCCCCATCAAAATACCATCCACTTTTTTCAAAGAAATGGAACAAATAATCCTAAAATTTGTATGGAACCAGAAAAGACTCCAAATAGCCAGAGGAATGTTGAAAAAGAAAAGCAAAGCTGGTGGCATCACAATTCCGGACTTCCAGCTCTATTACAAAGCTGTCATCATCAAGACAGTATGGTACTGGCACAAAAACAGACACATAGATCAATGGAACAGAAGAGAGAGCCCAGAAATGGACCCTCAACTCTATGGTCAACTCATCTTTGACAAAGCAGGAAAGAATGTCCAATGGAAAAAAGACCGTCTCTTCAACAAATGATGTTGGGAAAATTGGACAGCCACATGCAGAAGAATGAAACTGGACCATTTCCTTACACCACACACAAAAATAGACTCCAAATGGATGAAAGACCTCAATGTGAGACAGGAGTCCATCAAAATCCTAAAGGAGACCACAGGCAGCAACGTCTTCGACCTCAGCTACAGCAACTTCTTCCTAGAAACATCGCCAAAGGCAAGGGAAGCAAGGGCAAAAATGAATTATTGGGACTTCATCAAGATAAAAAGCTTTTGCAAAGCAAAGGAAACAGTCAACAAAACCAAAAGACAACCGACAGAATGGGAGAAGATATTTGCAAATGACATATCAGATAAAGGGCTAGTATCCAAAATCTATAAAGAACTTATCAAACTCAACACCCAAAGAACAAATGATCCAATCAAGAAATGGGCAGAAGACATGAACAGACATTTTTCCAAAGAAGACATCCAAATGGCCAACAGACACACGAAAAAGTGCTCAACATTGCTCGGCATCAGGGAAATCCAAATCAAAACCTCAATGAGATACTACCTCACACCAGTCAGAATGGCTAAAATTAACAAGTCAGGAAATGACAGATGTTGGCGGGGATGCGGAGAAAGGGGAAGCCTCCTACACTGTTGGTGGGAATGCAAGCTGGTGCAGCCACTCTGGAAAACAGTATGGAGGTTCCTCAAAAAGTTGAAAATAGAGCTACCATACGATCCAGCAATTGCACTACTGGGTATTTACCCCAAAAATACAAATGTAGGGATGCGAAGGGGTACGTGCATCCCGATGTTTACAGCAACAATGTCCACAGTAGCCAAACTGTGGAAAGAGCCAAGATGTCCATCGACAGATGAATGGATAAAGAAGAAGTGGTATATATATACAATGGAATATTATGCAGGGCGCCTGGGTGGCTCAGTTGGTTAAGCGACTGCCTTCGGCTCAGGTCATGATCCTGGAGTCCCTGGATCGAGTCCTACATCGGGCTCCCTGCTCGGCAGGGAGTCTGCTTCTCCCTCTGACCCTCCCCCCTCTCATGTGTTCTCTCTCATTCTCTCTCTCTCAAATAAATAAATAAAATCTTTAAAAAAAAAAAAAGGGAATATTATGCAGCCATCAAAAGGAATGAGATCTTGCCATTTGCAATGACATGGCTGGAAGTGGAGGGTATTATGCTGAGCGAAATAAGTCAAATAGAGAAAGACATGTATCATATGACCTCACTGATATGAGGAATTCTTAATCTCAGGAAACAAACAGGGTTGCTGGAGTGGTGGGTGGGGTGGGAGGGATGGGGTGACTGGGTGATAGACACTGGGGAGGGTATGTGCTCTGGTAAGCGCTGTGAATTGTGCAAGACTGTTGAATCTCAGATCTGTACCTCTGAAACAAATAATGTAATATAAGTTAAGAAAAAAAAGAAAAAGAAGATAGCTGGAGGGGAAGAATTAAGAGGGGGAAATCGGAGGGGGAGACAAACCATGAGAGACAATGGACTCTGAAAAACAAACTGAGGGTTCTAGAGGGGAGGGGAGTGGAAGGATGGGTTAGTCTGGTGGTGGGTATTAAAGAGGGCACGTTCTGCATGGAGCACTGGGTGTTACGCACAAACAATGAATCATGGAACACTACATCTAAAACTAATGATGTAATGTATGGTGATTAACATAACAATAAAAAATATAGAAAAAAATCTCAACAGGATTTTTTTCTGGTAGAAATTGACAAGCTGCATTATATGGAAATGTAAAGGACCTAAACAAAACCCGAGGACTTACTCCATCAGTCTAAAATTTACTATAAAGCTTCAGTATTGAAAACAATGTGGTGAAAGGAGACAAATGGTCAATGGGATAAAGAAATGTAGAAACAGACCCACAGTTAAATGGTCAAATGATTTCAATAAAGGCACCAAAGCAACTCAGTGGAGAAAGGAAGTCTTTTCAACAAATGGTACTGGATACCCATACTGAAGAAAAAAAATCCATATTCTTACCTCATTGTATAAACAAAAATTAATTCAAGATGTATTACAGACCTGAACATAAAAGATAAAATTATAAAGCTTCAAGAATAAAATTTAGGAGAATAGCTTCATGACCTTTGGGTAAAAGGATTCCTTAGAGCTCATAGAAAGCATTAACCATAAAGCAAAAAATTAATAAACTGGACTTCATAAAAATTTTAAAACTACTGTTCATCAAAAGATGCTATAAAAAATGATAGGCAAGTCACAAATGGGAAGAAAATATTCACAATATATCTACCTGAAAACAGAAGGTATCCAAGAGATGTACAAAACTCCCTCAATTCAAGAATAAAATTCAAATAACTGAATAAAAAAACACGGACCAAAGATGTGAGCTGATACTTCATAATGGAAAATATAATAAATGGCCAGTGAACACATGAAAAGTTGCTCAACACCATTAGTCATCAGGAAGACGTAGATTAGAACCATAATAAGAGACCACTACACATGCACTAGAATGGCTAAAATGAAAAATCCAGACAAGCCCAAATGTTGAGGACATGGGACAACCAAAACTCCCATGTCAGCTGGTGGAAATATAAAATGATTCATTCATATAGAAGCTGTTATACGGTTTCTCAAAAAGTTAAACATAGAAACCATCTTTGACCATTTAATTTCATTCCTAGGTATTTACCCATGAGAAACGAAAATATAAGTCCACAAGGGCTTACACAAGAAATCTTCATAGCAGTTTTAGTCACAATAGCCCAAACCACAAAGAGCCTAGGTGTTCATCCACAGGAAAATGAACAAACTGTGGTATACTCATACAATTTTATAATCATATAATTTATATAGTAAGAACAACTAACTACAGACACACAACATGGATGAATATGAGGAGTATGTATCATATAGTTCCATTCCTGTGACATCTAGAATAGGTAAAACTAGTCTACGGTGACAGGATCAGAATAGGGTTGTTTGGGTCAGGGAGTGGGAAGCGATATAGGAGAGCTTTCTGAACTCGTAGAAATATTCTATTACCTTCAAATGTGTATGGATTACACAAATGTGCATTTTTCAAAACTGACTGAACTGTACATCTAAGATATGTGCATTTCACTACATGTAAATTATACCTTATTATAAAAGTAAACAATTTACAAATTTAGATACTGTGAATAACTTTATACCATTATATTCGATAACTCAGAAGAAATGAACTAATTACTAGGAAAATATAATTAATCTAAAGTAACTCAAGAAAAAATAGAAAGCCTTTAAAGCCCTATGACTGTTAAAGAAATTCAATCAGTGGTCAAATACATATATCTATAGAAAATTATAGGCTCAGATGGTTACATCAGTGAATTCTATCAAACAGACAAAGAACCAATTCTAATATTATGAAACTGCTTCCAGAGAACAGAGAAAGAGGTAATATACTCCAAACTTCTTTCATGAGCTAAAACAACCTTGATATCCAAATCTGAAAAGTTCAATATATGAAAGGAAAATTATGAGCCAATACAATTCATGAATATTAATGCAAAAATTCTCAAGAACCAAATCCAACAATATATGAAAAGAACCATTACCAAGTTGGGTTTATACCAGGAACACAGAGTTGGTTGAACATTAGAAAATCAATGTAATTCAACACATTTACAGATTAAAGAAAAAAATTTTTGATCAACAGCTACAAAAGAAACACTGTTACAACCAAACATCCACTTGTGATTTTTAAAAAACAGAAAAGAAATAACCAAAAAACCCTTGGCAGACAAGAAAGAGAAAAGAAATTCTTTAACTTAATTAAGAATATCTAACAAAATCCTGCAGAAAACATTACTCTTTAATGATGAAACACTGAGAACTTTCAATACTGAGAACAAGAAAATGCCTGCCACTGCCATTTCTTGGAGGTCCCAGCTAGTGTACTTATGCAAAAAAAAAAGAAATAAAAAGGAAAAAAGCGGAAAGGAGGAAACAAAACTTTTGTTATTTACAAACAGTATGAAGGCATACAAAGAAAATTCAAAATAATCTAAGATAAATTATCAAATAAGAGTTTAGCAAGATTATGGAATACTAAATCAAAACACACAAATTGGCAGCATTTCTATACACCAGCAACAGTTAAAGACAATGACATTTTCCCCAAAAAATACCATTTATGACTACATAAAAATACATTAAATACCTAGGAATAAATCTAAAAGATGTTCTTGATTTGCATACAGAGAAATTTATTAACTTTATTATTAAAGGACAACCTAAATTAAGAGGAAGATATACCATATTTATGGAGAGAAGACTAAATATTGCAATAAAAAGTTACCAATTGATTTATATATCTGATAAAATTCTAATAAAACTCTCAACTGGCGTTGATTTATTTTGTTTGTTTTCTTATTTTTTGGCTTTGTTGATCCTCCCCATATTGTTTCCTTATTTTAACCAAAAACAATCACACATATATCAGTATATAAAACATAAATGTATCATTATGATTTACCAAAGAAATGTTGACATCCAAATATCATCAGTTTTAAATTAGAACTGTTGCCACCCAATATAGTCCATGGACAATTCACATTGTTTGCAGATTTTATATTGTTTTTAAAAATAAAAAGATCTTTATTATTGTTTTTGATTATAAGATATATTCAATTTTTATTGAAAATATTCAAATGCCCAAATGTAAAAGATATCTAATGCTCCAGAAGTAAGTACTTATAAGTCAGATATATCTGCTTCCAGATTTTATTCTATATATAAATTATCCATACACACATATTTTCTTATATTTTTCATGTACACCAAAAATACCAAATGTCAACAGCTCAACTACCTGCCATTTTATTATAGTTTTCACAAAGAATCAAAAGGAAAAAAGTTAAGCCTAAGAATTTTCCCATAAACTTCATTTGTGCTAATTTATGAGTGTGTTCAACCACTTTACTGCTTATAAAATAAAAACTTACTGTATTATATACTTCTTCAATAGCTTCTGGTCCTTCAGTGGATTTAGCCACTACTTTCAGCTTTCCGGGTGAACCTTTCTCCAACTGCTGAACCTAGTAAGGATAAGTAATGTAATGATTCTGTCTAAAGGTGACAAAATAAATGGGTCAGAGGGTGTACATGTGTGCGTATGTAGGTTTTTCGACTAAGTAAAGACAGAGAAAAAAGGACTGTAACAAGGTAAAATTTGGAGGTAGAAATAAATTAATGGATTAGTTGGTGGAGGCATAATAGGAGGAATGAATGATGTTTTCCAGGTGTTGACTTAATAAATTGTGTAGACTTCAGTACCACCTACTGAGTACTGAGATAGGCCAGAAAGATGAGCTGGGGAATACACTTAGGAAGAAAATCAAGAATTTCATTTTTGTCTTAATAAATCTGAAATGCTTATGAGGAATTCAAGTGGCGATATCCCATAGCCAAATGTGTAAATGGGTGTGGAGTTCAGGAGAGATGCCTGAGCAGGATATATAAATCTGAAAGCCATTAGCATTGAGATAATAAAGTATGGACCTAAAGAAGACCACCCAGGTAACAAGTGCAGAGAAGAGAAGAGGGAGCCAGTGTTCTGACATTTACAGGTTGAGGAGATGTGGAATCACAGGCTGTGGGACCAGAGAGCTCAAGGATGGAGAGTGTTTCAAACGGAAGGAATGTCAGTTTCACCGAATGCTGCCCAGAAGCCCCACTCCATAAGGGCAGAGATATGACCATTGGATCTGACAGCATGGAGTCGGCCACAGACCCCAGCATGTAATTTCAAAGGAGGAGCAGGGATGAAAGCAGCTGAGAGTTGGCTGAAGTGGAAAATGGAGGCAAGAAACCAGAAGGAGCATGTACAGAAGTTTCCTTGTAAACAGGAAAAGAAAAACAGGGACCCAGCCAAAAGGGCAGAGAGGGCAAGGGAGGGCTTATTTGTTTGAAGAGGAGAGACACTGGTGGGAATGACAGAGCAGAAAGGATGTTAACTGAAGATGGAGCATCCCTGACAAGGTGAGAGAAGGTAAGAGCATACAGAAGGCGTGAGAGGAGCAAGGACACTTTCCCATACAGGCGGAGGGGCGGGGAGGACAGAGGGACATGTGGAGGTCAGTTATGTAGACTGGAGGTGGGACCACTATCTTTAAGGTGTCCTACTGAGTACGGACTAATTTTTTTCAGGAAATGAAGTAAGGAGAGCTAGAATAAAAAACTAAAAAGAGAATTTTTAAAAACCTGAAAATAAAAGGAATTCCAAATGCCTTTCAGACTTACCATCACAGGTACAAATTTTCTTAAGAACTTAACACCATGTTGCTCCATGTAGGAACCCACTTTCTCTGCCATTTCTTGATCAAAGCCACGAAGAAGGACTGAGCGCACCATAACCGTGACATCTAAGCCAATGCCAGCAAGAAACCCTGCGCATTCCAGACCGACATAAGATGCACCCACCACTAATGTTTTGCCAGGGCAATAAGGCAGAGAAAACAGGTCATCACTGAAAAATAAAACAACAAAAGGAACACGTAGGCAATAAAAATGAAGTAAAAATGAACATGTAGGTTTCGATGTGTAGTGGTCTTTTGTTGGCATAGCAACCTGGTGCTGGAATGAAGAAACATGAACAGAAAGAGCCTTTTGGAGTTTGTAAGAGTGTCCACTATAGAGTAAGAAGTATATCTCAGGTTTTTCAAAATCAAATTAGTGGATCACAAGTGAAGGTGTTTTAAAAATGAAATAGAATAGAAAATAGGGGCGCCTGGGTGGCTCAGTCGTTAAGCGTCTGCCTTCGGCTCAGGTCATGATCCCAGCGTCCTGGGATCGAGTCCCGCATCGGGCTCCCTGCTCGGCAGGGAGTCTGCTTCTCCTTCTGACCCTTCCCCCCTCATGTGCTCTCTCTCATTCTCTCTCTCTCAAATAAATAAAATAAAATAAAAAATCTTAAAAAAAAAGAATAGAAAATATTAGACTACATTATATGAGATAAGAAGAAATATGGTTTGGTTTGAGTGTGTGTGTGTGTGTGCGCACACACGCGTGTGTGTGTGTTCACCTGAACAACAGTGTCACAAAAAACATATTTCTTTTTTTTTTAATTTAAATTCAATTAGCCAACATATAGTGCATCATTAGTTCCAGATGTAGTGTTCAATGACTCATCAGTTGCGTATGTGCATCTGGTGAAAAAAGTTTGAAAGTCATTGTCCTGCATTATACAATGTCCTCTCTGTAACCATCCAGGGATAATTACTATTAAATCCCAGTATTAGGAACAGCCACGCTTCTCCTGATCAACTGGTTCATTAGATCATATAGACACTAAACCCTAAAGCTATTTGTATTTACTTCTTTGCTTTGGCTTCCATGAAGTTTAGAGACAACTTCCCAGACCTCATTGAGCAATTACCTAGAATCATACAGCATATATGTGTGCATAAATTTGACCTTATTACTTACCTAACCTTATTTTCTCTGGGCTTCAATATGGTTAACATAAGCTTAGCTTCGTGTGTTATACTTTTTATTTGTCATCAATTCAAATCTTTTGTGAAATAATATCAGGGACTAAATAAATTGGACACATAAACATAACATAATTTACGGTTACAATAGCCTATTTAATCTTACCTAGTAATACAGTACTCTTTATCTCCTTGGATTCCTAAATAGCGGGGCCTTTCGCCTGTCGCTAGGACAAATTTTGCAGCAGTATAGTAAGTTTCCTGTCCTTTTCTATTGGTTGCCTTGAAAAGAGAAAAGTAAATTTCAACTTCTTCTACAAACACGGTAGGGTATCAGACACCCTGGACAACTAGTTACAGAGCTTCCCACCCAACAGGAGCGGACATGCAAATATAATAATGCAGTGTGATAAGCACCAACATAGAAAAAAGAAGTCTTCATAGAATATCACCTACAGAGCCCAGTGGAGGTGGAATAGGGGACTGGAACACCAGTCGAGGGCAGCTTCAAAGGTGGTGGTATTTCAAGTGGAGACAAGAAAGTGAGAGGATTTGAGAAGAAAGGAAACCTACAGAGAGAAGAGTGCACAGAAAAGCACACATGCCTGAAAGTAGCAGGTGTCTGGGGAGTGGCAAGTGGTCAGAAAGTGGCCGGAAAGGGAGGAACATGTCCCAGTGACGGGAAACAGATTCATGCCAAATGTTAACACCTTTATTTGCCATTCTCAAGATTTCAGCTATGGGGAACCAGGAAAGGTTATTCATTGTTTGCCCATTTTCAATTATACAAATAATTTATTAAAAAAATTCAAAAACCAATGAAGGTGTTTAAACAAGAGGGTGGTTTAAATGGTGGGATGGAGGGAGGGCAGCCTGGAGACAGGCACTTGCTCCAGAGGGTCCGGAAAGAGAGAAACAAGCGCCGGCTGCAGGGGTGGGAGGGGAGTTGCTGGAGCAACTGAGGAGACCCTGCTTATCACTAAATGCGGAAACGCAGAAAAGAGGCAGGTACGGCTGCGAACGACTGGCTTATTCAACCAACCATGCCGGCCATGCCACAATTTGAGAAATAAAACTACCTGACTCATAGTTCTATGATGTTTCTTTCATGTGAGTGATGTAATTCAAATTGGCCCATGTATGGTTTCAAAAGGGGCAGCTTTTGACAGACCATCTCACCTTTCCAGAGATAATAAATGACTACAAAACAACCTCAAATCCCCCCAAGATCACTGCACACTGTGCCAGAAAAGCAGAGTTCAAAAATAAACTAGGTGTTGAGGGTTATATCTGATTGTCTTTTATAACTCCAATTTAAAATTCTCGTGTTCACCAAAACGATCTCATTTTCATTACATATTGCTCTTATGATATGAAACATTACAAAGCTTATAAAAATACACTAGTTTCCATACTAATTTTATTAATACACCTTTGAATGACATATTGGAGTTCTAGTTAAGGTTTCATTTTATTTTTATTTTTTTAATTATTCTTTGTACTGAAGTACAGTTGACACACAATGTCCCATCAGTTTCAGGTATACAACACAGTGATTGGTGAGTCTATACATCACACCATGCTCAGCGCATGTGTAGCTGCCATCTGTCCCCACACAGCTACTATGACACCCCTGCCTAATTCCCGAGGCTGTACCTTCATCCCCGTGACTCTTCATTCCATTTTGCCCATCCCCCCTAAGGTTTCATTTTAAAAAAGAATTACACTACTAAAATTTTTCTTTTTTTGTCTTTTAAACTTTCAACTATTTAGTCTAAACATTTTCTTTTAAGGTAGTAATAAAATCAAAAGGCAAATAATAACTTTAAATGAAGAGCTCTTTAAAAGGCAATTCCTACAATTTAGCAGGACCTGTGGAATCAACAACAATGGGGAAGAAACAGGTGCACAAAAGGCAATGTGTGTGCATAGGTCAGTGAGAGTCCATAACATACAGGGAATTTCAGATCAAGGCAAGTTCAAGCAATAGTAAAGAAAAGCAACAAACAAGACAAAACAAACAGTACCTTTATTTTATGATGTTCAACAAATTCTCCATAGGAATTGACATAGGCCACGGCCTTCTCCCTCAAGGACAACCTGCAGCCCCAGTTTAGAGAGCCGATGTGATTTTGAATCGCTTCTGTCATAGTCTCCCAGTTATGCCTCACTGAAAACAAATAACCAGAATGAAGGTATAAAGCAAATTTTTTTCCTTTAAAAATTTTTTATTTATTTTTTTGTGAGAGAGAGAGAGAGCAGAGTGAGCAAGAACATGAGCTGCAGGGAGAGGCAGAGGGAGAGGGAGAAGCAGGCTCCCCACTGAGCAGGGAGCCCCATGCAGGGCTCGATCCCAGGACTCTGGGATCAAGCTTAACTGACTAAGCCACCCAGGCGCCCCAAGTGAATTTTATTTTTAATGTTCAATCATATACAACCACACATGAGCCATACTATATATTGCTTTAAGAATCAAGAAGTGAACACAAGACAACTAGCAATTGAAATCTTTTTTAGGCCAGTTATGGTTTATACTTCTTCCTCTTTTATAATACAAAACATAAGCAAACAGCAGAGTTCCGAAAAGAAGAAAAAAAAAATCCATGGAGAAAAGAATGGGGAGAACAGTCCAAAACATCACAAGGCAGGAAGATCATCCCTACTCGGGAGCACCCCAAGGCCACTGTGCTCTGTGAGGTCTGCTGCACATGGTGTCCCAGATGTGAAGGGAAGTGGATCTCAGGTCAGTGAGCACCACACATCCCCTGACCAGACCAGCCTGGGCCACTCCCTTTCGGTTCACTTGGTGGTGGTTTTATGATAGCGAAGATCCTACATTTCTTTACGACAAATGTGGTTTCTGCTCACCACTGCCCACCATTTATATTACAATGTTTACTCATTTCCTGTTGCAACTGGAGCAGGAGGTGATGCAATCAAATTCCTCATCATCCCTGTATCTTCGAGGTGGGAATGATTTCCTAGTGTTCACCTCATCTGCTGATGCTGCCTCCTGAAGGAGAAATCAGCCTCCGTGCAGCACTGTGTTTGTAAGACACAGAGGCCAGCCTAGCAGGGATGAGCCTCTCCATAATGGCACATGCCCTCAGATCCTAAGCTACCTCTTCCCCTCTAGTCCAGAAAAGCTACTCCTCTAACCTTCCAAGAACCATTTCTCCCAAGGACCTTGTCAGTTAGATTCCCACTTCACATGTCCGTTTGTTTCTGGCTCTTGTTGTAAGAGACACTCTACATCAGGGTTTCCCAAATATGGCTGCACATCAGGATCCTCTGGGAATCAGGTTGAAACATACAAATCCTTGGACCTGCCACAAACCTAAGGAGTCAGGACAAGCTCCCGCTGGGAGATTCTGATAAGGCAAGCCCAGGGACTAGCACTTTGGAACCACATGCTCTACTGTTTTATTGACCTGTTTAAGCTTTGCAACAGTATCACAATTCTAACTACTGATGGGAAAAATCATTTCCCATACTTCCTCAAAGGCTGCAGAACTATTCTCATATATTTACTTTCAATACAAACTTTAGAATAATCTGTCAGGTTCCAAAAAGAAAAAAAAATTGTTGAGGTTTTTCCTGGACTTAAATAAAATTTACAAATTAAATTTTAGATAATGTCTTTAATAATATTGAGACATCCCATCCAAAAATCTCAGTATATTGTTATGCTTTTCTATTCTTTCCTTATATATTTTGTCCATTCCTAGTAAATTTATCCCAAGTTATTCTATCATTTTGTTGCAATTTTCCATTGTTTATTTAACTTCTTATTGCTAATGTAAGAAATCTATTGATTTTTACACATATATCCTCCGAGCAACTTAGTGAACTCTTATTAGTTCTGACATTTTTAGCTCGATCTCTTGTATGTTCTAGGTATCTTGTATATAATTCATATTATAGATTTATAATATCTTTTTCTTCCTTCTTCTCAAGTATGTACTTTTTCTTTCCTATTCTTCCTTTTAGTGCACTGGCCAGAAGCCCCAAAACAATGCAGATGTAGTAGTGAAAGTGGGCTGCCCTGTTTGATTCTTGACTTTAATGTAAATGCCTCAAGCTCTTCTCCATCAAATATTTACATCTGACTTTTCTTCATCATGTAAAAAAAGTGTCCATTTCTTTGCTTAGTTTAATGACTTTTTTTTTTTAAGAGCTATAATGGATGTGAAATTTTTATCAAATGCCTTTGGAGCTAGAATCCAGGTCATCATGTGGATTTTAGCATCCTTACTCTGGTTTCCTAATGACTCATTCTTGTATCCCCAGAATGAACCCTCAGAAGTCACAGTGCATTCTTTTAGTCACTGCTGGAGAGGATTTGTTTTTTCTAGAATCTTCTAGCTCTATGGGCTATAGCTTTCTATTTTTTTTAATTTTTATTGTTATGTTAATCATCATACATTACATCATCAGTTTTTGATGTAGTGTTCCATGATTGCATTATTTGTTTCAAAGGTACAGATCTGTGATTCAACAGTCTTGCACAATTCACTTACCATAGCACATACCCTCCCCAGTGTCTATCACCCAGTGACCCCATCCCTCCTACCCCCCCCCACTCCAGCAACCCTCAGTTTGTTTCCTGAGATTAAGAATTCCTCATATCAGTGAGGTCATATGATACATGTCTTTCTCTGATTGACTTACTTCGCTCAGCATAACACCCTCCAGTTCCATCCACGTCGTTGCAAATGGCAATAGCTTTCTATTTTTACACTATCTTTCTGTATCACTGTTAAGTCAGCCTCAAAAAAAAAAGGTGGAACTTTCCATTTTTTCCTAAACTCTAGAACAGTTTAAATATTTAAAAAAGTGTCTTTCCTTGAAGATTTGAGGAAATTTACATGTAAATTTATAGAGTCTTGGAGAATTGGTTGTCCTTAGGCAATGTTTTCTTTGATAATTCAAGTCCATTCTGGTCATTTATATTTTCCTAGAATATACTCCTTTTCATCAAGATATTTAAAATTCTTACCACTAATTTGTATCCTGAATTTGTTTTTTCTCTTCTCTTTCTGTAGTTATCTTTCTTTTCTCAAGACCCCTAATGTTACATATTTGTATGAATTCTCTCTTCTGTTTCCCCGACTGGATTTGCCAAAGGCCTACCTACTTACTTGCATTTTCAAATATATTCTTGGTTTTGTTCATTGATTCTATTTTGGGGAGGGTGCTAAATCATTAATTCCTCAGTGTGGGGTATATGTGTGTGTGTGTGCACGTGCGCGTGTGTGTTTGTGTGTGTATGCTTTTGTGGGGGGTTTTTTTGCCTTGTAGTCTCCCTATCTGATATTAACTGCCATTGCTTTGGTTTGCCTTTCCCTGATACAGCTTCTCCCACCTATTTAAAAATTTCCCATCTATTTCATTTTAAATAGGAAAATTTAAGTTAGTCTTTTCAAAATTTAAAATTCCTGTATTCTCAACAATTATCTCTTTTGGTTTTAGGTGTGTGTCCTGTAAACAGCACACAGATGAATTCTGTCTACACAACTTGAGAAGTTTATTCACTCAGCTTTATTATCTAATATGTAAAAGACTGTCCCTATGTCTGTCTGCCGTCTTGTTTTCTGGGTTGTTTTTTGCTTGTTTTAAGTTAGTTTCATGCTGTTTATTTGTATATTTCCCATTTCCTTTTTCTTGGAAGTTCTATATTCAATTTCTGATCTGGAAATTATATATACATTTTAAATTTATTTTAACCCATTATTCCTCTACCAACATCAAGAACCAAAGTATCTAGAACATTCTCCCACACCAAGATTTCGGCATGCTTTCAGTTCCTTTCTCTTACCACTTAGATTCTATGGACTTCTCTTGGCCATTCCATGAAGCCTATTCCTAAAAACTGCTAAGCCCCAAATTCCATGTGATGGTTAGCTAGGTATTTCTTAGCATAGCAACTCAAAACTAACTTAGAAGCCTTTTGTATATGTGGAACAAGATTTTACACACTTGAGGGAATTAGAAAGTATTTAGGAATATTAAGCACAGAGATAAGTTCAAGAACATAACCTGGACCCTCAGGTGAGGCCAAGTGGCATGAGCATACACCCTGCTGTCCGCCCCGCCCCTGCCGAACGTGCAGGGCCCCAGCAGCGTGGGGCTGCGGGCGCCGGGCAGGGCTGATACACCCAGAAGTCATTAACTTGTGGGGAACCCTGCATGGGGAGTTACCCACACACCTCTCTGCCTGGCTGTCCTCATCACAGACCACGTGTACAGTTCCATTCTTCATGGCCTTTCTCCATTATGGGGCATTCAGTTTCCTCCCCACTTGGCCTCGATTATTTTAGAATTATTAAAACAGGCTATAAACACTTTTAGTTTTAAAAAGACTCCTTTGGGCGACTGGGTGGCTCAGTCACTTAAGTGTCTGACTCTTGATTTCGGCTCAGGTCATGATCTTAGGGTCATGGGATCGAGCCCCACATCTGGCTTGGTGCTCAGCACGGAGTCTGCTTGTCCCTCTCCCTCTGCTCCTCCCCCTGCTGTGTTTTCTCTCTCTCTCTCTCACAAATAAAGAAATAAAATCTTTAAAAAGAGAGAGAGAGAGACTCCTTAACTACCTAATTGCCAATCTAAAATGTACCTAATTCAAATCCTAATCCATTTGGCCTTCCGGCACCTTTTCCCTCCAGATGGTTCTCTTCGGAGACTCTCTAAGCCCTAAGTCTTATCCTTAAAAATCTAGCCCCTCCTGGCTTCTGTGACATGATTCTCCTGGGTTTTCCTCATCTTCCTCACCTACCCGTTAGGTATTAACATTTCTCAGGATCCTGTCTGTGTCTGCTATTCTTTTCCATCCATAGGGCCTCCCCAGCCCCTCTCAGCAATTCCTAAGACTTCAACCACCACCGGGGCTGCAAACCCAGGCCCTGCCTAGACCTCTCTCAAGCACAAACCATCCCCTGATAGCGAACTCCCACCAGGTGTTCTGCAGGGGAAAACCCATACAAGATGAAGGATTCGGGGAGAAGGATTCTTGAAAGTGAAGATGACCCCAAAGTTAAACTGCCAAGGGCAAAGACCATTTTATCTACAACCAGTTGCTACTAAAGCTGGACCCAAAGCTCTCCACAGAGCTGAGTGTCTGGGGAAATTTGTCCATGGAGAATCTGTCCAGCCACAACTCATTATGCTGAACTCCACCACACCTGGCCACTAACTCACACCTGCCTGTTTTCCAGCTCAGCAAATACACTGCATTGTCACCCACTCCCTCTTCTGGGATTCCTTCCTTTCCTTCACCTTCCACCCACTCTGTGACCTGGGGGGCCCAGCCAAATCACCAGGAAGGATATGCTCATGCACACATTTCCTCCACCAAAATCTCTTGGGAGACCAGTCCCTGTAATTTTTTTAGAAATTCCATAATGTTATTCTAAAGAGACAAAATCACCCATCCACGTCGAGCCTGTCAATTCCAGGCCTTCAATCCTCTAAATCCACTTCACATTCTCTAGTCCAAAATCAGTCTTGGCCCAGGCCTGGTCATTTCTCCTCTGGGTTAGGTGACAGCACCCCACCTCACTTCCCTGTCTTTGGACTTGCCCCCCTCCCCACTTCCAGCCTTCTAAACTCCTTGGTGCCACCAGAGGGATCCAGAATCCAAACTGTTGTTCAGGCTCCTCCCTTGTTGACACCCCTCAATGACTCCCTTACTCCCTTTGGGGTCAATCACAACTCCTTCAGATGGCATTTAAGAGCCACCATGACCTGTTTCTCTGTAATCTTGTTTCTTCCAGGATCCCTCCCCCATTCTCCACACCAGCCATTCACTATCCCCCAAAGACTCCATGTTTTCTCCCAGCTCCAGAGTTCAGAGCACACTGCTTCCTGTCTTTATGACCTACTTCTCTGTGACCCTCAAGATTCAGCTCAAGGGTCACCTCCACCACCTCTGACTCTCAAGGATACAGTAAGTGCCCCTCAAGGCAATGCTCAAAACCTCCCTGTGAACCACAGCACACAGAATCGCCTCTCTTCTCTTCTCATCTCTTCCAACAGACCGTGTACTGCTTCAGGGCAGAAGCTCTATTTTCCTCTTATCTGTATCCTCAGAGCCTAACCAATAAGTGTCTATTGGGTGAATTTGGTTTCCATCTTTCACTAAACAAAGACATATATAACCACTGGTAAAATAGAAAATGTTATCACGATAATGGATAAAATTCAAATAATGACCCTGGCTATTCTATTTTCTTTACACTTGAAGGAAATCTGAAAATAGCAATTATTCTCTCTCACATTCTGTAAAGAGTATGGAATGACTATAGCTGCCAAAGGCACCAAGGTCCCCGAGAGCAGGGCCAGGTTTCAAGTGATCCTCTATGCCAAAGTGGGGTCCTAATGAGTGGTCATTAAACGAATTTCAGACTCAACTGTAGAAATATAAATACCAAGTCTTTCTCTAAGAAACTCATTCTTTCTTCTTTTCTCCCAATCTGTATTTTTATATACTGTTACCCACCTTGTTGACTGTACTCCCAGCCAAACTTCCTGGCGTCACTTAACGCCTGCCCCAAAAGGGCAGCTTGATGCATCAATTTCTTAGGAACACAGCCCACATTTACGCAAGTACCGCCAAGACCTGAGAAAGAAGATAATAGGTTTAATGTTTCCTCTGTGTCTGTGGGTGTATACATGGTTCTAAATACATGTAGAGCAGGTGTTGTTAAACCTGTGGAAATGACACATTCAGATGGTTGTGGGGCCAACAGCAGACCCCACAATAACACGCAAATGATTAAGCCAAACTTTTCAAATGAGGGTCTGTGAAGGAGACCCAAAGATGAGCAAAAATACAGATGTACACTTGAATAGTTTTCTGGGGAGAGAATCCAAAATTTTCATTTGAGTCTGACCCATAAAGGGATCAGAACTATATTAGATTAATTAGATAGATACCAGACCAAGGGCTGGAATCCCAGCTTCTAGCCTTTATTCTCTGTAAGTCTGACTCCTCCTCTGAGCCAATATTAGGTCCACTGCAAGCTGCCTGGTAACATCTACTCTCAATCTCAAGCAGCACAAAAAGGCCATGTGTGATGCCCCCGTGCAGGGCATGAGTCAGAAAACTCCCTCTCTGATCAGTCTCTCTTCTGGTAATTCAGAGAAATAGGATATTTATAGACAGGAGAGAAAGAAGGAACAGGGCAGGAGGAGAGAGGGAGAAAACAATGACAGGTACACAAAGGAATTTTTTAACATACAAATGTTAGAAGGAAAATCAAGATAGATTAGCTTTAGCGTATGAAATTCTAAGGTAAAATTTTTCAATAAATTTGAATTTTAAAACATGATTTTCTTATTTTGTCAGGGTTCCAGCAGAAAACAGATGACACCCTCAAGCTGGGAAACTGAGGAGAGTTTATAAAGAAATGATTACGGGGTGTGGGCAGGAAGAGCGAGGAGGAGCAGAATAGTGAGTGGGTCATCGCCAACCCCATGTGATGGGCAAAGCACACTGAGTGAGTGACAGCCCACGGGGGGCTGGCCATGACAGGGGAAGTGGCCTTCCATGCCTGCAGGGATCAGCAGGGCAGGAGCTGGGGGAATGAACACCCCCAACTCCACTCTCCTCCCTCCTTCTGTTCTCCTCCCATGACCACTAACTGGTCGAACCCAGGGGGAAGCCAGAGGGCAAGGTTGCCAATGCATTAGCTTTCTGGGGCACGGAAAAAGGTAGAGACATGAAGAATGGATCTGATCCATAAACAGAAAATATCCAACACGAAATCTGCGTGTTTTGTTAAAGTGAACGCTCTCATCTACAACTGGAAGCTCACTGTACACTGTGCTGATGGGACCTGAAGGATGACACACACTAACTTGACTGAGCATCATGCAGCCATTAGGGAGTCAGCGATGAAACTGAGGCAGAAACACAAGACAAGGTCATAGCAGACTTAGGTGAGCACCACACAGGATATACTGTGATTGCAACTAAGGGAAAAACACTGGTGCATGTGTGCAAGAATTATTATGGCACAAGTGTTGGAATACTGGAGGCACTGAATTTTTTCTTTTTGCAAAATCTTCCTTCATTACTTTTATATTAACTTTCCGAATCACCACTTGTTAACTATGCGATCTTAGGTCAGTTACTTAACCTCACAGAGACTTGCTTTCCTCACCTATGAAACAGGCTAGTTGTACCTCTTGAGACTGTTGTGAGGATTAACAAGATTAAAGAAAGACAAAGCCGGCTGTAAAGAGCAGAAAACTACAAGAGTCACAATAAAAAAACACTGCTTACCCCAGGACATGCCCTGAGGTGATGGGACCACAAAGTCTAGCACCATAACTTTCTTTCCCAAGATGGCAGCTTCCTACAAAAAAAAAAAAAGCTACATATAAAGATCTTGTCATTTTCCTGACAACCCCCCAATTTTTCTCTCCCTGAAAGGAAAAGACTGTGGAAGAACACAGTCCCTTCTCTTTATTAATTCAATAAAAGCCCTGGACTGTAACATCAAAATTGGCTTTTTTAAAGTAGCTGAAGAAATGCTTACAGCAACCCAGGAAAATTTTCTGGTTTCATTATTTTCATACCTGTGCACATGCAAGGCCACCAGAACCTCCCCCAATGACAATGAGGTCATAATCGTATGCTGCATCTTCCTGAAGGAGCTTCTGTAATAAGCCACTCTGATGAGCCTACGAATCAAAGGAGAGAGGAGGCATGACCTGTCTTAAATCTGTTCCTTTGTACCCTATGTTGAATCAGCATGGACTGCTTTTCTAAAACTCTTATTAATAGTCCCTAATTCATCTAAGTTCAAATTTTAAATTTATCTAGATGGTATTCAAATAGGGTCCCACTAGATAGAACTTATGCTAAGTACGTACATTTTTGTTCATTATCACCTGATGGCTACACGTGTGTCAAATGACCCATAGGTCACAGCTTTATGTCAGGTGAGGTCATTTTCCTTGGTCTAATCATCAAAGTATTATAACTAAGTAAAATAGCCATATACCATTTTTCAAGATCCTCTATCTTTTGTTTACCGGTGCTAGGCTTTATTTTGAAAACAATTCTTAAGCATCATCAGCAGGACATGCACATCAAATTTTTACATGGTTTCTCATAAATTGACCTATATTTTGCAGCATCCTGGTAAACTTCCTATACAACACAAAATTTTGCTTTTTCTTTCAGCAATGGTCATAAGGCTAGCTCTGCATGATAGTTTCCTGCTCACTCGGCCCTCCCTTCTGATCAGAAGTAGCTTAGGCAAGTTGAGACAATCAATGCATGATGTAGCAATAGTTTTATGTGAAGGTGGGTGCTCCACCCCATGAAGCTGGCTTTAGAAACACCATGTGGCACCAGCTCATCCTGGGAAGCACAGTGGAAGTACTCTATCACTGTAGGACTCAGCACATGGCACATGGCCCCAGATGGATGAGTGCCCATGGAGGCTTTTGGCACATTCTAAAAAGGATTCCTTTGGCCTCCTTACTATTAGGTGCCCTAAGGAAAATACATCTCCTAAGTATGTGCCATGCAGTATAACTCTGCATCTCCAGATTCATCCTCTGACATCTTTTCCAGGTTAGGAATGGTAAGACCAGCACTTCCCGAGGTGTTTCGGGGCCTCTCATTATGCTACATACCACCACATGAGCTGAGGTGGAGCTTTTGGGACTAATGCAGGCTGTTAATAGATAACGAAGCTGATCATAGATTAACATAAATCCAGACAATCTAGTTTCCCAAGAAAATGTAATTTTAAGTTAAAGTCTCAAATATAAGTATTTAATCACTGATCACTACCATTTACATACATACATAAACAAATACAAAGGAACACAATTTTAATAAAAGGAAGTAGTTATAAAACAAGGACCTAACTTAAGAACATCAATTTTATCTATCACCACTTTCAAGATTATCTGATAACCATCCTCTATGCTTTTCCACTTTACAACTTCCAAAAGACAAATGAATAGACTCCTTTTTTTTTAAGATTTTATTTAGACAGAGAGACAACAAGTGAGCGCACCAGCAGGGGGAGTAGCAGGTAGAGGGAGAGGGAGAAGCAGGCTCCCTGCTGAGCAGGGAGCCAGATCAGGGCTTAGTCCCAAGACCCTGGGATCATGACCTGAGCCCCAGGCAGACGCTTAACCGACTAAGCCCCCCAGGCGCCCCATGAATAGACTCCTTTTTAAAAGCCATTTTCTCCCCTTTTAGATAGATTTAAAACCAAACTTTGAATAGCATTAAAAACATATAATACCATTATTACCTGGAAAGTTTGATCGCATCCACCCATATGCACTTTATTCACAAAAATATTGGGCACGGTTTTCTGATTAGTGATCTCTGACAACACTTCTTGGACATTGGCCCCATCATCTGAATAATAAAAACTTAAATATATAAGAACATTGAAAGGGTTCCAAACTTTTGGGAGTTGAACAGAAGTGTTACAACACCAGACGCTCACATGCACGCACCCATAAAACGTCAGTACTTACATATTTACATATTATATAACTTCATGAAATGATGACTCAGGAAGGGGAAACACCTGTTTTCAAAGGAAACCTTAAAGAATAAAGACAAACCTACAAATTCATTTAAAACGAACCCTTCTAAATTAGATTTTGATCTATCATTCAATGGCCTTGCTGGGACAAATAAATAAAAATCCTCTTAAAAGAACAAATATCAGGATAAAACCTGCTTCCACTGTCATAACTCAGAAAATGTGTCCTACAATTACATTTGAAAAATCTTTATGATCCATGATCCAAAATGTCTCCTCCACCCCTAAAAATAACACAGGGCCACAACTACTTATGACTGCCCTATGTGGTATACACTGTAGAAAAGTCTAAGCTAAAAGGAGTTGGTGAAGTCTGGTGAAGGCAGAGATCAAACTCTTTTCTGTTTACCACCCTGTTTCCCACCTTTGCAGATCACAAGCGTGGGTAAAACTCTTGGTTAATATTAGATGGATGGATGCATGCATGACAAGAATTAAAAATATAAAGCTGAAAAATTATGTGTTCCCCTCATGTGTAATACAGTCAGGAAATAAGGGTAGTTTTTTTCCATTTATTACAGCTTAATCTATTTTGCCAGAAAGTTGACAGATACATATTAAATGCCTGAAATACTCCATCCTTAGCAGTATACACATCTTCTTCCTGCCCCCTTTCCTCAAATATGAAAAGTATATAAATAAAAAAAATCTACACCAAATTATTTGCCGTATAGAGTTCTATTTTCTGCATGGTTGAAAGTAGACAAAAACAGCTCACCTAACCCAAAGGGACAAGAGAAAATTGAATTGAACAAAGCAAATGGGAAGTAGTCAATCTTGTTGACATTTATTACAAACAAAAGTATACACTACCCATTCTACTTACCAACTCGATCAAGTTCCAAGATATTACATTCAACTCCCAAAGAAGAAAACAGTTCTTTAACCTGGAACAAAAATTTACTGGAGTTTTACTCTCATAAGGATTCAACAGAGTTATGAAATATGGACACAAAGGTGTCCAAAGAAAATGTTCAGTTCTCCAAATTGCAGCCAAAGTAGTATTTTAAAGCCCACTTTTCACCATTACTTAACAACTTTCAGTGCCCTCAGCCCTCAAGATAAAGTCCAGATGTTTCGCTTCCAAGATGGAGACACTGGTAGCTTAGCAGACCTGCTCCCTGGTGAAACACCCACAACTGGTGAAAATTATTAAAACAAAACAAAACAAAACCCAAAAAACAAACAAAAAAACAAACATTTAAAGTCTCCGGGGATTGTCCAAAGGGCACACGCCAAATGAAACATTTAGTCAAGAAGATCTGGTAGATGTCAATAAGAACAGGCAGAGTCAGTGTCTGTTCTTCCCTTCCCTGCCCTAGAAGCTCCACTTCAAGTGAGTGTGGATAAGACTGAAATCGCTGTCACCAGAAGGGGCAGGCCACCAGCATTTCCTAGTCTTCTCATAGCTCTGAGTGGCAAAGGCTAACTTCCTGGCAAGCGTGGCTAACAACACAGGGACTCCTTTCCTCCCTTCCTCCACACAGCCCCCACTCAGACAGCAAAGGCTCTACCCCATGCTGAAACTATTGTAGAGCAAGGTTTCAGGCTGGAGAGGTAAGCCAAGAAGACCAGAGGTTACAGTCCCCACCCAGAGCCCTGCTCATAAAGTAGGGCTGTCACTCTGAGAGAATCAGGTCACTGTCCTACCCCTAGTTCTGAAGCAAGGTCTCAGAGATTTTGCTCAGGGGAAGAGGTAAACCATGAGATCACAGAGCTCCAAAGCTCTCCAAAAGAAATGACTTTATTTGAAATAGACCGTGTGGAAGGGCAAATCTAAAGGCAATGGAGATTTTGGTGGTAAGCAACAAAGAGAAGGCTGGTGGCTTCATTAGAGTAACAGGCTAAGCTGCAAGCCAGCAAATTTACCAGAGAACACTGGGATAGAGATCATTAAGAACAGTCCCTCTAGGGTCAGAATAAGCCACAAACATGCCTCAAAAACTACCCCTGAATGGAGCCCAGATTTAACTGGACAAGAGTGTGGAACAATTTATATCCCAGGACATGGTCAAAAACAACAGAGCAACTAGCCTGCAATTAGGGGGGCTTAACATCTGGGTATGATACCAACGGAGACAGAAAACATAACACAAAACAGGTGATAGGGATTAAGGAGGGCACTTGTTGGGATGAGCACCGGATGTTGTATGGAATTGCTGAATCACTACGCTGTACACCTGAAACTAAGAAACACTGTATGTTAACTGGAGTTCAAATGAAAACTTAATTTAAAAAAAGAAAAGAAAAAGAAAAACATTACACAGACAGCCAACTAGAGCCCTGCTAAAATCTCTGTCATTCCAGGGTGACTGTGCACACACCCAAGAGGGCACACTCTGAGAAGTGACATCAGAGGCTCCATCTTTTGGTGGAAATAAACTTCCCTTAATTAATCCTGCCAACTTACTATAGAGAAATAAAGAAGAAAACAAAATAAGCCACAAAGAGGGACGAGTCAGTACCTGGAGTTGCTACAATATCCCACCTGAAATGTCCAGGTTCCAACCAAAAACACTACTAGGCATTCAAAGAAACCGGAAAGTGGATCCATAAACAGGAAGAAAAGCAGTCAAGAGAAACAACCTCTGAGAAGGCCCAGATGTCATACTGAATACACAAAGTAGCCATTACAAATATGTTCAAAGAATTAAATAAAATTATGCTTAAGGAGATGAAGAAAGGTAACAGGAATTATTTTTAAAAATTAAATGGAAAGTATAGAGTTGGAAAGCACAATAAAATGAAGAGTTCACTAGAGTGCTTCAACAATAGATTTAAACTGGCAGAAGAAAGAATTAGCATACTTGAGGACAGATCAATGGAGATTGTGCAACCTGACGCCACAGAAAAAGAAGATTGAGGAAAAATGGATGTCTCAGAGAAACATGAGACACTACTAAGCACACCAACATACACAGTGTGAATAGGAGATAAAGGAAAGAGAATAAAGGAGTACAAACTTTTTTGAAGAAATGTCCAAAACATCCCAAATTTGAAAAGTAGTAATCTACACATCCAAGAAGCTCAACAATCTCCAAGTAAGATAACTTAATAGGAGCTCTGGAAACTGGTCAAAGATCTACAACAATGAAGTGTATGCTCAATGAAGAAAATGCCACATTTAAAATGGTAGAGGGGCACCTGGGTGGCTCAGTCGTTAAGCGTCTGCCTTCGGCTCAGGTCATGATCCCAGGGTCCTGGGATTGAGCCCTGCATCGGGCTCCCTGCTCCACGGGAAGCCTGCTTCTCCCTCTCCCACTCCCCCTGCTTGTGTTCCCTCTCTCGCTGTCTCTCTCTGTCAAATAAATAAATAAATAAAATCTTTTAAAAATTTAAAAATAAAATAAAATGGTAGAAAATTCTGTGGCATTCTTTTTTTTTTTTTAAAAGACTTTTTATTTATTTATTTAACAGAGAGAGACATAGCGAGAGCAGGAACACAAGCAGGGGGAGTGGGAGAGGGAGAAGCAGGCTTCCCGCAGAGCGGAAAGCCCGATGTGGGACTCGATCCCAGGACCCTGGGATCATGACCTGAGCCAAAGGCAGACGCTTAATGACTGAGCCACCCAGGCGCCCAATTCTGTGGCATTCTTAATGGCCCTTACCTCACCCACTCCTTGATGCTCCAAGGCACAGTAAGAGGTGAGTGGCAGCCTGGACCCCAGCTCCCTTCCACAAAATGGAGAGAGCAGAGAGATCAAATTTGCAATGTTCTAAAGTCAGGGCCGCCTAAGGGATTTCTCTATGATGTCTAACACAGACTATACAGATAGTCAAAAGTGGCTGGGATCTTAGGCTAAAGAAAGCCATGAGAAGCAGTGGTCATGGCTAGTGAAAACTGAAAATGGACTTCATATCCCAGGACATGGTAGACACCTGGGGGCAAGAAATTACAGGCAGAAGAATACAACAGAACAGGTAAGGTCCCAAGAAGAAGGAGCGGGGAGATTAAGGAATTTAACACACCTTAAAACAGCCTTGTATACAGGAAAACTGAGCCCATGTGTGAAAAGCACATACAAGCCCAGGGGAGACAAATGCCCAGAAAAGGCCTAAGAAGTCCTTAAGCCTTCATGCTACACCGATTAGTGAAGTTCTTCCCAAGCATGAAGCCAGTCTGCAAAGACTATGAGAGGCAGCTGTTTTATATGCTGAATTTTCAACAAAAGATCATATGCATACAAAGAAACAAAAGAACATGGCCCATTCAAAGGAAAAAATAAATCTCCAAAAACATCCTGAACAAATACAGCCTTCAGATTTACTAGACAAAGACTTTAAAACAACTATTTTAAATACACTCAAAGAGGAAAATACAAAGAGCTAACAGAAATCAGGAAAATGATATGGAAACAAAATAAGATTATTAACAAAAAGACAGAAAGAACCACATAGGAACTCTAAAACTGAAAAATACAATAACTGAATTGAAAAATTCACTAGAGTGGTTGAACGAAACACTCCAACAGGCAGAAAAAAGAATCAGTGAATTTGAAGACAGGGAATTTGAAATTATTGAGTCTGAGGCACAAAAATAAAAAAGAATGAAGAAAAATGAACACAGAATAGCAGATTTGAGGGACATCATAAAGTAAAACAATATATACATTATGGGAGTTCAAGAAGAAAGGATCATAAAGCTTATTTGAAGAAATCATGACCAAAAACTCCCCAAATTTGAGGAAAGATGTGGATATACAAACACAAGAAGCTCAAAAACCTCCAAGAAGGAAAAGCCCAAAGAGACCCATACCAAGACACACTGTAATCAAACTGCTGAAAAACAAAAACAAGGAGATAATATTGAAAGCAGCAAGAAAAAAGGAACTTATCAAGTACAAGGAATCCTCCTAAGATTATCCATGGATTTTTCAGTCAAAACCTTGCAGTCCAGAGACGAAAGGATGAAATATTTAAAGTGTTAAAAGAAAAACACTATCGGGACACTTGGGTGGCTCAGTCAGTTAAGCATCTGCCTTCAGCTCAGGCCATGATCCCAGAGTCCTGGGATTGAGCCCCACATCTGCTTCTCCCTCTCCCTCTGCCACACCCCCTGCTTGTGCACGCTCTCTCTCGCTCAAATAAATAAAATCTTTAAAAAAAATAAAAGAAAAAAAACTATCAACCAAGAATTCTATATCTGGCAAAAAGAAAAAACAAAACAAAACAAAAAACCCAAAACAAACAAAAAACAATCCTTCAGATATGAGGGAAAAATTAAGACTTTCCCAGACAAACAAAAGTTGAGGGAGTATTAATACTAGACCTGCCCTACAAGAAATGCTATTGGGAGTTCTTCAAGTTGAAATGAAAAAATGCTATTCAGGAATTCAAAGCCATATGAAAATGCAAAGTTCTTCAGTAAAAGTAAATGTATGGATAAACATAGAAAGAAGTATTATTATAATTTTAGTTCATAATCATGTTTTCTTACTCTTCTATAAGATTTTAAAAAACAATAGCATAAAAATAACTACCAATCTATGATAATGGGTACACAACAAAGAAAGACGTAATCTGTGAGACTGATAACGTAAAAAGAGGCAGAATATAAAGGAGCAGAGTTTTTGTGTGGGATGGAAATTAAATTGTTATCAGTTTGAAACAAATAATACCTTTAGGATGCTATATGTAATCCCCATGGTAAACACAAAAATATCTAGTAAATATACACAAAAGGACAGGGGAAGGATCACTAAAAAAATAAACACAAAAGAAGACTGTAAGAAAGAAAATGATGGACAAAAAAACTATGATACCCACAAAACAAATAAAATGGCAAAAGTATTTCCCTTGGGTGCTTGGGTGGCTTAGTCAATTGAGGGTCTGCCTTTGGCTCAGGTCATGATCCCAGAGCCCTGGGATTAAGTCCCACATGGGGCTCCCTGCTCAGCGGGGAGTCTGCTTCTTCCTCTGCCCACCCCCAAAAAAATAAATGAATAAAATCTTTAAAAAAAAGTCCTTCCCTAACAATAATTACTTTAAATATAAATGGATTAAACTCTCCAATCAAAAGACATAGACTGGCAGAATGGATAAAAGGACAGGATCATGCTGTCTAGAAGACACTCATTTTAGACCTAAGGACACACATCAGTTGAAAGTGAGAGGATGGAGGAGCGCCTGGGTGGCTCAGTCGTTAAGTGTCTGCCTTCAGCTCAGGTCATGATCCCAGGGTCCTGCGATCAAACCCTGCATCGGGCTCCCTGCTCATCGGAGCCTGCTTCTCCCTCTCCCTCTGCCTGCCACTCTGCCCACTTGTGCTCTCTATCTCTCTGTCAAATAAATAAATAAAATTTTCAAAAAAAAAAAAAAAAAAGGAAGTGAGAGGATGGAAAAAGATATTCCATGTATACAGTAAAGAAAAGAGAGAAGGCATGGCTCTACTGATAAAGGGCAAACTTTATATCAAAACTGTTAAAAGAGACTAAAAAGGATATTATGTAATGATAAAAGAATTATACAATATACAATCATAAAAATATATCCACCAACATCAAAGCTTCAAATATAGGGTACAAACACTAAACAAATTGAAGATAGAAATGGACAGAATTACAATTATAATAAGAGACTTCAATATTTCACTTTCAAAACTGCATAGAACAATCAGACGAAAGATCAATAAGGAACCAGAGGACTGGAAGAATACTGCAGACCAAATGGATTTCATAGACATATTATAAAGCACTCTATCCAAGGTAAACAGAATACACATCTCAAGTACACATGGAACATTCTCCACAACAGACTATATACTAAGCCACAAAACAAGCCTTAATTTTAAAAATGAAATCATACAAAGTATCTTTTTTGATCATAGTAGAATGAAACTAAAAATCAATAGCAGAAAGAAAACTAGGAAATCCACAAATACGTGGAAATTAAACAACACACTCTTAAACAATTGGTCAATGAAGAAGTCACAAGGGAAATTAGAGAATATCTTGACAAAGGAAAATAAAACATACTAAAGAAGACATAACAAAATTCATGAAATGCAGTGAAAGTAGCAATTAAAGGAAAATATATAGCTATAAATGCTTATGTTAAAAAAGAAGAAAGATCTTAAATCAATAACCTAACTTCACACCTTAAGGAACTAGAAAGAGCATATAACTAAACTCAAAGCTAGCAAAGGGGAGGAAATAACATAAACATTAGAGCAGAGATAAACAAAATAGAGAATAGAAAACAATAGAGAAAATCAGCAAAACTAAGAGTTACTTCTTTGAGAAGATCTACAAAACTGACATAACTTTAGCTATACTAAGAAAAAAACAGAGAAGACTCAAATAACTAACATCAGAATTGAAAGGGGGACAATTACTACTGTTTTTACAGAAAGTAAAAGGATTATGAGAGTACTATGAACAACTATATGTTAACAAATTAGATCATTTAGACGAAATTTACAAATCCCTAGAAACACACAACCTACTAAGACTGAATCACGAATAAATGAATAGTAAATGTGAATAGACCTGTAATTAGTAAGGAGACTGAATCTGTAATCAAAAGCTTCCCAACAAAGAAAAGCCCAGAACTAGATGGCTTCACTGGTGAATTCTACCAAACATATAAAGAAGAATAAACACCAATCCTCCTCAAACTCTTCCAAAAAATCGAAAAGGGTACACTTCTAAACTCACCTGGTAAGGCCACCATTATCCTTATACCAAAGCCAGACAAAGATACTACAAGAAAGCTACAAACCAACCACAGACCCTGATGAATAGTGACACAAAAATCCTCAACAAAATACTAGCAATACAAATTCAACAGTATATTTTAAAGATTATACAACATGACCAAGTGGGATTTATTCCTAGAATGTAAGGATGATTCAACATATAAACACAGATCAACGTAATACACCACATTAACAGAATGAAGGGAAAAAACTACACGATCATCTCAATGAATGCAGATAAAGCATTTAAGAAAATTCAACATTTTTTTTTCATGATAAAAACACTCAAAAAACTAAGAATAAAAGAAAACTACCCCAACATACTAAAGACCATATATGAAAAGACCACAGATAATATCATACTTGGTGGTGAAAGACTGAAAGCATTTCCTGTAAGACCAGGAACAAAACAATGATGTCCACTTTCACCATTTCTATTCAACATAGTACTGAAAATCTGAGTCAGAGAAAAAGGACAAGAAAAAGAAATAAAAGACATCAAAATTGGAAAAGAAGTAAAACTTTCTCTGTTCACTGACTACATCTGATATGTATAAAACTCTAACGATTGTACAAAAAAAAACTTAATAAATTCAGCAAAGTTGTAGGATACAAAATCAACACAAAAAAATCAGTTGCTTTTCTATATATATTAACAATGAACAATCTAAGAGAAATTAAGAAAAAATTCCACTTACAATAGCATAAAGAAGCATACTTAGGAATAAACTTAGGAGGCAAAGATTTCTACACTGAAAACTACATATTACTGAAAGAATTAAAGACACCAATAAATGGAAAGAAACCCCATGTTCATGGACTAGAAGACTTCATATTGGTAATACTACCCAAAGTGATCTACAGATTTAGTGCAATCTCTATCAAAACCCCAAAAACAAATTTTGTAAAAATGCATACAGATATTAGCCATTAACAAATGGCCAATGAGGACATGAAAAGATAGTCAACATCACTAGCCATCAGGGAAATGCAAATCAAAACCATAATAAGATACCACTTCATGTTCATTAGGATAACTACTATCAAAACAAAAACAAAACAAAAAAACAGAAAATAACAAGTGTTATTTTCCCTGAAAGTGAGGATTTGGAGAAACTGGAAAATTTGTGCACTGTTGGTGGAAAAATGAAATGGCATGACCTCTATAGAAAACAGTATGGTGGTTCCTCAAAAAATAAAAAATAGAACTACCTTATATGTGATCCAGCAATTCCCACCTCTGAGTACATACCCAAAATAATTCAAAGGAGGGACTCAAACACATATTTGTACACCCATGTTCACAGCAGCAACATTCACTATGGCCAAAAGGTGGAGGAGACCCAATGGATGAACTGACAAACATCATGTAGTAAATACATACACACAATGGAATATTAATCAGGAGAGAAATTCTGACACAGGTAACAACATGGATGAGCTCTGAGGACACTGTGCTCAGTGAAATAAGCGAGTCACAAATGATTCCACTTATATGAGGTAACAAGCTTAGTGAAATTCATAGAGACAGAAAGCAGAATGGTGGTTTCCAAGGCTTGATGGGAGGGGGAATGAGGAACTCAGTTGGGGAAGATGAAAGACAGATGGCAGGCATGGTTCACAACAATGGTTAAAATAGTCAAGTTTGTGTTATATATATTTTACTACCCCCCCAAAAGCTAATAATAGATGTGTAAAATTTTAACATACAAACATATGAATTCAGGGCTGGGGAAACATGGCTTAAAGTTAATGTGAGCAAGGGATTTAAAATATCAGGGCATTTTCTCCACTGTAGTTTGGGCCATTATCTTGTATCTGATTTGAACAATAGCTTCCAGACTGTCTAGCAGCTTCCACACTTAGTCTAATCTTCACACCACTGACAGATTTCAAATCACAGACCTTTCACTCCTCTTCTCAAAAGTCTGAGATGGCTCTGCCTACATCATCAAGTCCACACTTAGCAGCATTTTAAGGTCTCACCAATATCACTTTGAAAGTAAATTTCCAGCCATTTTCCAATTTACTCTTCTGATTTCTATCATATCTCCTCCATCCAGCCACACTATTTTCATTTCATCATCTCCTAGTTTTGCTTATACTAATGCCCTAGCTAGATGCTCTTTCTTACCTACAGATATCCAACATATCCCTCAAGGAACAGCTTAGTTTCCCTGAAAATTTTCTGATCTCCCATAGAAGCAACTGTCTTTGTCTCTCATTCCCACAGCCCTTTTTTTTTTTTTTACAGGTACTTCCTGCAGGACAGGACAGCTATTTGATTACTGCTCACTAGACTATGAGTTCTTGGGAAGAAAGACCACAGTTTATTCATTTTCGTGTCCCAAACATTGGGCCCCCATAACGCTTGCTGAATGATATTAGTGGTCCAATCAAGGAACAAACCTCTCTATTGGACTCTGTGCAGGTAAGGACAGATGTGGAATATGGTGTCCAATTTGGGGTGATACATTTCAAAGGTTCATAATCAAGCTATCACACAATCAAATGAGTGAAGTGTCACGTGTATAGATAAATGATATGAGTACATAAAGAAAGTGGGCTGCTTAGCCAGACAAGAAAAACACTCAGGGAAAATACAAAGAAATCTGCCATCCAAGTAGAAGCAGGTTCTTAATTCTATGCACTGGAGTAACATTCAACTCCAAAACTGAGTATATATTTCAGGGAGACAAATTTTGCCTCAATTTAAAACAAAAAAAAAATTCTTATAATCAGAGCTGTCCAATTATGTAATGGGACTGAAACTAGTGGCCACATTATTGGTAGTGTTGACAAACACAGGGTGGAGGAGGATCAACTGTCCTAAGATTTTCTGCATCAGCAAAGGTTTAACTAGAATGACCTAAGACCATTTATTAGTTTAACACACATTAAATGCCTGACACTGTTCTAGACCCCAGTGATATAGCAGTAGACAGGCACAGTTCTGATCTCTTGGCCCTTTTATAAGCTCCAAAGGACAACTTAAAAACAAAACAAAACGATAGAAGGCAGTGCTTAGAACAGACCAATGCATATGTAAGAACCAGATGGATGATGAGTGAGCATTCAAAATAGCACAGAAGATGGATTCTCCAATAAATGAAGCAGGGATAACTGATAAGTCATAAAGAAAAAAACAAACTGGATCCCCACTCAGCATCAAGTACAGGTGGAATAAAGAAGGTGAGTGTGAAAAGCACACCCTAAAACTTACAAGACCTAAAACAGGAGACTATCTTTATGACCTCAGAGTAGAAACAGGTTTTTTAAATGTGACATAAAAAGCACAAACTATCAAAGGGAAAAAAAAGTGACAGATTCAACTACATTAAACTTGGCAAATTTCAGTTAGCTAAAAGATCCCATAATCAGAGTGAAAAGAAAAGCCAAATCTGGGACATTTCCAACATATATATCCAAAGGATTAGTATCCAAAATATACAAAGAATACCTAAAAATCAGTACAAAAATAAAAACATAACAGAGAAATAAGTAAAAGCTGTAAACACTTCATAGAAGAGGAAACCCAAATGACCCATAAACACAAGAGAAGATGTTCAACTTCTTCAGGGAAATGCAAAATTAAAGCCACAGTAAACTACCATTTCATAACTGCCAGAATGGCAATAATTAAATGTATCAATCACTGGCAAGCAAGTAGAGCAAGGGGAACTGTTCTATACTGCCAGTGGGAGAGTAAATTGGTATGATCGCTTGGAAAAACATCTTGGCATCACTTAGGCAAAGTAGAAATCATGCATCCTCTATGGTCCAGTAATTCAGCTTCAAGATATCTATCTACTCTAAGTGTTACACACATGCACTGGAAGATATGTGCAAGAAAAGGCACAGCTGTATTGTTTTCAAGAGCAAAATACTAGACACAGCACAATCAATAAACTATGGTATGATTCATCCTAGGGATTACAGATATGAAAATTAACAAACCACAGCTACAGATACTAACATGCATGATTCTCTAAAACATAACTGTTGAGAAAAAAACTGCAAAATAATACGTATGTATGATAAAGTACCAAAACACGCCAAAAGGAACAAAATACCATTTAAAGATATACATGTATTTGGCAAAACTATAAAGAAAAGCAAGGAATTTTGGATAGTGGTTAACCCTGGGGGGAGGGAGGAGTATGTAATGTGAATATTAATAAAGGGAATCCTCACTAAATGTAGTTAGGAGATTTAGCAGGGATAGTTCTCATGCCCTACCACTCTCATCAATTGCAAACCCAACAAGGAAGAGAAGGACCTTGCTCAGATACTACGTTAGTACCCCAGCAGAAAGAACAGCTTTCTTCTCCCCAGGAACAGACCAGCCAATGAGAGACTGTTACAACACAGCCAGTGAAAAGTCATTATGCTTGGAACTCCCAGTTTACTCCAATGGACTTTTTGTTTATAAAGCCCTCCCCAACACTACCTACCACCCTTCCCCTATAAAAGAGCATCCCTCTCCTCTGTTGAGCAGACTTGCCTATGGTTTTGCCTATGGTTTCATGGTACCTTGCTTGTTCTGGATTGTAATTCTCTGCTATTCCTGAATAAACTCATTTTTGCTGGTGAGATAACTAGCAGTTTTACTTTTTAAGGTTAGCAGTTTAATCGGGGAGAGACATTCAAGGTGTCCAAAATACTAGTGTTTTATTATTCTTTAAGATGTATATGCATGATATATATGTTTTCTGAAACAATATACAAGGCAATGTAAACTTGAAAATAAATCTGAAAAACATAGCCTATAATTTGACAAACCTAACCCAAGAGTTTGTTTTTGTATATTCCATTTATTGTTATTTCAACTTTTTGATAATGTATAGTTCAAAATATTGAAAGTCCCTATCATACAGATGGGTTTATCTTCCAAAGGTTCGTTTCTAAGTGGGTTATTTTTTCCACTAAGAACAAATGTGCCCCTAAAAATAATGCTGTATTCCCAGCTAGCCACCCCCCCCAAAGTTAAGGTAGTGTGCAAGACAGGTGAAATTACTCATCACCTGGTACCATCCTCTCACCCCTCATTATGTTCATTTTACAAGATGTAGAAACCAGGGCTCCGTGGGGTTCTGTAACCTGGTCAAGGTCACGCGGTTAGAAAGTGGGATCTGAATCCAGCTCTAGTCTACTCCCAAATCGTGGCCTCTCCTCATACTACCCTTTTACCAGGCAAAAACTTTCCGGAAATCCCCTTTATCTCACCAAGTAAACTCTTGATAAAGAAGCCAACGTCAGGCTAACAGCCAGAAGCGGGAGGACCAGCGGTTAACCCCCCAGGCGGAGGCCCCAGAACAAGTACGCTGAGCCTAGGAGGTGGGCAGCGTGGCCGCCTCTCCAGCGGTGCCAAAGGGGCCACGCCACAGGGCCCAGTCCTCATTCCGTGTCACCACCACCCGCAGGCCCGGGTCCGGAGTCCCGGCCGCCGAGCACTCGCGCCGCCTCCCGGTTCGCTGAACGGGCGGGACTCGTGCCCCAGGGTCACGGGAGGGATAAGTCCCCAGGACTCCGGAAGACCCCGCCTCCCCCAGGCTCCCACTGCCCCCGCCACCAGCCGGCCGGGACCCCCGCTCCGGCCGGCCGCGCCCCCGCCCCACCTACCCGCGCGCTGTGCGGGCAGTAACTCTTGCTGAAGATCATCACTCGGTTGCTCTCGATGAGGCCCAGGAGGCGGCGCCGCAGCTCCTCGCGGGCCTCGGAGGACGAGCGGCCGGTGCCGGGGGACGACAGGCGGGCCCGGCGCCCTGGCGGTGAAGACATGGGCACGCCGCGGACACTGCCCAGGCGGCGGTTGGGGACCGCGCCCACCTTCACCGGCCCCGGCGATGTCTGTGCCCGCGGCGGCGGTGGTGGCGGTGGCTGTGCCAGGGCGGCGGTGTCGCTCCCGGCCTGGCCGGGGCAGTTCAGGGACCGAGAGGCGGGCGTTGGCGCCGGGAGTGGACCTGGGAACGGGGAAAAGCGAACACCACCCAAGCCAGGTACCTGCCGCCAAGTCGGCGGAACCGCCGCTCGCGCCGCCCCGCCCCCGGCGCCGCCCCGCCCCCGGCGCCGCCCCGCCCCCGGCGCCGCCCCGCCCCCGGCGCCGCCCCGCCCCCGGCGCCGCCCCGCCCCCGGCGCCGCCCCGCCCCCGGCGCCGCCCCGCCCCCGGCGCCGCCCCGCCCCCGGCACCGCCCCGCCCCCGGCACCGCCCCGCCCCCGGCACCGCCCCGCGCATGCGAACTAGGCCGTTCCTGGCCACCGGGAGTCTTCATCCCTTCTCAGAGTTGGAGGTCTATCTGCCACCTTATTATCCGTTTTGTGTGCACATCCTCCGATCGCCCAGTCTCCGTGATGCGGCCCTGGGTTGCCCCATGTGGAATACTTTCCATGCCTCGTAATCTCCACTAGCCCCTTGAAACCATCTTAAAAGTAGACATACCTCAGTGAGGATAGATGTCTCAATCTTATGAAAAGAGTGAATAAATAAAGTCATCTTTAGGAAAAATGGTTATTTTTTTTTTTTTACTTTAAGTTTCTATTTTAATTCCAGTTAGTCAACATACAGCGTTATATTAGTTTCAGGTGTGCACTTCCATACATCCTCGGGTACTCAGAACCTGTTTTATCCATCCCCTCACCCACCTCCCCTCTGGTAGCCATCAGTTTGTTCTCTGTAGTTAGGAGTCTGTTTCTTAGTTTGTCTCTTTTATTTTTCCTTGTTCATTTGTTTTGTTTCTTTAATTCCACATATGAGTGAAATCATATATTTGTCTTTCTCTGACTGGTTTATTTCTCTTAGCATTATACTCTCTAGTTCCAACCATGTTGCTGCAAATGGCAAGATTTCATACTTTTTATGGCTGAATAATAATCCATTCTATAATATATATTATTTTACTATATATAATATATATTATTACATACATATGTAATACATATATATATACACATCTATATATACCACATCTTCTTTATCCATTCATCAATTGATAGACACTTGGACAGCTTCCATATCTTGGCTATTGTAAATAATGCTGCTATAAACATAGGGGTGCATGTATCTCTTTGAATTAACGTTTTCATATTCTTTGGGCAAATACCCAGATTGCTGGATCATAAGGTAGTTCTATTTTTTAACTTTTTGAGGAACCTCCATACTGGTTCCCATTCCCACCCACAGTGCACGAGGGTTGCTTTTTCTCCCTATCCTCACCAACACCTGTTGTTTCCTCTGTTGTTGATTTTAGCCATTCTGACAGATGTGAGGTGACATCTCATTGTGGTTTTGATCTGTATTTCCTGATGATAAGTGATGGTGAGCATCTTTTCATGTGTCTGTTGACCAAGATGATTATTTTTTTGAAGTTTATGTCCCGCAACTAAATAAAAATACTACATTTTCTATTGCAACATAGGTCACATGGCTCCATCCTATGACCCTGAGATCATGACCTCAGCCAAAATCAAGAGTTGGATGCTCAACTACCTGCGCCACCCAGGCACCCCACATCACAGTTTTAAGGTGAGTTTCCTTCCTAATTTGGTACCCCACATGCCTACTACATGGAATTCTAAAGGCACCTCTATACCAGAATAGGAAGCCTGTATTTATCATTTGGGTGGGTAGAGGATCTCAGCGCTGAACTTGGTCACCATGGCCTACAGCCCCTTGGGCTGCAATGACTGAATGAAACCCCAATAAAGAGAAAGGCTCAACTGCAAGCCCAGAAGGCTGTCCTGGTCCCTTTCACGTGTCATCTTCTGACTCTGTCTCTGGTTCACTGTGCTTCAGCCACACTGCCTTTCTCCCTGTGCCTTGGATATGTCAAACCCATTCTTGCCTTAGGGTCTTTGCATTTTCTGCTTCCTCAACTTAGGATGTTCTCCCCTCTCAGCCAATCTAGCTCCCACTTGTCAACAGAGTCTTGGCTTAAGTGGTACCTTCATACAGAATATTTTGCTGTGAAGTAGCCCTGTCTCCATCACACTGTACACATTCTAGTTCTTTCATGACACATTTATTGCTATTTGTGATTATCTTCTATAGTTACAACCAGTAAACCATACTTATTTGTTGCCTGTGCCCCCTCACCTGTCAGCATCACCAGAATGTAAGCTCCAATGAGGGAAGGACCTCAGCACTCTAGCTCATGGCTCTATCCCCAGAGTCCTTCACTGTACTTTGCTTATAGTAGGCACACATGAATGACAGAGAACCAAGCATGTCACAAATTGCTAGTGCATATGTTACCATAATTTGCATCCCCACTTGTTCCCATGTGACAGGCTGGGCCTCAAATCCTTTTCCTTCCTACCCTATTCATCCAGAGAACCCCAAATCAGGGAGGTGGGGCAGGGACCATGCCATTCTGGAACTGCCACTCCTCCTGCCCAGGAGCTGTGTAGCTATTTCATGCCTTTACTCCACAAACATCTACTGAACATTTAGGGCTGTGTTCTGTGTTAGGGAATAAGGAAATGGACGGCAGTGTTTGTCTTCATATTAGAACCTTTCAGGGAGAGATGTCAAAAAGAAGGGCACAAATGGGGAAGTCGTTGTAAAGAGAGGAGTATACTTAAGCTGAATTTGGTGAACTGAAGAGTAGTTTGCCCAGACAATGAGTTGGAAAAGGATCCAGACAGGGGGAGGCAGCCCAATTGACCCGCAGAAGCAGGGCACAGCCCAGGCAATTTGGGGAAATGTTGGAAGATCCACAAATGGGCAGAGCTGAGATGAAAATTAATGCTGATGAAGTAAGCAGGGACCAGATGGCTAAGACCCTGTTGCCTTACTGTTTAAAGACTCTCCAGGAAGAAAAGGAAAACAAAGATAATGATTTCAGGCAGGAAACAGCTGGCTGCCCTGTCAGCATGAGCAAAGATTATAAAGTGTGGAGTGTGAAAATAATAAAGGGAAGCCTCACTAGAGTGGAGTCAGGAGGCCAGTAGGGGGAGTTCTCATGCCCTACCACTGGTAGTCAATTGCAGACCCAACAGGAAGAGAGGAACCATGCAAGTCAAAACTAGTTTAGCCACCACTTCACTATCCCAGCAGAAGGAAGAAAGATTTTTCTCCTGCCCCAGCAACAGCCCAGGCAATAAAAGGCTGTCACAGCTCAGGCAATGAAAAGCCACTAGCTTCAGCCCTCTCCTTTTGTTCTAGGGACTTGCCAATGGTTTTGCCTGTAGCTTGCTTATCCCAAATTGCAATTCTCCGCTATTCCCAAATAAGACCATTTTTGCTGGTAACATACTGGCAGTTTTATTTTTAAGGTTAACAAGAGAAAATAAGGAAGAAAGAAAACACCAAGAGGGATGTCCCTTTCTTCTTCCTACTTAATGTAAATTATTTGTGCCTTCTCTCTTTACCTCTTAATCAATTTTGCCACAATGTTGTCTATTTTATCTCTCTTTTTCAAAGAAAGTTTTAAATTTTATAAATTAAATTCACTTTTTGTATCTTAATTCATCAATTTCTACTTTTACCTTTGTTTTATAGGAGTTCATCTTATCATTTTTCCTATTCCTTAACTTGTATATTTAATTCATTTATTTCTCCCTTGTTTCCTTTTTTTAAAAAGTATTAACTTAGCTAAAACAATACATGCTTTCCCCCCACCAAAAAAACTCAAGCAACACATAAAAGTAGAAAGAATAAAATAAAAATATAGGATAATAATCATACCAAAGTATAGTAAAAAAAATTATTTGTGATTTATCATGACCATCATTCCAGATACCTCTCTAAACACTTAAACAGAAGTATAGAGAGAGATATAATTTTTTAATGTATGGTCATGCTAATTTTAAAGTAAAATATAAACAAGAATTTAAGAAAAAAGCTAAAGTGAGACTGTAGGAATTATTTTTTCAGAGATGGTATTACTTTCTCAAAGATCTCTTTAAAGAAGAATGATCATGAACGATGAGATGGCAGTCATTAATTTTTAACAAGTTCCTACTTTCAACTCTAGTTTTTACTTGCTGGTAAGAAAACTGAAGAAATGAGAGCACTTACATTCTCTGCTACTTCTCTGCCTTCTTGCCCATGAGTTTTATGAATGATATTATTTTTATGTTGTCACGTTTTATGACATTTATATTCTGTGTGGTAGCTCTACCTCTTACAACTCAATCTTTTTAATTTAAGTGGATTTGATGTCAAGTCCTGATCTTCTTGCTTTGTCTTTTGTATTTCTGAATTTTAGAATTTTAATCACTTCTTCATTGTTAGGTTTGAATTATCCCAAGTAATTCTTTTTTTCCCAAAAAGGATCATGGTTATTGTCTTCCCTGAATTTTTACATGCTTGAGAATGTCTGTCTGTTCCCTACATCCATGAACAATTCAGCTAGCTCTAAAAATCTTGGATCATACTTTCCTCTCCTCTAAACTTTGTAGATTTTTGCTTCCTATTTTCTGGAATGCAGTATGGATGTAGAAAATTCTGAGAACAGCAGTTTCTTTCTTGTAAAAGGTATTAATTCCTATTGCTGCAGAACAAATTACCCCCAAAACTGAGCAACTGAAAACAACATATACTTATTACCTCATAGTTTCTGTAGGTCAGAAATCTGGGAAGAGGTTAGCTGGATGATTCTGGCTCAGGGTATCTGTGAGGTTGCAATTCAGCTATTGGTTGTGGCTGAAGGATCTGCTTCCCTACTCATATGGTTGTTGACAGGACTCAGTCCCTCACCACAAGGGCCTCTCTATAGGTTTCTTGAGTGTCTAATGGCAGGTGACTTTCCTTAGAATAAGTGATTGAAAAGACAGCGAAAAAGAGAGCACATGCACCTGAGCTGGAAGCCATCTTTTTATAACCTAATCTCAGAAGTGACATCCTATCATGTCTGCCATATTCTAAATCCAGCCCATACTCAAGGGGAAAGGAATCTAGCACCTCTTGAAGAAGAGAACTGTATCAGTGAATTTGTGTGCATATCTTGAAGACTACCTGTTTTTTTCTGTATAGAAGACTATCTTTTTTTTTTAAGATGAGGCTTTATTATAGTGTCATCTTTTCTTTTATTTATTTTTTTTATTATGTTCAGTTAGCCACCATATAGTACATCATCAGTTTTTGATGTAGTGTTCAATGATTCATTAGTTGCATATAACACCCAGTGCTCATCGCGACACGTGCCCTCCTTAATACCCATCACTCGGCTACTCCAACCCCCCACCCCCTCCCCTCTGAACCCCTCAGTTTGTTTCCCGGAGTCCATAGTCTCTCATGGTTTGTGTCCCTCTCTGATTTCTCCCCCCTTCAGTTTTCCCTCCCTTCCCATACGGTCTTCCATGCTATTCCTTATGTTCCACATATGAGTGAAACTATATGATAATTGTCTTTCTCTGCTTGACTTATTTGACTTAGCATAATCCCCTCTAGTTCCATCCATGTCGATGCGAAAGGTAGGTATTCATCCTTTCTGATGGCTGAGTAATATTCCATTGTATATATGGACCACATCTTTATCCATTTGTCTATTAAAGGGCATCTTGGTTCCTCCCATAGTTTGTCTATTGTGGACTGTATAGAAGCCTATCTAGAAGCAGGAGAAGGAGAAGGAGAAGGAGAAGGAGAAGGAGAAGAAGAAGAAGAAGAAGAAGAAGAAGAAGAAGAAGAAGAAGAAGAAGAAGAAGAAGAAGAAAAGGAAGGAGGAGGAGGATGATAGGAGGAGGGGAAGGAGGAGGACGAGGAGGACGAGGAGAAGAAGAAAAAGGAGGAGGAGGAAACATCACCCAGCTATGTCTTGGTGTCATCTTTTGAGCTGCAAATCCAGATATTTTCTTCTATTACATCTTTAGATATTGTTTCCACTTTGTTTGTTGACTTTCTTTATTCAGAGAATTATTATAATATGTTGAGTTTTCTTTGCTTTCACATTTATCGCTATAATTATTGTTACAACCTCATTCTTTTCCATTAATTTCTGTTAGTTTGTGTTTCTGGTACCTTATTTACCATGTCCCAAACTGTGTTTTCAGTCACTTATTCTATATGTGTTATTTTATATACCACTACTTGTATATAGAATATATCTCCTGCTTTTAATGTGGTTTTTGTGCTCTATATTACCTTCATTTTTTTTTAATTTACTTTCTGGGCCCTGCCAGCTTTCTTTTAATAATCTTATCACCTTCTGTGGGCTTATTATCTCTTCTTTGAAATTCTGTATCTTTTTCTTGAGCTTCCTGCCCTTGTTTTTAAAAAAGAGTATGTTTCCTCTGACTACTTTGAAATTATGGACGACTCATGTGAATTCTGCCAGTGTCTTGTTGGGTGATTCTGTGCTTTCGCAGATCTGTGGTGAGTGCTTTTCATCTACAATACGCTTACATGCTCCGTTCCTCATCTCTTGTTTTGGCAGGGTTTATGCCTAGATGCTGCAGTAGCCCCAGTGGTTGTCATGGGTTAGGAGTGGCAATCAAAGTCATTAATTCATTAATTAAATCTCATACTGTGTTTAGAGAGCTTTACAAATGGATACAGGACACATTATGCAGCGTGCACCACCTCTGCATTTTACTGGGGGTCCCAACAGTTACCCAGGTACACAGCTTATGTCTGCTCACTGCACAGGATATGTACAGCTGCTGTGGGTGAGAGACGAAATGCACATGGGCAACCTTAACACAAAAGCTGCCACCTCAGTTTTTCACCATTTTTAAAGATGTTATTCCGGCCATGTAAGTGCAAGACCTGATGCCAACTCACAGGTCTCCCAGGCCAGTTACAGACCCATAGATCACAGAGAAACAACAAAGAAAGCAGACACAATGCAACATATTTATCTTACCTCTATAATTCCCAAGGAGAGGGTACTGAGAGAGGAGAGGCCTGAGATCATTTCCCCAGGTAATCCAAGGGCAGTCCAAGTCTGATGTCATCCAATTTACTCAGAGGACCTTGCAGGTGCCTTTCTAAGTATAACTTCTCTTTCTATGGAATTGTTTTTCTGCTGAAAAATACTATATATGGTAAGAAGCAGAGAAAGGCTGCTCACAGCTCCAATTTAAGTTGATTGTCCTCAATGTTGTCCCCAAGGATTTGTGCCAAATCTGTTATCTTCTTGGCCCCGAGGAGGCATCTAACCCTAGTTTCCAAAACTCAAGTGCTTCACAGCCAGACCTCCATATTATGAGGCTTCGTGTGCCATAACCCAGTTATCTTTGCTCCCTCTCCCAGCCTCACCCCTGGGTGGTCTCCTGGGCCAGAAGCTGGGCCTTTGAGGGAAAGCATAATTCATTTCTCTTCCTGCCTTCTCAATTCCCCCGTACTTCTTGTTTTATTCTGTATCCTACTCATGCCCTTATATCTGGTTGACCCATCAAAGCTTCATTGGATGGAGCTTTCACAACCATGACACTGTTTTCAGGGAAATTTGTGCTTTAATTAAAGTCTAAAAAAAGGCCGTGTGGCTTTGGATCCTAGTTCCTGTACCTACTCATCAGTTGACTGAGGCAACACTCATAGAAGGAGACTCATAGAAGGAGACTGTTAAGAGTTGGTGTGGATTTTAAACAAGTCAGTACGTGTAAAGTGCTTAGGATAGCATGTGGCATAGGGCAAGCGCTCAGTATGTACATGATTAAAATTTCATCACTGATTCCTCCCAACAGCCCTCTAAAGGAGACATTATTGACTCCATCTCACAAGTGAGAAAACCAAGGGTGTGGAAGAAAACATAATGTTCCCAAAGCCACAGACGTAAAGGGAAGGACTGAGACTTGCATCCTTGTTCACTTACCTCTGTAGCACTCTGTCCAGAATTAATACCAAGCTATGTTTTGTTCTTTTGGTAGATTTTCAGGGAGAGCAGAGAGTAAAACTGCCTCTCCTTCATCTCTAGCAGCAGTTCCTTTTTCTTCTTTTGCACCTGATGAATGCATTTTAAAACTATGAATTTTCCTCTCCGCTCTGCCTTGGCAACATTCCATAGGTTTCATTCTGCTCCTTCTCATTTGTTTCTAAGTGTTTTTTAATTTTTGTTGTATTTGTGTATTTTAATTTTGTTGTAATTTTGTTGTAATTTTCTCCTTTGTGCATTTTTCAGGAGGTGCGTTTTAATATTTCCAAATGGATAGATTTTTGTCTCTGCTACATCTGCCCTTTGTAGCAAATTTCCAATTTTATTATATTAGGGTCCAAAAATATGGCTTCTTTGATTTCTACTTTTTGTAATTTATTAAGATTCTTCTTCATAGTTAGATAGCAATTTTTGCCAATGCTCCTTGACTCTGAAAAGTGTGCATTTTCAGCATGTTGTAGTAGAAGCTTGTGATTGTGTAATTCACATCATTCACATCATTTCTTGTTTTTTTAATATATCAAATTATAAGAGATGTATATTAAAATAATGGTGAATTTAGGGACGCCTGGGTGGCTCAGTTGGTTAAGCGACTGCCTTCGGCTCAGGTCATGATCCTGGAGTTCCGGGATCGAGTCCCGCATCGGGCTCCCTGCTCAGCAGGGAGCCTGCTTCTCCCTCTGACCCTCCCCCCTCTCATGCTCTCTCTCTATCTCATTCTGTCTCAAATAAATAAATAAAATCTTTAAAAAAAAATAATGGTGAATTTGTTAATTATTCAATCCATTTGCTCATATAAGTTTTGGACATGTGGTTGGCTCCCAAGGACTTGTTCCACCTCTTCTATATGCTGTCATTTCCAAGCGTTTGGGATATCATTGATGCCGTGCCACAGATGGGCCATGATGGTCTCCGATACCTGAAGAATGCCTTCCCCCTTGCTCTCATTTATTTCAGAATTTCCTACCTAAGCCAAGTGTAAGCCAACCGCTCTCTGCCATGCTCCTAGCTGTACAGACTGGTTCAGGTGTGGTCAAAAGACCTAAGTTATTAAATGACCCAGGACTGTGTGTGTGCATGTGTGTGTATTTGTGTGTGTGTGTGTGTGTAGTTGAAGGTAGACTGGATGCTAATGAGCTCAGAGATCCAAGAGAGAAAGACAGCATGCAAGGCCTCCTGAGACCTAGGCTCAGAATCAGAACACCTTCACTTCTGCTACATTCTGTCGACCAAAAGAAGCCAAAGGGCCAGCTCAGATTTGAGGGGCAGGAAATACATTGCTTGTCTTGATGGGAGTTGCTGCACAGACACATCACTGAGGAAATGGATAGATACGGGGAAGGGTGGGAAAGGGCTGCTTTTGTAATCAACCTACCACGGGGAAAGAAAATCAGGGTTTTTAAAAGGTAACAAAGATGTACCTCTTTTTCTAGGTGGGATCTCTTCTTTTCCTCTGTGTCCTGGCCACAAATGGACCATTTCCCAGATCAGAATTCTAGGTATTCTGTGTAGTTCAGACAGTGCTATTTATTTTAAAGGAAAGCCTTTGGATGGACCCAGCATGGCTCCCCTGAGCTAAGGGACACCACCAGAGTGGACTTCAACTCACCACCGGAGCAGAGGGTTGAAGGGGAGACTTGTCCTCCCCCTCAACGCAAGGAGGCAGCAGAAGGTCAGACTGAGGCTGTCAAGGGAAGAAAGAGGTAGCCTAGCCCCCTTCCCTTCTGGAGTTGATCTTTCCAGAAGCCAGCCATGGAGGTTCTGAGGGTAATGGAAGTGCCTGCTCAGGCGGAAACTTAAAATTATGCAGCTGCTCCCCTGTCTACGAATAGAGCCCTTAAGTCACCTGGGAACAGATTTGCCTTATTATCTTTTGAGTTTCCCTAAGTTATATAAATGTAAGGCAAGTCAGCACTGCTTTGCCTTTTTTTTTTTTTTTTTAGAAATGTATAAATGGACCCTCACTTTCTTTGGCTTGGAAATGCCTATCCCTCTAAAGAGTCCTGAATATACAGAGCTAGGGAAGAGATGGTGACAAATTTGCACGAGGGCCACCAGCCTACTGGGAAAAGGTGTTTGCAACTCTGAGCTGTTCTTTTATTGGAACCAGACCCTCTCACAGAGACTGGTATAGCCCCCCTGAGCTCCTCTCATCTCCCCACCACTACCAAGGAAAGTGCCAATGGCCATAAAGGGTAATTCTCTAGGAAAGAAGGGTAGAGTCTGGCTGGTGGGTGGCTGTCCACACCATGCCAGCCTCAGGTTCCTGCACAGGCTGTGGCCCCTCCTGCGGCTGTGCATTCAAAGAACTGTTAACCTAACCCTGCCCAACCTAAACTAAATTGGACAATTTGGACAGGAAAGTTTCAAGTCTGAGATGCAGAATCTTTGTCAATTGGAGCAAACAGAGGATTAAAGCAGATCATCGGACAGCAACAGCAGTCTGTTGGGTGGATTGCTGAGGTCTTTGCGTTCAGTTCCCGTACTCAGTACAGCCTGCCTTACGTGGAGGCTCTTGTCCGCTTCTGTCTCCCCAGTTCCCTGGGATGCCCTAGAGCAAAGGGGCGGGGTTATTCCTCTGCCAAAAGCCCCCAGTCGTCTCTCTGCCTCCCTTAGAGCTGGGCCCAGGGCCTGGGATCGCTAGAGGACTCTTGGGTGAATGCAGAGCGTTCCAAAGCCGGCTCAGGAGCCCATCCCCACTTTTCGCGGTGTAGCGCTCCTCCCGGTTGGCCCACTGGGCTGTCTTGTAGACGCCCACTGCGGCGGGTCTCAGCGCGCACTTCTCAGGCCGGCCACCAGGTGGCAGTGAGCCTCTCGGGAAGCGAGCGGCGCTGCCGAGCAGGTGCGTCCCTGGCTGCCCGCCGCCCCGCGCACCTGCGCGCGGGGAGAGGGGCCTCCACCGCGACCCTGCGCAGAACGTTCTCCCCCCACCCGCACTCAATGACTCCACCTCTCCTGGTCTTGAGTTCCCCTCAAACAATATAGGGAGCCTGACGGATTCACTGAGGGGAATGGATATGAGCGTACAGTACGAACTGTAAAGGTTGCGGAAGAGATACCTGGTGTGGACACAATGATAAAAAGAGGAGATACACACTGTACTCTTAAGGAAAATCGTGGGTCAACTACTGGGACCCGCCCCCCACCCTGGTTAGCAACGCATGTTAACAGTTGGGAAGAGCAAAAATTCCAAAGGCATGGTTGTGAGGAAGGAGCACACAGCACATGGACTGCTTTGCATGTGTTGACTCACTGAAACCCCACAACAGCCCTCTGATTCTATAAGCTGCTTTGATTATTCCCATTTTACAGACAAGGAAACTGAGGTTCAGAGAAGTTGTAACTTGCTGGAGCCCACATCTTAGTAAGTGGCCTCGATGCATAATGGGTGTAGGGAGAGTGCTGTGTAGGAGGGGAGAGACTGGAGGGAAATGGGTAAAGTGAGAGAGAGGCAGGAAAGTGAGGAGAAGGATGCCTGCTGGGGACGGCATGGGACAGGCCACAAGCATGGGATGAGCTCTCTCCCCAGGGGCCTGGGCAGGGAAGCATGGTGCCCTCTGGGAGCCAGGCCTAGGGCCCAGGGCCCTTCTTCCCCTTGGCTAACTCCTTAGACCACACTCCCCTACTAGCCCACATTCTCAGAGTCTTTGCACTCACTGTCCTTTGCAATGCTATATTTGTGTGATTTTCTGATTAATGTCTGGCATCTCTCCCACCATGACTGGAAGCTCCACGAGGATGGGGAGCATGCTGTTTTCACCATTGTGTCATCAGTGCTGAGTGCATGCTGATGCATGGCTGGCACTCATGAGTGATAGGAATGAAGGGAAACACAGCAAGAAGTTCAACCCTGGGTAGTGCGTGGGTTGGGGAGCCTCGGGGTGCTGTTTGCACATCATCTCTTTTGTCTCAGACCCTCCTTCTATTTCAGGACCTGACTCTCTCACAGTATAGGTATGTGTCCTTTCAATACATAGGAGCTGGAGAGATGCTGTCTGGTTGTAGAAAGTGTTCAGAGGAAAAGAGTGAAAGAGGTGGTGATATCTTTGAGGCCACATCCTTTCTGCTTCCACCTTAGCTGCTTTCCAGCTGTGAAATGTCTAAGTGCAGCCACCCCATTTCACCGGAATGGCTGTCTCAGGGATGTGACCAGGAGGGGACAGAGCAGGCTGTGTCCCTGGGGTGGGGGACAGGGAGGGGAATCACTCACTGCTCCATCTCCAAGCCTCTGCTCTTTCCCTTCTCCTTTAAGGGGCTGGGTAATGGCCTCATAAAACTGGAGCCAGCACTCTCCCCTTTGGTTCCTATTTGCTTGCAGGAATCATTTCACCTACAAGAATTGTTTATTCCTCAACTGTAGAGGTGTCGTCTGCTGGTTCAAAGATGCAGTGTAATAGTTATTGGAGATGTGACTGGTTTCTGCAAGTTCCACTATCTAATTTGGGAGACCAGTAACTGATGATTACTAGAACCCTGGTGGTTTTATTTCTCTGTTTATTTATCTTGCAGTATTGTTTGTGCTTCTTGTCCTGAAACTGTCATGTGTGAGAATTTTCTGAGGAGGTCTGAGTGTGCTCTTTCCTGCCTTTGCCTTTCTTCTTTTTTTTAATGGCTATAAGGATTAGTGTCTAAATAAAATCAACCAACAGGAATACATACATTCTACTGCTTTATGAATCTGACAGGTGATAGTAATGGGCAGCAAACCCAGAGAATGGAAAACCTATAAAGCAGACCTCCAAACACCTCTCTTTTGTCACGTTGTGATGAAGGATATCTATAGACTCAGGGAAGAAAACTCAACCAGCCAGGGAGTGTGGGTGCATTTCTTAGGTCTGGCAGAGAAGATGTTTATAACACACATGAGACTGAAATTCTAAGTTGCAAAAATATCAAAGCTGGGTTTGGAGGAAGATCTTGACTTTTCTCCACTTACAAAGTCTCTGAATTTGGGATTTCCTGTATTTATCTCAGTCAATGGGAAACAAAAGACACAAATCCCGATTCTTATGAAAAGCATAAAGAGGAAGACTTGGGAATCCAATGAGTGTGATTCTGGGACCCGTCCTGTGGGAGTAGGGCTGGAGCTAGAAGTTTTTGTCCATCCCACCAAGCACCTTTGGGCCAACCCAACCCATCCATACTTAGTTCCCCAGTGGCTCCGCAAGGACAGCCATGCACACTCAATACCATCCATAGGAACACCTGGGGCAGACTTCCTTACCTGCCTGCCACACTCAACTGTGTCAAAGCTGATTCTTCACCTAGGCTTGGCTTTGCTTTTCAGCCACTTCTGCATATTGGATCAGTCAACTGATCTGATTTTCTTGGCTCAATCCTTGGCATTTTGGAGGAATTTTCTCACTTTCTGGCTTTCTCCTCCTCTTCCTTCTCTCCCCAGGGAGAACATTTCAACCTGGCTTTGACTCCCAAGGACCCATCAGCTAATTCTCTACTGAAGCCCAAGGAACCAACCTGTTAAAAAAAGGTCAACGAGTTAATGTTTTGGAGCAATGCGAAGGGGTGCCTGGGAAGCAGAAGAGAAAGGCTGGTAGAAGACAATAGGCATGTGCGACTTGAAGGCTGCCCCAATTCTCCTCAGACACAGCTAAAGGGAAAAACCTCTGATCAATCTCCATTTTAGCACCAGTGCTGCTAACTGCTCGGATCTGTTTGCAAATCTGTGAGATGATTTGAGAATTTGAACATGAGTTATGAGAAAGCCTTTTCACCATGTCCTCTAAATAATAACACTATGAAGGAGAGTCACCAAATTCAATCAATGAAAAACATATCTGAGGAATAGAGAAAGCAGGATAGGAATTTTGAATAAGTGTAAGTAATGACTCCAGAGAAATGTACAAAGATACTGCCTTTGTAAAAAAAAAAAAAAAAAAAAAAAAGATACGGCTATTATATGGGATTGCTATATTAGCAAAAACCAAAGCTCAATAGGTGGGCTGAAAATGGAATTAATACAGCTGAAGGTCAAATCAGTAATCCAGAAAACCTAACTAAGGAATTATCCCAGAACATGCCATAGGAGCACAAAGTAATAACATGAAACAAAGTTAAGGGACATAGAAGATAAATAGAAAAATTGCAAAAGCCATCAAAGAGGAACTCTAGAGAGTAGAGAGAATGGAAGGAAGGAAATTTTCTAAGAAGTAACAGAGGAAATGTTCTCCAAACTGAAGAAATAATGATGCTGAGATTGACAGGGCCCTTCAAGAGATGAACATGATAATAGAGCAGTATCTTCAAAGTCCTCAGTGAAAATAGGACCTGGGACCTACAACTATACCTACAACTATACCAAGCCTAACTATTGTAAAGCTATCATTCAGTGTGAGGGCAAAATGAAGACATTTTTAGGCAGGCAAGAAGCCAAACATTGAAGACCCACAGATCCTCTCTTAAAAAACCCAAATACTGGAAGATGAATTCTGGCAAGAAGAAAAATGAAGAAATGCAAAAGGAATGGAGTACAATAAACCTTGCATCAAATAAATGGTCAAATAAAACAGTAAACACTGCTTTTTAAGAGTGTTGATTGTTTAAAGCAAGAAATTTTAAATAACAATGCAGGTGCACTACTTGGAAAACTGACAGTATCCTCAAAGGCTAAATATATGGATATGCTAAGACCCAGTAATTCTTTTCTCTCCACTGCATGAATGTTTCCTGTGGAAATTAATAAAAGGAAACCTTGTTTAAAATGGAGTTGGGAGGCAAGCAGGGGAGCTCTCACCTCCTACCACTCCTTGTCAATTGCAGACCCACCCAACAGGAAGAGAGAGACCTTGGAGTCCATACTACTACTACCCTAGCAGATGGAAGAAAGTTTTTCCTCCTCCCTCAGCAACAACCCAGCCAACAAGAGACTGTCCCAATTCAGCCAATGAAAAGCCATTACTTTGAACTCCCAGTTTTCTCCAATGGACTTTTGGTTTATGACGGACCCTGCCAACTCCACGCTTTTCTGTATAAAAGAGTCTTCCTCTCCTTTGTTTTCTGGACTGCTGTAGCTTGTTCAGATTGAAATGCTCTGCTATTCCTGAATAAGCCCATTTTTGCTGGTGAAATAACTGCCAATTCTATTTTTAAGGTTAACAATGCACAAGGAATGCAGAGCTATCTGTACCAAAAAGACAAGTGCTAGAGTGCTCATAGCAGCATTATTTGCAGTATCCACAAACTGGGACAAATGTTCATAACAGTAGAATACATAACTTATGACATAGTCATAGAAAAGCACCACTGCTATATGCTTTCGTGGAGTCTCAAAGGCATAATGATGGGCAAAACGAGTTAGACACAGAGGAATAGATGCTGCGATGTCACATATATGAAGTCGAGGAACAGGACACACTGACTTAAAGTGATGGGCTTACCTGTGGGAGGGGGAAAGACTGGGAGACCACCAAGTCTTTGTGAATACTGGGAATGTTCTGTGTCTTCCTCGGGGTAGGATTTGCATGAGTGAGTTTTCCTTGGAAAAATTAATCAAGCTATATGCTTTACATTTAGGCATGTTGGTATATGTCTGTTATACTTTAATGAAAAGAAAATAAATTAATCATGGAACAAAAATTCTAGGGGAATGGTAAATGTAGTAAAGGGAAGTAGAACTGTTGTTTGGCTTCTTGTGGAAGCAACTTACCTATAGATAGTGTTTTTTTTAAGTGGGAAAATTTAACAAAGAAAATTCAATTGGTATAACAAGGTGTAAGAAAAAAGAGAAGGAACACTTTAAAAGCATAATACACATAAAACAAACAAAAAAGAATTAACAGTTCTAAGATCAGTCATCACAATAGATGTGATTGGGTTAAACTTGTTAACTGGAAAAAAAAAAAAGACCCTTGTTGGATAAAAATACAAACTCCAACTGTATACCCTTCATGTGAAACATGTCTAAAAGAAACAATCCAGGAAAAATGAAACTGAAGGAATGAAAATGCTAATAAAACAAAGAAAGATGGTAATATTAAATTCAGATGAAATGGAATTCAAGTCCAAAGCATTTATAATAAAAGAAACAGATATGTCATATTGAAAAAAGGGAACAATATGCAGGGTAACTAATGATCATTTTTTTATTGTCCTTAAAGCATAGCTTCAAAATACAGAGCAGAAACCTGATAGAATTGTAAGTAGAACAAACCAAATCCTAATATCTTATTGGGCGATTTTGACAAAACTCTCAGAGAAATAAGTAAGTAAAGAGAAGATTTGCCTAAAACAATAAATGAGCTTGAGCTAATCACACATACACACACACACACACACACACACCCTTCTGCTTAACTAGCAGAGATTATATTATTCTTTGAACCACAAATGGAATATTCTGAAAAACTGTGTCTAAGGCCATAAAGGAAATCTTAATAAATTCCAAAAATCTGCTGTTATTTAGGCTATAGTCTCTGATTGAAATGCAATAAAATTAGGAGTTAACAAAGACATTTTAATAGCTCTTGAATTAAAGGGAAAATAAAAATATGTAATGCACAAACTATTTATGTCTGAACAATAACAGAAGCAACCTATCACAAAATCTGTTTTTCTGCCCAAGCAGCACTCAAAGGGAGAAGTATGGCTTACACGCATACATTCATTACAAAACAAAAAAAGATTGACGATAAATGAACTAAACTTTCAACTCAAGGAGCTACTAAAAAAAAAAAAAAAACATTAAAAAATTCCCAAACAGTAGGATGATGGAATTAACACTTAACTAGAAATTAATAAAATACGAACAAAAACAATACAGTGGATCAATGAAATAGACGGTTCAAGAGACAACAGAGGACAACTTGGAAAAACAAAGCTATATGCTGACCTCCCTCAAACGTAGATGCAAAGCTCCTGAATAAAATCCCATACAGGATGGAAACCTGAAAGGCCAGACAGAGGACTCGGTGTCCCCCAGCTAGGTCACTCAGTCTATGAGTTGTTCTGTGTTTGTTTCGGTCGGAAGGTCTGAATGTACTTCTCCTTCCCCCTCCCTCTCTCTCTGTGACTCTGCACGCATCTATCTTTTACCTTTTTTTGGATGTATCTCTTCTAAATATGTTTGTTTGTGAGTCTCTAGACCTTTCTTTTCTTTTTCCTTTAGTTTTACATTTTTTGTTTCTTTTGTGTGTGTGTGTCTAGATGTTTCTGTGAAACTGTCTTTTTCCACTTCTGTGTTTATTTTTTTTCCTTCTCTATTTCTCTCCCTTAATTGGTAAGAATATAAAAAAATAAGTAAATGTTATGATTTTATTAATCGAATGTGTTCCTTGTTTTGTGTGTGTGTGTGTGTGTGTTTTGAATGTGTTCCTTGTTTTAAATTTTAAATTAGACTATTTTTATAGTATTATCTTTTAAAATTAAATCGATTGAGTTTTTACTTTTTAAAAAATTAGCAAATTCAATCCATCAGTCTATTAAAAACATCTCTGGAATGCAAATATGTGTTAAACTTAAGAAAAAAATCTACCAATTTAAATCACTGCTTTATTGGAGTACAAGAAAAACCACATAATTATTTTCATAGAGAACAAAAACATTTTTGAAAATATTCCACATACATACTTTCATGATAAAAAAACAAAGCTTCTAGCAAATTAGGTTCTTTCATAATATGATAAAGGGCATTGGAACTCTGCAGTTATCATCATACTTGATAACAAAATAAAAAGAAACAGTATTACTATTATTGCACTAGTCAACCTTTTTATTGGAGATACTAGCTAATACTATAATACAAGGGGAAAATGGTATTAACATTGGGGGAAAAAAGAACAAAACCAAGATTATGTACAGACCAAATGATCACCTCCCTAGAAAATTCTCAAGAGAATCAATTGACAAACCAATAAGAGAGTTAAACAGTGTAGCCAGATATAAGATCAGCATAGAAAAATCGATAGCTTAATTACATACTAGCAAAAACCAATTAGAAAATGAAATGAGAAATGAACCCATTCTTAAAAGCAACAAATTCTATAAAATATCTAGAAAGAAAATTAATAAAAATGTCTGCAAACTATATAAAGAAAGCTACCAAAGTTTACTGAATGGCCTTCAATAAGAGTTAGTTATATCAGTTCTCCCATAAATTAATCTATAAATTCAATAGAATCCCAATCAAAATCTCAGTAAGATGACTAATGGTATATGACAAGATGATTTCTTTCCCTTAGAAGGGAAATTTCCAGAGGTAGTCAAGAAAATTTGAAAGAAGAAAAACAACAAGAGGTAACTTCCCTTGTTAGATATCCAAATATCTTATAAAATTATAGCAATTAAATTAGTGGTATATTCTATATAAATAGCCAATGAATAGGGAGACAAATCTAGACACATATTGTGTACATATGGAAAAAGTAGTTTATTATGAAGTTGACTTTTTAAATTTAGTGGTGTGGGGCGTCTGGGTGGTTCAGTCAGCTCAGTGTTCTCTTGATTTTGGCTCAGTCATGATCTCAGGGTCATGGGATTGAGCCCTGTGTCAGGCTCTGTGCTCAGTGGGGAGTCTGCTTGAGGTCCCTCTGCAACCCCCCATTGTGTGTGTGGTCTCTCTCTCTCTCTGTCAAATAAATAAATCTTTTTTTAAAATTAAAAAAAATAACTTTAGTGGTAAAACAATGAAATATTGAATATATGATGGGGGGCAATTGGCCATCTATATGGAAAAAAAATCCTATATAGCATAATCCCATAGCATAATAAAAATAAATTACCAATGGTTTTAAAAGGTAAACATAAAACAAAACTGTTTACAATCTTAGTAGGAGATACTTCCTTATTAAAACATAAAATCTAGGGTGCTGGGTGGCTCAGTCGGTTAAACGTCTGCCTTTGGCTCAGGTCATGATCCCAGAGTTCTGGGATGGAGCCCTGTGTCGGGCTCCCTGCTCAGCAAGGAGCCTGCTTCTCTCCCTCTGCTGCTCCCCCTGCTTGTGTTCTCTCTCTCTCAAATAAATAAAGTCTTTAAAAAAAACCACATAAAATCTGCAAACCAAAAAAGAGTATGACTTAGAGATTTGACAACACAAAATTCAAAATTTGTTTGTCAAAAAATAACATAAATTTCAAAGACAAGTGGTAGACTGGGAGAAAATAGTTAAAACATCTGAAAAAAAGGAGTAACACCCACAGCATATAAAGAGCTCCTATAAATCAATAATAAAAGGACTCAAAACAAATAAGGTGGACAGAGGATATGAAAAGGTAATTCACAGATAAAAGAAATATTAATGACCAACAAACAAATGTAAAGATGCTTTGGATGTAATATTTAGGGCATTATAACTAAAATTAAAACAATTTTTGGAGGGGGGGGCGCCTGGGTGGCACAGTTGGTTAAGTGGCTGACTCTTGGTTTCGGCTCAAGTTGTGATCTCAGGGTCATAAGAGTGTGCCCTGTGTCGGGCTCCACTCAGCATGGAGTCTGCTGGAGACTCTCCCTCTCCCTCTCCCTCTGCCCCTCCTGCCCGTACTCTCTCCCTCTCTCTCTAAAATAAATAAATCTTAAAAAAAACTCAATTTTTTTTTCTCTGTAACACTGGCAAAAATTGAATGGTAACACCCGTGTTGGCAAAGCTGTGGGGAAATGAGCATTCTCATACATTGGTGGTGGGTAGAAGTGTTGGTACATGGTTTGAACCTGCAGTTCCACTTTTAGGAATCTATTCTTTAGAACCCTTGCAAAAGTGCACAAAGACACTCCTACGAGATAGTTCATTGTAGTATGCTTTGTATTAGTCCTAATGATCCATCAGAAGGGTGGGGAGGAGGGCACTGGTGGGTGGTGTGTCCGGTGAGTGGACAACCGCCACCAGGCCAGGATCTGCTTCCCTGGGCAAGTGTGAAATCGGAAGGCCACTGCCCCCAGCACCCCTAAAGTGTGGTGTGTCCTCCCACGCTGGCTCCAAGGGGTGGTCCCTCCTGGCCCCGACAATTATAGCTGTGTGCTGTGGACGAGTCGGTTCCCTCCTGACCAGTGTCGTCATCCCTGAAGTGGGAACAATAATAATAATAATACTTACTGCATCAGGTTGTTTGAGGATTAAACCAGACCCCATCTGAACAGTCCCCAATCTTCTTCCCATCTCCATCAGAAAGACTCAGGAAATGGTCTGTCCAGTCACATGGCATGCTCCTTGGAGATGAGCATGAGAGGAGAGCTCACGCCAGCTCAGCCTACTCCTTGTTAGGAACACTAGAGAAAACGGCTTCTCACCCTTTGGCATTACCATTGTCATGGCAGTTACAACTACCATCAGGAGTCCAGTGGGAGCCTGCCCTCACTGCTGCATGAAGTCCTCCCAGGAAGATTAGACAGGTGCCAACTGTGCATCCTGGCTCACATGGCTTTCTCAGGCCCCACTGTCTCCTGGCCCTCCCTGGTGCTCTGCTTGGCAAGTCTCCTTTCCATCATCTGGAGGCCATTGCTCTCGAGACCCTTCCTCATCTCCCTGGGGCTCCGGGACCCACTGGGCACCAGCTTTACTGTAGCATCACCACCCGCATGATACTGTATTTGCAAGTTGCCCTGTCACTCGGCAAATGTTGATCATTCCTGTTGTGCTCTAGGCTCTGACATGGACTGGATGTGGATTTTAATTCCAAGAGTTCATAGCTATGTTTCCAGGACAGACACAGATGCAAACAAGCACAAAATTGTGCAAGCCACTTATTGGGGTTGGGTGGGAAGAGCTTTGGGAGGCCTGTCTTGAAGCTCTGTTTGCAATACAAACACAAGTTTTCTACTTAGAGGGTATTTTGTTTAGCATGGATGAGAAGAGGTGACAGAGATTATGGGAGGAAGGGTAAAGCTCCTCCAGCCACACTCTGGTGTGGCCGCTGCTCTATGCAGGACTTGGGTAATAGGCTTGAATGTAGAGAAGATGACCCGCTCACTGCTCCTCACGCTGCTCTGAAGGAGGCTCCTGCAGCTTCTCTGAGCTCCTGGGGATCCAGGGGTGGGCCCTTCCCCTGCTAATTGATGCAAAAGGCTGGAAAACCATTTTGCCAAGTAGGCAACTAGGATTACCACTAAGCTCTCCAAGGAATCGTGTCAATTTGTAGCTCTTGTTATTTCCTTAAAGGTTGTGTGTGCATTTTAACAAATTCATAAACCTTGAACTGTAAGAGTCCCATGGTGGGGAGAGGGTATAGTTCTGTGACTTTGCATTCAAGCTGCAGAGATGGAAGGAATCACCAATGGGGCCAGGAGCTGGGGGGCAGCTCCTCCAAGGCTGGGTGTCAGGATGGTTTCCCAATCGCGGCTGGTAGCCAGGGCTAGCAGGGTGCAAGTCTCCTTGACCAGCAGCCCCTCTTTCCCTTCCCCATGCCCACACACCTTCGTGGGCCTCAGGCCCTGACTACCACATGGGCCAATAAACAGGCTGCCTTCACCCCAGTTCCTACGTCCCACACCCAAGGGCCAGGCAGGCCATAACCCAAGGGGCTGGTGTGCCAAGTCCAAGTGGGATCCTAGAAAGGGCCCTATCTTCTGAGATATTTCAACCAGGTTCAAATCTTGTCTCTGCCCCCTTCTAGCTGTGTGACCTCGGGTAAGTGACATCTCCTATCTGAGCCTCATTTGGCAAATTTCTTGGGAGGATGAATAGCATAATAATAACTACGGATAATTGAGTGTTTCCTCTTTGCCAGGTACTGTTCTAGGTCCATTACATGTATTAACTCACGCAATCCCTCACCAGCCCTTTTGAGAGGTTCTGTGCTCATCCCTGTTTTACAGATGGGAAAACTGTAGCACTTGTTGATCACACGGGTAGCACAGCTGGGATTGAAAGGCAGGTCTTTGCTCTTAATCATTCACTTTCTTACCTCTCTAATCATGGAGCAATTCACACACCGTAGGGGAGCTCATTTTCATTCATTCATTCACTCATTCACTCACTCAACGATTCCTTGAGTACCTGTGCCAGGCCCTGTGCTAGGTGCTAGGAATTCAGTGATGAATGAAGCAGATGCAGTCCCTCTTCTCTGGAGCTTGTATTTTAGGAACTGTGTGTGTGTGTGGGCCGGGGGGGGGGGGGGGGCGGCGCACGCATGTGTTGTGTGGTGGTATTGGCTAGAAACCAATCATAAACAAATAAGCAACAAAGATCCAGACAGTGATCTTTTTTTTTCAGGAAGGAAGAAAATAAAACAGGAGTGTGAGGTGGGAGGAGGTGGCCTGGCTGAAGAGGTGACATCTGTAGAGGTTGATTTTAGGCAACAGGCTTGAGCAATGGAAACCTCAGTAAGGTAGAAGGGTCCACAGCCACCATGACCACAGGACTGAATGCAAACAGGCTTATTAGGCGACCCACCTTGAAATAGCCATAGGCCCCAACTGACCAATGCGCTACTTGCAACCAGGTACAGATACCAAAAAAGGAAAATTCCATAGGTACTCATACCTCCTCACACCTCCCCATAACTACAGCCCCCGTCACCACCGCCCCCTGGCAGACAGTGTCTCCTTTGCTGTCCTGGTCATCCCTCCCTTGCAGTGGATTCAATAAACTTCTATCTCTTTCGTTCTCCCTCAGGTGAATTCTTTCACCACCCACGCTGCTGGCCTCCACCCGACTGGGTCACCCAGCAGCATGAGCTGAGACCCGGGTGTCGAGGAGGAGCAGCTCCCTCAGAAGAGCAGAAGGGGAGCATTCCTGGCGGGGGGAGCAGCAGGGGCCGGTCCAAGTCAGCAGGTCCCCGAGAAGCCTGTGGCTCAGGTCCAGGACCAACAACTCACCCAGCTCCCACCCCCCTGCCTTGCCCAGTGCCCGTGAGCTGTGGCAGGGCTCCAGGCCACTCTGGAGCCCAGACTTTGTGAGCTCTTGTCTGGCCACCGTTGCCTAAGGCCCGACCTGAGCTCGGCGTGCTGGAGCCCTGGAGGCTCCAGTCATACACCTCTTGGAGCAGGGCCAGAGCCCAGCGTCCACCTGGGTCTGGGCCTGCCTTTCAGATTACAGCTGTGTGTGAATGTGTGTGCATGTGCGTGTGTGTGTAAAGGGAGACTAATTTGAGAAGAAACGGGAATCTGGCTAAGCACTCCCTACTCTTCACGACCTTCGTGAATTCTGTGTCCCACCTGACTTTGTTGAACCAACTTCTCTCTTTCCACTGAAATCCTTGGCCATCTATGGCCCTTGCCCCCCCCCCCACTCCAGCCAGCTCTGTTCAGAAGGGGGGTGGCCTTCCTGCAGTGCAACTGCTGGGGTGTAGAGAATCCTGGCTCCGGGGAGCCTGATGCTGCCTGTCCCAGCTGGCTGTTCTGCTTGCTAAGCAGCCATTCGCAGGGCTGAACAGCTAAATCCAGGGCAGAAGCTGAAGCTGAAAACGCAGAGAAGTAGAATAGGAAATTAGGGCCGGCCAGGAAGCTGATCCTGACTTTCTGCTTGATCCACTTACACTTTCCAGCTGATTCATTCCATCTGGAGGCTTTGTTTCGCACCAGGAACTTCCTGGATTTCAGGAGAGCTGGCGGGGACCTAAGCCCCAGCGAGGGAAGGCCTGGGAACAAAGGATGGAGCAGATTTATTGTCTGGGTTTGCTCCCTTCCTTTCCCGGTTCACACACAAACATGCTCACACTCGTTCATAGCGATGCACCACACACCACACACCACACTGTACACCCAGCAGCCCTGAGACAATCAAGTCCTGGCTGGAAACAGATGGCTGCTCAAATGGGGTGCTTGAAGAGGATTTAATAAGGGGACGATTTATGAAGGTATGGGGGGGGCTGGTTTTGTCAGGTGACGTGTCCAACCAGGAAATGATCCTGCTGGTCTAAAGCAGTGATGGCCATCCTGTCCTGTTTGCCAGGGCTTGGTTTAGGGTGGGGTATGACCCATGACTGACCAATGCAGCTCCAGGAGAAGATTGCTGGTAGCTTCTGAGAGAGATTTCCTTTGTGCCGAGAGGGAGAGAGTCCTTCTTCTAGCCAACTGTGGTAGGCAGATGCCCGGAGCTGAGGCTGATGATATCTTGACACCATGAGGACAGACAGACATCATCAACATGTTGAGCAGAAAGAGGGGAGGAGCCTTGATCATTGGTAGATCCAGACTCTTAGTACTAAGTCTCTATGGAGAAGCGCATGCTCCATGCAGGCAGGCAGACCTTAAAGATAGAAGAGGATGAAACCAACAAGTGTCATGCCAAACTCCTGCTTGAAATTCAACCCATCGTCAATGGACCAAGAGTGTTATGCTAATGCATAACTGCGGGGCTGGGAAAAGGAGGTTCCCCTGACTAACAGTGCCAAGGGGCCAGGCAGGGAGCAGGGTGGTATGGATCTCCCCAAAATTCAGTTGGTGGTAGAGCTCAAGTAGTGATCTCTGCATTTTGAACAGGTTGTGTTTCAGGGATGGGCCTCATCATCAACCATTTCCAGGGCTACTCCAAAGACATCCTCCATTCTGGGGTGTAAGACAGCTTACAAAATCAAGCTCCAAAAATCAAGAGTTTTCTACTGTCCACTGCCTCAAGGATTGAATTACATACTTGGCACTCAGGCTTCCATCCTCATGATTCAACCAGACTTTCTAGAGTTTTCCCCACTATGTCCCATTCTCTAGTACTCCAGGCTCTGTCACATCCTTCCCTAGGTCCACGATTGGCCAACCATTCTCTAAGAGAAGAGTTCTTAACATTTGTTTAAAGGTAAATCTGGGGGAGGTCCATCTAGTCTGCTTGGAGCCAGATCTACACATTTTTGCATAAAACTACCTAATCTAGTTGAAAAGCACTGATGACTGAGGCAAACCTCTTATTGAAGATTACATAGAGATGGAGGAGAAGGTTCTATCACATAGCACAGAACAAAATCTATACATCTGCCACTCTTAACCATAACCACTTTCCCCAGATTTCCTCTTCCTACAGGATGTCCATCTTTTCCCCTTCCTTCACGTCAAACCCTATCATCCTTGAACCTAGTTGGCTCTGCCCCACCCCTACCTCTCAAAACCCACCCATCTCACAATCTTCTCAACAAAGGCCTCAACAGCCAGCCTGACCAGTCTCCATGGTACACATGACCCAAATCTGGGTGCTTCTTGTTCTTCAGGCCTATCGGGGGTGGTTATGAGGGGCTCAAGTCATGCCCATCCTACACATAAGAATCCCGAGGTTCAGAAAGGCAAAGAGTCACAGAAATCAGGGAGATGTTCCCCCCACCAGTAGCACCCTGCTCCTTCAATGACTCTTCCTGGTGGCTCCTGGACTGTGGGCCCACCCAGTCCTCCAGGGAACCCCTCCTTCAGGCCTGCACGCAAGCACCCTTAACTCTACCTCCCTTCTCACCAGGGCTCCATTCCTCACCAGTGGTTTCCAAACTTCAGCGCCATGCCCCATGAAATGAAGAAAGTAAGGGCAGCAAAGTGAAGAGCAGCAAAAACAATTTGCTTTCAAATGTATATACATGTTGGCATCACTGAGTGATCATTTTGGCACCCAGGAAACACCTTCTTAAGGCAGACTATCTATGGAATATAGTTATCATATGGCAGAAGACGAGGATGCTGTTATCATGATACATCCATTCACAAAATGGATTGTGATTTTGTCTCAATATGGTATTTTAGCATCTGGAATTTATCAGTTATTATCAGCACGTTTTTCTTATACAGACCTGCTCAGAAAATCATAAGGGACCAGAGCGGTGCTTGATGTTCCTGGTGCTTAGATGGCACTTTTCTCTTTCCTTCCACTCAGAGAAGACAGCACTTCCCAGCCCTTGCAATTTAGGGGAGCGAGGTGGGGGCGGTCCATGTGACTGAATGGCCAGTGGAATGTGAGTGGAAGTGAGGGGTCACTGAGGCAGAGAAAAGCAGGGGTTCACTTTTCTAGTCTCTGAAGCACACTCTTTTTTTTCTCCTTTTCCCCAATTTTATTGAGAAATAATTGACATACATGAATATGTAAGTTGAAGGTATATAACATGATGGTTTGATTTACATATATTGTGAAATTATTACCGTAATAGCTTTGGCTAACATCCATCTTCTAATATAGATACAATAACAGGAAAAGAAAGAAAGAAAAAAGGAAAAAAATTCTCCTTGTGATGAGAACTCTTAGGATTTACTCTCTTAAAGACTTTCCTATACCCTACAGTAATGTTAGTCGTAGTCATCATGCTGTACGTGATGTCCCCAGGACTTATTTATCTTAAAACTGGAAGTTTGTACCTTTTGACCACTTTCTCCAATCTCCTCTCCTCCCACCCTCCACCTCTGCTGACCACAACTTTAATCTCATTTTTCTATGAGTCTTCTTTTTTTCTTTAAGATTTCCCGTATTAGTGAGAACATACAGAATTTGTCTTTCTCTGCCTGACTTATTTCACTCAGTATAATACCTTCAAGTTTCATCCACGTTGTTGTAAATGGTAGGATTTTTCTCACCTTTTTAATGGCTGAATAATATTCCATTGCGGATGTATATATACTATGACTTTTTTACCCATTCATCTGTTGATGGACACTAAGATTTTTTCCATGTCTTGGGGCTATTGTAAATACTGCTGCAGATATTTTTTTGAATTAGCATTTTCATTACCTTTGAATATATTCCCAGAAGTGGAAATGCTGACCTCTTTGACCTCAGCTACAGCAACTTCTTGCTAAACACGTCTCCAAGGCAAGAGAAACAAAAACAAAAATGACCTATTGGGACTTCATCAAGATAAAAAGCTTTCGTACAGCAAAGGAAACAGTCAACAAAACTAAAAGGCAACCTATGGAATGGGAGAAGATATGTCTTATCAGATAAAGAGCTAGTATCCAAAATCTATAAAGAACTTACCAAACTTAACACCCCAAAATCAAAAAATTCAGTCAAGAAATGGGCAGAAGACATGAACAGAAATTTCTCCAAAGGAGACATACAAATGGCCAATAGACAAATGAAAAAATGCTCAACATCATTTGGCATCAGAAAAAGAAATCAAAACCACAATGAGATACCACCTCATACCAGTCAGAATGGCTAAAGTTAACAAGTCAGGAAACAATAGATGTTGGTGAGGATGTGGAGAAAGGGGAACCCTCTTACACTGTTGGTGGGAATGCAAACTGGTGCAGCCACTCTGGAAAACAGTATGGAGGTTTCTCAAAAAGTTAAAAATAGAACTACCCTATGACCCACCAACTGCACTACTAGGTATTTATCCAAATGATACAAACAGAGTGATTTGAAAGGGCATCTGAACCCCAGTGTTTATCGCAGCAATGTCCACAATAGCCAAACTATGGAAAGAGCCCAGATGTCCATCAACAGAGGAATGGATAAAGAAGAAGTATGTATATATGTATATATATATGTGTGTGTGTGTGTGTGTACACACACACACACAATGGAATATTACTCAGCCATCAAAAAGAATGAAATCTTGCCATTTGCAATGACATGGATGGAACTAGAGGGTATTATGCTAAGTGAAATAAGTCAGTCAGAGAAAGACAAATATCATATGATTTCACTGATATGTGGAATTTAAGAAACTGAACAGATGAACATAGGGGAAAGGAAGGAAAAATAAAATAAGATGAAAATAGAGAGGTAGGCAAATCATAAGAGATGCTTAATTCTAAGAAACAAGCTAAGGGTTGCTGGAGGGAAGGTTAGTGGGGGGATGGGTTAAGCAGGTCATGGGCATTAAGGAGGGCACATGATGTGATGAGCACTGGGTGTTATACGCAATTGATGAATCACTAAATTCTATCCCTGAAAATAATAATACAGTCTATGTTAACTAAATTCAATTTAAATAATTTTTAAAAAGTGGAAATGCTGGATCATATGGTAGTTCTATTTTTAATTTTTTGAGGTTCCTCCATACTATTTTCTATAGTGGCTGCACTGCTTTACACTCCCACCCACAGTGCACACGGGTTCCCCTTTCTCCACATCCACACCAACATTTGTTAACCCCTTGTCTTTTTCGTGATGGCCATTCTAACGAACATATAAAGTGAGATCTCATTGTGGTTTAGATTTGCATTTCCTTAATGACTAGTGACGTTGAACATCTTTTCATGTGCCCTTTGACCTTTTGTGTATCTTCTTTGGAAAATGTCTATTCAGGTCCTTGGCCCATTTTTAAATTGGGTTGTTTGGTTTCTTTGCTTTTGAGTTGTAAATGAGGCCCATTCTTGCCCTGTTAAGTTGACCAAAGAAGCCAGTGTTCCAGATGGTGTGGTTAAAGCATGGTGGAGCCTCTGATAGTCAGGACTGCCGAGTCCTGCCCACCCACATTTTGCCCAAGTGAGACATGAAACATTATGGTGTTAACTCCCCCAAAATATTTTAGACTTTTATTGCGGTATCATTTATATATCATAAAATGCCTAGATGTTAAGTTTATAGCTTGGTGAGTATTACTGAATGTATATGTCATGTAACCAATAGCCTACGTTTTATTTTCCTGTCATTTTCCATCTCACTCCCCAGACAACAATGTTCTATAATTTTCAGGGTATAAGTCTTGCACATCTTTGGTTAAATTTATTCCTAAGCGTTTTATTCTTTTTGATGCTATCGTAAGTGGAATCTTCTTAATTTCATTTTTGGATTGTTCATTCTGAGTGTATAGAAATAGAACTGATTTTTGTATATTGACCTTATATCCTGAAACATTGCTGAACTTGCTTATTAGCTCTGTTGAGTGTATGTGTGTGTACTCCTTAGGAATTTCTATATATAAGACCATGTCATCTGCAAATAGAGATACTTCTTCTTTTCTGATCTGGATGACTTTTTTTTCATTTTCTTATCTTTCTGCTTGGTTAGAACATCCAGTGCAATATTGAAAAGAAGTGATGAAAGCAGACATCCTTGTCTTTTTTCTGATCTTATGGAGAAAGCTTCCTTTTGGCTTTTAACATGGACAAAGCAAATTACTTTTCTTACTTTTCTACTCTACCAGCCCTTCTTTTCCTCTTGCTCGCTTGTGGAGAACCCAATCTAAGAGAAGCCACCTCACGCAAGGTTCTCTCCAACACACCCTCTATACTCCTTGCCGAGGTATTAATTCCTAAAACAAAATCTTTCTATAATAATAGCAATCACTGACTTAGCTCACTAAAGTGCCGAGCTCTGGGGAAGCATTCCGTGTAATGTTCCCCATCACTCTTCTATCCATCAGAAAACTAAGGTGGAAAGATATTCAATAACATGCCCTGGGGCAAAAGCCCCTAGATAGAGGCAGGGCTCAGCCTTGCACCCATCTCACATGGTCACATCTCACTGCTCTCTTCAGGCCCTGTGCTGTTCTCCTGGTACCACACTGCTCAAGAGCCTCCTTGGCTCGAGCTAGGTCACATGGTCACTTCTAGGTGATGCCACAGTCAAGGAAACCTGGAGAGGGAAGTATTTTTTCCCCAAGTGCAGAATTTTATTTTATTTCCCTCTTACTTACTATTCTGAAACATTTCAAACCATAGGAACAGTGGAAGGATAATAAAATGGACTCTAATATATATTTCACCTAGATTCACCTATCATTAACATTTTTTCTGAAACATTTGAGTGCAAGTTGCAGAAACTATGATACTCCACCCCCAAATACTTCAGCACGCATCTCCCAGGAACAAGAAAATAAACTTTAATTCAATAATATCACCTAGGACTTTGTTCCATATCTAAAACTTTTCCAATTGTCCCAAGTACCCTTCTTACAGTGTCATTGCTGTTTTTACTGTTGTCATTTTTATCCAGGATCTCATCAGGATTCTCGGTTGCATTTCATTGTTCTGAGTCTTTCATCTCTTTTAAACTACTTTTTTTTTTTTTAACTTTGTTTTGTCTTTCATGACATTGACCTTTTGGAAGAGTCCAAGACAGTTGTTTCGTAAGAGGTTTCACATGGCGGATTTGCCTGATTGTTTCTTTGTGATTAGATTCAGGTCACACATTTTTGACAACAATACCCTACTGGATCTGTGTGTGTTCCTTATTGCATCACATCAGGAGGGACATCAAGTCCAGTTGTCCTCCTCTTGGTATGCTAAATTTGGCCATTTAAGGCAGTGACTTCCAGGTCTCGCCATTGTGATACAGTTTTCCCTTTGTAATAATTAAGAAATCGCTGGTGAAACTTGCACGTTACCTGAATATCCTGTTCTCTAACCACCTTTCACTCAATGGCTTTAGTATCCATTGATGAGTTTTGCCTGATTCAGTTAATTCACTGAGGCTTGCAAAATGGTGATTTTTAAATCTCACATTGATTTGCTGGCATTCTTTTGTAAACTTTTCCCTTTTTTCCCCCACCCTCTCTCTTTTAACACATGGACTATTGGATTTTAAAAAAATTAGTATGTTATAAGCTCAAATTGTCAAATTGCTATAATGCTCAAACTGTTCCAAGTTTAGCCAGTGGGGGGCAAAGTTTTCTAACCAGGCACATTGCTGCACAAAAAGAAATTGGGATTCTGTTGTAAGGAAGGAGAGAATGGGTACTGGGCAGCAACTAGTGGGCTTGTTACGAAGGCCTCATTGTCTTGAGCCTTACAGTGGGGCAATAACTCTCTCTGGATGATTTCCAGGACTAAATGAATTGGTCATGGATTAACTGCACACAAGGTGCTCCTGTGTCATAGAACCTGGCACAAAGAAGGCCTTCAAAAAATATAAATCTCCCTTCCCCCCTTTTCCTCTGCATCCCTATGCCACTGCCTTTATTCAAACCCTCATTCTACTTTGGATTTATAATGTCATGTTATCTTCCCCGTTTGCATCTTGGTTTTCTCATCTGTGAAATGGTGGTATAGAACTTGTTGGGTCGTCATGAGACTTAGCTAGGCTGCTGGCACCAGAAGCCCCACTCTAAGTCTTGTGGAAATCTGATTCTCTCCTAGGATGTTGCGCACAGTGGGGGAGGGGGAGACCACACACAGTCTCATGCTCTGACATGTGGTTCTGACTTTTGTTTTGCCGAATCAGTTCAGTGTGTTATTTCATCATCTGACCCAGAAGTGAAATCCATCCCTATCCTCAGTTCTTCATAAGCCCCCTCCACACCCACAGTAGATGTTCGGGTGTTTGGGAGCCCTTCAAAACCAGGTGGAGCATGTGATGGTGGATGCTGAAAGTACCCCACTCTGGGTTTTTACCAGCCCGTGAGGTCATCCCGCAGTTTGTGTGGCTGGGGGCTGTTGACAGCTCACAGATGCCCCCTTCATTGGGGAATTGTGCTGGACTGCCAATACTGACTGACATGGCAGACAGAAGGTCTGTCCCCTTGTCGTAGGATGAGACGAGTTCTGGATATAATTTGTTCTCCAGAGCACCACCCCCACCCCAGCCCTGCCCAGCATTAAACCGAAGCCAGTCTCCAGCTCTGACCACATCTTTCCTTAGCTTTCCCCCCACCTCATCCTGTTCTCTTACTTCCTTTCTCCTGAGGCACTTCTCCAATAAATCACTTGAACCAGAATCACCTTCTCAAGCTCTGCTTATGTGGAAGAAATGGAGGACAGAAGGGAAGGAAGGAGATTTACAAATCTAAGTATTTTGAATGAAAGTAGCAGATCCCTTTGTTCATAAAACAATCCTCTGGCCCTACCTCTGGAATCTTCACTGGCTTCTTCACCCGAGCTATTCTCACTGGTCTCTCTCATTCACTCTCTCCTCCTCAACTCCTTCTTTTCCAGGTTCCCAAAAGCAGCTCCAAATGATACTTGCTATTTCATGTAGCAATTCAGTGTTCCTCAGTTCCAGATTCCAAACTCAGCTCCAGGCCCACTTTGGTAGATCAAAGCCATTTAGCAACTTGGTTGAACAAAAGGGGACTACATTCAAGGTCACTGTGGCTGTAAATTGCAATCATTTGTGTTCCTCCATTACACATATGATCCTGTGTAAGAAGCATAAACACAATGCTTGGTACATTGCACTCAACGCATGACATGTATGCTCTTTGGCCAATGTTTTCTAAATGCATATGATCTGTTCACTGTCCTCCCAGGGCATTTTAGAATAAAACTCTGACCTGGCCTATAAGGCCCTACATGATCTGAGCCCTTTCTGCTCCACTGACCACCTTGCCTCTGGCTTTCCTCTGCTCCCTTCTCACTTTCCAGTCATGTGGCTAGGCCCTCTTTCTATTTCTTGAATGTGGCAAGGTTTTCCCTGCCTCAGGGCCTTTGCACTGGTTGGTTCCCAGCCAAGTTCTTCCCCCATCTCCTCCTGGCTAACTCCTACTCATCCTTAGGTCAAATGCTTCTTTCTCAGAGAGGTTGCTCTGGTCTCTCAAATTAAACAAGACCTGTCCTGCTTTAGTGAGATTTATATATAATGGAAGGAACAAATGAAAAGACAAACAAGCAAGCACATAAATAAGCTTACTAACCACTGTGATAAGTGCCCAAAACGGAAAACTACATCACAGTGCCTTGAGAGAAACTAATAGGAGGGGGCCTCCTTTGTCCTTGCATCCCTGCGGCTAGTTCTATGCTGCTCAGTGCTTGGTGAGTGCTGCTCAACAGGAGTTTGCTGAATGAACCAAGCAGCAAACCATGCAAAGATCGCCCTCACATGCTTGGCTCAACCTCCTCGGTAGGCTTCTGGCCTTAAGGAACATCACCCTTGGCTCTGCTTCAAGGGCGATCTTTCCACTCGCTGCTCCACTCCAACACGCTTTCCACCGCTCAGGCACCACGCCTCCGCGTGATCCCTAGTTACAGATGGGCAGCCCGGGCCGTCTACACTACAACCCCCACAGTGCCCCGCGGGCAGGCGCCACATGATTGGTTGAGCCTCTAGCGGCGGCCAATAGGACGTGGCTTTGTTGGCTTGTGCCGCCCCTGCCCGAGTCCCGGGAAGCGCGGGTCGCATAGGGAGCCGCAACCCGGCGTTTGGCCGGTTGCTCTGGAGCCGGGTTGTGCGGCCACCTGCCTGCTCGCCTCCTGCCATGGGGAGCACCGAGAGCAGCGAGGCCCGCAGGGTGTCCTTCGGAATGGACGAGGAGGAGCGGGTCCGGGTGCTGCAGGGCATCCGGGTGAGCGGGCCGCCGGCGGGCGCGACGAGCGAGCGCGGCCTGGGCCGGGTGGGCGTGGAGGGCGCGGGCCGGCCTGAGGGGAGGTTCGGGCCCGAGAGCGGACGGGCGCGCCTCGCTCATTGAGCCCTTCCAACGCCCGGGTGGCGAGCGTCTCTCCCTCCGCCGTGTACGTGAGGGACCTGAGGCTCGGGGGATGCCCAGGGTCCGCCATCCTGGAGTGGCGGTCTTCAGGCTTCACTACCCTGGCATCGGGGGAGAAAGAGTTGAGAACGGGAGAGGTGGGGAGGCCGCATTCCAGCTCCTGTTGACTCGTTGTAGAACTGAGTATGTTGCCCTGCACCCCAGTGCACGCGGCTTGTTCTGTATACATGAGATGCTTCCAGTCCTGGACAACGCAACAGCCTCTTAACTGAGGCTCTCCTCTTCTCAACACCGCAGCCAAAGGAGCAGTTAAAAAGTTGTGAACCAGATCATATACCCTTCCCCTTGCTAAAAACCCTCCAGTGGATGCCTAGCGCATTTAAGATGAAGAGGAACCACATTACCTTGTTTTACAAGGCTGGTGCTGCTGCCCTGTGTGACCACATCTCACACCAATTCCCTCCCTCCCACCTCCCATCTGTTCACTAGCCTCACGACTGCAAGATGTTGGTTTGCTCCAAGCACAGGACCTCCCTCTGCATTTGCTGTTTTCCCTTACCTAGCTTTTCTTAGATGTGGCTCTTGTTAACAGTTTGAGTATCATCTGAGTATCTTTCGGTGACCACTCAATCTAAAGTAGCTTCCCACCCCCACTGTAACACATTTTTTTTTTTCATAGTAGACATCACCATTAGAAACTTCTATTGATAATTTACTTGCTTATTGTGTTTCCCACCACAATGTAAGCTCCTTGAGACTAAGGCTCTTGTCTGATTCAAGACTCTATCCCCAGAACCTAGAAGAAGAATAAAAGCAGCTCACATTTGAGTGCTTAGTGTGGACCGTGGGTTCCACTGAATCCTTTACAGGCAACCTCTCATTTACTTTTCAACAGCCCCGTGAGAGAGGTAGATTGCTATTTGCCCATTTTGTAGAGTAAGGACAAGTTAGACACTGAGAGGTGTCTATCCAAGGTCACCTAGGTACCAAGTGGGAGAGCTGGGATTGAAGTAGGCCAACTCCAGGGCCTGTTCATTGAATGCTGCACCTCATACACTTGTGCATGGCACATGGTGGTTTGTAAATGATTGTTGAGTGGTTAAATGGATAAACCCAGTGAAACAGCGGCCAAGTTGAAATAAAATGCACAAAACTGAGTGTAGGTGAATTAGTTAATTAGGGAGTAGATCAGAAAAAGACATCAGGAGGTCTGACTTCTAGGCAGATGCTCATTAGCTGGGTGGCCTTGAGCGAACAACTTATCTTTTGAGTCTCAATGACCACATTTCTAAAAAAAATTGGGGGAGGGTGTAATAAGCCTAGGATAAGATGAAGATGAGTGTGGAAGTGTTCAGAAATGGTAGCGTTTTGTGGTGGCCTCTATTCTTAGTCTAGCATAGTACTTAGCCCATTTGGTGCTTGCTTGATGTTATCTAGTCTTGACCTGGCTTGAGGGAAGACAAAATGGGGAGAAGATGGCTCATGTTTGAAGGTTGAGAGCAGGAGCCTGAATGGAATTTAGAAAAGCACCCTTGGCTCTGTTTGGGTGCTCTTTCACCTTTGTCACCTGGTATCCAGTATTTGGGAATGTTGGAAAGTTAGGTCAGTCAGGGTCTTCTACGGTTCAAGGGAGTCCTTTGAAGATGAGTTCCTCTAAGTTGACAGAAGATCATCATTTTGGGGGGTATATCAGACTAGTATATTTTATTTCTAGTTCCCTTAACAATTTTGCAAAGTATAAGCTCTCTTTAAAGATGGAGAGTCAGGCTTAGAGCTGTTAAAGAATTTGGCCAGGGTGTTAACCTACCTGAGTGACTGATGGGATTTTAGCCCAGATCTTTTGGGTGCAAGAAACAGCCTTTTCTCTCTACTCCAAGCTCCCTCCTGCAGTGATAAGCAAAGCAGCCTAAAAATTGTGTGTCAAAGCTTCTATCTGTTCTGACAAGGTACTGGGACCCCACTTACTTCTCCCAGAGACTGTTGAAACTAGAGGGAGCTTTGGTGACTCTGAATGCTGGGCAAACTCTTCAGAGAGAATGACTTGCCCAGAGGCACACAGTGGGGTGCATGGCCCCATACTATAAGAGCCCCTTCTTTCTTTCCTTCCTTTCTCCCTCCCTCCCCCCTTCTGTCCTTCCTTCCTTCCACTTGTGTGCCTGGTTTGGGAGAGGGAGATTTGAGAAAGAGGGTGATAGCAATAAAGTGTTTTGGTGTAGGGGCTTTTTCTACTAGCAGAGTTACTTGAGGGTTGAGGAGTACACCTTGTTCTTAAGCTGGCAAGCAAAAATCAGTGGAGAATATCATTGGATGAACCAAGTGAGAAGTTACTTTAGTAGAAGGTAGATGCCAAAGAAGGCTATATGCTCCAGGTCCTTCAGAGAAAGTTAAATATTCTTTTTTTTTTTTTTAAAGATTTTATTTATCCATTTCAGAGAGAGAGAATGAGAGAGAGCACATGAGAGGGGGGAGGGGCAGAGGGAGAAGCAGACTCCCTGGCGAGCAGGGAGCCCGATGCAGGACTCGATCCTGAGACTCCAGGATCATGACCTGAGCCGAAGGCAGTCGCTTAACCAACTGAGCCACCCAGGCGCCCGAAAGTTAAATATTCTTAAAGCCCACTCCTATTTAATCTCCAGGCCCTGATCTTGGAAAGTGCTCTAGTTCCCTTAAGATTCAATGCTAGGGCCTTGCTACTTTGCACACTTATTTGCATAAATTTACATATTGAGTTCAAGCCCTAATTCCATGGAAGGTAAAAGAAATTTAATTAATGCAAAACACTGCAATTATATTCAACTCCAGTTTTCAGAGCAAGCATGTGTGAAATACATAAAGATTTCATTTTATCCAGTATATTTAACCTCATCCTCCAATGAAAGAAGGCACACACATGGCAGTAATGTCCTGTGTGTGCCCACTTTTCCTCTTCTCTGCCTCATGGAAACAGCCATACTTGGTAATTCAGATGAAGTTGGTTGCTTTTCAACATGTAGGCTCACTGTTCTCCAGCCTTTTCCCCTTCCAACTACTCAGCTGCCTGCCATTCTTCCCAAGTCACCTGGCCTGCTGCATGATACCTGTGTCCCCAGGCTCATTACACTCTCAGGGCTACATCACATTTACCATTATTCATTGCTTCCGTGAGGCAAATCTGGACCACTGCCGACGGGAGGACCAAGGAGGATGTAGTAAGATGCACAAGAAAGTCCCCAAACATGCCATTGCCAGAGAGGCCATATGCCTGAGCACTGCACCTGTAGCCACAATTTATCATCCAGCACCTCAGTAAATGCTTCCTGTGAATGGGTGACTTGCCAGGCGCTGGGCCTGGCCTTGCAGAGAATATAAGGGACGAAGCACAAGGTCCTTGCCCTCATGGACACTTCAGCCCAATAGCAGGAACGGACCAAAAGAAAGAAAAAAGAGGGAAACAAAAACTGCAAGTGTCGTGAGGGAAACGAAAGTGTGCAAAGTAACGGGGCTCCCTGCTTGAGGTGGGATGCCACCCTGAGGAGCGGACACTGAAGACGCGCCCAGGCCGGCCCTGAGAAGCCTGTGCTGTGTTTTCTGAGCACTAGCTCAGACTCTCCCCTTGCCTACCTTGTGAGCTGTTCACCCCATCTCAGACATGACACATGTTCTAGAAGGTGAAGTAACCCAAGGTCACAGCTAGTTAGTGGTAGCGCTGGAGGCTCAGACATGCCAGCTCCACAGGCCACGTGTGTAGCAGCCACACAGGGGTTGGGATGTTGAAGAAAGTTGGCCAGGCGTTGAGCCTAGACAGGTGATGGGCCCTGAACGCCAGGGAGGGCTGTCTACAGGTTTCGTTGGAGGCAACATTGCAGGTCTATAATCAGGAGTGGTGCTTCGGAAAGGTTTTACCTGATGATGGTGGTTTTTCTTTTCTTTTTTTAAAATAGCATTTTTGAGATGTCTTTTTACGTGTAAAGTTCACCCATTTGAATGATTTTTAGCACATTTATGGAGTTGAGCAACTGTCACCACAATCAGATTTTAGAAGATTTATTCACAAGGCCTAAAAAGATCCTTTGTGCCTATTTGCAGTCACTCCCCACTCCCACACCCAGCCCCAGGTAACCACTAATCCTTCTGTTGCTATGCATTTGGTTTTTCTGGACATTACTTATAAATGCACTCACACATCTTTTACGTCTGGCTTCTTTCACTTAGCATAATGTTTTTGGTGTTGGCTTGTTGATGTAGCAGTACTTTGCTCCTTTTTATTGCCTGGCTGTACTTTGCATTTGTTTACCCAGTCACTAGTTGATAGACATTTGAACTGTTCCCAGTTCTTCACTGTTATGAATAATGTTGCTGTGAACATTTGTATACAAGCTTTTGTGTGTGTGTGTGTGTGTGTACATATATTTTTCTTCTTCGTAGAATTGCTGGATCATTCTGTTTATGAATTTGGTGAGTTTGTTAGGTTTAACTTTTTAAGAAAGTTGTTAGGTTTAACTTTTTAAGAAACTGTCAAACTGTTTTCTAACGTGGCTCAACCATTTTACATTCCCACTGGCAATAGATGAGAGTTCAATTTTCTCCATATCCTCACCAACACTTGTTACTGTTTATCTTTTTGATTATAGCCATCCTAGTGGGTGTGATATGGTATTTCATTGTGGTTTGAATTTACATTTGAAATTACATTTCCCAAGTATCTAATGTTGAACATCTTTTCATGGGCTTATTTGCCATCCATATATTTTCTTTGGTGAAATGTGTATTGAGATCTTTGCCCACTTTTCCTAGGGTTGTCTTTTTATTATTGAGTTACAAGATTTCTTTATGCTGGATACAAGTCCTTTATCATATTACACATTGCAAATATTTCTCCCAAAGTATGGCTTGTCTTTTCATTTTCTTAATTGGTGTCTTTGAAGTGCAAACAGTTGTAATTTTGATGAAGTTTAATTTATCAGTTGTTTTCTTTTATTAATTGTGCTTTTGATGTCATATCTCAGAAATCTTTGCCTAACCCAACATTATGGATATTTTCTCCTGGATTTTTTCCAAGAGCTTTATAGTTTTGGCCTTTTTTTTTTTTTTTTAAGATTTTATTTATTTGCGAGAGAGAGAATGAGAGACAGAGAGCATGAGAGGGAGGAGGGTCAGACGGAGAAGCAGACTCGTGCTGAGCAGGGAGCCCGATGTGGGACTCGATCCTGGGACTCCAGGATCATGACCTGAGCCAAAGGCAGTCGCTTAACCAACTGAGCCACCCAGGCGCACTATAGTTTTGGCTTTTGTATTTAGTTCTGTGATCCATTTTGAGTTAATTTTTATATATGTTATGAGGTAAGACTTTAAAACGGGTTGACAAAGTTTTTCTGTAAATGACCAGTTGGTAAGTACTTTCTACTTTGCTGACCAAAAGCACCAATCATCACTGCTACTCAACTCTGCCATTGTAGCCAGTCAGTATGTAAACAAATGGGTGTGGCTATGTTCTAATAAAACTTTATTTATAACGTCAAGCATTGGGTTAGATTTGGCTCAAGCACTAGAGTTTACTGAGCCCTGATCTAAATTAATCTTTTTTTTTGCATGAAATATCTAAATTTTTCAAACTTCATTTGTTGAAAAGACTACCCATTTCCCACTTTGGGACCTTTGTGAATATCAATTGGCCACAAACATAAGGGTTTATTTCTGGACTCTGAGTTCTGTTGAGAGTTCCATTGATGTATATGCTATAATATGTCCATGCTAGTACAACACTGTCTTCAAAATTGGGAAATATAAAGATGCTAGTTTGTTCGTTTGTTTGTTTTTTAAGATTGTTTTGGCTGTTCTGAGTGCTTTGCATTTCCATACACATTTTAGGATCAGTTGGCAACTTCTGTAAAAAAACAGCCTATTGGGATTTTGACGGGGTTTGTGTTGAATCTGTAGATTACTTTGGGGAGAATTGCCATTTTAGCAATATGGAGTCCTCTGATCTATGAATATGAAATCTCTATTTATTTAGATCTTTAAAAATTTTTTCAGCAACGTTTTATACTTTCAGTGAATAAGTCTTACATTTCTTTTCTTAAATTTATTTCCAAGTACTTTATTTTTTGATGCTATTATGAATGTAATTGTTTTCTTAATTTTTGGATTCTTCATTGCTAGTATGTAGAAATACAATTGATTTTTGTATATTGATCCTGTATCCTGCAACCTTGCTGAACTCATTTATTCAAGTAGTTTTTTTCTGTGGGTTCCTTATGATTTTATATAGGTAGGATCATGCTGACTGTAAATAAGGAAAATTTTAACTTCTTCCTTTCTAGTCTGGATGCCCCCCCCCCTTTTTTTTTTTCATTTTCTTCCTTTATTGCATTGGCTAGAATCTTCAGTACAGTATTGAATAGAAGTGGTGACAGTGAATGCCCTTGCCTTGCTCCTGGACTTAGAAAACATTATCTTCCACCATTAAGTATGTTAGCTGTAGGTTTTTCATAGTTGCCTTTTATAAGATTGATGATTTTATCTTTTAATATTCTCAGTTACCTCTTCCTCTCTGTTATTACATCCTGTTTTTAGTTTGTAGGCTCTTGGAGTACAAAGACTGTTTTATTTATTTCAGTGTCTGGCTCATTAATATGTGCATGTTGGACTGCATGCTTGCATTAATGAACTGATGATCCTTTTTTTAGCCAAGCTGGCGATCTTTGGCAGCTGCACCTGAGAATTTTACTCTTCTGCTTGTTTTACTTCCAAGTTTTAATACAAACTTGTTCCATTTGTATGCAGCAAACTTCCTTTTCACCTTGGTATTGCCCAGTGGTATGCTTCTTGAGTCTCAGCATGAATGTTGATGCTCCCTATCATACTGTTTTACATTATATCCTTCATGGGGCACCTGGATGGCTCAGTTTGTTGGGCGTCTGACTCAATTTTCGATCAGGTCATGATCTCATGGGTTGTGGGACAGAGCCCCACCTTGGGCTCTGCACTCGGCGTGGAGTCTGCTTGAAAGAGTCTCTCCCTTTGCCGCCCCTCCCCCCCACATATGTGCACGGGCTCTCTCTCTCTCTCTCTCACTCTCAAATAAATAAATCTTTGTATTATGTCCTTCATCTTAGTTGACTGCTTAGAGGCAGCGGTTAACAAAGGGTCTCAGAAAGACCTGGCCTTGGGGCGCGTGGGTGGCTCAGTCAGTTAAGCATCTGTCTTCAGCTCAGGTCATGATCCCTTGATCCTGGGATTGAGCCCCACACTGGGCTCCGTGCTCCACGGGGAGCCTGCTTCTCCTTCTCCCTCTGCCTGCCGCTCACCCTGCTTGTGCTCTCTCTCTCTCTGTCAAATGAATAAATAAATAAATATATATATAAATAAATAAATCTCTAAAAAAGAAAAAGAAAAGAAAGACCTAGCCTTGAGCTCTGACACTCCAAGTAGTAAGTCTCTCTCCTTATATGCAAGATGGACCTGTTTAGCATAGGTGCCTTGAAGGGGTTGGATCACAAGTCCTCTCCAGACTTCCCCAGCTTTCACACTCTATCTGGCTGACCATTTGGAGGAATGTAGTTAATGGGGCCACAATAGGAAATGCCAGCTTGGAAAGTCAGGAGATGGATGGCCAAGTTCCATATACACTTTTCTGTGAATGGCGTGTGGAGCTGGATGTCAAGTCCAGCAAGCATTGCTGGTCCACATTGCGTGCCAGTCCCTGGGCTAGATGCTTGCCCAGGTGTTATTCTTTTTCATGCTTCCAAAACCTTACATCTGATACATGGTGAGGTATCAGAAAATAAAGTAGAGCCAATTCTGCAGGGAAGCAGAGCACTTTAAGTTTCTCTACCTTTCCTCCTTCAGCTGCCGAGGAGTAGAGGATCATCTTAAAGACAGATGAAGACTCAGGTACCTGCATGAAGACATTTCCTTAGTGTCCTCCAATTACCTGGCTCAGGGGTTACCAAATTCACTGTGTTCGAGGACAGTAAAGGGCTGGGCGTACAACCACGCTATACTTTAGGGGCAGATTTAGCAACTTCTGAGGGTTTTTTGAATATTTTCAATTTTCTCTTAATAGTACTGTAGTGTAACCAGTAATGACATTTAAATAGTATAAGAGTTAAGGTGATTTCTACCTTCCCTTCTTTCTGACTTTTGACTATAACCCATGTATGTATAAGATGAAATTCCAACCTAATAATACTCCCTAACTGTGTCACAGTATGGTGTTGAAGATCTTTCTCTGTAAAAGTAAAATCTATAAAGTCATGTAAATATAAGGATAGTTGTTAACTCTAACTCTGACTAAGTTCATCCTGGGTCAGTTCCCTCATTTGGGAGGTAAAGATGCTGCACTGGAAGCATCTTTGATCCTTCAGGTCTCCAGTCTACCTTTTCCACCTCTTGGTGGGGGGTCACTGCACGCTCTTCTGCAGCAGCTCTGGTTTCCAGATCAAACCTGCCGGCTCTGCTGTTTCTCTGCAGCTGGTAGAGGCTTCACAATGTTTCCTAGTTGAACCCTCTTTCCCTTCTGCACCCTGGCCCTGGCTATTCTCTTTCATCCTCATTCCTGAGCTGTTGACTTTGGATTCTAAATATCTAATCCAGAGCTGTTCCATTGCACATCCCATGGGTGCATGTAATTCACTACATCCACTGGAACTCACCTGCATCCTCCCTCTGCTTCCCTCAGAATCACTTGTGTTTCTTATGCTACAGATGGCCCCAGCCAGCCAGTCCCTCAGCCAGAAAACTGGGTCCTGCATTACTTTTTTTCTCTACATTTAATGACAGATCTTGCGTTTTCCCTTCTAGCCATTTCTCTGTTTTTGCCTCTCTTTATCCCTGCTAACTCTTTATCTTTTTCCGGTCCATTCCGTCTTCCTTTGATCATCTGATAAATTGGTCTTTTTCCCAGTATACTTGCCTCCCACAAATCTATACCTCCTGGTGCTAACAGGGTCATTAAAAAAACCAAACAAACACAAAAACATAAATTTTACTTTTGAATAGGCTTCAGGCAAATGGTATTACAATTCAGGCAGTTCCAAAAGAAGCACGTAGGGAAAAAGTTCACCTCCCTTCCCTCTTGTTTCATCTGTCTTGCCCTCTGCAGCAGTCACCCTTACCAGCTGGCCGTGTCAGTGATCGCGCAGGGTTAACGCTCATTACGCCACTCCCTTAGGTCGAAGGCAGATGCTGGGGCCTAGCCCTCGGCACCCTCTGTGTGCTGGTGCTGCTTGCTGCCTTTTGTCGCACGTGTTGGCTGGGAGGACAGGGGCTCCTGCTGGATTCTGAGCTGCTTTATGCTTCGCTGCCTGCGATTCTGTTCTCCTTTGTCCGCTGTCTCTTCTCTCCCTGTGACTGGCTAAATGCCTTGTCATCCTCAGGACCTTTCAGGTGTTACCTTCTGAAAGGCACCATCTTTGATGTCCCTCCGTCACCCTGGGTTGTCCCTGTCCTGGGTCTTGCAGACTTTGTGCTCACCTCCTGTACCTACCGTGTGGGCAGAGGTGATCTCTTCCTTGCTTCCTCCCTTACTGCCCTGTGAGCAGGAGTCACATCTTTTTTCTTTCCTTCCTCAGTACTTAGCCTGGAGCCAGTTTCTCTTACCCCAAACCGTGGGTCCAGAAACTTTGTGGTATTAATTGATTTGAATTGATTGCCAACATTTAGAACTTGGAGGCTTTACATCAATTCAATTTTTAGCTCTTTGGGGGAAAAAAATTGAAAGTCTGGTCTACATTCCCATATGGTGGTCTTTCCCAGAGGTGTGAGGTAGTTGCCCTCTCTGGGGGGCATATACTCTTATCAGGGTCCCCACCACGTTGTCCTTGCACTGTTTTATTTTTTTTTTCCCCTGCCAGGCCCATTCTGTTAATTTCGTCACTTGCTTGACGCCTGTGGACATTTGTGTTTGCCACGCTCGGTGTAGGAGGTCTCCAAGGGCTCTTCTTGTTCTGACATTCTGGGATTTAAATCTGTGGTAAGCAGCCGGTGGATCTAATTTGAGCTCATAGAAAACTGAAAGACTAGTGAACGAAATCTCCAAGGCAACAGCCTGAGGCAAGGAGAGGAATCTTTTCAGAACCATAAGATTGGGCAGTGCCTCTATGGGGTTTGGGGTGTCCAGGACCAGGAGCCACCGACTCCTGCAAGCTTGTTCTTTTGGAAACTGCCCCAGGTGCTCAGCCTCACTGGAGAAACCCTAGGCCCAGCTTGGAAAGGGTAGTGAGCTGCAATTTATCTCCTGGCACCCAGCAGATCCTCAGACAGTGTTGCCCCGAATGGCCTTGGCCCCGGCTGTGCAGGCCTAGCTGCTGCCGACTCACCACAGAACCTCGGACAAGCTGCTTCTCTGCACCGCACCTTCTCCATTCTTACTTGAGGAGGATGCCTCCCCTCCTGCCCAGAAGTGAGCTGGGGCTGTGAACTCATTTGGTGAACATCCGAGCATTTGCTAATACGAAGAGTAATGCTTAGGAAGCTGCCTCCACTTTGCCACTTCTCACGTGTGTCTAGATGAGTAACATGTGAAGACTAAAAAAGTGCTAATTTTCATATTGACATTCTCCTAATTTAAGTAGGCTGTCTGTTTTATGGGTACATAGTACACCCCCTCCCACCCTCTCCCTGGGGGCTCAGTAAAGCATCATCACTGGGGGGGAATGTGACTTGCAAATATTTTAATTTTTCTTGAATTGGCCATTCTGAGAACAGGGTTGCTTGCCACGTCACAGTGGCTCTGTATTCCTGCCTTACTTGTGCAGGTATCACCGTTAGGGGCCCAGGGTCGGGATCCATGTCTTGGCCTGGGCACTGAAGACTTCCTATGATGACCTTGGGCGAGTTGTCTCACCTCCCTGACTCCAGTTTCTTCATCTGTAAAATGGGAATGCGTTTAGCCCGGGGCCTGGCATGGGAACTGGCTCAGTGGATGTTAGGTAGGTTGTTTCTATCATTATCTCTTAACAGGAGCTCCTGTCCCCATTCCTACGTCTGAGTTCCTCCGCCCCAGCTGTGAGCTTTGTTGCCCTGTTCTGGAGGAGGGGGACATGACATCCGCTCTGTGGTCTGCCCCGCGGCACTCTGATGCCAGGGATTCCGTAATTTCTTTCTCTACAGGCAACCTCTTGCAGCGTCCTATGTAGTGTGTTTACTTGCCTGGGGAACAGAGCTGCCTGAATGGATTTAGAATGTCACACACGGGCTTACAGAGCGGTGCTCCGCTCAGCGATGGTGCCTCCCTCCCCCACTGAGCCAGGCCTGGGCCTTGCTGTCATCTTTCCCTCGTTTTTCCTTTAAGACTTCTTGCAAAATGCATCTTATTTTTAAACGCCAAATGTTCATAATTTCTCATGAATCCTTTCAGGCTTTTTCCAAGCCTCCATATATACAAGCACACTCTTTCCCTTTTTATAGCACAAATGAGAACATAGTGCATATACCACTTGGTAAATTGGTTTTTTCACTTGCCCTGTGCATTCATTCAGATGCCAGATCTCTAGTTACTTCACTTGCGTCGAGTCTTTTGCAACGACCCCCCACCCCGACTTGTGCAGAGATGACACTTTCTAGCCCTCTCGCTCCTGATGTGCCCTGTTTGTGGCAGCGACCCTGCCTCCAGCCCTTTGTGACCTCAGCCCCTCTTGCTGCTTTGCCAGGCTATTCTGTGTGAAGAGGAGATCGTGACCGAGGCCCTGCTTAGAAAGCGCCAGTGGCTCCCAGTTGACTGCAGAAAAAATTCCATTCTCCTTATCTTGTCCTTCAAGGCCTTCACCGGGTAGAGCCTGTGAGCCCTGCACGTCTTCCTTCCTTCATGGACCTGCACTCGGTCGGGCTGAACCTCAGACTTCTTCCTCTGTGCCTTCTGTGCGCTCTTCCTCTCTGGAACACCCCTCAACTCCTACCCGTTCTGTGGTCATTTGTTCAGGCCCATCTCAGGCTGTCTCCCTTCCAGCTGACACTTAGGTGCCTTCTGGAGAGCTGGGTATGCTAGCTCAGCTTCTCTCACCTGACGGCTTAGCAGCTCATATTCTCGGGGCCTTTCACCTTACCCCCCTGTCTGACCATAAGCTCTTTGAGTACAAGGTTCTTGGCTTATATCCTACGTACTCCATTGTAGTAGCTCGGTGTTATGGACCTGGGCCTTTAATAAGAATTTCTTTAGTTAATGTGTTTAACAAATATTTGAGCATCTCCAGTGTCCGGGCACTTTCTAGGCCCTGAAGATACAGCAAGGGCAAAGCAGAATCCCACGGAGCTTGTGTTCCGGTGGGAGTGATGACAAGTAGGTGGTCACATGTGTATTCTATCCCGTGGCTAACAACCAGTGCTTTGAGAGAAATGAGGCCGAGGAAGGGAGAGAAGGCGTGGTGGCGGGGTCATGACCTCAGACAGGGTTGGCAGGGACAGGCAGGAAGTGCCTTTTGTGGCCGGGCCTGTTTGTGACTGGCTGGTGTGCCCTGGTGTCTCTTAGCCAATCCTGGCTCCTCCGCCCTTCATTGCTTTGGCGGTAGTTGGCCCTTCTTGGGGGGCCCTCCTGCCCGTGAGTGCTGCTCAGCAAGTTCCTCCTTCCCTGCTCTTGTCAGGGTCAGCATCCCTTTGCCCCCACAGCTCACTGGCACGGAGGTTCAGGAGTCGGGCAGCCTGCTGTGCACTGGGGCTTGCACCCTGGGAGCTCTGGGACTGGCGGGGGCGAGTGCTGTAACCTTTTTGTGTCTTGGCTTCCTCAACTGGAAAGCAGGCTTTATACTGTGAGGATTAAGGAGGTGGTTTGTGCAGAGTGCTGACTACCTGTCACAGTTAGTATTAGTAGAGGGCATTACAACCTGTAGCTATTGTGACTCTGATCTGCTCTGATATATTGGGGCAGTGGGACAGTGCTCACTCCTATCATCGTTCTTCCATCGAGAATGGGGAATACCCATGTGTGTTTTGTGAGGCAGCACTCTGCTCCCCAGCCTTCTAGTTGTGAGGTGGCCACGTGACTTACAGCCCCGTGTGATTTGATAAAGAATCCTCTTGCCCCCTCTTTGGGAACTTGCCTATACATTCAATGCTTTCGGGTGAGGGAAGCGTTTTGGTTGCCATCATGGAGTGGCTCAGTAGGAAGTGGGGCCTGGGTTCCCAGCCGTGTTTGTTACCATGGAAGTGTTGAATACTCCAAGCACGTGTGCCTTCGATTGAGGCCTGACTTGGGCTGTCTGCGGCCTTGCCACCCACTGCCACAGTGCTGGTGGAGGGTGGTGGGCTGGAGCTGGGGGGAGGTTGTCCCTGGAGACTTGGGGAGGCATCAGGCGCATGTGCCATGGTAGAGGTGGGATAAGGCCCCCTCCTCAGAGTCCTGACGTCACTCGAGGCTGAGGGCGGGTGCAGGTTTGATCCACCAGTTGTCAGAGCCGGAGGGTGCTTTAAAAAGAATCTGCCCAATTTAATTTTGTGCAGATTATGGTGCAGATTATGGAAGAGGAGGGAAGAAACCTGCTCAAGATCACAAAGCTGCACGTGTAACACTTAGAACAGCACTCAGTTTATAGTACATGGCAGCTGTTAACTATCATTACTGTTACTGATTAGTTCATGCATTTTGCACACTCAGTATGTGCCTTGTATGGGTGATAATTATTATTTGTATACTGCTTTGCCATTTCCCATAATAGCTAATATTGGTTGTTGACTTGGTGCCGACTGCTTTGTGTAGATTGCTGCATTTAATCCTCGCCATAGCCCCACAGTCTGGACCATTAATTATTTCCATCTCACAGATGAAGAAACTGATTTACAGATAAGAAGTCCCCTGCCCAAGGTGACATAGTTAGCAAGCAGCTGAGTTGGGATTCAAACCCAGGCCTGTCTGACCCCAAAGCACTGAACTCCTGAGCCGTACGATGTAGTCAGTCCAGCCTCAAGGGGCCCCCATTATGTAGGTGAGAGACATGCTCAGAGAAGCCAGAGAATTGGGTCCAGGCCACGCAGCAGAGCACAGGTAGTGCTCCTCTTTCCCTGCACTGCTCTGGATGTGGCCCTCTGTCTCCTGACCACACAGGATCCCGTCTGGCCATCTCTCATAGCATAGTGACCAGTGGGCCTCTGGCACCGAGCCCCCAGACCCGTCTGGCTCTGGAGGCCCCATTCTGGTTCCGTTGGTACAGGGAGCATTGCCCAGATGGTGTTTATTCTCGCATGACTACTGTGTGTATATGTATATTTGTTGATTAAAATATTACTTGCTGTATTTTGTAGCAACATTAAAAAATATTACAAATCTCCTACTGCCAACAAGAAGCTTGCCAATGTTTTCCTTAACCCCTCACTCACCAAGTGGTGTGGTTCAGTTGATGCCCCCCGAGGCTGGGCTGAGGAAATCGGAGCCTGTGACTTACCTGTGTAGAACCCCACCAAAACTTCCTTGGTCCTTGGATCAAATTTGGGCTTTTTACATCAGTCTGCTAGGGTTTGTGGTCTTGCCTTTCCCTGCCTCCTTGGCCTGGTCATCTGGTCCCATTTTCCTTCTCACACACTGGCCTTCTGTCAGGCACTTGGATGTGCCAGACTCAGTTCTTCTCAGAGGCTTTGCACTTACTCGGGCCTCTGCTTGGCACTAGATCATTTTCTCTGGGATCTCAACATGTCGGCATGGTCAGGGCCTCCTCATTCGGGGCTGGAGTATTAATATTAGTGTCCTCCCCTCTAAGGGACCTTCCCCAATGCCTGTGGCTTCCTGCACCGCCTCCCATGCCCCTGTCACTGCAATGCTGTGTTTTATTCTTTCCTAGCACTTGTCACCGAACGTGCTTCACTGATCTTTAAGACACATGTTTTAATATCTCTGGAACAGGATATCACATAATGGGCGGAATATTAATTTCATTTGTGTTTTTTGTCTTTCTTCAGGTTATATGAAAATAACAGTGTGATTTACAATTGATGGTGTCTTAGGCTGGATGAAATAGGATTTGTGAAATTATTTACTTATTTATTGTCTCCTACTTCCCCCGAGAATGTAAGCTCCATGAAACAGGGACCATGTCTCTTTCACTGCTGTTTTGTTGTTTCTTTTCACTCATGGTTTCTAGAATATTGCTATCACACAATGGATACTTAATAAGCAGATACTTGATGAAGGAAAGTGGGTTGTCGTTCTGGTGCCATTGGCCAGGCTGCTTCCTCTGGTCCCCGTGTGGCTGCACTACTGTGGTCTTCTCTCTATATGCAGTGCATGCTCTTCCTGGTCACGTGGCCCTTTTCCACAGTGAGGATTGGGGCATTACCAGCCATGGCTGCCTCTTTCATGCATATCACACATGTCATTGGTTCTTCACCCGCACCCATATGGATTCTAGGACCACCCAGTGCTCTCTTCCCTCAGGACACATGCCCTGCACCCTCTCTCCGTCAGAGGACTAGTACATCTCACCGAGTCCACTTGCAGATGGAGAGAGGAGGGAGCGATGCCCTGTGGTGTGCTGGTGAAAGCTTAACCAGATTTCTGCCCAAGAAAGGGCCCTTACATGTAGTATTTGCCAATTTCTGTGGTGGAAATACTCCCCATCATGGCCAATTTGAGGCTACTGTCATGAAGTCAACCAGCTTGCAAAATTGCTGAGAATTTAAAAATCAGTTCTTCTGAGCTGGCTCCAGCACACCATTGGGACACCCAAATCTTCTTTTCCTGTGGCCTGAGTTCATTGTTGAGTGCCGGCTCCATGTCCCCACCTGCCTGGAAGAGCATTCCACTTCAGCCATGCTGTCGCCCTACATCCAACCTGGTGTCCCACCTTGGCCCTCTGTGTGGCAAATTTGAGCAAGAAATGGGCACGCTGTGCTGTGGAGCTGTCCCTCCGCTTTCCAATACACTGACTCATTTCAGGTCTTAGTTGCTGCGACCATAATGAAGGAGGGAGCCAACGGGCTCGTAGGGGCTCTTTCGCTGTTCTCATCTGAGATTTTATATCTACATTCCATCTCATTTGCTGCTCTTTCAAAATAGTCTCTTCTTGATTTCCCTTTTCCTGGCATTCTCAAGTTGTCCCACTAACTACAGATCAGAACTCCTTGTTCTTTTTTTTTTGAAGATTTTATTTATTTATTCGACAGAGAGAGAGACAGCGAGAGGGAACACAAGCAGGGGGAGTGGGAGAGGGAGAAGCAGGCTTCCCTCGGAGCAGGGAGCCCGATGCGGGGCTCGATCCCAGGACCCTGAGAAGGCAGATGCTTAACCAACTGAGCCAGTCAGATGTCCCACGGATCTCCTTGTTCTTAACTCTGCACTCTGTTCCTTACTGAGGCAGCACCAGGCAAAGCCTCTCATTCCATGCCACCACCGCTGCTGCTGGTGCTGCAGGCCCCTGTCACTTCATGACCAAGGTCCCACTGTAGCATTGCTGAGAACACAGCCTGTGTTCTTTCCTGGCTCCGAAACTTTCAGCAATGCCCTGCAATTGTTGGAGCCCTTCTGCCTGACTTTGAAGCTTCTCTCAGCACCGGCTTCATCCAAATCCACCTTTACAAACCATACCTTCCAAAATGAACTTAGGGCTGCAGGCACCCTGCTCTCTGACTGTCCGTGCCCCTTTTCTCTGTGCTCCACCTTGTACCAAGACACCCCCTGTCTCCCAATACCCCATAGCATCTGTTGAATCCTGCTCCCACCCTCAGGAACCCACACACCTTTCATGGGATACCCTGCTTTTGCTGAGTGACATCCTGTCTGGACTGCTCATTTTTGTCTTTGGTTCTCTCTTTTTATTTGTAGCTATTTTGTTGAGATATGATTCACATACCATACAACTCACCCATTTAAAGCATATAAGTCAGTGGGTTTTAGAATTTTCACAGGTACGTGTAACTATCATCACAATCATTTTTAGAACATTTTCACCAAGCCCAAGGCAACCACTAACCTGCTTTTTGTCTTTAGAAGTTTGCCTATTATGGACGTTTTGAGTAAGTGGAATTGTATAACGTGTTGCCTTTTGCATCTGGCTTATTTCCCTTAGCATAATGGTTTCAGGTTCGTGTATTTGGTAGTATGTATTAGTACTTTGTTCTTTTTTACAGCCAAGTAGTGTTCTGTTGTGTAGATAGACCACATTTTACTTACCTATTCATTTGATGAACATTTGGGTTCTTCCCACTTTTTGGCTATTATGGATAATGCTGATAAGAGCATTCATGTACAAATTTTTGTGTGGATATATTCATTTCTCTTGAGTAGATACCTGGGAGTGGAATTGCTGGATCAAATGGTAACTCTCTGCTTAATGTTTTGAGGAACTTCCAGACTGTTTCCTACAGTGGCGGTGGAACTGTATATTGCCATCAGCAATGTATGAGGGCTTTGATTTCTCCGTATCCTTGCCAACATTTGTTATTATCTGACTTTTGATTATAGCCTTCCTGGTGGGTACGAAGTGCTATCTATCTCATTGTGGTTTGAATTTGCATTTCTCTTATGAGTAGTGATATTGAGCAACTTTTCATTTGCGTATTGGCCATTTGTATATCTTTCTTGGAGAAATATCTGTTCAGATATTTTTTTGCTCATTTTTAAAATTGGGTCTTTTTCTTTGTATTATTGAGTTGTGGGAATTCTTCATATCCCTTGTCACATGTATGATTTGCAAATATTTTCTCCCGTTTTGTAGGTTGCCTTTTCACTTGCTTTATTGTGTCTTTTGGTACATAAAACTTTTTTTTTTAAAGATTTTATTTATTTATTTGACAGAGACACAGCGAGAGCAGGAACACAAGCAGGGGGAGTGGGAGAGGGAGAAGCAGGCTCCCCGCTGAGCATGAAGCCCGATGCGGGACTCGATCCCAGGACCCTGGAATCGTGACCTGAGCCAAAGGCAGACGCTTAACGACTGAGCCACTAAGGCACCCAAAACTTTTTACTTTTGATGGAAGTCCAAAATATCTAATTTTCTTTGGTTGCTTGTGCTTTTGATGTCATATCTACAAATCCACTGCTAAAGCCAAGGTCATAAACACTTACGTCTATATTTTCTTTTATTTACCCTTATATTGTTTTAGCTCCTACATTTAGGTCTCTGATCCATTTTTGGTTATTTTGTATAGTGTGAGGTAGCTGTTCAACTTCCTTCTTTTGCATATCGAAATCCAGCTGTACCAACATCATTTGTTGAAGAGAATAAATGAGTGTTCTTTCCCCCATTAAATTGTCTTGGCTCCTTGTCAAGCAATTGAATGTAGATATATATATTTCTGGATTCCCGATTCTCTTCCACTGCTGCATATGCTTGGTCTTCTCTTGTCCTATATCATTAATTAGCTATTTGATTTGTATTTATTTGAAATACTAGAGGGACTCAGTTGTTATTATTATAATCTTTTGTTGCTAAAAAATGTTCATGGTAAACAGTTACAACACAGAAATGCCCAAAGTGAAAGTCCTGTCCCAGCTGCCCCTGGACCCCACTTGCAGGACATAACCGTCATGTTTCCTTTGTAGCTTTATAGATGTTCACTTCTGACCAGATATGTGTATTTGTGTATATGCATATATGTGAAAATTCAAATGCACGGCCACATTTGTGAATGTATACTTGCGCTTACTGACATATTTATATCTGTATGTCTGCATTTCTACAATTGCATATCTCTTTTTACAAAACTGAGCTATACAAAGGGTTCTATGACTTTAAACATCAGGAGGCTATCCCATACACCCTTCCATGTCAGTTGTACATGTTTTACCTCATTCTTTCTTAATGTCTCCATCATATTTCATAGACAGTATACACCATCATTTCTTCAACCAGTTCCTTATTTATGTTTTTCCCCTATTCCATTTCTGCTATGTACATGTGGGAGCACTTTTCTCGGCTGGGTACCTGGAAGTGGAGTTGCTGATCATGGCTTTTGTCTTAAAGTCATTTTTAACGGTTTCCCCTCAACTGTGCTTTATGATGCCTTGCACTTACTAGGTACTTAATAAATATTTACTGAAGTGAACTCTTAAGGGTTTTTACTCTGGATTTATCCCTAGCTTGCCATTTCATTTCAGTAAGCTGTTTTATGACACCCTCATGCCTATTTCACTTCCCCTGAAATGAATGAAAATGTTGGTTATCCAGTCTTCATTAGGGGGAACTGTGGTGGAATGAGTCAAGCAGTGTTGTGATGTCTACTCTGTGTGTGGTGCTGGGGTTATACAGAGAGGAGTGGAAGGTCACCCCAGCCTTTGAGGTGTTTGCAGATCTTTAGGATGAGGCAGATAGGACATATGGTACTTCCCTAAGAGCACACATGTGTTATGATGGGAGTGAAAAGGAAGGGGAGGATTGATGCTTGCTTTGGGTGCTGTCAGGGAAGGTCCCATGGACGAGGGACACTGAGATGCCCTCAAAGGAAGGGGAAGCTTTGGACTGGTGGAGATGTCCTGGGGCTGGACAGCTGCTGGTGGTTCTCGGCCAAGGAGCAGCATAAAGGATGCAGAGGAGGTGAGGAAAGTGATTCCATGGAGTGCAGGGTGTGTGCGGGGAGCAGTAGGAAACTGCTGGAGAGCCAACAGGGGACCTGCTGTGGTCAGCCTGGAATCCAGACAGGTCTTTGGCACTAATCTGCTAGGCGTTGGGCCACCTTGAAAAGTTTTTGAATAGAATTATATTATTGAAGTTGGTCTGGAGGAAGTGGTTTGCTCAGTCATCCGGGGGGATGGATAAAGGGGCATCTTCATTTGTAGAGGTTTCTGTGATATAACTTTTTCCCTCTCCCTCTCTTCCCATCCCTCAATTCTTCCCTTAGCTGTCTGAAAATGTGGTTAACCGCATGAAGGATTCCAGCCAGTCTTGCCAAGCAGGCCAGCCTGCTTCCCCTCCTGCCCCTCCACCTTCGACATTTGGCACCTCTAAAGGCCCAGAGAAAGGTATGGTGGTTTGCAGGGATTCTGTGGAGGGCGGGAGTGGGGTGTGAAAGGAATGACAAACAGCCTTCCTGTCAGAACAGATTTGACAGCTAATGTGGCTCCTGTTTGTTTCTGGGTGATGTAAGCAACTCCTTTCTGATAACTGCTTTTCAGGAGAGTGTGGCTTTCATGCGTGACAGATGCTGTCTGCTCTGATGAAAGCAGCACATTTAGTCAGAGTGCCTGTGACTGGGGCTAGACTGGTTTCCCTCACTGTTTCAGTTTCTCCATATGTAACAAATGAGGCGAAAGGGCTTGGTAACTCAGGGAAGAAGTTGCTGTTAAGGATCCCTAAGAGACGCATTGTCATTACTGTTCAGTATGGTTCAAAGAGTGATAGGGATTTATGTGAATTGGGCCAGCTTAAGGGAATTGAGTTGATGACTTGACCGTTGACCTCAGTACCTAGAACCAAGCACTCACGTCAAGTGGTCCTGATCTGGCTCCTGGGACGGTTCGCCCTGGGCTTCTAGCAAGACCTGCCACCCCGTACCTTTTAGGGATTCCTCTTCCGGTGCCCACACCGGGCTCAGAGCTCATTTGTTCCCTCCTCTGCGGGGTCCATGACAAATTAAGAAATTTGTGCTTTTCTCCAAACAATGACTTTCAGCAAACACAAAGGAATGAAACAATTTAAAAAGGGATATAAGGTACAGAAATATTAAGATATTATAAATAAATTTGGACAGTCTTTGGGGCAGCTGCTACTGTATTCAATAAATACCTCTTTATGAGAATCTGGGTCTTATCGATCACCTGCAACTGTCTTTTCTGCCAATCTTCCTTATTAGGTTGTAAAACTGTAGAAGATATCCCCTCCACTCAGTGTTTACTGACCACTGGCCAGGGATCAGGACAAGTAACGCGTGCTGGTGCATGGCGTTGTGTAGACAGGGATGCCCCCCCTTGTGGCACACACGGCTCTAGTTAAGGAGCCAGATGTATAACCCTGTAGGTTACATGTATCGTGATGAGGCAACACTAGAAGCATGCCCATGGCTAGGGTAGCACAGAGGAGTGACTCGTTATTTTAGGGAGGAGCTTCAAGGGGAGATGATGTTTAAACTGGATTTTGAAAGATAGAGCAATGGTAGATGGGCATTCAGGCACGGTAAGCAGCGTAAGTATAGTCCCAGAGGTGTGGCGCAGCCTGGCCTGTGTGGGGCCCTGGAAGTGATTTGCTGTCTCTGGAGTACAAAGTACAAGGAAAGGGGAGCACTTGGGGCAGTGCTCAGGGGCCAGGTTACAGACCTCTGCACAGAGGCAAGAGAGCTCTGCCTGCATCCTTAACGGCTGGGGGCTCTAGCCAGGGCTGCTACCAGCTTGCCTTTCTGTATTGTCTGCCTCAGGGCTTCCCGAGCATTAGAGCAAATTGGTACCAGGTTTGGACCCATCCTGAGATCTTTTTGAATATCTCTCAGTGAGGGGGCAGATGAGACTCCTGAAACTCACAAGACGCTCTTGTCCTTTAAAAATGGGGTGGCGGGGCGCCTGGGTGGCTCAGTTGTTAAGCGTCTGCCTTCGGCTCAGGTCATGATCCCAGGGTCCTGGGATTGAGCCCCACATCGGGCTCCCTGCTCCGCGGGAGGCCTGCTTCTCCCTCTCCCACTCCCCCTGCTTGTGATCCTGCTCTCACTGTGTCTCTCTCTGTCAAATAAATAAATAAAATCTTTAAAAATAAATAAATAAATAAACAAACAAACAAACAAACAAACAAATAAATAAAAATGGGGTGGCTCCCCACGATATCTCTAGCAACTGACAGGAGCGGTGGGGGGTGGGAGGTTGAAGAGGGCTCTAACTTAACCCAGTACTTGAATAAACTGGATTAACTGGTGAGAGGGAGAAAGCGATGAAGTAAGCAAAGAAGGCCAAAATCTAACATGCACACATCAGCTTCAGCTTCAGAAGATGAAAGAAGCACTGGTCTCAGTTTTGGTAAGTTTCAGCAGTTTAAGGAGCAAGAATGGTGGTTCATTTGTCATTTGGTTTTAGTTATAACAAAGTATTTTGCTGTTTAAATGATTGTGAGTTTGAGTTTCTGAATGCTGAAGAATGGTCAGCATAAATGGGCTATCTTGAAGTTGACTAATTTTAAGATATTTTTACTTTTAAAATCAGTGTTTGCTTTCATTTTAGTGGTGGAACAAGATTAGAAAAAGAAGTTAAAATTAAATCCTTATGTCATACCATACCTCAAAATAAATGTCAGAGGAAAGAAAAGATTTAAATATATGAATTGAAGCCATAAGAGTACAATGATAGTACATATAAGTACAATAAGTAGACCTTCTAAGCACTCCATCAGCTCCATCAAGAAACCCTAAATTAAGAAGAAAAGTGGGAAATGTAACTCTAAGGAATTAGGCAATTCAGAAAAAAATAAATGAAGAATGAATGATAAACTAGGGAAATGTAACATGACAGAGTATTAACAGTCCTAACATAGAGAGTTCTTAGAGCTCTTTGACAACTCAGTAGAAAATGTGTACAAATGGTTGTAAACATTTGATGAGATTCTCCATTTTGCTTATAGTGAAGGACACACATTAATGAGTGCTCCCGAGGGGCAGGGAAGTGGGCAGGCTCCTACACACAAGGTGGGAATGTGGTTTAGTGCCACATTCTCTGCCACAGGTAGATATATTATTTTCCTAGTTATGAAAAAAAAAGTTGTATGAAAAGCAAAAGTAAATATGGTAAATTATATCTCAATAAAGCTGTTGTAAGTAAACAAATAAGAACAGAGGGCATATGTCAGAGTAAAAACTGGGCAGTGGTTTACTGTTTTTTATTCCCATTTGAGAACGTGACATGCTACCCAGGAGCACTTAGGTGTGCCCACCTCATCAGGTGGGACCGCTGTGCCCATCCTTCTGTGAGAGGTAGTCTGAAAGCGTGAAACATAGGATGATTACTTTTGGAAGTGCCTCCCTGAAGGGTTGAGTGCTGGAGCCTCTGAGTACAACGTGCTTTAAAAGGTCTTGGCAGTGGAATGGCAAATCCTCACATGTTGTCTCACAAAGCCGGGTTCTTCTACAGTATTTTTGTGCAGTCCTAGATGCTGCTGCTTTAGAAACCTGTGATGGAGGGGGAGGACATTTGGCCAAGGCCACAGAAAAGTGTTGAGCTTTGGCTGAAAGATGGTTCAGGAAGGGTGAAGGCTGTGGAGGAGAGGGGAGTAGCAAAACCTTCAGTGTCACCCAGGTGGTGGAGAGACAAGTGGACTGTGTTTGCTCGGGAATCACCAAGTTAATGGCCATCAAAAGGTAGCCCTGTAACAACTAAAGAGCCCATTAAGATTAGAGGTGATGAAGGTCAAGTGATAGGTAAAATGTCATTAATTTGAGGCATTTGCCACATTCAGGGTTAGAAATCTGTAGAATGGGCTCCTAAGGGAAACATTTAAGGAGCTCCCACTGCCAAAACAGAGACCTTGGAGGCTGTCCTTTGAGCATGAAGCAGAGCAGTGGGTTCCTGCAGCCCTTCTGGGCCTGTGTTTGGGAGATGACCTAGAATCCAAGTAGCTGTAGAGTGAGGAGTGATGGATAGGGAACACTGCACTCAAGTAAGTGGCTGTGCCTGCTGCCTGCCCCACACAGTAAGCAGTCCTGGTGCAGAATGAGGGAGCAGACGGGGCTTCGGGCTGTGCTTCTCCAGACTGGATGGATCAACGATGTGTTCTGTGTCTGTCCTTGGGGCACATCCTTCCAGGGGGGTGCACTCCTGAGCCCTTTCCTGGATGACCGCCATGCCTTTGTGGATCTTAGGCTGCTGCTGACTGGCCTTTTCTTCTCGTCCCTTTGCAGACTCCAAACTGCCCAGGTCTGAGTATGGTGGTGGCCGGCAGTCTTCCAAGATGGAGGAGGATTTCCTCAAGAGGTAAGCCCAAGTATCCATTCACCCCTGGCCCTGTGCTCTGACCAAACGCTCTCTCCTCACCAGGTACCTCCTCCTTTCCTGAAGGCCCAAGGGTTTGTCTCACATATTTTGTCTTATTGAGATTGCACAGGAATCCTATAGTTTAGGTGGCACTGGTCCTAGTTTAAAAATGAACAAACACCAGATGTGGCCTGGGAGGGTTGACTGCTGATGTTCTTAAAAATTCACTTTATTTTTAAATTTTTTTTTTACTTTTTAAAAAAATTTTATTTTATCTAAATTCAGTTAATTAACATACAGTGTATTATTAGTTTCAGAGGTAGAGTTTAGTGATTCATCATTGCATAGAACAGCCAGTGCTCATTACATCACGTGCCCTCTTTAATGCTCATCACCCAGTTACCCCATCCCACCAAAAATTCACTTTAAAAAGCTAGGACTTAGCCACAGCAATCAGACAACAAAAAGAAATAAAAGGCATCCAAATTGGCAAAGAAGAAGTCAAACTCTCACTCTTTGCAGATGATATGCTACTTTATGTGGAAAACCCCAAAGACTCCACCCCAAAACTGCTAGAACTCATACAGGAATTCAGTCAAGTGGCAGGATATAAAATCAATGCACCGAAGTCAGTGGCATTCCTATACACCAACAACAAGACAGAAGAAAGAGAAATTAAGGAGTCCATCCCATTTACAATTGCACCCAAAACCATAAGATACCTAGGAATAAATCTAACCAAAGAGACAAAGGATCTGTACTCAGAAAACTATAAAATACTCATGAAAGAAATTGAGGAAGACACAAAGAAATGGAAAAACGTTCCATGCTCATGGATTGGAAGAACAAATATTGTGAAGATGTCAATGCTACCTAGAGCAATCTACACATTCAATGCAATCCCCATCAAAATACCATCCACTTTTTTCAAAGAAATGGAACAAATAATCCTAAAATTTGTATGGAACCAGAAAAGACCCCGCATAGCCAGAGGAATATTGAAAAAGAAAAGCAAAGCTGGCGGCATCACAATTCCGGACTTCCAGCTCTATTACAAAGCTGTCATCATCAAGACAGCATGGTACTGGCACAAAAACAGACACATAGATCATTGGAACAGAAGAGAGAGCCCAGAAATGGACCCTCAACTCTATGGTCAACTCATCTTTGACAAAGCAGGAAAGAATGTCCAATGGAACAAAGACAGTCTCTTCAACAAATGTTGTTGGGAAAATTGGATAGCCACATGCAGAAGAATGAAACTGGACCATTTCCTTACACCACACGCAAAAATAGACTCCAAATGGTTGCAAGACCTCAATGTGAGACAGGAGTCCATCAAAATCCTAAAGGAGAACACAGGCAGCAACCTCTTTGACCTCAGCCGAAGCAGCTTCTTCCTAGAAACATCGCCAAAGGCAAGGGAAGCAAGGGCAAAAATGAACTATTGGGACTTCATCAAGATAAAAAGCTTTTGCAAAGCAAAGGAAACAGTCAACAAAACCAAAAGACAACCGACAGAATGGGAGAAGATATTTGCAAATGACATATCAGATAAAGGGCTAGTATCCAAAATCTATAAAGAACTCATCAAACTCAATACCCAAAGAACAAAGAATCCAATCAAGAAATGGGCAGAAGACATGAACAGACATTTTTCCAAAGAAGACATCCAAATGGCCAACAGACACACGAAAAAGTGCTCAATATTGCTCGGCATCAGGGAAATCCAAATCAAAACCTCAATGAGATACCACCTCACACCAGTCAGAATGGCTAAAATTAACAAGTCAGGAAACGACAGATGTTGGCGGGGACGCGGAGAAAGGGGAACCTTCCTACACTGTTGGTGGGAATGCAAGCTGGTGCAGCCACTCTGGAAAACAGTATGGAGGTTCCTCAAAAAGTTGAAAATAGAGCTACCATATGATCCAGCAATTGCACTACTGGGTATTTACCCCAAAGATACAAAACTAGGGATCCGAAAGGGTATGTGCACCCCGATGTTTATAGCAGCAATGTCCACAGTAGCCAAACTGTGGAAAGAGCCAAGATGTCCATCGACATGAATGGATAAAGAAGAAGTGGTATATATATACAATGGAATATTATGCAGCCATCAAAAGGAATGAGATCTTGCCATTTGCAACGACATGGATGGAACTGGAGGGTATTATGTTGAGTGAAATAAGTCAAACAGAGAAAGACATGTATCATATGATCTCACTGATATGAGGAATTCTTAATTGCAGGAAACAAACTGAGGGTTGCTGGAGTGGGGGGTGGGGTGGGAGGGATGGGGTGACTGGGTGATAGACACTGGGGAGGGTATGTGCTCTGGTAAGCGCTGTGAATTGTGCAAGACTGTTGACTCTCAGATCTGTACCTCTGAAACAAATAATGCAATATATGTTAAGAAAAAAAAAAAGAAGAAGAAGAAGAAGAAGGTAGCGGGAAGGGAAGAATGAAGCGGGGGAAATCAGAGGGGTTGATGAACCATGAGAGATGATGGACTCTGAAAAACAAACTGAGGGTTCTAGAGGGGAGGGGGGTGGGAGGATGGGTTAGCCTGGTGGTGGGTATTGAGGAGGGCACATTCTGCATGGAGCACTGGGTGTTATGCACAAACAATGAATCATGGAACACTACATCTAAAACTAATGATGTATGGGGATTAACATAAGAATAAAAAAAATTAAAGAAAACAGAAAAAAAATAAATAAAAAATAAAGAGCTAGGACTAAGTAGCTGAGTGGCTGGACCTTTTGTGTGTATGCATGCTGGCATATTTTTAGAGATATGGAGAAGAGAAAGAGCCCTCACAATTCTAACGAATTGCCCACATGGACTGGCTCCAGAGTGTTGGCGACTTCCTGTTGGTACAGGCCACACTCACAGAGAGCTGGCGACACCTCTGAACCGGGACCTCTGTCCCGTCCCCTGAGGCACAGAGGCCCTCAGAATGCAGTGTGCTTCCTGATTATGCCCCGCACTAGTTATGTGACTCTGGAACATCGCTGCATTTCTGTAGGCCTCTGAGAAGGGCATAGCTGGAGTACCTCTTTGATGGGGGTATTGTCCTGATTAAATATGTTAATGCATAGGAAGCACTTAAGCCCAGCACCCGGGAGAGTTCTCAGTGAATGTTAATTGTAGTTGTCATTGACTGACTTCCTCTCTACCCTTTAGGACCCTGGCCTCTGTAACAGAGGACCCAGTGTGGTAGCTTAGGGGGCCAGTTCAGCCACAGTTGAGTGGCTTCCTCAATTAGGTCAGCCGAGCCGGGTGTGTTCCATAGTCATGGATTGGAGCCCACATTCTAAGAATTTCCCCTCTCTGATCCTAGGAGGCCTCTCCCAAGAATAACTAACCTGGACCTTTTTTTTTTTGAACTTCTAAAAATTTTAAAAATGTTCAACTAACACATGCTAATGAAAGACTTGGGAAATATATAAAATGAAAAAATCACCCATAGATTCAGAATAACTCCTGTTAATATTTTGGAGTGTTTCTTTCAAATGTCTTCTTTCCCCTAGTTGACAATTATTTTTTTCAAAGTTACATATAATTTTATATCTTGTTATGTTTACATAGTTTTACAATTATTTTCCATTTGTTACACCTGCTTTATGAACATTTTTATTTCTAAAAGTGTTATTTATTGGTCCTCAATTTTTAGATTCAGGCATTGACAAATCTAAGAATATATTGGTCTAATGATGACATAATATACCATTGCACAGTTGTACTATATGTTCTTTAACTTGACCTTGATGTTGGACATTTAAGTTGTTTGCATTTTTCCGCACTATAATAAATAAGTCTTGTAAGAGCATCTTGGTACTAATAACCTTTTTCTGTCTTAAGGATTATTTTACTAGGCAGAATGCCCAGAAATAGGTCAGATGGTAGGAATACATTCAGGATGAAGAGTTAAATGTTCTAAACAAAAGACTGCTGTCATCTAAACTGTTCAGGCTTTCAAGTGGAGGCAGAAGGATGTGGGGTTTCCCACCCTGCCTGCCCACTGTGTACCAGTGGCTAGCCCGGGATTGAACCTGTGCCCCGAGAATCTCTCATTTGGCCTATGGCTGTCTGATTCCTCATCTGGTGGTCAGGTCTCCTTCTGTTCCTAATCTATATTGTCCCAGCTGAGAGCGTGTCACTGTATCCCCTTGCCTTGGGGACTATCACTGATGCCTGAGCCTTTCCCGCTGGCCTCAGAGATCCCCTGGCCCACAGGTCCCCATCCCCTGCCAGCTGAAGTGAGTACGCAAACCTTTTCTTGGCTACCTTCTGCCAGTCAGGCCATCTGCATCTGCTTCCCTCCATCTCTCTTCTGGCACAGGTATAAACAGGAGCAGGCCAAGGTCCAGGATGAGCTATTCCAGGTGGTGACGAGGGAAAGAGAGGCAGCCACAAAGCACAGGAGTGCATCCCTGCAGCAGGGGGAGGGCAGCGTTGACCAGGAGAAGCAGAAGTCAACCCAGCTGGTGAGTAGAGATCTTCCTGAGCTGGCCTTTTGTGCTCCAGCAGCTCTGGGAGGCAGAGGTTAGGCCCTGGAGCCTGATCTCTCTGAAGCCCTGGGGCCTGGCTCCACCTTTGTGGAAAGGCTGTCTTTCTGGGGGACCAGGGGCTTGAGTTCTTATAGCCCTAACTCTACCACTGACTTGCTTTGCTACCTCTGGCCTGTATTTTCAGTTTCTAGAGCACTAGGTTATATGGTGAGGGCTGGATCATTCAACAGTCTGGTCCCTCTCTCTGAAAAGTCACAGTTTTAAGTGGTATATGTACCAGGAGGGTCTGAAGGGAGAGTACTAGGGGCTTGAGGGCATGCACTAATGAGATGGAGAACACAATTTTTTTTTTTAAAGATTTTATTTATTTATTTGAGAGAGAGAATGAGAGAGAGAGAGCACATGAGAGGGGGGAGGGTCAGAGGGAGAAGCAGACTCCCTGCCGAGCAGGGAGCCTGATGCGGGACTCGATCCCTGGACTCCAGGATCATGACCTGAGCCGAAGGCAGTCGCCTAACCAACTGAGCCACCCAGGCACCCTGGAGAACACAATTTTTTAAAGGTAGGCAGCCTGGGTACAAATCCTAGCTCCCTGCTTACTACCTCGGGCCCGTCCTCCAGTGTCTATGAGCCTTGGTTGAGGATCATGATGTTTGCACATAGGATTGCCCAAGGGATTAGGTGAGATAATAACTGTCCCAGGCTTAGCATGTGCCTGGCAGATTATAAAAACGCGCTGTTATCGCTGTTAGTTATTAATGCATTTAATTGATGGGAGACTATTAGTTAGGATTCTTTCTGCTGTGAGTGAAGGCTTTATGTCGTAATCCCAGAAGTCTAGAAATGCCCCAGGCTTGACTAATTCAGCAGCTTGCTGGCGTCATGATCCCCATTCTCCTTCTGCTCTGCCATCTTCAGTGTGCCAGGGTGTCCTCAGGCTAGACATTCCCACAGGTCAATGACAGCTGCCCCTGCACTCTGCCAGGTCTTATGCAGATGGGGACACACCTAGCAGAAGAAGAGAAAACTTTCCCGGAAGTCCCCAGCAGAAGGCCTCTGACATGGCACTGGCCTGAACTGCACTGGGGGCCCATGGCTCAGCCAGTCGTCTGCAGAGGGAACAGGGAGGGCTCCACTGACTGGAGCAGGGGCTCTTTTCTAGTCCCACTGGAGAGGGGGTGGACATCCAGATAGAAGTTGGACTTAGAGTAATAATTCTCCCAATTCCATTTCCATGTGGGAAAACCCCCATACAGCCACGAAATTCTCTGACACCAGCTGGGTGTCCTCCAATTCAACTCCCTCCTGAGACTCCACAGGGTAAGGGCTCAGGGCACAAGACTGCCCCCTCCCCACACTTCAGATACCACTCAAGGCCAGGTTGTCACCTGTGCTTCTGGTTGACTGGCTGTGAATCAGAGGTTCCCATCATCCCCTCGTTTGACTGATTTGCTAGAGTGACTCACAGAGCTCAGAGAAACGTTTAACTTACTAAAAGGATTATGAAAGGATTTAACTCAGGAACAGCCAGATGGGAGAGATCCATAGGGCAAGGTATGTGGGGAAAGGGTGCAGAGCTCCCTGTCCTATGCCAGCGCGCCACTCCCCCAGAGCCTCTCTTTGCTCGCCTACCTGGAAGCTCTTCAGATCCAGTTGTTTTGGGGTGAAACTGGGGTGAGGCTTCATTACCTAGGCATGACTGATTCAGTCATTGACTACTAGTGATTGAACTCAACCTTCAGCCCCTCTCCCCTCCCTGGAGCTCAGGGGTAGGACTGTAAGTTCCAACCCTCCAACCAGTGATTGGCTCCACTGGTAACCAGTCCTCATCCTTCCATGCAGTCCAAAAGTCATCACATTACCATAAAGAAAGATACCTTTATCCCTCTCATCACTTAGGAAATTCCAAGTGTTTTAGGAGCTCTTTTTTTTTTTTTTAAAGATTTTATTTATTTGACAGAGAGAGACACAGCGAGAGAGGGAACACAAGCAGGGGGAGTGGGAGAGGGAGAAGCAGGCCTCCCGCTGAGCAGGGAGCCCAACGCAGGGCTCGATCCCAGGACCCTGGGATCATGACCTGAGCCGAAGGCAGATACTTAACGACTGAGCCACCCAGGCGCCCCAGGTTTTAGGAACTCTTAACAGTAAAGACTAAATATTTAGTTCTTATTTAAATTATGATATCACAGCAAGGAATGGGGGCGGGGTGGGGGAGGGAAGAATGGCTGTAGCAGCCTCTAATGTCATCTGCTTCAGAGGCCATGGGCCAGGAGACGAGCAGCAGCCTCGCCCTGCCTTAGGTGGGTGGCCTGGTATACCCTGTGCTGCACAGAAGGAAGTTGCAGACGAGGTGAGATTACCATTTGGGACTGTGCCCTGGGTGGTGGCTGGGAGGAAGGCCTCTGCACAGATGTTGAAAGCTGCGGTGGGTACATAACAGATGCTAGTTGAACTAGGCCCTCTGGGAAATATGAACAGTACATCCTTGTCACCCTTGGGGAAGACAGACTTAAATCAAAAACTTAGAAAAAGGCCACACTGGTTTCAGTAAGCGTGAGGTGGCGGTAAAGATGATGTGCTTGGGAATGCAAAGGCAGTGGTGTTAACTGCTGGTGGAAGACATGGCTTTGACCTCAGCCTTGAGCAATATGGCTGGGGCCCCCAGGCTGAAGGAGCAGCTGCGGGGAGATGGGTGGGTCTGGAGGAGGTGACAGGACACAGTGAGAGAGGTTAGTGAGGCGTGAAGCCACTTTATAGAAGGCCTTGGGCACCTTGCAGACTTGACCCACAAGATAGCCCTCCATGACTGAAACCTCGGAAGAGTCCCTGGAGACCATGAGGATGGCAATGATGTGATCTGACTGGTGTTTTTAGAATCCTGTGGCATCCTGGTGAAGAGTCAGTTGGTACAGAGAGAAACTGGGGTGAGGATGTGGTTTTAGGGGCTCTGACAATTAGTCTCTGCAGGGCAGGTTGTTGTCACCCCTTTTCAGGGAGCTTGACAACCAAGTGGAAAGGACTCTGGTTCTGGAGGTGAAGGGTTAACCGATATGGCATGAGCAAACCCAGCTGGCCACCTGGGACAGTCACCTAGCATGGAAAAGTGCAGCCTACAGGTGTGGTGTTTCTTCCTTCTCACCTGGAATGTGTTAATTACAATGAAAGAAAATTCACAGCTTCCCTTCTTCCACCTGTGAAGAAGGCTGGGTCCTGCCTCCTCAAGACTGTCCTTGGAGGAGAACCTTTACTATCGGGAAGGGACTTAAATGACCTTCACTACAGCTGTGTGGGTTTTCTTTTTTAACAAAGGGCAACTTTAGAATAAAGAAAATAAATCTTTATTTGATCCCCCCTCCCCAAATTTCGATGGATAATGCTCTTCTGAACCTGAGTTCTTAGGGAATAGTGAAGCAAGTGACTTCCTTCATTTTGAAAATGTTTATTGACTACTTTTCTGGGTGTTCCCATTTTTTTTGACTGTTCAACATCCATCTCTCCATGCAGTTGGTGTCCTGTTTCCTTTTGGGAATTTACCCGGCTCCTGTTGCGCCTTGTCTTGGTGGGATTGCAATCCCAGTGCCCAACTTCTTTTATGGAAGCCAGATCTCTTCTCTCCCCCTGCCATGGTGTAGCCACACCCGGAGGGCAGCCAGTCAAACCCTCTCTCTGGGGACTTTCGTTCTGAGTGAGTGAAGAGGCCAGGGTAGGACTGTAGCCCAGGCCTGCTCATCAGGATCTTCATGCGGTGAGGCTGTCTTGCTGTCTCCCACACCTCCACGGTACCCGTTGGTTTCCATCTGGTCCTCTGCCTTCTTGAGGATTGAATCGTCTGCTGATGACCCGCAGTCAGCTCTCCTTTGCTTGTGTTAGCTGGAGTTGGTTTCTGTTATTTGGTGCTGTAACAGATGCAAAGAGACGCATGAGCCTGGTTTTGAAGGCTTCAGCCAGTCAATGCAAACAGAGAAGGGAAGCCAATTCCAGGCCCTTTCTGTAAGTCAGCAGGGGGGTGAGGCACTCACCTAGATGCTGAGGATGCTGAGTGATACCATAGCCACCCCCCCACTTGGGTTATTGTGGCTGGCAGGGCCTTTTAGTGGAGAGCATTTCAAAACTGTACTTGTGCTTTGGAGGATTTAAATAAAAGGAAAAAGACGGAGAAGGGACCTGAACAGAAGCATAGGGAATTTTCTTTCCTCATCCGAGCGTTCCATATGTACAGATTGAAGGAGCCTGCTGGGCAGGGCACTTAAGGCCCTAGTGTTTGGATCATAGCATGTTCTCCTGGCCTTGGGGCCAGGTTGGACCCCGAGGTGGATGTGGCGTGGTCTCTCGCTGTATGAGCTGGCTGCCCGCTTCTTGGGGCCACCTCTGTCTGGCCAGTGTCCTCAAGCCCTGCACCCTTGCACCTGTAGCCTTGTCTGGAGGACTTTTTCCCGAGTGTGCTGAGTGCAGTTTGACATTTAAAGTGCTTTTCTGCCCTCTCTTTGACAATATTGATTTTTTAATCCTCTTCTGCATGAGGGAATGTTTCAGCTCATTATTGGGAAAAGTTAATAAAGCTAATGACAAGGAAAGGTAATAATTTTTATAACCTACTTCTGATGACAAAAGTGTTCCCATTTCCTATCTAGTGTAGTAGTGGACTGTTTTTGAGTATGTTATGTGTGTTCCCTATTACTTGCAGACTGTAGAGCCCCAGATATAATTGGGGTGAAGGCCCTGTGTTTCAGTGGAGCCTATGTTAGTAAGGTATGCTTTCCTCTGAGTTGGGGCAGGAAGTTTGGAGTCCCAAATGTTCTAGAGAGAAATAAGAACAGAGCGGTTTCTGGGGCTGAATCTTCTGATGGGCAGAACTTTACTTTAGGGGAGAATGAGATTTATGACCTTGCCTGTTGGGATTCCTGACACATTAGGTATGAGATTGGAGTACACCTGATGGAAAGCAAAAACTTTCATTTTATTTCTTTTTTGGTGAGCAATTATTTTATTATTTTTTTCTATATATTCTCTACATGCCTGTTATGTTAGGCACTGGGTTCGTTTCTTGATTTAGTGGAAACAAATGAGAAACAGCTTCTGTTCTTGAAAAGCTCTGTTCATTAGGGGAGGTAAGTATTCTCAGAAGTGACTGGACAGTGTCACAGTCTCAGACCAAAGGGATAGGAAGGCACTAGAGGAGGAAGGAGGTGGTGACAACAGACTCTTCCTGGCAGGGTGGGAAAATCTTCTGAGGGGAGGTGACCCGTGGGCTGGATCTTGAAGACTGAGGAGAGGCTCTCCAGGTGGAGAAGGCTGAAGGCTGAAGGCTGAAGCCTGAGCAGAGGCCGAGGGCAGGTGGGGACAAGCCGCTTGGCTGCGGTCTAGGGGCATGGGGTGTGGCAGGCAGGTGTGGGCCTGGGATGAAATTCTGCAGGTCTAATGGTGACCTTTGGGGGAGGGTTTTCTTATGCCTCAAAAGAGATGCACAAGAGGAGAGAACTTTTCTTCTACTGAACCGTGGCCACAGGGAAAGGTCTAAAATGGCAGATGAAGAAGTGGGGACCAAATCCTGCCACTGGCCAGACGTCATAACCAAGTGCTTCTCCACCTGGGTGTGCCTGCCTAACCTAAGGACTTGCACAAGAAGCGTGGCTGTCCTGCTCCGCTCTCCAGTCTGCAGGGGAGGTTTGATCTACTGCGCCTTCTTTTCATTGTTCTGATGCTGGAAGAAGCTGCCACCTTAGCTCTATGAAGTCTGCAATCAGGATTTAAGGAAAATGATGGATTCAGAAGTTTTTGAGTTGTAATTTTCTGAAATCCTGAGTGAGATAGGTTACAGCTATAGCCTTTCTTCCTAGTTCTCCCCTCCTACATCTTCGGAAGTCTCATTCCTCAGATTATAAGCTCCTCAAGGTGAGGAACTGTGGTCTTCTCAGTAGCACTCAGTAAATTATAGATGTGCATGGATGGTTAGGGAATCATGGCTAGCTAGAGCTCCAGTGGATGAGGGGTGTGGGGCAGTGCCTCCTGCTTTGGAGACTTTTTTTTTTTTTAAGATTTTATTTATTTAGGGGCACCTGGGTGGCTCAGTTGGTTAAGCGACTGCCTTCGGCTCAGGTCATGATCCTGGAGTCCCGGGATCGAGTCCCGCATCGGGCTCCCTGCTCAGTGGGGGGTCTGCTTCTCCCTCTGACCCTCTTCCCTCTCGTGCTGTCTCTCATTCTCTCTCTCTCAAATAAATAAATAAAATCTTAAAAAAAAATTTTATTTATTTATTTGAGAGAGAGAGATATGGAGAGAGAGAATGAGTGAGCACAAGCAGAGGGAGAGGGAGCAGCAGACTCCCTGCTGAGCATAGAGCCCGACTTGGGGCTCGATCCCAGGACCCTGAGATCACAACCTGAGCCGAAGTCAGACGCTTAACAGACTGAGCTACCCAGGCACCCCTGGAGACCTCTGTACAGCAGTCCTTGTTTGGCTCCTGGAAGCCTCCTCATTGTGTCCCGTTGTGAATAGGTGGAAGCATGTACCCAGGTCAGCCTTCTCTGGATAGCAGTTCATAGGTCTGACCTTTTCAAATGATAAAACAAAGCAAAACAAAACAAAACAGCCTTTCACTATGATGACATCTTGGAGTCAGCTAGTTTACATGACTCCTGTCAGAGACTTACACACTTGGGGTTTAACTTGCATGGAAGAAGGCAGTGGCTGGGCCTGGTGGCTCAGGCCGGGGGTCAGGAAGTTCTCTACTTGACACGCAGCTGAGGAGGCCTGACACCTGGGGGCAGCTGTTTGGCATGGCTGTTTGTTTTAGAACATTAGTAGCCTAGGGACTCTAGTGGCCTTGTCCTTATGCCTCCTCCAATTTGAGCTACAGAGATCTTGAATTCCTTTGGAGATGGATTTTTCAGCACCTAGATGGCTGGTAAAATCCATAATCTGAAAAAAAACCAAAACGAGTCTGCCATCCATAGCCCCTTTCTTTACTTCCCTAAATATTGCTGTTTTATTATCTTTTTTCTTTTCAAGATTAGATCAGGGGTGACAAACTTTCTCTGTAAAGAGCCATATAGTAAATATTTTAGACTTTGCAGGGCCACATTTGGTCTCTGTCACACATTCTTTGTTGTTGTTTTTACAGCTCTAAAAAATGTAAAAACACATTCTTCCTCAGAGGTCATACGGAAAGTGGCTGTAGGTTGGATTTGATGGGTGAGCTGTAGTTTGCTGACCTCTGGACTAGACAGTCCAGCTCCAGAGACTGTAATTGTTTGAGTCTCTCTGAGTCACCAGGTGCCTCAAGCAGCTGGGGGGCAGTGGTGCTGACGGGGATGGATCCTAGCTCCTCAGTGGTTTTTATTCTTGTGAGAAGTTTCACGGCACAGTGGTACCTGATTGCCTCAGTCTTCTGGTGGGTAAAATGAGGACTTTTCTGGGGATAGCCCAGGGGGCAGTTTGGGAAGAGTCATGAACTTCCACTTTAACTTCTGATTCTTTTTTTACATTTGACATTTTTTAGAGTTTCGATTTCTCTGCTGAAATTCCCCATCATTTACACATGTTGTCCACCTTTTCCTGTGGATCCTCTAAACCTCTTTATCATAATTATCTAAAGTCTCTGATAATTCCGACATCTGGGTCATCTCTGAGTTTGGTTCAGGTTCATTATTTCCTCTTTCGATAATGGGTCCCATTTTCCTACAGCTTCATGTGCCTTATGATTGATACTGGATATCATGTGTAGAAGAACGCTAGAGGCTGAGGAAAATAGTGCTCATGCCCCGAGCCGGCCATCTTCTTCTTTTGACAGGTCATGGTGTGGGAGGGTGGGTACATCTTGTCTGTACTTGAGCAGGACGTGGGCTCTGTTGGTGCTTTGGCTTCAGACTGAGGGTTGGACCCAAACCTCTGTTCAGCAGGACTTGGGACCTGAGCTCTGCAGGGTTTGTCTGTGCCGTCTTACTTTCCCATCAGACTTGTGGGAGGCCCCGCTTATCTTGTCCTGGGAGTGCTTCCTTGCACCTTCTCCAGCTGCAGGTGGCTCCTGGGTGGTGCTCAGTGTAGGGCCTGGAGTACCACGGGCTTCTCTCCGTCTTCTGCTGGGCTTTCACATGTCCACTGGCCCCATGCACCTGCACCTCAGGAGTCCATGGAGGGTCTCTCAGTCACTTCTCCTGCCCTGTTCCCCAGGACTTTCAAACAATATAGGTCTTGAGGACGAGGCTCGTAACTGATGCCACATTTCACACTTCCCTTTGGTCATCATCACTTTCAAGCACACTTCACACCCCAGGGAAAATGAGAAGGGCAAATTTTGTTCCCTCTCTGAATGTCCGGGCCCATGTGACTATTGCTGTATGGGGCCAGTCCTTCCACAGGGCAGGCTGGCTCTCCACAAGGTACAGAGGACAGTCCACACAGCTGACTGCCACCATGCCTCGTTTGCAGCCACATTTACTCAAAGAGCAAGGGTGGGCGCATTCATTTTCTTAGAGAATCAGAATAATTGTTTGGAAGCGGTACTGAGGCTGCCTGGGTTCCTACTTTCCTTATTAAGGTCAGAGTTAAAATTACGTGGCCTTGTGGCCATATGGTAGGATAATTTTTAGAGATAGGAAAACTACAGATAGGCTAGTTATGAAAACTGGTTCAACCATATTTTTAGCTGATTACACACCAAAAAAGGAACTTTGGCTTTATTTCTCTTATATTTTATACAAACTGGGGCTGGGGAGGGCATAAAAACCATTCAGGGACTAAGAGCCTGGCACCCAAGTCCAGGGATGGCCCCCAGTACACCAGGACTGGATCATGACGCTTGTGGGTAGTTGTGAGGATTGACCCATGGAGCCATTGGTATGAAATGCCTGGCACCCAGGAGCTCCAGGAATTGGGCACGTTGTTCTGGGCTAGTGAAGCTGACAGAACTGTACCCAGAGGAGCCCATCACTGGGGTTCCTTCACTCCTCTGTGCTGTTTCCTTCCTGGGGTAGAAATGGGGGTAAACAGGATTGTGCGTTGTTGGGCAAGTTATACCTCCTTCCCCTCTTCTCCACTTCCATCCATGGACTCTTGACAAAGGGTTGATGTGAACTGATTCCTGAACAAATCAGTCCTTCAGGCTTTTGACCAGTCCTTTGGAGAGACAGGCTGCAGTAGTGTGGAGGCGGGTGGGGAGGGTGGCTCACAGAAACACCTCATTTGTGGGCAGATGCTTTGGGGTTTTCCACCTGTGTGGTATGGGTATCGAGGGCCCTCCCATTCAGCCTCGTCCCTGGCTGCCATTTACCTGCAGCACTTTGCTCTTGGTCCATCTCCCTGCCTGACTTCCCCACCTGCTGTGTGTCAGGATCACCCGGGAACTTGGCAAAGATACACATAAGTGGATCTTAGGCCAGAAACGACTGGATTAGACTCTTTGTCTCTGTGACCCTGGAATCTGTATTTTGAACAGCCCCACCTGATGCAGGCCCAAAGCTGGCTCCTGGACTGATGTTGCAAGCCAGGGACCCCACAGTGGTTCTGCCCCTTTTGCTGTTTGGGCCCCTGAGGGATGTGTAGTATTCCCACTGGTGATGTGGCTCCCCATGGTACTCGAGGGCAGAGGCTGTGCTATTTGAAATGTGCACCAGGCCCCCATCCCCGATGCAACTCACTACCTACATGGGTGCCTTTGTCAGACCTCTTGGCCTCAAAAGAAAGCAGGAGCTCTTTGCTGAGGATAGCTAGGAAAGCGCTCTCTACTGGTACCGTGCCCTGGGAAGGGTCAGGCAAGCTGGGCTTGGTATTGTGGGGGACAGGTGGTAAGAAACTGTTGTCAGAGCGGGCAGTGCCTACTTCAGGACATGAGTGAGGTCCAGTGGCACGTGGCGGACTGCTGGCAGTAACGTGCACTGTGTGAGAGAGCTCAGAGCCCTAGTTCCTTGTAGCAGCAGCCCATGTGCTATTTGAGGCATGTGGCAAGAACAGAAAGAAACCTTCTCAAGGCATTTAGACTCCCTCGCCGGCCTGTGAATGGGAGGGCTACTACGGTCTAGTTGCTTCTCAGGTCCCTGGGACATGCCCCCAGAGTGAGCCCAATGGACCTGAGAGGGTTGAGCTCTGGGCATTACCCCTGGGAAGCTTGTTAGGCTCCTGTTTCCTGTCCACCTCATTAGATGCATTGTGATGGTGTCCTTGGGCTGGAAAAGTCCTGTTTTTCCCTCAGCTCTTTTACACATTTTGAAGCACCAGGAAGATGGTGGTTACCCTGGCAGTGGGGAGCTGGAGGACTAGGGTGAGGGCAGGTGTGGTGAGGTGGGATTGAGAGGGGCCAAAGGGAATGGGGGGCTGGTCTGGATAAGGTCACCAGGGTAGTGCCCACTGAGCAAGGTGATGGTGAATAGCAGCCACTAGCTGTTTGGATCTTAGCAGAAGGTGGAAGGTGTGTGGACTCCTTCTCTTTAAAGAAAGCTGTTGCTCTGTGCACTTCTCAGAGTAAAATGCAGGGATTTCAGAATTTGTTCCAGAATGGCCCTCCTGTGGGAGGGGAGATCCCAACACTTTGGGATAGTGAGAGATGTGCATTTAGCCCTCTTATTTAAGAGGCTGGAATTCCAAGTGGGTTTCACAGCCTGGGTTGATTAGGATTTCGTGCAGCTTCCTCCCCTTCACCACCTCACGGATCTGCAGATGCCTTTAGTTTTCCCTTCCTGGCTCTGGTGCGGAGCTCAGGTGACCTCTGCTGTGTGCTGACAGAAGCTGGAAATCCTCATTAGCTGCTAACTTTGTTAGGCAAATGGCTGATTGCGGTTCCATTCCTGGTGTCATTGCTTCTAATTAGCAGATCGCATGTCTACGAAAATGTCTCTTAGCACCAGGGATGCTAAAGAGGCTGACAGCTGGGGCTGGGATCTAGAGAGCATTGTGAAAGAAGCTTTTTCTCTTAAGTCTCTTGAGGGACTCTGCTGCCGACCTCAGCCAGGATCCTTGGCCTCTGTGTGCCTGATGGGTCCCAAGGGGTCTGAGCCGCAGACTTCCTTGGAAAAACTCAGCAGCAGCGGGGTGAGGGAGTGGTCATGACCTGAGCCATCTGACCGGCATCACAGCAGCCGGTGACGCCTTACTCACCTACCGCTTTGTGTCTTGTGGGAAGCCCGGGGCCTAGCTGAGAGGTTAGGGCTTTTGTGTTTTGAGCAGGTCTTGTGCACTGTAGGTAAGCCTAAAATTGTAGGGAAACCTGACTTGAGAACTGGGGCAGGAGTTGGAGAGTGTTGTGCTGGCCGTCCTGGCCTCGGAGAGGATGCCGGCCGTCAGGGACAGTGGTGCTCAGCAGTGGCGCCTGCTGTTTGTGCCTGCTCTGTGCCCATCCCATTCCTCTTCTTCTGGAAGCAGTGCCCGCCACCCCTGCCACTCGCTTCGTGCCTGTGGATCAAGTGGGGCTGGCCCTACAGCCCTAACTGATCTTGGCAGCAGTATGTTTTCTTTTTCTGTCCTGCTTGAGTGAAATTGGGCTGGTGCCTGCCCACTTCCATGCATGCCTCTAGGATGCCAGCAGGGCTGTGGAGAGGGGAGGGTCATGGTTTATTTTAAGTCTGTTTATGTGGTTTATTCACATAGTCTTTGGGGGAGCTACCATTCTGCCTTTTCCTTTTTCTGAAAAAATGTTTTAGATTTGTCAATTAAGCAGATTGTGTTTGCCCCCTTAGGTAGACACCACTGCTGGCTACTGGCAAGGTAAAGAGTTGGAAAGGGATTATTTGGCTGACAAACATCAACAAGAGTCTCAGACATTTTCCCCTTACCTCTGTGTCCAGTCAGTGGCTGGGCGAGGTCCCTATCTCGTGTGTCTGGCCTACAAGATTCAGGCTCTTAGATAGAGCGGCATGTGCACGAATCAGGAGCAGCTTGGGCTGTAACAGAAGCCCAGGTGGCAGTGGCTTAAACAGTGGGGGTGTGTTTATTTGGTGAATAAGAAATCTGGGGGCAGACAGCTCAGGCGGGTCCGGTAGCACAGTGCATCAGGAGAGATCCATTGACCTTCTTTCCTTTTGAGCCACCATTCTCAATGCAGCTCTCCTCATGGCCTCAGGATGGCTACTGTGCCTCCAGACATCTCATTTGTTTTCCAGTCAGGAAGAGGGAAGAACCAAAAGCCTTTTTTTTTTTTTTTTAAAGATTTTGTTTATTCATTTGAGACACAGAGATAGAGAGAGAGAGCATGAGCAGGGAGAGAGGCAGAGGGAGAGGGAGAAGCAGGTTCCCCGCTGAGCCAGGAGCCCGATGTGGGACTCGATCCCAGGACCCTGGGATCATGACCTGAGCCGAAGGCAGACGCTTAACCATCTGAGCTACCCAGGCGCCCCACAAAAGCCTCTTCTGACTCAAGTTTTGTTTTGTGTAGGAGAGATACCCTCTTTAGGGACTCTCACCAACACAACCATGTCACAGGGCTACCTCTGGCTAAAAGGGAAGCTGGGATAGTGAGTGATTTTAACCGGGGATCTGACCCCCCCCCCCAAAATCAGGTCTGTTTTTAAAGAAGGGGCTGAATGCCAGTCAGGTGGCAAGCAGCATCTTCTGTAGCATGGCAGTGTAGAAGGAGCCCTGCTTCTGGACTTGTTAGCCCTGGACACAGATTCACCAAGTATTCCCACTGTGATCTTGGACACCTTCCGTAACCTCCACAAGCCTCAGTTTCCTTGCGTGTCAACTGGCAAACATCCAGAGTCGTAAGGATGATTTAGTGACATGGTGGAAGCCAAGCACTCAGCACGCTGGCTGGCAGGCGGAAGGCAGTCCCTGCATTCTTGTCTTTGCGTCATGCCGAGCTCCCCCAAATGCAGGAGAGGAGAAGTTCAGCAGGTGACGAATCTGAGGGTGGAAGTGGGGGCTGACTCCACCGTGGCGGAGATGGGATGCTACAGAGGGCAGGTGGGATGGCGGTCGCTGGGTGCTGCCTTTCTGGCCCTCCCTCCCTGGAGCGGGCGTCATTTGTCAGAAGCACCTGTGGTGCTCCTTCATTCTAAAGCAGACCTTCCAAATCCCACTGGGCAGTGTCTCCAGCCTCCCAAGGTTAGTCTCAGCTTCCTGTGCCTGCGCTCTCCTGGTGGGTGTTCTCACCGATGCCCAGGCTGGAGTGTTTTCATGGCCCTGGGCTCTGGTGAGGCTGAGGGGAGGGGCCCACTTGCAGGCATTCTGAGCGGAGCCAGCGCACCCACACTCTTGGTGGCACTCCCTCCTGCCTTGCTCAGTTCCCACAGGCTTTCTCCTGGGGCTTCTGGGGCCCTGTTCTCCACTAGGACTGGGGTGGTTGGGGAGGGCAGCTAAGGGGGATGCCGAGCAGAGCATCTCTGTGTTTGAGGCCCTTGTACTGTGTGTACCCTGCCACACAGCTCTGGTACGACTGGGCTGACTGCACTAGGAAGGCCTCTTGGAGGAGGGGTCTGCTCCTGCTCTTTGCCCCACAGTGGGCTCGCACAGTGCAGGCACCCATCCCCCCGTGACTCCTGCTGGCTCTGTCCACTCTCGTGGCCTTCCCAACACACACGTCCCTCCGTGGATTCGTCTCTTCATATGCGGTCCTGAGTGCTCCCTGCCGCCCAGTGCCCTTCCCTGCCTCGACGGTCCGCTCTCTCGCCTCCGCACCTGCACACCCTGTGAGCCACGGCAGGAGGTGTGCTAGAGCATGCAGGGCAGGATCAGCTCATGAGCCTCTGTTCGTGGGGCTCCCGAGTGTCAGACAATGTGGAACATGGGGCCCATTCTCTAGTTGACTGCTCGGACATGATGTCGGCCCCTTATCTTCCCGCTGACACACACTGGACATTAATAGAAATACATCGCCACGGCACACGTGTGGAATTTCAAGCAGCTGCCCGGGCTGGCGCCTTCCACAGCCTATTGTGTGCTTAACCTCTTCCGAAGAGGGTTTTGATGAGAAATGAGTAAGACTGTTAACTCTCGGCAGCTGGGTATGTGGCAGGTTTTCTTTCTTCTTCTTCTTCTTCTTTTTTTTTGCTTTTCCCCTTCTTGATTCTCTGCAGTGCTTCCTTAATCTTTGCTCTAGAGGGGTGGGCTTTGCCGCCTCAGGATTTTGTATTTAATCCTCTGCTGCTTGAGTCGGGCTCTTCTGGCACTGATGGGAGCAGCCTTGGTGGTGTGCAGGGGGCGTAAAAGTGGGACCGCGGGATCTTCCCCACAGCCTGGGTTGTTTGGCCCAAGTTTCTCCCTCTAGCCCTAGTCCCTGGGGAAGCTCGTTTATGGCTGAATGGGGCCATTGGGATGCCTGGCTTCTCTTCTGAGATGCTCTAAGCTTTTAGAGTCATTTTTTCCCCCTTTATCTCATCTCCTTATTTTTCCTCAAGAGCTGCCAGTGATGCCTCAGTTTTCCTGACTGGCATCTGAAATCCTGGGGAAGAATGACTCACTCAGAAGCCCTGGGTCTTGATGTGGCCAGGCGTGGTCAGTCGGGGTTGGCATGTCATCAGAGTGGTCCGGAGGTGTTGTAAGAGGGATTCTCGACTGCTTACTGTGTGGGATAGCTTCGTACACCTTCAGTTTCCCCAGCTGCAAAGTGGAGGCTCTCATAGGCTTCGTGTGGGGTTTAGATGAGATAATGCTTTAGCGTCTAGGAAAGTGTCTGCGCTGTAGCAGGTCCACAACAAAACTCACCTCAACATTTTCTTGTGGCCTAAGGCTGAAGAGCATTCCTTGCCAGCAGTTTCCAGATCACGTGTCTCTGTCTTCTACTATGGCTGTTGTTCTGTTGATACGTCCTCCTACATCAGACACCTGCTTCTTTTTTTTTTTTTTTAAGATTTTATTTATTTATTTGACAAAGAGAGACAGCGAGAGCAGGAACACAAGCAGGGGGAGTGGGAGAAGCGGGCTTCCTGCCGAACAGGGAGCCCGATGTGGGGCTCGATCCCAGGACCCTGGGATCATGACCTGAGCCGAAGGCAGACGCTTAACGACTGAGCCACCCAGGCGCCCCAGACACCTGCTTCTTAACTCTCCCTTCTCTCTTTTCCCCAGAACCCATTCTTGGCTTTCCCTGGTCCTTGTCTTCACCCCCATCTCCCGGCCCCAGGCATCTCCCTGCCCTGCAGGATTGGTACTGACACTGCTTACAGCCAGCATCTCCTTCCCTTGGTCCTCGTGTCCTTCCTCCATGCCCTCTTTGCTAGACTCCAGCCATGGGCACACCCCTCCACATGCCCCTCTGAGCCTGAGCCTGGGCTCCTGAGGGCCACCCCAGGAAGTCCCACACCACGCTGCTGGCTCATCCCCCTTTCACCCTTTCTGGGTGGCTCCTGTGGTGTTCTGCCCTGCACCCGTCCCAGGCCATGTCCACACTCACTCGTTGGGCCCAGCTTGGCTTTCTCTGTCCTTGCCTTGCCACCCTCTCTTCCCCATCCTCTTGCAAGGGGCCTTACCTGCTGTGGCCTGGGTCTCGCCCTCCTGTCCCCGTGGAGCTTGCTCTGGTTCCTTCCCTTTCCCACTCCCCATGCTCAGCTCCTCCCTGTCTGAAACCAGCACCTTTCCCCAGCAGCCCCTCTGGGTGCAGCCTTGCTCTCCCTTTCCTTTATCATCCTGTTTTGAAATCAGCAGTGAAATTGTAATCTCGCTTCTCCAACTCATTCAGTTTGGTCTTTGCTTTTTTAATAGGTTGTTCTCAGAAACTACTCTGTCTTTTTTCCAAGAAATCAGATGACTTCCTTCACATTTGCTCTAGGGGGTATTGGATGCTAAAGAGCCCCCCTGCCTTTGAACTCTCACTTTTGTGAACCTCTGTGCCTCCCTTTCCATCTGTGTAACACGCGTTCCCCGAAGGGTGCTGTTGCCCATCCTGGGTTGGGTCTGACATGACATGGTCGAGGGCCTGCTGGAGCCTGCAGTCCACTTGGAGAGAAAGACATTCAATGAGGAAACACTCACTGAACTACAGAGAGAAGTGTGATGCTGCTAAAGAACAAGGTATTTAGAGAGAAACAGTAGGGACCTAATTTACATGGAAGTTTGCAAAGGCTTCTCTGAGGAGCAGACCTTTGAGCCAAGACCTAGAGGAATGATGGGAATTAAAAAAAGAATAGGGAGGAGGACACCCGGTCGGGGGGAGGCACATGGTCAGGGGCCTGGGGTGGGAGGGAGCTCAGTGAGGCAGAGGAGCTGGAGGCGGGGAGGGGTGGGGGTGGTGGAGGGTCTCGTAGGCACCGTGGGAAGTTTGGGTCAGAGGCAGAAGGGAGCCTGTGACTAGTTCTCATGAATGTTCTGTGTGTGGTGGCTTAGAGCAGGCGAGAACAGAGGCAGGAGTCCTGAGAGGTCATGGTGACCCAAAGGACAGCGACTGCGAGCGGGTGGGGAGAATTGCACAGAGAAAGAGGTATGTGGGTGAAAAAGAAGGAAGTGTCAGGCATGATTTCTCAGACTTCTGGTTTGAGGTGCCCTTTGCCGACAGGGGTGTGCCTAGGGGAATACATCTTCTCTGGCCTCCCTGCCTCTACCCTATTCCCAGATGGATGTGCGGTCCACAGATGGTCCTAATGTCAGGGCAGAGACTGAACTGATGTAACAAAGAAGCCCCCCAATACATGTATGCCTCTTTCTTGTAACAGTACAGAGGTGCGTGGGTAGTCCACGGCTGCTGGGGGCTCAGCCAGCCTCAGCACCTGTGGGTTAGAGGTGCTTGCTCCAGTTTTCGTGCTTCCCAGCCCATGGGAAAGTGAAGGGGCCAAGCGGTCCCATGCCCGCTCAGTCATTTAAGGGCAAGACCTGGATGCTGTTTCTGGACATATCTTATTGCCAGAAAGCAGTCACGTGGCCGCACCTAGCTACTGGTTGCCTAGGAAATGTAGTCTAGCTGGGAGCCCCACTGAAATGCTACTAGCCTAGAGGAAGGAAAGAATGGATGTTGGGGGACAGTGAAGATCTGTTATCTGTTGCCTCCTCATTCCTCCTCAGAGACTCCCTCCAGGTCTACCTTTGGCCTGATCTCTGTTGAGGGCTTTGCATATCTGGATGGTGGTTGGATATATCTCTCCTGATGCCTTCAGGTACCTCCAACGGAGAATGTCCAGAGCAGAAAGTGTCTTCTTCCCAAAGCTGTGCTTCATACAGTCATTTATAAAATATTTCGCCCTTGTGATAACTGCTCAGTGGTCCATGCATAGCAGTAAAGAGCCGTAGAGAAGGTATGGTGCTGTCAGCTCTGCCCAAACGTTTGAGGGAGGTATTTCTGGGGAGTAAGGGGAGATGATACTACATCAGAGTTGAGCTGTCTTCTCCTTTTTCTTCCTAGTGGTCAGCTGGCCTTCCAGGCAGCTGGCCTGAGGGGCTTCTGCCGAGACCTCAGACATGTGTCTCTGTTGTTTTGAAGATGATTTGTCAGGATGCTGAATGTGGCAGGGCATGTAGCTCTTCCCTGGCCATCTGTCCACAGTTGGGCCCTGGCCAGACCTCACAGAGGGAGTTTTCCAGCAGATCAGATGGAGTCAGAAGTCCTTCAGGGCTAGGGACTCCCTCCCGGAAGTTGGATTGAGATGAGGAGAACTGAGTTTGAGTCTAAACCGGCCTGGCTGCTGGTGCCCGAGGCTTGCTGGAGGGTCTGGCCCTGCTTGAGCATGGCCACCTCTGGAAGGTGAGGTCCCTGGGTAAGTTCCCCCACCTTCTTCCCAAGCCCTCCCCTGAGTGAGCAGACCCACCCACCTTTAATGCTAATTCCCTTTGCAATGAGCCTGAACTTCCCTGCATCCCAGTTAAAGCCAGCCCATTAGCACTGCCCCATCTGTCACCATAAGTGGAAAGTTCTTCTAACAGGTGGGCAGGCAGCTCTCCCGTGCTAATAAGGAATCTATGAAATTCCTCCAGGGACTCAGTGGTGGCACGGTAATAGGCCTAGGCTTTGCCCTCCTCCGCAGGAAGACGCAGCTGACCAAGGGCGGTTGGTGCCCTGTGCTGACCCCAGCATGACCCTCTTGACCTCCAGAGGCTCTGGGAGGATGGGAGAGTGAGATTGCAGCAGAGGCCATTCTCATCTTTCTTGCCCTCTGGGTTTCCCTGGAGTCACTGCCAGGACTGGAGGAAGGGAATGCGTGTTTTATCTTTTGTCTGGCTTTGCAGGGCCGCTTGGGGGCTGGTGTTTTCCTCTTGGCCTCTGATAGCGCTTCTTTGAACACAGTTGCTTTTTCTCCTTAAGGAGAATTTGCCTGTGTTGTGCTAACTTGATCCTTGTCTCCGCTGCCCTAGAGTTGCAGAATTCTGCTCTTTTGCTGGGCTCTGGCCAGAATAGACCTGGGTTTTTAGGATTTTCAGGTAGAGAATTTCAGTTTGTGGTCGTGTCCAGCAGCTGGCTTGGCGCCATGGCATAGCATGGATTGAGGAGCCACGTTAGGTGGGATCAACTCCTGCTTCCCAGCTGTGCTCCTGGGTAATGTCATTTAATGTCTCTGTGGCCCCCTCTGTGAAGATAGGATGATGGCTGTGCCCGGCTGCCGCGTTGTGGTGGAAGTGCTTAGAGGGGGGCTTGGCGCACAGCAGGACTCACTACCTGTCAGCTCAGCTCTTTTGCCCTTGGGATCACTCATAACCCTCTGCCATGTAGCAGGCCCTCCCCTCCAAGGCCCCTTGCCCTTCCCACTCAGGGAACTTCGTAATGCCCAGTAGCACTCACTCATTTGATGGCCACATAAAGGATTTTCTGTTCTAAGGAGTTCATCAGGTTTTGGAACAGGGTCTCAGGGTGGAGGCCAGAGCTCAGAGCCCTGTGTGTTTGGGGGCAGGGGTCGGCCTCCTGCTGGGTCTTTGCCTGTGGCATTACATTTTCTGCACTCACTGGGGGGCAGGCTCTGGGGTTTAGGAAGGGTAGGGAAGGAGGGCAGGCTCTGTGAAGAACCCAGTCAACTCCTTCCTACTCTTCATCCTGTCATGGGTCCCGTGGGAATGATTTTGCTTGTTACCACAGTCAGAATCCTGCTGCGCTTTGTGAATGAAGTTGAGGCTGGCTTGTCCTGGAATCCCTTCCTGTCCTGCGCGTTGGGGCCACTAGGTGGCAGTCCCGGGCCACTCGTCGGCTGGAGGACCCAGGGCTTGGAGCAGGCCTCTGCAGGCAGGAGGGGAGGGCAGGCCCCTTCCCCTGACATGCTCCGTTTGAGGGCCTGGATCTAGCCGAGCAGGCTGGAAAGGCCCATTATTCTGGGCCTGATATCTCACTGCCCCCTTCCCCTTTTGCTGGGAGACCCAGGTTTTTGCCTTTGTGGCCCCCTGAGGCCTCCCTTTGTTATGGCTGCCCTGGGGACTGGTACAGATTCCTGGATGGGGCTGGCTAGTGGGGACACATCCTGCCATCCAGCCCCTTCAGTGGAGCTGCCTGGGGGAGGGCTCCCCTTTCTTCCTGCAATATTCTGCTCCTCATCCAGAAAGTTGCTGATGGCTTGGCTTGGGTCCAGAAAAATGTAGAGGAGGCACAGTTGGGATTAGATGAGGAATGAGAAATGTTGGGGTTTTATGCTGGGCTGGGCTGGGCTGGGCCTGGGCATTCACTCCTCAACCACAGGTTCCTTTGTTCCCAGAGCTGGTAAGTCCCATTGCCTTTCCTTGCCAAATACCTGAGGTCAAGGCCAAATTAAGAGCCGAGGAGTCTGTGGTCTTCTTCCCTGGCTGGCAGGTGGGAGGAGAAACAGTAGGACTCCTTCCACAAGCGCTTCCGAGGGAGCTGGTGGCACCCTCATGTGCCTTTTCCTTGGCTTCCTTTTGCAAAACAAGCAGATTCTGACTTTGCTGTGGGTGGATGGACTGCCATGGTTTTGGCAGCCAAGGAGATTTTTCAAGGCCTGGAGAAGAAGGGACACAGAGAAATGAGCTAATTTAGTGGTGACTTGAACTTCCCGTGGCAAATAGCATGTTGGGTTTAAGGAACCCCTAGTCGGCATCTAAACAGACTTTCTTGCTCATTTTTGCTGAGAAGCCAAGGTCCTGGCAGCAGGAGCTGTGCTGTCCTTTTGCCCTCCTGAGGGTGGCAGAGGAGGGGTAGGCAGGGAGTCGTGGCCTGGTGCAAATCATCCTGGTGATATTCTAGTGAGCATGCTGCAGCCTGCCCGCATGCCTCCCTAGCTCTGGCTCGCAGAGCACTGGCCCACGCTGACACTGGGGTGGAGTCCTGCGTAAACACTGGACAGGCCTGGGTGGAAACAGCTTCTAGGAGAGCTGGCCGAGTTGTCTCAGCCTTACCAGGCCCTTGGTGTTCTTCTCACACATCCTTATGCTCCTGCCCCTCTTTTCCACCTTTATCTTTTTACTCCTTCCCCCTCCCACCCCCCACCCTCCACCCCCCACCTCCCCCAGCTTCTTTCTCGTGTACAGGCACACTGCCCAGAGCCTTCCTGGGCTGCCTTTCCACAGCGGTGGGTGAAGAGAGTGGCCACAGGCTTTGTTCTTTCTGCTCCGTGGGCTGTAGCACTCCAGCATGAGCACTGGGTGCTGCGGCGCACGCATGCCAAGCCCCACTGGAGGTCGGTGCCACCTGAGAGATTTGTGGTGTGGCAGCATGGAGAAGCTTGTAAGGGCTGCTTTCCCTGAGTGGGCGGGAGGACAGATAGGACCCGTCTTGAGGCTTTATTGGAAAAATATTGCTTTGAAGGTGGTGTACACATTCCAGGAGAAGTTGGTGGGGCAGGGGGGTGGGGGTTCTTACTAGAATTATCTATGTGCTTCTTTAAAGAGTTCATAGCAGCACAGAAAGCCTGGTGGGCCTGGTCTGGGCTTACAGGTTGATAAAGCAAACAACCTGTTCCGTGTTAATCCATCAGATAGTCACACAGTAGATATGGCTCCAGTTCTTTAAATTGGAGTCTGAAGTGCCCTAAGAGGGAGGTAGTGAGTAGCAGAAAAATTTAAAAAAAAAACCTCTCATCTATGTTACTTACACAAATTGTGTGGCCGTAGTTAAGTATCTCCGGGCATCAGTTTCTCCATCTGTAAATTGGGGACAGGGTTATTGCAAGGGTAGAGTGTAAATACACTCAAAGTGCCTCACTCAGTGCCTCACACGTACTAGGTCCTCAGTGAGCTGGCTTGTGGTCGGCACAATCTTTCCTTCAGCTCTGAGGCCAGGTACTCAGCCTGTGGGGACTGGTCACATCTCCCTGTGCATGTCAGTGCCTGGACGCCCAGGGGCACCCCTCTCAGCTGAGCTCTTTTTAAGGTGCTGGATGTGGCAGAGCAGGGAGCTGGGGAGAGGAGGCCGTCCTGTCTAGGAGCAAGCTTTCTGAGGTTTCCTCTCCAAAGCAGGCTGCTTCGAGCAGCTCAGCTGCCAAAGTGAAAATCCTGCACTCTCACCCTAATTGGTTTTCAGGAGAGATTGATTTTTGCCTGTGTGACTGCTGCTATGAACCCTGATGTCTCTCTCCTTAGGGATCACGTACCTCCAGATGAATTTTGTTTTTAGCCACCACAGAGTCCATCCTCCACTTTTTCTGTAAGGATGCATTTAGGAGATAAAGGTAGGCACCTTCAGCCTTTGGCCTTGGAGGCTGTCCCTTAGAAGGGGCCCCAGGTTAAGAAGCTGATGGCAGACCAGGAGATGACCACAAGGAGGAAGGGAGGCTTCTGTCAGTCTTCCTGGGTCTGGCTTCTTCCCAGAGAGGTAATGAGTGGTCGCATTGTAAACTCTGGGGGAAAGGGAGACTGCAGAGAGAATCAGGACTCCTCAAGTAGATGAAGAACGAGAGCCTGGAGAAGAGCAAACCAGCTGCTCTGGTTCCAGGGAGAGCCGAGGAAGGTCTGTGGCATATAAATGGAACCCGGAGAGAACCTGCGGAGGGAGAGGGTTAAATGAAGCTAGAGCTGAGTATAAATGCTTCTTACAGCTCTCCACAGGGTCTGTTCTGGCTGGCGTGTGGAGGGAAGGAGGTACACAATTAGAGATCATCAGAGCTGGCAGTGGAGCAGGTGCTGAGTCTGTCTTGCTCGACCCTGACACTGTACAGGGGACCTGGGGCTCAGATGATCTTAGCTGGCCTGCCTGTGTCTGAAAGTCCCCGGGCATCTGTCTTGGGCCCTGGGTTGATAGCACTGGCTGGAGGGTCATTGCTGAGGCTCTGCTGCACAGCGTGGCATCAGGAAGTGTCTTTCACACCGTTCCTTGAAATCTGGTAGTTTCACTGAGCTCCTCAGGGATTCTGCAATATATCTGTATTTGAGTCACTGTAGCTCTTTTTTTGGCAGCCCGATTATTTAGGCCTGACAGGTAGGTACAACTGTCTCATTAAATGCAGATATATTTGTGTGGCTTGAAAAAAAATGGAACATTCCATTAGTCTAAAAAAAGAATACTGGTCGTTCCTTTTATTCAGAAACTCAATGTATTAAAATTTGTTGTCGTTAAATTTATGAAATGGGGAACAAGTATTACTTGTACCTTATTATCATGGAATTCTCAGGTGTTCAAGGTGCTGTAGTATGTCTTTGTGCGTGTGCACACCCACGCCTGTGTGTGTTGATACAGCCACTCCTCATGCCTGGTCCTGGACTAGGTGCTTTGCACATAATTTCTCACTTGACCCTTACAGTGCCCCTGCTAAGTAGGGACAGTCTCAGCTCTGGTTTGCAGATGACTCTGAGGCTCGGGGAGGTTCAGTCACTTACCCAAAGCCCTGCAGCCGAGCTGGGATGTGAGCCCCAGTCACAGCAGCTGGTCTCTCGGTATTGATGCTGGAGAGCCAGATGAAAATTGCAGCTGCAACACAGGGCAGACCTCCAGGCGTGTGCTGTAGGGCAGAGCTTCCCCTTGGTGGCCAGGATTCTCAGCCACCTTCTGCCTTAACTCTGCTTCCACCGTGCATGAGAATCTGGGATGGAGGGAGGTGGAGAGAGGAAATAGAGATTGCAGGATCCTCTTGGGTGATTCTGTTAAATACGCCCACTATTGAGAATCGATAGTTTTTGTAAAAGGAGAGAGACGAACATTATTAAAACACTTCTCCTTTGTCTCTAGAAGAACTGCTGGGGGAGCCACAGGCTGTTGGAGCACCTGGTATCCTGACTGAGGGCGGCATCTGCTTTAACCTCTTCCTCACCCCTCCTGGGCCTTGGAGGATTTTCCACCCTGACTCATATGCTGTGGGTCAGTGGGGAAAGTGGAATTAGTGTCTCAGCGGTTTTCCAGGGCCGCATCCCCTCTGAAAACCCCTCTCCCTCCACTCTGCCACACCCACACCATAGGCTGGAGGGCCTGGGAGGCCTTGGTTTCCTCGTCTGGAACACCCAGCAACCCCACAGGGTACAAGGACTAACTGAGAAATCATTCCTTTGCCTATTCACTCAACAAATACCTGTTGAGTGCTTTCCGTACACCATACTCTGTTCTAGGCAGTGGAATATGGTGTGGACAGAACAGGTTCTCACCGTCTGTGCTTGTATTTTAGGTGTATAGAATATAAGTACAGAGAGACACATGGTAAACAAATACATAATGGGTCAAATGATCAGTATCATGAAGAAAAACAAGGCATTTTTTTCTGAGGATAGAGTGTGAGGGTAGTTGAGCTTTTTTCTTTTCTGTCAAGGTAAATTCACATAACACAGCATTTTAAAGTGTTAATTCACTGGCATTATGTACATTCACATTATTGTGCAACCATCACCTCTACCTAGTTCCAAAACATTTTTGTCACCCCCAAAGGGGCTCCATTGGGTATGCTTTTTTTATATACAGGGAGGTGACATTTGAGGTCACTATCCTATCCATAGGGCAGGAGCTTTCAAGGTAGAGGGGACAGAGAGTGGGGAGGCAGAGCTTCTTTGGCAAATCTGAGGAGGAACAAGGAGGCCAGGAAGGCTGATCGACGTGAGTGGGGTGGGGGAGCTTTGGGAGGCGAGGTGCATGGGCCTTTGGAGGCCACATAGTGATCCAGTAGACCAGGGGGAGTATTGGAGGGGGTGGAGCACCCCAGTGGCATACTAGGCATGCAGCAGGTGCTCACTAGGTGGGCGGCATCCTTCCTGTGTGCCTCCCTGGTCCTCTACAAATCATATGTTCTTGGTTTAGTCTTCGTCTGGAATCTGTGTATATCTTGTTAATGAAGGCAAGAGTCATGTTTCATGTGTTTGTTTGGTTTGTGTTCTTGTACACCTATAAATGTGGTATTACACATTTCTGCCTCTCCCTGTGTGTTTCCACATGGAAAAAAAATCTTAAAAAAATCAAACACATATTTATGTTTTCCTTCATAAAACTATAGGTTGTGCTTGGGGACATTGCCTCAAGACAGAAAGATGTAACCTATCTGGAGAAGGTCCGGGGAAAGATCTTTAAAATTAGTGAAGCAGGGATGAGGTGGTAGTAGGCAGGGGATAAAAAGGAAGTAGGAATTTATTTCTCTGCAAGGACGGTCTTAAACATGAAAGGCTTCTGCACCTTGGAAGGCCAGGCCTGCATTGTTTATGATGTATACAGATTATTGGGAAAGTGGAGAGAGTGAACGCAGTGTCCTTCACCAAACTCAAACCGGAGCCAGGAGGTGTTTCTTAGAGATCAAATAGGAAATGCTGCTCTCTCACAGCACAGAGATATTTTGGGATAAACACCACAAATGGAACAGGCTAGAAACTTGAGCCAGTTTTAAGAAAGGTTTAGATCAAAAGTTACACGGGTAAATGCCTTCCACAGCCCCAGAAATAAGCGAGAATTGGCAATGGAACACAACAGGGAATGGTGAGGACTGGGGCACCATGGGGCTCACAAGGCCCTTCCATGGGCAGCCTGCTACTGGCCGGGTGTGTGGGCCCAGGGGTGCTCAGCTGGAGATGTGGGACTTTATGGGAATTTTTAAATGCCAGCAACTATTCAGACTTTTAAAAAGAGGAGGAAGGAGCTGGAGGAGCGAGAAGAAACCACATGGTATAAACAAAAGAGATCTGAAGGCTGAAGAGAGTCCAAAGGCTCACAGGGTTCCAAACTCTGGTTTGGATAAACCTAGCCTCTGATCTTTTGAGGGGAATGCAGTTTGCTGGTAAGTTTTTGAGTTGGAATTCTGCAAGCCCTCTGTGGCCCCGTTGATAACCTTAAGTTTGTCATCTGTAAAACGCCACCACCAGCTGCTCCGTGTCCATGGGGAGCTTTAGAATCTTGATTAAAAGGCCCCAGCTAAATAGAAAAGACACCCTTGGCGAATTGACAGTCTTTCCATGGCCATCAGTGCCCATCAGCAGGTGCCGCCCCCAGTGTCCCCTCCAGCCTGTAATATCTGCTATTTTTAGCTCTTCTGTAACTCCATTAACCATATCCACCTCCTCGTGCCACTTGTCTGTATGTTTAATTATGTAAATGGCATTACAAATCACAGTGGTGTTGAACTACATCTCATTTCTCAGAGCAAATCAGAGCATGTTACACTGTGTCTTGTTGACCATCCATTCAGTCTGAAAGTAGGCACAGTAGAGGGTGATTGCGTGCTTCTTATGAGGAAATGACTTGGGAGAATGGAGGTCTCTGTAAAAGGGATCTCATGGGATAGATGTGAAATTGCTCTAAGCCGCTGACTTTTTTTCTTTTAACTCAAAATGTGGATTTTGTGTCTCTATTAAGCCAGTTCATTGCTGACTCATTTTTAACACCTGGCTTTAATTCCGAAGCCACTGCTCAAGTTTGTGTTTGAGCAAGGAGGGATGTGTGGTCTTTCAGTTGTGGGAGGAGGATGAAAGGGGCCGAAAAGACTGTCCTCTTGCAGGTGCCCTGTAGGAAGGACTGCTTGAAATTGCCCCGTAAACCTTCCCCTCTATTAGGTGACTGAATGCGTTCTTCCAGAAAGTCCTTCCATCTTTCTAACCTGTATGCTTATGTTGCAAGTTAAGCTCCTTTTGATTGATCGCCAGTAAAGGATAAGTAGTGAGCACCCTTCTTGAGTCAGTCTTCACTTCTCTGCTCTTGGATCCAGCATCTTCTTATGTGCTCTGTGCAAGTTTTCATTCTTCACTGTTTCTCCTTCTCACAGCCCCCATCACAGCTGGACCTTCTTGACCTCTCCAGGGCAGCCCTGCTGGCCCTCCAGCATCCCTGTCTCCTTCTCTCAACCTGCTTCTACTAGGGACTCCGATCACTGACAGCCTGCTCATTTGTAGAGTTTTCATGAGCTGGTCGTCAGCCTTACTACTCTTCCACAGTGATTGTTCCTGCCCGCCAAGCCAGAGGGTTCTTGGGGGCTCACTCGGCCAGTGTTGCTGCCAGCAAGTCGCTTGAGTTACCCACAGGTGTTGTCATCTCATCCCTGTACTTTAGCACGTGTCTCATCTCCTAGGAATGAGAACATTTCCTCCCTAGCTGCAGTAGAACAGTCAGAGTCTATGTCCAATATATGGGCCCTGTTCAGTTTTCCTGGATGGCTCAATTATGTCCTTGATAGCTGTCTTTGAAAAATCCAGGGCTCAATCAAGGATTATGCATCTCTCCTGTGTCCTCATGGAACAGTCACCCAGGCACTGTATAGTCTTTTATGACGTTGACATTATCAAAGGGTCCACGCCAGTGGTTTTGTAAAATGTCCTTCAGCTTGTATATATCTGATCCCCCATGAAGGGACTCCCATTAAATGTTTCGGTCAAGATGATTTAAGTGCTTGTGTTCTTCTGTTTCATATCCCAAGACACAGAATGTTACCTTGTCTCACTGGTAACATTAAATTTGTTTACTTGGTTAAGGTGGTGTATACCAGAGTTCTCTGTTTTAAAGTGCCTTTTCCCCTTTGAAATTAATAAGTAATCTGCAGGGTAATGCTTTCGGATGGTGTGGAGTATCCTGTTTCCAAACAGTCTCTCACCCAGTAATTTTCTACTTATTCCATTTGTAGCAGTCTTTATGGTTTTTCATCATTGTTTTATTGTGGTAAAATATGTTTAGCATAAAACTGGCCATTTTAACCATTTTTAAGTGTATAGTTCAGTGGCATTAAGGTTATTCACAATGTTATGCAACCATCACCACTATGTATTTGTCATTCCAAACAGAAACTCTATACCCACTAAACACTACCATTCTACTCTGTATATCCATGAATTTGGCTACTCTGGGGACTGCATGTACATGGAATTATATAGTACTTGTCATCCCGTGACTATTTCACCTAGTGATGTCTTCCAGGTTCAGCCATGTTGCAGCATGTGTCAGAATTTCCTTATTTTTTTTCAAGGTGAAATAATACCCCATTGTATATCTAGACCACATTTTGTGTATCCATGCATCTGTCTATGGACATTTGGGTTGCTTCTCTCTTTTGGCTGTTGTGAATAGTGCTTTGAGCATGGGTATGCAAATACTTGTTCAGGTTCCTGCTTTTAGTTCTTTTGGATGTGTACCCAGAAGTAGAATTGCTAGATCATATGGAAATTCTGTTTTTAGTATTTTGAGGAACTGCTGTACTGTTTTCCAAGTGGCTGCACCATTTTCTGCTCTTACCAGCAGTGTCTGAGGGTTCCAGTTTCTCCACTTCCTCACCACAATTTATTCTTTTACTTTTTTTTTCTGTGTTTTTTTTTTTATAACCATCCTAGTAGGTATGAAGTGGTGTCTCATTGGGGTTTTGATTTGCATTTCTCTAATAACTAGTGATGTTGCATATATCTTCACATACTTCTTGGGCCCTTATATATTTTCTTTGGAGGAATGTGTGTTTTAGATTCTTTGCCCATTTTTTTTTTTTAAAGATTTTATTTATTTATTTGTGAGAGAGAGTGAGAGACAGAGAGCACGAGAGGGAGGAGGGTCAGAGGGAGAAGCAGACTCCCCGCTGAGCAGGGAGCCCGATGCGGGACTCGATCCTGGGACTCCAGGATCATGACCTGAGCCGAAGGCAGTCGCTTAACTGACTGAGCCACCCAGGCGCCCAGATTCTTTGCCCATTTTTCAATTGGGTTATTTGTCTTTTTATTACCAGCTTGTAGGAGTTCTTTATATATTCTGCACACAAGTTCCTACCAGATATATGATTTGCAGGTGTTTTCTTCCATTCTGTAGGTTGTCTGTTCACTTCCTTGATACTGTCCTTTGAGGCAAGAAGTTTTTCATTTCAACGAAGTCCAACTTACCTATTTTTTCTTTTCTTGTGCATGTATTTAGTGTCTTATCCAATTCAGAGGTCATGAAGATTTACCTCTGTGTTTTCTTCAAAGAATCTTATGGTTTTAGCTCTTATACTTAGACCCTTGATTAATTTTGAGTTGATATTTTAATGTGGTCTAAGTAGGAGTTTAGCTTCATCCTTTTGCGTGTGGACATCCAGCTGTACCAGCACCTTCTGTTGAAGGGACTGTTCTTTCCCCATTGAGTGGTCTTAGTTCCTTTGTCTAAAATCAGTTCATACATGAGCACGTTTATTTCTGGACTCTCAGTTGTATTCCTTCTGTCTATATCTATCCTTTTGCCAGTACCACCACACTGTTTTGATGACTGTAGCTTTGTAGTAGGTTTTGAAATCACGAAGTGTGAATCTTCCAATTTGGTTCTCTTTTGCAGGTTGTTTTGGCTGTTTGCCTCACTCTCTGCAATTCCATATGAATTTGAGGATTGGTTTTTCCTTTAGCAGGAAAAAAAGATGTTGGAATTTTGATAGGGTTGTATTGAATCTGTGTATTGTCTTGAGTAGTTTACTAGTTTCCAAGGCTGCCATAAACAAAATACCACAAACTGGGATGGCTTAAAAAACCAGAAATCAAGGTATGTCAGGGCCAGACTCTAGGGAAGAAGCTGTTCTGTGCCTTTCTCTTACTTTCTGGTATTTGGTGAAAATCCTTGGTGCTCGTCAGCTTGCAGCTACATAACTTCAACCTCTGCCTCTGTCTTCACGTGACATTCTTCCTTCTGTGTCTCTGTCTCTATGTCTGTATTCCTGTCTTCTTGTAAGGACACCAGTCATATTGGATTAGGACCTACCCTTATCCTGTATGACTTCATCTTAACTGATTATATCTGCAAAGGCTCTATTTCCCAGTAAGCCTGTGTCCTGAATGTGGACATGAATTTTAGAAGGACGCTATTAAACTCAGTACTGTTAGTACTGATAACAATATTCTTCCAATCTGTGAGCATGAGGTGTTTTTCCATTTATTGAGGTCTCGTTAATTTCTTTCAGCAATGTCTCATAGTTTTCAGTGTGCAAGTCCTTCATATCCTTCCTAAATATTCCTAGGTATTTTATTCTTTTAGATGCTATTGTAAATGAAATTGCTTTCTTAATTTTCTTTTGGATTGTTCATTGCTGGTATATAGAAATGCAACTGATGTTTGAGTGTTGATGCTGTGCCCTGCAACTTTGCTGAGCTTAATTATTAGTTCTAATAGCTTTCCTGTGGATTCTTTGGGATTTTTCTATATAAATGGTCATGTCATCTGCAAACAGATAGTTTTCTTCCTTTCCAATCTGGATTCCTCCTATTTCTGTTTCTTACCTAGTTGATCTGGCCAGAACTCCCAGTTCCAATTTTGAATAGCAGTGGTGAAAGTGGGCACTCTTATTTTGTTCCTGATCTTAGGGGGAAAGCTTTCAGTCTTTCATTGGTGGGCCATGATGTTAGCTGTGGGTTTTTTACATATGGTCTTTACATGGTGAGGAAGTCTCCTTTTATTTTTATTTTTCTGAGAGTTTTTATTATGCAAAGGTATTGGATTTTGTCAGATGCCTGCCTTTTCTACATTAATTGAGATGATTGGTTTTTTTCCCCCCCTTCATTCTGCTGCTGTGATATATTATACTGATTTTTTTTCATGTTGAACCAGGCTTGCATTCCTGGTATAAATCTGATAGGTCATGGTATTATAATCCTTATACTATGATATTGGGTTTGGTTTGCTGTTATTCATAAAGGGTAGTGGCCTATAGTTTTTTTTTTCTTGTTGATGTCATTATGCTGGGCTTATGGAATGAGTTAAGAAGTGTTCGTTCTTATGCAATTTTTGAAAGAGTTTGAAAAGGATTGGTATTAAATCTTCTTTGAATGTTCGGTTGAATTTACCAGTGAAGCTGTCTGGTCCTGGACTTTTCTTTGTTGGGAGGTTTTTGATTACTGATTTAATCCCATTACTTATGACAGTTCTTTTGAGATTTTCTGTTTATTCTTGAGTCAGTTTAAGCAATTTGTGTGTTTCTACAATTGTGTACATTTCTTCCAGATTATCCAATTTGTTGGCATATAGTTGTTTATAATACTTTCTTACAATCCTTTTTATTTTTGTAGAGTTAGCCCCCAGTTTCATTTCTCATTAGTTATTTGTATCTACTTTTTTTTCCCCTTTGTTAGTCTGTCTAAAGATTTGTCAATTTTTAAAATCTTTTCAAAGAACCAACTTTTGGTTTAACTCATGAGCTATTATTTTTCTGTTTTGTTTACCTCCACTTCTAATCATTACTATCTTCTTCCTTCTGCTAGCTTTGGGTTTAGTTTGCTCTTCTATTTCTAATTCCTCAAGGTATAAACTTAGGTTATTGATTTGAGATATTTCTTCTTTTTAAATGTAAGCATTTATGTTATAAATTTCTCTTGAAGCACTACCTTTACTACATTCCAGACATTTTGCTGTGTTGTTTTCATTTTCATCTATATCGAGGCATTTTGTAATTTTCCTTCTGTTTTCTTCTTGGACCCATAGGTTAAGAGTATATTGTTTATTTTCCACATATTTGTACATTTTTAAGTTTTCCTTTTCTAATTGATTTCTGGCTTCATTCCATTGTGGTTAAAGAAGATACTTTCTCTGGTTTCAATCTTTTTAAATTTGTTGAGACTTGTTCTGTGGCCCTAATATACAGTCTATGGTGGAGTGTTCTACTTATGTCTGTTAGGTCTAATTGGTTTATAGTGTTGTTCAAGCACTCTATTTTCTTATTGATCTGCTGTCTGAATGTTTTATTCATTATTGAAAGTGAGGCATTGAAGTCTCTGACTATTATTGTAGAATGGTGTGTTTCTCTCTTCTATTCTGTCAGTGTTCGCTTCATATACTTTGGGGCCCTCTTGGTGTATATATGTTTATAATTGCTATTTCTTCTTGATGAATTGACCCTTTTATCAATATGTCCTTATTTGTTTCTTGTGACTATTTTTGACTTAAAGTCTGTTTATTCCTGACATTATTTTAGCCATCTAGCTTTTTTGCATGTAGTATCTTTTCTTGTTCTTTCAGTTTCAACCTATGTGTCTTGGATTTAAAGTAGTTCTCATGTAGACGGCATATAGTTGGATCATGGTTTTCATCTCTTCTGATTGGAGTGTACATTTACATTTAAAGTAATTACTGAGAAGGAAGAACCTAACCCTGCCATTTTGCTGTTTGTCTTCCATATGCCTTAGAGTTGTTTTTGACCCCCATTTTTTTCCATTAATGCCTTCTTTTGTGTTTACTTGATTTTTTTTGTAGTGAACCAATTTGATTCCCTTCTCATTTCTTTTTGTGTATATTCTTTAGACTTTTTCTTTGTGGTTACCATGGAGATTGCATTTAACATCCTAAATTTATAACAATCTGATTGAATTGATACCAGCTTAACTTCAGTAGCATAAAAAAACTCTGCTCCTAATTTATAGAGACAGAAAGTAGAATAGAGGGTTACCAAGGCCTGGGGGACAGGAAGAGGAGGAGTTATTGTTTAATTGATACAGAACTTTTCTTTGGGATGATGAAAAAGTTCTGGAAATGGATAGGGTGATGGTTATACAATATTTTAAATGTAGTTAATGCCAATGAAACTCTACACTTAAAACTGGTAAAATGGTAAAGTTTATGTTACATACGTTTTAATGCAGTAAAAAGTTTAAAAAACACTGTTCCTATACAACTTTGTCTCCCTCTTTCTGTTATAGTTTTCCCAAATTATATTTTTATATATTGTGTGCCTAGTAACAAACTTATAATTATTTTTCATGCATTTGTCTTTTAACTTGTGTAGGGAATAAAAAATGGAATTATAAATTAAAAATACAATAATACTGACTTTTATATTTGCCTGTGTATTTACCTTTACTGGAGATATTTGTTTCTTAATCCAGGTTCAAGTTACTCTCTAGGTGTCTTTTCATTGCAACTTGAAGGACTCCCTGTAGCATTTCTTGTGGGGTGAGTCTAGTGATAATGAACTGGTTCAGATTTTGTCTAGGCATATCTTAATGTCTCCTTCATTTTTGAAGGACAGTTTTGCAGGGTATGGAATTCTTGGTTGAAAGCTTTTTTCTTTCAATACTTTAAATGTGTTTTCCCATCGTCTCCTAGCTTCCACAGTTTCTGAGAGGAAATCAGCTGTTAATCTTTTTGAGGATCCCTTATATATAACAAGTCCCTTCTCTTTTTCTGTTTGAAGGTATCTTTCTTTAATAGTTTGATTATAATGTGTCTTGTGGGTATTTTAAAATTCATTTTACTTGAAGTTTGTTGAGCTTTTTGAATTTGTACATTTATGTCTTGCATCAAATTTGGTGAGTTTTAGCCATTATTTTTTTGGGTATTCTTCCTTCCCCTTTCCCTCTTCTCCCACAGAAACTCCCATAATGCAAATGTTAGTGTCCTACAAGCTCCTGAAGGCTCTGTTTCTCTTTCCTTCCTCTTTTCTTTCTGCTCCCCAGACTCAATAGTTTCTATTGTCCTATCTTAATGTTTGCTGATTCTTCTGCATGCACAAACCTGCTGTTGAACCCCTGTAGTCAGTTTTCTCTTCAGCTGCAGAACCTTTGGTTGGTTCTTTTTTAATAGTTTCTATCTCTTTATTGGCATCCTCATTTTGTTTATGTATCATTTTTCTGATTTCCCTTGTTATATGTCCATGTTTTCCTTTATCTCTTTGAACATGTTTAAATGATTTTTATGTAGTATGTCTGATGTCTGGGCTTTTTTGGAAACCATTTCTATTAGTTAATTTTGTTCCTTTGAATGGGCTATACTTTCCTGTTTCCTTGTATGCCTTTTGATTTGTTGTTTTTGAACACTGGACATTGGAGTATAATGTTATAACTCTGGAAATCAGATTCTTCCTTTTCTCAGTTTGCAGTTTAAAAAAATTATTTTTTAAACTGAAGGATAGAATGTTAATGTTTATTTATTTTTTATTATGCTATGTTAGTCACCATACAGTACACCATTAGTTTTTGATGTAGTGTTCCATGATTCATTGTTTGCATATAACACCCAGTGCTCTATGCAATACGTGCCCTCCTTAATACCCATCACTCACCAGGCTAAGCCATCTCCCCACCCCTCCCCTCTAAAACAACCCTCAGTTTGTTTCTCGGAGTCCATAGTCTCTCATGGTTTGGTTTCCCCTCTGACTCCCCCCCTTCATTTTTTCCTTCCTTCTCCTAATGTCCTCCATGCTATTCCTTATGTTCCACATATAAGTGAAACCATATGATAATTGACTTTCTCTGATTGACTTATTTCACTTAGCATAATCTCCTCCAGTTCCATCCGTGTTGATGCAAAAAATTGAATATTCATCCTTTCTGATGGCTGAGTAATATTCCATTGTATATATGGACCACGTCTTCTTTATCCATTCATCTGTTGAAGGGCATCTCGGTTATTTCCACAGTTTGGCTATTGTGGACATTGCTGCTATAAACATTGGGGTGCATATGGCCCTTCTTTTCACTACATCTGTATCTTTGGGGTAAATACCCAGTGGTGCAATTGCTGGGTCATAGGGTAGCTCTATTTTTAACTTTTTGAGGAGCCTACACACTGTTTTCCAAAGTGGCTGTACCAACTTGCATTCCCACCAACAGTGCAAGAGGGTTCTCCTTTCTCCACAACCTCTCCAACATTTGTTGTTTCTTGCCTTGTCAATTTTTGCCATTCTAACTGATGTAAGGTGGTATATCAATGTGGTTTTGATTTGAATTTCCCTGATGGCTAATGATGATGAGTGGCAAAGATGGCGGAGGAGTAGGGGACCCTATTCCAACTCGTCCCCTGAATTGAGCTGGATATCCACCAGACCACTCTGAACACCCACAAAATCAGCCTGAGATGTAAGAAGATATATCTGTATCTCTACAAGTAGAATATCACCGGCAGTTGGTTTCGAGGTATGAAGCAGGGAGCCGTGATTTCGCGGGCAGATATTGGAAGATAAACGGAAGGTGGAGGGAGCTGACATAAGCACTTGAGCTGGGAAGGTGAAATAACACAGGAGCACAAAAGCATCCTGCACTGGGGACCAGGCACAGACTTGCAGACCAGTTAACGGCGGGGACGGGACTTTAGGGCAGCCCCCGGGACTGAAACCTGGAGCTGTGGCGGCGGCACGGGTGCAAACTGGGGGTGGCTGGCAGTTTTAGAAGCACAAAGGGCAGAGACGTGCCTGGACCTGGAAGCGAGGGCTGGGAGTACTGCTGAGGGGCGCACAACCCAGGACGCTGCACTTTTAGCAGCACAGACAGAAATGGAGACAGTGTGACCTGGAGAGCTCACTGAAGAACAGACTGCTATCTCTCTGTTCTGAGGTAGAGGGTTGGAAACGGTCACTTTTTTTAAGGCCGTAGCAATCTACCTGTTTAATGATTTTTCCAAACTATTTTTGCGAAGACTATATTCCTTGTTGTTTATAGTCACTGAGGTTTCTATCCCTTTAGTTTTTGTCAGCTAATATTTTGACAGGAACCCTTTTAATGCCAAGGGCTTAAACAACGACAACACACCAGAAAATAGGGAAAAGCAAAACAACTATCCAGACACTTTCCTAGTCTTGGTGGATTGGCTTGTGCTGGGGCACCCTTTTAACAATTAGGGTTATATTGAGCCTAGAAATCAGCCCAAGGTGAAAGGCTGGGGCCTTCACAAGTCTTTTCTGAGTATTTGACTTGCCCTTGGCCTATGTGTAGCTTTCTAAATTTTCCTCTATATATGGATTTTTTTTTAAAAAAGATTTTATTTTATTTATTTTTAAAGATTTATTTATTTTAGAGAGAGAGAGCGCAAGAGCAGTGCGGGGGAAAGGGCCGAGGAAAAGGGAGAGAATCTCAAGCAGACTCCCCACTGAATGCAGAGTCTGATGTGGGACTCAATCTCATGACCATGATGTCATGACCTGAGCCAAAATCAAGAGTTGGATGCTTAACTGACTGAGCCACGCAGGAACCCTGATTTTATTTATTTATTTTTTAAGTAATCTCTATACCCAAGATGGGGCTTGCACCTACAACCCTGAGATCAAGAGTCACACACTCCACTGACCGTGCCAGCCAGGTGCCCCTGTATATATGGCTTTTTTAAAAGGTCCTAATGTTTCAAAGAATCTCCCCCAACTTTTCATCCCAGGCAGCCTATTGTCTGTCTGAACTGTTACCATTTTCCCCAGAAGCACTTGCCTCCTTTTTAGCCTGAGTGCTGAGTTAGGTGAAACAGGAGAGATGTGCCTTGCGTAAGTCCGTCAGGCAGCCCCTAGACAGGTTAGAACAATCCTACACCGTAATTTACAAGTAAGATCTACTCCTTCTGCAACTGGAGACCAGGGTTCCACATTGGAAATAGGGGCTTTTACTGAGCCACGGAAGGGGTAGGACAAGTAAGAATGTCACAAAGCTGTCCTACTGTTTTCAAATTGCCCTTTTCTTGATTCAGCATTCTCTTGGTTGCTGTAAACTTTGGGCTATTTTTCAGAGTTCTGACATAGTTGATTCTGATTGTTTCTGCTTGTTTTTCAATGTTTCTATGGGAAGATAAGAGGTTGGAGCTACTTACTCTTCCATTTTCCTTTACATTGATGATTCTTGTCTGAATCGATGTGCTGGTGGTTGCAAAATGATCATTTTGTATTTCTATAATTTCTTCTACATTTATTAGTTGGTATACTCTTATTTTAAAAAAGAACTTTATTTTCTGTGTAATTGGTATTGATACAGATTTAGGTATTTGAATGGCTTATTATTTTAAATAATTTTAGTGAGGTATAGTTTAAATACAGTAGAGTCCACACACTAAGTGTTCAGGTTAATGACCTTGGCAGATGCAACATGTAACGACCTGTAGCTATCACCTCAATCAAGTTCTAGAACATGTCCTCCCCAGAAAGTTTCCCATACTCCTTTGCGATGGCTTTCTTGTTTTTACATTTTATTTTGAAATAATTATAGATTCACAGGAAGTTGCAAAGACAGAAGAGAGTGGCCCCATGTATCCTTCATGGAGTTTCCCCCAAAGGTTACATCTTGCATAAAGGTAGTACAATTTCAAAACAGGGAAATTAACATTGGTACAACGTATAGATGCAGTTTGGTGTCATTGTGTACATTCCTGGAACTGGGAGTTCAGGCTTTCCACTAGGCCTTTGGTGACACCACTCTGTCTAGGGTGCTCTATTAGTGGTCTTCCACTGACATTGCAGCAGTGCAGGAGGGGAGACCTCGCTACTACTGGATGGGGGTCAAGGATCTGCCTTTCCACCTGGTCTTCTCTGACACTATCCCAGCAGGGACAATTCATAGCATCTTGGTGAGGGTAGCAGTCCAGGCTCCCCAGTGGGGTGTTAGGCTGGATAGGCTTGTTATCATCTAAAAGTTTCTGCCTTGCCTGGTCCTTGGGCTAGAAAAAGCAAGCTTTTCTGGGGGCTTTTGGGCTCCCATGGGCATCTCCTTGAGCACCCAGTCCAGGATATATGAGGCAAAAAGAAACATTAGGAAACTCTTTGCCATGTCATTCTTTGGGTCCCAGGGCCCCTAGCCCCTTCTCCCTCTTTTAGGATTTTCCTATGTTTGTTTTGTATGTGTAATGTGCAGAGTTTTTAGTTGTATTACCAGAAGGAATAGGAAGAAGCATATCTACTCCTGCAGTGTCTTATTTTTTAAGACTCAGGTTTTGAAGATTCTTGACACATACTGTTTCATAAAATGATAATACCAGTTTTTACATTCCTACCAACAGTGTATGAGAGTGCATGCGACCAGCACTGGGGATTAGCAGCCTTTTTAATCTTTGTTGATCTGATAGGCAGAATTGATGTCTCCTAGTATTAATTTTCGTTTCTTTGGTTTCAAGTGGAGGTCGAATATTTTTCCTGTTTATTGGCCTAAGTTGTTTTTTTTTCTCTTCTTGAGTTACCTCTTCTCTGAGAGAGAGAGAGAAAATTGAAGATGGAAAGTGAGGAGTAATCTGCTGCTATAGTAGTTATGATGGTCCAGCCAGGAGACAGAAACCACAGCAATTATTTGAGCAGAGGTAATGACGTAAAATTAACTAGGTTATCGAAGGGTCAGATGGGAACACTGAGGTATTATGGAGTGAGCATTGCAGGAAGCAGCTCCCATCTCTAGGACTGGGGGAATCAAAGGGAAGAGTTGCAGTTATTAAAACTCAGGCAGTGAAGGGAAGGGCCCCATGGAAACTGGGAGTTTTGAAGAGAGGTACTGCTCGGTTGGGGGTTTTGTCTCCAGTGGTAGGAAGCATGAAGTCCATGCTGCAGGTTTTGGAAAACCTGCAAACTGGAATCAGCTGTTGCTGCAGAGAGGCACTGTGCTGCCGGTGAGGGAGTATTGCTGGGGTGGTGGTGCGCAAGACGGGAAGGACTGAAGAAGCACACGGGAAGAAGGTACAAGTCTTTCTCCTTCATCCTTGCGATTTCAAACCTTCTAGTGCCTCTTGTTGGAAAAACTCTTATGGAGCCAGCTGGCCAAGCCCAAATACGATCTGCAAGCTCCCAGGCCCAGCATCACAGAGACCAGTGTGACCTGAGATAGAAGAACTCAGTGGTCAGCATGGCTGCCATTCCCTATGGGCGTTGCCTGTGCTGAGTATGGGGTGGGAGACCTGAATCTGTTGTGCCCTGCTTGTCTTGGTTCTTCTGTTCCACATCTTGCTTGCTACAGTGAGTACGGTTTTCGTGCTAAAATTTGTTCTTTGTACAACATGGCCCCTCATTATATTTTGCATATGTCTACCATGCTGTGTGCTGTACATATACTGCATATGTACGGTCCTACAGAATCGGGTGTAAAAACGTGTATGTACTTCATACAAGATGTTAGGGGTTTTCAAGGGTCATTTTAATTACATCTGATTCTCCCTTCACTTTTAGAACTTATATCCCCTTTGCCATTTGGTCCAGTAAGATGGGACTTCAGTTTATATTCCAGTCAAATCGGAGACTCCCTGTGGCTGGAGCTTAAGTGTATACACATCTCTCATCTTTACCCATCCCTGTTTATTCTGCCTGTTTGGATAGATGTAACATTTGTAAGGACTGGACCATATTTGTCTTATCCACAGGGCCTCAGGGTACTTGTTCAATAAATTTTTGTTGAATTAATATTTCTTTTAGGGGCGCCTGGGTGGCTCAGTAGTTAAGCGTCTGCCTTCGGCTCAGGTCATGATCCCAGGGTCCTGGGATCGAGCCCCGCATCGGGCTCCCTGCTCAGCCGGAAGCCTGCTTCTCCCTCTCCCACTCCCGCTGCTTGTGTTCCTGCTTTTGCTGTCTCTGTTTCTGTCAAATAAATAAATAAAATCTTTAAAAAAGAAAAAGAATATTTCTTTTACATATATAATTACTCATTTAATTCTCACATCAGCCTTATAAGTAGTTATCATTACCATATTTCATTAGTTCTGAGGTGAACATTTTTTCACATTTTAACATCTTTGGATTAGGGATGCATTTTATATTCAGTAACTCATTTTTTTTTCTTGGTGATAATGAAATAATGGTTCATCTTGTAGTCGATGGTATTTTAGACTCAATTAAATTTGGTGTCATTTCCATTTTGTAGATCAGGAAAGGGGGCACAAAGAGGTTAAGTATCCTGCCCTAGGCTAGAAAGCGACAGATCTGGGCTGAGCAGCCTGGCCTCCAGTCTCGGGGTCCTGCTGTCCCTCCACATCTGCCTTCTTCTCTGAGCCTCTGCTGAGAATGGCCTCTGTGCCATCATGCCTGTCTCAGCCTTGTCCACCCTCCCAGTGTAGCTTTGACTGCACCTTCCATGCCAGCCTTCCTCTCCCCATGCTATCCTGCTGGAAAGTGGTCATTTCTTCTTTTCTCCTTTGAACCCCATAGCATTTCCTTAGTGCTGGTTGTCTATGTCTTTTATTTAGTGGCATTTCATTTTCCAGGGTATCTAGACCCCAAGTCAGCATGTAGGGTAAAAACCACACATGGTCAAAATTACCATGTACACCCTTTAGGAAGGAAGGCTGGGCTATGTTTTGGAGTCCAGTGCACTCAGTTTTTTCTACCATGTTAGTGAATCACTATTTCTTTGTAGCTCAGCACCAGATGAAATAGTTGGCTTGTGTTTTGGGATCGTGTTGTAGGAAAAATACTGGTCTTCAACAGTAGACTTGCACTTAGGAGTGTACATGAGATAGTCATGCTCTAGGAGGCTCACAGGTACTGACGTGGACTGTGGGAGGCAGGTCTTCTGCTTACACAGGAGCACCCATGGCCCACTTTCCATGGCAGGGCTCAGCACGCGTGGCCGGGCATGGCGGATGTGCAACAGGCACAGTGAGCTCCTTCCCAAGCCATGTGCTCATCGAGAAGAATGGTGCTGTTTCTCCCTTTTCAAATTTAAAAACTTTTTTTTTGGTTTCATTTTAACTCTTTTACTGAGATAGAATTCACATACCATATATTTCTCTCTTAAAGCGTCCAATTCAATGAGTTTTAGTATGTTCGTGCAACCGTCACCACAATCTAAGCGTAGACCATTTTCATCACCCCCAAAAGAAGCTCTCTGCCCAGTGTCAACGGCTCTCCATTTCCCATGACCTCCCAGCCCTGGGCAGCCATCCATCTGCTTTTTGTCTCTGTGCATTTGCCTGTTGCGGACATGTCATAAGCAGAATCAGACAGTATGTGGTCTTTGTGTGACTGGCTTCTCCTTGAGCATCCTGTTTTCAAGGTTTATTATCTGTGCTGTGGCATGTGTCAGTACTTCATTCCTTCTTCTTGCCAGACAATATTGTATGGTTATACCACATGTTATGTATCTATCAATCAGTTGATGGACATTTGGGCTGTTTTCACTTTTTAGCTATTATGAATAATGATGCTGTGAGCATCTGTGTACAAGTTCTTCTGTGGACATATGTTTTCATTTCTCTTGGGTATATACCCAGGACTGGAATTGTGGGGTCATATGCCAATTCTGTGTTTAACCTTTTGAGGGATGGACCACACTGTTTTCCAAAGTAGCAGCCTGGACCATCTCACTTCTCCACATCTTTACCAACGCTTATTATGTCATTTGAGTATAGCCATCTAGTGGGTGTGAAGTAGTATCTCAGTGTGGTTCTGATTTGCATTTTCTTGCTGGCTAATGGTGTTGAGTATCTTTTCATGTGCTTATTGGCCATTTGTACATCTTCTTTGGAGAGATGTCTATTCAGATCCTTTGCCCATTTTTTTAATTATTTGTCTTTTTATTGTTCAATTGTAGGAGTTCTTTGTATATACTGGATAGTAATGCCTTACGTGATAGGTGACTTGCAAAATTTTTCTCTCCTTCTGTTTTTTCACTTGATGGTGTCCTTTGGAACACAAAAGTTTTACATTTTGATGAAGTCTACTGTATCTATTTTTCTTTGTTGCTTTTGCTTTTGCTGTCACATGTGAGAAGGCTTTGCCTAGCCCAAAGCTCCGAATATTGACACTTATGTTTCTTCTAAGAGTTTTATAGTTTTTTTTTTAAAGATTTTATTTATTTGACAGAGAGAGAGAGAGTGAGAAAGGGAACACAAGCAGGGCGTGTGGGAGAGGGAGAAGCAGGCTTCCTGCTGAGCAGGGAGCCCTACGTGGGGCTCGATCCCAGGATCCTGGGATCATGACTTGAGCCGAAGGCAGACGCTTAACGACTGAGTCACCCAGGCACCCCGAATTTTATAGTTTTTGCTCTTACATTTAGGTCTGTGATGTACTTGGAGTTAATTTTTGTGTATGGTGTAAGGAAGAGGTCTGTCTCCATTCTTGCCAGACAAAAGTCTGGATATCCGTTTGTCCCAGCACCATGTGTTGAAAAGACTGTTCTTTCTCCATTGAGTTGTTCTGAGTATTTAGTTTTTTGCTGGGCTAGATAGTTGATTTCAGAATAGATAAATGTAGGTATGAAGCACTTCTACTATATATTTATCTTATCTGCCCCACTAGGTTATAAACTCCTTAGGGCAAGGAAAAGTCATGTCTTATTTATCTTTAATTCCCTTCAGCATCCAGCTCAGTCTCCAATATATACTGGACTTCTGAGTGAATCAGAGTGTGCAATAGAGACCTGATCGATGAGAGTATAAGAAAATATTCCTCCTGATTGAGTCTCAATGTCTCCTAGATCTTGCCAGTGAGCTCACATCACTAATACTGTAATAAGTGAATCATATAGGGATTAGGATTTTTTTTTTCAAATTTATTTTAACTTCTTATTATTTAAAAAACAAAGTCTCAGTATGGTGCTTATATATTTATAACACTAATCTCTCTCTCTCTTTTTTTAAATGGAGTGCACATGTCAGGTTTGGAGATCTAGCCAACTACAATTTAAGAATGTCTTGTTTTCATTGTATCCATTTTTACTTACAGCTTCTTTTAATGACAAGTGATAATTATCTTCCATTTTTGCTAGTTATATATAGTTTTAAAATCAAGGTAAGTAAAAAAGTGAGATAGATTTTTAAGAAAAATATTAAATAAGGTGATGCAGAGATGTTGCAGAAATCACCAGGGGGCACTCAGATAATGAAAGTTAGGGATGCACCTAAAGGAGGGTTCCTCCTCCCTTTTATTTTTTCTATTCATTTTTTCCTTTTCATTTTATTTTTGAGTAGGTAATATCTTGATATGACTCAAAAGCCAAAAAGTACAAGAGGCATACAATAAAAAATCCTCTTCACTCTATTCCTCTGGTCACCTGGCTCCCTGCCTTGGGCTAGTAAGACTTACTGATTTCTTATGTATTTATCCAGAGGTTGCTGATGCATATACAAGAAAATGTTCCTATATAATCTTTTCCTGCTGCTTAACACAAGTGGTTCCTTACTCTTTGCCTGGTTCTCCCTTTCCTTGGAGGGTTGTTCTTAACCTGGGCTAGTCTGGTCGTTCTTGACCTGGATACTGAGTCCTCATACCAGCGTTCCTGTGGTCATGGGGCATTGAGTCATACACCAGTGTCTCAAGCAGGAAGGGGCAGGGGCATGGGTCTGTCTTCTTTCAGGCAGGACGGGTGCCCAGTGACTTACACACAGGTCTCCTTGGCAGGAACTGGGGCATACGGCCATCTCAGACCAATCACTGGCAAGAGAGAACAGGATTACCATGGTTGGTTAAGGTTGGTCACAACTTTCCCCGGAGGCTGGCAGAGACGCCTGCTTTTCCTGAGATTAGAGGCGTTCACCTCCCACAAAACCAGGGAAGGTAGCAGCCTTGTGGGGAATGGCCACGGGATGGCCATGCATAGTGTCTGCTGCGGGATTGTTACAGGGATGCTCATGGAAGAGGCCAAGACGGATACCTGTGCCCTGAGAGGTCTCAGGCTAGCACGACCATTTTTGAGCTCAAGAACTAGAAGTAGTAACATTCTGATTTGGCCTGAAGCAGTGGTAACATCAAGATGCAAATACTCATTCTTGCCCCAAGCTTCATGCAGTGAAACTAGATCCCTGAAGTTTTTTCCTTTAAAGGTCCTTCCCCTGGAAGTGCATCTTTTGGGAGAACTCTTTGTGCTAACCTAACTGTTAGAAGAAACCAGAAATGCCTCTGGCTCGTGGCTGAATTCCTGGAGTCTGATTGAGCAGCTGGGCATCAGCCAAGGGGTCAGAACTGGAGAGGGGGTGACTTGAGTTGACAGAAGATGTGGTCCTGAGAAGATGCTGGCCTGCCCTGTTTCAGAGGCAGATGTCAGCATTCTGGTGCCCATGCTGAGTCTCACTCCACCTGCTTTCCTCCTCCTTACCTTCTCTCTTGCTCTTGCCCTCTTCCTGCTTCTCTTTTTCAACCCGTTTCCCCCCACTCTCTCTTTTCTAGCCCTTAAAGCCCCAGGTCTTTTTCTTCCCTTGGCAGCACACAAGAGTTAGGAAGCCCTGTTGTTTTCGCCAGCAGCGCAGGGGAGGGGGCATTGTTCAGAAGGTGGAGACTCGGGAAGGGTGGAGGAATGTCACAGGAGAAATGAGAAACAGATGTAGTGATCCCATGTGGCTGAGCCTAGTCAGAAGCGTTGCAAGGAGAGGGGGCCAGAGGAGGCTGGAATTTGGTGGTCATACTCATTTGTGTGTTTAATCTTTTTGTGGTTTTACTGGTGTTCATGAAGCAAGCAGCTCCCAGCAAGGCGGTGAACAACAAGCCGATGATTAATTGCCCTTTTTAAATTGTAATTATGTCACTCACCAGAACCCGTGAACATTAATTCTCGATTTACAAAGTGAGTAATTGAATAATGAAGGGGCTGCCTGTTTGTTGTGCTCTGTTCTTGTCCTTGCATTTCTACAATGCCAGGCCCTTCTGTGTTTCCCAGTCTTGGATGATGCCCACTTCCCTGGTGATTTTAGTGCCTGTTCTGGCCTTCTGACTGCGGGCCGTCTGGCATCACTTTGCATTGATGGTGGGTGAGGCCCAGGCTGATGTCACATGCTGTAGAGAAAGGGAGCCCAGCCATTTGATTCCAGTCTGCTGCTGCTTTTTATTACGTTCTCTCCCAGCAACAAAAGCTTGCTGGCTAACTCCAGCAGAAGAGCATGACTTTATTGGAAGGATGTTGGAAGGATATCGGGAAGCTCACCAGGGCAAAGAGAAATCTGAAAAAACAGGCCTTGAAAGAAGACAGCTAGAACCAGGGTCTGGTTGGCAGTGCTATTAGGTAGTCAGTCCTTGCACGGCATTAGGAGGGACACTGCTCGGGCGCCTGGGTGGCTCAGTTGGTTAAGCGACTGCCTTCGGCTCAGGTCATGATCCTGGAGTCCCTGGATCGAGTCCTGCATCGGGCTCCCTGCTCGGCAGGGAGTCTGCTTCTCCCTCTGACCCTCCCCCCTCTCATGTGCTTTCTCTCTCTCATTCTCTCTGTCTCAAATAAATAAATAAAATCTTTAAAAAAAAAAAAAAAGGGACACTGCTCCAGTGTTCCCCGGTCTGTCATTTCACATCTTGAGCAAGTCACCCTTGGCGTTGGAGGGTGGGGCACTTTGATTGACTATCTGTCCAAGAGTGCCTGCCCACTTTGGGAGTGAACCACTTTGGTTCACTCTTACCAGAAGTGAACATGGATGCTGGGCAGGCAAATACAGGAGAGGCCTTCCACAAAGCCCTGTCCTCAACCTCTGGATATTCATCTGTCCTGCTGTCACAGAAGAGAGAGTGCCCAGCCCCGGGGAGGAAGTCTGTGTGCAGGCTGGAGCCACAGTCATTCATGCTGGCTGCCAGTTTAAATGGAGGTACCGTCTGGAACACACTGGATCAAATCCACAATCTTGGCTTCGTTGTTAAAGGATTGAATTACAAAAAGAGAAGTAATTCAGTACTTTTCAGAGAGGGTAACAGGGCACTCCTATGAGTAGGGGAGAGCTATAGACTGAATGTCTGTGTCCCCTCAAAATTCATATGTTGACCTAATCCCCAATGTGATGATATTTGGAGGTAGAGCTTTAGGGATGTGATTAGGGCATGAGAGTAGAGCGTTATGAACGGTATTAGTGCCCTGATAAAAGGGACCCCAGAGAGTTCCCTTGCCCCTTTTGCCACATGAGAACTCAGTAAGAAGACAGTTGTCTGTGAAATCAGGAAGCAGGTCCTCATCAGACACTGAATCTGTTAGCACTTTGACACTGGACTTCCAAACCTCCAGACTTACTGGTCTATCTGATGCTTTGATATTTATTTCAGAAATAAACTTCTGTTGTTTATAAGCCACTCCATCCATGCTATTTTTGTTATAGCAGCCCGAACGGACTAAGGCAAGGGAGAGTCTACCTGGACTTTTCTTTGGATTCCCGATAGACATATTTTTCTTGCTGTCCTTGGGAGACACCATGCCTTGTACAAAGAGAAGTCTTGAAAGCTGCCTGCAGGTTCTGTGATGGCCAGTGTAAGTGCTGGCCACAAACAGGCTGGGTAAGAATCCATTTCACGCCCCCTGGCCGCACAGCTTTCTTCTCATCAGTGATACCCGTCTTCATTTCATGTAAGAAAGCAGCTGGCTCCACTTGGACCTCACGCCCTGGAGTTATTCTCCCTTCAGGGTCTTAACAGAGTTCTCTTTGACCACAGACTCACCATCTGGTTTGCTCTTTTTGCTCTCTCTTTCCTTTTGAGCTTTCTCTTGGCTTTCACTGCATTTTCAAAACTTCCCTATTCTCCTAGTCCTGTTCTGGTTTCATGTGCCTGGGCAGACCCCCATCATGTCTCAGTGCTCTTCTCTGTTGCATTCGTTAGAGATACCCCTATCGCCCACCGCCTTGCTGGTGCTCTCTGCCCCCAAACCGTGGAGGGCTGTGGGAGAGCACCGAGGGGCTGCGGTACAGAATGTCAGCACACACCCACGCGTGTGCGCCGCCCAGCCTCTAGGTGGCCAGGCGGCCCCAGCACCACTGCTCCACCTTCACCCATGCCCATTTCATTTGCCCATAGCAGCTTTTCCACAGCCATCTTCCACACAGGCACCCCTCCTTCTCAGCAGATAGCTTTGTGTGGCAGCTCACTGAAGAAGAGGGGCCATCCAAAGTGAACTTCCGCTGGGCTCTTCACTCAGTATTTCCCTCTCAGACCTGGGATCTGGACTGCATTCTAGGAAAAGGTCTTTCCTGGCACTTTCATCTGCTGTTGCTTATATTTTTCTTGCTTATATTTTTCAATTTTTCCTCCCTATTGACTCCTTCCCCTTAGCTCATATATTTGCCTAATGTTCCCAAAGCATTTTATTTACTTCTAGTGGTATTAAAAGCTGTGTATCCTGTTGTCCTTGTGATTAGGCTTATATTTAAAAATTTTTTAAATCTGAGACAATTTTAAGCTCAAATAGAAGTTGCAAAAATAGTGCAGAGATTCCCATATGTCCTTCCCCCAGTGATGACATCTTGTATAACCACAGTACAGGGTTTCTCAGCCTCAGCACTATTGACATTCGGGGCCAGATACTTCCTTGTTGGGGAGGGTGGGGGCTGTCTGGTGCATTATGTGATATTTAGCAGCATCCCTGGCCTCTACTTACTAGATGTCAGTAGCACTCCCCTAGATGTGACAAACAGAACTGTCTCCACATGTTACCCAGTGTCCCCTATTCACCTGGGTTGAAAACTACTCTGTATTTCCTTTTACTGCTGTAACAAATTACCATTCACTTCCTGGTTTAAAACAACATGAACTTACCCTCTTACAGCTCTGTGGATCAGGTGTCTGATGTGGGGTGGCTCAGTTCTCTGCTCAGAGTCCTACCGGGCTAAAATCAAGGTGTCAGCTGGGGCTTCAGTTCTCACTGGAGATTTGGGGGAAGAATCCATTCTAAGCTGATTCTGGTTCTTGGCAGAATTCAGCTCCTTCCCATACATTCCACGTGGCCCTTCCTTCTTCAAGCCAACAGCAGGTGTCCAGTCCTTCTTGTGCTTTGATCAGATTCCCTTTTCTACCATCAGCCAGAAAAAGTTCTCTGCTTTTACGGGCTCATGTGGTGACACTGGGCCCACTGGATAATCCAGGATAATCTCATCTCATTCCTAGTTTCTGTGGATTAGGGTGTGGACATCTTTGACAGGCTATTATTCTGCCAACCACACACTGCCGTAGTACAGCAGTCACAACCAGAAAATTGACATTGGTACAGTGCATTAACTAAACCTCAAACCTGATGCAGATTTCATCAGTTTTCACATGCACTCATTGTTCGTTTGTTTTTTAGTATTATTTATTTGGTGTATAGTTCTGTCAAACGTTATACACACATCTATCACACGCACACACACACACACACATATATACATATGTATATATATTTTTTCATGTAATGACCACCACAGTCAAGGAAACAGAACTGTTCCATCAACCCCAGAGAAACTCCCTTCAACCCTAACCTAGCAACCCTTTGTTTCTGTGAGCATAATTTTGTCATTTTGAGAATGTTATGTAAGTGGAATCATATGGTATATTACTTTTTGAGATTGGCTTTTATTTTACTCAGTATAATACCCTTGAGCCCCATCCAAGTTATTGTGTGCATCAATAACTTGGTTGTTTTTATTGGCAAGTAGTATTCCACTGTATGGGTATACCAGCTTGTTTACCCATTCACTTGTTTGAAAGGAAATGAGTTGTTTCTGGTTTTTGGCTGCAACAAATAAAGCTTCTATGTATACACAGTTACAGTTTTTTGTGTGTAAACCTGACTTTTGTTTCTCTACCATAAATGTTGCAGGCGTGGGATTGCTGGGTCATTTGGTAAGTGTGTGTTTCTAAGATACTGCCAAACCATTTTCCAGAGTGGCTGTACCATTTCCTAACTCTGCCAGCAATGTGTGAGTGATTTAGTTTCTCTGTATTCTCACCACACTTGGTACTGTAAGTATTTAAAATAATTTAAGTATTTAAAGTAAAGGAAGGCCAGCATATAAAATAATTAGCCATTCTAATAGAAGTGTGGTGGTATCTTATTGTGGCTTTGATTTGTACTTTCCAAATAGCTAATGATGTTGCATATATTTTCATGTGCTTATTTAACATTCTTATATCCTTTTCGGTGAAGTGTCTGTTCAAGTCTTTTGTCCATTTTCTGATTGGATTGTTTGTATTCTTACTATTCAGCTTACATAGTCCTTTATATATTTTGAATACAACTCCTTTATCAGATATTTGATTTGCAAATGTTTCCTTGCAGTCTGTGCGTCTCTTCATTCTCTCACCAGTGTCTTTGTGGAACAAACATTTTTAATTCTGATGAAGTCCAGTTTGCCAGTTTTTCTTCCTTTATGGGTCATGCTTTTGATGTCATATTTAAGAACTCTTTTTCCTAACCCTAGGTCATGAAGATTTTCCTCCTAAGTTTTCTTTTAAAAGTTCTACAGTTTTATGTTTTACATTTAGATCTATATGAGTTCTATTTGAGTTCATTTTTATGTACGTTATGAGGTTGAATTTGACTCTTACTTCTTTGTTCTAACAGTGGCAAAAAGACTATCTTAGCTCCACTGAATTGCTTTTGAACCTTAATCACAAGTCAGTTTGACCATGTTTGTGTGGATCTGTTTCTGGACTCTTTTCTATCGATTTATGTGTTTATTCATCTGCCAATACTATACTGTCTTGATTATGTTAGCTATATAGTAAGTCTTAAAAATGGATACTGTGATTCTCTCAACTTTGTTCTTCTTTTTCAAAATTGATTTAGCCCTTTGATTTCCTTTGCCTTTCCATAGACGTTTTAGAATTAGTTTGTCTATGTCTTCAAAAAGTTCTACTGAGATTTTGATAGGAATTGCATTCAGCTTAAAGGTCATTTTGAGGAGAGTTTTAGATCTTTACAATGTTAGGTCCTCCAACTCAGAACATACTATGTCTCTTTAAATATTATTTGATGTATTTTATCAATGTTTTGAAGTTTTCAGCATACACATCCTGTGCATGGTTGTTAGAATTCTGTGTAAGTATTTCAGGTGTGGGGGTTTGTATGTATGTGTATGGGGGGGGCATTTATAAATGGCGTTGTGTTTTAAATTTTGGTCTCCAGTTGTTCATTGCTAATATATAAAGACAAGATTGATTTTTATGTGATGGCCTTGCTATCCTATGACCTGGCTAACCTATGAGTTGTTTTGTAGATTCCTTAGATTTTTCTGCTTAGATAGTCATGTCATCTGCAAATAGGGGCAGTTTTTTATTTCTTCCTTTTCCAATCTATTTTCCTTTTTCTTTTTCTTGCCTTATTGCATCGGTTAAGGTTTCCAGTACTACAATGAAAAGGGGTGGTGAGAGTGATGGATAGCCTTGCCTTGTTCCTGAGCATTCAGTCTTTTAGCATTTATTATTATGTTAGCCGAAAATATTTGTGGATGCTCTTTATTATGTTGAAGAAATTCCCTTGTATTCTTAGTTTGCTGAGAGTTTTTATGATGAATGGGTGTTGAATTTTGTCAGATGCTTTTTCTTCATCATGGTTTTTCCTCTTTAGACTTAACATGGTGGTTTACACTGATTTTTGTGACTATTGAACTAGCATCACATTTCTAGAATAAACCCCACTTGGTCATGGCGTGTGTGTGTGTGTGGGTGTGTGTAGCATATTACACATATTTACATATATGCTGAATTCATTGTGCTAATATTTTGTTGAGGATTTTTATATCTATTTTCATGAAGTCATAATTCTTCATCTGTAGTTTTTTTTTTAATCTTTTTCATTTTACTTTCATTCTTTTTTTTTTTTCTTTTTTGTCTTTATCTCGTTTTAGTATCAGGGTAATGCTGACCTCATAAAATGAGTTAGGAAATGTGGCTTCCATTTTCTGGAAGAGAATTTATAGTATTGGTGATATTTCTTTTTTTCAACGCTTAGAAGAATTTGCTAGTGAAACTATTGAGACTTGGAGATTTCTTTTTCAAAAGGTTAACTATAAATTCAATTCTTTAATAGTTACTGAACTATTCAGATTATCTCATCTTGGGTGAATTTCGGTTGCTTGTAGTTTTTGAGGAATTGGTCCATTTCATCTAAGTTGTTGAATTTATGTGTGTAGAGTTGTTTGTAGTACAGACATACCTCTTATGCTTTGCTTTATTGCATTTCATGGATATTGCTTTTTTTTTTTTTTTTTACACATTGAAGGTTTGTGGCAACTTTTTGTCAAGCAAGTCTATTGGTGCCATATTTTAATAGCATTTGCTCACTTCTTGTCTCTGTGTCACATTTTGGTAATTATCACAATATTTCAGACCTCTTCATTGTTACTGTATATGTTATGGTGATCTGTGATCAGTGATCTTTGATGTTACTATTGTAGTTGTTTTGGGGTGCCACAAACCATGTTCATAGAGGACAATGAATTTAATTGATAAATGTTGTGTATGTTCTGACTACTTCACTGATTAGCCAGTCTCCCTCTCCCTTCCTCTCCTTGGGCTTCCCTATTCCCTGAGACACAATATTGAAATTAGGCCAGTTAATAACCCTACAGTGGCCTGTCAGTGTTCAAGTAAAAGGAAGAGTTGCATGTTTCTCACCTTACATGAAAAGCTAGAAACGATTCAGCTTAGTGAGGAAAACATGTTGAAAGCTAGGCCTCTTGAACCAAGCAGTTAGCCAGCTTGTGAATGAGAAGGAAAAGTTCTTGAAGGAAATTAAAAGTGCTACTCCAGTAAACACAAATGGTAAGAAAGTGTAACAACCTCATCACTGATATGGAGAAGGTTTTAGTGGTCTGGATAGAGGATCAAACCAGCCACAATATTCCCTTAAGCCAAAGCCTACTCCAGAACAAGGCCCTAAGTCACTTCAGTATATGAAGGTTGAGAGGTGAAGAAGCTGCAGAAGAAAAGTCTGAAACTAGCAGAGGTTGGTTCATGAGGTTTAAGGAGAGAAGCCATCTCCATAACATAAAAGTTCAAGGTGAAGCAGCAAGGTATCCAGAAGACCTAGCTAGGATAATTAATGAAGGTGACTACACTAAGCTGCCATCTAGGACTTTCATAGCTAAAGAGGAGAAGTCAGTGCCTGGCTACAAAGCTTCAAAGGACAGGCTAACCCTCTCGTTAGGGGTTAATGCAACTGGTGACTCTAACTTGAAATCAATGCTCATTTACCATTTTGAAAATCCTAGGACCCTTCAAAATTATGCTAAATATACTCTGCTTGTGCTCTTTAAATGGAACAAAGCCTAGATGGCAGCACATCTGTTTACAACATGGTTTACTGCGTATTTTAATTTAAACCCACTGCTCAGAAGAAAGATTCCTTTCAAAATATTACTGCTCATTGACAGTGATCCTGGTCACCCAAGAGCTCTAATGGAGGCGTATGAGGTTAATGTTTTTATGCCTGCTAGTACAACACAACAAAACACAACACAATGTTATCCATTCTGTAGTCTATGAATCAAGGAGTAATTTTGACTTTCAAGTCTTATTATTTAAGAAATACATTTTGCAAGGCTGTAGCTGCCATAGATAATGATTCCTCTGATGGATCTGGGCAAAATGAATGGAAAACTTACTGGGAAGGATTTACCATTCTAGATGCCATGAAGAACATACATGATTCATAGGAAGAGGTCAAAATATCAATATGAAGAGGAGTTTGGAAGAAGTTGAATCCAACCTCTTTGAGGGGTTCAAGACTTCAGGGAAGTAAGTAACTACAGATGTGGTGGAACTAGCTGGAGAACTAGAATTAGAAGTAGAGCCTGAAGATGTCACTGAATTGCAGCAATCACATGATAAAACTTGAATGGATGAGGAGTTGCTTCTTACAGATGAGCAAAGAAAGTGGTTTTTGAGATGGATTCTACTCCCGGTGAAGATTTTATGAAGATTGTTAAAATGATAGCAAAGGATTTAGATTATTACATGAACTTAGTTGATAAAGCAGTGGTGGGATGTGAAAAGATTGACTCCAATTTTGAGAGAAGTTGTACTGTGGGTAAAATGCTATCAAACAACATCACATGCTACAGAGAAATTGTTTGAAAAGGGAAGAGTCAATTGATGGGGAAAACTTCATTGTCTTCTTTTAAGAAATTGCCACAGCCACCCACTCTTCAGCAACCTCCACCATCGTCAGTCAGCAGCCATCAACATCAAGGCACGACCCCCTACCATCTAAAAGATTATAGTTCAGTGAAAGATCAGATGATGGTTAGCATTTTTTGGTAATAAAGTAGTTTTACATTGCCTTTTTTTTTTTTTTAGACATAGTGCTATTGTACACTTAATGTACTACTGTGTAGTATAAACATAATTTTTATATGCACTGGGAAAAAATTCATTTGACCCACTTTATTGTGATGTTCACTTTACTGGGTGGCCTGGAACTGAACGCACAGTTCCAGACTTATGCCTGTATTCTCTTATCCTCTTAATGTCTGTGGGGTCTGTAGTGATATCCACTCTTTCATTCTTGATATTGGTAATTTATTCTTTTTTCCTTTGTCAATTTTACTAGAGGTTTATCAATTTTTTTCAAACAACTAGCTTTTAGCTTGATAGTTTTTCTGTTTTCAATCTCATTGATTTCTACTTTTATCTCTTCCCTTCTGCTTACTTTATTTTGGCTTCTTTTTCTAGTTTCTTGACATGAGGGCCTAGATTATTGATTTGAGATCATCTTATTTTAATATAAGCATTTAGTGCTGTTAGTTATAAATTATTGCCAAATGTAATGGATTCAAACAATATCTCAGTTTCTTTGGGTCAGGAATCTTGATGCAACTTAGCTGGGTCCTTTGCTTCAGGGTTTCTTACAAGGCTGTAATCAAGCTGTTGGCTAAGACTATCTCAAGGCTGGACTGGAGGGGGATCCACTTCCAAGGTCACTCATGCAGGATTCAGTTCCTGATGGCTGTTAGCCAGAGACTGCCCTCAGTTTTTTGGCACATGGGCCTCTCCATTAGGGCAGTTTACAACATGGCAGCTTGCTTCAGTCAAGCAAGCAAGAGAGAAGAGCCAGAGAGAGTAAATGCTAGCAAGATGCAAGTCACCATCTCTTATGACTTAATCAAGAAAATAACATTTCATTACTTTTTTGTTTATTCTTTGTTAGAAGCAAGTCATTCAGTCCAGTCCAGAGTCTAGCAAGGGCAGGGCATTATACAATGGCATGAATACCAGAATCACTGGGTGTTGCCTATCACAAATGATATAAATTTCCCTCTCATCTTTACTTTAGCTGTAGCCCACATAGTTTGTATAAATAATAGTAAAATATACATAAATATACCAGTTTAACTATTTTTTTAAAGATTTATTCATTTGAGAGAGAAAGCGAGAGCATGAGAGCATGATCAGGGGGAGGGGCAGAGGAACAAGCAGACTTCCTGCTGAGCAGGAAGCCCGATCCCAGGACCCTGAGATTACGACCTGAGCCAAAGTCAGATGTTTAATTAACTGAGCCACCAGGCACCCCACCATTTTAACTATTTTAAAATCAATTCAGTGGCCATACATTCACCATTTTGTATAACCATCACCACTGTCTCCAGATCTTTTTCATCATCTCAGATAGAAACTCTGTCCCCATGAAACACTAACTACCAATTTCCCTCTCCTCCAGCCCTGGTAACTTCTATTCTGCTTTCTGTCTCTATGAATTTACATATTCTAGGTACTTCATGTAAGTGGAATCATACTGTATTTGTTCTTTTTATTTGACTTACTTCACTAAGCATAATGTTTTCAAGGTTCATCCATGTTGTAATGTATCAGAATTTAATTTTTTTAAGGTTGAATAATATTTCATTATATATATAGACCACCTTTTGCTTATCCATCCAGCTGTTGATGGACATTTGAATTGTTTCTGCCTTTTGGCTATTGTGAATAATACTGTTATGAACATGGGTATGCAAGTATCTATTTGAGTCCCTGCTTTCAATTCTTTTGGGTATATGCCTAGAAATGGATTTGCTGGGTCACATGGTAGTTTTATGGTTTAACCTTTGAGAAACTGCCAAACTGTTTTCCATAGTGGTTGTACCATTTTACATTCTTAACCACAATGCACAAGGCTTCTAGTATCTCCATGCCCCCTACAGATTTTGATATGTTATTTTATTTTCATTTGGTTCAGTATAAAAAATATATCTTTTAAGTTTTCTTTGAGTCCTCCTCTTTGTCCCATGGCTTATTTACAAGTGTAGTGTTTAATTTCATGTTTTTGAAGATTTCTGTGTTATCTTTCTATTATTGATTTCTAGTTTAATATATTCTGGCCAGAGAACATATTTTCTATGGTTTCAATTAATTTAAGTTTGTTAAGGTTTATCTTATGACCTAAGAGATGGTCTGTCTTGGTAAGTGCTCCATGTATGCTTGAAACTACAGTTGATCCCTGAACAGTGTGTGGGTTGGGTGCCAACTCTGCTCAAATTGAAAATCTGTGTATAACTTTTGACTCCCCCAAAACTCAGCTATTAATAGCCTACTGTTGACTGGAAGCCTTACCCATAACATAGATAATTGATTAACACTTTTTTTGTATATGTATTATATACGGTATTCCTACAATAAAGTATCCTAAAGAAAAATGTTATTAAGAAAGTCACAGGGAAGAGAAAATACATGTATAGCACTTTACTGTATCTGTCAAAGAAAATCCACATGTAAGTGGACCTATGCAATTCAAACTCTTGTGGTTCATGGGTCAACTATAATGTTTGTTTTTTTGGTAAGTGAAGTGTTCTGTGTTAAAATATGCCATTGGTTTATGGTGTCGTCTAGTGGCTGTATCAATTTCTTGAGAGAGTTGTGTTGAACTCCCCAACTATGTATCTAGAATTGCCTATTTCTGTATTCAGTACTCTTATATCTGCTTCATGTATTTTGAAGCTCTGTTATTTTGTCTGTACACATTTAGAATTATTATGCCTTCTCAATGAATTGACCCTTTTATCATTATGTAATGTCCCACTTTTTATCTGGTAAGATTCTTTGCCCTGAAATCTACGTTGTCTGATATTAACATAGCCTGTCCAATTTTATTTTTATTAGTATTTTCATGGTATATCTTTTCTATACTTTAATTTTTAATTTATTTACATAAATTTTTTGGCTAGCATTTAGTTGGATCATTTTTAATCCATTCTGATGATCTTTTAATTGGTGTGTTTAGATCATTTATATTTAATGAAATTAAAAAGTTAACCATTTTCTTGTTTGTTTTCTGTTTGTGTCTACTGTTTTTTATCCCTATGTTTCTTCTTTCCTGGCTTCCTGTAGGTTACTTGAACAGTTTTTACAATTTCATTTTAATTTACCGAAAAAATTTTTAAAACTTTTTAACTTCTGAAATTTTATTTATTTTTTTAAATTGAAGTATAGTTGGCTAAAGAATTTTTAAGTATATCTTTGTGCTTTTAGGTTTTTTTTTTTTTAGTGGTTGTTCTATGGATTGTAATATACCTACTTACCACTGTCTCCCTAGTATCAACATTTTACCACTTCAAGTGGCATATAGAAACCTTACTACCATTTATGTCCCCTTTTAATGATATGGTTGTCTTACGTATTATATTATCTATGTACATATTGAGAACCACATTGGACAGCATTACAATTTTTTGCTTTCAAATGTCAAACATAGTTTATAAAAGTCAAGACAGGAAACATTGTCTATTATACTTACCCTTTTCATTACTTCTTCATTCCTGATGTTCAGAGTTCCTCCCTTCCTCCCTTTCTCCCTTCCTCCTCACTTGTTTTCTCTTTTTCTTTATTTCTTGTAAAATTATTTCCTTTCTGTATGAAGAACTTTCTTTAACAGAACAGCTCTGCTGGGGATATATTCTTTTCATTTCCCTTCCCTGATAAAGTCTTTATTTCTCCTTCATTCCTGAAAGACATTTTCACTGGATATAGACTTCTGGCTTAACAATTTTTTATTTTTTCAGCCCTTGAAAAACGTTGTGCCACTTCCCTCTGGCCTCTATGGTTTTTGTTAAGAAATCCACTGTTAGGGGGGCGGAGCAAGATGGTGGAGGAGTAGGAGACCTGGATTTCGTCTCCTCTCAGGAATTCAGCTGGATAGGGATCAAACCATTCTGAACACCTACAAACCCAACAGGAGATCGAAGAAAGGAATAGCAACAACTCTCTGAACAGAAAAGTGACCACTTTCTGGAAGGTCTTTTCTGATTTGTTTAGAGTATATTTTCTGGGGATGTGGTTACTCTGCTAGCATTTTGTTCTCTCATTAATCTATTCTCCTCTGCACAAAATGACAAGATGGAAAAAATCACCTCAACAAAAAGAACAAGAGGTAGTACCGACTGCCAGGGACCTACTCAATACAGACATTAGTACGATGTCAGATCTAGAGTTCAGAATCATCACTTTAAAGATACTAGCTGGGCTTGAAAAAAATATGGAAGTTATTAGAGAAACCCTTTCTGGAGAAGTAAAAGAACTAAAATCCAACCAAGTAGAAATCAAAAAGGCTATTAATGAGGTGCAATAAAAAATGGGGGCACTAACTGCTAGAATAAATGAGGCAGAAGAGAGAATCAGTAATATAGAAGATGAAATGATGGAAAATAAAGAAGCTGAGAAAAAGAGAGATAAACAACTACTGGATCACGAGGGCAGAATTCGAGAGATAAGCGATACCATAAGACGAAACAACATTAGAATAATTGGGATCCCAGAAGAAGAAGAAAGAGAGAGAGGGGCAGAAGGTATAATGGAGCAAATTATAGAAGAGAACTTCCCTAATTTGGGGAAGGAAACAGGCATCAAAATCCAGGAAGCACAGAGAACCCCTCTCAAAATCAATAAAAATAGGTCAACACCCCGACATCTAATAGTAAAACTTACGAGTCTCATAGACAAAGAGAAAATCCTGAAAGCAGCTCGGGAGAAGAGATATGTAACCTACAAGGGTAGAAACATTAGATTGGCAACGGACCTATCCACAGAGACCTGGCAGGCCAGAAAGGACTGGCAGGATATATTCAGAGCACTAAATGAGAAAAATATGTAGCCAAGAATACTCTATCCAGCTAGGCTGTCATTGAAAATTGAAGGAGAGATAAAAAGCTTCCAGGACAAACAAAAACTAAAGGAATTTGCAAACACAAAACCAGCCCTACAGGAAATCTTGAAAGGGGTCCTCTAAGCAAAGAGAGACCCTAAAAGCAACATAGACCAGAAAGGAACACAGACAATATACGGTAACAGTCACCTTAAGGCAATACAATGGCACTAAATTCCTATCTTTCAATAGTTACCCTGAATGTAAATGGACTAAATGCCCCAATCAAAAGAAACAGGCTATCAGACTGGATTAAAAAACAAGACCCATCGATATGCTGTTTGCAAGAGACTCATTTTAGAACCAAAGACACCCCCAGATTGAAAGTGAGGGGGTGGAGAACCATTTACCATGCTAATGGACACCAAAAGAAAGCTGGGGTGGCAATCCTTATATCAGACAAAGTAGATTTTAAACCAAAGACTGTAATAAGAGATGAGGATCTATCCAACAAGAAGATCTAACAGTTGTAAATATCTATGCCCCTAACATGGGAGCAGCCAATTATATAAGGCAATTAATAACAAAAGCAAAGAAACACATTGACAACAATACAATAATAGTGGGGGACTTTAACACCCCCCTCACTGAAATGGACAGATCGTCTAAGCAAAAGATCAACAAGGAAATAAAGACTTTAAATGACACACTGGAACAAATGGACTTCACAGACATATTCAGAACATTCCACCCCAAAGCAACGGAATACACATTCTTCTCTAGTGCCCATGGAACGTTCTCCAGACATCCTAGGTCATAAATCAGGTCTCAACCGGTACCAAAAGATTGGGATCATTCCCTGCCTCTTTTCAGACCACAATGCTTTGAAACTAGAACTCAATCACAAGAGGAAAGTCGGAAAGAACTCAAATACATGGAGGCTAAAGAGCATCCTACTGAAGAATGAATGGGTCAACCAGGAAATTAAAGAAGAATTAAAAAAAATACATGGAAACCAATGAAAATGAAAACACAACTATTCAAAATCTTTGGAATGCAGCAAAGGCAGTCCTAAGAGGAAAGTATATAGCAATACAAGCCTTTCTCAAGAAACAAGAAAGGTCTCAAGTACACAACCTAACCCTACACCTAAAGGAGCTGGAGAAAGAACAGCAAATAAAGCCTAAACCCAGCAGGAGAAGAGAAATAATAAAGATCAGAGCAGAAATCAATGAAATAGAAACTAAAAGAACAGTAGAACAGATCAGCGAAACTAGGAACTGGTTCTTTGAAAGAATGAACAAGATTGATAAACCCCTGACCAGACTTATCAAAAAGAGAAGAGAAATGACCCAAATCAACAAAATCATGAATGAAAGAGGAGAGATCACAACCAACACCAAAGAAATGCAAACAATTATAAGAACATATTATGAGCAACTCTATACGAGCAAATTAGATAACCTGGAAGAAATGGAGGCATTCCTAGAGATGTATCAACTACCAAAACTGAACCAGGATGAAATAGAAAACCTGAACAGACCTATAACCACTAAGGAAATTGAAGCAGTCATCAAAAATCTCCCAAAAAACAAAAGCCCAGGGCCAGATGGCTTCCCAGGGGAATTCTACCAAACATTTCAAGAAGAATTAATACCTATTCTTCTGAAACTGTTCCAAAAAATAGAAATGGAAGGAAAACTTCCAAACTCATTTTATGAAGCCAGCATTACCTTGATCCCAAAACCAGACAAAGACCCCATCAAAAAGGAGAATTACAGACCAATATCCCTGATGAACATGGATGCAAAAATTCTCACCAAAATACTAGCCAATATGATCCAACAGTACATTAAAAGGATTATTCACCATGACCAAGTGGGATTTATCCCTGGGCTGCAAGGTTGGTTCAACATCCGCAAATCAATCAATGTGATACAATACATTAACAAAAGAAAGAACAAGAATCATATGATCCTCTCAATAGATGCAGAAAAAGCTTTTGACAAAGTACAGCATCCTTTCTTGATCATAACTCTTCAGAGTATATGGATAGAGGGTACATACCTCAATATCATAAAAGCCATCTATGAAAAACCTACAGCAAATATCATTCTCAATGGGGAAAAACAGAGCTTTCCCCCTAAGGTCAGGAACGCGGCAGGTATGTCCACTATCACCACTGCTATTCAACATAGTATTGGAAGTCCTAGCCACAGCAATCAGACAACAAAAAGAAATAAAAGGCATCCAAATTGGCAAAGAAGAAGTCAAACTCTCACTCTTTGCAGATGATATGATACTTTATGTGGAAAACCCCAAAGACTCCACCCCAAAACTGCTAGAACTCACACAGGAATTCAGTAAAGCAGCAGGATATAAAATCAATGCACAGAAGTCAGTGGCATTCCTATACACCAACAACAAGACAGAAGAAAGAGAAATTAAGGAGTCGATCCCATTTAAAATTGCACCCAAAACCATAAGATACCTAGGAATAAATCTAACCAAAGAGACAAAGGATCTGTACTCAAAAAACTATAAAATACTCATGAAAGAAATTGAGGAAGACACAAAGAAATGGAAAAACGTTCCATGCTCATGGATTGGAAGAACAAATATTGTGAAGATGTCAATGCTACCTAGAGCAATCTACACATTCAATGCAATCCCCATCAAAATACCATCCACTTTTTTCAAAGAAATGGAACAAATAATCCTAAAATTTGTATGGAACCAGAAAAGACCCCGCATAGTCAGAGGAATGTTGAAAAAGAAAAGCAAAGCCGGCAGCATCACAATTCCGGACTTCCAGCTCTATTACAAAGCTGTCATCATCAAGACAGCATGGTACTGGCACAAAAACAGACACATAGATCAATGGAACAGAAGAGAGAGCCCAGAAATGGACCCTCAACTCTATGGTCAACTCATCTTTGACAAAGCAGGAAAGAATGTCCAATGGAACAAAGACAGTCTCTTCAACAAATGTTGTTGGGAAAATTGGACAGCCACATGCAGAAGAATGAAACTGGACCATTTCCTTACACCACACACAAAAATAGACTCCAAATGGTTGAAAGACCTCAATGTGAGACAGGAGTCCATCAAAATCCTAAAGGAGAACACAGGCAGCAACCTCTTTGACCTCAGCCGAAGCAACTTCTTCCTAGAAACATCGCCAAAGGCAAGGGAAGCAAGGGTAAAAATGAACTATTGGGACTTCATCAAGATAAAAAGCTTTTGCAAAGCAAAGGAAACAGTCAACAAAACCAAAAGACAACCGACAGAATGGGAGAAGATATTTGCAAATGACGTATCAGATAAATGGCTAGTATCCAAAATCTATAAAGAACTCATCAAACTCAACACCCAAAGAACAAAGAATCCAATCAAGAAATGGGCAGGAGACATGAACCGACATTTTTTCAAAGATGACATTCAAATGGCCAACAGACACACGAAGAAGTGCTCAATATTGCTCGGCATCAGGGAAATCCAAATCAAAACCTCAATGAGATACCACCTCACACCAGTCAGAATGGCTAAAATTAACAAGTCAGGAAATGACAGATGTTGGCGGGGATGCGGAGAAAGGGGAACCCTCCTACATTGTTGGTGGGAATGCAAGCTGGTGCAGCCACTCTGGAAAACTGTATGGAGGTTCCTCAAAAAGTTGAAAATAGAGCTACTATATGATCCAGCAATTGCACTACTGGGTATTTACTCCAAAGATACAAAAGTAGGGATCCGAAAGGTACGTGCACCCCGATGTTTATAGCAGCAATGTCCACAATAGCCACACTGTGGAAAGAGCCAAGATGTCCATCGACAGATGAATGGATAAAGAAGAAGTGGTATATATATACAATGGAATATTATGCAGCCATCAAAAGGAATGAGATCTTGCCATTTGCAATGACGTGGATGGAACTGGAGGGTATTATGTTGAGTGAAATAAGTCAAACAGAGAAAGACATGTATCCTATGATCTCACTGATATGAGGAATTCTTAGTCACAGGAAACAAACTGAGGGTTGCTGGAGTGGGGGGTGGGGTGGGAGGGATGGGGTGACTGGGTGATAGACACTGGGGAGGGTATGTGCTCTGGTAAGCGCTGTGAATTGTGCAAGACTGTTGACTCTCAGATCTGTACCTCTGAAACAAATAATGCAATATATGTTCTTCTTTTAAGAAGAAGAAGGTAGCAGGAGGGGAAGAATGAAGCGGGGGAAATCGGAGGGGTAGATGAACCATGAGAGATGATGGACTCTGAAAAACAAACAGGGTTCTAGAGGGGAGGGGGGTTGGAGGATGGCTTAGCCTGGTGGTGCGTATTGAGGAGGGCACATTCTGCATGGAGCACTGGGTGTTATGCACAAACAATGAATCATGGAACACTTCATGTAAAACTAATGATGTAATGTATGGGGATTAACATAAGAATAAAAAAAAGTTGTAATTTTAAGGGCAAAAAAAAAAAAAAAGAAATCCACTGTTATTTGAATCATTCTCCTGTAGGTAATATAACCTAGTTTGGCCACTTTCAGGATTTTTTTCTTTGTCTCTAGTCGTAAAAGATTTTGATTATGTTTTTTCAGGGAGTGGTTTTCTTTGGGTATATCTTGCTTAGCATTCACTCAGCTTCTTAAATCTGTAGAGTTTTCTTTCGCCAACTGAAGAAAATTTAAACCATTCTTTCTTTCTTTTTTTTTTTTTAAAGATTTTATTTATTTATTTGAGACAGAGAGAATGAGAGAGAGAGCACATGAGAGGGGGAAGGGTCAGAGGGAGAAGCAGACTCCCTGCAGAGCAGGGAGCCCGATGCGGGACTTGATCCCGGGACTCCAGGATCATGACCTGAGCCGAAGGCAGTCGCTTAACCAGCTGAGCCACCCAGGTGCCCTAAACCATTATTTCTGCAAATATTTTTTCTGTATCAACTTTTTCTTCTTTCTCCTTGGGATTCTAATGGTTTTTGTGTTTTGTGTGGTTCCCCCCCCCCCATATTTTTGTTCTAAACCATATTTAAAAAATGATAATTTATGTATATGAACTTATTTGTATAAATTTATGTATTAAAGAATTACTATAATTTTAATCCCCCTACGTCTTATTTTTTATTGGGTAATTTTTTTGCTGGAGTGCTTCCTTGAGTTTTTCTTGCAGGAACAGTTTGGACATTATAAACTTTATCCCTTCATGTCTTTCACTTTTCAGCTAGTTTATAAAACTTCTATGGCTTCTAGGGAAAAGTAACTTTAACTTAGTACTTCGAAACTTTCTCCACTGTCTTCTGGTATCACCAGTAAGAACTTAGAGCTCTTTATTCTTTTTACTGTTATTGTACTTTTCACAACAAACCTAGTATTAGGTTAGTTGTGCTAACCTTTGTTTTCCCCACTCTGTTGTCTTAAAGGCAGGGGCATTGTCCTATTGATCTTTGTAAATCTAGTCCATACCACAGTGTTCAGTAAATTGGACATCAGCAAGTGTTTGTTACATTAAATTGAAATGTGGCAAACAGATATATCAGAAGCACATCAGCTGATCCATTTGGTCCTCTGGTCTTGCTTATTATTAAAATTATTATATAATTACTTATTATATAGAAACTGTTTTTCTGGTCATTTTTAGCTGTAGAGAGGTGTGCCCACCTGAGGTGCTGAGGGCTGCAGGGCTGCAAACGTGGGGGGTGTAGACTGATTGTGTTAGCATGTCTGAGCTTGTTGCTGGGGCTGACCACTGCAGTGAGTCTCTGCCATGTTTTCTGCCCACAGGAGAGACATGAATTACTAGAGCACTGGAGGACCTGGGTGTGAACCCCACTTCTGCCTCTCATAATATGTGTTCTCTACAACAGGATATGTTTTTAACCACCGTTTTCTGTTGCATAAAATGAAATTGGCAATTTCTATCTCACTGGTAGTGAAAGCATTAAATAAGGAAGCTGGTATAAAGCTTGACAGGTATTCGGCATTCAGTGAATCTTCTTCTTTTTCCATTTTAGCTCATCTTGTAGGAAGCTGGAGAAGTTTCCTTTCTGGCTAATTTAAGAATTGGGCATATCAGATTTATCTTTCTCCTCAGAATGTTTTCTGGAGTAATATAACACAGAGGCAGAGGATAATGGTTAATCCTTAAAGATCCCTACTCAATTCCTGGTGTCCAGTGTTTTCAGATGTTATTTTTGGTTTGGATTTTTGGAAAGGGAAGGTTTTTTTCAAGCAGAGGCTCTAGGTTGTTTGGTTTGGTGTCATGTTATCATATAGGTGAGGTGGCTTGAGTCCCTTGAAGGTTCAGTGATGGTTCTCAGCCTTACATGGTGAGTGGCAAAACCAGTATAAGAGCTCTCAAGCTTTCGACAGTCAGGCCAGGTGTTCATTGGACTTACCTGTTCCTCTCCTGACCTGCAAGTCCTTTCCTCTTTGTCCAGAGAGAACTTTCTTTAGGGAAGTCAAGATGGTTTAATTACTTTTCTGTTTCATGTCAAGAAAGGCTTTCTTGCTAAGAGAATACGTGTGTGTGTGGAGGTAGAAAGAGTGGGAAGCAGAGTTGAAGTGAGAGCCTGAGTAACGCCTCACAGTAGATATGATTGGTAGGTGTGGGTTTGCAGGTGGCCCTCTCCCGGGCCCTGAAGGGAACGCCCTTTCTCCCCAGCATATTGCCTGCTCACTGCTCCTCTACCCTCGCTTCTTGGGGCAATTGCCTACATGTTCCTAACAGAATGCTTTGTCATATTCCCAGGGAACCTTTGTTGTGATGACTTATGTGATTTTCAGAGAAGGCTTCCTCTTATGAGAATCCTAATCATCTGACACGCTGTGGAGTGTGTAGTAAAGCGGACTTGTGGGTGGGGTGGCTGGCTTCAGTCTACTCTAGGGAAAGCCTCTGGCAGAAGCCTGCTCCCGAGGTTAGGATTCTGCATCCTGTTTGAATAATGGTAACGTCAGCATCCTGCTGCCTTCAGTCGGTCATAGGAAGGCTTGTGTGTGGGGGTCCACTCTGTATCACACATGTACCTGGAGGCTTTGACTGGGGCCCACTCCAAGCCTCTCAGTCGGGCTGAAGTACAACTGCTGCCTTTTCCTCTCTCCTTGGCTCTCCCAGCAGTCCTGAGCAGTCAGGGGAGGCAGTCACGGCATTTGGTCTGAGTGCCAAGAGCCCCACAGAAGCTCTGGGAAAGCTGCCCTCCCAGCGACTTCTGCCCCCGTCTCTTCCCTGTTCCTTACCCAAGTCTTAGTGTATTTCAGAGGCTGAGGCTCAGGCGAATGAGCTACATCTGGCCCCTCACGCTCGGCCGTGAGAGAGCCAGGAGTAGTGTGTCATTGTCTTGGCCTGCACCCTGAGTCTCCGCAGGGTGCAAGAAGGGAGGAGGCCTCTGGGACTGTTGAACCAGATGGACAGAGCAATGGCCATCACCTGGACATGTGGAAGGAATCTGGGTTATTTTAGTGGGGAAGGCCTCATGTTCCTTAATTCTGTCTTTAGCACTGCTGATGTTGGTCGGAAGGAGGGGGAAGAGAAGGAGTAGGGGTTGGTGAGGGAGGGAAGGATCAACAGACACGGAAATAGATGGTTCTTCCACATGTGACATTGAAATGAGACATTTCCCAGCAAGTTAATGTTTCTATGAGATACTGAAAAAACTTTGAGTCTCTGGTTTGAGGTAGAGGATCTCCCCAAATTGTCTGTTTCTAGTTTATTGTACCCACTTGTTTGTGGCTGGAAAATGTGGTGTGCTGGGGGACTTCACAGGCTTTTGATTGCCCACCTTAGGACCTTTTTTGGTAAATGTATTTTTTTAGTGTATGTGCTGCTAAAGTGAGCATGTAAATGTATTTTTTTAAATACAGAAGGGATATCTGCTTTGGAGAGGTAATGTATGTTCATTAAGAAGTCCTGCAAACCCCCGGAAGTGTTTAGAATGAAAAATGAAAGCCCCTCCCCCCACCAGGCCACTCCCTGATGGCTGTGGATAAGGGATGGATGGGAATCCTTCTGGACTTTTTTGAACACATGTGCTCCACCAAGGCTCTAGACCTGTTTCAGGTTGCCCGAACTCAGCCAGGCCATTGTACCTCCCCCACTTTGGGTTCTCTGGGGTGGTGTCGCTGCCTTGGAAAGGAAGAGGGAGAAAACTGACAGGGCAACTTTGTCATCTTCATTGAGGAGGATGTTGTGAAGAGAGGAATAATCTTTTCCCAACTGTACTTTTGTTCCTTCTCAAGCCGTGTGCCGTGTGCTGCTAATGTGTATTTAATAAGGTTTCTCTCTCTTTTTAAAAAAAATGTCTGTAATTTTTGCTTCACAGTTTGAAGCACAGAATTATAATGGAGGGCCGGGAGGAGGGGAAAGCAAATGACATGCTGGAAGTTCTACAAGGAGACCAACTTGGCAGCAAGGCAAGGTGCACGTGGTTCACCTTCCCTCCTGTGTGAGAGGGCGCGGAGTGCTGAGGCCCGAGCTTTGTCCCCAAGGATGAGTTGTGAAGGTCTCTAAGCCAGAGAGACCCCAGCACCCCCATGATAAATGGAGCTTCAGAGTGTTGGTTCTTGGGTAGCTTTTCTTCTCAGATCATCGATTTAGAGATAGAGGGGGAAGACACGAGCCTGTTAAAACCTTGCTATTCTTTTTCTTTCTTTTTTTTTTTTTTTAAACCTTGCTATTCTTAAAACAACACAGAGTGGTTCCAGTAAAGAGCCTGAGCTCTGCTGAGGTCTGTGTTGTCAGTTGCTTAACTTGCTTTCAAGGATCAGCCACAATTGGATCTGGAAACCAAATTTGCCCTTTCTAATGGCTACCCTTCTGTTCTCTTTACCCAGCTGGTTTTTCCTTGGAGCAGGTTGCAGTCACAGGGGTGTGAGTGTTCTCTCTGTTTCCTGAAAAGCATTGAGCTTCATTACAGGGTGCTCACACTCTGTTCCTGGCCCCTCTTGCCAGCCTCTGTGTGCTCCTGAGTGCAGGGACTGGGCCTGTGTCACCTTTTCGTCCTTTGGTACCCAGCACATGGTCTCCTGGACTCTTGTGGTCAGGGAAGACCTCTGACACTCACAGAGAAAAGCTGCCCAGTCTCTGCAAGCAGGTGTTTGCTGAATTTCCCAAGAATTCAAGCTGGGCTGCACTGAGTGTGGGCCTCAGTGCCTGATTGATCCAGGCTAAAAGATGTGGCATTTCTGAGCATTCCAAGTTACTTTATGTCTTGAGTGGTTGCTCCCATATCCTGGAATGTTCCAATTTTTGTGCTCTCCAGGTTAGCAGAAAAAGTTTCAGAGTCAGCCTAGATGTACGTTTTATCAGGAAGCATCCCTGACCTCGCAGGGCTGGTTAGTGCCACCCGCTTTGTCTGTGTTGCTGCTTCTCTCCCATTCCCTAAAAGAAAAATTCCTTGAAGGGGGAGTCTGTGTTTGAGTCATCTCAGGATCTCTTTCACAGCCAGAAACTTGGTGGGGACTCCAAAAAAAAAAAAAAAAAAAAAGTACTGAATGGCCGCAGGAATCTTGTCTCTGACTGCACTCAGCAGATAGGTAAACACCCTAATTCCACTATCTTGAGAGAAGGAATACCGGTAACATCCTGGTACACATCCTTCTAAACTAGCACCAAAGTTTTAAGTCATACTTCATATGCTGTTTTGTAAACTGTCTTCTTCATTTAACAAAATATTGTGTCAAAAATAAATAAGTATAATCTGATACATAATGTCTAGAAATATAATTCACTATTCATAATTGGATATGCATAAATTTATTTAACCAATTTCCTATTAATTATAATACATTTAACTTCTTTCCCATTTTCAGTGTTAAAACCATACTGTGTAAAATACGTATCTATATTCTTGCTTCTTTTGACTAACATTTCCTATAGGTTAAATTCTTTTTTTTTTTTTTAAAGATTTTATTTATTTATTTGCAAGAGAGAGAATGAGAGACAGAGAGCACGAGAGGGAGGAGGGTCAGAGGGAGAAGCAGACTCCCCGCTGAGCAGGGAGCCCGATGCGGGACTTGATCTCGGGACTCCAGGATCATGACCTGAGCCGAGGGCAGTCGCTTAACCGACTGAGCCACCCAGGCGCCCCTCTATAGGTTAAATTCTTAAAAATACCAAAGTCAAAGTCATATGCACTGTTAATGTCCTGATATATATTTTCAGATTACCCTGTAAGAAACATCCCTGGAAAAATATTTACTTTGTGAGTATAATTTTCTCATAATTTTGTGGTTTTATTGCTAACCTATAACTCTACAGTTTATTTGAAGTTTATTTTAGCCTATAGCATAAACTAGCTGGCTAACCACCACCTCTGGCCTCCCACCATGGATAGCAGTTGTCTCAATATCATTTGCTGATTTAGGCATTCCTAATCAATTGGTCTATTGATTTGAAGTAACTTTCTTTTCATAAATCGAATTCCCATGTGTGGTTGAGGTAGTTCTGTTTCTTGGTTCTTTTATCCACATAACCTATTCTGTACCTTTAATGTATTCGTAAGATGCTTCAATTTTTTAAAACTTTAATTTATTTTTTAAGTAGGTTAAACAAGCACATGGCTGAAAATTCAAAGCATATAAAAAGACAGACAATGGAAAATCTACTCCCACTCTTTCATCCCCCCCACCCAGCTCTTGCCCTCCTCCACAGGTAACCATTAGTACTAGCTATCTGTATATTCTTCTAGATACATGTTTAAATACACATTCAAGCAAAAATTAGAATTTATTTTATTTTCACCCTTTGTATTCTGTACATACTATTCTGTCTTTTTTTTTTTTTTTAAGTTAACATTATCTAGGAGACCCATACTGTTTTAATTACTATGGCTTTTTAATATGTTTTAATACTTGATGAGACAAAACTTGCCCCACTGTTTCCTAAATTCTTGTCACCATTCTTATACATTTATTTGTTCTGTTAAATTTTGGAATTTGTTTTTCAAGTTGAAAAAAAAAAGCCTGTTTACTTATAATTTAATTTGAGGGAATATTGACATCTTTACGATATTGAATATTGAATATTTTTTTGACAGAACTGGTTACATGCAGACCTCTTTCTCTTACTGATTTGTTTATCCACTCACCAACTGAATGCCTCCTGTGTCTCCTGTGTGCTGGACTTAAGCTGTCAACAGGACAGACATGGTTTGCCTTCCTGAAGCTTTCATACTGGGAAAGAATAGCAGAAATAATGAGGAAATTACAGTGTGTTGTAAATGTTAAAAATAAGAAGAGCACAGAGTAGACACTGGAGAAACACAGAGCCCAGGAATGGATTTTTCGTGGGGTTGGACTGGGGAGAAACATGGAGGAATTGTCAGGAAAGATCCAGAATTCATTGATGTCTGAACAGAGACCATAAGTTTGAGAAGCAGTTAGCTTGGTGGGGATGGACAAGTGGGGGCAGAGAGAGGAATTTCAGGCCAGAGGGAAAGTCTTTTTCAGAGGGCAGTGGGGAAATCATGAAATTCTTTAAGTTGGCATATTGGTTTTCTGGGGCTTCTGTAACAAAGTATCACAAACTAGGTGACTTAGGACAACAGAAATGTATTGTCTCATGGTTCTGGAGGCCAGAAGTCTGAAATCATGCCTTGGCATGGTGAAGGTGCTAGGGAAGGGCCAGTTCCAGGCCTCTCTCCTCGTAGCCTTAGCCTTGGCTTACACATGGCTTTTTTCTCCTTGTGTATTTTCACATGGCGTTCTCCCTGTGTGTGTGTGTCTGTCTCATATCCCAAATTCCCCCTTTTTATAAGGACACTAGTCATTTTGGATTGGGGCCCGCCCTAATGACCTCATTTTAACTTAATTATCTCTGAAAAGACCCTGATCTCAGATGAGGTCACATTCTGAGGTACTAGGGATTAGGATTCCCATATATGACTTGGGGGGTGGAATAATTAAGCCCATAACAGTTGGGAAATGACATGATCTGACTTGCATTTTAAATGACTGACCGTTGGAGTGTGGTTTGGAGGGAGGGAGAGAGGAGAGGGCAAGGAAATGAGGAAACTGGCTGTACATCAGAGAGCTGAGGGCCTGGCCTAGAGAGATGACTGTGGGCTTGCAGAAGAATCGATGATGAAAGAGAGAGCAAGGAAACAGAATTGTAGAACCCAGTGATTATAGGGCTGTGGGAATTGAGGGTATCTGGACTGCCTGTTATAAATGGCATATTAGATGCAACCCTCTACCTTTGTGCCTTCCCCAAACCCAGTTAAAATGAGAGTAAAGACACCAGGGGAGGAGGACGGTGGCAACAAAACTATGATAGCTGGGAAGGGGCAGGTGATCAGTGGTTAGTTGACCGCACAGACTAGAGACGGCTGGAGCTCAGGCCTGTAGCACAGAAACACAGAGGCAGCCAGGCGCTGTCACAGAGCCCCAGAGAGCCCCCTAAATAAGACAGACCAGGCCTCTCTGCAAGCAGGCTGCAGGTAGGGTGGAGAATGGAAGGTGGGCTGAAGTCTGTGCAGGAAGCAGCCAGATCCCTTTCCCAGCTGTGTAGTGTGGCATTTACACCCCCTTCACACCTGCAGAAGACCACCAGTTTATCTTCCAGGTTATCACCTGGTGAGATTAAAATGCAAGGACTCGGTGCAGGGACAGCAGGCATCACTGAGAATGGGACATCATTGCAAAAGACAAGGTGAGACCTTCTGTCCCTGCCCAAGGTTCTTTCCCTACTTTGACTCCAGGAACACGGGCACAAACCTCCCAGACAGGAGATTAAAAGGTTCCATTATGAGAAGTTGAAGAGCCCAAGTGAAAAGTCCCTTGAACACTGAAAGTTGAAAGTTTTTCAGTTAAACATTCTGACAGGATCACCCTACCAATGGCAAACCACCCCCACAGAGACAGACCTTGCAGCAATTTGTTATTTCTTCATTCTTAAATCTGAGGCGTTGACCCCATCAAGAGATCCTCAGATATTTGATAACCCCCTCTAACGTGACCAGAATATAAACCAATATATATATAAGACCAAAAACACTCAGTCTCCATAGTTTAAAACAAGCAAAGAGGAAAGGAGGACACAGGAAGCAAACAACACAGGGGAGCAGGAGAAAACTTTTTTGCAGCTTAAAAAAAAATCCCCTCAGACAAGAGGAAATATTGTATTCATGAAATAAGAATAGGAGTTAGAAAATAAGACGAAGAGGTGGAATGTATCAGAGAAACATCAGGAAAAGTAGAGGCTTAGTTCAAGAGGTCATACATCCAAATAATAGCAGTACCAGAAAGAGACAATGGAAGAAATTATTAATGAATTGATTTCAGAAAGTTTCCCAGAACTGAGGAACAAGAGCTTCCAGATTCCAGAGAGGGCCATTAGTTCCCAGCCCATTAGCTTTCAAAATAGATCTGTACCAGGGTACATCTTTATGAAATTTTAGAACGTAAAGGACCAACACCAATCCTAAAAGTTTCCAGGGAGAAGGACATATTTTCTATTGCTGCATAACAAATCACTCCAGAACTTAGTGGCTTAGAACAGGGAGTGGCAAGCTTCTTCTTAAATATTTTAGGCTGGCGGGCCATATGGTCTCTGCTGCAGTCTCTCAGCTCTGCTCTTGCAGCGCAAAAGCAGCCATCAATTATACCTAAATGAGTGGTTATGACTGTATTCCCATAAAACTTTATTTGCACAAGCATGTAGCCACTTCAGGACCCTAGTTTGCTGACCCTGGTGTAGAACAACACCGTATCTCATGGTTTCTGTGGGCTTTGCTGGGTCATTTGGCCCTGGGTATCTCCCAAGGTTGCCACTGAGGTATTGGTTAGAGCTACAGTCCAAGCAGGCTCCACTGGGGTGGATCCAGTTTCAGTTTCATGCTTATTCAGGTGGCTGTTGGCAGGGTTCAGTTCCTTGTGGGCCATTTGATCAAGGACCTGTTTCCTGCCACCTTGATCTGTCCATAAGCAGCTCAAGCTCACAGCATGGCAGCCTGATTCATCAGAGTGAGCAAGGGAGATTGTGAACAAGACAGAAGTCACAGTCTTCTGTAACCTAATCTCAGAAGAGGCATCTCATCACTTTCACCATACTCTCTTTGTTAGAAGTGAGTCAGTAGGTCCAGCCCACGTCCAAGGGGAGGGAATTGCCATCCCAAGGGTGTGAACACTGGGAGATGGAGATCACTGAGGCCATTTTATTATTAGTACCATGCTCTAATCAGCTAGCTAACCAGCCAAGCACTATTGGGACCATCTTAAAAACCTGCATAATAACTCAAGAGGAAAAGAGAAGAGAGTATGTACAAAGGGTTAAGAATTAGTGTCCAGATAGCAGCAACACTGGAAGTTACAAGACAACAGGGCAGTGTCTTTACAGTTCCATAAAGGAATAAACATTTAATTCCAGAGAGAACAAAGTTATATTAGTAGGTAAATATAACTGCTCAGCTATGGATAATATTTACACAGTCCTGCTGTAAGCAGTAAACACTGAGCTATACAGATGTTATGATCACACTCAGTGGGATGGTAGAGCAGGGGAGATACCTATGGAGGTGTGTGTAAGGGAGCGAAATTCTCACCTTTCATAGTGATGTCAGTAGATGGCAGAATTAGAAACATGGAAGCAAATACTGGAAACTGAAATCATCTAGGTTGTCTCTGGGGAAATGGGGAGAGGTGAACCAAACATCGATAGACTTTATGTACTATTTGATGTTAATAGAAACAAACTCTAAAGCTTTTATTTATTTATTTATTTTAGAGAGACAAAGTGAGTGTAAGCGAGCAAGCAGGGGAAAGAAGAGGAAGAGGGAAAGAATCCCAAGGAGACTCTGCACAGAGTGCAGAGCTCGACTTGTGACTCAGTCCCACAACCCTGAGATCATGACCTGAGCTGAAACCAAAAGTTGGACACTTAACCGACTGAGCCACCCAGGCGCCCATTAGAAACAAACTTTAAAGGGAGAGGAGATCTAAATGCAGTGTAATATTCTGGGTTGGATTCTGGATCAGAAAAAGGACAATAGTGGGAAAATGTTAAATCCAAATAGTCCTGAGTTTAATTAATAGTAATAATAGAGTTAGCTTCTTAGTTGGGAAAAAGGGTCCATGGTAATCGTTAACATAAGGGGAACTGGGTGAGGAGAATACAGGAACTCTGTATTTTCTTTGAACCTTTTTTTTTTTTTTGGTAAATCTATAGTTATTCCAAATTAAAAGGTTTATTTTTTTAAAAGGGGGGCCAAATTATTATAATAATATTATTTCAAAATTTGATGACAACAAATTTTGTTGGAATTAAAATCAGAGGTATTTTAAATTTGAATGGATAAACCAAAAACCAGAAATTAAATTTGGTAAAAATGGGAATAGGGGTTTTCCAGTAATTACAGATTAGAAGGCAAAAATCAATTTAGAGAAACACAGACAAACCCCTATGTTTATAATGATTGTGCCACAGATTTAAACTTCAGTAGTCCAGGGTGCCCGGGTGGCTCAGATGGTTAAGCGTCTGCCTTCGGCTCAGGTCATTATCCCAGGGTCCTGGGATCGAGTCCCACATCGGGCTCCCTGCTCAGCAGAGAGTCTGCCTCTCTCTCTCTCTCTCTGTCTCTTATGAATAAATAAATAAAATCTTAAAAAAAAAAAAGAAAAAAAACCTTCAGTAGTCCATTTAGGTCTTCACCTTGAGATTAGATGAAAGCAAGAAGAACGTGGCTCAGTGTTGATGCTCTCGAGCTACTGAGTGGCTAGTGAGTGCTTCCTGATCTGTAGACACAAAAAGAGGAGCAGGTTGTGTGGGTGGGGCAGGGTAGGGGAAGAGCCTGGGCTCAGTGGAGACACTTCAGAGAAGCCTGCATCCAGGTGCATCGGATGTCCTGTGGGCAGAACCTCCAGGGTTAGAGTCCGAGAGCATGAGCCAGCAGCCCACAGTTAATTGATCAGGAGTGGATGGCATGTATCTATGGAATGTATGAGAGAGAAGAGAAAAGGACTCAATACAGAGCTCTATGCATATCAAAAACATTGGGAAAAAGTGCTATTTTTGCAGTTTGATTTTCACTCCTAATTGTAGTTCTTTTTATTGATTCACTTGTTTTTATGTGACCAGTGGTTGAACTTCTACATAGTATTATAATTCTAATCAAGAGCTAACAAACTCCAAAGCCTGTGGAAGCCATGCAGAATTAATTGGGTGGAATTGACCTGGTACGTAAGTAATAGGGAATGGTGTAGACTGTGGCAAACCGAAGCATGCCTGCTCTGCCCAGAGGAGAGCTGGTCTCCAGCTCCAGCTGATTGTTGCCAGATAGAAATGCAGGTTTACTGTTGACAGATTATCTGATTTTTCTACAGTTTTATGTGGAACCTCTCAACTTTTAAGTGTTGGCAATTAGTTTAAATTTTTGCTAACCAAGTAGAATGTGTCTGTTGGCAAAAAGTGGCTTTGCAGGCTACTTGTTTGGGACTGCTTTTTAACTTTTTTTCCTGTGTATGTGGTCACTTTCCCATTCTTCCCCTGCCCCAAATTTTTATCTGTGCATTTAATCTACGGTGCTCCAGTGGACTAGCAACAACGTTTGGGATGAGACTGCTGACAGATTTGAGCCAAGGATATATTCCTACACAGTGCTGTTTATGAAATCCCTGGCCCCAGAAGGCAGTGGCTTACTGATAGAAACTGAATGCAGTCTGCAGACATTTAGCCTCTTGCTTAAAGAGACTTTATCTCATGGTTGACTGTTGTCATTGATGACCATGTCAGAGAGGACAGGGTCTGATTTCCTGCCAAAGTGAAATAATGTGGCCCTACAACTTGCGGGCCTATTATTCTAGCCCAGAAGATTAATCTAACCTGGCAGGACTTGCTCTTCATACAGCCATGTCAGAACATGGCACACCTCCTTTCAGGTATTTGTAAATGGATTTAGTGTTTTTATTTCCAGCCCTACCCTGCTGGTGGCATTTGGGGGGAGAGCGTAGCTTTTAGTATTAGAAGGGAAAACCAGAAACCCTCTAATGAAGTTTATGGACCTGCAGTTTTTTTCCAGTCTTGTATCCTTGAAGTTCTTTGTACGTACAGATATCACAGTGGCTCTTTTCCAGGTTGTTCAGGCCTATTCTCAGTCCTCCATGAAATCTTAGAAATACCAGATTTCCTGGAATGGTTTTGGCCCTTTCCTGAGGCTTCCAAATACAAATTTGGAGACAGATCTGGTTTACCTTCCTCCCCTTCTCTGTGTGGCCTGACTGAAGTCTATAGTCCACATGTGACTTTGAATTTGGAGGAAAAAAACATTATAAATATTTTTCACATGATCACTTATTAACCTCTTATTAAAAATTGGCAGGATCATCTTGTTCTGGCTTCTAGTATAGCTCAAGAATGTTTTCCTGTTTATTTTGTGCCTTTCGAGTTATGTTTCATTTCTTTAACTTGATGATGTGACATTTTGTGGAAGACTGTTTCTTCATTTGCCTGTTGATTGGCACCTTGGGATGTTTATATGTACCCTTAAATGTCCCAGTATATTTTGTCTTGTCATCCCAGAGGTGCTGGTGTTTGTAGCTTATCTTCCTCCAGGAATTCTAGGCCATTTTGGAACCTACTCTGATTATCTGTATGTAACGCTTGCCTTCTACACTATAAATCTGACTGAGTTTGTAAAAATGGAAGTTTGTCAGTATGAATCCCTTTTAGGGAGTTAGCATGATGTTATAGAAAGATACAGAATTTAGAGTCAGAAATTAGATCAGATATTTTCTGTGAAATTTCTCACCTGTAGCAAGCACTGGGTCGATACATCCTAAAATTAAAAAAAAAAAAAAAAGCACATTAAGTTTTGAATTCAGATCCCCATTTTGCCTTTCCTGGCTATGTGACCTTGGAGAAGTTGGGCCATTTCTGAGCCTTGGCTTTGTTATCCTATTGACAAGGATGCTGTCCATACTTGTTGACTATGTAGGATTATTATTATTAAGGATCAAATGAGGTTGTGGGAAAGGCCATTCAGAATTAATGTCAATAATACATTACGTACATGCTGTTATTTTAAAATATGCTAGAGCAGTTTGTTGTTTGAAGAAGACATAAGGATATGAATGGTCACCTTACTTCAATGAGTTTTCCAAAAGTTGTAATTACCTCTACACTGTAATCCCCAAGGAGAGGAAGAACTGAAAGAAATGTAACTAGTAGCCACTACTGTGTGCTTTCACCCACACTAGCTGCTTGAATCGTAACAAATACCCTTGAGAAAGGCCTTAGCTTTATTTCTGCAAATGAAAACAGGGAGGCCATATTGCCAGGACTGCCCATTGGAGAGCCCACTCTCCTGACATGCAGAGGGTGGCCTGGGTGCTGCTGACTGGCAGGACATGTGCTGGATCCAGGGCCTGCCCTTGCCTGCTTGCTTCCTTAACAGTCTTGGTTCTGGGCCCTTGAGCCAGCCTTGGAGGTCTGAGTTCAGTTTGGGCCAGGAGGATGTCTGCCCAAGAGTAAAACCTCAAAAAACCTCCATTAGTTGCAGGAGCTGTTGGGAAGCTGTTAGTGGTAGATCTTAGTGAGTTCTCATCCAGATGGGAAAATAAGTGGAGAAGAATGCAGATCCAACTCAGCATTTGCTGGGTACAGGATGGAGTTCCCCAAAGGGATTGTTTTGAATCCAGTGTTAGACATAGCTAACTTTCTTAGGCTTATTGCATCAAGAATATTGATGTGTGGCTTTTCTAGATTTTATATTTCTGGATTGAGGTACATTTTTCAAGGATGAGTTATTGGCCTGAAATCATAGGTGGTAAGAAGGAAATATAGGTAGGAATGATCTCTGTATTGAAAGAACAGAGGGAAAGACATGAGTTTGTTTAAAAGCTCTTTGTCATCACCTCTCTCCTCCGTAAGGGAATTTATCTCTCTGTTGAAGTACAGATAGAAAGGAGTTTATGAATCCCACCCAAACGTGGGGAGACCAGCCGTGTGGTGATGATGAGCTTTGGGGAAAACATAGGGACGTAAGCCCTTTTATTACAGGGTTATGGTTTCAGCAAAGCCTTGTTTTATTTCCTACCTGACCCTTAAATATTGCTGCTCCCCAGGAATATATCCCATTTTTATTCAGACAGCTCTCTGGGTGTTTCCTATCTTCCCCTGGTTTCAGCTGTCCTGCATGTGCCGGCAGCTCCTAATTTTCCCACACGTCCAGGTCACATGTCTCTGTCTCATCTCCCTCGTCTGCTCTTCTGGTGGGTTAAGAGCAGGCTGGAAACCTGCTTCACATCCCTGACTCCTCCCACTCTCTCACTTCGTTCCAGTTTATGAGTCCCATTCACTTCACCTTGAATTTTGCCTCTTCAGTCAATCCTCTTTTTTGTTGTTTCAGCTCTTGCTGTTGCTCTGTGGGCTCATGGCCCCTAACGGATCTGTCAGTAGTCCTTGTTCCCTTGGGATTCATCCTTCTGCTCTGGAATTATCCATCAGAAACATATCTGATGATGCTGCTTCTTTGGCCAAAACTATGCAAGGCACTCCTTCATTTCTATGATCAGGTCCCAGCCCTGTAGCTTGGTAGTCAAGGTGCTTAACTGGGCCTCTGCTGGCCTCCTCCCAGCTTTTCCCCAAGGAAAAGACCTGCACCCCTCCTGGAGGCACAGAAATCCTCACCATTCTCAGAAGACTCCGCAGTTCCATCCCTCTGTGCTTTGTTTAGAATGTGACTTATGCTTTGAAGGTGCTTTCCCCGGTCCTCTGCCCAGGGAGAAGATGTCTGTTGATATCCAGCTCAAGTGTCCTCTTCCCTCTGTGGGCTCCTCTGATTGCTTCCCCCAGATCTCCTCCTCCCTGTCCTCTGTCTCTGTTCCCTCCTCCCTTGGAGCACTGTGTGTCTGCATCCCTCTGCGGGCCAGATGTTCGTCAAGGTACTCAAGGACTGTTGCAATTCGTGGTATTTCTCCTGGCAGCACTGCACACTATATGCTTGAAGCAGATTTGCTAGGAGAATGATGAGAGCCCAGCACAGAGCCAGGCGCATGGAGGCTTTGTCATATTGGACGTGACTAAACCTAAACCGCCAACATCCAGGTGGTTGTCCCGACTAGGGAGCCATTGTTTGGCTCTGTTGGTGTGACCACCTGAATTTCTCACAGCTCACATTTTCCTTACAGGAGATGTGCCCATTGATGGCCTTTTCAAGCTCAGCCAGCTATCATTGGTAAGGGAAGCTTGTCTCCCTTCAGGGAGGTTTGGGCTTCTAGAATCTTGGGGCTTCTTAAGATGCTGGGTATGGGCTTGAGGGATTGGGACAAAGGAGTTTCCCATCAGCTTGTTCCTGAGCTCTGTTCTGTGAACAGGCTTAGCTACAGCAGTGGGAGCATGAATGGAATCTTACTTTAAATGTACCAGGAAACTTGTTACTTAAAGGAGCCCTGCTGTGGATCCTTTTGTAAGGGTGAGGAAGCTTCTTTTCCTCAATCACCTACCACTCTCTCTGGGCAGAACATGGTGCCTGAGCTCTGGGCTCAGTACCTCTGCAAAATATTCTTGCCTGTTTTATTTTTTTAGATTTATTTTTATTTACCTGAGGGGGGAGGGGCAGAGGGAGAGAGAATCTCAAGCAGACTCCCTACCCAGCACAGAGCCTGATGTGGGGCTTGATCCCAGGACCCTGAGATCCTGACCTGAGCTGAAATCAAGAGTTGGATGCTTAACCGACTGAGCCACCCAGGTGCCCCTTGTCTGTCTGCTTTAATGACTGAAAGCCAGAAGGCAGCAGAGCCCTATAGAAAGGAGGAATGACATTTTGTTGTGTTCTCTTTACAATCGAGTACCTTGGGGTTTTGCCAGATAGATTTTCCTCTCGCTTCTTTTTTTTTTAAATGACAAGCTTTCCTGGCAGATGTCAGAAAGCCACTTCTAGGGCATTGATAGTTACCAAAAAAGGCCCCAGCTTCCTCTCCCTGTCAGCTGCCGGTACGCTTTCACATCTGTGCCATCATCCTGAGAAGGCCGAGTGCCTGCAAGTGCCTGCTTCTGGGGGGTCCCCAGCGGATGATCTACCCTGTAGGGCGCTTAGCATAAGGGTCTGGTCAGCCGCTGTCCAGCGTCGTCGTTCAGAGCCCTGCTCTCATTCTCTCTGCTGACCCCTCCGCTCTTCTCAGCTCCATAGGGGGCACGTGAGGCCCTCAGATCTGGCTGTGTCTGAACCTTCATGCACTTCCTGCCTCTGCCGCACTTCCTGCCTCTGCCGCCTGGACCCCTGTCTCCTCTAGGCCCTTTGCTGCTCTGTCTCTGGTGGTCTGGGCTTTGCTGTCAGCCTGGAGGGCCTGCACCCCACTTCCTCTTTGAAATGCAGCCAGTCTCTCCAGGTCTAGGTTCAAGGCCACTGGGAGGCCGTTAAATGTGGGGAGGAGAGTCAGACCAGCCCGGGCTGGAATCCTGACTTGGCCGCTGTCCACCTCTGTCTTTGGGCAGTTCACCTCCTCCCTCAGAGTCATCCCCCTCTCCCACTGAGAGTGGCATGATCAGCCTGGTGGTGAGTGAGAGGGGGACCCGTAAAACAAAGCCTGGCAGTGGGAGGGGTTCTTGTGTGCTCTCCTCCTTCCTTTCTTTTATGTAGCTCTTCCTGATCGCCCTAACTGTAAGGAATCTTTTCCTCCTCTGAGTTCTTGTGCGTTTGGTAGCCCTAATGGTAGAACTCGGTACTTCGTACCTTTATTGTCATTATGGATGAGCTTCTCTTCTTTCCCGGTAAACAGGTGCTTTGTGGCATTTGACTCTTGTCTCCCACAAAGCCTGGCCTAGCCTCTCGCCAGCGCTCTGTGCTCCACAAATGCTTTGCTGAGCGCATGAGCATTCTGCTCGCAGGTTCTAAATCAGTCTCCCGGAGGTAGCTGGATCCCCTTAGAGACAGCAGGCCTGCCTTTCGTTATGTTTATTACCTGCACTGGTTTTGACTCTATATTAAAATGTATTTTTTAAGAGGAAATGAATGAAGGCATATGAAGTGATGGCCTATCCGTGTGGGCCACAGTGTTCTCTAATACAAATCACCATGGCAACATGGTGGCCTTCACATTTCAGCAGTTAAGAAGATGAACTCTTCTGCCCACAGCCACAGAGCGGATTGGCCACTGCTACCTGGTGCTCCGTGCAGAGGTCTCTTCCTGAAAGGCAGCAGACCTCATTACCAGAAACCTTTCCTCAGTGGGGGATCAACAGACAGCAGCCTTGGCCCCTTGTGTCTCTCGTGTCTCCCTCTTGCCTGATTCTGTTCTCCGTGGCAACCTAGTCCCTCCGGTGGCAGTCCTCGTGGCATTGCCACGGGGTCTTAGAAGGCCTCAGGTGAGCTGCTGACACAGACACTGGCCAGTGGGGCTGTGGTCTGCACAATGGTGCAAGAGGCCAGGAGGGGTGAGGATGGATTTTTAAGGTCAGGTTAGCAGGTCAGCTTGAAGCTTCTGGTGTGATACGGGCAGCTCTGTTGTATCTCTCAGTGGCCTCCATTCCCACTGGCTGCCCCCGCCCAGGGCAGTCTATGGGTGGTAGGCTCCAGCCTCCCTTTGGTAAAGCCAGCCTATCCTCTGAGCCCCTGCCACGCCACATCATGATGGAAAGGTGGGGTTGCAAGCTCCTGGTTTCAGGTTTTTTTACAAAAAAATTTTTCTGTAAAAGAATACATTGAGCCCAGGGGCAGGTATAATAGGCCTGAATTCTGACAGTCACTCAGGAGGATGTGGTGGTGTTTTCTGAGTCCATCAGTCTCAGAATGGTATATGGCCAGGGCTTATTACTGAACAGCTTGATAGCCTACCATCTAATAGCAGAGAGTGCCTCATGGCCAGGATTTTGGACATTATGTGAAGGCAGTTCCAGAAGAAAAAGACTTATCTACCCCTTGGGTCCCTCCCAAATAGAGGTTTTGCATGCAGCATTATGGTAGGCTCGACTGCTCCTATGCCCCCCAGTCAGGCCATGGCCTGTAGACAGGCACTGACTGTCACTGAGGCATGGAAGCCAGCTGGCCACACCTTCCCAGTCTGCCAGAAAACTTCTCTTAGTCCTCAGCATCTGTGAGTTGATTGAGATCATGAGTGGCCACAGCTGATTGAGGCCTCTTGTGGCAGACAGGTGTCTACATGGACACCCGTATGTATGTCAGGGAACATTTGGCTTTTGAATGTGTACACATAGAGAAGATGGGACTTCCCAGCCCTGGAGTCATTTTGGCAAGGAGAACACCAAAGTGCAGCATACTCAGCTTGAAATTCTGGCTGTGCCACTTAGGAGCTTGCAGGACATTGCTAGACCTTGCTCTGAAGGAGAATTCTCCACTAATAAGGAAAGGTGGGGAAAAGCCAACTGAAGGAGACTTTTGCTTGGACCACTGCCTGGGCCTTCTTTTGTCACAAGAGACAGGGTAACTTAGTGGAAAGAGCCAGCTTTGGAGACAGACCTGGGTTCAAATTCCAGCTCCGCCACTTGCTAGCTGTGTGTTCTTGATGTAATGAGCATACCTTGAGGGAACTGTCCAGCTCACAGTGCTGCCCCTAGAGGCCACAATTATACTGTCCCCACCCCATTTCCCCCTCCTCCAAGGAACAAGAACCTTCCCCTCTGTTAGAGACACATTTCTTTCTTTCTTTCTTTTTTAAAGATTTTATTTATTTATTTGACAGAGAGAGACACAACGAGAGAGGGAACACAAGCAGGGGGAGTGGGAGAGGGAGAATCAGGCTTGCCGCTGAGCAGGGAGCCCAATGTGGGGCTCGATCCCAGGACCCCGAGATCATGACCTGAGCCGAAGGCAGACGCTTAATGACTGAGCCACCCAGGCACCCCGAGACACATTTCTAATGAGCACTCTAGTTTCTTCCTTTGGCCTCCTTGGCAAAATAATAAATAATAAAATGCCTCCTCCGAGGTATTTAAAAAAGAAAAAAAATATATATATATATTACTGATGTGTACAAATAAGTACACATATCTTAACAGTTCTGCACATTTTTACATAGGTGTAATCACTACCTGGATTGAGATAGAGATGATTTCTTGTATCACAGAAAGTTCCCTTGGGCCCTCTCTTAATCAGTACTCCCCAAACGGAACCACTGCCATCTTGACTTCTGCCATCACGGATTGGCTTGCCTGTTTTTGCACTTTGTATACATGGAGGTGTATGGTATGGTATTCTTTTCTTTGTGGCTTCTCTGGCTGCACATTACGTCTTTGAGATTCATCCATATTCTATTTAGCAAGTTTCTGAACATGCCACGGTTTACCAAGCCAGCCTATGTGATGGACATTTAGGTTGTTTCCAGTTTGGGACTCTTAGGAATAATGCTTTTGTGACTATTTTTGTGCATGTGTTTTGGTGGACATAAGCATTTGTTTCTGTTGAGTATTTACCTGGAAGTGGAATTGCCAAGCAGTTTTCTCAAGTGGTTGTGTCCAGTTTACATCCCCTCCAATAATGTATAATCGTTCCAGTTACCCCACATCTTCACCCTTCTTACTGTCATTTGTTTGAGTTTGAACTGTTCTCGTAGAGATATAGTGGTTTTAATTTGCATTTCCTGATGATTGTTGAGGTTGAGTACCTTTTCAAATGTTTACTGGCCATTTAGATACCCTCTTTTGTGAAGTGTTGGTTCAGATTTTTTGCTCATTTAAAAAAAAATTAGATTGTCTTTTTTTTTTTTTATCAATTTGTAGGAATGCTTTATATATTTTGAATTGAGTCCTTTGTTGAAAATATATAATCCAAATACCTTCTCCCAGTCTGGGTCTGCCTCTTCAATCTCTAAATAATCTCTTTTGTTAAGTCACTTTTGTCAACTTTTTCTTTACATTTAGTGCTTTTTGTTTCCTGTTTAGAACATCTTTGCTTATACTGTGGCCATGAAGCTAGTTTCCACTGTCTATTGTTTTCTTCTAGAAGCACTTTAGAAAATAACAGTTATATGTAGATATAATTCACATACCATGAAATTAACACTTTTAAGGTGTACAGTTCATTGTTTTTAGTATATTCATAGAATTTTGCAATAATCACCACTAATTCCAGAATATTTTTATACTATTCCCAGATACCCCATACTCAATAACAGTAACTCCCTATTCCCTCCCAACCTCCAGCCCCTGCAAGCCTTACATCTATTTTCTGTATCTATGGATTTACCTATTCTGGACATTTCATGCAAATAGCATTGTAAAATACATGGCCTTTGTGTCTGGCTTCTTTCACTGAACATACTATTTTCAAGGTTCATCTATACTGTAACATCTATCAGTGCTTCATTCCTCTTTTATGGCTGAATAATATTCCATTGTACAGCTATTCCCCATTTTATCCACTCATTGTTGTTGTTTCCACTCTCCAGTTATTATGAATAATGCTTATAAAAATTCATAAGTTCTTATTGGACATATGTTTTCAATTCTCTTGTATAGCTATTATTCAGTAGAATTATTCCCGTATATGGTAACTCTTAACTTTAACCTTTTGAGGAACGACCAGACTGTTTTCCAAAGTAGCTACACAATTTCACATTCCCACCAGCAATGTATGAGGGTTCCAGTTTCTCCACATTCTTGTCAATGCCTGTTATTGTCTGTTCTTTTGGTTATAACTATCCTAGTGGGTGTGAAGTGGTACCTCTTTGTGGTTTTGATTTGTGTTTCTGTAATGATTAGTGATATTGAGCATCTTTTTTTAAAAAAGATTTATTTATTTATTTTAGAGAGCGAGAGAATGCACCAGGAAGTGGTAGGAGGGGCAGAGGGAGAGGCAGAATCCTAAAGCAGCAGGGAGCCAAAACGCGGGGCTCAATCCCAGGACCCTGAGATCATGACCTGAGCCAAAACCAAGAGTTGGCCATTTAACTGATTGTGCCACCCAGGTGCCCCAAGCCTCTTTTTATGTGGTTATTGGCCATTTGTATATGTTCTTTAAAGAAATGTCTATTTGAATGCTTTGTTCTTTTTAAGTTAGGTTACTTGCCTTCTTAACTTTTGAGTTGTAAGAGTTATTTATATATTCTGGATATAATCCCTTGTGAGAGAAATGATTTGCAAATACTATCACCCATTCTGTGGGTGTCCTTTGAAATACAAAAGTTTTAAATTTTGATAAAGTTCAATTTACCTATTTTTTCTTTGGTTACTTGTGCTTTGGGTGTCATATCTAAGAATCCATTGCCAAATTCAAAGTCATGAAGATTTATCCTGAAGTTTTCTTCTAAGAGTTTTATAGTTTTAGCTCTTAAATTTAGGTCCTTGGTCCCTTTTGAGTTAATTTTTGTATATGGTGTGAGGTAGGAGTCCAACTTCTTTCTTTGGCATTTGGGCATTCAGTTGTACTAGCATCATCTGTTTCCCCATTGTGTGGACTTCACACTCCTGTTGAAATCAGTTGACTATAAATACAGGGTTTATTTTTGGACTCAGAATTCTATTCCATTAATTTATATGACTGTCCTATGTCAGTACCACACTGTGTTGGTTACTGAGCTTTGTAGTAGGTTTTAAAATCAAAAGATATAAATCCTCTAGTTTTGTTCTTTTTACTGACAATTTTGACTATTTGGGGGTCCCTTGAGAGTCTGTATGAATTTTAGGATGTATTTTTCTATTTCTGCAAAAGGAAAAAGGCAGCTGGAATTTTGATAGGGATTGCACTGGTACTATATTTCAATCTTTTAACAAAATCTCTCTCATTTAGGTCTCTAATCCAATGTGAATTAAATTTTGTATGAAGTATCAGGTAGGGATATCCATTTATTAAAAAGATCATTCTTTCCTCACTGGATTTCAGGAGGACCTTTGTCCTTAATCAGTTGACTATATATGCAAGGGCTGTTTCTGGATCCATTCAGTTCAATTGGTCTGTGTTTCTTTTCTGGTGCCAATAATACTCTTTGTTAATTATTGTTGCTTTGTAGTGTGTCTGATTACCTCATGTATTAGTCCTCCAGTTTCGCTGCTTTCAACATTACTTTGGCTTTTCTAGGTCCTTTGTATTTCTATATAAATTTTAGAATCACTCTGTCAGATTAATATCTATAGATTAATTTGGAGAGAATTGACATCTTAACTTTCTTGAGTCTTATACTCTCTTTACATCCCTCTCCCCCTTCCTCCCACTTCCCACCCAGTCTCTCCACCCCCTATCCTTCCCATATATGTATCATTTGTTTAGGTTATCTCAGCAGTGTTTTATAGATTTCTGTGTTGTGTAGTGGTCTTAGAGCTTTTTTGTTAGATTTATTTCTAGATGTTTTATATTTTTGAATGCTAATAGACATGGTATTGCTTTTTATTTCATTTTATGTATTTTTAATTTATTGTTACTATATGGAATCCAATTAATTTTTATATAATTTAAAAACTTTGTATCCTGCAACTTTGATAAATTCACTTATTAGCTCACGAATTGTGTGGTTCCCTTACACAGTCTTGTTGTCTGAGTGTCATGGCAATTTCGCTTTTCCTACCCAGTCCACAGACTGGGATTTTTAAAAATTTCATTTGTTTCCTTGCCTTGTTGCTCTAGCTGGACCTCCAGTATAATTTAGAATAGAAATTATTATAATGGACGTTCTCTTAATTGTGGACCTGGGGGGCAGATGATCAGCATTTCACTATTAAGTATGATGTTAGCTATAGGTTTTTACAGATATTCTTTGTCAGATTTCTTTGCCTAAGTTTCTGAGTTTTTATCATGAGTGTCTATTGAATTTTATCAGTTACTTTTCTGAGTCTATTGATATAGACCATGTGTTTTTTTTTCTTTTATTCCATAATGTGGTAAATTATAATTGATTTTTTTAAAAGTCAAGATTACTGAGGTATTATTTACATGTAGTAAAATTTATCCTTATTTTATATAATTCAGTGAGTTTTGGTAAGTGTATACCATTATTTTAGGTTCTCTATGTGTATTATAAATTGCATCTTCCTTTAACTTGGGTTTAGGTAGGGAAACCAAGACCCAGAGACATAGCTTATCATTTATCCAGGGCCTTATATCTAGTAAATAAAAAGTAGAGACTCAGAACCATGTCTTCTGACTCCTAAACAGATTATTGTCACCATACCCTATTGACAATAGCAAGCTACTACTAAGGCCCCTTCCAGAGCATAGTTACAGCTTCCATTCCCACCCTGGGGCCAGTTTTTGCAGAAGAGGTAGGACAGGATCCAGCCACTGACTGTAATGGTGGGGTAAGCTGAGAATTCTTGGTGCTCCATGGAAAGGACACTTGGACTTGAGGGATTAGGGAAGGCTTCCCAGGGGCAATGAGACTCGAGACTTGAACAGTAAGTAGGGGTTAACAGGTAAAGGGTGTTGGGAGGGAGGAACCAACCAGGAAGAGGAGACAGTGTGTCAGGAGATGTGGGAGAATGAGAGGAACCAGATGAGACTTGGGGGGTAGGCAGGAACCACATCATTCAAGCATTGGAAGCCTTTGGGAGGAGATTTAGCCTTTCAATTGAAGGCTTTTATGCAGGGAAAAAACATCAGATTTGTGTTTTGAGAAGATGATTCTTGCTGCAGTGTGAGGACTGACCCAGAGTGAAGCCAGGCTGGAGGAAGGGAGAGCAGTTGCTGGTTGCTATAGGAATCCAGGAGACCGTTAATGTGGCCTGAGCCAGAACAATGGATGGAAAATAGACAAGGGATGACTCAGGAAATATTTACTAGGAAAAATCAATTGCATTTGGAGAGTACTTAGGAGGAGAGTGGAGGGTAAAGACAAGAATGTCAAATGAAATCAGAGTTACTCTGGTTGAGCTAAGAGTGGAGGGCCCACCTGACCGTCCCTCCTGAGCTGCAGCAGTTCCTGGGGTGCCTCCGAGGAGACTGGTTTGAAAAACACCAACCTAAATCAGTGGCCTGGAAGGGGCTTCATCCTCTTGAACCTTTCCTTGGGTACGGACACTGAGGACACTTCTCTTACCCTGGGGAAGATGTCACTCTCATCTGGGATCTCCACCACTCTTCGGCACTCGTCCTTCCATCTCCTCTGCTACGGTCTCCCTCTCCTTCCCACCTTAAAGCCTGACACCCCCAGCCTCTTCTCTTTTCAGCCTTCGTGGTTTCCCTTGAAATGTCATCTCATCCCTGGGTTTCATTTGTCCCCTGTAAGCTGAAGAGTTCCTCAACTCCAGCCTACCTAACCAGTGCTCCACTTGACCTTTCCTTTGAGATGCTTATGGGTCCCTAAAACTCAGACGTTGGCTTATTCTCTGTAACCCCCTTCCCCATGCCCCTGTGACTTTGCTGGGATGAAGTCTTGTTCTTTCTTTACTGTCTGGGCTTAGTTAGCAGCATCACCGTTCGTGTATTTATGTTCCTGCTCAAAGCCCCTTCTTCCCCGACTTTGCACCAACTGTGACTGGCATATAATAGGCCCAATAAATACTTGTTGAGTGACTATATCCTGTGACTCCAAGGTGTAGTCCAGTGCCTGACACCTCTGGTATACTTAGTAAATGTTACTGATGGTAATAATAACAAGTTTACCTATTGAAGGCCTACTGTGTGCTGCTCACTGTGTGTGCTATCCTTTGGCTCACGGATGGAAAGAAAATGGAGCCTCTGCAAAGAGTGGTTAAGGCTTTGATCTCGAAGGGAATAGAAGAAGGGAATGAATGTCAAGCACCTGCTGTGTGCCAGGTGTCTCCCATCTCACTGAATCTGAGCAGCAGCACCGCCACCAGTGGGGGGTAGCAGCCCCCACTCCCCACCCCATGTTCCGCCCAGGAAGATCGAAGCTCTGATAGGTTATGTAACTTGCCTGAGATTATACAGCCGGTACCCGAGGCTGGATTTGAACTTCTTGTTATACTCTGCCTATCTGATGAATGAGACTGAGTGAATGAGCAATTAGCTATTTATCTGCCATTCTTATTAGTGAAACTGTGAGCTTGAAAGCAGGGAATGTGTTTTATGCTTTAGGGTCTGGCACAGAGTACATGCTTAAGGAATGGCGATGGAATGAATGGCAGGAAAAGGTGAGGAGAATGCTGAACTAGGAATCGAGTCTGCCTTCCCCCTTCCTGTGCCCCGGTAAGTCACTCATTAAGACACTGCCTCCTTTCCTCCCTTCTCAAGTCTGCTAAAGAGGGAGAACACCTTTTGCCTCCAGCCCCTGATGGATAGGAGGCAAGTTAATTAGATAAGTTGGCAAAGCTTCCTGAACACTCAGCACAGCAGTGTGTGAACTCGGGGCCTCCTGTCTAGTGTACTGGGCTGAGCGCACAGCCCTGCTCCCCGTGGGCAGCAGCACTAGCTACTGAGCTCTCAAGCTGGGCAGGAACTGTGGCGCAGTCCGTGTGTGCTGGCTTGCATGGAGACACACCAGTTCCCAATTGGGAAGCCAGGACAAGGGAGAAGCTTAAGGTGTCAGGCTCAGGGGCAGGACTGCTTCCTTCTCCTTCTCTCTCACCGAATTCTCCTTCAGTGGAGAAACATTGGCATTGCCAGGAAGGTTCTCCATCCCAGAACATGGTGACTCTCTGCCCCAAGAGAATTCTTATTGTTGGATGCCTCTCTCTTTGTCATTTCTCAGCTGTACCAAGAGCTTAGGCCTGACCACCTCTTCCAGGGGAAGAGACTGGTCTGAAGTTTGGGTACAGGTTCTTACTACATTGGCACAGCCTCTGACCTTGTCTTTCTTCCAATAAAAGTTGCATGTCCCTTTCCACTGGCTGTGGTGCTATCCTCCATGTACCTGCCATTTGTCCTAACTTGGGGTACCTGAGCCCCTGATAGCAACTAGGATTCTTTGTTTGGAAACCATAGAAACTGGCTCTGCCTAACTTAAATAAAAGTGTGTGTGTTAGAAGGATACTGATGGGCAGCTGGGGAATCAGGCCTGGACAAAGGCTGCTAGGGGTCTGGGAAGCAGAGATTCCTGTGTCGCAGGCCCATCCTGTTGGATGGGACAGGACCCAACCATTTTAACCTCCGCTCAGCGGGTGCCTCTGCTCAGGATTGTTCTTACTGGAATCACACGTGGTCTCTGGCAAGAAGAGGGGAAGTTCTGTCTGGGAGGGGATGTGAGCAGTCAGAACTATGTTCATGTCTGCTCCAGCCCCTCCAGGCCCTCCCCAACTGGCAGTAGAGGCTCCCCACAAAGCCTTCCCCAGCTATGTCCCCTTTGTGTCCTCTGAGCCCCACAAGTGTGCACTTTGTACCTGTCAGTGATAGCCCCTCTTTCATTCCAGAGATTGATCGTTGTTTTCTCCTTTGTTTCTGTATCAGTCTAGCTAGGGACTCATCAATTTTGTTGATCTTTTCAAAAAACCAACTTTTGACTGTTGATTTTCTTCTATTTTTTGCTTTTAATTGCACTGATTTACACTCCTATTATTTTCTTTCTTCTACTTACTTTAGGTTTAATTAGCTGGGTTTGTTGTTGTTTATTGGCTTCTTAAAGTGGAACTATACATCATGGATCCAGTGCACCTTCTTCTCTAATGTAGGTGTTTAAAGCTGTTGAGTGTCTTCTGATGACCATTTTCACTGCATGATGCAGATTTTGTCCTGCATGTGTGTAGTTCCAGGGCCACCCAGAGAATTGAGCAGAGTTTATGTGCAGGATTTGGGTCTCTCCTTTCTGGGGTATCCCCTTCACTCTCCGGAACTCAGATCTCTACTTTTCTCTTTGGGTCCTAGGCTCCTGGTGTGGCCCCAAATGGGAGCCGCTCTTAGGTAAAACCCATTAAAGATGGTCCTTTCCCAGTACCATTTCCTCCTTCTCTGTTGCCTCTCCTCAAACTTCTGCTTATGTTTGGCCATTTTCCAGGGCCTTCAGAGGGTATCTTTTTCTATCTTGTCCAGGAGTTATCATGCATTTTCTGCAGGACAGGTGGCCTAATAGGCTCATGCTGTGTGGGAGGTGGTTCTCCTCCTGTTTGTGCTAGTTACCCTTGTACTGCCTGTGTCACTGGACGCCAGTCACAACTAGGTTGTGAGGATGGGAAGGAGGGCTGTGGATATGGCACCTCTTCAGAGCCTCTGGCCCCCCCGAGGGTTCACCCCAGCCATGGGCAGCATGCACGTCTAGCCGGGCTTTCCGTGCCGGGCCTTCGGCTGCTGCCTGTGTACTGATGGTCCCCTCCTCTGTGCTGCTGACTGAGGCCTCGGCCGGCGCACACACTTGGCTCTGTCTCCTGGATGCCTCTCACAGAGACCACTGTACACGCAGCGTGTTCATGATGGAATTTGCCATTCTCCTCACCCACTGCTCTTGCTGGGTCCCCACTCACTTCTCTTTGGTGTAGACACATTCTCCTCGTCCCATAATCTCTTTTCAAAAGGAAGCCTTGTTATGGCCACTGCTTTCGTTTCTGACCTCATCACCTCTTGTCTAAACCATAAATTGGTTCCATGGTCTTTTGACCCTTGTCCCCCTCCCTTTTGCAATCTCCTTTAGCACTGCCATGAGATGGACCTTAGGAAGAGGCCATTTGGAGTAGGAATGCCCCTCATTACAACTCCTCAGTGCCTCTCCATCACCCAGACCCTTTCCATAGAATCCGGGGCCCTTTGGGCTCTGGCCTTGCCTGCCTCTATTGGCTTTATTCTGGGTTGCTCCTCCTTACTCCCTCTGGGCTCCAGCCAAGTGACACCATTGCTCACAGGACAGTTCTTTCATGTGTCTATGCCTGCTTACGTGCTGTGTGGCGTATATTTGGCCCGCCTCATGGCCTAATGGACTTTCTCAGTCTTCAGCTAGACTGTTGCCTCCTCTCTGAACTGTCTTGACCCTTCTGAGGTGGAGTTGGGTGATCTTGCCTCTTCAGATACCTCTGTGATAATACTTAAGTGCTATGCTGCAGTTAGTCATGTGTCTGTCTCCCCAACTTAAGTGGTGGGCAGTGGCCTTGCCTGATTTATCTCGGTGCCCCTGACACCTTGCACAGAGCAGGGCCCAGCAGAACCCATTGCAGTCAACAGGGAACTCTCTTAGGGCCAGAGGCACCCTTCCCTGGGTTGGTATCCAGTACTGTGGGAGATGATTTCCTGTTGGGTCAGCATGTGTGCCCTGTGTTCGCCAGTCTGAGAAGCTGATTGTGTTCAGTAGGTACTGAACTGACTCATTCTAAATTTCCACGATGAAGGTGGGACTCTTCTTACCACTCCCTGCTATCTGAAAGGAGAAGACTGTGTTTGGTTTACTGTCTGGATGGAAGCATGCTATTGATGTTGGATAAGAGCTGAGCATGTGACAAGCTTGCTATGAGCCGTGACGGACTCACTGTGTGGGTGTTGGAGTTGTCCTTGTTTGGGTCCTTCCTGCAGGAAGGGATAAAAAGTATGATAAATGCTAAAACATATGGCCAACAGGTGTTGATGAAAGAAGACAGCAAAAGCACTTGGGATTCCTGATGATTATGATGTGCCTGGAGCTTTTCACACAGGATTTTGCTAGTCTTCCCCATAGCGCAGTTGGAGAAACTGAGGCACAGAGAGGCAAGGTGACTTTCTCAAAGCACATCACATAGTAAGGTTCAGAGTTGGGATTCCAAAAGCATCTCTGGCTCAGAGTATCAGTGATGCATCTAGGGTGTCTGGTGGCTCTCACTGTAGGCACGTGAGCAACCGTCTCCTGTCCTTCTCTCTAGCCACATGCCGCCTTTTCTCATTCTATGTTAGCCTCATCCACCAACAGCGAGAGCGCGCACTTGAGGGCCGGGGTTAGGGTCCTTGTCCCAGCAGCTACAGAACGCCTGCGCGCAGACCCTCTGCTCTCTCTCCAGCATGTCCACCCCAAGCTCAGTGCCAGTCATCTTGTAGCTGCTTCTGAGTATTTGTGGAATACACATAAAAGCTGGCAGGATCCTTCCTGCAAATGCATGCTGCCTGTTTGCCGCTTGAACATCTACAGCTCTGAGCAGGGAAGTCCTCAGGGCCTCTTTACTAAGGAAGGGTGGGTCCTTTTCTTGCCTTTGCTAAGAGGAAGACACAGGATGGTTGGAGAGTCTTTCGGTTCTTAGAATTACTGCCATCCTCATATTTCAGTGTGCTTTCCTTGCTCTTTCTGCTTTGTGGCACCCTTGGAAATGGACTCAAGTAGGGACATTCTGGTGGCCTGACCCTGGAGGAGGTGGGGGGTGAGGGCTGGTGTGGGACCAGAAATGATCACAGTCAGCTGAGTTAGGGCCACCATGTGCCTCTCAGAGGGAAGAGGGACCATACAAGGGGAGCCTCCACCTCAGCCAAGGTTTACTGATCTGGCGAGGGTGAGGAGAATCTTCACGGTAGCATTTTGCCTTTCTTGTCATCACTTCGGGTCAGGCAGTTTGTAGGTCTAGCCCGCCTATTGTGCTGAGTGCTCCTGCAGTGGCCTCAAAGTGTAGTGGGACAGACGAGGCTCACAGTGACATAGTTCCCATAGGGGTGTAACCAGAGGTATAATGGGAAGTAATCAGCAATCAGTCCCACGCAGGTGCACACACTCATGCATGCATGTACACATGCATGCACATACATGTGCGCACACATTCACGCACATCCCTTCCAGCTCTAAGCAGAGTTGAAATCCTGTGCTCACTCCTAGGACTTGCTAGTTAAGGAGGCACATAAGGAAGTCAGTTTCTTCCTGGGGTTCAGTGCACTCTGCATATTCTGTGGCTCGGTGTGCCCCCCGTTAGGACACCTTGCCTCCTTTGGCCCAGATACAGAAACCTTCTGGCTCTTTCCAGAAACTCAAAGCCTCTCTTAAAGATCGAAAATTTGCCACTATTAAAGATATGCATCAATACGTTAATTCTGTAAAGAGTTTCTAAACAGTATTTTGAATAGCAGCAGCTTTGTTAAAAGAATTTACGTTGCCTGTCGTATTCTTTAAAAAAGACCTATTGAGAAGCAGTGTGGGGAGGTGGGAACAATGTGGGCTTCATAATCACACGATCCAGAATTCAAACCCCAGTGCTGCCATGTCATGGCTATGTGAGTTTGAAAAGCCCTCATCCAGCATCCACTTAGTAGGTAGCAGCAGTAACAGTGACGATGAGGTGTTCATTGGAGAGTAAATATGTAACCTCCCAAGAAGACTCCTGAAGATCACAGCATTGTTTTAGGTGGCCTAGGTTATGCTTTTGTTGACTTGAAAGTATAAATTCAGTTCACATACATTTGTTCTGTGTCTCTCTGCCAGGTACCATGCCCAACAAGCAGAAGTGACTCGAGGTTTCTCTCATGAAGTTCCTATATTTGCGGGGGGGTCAATAGCTATAGATCACTTAGTGTAACAATAATTAGAGTAATTATAAAATATATCTAAGTTCAATGAGAGAAACAGTTCTGTTTGGATGAGAGGAAAAACAGAAGTCAGCCGGGACCTTGACCGCAGCCATAGAAACCAGCTCTGGCTGTCATAAACAAAGGGGGAACTCATGGGAGGGGTGCTGGGGGCTTGCCGGTAGGTGTGAGGCAGGGGCCAGGGTGGGGCAGGTGTTGGGAACAGCCTGGAAGCAAGGGAGCTCCTAGGCAGGCCTAGGTTCTGGAGCCCTACAAGTCAGATCCTCATTGTACTGCTGTTCTTGCTGTTGTCACTGTGCCCTTCATCAGTCACTCCAGTCTGTGTCATTTACTCAGCGTTCAGATTCATGGGACAGTGATGGTGGGGAGCCCGAGTCAGGTGCCCGCCCCCAATGAGTGCAGAGAGTGCATGTATCTGGCCCCACTTAGAAATCAGGAAGCACCTTCCCCTGACTCCCAAGACCCCAAGGCGGGATTTAGAGGATGCTGAAGGAAGGGTTGGTCAGGGCTTGGACAATGGAAAAACAGAGCGTGTGGGCAGACCCTCAAAGAATCTGCCATAGAGAAAAAGAGGCATTTCTGGCAAAGAACAGTAGGAGCCGAGGAGTCTGGTGTGTCTCTGGAACAGTGAGTGCTGCCGGGGGGAATGGGCAGGCTTTACTGGGTGGTCGAGACAAGCCCGAGGAACCGTGAGTATTGCTGTTTCTTATATCATTATCCCGTGAGGTAGCCCTGGCAGGGATTGTAGATGGACCCACAGAGCTTGAGCAGACTTCTGAATGGCTCCCAGGGCCCGGGATGATAACTTGTCATCAGCATGACTTCTGCCATTTTCTGCAGCTTGGCCACTGGGCAGTGCCATGGGAACAGACCCAGAGCCCAGGGAGCCCCATGCTGGCTCCAGGGTGGCTGTTCTGTGTTCTTGACGTTGTTTTAGCTCAGGTCTAGGTGCCTACGGTGGAGGGAGGACAGTGCTGCACAGAGCTCATGATCTCTCTTAGTAACTACTAAAACAAAACTAGCGAATATTAAAATAGTTGTTGTTGTTATTTTACAGTATTTTACGGAATAAAATTTAACCATAGTGTCTAAGGTTGTGGTGTCCAGGTCAGACTGCCTGGATTTAAGTATCCCTGTGCCTGCTCTCACAGTTACAGGCTCAGGTTAGGACCTGAGCCACAGGCCATCTGCTGCCAGTTAGGGGCTGCTTCTCTGACTCCTTCACCTCCTGGCACTCTGCAGAATGCTTAGCACACCTGATCCTCAGGTCTGAGGTTCACATCAGGTCGGAGAAGGATTTCTCTGGAAGCCTCTGGGTATGGGAGAGGCCTGCACTCATGAGCAAGGCTGCCTCTGCCTAGGATGTGTATTTCCCCTCTGACCTGGAGCTGGGGTTATAGATCAGGCCTTATTCTCTGCAAGTAGCCACAGTTGAGTTGCATGTCACGGGTAAGCAGTGTCTCTGAACTCTGAGTATTTGTAGTACAGTGAGAAGCAGCAGGCCGCTGAGTTGAATCCTGGCTCCCTTTCTCCCTCCCCCAACTTGATCTTTTCAGCCTGAGGATTTTGATACAAGGGTAAGCTCACCTAGCCTGACTCTTGCTTATTTCAGGTGGCATGTTGTTACCCTGCGCCCGAAGACAGCCCTGCCTCACTCACATTTTATTCTCCGTCATTACTTTTTAAAAGGTGTTCAGCTAGAAAATTGCATATTATCTCCTCTGTAAGGGTTTCTCTTTGCCGCCTTTGTGTAGCATACAGCTGTCATAACCACAGTTGATATTTTGTGTGCCTGCGCTTGCAAGTGCACGGTGTGGGGAGAGAGATAATCAGGCCATCCTCTTGGGCAGCAGCCTTCCAGTTTGGCTTTTATGAACTGGATTTAAAAAATAAATAAATCAGATTATATCACTCTCCTGCTTAAAACTCTCCAGTGGCTCCCCACTGTTCCTAGAAGACACTGTGTACTCCCTGGCACGGCCTGCCAGGCCCTGCACGCACCAGTGGCTTTGGCCTGGCTTTCTCCCCGCCCCTCCTGCTTCACCTGTCTGTGTGTCCTGGTGTTTGTTCTGTTCTCCCTGTGCCTTGAGCATGTTGCGTTCATTCCTATGGAGGAGCCTTTACCTGTGTGTCTTCTCTGTTGGGAAGGAGCTGCCCCAGGATCTTTGTGGGCCTTTCTTTTCCTGTGAGGGGCTTTGTGTGGTCACCCACTGTCACTTGGTGGTTACCTCCCTCTGGGATGTTAGTCTGTTCTCATAGCCCTTCATCAGCACCTGGCATCTTGTTCTCTTGTTAGTGTTTGTTCTAGCCATCCCCCTATTGTGTGTCTCAGTCATGAGAGTCTCCTTCATTCCAAGGATCATCTGGCTACGTGATCAGCTAGGACATGCTTGTGGCCGGCTGACTGAACACACAAAAGGGACATTTTCAGGGAGAGGCAAAGGCCATAGCAGGGATTGTGCAGAGCTTCCAGGCAGGGAGCGGTTATCAGCAGGGTGGGAGGTGTTGGCTGCATCAGGTGCGCTGCTGAGACCAGGACTCCCTGCTGTGCTCCAGGGAACCCACTCTCACTGAGGGTGGCTGTGGCAGGTATAGCTGCTAGAGTCAGTGGTCCTGTCCACAGCAGAAGCTTTCATCCATACGCTTGGCCGAGGCCCCATTTTCTGGTTTTTCCTGTGGAAGTCAAAATGTTTTCTATGTAAAGTTTCCAGTTTTGTAAATGCTGGTGACGGGTTTAGTTACAAACCAAACCAAGCCAAAACCACATAACAGACCAAACAAAATAGGATCATGCAGTTCCTGGGACACCAGCTTGACTTTCCTTCTTTCTAGCCCCATTCTTCCATCAGTTCAGCAAATGCTTAGTGACCCTCACTGAGTTCAAAGCTTCAGATATGGAGATGAAAGTTTGCTGGCCTCAGGGGGTTCATGATCCCTGGGAGGGACAGATAAGTGCTCCAATACAGTGCTGAATGATAAGACTATGACAGGAGGGCCCCTAGGCCAACCTGCTTTTCCAGAGGAGATTGGGCAATTGCCTAGGGCTTTCACCAAGGAGGAGGTGCCATGTGGTTCAATGTCACTCTGCAAATCTGGGCTTCCTCCTGCCCACCCCCTTCTCTGCCACCCCACCACTAAAGGGAATTGTGCACTAGAGTGGGTATGTTCAATTTCCAAACCTTAGTATTCTTGTGCCCTGGGACTGTATTAGAAACTGCAGAGGTGATATCGTGATTTCTTACGACAGTCTTGCTTGGAAGATTATGCCAGATAGGTCTTCATTACTCTGGGAGATGAGGTCCTTTTACTTTAAAATTTTAGCTCTCCCTGTGTACTGCTGGGCGACCTCATGACTCTGTGCCTCATTTTTCTTGCCTTGTAAGTGGGTTTAATAATAGTTCTCCACCTTACCGGCTGTTGTGTAAATTAAAGGAGCACTTAAGTAATTATTTATTAACTGTTAATAAATGGTCACGGCTGCTTTTATTGACTCGTTCCTGCTTGTTTCATGAGACTTCTGTGATCCTTCTTTTTGTTATAACCAAGGTTGTACTTTTTGCGTAACATCTAGCTATTGCTAGGAGGAAGTAAGGTTGCAGAACTTGTGGTACTCACTGGATCAAACGTGTCATACATACACAGAGTTAACTGGCATCAAGCATTTTCCATTGTCCCCTCCCCTATGGTCTTGTTCTTTCCTTACTTGGGCTACATGGTGATAGCAAGTTTGGTTGCCTGGGAGGCCATCTGTCCTGTGATCCATCACACCTGAAGCCTCTGTTCTCTCGTCCTCCCGATGTGGGCACCGTGTCCATGTTACAGTCTCAGCACTGCAGCCTGTGGGTGGAGATTGGGAAAGAAGCAGCCTGAGCAGATACAAGCCTTCAGAATGAGACCATTTTCATGTAGCTTTTCCTGGTAATTAAAGGAAATGGGGGCTGCAGAGAGAGCCTACGATATTTCAGCAGATGGTCTTGTAATAGAATGTTTTTTCAAAGTTTTCTGCAAGGCATCAGTGACTCCTAGAAAATGTTCATTGAGTAATGAGGAGCAAAAATGTGGCTTTGAGCACTCCTTCTCCCGTGGCGCGTTGCTGAGTTGTCCTCTCTTTTCTGGCATAATAGGTGGTTTTTGAAACTGAGGATGGTAATTCCATAGAAGTGGCCTCTCCCGACTTTTCCACGGACTCTAGGGAGCTGGGACTTGGTTCTGGGGTCAGTAGTACTTCTGCAGCTCTGACCCGGCCCACTTTCCTCCTGGGCTCTGGTGTGGCCGGGGGCCATGTGATAGTTGATGAAGGAATGCCTGCAGTTCTGCCTTCCTGTGATAAGCTGCAACCCACCGCCTGACCTGTGCTGAGCCCATGGAACAATGTGCACCTCTATGTGCTGGGTTGTGGAAGGAAGGCAGGGATGGATTCTTTGGGGATAATTTCTCCTTCAAAACCAGAGCAGACACACATAGGCATTCCTGGGACCCCTACATCAGGGCAACATTGCAGCAAGCTCTTATGGCAACCCTATGAAGCCACCTGGGTTCAGACAAATCAAGCACCCCATCTACTGTCTCTTGGCAAATAATGATTAGATCCAGAATTTGAACCCAAGGCTCTTAAACCATCCCAATGTACTATCTTCTTAAAGGTTAGCCTCTCTTGGGGTGGCTGGGTGGCTCAGTCAGTTAAGCATCTACCTTCAGCTCAGGTTATAATCTCAGGGTCTTGAGATCAAGCCCCACATCAGGTTCCCTGCTCAGCGGGGAGTCTGCTTCTCTCTCTGCCCCTCCCCACCTCATGCTCACACACACATGCACACACACACACACACACTCTCTCTCTCAAATAAATAAAATAAAAAAAAAGAAGGTTAGCATCTCTCCCCTCCCCAAATCAACTTCCCAATATCATTCGTTTTATTCTTTTAGCAAATGTTTACTGCGTGGCGCTGGGGATAAGGCAGTAAATACATCATAGCCCCCGAACTCTAGGAACTTATAGTCTAGAAGGGGTACAAGCTGGTAAACAGGCAAGCAGACTCACGATTTGTCATCTTGGAACGTATCTCTGTATACACACAAGTAGATACACATCTTATGTTGGCATCTGGAGAGACTTGGCAGTGTATTTAAGTATATCCACGTGCTAGATACCATATTAGCTGTGTGAATACGCATAGCTACGTACAGATGACACATGTAAATACAAGGTGCACTGTCTCATCTATCTTCATCATATAGGTAGGGGTTCCCATTTTTAGACCAGCAACCTGAGGGGGTGGCCATGTTTCTCTCCCTCCTCCCTCAAATTTCATCAATCTCATGTTGGGTCCTCTTTCCCACCTTGACCTGCCTCCATTCAGGTCCTTATCATCTGATTACTGCATCAGCCTTCAAACTGGTCTCCTGACCTCAGGGGGGTTTTTCCCTTAATATTTTGATAACTTTATTTCAGTATAATTGGTTTTCTTTGTAATCCTTTGTATTTTTAACATCTTTATTGATATATAACTCATATACCGTAAAATCAGTCATTTAAAATATACCGGTAATTCAGTGGTTTTCAGTATATTCACTGAGCTGTGCAACCATCAGCACAAGCTAAGCTTAGAACATTTTTATCACCTCTAAAAGATACCCTGTATCCCTCAGTAGTCAGTCCACATTCTCCCCTCCCCACAGCCCTTGGAAACCATTAATCTGCTTTCTATGTCTGTGGACGTGCCTACTCTGGATATTTCCTATAAATGGACTCATATAATATGTGGCCTTTTGTGTCTGGCTTCTTTCATTGGTTTAATGTTTTCAAGGTTCATCCATCCATATTTGCTATATGCTGCACTTTGATCATTTTATGCATGAATAATATTCCATTGTGTGGATATACCACATTTTTAAAATCCATTCATCAATTGATGGACATTTAGGATCTGAGAATAGGGGAAAATGGGGAAAGACTGCTAATGGAAACGGAGTTTCTGGGGTGATGAAAATGTTCTGGAATTAGGTAGTGGTGATGTTTGCACAGCCTAGTGAATACACTAAAAACCATGGAATTGTAGATTTTAGAAGAGTGAGTGTTATGGTGTGTGAACTTTGTATCGATAGAAGAATCCAAAACCATTTTTAAGAAAGAAGACCTCTGTGACAGTTACTATAGACAGACACCTGAAGAAGGAAGACGTACAGGACTAATGAGGGAAAATGAACATTGATGTGTGGCCTTCGTCAGCAGGAAGCTGACATAGAACGTCTCTGAGCATCTTGGTATCAGTGCAGGTGCAGAGATTATCTCAGATCATCTCAAAGTTATATTTGTCTTTGAGATTCACCTTTTTACATTAGAAACCTGTTGTTCATTATGGTTGTGGTAGGTGTGTTTTCTTTTCTGGTTGGATGTTTAGTAAGAACCCTTTTATTGTCATGCTAATCATTCTTGGTTGCCATTTATTTATTTTTTTTAACTATAGTGTACCACATGCTGCATTTAATGCTTCATGTGCATGATCTCATTTGACTTCACAACAACCTCATGGAATGTAGGTGGTGTTAATTCTCCATTGTACAGATTGGGAAACTCCGTTTTAGACAAGTTCTGATGGGACCGAAGTCACTAGGTAGGAAGTGGCGGACCTAGCATTCAAACCTAGTTTCTTCTACCTCCAAAGCCTGCTCTCTTAAACCACTACCCTAGATCATCTTTTAAAATTAGAGTACATTATCATTAATTTGAAGGAAGGGTTGTGTGGTACATAATTTAGACCCATCATGGATCTTGCAGCATCTTTGAGATGCCATTATAATCATTATTTATCTTCCTAGAGGTGTGTTCTAGTGCCATGTTACTACAAAGTAACATGACCCGGGAGCTTGTTAGAAATGTGTAATCTTGGGCTCATCTCAGACCTATAATTCAGAATCTGTACTTATCAAATCCCGGAAGATTCAAATGTGCTTTCAATGTTTAAGAAGCACTGTTTTAATATATGGTTAAAGGCATCCAGTTTGATAATCAACCAGTGATTTGACATTATTAAAACACACAGTTTAGGAGGGGATGGTGTGGTCCCAAAATGTTGTGAGGTTGGTGAACTGGGAGTAAGGAACCCTGTGTTCATCGCCCTACATCTGGGTGACCTGGAGCAAGTCACTTAATTTGAGTCATTTTATTCGTACATGAAGTGAGGAATTTTTTTGTTTGTCTCAGTTTTTTTTAAAGAAAGCACTTAAGGCCATTAACTTACCTCTCAGATACTTTATTAGCTATGTCACGCTTTTTGTTTTAATGTAGAACTTTCATTTTTTTTTTTATTTTGAAATTTCTATTATTTTTGCTCAGCCTATGAGTTATATTTAGGAAGGCATATTACCAAACCCATTTTTAACTGCCTTTTTTATTATTGATTTATAATTTAATTATATTTTCGTTAGAGAAGTGATGTGTATGATATTGATACATTGAAATTTGTTAATTTATTTTTGTGGATGTGTCTTAGAAGAGTGATTGATTTTGCAAATGTTCCACTCAACTCTAAAAAGAATGTAAATATTCAAGTTTATTAGATCAATCTTGCTAATTTTACTGTTCAGATCTTCTAAGTCCATATTAACTTCTTTGCAGTCTTAGGGGGAAGGTGTTCAGTATTTCATCAATAATGATCTGTAAGTTTTCTGTGCATGCTGTTCATCAAATTAAGGAAATTTCCTTCTGTTACTGGTTTACTGAAAGTTTTTTTTCATAAATGGGTATTTATTTTGGCAAATGCTTTTCCTGAGTCTATTTGAAATGATCACATAATTTTCCTCCTTTTATTTGTTAATGTGGTGAGTGTGTTGATTGATTTTTATATGTTAAAGCAACCTTGGACTCCTGGCATACATCCTGGTTGATTATGGGATATTATTTTTTTTTTACATATTGATTTGCTTGGGTTTTTTGTTGTTGTTGTTGTTAAGGATTTTTACATCTCTTTTCTTAAGTAATGCTGGTCTGTAAATTTCTTTCTTGTAATGCCCTTGTCTGGTTTGTTATTATAATTATAATAGTCTCATAGAACGCACTGGACAGTGTTCCCTCCTCTTCTGTTTGCTGAAAGAGTCTGCTTAGAAATGGTATGGTTTCTTCCTTAAATATTTGATAGAATTAATTAATCAATGTGGAGGTCATCTGGGCAGCAGAATTCTTTGGGGTGAGGTTTTTTTTAAAAATTTGCTTTGTTTTGTAAATCAGGAAATTATATATTTTAAACTTATAGGTATACAGTTTATACATTTCTATTAAAGCATTTATCACATTGTATTTATTGGTTCTTTTGGTAATTAAACTTAATGGCTCTGTAAGTTTATACTTTTTAACGCACCTAGAAATTTTTCATTCATTGTTATTCAAATATTCAAATACTTTCCAGCTACCTCTCCTTCCCCCCAGGAATCCAATTATATATGTGTTGCCAGTTGATATTGAAATTGTTCCATTGGTCACTGAGGTAGCATTCACTTTTTCAGCCTTTCCTTTATAGTATTTTACATTTCTCACAAATTTCTCTTTGGTTCTTTTTAGTAGTTTCCATTTATCTCATTATGTTCACATTTTCCTTTAAATCTTTGAAAGTATTTATCATAGCTATTTGGAATCCTTATATGCTAATTTGATCATCTCTGTTATGTCCAAGTCTCTTTTTAAGGACTAATTTTCCTCCTGGTTAGGAGTCATGGATTCTTGAGTAATAGCTTTAATTTCTAAACATTTGAGAATTTTCTAGGCATCGTGCTGTTCTTAATTTCTAATTTAATAATTTTGCAGTCATAGAGGATACTTTGTTTGATTTCATCTGTTTAAATTTCTTGTAGCCCAGGAGAAGGTCTATGTTCCTAACTGTTCCATGTGCACTTAGGAGGAATGTGTATCTGTAGTTGTTGCATCGCGTATTCTATAATGTCAATTAGATCATGTTGGATGATAGTATTGTTCATATCTTTCATATCTTTGTTGGTTTTTTGTCTAGTTATATCAATATTTTGAGAGAGGGATGTTAATGTCTTCAACTATGGATTTGTTTATATTCTTCTTTAGTCTGTCAAATTTTTATATATTTGAGGGTTTTGTTATTAGGTGCATACACATTCATAATTGTTATTTCTTCTTGAATAAGTGTCTCCTTTATGATTATGAACTCCTCCTCTTTATATCTGGTAATATTTTTTGTTTTGAATTCTCCTTTATTTGATGTTATAACTACACCAGCTTTCTTGTACTTAGTGTTTGCATGATATATCTTTTTCCCATTCTTTTTTTTAACCCATTTGTGTCTTTATATTTAAATGTATTTTTTAAATCAATAACATATAATTAGGATTTTGCCTTTCACAGTGACTATGGTAGGCAGAACAGTGGCCTCCCAAAGATACTCACCTCTTAATCTCCAGAACGCATGAATATGTTCCTTTACGTTATAAAAAGACTTTGCAGATGTGATTAAGTTAAGGATATGTGATGGGATATTATCCTGTATTATCCACGTGGATCCAGTGTAATCTCAAGGGTCTTTATCAAGGAAAGACAGATGTAGGAGATTCAGAGAAGTGGGTGTGATGATGGTAGCAGAAGTCAGGGTGATGTGGGGTCATGAGCCAAGAAATGCAGGCAGCCTCTAGAAGCTGGAAAGGCAAGGAAATAGATTCTTCCCTAGAGCATCCAGAAAGATACAGCCCTGCCAACACCATGATTTTAGCCAAGTAAGACTCATTTGGTACTTCTGATCTCTAGAAACATAGAAAATAGATGTGTATTAAGCCACTACGTTTTTGGTAATTTCTTACAACCCAAAGAGAGGAAATTAATATAGGGGGTTAAGTCTGTTTAATATGATTATTGATATGATTGGATTTAAATCTACCATCTTGTTACTCGATTTCTGTTTGTTCTGTGTTTTGTTCCTCTGTTGCTACTTTCTTGTAGGTTTTTTTGAGGGGAGGGTGGAGATGAAATCAGTATATTTAAGAATTCCATTTTATCCTCTCAATTGACTTTTTATTTGTGACCTTTTTTGTTACTTTTTTAGAGGTTGCGCTGGAAATTACTTGTTTTTTCAAACTTATGTTCAAAAAATACTCCGTTTCTTCAGGAATTATTTAAGAATTTTACAAAAGCATTCTACTTGGGGGTTTTCTGAGCTTCTCAGATCTGTTCTTTATTGTATTTAATTAACTTTGGAAAGTTCTTGGCCTTTATCTCTTCATTCTTTTGCCCCACTTTTCTCTTCTCTTACTAGGATTCCAATTAAATATATGCTGTACCATTTGATATTGTCCTGTAGATCTTGGGTGCCCTATTCAATTTTATTTTTCATGCTTTGTCTCTTTGTGTTTCAATTTGGATAATTTCTAATGACTTGTTTCTAAGTTCACGGATTCTTTCCTCTTCTCTGTCCAGTCTTCTAATAAACCTACGATTTCATGCCATAACATGCTAGAAATTCATTTTTAGCATTTCCATTTGGTTCTATTTTATAGTATTGGGTAGTGTCAGTGAAAATGGTGGAGTAAGGACCTCTGAAAATTCTCCCTTCCATAAAAGCCATGAAAATGCTCAGAGTCTTTTTTTTTTTTTTCAGAACTCTGAAAATTAACAAAAGGCTTGCAGCAATCCAGGAGCATTTGTTCAAGAAAAATGGTGAATCTCAGTAAGAACAGTAATCTTCATGGCATTTTAAATAGTCTTATTCCCATTCTCCTATCCCCAGTTAAGCAGTAACTTTGAAAACCAACAGCCACAATCATGGTAAAAACCAGCGGCCTAGCAACTACTGGACAGGGCAGAGAAGGATTGGAATTCTTCAAAGTCCCATGCCTAGAGAGTTGTCATTATTTTTCCTGTCTGGTGATTCCTGGAAGAAACCAGTTGCAAGGCTGTTGTTACTTGACTTGACTCAGAGGTTGCCCAATGGAAACAGCCTTTTCATAGGAGGCATTTTTCAAAAACAACCAGAGGCAATTGTTGAACACCATGGCTGCTTGAGGAGGGGGATAACAGCTTGGGCAAACAATAGGGTAACCCAAAAGCTTAAAAAAAGAAAAACTACTCACAGCTTAGATCATACTCAATGGTAAAAAACTGAGAGCTTTTCCCCTGAGATGAGGAACAAGACAAGGATGTCCACTGTCACTACTTTTATTTAACACAGGAAGTCCTAGCTGCAGTAGTTAGACAAGAAAAAGAAATAAAAGGTAGGGCGCCCGCGTGGCTCAGTTGGTTAAGCGGCTGCCTTCAGCTCAGGTCATTATCCCAGGGTCCTGGGATCGAGCCCCGCATCGGGCTCCTTGCTCAGCAGAGAGCCTGCTTCTCCCTCTCCCTCTGCCTGCTGCTCCCCTTGCTTGTGCTCTTTATCTCTCTCTCTGTGTCAAATAAATAAATAAAATCTTAAAAAAAAAAAGAAATAAAAGGCATCCAAATTGGTAAAGAAGTAAAACTTTCACTATTCGCAAATGACATGATATTCCACATAGAAAACCCTAAAGACTCCTCCAAAAAACTACTAGAACTGATAAATAAATTCAGTAAGGTCACAGGATACAAAATCAATATACAGAAATCTGCTGCATTTCTGTAAACTAATAATGAAGCAGAAGAAAGAGAAATTAAGAAAACAGTTCCATTTACAATTGCACCAAAAATAATAAAATACCTAGGAATAAACTTAACCAGAGAAGAAAAAAAATCTATACTCTGAAAACTATAAAACACTGATGAAAGAAATTGAAGATGATTCAAACAAATATAAAGATAATCCATTTGTCAGCTTGTGCTGGGCATGGAGCCTTCTTGAGATTTTCTCTCTCCCATTTGCCCCTCTCCCACCAAGAAGTTTGTCATTAGGCACAGCCCACACTCAAGGGGAAGGCATCACACAAAGACATGAGTATCAGGACATGGGCTCATTGGGGACCATCTCAGAAGCTGTCTACCACGTACTTATTGTGATAACTGACTTATTTTTTCCTATAATTTTATTTGGGATTTTCTATTTATAGCCTCTTCTCCTCCCCTCATTTTCCTTCAACCCCCACCCCAACTTTCTCATTGCTACATCCTCCTCCCTTCCCCACCTCATTTTACCTTACCCTCCCTAACCCTCCCTTACCTTCTGTTCTAACGTCTGTCATCCTCCTTCCTCTCTTTTTCCTCCCTTGTCTTCCTCCTCCACCTCCTCTTCCTCTGCCATCCCTTTCGGCTCTTCTTCTGAAAGAGTTCTTAGACACTGGTTGGAGTCTGTCAGTCTGTCTTCCAAGTTTTTCAGCTCCTCTTTCATACGTTTTATCTTTATCTTCTATTGCAACATTCTGGATCACATTTCTGTGCTACTTTTTAATTTGCTAATTTCCGCCTTACTGCCCTCAGTTTAGGGTTTGTCTTATCCATTTTATTTTTTATTTTGAAGAAATTTAAATTCATAATATGGGGGTTGGGGGTTTTCCTGTTCCAGGTTCATAATTTCTTCTCTTTAAATCAGAAATTCATTTATCTCTTGAGTACCTTAAACATGCACTATTAAAATCCTTTATCGCGGCGCCTGGGTGGCTCACTCAGTTAAGCATCTGTCTTCAGCTCAGGTCGTGATCTTGGAGTCATGGGATCGAGCCCTGCATCTGGCTCCCTGCTTAGTGGGGAGTCGGCTTTTCCCTCTTCCTCTTGCTCTGCCCCCCTCATGCTCTCTCTCTCTCTCTCTCAAATAAATAAAATCTGAAAAAAATCCTTTATCAATTGGAAGTTTGAACACTGGCTGAATATTTGATATGTTAAGGAATTAATTTGGTGGGGTATGCAATGGTACTATGGTTTGGTTTAGGAAAATACAAGTCCTTATCTTTCAGAGAAATATATTGAGGTATGTATTGGTGAAATGATCTGCTGTAAGAAATCTGGGGGTAGGGAGAGGGTGGGGAATATAAGTGAAACAAGATTTCCTTTAGTTTATAAATTTTGAAGCTTAGTGATGGCTATCTGGAGTTTTATTAAATTATTCTGTCTCGTGTCTTATTTTTGCATAATAAAAAGTTTTTAAAAATCCTTTGTCATGATGTCCCATAAAATTAATTTCATCTGGAGTGAATACATATTCCAGTTGCTGATTTTATTGGTAGCCTTTCTAAGCATCACGTTTCTTCACATATTTGGGATTTGGTTTGCAGGCTCATTTTGAGTAGGAAGTTTGATTTTTGTCTTGTTTTGCTTTGCTTTGCTTTGCTTTCTCTGTCATTTTTGTTTCTCCCTGCCTAGTATTTTTCTGGTGGTCTACACCTGCCACCCACATTCAGGGGCAGGTGTGATTGTGGCCTTCTGAGGCCCCTCTCCTTGGTGGTACTCGTGGTGCTGCGGAACTGGGATGTGAGCAGGGGAGTAGATTCATATGTGGTCTAGGGCTGAGTGGACTGGAGCTGCAGCCTATGGGCTGAACCTCAGCCCTACATGGGAGTCTTCCAGAATTTTTTTCATCAGCTTCTTATTCCTAGGGAGCCCTAGGTTCCAGGTGGCCAGCCTGGCTCCAGTCCCCCTGCTCTATGGAGCAGGCTTTGTTCTGGCTGCCTCTGCTGACTCCAGACCCAGAGCCCAGCAGGCCTGGGGCTCCAAGCCTTACCTACTGCTTTGCATTCCTGTTCTGTTGGATGTTTTAATCTTGTTTTTGAACCTGGCCATGTCTTTTTGGTCTCCTGTTCTTCTCTTTTATCTGTTCTTGCTATGTGTTTAGAGCAGGGAAGATGCATCAAAGTGTGAACTCACTGTGCTCTTGACTGGAGGAAGTCCTTGACTAAATCACTGAAGATTCCTTTCAATTCCCCATTCAAAGACTGTAATCCAGCAAGTAGATCTTCATAATGGTGATATTTTGCCTTTGTATCGGAGACAGCACACTTTACTCAGTATTTTTTTCCCAGAAGACTGGCTGGGAAATCTCCTTAGAGAAAATAACAACCCGCTACCCCACAAGTTATTCTGCCTGTGGCCTCCCCAGCACATATCCCTCTCTAAAATTATCTTATTTTTCTGCACACACATTTGTCTCTCCCACTGGGATCTAAGCTCCACGAGAACAGAAACTCTTTCTCATTTCTCTTTTGTATCCGCAACCCCTTTGCGATAGTGTCTGTCACGTGGTAGGCACTCAATAATGTTCTGATAAATTACTGAACCAGTCGCTGAAACCTGCCTGTGCCTCCTTAATTCCATGGTCATGCTGCGAGGTACCTGCTGCATGGCCTCTCGGGAGTGCTGGGAGTGCTGGGAGGCACGTATTGGACTGTGGCAGCTACGCAGTGGCCAGTGTGTCTGACGCCCGCCTTCACTCATCACAACGGCGTCGTGGAGGCCCCCCAGCGTCAGGCACCGACAGCCAGGCGTTTGTATCGCATTCATTTGCCACAGCCCCTTTTCACGTGTCACTTTCTGTCCGCTGTCACTCACTGGATGTCATTATAGATCTCAGGGATGAACAGGGCGGGTAGGTGGTGCCTGTTAGCGGATGGGGCGGAGGCAGTGAGCCTGCCACCTTGCTGGCAAGCCGTGATGGAGGTGAAGTCTTTGCGGATATGCTGAGGCAGGCCAGGCCCTTCTCACAGAGCTTCCTTTGCAGTGGGTGATACAGACTCATAGCTCTCTAAACAGTTAATCACTTTCTTACTTGGTGTCAGCATTGTGGTGTTGCAGATTGGCATGGCTATAAAAGGAGACCTCCATAACCTAATGTTTCTTCTTGTGTGTGAACAGTCTCCCTGTGACCTGAGGAAGCCTAGATGGTTGGGCAGCTTTGCCCGGAGCCTTGGCTCTGCGTCCCGTTTCTGACATAGATGCCCATGCTGGCACAGGCCCAGGAACCATGAGCTGAGGAAGCATCCTGATGTGTTGGTGGGAGGGAGGGTGGCCTCATCTACTGCCCCACCAACCTCAAGTGAATGGCAGCACAAGAGCCTCGTGGCAGTTTGGCTTTCAGATGTCATCTTCCTGGTTGGCTGGGACTATTGGCCAGAAAATGGCAAGTCCGGAGCCCCAGGAGATAGTCCTGTCCTGGCTGCTTCATTGTGTCAGACCAGCTTCTCCTCTGATTGTACCAGGGACAGCTGATGGTTAGGGCCCCAGATGGCTGCGCAGGGCCCAGCACAGATTAGCTATGCTCCCATTCCTGGGACACTGCCTCGGCATCATGCTTTGAAAAATCCTGCGAGAAATCCCCAGGACTCAGTCTCACTGTTTGTATTTAGCTTTTCTGAAGTGTTGGCATTCCACGGGCATTCCAGAAGCCTTCTTGGCATTTTTAAGATATTCTACAGCATCCTCAGGAGCCAAGTGTCTGCTCTGTTCTCCATTCTGCAGGTAAGGGGGACATACCCAAGAAAAGGATAGCAAATTGCTCAAGCTTGCGGGCTGGTCAGTGGTGGAGCCCATATTATAGCACGACTGTCAGCTCTCAGGTTGTCAGCCCATGGCCAAGCCCTGCCGGCCGGGTCTCCCTGAACACTGCCGAGTCCTCTAAACTCAAGCCTTTCCTCAGGTGCTGTCGCTGCTGTCCTGTTCTTGGCTCCTCATTACTGGCCCCCTGCTGGGCTTTAGAAACTTTTCATGTCAGGGGAGTAGCATTGCCGAGGAAATGGGCTTTCAAAAACATCGGTTCTTGTCCTTCTCGGTCTTTTTGAACAGTTCAGACCCATGCAGTGACACCATAGTGTGGTTTGAAGGAAGCAGCTCAGGACTTGGAGTCACGATGACTTACCTTCATGGTGGGCCTCCATCATTGACTAGCTCTGTGCTCTTAGGGTCATGATAATTAAGTGACACAGGAGCCTGAAATGGGGCTGGAGCTCACTGGGCCCTTCCACGGGGCAGACAGTGACCAGATGGCATTACTTTATTGTACGAGCACTGAGCCAGCCTTCTGGGCTGGGGGACAGGCCTTGGGGTCTTGTCCCACAGAGGTCCTGAGAGGCTCCAGGGCCATGGGTGTCCCAGGCAGGGAACACTGCCATGACACTCCCTTGGTGGAGGTCTGCTGTGAACCCACCTGTTTCTGCCGGGGTTTCCTTAACCTTCCACACAGTCCTGTGGGGCAGACACTTCTGCTTTAGCCTCATATATTGTACCTGAGTAAGCTGGAACTCGGTCACCCAACTAGTTAAGAATGGGGCAGGTCCCACCGCAGGTGTGCTAGCTCCAGGTTGCTTGCCCTGATTAGGCAAGCCCCTCAGCCGAACTGTAACCTCGAGGGAAGGTCCTCACCCACCTCTGCCAGGTGGGTGGGGGAGCAGCTGTCTCTCCAGCTCTAGGGTTCTGGGGTTCTGATACTGCTCACCTTTCGGATCCCTGACCCCTGAAGCAGGGAGTTTACCTCTCCAGAAGAAGGGCATTCTGGCATCCCTGCCTCTGGGAGCTCATGTGTGAGTCGGTGGCATGGTCTGGTGCCAGGGGTGAGAACTCTGGCCAGGGAACAGCTCTGGTCCTTCCAGGCTGTGTGGTCTTGAGGCAGTGCAGCTCTGTGGTCAGGCCCTGCATCTGCTGGGGCTCAAACCCCAGTTCCTCCCTCGTAGCTATGAGCTGGGACAGTCGCTTAGCCCCTCTATTTCTTCACCTATATATATTCCGTAGGGGTGTTGTGAGGGTCAAATGAGAAAGTCTATGGGAAGCACTTGGACCAGTACTTGGCACATAGTATGCACTCAGTAATGTGCGTGCTGGTCTTCTGTGAAATGACTCCAGTAACTATGCACCTTGAAGTCCTCTGCAGGGTACGTAAGTGATGTAGCATAGCGTAGGTTTTCAACTCATGATGGCTGCTCTTTGCATGGTCAGTGTCTCTGGGAACAGGAACTCCTTGGTTTCTCCTCACAGCTCAGCCCAGCTGCTGCCGGCTAACGTGGGCTTTGTTCTCTTCCCACTAGGCCAGGGAGCTGGAGAGCCGGGAGGCAGAGCTGAGCCGCCGTGACACCTTCTGTAAGGAGCAGCTGGGGCGCCTTGGGAGGAAGGTAAGGCTCCTGTCGGCTGCCTTGGGGGACCAGGTCCTGAAAGCCCCCACCCAGGGTCCACCGCCGCTGTGGGGCAGAGAGGAGCCTGCACTCCCCATTCCCCACTCGCCCCAGCAGCCGCTCCCCCTGCGGACCTGCCCTCCTGTGCCTGGCAAGCACCATACCCACACCCTTTCCACAAGTTGTATTCATTCACAGACATAATTGGCTTTTAATTGGCCTGCTTTTTGTGACTGCGGCTGGCTGTGCTATAGTTCAGTTTTAGAAAAAATTCACTTTCACCACAGGGCGGTGCTGAGACCTAGCCTACCTTTCTGGCTTTAGTTAAGCTGCATTGGATAAAAATAATAATAACGTGAAGTTTTGCTGTACAAATATATTAAAGTTGTATTATTGATTTTCTCCTGGGAGTCGGGGAGATCAAAGTGCACTATGGCTACACACTCCCTACATTTTCTAGGGATAAGCCTTTGAAATGAATGAGATTCAAAGACATATCATCATTCCTTTTTTTGTTGTTAATGCCTACAACGACTCTTGAAAATTCATTTGGTAACTTGCTTACTTTTGGGGGGGCTTAATTTGTTGATCATGACAGGTTTTTCAAAGAAACAGCTTAAAACATGGAAGGAGATGGTTGGGAGGCTTAAAAAAATTGTTCTTCCTTCTGTCTGAGATGGCATGCCAGGCAACCTGAGCCATCAGCTTATTGCAGGCAAATCTTCGCGAATCGTTTGTCACGCTTTGGAGCTTTGAAATTGACAGTTTGCCTGAGGGGCTTGATTTCCATAGGGGTTTTCTCCTGTGGCATGGCACACTGGAGACTGGCAGAAATATGGATTTCTGGATTTCCAGGCCATGGGGATAGGACGGACGCTCCTCCTTGCTCTGGGGACACTCCTGTACACCTCCTGCAGGGTGTTTTAGGGGACGGGCAGAATTGTCATGTGAACACCCAGCACCACCCGCCGGGGGTAGCATCGGCGTCATCCTGAAGGCCAGCAGGGCACCTCAAGCGGCTTACAGAGGTGGTCCTTAACAAGGAGAGTTTCCTGGAACGACCTCCTGCCCAGGTTTGACTGTAGCTGTAATGACAAGGATTGTGATTTGAGATCCTGGAAAAGGGTAAAAACATTCCACCAGCCATAGCTCTAATTATCACAGTTGCCCATATGTTCATGAGCGCAGATTTTTTTGTGTTGTTATGTGTGCAATTCTCCAGTCTCCTGCTGCGCTCCTCTTGCATTTCCCTCTCTGGGTTTGGCTCCTAGAAGCACGTTTGCGCGTGTCTGCTTGGGGTGAAGGGCAGTAGCCTTACAGCGTTTTTTGTGTCTCAAATCTGTTTTCCCCTTGTCACTCTCCTTTCTCATCCCCACCGTAGTTCTCCTTCAGCCCAGTTTGCTGAAGGAAAGGAGATTCTCCTGGATGAGCCCTTCCTTCTCATTTGTTCTTCCCCTCATCCTACAGGGAAGCCCAGACTCCTTACATATGCAGATGTGGGCTTTTTCTAAAATGAGGTTTTCCTACATGATTGTGAAGTTATTGAATGCTTCCAGAAGGAGGTGCAAAAACATGATCACCTGCCTGACTCTTAAATACTAGCATTTTGCTGGTGATAATATACAAACGGAAAGCACCTCCAACATCCTGGAAACTAGAGATCAGTGAAGGAAATGGGTGGGGGGGGTGCGGGGTGGAAGGGGCACTGGAGAAGGGGGAGCAAAGAGGCATGGTCCTAAAGCTTAATTATACCAGTCTTGAGAAAGGTTTTCCATCTTCTCCATGGATAATTTTATTCCCGTACTGGCTGGGAAGATGAAGAACACGGCATCCGACAATCTTTTTTATTAGCTGTTGCTTTTATATAATTCTGCTTTCATTTGTTGAATACTCTCAGACCTTGACATTTTCAGCTTCTGTACACACAGCTTAAGGGCCTTCCAATCAGCAGGCTCCTTTCTTTTCTTTTTTTTTCCCGTTTCCTCTTAAGTTTAGAAATTGATGATGGAAACCTGTTTAGGGGAAAACTTGGAACAGCTGCTGAATCATCCTCGACCACACAAAATAGTTGGGAGCGTGGTCAGGGGCCAGGAAAGGTTGGGATGGGGGCACAGAGGCCTGGGCTCATGGGGCTGCCATGCTGTGTCCACTGGCCTCTCAGCTGGAACCCTACTGCCCTTCTGCCTGAAGGACACTGTTTTCGAGGGCTGGCCCATTGTGATTGGCAAGTAGGGAAATCCTGTGCCGAATCTAGACTCATTTTAAGGGGGAGGAGATGTCTTGACCCCTTTGTACTGCAGTATTTATTCCTTAGATGATTATTCTTGAGTGTGGAAATCATATTTTGTAGGGCTCCTATGCTTTATAATCTTTCTGAGTAATTGTTCCTCACACCCACTCTGCAGGATCTAAGTGAGGAGTGTTTTTCCTTTCATCACAGAGAGCAGTGAGCTGCTGGGGATGCCGGGGCCTGGTGAAGGTTTTATGGCACCTGCGAGCAAACCCCAGACATGGTGTTCACATGCAAGCTGTGAAGCAGGGGCAGCACGTGCTCACAGTGGACCTGGGCCCACATGCAGCCCTGCACCACTGCCCTTTGCGGCCACACTGTGCGTCCTCATGTCTCAGTTTCTTTGTCTATAAAATGGAGGTGCAGGTGCCTTCCTTAGGGTGTCGATGGGGACATTAGAGGAGGTAATGTCTGAAAGGTGTTGGCATGTTCCGGTGCCTAGCAAAAGCTGGCTCCTCTCTTTAGTGTGCAGTGGTTACTGGCAATTCTCTTTCAAGTCCTAATGCTTCAGGTTTGGCTTAATAGGTGAATGTGTGTACACGTGCATAGACATACATGTGCTGAGATGGATTTTATCATCAGTGGGCGGCTGCTCTCTGGGATGCAGAAGCCTCCTCTCCGGGCTTCACTGGGCTTTTTCGAATGCCTGCCATGGCATCCGTCTGTCATTCAGGTTGCAGAGGGGTAGAAGACAGCTCTGTGCAAAGCAGTATGGAGACCATGTGCTACTCACAACTGCATGTTTCTCATGTGCCTGACAGTGTTAGAGAACAGGGCCATTTTCCATTTCTGTATGTTGGGCATAGGGTCCAGGAAGGTGAAGCTGTCTACCACCTTGACTGTCAGAGGTGTGGCTGCCAAACCTCTTGCCAGCTTAACTGTTCTCCCAGAGCCTTTGCTTAGCTGCCCTCTGTGGTTTCCTATAGTAAACTGAAGAACTGGGAGTAGACTTCACCCGCACTCCCCCTCGATTCAGCTATATTGGGGCTAAGGGTGACTTGTGCCCAGTCAGAACCAGCAACGTCTACTGTCTTCTGGTGGAAGCCTGGGTGCCGGGTGGCTATGAACCCGACAGCCATTGAGCTGACCACTCTGACTCGCCAAGAGTGTGTCTTCTGCCCTCAGCCACGGGGCCAAGTCAGGGAGGTGGTGGGGAACGAGCCCTAGTTCAGCCTCAATAATTTACCAGCCTTCTGACTCTGAGCAAGTTGTTGAAGTCCCAAAGCTTCAGCTTTCTTATCTTTGAAACAGGAATTTGAAGACTGACTTGCCAGTTGTTTGGAGGATGAGTGCTCATTTGTGTATGAGTATCTGATGTAGAACTATTTGGTTCTCTTTCATGTCATTTCCATCCTTTTCCCCCTTCTTTAATAAATGCATAGCCATTCACTAATTCCATATTCGTTTAATTCTGCTCAGTGCCCAGAGATGGCTCCAACAGTTGTGATTCCTTCCTCAGGGAATTCACAGCTCAGTTTGGGAGGGGGGGGAGATGTGAGGAATAGGACCCCAGGTGGGAGGATGCCTGAGTGCCCGCTTCCCATGACCAGGCCTGGCAGCCCTGTAAAAATGGTCTCACTTTTTTCCAAACTCAGCAACTGCAAAGTGGGGAGGGCATTTTGGGGGTCTAGCTTCACAGACTGGAGGCAGGGAGAACCTGAGAAATATGTGGGTTCTTCCTGGATCTCGGGCTCTTTCCCCCAGAATGTAAATCTCTGTTCCTGCCCCCGTTGGGTGCACATGCCATCCCAACATTGATATGTGAACAGTCAGCCCTTTTCCCATTTTTTCTCTTTGCTTCTACTCCGGCTTTCTTTTTTTAAGGAACAACTGTCATGTGATCCTGCCAAGCCTGCAGCTTTCTCAGTGACAACACTAAACAGCCCCCTGCCTGGTTTCCCTGGGGGTGTCAGTCGGGAGTCTGTTCAGGAAAATAGAAGCTGCTCTAGGATGCAGAGGAAGAGGAGTTAAATACAGAGGATTCTGCTTTACAAGAGAAGGTGGCCCACTGGTCGGGAACACGTAGAGAGGGCCCAGCCTCACACATGCCAAGGAAATGCAGTCACAACCATAAGGTGACACCATTACATACTCAGTAGAATGGTTAACATGGGAGCGATGAACACCACCAGGTGCTAGCAAGGCCGTGGTTAACCCGAGAGAAAGAGAAAAATTCAGGTGAGCCACGACACTTGGGGAAGGTTGTGAGTTTAATTTCAGACCTGCACATACGAGGTAGAGATGGCCAGCAGATGCTTGAGAGTGTCAGACATGGAGTTCTGACAGCCACCACGATGTTATGATGCATCTGCTATGTGCCAGGCTCTTTTACATAAATTATCGCTAATCCTTGCAGCAAGCCTGCAAGGTAGATTATATTACACATTTTACAAATGAAGAAACTGGGAATCAGGTTAAATGAGCTGCCAGAAGCCATGAAGCTGATGGATGAAGTCAGAGCTCTGAAGTCTCTGCTCTTCCCACCATGCCACGCTGCCCCCCGAATCAGCTCGGGAAGAAGGTTCAAGAGATGGTGGTCAACAGTGCCAAATGCTACAGGCCAGGGAGGGCTAGAGGAGAGGCCTCTTGATTGTACTTTGAAGGACATGTGAGTTGTGTTGAGAGAGCCTTTCCAGTATTGTGGAGACTGAAGCCGGGTTACTTGTGGAGTTAGAGCTGCAGTGAGTGCGGGAAGTAGAGGAAACAGGTATAGACCATTGTCTCAAGAAGTTTCATCAAAGAGAGAACATTGGTGGTTTAAGAGGGAGTGACTTGACCATATTTATGGGGGGAGGAGAATTCATAATGTGTCCCTGAGTGGTCCAGTGGAAGCCAGGTCCCCAAGGGGGTCAGAGGGCATGCAATGGGAAGGGCTGCCTTCACCCCAGAGGAGTCGTCCTCTGGCTCTGGAGGTGGAGTGACTTCCAGCCGCGTGGTGAGCGAGCCGTATGTCTTGTTGTAAGAACTGCTGACCGCCAAGTGCTCTGAGTGGCCAGCAGGCATTTCTCCTGAGGGTGGGCTTTGCTTTGTGTTAGGCTCAACGTCGGTACCAGAGAGGCAGAGAGGGGCTCACCACTTAGGATGCAAGACTGAGGCATGGCAGGCATTCCCAGTGTGGCATTCCTGTGGAGAGAAGCTGCCAGAGCATTGGGAATTTAGAGGAGGGAACAGATAAGAGTGACCTAAAAGCAATGCAGCAAGAAATTGGCCCATGTGGGAAAGGAGCCCACCCCTGATCATTGTGAGGAACAGTTCTGTACCCGACTGCCCTGAGCCCAAGGGACTTTTGAAGATTGTTGAGTCCAGAAGTTGTTCCCCCGGCGGCTAAAGAAGGATACCCACACACCTGTTACCCAACTTGTACCACATTTTCATAATGGTACCGGCATAAAAATGGCCATTTGTGTGTTCTCAACAGTGTACCAGAAGTGATAAGTGAAAGAACATACTGCTTAGAGATTCCGGACAGCCTTTCTTAGTGAGAATGGGCTTTTTATACCTGTGCTGGGGGGGCCCGGGTCTTTTGAGGGGGAAACAAAGAAATTGAGAACCATTGATCCGATCCAATTATTTTCACAGATAAGAAAAGGGCCCCAAGGCAGCTAAATGGTTTGAGAATCACTTGGTATGGCTGCAAGCACTGGGTTTTTAGATCTGGAGGGACCTGGGTTTGAATTACAACTTCACCACCTGCTGGCTTTATAGGCAAGATCAAGTCACTTAAGCCCTGGAGCCTTGGGAGTCTTCATCTTTACAATGGCGACAGTAGTAATTACATTTTCAAGATAATAAAGGACGTGACATAGGACTTAGTCCGTTGTAATATATCGTGGTATAAATGGCACCTGCCATTACTGTTACCAGCCAGATCTAATAATATAACTGTTGTTGCTCCCATTGTCCCCAGAGGTCACCTAGCTAATTAAGAATATAACCAGGACTCTGGTTCCTGGCAGCTGTGTCCATGAGTCTTACAGGTTTTCCACCATAGAGAGTGAGGGTTAGTCACAGGCTCTGGAGGTAGATGCTTTTAAATCTTGGGTTCTGCCACCGCCACTGCTTCCTCCACCACCTCTGCTACCACTCCCAGTCCCACACTCCCTGCATCTACTCTGTATGTTACTTCTGGTGTGTTTGCTAAAGGTCTGTTTCTTTACCTCACAGTCTCATCTTCACAGAAATCCTTTTATCTCACAGTAACCTGGGAGGTGAGGAGGGAGAGCAGAGACTACCCCTCTGTTGTGCATGTGGAGAGGCGGTGGCCTTCCTGGGCCTTGTGGCCAGGCTTCCGTGGGTTAGATGTCTGCTCCAGGCGCCCCGCTGAACGGGCTGCACCACCCCTCCTGGCTACGTACAGTGCCTAAGTTACGTCACTTAGGTTTGGTGGGGCTGAGTGGGGAAGGAATGGTCATCATAGATGAAAATGAGGACGCTCAGAGAGGTTAAGGGATAGAGCAAGGTTTCACAGCCATTCAACTCCGGGTCCAAGATTTAGACAGGTCTTCCTGAATCCACGTCTGTAAAACAGGAATAGGAGTTCTCATCAATCAATAGGAATTGATAGAGTATTGCTAACTAACTTTCCTTCTGTCTCTGAGGCTGGTTTTCTTGGCTGGCTTTCTTGGTGCTCAGTAGCCAACATTTGCTGAGTATTTCCCATGTGCAAAGCACTGGCCGGACACCTCCCCTGAACTGCCTCCTTGGGCCTGCACAATGACCCAGTGAGCTGAGTGACAAAATGGCAGCTGATCTTGTTTGAATCTTTGCTGTCAAAGGGCCAGGTGTGTCCCAAGTGCATCACATGTTCTCATTCATCACATCTGCAAGGCAGTCCCGCAAGGTAGGAACTGCTACCATCCCTTCTGTATAGGTAAAGAAACAGACTTTGAAATGGACAGCAGTTGTCACGTGAATGATTTGGGATCATAGCAGTCGGTTCGCCATCCATGGGCCCAGGCAGGCTAAATGCAGGGATCAGTTGTTCATCAGTCCGCTGCCCTGGTCAGCTTCTCAGAGTACTGAAACTGTATTAAAACAGGGCACCCAGGTGGCTCAGTTGGTTAAGCGTCTGCCTTTGGCTCAGGTCATGATCCCAGGGTTCTAGGATCAAGCCCTGCATGGGGCTCCCTGCTCAGCGGGGAGTCTGCTTCTCCCTCTGCCCCCCCCCACTCCTGCGCACTCTCTCTCACGCTCTCTCCCTCTCAAATAAATAAGTAAAATCTTAAAAAGAAACTGAATTAAAGTGATCTATGATGGGGGTGCTGGGTGGATCAGTTGGTTAAGCTTCTAACTCTTGGTTTTGGCTCAGGTCATGATCTCAGGGTTGTGAGATCCAGCCCCATGTCCGGCTCCATGCTCAGCAGGGAGTCTGCTTGGGATTCTTTCTTTTTCCCTCTCTCTCTGCCCCTCCCCGCTGCTCACGCGTGCACATACACACACTCTCTGTCTCTCTCTCTCTCTCAAATAAATAAATAAAATCTTAAAAAAAAAGATCTATGATAGAATTTACACTAAGCAGAACAGTAGAATAGTATAATGAACCTCTCTGTCCCTGTCCCCCAAACTTAACAATTTTGCCACATTTGCTCATATTTATTTCTTTTTTTCTCTTCTGTTCAGATTTGCTTTGAAGCAAATCTCAGTGACCATGACATTTCCCTCTACATTCTTCAGTATGTGTCTCTGAAAAATACAGACCTTTTCTTACATAACTACAGTATTGTTATCTTCCCTCAGGGAATTAACCTTGATTTCCCTGATTTCCTCAAAAATACCTTTTCCCAATGTTTTTGTTTGTGCTTGTTTGTTGCTGGTGTTAAGTCAGGATTCACTGGAGTTGCCACGTTATAATTGATTCTTAGGCTTTTAAGTCTTTTGTCACTCAGAACAGACCCTCCCCCCTTTTTTATGCCAGCAACTTGTTGCAAAAACTCGTTAGGTTTATATTCCCATCTTTCTCCTTCATGGTGTGGAACCTGGTCCAGAGAAGGGAAGAGCCAACTGCATACCTCATTAGGAGGCTAAATGATCATGTGGGGAGAAGGGCTAACCTCAGTGGTTAAGTCACTGTTCACGGCTGCGGATTTATGTCACTCCCTCCGTTACTGTGCTAGGGTCCTTTTAAGCTTGGGCTCAATCGGTACCTCCTCTTGAAGTGGTTTCTGCACCATTCCTGGCAGCAGCTGCCTTAACATGCAGCACTTCCTGCGCCATGGTTATTGTCTGTTGGTTTTCCCCCAACGCATTTAGTCTCCTAAATAGGTCCTTATGGCTTGAAGAGCCAGAAGTGCCTGTCCATCATGTATGCACCTATCCCTGCTGGAAAAGACCCAGTTAAACAAATAATTCTAATTAAATAGGCACTCTGTGGTCTCTCCCTTTCCTTTCCTTCTTGGCTCTTCCCTTCCCAGCTTCGATCAGCTTGACTGGACCAGGTGAATTCCTTTGGGCCTTTCCTTCAGCCCTTGGCCATGGTGGTGGTGAGATGCTGCAGACAGAATCTGAGGATACCCTTTGGTCTCTCCCTTCCAGTGCTCTGCCATCTCACTGCCCTGGTGACCAAGTCCTGTCCTGGTTACTGAGCTAATAGCTCCTGTTCTTCCTTTGTCCTCCTGCCATAATGGCAGCCCCTTGCTAATCTCTCTCTTGAGCTGAAACCATCACCTCCCCGCTGGTGTCCTTTTTACCAGATCCTCCACCTATGATCTGGTATCTCCTTGTTGCAGGAGGACCATTTCTAACGTCCATCAACAACTCCCTGATGCATTCAGAAGAAAGCTGGGATTCCTGAGCCTGGCCTGTAGGGCTTTGTGGTCTGGGCCTTGGCTGCGTGTCTACCTGGCATGTTCTCTGGCCACACGGCCTCTCTCCTGACATTAACATCACCCCAGAGGCCTTCTTTGACCACTTCCTGCTGCTCTTTCTGTGCAGGGCTGCCACCTAACTCACTGTTTTGTCCCCAGAGCAAACTCAGTGCCTGAGAGACAGAGATGCCTGACATGGTGGCTCAGCAATCAGGACAGATGACAGCCCAGAGCAATCAGTAGAACTTTGGGCTTAGGTGCCTGGAAGTAGGTGGAGGTGGTTCTCCGAGTATAACTGCCTGTTGTGTGGTGCCGGCAGGGCAGCCAGACCGCTCTGTTACAAAAACCCTGCCTCGATGCTTGGCATCATGGAAATTACCCAGTTTTCTGCTTGGAGCTTATCCAGCCATGGGGCATCATTGCCCTTTTAAAAAATTGCCCTTTCTTTCTCTTTCTTTCTTTCTTTCTTTCTTTCTTTCTTTCTTTCTTTCTTTCTTTCTTTCTTTCTTTCCTTCCTTCCTTCCTTCCTTCCTTCCTTCCTTCCTTCCTTCCTTCCTTCCTTCCTTCCTTCCTTCTTTTGTGAGAGAATGAGGGAGGAGGGGCAGAGGGAGAGAGAGAGAATCTTAAGCAGACTCCACGCCCAGTGCAGAGCCCGATGGAGGGCTTGATCTTACGACCTTGAGATCATGACCTGAGCCAAAACCAAGAGTTGGACCCTTAACCCACTGAGCTTATACATATTTCTTAAGTAGCATGTGTTCACAATAGAAAAACCAAAAATTTCAGATAAGCCCAAAGAGTAAAATCAAACTTGCCAAATCAGACCCCCTACCTAGGGAGGTAACCTTTGTTAGCATCTTGGTGGACACTGCCAAAACCTGTTTCTGTTATGGTAATATTGGCCATGTTATAATACAGTTGACCCTTGAATAATATGGGTTTGAACTGCATGGGCCCCTTAATATACAGATTTTCTCCTATACGGTATGGTATTTGTATTTTCTTTATGATTTTCTCAACAACATTTTATTTAGCTTACTTTATTGTGAGCATATAATGCATATAACATACAAAATATGTGTTAATCAACTGTCTCGATCAGTATGGCTTCTGGTCAATACTAGGCTACTAGTAGTTAAGTTTTGGGGGCAGTAGAAAATTACATATGGATTTTCAACTCTTTGGAGGAGGGGGTCATCACTACCCTAACCCCTGCATGGTTCAGGGGTCAACTGTATTTGCAAAAATGGTAACATAACCATGATGTAACCATTTTGAAAGTCAAACTATTATGAACCACTTTTCCACATCAAATCTATTTCTACACTTAATTAGTTGTGTACTACTCCTTTTTATGAATGTGCCATAATCTACTCTTTCCTACATTTCCAACATAAGCATTGTTATGTTGCTCTAGGCTATTCCTATTAGAAAAAAAAAAAAAAAGCTTATCCTTAAAAGCTGCCTGAATTCAGCTTTCTTCTTAGGAAAAAATATTTAGAATTGCAGTTGCTGAGCCATAGACTGTCCATCCTTCGGGCTTGGGGTTTCACCTTGCCAGACTGCCGTGTAGCAGGGCTAGTAACAGTACACACTTCTTTTCACAGTACATGATGGCACCAGCCTCCCTTCCTTCAGCAACATGGGCTGTTTTCCTTTTTCTTTTTAAAATTAATTACAGATGTAATGCATGTTTGCAAGAAGTTCAAGCACTATGAAAGCATGCAAAGTGTGGTCCCAACTCTCCAGCAGGAACACTGGTAAATGTGCTTCCAGCCATCCCCTGCAACTGTCAGCCTTATTTCTGTGAAAAACACAGACATGGTTTGTTTTTTACAGTTGGGGTCATAGTTTATTCTTTACTAACTTGCTTCTTGCATCCAACAATACATCTTAGACAACTTTGCACATCACTTCTCTTTGTCCATCAGATCTACCTTGTTCCTTTAAAGATTACATGGTGGGGATCGGCATTATTTATTTCACCGTTTTCCTGTTAATGGACATTTAGGATCCTTCAGTCTTTCACAGTTAATTTTAGAGACATCCAAATTTCTCTTCAGAATTACATACCAACAAAATGGCTTGAGAGTCCCCTCCTCATACCTACACCATCACAGCCTTTTTTCAGCCTAAAATTTTTGCATTTCTTTGATTATTAATATGGCTGAGCATCTTCTCATAAGTTTGTTGGCCTCTTGTATTTCTTCTTTTGAGAACTGCCTCTTCATATGATTTTTTTGATTTTCCTGTTAGGTGGTACACTTAAAGCTCTCCCTTCCCCATTTTTATTGGTTTTTAAGTTTGTTAATTTGATGGGCAAAAATTGGTCTTTGAATTTGTACTTTTTTATTACTAATTAAGTGATCATGTTCATTGCTTTACGAAGGCCTGTTTATGCACCATAATCACTATTGATTCTTCTGCCTGGAGGGACTCTTCCCTGACACGGGATGTTTTCTTGTTGTCTCCCCAGCTGCTGATCAGTCAGGCCCTGACTGGACACCACAGGTTGGAAAAGCATGGGATTGAGGTTCACCCCTGCGTCTGACTGCTTACCTCAGTTCTTGCTAACTGTGCGACCTTAGGCAAATGGGTTAACTTCCATGAGCCTGGGTTCCTCATTCTTCAGGGAATAAGCACAGCCTTATTGGATTGTTGCAAGGTCTGAATGAGATGACACGTGGACATGCCTGTCACAGCGTGTGTGGGTGTTAGCCGCACCCCCTCCTCCTTGCACGGTCCATGCTGTTAATGGACAGCGGTGGTTGTGCATCACTTTGGAGTCAGCTCAGGTGTCTTGCATGTAACTACCACCTGCTGGTTCTACTCACATCCTCCGGAGTAACAGCTGTCGCAGAGCCAGACAGGACGAGCCTGTGTGGTGTGCCAGAGAGGTGACGACTAGCCTCCCCCCGTGCTTCCCCAGTGAAACCATCACCCCAGTTCTCTCAGGCTTTCCTCACAGGGGGGCAATCTAACCGTTCTCCTTTTGGTAGGTTTTAGCTTGTCCCTGTCCCTGCGGGCCCTAGAACTTAAGCCAGCGTACAAGGGCAAAAGGGGTGGGGGTGGGATAGGGCTGTGCCATCACCCCCACAAACCCTCCCGAGGGGACATTTCCCCTGGCAGCACTGCCTGGACTGCCCTTGGCTGTCTCGCTTGGGCTCAGCTCCTTTGGGCTTTGTGTGTGCTGCTGGGCTGTGTGTGCACTGCCTTGTCCTGCATGCATATGGCTGCAGGATTTGGACCCGATCTGTGTTAATTTTCATCTCATTGGAGTGGATGGGGCCGTTCTAGCCTCTGAGATGTGTTTGGATCTGTTACCCATCCAACATATTGGATCTCCTTCTGAACTTCATGTCATCAGCGGATTTAATCAGTATACTGCCACTCCTTCCTTTAAGTGGTGGATAATGATGCTGAGTCAGAAGGAAGATGCCACACTCTGTGGTCAAACATCTGTCCTCACTCTCCAGACTTTGCAGAATAGGAGTGCTACTCTAGGTTCCCTCTGCTGTTTGGTCCTCCCACAGGTGCAGCATGGGGCAGAATCTCCCTGAGCAGAGTCCACTCTGTGCAGTGTCCCCATCCCTGTAGGCAGTGTCTCCATCATTCTGTGCAGTGTCCCCATCACTGTAGGCAGCGTCCCCATCACTCTGGACCATATGTCCTTACACGCTAGGCAGTGACCTCGTCACTCTGGGCAGTGTCCCCACCACTCTGGGCAGTGTCACCATCACTCTAGGTGATGTCCCCATTGCTCTGGGCAGTGACCCCATCACTATGGCTGGTGTCCCCATCACTCTGGGCAATGTGTCCCTATGCTGTAGGCAGTGACCCCATCACTCTGGGCAGTGACCCCATTACTCTGGGCAGTGGCCCCATCACTCTGGGCTATATGTCCCTACACTCTAGGCAGTGACCCCATCACTCTGGGCAGTGTCTCCATCACTCTGGGCAGTGAATATTTCCATCACTGTAGGCAGTGTCCCCATCACTCTGGGCTATATGTCCCTATGCTCTAGGCAGTGACCCCATCACTCTGGGCAGTGTCCCCATTGCTCTGGGCAGTAGTGTCTCCACACTGGGTAGTGTCCCCCTCATGCTGGGTTATGTCCCCAACACTCTGGGTGGTGTCTCCATCACTCTAGGCAGTATCTCCATCACTCTGGGAGATGTCCCCATCACTCTGGACCATGTGTCCCTACAGTCCAGGCAGTGACCCCATCACTCTGGGTGGTGTCCCCACTACTCTGGGCAGTGAGTATTTCTTTCACTGTGAGCAGTGTCCCGATCACTCTAGGCAGTGAACCCATCATTCTGGGTGGTATCCCCATTGCTCTAGGTGGTGTCCCCACACTCTGGGCATGAGTATTTCCATCACTGTAGGCAATGTCCCCATCACTGTAGACAGACACCCTATCAATCTGGGTAGTGTCCCTGTCACTCTGGGCAGTGAGTATCTCCACCACTGTAGGCAATGTCCCCATCACTGTAGACAGTGTCCCTATCAATCTGGGCGGTGTCTCCATCACTCTGGGCAGTGAGTATCTCCATCACTGTGGGCAGTGACCCCATCACTCTGGGTGGTATCCCCATTGCTCTAGATGGTGTCCCCACACTCTGGGCAGTGTCTCCATCACTCTGGGCTTGAGTATCTCCATCACTGTAGGCAGCGTCCCCGTCAGTTTGGGTGGTGTTTCCATCACTCTAGGCAGTGGAATGACTTTATGACAAAAGCACAGAAGTGCGTCTGGATACCTTGTTTCCCACCAGCCTGGGCTTCCTCCTGGTGGCTATGACTTCCATTTCTGAGTACTTAGACAGTAGAATTCTCTCAGGGATCTGTGTCTAGCTCACCAGTCTGTAGTTTGCAAAAATCCACCTTTTCTCCCCTTTGCTAAATTGGACATTGTCTCATCTTGGGCATTTTCTCATTTTCTCTGAGTTCTTGAGATTGCCAGCAACGAGCATGTCTCTTCTGTAAGTTAATTCAGAGCTGAGATGTGATTCATCTGGATCAGGAGATTTGAATTCATTTAGTGTGACTAGATGTTCTCTCACAATCTCGTCTCCATCTTGCGTTTCAATTCCCTCATATCAGTGTTTGATTCACCCTTTTCAGTCTGAAGATTGTCCTCCTTGATAGAAAATGGGAGTTTATAGTTCTTTCTCTCCATCATCTGTTAACTGAACACCTTTCACCCCAATATGGGCCTATCCCTTCTTGTTGCTATCACTCCTGATCCAATTTTAAAAGCCCTTTTTTTGTCATTAGCATTTTCCAAATGGCTCAGCTTGCCTGGGCCTCAGCTTTTCTGACCCTGCTCTTTTAGGCTGGGCCATTCCTTAGTGTTCCCAGTGGGTCCTGCACCCTCTCTGCCCCGCGAGATGTGGTGACCCCATAGATCAGGGGTTCCTAGGGCTCCCGCTCGCAGATGCACATGGAGAAACCCCCTCTGTACTCTTCAACTCCCTGCTTTCCCTCCCCAGGAAATCTGGCATGCCTCTCCAGGGAGTCACGAGCAGGGGCGTGTCATGATCTTCAGGAGCATTGGGCCTGAGGACAGCTCTCTATCCCTTTCCCCCTTATTGAGATCATTTGTGATTATATTTCTCAGAAATGAGTTTTCAAAGGCTCCTATCCCCCTTTAGCTTCCTCTTCTTAGAGAGCAGTGGTTTGTGACAGGGGTGATTTTGCCCTCCAGAGGACATTCTGTGATGTCAAGACATATTGCCTGTCATGACTGGGGGAGGTGCAATTGGCATTGGTGGGTAGAGGTCAGGGATACTGCTAACCATCCTACAGTGCCTAGGATGGCCCCACAACAAGGAATTAGCAGCACAAACACGTTGATAGTGCTGAGGTGGAAGACCCCATTGTAGAGCAACATTGTGGGCCTCATTGTCACCCGAGGTACCTGTTCAAAATGACAGATTTCCCCTGGGGAGTCCTAGACCAGGTAGGGCCACCTAGTCCAGGTAGGGTGGACACACAGGTGATTCTAACATGGATCCTTCTTAGACCACCATTTGGGAAGCACTGTTTTAGCATCTTGGGTAAGAGCCTGGAATTCATTAGAATCTTTCTTCTGGTGGGAGGACCCCGGGCACTCCCGTGTTTAGACCTTCCCTTTCCTGAGCTGTTAGGAACTCTGAGATCACACAGTGCCTTCTCCCTGGGGGCTAGACTTAGATCCAGCACCTTGTTTCTTTGGAGAGCTCAGGTCTTCATCCCTGTCTTTGAAAGCCTAGGGGCCAAAGGACACACCCCTTAGGTGGATAGCAATTACAGATGCTGCCTCGTCACCACTGACTCTTTCCCTGGGCTGCAGTCCACTTGAGGGGTGCTGCTAATTTCCCACTCAGTCCTCACCTTGGTTCTAAAGTCATGTCTTAGCATGTTTGTCAGTTTAGGCATGTATTTTTTTTTTTTTTTTTTTTGGGGGCAGGGCCTACTATCCCTCTCCTTCTGGGCAGGAGTGATGGAAGTCTATAATACTGGGGCAGCTCCTCTTGCTGCTGACTTGGACACAGCTGGTCATAAATAGCCACGGCCGTATGAGCACTTCTATGTACCTCCACTAGCCATTTCCCAACACATGGAACATCGTGGGTCGCAAAGCGTTTTAGGCTGCAGTGTGTTTAGGCTATTCAGAGACTGCGTGCAGGCTCCCCCCTCTCGGGATCTCCTCTGGATGAGAAACCGTGCTGGAGCTGGTACAAGGCCATGGCGCTCCTTGCTCTTCCCGTGTCGCCTGAACAAGACCTGGTGATTGCTCAGGTGCATTAAGTACAAGGTTTGTCTTTTTCCCTTTCTCTCCCTGCCTTGCTGCATCTATTCATTCTTTCAAGTCCATTTTTCACTGCATGCATCACCACTATCACCAGTGGTGCTGGCAGAGTGAGTGCCGAGGAGGGAAGACTTCATTGTCTGAGGCCAGAGAGACCTCCTGTGCACTCAGTTCCTGTCCCGACTACTGCTGTTGATTCGGGGTGCAAGATGCCAGTTCAGCCGAGCATTGGTTCGGGTTGGTCAGCCAGAGGAACCTAATCTGCAGGGCTGGGCTGGCTGGAGTGCAGCGATAAGACCTTGGTTGTCCATGCTGCTTTGCTGGCTCTGCACTCCCTGGCAGTCACCACCACCGAACGGGTGGGATGGCTTCTCCCAGAGAGCCGTGGCCTCGCCGCTCTCCTACGCCAGCTTTACGGGCGCCATTTGTAGCTCTTTGTCAAGTGCCTGAGAACCAGGCCCTTCCCCTGGGGCTTTATAAGGTGGATGCAGTCATTCCCATTGGACCAGTGAGGACTCAGGACCTGGGGGACTATAAGTAGTTTGTACAAGACCACACAGCCTCCTAAATGGTGGGAGGGGGATTTACACAGGGATGGCTAATTCCAGAATCTTTAGTCCGGCCTCCGTTTTTCAAGCTGTGATTTGTTCATCTTTTTAAAGGGTAGGAAGAGGGGCGCCTGGGTGGCTCAGCTGGTTAAGCGTCTGCCTTCAGCTCATGATCCCAGGGTCCTGAGATTGAGTCCCACATTGGGCTCCCTGCTCAGCGGGAAGCCTGCTTCTCCCTCTCCCTCTCCCACTCCCCCTGCTTGTGCTTGCTCTCTCTCTCTTTTTGTGTGTGTCAAATAAATAAATAAATAAATAAATAATCTTAGAAAAAAATAAAGGGTAGGAAGATGTGCCTTCAGAAATGGAAATGGCCCCAGCCTAGCGGGAGAATCCATGTTGCCCTGCCTGTTGTGTGCCAGACTGTCCTCTCCAGACCCTCTGGTACCATGTCCTGCACTTGTGAAGTGCTTGTCCCAGGAGCTTGCAGCTGCTCTGGCCTGTCCCTCTCAAGGCAGCCTGTGGAATTAAGCTCTTTGGCTGCCATTTGCACTTGCCATAGGTATAGTGAGTACCTGCAGCTTTGTTCCTGTCCTCAGATCAGTGAGAGTGCTCATAGTAAAGTTGAACCTGGAAGAAGGGACAAAAGTGGGTTATTGATTCAGGAGGAAAACCTCACAGAGTCAAAGGGCAGAGAGCTGGTACAGGGTGCCAAGAGCACAGGATGGGCCAGGCGGGGTTGCTGAGAGCTGCAAAAGGCCACATATAACAGCACTTCCGTGTCTAGGCCTCACCGTATCCCCAGGGAGCATGTCTCTACACACTGTCTTCCCCCTCTGGAAGTATGCAGTGAGGGCCCCCCTGCCCCCACCCCGTACTGGGGAATGCAAGGTCTGGTGGGCTCTGTATTTCCCACACTTAGCCCATTCCTATGCTTCCTAAATAGTTAAGAACTGTCCTCTTTATCCCCACTGCCCCATCATCTGTTACCCAGGTGAGAGCAGTCGTCCCTAAAGGTCTCCTTGCCTTTAGTGGCAGTCCCCAGGGTTCAGATTTCTTACCGATCCAGTCAATCCCCTACTCAAAAATGATGGTCCCTACCTCTCCTTATGGTCTGAACTCCATAGTCCCAGGCACTCAGCCCCAGGCTGCCATCTGCTTACAGTTCCCACAGCCCCATGTCATGCTCTCCCACCAGCAGAACTGGCCTGCAGCAGCTTTGAACTACACTCAGTCCTCCTTCTTGGGCCTTGTCTGCAACCTGCTTACCCCACTGTGTCCTGTACTTGACCTGGTCGGTTCCCGTATCCCCTTTAAGACAACTCGACCATTTCCTGTTCCAGGAAGCCTCTCTGGATCCTCTTGGCAGAGCTCAGTGTTGGCCACCACATCCCGACATGGGTCCATCTCTTGCCCTAATTTGAGCTCCCGATCAGGAAATGATTCTTATTCACACATCACAGCACCAGATATCCAGAATCCAGAGCAGGAAAAAAGCGGGAGGAGAAGGGTACTCTGCAGGAACAGTTCCTCCCACCCCAGTACTGGTCCTCATGGCCTTTCCCCACAAGGGGGCCAGCCCTTCAGAGGGAAGGGCTTCTGGCCTTCTCATTATCAGCAACTCAGGCCCTTCACTAGACAACCTCCTGACGTAGCGGGGGAAGGTGCACGCACATGGCTCACTCTGTATCTGAAAGCCACATCAGACCCTTCCCTCGGACAGCAAGAGCACCAGTGATGACGCGGAAAAATGTTCTAGTTTTTAGAGTATTTAAAGACCTCCAGGGCTTGTGGTGAGGGCTCTTGATGGCATCACGCTTTATGCAGTTTTAAATAAACCAAAATGAGTCTTGAGGTGTTTCAATGTTCTTAGAAGCTTACAATCCCAGATTTTAAACTCAAGTGCAGGGCAGTTATTTACCCATGTTAAACGACTCATGAAAGGGCTTCTAAAAAATAGTGTTCCATATTTTATTTGAAATGCTTTGGAATATAAAGAATTCATGCACTGAAATAAAATCTTTAAAAAAAAAAAAAAAGGGGCGCCTGGGTGGCTCAGTCGTTAAGCGTCTGCCTTCGGCTCAGGTCATGGTCCCAGGGTCCTGGGATCGAGCCCCGCATCGGGCTCCCTGCTCAGCGGGAAGCCTGCTTCTCCCTCTCCCACTCCCCCTGCTTGTGTTCCCTCTCTCGCTGTATCTCTCACTGTCAAATAAATAAAATCTTTAAAAAAAAAAAAAAAAAAGAATTCATGCACTGTATCACCATAATAATATCACCATGCAAACCTGTAGGATCCTGTGCTTTCTGCACTTCCCAGGAGGAATATAGGTCATTTCATTGTTGTCTCCTGTTAAAATGGTCAGACTTGGCAAATATTTTGGATATGCTAGTAGCATCTGAGGTGAATGCCAGCTAGGGGTAAAATAAATAGAACGTATTATAGGATTTGCTATTTCGCTCCTGATTGTTGGTCATTAGCTGGTGACTTTGCCTAAAGCAGAATGCTGGTCCTTACAGGATATCTGCTCTTTGTCAGGCACTGTGTGGACACTTGTAAGTATTAGCTCCTGCGGCCTGCTCCTTTGTGGATACTCAGTAAATGTTGTATGTTGGATACTCAGTAAATGTTGTATGTCAGCAAATGAAAGAGAGCTCCCAGCCACCTTTAAGGGAAACCTGCTTTCTAATCAAGTTTCCACCAGTATTGGAAAGGGGCCTGGTGGGTTAAAATGATACAAAAGCCACAGCAGAGGTATCCGGGAGTACAGATAGTGTGAAGGCTTCTGAGTCGAGTGAAAAGAAACTGAGTTAAATTGCCAAGACTCCAGGGATGTTTGCCCATACGTGGGAACTGTGTATGAGGTAACAGATTAGTCTGCCAGAACTGTGACAGTGTTGTGTTGTCATTTTGGTATTTGTATTTTGTGACATTTTAAAAAGTGTGGTGAAGTATAATTGTTAACATTTTATGTTTTGTCAGCAGTATTTTATTGAAAATATCTCACTTCCCTCATGAATATGTGATCTTAAAAATGTTGGCAGCTCTCTTAAATGTGGTATTAATTATACCCTGTGACCACTCTTCCCTTAGTGTACCAGAATATACTGCATTGGAAAGTGGGATTCACCTCACAGGAATTCATTTTACAGCAAACTCTAACAGAATACATTTATTTCATTAAGGTAAACACCCTTGTTTTCTTTTTGATCGACTCAAATATGTTAGTGATTGAAGGGAGTATTAAGAATTATGAGGAAAGCTGGATCAATAAAATTTAAAGAAGGGAAGCAGACAAATGACTCAACAAATTGAGAAATGTGAGCAGAATGGAGGGAATGGGTTTAAATGGAATCAGGGAGGCATCTGAAGGGCTTTCGGTAGGAGGAACATCCAGATTATGAAGATTTTAAGTTGCTGGGCTATAGCAATCAGCTGGTGAAATCAGGCCTCTGCTGAAATAAGAAAAAAAGAAATGTAGGAATCTCCTTAGTTTTCAAAAAGAAACTCAGGAACGATAAACCAGAAACTAATGAGATTGTTACCCAAAGTGAGTGAGTGGAAATGGGCCGGGAAGTCAGGGAAGAGAATGAGACATCTCTGAATGTGCTTTTATATATAGTTGACTTGTGAACCATGTTAACGTGTTACTTATTCAAAAATTAAATAAAGATGGAGTTAAAAATTAGTACAAACAGAAGTAAATGAACCCAGCTGTATATCAGATACATGCTCCTCCACACAGAGGAATAGTATTAATTTGGGTGGACTTCTAGTATGGGCAAGATGGCTAAACTCATTTCTTCTTGCTCTTTCTCACCGAGTACAATTACATATCCTTAAATACATCGAGAGGCAACCATAGGAGAAATCTGAAAGATAGGAAGAGGAAGGGATACTGGCTAGGGACTCTGGGACTAGAGGAACAATACAGCAGCATGGGGGCTTCCTGACCATCCCACCCAGTGACAGTCAGCAACCCAGGGCCAGTATCTTCAGCCCCCAACCTGTGGCAGACAGCTGCCCAGGTAGGCTTATTGCTTCACCAGATTGAGAGGGAAGCCTGCCAGCCATACTCGGTAGGCCCAGTGACACCAGCAAGGGAGACCAAGTGGAAGCACCGCTGACAAGTGGCCCCAGGAAGCACTCTTCTTCCCTGTGGGCCAGAGACCCCCTTCTCCTACCCAGAGATCCTAGTGGTTCAACAACACCAACTGGGGGGGAATCCTGCCACAACAAGTGGCCCAGATTGGGAGCACTCTTTGTCCAGTCAGAGACTCCCCTCTCTCACCTGGAGACCCCAGGTGGCTAGGAAGCACTGATCTGGGAAGTGCTCTTTGTCCTGTGGACCAGAGAATCCTTTCTCCTACCTAGAAGTGTTGGTGGCTGCTGACACCAGCGGGGGACATCCTGCCGCAACTTGTTGGAGCAGTGGTCTTTGTGTATGGTAGGTCAGAGACTCCCACCACCTGGAGGCACTGGGAGGCCTGACACGGGCAGGAGGGATCCCCACCCTAACAAGTGGCTGGCAAGGAAGCACTCTTGGTCCCCACAGACTGGAGAGGCACTTTCTGCCCCCACAGGCAACCCCAGCAGGGATCAAAAAGAGTCCCTGTGGCCTCAGATGAACCCAGGAGACCAGAAAAGTGCAATAAAGGCTCTGATTCAAGAAGCTGAGCAAATTCCAAAGAAGATAAATCCAAAGAAATATATACCTAGACCCATAATAATGAAACTTCTGAAAACTGAGGACAAAAGAATCTTGAAAGCAATCAGAGAAAAACCAATGTATTCCTTACAAGTTAACACCAATTTGAATGACAGTGGAGTCTTATTTAAAACCATGGAGGCCAGAACAAAGTTGCATATTTTTCAAGTACTGAAAAATAAAATCTATAACTATGAATTTTATACCTAGCAGAACTATCCTTCAGAATGAAGAGAAAATAAAGACACTCTCAGACTACAGAGAACTAAGAGTTTATTGCTAGCCAGTCTACCCTATGGCTGAAGTGGGTGGCTAGTTCAGTCAGTGGAGCGTGTGACCCTTGGTCTCAGGGTTGTGAGTTCAAACCCCACATTGGGTCCAGAGATTGCTTAAAAATAAAATCTTAAAAAAATAAGAATGGCTAAAAGTAAGTTCTTCAAACAGAAATAAAATGATAAAAGAAGTAATCTTGGAACATGAACAAGAAAGAATGAACAATGGAAAAAGCAAAACTATGGATAAATATAATAGATTATCCTTTTTCTCATGAGTTTTTAAAATCATATTTGATGGTTGAAACAAAAATTATAACACCATCTGATGTGAGGCAGATGTATGTAGGAAAAAAATATGCTCAAAGCAAAGGTGTTAAAAAGTGGAAAGGATAAAAGAACCTAAATCAAAGTAAGGTTTCCATACTATACTCTAAATGGTAAAACATTGATACCAGTAGAATATGGTGAGTTACACATGTATATTGTAATACTCAGTGTAACCACTAAGAAAATTTTATGAAGGGGTATACTGAAAAACACAATTAGTAAATCAACATGGAATCCTATGAAATGTTTAACCCACAGGAAGGCAGGGAAAGAAAAATGGAGAATGAGAAACAGGGAATAAGCAGAAAACATAATAAAATGACTTAAGCTTTAACATGGCAATTACTTAAGCTTTAAGTAGCTTTAGTAGTACTTAGGCTTTCAGTAGACGTAAGCATTAACATTGCAATAATAACCTTAAAGGCAGAGGTTGCCAGAATAGATTAAACACACACACACACACACACACAGCTGTGTATTAGAAACTCAGTTCAAATGCAGTGACATAGGTTGAAAGTAAAAGGGTGGAAAAAAAGATATATCATGTAAGCATTGATCCAAAAACATTGGAGTGGCTATATTAATATCAGATAAAGTACTTCAGAACAAAGAAAATTACTGGACACACAAGGAAGGACATGATATGAGGATAAAAGGATCAATTTGCCAGGAAGATATAGCAATCCTAGATGTATATGCACTGAAGAGTACAATCTTAAAATCCATGAAGCAAAAACTGTAGGACTGAAAGGAGAAACACACAAGTCTAAAATAATAGTTGGGAGGACATCAACCCCCTTTCTCATAAACTGAAAGAAGTACTAAACAGAAAATCATCAAGGATGTAACATTCCTAAACGATATAACCAACCAATTGGATCTAATCGGCATATAAAGAATATTCCTAACAATCACAGAATACATATTTTTTCAAGCACCTATGGAACCAAGATAGACTGTATCTGAGGTCATAAAACAAACCTTACCAAATTTAAAAGATTTGAAATCAGCATATCAGAATTTGCAGGATACAGGGAAATTTGTAACAGTAAATGCTTACATTAGAAAGAAGGAACAGTTTCAAATTGAAGTTTTTATCTCAAGGAACTAGAAAAAGAAGAATGAAATAAAGCCAAAGCAAGCAGACGAAAGGAAATAATAAAGATAAGAACAGAAATCACTATAACTGAAACCAGAAAAACAGTAGAGAGAATTAATAAAAAGCTAGTTTTTAGAAAAAAACAGTAAAATTAATAAACCTCTAGCAAGATTGACAAAAATAGAGAAGACACGAATCCCCAATATCAGAGAAACAGGTTACATCCCTGCAGACTCCACAGCCATTGGAAGAGAATAGGGTGATACAACTTTGTGCTCATGGGCATAAAGGGCCAATTCCTGGAAAACCACAAACTACTAAAACAACCAGGATGAAATTGATAACCTGAGTAGTTCTGTAACCACTGAAGAAATTGACTTCATGATTTTGAAACTTTTGAAAAACCTCCATGCACAAATGGTTTCTCTGGAGATTCCAATCAATTAGAGAATTAAAACCAATTTTATAAACTCTCTTCCAGAAAATACAAGATCAGGGAAAACTTCCTAACTCATTTTATGAGGCCAGTATTACCTTGACAAACAGTATTACCAAACCAGTTAAAGACAAAAGGAAACTACAGACCAATATCTCTCTTAATTAGACACAAAAATCCTCAACAAAGTATTTGCTAACCAAATCTAACAATATATAAAAACAACTTTTTATATAGATATACCATGTGCATATAAAGTGTGGTTTATTCCAGGCATGCAAACCTGGCTCAATGTTCAAAAATTAATCAATGAAATCCACCATATCAACAAGCTAAGGGGGAAAAAATCACATGATCATATTAATTAATACAGAAAAGTATTTGACAAAAATCAATACCCATTTATGATAAAAACTCTCAGAAAATTAAGAATAGAAAGGAACTACCTTAACTTGTTAAAGAGCATGTACCAAAAAACCTGTATCTGATGTCTTATGTAATGCTGAAGTACTGAATGCCTTCCCCCTAAGATTGGGAACAAGGCAAGGATATTTGTTCTTACCACTTAAACGCAGCCTGGAGTTAAGCCACCAGTAAGACACTAGCCACTGCAGTAAGACAAGAAAAAGAAATTAAAGGCCATATGGATTAGAAAGGAAAAAAGAAGCTGTCCCTATATGCATATTGACATGGTCATCTACATAGAAAATCCTAAGGAACTCTAAACAAACAAACAAACAAGCCTTCTAGAACTAATAAATGGGTTTAGCAAGGTCACAGGATACAAGATCAACATACAAAAATCAATTGCATTACAGATTGCTGTGTGCTAACAACATTTGGAAACTGAAATTAAAACCACCAAAAGCATGATTCATAAAAGGAAAAAATTGATACAATGGACCTCATCAAAATTAAAAATTTTTATTCTGTGAAAGATTCTGTAAAGATGAAAAGGGAATCTACAGACTGGGAGAAAATATTTGCAAACCATGTATCAAACTCAGGACTGGTATCTAGAATATATAAGGAACTTTCACAACTCACCAGTTAAATAAATAAATAAATAAACAAACAAATAAATAAATAACTACCAATCCAATTAGGAAAATTAACCAAGGGGATATACAGATGGCAGGTAAGCACATGAAAAGACACTCAGCATCATTAGCCCCTAGAGATATGCAAATTAAATCCACAATTTGATATCGCTACATACCTATCAAGATAGCTAAAATTAAAAATGGGGACAACACCAAATGCTGACAAGGATGTGGAAAAACTAGGTCACTCATGTATTGCTAGTGGGAATGTAAAATAGTACAACTGCTCTGGAAATAGTTTGGCAGTTTCTTATAAAACTAAGTGTGTAGTTACCATAAAACCCAGCAACTGCATTCTTTGGCATTTATCCCAGAGAAGCAAAAACAGCATTTACGCAAAGTGAATGTTCATAGAAGCTTTACTCATGATAGCCAAAAGCTGGAGACAACCCAAATGCTCTTCAACAGGTGAATCATAAACAAAGGTGGTACATCCATACATAGAATACTACTTGGCAATAAAAAGGAACGAGCTATTGATACAAAGATGAATCTTAGGTGAATGTCCAGGGAATTATGTTGAGTAAAAAAAGCCTAGTTCAAATGGTTAAATATTGTGTGATTCCATTTCTACAACATTTTTGAAATGACAAAATTATAGAGATGTGAAACAGGTTTGTGGTTGCCAAGGGTCAGGGAGATTGAAGGTGGGTGTAGAGGGGAAGAAGGTGAGTATGATTATAAAAATGGAGCACAAGGGGACACTGGGGATGGTGGCACTATCCTGTATTTCAGCAATGGTGGTGATTTCATGAACCATCTATGTGTGGTAGAATTGCACAGAACTAAATATGCACAAATGAGTGCATGTAAAACTAATGAAATCTGAATAAGGCTACTGGATTATATCAATGTCACTTTCCTGGTTGTGATACTGTCCTAGAGTGATATCGGATGTTCACACTGGGGGAAACTGGGGGGAAGGGTATGTGGATTTTCTGTATTATTACTGACTACCACCTATAAATCTATAATTATCTCAAAATGAAACATTTAATTACAAATCAATCTAGGTAACTTTTGAATAGAGTACTCTGTACATCCACAATGAAGTGTATTCTAAGAAGAGAAATCTTGAACTTCACGTAGTAGGTTTCTTTTCATCAGCAGAATTGGTGTGGCAATTCCAAACTATTTTATTTGCATCACAGGATTGAACTAATGAGCACTCATGTGAGGAATTGGAGTTCTCCCCAGGTGAGAGGGAGCTGCAAACATGAAATAGAGGGAGAAGAGGTAGAACCCTGTGGTATTGCTTTGGAATTAGAGGAATCAATGCAAGCTCATGGTTTTCAAGAAATGCATTCTTCCTAGCCCTGAAAGAACCCTCCAAATGATAGACCCCTCAGGAGTAAGCACTCCTTTTTCCAAGATCTTGATTTCTAAATAACCATTTCTAACTGAAAGGAGCCAGTGCCCCCTGAAAACAGCCTGGTCCAAGAATGAAGCAGGAAATTGACAAGCTGAGCCTGGAACATCTTATTTTGTGACAAAGGAAGGATGTGTTAAAAAAAAGAAAATGTGGGGCGCCTGGGTGGCTCGGTCGGTTGGGCGTCTGCCTTCGGCTCGGGTCGTGATCTCAGGGTCCTGGGATCGAGTCCCGCATTGGGCTCTCTGCTCTGTAGGGAGCCTGTTTCTCCCTCTCCCCCTGCCCTTCTCTCTCTCTCTCTCTCTGTCAAATAAATAAAATCTTAAAAAAAAAAAAAAGGAAAATGTGAGGGCATGTGAGGGTATGTGAATCTACATAGGACAGAGGAGCCATCCTGAAAGAAGTCCCACTCACCAAATTTGGATTATCTTGTTTGAGCAAACAAAATGACTAATGACAGAAATGGAGTATAACACATTGAATTTTTAAAAAAAGTATCTAGGTCCGTACTGATATAAAAATATGTAGAAACAAAAGGAGGCTAAGGAAAGGAAAACTGTCTTTACAAGAATGACAACTAATAAATATAGAAAGAATGATAAACTATCAATTTTACCACTATTGTAATAATAATTCAGGCAAAACTCATGAATTGATCTAAAACTATTGGATGAAAGCCTGTTGAGAAGTAAGGTAATCACATGGTCTTACAGCATCACTTCTCAGATTATTTATTAATTATAGAAGGAAAAGCATATGGTTGCAGATACATATTCCTAAATAAAAAATCACCTCAAAACTTAGTGGTATAAAATAACCACTCTGTTATGACCATGGATTCTGAGAGTCGGGTTCAGACAGGGCACAGGAATAGCTTGTCTCTGTCACACAATGTCTTGGGCCTCACATCTCAGAAGATGTAAAGGCTGGGGGTGACTTGATGGCCAAGGATGACTTCATGGCTGAGGGCTGGAATCACTCATACATCTGGCAGTTGATGCTGACAGTTGGGGCCTCAGCTGGGCAGAACCTTCACATGTGGGCTCTCAGTGTTTGCTCTTTCAGGCTTCCTCACAGTGTGGCGGTTGGGTCCCGAGAGAGGAAGGGGAAGTGCAAGGCATTTTATCATCTGGCCTCCAAAGTCACATGATGTCCATTTCACCATATGCTATTGATTGAAGCAGTCACAGAGTTCCACCCATGGTCTGGGGAAGGGATATCAACCTCACTGCGGTGTGGGAGGGGTTTCCTGTCACCTTATAAACAGGGAGTGCAGACAGGAGACATTGGTGGGGTCATCTCTAGAAAATACCTCCTGTTCCACAGTGGAGAAGTCTAGTGGTTACCGCCTTAATTTCTTATCCCCAATCATGGGACACATTGAGAAGGGCACTGTATCACCTGTATCATTTCTCTACTGAGAATTTTAGCCTAAATCTAAGCACGAGGATACAATCATTCAAATCCCGATTGAGGGGCATTCTCCAAAACAACTGTCCTGGACTCTTCAAAAAATATCAGTGTCCTGAAAAGTGAATGAGAGGGTGGGACCAGTTTAGATGAAAGGAGAATGAAGAGCTATGTCAACCAAATAGTGATCCTGGACTGGATCCTGGGTTGGGGGACTGGGGATGTCCTTGGGACAATTGGGAAAACTCAAATACAGATTTTATATTAGAAAAGTATTCTATTGATGTGAAATAAGTGTGGTAGTTGTGTTTACAGACACAAAATATCAATATCCTTGTTCTCAGGAGATGCAGCTGAAGTATTAGGGGTGAAGTGTCATGATGACTGCAGCTAACTCTCAAAAAGCTTCAGCCAAGTGTGTATGTGAGCGTGTGGATGGAGACGTGGACAATGTGTAGATGTGTAGACGTGGTAGAACCCTGGCAAGTGAGGAATCTAGGTGAAGGGTACATGAGCATTGATGAAACTTTTCAAAATACAAACAGTACCTTATTTTATTGCACTTTACAGATAATTGTATTCTTTACCAGTTGAAAGCTGGTGGCAGCCCCACATTGAGCAAGTCTGTGGGCACCATTTTTCCAACAGCATTTGCTCGCTTTGTGTCTCTGTGTCACATTTTGGTAATTCTCGCAATATCTCAAACCTTTTTATTATTATATTTGTTATGGTGACCCGTGCTCAGTGATGATGACTCGCTAAAAGCTGAGAATGTTAGTATTTTTTAGAGATAAAGCATTCTTAAGTTAAGGCATGTACCTTTTTTTTTTAGACACCATGCTGTTATTGCACACCTAATAGAGTACAATATAGTCTAAATACAGCTTTCATATGCCCTGGGAAACCAAAAAATTTCTTTGACTTTATTGCCATAATCAGTCGAGAACGGAACCTGCAATATCTCTGAGGTATGCCATAAAACCACAGGGGAGGAGTAAGCCTGCATCCAGACTCTCTCCCTACATATCAGAAATAAGGTTTCTAGGAGGATGAAAGGAAACAAAAGGGTATTAAGAGGAAAAAGAAGAAGACAAAAGAGACAGAAAAGCCACCATCAGCATTGCCCTTTATCAAGGAGATGCGGCCCACGTGTGACTGTATCAGGTGTGATGCACCTGTGGTCTGAAGAGAGTCAGTGAGGCCTGCTCACAGACCCCCCTTTCTAGGAAGGAAATTCTGAGAAGGGCAGCTGCCAAGTTGCATCGTCCCATTTGTTTTGTAGAGCCAGAGACAGGAGAGGATGGTGGCCTGAGAGATGGGGTGGCGCCGCAGGTGTGGAGGGGGCTCTGCCACCTCAGCCACCTGTAGGAGCCCGGCTCCTCCCTGACCTGTGCTCGCCCCAGGACGCAGAGCATAGGCTGACCTCTGCAGTGGAGGCTAGACCACTCAGAGCTAGACACCAAACACTGTGACCTCTCTCAGGATAGAGCAGGCATGCTGGTCAGGACTGTGCTCAGGAGCAGAGGGCTGGCCATGCCAGGGGAAGGGCACCCAGGGCCGGCTCCCACCCCCTTGTGCCATCCTCTCCTCAGAACTAGGAGCAGGGGCAGGAAAGATCATTCCCTTTGCTCCCCAGAGAAGGGCTCCAGCATCTCTCTGCTGACCTCTCCCACAGGAGTGCTATTCCCTATCCCACCCCACTGGAGGGGTCCTCAGTGTGCCGAACCCTCCCTACCCCTTAAAAGGCCATCCCTTTTCATTCTCCGTCAGAGCCTTTCTGCAGGAAGGGTGGAGTTTTGTACCTGAAATAACTTTAGATGCCCCTAAGGGAATTGAGAACTTTATGAGGCCAGCGGGCAGGTGTATTTGGGTGAAGATGGTGCTGGGACACCCACTGAACACTCTGCTCCCAGCCGCTCCCTGCCTGCCTTACTTGGGCTGGCTGGGGTCTGCCTGCTGAGCAGCAGGCCTCAGAGGGAGGCTGCACTAGCTGAGGCTCTAGGGCTCCAGCACATCCAGATGTTCCCATCCGCCACCTTGCCTCCTGAATTGGCCATACCCATGTGCCCCTAGGGACTCAGAGGTGAGGCAGGCCTGGCCATTTCTACCTTGGGTGAGGAAGCAGTTCTGCCTCCAGGCAGAGAGCCAGCGTCCCAGCTCCTGACAGGAGTGCCTCACCTAAGGTAGCAGGGCCTGGCCAGGGCTCACCCAGGGAAGAGATGTACACTAGGAAATTCTTTTCCTTTTAGCCATCCAATCCACCCTCCCTCTTATCATGTGCCAGGCTGTGTGTTGGGAGCTGCAGACACGATATCAAAAATAAGACTCTGGGAACTGACCCTGCTTGTTTCAGGCTGGCCTCTCGGTCTGATGGGAACCTGGATATGTCATTCAGTGACACAGTGAGTTTGAAAAGTGCTCTGAGAGGAGTCCAGGGACAGAGGCACCAAACAACCGGGGCAATCCAGGAAGCTTCCTGTAGGAGACTCTTGACTTGAGAGGCAGCTTATAATCTGCTGCTTTGTGTATTTCATCCCTTCTTCCCTCCCTCCTTTTCCCCGTCTCTCCTTTGTGTCTGTCTGTCTGTATTTATTTATTTGTATTTCAGTGTGTATTCAACTACTGTTATATAAATAGGAGCAGATGTTTTGTCATGGACATCTTTCCTTGGCAGTATGTAATGGTCTATCATACTTTTAAAAAATCTGCATAATTAGAGGCACCATGATTTATTTAACTACTCCCCTGCTGCTGGTCACTAGTTTTTTACTCTTATAAACAATGCTGTAGTAAAAACCCTTTAATATGTGTCTCTCAATAATGATCTGTTTCCTTATGACAAGAGATGCTCATTAAAAATGCTGATACACATTGCCAAATTGCCCTCCAGAAAGGCTTTATCGATTCCACCCTGCCCAGCAGTGTGGGAAAAAGCCACAGAGCCCTGCTTCTGTCTTTGTCACTTTCATAGGCAAAATGTATCTGGTATCTTTTTGCAATTTTTGGAATTCATGTTGAGGCTGAGAGTCCATTCTTGGGTCTGTTGGTCATCTGTATGTGAGGTAGGTTGTGAGGGCTGCAAAGGCCTGGTGGCAGGCACTCCAGGGCCGAGAAGCAGGCCATGAAGAGGTTGAGAGGTGTGGACAGTGTGGTGTCTTCTGAAAGGGCGGCCTCAATTATACATGGCTGTGGGATGCCTAAGGAAAGCAGTGGACATAAGGCTAGACTGGAGGGCCCCGAGGACAACTTAGGAGTTGGGGCTTTCATCCTGAATGGAGGAGGGAGCCACTGGTGGCTTCTGAAGCTCCCGTGTTTGGTGTTTCTCCGGCCTCTCCCATCTCCAGGTGCCCCTCTTACCTTCAGTTGGCTGCCAAGCCATCCCTGTGAGGAAGGAGGTACCCGCCAGGGCAGGAGGTCCAGCATCCCCTCCCTTGGACTCTCTGTCCCTGTGCTCCTCAGAGCCCTGAGCTCCCCACCATGGTGCCTGCAGGTAGCAGGAAGGGACGTGACATGGCAGGCACCCTCCCAACCCAGGAGGCAGTGTAGATTAGTGAGTGGGAAGAGTAGTGTTCCCAGATTTCACCATGTCTCCTGTCAGCTGCTGGTGGTCGTGGCGATGGTGGTGTGCACGTGCGCTCTAAGTTCATGCATGGAGGTGCCTGTCACACACAGCTGTCGTCAGGATGGAATCAGTGCTGCAAGTGCTCCGTTGGGAGCCAAGTGCCATGGACAGTTCACTGGCGGAGCTAGCAGTCTTGGCCCTCCATCATGGAGGTTGCTCCGACGTGAACTTTGACCCTGCCTCAACTCTTCAATTCATAGTTTCAGATACTTACGAATTACTTCCTTTAACAAGTCAGTTGTTGGTAATAATACTTATCATGAGAGCATGCATTTAACACCTACTATTGCCAGGTCCTATAGTAGACACACATCAGAAATGGTCTTCTTTTGGGGGGAGCACCTGGCTGGCTCCATCGGTTGGGCGGCTGACTTGATTTCAGCTCAGGCCATGATCTCAGGGTTGTGAGATTGAGCCCCGTGTTAGGCTCTGTACTCAGTGTGGAGTCTGCTTGGGATTCTTTCCTTCTCCCACTCCCTCTGCGCCTCCTCCTGCTCTCACACACACGTGCTCTCTCTCTCAAATAAATAAATAATTTTTAAAAAAGTGGTCTTTTGTCTTCACAGCAGCCTATAAGGAAGTAATGTTACCTCCATTTTATACAAGAGCAACTTGAACCTTTCTGAGGCAACATCACACACCCAGGAGTTCTGGAAGAGCCAGGACCAGATCTGATCATACTGGCTACTGTCATTAGGGGCATTCCTACTCCTGCAGAAGGCTCCCTGCCTCCCTGAAGGCCATTGCTATGTGCTGCATCAGGGTGTGCTGCTCATGGGGACAGGCAACCTTTTAAAGTTGATTTTTTTTAATTTATTTTTTTATCTTCTTTTATTTTTTTTCATCTAAGTCGCTCTCGGAACCCTTCAGACCATGTGCTGACTGTGGCCGTCACCCACCATCCTTCTTCCACATTACAGAATGTTACCCAGCCCAGCATGACCCGCAGGCTGTAGTTTTCTGACTCCAGGCCTGTTTTATTTATGCAATAGTGCTCATTAGCTGTCTCTACATATGTCGGGCTATATTTGTGGATATGAAAATAGAACCTTTTAAGAAATACCTTTTTGAAGCCCCCAAACATTAGGCTTATGCTTAAACCTGTGTAGATTTCTTCAGTACTTGTGACATTTCCTGTTTGCATTTGCACAGCTTGGAGAGCAAATATACTTTGATGGGTTACAGATTTATTTTCTCTTCTCTTCCCTCTCATGTCTTAGCTCATCTGGGCATTGCTTTTTTAAAAGGAGCAAAACACTTATTTGAATCTGTTACTTGTCTTTGTATCAAGTTTTTTAAGAAATGCTTTGGCGGAGAAGAGCACACACCCTAGGTGAGACACCCCTGGATTTGAGTCCTAGCTTGCTCACTTTCCAGCGGCAAGCCTCGGGTTCTTTGTCTGTGAAAGGCATGAGCTATGCAAAAGCACTATGGGCCTGGCATACAGTAGGTGCTCATGGCAAGTGGATTCCCTCTCCTGTAGATGAGGTAGCATCCTGCAAAAATGAAATCCTTTCCTGGAGAGTCTTTTACAACCTTCAGTAAACACTTAGCAAGAACCTTTTATGTACTTAATATTGAATTGAGTCAATTAGTAATTTTTTGCCATAAAGGAGGGAATCATTTTTAACGTAGGTAATAATTTATACATATATACATTGAACTATATTATCCCCACAAAGCCAGCTATCCACCAACATTTGGAAACTGTTCTAAAATTAGAAATTGGCATCCATAGGAGTTGACAAACCATGAAGAAAATTCATCTGTGTGGAGGAAAGGAGAAACTAAAGTAGGCTCAGCCTCTCAGTAGGTTCTTACTGAGAATTGACAATAGGAATTGGATTCATTTCAAATTATTTTGGGTAGCAGAGGGTCCATGAAAGAGGTGGGTGCAGGAATGGATGATTAGAGAGTGCGGTTGAGCTGCTTTTACCTTTTTTTCTATTCTTTTCCTCTTTTGATTTTCTTTTTACAGAAGGTCTCAAACCACAAAATATCAAGCAGCTAGGAAACTTAACACAAAGCACCACATTTCTGTGGCCCACTGTAGTCCAGATTTTGAATAGAAAAGTCAGATTATTCAGAAGTCAGTGTTCTTTGGGGAGCACAAGTCTGGCCACAGTGCTGCCCGTCTGCCCCCTGTGGAGGTTCCCCAGGGGAGCCCGTGCATCTGTCTTTCCCATTTCCTCCTTTGATTTGTGCGCTAGACAAGTTGCTTGGTGAGCACCTGCTGACTGAGGCCATGAGGGGGTCTGCTGTTGTAGGGCAAGTATGGGACAGCTGATACTGGGCACATTCCCAGGCCCAGCTCCACGCCCCCGACCCCAGGATCACTCTCCTGGTGGAAAGGGGAGCCTCCAGGTTAGACAGCCGGGAGTCCTTCTGATAATCTTAGCCAACATGGGTTCATTGTGCAGCAGTGAGTTTGAACACCTTGTTGCATATGGCAGCATAGCAAACCCACCAGCTCCTTTGAGAAACTGTTCTTTGATCAGAGCTGTGACCTCTGGGTATTGGGAGCACTGAGATTTCCTTCTCCTTCCTTTGAACCCCAGCCCAGGCCAGCCCCTCCCCCCCCATTCTTTAGCTGCCTCCAGTTCTTGGCAGAGAGAACTGAGAACCCCATTTTGCTAAGATCCCTGGGATCTGCATATTGGTCTAGACTCCTTTGAAGATTCCAGCACCTCCGTGGAAATTAATTTTAAAACCTCTATTGCACGATCAGTCGAGCCACAGTTTGAAAAATACTTTACGTAAAAATTCTTGTTCAGAATGTAATTGTTTGCAGTAAAGGATATGAACTATCTTGGAGAGTAACGTAAAGATGATGAACATAATAAAGATAGGAAGGTGGTACATATCTAAAGATTTAAACCCCAGCAACACCTCATCCGTTGTCAGTAGCCTCTAAAGAGAAAGAGATTTTCTCCTTGGGTGGCAGGGAAAGTTGCCGTCTCACGACACACACCAAATGGGTGGGGATTGTCCTCTGTTGCCTTGCCACTGTTGTTTGCTCTGGCTGCCCAACAGGGAGAAGGGGCCCCGGAGGGGGGTCAGAACCTAGGAGGGCTGATGTCAGCAGGAGACAGGGAAGGAGAGAAATATGAGGAAGAAGTCGTAGGCCATGCTTTCTGGACATGAAGTCCTGGACAGAAACCCCGGGAGGGATTGAATTCTGAGCGAAACCAAGGGTGAGTGGGAGAAGCACTCTGAGCGATGCTAGCAATCAGGCAAGGGCTCAGAGGCAAACGACCAGAGTCAGGGGTGGGAGGGCTGCCCATTGTATTGATTTCTTTAAAAAGCTTGCTCTAGGAGTACTTTTTAAATGTATTTATTAGAACACCTGAATTTAAACACCATCGCCAGTGTCCATTCTGTTTTGAAAATAGAAGCTCCTGGGCGCCTGGGTGGCTCAGTTGGTTAAGCGACTGCCTTCGGCTCAGGTCATGATCCTGGAGTCCCGGGATCGAGTCCCACATCAGGCTCCCTGCTCAGCAGGGAGTCTGCTTCTCCCTCTGACCCTCCCCCCTCTCGTGCTCTCTGTCTCTCATTCTCTCTCTCGCAAATAAATAAAATCTTAAAAAAAAAAAAAAATAGAAGCTCCTTTACTGAGAGACTTTTCTAGAAATAAACAAAACTATATGCCTGAGGAGAAACATATCAGCCCTGCCTCTGTTATAAAAGGTCTCTCACACTGTCATGTTGGACTTAAACAAGTGAACTTCTGGGTGGTCTTTTGAAGAAGTCTGTTAGGTTCTGTGCTCTTGTTCAAAATCAGGCAGCATGCCTCTTGCCCCATGCGATTTGGTAGACATATCGTATTATGCTTTGGGACTACTGGGATATCTTGCCTCTTCTAGAGCCTTTTAACCATACTCTAGTAGTTTCTTTTGGAAGTGAAATGAGCAGTCTCAGCTCATCCTTGTATGGAGCATCACTGGTTGGTCAGTCTGCAAATGATCAGACCCAGGCAGACCGGATGGGGCTGGGAGGGAGAGCTGGGTAATCCTGGGCTTAGCGACTTGCTCCCGTGCCACTTGGTCCCTTGGGGGCTCAGGTCCTGTTTGCCTCCCTACACACCTACCGACTTTCAAGCAGGTGGTGGAGCTCTGTTCTAGCCCCTTGGCACAAGGTACAGAAGCTGCAGTACCCACACACCCCAGCCCCTGGCTCAAGGGGACAGGATGATTCTGCAGATCACCTGAGCTCAGCAGCCTTTGTGCCGCCAGGCGCAGGGCCAGGTGCTGGGATGGGGGCAGCAGGCATCAATAAGCCCTGAGCACTGCTCTCTGGTTCACCACCTGTGGGGAGAGATAGACAGATGCTTACAACAGCATGTGATGAGGGCAGCCACGGTCAGTGGTCACGAGGTAGCCCAAAGGAGGCCATGTCCAGAACCCTTCCTGAAAGAGGCAGCATCTGAGCTCATTTGTCTGCAAGATTCAGTGCTTTGGGAGTGTAGCCATTTAGAAGGGATTTTTTATTGGGCACCCATGCTATACTGAGGGGTATCAAGAAGACTCCAGCAGGGCTCCTGCCAGGGGCACTAAGTCTTGCAGGTAACGTAAGGTGAGGTGGAGGCATGGCACTAGAGACTAATCTGGAGGCATGTGTCGGCTCAGGCAGAGGAGTCTGCATGTCAGGCCCAGAGGATGCAGAAGCATGGAGGCATGAGGCAGCGTGGCATGTTGGATGGTTCGAGATGGCAAACGTGGGGGTTGGGCACAGGATGTGAGACGGGGGGCCAGCAGGCTGGCAGTTGTGCAGCTGAGGCAGGCTGGCTGACACATGCAAGAAGGAGTTTGCTGAGAAACCACCTGGCCTCCCAGAATGGGCAGGAAGATGGGCGTCAGCCTTGGGCACGTTGTAGGACCAGGGCAGCCCCAAGGTAGGAAGTCGCCATGGGGAGGGGGGCACTGGCAGAGAAGGTGATGTCAGCTGCTCTCCGACGGTGTGACCCTTGCTCAAGGGTCTGAGTCTGGCAGGGGTGTCAGTGGCCTTGCCCTGGTCACACAGGCCCCTGATTGAAATGCCCCCAGACCACATCCAAAGCGCAATAGGTGTTTTTAGTACAGAGTTGAAGCTGGAGTGGAGAAAGGGAAATGAATGCTGGGCAGTCAGAGCCCCAGCCTGTCCCCTAGTAAGAATGAACAGAATCCATGTAAAGAGCCTACCCCCATCATCTTTATCTTTCTCCACATTTCACCTGCTGCCCTGAATGTCTTCAGGACCCACATTTCTTGGGAGGCTGGGAATAGAGAACCAGCCCAGGTGCCTCAGAGGATGGGTCCAAGAATATGAGGGACAGCAGTTCTCAAGCTGTTTGGTTTGGGACCTCTTTATACTCATAAAAATTGAGAACGCCAATGAGCTTTTGTTTATATAGGCCATAACTATCAATGTCAACCATAATAAAAAATGAAACAGCACATTTTAAAATAGTTTATTGTGCATTTTAAAATAATTGTCATAAGCCTATTACATGTTAATATACATAACATTTTTAATGAAAAAAATAACTTTTTTAAATAAAAAAGATTTAGTGAGGGAAGTAGCGTTGTTTAAAATTTTGTCATTCTCAATGTCTGGTTTAATGGAAAGACAGCTAAATTCTTGTATCTGCTTCTGCGTTTCAGTCTGTTGTGATCTATTGTTTAGTTGAAGCATATGACGATGATCTGGCTGCACGCAGGAAGATTTCGTGGATCCCCCAGAGGGTCTCAGGGAACCCCCCAGGAGTCCTCAGCCCACACTTTGAGACCTCTATTTGTAGATAGGGTGGGAAAGCCCTTTTAGACTGTGGGGTGCTGGTTGTTCCCCAGGTGGGCACCCTCTCCAGTTACTGAGCTCCATCCTTTCCTATCTGCCCCTCCCCCCCGCCCCCCTGCCCCGAGGGCCCGGGCTATTTTGGGACCATGGTCCACTCTTTGTGTTTCCCTTTGGGAAGCTTGGTGGTGTGCAAGATCCCCTTTTACCTGCCCTTTGCCACCCTGGACTCATTCTCCTTCTGACTCCATTTCTCCTATCTCTTCTGCTCTGAGCTCCGTTACCTGCCTGCTCACTGCTGCCTACCACAGCTTCTCCTGGCACCTGCATAGGGAGCCCACGGCTTTAGATGGCAAAGGAGGTCAGGATCCGAGGACGAGCCATTGTACCATTTGGGTGCCAGTCTCACGTACCCTTGGAACCCTTTCTGAGCTGCCACGTAGAATCTAGTTGCTGGCAGGGGGCCTCAGGAGCCTCTCACATCCCCTTCTTCCCAGGACAGCACCCCTGTCACAGGATTCAGCCTCATTCAGTGGGCACCACGGCCCCCCTCCCAGCCCTGCCCCTGCCCCTCCCCTCATCAGCGCTGCAGTTTCCTTTTTGCTTTCCTTGGTTGCTCTTTGGCTTAATAGGCTATCAGCTAGAACTTGTTGGAGAATTGTTCTTGTTTCTCTAGCATGAGGACTATTTATCCTCCATAAAGTTTGATGAAAACCCTCTGTCCCGAGTCTCAAATTTGGTATCTGCTGTGGGTGTGAGCTTTATACGCACTCCTGGTCATTATGCTGTGTGTGGATCAGCACGGGAAAAGGGGAAACCATCCACCTGAGAATCAGCCAGATGCAGCAGTCCAGATGCTTTAGAATGGCAGCCAGGCAATGCCTCTCAGTGACCGTGTAACCTCAGGCAAGCGATTTACTCTTGCGTCATTTTTTTTTCACGCTATAGAGTAGGGCTGTTAAGGAACGATTCCTACCTTACAGCACCGTCCTAAGGATTAACAACCCAGCCCAGGACGAGTGCCTAATAAGTGGTAACTTCCAGCAGTATCACTACTGTTACTGCTATCTTTTCTTTCACTCGGATTGCTTGCTTGCCTTCTTGAGTTGAGCACCATTGTTTGCACCAGTCACTGTGGATGTTCTGGTGATGTCCCGGTGTCAGTTAGGAGTTCGAGAAGATCCAAGTTGGCCCCTGTACAAGGGGCTCTAGGTCACTACTGCTCTCCCTGTGTGAAGGCCCAAGAGAATGGGTCCCAGAAAAATTCACTGGGTTGCCCTGGGCTGAACTGAGTCCTGAAACCAGGCCTTGTAACTCTTGACCATTCAGTCCCAGTGGATTTCCAAGGACTCCAGACTCTGATCAAAACATTAGTGATGTCCACGGGGTAGTGGTGTGCCGGGGGCATCCTGGAAACCCTGTGCAGTGGGCCACTTTGGACCATTCACTGAGCTAGAGATGCCTGGGCAGGCAGCCATGCAGTTCACGGTGCCCACCCAGCTGCGGCAGCTTTGGAGCTGAATAAAAATCACGAGCACAGAAGCATGAGCCTGACTAAGCATGACCAAGTGTGAGCCTGGTCAGGAACTGCTAGTTGCCAACTCAGGATCCATTCTGATGTCTGATGTTAGAACTCTAGTTTTATTTGGGGTGGTAGATACTCCTGCTAACATCCACTTCTTAGCCTCTCTGCAGCGGAGGGTGGCCCCATGACCTCATTCTAGCCCAGCACTTGTGAGTATGGGATGTGGGGGGCCACAGAGAGGGCTCCCCTCAGCTGGAGTCTTCCCTTCTTGCCTCTCTCTGGCCAACTGAAGGATGGATATGGTAGAGCCCCAGCACCCTTCTGTCAAGTAATACCAGAGACCACACAGGATGCTAGAGCAGAAAGGTAGAGGGAGCCTGAGCCCCTCTGTTAACACCGTTGGGACTTCCTGCATCTGGCTTCCTTTATAAGAGAGAAAAGGACTTCCATGTGGTTTGAGCCACTGTTACTGTAGGTGTTCTGTTATCTGTAGCTGAATCTAATCCTATCTGATAAAGAACCCCTGGAAACATTCTGTTATCTAACATCAGAGCTAAGGCATAATTAAGAATTCCCCTTCTGTTGCACCTAATTGTATTTATCCATTTAACCATTCCTCATTCAGCAGATATTGAGTTACTCTTCTGTACCAGGTACTGTGCCAATGGCTGCATTCCAATTAATATTGCTGAAATTAATCAGAGACATTTCCCCAGCATGCCCTACCCTGCTGCATGCAGGCTTCTTAGGAGCTGTGTGTCTCACACGCCATAGGACCTCCTGGAGGCCACAGGGCATGTGGAGGGGGCAGAGCCCAGCAGAGAGAGGCAGGGTATCTCTGGGTTCCTAGGGACTAAGGAGGAGATACAGCCCTCCCATCCGGGCAGTGCCAGGAGACCTCACCAACACTGGCAGGGCACTGATACACCTGCAAACGTCAGTGGTCTCAGAGCCCCAGTGCTCAGTTGCCCTTGGCTTCTGCTCCTTTCATGAACTCCCATTTAAGGGGGTCAGGACTGCTAGGCAGGGCTGGGGGGAAGTAGAAGAACCCTGGGGAAGACTGGAGGGGGTTGGACATTTCAGCTACCCAGGAGAAAGAGTGTGATAAAAGTTAGTAGGAAAGTCATGTGGCCACCCAAGTTTTTACCTGGGGATAGGAGACAACCCTTGTCTCCCAGGTAAACTTAGCAGGATGATGGAGACAAAAGTAGGTATGCTTTCTATGTGCATCCCAGGAGTTGTGCCTACTCTGCCCAACTCAGGGCAGGGCTGTGTTCTTTCCCCGTGGAGATGCCTTTGCACAGGACCTGAGTTGGAGTTGGTCCTGCATGCCTGGAAGTAACCTCATGGATCAGCTCGGACTCCGCTCCAGGAAGGAAGTGGACACGTCAGCCCCTTGTCACTGTGCAGTGCCCAGCCATGGGGAGATCAAAGCATGGTTCTCACGGGGAGGCATGGTAGCTCAGCAACGTGGCAGTGCTCTGGGTCTACTCTACCCTGATGTGGAGACAAGGGAAACAGGATGCATAGCTTGCAGGGGGCCGGCTGCCCTGTAGAAGCAAGGTAACCAGCACATTCTAGCACGGAGGGGCACACAGCACGGTGGAGGAAATAAAAGCCCGGAGTGACTGATGAGCTCTGCAGACCAGTGAAGGCTGCTTGAAAGAGGTCGTGTCACAATTAACTGTAAAGAAAATCTAGGAATTAGCCCTGTCAAGGCACAGCAGCATGAAGCAACTCTGCAGGGCAGAAGGTGTGATGTGGGGTGCAAGGGGCCCAGAGCAAGGCTGCGAGGGCACTAAGGGGTACAGGCTTCATCCTGGAGGGGATTGTGGAGGCAGGGCCAGGGTGTCCGAAAGGTCACTGTGCCAGTTGTTGGGGGGCCGGGCTAGAAACTGCTGGTCAGTAGGCTCTGCCTCCATCTCCTCAGAGGACGAGGTTTGGCAGGGCCCGGACACCAGTCACTGCCACGGCCGTATTCCAGCCTGAAAGAGGTGACCTGCTCTGGGCCTTGGTGGCTCAGGAACTCGTTGCTCCTCGGCTCCCGGCCGGCTTGAGTGGGCCGTGTCTGTCCTACCTGTCTCTGCACGTGGCGGACACACATGGCTGCTGCACTGGTGAACCACCTGGGGACCCCATGTTCCCGTCTGTGCCCGGCTGGGACCCTTGCGGCAGGACATCCCACACACCACCTCTGTATTCTTTGCCTCTGCCTTTCTACACCTCCCTCCTGCAGCCTGCCCGGAGCCGAGGGACTGCCTCCATGAGTGTTAGGGACATCATTTATAGGAAGGAGTCTGTCACCGCAGCAACCCCAGCCAACGGCCGGTGTCGGGCCTGCAGTCTCCGACTGGGTCCACAGAAGGCACTGCAGCGAGAGCGACTGGTTGGCCCCCGCTCATGTTGGCGGGTTTGCTGGTAATGCAGGAGGAGGGACCAGCAAAGTGGCTGGAGCAGCCGGCCCTGGGCTGCCAGTGAACCAGGCAAGCAGATAGTGTGGGCAGGCTCTGGGTCAGGCCACAGGCTCCTCACAGCTGCTGTTTCTCCTGCATCCTGCGTAGCCCATGTGTCCAGGGCCCGTCGGCCGGACTTTGCAGTGACCCCAGAAATGCTTGGCTCATTGCTGGGGCTTCCCTAAATCATGTGCCAGCTGCTTGGGAAATGGGTGGATTTTTCTGTGTGACTGGGAGAAGCCCTGCTGCCAGCGGGGGAGCTGGGAGTTGTCGGCAGTTTGGAGAGATATTAATAGCTGAGCAAGGGCTGAAGGTTGGACAGTGTCCCAGGCATGCGCTCGCCCCTCACAAGCAGCAGCGCTCAGGGGCAGCTCTGGCTTCCCTCCTTGACTGCTATGGGCCTGCCTAGAGGACCTACAACATGGGAGCCCTGGCTCCTCGAGGCCCCCTAGCAGTGGCAGAATGGGGGGAGGAGGTGGGAGAGGCCCTGGCCCCCCCGCCACATACAAAGCAGTGCCCCTGCACTTCTGTAATGTGACAGGCTTCTAAGTAAAAGTCCATTGGACAACAGCTCCTTAGTCCAAGTTTGAAAGCCACTGGGTTAGACATTCTCTGAGAACCCTTCTAACTCCGCATTATAAGATGTTATGATGCGTTGTATAACTTAGTAACTTACATCTCTTTTGGCACTTTGATTTTTCCAGATGTACTTCCAAGCAGTGGTTTTTAGCCAGTCTTTTTTCTATCCCTAACTCACCTCATGACCCCTCTCCATAAGGAGCAGTGTCTCACTCTGGATGGGGTTGCCGGGGAGCTGGGAGAGGCTATGGAGATGGGAAAGAGCTTAGTATAGATGGAGGTGAGGGGCTTTTTAGGAAGTATCAAATGGGATTGCAGTTTGGCTGGGGTAGGGGGTGTGGGGGGTGGGGAGAATGGGATGGGGTTAATTTATTTAGCAGCTGCTATGTACCAGGCACTGTTCTGGGTGCTGGGGAGTTAGCCATAAACAAGACAGTGTCCTACTCTCCAGGAGACAGAATGTCAGGTGCTGGTAAGTTGAGGACAGTAAGGGGTGTGTGTTAGGAAGAGCTGGGGAGTGTCTAATCAGCTAGGTCGGTGCTGGCTAGAAAGGGACCTTTCTTACATGGAGGACCATAGGGGAAGGGAGGGAAAACTGAAGGGGGAGAAATCAGAGAGGGAGATGAACCATGAGAGACTATGGACTCTGGGAAACAAACGGGGTTTCAGAGGGGAGGGAGTGGGAGGATGGGGTAACAGGGTGATGGGTATTAAGGAAGGCATGTGTTGCGATGAGCACTGGGTGTTATATGCAACTAATGAATCATTGAACACTATATCAAAAACTAATGATGTACTATACAGTGGCTAACTGACCATAATAATAAAAAAGAAAGAAAGAAAGAAAGAAAGGGACCTTTGAGCTGAGAATTGAATGAGAAGGTGGCACTCATTGGAAAGGTCTGGGGGAGCTGACCTGGGCCAGAACTCTGGAAAGGTCTTCCAGCAGAAGGGTGAGCTAACTGAAAAGGCCCTGGGGTGGAAATGAACTTGCATGTGCACAGGGCAGAGAGAGGCCAGTGTGGCCAGAGCCCAGTGGGAGGGGCGCCAGGGCGAGGCCAGCCAGAGGAGAGGTCCAGTGAGCAGGCCTCCGTGGCTGATGGGAGGCAGCTGGGCTGTCGCTCTGAAGGAGTGGGACAGTGGAGGTGGTCGCTGTGAGGAGGTAGAACCAGTAGGGCAAGTCTGTCGAAGGGAGGACAGAGTAGTTGGCCCTTGTTTAGTTCAGGTACACGAGCAGTGGCTGGCTGGGTTCGGGAGAGGATGGTGAAAGGTGGCTGGATGTGAAATGTGTTTGAGGTTAGCGTGACCAGATTCACCAGTGGGTTTGAAGAGCTGGATTAGAGAGAGGGGCAGAATCAAGGAAGGCTTTCAGCTCTTGTCCTGAACTGCCGTGTACACAGGAAAGGAAGGGACACTTAGGGGCGAGGGTGTGGAAGTGACAGTGCTGCCCTAGCCCCCAAGCATTCAGAAGTCCCGGGGTGGCCCCGTATTTGGGGGCCATGAAATCTAAGCCTTAGGGCATTTGGGAAGCAAGTGTGCTTGTGGCTGTGCTCGAGAGCCCTTGAGAGACATCCTGTGGTGCCTGGGGCTTGGACATAGCAGGGAGGCCTGGGTCTGGGCTGCCCCTGCTCTGAGCCAGACTTGAGGGGGCGCCCTCTGCCCTGTTCCAGCTCACCCCTTCTCTGGAGGACTGCCATCACAACCTTCTCGGGGCCAGCCTGGACAAGCTCCACTCCAAAATGGGGCCCTGTTTTTGCACACTCCTGCTACTCTGTCAGGGTGAGCCACCCATTCTTCAGTTGAACAGCAATATCCCAAAGAGACTACAAAACCCAGTACAAAAGCCATGAAAACTTCATAGCCAGGCTAGGATTCTGACCCTTAGCTGTCATTAGCCTCATCTCTGACTGTCCAGAACATTCTTCGGTAGCATCCCCAGCATGCCAATGATCGTTCCCACCGTAAGATGCTCACAGCTTCAGAATGTAGTTTGTTTCTTTGCTTGAGAGCTCTGATAATTAGAGCTTTCTCTATGTTGGGCATCCATGGAAATTCCCTGAATGGTTCTGCCCTCTAGAGGTACAGGTCTGTCCCTATCCAAATCCAGCCTTTGAGATGGTGAAGATGACATTGAGACCTCTTGCCTTCTCTGTGTAATCGACTTTCTCCAGACCCCAGCCCCTCGTTCTCATTTTCATAGGAGACATGGGTTCTAGAAACATTTGTGATCCTGGTCCTCGCCCACCTTAGGAACCATCGTAGTTTGGTCCTCTTAGATTCGAGACTCACACATGAATTCAGTTTCTGCTATGTCATACAGAGCGCCCCTTCCTCGCCCCTGAAATTTCCAACTTCTGTGTTGCCTGTCTTGGGGGAAAGTGCTGCTGATGGGGGAGATCTTCTTTTTCTCAGACAGCTTATTGCCTGCAAGTCTCTTCAGCTGATTTGCGCGTAATTGAATGATCTCTAAGCCTTGAATAGAGCAGTGTGTAATCATTTGGATCCCTGGGTAAAGGAGGTTTCTTCCCTCTGCACTCCAACTTTGAGGTATCTCATCACCCTGAGTAGCTCATTCATATTCTCCAGCTCGTCTAGCCCCTGGGGACTGGTGCTGCTGCTCGGGCCTACCTGGGATGAGGGCAAGGCAGACATCGAGCATGCCTAATAGTTCCCATTTCTTGCTCAGGAGTTGCTATCATGGCCATTGATCCAGTGAGCCCAGGTTCTTTGTTATTCCCAAAACTAAGACAATTCCAGGGTGGTGATAGCACGGCTCCAAATTGGGAGGGGTGGAGTCTGTGGGGAGCCTGCCCAAGGAAGGTCCCTCCAGAGCCAGCAGGGGAGGTCTGCCTGGGGACAGACACTGAACTCCCCTAAGGGGAGGTGGTTTAAGGCACAGCTTTTGGGGTACTGGGGAGCCCATCAGACTCCCCTTCAGCAGAGGGAAGATGTGGTGCCTCTCCTAGCATCTGTGCAGCCTTACTCCTAGGTCAGGGGGAGAGGCTACCCCCAAATAGGTGCCTTAAAACTGTGGGAGAAGTGACCCACTCCTGGTGGGGGGTTGGGAGGAGACATGCCCTGGATGTCCAGGTACCAGTGAGTGGACAGGAGACGGTGACCGTCACAGGAGGGAGTCCTACCCTGTGATGGTCCTGCCCTGGGCTCATCGCCACCACCACCAAGGGAGCAGTGAGCATACTGCCCAGGGTGCTGCCCAGAAAGAGCTAATGGGTTTTGGGGAGGCTAAGCCTGGAAGGGTCTTGATAAGACTCGTGTCCAGCTAAGGGCTTTTTGTTTGTTGTTTTGCAAGATGTATGTGGCAGTGCCGCACAGCCAGGCAGGAGAGGCATCAGGGCTGTAATTCCAGCGTGAGCCCAGACCCGGAGGCACTGCAGAGACATGGGAACAGTAGGTGCTTTCCACTCATTTATGTATTTAATTTAAAAGTCATGTGTACACATGAGGAGACATGCAAGACCGCGTAAAACTGAGCGCCTCTTTTCTGCCAGCCCTTCATCCCGCTTGCCAGAGAGCAGCCACCGTTAACCCCTTCTTGTCTAGCCTTTAAACCCATTTTAATGCATATTCAAGCATATATTTTACCCAAATGGAATCATACAATATTGTTCTGCAGCTTGCTTTTTTTCACTTTAATAATACGTCTTAGAGTTCTTTCTCTGTCGGCTTCTATAAACCTTTCTCATTCTTGTTAATGATTGCATAGCTACAATCATAGATTCTTTAAGCTGGAAAGAACCTTCAAATCAATGTGATCTAATTGCCTCATTTTGCCACAACCTGGAGAGGTGAGGTGACTTGCCGGAGGGCACAGGGAGTCAGTGAAAGGGAAAGATTCCTCCGAGAGCTGTTTGGAAGGAAGAGCTTCCCAAGGGGCCGGGTATCGGGATGACAGATAGGCATGACCACTCCTAGCTGGCTGCGTCTTACCAGCAGCGTCCTCTCCATCCATCATTCTGGACTGTTGGCAGCAGGGGGAAGGGCGGGAAGACAAAGCCTTTTGGTGGGGGAGAGGAAATGACATCCCATCTGCACATGCTGGTGTTCAGTTCACAAGATACTTAAGTGGAAATGTCATCTCGGCCAGTAGAAATGGGAGTTCAAGTTCCAGTGATAAGCCCCCTGCCTTGATCAGTAGGAGACACCACCCATCATTTGGAGAGCAAGCATTTCCTTAGAAGTCCCTAGATCTCCAGTGTGTTCTTTGCTGTAGGTCTTGTTAGGCATCGAAGCAGAGCTCAGTGGCAGGAGGCTGTGACTCGTGTTGGCACCAAACTTGTCCCTTTGCTGTATTTGCTGACCCCACCTGCCACTGCTGCTTCTGGCCTCCGGCATCCTACCTTGTCACGTAGGTGAGGAATGAAAGAAAGCCTTCTGAGGGAGCTCCTGGCTGCATGTGTGTAATAATGCGGTAACCCTCACTTAGGACAGGTCAGAAGGTGAGACCTCCGGCCTCAGAGGTACGTGAGAATAGGCATTTATACGTTAGCGAGCTTTCTGCTTAGCAGTGCGCAGGTGAGAGCTGAGAAGCCGGCTAGTCCCACCCCAAGGGTGGGTGTGTACCCCAGAGCTGCCCGCTCCCTTGCCAGGACTGCAGACTAGAAAGGGCACATCTTCCTGGAACATCAACTTTATGTGAAGTTTTGGGGGGAGAAATGCCATTTTTATATTAAAGCAAACACTGCTTTTATGGAATAGCATGGAAAATTCAAGTTACCTTTTAAGATAAAATAAGTAATTTCAGAGTAATTTTATTTTTCCTTGCCTCGGGCAACTTCCAGCTTTACCCCCTAGACCCTGGAAGGCATGTGTTCTCTCTTCTCTGCTATCTGGGACTTTGTTGAAGCGTTAGAACCAGGAAATTGGCAGGGCCCTAGGCAGCTCCAGCTGGGGTCTCTTTTTCCGTCTGTGTTGGACTGGGTTTGCGCCTTCCTGACCAGCTTCTCACAAGCTCTGCTCTGTGTTTGCTCTGAGCTCAGGTGTTTCTCTCCCAGACTTTGTTTCGCATTGGCCCCAACCCACCCTGATGACTTCCTCTTGTGTGACCGCCATCACCACCGGCCAGGCTGAGGATTGGCTGCCCTTTTGTCCTATCAGCTAGAGCGAGGAATTCAGGGCCATTGGGTACAAAACCTATTCCCTGAGGCCTCTACTTCTGGAGGGGCAGGGTGGGCCCATTGAACCTGGAAGGGAACACAGACCAGTAAGTGTGTGGTGGTTCTAGTCCAGCCAGCTGTGGCACAGAGGAGAATGGGAGACTTCAGAAGGGAGAGTTGATGAGTGTGGTGGGCATCTTTCCCTGATGGGTTCTCGCCCCACAAGAAACTTTTCCCCTAGTGAGAACTCTTGGGCAGGCTCACTTTCCTCATATCCATCCAGGTGGAAAAATGTCCCTATTAGCCACGCCTCGTGGTCTGAACAGTACCTTCTACTGCCGTGGCCCAGACTGCCATCTAAGATGGTTATCTCCCCAGAAGTGTGGTCAGTTCAGCCCCCCTGCATGGCCGTGTCCTGGAGAAGGGGACAGGAGCTGAAGGAGGGCTAGAGGAACAGAGCATCACGTGGGAGAGAGAGTGGCGCCCACTCTCACCCGGGACCTGACCTGACAGACACATCCTTCCAGTAGGGCTGTTGTCTCTGTTCAGCGAGGACAAGCTGGCACTGCTTCGGGAACCATTAACCCTCGGTGTCTCTAAGCGCTGTGAGCGGGGCAGGCTACCTGCATAGGAGCGTCATGGTTTTCAGCAAACAGCAACTCTGGAATACTTCTCTCCTCTTAGGTATATACAGTGGTGCTGCTAAGGGTTAATGTGCTGGAGAGGGGTGCTTCTTTTTTAACTAGGTCATCACCATGAGCAGAGCAAGCTTGCCTTTTCCCCTGATTTGGTCCTGTTTATTCTTTCCTGGCTTTTTAACTGCAGGGCGTTTTTACTCTCTGTTATCTGATGGAGAAAGTGTAGCCATTTGATGGTTTGAAGAGCCAGACAGACCTGGGTTTATATCTTGCCTCGTCTACTCACTGGCTCCGTGACCTTGGACACTTTCTTCATCTCTGAATGTTTTCTCATCTATAAAAAGGAGATGATGTTCCCGGACATCTCTAGCTGATGGAATTTGATGAGATCGTTTGCAGTTGGTTTTGAGAACCTCTAGCCATTCTTTCTTTCATTCTGTCCCCCTAGGGCCTTTGGCATGCCATTTGCTCTGCCTGAAATGTCCCTCCCATCCCTTCCCCCAGCTCACCAGTGTCTCGGGCTCAGCTTAGGCTCTGCAGCACGGAAGCCTTCCTGAGTGGACAATTCTGGTGTTTCTACCAAGTAGGATTGTGGCGTTGGTGAGACCTCCATGACCCTGTCTGTCTGTGGCATAGAGAACACAGAAAGTTACAGGGTTCCAGTAAAGATTACCTGTATTTGGAGAGCACCCTATAAAAGCCTTTCTCTGGAGTATTCCGCTTTGTTGGTTTTACAGTGACTGCCTTCACTAGACTTCCCACAGTTTCTGTCAGTTATGGGAGAGGAGCATCAGAGCTGTAGGGCCCAGCATGAGATCACCCCCTGCTCCTCGTCCTCCCAGCTGCCAGCTCCCACGCCCCTCGACTGCCCTTCAGAAGGGGGAACTCCCTGTTCTGGCCCCAGCAAAAGGGACATTTAAGAAAAATGTTCAAGTCTGTCTGATTTTGCTGCTTGCTGATACCTTCTGGGATTCCCTTTTCTTCACAACTGGGAAGTCACCTGTTAACAGACACGGTTACTTATTTATGGGCGCTAGCAATGTGCCAGGCACACATTCCCAGCGGAATCCTCTCAGCCACACCCCGCGGTGAGGTAGGCAGTATCGTTGTTTATACTTAGAGGTGAGGAATGTACAGCTCAGACAGGTTGCTTACTCACATGTGGTCGTGCAGGCCGCAAGCAGTGGGGCGAGGACACTAACCTGGATCCCTCTGATTCCAGAGCCAGTGGTTTCCGCCCCAGGGGAGCACAGTCTGCTTGACTATGAGGTAGGAACCACTCAAGTGCTGCTTTCACTACTTTCTACCCACCCCTTTGCACTGGCCCACTCGTACAATGCCTGCCTTCTACTTCTAGAACTTTCTGTCCTTAACCCTGTATTGAAGGTATTCACCTATGTAGCATGTCTCACCTGCTGGAGTGTCAGGTGCTTGAGAATAGTGTGGGATCTTAACTATGTGGTTTTTTTTTAATTACAATTCTCAATTGATGTATTTGTGTAATTATGAGCACAGAAAGGGTCCATATATTAACTTTAGCCCCCACACATGTTCATGCTTCTCTTCAAAGTTAAGAACGGAAAGGACAGTCTTGGAACCTACAGCAGACCATGGGGGAGGTGTGGGAGTGTAGCAGTAACACCATGTGCTGCGTTGACCACGGCTCTTCAGAGCTCTGGAGCCCCCACCCCACAAGGAAGAGGAGACCCATCTCACTGGGAAGGCGCTCTCTGCCATGGTCACCAGGATTGGCCCAGCTACTCAAGATAGGTCCTTAGCGTGAGACTGACTGTTCTTTAGAATATGGAGTAGCCTCTCATCCCCTCATCTTTGCGAAGGTTTGTATAGTGTCTTGACCCCTCAGAGCATTACTCCTGGTAAGATTGCCACCTTTCCAGAGGACTCTGGGTTGATGTGCCTGCATCAGACTCAGCTCTCCAGCTGGCTTCTCTTTGATGTGTTTGATGTGGTGCCCCTCAGACACTTCACTTCAGGCTGATGGAGTTCCCATCCGCACCCTGAAGTGAGTGTCCAGGAGGCAGTCGGCAGCTGTGGAAGGACACCTGTGCACCCAGGTCTGGCTCTTCGCCCTGGTGTGGCCTGGTGTGGCATGCTACATGGGCACAGCCCCCTCCATCACCCGGCACTGGTAGGCCACTTCACAGCTCCTCCATAGGCTCCTGAGGTTGCTTACTCTTTTGCAGGAGGCTTATCTTCTCGTGTAGTCTCTTCTGTAAAAAGAGGTGACATCAGTGAGGTCTCCACATTACGAGTGATAAAAAACACAATCTAAATGCTCAATTTTAAAGAGAGAGGAGAGGAGTAGGGAGACCACCCAAAACTTCAGAGACAAATCTGGTTTTAGGCGCATCTCACCTCTGGTCACGAGAGATACCCCAATCAGCTCTGCTTCCCCAGGAGCATTCTGTTCTCAGGTTTCATCAGATGGCCCTTCCAACTTCAGGCTCATATCATCACAGCACCCACAGGAGTGGGTCACTTTCACACGAGTGGAGACAGAAGTGCCCTGATGGAGGTGCTTGACCCCAACTGCCCCCGAGGTGAGAGCATGGGGCCTCCCCACACCCGTCTGTGTGGCCAGTGAGGTGCCCACCCTCCCAGGCTTAGCCTTGGTCCCATGCAGCATCACCTGCCAAACCTGGGCAGCGACGCGGAGGGGGAGAGTGAGTAGATGCTGGGCGGTAGAGCGATAGCTGTCTGCTGCACCACTGACCACCTGATTGAGGATTTGGGCTTTCTGCCTCCACCAGGATGTTAATTGTGTTGTGATCACCACCACCAATCAGCATCCAGTTGTGTTGTAATCCCACCCAATGTTCGGAAACAAGGCCAGTGTATTTCTGAAACTCCTTATTCCTGGTGGATGCAATTACTTTGACTAAGATAAGATTCTTCTCCTGATGCCATCACAGATCACAGAGATGCACACAGGCAGAGCCTAACTGTGATGGGCCCTGCATCTGCCAACTCAAAGCAGAGCTTCCAACTCAACTTGCTGACAGTTTTATCTCTCAGAAGTTTGAGGAAGAAACGAGAGAAACTGTGCTGAGCCAGAAAGGATTAGAGCAGCAGAAGGAACACGGGAGCCTTGGGAAGCAGTGCTTATGCCGCCCGGAGGGGAGGCAGAGTGCCCAGGGACAACACCATGGGCTTCCAAAGAAGTCTGGAGCTGGGGGATGCAGGGGTGTCTGCAGACTGAGGACAGCCAGCTGAACCTTGATTCTTCTAAGGGAAGGAGAGGTTCTAAAACATGTCCCAGAAGCTTGCTGGCCTCCTGGCAAACTTTTCATTAGATTGACATAGTTACAGTTCTGGGCACGCCTTGCTAACAGCTGTGTGGGCTCCTGTGACCACCTCCTTTTAAAGAGTTGTATGTCTTTTGTGTAGCAAATACTTCGTGGCTACCTGTTCTGAGCATGATCCTTGTTCTCTGGAAGCTCCTAGTTTAGGAGGAGAAAAACTGCAAGTAGCCCCTAAGTCACCACCATCCCTCTCACCTGAATTTTGTGGTGGCCTTCACCATTGGTCTTCCTACTGCTCTTCTGCCCCCCTGTTCCCCCCCCACCCCCGCCCCAGCAGCATTGTAGTCCGCAGGTGACATCCCTGTCACGGGGAGTAAAGTGCAGCCCCATGTGCTCTGTTCCACACTCCCCTCCTGCCGTCCTCCCCGGCCAAGACACTAGTCTCCCACACCTTTCTTTTTCTCTTCTCCTTTTCCTTTTCCCTTGTTCTTTCTGTTTTTTCCTTTTCTTTCCTTCTTACCTTTTTTTGTTTGTGTTTTCTCTATTGAAGTTTCTAGTACAGTTTAACTCCTCAGAGATGACTCTCCCTGCCCCTCTGAGGTGCAGAGGTGTGCCCCCACTTGGCTCTCCATCATCCTGCCCTGCTTGATTTCCTTTGTGCGCACGACAGCCACCTCCTTTACTTTCTTTTCTGTCTCCACGCTGGCCCATAAGCTCCTCAAGAGTGGGACTGTGCCTGTTCTGTTTGTTGCTCCCATGTGATCTCATCCTAATTCATCACATCTGCAACAGCCCTGTTTCCAAATAAGGTCATATTCTGAGGTTCTAGGGGTTAAGACTTCAACATACGAATCTGGGAGGGCACAGTTCCCCTCATAGCATTGCGCATCTGTGAGGGTTATGTGTGTCAGATGCTGTGCTCATGAGACTAGGCCTCTGCTCAGACAACCTGCTCACAGCCTGGACGCATGAGGGTGCTGGGAGCTGGGGCCTCCCCAGGAATGTACCACCTCTTGTTTGGCCCCGTGACCATTTGTGCTCTTTTTAATGGTGTTTTCCTGTTGTCTCCTGCTCCATTCTGTCCATTCTCCCCATGTACTCAAGTAGCCTGCCTTCTCTGTGTGCTCCAGACTGCATTCCACCCTCAGGTCAGGCCCACCCTCAATCTAGTTGGCAGCCATCCTGAGAGAGCCTCCTTAAGGGGGCAGTGTCTCCAGGAAGGGCAGTCTGGGTGTGTGGGCCCCATACGTGGCATTACAGCATGTGATAAAAGTGATGCTGTTGGACCACCAACAGAGGGTCAGCTCACACGGACTGGAGGAGTCCAGACGTCATCTCCAAGGAAATGAAATTGGAATCAGATCTGATAGGGTGGAATAGGGGGACCTCCAGAGGACAGAGGGGACTGTTGTCCAGGCTGGGACTCACACTGGCCAGGGAATAACCAAACATGCAGGTGAGGGAGCGACACTGAGCTTCATGGATGTTCCATGGAGCAGAGTTACTGCAGATGGACTTGAGAAACTGGCAGGGAGGCCAAGGAGGGCTTTGCCACCATGCCACAATGCTCAGGTTTTGTCCCAGAAGGCATGGAAATGTTGTTAAGAAAGGAGTAACAAGATGAAATTTGTGCTATAGAATGTAGAAGGAAGGTTGGAGAAATTTGGAGATGGGGAGAAAAGATACAAGGTTATTATGATTGTTGTGGGAAGAGACATGGAGGATCTGAAGTAGGGCGTATGGGAGGAAGGACGGAAAGGAAAGGACACATTTGCTGCTATTTCTAAGGTAGAACAACAGAAATTGGTGACCCTCAGGGTAATGAGGGAGTGAAGAGGTGGTATTCTGAGAGTTCTTACTGGAATAACGGAGTTTAAAAGGAAATTGGGGAAACTCTTACAACTCTCAACAACAGAAAGACAAACAACCCAATTAAATACAGGCGCAGAAAACACACAAATGGCCACCAGGTACATGAAAAGATGTCCAGTGTCATTAGTCATTAGGGAAATGCAAATCAAAACAATGATATACCACCTCACACCCACTAGGATGGCTCTAATTTTCTTTGTTTAAAGAGGATAATAAGTGTTGGTGATGATGTGAGGAAATTGAAACATTGTTGGTGGGAATGCAAAACAGTTCAGCCTCTGTGGAAAAGTTTGGCAATTCCTCAAAAAGTTAAACACAGAATATGCTCTAGCTCTACTCCTAGGTATATACCCCAAAGCACCAAAAACAGGGACTCAAACAAATACATGTACATGCATGTTCAAAAATGATGGTTGTGCAGTGTTATGATTATACTGAATGCCACTGAAATGTTCACTGGAAAATCATTAATTTTCTGTTATGTGAATTACGCCTCAATCAATATTTAAAAACAACAGGAAATAGCGCATTGGGTGTGTACATGTTGAGGACCTGTGGGGTATTTGGGTCCAGTGGGCAGCTGGGTGTGCAGACAGGGCTTCAGCATCATCAGCACTCAGGCTATGCTCTACGGGTCTCAGGCTGACAGGGTTTCCTTTAGAGACATCTGAAATAGGAGATTCCGGAAGTGACTTGGATTTTCTATAACTGTACTTCTGTGCAACACTTGGAGAGGGCAGATGACATTGTTTTGGGTCAGGTGGCTACCTGTTAAGATGACCAGGTCGCTTTATTATAAGTCAGATCACCATATTGGAAAGGTGCTAAGAAAGAGATCAACATTAGCCCTGAGAGTTCTCATTCTCACTTCAGTCAACATTTTTATTAGTGATTTAAAGACCTAGAACACCTAGTCATCAGATTTGCAAATTACCCAAAGCTTGGATGGATAGTGACTGTGTTGAATGACGGTCAAACCCATGTGCTGTTTGGGGCTGCCCCACATCTACTTTTCCTTCCTTTTGGTGTCAGGGTCTGGATTTCTATTTGGATGCCTCCCTTTCCTGTCCATATAGCCCATGTGCTTCTGAGTGAAGCGAACCCAGTGCCAAGTCCAAGGTGGTCCCTGGTTAGCTTAAATTGATCTTCATATCTCACCATCCTGGCCTTCGTGGTTAAGTCAGATTGCAGGATTGTGTGGGCTTCAGAGAGCACAGTGTCTTTTCTTGCTCTTTCCCTTCGCCTTTCCCATTAGTGAGAGTACCCTCCCGTCACATACTAGCTGTTCTATTTTCCAGCCCTGTGTCAACAAGGAAGCACGGAGCCCCTAGAAGCTGCTGGCAACCACCTTGCAACCATGAGGAGAACCCGGCTTAGGATGAAGCCAACCTAAAGAAAGCAGAACAGGGAGGTGGAAGTAACCAAGTTCTTGGTGACCTTGTTCAGCCACTTGACCTCTTACCTCAAGTACCACTGGACTACATAAGCCAGCAATTCCTCTTAGTGTGCAGACCACTTTGAGTCTAATTTTGTACTACCTGCAACCAACAGTGTCCTGACTGACACAGTGAAAAATCAGTCACTGAAGATCTCACCAAATCATACTCACTAAATTCAATGTTTGTTAAATTTTTACATTGAAATTTGGCCAGAATAAATGTTGGGCTTTTTTTCCTTGGCTCTAGAAAAGTTATTGCACAAGTACTTTGTAGCAACATATATGGAAAAAACCTGGGAGTTTTTGTTGACATTAAGGTCAGTGTGATATGCAGTTAGAAAGACCCAATTCTAATTTCCCAGTCATTTTGCTTAGCACCTCTGTGACCTTGGCAGTTGAGATATTGTTTGTAAGTTTCCCAGCACAGCACTTGGCTCAGGGTAGGTGCTGATATAGCTTAGCAGTGGCAGAGTGGTCGTGATGTATGCATACTTCCAGCTTCAGGAAACAAAAAGCCAGACTCTAACTAGCTCAACCCATAAGGAAACAGGAGACTCAGAGTGGTGCAGCCTCTGTGGTGGGCTTCATCCACACACTCTGCCTGCTTCCCCCTGACTCTCTTGGGTTTGCCCTCCTCTGACCATCCAGAGCAAGAGATGCCAGCCGAATCTCAGAATTCCCGGCATCACCCCAAGTTTCACTCATTCTGACAGGACTAGCTTAGGTCACTCGCCACCCCTGTGGCCAGGCCACTGGCATGCACTGGTTGGCCTGACCTCGGTCACACACTGCCACCCCCAGATCTGGGGTTGTGGTCTGCTTCCCTCAAACCATATGCATTCCCCGAGGGAAACTGGGAGCTTGGGAGAGGGAGAAAAGGAATGAGTGCCAAAGAGGCCACCAACAAGAATTGACTCAAACGGAATCATCCCAAAAGCTAATGTTGTTTAAGACCATGTTCATGCAGGTGTAATCTATATGAGAGAAGAGGCAGTTGTCTCCCTAGTCTGACTTCTCTTGGACTTACGTTCCATTCTGGAACATTCTGGAACGACTGAGGCTCTTTCCAAAGGGTGCCCACAGGGCTGGGGGCACATTTGAAACCATGCCACGTGAGGAAGGTTTGGGTGCTGGTAAGAGAAGACTCAGTGGCCCCATGGTACCTGGAGGGTCAGTTTCTCCTGCAAGACCAGAGTGAAGTGGCACCAATACCACTGACATGCACTGAGTGCTTCTTGCATTACTAGGTCTTGCACCACATTCTCCTCCTGCCTTGTCCCCCTCCGTCCTTATCGTATTGCTTTGAGGGAGGCACCACACCTACTAAGTAGTTACCATCCTCCTTTGGTAGTTGAGGAAGCCAAGGCACAGAGAGCTTAAGTAACCTGCCTGAAGGCACAGAACAGTACTCGGCAAAGCCAGGCTTGAATCTCATGTTTTCAGTTCAGGTTTCCCTGGCCTTAGAGCAGTGAATGCCAACCTTAGCTGTACATGAGAATCCCTTGGGAAAGCTTCTTTCAAATACTGATGCTGGGGTGCTTGGGCGGCTCAATTGGTTAAGCATCCAACTCTTGATTTCGACTCAGGGCCCTGGGATTGAGTCCCGAGTCAGGCTCTGTGCTCAGCAGGGAATCTGCTTTAGGATTCTCTCCCTCTCCCTGGGGCCATTCCCCCGCCCCCATCAGATAAATAAATAAAACTTAAAAAAATAAAATAAAATACTGATGCCTAGGTGCCACCCCAGACTGATCATCAGACTCTGGGGGTGGGCCCAGGCCTTATGCTTATAATTAAGTTGCCGTGGTGATTGTAATGCCAGGGTTGAGGACTGCTGGCCTAGAGTGTAAACACCAAGCCAAGGGCCCCAGTGTAGTTGCCTTCAGAAACTCAGTGAGAATTCAGATCTCTGGAGTTGCAGGTATAAAACCATACGGACATATAAGGACCGTGCTGAACTAAGGAGGGTAGGACCCAACCAAGAGCATTCAGTTTTTTTAAAAAATTAACAATGCTATTGAAACAAAGCCCATAGGAGGCCCACCTTCTGCACACCTGTGCTTCTCAAACTTCACATGCACACAGATCACCTGGGAGCTTGCTAAAGAGCAGGTCTGGGGCAGGGCCTGTGGTATTCTGTGTTTCTAATAAGCTCCCAAGCGATGCTGCCACTGCTGGTTCATGAGCCATCCTTTGATTTGCAAGGCTGTATCCTGCCATGCTGCCTCAGACTGACCAGGTGGAGGTTAAGCTGAGAGCAAGGGGTGCAGACTTGTAGCAGCCTGCCTGGGGGAGCTTCTCTCTTGTGGCAGTCTTCAGAGAGGGACTAAGGCCCGCTCTCAGGCGTGTGTGGCCAGCCTCCGGCACAGAGGGCAGAGTCTCCTAATGCTGAGAATTGCTGAGTGTGGTGCCCCGCTGGGAGCCCTGCTCTGCTGTTCATCTGGACGTGGAACTTTAGGTATCAGCACAAAGAGCGGAAACATCTGGTTAATGCCACTGTGGCCTACATGTACTGCACCTGAAGGTCTGATTAGCTAGGTCCTGAGAGAGCCCACACCGCAGCCCCATGTCATCCCATTGCCTCTTTCTTCCCCACAGAATTCCCAGCCTCAGAGGGGTCATAGCCCTGGGGTTGTTTTTGAGAGTTTTACTCTGCTACTCTCTGTTGCAGAGAATGAGCAATTCACAATATCAAGACTCTTAATTTTACTCAGGGTCAGCTCACCAGTAAGTGACAGAAATGGAATTAAAATTCATGTCTTCATTTTTTTTTTATTTCTCTTACTTTCTGTTGTGCTCTGCATTTTGTTTTCAAACTGTTTAGGTATTCACTTAGCCAAACATGTTTCTGCAGATGTAAAAACCAACTAACCAGCAGCACCAAGCATGGCTGGCTGCCGAGCTTTTGTGTTGGGGCAGCAACACGGCCCGGCTGGACAGCCCTGCCTCCTTCCACATCCTGCCAACGGAGTGATTACGGCGGTAGATTACCTTGTCAGTCCTGTTTACTGCAAGCACACCGCTGACTTCCCTCCTTGTCTACCCTCACGTGGCTTCTGTCCATCTAGGTTAAGTGCCGTTCTGTATTTAGCAGCCATTTGAAGCTCTCTGCTTCCCTTTCTCCTTCAATAACTACTTCCTGGCCTCAGTCTGGCTCCGCGCTTCCTGTACAGGCATTGGGTCTGGGTAGACACTCAACCTTCCACATACCGTAGGCGTTTTTTAAAACATCTTTTTCACATACCACTTTAAATGGGACTTTGATCTTTTTGCCTTTAACTGTTTACCATACTTCTGCTGTGCGGTTTTTCTTGAATAATCCCAATCCTCTGAATTAATTTTTTCTGGTCCCTTTCCAAACACTGTAACGTGGAATCTTCCCTCCAGACTCTCAAATAGAAGCTGACCCTACACTTCTGACCGGCCCCTTCTGTAGCTCCCCCAGCTTGTTTGTGAGGAGTCCGACAGTTGAGTCAGCCCTGCGTGGTGCTGACAGATTGCTGCGGGGGCTGTGGCCCTTTCAGGGAACTACGGGGCACCTTGTGTGTGTGTCCTGTGGGGCGTGCTGGTCCTTTCCAGCCTCGATCACCCAGGAAATCACCAAGGACTCCAAAAGTGTGGGTCTTCTCACCCAGACACACCTCAATTCCACACAATGGAAAATAGCTCTCGGAGAAAGGGACTCATAAATAGAACTGGTTGCTGCTAGAGGAGAGGGGGCCTGAGGGTGCAAAATAGGGGAGGGGCAGTAAGAAGCCCAAACTTCCAATTAGTTATAAAGTAAGTAAGTGATCAGGATGGAAAGTACAGCATAGAGAATATAGTCAGTAATATTATAACTTTATATGGTGGCAGATGGTGACTAGAATTAGCATGGTGAGCATCTTATAATGTATATAAATGTCGAGTCACTATGTCGTACACCTGAAACTAATATAATATTGCAGCTCAACTATTCTTTGAAAAAAAATTTTTTTAAAGAAAAGTTCTTAGATGATCAGCACTCACCTAGAGGTCTGGTGGCTAATGTTTAGTATTCAGTATAAATCAAAATTATAAAAAACCTCTACAGTTATTGCTAATTAACACAGCTTTACATTTATCTAGTGCTTTACAGTATGTGTGCCTGTGTATGTGTGCATTGTGTGTATGTAGATGCCTAGGGCTCTGTTTTCTTCACCCTCTTGTAAGGAGGGTAAATCCTACCCCCAGTCACACACACACAGCAGTACACACATGCACACACACACCCCAGAGGCAACTGAAATGCTAGGAGGCTTAGCTAAACACACAGAGGAGAAGAGGTGTGGTCCAGAAAACCCAGCTCTGAGCCTTAGACTCTTCATTATGGCACAGCAGAAAGTGACAGGGATCTTTTCTCTCTGACTTTTCACAAATGTAAATACTTCTAGGAGGGTCTCACCTAGAGCCACTGTGACAACACTAATTAGCAGTTCACATCTTTGCAAGGTTCAGATAGCAGCCAGCCACGTGTGTTAGGAAAGAGGACATGGAGATGTCCAGGGAATGTGGGGTGCCTGGAACGGCAGGATGGGGGTGCCCTGGTGGAGGAGGGGAGGGGCACGACATGATGGGTTGTTGCTTCAGGAGTGTTCCTGCAGCCACGAGGAGGGCAGATCCTAGGAGGGTAGGCCCAGGATCGGAGGCCCAGCAGGTAGAAAGTTGTCAGCTACTTTAGGCCAGAGGTGATGAGGGCAGAGCTGAGGCAGCAGGTAGAGTCCAGAGACCTGCAAGGTCCAGAGTGAGCTGAATAACAAGACCTTTGTTCGTTCAAGTATGGATCAATAAAGTAAAAAAGCTAACCCCAGGCTCATGCGGTTCCCAGTCCAAGTTGGGGAAACAGTCATGTTAACAGGATTGCCTCACGCTGTGGGAAATGCTGCTGAAAAGCATGGTACAGAGTACCGAGAAGGGAAACATCAGTTTTGTGTGGTGGGTAGGAGAGGAATCACACTGCCCAGCAGAGGGGACGTTGTTGGGTCTCGAAGCACAAATCAGAGTTCCTCAGGAGGGCAGGGTAGAATTGGCAGAAGAAACAATACAGAGAGCACGACGGAGGCTTGGAAGATGGTGAGTTGTCTCAGGTGAAGGGCAGAACCCACCAGGGGCAGTGCCGAGGTTGTTCATTACGAAGGGCCATCTCAAAGGGAGAGTCAGAGGCCACTCTGCAGACGGGGGGAGGGCGGGACATGGAAAGTTTTAAGCTGAGAGGCATAGTTAAGGATTGCTCCCACAGTGGTAAGCCTCAAGGGGAGAAAGTAGCAGGAGGACCAGTGTGGTGTACGAGTGCAGGACGTCCTCATAGGATAGTCATGAATGAATGAAAGCAGGGACAATAGGGAGCAAGGAAGGGCCTCAAGAGACAAGCGGGGAGCAGAGGTTCCTGCATCTGGTTGCCAGCTTGATCCAGGGGCCTCAGGTCCTCATCCAGGTGCTGGGCAGGTAGTGGTGGTGGTCGATGCAGGAAATGTAGGGGTGGACATAATGAGAAAGCTCAAGAGGGGGAGAGTTCAGGAAGCACAGTGCCTGGCAGAAGGAAAGAGGAACTGAGAGTGGGGTCCTATGACTGATGGGACCCAGCTCTGATGAGGGCCGAGGGGGATCTCAGTGCTCAGCTAAGGCTTACTGAGCAGGCTCTGTAGCAAAGCTACGGGAGTCCTTGCTTAGGCTCCAGCCACTGCCCTGAGCCCCTCCCTCATACCCCAGCAGCCTACCCGGTGCCCCCACAGGTTGTCTCCTGGACGCTCTGGACTCCACAGGCTGACTCTCCACCACTGGTGTGGGGTCGTGTTTGTCCCGCCCTCAGGAAATGACCCACCGACTCCCTTGGGGCACTGCTTCCACTCTCCCTTTGTAACATGGCAGCCGGTGATCCTTCCAGAGTGGAAATCAGATCATATCATCCCCTGATCAAACCCCGCAGTGGCTCCCTGCCAACCTGTCCTTTCCCTGCATCTGTTCTTCTCTTGAACATCTTCCAACCATGTTCCCCTTGCTTTCCCAAGAACATGCCAAGTGTCGTCTGTAATCCCATCTTAGGACCTTTCCCTGAATCTTATTTCCCTCTTCACATCTGCCCCAAATCACCCTGGCAGAGAGGCCTGGATCAACTTATTTAAAATAGCTCCCACCCCATCTTGTTGCTCCTCATCCCGTTCACCTGCTGCGGCCCTTTATGACATTTCTGAGTAGAATTATTTTCTTGTTTTTCCATATCCAGACTGTTAGCTCTGTGAAGGCAAGGACTTCATCTCTCCTGTTCACTGCTGTGCCCTCTGATTGCACAGCAAGGCTTGGTGAACAGTGGGCGCTCAGTAAATGCTGGTTGAATGAATGGAAGAAACAAATGAACCCTGACATGCTGGGCAAGCTTGTACCCATTGTTCACTGTACCCTCAGAGCACCCCTGAAGAATGGGTCTGCATTTGCCCCCACAGGACCAGGAGGTAACAAGCTCAGGGAGAGGGAGTCATCTTCCCATATCGCTGTGGACCCTGGAACCTAGCAGCCTGGAGGGATGGTAGGCTCTCCTCTGGGGGTGAAGGGTCATGGGCAGAGACAGAGGCATGTCTGGTCCTGGGGGAGACGTGCCTGTTGGTGCCCAGTAGCAGCCTCACTGGTCTCTGAAGTTGAGACACAGTCATATACCCACCGTAGGAATTCAGGGCGGGTACAAAGTTAAGGTCAGGATAGCTGTTGTGGAGAATTACAACTTGCGTGGAAGGTTCAGATAAGGTTGGAGCCCTAGGTTTCTGGCCATTCTGGGGGATGGAGGGAAGATCCCAGGTAGGGCCGTCCTGGGGGGGACAGGGAGAATCCCAGGTAGGGGCTGTCCTGTGGGGTACAGGGAGGAATATGGGGGATCCCAGATAGGGCCATTGTGGGGATTCAGGGAAGATCCCAGATAGGGCTGTCCTGTGGGGGTGGGAGGCCTTGGGTGTGGCCTGACCTTAGATGGCTGTGACAGTTCAGATGGTAGGCCTGGAGGTGAGGAGACCATGGAAAGAAGGAGCTCTAGCACTGAAGGAACCCAGATGGACATTGCTGAGTGCAAGCAATGGAGGGAAAGATTATTGTCTGTGCACCCCCATCTACAGTAAGTGCCAGAGCAAGTCTGGAAAGAGAGGTCATTTCTCCACATGACAGCAGAGTAGGGAGCTGGTAGGTACCCAGGAGGAGGGAAAGAGACAAAGATGTAGTTGTGTGATTTCATAAATAACCAGGAACCAGATGTTAAGCCATTTCACAAAACTGAATTTCCATTCTTTGCCAACTGTGTTGCTGATCACATGTCCTGAGATTTAGAAATTTTTGTGTTGACTACTTGACTCTACAAAGAAGACTTACATGCATTTCTTCTTTGTGTTTTTTATTATTTTCAAGTCAGAGATTCTTTAAATCCTGAATACATTAATTTTTTTCACTCCCCTTAAAATTTAGCATTCCTGTGAGCTTTGAGAAGCTTTTGGTAATTAGGCCGGTGAGTTCCACATCTCCCTGGATGACCGGCCATCAGCCATGTTAATAGCACCTTGGCATGGGGCTCTCCTGTCCTCACTCTTTTCCTCTCAGATTCTGGGATTTTTTGAGCCCTCACCTCTGGGCCCTTCCATGGCCTGCACTGATTTTGCTGGCAATCTCCCCCTGCACTGGACAGCCAGGAAACCACACTTCACATTTTTCTACATTGGCTTTGAGTCCTGTCTGCATGGCCTTTGGTTTGTTAAATTTCTCCTGGGGGGACAGCTAGGCACAGAGGGAAGGCCATGATGGCACTGAGTGGGAGGCTGATGGACCTGTGTTCAGGTTCTGCTTCTTTCCGTTGAGGTTCTGGCCCCAAGGGTGGGATCCTCTGCCTCTCTGAGCCTCGTGTCTTCATGTGACAGAGGGGTGGACATTCCTACCTTGAAGCACTGCTCTGGGCATGGAGGGGCCAGCCTGTTTGAAATTCCCTGCTCTGGCGCCTGGCCTCAGTGATCCTCTGGAGCCTTGTGAGCAACGTGTCCCCATTTGATTATATGGTACCCTCCTCGGTGCCCACAGGGTGAGAAAGCAAAGTTTCTCCATTGATGACACAAATGACCACATCCCACTTGTATTTTTGCATCTTTTCTAATGGTACTGACCTCTACTTTTATTCACTTGACGAATTTTTATTGAGGGCCAACTATGCGCCAGGCATGGCTGGAGGCTCTGGGGATAGATCAGCGAGCAGTACAGGGGAAAACCCCTCCCTTTGTGGAGTTTACATCCTCAAGCAAACCTCTCTTACTCTTTTACTATTCCCAGATCTCTCTTCCAAATATATTTGTTGGTTAATATGCATTTGGCTGTTAAGTTCTCAAAACACTTATTGAGCGTTTACTCTGTGCCAGGCACTGTTCTAAGCATTTTATATGCATTATCTCATTGGCATCTATACCAGTTCCCACACAACCATATGAAGGAGGCTCTGTTATTGTTCTCATTTTACAATGGCCCGTGCAAGTCTGGAAAGAGAGGTCATTTCTCCACATGACAGCAGAGTAGGCCCGTGGTGTACACACTGTAGGGGTCGCGTCCTGACTCCAGGGCCCATACCCATCCTCGCTGCTCCAGCTGCCTCAGTTGTTCCCAGGATGGGCCTTAGACCTTAGTTCAGGCTTTCCCCTCCAACAGAAATGCCACATGGACTGTCTCCTTGACACCCAGCAGAGGCCCACACACATAGTAGGCAACTTAGGAGCGTTTGTTGCTCGGGTGCGTGTCTGCATGGCCCCTGGAGGGGCTTTTAGGCCCAAGAGCCACCCTCTGCTGGTCATCACGCTGACCTCTGTTGTCTTCTGTTCTAGGACGGCCACAGCTCGCTCCACTGCCCAACTAGCGGGTTAGTGCAGGCTCCCCCCTCCTGCAACCTGCCCCTCCCTGGTCCCTCATGGCTCCGCAAGTGGAGGCAGCAGGATGGCTTCTGTGGCCCACGACATGTTTCCTTGTCATCCCCTTCTGAGCCTTCTCACTGTGCCTCCCCTCACCATCACGTTCTCTTTTGATCTAGCAAATCCAGGCCCTTGGAGAAATCAGACAGTATGAAATATGAAAACTGCCTGGGAAGTAATTGAAGAAACACTGTGACTTTTGAAACCCATAGAGATAACACTCACACCTTCTTACTCACGTTATTTAATTTTTAATGGCAGATTTAATTAATGGAGATCGGGTCTTCTGGTTTCAGATGTGCATACGGAGCAGCTGGAGGAGGAGGAGGGGCGGCTGTTTATAGGGTGGAGGAAAAGGCTCCAAGATCGGGAATCTGAAGAGTGTAATGGGGAAGAAAGATCACCCAGAGATAATAGTTCACTATCACTGGGTGCTAGTTGACGTGTGGGGATTCAGTACAGTGCATTTAGAGAGATGTCCCTGCAACGTTTAAATGGGTGATAGGGCTCCTTGCAGGCACTGCACCCAGGCCTCCCCAGGCTCTGTGGGACTATGCTGCAGGCAATTCCAGGCACCCTGCTGGTACCACACTCCATCGTCCACACAGCTGCCAGAATGTTCTCTGAAACACACATCTCCCCTGCCACTCCCTCACATAAAAAGTAAAACCTCTGCCTTCCGGCCTGCAGTTGAGAACCCCACATGCCCAGGTCCCAAGCTGTCTGTCTCCAGCCCCTTCCCTTGCTTCTGGTAAGACTACAGCATCTAACGTGTGGTGTCTCTCCCTCTCCCTCTCATTATTGGCTCACGTAAGACTCCGTTCATTAAAAGTGCATATACCCTTTGACCCAAGAGTTTGACTTCTAGAATGTACCCTTCAGATATGCTCACTCGTGCACAAAGGTAAAGATGCCATGATGTGCCTTTCAGCATTGCTTGTGATCGTGGAACCTACTATGCAATACTATTCAGTGGGTGAAACGATGAGGCGTCTGAGAAGGGAAGAAATGAGGAACGGTGTTGAGTCCACTGTGGTGCTGGGGGTGTGCATGGGTGAACTGGCTTGTGGGGGCAGTGTGCAGGAGGGGAGCGCTGGGGTCCAGGCTGGCCAAGAGGCTTACTGGTCACTGTATTCCTACCCTCTGCCCTTTGTGCTTTTGCCCTTTTAAACCATGTGTAAGTAGTATTTTTTCAAAAACATTGTTTAATATTAAAAAAAAAAAAATTTAGGCCTTGATTCAAGTGCCAGCTCCCAAGAAACTAGTCTGATGGTCTCTGCCAGACTGTCTTTTCTTGAGCACATGGGACAGTTGGCTGAGCGTCCCATTGTAATTGTGACATTGTGTTGCCTGGGAGCCCCGTGAGGCTAGGGGGCAGGCGTGCTTGTCTTGGAAACCCCAGGTACTCAGGGGGTTCTCCATATGAGCATGGATGGTTCCAGTCCTTAGAGAAGCCCACAGTGGTGGTATGGTCCAGGGGCCTGCAGAATGCCCTGCTCCTCCTGGCAGAGGGTCTGAGTGGACTCCAGCACCCTCAGGAATGCCTGGTGGACACAAGGAGAGGGCTCAGCATCCCCAGGGCTCAGACCAGGACCTCCGTGGACCAGGGGAGCCACACAAGGGACGCTCCGTGGTGCGTGGTCCCAGGGTCTGCTCAGGCAGATGACATGGCAGACTTGGCGGGGAGGGCGGGCGCGACAGGAAGGGGAATTCCTCTGAGTCATTCTGAGAGACAATAGAGGAAGCTGCAGCAGGATAATCACAACCACTTCTTGGCCTGTGGGCACTTCCTGTGACAAATCTCACCAACCACATGTTCAGTCTGAGCTCTTAAGCAACTCAGCTGCTTGCTGAGTTCGCCCTGGCCGGGCCGCCATGTGTGTGGAGATGCAGAGGCAGCACCGAGGCACTAGGGGTCCCAACAGCCCACCTTGGAAAGGGACATTGACAGACCACAGGCCACAGGCCTAGCAGACAGTGACCTGACGTGTCTCCAAAGAGGAGAAGGACTGAGCTGAGAGACTGTCTTGTGGCAAAGAGAACTGACCGGGGATGGATGGAGGAGCTTAGTAAGGCCTATGCCCGCCTCAGAAAGTCCAGTGATGCCATGGGGGGCAGGGTGAGCACCGTGAGCCCACCACCACTCAACCCCGTCTCCCAGCCATCCTGCAAGAGAGTTGGGAGCCCTGTCTTACCACGAGGAAATAAGCTCCAGGAAGTAAGTGACTCACTAAAGAACACAGACCACATACACCTGAGGAAAATGGAAATGTGGGCCTACGGGTCATGCCATCTTCTGTGAGGGCCCATGGATGGAAGGGTCAGACTGAGTCTAAACGATTCCCATCAAGGACATCACAGAAGAGCATCTGCGTGGAGTGGGAGGAGAAGCCCCGAGCCAATTCATGTCTGTGTGTCCTTACTCCCACACCTAGGATAGTCCATATTGGGTGAATGTCAGACTGGTTTAGACAAAATCATAATCTCTTGGCTGGAACATCAGGACTCCAGAGAGAGAACATGGGGCAGCTTGGAGTCAGCAAAGACCTGCAGGAGCCAGAGCAGTTCTGGGGGCGGGGGGAGGAGAACCCCTATTTATTTTGTGCCTGTTGTGTGCCGGGAGTGTTCGCATTTCCCATCTGCTGTGCCTGATGGTTGGCAGAGAGAGGCATGGGATATCTCACTGGTTTAGAAGTGAGGACCTGCCAGGCTCACTCAGCATTTGGGGGGTTGAAGACCCAGCACTGGGCTCACCCCAGCACAGCCCAGAGCAGTATTCTGGCACCCAGGCTCCTGCTGGTATGGGCCCCAGGTGTTCCCTCAGGCACACCCCCTTCCATGGGCCCTCCCACTTGACTCTTCCCTGAGGCAGGTACCAGGATGGGATGAGGGCCAGGTTCCCACCCAAACTCTGCCTTTGATACCCTGCAGGTCTAGGGGAGGTGCTTCCTGCCCCTGTCTTGATTACCTTCTCTGCAGATGGATGATGGGGTGCCATGGGGCTAAGGCACTTCCCCTGCATGGCTCTGATCTGGGTACCTTTTCCATTTTGTCTAAGGAGTAAATTGTTCCTTTTGGGCCAGGCTATCTCTGTGCATGGTAGAGTGGGGAGATCCAGGCTTGGAGTCGACAGGCATACACAGGGGCATAGCTCTATGACTTCAGGATCCCTTTACCTGCCTCTTGAACTTCTTATAGGGACTGACCCATGCTGGTGGGAGGCACTTGAAGCTGGAAGCTTCCGTTTACCCATCTGTAAAAGAGGCACAACCCCCCCTCCACACACACACACAGGTTCTAAAAAGGGTCTAGCCCAGGTCTGCAAGGGTAGGCAGGCTTCAGATGGTACCTCTGCTATCTTGTCACCCTCGCCTGGGAAGTCTGACTGTTGGCTCGTCTTAGGCTGTCCTCTGGGGTTTCATTCCTGACACTGCTTCCTGCAAAAGATCAGTCTATCTGCTGTGAGCCTCAAGGTGCTCCACCAGGAGTGTGGTGGCAGGTCAGGTGAGCAGGTGTGTTTTTATTGGTCTCTTCTGGAACAAGTGGAAAGTGCTAGGTTCTGGGTCTTTGAGGCATAAAGAAGGGGAGTAACTTACCCAGAGTCACACTGTGGTGGCCCCAGGGCTTCAGCCCAGCTTTGTCTTACTGCAAGGCCGGGCTGTTCTCTACACCAATCTGGTCTGTATGTGCACACTTACTAGGTAACCTCAGAAGGGATGGAGGTGCATGCCTTTGCTACCGCCCTGCAGCTCTGGACAGGGAGCCACCTTGCCAGGGAGCGCGGTGGTCATGGCAGGCAGCGGAGCACACACCCAGCAGAGTGCACACCCAGCTGGGAACCAGACATGTAATGCAGGGCTATGGTCTTGGCACAGCGCTTGCCCTGTGGCTTTGGGTAAGTTGCTTCACCTCTGGGCAACCTATAAAATAGGGGTTGGACCAGATCAAGTCTCAGTATGCTTTTTCTTTAAACATAGTAAGTATTGTAGTCTCTGTTTAAACTACTCGCCTCTGCTATTGTAGCACAAAAGCAGCCATTGACGATGATTAAACAAATCATGAGTGTGGCTGTGTTGCAATAAAACTTTATTTACAAAATCAGGTGGCAGGCCAGGTTTTGCTCATGAGTGGTGGATTGCTGACCCCCAAACCAGAGGATCTACATGTCCCTCCAGCCGTTGCTACTCTAGGATTCTGCAGCCAAGGTTGGCCCACGGTGGGTGGGAGCTAGACCCGAGCTGTTGATCAATCACTGATCTGCTTTGATGCTGGTCAAGAAATTAGCATCTGTCGATTTTTAACATGGTTGCTCCCGTGAGGGAGCCAGAGGGAAATTTCAATCTCTGGTAACCAGTTCTGTTTTTCTCTTTGTAGAATGCCGAGATGTATAAACTGTCTTCACAGCAATTCCATGAGGCAGCTTCGAAAATGGAGGGCACGATAAAGTAAGAATTTGCTTATTATTTTTTGTAAACTTAGCCTGTATTTGTAAGAATCACCACACATGGCTTGAAACCTGCCACCACCTGCCTAATTTCAAATTTCTCTAATAACATAGACAAGCATCTGCTCCTCGGTCTCTCACCTGGATATGAGGCAGCCATTGGCCATCTATAATTGGCCAAATGAGCACTCAGCTCTTCCCTGGCTCCCTGGCGGTGGGAGTGGGGCTGTGGCAGACGGGCAGACTTGTTTCAGACCCTTTGTACTGTGGGCTGGGCCACAGATTGGCCATCAGGCTCCCAGGGGAGTCAAGGAAAGGGTGCTGCTGCCTTGCCCCCCGCCCCAGTTTGTGGAGGTGGTTTTCAGAGCAGCCTGTTCCTGAGTACAGCTCTGTGTGCCTGGCCCTGAGCCATGTACCTCTTGCATGCTGACATGCTCAGGGCAGCTCCCATTTTATTCCCAGAAGGACTGGGGCTCAGGGACGCTGCTGGCTGGCTGAGGTCATATAGCGCTGAGTCCCAGCATCCAGTCTGTCCTGCTTCTGTGCTGTGAGGGAGGCTTCAGAGCCAGAACATTAAGGCATGGCAGGTGCATGCAGTGTGTCCATTACAATTGCACCCTACTGCAGGGGGAGGTCATAGGACGGTCTGCAGGGGCTGCTGTGGAAGGGAGAGCTGGGCCTTGCACTCTGGGTCCTTTGTGTGAAGGTGGTCTCTGTGGACCAGGCCAACTCCCTCCTCCTCCCTCAAGTGTCTCTCCCTCCCAGGCGTAAATCAGGGTGATTCCCCAGGCAAACCAGTCACAGTGCAGAATGGTGAGGGGTTGGATGTGGCACGATGAGAAGGAATCATCAGAGGGAGGTTTAGGTGACTAGGAGGTGACAAAGTGCTTATAAATACAGCTGCTGATGCAAACCGTGCAAGGAGCCAGGAAGGGTAGTGGGAGCAGATGGACTCAGTACAAATCTGGGGTGCAGCATGGGGCATCTGAAGCTAGGAGGCCATACTCTGGAATGGACTACAGAGCCGCTTTGGGGAAGAGGAGTTATCTTGGGATTTCAAGTCCTAGAGCAGGAGACTCAGAGAAGGAACTTTCCGGCAAGCAGGTAGAGACTGGAAAGGTCTTAAGTCTGCCCACTGGGATCCCACGGGGATTCTGGGTGTGACCAAATGCTGTGGGCTGCACAGACCTCGAGGAATAGAATGTCCCAGCTGTGCTCGCAGACAAGGGCCCAGGTGGTTTGTCAAAGGCTGAGAAATAACTCAGAATCATGCTCAGTGAGAGGGAGAGGTTGAGAAGCAGTCACACCCCAGACTCTGTGGGGTGATAGCCACCCCAATAATGTGATCCCTGGAAATGGACAAAACCGCAGTGCAGCCTCTCGCCTGGGCCGATCCCCTGGAGCTGCCTGTGGGGCAGTGATGCTGGATCCTTAGCCCCTCTCCCTCTTTACCTGGATCATGGAACAGCCCGCCAAGGGGAAGAGGCTCTAGGGAAAAGCCAGCCAGCTTTACTGTCAGTGACCATGCTGTTTTGTTGCCTGCCATGTGGTCCACCATCCTGAGAGTGGAGACTCCTGGCCTCCTGGTCCCCTGGATTAATGCATTTGACTTTACTGTCACATCCTTTCTCATCGTCATGTCTTCTGAAGGCAAAGGGGAGATGGCATGTGAGTGTCTTCTTAATCTGAGTGAAGGGAAAGGTTTTTTTCAAATGTACAACATCCGTTGATAATTACTACTATATGCTAAGCATATGACTAAATGGAGATGCTCTGCAAGGCACTTCCAATGTATCCTCTTATTTTCTATCATTGGCATTTCACAGATGAAGAACTGAGGCTGGAGAGGTGGGATGTCCCTTACCTGGCCCATGATTACGCTCCAAGCTGGCGTCAAGCTTCATTTAGATGCTTCAGCGCCACGGCTCTTCTCCATGTGTCTTTGCATCTTTCCTGTCCCTCGAGGGCCCCTCTGAATGTGAGATGGGTGTCAGGATGGTGCTGAGCCTGCCTGGGCTCTAGAGTCAGGCAGACCTGGAATCCACCCTGGCCCTGCCTCTTACTGGCTGGGCCTGTGACCTTGGGCAGGTCACTTCCCCTCTCTGATTTCCTCATGTGCAAAACAGAGCTGATATCCCTCTAACGCTTTGAGTGAGATAACACATAGAAAGCAGACCTAACGTGTCAACAGTTGTTGGTGGTATTGTGACCGTTTTTAATAATGGCAGTCATTTGAATCACTCTCGCAGCACCCACCTTGGCATAACGTGGCACAGATTTAATCAATAAATTGAGCTTACTAAAAAAAAAAAAAAAAATTGCCTTTGCCCAAACAGAGTAAACAGGAAGCAGTGCAGAGTTAGAAATAATTTTACTTAAACATTGGGGATGGAGGGTGGAATCCTTGATTGGGAGATTTCTTGGATTAGCAAATGATTGTAAATTGCATTGTAAATGCCACAGAAATAAATGCCAACTGCTGACAGCAGTAATAGTTCTCTTCCAAGACAGTGAGCATCTTTTAACAACTTTGAGTAAACTGGATGTTTACTTAGGTGGCTAACTAGATGTCCATGTATTCATTTGTTCATTTAACATACATGTATAGAGTGTCTACTGTTTGCCAGGCACCATGCTAGGTAGGTGCTGGTGATAGAATGATAAACAAGACAGCTCCAGTTCCTGTCAGCAAGGAGCTTGTCATTTGGAGAATGACAAACAGTATTTTTAAATTAATTGCATAAAAAGCAATTGCCCAAATAATGATTGATTATGGTAATGAGCCATGAAAGAAAGTGTTTGAATTAAAAGGCACATGTCTGAGGACGCTAATGCAGACTTAGATGTTTGGGAAGGCTTTTCTAAGGAAGTGACATTTAAACGGATTCCTGCAATATGAGGAGGCTTTGACCAGAGGAAGGAAGTGGACAGAGCACTTCAAACAGAAGTTTCCACATGTGCAAAGGCCCGGGGGCAGGAAGTGATTTAGCATATTCAAGGAACTGAAAGGCCAGTGTAACTGGAGAGGAATGAATGAGAAGAGAGAGACAAGGATGAAGGATGAGAGACCAGGACTAAGAAGTCAGCAGAAGCCAGACCACACAGAACTTTGTAACCATGTTAGAGATTTCACTCGCATACTAAAATTAGTGAAATACCATTTCAGCTTTCTTTTTTTCTTTCCTAATATATGCACTTATGGTACTGACTTCTCTATAAACACAGCCTTAGCTGCACCCTAATGTTTTGATATATTGTGTTTTCATTATAATTCAGTTCAAAATTTTTCTAATTTTTATTCTGATTTTTTTCTTCAACTCATGGGTTATTTAAAAATATATTGCTTAATTTCCAAACATTTGGTAATTTTCTAGTTATATTTTTTATTTAAAAAAAGTTTAAAAAACCCCCCAACTGGGGCTCAAACTCATGACCCTGAGATCAAGAGTCACACACTCCGCTGACTGAGCCAACCCAGCACCCCTCTAGTTACTTTTTGAATAATTGATTTTCAGTTTAATTCTGTGGTTGAAGGACATACTCTAAATCCTCTAAAATTTTGGGACCATGCTTTATAGCCATATATATTATTTGTTTTGTTAAGCACTCTGTGTATATTTGAAAAGAATGTGTGTTCTGCCAATGCGTGTAGTATTCTGTGTTTGTCGGTTAGGTTCAGTCGGTCAGTCAGGTTCAGATTTTCTGTATCATTACTGATGTATGGACTTACGGTTTCTTTCTGAGATCACTTTCCTTCTAACTGAAGAACTTCCGTAGTACTTCTTTTAGTGTTGCTTTGCTGATTATAAATTCTCTTTTTTTAATTGTCTGGAAATCTATTTTATCTCAGTTTTGAAGCATCTTCTCTTTGAGCTCCTTGAAGGTATCTTTACATTCTGATTTGATATCTTTTTTTCCCTGGAGAAGTCAGCTGTTGATATTATGATTACTCCTTTTTTGGTAATTACTTTTTTTCCCTCTGATGTTTAGCTTTTCTTTGTCTTTGGTTTTTTAGCAGTTTGACTATCATGTGGCCATGAGTCCATTTTCTTTCTTTTTTCTGCTTGGGGTTCATGTAGTGGGGTTTGATGTCCTTTTGTTTTAGAAATTTCTCAGCCATTATCTCTTCAAATAAAACTCTACCCTATTTTGTCTTTCTTCCTTTCTGGCATTTCAGTTACATGTATTACTGTGTCTCATTTGTCTCTGTGCCTTTTTTTTTTTTTCTGTTTTTCATCACTTTTTTTTTAATCTTCATGCTGTCACCTGCAATTTCTCTATTGACTGTTCACTTCACTAATCCTTTTAATGTGTCAGGTCTCTCTTAAACCTATTTTTGAATCTGAATTTCAATTATTGAATTTTTGTCAGTTCTAGAAGTTTAGTTAGTTAATTTGTTTGTTTGTTTGTTTGATTCCCAGTCTCTGGTGAGATTCTGGTTTTGCCATCTGTTTTCTGGAACCTATTAGTTATAGTTATTTTGAGGTCATCCCAAGGGTCTGTTTCTGTTGCCATTTTTTCCCTCTTAGTCCTATCTCTTTGTGTGCCTGGTAATTCTTGATTGAATGCCAGGCATTGTACAGAGACTATACAGAGGCTCTGGAATGTATCTTCTCCCCCAGAGTGCTCCACCCTATTCCCTCGTGGCCACCTGAGGGACTGAGCTGACTGGAGGCTTGCTGCATGTTTGGTAAAGCTCAGGCTACTTCTGATTTACCCTTCTTTCTAGGGCATGGCTTTCCAAGGCTCCAAGGCACCTCCTTTCTTGGTGAGCCCTGAACCCCTTTGTTCACCTCCTCAGTTCTGTGAGACTTCTGAAAATTCCACTTTGCCTTTCAGTGGCTTTTACTTGGCTCCTTAGCCTCTTGCCTTAAATAGCTCAAGAATGTGCTAAATGCCTTAAAAGAGGAAAACCACTGAGTGTTGGCCCACTGTATTTTAGCTCCCTTCTCTCCAGAATCCTGGTCCCTCAAGGCCTAGCTGTCTTGGCAGCCTTGAGCTCCAAAGGACTGTTGTCTCTCCATCCTCCTATGAGATTGCCAGAAGCCCTGAGGCTTCTCCACCCTTTAGCTGAAGCTGTTTGCCCAACTCTCAGCCTCCCTTCCTGCACCGAGAATTGCCAGAAAACTCAGTGAGGACAAGTGGCTCCAGGAGTGAGTACTTAACCTCTCTACAGTTCCCTTCCCTTCATAATCTTGACCCTGAAGGCCTATTTTGTCTTGATCCTCAGATGCCTTAAACAGACTTTAAATTTCAACTTTCAAAAATTTCTTTCTCAGAGGAGAGTGTAGTTCTTCCCCAAGCTACTCCACTATAGCTGGGATCAGAAGTCTCAACTTAGGTTTTGAGGAATGATTAGTTTGCCAAGCAGAAAATGGCCATGCCAGGCAAAGGAAAGAGAGTAAGAACTAAAGCAAAGTCAATCAAACACTGGTTAGCAACATCAGACAATGATGGCACGGATGGCCTTCCCAACTTTTCTTGGGCTTGCTGAGCTTTCCTGAGGCCTGCTAAGCCTGCCATATATGCAGGGCCTCAGAAGATGCCTGTCAGAGAGTCAACAGAGAACTCAAGACTAAAGAGGAATGTCGTTGGTGAGGCCAGTATTCACAGTGTGGAGACTCTTGTTTTGGAAGAATTCTGTCATTGGGATAGAAGTGGATATCCAAAGTATGTATGCATGCACAGACACACACATGCGTGCACGCCCCTCTACCTCACAACAGCACAGCAGGCAGGATTGTTCAGGTTTTCTGAAGGAAGAGATTAAGACCCCAGGGAACATCCTGCATTTATTGTGTCACATCTATTTTTTATGACAACCTTCAGTCCTCTTCCCGTGGGATTCATTCAGAGCCTGTCTCGACTTCTCCCTATCAGGAAACTTGTACAGTCCTCCCTGGCCCCACAGAGAGCCACCCCTCAAAGAGGTTAGAACAATTGAGTTGAAGGAAGAAGGTTATTAACTGTTTCCTGAAATTGAGTCATTGTGCTGCAAGGACTTTGATCCGGAGACATCTGATTAATGTGGACACAGTGACTTGGAACTTGCTGGGGCTGAGCTGCTATGGTAGCTCTCACCCTTACCGGGAAGTCAGGGCTTATTAAATAACCTGTGGGGGAGGGTTTGGGCTCACCTGAGAGTATATTCTCAGGTGCTCTATTGAGCTCCAGACAGATTGATTACCTATTAAAACAATGGTCATTTATTTGAACCCCAAATAAAATAGCATTGTCTTAATTGATCCAGATAATGTTCACATTAGTCTGATTTCAAAAGCTGCTTCTCACCCTCACTTCCCTGTCTTACATAACTTTGTAAAAGGAGCATTTTCTACTCAGAAATTTACTAAAATATGTGGCTTAAACTGGTGTACATGGCTCTTTGAGAGGTTACAAATCAAAACCCATTTAATAGTTCATTTAACAAATCAAAATTCAGTTAATACATTTCTTTAAAAACCTGCATGCAGCTGTTCTGCTGGACACTTACATGGCTCCCCGGGGGTCTCCTCTAAACAGGAAGCTCTGGTGGCAGATGCCATTATTGTCCCACCCTGCAGGTCTGGAGACTAAGTCCCCTTACATCTCAGGCTCAGTTCATTAGTTAATTAAGCGGGGAAAATGATGGTCCCTGTGTGTCAATGAAATGTGGTTATCCACAGAAGTACTCAGGGACACACAAACAGCTGGTGGCGGACTAGGATTTGAACCCAGGCCTAGATGAATCTAGCTCTTTTCTACTCTACCAAGATACTTCCCTCTCAGGAATTTGCAGGACAAGGGGATTATCTGCTTGCTGATTAGCTGATTCAGACATCCCCCCCACCTCATGCTGGTGCTGTAAATTTCAGAGTGTGTGGGTGCATCCCCTGCCCAGGGCTCTTTGTAATGCAGGCAGAGTTCTGCCTCTTGTAGCAAGAGAGAGATACATGCAGAGAGAATTCATCAACAGAGGTAGTGTTTGTATGGTATGTGGAAATGGAAAGTCCAAACAAAAGATCTGGGGTGGTAGTGCTCCCTCAGGCCAAAGCCCTCGGCTGGTTCTGGAAGTAAATGTGGGCCACCTTTGAAGAGCCTCAGTGGGGAGAGGAAGTGGTTGGCTTCTTGCCCACACCCCATTGTGTGCCCCCAGCAGACATCACTAGAGGATCCCAGCAATCTCCCCCTGAATCTGGATGGGTTCTCATCAGGGTTGGCATTCAGGGTGAAACCTACTTGCCAGCCCTGGATCAGATGACTTCTAAAGACCCGAGTTTTCCAGTTGGAGACTCTGCTCAGTTCCTAATTTCAGAATGCAGAATATACTGAGTTACCATTGTAGATCCTATTTTCTGTCTAGAATGCCCCCTCTTTTTTCCTTGCAGAGTAGGCTCGCTTTTCAAAATCCAACTTAACCATCTTTTCTGTTTACTGTTTGTCTTCCCCAGAGGTCAGTCCAATATCTTACTTTTTTCTGCATCCACACTGTCCAGCCCAGGACTTAGCTGTGATAGATGCTCACCAGGCATGTGTTGGGTGGGCGGATGAGCTGAGGCCCATTGTGTAGACTTCAGAAGTGGGATTTAAAAACAAATTGTTGACTGTCTAAGCACCTTCTCCATGGAGGCTTCTGCCATGCACAGCAGGGCCCCAGGTCCAGCGGTGGGGTGCTTGGGGGGAGTGTAGGGTGGCCTAGGGCAGGACTTTGAGGTCAGACAAGTGAGTGCATTCCCACCCAGGCTGCCTGATGTGTGGCATGCATCAGATGACAGAACTACTCTGAGACACATGTCCCTTGCTTCTGAAGGTTTTTCTAAGGACATCGTGAGGCAATTTGTTAAGCACACTCAATAAACACTAGGTATTACGTATATAGAAACTCCCATTTTAATAGGAGAGAGATTGAAGTGCAGTAGCCAAAGAGGGTACAGTCTCGATACATCGATACACAGAGCGACTCAACAACTGTCTGGACCTGGAGCCACGAAGGAAGGGGAGACACCGGGACCCCCCAGCTCTCCTTTTGGAGACGCGCCCTGCAGAGACCCTCATGTGTGTGCACAAACAGCCACAGGCAAGGGGGCACGGAGCCCTGTGTCCAAGAGTGACAGATTTGGAGGCAGCCTCACTGCCTGTGAATAGGGCAGTGGATGAGCGTAATCTGTCTGATGTGGAAGAGCAAACAGCGGTTAAAAAATGAGCTGTGTGCGCTAGCACGGGAGGATGCTTGGGAGATGTTGTTGGGTGAAAAAGCGGGTTGTGGTTTACTCTGTGTGTGCACATTTGACACACATACAGTCTCTCTATTCAGTAAGTATGTGCAATTTATGTGGATATAGAGAAGAAGGTGTGGAAGGATACACTCCAAACAGAAAACTGTGGTTACCCCTGGGCAGTTCAAGGGTGTTCAGTATTATAAAAAGAGTCAGAGGGGACTGTAACTTATTTGCTATGTTTTTAATTTTGTAAAAAAAATATATATATTTATGTGCAGCTTGTGTAATTAAAAATTAATAATAATATAGAGACATTGCAAGAGAAGAATCGATGATGATTTGGGCCAAGGAAAAGGGAGGTTCCCAGTACAGTTGGGAACCAGATCCCAAGCTGACAGCTGGCAGGGACCACACACAAAGATGAGAGCTGACCCTGGAATTGTGTTCCTGGTTACACGTTTGTGCACATGCACATACATGTATGTGTGTGACTGTGCGGGAGGGCATGTGTATGGCAGCGTGAGTGTACATGTGTGTGAGTGCATGTCCATATGTGTGCGTGTGTCTGTGTGTGCATGCCCATGTGTGTCAGTATGTTGTCTTCTGATCAAGGCTTGGCTTCTAACTCTCCTGATGCCCTGTCTTTGAACTTCTCCATCAAAGATGGAGACTGTTGGACTAGATCTGTGTTTTTTTTTTTTTTTAATTTTTTTAATTTATTTATTTGACAGAGAGAGAGATAGCGAGAGAGGGAACACAAGCCGGGGGAGTGGGAGAGGGAGAAGCAGGCTTCCCGCTGAGCAGGGAGCCCGATGCGGGCCTCGATACCAGGACCCCGGGATCATGACCTGAGCCACAGGCAGATGCTTAATGACTGAGCCACCCAGGCGCCCTAGATCTGTGGTTTTAAATGTCCTTTAGCTGTGGCTCCTGTTCAGAAGAAATCTGATGTGACGTGAACATGTGAGGTGCAGATGAGCTGCCATTCTGGGTGAAGCCAGAATGGACATTGAGGCCCTATGGTCAGAAGCCCAGCTCCTGGAAGGCCAGGAGTCCAGGGGAAAGTGGGCTTCTTCCCTTCCAGGCGCCCCATCACTGCCTTCATGAGGGCGCAGCCCACTGCCCTAGGATCCTGCAGGTGCTGCTGGCTGGGTTTGGGCTGACATGCCATCTCACGCATTAGCAGGGAGATGACAGAAGATGAACCCTGAAGCAGGCAGTGTGGTTTTTTGCTGGCAGGTGTAGCCAAAGGTTCCATCTGGAACAAAGTCGAAATGTTACTGAGCAAAGGAAACCTAGAAATTAGCCAGTGGTTTTCTGTCGTGCATTTGCTGTGTTACATAAGCCATCAAGCACTGGGCAGCAGCCCTTCCTGCTGTGCTGCTCAGGCTTGAGGCTGGGGAGGCCCCGGGGGGGTGGGGCTGGGGGGACCACAGCGGTGAAAGGGCCTAGAAGCTGAAAGGCAGGGAGGGAGAAGCCTAGCCAGAGGATGTACCTATCCCTCTTAGAAGGAGACTCTGACTGGTACAGGCCTAGAGCCTTGAACTGCAGCTTGAAAATTTAAGTTAGATCTAGGGAAGGACTTCCCAACTTGCAATGAGTGATCATAACATATTAACTGAGAGAAGGAAGCTGTACAGCCTTTATCTTCCTCTGGAGATGTTTAAGGAAAAGCAAGTATTGCTCTGTACCTGGAATGTGGTATATGCCAGCCCTCTTCCCCATGTGATCACAAACAACAGAAGGGCCATTTCCTCTGCGTCAGCATTCTGTCGGCCTCCCCTGGCTGGCAGGCAGCTGGCTACTTACTACTGGGTTTCTCCCAGGGAGAGTTTCCTAGTGGTTTGCGCTTGACCCCTGCTTAGGGCAGGGATACTGTCCCCACTTCTAGTGATTCATTCCATAGCCCCTGCTGTGGTTCTGTGGTCCACCATCCACAGAGGGGAGTCAGGGAGGACCTAGTTGTAGTTGCCCATAACTGCCTGGTTATGAAAACTTTGATAATCACTTCTCTTTAAAGAGAGGATTAGGTGATGGTGATCTGGAATCTTGGCTTAGGCTGGTACAGGACACAGACATGGACAGTACAGGACATGGTCTGACATGGTCTTCACCTCCGCCGAGAACACAGACGCCACCCTACCTGCAGCCTGCCCACCTCCCCAGACAGCACCCACTCCCTCTGCACTTGTCTCCAACATGTCCCCGCCCATCCCAGATCAGTTAGCTGTGTCTCTGAGGTGCCTCATAGAACCTAGGGACACTTCCTGGGGTGCAACTTAGAGCACTGTTTGACACTTCTGTGTTCAAGCATCCCATTCTACTAGATCACAAACTTCTTGTGGGCAGGAACCTTGTTTTCCTCATCTTTGTGTCCTGCGGGTCCAGGACTTACACGCTCACTCTGTATTTAGTGAGTGGAAACCCACTGTAACATATGGTAACTGCTACAGCAGTGCATGAAAGAAACAGTCTGGGAGCAGAGGAGATGGAGCAATTAATCCTGCCCGAGCACAGTGGGGCTTCAGAAATGAATTCATGTTTGTGCTGGGTCCAGGCAGGCTCTGCTGGCAAGGGTCAGGGTAAGCAGCCTGAGAGTGGGTCCTTTCCCTGTGGGGTGTTAGAAGAAGGTAGGGCACTGGTGTTGGGGGAGAAGCAGATACTGAGGGGGTAGGGATGAAGCTCAGATGTGGCTGGAAGGGCGGGCTGGTCCGGATGTAAAGGGCCTTCTGTGCATATGAGAGAATTTGGAATTCACCCTACAGGCAGTGGCAAGCCATAAAAAAGCTTTTAAGCAGGGAATTGATATGATCGAATTTGTGTTTTAGAAAGATAACTGGCAGCTTCTGGGAGATGAAACGGTAATGGTGTTGAGGTGGGAGGCAGGAAGCCTGCTTAGGAAGCTGCCGCAGTACTATTAGCCGGGTTGACTCACCCATTCAGCAGATACTTGGTGAGGGGCCCTGTGCGGGCATGGCCCAGGCAGGGCACAGCCCTCGGCCCCGCAGAGAGGGTTCCCTCGCTCAGGGCAGCGAGATGGACAAACGGTCAGCAGTGAAATAAGATGATTCTGCCAAGTGCTGTGAGGATAAGAGGAGATCATGGGATAGAGGGGACTAGAATTTCTGGACAGAGGATCAGGGATGACTATCCAACACTGGAGCAGCACCAAGCAATAAGAAGGGGCTGTGCAGATACCCAGGTGTGGGCACAGTGGATCCCTGGGAGACTCTGAGTGCCAGTGGGAATGGATGAGGAGCGGGAGACAGGGAGGCCCCTGACCAAGGCTGGACAGGAGCACAAGCATGAGCACCTGGAGGGTTTGTGTACCATCCCTGGAGCTGTAGGCAGGTAAGGGGCTCCCTAGCTGCCCCAGCACTGGGGCAAGGAGGGTCAGGGGAGCCTGTCTGACAACCATGGGGGCGGTGGGTCCTGTTACGTTCGAAGCTCCTAGAGCCAATTCCCTGGGCTGACCCCACTTGGCGGGCTCTGAGTGGTAGCCATGGCTCCAGGGCAAGGGCAGCCTCCAGGGGCAGCAGGCCTCTGCCCCGTACTTTCTTACTGCTCGGAGATCCATGACTCAGGAACCTGAACTTAGAGACGACAGTTTGTTAATCCCCTCCCCTGGACAAAGACAAAAATGGCATTTCATTCCCAGCTCTATCAGCAGACTCACTTGGGGACTAAAGCCCGTGTCCCCAAAGGCCCGGCTGGGTCTCTTTTCCTTTGTGCCACTTTTGTTTTCTTTTGAGTGTTACATTTAGATTAGCTTCTGGGGATTAAATGTTATTACAGTAGAGGAATCGTTGTGTTTTCTTTCTTTTTTAAATCGGTAAAGAGGTTAGGGCTTAGCATTCTTGTCATTAGATTTATTTTTCCTGGTCCTGTTGCCTCCCCTGTTCCAGTTCTTAAGAGAAAGCTTTTGCTTGGGTTTCATCGTGGTCATTTCTGCCTGGGAAGGAGCAGCCTTGTCATAAGCAGGGCCTTTCTATCTAACTTGAGGATGGGTCTTGGCGTGACAGCACCACCTTGCCCTGCCCTGGACCCCCTCTGGGCACGCAGCGCTTGGGCATGCACACTCATTCCTCCCAAGAAGGGAGCACTGGCAAAGGGTCAGGAAATTGTCAAGTGGTGAAATGTGGCAGAACTAAAGAATTCCCCTGAGATCTGATCACTGTCAACTACACTGCCTCTCATTCCGCAAGCAACAAGAACGCTGGGCTCTGCGGACTGCACCAGAGGCTGCCAGCAGGACCCACCGTGGCAGAGGCAGGCAGAGGCTGGTGCCGTCTCCTGTGTCCGGTTCTTCCAGGACCAGGGTGGATATTCCAGAAGGATTTATTTCCCCTGCGGCACTCTGTGAAAGCATACTCATTTTAACAGACCTTAGAGTTCAGTGAAGGCCAGTATCTCAGGTGGTTAGATTTCAAGATCCTGACAGTCTCCAGGCCCTAGGAAGGAAGCGCATGGCAGGGATGATGCAGGCTCTGAATGGCTGAGGTCCCACCCACTGCCATCAGAGTTCTGTCTCTCTGCATACCAACAGGAGGGCCTGCCCTGAAGGGTTCACCTTCAGAGAAATGGTGTACATGGTATGGCTGGCTTTGGCTCGTGCTCATCCCAAGGCTATAGATCCAGGCTAGAGTGGGCCCTGAGAGGCCCAGTTTGACCTGTGGCCATTGGTTGTATTGTACAAGGAAGAGCTTTTGTTTCTGGTATAGTCAGATCCAAGGGAGTTGAGACCCGTGATTCCGAACCTTCTCTGTGACATCCAGTCTCTCTGGGAGTTGAGGATATCTACACTGGGCCATGATTCCTAGGAACTCTCTAAAATGTTCCAAAACCATCACTCCCACTGTCACCACCCCCCTACCTCCCCCCACACACACACACACAAATGAGATGAGGTTCTGAGTCACTCTGCCTGGTGGCATCCCTGAAACCACAGGGCCCTCAAGGTCATCTAATCCGATCCCAGGTACAGGTGGATCCTTCCCAGGGTGCTTGCCCCCAGGAGTTCCACTGCCTCTGCGAATATGAGCTCAGTTGCAGCACCTGTCTTTACTAAGCTTCCCGTTTCATCTTTCACGGCCCTATTAGAGAAGTGCTCTCTCATGGAGCTTGGGGCTGTGTCTTGGGAGCTTCCTAGCTCTGTCCTTGGGACTTTGTAGAGCTCAGTGAAGGTGCCTCTGGATGCCAGCCCTACAGATATTCAAAGGGAACTTTTACATCCCTTTGTAAAACATTACAGCTTTATCCTTACAGCACTAATGTCCAGTTCCTGAAACCACCCAATGAGACACACGCCTGGCTTCCAGTCTCCATCTCTACTCCCTGTGCTGCCTGTTAGCAGCAGGCTCTGGGAGCCAGAGCAGGCTGACCAGCCCAAATGCAGTGCAGCCATCACTTCCCTTGTCTAGAGACTGGGCTCTGTCGTTAGCACACTCTCGCTGGGCTGCAGCACCATATTAGCTTGATTGTCCACTGCCCTGTTAGCTGGACCTCACTGGCCATTCATACGAAGCTTCAGACAAACTATCTCCATGCATGGTTACTAAATGCTCTGGATTTGGGTTCCAGACCTCATCTTTATCCCCAGTAAACTTCATTTGGGGTAGATTTAGTCCAGCCTATAGATTGATGATTTGGATATGTGGATTCTGTCATCTGACATATTCATCATCCCATCTAACTCTGTCTTCTATAAACTTGCCAGCTCTTCTCTTCAGCTAAGTCACTGATGAAAATGATAGAGTTGCACAGGGCTTAAGACAAAATGCCAGTAGAGACTGCCTTCAAAGCTGACCTTGCCCATGTGGGTCCAGTGATTCAGCCAGTTCCTAACATACTTCTTTGGGCATCCAGCCTGCATTATTCCTCCTTTCCCATTGGATGGGTGCAGGTAGAGGCTGGGGCTGGTGGGCCACTGTATGGCCCTGGTCTCCCAGCCAGGATCCCTGTTATAGGGAAGAGAAGAGAGCATGGAATGATGTGTTTCCGATTGCCTTGTCTGTTCCTACTAATCACCTCTCCACTTTCTAAGTGCTCTGAAACCAGCCTCTTTACTGGGCCATTTTAGAATCTTATCTGAGCTCACCTACGTTTTATGGAATGCATTCTTTTTAAAAACATGAAATGAAAGACTATTCCTTTCCAGTATCACTGTGTTCCTCATTCTTCAGGATTCTGTAAAGGTCACCAATGGTAGCCTGGTGGTCCAGACCTCAAGTTTTCTTGATGTTCTCAGGTGCAGGCGTCGAGAGGAGCTTAGTCCTCACCAGTCACCTTCCTGCCCATGAAGACCTTCTGTACTTTTGAGCTAGGATCTGTCCTATCTTCTGGGAGGTGGCTGGGAATAAGAAAAAGACGGGCTTTGAAGCAGAGAAACCAGAGTTAAATCCTGGTCATGCTTCTCACTTACTGGTTGAAGCTTGGCCCATAGTCCCCTCTCTGAGGCACAATCCTCTCCTCTGTAAAAGGGGGGACTGTCCAGCGCCCACAGGGCTGTTGTGAGGGCTGAGGAAGCAAACCTCTGTCCATCCCTGCGCCTCCCCTTTTGCCCTCTGTCATCCACAGCTGTGTCTCCTTTGGAAGGAAGACAAAAATCAACCCTCATAGTGTACCTCTTCCCACCTGGTCCTGCCCCTTCCTGTACCCTCTACTGCTGCCTGGTTCATCTCCTCTGCCCAGACTGGGCCACCTTGTCATCAGGAAGCCCTGGGGAGCAGGCTCCATTCTTGCTGCATGGGGCAGGTCTCCACAGAGCAGGGCACAGGGAGACATGAGGATTTGCTTCCCACTATTTTGTGCCCAGCACCCAAGGCCCTGCCTGGCCTCACCCCTGCTAGACTGGGGCTTCTATCTGCCCTTCCCATGGAAAGGCTCTCTGCCCCTCGTGAAGTCACCCTGGGATTTCCCAGTTACCAGAGGCAGTCAATGCCCTTTTTGCTTAAACCAGTCCAATTGAGGTTCTGCATATGGAAGTGAGTATTCTAGATGTGCCTTTCATTTCCATCCTGGGCCCGTTCCCAGATCTTCAGGACCTATTTATTGATTTGGCTCTGTTTTTCAGAGCTGATCCCCCGTCTCATCAGCCTCCCTCTGGTCTTGGTTAATTAGGCTAGTATGTGGAGATCTACTTGTTGATTGGATCCTTTTAGAATGACTGGTCACAGGGATGCACACATCTCACTGAGTGGCCCTTATGACCGGCTCAGGGCTCAAGGCAGCTTGAGGAGCAGGTGAACTTTGATCAGAAGCCCCCCCACCCCACCCCAGTCTGTCCCCTAGAACATTTCAGGTAGATATGCCTAATGTGCTCCACTCTTGTGGTCCTAATCCCACTGCCCCCCACCCCATTCCCACCTTCTCAGAGCTCCCATTCTCTGCAGTCTGCTCCATGCTGATGACCAGAAGAAAGAGGATCTAGTCAATACCAGCTTATAGGCCACTGGGGTTTTCTGTACTGGGAAAGAGGGGCCGGGACAGACACCACCACAGGAAGGATGGGACTCTCTCTACCTGTCTTATAGAGCTCTGACACCTGCCTAGCACAGGGAGACATGCTTACCCTGTTTTTATGAGGAGGAGACAGGACCAGCCTGGCTAACTTGCCTAAGGTTGTTGTGTGAGGAAGTGGCAGGGCCAGGAGTCAGGGCCCAGACTTTCTGTCCACAGCCTGGGTGCATTTGGTGTTATCCTGCAGAGACCCAGAGCCCAGGACCACTGAGGGGCATGTTTATAGTACGTCAGAGGCTCTGGCAGGATGTTCTGTGCTGTTGTCCAGAGGAGAGAGCTGCTTCCGTCCAGAGAGCCTCTCAGTAGCCTCGATGGTGTGATGCTTTGCTCATGTGCCATAATCCGGGGTTGGGGGTGTCCATACATCACTTGCCTCAAAATCCATGGAATGCTGAGTCCTGGGCCTCGCCCCAAGCTGGGAGCATTGGAATCTGCATTTTAAACAAGCTCCCATGTGATTGTTATGAGCCCTGCAGTTTAAACGCACTGCCAAAGTGAATGTACTCTAGCCAACAAATTAATCACTTCCCCAGAAAAGCCCCCAGGGAACACCAGTAAATCCATCCCAGCTTCTAAATTGCAACAATGGCCCTGGAGAAGCAACAGCCTTTCTCCTGAAGCCAGGAGTCCTCCCCCTGCCTGGACCCCTCCCCAGGGTCAGGCCTGAGTCAGGAGAGCCTGTAGTGACCAATGGCCCTGTGGTCAGGAGCACAGCACCCTGAGGCCTATGGGCCTGGCATGGGCCCTTCAGGGGGACACAGACCTTTGTGCTGCCATGCTGGAGCTGCAAGGTGGCCCATGTGTCCCATGGCCAGGTGACACCAGGTTGCCATAGTGGGTACACACAGACCAGGTGCAGGGAGGCAGGCAGAGCCCCTTTGGCCATGATGAGCTGCCCATCTGGATATTAATTGTGGCAACCACAGTCATGGGGCTCCTGCCCTCTGGGGGGCCTGGATCCCCCTGTTTGGAGAGTCGCCTTTCATCACCTCTGAAAGGCACACCATCTGGGTGGGATGGGGTCAGCATCTGGGTGACTGCCGAGTGAGCAGGATGTCAGGCTAGGGCATGGTCAGGAGACTGGGTTCACGCCTGTCCTGTCTAGTGGGTGTAGCCATGACCCTGAGAAGTCGCCTCACTTCTGGGCCTCAGTTTCTCACTATAGCAGGGCCTAGGAGGACCCGCAATCTCTAAGGCCTCCTCCAGAATTTAGGCCCTGCCCCCCAGCCAGGTGCAGCCTCATTCTGTGCTCCTGCTATAGGGACTTCTTGGCCTCTCCTGTCATCTTTGTGGGGGTACACCCTGCGTGCAGCAGGCCCAAGGCCAAAAGGTTCAGGAAGCTTTGGGCGGCAGATTCAATTTTCTTCTGGTGGTGAGAACAATTAAGAAGGGTTCATTCTTCCAGGTCCCAGACTTGCAAGCCAAAAAATCCCTAAATCCTAGACACTACTGGTTTAGTCTGTCCCTAAAATACCCCCAAGAAGAAGAAGAATATTCTTTATTCACAGTTCATGCTTTTTAAAATTTATATGAGTCAATAAAATCATCTTTTAGAAAACTTGGCTGTTTTTATTGATCTTTAACACAGAAGCCAAGTAAAACTAATCATAGCATCCAAATACTACGTCTTCCTGCATACACACTTGTTCACATACATGCTAATAACACCCATACAGTCACACATACTTATATACACACTAACACTCATTCACACACTAACACACCCATGCTCACACTCACGTGCTAATACACACTCATAACTCACACTTGCTCACATATATGCTAACACACTTACCACACACACACGTATACATGCTAACACACTAATGCACGTACACACATACACACAAGCATGCTCAAACTCACATACACGTTAACACACATGTACTCACACACATGGTTGCTCACATACATGCTGGCATACAGTCATTCACATACACACACATGCATGTGAACACGCTCACACATTCACATACACACTAACACACACTCTCACTCATACACAATCACCTGCTCGTTCACATCCATGGTAGCACACACACACTCTCACTCACACACTCACACAGACCCTCACCAGATTGCTACATCCCGTGTTGGGATTCCACAGCTATTCTCCTGTCAATGGCATTAGCTGTGACTGTTTCCCTAGGCTCAGAGTCTGAGAGAAATTGGATTGAACCCACAGAAATCAGACCACTGGAATGCAAACGTGGAAATGTGCCTGTGTCTGTACATACACATATTTATTTGCTGCTAAAGAGGATCTATTAGGAGCCAAAGCAGGAAATTCCTACCAGCAAATTCCTTAAGGAGGGTATGTTCACTTTTGTGTTCTCAAAGACGACTGTGGCTTTCGAGATTCTTTCTTTGACTTTCACAGGGATAGATGAATTGCCTTCCAGATTTTTCCATGATGACAGTTGTCAGGAATGCCCGGGAGTTTTACTTAAGCTAACAAATGATTACCTTTCCCATTAGCTCTACAAACAGGCCCCTAATTAGTGAATTGGCTAATAGCAGTCCCCTCTGGGGTCATTAGCCCTGACAGTGCTGGCGCTGCTCCGCGCACGGTGTCACCGTCGTAACGCACGCTGTCGGGCTCTGCTGGGAGTCGGAGCTGGGGAGCCGCTGTAATGTTGTTCTCCCCTTATCTTCTGCATTAGTTCCTTGGGTCAAGGAAATTAATTCCTACCTCAGACAGGTAGGAATTCCTACATGTGGATTAGACACAGATTTTTTATTTATTTTTTATTTTTTTATTTTTTTAAAGATGTTATTTATTTGAGAGAGAGAATGAGAGAGAGAGCATGAGAGGGGGGAGGGTCAGAGGGAGAAGCAGACTCCCTGCTGAGCAGGGAGCCCGATGCGGGACTCGATCCCGGGACTCCAGGATCATGACCTGAGCCGAAGGCAGTCGCTTAACCAACTGAGCCACCCAGGCGCCCCTAGACACAGATATTTTAAATGAAAGGACTGAAGCAGCAGTCACATCAATCCTAGATGAGAAAACAGTTTTTATGATCCATAGCTCCAGGTTTAAAAGACACACCTTCTCAGATTTGGGGGTTGTTTTGGAAAGAGCACGCATCTTGCTTTGTAGCTCTGGGATTCACGTCTGACTACAAATACCTGCTCTACTTTGGGTTGTGCAGGACACTCAGCCAGCGCCTTCAGCGAACTTTCACGCTGCATCTTGGTTTCTGGTAAGCAGGATGGCAGTGTTGGCAGGAAATAGAGGGGTCAGTTGTCTTGGGGGTGGCATCCCTTCCTCTGTGCCTCTCCCGGCTTTTGAGAGCCTTCCTCCCCGCCAGCGAGTAGGCATTAGGGCCGCTTGGATGATCTTGAACTAGGAACACTTCCAGGGCATGCAGCCTCACCTGACCTAACCCAACCTCACAGTGACTAGTCCTTGAATCCCAGACCTGCGCAATGACAAATGCTCAAGTCCTAGGCTCATACCCTGACTAGTCTGTGGTTACAGGGCTCACACAGTGGCTAGTCCTCATGTTCTAGGCTCATACCCTGACTAGTCTGGTTACAGGGCTCACACAGTGGCTAGTCCTCATGTTCTAGGCTCATACTCTGCCTAGTCTGTGGTTACAGGGCTCACACAGTGACCAGTTCTTAAGTCCTAGGCTCATACCCTGACTAGTCTGTGGGTCCAGAGTTCAGTGAACAGTGACTAGTTCATGAGTCCCTGGCTTACACAATGACTAGTCCTCAAGTCCCAGGCTCACTCCCTGACTTTAGGTCTTAAGTCCCAGCTCACTCAATGACTAGTCTTTCATCCCAGGCTCACTTGATGACTAGTCTTTGAGTCCCAGGCTCACTTGTTAACTGGGTCTTAAGTCCTAATCTTACTCAGTGACTAGTCCTCAAGTACCAGGCTCACTTGTTGACCAGGTCTTAAGTCTTAGGCTCACTCTGACCAGTCCTTGAGTCCCAGGCTCACAGGATGACTAGTCTCAAAGTCCCAGACTGATGTTCTAGAGGTGGGGACAGCAGTACACAGGTGAAGCACAGGAGTGCAGCCTGGCCTGGTTGCCCTGGTAGGAGAGTGTAGGGCGGTAACAGTTGTGACTAAAGGATCTTTGCATTCAGGTTTTGTTATTGTCCAGATTCTTGCTACATCAGCTCAAAACCATGTGCAGCTTAGTCTAAATGCCTATTTAAGCAAAGGCCAAAAGTCTGTTTGAAGATAGGGAAAAATAGGATGTTCATAATACAAAGCTTACAGCTAGTCATGGATATAAAATATATGACACTTCCCATACGGGAAAAATGAGTAGTGAAGCTGCATTTATTTGTTCAAAAGTAGAAATGCATCTTGAGGAATTAAGGAAAATTACGAAAAGGTGATTATACAGCATAGCAAATCTCTAATGTGGATTAAACCAAATTGTTTAGGAGGTAAAATGCCAGCGTCAACATGCATTTCAAAAAAGGGAAGAACAATGCTGGGTTGGGTGGGGAGAGCTGAGCTCCTGCTTTTGCTTGGTATTAATGTGGCAGGAAGTTGCTGGTTCACGGCCCAGGAATTCACAGAGATGAAAGGCCTTGTCCATTCCTGTATAGGTATTTATATACTTGACTTGTGTAAGGAAACTCCCAAATCAAATAGCTGCCCGCAGCTGGGAACCCAGCTAGGACTGTGTGGTCCCACAACCCTGGAGCAGCCTTTCCTGTCTCCTCTGGCGCCACCAGGGGAATGGTCAGGCAAAGCTGGGTTCGGATCCTCCTCCTGTGACTCACTAACCCTGGGTCCAAAGACAGGTGGTTCACCTGCTCCGAATCATAGTTTCCTCATCTATATTGGGGTGGGGGGTGATACTGCCCTTGCAGCTGGAGGAAGAGAAGAATATGAGATGATGTTTATAGGACACCTAGACAAAACTTGGCACAAAATAAGGCCCTCAAATTGTTAGTCCTCAACTGTTCAGATATGGCCACCGCTAGCCATATGTGGCTATTATATTGGATTTCAATGACCTAATACAAAATACCTCAACATGTTGCTTACACATTGACATGATAATATTTGGTTAAATAAAATAACATTAAAATGAGTTTCACCTGTTTCTTTTTACTTTTTTAATATGGCCGTTTCTTTTTACTTTTTTAATATGGCCACTGGAAAATTTTAAATCCCGTATATGGCCCGCCTCCTATTTCTCCTTCTTCTCTGCTGGTCTCTGTCTTCCCGTACCCCTTGTCTGCCTCGCTCCCTTCTTAGTGTCCTGCCACCACTTTGCAGGTGTCCAGCTCACCACACACTGGCCCTGTGCCCCATGCCTCCACAGGTAGCCCCCTTCTCAAATATAAGACAGCCTGGCATGGATGGGTCTCATCCCATTACAGTTTACCCTGACAGTTACAGAAATGAAGGAATTCACTCCAGGTCATGCAGGTAGAGAACTGTGAAACCAGTGTTCTTGCAAAACGCTCTTTTCTCCCCCCACTTCAAACACAAGGAAGCCATAAATGAAATTTAAGTGCCTTTGCCGAGGTCAGAAACCAGTTAGTTGATTAGGGGCCAATCTAAGTCTTTTGGCTCCAGACCACTGGGATTTCCACCTTACCATACAGCCCTCCATTTTATCGGCTAAAGTACAACAGGGTCTAAGCTGGTGCTGAGCTCAGCTTGCTTGCAGAATTTGAGAGACTGACCTCCTGAGCACCACAAAAAAGCCTGGACAGTGCAGTGTGGCAGCAGGTGGGATGAGAGATGGATCCAGGCCTGGTGCCATCCTGAGGACCAGTGTGCCTCTGTGGCACCTCTAGGAGGAGGTGGGGGAAGATGGCACCTTATAGTTCTGGGCTCTGTAGTCTGATCTGGGTGGCCTCAGGCAAGCTACTCTATCTGCTTTAGCTCAATGTCTTCATTTGTGTGAAGATTGAATTACACTCTGAGCAGGTGCCCAGTGCATGGCAGCAGGGTCCATCTTGCCATGTCCCTCTATAAAGGTTCCAAATGTGTACATGGGCTGTCTTGTGAATCAGTGGTCTCTCATCACATTTCTGTCACAGAGCAAGTTGGGTGGCCCTGTATGCTTTTCATCCTCCGGTGACAACTGTGGGCAGAAGATGAGGCATAGAAGCTTGAAAGGGGCTACGGGGGGGCCGTGTATGGAGGTAGTATCACAGGGGTCCTTTGGTCTCTTGTTGGGGTAGGTGGAATTGTAATAACCCTCAGTGCCCGAGCCCAGCTCAGGGTCCCTAAGTCTGGAATCCTCAGAGTGTCCTTCCTCAGAGCCATGTGACTGAGAAAATGAGTGCTTCCCAGGCTATATAGAGAGGGCAGGCTGCAGATTATCTTGCTGCTCAGACAGCCAGCAGCAAGTCATGACCCCAGGAACCCAGAGAAACAGCTCTTCCCATCTGGGTCACTGTATCCTCACTCTCCCGATTTGTAAAAGTGCAGGCTTCAACAGAATCCATTTCCATCAAGGGAAATTGGCAAGGGGCCGTGAGCTTGTGACTGTTGGCCTGGGGGCAGGGAAGCCGATTAGCAAAATGACCTTCCTCTAGTAGGGAAGGGAGTCCAGGCGGCAGCGTGAAAGCAAAGCCCCCTTAGTTCCAAGACCAGCCCCTCTGCATGCCTGCACTGACACAGCCCAAGGCACAAGTTGGTCTGACTCCCCACGTGTTTCCCCAGCTGTGAAATGGGGCTAGAAGAGCAACCCAGTGAGCCGGCATTTAGATCACATAAGAGCGTGTGTATAAAGTAGTAGACAGAGGGCCTGGCACATAATGAGGGTTCAATCAATGGTAGTTCATCTTATTTATTACTGCTGTCCACTCTGTTAGAATCCAACATCCAGGGCGCCTGGGTGGCTCAGTTGGCTAAGCGACTGCCTTTGGCTCAGGTCATGATCCTGGAGTCCCTGGATCGAGTCCCGCATCGGGCTCCCTGCTCGGCGGGGAGTCTGCTTCTCCCTCTGACCCTCCCCCCTCTCATGTGCTCTCTCTCTCATTCTCTCTCTCTCAAATAAATAAATAAAATCTTTAAAAAAAAAAAAAAAGAATCCAACATCCAGCTCAGACTTCCAGGCTGCAGTTTTTTTGTGCCATCAGCCACATTAAAAGACCCATGCCAATAAGGTTTTTAAATGAAATGCCTCTCATAATAGGTAAAATCCCTGTACCTAAGACAGCCCAGTGCTTAGTGAGGAGAATTCTTCTGCCTGGGACCATGCCACTTGGTAACCACAGTAGGGCACAGAAGGAAAGGTCAGCCCCGCTGGTTTGTCTACGGGCCCCTTGCGGCCTTTTCCCTTAGGACTGCCTGCCTGTTAGCCCCTGCCGCTCCCCCACACAGGGGTTCTCCCCGCAAGCTCTGTGCGCATACCACCAGGGGCGAGGCACTCGCTGCCTCCCTGCTCCAGTTGTCCAGACACTGTTCTGATTGTCCCTGTTCTCCCTGCACTGCCTATTGTCTCATTCTTCCTTTTGTTCCTCTTGCTCTTTGGTGCCCCTGTAAATATTTCTGTGCACAGAAGAGGACGACAGGTGGGAGGGCACTTGTATTTATCAGACCCTTCCTGTGGTCTGGGCAAACCACGAGGCACTCTGAATGTATTATCTCATTTATTATCCCTATTCTGTAGACAATAAAACTGAGAGCCCTTGAAGCGAATGGGCTTGCCCAAGGTGATAGAGCTGATGAGCAGGAGGGTCAGGTTGCAGCCCACACCAGCTGCCTCCAGAATCTACCACTCACAGGGAGGTGTGGCTGGGCAACACAGCTGGGACCAAACAGTGGAATTTTGAGTGCCAGGGTTTTGGGCTTTATTTTGATGCCTTGGGAACATCAGAAGTGCCTGAGCTTTGAAACGACATGATCAGATGTGTGTTTTAGGAAGATAACTCTAGAGGTAGTTTATTAAGTCTGTTAAACCACAACTCTCTCATCTGATCCTTGTTCAGCTGATAATTTTTAAACCCGAGTGTAGGAAATTACATTCATCTCTACCCAATTTCATGCTCGTTTCAGCCTATTCCAGCCCATCTCTCGGTCTGTGTGTGCATGTGTGTGCATGTGTGTGCATGGTGAGGGGTGGAGGGGTGGGGAAAATGAACATACGCCAGGAGAAGGGATGGAAAATGCCTTGAGATGGCTTCCTGCCATGCAGCCACTGGCTCGTGACAGCCATGACTTGTGACAGTGTAGGAAGCATGAATTTTATCTCTCACATACCTGGGCAGTGATGGAACAAGATGGGAAGCTAAAATAACATGACTGATCTTTTAACAAATGCAGCAGAATATACACATATTCCATTGACTCTATCTCCGAGTAAATTGATTTGGAACTTCTACTTTAGAATTTCAGAGGTAAGTATAACCTTTGTTCTCTCCTTCTGATTCAATGAATATTTAGTTCCTGCTATGTGCAAGTATCCCTTTACTCTGCATTTCCTGCCCATCCATCTTCATCCTCTATAATTTGTGGGAGTGTGTATGTGTACAGATATGTAATAACACTGTAAGAGATGAACAGGTACTGTGCTTAGTCGTTACACGTAGATTTTGTGCTTACACGTAGATTTTGTGCTTACACATGTTTTGATATGCTCTGTAGCATCTTAAAAAGATCAGTGATAAAAAATATTTAGATGAGTATATATCTTCACAGTTTTTCAAAATGAAAAATAGTTATGTTTTCTGATTAGAAAAATGATACCTGAATATTGTAAAAAAAAAAATCAATGCGGCAAAATATAGAAGTTTAAAAAATCCAAAATCTCTCCATACTTCTGTTTTGGTGACATCACTTTGTGCTTATAAGATCATAGACATACTCTTGCACATAAATGGGATCGTAAGCTCTTGGGAAACACACCATTCCAGTATCTTCCATTTCCCCTCATCCACATGCCATGAACCTACTTCTGTGTCACTCAGTGTAGATTTAAATCTTCATTTTTAATTACCATATTATTCTTCTATATGTCATACCAGAACTTAAGTCACCAATCCCTTATTGATGGATCCTTGGGTGTTTTCCAGTTTTTTTCCCAACACAATGGATACTATGACACACAGCCTTTTCTGTCTCTGTGCACTTGTTTAAATCCTTCTAGAGAGAATTACTGGGTCAAAGGATGCAGACACACGCACAAAACTATATATTTATATATATTTATGTATTTACATTTTACCAAGTGGCATCCAGAACAATGGAGGTGTTGTGCCAATTTTTACTCTAGTGATGTTAGAGGAGGGTGTACCTTTTCCCGAGACTTAGCAAGCACAGGATTTTAACAGTATTTCTAAAAACCATCTTTGCCAATCTCAAAACCAAAACCAAATAAAATCTCTCACTTTTAAAGCTCCTCATGTCTTCAGGCATTAGTGAGGTTAAACTCTTTTCTATGTTACTGGCCATTTGTATTCCTTCTTTTATGAATTACTTATGGCCTTTGCCCATTTTCTCATTATTCTTTTTAAAAGGTCTTTGTATAATGGTGTTAATCATCTTGTTTCATTTTTGTTGTGACTTCTTCTGTTTAATTTTTAGTTTATTTTCTGCCCTTCAGAAGTTAATTTGGGGATAGGGATCCAATATGTTGGTTTCTCTTTGTGGCTTACGTTACAAAGGCCTTCCTCCCCCAGTACCTATATTTTTAGGACTAGTACCTCTATGATTTTATTCTCTGTCATTAAATTGTTGCTCCAAATGACCCCCCTGTGATTTATTTATGTGTAAGATGTGAAGTACAGATCCTCCTCTGTTTGTTTGTTTGTTTATTCTTCAAATAGGGAGTCCTTTGTCCCCTGAGCATGAATATAAAATTCCATCCAATCATATGCTAAATTACTTGGGTCTATTTCTAGACACTTTTCCAGGGCCAATCCTGCACATTTTAAATATGTTTAAAACACATTATGCTGCTACAGTTATTTAAAATAATAAATATCCAGCAGAACAAGTTCTTCTACCTTGATGATATTTTTCCCATTTGTTTTTTCAGGTGAATTTAGAATCATTTTGCCAAACTTCCCCTATCCCACTCCCAACTAGGGGAAAGAAAAAGAAAAAAAGAAAATCTAGTGGGCTCTTTGTGGGGATATGTACATCCTTTTGTATGCATTCGGTCCTCTCAAATCACCATCTTTTTTTTTTTTTTTTTTTTGGTGCAAAGTGGTGGTTTTATTAAAGCACGGGGACAGGACCTGCTGCCATTATTGTGGTGGTTTTAATTTAAAATAATTGTAAACCTGTAGAAAGGTCGCAAGAATAGTACAAAGAGGGCGCCTGGGTGGCTCAGTCGGTTGAGCGACTGCCTTCGGCTCGGGTCATGATCCTGGAGTCCCGGAATCAAGTCCCGCGTCGGGCTCCCTGCTCGGCGGGGAGTCTGCTTCTCCCTCTGACCCTCCTCCTTCTCATGCTCTCTGTCTCTCATTCTCTCTCGCAAACAAATAAATAAAATCTTTAAAAAAAAAAAAAAAAAAGAATAGTACAAAGAATTCCTACGTCTCCTTATAACCCAGTTTCCCCAACTGTTTGCATGTTAGAGTTTGTGTCCTCACTTTTCTCCCTAGGTAACAATATTGTCTTCTTCTGACATGGTGACCTGAGAGTACTCTAGTGCATTGGGTGCCTCCCAAGGACACGTCTTCCATAGCCAGCACACATCCCTTCCAATCAGGACACTGCACTGACTAACCCTAAACCACATACACATTTTACCTATTGCCCAATCGCACCTTTTTCTTTCTGGTCCAGAATCCTGCCCAGGGCTTTGTGCTGTGCCTACTTATCATGTGTCACAGTATCCTTCAGTGTGGAACAGTTCCTTAGTCTTTCCCTATCAGTCATGACCTTGGTAGTCTTAAAGAGTACAGGCCTTTTGTTCTGTAGGGTGACCCAGACCTGGGTCTACCCAGTGTTTCCTCATGACCAGACTCAAACTGTGCTTTCTTGGCAGGAAGACCTCAAAATAGTGCTGTGCCCTTCAAGGTGTTTCTCCTTCTACCACTAGTGATGTTCACCCACCATTAGGTCACGTTGGCCTCTGCCTGGTCCCTCTGCTGCAAAGGCTAGACTTTCCCTTTATATTTGACTAGTGTTTTGTGGGGAGATGCCCCATTGTATGCCAATATCCTGATCCTCCACCCAACAACCTTAGTTGCCAAGGACGACTCTCACCAGAATCAGCCTTGAAGATAATGGTTGCCAAGTGGAGATTATTTCCATTGTTTCTCCCACATTTATGAATTGACACTCTATTAAATAAAGGAAGAGTTTTCCCTTCTCCCCCACTTCGTTAGATATTCACTCGTTTATGCTAGCAAAGAGTCAAGGATTCAGAATTATTCATTCAATTTTAATGTATATTCTAATTAATTTGATGCTCAAAACATCCTACATTTGGCCCTTCAAACAGACTCTTCTGTCATTTTAACATGTCTCTTCATTCTTTGAGCATTTCGTGACTTTCTAGCAAAGGTGTTCCAGAACTATCTTGTTCTTCCCCTGTCCCAGCCCTGGAATCAGCTACTCCTCCCAGGAGCCCTGTTGCTTTTACTGTAGAATGGTGTTTAGAAACCAGGATCTGGGCGCTGGGTGTGCTCATTGTTACTGGGGTGTCTATACTTCTAGGTGCTGTCAGTGAATAAAACTAGGCACACATGAATTATGAGCAAGCCTATGTAGGTACTTGTATTTATGTGAGTATACATATACATATGCATATATCTGTAAGATGTATTTATCTGTCTGTATATATAAAGTTCATATTGATACCTCCAATTCTAATATCTTGGGTTCTTGGTAGCCTCTCCATGTTTAGAGGTTCTTTCTCAGAGAGCAAGAGCTAGGCTCCCATTATCCTAAACATATATACTGACTTGCTTGATCACTGAACTTTATGCTCAGTTTTACCAACCTCCCTACCATTCTGGCGGCCTCTCTACCCACCACCTCTGCATCCCCACCCACTGCCGCAGCGGCACGTCACTGCCACTACTGCCCAGTAGCTCCTCCTCACCACTCCCTTCCTCCAACTTCTGCTGGGAAGGCAAAGGTAGCACAAAGGCTGAAGGAAGAGATGCCCATCCTTTGTTTTTTGAAAATAGCTCCAGTCCTTCAGCAACCTTGGTGTGATGAGGACACAGAGGCATAGCCCTCCTCCCACCACTGCATGGCTGCAGGATATAACTGTGGCCTCCACCTTGCTGGTTTTGGCTTCTTCGCCTTGGATCAGGTTGTGTCTGAGGTCTCACTGGATTCCCGCAACCCAGGGCCAACCCTGATCACACCAAGGGAAATCAGCTCTGGTTCAAAGCCAAGATGTGACTTTAGAGAATAAGACTACTGATTTTTCTGGGTGCATGAAGAACACACTGCCAATAGCCCCCTTCTGGTCTGTGGTGACATTTGAGGAACAGAAAAAGGTGACACCCTTGGGGAACCCTTTTGCCCCCTTTGCTGTCACTGCCAGAGGTAGGGCCACCATCCTTCTTGTCCCCCTCACAACGAATCAGGCCCGGTGTCTGGGAGCTCCTGCTCAGAATACCCATGGTTGGCCAGAGGAGATGCCCGTGATTATCTGTGCCCAGTGCTTGGGGAGACTATGGAGGGGAAGAACTCGGAGGGACCACCACCAAACACCCCTGTATTAATCTATGTATTCATTGAGAGTATGTGTAAGATTTCAGCTGATAAAACATTTCTACAGTTTAAAAGATAACAATGAAAAGAACTGTGTGCCAAGTGGGTGAAGGAAATAAGATTCAGAGTTACCATTTACCTTTACTGCATGGCCTACCTGTGGGGCTGTTCTGGTGGGGGAGGGGAGCAGGAGGGAGAATGTGGCTTGTGTGGGCTGGACAGGAGGAGGCCTGGAGGATGTTCCTGAGGCCCAGGCCAGGTGTCTGGGGTAAAGGTGCCTGGTGACAATAAGTAGCCCAGATGCATGTTGGGGGTGTGATGGGCTCAAGAATTCAGTTTGGGTTTCACTGTGGAGAGGGGATACAGAAAACCAGAGTGGGGAAAGGATCAACCAGATCCTCAGGGGCACCTGCAGGAAAGGCCCCCAGGGAGGAGCAGGTGTGGCCAGAGCATTGACCGATCCAGACTTGCTTTCATCACTAAAGGTGTTTCTGTTGGAGACTCACCTGACTGGGTCTAGGTTCAGTTCTCACCTCCCTGTCCCTGTGTCACTTGTGGAGCGATAGCCCTCTCACCAGAGCACATAACACTGCAAACCTTTTCTTGCCCTTGAGCGACAGGCTGCTGGCATTCCTACACCCGGCCTTGGGTGTTACACAGCCCACATGGTCACCCTGATTGTACTGGTGGCTGTGGAAGGCAGCCATGGCCAAGGCCTGGACAGGCAGGAGGGCTATGTGTGGTCCATCCAGCCCCCAGTCAGTGCTGAGCACCTGACTGTTACGAAAACGTCTGGGGGCCATGCGGATCCCACTCACAGGGCTAGGGGATACAGCAGGAACTCCAGCTTTGAGTAGTGACAGCCAGGCCCTTGGAAGGCTTTCCCCAAGGTTGTAGGGGTAAGAAGGAGTCACTGAGGGCAGGTGGGTGGGGTGCTGTGGCCCGGCTGGATGTGAGGGAGGCTAGCAATGGAAAGTGTGTTCCTGAGCAGCAAGGTGAGGGGGCAGCTGGAAGGTGACGCAGCATGGCCCAGGGCAGGCTCATCTCTTTAAAGAGGTTCAGAGTAGATGGCCCAGGGCCTGCCTGCCGGGCCACATGGGCACCAAGCCAGATGAGGCAGACATCTAGCGGGTTAGGAAGATATGGTCTCTGCCCCGAGAATCTGTAAGATCAAGCCCCAGAGACTTCATTATTGATGCCCTGGCTACCTCAACTGATTTATGGAATCTCTGCTTCCCACTCAGTGTTAGGTGAAGACCTGTGCAAACAAAGGTAATAAGCTGTGATTCCCACCCGAAGGCACTCCCACTCCCATGGGGAGACAGCTCTGCGGAGGTCTGGCCACAGCTGCTCAGCTCCCTCCCGGGTGGTGGTCAGTGCCGGCATCCTCATATGTGAGCGGGGCCGTGAAGCCGAGGCCATGCGGGATTGGGAATGCTTGCTTTTAGGCACGGACAGGAGAGGAAGGAGGCAGGCGGCATGCTCACAGAGGATCTCGGTTGACACAGGCACCCGTGTGCTAGCAGGAAGTACACCGTGGGTCTGCTGGGGGTTGGGGGTGGGGGTGCCTCGGCTGGGTCCCTACAGAAGTGGTGCTTGTGTAGTGCCTTGAGGGACAAGGGTGGAGGGTATTCCAGAGAAGGAAGGGTGGGAGCCAAGGTACAGACTGGGGAGACATGGCCTGCAGTGCATTCTCTCACCTCCTATTTATTTAGCACCTGTTTTGTGTAGCCCTGGCAAGGACTGGGAATAAATGAGCACTGAGAGGAGTTTACAGTCAGAGAAGAAACAGAAGCATGGCCATGACAGCTCTGCATACTGCAGATCATGTGGGCAGGTGGCATGGACACACAGTAGGCCCTCAACCAGTATTTATAGCACTGCCATTTCTAGCACAAAAGAACCTTGGTTTTCCTGATAGGCAGGGGTCTTTGCAGCAGATAGGGATGGGGCTAGGCCGTGCAGGCAGATGGATCTGCCAGGCAGCCTGGTGACCAGAGAGGCCTGATGTTGACAGCAGGGATGTGGAGGCAGAGCGAATCATATGTGCTCAGACCCAGAGGCCCAAGAGAACCAGTGTGTTCAGAAGATAGTAGCAGGTCCCCCGAGTTAGAGCAGAGACAATGGCCAGAGGGTGACAGGAGTCCCCACAGGGAAGTAGGGCAAGGGCTTTGAGCACCATAGGACAGGCTCTGGGTTCCATCAGTAGGAGCCAAGCTGGGGACTGGCTAACTGTCTGATTACTTGTGAGTCACACTGAACAGAGTGGAAGGTGGAGTGGAGGGACTAGGGAGATGCTTGGAAGCCAGCATAGTCTGGAGAGATAGGTGGTAGGGAGTTGGACTTAGGACGGAGGACACAGAGAAGAGAACAGGTTTCTAAAAGATTTGGGAGCCAGGGTAAGTAGAATGCTGCCCTCCACCTTTGTGGACCCAAGTGGGAGCCTTATTTGCCTCCTCCAGGCAGCTTCTCTTTCCTCTGGTCCCTCTGGTCCCTTTGACAAACAGGGGTGACCCCTGGGCTGCATCCTGTCAGCTCCATGTGGGCCCCCAGTTTATGACTCCATGTTTGTTGATCCAGGTGTTTCTGCTCTGCTATGTCGGGCTGCATGAGAGCAGGGAGCCCCCATACTGCCCCTCATGGTGCATGCCTCATAGAAACCATGCCCATGGATGGGTGATGGGTGGACAGACTGACAAGCAAACTCATGGTGGCGACATCTGTGACAAAGATAGAGTTGGGGACCTGGAGTGAAGCCAGGTGGGCACCTGAGAGAGGCCAGTGGACTGATGGCAAAGGGGACAGGGTAGGAAGGGCCTGAGAAGAAAGGGTTCACATCCTTCAGCATCCAGTTGGGAAAACCAGCAGTATGTGTGTTCTGGGCATAAAGGGTTCTATATGGGATCCAGAGGCTGACACCAGCTTTGGAAGAGAGCATGAGGTCAGGACTACTGCTGGAGGTCAGAGGACAGACTTGGAAGATCTCCACCTCAAGCAAGAGCTGTGGGGAAGCGGTTGGAATTCTCTGGAATCTCTGGGAGGCTCTATCTGGCCATTGTCTCCTCCATGAGCCGAGTAGGTGGTTGTAGGGAGCTGGCCAGGAGCTGCTGCACATCTCCTACCCGCCACACCCACCACTGCAGAGGTTTTGCCTTTTCTCTGCTCTTCCAAATCCCACATGGTTCCTCTGGTTAGTACACTGTAGCCTGGAACTCTTCTGGAAGGGGCTCAGGTCTGGAAATTGGGCAGGGCTGTGACTTCCTGTGCACTCTCAGGGTAATTCCAGTCGAATCTCTCTTCGTAAGACTTCTTACTTACGCAAACCAACTAAGACTTGACCAGACCGCCCAGTGTCTCAGTCCCAGGGACACTTTGGCTGGTTGGGCACCACCAGAGATTCCTATCTCCTCTTTCAGTGGCTGGCTCCCCTGGGCTCTGTGGCCAGTCAGGGACACTGACTGCACTCCTCCCATGAGCTCAGGGAGCCCATTTCCATAGCAGCATCTCCCACCTCAGTCCTGGCCTACAAAGAACAGCCACCATACACCTTCCTGGGTACTGGAACCCCCTCACCACTGTGTCCCCTCAATGCCTTGGGGACGGACTGCCAGGGATGGGTAAGCAGGCCATGCATCCTAAGTCTGAGCTCTGGGTCCCTTTCTCTGTAGCACACCCTGTGCTGTCCCAGCTGACTTCCAATTAGCACTCTATCTCCCTATGGCACATTTGTCCCTTCCTGGCGTGTACCTCACTTCACCCCTTGCAGTTCTTTGGTGTGAGTATGTTCCTTCCACTGGCCAGTGGTCTTCTCATCTCCTAAGGGGCAAGTGCTGTTGCGGGTCTGGAAGCAACCAGAAGTGGAGGGTCTTATGTATCATATGACCACACTGATATGAGGAATTCTTAATCTCAGGAAACAAACTGAGGGTTGCTGGAGTGGTGGGGGATGGGAGGGATGGGGTGGCTAGGTGAAGACATTGGGGAGGGTATGTGCTCTGGTAAGCGCTGTGAATTGTGCAAGACTGTTGAATCACAGATCTGTACCTCTGAAACAAATAATACAATATATGTTAAAAAAAAAGAAGAAGAAGAAGAAGAAGATAGCAGGAGGGGAAGAATGAAGGGGGAAATCGGAGGGGGAGATGAACCATGAGAGACGATGGACTCTGAGAAACAAACTGAGGGTTCTGGGGGGGAGGGGGTGGGAGGATGGGTTAGCCTGGTGATGGGTATTAAAAAGGGCACGTTCTGCATGGAGCACTGGGTGTTATACGCAAACAATGAATCATGGAACACTACATCAAAAACTAATGATGTAATGTGTGGTGATTAACATAACAATAAAAAATTTTTTAAAGAAGTGGAGGGTCTTGATGTGACTCAGTGTTCCCTGGAAAGGGCCTGCCCCAGGGTCTTCAGGCAGCAGGAGGCTGACCTCTCAAGGCTGCACCATTAAGAGGGCACTGGTGGCTTAGGTGCCACAGGGAAGGACTGGCCCTGCCTCTGGGCCTTATAGACATAGGCAGATGGAAGTCTTTGGGGGCAGGGCCAAGGCTTTGTCCTTTGAGGGTCTGGTGCACTGTAGGCCCCAGCAAATAGTTGCTCCTTGACTGAAGGAAGTGTTCTTTATTTACTGGGGACAGTCAGCAGGGTTGAAGGCTTTGTGAGAGGATGGAGAGGTGGGGCAGTAGGGGGCAGGTGGCTTGTGTGAGGAGGAGCTTGGTTCCCATGAAGCATTGCTGTGAGGTTGGTCTGAGCAGGTTCTGAGAGCCTCGATCATGGGTACAGTGGCAGGGCCTGAGCACAGAGCTGGAAGAGCAGTCCTGGAAGGTTGGCTTTCCTTCCATGGGAATTCCTGGACCTCCAGCTAGTGTGGGCAAGGAGGTGGGCTGGAGGGGCAGACCAGAGGGAGGGAGGTCAGCCAGCCAGGACATGACTGAAGTTGCCCAGGTAAGAGGTGGCAAGGGCTCAGGGAGAGAAGGGTAGGGAAGGGATGGGCTGTCTAGGACTAGGGGTCCTGGAGGTCCTCCATGCACTCCCTGATGCTGGCTCCCCATCTGGTGAGTGCCCTGCCGGCAGGGGGTGAGTCCTGAAAGCCTCCAGCAGCCCTGAACACGGCCAGCTGTGCACTGCACCCCAACTATGCAGACCCCCCACGCCAGGGCCATGGCCACTGAGGGACTGCGCTGTTGATCTCTTATGGGCAGAAACAGCACCAGAAATCTCTTCGGCCCCAGGTGGTCTCAGTGTGACCCTCCTCAGACACAGTGACACTGCTGGTTCCTCCCTCATCACAGACACCCAGAAGGTACCAGCCCGTGTTCAGCCCACACAGCCAGCAACTCAGGAGGGGTCCTCAGGGAGAAAGGTGCATCCTCCATCGTTCTTTCAGCAGAGGAACAAAGCCAGGAGTGGCCCATTCCCCGATGCCTGTGCATGTGAAGGGATAGTCCTGGGAAGGATCCCGTCACAGGCAGCCTCTCCTTCACTGACTAAGTGGCAGCCAGGGGCCAATTTGTGTTTCCCTTCCTCTTGGGAGCAGAGCCCTCCCTTGGCTCTTGGCGGAAGGGCCATTTTGTCAGGCCCTGGGCTCTCAGAATAGCTGCCTCCCACCTGAGGGATGGGGGCAGCCGGAGGCCAGCATCAAGCAGCTGATAGTGATCCTGTGTGGCAGGTTGATCGATGGCAGGATCTTTGGTCTCCGCTTACCCGGGCTGAATGGCACATCGTCGATAGCAGCCAGTTAACCAAGTCCTTGGTAACCAGCTGGTCTCATCAGCACCTCAGCCCTAGCCGCAGTTCAAACAAAAACCTCTCCTGAACAGCTAGATTGGACCTGACGAAGATGAATGTCTAATTCACTTGGAATCTCCTTACTGCTGCCTGTAATAAAAAGCCTGCTCCATATATTCACCCCCTGCTGATGTTTCTCTGAAATTAAATATCAGGAGGACATATAATAGCCCAATTCCACACCAGGCCAATATTATCAGATTGATGTCAGCAGTGATAATGGAAGAAGGATAAGTTGATGAGATTTCATTTATTAAATAAGAGCACATGGAGGTTTGGGACTGCGCATGTGAGGATGCTGCGCGCGCTCAGAAGAGCCAGCTGGGTTTGTTCACAAGACCCCCCACACGAGCTCCGACGTGGGGGTGACTCGGCCCGCCCCCTGGCACGAGCACCCACGACAGGAGGTACTGCCCCCGCCCTGCCCGAAGCCAGCTTCGCTGGTTTGCCTCCTTTGCTTTCTCCTTCCCACCTTTCCAATTGGCTCTGCTGTGCATCACCAGCTTTGTGCAGCCTCACATTCCTCATCTCCCTCCCTCCCTTTTCCTCCTGTGGGTGCGTACCTGGTAGCCCTCCCCCCTCGCCAGCCCTCCCCCGCTCCCCACTCTGTATCACCAAGTTCTAGCTCCATTCTGGAGCCCTGCCAACCTTGTAGTTTGGGGCAAGTGTCTTTTGTTTCTATTTGTACCCTCGGTTGTTTCTTCTTTGGGGGCTTTTTGGAATTTTCCAAAGGCCAAGTAGAGCTAAAATGGACCCAGCAGCGTGGAGAGCAAGAGCTGTGGAGCCAAAACACACCAGGCTCTTATCCTAGCTCCAACTCACTACTGTGTGACCATGGGCAAGTCACTTAACCTTTCTGAGACTAGTGTCCCCATCTATAGAATGGGACGGTAATGCCCAGCTCACAGGTTGGTTGTGGCTATGCTTAGGACCTGGCATGCAGTAGGCCCTGGCAGGTATTGGTTTCAGAATGACCAAGACCACCGGCCCATCCAGCTGTAATCTCAGATGAGGCCGGATTTTCCACCTGTGCTGTTTACTGGCATAGAAGCATGGGGGTGACTCGGCTTCGCCCCCTCCCCCCCATGGCCTGCTCCTCTGCCCTGGAGCATGGGGAGGAGCTCTGTAGACCTGGTCATGAATAAGAGGTCCCCCACTTGTCAATTAGGTGAAGCATGTCAGAGGTACCCAGTGCTTCTCTAACTGATGACCGCACCGGGGTGGCAGAGGTGAGACTCTGTGTTGACTACAGCGCCTGGCACTTGGTCGATACTCACTGAAGTGTGGCTGCTGTGGCCAAGGAGCCCCCTGTTGCCGAGGGGCGCACGTTGCTCCTGGTTAGAAGGTAACTAGTGATTCACCTGCCTCCCACTAACATCCCCCCCCACACACTGTTCAGCACTCCCAGCTCTGCTTCCCGAGACTAGATCAGACCCTTTCCTGCAAGACTGACTGCATGCATTTCCTGGAGCCGCTGTGACAAAGCACCAAACTCGGGAGCCTTTAAACAGGACCAGCTGTTGTGCCTTCCTCCAGGCTTCTGGTGCTGCCCTCAGGCCTTGGTGCTCCTTGAATTGCGGGCATGTCACTGCAGTCTGTGCCTCTGTCATCACATGGCCTTCTTTCTCCCAGTGCGTCTGTGTCTCTCCTTGTAGGGACACCGGTCATGTGGGGTTGGGGTCCTCCCTAACCCAGAATGACCTCGTCCCGATTATATCTGCAACAACCCTGTTGCCCATTAAGTTTGCATTCTGATGCTCCCAAGGACAAGAATTTTGGTGGGAAACTCTCTGATCCACTGACCTACATGTGTGCATATAGTTCTCGGGAGCCCTTGGTCCCACAGTCTCACCACATTGTCTTCTCTAGACAACAGTCTTGGCTACAAGACAGACACTTGACTTGACTACTTGACAGACACTCAACCCTAGCTAACTTCAGCCAAAGCTTGTGCTACAGGAAAGCTAAAAAGTCCCTAGCTGAGAATCGAGAAGTTCAGATGATGTGAGGGTCTGTTTCCATGTGGGCCGTGGCCATGGCTGTTGGAGGCCCAGTTCCTTTTCTCCCTGCAGGGGCCCAGTTTCAGCCCCGGACATTTCACCAGGCCCATGGGGCTGTAGGGCTGTGCTAGCCCAGGCTCAGTGGTGTGGACCAAACCCCACCTCCCTGGCCAGCGAGGGCAGAGCCATGTGGAATGACGTGGAGTTGCTGGATGCTGCAGTGGGTGCATTTGCTTCATCTGGTGGTCTTGCCCTGTGAATTGGGTATAATAGTAGATGAATGCATAGGACACTTGCTGCTTCATAAAGCTGAGTTCCCTTCCCTCCTGATACCCCTGTGTGGCAGTTTCAGGAACGGTCTTGTGGGCCCTCCCTTCTGGGCACACCCAGTCACCTGCTTTCCTGGCACAGCTCTGAGCCTGCCCTGGGGTTTCCAAGCCCTGTGTGCAGACAGGCTGGTAGGTGTGTCAGAATCCAGTAGTGTGTGTGCCCGTTAGAACATATCAAGGAGGTTCCTGCAGTGATGGAAGGCTACCAAAGCTTCGCCCCATGGCTGGGGGGGAGCAAGACCAGAGAGAAGGAACACGGAGAGGAGCGCCTGGGTCTGCAGGCCATGTTCGGGGTACTTCCCCATTGTTGACCTCTGTCTTGGGGGAAATGAGAGTGAGGCCAAAAGGCCAGCAGGCCACCTAAGGCCTGAGACTAATACCCTCACTCAGCTTCTGAGGTGCTGGGTACACAGCCTGCCCTCTTAGGGCATTCAGGCTAGTGGCAGAGTGATATCAATTACGTGGCTAAACACAGATGACAGATGGCAGTACCAGCATGTGTGGGGGCTGCTCAAGGGCCATGGGAATGCAGTGGGGCAGCAGGCCTAGAGGAAGGCTCAGACCTGATTGCTGGTCCTGCTTGTCAGATGTTGAGCATGAGCAAGCTGCTGGGTCTCTCTACTCTGAGCCAGTTCCTTCACTTAAGATAAACTAAGGGAAAGTATCGTTCCCACCTATAAGGTTCGTCTGGTGATTAAATGAGATAATGCTTAGCACAGGTTCCAGTGAGCTGTAACCACCTAAGAAAAGGGTTTTTAAACTGGCTTGTTTTTTTAGAAATCTGGTCTGCTTTATGTTCTAGAAAAATCACCAATTGCTGTAGAGAGGATGGGCTGGAGGTAAGGAGGAGTGTAAGCAGCTGTTGTCATAATGACGGGGACTAGGAAATAGATGAGGGGGCTTCTGGGAGACAAATCCTGGGGCAGCTTCGGTGTGGTAGGGAGGTGGAAGTGAGTTGTGGGGGAAATCAGGGGTGACTGGGCATCTGGCCAGTGTGGCCAGTGTAAGAGTGCAGGAGGAAAAAGGTGCTGGAGCGAGAACCAGGCCTACTTGGTCCCTGTGGGCTGCTCAGCCATCAGTGCCCACACAGGCCTAGGGCTCTGCCATGGGGCATGGACTAGGAGCCCCAGTGCTGTGGGGAGAACAGGGGTCACAGCTAGAGCTCCCAGTGAGCAGGAGAGGGGCTAGTGGAGCAGAGTCAGAATGGGGCCTCCCAGTCTGTGGGGATAGATGGTGCTGCTGGCTATGGCAGGGCTATGCTGATTGCCCTGAGCAAGAAGAGCCTAATAAGGCTGACCCGGGGACCAGGGGTGAGTGCTAGGCGGGGGAGCTCTGGGCAGTGCTTCTTCGAAAGGAGAGCAGCTGACAGGGAGCTAAGAGGCACACGTGATTTGGGCTTGAAATGTTTTTCTACTTTTTAGAAAAATGAGTGTGTTGGTGGACAAAGTAGAATGGTGAAGGTATAAGGGAGAAAGGCCAGTAGGAAAGACCACTCAGGTGCTGGGGGAGGGAGCTGAGAAGGAATTGCTGATGGAGGGCCCTACAGGAAGATCCCTGCAGAAAGGTATGTGAAGCTGGGGATGCCAAGGTGAAGATGTGCTCTGTGTCCGTAGGGCAGTGATGGACTGTGCTAGAGACATGAGGAAGAAGACCCTGAGACTATATGGAGGAGGCTGAGGGAGAGAAGCTGGTGAAGCAAAGAAGAGGCCAGGGGAGCTCAGGGAGATCTGGGCCTCAGGAGGTCTGAGTGCTAAGGGGAGAGGAAGACCCTCTAGAAGGATCATTATGGCCAATGAGTCTGCTCTGAGAACCACTCGGATTTGGAGCAGGGGAGGGGCAGCGGAGGCAGGAGACAGGCAGGTAGGGCTTCTACAGACAGGAGCCAGAGGCCCAGTGGAGCATCAGGGGGATAAAAGACCTCTGGCAATGCAGGATGATTGGAAGGGAGAGCAGTGAGTGCCATCTAGGTATGCCCATGTAAGGGTAAGTTAGGTCACCAGGAGTGGGAGGATGAGTTTCTGAGCTATTTAGGATGGGGAATGGATACATCTTCAATTTCCACTTTGAATGGAGAAAGGCAGGGCTGGTTTAGTTAGAGGCAAAAGAGATACATCAAGAATGAAGGCAGGAGGAGACATCTAGACTGAAGGTGGAGGAAACATCTAGAATGAAGGCAGGGGGAGACATCTAGACTGAAGGCAGGGGGAGATATCTGGACTGAAGGTGAGGGAAACATCTAGAATGAAGGCAGGGGGAGACATCTAGACTGAAGGCAGGGGGAGATATCTAGACTGAAGGTGGGGGAAACATCTAGAATGAAGGCAGGGGGAGACATCTAGACTGAAGGCAGGGGGAGATATCTAGACTGAAGGTGGGGGAAACATCTAGAATGAAGGCAGGGGGAGACATCTAGACTGAAGGCAGGGGGAGATATCTACACTGAAGGCAGGGGGAGATATCTAGACTGAAGATGGGGGAAACATCTTGAATGAAGGCAGGGGGAGACATCTAGAATGAAGGCAGGGGGAGACATCTAGACTGAAGGCAGGGGAAGATATCTGGCCTGGAGATGGGAGAAACATCTAGAATGAAGGGGAAACATCTAGAACGACTCCAGGTTTTCGACTGAGGTGGGTGGCTGGAGGGATAGCCATGCTTGTCACTCATCAAAGCAAGAAACTAGGGAGGGGGAGAGGGTTCCTTGGTGCTAGATGGTCAATTCCACTGAGGAAATGGGGAGTCGGTATAACATGGGATGCTTAGCGTGAAGGCTCCAGGGGCCTGTTGGATTTAGAAGTCTTGAGGTCCATAGGGTCAACTGTGGAATGGACCTGGGGATTAGCAGTGGGAGGGTTTGGCGGGAGTGATGGATAAGCTAGCTTGGGGGGTTGCCCGGCAAAGGTAAAGGAGTAAGGGGCCTGTGTGCCCAGAGAAGGTGGGGACAGTGACCCAGAGGGAGAAGGGTTCCTAGCGTGTGGTGCCGGTGGTGAGAGCGACTCCCGCTTTTCAGACAGGGAGCTGGACGGCGATGAGGAGCATCCAAGGAAGGGCAGCTCTTCACTGCTGGCCTTGATGGCCTGACTGTGGTGCCATTGGATGGGAAGGAAGGGTAGGTTTTCATTCCTGGCTAATACTTCGCCTTTTTCTAATGTTATTTATCACTGCTCTTATGGAAACAAAGAGATAGAACTCTGGTTCATGGGCAGCATGGCGGGAGGGGGACTCCATGATACTGAACGCCCAGAGGTCATCGTGACATTGTTGGCCTTTCTGAGGCCCTCACCCCCAGCATCTGTGCTGTGCCCCTGGTCGGTCCTCTGGGGCCTGTTATCTGAGTGGACCCAGTGGTCTCTGCCACCTGCTCATCGTGTGCCCCCCTCTGCGGCCATCATGCCAGCCCTCAGGGGAGACAGGGTGTGGAAGCCCTTTGTCAGAGGAAGCAACATTCAGCCTGTTTCCTCAGTGTTTGTGACACCACCTGACCAGAAGCCATGTTGGTGTTGAGGACTGACCCCCACGTGCCAAGTCTCGGGCAGCTCTGCTCTGACTCCTGACCACACAGTGGGAAGTGGCAAAGCCAGAACCTTGCCCCGGGTTTGGGGCGAAAGCTGTGTTTTCCCCACCAGTCCACAGGGTGCCACGCTCATGGGTCTGCTGGATCCTGGAAGAAGATACACTGTGATCGGTACCATAAGATTCCTGGGGAAGGAGGTACCAGCAAGGCCTGGGCGAGATCTGAACAGGGTCTGGAAGATACTAGAGCTTAGGTTACAGGGAGAGGGACGTGTGCAGAGAAGGTCTCCCCTTTGAGCCGACATCTGGAGTCCTAGCGCCAAAGCTTCCTCTTCTCCACTCTTCACCAAGTGCCATGTGACACCAACCTCCCTTCTTCAGCTCTCCTCCCACCCCAGCCTGACCACTGATAGCTGGGTTGTTGGTGAGAGCAGCCCTTCAGGACACACTCTGTCCTGCACATGCCAGCCTGGCCTTCATCAGCCTAGGACAGGTGCTGTTTCCACTTGCAGATGAGGAAAGTAAGGGCCAGAGAAGTGAGCTGCCTTCCTTAGCAATGCGCTGTCGGCCTTCTCACCTGGGTGACGTCAACCCCCTCAAAGTCACATGGACCATTATATCTAAATATGCGGCAGTGAATATCCCTCAGATAGGGAAGCAGGACTTATCTCAACCCCTGGAAAGTTCATAGCATGCTGTGGATGTGTTTTTTGTGCATTTGAAAAGCAGCTGTTCATAAGACTGAATGTTTCTCCCTAACTGTGCTGATTTGTGTGCAGTGTAAACAGGGTTGCTGGGGACCAGGGCAGGGTGGAGCTGTGCTTGGATAGAATGCACCTGATTTCATGAATGGCTGGACCCCAGGCCCTGCCCTGCCTTGCTTCAGAAAAAGCCTTGTATTTGGAGAGCTGTGTTCTTGCTGTCCTCCTGTCCCATTCAGAGCCATTTTAGTGGACCAGCGGGTGAAATTTCTTCCAGTTGACATTTGCCTGCCATTCCGTCTCCTCATACTGTTCCTGATAAATCCCAGAGGAGAGAAGCCTCTGGAGTCCCAGAAGTGATACTGGTATGGAGAGGATGGATTTCACCATGGCCCATTTTCTCTTGAACTTGGAGCCCAATGGGGATTCTGTGATGTTTGCCCTCAAAATGCATAGGGGCCTTTATCCAGGGACCTGAAACCAAAGGAGGTGGGGACAGATGGAGAGGGACAGAATCTAAAACAACTACGCTACCCTTTTACAGCCTGCAAAGTGAAAGCCAGGATCCCTGTGGCAGGTCTGGGGAGGGCGAGGCCTCTCAGGGGGTCAGAACTGGGGCTCCAGGGCAACTCAGCCATACCACCTGGCCCAGGCCCCTCTGACCCCACCTGTCCTGTTTCCCTGTAGACCTGTAGACTGCGTACAGACTTAGACCTGCCTCCACTGAGCCTGGCACTGCCCCTGACCATGGATGCCTGCGGAGTCCCTTCCAGCTGCTGGGCTGCCACTGGGAACAGGCACTCATGGGGGTCACGTGATGGTGGGGGTTGGTGCCTCAGGAGGTACAAGAGGGGGTGCAACAAAGCCTATGCCCTCGGAGCTATAGTAACAGAGGGACCAGGAAAGAGCTACAAAAGGAAGTGGCCTCATGGGCTTCAGGTCTGGAACCGGGAAGGAACAGGCTGTGTCTTCCCCAGAGTGGAGAACAGAGAGTAAAAAGAGAGAGGGGAAGATAGTTGAGATGGAGGGCAGAAAGCAAAAATCTGTGCGTTCCCAGTGTCCTAAGGGAGAACATCAGAACAATCAGAAGTGAAGCAGTTAGCAGAGTTGTAGAGAGAATTTGCCCAAGATGAAATGCCCAGCAAAAGGCTGAAAATCCATTTTGGAAGACCCACAATTAGACGCCTCCAAGTCAAAGAGTTTTTAAATACGAGAATAGAGAGCTTTGGGGGGAGTCAGGTGGGCACCCCAGTGACCCCACTTGTGGGCAGTGGCAGACAGAACCCAGTAAAGGCGGTCCCAGGGTCCAGAGAGGGAAGGAGTGGTCCCTAGGATCCCCATCTGCCTCCCCTGTGTGAAGATGGGAGGCTAGTGCTGAGACAAGACCCCATATGTCCTAAGTAAGAAATCTCGAAGACCTCATCCATGCCATGTAGACAGAAGCAGGACCGTGATCTCAAGGGCTGGAGTGGCGTGGTACCAGAGGATCGGCCTCAGCTCTGTGGCTGCATCCTCAAAGCCTAATGGAATCACACTCTGTTGGGGCAGAGCCGGGGCAGAGCCAGGCCAGTGTGGCCTCAGGAGCCGTCCTTTCTGATCCCCTCCCTCCCAGGAACGGGAAGGCTCCTTCTCCCACCACATACTCACTTTCCTTTCATGAGACAGCAGGCCTGAGGATGATAGTAGCCGACGCATGGGGATGGTGCAGGGGAAGGCAGGGCAACCCGGGCCCGGCATGGCCTGGTTGGTGGCACAGCGCTAGCAGAAGTGCCACCTCTAGGCTAGTAAAATGAGACCAGTAAATCCTAGGTATCTTACCTGCTAAGCCACTGAGCATTCCATTGCTTGCTGTTCTTAACTGATGAACTCAGCTTGTTTGAGGTATTTTAAAATAATAATGGTGCTGCTCCATTCCAGCACCAACTGCATGGCTGGGTTTCTAAAATACAGAGACACTGGGCTGAAAGAATGATGAACTGCAAGTCTCCCCGCTGTGACCGAGGCAGCGCCGCGTCAAGCATCATAGTGATGGTCTCACTGCTGAAAACCTTCAGGAGTGGCTTTCTGCATTTTTACAGTTCCCACCACATGCCCTGGCCATGGGTGGTGTTTATTCTGAAAGGCCACATCAGGTGTTGGGGTTCCGTCTCTGGCAGCGAAGGTTCCCACATGGACCTGGCCTGAAAAACCAGTCTGTGGAAACAGTGCGACCAAACCCATGTAAACAAATAGATCCGCCCCCTTTCTACTTCCCAGCATGTGACATTGGGCAGGTTGCTTAATCCTCTGTATCTCAGTTTCTTGGATTGCACCAAGGGATGAGAAATCATAGCGCGTACTACACAGAGCTGCTAGGAGTCCATGAGTAGGATGATGCCTGGCGTGCAGTGTGAGTGTGTTTAGGCATGTGTGCGTGCAAGACAGTGCATGTGTGCATGCAGGAGAGAGAGGAGAAGGGAGACGGGGCAGTGGAAGGAGTCAGGAAGGAGACCAACTAGTCAGAGTTGCCCAGGGACACTGGTGACCCATTTTAGCATAATCTTTATTTCACTTGGGTTTTGTTTCATCTTTTAGAAAAGAAAATGTACTCATTTTTGTAGTTTCTGAACCTACTTTGATAAAGAAAAAAGAGTAAAGCATCCCCCAATACTACAGAGGTGATCTCTAGGAAGTGAGATTCTAAAAATATTATGTATTTTTTTAGACATTTCTGTACTTTTCCAGGTTTCTTCATTGTGCATGTATTAGGTTTTGAAATCTTCGTATGAGAAAAGAGTTGCAGTGTGTGTGATCACACGGTCATAGTCGGGTGTACCCCTTAGGCAGGAAGAGTCCTACACGGTGGCAGGTGGGGGCAGAAGGGGCTTCCAGCAGGCCACCCCAACCCCTCTCCCCTTAGGGCTAGAGCCAGTGTGGAGCCCAGTCTCCTTGGCGTCTGCTGCTTTGTGACAGTGCTCAAGCCCCTGCGTCCCCAGTTCTCCCCAAGGGGTAACTGGATGCTGATGGCCACCAGGTGCCTAGCCTGTGGTGTTGAGTGAGTGAGCCAGTCCCCCTCCTGCCCACTGGGACCAAACCCCGGGCCCACCTGCTCTCTGTCCCTGCAGACCCCGCAGGATAGAGCCCGTGTGTTCAGGGCTGCAGGCCCAGATCCTCCGCTGCTACCGTGACAACCTACAAGAAGTGCTCCTGTGCTCGGACCTGGTCAAGGCTTACCAGCACTGTGTGAGTGCTGCCCACAAGGTAAGGCTCGCCCTGCCCTCCTGCCTGGGCCGCTGGGCTGCTGGGTGCATGGGGGCAGCACGCGAGTGCTGGACTCTGTCTGCCTGTCTTTGTCTGTTAAGTCAGACATGCTAACCTCAAGCCTCTGCCTTGTGCACAGTGACAGCTTCAGGCCTTCAATCTCCTCTGTCACTTCCTGGTTCAGACGTTCTGCCTTGTTGGCTCCATGACTGCTCTCAGATATCTGGGTTAGGAAAAGACCCTGGGCCCCACTAAGCTGGGTCTGGGAGCAGGTCTGAGTAAGCTCTGGGTCTGAGAGCAGCTCTGGGTCCCATGTTCAAGGGACTGGCCACCTAGTAAAGGGCACGCATGTGCCACCCACTTCTAACCTTTGAGCAGTTGGGGGTGGGAGCTCAGAGGAGAGCCCATGGTGCAGGGTAGGGGTCCCAGAAAGGGCGGGGACAGCCCTAGAAGGAGAAGAGCCTCTGGGTTCAGGGAGGTGGAAGAGTGGGTGTGGCCTGCCTGACTGGGTGAGGGAGTGAAGGGTACCTCTCAGCCCACCCCACTTCCATGTGGTCTGAAGGGGCATGCTGGCACCCAGCCCCTGGTGAGTGGGAGGGGGTCACAGTGGTCCCACTCTCTCCCACACACTCCCCAGCCCTCTTGCAGGGCAGCAGTGGGGTATCCTAGATGTCTGAGGTTGGCAGTGGGCCTCCCCTGAGACCTGGTCCCAAGGTCTTGCCTGCCTTCCCTGACCCTCCCAGCCAGCTCCCAATACTATCCTCGCATCTCCCCCCTGTTCCTCTTCTAGACAATTCAATCCCCCTTCCCAAGCCCAGCAGTTCATTGCCCAGGCTGGACCTGGCCCCTCCCCGTCATTCACTTGGGGCACCTGGCTTGGACCTCTCCAGAGGGCTGGCATGTTTGTTCAAAGGGCTGTAAGATGGGGCCTTCTTCCCATGGAAAAGCCCCTTTTGCCCGAGTAGGAGACAAGCTGCTGCAGGTACTGATGGTGGAAAGGCTGAGGTCAGCAGTCAGGTGGCCCTCTGGCTAGGTCTGGCAGTCTCCTCCTCAATAGCCCAGCCTCACCAGAGCCCCCCTCACCTTTCTGTCAGCTTGGGCCCCGGGAGGTGGAGCTGCTGCCGCACGGGCTGCATCTCACGCACAAGGTGCTGTGTGCCTGTCTGAGCTTCGAGGCCTGCTGCCTGGAGCGGGCTGTGGGGCAGCCCGGAGCCTAGCAGCAGCTCTGCACGGCACCAGGTGGGTGTGAAGCCTGAGTAGGAGGTCACGTTTCCTCCCCACTGTGGAGCATGGAAAGCTGCTCTGTTTCGAGTTGAGCAGGAAAGGTACTGCCAGCGGTCCCTGCAGCGCGGAGCAGAGCTGGGCCGGTTGCCCTGCACCATACCGCACAGCCATGGGAACAGGTGGCCCTCCTGCGCCCCTTTGTATCTACCAAGGTGTTTGTGAAGGCTTGCACGAGAACCCTTGCCCTGCCAGGATCAGCGAGCCATTGCCCGTGCTTGCACACCATGCACCTAACTTTCTACTGAGGGAGAGACCTGGGGTCCTGCCGTGGCTCCCTTGATTCCCCACAGAGCCCTCTGGCACCCCCTAGCCCCGACCGCCCTCCCTCTCTTCCTTCAGGCCCCATGGCCACACAGTTTTCATCCCCTCCCCCAGCAGAGTATATCTTTAACAAACACATCTCACCAATATATCTTCATTGCACTGAGGCAAAAATGTGATTACGAAGGAAGACAGATTGCATTTAACTCCAGTGTGTTCTCTGTAGCTCTAGCACGCCTGAGAGAGGCTCTGGGGCACTGCCAGGCCTGGCTCCCTCCTTCCCGCCACCGCGCCTCCACCCCCCCCCCCCCCCGGCGTTATTAAAGCCTAAATTGGAACCTGAGCAACTGGCAACAGCAGAGGCCGGCCCTGCTCCCGCTGCGCTGCGTCTGCAGGGTCCCCTCGGAAGAAGGGTGTTCCACCGACCCCTGCAGGGCCTCAGTGCCCAGACACACACATTGCACCCTGTGAGTGAGATGCAACAAGTGTTGCTGCCCTCTGCCGACTTCTGCCTCAGAAGGCTCCTGGTGGGGCCGACTATGGGGCTTAGAGCGTCTCTGATAGTGATTCGCTTGTGGAAGCACCAGGTGGCAGGAACCCGCATCTCTGGCAGACAGGGAGCAGGTATCGGACAGAGGCCTGCCTGGTCAAAAGCTGGGGTGAGAGGCACCTCCCCAGAACTCCTGCCAGCACCTGTGTGGCGCCTCCCAAGCCCAGGGACATGTACATGTGTGTGGATGTGGGCAGCGCCTTGGAGGCAGGTTCCAGCAAGGAACAGCCTGAGTGTGAGGGCTCTCACACACCAGAGCTTTCTCTCTGACTGGTTTCACTTAGAAAACTCTGCATGGTTAAGTAAGAGAACAGGGGAGATGTTGGTGGGACAAAGCAGCATTGGGCTGAGGCCTTCCTGTCTGTAAGGGGGGGCAAGGCGGTCAGATTGCTACAGGGTCCATGTTAACAGGCTGCTGCAGGCATGTGTTGAGTGGGCACCGGGCACAGAGGTGAAGAGACCCAGTCCAGGTCTCAGGGACCAGCTGGGGGGCACCCTTCCCATTAAGCAGTGACACTCATGGGGTATCCCAAGAGCCGGGGGCCCTCTTGGAGCCAAGGCCTGGGGGATGCACAGGGTTCCCAGCAGAGTGGGCCGTGACTGAACTGTGACCTGTTCTCCTTTGTAGGGGTGAAGAGTGGCCCTCAATCCTGGCCCTGGAGGTGACTTGGAGCCCTGAAGAAGGAACCGGTTATGGGACCACAGTCCACAGCCCCCTAGGCCACAGCCATTTTCTCCTGGGTGCCTATGGATGCCTCTGTGCTTGGGGCTGCCATGTGTTTGAGAAATAGAGTATGTGCTACTGTCTGAAAACAAATAAAGCAAATGTCTTTGTTTTCAGTCATTCTCTCGGCTGGCAGACAGCCACGGCTGCCTCTTCTCTGTACGTACCTGTGCTGGACCATGGTGATGCGGGCTGAATGAAACAGGCTGCTCCCCTTGGGGGGCACCCAGCCTAGCAGGGGAGACAGGTGTGGAAACCCACAGTTATGCTGCAACAGCAGAAGGCCAGCCAGAAGCAGGTATGAGATGAAATGAGGGGAATGCAATTCTTTCTAGGGATGGAACAGAGCGAACAGGCCAGCTTCCTAACAGAGGTTGTCTGAGCTCCAGTGTAGAAGCCGAATGGAGGACTTGCTGGGCAAGCCAGAGGCTGGGTGAGTGAGACCCTAGATGCCCAGCTTAGGGGGCACAGAGCATGCACAGCTGGGCTTTGCAGAGAGCAGAGTGGGAGCTGGGTGGGGTAACAGGGATGCCAGGCCAAGTCATTGAGGGATCCCTCTGAGGGACACTGCCATGGCTCTCAGGGAGGGTGGGCTCAAGTGGGGCAAGACTGAATGCCAAGGAGAGCCCTGCAGGCACTCAAGGGCACGATGAATGGGAGACTGGTGGGCCAGGTCATGGGACAGATTGAGGTGAGTCTTAGGAGCTGAGATTAGCATTTGGGTGGTGTAGGGGAGGATCAAGGGTGACTTCCAGAGTCACCCTTGTGCTGGTGATTCTAGGAACTGAAATGAGGGACACAGGGATTGAGAAGAGCAGAGGACAGTGGGGTTTGGGACGGGCTCTGCTCAGTGGGTGTCCACACACCAGCCCGCCAGTCCTTGACCTTTGACAGGATCCCAGCTGAGGCGCCTTGACCACACGCCGGCTGCACCCAGCCTGTCGAGTGCTGTGAGGGAGGTAGCGGGAAGAGTCCGAGGCGGGGCTTCTGATCCACTCACTGCTCTACTGGTGACCGTGGATTTCCTGTGGAAGTTCCTTTGGAGAGCCCCTAGCCATCTGGAGCTGAGAGCCTGGATCCTGACTCGGGCTTTGCAGCCCAGGCATCTCTGCTCATCCCCGAATTCTCACACACAAGCTGAAGTGGCAGTTGAGGCTTGGCAGTGTCCAATTATCTGGGCAGGTAGCACAAGGCAGCTTTATTTGGCCAAGCTACATACTGGCTGAGAGGAAAAGAGCTTTGGGAGATGCCCTCTCTCCCAAGTTCTGGGTCAGCTTGCCAAAACATACAAGGAGGCATTCAGAGAGCACGCGGAGGTGAGCGGCCCCAGTAAGTGGCAGGGTGCCCTGGCCAGATCCTCCTCCTAGCCTCCCCCAGCAGCCCAAGGAAGGGCTGGCCCTTCATCAGGCCAGCATGGGGGGGCGGGGGCGGGGTCACAGGTCACCTGGATTGTTGACGTCAGAGCCATCCTTCAGCCGGAAGCTGCTGAGGCCCTTCTGAGACTCCTTCAGAAGCCTCTGGCATCCAGGGCTTTGCCCAACTTCCCAATCCCACGGGACTATCTCTCAGACTCCATCCTCCTACCCAGAGTCCGCTGAGGGCAGCTGTGTGTGCGTCTGGCCATCTGTGCGTTTATATGTGTGCACGTGTGTGATGCATGTGCAGGCGTACATGTGTACGTAGATGCCTTTGTGTGTGTGCACATGTGTTGGCACAGGCCCGTGTGCACCTGTGCATATGTGTAGAGGTGCTTTTCTGTGTGTGCACAGGTCTGTGGGTGTCTACCCATCTGTGTGTGTATACACAGATGCCTTTGTGTCTGTGCACACATATGTGTGTGCAACGGTCTATACGCATGTACTGTGTTTGCACAGGCAGCCGGCCACGCTCTCCACCTGCCAGTACTCCCGGGCTCTTTCCACCTGGATCTCAGCCCATTTCCCCGATTTCCCCCGAGTCAGAACCAAGGTTCTCCCCTCTGATCTCCACCTCTTCCCTACAGCTGGGGACCAGTGGGTATTTACTTGGAGCCACTGTATCATTGTGTTGGCGTGGGGGGGGGGGGGGGGCATGTGCTCAAAGTGCAGGCTCTGTGTGTGTCTCCTGTGTGGACCTGCATCTCCAGCCCTTCCACGTGGCCATATGTGGTAGGAAGTCAAGCCTGAGAGAGCATTCCTGGGTGAGGGGTGTGTCCAATATTGTGTGGACCTGGAGGCAGACATTCCTGGGCTCAGGTCCCAGCCACATGGCTGTTGAAAGGGAGTATTAATACCCATCCCACCTGGTTGCTAGGGGATTAAATATGATGTTAGCTGTGACTTCCAGGGTCCAACCAGGAAACCCAAAAGCACTCTGATTATTTAAACATAGGGAGGGAATTGATCACGAAGAAGATGGAGAAGCTGAAAACCCAAATAGAATGGTGTGATAACCCAGAAATTAGCCAACGGCAGGAAGCTCACATCACTCAGGGCTGCAGGGACAAAGGGAAGAGGCAGGGTCACCCAGTGGAGGCTGACAGCACAGGGGCCCTGCTCACATGAGCTGGAGCCGCTGAAGGGGCACTGCTGCACGGGAGGTGGCTGCTCGTGGCTGCTCATGGCCTCCTCTCCTCCCATCCTCCAGTCTCGCTCGTGCCTCCCATTAGCTGAACCTAGCTGGAAGTGGAGGGCAAGGCATGGCCCCGGCTATGGAGGGGCAGATCTGAGGCCCGGGCCCACAGGAGGGGCTTCAGCATGACTGGGGGCTGCTGAGCAAGCACGTGTGCCTCTGCTTGGGTGGGCATGCGTCGTGGGTGCAGATAGGTGTGTACACATACCTGTGTGTGTGGATAGCTTGAATTGGCATGTGATGGACAGCTTCCAGAGGAGTACTAGCCATCACCCCGATTGGACGTTCCCCATGTGCCAGGTCCTCTCCCACACCCTTTGTAAATGCTAACACGTTTAGAGTCACACAGCTGCTCCTGCTTTCCAGATGAGGAAACCATGGCACAGACAGTGTGAGTAACCTGCCCAAGATTACACAGTGCACAGTGTGGAACAAGGGTCCTGGGGTCCTGGCTGTGTGCTGGGCCAGGCCCAGGGACATCCGTCCAGAGGCTTGACTCTACCTTGCTCCAGGGATCCAGCTGAAGGGGCCAATCCTCCACCTCTCCCCTCGTCTGGCCCCCCAGATGGGAGTGTGGACCCTGGCAAAAGAAATGACCAGAGTCCATTCTTTCCAACGTCATTACTGACTTGGAGAGGCCCAGCAATGCCAAGGCAAGGTCTGAGCTCCATCATCAAGGTGGCCATGAGCCCCAGGGCAGGATCTCTTGTGAGGTGCTGATTCATACACCTGCCCTGTCTCAGCCACATGCCACCACCTCATCCACCCACAAGTATGGCTGTGGACATGCCAAGTCATTCCAGGTGGCTGAGGTGGGAGTGAGAGCAGGGCATGGGAGAAATGCCAGTGTGTCCTGGACACGCAAAAGGCAGAGTGTCACCGCAGATGTGGAGAGGGCCCTCCACTGAGGCCATTGCCAGAGAAGCAGCTCACATGACCTCTCTGGGGGACAACTTTGGTGAAATGCATCAGAGGCCTTTTAAAGTGTGCAAATTCACCAAAAAAACACCCAAAAACAACCTACCCCCAACACACACACACCCCCACACACATAATCCACCTGTGTGTTATTTACAAGAGACCTCACCTGAATAAGAGCACAAGCTAGTTGAAAATAAAAGCATAGAAACAGAAGCATATCAGCAAACTCTGAGAAGGCTGGAACGGCTGTGTTACTACCAGCCAAGGTAGACTTCGGGACAAGGAGTGAATGAGCAACGAGGTGGGCAGTTCAAACACTAGCAGGGACGGCACGCAGGAAGACTTGGAAATCCTAAATGTGCATGCATCTGACACAGCAAAATAGGTGAAGCAGGACTGACAGAACAAGGAAGAGGAAGGGCCACATCCACAGCCATCACTGGTGGCTGGGAGCACACACACAGCCTCTGCCTGGTGATGGCAGATCAACGGCTCTAAGGAAACTAGCGTGTAAGCAGGCACTGTGTCCTAGAATGTTCGTCCCGGCCTTTGCACAGCCTCTGGAGCACCCACTCTGCAGCATAATGTGGAGATTCAGGACCTGGCATCGGAGCCAGACAGACCCAGCACCCACTCCAAGCCTCTGGACAGCAGCTCCTAAGCCCCTAGGCCTCTGTTTCCTTATCTGTAAAAGGGAGACAGTCACAGATGCCATTCCTTCAGGGGGTTGTGATGACAGGTGTCCCATGGTTAGTGCTCTCTAAATGTGAGGGCGGAGGACCTGCCACCCAGATCCCCTTTAGGGCCAGCTGTGGACAGATAGCCCTCGCCCCCGAGTCCTCTCCCTCTGGGAAGCACCTTCGCTAGGGAGCCACCTCACCCGAGTCACACCCCAACAAGCCAGGAGTTGTATCCAATTACTGCTTACTGGGGTGGGGTATAGAGGCCCAGCTCTCATGCTCCAAGTTGGAGCAAGCTGGAAGAGTGTTCTGACCCGAGAGCTGTGCATGGCCTCATCGAGACTGCTTGGCAGCCCAGCTAGTCCTGCCCTCTGCTTCTTCCCCTTCCCCAGAAGTGGTGACCCCAAGGACACTCACATAAACATCCTGAAGCCTTATCTCTGCCTCAGAATTGGCTTCTAGAGAAACCCAAGGAGCTAATATTGTTCATGTTATTATATCCTATGTACTGTGAAAACAATGGCAACATTGGTCCGTGCCCCCATGGGCTTATAGTCTAGCAGGAGGAGGTAGTAGGAGTCATGTCATAATTCCAAAACACATTGGAGGTCCCTTGTGATGAGGCCCCTAAAGAGAGCCCCCAGGAACTCCAGGCTCAGGGTTCTCAGGCTGTGGAGTCAGGGAGGGCTTTGTTGAGGAGACGAGGCTTAAGTCCTAGTCTGAGGGCTGTGCCAGAGTTGGCAGGTGAAATGACTACTTTGTTTATTGTAGTATTTATAGCAATGGCAAAATACTGGAAACAGTCTAAATGTCCAACAACAGGGGATGTGTGCATTAAGTAAAATATGATCTCCATAAGATAGGTCTCTAGCCATTAACAATGGTGACGTGGAATGTATTTATCAACATGGAGCTCTATGTACTCTTTTAAGAAAATAAGTAGTATATTACAGTGTGAACCCATTCTTTGGATGAAAATAATATGTGTTTTGTTGACTGTGTTTTCCGTTGTTCTAAACTGACCTGAACACTTTAATAGTCCCCAGACTCGATGCCCTCCCAAATGCATGTGGCGGTGTGCCCTCCACAGCCTGAGCCTTCGGGTCAGGCGGCGAACGGCCATCTCTTCCCGTTTGCTTTCGGGCCCAGTGGTTGACCCCTTGGCAAAGTCTGGATCTTCTTCTTCTTCTTCTTCTTTTTTTAAGATTTTGTTTATTTATTTGACAGAGACATACCGAGAGAGGGAACACAAGCAGGGGGAGTGGGAGAGGCAGAAGCAGGCTTCCCGCTGAGCAGGGAGCCCGATGCGGGGCTCCATCCCAGGACCCTGGGATCATGACCTGAGCCGAAGGCAGACGCTTAATGACTGAGCCACCCAGGCGCCCCTGGATCTTCTTGAATAAAGTGCTGTTCCTGCCTGCCAAGCAGGGGAGTGAGGGGGACAAAGCCTGCTAAAAAGGAGACTTCAGGAGTGGGGCAGGATGGCCCAAAGTGTGCTGGGAAGGACACCCCCAGAGCCCGGAGGAATCGCAGAGGCAGGAGGGGTCTCCCTTAGTTATTTCTACTTTGCACAGCCAGTGTTGGCATTGAATGCCTACTGTGTGCAGTCATCATTCTAGACGCTGGAGATAAAGCAATGGGGGGGAAGGGAAACCCTGCCCTCCAGAGCTTGGAGATCTGGGGGTGGGGGAGACAGAGAAGATAAAATCAATGATATAGGATGCTATGCAATGGGGAAAAGTAGGGGGGCTAGGAGCACCAGGAGTGGGGGTTCCTGTTTCCTGTGGGGACAGGACACACCTGTACCCCCACTCCCTGGGGCTTCCCACACCCAGAGAGGGCAGCTGCCTGCATCTCCCCGGCCCCCCCAGGAACAGCCAAATCCAAGTTACTCGTAAGGAAAAACACTTCCAGTTCATACCTGATAACCTGCCTCATTAAATTTAATGGGCTGGTTATTTCCGTTAAATAAACATTACCTAATTATGAAAAACATATTTGCTGAAATTCGACTATGGAACAGATAAACCAATTACATGGTTATTCAGCCTCAAAACACACTCAATAATGAAGTGGGGTGCAGACCACAGCAGGGAGGGCTAGCAGAGCACTCGGAATTCAGATCCGCGCACCCCCCACCCCTCCCCACTTGCTTTTGAAACTTGGTTGGCCTCAAAAATGTCAGTATCCCTGAGAGCCGGAGTCTGGGCAGACTAGAGCCCAGACTGGAGCTGCCTCAGCCCCTGTATCGGTTAGGACCCCTTTCTCACAAGTGACAGAACCCTAGCTCAAACTGACTTAAGCAAGGAGAGTGTGTTGCTCGTGTGATTGAGAAGTGCAGAAGGAAGCTTCAGGCATGGCTGGATCTGAGTGCTACACACAGTGATTGGGACCTGCTCTCTCTCCTTCAATCTCTTAGCACTATTCTCCTCTATGTTACCTTCGTTCTTGGGCTTCATGATTTGCCCCAGCAAGCCTGACCTTGTGAAGAGAGTTTTTCTTTCCCTCCAGTTCCAGCTTAGGGTTTATGGGCAGATAATAAATTGCTCTAGGGCTGACAAAGTAATATCAGGAACCTCTCAGGGGAGGCCAATAAACATATGAAAAAATGCCCCACATCCTCATGACTCATCAGGGAAATGCAAGACAAAACCACAAAGAAAAACCTCTGCATACCCATCCAATGGCCAAAAGCATGAGGACAGACACTACTAAGTGTTGGTGAGCATGAGCAACCGCTGGGACCCACGTACACTGCTGCCAGGAGTGTAAAGTATTTAAACCACGTTGGAAAATGGTTTGGCAGTTTCTTATGAAGTTAAACATCCATGCAGCAAGTTTACTCCTAGGTCGATACCCAGGAGAATTAATATGTATGTGGTCTAAATGGTACATGGAGGGATGTTCAGGCTGCTTTATTCATAGCAGCCAAGGAGTCCAGATGTCCATGGACAGTAGAATGGGCAGGTTGTAGTTTAATCATACAACAAAATACTGCCCAACAATGAAAAAGAACAAACTAGAGCTCCCCATAAGGATATGGATGAATTTCACAGACGTCTGGACAGAGAGGAGCTGGGCAGAGCGGAGCAAACACTGCTATTAGCTTCCTAACAAATTACCACCAACTTAGCAGCTTGCAGCTAGCTGCACACCATCTCACAAGTCCCTGGGTCAGGAGCCTTGGCACAGCTGAGCTCAGGGAGGATCTCATGAGGCTACAGTCAAGGTGTGGTCAGGCTGGGCTCCCACCAAGCTCACCTGGCTGTTGGCAGAACTCATTCCCTTGTGGCCGGAGGCTGGAGGCCATCAGCCATCCCCTAGCATGTGACTGTCGCAGGCCCTCCCTCAGTGTGGTCTCACTTCTTCAACGCCAGCAAGGGAGTTTCTTATATGACCTAATAGAATCACGAAAGAGATAGCCCTTCACCTTTGCTCTATCCTATCCATTAGAAACAAGTCATACACTTGAGGGGAGGGAATATACACAAGTGTGACTCACTGAGGGGCACCCCAGGGTATGCTGCTAGAGTACTAGATGGTTCCATTTGTATGAAGTTAAAGAGGGAGAGGAAAGTACCTCTAGATAGCCCTTGTGGAATAATCTCCACAAATCTGTTAGTAAGAGGAAAGAAAAAATAAAAAAACAAAAGATGTTTCAGAGCTGGGTGCATAGTTTGTATCTTTTGAGAAAACAGAGAGGCAAGAATATCCATGGGTGTTTGCATTTGCTTGTAACAGTGTAAGATGTCTCTGCCAGGACACAGGGAAACTGGTAACAGTTTTTGCTCCAGAGGGAGACTGACTTTTCATTGTGTATCCTTTTGTGTACTTATCAGGTTTTTTTTTAAACCATGAGCATATATTTTAATAATTAAAAGGCCTCTTTGAATTATTAAAAAAAAAAAAAAAAGGCAAAAAGGCCAGACCTCATGAAAGGTAAAGGCTGCTGGAAGCATCAGCAGCTGCTACATTGGAGAGGTTGCCCCCATCCAACCATCTTCCCTCACCCGCCACATCCCACCCCCAGTTTACAGTTTGCAGGAGAGACTGAGGACTCAGCTGCCAGGACCGTCTTGGCCAACAGGTTGGGTGAGCATACCTGAGAACGCACACAGAGAAAGGCAGAGCCAAGAAATAGATGCCTGGTGATGTCATTGGGCCCCCAGATCCAGCCGTACCTGAAGCTAGACCTCTTTGGACCTTTCAGAGAAACAAGTCAGTAAATGTCCCCTTGGACGAAGCAAAGCTAGATTTTTGTCAAATCTGGTTCTGTCCATTGTTTATGTCTGGTGATGTCCAGTGCTGAGATCCAGGGCCCACAAGCCCAGGGTTGCTCCAGACCAGGCCGGTGGGTGGCTGCTTCAAGGTGGCCTTCCAAGAAGAGCCTGTGCTGGGGCTAGCTGGGTAAGGTTAACAGGGTGACCTCATGGGGACAGAAGGAATAAGCATCATGTGCAAAGCTCATGATAAATTAGGGAAATCACAAAGATTCCCTATGACAAAGCATGGAGCAACAGGAAGAGTGGGGGTGGAGGGAGCGAGCGGTATGGCCAGGGCTGCTGCAGAGGCCTGGTGTGCAGAGCTCAAAAGAAGGGACTGTAGCATGCTCAGCATGTCCCCTGGGGTACATCACTTTACTTCTCTGTTCCCAATTTCCTCATCTGCAAAAAGGAGGCAGTCACAGCCCTTCCCTGCCTGGTGGTGTTGAGGGTTGACCAAAGGGCCTCAGGGAGAGCTCTCTGCCTGGGGATGCCCATATGTTTTCTCTGGTTCTCACAGTGGCCCTGGGAGCTGCTCTCATTTGCCCCAGGACCCAGAAAAGGCACCGAGGGATAGACACGTGATGGGAGCAGAGACTTGGGGCAGGGGAGGGGACTGGCCCCCCAAAGCTTACACTCTTGGATAGAGCCCCCAGCTGCGATGGGGCCATTCCCCCAAGGGGAATGGAGGGTTTTCCCAAAAGGGGTGTCTCAGAGGGTTAGGTCAAAAAGCCTCCCCAGAAATTCCAACTGTTCTTCTCATCTCCACTCCCACCTATGACCCTGACCACACCCACAGGACCGGCAGTGTGCAGCCCCAGAGGTGTGTGTGGGCCTGGGCAGGGCCTGGAGTTTCTGAAAGAGCTCTCTGGACACGGGTCTGGGATCCAATGGCCAGGAGAGGATGTCTCCCAGCCAGGACCTCAGACCCTGTGGGGCAGAGACCAGCCTTCCCTGCCATAGCCTCTAAATTCCACACAGAAACCATGAGAGAGAACAAATGGTTGCTGTTTTAAGCCATTAGATTTTAGGGTGACTTGTTACAGCAATAAATAGTGAATACATCCCACAGACCCTTACAGAACGTCTGCCTCGTGTACTCATTATATTGTAAGAAAAATGAGGCCCCACGCCTGGGAGGCTCAGTCCGTTGGGTCTCTGACTCTTGGTTACAGCTGGGGTCATGATCTCATGGGTCATGCTCAGCATCGAGTCTGCTTGGGATTCTCTCCCTCTGCCCCTCCCCCCACTCACGCGTGTGTGCTCTCTCTCTCCCCTCTCTAAAATAAATAAATAAATCTTAAAAAAGAAAAAAGAAAGATGAGGCCCCAGTCTTCGTGGGGCTTCCATTCGGTGGGGGGTGGGGGGACGGGTGGGGATGAAAATAAGCAACTTAGGAAACGTCAGGGAAATTAGTAGTATGATGAACGTCACTAGAGGATGTGACTGGAGGGGCGTTTTAAATCAGGGAATCAGGAGTTTCTCTGAAGAGGCAACATGAGCTCTGAGGCCCAGGGAATGAGGAGACAAGGTTAGCAGAGGGGGAGGCAGGGTGTTCCTAGTAGTTCCGTGGTGGCCTCTGCTGTAGGTGATGTCCGGGCTGAGCCCAGTGTGGGGCCCAGACAGAACTGCCCTGCTGTGTGCCCCCTCCCCTCCCCCTGCCTGAACCAAACTGCCCCAGCCACAGGGTGTAAAGGAGGCCACAGCGGACAGGCTCTGCTCCACGAAGTTGTACCAGCTGTAGAGCTGGGCCTGGGGTAAAACCAACAGCCAAGGCTTGTTGTGTTTTTGTCACCCTTCCTTCCTTCCTTCCTCCCTCCCTCCCTCCCTCCCTCCCTTCCTTCCTTCCTTCCTTCCTTTCTTAAGTAGGCTCCGTGCCCAGCACAGAGCTCAATGCAAGGCTTCAACCCACAACCCTGGGAGCAAGACCTGAGCTGAGATCAAGAGTCCAATGCTTAACAGACTGAGCCACCCAGGCACCACTTTACTTTTTCTTTTGAAATAATTATGATCTATAATAATGATAACTTCTGGGCGCCTGGATGGCTCAGTTGGTTAAACGACTGCCTTTGGCTCAGGTCATGATCCTGGAGTCCCTGGATCGAGTCCCGCATCAGGCTCCCTGCTCGGTGGGGAGTCTGCTTCTCCCTCTGACCCTCCTCCCTCTCATGCTCTCTGTCTCTCATTCTCTGTCTCAAATAAATAAATAAAATCTTTAAAAAAAAATAATGATAACTTCTCAGGAAGTTGGAAAGATAATACAGTGTGAGGTCACATGTACCTTCTCCTAGCTTGCCCCAGGGGTTACATCTTCTGTAACTATAGGACAATATGGAAACCAGGACAGTAACATTGACACGATGTGTGTGTCCAGTTCTGTGTCCTTTATCACAGGTAATCAAGGCTGAGACCAAAATATAGACCTGTCCCTCACCTTAAAGATCCCCTCCTGCTTCCCGCTTACAGTCACACCCCCCATCCCTCACCCCGCCAAACTCTGATCTGTTCTCCATTTCTATAATTTTGTCACTTCAAAAACGTTATATAAATGGAATCATATTATTTGCATTTTCTGTTATGGCTTAAGTCTGCCGTTTTACTTGTTTTGTTTGTAACCTGTATTTTTTCTTTCAATTTTCTTTTTTCTGCCTTCCTGTGGGTTACTTGAACACATTTTAGAATTCCATTTTGGTTTATCTATAGTGTTTTTGAGTGTATCTGTTTGCATAGATTTGTAGTGGTCGCTCTAGGGATTACATTCTATATATGTCCTTCCCACAGCCTACTGGTTTTTACCAGTTTGAGTGATGTGTAGAGATCTTTCCTGTCTTTACAGCCCGTTCCCCTCCGCCATTTATAATGTAATTACTGAGATGCTCCCTCTAACTACTCTGAGACATGAGGCGCTGGAATAATTTTTGCTTCAACTATCCAATGTAATTCAGAAAGTTACAGAGAAGAAGTCCATTGTTCTTTCTTCCCTCCTGATGCTCCAAGAATCCTCCTTTTATCATTTTCTTTCTGTTTAGAGAGCTTCCTTCAGCCATTCTTTCACGGAAGGCCTGCTGGTGACACATTCTCATGCTTTTCCTTTATGTGAGAGTGTCTTGACTTCTCATTCCTGAATGGTCTTTTCACAAGCTATAGAGTTCATGGATGACAGTTCTCTTTCAGCCCTTAAAAATGTCCTTCCATGTCCTTCCAGCCTCCAGGGTTTCTGATGAGGAATCCTCCATATGCAAACTGTTTGGCCTCAACAGTAAGGCATTATTTCTCTGTTGCTGCTTTCAAGGATTGTTGTCTTCAGTTTTTGGAAGGTTGCTGATGATGGGCCTTGGAAGAAGCTTCTTTGGGTTTACACCATTTGGGGTTTGTTCAGTTTCTTGAATCTGTAGGTTTATGTCTTCTGCCAAATTTGGGAGATTATCAGCCTTTCTTTCTTTAACTATTTTTTTCAGTCTCCCCACCCCACCTCGTTGTCTCCTCTCCTTCTGGACTTTGATGGCACAAATGTGAGATCTTTTGTTATTTTGCACAGGTTCCTGAGGCTCTGAGCCCCACCCCAGTCTATTCTCTCTCTGTTTTTTGGACTGGGTAATTTCTGTTGTTTTATCTTCAAGTTCACTGATTCTTTCCTCTTTCCCTCCTGTTCTTCTGTGGAGCCATCTATTATCTCTTTTAATCCAATTATTGTATTTTTTTTTTTAAGAAACTATAAAATATCTATTTGGTTCTTTATAACTTTAATTTCAGTCCTTGTCAAATAAGTCCGGCCTCCATTGACCCTTTGGTGCTGGCATCTGTTGACTGTATGTCTCAAGCAAGCTGAGAATTCCCTGGGACTTGCTATGATGGGTAACTTTTGATTGGGTCCTGTAACTTTGGGGTACTGTGTGCTGAGACCCTGGGTCATATCTCAATCTTCAGTTTCACAACTGGCCTCCTCTGGCCCCACACAGGTGGGCAAAGAGGGCACTGCCCGGTTACTATTGGGTGTGTGTCAGGGAGGCCAGGTCCAGTGTCCCCCCTTCAGCCCAGGGTTCTTTAATGCAACAAGAAAATCTGGGCTGCTTCCCTGATCCCCAGGGGCCTGATTCTTGGGTTTGTGGGGTGCAAGGCCCCCTTGGCCCTATAGTGATGGTGGTAGGGATGGCTTTTCCAGAGGCCACAGCCCTGGAGAGAATCCTATGCTTGGGCTACTTGGCCATGAGCCCTCAGGGGGACAAGCACCCACTCTGGGCCTCCTGGGGTGGTGTGTGCTGTAGGATATGGATCACAAACTGAAGGCCTGCTGGCTGGGCTCTTCTTGCTGGTGGGTCTTGTTCACTCAATACTCGCCCAATAGTGTGTGTATGCTTTCCACAGAGCAGGTGCCCTCTAGGTCACTACCTGTTCCAACCCTCACCAGCTCCCAGACTCAGCCTGCTCACTGTTTACACCCATCACCTACTCTGCCCTCAAAGTCATCTAAAGCCAGAATGAGGCGATGCCGAACTCCTCCAGCGCTCTTGGGGCACGTCTGTAAAGTGGTGGGCAGGGGGCTCTGCCACTGTGCCTTCAGTGCAATGTAGTGTTGACAGTGACCTGGTTACATCCCCAAAGCCGGGGGTGGGGGGAGGGCTGGTGACAGACCTGAGCTCAAACTGGTCACAGCTGTCACAGAGGGACAGGAAACCTGAGGAGGACTCCAGTGTGTGTGTGTGTGGGGGGGTGTTTCTTGGTGGCAGAGGGAGCTTGAGCCATGGAAGATGAAAAGATGAAAGGTGCATGTAGGGACACTCTTGATCAAGGGCACAGCATGGGGAATGGCCTGAGGCATGAAGACCTCTTTGGAGCAAAATTATCAGCATGGCAACAATGCTAGGCACACACAGAGAAGCAGTTAGGGTCCTGAAGGCCTTGCCTGTCCCGCATCCAGGCTTGCTTATTTTGATAACTGCATGTGGATTTCCTAATGCCACCCCCAGCTCTGGAGGGGTCCCTAATACCAGGCTGCCAACTGCCACATTCTACCTCAAGGCCACAGGGACTGGTTCAAAGGGGCCACATGATGAGCTCATTTCACTGAGGCTCAATTCTGGAAATTTTCTTGGAACCATTGGGAAGAAAGTGCCTGGAGCTGCTGAGGCCACCACTCAGAAGGCCTGTGTGGGTGTGAACCAAGCTGGTAGCCAGCAGAACCCACACATGGGGAGAGAGCTCCAGGGTGCAATGGCCATGTTGTGCCTAAGACCCATACATGATCAACTGATGCTCACCTGAGCCAATACATGTCCCTTGGAGCTTAAGCCCAGTTGTGTGTCTGTCACCTGATACACAAAGCCTGACTGGTGAAGGCAGGGCAGGAGGAGTGTGGGCTGGTGAGCCCTAGGAGGCTACGGTTGGGTCCCAGCAGCCTTTTCTTCAGAGTGCCTATTCCTGGGCTGAGCCCCTCTCTTGTCTGGGGGGACCAAAGGTCTAGAGTGTGGGGATGGCTTTGTGCCCACCCCTCCCTTGGCATCATCTTGTCTCTGGTCTCTTGACAGCTCCCCACATCCACACTGGGCCCCCAATCCCCTCTTTCCAGTGGCCAGAGTAGGCTTCACAGAATACAACAGCAGCTTCTGCTCACCCCCTGAGCCCACAGCAGCTGCCAGTGGGCCAAGCCCGATGGCACCCACCCACAGCAAGACGACCCACAGTGCTGCACGCTCGGGGCCAGAACAGGGTGGGTGCCCTCCAAATGTCAAGGAACCCCCAGGGAGCACCTGCTCTGTGCCTGCCCCCAGCGTGTATGCATGTGTGCACAGACCACATGGGGTGGCGGTGGAGGTGTTCTGTGTGTGGATGGAATCCCCTGGAGGTTCTGAGCAGGGAAGGGTTCCTACCCTCTCTCCTCCCCCAGATCCCTCTGAGCCACAGCACAGAGAGCCAAGTGGGGAGGGGCCAGGTGGAAACTGGTGACCAAGGAGGGTCCCCATATGCTCAGGGCAGGTGGTGGCAGGCGTGGGGGTGGTAAGAAATGAATGGGTTAGAAATATTTGGGGAACCTGGCTGGCTCAGTTGGTAGAGGATGTGACTCTTGATCTCAGGGTCATGAGTTCAAGTCCCATGTTGGATGTGGAGCCTACATTAAAAAAAATTGTAAAAAAAAAAAATATATATATATATATAGAGAGAGAGAGAGAGAGAGAGAGAGAAATATTTGGTTTCTGAGCTGGGTTGAGGGACAGGCAGGAGTCAGGGGGACTCAGGGCCAGGGATCAGTGGTCATACCCCAGGGGACTGGGGTGCCCAGGACCCGCTGTGCTCCCTCGGAGACTCCTCCTCACCCATCAGCAGGAGGGCCTGCCTTGGGGCGGAAAGGCACCCTTGAGTCTACTTTTGCACAAAGCTCTGAGTGGCCAACATGCAGAAGCGGCCCCTGGAAGTACTCCAGGGGTGGGAATGTTGGAAGGTACTGAAAGAGCCCCCTCACCAAACACCCCAGATCAGAACCGCGTTCCTACAAATTGTTCCCCACTGTCCAACAACTCCCATGCCCTATTGAACTGCATAGGCACGCAGAAGCAAAACCCACAGAGGAAACCCAGAGAGGCAGAGCCCGAGCAGCCTGGCTGGCTCATTTCCCCCATGTGATGTGGGATGAAGAGCAGCGGCCACAGACCTGGGGGCAAATCCCAGCTCCGCCTCCCCTCCTCTCCTTCTGCATGGGGTCCGGGCCTTAGCTCAGGTCAAGGCGTAGGCAAGGGTGCCGCTGTGTCCGATGGGAGCCCCAGAGTGTGGAACCCACTGCCCTGGGCTCATCCCAGCAACAGTTACTCGCCATTGTCTCTCCAACAAATTGCCCGTTGGGGTCCTCTCCCCGTGTTCCTGCTGGACTGTTGCCTTTTGCTTTATTGACTCTTGGGGGTTCCTTCTGTATCCTGGGTCCACAGCTTTCGTCAAGTATATGTATGTGTTGCAAATATCTTTTCCTAAGTCCTGGCTCGCCTTGCCATTTCCTCTTTTGTAACTTTTAATGAACAAAAATGACCAATTTTAAGGTAGTCACATTGATCCATATTTTCCTTTCTTTCTTTTCGATATCTTATTGAAGAAATCCTTCCCTCGCCCTGTCTATTGTCTTCTGAAAGTGTTTCAGTTTTCTTCGTGACTCTGGGGCCTAGGGTCCACCTGGAATTGATGGTCCAGCATGATTCATGAGCATTACATAATCTGATTTCCATCTTGAACAGATCTTGCTGCCACTGTTTGGGGAGTAGACAGAAAGGTGACATGAGCAGGAACGGGGTGGAGTGGGATGAAAGGAAGTGGTGTGATCTGGAATAACATTTTTTTTTAAAGATTTTATTTATTTATTTGACAAAGAGAGACATAGCGAGAGAGGGAACACAAGCAGGGGGAGTGGAGGAGGGAGAAGCAGGCTTCCCACCGAGCAGGGAGCCCGATGCGGGGCTCGATCCCAGGACCCTGGGATCATGACCTGAGCCGAAGGCAGACGCTTAAGGACTGAGCCACCCAGGCGCCCCTGGAATAACATTTTGGAGAGAATCCACAGAGCTGAGGGAAGCAGGGGACATGGGGGAGGGGATGGAGTGTCCAAGAGAACACTGGGGTTGCTTGTTGGGTGACTGTGGGATGTGGTGTGGGGTGGGGGGTTGCCAGGTTAACCATGAGCTTGGCTGCCACCCATAGCCCAGTGGCCCTCTTGAGCTTCCCTGGAAACAGTTGGAGATAGGGGGCTGCTCCCCAAGGGAGAGGCCATGGATCCTGGGGACTATGGAGCAGAGTGAGAAGGGCCTTGAACAGTGCCTGCCCCAGTGGCCCTGGGGAGGACAAGTTGGCAAAAGAGCAGGCAGACAGGTGGGGATAGCCCTGAAGCCAGCAGGCAGAGAACAACACAAAGCAGGGATAGACGTTTTCTCAGGCCCTGTAGGGTGTGCACACTCAGGCCTCACTGCAGCTCTGCGGGGCGGGGTGGGGGGTCTTCTATATCCATGTCATGCAGGAAGAAAGTGAGGCTCTGAGAGCAGACAGGACTTGCTGTGTGTTAACTAGCCATGCCAGGATCCGCACCGAGGTCTGTGTGGCTCAGAAGTCCATGAGGAAGGAAGGCTCTCGGGTCTTGTTTGCCACCTACAAACTGGAGAACCTGGGCAAGTCAGTTCACCTCTCCTGCCTCAGTTTACCCATCTGTAAAATGTAGCAGAGCCCGGTGTTGAGTCAGCACTACATTAGTGCTTGCTAAATAAAACGGTGAATAGGACCTTTGAAGAAGATGCTCTCCCCCATTTAGGGACACGCCAATTAAAGCCACAGTGGAAAACCAGCGCGTACCACCAGATAGGCAAATCTCAACAGTGACAGTAGCAAGTGTGGATGAGGATGGCGGAGCTGCTAGGACCCACTCACACTACGGCTGGGAGTGCAAACTGGGGCCATCACTTGGGAAAATTGTTTTTCTGGTGTCTACCAAACTAAACATACACCTACTGGGTGACCCATCAACTCAGCCCTGGGTCTTAGTGTGCCGCCAAGAGCCTGCACAAGATGTCCATCACAGCTTGATGCACAGAGATCCACAAATGGGGCCCGTGTCCATCAGCAGGAGGGGGAGGCACTACAAAGCAGAGTGAACAAACTGCCTATCAGCAGCACGGGCTGGCCTGGCCCTCACAGCGGGAGGATCGCTTTTCTAAAATGCCCCAAGACCAGCACAGCAAAAGCAGCATGCCATCTGGGGCACGCGCCTAACGGGTGGAACCCAAAGGAAAAGGAAGAAAAGATGAACTCAGGAACTAGGATAGGGGGCTGTGTGAGGGGCGGGAGGGGAGGGACGAGATGGGAGGGCCCCTTGGCCGGGTTTGAGCTCCTTGCTGCGTTCTCTTTCTCAGCCGTGTGCACCGAGGAGGTGTCCTCTTCTGCAGGGATGACGCAGGGTTCACACACAGCAAAGGCCCCTCGGTGGCTCTCCCGCTTTCGGGCGAAATCCCCCGCCGCTCCCCCGGCCACCGCCAGGCTTTCCCCGTCCTCTCGGTTCTGCGCTTTGCGCCACTGCCGCCGCGCCTGCCCTCGGCCGGGGGCCTTCTGCGGGGCGGCCTTTCCCGGGCCCCCACCTCTGGGGGCTCTCGGAGCGCGCCGCCGCCGAACGCTGTGCGAGCACTGTCACGGGCGATCGCCCGCCGCCCCGCCGACTCTGGCCCCCGCACTGCCTGCCCGCCCGGCCGCGTTCGGGGGACAGCCGGATTGGCATCCCGCCACGTCCCCACCTCGGGACCCGGGGCGACATGTTCCCGCGGCAGCCAACGCGCCGCAGGCGGGCTGTCGTGCGGCCCCGCCCGCAGGGAGCGCCGTTTTGCTCACCGCGAGGGGGCCCATCCCACCTAATAGATGCGGTGGCAGAAGGCCGAGGGTCCCGACCCACATCCCTACATGACCCGGGGCAAGGCGCGTTCCCTACTCGGGCCTCAGTTTACCCTTGCGTGAATGGAGGCTCTACTCCTAGGTCGGACACAAGGAAGGCGGGCCCATCCCTGGGGACTCGGACTCAGGACAGCCCCGGAGCTTGGGGCTCCCCGGGGACGCTACGCCGCGGGCCCCGCGTAGAGCCATTAAGGCGGACGAGTGTATCGCCGTTTGAAGGCGCGCGGTGGGCCCCGGCAGGCGCGCGGAGCGGGGCAGAGCGCCCTCTGGAGGCTGCCGGCAGCCCCGCCCCCTGCGCCCGCCCCGCCCCCGCAGACCCCGCCCCCCCCGGCCTCGGGCAGCGCATGCGCCCGGCGCGGCGCTCCCCGAGCGGCGAGAGCGAGGCCGGTCCGCAGCCGCGCGGCGCTCGGCGCCCCATTCATGCTGGGCAGCGGCGGCGCGGCCACGCAGCGGAGCCCGGGCGCGGCGGCGGCCTCGGCCTGGGCGGCCTGCGCGGCTTCGGCGGCCCCGCGGCGGGGCGGGCGGCGGCGGCGGCGCGGGCGACGGGGCGCGGCGATGGCCGGCGGCGGGGCGCGCCCCGGGGCAGCCCGTGAGTAGGGGCTCAACTTTCCCCCGCGGCGCGGAGCCTGGCCGGGCGGGGGTCCCGGACGGGGGGCGCGCCGGGGTGGGAGGTGCCTTCGGGCCGGAGCGGGGCGGCCTCCGGCCGGGGCGCGGGGCGTGCGGCCGAGCAGGCAGGGGGTGTGCGCGGGGGACTGCGGCGCGCGTGTCCGCGGGTCCGCGTGTCCCTGCGGCTCCAGCCCGGCGCCCGCGTGTGTCCGGGCGCGGCCGTGGCGCCGGCGCTGAGCTCGTCGTGTCCCCGCCCGGCCGGGATCGGACCGCGGCCCCAGGCCCCGCGCCGCCGGCCTCTCCCCGCCCGCACGGCCCGGCCCGGCCCGCCGAGCTCCGCGGGGCAGAGCTCCGGGCGGCGCGGCGGGGGGCGGGGGCCGCCGCTGCTCCCTCCTCAAAGGCAGGAGAGAAAGTTTGCGGCGGCCCCAGAGGGAGGGCCCTGGGGATGCCCAGGCCGAACCCCGGGGCTGGACCGCGGACTCCGACCTCCGGCCGCCGGCAGGGCCGGGCTGGGCTGGGCAGGCCCGGGCCAGGCTGCGCGGCTGCCTGGGCAGGGCCGCGGGAGCCGGAGGAGGTCGTGCGGGGCTGCATCCTCCGCTGGCCCTCAGGGCGCTGGGGTGGAAGTTGGAGCCGCTTTCTCAGGACCGACGCCCGCCCCCGCCCCCTCTGGCCCAGGGTGCCGGGAGATGGGCGCTGTGTCCGCCCCTGGCCCGCAGGGCCGCTCACCCGGGCTTGAGAGGGGGCGGTGCGGGTGCCGCCCGGGAGGCCGCCCCGCTCGATCGGGCCTCTTCAGCCTCCCCCTCTCAGGGCCTCTCCAGGGTCAGCCCTCTTCTCTCGGAGGCTTCGGATTGCTTCCCGGACAGTCCCGGGCCTGGTGTGCGGCGTAGCTGGGGGCGGCGGGGCTGATTTGGGGCTGCCTTGGGGAAGGGGGAGCGGGGCTCCGGAGAGGCCCCTGGCCGCTGTGAGATCTCAGGTGCAGCCCGGGAAAGGGGGGTAAAAGGGGCTCCAGTGGCTGCTTAGAGCTGAGAACTGGCCCTGGCTCATCTTTGGGGTGCTGGGGCCACGCCCCTTGAAAGAAAGGGGTGTGTGTATTGGGGGGAATGTGGACCGGGCCTCTGCTCCCTAAGCCAGGGCTTCAGCAGCTCACTGCTGCTCCACCTCTTCCATGCCGGGACCGGTTCTCTGGGGCTGTGGTGGGGGGTGAGGCTCAGTCTTTGCTTCTCAGGCCCTTGGGGAGCAAGCCCCAGGTCTTCTCCACTCCCTGCTGGTTTGGGGTGTGCAGCAGAGATCAGGTGTGGCACCAAGCAGCCAAGATTCTGCCCAGCCCTTGAGGAGCATCCAGTCTCATGCCAGAGGCAGATGAGAACACCAGTGATTCCCTTTCAGAGCCAGGCTGCGAATCAGCCTGGGAGGGTGGCTGGGGAGGCCCAGAAAGGGCGTTTCAGGCAGAGGGGACGGTATAGGCGGAGGTCTGGCAGTGTCTGTGTGGCTGAGGTGTGTGTTTGGGGTGGGGGACAAATGAGGTGCTGTGGACAAAGCAGGCAACCCTTTGCTGGGCTTCTGCACCCCCAGATTGTTGCCTCTATGTTCTGATCCCTCAGGAAGGTCCCCACGTCTAGAGCCGCTGGCCAGGAGGGAAGGCCCTAGTGGTGGGCACTTTTTCTGAGTAAGACTCCACTGCTTCCAGATCCTGGTCTCATAGGACTTGTCTGGTGGGAGAGCAGGATGGCTTGGGACCATTTCTTCCTAGGGCCTGTGTTGGGGGGGGAGGTGGGTGACAGTGCAGCTCTCTGCCCTGGTTGCTAATGGGGTACCTCTGGGCAGGATGGCTGTCCCATCCTGTCCTCCCGTCCTCCCAAGCCCCAACCTGCCCAAGTCCCAGAATGATCCAGAGTGCGAAGGCGTGGAGACTGGGGCTCTTCCTCTGTGAAGAAGGCTCTGAGGGTCTTTGTTTCTGAGGATAAGGAGTGGTGGTGGCTGCTGGGCCCTGGAGAAGGAAAGGCGATGTTGCTCTCTCTACGCTCTGCTGGGCGGTCAAGCCCATCCCGTCCAGGAGTGGAGCCGGCTGTGCTGTGGCCCCATCTGCCTCTGTCCTGGCCTCTCTGTCCCTGGCTAACTCCTAGTTGGCACACCCCACACCAGTTTAGCTTCTCCCTTCCCAGTCTGGTTCAGATTGGGCCCCCTGGTACAGCCCACTGCCCATGCCAGGAAGCTGCAGTCATTCTCACTGCCCCTCTGCATGGTCCAGCAGGTTCCAGTCCCTGGCTTGGGCCCTTGCTTCTCTGCTCCTCCCCACCAGCTCCCAGTGTGCCTGGTTCTCTTAAAACAGGTGGAAAGGCCCCCTAGAGGAGCCTCCCCAGACCACAGTGGCCAGTTCTGCTCTCCTCCCAGATGTCCTCCCAGCATCTGTCAATGCTCCTGTCCCCCAACCCAGTGTGGTCCTCCCCAGCACCCAGGCCTGGCTTTGGCACAAATGCATTTTTTCCGGGGCAGGCCGGACATCTGTGGACCATGAGCCCCAGCCGGTCAGCTGGCCATCCATGTTTCTGTAGGAGTGTGGGATTTCATCCTGTAATGCTCGGTGACCTTGAGTCTGTCTAAGCCCTGGGCTCCATAATTCTAAGATAGGGGAAGTGACTAAAACGTCTTCACTGGCCTTTGTGAGATGGTGGGCATGAGGGACCCAGCCCTGGACTTGGGATCCCCCCTTCCCTGGCTGGCCGTCCCGCTCGCCGTGGCCAGTCCCTTGCCAGCAGCCACTGTTAGGGGAGAGAGGGAGTGGGCCCAGGGCCAGCCTGGAGTTTGGACAGTGGCTTCTCCAGCCGGGTCTCTCCTGTTTAATATAAAAAGTACGGCCCATAATTGCATTAAGACGTGTATAATTATCCCGGAGGAGGGGAGAGCCCAGCCCCTGGTAATTGCAGGCCTGCTTTGAACTGATAAACGGTGAGTGATTCATGTTTTTTTTGGAGTTCACATGCACTCAGCTTTCAGCCCAGGCCCTGCTGACACTGTGAGGAGCCTGTTCTCTGGCTCCTGAGCTGGGGACAGGGATGGGGGGAGGGGCTGGGGACTCCTCTCCTGGCTGCCAGCATAGGTGGCTTGTGGCTCTTGGGGTGGGGTCTGGGCGGAGATCCTCAAGGAGAGGCAGATGACAGCCAGCTGGGAGGGTCCTGCAGGGCAGCACAACCGGGTCCTCTTGCTGTGGGATCCTAGCTAAAGCTCCTTGCTTCCATGAGCCTCAGTGTCCCCACCTGAGCGGTGGGTGTGGGCCTTCACTCGGCAGAGGGTGGGTGGAGAGTGAGACAAGGTGACGGAGCAGGCCTTGCTCTGCCCAGGATCTATTCATTTACTCCTTTATTCACAAGTATTGGGCCCTGGAGTCGGCTTAGGGAGAATGCAGAGAGCCAGGCCCTGCTTCTGTGGAACTGCCATTCTTGTGGGGAGAGCACAAGTTTGGGAACAATAAGTAACAAAGCCATTTGCAAGTCCTGTGCCCCAAATTAAAACGGAGTAAGTAGCTGAGAGGAAGAGACTGCCAGCTTCAGCTGGCAGGTCAGGGCAGGCAGCCGAGACCTGAGCAGGGGTGTGGGCAGGGAAGGGAAGAGCATCCCAGTAGAGGGAACAGCACGGCCAAAGGCCTGGCCGAGGGCAGAGGAGCCCTGTGCTACAGGGGCAGACATGGGAGCCCAGAGACCCGTGGGCCCTGTCTGGCAGCCTGTTGCCCTGTGGCCAGCTCCCAGCCTGGACTTGGCAGAAGGCACCTGTCTTGTGGGCCTCCGCCTCCCCCACCTGTAAAATGGGGCTGCCAGTCTATGTGAGGGACACTGGGAGCAGAGAGCGTGCGCAGCCCTGGCTGGCGCCGGCCTGCGTCCCAATCCAGCATGGCTGTGGTCGGTCTCCAGCCCGGGGTGGGGCGAGGCCTCAGCATCTGGCAGCGCCAGGGCAGGGCCAGTCCTGACACCAAGAGGGTACTCCTGCTGATGGCACCTTGTGGGCTTTTGGGCACCAGAGAGGAGCTCTTGTCATTCTTGTTTTATAGACGCAGAAACCAAGGCTGGGAAAGAGGAGTGACTCCCATCAGGGCCACCTGGCTACAGAGCCTCAATATAACCGAGCATCTGACTGCCTGCTGCTGGGCTGGGAGGAGACGAGACTTTTCCAGAGGAAGGGGGGATCCATGGCAGGATTTGGGGGCCGGTGACCTTGTGTGTGGTTCAGAAAAGTGGCCCAGGCTACTCTGCGGGGCCTGGGCTGTCGGTGGGCATGGTGGGTGAGGCCAGGTGCTGTGGTTGTCCAGGTGGGAGAGGGGTAGGCAGTTCGGGGGAGACTTAGTGGGGGACGCTGCCCTTAGTGGAGAGTGTGACCCGGGAGGTACAGTTGGGGATGCCGGGAGCCTGGTGTGGTGGTAAAAGATGCTGGGGGCCGATCTGACAGGAGGGGAGGAGCCGCGGGCAGGTAGAAGACAGCCTCTGGGCTTTTCAGACTGGGGAGAGAGAACCACTGCTGGGGGCGCAGGTTTCAGGGAGCCCCCCCCAGAGGGCTTCCTGTTTCCTCTGAGTTGGGGTGAGGGTGTGGAAGGGGAGCTGAGAGGCAGGCAGGAGGAGCCTGGGAGGGGGCAGTGCTGCACCGACAGCATGGGGGACCTGGTTGGCTGGGGGTGGGGATAGTGGGTGGGAGGTGTACAAGACTTGGCTTCTGGATCATTCTTTGGAATACAGGGCTCAAGGTCCAGAAAGGGGCTGGGCCAGGATCAGCCAGCAAGTGGCCTCAGAGCCAAGATGAGCCAGACTGCCTCCCGGCCCCTCTGAGAATTGCTGCCTGTGTGGTGATGGGTCCGAGAATCTTCATCTGCTGGCGGGGTGGGAGGAGGGGGTTTGCCTATGAGTAGGGCCCTGCAAGGGAGCACGTGTGCCCAGAGCCTTGGGCAGAGAGGTGGTCACTTACCCTAGGAGCTTGGAGCTGGGGGAGGGGGTTTGTTCCCGAGGCATGGGGAGGCTCTGAGTCAGGAGGTTACAGCCTCCAGACTGGGATGTTAGCTGGGCTCCCAGTCTGGACCCTGGACCTTCATCACCTGCCTCCCTGTTCCTGGGTCCGTTTCTCTCCTCTGCCTAGGAATGGCAGGCCCAGGCATTGTTGGCCGTCCCGTGCTGCCCATGGTGCTCACGGGCTTGGTCTTGGTGACCCCTGGTGTTCCTCTCCCTGCTTGCAGGTCCTCAGTTTGGGGAGGGGGTCCTCTGTCCACCTTGGGCTTCTCCTGGCAGTTAAGCCGTGCCCCTGGAGGTGGAACATGGGCTGTCCCGGCACCGGCTGGGCAGCATGCAGAGCTCGTGAGATGACCATGTGCACTTGGGTGCGTGTGTGTGCCCTCCCACGCCCAGGGGCTGTACCCACACGCACCCCCCTCTCCCGTCCGTTCTCCTCCACAGGGCTGAGGCTCCCGGCCCCATGATGCACGCCTCTGCAGGACCTGAGCGCCTCGGCCTGAGGCCCCGGCCCGCCATGCCACTGCCACGCCCGAGCCCGCGGGTGCTCCCGGGGCTGCTGCTGCTGCTGCTGCTGGGGGGCGCGGCGGGGGCACCCCGGGCGGGTGGGGGGCCGCAGCCTGCCTTCCGCACCTTCTCAGCCAGCGACTGGGGCCTGACCCACCTGGTGGTGCACGAGCAGACCGGCGAGGTGTACGTGGGCGCGGTGAACCGCATCTACAAGCTGTCAGGGAACCTGACGCTGCTGCGGGCCCACGTGACGGGGCCCGTGGAGGACAACGAGAAGTGCTACCCACCCCCCAGCGTGCAGTCGTGCCCGCACGGCCTGGGCAGCACCGACAACGTCAACAAGCTGCTGCTCCTGGACTACGCCGCCAACCGCCTGCTGGCCTGTGGCAGCGCCTCCCAGGGCATCTGCCAGTTCCTGCGGCTGGACGACCTCTTCAAGCTGGGCGAGCCGCACCACCGCAAGGAGCACTACCTGTCCAGCGTGCGTGAGGCAGGCAGCATGGCCGGCGTGCTGATTGCCGGGCCGCCGGGCCAGGGCCAGGCCAAGCTCTTCGTGGGCACGCCCATCGACGGCAAGTCTGAGTACTTCCCCACGCTGTCCAGCCGCCGGCTCATGGCCAACGAGGAGGACGCCGACATGTTCGGCTTCGTGTACCAGGACGAGTTCGTGTCGTCGCAGCTCAAGATCCCCTCGGACACGCTGTCCAAGTTCCCGGCATTCGACATCTACTATGTGTACAGCTTCCGCAGCGAGCAGTTCGTCTACTACCTCACCCTGCAGCTGGACACGCAGCTCACCTCGCCCGACGCCGCCGGTGAGCACTTCTTCACTTCCAAGATTGTGCGGCTGTGCGTGGATGACCCCAAGTTCTACTCCTATGTCGAGTTCCCCATCGGCTGCGAGCAGGCGGGTGTGGAGTACCGCCTGGTGCAGGACGCCTACCTGAGCCGGCCCGGCCGTGCCCTGGCCCGCCAGCTGGGCCTGGCAGAGGACGAGGACGTGCTGTTCACCGTGTTCGCGCAGGGCCAGAAGAACCGCGTGAAGCCCCCCAAGGAGTCCGTGCTGTGCCTGTTCACGCTCAGGGCCATCAAGGAGAAGATCAAGGAGCGCATCCAGTCCTGCTACCGTGGTGAGGGCAAGCTCTCGCTGCCCTGGCTGCTCAACAAGGAGCTGGGCTGCATCAACTCGGTGAGTAGGTGCCGTGTGGGCGCTGCTCCGGCCCCACCCCCCCGTGCTCAACACCCTGCGGCGCTCGCCCTGTGCCTGGGGCCACCACTGGGCGCCTCCCAGAGGGTCAGGGCTGCTCCTGGGGTGTTGGTCTGGAAGCCTGTGCCCATGCCCGCAGCCGTCCTGCTTCTTTGAAGACGGTGACGGGCCCGTGTCCAGCAGTCCATGAGCCCCTGTAGGCAGCGGGCCTGGCACCGTACCAGGCGCTCACCACCCTGTCTTGTCTCCTTCTTACGGAGAGCTCACGGAGGCTCAGTGAGGTGAGGTGACTTGCCCAGCATCACATAGCCAGTAAGAGGCAGAGCTGGGCCAGACAGGGAGCATGGGGCCCAGACCCGTCTCCCCACTTAGTCCATTGTCGAGAAGCCCTGCTCATCCTTGCCCTAGGCGCCGGGCCGTGCACTTGCTCTCTGGGCCTGTGGCCTCAGCTGGTACCAGATGATGGCATCAGCCCTGACACCAGGGCAGCCTGAGGGCCTGGGTGCTGGGTGGCCGACAGCCACAGCTCTTGTCTCTAGGCCTGGAAGAAGCCAGCCTGGGGTCAGCTGCTTTTTGGGGAGCATCTTATGTATGCCCCCAAGCAGTAGGATCTGTTGTTTTTCTGAGGAAGACTACAGGCTCAGAGAGGGTAAAGGACTTGTTCAGGGGCACCTTGAGGTGACCTGCCCAGGTGGGAGCCAGGCTTCGACCCCTCTGCTCTTGCTGCCCAGGACTACCTGGTTGACCCAGGGGAAGCTTGGCCCATCTGGCCTCAGTTGTCCCAGCTCTATCCTGGGAGTGACACTGGTTTGTCTTCAGGGCAGGGGGGCAGGGCAAGGGTCCCTTCACTCCTCTGTCATGTCTACTGCTGGGTGGGGTGGGGCACCCATCAGGATGGGGCCATCCTCTACTGTGAGGCCCAGGTGTGCCAGGCCAATGCGTTGTCCACCCTCCCCTGGCCTCTCAGGGAAGGCATATGATCTCTGCTGTACAGCTGGAGAAACTGAGGCCTGGAAGGACAGCCCCTCCGAGGTCACACTGGATGCTCTGCATGCTCTGTGTGCATGGCTGCGGTCATTCCCTCCCCCTGGCTGGGTCCCAGTTACTGGGGCCACTCGGGGACCCTCAGCCCTGCTGCATCTCGGCGTTCTTTGCTCCGTCTACATTAGTGATCTCTTCCCTGCAAACCTCACGCCCTGAGCCTGCTTCACGGGAGCTAGCTGGCCCCTTTTCCCCCGGAACCTGCCCTCCTCCATCCAGGCCCTTTCTCCCTTCTCTGGAACCTTACGTATTGATTGCGTCTCGTTCCTTCAGTTACCACTTCATAGCCGGCCCCTGCCTTTGCCTTTTAGGTGTGACCCCTGTTTCCTGTTTCGAATGAGCCCTCCCTGTATCCACAGCCCTCCGGTGGTTGGCCCCCTCCCTGTGCAGCCATCGTCCATGCTGTGGGCCTGGTCCGCAGGTGGCTGCTCTCCTTCCTTAGTCTCCCCTAGGCTGCTTCCTTTCTGGCTCTCCCCTTCCCACCCACAGGTTGGGTGGGGGGCCCTTGCCCAGTGGCTATGTGGGAGATGCCTCCCCCCGCTCTGGGCATGTGCACTGGGCCTCAGGGCCCTTGCAAGCGTTGGCTTCTCTGTCGAATGGGTCCAGGAATCCTCAATCCCCGACATTTGTCGGGGCCACGCTGGAGCCCAGCCCCTCTGAGGACCCTCTGTGAACCCCTGCCCCCTCCATGCCCACCCCCCACTTAGCCAGGGCCACTGGCCGACCTGGCTACAAGGCCTCCCGCCCGCAGGCAGAAGGCTCCCGGGGCTGGGCGCAGGGGCCCAGAGGCTCACCCTCTCCCTTCCCGCAGCCACTGCAGATCGACGACGATTTCTGTGGGCAGGACTTCAACCAGCCTCTGGGGGGCACGGTCACGATTGAGGGCACGCCCCTGTTCGTGGACAAGGATGATGGCCTGACGGCTGTGGCTGCCTACGACTACCGGGGCCGCACCGTGGTGTTCGCCGGCACGCGCAGTGGCCGCATCCGCAAGGTCAGGCCCCGGGGCTGGGCGGATGGGGTGGGCGGAGCCCAGGGCGGACAGCATTGCCCGGAGACTGGGAGGCCCGGGTCCAGTGCCAGGCCTGGCCACCGCGAGGGGCCTCAGCAGGCCCCCACTCCCCTGGGCCTCCCTGTCCGTGCCCCTTCTCTGGGGCTGCCTCTGCGTTTGGCAGGTGTAAAGGCCCTGGCAGGGTGTCCGCGGCTCTGGGGCTGGGTCAGGGACGTAAGGGGTCTGGTCACCCTACCATCCCCAGGGGCCCTGGAGATGCTGCCGCTGATCTCTGAGGGCGCACAGTGACCTCCTGGGAAGGCTGCGCGGGGGTGGGGGCAGGGCATGCCTGTGCAGCCCCCATCCCCTCCGGGGGATCCCGTGTCTGCTGAGGCAGCACTCTGCCCTGGCGAGAGGTCCCCGCCCTGCACAGAGACAGCAAGGCCAAGGGCAGGGCAAGGGTAGCACCCCACCCCCACCTGCCACTGGCGGGTGCAAGGGGAGCACTGTGGCTCCAGAGACGTGAGGGCTCCTCAGGGTGAGAGGTGGGGTACTGTGGGGGCAGGACCCGCGTGGTGGCTGCCTTCCGTCCCTCAACTAGCAAGCATTGAGCCTCACAGGGCTGCCAGGGAGCAGCCACGGGAGGACTTCCCGGAGGGGGCCCTGAGGGCAGCTGCCTGTGGCTCAGTCCCATCTTGGTGGGTGGGTGGGACCAGACCAGGGTAGGGCTGGCCTGTTGGGAAGGAAGTTCCTGGGGTGACCATGGGGCGGGGGTGCCTGGGAGCCCCAGAGCCAGGCCAGGGGCGGGGCCTGGTAGATGAAATAACAGCTGTCCCCAGGCCGGGTGCTGACACAGCTCCCCGCCCAGCGTGTACCCGTGGGTGGGGGCTGGGCCCGGGGCCAGCAAGGGCCTTGCCTGCTCTCAGCTTCTGCTCTCAGCTTCTGTGCTGGGTTGTGCGGGAGGGGGGCTCCCTGTCTTTGCAGTGGTGGGTGCCCTGGCAATCATGTCCCACTGTTCCCTGGTTCTGTGACCACCTCAGCTTTCCCATCTGTGAAGTGAACCCGGATGTGTGGGCTGTAGGCTGGGGTGGTCCACATGCTAACTGAAGGTCATCCCAGGATGGGGAACCCTGGGGTGCTGTGGGGTTCTGTCCAACTCAGGCACTCTGCTGGCCAGTGGGGGTGGGCAAGCCCCCGTGCCCTGAGCTGGTCCTCTGGTGTGGCCCACCTTTCCTTACCCTAGTGTGAGGGGTACTGTTGGCAGCCCGGGCGTAGGCTCTTTCCCTTCCCAGGGGTGGGCTCTCCACCCCAGGGGAGGGTACTTGGGGCTGGGAGAGCCGGGGAGAACCACAAAACCCCCTGGGGAGGGGCTTATGTCAAATGGGGTGGGCCTGCCAGGGGCCAGAGCCTCCCCTGGGGCAGGGCTGCAGGGTGAAGGCTGCTTGGAGACACTCCGCAGGGCACCCCAGGGCCTGTTACCCAGCAGGAGGCTGGGCTCCTGGGGCTGGGAGTGGCCCATTTGAAGGCTGGTGGGCTGGCAGGCAGCTGCTAAGGCGCTGTCTGTGCCCACAGGCCACCCTGTGAGGTTGGGAGAACGGGTTAGTCCAGCCCTGCCTCCCCTGCTGCCTCCCTGGCTCCAGCCTCACTCCCCTGCCCCAGGGCCACGGTCCGGGTGGGAGCTCTGTAAGTCTAGCTCGTCCTGCTCTCCTCCCTCTCTGCCCTAGTCCCACAGAGGGGAAACAGAGGCCCGTTGTGTGGAGTGGGAGCTGGGCTTAGGCCCATCTGTAGGGAAACCTGCTTGTCCCTCCCCCACCGGCCCCTGCACCTATCTCCCAGAACCGCATCCTAGGCACTGGCTCCTTCCACCCCTGGACCCGTCTGGGCTGGGCACTGCAAGTGAATGGGTTGTGCCTTTCTGGGGCATGTGGGGGTGAGCCATGCTCAGGAGCTGCTGGCCTGGTGGTGGGAGTGCCCCCTCATTGGGGAATTAGATTTATATTAGTTTTGAGGCTTTTCCATAGAGGCGGGCCTCGTCCCCTGGAGTGGTCACCTGCACCCACCTGCTCAAGGCGGGGGTGCGGTTTCAGGAAGCTGTCACGTGGCTGTTCATGTTCTATGGCCAGTTGTTCGCACCCTAATCCCGTGCAAGTGGCTGAGATCAGGTGTGGTCTCAGCTCTCCCCGTCGCCAGCTCTGTGGTCCTGGAGCTGGCTGTTTAGCCTCTCTGAGCCTGTTTCCCCAAGCATAGTATGAAGAAGGATGAGAGGATGCGCCAGGAGGGCCCAGAGCCTGACGTGCACTTGGTCCCATTCAGGAGTGCAGTTAGCTCTCTGTTGTCGTGCTTCTCCTGAGTCCTCACAACAACTCTGTTGTCCATTTGACAGATGGGGAAACTGAGGCACATAATGGCAGCAGCATGTGCCCAGGCTTACTGGCTCCAGGGTCCTCGCTTATAACTGCAGGCTCCCTCCTTGTCCTGTGGGTCCCTGGAGGGAAAGAAACAGGACTCCTATTTCAGTGTCCTTTCTCCAAGGAAGCCCGGAGTCCAGGAGCTCCTCACTGCCCACGACTGCCCTGAGCTGCTAGCTTTCGGGGGTCTTTCTTCCCACTGCCCAGCACATCAGCTCTGACCAGGCCTGGATCCATCCAGCTCCCATGGGTAGCACAGCTTTCCTGTTCTCTCTGCCTGCCCATTTCCTAAGGACCCGTGGCGCCCTTGAACCCCACGTCACACCCTGGGGTCTGCAGTTGGAGGCCTGAAGCAGCGTAAGGGCTGGGGAGAGGGGTTTCAGTCCCACTCTGCTCGCCCCACCTCCATAACCTCCCCCAGCCCCCACACTAGGCCTCTAGCCTTGACCCACTGTGCAGGACGCCTGCTCCCTGCTGTGCATGGGGCCCAGCCTACAGCAGAATGTCCTCTCCTGCCTCGTCCTCACCCTCCCCATGTGTCATCCTGACCCAGGCTGAGGGTGGGAGCAGCTCTGGCCCAGCCCAGTCCAGCACTGTGTTCCTTTGCTGCCTCTCATTCTCTATCCTGGTCACGTGCTGGGTTCTGGGCCCTGGGGACCCCTGCCCACTGCTGACCCAGGGGCAGGCCTGCTGTGCTGACGGGCCCCCATCTTCCCCAGGCCTGGTTTTTCTTGAGCTTTAAGAAGTAACTGGTGAGCTCTAGGGACCCGGCTGGCCCTCTGCCAGGCCCCACCGAGAACGAGAACGTTGTTGTGTAAAGTTGTAGCCGATTAATTTAAAAATTACCTGCCAACTTCAGCTGTCCAGGGCTGGCTGGGGGTGCTCCCCGACTCCCCTGGCCTTCCCTAGAGGCCCTGCCCGCCACCTGCTGCCCTCTCTGCCAACAGAGGCAGCCCATCCTCCTGGGCTGACCCCCCCCAGAGCCCCAGTCCTGCATGTACCACCCTCCCCCCACCCCAAGTGGCCACCAGGGACCCCTGGACCCTAGCAAGAGTTCCCACGGGTGGTCCCTGGTTTGAGCTCTTTTGAGTCACCTCAGATATTCACAGTGGGTGTGGAGAGGACCTGTCCTGGACTCCTGCCAGTGGGTGCCCTCCCTGCCCCACCCCAGCCTGGAGGCCTTCTTGGACTCTCCCTTTCTGCAAAGCGGAGGTGGGGACAGTCCCTGCCCTCTGGGCCTGGTGAGGGACACCCCAGGCCAGCTTGGCCCTGGTACTGTGCCTGCTACAGGGCTCAGGGCTAGGCTGAGCAACACAGCCCTGTCTCTCTGGTGGCTGTGCCAGGGGGAAAGCGGGCCCCGTCTGCCTCAGCATCCGGTTTTTCAAGAGAATCTGGAAATCCATATTTTGTGTGAGATCTCTTACTGTTAAGCATTGGCAGCTAATGATACATTTTTAGAAAGCATTATGGGCTAACCCAAGGTTGCTGTGGGCTACCAGTTTATGACCATGGGGATCTGGGCTGTGGCATCACTGGCTTGCAGGATGCTGGGCCTTGGGGTAGGACCCAAGGGACAGCTGCCTAGCTGGGCTCTGGGGCTGGGCTGGGCTGTTTGGGAGTGTGGCTAGCAGGGAGGCCTGCCGTGGTGAAGCTCCTTCCTGGGGGGGGCCTTGGTTTTCATCCCTCCACATTGGGTGGACTGTGCCTCCTGGGGGCTGTTGGGAGGCCCAAGGGAGGTTGACATTCCTTCCTGCGTGGTGATCCTTGTATGGAGGAGAAACAGGGCTGTGGCCGCGACATCTATGCCCTGGCACTGGGGCCTGGCCGGGCCATTGTCCCTGTGTACTCAGGCCTTGGCTGTGTCTGGGCCCTCGGAGCTACCTGCTCTTACCTGACCCTCTGGCATCCCAGCTGTGCTGGTGGTGGCTGAGCACATGCTGGGTGCTGCTCTGGGCCTGGGCTGCCAGGGACAGGGAGAGCTCTTACTCTCTTTTGGCCCTCACGGCTCTAGAAGCTTCCCTTTGGACGATTTTCCCATTCCCCCCAGCACTCCCATTCCTGATGTCGAAATTCAGAGACCGGTAGTGTTTCCAAGACCTGTTGAGAGCGGCTGGTGGCCTCTTCTCAGGGTCCCTGCACCAGGGCCTCGTTGTCCTGGGCGAAAGTGTGCTCCATGCATCCAGCAGGGGTCCCTGCTCCGCGAGCCCAGGTCTGTGCAGGAGGTGGGCTGGGGAGCCCCTGTGGGGCTGGGGCAGGATAGGGGCCTTGAGAGATATGCTGGGCAGGACCAGGACCCTAGCCCCCCAACCCCTGAGCCAAGGAGTGTCACCACCTCCCATTTTACTGCCCATGGCTCCGTGGATTTGCATCTTGTGTATGTGTCAGGGGGAGGGGGGATGCCCTTGACTCCTAGTGACCTCTCTAGAGACCCGCAGAGCCTCCAAGGGGCAGCCTGCACCATGGGTGGCTGTGCGCCTGCAGACGTTCTCGTCACGCTGAGCCGTGGGCCCTGAGCATGGCAGGGGTGGGGGCAGCAGGGTCCCCAGCATCCTGCACGCAGCTGGTGTATGACCGACGTCCATTCTGAAATAGGCCGTGCCCACAGGACACTACACAGCTGTGGCCGTGCAGCCCGGGGCCTGTCACATAGCGTGCAGCAGGCCCCTTGGCCCCTGGGAGGCCCCCCTCCCCTAAGGATCACTTCAGTGGGTGACGTCCATCTCAAGGGCTGTTTTGCCGGGTGGGGGCCTTTCGTGGGGCATGCAGCATGTCGTCTGTGTCTTTCTTTCTCATTGCTATTTGTGAGGCTCGGCCCTGCCGCGGTGGGCAGCTGGTCATGACGACGGTGTGTGTCGCAGACATGCATGCGCGGCGTCCTTCCACTGTGGGCAGGCACGGCCGTGCTTCCCGCGGGTCTGTGGTGGGCGGGGCTGCCATGCACGTGCTGTGCACACTTCCGGTGCGCGCAGGGCTGCATTTCTGCTCGCTTTGTCCCTGGGAGGGGGGCGGCTGGGCCCCTCTGACCTCTCTGTCCTGAATCTCGAGGGCTGCCTGTGTTGCCATCTCCAGGATCGACTGTGGTCGCACCTGGCAGAGTGGTTGATCCGCATCCGGCCGTGTTTATGGCAGGCTACTGGGCGCTGGTGGGGTTCCGACCCCGAGCGAGTTGTTGGTGGAGAGCGGAGGGGTCCGTGCTGCCTGCTTCCTGTGTATCTTAGTTGCCGTGCCTGAGGGGCCCCGTGGGTGCACTACCCCTGCCTGCCAAGGACGTGGTCCCTGGACTGTGGGTGGTATCGCGTGGTGTCTCAGGGATGTCCGGGTGTCCTACAGAGGAGTTGTTACACTTTTTCTGGTTCTCCTGGGCATGGCTGGCCGTGGTAGGTGGTGCCAGAAGGGCACAGGGACGTCTCATTCCCCCACGGGTCTGTCTGTTGACATCCCAGCCCTTTCCCCCAGAGCCATGCCACATGAGCATTGCTTCTTCGCATCTGATGGCAGCCAGCGGTGGCCTGGAGGCAGGCATGGAGGGTCCCGCCTCCCTGCGGGGTCTGGCTCATCAGGCCTTAGCCCGAGCAGGGGCACCTAGGCAACTTGAACAAGAATGACACTGTCAGGTGCGGGCTGGCAGTGGGCCGCCCTGTGCCCAGTCCCGTGTATGCCTAGGTTTGGGGGTGGTCTCCTGAGGGCCCAAGATTATTGTCCGCAATGCATAGTTCCCCTCCCCATGGGCAGACAGGACCCCGACCTCCAGGACCTGCCCTCTCGGGGGTCAGGGTGTGAGAGCTCCTGGCATCACAGCAAGATAGGTACAGAGACTAGAATAGTCTGCCAGGAAGGGCTTTGTGGAAGGAAGGAACAGCAGGGCCAAAGCTCAGAGGCGCTCTCGTGCTTGCAGAGGTAGCAGAAGCTGCCTGTACTGCCCTGACCACCCCTTATCCTGCGGTGGACACGCCTGTGGTGGACTGTTCACTGGTGACCCTGTGGTGTTCAGCATCGTGGGGGCAGGGACCTGGCCTGCAGGATTCTGGGAGAAGCTTCAGAGGTCTGGCCTGGCTAGGGGCAGGGAGCCAGAGGACTGTGGTGGCTTCAGGAAAGTCAAAGGGGCTTACATCTACCTGCTCACGTTGGGGGACCGAGCGGGTGGGAGTCGCATGGCTGACGTGGGTCATGGATGGGAAGGTGGGCAGTGGATGCTTCTTGGGTTTGAGACAAGGGCATCAGCTGGATGGTCACTGCTGTCTGCCACAGGGTCTGGCCCGGGGCTTGTTAAGTCTCAGGCTGTAGTGGGCTCTCTGGCCACGTCCCCGCTGAGGACAGTCCCGGTCAGAGACGTGTGAGGGAAGGCTGTGCGATCTGTGTTGCCTTGTGCCCAGCTTTGTGTGGCCTTCACGGCAGTGAGGCAGATCCCCCCTCCATGCCCAGCTCGCCATGGCAACATCTAGCCTTGGGGGCCCAGTTTCCAAGCAGCTTCCAAACAGTCTTCCCTCCCCTACTATTGGAACTCTGAGCTTCTGAACTCTCACACAGCCCTGTGACATGGATTTCTATTGGCAGAGGGGGAGACCGAAGGTCAAGGAGGACCATTGTTTATGTTGGTTGGTGTCTGCTTTTCTCTGTGTTGAGGGCTAGGCTTGGAAAAGACAAGATTCCTGGGTCCCTCCCCCCAATCTCGCCAGGTGTGTTTGGCCCAATTACAGCCATTGGGCCTCCTGCAAATTATGTTTTAATTACCCAAGTACTGCCAAGAGGAAATTGTTAATTGCTTTTCCAGTATCAAATTCCTCCTGGCCTTTCTGAGAACAGTCCCAGGAAGGGGCCTGGAACCTGCCCCAAGCCAGAGGAGGGGGAAATCCTGTGGCAGCTTGTGAGGGGGTGAGGAGGGACCCAGGAGCTGGGTTCACCAGGGCCTCAGCCACAGGCCCCTGACCAGGAAGGAGAGGAGAGGATGGGCTCCTTCAAGGAGAGAATGAAAGAGGCTCCTGCCCCTCACTCAGCTCCTCCCAGTACAGCTTTGCTGCCTAGGGGGCTGGGAACAGGCTTGGCAGCTGTACGTACTGGAGGAGGGAGACCCCCCCCCCCCGGGGTCCTAGCCCCGTAGCTGGCTTCAGCCTCTTGCACCACTTCAGGTCCTGTCCTCCTGCTGTCAGTGAACCCCCATTCCACAGATAGGGACATGAGGGCTGTTATCTTGGGGTGCGCAGTGGAGGGAACTCTCTCCCCACCCTGGCCAGGGCCAAGCTGGGCAGCCCCCTGCCTCTGGGTGGCTAGGGCGCGTGCCGGCCTTGGCAAGCAGCCTGCATGGCCCAGACATCCTCCCGGTGCCCCTGCCCGCCCTCAGCCCAGAGAATGGGCTCTTTGTTGGCTCTGGGCTGGACGGACAGCTGACCTGGCCGGGCCGCAGCAGTTGGCGAGAGCCACGCGGTGATGGGTGCGGGGGCAGCCGGCTGGGTGCCTCCCCTTGGCCCTGCACAGGCCTCTCTTTGCAGGAACCCCCCCCCCCCGTGTGTCCTGGGCCCCCGGGACCTGCTGGCCTGGGGTGAAGGGATGAACCTGCTCCCTGGCCTGTCTGTGGGAAGGGGCAGGTGGTGCCTCATGGTGGTGGTAGGTGTGTGGACCACAGTGTTTGGGCCCTGGCACCAAGAGTTTGCTGGGGGCGCTGACAGCTCAGAATGCAGGGGACTCCCTCATGTGCAGAGGGGCAGGGAAAACCCCCCGGGTTGGAGAAGTGGGTGGAGCCGGAGGGCTGGGGCAGAGGCTGGGTGGGGGTGGCTGTTTCCCTCTGGGTCAGAGCCAGGGGTGGGTGGGTGCCTGGGCCTGGTGCAGCCCAGCAGGCATGTCCTGGGAGACTGGACACCTCCACTGCAGCCATCTGGGCAGGGGGGGAGGGGTCCTTTCTCAGCAGGTGTTGGGAAGGGCACCACAGCAGAGGGACAGATCTGGGTTTGAGTCCCGAGGTTTTTCTGTGGTGGGATGTGGGAGGGGAGGTGGTTGTGGCTAGCTGTGGAAAGTTCTAGTGGTCTTTGGGACAAGGTTTGCAGAGCACAGAGGTGACAGCTGGAGGTGGGAGGGCAGATACCAGGGGATGCCGGAAGTCTCCTGCGTGCTCTGTAAGCCCAGCTGCCCCAGGGTGGGCCATCCCCAGGTGGGTGGCCCTCGACCGGACAGCTGTGCGCCGGCGAGTGGCGTCGGCGCGTGTGCTGCTGGCGGCATGTGTGCCGCCATCCTGCCAGCCGCCTGGCCCTGTGCCCGCCCTGCACGCCCCTTCTCCCTGGAATGCCATCCTGGCGGCGTGCCGCGTCCCTCCCACTTTGAGAGCAGACTCTGCGTCCGCAGGTGCAGGTGGCGGCCCAGGGCCCTGGGTTCCTCTGGCAGGTCCTCACAAGTCTCAGTTTACCTGTCTGTGTGACACAGGCCCTGCAGCCCGAAAACCAGCTGGGAGCTAGTAGGCGTATCCTGAGTACTAGCCATCCGCGGGTTGGACACCTTCCACCCCATCTGACAGTCACATGTGGGCACGCAGGAGCCCTGCTGAGCCTGGACTGTGGCTGCTCAGTGCACAGCCTGGGGCCTGTCACCCACATCACCTCCACCCACTGGCCTGCTAGCCCTGCCTCCCTGACACCCCCACCCACTCTGTGCCCTCCAGAAATGCCCTGTCTCCTTGGGGCCTGCCTATGCGTGTGTAAGGGCCAGGGCTGCCCAGGGCCAGGCAGGTGGGTGGACAGATGGATGCATGGTGGACAGACAGCTGGACGTGCCTGCTCCCCACCGCAGCTGTTGGGGGCCACCTGTTGGGAGTCGGCACGCTGCTGGCCCGGGGGCGGGGCATTTCAGAGTCTGCGTCTGGCCTGCCTCCCCTCCTGCTTTCCCCAGGACTCTGGGGAGAGGGTCTGCTCTCTGCCTGCCCCCTTCTGTGCCTCAGAGCTAGTATGCCCCCTGGATGCGCCCTTCCCTAGAATATCTCCCTTGGGCCCTCCGGGGTTGTGGGTGGCCCTTGATGTGGTATCCACGGCCCAGTCCATGCCCTCAGCCCTCAGCAGGGAGGGGGAAGGCAGGTCTGGCTGAGGGGGGTGGTCAGATTGAGTACCACATGACCCCTGGTGGTCAGGGTGGGAGAGTCTGGGGCCCCTCAAGTATCCCTGTTGAGCAGCCACTTCCTGAGCTCTTCGTGCGTGCAAGGGGCTGAGGTCTGGTCAGGCCTGGCTGTCAAGGCCTCAGGGGCAAAAGTCCCAGGTATCTGGTTGTGAGGGGCTATGTTGGGGCACTGGGGGAGGGGGTCTGGTCCTGCGAGGGCTGGGGTTGGGCCTGGGCTTCTAGGCGACTGCTAGAGGCACCCGCAGGCAGGGGGTACGGGCATAGGGCAGAGCTCTGGGAGAAATCCAGAGTCCTGATTTGAATCAGTTGAGTTGAGACTGGGTCTGGAGATTGGGTCCCGCTGGTGTCCTGGCCTGCACCCTGGCCCTGCCCTGCCCTCCTGACCTTCTTGTCCCCTGCTTCCTGGCCATAGCCCAGGCTAGCCTTGCCAGGCCTGGGTGGGTGGCTGCTGGGGTTTGGGGATTGCCTTGGGGCTCAGCCACCCTGTGTCCCCTCTTCTTGGCTCACTGGCTAGGTCTTTATTTAATTTTCAGAGTAGCTGTGGTGTGGGGAGTGGTTTCTGTCATCCCCATTTCACAGCTAGGGAAACGGAGGCAGAGAGCAGGTCAGCGCCGCACCTCGGTTGCACAGCTGGGGTTGTCTGAGCTGGGGCTTGGGCCCAGGCAGCGTGGGTCCAGAGGCTGTACCCCTGGCCTCCCTGACCTCTCCCGTGGCTGATATTGGCCTGGCCTGCCAGCTTGAGGAGCTGACTGAGGGCCCCCTGCGAGCAACAACTGCCCTCTGGCTGCTCAGCCCAGCAGGGCAGGATTTCTGTGGAGCTGGCTGGGTACAGGTTGGGGTCCTGTGCATACCCACCTGCGGGGGCGCTGAGCCTGGGCTGCTGTGGCCCCTCACCTGGCACCCCTTCTTCTGTAGGCCGTGGGCCCAAGCCACTTGGGCAACTCCAGGCCCAGCCCGTGGTTGCCTCCCCCTGCCCGGCTCAGGGCTCCGCTCTTCCGGGTCTGGTTTGACTTAAGTCTGGCTGCCCGGCCAGGAGGCAGCTGAGCGGATGTGGGGGGTGGCCTCGGGCTCTCAGGAATGCGGCCCTCCCCCTCTCCTGCGGCCGGCAGCCTCTGGCCCAGAGACACAGCGCCCCACCCTGGCTGGCCGCCCTCGCTGCCTCGTGGCCCACCCCAGCCAGTGAGACCTGCCCCGTCCTGTCAGTGTGGGGGCGCAAAGGAGGGGTGCTGGGCCGAGCCCGGCCTGAGCCCTGGCCCCACGTGGAGGGGGAGAGGTGGGACCGGCCCCTCGGTTACAGCCAGTGAGGGTGGGCCTGACTAAGCAGGGCCCCGCTACCTTGTGCCCTGGGAGCTTGCCCAGGACTGGCTGAGCTGGGCAGACGCTGCCCCATGAGTCCCATCTCTGGAAAGCCCCCTGGGTCTCTCTGTTAATTAAATACATTTGTTTGGTAAAAGCAACTAAAAATACTTGCAGCATTGCAAGCTGCAGAGAAGAGCTGGCTAATTAACGCCCAGTTTGTTTGGGATCTGGAATATATTGCCATGCCGATGAGACGCCTGCCCTCCTGCCTTCTTGCGGGGGTGTACCCCACTCCGGGACCTTGGCTTGGCCCTTCACTCCCATGCTGCTTCCCTGCCCCGGAGTCTCCCGGTTTCACTTCTCAGCCATGCTGGATGTCTCCCTTTCCCCGAAGGCCCCTGCTGCCTCGTCATTCCTTCCCAACCTCTGCATAAATATCCCTTCCTCTGGGGCACCCAGCCTGGCCCCAGGGAAGGTGGGGCACCTGCCAGGGGCTCCCGCCGCCTCTGTGCTGGGCTTGGCTGTACAGCTGGTGATGGGTGGTGGTTCTTGTGGTCGTCCCCATGGCCTCTGTTGACTGGTGAAGGGGCTAAGTCAGGACCCACCTAGTGGGCCACAGTTTGTCCTACGCAACCTCCTTGCGGTGGGTGGAGGCCTCGGCCTTGTTCTTGCTGGGCTGGGGAGCGTCAGCCAGGGGAGGGGCTCCAGACCCCTGCCCTTAAGTAGGTGTGGGGCTGGGGCAGAAAGGCATTGGCACAGCCCCACTTAGGCCCCTCGCTGCCACAGATCCTGGTGGACCTGGCAAACCCCGGCGGCCGGCCGGCCCTGGCCTATGAGAGTGTGGTGGCCCAAGAGAGCAGCCCCATCCTGCGTGACCTGGTCCTCAGCCCCGACCGCCAGTATCTCTATGCTATGACGGAGAAGCAGGTGGGTGACCCACTGCTGGACACATGGGGTGGGTTTGGGGGGTGGGATGCTACCCTCAGGAAGCTGGGCATGGCTGTCATTGGTCCACTCTGTCCATACTGGTTCCAGATTTTCCCTGGTCAGACTTGGAATTCCCACCCCATCCCTGAACAGTTGGATGTTCTCAGGAATAGATATTTGAGTAAATTTTATCAGAGTGTTGATGTCATTCGAGGGCTGAGAGTATACATCTGGGGCCCTGAGTTCCTGGGCTGAGGCCCTGCACGGCCCTGGCCCCATCTGCCCAATGGCGGCTTCAGGCAGCTGTCTCCATGGGGTCGGTGCCTGGCCTGGCCCCCCTTGTCAAGGCCATCCATTTGTGTCCCTGGCCTACCTGCTTGGAGCGAGCCTCTTCCCTTCTCAAGCTGGTGACCCCATGATAGCCAAGAACGCAGGGCAGGTGGGGCAGGCCAGGATGGGCTTGGGGAGGCCAGGCCTCCCTTCTAGGCCAGCTGTTGTTTCTCCTCTGCCCCTCTCCCAGCCGTCAGGTTATTCCACCTCTCAGAGGATCTCAGGGCCAAGCAGGCGAGGTCAGGGTAAGCAGGGCCCAGCCTGCCTCTGTGCTTAGGATTGGGGCTGACGAGCCCATGCTCCCGTGGGGAACTCAGAGTCCAGACAGATGGGAGAGTGACTCTGGCTAGAGCTGTCAGTTCTCCTCTGGGTAGCTCCCCTGCACCAGCTTACTGCTTCCTGGCCACTGCTTCCCAGGGGAGAGACCTGGCCTGTTTGGCCTGACGTGGCCAAGTCAGGGTCACAGGACCATGCTGGAGAAAGGCCCGAGATGGGGGCTCCCTTCATGTATGGGAACAGGACTGGGTTCAAGGGACACACGGTGGCAGTGGGGAGGTGAGGCTGGCCGGGGTCTCTGGAATGGGCCTTGTGGGGGTCTGATGCTGAGGTGTGCCCATCCTGCCAGGTGACTCGGGTGCCTTTGGAGAGCTGTGTGCAGTATGCATCATGTGAGCTGTGCCTGGGGTCACGGGACCCCCACTGCGGCTGGTGCGTCCTGCACAGCATGTGAGTCTGGGTGGGGTGCAGGGTGGGCCGGAGGGCCCTGGCAGTCTTAGACCTGAGAGAGCCCCACGTGGCCGCCCTGTGCACGTTGGGCAGTCACGGCTCCCCTTGGAGCACCTCCGGGTCTCCCCTGGATGAGGTGCTCTGCGTTTGGCAGTTGCCTGGGACTGGCTAAGTGATGGCCTGCCCACCTTCACCCCAGTAAAGACGGGGTACAGGGTAAAGCTGCTGGGCTCCCCCAAGTGCGGGTGACGACCCCGCTGAGCAGGGGCTGGTGGGCTCGGGGCGTCCCTCTGGCCGCCTCCCCCACGCCCAGCCGCAGCGCCCTCCGCCCGCAGCTGCTCCCGGCAGGACGCCTGCGAGCGGGCTGACGAGCCCCAGCGCTTCGCCTCGGACCTGCTGCAGTGTGTGCAGCTGACGGTGCAGCCTCGCAATGTGTCTGTCACCATGTCTCAGGTCCCGGTGAGCATGGCTGCCCGGGGGCGGGGGCGGGTGATCGGCCCGGCGCGGGGGGGGTGCCTGCTCACCTCCTGCCTTGGGGACCCCAGCTTGTGCTGCAGGCCTGGAATGTGCCCGACCTCTCGGCCGGCGTCAACTGCTCCTTCGAGGACTTCACCGAGTCTGAGAGCATCCTGGAGGACGGTCGGATCCACTGCCGCTCACCCTCCGCGCGGGAGGTGGCACCCATCACGCGAGGCCAGGGTGAGTCCCGCTATGGGCTGGGGCCAGGGCAGCCCCTGGAGCCATCCTGTTGGTCAGGGAAGGGGCGTCACACGTTTCCTGTGGGGTGGCAGGGGAAGGAGCAGATGCCTGCCCTGGGGGCAGGGACCGCAGGTGCCTCCCCAGAGTGCTTAGAGGCCCGTGGGGTCTGAGGGGCACAGGTACGGCGAGGGGCTGTGCACGTGGTGGAAGGGAAGGTCCTTGGCGAGGCCCGTCCCTGCTCTTGGCTGGCAGGCCTGGGTTCCGTGGCCCCGGGTGGCCCTGGTGACTTGGGCCCGTGCTGCTTTTTCAGGAGACCAGCGGGTGGTCAAGCTTTACCTGAAGTCCAAGGAGACGGGCAAGAAGTTCGCGTCCGTGGACTTTGTCTTCTACAACTGCAGTGTCCACCAGTCGTGAGTGTCCTGGCCCTCCTGCCCCGACACTCGCAGCAGGACAGGGTGTGGCGCTGTGTGGCCTCGTGCTCAGGGTGGGAGGGGAGGCCTGTGTAAGAACCGCTCCCCAGCAGACGGGCCAGGCAGAGAGAAGCCCGGGCTGGGGCTGTCAGAGAGGGCAGGCTAAGGGAGTGAGGGGCACGATTCAAACGAGGGGAGTCTCCCCAGCCTCCCACAAGCTGCCGAGGTGTGGGCAGTGGTCTGCGGGCCCCAGAGTGAGGCAGGGAGCTCTGAGGGAAGCTGCTTTGTCACCCGAGCGGGAGATGGCCAAGCTGTGGGCCAGGGCGGGCCGCTCAGGACAGGTACCTGCCACCCAGGGACAGAGAGCGGTCCAGGTCCTCTCTGGTGGTGGAGCGGGGCGCTGGGGGCACAGAGAGCTGGGGGCCGGAGCTGTCCCTGCCGCTGCCCTGGTGTGCTTGTCTTGGGGCCTCAGAGGAAGAGCGGGGGAAGCCGGGGACCTGCTGTGTGTCCCGCCCTAAGCTGGGGCCCTGGGCCTGGCCCCAAGCCTGACCTGGAGGGGACCCTGGCTGGAAGGCCAGCGAGGGGTGTGGGGGGCGGTGGGGGGGAGGCCCACACAGGTGGTATGGTCCAGCTGCGGAGCTGAAGGCAGCTGGTTTTCAGCTGTGCCTTCGTTGGTTGACCTGCAGACTGCCTCCATCCTGCCTCTTCGTGGTGCCCACGGAGGGCCCGGGTGTTGGTATTAGCCGGCTTCACCGCTCTGCCCAGGGCGGGCTGGGGTTTTTGGAGCAGGGGGCAGCTCTTCAGAGCCGGAGGGGACGGAAGGTCTCTGGAGAAGCAGGGTGGCCAGCAGGCTGGGAGGTCCTCGCGAAGTCAGAGGTGGTTTTCTGCAGGGGAGGTGGGGGCCGCGGGCACTGGAGAGAGGCGACAAGGTGCCAGCCACAGGAGGTTGCACAGGCCAGAGCGCAGCAAGGGCCCTGTCCAGGCCCTGGGGACATGGGGGAGTGAACGGCCAAGCCACTGAGCTTGAATTCTGGTCGGGAGGCGGCTGTGTGCAGCCGCTCTGCGGGGCCCTGCAGCAATGGCTGGCCTCCCAAGTGGAAGCCTAAGTTCACTGAGATCAGAACTTGAGATGCAGTTCCACGTCCGCGCCGACACATTGCCCAGCACTAATTGTCACGTGTGGCTTGGCGTGGCCAGTGGGCACCATAGGTTTTAGACGTTTGTTATTGGGAGGGTTCGACCAGCGGACACTGGCGTGGGCCGTCACATGCTCAGGGTCTGGAAGAAAGGCAGTGAGGAGGGAGGGAAGCACCGGGCAGGCCCCTCTGAGCGGGCGGAGCAGCAGCCAGCGCAAAGGCCCTGCCGTGGCACTGTTCTCCACGGCGCAAGAACTAGCAGGGAGCTAGCACGGCCCCGGGTGGGCCCGGGGTGCAGGCACAGGCGGCCCCCGTTTGATTGCCCTGCCCTCTCCCTGCAGCTGCCTGTCCTGTGTCAACGGCTCCTTCCCCTGCCACTGGTGCAAGTACCGGCACGTGTGCACCCACGACGCCGCCGACTGCGCCTTCCTAGAGGGCCGCGTCAACGTGTCTGAGGTACGGCCGTCCCGAGCGCTCGGGCTGCTGAGCTACAGCAGCACCGAGAGCTCCCACGGGTGGCTGGGATGCTGACCTAATGGCCTGTGCTGGGAGGGACGTCCTCCGAGGCCGTGTGGAGCTGAGGCCAGCCAGGGGTGTTTGCTGGTGGTCACGGGATCTGCTTTGTAGCCCTGAGGGGAGGCCTCAGACCGGGGCCTCTCATTGGGGGTTGTAGACCAGAGGGATGCGTGAGGGACGACGCCGGGGGGGGGCTGTCCATCCCGTGTGCTGGGAGCCTAGAGCCTGGGGTGTCTGGCTGGGCCGGCGTGGGAGTCCCGGTGCCCAGCATCGTGTAGATGAGGGAACCCTCCGACTGACTGGCAGGGCGGCTGGTGGGTTCTTGGAGTCATTTGAGGGTACTGCGTAGTAATTGATAGCAATTAGGTAGTAATTATTTTAGAGCTTGGGCAAGGCGCTGACTTTATTTATGAACAGCCAGGCTACCTTTCCTAGAACCCGAGGCTCTTAGAACCAGGACAGGCCGACTGGGGCACCTGCCAGGCAGGGAGTGGGGATGCAGAGTTCCCCAGGTACAGCCTGAGGGTCCAGAGCCTGGCCTGGAAGCCAGGGCCCTTGCTTTTGCAGTGGACAGCAGGCCTGTTGGTTGGACAGGGCAGGAGGGTGTGGGTCCTGCTGGCTATGGGGTGTGGGGGAAGCCGAGGACATGCAGCCTGCCTCAGGCTGTTCCTCACAGAGCCTCCCCGGCCAGCCTCCACCGTTCCCTCTGGACCTTTGTCCACTCCTTGATGTAACATCGCACATCAGGGGACAAGGAGCAGTCGGGGGCAGACCAGGGGTAGGCAGGGACCTTGGGTGTTTGGGTGGGGGGTGGTGTCTGTGTGAGCAGGTGGTGTGAGAGCCAGGGTGTGGGGACGGACAGTGGGCTTCCCCGGGAGTGTGGATCACAGGAGGCCCTGCCAAAGGTGTCATGAGGGTGGGCAGGGGCCATGGGGCAGCAGGAAGCTGCTTAGTGACCCCAGGGTCTGGGGACCTCAGGGAGGGCTGTTGTGGGCCTCAGTGGGGCAGCATGTGAGGACCCTCCTGCGGGGTTTGCACGTTCAGGGCTGGACTGCAGGTGGTCCTGGGGTCCAGGGAGGTCACTTGGGGAAGGGGCCCATCCCACGGATCTGCTTTTTTCAGTTGTAGTCCCAGGTTTTAATGAGGACTTTACTAAGGAGTGTGACACAGGCCCAAATTTGACTAGTCCCATTGCTCAGAAGGCCTTGAACTCCTCACCCTCAGGTTCCCTTCTTTCCATCTCTGGTTTTGGTTTGGATCTTGTCGGGTGGCCCCTGAGGAGCTTGGTGCCAAGGCATAGCCTCAGCCAGACTCCAGCCTGATGCGGGTACAGAGGCCCCACCCCAAGAGAGAGACGGGGGCCTCCTGGGCAGCAGAGATGGTATCTGTAGAGGGAGGTATGAGGCTGGGGAGTGAGAGGAGCCAAGTCCTGGTGGCCAGAAAGAGCCAGGGCTGCTGGGGGTCCAGGAGGGGCAGCCAGGGGCTGGGGAGGCAGCAGGAGGATCCCCGGGCTTGGGGGCTGGCCGGGGCACCTCTTCAAAGGCCAGGGAAGCGCTGGTGTAGGTGTGAGCCCCTGAACGTGTGGAAGGCGGCCCTACGTACATGTCTCCTCATCACCCACCTCTCCCCGGTGGAAGCATCCCTGCAGACCCAGCAGCTAGCGGTCAGCCTGCCTGGCTGTGCCCTGCCACAGCCTGGGCTCCCTCCTCAGGCCCCCACAACCTCGATAGAGCCAGCCCGGGCCCAGGCCCGCCTGGGGAGCTGCCGCAGGGTTTAGGGATTACGGCCTGTTTTCAGCAGCTCTATTTAAAGCCCAGTTTAGCATAGTCCCGCGGGGCCTTCTCCCGCCACTGCTGCAGGGCTGTGCTGCAAGGGAGCTGGGCCGTTGCATCAGTCATTGTTGCCGAGAGGCTGGCCCTGGGGGCCCGGGCTGTTTTCCTGCCCAGCTCTGGCTATTTTTACATGCTCCCTGGGCCCCCAGCTGAGAGCTGCCAGCCCCAGCACCCCTCTTGGCTGCTTCTGCCTCAAGGACCTTTTCAGCTGTGGGCCAGATGGGGCCCCCTCAGTGGCTGAACAGCAGGGTCCTAGAGCGCCGGGCAGGCACTTGGGTGCACAAGGGAGAGGCCACAGCCCTGCAGGTGCAGAATCCAGGCCTCCCACCTCCAGCCCAGCTGGCTCTCTCTGAGGTCCTCAGTCGGCCAGTGTGTGAAACGAGCACAATGATGCTCGAAGGCTCTGTGCACAGACAGGGGTCAGGGCCGCGGGGAGGGTGCACCGTGCTCGTGGCACCCAGCCCTTCAGCCGAAGCCTTGTCGCCCCCAGGACTGTCCGCAGATCCTGCCCTCCACCCAGATCTACGTGCCGGTGGGTGTGGTGAAGCCCATCACCCTGGCCGCCCGCAACTTGCCGCAGCCACAGTCGGGCCAGCGCGGGTACGAGTGCCTCTTCCACATCCCAGGGAGCCCGGCGCGTGTCACTGCCCTGCGCTTCAACAGCTCCAGCCTGCAGTGCCAGAACTCCTCGGTGAGGTGGGGGGGGGGGGGGTTGCTGGGCATCCCGTGTGTGGTCACCCTCGTGGCTCTTAGCACAGAGACAGCGCATGGGCAGGTGTGCCCGGGACGGCTCAGAAGGCACCCTTGGCCGGGCCGGGGTGTGTGGGTGACAGGGCCGCAGGGGTGACACGCCGAGAGCCACCCAGATGTCTGGCAGGAGCACATTGTAGACGGGGGAAAGGGTGACTTACTTAGACAGATGGGGTGGGATATGGCAAGGAGGCCAGGCTGGTGTGCGGGACACCCAGGGGCCAGCCTCGCCCGTGCTTCCGGGAGGGCCAAAGTCAGGGCCACAGGGCCCAGGCGCTCAGCTCCTTTTCTGCATCTGGCGGCCAGACCCAGAAGCTGTTCACAGCGGTTGGGGTGGTGCACCGTAGCCGGGGGTGTTGCCCGAGGGCCGGGGAGCAGTCATGTTTGGAGTGTGGAATCTGATAGGGTAACAGTTCCAAAGCCTTTAGTCAAGTCCAGTGAGTTCAGTGATGGCGATCTTGCAGACCCACATCCTTTGCTGGCGGGTGCGGGGAGTGGTGTCGAGCTGGTGGTCCTAAGACCGTCCTCGAGCTCTCCCCGGCGGGCTCTGTGGCAGCTGACAGGCCTTGGTTTCCCCACTGTTCCAGAAGAGAGTCCTCAGGAGAGAATCCCAGGGAAGAGGCCTCTCGTCAGAGGTGTGGCCTCCTGCCAGTGGTGGTGGCTCCTTGGCCAGCACCTTGTGTGTCCATTGGGGTGGGTTGAGGGTCCCAGCAGCCTCCTGGGGGCAAGTCAGCCACTTGGCCAGGCCCCTGTGGTCTGCACCTGGCTGGAGAGGCCCCTACATCTTCCCGCCTGTCCTGCCCTTCCCATCCTGTCTCCTCATCTGTCACGCCCTCCAGCTGCCTCTCTCTGGCTCCCACGGCCTGGCCACTTCCACTCTCTCCTTGCTCTCCAGCTCTCTGTCCGTGCCTGTATTCCCTGTTTCTCTGCCATCCCCGAGCCTCTGTCCCCTCCATGCTGCACTTCCCCCGCCCACCGGCCCACATTTGTCTTTCCTGTGACTGTTGAAAGGGAAAAGGGAGTACCAGGGAATTTGATAGGATCCAATTAAATTCCTGCAGATAAAATAGTGATGAATTGCTCTGGGATGGAGTGGAGGTCCTCAGCTGCCGAAAGTGGGACACAGCTGGGAGTGCTGGGCCTGGGCTCCCCGGGGGAGGGGTATGATCCCCGAGCCCAGCCCAGCCTGGGGGGTGGGAGGGCAGAGCTTTCCCTGATGCTGCTTCCTGCAGCCTGAGCCCAGGGCTCAGGGGCACGCGTCTTACACCTCAGGGCAGTCCTGGTGTTGGGATTACTGAATCCATTCAGCAGACAAAGAAACAGGTTCCTAGAGAATCCCTGAGAAATAGCCGAGGGGGCCGGTTGGGAAGTTTTGGTTCCCTGGTGGGGCAGACTACAGGGGGAGGTGGGGGGTCACCCTGGAGGGTGTGCCTCATGGGACTGCTGGGGACAGGCTTGGCTGGAGAGCAGGGATTCTGGCCACCAGAAAGGAAGCCCTGTGTGTGTGGTATGTGTGGTGTGGTGTGTGTGTGTGTGTGTGTGTGTGTGTGTGGTGTGTATGTGTGTTTGGGGGGTGGTAGACCAAGGCAGAACTGGGTGTGACAGCTTAGCCATCTCGGCTGGCTGGCAGGTGGGTGGCTCTGTGGGATTTCCGGCTCCAGATTGGAAATGCCATTTTGGACAGGCAGAGCCCCTGGACTCTGTCCTGCCGAGCCCGCTCCCAGGGGCCAGTCCCAGAGGTAGCCAGGAGGGGCAGGCGGGCCCTGACCCACTGCCCTGGGCAGTGGCCTGCAACCCCCAAGTCTAGGCTGTGCATGTGACCATCCGCCCGCCCACTGCCCACAGTATTCCTACGAGGGCAATGATGTCAGCGACCTGCCCGTGAACCTGTCGGTGGTATGGAACGGCAACTTCGTCATCGACAACCCTCAGAACATCCAGGGTGAGCTGGGCAGGGTGCCTGGGGTTTGTGGGGGCAGGGGGAGCCGAGGGTGGGCTGAGCTGACCGCGCCCCTCCTCACAGCCCACCTGTACAAGTGCCCTGCCCTGCGGGAGAGCTGCGGCCTCTGCCTCAAGGCCGACCCACGCTTTGAGTGCGGCTGGTGCGTGGCCGAGCGCCGCTGCTCCCTGCGCCCCCACTGCCCCGCCGACTCACCCGCCGCCTGGATGCATGCCCGCCACGGCACCAGCCGCTGCACCGACCCCAAGATCCTTAAGGTAGGCAGCCCCCCCAGCCCCCCTGCCCCTGGCCGCCTCCCACTCCTTGCCCGGCTCAGCCCGCGGCGGACTGCACGGGTGTCCCAGCCCTGGCCTCTCCGCAGCTGTTCCCTGAGACGGGCCCACGGCAGGGGGGCACGCGGCTCACCATCACAGGCGAGAACCTGGGCCTGCGCTTTGAGGACGTGCGGCTGGGCGTGCGTGTGGGCAAGGTGCTGTGCAGCCCCGTGGAGAGCGAGTACATCAGTGCCGAGCAGTGAGTGCAGCCCGGGCCGTGCGGGCGGGCAGGGGCACCCCGACCCCCCGGGCTGGACCCCGCAGCCCGCTGAGGCCCCTTGGCACCCCACAGGATCGTCTGTGAGATTGGGGATGCCAGCACAGTGCGGGCTCACGATGCCCTGGTGGAGGTGTGCGTGCGAGACTGTTCCCCCCACTACCGGGCCTTGTCACCCAAGCGCTTCACTTTCGTGGTAAGCCCCCCTCCCCCCCCGGTGGCTAAGGGGGAGCTGTGCAGGGACTGGATTGAGCTGCTGGTCCTCCGTGGGTCCCCTCATCCTGCAACACCTCTGTTCTGGTCTCCCCTCCCCTCCTTGTCTCCAGGCCCAACTCCAGGTCCCTCCTGCACACTTTGGGCCCTGCCTGTGGGCTGCGTATGAGAGCCCGTGTGCACACAGGGCCTGGGGCCCGGCTGGAGGTGCAAGTAGGCCTTTGGCCTGAAGGGCAGGCCTTCCCTGCCGCTCAAGCAAGCCCCTTTCCCCCATAGACGCCAACCTTCTACCGGGTGAGCCCTGCGCGAGGACCCCTTTCGGGTGGCACCTGGATTGGCATCGAGGGCAGCCACCTGAATGCAGGCAGCGACGTGGCTGTGTCTGTTGGTGGCCGGCCCTGCTCCTTCTCCTGGTATGGGGTGCAGATGGGGAGTGGGGGGCCAGGGCAGGGCCTGCCTTCCCTGGGTGGTGGTTGGTTCACATGGCTGCATGCCCCCTCCCGTTGCCCAGGAAACAAGGAGGGGGTTGTGGAGAGCCCGGCTGGGGTGATCACTATGGAAACCAGAGGGGGAGAGTGTTACCATGGAGACAGGCTACCTCCTAGAGCAGGCAGGGCAGGGCAGGCAGGGTTGGTGGGTGGGCAGGGCCTGGACCTGAGGGGCGGGCACAACTGCCCTGTTTTGGTGTGAGGGAGATCCCTTGGGAACACAAGTATTTAAAAAAAAAAATCTTAAGAGAGAAAAAAGAAATCTTGACAAAAGCCCTGAGGCTTGAAGTGGATAATTTTAGATTAGGGATGATAATGGAACGGCCCTTTAAATATTTTCCTGCGGTAATTATCCGCTATCAGACTAATTATTGGTGTTTGCAGCCTTGCTGCAGGAGCGGGCCTGGCGGCTGGGGAGCCTCCGCTGTGCTGAAGGAGCTGAGGGGACAGGGACCCAGGTGCAGGCAGTGGCTGGCTGCTGCTCGCTGGGGGTGACCAAGTGCCCTCTCCACCCTGGCCACTTCGTTCTGCCTCGTCATGGCCCAGGCTTGGGTTGGCTCCGTTTTCAGATCAGGAGACAGAAGCGGGGAGGGGGAAGGAGAGCGTGCGCCTCACTCGCCTTAGTGAGAGTTGGTGCTAGCGTGGCCCGCTGGGAGACACACAGGTGGGCAGGTGAGGCCTGGGGAGTTCCAGTAACTGGCCCACACACCTGTCTGTGATGGAGCCTAGACGCATAGCCCACCTTGTAAGCGAGCCCTACCACCTGTGTCCTCACTGTCCCCCCTGGCCTCTCAAGGAGGAATTCCAGAGAGATCCGGTGTCTGACACCCCCTGGGCAGAGCCCTGGCAGCGCCCCCATCGTCATCAACATCAATCGTGCTCAGCTCACCAACCCGGAGGTGAAGTACAACTATACGGAGGACCCCACCATCCTGAAGATCGACCCCGAGTGGAGCATCAACAGGTGGGTGCCCCCTCCAGCCTGCCCTGAGCCCCAGCGACCCCATCTGTCCTGCCGAGGGTGGCGCTCCTGCACCCGCCTCTCTTTCTGCTTCTCAACATTGGGCAGGGGTTGGGAGTAGAATCTGAATGGGTGTATGAAGAAGATCCAGAGCGCTACCGTGCCCTGGATGCAACAACCCAGTTTGCGTGTCAATCACGGAAACAGATTGCCCTCTAAACTCTGGGATGCTGAGCTCCTCAGGAAGATCAAAGGAACACAGTTAAGGTGCCCAGAGCCACGGCTCTCAGGACGATGGACCGTGTCCACCTTGAGACGTGGTTGGTGCCATTAAAAGTCCGGTGCGTGGGGATTTTAACCTGTCAGCTGTCTTTGGGGGGACCGACTGGCATGTCTGGCCCAACCTGTGTGCTGGGCTCGGGCAGAGCTTCCCCCCATGACCTCCTACCCCATCTTCTAGCGGAGGGACCCTCCTAACGGTCACGGGCACCAACCTGGCCACCGTCCGCGAACCCCGCATCAGGGCCAAGTATGGAGGTGTCGAGAGGGAGAACGTGAGTCCTTGTGGGACCCCCAGCAGCTTGTGCCACTGCAGGGGGGATGTGGAAGGAAGGTGGGGGCCCCCATGTGTTGGGGCCTGACTCCATGTGGGGAGAAGCCGGCCCAGCATCCACACCTACATCCCCAGAGCTGCCTGGTGTACAACGACACCACAATGGTGTGCCGGGCCCCGTCGGTGGACAACCCTACGCGCAGCCCGCCAGAGCTGGGGGAGCGGCCAGATGAGCTGGGCTTCGTCATGGATGACGTGCGTGCCCTGCTGGTGCTCAACGCCTCCTCTTTCCTCTATTACCCGGACCCTGTGCTGGAGCCGCTCAGCCCCACGGGCCTCTTGGAGCTGAAGCCCAGCTCCCCGCTCATCCTCAAGGTGGGCCATTGTGATCTGGGTAGGGGCACAGGATGGGGGGCTTGTGGGGCAGTCGGACTCTCTGGCTCACCCCACCCCCACAGGGCCGGAACCTCCTGCCACCTGCGCCTGGCAACTCGCGGCTCAACTACACGGTGCTCATCGGCTCCACACCCTGCGCCCTCACTGTGTCGGAGACCCAGCTGCTCTGCGAGTCACCCAACCTCACAGGGCAGCACAAGGTCACGGTGCGTCCATGGTCCACCCATCCATGTTCTGGCCCCAGCTCTGGTCTCCTTGGCCCCACCTGCCTTTGACCCACTGACCCTACCCCACCCAGGGCAATCCCAACTCTGTGGCTGAGCCCTAGACTTGCCTCTGGCCCAGAGGGAGCCGAGCTCAGCCCTCACCCGGCCCTGGTGCCCCCTGGTGGGCCTGGCACCTGCTGAGTCCCCACATCCCCACCCTCTGCCCACTCCAGGCCAGGGGCAGGCAGGTGCTGTGGGATTCTCAAGGGGCATGGTACCAGGGTCCTCCAGAGCTCCCAGTGGGCAAGGGGCCTCCTGATTGGCCTGCACCCCCACCCACAGGTCCGGGCTGGCGGCTTCGAATTCTCGCCAGGGATGCTGCAGGTGTATTCAGACAGCTTACTGACCCTGCCCGCCATCGTCGGCATTGGCGGGGGCGGAGGCCTCCTGCTACTGGTCATCGTAGCCGTGCTCATTGCCTACAAGCGCAAGTCTCGGGACGCCGACCGCACGCTCAAGCGGCTGCAGCTGCAAATGGACAACCTGGAGTCCCGCGTGGCCCTGGAGTGCAAGGAAGGTGCGTCGTCAGAGCTGCAGGCACACTGTGTGGGGGAGTGGGGAGCACAGGGAGCGGGGCTTACTTGGCTGTCGCCACGTGTGAGCCAGGCCTTGTCCTCCCCATGATTCTGCTCAGTGTTCCACCTTCCCGACGCCTTTGCTGTGCCATGCTCAGGCTCGGGCAGACGGGCGAGGCCCTAACCAAGGCCTGCAGCTGGACCCTGGGCGAGCACAGCCTCTGTGGATGTTACTTGAGACACAGACTCTGGAGCCAGAGAGCTTGCATCTGTGACCCTGCTTGGCTGCAGGACCTTGGACGGGCACACGACCTTCTTGTGTCTCAGATTCCTCATCTGTAGGATGGGCGCGGTGATTCCGTCCCCAGGGCCAGGCATGGCACCAAGGAGCAGGGGCCCTTTCTTTAGGCCCTGAGTACGTACAGACCTTGGCTGGTACTGGTCTTTGTCTTCGAGGGGCTGTCTCAGGAATGAGGCCACAGCCCAGCCTCCTAAGACGGGCTTGTGTCCCTTAGGATCTTGCTGTGTGAGTGGAGGAAATCAGCTCAGGTCATTAGGGAGACGTCGTGTGGGCTTTTGTGCAGGGAAAGTCTGGGGCACAGCTGGCTTCCAGCATGGCCGGGCCAGACCCTCAGCTGCGTCTTCAGTGATCCCTCCCTGTGGTGCCAGGACCAGCACAGGGGGCAAGCTCAGCTTTCCCGCTGAGCCCAGCCCTGCCCAACTCCTGATGCCACGCCTGGTCATGTGCCCCCTTCCCTGAAGCCTGCTCCCCTGGAAGCCCCCGAGTGAGAGTGGGCAGACCCCAAGGGCAGGAGGGGGGTACCCCAGAGAATGGGTTGGGTTCTGACAGGCAGGGGCCACAGATGTCAGAAAAATGTGAGCAGTGGGCTCGGGTGTCTGCAGGAAGGGTGAGGGAGGTGGGCCCCAAGTTGGAACAGAGGCCACCCCGTCTCTGTCCCTCGTGTCCCAGAGAGGCCAGTGTGCGCAAGGTCCAGGCTCATCCCCGGCAGAGCAGATACTGCCCAACCTGCCCAGGGGCCAAGGGTACTGCTGCAGGGTGGGCAGCGGAGAGGTGGGTGCACAGGTCAGGGCCCGCGTGGAGCCCTGGTGGCCTAGGATGGAGGCCCTGGGCTGCACGCTGGCCCCCTGAGGGGGTGGGTTCGGCTGCCGTGTGTGCTGCAGGCCCTAGGCGGCAGAGCAGCCTTGGCCTGTGATGGCCATCCTCAGACCTGGTTAACTTCTCTGGCTGGTGTGAGGTGGTACCGCAGGGCTGGGTGACCCGGGCACGGGGCCAGCCTGGGATGGCCCTTGTCTCCTCATGGCCCCCGGCTTACGGCCTCATCGGGGAAATGGGGGCGGTCGCAAGGGGTGGACGGAGCCACACTAGTGGTAATTGACAGGTGAAGGACCTGTCTTAGGTGCCAAGAGCAACCTCAGACGTTTTGCGAATGCTGGCCACAGCTCTGGGAGCAGGTGATGGGAGTGTTCCTGTTTGGGGCATGAGGAAAGGGAGCTGAGGGGGAGGCGGGGTGTGAGGCCCTGGGGATGACTGCTGCATGGGGGCCTTGTGCCTGCAGCAGGCCGGGCGTTGGGCTGTTGGTGACTCCACCGGGACTACAGTGTCCCGTTTAGTCAGGACCCTTGCCTGTCTGAGAACTGAAAGGTCCTGGACTGACCCACCCACCCCATGGGACACAGGCGGGTGTGTGAGGCTTGGGTGGGAGTCAGGTGGCCTAGATGGGGAGCTCCGTGGGCAGGGAGAACCTCGGGATGAGGACAGCCGTGTGCCGCGGCCAGCACACAGGGTGCCTTTACCTGCCAGCGCAGCGTGGGGGGCAGAGGCCGGCGGGTGCTGCGGGGCTGGCCAGGCGGCGATAACCAGACGCCTGGCAGCGGTGCCCAGGAGGCGAAGGCCCCTGCTCTTAATTAAACCTGCCAGCCATCCCCCAGAGCCCGCCTCGCGTTCCTCTGGCTCTTGATCACATAGTGCCTCCCTCGGGCCGCTGCAGGGCGGACACCTCCCAGCTCTGGAATGTTCCGTTGAGGCCTACCCCTTCCCTGCCTGGCTTTGTTTCCGAAAGAAGCAGAGCTGCCCTGAGCAGGGTGGGCAGTGGAGAGGGCCCGCTGGTCTGAGCTCTGCGTGTGGTGGTTGTCACAGGGGAGCCCGGGCGGGCAGTGTGTGCCCCAGGGTGGTGGAGGGAGCCGGCACCCATAGTTTCCTTGCCCCCCGGTGCCAGCGTTAGATGCAGGAAGCCCCTCTCAGCCCGGCCTCGGGCGCAGAACCCTCTTTGCTGTTGTCTGGTGCATCCTGGGACACATCAGAGGGACAGAGTTTTTGTCCATGTGTTAGCACTGGGAGAACTGAGCGGTTTCCTTAAGGTTACCCAGCCAGCAAGCTGCAGAGCCAGAGTTGGAGCCTGGCCCTGAGGGTGGGAGGGCTGGGGGTGCTGGGCCTGGGGGCTGGGGGGGCACCTGTCTTGACACTTCGTCTGGCTGCAGCCTTTGCGGAGCTGCAGACGGACATCCACGAGCTGACCAATGACCTGGATGGTGCCGGCATCCCATTCCTCGACTACCGGACATACGCCATGCGGGTGCTCTTCCCCGGGATCGAGGACCATCCGGTGCTCAAGGAGATGGAGGTGGGCTGTCGGCTGGGGCTCACTGGGACCTCTGCCCACTGCTGGGGCTCCTGGTTACTGTCGGGCAGCCTGAGGCCCCTGGGGGATGGCCCAGACGTGTTGGGAGGGGCCCTGGGAGGCAGGGCCCTCAGCTCCCTGTAGTGCTTCTGCAGTGGCAGGGAGATGGGCCTGGTGGGGGCCTGGGGTCAGGGCTGGGCTTCATCCCAGCCAGCCACCTGGGCTGGAGCCTGGGTTCATTGGGGCCTGCCTCTATTTTCCTGAGGCCCCATGTGCATCGTGTACTGCCTGTGCACGTTCACCTGGCCTGTCTCCTGGCTGGCTCTGGATGCTGAGCCTCACCGGGCAGGGGGCTACTGGTCGTGCAGACTGGGAGGTGTGGGGCTCAGCTGGAGTTTGCATGGCTGTTTGGGGTGAGTGTGTGGCTGATGCAGCATGGTGGCCCTCATGGAGCTGGGCTTTGGCTTTGTGGAGGTGTTGGCCGTCCTCAGGCTATTGGCATGAGCTTGCTGAGAGGAAGAGGGCTGGCCCTGAAGTCCTCTAGGAGCCCCCAGCGGCAGGCCAGGAGCCCAGTGTCCAGCTAGAAACAGGCAGGGGCTCAGCAAGTCAGCTCGTTCATGCCGTCCAGCTGAGGGCATCCCATCTCTGCACACTTTGGATGTGGGGGAGCCCCCTCCTTGTTGCAGCTCTCTCAGTGGGACAGTCCCTCTTGAGTTCTGCTGGAATGGGCCTTCCTATCACTCTGGCTCAGGCCCACGGCTGCCTTGGGCTGCTCATCAGCTCCTCATCCTGGGGATGGCTACCACGTCAAGGGCTCCACATGCTTTATCACATCTCTTTCCTGATGTGGCCATCTGCTATGCCCATCTGACTGCTCTCTTAATTGTGACTGTGTTCTTCTTGGGTCTTGTCACTTGTCTGCCTGGGCTGGGAGCAGTGGAACTGGCAGCCTCTGGCATGGCCTGGTGGGGAATCTCTTGTTTTGCCAAGCCTTGGTGTGCATAAGAGAGAGAGTAGGGGCCCTGGAGCCAGCCATGCCTGCATTCTACTTCTCCCCACTTCCATGTCATGTGGTAGTGAGCAGAGGGAGCGGGAGGCCACATTTACTCAGAGCACTCCTCCTTCCGATTCTTGTTTGCCCCCTCACCGTGCACATGCGGGAACATGCTGGGCAGGAGGAGATGGCCCAGGGCCACGAGGAGGGAGGTGCCACGCTGGGACTACCTGACCATACCCGCTGTGAGGGGGGATACTTTATTGTTCTCTGTGGAGTGGGGAAGGTGATTTCTGTTGTGAGTGCAGAGTGAGACCATGGATGTTCTGTGCTGGTGCCCAGCAGATGGGGCATTGAGTTTGGCTTCCTTCTAGCTACCAGAGTAAGGCTGCAGGAGGTGGCGGTCCCAGGGTCTGGCTGCAAAGAGGGTGGCCCTCGTTCTGTACCTCCCAATGACACTGGTCTGCCCCATCCCTGCCTATGGTGGGCTTCTCAAGTAGCCCCTGGACACATCCGTTCTACCAAGGACAGTTGAGGCCCAGGGACCTATTAGGGCAACATGTCCCCTGCCTTCGAGGCCTCCTCTCTGGCCCTGCCCTCAGCCTTCCCCTCCTGCCTCTCATGTGGGGGCTGGGTGCCCCTCTGGGTCTGAGCGCGCCTGTGGGCTGCCCCTCCCCCAGGTGCAGGCCAACGTGGAGAAGTCACTGACGCTGTTTGGGCAGCTGCTCACCAAGAAGCACTTCCTGCTGACTTTCATCCGCACGCTGGAGGCCCAGCGCAGCTTCTCCATGCGAGACCGTGGGAATGTGGCCTCGCTCATCATGACGGCGCTGCAGGGCGAGATGGAGTATGCCACGGGGGTGCTCAAGCAGCTGCTGTCTGACCTCATCGAGAAGAACCTAGAGAGCAAGAACCACCCCAAGCTGCTGCTGCGGCGGTGAGCCTGGACTTCCGACCTGCAGACCCTAGCTGGCACATCGGGCACGAGGGCCCCCACCCCAGGGCATGCTGCACCCGGCGCCCATTGATGCCAAGCCAGAGTTGCCCTGCTCCGAGGCCTGGCTCTGGGGCCAAGGGCTGGGGTCTCCATGGCAGCCCCCAGCTGCCTGATGCCTGCGGTGCCTTGCAGGGCCTGACCTTCAGCGCCCCAGGTGGGAGTGGGGTGGGCACAGTGGGCAGGCATGGCGGTGGAGTCAAGCCACTCCCCTTGTGTCGTGCCCCCAGGACCGAGTCAGTGGCGGAGAAGATGCTGACCAACTGGTTCACCTTCCTTTTGTATAAATTCCTGAAGGTAGGTGGCTGCTGAGGAGGAGGGAACATCGGAGGTGGGGTATCAGGCAGGTGGATGGGCTCAAGGGAAATAGAAGAAGAGAGAGGCACAGGCAGGTGGGGGAGCGGGTCTCAGCCCAGAGGGGCTCGGCTGGGGACTGGATCTCAGCAGGAACTCCCCTAGGACATGTGTCCCGTTAACCTCTTTCCTCTTCCTCTTCCTGGAGGTGACCATGCCTCACCCAGCCCCGAGGCAGGGGTGGACACCCCAGCGCTGCAGTGAGCATCTGGCTAAGCTGGAGTTTGGACCCAGGCCCACATCTCAGTAGCTGAGCCCATGGCCCAGAGCCAGGGATGGAGGAGACATCTGGGCAGGGACTTCTCTGTGTCCAGCACCCAGTGCTGGCCAGCCTGGGGAGGCTCTCGGGGGCTCCTGTTGGCCCCTGTTGTGGGGAGATGGTGGCCGCCTGGGCCTCCTCTATTGTCTGGACAGGCCCCCACCCTCAGAAGATGAGCCCTGGAGACCCATGGCCAGCCTCAGAATAGAGTGGACGCTAGATACGGGTCCAGGTGGATTTTTTGGGGGGTGTAAGTAGTGAGACTGGTTATTTGCCCTTTAGAAATGAGATCATTCAGACCCAAACGTCTGCTTCCCTTAAGATCTAAAGGCTTGGCAGATAAGCCCGCAGTCCAGCTTGGGGGGGTGGGCAGCATAACCCGGTGTGTATGGTTCGAGTGTGCTCCCACCTGGTCTCTGGCATCTGGTTAATGCCCTACAGATGGCCAAGGTCATAGGCAGTGGAGCCCAGTGGCCACGGGTCGGGGCTGGCGCAGGTGGCCTGGGGCTCAGTTTTACTGTGGTTGCTTCTTGGTCATGGACCTTAGTTGCCGGAGTCCTCACTGAGTTGGGGATAGCGGTGGACTCTTGGAGGTGCCTAGGGCAGAGTCTCACCCTGACTGGGGAGAGAGGCGTGGATGGGATGCTGGGATGCAAGGGCAGGTGAGAAGAGGCAGGGAGTCAAGGGGAAGAGGGACTTGAGCAAAGGTGTGAAGGAAGGGAAGGCGTTAGCCAGCCCGAGGGAAACAGGCCCCTGAGGTGTGTGCAAGCTCCAGCGAGGGGTCCTGGGGGAGCCGGGCGGGGCTGGCCCGGTGGGGGCCACAGCGGGAGGGAGCAGTGGCAGAGTCTCAGAATCCTGGGCACATGACAAATGCCCCGTAAACAACATTATCATTGCACAAAACTGGGGGCCAGTGACAGACTCGAGCCTTTCTTGTGGATATGTAATTCTGTGCAGACCGTGCAGGGGGCACGTACGTGCTCATAAAATGGTGTTCCATAAGCCAAGGAAAGCAAGGACTGGTGTCAAGCCCTGTCTCTGTTCCTCCCTGTCTGGCCCTGATTCTGCACACCCAGAGAAGGAGGACTCATTTTGATGCCTGGTCTGAGAACCTGGGTTGGGTGTGTGTGCGGTGTGAGCGCAACAGGGCACGGCAGGTGGACAGGCTGTGTGGGTATGGTGCTGTCTGAGGGTTGTGCTTTGGGCTCTCGGATGGGGTCTGCTTTGTGAAGGGTGGTGACATGGGGGGTAGTGAGCAGAGGGAGAGGGAGAGGGAGGCCGCATTTACTCAGAGCACTCCTCCTTCCAATTCTTGTTTACCCCTCACCATGCACATGAGGGAACATGCTGGGCAGGAGGAGATGGCCCAGGGCCACGAGGGGGGAGGTGGCCATGCTGGGACTACCTGCCCATACCCGCTGTGAGGGGGGATACCAGAGACTGGCCTGGGCTGTTTCTATCCACAGTTGGGACCTGAGGGAGAAATTTCTGGTTGTAGGGACAAGCAGGTGCAAAGGCCCTGAGGTGGGGACACGCTTGGTTGGTGGAGGATTAGGAGATGGCCTTGGTGGCTGCAGTGTGGGGAGCCAGAGGGCAAGTGGTCAGAGGCAGGGGCAAAGCAGATTTGCTGAGTGCCAGGGGCCCACCTCACATTGTCTTGGCCATGGACTCCTGTGTCCCACGGTGCTGGAGAGTCGCTGCTCCGGGTCAGTGTGTCTGCACCCATGGTTGCATTGGCCTTGTGCTCTCAGGTGATGGAAGGAGGGGCGGTCCTCTGCCTGCAGGGCTGGGTCCCAGCTAGGTGGGCCTCTGACATCCAGCCCATCACCGTCAGACACAGTGCTGTGCAGCACCGGGTCCGCCGTGCCTCGGGCCGTGGGGTGGGCCAGGGAGCCTGGGTGCCATGCTGGCTGCTCAGGTCAGACTCTGGAGAGTGGGGTGCTGGAGCACAGGCAGGGGGCTGGGGGCTGGGGTGGTGGGCCCGCTGAGGCCTGACCTGGGGGAGGCTTCAGGGAGGAGTCCCCCGGCCTTGGTCTTATTTGGCATAAACCCGGCTTGGCCACATGGCGTTTTTCTCTGTGTGCTCCTCTTGGTTGAGGCCACACTAGGATTTTCACTTCGAAGTTCACGGGCAGCTGGTCTGTTGTTTAACCTATTTATTTTCTTGCACCGTCTTCTTGGGGCTCTGGAACCAGGGTTCTGCTTGTTTGCTAAAAAGAATTTGGAAAAGTTGCTTCTCTCTCGTTGTGGGAAACGTGCACACGGCTGCACCAGAAGCGGGTTGCGGAGGGTGGAGGCGGCAGCCCCTGGGTGTCCTGGACACAGCTGACGCCCACCTGCCTGCTGCAGGAGTGCGCGGGGGAGCCCCTTTTCATGCTCTACTGCGCCATCAAGCAGCAGATGGAGAAGGGCCCCATCGACGCCATCACAGGCGAGGCCCGCTACTCCCTGAGTGAGGACAAGCTCATCCGGCAGCAGATCGACTATAAGACACTGGTGAGCGCGAGCCCAGCGGTCCTGTGCAGCCCCGCCCTCTCCATGCACCCCTGCACAGCACGTGCCCGGAGGGGTGGGGCTTGATGCCACACCCTGCCCTGCCTGCAGACGCTGAACTGTGTGAACCCCGAGAACGAGAATGCACCCGAGGTGCCAGTGAAGGGGCTGAACTGTGACACGGTGACGCAGGTTAAGGAGAAGCTGCTGGATGCCGTGTACAAGGGTGTGCCCTACTCCCAGCGGCCAAAGGCTGGGGACATGGACCTTGGTGAGCCTGACCGCTCGGGGAAGTGGGCTGCGTGTGCCAGGGGCCTGAGGCCACAGGCAGCGAGCTGGACACGGTGCTGGTCTGGGGGTGCTGCAGGCCGTGGGGGGGTCTGTGGGAAGGGATGTGGTCTGGGCTGGGCTCTGGAAAGCTGCTCCCGGCCAGGGTGAGGGGAAGAAGCAGCAAGTCCACTCAGAGGCTGCTGCCCTTCAGGGGACAGGCAGGTGGTGGGTGCCCGGGCACTGAGGAGGGGGTAGGCTTATCGGAGCTGGGGCAGGGGGCCACTCTGGCTCATGAGCCAGACAGGTAGGGGCAGCTGCAGAGCTAGAAGGGCCCGAGCAGGCGGGGGAGGTATAGGGCCCGGGGCTCGTGTGGTAGCTGGGCTGGAGAAGCCGGGGTGGGGCACTATGCTGGCCTCAAATGCCAGCCTGAGGAGGAGGGCCTAGAGCTCTGGAAGGCAGGGCATACTGCGGGAGGGCCGGGCTGCCCCCGGTGGAGCAGCTGCAACAGGTGGAGGGCTGCCCAAGGGGGTGTGGGCAGCAGCAGGGACACTGGGCTTACCTGCAGGGGTGCATGCGTCCTGCTCAGAGCCAGGATGGGAGCTTCGAGGAGGAGAGGAGCCCTGTCTCTCCTTTATCCTGCTGTTCCAGGCCTCTCACTAAGTGTCCACAGGATGCCCTGCCCCCTTGGGGCCTGTCCTTTCCCTCCAGCTATGAGAGGCCAGGATCAGGGGGAGGGAGCGGTGGGTGGGTGGCACCTGCCCGGGTGGCCTGCCCCTCCAGCACTCCCCTTCCCCCTAGAGTGGCGCCAGGGCCGCATGGCGCGCATCATTCTGCAGGATGAGGATGTTACCACCAAGATCGACAACGACTGGAAGAGGCTGAACACGCTGGCTCACTACCAGGTAACCCCCAGACTTCCTGACCCTCCGGCCACAGCTTGGGCCTCTCCTCTTGGGGCCCCAGGGCAATGCCAGTGTCCAGGCCCCTTGGGCTCTGGGCAGCGGATCTCAAGGAGAAGAGGATACAGGGGCCCCACACAGCCCTGCAGGGGCACTGCTGGGGACACTGAGGCTCAGAGTGGTGAGATGACTGGCCTCCAGGCTCAGACCAGGAGGGGGTGTCCTTTGGGCCCCTCATGATGGGTCACACATCTCCTGGCCCTCTGCCCGCAGGTGACGGACGGGTCCTCGGTGGCCCTGGTGCCCAAGCAGACGTCCGCCTACAACATCTCCAACTCATCCACCTTCACCAAGTCTCTCAGCAGATACGGTGAGGGGCTAGATGGGAACGGCAGGGCCCACAGGCCTGGATGGGACGCCTCCCCAGTGCTCCCTGCTGCAGGCTGGGAGGGGGCTTCTTCGTGGCTTGTCACTTGGAAATGGCTTTTCCCCCAAATGTGGAGGCTCCTTTTCCCCAGACATTATGTAGTAGTCCTTTCTGCCATCTCCCTGATGTCTGTCTGTCCCCAACAACCCAGGGTGGCGGGGCTGTTGATTCCAGTTTTCAGATGAGGAAACAGCCTCAGACGGGAGCTGCCAAGGCCACCTGGCCAGCACCAGGGTAGGCACTGGGTGCTAGGTGTGGAGGGCCCCCCACTGACGAGCAGGGTGCCCACAGAGAGCATGCTGCGCACAGCCAGCAGCCCCGACAGCCTGCGCTCACGCACCCCCATGATCACGCCCGACCTGGAGAGTGGCACCAAGCTGTGGCACCTGGTGAAGAATCATGACCACCTGGACCAGCGGGAGGGCGACCGAGGCAGCAAGATGGTCTCCGAGATCTATCTGACGCGGCTGCTGGCCACCAAAGTAGGCCCTGGTGGGCAGGTGGTGGGCATGTGGGGGGCGGGGGACGGCCAGGCCTGGGCCTCAGAAAGCAGAGCTCAGAGCAAACCCCTCATCCTCACCCTTATCCTGTGGCAACCAGCTGCCCAGGCTACCCGGGAGGCGAGGGGGGCAGCCTGGCGGCCCCCCTGGACCTCTGCCCTCGCCTGCCTGCAGGGTACGCTGCAGAAGTTTGTGGATGATTTGTTCGAGACCATCTTCAGCACGGCGCACCGGGGCTCAGCCCTGCCGTTGGCCATTAAGTACATGTTCGATTTCCTGGACGAGCAGGCTGACCAGCACCAGATACACGACTCAGACGTGCGCCACACGTGGAAGAGCAACTGGTGGGTTCGGGAGGATGGGGCGTGGCGGGCGCCCCAGGGAAGGGAGCAAGGGCACTAGGGGCCCAGCCAGGGAGGGCTGGGGGCTGTGGGGCCACGGGAGGCTGGCCCCCAGGGACAGGTTTGCCCGGGTGAGGAGAGAGGCCCCCCTGGGTTCACTGCCTCCGAGCTGAGGCCAGCCCCTCGGCGGGTGCGCCTTCCTGACTCACCCATCTCGGGGGCATCTGATGCCTCCCCGCCCAGGGTGTGGGCATGTCCTCTGCTCCAACCTGTGGGACCTGCCTTAGGCGTGGGAGGTGAATACGTGTGTGTGCCCATGCCTGTGGATTCATGAGTGTCTTTGGGTGTGCGTGGCTGTGTGCAAGTGTGTGAGTGCGGGCTTGCGTGTGAGCAGTCGGCTCAGTGGGATGGGCCCATTCTCGCCGGCTGCAGTGAGGACAGTGAGAGCCAGTGCTCCTGAAGCCCTCCCCCCTCCCCCTATGGGGCCAGCAGCCACCACCCAGTCTGGCTTTTGTCTCTCTGAGCCTGACCCTGGGCCCTTGGCACCATTTGCCCTATTACAGAAGCTCCTTTGCCTTTGGCCTCTGGCATCTTCCTCCCTTGTCCCCTGGTGACCTTAGCCCTCCTAGGACTTTGACCTCTACAAGCTTCCCAAGCCTGGGATGCAGCCCTGGCCCTGGTTGGGACCCACCCTGGGCCTCCAGCTCCACCTGAGCTGCTTAAGAGGGTTCCATGGGGCACTGGAGAGGGGGCAGCGCCATGCAGGTTTGCATCGTCCAGGGGAATTTTCTGTGATGGTGGAATGTTCTAGATCTGTGCTGTTCAGAGCAGTGGCTGGCAGCCATGTATGACTACTGAGCATTTGACAGAGGACTGGTACAACCCCAAATCTGGATTTTTACCTTCATTTAATTCTGTAAAGTGGCACACATGGCCAGTGGCTAGTGCGTACCCTAGCTGAGGGCTGTCCTAGAGGTGGCATCTTGGATGAAGAGGTCAGCTATCTGGGGGGCTGTGTCTCCTGGACCCCTTCCTGGTCTTGCTTCCAGGGCCCATCTGGGTAGGAGAAGGGGTGAGCCAGGCCAGGTGTGCCCTGTCTTGGGGGTGAGCCTTCCCCTGGAGGGGAGCCTGCTTAGGTGTGAGCCAACCCCCTGGTGTGCCTGCATGAGTGTGTGCCTTCCATGGGGGTGAGCCAGCCCGGGTGTGTGTGACCCTTGATGTGAGCAGGCATGCAGGCCTAGGAGGACTGTGGCCATGTGCATTGGGCACCCAAAGGTGAGGGAGCACTTCTGGGTCTGTACGTCTCACCCATGTGTGCCTCTGAGGGGAGGGCTGCCCTCCTGGAGGCACTGGGGGGTGGGATGCACTCACCAAGAGTCCTGGCTCTCTCTGGGCCTCAGTTTCCCCACCTCCATGGAAATCCGTGACCAGTGTGAAGGTCAGAGCCAGGAGGGCTGCAGGCCTTCTGGCCGGCCCCTTCCCACACCATCGGGAAGGGATGCTGAGGCCCTGTCTGACCGTGCACCTGGGCCCACCCGCCCACAGCTTGCCCCTGCGCTTCTGGGTGAACGTGATCAAGAACCCGCAGTTTGTGTTCGACATACACAAGAGCAGCATCACGGACGCTTGCTTGTCAGTGGTGGCCCAGACCTTCATGGACTCCTGCTCCACGTCTGAGCACAAGCTGGGCAAGGACTCACCCTCCAACAAGCTGCTCTATGCCAAGGACATCCCCAACTACAAGAGCTGGGTGGAGAGGTAGGCAGCTCCAGGGGGGTGGGCGGGCAGGCAGGCGAGGGGCCAGGACCCCACTCACGGCCCACCTGCCGCCGTCTGCAGGTACTATGCTGACATCGCCAAGATGCCTGCCATCAGCGACCAGGACATGAGCGCCTACCTGGCCGAGCAGTCGCGGCTGCACCTGAGCCAGTTCAACAGCATGAGCGCCTTGCACGAGATCTACTCCTACATCACCAAGTACAAGGATGAGGTGAGCATGCGTGCTGGCCCTCACCCAGAGCCCCCTGTCCCACACCTGCCCAGCTCAGACCCCTGCCAGATGCTGCCAAGCAAGCATTCTCCGTTAAAGCCCCTTCAGCTACCCCTGTCCCACCAGCCCCTCCCCACATCTCAGGGCTGGCCGGGCGCTTGCCTTTTCCACTCTGCACCCCGACTGGCCACCTTGCTCACCGGGGCAGGGAGGGAATGCTGTCTTGACTCCCTGCCAGGCCTGGCAGTGTCGGGCTGGGCTGCACTAGGTCAGGGATTGTGCTTCTGGTCATTGTGGGGCGTGGGGGAGTGGACGGCAGTGTCTTTCCAAGGTGGAGACTGTGGGTCAGTGAGTGCCTGTGCCCTGAGGGCCCATTACAGTGTTTATTAGCCTGGGTGGATGTCTCCAGGGCAGGGCACCAGGCCTTTCCTCAACCTTTAGCACCTTCCCCTGCTGACTTGGAGTGAGGCTTCAGGAGGCCTCCCAGGTGTCTGCCAAGCTGGCGCTCCCTGAGCTGTCCGGGGAGGGAGGATGGACTTACAGGCTGGATTGGATAGGGCACAAAGGGCTGGAGCAGCAGGATGGGCCTGGCCAGTGCCAGGGCCCTGAGGCCAGAGTGGGCCCTGTTGCAGGACGGCAGAGGCGGGGAGGCTGAATCAGCCGGCCCTGGGGGAGGAGTAGGAAAGGCTGAGGCAGGGTTCCTCGCTCGGTATACAGGCCTCGGGGAACTTGGGCTGTTCCCTGAGTGAGATGGGCCTTCAAGGTTTAGAGCCGTGATTGTACTGCCAGATAGCAGGGGACGAGAGGGAGGCAGAGACCAGCAAGGCTGCAGCCGTGCTGCTGGGCCATGGGTTCAGGGGCTGGGTCTTGCCTATCGGATTGGCTGTGGGCCTGATTCCAGACCTGTGGCTGAGTGACAGAAGTGTGAGGCAGGCTGCAGGAGGCAGGGGTCTGAGGGGCGAGGGGTCCAGCTATTCAAGTGTGAGGGGACAGATCTGAGAGCAGGAGAGTCTCAGGCTCTAGGCCCGAGTGTGGGATTGGCAGCCAAGAGAAGGAGGCATCCGTGAATGGAGGAGGCAGCCCCAGAGGTGAGTCCAGAGCCGGGAGGGGACAGGCAGAGCCTTGGGACTGAGAGCCAGGGACAGGCCACGGCAGATGGCCGAGTGTGGAGGAGGATGAGTGACCTACAGGGTGGGGACTGAAGCCTGCCTTCTTTAGGCCCCCGAGGGAAAGCAGAGGGGAGCTAGCAGTCCTTTCTGAGGAGCTCTGCTGTAACGGGGTGCAGAGAAACGGGAGGTGGTTGGGGGGGGCTTGGGTGCAGGGAGGTGGCGGCGGGGCTGTGCTCTGGTGGGCTGACTGCCAGTAGGACACAGGAGTGTGGGCAAGCAGAGGGCCCAGCGAGGGCTCGGTGCCTCAGGCAGAGCTGGGGTGCAGAGCAGGCTGTGAGGGGGTGGTGTCTGTGCCCCGTGAGGCCAGGCCCTGCTCTGACAGACCTGCGCTGAGAGCCCCAAGGGCTGGCTGTGATGAAAGCCCAGTTTGGGGGACAGGGTAGGCATGGTGACCTGGGGGACTCATTCTCTACACTGGGGTCTTGGGGGTCCAGGCTCAACCCAGGCTCCTCAGCTGAAATGGAAGGAGTGGAGCCTAGTGCAGACTCTGGAGTCCCCGCTGGTGGTGGCCATGTGACATGCTCCCTGGGCACCCCTCCCACTCCCCACCCCGAGCTTTCTTGTACCCGCCCCACGGGAGCAGGTGGCCCTGGCCAGGCCCACTGATGCCCCCGCCTACCCCCGTAGATCCTGACTGCCCTGGAGAAGGATGAGCAGGCGCGGCGGCAGCGGCTCCGGAGCAAGCTGGAGCAGGTGGTGGACACAATGGCCCTGAGCAGCTGAGACACTCGGCCGTCACCGCCCAGCGGAAGCTGAGCGACAGGGCCCGCAGGCGCGGCCTCCGTCTGACAGCCGGAGCTGGAAGGCCCCGGAGGCAGCCTTGCCCCAACTGTGCCTCGTGCCAGGGCGCTCGGGGGCCGGGCGTGCGGTCCAGTGTCCTCCCGGCCCTCCCCCTCCTCTTCCTGCCTGGCGGGGGTCCCAGTTCTTCTTGGTGTGGGGGACCGTGCCTGCAGTGCCACCCGTGCCCAGAGCTGCTCACCACGGGGCGGGGGGAGCCCGGCTGTGACCAGGGGCTCCTGGGGAGGAGACGGTGCTGCCGAGGACCTGCGGGTAAGGCTGGAGCCCTCCGGGAAAGGGGTAGCTGGCCTGGTCCGTCTCCTTGAGGCTGTGATGCCAGGGTCAGAAGGGCCAGGACGAGGGGCTAGGAGGGCGCCAGCCGTTCCCGGCATCCTGGGCGGAGTGTGAGGCCCGGGCCCCGGACGGCAGCCCTGGGCGGGGGAGGCCGAATGCCCAGGGCCCAGCCGAGGGGAGCTGAAGCCGGCCCGCCTGCCGCTGCCTGCCCGCCGCGTCTGGCACCCCCACGCTCGCTGCTGCACCACCGCCACCATCCTCCGATTCACCGCGTGCTCTCCGCGGCCGCGGCCGAGGCCGGAGCGCCACGTCAACCTCGCCCAGACAGGCCCCAGCTCCCTCCTGTGGAGGGGCTGCAGAACGGTTCGCCCAACGCCCCCACGTGACTTCCAGAAGGACTCGGTGACTCCTTTCCTGTCCTCAGGGCTGCGCCTCTGGGAGCCACTGGGGCCTGGGGCTCCGGGTCATGAGCGCACGTTCCCGTTATTTATTCCCCCACAGTGCCGCTCCCGGCACCAGCCCCTGGGCGGGTTGTGCTCTCCGGCCGCGCGGGTCTTGGGAGCAGCCCCCGGCCACCCTCCTCCCTCGTCCCCCCTCTGTGTCCCCTGCTCTCCGCATCCACCTTCAGCGGCTTCTGGTCTGGCATCTCTGCAGCGCGGTGGGACATCTGGGGGACTTGTTTTGGTTGTTTTAGGGGAGCACTCTGGGTGGGCAGCCGGGGCTGTGGCAGGGCCCCTGGGAGTAGGACGCAGTGACCAGAGGTCCTGGAGGTTGGCTCTGCCCATCCGCCCTCAGTGAGCAAGAAAGAACACGTTTTTAATTAAAAGAACTCTGTACATATATATATATATGTGGCTCTAGCCTCAGTCTCCAGCCCCAGTGGGGTCCTGTATAGTTAACTGGAGGAGGAGAAATTTTACAGTGTAGAATAAGGAAATTAAGGCAGTGGGAAAGCAATACCAAATGGTCGTGGAGGAAGTGGCCAGGGCTTCCCCCGGTGGCGTGCCCCCAAGGCCTCTGCCCCTCGACCTGCGGGTCATCCTGTTTTCATTTGTTGACGTACAAAGGAGAAACCTTCTCGCTGGCCCCTCGAGAGTGTCCAGGGCGCGGGGCCGTGGATTCCTGCATGACCGTGCTAGCGTTTAGTCTGACTTGATCTTTTTAAAACTGCAAGTGTTGAATACTAGAGGTTGTTAGACCCCTTTTTTTATGTTTTTTAATTAATCAGTCACTTGTGAGGAACAAACAAGCGGCCCGGCCCCTTTTCAAGTTCACTTTTTCGACGGTACTCAAGATTCCCACGGACTTTAAGGGACAGCTAACTGTGGCCGGCCCTGCGCCCACGGGCTGCCCGTCTTGGGGTCCCCCCTCCTAAGCAGCGTGAGCCACACCCTGGAGATGAGGTCAGGGGTCGCTTCCTCCCGTGAGGGAGCTCCGTGAAGTCGGAGCACTCCTGGTGCAGGAAGCTCCTGGCACGGGCCGGATGGGGGACCCATGGGCACCGGGCAGGGCTCGGGCCTCCTGCGGCTGTGCATGCCCCGCTGGAGCTCAGGCCGCCCCCGGCCCCAGCACAGCCCCTGTAGACTTGTCCCTGGGCAGCCCAGCTGAGGCTGGTCTGGCTAGAAATCTGGCTGTCTTTTGTTAATGGCTCGCCTTGGCCTGGATTCTCGTCCCCGGGTGCACCCCTGCCTCCCCTCTGATGTCTGGCCGCGCCTGGGGGCAAGCCTCATTCTCCCTGAAAGTCTTCCCAGGATGCCGGCTTCTATGTGAAGCCCCTGTTCTTCCAGTTCCGTGAGGTCAGGTTGGGGTTCCTCGGCCCCTGTGTCCCTCCTCTTCAGAATCTAGTTCCGGCCCCTTCCTCTGCCCTCCCTGGTCCCCGCAGAGCCGAGCCCCCTGTGCCTGCCTCTGCGAGGTGACAGGTTCCAGGGCGGGGCCCTCCCCATGCCCTTGTCACTTGGACGGTGGGCGGGCAGGGCAGTGGTGGCAGAGGGAGGCCAAGCACTTTAGCAGTACCTGTTTACATGCGAGCCCGTGGAGCTGGTCTTCGGCCTGCCTCACCCCTGCAGCAGATCCCGCGCGCCTGCCTTCCTGTTGGGTCGTGCAGTTAGGCTCTGCCTCCTCGTCACTACTTCCCACGGCCCTCCCAACCCTGTAGCACCCTACTGACACCTCTGCGCATCCTCCTGCCAGGGGCTCCCACCCCAAGCTCCGACACTGGCACGGCGGCCTGGCAGGAACCTGGAACTGAAGCCCTGCTCTGAGCAACGGCGGTGGGCGCCCCTCTGCCGTCCCAGGGCTTGGGGGATCCAGGCCTCAGTGTGGGCTGCAAGGGCTCCCAGCCTGTCCCAGACACTGCTGCTATTGCCTGCCCTGCTACAGGCCACTCCTCCCCACCCCCCTGCCCGGCCTTCCCGCCCCTCCCCGCCCTGCCCCCATCTGCACGGTCTCAGGAGTGCCCCTAGACAGCTCACACCTCGCTCTGGGAGCCTGGTCTCTCCATATACCTCGAGCTTGCCCTGTATTCCCTGACCCAGGGCCCGGGGAGCCGGGGCTGGGGGCTGTGGAAGAGGGACCTGGGGTGCCCCAGACGGAGGGCCCCAAACCTCCCTCCCACCCTCCCTGGTTTGGCCTTGCTGAGAGTACCCCCCACCCCCGGTTCCCCAGTTCTGGATCTGATGGCTCACGTCGTTGGTGCTACACAAACTAGAATAGATATATTTAGAGAGAGAGAGATATTTTTAAGACGAAGCCCACAATTAGCTGTCCTTTAATGCCACAGAGCCCCCACCCAAAAGAAGAGTGATCACTCGGCCGGCCCGAGCCGCCCGCCCGGAGGTCGCTCTCCCGCAGGAGCAGCGTGGCTGACGGGCGCTCGGCCCGCGGATCGTGTAAATACACGGCTATTTCCTATTTTACTGTTCTTCAGATTTAGTACTTGTAAATACACACACACATTAAAGAGAGATTAAACATTTTTGCTAAATCTCTTGGCTCTGAGTGTTCGTTGCTGGGAGGGGTCTGGGCAGGGCCCACAGCCCGGCAGGCGCGCCCTACACTCCAGTGCGTCTCCTGCTTGGCACCGGGCCCCTTGCCCGCCGAGCTGGGTGCTGATGGCTCCCAGCGGGGTTCGCACCAGCACAGCCGCGTCATCCCAGAACTGCCCGCAAGAGCAGGCTCTTGGCCACCGCCGCTTGGCCAGGCCCCGGGGGTTTGCTGCCCTGGGGTGGGAGCGCTGTGCTAGGGGGTCTGGGGACCTTGGAGGCACTCAGGAACTGTCAGACTGAAAGCCACCAAGGTGTGAGCCCCTCAGGGACCCCACACGCTACTTGTCAGAGGTTCTGCTGGTGCTTCTCCTGGGCAGCAGGGTCAGGAACACCCGGCTCGGAGTGCTGGTTACGGGGGTGGGGGGGGCTTGTCAAAATGCAGATCGTGCTCCAGAGAGCCAGGAGGGGCCTGGCCGCCCCAGGGCCTTCGGGCCACCTTGGACAGCAAGGGCCCTGAGCCGCGTTTACCAGACTCTCTCAGCCAGGAGCATTCTTTTTGTTGGGAGCCCCGCAGCTGAGGAACCCAGTGGGGAATGTTGGCCTTTGCAGCCCAGACACGCTCTCCCATCCCAGGAAGATCTGGGCCAGTACTCTTCCGACGAAAACGGTGTTGTACAGTCTCTGCTGGCACGTGGCTCTGCCCAGCGGCCCCGTCTCGAGGCCCGTCTCCTCTAGGGCCAATAGGGATGGCTGTTGCTGACCCAGAGGGTAGGCATGGCATCAGCAGTGGTGATTTTGGATGCGGCAGGCCTGTCTCTGGGTGGGACAGGTGGGACACGTCCCCAAAGGACATACCTGCCGATGGACCACTTGTAGCTCAGCCACTGTCCAAGCGTGGCTGGTGGATGGACCGGTTTGGACCTCTATGGGTAGGGGTTCTTACCCCCAACAGTTGGAGAGCTGGGGGGCACACAGGTGCTGCCCAAAGCCACACAGTGGGAAGTGACAGAGCCAGATCGAAATCCGGCCACAGCATATCAGGAGGGAGTCTCCCAGAGAGCCCCAGCAGCTCTCTCCGCCTGCTTTCCTGCACTGTCTTTCCTTTCTGAGGGCTCTGACAGTGGTCCATAAATCATAATCAATACCTCCTGCTCCAAAATGGGCCTGTCCTGACAGCCGGGCTGCAGGCACTGAGCTCAGCGCCAGGCTCAATTACTAAAGAGAAATCAGTGTAATCACCATGAAATTGCATCGGAAACAAATTTAGCAAATGCGTCCCGTTTGGGGTGTGACGTGGCCTGTTCTCATGGCTCAGTCCCCTCCAGCTTTCCGGCACAATCATCCCTGCCTCAATTACCCTCGTTAGGCCGCCGGGGGCTCCAGCCCCACCAGCCCGAAAGTAGGCGATGGCCTCTGAGTTGCAATCAGCGCTCACTGCGCCGTGATCACGCGTAATTACACAGTGAGCACCGTGCCGGGGGGGGGAGGTAGGGGCCTTCTGATTGCCGCACACATTGGCTCATCCAGGGTATTAAAACCATCAGCTATTAATACCAGGGCTTGCCGGCTGCACTGAGCAGGGCATGTCAATGGGGCTGTCTGTGGATGGCAGAGGGGTGAAGCTCTGGTTTGCACTTGGCAGGCACTGGGCTAGAGAATCAGAAGCTGGAGGAGGCCAGAGTCCACTTGGGAGGTTCCTGCAGATGTCTCCGAGGGGCCTTGGCCCCATTGTGCCCCTTTGGGGCCTTCCTGGACACCCAGGAGCATATCAGATGGTTTTGCTTCATGGGTATGTGTGGCCTTCCTGAAAATGGACAGGGTGGGGCCATGTGGCTTGTGGAGATCATTGGATGGTCAGTGAAGTGGCTTGGGGCACTTCTAGGTTGGGCATCTAGTAGTCCTGCAGTGAGGATTCTGGAAAGCAGAACCTCTAGCCAGCCTGCATTGGGTGCAGGGCTTGAGCACAAAACAAGCTCAGTTGTGCTGGAGCTGGGCATCTGGGAAAACTGCTGTTTCTGCAGGACAGCCCAGACTACACTGACTGATACAAACCGGTAGCATTGCTACCCAGAGGAGGACGTGGGGACAAAGAGAGGTGAGATCAATCACTCACCCACGGACACGGAGCTGTCAGTGCCAGAGCCAGAATTCAAACTCAGACTATCAACTCACTTGGGGTCTTATTAGTTAGTTTGAGAAATCAACTTTCCAGCCATCATTGCTGCTTCCAGCTGAAAACCACTCAAATAACACAGCATATTTTTCTTCTGGGTGGCCCTCTCCATTATAAATAATTTAACCTAAACTTAACCTAACCTAAATTGGCTTGAGCAATGAAAGGGAACTGGTTGGCTCATGTAATAGAAAACTCCAAAGGTGTGTCTGGCTTCAGGCACGGCTGGATCCAGGAGCTCCATGAGGTCTTGAGGAATCTGTCTTTCTTCTTCTCTGTCATCTCAATGGCTTCATTCTCAGGCAGGCTCTTCCCAAGTGGGAGGCACCAATGGCTGCCAGCAGCTGTAGACTTACCAACCTAGCAACACCTTTGGTCAGCACATGTCCAGGTAGGGATTTCATTAGCCAACTTTAGCACACATGTCTCTACTTGAACTGATCATTCTGGCCTAAAGGACAAGGTGCTCTGATTGGCCAGACTCAGGTCCCATGCCCAGTGGGAAGAGGAGTCAGTCCCTTTGCACCTCAGGGGTTAGCAAACTGTAGAGAACTGTGCATTCGAGAAGGAGGAAGTCTCATGTAGTTTGTAAGTTTCTGCTATGTCTGTGTGCAGGACACCTGAGGGGATGGATTGTCAGAAGTGCCTAGGGCATTTCTATGATTATCCAGTCTCTTCCCAGGGGGCCCATAATTAACTGCTGACTGCCCACTTGAAATGCACTTAAAATGCCTGAGTCCTGTCTGCCCCCCAGCTTCTGCTGCCCATGTGACCTTGGTTGAGGGGGACATCTGGCCTGAGGCTGCCCATGATACCAGGGAACCCTGCCAGGTGACAGATGGGGCCAGGCCTGGGGGGAGTGACAGGGAGGCCGTTACACATCTCTGGCCATGAGGGGTGATCTACCCCAAGCACACATTGGATGATAGTGCATTCTAGTCCCTAACTCAGAAGTACTTTTGAAAGAGGGCTGGAGTGCGGACCCCCAGGGCTGGGGATGGGGGTGGCCAGAGCTTCCTGGGCTACTCCAGCCTGAGTGATGGCATCTCTCCTCCACCTCATCGACCCCCTTCCACCCAATCTTCCCCCCCCACTCACCCATACACACACCCTCTACAGGTCCACCTTTGCCCCCCCATCCTACCCACCTACCAGTCTACCCCATTGACACCATCCATCTCCATCCATCCCCTTCCAGTGGCAATCCACTCCTCCTTTTTCTACAGCTGTCCAATCATCTGTCCACAGGTCCATCACGTGAAGTTGAAGCAGGAGCTTAGAAGAATCTGAGCCTCCAAGTGTTGGCGAGGGTGTGGAGAAATGGGAACTCTAGTGCTGTGCTGGTGGGAAGGGAAGGTGGTGCAGCCATGGTAGAGAATGTTCTGGAGCGTCCTTAAAAAGTTAAACATAAGCTACCGTAGAATCCAGCAGTTCCACTTCTGGGTAGACACGCAGGTGAACTGAAAGCAGGGACTCGAAGAGGTATTTGCACACACACTCACAGCAGCTAAAAGGGGAAGCTGCCCAGGTGGCCATCGACATACTGTGTCCTTCCCGTTCTATGAGGTGCCGCGAGTCGTCAAGTGCGCAGACACAGAAGATAGCACGGTGGCTGGGGGGGGTGGCTGGAGGGCAGTGGGGAGCTGTTCAATGGGGGCAGAGTTTCTGTCTGGGAAGATGAGAACGTTCTGGAGACAGACGGTGGGGATGGTTGCACAGCAGTGTGAATGTACTTAGTGCCGCTGAACTGTGCACTTAAAATGGTTACGGTAAATTTTATGTTATGTGTATTTGTCCATATTTAAAAATAATAGTAAACAATTTAATTAATTAATTTATTTGTTGGAGAGAGAGAGAGCACAAGCAGGGGGTGTGGCAGGCAGAGGGAGAAGCAGGCTCCCCGCTGAGCAGGGAGCCCGACGTGGGACTCGATACCAGGACTCTGGGATCATGACGAAGGCAGACGCTTAACTGACTGAGCCACCCGGGTGTCCCCCTTTTTTTTTTAAGATTTTATCTATAGAAAACAATTTTTAAAAAGAGTCTGAGGTTTACTGTGTGGCTAGGAGGGCCACAGAATGTTCTGGGGCTGGAGAACTCTGTCTTTGGGGCTTGGTGGTCCCATCTGCTCCCTCAGTGGCTGTGCTGGTGGCCTCACACCTCTGTCCTCATCTGACTGCCCTCTGGACACCTCCCCTGGGGCCACTCACAGCCGCCATGGCGGAACCTCTCACCTCCCCGCAGATGTCCCGCAGCCTGCCTTCCCTCCACCTGCAGAGGTCCCGGCCCCTGCCCCACAGCACACTGCCGCCTGTGGGCAAGTCTGTCCCGCTGAGCCGGGGCTCCGACGGCAGGCAGGCCGGGCTGGGGGGCAGCTCCAAGGCCTCTGCCCCCAGCCGCCGGGCCCAGGCACAGCGCAGGACTCGGGAGGTTGGGCGCCGCGTCTCTGGGCCCCGCAGGCCAGCGCTGGGACTCGGCCAGTTCCTCCAGCCCCGGCTCCGCTTCCTCACTGGCAGGTGAAGCCTTTCCCAGCCCAGCTTTCAAAACCCCTCTCTTCTTTGTTCATGAGCCTTTCTTTGCTTTTTTAATAGATGAAGATCGGGGCACCCGGGTGGCGAAGTCGGTTAAGCATCTGCCTCTTGTTTTTTTTTTTTAAAGATTTTATGTATTTATTTGAGAGAGAATGAGAAAGAGAGCACAAGGTGGGGGAGGGTCAGAGGGAGAAGCAGACTCCCCGCCGAGCAGGGAGCCTGCAATGCTGGCCTCGATCCCGGGACTCCAGGACCATGACCTGAGCTGAAGGCAGTCGCTCAACCAACTGAGCCACGCAGGAGCCCTGCCTCTTGGTTTTGGCTCAGGTCATGGTCTCAGGGTTATGAGACGGAGCCCCAGAGCCCTGCGTCAGGCTCTGGGCTGTGGGGAGCCTGCTTGGGATTCGCTCTCTCCCTCTGCCCCTCCTGCTCATGCTCCCTCTCTCTCTGAAATAAATAAAGGAATGTTAAAAAAATATACATTTTTTTCTTTATATAACCATCGTGTCATTATCACACTAACAAAATTAGTATTTGCATATTCAGATTTCCTCAATTGTCTCAAAGCTGCGTCTTCACAGATGGTTTGTTTGAATGAGGACCTCCAGGAACCCGCTTGGTTTCACATCCCCTTCAGCTCTGTCGACAGGCGCTCCGTCTGTCTTAAAGCCATTTCTTGGGGAGAAGCGGGGCCTTTGAGGCAGTGTGGGTGTGGGGCGGGTGTGCCACGCTCCCTTACCCCTTGTGGCCATAAACCAGTTCTTGATCTGGAAGCTTGATAGGTCAGGGTTGGGGTTCCAGGCCAGCAGGGCCCCTCGCTTCCCAGAACACCTGCCGGGAGGGTACAGTGACACTGGCGTTGATCAGGAGCCCAGCCTCAGCCTGCCATCTCCTGTCGTGGCTCCCAGGCGTCCCACTGCCTCAGGGGCTCCCTTCACCTTGGCTGTGTGCTCAGTCCTTCCATCCACCTGGAATTCTTTTTTTTTTAAGATTTCATTTATTTGAGAGAGAGAGAGAGAGAGAGAGAGCAAGCAGTAGCGGGGGGAGGGGCAGAGGGAGAAGGAGAAGCAGACTCCCCCCTGAGCAGGGAGCCCTGTGTGGACTCGATTCCAGGACCCTGAGATCATTATCTGAGCCAAATGTAGACGCTTAACCAACTGAACCACCCAGGCATCCCTGGAAATTTTCTTTAAATACGCTCTTCCTGTTTTAACCTGAAGAAGTTATTGAAATCGAAACTTGACGGCACAATCCTAAGTGGATGACCAAGGTCGCTTGCCATAAGTAGAAGGTGACTGTAAAAGTAAAACAACAAAAGTAAAAATAATATGAACTCCTAGAGTAGTAGCTGCCCACAGAAAGCCCCGTCTGAGAAGCTAGTAAGTGCAAGCCAGGCCTCCCGCAGGTGCAGGTGCAGCTCTCGGAGCCTCCAGGACCGAGCCCCGCCCCAGCTCCTCGGGGAGCCTGCGAGTTCTGCTTCCCAGGTCCCTGGCCGGCTGCCCTGGCCGGGGCTGGGGTAGGAGCAGGGAAGACTCTGCTTCTCCCCAGGGTGGGTGCCCCCCAGCTGGGCACCACCAGCAGCTCAGCCCCCAGCCCACAACCCCTCCAGCCAGGGGATTCTGCCTCCTGTGCCCTCCGCCTCGCCCCTTGTATGAAGTTCCCTCTCTGGCCCTGCTCCTTGTCCCGACTGAACGTTGCCTGGGAGGACACCTCAGGCTCATCGAATGTCAGGTCTGCCCTGCCCGAAACTGTCCCATAGCACCTAGGGTGCCCGTCCCACACCATTTAGATGCCCAGCCTTAGCAGACCTGCAGGCTGGCCCGGCGCCGGGGTGTCCCTGCTCCTGCAGCGGCTCCACTCAGTGGCCCGAGAGCTTTTCCCCCTCCTTCCTCTGGCTTCCATGCTACCCCCGCCCCCCACCAGAACCCCCCCAGGGCTCTCCCAGGGACGAGGAGCATGCCCACCCCCGGGTACCTGCTCCTGAGTAGGACGATAGCTCCCAGGGGGCCTGGTCTCTCTGACATTACAAAGGCAGGTGTGTGGCATTCCTGTCATTCTTTGCATATTCTCAGGGCCTGAAACAACGGAGGGGAGAACACACAAGCAGTACTTAGTCCAAGGAAGAGAGCCAGAAAGGCCGCTCTTCTCTTGCTGGAACAAATGACCTGAAAGCAGGTTTCAAGCACAAATTCCTCTTTAAATGATCAGTCTGCGAGAGGGGAAGAGTTCTTCCTGGCCTGGAATCCTGGGTCTGGCCTTGGTGCCACGTGATCTGGGCAGCCTCAGGTTCCTCATCCATACAATGGGAGAACACGTCCCTCGGGCCCTGCCAGGGTGGCAGCAGGACTGTATCATGAAGCTTGTGTAAGAGTCACAGGGAGTGTGTTGGAGATACACGCAGGCGTGTTTTCATATCCTGTGAACCTCCTCACCCCGAACAAAGGAATCTCACATTACGTGTGGCCGCAGTACCCACTTACTATATACGAGGCCGTCATGAGGCAACGGGCATCAGGGAAGGGTCATTCCAAAGCCCCTTCAGCTGCCTCACGGGCCACAAGCAAAGTCGTGATGCAGAGAGGACTCAGTTACTCCTGCCACCATGGGCAGCATTGGAAGCAGGGAAGTCAGGAGTCAGGAAGAGAAAGCTGCTGGGGTGGGGTGGGGGAGCAGAGTAGCATCCAGAGTCTCCACAGAGGAGCAGCTCATGTCCAAAAGCTGAGGCATTCATTGAGGACTGAGGCTGAGAAGCAGAGGTGAGTGGGAGCAGGGCTGCTGCCCACACAACTCCAGAAATAATTGCATACACTGTAGTCTATGCTAATGGTGCTCATGGAGTTGTGCAGTGCACAACCTGTACAACTGCCCGAGGTGGCCCTGCATGGGCGAAGCACTTCCACTGGAGGCCAGCAGAAGAACTGACTTCCCTTCCCTAGTGTCAGGAAGCCCTATAAGCTTTGCCTTAGACCCCAGTGCCATCTTGGGGAGAAGGAAGAAAAGGGAGGAAGAGCCCTGTTGGGAAGGTGAACTGGGACCTGGATTTAACACTTTTCCAAAAGAGACTGTATTAAAACAAAAGAGATTGTTTAAATATCACTAAATTGAGATTTTTTTTTTTTTTAATTTAAGGTTTGTTCCTGCTTCCCAGTAGGGTGGAAGCTTGGGAGCAAGATTAGATAAGATACAGACAATTAAGAAGCTACATTAACAAAAATACCTGAGCAGAGCTGTGTGCATTTTCAACCCTAGAGACCACGCCAAGCTGGCATGCAGAGCGGAGATGTGAGGGCTTTGCCCATCGCCTCCAGTCCTTAGTCTCAGGAAGTGCTTCATCCTCAGTGCAGATATATCAGTGGGCCTGGCCACAGCCCCCCAACTGACACATGACACCTATCAGCCAATCAGGGCATCTCTTTCCTCCTGTCAGGCTAAGCATGTCACCTGAGCAGGGACCATTTTTTCCCCCCTGAAACTGTTGAAAAGAGAAAGTGCTCTTTGACATGGGGTGAGGAGGTTAACCAAGAGCAGGTTAGGGTGTGTGGGGAGGGCACTTCATGAGCCTGCCTAAATGTGAAGCCAACTCAGAGGAGTGTAGAGACAAGACATGATAGACACAGGAGAGAGAGGTAGAGGTGGAAGAGATAGAGATGGAGAGGAGAGAGGAAGAGGGGGTGAGGGCAGAGGACAGAGGGCAGGGAGGAGAGGGAAGAGAGAGATGAAATTCCTGATCCAGCTATGCCTGAAGACTAATCTACTCTGGCCTTTGGTGACATTAGCCAACAAATTCTTTTTTCCTGGTTTTGCTCAAATCCATCTGCTATTGCAATTTAGAGCTGTGCGGTTTGATGCGATAGCCCCTGGCCACATGTGGCTACCGAGGGCTCTAAACGTGGCTATAGTCGGAGCGGAGACGGGCCGTGAGTAGAGTACACACTTGCTGTGAAATATCTCATTAAAATTGCTTACATGGATTATATGTTGAAGTGATAATATATTGGATAGACAGGGTTAAGTAAAATATGTTATTAAATTTAATTTTACTTGTGCCTTCTCTAACTTTTTAAAATATGGCCACTAGAGAATTTTAAATTACATTTCTGGCTCACATCATAGTTCCATTGGACAGAGTGGGATTAGACTAATTTTCTAGGGATAAAAGAATATGCTCTTTGTGTGTGTTGTCTGTCTTAATGTCAATTGCTTCTAAAGAGTTCTCTAAGGAGAATGATTTCTGCTAACCAGAGGGGTTCTTGATTTTCTGAGTGTGTGATGGATGGCTTGAGTCTATGTATGTAGTCTATGCTAATGGTGCCCCATGGAGTTGTGCACTGCACAACCTGCACAATTGTACAAGGTGGCCCTGTGTAGGTGAAGCACATGTGAATTTGGGGTGAGAACTGGGGAAGTAAGGAAACACTCCATTTTTTGTTTTCTAAATGGCTTCAGTGAGCTTAAGTCACATACCGTACAATTCACCCATTTAGGGTGTACAATTCAGTGCTTTTTTGTATATTCACCCATTGTATGGCTATCACTGTAGTCAATTTTAGAACATTTTCATCAGCTCAGAAGAAACCCCACACCCCTTTGCGTCCATCTCCTGCTCCCTGCATTGCTCCCCAGCTTCTGGCACTACTCATCTACTGTCTGTCTCCAGAGGTGTCTATTCTAGACATTTCATATAAGTGGAATCGTGCAAGATGTGGCTTTTTGTGCCCGCCTGTTTTCCCTCCACATTACATTTCTAGAGTTCATCTGTGTTGTAGCATGGGTCTGCCCCTCGTTCCTTTTCATGGCTGAATCATATTCCATTGCATGGATAGACCACAAACTATCCATTCCCCAGTTGATGTACACTTGGCTTGTTTCCACTCTTTGGTATTGTGTATCACGCTGCTGTGACCCTTTGTGTACCCGTTTTCGTGCGGACAGATGTTTTCATTTCTCTTGACTATATACCTGGGAGTATAGGGTCACGACTGCTGAGTCAGGTGGTAACTCAGTGTCTAACTCTGAGGACCTGCCGGAGTATTCTCTACTGCGGCCACACCATTTTCCATTCCCACCATCAAAGCATGAGGATTCCAATTCCTCCATAACCTTGGTCACACTTCGTGTTTTCTGGGGTGTTTTTTCCTTCTGACAGTAGCCTTGCAATGAGGTGATCGACCACAGGGATGTTGATTTGCATTTCCCTGATGATGAGTGATGTTGAGAATCTTCTCATGTGCCAGTTGGTCATTTGTACATCTGTTTAAATGTCTGTTCAGGTCCTTTGCGCATTTTTGACGTGGGTTGTTTGATTTTTGTTCTTGATTTTAGTGGTTCTCTGTACGTTCTGAATATCAGTCAGTCCCTTATCAGATATGTGATTTGCAGATATTTTCTCCCGTTCTGTGGATCGCCATTACTCTGTTGATAGTGGCCTTTGATGCACAAAAGTTTTTAATTTTCATAAGGCACGATTTGTCTTTTTGTTCTTTTGCTGTCTGTGCAATGACATTAAAAATTCTCTTTTTTCTTCTGAAATTATCTTTATTTCATTCCACCCTCTTTCTTGAAAGGTGGTTTTGCCAAGTACACAATTCTGCTGAGTTATTGTCTCTCAGCACTTCGGAGATTTAACTCATTGTTTTATAGCCTCCATCATTACTCATCGAAGGTTGGCCATCAGTTCACTGGTCTTTCCTTGAAGGTGGTGTTCTTTCTTTCTGGCTATTTTTAGGATCAGCTTTTCATCGTTGGTGTTCTGGCTTTTAGATCCAATGTCTTCCTGATCCTTGCATCAGTTACAGCAGAATGTTCTGGATAATGACACTTCCAGTGGGGGCCCCATCTCAGCCTTTCTAGGGATGGAGCAAGGGCTTCATTCCCCTTGTTCAACACCGTCCCCTGGAAATCCCTGGAGTGGTTCCTGTTTTGCGCAACAAGCCGGCACAGGGACAGGGCCCCCAGCCCCTGACCACCATATTGTGAGCTGCATTCTGCCCTTTGCCTGAGTCCCATAAACTCTGACCCCAACACCTCTGATGAAGCTGTTGGGGATGGGGCTCATGCTTCCATGGGGTGAGGGTCTGCACCCCACCCAGGTGTTTCCAGTTCACTCTTCCTTCCCTTGCTCTTGCTAACCTCCCACGCACTCATGGAGCCTTGTGTGGGAGGCAAGAGGACTCCCCAGTGCCTCCCCCTTGGAGCCTGGCCATCTGGCAGATCGTGGTTACTTCTGTGGGTGATCTGAACCAGGGTGTAGAATGTGGTCAAGTGGTGTTACTGCCCCCGTCCCTGCCCCAGCCTCTGACAGTTCCTTACACACCATCAGGGCTCCTTGCTGGCCTTTCTGAAAATCTTGGGGCATTTCCAACAGCTCTGTGGCTCTGGTTCACCTGTAGAAGCCCCTATTTCTGTCTGCAGCCCGGGGCCCTATAGCTGTGGCAGGGGCCTCTGCCCAGAGCTGCTGTGGCCACGAGCAGGTGAGAGGCCAGAGTGTTCCTCCCTTAATTGCCCACTAGTCGAGACTGTCCCCTTCTGCCTCCACCCCCCCCAGATCAGTGGGCAGCTGGGGAGCCTGCTCAGACATCAGGGCAAAGGGCATGAAGGACGGTAAGCCTGGATTACGACGCAGCTACAGAGCTGCAGAGCCCCCTCATTCCAGGGGTGAGTTCCTGGCAGGCCCCATAAGGGCCCATTAAACCTCCCAGGTGGGGGTTCTTGAAGGCTGATAGGCAGTCACTCTTGACTTTTGAATTCCTGCCAGTTAAAATACTTCCCATAGCAACTGACTCTGGAAATGCCTCCCACCGAGGGCTGGATTAGAGTCAGCAGAAGAAATTTCCCCAAGCTCTTTGCAGGCGGGGCTCAAAGATCCTTTGGGATGGGCCCAGTGTGAGGAACGGATGGTGTGTCACCCTGGCGGGGCGGGGGGGTCCCCTGCTCACGACCCCCGAATTCTAGAAACTGAATAGCATGGTCTAGTAATTCTAAAGCTGGCTAGTCTGCATTGCCCATCCCTGTCGTAGGGTGCCACCTGCTCAGCGAGGCCCTCCCAACCACCCACGCACAAGGGCCCTTTTCCCAAAGCTGTCTCTGTCTCTGCTCTGCTTACTTTTTCTCCAAAGCGTGTGTCACCACCATTTATATACCTTTCTCGCTGCCTTGTAAGGGCAGGGATTTTGTCTGTCTCGGTCCCTGCTGCACCTTCTGCATCTGGAACAGTGCCTGGCACACAGCGGGGCCGCGGCGAACAGCAGTTGAATACACGAACAGGTGTGGAAGGAACTCCTGGTCTCTGCACATGCACGGCCCCCGCTGTCAGGTGGACGCCCTCACCTGTCTCAGCCAGGCGCATCGGCATTGCCTCTCCTGCAGGTGTTCGGGCCTGCTCCCCTCCGCACCATGGCCGGACGGTCTTTCTGAGGCAGGGTAAGCTGTTCCCACCGCCTGTTCCCGGGGCTCTGCGGGACCCCATCGTTAGTTATGATGGATAACTTCTCTTATCCTCGCGCAGAATCTCTATGCTGCGAAGAAATCCGGTGCTTCCCTACCCTGGGGGCCATTCCTCCCCTGCCCTGAGTCTGTGGCTCTCCACCCTGACTTGCCCCCAGAGCTCTGAGTCCAAACTCCATCCATGCCTGTGCAGAAGTCACCGTGGGCCCAGGGGCAGGGGTTCCAAGGCTGCCGAGGTAGACTGACCGTGAAACTGTCCCCACCTCTCAGCTCCCTGCCATGCCCATGCCACCCCTCCCGAGAGGATGCGGGCGTCTGCTTCCCCACCCTGGAAACCTGGGCCTCCTGGCGACTCAGTCTGCCCCTCTGAGCGTGGCTGCTGGGTGGCCATGTGCACTTTGGAGCCTGGACCTCAAGATGCCCTGCAGGGTTCACTTTCTCATGGATGGAGAGAAAACCCGTGGCCACCCTGCCGGGGCCCGAGAGACCACGTGGGAGAGAGGCCCGCCACCCCGGCCAGGGCCCCCCAAGCCCCGCCTGGAGCTGGCCGACCGGTACGGCTGACTCTGGGCCCGTGGGCAGCCATGAATGCTCATGATTTTCAGCCCCGGAGTTTTGAGTGGTTTGTTAAGCACGGGGTAATCAGATAAAATATAGGATACCCAGTCACGTTTGAACTTCAGATAAACCACAGGACATTTTTTGTTGCTTATCTGAAATTCAGATGTGATGGGATGTCCCGTGTTTTTATTCACTACATCTGGCAATCCCGGTTGAGCAGCAGTGTTATGGGCCCCCAAATTCACCTGTTGAAGTCCTAACGCCTCGCCTTGTACCTCAGAGTGTGACTGTTTGTAGGTAGGATTTTAAAGCGGCCATTAAATTGAAATGAGATCATATGGGTGTGGGGCCTGGTCCAACCTGACTGGTGTCCTTAGAAGGAGGGAGATCAGGACACGACACAGAAGGACGACCACGTGAGATCGCAGGGAGAAGACCACCATCTGCAGGTCCAGGAGAGGGGCCTCAGAGGAAACCAACCCCGCCGACATGTGGTCGCAGACTTCAGCCTCCAGAACGGAGAGGAAATCGATGTCTGTCGTTCAGGTTGCCCCATCTATGGTGCTTGTTATGTGCAGACTGTGGCTGTGTCCCCTCTGGGCGCAGGAGCACTCAGCCCACCTGTGCCGGCTGGGGCAGGCAGCCCTGCTCTGTCCCCGGACCGCCCCCAGGACGAGCAGCCCTGGGCCTTGCAGAGCCGAGGCGTCCACACTGCGCCCCATCCTTCCCAGCATGTGGGGCCATGTGGCCGATTGTGCACGTATAGAATCAAGAGGCTGTTTTCTGCTCATGTTTGGGAGACTATCCCTGAATGAATGTACGTGTGTGCTAAAAGCTTACTTTCCCAGGGGCGAGCAGGTGGATGTCTCCCCAGGATGCCCCAGGTCAGGGCGGCCAGACATTCCAAGCTGGGTCAGGGGCTGTGGGAGAGAGCTGACGTCCGAAGGCGCCCTCCCCTCCTCTAGTGTTTCCGAGTCCCTGCCCAGAGCTGTCCTCCCGGGCCTGCATGGTGGCTGGCGGGGGTGGGGTGGGGGTGGGGGTGGCTAGGGGTGCTCATTGCTCTCCTTTCCCTGGCTGCCTGGGACAGACCTGCCTGCCGCTGGCTGGCCCGCTCCCCTCCTGGTCTGCCAGGCTTCCGTTTCAGAGCTGAAAGGTTGAGGCTCCCTCTCCCCCGCCCCCCTTCACAGCCAGGACTCAGGGCACACCCCTGCTCAGGAGCCATGTGGCCCAGGCCACCTGCTGGCAGGGTGGGGGCAGTGCGGGGCTGGTGCCCACCGCTGGACCGGACGTCTTCCTCTGCCACTTAGGATGCCTGTTCTCTGCCGTTGGATCAGCCAGGGGCAGGAAGTGGGGGAGCATCTTTGTACACTCCCAGGTAGAGAAATGATGCCCCCTCCTCCTGCCCCATGCCCAGCGAAACTGGCCCTGTGTACAGACCCGCCCTGCTTCCTGTTTAAGGTCTGCCTTTTCCTGCCCTTCCAAGGCCCTGATGACAATTGCTTGGTGGTGTGTTAACAAAACACAACAATGAAATTGGTATCAGGATTGTGGGTGTATTGAGTTCAATTATTTTCATGGCATCTTGTTTATTAATATAAATATTTAAGGCTATGAATTTTCCTTTGAGGAACACTAGCCCCCATGTAGTGTTCTTAGTGCTCCTGGATATTCCAAATTTGGATTTTGATTTCATCTTTGATCCAAATGTTGCTTAGGAAAGAGCTTTAAAATTCCCAGACACAGGGCCTCAATATTATTATCTAGTTTTATTGCATTGTGAACAGAGACTTTTTTCTGTACTTAGTTCTTAATGCCATAAAATGTGTATAGCTTAAAAATTCGGGTTGTGGCGTTCTCATGCTTGAAACAGAAATTTTGTCCCCTGTCCTACCCAAACCTACAGCCCTGAGGTAACTATTTCAACCTTTTTAGATGCCTTTTTTTGTCCCGCATCATCATCTGCTTCAATAACAGGACTTTCTACAAATTCTAGGCATGTGAACATTAGGCATTATCCACCGAACTTCATCTTTATGAGATCAGGCTGTACATTCCCCCTCCTTCCCCTCTCTATGGCCCACTGGGTGGTGATATCACAAGTTTTGGTTAAATCAATGTCTAGCGTTTATATTGTTCTGGTTGTGTGAATATTGTTCATAGCTCAGTCACATGGTATACCACAATCCTGTTTTTTTCTTATGCCATTTCTTCCCTGGAATCGTCCTTATTTTTTTGGAGGGGGGAGTTAGTAATTATTATTATTATCCAAACATAGTAGTAACCCACTGATTTAAATTTTTTTCTTGATGACATCCCCCTGGAGCCTGGATGGTTAGTCTCGCTGTAGCTGTGGTCTCTCCCTTTCCTCATGGCCTGGAAATCCCCTTCACCTCAGTCCTGGGTCCCAATCCTTATAATGGGGGTCCCGATGCCTCTTTCTTCCCTGGTTGGTGCCCACGTGTAGACTGAATGTGTTCTCTGGCAGGTTCCTTCATACCTATATATGGAGGAGGCAAAATTGTTGAGATCCTATGTGTCCAAAAATATTGTATTTTACATTTATACTTTAAAGTATGTATTTACACTTGCACTTGATAATCACTTGTCTGGATATTGAGTTCTAAGTAGGAATACGTTCTTCCACAGCATTCAAGGCTTTCTGATCCTTGTCTCCCAGCCTCCAAGCTTGCTGTGGAACAGCTGGACGCCATGGGAGTCCTGCCCCTCTGCGTTCTGCAAGGGGACTTCACAGTGGAGCCAGCATAGGGAAGAGGCTTTCTTTTAAAATAGGGCTGGGAGGCCATGAGGAAGGAGAAAGTTATGTGTATCCTCATTGAATAAACTATGAACTTTTGCCAGCCACGGGCCCTCAGCTGGGGCTTAACTCCCTCCTCACCATGACACCTGAGTCCTTTTCACTCTTCACTTTAAGGGAACCAGTGTGATTTGACAAGTTTCAACACTTCATTTGCACGTTAACCCAACCACTCCCAGTGCACCTAGTTTCAATCCCTATTTTGCATAGAGGACCTGAATGAGAACTGCACTCATGACCTTTGTCTTCATAACCCCGCCTCCTGTGTGTCTTCCTCGGAACCTGAGTCAGGTTGCTACCTGAATCTGTGTCTCCCAATTTAATTCTAATTGCCCAAATAAATGCCTGTTTGTTCAAATTTGTAGGGACTTCTATCTTGGTCAGCAGCATGGGATCTCTTTTCGTCCTTGGGACACGTTTATGGTGTCTCTTGCCTACAGTGTTGAGACTTGATGGTGATGAGCCTCTGTGAGGGTCTTCAATTCCTTGGGTCCTTCTTGAGGACTCTCAATGTGGAAACTGATGTTATTCCATTCTGGTATGTTCTCTTTTATTGTTTTCTTGGATGATTTTCTCTCCTTAGTTTCTCTGAATTCCTATTATTCAGACACTGGACATCCTGGATCGACTCTGATTTTATGATTCCTTCCCTTTTATCATTTTATCTTACTCTCTGGAAGATTCCCTCAACTTCATCTTCCATTCAACCTATTGAATTTTTAAACTTATGTTCCCACGTGTTTAATTTTTAAGATCTACTTAGAAATTGTTCTCTGAATTTTCCTTGTTAGGGCATCTGTGTTTCTTTTATGGATCTTCCCTTATCTCTCTGAAGATATTTATTTTGATTTTTCTTTGAAGTTTTGCTTGGCTGCCTGCATCAGAGGCCCTCTGAGACCCTCTGTTTTACTCTCTATTTTCCATGTTAGAGGCTTTCTCTGGGTGATCCTTGCCTGTCTATTCATATTTAAAAGGGAGGCACTAAAAGCTGATTAAACACATAATGAATATTTGTAAGAGGGGAGATGGGACATTATCCAAATCCTCATCAGTAGTACAATAGAATAAAACAGTGTATTCCCCCAATGGGATACTCGGCAGCAGTGAGAATGAACAACCTATACACACGTTTGTACGGGGGACTCTCAAAAACATGATATTCAGTAAAAGCAGCCAGACATGAAGTAGCATACATGCATGATTTCATTTGCATGATGCGTAAAAACAGGCAAAATGAATTTATGCCCCAGAAGTCAGGATAGTGGTTATCTTTGAAATGGGGAGGAGGCTGGGAGGGGGTGAGGGAGCTTCTGGGATGTTGATGGGTTCCATTTCTTGAGCTTGAACTGATCACACATGTGTTCAGTTAGTGGAAACTTACCTAGCTGGTGGATGCTTATGATGAGTGCATATCACCATGCATTGATTATACTTCAATACATTCAACATCATAAAAATGAAACTGTGTGTTGGGGGTTTGTGGACGGGTGGTCTCCTGGTGGTGACCCCACAGGGTCAAGCTGTTCCTCTGGAGAGGAGCCTTCTGCTGTCCTCCTGGTGACCCTGTTCTGTATGGGGAAGGGGGCTGGGGTCTCATGACCCCATGTGCAGACTTTCTCATGTTCCCTACCTTTTCAGTAAGGAGCCTCACTTCTGCCCCAGAAAGGCTGAGCTCCCTCACCCCAGCGAACCCCTGATTCACTTTCTGCAGAGAGACAATCTCCTGTCTTCTTTGGATGGGGCAGAGAGATTTCCCTAGCTGCACAGGTGGGGTGGGGAGCAATGGGATCCAAGTGGCCAGACCCTTTCTCCAAGGTATCTGGTGTCCCCAATTCCACAGAATTTCTAGAACTCTGCAAATGAGTTGACTTGACTCTGCCTGGCTTCCCCAATTCTGGCATCCAAGCAATCTTTATTTCCCTGCATATTCTGTTTTGTCTTTCTGGGCCTCCTATTAGTAAGTGAGGGACCATCTGGACTAATTTACTAAGAGTTATTTTTTCTCTCATATTTTCCATCTCCCTTTTCTTTTGTTCTGCTTTCTAGTATATTTCTTCAACTTTATTTTCCAATCCTTATGTAGATTAAAAAAAACCCAGCTATTATATTTTTGTATTTTTAATTAAACTTTTCATTTTGAGATAATTATATTCAAATGCAATTATAAGAAAGAATGGAGAGAGATCCTGTGTACAATTTACCCAGTTTCCCCCAGCGGTAACATCTTGCAAAACTATAACACAGATATCACAATCAGCATATTGACATTAATATAGTCACGATACAGAACATTCCGTCACAAGGATCCCTTGTACTATCCTTTTATAGCCACACCCACCTCTCCTTCCCCCCTCCCTTTATCCCTGATCCCTGGCAATTACTAATCTGTTCTCTGTGTCTATATTTTTGTCATTTCAAGAATGTATATGACATTGCATATGAATGTATGTTCCATTCCATTCCATACAGTATGTAATATTTTGTGATTGGCTTCTTTCCTCAGCATACTTCCCCGGAGACTCATCCAAGTTATTGCCTGCAGCAATGCTTTGATTCTTTATTGCCAAGTAGGATTCCATGGTGTGGATGCACCATTACCTGTTGAAGGACATCTGAGTTGTTTCAGTTTTTGGCTATAACAAATAAAGTGGGGCCATGATTATTCTGTATCAATTGTTGCAGGAACGTAAGTTTTCATTTCTCTCTGATAAATGCCCCAAAGTGTAATTGTTGGGTTGTATGGTAGTTGCATGTTAAGTTTTATAAGAAGCTGACAAACAGTTTTCCAGAGTGGCTGTACCATTTTACATTCCAACAAGTAATGCCTGAGTAATACAATTTCCCTACATCCTCACCAGCATTTGGTGTTAACACTATTTTGAATTTTAGCCATTTTGATAGGTGTATGGCATATTTTATTATGGTTTGAACTTTCATTTCCTTAATGGTTAAGGATAGTGGATATCTTTTTATGCTCTCATTCATCATCTGCATATCTTCCTTGGTGAACTGTCTGTTCATGTCTTTTGCCCATTTTCTAATTGGATTGTATTTTTTTCCTCTGAAAGGTTTTGAGAGTTTTTTTTATATGTTCTAGTTATTAGTCCTTTGGTGGGTATGTGGTTTGCAAATATTTCTCCCAGACTGTATCTTGTCCTTTCATCTTGTTAATATGGACTTTTGCAAGCAAAACTTTTTAATTTGGATGAATTCTAATTTATCAAAATTTCCTTTTATGGATCATGCTTTTGGTGTCAAATATAAGAACTCTTTGCAAAGCCTTAGATCCTGAAGATTTTCTCCTGCTTTTTTCTAAAAGTTTTATAGTTTTATATTTAAGTCCATGATCTATTTTGAGTTCATATTTACATAATGTGTGAGGTTGAGGATTTTCACAGCTATCACTTAAAAAGTTATTAGACTTTATTTTTAGAACAGTTTTAGATTTACAGAAAAATTGAGTAGATTGAATAGGGGTTCCCATATACTCTTCCTCTCCCTCACATGGTTTCTCCTATTATTAAACATCTTGCACTAGTGTGGTTACAATTAATGAATCAATATTAATACACTATTATTAACTAAAGTTCATAGTTCATGCTTACTGTTGTACATTCTATGGGTTTTGACAATGCATAATGTCATGGATCCCCCATTACAGTATCATACAAAATAGTTTCATTGACCTAAAAAGGTGCTGTAGCAACCACTGATCTTTTCACTGTCTCTATAGTTTTACTGCCTCTATAGTGTTACTGTCTACAGTATTGCCTTTTCCAGAATGTCATAAAGTCAGAAGCATATGGTAGGTAGCCTTTTCATACTGGCATCTTTCACTTAGCAATATGCATTTAAGATTCCTCCACTTATTTTTGTGACTTGACAGTTCATTTCTTTTTTATCACTGGATAATATTCTATTGTATGAACGTACCACATTTGTTTATCCATGCACCTATTGACAGACATCTTGAATGCTTCCAGTCTTTGGCAATTACCAATAAAGCTGCTATAAACATGGTAGTAGTTTTTGTGTGGATATATATTTTCAACTCAATTGGGTAGCTACCTAGGAGCATGATTGTTAGATCATATGGCAAGACTATGGCTAGCTTTAGTTAGTAAGAGACTGCCAGTCTTCCAAAAAAGTCTACCATTTTACATTCCCACTGGCAATGATTGAGAGTTTCTGTTATTCCACATCCTCACCAGCATTTGTATTGTTTTCTTTTTTTAAGATTTATTTATTTATTTGAGAGAGAGAGAGAGAGAGAGAGTGTGCAGGGTGGGGGGAGGGGCAGAGGGAGAGAGAGTCTTAAGTAGACTCTGTTCTGAGAGAAGAGCCCAGTGTGGGGCTTGGTGTCACAATCTTGAGATCACGACCTGAGCTGAAACTAAGAGTCGGATGCTCAGATGACTGCGCCACCCAGGCACCCCCGTATTGATTTAAAAATGAGGGTTCTTGGGGCACCTGAGTGGCTCAGTTGTTAAGCATCTGCCTTCGGCTCGGGTCATGATCCCAGGGTCCTGGGATCCAGCCCCGCATCAGGCTCCCTGCTGAGCGGGGAGCCTGCTTCTCCCTCCCCAGCCCCCTGCTTGTGTTCCCTCTCTTGCTGTGTCTCTCTCTGTCAAATAAATACATTAAAAAAAAATGAGGGTTCTTGTTTTATGGATGTAGAATTTCTCTCATCTCTATAAGAACATTAATTAACATTTTTTTAAAGTTTCCATCTGTTTCCTACTTTATCTTTGGTTTCTTCAATTTCCTTTTCTATTTTTTTTTGTTCCCCATCTTTCATGTTGGGGCTTTCCGCATACATCTGGTCATCCTTGATTTTCCATTTATAATCAAGAGATAATTGGATGTTCTGTACTCATGGGCTGGACCTTTTGGTTGGTGGGCTTACTTTTTGGTTAATTGCAAGCAAGAGCAACTATTTTATTGGAAGACTGCCAAATGTCTGGAGAAGAACTCTCTGCTCTTCTACTGATAGGAAGAGGAGGTGATTAGCTTTTTCCTGCTGGTTTTGTATGTAGGCAGAGGAGAAGGTTTGGGGAAAATGTCAATCATTAAGTATCCAGACTTTCAAGTATTCATTCTATTTCAACCCCTGGTTTCTCTCTTTCCCATTCAATACACCAAAAGAATAAGCCTGCAATCTCATGCTTGGGGCTTGGCATCTGCCTGGCTGTTGGGGCATGGGTGGAGTAAGGGATTGGCTGTAATGAAGAAAGATTTTCAACCCATTCTTCTGTTGACTTCTTGGCTCTTCATCCTTTTCCTTGTTGGTGCTATCTCGGGGTCCGTGTAGGGAAAATGGGTTCATTTGCTGTCTGTGTCTTTCTTAGCTTGTCCTTGAGGTTGAGACTTGTCTGACCTGTTAAGTCAGGTGTCCGTTTTCACATTTCTCAAAAAGTGAGAAAAAACTCTATCCACTGACATTCCCTCTTATGTTTCCTATGCCTTTGTGGTTTAAGTTTTTAAAACATTTCACATTGCTTTAGTAAGATCTTGGATGAAAGCAGAAAGACACTTGTGGTCAATCCATCACCTTTACCAAAATCCTTAAAGTATTTGATAAATATAAGATTAGTAGATAGAGAAATATTTTAAACACTACAGAAGTATATAAAATAAAAGAAAAAAAGTGACATTTTCTCACCATCTTCTGTCACTTTTCCATTTCACAGATGTCCCCACTATTAATTGTTGGGCATGTATCCTTTCAGATATTTGTCTATGCACACGAATAATTATACCCCGAGGTTGTATACCTGTGTGAACTCATTCTCCCACATAAAATGTGATCATGCTACTTGGGTAGACGTGGAGTTGTGCCCCTCAGATTCTTCTTCTAGAAATAGCTCCCTGCCCCACTAGGAGGAGTGTGGTGGGTGGCTGACAGTGATGGGCTATGACCCCATCAGGATTTGCCTTGGGTACTTTTTGTGGGGGGGGAGGGGCAGAGGCAGAGGGATAGAGAGAATCTTAAGCAGGCTCCATACCCAGCGCAGAGCCTGACAAGGGGCTTGGTCTCATAACATTGAGATCATGACCTGAGCCAAAATCAAAAGTTGGACAATTAACCAACTGAGCCACCCAGGAGCCCCTGGACTTGCCTCCGGTTCTAAGGGAAGATTGCAATCTTCCTGGGGCAGCCCTAGCCAGTAACCAGCAAGATGGAAGCATGGCTCCTGTCTGCTTCTGCCTCATGCGGGGCTCCTCCAGTGGCCAGCTTGGCTCTGGAGCTCCCACTGAACGGCAAGACCATCAGGTCTGCATGGAGACTGAGGTCTCCTCCATCCAATTCTGCCTCCCCCCTTCCTTTTACAGGCAGTCTCGCCAAAAGAACTTCGGTACCATCCTGTCACAACATTTGCTCCCTGCAGGATCCAACCAATACTCTCATTCTGAACCCTGGCTTTTTTCAGTTAGCATTTATTAAGGATACCTTTCTATGTCAATGCCCATAGATCTGCCCCATCCTTTTTTATTTTAAAGACTTATTTATTTTTTTTTGAGAGAGAGAGAGCTAGCATGAGAGAGAGCATGAGTGGCAGGGAGAGGGAGAGGGAGAGGGAGAAGCAGGGTCCTCGCTGAGCAGGGAGCCTGATGCGGGGCCCGATCCCAGGACCCTGAGATCATGACCTGAGCTGAAAGCAGATGCTTAACTGACTGAGCCACTCAGGCGCCCCTGCCCCATCCTTTTTGATAGCTGTATAGTATTTTTAGGGAAGGATGTATCATAATTATTTAACCATTCTCCTTCTGATGGACCTTTAGAGTGCTCTAATTTTTCTTTAAAAATCCTGTGATATTTTAAATATGTATATTTCAGCACAACAGATAGCTTCAAACAATTTATGCATTTGTTTATTTTCCCTTACCACCTCTCACTCAGGAGTATGTGCAGAGCAGACCCCCAGCAGACCATTTTCCTCAGAGAGAAGGGAAATGAGCAGGAGACAGTGGTGAAGTGTTGGAGGTCCTTTGGCTCCTTGGCTTCCTCCCGCATTGCTTTGGAAGGGCTGTTTACACACCAAGGAACGACAAGATAATTACACGCCATTCCTGCCCATTCATTAAGGCTGGCCCCCAAGGAAGCTTCTGGTAGACACCGCTCTTTTAGCTCTGTTTGAATTGCTACACAAACCAGAGAATTTAAAAAATATGAATTTTATTTTCCTCAAATGTCACTGTAGGATTTTGACAGGTTTTTCTTACATTTTGATTCATAATGCCTGACATGGGGCTTGGTCTCATAACCAAGAAATATTTCCTTTCTCATTCTTATCATGCCACACTTAAACAGATCATCTGGTCTCTCCTTCAAACTCCTAGGAGTCCCACACTCTGAGCTTCCCTCCCTGGCTCTGCCTCTTTCTTCTTGGCATCCTGTGGGGGTTCCCCTTTCTCAACTTGCCCCCTCTGGGGTGGGTGGTTTTTTCCCTGGGTCCTTTCATGGACTCTCCTCTGCCTCCTCAATATACTCATGAGGGGTGATGGACATTTTCTTTAGCAATCTGGCACCCCGCCCAGCCCCTCTCCACTCTTCGTTTAGTAGGCATTGTGCAGAAGTCCACAAAATGGGCACACATCCCCAAAGGTTACCAACAGAGGCTTGTTGTCCATGTCAGATGCTCAAAGCACATGGCTTGTTAAACAAAAATCTCAGAGTGAGAAACAAGAGGATAGAGTTGGGGAGGTGATACATTTGAGGTCGGTGCAGGGGGCGGAGGCTGGTACTCCCTCTGTCTTGGTGTGCTGTCTCCTTAGTCCAGGCCCCCGCCCAGGGTTTGGTGCATTACATGGACCAGAGTTGAAGGCAGACAGGGATCCCACAGACAGAAGGTGCCTGGGGCCAAGGACCCGCACTTGCTCTGCTGGCAGCTCACGAGCCACGATGCCTGGCCAAGAGCTGCCACATGCCAACTAGCCACTGAGCAGCTTCCCAACTGACAGCTGTGGATTTTATCTGGAAGAGGACAAGAGGGTCCTGAATGGGTGTCACCCACATTGAGTGACCAATTTAAGACCTCACAAAAATGAAGTGACTCGTGCATTTAATGTATCATGAAAATTCAGTGTTGCATATAGTGTGTCATGAACACTTACTGCCGCTTGTCCTTTTGTCCCTTTTCAGCTATGTTCAGCACACACATGTTCTTATGTCCTCTGCCACATCTCATGGGTCACTACCTTACTTTTCTGAGCTTCATTCTTGAACATCACCCTTCCCATGTGGGTTTCCTTCTGAAAGGAGAGTTAAATGCTCTCAAACAGTATACAAGTGCACATAACAATAATCTGCTTTCTTCTAAACTGTTTTACAGAATTACGTAACATCTTGTACACCTCGGAGTGTATATAAAATGTATACGTATATGTACATTTAGAACAAAACAAATCTCTGTGTACCCCAACTCAGGTGAACAAAGGTGATGGATAGTCCCTAGAAGCCCCTGTGAGCCTCAACCCCCCAAAAGTAACTTCCTTTCCCTAATTTATGCTGAATATTTATTGGCTTTTATTGATAATTTCATCCCAAAGCAATATATTTTGGGGTCTGGCCATTTTTGAATTTATATAAATGTAGCCGTACTTTGTGCATTTGCTGTGATTTGCCTCTCTTGCTTCACATCCAGTTTTTGAGATTAAGTGGTGCTGATGTGTAGCTGGGGCTCCTTTAGGGTGATCCAATGTTCCCACGGGGCCAGTCCTGGGGAAGACGTTGCTCGTTGTCACTGCTGCAGAGTGCTCTGTGGCACGAATGGACCACCAGCCACATATCCAGGGACATGTGGCTGCTTTCACTCTGGGGCTATTCGAACAGGGCTGCTGTGAAATTCCCGAACAGCCCCTGGTGCTCGTGGGTTTATTCCCAGGAGAGCAATGGCTGGCTGTCAGTGTTATGGGATTGACGTTTCTGGACAATAGCAGCCTGTTTGCCCAAGGGACAGAGGCAATACGCTCACCTACCAGCCATGGGTGCTCAACCCCCTTCCTCCACTCCCACCAGCTCTTGGTTTTGTCCAACTTCTATTTTTGCCCGTTTGGTAGGTATGAAATGTATCTCACCGTAGTTTTCACGCAAGTTTCCAAGGTTACTAAAAAGGTTTATTAGCCATTTAGATTTCCTTTGTGTGAAATGTCTATTCATGTCTTTCACCCATTTTTCTATTACACTGTTTTTTTTTATTGACTGCCAGAGTCCTTTATATATTTTGGATATTTTGGATATTAATCTTTTGCGGGTACATGTTACAGATATCTTCTATTAGTTTGTGACTGATCATTTCACTTTTTAAAAAAGATTTATTTATTTATTTTTAGGGGGAGAGAGAGAGAGAGAGAGAGAGCAAGAGAGGGAGAGAGAGGACATGAGTGGGGGGAGGGACAGAGGGAGAGGGAGAGAGAGAGAATCTCAAGCAGACTCCCCGCTGAGCGCCAAGCCCAACATGGGGCTCAATCCCACCACCTTGAGATCATGATCTGAGCTGAAATCAAGATGCTTAACCGACTGAGCCACCCAGGCACCCTGATCATTTCACTTTTTTTATGGGATTTAGTTCAACAGAAATTCTTCCTTTTTTTACCTTTTCTGTTTTACCTTTTTCTGTTCACTGAAAGGACCACTCTTAACTGCAGTCATGAGGACACGATCCCACACAGTCTCCCAGAAGTTTCACATTTAAGCCTTTGATTCCCCCGGAGATGGCTTTGTGTAGGGTGTGAGGCCGGGATCTAATGTTATTTGTGGTTTTCATGTGGATCACCAATGTGCACATTCTGGTTTTGGACTGGTTCTCCTTTCCCACTGATCTGCAGTGTCACCTTGGTTATCAATCAAGTTTCCATAGACCTGTAGCTCTATTTCTGAGCTCTATTCTTTTCTCAGAGAACAACTTTCCCCCTACACCCGTTGTCTCTTTGGCAGGATCCCCCATGGGGGTAGCCGTGGTGGGAGGGGCTGCCCCCTCTCTCACTGTCAGATGCAGATAGGAGTGTCCAGGTTCCCCTGGCCCCAGAGCAGCTGGGGCTGAGGAGGAGGATGGGAAGGCCATGGTGAGGGTCTGGACTTTAACCAGAGGGACTGGGGAAGTAAGTTACTTGGAAAACAAGTAAGTTTTCACCAGGGAATGTAGCAGGGCAGGCATCGTTGAGTCTCGAGAATTCACTGGGATGTTTTGTGGCCACAGCTTGGAGAGGGCTGGTGTGGCAGCAGGGACCAGTTGGGGAGCTGCCTCACAAGCAGGATGAGGCCTAGGCCAGCGGGCTGTCTCCTCCTCACGTGGTTTTGTCTCTCCCTGAGGGGTTTCCTGGGGGCTCCTTCTACAGACGCCCTTACTGCACTGTGTTGTGGGCACCTCTGCCTCCTCAGCTTGCCTCTGGCTCCTTCAGGCAGGGCCCAGTTTGTACCTCAGGGCCTTTGCACTTGCTGGTCCCTCTGCCTGTGACACTTTTCCCAGATGCTTATACTGCTCCCTCACCTCTTTCTGGGTTTTACTCAAAGATGTCTCCTTCAGTGACAGCTTCCCTGACCACTCTTTAAAATTACCATCCCCTGCCCCCCTGAGAACGCCCTCTCCTCCTTCCCATTGTTATTTACCTTCGCTGCATGTTCACCATGTGACATACCATAGAGTGACTCGCTTATTTTGATGACTGACCTCGCTTCCCCCGAAGGTGATCGGACCCTGATGCCTGACACACATAAGGGCTCAGTAGCAATCCATGGATGAGTGAAAGAGAAGGGTCACTTGCCCCCAGGGCCCAGCACAGGGGCAGGCACAAAGCAGGTCCTGAGCGAGTGCTGAGTGGAAGAAGGTTCACGGAAGCACTAAGCCACTTTCTTGACGCAGCTGGGGAAGACCCTCCCAGAGCTCCTTGTGACAGGAGCTTCCAGCAATGTTGTATGCCCTTGAGCCAGGCATCTTGGCTTCCCCGAACCCTCTCGAGGATGATAGCTCAGATGTGATCCCAGTTTGACCGATGAGAACCTGACATCCAGAGGGGGTGATGTGACTCTCCCAGGTCACACAGGGGGTCATGGCACCAACCAGACTCCTCCACACCCAGCCTGGCGTGGCCAGAGGGTGGCCCACATGCTGGCCTGGGCCAAGTACCCACTGACCCACATTCCCTCATCCCTCATGAAGCAACTGCCAAATTCTGTGACTTTCTCTTTCTGAAGAGTTGTTGCTTGGCAATAGTTGCTAGGCAAAATTCATAATTAATGAAGAGTTCAGGGCTCTTGATTGGAAACCCTCAGGAATGCTGAACCATCTGCAGGCTGAGGTGGGCTGAAGTCTGACATGGCCCTAAGAAACCTGTCCCTGAGGGTGCATACCCTGGACAGACTTCTGCCTGGGAGAACGGACAGGAGCTGTAAGATGGGAGAGCCACCCTTGATGAGGTGACTGGGTGCAGCCGAGAGAGCAGTGGCAGTCCCTCCCGCCATCACAGCGCATTCTCTTAGACCAAGTCACGGCAGCCTGGACACAGGTGCTCCTGCCGGCTGTGAGGGCGACACAGACGGCTGCGTGGTTAGGACATGAGTGTGGCCTCTGGAATCGGAGACAGGTCCTCTGTGGACAGCCAGCCAGAAAATGGGGACCTCAATCCTGTGACCTCAAGGAACGGAATCCTGCCAACAACTGGGGAGCTTGTTGGAGAACCTGACCTCCGACGAGAGGAGATTGCAGCCCCGGCTGACACCTTGATTTCAACCCGGGAAACCACAAGCAGAGGACCAGCAAACCCGGACCCGGAAGCTGTGAGATAGTGAAAGGGTGTTGCCTTAAGTCATTACACTTCTGGTGATTTGTCATGTGGCATAGAAAACTCATACATAGGCCTTGGGGAGAGGGGATGGGGAATCAGCTTTTAAGAACAGCTTGGGGCTGCAATTGGCCACTGGCACCAAGAAGAAGAAGGAAGGGAGCCAGGCTGGGGCAGTGATGCCATGCCCAGTGTCTTACAAACGAGCTCCCAGGAGCTTCCTGCAAGGTGGGGATCACGATCCCCATTTGCAGATGAGGAAATGAGGCTCAGACGGGCTACCACTTGCCCGAGGTCACATAGCCAGGAAGAGCGAGGCCAGGAGCTGAGCCAGAGGGAGCTCCACTGGGTGCAGTGTGTGCCTGCCTGGGCGGCATCTGCGGGTGAAGTGTCCACAGTGGGTGGGCAAGGTGATGGAACCCGCACCGAGGTCTTGCGGGGCTGTTGGAAGGCTGGCCAAACAAAACTTCCAGACCATTCCAGTTTTCTCAGTGGGTGCTTCCTGAAGTGGGTGTTGCATCTTCCTGATTCTCATGTCAGTTAAAGGATTAGGGGAAAAAATCTCCAGCTTTTCTATTGGTCTGTGTGGCATTTAGGGCATCCCACTGGGCTCTAGCTTTCTTAGGCATAGGTTTGTCTGAGCAGGGTAAGCCCTGGGCTGGGCAGTGTGGGGGCCATCTGATGGCATCTAGTCCTTCCTCTGAAGATTTCCATTTGAGGACTCACCTTCCCTATTTGCATATAGTTGGGTAGGGCCCTCAATCAATACCTTACCAGTGCAGATTTTTCACCAAGCTAGACTAATCGGATCCTCTGGAAGTGGATCTTCCTCAAGGGTCTTGCTCAAAGGGTCATGAGTACTAAGTAGGAACATTTGTGTTCCACTCTTGTGGTTTCCACAAGCAGGTCCTTCTTTAGGGGGTACACCTGGGACTTCCTGCCCCACCCATTCTTTTCCCCACCCCCAGGAGGACTCGAGGACCCTGGTGGGTGGGTGTGGGCCAATGGTCCTGGTTTTGGGTAGGGTAGAGCTAATTGCTTCCAGGCTGCCCTGGTGGGTCATCTGCCTTTGCCTTCCCCCACTGTCCCAGGTGGTCAGGTCCACTTTGCAGATCGTGGCTGCCCCAAGGTCGAGACTGGGAAGGAGGGCCTGAGACAAAGAATGTTCAAAACCATGTTCTCCATCCCAGCTTTTGTCTGTCTCAAGCTGACATTCCCCACCTCTGTACCCTTCTGTCCTGCTGCCCCTCCTTCAGGTGGGGAAAGAGGACGTTGTTCATAGGACCCTCAGCCTTGGGGTGGCCAGGTGGGTTGGAGATGATTCATCCTGACACCCTCACCCTGAATTGTCCCACTTACAGACCCCCAGAGCCAACCTGAGCCTGGTCCTTCCTAAGGTCTGCACTTTCTGCTTTTCTTTGGTTCTGTGAACAGCCCATTATTCTTCTGTAAATTACCATTTCCCTCCAAATTTGCAACCAAAGAACCTTGATAGGATAGGTATTGTCTTCACTCCGGATCATTGGACAGCTGCCCCCACCCCCAGTCCCCAGCAAGACGGAGCGGTGGCTGGCTGTCCTGTTGACAGGAAGCAGACTGGGAACCAGGACCCTTGAGTTCATTCCTGTTAGACTGCTGCCTCGAAGTGTGATCTTGGACGAGTCCTGTCTCTGCTCTGTGGACCTGCCCACTCACTGGTCCCTTAGAAAAATAACAAGTATGATGACATATAACTGAATGGCCCTTGCTCTGTGCCACACTGCTCTGACTCAGGTCTGTCACCATTCTGGTTTCCAGAAGAGGAAGCTGAGGCACAGAGGAGTTAAACAGCTTGCCTGACACCCAGGGAACAGTGGAGCCAAGATCTGGACCCATGCTACCCAGACGCCCTCCTGCATGCCACACTAGGCCTCTGCCCCTGTCTGGGCTCCTTGCTCCCATGGCCCCATGTCCCTGTCCCCTCCCTCTCCACCCACAGCCTTGGCCCCGGGGCCCACTTGGGTGTGCATTTCACACCCAGGCTCTGCCACAGACGGCTCTGATTGGTCTAAACCCATCCACTCTGGAGCCCCTCCCTGGCCCCTGCTCACCTTACAGCCTGCCTGGGTGTCTGTCCTTTGCCCAAACATTGTGGCCCAAGAAGCAGGGTCAAATGACCAGAGAAGGTGGCCACATGAGGAATGTTTTGCTCAGAGAAGAGCTGTGGGTGTGGAAGACCCTCTGAGCTTCGAGGATGCCTCTCCTGGGCATGATCAGGGGAATTGACAGAAGAAATGAGCTTGCTTTTCAAAAGTCCCATTGCTTTCCAGGGGGCAAAGTGTTTTTATTCCCAAACCACAGGGTGGTTTATAAACTGTGAAGCTTTATAAACTGTGAAGTGCTTTTTTAAACTCTGAAGAGTTGTATTCAGTTGATGTTGCCGGTGGTGACAATCGGCCAGCAGTTTCCTTCTTTCTTTGCCAACACAAGAATCTCAGGGTCATTTGGGTGAACATGTGCCTAGTTCAAAGGCAGGGTGGCAGGTGGTAGAAGCTGGGCCCGGGCATCTGCTGGTGACCAGCCTGGGAGGGGGTGCAGACACCATTTCTGGAGATGGGGTGGGGGTGGGGTTTGGCTGTTGGGTTTCTGGGGGCCACGACAGGGTCGGTGGGAGCCCACTTTGACCAAGTTTTCTCCTTGCTTTTCTGTCTGTCAGGACCTCTTAGGCTGACTTAGATTTTTAGTCACTTCAGCTTAAAAATTGCAATCAATTCAAGAGACAGCTGGGCACCCTCTCTTCCTCTGGGGTCTCATGTGGTAGGAGGGCGGGGGCTGCCCACAATGGGCCTTGACACTTTTGAGCTTTTCAACCGAGGTTCTTTGAAAACTGTTTTGGATGACCTTGATTCTAGACATTTTCTCTGATATGCTACTAAAAAACAAAATTCTAATTACAAAATAATAAATGTATACATGTTCTTGAATATTTGAACAATGAAAACATAGATAGAACCCAACATAAAAATGCACCCCTCTCAACATGGCTGTGGATAACCAGTGATCATGGTTTGGTGTGACTCTCCTTTTTTCTATGCATGTGTTTACGTGCACTTTTTTTTTTTAACACGTAATGGACCACCCAAACATTATAGTGCAACATGCTTTAGCAAGGTACCTTGGGCATCCCCCCACATGAGAGCAAGTGGACTCACTCTTCTTCATGGCTGCATCATCCTCTCCTGGGAGTTGTTTCTAGCAATGGTACTTAGGCCTTTCCCCTTTTCTATTTTATCGTTTAAAATAGGTTGAGAAATCAAAGGCATCCAAATTGGCAAAGAAGAAGTCAAACTCTCACTCTTTGCAGATGATATGACACTTTATGTGGAAAACCCAAAAGACTCCACCCCAAAACTGCTAGAACTCATACAGGAATTCAGTAAAGTGGCAGGATATAAAATCAATGCACAGAAGTCAGTGGCATTCCTATACACCAACAACAAGACAGAAGAAAGAGAAATTAAGGAGTCGATCCCATTTACAATTGCACCCAAAACCATAAGATACCTAGGAATAAATCTAACCAAAGAGACAAAGGATCTGTACTCAGAAAACTATAAAATACTCATGAAAGAAATTGAGGAAGACACAAAGAAATGGAAAAACGTTCCATGCTCATGGATTGGAAGAACAAATATTGTGAAGATGTCAATGCTACCTAGAGCAATCTACACATTCAATGCAATCCCCATCAAAACACCATCCACTTTTTTCAAAGAAATGGAACAAATAATCCTAAAATTTGTATGGAACCAGAAAAGACCCCGCATAGCCAGAGGAATGTTGAAAAAGAAAAGCAAAGCCAGCGGCATTACAATTCTGGACTTCCAGCTCTATTACAAAGCTGTCATCATCAAGACAGTATGGTACTGGCACAAAAACAGACACATAGATCAATGGAACAGAATAGAGAGCCCAGAAATGGACCCTCAACTCTATGGTCAACTCATCTTTGACAAAGCAGGAAAGAATGTCCAATGGAACAAAGACAGTCTCTTCAACAAATGGTGTTGGGAAAATTGGATAGCCACATGCAGAAGAATGAAACTGAACCATTTCCTTACACCACACACAAAAATAGACTCCAAATGGTTGCAAGACCTCAATGTGAGACAGGAATCCGTCAAAATCCTAAAGAAGAACACAGGCAGCAACCTCTTCAACCTCAGCCGAAGCAACTTCTTCCTAGAAACATCGCCAAAGGCAAGGGAAGCAAGGGCAAAAATGAACTATTGGGACTTCATCAAGATAAAAAGCTTTTGCAAAGCAAAGGAAACAGTCAACAAAACCAAAAGACAACCGACAGAATGGGAGAAGATATTTGCAAATGACATATCAGATAAAGGGCTAGTATCCAAAATCTATAAAGAACTCATCAAACTCAACACCCAAAGAACAAAGAATCCAATCAAGAAATGGGCAGAAGACATGAACAGACATTTTTCCAAAGAAGACATTCAAATGGCCAACAGACACACGAAAAAGTGCTCAACATCGCTCGGCATCAGGGAAATCCAAATCAAAACCTCAATGAGATACCACCTCACACCAGTCAGAATGGCTAAAATTAACAAGTCAGGAAAGGACAGATGTTGGCGGGGATGCGGAGAAAGGGGAACCCTCCTACACTGTTGGTGGGAATGCAAGGTGGTGCAGCCACTCTGGAAAACTGTATGGAGGTTCCTCAAAAAGTTGAAAATAGAGCTACCATATGATCCAGCAATTGCACTACTGGGTATTTACCCCAAAGATACAAAAGTAGGGATCCGAAGGGGTACATGCACCCCGATGTTTATAGCAGCAATGTCCACAATAACCAAACTGTGGAAAGAGCCAAGATGTCCATTGACAGATGAATGGATAAAGAAGAAGTGGTATATATATACAATGGAATATTATGCAGCCATCAAAAGGAATGAGATCTTGCCATTTGCAATGACGTGGATGGAACTGGAGGGTATTATGTTGAGTGAAATAAGTCAAACAGAGAAAGACATGTATCATATGATCTCACTGATATGAGGAATTCTTAATCGCAGGAAACAAACTGACTGTTGTTGGAGTGGGGGGTGGGGTGGGAGGGATGGGGTGACTGGGTGATAGACACTGGGGAGGGTATGTGCTCTGGTAAGCGCTGTGAATTGTGCAAGACTGTTGAATCTCAGATCTGTACCTCTGAAACAAATAATGCAATATATGTTAAGAAAAGAAAAGAAGAAAAAGAAGGTAGCGGGAGGGGAAGAATGAAGCAGGGGAAATCGGAGGGGTGGACGAACCATGAGAGACGATGGACTCTGAAAAACAAACTGAGGGTTCTAGAGGGGAGGAGGGTGGGAGGATGGGTTAGCCTGGTGGTGGGTATTGAGGAGGGCACATTCTGCATGGAGCACTGGGTGTTATGCACAAACAATGAATCATGGAACACTTCATTTAGAACTAATGATGTAATGTATGGGGATTAACATAAGAATATAAATAAATAAATAAATAAATAAATAAATAAATAAATAAATAAATAAATAAATAAATAAATAAAATAGGTTGAAAATGAAGCCCAGGATGTTCCATTTTGAGAAAAATCTCATTCTGACCTTTTGAAGGAAGATCCACCCAGAGGACAGGGCATGGGCAGAGGCTGGGCCAGGGTCCTCCGTGGGCTCAGCCCCCTTTCCACAAGGGTGTCAGGAGCTCAGCACACCTGCCTCCCTCCTCTGCAGCCACGTCTGACCTGCACGCGGGACAATGGGCTGGCGAGCTTGGGCTCGAGAGACGCTGCTGTTGCGTGCAGCTGGGCGATTTGGGAAGCCTTTCCCGCTTGGAAAAGCATGGGACCTCTCCCTAGACAGAGGGGTCGTGGGCCTGGCTTCTCAGACAGGATCCCGCAGGCAGAGCTGGGTGAGGTGAAGAGGACACTCCCCGACCTGCGCTGGCTCCTCCCACTGCCGCAGATCCTCTGACCTGCACTTCCTGTCTGCACAACAGTGTGTATGAGAGGGGGGCGTGCAAATTAAAGGAAGTCAGCAGGGCGGATGGTGGAGATGACAGTGAAGCAGAAGCATACCAGTAAAAGAATGGAGATCCCTATCACAGATGACATAAGCTTCCGAAACAAGAGACTTCAAAGACGAGAACTTTAGAATGTAAAAAATAATAAAATAAAAGCTATGAAAATGAGATTTAGGACAAAGAGATGAAAGGCAAGACACCAAGGAGACACCAAGCAGAGGCTGGGGCACAAAGGAGCAAAGGTGCAGAACAAGGAGAAAGTTAATATCCACGAAATAGTTTTTGAAGTAGACGAAACCATAGATTGGAAATGGGAAGTCAGGGCGAAGTCGTTCTGAGGGAAAAGGAACATGAGACCTGCGGAGAAAAAGCATCACTTGAAACTCTTCCCTCCCCTCCAAATAATGCAAAAGCAACCCCATTTTCAAAGCAAATAGGCCAGGAAGGAAAGATGAAAAATGGTCTGTCTGCTCGAGTAAGAAGGCAGGAGGAGTCCGTTTGAGCATCGTACATCAGGGAAGTGACACAAAGGTAATGAGCTGCAAAGTTGTAGTAAAATCCCACTTTCTTCCTTCCAAAGCCCACACCCACAAAGGGGGAAATTTCTGGAAACAGTCAAAGCCCTCCACTCTTTCCCACCTGCTGCGTGGGCCCCAGTGTGTCTGGTCTGGACAGGCCGGGTTTCAGCCCTGTCAGGACAGCCCTGGGTACGCTGGTGTGGGGCGAGTGCACTCTGGTAATGTCGTCATCCCTGTGACCCTTTGTCCCTCCCTCGAGTGTGGGCCCTGTGGACTGCCCTGATCTACGGCTGTCCCACTTCTCTGACAGACTGCCAGGTGGACGGCCGGGAAGGCGGTGCAGGAGGCAGGAGCTCTGGGGGCTGAGCCTGCAGCAGAGAGGCTTGCGGGTGTGCGTGTGGAGCGCTGGTCTGTGGTGCAGCTGTGGTAACCCACAGGGGACACGACACCGCCAGAGGGGGCCACACCTGGAGCGTGCTAGGTCTGCTACTCAGGAGAGGAAACCTTACGGCCATTCCCGACACTCCACTCAGCTGCGCTGCGGGGTCCCCTCAGCCCAGCAGGACTGCCACTTGGCCCAGCACCCAGAGGCCGCGAATCACAGAGGACGGTCACTGCCCCACACAGAGGCCAGATGCCTCCGAGCCGCGGCTCGGCTCCTGCCCTCCAGAAGCAGCCCTGGGCTGACCTTTGCTGACCCAAAAGACCCTGCAAACTGTTTCCTCAAAGAGAAGAACAGCCTCTCCCAGAGATGTGTCCGGCCTGCCCTCCAGGGGCTCGCAGTCTGGCGGGGAGGAGACCGAGGGGCTTGTCTGCCTTCTATGCGGCCCGTTCCGGCCTTCGATTCTACTCACAGTTTCCGCAGGTTAGGATCTGGAAGGGACCCAGGAGGCAATGGCCTGTGGGTGCCCCAGGTCCCATCGGGGGGGACCTGGGGCCGGGGTGACCCAACGGGGTGGTGCCAGGGCTGGGAGGATGGAAGACTAGGGCTTGTGGAAGGGAGCATGGTTAGGCAAGACGAGGGCCCCAGCCAGAGAGAGTCTGTTCCCCAGACAGCCCCACGGAGCCCTCGGAGTGGTCTCCCAGCATGGTGGCTGGTATGGACAGGCCGGGTTTGAGCCCTGGCTCTGTTCTTACAAGCTGAGAGATCTTGGGCAGGTCACTTGGGTTCTCTATGCCTTGGTTTGTGGCCTGTGAAAGGCGGTAGGGTGTGAGTCTTGCAGCTTGTGGGGACTCGTTAGTGCTCTCCCACGGTCAGTGCCCAGAAAGGCTTGCGGAGGGCTGAGTGAGCACCTCCTCCCAGCGGGGCTGCAGAGCCCCGGTCTGTGGTGCAGCTGTGGTAACCCACAGGGGACACGACCTGGTGTACCACCAGCTTGGGCTCAGCAGGTCTCCAGCGGGAGGGCCGAGGAAGGAAGGCCTGAGAGGCAGCCAGGAGCAGAAGGCTGATGGATGGCCCGCGTGTTCTCAGGAAGGCACTCCCTTCATCCGCTGCCGGGTCCCCTCGCATGGCCAGCCACCCGAAGCGCTTCAGTGGATGAGCGGCACAGTGACCTAATGCTTTAGGAAGAGGGTGACCTGGATGATGTCAGATCCCCACCCTGTCAGCTTGGCCCTTGCCTCTCAAAGGCCACCAGAGCCTGTCCAGCTCTCTTCCTCAGCAGGCTGGCAGGACCAGGGGATGGACTCTGCATGTGTCCACGCATATCCAGTGTCCCCAGCAGGACTGAGCCCAGCTGCCCGCAGTGGACACCTCCTCGGTCATGCACCCTTCTGCACAAGGCCCCCCTTCCCCATCTTATTTCTCCACTGCCTTTCCAAGGCATCCTGGCTCGGCCCCCAGGCAAACAACTCACAGGGAATCATCATCTAATCTTTAGGAAGCCAGACGGAGATGGCTGGTGTGAGGGAGTGTGAGCAGGTGGGTGCCTGCCGCGCTGCCCTGCTCGCCCGTGAGGCAGGGGGCTCCCACCTGTGCAGGCAGGCCACCTGCAGCCAAGGGAAGCGTCCAGCCCTCGCAGGCCTGTGCTGGGGCCCCTGGGTGCTCCAGAGCAGAGGGACCTGGAGTGTCCCGCCCAGGGCCTCCCTCCAAGTCAAGAGGGTGGTAGGAAAAGGTGAACACAGGGAGAAGATGCGCAGAAATGGACAGAGGGAGGGTGGCTACACCTCCTGAGCACACCCCGCCTTGGCCAGCCGCTGGAGGCGTGTGGTTTGCCTCTTCCCAGGCAGGGACAGGGGAGTTCAGCCAGGCCCACACCACTGGAAAGGGTCAGGGACCAATCTCTTGGCCTCCTGGGACACCGGTGACCAGGCGCTGGTCCTTCTGCCTGCCCACCGCCCACCGTGTGGGCCAGCGCATGGAGCAGGGGGAGAGGCCTTGCCCTTGACCCCCACAGGGTAAAGGCCAGGAGACTGGGTAGGAGCAGTGGGGCTTGTTGGTCTGCTTTGGCTGATGCAGCTCTGGCCCCCAGCCCTGCCCCTAGGCCCAGACCTTGCATGGCAGCCTCGGGGGAGCTTCCCTCTCTAATATGCCTCCTTCTCCTTCCCAGCCTCCTCCTGAAAGGTGCATGGAGTTTGAAAATTTCATCAAAGCTGCTTGCCTCCTCGGCTCCCCGGTGGGAGGCCGGTGTTGGGAACCCCGAGGCCGCAGGCCATGCTGCTCGGTCAGCGCAGATGGCGGCTCTGAGTTGTCCCAGGCCTTGGGATGAGGAGCTGCCCAGGCAGGGGGAGTTCAGGGAACCCCTGCAGTGAGTGCGCAGAGGGGCCCAGGAGGTGCTGACCCCACACAGGAAGGGCAGCATGGGGCCAGGCAGGAATGGGGGTACAGTGGGCAGAGGGCTGTTTTCAGCATCCCAGTGACCACGACTCCCTCCTTGCTCGACCGGCGCACACTCACTCACTCATTCTGTGCAGCTTTCATTGTTGTGTTGTTTTTTAAGAAACAGATCATACATTGACATGGTTGAAAAAGAAAGATGGACACATTGGGCTGTTCCTGTTCCTTTGCTGTCATAGCAGTGCAGCGTGGGTCCCTTGCCCAGACGACGCGGTGTGTGTGGGCTGGTACGTTGGTTGGGTACAGTCCAGAAGTGGGATGGCTGGTCACGGGCAGAAGCACGGGCGAGTTTGACGGCATTGGCACGTTCCCCTTGGCAGAGGTTGCTCCGCAGGTCCTCCTGGCAGCTCAGCTCCATAGGTAGTGTTTGCTTCCCATGTTGTCAACAACAGAGCGCATTGCAAACACTTGGCGACTTGCCAATCTGATAGGGAAAACACACTTAAAACAATATAAACAGACAACTACGGGATGAGTAGTCCCGTGACCAGAGTACATGGTTGTTTGAATCGTGTGTGCATGGACGCCTGCTGGAATGAATGTATGCATGCACAAGCATGATGGGGGGGGTGTGCACACGTGTGTGTGTGTCTCATTCAAAGCATCCCCACCTCTGGATCTGTGGGGCCGGTCATGGGGGAGAAGGGGCCCCAGTGCCTTCTGGAGGGAGGGAAGACTTGAGGTTAGGGTGACCTGGCTGGGGGAGGGTCTGCGTGCTAGGGGCCAGCTCCAGAGCAGGTGGTAAGGAAAAGGATGCCTGTAAGTCGAGAGTGGGCTGGGGTGGGCTAGGCTGAGGTGGGGTGGGCTGGTGTGGGCTAGGCTGAGCTGAGCTGGTATGGGCCAACCTGAGCTGGTGTGGCTGGTATGGGCTAAGCTGAGGCTGGTGTGGGCTGGGGCTGGTTGGGCTGTGTTAGGGAAGGCTGGAGTGGGCTAGGCTGAGCTGAGCTGGGGTGGGCTGGGGTGGGCTAGGCTGAGCTGAGCTGGGGGGGGGCTGGGGTGGGCTACCCCGATCTGAGCTTGCTCAAGCACCAGTGGTCAGTTGCTGGGTCAGCTGGGGCTGGCTGGCATAGGATGGCCTCCATTGGGTGACTAAGCTCTGTTCCATGGGGCCTCCCGTTCTCTGGTGGGCTGGCCCAAGCTGGTTCTCAGACAGAGATAAGCTCTGAGAGACAGAAGGCTTGACACCAGCATAGTGTCGTGCCCACCACATCCTACTGGCCAGAGCAAGTCATAGGCCAGGCCAGATTCACGGGGTGGGCACATGGGCCCCACCCCTTGCTGGAGGCCCTGCACAGTCACTGTGCCCAGGGTGTGGGCATCGGGTTGGGGCCAGGGGTTCCGTGGCTGGCTGTGCAATCCACCTCCCATGGCAGGACACGAGTGCATGGCCATCTGTGCAGAGCTGACCACCAGCACTGAGCATACGGCCCTAACCTGGGGCTGGGGCACAGTGTTGGACGGGATGCCCCTGGAGCGGGCGGTCTGGAGGGGAGTGGAGGACACCACCTTAGATCCAACAGTGGGAGGGCAGTGGGCTCTGATGGAGAAGGCGGGAGAAGGGTTCCCTGGGTAAGAGTCGGGCTGGAGTTTGAAGAGCGTGTAGGAGCTCACCTGCAGGCAGCAGGGGCCTAGCAGGGTCCTCCTGACTCCTGGGCCCCCTCGTGGGCCTGGAAGTAGAAGGCAGAGCTAGCCCAGCCCAGAGTTGAGGTAGGAGGGAGCCAGCGCTCAGGCAGCAGGCAGGCTGGCGCCCACGGTCAGGCACGAGCTGCCCCTGCCCAGGCAGCCCAAAGATTAAACAGACTTTGTTGGGATTACCACTGCCAATCAAGTTCAAGTGCATTTTTAAGAGCTTAATTTGCGGCCCTAGGTTTCGAATAAAATCATCAAGTCCAGTCGATTAAACTCATTAAGGCCGGTGGACTGGCTGGTGTTTGCGCTGCCATCAGATTCGGAGAATTAATTAGGGGCCTGTTATCCTTGTCGGGATTAGTGGAGCTAGCCCAGAGGCCTGGGGTTTCTGCTAAAAGATAGGCCCATAATCTCTTTAGTTGGGCCCGGGAGACAGATCTGGGCGGCTTCTGTGGAACGGAAAGCACCACGCCGGGCAACTTTGATCCTACTGTGTGCAGACCTGAGTCCCGGTGGCTGGGGGGTGGCAGGCTCCAGGGGGGAGGCCATCTTGTGGTGGCCAGGGTTGGCTGGCCAGGAGGCCACTTCGGATCACACATCCCCACAGGCCATCCCGACTTCCTCCCTAGTCCCATGATAACAAGGAGGGGGAAGGGCCCATGTAGATGTTGTCTGTTTGCTCCTTTGCCTTTCAAAAGTGCCCCCCATCCCAAGTGATGGGGTGCCAAGGCTTCATGTCCATGTCAACCAGGCCACGTGACCAAGCTGGCCACCAAGAGCACCTTAATCCCTTGGAAGGGTGCTGGTTGGTCTCCAAGTGGACATAGGAGCCATGAAGCACCAGCCAAAGCCATATGGGGGGCCCAAGCCCCAAACAGTAAGCCTAAAACTTCCAGGCCCTGCAGACCCTGCCTGAAACGCTGTCCCAGTCATCCCGGAGGACCATGGAGACAGAGAGAAGGATGAGTTTCTATTGACACTGGGCAGGTGTCTGGATCTAGCCACACCTGAAGCTTCTCTTTGGACTTTACAGTTATGTGAGCAGGTCCATTCCCCCTTTTCTGCTTAAGCCACATGGAACCAGGTCTCTCCCCATTGCAACCACAAAGATCTTGATGGATAGCCCAGATCTGAGGTCTCTGCCTCTAGAAGCATTAGAGCAGAGGAGGATTTTAGAAGGTCTTTTCTTCTACCTCTTTCCCATTTTATATATGGGGAAACAGGCCCAGAGACGGAAGGTGATGAGCCTAAGGTTGGCGAGAATGTTAATGGTGCTCTCTGGTTACTTAAGTCTGCCTTCCTGGAAGAGAACCTTCTGTGGGATCTGGTGGGGCCAGGGTAGGGGTGGGATGTAGCAGGGATCCTTTCCAGAAGCGGAGAGCAGCCAGAGGGAGGATGAGGTAAGACCTTCTGGAGGAGAGGAGGGAGGCAGAGCACCCCTTGCTGCCACCCCCCCATCCCCTTGGTTCCCAATAGCACTCATCCAGCATGGGACCGTGGCTGGCATCCCCCAGCTGGTGCTGGCGTTCGAGCCCTGACCCAGTGCTCTGTCTCCCTCCTGGGGTTGGCACAGCACAGGGGCTAATGGAGTGGACTCTGGAGTCAGATTGCCTGGGCTCCCGTTCCTCCCAGCCAGTCACCAGCATGTGATCTTGGGCTAGTCGTTGAGCTTCCATGTGCTGCCCTTTCTCTGTCTTCGTGAGGGGGCGCAGCCAAACCACATTCCCTGGAAAATACGAGGCTGTGCCTCCACACGGTCTGGCCCTGGCCAGCAGGGCGAAAGGAGGTAATGCTGGCGGAGCACAGGGCCTCGTGAGTGTCGCCTTCTACCTGCCTCTACCTGCCTCCTACCTGCCTCCTACCTGCTTCTACCTGCCTCTACCTGCCTCCTACCTGCCTCTACCTGCCTCTACCTGCCTCTCTGCTTCTGTGCTTGTCCCCCGCTGCCGTTCTCAGCACAACATTTTCCACGTTGTAAGTCTGATCATGTTCCTCGCATGCATAAAAGCTTCCGAAGAAGCTTACCAGGAGGCTGAAATATCTCGCTGTGTCCCATGTTCTGGAGAATTCGTATGGGTTAACAAACCCCCTGCACCCAGTGCAGGGACACGACCACCATTTTGTTGTAACCCTGGCTTCTGCGAGTCGGGACCTAGGGCGGGCCCTGGGGGACACAGAGCATTTCTGCTCCACCAGGCCGGGGCTCCGCTGCACTGTCGGCAGGAGCGCCTACCCCAGCTCTCTGTGAGGCTGGGCCTTCCTCACGGCCTGGTGGCTGGGTGTGGACAGCCAGGCGTGGGACCAGCTGGAAGTCACAGGGCCTGGCCTGACCTGGCCCCAGGAGGTACAGGACAGAGCACTTTCACTGTGTTCTGTTGGTTGAAGAAGGCACAGGCACACTCAGTGTCAAGGGGGAGGAGACATATGGAGGAGCGGCAGTGTTACACTGCAGGAGGGCATATATGATGGGAGACAGTGTGGTGGCTGTCTTCGGAAAATTCGAGGCTGTCTGGCCCTGACCATCTGAGGGAGCTACTCTCAGAACCCGAGTCCCTCTCTCCCTCTAGGGTCTCCCTCTCCCTCACTTGTTTCCAGGCAATGATCCCTCAAGCATGCTGAGTGCATGCTGCCTCAGGGCCTTTGCACTTGCTGTTTTTGCTGTCTCCACAGGGCTGGCTCCTTCCACTCCCACAGTTCTCAGCTCAGTTGTCACCTCCTTAGAGAGGCCTCTGTGACCCTTCTCTAAGAATGCTCTAGAAAAGCACCATCAACAGAAAGATAATGCAAGCACGTATTAATTGAACATTTTACCATAGCACATTAAAAAAATTAATTTAAGTTTATATATTTACCTATGTATTTTATTTTTATCTTTGGTGTATTTTATTATTATTTTATTATATTACCATTCAATATGTAATCATTATAGAAATATTAATGAGATATTCTTACCTTCTTTTTATTGTACTAAGCCTTAGAAATCTGGTGTATAATTTATGCTTTTTGCACGTGTTACTTCAGAAGCTAGATTTTCTTTGGAAGTACTTGAGCTGCACTTAGATTTGATAAAATGTACTGTTGAAAAGGTAGATTTACATACCCAAGTTGTTCCAAAATATTTTAACTGATTAGAGCATCTTTTTACAGATTTAAATTACTTTAAAATTCAATAAAATGAAAAACACAGGTCTCCAGTCTCACTGGCCACATCACCAGTGACCAATAGTCATGTTTAGCAGATACAGAGCATTTCCATCATCACGGAAGGTTCTACGGGACTCTGATGTTCTAGAACAGTCCCTGCACTCTTGTCTGAGTAACACTCACCACTGTCTGCATCCATCTTCCTGTGTGTGTGCACTTGCTTATCTTCTCTAGCTTCCTCCAAACTGTAAGCTCCACGAAGGCAGGAACTATGAGGTTTTGCTCCCACCCAGAGAACCGTGCCCGTCACATACAAGGTGCCAGACTGTAGCTGGGAAAGGTATACATGAAACTAAATCCAGCCCCAGGCTTCCTGTTCTCCACAAATGCTCAGCGCAGCTTTACTGTAACTCTTACAGAGGAGGAGGCTTAAAGAGGCAGAGCCAGTTCCCAAGGTGGCAGAGCTAGAGAGTGCCAGGGCAGAATGAGGCCGGTGTGTCCCATGCCGAGCGTAGTTCTGCCTCCCCCAGGCCAGGTGGCTTCCCAGATGAGAGGGCATGGCCCCAGCCCCGGAAGCCTATAACCCCTCGGGGCAGATGGACATGAACAGGACGCGGAAAATGCTGCAGGGGCATGAGGGAAGCCTTAGTGGTGAACTCCATCCACGTATGGAAGGAGGCTTCATCAAAGAGAGGACAATTGTTTCAGGGACAGGAGGGACAGTGAGCTAACTCACACTGGCCCAAGAATACAGCGTTTATGGGCTTCCATGGCAGAAGGGGAGTGTGGCTGGGGGGTGGGGTCGGCAAGCCTCCTCTCCGTCCCTCCATTCTGCTTCCCCGTGTGTTGGGTCTCCTCCTGAGCAGCTCTCCCAGGCCATGACACGTGACACTCCAGAGAGAGAGAGAGAGCAGCCCCCACAAGCCCCAGCATTGTGCCTTGTTTGGCATCTGGCTCTGGCAGGGTCACGTGCCCGATGACTAACTCTGGTCAAAGAGACACAACGCCCTGCCTGGCTAGGCTGAATCACACCTAGGAACTGGGCCTGAAGGCAGCTCCAAGACAACTACAGGGCCTGGGAGTTAGGGGGGCGTCATGAACACGGGGCAGTTACTCTGCATGCCAGGTGGGCAGAGACCAAGGGAGTGTGGACAGGAAGCTGGAGCCATGGGCAGGAAGAACCACACAGGAGAGGTGGGGGGGTCTTTGCAGCTGAGGGAGCAGTGGGAGGCAAAGCCGGGGTGCCCTGGGGGCGGGTGGCAGGTACTGAGTCTGAGGCCCCACTGATCATGGGGACGACAGCACTCTGCGAACTATGAAGTCCTCTGCAAACTGCAGTTAGGACACCCCCTGGGGGAAGGGGATGAGCGCCCTGGGGTCGTCCCTGTCTGCCAAGTACAGCCTCACCTGCTTGCTCCAGATCTGAGTTGGTCAGGACACACCATCCTCCCGGCTGCGGAGGTGGGCAGTCAGAGATGGGGAAGACCCTTTCCAGGCGTGTTAGCAGAGACCAAGGGTCTGGGGGCTGTTGGTGGCGTTTCCTTTGCCATTAGATGTCGTGAAGGAAGTGTATTCCCCGTGACAGGGGAAGTCGAGACAGGCAGAGGGTGCGGGGTGCTGAGGACACTGCAGGAATTTGTGTCCCCTAGCGCCCCAGACACACGGACCAATATCAGAGGAGCCTGGACCCCGGCCTTAGCCTCCCGGACCAGAGAGCACATGTGGCTGGGAGGAGGCCCGGTGTCAAATGCTCAGTAATGCACATCCCCTTGCCCGCCTTCCACGGGGCCTGGCCCTGATTCTGTCCCCAAGACAGCGCCCTCCTGTAGAGTGGGTATGAAACCCCCCTGTGCAGTTGTTGTTATGCGTGTGCACGTGTGTGCGTGTGTGTGCAGTGTTCACTCAGATCGGACGTCTTCCTCAGGTGGGGAGTCTGCGGTGCAGCCTTCGAACACACTCAGCATGAGCCTGGCTTAGCGATGACCATGACCAATGCCCAAGTTAGGGCCCCGCTCTGAGCCTGTGCCTTCTATTGGCTCATGCTGTCCCCACTGCAGCCCAGGGAGTTGTCCCCAGGGAAGACGCCAGGCTCACAGAGGGGCTGCCTTGCAGCCGGCTTCGCCCAGGAAGAACTGCTCTGGCCTGAAGCTGGGCCCGGCCCCCACCAGCTCCGGAGCAGCCTTTCCCTGTGCCCCTCCCCACCCCGCTCACTCCAGGCAGGGCTCTCCTGGGGCCTTTGCTCTCCACTGATCAACACGCCTAGAAATTCTCCTCTGATGGTTTCCCTAGCAACCAGCCCCCAGGCAGCTGCCCTCGGTCAGCCTGCTTTCTGATCTGAAACCCAGCTCCTCAAAGGCACTGCCAGCATCTCTGGTGCCAGGATCCTCTGGTCAAGTGGGTGATGCCGAAGCGGCTTCTTGGGGCCCCCGGGACCTTGGGTCATGTCCACCTGCAGAGGCTGCAGGGTTGTGGAGGATACCGACCCGAGTGGACCATCTGTTGTGGGCCAGGGCAGGGAGCTGGCCCCCATGTGTGACCACCGGCGACTCGGGCACTGGGCCATCAGAACAGGTACCAGAGTTAGAAGCCAGCACTGGGCCAACTGTGACAGCCCTGGGGAGCAAGTCTTCTGCTGTAGAGGGACCGCACTCAGAGAGGGGAAGAGGCACTCGCCCCGTTGGGGTGGGAACTTTGCTGTGTGTGAGTACAAAGTCCCTGTCTGCCCAGAAAGGCAGGCCCTAGACAGGTGGGCCCCAGGGGGTCCCTGGAGGTGGGGACATTGACAGGCCCTCTGGTTTCTGGGAGACTGTGGGCTGCGGGGGACCTGAGCAGAGGCACATGGGGCTGGTGCAGATGAGGGAGGCAGTAAGGGAGTGCAGGTGGGCGTTGTTCAGGGCTTGGGGGTGCTGGGAAGCTCCTGGAAGCCCCACAGCAGCACTCCCGTGTCTGGGAAGCCATGCAGGCACCTTGACCCTCAGGAGGGGGGCAAGGCTACAAGTCAGCCACCCAAAGTGGAGACAGACTCCCTCCTTGAAGCACGTGCTGTCCCAGCTGCTGGGGGCTGTCGGCGGGTACCCTCAGCGTCACCCCAGCAGCAGGTGGCCCCAAACTCCCCTGCTTTTCCAGAGCCGGGGCTAGCCCTCCATGGGGCTCCTCAGAGAATCCGACTCTGCATCTCTTGGGGCCCATTGGCCTCCTGCCTCAGTGGCAGAGAATTCTCTCCTGCTTGGTGACTCCAGTTGCCATCTCTTTGCAGGTAAGGGGTCAGGACAGGCATGGGCCCAGTTCTAAGGCCTAGGGAAGTTGGCCAGGGGCTTTGGGGAAGGTCTCCGGGAAGACAGAGCCTCCTGCAGACCCAGCCCCTCCTCCTGCCTGGGTGGGGAACCTGCTGATGCAGCCTCTGATAGACCCCAGCCCAAGTGGAGTGGAGAGGTCCCTACAAAGGCAAAAGGGGATGGTCCCAGAGACCCCCCATTGGGGCCTGGCCTTCTTCCAGACTGAAGCCTTAAAGCCGACTTTGCTTTGGAGTGCCCCCTTCCTGTATCAGCGCTCACAGGTGGGACGCCTGTCCTTCCCCCGGCAGTGCCTGGCTCAGGCAGGATGATTCTGAGCGTGGGTCTGTGGTTCAGGGCTGGAATCAGCACGCCTGTCCCTCCGGCTACCATCGTCAGTTCCGCGGTGATATCAGGAACCCCGCCAGATCCACGACTTCCGCCTGGCATTTCTGTGGAACTCCTGGGACGGAGAAGCTCTCTTGCCCAGGCTCATTCCTGGACCTCTGACAATTCCGGGACCTTGGGTCATGTCCACCTGCAGAGGCTGCAGGGTGGACATCTCACCCCTGTGGGAAGAAGCCCCTTCCTTCGCCCAAAGTGAAGACAAACCGCCTGAGAAAGGGAGAACCACAAGTTCTTGGTGTTCTTTTGGCCCCCGGGTCTATGAGTCGGGCTGTGCTCTCATTGGCTGAAGGAAGCTTGAGCAGGCATCCTGCCACTGGCAACCAGGAAGGCCAACTGAGGCACCAGTGAAGGGACATTCCGGAGACTGCGTGTGCCTCCTGACTTCCCTGGTCACTCAGGGCTCTGCCTGGGTGCCGGGCCCCCTGGTGCTCCTCGTGCCTGGCGCCCATCCACAGCCCTTCCCCTTCTGTGCTCATCAGAGACCCCACAGTTTATGTTTATGGCTCAAGGGCGGGCCCAACTGTCAGTCATTTGAACCTGGCTCCCCGGTCTCTGCAGAGGCTGTCCCGCTGCCCCTTCCAGTGCGGGATGCAGGGCTGAGAGCCACCCTGCTGATAAGCCTTCTTGGCCACCACCACCACCAAAGTAAAGCCACAGAAAACACTGGTACTTTACATCCGCTTAGCAAGGATGGAGACTCCCCAGAGGAGTGCAGGTCCCCACAGCAGACGTGTGCAACAAGGGCTGGTGGGCAGGAAAACGGGCTCACCGTGCTGGGGGTTAATTTGGTTCCATAAGAACGTTTACACCTTTGGACCCAGAAATTCCACATCTCGGGATCAATCATAAGGCAATACTTTCCCGGTACCAAAAAAGAGGCTGTATGTTCGTTGCGTGAGCCAGCCTATTTTGGCTCTCCAGAGACAATTGTTAGATATTTGGGAAAATTTGCCAGCCAACTGTTAAACATTGTTGCAGGAGGAGTATTTACACCACTGAAATCGACAAATGCTGCAAGTCAGAGCCTTTTATCTTTTCTGGGGAGCTAGTGTAGCAAGCAGCCTGCCCCCGGCTCCCAGGGCATATTCCGTAGCCCTGGGATAAATGGGGCTCATCCTCATGAACCAGGAAGGAACGACCCGCAGTGTATGTTGTTAACTGAACAAAGCAAGCTGCGTGCTGCCATTTGTGGGGGAAACAGAGGGAGTATTGTCATGTGTGTGTGACCGGTGTGTGGGATATCCTGGCAGGAACAGAAAACTGGGTACCAGTGGTTGCCTTGGAGGCTAAGGAAGTGGGGATCAAGGACGGGAGGGACACTTACTATCTTCTGTATACTCTGTTATAGTCTTGGAGGTATTTACCATATCCAGATTTTTTTTTTAATTTGAAAGACAATAAAAAAGGAACAATCTTTTGAAAATTGTGTTCATCTCAGTGCTGTTCATGAGTGAAAACATAAGAAGCAACATAACTGTCCAATTAAAGGGGATTGTCAAGACAAAGCACGGTAATTCATCTGGTGGCACAGTACACCAGCCTTCTAAATGGATGCCTACAAATTATTTATTATGACATGGAGACTACTAATGAGAGTTTACCTGAAAAAAAGCTGATTATATAATTATATATCCAGTCTTATCTTGACTGTAAAAATTAACAAAACAGAAAACTGGTGGTAAATATGTCAAACCACGGACAGTGTGTTTTGGTTGGTGTTATTTTGGGCAATTAACGTTTTCTTTTTCTCCCTATGCTTTTCAAATTTGCCATGTTGAATATGGATTCCTTTTATAATCCACCCCCCAGATCTTGATTTTATTAGAAGAGCCGAAGCCAGGCAAATCGGATGCCCCAGACTCTGGGTGGGTCCTACCATCCTTGTCGTTGGGCCAGGGTCTGGCTGAGCCCTGCCGGTGTCGGTCTGTGGCTTCTGCAGCCTCTGACCGCCCTGCCCCACACTGGCCCTGGTGGTGGCCCCGGCCCCACCTCTCCCTTCTGAGCTTGAATCCCAGGAGGCGTGGGCTCCTTCTCCAGTCACCTCTCAGCCCCCTGCTGCGCCCTGAGGCCAGGGGAGGGAGGGCGCAGGGTGGGCGCTGCAGAGTGGGGGCGAAGACAGACCTCCCTCCCCTGTCACCTTGTCAGGACGGTTAAACACAGTGATGCATATGTGCTGCCGCAGGACTCAAGGAACAAATGTTAATTTTTAAAAAGTCAAATTGGATCTGGCTTGGGCAAAGGAGGATGGGAGATCCTATTTCAGTCATTCTGGGGCCGGGCTCGCCCTTCTCTGTGTTTTAGGAATCCCAGGAGAAGCTGGGAGGGTCTCATGAGTAGCCCAGGGAGGGTGCGGTGGGCTCTCCGCTGCTTCTCTGTGCCCAAGCCTGGGCCCTCCTTTCAGACCAGGCATCTCTCCTGGGAACTCAGAATGTAGTCACTCCCCGAAGCACGTGCATGTGCACACACACATCCACACACACGCAAAAGGCTGCCTGTCTGCTGTGCCTGAGACGCTCATTCTGGTTCCCGAGAGCCACTTGCTAAATATTCAGGCAAAGTTGCCCGTCCCCGGGGGCTGGAACTCTGAGCAGTTGCCTTTTTGTGCCTTCGCTTTCTCATCTGTGAAATGGGGCCATTGACAGCACTTAGCCCATTAAGTGAGGCAATGCAGGCGCCGAGCTTAGCACTGTGCCAGCACTAATAGGTACTACAGATGTGGCCGGGCCTGTCCCCTGACCTGGGACTGGCCCCATGAATCCAGGGGTCTCCTCCCCCCATTGGGATCACTGTCCTTCATTTAGCCCCTGAGCCTCCCACACCTGGACGGTCATCCTTCCTGAGCCCCAGGCTGTTAACTGGAGACTGGACACCTCCTTACACCCCTAGCCCTGATGCTTTGTCTGTTTGTAATTTGGGGCTAACATTTAGACCTCTGCGTATTTCACACAAGTCCTAATTTCTGGCTTCCCTTGAACCACAGGAGCCAAGGGGCCAGGCTTGGCACCTGGGATGCAGCTAGGGACTGGGGGGGCCAGCCCTGTGGGCATGGGACCTGCAGTCCTTAACCTGACTGGCTTTCTGAGAATGGAGGCTTCTCGATGCTTCTGTGAGCTGTGGGGTGCCCAGAACTGAGGAGGGGAGGCACAGACAACTCACAGGGTCCCCATCTCTCCTGAGCCCTGCGTCCCTGGGGACACCGTCCTGCCCCCAAACAAAGTGCTGGCCGGGTGGGCTCAGGAAATGGCCGGTTCCTGTCCTCCCACCTTCCCTGAGGACAGCAAGACGCTGGGGAAGGCGTGGCCTCGAAATTCACTCTCTATCACCCCCCCCCCCAGTGTCTTGTTTTTCCTCCCGAGTCCCAGGTGTGTAGACCTGAGTGCGAGCAGGAGCAGTGACATCACGGGGCCGCCGCTGGGAGTGGCCCCGGTGCCAATCAAAGCACTGACCTCCAGGTCATGTGGCAGGTGACAGAGATGACCTCTAGGCCCAAGGGACACAATTTCCTGAATATTTAGCAATCCCCAGGAGAGAGGCTGGCAGGTGACAGGCTGGAAGCTGGAGCTCCGAGTGCCCTGCAGATGCCCCAAGCGGCTGCCCCTTCCTGCTGGCCTTAATCTGACAGGCTAAGCCCCATCCCCCTTGAGCCCATGTCCCCTGCCCGCTGGCTGCCAGCATCCTCTCCCGACAGCTCCCATGGCCTGTTACAGCTGATATCCTGCCTCCTTGTTTCCACGTGGTCCTTCTGCACGTCCACATATTGTCACCACTCTCGGCATGTGAGTGGCATCATTTACATTGATTAATGACACCCCAGAAGCCATTGAGTTTCTGTCTCACTCTGAAATCTCCATTGTGCCTCTGGAGGTCCTGCAAGCTACAGCTGTGATGGGCCTTAGCTTCTGCTAAGTCCTGCAGGCAGTGTCTGACCCCAGTGTCTGGCCAGTGGTCCACTGGGGCTTCTGACTCATTCTCCCTATTGCCTGCTCTGTGCCAAGCTCCAGGCGGGGCTACAGACATAGAGATGGACACAAGTTTCCACCCCTATCTTCGAGGAATGCCTGGGCTGGTGGGGTGGGTTGGGGGACACACAAATGTATGCAAACTATTAGAACCCAGAGTGGGAAGTGGTCCCTGCTACAACCTCACCCAGCCTGCAGGCCAAGAAGGCTCCCTGGACAGCGGGGAGTCTTGGAAGATGTGCTTTGCAGATGAGGGGGAAAGCTCCAGACAGCAGGAGTAGCAGCTGTGAAGGTGATGAGTTTAGGGCAGTGGGGGAGGAAGGAAGGGAGGGAGGGGCTGGAGGTGGGGAGGGACGAAGAGGCTGTGGCTGGGCAGGGCCACACGCACAGGCCGCTCCTCTTCCAAGGGCACCAATGGTGCCACCAGAGTCTGAGGCCAGTAGAGGTGGGACCAGGGCTCTGACCTCAGCCCCACCACGTCCAGCCAAGTGGGCTTGGGCATGTCGCATCCCTCTCTGAGCCTCAGTTTCCTCATCTGTGAAATGGGGCCAGTGAGAGCTTGAGTCCGGCGCTGTCCATGCAGGGACCACCACGGGAGCTCCCAGAAGACTTTGATGAAATGCCACAGCAGGCTGAGGTTGGTTCTGTCCACTGGGGGCATAGCTCACAGAACTCCTGGGGAGGTAACGCTTGCAGAGATCCCTGGCAGGTCTGCTTCCCTTGGTGCCCCCAGGAGGAAGAAGGAAGATGTAATAGTTTCCTTCTCCTCTGTCGCCAGGCACAGGTCAGCCCCAGCTCTGTCCCCCTCCCCAGGGAGGTCAGTACCATAGGAAGAAGGTCAGAGGGGCAGGGCAGGGGACTGGGGCTCGTGTTGTCTCTTCTCAAGCAGCTCTAGTATCTGATTGAGGATAGTAACTGTTCCTTTTCAGGTTGCTATTACTGCATAACAAACCACCCCAAATGTAAGGGTGTAAATCCATCTTCTCCTGCTCCCAGAGTCTGGATCTGAATGCAGGAAGGGCACTCGAGGCACGTGCTCCATGCTGTCTGGCCTCAGCTGGAAAGTTTGAACCTGGGGCGACTCATCTGGAGGCTTCTTCACACACACATCTTGGTGGGGGACACTTGTGGACCAGGGCTGCCTGTGGGGCTGCTTCATGGGGCCCGGAGTCCCTCACTGCATGGTGGCCTCAGGGACTCAGACTCTTACGTAGAGCCTCTGGGCCTCAAAAGCAAGCGCTCCAAGCCTCTCCTGACCTGGACTCAGGCGCTGTGCCGCACCACCCTACCTGCACTCTCTTGGCTGAGCCGGTCCCAAGCCCATCCAGAGTGGAGACGCAGGGCCCACCTCTTGCTGCGAGCAGCGCTAAGGAATCTGCAGACACGTTTGAGGAGCACTTTGTATGAATCAGGACATTATGTGCTTTCTAGGATTCTTGGCAGAACTCCCTTCCCAGAAGCTCCTCAACTGGATGCTTGACGTTCTACAATTAGTGTTTCATTTCTTTGACTTGAGGGTCTGATCCCTGTTAAAAATATTACATCCCAATAAAAGTCTCACCTTCAGTCTTCTTCTTCACGATGGCCTCAGATCCTCCCCATGAAAGATCTTGCATCAATCCCCGACAGATCCCAACATCCTGGAAGTAAACGTCGGGCAATCGAGCCCATTTACCTCTCCTGCACCTTCTTCCTCCTTCTCCACTCCTTACACTGTATACCCTTTCCACAGCCTAGGACTTGGACCCTGTCCCTTTCTGTACCTGGGAAACATCTCCTGAGACCTAGCATCCCTCGGGCAGGTCCAGCCCCTCCCTGTTCTAGGCATCCTTTTTTGCCATTTTGCTCATTCCCCCAACTTGGACCCTGTCTATCGCTGGCCCCCAAAATGTGTACTCTCTGGGGGCACAGTGCCCGCTATCTGAGCCAAAATAATTTGTAAGAACCCACTGGGTGCTTGGTGCTGGCCTAGCTGGGGTTTTCAGCCAGAATGCCTACCTGCCACTTCTCCTCCATATGGCCCGGGCTTCCTGGTGACAAGGTGGCTGGGTTCCAAGGGTGAGTGTCCGAGGGAGAGAGAGAGAGTGCCAGGTGGAAGCCACAGAAGCCACATTGCCTTTTAGGACCTAGCTTTGGAAGACTCACAGAGTCACTTCTGTTGTATTCTACTGCTTGACTGTTCGGGCGGTTGCCTATTGATGTCACATTGTAAGATGGGCTTTGTTGGTGTGACCACCATTGCAAGACACAATCTACTACCATGGGTTTGTTGTGAGGAGTTAGTTAGATGATCCTTGTAAGGAACAAACCAGTGTAACCTATCAGTGCCTAAAAAATGTTCACTATTATTAGCAAGTTCTGGAAGGATTGATGCCTGGCACTGTTGGAGCTTATTAAGGGAGACCTTTCCTTGTCTTGGGGAAGGATGGTCATGGAAGATTTTCTAAAGGAGATAACATTTTAGCAGAGATCTGAGGCAAAGTGTCAGGGGAAGGAGCTCCAGGCAGAGGGAATGGCATATGCAAAGGCCCTGAGGCCAGTGTGTGTGTTTTGTGTATGTTGTGTTGTGTGTGTGTGTGTGTGTGTGTAGTGAACTGAAAAGAAATGTGTGCTCAAGGACTGTTTTTTTTAGGACTAAATGAAGAAATGAAGTCTTGTCTCTTTTCAGGGTGAGGAGGACCAGCCCATATTTTCAGCTGCAGCAGGTGCCTGAGGCTGGCCAGGGTGTTTGTGTGGGGGGCAGTGAGTGAAGCCTCAGTGCACCTGCTCCCACAAGGTTAAGGGGGCAGCGGGTGGAGGCTCTCCACACACAGCCTCTGACCCAAGGAGCCTGCCCAGCGCTACGGTTACCGCCCACCCTGAATACCCAAGCCTGAGGCCGAGGAGAGTGGGTCCCCTCCCTCCCAACTTAGCAGACCCTAGCCTTCACTCCAGGACAGCTGCTCACCACCCCAGCTCTGAGGGTGAGCTCTTGGGCTTCAGGTTAAGGCAGTCTGAACTCCTGCCAGACCCCAAGATCTTTGCACCCCCGAGTGCTAGGATGGGGGCCGGGGCATAACAGCTCAGCCCTGCCATGGGTGGGAGTGGGTGACTCTGAGCTGCCCCCTCCTGGTCCCTCATGCCACTGCCCAATTCAGTGGGAGGGAAGGTTACCTCCTAGGGCTGCTGTCAGCAGGAGAGAGATTTAATTGCAGCCTGCGGGGGACCCTCAGAGGCACTGACCTCCCTGGTCACACCCCAAGCTTGGGACTCTTTAATTAAAAACAAAACGCTGCTCGGAGGAGCCCCGTCAGCCTGGTGAGCAGAGCTGGGCTGGCACGGCCACCACGGGATGGCCAGCTGACCCTCCTCAGGTGGGTGGGGGTCTGTAGCCTTCACAGAGGGTGGCGGTTTGGACTCTGGTTGCTGTGTTGTTGTTTTCTGATCCACCGGCTGTGAAGAGAACAAAACGAGTCCCGGAGCTGACCTTTCTTGAAACCCACCTCCTTGTGGATACTCCAGCTCCTTTTCCTGGTTGGCATGGCTGTGAGCCATGCCGGTCAGGGCTGGGCTAGCTCCGTGGCTTGTGCAAGACCCACGCTGCTGGGGCATCCCTGGTCCTTCTTCCCCAAACCAGAGCCTTTATCCATTGGGACAGCACAGCATGGAGGCTGAGATCAGACCCTGAGCCTATGACTTCCTGACTGTGTGACCTTGGGAAAGTCATTCAACCTCTCTGAGCATGGTTCCTCACCTGAGCAGCAGGGAGAGCCACCGAAGCTTCCTGAGAATGCCCGAGAGCTCAAGCACAGTGCCAGGTGTGGACCCAGCTCCTGTCCTCGTCCCACCCTCTGCATGGGCCTGGGGCTGGGGTGCCCAGTCCTGCCCACGTGCACACTGACTGCTTAGCCCCTGCAGGGCCTGCATCTCCCTGCTCCTCTGCCTGAGGTCCCTCTCCTGTGCCAGACGAGCCTAGCAGCCTGGAGGTTTATCGATTCTGTGCCCCCAGAGCAGCCTTCTATCAACAAAGGACCGGAGCTGATAGATGAATACTCCAGCTTCTCCATCCTGCAGCCCCATGGTGGGCAATTTTTTTCCTGTAAATTTGGTTATATTATTTTTATTTTATCTTGTATAGTTCTTTTTATCCTTAGGTTTATCTCAAAAAAGATATATTGTCTAATTATTGTTTTTTTCAAAATTTTTAATTGTGGTAAAGTGTACATAGCATAAAATTACCATCTTAACCATTTTTAAGTATAGAGTTAAGTACATTCACACTGCTGTGTAACAAGTTCCAGAACTTTTTTCATATTGCAAAACAAACTCGGTCCCCATAAACATGAACCTCCCCTTCCTCTCTCCCCTCCAGCCCCAGGCAACCACCATTCTATTTTCTGTCTCCCGGAATCTGACTGCTCTAGGGACCAGAATTGCTGGATCATATGCTATTTTTATGTTCACCATTATTCTACATAGTTTCGATTTGCATTTACCTACTGATCAGTTTCTAGAACAAAACCTGTATTTTTTTCAGGGCTGTTTGGATTGTGACAGAACGTTTAAACTACTTCTAACAAAAATGAAAACTTATTGGCTCCTGTAACTAAAAGTCCAGGATGATTTTGGCTTCAGGCATGGCTGGATCCAGGTGTTCAAATGATGTCTCTCACCTCTTGGCTCTGCTTTCTTCTGGGTCGAATTCATTCTCAGGCAGGCTTTCCCATGTAGTAGCCAAGGGAATGACTGATAACTTCGGGGTGATAATCTTCCAAAAAAGAAAAGATGTCTCGTTCCCAATAGCTACTCTAAGAGTCCTAAAGAGGGTTCCCAGTGGGCTAAGTGTGAAAACCCTCAACTGGTCACTGCAGTCAGGGGTATGGAGCAGTCTGACTGAACAGGCATGGGTCAGGAACTGGGCTGGGCCATGAACACTGAGAGTGGGCCCCCAGAGCAGGTGCCCACTGCTGGCATCAAGCTGGTGCTGCCCTCTCTTGGGCTGCTTTGCTGGGGTTCCTACCTTGTCATGCAGCCTTCGAATCGTCCTGGCTCCCCATTCCTGAGCACATAGTCACCTGTCCTCCTGACGCCACCCTCCTATCAGGGCAGCTCCTCGGCTGCTGTCCGGTTCTGGGAACTGAGAGGAGGCCATTGGCAGTAGAGGACATGGGTTTGGCGGGTGACTGAGCAGGTGTAGGGAGTAAGCATCCTCTGGCGGGAGGGGATGAGGGCAGGGCCAAGCATGTGCAAAGCAGGTGGCAGATGGCCATTTGAGCCAGGACCCTAGCTGGCAGCTGGGGGTAATGGGAGGTGGGTGGAGTCTGGAAGAGGCCTGTGGAGACCCTGAAGAACATCCAGGACCAGCTCTCAAGGCTAGGCTTCAGGCCATTCAAGAGAATCCATGTTGGATTCTGGGGTTGTAGAGATACCCAGAGACACCCAGACACCTTGAGAGGCTGCACTGTGCTGAGGAAGACAAATAATTAGGCAGGTAACTTGAATGACTCTCTCTGTGGAGACAGTGATCCCTAAAAGAGTATTGAAAGCACTCTGGGGACAGGGGCTGGCTGAGCAGATGTCTTTGACTCCCATATGATCCAAGAATCCCTTAGATGTGGGGTGGGACTGTGGCACTCAAGGAAGACTCTGGCATCCCAGGGTCAGGCCCATGCAAGGCCAAGACGAGAAGGCAGGGTTGCCCCCGTGCCCCTGACTCCCACTCCCCCTGGGTGGGCCCGAGGGGGGCAGACCACCTAAGCCGAGACCCCAGTACACCTGCAGAGGAGGGGCAGACGTGTGTGTTTTATAATCAGAGTGAATTAGAAGTCATATTGCACCGGGAATTCTCCTCTTCCAACTTTGCAAACTCTCTCGAGATAATTGGAGGCCCCCTGGTGTGTCAGAACCCAGGGCTGGGAATCCTGGGGCGGGGGGCAGAGAATCGCTGAGAGAGGAGCCATCTGTTCCCCTTCCTGGCTCTCGGGAACCACAGATTTTAAATGTGCTGGTTAAGTTGTTTCTTCCCGAAGTCTTCCCATGCCCGGGGATGTTTTTGAGATGGATGGCTCACCCCAGGAACCAGCTAGGTCACTCCTCTCATGCTATAGATGGGAAACTGAGGCCAGAGAGAGGAAACTACATGCTCAGAGCTCTGGGCACTGGGGGAAACGAATGGAGGAAGCAGATAGGGTAACTGCCCAGCAAAGGATGACCCTGCAGGAGATGAGATCGGGGGTCTCTGCTCCTTGGGAGAGCACCAGGCCCATACTGGAAGTTAGGGAGTAGGGAGCAGTCAGGGGGGAAGATGTCATGCCCTCTTTCAAGGTCATCGAAACAAGCCCCTGACGCATGCCGGCCCCTCCGGCCCCCAGCTTTGTTTTTTCTCACCCACCAGCACAGCCTCCCTTCTCAGATCTTGGCTTTCTGGTGAGCGCTAAGTTGCAAAATGAAATCACAAATTCAGTACACTGGGGCTCAGTGGGGATAACAGCTTGATGTGTTAGTGCTTCACCTACCCACCGAGACACACACACACACATGCACGCGCACACTGGGTTTAATAGTGGATGACGCCTGAATTGAGAACTTACAAACTCAGTTGCCTACAGGGGCCAGTAGGTGACACAGATGAAGGACATGGACTATAGGGAATAGTGGAGACTGTGGTAAACACCCAACTAAATGGGGAAACCGTGCTGTTTCCTGGCAACTGTTCCATGCCACAATGCTACCTCAGGGGGATAAATCTTTGGATATTCCAAAAGAAATTGGTGATTCCGATTTTTAAACAAGCGTTTCACATTTTTGAATGTTGGCAACTTGTTCACATTTCTGTAAGGCATTAAGTGGGTCTGCAGGCTGGATTTGTGCTGGGGTGCCTTCAGCTGAGAAAGGGATCTGTGTTGGTGATAAAAATACTGAGTGGAGAGGGAGGGGGGCAGAAACATTTTAGCGCCTGGCAGTTAGTAAACTCCTAGAAGCAGTGGGATACAGAGATAAACTAGACAAATGCAGGGCTCGTGTCCTAGTGGGGAGTTTGCTGTGGTGGTACAAATAACCCCGCTGGTCGTTATTTAACTACAGGGTACAGGTCCAACACTTGGCGGAACCGGCGTGGTGCTGGGGGATGTCTCACTCTGATTTCATGAGCCCCTCAGGGGCCCTGCTCTCCCGCTCCGAAGCTGAGCTGACACCTGCTGGTAGACTCTTTGTAACTCTGGAGAGAGGGAACAGAAAAGGAGAGAGTGGATCGTGCCGTGTCATCTGTGCCCGCCATGGTGCCAGCACTCCACACACGACCCTCAGCGCTGGGTGGCCTTCCCACGGCCAGGTAAGGATGAGCAAGCCCTGCAGCTCTAGCCTCATTGAACAGACACTCCTATGTCCTTCATGCTGAATACTTACCTCGAGGGTGCCGTGGAGCAAGACTGAAAGAAATGCAAATCCTATGTACTTGCTGTGCACCTGTTTCCATGAGCCCCGACTGGTTTTGTCACTGGGGTCTTCAGCACCCTCCGCTGTAAAGGGGCAGCCACGTTTTTATATGAGCCCACTTCGCTGGCTATGGTGGGCGCCGCGATGGGTTGTGGGCCTGAGCCTGGCCAATTAGAGAGCTGCCCTGGGAAGTTTTTCCACCGGAACTCAACAGGAACAGCAGAAGCCACCAGTGGCCACGTGTCTCACGTGGCAGAAGAAGCCGGCTTGCCACGAGGGGGCAGGAGCCCACCAATCACAAAGGCGCCCACATGGGAAGAGGCGGGGTACCCCGGTTCCTGATGTGTCCCTGTCCCTCTTTTTATGAGATACCTTTCTAATAACTATCTTTTTAAATTTTAAAAAATATTTTTAAATTATTTTAAAATTTAATTAAAAAATTGAACATTTTAACCAATTTTAAGTGTCCATTTCAGTGGCATCAAGTACATTCATGTTGTGCAGCCATTCCCACCATCCATCCCTAGAACTCTTCATCCTCCCCAAACTGAAATTCTGTCCCCATGAAACACTAACTCCCCGTTCCCCTCCCCCAGCCCCTGGCACCTCCCCCCGCCCCATTCTCCTTTCTGTCTCTAGGAATCTTAGACTCGACTCCAGGGACCTCATATAAGTGGAATCACACAGCATGTGTCCTTTGTGACTGGCTGATTTCACTTACCACAATGTCCTCAATTTAACAACTGCATTTTGCCCCAGCAAGTTCAAGTGGGGATTTTGTTGCCTGCGACCAAAACGGCACTGATGACTAATTCAGTCATGACTTTTTTCTAGCAACTGAATTCAAACTGCTTTATAGAACATTGTTGAGAGAAACACCTCTGTATAAGGTCAGTACCTTTCTTCCATGAAATCCAACTGGTTCAGTTTGCCTGACGGAAATGTTGATTTTTCTTTCATTTTTTTCTTCTTTCGGTTGTCTCCAGTCTCATCTTGCACACAGCCTCGCCGCCTACGGTGACCGGCTTCGCTCTGCTCTGGCCCACAGACGCTGGCTAGCTGGGACATCCCCCCGGGAGGTGTGGCGGGGGCGCCGTGTGTGCGACACGGCCTCAAGTCTGACACTGCTTATGATGTGTTCCTCCGGGTGCAGGTCGGACAAGGATGGGACCATTCTCAGGCGGGTTGCCTCTTTTCCTCTCCGCCCTTGGCAATTCTCAACGCCAACATCTCTGCTAGATCTCCGTCATCTCCATGGTTTACGCCACCTGGCTTTCTGCCGACACACAGATTCAGGTGCCAGCAGGGTCAAATATTTCGCCACGTGCTCGGTGATCCCAGCGACTGCTGCCTGCCTCCTGCATTTGCCTGCCTGAGTCCTCTTGTCTGCCGGAGCCTTGTCCCCAGCCTGCCCTTGCTCGGGGCGGGGGCGGAAAACAGAAGTCAGCATTCAATGGACCACACATCAGGCTTGGAGTCTGGGATGCGTTGGGAGGACACTGAGGCCAAGGTCACATTTGGATTCAGTGTAGGTGGGGGAGTGAAGGCAGGGGCTCCGTGGGGCCCACCGGTGCAGGGGACCAGGTAGGGGTGGTTGATGAGGTGGCATAGGGTATTGCCGATCATTCAGAGCAGCCGTCCTCCACCTCAGGAGAATGGCCCTGGGGCTAGTGGCAGCTGCTTGTTGGGGGGTTATGTCACAATTCCCCCCACTCAGCAGCCCCCTGGCCAACGATTTGGACCACTGTGGGGATACAGAAGGCCAGCCCTAAGTGTAGGAAGAGCTTTGTGCTGAGGTTCTGCCCTGGATCTCTGTGGGATCGGGCTCCAGCTGAGCCCACGTCCTCGCCCACTTCTTCCCTGCCTGTCCCTTGTGACCCTGCCTGTCCATGTGACCCTACCTGGCCCGTGTGTCTCCCTTTATTTCTTGTAAGAACCCTCCCTCAAAAGTCATGTCCCTCAGTACCCTCTCAGCCTTGTTTCTAGGACACCCTGGATGGGTTGGACTGGGAGGGGAGAAAGCAGTAAACAGGAGGCTGAGTTAGCAGTTGTGAGTCTGAGAGGGGCCGGGATAGATGGGAAAGGGGCTGGTGCCAGAGCTGGGCAGGGAGAGCTGGTGAGGCTCTCCGCAGAGGGGTGGCCTGGGGCTGCATGCTCAGCTGCCCCAGGAGCCCCTTCTCCTGGCCCCTAGGTCCCAGTCGTGACACTCAGGGCATTTGGGGTACCAAACATCTTTCAACAGTGGTGCCTTCCTGCTCCTAGATTTTGGCAATCCAGGACCCACATGCCAAGCAGGATTTCAGGACTATTGTTCCTTGGAGTATTGAGGTCATGTTAAAGCAGAAATATTCGATGCGGCTTGTGAAAGTAAGGCAGACTTCACTCAGGAGCCCCGAGATAGGTGTGGGGGCCGCTGCAATGAGGTATTGTAGTGGGGAGAGAGCGCAGGCCAGTGGGGATTTACAGCCAAGAAGCAGGGCGGGTCATCAGATGGGAAATGAGGAAGAGGAAGCATCAGGAGAAGTGGGGATTCTTGCTGAAGTCAGGCCTTGTGTGTGGGGGGGTGACAGAGCGGGGATCAGATCTAGGGGCTGGGGGAGTGAGGAAGGGTTCTGACGAGGCTGACTCAGCAGGGTTTTTCTAAAATGAAATTTTACAGGGAAGTGCATGGACAGGCCTAGGCGAAGGTTCAGGAGCCTGGTTCTTTGGTCAAGCAGAATTGTGGTCGGTACACAAGAACAAGAACAAAGGGAACTGAAAGGCATAGGGCCCTGGCATGCATCCTGTCCTGCGGCTAGTAGCTGCAGGGACAGAAGTTTGGGGAGCCCTGGTAGGAGGGATGGTATGGGGTGAGGAGATTGGATTCAAGGCCTGCGTCTGCAACATTTCTGCTACACAAGCAGGCGAACTTGCCTCCAATCTCCATTCTGCACAGATAAAGAGGCTGGCCTGCCCCCGTGTCCTGTGAGGCCGTGCTGCTTCTGGGGCTCTAGTGGCCAATTGGAAATTTGTTCTCCTGGTCCTGCGCTTCAGGCAGTGGCCCAGGGCTGAGCACTGCAATGGGGGTGGGGGGAGGTCCCCTCAGCCCGCAAAGCCCGCTCCAGCCCTGAGGCCCGAGCTGGTCTGAGCTTGCTGGCCCAGCCCTGGCTCCCACCCCAGGCATGACCCCAGGGCCGGCAGGGTCCCTCACTCTCTTGACAGGGCAATTTAGAAACAAAAGACCAGGAGTGGCCCAGATTCTTGGTCACTTCCACAGCTGCCCCATGCCCCGGAGGAAATCATTCTGTCCTTCTGCAAACACAAACACCAAAAGGCGTCCAGGTAATTCAGAAGAAAGAAATCTGTATTGCTGCTCCTTTAAGAAAAAGGAATAGCTCCTGTCAGCAGAAAGCTGGTTGTAGAAGCTGGAGCCCAGGTAGTAAAGCAGCTCAATTGTATGCAAATGTATGTACCTATTGGGAGGGGGATGGGCGCTGCCTGAGGAAACCCAGAGAAAAAGCTGCTGATCAAAGGCAGTGCTGGATCCCAGCCTCTCAGAACCCAGAATCTTACGGCCTCAGAATAATTAGTGCTTGCTATCACAAAGCCTTAGAAGAGAGCAGAAAGGGAGAGCACTGCAGTCACTGAGTGCCCATTTGGTCCAGTGGGGGCCAGGCTGCAGGTAATGCACGTTGTCCCCCGATGCCCCCTCCGGCAGCGCCCACCTAGCACCTGCTGGGCACACGTGGTGGCCTCGGGGTGGGCCACCAGCGCAGTTGGCAGCTGAGCACCGGAGACATGGTCCAAAGTGAACTGTGCCGCCGGATGTCCATACACGCCGGGATTCAAAGACAATACCACGAAAAGAACGTAAAATATCTTAGTCGTTTTGGTAGGGATTGCATATTGAAGTGATGGTATTTTAGATATATTCAGTAAAATCAAATATATTCTGAAAATTAATTTCATCTGTCCACTTTTTAAAACCGTGGCTACTAAACATTTGAAATCATGCATGCAGTTTGCACACTTCTGATGCTTGACCGAAAGGCTGCCTTCAGGGAGAGATGAACGAACTTCGCCAACGAGGTCAGGGCCCTGTGGGACTGAGTGCTCTCTTGGCGCCCTGTGGGGCGACACTGCCTAAGGGTCAGGAAAAAGGCCACAGCCCTGCACCTTCTCCACTCTGCTCTGGAGCCTTAGCTCCTCTCAGCCTGTTTTCACACGCCCTCTGCGATGCTGTCACCAACAAGGTTGGAAAGAAGAGATAGAAAGAACAGAGGCTCTCCTGGTGCCGCATGACTGGTGGTTGTAACGCTGAAGGCCATGGGACGAGGTGACAGTTCTTGAATGTAAGGAACAGGGACGGCTGTCAGTGGATCCAGTGAAGGGGGTTTGGTTGCAGGGGGCCTTGGCACCCTTTCCCAACAGAAAAGTCCCCATTGTATATGTAGCAACCGACCACCTTCGGGGAGGGGAGGGGTCCTGTGCCTCCACAGCCCAGGGTCCTGGGTGAGTAAGCAGGTGCCATTTGTGGGAGGAAATGGGCTTGGCTCCATGGGAGGATTGGTGAGGGGCATTTGATGAAGTGACAGCTGCCAACTTTGGTCTTTTCTGCAAGGAGTGATTTGGCCAGTGAGAGCCCCATTTCGTCCGACACACTCCCCAGCTCCTGGCCTTGCTCTGTGAGAAGCAGAGAATCAGCCTTTCCGAGCAGTGAAGGGATTGGACATATGGGCATACATGTGGGGATGACCTTGGCCTTGCATCTTTGATGGGGATGAAGGCATTCCTGAGGCCCATCTGGGCAGGGGCAAGTGGAGTCTAGGGCCCTGGGCTTGCCCTGGCCCCTGAGCCTTTCCTTGGGGCCTTGGCCTGGATTCTGGGCTCACACTTGCCCCTGCAATGTACACTTTTGCTCTTGTCTCTTATGTTCCATCTGCATTGGTCTATACATCACAGTGGGAAAGGCAAAAGCAGAGTGACCAGGACCCTCATTCATCTGACTTCATCCAGAAGCACCATCTCACAGGCCCATGGGGGGTGATACAGAGCAAAGTCTGACATTCTGAGACAGGTGGGAGCAGTGAAATGGAGAGTGGAGCCCTTCCAAGGGGCAGCTGAGGCCCATGCTTGTCAAAGGGCAATGTGGGCTGTTCTGCCAGGTCTTCCTTTTTATTGAGAAGCTGGAAATCTAGACTTCTGGGTAATATCTAATTTCTCAATATTAGCAGTAGTTCAGTGATGATGAGGAAGAGGACAACAGTCTTATGTGGGCCAAATAAAAAAAATCTATGAGTTGGATCCCTCTATGACCTTTGGACTACCTCTGACCTCTTGAGTATCAGTTTTCAGGGTTCAATCTGGTCCTGGCATCCTGCATCCTAGCACAAGTCCTAAGGGCTGAGTGGAGGGAGTTCTAGTATGATCTGGTCTGGTCTGGTCTAGTCTAGTCTGGTCTATCAACTCTGGTCTGGTCTATTCTAGTCTGGTCTGGTCTGGTCTATCAACTCTGGTCTGGTCTATTCTAGTCTGGCCTGGTCTGATCTGGTCTGATCCAGTCTGGTCTAGTCTAGTCTGGTCTATCTACTCTGGTTGGGTCTATTCTAGTCTGGTCTGGTCTGATCTGGTCTAGCCTGGTCTATCGACTCTGGTCTGGTCTATTCTAATCTGGTCTGGGTCTGATCTGGTCTAGTCTGGCCTAGTCTAGTCTGGTCTGATCTAGTCTGATCTGGTCTGGTCTGGTTTAGTCTGATCCCCATCCACTGATTATTTCCTTTGAGAAGAAACTGTTAGGCAATGAGTGACACAGAAGCGTCAAGCACTGTCTGCCCTAAACAAGTTCCCAGTCTGGCCGGCAGTAAAGACAGGGTACAATTAAGATCTTGATGATTAAACAAAATACAGTGTGTCATATGAGAGGAATGACCCACATGTTGGATTGTGTTCTCTTGTTTTTTTCCTGTTTTGGACTGATTTTCCTTTCTTCTTGGGCACAGCATCTTGATTTTCCTCTAGAGAATCACAGGCCCTCTACTCTCAGTTTTTGTGGTACAGGTAGGGTTGTCTCCACCCTCCAAGTGTCCAGATGAGAGCACATCGCAGGGGCTTAGACAATCAGAACGTTCTATTCCCCTCCATTCCCATGGTGATGGGTTCAAGGGTGGATATGTGACTTCAGCTAGGCTGATGAAATGTAATTCGGAAACATTTATTGTCAAGAAAGAGAAGTTCTCTTTTTGTTGGTAAGAATGTAGGATTGGGACAAGTCACATTTGCTACCACTTGGTATAGGGCTTACCTGAGAATGCAGCCAACTCAGAAAAGAAATTGTGATACTCCTGAAGATGTTGTTCAAACACTTAGATCAAGCCATGCCTGAAGTTTTCAGTTTCTTGAGCCGATAAATTCCTTGTTTTGCTGAAGCCACTTTGAGCTGAGATTCTGTCACTTACATCCTACAGAATCCTGCCCAAAGCAAACACCATGGGGATGAATTTGGGAGTAATTTCCTCAGGTGTGAGGATCCAGAAAAGATTTCATGGACAAGGTAGCATGGAGCAGGCACACAGGCAATATTTGATGGCCAATGGAAGGGAGGAGAGTATTCCAAGTAGAACAGAGCTCATAGCATGAGCCAAAGCTTGGAGGCAGGAAAAATGAGCACATTTGGATAACAGAGAGAAGCTTAATTTGGAACAACCATAGAGTACTTGTGGGGTCTGCATGAGAGAGCAGTAGTGAACATAGTTGGAGAGATTGGTTGGAACCAGAGTATGGGGTGGGGCTAGGGCTTACTAGCTAAGAAGTGGTGTCTAGCGTATGAGGCAGTGTGACCCTTTGGGAGGGTGGATGGAACTGTGCTTCCCTGAGGAAAGCTACGGTCCATTTTAAGAAGAGACAGTGGAAACAGGAAGGAGTGATTTTAACCTGGTGACTGTTCCTAGCATGTGGATAGATTCCAGGGTGGATATTTACTTCCCTGGGCCCATATTCCTTTGATCCTATCTATAGAAATTGGTGAGGGAGATGAGGAGTGAATTATATCAGTCCCCTTTGTTGAACTAGTATGCAATTAACTCCTTTATCCATGAAAAATTTATGTTGCTATATAGCAAGAGGTGAACAGGTCATTTATTTTTTTCCTCCAAATTATTAGCCAAATTATTATCCAGTGCCATTTGCTCAATAATTTGTTCTTTCCCTGTTGAATTCAAGTGTCATATTTAGCACATACTAAAATTTTCTTTAACAAGGTCCTTTTTTTTTTAAGACTTTCTATTATGTTCTTCTGTTGTTCCTTACATTCTTTCTATGTGTCACACTCTTGTTATTTCATAATAAGAATCCCCTCATTACAGTTTTTTTAATCTAAAATATTTTGGCTCTCTTAATTTACTTATTCCAAAAAATATACTTGCAGATTACTTTGTTAAAAATTTAATTTTGATAGAAATGGAATTTATTCTAGAAATTAATTTGTGGAGTACTGACAGCTATAGAATATTTACCCCTCCCCTTGTGGAATATTGGTTGACTTCTTTTGTATGCCTATTATTTTAAAAAATCTGTGATTTTATTGTTATAGCTCAAGTACATTTTAAAAAGATTTTATTTATTTGAGAGAGAGAGCACACATGAGCGGGGGTGGGGGGCAGAGGGAGGGGGAGCTGAGCAGGAAGCCTGATGTGGGGTTTGATCCCAGGACCCCGAGATCATGACCTGAGCTGAAGGCAGATGCTTAACCAACTGAGCCACCCAGGCACCCCTAGCTCATGTACATTTTGTGAAAGTTTATTCCTAGATAATTTATGGTTTGGGGGTTTTTTCTATTGTGTTTTGTAACTTTATTATATGTTTATTTTGTATTACTATGCCACTGAAACTTTGTGATATTTCCAGTAGTTATCCAGTTGATACCATCAGAAGATAACTTAGTTACCTCTTTTCTAATTATTAAAATTTATTTTTCTTGTCTTATTTAACTGGTTAGACTTTCCAGATCAGTTTAAAATGATATTAATAGCAGACATACTTGCTTCATTTCTGTACAGTGGAAATGTCTCTAATGGCATGTTTGAACATTAAGAATGATATTTGCTTTTAATTTAATATAAGCATATTTTCTCATGAAAAACAAAACTAAAACATAATATGCAATAAAGGTTGTATGGGGCTTATCAAGCCTAAGATATTTATTATCTGGGCCTTTACAAAACAACTTTGCCAACTCCTGATCTAGATGATTGCATAGATTTTTATGTTTTTTGAATTATTGATGTGATGCTATTAATATTGAACCATTCCTGAATTCCTAGGCCAAACTTGGATTTGACCAAAATCCTACTGGACTTGTCATCCTTAGGAGAACAAAAGCAGGATCCACATTCCAGAAAGTGAGGATCCTGGGCATCTCTGGCCATGAGGGCAGAACTCATGGACACCAGTGTCCTGAGAAGGATGAAGAATTCTTGACAGAAGGGAAACACTGCATTTTATGGGGATGTTTTGATGTTGTTTTGATGTATGATGATGTTTTGTGGGTGACTTTTCAGTGGCTTTAGCCCTTGGGCAAATGGCATTGATGACTATTTCCAAAATGTATTGACAGTGGAGTTAGAGACATTGGTTTCCCTCCCCAAGGGGCCTCTCTTTGGTTTCCTGGGAAGGAGAAAGTAGGCAGAGAGCTGGTGTACACTTGGCTAACTGGGATGAGTCTGGATCTTCCCTTTAATGAACAGCCTATGTGGTCACTGATTTGTCTATTGTGTTAGCTTAATGGTCAGCTAATGTTTGGACAGAGATTTTCTACATTCCTGGGACCATCGTGTTCTCTATTTTTTGTGGAGGGGCTGTGTGTGTGTGTGTGTGTGTGTGTTGGGGCATACCTTTATTTCAACACTTACCCAGGCAGTTTACAACTCCATCTTAGCCTTCATTTCCTGCTTGTGCAGATTCTCTAAGTTAGCCAGAGGTAAGAGTTTAAGGCCTCCTCGGGGTTTTTTCTGAGCAAGTTTTTAGCCCTGAATATCTACACAGTCCTACACACCTTCATGGCCTCCTAGAATCCCAGTACTCTGTAGGTTCAGCGTCCTTATGGACATTTCATTCCTCAGCTTTTATTAAAAAAAGATTTATTTATTTATTTTAGAGAAAGAATGTGAGTGGGGGAGGGGCAGAGGGAGAGGGAGAAAGAGATTCTCAAGCAGACTCCCCACTGAGTGTGGAGCTCAACTCGGAGGTTGATCTCATGACCCTGAGCCCTGACCTGAGCTGAAATCAAGAGTCGACACTTGATCAACTGAGCCACCCAGGCGCCCCTCAGCTTTTCTTTTTAAGCTCTTTAGTTAATATATCATTTGCCTTGTTATCCAGGCATCCACAATGGTTGACAATCGCCATTAATGGTTTTTGACAAATAACTCCAGGAGACAGGCTATTCGCACTGGGTGAGTTCCAAGTCAGTTCAAATAAAGACTGTTTTGCAAGTGGGGTCTTCCAGGGAATGGCTAGGTAGACCAATGACAGTTCCCTGGGATTGGGGCTTTAAAGGATTCCCCATCTTATCCTGCTGCTTCCATGGCTGCCAGGCTACTGGTTTTAACCATGGTTGTGGGTTCTTGGCTTTTAAGGTATCATGGAGCTATGGGGAGGGAAAGATGGGCTAGGGTAAGCTAAAATAGCACAAAGCTCATCATTTTTACTGAGAGTCAGCCTTTTTTTCTTGATTAAACCTCTTCAGATTGCTGCATGTCTTTGGTTAATTTTGAGTTCCAAAGTGTTGATTCTGACCATTTTTGCCAGATTTCTCATTGTTTTTATGCAGGAGAGAAGTGTTGGATGTCCTTACTTAGCCATTTTCACTGCTGTCACCTCTATGAGTGATTTTTGACTCTTACTTTACATACAATTGTAATCAGGTTGGTTTCCCACCCACAGTGGTTAGACAGCAACAGTTGGAAGGACAGAAAGTGGGTGCTATAGTTATGCATTCTTTACCACAGTGAGTGTTCCTTCTCCCCATTTCTTTTCAAGCCACAGAGACCTGCTTGGATATCAGAACAGGAATCTAGCTGTATTGAGCAGGGAAAGTTGGGAAAGACCTGCTTCCCTGCTCCTCATTGTCTGTCCCTGCTCCATTTAATGAGTCCTGTGCTCTGCAGACCCCCTTCTGTAGGCCTGGGCCCCATCCTGTTTGGAGGTTTGAAGAGTCTGTGGCTCTGGCAATTAGCCAACTCAGTTTTCTGTCCCCGCTCTGGAGACCTCTCCGTGTAAGCCCCCGCTTCTTCCTGTCATCTTCCTATCCTGCACAGCTGGATGGCAGAATAATGACTTTATTAAGCGCATCCTGCACTTAATTCCCCAAGGATGTCAGTCCATTAGGAAAGACTAAATCTGCCACCAGCAGCCACACAGTTGGCTTAGTCTCATCTGTCTAAACCTGGATGGAGATCCAGGGAAGATGCACATGGATTGCTCTTCAGGACCGCCTGATTCTGTGGGCCTGGGGCTGACCCTGGAGGGAGGCCACCATCCTCCACATACAGCTGAGTGAGTGATGTAGGTTCTGCCTACCTGTGTGGGGTGGGCCCTACCTCTGAGACTGGTGGGGTCTGGGGTCTGGGCATCAGTCAGCATTCAGAGGTCTGGGAGGGGTCTAAGATAGGAACTCACATAGGGAGCACACCCCTGAGTGCTGTCAGGAAGGGCAGAGGGGGAACTTACAGAGTCAAGAAGAAAGGAGGTTCTGAGAGGGGTGCAGGAGGCCCAGCCCTTAGGAAATGAATCAGCAGATCAGGTCATGGAAGACACTTCCTGGAGGGTACCTGTTGCCTTAAATGGGAGCAAGGTTAGGGAAGTCTGATCACCTGTCGTTTCTCTGGGCCTTAACCTTCTCACCTCTGAAATGGGAATAATGATTCTTTAGCTTGATGAAGCCCAAAGTCAGAGAGGGGTTGCACTCTGCACACAGGAAGCAAGTGCAGGTGAGATGCTGTAGGGAATGGCCTTCCTCTCCAAGGTGACTCAACTATACCACACTGCCTTTTCTGGCTAGGTGTCCTGTGTCAGACAGGGCTCCTCTGGCTGCAAGGGAAAGAAATCTGACTTGGCTTAAACAAAGGGCAGATGTGATTAGCACATATAGCTGGAAAGTGTCGAGAGATCTGGTCAGGTGTGTTTGTCCAGGCTGGCACCTATAGAAATAAGTCTCTCCATATTCTTCCTTTGTCCTTCCCTCTGTGTAGCTTCATTCTCAAATAGGCTCACCTCACTTTGGGTCCTGATGGCCACAGCTTCCATTCTACTGACTTACCAAACCCAGGGAAAAGCAGGGCCCCCAGTCCCAGCCTAACTCTCATTGGTCAACACTGGGTCCTATGTTCATCACTGAACCAGTTGTGTAAGTCTGAAAGTTCAGGCCTAGACCATGTGCCTCTCCTTGGCGAGGGAGTGGGACAGTGCAGGGGAAGGATCTCCATTTCCTTCATACTACATGAAATGAAACCAGGGGGACAATTTCCCCCAAGAGCTCAGGGTGCTGTTACCACCAGGATGCTGGGCAGGCAAAGTCAGCTTGTATCCATCTGCTTGGGCTGTCATAACAAATTCCATAGAGTGGGGCCTTCAACAACAGACATGGATTCCTCACCGTTCTGGAGGCTGGGAGTCCAAGATCAAGGTGCTGGCAAATTTGTTTCTGGTGAGGACTCTTCCTGGCATATAGAAGTCCACCTTCTAGATGAGGTATATATATACAATGGAATATTATGCGGCCATCAAAAGGAATGAGATCTTGCCATTTGCAACGACGTGGATGGAACTGGAGGGTATTATGCTGAGCGAAATAAGTCAAAAAGAGAAAGATATGTATCATATGACCTCACTGATATGAGGAATTCTTAATCTCAGGAAACAAACTGAGGGTTGCTGGAGTGGGGGGTAGTGTGGGAGGGATGGGGTGACTGGGTGATAGACACTGGGGAGGGTATGTGCTCTGGTAAGCGCTGTGAATTGTGCAAGACTGTTGAATCTCAGACCTGTACCTCTGAAACAAATAATGCAATATATGTTAAGAAAAAAAAAAAAGAAGAAGATAGCAGGAGGGGAAGAATGAAGGGGGGGAAATCGGAGGGGTAGATGAACCATGAGAGACGATGGACTCTGAAAAACAAACTGAGGGTTCTAGAGGGGAGGGGGTGGGAGGATGGGTTAGCCTGGTGGTGGGTATTGAGGAGGGCACATTCTGCATGGAGCACTGGGTGTTGTGCACAAACAATGAATCATGGAACACTACATCTAAAACTAATGATGTAATGTATGGTGATTAACATAACAAAAAAATTAAAAAAAAAAAAAAAGAAGTCCACCTTCTAGTTCTGTCCTCACGTAGTGGAGGGAGTGAGCAAGCTCTGTGGTATCACTTATGAGGACACTAATCCCTTCATGGGATCCCGACCCTCAAGCTTCATCAATCCTAATTACCTCCAAAAGGCCCCATCTCCAAATGCCATCAAATTGGAGGTTGTGGCTTCACATATGAATTTAGGAGGCACAAACATTCAGTCCCTAACAGGTACCCACAGAATGGCATAACCAGGTCCCACCATTTGGGCTACATCCAGTGGCAGCTTTGCATCCTTCTTGTCTGTAGGCCTAGCTCTTGGCTTTGCTTGGGGGTCTGTGCTTGTCCTCTTCACCCATGGCTCCCTGCCAGCCAGACCGCACTCTACCCTGAACTGCTATTCTCCAGGGCATCTCTCAGCCATAGAATTCTTGCATCCCACCCTCATCCCTGTCTTATCTAGGCCCAAAGCAGGCCCTCAGCCTAGAGTCAGTCTGCTGTTTCTTGTTCAGATCTTGGCTAATCCACTGATTTATTCATTCTTTTATTCCCCTGTTTACCCATTCATTCATCCAACACCTATTCACCGAGTAACTAAGATGAGTAAGGCACCATCCTAGGAAATGCAGAAGTTTAGACAAATTGGTCTCCCATGGCCCCAAATCAAAGGGACTCCCTTTTCCTTGCCAGGCCTTAAATTAATCCATTTAAAAACAGCTTTATTGAAGTATAATTGCCATACAAAAACTATGCATAGTTAAAGTGTACAATTTGATTCGTTTGACATAATATATATCTGTGGAACTATCACCCCTATCAGGATAATAAGCATACCTGTCACCCTCAAAGTTTCCATATGCCCCTTTGTTATTTTGTCATCCTTCCCTCTGCCCTTCCCCCCACCCACAGGCAACCATTGATCTGCTTTGGGCCACTATGGATTTGCTTGAATTTCCTAACATTTTACAGAAATACAACAAGACAGCATGAACCCCGTTTTGTCTGGTGCTTTCACTTAGCACGGTTATTTTGAGATTCACCAATGTTGCCGCTCATATTGGCAGCTCACGCCTTTGGTTGCTGAGTGGCGTTCCATTGTACCACAGTTTGTTTACACATTCACCTCTGGAGGGATTTTGCATTTGCTGGGAATACTCATATGCAGGTCAGGATTGTGAAGGGATAGGATGGAAACCTGAGAGCTTTATGATTGGTAACTGCAGAGTTCCGGATCCCAGCTCACAGAAGGCCGTAGGGCTGGGTGTTTGGAAAACGTGAGAATGTGCTCATCCATCGACCAGAGTTTTCTACACTGTGTTCTGTAAGAAATGGGTTTGATGTTAAAAGGTTTGGAAAATCCTCCCCATTCTTGGAGATTCATCATCTTTATTAGCTTGTTAAAGGCTCTGAGAAGTCCTGCAGTAAGGAAACTCCAGTGTCTGATGAGCTAATTTGGCCATACAACCTCCTGCCCCTTTCTGTCCTAGTGATGACTGCAGATCTCTCCTGGAGGCAGTTGGATGAGCATGGCTCGGGGCCACAGTGCTGCTAGCTCATGAGGGACAGGTGTCCAATCTCAGGTATGTCACCCTAGTGTGTGGACACTTCACCTATCGGGTCTCATATGCATTCACAATTGATGTATGATGTTTTAAGTTATAGGTATTGCTTGCACATAGAAAAGCATTGAGAATAAAACAACAAACACTGGTAAACAACACACAATTTGTCAGCATTCTGTTTCAGTTTGTGTGTCAGTGTCTGTGTGTGTGTGATTTAAAGGAATAAAACCTCACCAATACAAACAAAGCTTCCTGAGTGTCTCTTCCCCATCCTACTACCCCTTTCTCCTTCTCAGCAGAAACCACTATTCTGAATTTGGTATTTCTCCTTTCCAGGCACATCTTTATTCTTTTACCGCATATGTTCTTATAGCTCTAAATAATATATAGGATTGTCTTGCATGTTTTTAAAATTTCATAAATGATAATATACTATATGTAAAATTCTGCATCTTTCTTTCTTTTGCTAAACATGTGTTTTAGATTTAACTGTGGTTCCTTAATTTTAAACGTTGCATAGTGTCCCATTGGATGAATAGACTGCAGTCCATGCTCCATTATCTGGTTGGTGGATAAACATCGCCAGGATGCTCCTCATTTTTCTCATAATGAACAAAGCTGCAGTGACAATTTTTGTGCTTGTCTAATCTTGTTCCATGTATGAGAATTAGGGATGAATTGCTGCATCATGGGGTAGGGTAACTCTACCTAGATATTGCCAAAAAAATAGGCACAAATTTATGCTCTTATCTGCACTGTAAGAGAATTCCATTTTCTCTCTAGTATCACCAATAATTGATGTTTCCAGACATTTATTTATTTATTTATTTATTTATTTATTTATTTTAATGGGGGGTAGGACCCTCAGGCCTAGACCCACAGGGACCTTTATCCCAACTGTACTCCCACTAAGTGAATGATCTGGTAGAGAGTCTGCAGCACTGCCCAGCCCAGCTAAGTACAGGGACAGCCCTCCCACTTCCAGGGAGGGAGGTTCTGGAACATTAAGGAGGTGACTCTCCATGTTACTCTAGGAAAGCAGCAGTCTCAGGCAGGGTCACCCGCTAAACCCTTGCAGGACTTGTGACCAGCACAGTATTGTGGCCCCAACTCTGGAAGTTACTGAAGTCTGGGTGCTGGACTCATAATGCAAAGACTTGTTAAGGTCCTAGCCCCTTCACGCAAAGAAGCCCCAATCTCACACTCAAAGATTTGGGGTGTGATATCAATCATTTGCCCCTGATCTTACTTACATACTTACTTACATGATCTTTGACCTCTAGCTTACACATCCTGCAGATCTATTCTAACAGTTGGCCTATGTTTATGGAGAAGACAGTCCTGTCTGGGAATTCCAGACTTTTAAATGGCAGAATAATGTCTGCTCTGTAATAGGTGCTCAATAAATACGCACAGAATGAAATGATGTTCTGTTTAGTTTACAACTCCTTGGTTACTACTGACATGGAGCATCTTTCCATATGTTCACTGGCCACCCCACTTCCCTCTCCTGTGAATTACTCGTTTCTATCTTTTGCCCATTCTTTTGCTGGGTTGTTTGGCATTTTCTTTCTGATTTGTAGCAGTTCTTTACATATTCTGAATAATAATCTTTTGTCAGTTCTGCTCATAGCAAATATTTTTCCAAGTTTGTAGCTTGTTTTTTTTTTTTAATTTTGTTTATTGTGCCTTTTGTCTTACAGCAGGCTTTAAATTTTAACGTATGCAAAGTTCTCAATCTTTCCCTTTGTAGTTTGTGATTTTGTGTCTTATTCAATAAATCTTTCCCCACCAGAAGTCATAAAGATTTTTTCTATTTTTTAATAAGCCTTATAGTTTTATTCACCACTTAATTCTGTAATGTATCTTTTTTTTTTTTATTGTATGATTTGAATTAAGGGTTAACTTTTTTTTTTTGTAGGGACAACTGTTTTTGTTTTCTGTCACCTTCCTCACTGATCTGCAGTGCTAGTTCTTTCCTTCTGTGTCCGAGTCTGTGTCTGGGCTCCCTATCCTGTCCCTCTGGTGTATTTCTCTTACTGTGTGAATGTCACAGTGTTTTAGTTACTAAAGCCTTGTGGTCGATCTTAATAACTATCTTGATGGGTTCCTCCACCTTTTTGCTCAGGAGTGTCTTAGCTATTCTTAGTCCTTTCCTCATCCACATAAATTTTCGGATTAGTTTGTCATGTTCTATAAAATTTTCTATTGGGATTTGAGATGAAATTTATAGATCAATTTGGGAGAGTTGTCATTTTTATGATACTGAGTCTTCTCACCCATGCACATGGCATATCTATCTAATTTACTTTGGACTTCTTTTATGTTTTTCAATAAAGTCTTGTAATTTTCTCCACAAAGATTATGCACATCTTTTTTTTTAGGTTTCTTTTGAATCCTATAAATGTATTGTTATAGTTATTGGTATCTTTTTAAAATTAAAATTTCTGATTGTTAGTTGCTGTGGTCTAGAGATACAATTTGTTTTTGTATTTTGACCTGTGTCCAGCAATTTTGCTCAACTCTTTGTTAGTTGCATTAGGCTGTTTGTAGTGTAGGACTTTCAGTGTAGATGATCTTATAATTTGTGCATGATAAAATTTTTGCTTTTTCCTTTTCAGTCCTTATAGACTGCATTTCTTTTTCTTGTCTTACTGCACAAGCTAGGACTTTTAGTACAATGTTGAATAGATGTGGTGATAGTGGGTGTCCTTGTCATGTTCCTGACTTTTACTTGATGTTTCTAATATTTTATCATTAGTCATGAGTTTATAGTGGGTTTTACACACATACTTTGTATCATACTAAAGACTTCCATTTCATTCTTGTTTTGTTAAGCATCTTTGTTGTGAATGGACATTAATTCTGCATATATTCAGATGATCCTATGGTTTTTCCTTTAGTCTATCAAGAATAAATATGTTAATAGTTGTTTCTGATGTAAACATCCTTACTTTGCTGGAAGAGAGTTACTTGGGTCACATATTTGGAAAAAATATCTGGAAGTGGTTCAGCCTTTATGAAGGTTTGTTTTTTTTTTTCCCCTCCATGGAAATAAAGGAAGACCAACCAAATGAGAAAAAGCAAGTTTTTTTGCTTCCTATATCAGGGTAGTCAGCCACCATTACTTGTGTTTTGGTGGAGACTCAAAAGCAAACAGAGGAGTGGGCAAGCTTTCTAGTGGAAAAAAGGAGGAGTTTAGGCATGATGGAGGCTGCTGGCCCGAGGAAACTGGAGGTGAGCTAACTGGAGGGAGGCATCCTTGTGATTGGTTAGGGGAGTGATTTTGGCTTTCTTTCGTTGGTCCTAAGTTGGAAGTGGGGACAAAATTAGGGAAGTTGTCAGTTATTAGTCAAGTCCTGTCCGTTTGGGGTTGATTATTACAGAAGTTATTGTTTAGCTTCCCGGACTGTTTGCTAGAGATTCTGGTCTGACTTCCTACAAATCTGACTTGTCGAGATTTGTAGAGAGGAGTCTGGCCACCTGGGCTGGTGTCTAGATGATGGGTCACCTTTCTGGGCTGGCTGCTGCCGATTGGGGGTCTGAGTTCCATACATGCAGCTGGTTATTTTCGGCTTTTATATTCAGTGTCCTACTTTGAAGGGTCTCGGTGTCAACCCCATAGGCCAAGACTCCTACTCTTGCTGCAGGAGAATCTGAATTTGGGTCCCTGCTCCCCTGACGCCAAATGGCCCCTCACACACCCAAGCCTCCCCACTGACATAGTTTCAGTGTCTGCTCCTTTTCCTCCTTTGCTTGGTGCACTAGCTTTCAGTTTCCTGGCTCTTGTCCCCTTTTCTATCAGTTCCCTTTGCCTTTAAAGGGATATTTGTTATATTTTATCTACTAATTCTGTACGTTTGCAGCAGGGGGATTTTCAGGTTTTACTGTCTGCCAAGTTCCTGGTACCAGAAGTCTCCAAGCTGCTTTTAAAGTGGGAAGTGCTTTCATTCATTTTTTTGCTCAAAAACATTCATTAACCGTGTCTTGCAGAGGGCTCAAGCTGGCAGCCCCGAGCAGGATCTGGCCCTCAGTCATGTTTTTGTTTAAAATGAAACTGAAAATGGTTTGTTAAAGTCCTGATGTAAATGCTTTATAGAGAGCATGTCCTTGATGTTCACCAAATATTTAGAATTTGTGGTAAATTGCTTACAAAAATATTCACAACTATTCCCTTCCCTAGACCCTTACACCTTTGTGATGTGTTGCGGTGTAGAATGAATCCATTTCTTCACCCCGGACTCCGGGCTGGCCTGGAACCTGCTTTGGCCAGTAGAATGTGGCAGAAGTGACGGTGTTCTCATTCCCAGCCTGGGTCTCCAGAGGCCCTGTACATTTCCACTGTGGCTCTTGGAGCTGTCCAGCTGCCATGTGACCAAGCCCAGGCTCCCCGGTTGGAGGATGACACAAGTGAAGCAGAAGCCATCTTCGGTTCAGTTGCTCAGGGCCAGCGTCCTGTTACTGCAGGTAAATAAGCAAGCCTAGCTATGGCCCGCCAAGCCCAGCCCAGACCAAAGAACCATCAGCCAAGCTTGGCTCAAATTGCTGACCCACAAAATCATGAGCTAAATAAATGGTAGTTGTTTTAATCCAGTCAGTTTTGGGTGGCTCATTGTGCAGCAAAAGCTAGCTGACCCAGGATGCTTGCCTACCCGCTGTGTCTGAATTTGCAATCTGTGGCCTCTTATGTCCCACCCAGACCTTGTGCTGTGTCCTGAGTGCCCAGGCTGAGGTGAGAGAAAAGAAGCACCCAGATCAAGTGTGACACTGGCCACGTACCCCACTGTACCCCAGGGCCATCCTGAGTGGCACGGTGGCATTGCTATGGGTATTTAGGCCTGCAGTGCAGGAAGTGGATAAGTCTCCTTTAAGTCCTGGGACCGGAGGGAGAACGGGAGAGGGAGTGTTTGCAGAGAAAAGAAGGAGGACCCTTAGCTCACCTTGGAGGAGCAGTGGGTGGGGAATTGGCCAAAAGTGTGGGATAGGGCACAAGTGTGGGATCAGGACCAAGTTCTGACCATAGGTCTGATGCCAGCTTGCTGTGTGACTTGAGAAGTCCTATCTGCTCTCTGAGCCTAACTTTTCTCACCTAACTACAAAGGGAGGTGGGATGAGATGCTGGTCTCCATGCCCCCATGAACCCCAGAAAGTGCAATGGCAAGGGGGCACCTGCTGAGTTGGGTGTCCTGCGTTCTAGGGCTGCCCAGCTCAGGTCCGATGTGATCTTTGTTTGGTCGAGAACCCAGGCACACTCTTCCTCCTTCTTCCTTTCTTCTCTGCTGGCCTTTTTCCTTCTCCACTATGACCTGGTTCTGAGAAACTTGCTCCCGGGTGGCTGACAGCCAATCCCTGTGTGGAGCACCTGCACTATATAGAGATCCCCAGCCAAAGCTTTGGCTGGTAGGGACCTAGGCATCTCTACTTTCTTATAAGTGATCTGGGAAGGCTGAAGCACCATCAGGACCTCATAGACTCATTTGGATAGTCGGGAATTTCCAGCTTCAGGAGCCTGGTCCAGAGCAACCACTTTGGAACGTTACTGATCAGATGTATTTGGTGACAAGCAACAGAAACCCAACTTGAAACTACTTAAGAAGAAAGGATTATTCTATATTGGTCTGAGTTACTTAAATTCCAGGGGTAGATCTTGTCAGGCTTTAGGCTGCAAAAATGTTCTGATGTACAAAAGATGCTGGTCATCTGTCTCCTTCCGCAGCTCATCCCTGCTCATCCTTTCTTGGTTCATGACCAAGTGGCTGTTGGCCATTCCAGACCCACAACAGAGCAGGAGAGATGCTCCTACACAACTGATTGAGAAACGTTCTTGGAAATGATTTTGGGTCCTGCACCCATCCTCAAACCTGCTGCTGACTAGGAGGACAGAGGGCCTGAGGTTCAGCTGCACCTGGACCACTGGTTGTGAATAGAAAAGGGGTCCTCCAAGGGGAATGCAAGCTACTGCTGGGGAAGGTGGAAGGATGCTGGGCAGATGGAAATGACAGGTGTCCTCTCCTAGGGCTCCTGGACATCCTGGTTTGGTCCTGTGTTATGTCCATCCCAGTTGAGTAGGAAAGGAGGAAGGTTAGGGAGCAGTATGTAGTTAAGCAGATAAGTCAAGAGACTTAACCCCAGTGGTAGCTGCCCATCACCACCTGCCTCAGGGTAAAAGTCAAGCCCTCGGTGACCTGGTCCGGCCCCACCTTTGGCCGCCTTGCTTATTAACCCCCTCCATGAGAGTTTTCATCCTGCCATGCATGACTCCATACCAAGTCCTTGCTGTCCCTCCCACACGGAGAAGAGCAAGGACCTTGCAATCAAACCCAGCCAGCTCCATGGTACTCATGGCGGGTACCACGCACTTAATGTACATCAACCTTTGACTATTGTATAAACCCTGTGGGGTGAGTGCTGTCAACAGCCCCATTTCACAGATGAGAAGCTAAGTAAATTGCCAGAGGTCACATGGTCAGCTGGAAGCAGAGCTGAGATGTAGACCCAGGCAGCCTGGGCCCAGGGTCCACGCTCAGAGGGGCACCACTGTGACTATTCCATGTGTTCATGACAGCCTGGGTCTCGGGACCTTGGGCAGGTTGCTCACCTCTCTGAACCTCGGCTTTCTGTGCAAGATACAGCAAGCCGGGCACCCGGTCTTGTTTAATCCGTGCAGTTGATGAGCTGCAGTGGACCAAGGTCACTCCTTAGCCCCACCCACAGTGATGCAGCACCTACTGTGTGCTGGCCCCTGTTCTGGGTGCAGGAGTGAGCGGTAAGACAGAGGAGGGCCTTGTCCTCGGGGAGCCGACATCAGGGACCAACAACTGTGTGAGCAAGAAGACATCTGAGAAGTGAGTGCTGGGAGGAAAATTAGTAGAAGTGCCATAGGGCAGGAAGAAGGTGCACCAGGTGGGCTGGTCAGGGAGGCCTCTGAGGGCTAGGAACTGGAAGACACAGGAGCATCCAGGAGGGCATGGGGAGGGGGTTCCTGGCAGTACCAGTGTGAGAGGCTGCTGTGACTGGAGGAGGTCATATGGAAGCCAGACCACCACGGGAGGGTACAGAGCGTGCAGGGTCCTAGGGAGGTTTAAAAAAAAAAAAGATCACTCATCGGCTTTGTTTGTACCAGCGCTGTGACTGGGACCCTCCCTGGTCCTTGGTTTCTGTGTGTGTTCAGCGGGGCCTTGCCCTCACCCTGTGAGGCTCTCACCTGTGATGGAGGTGGGGGTCAGAGCTGAGCCTCTAGTCTCCACTTAGTCCCATGTGCCTCCAGAGCTTCAGAAAGGCAGACTGGCTTCCCTCCTCGTCCTTTCCCCCAGGAGGTGGATCCCCACAGACCCCCCTCCCATTGCACGCAGTGGGCACTAGGGTGCTGAGGCTGGACATAATGCAGGTCACTGGAGGGTCTTTCCTCCCCCAGGCCCAGGAAACCAGTGGTGGGCAAATGCTGTAATCCTGTCCTCTTGTTGTTGACTTTAAGAGCCAGGAAAAAGCCCAATTGTTTGCTTTCAGCGGGAAGAACAGCAAACCCAGAGCTCTCTGCAGGCACTGCAGTGACAGAAGAAATATTCTCTATTCCCTTGATATGGCCAATCTTGGCTGAAAGATGTGGGTTATGGGGGAAGATGGGCAAGGAGAGGGGGAGACAGGGGGAAGCTGGAGACAAGGAGATCCTCAGACACACCATGCATGCCTGGAAAATTCTTCTGTGGTTAAAAACAATACCTGAATCCACTCATTGTGCCAAATCAAGCAACAGAGAAGTTTTAGAATAAAAGACGAAAGTCCTCTTATCCCTCCCTCTGCTGGTTTGTATTCCTCTCCCTGGCTTAATCGTTTTTTTAAATATCTGTTTTTGTCCTGACCTTTTTTAAATGCACATATATATACATATATAATTGTAGTTTAAAAAATAAATGGGATCGCATTATTATTCTATAATTTGATTTTTTTTCAATTGACAATATGCTTCTGAGATCTTTCTAAATCTCAATATATCTTTCTCACATTCTTTTTAAGAATATGCTATAATTTTCTAACAATCCCCTAATTGAGGAATAGTTAAATTATTTCTGATTCTTTCTTTTGAGTAAAAGATTATCTGGGTTTTTTTGTGTGTGTCTGTGCGTGTGTGCATGTGAGTGTGTGTTCGTATGTGCATGCTCAGTACCCCCTCTTCTCTTCTATTCACACAAGACCTCTTCCTTGGGAGCCACCCCCACTGCATCCCATGAGGTTCTGTGAGATGATGGCCCCGGCCTCAGAGGTGGGGGACCTGGCTTGGACATGACCCCACTTCACCGTGGGGTCCAGGAGTGTCTCGGGCTCAAGCTGGGCCAATCTGAGTCCCTCCGAAACCTTACATGTGGAAGCAAGTGCACCACCTGTCAGGACGACCCCAGGGCACCTCAGCCCACATGTCCTTGTGTCAGCCCCAGAGGTGAGTTAAGTGAGCGGAGAGCACAAGCTGTGCTTCTTGGGGCCAGGATCTGGTTGTGCTCCAGGGCAGCTCTTCTATGCTCTCCCAGATATGTGAGTCCATGCATTCCCCTTCCCCCAAAGGCTGGCTCGGAGTGGGTGTCTGCACTGATTTAGTGCCTACTTTGTAGCTGGTACTATTTTAGGGTAGACATGACAGAGGGTGTCTACTTTCATGGAACTTACCTTCTGTCGAAGGTGGAGAAAGCAATTTTGAAGTCAACAAATGGGCCATCAGGTCACCTGCAGGTAATGGATGTGGTTTCCTGGGGATGAGTCCCCAGTGAGGGCACTGCTGTGGGAACCAAGTAGCTGTTGGGCCCGGAGAATGGGAGCGACGGCTGCAAGAAATCTGCTCAGGGAGGTTTATAGAAAGAAACCGACGAGATCGGGGCTTTAAAATCTCAGCTCAAGATACAAAGAATTAGAGAGCTTCAACAACATCCCTAAAACAATCTCTTTTCCTTTGTAGCCAAAGGGCTGAGATAGCTGAAAATAAGACTCCAAATTTGATCACGGTGTTGCAGAATCACAGCATAAATTGAATTAACTGCCATGACAGATCTGTTACATAAATGTTGGGGCACTGATTGGAAAGGAGAGGAACACTGAGAATTGGAACAGGGGGATCTTATTGAACTCAGAAGAGCCTGAAAACAGCCACTTCTTGTCTAAACGGACACATTCTTCCCTTCTTAAAAACCCTACAACAACTTCACATGAGTCAGTCTCCTTGCAAGAGGGCATCTGTTCTCCCCAAGAATTACCCTGTGCCGCTTGCTGTCCTCAGAGCCCAGTAGGCTCCAGTAAACAAGTCCAAAATTTGACTCAAGAGAAGATAATTTATGTCTTCATGGGGAATCTCATATGACCAGATGATAGACAAAGAGAAAACTTGGCCAGAGGTTACAGACACTTCTGCATGCTAGTGGGGAGGGCTTCAGCTCTGCACAAAACCTGTGTGTCCATTCTGACTGGCTGGAGGATTGGCTAGAGGTATGACTATATACTTATTCATGGGCTGCAGCTAATGCTTTGGGGTTTGGGAAGAACAAGACCTTCTTTAGGACTGGTGGCCAGAAGGCTGCAGGAAGACGTATGCGGGTTCAAGTCCTGACTCCTGAGTCTGATGTAGCACATCTCATGTCTTAGGCTGCAAGCTCCCTGTGGCTTAAAGAATGCTGGAATTTATTGTAGGTGGAAAGAGATCTAGGGGTTGAGCTAGTTTCAGGCTGGTTAATTCAGCAGCCCAGTGAAGCCACTGAGGATTCAGGTCTTCCCTTTCTCTGCTGTGCCCTCCCTCTGGCTGGATCTTCCATGGTCCCAGGTTGATAATGGCCAGACCCAAGAATGACCCAAGGAGGAAGACACCGTTTCACATGTACATACCCCTTAGGACTGGGGAGGCATTTTCCAGCAATACCTCTATCCTCCCACAGATTTTTTAAGTCTCACTGGTCAGATTAGGGTCACATATCCCATCCTAAACCAATCACTGGCAAGGGAATGAGACTCTGTGATTGGATCAGATTATTCGTAGGGGTGGAATAGATGGGGTAGTTAACCACCTAACCTCGGCGCCTGGCAAGGAGCCCCATAAATCTCTCTGGTAGCAACCTCTACTGTGCTGCTTCCCCCTCTCCCAAAGGTTCTCCTTCTGCCTGGGGCAGCCTCCCCCACATACCCCCTGTTCCTGGAAAATCCTACTTATCCTTCAGGCGTCACTTCTTCCAGGAGGCCTCTACCCACCTTTGCAGCTAGAAGCCCCCTTTATTTTCTCACTGCTTGTTCTTATAGGTACCATTTACTTTGGGCCTACTATGTGTCCAGTTCTGTGTTTGGGGTTGAATTTATATCACTGAATGCTCGTGACAATCCTAGAAGTAATAGTACTATTGTCATTTTATAGGCAAAAATACTGAGGCTCAAAGTCAGAGCATTTAATTGCTAATCTCGTCAATCTCATGCTCTGGTTCCTTGCAGCAGCTGTTGTTGGCTACACTAGCCACTAAGGACTTGGGGTGGGCCTGCTTCTGACAAGAACCACTGACTTTCTCTGGGCCAGTGGTGCACTCCTGATTGTAGTGCAGTCTGCATCAGAACTCAGGACAGTAACTGGCTTCCATCTGTCCTTCCATCCAACCATACAATCATCCACCCACCTGCCCATCTGTTTGCTTATCTGTCCATCCATCCATCTATCATCTGTCCATCCGTTTCTCTGTCCGCCCATCCATCCATCTATCCATTTACCCATTCACTCATTCACCTGTTCATCTGTCCATCCATCCATTCATCTGTCCTTCCACCCATTCATTTGCCCATCCACTCAACATCCACCCATTCTTCCCTTTGTGTATCTATCCATTGTTCCATCTATCTACCCACCTGTATGTCCGTTCATCTATCCATTCAATCAACAAATATGTATGGAATGCCTAAGTGGCTGTTGCAGTGTTAGCCACTATGGATAAAATGATGAGCAAAAACTAGATTTGGCCACTGCTACATTCAGAAGCCACTTTCCCTCATCCCATACACAGCCTAGGGAAGGGACTAGCCATGGCCCAGGACCAAAGATGAACAACCCAGTGTTATGGTCTCAGTTCCAGGATGGCTTTGGGGTAAGAGGAAGGAATTTCTGAATAGCAAAGCAGATAGAATTGATGCATACTAGCTGTTGTTAGGTGGTAGACATTTCAGAATTACTCTGAGAATCACACTGTGATGGGGACAAGGGTTATTGTTATTTTGTATTCTTGCCTTCTATCCCAGTCTACCCCCAAAAGAGCAGAGGCCCTCCTTTCCCTGTTCCTCCATGCCTCGTCACCTTCAAATAATTTGAGTTGCACAACTCGCCAGAAACTATTTTTTGAGTGTAGCACCCCCAACGAATGTACATTTATGTATAAATTATATACATATCCTAAAGTCAATCCATATAATAAGTATTAGCAAAGATTAGTTTCTTTCTTATTCATTGGGTTATATATTCCAGATATTTTATTTGGCATGCACAGTTGGCGCCTCCTGTCCTCCAGTAAAAAAAAAAAAAAAAAAGTATTGTCTTTGCTTCCCTGTTCTGTCTGTGTGGTGAAGGATCCAGAGTATGAACAGAAGGGAGTAGAGCCAGAGATGCTGGGGAAAGCGGGCCACTTTGGCAGAGAGCTGGGGAGGGGTGGGGTGAGACCTGGAGGGCCACTGGGAGGGGTGGGGGAGCTGGCTGTGGAGGCTTTGCAGTCTGCACAGGATAGAAAGGGTGGTGATTCTGAGAAGTGTCCCTGGGTTATGAACCAGAGCCCTTTGAAGCTTCTTTGTGGTTGGAGGCCAAGTTTGGACAAACTTTTTAGATGCCTTTAGCTTCTGGGCTTTTCTGAATGTGACCCTCTTGAAAGATTCGAGGCCAGTTGGTGAGGAATGTTTTGTCTTTTAAGTAGTAAAAGAAGAAATAACGGTATAAGGCAGGTCTCTCAACCTCAGCATGATTGACAGACATTTGGGGCCGGATCGTTCTTTTTTTTTTTTTTCCCTAAGATTTTATTTATTTATTTGAGACAGAGAGAATGAGAGAGACAGAGAGCACACGAGAGGGGGGAGGGTCAGAGGGAGAGGCAGGCTCCCTGCCGAGCAGGGAGCCCGATGCGGGACTCCGTCCCGGGACTCCAGGATCATGACCTGAGCCGAAGGCAGTTGCTTAACCAACTGAGCCACCCAGGCGCCCGGGGCCGGATTGTTCTTTGCTGTAGGGACTGTCCTGTGCATTGTAGGATGTTTAGCCGCATCCCTGGCCTCTATCCACTAAGTGCCACTAGCATTCCCATCCCCCAGTGTGAGAACCAGAAATGTCCCAGGCACTGCCAACAATCCTGGGGGACACTATCCTCCAGAGTCAGAACTGCTGGCTTGAAGAAACAGGTATAGGGAGGGGCTATTTTCTTGGGACAAAAATCTTAGAAATAGAATTATGGGATGTGAGTGTGTAAACATTTTCTTAAAAATAAGTGTAATTTCTTTCTTTTTAAAATATTTTATTTATTTATTTGCGAGAGACACAGATAATGAGAGAGAGTATGAGTTGGCAAGGAGGGGGAGAAGCAAACTCCCCTCTGGGCAGGGATCCCGATGCGGGACTCGATCCCAGGGCACTGAGATCATGACCTGAGCCAAAGGTAGACGCTTAATGACTGAGCCACCCAGGCACCCCAAGTAAGTGTAATTTCTAATAATAAAATTAATACATTGTAGCTACAGAAAACTTAGAAAATGCACAAATCCACAAAGCCAAAAAAAGACTCCCCCCCACTGCACCCATCAGAGATTCCTAATAGTTCATTTTATAATCTTATGCCATTTTTCTATGCATATAAATAGACACATTTTCTATTTTTAAACAAAATAAGATTATAGTGCACACACTGTTTTGTAATGTACTATTTTCATTGAACGATGTATGATGACCATCTTTTCATATCAATGAATATAATTCTGCCACACAAATATTCCTGGCTGTTGACTGTGACTGTGTGATTGTATTATAATTTGCCCAATCCCCTATTGCTCCTTAAACACTTATTTTTATTTAGCAATTAATGTATGTGTATTGTAGGAAAATGTTAAAATTAAAATAACCACAATGTAGCAAGTATACATCGCCTGCAATCTCACCAGCCATGGATAATCGGTGTTAATATTTTAGTGTACATCCTTTCTTGCTTTCCTTACAAAAATGAGAAAATTGTTGTTACATACTATTTATTACTCACTCTTTTCACTTCACAATACAACAATCATGTCCATACTTGTATGACACCTTTATTGATGGTGGCAGAGAATTCCATTGTATGAAAATACATGATTTTATATAACCGAGGATTGCCTATTAGTTGACATTTAGGCTCCTTATTTTGCCATTCGAAAAACACTGCAGTCAACAGCCTTGTAGCTAATTACTTTTTTTAGGACGAATTTCTCCAAGAAGAATGGGTGGGTCAAAAGGTATGCAAAATGGGCTCGGATGTGGAAAATGAAATTGCCCTCTAAAAAACTCTACCACTTTATATTTCCACCAAGAAAGTACAAACGCCCATACTTCCATACCCTTGCTAACTCTGAATATAATGACAGTAATAATAAAGTGCCAATTTTATAGGTGAAAAATGATAGCTGGTTGCTTTAATTTGCATGTACTTGAATACTAATGAGGCTGAACAATTTTTTCAAATGCCTTTTGGTATTTGTATTTTTCCTATTGAAAACTGTTCATACTCTTTGCTCATTTTTCTATTTGTATGTTAATATTTCCTTGATTATTTACATGTTAAGAATATTAACCCCTTACCAGGATACATAGATTGCAATTCTTTTCCCAAATTCATCACCTCCTTTTCATTTTGTTGTATTTTTCATTTTGTTCATTTCATCTATTTAAACTAAAACATACAGAAGTTAAAGATTTTTGTAGTTAAATCTGTGAATCCTTTGTGATTTTTGCTTTTGGTGTCATGCTTAGGACAGCATTTTCCACCCCAAGGTTTATAGACACTCATTGATATTTTATGGTTTGTCTTTAAGTTAATTTGTCTTTTTTTCCTGGAATTTATTTTGTTTTGATTTCATTTGATTATTGCCCAGACCCACTACTTCTCAGCGCCTAGAAAGGCCCTTTGTCACCAGGAGTATCGTGTGAGTGCCCGCCAGTCCCCTCACACTCTGGCCCATGGGCCTAATGGGTCTGCATCAAAGGCACACGTTTATAGATTATGGCTTTATGACAGGTTTTAATATCTGGGAGAGCAAGCACCTCCTCAGTTGACTTCTTTTCAACATTTCACTGTCCATTCATGGACTAAATCTTCCCGGTCCATTTTACAATGATTTCTTCAAGGTCAAAAAGATGAAAATCTCATTTGGATTTCAAGTTGAATTGTATCATCTTGAGAGGTCAGTCTGGGTGGAATTTATATAAATACCACATGAAGATTAAATCTTGCCAAACAAGGATAAGGCACATGTCTTTATTTATTCAAGTCTTCCTTAAAATTTCTGAAAGATCTTCTTTCTGGAAACTTTTGTAGTGAAAAATGAAATCTTTGATTGCATTGCACTGAGACCAGAGAACGTGGTCCCTATGGTTCCTCTGTTTTTGTTTTTGTTTTTTTGTTAGCAGGATTTATTTAGATATTTTGATGGTGAACTATCTAGCCAGTTTATTGCAGGGGTGTTGCAAAGGAAGATGTGTTTTCTGTTTGTGAGGTTCAAGTTTTATAATACATACCCCTTCCTTCCCCACATACACACCCACACACATTGTTAATAATATTATTCAGAATCTTTATTGCCTTCTTTCTTTCTGCCTACTTGGTCTATCAAGACTGTGAGAAATGAATTATAGTCCTCAATTAGTAGAGTATATTCACCAAACTCCCTCATATTTCCACGAGTTTTTACTTTCTATATTTAAATGCGATGTAATTTGGTGCATAAAACTTCATGACAGTTTGGTGCTCCCTGTCCGTGTAATGCTTTTTGTCTTATGTGCAGCTACATCTGCAATTAATATTTGACCCACGCTTTCCTCCTGATTTTATACCCTGGTATATATTTATCTTTTGTAACTTTGCTTTGGAAATGTCTCTCATGAACAGTATTTAGTTTGATTTTGTTTTACTCGATATGAAAAGGTGGACTCTATAATCAGGTTTGCTTTAGGCTTACTGTAAAACAAGAAGTTAAACACGTATTGTTGTAATTAGTAATTTCAGGCTTGCTTCTGTCACCTTCTTTTCTGGTTTCTGCTTTTTGTTCCCCTTAACATTTCATTGCCATTGTATTTGCTTTTTATGTATTTCAAGGTTTGGGAAAGTTTACGTGTTCTGTTTGTAGCTTAACCATTTTCAGCTTTTCTGACATGTTCTTTTGCCCTTCTTTTTCTAGTTGCCAGATTCAGTAGTCAAACACAGCACTTTTGGGGTCCCCCTATTTAAGACAGCTATTAGATTTTTTTTTTTTTTTTTTTTTTTTGGTTTTTGGTTGCAAGAGACAATCTTGCAAAGATTGCAAATCAAACTGCATTCCAAGTGGGTGCATTGGCTCCCTTAATCGCAGGTGCAGGATGTGGTGGTTTCTGGTGAGGTCAGGTCTGGGGGGCTCGGGTTGACGTCCTCAGCCCCGTGCATATGTTAGATTATAATTACCTGCTTGAAGGTCTGTCTCCCCACTAGCTGGGGACCTAACTGGGGGAACATTCCTAACATCTGTTAGGAACCCTTCTGGCTGACAGGTGTGCTTTAAGGCATACGCATATTTGGTGATCTTAGCTAACAGTAAGTCTGGAGATAGCCAGTTGTGTGGATTTGAATGAAAGGGCTTTTTGCAGGATGGACAAGGCCAAAGGAACTCAGTGTCACTGCTAGGGAGCTATTGCTTCCTCCAGGCCTGAAAGGTCAGGGAAGGAAATCATGTTGCCAGACACCAGAGGAGGGGGAGGATGGGAGGAGTCCTCAACAGAAGATGTGCTCTGGGAGAGAGAGGTGCAGCCACTCCAGATAAGGGAGCCCAGAGAATGGAGGGAGGGTAAGAAACATCCTGACCTCTGTGCCTCTCTCTGATCTCTTTCCATACCTCCCACTGGCCAGTGTCACTGGGAGGGAGCTGAGCTGATTCGGGTGTGTGGGGTGGGCCTCTTGGGCACAAAATGGGTGGATGGGGGTCGGGGAATGGAGGGTCACCAGTCTGGGGTTGTTCTGGGGATCTACAAAACCAGAGTGTGTGTCAAAGTCCCTGAAATTCTGCTGCCTTCTCATCGTGGTCGGAAGGTGCCTGCTGCAGCAATAAGCATCCCGTGCTCGTCTGACAGCATCCCCACCAGGACAGAGAAAGGTGGGAAACAAAGGTCTTCCTGCGTTGCCAAGTCTTATATGAGGAGAGACGCTCTTCCAGAAACCCCTGGGTGACATCCCCACAGAGCAGTGCCCCTTGCTGGGTCCCCGGCCCGTGCTTTAGCCAACTGCTGGTCCCTGTGACAGACTGTCCTGATGGCCTTGGACAATCACAGTCCACCTCTCTCTGGCTTGTATCCACCAAAAGGTGGCACAGGGTCAGGGATTCTTCGCCTCATCCTACTTCATCCACCGGCAGAAGTTGAAGGGGATCATGCCCTCTGCTGGTTTTTTTAAGTTAACTTTATAGAGGTGTAATTTACATGTAATCAACTGCACCCACGGAAGTGTGCGAGTCAATGAGTGTTTACAGAGGCGGTCACCCATGTGACCACCGCCACACTCGAGCTGCAGAACGCCCTCATTGGCCCCAACGTCCCCTCGCGCGCCCCCAACCACAGCCCCAGGCAACTACGGGTCTGCATTCTGTCACTGGAGGACACTTGGCATTTGCCAGAATGGCATGTGAGTGCACATGTTCCCTAGCATAGGACCTCTCGCTCAGCGCGGTGGTTTTGAGGCTCACCCACGAGGTGGCTTGTATGGGTGGTGAATTCCTTCCTGTTGCTGAGGGGTTTCTGCTGCACAGACAGACGAGCCACACTTCCTCTAATCTCCTCTTCATTTTTGAAGTACTTTCTCTACTTGGCTTACAGGAGAAACCCTCCACCTCCACCTCCTCCTCTGATTTCTTTCCTCTCTGATCTCTTCATGCTGGGGCCCATGCTCAGGCTGGGTCCCCTTCCTGTGCCATTACACAGGTTCCCGCAGCCTCACCCAGTGTCAGGCCTTCCAGCACTCCCTCCAGCCGTGCTGTGGGGGTCTTTCCTCCCAGATTTACCACTGCCGCTGGGCCTCGTCCCCAGAACCCCACACTTGTGCGTATAGGTCCTGCCTACCATCTCCTGCTGAACACGTCGGCAGCAGTCTCATCCTGCTGCCGTAATAAACAACCACAGGCGTGGCGGCTTAAGCGATGCGTTACTCTCTTACGACTCTGGGGGTCCGAAGTCCTAGCGTCAGGGTGTCAGTAGGAACAGCGGTTCCTTCTGGGGGTTCTAGGAGAAAAATCTGTGTCCTTGCCTTTCCAGCTTCTAGAGGGCCCTGTGTCCCCTGGCTGTTGGCCTCCTTCCTTCAAAGCCAGTGAAGAAGCTTCTAATCCACCTCTCCCTGTTTCCTTCTCTGACTCTGATCCTCTTGTCTCCTTATGCCTCCTTTCAAGGACCCATGTGATGACATTGAGCCCACCTGGAGAATCCAGAATAATCTCCTCAACACCCTTAACTTAATCACACCCGCAAAGTCCCTCTTGCCCTGTGAGGTGACATGTTCTGGGGATCAGGATGGCTTTGCTGGGGGCATTGTCCCATTGGCCACAGTGTCCTAGGGGAACTCCTGTCCTCTGTCCCCATCAGTTCTTCCTCAGGCTTCCTCATCTCAGACGATGGCCACAGTCAGCTTCCCTCCACTTGCTCCCTCCTGCTCTCACACCAGCCCCTCAGGGAAAGCTCTCGGCTCTGCCATGGAAGTCTACCCAGAAGCCAGCCACTTCTGTCACCTGCACCGGCTAGAGCCTGCATGGCTTTCGGCTGGGTTAATGCCATAGCCTCTGGCTGGTCTCCTGGTGCCAGACCCTCAGAGCAGCCCGTTCAGCCTCCCATGGGGTACTGTCTGTCCCTTCTGGCCTTATTTCTGGCTGACCCCCTGGTGTTCCCAGGGCGGCCCCCTTGCTCTCTGCACTGGTGTTCCATCTGCCTGGGGCCCCTTGCCTCTTTCTCAGGGAGGCCTTTCAGGAGCATCAGTTAACCTCCCCCTTCCCCCCCCCACCCCCCGCAGGGCCCTCCCTCACCGGCTCTGTTTTCCTTTTGCAGTGTAATTGTCTCCTCTCGTATGCTTGGGCTCCGCTTCAGTATCCCGGCTCCCGCACACTGTTTGTCCTCCCCATTAGAAAGCAAGTCTCATGAGGTGGGGTCTCGGCCCATGTTGTTTGCAATATATCCTGAATGGAATACAGTCCTGGGATCCGATAAGTCCTCAGGACACATGCGTTAAACGGGTGAATGAGGAATGGAACTCAGTGTGGGTGCTGGGCTGTGGGCTGCCCCGAGATCCAGGCTGCCCCGCGCCGTGGGGGTGCAGTGAGTGCAAGGGCAGCCTGCTAGGGTCAGAGCTGTGCTGAGGAGGTCTTTCCTCCCTTTGTGTTGAGTCTTGGACCCGTGGGGGTGAGATGAGGTCTGGTGGAGGGAGCCCACCCCAGACAAGAGGGCCGGGCGGGGCCAGGTGGTGAGGGAGAAGCGCGCTATAAGGCTGATATTGGGTGGGTGTGAGCAGGGGGCCCAGTGTATGTGGCTTTGTGGATCTGCCCGTGAGGAGGGGGGTTTCCTCCCTGCGTCCATGTGAGTGGGGACCTCAGGAGTGTGTGTCTGGGGTATGATTTGTGTGTGTATTTATGAATGTTGAGAGTGTGGTGAGCTATGTGAGTGCATAAGTGTGTATGTATGTTTCTGAGTATGAGCATCTGTGTGTGCGTGTGTGCATGCGTGTGATTTGTGTCCCTATATGTCCACATGCATTTGAATGTGCATCTCTATGGGCGGGTCAGTGTGTTTTGTGAGCAGTACGTCTGGGTATGTTTTGTGAGCGTGCGTGTGTGTGTTTGGTGTCTGGGTGTGTTGAGTGAGCATGTGGAAGTGTGTGAGAGAGTGTGAGTGAATGCAGTTCCGCGTGTCCAGCTGTGTGTCTGTGTGTGTGTGCGTGCACCTGAGCATGTGTCTTCGCGGGCCTGTATGTATCTATACCTGAGCATGTCTGGGTGTGTTTTGTGAGCACGTCTGTGTGTCTTTGGTGTCTGGGTGCGCTGAGGGAGCATCTGGGAGTGAGTGTGTGTGTGTGTCCATGAGAGAGTGTGAGCAGATGTGCTTTGCCTGCCCAGCTGTGTGTCTACGTGTCTGGGTCTGGGCGTCCGTGTGTGAAGGTTGGTGCACGTGTGACTTGGATGTGAGTGGTCACGTCTGTGTGGCCCCGGGGAGGTGCGCTCAGGTGGGGAGCCTGGGTTCCCCAGGCAGCCCCCTCCTGCTGAGCCCTGCTGAACGCGAGAGCCCTCCGCCCTGTCCCTGAGATCCTTGTCACCAGGACAGGAAAACAGCTAGCACAGAGGGGCCCCGGAGCCCGTGCCCTCCCCCACAGCACGTCACCCCTCGCTGTCACCGGGGCCACTGGCTCGGGTTAACTGATGGAGGGAAAAACCCATTAAGCGGCTGCCTCTCCCAGTCATCTGTTATCGGTTCCGTGCTCGCCTGTAGCCCGGCTGACGCACGCTCGCTCTTCTTCACATAATTGAAGAAAGTTTTCCCATTACCCGCTGTCTCTGCAACGCGTTGCCTGCCTCTCGCCCATTCGCAGTCCCACGGATTCCGGTTTCTTTTCCTCCTCCTTAAGAAGCTGACCTAATTTCCACCGTTCGTCATTTTCTCCCAAACTGGGAGTAGGCTGGCTCTGAGCCCTGGCTCCCCCCAGGCCACTGTGAGAGGTGGCCACAGGGAGGGCCACTCCCTGCTCTGGGACGGGGTCTGGGATGGCAAGCCAGCTGTCCTGGGGGCAGAATAAGGGCCCCAGGTCCACTTCTCAGCCTTGTGCCTGCGGGATGCGCAGCCTCTGAACTCCCCCCGTCTCTGCCCGAGCTTGATGAGCTGTCATGAGGTGGAGCAGGTGACAAATGGAGAGCTCCAGGCATGGTGGTGGCCCCCAGGTGGGCTCCCTGTGGGAGGTTCTTGGCCCCTCTCTGCTTTGTTCAGGTGGAACAGGGGTAACTTTGGCTTCCTGATGAATATGATTAAGAACAAAAGCACTTTGTCTTTCTCCACATGGCTGGTCCCTCCCACGGGGTAGGAGGTGTGGGGGGTATTTGGATCCTTACTAGCTCCCAGAGGATGGCCCGGCACAATGCCCCAGGCCAGCGAACCCTTACCTCCCTGCAAGACGCATGGACCAGGCCTTGTCCTGGATGGGGCTGGGTTCCGGAAATGCTAGAATACCTGTGGGAGCCACGAGAGGGGCGATGCTGCCTGGGACCCAGAAACCAGGTAAGGCCCCACTGTGCATGGCCTCATCGCAGGAGAGCCGTGGGGATGGCTTCAGCCACCCTGCTTCCTGGTGCATGGACACCTGGTACTGGAAATGGAGCTGGATAGAACTCAGGCCACACCCTAATGCCCATCTCCCAGGAGGCCCTGCTAGGCGAGACTCCAAGTGCAGGTTGCCAGTGATTTGGGGACTTTCTTGGTATTTAACTCAGCTTTTCCCTGTCCCACTGACCTTGGCCTTCCGTTTGCCTTATGGGCCCCCATACCCTGCGTTGTCCTATCCCTTTGCCCCAACACCGTCAGAACAATGTGCCAACCTGCTGGGAGGACAACTGCAAGGGGGACCAGCTCTGGCCATGTCCACCATCACTTGTGTCCCTCTGGCGCCCCTGAACTTGGTCACTATGGGTGGGAGCAGAGTCTGGGCCCTTTCCTCCTGCTGGGCCTGAGTGTGCCTTCTTATGCCCCCTGAGACCCAGGGCTGCCAGGGCTGAGCCAGGAGCCAGCTTTCTCAGAGCAGTGACATCTGCATTCCTCAGGTCCTTCCAGCCCAGAAGCCTTGCCTGGGTCACAGCAGCCAGGTGTGCAAGGAACCCGCCTCATGGAACCTCACTGGAGATCCCCTGCAACGAGCAGAATGCTCCCCACCCTCTGTCTCCACCACCAGGCCACTCTGACAGCCCCTCAGCCTGCCAAACATCGGAGCCAGACTGTGGGGTTGTCTGGCGCCTGTGCTTGCCCAACACCACCCTCCATCCGTGCCCCCCAATGCCCTGCACCCCTCACAGTGGGCGTCACTGGGGAGCTGTCCCCTTTAGGCCACATCAGCACCCCTCCCCCCAGCCGAGACGGCTTATGTCAGCCCCTGAATGGAGAGGCAGAGTGCAACAGGGCTTCGGCCATAGCCCAGATCCCATGACCTCACCTCACCAATCCTTTCCTTGGCTTCCTCCTCTATAAAATGGGATGATGATGATGGTAATACTAAATCCTTCCTCACCCAGGTGTTGCAAAGTCCGACTTAAATGAGTTAATAAATGGCACTTGCAAGAAGGCTGCCAGCACATGGTAAACCTTCCGTCACGGTTCCTCTGTCCCACGCCTCTCCTTACCAGGCACCACCACATGTAACTCCCCTCCGTGGCCACCAGCGAGCCCTCTGTCCTGCCACAAGCTTAGAGCAGAAGGGCAGGCTGCTCCCTGGGTCACGGCCAGTCTGCAGGTTTGCTTAGCCTCCCAGGTAGAATGGGCTTTGCTTTTTTAATTTTTATTAAGGTGTTAAGTTCCACACAGCAAGTGCACTGATGCTCCACATGTGTATCCCTTGGGGGGCGCCCACCCAGATCAAGAGAGGGGACATTGCCTGTACCTCGGAAGGTTCCCAGGGAAATGCCCACCCTGTGGAGCCAGCCACTGGCCTGATCTCTCTGGCTAGAGGTGCTCTGGTGCAGGTGTTCTGGGCTCTTTCACTAAACATCACATTTGTGAGCTGCACTTGGGGGGCTGGTGTATCAATCCTTTGCTCCATGTTGTTGTTATGTAAGGATTTCAGTGTATGAATACACTCTGTAATATACTAAAAATTTTTAATTGCTTGACAACAATTCAGTAGATTTCACATAAAAATACAGATATCTGAGTTCTCTTGAAACATTGGGAGCTCAAGCAGCACTGGGCCCGTGTTCTCAGGTGACGGTGTGTGGTGGTGCTCAGTAGGGCTGCCACCCAACTGAGCCACTGTCCCTGCTGCTTCCTCCTGTACCATGCCTAAGACATCTCCCCCAAGTGCATTGCCAGCCCAGCCCTTCTGGGCATCTGGCTATGACCCCCAGGAGGTCTGAAAGGGGCCATCACATCTCATCTGTCTCCTCTAGTGTGGTCCCTTGATTGACTGATTGCAGCAATGACCACAAGTCCCGCCCCCTTCTGCCCATTCCCAAGGGGACTGGTTCCTCTTATCCAGCCGGAGTCTACTTCTCCACCTCTGCAATGAGGGCAAGTCACATCACTCGTCTGGCCAATGGGACATCAGCAAATGTGTCGCTGGCAGAGACTGGAAAATCACCTGCATGCTGGAGCTGCTCTCTCTTGCTACCCTTGAACCCAACACTGTCATGGGGATGAGCCTGAGCTAACCTGCAGCCAGAAACCAAGAAGCTAAGTGGAGAGCCAAGGTGCAATGGCCAACGGAACTGCTACCATCCAGACGTGGCAGTGAGCCACTCTTGAACTTGATGCTAATCACAGAGACTTGGGAGATCCTGGCAGATCTGGGTCAGACCAGCACCCAGCTGACCCACAGAGCGGAATATTAAATAAGAAATGGTTCTTGTTTTAAGATGTGGCATTTTGGGATGGTTTGTTATGCAGCAAAAGCTAGCTGCTATATTGTATTTGTGCCCAGCGAACAACCAGTGCCCCTAGAGAAGAAGGGGCTCCTAGGAGAAGTCTCTGTTCCTCCTGACAAGACAAGAGGCACCCGTCCTCCCAGCCCTGCTCCCCTGGGACTCTCCAGCAGCCTTGCCCCATGTTGGGTTGAATTCCAGCCCGTTCCAGGGGACCCTGGCCCTCTGATTCTACAGCACAAGTTCTGCTGACCAGCATTGTGCACTCAGGAGGGGACTTGGACCATGCACCATCAGGGCCTCTCTGCCACACCTCTCATACCTGCTCTGGGTGCACAGAAGCCCAGCAAGACTCTTCCCCAGAAGTCCACTCAGGAAGCTCCCCACACATGACATCCGCAGGGCTTCTCTGCTTCGGCACTGGCTCTAAACATGGCAGCCACACACATGCAGGCATACATCCATACAAGTGCCCCACTGGGACCCTTCAGTCCCACGAGGCCCATACCAGCCACCCTCACTTCTGCCCCTGCTGCCCACATGTCCTCCAGGTAGGGAGAGTGGACATGGCCTAAGTTTCCCCATCTGCACAAGGAGGCTGGACCAGCTTCTTCAGAAGGCACTCTGGCTAACTGGCTCTGTTGTCTTAGAGGCTTCCTTCCCTTACTGTGACCAGGTGCCTTGGTGCTTGGGTTTCAGGGTCTCAGTTTCCACATCTCTGTGATGGATCTCCCAGCTCAAAGCCTTCAGCCCAGCTCACAGGGCTGGAATGCAGCATCTGGATCACAAAGGACCAGAGCCGTGTGGCCCGGTGGGGTCTTGAAGAATGGGGCTGTGATGCAAAGCGTCTGCCTAGCCTTCAGTCTGAGAAGTGCTGAGGAGAGAAAGAGGTGGCTGCCCAGTTTTCTCACTCCTTCCAGACCAGGTCAAGGCCTGTGTACTCACCCTGACCTCCTCCCAGAATCCTCTTCACCCCTCCTCCCCCAGGCGGTGCCTCAGGTCAAAATGCTTCAGACCCAGGGCAAGCTACCCTGACCTCTCATAGGCTGGGGTCACTCCAGGCAGAGCTGCAGTCCACCATTGCTCTTGTGATGGTTTGATGAGCTTGTCCATCTCGTGCTAAACCATCAGCTCCGTGAGGGCTGGGCTGTCTGTCTCTGCTCACCATCTTGTCCCCAGAGCCTGGTGAGTGCCTGTCACACAGCAGGTGCCCAGTAAATATTTGCTAGACAGACGGAGAGTTGCAGGGAGGATTTCTGGGCCATGGAAGGGCTGGGAAGGGCTCCCACAGTGAGCATTCCCTCCTCTCTTTCTGAAGCTGCTCTGGCCCCATGAACATTTCTGGGCTGCGCTGGGGCGGGAGATGTCAGTGAGCTGAGAGGGATCCTCAAAGTGACAGGTGCTTCTTAGCTCCAGGCGCGCCCAGGGCCCAGGCTGAATTGGCTGTTCCAGCAGCCCCTGTTTCCAGGGCTAATTGGAGAAGGGGAGGGGGAGCCAGAGGTGGGGGCACTCTATTCTGGGCTCCGACTAGAGGCACCCGGGCTGTCTCATAACAATGGGGAGCCAGTGTGTATGTGGGGGGCGGAGGGAGAGACAGACAGCAAGAGACAGAGGCCCACGTGGTACAGGTGTGTGTGTGTGTGGATCTGCCTAGGTTTGTGGCTGAGTTTTATCTGCGCATTTGCACACGTGTGTGTACTTTTCTGTCTTGTGTACCATGCAAGCGTGCGCCTGTGTATTGTTTGTTTCTGCGTGTTTGTGAACGCAAGCATATTTGTGCCTTAGGCATGTCTATGTGTTTGTGTCGGAATTTGCGTGTCTCCCAGTACATGCTTTTATGACATGTGTCCTGGTTCCTGTGCGCGTATTTATTTCTGTGGGTGATGCTTATGCCTTGGGTGTGTGCCTCTACATGTATGTGTTTATGGCCTGAATGTGTATGTGTGTGTGTGCACATGCGTGTGTGTAGCACTCGAGGTCTCCCTGGTGCAGAGCCCCCATCCTACATAGGGATGGGAGGCCTGTCCTTCTCAGCTGTGGCCCCGAGACAGCTTGTACTCCCTGGAGGCACCCCCCCAAGGAGATCATGGCCTTCTGATCAGTCAGCCTCTCCTCTGAGCTCCTGCTTCATCCTGGCCCACCTAGACTGGCCCCCTGGCAAGCCTGGGCACACCCATAGCTTCACGAGCCTGGATGGAGAGGGTCCCTATGTGGACCCCAATGACACACTGGGTCACACCAGAGGGGCCTGGAGGCAGGGAGCTCCGACCTCAAAGGGCAGACGCTTCAAGCCACCGTCACCTTGAAGTCCCTTCTCTGCGTCAGGTATAATAAGGCTGGGCACTGGGGCAGCCACAGGGAAAGCTTCTCGCCTGCCTGGAGCTCATGTTCTCCTGGAGGGCCGAGGGGCAGAAAGCAGCCATGAAACAAACAGCAACACAGACAAACGCAAGATCCCACCTGTACCTTCAAGGGAGTCCTGTACCCTGGGTGCCTGGCAGGTTTCCCGAAGGTCACTAACGCCAAAAGGAGGATGGGCAGCATGCTCTAGGCTCCCCTCTTCTTCTGCCAGAGAAGTGCACAGTCTCTGGGCCTGGTGCGGGGAGCAAGGCTGGGGAGAAAGGTGGGCCCTGAGAGTAGGGAGAGGATGGGGGCTCCTAGGAAGGGCTGAGCTGTGTTTGGCATGAGCCCCTTTTCTCTTATAGGTATGTTAAAGAGGGAACTGTTGGGAGGTGGGGAGGCCAAGAGGGGCAACTGCAGGGGCCAGGCATGAGGAGACCCAGGAGGCAGAGTCCTTGCTGGGGCTGAAGGGAGGTGGGGGTGGGGCAGGTTGGCATGGGGCAGCAGGAGGGGTCAGGGAGACTACCTGGGCTTCTGGTTCATTGTGCAGGACCCAGCCATAGCTGGTTGTTTGGAGCATCCCTGGGCCTGGGTTTGGGGACAGACAGAGAGGAGCCCCGAGGGGTCAGACTTGCTGGCCACCTCCAGCAGCCCAGGCAGCTCCCCTGAGCCTGGCCTACCCAGTCCTGGCCACTCAGTCAGTGAGAGTTGAGCTTTGCAGCATCCTCTCTGGGTGTCCTTTGTGTGTTTTGCCGAAGGTGTCTTGGATGAGTGCCAGGGAATTCTTGCTCCCCCAGGGAGGGCCGGGTGCAGGCACCTGGGGGCGGTGAGTTGGGCATTGCTTCTCTCACCCTGCTGGCTCTCAGCTCTGGGAAAGGGAGCGGGCTGGGAGTCTGCGTGGACCATACCACGAGGTGTGGATGGGCTGGGGCCGGGCCTTCTCTGCAGAGCTGGCTGACCTGTGTTAACTGTCACAGCTGGGGGCACCTCCCTCTCCATGCCCCATTGCCACCTCAGTCCTTGGGACACGTGTGTTCCTGAGGCCTGGGGCAGGCAGCACCAGACATAGCAGTGAATGCTGGTGGTGCCCCATGCCCATTTCCCGGGCGTGCAAATGGCAGCTGCTAGGGAGCTCACAGCTGCCCCTTCTCCCCTTCTTCCATCAATCACAGCTGACGGGCCCCCTCCTTGCTGAGAGGTCTCTGGGGGGTCTGGGCAGTTGTGACTCTCCTCCTCCCGGATGGGTGGATGATACGCAGCCAATGATGGACTGACTTGGGGTTTGGTGTTCAGAACTCCAATCCCACTACCTTCCCCGCCTGGGACGTCTCTGGGGCTACTTAGGCTCAGTTGCTCCCGTAGATCTGGCAAAGGCAGATGTAGCTGAAACCTGTCCCTCCCAGCTTCTTCCTCTGCCCTTTCTCTTCCCTCACTCCCTCCGCTCCAGAGAGCCTCCCACAGCAAAGCACCCACACCAGAACCCTGCAGGGCTCTTCCTAGGAAAGCTGCCCCAGGGCCCCAAGGTCATTTGCTGCACAAAGGGAATGCTAAAGAAACATATGGGGGCTGGGCCTGTCTGAGGCTGCAGGGGCTCTGGAAGGGGAGCTGGAGGGGCCTCTGGCAGCACTGCCCTTCTTCACAGACAATGAACATCAGGGAGTGTGGGGGGCCTGCCTAGGGGGTCCCAGCAAGGTCAGAGCCTGGTCTTCACTCTGCTGTTTGTCCTTTTAAAATAACCTCCTTAATAAGGAATAAAAAATAAAATAAAATAGATCATTTCCCAGTTGAGGGAATAAAAAAGAAGTAAAGGAAAATCTTATTTCCACCTAGGAGAAGGGGCCTTCAGTGGACAGAGAGGCGGCCGCGCACCACAGCTGAAAGCATGGGGCCACTGAGGACCCTGGGCCTGGGGACACCGGCTTGTGGGCTCTGTGGGCCCGTCGGAGCTATGGGGCAAGAAGCCCCAGTGACTAGTGCTCAAGAGTGGGGATGCACCCCTGGGGCCAGGACAGGGGCAATTAGGGGAAGCTCTGGACAGTTCTTCCAGGACCCACCCTCCCTGCTCCTGAGAACAGAGAAGACCCAGGACCCCACCCCCCACTCCGAGGTTCAGCCCAGGACAGGCCTCGGTGCACAGTCAATGGATGGATGGATGGGCGAAGCCATGAGTAAGTGTCTTGCATTTCTCCACAGGGAACCAAACCCAGTGGCCTGGAGGTGGGTCTTTGAGAAGAGAGGTGGGCCAGAGGGAGCTGAGTCTGGGGAGAGGTGCTGTGAGAGCCTGGGCCTCAGGGGCATCTGGGGAGAAGGCACGGGGTGTCCCGCAGAGGCTGGAGCGAGCTGCCCTCCTGCCCCACCCCCTGCCTGTCCTGTCCCCACAGCGGTGCTGGCACCTCAGGACCCTCGGGGCGGCCCACACAGCCCTTCTCTGGCTCCGGCCCTCCAAGAGCAGATGGCGGCTGCCCCTGCCCAGGAAGCCTGAGCGCTGGCAACCCCACCCCACCTGTCCAGCGACCCAGACTCCTGGAGGCTGGCCTCTCCTCTGTAAGACCTGATCGAACGACAGTAGCGCTTCTCTGCCCCGTTCAGTCAGGGCGGGAAGAGGGCCAGTGTGCAGGCCTGGCACTCAGAGGCGCCCCTGGAGCACAGGGCCCTAATGCCTGGCATCCTTGCTGGGCTCCCGGCCGTTGCTGGCTGGGTCCCTGGGGCTCTCTGAGTCCCTGGCTTCTCCCTGTTAATTGGGGGGGTGGTTATAATGAGGCCTGGGTCGTAGGGTTTTTGTAAATGAGCTTCCTGTGAAGATCTTGGCACATGGTGCTCATCAGGATCAGCCAGAGGTGACCCCGACTTCCCTGCCCTGCCCTGCCTCTCCTAGAGCCACGGGGCTTGGTCTTGGCGGCCAGGGGTCGGGGAGCCGAAAGACTAGTATCTTATGTGAACTAGATGTAGATGGGCCTGGGTTTCCTCTTCCTCGGGGTGGGGGTGTGTAGAGTGGTAATTAGCTTTGGGGCCTTTTTAGAAACCTCCCCCTGGCTGGCAGAGCTCAGAGTCTCCTGGGGAACCTAAGGGCACATCAGCTTGAGAGTGGGGGCTGCTGTGTGGCAGGTTTTGGAGAACACTCGGAGGGTGGCTCTGAAGACAAAGTGTGGGGCCTTGAATCCCAGTCGGCTCAGGGCCAGCTGTGTTTAGAAACCTCACGCGCCAATGGGGAAACTTAGGCCCAGGTGGAAGGACTTCTCCAGGGCCCCAGGCCTCCTCCCAAGCACAGGGAAGCCTGCGTGCATGTCCCATGAGAAGGATAATCCGGCCTTGAGCCCTACTGGGAACTGTCCTTCCTTGAATAAACCCCGCCGGGAGGCTGCAGGCGACTCAGGCATGTGCGCAGAAACCAGCGTGGCGCCCTGCTGCCAAGCAGGCCCGCCGAACAGACTGCGGCTATCTCCCCTAAACCCACAGTTACTGCCGCAGATAAGAGCAGAGTAAACATGAAATCCCTTAATGCATTTGCTAACAGCTGTTCTCTGTTTATAGACACCAGGCCAAGCGGGACCTCAGCATGCATGAGGCTGGCATGGATCCCCACCTGCCACTGTCCAGCTGAGCCATTCTGGGCAAGCCCCCCCCAGGGCCTCAGTTTCCCCATCTCAGCCCCCATTTGTCCCCACGGATGACCTAGCAGGAGCTAGCGTTCTGTGAGTTGATGTGTGAGGACGTGCAGCTTGTGTGTGAATGCACGCACGTGTGTGCATGCATGTCACCTGCACACACACACCCACACACATGCAGATCCTCAGTCAGGGGAAGTCAACTGTCAAGCACAGTATTTTAAAATTTGCTTATTTATTGGCTTGTTTGCGCCCTACCTCCTCAGCTGCCTTTATAAATATTTATCAATGTTGTTGCAGTGACATTTCCTGGGAGGAGGTGAGAACAGGAGGGGAGGAAAGATGTCAGAGGGAGCTGACAGGCTGAGGGAGCAGGGGAGGAGGGCCGGGGCCCAGCAGTGGACCGGGATGGGGGCGAGGGCTACCACCCTCAGGGAGGAGGGTGAGGGCCCATGACACAGAGATCTGACTCAGGACCCACCAGCTGGGACCCCACATTTCAGGGTGTCCCTAAGGATGAAATGAGGATGAGTCAGGACTATGAAGAGCCACGTGCCTCTGCCACTGCTGAGTGAACTTGGACAAGGCCCTTCACCATCCATGGGGCTGTCTGTTAGATACCAACCGTCAGCACTAACCTGCTGTATGCGAGGCGCTGTTCTGAGTATCCACTTTAGTTACTCCTTAAAAACAACTCTGTGATGAAGGCGCTAGTCTTCCCCTTTTACAGAGAGGGAAACCAAGGCCCTGGGATTTAGCCACCTGCCCAAGGCACCCCAGTTTGAAGCACAGAGCCAGGACTGAACGTAGGCAGCTGGAGGCAGAGTCCCTGCCCTTAATCACTACTCCATCTGGATGCATCATTTGTATCAGAGGTACCATTAGTACCGATTATTCCTTAAAGGCCCCTCCCCCTGCACACATAGCCAGCCCCAGTCTTGCCCCTGGGGTAGCAGAGATGACCAAGACAAGCCCTCCCCCTGGCTGGCAGAGCTCAGAGTCTCCTGGGGAACCTAAGGGCACATCAGCTTGAGAGTGGGGGCTGCTGTGTGGCGGGTTTTGGAGAACACTCGGAGGGTGGCTCTGAAGACAAAGTGTGGGGCCTTGAATCCCAGTCGGCTCAGGGCCAGCTGTGTGATCTCAGTTCTCGCAGGGAAAGGAGTGCCCTCAGTCCGGAGTGGGAAGGAGAGGCCTGGTAGCAGAGAGGTGGAGTGGGGGCTCTTGGCAGTCAAAGAGGAAGCTGAAGCTTTGAGCCTGAGGAACAGAGAGAAGGTGGAGGCTGTATCAGCTAGCTTTTGCTGCATAACAAACTACCCCAAAACTTTGTGGCTTCAAACAGCCATCATTTATTTGGCTCACACCTCTGTGGCTTGACCATTTGGGCTGATCTGTTCTCGGCAGGCTCACTTACACGTCTGGGGCCTCCGCTGTGATGATGGGGACTTTCTCCATGGAGCCTCTTACCTTCCAGGGGGCTGTCCGGGGCTTCATCCCATGCTGGTTGCAGACTTCCAAGACTGAGATCAGAAACATGCAAAGTCTCTTGAGGCCTTGGCTTAGAACAGGCCCAGTATTATTTCCAGTATATTCTATTAGTCAAAGAGCTGGGGAAAACTGATGGGAAGAGCTACACAATCCCATTGCAGAGGACAGGGTAGTAAGAAGGGGTGAGGATTGGGGCCATTTTTACAATCTACCCTGAAGGTCGTGTACAATGGTGACAGTCTGGAGACAAGTGGGAACTCAGTTAAGAACACAACTGGATTGGAACTGTTGATGGGACCTATAAGGGGAAGTAACAAACACAGCTTCAGAGATCTTTGGAGATCCACACTGGTCTTCTCCATGTCATGTTTCTAGGGGAGGCACCCACAATTCCCAAATGTCTGCTCATTGTCCCTCCTGATCCTTCCTGGTGCTGACTGACCCCTGGGCAGCCCCTTTGCACTTGCCAGTGACCTGTGAGTCTGTGTTCTGTGTGCATGACTGCACATTCGTTCACCTCCAACTCTGGGGAGAAGGCCATGCCAGAACCTGGGATCCCTAAGCCCAGGCAAGCTTCCCGACCTGGACTTTGGAGCCAGGTACCCTGCACCCAGTTCCCTCTCCTGTCTCCCACCTCTGTGAATCCCTCACAGATTTTGCCCTCTCTCTGAGGCTCAACTCCCTTATCTTCAAAGGAGAAAAATGATGCCCCTACCCCAAGTCCTTATGAGGCCCCTGGGGAGGCACTGAGCACAGGGGAGCTTCAAAGCCACCACCCTCTGGCATCTGTGTGGCCTGTCCCTTGGGGATTATGGATAAGGTTGCCAGACAAAGGACTCTGAGTTAAATTTGAATTTCAGATCAACCAAGAGCAATTTTTTAGTAGAAGAATATCCTATCCCATTATTTATTGTTTATGTGAAATTTGAATGTAACTGGGTGTCTGTGTTTTTGTCTGCTGAATCTGGCCACCCTGGGGTGGGCAGTGAGAGCTTCCCCCTGCCCTGGCTTCCCAAGAACTGCCTGAGCCTCTATCCCATGAAGGCTCCTCTTCTGTGTGGCCTCCAGCAAGAAGCTCACTGGCTGAGGGAGGGGGTCTGAGGGAGGCTGAGCAGGGCAAAGAGTTGATGCTGGCTGGCCTGGAGAAGAAGGGTGAGCTGGGGCCCTGGCCTCCAGGGGAGATAGCTGAATTCAGCACCACTGTGTGCTGGCCCAGGGGGAGGCCCAGGGAATCTGACATAATCCCTCCCTGATCGCCACTTGCCACCTGCATAGTTCTACTTGTGACATCAGGTTGGCATCTCCACCTTCATATGGCAGGGCTGAGTGCCCACCCTGCTCTACCCCTGTGCCCCCAGATGCTCAGGCTTGAAGGCTTGGTGCCATCCTGATGCCACCCATGCCTCCTCTCCCCACAGCTGGCCACCTTCACCTTGTTGGGGTACCTAGACTCTAATTCCCCATCTCTGCTGCTCCACCATCTTCTCAGCCACTGCCATCTCTCACCAGCTGTCTCACAGTATCCTCCTTCTTCCCTGGGCTCCTCCTTCTGCTCCCTTCCATCCCATGTCCCCTTGCACAGATGTCCTGGTCACAACTTAGAGCAGGTCCTGCCTCTACTGAGAGCCATGCTCACGATGCCTGTGCGTGGTCTGCATACTCCTGCCTTCACCCCCCATCCTCACCCCTGCTGTCTCCCCCTTCCTGGCCTCCTTACCATTCCCCCCATAGTGCAGCTGAGGGACTCAGCCTCAGTGTTTGCCCTGCCAGACTCTCTCTCACTTCCTGTAGGTCCTCCCTCTAATGCCACCTCTCAGCAAGGCCTTCCTTGGCCACTCTATTTAAAATTGCAACTCCACCCTACCACTCTCTCCTTCTTCCATACTTTATTTTTTCTCCACAACATTGTCACCTCCGGATATACTCTATAACTTAATGTTTTGTATGTCAGCTTCTCCCAGAACATAATAGCATAGGTAGAAGAATTTGCTTGTTTTCATCTGTTTATTTTATCTGTTCATTGTTGTGTCCTCTGCCTCCATCCTTAGGAGCCTGGCATGCAGTAGACACTCAACAAATATCTGAATGACTGAATGGTTGATGTATGTATGTATGGACGGATGATGGATGGATGGACGAATGGTTGGATAGATGGAGGGAGGGAGGGAGGGAAGGAGGGAAGGTGGGAGGGAGAGAGGGAGGGATGAATGATGGGTAGATGATGGATAAATGATAAATGGATGGCAGATGATGGACGGATGGTGGATGATGGACGGATGGATGGTGGATGATGGATGGATGGATGATGCATGGAGGGATAGATGGAGGGATAGCTTTTAGGTCCCAGTTGTCTACTAACCTTTCACTGTGTAACCCTGGCCCAGTTGGCTATCCTCTCTGTGTCCCTTATAACATAGGGCGGTGGAGACATGCTTTAACGTGGTGATTTGGCAGCCCAGACATGAGTTTTGTTTGGACCACAGTGTTATAAACAATTTCAGTGACGTGCCAGAATTTTAAAATAGGGAGGTTTCTCATAAAAAGCCATATTTCAGCTACTTGTGAACGATGGTCTTTTGCTCTGGGAAGTGATTTCTGTTGCCTGGGGCAATATTTGAGTGAGGGGCACTGCCTCTGCTGGTGGGGCTTCCTGCTCCAGCTCTCCCGCAGCTTCTGTCAGCTCTCCCTCGTCCTGCCTGGCCCAGTATGCGAGCAAGACCCTGCTCTAAAGTCTGTGCATCCAGGAAGGCTATTTCTGGAAAGGGACTGGTCAGATATTTATTGAGCACTTCCTCTGTAGATGAAGCTGATGTGTTATGTTTCTTAACACCTTTCTTAACACCAGGAGCTGTTCCCTGTGGTGAGGCGGGGTTGCCAGTGACATCGGGTGTCAAAGGAACAAGCGGGGCCTGCCATGGCAGAAATGTCACACTTTAAGAAGGAACCCCCAACTCATCTGGCCCCTGCAGAAAACTCTCAGCCCAGTCACCTTCAATGGGGTTGGTGCCAGCCCATTATGTGGATGGGGAAATTGAGGCTCTGGGAGTTGCCCAGCTTCCCTGAGATCACACTTGCGTGAGTGGCAGAGTTGGGACTGGAGTCCGGGTGGGCCTGACTCCCTCACCCCTGTATCAGCTGCCTCTGCTTGGGACGCCTTAGACCTTTCGGGATCCAGGCCATCTGCAGCTCTGGCATCTGAGAGTCTCTCATTCTGTTTTCTTCTGGAAGTCTCTGTTGACTCGTCTTCCCTGTTGCTGACCCCTTTGGTGGGAGAGAGCTCTTAAACTTTTTTTTATGGAAGAGTTATACACATGTAGGAAAGGGCACACATTTTAAGTGTACAGCTCAGGTACTTTTTACCTAGGCAGACTGCTGTATATGCCCCGACCAAGATGGAGAACACAATTTGAAATTATACTTCTTGTGTTTGCTATTTTTAAACAGTGTCTGTCTCCCTGTTAATGACTGAGTTAGCTCTCTGTCCCCACGATGTCCTCATCACCATGGGGCACTTAGTAAATTTTGTTTGAGCAAAGGTGTGAGAAGCTACCTCAGGGACAGGGCCAGTCTCCTGGCCTCGGCTGGGCTCTGCAGGACAGGGGAAGGACGGGGCCTGTGGTTGCAGGTGGGGTAGCTGCAGGATCCTTTATTCCTTCAAAAACTTCAGCTGAAAACACTGTTTTCCTTTGTCTGGACTTCAGGCCGGGGTGGCATCACTTAACACTGAAAAAACATCAGTTATCCTCCAATCTGTAAGTTCAGAGCCATCTAGGTGCATATCTTTGTGGCGGAGGGCTGGGTGAGGTCTTAAACACAATTCCAAAAGCACAGGAGGTAAGGTTTTCAAAAATGAGTGATTATATTAACATCAGCATTGAGGATTTCTGTTCATTGAAAAACACTGAAGAAAGTTCATAGACAGGTAGTGGACCAGGAGAAGATATTTGCAATGTCTGAAACTGACAAGAGACCTGAATCTACACTGGTCTGTGTACCTGACTGAAGAGTATCTACAAGGGAAACCGCTGCAAATCAACAAGAGCAAAAGAGGAAAATAGCCAAACGCCGTGACCCAGAATTACAGAAAATTCACACACAAGCAGGCTCATACCCCCAATCAGAGAAATGTAGATTTAAACGGGAAGAGGTCACCTTCGTCTGCAAAACTGGCAAAAACGGGAATGCTGGATACAGCTGAGTGTGATGGGGCTGAGGGCTCCAGGGACCTCAGGTGGGAACACAGGTATGTGCAACCTCTGGGCAAGGAGATCTCACAGTACCTGGTCAGGTTGAATATGCACCCAGGACTTGAGCCAGCAAGCCGTTCCTGGTGCACATCTCAGAGAGACCTCGCACCATACCTACAGGGCATAGCTGCACGCAGGTGATAGGCAGGGGTATGGGGGAAAGTCACAAGAGATGAGATGGTCCCCTGACAACATGGAACAATCTTAAAAATAGTGCTGAGTGAGGAAAAAGACAGCATGAGGTCTAAACAAAGTACTATTTAAGTAAATTAAAAATACACACGAAAGAGCAATGCTTATTTTGAAAGCACATGTACAACACCCCTTGAACACAGGCTGGTCACCTTTGAGTAGTGAAGCAGGAAAAGGGGGAAAGTGAATAATGATAAATAACCCAAAAGAGAGGAATCTTTTAGGGCCCAACAATACTAATTAGCTATAAATCAAGGAGTGTGGTTAATACAACCCTCCACACCTGAGGTCCAACCTCTAAGAAAACAAAAACCAAAAAACCAAAACACCAAAAACAACCAATCACAACAAAAATTGCAGCAAAATTTTTTTTTTTTTTTAAAGATTTTATTTATTTATTTGAGACAGAGAGAATGAGAGAGACAGAGAGCACATGAGAGGGGGGAGGGTCAGAGGGAGAAGCAGGGTCCCCGCCGAGCAGGGAGCCCGATGCGGGACTCGATCCCGGGACTCCAGGATCATGACCTGAGCCGAAGGCAGTCGCTTAACCAACTGAGCCACCCAGGCGCCCTGCAGCAAAATTTTTAATGAACATAATAAAGTTATTCTCAAATTTATCTACAAGAATCAAATTATTTAAATAGTGAAGCCTATTTCCAAAAGGCTGAGAAAAGAGGGCCAACCTGCCCTAACAGATTTCAGTGCATCTTGCAAAGCCATGGTCATTAAGAGAGAGAGACAGGCACGGGAACAGAACATGAGTCTAAAAATCCTCCCAGGCCTGGCATAGGCAGGCGTCGGATGTCCCTGTCTAACAAAGCTGCTCCTCTGTGTGCTCAGCCTCCGCCCTACATTCATGCAGGGAGCGTTGCTTGAGTGACGACTCTGCCCAGCCCCTTGCATGTGGCGGTGAGCACAGCAGGCCCCACCTGTGCTCCCAGAGCTCCCAGTACAGGGGACAAAATAATTGTATGGCCACTTTCAAATGGGGATAATGAGCCATGATGAGAAAATGGGGTGGACACAGGGCATAGGAAGGGGGTGGTAGGGTGAGGTGCCCAGGAAGGCTTCTTGGGAGAGGCGGTTTTTGCTGGGGATCTGAAGGACGACTCGTATACACTGGGCAAGGTGTGTGGTGTGGTGGTGGGGTTGATCTAGGGAGGAGAGGTATGTGTGTGGCAAGAGAGTGGGATGAATATGGGGAGGTGGAGGGGGACCCAACCTGAGGGAGGAGTCTGGAGAGCCCCTGAAGGCCTCAATCCCCTGTGTCCTCATTTTACCCCATCACTGTTTTTGGGTAGCCTTTATTTCCCATTGATAGGGTTTGAAAGCTGAAGGGCCTCATTTCAGATGAGGGAACCGAGGCCCTGAGAGATGGGATGGTCAGGGGGTGAGGGAGGAGGGCCTATAGGAGCGGTGCTTGGTCTCCCCGGGTCTGCTGGCCTCTGGGTAATCCCTGCCCCCTTAGCCTTGGTCTCCCCTTGCCCTGTGGAGCCTGGGGTCTCAAGTTTAAGCAAAGCTGTTCGGGTGTTTAAATACTATCATTGATTATTGTAAGTGGGCTTATGAGCCTTATTGGCTTAGATTTGTATCTGCAGGAGAGCTGTTCATCTTAAATAAATATGTTTTTAATAATCTCTGAGTATTTATGGAGCATAAAGCTGTCAGACAGACGGAGACAGAGATTCCTGAAGTCGCTTGCTGGATGTTGCTCTGTGCCGAGTCATTATTAAAGACGCTCCCAGCAGGACAGCTCGCTTCTTGCTGCCGGGAGCGAACAGTAGACTTGGGTGATTATCATCTTCAAGTATTTTTAATAAGGCAGTGTTGGTTATTTAACCTACAATAACCACTTAATAAACATAGTAAATTACTTGCAGGTTCGGAAGTATTCTCTGCTCCTCCAGACTCCTGCCAGGACCACCTGTGTCACCGAGGTTTTGACAGGAAGTCCCAGGAAAGATGTTCTGTCCAAGCCCCTGCTGCAGAGGTTGTCAGATTGGCACAGGCCTCCGATTTTGGGGGACACAGATCAGGGTGGGGGCCTGGGCAGAGCAGGGGCCAGCTATAGGCCCCTTGCCCTGTTTCGTGCCTCAGGCTTGGGCAGGTGTGTCCCCTCCTAGTGCCAGTAGGAAGGCTAGGAGGCAGCCAAGAGGATGGGCAGTCAGTCTGGGGCTCAGGTTGGCCTGACAGTCCCCTACTCCCACCTCTCTGGGCCAGGCTGGGCCATCCAGCCTCCTCTCTGAGCTGAGGCTCCAGCTCCGCAAGCCTATGTCCTTCCACCTCCCTTCTCTGTGATAAGTTGCCTACCCAGCACTCACCCCATCATTCATGCTTGGTCCCCTCAGCATGGCAGACTCTCACTGATTTCAAAGAACTTTCACACATCATTTTTAATCTGTAGGAGGTAGCTGTTGCTCATACCACCCCTGCCATCACAACCTAACATTTACTGAGCACATTTACTGTGTGCCTGGTGCCATTCTAAGTACTTGACACATATTCACTTATTTTATCCTCCCATCAAGTGATGTGAGAGGAACAATTATTACCCCCTGTTACAGATGACAAAACTGAGGCTCAGTTGAGGTGTTTGCAAGTGGTACAGCTAAAATTATAAACCCAAGCCATTTGCCACACTCCAGTATTCCAATATCTAGCCCATAATGTTCTGGCTATCTGTGAACCACCCCAATGCTTAACTGCTTATGTCTTAGCTCAGGCTGCTATAATAAATTGCCTAGATTGGGTGGCTTACACAACAGAAATTTATTTCCCACAGTTCTGGAGATCCAGGATCCAAGATCAAGGTGCAGCAGATTTGGTTCCTGAGGAGGATTCTTTTCCTGGCTTGTAGACAGCCACCTTCTCACTGTGTCCTCACACAGCAAAAACAGAGAAACAGAGCTCTAGTCTCTTCCTCTTCTTATAACACTACTCCTATCGTGGAGGACCACCCCCAATCTCACCTAAACTAGCCACCTCCCAAAGACCCCACATCCAAATACCACCATCATAGGGGTTTGGGCTTCAACATGTGAATTGTGGGGGTACATAAACATTCAGTCTATAATAACTTAAAAGAACAAAATCAGGGACGCCTGGGTGGCTCAGTCAGTTAAGTGTCTGCCTTCCGCTCAGGTCATGATCTCAGGGTCCTGGGATTGAGCCCAGTGTTGGGCTCCCTGCTCAGGGGGAGTCTGTTTCTCTCCCTCTGGCCCTGCCCCCTGCTCATGTGTGCATGCTCTCTCTCTCAAGTAAATAAATAAAATCTTTAAAAAAAGAAGAAAATCATTTAATCATTACCTCTCCTGGTTCTGTGGATGAATGGGCTCCTCTGCATGGTTGTTGCCCAGGTTCAGGGTCTCTCACACAGTTGCAGTCATATGGGGGCTGGGGTGGAGTCATCTTAGGCTCACTTCCTCCTGTGTCTGGTGGTTGACACTGGCTATCAGCTGGGACCTTGGGGAGGCTCTGTGTGGTTCCTGCTTTCTCCTGGCAAGGGGGCTGTGTCTTCAAAGTGAATGTCTTAAAAGGACCAGGTGGACACTGAACTGCCTCTTACAAACCAGCCTCAGATACCACATAGTGCCATTTCTCCTGTAGTCAGAGACCTCCAGGAGATCCTGTTGTGGCTGGCTTATAGGGCACAGCCAACAGCTGAGTGCCAGTTGGCCAAGCAGCTTTGCTACAAAACTTCCAATCCAAACTTCCAACCATCACTGCTAATCTCCAGAGGTGGGTAGCATCTTAGTCCTGTCTTCCATATAAGGAGACTGAAATTTGATGATGGCTATGTCTGAGGTTGGGCTGGGGCCAGACCCTAGTACAAGCAACCCAAGTCCATACAGCCATCCACCTCACAAAGGAAAGCTCAGATGAGAGATTTGGGATGATTCCACAGTCTCTCTCCACTGCAGAGCACTCAGCTTCCCTCAGGAAAGCGCCCATGGATCATGCTATTAGCACAGTATCACCTAGAGGCCTCAGAGTGGGGTGTGCCTAGGAGTGCCTCCACAATCTGTGAAGGTGCAGAAAGATAATACTAGAATTTTCTCATAAAATGACATAAATTAAGCTTTAGATAGACATTAGAAGATATATTGCATATATTAGTGTACATATATTGAAGTGCATGCTTAAGTCTTTTATCCAATGGGGACGTGAGATAAAATGCGATGGCCAACAAGGAAATGCAAATTAAAACTATAATGAGAAACTGCCACACCCAGAGCAATGGTTAGAACTAAAAGGGTGTATTTACACTCACCACTTCTACCCATCATTGTGTTAGATGTTCTAGCCAAGGAAATTAAAGACAATAAAGAATGAAAGAAAGAAATAAAGGACATCTAGTTTGTAAAGGAAGAAGTAAAACTATTCCTATGTATAGACAACATGATATTGCATATAGAAAACTTTAAGAAATTTAAAAAATGACTATTAGAGCTAATAAACAAGTTCATCAAGATTATAGGATATAAGATCAATATACAAAGATCAAATATTTTTATACACTAGCAATAAACTATTCAAAAATAAAATTAGAAGACAATTCCATTTACAATAGCATTAAAAAGAATAACATACTTAGGAATAAATTTAACAAAACAAGTGCAAGACCTGTACATTAAAAACTATAAAAACACTGTTGAAAGAACTTAAAGGAGATCAAAATAAATGGAAAGGCATCCCATGTTCATGGATTGGAAGACCTAATATTGTTAAGATAGCAATATTTCCTAAATTGTTCTACAGATTCAACAGATTCCACATGCTCCCTCTATAAAAATCCTAGCTGTCCTTTTTGAAGAAATTAGCAAGCTGATCCAAAAAGTGTATTAGTCAGGCTTCTCCAAGAAACAGAACCAATAAAACTGATATCTATGTATCTATCTATCTACCAACCTATCTATTGAGACAGAGATTCATTTTAAGGAAATGTCTCATGTGATTGTGTGAGCTGACAAGTCTAAATTCTGCAGGGCAGGCCCACAGGCTGGAGACTCAGGGAAGAGATGATGTTGTACCTAGAGCCTGAAGGCAATCTGGAAGCAGAATTCTTTTTTCCTTAGAGGACCTTGGTCTTTTTTTCTTAAGGCCTTAATTTTATTAGATGAGACCCATCCACATAAAGGAAGATAGTTTGCTTTACTCAAAGTGTACTGATCTGAATGTTGATCACATCTAAAAAGTACCTTTACAGCAACACCTAGTCTGGTGTTTGACAAAAACTGGGTACTGTGGGTATCACAGCCTAGTCAAGTTTACACATAAAATTAGTCACCACAAATTTGTATAGAAATGCAAGGAAACCACAACAGCCAAAACAATCTTGGAAAAGCAGAACAAAGTTGGAAGGCTCACAACATCCCAATTATGAAACTCTCTACAAAGTTACAATAGTCAATATAGTGTGGTTCTGGCATAAGAACAGACATACAGACCACTGGATTAGAACTGAGAGTCCAGAAATGCGTTCTTACATCTAAGACCAACTGATTTTCAACAAAGGTGCCAAGTCCATCTTTTTTCAACAAACCATCCTGGGACAACTGGATGTCTACATGCAAAACAATAAAATTGGACCCCTACCTCACAGCATGTGCAAAAGTCATCAAAATGGACCAAAGATCTAAATGTAGGAGCTAAAAGTAGAAGCCTGTTACAAGAAAACATAGATGTAAATATTTGTGATCTTAGATTTGGCAACAACAACAAAAGTACTTTTGTTTTGGTTGCCTTTAACCAGTGAAAAGATAGATAAATTGGATTTCATTGAAATTTAGAACTTTTGTGCTTCAAGTGACATATGAAGAAAGTTGAAGGACAACCTACATAATGGGAGAAAATGTTTACAAATCATATCTGATAGGGGCCATGTATCTAGAATATATTTTAAAAAACATAACTCAGGAACACAAAAGACATATAACTCAGTTTAAAAATGGACAAAGAGTTTCAGGGTGCCTGGGTGGCTCAGTTGGTTAAGCGACTGCCTTCGGCTCAGGTCATGATCCTGGAGTCCTGGGATCGAGTCCCGCATCGGGCTCCCTGCTCAGCAGGGAGTCTGCTTCTCCCTCTGATCCTCCTCCCTCTCATGCTCTCTGTCTCTCATTCTCTCTCTCGCAAATAAATAAAAAAAAAATAAAAAATAAATAAATAAATAAATAAAAATGGACAAAGAGTTTGAATAGACATTTCTCCAAAGATGTACAAATAGCCAGTAAGCACATGAAAAGATGCTCAACATTGTTATCCATAAGGGAAATGCAAATAAAAACTACAATGAAATATTTCTTCACACCCAACAGGATGGCTATAATTCAAAAGACAGAGAACAAATGTTGGTGAAGATGGGGAAAAATTGGAAACTTCATACAGTGCTGGTGGGAATAAAATGGTGCAGCTGCTATGGAAAAGTTTGGAAATTCTTCAAAAAGTTAAACACAGAGTTACCATATGATCTGGCATTTCGACTCCTAAGTATATACTTGAGAGAATCAAAAATGTATGTCCACACAAAGACTTGTGCATAAATATTCACAGCAGCATCATTCACTTGCCAAACAGTGGAAACAACCCAAATGTCCATTACCTTATGAATGGATAAGCAATAGGAGATCTACATAGTGGAATATTATGTAGCCATAAAAAAGGAATGAAATACTGATACATGCTATGACATGGATTAAACGCAAAAACATTAAGTGAAAGAAGTCAGTCAAAAAGGGCCATGTATAATATGATTCAATTTATATAAAATATCCAGGATTGAGACAGAAAGGAAATAAGCTATTATTAAGGGCTAGGGAAGGGGGCAATTCTATGTGACTGTTAATAGGTACAGAGTTTCTTTTTGGGGTGAGGAAATGTTTTTCAATTAGATGGTAGTGACAATTTAACAGCTTTGTGAATATTCTAAAAACCACTGAATTGTATATTTCAAAAGGGTGAATTGTATGGTACATGAATTATATCTCAATTAAAAAAAGAAATGACAATACCAAGTGTCAACAAGAATGTGGAGCAACTGGAACTCTTCCATTGATACAACCACTTCCAAATGATACCACCACTTTGCAAAGCTGTTTGGCATTTCCTTCTAAAATTAAATGTATGGTTATATGACATACAATTCTACCCATAGGAATATGCCCAAAAGACATGAATGCATTTTTTAACATGGACAAAAATATTCTTAGCAGCATTATTTGTAAAAGCCACCAAATAGAAGCAACCAAAATGTTCACAAACAGCAAGATGGGAAAGTGGATTGTGATGGAATAATGCAATGCCTGCTGCACAGCAGTGACAGAGATTGACCTCCTGTTGCAAGAGACACAGAAAGCCTCAGAAGGAATGATGGGCAACAATAATCCAGATACAAAAGCACACTCGGCATGAATCCATTTATATCATGTTCAGAAACAGGTAAGATGTGGGAAGATAAGCACGGGCAGCTCCTAGGGCCCAGAAGGATTCTAAATATCGATCTGGGCAATAGTTATGCAAGTGTACACACACTAAGTTTCTATTTGAGAAAAGCCTAAAGATTTGTGCACGAATGCATGTTGTATCTTGATAAATCAACAAGTGTCAGGGCTCCTGGGACGCTGGGCAATTCCTTGCAGAAGCAAACAGGTAGGGAGAAGGCCCCAGACTTCCTCTGCAGCTGCAGCCAGATGGCTGGGGAGTGGGGTGGAGGTGAATAGCTAGGGGAGTGGGGTGGAGGTGAATAGCTAGGAAAGCCACTGGCTATCCTTGAGAAATGAAGGGCTCTGTTATATAGTCAAGTCTAGCCTGACACCATGAGCCCTGAATACTGGGTAAGAGTTGTCCTGAGAACCACCTAGACCAATCAACAGTCATCCCAGACTGTAGCCCTGAGGCTGGACATTGCTGCAGCTTGGGATTGGTGGATGACCCACCTGTGTGGTGCCCTGGACAAGAGCTTCAGACCACATGGGGAGAAGCTGGTGGCTAGGTAGAGTAGGGATGCCTCAGGCTCCCTAAGGGTGTACACCAACCAGCGTGCTCTTCTTTCCTGTTCCCTGGGATCCCTGCATGGGGCACATGCTGGCCAGCCCAGGTACATGTTTGGTGCAGAGCAGAGGCAGGCCAAAGCTGGCTGGACTGTAGTATCAAATGTCACTACATGGCTGTGACCTACACTATGCTAGCTCAGACCCCTGTGCCATAGTTCAAAGGACAACCGGCAGGCACTGGCACAGGGGAGGGCAGTAGCAGGAGTGACCCTGGGTCCCAGAGGCCCAAGGCTCGCTGGCTGAGCTAGTGTGGGGGTGGAAAGATTGCTCTGGGCCTCCTGCCCTTCAGCCTGGCCTTCTGAAGATCTTATGGTTTCCCTTCCTTGCTGGGGTTCTGATGCTGAGGAGGGCACAGTGGGAAGCTCCAGTCCTACCTGCTATGGTGCACTGTCCATGGAGTCATGTGGCTTTAGGAGTGCTGCCTGTAACTTGCTGTGTGGGGAAAGCTGCTTCTCTTCTCTAGTGACACCATCCATCAGTGAAGGGCTAATGGAAGGCATTCCTTAAATATTGTTAGGTGTGTCAATATTGGGATGCTGAACAAGTGTGAGTGGAGTGCTGGCCCAGACAGAGCAGACATCCATAGTTAAAGGGGTTTCATGCAGGAGAAGGTGCAGGGCACAGTAGGAGTCCTCAGATAGGGTCCCTGCTGGGAGGTGGGCTGAGGAAGCAAGCAAGCAGGATAAAGAGGAAGGTGATTATGGAGCTGGGGCTTGACACAGAGTCGAAGCCACTGCATCATGGTTGGGGTAGGTAGGAATGCCTGGCCACTACACACTGAGGATTGGCTTGGGAGATCGTGGGCAGTGTTGGTAGTTCTTCAGACACCAATGCTGGCAGGAAACAGGTTGAGGGCAGGTGAGAGAGAAGAGGGACCAGAACATGTCTCAGCCTCTAAGGCTGCCTACCTGTATCTTGTTTGTGTGTGTGTGTGTGTATGCACCCTATGGTTCTTGGGCTCTGTCTTTCTGTCATTTCCTCTCTCCTGCTCCTCTCCCTTCTGATACTGACTCTTCTTCAAACCACCCCCGGTTTAATTTTTTTTCTTATTAAAAAATTTTTATTATGGAGTATATTCACATATTCAAGTGTGTAAAATGTATGTGTGTGGTTTAAGGAATACTAAAATTAGTGTATAATGAATAGAATATTCCCAGATTTTAGCATCCTCTCTGTACCCTCCCTGCTCATGCCTCCTACCCCCCAACCCGTAACCACTATTGTCAAGTTTGTGTTAATCAATCCTGTGTATTGTAGAGATTGCCACCTATGAATGCACCCTAAACAACATATTGCTTGGGCTTTCCTTTTTTTTTTTTAAACTTTGTATAAATGAAATCAGACTTGTGCATTCTTCTGTGACTTCATTCTCTTGGGTGACATTGTTTCTGAGATTCTTTCACATTGATGTGTGTACCTACAGATCAATCATCTTCAGGAATTCAATTGGTTGACTATACCATTATTTATTTGTCCATTCTAATGTGGGTGGACATGGATTGCTTCCAAGATTTTTTTCTGTTTAAAAAATGATGCTGCTGTGAGCTTTCTTAGACACATTTCCTGGGGCACATCATTTTGGGGGGGTGTAGGAGTGAGTTTCAGGGATGAGAATGGTCAGTCATGATTCAGAGTGGTTCCACAACGTGCACTTCGCCAGCAGTGACAGAGGCACTCCCCCATTCCTTCCCATACTTTCCTTGTCTCTTCCCTCCCTCCATGTCCCTTTTCTTTCCCCATTTCCTGATCCAATGGAATTCAGACCTGTGTTGGTATACCTACTGAGTTTGATCAAAGCAGTCTGAAGACAGGGTGATGTCCTACAGAGAGTGGTCATGACAAGGTCTGGTGGGAAGGGAGTGTCCTGTGTGCCTCAGTGGCCTCTAATGTCTAGTAGTCCATTCCCTGAGGCTCATCTCTGCCCCCTGCTTGCCTCCCTGCTATTGTTCTGCCTCCTCCCCCACCACAGCTGAACTGGACAAGCACCATTTTTCTGTCTCATCCAAACCATCATCCAAAATGCAGCCCCTGGTTGAGGAAATCAGGATGCTCTCTTCCTTAAGGCAGCCCCAGTCCCTGATGGGGTCAGCTGTCTTGAAGCAGAAATCTTCCCCCTCCCCCCAGTTCCTCATCAGCTCTGGACTCCGTCTGCCCTCAATCCTTGGTTCTGTCTTCTGTGGGAAGCTGTTTGGAAAATGTGGGGAGTCGGTTCTTTGTCACTGGTTTTCCAGGTGGTTTGTAAACACTCCCAAGGAAATGCTTCTCGGTAATGAATGAGGCCCCTGTGCAAACTGAAATTGTATGAGCAATTAACCCTGCTGGCCCAGTGCCCAAGAGGAGCACCCCCAGCTGCTTTCCTGGGAGAAAGCCCAGAATCCCTGGCTGTGACCCTCTCCTCTGTTCTCTCTCACCTGGGGGAGGGGTTGTCCGACAGTAGGGGGAGGGGAGTGGGTGCATCTTGGCAGCTGGGGCTACAAAGGGAAGACCCTCCTCCCTTCTTTTGAGGCAGGAACAGGCTGGCACATTCTAGAAAAGTGAGGAAGTGGATGTGGCAGGAGTAGTGTGTGTTGGGGGGGGTGGGGTTCGGTAGGGTGGGGGGGGAGGAGCTATCATCTGAAGCTTGTCATCCTGAAAGGCAAGTTCCACCAGGGCTTGGCAGTTTCCCAATCCCAAGGCAAAGCTGAACCCTGTCCAGGGTGCTGAAAGGCCAGCGCAGAGCTGCGGCCCAGGCATTGGCCACTGAACCAGCTCTACCCCTACCGCTGAGTGACTTTGTTCAAGTCCTCAAGCTTCTTCATGAACAGTTTTCTCCTTTGCAGCATGGGAGTGACACTTAGCACTCCGCTCCCAAAGCTGTTAGGGAAGAGGAAGGCCTGACCCACAGCAGGCTCACATCACATGCCAGTGGCTACTGTTATTGCCCTGCTCCATCTCTCCTGGCTGTGCCACCTGGACAAGTGTCTCACTCTCTCTGGGCCACAATTCTGTCACTCAACACGGAGGTGGGGACAAAGATGCCTCCTGAATACGGTGCCAGGAGGACAAGTGAGTGTTTGCGTGTGCCAAAGCTGCACCTCTCCCCCAAGAGCAAGGAATGCTGGCTCTCTGGGCCTTTGCAATCTCAGTCAGGTGGGATCCAGGAACTCTGGCTTTGTGGCTAGGCCTCTCTTCTTGGAGGTTAGCATGTCCTTCACTCATTCATTGGGGCTGGCACCCCTTGCTGCCCTGCAATCCATGGCTGGACTTTAGGGCACAGGTGGAGCTCTCCTGGAACTCAGCTGCTCCCCCAATGGGGGCCTTGCTGAGTGGGCATCTGGAAGTGTCTGGCAGTGGCAGAAGAAAAGTGTTATAAAAAAGCTGGTGAGTAAAGTGTGAGGCCTGCTCTCTCCCCGTTAATAGCTTGCACAAGAGCCTCTTTGCCATCGGATTCAATTTATTCCCATCTGGGCCCTGCTGTCTCCATCAATTCGGCTAATAAAGAGAGGTGGATGGCCGTGACCTGGGCTGCCGCAGAGGCCTCTTCCGAGCTAATTAACCGGCCTGAACAATCCCTTTTAATACTTCTGTGCTTAATGCCCTAAAAGGGAAAAATGAACTGAGGACAAGGGAGGGGGAAGGGACTGGGAGCAGGGGGCTGGCTGGTGGGGGAAGGGTGAGGAGGTCTGGCAGCTCTGGAGGCTGCTGCGGGAAGTGGGGAAGGCAGAGAACGCAGATCCAGGAGCTCAGCCCCCAGCCTCCGCTCTGCAACCCTGAGTGACTAGCCTGGCTGTCTGAAGCTCGGTTTTCTCACAAGTGGGGTGTGTGCTGGTAAGAGAAACGAAGGGCAAGCTGGTGTGAACTCGTGCTCCCTCTGAGTGGGACAAAGCCCAGGGAAAAAGGTATGGGATGTGCTGCAATGTGCACAGAGGGCAGAAAGTCGGCAGCTGGTGGTCTCTGCGGAAGAGACTCACAGGGGAGATAAGCTGTCTACCATGTACCCCTTCATAGGGAGTGGGCTTTGTTCCAGACTGCCAGGGCTCAACACTTAGCCAAGGAAGCCTGGGCAAGGGTCTTCCCCACTCTCACCTCAGCATCCTCAACTGTAAAATAGTAATAAGAGTAATGCTCTGCCCCTAGGGCTATTATAAAGATTGCATGCAATAATGTTGGTAAAGCACTTAGCTGTTTCCTCGATAAATACTAGCTGTAATCATAATTGTTATTGCTGTGATTTGAATTCTTACCTGGTGTGTATATTAGCTATGAAAAGACATCCCTTTATTTGAAAAGGCACAGACAAAATTCCATTCTCTTGGGGGTTGTGAGGATTCATCTGTGCCTGCCCAGTGCCAAGCCCAAGGCTGGGTGCTTCCTGGCACGGATGTCAGCAGACTTCCTAGCCCCTCATGCCCGGCACTGGAGCAGAGTAGCATGCTGCCCTGGGTGAGTTTGCCCATGTGACTTCACCTCTCTGTGTCTGTGTTCCCACCTGCAGAATTGACTCATTGTTTCCAAGGCACTGCTCTGCCCAAAGACAATGACCAGCAGTCCTCCCCACTCTGAGGATGGACAACACATGACCTTTGGCTGTCAACTCCTTTGAGGTAGACCTAAGTCACAGAGAGCTCACCCAAAGCCTTGCCCTTCCCAGAGCAGTCTGTATCCAGTGGCTGAGTGACATTTTCTGTCTTAGAGCCTTTGCAGAAAGGGTTAGCTATTTCAGCCCAACAAGGAATCTTCTGGCTGGCCACATTCACTTCAGTGCTCCCTGCGGGTAAACCAAGGCTTTATTGGCCCTTTGCCTTCCCTTGTGGAACTTCTATTCCATTGAGGTTCTTACAAGAATCATACAGAACCTACCCAGAGAAAATGTCAGGGCTCAATGTCAACTCTAACCTGATGGCTCAGAGGTACTTCTCCAGCTCTCATTTCTCCCCAACCTCCAGAGTTATGTCAGCTCTCTGACACCTCCACTTGGGTGTCCAGTAGGCATTGCAAACTCAACATGGCCCAAACTGATCTCCTTCCTGGTGATGCACCCTCTCCCTCTTCCAAACCTGCTCTTCTCACAGTCTCCCCATATCAACGAGGACCTGCTCCCTCCTTTCTGAGGCTGGGCTAAAAATCTTGGAGTCATCCTTTGCTTTGTTCTTTCTCACACACATTACATCCAGTTCATCCAAAAGTCCTGTGGCTCCATCTTCGAACCAGCAGCCAGTTCTCACCCCTTCTGCCGCCATCATCCTGGTCCAAGTCACTAGAGTCTCCTACCTGATCATTGCAGTCATGCCCTCTGCACTCATCACCCTGCCTCGTCCTTATCCCCTTTAGTCTACAGTCTGCTCAGCAGCCATAGTGCCTGCTGCAAAATGTAATCCAGACCACATCATGTCTCTGCTCAAAACCCTGCAGTGGTTTCCAGTCTCATTCAAAATGGAGCCATGAGTCCTTCCCTAGCCTACAAGACCCTAACTGACCTGGCCCTGCTGACCTCCACAGATTCATCTCCTGCCTACTCCACTTAACTTGCTCTGTTTCTACCAACTGACCACCTTGAATACACCACAGACTTTCCTGTCTCAGGGCTTTTGCACCTGCTATTCCCTTTGTTCCCTTCCGATTATGCTGAAATGCCACCTCTCATGTCCTCCTCATTCACTATTTGGCTATTCTAGTCAATTTTTCTTCATAGCAGGAATCATCCACTGATCCATATCTGTATCTATATCTGTTTTCTACATGTACATGTACATCTATACCTGCATCTATGTTCTTTCTCACCCCCCCCACTAGAATATACACTTTGTGAGACGTTGTCTATTTTGTTCTCTGATACAGCATCAAATATGCTTCATCTGGTTCATCTGAATTGAGATGTGCTGTCAGTGTGTAAAATACACACCAGATTTTGAAGACTTAGCACACACCAGAAAGAATATAAAATAGCTTTATGGTAATTTTTGTACTAACTATATGTTAAGATGATAATGTTTTGGATGTATGCATACTATTAAAATTAATCTCACCTGTTCAATGTTTCTTTTTTAAATGTGGCTGCTAGAAAATCCTATTTCCATTGAACACATCTGTTTCAGAGAATGGAATGTCACATGGCTTGGGTTTTCTTTGTCTTGCGTTTCCCTTGCAGGGGGGCCTGGTTCCCTATTTCTAGGGAGCTGACCCCTGCCCTGGGCCTGGAGGTGGAGGAGGGATAAAGCAGCCATGGAGCTGTTCACTCCCTGGTGCTAAAAAGGGCCAAATCCTGCAGCCAGGCAGTGACCTTGCAGGCCAATGACTCGTTGAGTGGCCCCAGGACCCTGTCAGCAAGTCCATTCTGAGTCCTACCCTCATGCTTTGTGCCAAACACACGAGCAGAAGAGAGGAGGCCTCCTGTCCTAAAGGCAGCTTCTCTCCCTGAGGGGGACAAGGCTTTCAGAAGGGAAACGGCCTGTAATTAGAACAGTAAATTGTGTGATCCTGATGGCACGTGTGGGATAAGGTGGTAAACAGCAGGCTCCCAGCAGGTTGGCAGGGTCAGCACGTTTATCTTTCTAGAGCCCTGGAAGGCCTTGAACACAGCAGGGTTCAGATGGGCCACCTTCTACCGCTCAGCTTGTTTTGTTACACACCCAGGTACTGGTTTGGGTGCTGGGGGACCCTGAGGATGAGCCGCATGAGGCCCTCCCCTTGGCACTGCTGTCAGGGAAAACCCCGGTCCCATTTCAGGCTAAGAATGGCCTCCCTTCTTGCCTGGGTCCAACCCCGGCTCCGTCCCTCCCAGCCGTGGTAAGTCACTCCAGCCCTCAAGAACACTGTCTGTTCTCTTGCTTCTGATAGGGTCCCTTCAAGCCCTGGGTTCCTCAGGGGTGAACAAGAAGGAAGATGAACAAGAACCAGGTGTGGGGCGGGGCTCCGTAAATCTAACACTCCAAACAAAACTTCCAACCTTTGTTTATCCTGAGTTGCTGAAATATTTTAAAACAACTTTGGATTTTTTTTAATCGGAGTAAAACTATTACAAATTCAAATTGGATAGAGGACTTATGAGCAATTGGTTCCCACTCTGGCTCAGCTTTTCTCTCCCTTGAAGGAAGCCTCTTAACTCCTTAAGCTGTGGAAGTGTCCTAAGCAGGCTGAGTCCATTATATCCCTGGCTGTGTCCCACACTCTGAGGAGGACTCTGCTCTCTCCCCTGCATCCACCTTCCCTATCCACCTGTGCGTGCCACTATGGTTGGTCCCTATCTTGCTTCTCTTCCTAACTGTACACTTTTATTTTTAGTTTCACCAACTACAGATAGCACCACTAGATACAAATTTATATACCTTCTGTTTTGTTTCCCAGATGCAGAAGCACAAACTGGAGACAGCAGGAAGCTTGTTTCCCTGGGTCTCAGTTCTGCCCTCCAAGCCCCAAATCCGCTAGGACAGGGCCCTGCCTGGTTCTTCCTGCCTGCCCAGAGAGCCCCACTCCAGCACTCACCTGTGTGAAACCATCCCTGCCTCCCAGCAGGGCTCCCTGTTCCCCCGGTGTCCCCACCACCCAGTGTGGTGGTCTCAGCCATCCTGCTGACCTTCCTGCCGGGGGCCTGTCTCCCTGTGGTTTGGGCAGTGAGATGATGGGCTTGCCCCTGTGGGAGAGAGATGAGGAGGCCAGTTCACTGGGCATTTAGCCAGCAAGTTCAATGCAGCATATTTGTCGGAATTACTCATTCTGGTGGGAATAGGTGCAATCTCATTTAATTCTTCCTTCCATGCCATGAGGAGGGTATTATCATCTCAGTGTTCAAGTGGGGAGATTGAGGCACAGGGAGATTCAGCAACCTGCCCACAACACCCAGGTTGTGAAAAGTGGAGCAAGGGGCATGCCTGGGTGTGCAATTCACTAACACGTCACTGTTTTTATAGTCTCGGTAGCGTCTGTCAAAGCCAGTAGTTATCCAGGTTACTTGCCTGTGGCCTGTTTTCCTCCATGAGAATGTTGGCCCCAAGAGCAGGATCCTTATGTGTTTTATCTCCCTCACTTGACAAAGTGCCTGGCATAGATTGTGTGCTCAATAAACAGTTATGAAGATCTGGAAAGGACAGAATCTAAATCGGGTGGCCATGGAAGACCTCTCTGAGAAAGTGACATTAATTTTTTTTGCATTTTTTTATTGTGATAAAATACACAGAACATAATATTTACCATTTTAGTCATTTTTAGGTGTCCACTTCAGTGGCATTAAGCACATTCACCCTGTTGTGCAGCCATCCCCACCATCCATCTCCAGAACTCTTCATCTTCCCAAACTGGAACTCTGTGCCCACTGAACACTGACTTCCCGTTGCCCTCCCTGGAGTCCCTGGCAGCCACCCCCGTACTTTCCATCCCAGTGAATTTAACTACTCTGGGGACCTCATAGAAGTGAAATCAGACAGTATTTGGCTGGCTTCTTTCATTGAGCATGATGTCTTCAAGGTTCATCCATGTTGTAGCCTGCGTCAGAATCTCTGCCCTTTTAAAAGCTGAATAGTACTCCATTGTATGGACAGACCACAGTTTGTGTATCCATGCATCTGTTGATGGACATTGGTTGCTTTCACCTCTTAGCTGTTGCCAACACTGCTGCTCTGAACATGGGTGTGCAAATACCTCTTCAAGTCCCTGCTTTCCATTCTTTTGGCTATTTACCCGGAAGTGGAATTGGTGGTGGGCCATATGGCAACTATATTTTTAATTTTTTGAGGAACTACAATACTGTGGTTGGCAGCCATTGCACCATTTTACATTCCCACCAACAGGGCACAAAGGTTCCAGTTTCCCCACATCCTCCCAACACTTGCTATTGTCTGTTGTTTTAATAGTAGTCATCCCAGTGACCACGTCAGGAGTCAACATCTGAGTGGAGACCAGGCTGGGGGGCGGGATGCCACGGCAGGGCGGGTGAGCAGGAATGTGCTGTGTGCAGGGAACTAAAGGAGGCCCATGTGGTTGGAGCCCCGAGGGGCCAGGTGAAGGGGGGCAGGAGCTGGGCTTGCACAGGTGGGCAGGGGCCCGACTCCTCAGAGCCTTGCAGCATGGTGAGATGTTTAGATTTTATAAGAAGCAATTGAAGAACTTTAAGCTGGGCAGTGGTACAACTGGTTTCCATTTTTAGAAGATGTTGCTGGCAGCTGGGTCGCATTCCGGCAATCTACTGCTGTCTGACAAAGTACCCCCAAACCGAGAGCTCTTAAACAGCCATTTTATTTTGCTGGGTCAGAAGTCTGGGAAGGCTGGATGGTTCATCTGGGCTGCCTGTGGTGTCGGTGGGTGCCAGCTTCTTCATCTCATCTGGTGCCCCGGTGGCCTCTTCCTCACCCTCCAGGCCATCACTGTGTGACCTGAGCTTCTCGCATATGGTGGGCTCCGCTCTGGGGATTAGAGGAGGGGTTGCACTTCTCACACAGCAGAAGTAGAAGCCTGATGGCCAGATAAGAGCTACATCCCAAACTGGCACAGCTTCATTCTGCCACATTCCATCAGGTGAAGCAGTCAGGGGGCCGCCTGGATTCAAGGGGGTGCAGGAATGGGTCACTCTTCATGGGGGTGGGGCAGTGAGCCACACTGTGGAGGAGCACGAGCAGTGAATGAACCCTAGGTGACAATGAGGGTTACCTGGAGGTTGTTAGTCCAGGGAGAGCTGAGCGTGTGGGGCTAGGCTGGTGGCCTTGGGAAGAGGGGAGGTGAACAGGTGAACAGGTTAGGGAGATGTGGACAGCAGTACCCACAAAATTTGGTGATTGAGGAGATGGGGCGAGGGAGAGGAAGAGGAAAGACTCCCAAGGTTGTGGCTCAAGCCACTGTGTTAACTACACCTTTATTTTCTGATGCTTTGATATCTCTGGGCCGTGCTGACCCCAGAAGGACTGCCTCTTCCAGGCTTAGCCAAGTCCTAGACAGTAAAAGATGATTTTTTGAATGTGCCTTTTCCCAATACAAAATCCAGAGTCCACACATCCCCACCTCCAATATCAGGCTCTCACACTTGGGGGCTTCTAGCCACCTGCCCTAATCATCCAGGGCTAGGTATTGACAACTCGGAATAGCCCTCTGCCCCAGAGCCCTGAAATTATGCAAACCGTTACCCTGCTTCCCCTGTTCCTTCCTGAAGACACCACAGTAAAGGTTCTTGCCCATCTTTCCTTAGCTGCAGCCTCCTGACTGTCCCTGGGGCTGACCCTGTGGCCCCATGTGGTGTGGCCTGGGAGTATAACAAGCTATCTTTTCAATGGCAGTCATCTTTTGATCTGTTGGCCTCACCAAACCTGAATAATAATAAAATCTACATTTGGGCGCCTGGGTGGCTCAGTTGGTTGAGCGACTGCCTTCGGCTCAGGTCATGATCCTGGACTCCTGGGATCGAGTCCCATATCGGGCTCCTTGCTCAGCTGGGGGTCTGCTTCTCCCTCTGACCCTCCCCCCTCTCATGTGCTCTCTCTCTCTCATTCTGTCTCTCAAATACATAAATAAAATCTTTAAAAAAATTAAAATAAAAAAATAAAATCTACATTTTACAGGAGTCACTGAGATCAAGGCGCCCCAGGTGTTTGCGCCAGGGGAGCATAGCCTTCTCCTTTCACCAACCGGCTGCCTTCTTTGGCACTCCAGGCTGGAAGAGAAAGGGCAGAGAACGCCCATGCTGTGGTGTTGAGCCCGCCCATCCCCTCCCCCCTGCACTGACCATTTCTCTGGTGAGAGTGTTCCCATGGCAACCAAGTGACAATGGCCAATCCCTTTCTCCAACAGGTGGGCTCAACTGAGAATGGAGGGATGGAGAGTGGATGAATGGGTTGTTTCTCTTAATTAGGCAGTATACAGCTATGGTTCCCTCTACATTAAAAAACCTTCCAGGAGAAATCGGAAATATTCCTCCTTTTTCCATTTCTAACACAACCACTGTTTTCTTTTCTCCTGGACTCAGGACCCCCTTAGCCCCAGAGCTCTGAGATTATTCAAACCCACCAACCCAAGCCTGTTTATCCTGCTTCACCCATCCCTTCTTTTTTCTAAATTTTGCTTTTATTTATCCGTCCAATGGGCATTTCCATTTTGTCCATTTATTTGTTTATTTCCTTTGTTCTTATTTATTTGTTCAGTGGACATTTCCATTCTGTCCACCACAGCGACCACGTACAGAGCTGTGAGTGCTGGCCATGAGCTGGGTGGGGTGGTGACCTTCCACTTAGCACCCCCATCGTGACCTTTCCTGTGATGCTTCTTGGCCTCCTGGTTGGTGGTTTTTGATGGCTGAGTGCTGTCATAGAGGGGAGCAGGGTGGGTGCTTCTGACCTACAGCTGTTGAGTATGATAGGATGGCCACAGCTGAGGAAGGACGTCACGAAACAGGGCCAGGTCCAAACATGCCGTGAGTGAACGTGCTGTGGCCGGGCTGCCAGATCTGAGGGAGGGTGTCTGAGGGCGCAGCCAAGTCTAAGAGCCAAGTCACTGCGGGGGGCAACGCTGGGTGAACCGTGGCCAGGCTGGGCAGGAGCCGATGGCCAACTGCTCCGAGGTTAAATTTAGCTGCTGCAGCCCAGGACAGCAGGGGCACTGGGGAGTCCCAGGCAGATGCACCATACGCTGTCTAAGCGGTGCTGGCATTGGGCATGTGGATGGGTCCCCATTTGGGGGGCATTATTTTAAAATGCCTCAATAAAGAAAAAAGAAAGGAGGGGGAAGCTGTTATAGAATAAAAGAGACTTAAAAGAAGCACAGAGACCAAACACAACGCATTGCCCTTGTTTGCATCCTGATTCCAACAAACCAACTCCAAAAAGTTATCTTAAGACATTTGGGAAAATTTGAACATGGCTGTGAATTAAAAGATATTAAAGAATTATTAATTTTGCTGGGTATTATGATATTGTGATTAGATTTTTAGAGTCCTTATCTGCTAGAGACACATTGAATTATGTGTGGATAAAATAAAATGATGTCTGGGGTTTGCTTTAAATACTAAAAAAAAAGTGTGTGTGCGTGCGTGTGTGTGTTGTGGGGGAAGATGAAACAATATTGGCTGTGAGCCGATAACGGTTGAAGCCGGGGATGACACATGGGCTCATTATCATATTCTCTCTACTTTTGTGTAGGTTTGACATTTTCTATAATAAAATGCTAAAAAGTGCTTCATCCAGTATATTCTTGCTCATGGCTTTCTGCACTTCTTTTGCACTGTTTCCTGAGGATGAGTCCCCAGGGGTGGGATTACCAGATACAGGGCTGGACACTTTGTGGCTCTGGACATGGGCCGTCAAGGTGCTCTTCCATAGGACAGTATGGGTTTACGCAGCTCTGAGCCTGGGGGGCGGGGTGGGCACGCTTGCTGGGCAGCCTTGCTGGCAGTTATTTCAATTTTCCACTGTCACTAATTCGACAGGTATACAATTATCATTATTTCATTTCCAGTCCTTGGGTGAGGGGTGGGTGAAGCACTGGCTCCTGGTGAGAGCCCCAGTCCCTGGCCCCATGGACCTTTACCTGTAGGAGCTTGTGTTTGGATAAACGTTTGTGACCTACAGATGATGTTGACCCTCTACCCTTTTGACGCAAATGTCTCCAAATCTTTTTTAGTTTCTGATGTCCCCAGAATTTTCATGTTGATATTGTTAATTCTATTATTTCCTTCTTTGATTTCTTTGATTGCAAGGTGTTAACTTTCGTGAATACCTGCCAAAGCTTCAACTGTTTCCACTCGGTTTTCTACGGTTGGATTATTTATAGTCAGATCTTCCATTTATCTCAAATTTAATGGAGTCTTTGGTGTCTAGATCCTTTCCCCCAAGTTTGTTCTCCACATATCTCAGCATCATTTTGTAAGTTGTTTTTCCCTTTGCCATCATTTAGTCTTGATTATTTTGTGAGTGATGCGTCCTCCTGTATCTGATGGGGGTCTATTTCAAGGCTCTGAATTCTTTCCTCCAGCTGCATCTCAATTTGGGGGCCAGCGCCACACCCTCTTTCAGTTACTGCTACGTTAGTATGTCCTGATCTCTGGCAATCCTGGGATTCACACCCAGGCCTGTCGGATTCCAGAATTGCTCCTGCACCTACCTCCCCATGGTCCCCAGTGCCCTGTCCTGGAATCAGGAGACTCCAGTTGAATTCTAGTTCTGCCACCAGTGGTGTGCTTGGACCAGTCCCATACGCTATCTGAGCCTCACCTGTAAAAAGAGGCAATGTGTGACTTGTCACCCACATAAAATGCCTGCGCTTAATAGGTACTCAGCACATGCTTGCACTTCGAGATTTGAAAGCGCACTCTGGGGGTAACTGAGCCTGCAACTTGGATGGGCTTAGAAGGAGTCGAGGGCATTTCCTCCGTCCCTCTTGGCAACGCTGGGAACACCCCAATGAGGGGGACCCTGCCAGCCTGCAGAGCTGGGGGGTGGGTACCAGCTCAGGTGCAGGGCACTGAGGCACCTCACACCTGAGCGAGCCATAGCTGCTGATGACCCTGTTTCTATGGTACCACCTCAGAATGGGGTCAGAGGCTGGGGAACACCCAGGCACTCTGCCAAGGAGGGGACAGGAGGTGTGACTGGCCACAGGGTGGGAAGGGCTGGGCTGTATGTCCCTCTTGGACAGCAGAGGTGGGCCACAAGCCACAGGTAGGGGATGTCACTGAGCTGAGCCAGAGAACCAAGCTTGGTCAGGCACGGTCATGGAGTATGTCAGTCCTGCTCTCTGAGGAGCAGGCACGGAGATGGGATGCGAGGTGCAAGAGGCTCGTGGGGAAGTGCCTGTGGAGGATGAGGGGAAGGAGGAAGGAGTATGCATTGTCAGGGAAGAGCCTTAGGTTGGGGTCCGGGGCCAGCACCCAAGAAAGGAGAGGGGGAAGGAGGGAGGACGGGGGAGGGAGAACCGCAGACTGCAGGGCAGCTTGGAGAGAGCTTGGCCATGCTGGGTGGACAGCCCCAGAGCTCAGACTGCCCGCTGGGGAGGCCAGGTTGGGCAGGAGCAGCCCCCTCCAGGACCTGTTGGGCTGGGTCCTTGACCTCTGCTGAAGCTGCCCTGGATCCTTGAAGTGCAGGAGCTACCAGGAGGATCTCTCCAGAAGGGAGCAGAAGCTGTCCCTTGCAGCCATCCCTCACTAACTATGTGGACTTCCGGAGTCCCCGCTCTGCCCCTCGGGTGCTGACATGGCCGGGTGCGGGGGGAGGTGGCACTAGAGAGTCGTCCCATCGGGGCAGGGAAGCAGCATCATGCCAAGCCCAGGGAAGGCTGTCATGCCTCCTATGCTCCCACCTCTCCGTGCCAAGTCCCAGGCTCCAGTATTATTCAGGGAGACGCTGGGGACCACACTGATGGCTCCCAGGACCCCAGCGTGATGGACGGCCCTGGGGCGGTGCTGGAGAGACTGGGGCACAAGGACCTCTAGGTGTGTGCCAGTGGGGAGAGGAGCTGTGCAAGCGAGTGGGCAGAAGAGGTGCTGCGTGCCCACTTGGAGGGACTTCTGGGGGTGGCACAGGTGAAGGGATATTCCCTGGAGGCCTGGGCTGAGAGCTGGGCTGTGGATGGTGGGGAAAATTTGGAGAGGAGGAAGCAGAGGAATATGAGGACACTGGGGAAAGGGACCACGTGAGCAAGTGCGTGTCCAGCACTTGGTGGGAGGGCAGAGCCAGAGAGTGGAACACAGGGTGTTCAGGAGGTGGGAAGTTACTCAGGAATTCAGGAAGAGCCTTAATGCCACTGCACCTACTGGCGGCTGGCATTTGAAATAACAGAATTCCTTTCTCTTGTGATCTGCCTCCATGGCCTCTGACTCATCTTGGACTGGCCCTGGGCCACTTTGCTCCAGCCACGGGGGTCCCTCCCTTCCTGAGGGCTCAGAGCCTGTGCACTTGCTGTTCCCCCTGCCCAGAGCACTTTTCCCGTGAGAGCTCTTGTTCATCCTTCAGGTGTCAGCCCAGATGCTCCTTCCCTGAAGAGACCTCTCTGCTCCCTGCTTCTCAGACACCCCACCCACAGTCACTCGTTATTACATCACCTGCCTGGCTGTCTCCATAACACCACAACCTCTATTTACCCTGATCATGTTTTTGGTTTGCTTGTTTATCATCTGCCTCTCCCCACGGGTTTGTCAGCAACTAGAGGGTGGGGATTTTATCTGTCTGGTTGAAGACTGTAGCCCCAGAGCGAATCCATGGTGCCTTTAAATCCCTACATCATGGGGGTGGGGTATTGGCCCACTTAGTCTTCCATGAGGAAGCAGAGAGTCACCACCCTGTGACACGGTGGGGAGGGGCTGTGGATTTCAACAGCGTGGGGGAAACCACCAGGTAGACCCTTCCTAAGCAAGCAGCCCTGTACAGGTCAGTGGCCCCCTCTGGGTCTCTCCTTGGTCATTTATGAAACATAGGAAAGCATGTGGGTCACAGGCGGGGTGGGCTGGACAACCGCAGTGGGAATGCCGTGCACGGGGCCAGGCCACAGATGTCCCCGGCCTGGCCCCCGCCCCGCTGGGAGCTGCTCTTCCCAGCCCATGGCAGCTGCCCTTCTGATGGAGCTGGAGGCCTCTGCAACCGTGCAGGAGGAGGCCCTCCGCGGGGTGGGCTGATGTGTGAGGGATTTATGGGACAATGCTCGAAATGAAAAGCAATTCAATCCAATCCTAGGGTGGCAAGAGGCTTCCTGGAGCCTCGCTAAGTGGGTCTGGAGCGGTGATCAGCGTTGCAAATCTATTAGCCTGCTCTCGGCATCTGGGGCCGCTGCGTGCATGAGTCATTGGGGTAGGGAGCCAGGAAGCTGGCGCGGCCAGCCGGCTGCTCATCAATTAAACTCCTCTCCGTTTAATTAAGACATAAAACATCACCCTGCATGTCTGCAAGAGGGGCTGGACACCCGGGGCCTCGGCAGCCGCTCCAGCCGCCCCCTGCCTCCCTGTGTCAGACACTCGCCAGGCCACGAGGCACATGCGAAGTCACACTGCCCGTTTTCCTGCCCGGGACGCAGCATCTCTGATGGAGGCGCCAGCTTGCACACTGCCTGTGACATGCCGCTCACCACCTCCTTCCCTCTGCTGACTCAGGTGGGCCAGGCAGGGTGGCACAGGAGCGTGGCCTCTGGAGCCAGCTGCCTGGGGTCGGACTGTTTGGCTGTGTCACCAATTCTTACCCTCTCTATGCCTCAGTTTCTCTGCCTCTATGTGGAAGGACAGGAATAGTATCTGTGTGTAGGGTTATTTTGAGGATTAGGTGAGTTAATGCTCACGGAGCACTTGGGCCTAAGCCCAGAAAGTAGACATCCTCTCTGCATCCACAACTGGAGGGCCCTCCTACCTCCTACTGTGCCTACAGGCCCTGCATTGACAATGCATTGCAGCCAGCCCTCAGCCTCTAGGCCACACGTGACATGCTGGGTCCAGCTTACCCTCTGCACTGGGAGGTCTGAGGACAGAGCCTGGCCTGATTCACCCCCATGTCTTCACTGTCCAGCACAAGCCCTCACATAGGCTCAGGGACTGCAGGTTTCTTGTATGAATGAATGAATGAATGAATGAATGAATGAATGAATAATGTGAATTCTTCCCTCTTGAACTTCTTTGGGCCCCAGAGAGTAAGATAAAAAGGGATGCTGTGCAAGACAGTTGCCAGGCCCGGCATCAGGCAGATCCAGTTAGAGTTCCAATTTACGTCTCTGAGCCTCAGTGTTCTCATCTGCAAAATGGGCACCACACAGACACCCTTGGTCACCTGCTCAATATCCATTCCTCTCTTCTTTCTCCTTATTTTGGGGGAGGAATGGCTATTATCTCAGCACAGCTGGAAAAGCCTCTCTTTTCCAGGCTCCCTTGCAACTGGGGGTGGTCACGGGACCCCGACCAACTAATGAAATGTCAGCTGAGTCTTCTGCGGGTTCTGGGAAGTCAAGCCTGGCACTGTGCCCTCTTTCCCACTTCCTGCCTCCAACTGGAATGTGAGGTCTGAGGGGCGGGTGTAGGAGCCAAAGCCCGCTAGGATGGCAGGGCGGAGGGACAGAAAGAGCGAGCTTCCTGCCCACACCAGAGAGCGGCAAGCCAGAGCCCACACTGCTGCCTCTGGGCTCCTCACCGTATGGCAACAACGCCCTGCTGGCTTAAGCTTCTGAAGTTGGGGTCTTCTGTTTCTTAGAGCCAAGTGCATTCCAAATGGATGAAGAGATGTCACCCCACATGAAGCACACAACCCCCATGCCAGGGCCTTGCACAGAGCAGGTGCTCACACCAGCCTGGCTCACCGATCTACTGACCGGCCTGACTGGCGAGGCTCTGCTCTTTCAGAACTCGCCATGGAATGTGCCCCCAGTCACAGCTTGCCCTTCGGGACTGAGCCAGAGCCCCGCAGTGGGAGGTGGCATGGGAGACGCTCTAGGAGAGGGAGAGCAGAGCACTCTGTGGTCTCAGCAGGAGGCGCCCCCGAGATGACCCAGGCAAGTGGCATGGCTTTTTCACGAGAAAATGAGAGGGACAAGCAGTTCAGATAGGGGACCCCTAGATGGGGAAGCCCAAGGCAGTGACTCCTTTTACCTGGCTCCTGGGGGGCATGATAGGGATGTAGGAAAATCAGGTTGGGGTGGGACCATCCTTGGTCAGGCCTCAGTCTGTAAACCAGCGTCCCCCAGACCTCTGTCATTGTGCATTTGGTCCCGGCGTTGGACCATTTATGCTTTTGTTTACTTCATAAGGTCCTTTAATTTTGTTCACTTTAAACACCCTAAACAAATGTGTCTGTGGAGCTTCACAAAAAACTCAAAACCAGGACCACCATCGCTGAAGGTAAGTAAGTGTGAAGCAAACACAACGAATGCCTACAACTGAAAACAGCACTCAGTTCTAGCCTGCTCTTCCACCCTGCCAAGGCCCTGGGCCTGATGCTTATTCTCTCTCTCTCTCTCAAAAAGGAGATTAAAGCGTATTAGAGGGATGTTAAAGGCAGTTTAGAAGCAAACTGAGGCTTTCTGAGGAAGGTAATAAGTAAGACTGGGTGAGAATTAAGAGGGTCTTTACATCCCCATGACGTGATGCCTGATTTAATGCCGGATCGATGCAGGACTGACAGCAGCGCCTCTGAGGACCACGAGGCCACTGCGGGGTTGTGAGCAAGAAGAAAATATAACCAGTGAGTGCGTTACTGGGGGAGGCATGATCTGACTCATGGAGAGCAAATGGAGATGCGAGATCCTTCAGAAGAGGAAGAGGATCCCGTGGGAGAGCAGCAGCAGGGGGAAGGGACACCTCCAGGGCATTTTCTCCATCTCCTTCTGCCATCTTGAGGGCCTGGCTCTGCCTTGCCAGTCAGTACAGCCGAGGCTGCAAGAGTCTGTTCCTGCTTTGATTCTCCTTCTTCCTTGGTGGGAATTATCCTCAGATGGGAAAGAGGGGCCCATACCTGGGTCACAGGAATGCAGACTGAGACGGGGAGAGAGCACCAGCCAGATCCCAGAATTTCCAATCCTTGGATCATGTCCTTGGAACAACATCTCCCAGAACCAGTGTTCTTCCAATCTTCCCAGGTGAGGGAAGCAAGGACATAGAGTTGCTACCAGGATGGAGATGGACAAAAGATGCTTCCATCTTTCAAAGGGTAGATTGGAGGGGCTGGAGCCCCATGAGCTGGAGTATATCAGCCCCAGGAAAAATTCTAGCATAGATCATCACATGCACAGTTCGAGAACACTTAGAAACCAAAGAGCAATCATTAGGAGTTCACGGGTTCACTAAGGAACATGTCAATGGGAAACCAGTGTTATTTGCCACAAGTAGACAGTACCCATCAACTAAATACAGGAGAACAAAACAATGCCACTCACTAGATACTGTTCTAGCCGCTCTCAGTCTCCATCTACTGCACTTTTATGGGGCTTAGAAGGAGTTATCCTTAAATGGAGAGAAGAAACATTTCAAGGCAACAGCTAATATCACCCAAGGTTCTCATGGGCAATCAAGAGTAAAACAGAGCTCTCAGTTATGACCATTTATTTTTTAATTTATTTTTATTGAGGTATAATTGACATATAACATTATATTAGTTGCAGGTGTACAACATGATTCAATATTTGTATACATTTCAAAATGATCACCATCCATCACCTTAAATAGTTATAAAAAATTTTTTTTTCTTGTGATGAGAACGTTTCAGATTTACTCTCTTAGCAACTTGCAAGTACACAATACAGTATTAGTAACTATTTCTACCATGCTGAACATTACATCCCCATGAATTATTTATTTTATAACTGGATATTAGTACATTTTGACATCATTCATCCACTTCTCCCACCCCACCTCCTGTCTCTATATAGCCATTTTTATAAACAGTTATTTTGGGGTAAATTCTGGCTAATGCAATAACACATTGGGAAACTGCAAAGGGGGGTATAACTCTTGTAAACAAGCCGGCAAAATTATCATTAATTAATGTATGTGCAATTACATCTCCCTGAATAAATAGAAAATTCATTACAGTTTAAGGGACTTCTGTAAGGTAGCTGAATGAAGGATAAATATACACATGTAAATAACCCCCCTATAAATATAAAAAGCCAGTTAAACAACTGTGGTAGGCATAGAGATGTGCCACCCAGAGCTTTCTTCATAGAAGGACTGTTGCTCCATCTGCTGGGAGTGCAGTCAGCAGATAGCCTTCAGATGAGAGCCCCTCAGGGATGGCATCAGAGACAAAGAGCCATCCAATCAAGAACACACCCTACCCAAGACACATCTAATGACTGAGGGAGGCAGGGGTCAAAGTCACCACGACAGCTCTGATGGGCTCCCCCAGCTTGCCCTCTCTCTGCCCAATCTTGCTTCATTCCCCTCTTTTCCATGGCAGTGGTTCCAGAAGTCACCTTCTTGGAGAATCCAACATATAACAATGATGCTATGGGGAAATGTCCCATTCCTGGTAGCAACAGAAAGCATAAAATAGGAAAGGATTTCATAGAGACTTTCATAGAAAAAATTAAAAGCAGGGCAGAGAGTCCTGGTTCAGGACAATGGACTACCAAAGGCTAGAGTTGCCTCTTCTTGTGCTCTATCCATACTGATAATGAAAATATTCCACAATTTAGAAGAAAAAGGACCATCCCCCTTACAAATAAGCAGGAGACTCCGTGATGGACCTGAAACTGTGAGGAATCTCCCAAACGGAGAAAACTGCCACCCAGACAGGGTAAGGGATTTTAGCCAGAAGAGAGGAACACAAGTAGGGGTCAGCAGCTGTTTGAGGGATGCCAATGCCATCCTTAAGCCCCACTTGAGGAGGGGCTAGGAGGCTAATCTTCAGGAATTTCTAAAAGCTGTCATTAAAAAACACTAACCAAACACTATCAGTAATACCACTAGAGAGATAAGAACTATAACTTTATCTATAAAGCAAAGGCAGAGGGTTTTGAAAAAAATACAGATTGTGGAAATGAAGTATATAATATTTCATGTGAAAGACTAATAGATGGGGCACACTGCAGAACAATGCAGCACAACGGAATGAAATAGATGGGAAGTTTGAAAGAACAGTTAGAGGACATTGAATCTAGAAGTTTTAATATCTACCAAGTAGGGACTCCTGAATGGAAGGAAAGAAGGACTAGATAGGAAGCAATATTTTCAAAAAATAAGATGGAGAACCTGTTAAACCAAAGAAATAAATCAATCTTCAAATTGGAAACACACCAGTGTAGAGGAGAGCAGACCACTGTAAAACAAAGAACTAGACACATAATGGTAAAATTTCATTACACCAAGGATACCAACTCAACCCTGATAGTTATCAGCAAAATACATGGACTATCTACAGAGAATGAGATTCAAATGAAATCAGTAAAAGTGAAGGGAAGAAATTAAAGAATGGTGTCTTTCAAGTGCCAGGACAGAGTAACTCTGCAACTAGCTTCCTATACCTAGCCATACTGTCAGCAAAGGCTGACAATGAGGTGAAGGTGTTTTTGCATATAAAAGTATTCTAAGAAGTTTGCCACTCTCACAGATCTCAGTGAGAAAATTAATAAAGCAGGTACTGGAGTAATGAAAAAAAAAATCCAGGAGGAAGTTGTGAAAGACAAGAAGCAATGGTGAGCAGAGACATATGTTAAAGGTATATGGTTTACAGAAATATTGATTGAAAATAGTTTGGGATACATGAGAAGAGCAGGGGGGGTAAAATGATGCCAAGAAAATAGTCTCTGTTGAGGAAGAATAATCGTATTGATTCACTCAATTAAGAGTAGCAAATGTGAATGGATTAAACATGTCTATTAAAAGATAAAGACTGACAGGTAAATATTAACACACATGAAGGAGGTGTAGTAATAGTATAGGACAAAATAAAATACAAGGCAAAAACCATTTTAAAGAAGCAAAGATAATGGATCAGTCATGTTCTGGAAGGAAACACTTGAAGGGTTAATAGAAGAGTTACTAGTGAAATAAAAATTTATTTACAGAGGTATTGGCGTGCTGAAGGAACCAACAAGAGATGGCAAGGCACCCAAGTACTAGCCTAGGTCTCCAGAGGATGGGGACAGGGTGATGTTCTTAGGATCCAGGGCAGTTGTGGCTGGAAGAGGGGGCAGTGGCTGCAGTCTTTGATAAGAAATGCAGCTATGTCCATCCCACAGCCCTGCAGGGAGAGACTGGGTGGCGGGCGAACCTGGAACTTGAGCTCACTCCCTTCCCACCCTCTGGTCTCCTGGAAGCCAGGGATGGCAGGGATCAGAAGCTGCAGTCCATCTGAGGCCAGCCTCTAGGGTACCAAACAGGGCAGAAAAGGGGGCTTGGGATGCAAGTAGAAAATCATCACCGAGATGTACATTTCATACATGAAAGGAACAACCACTGAAGAAATATCATGAGCACAGCTCCTATTATATGCAATAACAAACTTGAAAATCTATAAAGCAAAAATGATAGAACTATGAGGGGAAGTGGGACAATCCACAAGGCTCTCTCATAAAGGATCACACTAAGATGGTGAGAACATCGGAAGTCTTCCTGACATGATCAAATAGTATCAATGAAAACAATAAAGCAAGATATTACTAATTAGATGGAAGTTTCTAATGATAACACTGGAGCTGGTGAGAAGGGGTGAATGAAAGTATTTTGAGAAACTAGTATATTTTGGGAGAAAGAATATAGATGTTAGTTAACACCAGAATTTCAATAATATGTGTGTATGTGTTAATTTAAAGATAATGACTAGAAGAGCAGAAACAAAAGATAACTTTCAAGAAAGTAGAGAGGGAAAATGGAACAAAAAGAATTAAATGAGGAATGTCAGGATGGGAAAAACAGCAAAAGTAGTAAATAGAAAAATTAAACTGGGAAGAATAAATGCAAATGGATTATATTAATCTATTAAAAGATAGGGCCTCTCAAATTGGATTAAAACAGAAAATCCAGCTATACTTTATTTACAAAAGACGTACCTAAAATGGAATAAAGAGAAATGGGAAAAAAACAATAATACAAAAGATAGAACAGGCAAATGTAGACAAAAAGAAAAGTGTAACCGTTATGTGGGAAGATGTAATTGAGGGTAAAAATGTTAAAAAGAACAAAGAAGCATACTTAATTTTGATAAAAGACACATTCCACCAAGAATAAATCACCTCTATTGGCCTAAAAAAGAAGCTTCAAAATATTTAAATAAATCCATAAACATGGGGGATTTAACAACACACCCTTCTCAGGAAGTGACAGATCAAGTAGAAAAACAAGAGAAAAGGATAAAAGCATCCATTTTTCAGAGACTGAAAGTATTAGCACACGCACATGCCCTGCGGACCAGTGGTGAGCCCCAGGGAGGCCTGAGCCAAAGGCTGTAATCCCTGCTCTGAAATGGGGACAGTAACCCCAGAACCAGCTCAAATGCACATGTAGGGCTAGGGAGGTGGGAGATAGGCTCCTGCCTCTGATGGCCTCATCTGTCTCCCCAACATGGAGGCTATCTGGTGAACCTCTGAGAGTGGGACTAGGGCAAGAGTGACTGTCCCTGCCCTTTGTGCCTTTCAGCTTTCTCACAGTGCAACCAGCTCTTTACTTTTGGGCTTTGGGGACACGAGAGAGGTCTGAAAATAGGTATTTTAGGAATTAGCCTCACAATAGTAGCAGCCCATGTGTTCATACTGGTCCTGTGGGCTCCTGAAAGAGGTCTTCTGGGGCGCCTGGGTGGCTCAGTCAGTTAAGCATCCGACTCTTGGTTTCCGCTCAGGTCATGATCTCAGGGTTGTGAGATGGAGCCCCGCAGGGGAGTCTGCTTGAGATTCTCTCCCTCTGCCCCTCCCCCACTCATACTCCTCTCTCTCAAATAAATAAATTAATTAAAAAAAAAAAAAGAGGTCTGCTCCTCTCCTGGGGCCTTGGTGGATGGGCTCTCCTCTGCCCATAAGGCCCTTACTCCCTGACCCCTTCTCCTAGTGAGGGTGATTCCTAATCCCCCTTTAGACTCAGCTCAAAGCCCCCTGGTTGGTCATCTTTCCCTGACCTCTGGTAACTAGATCAATTACATACCCTGGACTCTCTCCTTGCCAGTATCTAACACAATTCTGGCTATACCTGTTTCTGGGATAAACAGATTATTGAATCACTCCAACCAGCTTCTTGGCTATGATTAAGTTAGTGGAGGTGCACCATTTGATAGTGGACTCTGAAACTATATTCTCCTTCGAGTCACACCTGGTCAAACACCTGCCCGCCCCCCCTCCCCCGGCCCTGACCTATCTCACTTTTACCTGGTATGTCTGGGCCCCTCTATCCCTAGTTGAGAGCAACAATGTAGGGCAGAGGCCATCGCTGCTTGGAGCTCACAATGTCCCAGTGATGGCCACCTCCCTGTCCTAGAATGTTCCATGCCAATCCTTCCAAGCACAGAGCCAAAAAAGGACATCCTAGGACATCAGGCATCAGACAGGTGGGTCGGATGTGATGGGGTCGGATGTGAGATCCTATTTGGATTGGGGAGGGGGTAATCTATTCTGGACAGAGGGCCATTGGCCCTTCCCTCCCACAGCCCTAATCCCCTGCTGCCTCCCCTTTGCTCAGCAGTTCCCTCTCCACATGCCCCTTACAAGACTGCCCTCTCCTCCCTTCCCCTCCTGGCTACCTGCTCAGCCCTCCCCCTGCATCTGCTCCCACCCAGGCTTCTACCAGGACCACTAAGACTCCTAACCTGGAGACCTCATCCTACAAATGGCCTGCAATGCCCTCAGGGGCCCTTGTGGAGGTAGATCTGGTATCCTGGCTCCTTGCCTCCCCATCTCCTACCCTGGTCTATGAACCTGAGGGTTGGGGTGTTTACCAAGTTTTCTCCAAGCTCCCCTTTATGCCCCAACAATACACTGAAAAGCATTTATCTCCATAGCTTGTGAAACAATAGGTGGGATCAAAATTGTTATGATTTACGAAATTAATTGGTTAAAGCCGATCTTCCATTCCTTTTTAAACTTTTATTTTCTTTGTTAGTGAGCAGAACATCTTTTCATATGTTAGCTGGCCTCTCAGCCCTCAAAGAAACCCCCTGGGCATGCAGCAGCCCCAGTCCCCATGGTGAACCTCTGGTCTGCCAGGGAATTCAACATGTAACCAGCTTTGTCATGGGGGTACTTCCTGAATCACTGACCCTACGTGAGGTTCCCACTGCATGGCCACCTAGCCCCTTGGACTCACATGTAGGTGCCCTTTGGCAGTCTTCTCTGGATGGGACATCTCTCTCCAGCTGCCCCAGCACCTTCAATCTGGCCTTGAGACTTCTCCAGCTTTGATCCCCGATTGGGAAGCCAGAACCTGGCCCCCTTGGCCTCTGATCCCTAATCCCCTGCTGCCTCCCCTTTGCTCTTACCCTGTGGAACGCCCCCACCCCTATGCCTCAGTCCCTCCAGCTCTGAGCCACTACATTCAGGTTGCTTCTTAAACCACTAAGGACAGACAGCTCAAGATTCCTTGTAAAAACAAGCATAAAACAAAGATGGAACCCAAAGTGTTGTGAGTGCACTTCTGGGTTCTGAAGTTTAAATTAAGCTGAAGGAACTCACCTCCATTTTCAGGGTATGAAGGAGGATGGACAGCCAGGCTGAAAAAGGGTTTTAAAGCCGGGTCTGTAGGCCCTTCTTAAGAAGGATGCAGAGGGCAGAAGTTCTTCTCATGAACTATTCCCCCAAATCCACAGGAGAGGGGATGGAGGGAAGAGGACAGCTCTCAGATGGAAGTAAGAGCGTTGGTGAGGGGCCATGCTGGGGACGGCCCCGGGGCCCGATTCCCCACTGGGAGAAGATGATTGTGTTGCCAGGACCCCGAGTCACTTTCGGTGACTGGATCATCATTGCAGTTTGGGCCATCCCCTCTCTGCATGCTGAGCATTGGGCTATCTCCACTCACCTCTCATTCTTGGAAAGGTGATTCCTCCATTGGGGTTGAGTTTGTCCTCCAGCTCCCCATAATTTTCTTCCAAGCCTGATTCTCCTGGTGAGTTTTTGTCCAGTCTTTCTCCATTCTCTAGAGATGACTCCAGTGTGGCATATTATTTTGGAACAGACCCCAGGCTCATTCAGGATTTTTGACTTCTGAATGAGGGCCACAAGGTTTTAGGAAAACTGCATTTCTTTTCATGGAGTCAGTTTTCAACCAACTGCCCTCATCTGGATGAACATGAGGACCATAATGGCCAAAAGTTGCAGGCGGGAGCACAACCACTCCCCACTCCCAGGCCTTAGGCCTGGGGCAGCCTGACCAGCACTTCCCACAGCTTCCCAGGGATCCATGTGGAGCCAGCTCTGCAGGACTCCCCCAGGAGCCATGTCTCCACTGGGCACAACCAGGATGGAGAGGCGGCCGGGGCTCTGCCTGGAACCCAACCCACACATGGCAATGGCACGGGACCATCTGTGGGGCTGGTCATGGAGGATAACTCAAACATTCACAGCCATTCTCTCTCTTCTCTCTCCTTTTAACATTTTTACCATGAAAAAACCTTCAACAGGGGCACCTGGGTGGCTTAGTTGGTTAAGCGTCTGACTCTTGGTTTCGGCTCAGGTCATGATCTCAGGGTCATGGGATCGAGTCCTGCATCAGGCTCTGCACTGGGCTCTGCTTAAGATTTTCTCTCTCCCTCTCCCTTTGCCTCCCCACCCTGTTCACATGGGCTCTCTCTCCTAAAAGCAAAAAACAAAACAAAATAAAACCTTTAAACATGACAATAAGTATAAAGAACATCCATGCTTCACTGTCTGAATTCAACAAGCATTGACGTTTTGCCATATTTGCCTTCCCTTTCTCTCTCTCTCAGTCCCTCTGTCCACATACACACGGCTAAACTACTGAAAAATACATCAGAAATATTGGGATACACCAGGAGGCATCTCCAACAAATCAGGATGCTCTCTCACATTCACACATACCAGTCTCTTACCTGCAACAGTGATCAGTTCCATGATAGCATCAATACTTATTTTACTCCATATTCAAATTTGCATAAATGTCCTCAGAACATATTTTATAGTCTAAAAAAACCCTAGGATCGATCAGTAACAATGCGTTGCAGTTGATTGTTAGATCTATGGACTAAGATGCATTTTTTTTTCTCTTTTAATTTAGATTAATCTAAATATATCCCCCTTATTTTCTACTGCAAAATGGCATATATACAGTAAAGTGCACTAATGTTAAGTGTACAGCTCAATTAATACTTTTTATTGAAATATAATTAATACGCCATATAATTCACCTTTTTAGACTATACTATTCAATGGTTTTTATTATATTCAGATCTTGTGCTTGTGAATCTACGTAATTCCATAACATTTTCATCACTGCAAAAAGAAACTGCATACCCATTAGTTGTCCCTCTCCTTTCTTACTTCCCCTCAGCCCCTGGAAACCACTAATTTAATTTGTCTCTATGGATTTGCCTGCTCTGGACATTTCATATAAATGCATGGCTTCTTCCACTTAGGATAATATTTTCAAGGCTTTTCCATGTCGTAGCACGTATTAGATTTCATTCCTTTTTGCGGTTGCACAATATTTTATTGTATGGATGTATCTTGTTTATCCACTCATGATTGTAGACGTTTAGGTTGTTTCACTTTTTGGCTACTATGAATAATGCTGCAATGAACATTCATGTACAAGCTTTTGTGTGGCCAGATGTTTTTGTTTCTCTTGGGTATAAACCTAGGAGAGGAATTAGTGGGTCATATGGTAACTCTATAATTAACTCAGTGAGGAAGTGGGGAACTGTCTTCCACAGCAGCTGCACCATTTTACATTCCTACCAGCAATGTGTGGGGGTCCCACTTTCTCCACAACCTAATTAGTGTCTTTTTTATTATAGCCATCCTGAGTGGCTATGACATGCTTGTGATTGATTTGCATTTCCTTAAGGACCAATGATGTTGAACATCTTTTTAGAAGGTGGTTGGCCACTCTTATATCTTTTTTGGAAATATGTGTATTCAAATCCTTTGCCCATTATTAAATTGGGTTTTTTGCTTTTTATTGTTGAGTTGTAGGAGTTTTTAACAAATTTATTCTAGATAAATGTCCCTCATCAGATATATGATTTATAAATATGTCCTCTCATTCTGTGGATCTTTTCATTTTCTTGATGGTGTTCTTTGAAGCACAAAAAAATTAATTTTGATGAAGTCCAATCTATCTATTTTTTATTGGTTGCTTGTGTGTTAGGTGTCATATCCCAGAAATCATTGCCTAATTCCAAAATCATCCAGCTTTACTCTTATATGTTCTTCTAACAGTTTTATAGTTTTAGCTCCTACATACAGGTAAAAATTTTGTTCTGAGCACTGCTTTCACTGCAACCCATTTTGTTTTCACTCATCTCAAAGTAGTTTCTCATTTCCCTTGAGATTTCTTCTTTGACCCACTGGTTATTTAGAAGTGTGTTGCTTAATATCCACATATTTGTGCATTTTCCAAATTTCCTTCTATTGATTTCCACTTTTAGTCCAATGTGGTTGAACATACATTGTATGATTTCAATCCTTTTAAATTTATTGAGATTGTTTTATGGTGTAACAACTGATTGATCCTGGAGAATGTTCCATGTGCACTTGAGAAGAAATTGTGTTCTGTTATTGCTGTGTAGAGTGTTCTATAGATTTCTGTTGAATCTAGTTGATTTCGAGTTTTGTTCACATCTTCTGTTCTTTTACTGATGTTCTGTCTAGTTATTCTATTTATTATTAAAAGTGAGGTATCAAAGCCTTCTATTATTGTTGAACTGTTTATTTCTCCCTTTAATGCCATCAGTTTTTGTTTCATGTATTTTGGGTCTCTTATTATGGGCATATATGTTTATAATTGTTATATCGTCATGATGGATTGAGTCTTTTATCATTATAATATCTACTTCTTTGTCTCTCATAACAATTTATGTCTTAAAGTGCTTTTGTCTGATATCAGTATAGCTGTTCCAACTGTTTTTTGGTTACTGTTTGTATGGTATATATTTTTCAACACATTTACTTTCAAGCTATTTGTGTCTCTGAATCTAAATTGTATCTCTTGTACACAGAATATAGTTGGATCATGTTTTTAAATTTTAAAAATTGATTCTGCCAACCTTCCCCTTTTAATTGAAATGATTAATCCATTTATATTTATTGTAACTAGTATTGTGGTAAGATTTATGTCTGCTATTTTGCTCTATGTCTTGTGTTTTATTTGTTCCTCTAGTCCTCCCTTATGCCTTCCTTTGTGTTAAATATATATCCTCCACTGTACCATTTTAATTTCCTTGTCATTTCTTTTACTATTTTTTTGGAGTGATTTTCTTAGTGGTTACCCATGGGTTACAACTAACACCTTTAATTATTATAATCTAGTTTGGATTAATATGAACTTCATTTCAATAATATATAAAACTTTGCTCCTATAAAGCTCTATTCCTTCCCCCTCCTTTATGCTATTATTGTCATACAAATCATACATTTATATGTGTGCCCACCAACAGAGATTTATAAGTATTGCTTTCTGTAGTTGTTTTTCAAAATGAATGAAAGAAAGAAAGAGCTATAAACAAAAAATATATTTGTACTATCTTTTATATTTACCTATGTAGTTACATTTACTTGTGCTATTTATGTCTTTGTGGGTATTCAAGTTACTCTCTAGTATCCTTCCATTTCAGCCTGAAGGATGCTCCTTAGTATTTCTTGTAGGGCAGATCTTCTAGCAATGAAGAGCAGCAGGCAGAGGGAGAAGCAGGCTCCTGGCTGAGCAAGGAGCCTGATGTGGGACTCGATCCCAGGATCCTGGGATCATGACCTGAGCTGAAGGCAGACACTTAACAACTGAGCCACCCAGGCGCCCCTAAAATGAACTTCTTTATGTCTGGCTTTGTTTATGCATTTTACTATTGATAGATATTTGAGTTTTTTCCAATTTTATCTTTTTTTAATCTGGGCATTTGTTAATTTATTCTTCATTTTTTAAAAATTATTTATTTGAGAGAGAGAGAGAGAGCACAGCGGGGGGACAGGTAGAGGGAGAGAGAGAAGCAGACTCCCCGCTGAGCAGGGAGCCTGATACGGGACTCGATCCCAGGACCCTGAGATCATGACCTGAGCAGAAGGCAGACGTTTAACCTACTGAGCCACCCAGGTGCCCTATTCTTCATTTTTTAAGGATAATTTTGTTGGACATAGAATTCTTGATTGATAGTCCTTTTTTTCAGCCCAGAACTTTGAATATCTCATCTCATTGTTTTCATGATTTCTATTAATCTTATTGAGGATCTCTTGTACATAACGAGTTACTTCTCTTTTGCCACTTTCAAGATTTTTTTCTCTTTTGTTTTGGCTTTTAATAGTTTGATTATAATCTGTCTAAGTGTGGATTTCTTTGAATTTATTCTACTTGGGCTTCATTGAACTTTTTGGATGTGAAGTTTTTCATCAGATTTGTTAAGTTTTCAACCATTATTCAGAAACTTTTTTCTACTCCTTTTTTGCTCTCCTCTTTCTCTGGAACTCCCATGTCAATGAATTTTATATATTTAGATACTCATGTAACCACAACTCAGGTCAATATGTAAATAATCCCCAGCCTTTGGAAGGTTCCCATGTGCCCCTTCTCATCAAATTACCCACACTCATCCCGAGAGTAACTTCTATCTTAACTTCTATCACTATAAATTATTTTTTGTCTCTGTTCTTGAATTTCATATAACTGAAGTAATATAAAATGAACTTCTTTTTTTTTTTAAGATTTTATTTATTTATTTGACAGAGAAAGAGAGAGAGAGCAGAAGCTGGCAGAGCAGCAGGCAGAGGGAGAAGCAGGCTCCTGGCTGAGCAAGGAGCCTGATGTGGGACTCGATCCCAGGACCCTGGGATCATGACCTGAGCTGAAGGCAGACGCTTAACGACTGAGCCACCCAGGCACCCCTAGAATGAACTTCTTTATGTCTGGCTTTGTTTATGCATTTTACTATTGATAGATATTTGAGTTTTTTCCAATTTTATCTTTTGTGGATAAATATTCTTAAACTATAAACATAATGATAAACCATTCTTAAACCATAAATGTAAACTATAAACATTCTTGTACATATCTTTTGTGGACTCACATGGTCATTTTTCCCTTGATATATATACCTATAAGCATAATTTCTGGATTATAGAGTACTGGCAAAAAGTTTTCCAAAGTATTATTTCAATTTAAAGTCCCACCATCGAAATCGGAGGGGTAGACGAACCATGAGAGACGGTGGACTCTGAAAAACAGACGGGGTTCTAGAGGGGAGGGGGGTGGGAGGATGGGTTAGCCTGGTGGTGGGTATTGAGGAGGGCACGTTCTTCATGGAGCACTGGTTGTTGTGCACAACCAATGAATCATGGAACACTTCATCTAAAACTAATGATGTAATGTATGGGGATTAACATAAGAATAAAAAAAAATTAATTAAAGTCCCACCATCAATTTTTGAAGTTCCAGTTCCTCTACATGCCTACCAGCATCAAATAATGTCAGTCTTTTTGATGTTAACCATTCCAGTGGGTGTGTAGTGGTATCTTATTTAAGTTGCATTTCCCCGATAATTAATGATGTTGAGCACACATTCGTGTGCCTAATGGTCAGTTGGATATTCTCTTTGTCAAGTCAAACCTATTTCTAAATTAAGCTGTATGTCTTTTTCCTAATGACTTGTATAAGTTCTTTATGAATTCTGCATACATATTGTTGGTTGGATATATATATATATATATTACAAACATCTTCCTCCAGTCTGTAGTATGTCTCTTTCATGCTCTTTATGGTGTCTTCTGATGAATAGTTCTTAATTTTAATGGAGTCAAGTTTAACAATATTTTCTTTTTCAAATAGTAATTTTTGTTTATTACTTAAGTAATCTTTGCCTCTCTCAAAGTTATGAAGCTATGCCCTATTTTTTAATTTTTATTTAAAAATAATTTTATATTTACAGAAAAGTTGCAAAAAAATTTAGTTTACCTAAACTCTTCACTCAGCGTCCTCTTATTTTAATATCTTACATAACTACGTAACTTTATCAAAACTAAGAAATAAGCATTATTCTTTTTTCTTTTAGAAACTTCATTATTTTATGTTTGAAATTAGGTCTATGACTCCTTTCAAACTAATTTTGTGTATGGCATGATACATGGGTTATCTATTTCTGATATGAATATCCAGTGTGCCGCAGCACCATTTATTGAAAAGTATTTCATGTATATATTGAATCACTGGCATTTTTGTTGAAAATCATGAGAGGTTCTGTTTATGGACTCAATATTTTGTTTCATTAACCTATATGTCTAGTCTTACATAAATACCATGCTGGCTTTTTTGCTATAGCTTTACAGTAGGTTTTAAAACCTGATAGTGTAAGTTCTCCAACTTTATTCTTATGTAAGTTTGTCTTGGCTATTTCTCACATAATCCCACTAGAAGTGTCAGAAATAGATTTTTCTTGGTGATACTGGTGGCTCATTAATCAACGTCATGAATGTTAAAGATGTTTAAAACTGAAGAAAGAAATTAAACTTCAAATAGAAAGATCACACCAAGTGTGTAGCCAAGCAAATCACCATGAAACAAAAATGAATCATGATTACATACCAATGACATGCCAAAACATGAAGGGATGAAGAAACAATACTATTAATTAGGAGTGGAAAGGCACTATTTATAAGGGATTCCGATAAAAATCACAAATCTAAGCAGCAAAAGTGGAGGTAAGAGGTTAATTAAACAATATCTTCAAATTGCTAAGACCAAGTAACTCTGGACCTAGAATTTTATACCCAGCCAAACTATATTAAAAAAAAAAATACCCCTGAGAATAAGATAAGTTTTCACATATAAAAACTTCCCAAATTTTACCATGTATGGGTCCTTATAGAATGAATTACAGAATAGAAATCACAGAGTTAAGTGAATTATATATTATAGAAATTATAAAATAAAAATGTAAAAGGAAATGAATCCAGAAAGAAATCGTGTAAATCATAAAGCAGGAGTGAACAGAGTCGTTAGTGAAAGCTATTGTTAAATGTAAATAGCATTAATTTAAAAAATTAAATATCAAGATCAAACTAAGATTCCAAACATCAATATAGGATGTTAGGATATATGAGAGAATAATACAAAAATGGTACAAATAATTTTATATCCTTGGAGGGAGAACATAGCTATTGATTTGCTAATTTAGGGTAACAATCATGAATGGATAAGATGATTTATTGAAAGATAAATACTAGCTGGTAATACTGATGATTCAATGAAAGCATGTATGATAATGGAGGTATCAGACAAAATATAATTGAAGGTAAAAAACATTCTGAAGAATCAAGGGAAGTGTATCAGTCAAGATTCTGGTGTGAAACATTCAAATGGTTCATTAAGGAACATTTAATGTTTAATGAATGCACTATTTTCAGCAGCCTGGGAGGAGGTAAGGAAACCAAGAAGGGATGGTAAAGTGCCCAGGACTATGGACAGTGGGGAGTCCTTGCCATTTCTGGGTCTTGAAAGGGCAAGGAAGAGGCAATGACATGAGTATCCACAGGGAGCCTGGGCTCTGAGGGAGAGCTGCCTGACATGAGCTGTGGCATTTTGTGCAGGATATAAAGAGTTTTGATAGGACATGTAAACAGCTTACTTTTATATAAGTTTTTGTATGCATGCTAGCCCTGTGATGTTGCAACTAGAAGCATAGAAATTAGAGCAGTTCTACCCCATTACCAGTGATGTGGCCTCCTCTGCAAATGGGGAAACCGCTAGAGCCAGACCCCCAGTGTTAGCACCATTCCTAACAGAGTACACTTGGGCTATGCCCAGCTCTCCTCCTCAGTCATGGGTATGATGAGTATAGGTAGTGACTGCTTCTGATCACTTGGGATGATCATTTGTGTCCTATGTACAGTTTGCCATGTTTATTTTGGGTCTTCTCATGACCTTCTGGAATTTATATTAACCCCATAAGAAAATGCAACCTCACATTTTAAACAATTGGATTTTCTGGATCCTGATGGTTGTACTATGGTGGGTCTTGCAGGGTGACGTGAAGATTAAGAGTGTTAAAAAAAAAAAAAACACAAGATTCAAACGAGTAAATCTGAAGGTCTAATTGGCTTTATTAAATGATTCCTGAATTGAGTAGTATCCCATCTAGCAAGTAGAGGGGAGCTCTGAGGAGCTACAGGAAGGGGAAGTTTTTTAAAGGTAGAACAAGGAAGTCATAAACAGAAAAAGGGATTACTTCAGGGGAAGGCAACATCAGTTGTGAACAAAAGGGTTTTCCTAGGTGGGCTACCTCATCTTCCTTTGGGGGATGAAGAGGACCCAAGTGACAGCTTACCTTTTTTGGTCCTGACTAGAAAATTCCTGGCTGACTAGTTAAAGATTACATTCCTAGGGGGTTGAAACTGCAGTTAGGTTAGGTTTTAAGTCTGAGTTTGCTGGCTTAGCCTAAGTGATGCTATTTTGGGGCCATGGTTTTCTTTTAACAATAGTTAATACACATGAAGTGCTTAGAACAGAACCTGTGAGTGAGCTTTCATTAAACTTTGGAAATTGTGTGGATTATTATGTATATATCTGAATGATTGTACCTAACCAGGCATGCACACTCAGAACATTGTAATTCAGACTGGTCAAAGGCACAACTGGCCCCTTCTCAACACACAGTGGCTTCTGATTAAAACCCTGCAACGGCTCCCACTGCTGTTGCATGGAGACCCGCATCTCTAGCCAGGAGAACCAGGCCCTGGAAGGTGTGGCCACCTGTGGTCTGGCTCCATCTTCTCCCAAAAGGTGGGCTCTGCTCCAGCCTTCGTGGCAGGCCCTCTGGACCTTTACATCCTCTGTTCCCTGTCCCTGCAGCTCTTCTTCCCCCAGCGAGGCTGAGGCTCCTCGGACTCAGCTAAAAGCTACAACCTCCCTGATCACTTCTCTAAGAAGAGGGCGTTTTCACGCCCTGGTAACACCCCGCTCCTAATTCAATTTAGCCCCACCTTCATTCCTGGGATAAGCAAATGACCCAATCAATCCACCTTGACTGGATTCACACTCCTGTGATTGAATCACGGGGAGGCAGTCCATTTGATAGGATCTCCTGAAGCCCAGTCACGCCCCCAAATGGTGCCTATTTCTATAAAAGAGCAGAAGAGCTTTCCTAAGCCAGAGCGTTCAGGTAGGGCCGCCTACCCTCAGCTGGGGCAGGGCATCCATACATCCCTGGAACACAGGGAGCCTGACCTGGGGGCCTGGGGCCTGGGGCCTGGGGCTGCAGTGCTGCCTGCAGAACCTAAGACCTCTTCAGAGACCATTTCAGCCGCCACTATCAAAGCATCAGGGTTCCAGGGACTTCGCTGGAAGGAAATATTCTAGGAAAATCAAGTGAGTATGTTGTGATAAAAAACAAATTTAGCCTCATGGGTATGCGGTGCGGGAAGGTCAATCTTTCCTGGGGTCTGGGCCTCTTGGGAGAAGGGGGTTGAGTCCCAGATGGATGTGATTCCCTGATGATTCTTCCCTGGAGACCTGGATCCTAAGAACTTTGCCCCCACACCCACCCCGGGGGCCCAGATCAGGTCAATCTGAAATGCCACCTGAGGCATGGCCTGTGTGTCTGGATCATAGAAGGGGAATTTGCAAGTCAGGATTTTATGTTTTGATAGTTATTGCCAAATCGAACCCCAAAGAGTAGTGTGTGCTCCTTTAACAACAAAACAGCATTAGCTTTTCTCCATAGCCTTTAAAATACCTATACCAGGCTTTATTTATTTATTTATTTTTTAAGATTTTATTTATTTGTCAGAGAGAGAGAGAGCGAGCACAAGCAGCGGGAGCGGCAGGCAGAGGGAGAAGCAGGCTCCCCGCCGAGCAGAGAGCCCAATGTGGGGCTCGATCCCAGGACGCTGGGATCATGACCTGAGCGAAGGCAGACACTTAACCGACTGAGCCACCCAGGCGCCCACAAGGTTTTATTCTTCTATCAAATAAGTTGTAAAAGTCAAAGTTTCGTTCTTTTCAAAATTTGGCTTTTCAAACATCTAAACGTCCGGTGAAGCTGGACATTTTTACATGATAAATGACAACTTACTCTGTGACTTGCTTGTAGCTGCCCTTTGCCTGTTTTTGTTGATGGGTTCTTTATTTTCTCACTATTGACTAGTAGGCGCTTTGTTAGATTATTGGCCCTTGTCTGCCATAAGTTGGAAATATCCCGCTCATTTTGTGTTTTGCCTTTTGATTTTGAACATGCCAATTTTAGATTTTATTTAACTAGATACTTAGTTTTTAAATTTAAATATTTTCTGGTTTTAGTGTCATGCAAAATGGCCTGCTCTCTCATATTCAGTTTTTGAGAACACTCCTGGGAATTTCTGAGCATTAATTCTATAGAGGATGCTCTGAACCTGCCTGGGGTGCCCATGTCACAGCCTACAAGTTCATGGATACAAACTGCTTTGGCTTCCTGGAACCGAACCTGTTTTCCTTCTAGAGCCCTCCTTTGGGCACTTCTGGAAAAGGGGCTCCTCCTCAGTGCTGGCTAGCCCGTCAGTTGGGCCTTTCCCAGCATATTCCAGGCTTCCTCAGGCCCCTGTCTGGGAGGTGCTCCTGCATCTCAGGCCCGGAGTGGGGGTGGCTTTGCATCAAGGCCCTGGGAGCGCGGGTCTGCTGGTCTCTATCTGGCGTTTTACTGGGCCCCTGTCCCTGCTGGCATCGAGGATGCACCAACCTCCCCTCTTGTCTCTGGCTGTCGCTCTGCCTCCTTTATATCCCTAAAGACGACCTTCTGTGGGGCTGCTGCCCTCTTTTCAGCCCTGGGACTCCCCCCCACCCCATTCTTGGTCAGGAGAGGTTGAATTTCTTCTTCAGCCACACGTTTTCTTTTAAAATTTTTATTTAATTATTTGAGAGAGAGCACAAGCAGGGAGAGGGGCAGGAGAAGCAGACTCCTTGCTGGGATCAAGGCAGACACTTCACTGACTGAGCCATCCAGGTGCCCCAGTCACACAAGCTCACCCTCTGCCCTCCCTAACAATTCCAGCTCATAACATCAGGACCACACCTGCTTCCCAGGCCCCACCAGGAAAGAGCACTGATTCTCGCTTCCCTCCAACCTGTCCTCCAGCCTGGGCGCCAGGAAGGAGGAAGGCAGCTCTCAGATCTGGTTTCCCCAGTGACTCTTCCTCCTTCCCTGGGTGGGGGAGAGAAGGAGTAACCCTGATCACACGGTGCCCACCCAGACCAAACTCAGCCTTTCTTCTGAAACTGCCCAGTGTCCCTGTCCCATGAACTGGTTCTTGGTCCACCCTCTCTCCTCATCCTCCCCAAGATGAACATGGCCTGTGACCACCTCACCTGGAACTTCTCCTCTCCTCCGATCCCCTTCACACCCTTCTCCCTGCCCCATCTCTAACCCTGTCTGCTTACCCCACAGATAGCAAGGAGCCACCTGGAGGTGCCCTGTGGAATCAGCCCAGGAGGGAAACTCCTGGCCATCTGGCTTTGGAGAGCAGTTCTCATCTAAGATGGGGGCGAGTGCATCTACGGAACCAGCCAAGCAGAGCATCCACCCCCCATCTCAGATCCCTGAGGAAGACCATGTGGCTCCAGCTGTCGCCACCCCCTAGGCACCTGTGCACCCTGTCTGTGGCTTCTGTGCCTGTCTGGGAGCCCAGCCTGCAATTGACCCAACCCTCTGGACTGTCATGGGGGCTCCCTGTGCTGTCCACTCCTGGATGAGATACCCAGCCCCTTGGAGTTACACGTGGGTGCCCTTTGGCAGTCCTTTCTGGATGGGGCATCCCCCTCCAGCTGCCCCAGTGCCTTCAGTCTGGCCATGGGGCTTCTCCAGCTTTGATCCCCAAGTAGGGAGCCAGCACCTGGCCACCATGACCTCCAGTGTATTTCCTTACCCCATGGGACCACCACCCCCATACTCCTCAGTCTCTCCAGCTCTGAACGGGGACGCCTCTGGCCACTATCCCCAGGTGGAATGGCAGATTCCCGCCAGCTCAGCCTTCCCGGCTGCAGTGGGTGGACTGTCCAGAGCAGCTCCTCACTTGGAGAGCTGCCAAGCCCCTCCATCAGAATGGGCCTCAGGTTCAGCATTTGAGCACCTTGCACCGCCCTGCAGCCCAGAGCTCTGCCCTCTGCCCCCTTCCCCCATTGCAGACCGTCAGCCTGATCCCTTCTGTCCCCGCTCCCCTCGGCCACCCTGCAGGGCCTGCCGCCGCCTCTTCTAGCTCCGAGGTGTTCTTGGGAGCCACCCACTCCAACACTTAGGGACTCATGAGGTCCAGTGAGTGCTATGGTGCTCTATGCCTGAGGGTTTGCCGTGTTTATTTTAATGTACATCTGCCCTCCTGTAACAGATAGAGGTAAAGCATGCATTCATACAAATTCCTGAATGGTGAGTATGTCCTTAAAACTGAAATAAATGTTAGTGTGCTATCGATTGTATCTTTCTTATTTTTCATACATATTTTAAGACCTAGCGTATATTTTAAGACCTAGCCTTACCTGTATATGTGTACAGCACAGTTCATTTATGTTTTCACATTTATTAGCATAAAGTTTTCAGTACTCTTACTTCCTATCATTTGTATTACCTGCTGTATCCCACTTTTCTTTCCTAATATTGCATATGTCAAAGGAAGGACAAAAAGAAAATCTTGCCATAGGTTTGTCTGTTGACACATTGATTCTCTTCTTGTGTCTTCTGAAGTGCCTCTTCACCTCTTTATTGTGAGCTTCTTGTTCATTTTGTAACTTCTTAAAGATGACAGTCAATTCATTTTTTGCTTTTATTCTTTTCTAATATGAATTTTTAATGCTATAAATTTCCCTTTAAACATACCACTTTAAGTGCACCCTGCAGTAGTGATATGTGATATGTTTATTTTTGTATCTTTTTAAACAATCACCATTAAGTTGTCTCCTCACTGTTCCAAACAAACCAGAATCCTCTCTGTGGTTTTTAAAGCCTCTCGTAGATCTCTAGAATATCCCAATCACAATTCCATTTGCTGCTGCTATTACAGTAGACTACTAATTAAAGTGAGAGCAGTGTTTATATAATAGAGTTAGCATGTTAACATGGGAGTTATTCACTTCTACTATTCATATACTAACAGCATGTGTGCTACCCTGAAAACTAGTTTCATTGAGCAGCACTTTGAACAAAACAAAAAATCTCATAAGTAGCGGTGTTTTCTTATACCGATCCTGAGAGATCATTAAAAATATGTTTTTGGAATTTGAAATAATTGATCTGGTAGAAGGTGGAATTCACTTTGAAGAACGTGCTTCTGTTCCTGGGATCTGCAGGTGCCTGGGAAATCCAGCCTATGGTAGGGGATCCCGTGCAGGCTTCCGCAGGGTGGGGAGGGGAAGGGGCCCGGGTCAGGAGAACCTGAGCAGGAGCAGCAGGGTGAGCATGGGCGGGCCTCTTCCTCAGGGGAGGATCCACGTGCTGTGAGCCTTCCTTCACCCTGTGCAGTCCTCCACCTGGGAAGCGATTTCTCCCTCAAGAATGGACAGCGTTCCCTTCTCTTTACAACTTCTCTGTAGACTTGGTGTTCTGGAGGATGCTTTCTCTAAAGAAGATGTACATATGCCTTTGACTCAGACTGAGACTTCTCTTGGACTGTGAAGATACCTTCCTCTTTTTGCACAGATTACAAAAGTCTGAACAGACCTGAGAGACTGCTGGTGACAGGTGCTCATGGGACTAGACACCCCGAGGAGGCCATGGAGGCTGGGGTTGGCCTCAGGAGGTAGAGCACTGCTTGGCTGTCACCTCCCATAGGGTCCCAAGGACCAGCCCGGACCAAGTCGGGGAGCCTCTTTGTGTGACCACAGCCCACCACAGACCCAGCTCCACCAGACACAAAAAGCACAGGGAGCCGCTAACGGTCACCTGCCAGTTGGGACTGGACCCTCAGTAGAGCTGCTTGGGAGGGAGGTCGAGGACCATATAAAATTTGCACCCCTGCCCCCTGCGGCCATGCAGTGCTCTGCTTGGGAGGTGTGCAGCCACCCCCCTGAGCCCCTGCCCTCCCTGAGGAATGCAAGGGGTTGCTGCGTCGGGAGCATTAGAACAGGGGAGGGGAGGAAACCAGGCAGGGTGCGGACATGAGCGCCAAACTCAAAGCCAAACAGACACCTAAGTGGTGGAGCTGATGCAGGCACCCCTCTCTGTCCTGTTCTACAGCCTGCTTTCCCCACCTCCCCTGGCCCCTGTCCCCCTCTGAGCTCACAGAACTCGACTCATTATAAAGCCTGGGTGTTCCTATGCCAACCTTACAGTTTTCCCACATTCCTATACTTTGTACTCTATTTCACACTAGCTTTTGTTACTTCAGTGACTGTATTTTCAAGGGATGCATTACATATTACATAGAATCACTTCAGAAAATGAGAATTCAGGGTCACTCGCCATACATACAATACGCACCTAGATACAATGAAAACAACGTGATGACACTGTGGTCAGATGTCCGCAGCTATGAGTCTATCTCCAGCGTGGTCTTGCTTTGATAATGAGATCGGCAGGTGTAGGAGTTGGGGCCAACTGCCCCCCTCCCCAGCTCTCTCCAGTGTCACACGTGAGTCCCTGGTCCCCGACTATTCTTTGACACATGGCACCGGAGACATCTGGCCTTGGCCACCTCCGCCTCTGCCGGCCCCAAGCTCCCCATGAGCTGTTTCAGTTCTGCCCAGTGTGTAGGGCAGGGGTTGAATGGAAGTCTCTGCTGCATTCCCAGAAGGAGGGACCCAGGCCTATAAAAAGAGCCACAAGCTTCTCACCCTATTTCCCTTCCTCTTAGGTTTCTGACTTGGTTTCCCCGGCCCTGCTCCATCACGCTGCTGGCCCTTGAAAACAAGATGCCCTCCCTTGTTGGCAGCTACTTCATCTTGGATGTGCTGGTCCACCAGTCCTGGGGAAGGTTGTTTCTGCCACTCTCACTGCCAGGCTGGGCTGACGCACCTCCCTGATGACGCTCACATCTCCCAACGGCCGAGTGAGGACGACTCATGGGGGCAGGGCTAGGGTGGGCAAACCTCACGCTGGGCTTACGTGCCTGTGCTTAAGCTGTGCTCTACACCAAAGAACTAAGGTTCCCCGACAGAGTCAGCTGCTGCGAGGCACCGGAGACCTTAGAGGGAGGGAAGAAGGGACAAAGCCAGGACTGTTCCCACTCAGTCGGCCTCCTGGGCTCTAGCTCTCCTGGGCAGCCCCTTCTAAGGCCATTCTGATGCCCTGAGTTCTGGGTTCTGGTAGCATCCTCTCTCCCCTCGTCATTCAGCTGAGAGTGGGGGTTTCTTGCTGTTGCCTTGCTGTCCCGCCAGGCTTCTCAGCTCTTCCATCACCTGTGAAACCAATTCTCTGAAACACATTCCCTTGGTTTATAAGATCTCCAGGGGCTTATCCCCTGGCAGACTGGCTGTGCCACATGGAAATGCCAAGGAGGAAGAAGGAAGGTGAGGACCTGCACCCTTGACAGGACCTTGACTGGGGGAGACAGGGCAGCCCTGCTGTGGTACCGGACTCTGGGTCTGGGGAGTCCCAGAACCTTCCCGCTCTCCCGCTGCTACTGGCTAGTTAACACTTAGTGCACGTGGGGTGTCAGGGTGGGAAAAGGTGGTGCAAGGAAGGGAGCAGTCAGGGCAACTGGGCTCAGCTGCACAACCAGCCTCTTGAGGGTGTGGCCACTGTCCAGCCAGAGGCCACCAGGGACACAGCTGCCACTGACAGGTGGGCTTCTTACTCCTTTCCAGTGGCAGAGACCACGGGGTGTCTTATGGAGGAGGTCAGAGAGAAACCATGACTGGATTTGGGCTTTGGCTGGGTGGCTTGGGGGATGTCTAAGGAAGCAGGGGTCTCTCTGCATGGTCATTGCCAGAATGCGGAGACAATTCCATGATGGGGTTCTGGATAAATTGTATCTACGTGGAGGAGAAACCAGCACGGAGACAGAAACTCACGTTAGCTGAGAGAAGGGGGCGTGGGTGTTTTGTCTGGGCGGAGGCACGACTGTGGGGTGGCCTGGCCGTCTCACTCCAAGGGTGGTCTCAGAGGGACCTCACCTGAGGTTGGTGTTCTGTGAGGCTTCTGTCCCGTAGAGAACAGCACTGCCCAGCTGGCCACACCAGACCAGCTTCCGGATGGCAGGGCTGCCCCTTTTCCTTTCTCAAGAGGGATGGTATAAGACATTTCTGAGTACGGCCTTCCCCAGCTCAAGCCCCGGGAAGGCCCTGCGCGGCCAGCTGGACCCAGCTCAGGCGCCCCTTTGCCAGGCTCACAGACCGATGGCAACAAAGCCAGCCCCTGTGCCAGCTAACTGAAGGCTTGCTGCAGCCCTGGTAGAGTGGTTGGTACTATTATCCCCATTTTCCAGATGAACAAACTGAGGCACGAGGAGGTTAAGGCCTGAGCTGAGGCCATGCCCTAGAGAGCGGCAGAGCTGGGCCTCCGTGACAGGCTGGCTGGCTCCAGATTCCGTGCTCCTGACTGTCACACGCCCCAACCCCCGCGCCCCAGACTCTCCTGTCCCTGTGAGACCCACCGTCCTCTTTAGTTCTGTGCTTCTGTGTATTGTGTTCACTGCCTTGAATGCCTTAGCTTGTCCTGTCAAGGGACACAGCTGCCACTGACAGGTGGGCTTCTTACTCCTAGAGCCACAAGCTTCACTGTCACAACACATCACAGCGACAACAGTGGTGATGGTGGCATCACCTGAGAATCTCCTGTGTGCCCGGTGCTGAGTCGGCACAAGTCAGCCCTTGCAGGCTGCACCACAGCCCAGTGAGGTGGGGGTTCCCTCACCATTTCACAGATGGGACACTGAATCACAAGGTGGCGACACGCTTGAGGTCCCCTCAGCCCAGCAGCCTGCAGTCCGCTCCCTCTGCAGGACAGACTCCGTTGTCACCGCAGGGAGGCCCTCACTCCCGGTCCCTCACCCAAGTGCAGTCCTCTTGCCCCCGCCCCCACGATTCCTACCTGGGAATCCTGCTACTGTTCCTGGGTCCACCTTCCCTGCTGCTCTGGCAGTTTCTGGGGGAGGCAAGGGCCCCATGCGGGGTGTGAGCAGAGTGTAGATGACAGGTCGTCAGGGGTGGGCTTAAGGGAGTCGGAAAAGGGCCTGCCTGGCGCACGCACGAGGCCACAGACGCGGGCTGGGGGGAGAGCAGGGAGCAAGTGCGGGGCCGAGGGCTGTAACTTCACAGACTCTGGTGGCCAGTTTGAGCTGGATAGCCAGACACATCATCGGGGTCTCACTCCCAGGCACCAGCCTGGGCTGGAGGCTCAGAGCAGTAGGCAGTGGGCCACAACCCCTAGCCCCATCCCTGAGAGCCAGGAGGGCTGGCTGAGTGCAGGTGATGGTCTGACACTGTGCCCAGACTCGGGGCACTTGTTGGCCTATTTAAGAATTCAGGTCTGGCCAGCAGCCATCCTTTTGTAAGAGAAGCCGCACTGCGAAATGGCTGCCACTTGCACCTCATCCACTGGCTTCCTGAGGGTTAGCAGTGCGTGGTCAGTGGGGGGATGGGTGACTCCTTAGTCTGTATAACAGGCTGAAAGCAGGCTCTCTCCGTCCCTGGGGAGACCATCAGGGGCTCAAGGTCTGTGGATTGCCCCAAATCTCAAAGACCCCTTTCTCTCCATCTCCTCTTAAGCCGCCCTCTGTCCAGCCCTAACCGGAAGGACGCTGGCTGCCCGATGTTGGCCACAAAGGTGCTGACGCATCATCATCTGCCAAGCAAGTTTTTAGGTGAGGGGGAGGCCACGGCACCACAGAGACTTTATCTAGCTCACAGATGGGCATGTGAACGGTCTTCCTCAAGAATATTTGTTTGCTAGGAGGAATCTGGTGTATCTCAGGATACCCAGGTGATGAGATTGGATGTCAGCGCGCCTGCCAGCACTTGTGCAAACGTAGGCAGGTTAGTCGCCAAAAAGAATCCGATCGCTGGCAGGACCACACTTGGCTTTGCAGGAGAGGGGCCGGAGTGCAGCAGGCTGAGGGGCGATGCAGGGCGGCAGGCAGGCCGACTCCAACGCCATGGCGTTCCTCATGCCGGCCACCATGAGGGCGCCCAGGGCTTTCTCAAGAGCAGGAGTCCCTGGGAGAGCTGACAAGTTGGTGTCCCCTGCTGGGAAGCGGCCAGCTGCAGCTCAGCCTGTCCATCAGCCTGTCCACACGGCTGGAGCACTAGCCTACCCTTGTGAGGCTCCCCTGGGGTGGTTGGCCCCAGAGGCGCTGAGTGGAGCCCTACCAGGAGCTGAGAACTAGCTGTGCCCACCTGTCCCTCGGGCAGCACTGCCAGGGTGGTGGGTGGCCTGGTAGTGGCTGCATGAGGGGCTGGGCAGGTTGGGGGATGGGCAGATGGAGGCCTGTGCTGCCCGCCGGGCTTGAGCCCAGAGAAGATTCCTTAGAGAAATGCTTTGGGCTGGGGGGGGGGGGGGTGGCTTGTGAGTGGGGATTTTGAGAGCTCTGATGTCACTGTGCCTTAACACTTGTGGATGGGAATTGTCAAAAGCCGGCTGTCACCTGGTAGAAGGGAGGCTGCAGCTGAGAGTCCGAGCCTAAGTCATCATGCTGGGCACCATGCTTGGCCAGAGCAGCGGGAGGGAGCTGTGCCTCCTCGGGCTTCCCGCGACCATCTGCAGGCACCAGGTGGGCTGCACAGCAGCCCCTGGAGCACTGCCTCCACCCCATGCTCAGGCGCCTGCAGAGCCCTCTGCGTATGAGCAGACAGAACTCTGGACCAGAATGTGATAAAGTACGCAGTGCATCCACCCAGCTCTCTGCCTGGGAGGTCCGGTTTCCACACGTGCCTCGCCTTTTCCACCTGCGGGAAGAGCAGGGCAGTCACCCACAGGGAGTCCTGCAGAAGTCTCTGGTGGACGGTGGGAACCTAGGGGCAGGCTCCTAGGGACCCACGCCAGGCTCTACATTGCCACGTGATTTTGGTGCCATCTCCTCATCTGGAAGTAGGTTCACTCCAGTATCCACATGACAGGGCTCTCAGGGGGATTAAACGGGTTGATGCAGGCTCAGAGCTGGACACATAGTGATGCAGTCTGTGCTGTGGGCTCTCCGTGTGGCCGTGGCTGTGGTGAGGGCTAACTCAGCAACAGAGGACACTAACAAGGAGTGGGATGGCTCCAGGGCTCTGCTGACAGGGGCGGATGCTCTCAACAGGTCTGACTTGACCCTGACTGAGGTCACTGGGTTTTGGGCGGGGCGGGGGCGGGATGGTTAGAGGGAGCAGGGGCTGGGAAAATGAAAGCCACAGCTAGCTTTGATCACGCACACGGTGTAAGAGCTTCGCATGGGTCATTCCATGGAATCCTCACTTTCCAGCCCTGTAAGGAGGTACTAATAAAATCCACACCAACCTCCCCATTCTACAGGAAATGGAGGCCAGGAAAGAGTTCATAACCTGCTCAAGTCACACAGCCAGCAAGCGCCGGATCTGGGCTTCAAACCCATCTGCCACCATCCCAGCCCAGGGGCCTGGTTTGTCTAAAAGGGGACATTTTCTGGGTTGAGGTCAGGACTGATCTCCAGCAGGGGCAGGAGGCCAGGGCATGAGGCGTCTCAGTGGTGTGCAGACATGCGCTAATGGTCACTGACTCACACGGCGACAGACTTCCCATTGCCTCCCCATCCTCCTGCTCGAGGGGTGAGCTCAGTGAGCCACAGCTTCTTTCCCCTCTCCAGTCTGTGCTGGGCTTCCAGGGAGAGAGAGCTTATATGTGGATTTAACAACTGTTTTCTAGTATATTCACTTTTGCAACTACCTTCTATCGAGGATGAGTGATGCTCATCGACACGAGCTGTTTCCCCAAATGACACAAGCTATTTCCTGAAAGAGCACCTTAAGTGAAAAAACGTGAATACAAGCAAGCAAAGCAGGATACAAGGGATACATGCATATGCAAGGTAATCATCATGCGGTGTCCCTGAGCTCTCAGAGGATCAAGAGGGCCAGGGGGAGGCAGTAGGGAGGAGGAGAGTCAGGGAGGATAGACTCAGCACCAGGCCTGCCTCCATCACACCCAGGGCATCCCTGTGACTTTCAGTGAGGTCTTGAATTACTGTTATGCCAAAAGTGGGCTGGTCTGAAGGGTGCTGCCTTCTCCGAGGCACCCCATTCGTGGCCAAGTGTGAACTGTTCTTGTGCCACAGAGCCGACATCCCAGGCAGGACAGTCCTGACCACGCCTCCAATGTTCCAGTCAATCCTGCCAACCTCATGTGGCACAGAGGTGACCAGACAGCGCTATACATAGGCTGACATACTCTCTCATTGATTCCTCTTAATGATCTTGGCAAAGTCTTGGCCACTCACCATCACAAAACTCCAGGAGACCCCCTCTGCTCTGAGCAACAGTGAAACAGCAGAGCTGGTCCCCTCCCAAAACGCCAGAGCCCTGCTGGGGAGGGACGAAGATGACCCCAGTGCAGAGAGACTTCCTCCCAGACCCATCAGACCCATCCACCCTGAAGGATGGGGATCACAGCCAGGGAAGTATACTAGGAGACAGGACAGCACACGGGAGGTGGTGAACCCTGAAACCCAAGCTGGAGGAGGTGACATAGAAATGGCATGAGCTAGTACCTGGGCCACCATGAAGGTGGCCACTGTCTCCAGAGGTAAGGAGTTCAAAGGGAAAGAGTTAAGGTACCAGGTGCAGGCCATGAAGGAAAAGCAATGCAGGAAACCCAGAGTACGTGGAGCAGGATTTGGCAACAGTCATACCAGGAATGAAAGGAGCTGTGACAAATATCCTCCGGGGGACAAGAGAATGTTGCTAATATGAAGCAGGAGCAAGCAGTTAAAAGAAGACCTTAAGAAAATGCCGGAATGGAAACATAATAAATGGAAACAAAGAAGACCATAATAGATCGGAAAAACAGACTTAATGAGCTGGAAGATGAGGTAGAGGAACACGCTCAGAAGGCGGGTGGAATAGAGCTGGAAATGTAAAAGAGAAGTTCAGAGATGTGGAGGATAGATGTTCCAACACCCAAGTGTTAGGATCTCAGCAGAAGACACACAATTAATGTAGCAGAAAGAGCGTTCGAAGATATGATGACCAAAATTTTCTAGAATTAAAGATTGAAAAACAGAAGAATGGAGAATGAAAACACCCACCCTGCAGACACATGATGAGATTTAATATCCTCAAGTAGGAAAACACCTCTGAGAGGCTCCTGGAAGAAACACTCTTCACCCACAAGAAGCAGGACTCTGGGTGCTGCCAGGCTTCCCTGCCACCAAGGCAGGCACAAAGACGAAAGACAGACACAGTTGACCCCTGAACAACACAAGGGTTAGGGGTACCAACCCCCTCATGCAGGAGATAATCCACATATAATTTCTAACCCCCACAAAACTTACCTACTAATGGCCTACCGTTGACTGGACTAAGAGCACAGATAGCCAACTAACACATATTTTGCATGTTGTGTGCATTATATACTGTATTCTCACAATAAAATAAGGTAGCAAAAGAAATAAGAAAATCGAGAAGGGAAACTACATTTATGGCACCGTACTGTACCAAATCCAGGCCTGAGTGGACCCTCGCAGTTCAAACTTGTGTTGCTCAAGGGTCTGCTGTATTCTCAAAGTGCTGACAGAAGACGCGCGGAAACCTGAGCTTCCGGCTGAGTGGTCATTGACCATTAGGGCAGCCCACGGCTGCAGAGGGCCTGCTCCATAAAGAACCCCCTCGAGAGGGCGCCTGGGTGTCTCAGTTGGTTAAGCGACTGCCTTCGGCTCAGGTCATGATCCTGGAGTCCCGGGATCGAGTCCCACGTCGGGCTCCCTGCTCAGCAGGGAGTCTGCCTCTCTCTCTGACCCTCCCCCCCTCATGCTCTCTATCTCATTCTCTCTCTCAAATAAATAAATAAAATCTTAAAAAAAAAAAAAAGAACCCCCTTGAGAAGCACTTGGGAGGAATAAAGCAAGATAAAAAATGAAGCGAGAGAGTGCTGAGACAGGGGGCAGGGTAGGAGTGAGTCAATGGCATAGTAACTCTTTTATCTAAAAGAGTAAAAGGAGAGGGAGGGAGAGAGAGCACTAAATCTATAAAGATCCAGAATGAAGAGTCTAGATGCCTACAGGTCTGCGGGGCTGAAAGCATGCTCAAGTAACCGTCTTGTTGGCTGGGCGATAAAGCTGCTGATAAGCTTAGGAAACTGGCAGGGAGACAGACACTATACTACAGGTCTTCAAAGTCACTGGCTATCCCTTGAAAACTGAGAATAATATACAAACCAGCAGAAGAAAACTAGATGCATCCAGGGGAAAGCGAGTAGGAGAACAAGGCAGCAACAAGATACATTAAATGGAAGCCAGGAAGAGCAATGACAGGACTGAGTCCTAACAATAATGACAAGAGATGTAAACGGGCTTCAAGTCATTAAAAAACCGTGATTCAGCAACACCTCTAAAGGGGGAATATCCAAAACACAAGGATTCAGAAAGGAAGAGCATGAAGTGATATGACTATGCACTAGGCAAATACAAAATAAAAACAAATTTGAGGTGCTCATACCTAAGCCAGATAAAATTTATGCCAAGGAGAACTGTCATACAGGAGAAAGGGAAGGGATTACATTCAGGTGAAAGAAATAATAGAGCAAGGGCATACAAGGGTAACGAACGCAGGCGTGCCTCAGAAGACCGCAAATGTGAAGAACTGCCCTCCACCAGCAGAGCACCATGGGAAAAACACATGGCCCCACCTCATCAGCAAAGGTCAGATGGGGAGCCCAGACTTTCACCATTGCCTAGCTATAAAGAGGTGCCCCTCCCAGGCCCAGCAAGGTCGTATCCGTGGAGGCCTAGAGGGAGCCTCACCTGCTCCCGCCCTGGGGGTGAGCAAGACGCCACTCCTCGTCAAGAGTGGCCAAGTGGGGAACCTGGGCCTCCTTCCACACCTGGCTGTGACAAGGCAATGCCCCTTTTCCACCAGCAGCCTGGTGTCAGAGGAGGCCAGGTAAAACAAAAGCTTTAAATAAGACCAGAGCCTCAGCATAATACGCAAAATGTCCAGGACACAACTGAAAATCACGTGTCACACTCAGAACCAGAATCTCAATCACAAGGAAAACACTTAGTCAACAGACTACACACAAGAGGACATGGATGTGGAAATTACCGGACCCTTTGAAGCCACCATCATAAAAGGTGCTTTTATTATTGTTAGGACTCAATCCTGTCATTGCTCTTCCTGGTTTCCATTTAAGGTATCTTGTTGCAATTAAAGCAATTAAAACCACACTTGAAACAAAAATGGAACGTATCAGCAAAGAAATGGAAGATATAAAAAAGAGCCAAATGGGAATTTTAGAACTCAAAAATAACTGGAATTTTAAAAAAAGAACCTCAATGGATAGGCCCAAAGTAGAATGGAGAGAACAGAAGAAAGAATTAATAAACTCCAAGACAGAATGATGAAAATGATCTGGTCTGAACAGTGAGAATAAAAATGCACAGAATCAGGGGCGCCTGGGTGGCTCAGTCGTTAAGCGTCTGCCTTCGGCTCAGGTCATGATCCCAGGGTCCTGGGATCAAGTCCCACATTGGGCTCCCGGCTCAGCAGGAAGCCTGCTTCTCCCTCTCCCACTCCCCCTTGCTTGTGTTCCCTCTCTCGCTGCCTCTCTCTCTGTCAAATAAATAAATAAAATCTTTAAAAAAAAAATGCACAGAATTTTAGGGACAGGTGGGTCTATAACAAAAGATCTAACATTTGGGTCACTGAAGGCCCAGGAGAGGAGTGAGAGGGTGGGGCTGAAAAAGTAGTCAGTGAGATAATAGCAGGAAATTTCCCAAACTTGGCAGAAGACAGAAACCTACAGATTCAAGAAACTGAGCAATCCCAAATGAAGTAAGTTCAAAAAAATTCACAGCAAGATATGTCATAGTCCAACTACTGAAAACTAAAGATAAAAAAAGTCTTGAAAGCAGTGAGAGAGAAATGACATCTGTAAGAGGAAAACAATTCGAACGATGTGTATTTCATTAAAAATCTATATAAAGAGATACATTTAGGGACGCCTGGGTGGCTCAGTCAGTCAAGTGTTGGGGTCTTGATTTCGGCTCAGGTCATGATCTCAGGGTCATGAGATCAAGCCCCATGTTGGGCTCCTCACTGGGCGTGGAGTCTGCTTGAGATTCCCTCTCTCTCTCTCTGCCCCTCCCCCCAGCCCCCACTGTCAGATGCTCTCTCTCTCAAAAAAAAAAAGAGAGAGAGAGATACATTCAAAAACATTACAGATAAATGTTCAAGCAACCCTTGGGAAGGCAGGTAAAAGACAGAAATGAAAAACAGAGGGGACAAGTAGAAAATGAAAAATGAAATCACAGATTTAAGCCCTAACATAGCAATAATTACATTAAATGCTAATAGTCTCACGTGCAGAATGATTCTATTTATACAACATTCTCGAAATCCTGGAAGTACAGAGACAGAGAACGTACTAACAGTTGCCAGGAGTCAGGGATGGTGGTGCAAGGGGAAGGGCTAGTACAAGAGAGATCTTTGTTGGGAGAGAGTAGTTCTGTGTCTTGACTGAGGTGGTGGTTTCAGAAAGCCACACGTGTGACACGATCACACAGAACTATATCCACATGGCCCCAACCTCAGTCGCCCCATTTGCTGTTACCCTGGAGTAAGGCAAGGTGCAACCATGGGGAGAAATGGGTGAACGGCGCATGGGACCTCCCTGCACGGCCTTGCAACTTCCTGGAAACCTATAATTTTACGATTAAAAAAAAAAATCACAGATTATAACTTACACATATTTTAAAAGGTCAATACACTTGTAAATGAAAGAGAAATAATCTGTCTCTGCTATTTCGATCCTTGAGTACGCCTTCCTAGAAGACGTGATGGCATCAGATGTCAAACTATGATCAAGAAGTCAGGATCTGAGAAATAATATCAGGGCCATTTTCATTTAAAAAAAATACAGGAAAATGAGAGGGGAGGTCACAGTCACTAGTGTGGCATGACATTAAAACGGTTGCAAACACACTGTGTCTCTGTAAAATGAGTTCGTTTCTAGGCTTCAGTAACTATCCTTGGTTTCTCACCTCTACGAGCCCCCAGGGGGACAAATAAAGGACAGGGAAATCAAGGGCAGTCCTCTGATGGGAGGGACACCTGCACATTGTAAATCACTTAGTTTCCACAGTCCTGCCCATGAGAAGTGAGTAACACTCTTCCAACATATCAGAAAAGCCCCAGAATATTTTTGAGACTCTATGTAGCATCCCCACTGGAAAGGACACCTGGCTCCCCTGGGGGCACCTGAAGTCCTTTCCAGCATCTTCTTTCATGTGTCCACAGGTGCTTCTTGCTCCTCATGGCTGGTTCCACACCACTGTCCTTTGAAGATCACATCAGACTATGCGGTTGTTACTCCCTCTGGCCACGGTCCTCTCTCCTCGTGTCTTAGGATTCAGCAGCTGATCTAGCAGCTTTCTTCACCACTTCTCCTGCCCTATTTCTTTGTAATTCCCACATCCACATGGATGGATGCAGCCAGCTCTCTGTTCTTTTTCCTTCTCAGTGCCAATCACCCACTCCCATGGCCAAACCCAGATCTCTCTAAGTATACCCATTCCTCAATAAATGGAGAGCATTTCCTTTCCCAACCAGTAGCTCCCATCTTCCTCGATCATTTTTTCAGCCAAGGGTGGTGGGCCCTACTAGGACCTTCGGCAGAGCAGTTTTGAGCCACAAACTAAATGTGGGTGGACTGTAAACATTGTGTCAACTGATAAAGAGCAAAGAAACCTGAGTTATTATAATAGGTCACTTGTGTAATTTCTAAACACAAGCAAGCAAAACTTTATAAGACTTTATAAGACTGCATGCTCACATATTTGAGGACCTGCATCAAACATACTACGGTGCAGGCCCATGACAAAGGCAGGAGAGACAAAAAGGTGCAGGTAGCAGGGTTGAAGGGCAATGGACAAAGAAAATAAAAGTGCAAAGAGATAACAAATAGGGGGACTTGCCTGGGCCAACAAGAGTGTGCTGTGTACTGAAGAGCAGTGAACAACTTATATCTGAGATCCTTCAAAAAATTAGAAGTCAGACCTAAGAGTCTGGGCAGACCCACAGCTCACTAGGCGTCATGGAATACATCTCCCATGGTTGGGGCAGGTGACAGGGGAATGACTGATTAGCACTGGAAGAGGTGATGGCAGGCCCTGCAGGGTAGCTGAGGGGAGCGGGGACAATGGGTATCAGGCTGAGGGTCCGCAGTGCGGGAAGGGGGCAGAGGGCAGAGCTCTGGGCTGCAGGGCGGTGCAAGGTGCTCAAATGCTGAACCTGAGGCCCATTCTGATGGAGGGGCTTGGCAGCTCTCCAAGTGAGGAGCTGCTCTGGACAGTCCACCCACTGCAGCCGGGAAGGCTGAGCTGGCGGGAATCTGCCATTCCACCTGGGGATAGTGGCCAGAGGCGTCCCCGTTCAGAGCTGGAGAGACTGAGGAGTATGGGGGTGGTGGTCCCATGGGGTAAGGAAATACACTGGAGGTCATGGTGGCCAGGTGCTGGCTCCCTACTTGGGGATCAAAGCTGGAGAAGCCCCAAGGCCAGACTGAAGGCACTGGGGTAGCTGGAGGGGGATGCCCCATCCAGAAAGGACTGCCAAAGGGCACCCACGTGTAACTCCAAGGGGCTGGGTATCCGATGCAGGGGTGGACAGCACAGGGGGTTTATGTGTGGTACCACACAGGCACAGAAGCTTCACGTCTGTTCCAGAGGCAGCTGGAGGTACGTGGATTTCCTTTGAGGGCTGGGAGGCCAGGGGCACGTGTCTCTGCATAGTTTAGTCCTGAGAGGCTGCCCCCATTGTGGACAAGACCCTTCCTGTTCTTCCCCAAGCCCGGGTACATGTGGCCAGCTTGCCGTCCTGGCTCCCTCGCTGTGGAGTGGACGGAGGCTGGAGGAGAAAGAAGAGGTATGGGAAGGGGGTGTGTGGCAAGCCTGGGGAGGGGCCAGAGACATCAGGAGAGGCCCAACAGCACAAACTAGTTTTGGGTCGAGTTGGGGCTTGGGGAGTGTGTAGCATTTCTTTGAGTTAAGTTGTCCTTTCCTGTCCTTATGAACCCCCCGCCCCCACCCCAATGTGGAAGACAAGGGCCTGAGAGGATTCACGGCCAGGCTCCGGGGACACCTGGGTCGGTACAAGGAAGAAAATAAGGAGACAAATTCCAAATCCCTCCCTTGCAACAGTCAGAAACATAATGGAAATGGGCAGAATAAGGGGCTCTCCTTGGAGAGGGAGAAGGTACCCCTCCACCTCCTCAACACACCCCCCAGACCAGGTGCCCACCTCCCGGAGCCTTCCTCAGCAGGTCAGTAAGTGATAAGCAGAAGTGTGCCAAGGTCAGGGCCATATTTCAGAAATGCACTCCTGCTGACGGGCAGAGACCAGCCTGGAAGAGCTTTGCCCCAGAGGGAGGAAGAAAAGGAGGGGTCGTAGCAGCAACTTAGGGGACAGGTGACAGCCCTTAAAATTAAGGGGATGCAGTGGACAGGGAGAGAAGTGGGGGGCTTCAGCTCTGTTTAGGAGACCGCACTGGAGTCCTTAGCAAGCAGGTGTTGAAGAAAGAGTCCAGAACGGAGCCTGGGTAGAGATAGACCAACATACACACCAAGAACAGGGGGAAACAATGGACTTGGGGAGGACAACCTGTTCTGTGTGAGTCGGTTTTCCTCCACATTTCCCAGGGCAGCTGATTGCATTCAAGGCCTCAATTCTTCCCTCTCCCTGTAGCCCCACCCCAGGTGACCTACTCAGGCTCCAAGCTCAAGGGACATGGGCAAGTATGATGTGAACAGAGGTTTCAGAAGGGCACTTTCAATCTGGCCAGAGCCTCTGTGATTGCCCTGAGAACATGCTGAGGGAGTGTAAGAGAATGAGCACAGAGCTGAGGCACCCCACTGGTTATGGGTCAGCCCTGAGTCGGTGGACCTGCAGACACATGTGAGCCCAGGAGAGGTGGATTCAGTCCCACTGAGTCTTGAGCGGTGTGGCCTGGGATCTGGGGCTGAGCACACTCTCCAGGTGATTCTCATGCACACTAACCACTGGGAAGAACTGGCCTCGCTGAGCTGCAGGGCCTGCTGGACCCCAGCTGGGAGCAGAGCCGAGTTGAGCAGAACCCAGTAGGTTTGTAAGCTCTGAGACATTTGCTGTGTGCTACAGAAGAGCTGGTGTTGTTATTATCACACAGCATTATTTTGCAATAGATGACGGACACAATTTCCCCCACCCCTAACTTCCTCAGAGTAAATTCCAAGGGCTACCGCAAGAAAAAGTCAGAGAGGATAAAGAAGCAGGGTGCTCCATCCTGTTCCCTTCCCTCCAGGACACATTCTGAGGGACCAGCCAGCAAGACAGACTGGAGGGGAGAGGACAGCTGTGTTCATCCCGCCCCCCCCCCCAGTGGGTAGAACAGTAATGACGTGAAGGCAGTCACAGGAGGGGTGCAGGCACAGGGCCCAGTGGAGGGAGCAGTCAGCTGCCCTCTAGACAGCAGAAATGTGCTGTGATTCACCACACACACCTGAAGACGTGAGGTTGGGATGTAGAGCAGAATTTGACTATGAACAGGATCCAGGTGGGAATGCAGATGTTTAAATAGATGCTTCCATGGACGCCACAGGCAATAAAGACTGGCAATGAAGAGCAGAGCAAAGGGGCCCCAGGAGCAAATGGACCAGATGAACCGACACCATGCTTTGCACATGTCAGCCTCACTGCCCACCTGGTCTGGATTCAGCCTTCACTGCACAGAGGATGGGGACCTCTGAATAGGCTTGCACCACCTAAGAAAAAATTTTCCCCAACAAATAAAATGGGGACAGATAGAAATGATGTCCAGTGATGGGGGGGAAAATACAAGTTCTTAGTATTGAATAAGAACATTCAAGTCCATTGAAAAATGGGGAAAACCTAAAACAAAAGCCATCTGTGGGTTGAAAAAAAAGTGCTCATGGATTAGAAAATTGATATTGTTAAAATGTCCATACTTTCTAAAACAATCCGCAGATTCGATGCAATCCCTAGCAAAACTCCAATGGCATTTTTCAAAGAAGAAACAATCCTAAATTTTCATGGATGCACAAAAAAACAAAAACAAAAACAAAAAACAAACAGCCAAAGCAAATTTGAGAAAGAACAAACCTGGAGGCATTACATTCCCTGATTTCAAACTGAATTACCAAGCTATAGTAATCAAAATAGTATAGTTTTGGAATAAATTCCAATAAATTCCATAGATCCATGGAATAGAGAGCCCAGAAATAAGTCCACACATCAATGGTCAATTAATTTACAACAAAGGAGTCAAGAATATACAAGAATATACAATACAAGAATATACAATGGGGGTAGGGACAGTCTCTTCAATAAATAGTGTTGGGAAAACTGGACAGTCACATACAAAAGAATGAAACTAAGCCACTATCTTACGTCACAAACAAAAATTAACTCCAAATGGATTATAGACTTGAACTACTGTACGATCCAGCAATTCTACTTCTGGGTGTTTATCTGAGGGAAACAAAGACATTGACTCAAAAAGACATATGCACCCCCATGTTCACTGCAGCATTGTTTACAATAGTCAAGATATGGACGCAGCCACTGATGGATGAATGGATAAAGAAGATGTGGTGTGTGTACACACACACACACACACACACACACAATGGAACCTTATTCAGCCATAAAAAAGAATAAAATCTTGCCATTTGCAACAACATGAATGGACTCTGACGCCATGATGCTAAGTGAAATAAGCCAGAGAAAGAAAAAAATACCATATGATCTCACTTCTATGTGGAATCTAAAAACCACACCAAACAAAACCAACCTCAGAGAAACAGGGAACAGATTGGTGGTGGCCAGAGGCAGAGTGGGGGGCGGGGGTGTAAAATGGGTGATGGGGGCCAAAAGGTACACATTTCCAGTTATAAAATTAGTAAGTCGTAGGGATGAAATATACAACATGGTGACTATAGTTAATGCCACTATATTTCAAAAAAAAAACGTCACAGAGGTGGGATGGGAGACAAGAGGCCAACAGCATCTGAAAATGTGTTAAAACATATAAATAATGAAATAAATGCAACTGAAAGGAATGGGCTAGACAGCAAGTTGAATGTATGTATTTGCTAGTGCCCTCTCCCCACCCCCACTTAGACAAGGATAAAGGGGGTTTCAGAAAGGTATCAGCCTGCAAGAATAATGATCACGAGAGAGGAAGCAGGAATGAAATTTGGGAAGTGAGAAAGCAGGAGGCCACACAGTAACTAAAGCCCAGCTGGGGGGAGGAAGACAAGGAGCTGAGTCCTAAGCCACAAGGCCACTGGAGAACCTCTGAGAGGGTCTCAAATTTCTGGCATCAGGTGAGGTTGGAGGTGGAGGTGGAAGTGGGATAAGGTAGGGGCTAAAAGCAGAAGGTTGGTCAAGTTTTCAAAGACTCTCTGACAAGTAGTTGGAATGGAGACACCTCCCCCGCCCCCAGCAGAGGAGACTAGACTTTTCCTCTCCACACCGAAAATGGAGGCAGAGGTCAGGGAGTGAACAGAGGTTGGCATTCTGGCCAGACTCCTGCTCTTACCTTCTCTCAGTTCCCTGCATGCCACCCTTTCCCCTTGGGGCAGGACAGTGGAAAAGCCTTCTCTGGAAACCATGACCAGCCCGAGAGGAAAAATCCAAAGGTAGTAACGTTGGTGGTCCCTCAAAGACAAGGCCCGGCTGCCACTGGAAGCCGCTCTCACAGGCTCAGGACTTCCGACCCACTCTTTGGTGCCCACTCCTAACTATGAGCCAGCCACCAAGTTTCACTAGGCTTCAGATGAAAGCCTGTCACACACAAGATATTATTTATTACATATTATAATGTCAGATATCTCTGCTACCTCAAAGATCAAGAACGAAGGCATGAGACTCGGACAACAAAGACAATATAGAGGGAAAAAAAAACCTCAGAAAAGTAATATCCTCAGAGAGGTAAGACTGTTTTCTTAAAACATAAACAGGATACTATTTTTAAAAACCTCTCAGAGCAAGAAGCTTGCAAATTAAATAGGATAGCTAAAATGAAAAGCATAAGGGTTGGAAGATAAAGTGGGAGAAGTCGCCCCAGAAAATTGAACAAAATTATAAAAGTGCAGAATGGGCGAGAAAATAAGAAAATGAAAACGAAAGGGGCACTAGCGATCTAACATCTGAATGACAGGGATTCTAGAAACAGAATAGAAACTGGAAGAGAGTTCATCAAAGACATGAATCAAGAAAATTTCCCAGAACCTGAAGCATAGGATTCTAGAGGGCATGGGACCCACCAAGGGTCCAGCAGATAGATGAAAACAGACCTACACCAAGTATACGATTGGGAAATTTCAGGACACTGGGGACAAAGAAAACTCTACAGACCCCAGAGAAAACAAATACAAAGGTTTTGGAACTGGAATGACTTCACAGTTCAATACCTGCCCTGAAAGCTGGAAGGAAAGAGAGCAGTGCTTTTAAAATTCTAACGGAGAGTTGTTTTTCAGCTTAGAGTTCTAAACCTAGGCAAAATGTAGATGGTGAGGATGCAGTCACTATATTCTAAGACATGCAAGACGTCAAAGTTTACCTCGGAGGCTGCCTTTCTCAGAAAGCAGCTGGAGGATATGCTACAGCAAAATGAGGGTATCAGCCAAGAAAGAGAAGACCAGGAAAACAGAGAGGTCCCCCGAGGACAGCTGTGAACCAGGTCAGTCTAGAAGATTCCTGGAGAAAATGCTTCAGGAAGGTGAGACCAGGAGAAGCCCTGATGTGCGTGAACACATTGAGGAGATGAGGTGGGAGGGGCAGGGCCATGAAACAGCTACACCAATTGTGCCTAGAACTGAAAATCCAAGTACTAGCTTGTTCTGTGGAAATACAGAAGTAGGTACCGAAATAATTAGCTAAAAGAGTTGCAAGGAATTGTCCCTGGGAAAGAGGGAGTGATGGGGAAGATTCCTTTCCATGTCAACTCCTTAAGATTATTTGCTTCTAAGTTAAATGTATGAAATTGATTACCAGTCAGAGCCAAACAAAAGAGGAAGCTCTCATTTTTCACCATCAGACTGGACAAGGTTTAAAAGATTGATTTAAAAGTACTATTTTTAAAAGATAGTACTGAGTGTTGGGGAGGAGGTGGGGAAACTGGTCTAATTCTTTCCTCGTGGGAGCAAAATGGACACGATCTCTTTACAGGGCAATCTAGCAGCAAGTGATCAAAGCTTAACATGTGACTACCCACCCCCCTACCCGGGCAAGTTGCTTCTCTCCCTTAGTTGTGCATCATGAATCGAGAAGAGGAAGCTGTGTGTGGAAAGGGACCCCTGAAAGGCACTCCAGGGGTGTGGGTGGGACAAAGATTTGGGAGCTGGTGTCTGCAGGCAGACCGACAGAAAGGCAGTAGCCCTCTGGGATAGGAGAGTCTTGGGCTCCTGACCAAGCTCCTCCTTGATGGAGAAACCACTGTGGGTTCTAACTGTGAGCAATTCAGAAACACGGAGGGGGCAATTAGGTAGGCTGGCAGCTGGGGAGGGTGAGGAAGAGTTTTGTTTAAAGAATGAGGAGGAGGGTTGTGTACATGACAGAGATAAAGAGCCAATTAAAAGGGAAAGAGCAGGAGGGTGTTAGAGCACCCCGGATGCTGAGGAAGGGGGTAGGATGCACAAGATTAGCCGTGCCCAGGAGACAAGACAAAGGTGGAAAAGACCCATTTTCACCAGGCAAAAGCTGCTCTCTCTCTCTCTCTCTCTCCTGCATAAGCCCCAGAACCCACACACACCTGGTTTATTTAGTGCTGAAACACTCTCCGAGGAGAAGCCTGCGGTCTTGGGAGTCCCCAGGTGGTGCAGTCGTCCCAGGCCAGGCAACCCACCAACCTCCTCATAGATCAGGAAGAAGCAAGGGGCCACGCCTGCCGGCAGCTCATGGTTTTCCAGCGGCCTGTGATTTGGCCCTACATCTGGTGCCCTTATAAAAGGCAGGTAGGCCACAGCCTGGCATGTGAGGAGGGCGGGGTCAGGCCATCTGATTTCACTCTGAAGGAAATGATAGGATCAGTCACTGTCAAATGGTGCCTGCACGTGGCTCAATCACAAGCAAGAAGCTGGTTGGATTGATCCAGTAATTGGTGTGTGCAACTGACCTAGTTATCAGAGGTCAGCAAAAGATGACCAACCAGGGAGCTTTGAGCTGGGCCTGAAGAGAGAGTGAAAGTCAGCCCTGCTGGGTGGGGAGTGGGGGCTTTGGAAGCCTAGCTGCCAAGGCCCCAGGGCAGGAGCAGAGCCCTTCCAGGAGCCTACAAGGCCAGTGTGGCTAGAGCCCAAGGCGAGGGAGCTGGGGTGGTCGGACAGGCAGGTGGTCCCACCTTCCAGGGACCTGTGTGCCTGGATAAGGGAGCCATGGTGGAGTTGGGGGTTAGGAGCAGAGATGAATGCAGGTTTGAATTTCAGAGCAGCATACCTGGCTACAGCCTAGGGAGCCAGGTAGATGTTGGCATGGCTGGGAGGGCACTGTGCAGTGTCCCTTGGGTGAAAGTGGGACAGGGCCGTGTAGAAGAAATGCACCATGAGAGTGGTCTACAAGAGAACACAGCTTTGCAGAGGTGGTTAAGACATCCACAGGTATTCCAATCCTCATAGCTCCCTCTGTTTTGTATGTACTTGATTTGTAGTTTTCCAAGAAGTGTTAAAAATCTTCCATTATGATTGTGGATTTCCCAGCTTCTCTGTATTTTTGTGGCTTTTTGATTAACACATTTTGAGGCCAATTATTTATATAGCACTTACCAGGTGTCAGGCACTGTCCAAATATGAACTCATTTAATCAATTCTAACAATAGGAGATGGGTTCAGAAAATTATACAGTAAGGGCTTTGAAAAAGCTAATAAAAGTTTATTGATTAACAAGGAAAATTGTTCATGATATATTATAAAATGAAAAAGGCAAGTTATAGTGCAGTTTATACAAGCTGATTCCTTTTTTGGTGAGTGAAAGAAATGTATCTGTGCATAAGAAAATGGTCTAGAAGTGTGCATACCAAAATGATGACATAGATTATATTTGGGAGGTGGAATTATGGGTAATTATAATTTTCTTATTTCTGCTTATATGCATCTTCCATTTTTGATAACAAGGATCTATTCATTTGGTAATGAAAAAATAAAATAAATCATTTGATGATCCTGCTATTCAAATTATGAACTTGAGAAATTGCAAATAAATGGACTGAAAATTCTCTTTGATTAAGAATGAGGTGCTCGGGGGCGCCTGGGTGGCTTAGTCGTTAAGTGTCTGCCTTCGGCTCAGGTCATGATCTCAGGCTCCCCCTGCTAGTGTTCCCTCTCTCACTGTGTCTCTCCCTGTCAAATAAATAAATAGAATCTTAAAAAAAAAAAAAGAGGTGTTCAATCTAAAGACACAAAGAACTGGGTGCACAGCTTTATGAGGAAGAATTAGAATCCGTCATACCCAGGTAAGGATTGATGAGAAATCCATGGAGTAGAGATGTTCCCTTAGTCCCTGGGGTTCTCAGCCTTCATTTAGCCAGGAGGGCTTGTTACAATACAGAAGGCTGAGCTTCGACCCCAGAATTTCTGATTCTATGGGTGTGGGGTGGTTGGAGAGTTTGCATTTCTAGTAAGTTCCCTACTAATACCCATTTGCTTGTTTGAGAACCACCCACATTCTGGGAGCCCCGGCCATGGCTGGAAGTTAATACAGAATAATATGTTCACATGGTGTGGCTACTCTACAGCTATTATTTGAAAGTTGGAAAGAGCCTGGCTCATAAAACCATGTAGGCCCAGAGCTTTATGAGGAATGTTATTTAGACTTGATTTCACTTTTCTCATGCTATGATCTGCTCAAAGGCTCTTAGTTTTTGAGTCCAGTTTTGGCTAATGGCATTTTTCTTTACAGTCTCCCATTACTCAGAGATCTGGAAATCTCTTAGCATTGTATAGTGCCTAACCAACCCATACATATTTACATTTCCTACTGCCCCATTAGTCTGGGGTCACAGTCCTCCTGTACCTCAGCACTAGTTGCCTGTCCCACCCAGGACAGCTGTAACCAAAAGCCCCTCCGGGCCAGGTAACCTTGGAGGACAGTGACCATGCCCAGAGGACACTTGGTCAACAGTATTGGGAGCCTGGCTTACATGTCCTATGACCTAATGACCTAATGCAGAGGGACATTCAGTCTCTGACCAGTATGGACATTCATCCTAGGAAGTCCTTCTCTGGAAGACCCAGGATGGAGGATACTGGTCTGGCCTTTTTTTTTTTTTTTTAATTGAAAGGTTTATTTGCTAGAGTTTAACAAGTTTGAATTTTTTAGGTTTACATATAGTACAAAGCACTCAACATAAACCTAGTAGGTTACGGGCAAAGAATCACAATGGTTTTGGGAAAATCTACTAGATTGTTCTTTATTTTTTCTAAAAATGTTTTATTATAGTGAAATAAACATAACATAAAATTTATCATCTTAATCATTTTAAGTCTACACTTCAGTGGCATTCAGTGCATTCACAGTGTTGTGCATCCCTCACCAATATCCGTCTCTAGAACTTCTTCACTTCCCAAACAAATTCTGTCCCCATTAAACACTAACTCCTCATTCCCCTCTGTCAGGCCCTGGCACGGACCATCCTACTCTCTGTCTCTATGAATTTGACTTAGGTACCTCACATAAGTGGAATCCTACAGTATGTGTCCTTTGGTGACTGGCTTATTTCACTGAGCACCATGTCCTCAGGGTTCACCCATGTGGTAGCATGTGAACGAATTGCCTCCCTTCTTAAGGCTGCATAATATTCCACTGTTTGTGTACACTACCTTTTGCTTATCCATCCAGCTGTCAAAGGACACTTGAGTTGCTTCCACATGTTAGCTATTGTGAATAATGCTGCTTCGAACATGCAAATATTTCTTTGAGATCCTGCTTCCAGTTCTTTTGGGTGTGTACCCAGAAGTGGAATTGCTGGATCATATGGTAATTCTACTCTTGGTTTTTCAAGGCACCTCCATACTGTTTTCCACAGCAACTGTGCCATTTCACATCCCCGCCAGCAGTGTGCCAGGGTTCCAGTTTCTCTATATCATTGTCAACGCCTGTTATCGTCTACTGCTTTGTTTTCTTTGTTCTATAGTAGCCATCCTAATGGGTGTGAGATAGTATTTCACTGTGGTTTTGATTTGCATTTCCCTAATGATTAGTGATGTTGAGCATCTTTTCATGTGCTTTTGGCCATTTGTATATCTTTGTGGGAGAAATGTCTATTTGAGTCCTTTGCCCCTCTTAAAAATCATTTTTGTCATTGTTGAATTGCAGAAATTTTTAATATATTCTGGATAGCAGCCCTTTATTAGATATATGGTTTGCAAATATTCCTCCCACTCCATAGGTTGCCTTTTGATTCTTTTGCTTGTGTCCTTTGATGCATGGAAGTTTTAAATTTTGATATAGTCCACTTTATTTATTTTTGCTTTTGTTGTCCTTCTAAGAAATCATTGCCAAATCCAATGTTACAAAGTTTTCCTTTATGCTTTCTTCTAAGAATTTTGTAATTTTAGGTCTTTGATCCATTTTGAGTCCATTTTGTATATGGTATAAGGTAAGGGTCCAACTTCATTCTTTCGCATGTGGATACCAGTGTTCCCAGCACCATTTGTTTTGAGATACCATAAGGAAGCAAAAAGACAAATCCAGGATGTGGGACCATCTACAGAGCAAATAAGTTGGTTTCTGCAACATGTCATTGGCATGAAACAAAACAAAACAAAACACATGAGTAGGGACTCTCCCAAACAAGAGACATAACAACTACATGTAATGTTTGGACCTTGCTCAGATCCAGATTCCAAAAACTAATTGTGACCAAGACGATTTTGAGACAGCAGGTAAATTTAATTATGGACTATTAGTTTCTACGAAGGAATGATTATAACTTTTGTCAGGCAGGAAAACAGCATGACAAATATGTAGATACAAATTAAGAGACTCTTTTTTTTTTTTGAGGTATAATTGAAATATAATGTCATCTTAGTTTCAGGTGTACTATAACATAATATTCAATATTTTTGTATATTGTAGGAGTCTTTAACCCAAGCAAGGAGATCATGGGACTGGGGGGCAACATATTTGGAGAAAAGGGGATGGGTTGGGGTAAAGCGTGAGCAGTGGAGATGTCAGGGGTGGTCCCTGACTTCAGCCCTGCACACACACATAATGGGGTCCTACTGTCATGTCAGAAACACTGAGCAGAACCAGATGTGAGGGAGCTATCTTAGCATTGACTTTGGACATGTTCAAAGTGCCTTGAAAATTCTGAAAGCTGCTGAATGCTCCATTGCATGAAGGGTCTGGAGCCCTGAGGAGGGGGATCGCCAGCTGGCTGTGCCCCAGAATCACAAGAAGGCCTGGTGTGAAGGCTGGTCCTGTGACTGAGACCCCAGCTCTATCCTTTACCTGTTCTACCCTCTTCTCGTATCCTGAGACAACTCTGTCTTCAGCAGAACACACTTAATCTTAACATTTTTAATGTGACAATTACTTTTTAAACTTCATTTGGGTGAATATTCTATCAAATTATTCTCCCTTTTCTTTATCCTCTTGCATCAAGAGAAGTGTGGGTTGCCTTGGGCTACCTGCAGCCTCTTCTGAGGAGTGCTTATATTGCCTGGGGCTGGGTACTACAGGCTGGCACCTGCTGATCGGGGGCTGGGCCCTGGTATTTTTGGCGTTGGGGAGCTGGTGTCCACTGCTCATGTCTTTATCATTCTGTGGCTTGTGGTCCAGAGGGCTTCTTAGCCTGAGTCTAGCCACTGCCCACCTATTAGGCCATCAGCTCTTGCACACTCCCTCTGGAGCTCAGGTGACATTGGCTGTTTCCCCAAAGGTGTGTGGGGCTCTGTGAGCCTCCCTCAGCCCTTTCACCCTGATACCACACTGATCAAGGGACAGGGTGTTGGTGCCAGGTAGAATACAGGGTGTCTCTAAGAGGCACGTAGCTTTCTCAACCTACGCAGGTTCTCAGCACCTTGCCCAGTCCCTAGACTGGTAAAGTTGGAAGGAAGGGGATGTCAGTCCCCATTCTGGGTCCCAAGAAGTCTCAGCCTCCCTCCCTTCTTGCCAACCTTGTCCAGCTTCTTTACCCTCTGGGGTTGCATTTGGCAGAAACTCATAAATCTCATCCTTCTCCTTCCCAATGCAGTGGCTTATTATAAAGATCTCTCCATTCAGCACTCCAAGCTTAGCTCACTACTGTTTTTTTAAACTTTTCAATCATTTCAATCTTGAAATGATTATAGATTCACAGGAAGTGCAAAGATAGTACAGAGAGACCCTGTCCCCTTCTCCTGCTGTCCCCCAGTGGTTACATCTTACATAACTGTAGCGTCATATGGAAACCAGGACACTGACTTTGTGTGCCTGTCTAGTTCTGTGTCTCTTACCACGTGTAGATGTCATCAAGACACTGAACTGTCCCTCCCCCATGCTGCCACACCTCCCCTCCCCCCCCAGTCAGCCCCAACTCCCAGGAACCACTAAGTTGTTCTCATCTCTACAATTTCTTGACCGCTACTTATTAAAAATCAGCTTTGGAAGAGCTAAGTGCCTGAATGATCTTCCCTCCATTCTCAGACTGCATCTGTGCTCATTCTTTGTGAACCCAGACAACTCCTTTATTCTCCACTGGATTCTTCTCTTCCCACCAGAGGCTGGGGAGGCCTGAGCATCAATGCATGGAGGGCTACAGGACCCCCAGACCTCCCTGCAAAGAAAATCCTTTGCACAATATTTCAAAGTGCCCTCCCTGAGCCTGCCATCCCAGCACTGCCCTTCTGCATTGTAGTTTGTGGCTCCCAACGGAAACCACACTTTCTTTGCTGGTGATGAAATGCATATGCTTCTCTCCCTCTGCGACACCTCACAGGCTTGGCAGGGCTGTGGTTGGAGCTGCCCAGAAGGAAGACTGCCTTTCTTACCCAGGTGGTACCCTTAGGATTTGCAAAGTGGACTGTGTTTTAAGGCAGAGAATGAAAAATATTTCACATTTGAAGAAAAATCTTCTACCCCTTTACACACAATGCAACTACATAAATAAAACCTCATTTTATTTCTATAAATCTTGTTTGACATTTCCTACTGCTCCAGGAAATAAACACCATTAGCCCATTCTACAGTTTAGGACCATGGAAAACACAGGGACGGTAGAAAAGCCAGTTGAGCTCTAGTGACAAAGCAGATCAGCGGTCACCAGGGGGTGGGGTGGGGGTGGGGGTCTGCTGCAGAGGGGCACAGGGAGACTTTTTGAGGTTATGGAAATATTCTAGACCACAATTACGGTGATTATATGATTGTATGTACTTACCAAAACTCAAACTTTACACTTAAAGTAGATGAACTTTATTCTATGTAAATTACATCTAAAAGTTGATTTTTCTTTTTTCAAAAGACAGTTGGAAGGGACAAGGGAAGGCATCCCAGGAGTGACCAACAGGACAGGGCAGAGGAACGGTTCAGGGACTGAGGGCACGTGGCATATAGGCCAAGCTGACAGGCAGTGCAGAGAAGCTGCCTTTGTACCTTCTAGTAGGGGACACTTGCAGAGCTTCTTGGCCCCAGGTGATGCAGGCAGGCCCGATCTGAGGGCCCAGAGTGGCGTCCCACAGGACCAGCCCACAGGGTCCTTGGCTTCGAGCAGGATAGAAATCACACGTGAAATGCAGCAAGTGAAGACAGAGTTCACTGAAGCGCGTAAATGACAGGTGGAGAATAGCAGTTAGGGTGGGAGATTCAGAAAGGAAAGGAGAATGAGTCCTATTGTCGCTTGTAGCTAAGGGCTTATATTGGAAAGGGGTCCAGTGTACGCGTTCATTGAGGAATCCAGGGTAGGGTTTGATCAAAGGTAAGTGTCAGGTGAACCATAGGTGTTATTTCATAAATTACTGAAGGGAGGGGTATTGATGCCAGCGTCAGCTGAGGTTTGTTTGAAGCTAGTGCGCTAGATTGTGTTTGGAATCTGGCTCTGCTTAGATGTTATTAGGTGTCTGGGGCCTAGGACAAACTCAGAGAATGATTACCTTTCTTGCTTCCCACTTGGAGTGGGAACATAGCTTCTTTGGCTTACTCGGAGGCAAATTACGGAACATGAATAAAATGGGACCTAGCAGAAAAATGGCAGAAATGGGGTCCCTTCAGCTCTGTCTCACAGGTAAACCCTGACATTCATCAACTCCTAGCCAATCTTCTTTCAAAGGCCCAGCAGGAGTCAAACCTCTTAGGTGAGAGGGGAGAGTCCTGGAGGAGAGAGGAGGAGGGAGATGTGGCAAGAGTGGGGCATGGTCAGTGTCGTCTGTGGGGCAGGGCTGGGGCCTGGGGTTTAGGCTGAGGGTATGGAGCAGAAAGCAGTGCTCTGGGCTGGAGGAAGAAGGTCTGTAGGGCAACAATGGGACATGCAGTAGTCCACTTAGAAGGGACGGAATGGAGGTCTGTCCAGGGATGAAACCTCAACAGAGCCTCCAGCCTGCCTTGGGTAGAAGTTGGATTCTCACCCAGGAGAGAAGCTGGAGATTTCCCTGGTCTGTGTACAAGAGGCTGAGATAATTAGATGTTTAAGTCCCAGGCAGGATAAGACCGAAGGCAGCCCCCTAAGATGTTGCCTTGCCAGGAGGCAGGGAGACTCCTCTGGGCCTAGATATTAGGAGACCCCATCCGTCTGGACAGAGACTGCCTCCATCATGGTGGAGCATAACCTTGTGTGCAGCCTAGTCCTAATGGTGGCCAGAGTCCATATGAGGACCCAGGTACATCCAATGGCTCCAAAAGAGAGCCCTTCACAACCTAACTGGGGACAGCAAGGCCACAAGGAAAGTCACCAGAAGTGTTGAGCATGTGGGGGGGTACTGGGAGTGTGAGGTGAAGGAGCTGGAGAGAAGACGGGGGGATGCCAGCAAGCCAGCTCCTCCTATGCTGGGGGAACACCTGGTTCCTCTTCCCTTAGAGCCCTGCTTGTATTGCTGAGAACACAGACACTTGGTGGAGGAAGCCAGGTCCTTGGTGACGAAGGACCCATTGCCGCCCCTCTCCTTCCTAGCAGGATGGGAAAGGGAGCCATGAGCAGTTTCCTTAAAGTCAAACATGCACTTGGCAGGCATTCTTTTCCTCAGTATTTGCCCAAGAGAAATAGACATGCCTGTCCACACAGACTTGCGTGCTAACCTGTGGGCAGCTTTCTTTTAGCCATCATATCCTTCAGCAGGTGAGAGCCCAAATGCATCAGCTGCTGATGGCCGACTCAGGGTCAGCCCTGTGCTGGGTGCTGGCACAACTGTGAGCAAATGGGTGTGGTTCTGGAGGCAGTGGCCCCGGGGTTCCACCCAGGAGAGAGACCCCTGAACAGGCCACAGTGGGAGAGGGTAGCATGCTCTCTGAGGGGGAAGCAGAGGGCCCAAGGGCCCTGATCCAGGCCTGAAAATTAGGGCAGGTGGTTGAGAAGGAAACTTCTGGATGGAGAGATGGAGGCTGCTGGAGCCTTTTGTGAGAGTCAGCATTTGAGGAACAGAGAAGCTTAACTGGCTGGTGGCATGGTGGGAGGGCTGGGGATGGGCTAGAATTAGCTGGGTGTCAAGAGTTTTATTTTATCCTGACAGCAGCAGGGAGGGATTGAATTGGCTTAAGCCAGAAGTGACACAAACAGATTTGTGTTTTAGAATGAATGCTCTGGCTGAAGGGCAGATAATAGGTTTTAGGAGGTCAAGCATGGCCCCAGGCAGTGCCCTTGGGAGAGGAAGCCATAATCTAGTAGAGAGGTGGTGTGGGTAGCAGGACAGAGAGAAGCAGGGGGATTTCTGAACTACTTTGGAGGTGGAGAGGAGAGAGCCAACAGAGTACTAGGGGTGCTTGCGGTTCTGTGGGGATTGTCGCCAAGGGGCCAAGGACCCTATTTGGCCTGGAGTTTCCACGACCAAAGTGTTTTGGATCTAGCCTTTGATTATCTGCGGTAAGATTTCACCTACAGCCAATATATTGAAATGTGTGTGTAAAACATTAATTTGCTAAGTTTAGTTAAATATATCCGACTTGGTATCCCTGTTTTGGCATGTGTTCATTCTGAGGCACATGAAACTTCCATGTGGAAGTGGCCAAGCTCTCTCAGCCTGTGGGAGGTCCTGATTCCCCCTGAACCCTGGGTGGAGACTGGGGCCTTCGTGGAGGCAGGGCTACTGGCGGTGGGGGTGAGGGGTGCGCATGCAGGAGCCACTCTGTTCTCCAAGACATGCTGAATGCTAGTGTGCACAACACAGCTTTGCGGAAGGGGCCAAGATAGATTTTTTCCAACTTGAATGTGCACATAAACCCCCCGGGGATCTTACTTCACATGGAGATTCTGGCTCTGGAGATCTGTCTGGGATAGGGCTCAAGATGTTGCATTTTTAACCAGCCCTTGGGGGTGTGGTATTGCTTGTCTGTGGACCCAGTTTGAATAGCAAGACTGTAGAAGGGAGTTGGGCATGTGGGTCTGCAGCTCAGCAGAGAGATAGAGGCTGAATGGCCTTAAGATGTCACAGATGTTCAGATGCTCATGGGAGCAGATGTGATGCACATGTCACAAAGTCAAGTTCCTAATGGTCCAGGTGAGTAAAAGCAGGCAATAGTAAATTGAGGAGGGAAAAGGCAGCTGTGGACTTGAAGATTACATCTGCAGGCCACTGACAAGGATTGCAACCCAGAATATAGTAAGAACCCTACATATCAATTTAAAAAAGAGATAACCTAGGAGAAATGGGCAAGAGGTTTGAACAGACCCTTCACAGAAGAGGATCTCCAAATGCCAATAGACCTATGGAAAGGTACTCAGCCTTGTGGAATCTAGAAAAACAAAACAAATGAACAAACAAAGAAAAAGCAGAATGAGACCTATAAATACAGAGAACACACTGATGGTTGCCAGGGGGGAGGGGGAGGGGGATGGGCAGATTGGGTGGAGGGTCGTGAGAGGGACAGGCTTCCAGTTTCGGAAAGAATAAGTCCCAGGTATAAAAGGTAGAGCCTAAGGACTATAGTCAACAATATTCTAACAGTGCTGTACGATGACATATGGCAGCTAATACTTGCGGTGAGCACAGCATAACGTATAGAGTTTTTGAATCACTGTGTTGTACACCTGAAGCTAATGTAACATTGTGTGTCAACTGTACTCAAATAAAATAAAAAATTTTAAGGTGCTCAGCCTTGTTAGTAATTGTGAAAATGCAAATTAAAATCACAGTGAAATGCCACCATCTACCCACTCGCATGGCTAACATCACAGAGTCTGACAATGCCAAAAGCTGAGGCAGCTGCAGAGCAAGCAGAGTTCCTTACATGCTCACACATGGGTGGGAGTGCAGCTAGGGACACTTGTTTTGGAGGATTGTTTGGTATTAAAAATAAAGTAGAAGCTGTGGTACCCAGTGATCCAGCTATTCCACTCCTACTTATATACCTTATAGTTCTATGCCATAAAGCCACTGGGACTAGTGGGGACTATGGCAAATAGGAAAACACATGATCTCATTCTGTTAGCTGCACTAATAATTTTTAAAACAGTGGGATATTATTTTTCAATTATCTGATTTGTCAGATACTAAAGTATGGATAATCAACTTTAGGGCAAAAGTGGTCATCCTATGTTAGCATCATCACAAGTCGGTACATCTTTTTGGAGGGCAATGGACACTGGGGAGCAGAATCTGGCCTGGGATCTGGAGGGGGATCTGCAAGCACCAACAATTCCACTTCTACGACTGAGGCATACCCATAGGAGGAAGAGGAAATGACTTAGGCAGGTGACTCTGGGCTTCCCTGTTCTGTGCTTACAGCCTGTTTTAGGGTATTCATGGATTTCCATTCTTCTCATGTACATCTGAGGACTGACTGGCAAAGTTCTAGGAAAAGTCCTTGTGTGATATGGATTGTAATTGCATTGAACACCTGACTTACTTTGGGGGGTGATGACATTTCATGGCACCCCTCAGGCCCACTTTGTCTCTCCACTTGTTCCAGACTTCTGTATTGTTCCTTCTAGGGATTTTGTCATCTGCTGCCTAAGTCCCATCTTTGGTTATGTTTATTTCTGGGTATATCATAGGTTGATTGCTGTCGTAAACAAAATTTTAAAAAAGAAGATTTTTTTTTTCAATTTCTAATTGGTTATGACTGGTCTTTAGGATAGTTGATCTTGTGCCTTATTAGTGCTTATCATATGCATTCAAAGTTCCTTACATGCACTAAGTCAATTAATAGTCTTAATGACCCTATGAGGTCCATACAAATAGTATCTCTCATTTATAGCTATGAAAAAGAGGCCAGAGAAAGGTTATTTCTTTGTAAAATCTCTTAGATTTTTGAATAGATGATTCTGTTGCCTATAAACAACAAGATAACAATGACAGTTATCTCTCTCCCTTTCCAAAATGTATGTTTATTCTTTTTTCTTATTTACTTGCATTGGCTAGAGCTTATATTGACAGGGACAGCACACATCCTTGCCTACCTTCTCACTTTCGTGGAAATTCTCCTCTTCTCCTGGTAAGATATTTGCTGCAGATTTTTAGTCAATAAAAAGTTCTATTCAGGGGCACCTGGGTGGCTCAGTCTTTGGGTGTCTGCCTTCGGCTCAGGTCATGATCCCAGGGTGCTGGGATCAAGCCCCGCATCAGGCTCCTTGCTCGGTGGGAGGCCTGTTTCTCCCTCTCCCACTCCCCCTGCTTGTGTTTCCTCTCTCGCTGTGTCTCTCTCTGTCAAATAAATAAATAAAATCTTAAAAAAAAAAGTTCTATTCAATTAAAGAAGATAGTATCTACACCTGATTCACTAAGAATGTTTACTATGAATTAGTTTTGAATTTCATCAAATGCTTTTTTAGCATCTATTGAGAGGAACAGATGGTTTTTCTCCTTTAGTCTGCTAATGAAGTGAATAACATTGATGACTTTTCTAATGTTAAATTATCCTTAAATTCCTGGACTAAACCCTACTTGGCATTTTCTTTTAATGCACTGCTGGCTTTGACTTGCTAATATTTTATTTGGGATTATTTCCATCTGTTTATGTATGAGATTGGCTGTAACTTAACTTTCTTATAGTGTCCTTGACTGGGTTTAAATCAGGTTTGTGCTTATTTTAGAAATGACTCAGCTGTAAGTAACAGATAAACAAATATAAAACTTTTCAACAGTGTCCATGACAAGCAGCGTAGAGGGTAGGTGGCTGTTGACCTTCCTTCAGTTACTCAACCAGATCTGGGCCTTCATTCTGCAGTGTCTTGGCTTTTCAGCCATGGCTGCAAGATGGCCATCTCAGCTTCAGGATTCCTGTCCATGGGGGATGGTGGCACCAGATGGCCTCCTCCTTCCATCAAGAAAATAAGAACTTTCCCTGAGGCTCCCAGGAAATATCTGTTTGTGTTTCATTGGCCAGAACTGTCATATGGGAACCTCTAACTGCAAGGAAGACTGAGAAAGTATTTCTTTCTTTCTTTTTTTTTTTTTTTTTTGGCCTCTCTTGGTAGAGTTTGATGAAAGTGGAGGGGTTTGGGGCAAGTGTTTGGTTAGTCACTTGACGAAGAATTGGTCACAGCCTACTGTGAGTGGTGCTCCATGTTTCCATGTTCCAAAATTAGTTGCATGAAATGACTTGGTCAAATTCATGCACAAATATTTTACATGTTGATCTTGGCTCCACTTTTAGTTTACTTTAAGCTGATTGAGCTCTCTTAATTGTCTATTTTTTCTTGGTTGGATTTTTGATTATACAGATTTTCCTAGAGTGTTGTCCATCTCATTAAGCATTTAAAATGTAATGATAGTAATTGTTCATGACACATTCTTATCATATTAAAAAAAATATTCTCTTTCCTTGAAGTTAAATTCCATTTTTCTCCTGATGAGAATCTGCATCTCCCTCTGCATGCTCTCTCTCTTACAAAGATTGGCCAATGGCCAGTTTTGTGAGTCTGTTGAAAGAACAAACTTCAGTTTTATGGATAAACACTAATGTAATAAAAAATACAAAAGTAATCTCTCCTTTTATTAATTATTTTCTTCCTTTTTTGGCTATTTGTGTTGTTCCTATTCTAGGGTTTGGGGTCCATGCCTTCATGTATCTATTTTCTTTTTTATTATGAAATGTCTCAAAACACTGAAAAGTGATGAGAACAAAATAATGAATATTCATGTACTTACCACTATAATTTGGCGAATTTAACAAACTTAGTATTATGCCACAGTTTGAGATTTTTTTAAAGATAAATTACATTTGAACTCTTTTTTCTCCTCTGGAATCCCTTTTTTCTCTGTCCCCCTCTGATCTGGCATTCAGTTCTTTCTTGTTTTATTGTAGTAAAATACACATAGTATAAAATTTACTGTCTTAACTGGTTTTTTTTTTTAAGATTTTTTTTTTAAATTTATTTGACAGAGAGAGACACGGCGAGAGAGGGAACACAAGCAGGGGGAGTGGGAGAGGGAGAAGCAGGCCTCCCACTGAGCAGGGAACCTGATGCAGGGCTCGATCCCAGGACCCTGGGATCATGACCTGAGCCGAAGGCAGATGCTTAACGACTGAGCCACCCAGGCTGCCCCGTCTTAACTGTTTTTAAGAGTGAAGTTCAGTGGCACTAAGTACATTCACACTGTTCTGGAACCATTACCGCCATCTCCAGAACCATTTCATCTTCCCAAACTGAAACTCTGTCCCCATTAAACACAAACTCCCCATTCTTCTCCCCCAGCCCCTGGCAGCCACCATCCTGCTTTCTGTCTCTGTGAATGTGATGACTCTAGGGACCTCGTATAAGTGGGATCCGACAGTATTTGTCTTTTTGTGACTGGCTTATTTCACTTAATATAATGTCCTCAAGGCTCATCCACATTGTAGCATGTGACAGAATTTCCTTCCTTTTCAAGCCTGAATAATATTCCATTGTCTGGATAGACCACATTTTGCTAATCCATTCATCCAACATGGACACGTGGATTGCTTCCATGCTTTAACTGTTATGAACAGCTGCTGTGAACATGGGTTGTACAAATATCTTTTCAAGACCCTGGTTTCAGGTTTTTTTGTGTATATATCCAGAAGTGGAATTGTTGGATCATATGATGATTCTGGTTTTTTTAAAGATTTTATTTATTTATTTATTTATTTATTTATTTATTTATTTATTTACTTGACAGAGAGCGAGAGCAAGAACAAGTGGGGGGGGGAGCGTGGAGCAAGATGGTGGAGGAGTAGGAGACCTGGATTTCGTCTCCTCTCAGGAATTCAGCTGGATAGGGATCAAACCATTCTGAACACCTACAAACCCAACAGGAGATCGAAGAAAAGAATAGCAACAACTCTGAACAGAAATGCGACCACTTTCTGGAAGGTAGGACGAGCGGAGAAGTGAATCCGAGGCGATATTCGGGAGGATAGACGGCGGGGGAGGGGCCTCCGTAGGCCACTTCTGGCAAGTGATAGAGCCGCGGAGCACAGAATCGGAACTTTTAAAAGTCTACTCCACTGAGGGACGTCACTCCAGTGGCTAAGTGGAGGGTGGAACCCTCATGGGACAGTGTGGTCTCAGGACGCTCGGGGTCACAGAAAGAACAAGGGTGCCTGAGTGCGCCAGAGCTCCCAGGTATCGGAGCAGGGAAGCCGGCTGCAGAGACGGAGCCCAGGCGCGGGCTCTCAGCTAGGGGTTGCCATAAACCGTGATCCGCGGCACAGTCAGGCCACTGCTCCTCCAGCAGGGACCCAACAAGCAGCAGATCCAGGGAGACTCCCCTTCCTCCCCTGGGAGGAGCAGTGCGGGAGCGCACCGCAGGGATCTGCTGGGTTTGGAGACTCCACACGGGGTCGGGGGCTAGAGATAGAAACTCTCGGTCACAGGCCGAGTGAGCACGGAGTGCGGCCGGAGACCGGGGAGACGGGAGTGACTGACTGCTTTTCTCTGGGGGCACACTGAGGAGTGGGGGCCCGAGTTCTCAGCTCCTCCGGGGTGGAGATTGGGAGGCCGCCATTTTCACTCTCCACCTCCAAAGCTGTACGGAAAGCTCACAGGGAACAAAAGCTCCAGAGAGCAACCCGAGCAGATTACTTAGCCTGGACGGGGCAAGGGCGGGGCAATTCCGCCTCCAGCAAAGACATTTGGAAACCACGGCAACAGGCCCCTTCCCCAGAAGATCAGTGAGAACAGCCAGCCAAGACCAAGTTTACCGATCAATGAGAACGGCAGAACTCCAGCGCTAGGGGAATACTGCACATAGAATTCATGGCTTTTTTTACCATGATTCTTTAGTCTTTCAAAGTTAATTTTTTTTAACTGGTTTTTTTTTTTGAAATTTTCTTTTTCCCTTTTTCAACCAACATCTTATCAATCCCTTTTTTAAAAAACATTTTTATTTTTCATTTTCAGAGTCATATTCTATCCCTTCATAGTAGTTACCCATATTTTTGGCATATATATATAAGTTGTTCTCTCTTTGAAATTTTGAGATAGTTTCTTCTAACAGATCAAAATATACCCTAAATCTCTAGTGTATGGTTTTTTTTCTACTCCCCTGCCTGATCACATTCTCTCCCTTTTTTTTTCTTTTCTTTTTTTTAAATCCTCTTCTTTCTTTTTTCAAACAACTTCTTATCAATTCCTTTTATAAAATTTTTTATAATTTCCATCTTTACAGTCATATTCCATCCTTTCAACATATCAACCCTTATTTTTGTACATATATAAGTTTTTCTTTCTTTAAAATTTTGGGAGGCACTTTCTTCTAACAGACCAAAATACACCCAAAATCTAGTGTGTGGCACTGATCTATATACCAGCCTGATCATATTTGATCACGTTCTGTTTTTTTGTTTTGTTTTGTTCTGTTTTTGTTTGTTTTTATCTTTATCTTTTTCTTTTTTTTTTCTTTTTCTTTTTTCTCTCTTTCACTTTCTTTTCCCACTGCTTCAGGTCTTTTCTGATTTGTTTAGAGTATACTTTCTGGGAACGTTGTTACCCTGTTAGCATTTTGTTCTCTCATTCATCTATTCTCCTCTGGACAAAATGAAAAGATGGAAAAAATCACCTCAACAAAAAGAACAAGAGGTAGTACCGACTGCCAGGGACCTACTCAATATGGACATTAGTACGATGTCGGATCTAGAGTTCAGAATCATCACTTTAAAGATACTAGCTGGGCTTGAAAAAAGCATAGAAGTTATTAGAGAAACCTTTTCTGGAGAAGTAATAGAACTAAAATCTAACCAAGTAGAAATCAAAAAGGCTATTAATGAGGTGCAATCAAATATGGGGGCACTAACTGCTAGGATAAATGAGGCAGAAGAGAGAATCAGTGATATAGAAGACCAAATGATGGAAAATAAAGAAGCTGAGAAAAAGAGAGATAAACAACTACTGGATCACGAGGGCAGAATTCAAGAGATAAGTGATACCATAAGACAAAACAACATTAGAATAATTGGGATCCCAGAAGAAGAAGAAAGAGAGAGAGGGGCAGAAGGTATAATGGATCAAATTATAGCAGAGAACTTCCCTAATTTGGGGAAGGAAACAGGCATCAAAATCCAGGAAGCACAGAGAACCCCTCTCAAAATCAATAAAAATAGGTCAACACCCCGACATCTAATAGTAAAACATACGAGTCTCAGAGACAAAGAGAAAATCCTGAAAGCAGCTTGGGAAAAGAGATATGTCACCTACAATGGTAGAAACATTAGATTGGCAACAGACCTATCCACAGAGACCTGGCAGGCCAGAAAGGACTGGCAGGATATATTCAGAGCACTAAATGAGAAAAATATGCAGCCAAGAATACTATATCCAGCTAGGCTGTCATTGAAAACAGAAGGAGAGATAAAAAGCTTCCAGGACAAATAAAAACTAAAGGAATTTGCAAACACGAAACCAGCCCTACAAGAAATCTTGAAAGGGGTCCTCTAAGCAAAGAGAGAGCCTAAAAGCAACATAAACCAGAAAGGAACACAGACAATATACGATAACAGTCACCTTACAGGCAATACAATGGCACTAAATTCCTATCTTTCAATAGTTACCCTGAATGTAAATGGGCTAAATGCCCCAATCAAAAGACACAGGCTATCAGATTGGATTAAAAAACAAGACCCATCGATATGCTGTCTGCAAGAGACTCATTTGAGACCCAAAGACACCCCCAGATTGAAAGTGAGGGGGTGGAAAACCATTTGCCATGCTAATGGACACCAAAAGAAAGCTGGGGTGGCAATCCTATATCAGACAAATTAGATTTTAAACCAAAGACTGTAATGAGATGAGGAAGGACACTATATCCTACTTAAAGGGTCTATCCAACAAGAAGATCTAACAATTGTAAATATCTATGCCCCTAACATGGGAGCAGCCAATTATATAAGCCAATTAATAACAAAAGCAAAGAAACACATTGACAACAATACAATAATAGTGGGGGACTTTAACATCCCCCTCACTGAAATGGACAGATCGTCTAAGCAAAAGATCAACAAGGAAATAAAGACTTTAAATGACACACTGGACCAAATGGACTTCACAGACATATTCAGAACATTCCATCCCAAAGCAATGGAATACACATTCTTCTCTAGTGCCCATGGAACATTCTCCAGAATCGATCACATCCTAGGTCATAAATCAGGTCTCAACCAGTACCAAAAGATTGGGATCATTCCCTGCCTATTTTCAGACCACAATGCTTTGAAACTAGAACTCAATCACAAGAGGAAAGTCGGAAAGAACTCAAATACATGGAGGCTAAAGAGCATCCTACTAAAGAATGAATGGGTCAACCAGGAAATTAAAGGAGAATTTAAAAAATTCATGGAAACCAATGAAAATGAAAACACAACTGTTCAAAATCTTTGGGATGCAGCAAAGGCAGTCCTAAGAGGAAAGTATATAGCAATACAAGCCTTTCTCAAGTAACAAGAAAGGTCTCAAGTACACAACCTAACCCTATACCTAAAGGAGCTGGAGAAAGAACAGCAAATAAAGCCTAAACCCAGCAGGAGAAGAGAAATAATAAAGATCAGAGCAGAAATCAACGAAATAGAAACTAAAAGAACAGTAGAACAGATCAACGAAACTAGGAACTGGTTCTTTGAAAGAATTAACAAGATTGATAAACCCCTGGCCAGACTTATCAAAAAGAAAAGAGAAATGACCCAAATCAACAAAATCATGAATGAAAGAGGAGAGATCACAACCAACACCAAAGAAATACAAACAATTATAAGAACATATTATGAGCAACTCTATGCCAGCAAATTAGATAACCTGGAAGAAATGGATGCATTCCTAGAGATGTATCAACTACCAAAACTGAACCAGGAAGAAATAGAAAACCTGAACAGACCCATAACCACTAAGGAAATTGAAGCAGTCATCAAAAATCTCCCAAAAAACAAAAGCCCAGGGCCAGATGGCTTCCCAGGGGAATTCTACCAAACATTTCAAGAAGAATTAACACCTACTCTTCTGAAACTGTTCCAAAAAATAGAAATGGAAGGAAAACTTCCAAACTCATTTTATGAGGCCACCATTACCTTGATCCCAAAACCAGACAAAGACCCCATTAAAAAGGAGAATTACAGACCAATATCCCTGATGAACATGGATGCAAAAATTCTCACCAAAATACTAGCCTATAGGATCCCACAGTACATTAAAAGGATTATTCACCACGACCAAGTGGGATTTATCCCTGGGCTGCAAGGTTGGTTCAACATCTTCAAATCAATCAATGTGATACAGTACATTAACAAAAGAAAGAACAAGAATCATATGATCCTCTCAATAGATGCAGAAAAAGCATTTGGCAAAGTACATCATCCTTTCCTGATCAAAACTCTTCAGAGTATAGGCATAGAGAGTACATACCTCAATATCATAAAAGCCATCTATGAAAAACCTACAGTGAATATCATTCTCAATGGGGAAAAACTGAGAGCTTTCCCCCTAAGGTCAGGAACGCCGCAGGGATGTCCACTATCACCACTGCTATTCAACATAGTATTAGAAGTCCTAGCCACAGCAATCAGACAACAAAAAGAAATAAAAGGCATCCAAATCGGCAAAGAAGAAGTCAAACTCTCGCTCTTTGCAGATGGTATGATACTTTATGTGGAAAACCCCAAAGACTCCACCCCAAAACTGCTAGAACTCATACAGGAATTCAGTAAAGTAGCAGGATATAAAATCAATGCACAAAAGTCAGTGGCATTCCTATACACCAACAACAAGACAGAAGAAAGAGAAATTAAGGAGTCGATCCCATTTACAATTGCACCCAAAACCATAAGATACCTAGGAATAAATCTAACCAAAGAGGCAAAGGATCTGTACTCAGAAAACTATAAAATACTCATGAAAGAAATTGAGGAAGACACAAAGAAATGGAAAACGTTCCATGCTCATGGACTGGAAGAACAAATATTGTGAAGATGTCAATGCTACCTAGAGCAATCTACACATTCAATGCAATCCCCATCAAAACACCATCCACTTTTTTCAAAGAAATGGAACAAATAATCCTGAAATTTGTATGGAACCAGAAAAGACCCCGAATAGCCAGAGGAATGTTGAAAAGGAAAAGCAAAGCTGGCGGCATCACAATTCCGGACTTCCAGCTCTATTACAAAGCTGTCATCATCAAGACAGTATGGTACTGGCACAAAAACAGACACATAGATCAATGGAACAGAATAGAGAGCCCAGAAATGGACCCTCAACTCTATGGTCAACTCATCTTTGACAAAGCAGGACAGAATGTCCAATGGAAAAAAGACGGTCTCTTCAACAAATGGTGTTGGGAGAATTGGACAGCCACATGCAGAAGAATGAAACTGGACCATTTCCTTACACCACACACAAAAATAGACTCCAAATGGTTGAAAGACCTCAATGTGAGACAGGAGTCCATCAAAATCCTAAAGGAGAACACAGGCAGCAATGTCTTCAACCTCAGCTGCAGCAACTTCTTCCTAGAAACATCGCCAAAGGCAAGGGAAGCAAGGGCAAAAATGAACTATTGGGACTTCTTCAAGATAAAAAGCTTTGCAAAGCAAAGGAAACAGTCAACAAAACCAAAAGACAACCGACAGAATGGGAGAAGATATTTGCAAATGACATATCAGATAAAGGGCTAGTATCCAAAATCCATAAAGAACTTATCAAACTCAACACCAAAGAACAAAGAATCCAATCAAGAAATGGGCAGAAGACATGAACAGACATTTTTCCAAAGAAGACATCCAAATGGCCAACAGACACATGAAAAAGTGCTCAACATTGCTTGGCATCAGGGAAATCCAAATCAAAACCTCAATGAGATACCACCTCACACCAGTCAGAATGGCTAAAATTAACAAGTCAGGAAACAATAGATGTTGGCGGGGTTGCGGAGAAAGGGGTACCCTCCTACACTGTTGGTGGGAATGCAAGCTGGTGCAGCCACTCTGGAAAACAGTATGGAGGTTCCTCAAAAAGTTGAAAATAGAGCTTCCATACGATCCAGCAATTGCACTACTGGGTATTTACCCCAAAGATACAAAAGTAGGGATCAGAAAGGGTACGTGCACCTCAATGTTTATAGCAGCAATGTCCACAATAGCCAAACTGTGGAAAGAGCCAAGATGTCCATCGACAGATGAATGGATAAAGAAGAAGTGGTATATATATACAATGGAATATTATGCAGCCATCAAAAGGAATGAGATCTTGCCATTTGCAACGACATGGATGGAACTGGAGGGTATTATGCTGAGCGAAATAAGTCAGAGAAAGATATGTATCATATGACCTCACTGATATGAGGAATTCTTAATCTCAGGAAACAAACTGAGGGTTGTTGGAGTGGGGGGTGGGGTGGGAGGGATGGGGTGACTGGGTGATAGACACTGGGGAGGGTACATGCTTTGGTAAGTGCTGTGAATTGTGCAAGACTGTTGAATCTCAGATCTGTACCTCTGAAACAAATAATGCAATATATGTTAAGGAAAAAAAAAAAAGAAGATGAAGATAGCAGGAGGGAAAGAATGAAGGGGGGGAAATCAGAGGGGTAGACGAACCATGAGAGACGATGGACTCTGAAAAACAAACTGAGGGTTCTAGAGGGGAGGGGGGTGGGAGGATGGGTTAGCCTGGTGATGGGTATTGAGGAGGGCATGTTCTGCATGAAGCACTGGGTGTTATGTACAAACAATGAATCATGGAACACTACATCTAAAACTAATGATGTATTGTATGGGGATTAACATAACAATAAAAAAATTAACCCCCCCCCAAAAAAAACAAGCAGGGGGAGTGGAAGGCAGAGGGAGAGGGAGAAGCAGGCTTCCCGCTGAGCAGAGGGCCCGAGGTGGGGTTCGATCCCAGGACCCTGGGATCATGACCTGAGCTGCAGGCAGCCGTTTCACTGACTAAGCCACCAAGGCGCCCTGATGATTCTATTTTTTATATTTGAAGGAACCACCATAGAGTCATCCCCAGTGGCTGTACCATTTTATATTCCCACCAGCAGTGCACAGGGTTCTAATTTTTCCACATCCTTGCCAGCACTTACTGTTTTTACTTTTTTGATAGTAACCATCCTAACAGGCCTGAGCAGGGATTTCATTGTAGTTTCAATTTGCATTTCCTTAATCATTAGTGATGCTAAGCATCTTTTTGTGTGTTTATTGACCATTTGCTTATCTTCTTCGGAGAAAAGTCTGTTCAAGCCCTTTATGTATTTTTGAATTAGGATTTTTGTGGTTGTGTTTTAGGAGTTCTCTATATGTTCTGGATATTAACCCTTAGTAGATATATGATTCATAAATATTTTCTTTCATTCTGTGGGCCACTCAGTTTTATACTTCTACTAAATATGTTGTGTCCATAAACAATATGTAGAATTGTTTTGCATGCATTAAAACTCTAGATCATCACACTGTAAATCTTGTTTTGTAACTAGCTGTTTTCCACCAGCATTAGGTTTTTGAGATACATCGATGTTGAAATACTTCATTTTCACTGCCATATGAAAATGCCACAATTTGTGATTTGTGTAATCCCTTTCCTGTTGATGGACATTTAGGTTGCTCCAATTTCCTTACTGTTATTTCTTACCATTCCAAGGAGTGAGCATCCTTGGATATCCATCCTCTGACACATGTAAGAGGTTCTCCAGGCTGATCCCTAGGAGTGGCATTTCTGGGTCAGGGGACGTATGCACCTTTCATGTAGTAGATGATGCCAAACTGTTCTCCAAGGCAGCTATGCCAGTTTGTGCCCCCCACCCCCAGTGCCAGCAGAGTACAAGAGTTCCCATCACCCCACATTCCCACCAACAGTTATTTCTTGCCACACTTTATATTCTTTGCTAAGCAATGGGTATGGAATAACATCTCATTATTGCTTTAATATGTGTTTCCTGATTTGTAATGAGCTTTATTATGTTTTCGTGTTTCTCATTTAGATTTATTCTTCTCTGAATTGCCTGTTCATATTCTTTGCTCATGTTTCCATCCAGATTTTTGTCCTTGTCTTACTGATTTGTAGGAGCAGTTTTTATAGGCTAGGTACAAATTCTCCATGAGTCCTATGCATTGCACACATCTCCCTTCTGTCTCTTCACTTTGTTGGTGGTGTCTTTTATCATCTAAAAGCTTTAATTTTAATGCAACAAAATTCATCTTATTCTTTATGCCTTGTTTAAGAACTTCTTCCCTACCCTAACATCATCTGAGGTATTTTCCAACATTTTTCCCTAATGTTAAATATATTGCTTTTAAAATTTAAGCACTTAATCCATTTGGAATTTATTCTTGCCCACACTATGACATAAAGCTTTAAAGCTTCCATGTAAATGACCAGTTTCCCAGCACTGTTTCTGTGGCAGTCTGTTGTTTCACCAGCAATTTGTTACAGCCTCTCTGTGTTATACCAGTTTTCTCATATGAGTTCGGGGCCATGTTTGGCACTGTCTATGCTATTTCATTGATTTTTTAAAAAACTACTCTGGTACCAATCTGTCTTTAATTTACCATAACTTTCTAATAAGTCTACATATTTGGTAGAGAGTGTCTGCCCCCATCTTATTGACTTTCATGGACTTTTACACTTCCATAGGAATTTTTAGGTTTGTTTTTGTCATATGCTATTGTCATATGCTATCTGGCATCTTTGCTTTTGTGGTTGGAAGCTTGTCTATTATTATATTTCCTTTCTGATTCCTGCTGATATTTAGAAAAGTTTTGGATTTTTGCCTATTGACTCTGGAACTGGCTACCTTATTAAAACTATTTTTCAAGTCCAATCTATTTTCATGAGGGTTTGGGTAGGAGAAATACTACTGCAAATAATTATAATAGCAGCTAATAATTAGTGAATGCTGAGGACTTGCCAGGAATCTTTCATTTAGGCCTCACAAGAACCCCAAACCGGGTCCTGCTACTGTCCCCATTTTACAGGTGAGGAAATGGAGGCAGAACACAGCTAAGTGATTTTCCAAGGTCACCAGTTAGTAAAATGGTGATGCTGGCAGTCAGCCTCCAGGCTTATGAGTCAGCCACCCATCCCACTGTCTCCCCCAAATTAGAGCTTTGCTTCTTACTTTTAATATTTCTATTCTTTAAAGGATTTTATTTATTTATTTGAGAGAGAGAGAGCAAGTGAGCAAGAGAGCACAAGCAGGGTGAAGGGCAGAGGGAGAAGCAGACTCCCCACTGAGCAGGGGGCCCATGTGGGACTCGATCCCAGGACCCTGGGATCATGACCTGAGCTGAAGGCAGACTTAATCGACTGATCTACCCAGGCACCCTAATATTTCGATTTTTTCTTATATTACTGAACCATGTTTTCTTTCAGTAAATGACTTTATCTCTTACTTTGCAGGGAATACAGAAGCTCTTATAAGCCCTTGAAGGGTTTTTTCCCCTGCCACCAACGCTGACACCACCTGGTGTCCAACAACTCAATTCTGACACCAACCACCTGGAGTTGGCACCAGACTCCACAGGTTGAAGTGTCAGTCTCACTAGACTCCCCCACATCAAATGCCAGCCACAAATGGGGTGTCCAAGCCACTCACACTTCTGCCTGGCTGACTACAAATTTGGGGGTTCCCATGACCCATCCCCTGAGATTTGATAATTCCCTAGAATGACTCACAGGACTCAGGAAAGTGCTTTACTGACTAGCTTATCTGTTTACCATAAAGAATATGACTCAAGAACAGCCAAATGGAAGATATGAATAGAGCAAGGGATGAGGGAGGTGTTTGGAGCTCCTGTGACCATTCTGGGCACACCACCCTCACAGCACCTCCACATATTCCCCAGCACAATGCTCTCCAAACCCCTTCACTTAAGGTTTTTATGGATGTCCCACTACGTAGGCTTGATTGACTAAATCATTGCCCAGAGTGATTAGCTCAATCTCTAGCCCTTGTCCCCTCCCCAGAATTCAGGGGCTGAGGCTGAAAGTCCCAACACTCTCTAATAACAACTTGGTCTTTCTGGAGACGAAGCTCCATCCTGAAGCTCTCTAGGAGCCTCTGCAAAGAGTCAGCTCATTCACACACAAAAGACACTCCTATCACTCAGGAGATCCCAAAGCATGTAGGAGCTTGATGCCAGGACCTGGGGACAAAGTTATTTTGCCACAGTCTTTCAATGTCCCACTGACATAATACACAGACTTACCGTGGTCACATATTTAGTCCCCCTTTCCTCCTGTTACAACAGGCACAGAGTTCTTTCACCAACCTCAAACTAATTTTTCTACTTGTGCTTTAATTTTATCATGATTAATTTATACAACAGAACACTCTACTTAATGCAGGAAGTTTTAGACACATTCTCTCTCTCTCTCTCTCTCTCTCTCTCTCTCTTTTTAAGAGAGAGAGAAAGGAAAGAGTGTGTGTGGGGTTGGGGGGACAGAGGGAGAGGGAGAGAGAGAATTTTAAGAGACTCCACACCCAGCCTGGGGCCCGATGTGGGCCCAATCTCATGACCCCGAGATCATGACCTGAACCAAAATCAAGAGTCAGACACTTAACCGACTGAGCCACCCAGGAGCCCCTAGACACATTCTCTTAATGACATAGTATATATATGTATTATATGTCATTTGTATATATGACATTTTATACATATGCCACATAAAAATACAAACCTTGAAATCTAATAATTCACCCAGATTAGTGGATACAAGATCCACTTAGAAAACCCAGCAGCATTTCTGCACACCATTGAGAAAATATAATAACTCTAATAAATTAGGTATTTTTCGTAAGAGCAACAGAATGTATAGCATCTAGGAATTGCCTTAGTAAGGAACACATAAAATCCATGGGGAAAAGAATTGGAAGCAGAGTCTCGAAGAGACATTTGTACACCGTGTTCCCTGCAGCATTATTCACAAGAGACAGAAGGTGGAAGCAACCCAAATGTCTATTGACAAATGAGTGGATAAACTCAAAATGTGGTCTATGCAGACAATGGAATATTATTTTGTCTTTAAAAAGAAGGAAATTCTGTCACATGCTACAACATGGGTGAACCCTGAGGACATGGTGCTCAGTGAGATAAGCCAGCCACCAAAGGACAAGCACCATATGATCCCACATTCATGAGGTACTTAGAGTCATCAAACTCACAGAGAGAGAAGGTAGGACAGTGGGTGCCAGGGGCTGGGGGGGGGGTTATTATTGAATAATATAACACAGTTTCAGTTTCACAAGAGGAGGAGATCTCCGACAATGATGGTGGGGTTGGTCACACAGCATTATGAATACATTGATATCACTGCGCTGAGTACTGAAATAGGGTTAAGAGGATTAGTTTTATGTCATGCGTATTTTCTTTTACCACAATAAAAAAAGTTAAAGGAAAAAAAAAAACACTCCACGGGGAAATTTTTTAAGTGAGATGTTTTAAAAAGACCTGAAAAAATCGAAAGAATTTAGTGGTCCTGAATGGGGGTGACTTAATATTATAAAGATGTCAAGTATCCCCCAACTAACCTACAAATAAAATGCCATCCCCTTTTGTAGATGGTGGCAGCAGCTGTCTAGTCTTACTTTTCTCTGTATTCACCATATACAGAGGTAGCTTCTGGAAGGATTAAGAACCTAAAAGTGAAAGATAAAACCAGAGGTGAAGCGATAAATGAGGGAGAGCTGTTGGGGCGGGGGCGGGGTGGGGAGGAGAGGCAGGACTCCTTGAACACAACCCCCAAAGTAACAATCACAAAGCAGAATGGATGGATTTGTGCACATCAAAATCAAGGATTTGTGCTCAACAAAGGGTACTTGGGACAAAGTTAGCAGGCAGGTGATAGACTGGAACAAGGTATTTGCATGTCTAAAATTGAAAAAGGACTAATATTTAGTGTAATGTGTGCTGATAGAGATCTATTCCTGTAAATCAACAAGTAAAAGACTCAGCTCTTTTAAGAAAGCAGGCTAAAGGATTAAAATAGGGAAAAAGAAAAAGAAACTTCAAAGGCTCACAAACATGTGAGCAGAATGCCTTATTTATTGAAAAATGTAAAATAAAACTATAGTGGCTCATTTTAGCTCGTCAGGTTGGCAAAATCAAAAGGTGGTGGTGGTGTCTCTTGGCTGGGATGATGCAGCTGTTGTGGACCAAGGGGGTGCTTCTTTGAATTCAGTGCACACCAACCCTGAAGACCCAGCGGTCTTGGGCAAGATCTTCCACTGCCATGGGGTGTGAGGAGCCTGAAGCAACCAGCGGGTCCATCTGGAAACAACTGGATAAGAAAACCAGCAGGTGCACACCACAGAATAGATCATTCACGAGGCAGGCACTGCTGCATCAGGAAGCATCCTAAAAGAGCACGGAGTAAAAAATGTCAACCCAAACGTTCTCTAGAGCTCGTTACTCGGTGTGGACCTCAGACCAGGACCCGAAGCCTGTTAGAAATTCAGAATCTCAAACCCCACCCAGACCCGGTTAATCAGAAGCTGCCTTTAAACCAGACCCCCAGGGTTAAGTGAACACACGAGGGCCCCATGTCTGGCCAGATGTTACCCCTTAACTAGAAAGCCACTGGGACCAGAGCGCTGTCACATCAGTGCAGAAGGAAAGACCCAAGTGGGCTGGGGCTGGGAGCCCCCACGTGGGAAGTCAGTAAGACAAGGCATGAAAGGAACCTGTATTTGCTCCAAGATGCTGAGAAACTGTTACCGATCCAGAACACGAGCCTCGAGGCATGGCTCTTGCTGCACCCTAAGGATCTGCGAGCTGGATTAAAAGATGGCTTTTTTTGCCCCAGACATTGGAGTCTGCTCCCCCGGGTTTGGAGGACTGCCCATGCTGAGAAAACAAGCAGCACCGCCCCTGTGCCTGGACGTCTGTCGTCAGCCCAGTGGGGCAGGGAGGAGGGCTGAGAGGTGGCCACTGTTCATGTTTCATCTTCCTCCTCTTGCACTGGTGGGAGTGAACGCATTCCTAGTTTTGAGACATTCCATGCCTGATTTGCCCCAGTGTTTAGGACTCAGGCACAGGGCTAACAGTGCTCACAGAGCGCCTCCTACTGCAGACTGATGCCCTGTCTCTCCCTCCCTGTGCCCCTGGCAATCTTTCCAGGCTGTCTAAAGAATAGCCTTTTTGTGTGCATCTCATTGTTCAGTGGGCGTGTGTTTTTAGTGTAAGTAAACTTTAAAACCATTTTGTTCAGACCCCAAAACGAACAACATCGGGTTTCCAAGTGGAATGGTATTATAAGCATTTATTAATTTAGGGAGGACTCATTTTACAATAAGGTGGCTTCCCAGCCTCTCCCTGGGCAGGTGACGTCCTGTCCCAACTCCCACCATTGCACCTCTGACCTCCTGCCCTTCCACGGCTGCCCAAGACCTCACCCCTCCCCAGATCAGAGGGGGAGCCCCCATCTGCTCTAGACCTGTCCAATTCCTGTTGATGAATTCCCTCTGACAGCCCCCAGACTCCCTATTAGTCCTGCCAGTCCCCTCTCCTTTAGCCCAGGGGATGTTTTTGAAATGAAAAATCAGTCACCCCTGGGCAGAAAAACCTTCAAAGGCTTGCTGCTGCCCTCAGGCTTCAATTCAGAGCTACCCTGTGGCTTTTTCCCTGCAGGGGCAGGTGCCCCCAGGCCAGCCCTGGCTCAGAATCAAGGTCTCAGCTCCAAACTCCCTCTGCACAAGCTGACCTCAACAGAGCGCTCCCCTCCCTGACCTGCTCCCCTCCAGCTTTGCCCCTCCATCCCTCCCTCACCCCCACCTCAGACCCCCCCTGCTGGGCACTCCACATACCCTTCCCTGCTCCTGCCTGGTGGAATCCACTCTCCTTCCCATGCTGCACCCCGTCCCCTGGAGCCCTCTGCAGGCCCCCAGCAAATCCGCTTTGCTCTTCTGTTGGAAGATAGTGTCTCCGGGCTGGCAGCCTGGGCACCAAAGGCCTGTCGGGGCATATGGGGCGGAGGCTGAGGAGATGACACACTGTCAGGAGAGTAGGGGCTTCCTGGGGCAGCCATGACCCCCATAGGGGGGGTGGTATCAAAGGAACCCCAGCCTCCCCAGCTCTTCCTGCCCTGTGATCCGTCTGGTTACCGTGGCCTGCCCCCCACCTCATTCCCTGCTGCCCCTCGGCCCCACACAGACAACACTGCCTGACCTGCAGATTTAAGGCAAGGTCTGGTCCTGCGGAGGCCCCCACCCTCCACCCAAGCCAGCCTGACAGGAACCAGAGTGTTGGCAGGGCAATGCCAGCAGTGTGTGCTTACTTTGCAGGCCCTGGCTTTTGTGTCTGTCTTTAAAAAGAACTCTTCATTCAGGGTTTTAATTACAAAAGTAATACATGTTTACTGTAAAACCGTACACGTAGTTACATATGAGGTAAAAAAAAAAAAAAAACGGGAAGGCACTCCCTTCGCCCAGTGCCTATCTCCAGAGGCCACCACACTTAGCACTTGGATGTGTGTCCTTCCAGGCTTCTAAAGAGCCGCAGTGAGGAAGGCTGCACAGACCCCGGAGGTCCCCCTGTGGGAGTGGGAGCTGCAGTCATCCTTCGTGTGTTCACAGAGCTGTGCAAACTTCACAGGCCCTGTTTTCAAGTGGGAGCTGGCTTGCCTCATCCTCACACCAGGAAACCAGAGCCTCATCCTGTCCAAGCGGTGAGCGCAGGCTTCCGACCGCGGGCACCTGGACCCAGACAGGTGGTTTTACCTGGAGCCATAAAGCACCACCTACACAGTCAAGGCAAGGCCCATCCAGAAGCAGCCACCTGCCCTCACCTGGGAGAGGGAGTCTGGGCTTGCTCTTACGCACTCCCCAGCCCTGGCACCTGCCAGGGCATCAACAGCAGCCTCCATGGGCACAGGCCTGGCCCTCTGGGGGAAGGCCCGCTGCTGTCATTGAAGCTGTCGGGCTTCTGTGAGCTCCAAAGATGCAGGTAGGTGGAGTTTCTGTGGTCAGATGTGGAGGGAATGATGGATCTGTAATTGGGATGGCTCTTTTGCCTAGGGTGCCAGGCCACAGGGCCACTAGCTGATGTCACCTCCAACTCACTTCTGCTTCCTCCAGCCCAGCCCCTCCTCCTCCCACCTCCCTTGGTTCCTGGTAAATAGCCCTACCTCCTCTGGAGAAGTCAGCCCAGCTGCTGTTCCTGGATCCAGAATGAGCTGGCGCCTCCTCTGCCCACTCCATCCCCTCTGCTCCTCACCCCTTCCCCAGCTTTAGCTCCCTTCTGCTGGCATTTGAGCATCCCATTTGCCACCCCTAGGTCCTCCCTGCCCTATCCCCTTCTATGCAGGCTCAAAGCTCTCCTCCTCAGCCAAGTCCCAGCCACACAGTCAGCGCTGGGCCTGATGTTCTCCCCTCCCCGTGGGGCATGAAGCTCAGGGGGCCCCAGGGGCTGGTTTGCAACCCACCCACCTGCTCTCTTCTCCCCTAATAGATCTCCCGGGACCAACCTCTATCACAAAGACACCTCCCGCTGGAGTCAAAATTGCCTTTTTCAGTTAACAATTTACCTTGAACATGGAAGCCGAACAGCCGGGCCAAAGGGAATAGACATCTTAAATTTGAGAGCAATTTCCAAATTGCACTCCCTAAAGGTTATACCCATTTAGCGCCCCCAACCATGCCTATGAATGCATTTTTCCCCTCAGCCTTGGAATCCCACCTGTCAAACCCTTTAATCTGGCAATCAGACAGATGAAAAATAATATCACATTTTTACTTTTTTTTTTAATGTTTCTCCAATTACTCTTGAAGTTAACAGGATTCCCATTTGTCTACTGGCCTTTAAAAGTCTTCCCAGGTGACATAGCCCTACTTAGTCTTTATTTTTCTTTTTCTTTTCTTTCTGGGTTTTTCTTTGTTTGTTTTTGTTTTTTGGCATAGAGATGCTTTTGAGTTTTGTTTTTGTTTTTTTTGTCGTCACATCAATTTACCATTAGTGGTTTCTGGGTCTGGTGACATTGCCCGGAAAGCCTCCCCATCGCGCACGGGCCTTTTCTGCTGCAGATTGTTTCTGGATAGGTTTACAGAAAGCTTCATCCCACTGAGTTCTGAACCTGTCGTGGGTCCATTCTTCATAGGCACTCAGATGTGAAAGGATAATTCTGTTTCCTGGCTCCTGACCTGGATTTCTACGTTAGGCCTCTGCTGGCAGGTGTGGGGGGCCCGAAGGGCTTGGCGGTTCAGGGTTTGCACAACACATAACCATCCTTCTCATACTCATCCTTCATGCTCTGGACATTTTCCCTTCTCCTGTGCTGCTCCCCTGCTCCCAGAGCCACCCTCCCATGGTCAGGCCCTAGACCTCGTCTTAGCCCCACCTGTCCCCTCAAGTTCCATCCTTGCCCCCATGGCCTGCCACCTCTGTCTCTCCAGATCACTCCCTCTGGCCCCGGTTCTAATACTTCTGCCAGCCAACCAGGGTCCTCATACTCACTGGGCAAGTCCCTGCTCTCCTCCTGCTCCACATCTGCACCTGAACAGCCTCATACGGCTCCCAGTGACTTGGTCTATGACCTCATGGTCCCAGACCTGGAGGCCCTGCTTGTGTACTCCCATCCTCCCTAAACCGCCCCCCCCCCCCCCAACTAGCTGTCCGGGTACCTGCATCTGTGCCCATCCTAATGTTCCCAGGGCTATACCCCTCCTGATGGGGTAGTGCAGCCCACTCCCTCCGCCCAGCCCCCAGCCCCTGCTGCTTCTGCCTTTGCCTCCCCTCACCCCCTCTAGATTTTTCTGCTGTGGTGGGATCAATCCCCAGGAGCAGACCTGTGGTGTAATAGCTCCATCTTATAAGCTCCTTCTTAAATCCGAAATGCCTGCGCTCTGTTGCCCCGCCCCCCGCTGCCCCGCCCCCGCTGCTCCACCTTCTGCTCCAGACCCTACCTGCCTCCCAGCCACATCTTCTTATAGCCCCTCACTGAGCTCTCAGCCTTGGCTGCATGGGAACTGCTGAGGTCACTACAGTGGCCTAAGCTAGCGGTTAAGCCTTCCGCCTGCCTTTTCTGGATCTGTCCACAGTGTCAGGCAGAGTCGCCTGCTGTTGGCCGTTCATTCTCAGTCTTACTGTGCCCTCCCCAAACTCCCAGCATGGAACACCGGCATGACCCAGGAGCAGACCTCTCTCTTCCCATCCAAATTCACACCCCAGGGATCTCACTCGTCCCTGACTTCCCCATTTGCTGTCACCAGCTCAGGCTTTGTCCCAACTCAGGATGAATGAAGTCAACTGTCTACTTGGCATCTCAACTTGGACATCTCATTAGCGCCTCTAACTTGTGCCCAGCTCGAACTCTTGATTCTCCCCTTCTCCAACCTTAAATCTGCTTCTGTCTCCAGAAATGACAACTGAGGGTGTCCCCGGTCGTCATAATTGATGCTATGGGGGTCACATATGGCTCCTGCTTTTTCCCACTTCACCCCAAGTCACCAGTCAGTCCTGTCACCTCTGACTCTGAAATGACCCTCAATCCAGCAGCCTCCACCTCCTGACACTGCCTGGGCAGGGCCAGCATGGTCACCTGGGAGCTCCTCTCCTCAGACTCCCCTGCCCCATCTCCCCTCCCCTCACTCCCCCAACCTTTTCTCTCCCCACCCCACCCCCACCTCTGCTGCACTTAGCCTCAGGTGAGGAGTGCATCCAGGCTCAGGGCCTTCAGCCTTGCTCTTCCTCTGTCTGAAGCACCTTCCTTCAGAGCTCCAGCTCTTGTAGACCTCCCTCAGCACCTGTGCACTCCTCGGTCCTCCCAAATGGCTCTCTGGCTCCTGCCCTCACTCAGAAGCCCCTGCTACATCTGGCTTTTGTTTCAGTGCAGGTCCGTGTTAGTTTCTTGGTGGCTGAGGCTGTGTTTCTTCTGTCCACAGTTTCGTTCTGAGTCCTTGGGATAGTGAACAACACAAGCTAGGGGATCAATCTGCAGGTCATTTGTTAAGTGATGGATCACGCAGCCACAGTGGCCCCCTGCAAACCCTCCTGTGACTTGCAGACCTCCAGTGGCCCCACTATGCAGCCTGGTCTGTCAACATGGCTGCCCCTACTGATATTCAAGGATGGGAGTTCTGGTGAAGACCCCAGGAGAGTCCTCTCCAGAGTTCTAAAAGGGACATGCCCTTGGGCCATGAACTCCTGGGGTCACTGCCCCTAAGAGGAGGGAAGAAGGACACATAGGCTTCAAAGGGTGAATTTGCTCCCTTGCTTGCATGTCTTTGCACATACTGTTCCCACAACTTGGAATGGCTTTCCTGTCTCTATCACATCTGGCCTATCAAGCCTTCTAGAATCCACTTAGGAATTTCTGCTAGGAAACCTCCCCTCATCTCTCCTGGTCTGGCTGAGAGACCTCATGTCCATCTCTTGCTGGCCATATGGAACCTCAGTGTTTTGTTGTGAATAATGATGCTCACCTCATGAGCCACCCCCAGGATTAAGTGAGAAACCCAAATAAAAGAAAGTTCATAGTGTGCATGAACTTGTCTATTACTTTATACAAAAATGGCTTGATAGTTTTTCACCACATTCAGAGGGCATAGTTAGGGTCGTGTGAGTGAAAATTAAGGCTATGAGGCTCATACATGACTCATTCAACTGGCGCTCCTTGGGGGCTCGTCCCTGAGGCCCAGACTCCCTAGAGATGGAAAAGGGGCAGGAACAAGAGGCCCGGGTTTGCATCTGGGGCGTGGGGGGTGTGGGGCAGTATTGCTCCATCTCCTGGTCCACTTGGTTATTGCTGTGAAGGCCTTTTTCTGAAAAATATCTCAAACTCATCCTGTGAAAACTGAACTCATATCTTTCCTCAATATCTGCTCCTTTCATCTTCCCTGGGTTGTGCACGCCCCCCTCCCCCAGCCTAGAGTCACCCTTGCCCCCACATCCAGTCCCACAGCCAGTCTCTTTGTACCTCTTCTGAAAGCATATCTGCCATGTGTCTCTCATTTCCCTCCAGCCAGCGGGAGCAGAAAGCAAATCAACGTCATGACAGACACAGGTCGGTTGGGGGGGGCGGGGGAGGTTAGTGCAGAGGGCCTCGTGGCCAGCAGGGCTTGGAGGCGGTCTGGCCAGTGGCAGCTTTCAGGAAGCTTCTTTGCAGACACAGCCCTCTACTTCCCCCTCTTCTCCTCAGTCCTGCAAGCTAGAGCTTGCTTGGTGGCTGGAGCTGCCCAATGAGGACAGGAATGTGAGGGCTACGCCATGGTGAAGGTGAAGGGGGAGTTGGAAGGGACGAGGTGAGGTGTGGAGAGCTCCTTGGGGCTCTTATTTCAGGGGCTCTCATTCTGTGTCTGTCCAGTCACTGCCTCATCTGATCCTGAGACCGAGAATCAGATGAAAATCTACTCATAATTAATCAAGGGTCCTTGGGTAAGTTGCTGAGCACAATAGAAAACATCAAAACTGTCTTCCTGTAGAAGCTAGATCATCGGTTAGATGACATCTTTGGCGGCGACCACATTCACATTTACTAGAGGAAATGTAACGTAGAATCGGGACACTTCATCACGAGTGACGCTAGAGGCCACAGAGCCACTTCTGGGTCTCGTGACCGGCTGAGAGCACGTTGCCACGTTCTTCCCCACAGTAAATCTACCACAGTGATTTAAAACAGTGATGGAAATCATTTAACAAATACATGCTCCAAAACAAGAACACTGGCTGAGCCAGAAAACGTGCGGATTCCTGGGAAGCAAGAGAAAAACTGGATCGGGTTGAAGATGAAACCCCCGCTTAGGTAGGTCTAGAACATTCCACAGTGAAGGCACTCTCACTCAGGAGAGCTGTCGCCACGGAAGAAAACAACAGATTAAACTAATGTGAGAACTTTCCCTGAAGAGTCCGATTTAATAGATCAATCAGGAGAGGAATTATTTTATGATATTGGAAAATTAGTATCTTTAGAGATAAGGAAGGATAACACTGTGAAAATAAGAATTAGCGGTCATGAAAAAGAACTAAGTAGGGATTTTAGGAATGAAAATAGCTGATCACTGAATAAAGCAGGGGCTCACCCGTGGGCCACACAGCAGGGTAGAGGGCACTGGAGAACAAGTCCATCCGTGGCAGCAGGCAGGACACGAGGCTTGGGCAAAAGCCCCAGTGTCATGCCCATCAACGATGTCCACCTTCTGCCTTTGGTCTTGAAACATGGGTCAGCCAGGGGGCTAGCTGGTGTGCAACAAGCCAAAACCGGCAGACTAAAACAGAAAAGGAATTTATCGAAGTTCCTGGAGTAACCAGGAACCAGGTGTGGGAAGCGGGCAGACCCAAGTCTGCTTCTCCGTGAGATCCGGCCAGCTCCTCATCCCTTCCTCTTTCTCAAAGCAAAGTGGTCCTCCCCCCAGACTAAACTCTCTTTCCTCTCTCCATTAGGATGTGGGATGAGTGATCACTCCCTCTTGCCCGTATCTGCTCCTGTTGGCTTCTTCCTGGCAGGAGAAACACACCCGGGTTGATTTCCTTGGAAAAACCATTCTGCCTCCGCCCCCTTCTTAACTTCCAGGTGTTACTCTCCCCACCATAGCTCATCAGCTTGAAAGCATCACCAGAGAGGCATGGAGGCTCCATCCCCCTGTCCATCTCTAGAGGTGGCCTCCTCGGCTAGACTGGAGCCCGGGACTGAAGGGCGCCCAGAGCCCAGACTCACCTGCTTTGTAGCTCCTGCAGAGGTACACTGAGGGAAATAACCCCCCTTCCCGGTATTCCATGCACCTGCTCCTCTTATGGAATAGAGTATCTTGAACACAGAAGAGGGAATCCTGGGGCAAAGAGTTTCCAAGTTTTATTCTGACAGAATTGACTTCCCAAGAGGCTGTACTAGTTGATGTTTAATGAGTGTTGATATATATATATGTATATATATACCCCAACACCCATTTTTGAAATTTGCACACCTAATCAGTGCAAATGTTAGATCAACCTTCTTTCCATTTAATTTTAAAATTATCAGTGAGGTTAAACATGTTGTCATATGTCCCCTGGTTATATTTTTTATATCTTATTCAGTTGAGGATCTTAATATCTTTTCAGTGAATTGTTCCTTTTCTTAACATGCACTGACCCTTGTTAACCTTAATAACGCTTTGTTGGCTTAAAGTCTGTTTTGATTGATGTAAAAATAGTTATACATTGGATCGGATTGTAGGGGTGGAACTGAGACCTTGCAGTTCTTAAAGCTCCCAGGTGATTTCAGTGTGCAGCTGGGGAGCCTGTGTCCCTCCCACCGCACTCTTGCTCCTGCTTAATGAAGCTGCTCTCTGTCCTGCCTACGTGACGGCACTGGGTAGATCTCCCCAAGGCTCCCCAGGTGCATGTCAGGCTCAGCTGAGCCCCTGCATTGTCTGAGTCTTTTGATGAATGCGCATTAATCACTGGAAGGATGCTTTCCTGTTCACCAGCCACCTTCTCCCCACACCATTCCCAGACCCTGACAATGTTATCCTTCCTTCTTCCTCCCCTTCTCTGTTACAAGTTCTGTTTCCACATGAAGATGAACCTCTTCATGCATGTAGCTCCCTCCTGTCTACACATCACTTCTCATCTTTGCTTTTCTACCCCTCCCATCACGACGTAGGACCTTCATATTATTTGGTAAATGACAGTGTTCACCGGGCACGTGCTCTGGGCCAAGCATTTCACAAACATCACTCACTGGATTCTCACCCTTGGAAGTAAGTACTGTCCCTCTTTTACAGATAAGGAAATTGAGAAGCCCCCCCCCTCAGAGGTAAGTTGTTTAAAGCCTCCCCCCACCCCAGCCACACCCCCACACAGCTTGTAAAGGGAGCATCGCCTCTGAGTCAGGCTCTGGCCCCTCCAGATCTGATGTGGTCCCCCCACCTCATTCACTATGGCACCTGCTAAAAGGGGGACTCAGGTAAGGGGCAAAAGAAAGAATTTCAGGTGGGTGTGAGTTAGTCTGCTCAGGCTGCCACAATAAAATAGCAGGGACATTTATTTTCTCATGGGTCTGGACGCTGGAAGTCCCAGACCAAGGTGCCAACATGGTTGGGTTCTTGTGAGATCTCTCCCCTTGGGCTGCAGATGGCCAGCCACCTTGTTGCTATGCCCTCACATGACCTCTTCTTTGTGCACAGGTGGGGAAGGAGTGAGATCTCCAGCGTCTCTTCTTAGGGACCTACCCTTATGTCCTGATTGAACATAGTTATTTCCTTAGAGGCCCCATCTCCAAATATAAGGGCCTAGGGATTCCACATATGAATTTAGGGGACAGAGACATTTGGGCCATAGCCGTGTATGCACAAGCCTATGTGTTTCAGGACAGAAAGCCCATTTGGCATACCTGTCGGGTGACCATGCCTCCCAGATACTGAGAAAAAACTCTTGGTTCCTGTGATAAGCGGCAAGTTTCAGGGCCTGTGGCACTCGCCAAATGTAGCTGAAGTGTTCAAGCAGTGAGCTCAGTCCCGGCTGACCCAGCCTAACACCCGGTTGGCCTCTGGGGGCTTTGGCTGCCCACCTGCATTAGGTTTCTGCCTAGATGTCCCTTTCCAAACCTCTGGGTCAGCAATGACCTGCTTTTGGCCATGACCCTGTCCTTCACCCTACCCAGATGCAAGGACCCCAAAGCCCTGACCCACTCAGGCCTCATCAGGCTCCAGGTGTGTAGGCCTTTCCAGACAGGATACATGGCCCTGAGCCCTGAGCCCCTCCCAGATGATGCCAGCCTGGCCCTGCTCCAACAGCAAGTCTCCCAGATACACCTTTGTCCCACCAGCTAGTCGTGTGTCTGCCAGGTGCTTTGCCGCTCTGAGCTCCAATCTCTCCACCAGGAAGATGGGGGGCGACTGCCTCAGCCCCACAGAACCGTGCCCAGGGTTTTGAGCTTGTGCCTGAGGACTGCTCGGGGCTGGAGTGCAAGCTCTTCCCTCATTATCCAGGCTGGCTCTGATCTCCTGCCTCACGTCTCCCCAGAGTGAAGAGTCCTCAGGGGCCTGAGGGTTCAACCCGGCCCGCCAAGGAAGCCCAGAACGGGCCTCTGCCAGGGGAAGTTAATGACTCTGACCAAGCAATTATTTTTAATGAGTCCAACTCTCCCACAGCCGTGAGGTCTGGGCAGGGGTCCTGCAGCCTTAGGAAAGGGGGCCCACTGGGGATTCCTGAGAAGGGGCCAGCACTCACTGGACCGCACCCCTCCTGCCTCTCCTGGCATTTCAGAAGAAAACTTTATATGACTGTTGGTAATAGAAGCACAATATCAACTGCCACAGGTGAAAAGCAACCCTAAAAACAGTACTAATATTACGACAACAAAGCCCAGTTCTGGGCAGGCCGGCATTTGGGCCACACAGTGGCTGATGTCTGCCCTCTCCCAGCCTCGGGACCAGAGGCCTGGGCGAGGTTTGAGGCCTCATTACCCAATTTGCTCTGAGCTTGAGATTTCCTCTCATTCCTTCTAAAGGGTGACTCACAAGTTTTAGGTGGATGGGACGGCAGCCCACTGAGCCCTGCTCCCGGATGTAACAGAAAAGCCATTTTCTCTCACAGTGAAGGTCATGGTCACTCAGTGCAGAAGCTGTGATTTCCCCTAACTTTGCTTGGTGTCTCCCTGGGGGCTTGAGCCCTACAGGGATGAGGCAGGGATACATGCACTGTGGAGGGGCTCAAGAAGCGGTAATTGCTCAGGAAGAGAGAATTCCAGTGGGGAATCCGGCAGAGCTTGGAAGGTTGTCACAGGTGAGCTTTAGAGAACCAAGAGGATTTCTGAGATAGGAGCCAGGGAAACACCTTTTGGGAGAGAACACAAGTGAAGATATAAGGCCGAGGAAGGCAGACGGCCTCCCTGGAGCTGGGTGGGGGGCCTTGGGGCCTGAAGAGGCTGTCCTGGGTGCAGGTGGGGGGCTGTGCCCTCCAGGAAGTACAGCCACATCCAGAAGGGCCCCTTGATGGAGCCCGAGCAGAGTGAGTTGGTCATACTGTACACTGGAGATGTCATGATGGCTGCTGTGGGTGGAAGGGACAAGGGGCCAGTGGCACAGCGAGGGGGGCCAGGATGGAGCTGCCCTAGGGACCCCTTTTCTTTCTCTTTGCTGAAAGCTTTTGCCCAGTCCAGCTCCAAATCCTTGGGGCTTCCTGGCTGGCCCAACTGCAAACCAGCTCTCCCCCTACAGGCTCACTCCCACGCCATTAGTCTCTTTTTCCCTTCCTTCTCCTCTTTCCAGGACCTTCCTTCACAGCTGGGGTCACTGGGGAGACAGGGAGGGTGTGATGGGGCCAGGGAGAGGGTTTGGTCCCTTCTGGGAATGTTCAGCCTCTTCAGGGGAGCTGGCCACCCACTGACTCCTGACCTAAGCCCTACACTGACACTTGACCCAGCCACATAGTGACTCCCGAACCCAAATATTCTGACCCCTAACCCTAGTTACACCCTGACTTTGACCCCCGCCACACACTGGTCTCTGGCAGTCATGCTCTGACCCTTGGCTCCAGCCCACATTGACAATTGAACTGACCACACCGACCCTTGACATTAGAAAGGCCGTGATAGCCAAGCTTGGCTCTAGGCTACAGCCACAGCCTGCCTGATCTGGACCTTGCTGACTCTGACTAGGCATGCTGCAGCCAGCAGACCTCTTACTCAGAGGCCTGGAGCACGGGTAGTCACTGGCAGAGGAACAGTCACAGCAGAGAGGAGACTGAGGCCACTATTCTCTGTGCACCAGGCTCCCAATATAGGTGTCCAAGGACCCCAGCGCTGGAGATGGAACCTTGTTCACCACCGACTTGCTAGGTGACCTTGGGCAGGCAGTGTTCCCACATCTGGAACTCAATTTGCTCAAGTGCAAAAACCAGAGTCCCATGAATTCTAAAGACTCTTACAAGAAAACAAGTGCTAAGGGAGCTGCACAGTGCAGATCAATTGAGATAATGCGTTTAAAATGCTCAGCACAGTGCCAAGTACATCATAAGCATTCAATAAATGCTAGTTATTAATGTTACTATTAATAACCCCCGCCTGCCCACTTCACTAAGCAGACAGAGGATCAGATAAGCTAGCAGAGTGCAGGAAGTCACTGCCCATGGGGCAGGAGGACATTTTAATGAGAGGAAGCGGGAGAGGAAGGTGGGGTGGGGAAGAGGTCGTGTCCAAACCTGAGAGTCCAGACTATGCAGAGGGAAGGCAGATGTGGGGTCCTGGATAGGGAAGGAGAACATACACTTACATCCAGAGTGTCAAGGCCAGGTCCTCTTAGATGAAGACAATGTAAACTCCACCTTTCCCAAGACTGGTTACCATCAGCCATCATAGTGGCCCTCTATGGGAATAAGGACACTGGGAATTCCTGGATTTGGTAATGTGCTCATGTGCACATGACTAGCCCAGGGCCAGGTTTGTGTTTAAGTCTGCAGGACCTTCAATGCCACACCCCCTCACACCATCACAGTGTTGGCAATTAGGGAGGTAGGTGGAAGGGGAGAAGGGCAGCCCACGTGTTGGGAGAGGGACAAGTAACAACTCTCCCTTCCTGGCAGCCTGGCTCTGGCTAAGGGGTCAGTAAGGGACCATTAGCTGATTCCCAGTCCCTCTGTTGGCTGATGCCATTCCTGCTATTCCACACTTGAGATTTGGCCTGCACAGCAGGAGCCACCTGCCCTTCCCTACCTCCTCCTTCCCCAAATTATTCCCTGCATCTCACAGGCCTCAGTTTGGGCATCTGAAAAAAAGATAACCTCACTCAGTGTTCCTGGGAGGACCAGAGGTTGTCAATCTTTATAGATGCCAGGCAAGATACTAAGCCCTTCACATGCATCTTCTTTTTTCTTTATGTATCTTCTTGTTTCATTTGTGCCTTCTGTAGGCCTTTTCTAAAGGGTGGTAGAGCTACCACTTGTGGCATGTGAGATGATATTACATAGGCACGAGTCAGGGGTTGAATAACAGACCAGAACAGTAAGGTCTTAGAGAGTATGTCAGAGGCAGGATGCCCTAAAGAGGGGATGAGGCAGGAAGTGGGGCTGGAAAAGCCAGTGGAGGTCAGCTCGTGCAGGTTCCTTTACAGGCCCTTCAGGAAGGACAATTGAAAACCATCAAAGACTTTTATTAAGAAGCAGAGCAATTTGATATTTTATATATTTTAGAAAGTGCAATCACTTAAAAGCTGGAGAAGATTAGAAGAGGGCACAGCTATGGGAAGAAAGACAAGTTAGGGGACAGTAGCTGTAACTGGGAGGCAGGTGATGGTAACCTCAATTGGGGAGCATTTGGTGAATGAGCAGTAGGAAGGGAGAGAAGTGGACAGATCTAAGATTCTTTTGGGAAGTGGAATATATTGGATGTTGGTGACTAGAGAAGAGGAAGAGGGGAATTATGTCAAGGTTCCTGGGTGGACAGGGGAGGCATTGATGGACACAGAGAATGCTACATGCAAAGGAGCTTTGTGACCACAATGATGTGTTCATCTTTGAAGGAGTTTCTGTGTGATGTTCTGGGGAGATCTTGCATGGTCATTTGGATGCATGGGTCTGAGTCAGGGGGAGGGCTGGGATGAAAGTAAGTTGAGGAATTGTCATCCTCACTGAAGTTATGTCCATGAATGAGATCACCCAGGGAAAATGGGGAAGAGGATTCTATTTATGCATTCTCCTTAAAATCAGACAAAAGAGAAGAATGCTCAAAGCCACCACTTTGATTCCATAATATTAAAGATCTTAGACCATGAAATAAGATAAGAAAAAGTAATCGAAGCATATGGATTGGAAAGGAAAAAAAGAAATGAGTCTTTTGGGGGTGGGCAGATGATATTATTTTTTACTCAGAAAGTCAAAATGAATCTGGAGAAAAATTACCAGCAATAATAAGAGTTTTAGCCATGTAGCTGAATGTAAAATCTATGTACAAATTACATATAGTAATTGTCAAGTGTCAATTGCATTTTCATACATCATCAGGAAACTTTAAAATGTTGCTACCATTTATGTAGTGACAGAAACTACAAACATAACTGGAAATCAGTCTAACAAAAGTTGTAATGACCTGTATGCAGAAATTTGTAAAATTTTCCTGAAGGATATGAAAGAAAACCTGAATAAATGAAGAGATATCCTATGTTTGTGAATTAGAAGATTTAATATTAAAATGTAATCCCCCCAATTTAATAATTTAATACAACTCCAATAAAAACTTAACAGGATCCTTTGTGGAACTTGACGATCTGCTTCTAAAACTAAAATGGAAGAACAAATGGCTAAGAACATCTAAGTTCTAAAGAAGGAAGGTAGGTTTGCTCTGCCAGATATCAAGATTTATTACAGAACTTTAGGAAGGGACACTATGTAGTATTAGTGCAGGGTAAGTACATTGACCATCGGAACAAACAGAGCATCCTCAGATCCATGCACATAGGGAATTTCTATGTGTGACACAGGTCACATAGCAAACCAGCAAAGAAAGGAGTGACTTTTCAATAAATGTACTTGGAATAATTGGGTATCCATATGGAAGAAATTATACACTAAAATCCACTCCAGTCAGATTAAGAACTTGGGTCAAAGCAAATGTCTAAGGCAAAATTTTTAAAGTTTTAGAAGAAAATAAAGGTAAGAATGTCTGATTTCAAGGTAGGAAAGGATTTCTTAAAGTGCAAAAAGTGCTCACATAAAAGAAAAAGACTGATATATTTGAATACACTGTGATTAAGAACTTCTGTAAATCAAAAGACAATTCAAATCAATTAAAAATAAGTCAGGAGTGCCTGGGTGGCTCAGTCATTAAGCGTCTGCCTACAGCTCATGTCATGATCCCAGGGTCCTGGGATCGAGCCCCATGTCAGGCTCTCTGCTCAGCGGGAAGCCTGCTTCTCCCTCTCCCACTCCCCCTGCTTGTATTCTCTCTCTCACTGTCTATCTCTCTGTGTCAAAATAAATAAATAAAATCTTAAAAAAAAAAGTCGAAGTGTGAGAATATATTTGCAAAACATATTACTGACAAAGAATTGGTATCAAGATGAAATAGAGAGCACCTCAAGTCAGTAGGAAAAACAAGAAGGAAAAAACCCAATGGACAAGACATTTAAAAACAAAAAACAAAACAAAAAACAGCTACTTCACAGAACAGAAAACACATGCTAAGGTCCTGAGTAACACTAGTAATTTGGACATGCAATACAAACTACAACAAGATTGTTTCACTGACCAAAAATAAGAAATCTGATGATCCTGAGTATTGGAATTAGTATGTATTACTTTACACATAGCTAAGGGAGTGGAATTTAGGACAATAACTTTGGCATAATGTTATAAATTTGAGCATTTGCATGCCCTATGACCCAGCACTTCTACTCTTTGATGCACACCCAAGACAAAAACTTGCACACATTTACCAGAAGATATGTACCAAAATGTTCATGGCAACACTCTTCATAATGGGAAAGAAAGTAGAAACAATTCAAAAGCCACCTACAGGACAATGGATAAATAAACTGAGGTATAGTCACATATTGGATATGATATAGCAATAGAAATTAATGACCTGTAGTTATGCCTGTGAGTATAGAAACCATGTTGGAAGTGGATTAGTAGTCATAAACACACAACTAATGCCACATGGGTCAGAGATGAACTGTCCAGCACAATCTTTCCTGCATTCCTGACCTACAAAATTGTGAGTGAAATAAATAGTGGTTCTGAGATATTAAGTTTCAGGGCAGTTTGTTACACAGCACTAGGTAAACAGAATTACATTATTTCTACCTGTACAAAAACATCCAATTACTTTTTTCTTCAGACTTTTGCATGCCATTCCTTCCAATAAAGTGATTTGGTACCCTACACCCCACAAAATAAAGGCAGAGCCCTGAAAAACTTGAAGCATATCATTTATGCCATAAACAACAATCATAAAGATTAAATGTTAGACACAAAGAAGCACTAAGAACCACCCTGCCCCATTTAAAAAATAATAGTAGAAGATATTAGGTAATATCTTTTGGGTGTTCATCATGTCCTAGGCATAATTTCAAGTACCTAAAATTTATTAATTCATTTGATAGTCCCATGAGGCTGGTGCTCTTCTATGTCCATGTAATTGCTGGGAAAGCTGAGACCCAAAGAGGAACTTGCCTGTAGTTACGCAGCTTGTAAGTGTTGGTTCCAGGATTAGAACCTGAGTAGTCTGACTCCAGAGGCTTTTCTTCTGTACTGCCTAAGCAAACCCATGCATGAAACAAAAGACAGGGAAGAAAAGATGATGCCCAGGTGCAAGGGCTAAGAGGGAAGTGAAAGCAGAGTGGAGGGCATGTAGGCTCATGCACCAGCAGCTCTGACCAGTTAGGGACCCCACAGATTAGAGGCTTAAGTATTGCTGCACACACAGGAAAAAGGGATGAGGCATTTGGTCCATAGAAGGTAAAGAATGGAAGCTGAGAAGGCTCCAAAAAGCCAGGACTCCTACAACTCCAGTGGAGGGAAAAATGAATAAACTTCATACCTGTGCCCTACAAAAGCAAGCCTGACTCTACCATGATTGTGTGAGGGGTATAATACTAAATGAAAAAAGAAAGCCCAGGGATTTCCCTTCCTGAGGACCTGAAATCTGGCTTTTAACTCTGGCTCCTGGTGTGGTGACCAGAGGCTGAGAAATTAACACAGAATCTGTTCCTGTAGTGGGACACCCACTTACCCCCCAATACCTGGCATAAACCAAAATAAAGACACCAGGAAAGGTCACTTTAACAATCCAGGTACCATAAAATTCCCACAGCAAATATAAATTTTGCTTGGGATTAGCTAAATATGTTCATACACACTCAGGTACATGGACACCCAAAAAGAAATGATTCCATTACAAGTGAAATTACACTGGCAAAACTAAACAAAACAAAGCAAAAAAGCCAGGAAGACTTAAGTGTTCCTTGAAAATGCTAGTTAACTGAAAAAATCGGAAATTATAAAACAACAATATTCAAAATGATTAAAGAAATAAACTAAGCCTCATAAAAATCAGGGCAAATAATCCTCCTCACAGTAGATTTAGAAAAGAACAAAATAGATTACTAGAAATCAATTAAATCAAAATCAAAGAGTAGACTGAATAAGCAGAAACATAGTGAGACAAAAAACAGATCTGAGGAAATCAAACAGGAGACAATACAGAGTATGGTGCAGTTACAAGACACGTAGATGAGAATGACATGACCCTATACACCTACAAGGGGTTTTAGAAGGACGGAAAAGGAAAAAAAGTGGTAAGAGCTTGCAATTTTCCATTTTTTTTATTAAATATATTCTCAGATGGAAGATTCTTAATGAATGAAGAGAAAGATTTGTAAAATGTCTCTAAATTGACATCTCTGAGGGAAACTTCAGAAACTAAAGACTAAAAGGAAATTGTGAAGGAATCCAGAGAAGGACAAAAGTTTACCTCCAAAGAACAACATTTGAACTACAGGAAGCTTCTGAACAGCAAGAATGCCCTAAAACAAACAAAATATCTTCAAAGCACTGAGAGAAAATTGGTGTCAAACTAAGGTTTTATACCCAGCTAAACTGTTATTCAAGAGTGATCACAAAATAAAGACATTTCAGACAGGCTGAGAGAACTGCTCTTCAGTGAAAATCTCTAAAGAGGGTACTTGAGGCAGAGGGAAACTGAACTCTGGGCAAAGGAGGAAAGCACGAAAAGACAGATTGGTGAAATGTGGAAAGATAATTAAACAAGTATTGACAGTAAACATTAATTGTGTCGATGATGATTATTTTGGTGGTAGCACAGTGGAACTGAAAGTAGACAATAATATCAGGTAAATTGTAGCACAGTAAATGTATTTGAAGGTCCTTATAGGATTCAAGGGAAGGGTAGAGACTAACTTTTGACTTTGTTAATTTAAGTGTGTGTTAAAAATTTGAGTAGCCATTAAAAGAATAGTACTGTATTGAACCATATGAAATTGCTGATGTTTGACCAACCTTGACCAACATGATAACAATTTCATGTGGTTCAACCTAATAGACTGTGTAACTTTTAAATGAGAAAAGATAAAAGTAGAGAAACCTCAATCATACCAATAGAAGGCAGGAAATGTAGTGGGGACAGAAGCAAGGGAAAGTGAAGTGTTAGAAAAGTGAGCTCAGTGGTGAAGGTAGGTGTTTGCACATAAATATGCATGTGTGTGTATGTATATAATCTTATAAATCTTACACAAATTAATACATCCCTGTGTGCACATATATGAGTGGGCTATTTGTATATGCATGTATAAATGGTAATAAACATCCCAAGGTTTGTGGTTGGCCATACACATAGACATCAGTTTAAAAACTATCAGACCTCAGCTATAAAATAACACATTTTTGTTTAAAATTATTAAAGTTATACTTTTCTGCAGCATTTAGACATGGATGTTCACCACATTTAAGTAAATTCCCCAAAAGATGACAGTAATCAATTTAAGACTAAAGCATCAAATTAAAAGACAAATTCTCAGATTAGATAAACTGTTTTTTTTTTAACCTACTAATTATAAAAACCACATCCACAACAAAATTGACCCAAACTTTGGAAGCAAAAGGATGGGAAAAGTGATAAACTAAGCAGATATTACATTTTGAATGTTGCTATATTAACACAAGTCAAAATAGACTAAGCAAAAAAGTATTATTAAAGATAAAGGTAGCAAGCACATAATAATAAAAGAAAAAAATTCACCAGGAATTAGCCAGAGAGATATAAAAAACCTGAACTTTTATGCCTCAATAACTAGCTTCTAAATTGCTAAAAAGAAAATTGACCAAAAATGTAAAGGAAAAATGAACAAATCCCCAATCATAGTGGGAAAATATAGTGTACACCTCTCAGTAATGATAGATTAAAAAAATAAAGAAATAAGAAATGAGTTAAGGATATAAAACATATAAATAATGCAAATAAAACCTTGATACAATGTATATACACATATAAGGTATGGCCTCATCTAATTAACAGTACCTTCTGAGAGAAGTATAATTATTATTGCCATTTACAGATGGTGGTATTTTGGGTAAGGAACGAGAGTGAGAATTCAAGAAGGAACAGGAAAGGAAATAATCATTTGAAGAGATGACACATAATTAGTAACTAGGGAAATGCAAAATAAATAATCTAATGGAAAAAGACTGATAACACCAAGTGTTGTTGAAGGCCATGGGGAATGTGTTACTTGCTGCTGGTGGGGTGATCAATGGGCACACCCATCTAGAAGGATAGCCTGGATGTACTTAGAAAAGCTGTAGATGCACTTTTATCACTAACAGAAATTTCACTTTTGGGGCATCCACACTACAGAAATTCTTGCTTGCTGTGCATTTTTTGGTTGTTGTTAACTTTCAAAATATACTCTTGAGATCCATACCTGAGAATAATATTGAGTCCTAAAATACTAATTTTTGATTATCAAAATCCAGAACCCCAAAGCATTCTGGGGAGAAAGTTTTTCTACAAAGAAGAAACATCAAAGCATCTTTGAGCATTCTGGACCACTGTCCCCACCCTGCCAGGCAAGGTGAGGTCCTGTGAGTTGGAGGAAGAGGGGGAGAGGTGGGGAGGGCAGCAGGAGGGTTGCATTTGGGTGAGACTTGCCCCCCAGTGGCCAGCAGTGGGCGGAGGTGGGAGGGAAAGGACATATCAGAGAAAAACAGGAAAGGTGAGTCATGAGCTAACATTCCTGCCATCTCTGAGTAGAGAGTGGAGGGAAAATGGGCTCAGTGACGTCTTGGAAAGGGGATGGAAGTTGAATGTGAGCGGGATTCCTCACCTGCCTGAGGGCAGAGGGGCGTCCACGTTTCTTCTGTGCAGTCTTGAACCATCTGGACGAAGATCAGGTGGCTCAGTGACTTGAATAGGCAGGAGAGAGATCCCAGAGCTGGAGGTCCAGACGGCGAGGGTGTCCCAGTGTCCCTTACAGCACTGATACCATTTTGACAAGTGAACCTCCAGGTCCTGAAAGATGTCCTTGTTATCAGATGACTTTCAGGTGCAGAACAGGCTTTTTGATTCCTTGTTTAACATGAAGGTACAAAGATGCATATCCCCTGGTGATAGCAGCAAGTAGATTTTAATATAATATTAAATATAATATATATTAAGTATGTATTTAATATATAGAGACAAGTGGTCTTCAAGTTTTAGGACAAACATCCCATTAATAAAAGCATAACAATTGGGGGTGTTCTTGAAATGACCAAGAAAACAATTTCCACATTGTGCAAAGGGGCCACCTACTGCAACCGATGAAACTCTTGGGGCAGGGGGAGAAGGTGGTGAGCAGAACCCATTGCAGGAACAGAGGAGCAGCTTGGGGGCTGGGACACAGAGACGGGTGGGCTGGAAACAGGCAGACACAAGACAGCCTCAGCAAGTCAGAAGAGGAAAGTTGGAATGGGAAAAATATCTGTAGGACACATGAAAAATATCACTATTTCTAACATATAAGAAATTCCTATGAATTGATAAGAAAAAGATTTAAAATCCAATAGAAAATTGTGCAAAGGCCAAATATTGGCTATTAACAGAGAAAGAAATAAAAATGGCCAATAAATGCATAAAAAGGTACTAAACCTTACTACTAGTCCTGACAATTCAAATTAGAACAATAATGACATATTTTTATTCAAGAGATTAGCAAAAATTGTAGTGTGCCAAGATTTATTGCTGGGAAGACTGTGGGCAAATTGGTGCCCTCATATACTGCTGGTGGGAAGTGACATTGATGCAACCTAATTTGAATGTAATTTCTTAATATCTATTAAAATAAAATATGGCCGTTTGACATAGGAATCTCACTTTGAGAATTTATTTTATAAGATCAGAAGAACAGGTCCTTAAGATTCCGTGTGCAAATGGTCAGCTAAGCATCTTGGTGGTAGAAACACCCTGGAGTGGGATCCATCAGTGGAGGGTCGCTGTGTAACCTCAAGTCTCTGCATTTTTTGGAGAGATACCCAGCTACTGGGGAGGTAGTGATACGTGGGTTGACCAGAAGCTATGCCAGGGTGAAAGCTGGCAAGCTGGCACGTAGGAGACATCCCAATGGCAAGGCACGAAGCAGCTCCCACCACAGACGTGCTCGTGGTGGTCTGTGCAGTGGTTCTATACCAAGGCACCTCTGCCCACTTCAGGTGGAGAATGGACTCCAATGAGGTGTCGGCCCCCAGCCCCCACCACACCTGTGTTACCTGCCTGGACCCTTTAGTCACTTCCATGCGAACGTGGGCGGATAGTATGTCCCATTTTTGTAAAGTCAAACCAAAATGAAGCCTTTTAATGTACACTTATGTTTGTATAGGCTTGTATGATTGTGGGAAAAGAACAATAGGAAAGAAGAAGAGAAGACATCTTTTCTGTCTTTTTGTGTGTTTCTTTTTCCAGTGATGGTAAACTCTTCTTATATTGGTAAGATGAAAACTGAAATTTTAATAAAAGAATCATACTACAATAAAAGCCAAAGAGAAGGGTTTATTTAAGAGGATGGTTGAGTACACAAGAAAAAATCGCTCATGGGAAAAATTTTCTTCATTTTTCTTGGACATTTTCTCTTACAAATGAGTCTTAAAATCAACCAGTCAAAGCCTACTTAATAAAATACCAAATCCAATTCATAATAAACCTTTTATCAAACTCTGAGAGGATGGGAACAATCTCAACTTGATCAAGCATATCTATGAGAAACCTACAGGAAATGCCCTGCTTAATGGTAAAACATTTAAAATATTCCCACTGAAGCCAGGAACACACAGGAGGCTGCCATCAAGTTACTTATTTCTTATTTAACATTTGAAATGTGTCATGCTTTCTCCTTGTTTCTATCAACCCCCTATGCCTTTTGTTTGATTCACCAAATTTTCTTTGATCTACTTTTTCCTCAATCTGTTTGAAATTTTGCATTCTAGTTCAGTTCATTTAGTGCTTACCAATGGGTTCACATACTTTAAACTGTTTTGAGTTCCATTGTTCCTTCATATTCAGCATCTATAAAATCTCCAGAAACTAGACAAGAATTTTAGTAATTTTCAGCTCCTCCTGAACTTCCCCACCCCCCACATTTCTATGTTAATGTCTTCTGGAATTTTAATTCCAGGTTATTCATCTTTCTTCCAGAATCATACCTATTTAAACTTAATAATACAATTTACTATTTTCCTTGCTTACTGTTCCTTCTTGCATCCCACATATTCCTTCTGAGTTCTTTTTTTTTTTTAATACTGGCTGAGAAACATCTGTGCTTTCACTGCAGGTAACAGAAAACTCAACTCAAACAAACTGGCTTTATTAGCTTGTGGACAATAGGATTCAGAGGAAGCTCATGCTTCAGGTCCAGTTTTATTAGTGTTCAGGCTTGTTTTCTCATTGCTCTACCCTCCTCCCATCCCTCCACTCTCCGGAGCTGGTGAATTGGCTGCAGGAGTTCCAGAACCTCCTGTCTATGCACCACCTGGTCCTGAACTCAAGAGCATCTCTGACTGATTATAGAACCCTAGACTCAAGAGTTATTTACTCCCCAAGCTTTGAGGATGTCACCCCATTGCTTTCTTAGATTTATTGGAGCTGCCAAGGAAAGTCTGATGTCAGACTAACTGTTTTCCTTGTAGGTCTCATCTCACAGGTGATTTTTGGAACTTTCTCTGCACCATACTTCATCCAGGTGTATGTGATTGTTGCATCCTGCTCAGGATTCATGTCTTTCTTCAGTGTGGGGAAATTAGCCAAATTTCATATATTATTACTGTCCAAGTGTCCTGTGCCTCTTGATAGAACTCCTGTGTTAGACATCCCAACTTTGGGAGCTATTGTCAGTGTGAAATACTTTTCAAACCTTACACCTTCCTATAGACACTGGGGAGGGTATGTGCTCTGGTAAGCGCTGTGAATTGTGCAAGACTGTTGAATCTCAGATCTGTACCTCTGAAACAAATAATGCAATATATGTTAAGGAAAAAAAGAAGAAGAAGAAGAAGGTAGCGGGAGGGGAAGAATGAAGCGGGGGAAATCAGAGGGGTAGACAAACCATGAGAGACGATGGACTCTGAAAAACAAACTGAGGGTTCTAGAGGGGAGGGGAGTGGGAGGATGGGTTAGCCTGGTGGTGGGTATTGAGGAGGGCACATTCTGCATGGAGCACTGGGTGTTATGCACAAACAATGAATCATGGAACACTTCATCTAAAACTAATGATGTAATGTATGGGGATTAACATAAGAATTAAAAAAAAAACAAAAACCTTACACCTTCCTTTTGCCACATTCTGGAGGCTCTGTCTGCCCAAACAACTAGTTTACTGATTTGTACCTCAGTCCTGTCCATTCTGCAATTCAAATCACATAATTTTGTGTTCCAACAACCTTACGCTTCATCTCAAGCATTTCTAATTGGCTTTTTATGTGACGTGCATACTATTATGTCAGAGATAGCCTATCATCCCATATCTCTCTGAGGATATTAATTATACTCTTTAAAAGTCTTTTTCTGGGGCGCCTGGGTGGCTCAGTTGGTTAAGCGACTGCCTTCGGCTCAGGTCATGATCCTGGAGTCCCTGGATCGAGTCCCGCATAGGGCTCCCTGCTCAGCAGGGAGTCTGCTTCTCCCTCTGACCCTCCCCCCTCTCATGCTCTCTCTCTCTATCTCATTCTCTCTCTCAAATAAATAAATAAAATCTTTAAAAGTCTTTTTCTGAATGTTCTATTGGTTCTTATTTCCTTGGATGTGACTTCTCCTTTTTTGCTCCTTCACTGTGTTCGTTTTTCTAAAACATTTCGTGGTTATACATCTCAGGATTGGAAAAATGGTAGTTGTGGGGGCATACAATAGACTGAATGTGTCTTCCCAAAATCCATAGGTCGAAATCCTAACTCCCAGTATGATGGTATTAGGAGATGGAGCTCTCATAGATGGGATTAGTGTCCTTATAAAAGGGATGCCAGATAGCTCCCTCACGCCCCCAGCCATGTGAGGACATAAGACAGCTATCTATAAACTAGAAAGGGGTTTCTCACAAAGAATCTGTTGGTGATCTGGGACTTCTAGCCTCCAGAACTGTGAGATACAAATGTCTGAGGTTTACAAATCACCCAGACTGTGCTATTTATTATAGCAGCCTGAATACACTGAGACAGAGGAGGACAAGAGGAGATTGTGGATTTATTTCAGTAAGTATTGAGGAACAAAATGCATGTACATCTTTGATAAAACAAAAGGAAGAGACAGCAGAGGGGCATGGGCAGCGTACATGTGACCCTGCCAGGATCCTGGAGGAGACTTGCAGTCTCAGTCTGGACAACATGAGGTAAAGGCTAGGAATGGGAGGAGTGAGTGGGGACAGAAATGGGGACTTGGGTTCTGGCTGGGAGAAACACCCAGGTCAGAACAGGAGCTGGTGGCAAGTGATGGAGGTCAGTGTGCAATGTGGGTGAAAAATTCTGGGACCCCGTACACAAAGGTACCAGAAAGGGTCTGTGTGAAGAGCAAAGTTGAGCCCTCCAAGGGTCTGAACCCTAAGCAGGGATAGATGGATGAAGTTGGGGAATTTGTGAGAACCCAATACCCAGAGGCATTGGGTAGCTCTTGCAGTCCTGCCCCAGGCTGGATTGCGTGGAGGCAAGGGCCTTGCAGCCCATCTCTGTGCACTGTCGCTGTTTCTGTAAGAGGGAAGGATGGGGTCCGCCTGGCTTCTGGCTCCACATGGTGGCTTGGCTCTTCACCATGGTCCGTATCCACACGGAGACCTGGTCTCAACATGCGTCTTGGCCTCACCTGGAGGCCAGGGTCTCTGCTAAGGTTTGTCTCCCTAAGGTGGCTTCTTACTGCCTGCTGACTTCTTCTCCCACGGTGGCCTTGGCTTCTCTCTCTATGATGAGCTGTGAATGCTGGCGTCTCATATCTGATAGGTTTCACATAAGCAAAGGGTTTCAAGGGATGGCCTGGCTTCACGGGGCCATCTGCTTTCGTGGTGCCTTCACCTTCCATACCAGAGCAGTCTAGCTCCCGAGAATGCACATCTGAGGCAAAACAGAGAGGCAGAAAGTGGGAAGAAGAAATCAGAGCTTTTCCAGGAAGCTTTGGGGCCAGGAGAATGGGGGGAGGGTATGAGGTGGAGACCCCCTCTGCCAAGGACCTGTTATGTGTAGTACTTTCCACTGGTCATTTCATTTGGCCCTCCCCACCACCTGTCCAGAGAGGTAATTGCCATCCCCATTTTACTGATGGGTAAACTGTCTCTAGATTCAATTTAAATTCACTAGATTAAATTTGAATCAAAGTGACAGTCCCTGCCCTCACCAAGCTTAAACTTCAGTAAAAAAGACCAATAGAACAAAACAAAACAAAAAAAAGTAATGTCACTGATAGGTGATAAGTTGGAAGGTAAAGGATTTTGGATATAACAAGGAAGGTGGTTTGGAATCCAGAGTGCCTGGAATTCTACCTTTTTTTTTTTTTTTAAGATTTTTGTTATTTTTAAGTAATCTCTACACCCAACATGGGGCTCGAATTCACAACTCTGAGGATCAAGAGTTGCACGCTCCGCCAACTGAGCCAGCCAGGTGCCCCATGGAATTTCATCTTAACTTACTTGTGATGGGTCTCAATTTCCTTTTTCATGAATTGATATGATACACCAACCCCTGGGGTGTTACAAAGACTTGGTTACTACAAGCAAGTGCTTAGATTAGTGTCATCAGAGCATGTACTTGGGGACAGGAGGAGTTAACAAAATGCTGTAAGTCAGGACCTCAGGAATGAGCAGGATTTAGCAAAGCCAAGGCAGAGTGCGGCAGGAGAGGATTCCCAGCGGGGGAGACTGAGGGCAGGCTTCCAGAACTAAAAGAAGCCTAGACTAGCTATAGGATAGCACAGCAAGAGGGAGAAGCTCATAAGGACCCCTTTAAGCTAAGTCAAGTTTTAGTTTATGCTAAGATCAAAGGAGAGCTATTGAGAGGTTTCAAGGAAGGGAACAAGTCATCATGTTTGGACTTTGGAAAGTGAAGGACATAGAAGGGAAGGGAGTGTGCCTAGAGGCGGGAAGGCTGGGGAGAGCTGCAGCCATCTGGGGAGATGTGAAGAGGTAAGCAAAGGCAGCAGGAGCCCAGGGATACCCTGAAGGCAGGCTGGATGAAAGGGGGCGTCTGGGGCCCCAACTGACCCTGACTATCTGTTAAGCACACCCCCGCTGCCATTTGCTTTCCCCCAACAGAGAGGGCATGAAACTGTTTACCCAAGGTAGAGTTCAAGATGCAAGTTTGGATGACAAAAATGTGTTCAGTATTGGACTTATGATGATGAGGTGTTTGTGTTTTCCAAGTGGAGATGTGAGTCTGGAGCTCAGTGGAGGGCTCTGCTGGAGCTGGATCTGAGTCTTCTACACAGAGTTGGTCATCACCACCATGGGGGCTGACAGGATCAGCATGAGAGAATGGAGGAACAGAGAACACCTCTGACAGAACCCTAAAGTCTACTGCTAACCTCTAATGGAAAGATAGAGAAAAAGCATCTTTCAGGACTACTAATGCAGAGGAAACTGGGAAGGTGCGCCCAGATCCAAGGTGGAGACAACAGATCAAGGAGCAGTGAACTGCCCACAAAGTTGGCTATGTGGGACAGAGCAGGCCTGCGATGTGGCCATTCTTGTTAGCCACCTGGCATGGGTGCGAACAGCATCAGGACAGTGGTGGGGACAGAAGTCAGCTTCCAGGGCAGTGCAGTAGGGAAGATGGCAGGTGAGTGATAGTGGTGAGTAGGGGACAGCAGGGGTGAGGCTTTTACCAGGGGTGGTTGAGTCACTGTTGGGAGGCATTACCGGAACACAAGGACCCAAGAATTAATAGTGTCAGGAATAAAGAACAACTCCAACAGACCCAGTATAATGGAACAAATTGAGAGTGTTTCAACAAATGCCCTCTTTCTCCATAATCATCATTCAAAAATTTAAAAAGCCAGGATCAGATCATCCCACTGGTGAATTTTTTTCCAGTTCTTGGCTAGAAAAGCTCAAACTCATATTAATACCTTAAATTAATTTCAGAATGGTCAGAGGACCCACAGCCCTGGGAAAGAGGGGGTGCATGCTCTGAGACATGGCCACAGCCCTGTTGCTGGTTCTTTTGACCCCATCTTCTCTGCATTCAGAAGTTGGCATAAACAGAAAGAAAGGGACACTATGGGAGAGTTTTGGAACTAAGGACAGATATAATAGTTAAAAACATTTGAGTTTTGGATTTTTAAGCATCAGAAATCAAAGTCCTGGGAGATCCAGGCATATCAAGTCTATGCTTTATTGAACATTCTTAAATGACTTATGTGGGCCCTGCAGAGCTATTTATATCTGCTCTCCCAAACTCAGGCTCAGAGCTCAGTGTGACTCCAGAAGCAACCAAGAATGGCCTGGGTGAGCTATAGGAGGGTTGGTGGATGGCAGGGGCTTTGCAGATAGGACCTAGAGGGTTCAGAGTGACCTGCATGGACTGATGGCCAGACACCAATAGAAACAGAAACAAGGGGTGGCTGTGTGAACCAAGGACTAGAGCACTCTTTCCAATCATGTGATAATATGTAAACCATGTTCCTTTTTGTTGACCTAGATTTGACTCCAGTATAAGTGGGGGAAGGGGGGTGCGGTGAGAGATCCTTAATTGACTAAAGAAAGTCTGAATTGATAAAGCCCCAAAATTCAGGAACACTAAAAATCAATAAGACAACCAAATAGAGAAAAAGCAAAAAGTAGTCATAGGCAATCCATAAAAGGGGAAAAGCTAACGGTCCCTATACATATAGGATGCTAAAGCTCACTTATAATGAAGCAATGCAAATTAAAGGAAAGATTGTGCCATTGTTATGCATCTGTCAGACTGGCAAAGTTAAAAAGATTTAGGACGCTCAGTGTATTAAGGGAAATATTATAGTGAACAATTTCACAATAGCTATAAAATTTTAACGCCCTCGAGAAAGACAACATGATGGAGGTACCTGGTTTATCATCATGAAGTGGCATCCAGCTACAGGAATGAAGACAGTGTGGTGTTCAAACAGAGATAAATGACTGAGCAATAGAATGGAATAGACAGCCCAGACTGAATACACATCTATGGAAATTTGGCTGAAGACAATGCTGAAATCTGAAGATTCTTTCCTGGGAAACCTGTGCAGCCTAAGAGAAAAGTCCTAAGAAACTGACACATGGGGTTCCCCAATTTGGCAGCCCAGCCACATAAGTTCTGTGGAACCTACAGTTAACAGGCCCCACTCATTGGTTCAGAGCTGCCATTTAGCTTCCCAGGGTCCCCTTTTCAATATGGGCAGCCAACAAGGGGTCATCGAACATTAGAGGAAGACTAACATGAGATAGGAAACTGATAATCAAACAGAAAGAAAGCAACTTGCAGGAAACAGTTCATGCCATCGGAGAAAATTTCACAAAAACATATCACTAATATCTTTTGAAAGAGATGATGCCCATGAACCAATTACAAGATGCTTCTTAAAGAAACATTCAGGAAAACAAAACAAAACAAAAACAGAGCCCTTTGAAATCAAAATTATGAGAGTAGACATTAAAATCTCTAAGGATATTTTGAAAGATAAAGTTGAGGAAATCTCCCAGAAAAGAGGACAAAAATGAAAAATAAGAGGCATAAAATATGAGAAAATTAGAGACATAATATTACCAAAGCTAACTATTTTTTAAAAATTGAGTTCTGGAAAGAAAAAGATCCTAAAAACTTCCAGAGAGAGGAGACAGAGAGAGACAGACAGAGAGAGAGAGAAGGAGGAAGTGTCTTCAAAATTTTGAGGGAAAAGGATTTCCCATCTAAAATTCAATACCCAACCAAACTATCACAAATCAGGAAGGGTAGAATAAAGACACTTTTGAATATGCAAAATCTCAAATTATTTTTTTTGGATGTATGTTTCCCTGGGAATGTTACCAAACCAAGAAAGAAAAAATAAACCAGACTAAGAGGGTATAAAATTCCAAAGTGGGGAAGGAATTCCCCAGATGATGGTGAAGGGAGATCCCAGGAGAGTGGCTTACAGTTGTCTGAGAGCAGCCAGCCTAGACTGGAGCAGATTAGAAGGGTATGGCAATGCCACCAGAAGGTGAAATTGATAGGATACTTGACTGTGTTTGAATTTAAACAACTGGGGAAGAGTCTGAGAATGGTTTAGTGGTCAAAAAGCAAATAATAGCCCAAGTATTGGCTATTGGAAAATTCAAGTCTTGGAAAATTCAAAAGTTATATAAGAGGGAAAGTGATCCTGATTGACTAGATGGCCCATTTTGAATAGTGAATTCTGCTGTGAGGTGGGGAGCTCGAGGTATGTGTGGGCTGGAGTAGGTGGGCAGGGGTGAGGATGGCGAGTGGTGAGGATGGTAAGAATGCTGGAACTATAGGTAATTACTCCTCTCCCATAGAGGGAAGACCATAAATAAAGTCTAAAATGGAAAAACAAGTTAGTGGTAGTGTAAGTATGGTATTTAGAGAACAGAGAGTAATGCTAAAAGAAACTGAACAGATTAAAATAGTTGTCTCTAAGGTGTGAGAAGTTGAGAAGGAGCAGGGGCTGCTGGTTTTCATAGTATGCCTTATGGGAATTTCTACATTACAGAATTAAATACCAAAAGTAAAATAAAAACCAGGAAAATATTAAAAAGAAAGTGACTGGCATTTGACTACCTTGATTAGGGGCCATTGAAGGAAGGCATTTGGGAAGTCCTCGCTTCTCCATGACGAATCTGCCCAAGAGATAAAATCAGGTGAGTTGGGGCTCAAACTGCACCCAATTTTCCCAAGCACCAAGCAGCAACCCAGTCTCCCTAGCACCAGTTCTGGTGGGCACTGCTGCCCCTGTACCCACCCTGCCTTCAAAGGGCCTGGCTGCCCAGGCAAGGAGCATGCTACACTGGCAGCTCAGGGGGATGCAGTGTGGAGAAGGAAGTTTGGGGGGCGGGGGGGGGACTGGGGAGACTCGACATATTAAACAGCTTTCAAAGAAGAGCCAGTAGGGATTGGCCTAGAGGTGTGCTCACTAATTTGTCCCAAATCCTCTAGGTAAAGGTCAAGGAAATGAAAAACTTTAGCCAAGTGGAAGAATTATCCCTCCCTTGGGGAAAAGAGAGAAGGAAGTTGGGGAGAAGAAGGAGGAATGTAGGGGCAATTCAGGAAGTTGTCCCTGGCTTTTCTAGGGCACTGGAATATGCAAGATTGAGTCTGTCCCCACCTGGACAATACAAAATCTACAGGTCCCCCAGGGGCATAGGACACATACCTGACCTGCTGTTGAATTCTTTGCAGCCAGCTCTGGAAGCCTGGAGAGTAGGATCCCCTTCCAAGAAGACAGGCCCAAGGGGTTAGGGGTCCAGAAGTGTCCACAGGTCACAACAGTAGCTCAGACCTCAGTGTTCACACATTCTTCCTACAGGCCTCCAGGAAGCCCACTGTTGCTTTTTCATCCCAGTCCCCTTACATAAGACAGTGGGTGTCACCCTGGCATGTGATTGGATAGAAGTGGGTGGTGGGCAAAGCCAAGGTGGGTGGGACCAGCTTGACTTGGGAGGAGTTTATTGGACTAGAGTTTTCCATTCGCCAAATGGGCCCACCATGATTAAATCGTTCATAGATGTACATGCCCAGTTGGCTGATCTAATCATTACAGAAAAATGCATAGTTACAGTTGTGTTAAGTGCCAGTAAAAGGGAGGTGTGGTGCCATAAGAGTGACTAATGGGACTAGATTAGGTTTGGGGCTGAGTGTCAAAGAGAGGGATATTTGGGCTGAAATTGGAAGGACTGGTAACACATGAACCAGGTTGGGTAGGGCAGGGAGGGGAGGACAGGTGGGGAAGAGTACCTGAGAGGGAGAAGGGAGCCCAGCCCATTCCAGGAATGGAGAGGAGGCTGGCCCAAACTGAGGGGGTGGTGGGAGATGAGGTGGGAAAACCCCCCCCCCAGGTGCTGCTTTTGTTCTAAGGGCAACAGAAAACCACAGGAGAGTTTTAGGCAGAGGGAGATGCCCTTGATGAGATTAACATTCCATAAGAGATCATCCTGGCTGTGAAGTGGAGAGCTCACCGAGAGTGCTAAGATTAAATCAGGAGGAGAAAGGAGGCCACTGCAGTCCTCTGTTTTGAGATAGTGTCTTATCAAACTAGGGCTGTGAACAGCAGTGAAGGGAGATGTTCCATAGTTAGAGAGGAATTTACAGGACAAGAACCAAAGTTGTGATGGTCTGGACATACCCTGGAGGGGAAGGAGACTGCCAAGTTGGTAGTGCTGTTTATTAAGATGGAAGATGTGCCAGAAACCTGCTCTAGCGGGAGGATTGTGAGCTTGGTTTGCACATGCTGGGTTGAAGGAGCTTTTGAGCAACAAAGTGTGAGAATGTCAAGTGGCAATTTCTGGGTCTGGAGTTACAGAAGAGGTTGGGACTAGAGATCTGTGCATGAGACATATGTCATTGGCATTTAAGCCTACAGGTATGAACACAATGGTCTAGGAGAGAGATATGCCAGGACACAGGATGGAAACCATAGGGTTGTTTTAAAAATTCTTCTAAAAATAGTTTATAAATAATGTAATTCCACTAAGACTCCCAATGTTATTTTCTCTTCTTCTTTAAAAAATCAACTTTATTGGGGCGCCTGGGTGGCTCAGTCGTTAAGCGTCTGCCTTCGGCTCAGGTCATGATCCCAGCGTCCTGGGATCGAGCCCCGCATCGGGCTCCCTGCTCTGCAGGAAGCCTGCTTCTCCCTCTCCCACTTCCCCTGCTTGTGTTCCCTCTCTCGCTGTGTCTCTCTCTGGCAAATAAATAAATAAAATCTTAAAAAAAAAAAAATCAACTTTATTGAGGTATAATCAACACATAATAAAACACATCCATTTTAAGCACACAGTTCAATTTTTGATAAATGCATACACTTTGGGCAACCACCACCTCAGAAAGTTCCCTTGGCCATTTTGTAGTCAATCCCCCTCCCCCAACCTCACCCCAGGTAACCAGTGATCTGCTTTCTATCACTGCAGATTAATTTTGCCTATTCTAGAATTTCACATTAATGGAATCATACATATGTATTTTTTAAAAGATTTTATCTATTTATTTCAAAGAGAGGAGGGAGGGGCAGAGGGAGAGGGAGGGAGAATATCTCAAGCAGACTTCCTGCTGAGCACAGAGCCTGACACAGGGCTCCATCCCAGGACCCTGTGATCACGACCCCAGCTGAAATCAAGAGTTGGATGCTCAACCCACTGAGCCACCCAAGAGCCCCATACATATGTATGTTTATGTCTGGTTTCTTTTGCTCAGCATAATGTTGTTGAGTTCCCTCTATGTTGTAGGATGTATGGGTAATCCTTTCCTCTCTACTGCTGCATAGTATCCCATGGCCTGAATATAGCACAGTATGTTTATCCATTCACCAGTTGATGGACATTTGGGTTGTTTCCAGTTTGGGGATATTATGAATAAAGCTGATGTGAAGATCCATGTGCAAATCTTTGGGTGGATATATGTTTTCATTTTACTTGGTTAAATATTTAGAAGTGGGACTTCTGGGTCAAATATCAAGTGTTTGTTTAACTTTATAAAAGCTTTTGAAACTATCAAACTGTTCTGAAGTGGTTGTACCATCTTATATTCCCTCCAGCAATGTGTAAAGGGTCTACTTCCACATCCTTGCAGCCCTTGGTAGTGTCCGTCTTGTTAATTTTAGTCTAGTGTCGGTGGAATGGGGTCTTATTGTAGCTCTCATTTACATTTCCTTGATGACTAGGGATGTACTTATTTTTTTAAGTAAATGTTTTTGTTTTAGAATAGTTTAAACTTACAGAAAAATTGTGGAGATAGTACAGAGCTCCCATATACCCCACATCCACTTTCCCCTCTTATTAACATTTTACACTGTATTACATTTGTCACAATTAATGGACTGATATTGATACATTATTATTAACTAAAGTCCATATTTGATTCAGTTTTCCCTAATTTTTACCCAATGTACTTTTTCTATCTGAAGATCCCATCCAAGATACCTTGGCAATTAGCCCTGGCTCCACTTGCCTGTGACAGTTTCTCACACTTCCTCTGTTCTTGCTGACTTTGACAATTTTGATGTATATTTTTTAAGGATTTTATTTTATTTATTTATCAGAAAGAAGGAGCATGCTCACAGGCAGGGAGAGCAGCAGGCAGAGGGAGAAGCAGGCTCCCTGCTAGAGCCCAATGCAGGACTTGATCCCAGGACCCTGGGATCGTGACCTGAGCCAAAGGCAGATGCTTAACTGACTGAGCCACCCAGGTGTCCCCGACTTTGACAAGTTTGAAGAGTAGTAGTCAGGTATATTGACAGGTGTCCTCTATTGGAATTGTCTAATGTTTTTCTCATGATTAAACTGTGATTACGTACTTTTGTGAGAAGACCACAGAGGTAAAGTATCATTCTCATAACATCATATGGAGGGTACACACTATCAACAGGTCTGTCATTGTTGGTGTTGACCTTGACCCTGGCTGAGGTCATGTTTGTCAGGTCTCTCCACTGTGAGGTTTCTCTTTTCCTCCTTTCCACGCTATCGTCTTTGGAAGAAAGTCACTGTGTACAACCCACACTTAAGGAGAAATGAGTTATGCTTCATTTCTTTGGGGCAGGGGAGTATCTACATAAATGATTTGAACTTCTTTTTTTTTCTTTTTTTTTTTAAAGATTTTATTTATTTATTTGACAGAGAGAGACACAGCGAGAAAGGGAACATAAGCAGGAGGAGTGGGAGAGGGAGAAGCAGGCTTCCTGCGGAGCAGGGAGCCCGATGCGGGGCTCGATCCCAGAACCCTGGGATCATGACCTGAGCCGAAGGCAGACGCTTAACGACCGAGCCACCCAGGTGCCCCTGAACTTCTTCTTTATGGGAGATTTATTTGTCTATTCTCATCTAGTTATTCGATCATTTATTTATATTGATAGGAACTTATGAGAGTTTATTTCCTACTTTGAGTTATAATGCAATACTACATTAATTATTTTGTTACCCTGAGGTTTCAGCTTTGGCCACTGGGAGCTTTCAGTTGGCACCTGTGTCTTTTGGACATGCCCTCATCATTGTGGCTTTTGTTTGGTTTAGTTTCATTTTGGTTTTGAATGTCTCCTTACTTTTTTTTGCACCACAAGATGTTCCACACTCATATATTCCCCATCCTTATTGGGTTTTCATGTGCTTATTGACCATATCTAGAAATCCTTTTGTGAAGTACCTATTCAAAAATTTTACCGTTTTATTTTTGAGTTGACTTTCTATTATTGAGTTGTAAGAATTCTCTATGTGTTATGGATACAAGTCCTTTGGTGGATATATGTATTGTGAGTATATTCTCCCAGTCTGCGGCTTGCCTTTTCATTGTCTTAACAGTGTCTACCAAAGAACAGAATATTTTAATTTTAATGAAGCCCAATGTCTCAGGTTGAGATTTCCAGGGAGCTAAATCTGAAATGGAAATTAGGGCTCAGGAGGTTGATGAGGGTGCCTTTTAGGGGTGTGGTAGGGAAAGAAGCAGGACTAGGCAGTCTCAACATTATGCTTCCACTGACCTGTGGGAACCCACAGCTGTCTGTGGGGGTTGAGAGCCAGCTGCCTGGTGCAATTCTAGCAGCTGGGCTCATAAATCCTCTATTTCTGAGGAAGTGTCTGGGCAGCAAATCACAGTGCCCACCACATAAAATGTATCAATATTTTCTTGTATAATTCATAGTTTTTTGGTGCCCCATCTAGGAGATATTTGCCCACGCCAAGGTGATGAAAAGTTTTTCCTATATTTTCTCCTAGAAGTTTTATGGTTTTAGCTTTTGCCTTTAGGTCAATGACACATTTGTGCTCATTTTTGTTCAGGGCATGAGGTAAAGGTTAAGTTTTGCACAATTACATATGAATATCCAGTTTGCTCCAACACCATTGTTAAAATCAATGCTGTTTTTTTTTCTTTCATGAAACTGGATGAAATAGTTTTAAATTTTATATGGAGAATTAAGTTCAGGGAAAAAAAGTCATGAACATTTATGAGAAAGAACCTTCCCCAACAATCAGAATAGTGTGGTATGATTAGGCAAATTAGTGGATGGAATAGATCAGAAATATGTAACAGCTAACAATGGCAACTAACATTTATTGAGTGCTTGCTACATGCCAGGCATTGTTACAGCACTTCTCATATATTCATACATTCAGCCTCCCAAAAATGTTAGCATGTAGGTGCTACTGTGTTTTTTAAAAAGATTTATTTATTTATTTTTATAGAGAAAGAGAACAGGGGGAGGGGCAAGGGAGAGAATCCCAAGCATATTCCCCACTGAGCATGGAGCCCATCATAGGGCTCTATACCATAACCCTGAGATCTTGACCTGAGCTAAAATCAAGGGTCAGATCCTTAACCAACTGAGCCACCTAGGCACCCCTGTAAGTGCTGTTATTCTCATCTTACAATGAAGAAACTGAGACACAGGACAATTAAGTAGCTTGTCTAGTGTGGATGGATCAGGATTTGAACCTGACTCTCTTGTTCAAGGGCCCCAAGTCTTAACCTCTTCATTATATTGTTGACATCTGTAAGGGAAATTAATATCAAACCAAGATCATATTTTGATTTGATTGGAAATGTGTGTATTGGTTTCCATTTGCTGCTGTAACAAATTACTACAAACTTAGTGACTTAAAGTAACACAAATATATTGTCTTTGTGCTGTTGTGAAATTTTATTTTATATGCTCACATACCCTCTATAATTCTGCCCACTTTTGGTTGTGGTGCCTGTGTATCTGCCTGTCTGGTCTCCAGTTGGTGGAATTACCTTCTGTATATTCCTAATTCTGAGCATCTTTGAACTTTGCATAATGTGGCTTCATTCCAGCTTTTGTTGTAGGTCTATAATTTGTTGATTGTATTTAACTAAAAAGTTCTGTTGTGATGCTTACTGTATTATGAAGCCCCTAGGTCATGTGATGGGTATGCTATAAATCAATAAATAATGACTTAGAGGCTGGGAAAAAAGATCTGGGGGCCAGAAGTCCAAAATAGGTCTCTGGGGACCAGAAGTCCAAAATAGGGGGCCAGAAGTCCAAAATAGGTCTCTTTGAGTTGAAATCAAGGTGTCAATGGGCTTTGTTCCCTCTGGAGGCTCTAGGGGAGAATCTGTTTCCTTGCCTTTTCCAGCTTCTAGAAGCTGTCTGCATTCCGACTCATGGCCATGCCCTCCATCTTAAAAGCCAGCAGTGTAACAAAAAACATTCTAGGGGTCCCCCATGCTGATTAACTGGGGAGCAGGTGAAATTAAGAGGAATTTGAAGATATGTCTTTCACCAGTTGCAAAAAACATATTTTCTTCTCCCATTTTTGAAAAATAATTTCATAAAAGGTTTTTTCTTCTTTTATGAATTTTTGTGTACCATTTAAGGAAAACTGTGTATAATGAAAATTTCCAAATATATCTACAGAAAAATAGAGGCGAATATGTTGGCTCCCTATGTGCCCATCACCCAGCGTCAATAGTTACCAACACATGGCCAATCCTACTTCATCTCTACCCAGCTACTCCTTCAACACTAGGTTATTTTGAAGCAACCCCAGGCACCATGCCTTTTAAACCATAAATATTTCATTATGTATTTCTAAAAGGTAAGAGCTCTTTTCATAAAACATAGCCATGGTAAGGGTGTTTCAATAAAATAAAAGAAATGAAGAGGATCCAGTTAAGAGAAGGGGATTAAAGATACAAGAGACAGAGGAAATAATCAGAATCTGAGATTGAGGTGAGTGTGTGTATTTGTCACTGGGGCTGTCACCTAGTGGTTTCTATTTTCTCTGTGCAGGTAGGAGGGGAATGCTGGGAAAGAAATATATTAGGGTAATTAGTGTGAGCTGTCACAACAGAAATCCCCCTCCTCAAATCCCAGTGGTTTTATTCAGTCAAGGTTTATTTCTCATGTGAAAGCCAGTGTGAGTTGGGGAGTCTTTCCACCTGAAACACACGGGCTCCATTTAACTTCCAGTCCCATATCACTGACCACCTCCGGTCACATGGCTAAAATAAGTGCCCATGATAGGGAGGAGGACCTGGATATTAGATGTGGACCAACTTGTTATCCCACAGGGGATCTTTAGTGAAAGAAATCATTTTGGAACTTTTAACCACTTCAATAAGACACACACACAAACACACACTTTTTAAACAAATGTATCCTTTAGAGAGGTGCTATAGGGCAGGGGTTAACTAGAGTGGTTATACCTGGGTTGCAGTTCCAACTCTACTATGTATGACCCTTGGTGAATCATCTAACTTCTCTAAACCTTAATGTATCCATTTGCACAATAGAGATTAGTAATGGTATCCACATTACAGAGATTTTTCCCAGGATTATTTGAAATAATGGATGAAATAATGAAACAATAATGGATAATATTGTTTGTAGGCAAACAAATATTAATTATTATTTTTATAAGTAATTTATTATATAAATAAAATAAAAATAAATAAATAAAATTTAAAAATAAATATAAAAATAATTTATTAATTATTATTTTTTTAGCATGTTCAAGTGATATTGTCTATCTAGGAAACCCAAGAATAAGAAAATTAAGAAAAGTCTTTAGTTACAAATTTAAATGTAAGAAGCTCAATTACCTTCTATATACCATTAATAACCAACAACATGGCAGAACAAGCCAATGTGGACACTGCCCTTCATACACATACACACAAAATATAAATGTTAGAAAATGTATAAATATAGAGCTGGCATTGAAACACCAAACAGGGAATCCCCATGTGTCATTAATAAAATAGTTGATTTCATGGTGACCTTCATAAGTATTGGTTCAGAAATAAATCTTCAGGGTCAGAGGTAGAGGGTTTTAATGCTCTCTCCGGAATGGAGATTTGCTCTTGCAACCCGCATGTTTCAGAGCCAGAGAAGAGACTTCAGTTGAGAACTGGGATCTTGGCAAAACTGTCCTTTGGTGATGGGGAACTAAAGTAAATCTTCCAGCAGCCCAGAGAAGGAACAAGGAAGCTTAGGTCTACTCAGGCTTTAGATAAATTCTAGGGTCCTAATCATGGTGTGAGGTCTCAATTTATTATACTAAACAAATGTTACAGAAATCCCAAAGACAAGATATCAATTAAAAAAAAATCTTACCCAGTAGCCATGAATTAATGAGGCTAATTAGCTGAAGAAAACAAACATTTGCTTTATAGTAATACTTCTGCAACACAGAACATGAGAATTCCCAAAAGAAAAAAATAATAATTCTTGGTCAAGATGAGCTCATAAGTGAAAACTATAAATCTCAAGGCCAATCTTACTTATATATCCATGCTCACCTCCTCAACACTGGACTCCCATGAAGCAAACCCTAGACATCATGCCATTTCAATCATAAATATTCCAATATATATCTCTAAAAGATAAGAACTCTATCTAAAAGATAGTGAAGTGAGTCTCTGAGTGGAAGATTCAGGAAAAAAAAGAAAGAAAGAAAGAAAGACTAGCATACCAAGAAATTGAAATAACAAATTGGTCAGAAGTATAAAGTAATATGCTTAAAATTATTAATGAGATAAAATAAGGAATAGAAGGCTTGAACAAAAACAGGGAGATATGAAAGAAACAAAAACACAGAGCTTTAAAAATGAAGCAAATGCGGGGCACCTGGGTGGCTCAGTTGGTTAAGCGACTGCCTTCGGCTCAGGTCATGATCCTGGAGTCCCGGGATCGAGTCCCGCATAGGGCTCCCTGCTCAGCAGGGAGTCTGCTTCTCCCTCTGGCCCTCCTCCCTCTCATGCTCTCTGTCTCTCATTCTCTCTGTCCCAAATAAATAAATAAAATCTTTAAAAAAAAAAAATTAAGCAAATGCAATTTCAAGAAATATAGTCATTGAAATTTAAAATTAAGTGGATATGACAGAGTTTAAAGGTACAGAAATTCAAGCACACGCCAGATGGAGAGGCGGAGAAGTGGAAAAAATGAAAGAGGTTAAGAGACATGCAGGAGGAATGGAAAGCATCCAGCATACACCTGAAAGGAGGGAGAACAGGCAACATTCAGAGAAAACAGAGCCAAAGATTCTCTGGAATGGAGTAAGACTGGAATGCTCAGAGCGAAGAATCAGAAATTGCAAGCAGGATAAAAAAAATAAGAAATTTACACCCAAACATTACTTGAGCAAAACTGCCAAAAACAAAAGGCAAAGAGAAAAAGCAGAAAAGTAACCAGACCAAGAAAAAGGAAACATATTATCTAAAAACAACTAATCGACTGATAAAGATTTCTTACTGGCATCAGGGGAGAAAGGAAGGCAATGTAATAATACCTTCAGAGCGCTGAGAAGATAACTGTCAACTCAAACTCCCCTACCCAGCCAAACCATCCGTTGAGAAGCTAAAATAAAGAATTTTTAAAAAAAATATGCACAAAATTTATAGCTACATCCAGACTCTTGCTAAAAGAAGTTCTAAAGGATGCTGTCACGAACAAAAAAAAAAAAAAAACAAACCCTCCAAAGGAAGGCATAAGACTCAAGAAGCAATTATGAATAAGTAATTGATAGATAAATGAAAAACCCACATAAGACTTCAGCATAAAAAATAATGAGACTGGGGAGGGGCACTTATAAATCAGAGTTAAACTCCTGAGCACCGTGATGTGGCAGATGTGACAACGGTGGAAAAAGCTAAAGCACTGGAAGGCTGGGTTTTTTTAAGTGTTGCTGCACATTCAAATCACTTGAGAAGTATTTTAAACGCCTGGTGCCCAGACTGTGTTCCATACCAACTAGGAACTTCTGGAAGTGGAAGCCAGGACACACAATCTTTTCTAATCTCCTGGGTGATGCAATGTGCAACTTGCCTGAGTTGGTACTGCTTGCCAACCTTGGCTGTCCTGGAAATCACCTGAAGAGTTTCTAAACCACTGAAGCCTGGGTCCTGCCCCCAAGGATCGGGATGGAACATGGCCAAAGGGAGACCCTCACAAGGAAGTCACAAGCTTCACTCCCTAGTGGAGGGATCTTTTCCACAAAAATAATGAGCCACGGGAGCACCCCAGACATGGGAGATGGAGCTTGGGTTATTTCTTAACCATTCAGATTTCAGTCTCTCAATTCCACAGCCCATGGTGCAAAAGCAATGAAGTTGTTGCTGTGACACGGGGTTCTGTTTAATGTTACAGGCATCCTGCAAGGGCTGCTGAGTAGTAATTTGGTCTGCCACCAACCAAGAAAATGATAAGGACTTGGAGAAAACAAGAAGAGCAGCTTTCAGCTGCTAGATGTGGCAAACACAATAATTATATGTTTTCCCTTTTAAAAAAAACACTTTAATATACTTTCAATACACATATATAAAAAGTACTTAAATGTTTTTCTCCCAATTTTTTTTTTCTCTCTAAAATTGGCATGTGGCACACTGTCTTCTGGCTCTCGAAAAGATGTCAAATTAACATGGGGCCACTGCTCCCCAAAATAGCCTTGGAGATGTCACCAAAGGCAGATGGGAGGTCAATGGATTTGTCAAACCAATGCTAAAACAGTGAGAACCCCCACCCGCACTCAGAGCAACTAGCTGGGACTCATCCTAGTGAATGGGTGGGGAGATTGAGCACTGGGAGCCTGAGGGAAAGAGGGCTGCCCTCCTTGATGGAGAGAGGTGGGGAGGGGTGCTGGTGCTCACTCTAGTCCCACCACATTGTCTTGAATAAACCATAGCCTGCTGATCCCCTCAGTAAGGCAGAAAGACAGCACTCAGCCAAATGGGCTCATCTGGAATACACATGAGACTCTTGCAAATCAGAGAGAAAAAGACAGGAAATCCAAGAGAACAATGAGCCAAAATATGAAGAACCATCCACTGAAGGGGAACAGAGAACAAGAGGGAGTGGTGCTCAATGCTTCCAGTTCTTAAATTAAAACATCACATTAATGAGATGCAACTACATACCCATCAGATTGCAAAACTGAGAAAATTTGATAATATGAATGCTGGAGAGAAGAACAAGCTGGAAGAATTTAGTATGATAAGGTATGAGTAGCTCTGTGACACTGCAACCCACCCTCCAGTGTATTAATCCTGGTGAAAATCACGCATGGATAAGAAACAGGAAAGAGAAGGTTCTTCTACCACAGTATTATTTATAGGGCTGGGAGGGCTGAGGCAACCTATACGCTCATAGCTGGGGAAGTGGATAAATAAACATGGCGCTGTGAACTGTGGAACACTATGGAGCAGTCCAACACGTTAGACTACACGTGTGGAGAGTCATATGGACAGATCTTAAAACACATCCTGTTGGGTTAAAAAAGGGGAGGAGTACAATTAGACCTGTTGGACATTACCATTGATGTAAGTCGAAAATGCATACTCAAAGCAACATTACCTGTTTTTCAAAAGTACTTGCATTTCTCAACACATAAACCAGAGACATGGCATTGGGTGCCTCTGGGGGAGGCAAGGAGGGGAAAGGAATCAAGGATGAAGGGAAAGCAAAATCACGCCAGACAGAGCCTTGCAGGGAATGATGACCAGAGCAAGCCACGATCTGAGGGATGTGACTACCTTAACCTCTGTTCCTGAGGTCAAATGTTTTAAATTAAATAAAACAGGATGATTTTTGTGCAGTCATGTGCCTGGTACATCTGCAAGTATGGCAATCCTTTCCTTTTTCAGCCCATCAGAATGGCCGCTTTTATAGAGGTTAGATCCTCCCGAGTTTCTTTCTGGGTCAAGCATTCCATTTCATCAATTTGTTTTTACAAACAAAACCACCACATTTTTTTTAAGGTTGTGGCCTTATGTGTTTTAATAGCAGTTTTATAAATTCACCCCTTGATTGTCTTTTCCCAAGTTTACTTAGTTATTCTTCCTCTTTCATCCACATTGCTTTGTGATCAATTTTTCACTTTGGAAAAAAATCCTATTGGGGATTTTGAATTATGTTAAAATTAGTAAATTGGCTAAGGAAGAGTTGACATATATTTTTAAATAAACTTTTTACTCTAGAGCAGTTTTAGATTTACAAAAAAATTACAAAGATAGTACAGACAGTTCTCCTATGCCCCACACCCAGTTCCCCATTACTAACCTCTTACCTTAGTTACAATGAATGCACATTTGTTACAATGAATATAACAATATCAATACATTATTATTAACTAATGTCCATAATTGATTGGAATTTCCTTAGTTTTTATGTAATGAAATTTTCCCGTCCCAGGATCCCATGTTAACAGTTGTCAGGTTTCCTCAGGCTCCTCTTGGCTGGCACTTTCTCTCAGACTTCCCATATTTTTATGACCTTGACAGTTTGGAGGAACACTGGTCAGTGATTTTATAGAATGTCCCTCAACTGAGATTTGTCTAATGTTTTTCTCATGATTAGACTGGGGTTATGTGTTTTTGTAAGGTGCCACTTTTATCATGTCTTATCAAGGGTGCATGCAATCAACATGATATATCACTGGTGATATTGACTTTGATCACCTGGCTAAGGTCGTGTTTCAGATTTTAGCCATTCTGATGTGTCTGTAATGATACCTTGTTTTAATTTGCATTTCCCTAGTGACAGAGGATGGTCAGCATCTTTTTATATGCCTATTAATCACAACATTAAAAAAATATGTTAGGGGCGCCTGGGTGGCTCAGTCGGTTAAGCGTCTGCCTTCAGCTCGGGTCATGATCCCTGGGTCCTGGGATCGAGCCCCGCGTCCGGCTCCCTGCTCAGTGGAGAGCCTGCTTCTCCCTCTCTCTCTGCCTGCCTCTCTGCCTGCTTGTGCTTTCTCTCTCTGTGTCAAATAAATAAATAAAATCTTAAAAAAAAAAATATGTTAGATGCTCTTATCTAGAAATAGAGTTCTCCATTGATTTTTTTTGGCAAAATATAGTAAATTTATTTATAACATTCTTCAATTTTTTTAGTAAATGTTATTTTCAAACATTTTTAAAAATCCTTAAACATTTTAGTATTTACTATGCCTATAGTGAATGGGATCTCTTTGATGGCACTTATCCAATTGGTTTCATGTATGAGAATCACACCTCTTATTTATGGTTCATATGTAATTGCAGTAGCTAGAAACTGCAGGAAAATGTTAAGTAAAAATGATGAAAGCTAGTATCTACATTTTATTCCTAACTTCTATTAGACTTTAGTGTGATAGTGCTGATTTGAGATTGAGTTTTTAAGGGCTGGATAAAAAAGAATCCTTCCAAAGACCCAGTTTCTCCTAGGGAATTAAATAAATTACTCAATCAGGCACTGACAATGAAATTGCAGAAATATTTATATGGAAAAATGTCCACAATGTGTTTGTTCAAATGCAAGATCCAAAAACCAGGTGGGGTACAATCTGATCCCGTGAGGAAGAGGGATATGCATGCCCAGTATACTGTGGACCTGCGCTCACTCACTCCACCAGCCACCATAGGGGACAGCTCCATCACTCTCCCATCACTGTCCATCATGTGGTCTTCGGGTCTCCCTCCCCACCCCCTGGCCACATCTTGTCACTTTGAGGAATGAGAGAAGTCTCATCTTCAAGTAGGAAAAACCCAGCCATTCTAAATCAAGACTTTAATCTCATATACAACTTAAAGCTCCTTCCTTCCCCACTCCCTTGGGCGTGATGCTCTGCCCAGGACCTGTGACAGGGCAGAAGGAGGGCATAGTCTGTGCTTTTACTCCCCTCCCCACTACCCCCTCCTTTTCTCTGGATCCTCTAAGGACAAGAGGAAAGGCAGCAAAGACCTTGTCATTTGCTGGTGATGCTCGTGATTCTCTCTTGACTGTCGAAGGCAACTCCTTTGTGGGGTCTTCTGAGATACCCCATAGGGACCTTCCCATTGCTTCATTCCCTGACATGAGCAATGCACATCCGCCTTGCCTCACCTCTGCTCTCAGCTCCTGTCCTCCAGGGACACGCCCACAGTTCCTGGCGGCAGTTTTCTGGGTAGGGTGTCTCTGAGGAGGCTCATGACCAGATCTACTCCCTAGTGACCACTGACATGGAAGACATCAAATGTCCTTGCCTTGACAAGTTGCACCTGAAGGCTGCTTTCATAGTTCTCTGCACCTACCCACTTTCGGAAGCATCACAGTCAGCATCCTGGTGAGTAAGGTGCCCAAGAATCATCGGATGCTTCAATCTAAGAGCTGTTGCAAGCTTCCATGATCAGGCAAACATCCAGCCATGGAGGAAGACCCTGGTCTCCCCTTTTGCACACCACCTCAATTTCTATAGTGACTCTCTTAGGCCCCCCTCACACCTGGCCTCCTTGGCTATGGAGAGTGGAGAGAGAGACAATGCCATGCCCTTTACACCTAAGTATTTCCTGCAAATCACCTTTTATTCAACTGAACCACTAGCCCTCAGCCAAGTGGAGTTGCTAGATGACCATGATGGACCCAGCTGGGCCACTACTAAACATTGCGTGGACAGGTCTTGCACCAGTCTTTCAAATAAGGGAGCATGACTCCGAAACAACAGAAAGTATCATTACAATCCTGTGACCAGATCACAAGGACCACACACAAAAATGGTATCTCCGAGAAGCAGAATACAGGCGACTTTTATTTTATTCTTCATGCCTATCCCTTATCTGGTGGTCTGCCACAATTGGGAATGCCTTCCCTCTTTGACAGCAAAGTGCTCTGATTCTTCCCTTTGCCGTGAAACAGAAATCACAGACACTGAGAGGCAGAAACCAGCCAGAGGAGTGCACTCCCCATTGCTGCCTTTGATATTTCGAATCATGTCACTAAGCAAGCTTGCCTTGGAAAGGGGCAGATAGAAAGCAAGATCATCCTTTCACACCTCTACCTTTATCCTCTCCTCCATGAAATCACGGGCAAATTTCACAGCCTTTCTTGTCCCAAACAAAGAAGGAAAGATCTGGTCCTGCGTGATACGAGAACTCCAGGCTCTCATCTTATTTAAAACGTGTGCTCCTCCAGCTTTAATCTCAGTTGGGCCTTCGGAGGTGGAAGGAAGGGTGGTTACGCTGTCTTCTCTTTCTCCTCCTCTCTACATGCTAGGTCCTGCGGCTGCAGAAGTCCCTGCAGTTGAGGAAGGCAGCGGGGCAGAGGGTGCCTCCCTCCCCTAGGCCTCCATCCGCAGCTTCCTGAACGAGCTAGTTTATCTTCAGGGGTCTCTCCATCCTCAGCATCTCCTCCCTCTGGACCTCCCACCTCACTCAAACTGTCAGGCCACCCACCTCTGCAGGTGGGACCTTTGGACAGAATGTCTCTCGAGGTGACCCAGCTTGGCTTCTTCCCGTAGGGCCCTTTTCCTGGCCTGCTGGATGCACCGTCATGATGAGAGACGAGGTGGGAGGATATTCAGTCCCAGGTGGCTGAGGAGCCAGGTGTCTTGGCTGCCACCAGCGCATCCTGCCTCTCCCCTGGAGATGTCTCAGGTGTGTCGGGTATGGGTCAGTTCAGTCCCTGGCCCCCAGTTTGGGATGGGGAGGCTCGCCAGTCTCTCCGAGGTGTTCCCTTGAAGCCCCTCACTGTGTGAGGGCGTGACACAGCCCAGGTTCGTCCGCCCAATGCACAGCCAAGCTCATCACGGAGACGTGGAGTCTGCAGCAAGAAAAGGTTTATTCGAGAGGCAGGCAAATGAGGAGACAGGACCCTGGCTGAAATCTGTCTCGCCAACTGAGATTAGAGAAAGTTTGTACGATCCTAGGTGTTGGGATTACATACATACTGATGAAAAAGGAGGGGAAACATGACTATCCATGCGAAAAGTTGGAGCATGTGCAATGAGCAAACATCTACGGAACCTACATCCAGTGTTCACTTTGGGGTGGAGACAGCATTAAGATGAGGCAGAATTCAACCCCTGATGCCAGGAGATCATCTGTAGGACATGGAGAGGGCTCGAAACTGGATGGGGTCTTGGGCTCATTATCTCGGGCAAGGAGTGCAGGGCCTGGCTTGTTCGCAGACTGGAGCCCCATCAGTGACCGTCAGTCCAGGTCCCTGCAGAGATGGCTGGTGGTTAGTGGGTTCGCTGGTGGGCTCTGAAAAGACACAAGAGCTGATTGAGGAGAAACTGGTCTCTGAAAAACCAGCTTTAAATGTCCTGTGAATCCACCTCATTAACCCTGTGGGACATGCCTTCTTGGGGAGAGAAAGCAGCCGTGTGCCCACCCGCACCCCCCCACTCCACCTCCCCCGCCCTCCAGGGTCGCATCTGAGGGCCCGTTCCCAGCTTGCCCAGCTATGGCCTTTGTAAGTCCAGCACAAATGTTGTATTTTTTTAAGAAATATTCTTTTTCTGTATTTCTGCCCAAACAGTGGCCTGGATAAATTACAAAGTTATTTTGCTTTCACCCAATAAAAGCCAGAGGACAGGAATTCTGGGCTGGCCTGGTACCTTCATAAGGTTCCCCCTCTGCCTCTCCCTAGCTCTGACCCACGCTCCCACATCCGCAAGACTGTGGCCAGAACCCTGGCTTTCATAACTGTATTTCCAGCAGGAAAAGGAGGAAAGGGACTGGCTGGTGGGATCAGCCTCCCCACCCTCCCTTTAGGGTTGATCGTGTGGCCTGTCAGGAAGTGCTTTCAGAGCGGGTTCCATCAGTGCTCCAGATCAAGGGGGCAGAAAGGACAGGGAACATCTGGAAGGGACCGTGTGTCTCTTCCACAGACGACCTAGCACCTGGCCTGAGGGTGGCACAGAGCCCTGTGGCCCGGGGCTTGGGACCTCAGCCAAGATTGCAATGTCAGGGTAAGTCCACCTTCCTTTCCTGTTTTAACACCAAACCTGATACTTGCCACACAAATCCCAGCCACTCTCTGAAAGGTGGACTCCTCCAAGGCCTCAACTCATGCAGCCCACTTGGGTGAGTCGGGGATAGTGATGTCTTTTCTAGACTTATGGCTGAGACTTCATAAGCTCCACCAGAGGTTGAGGGAGGACATCAATGGGGCAACGGGAGTGGCCGGTGTTGCCATGTTCGATCCCTTTTTATGTTTTCTCTTGAGACATAAAATAAGGACCCAAGCCAACATATAATCAAAATATATTTTGATACCTTTATTGGGATCCCAATAACCAAAATTTCCCCTAACTTTTATGTACGCCAAACGAAAAAGCAAGAAAAATTAGATAAAAATTACTGAGATACAGCACAATGATAAAGAAATAAGCTCTTTGCACAAAGGACCTTTGGTCTCTGAAGACCCTTCTTTCTTCTTTCCAAGGAGCTGCCCTTTCCACAGGAGGTGCATGGAATGGATAGGCAGGACTGTGTTCTGTGGAACAGGGTCAACCAGACCCACTAGGCTTTCTGTGGGGAAGAAAGTTTATGTTCTAATGTGGAGAGCTAGGGAACAAATGAAACATACAAGTAAAAGCATAGAGTATGCGAAGTACTACAAAGACAAATAAAGCACATAAATCTTCACAGGGAGTTACTGAACTTTTAGAAAGTGTGGTTTAGGAAGACCATGAAATCTTAAGATGATGACATGGGGGAGGGGGAAGTCAATCTGACTGCTTCGTGTAAATGCCTTTGTGATTTTTAAAGTCATAACAATATGATAAAATGAGACAGCAATGTGTAAACGATTATGTTCTATGATGGATAGTGAGGGCAAAAGGAATGGTGTAATTTTGAGCAAAAGCCATTATAAAAAATAACTTTATCAGTGACATGTAGGTATTTATAATTACCCACTCACACCTGTTAAAAATACCCTTATTATTAAAATTTTTGTCAGAAAAATAACTTTGTCACTGTGAATTTGTAAGTCTCTAGTCTCCACCCCCTTTTCACCTACTGGGAGGGGGCAACTCTTCCTAAAATCAAGTTTTCTCAAATTGCACAGTGACGTTCTCATGTTAATTTCTTTTTAATTTTTTGTTCTGTTTTGTTTCACTTTGATTGGTGTGGTCAGAAGTTTGAATTATTTTTCTGGTATATTTAAATAACTAGGTCTTGCCCAACTAAATGCTTCCTGTGAGAAATTTACATTAAATATAAAGACATAGGATAAAAGCAAAAGGATGGAAAGGATATATACCATGAAAGCAAAGTACTAATCAAAAGCTGGCATGGCTACACTAACATAAGACAATGTAGGCTTCAAAAAAACCAAAAGAGGAATATTATTAGTAGAAAAAGGGACATTCTGCAAGATAAAGGTGTTACCTCTCCAAGAAGACATTAACAATCCTAAACACATATGCACCTAACAACAGAGCTTTAAAACACACAGAGCAGAAGCTCTTGGGCTGAAAGAAGAAACACATGAGTCTACTATTATTGCTTGGATTTGTTCATCAATTCTTCTATTTTTTAAATCCTGGGAGAATTTAAATTTAAATTTCTGTTTTTTAAATTCTGCTTTCAGTGCTATTATTTCCTTCCTTTTACTTTCTTTAGCTATTTTTTTTTTAACTTGAAATTGAATTCTTAGTTTCAGTTCTGGGTTGTTGGGTTTTTTTTTCCTTACTCTTGATAGTATTTAAGACCTTGAATATTCCTCTGAGTATAGCTTTAGTTGCTTCCATTTGTTTAAATATGAGGTGCTTTCATTATTGTTACTTTGGAAACAAATTTTAAAGTCTTACTTTTCTTTGGAAAAACACTTTTTTTTTTTCCCCAGAAGATTGCAGATACTAGTCAAAGGAAAAAGTTTTTAAGGTACTGATAGACATTTAAAAAGGTAAGCATGTGAAGAAACACCCATGCCCTGAACACAAAGCCTAAGTAGTTCAAATATACTAATCCTTCTTAAGTTGTTGTAATATTTAATTCAAATCTGACAGAGTAGCTCCAAAGCTTATATGAAATAATACATGTAGAAGAATGATAAGGGCAAGTTTATGCTCCTAGATAAAAGAAAAACATTGAAAGACATAATCAAATGGTGATTTCTGACACCAGCATAGCTGAGCAGATAAACAGCAAAGGACAACTGTCCCAGAAACTGACCCCTGCAAGAATAATAATTTTTTGGATGATATAAGTGACATGGAATTGAGGAACAAAGAAAATTCAGAGAAAGGCTAAGACGTCAGAGAAAAAGTTTGGATTTTTCAGTAAATGCTACTGGGACACAAACTTGGGCCAAAGTAAATTACAGATGGATTAAAGATTTCAATGAATAAGGCAAACCTTTGAAAGAAGAAATAAAAATTATAATTTACCTTATAGCATTATGGAAAGGGACTTCTAAAAGGAATTTTATTGTTTTAATCAAAGTAATACATATTCTATGTAAAAATTATAACATATGCATAATTAAAATAAAAATTACCCACAGTTTCATAAAACAAATATTAACATTTTAATGTAAATCTTTTTTAATATCATATATGAATATTTATATGCTATTCTATTTTATATCCCTTTTTACATTAGTCCATGTACAGTGTAGGAGGGTCATTCTGCATGAATTTTTGAACCCATTTCCATCCTTCATCCCTACCCATTCTGGAAGGGGTAGGACTTCACAAACTAGAGCCACTAAGCTAGCTCTGGGTCTATTTTCACTTGTCCCGTGTGCCACAGAACCCAGGCTGTGGGGCCAGCAAGCCATCGGTCCCTTTCTTAGATCTACCTTCGGGCATGGTAGGGCTCAAGAGCACAGATTTTTCCAGAGTAATCCCATTCAGTGTGTTTTTCAAAAGCCAATTATCATCCCTCTTATAGCACCAATATGGTTGGGGTTAAGAGTCATATAAATGTGTTTTACACTTTCACTACAAATTGCTCATAGTTCAATGTGTATTTGAACCACCTGGGGGTCTTGTTAGAATGCAGACTCTGAGTTTCTGTGTTTTAGCAGTTCCTTGGTCACACTCATTGCTTTGGGCCACACTGCACAGCAAAGGGCCCCGGGCCCTGGTTTTCAAGCTCTCTGGGGAGATTGAACCAGCACCGGAGCCCAGAGCCAGCCTGGCAGTCCAGCGTCATTGGTCCAGATGTGGCTGGGCTTTAGGAATTTTGACAGTCCTCAGGTGACTCTGTTGCAACAGCCAGAGTCAGGAGCATGGTACACACACGCACACATGCATGCATGTACCTCCAGGGTAAGGAATGGGACCTAGCCTTCTTCGGGCCTTTACAGAGCTGCATCCTACCTGGGCTGTCGGGAACCCGTCTGTGGTTTGCCCTATTGGCTTCCGGTCCTGAGGCTTCTAGGGGTTTGCTTTTGAGAAAAAGAAAAGAAAGAAACTTAGAAGCAGAAAGGATCTGACTTTAAATCTCAAGTGACTGACTTCCCCTGGAAATGACTAGATCAAAGTGATGGCCACCCTAAGAAGGAGCAAATTAAGGTAGAATTCCGTAGAGACTGTATTCTACCTTAGGGGCTACAACTACTTATCTACCTGAATACTCAAAATACCACATCTTCTGGAATTATGTCACTAAAGTGATAGACACTTGTCACACCCATAATATAAAATATCAGGTAGGCTTTAAAAATTCGCTTCTAAAGAGTATGTGGTAATGTGTCAGGGAAATGTTAAGTAAAACCGTGTATTAAAAACTTTATAAATAATGTAGTTCCAAGTTTGTTTATGATATGTGTGCATATATTTGTAGAAGGAAAGGCTGCAAGAAAATACCCCAAGATATTAATAGCTGTGATGGGCTTACGAATGATTTTAATTTTGTTCTTCCCACTTTTCTGTGTGTTTGGGGATTTTTTTCTTTTTTTCTTTGCTGTGAACATATATTATTCTGTAATCAGAAAATAATATCAACTGGAAAACAAAACAAGCAAGAGATGAAGGAAGCACCATGGTGGCCGGGGGTTGCCTCTGGCGCTGAGGTCTGGGACTCAGCTCTCACAGAAGACAGACTTCCCTAATGAAGAGGGTGGGAAGAAGGAGGGGTGAAGGAGAAATGACCACCATGACCTTAATAACAATATTGATCTTTGCTGGGAAAGGCAGCTCTGTGCAGGTTGCTCGAACCTTGTACAGTGGCATTGGGTAGCTGAGCTGGGCACATCTCTTAGTCTGGGTGAGTCTCTCTCTGTTCTGGGCTTGATGTGTACTTCTTTGTTCTGTTTAAGTACATGTGTCATATGACCCCTGGCCAACCCCAGTGCTGTCTCTGTTCCCGATGTGGAGGAAGCAGGGTGCCTTGCTTGCAGCACAAGACGGGTGCATACGGACCATGGCCCTGTGTCAGCTGCAGGGCCAGACCTGTTGGCCATGGTGGATGGACGCCCACTACCGCAGCTGATCTTGCCCTGTCTCTTCATGGGTAAAATGTTGTTCCATCTAGTGCCCCTGTGAGCCATGTCTTTATTGGTGACCCTGACACTTGCAAACCATGCTGTGGGTTGACAGCCCAAGACTGCTGCTCCTGGGGAGGCAGCCATGTCACTTGCTCAACAATACCAATGGCTATGTTAGCGCCTTCTGCCCGAATGCAGTGTGAAATAGCTAATCATCTTTGTGCCCTGATGTGGCCACACTCATTTATCCCTATTTCACGGTTGAGGAAACAGGCTTCTCAGGGTTAAGGAACCTGCCCAAGACCATGCCACTCATAAGTGCAATGCCGAGACTCAAACTCAAATTTGTCTTATTTTAGATCCCCAAATGGAGAGAATCCAGACTAGGTCGGGCTGACTCTCTTTCCCTCAAGGACTAGTAGAGACATCCAAGTTCAATTGCATAAACTCCCCCATCACATCACCCAGGTTTGGGTGGAGCTGTATGTTAGGAAGGCTCTGGGGCAGGGTAAGGCTGTGTGTTCAAGATTCTGGATAAATCAGTTCCTGACAGATTGCTTCCCTCTTTCCCCTTGATACTAGTTATTCATCTCCTGAATTTCAGACATTTTGCTTTCCAAGGAAACCTGAAGTCTGAGCTTACCTACTCCTTCCTTTTTGTCTGGTTTTCCCACTCATTCATTCATGAATTTGTTCACCATTTCATCAAACAGGTAGTGAGTCCTATTTTGTGCTGGACATCATGAAGGTTCATGGTCTTGACTAGTACCCAAGTGGTTAACCAGCCAGGAGTTAAAAATGAGACTCGTTGTCAAATGGTGGACACTCAACCTCTCCCCCGTATACCTCCCCAAAATGTGGAGGTACTCAAATACTTTCTTAAGTTTTAAGAACCTAGCTACACTTTAAAGCAAAACCTGAAATTTTCGGGTGGTAGATGCAGAGACAACTCAGTGCAAGTGAGTAAAATCAAAACCTGATGGACCTGGGCTGCAGGGATGGGAGCTTACAGCCCAGCAAGATCTGAGAGAAAGGAGGAGAGTAGGGGAAGGAGGGAGAGAGAGAACAGCTTCTGTCTGGGGCAGGATCAAACGTGATCCCTGAGCCTAGAGCCAGGCACTTGTGTCTCTCCGTGAACAAAGATTATGCGTTGGGTTTACAAGTTGTGTCACAGTCATTCTGTTGTGCTTGCACATGCATTTTACATGGAAATGTTCCAACAGTAAGGAACTCTGCACTATCTGATACATCCTGAGTTGACTGCGGTTTGCTGGATTAGTGAGAGAAATAGTGGGTTAATTACCATCAAGGTAAATACATAACTTTGCATGAATGCTTTCCTTGTACAAATGTGGTTTTTTTTCTAATAAACATTTTTAATCTCAATATTACAAGTCAACACTTTTTGAAGCTATTATGACAAAATTTCCAATATTACAGGAAAATGGATCTTCTTAGCAAACAGATGTAGACAGAAACTCTGAGGACAAGACATAAAATAAGTATAGATTGAACTTAAATTTTATGGTAATTGGTATGCAAATATTCCCCAGCCTTGTCCTAATCCATCTAACAAGATGTAATGGCTAGCTTATTGCTTGTCTTCTCTGAGCATCTGTGTCAACAGATTCCCATTTTTTTCAAGGTTCTTCATTAACTGCTAGGCAAAGCCCTTAGCTTCTGCTTCAGTTACATTTTCTAGCCAAGGCTGAATTAAAGAACATGAGCTAACACATTTCTGCTTGCACAACTGGGATCTGACTATTTCTGCCCACAGGCTGTGGGAGCTTCCTGCACCAGCACCTAAGGGCCCCAGCTAACCCTCCCTCTAGCATCGATCTTACCTTTGGCCCCCTTTATGCCTCAGATGCTGACACTGCTGGTGACTCAGATGCTGGCTGAAACATCGTGGCCGTGACCCCACTGCAGGCCTTTGCCCCTGGTCTGACCACCTCTCTGAAGTACACTGAGTGTCTTTGTGCCCCACTGGACCCCTCACCCAGGCCATTCCACCCCTGCCCATTCTTGCAGCCCCTTCCGGAAGTTCACCAGAAACTCTAGGGCTCCCCCACAGCAGGTCCCTCCAAGGGCCATTCCCTTCCTTTTTCAGGCTGCCCCACTCCACATCCCATCAGAAGGTGGGTCCATTTGCCCATATCCTAGACCAGAGCCAAAGCCTGGGTTAATTTTGTCCCATGTCATTTCTGAGTCTTATGTCTAAATTTCACCTCAACAAATACACTGAGTTCTTTGCAGGTAGGGATCACAGCTCCTGCCCCCTTGCATCCTCTTGCTGGGCTAGGCGCAGAGCTGGGCACTTGGGGGCTCTGGCTGCGTACGCTAGTGGCGGACTCAAGGCTAGTAGCTAATGGCTAACTCTAACCAGGTATGTGGGCTTGAGTAGGTGCTGCTGTCCCCTCCATTGTCTCCCCCCACGCCCCCAGGCTAGGGAGACTCTATTTGTTTTGGGCATAGCTCCTGTGCTGCCCGGGTGTATAAGCTAAGGGATAATAGAGCTACAGAAGCATAAGCCCTCAATGATGGGGAATGTGTTTGTCTGCTAAGAAGCAATTTCAGCGAAAATTAACTCCATTTCAGTGGAAAGAGTGAGGCTTGGCATAAGCTGGCCAATCCCAGAGGACAATAAAATTACTTCGTCAAAGCTCCACTTGCTTAAATTAACCAAGCGAGCACTCCAGGATCCTGGCTAGATACAGCGAGTAACTAGGTTTTAATGAACAAAAATAGCTTCTTGGATAAATAAGGAAAAGAAACCACAGCCTACCTCTAGCATAAGCACACATGGTGCCTATCTCAAGTACAACTGTCTCCCAAGCACACAATAGTCATGAGTATCCTCCACACTGTCTACACTGTTGGCATTGGCTGTGTGGCCAAGACGTGTTCTTGGCCACTGATGTTCTGTCTATACAGTCTTCGCTGGCTTTGCCCTCAAGGATTATGTTCTTGTCCATGACATGTTGGACAGCAAGTCTCCTCTGGCTTTGTCTTCATGACTGTGGACTGGCCACCCAGGTCCTGGGAAACTATAGACACTGACCGTTTCCTCCATGACCACCTTCTTTTGTCCATTTACACCTCAGCTTCTACACTGTGCCCTTGCCCATCCTGTGCTGGTCAACTGTGTTATAGACAACTATTATACTGATTGTGCCATCTAGATCTATGACCTTGGCCATTTTGTTTGAGCCACAGATACTTAGATAACCGGCTCTACCTCGATCAGGACCTTGGTGATTGTGTTCTGACCAGGCATGTCGTGGGAAATTGTCTATACCAAATGGAGTAAAATGTATTCACAGCCCCCTCTCCAAGTTAAATTTTTTTTAAGGATTTTATTTATTTCTTTGAGAGAGAAAGAGAGCGCACAAGGAGGGAGAGGGACAGAGGGAGAGAGACAAGCAGACTCCCCTGATGAGTAGGGAGCCCGATTCGGGGCTCAACTCCAAGACCACAAGATCATGCCCTGAGCCAAAGTCAGATGCTCAACCAACTGAGCCGGCACCCAGGTGCCCCTTATTTTTTTTTATTATTCATCTGCATCAGTTACAGTTCTATCAGAGAAACAGAACCAGTAGGAGAGATTAGGCAGAGAGTTGTAGATAGAGATAGATACATAGATAGATAGATGATAGATACATAGATACATAGATAGATGTGATTGATAGAGCTAGATAAACAAATGATAGTCCAGTCCAATAAAGGCCCTATGACATGGAGCAGACAGCAGTGTAGACACACACAAGTTCACCAAGTAAAAGGGAAGTGGATTTCTTTCTCCGTTCCATCAGGAATAGCGCTGGCCAGAATATCAAACCCAGACCCACCCCCCACCCCCTCAAGACACTGTTATCCCTGGCTATGCTTTCTCTGATCCTCTACAATAGCCTTTGCCTTTTGAGAAGTACCTTCTCCAAGTCAGACCCTCTGGTTCTCTGACTCCCCCCCAAATTCTATAGAATATGGGAGCCATCCATCCTTATGTCTTACTGTGACATATACAGAGAGAGACGGAGAGATTTACTGTGAGGAACTGGCTTCCATGGTTGTGGGAGCGGGCCAGGCATATCTAAGATCTGTAGGGCAGAACAAGAGAAAGCACAGGCTGGAAACTCTCTTATTCCTCAGGGGAACCTCAGTTCTGTTGTGGAAGCTTTCGGCTGATTGGATAAGGCCCACTCAGGTCATCCAGGATAATCTCCTCTACTAGAGTCAACCTACTGTAGATGTTACCTACATCTACAAAATACCTCCACAGCACAGCTAGGTGAGCGTTTGAACAGCTGGGCGCTAATGAGAGAGGGTCTGCCAACTGCGGGCATCTCCCTTTAAATAACGAAGGTGGGTTCCCTGTATCTTGCTGCTCATCTGGAAGAGTTAAGAATCTGCTTCTCAGGTGTGGTCAGCCGTGGCATGAAGGAGGGACCTGGGAGGGTGGTCAGCCCTGTCTCCCCAGCTCCCACACACTAGCTGAACAAATTTATCTGTGAATGGTTTCTCGTATGCTCAGTGTAGCTGCCTGGCCCGAGCCCTGGTCTGTATGTCTGATTGTCTGATTGTCTGTTCGTCTGAACTTTTATTCCAGGTGTACTGCGTGGCTTTGTCCTTAATGGGTCCTCCTCAAAGAGCCTGGCCTGCCTTCACGGCATGGTTCCCTTTGCACTGGGGCTCTTGATGCAGCAAATTCCTGGGCTGCAGAAGAATCTGAGTCTGTTCACTGCCTGCTGTGCCCTCTGTTTGCTTGTTCATTCATTCATCAGCAAGCATTGTGGAGAGCTTGTGGTGAGCCAGGCCGGTGCCAGGCACCTGGGACCTGGGGATGAACGCAGGAGACAAAGATGCCTGCCCTCATCAAGCTTCTGACCTCCTGGGGAGAGAGGATCTGAAAAGTGATGAGCTAAGTCTGGTGGTGATAATCACTGTGGACAATCACCAAGTGGGGCTTGGAGAACATGGATACTTGGGAGAACAATTTCCATTCTCAGTAGGGTAGTCAGGATATGTCTCCTTGAGAAGAAGATTTTCCAACACTCAGGGGATGGAAGAAGGCAAGGAATGGAGCCATGCCCTTATGGGGTTGAGTGACGGGACACTCTTGGCCAGAGCTCAAGGCAGGAAAATGTTTGGCACTTTCCAGGAAGGACGGGGACAGTTTCAATTAAGTGAAGTGGAAAAGAGCAAACAGGAAGAGCAGAGGCCAGGGATGCAGCCCCAGCAAGATCTGTTGGCTGGAGAGCTGCTAAGACTCAGGCTCTGATCTGAGTGAGATAGGACCCACTGGAGTGTGCCCCCATCAGACCGAGGCTCCCAGTCCCTAGCTGTCAGGAGAGCGGGCTGCTGAGCCGCCTCCAGGAGCCGCCTCTGCCAAGCCTGCCCTTCCCCTGGGCAATGCAGGGGTGAAAAGGCCCAGCCCTCTTGCTTCAGCTGGGGACAAAGCTGAAGCCCAGTCCAGCCAGCCCCAGAGCTCTGGGGGTTCAGCAAGGCTACACTGCCTGCAGCCCAACTGCTCCCCCTAATCAAGTGTCCCCTTCCAGGCGCTGCCCTCAGAGGAGCCTCCCAGCCACACCACCTGCTCATTTCTGCCTGAGTCTGGTTCCCGAGAGGAAGGGCAGTGAGCAGGAGTCTCTACCCCTCAAAAGGTTGCACAGCCTTCCCTATGTGGAATCCAGGGAGGTTCCTCTGTGTGAGCTGGAGCTCCCTTCCCTGCTGGGAGGCAGCACCCCAGTGCTCTTGGAGAGCCTCCTGACAGGATCTGTGGTGTCCCCTCACTCTGCACTGCCTCCCCTCCACCCAGCACCCATTCCCGAGGTGGATTCCCCTTCGCCCAGTATGAAGAGATACTGTGTCTGCCATCCTACATGTTTCTGAGTGTTGGCGCTGGATTCCCACTCACGGAACCAGCCGCCTCCGGAGGCTGCCTGAGAAGTAATGATTCTCTCCAATAGGAAATCCATTTATAGGTGAGACTCAAAACAGGAAATGACTGTTTCCTCCAGTGAGGACCCGCTACGTCCCCCATCTCTACCGTGACCATGGCTTGCACCATGCCCAGTTCTCCGTGGAGAAGGTGCAGCTGTCAGTCAAAATGACCAGAGGTTGCAGTGATGTCCCGTACAGCATGGTGACTGTCGCTAACGCTGCTGTAGGATATATTTGAATGCTGTTAGGAGAGTAGATCTTAAGAGCTCTCATCACAAGGAAAAAAACAAATTTTTTTTCTTTTGTAATTATAGGAGCTGCTGATGTCAACTAAACTTATTATGGAAATCATTTCATAATATATATAAGCCAAACCATTATGCTGTATGCCTTATACAGTGCTGGATGTCAATTACATCTGAAAACTAGAAGGGAAAAAAAAAGACCACAGAGGTTCTGGTTAATGACGAGCCAGCAGCCCCACACAGCCAGTGCTGCTCACTGGTCTCACGGGCCTCCGCAGGCTGCTCTCCACAGAGAAATCTATCCTGGAGTGTCGAGAATATATAAACAACACATCACGTTAATAAGAAAAGATAAGCAACCAAATAGGAAAATGGCCAAAGGATATGAATTCACTGAAGAGGAAATAGATAGGCCAACTGACAGAAGAGAAGATGCTCAGCCTTACCAGTAAGCAGGGAAATGCAAATCAAATCACCCACGAGATAGCGTCTTATTCACGCCTGTAACTGGCAAAAATTGGTTTGATGATATCATGTGCTATTGAAGGAATGGGTTACCCCGGACCCTATGAAAACATGTGTGTCTCAGGAGCAACAGTGCCACTTCTGGGGTGACTGTGGGCCCCGGAGCCCCCTCCAGATGCATAAGAGGTGCGTCCCAGGATGCTACACGAGGTCGTTGGGAACAACCATGTGTCGTCACCCAGGGAGTGGCTCAGATGCTGTGTAATCACACGATGAATATTGCTCAACAGTTCAGACACTGAACCCAGATCTACATGGATCAACACGGAGGAACATCTCTAACAGTCTGGAAGGAAACCCATTAGCTTCATAGGTGTAATTAGTTTGGGGAGTGCTTGGCGGAAAAAGGTTGGTCACAGGGGACTTTGGGTTTATCCGGAATCTTGTTATTGTTTAAAAAAAAGAGAGCATATGGGTGCATTTCTTGTTTCACTAGAGAACAATGTTAGGAGTCTGTCTTGGGGGAGGGGCCTTTCTTTCCCACCACCGCACCTGTGAGCTAATCCAAGTCCACAGCTGGCTGACAGATTTCCCCAGGACCCCGGTGCGCCCCCACTGTTACAGGGTCCCCAGGGGCCTTCAGTCCACATCTTTTTCTGCCCCGCCAACCACCACACAGACCAACTTGCAAAGGCACAGGCAGAAGGTAGGGTTCCTGGCAGGAGTGATGGAGGCAGCCATTTGTTTTAGCCCATGTCTAGCAGGCTGTCCTCCCTGCCTGTGCAGCTGGCCGCCCACAGCAAGCACACACTTGGCCCACCCATGGGTCCAGAATATGCCATCCAATGGCCGCTTTGGCCCCCACCTCTGCAATCTCCTTGCGCTCCTCCTGCCACCAGTGCCACTGACATCCTGATGGGCCAGCAGGACCCAAAGGACCTGTAGGCCACTGAGAAAGATGCAGCGGAACGCTCTCAGTGGGAGGGGAGGGGCAGAAAATTTCGGAACTATGCAGACCTCACAGGAGGTTCTTCCAGCAGATGTTTGCTTGCCCCTCCCCCGCCCCCCCCTACCAACCCTCCCAGGCCGAAGGCCAGAGGTTTCTCCGGAGCGATGGGGGGACCCTTCTGGTGATACAGGCCTCAGTGTCATGCCAGGTGGCCCCAGCACCCCTCTGCCATGTTTGTTGCTCCTCATCTCCCACTCCTGCTGTGCCCAGTGCACAGGCTGAACCCCAGCCCTCCACCCGGGGAGGTGGGGGGACTGGACAGGTGGTACGGGAGGGCTGGCTTGCATTGTTGCCTTGGCCAGCTGTTACTCCAGGAGGACCTGGGCTGAACTGCGGCAGCAGGAACCAAGGTCATTCTGGACAGCTGGGGACAGCTACCAGGGAAGTCCAAGCTGCAGGTCCAAGGGGGGCGGGGTTGGCCACACTACTGGCGTCTCTGAAGAGCCCATACCCAGCTCCGGTTCTCGTGCCCTGAGCTTCCCCAGCCCCTCCCGCCACCATCCACGTCAGCTGGACCACCTGCCCCTTGAACTCCAGCTCAACCCTCCCTCTTTTCCTTTGCCCTCCCACCCAACTTTATCCCACTTACTAAAGCGTCATTTCCCACCATCCACAGACTGATCCCTAACCCCTGGCCCCACGTAGATCAGCCATGGAATTTGAACGGGAGTCAGTCCAACCCAGCAAGAGAACATCAAGTGTTACCTCTCAGCCTTTCTGGGTAAAAGCTCTGACAACCATTCCAAGGGGACCCTGGAAGTCAGATCTGAGAGGGACCACCGAGGTCCCTCTGGATTAGCCAGGAAGAATGCCCAGGTCTGGAAGCCCCACCAGCTCCGTCTCTGCCACCCATTGTCCAGGAGTCCTGGTTTGATGCTCACAGTTGAGAACACTGTGCCTTGCAGACATCCCCTTTGGCCTAGGCAGTGGTCCTGGGCACAGAAAGCCTGAGCCCTGTGCCTAGAGCCAGAGCTTAGGTTCAAATCCCAGCTCTACTGCTTAGCTGTGTGACATTTAGCAACTGTCTTTACCTCTCTGAACCTGATAGGATTGCTGTGAATATTTCCTACCTCTGAAAGTAACTGTAAAGTTTCCATTTGTCATGATTTTTTTTAAAAAACCAAGTTTCCATGACTTCCAAAAGTTTGGGAAACCTTGGTGTAATCCCATAGTTTTTTTTATAAGTTCTTGGCCTGCTTACTCTTCAAAACATGAATTGCAGAAAGGAAAGGTGAGAAGAGAATAGCCCTGAGGACAAAAAAAAGTCTGCAGAGTTAGGGCAAACTGCTGGGTGACAGCTTTGAAATGAAGCCACAGGGCTGTTAATTGCATTCTCTTTGCCCCCGGGTGTGTGCTCGTCTCTCTTCTCTGCTGTGGGATCAATGTGAGGGATGGTGAGCAGGATTAAGGAAGGCAGACTTTGATTAGACCATCAGACAGGTAAAAGGGTATTGAGCCAACTCCTGGTGACTTGTCACTAGATACAATTAATTGGTGCAAGTGCGTGTGTGTGTATGTGTGTGTTCTTTGTCTCTCTCTGTCTCTGCTTCTCCAACCCCTCTCTCCCTCTCTCCTTTGGCCCCCACTTTATCCCATTTAGTAAAGTATGTGCATTCATACCCAAGAGTCCTGTGACTCCCTGTAGGAATCCAATTTACAACGAGTAACCAAAGGTTCATAGTGGTGGACTGTCTGGGGTCTTGTTCACTTAACACATATTTGCTGAAGACCTACTATGTGCCAGTAAATCTTGCAGGTGGGGGGGACAGAACAGAGAAAAAACAGATGGTGGGGTTGTCCTTGTGGTGCTTACATTCCTTCCGATCCAAACAGGTGGTAAATATTTCCCATCCCCTAGCGACAGGCACTGCAATGAAACAAAGAGGAGAGGATGAGGAGTGAAGAGGAGACTATTTTGGATAAGGTGGTCCTAAAGCCTACAGAGTGCTCAGCCGACAGGACTCTCGTAAGCACCTGCCTAGCACTGGGGTGGAGAAAAAAACAATGGGCCTTGTTCTCCACCTGAGTCAGGAAGCAACACTCACGAATTGGGAGTGGAGACACTCGGTCAGATGGTGTGGATTAGGTGTGGGCATTCCAGTAGAGGTGGGGGAGGAAAGCCAAGAGTGCACCTGCTAGAGTAGAGAATTGGGGAACTGAAAACACTGATAAGATAGGGCAGTTGGAAAGATGGAGTCCTCCAGTGTGAACACGCTGAGCCGGGGTTTGCTGCACAACCCTCTGTGTGGTGAACAGCTCAGACTCTGGCCCAGTCTTGGGGGCTTATAGGCATCTTGTTATGTTCAGCTTGCTCACGTCTGCAGAAACCTGGGACTGAATCAAGCAATGGTTAGAGACAAGCATTTGAAAGTAACCAGTTATGCACAGAAGTACCCCTGGGGGTTGCATTTCTTTCTGTCTTGCTCTAAATAGTGACAACCATTCCTGCCTGATGGGGCCAAGCCTTGTGTCAGGCACTTTACATGCATGATGTCTTTTAATCCTTGTCACAACAGCTGAAGAAATACCGGGATTATTATCCCCATGTTTTAGAGAAGGAATCAGAAGTTAGGAGAGATGACGTAATTTGCCCATGTTCTGTCCCTTAATTAAATAAGCTATGGAAGACTTAACGACACAGCTAGTAAAACACAGAACCAGGTCTGTCTGACTCTGAAAACCTTCATCTGATCTGATCTATGGTGCTTAACTGTTTTCCATAAATAGGCTTCATTCTTTTTTAACACAGTAAAAGCTTATACTGAGCTATTCTCACAGAGTCCTACTTTGTTTCAAAATAAGCAAGAACACAAAGAAAAGTGTTCCATAACTCAGAGTCAGAGGTCCGGGGGCACAGGGCCCGTGGCAGGTGATCTATCCTGCAATAACACACCACCTTCACCCCCCACCCCCACCCCCCAGCTCACCTGAGCGGACAGTGTTCCTGGTGGGGGAGGGGCTTGTGACCCGGTGGCTTGCTCAAGAGGGGGCCACAGAGGCGAGCCAAGCTGAACTGGGATAAAGATACTAAAATGAAGCAGGATTACAGAATCTCCTACCCCAGTACCTAGTGAAACAAATTAAAAATAGTAAAAACAAAAGGAAAAAAAATTTTTTTTTGAGACGGAGAAAGAGTGGGTGGTGGGGAGGGGCAGAGGGAGAGGGAGAGAGAGAGAATCTTAAATAGGCTCCACACCCGTACGGAGCCTAACATAGGGCTCAATCTCACGACCCTGAGATCAGGACCTGAGCTGAAATCAAGAGTCAGATGCTTAACCAACTGAGCCACCCAGGCGCCTCATGAGAAGAACTATTTAAAAAAAAAAAAAAAAACAGTAAAAAATGGATGAGAAAATAGAAAAACCTTATACCACTTTTAAAAATAATCACCATAAAAAGAAATGCTCAGGTCAGGGGGTGCCAGAGAAGTAGCCTGGAAGGAGGATGGTCCGGGAGAATGAGGAATGGGGGTGGGGGTTGCCAAAGTGTCCATGTTGTGCTGTGTGCAGGGAAGAAGCTGGAGACCACTGACCCAACTGCTGGGCTCACAGCCCAGGCCAGAGTGGCCCTGATCTCAACATTTACTGGAATCCCTATTAAGAAATAGGTTCCAGGCCACCCCGTGACCAAATAAGCTTCCTACACCCATTCTCATGCCCTCAGGTTACAGAAAAGCAGACCGAAGAAAACATCAGCGCCCTCAGAGGAGAATGGAAATGAGAGGGACAGAGACAAAGAAATGAGGAGGAGAGCTGCAGACAGAGAACTGGGTATTGGCACCTGGTCAATGGCTCCCTGCCCATCTTATGTATATCACTTGGGTTGCTTTTTTGGTTGCAAGGAGCAGAAAACCAAATAGAAGTGGCTCAGATATTATCTGAGATATTATCAGATATATTACCCAAATAGAAGCCCCAGGACCCAAAGCCTTTCTGCTTTGTCATCTTTCTGCTTTGTCATTCTCAGCACATTTTGCTTAGACTAATGTTCCTCATGAGGCTAAGATGGCTGCCAAAATTCCAGGCATTGCAGAGGCAACCTCACATTTCAATGGCCAGAACTGGGCCACCTGCTTCTTCCTAAGTCAATCACTGGCTAGGGAAATGGAACTACTGTGATTGGCTTAGACTAATTAAGACCCACCTCTGCCCAGGGCTTCCTTGGGGAGAGTGAGCACCCAGATAGGTCTGGGGCTCTAACAACACAAAACACAACAGGGGGACATGGAAGGATGGCTTTGATGAGTAACCAACAGGCTTACTCCACCCTGGTTAGATTAGCCACCCCAGGACCTTTGTCTAAGCACCCAAAACAGTCCTGATTAACCCAGGCATGAGGGAAGGCAAGCATAACAGGGGGAGTCTGGAAAAAGTCTACATTTAGGAGCATGATAAGCAGTTCTTCATAATTATCAAGATTCTGACTGAAGGAGTGGGCTGGGCAAGAGGTGGGCAGTGTGCCAGGACCTCAGCAAGCACCCTAGGATTTGGGAAAAACGGACACTTCCCCAGAGTCAGCCTTTGGACCACCCATCCTCAGGCCATGGCAAGTGCATGCAGCTGAGAGGTCCCAGAAGCCAACATCCACATCTTGACCATACAGCTGAAGTGTGTCCCCACACAGGGAAGGGTTGGGCCGAGAAGCCATGAGGACCAGCTGCGGTGGGCTGGCTGGCGCCCTGGGCACGACCCCACGGTACCCAGCCACTCTCCTGCCTGCATGAGGAGGCAGCGTGCTGGCCTGTAGTCGCCCATGTCCTCCTGATTTGGGCACCCGCGACACAACTCCTGTCACCATCACTCCCATTTCATACTCTCTCAAATATTAGTTAATTTTAACTTATGCCTAAATTTTATTTTTCTATTTCTTTCATGTCTATTTAGAGGATACCTAACAGGAAGCTTTAAATCATGTCATAAATGACGTCTCATTTTCCATACTATGAGTACAAGAAAACACAATGAAGTCAAAATAATGTTATTAAACCCTAATATGATACCACTGCCTGGCAAGACGCTCAGCCCTAGGCCCACTCCCTCTTCGTTAGAAGAAGAGGGATTAGCAAGTATTATGAAAGTGTTAACACACTCTAGCACCAAATCAAGGCAGTCTCCTTAAAGCCATTAGAAGGCTTGCAAGATAATTTGTAGGCAAGTAACTTTCTCACTGTGGAATCTGAGAGTATTCGATGCTGGGCTCAGGCTCTTCAACACGTCTCTTGAGTGCCACCACACTCTAGGGACACCAGAGGTGTGCAAGAGCCTTGTCTCAGGGTCAGAGGAGCTGTGCTCAGCCCATGAGCTTGGACTGGGGCAGGTCACATGGCCTCAGTTTCCTCAGCTGTCAGAGAGGGTCCATGGTCTCCGTCAGAGTGGTGGGAGGGTGCAGGCGGATACCGTGTGGAAGGCACCTGCAGCTCTCTCCCAAGCACGCTGCAATGGCTGGGGCAGGGGTGGAAGGGCCCCTTCAGTGGGGCCTTGTGGCTGGGAGAGCCCCCCACCCCCAACCTTGGCACCAAGCACCCTGTTGCCGGCTCTGCAGCCGAACGGCAGGAGGCTCAGGGGCGCCCACCCAGCCAGGGCAGCGCAGAGGACCAACCAGCAGCCACTGCAGGGGTGGGAAGTGACAGGCCCTGAGGCTGAAACCACCACCAAACACCGCCCTATGCTCCCTCCTGCGGGGATGGGCAGTGACTTCATGGGAGCTCCTGGACAGCGCACTGCTCTTGAGACGCCTACACTCATCCTCTCTTGGGGCCAGTCGGTCAGCGCCACATGTTTGCTGGGTGTCTGTGGACTGCTGCCCACAAGTCGGAGCCCCTCGTGTCTGATTCTGATGGGCACAGACAACAAGAATACGCCCAGAGGTCAGATCTGGGGGGCTTGTCCCACACTGGGGGTCCAGCTCTGCCCTGGGAGAAGTAGGCACTCTGGTCGGCCAGCCTGGGTCACATACCCTCTACCATGGTGGGACGGCAGGACTATGAAGAAGGCAGTCCCAACAGATGAAACAGGACAGTTCCCACTGCCCGACCTGTGGATCTCAACCCATTGATGGGTTGTGAAACCAATGAGCGAGTTGCTGGAGAGGGGGAAGGACACTGGGTGGGGGTGGGGGGGACCACAGTAGCCATCCCCTACAAAAAACTCTAGAGGACAACTGTCCCGACAGGAGTGGGTAGGCTAGAGACCCCATGACCAGGGATGAGAGCAGGAAAGCAGGTGCAGAGAAAACAGTGTGACATCACAGCTTGGAATATGGGCAGCGGGGCAGCAGGCTGGGCGCATGGGAGTGTCTGGAAACACAGTGGACAGCTCCCCATTCTGCATCCTTTATACAAAGACGTCCCGGGCACATGGTCTGACCATCTCTAGTTATTTCCTTCTGGGAATCAGGGCATATCTCCCTCTAGTCTTTCCCACAAATACTTCATACACACACACACACACACACACACACACACATTACTATGCCTATAGATATATCCTGAGTCTCAATACAAATTTACTTCTGTCTGTGGGTCATAAAGAAGGGAAAAACATTGCTCCAAACCATTCTCACTGAAGCCAGTGGAAATGTAAAATGAGCTCTGATTTTAGATTCCAGACCTGGTCCAGAACCTTACCAGCCACAGGTCCCCAAGCAGGGACCTCTGTTCTCTGACTCGAACTGCAAAATAGGGTAAATCCACTGCTCTCAACCACAGGTAATGCACAGTGAGATTGAATCACCATACTAATGGAAGTGATTTCTGAACAGCTCAGCTCCCTACAAATGCATGATAGTAAGACGGTTAATATTAGGTCCTAGCCAAGAACCCATCTTAAGCCACAGTCCAGAAAACCAAGTCTTGTTCTTCGATTGCATCTACTTAGCCAGCTGTTCGATTCCCATATGTTCCTTTCTCTTCCAAAGCCTCCACCGCCAATTGGAATACAAGATAAAAAACACCATCTGGGCTCTGAGTCCTCCAGCTCCCTGCCCAGGACGTCTTGGGGCCGGGAGATGAATTCCAGTTCCTTCTGGCACTCTCATCTTCCCTGGCTGACTGTGTTGGCAAGGGCTTACATGTGGGCAGGCTCTCAGCCATGTTCCGCATGGCTCTCCACCACACATCAGAAGGGCTCGCAGCTCCTGGACCCTGCCCCTGCTGTCCTGCTGGGAGCTTCACTGTTGATACCCCTTTACCGCATCAGTCACAGCAGTCCTGCCCTCCACATGGGGTGAAACGTGCCTCCTACCCTGGAAACTGCATTGACAGAGGGCCCCACCAATGGCAGAGAAGCAATGGCCTCTGGCCTTGATCGAGGCTCCACTTTTCACAGGCACTTCTGCTTAATGGGTTGCTAGATGTAATAAATGGATGCAAACCTGGCCTCTATTCTTCATTCATGCCTGTGTCCCTGCCTTTGCAATGTGGCTTCGTAGCTCTTCCCATCAAGATGCGGGGTCCATTTCCCCACCCCAGTGGGTGGCCTGTGACTTGCTTCGGCCAAGAGAAGAGTGGAAAGGACACCATGCCAGTTTTGAGCTTGGGCCTCAAAAAATCTTGCAGCTTCCACTTGACTTTCAGAACTCTTAATGCCTGCTCCATGAGCAAGCTCTGGTCTAACCTTCTGAAAGACCCAGAAGAGAAAGAGGTCCATCCTAGCCTACCAGCAGCCAACCCTCCAGCATGTGAGAGACCTCCACCTAGACCAGCAGAACTCCCCTCTGACCTTCACTGGCCCCAGATGCATGAGTAAGCCGACCCGAGATCAGCAGAATGACCCAGCCAACCCGTAGCCTCATAAGAAATAATGTTTGTTATTTAAAGCCACTAGGTTATGGTATAATTTGTTACAAGAGCTCACTGACATATTAAGAGCATGCCTTCCTTCTCTTAGAGGAATCAAGAGAGAAAGTAAAAACTCTGGTAGGTTGTTCCATTGATGTGCTTCCCTGCCCCCAATCAGACGGTCTGGACGGAACGTGAGAACCCTGGGGCGAGGTTAGAATCTAGCCCCTCATCTTGAAGCCTGGGTGTCAAGCAATGAAGGAAAAGGGGTACACAGCAAGTAGATTAACACTAGTCACTAGATATCCCTGTCCCTGCTCAGTTCTCCCTCTCTCCTGCCCATCCTGGGTGCCCCCACCCCTACTCCTTCCTGGTCTGCCAGAGAAGGCACAACAATTTTCTCACTTAATTGCACTGAGCAACATAGCTGTCTCTGTCCTAGCCACCCAAGGCATGCCCTGGGGTACACTTTTTTTAAAGATTTTATTTATTTATTTGACAGAGAGAGACAGAGCGAGAGAGGGAACACAAGCAGGGGGAGTGGGAGAGGGAGAAGCAGGCTTCCTGCGGAGCAGGGAACCCGATATGGGGCTCGGTCCCAGGACTCTGGGATCATGACCTGAGCCGAAGGCAGACGCTTAACGACTGAGCCACCCAGGTGCCCTCTGGGGTACACTTTTTACACAAAGACTCACATGGTATTCTGCTAACACGGTGTTCTGCTAACACGGTGTTCTGCTAACACGGTGGTTCTCGAAGGATGGTGTTGTCACCAACCTGTGACACCGACAGCAGTTTTCACATCTTTGGTGATAATATTCCAGTGTATTTATATTCAGGTATATTCAGCTAAGATATATCAGCTTGAGAAATCTACAATGGCATGTTTCCACTTAAAATAAATTTAAGTGCAACTGGATGCTAAATGGGGGATTTCAGGGGAGACCTCCCAGCCCCACAGATGCTGCTCCATGAAGGTGATGAAAGTCCGGAGGCAAAATTCACAGAGGGGATGACCCGAAACGGGAGTCAGAGCTGAGCTTGGAGGGTCGGAGAGGGGGGAAAGGTGGTTTCTGGAGAGAGATGTTGGGGGGCGAGTGGCTCATGTGCCGGAGGTGACAAGGGGCTTGACATGGTGCAGGTGTGCCATTCACCTCTTAGTGAGTGGTGCTTCAGGAAGAACCTTCGGGAGAGCCTGGTGCGTGTCACTGAGTCTGCAGCACCTGGAGACTGATCTGTGATACTTACCTGAGCAGCATGGAGGCAGGTGGTTGTGGCCACAGACCTCAGGGCAGAGAGAAAAAGTCCCACACTGAGAACACGGGTGGTCTGGCTTCCGTGGAGCACACTTTACAAGGCCCTCTTTATGGAAGGGAAATCAGATTCCCTTGAGGAGCTCCTTGCTGGGACGCCTCCCGAGCCTTGAAAGCACCTAAACAAGGGGTGGCTTTGAGGCTGAAGCTTCGTGCCACCTGTCTTTGCTGGATGGTAGCCGCAATGACAAGAACACGGGAGCAAGAATGAGTAAGTGTCTCCCATGAGCCAGATGTGGGTCACGTGGGAGAGAGAAACAGCCAGAAGCTATTTTAAATCCTGCCCAACAGGGGTGAGAAGGTGCATCCCGAGAGAATGGCCTGGCCACAGAAAGGGCCAGAAGGAACCCATAAAAGGCCCCAGTGGGAAAGAGCTACCTTTTAACACTGGCCCGCCCAGACCGTGCAATGATGCACCTGTCACCTGATATCTCCTCTACCCGAACGGGGCTAAAAAGAAAGAAACATCGCCCAAAGGATTGTGCTGCCTGTCCTGACACAAGCCACTAGCCCTCAGAGGGGCTCCGTGGGGAGTGGCCTGGACGCTCTTGCTGAAATGTGACCTAAAGTGATCATGGGACATTTTTTAAATGGCCTAAAGCAGAGCAGAGAAGACACAGTACAAACACAAGTTTTCAGAATCACAGCCTCTAAATTATACCTGCTGTCCCAATGACTCAGTGAATCAATTTTTTAAAAATATATTGTAGTAAGTGGAATATTATTCAGCCATGATAAAAAGGAAATCCTGCCATTTGTGACATGGATGGACTTCGAGGGCATGACGTTAAGTGAAATAAGTCAGACAGAGGAAGACAAATACCGTATGATTTCACTTATATGTCTAAAAAATCCAAATCTTAAAAAGCCGGAACCCGGGGCACCTGGGTGGCTCAGATGGTTAAGCGTCTGCCTTCGGCTCAGATCATGATCCCAGGGTCCTGGGATCGAGCCCCGCATCGGGCTCCCTGCTCGGCAGGGGGCCTGCTTCTTCCCCTCCCTCTGCTTCTCCCCCTACTCATGTTCTCTCTCTCTCTCTGTATCTCTGTGTCTGGAATGAATAATAATAAAAAAAAAAAAGCCGGAACCCAGAGAAAGAGAGAGTAGAGTGACAGTCACCAGGGGCTGGGGGCTGGGGGAAGTTGGCAGATGTTGGCTGAAGGCTGTAAACTTCCAGCCCCGAGATCAACAAGTCCCGGAGCGCTAGCATGGCGACCACAGCAAATAACACTGTATTATGTACCTGATGTTTGCTAAGAGAGTAGATCCTAAGTGTTCCCACCACAAAAAGGAAATGGTGACCATGTGACGGCACAGAGGCATTAGTCCACCTGTGCAGGTAGTCATTTTGCAATATGAGCATGTGTCAAATCAACACGCTGTATGCCTTAAATGTACGTAATTGTATTTCCCCATTATGTCTCAATAACACCAGGAGGAAAAAGAAAATGCACTTTGAAAAGGTAAAAATATGCTGTATTAGTCAGCTTGGGCTGCCATAACAAGTACCCCAGACTGGGGCGGGGGGAGTTGGTGGGGGGTTCAACAACAGACATAGTCTCACCATTGTGGAGGCCAGAACTGCAAGATCTAGGTGTCTCGGGGTTGGTTCCTTGTGGGGCCTCTCTCCTCAGCATGCAGAGGGCCACCTTCTCCCTGTGTCTTCATGTGGTCACCCTCTGTGCACGTCTGTGTCCTAATCTCCTCTTCTTAGAAGGACACCAGTCAGATTGATGGTGACCCATATGACTTCATTTTACCTGAATCACTTCTCTAGAGAGCCTATCTCCAAAGAGTCACATTCTGAAATGCTGAGCTTCAACATAGGAATTTGGGGTGGGGTGGATACAATTCAGCCTGTTACATCTATGAAGTAAATAAAAGGTATTCAGACTTCAGGATAGGAGGCTAAACTAAAAACACTAATACCATGATCATGGCCAAGAAATTTGATGTTTAAACACTAATAAAATCTAGTACATGGTGCATATTCAAATCTCCCACCTGTCCCCTAGATTTCCTTCATATATTGTTTTTTGACCCAAGATCTAAACAAGAATGTATGTGATTGAAGTTCAGTCTTTTTTATTCTAGAACATTTCTCCTGGTTTTTCTTTTGTCTGTCATGACATTGACCGTTTTGATCAGATCCAGGTTAGACACTTGGGTGGAGGGACACGGGTGATGGTGTGAGCTTCCTACTCTCCCACCTCGGGAGACACCGGATATCTATCTGTCCCATGACCAGGGATGCTAAGTGTTTCACTCTGCTAAGGGAGTGTCCACCAGATCTCTTCATCATAAGGCAAATTTTCCCATTTTGAATTATCGAGTTGTCTGTGAGGTACATGGGTGGTTCAGTCCGTGAAGCTCAGGTCATGATCTCAGGGTCCTGGGATCGAGTCCCATGTGAGGCTCCACACTCAGCGAGGAGTCTGCTTGTCCCACTGCCTCTCCTTCTATGCCTCCCCCCTCTCTCTCTCTCTCTCTCTCTCTGCCTCTCTCTCAAATAAATAAACAAAATCTTTTAAAAAAAATTATTGAGTTGTTGGAGTGCCTGGGTGGCTCAGTTGGTTAAGCGACTGCCTTCGGCTCAGGTCATGATCCTGGAGACCCGGGATCGAGTCCTGCATCAGGCTCCCTGCTCGGCAGGGAGTCTGCTTCTCCCTCTGACCCTCCCCCCTTCACATGCTCTCTCTCTTAAATAAATAAAATCTTAGGAAAAAAAAATTATTGAGTTGTCTGTGGGGTGATACTTGAGGACTCTGACTTGCCAGCTCCCCGACAAACTTTCGCCTGTTTCCCCATTCTTCGTGATCCTCATCTGCATCAGCTAATAGGTTGGAGATGGCAAAATGAAGTGTGTAACATCTCTGGAAAGGACACTGGAAAGGCATCACTGGACAGTGTTATCAAAGAAGATGGGCAAATAAGGACATGGAAAAGCAAGATCTGAAACTACAGATAAAAGATAATGTATTTGCTACCACAAATATCGGGGTATGGATGTGTCTTGGAGCTTCTAGTGGCTAATATGTAAGGGCACTTTTGGCAGATCCACACACCGTCTCCTGGGACCTGCCCTGAGAAACAGAATACCAGCAGGGAGGCAGGCGTGGGGTGTCACCATGAAAGGGCAGGTCTCCTCTTACCTGTTTGGGGACTCCAAGCTTGTGACTCAGAATTCAACACTGACTCCAGGTTAAATGTGGCTGATTGAAAATGGGTAGGAACTTCTGCTTCAATCTGAATTCCCACTAAAATTGCAATAAAAGGATTTTAGGGTGGGGGAGTCAAAAGCTCAGAAAGACAAGGAGAGGAGGAGAGGAGAGAACAACAAATGTCAGACTCAGGAAGGGATGTGGGCGACTGGTAACTCAGTCAGTGGATGGAAGAGTGCTGACCCCCTAGCCCAGCAGCAGGGAGGCCTAATACACAGAACCTGTGAAAGTCTCAGGAACTGAAAGCCCTGGAGAACAGAAACAGAGGGTTGGTTGAAAGCCTTTGATAAGCAGTCAGATCCCCCAAATCTCCTCCACTCGACAACATCACCTTGTCCCAGCACAAGACCGGAGACTAATTCTCTAGAAACCACAATGGGGGCTCTGAACTAGGGAATACTGGTCAGAAGACACAAGGGAAATAAGTGAACTTGACACATTGAATGCCAAGACCTCCAGCCCTCTTCCCCATCAATGTCCCGGCCTGGTACCTGGCTTCTCTCTCCAGGTAGATACTCCAAGGAGCCTGACCAGATCAGGAAGAAAGACCTTGAGGGTTGCCCCAGGAGACACCCAGGTAGATCATTGTGCAATGAAGCCCACAACCAATAAGCCATCCCTTTCCCATCACACACACACACACATGCACGCACGCACACATACAGACACAGAAGTTTCCGTCAAGATTTTAGTGCTCTGCTCTTAAATATAAACAGACAATCAAGGACCACCAGACATCTCAGGAAAGCTTTGAGATGAGAGACAGAGGTCAGAGCAAACAAATTAATGACAAAAGCAACTTAAAGGAAACAGCTGTTATGCAGGGAGAAAAAATTTCAAAATGATAGTCATTCATCAATATATTCAGAGACATACGAGACAATATTCTGAGCATGAAACAAGAACAGAATCATATTCAACAAAAGGAACAAAAAAAGAAAGAGCTCTTAGAAATTCAAAACTATGCCAGCAGAAGTGAAAAACCTAAGAGTTTGGAGGATACAGTTGAGCAGGGCCATAAAGTAGAACAAAGAAAGAGAAAGGACCAGAAAGTTAGAGGACCCATCAGGAAACCCGACATCTGAACAATAGGGGTTCCAGTGGAGAGAAGAGAAAAGGGAAAACCATCCACAGAAGTCCCTCAGAGTGGAGAGTCTGGGCATTCTAGGTTGGAAACGACCACGAACTGGAGGGAGACAGACCTACGTCAAGATGCAGGTGGGAAACCTGATGGCACAGAAGATAAAAAGAAGGCCCCAAAAGCTTCTGGGGAGAGAGAATAAACAAAACAAGTATAAAAATTATACAAGACTCTAAGGTCCTATTGGCACTGACTTCCTAAAGCAGCCCTGGAAGCTGGAAGCCAAGGGAGTGATGTCTGCAACACTCCTGGGAAACAAGGAGCTGGGTCTCCAATCTGACAGAAGAGAAAGGTGGCCAGGATGGGGTGAAGGAGGCGCTGAGCATGAGGACAGGAAGGCAGGGGTCAGGCCAGACACGTAGAAGGTCTGGGAAAATGTGTTAGGGGACGAATGGGCAGAATAGCCAATGATTTGAAGGTAGGGAGAGGAGATTGATTGGCTCACCTGGAGACTGTTTGGACATGAATCTGTGACAAGTGAATAGAAAATTAATAGATTATTAACAGACTGTAGAAAATTAAGCAAGCAAAGACAATCGTTAACGCTGGGGAGTAGAGAGCAACAGATCATCCCAGATATGCATGAGTTGCTAAGTTACAACCTTCCAGAAAACTCAGTTGAGAAATATATTCTACCCGTTTAAGATTCAGGAATGGGGAAGTTAAGGTAGAAAGGGATTCTAAGTATGGACAGTTATTCTTGAAAAAGGAGATGCAGAAAAAATAAATAAATAAAATAAAAAAATAAAAAGGGCGCCTGGGTGGCTCAGTTGGTTAAGCAACTGCCTTCGGCTCAGGTCATGATCCTGGAGTCCCAGGATCGAGTCCCGCATCGGGCTCCCCGCTCAGCGGGGAATCTGCTTCTCCCTCTGACCCTCCCCCCTCTCATGTGCTCTCTCTCTCTCAAATAAATAAATAAAATCTTAAAAAAAAAAAAAAAAAGAAAAAGGAGATGCAGGATGCCTGGGTGGCTCAGACAGTTAAGCATCTGCCTTTGGCTCAGGTCATGATCCCAGGGTCCTGGGATCGAGCCCCACATTGGGTTCCCTGCTCAGCGATGAGCCCTGATTCTCCCTCTCTCCACTCCCCTTGCCCCCACCCCCCGCTCGTGCTCTCTCACTTTCAAATAAATAAATAAAATCTTTAAAAAAAAGAAAAAGAAAACTAAAAAAAAAAAAAATGCAGCGAAAATATGCAAAAAAAAGAAGATACATAATGTTAAAATAAATGAACAAATTAAACACGAAAATTGGACCTAAGACTCTGGATCATACTTGCAAACACTGTGAGGAGGAAGTAGGTAAAATAGGCGAATTTCTTTCTACACAGAGGGGAATCAAGAGTTATAAATTTAGTCTTGAGGTCCATTTTTACAACATATATCCATTTTAAATAAAATAAAAGTATACCAGCAAAATTAAGCACACGATGTATACCTTCCCAATCAAAGAAAGTGAAGTCAAAATGGCAAAAAGCCAGAAAGCACAGAACTGTGCCAGAAGACCAAGTGGTTAAGCCCCTTTTAAAAAGATAAAACTCAAAATAAAACCCAAAGATAATGCTATTTTTAAGCAAAAACATCGAAAACAAAATTACACAGAAAGTTTAAAAATATAGAGATGCTAGTGCAGTCTGGTCAGACCAAAGAGAGAATGTGGAATAAAAAATAAAAGTCGGGGAACAGAAGGAGAGGCTCAGGGGTGGTACCCGCTCAGGAGTCAGGCTGTGCTCTGAGCAGAGAGCAGGAGCGCCGCCTTTCAAGAGAGGGGAGCTCGAGCTGGGTGTTGGTGAGGGCGGAAACCTCTGTCCCCTGGGCCACCCTGTCCCATCATGTGATGAGGCAGCCAAGGCCCAGCGAAGCCCTCCAGTTCGCATGACGAGTCAGGGGTAGGATTGGGAAAAGAAACCCAGTCTGGCTTTTTCCTTTCACCCCGCCAGCCTGTGGCCCTCATTAAGGGAAGAAGCTCCCAACAAAAGCAGCCTCATTTGTCAGGAGGCTGGGGGTCCCTGCTCCTGACTCACACTTTGAAGTCCAGAGGGCTCCTGATGCTGGGGCAGGGCTGGGGTGGAGAGTCCTCCGGCCAGGGTCCCCAGCAGCCCACCTTTGGGAGTCCAAGTCCATCCCACTGATCTTGGGGCAGCGGCCTCCCTGCCCCAACAGAGAGTGTCCCTCTGTCTCCCCATGCCCACAGCGGGGGCCAGACATCAGCCCTTCCATGCTTGCTCAGCCCCGTGCTGCAAGGGAGGCAGGAGGAGGTCCTCGCAGGGGACCGCCACCTAAAGGACCAGAAGATATTGTCACTGTGAAGGCAAACGTGCTGCATGTGACCTGTTCCCTACCAGGATGACAAGTGCAGGGCCTTCCCACCTCTGAGCCACATGCCAAAAAGGCTCTGGTCTTGGGAAGGGCAAGGTTCCAGAGAAAGCCTAGGAGAATTCCATCCCACCCTGACGCTACCTGCAGGGTGGGAGAAAGCAGACTGCTCCAAGGAGAGGATCATAGCCAGCAGCCCTGCAGGAGACACGGGGCCCTCTCTCACTATCCCTCTTGCTACCTCTTTTATCTCTATCTCTCTTTTTTATCTCTGTCTCTGTCTCCCTCCCCTATGGTCTCCTGTCAAGCACCAAGGGCTGCAAGTAGCTGCGCATCCGTCCAGAAGTGCACGTGAAGAGTTCTGGTGGCCTCGGGACCCTCCCTGTGGCCCGGCCATCTCATGTGAGGGTGTCTCCTGTTGGGAGATCCCCCACATGCCCATGAGGGACTTGCTCTGCCCAACTTTGGCATGAAAGAGAGCTAGTCCGCAGGGCCCTGCAGGTTCCCATCTGCCAGCTGAGTGGTCAGCAAGAGGCACACATCAGTCTACTCTGCAAACCCAGCCTCCCCAAAGCTCTCTCCAGCAAACACTGGGGGCCTCATCAACATGGGGGGACACAGAGGCCACCAGACTGGAAGCCCCCACTCCTTACTGATCTCTTCTGCTCCCCCGTCTCACTCCCTGTTAAGCCCAGGACTGACCCTGACTGGTCGGGCCTCACAGCCTGCTCCTTCTCTCTGCCTTGCACTGACCCCACCCCACCCCGCTGTTTCTCGAAGAAGCTGGGCAAGCCCCACCTCGTGATCTTTGCACTTGCTGTTCCCTCTGTCTCAGAGAGATGCTCTCACTGGATACCCACAGGGCTCCCCCACCTCCTGTTGCACCATCAAGCATCACCTCCGTGGTGAGGTCACCTGACCATGTTATTTAACATTACAACCCCTCCCCACCCACACACACACACAGCACTCCCATTTCCAGATGTCGGCTTCACTTACTGCCTCACCAGACCTAAGTTCCATGAGAACAGGGGTTTTGTCTACTATCTCCCAGCACCTGGAAAAGAGCCTTGCACACAACAGGTGCTCAATAAATACTTGTCGAATGAATAAATGAACATGCCTGCCTTTTCGCTCCCTTCGCCCACCCTCTCCTTGGCACATGCTTGGTCTCTGTCTGGCAGATTTCTTTCTTTTTCTCCTTTTAATGAAGTACAGGGATACACGTGTTACAATAGTGCTCACCACAAGCGAGCATCAGCGCTGTTACAGTACCTCTGACTGTTCCCTGTGCTGTGCCCCTCATCCCCATGACTGATTCATCCCATGACTGGACACCTATCCCTCCCACTCCCCTTCCCCCCTTCTGCCCATCCCCATCCTCTCCCCTCTGGCGACCACCAGTTTGTTCTCTGTATTTATGATTCCGTTTCTCCTCTTTTTTGTTTGTTTGGTTTGGTTTTTAGATTTTACATATAAGTGAAATCATATGGTATTTGTCTTTTTCTGTCTTATCTCACTTAGCACATTACCCTCTAGGTCCATCCATGTTGTCGTGAATGGTGGGACGTCCTTCTTTTTTAAGGCTGACTAGTATTCCTCTGTGTATGTGTATGTGTGTATGAATCACATCTTCCTTACCCATACATCCTCTGATGGACACTTAGGTTGTTTCCATATCTTGACAACTGTAAATAATGGGGGTGCAGATATCTTTTCAAAATAAGGATTTCATTTCCTTCAGATAAATATCCAGGAGTGGAACTGCTGCTGGATCATATGGCAGTTCCACTTTAAATTTTTTTGAGGAACGTCCATGCTGTTTTCCACAGTGGCTGCACCAGTTTGCATGTCCACGTCTGGCTTCTCTGTTGTCTTCCCAGCCTCTTCTGAACCCAGGACGGCTTTCCTCCTCTGCCTCCTGCCCGCCACTGCTGGAGTCCGGCACAGGGGCAGGCTAGTGCCCTAGCACCAAGCGACAGCAAAGCCAGGGCCTGGCCCTGCAGGGAGGCTGCCTCCTCTCCCGCCCTCCCCAGGGAGCTCCTCGGAGCGCTGCACTGGAGACTAGGTCTCAAACTTCCACCCCACCTGGGAAGGAAGCTGCGGGGAGGGGTATTTGCCTCAACAAAACTTAGAGCCTTGGCAGCTAAATTCAAATCAGGTGCAATTTTGTTGTCACTCCAAATAGTCTGGGCAAGAGCACTAAGGGATTTTCTTCTTGAAATTATAAAAGGAACGGAGAAGGCCTGTGAATTCTAACAGCTGCGAATTAGTGAGCTGAGGAGAGATTTGGGGGATCACGAAGACTCTACCTGGAGCAGGCCTCAGGTGCCTGACAGTGAAGGCAGAGCCAGCCACTGCCTCCAGGACGACAGGTGCGCTGAGCCAGGCACAGGGAGGAGCCAAGTGCTGCCTCCCACAAAAGCACGGAGCCACTGTTCTCCCAGGAGCAGGAGCAGAGCGCTGTGGACAGGAGTGGAAAAATAAAGCCAGGACTCCGCCTAGACATGTGCCACATCAGCCCTGTCCAGTGCAGGAGCCGCGAGCCACATGTGGCCACTAAGCCCTTGAAATGTGGCTGATGCAAATGAGGAACTTTTATTTCACTGAAATTCACTTTTGTTTAAACACAGAAAGCCACGTGTGGCTAATAGCTACCACATCAGACAGCGCAGATTTGGAAGTAGGTGTCTCAGGCAATAAACTAAAACCATCCCTTAAAGGAATGAGGAGCAGCGTGCGGAGAACAGCCAGCCTGAAACCCATCTCCCCCAGTACCGGTCTCGTTGGCAGGAAGGAGGGAGGGAGAAGATTAATACTAAGTTCTGTTAGAGCGAATAGTAACTTAGTTACCACTCTTCCCAGGACTTAGTGCAATTAAACAAGTGAACAAAAGAAGGTGTAGACAGATTGGAAAGGAGGAGAAAAATTTATCATTGAAAACAGCAGTATGGCATCATGGACTGAAGGTGTAAATTACTAGAAGCAGTAAGTGAATTCACTAAGGTAGTCAGCTATAAAATTATCCTATCAAGATCAATACCTTTTTTATAGAAAACTTTAAACAGCTAAAAATGTAATGAAAGAAAAGACCTCGTGCTCAATAGCAACCGAATATGAAGTGCTTTACAAAATTAAGAAATGTGAAGGACTTATGTGAAGAAAACTATAAAGCTCCACTAAAAGACATAAAACAAGATAGGATAATTGGCGAGTCACATCTTTGTATTCAATAGGAAGACAAAGTTGTAAAGATGTCAATCCTTTCTAAATCAAAATTCTAATTGAATTTTTTGACCAAAAAAAAAAACCTCAATTGAACTTGACAAAAGTATTCAAAATATGAACAGATACATCAGTGGAAGAGAATAGAGAATCCAGAAATAGAGTCATGAATATATGAGTATTTAGGAGCTGATAAAAATGGCCCTAGATGGAGCAGTTTTGGAGTTGTGAGGGGATAATTCAGGCTGACATGGGTTAAATATGTGATATATGAGTGACCAATGGAATTTATCTGAATACAGAAACTCTTTTAGAAGTTTGCCTGGTGGCACCAAGGTTTGCGAATGTTATAGCCCTACCATAATCTCCAACATCCCCCCACCAGCCTCCTCAAGTAAACATCCAAGTTAAATAAAAAAGGCTCATCCTGGAAGCCCCCACCCCCTCACCCCTTGCCACCCCTAAGCTTCTCCAAAGAGAAATTTCAGAGAAGCCACTAGCTGGGAAGGATAGAATGTGAGCAAACAGGAGCTACAGGGGGAAATGGGATGCAGTGGGAGGTGGGAAGCGTGCAGGGGCTGTGGGAGCGACAGTTCCAGAACCCCGTCTGCCCTGCCAGCATGCTCCGCCACTGTGCACCCTCTGTGTCCAGCCTGGCCCCGGACTCCCCGCTCCAACCCAAGCCCCACGTCTGCCCAAGGCCACCACTGAGTGGGTCTGACAGTCCAGTTGGCACACTGGGAAGGCGTGCACCAGCTCTTTGTCTGGGCCAGGCTGTGCCACAGGAGACGAGCAGAGGCTGGGCCCCCGGGACCTCCCGCCCACAACCATCTTGCTGTGGGTGGACAGGACAGGCCACCACCATGCCGGGAGCCTGGGAGAGTGGGAGAGGATGGCGGGAAGGCTTCCTGGAGATGGTGGCCTTTAAGCTGGCCCTCGGCCAACAGAAATTCAACTGCATAAAAATGTGGGTGCATTAACATCTATTTTTGAGACTATCTGTATGTTTTCAGCACATGCCTGTTCATCCTTCCTTCGGTTAAAAAAAAAATGAACAAGAAACTGATTTTCTTCTGGGAACCACATGGGCTCAGGCCACATGCTCAAGAGCCAAGGTCATATTCAACTTCTGGGGGAAAACGGCATTCTCTTTCTTCTGCTGACCTTAGCGATGGGGGAACTGCTGCAGGAGGGGAGCCCCTCCCAGCCGTGGAGCGTGCCCGTGATAACACAGACCTCGGAGCTATTGTTCAGGCTTTGGGATCCCATCTCTGCAGAGGAGCCCACTAGATGTTTTGGTTCATGAGCCCCCATCCCTTCCTTTGTCACTCACATGAATTCGGGCTGGGTTTGCTGCTCCTGGTGGCAAGTGTGGCGCGGTGTGCTGGTGTCCCCAGGCTGCGCAGAGTGCATGGAGCCTGTGGGCGCACATGGGGGGCCGCCTCACAGAGCGGGTGACATTGCAGTTGGGCTTTGAAGCCCATAAAAAAAAAGGACACTATAGTGTTTCTATACATTTTGAACTCTTAATTTCTACTAAGACAAAAATCGTTTTATTCATTGGCTTTATTAAGAAAGGACAATGTAATTTAAAAAAAAGAAGACAAGTAGATCTAAGTATCACATCTGGTACACCCTACTGTCATTGGGCATTTGGCAAGAGGAAGTTGATGCTAAGGAAAACGTGACAGTGATGGATGCAGCCGCCGAGCTGCACGGTGAAGGCACGCTGAGGACCAGTGACCCTTCCTCCTTCCAACTAACAGATTTCAAGTGCCCACTCCACGCCAGGCAAACCCCATGCTGGGGACCAGGAACACAGAGACAGGTCGGACCTGGGGTCCTCTTTCCCATTTGTAAAATATCTCAGAGGCAGCCAGGCAAGATGACAAAGCCCCTGTGACAGCAGAGAAGGTGGGCAAAGGCTCAGCAGAAGACCCATACGGAGCAGCCCTACAGAGCAAGCGCCCTCCCTGCCTCTCCCTGCCTCCTCACCCCGACCTTGCCCTCTTTCCCAGAGGACTTTATTAGAAATGCCAGCCTTCTTTAGCTCCTCCCTAGGGTCTTCCAAGCTCAATATCTGATTTTGGAGAGAGGAGTAGGTGCCGTGACTCACTGCCCAGAACTCCCTTCAGGAGTGAAGAACAAACTCGCCCAGATCCCGCAGTGCAGTGAACAGAACGGCCTCAGTGGTCAGCCTCCCCAAGGGTCTCCTTCAGCTGCAAACACCGCCACCCCAGGACAAGCACCCAGGCAGGTACATCAAGGATTGGACCACCTCCTCACCCAGTGACAGCTCTGGGGGCTCAGCCTTAGGGGCTGAGCTTGGTGTCCCCCTCAGCCTGCTCCTGCTTCCTCCTCCCTTGCACTGACCCCAACACCCTCCTCAGTGGACATCTGCTCATGGAGCTGGGTTTCAACCTCCCCTTCCCAGGGGTGGATTAAGTGCCTTGCCCAAGTCATGTACAGGGTGCAGGAATTCAGGGCTCTCTGACTCCAAGCTGGTGGGGACCCGTTTGGAAGCCTTTGCCAGTCTGACCACCACATGCTTACCCCAATGCAGATGAACCAGCATCATCTTCTTTTCTGCGTCTCCAGCCAGTCATGTCCCGGCCCAGGATGTCAGGAAGCCCTTGGCCACACAGACAGCTCTCCATGCTGGCAAGCATGCCGGGGTGGCTCCCCCCACCCCACCCCACCCCCAGAAGGTGCAAGCAGATTTCTCACCGTCTGCCACTGCTTATTGTTGAAGGAAAACTCCACATCCCAAACATTTGTTTGGAGGGAATTAGATCATCACCTCCCCACTAATGAAGCCAGGCTGTGCAAACAGAGGGAAGCAAGACGGCAGGTTGTCTGTCTCTCGGGGTGGCGGCCCAGAAGTTGGCACCCCAGGTGTCTCCAAGCCTCCGTGCACATATTTCAAAAGCAGCCTATGCCAAGCTGGTTTGGAACATCCCCAGGTGATGTTTGCCTTAGTGGCTGGGAATCCCGGCCCTGAGCTGGAGACTCTGCAGCTCTCCGGGGCCAGAGCAGACCTCTGCAGTATTCTGAAGGCAGCAGGTGCCTTCCCGCCCAGGTCTCTGAGCTACCTCTGCCTCTGTTCCCTTCTGACCTTGCGCCGCCAGGGGCTTCTCTGCTGAGGAAGAAAATGCTACTCTTTCAGATGGAACACACCCTCCTTACCTTTCCAACCGGAGCCTCTGCAGCTGTGTGACTCTCTCTTTTATTATTATTTTAAATGAAGATAGGGCGCCTGGGTGGCTCAGTTGGTTGAGCGACTGCCTTCGGCTCAGGTCATGATCCTGGAGTCCCGGGATCGAGTCCCGCATCGGGCTCCCTGCTCGGCGGGGAGTCTGCTTCTCCCTCGGACCCTCCCCCCTCTCATGCTCTCTCTATCTCATTCTCTCTCTCAAATAAATAAATAAAATCTTTAAAAAATAAAAAATAAAAAATAAAAAAAATAAAAATAAAAAATAAATGAAGATATTATTCATAGAACAAAATTTGCCATTTACACGTGGACCCTTTAGTGGTTCTTAGTAGATCACTTTGTATAATAACATTGTGCAACCATCACCACGGTCTGATTCCAGAACATTTTCATCACCGCCCCCAAAACCCCTACCTATTCCCAATTTTCCCTCTCCTTTCATAACCTTGTTCACCTCTATTCTACTTCTGTCTCTGTGGATTTGCCTATTCTGGACACTTCATATAAATGGAATCATACAATATACGGCCTTTTGTGTCTGCCCTCTTTCACTGAGCATAATGTTTTCAGGATTCTTCCCTACTGTAGCCTGTGTCAGTTCCATTCTTTTTTCTGGTTGAATAATATTCCATTATATGGATATGCCTCATTTTATTTGTCCATTCATCAGCTGATGGACACTTGGACTGTTTTCACTTTGGGGCTATTATATGAATGTCTTTGCTATGAACAGATAATTTCAATTCTCTTGGGTATATACCCAGGAACAGAATTGCTGGGTCAAATGCTAATTCTGTGTTTCATTTTTTGAGGAATCACCAAACTGTTTTCCATAGTGGCCACACCATTTTGCATTCCCACCAGAAATGTACCAGGGTTCTAATTTCCCCATATCTTTGCCAATATCTGTTATCCCCCGCCCCTTTTCTTTTCTTATTGTAGCCCTCCTTGTGGGTGTGAAGTCATGTCTCCTTGTGATTTTGATTTACATTTCCCTACCTGCTAATGACACTGAGCATCTTTTCATGTGCTTATTAGCCTTTTGTATAACTTCCTTGGAGAAATGTCTACACAAATACTTTGTCCAATTTTAAATCAAGCTATTCATCTTTTTTTTTTTTTAAAAGATTTTATTTATTTATTTGACAGAGAGAGACACAGCGAGAGAGGGAATACAAGCAGGGGGAATAGGAGAGGGAGAAGCAGGCTTCCCGTGGAGCAGGGAGCCTGATGCGGGGCTCGATCCCAGGACCCTGGGATCATGACCCGAGCCGAAGGCAGACACTTAACGACTGAGCCACCCAGGTGCCCCAAGCTATTCATCTTTTTATTATTGAATTGTAAGAGTTCTTTATATATTCTGGGTACTAGACCCTTATCAGATACATGATTTGAAAACATTTTCTCCATTCTGTGGGCTGTCTTTTGACTTTCTTGATAGTGTCCTTTGATGCACAAAAGTTTTTACCTTTGATGAAGTCCAATTTATCTTTTTTTTTTTTTTGGTTGCATGTGTTTTTGGTGTCCCATCTAAGAAACCATTGCCAAACCCAAACTCATGCAGCTTTTCTCCTATTTTCCTTCTAAGAGCTTCATAGTTTTAGCTCTCCCATTTAGGTCTTTGATCCATCTCGAGTTTAGTTTTGTATATGGTGTGAGTAGGGGACCAAATTCATTCTTTTGTGTGCAACTATTCATTTGTCCCAACACCATTATCTGAAAAGACTATTCTTGGAGCACCTGGGTGGCTCAGTCATGATCTCAGGGTCGTGAGATCGAGTCCGGCATTGGGCTCCAAGCTGAGCATGGAGCTTGCCTGAGATTCTCTCTCTCTGCCCCTCCTCCCCCCCATTCATGAGTGTTCCCTCTCTCTCTAAAAGAAAGAAAGGAAGGAAGGAGGGAAGGAAGGAAGGAAGGAAGGAAGGAAGGAAGGAAGGAAGGAAGGAAGGAAGGAAGGAAGAAGAAAGAAAGAAAGAAGAAAGAAAGAAAGAAAGAAAGAAAGAAAGAAAGAAAGAGGAAGGAAGAAAGAAGAAAGAAAGAAAGAAAGAAAGAAAGAAAGAAAGAAAGAAAGAAAGAGAAAGAGGAAGGAAGGAAGAAAGAAAGAAAGAAAGAAAGAAAGAAAGAAAGAAAGAAAGAAAGAAAGAAAGAAAGAAAAAGGAAGGAAGGAAGGAAGAAAGAAAGAAAGAAAGAAAGAAAGAAAGAAAGAAAGAAAGAAAGAAAGAAAGAAAGAAAGAAAGAAGGAAGGAAAGAAAGAACTATTGTTTCTGCACTGAGTAGACTTGGCCCTCTTGTCAAAAAATCAATGGACCCTAAGTTATTTCTGGACTCTCAGTTCTAGTCCATTGGCCTATGTCAGTACCAAATAGTTTTCATTGCTCTAGCTTTGCGGTACGTTTTGAAATCGATCATTGCATTCCTCCAACTTCGTTCTTTTCTAAGACGTTTTCAGCTATTCTGTGACTTCTGTAATTCTATAATGTGCCTGGCTTTAGGCATCTGGGGCCAGACATGGTATGGTAAGTAAGCAAAACGGGCTTCAAACAGCGCCTGAGGTCTGTTCTTTGGACACACACAACTTGTTTTCATCCTAAACAAACATAAACGTGTACTTTCTTTACTTTTCCCTGCAACGCTCAAGGATACCCCTCTCCCAGCCTCCTTTGCCTTCAGGAACGGCCATGAGACAGGCCTGAGCTATGACCATGAGACACAAGCAGACGTCCGCTGAGGGAGCTTCTGCGACACATATTAGGTCATACCATAAAAGCAGGACAGGAGAATTTCCAGCTCTGCCGCAGGCCTGGCATTGGATGAGGCCGGAGAGGTGCCCCGTGTGCCAGACTTGAGGAGGTCCGGGCTCTCAGGACCACACAAGGGCACTGCAGCATCTGACAACACACTCCTCCTTAAATGTGCACACTGCTCTTGCCTCACACCAGTCTCAGCTCTGTTCTGTCGGCCCCTTGCTCTTCTTTCTGCTCGAACCCCAGACGGGCCTTACGCCCAGAACCAGGCAGCTATCTGGTGATACAAGGCAGCAAGATTGAGGGCAAAGGTCACTGTGCTACAGAGATGGGGAGAGCCTGGGATCCTGGCGGGCTGCCTTTTTGAGGGTTCTTATTCTGTGGAATAATCGCCTGTTTGTTAAGATAATGCCTGAAACCCCTGACAGTTAGGTTTTCTGTTACTTTCTGCCAAAAGCATTTCTAATATACAGATTTGTGGCAAGTAATGTGGGTTTTCCATTTAAAGCTGTAAGGCATTTTTAAGTTTTAAAAGTGAGTTAAGGACTTCATCAAAATTAAATATTCTTGCTCTTTGAAAGCCACTGTTGAGGGAACGAACGAGCAGCCAGGGACTGTGAAAATACATTTGCTGAACATATATCTGGCAAAAGGCTAAAATTTAGAATAGAAAATGAAGTCTTCCAACTCAATAATAAGAAAACAAACAACCCCCCCCCCCGCCCCAACACGGGCAAAAGATCTAAACAGATACTTCACCAAAAAAGGATACAGATGGCAAATAAGCATCTGAGATGATGCACAACATCATTAGTCATTAGCGAAATGCAAGTTAAAACCACAGTGAGCGAGCTAAGGCTTCACATCTAAAGTATGTTACATTTTGGCTAAAATGTAAAAGCGCACAATAGCAAGTGCTGATAAAAAACACAGAGCAACTGGAACTCTGGCACCGTGCAGGTGGGGATGCAAACTAGCAGCCTCCCTGGGAAAGAATGTGGCCACTTCTTATAAGGTTACACATACATTTACCTTAACTACCTAGCAATTCCACTCCTGGGTGAGAGAAATGAACACATATGGTCAAAGACCTATGCATACACAGTTTACAGCAGCTTTAATCATCATAGGTTCACACTGAAAGCGACCCAAATGTCCATCAGCTGAGGGCTGAATCAAGAAATAGTGGCACAGGGGCGCCTGGGTGGCTCAGATGGTTAAGCGTCTGCCTTCGGCTTGGGTCATGATCCCAGGGTTCTGGGATCGAGCCCCACGTCAGGGTTCTGGGATCGAGCCCCACGTCAGGGTTCTGGGATCGAGCCCCACGTCAGGGTTCTGGGATCGAGCCCCACGTCAGGCTCCTGGCTCAGCGGGGAGCCTGCTTCTCCCTCTCCTTCGCCTCTCCCCCTGCTCATGCTCTCTCTCTCTCTGTATCTCTGTGTCTCAAACGAATAAATAAAAAATCTTAAAAAAAAAAAAAACAGTGGCACATCCATGCAGTAGAAGACTACTCAGCAATAAAAAGGAATAAAACATTAATACATGCAATGCTGTGGATGGATCTCAAAAACATGCCCAGTGAAAGAAGCCAGACCTAAAAGGCTATATTTATTGCATGAGTCCGTTTATATGAAATTCTGGCAAAAACAAAGCTACAGGGATACAAGCCAGGGATACAGGCTGCAGGGGTTGGGGGTAGGGAAAGTGATGAACGAGAACAGAGGAAGTTTTTGGGGGTGATGGCACTGTTCTGTATCTTCATTGTGATGCTGGTTGTACAAATGTAGGTACTCGTCGAAACCCCTAGAACCACGTGCTCAAAGGGGCAAATTTACTCTATGGAAATTAGACCTCGGTAAACCCAACTTTTAAAAAAAACTCTAAAATATGATTAAGGCCACTGATTTGTTCAATTACTGCACCCAAACACAGTATGTAAAAACATGAATGTTGGGGTGCTGGGTGGCTCAGCTGGTTAAGAGTATGCCTTCAGGGAGCCTGGGTGGCTCAGTCGGTTAAGCAACTGCCTTCGGCTCAGGTCATGATCCTGGAGTGCCTGGATGGAGTCCCGCATCGGGCTCCCTGCTCAGTGGGGAGTCTGCTTCTCCCTCTGACCCTCCCCCCTCTCATGTACTCCCTCTCTCTCATTCTCTCTCTCTCAAATAAAAATAAATAAGATCTTTAAAAAAAAAAAAAGAGTATGCCTTCAGCTCAGGTCATAATCCTGGGGTCCTGGGATCAAGCCCCACATGGGGCTCCCTGCTCCGTGGGAAGCCTGCTTCTCTCTCTCCCACTCCCCCTGCTTGTGTTCCCTCTCTCGCTGTGTCTCTCTTTCTGTCAAATAAATAAATAAAATCTTTAAAAAAAAATGAATGTTGGACAGTAAAGTGAATAAATTTTAGTTTTTGGTTTAAGCTTAATTAAAAAAAAAAAAAAGGTAACAATTTACTAAGTGGAAGAAGCCAAACACAAAAGGCCACATACTATATGATTCCATTGATATGACATTCTGGAAAAGGTAAAATCATAGGAACAGGAGTCAGATTAGTGGCTGCCAAGGGCTGGGGGTGGGAGACAGTGCTGATGACAGAAGGATGCGGGGACATTCGGGGGTGAGAACACTGTTCTGTATCTTGATGGTGTTGGTAGTTACGTGACTGGATGCATTTGTCAAAACTTACTGAACTGCACAGTTAAAAAGGCTAAATTTTACTGTATGTAAATTCTATCTCCAATTATGTAAATTATATACACCTGACTTTTTCAGAAAGTAAGCTGAGCGAAAGGAAATTATTAGAGAAATAATCATACAGGTGGTATGCAGATACAGCAAAAATTGTGGAGGTGGGGTAAGAATGAATATATTTTGAGAAACAGTCTCAATTACATCGCACTCTAAAAAGAAAAAAACTAGCTGAAGAAGGTGAATGGGGGTGTCTATGTTCTCCCATCTGATCTGTCTGATTTAGCATTTTTGTGGTTGGCCCTGAGATAGCTTAGTTGACATATCAATGGAACAGCCATCTGGGGAGGAAGGCAGAGACCCACTCCTGACCAGCCCATCACCCAGGTCATTCAGCTCCTGCCCACCGGCTGAAGAGTGTCTCACGAGGGACGACTGACAAAGTGTGAGCAGGGTCAAGCAAGGAACAGTGGCGAAGCACTTGAGTAAGCCATGTAGAGGCTTGAGGGTCAAGTGGAGAAAGCATATTCGAGAATTCAGAGAAAGGGCCCAAACGGGAGAAGGGTGCCAAATAAGAGCTGTGGCCTTTGCAGAGGAGCTCCGGGAACCTACCGCCCCGTGGGATTGGGGGAGACAGGGAAGAAATGCCCCCATGCACTCTCCCTTAGTGTCCTGCTAGTGTATCTGGCCTGCAGGGGCCGTCCATCCACAGGGACAGGCTCCCAGGGCACAGAGCAGGTGAAGAAGGAGGACACGGTGTGCAGGTGCATGGAGAAGGGCCAGCACACTGCCTCCGCTTGAAAATGGAAGTTTTATTATAATTCAGGTTTCATGAGGCCACCACATCAGATGACCGCAGTTAGAAAGAGAACTGGTTATACTCACAGATCCCTAGAAACAGGAGCCACACAGAGAAGCATCATAATCAGCCATGATCAGGGGCGGTTTCCTCAGGAAGGAAAGGCGAGGCAGGGGCAAACAAGCTGAGGACTGGCTGGTTTAAATCATTTCAGCGGGGTCAGGGGCATAACTGCTGTCTCTGGTGTCTGGTGCGTCCCCCTGGGGTGATTAGGGCAGGGGACTCAGCGGCTCCATGGGTCAGAGCTCAGTAGAGGCAGTAGAGGGTGGGCTCTGGATTGGTTGGTTTGCAGATGAAAGGTGCACCAGCAGGGGACTCATTTGACCTCTCTAGGAATTGCCTAACCCCTGGGCAGGGCGGTCCCTCTGGGGCCAACAAGGCCCAGAGGTCAGAGCATCAGACACAGAAACTAGGTTAACAAGGTTATTCCTTGTGTGGTCATGGCGGATGGAGACGTAACAGTTCTGTCATTCTAGAATACATAAATCTCTGCAGAAGTGTCTTCTACAACACAGGCCAGCACCCCAGACCCCAGGGTAGGGGGCCTCCAGATGCCCCCAGAAGCCATTAGCAGCATCAGTCCTAATCACATTATTCCAGGAACCAGGGGTCCAGGTCTTAGTTGCTAAAGGTCCTCAGGAATTGGTCAGCTCCCTCCTGTCCACCCTTCAAGGCCACCCCACAGGCCACACACCTCTTCAGTGGAAGGAGCTCTCCTGACACCATGGCCCACCCTCTCCCTTCCACCCAGCTGCAGCCTTCACAGATGGCTTAGCCCTGGCCCATACATTTCTCCCACTCTTGTCTCCAGCCCTGATTCTCTCCTGCTTCTGACAGTGAGCTCTTCAGGGCCACAACCACATCTCGCTTCACATCGACTCGGTGGTGACCCAGCCCTCCACAGATCCCTGTGTATCATGGGAAACAGACCTGAGACCCATGGGCAGCATCAACTGGCACTTGGAACCCCTAGGGACCAGGGCTTGATGAAGGGAGAGTGGCTTCCACCTTGGGAAGAAGAGATCACATGGGGCCAGACAAAGATTCCAGACATGGCAGTGACATTGTCCCACCATCCAAGCCTACCCTCCCCTGCCCCTACCTGCACTGACACCACCATGGGCCAGGTTTGGGCAAGACAATAAGGAGATATGGGGTCAAAGCAAATGGGGAAAGAGGGGCCAAGGAAAAGTCTCAGGGTGCAGGGGAAGAGGAGGGAGGGTGGGATGGTTGCCTAGAGAAGCCATTTGTAAACACCTACTTGGGCTCCTGAAATCAGCTGGCTTCCCTGCAGGCTTTATGGAAGCAGATGGCTAGGGCAGAATCTCTAACATGGTGAGCTCTGAACTGTGGTGGGGGAAGGTGAGTGCTCATCTGCCATGGGCCTGCCTCCACCTCTGCTCTCACACCGTTCTGCAGCCTGGCACGCCCTCCCCTCCGAGCCCATTCACTCACCATCCACCCCGTAATGCCTGCTCAGCTCAGAGGCCCACTGGGGAACCTTCCCTGCTCTCCCTTCCATCATGGGGGGGGTTCCGTCTCTTTATCACTGGCCTCCTGTAGTTCCCTCAATCACTGCACTTCTAATACCGTATTGGAGTTGCTGAATTTCTTAACATCTTCATCTATAAGATGGGATTAATAACAGTACTTACCTCAAAGGTTTGCTGTGCAGACTAAATGGATAAAAGGCATATAAAGAGTTTAGAAAAGTACTCTAGTTAGTAATGCCTCCTTGTTAGGATAGCTACTAAGTAATTGCTTTTATTGCTAACCACGCATCCGTATCCCTGCACAAGTCCGAGTCTTGCTTACGGTGTACGAGAAAGCAAATGTTCACACAACGACAATGACGACCCCAGAAGCAGATGGTCAAGTCTAGTCCAAACTCGCAGGATTCCCGGCCTAGCTACTGGCAGCAGGGGCTGGTGTGCTGGGCGCTGCTCGGGCATCATCTCTATTGATCCCCATGACAACCAAATCGGGGCTGGGCCAGAGGGGAGCGGAGGGATGCTTTGGTGAAGCTGCCTGGAGAGCCCTGGGCTGTGTGCCGGGTCTTGAATGGCCAGAGCTTGGCCTCTTCTGCCCACCTCTAGCCCTGGGCCCCCAGCCCCAGCTAAAAAGGCAGGCTGGAGCCCTGATGTCCCATGTGCAGCCACAAAGACTCATCTTGTGCCTGGCTGTGATGCTCTAAGCGGAGGGGGGACCGAAATCTCCCCGAGGACTAAGCAGCTGGAACCATGGTGCTGCCAGCCCCCAGTGCCTGGCAAATGGCTCCAGGCCCTCTAATCTCCCACTCCTAGAATCTGGCCATTAACTCCCTCCAGGCACAGAAGGGGGAGCTGCACCCTCCCCACCTGCCTTTTAGTCCAACACAATTAGGACCCATTATTTCTGTCGTGTTGATTCTTGAAAAATCATTTTAAATTGTCGCCCTTTTTTTATGCTTTGGAAGAGGAAAGAGCCAAAGAAGATGAAAACAGAAAAGCATGCCCGCATCCCCCGCCTGGCTGCTAGTCCCCCCCTCGATCCCCCCATTTCTCCTGACCTGTTCCCTTGGCAACCATCAACTCGCTCCTGCAATATTCAAAGGGAATCTCACAACTGCACATCAAATGGGACACAGGGGGTGTTTTCAGTTGCCTGAGACCCACTGTCGGACAGACGCACAGACAGACACCCAGGGAAGACATGGACATAGAGAGACAGAGATGGACAGAGAGGGACAGAAACAGAGAGAGACAAGGAGAAAGACCCAGCACAAAGAGACAAAGACCCCCTGACAGCACGGAAACCAGAGATACCCGAGCTTACAGGCAGAATGAGACAGAGACAGACAGACAGACTCTCAGAGGGACAGAGTGAGAGAAGCAGATGTAGGAAGAGATGGGTCCAGAGAGACAGAGAGAAAAGGAGGACCCCTGTGAGATGGGAAGGAGGCAGAAAGGAGACAGAGAGGCAGGGCTGGGTGGGGGCAGGGGTAGAAAGAGAGAGAAAAGAGGGGCCCAGGGACAGAAGGAAAAGAGGGGCCAGGAGGAGAGTGGTGGAGGCTGAAGAAGGTGCTGGAAGCGCTAGGTCCTAAGCACAGTGGCCTGCCCCCCACCCCATCCCTCACAGCATGTCCACCCTCCTCTCTCCCTCTCCTCTGTTCCTGCTTGTCTCCTGATCGGCCTCCTCACCTCAGCCTCAGCCCCACTGGCTCCCACGCACCCTCTGCCCCTCTCACCTTTGTCAATGCTGCCTCACAACCTGGTCTGGGGCCAGGGATGGGACACACCCCTGTCAGTGTCTTCCCTGCCCCTCCCTGGCTCCAGTACACCTTCCTAAAAGTGACCAGGAGTTTGCTATAGATGCTGATGGTGGAATTCTAGACACTCTGGCAGACCGTAGGGAAGAGGGTCCCAAAAACACCCCTCAAAGCACATGGTGGGGGCCCCTGCAGGCCACACAGGGGGACTCTGAGGAGGGTCCCAGGAATTCCCCCTTAGGGGTAAAGATTGGGGGTAAACACATGAGCTCCCTCAGCAGCCACCTAGAGGGGGAAGGGGGGAGGGAGGGAGGGGGGGTGGGAGGGAGGATGCCTCGGCCAGCAGGTCTGCCCTTGTGCCCTTTATCCAACACTTGACCCCCTCACCTCTGCTCAGGCCCCTGCTCCCTTCCTCACCTGGCCCAAGACCCCATGGCCCTCAACATGTGGCACGAGCCCAGACGCAGGAGGGCTGTCAGCCACAAGGCCAGGAGAAGGGACCAGAGAAGTAAGGATGCTGCGGTCAGAAGTCAGGGGGCAGAGTACAAGAGCAAAGCTGGGGTCCCCTCGAAGGGAGCACTACAGACAAACCTAGATCAAACACCAGTCGGCCACTGACCAGTGGACCACTATGGGCCAGTTATTTAACCACTCCGAGCCTCATTTTCCCCATCTATCAAATCGGTAAATGACCCAGAGAGATCACAGAGTGAGGCATCAAGAACATATATGTGTAACAAGCTCTGATTAAAACTAGCACAATAACCATAAACAATAACCATAAGACAGAAACATAGCTGGAAACGGCTGGCTCCACAGGCTCAGAGGCCTACCAGGGCCAGCAGCAGAGGGCATGAGAAGCAAGGTGGGAAGGGGGGGCGGCGGGCCAGGACGGTGGAGCTTAGGGGCCTGTCTACTACATGGCCCAGCACCGCCAACTCTGCCAAGTTTTCCAAAGGAGCCAGAAAGAGGGATTTTTTTTAATGCCAAATCTTTGAGTGTTACATATTGGTCACCAATTCCATCTGTAAAGCATTCCGTGGGGGCCAAATAAAGCATCCCTGAGCTAAATTGGTGGGAGCCCTTGCATTGCCCCACCACACAGTTAACTGCACAACCGCTCGGTGCAGGAGCCCAATCCACCCGCAGGGGGCGCTTTAGTTGGGGCTGAGGAGAGCAGGCCCAATCTGCAAATGTGCATGCCTTAGGGGCCTGGGGAGGCTGCGCCCAGGCCAAACCGCAGGCCCCAGGCCTGGCAGGTCCTGATGGGGCACACAGGGCCCAGGGCCTCAGTGGGGCAGCTGGGAGCTTGCAGCACAGAGAAGGGCAAGCCCTCCCCCACGGAGCCACAGAGAGAAGGCCCCAAAGACTGGGGCTCAGGAGGTGGGCTCTGCGAGAGGGAGGGTCAAAGATCACAGTTCTCCCGTTGGGTGGGAGGATCTTCACCCTGCAGTACTTGATTCAAGTTCAGCCTCTTGGGGCCTGGCCCTGGAGGGTATGGTTTGGTGGGTCTGGGTGGGCCTGGAATGAGCATTTTAAGAAGCATCACAGGGGATTCCAATAGATGCACTGGGCTGGGGTGATGTTGGTGTCCTGCCCGCTCTGGGCCAGCCCCATGGCCCTGAGGAGCTGCTGTGTTCCCCCACCAGAGACCTGCCCCCACCACCACCACAGCCGGCCAGCAAGAAGCCCACCACCCCCAAGGCCCCCATGCTGCTGAATCTGAAGAGAATGCGTCCCCTGTTGCCTGATGACTCACAGGGAGGCCTATGCCTGAACCAGCCCTCATAAAGGTTTCCAGAGATCCCTTCCCTCTGTAGGACCCCCAAAGAGCAAGGGGGGCTTTTCCTGGGGAAGCAGCCATGGGCTGCACTTGAGGCCAGCTGGGAAGTGTTGGTCTCTTGCTTCTGCATGGTAAATACCAGTAGACTCTAGCAGTGCCTTCTCTGGACCCACCCAGTCCTCGGGGGCACCCTCTCAACACCCACCCAGCCGGTCTCAGAACCCGACGCCATAGCCACAGCTGCTGGGACGCACCCAGTCCCCGCGGAGAGCACGTCACTCCCCGCAGATGGCGGAAGCCGTGGGCAGGTGTGAGGGCTGCCCCCCAGCCTTCCTGCAGTTACAGGACAAGCCCCTGTGCCCTCACCGTCAATTCCCCCTTTGCCTAAGCGAGTTGGCTTTCTGTCACTTGCAACCAAATATATCACCCAAACCTACTGACTCAGAAGTTTTGTATTTTTAACAAGGTCCCAGGTGATTCACGGGCCAAGCTGCAGTTGAGAACCCCTGATGTACAGCACTGCCAATGAGGCTGCCGATGTTCTGGGGACCAGGCCGCGCCTCCACGCCAGAATCTGTCTGCTCCAATTCAAACCTGCCCTCCCCTATGCCAACATCTGCACATCAAAGGCCTGTTGTAGAATCCTGCGCGGTGGGGTGGGGGGTTGGGGGGGGTGGGGAGTGGGGAGCGGGGTCTGGGCCTCGGAACCTAATCACTGAGCAGCCTGGAACGAGGGAAGCCCCCAGAGGAAGAGCCCCCAGAGGCCTTCTCTGGAGATCATAAAAGATGCTGAATGTGGGGGAAGGTGCTTTCTCTCACAAAGGCTTTACCAGAGGAGAACAAAGGGAGGGAGTCCATGATGAGTTTTATTCACCGGTTCAACAAATCTTTCCGGTGTGCTACCTACCATCTGTCAGACAGTGTGTGAGGCATGGGGTCTCAAAGGTGAGCAAGGCAGGGCTCCCCTGTTCTCCAGAAGACTTCCACTTAGGGGAGAAGTTATGGGTTCATCAGGTCACCACTAAATGAGCAAATGATTCGGGCTGTGCAGGGAAAGAATAGGGTCTTGGCACACATTGTTTCTGAGCCCCAACACATGTTCTCTCCTTTCTCCACTGGGTACATGGCCATCGTGATACGTTCCCCAGCCTCTGCAGCTGTGTGTGGCCACATGATGATGTTCTTACCGGGGGGGTGTGCACAGAAGTGTGTGAATTCCTTAGGATTCTTGTGTCTTGTGGTTGGAGAGATGAGCCTCCCCTTGCTCTTTCTCCCTTGTTCTCATTGGAAAGGGGGTGTGTGATGGCCGGTGCTGGAGCAGCCTCCTTGGTCTATGAGGGGTCTGCTATACGTCAAGAACCATGGAACAAGCCAGAAGAAGCCCAATTTCCTGAGAATTGTGGAGCCACCACAGAAGTCCAGAGCTGCTCACCTCTAGGCCTCATTTCTGAGAGAGAAAGAAACCTTTCTCTTAGGCAGCCACAGCAGCCCCAATACAATGGTGCTCTGAGAAATCATTATAACAGGGGGACTCATTTACATGGGGGAAAGGCCTCTTTGAGGAAATCTCTTTGACCCAAAAGATGGATAAGAGTTGGCTGAGGAGAGCGAAAGGGGAGAAGCTCTCAAGCTGCAAGAAGGGCAGATACTCAGGAACCCAGTGGAGGCCACAGAGGCTGGCATGGAAAGAAAGGAGAAGGGGTTGGCAGGGGCAGGCCACATGGAGCCTGTGGTCCAAGTGAGGGGTCTGGTCTGGGAGCACTGGGAAGGGTTTTCAAGGAGGGAAACAACACAGACAGGTTTTCAATTGTAAATATCCCCTTCCCCTCAAACTGGGATCACCATAGACCACCTCCCCCGATCCAGTTCTGTTCAATACATCAGTGGGCACCATAGTCCCCTTTTACAGATGAAGAATTGGGGAGGTGAAGTAACACGGCAATTCAGTTCACATGAGTCACAGCAGGGATTTGAGCCCATATCCACCTGCCTCTCAGACCCTGAGCTTTCCCCTGTATTATGGTCTCAACCACTCCCAGCCCAACCCCTTATCTCCCAGGTGACCAGATTTCTGGTGGGACAGCCGGATCCCCAGTAGAAGGACAGGCCCCCTCAGTCCTGGCTCCAAGCATGGAGATCACTGATCCCAAGCACACAATGCACACAGACAGGGGGACAGAAGCCCTGGGAGAGGCCAGGCCTGGTCAAGACTATCTGTGCAGACCAAGGATGGGGACAGGTCATGCTGTTTCTCAGGACAGGCCAGCAGGGGCTAGGGAGTTAGTCTGTAAAATTGTCTCCTTGTTTAAACCCAGATAGCTGGCCCTGGCTTCCCACAGACAAGCATCATCCTTACCCATACCCCACAGGGTTACCTTAACATCCAGTGTCCCTTCTCCTCTCACCCCCATCATCCCAGAATCATACAGCCAAACTCAGATTTGCAGAAGATGCCATTACCTAGGAGAAAACAAGAGGGGCTGAACTCTCTCTTCGTTGCACACCTAGTAGGGCTCACCAGCATTGCTTATTGAACACCTGTGAATAGGAACCCCTAAGAGAGGAAATGAGGGTTCAGCTGTCCCTCTTTGTCTACTCTCCTGGCAGTAGGGAAAATATATCCACAGCAATTTGTAAACTAGAAAATGTTCTGCTAATATGGAGACTGGATACAATTAGGTATAGCAAGAGTTGGTTCCTTCATGCTTTGAATATAGAAAATGTTCTCTGTCCCCCTTCCACATATCTTACCCGTGACAGAATTCATATCATTATCAAGTCATCCCTTCAATTAGAGTATTGTCCATTTTGAATCTCTTTTGGGAAATGCAAATCCTTGTTAAGAACAATAAAACATTATCTAACTAGTCATTTACACTTTAGTATAAATGAGTTTTTGCCTACCCTTCCTCTGAAGGGGAGGCTTCAGCAGGGAAGGGAGGTTTATTAGAGAAAAGATGACGAGAAGGGATAATTATGGGACTAAGGACAGATTTGCTGGGATTTCACTTCCAGAAGGTGTGATTAGCCTGGACACAGCTGAGAGCACTGGCCTCTTAAGGCCTGGGAGTAGAGGAAGACCAAGGAGGCACCCAGAGGAGGAGCTTGGCTGCCTAGTGGTGATATAGCCTTTCTTTACTCTCTCTCCCCTCCACTACCTCACAACCTGCAAATACACTCAAGATTCTCCCACCCAGAAAAGTCTCACTACCCTTCTTTCTATGTCCCTGCACATCCAAAAAGACAGAATGAGGGTTTTAGAATCAGATAGTCTTGAGTTCCATGCTTGACTCTGCCATTTCCCCTCAAAATGGCTGCAAAAAGCCAGTTTTATTTATCTCTGTACCTCCAGATTAAAGCCAGAGCTTGGCACAAAAAAGCAGTCTCCAAAAATATTTTTGAGCTGGAATTTCTGAGCCTCAGTATCCTCACTTGCTTTTCACCAAGGAAAAGCACTGTAAAAATTATTTATTTTTACTAAAGTGTAAGTGACTGATAAGATTTTGCATTTTAAAGAGGGGCATACAAATAAGCATCTGAAAAGATACACAGCATCATTAGTCAAAAGGACCAATGATAAGCCTTTCTTCACAAGGCAATGATAAGGACTAAATGAGATCATTTACCCATTAATATAGTAAATATATAGTGAGCATTTAATGTGTGCCAGACACTGTTCTAGGCACTGAGGATAAAGCAATGAACAACAAAAAAAGTCCCTGCCTTCATTTAGTCTCTCCTGACATTTAGAGTGGAGGACAGAATAAACTAACAAATAAATAATAGCTCAAAATGTATTATAAAGTCAGTTGTGATCAGTCCCTTGAAGAAGATTAAAATGGAGTAAGGGGGGACACCTGGGTGTCTCAGTTGGTTAAGCGTCTGCCTTCAACTCAGGTCATGATCTCAGGGTCCTGGGATCAAGTCCCACATCAGGCTCCTTGCTCTGCAGGGAGCCTACTTCTCCCTCTGCCTGCCGCTCCCGCTGCTTATGCTCTCTCTGTCTCTCTTTGACAAATAAATAAAATCTCTTTTTAAAAATGGAGTAAAGGAACAATGCATGATGGGGGATTATCATTTTAAATAAGGTGGTCTGGAAAGACCTCTCTGAGGAGGTGACATTTGAACAGAGACATAAATGAAAATGAGCTTTGTGAATATCTGGGGAAAGGAGAATCTAAGAGAATAACCTCATTACCTAGGGACAGGCAAAGGTGGCTTGGACAATTATACAGAAATGCTTCCAACATAAAGAACATAATTGGCAACTTGGGCCACGTTAAAATAAAGACTTTCCGTCCATCAGAAGGCAACATCAAGAGACAGAAAATGCAAGCCACCAAGTGAGAGAGGATATCCACAATATGTACATCTGTCAAATGACCCATATCCAAAATAGAAAAAAAAATCCTGTAAAGCAATAAGCAACAGACACACCACTCAGTGCAAAAATGGGTAAGACTTGGAACAGAACTTCAAACACAGAATAGCTCAATGGCCAGTAAACACATGAAGAGATGCTTGACTTCATTAATCATCAGAGAAATGCAAGTTAAAACCTCAATGAATTACTACCACAAACCTTTCCTAATGATTATAATGAAAATGACAGAAATACCATGCATTGAAAATATTGACACACCTTTACACTACTGGTGGGGTGGGGGGTAGATTGGCACAACCACTTTGGATCATAGATTTGTAGTTCTTACTAAAGCTGAACACGTGCCCACCCTATGACCAAGAAGTTCCATCCCCAGGTCTATTCCTGATTAAAAGGCATCCACATGTTCACCAAAAGAAGTATCAAGAACGTTCACAGCAGTATTATTTGTGAGAACCAACAAGAGACTATCAAATGTCTAGTGATGTTAGAATAGGTGAATGTGAAATAGGGAAGGTTAGGGCAAGCAGGAAACCACAGGAAGAATGCACCCTGTGTTCCTCTCTCACGACCTCCCAGCCTTTGAATTTATTGTTGGGGTGAGCTAGCCCAAGAGTTGGAGAAGCTGATAAACTTGATTGATACATCATCTGATGGGGAGAGGGAAGAGTTATTAAAATCAAAAGTGACGGGCGCCTGGGTGGCTCAGTTGGTTAAGCGACTGCCTTCGGCTCAGGTCATGATCCTGGAGTCCCGGGATCGAGTCCCGCATCGGGCTCCCTGCTTGGCGGGGAGTCTGCTTCTCCCTCTGACCCTCCCCCCTCTCATGTGCTTTCTCTCATTCTCTCTCTCTCAAATAAATAAATAAAATCTTTATAAAAAAAAATCAAAAGTGACTATAGCCACTTCTGCTTTCCAAGCTAGGTGGCACAATCCAAAATAGTGAGGAAATAAATATTTTTTCTGTGCCCTGAAAAATTCATTAAAGAATGAGGGTCTGGAAAAGGTGGCCCTTGTTTAGCATAATACATAACGGGTCTCTGAATATGCAAATGAGGGCCTCTACTGAGATGAGAGGGAAACCAAATGCACCTGCCTAATTTAGGGAAATAAAGTTGGGGGGGGGGCTGAGGGAAGGGGTCCCAGAAAAGAAAGATGTGGCCAGTCTATGGGGGAGGGAGAGTATAGGCACCAATGTGGGGGCCCTCTAAGGGAAGACCAAAGGCGTCTTGAGGACAGAGGGTGTCTCCTGTTTACTTTTGTGTTATTTGCTGGGAGATGCTGTGACATCTCTCTCTTCAATCTTCTTAAATCTTCAGCCAATTTTGTAACACATCCATCTGCCTGGTGTACAGAAAAGAGAATGTGTCATACATCAGAAGCAATAGAAAGCAGAACAGAGACAGCCCATATGGGGGAGAAAGACAATCCAAAAATGGAACCATTTCGGCTGCAACAGAAGTCAGAGCTGAGAGTGAAGTGGGAAAGTGTATACTACCTCCTCCAGAACACTCAGAGAGTCTGGGACGGAACCATGTTACCTAAGCTATTTCAGAACACAGGAATCAAGAGAACTTGCTCAACCTCATTCTGTAATACTTGACAAAACACACACCTGCGACTAACGTTTACTTTATTTTATAAAGTACAAAAATCCTGAATAACATATTAGCAGAATGAGTCTAGTAGGCTAAGAAGAGAATTATACACCAATACAATGCAAGAATATAGGAATGCAAGGCTGGTTCAATATTAGTAGATCTATTGGTGTTATTTACAACATTAATAGGCTAAAAGAGAGAAGATTTGGTCATGCCCATGAGTACACTAACAAAGAATTTAATAATTTCAATATGCAGTCCTGATTTTTTTAAAAAGCTTTCAATAAACAAAGTATAAAAGGAATTTTTTTTTCCTTTGATAGGGTATTTATCAGAAACCAAATAGCAGCTCTTGGAGCAAGATGGCAGAGGAGTAGGAGACCTGGGTTTTGTCTGGTGTCAGGAATTCAGCTAGATAGGGATCAAACCATTCTGAACACCTACAAACTCAACAGGAGATCGAAGAAAAGAAGAGCAGCAACTCTCTGAACAGAAAAGCGACCACTTTCTGGAAGGTAGGACGTGCGGAGAAGTGAATCCAAGGCGATATTCGGGAGGATAGACGGTGGGGTAGGGGGCCTCCAACGGCCACTTCTGGCAAGTGATAGAGCCGCGGAGCACAAAATCGGAACTTTTAGAAGTCTGCTCTGCTGAGGGACATCACTCCGGTGGCTAAGTGGGGGGTGGAACCCTCATGGGACAGTGTGGTCTCAGGACCCTTGGGGTCACAGGAAAACCAGGGGTGCCTGAGTGTGGCAGAGCTCCCAGGTATCGGAGTGGGGAAGCCGGCTGCAGAGACGGAGCCGAGGAGTGGGCTCTCAGCTCAGGGTTGCCATAAACCGTGATCCGCAGCACGGTTGGGCCACTGCTCTTCCAGCAGGGACCCAACAAGTGGCAGATCCGGGGAGATTCCCCTTCCTCTCCCGGGGAGGAGCGGCGTGGGAGCGCACTGCAGGGATCTGCTGGGTTTGGAGATCCCACAAGGGGTTGGGTGCCAGAGATAGAAACGCGCGGTCACAGGCCGGGTGAGCACAGAGTGCAGCCAGAGACTGGGAGACGGGAGTGACTTGCAGGGAAAAAACGCTCCTGAGAGCAAACCCCACCATATTTCTAAGCCCTGACCGGCAAGGGCGGGGCAATTCCACCTCCCGCAAAGACATTTGGGAACCACGGCAACAGGTCCCTCCCCCAGAAGATCAGCGAGAACAGCCAGCCAAGACCAAGTTTACCGATCAATGAGAATGGCAGAACTCCAGCGCTAGGGGAATACTGCACATAGAATCCATGGTTTTTTACCATGATTCTTTAGTCTTTCAAAGTTAATTTTTTTAACTGTTTTTTTTTTTTAATTTTTCTTTTTCCCTTTTTCAACCAACATCTTATCAATCCCTTTTTTAAAAAACATTTTTATTTTTCATTTTTAGAGTCATAGTCTATCCCTTCATAGTAGTTACCCTTATTTTTGGCATATATATATAAGTTGTTCTCTCTTTAAAATTTTGAGATAGTTTCTTCTAACAGATCAAAATATTCCCTAAATCTCTAGTGTATGTTTTTTTCTACTCCCCTGCCTGATCACATTCTGTCCCTTTTTTTCTTTTTTTTTTTAAATCCTCTTCTTTCTTTTTTCAAACAACTTCTTATCAATTCCTTTTATAAAATTTTTTATAATTTTCATCTTTACAGTCATATTCCATCCCTTCATCATATCAACCCTTATTTTTGTACATATAGAAGTTTTTCTTTCTTTAAAATTTTGGGAGGCACTTTCTTCTAACAGACCAAAATACACCCGAAATCTAGTGTGTGGCACTGATCTATGCACCAGCCTGATCATATTTGATCATATTCTGGGTTTTTTTTGTTTTGTTCTGTTTTTGTTTGTTTTTATCTTTATCTTTTTCTTTTTTTTTCTTTTTCTTTTTTCTCTATTTCCCTTTCCTTTCCCCCGGCTTCAGGTCTTTTCTGATTTGTTTAGAGTATATTTTCTGGGGACGTTTTACCCTGTTAGCATTTTGTTCTCTCATTAATCTATTCTCTTCTGGACAAAATGACAAAATGGAAAAAATCACCTCAATAAAAAGAACAAGAGGTAGTACCGACTGCCAGGGACCTACTCAATACGGACATTAGTATGATGTCGGATCTAGAGTTCAGAATCATCACTTTAAAGATACTAGCTGGGATTGAAAAAAGCATGGAAGTTATTAGAGAAACCCTTTCTGGAGAAATAAAAGAACTATAATCTAACCAAGTCGAAATCAAAGAGGCTATTAATGAGGTGCAACCAAAAATGGGGCGCAAACTGCTAGGATAAATGAGGCAGAAGAGAGAATCAGTGATATAGAAGGCCAAATGATGGAAAATAAAGAAGCTGAGAAAAAGAGAGATAAACAACTACTGGATCATGAGGGTAGAATTCGAGAGATAAGTGATACCATAAGATGAAACAACATTAGAATAATTGGGATCCCAGAAGAAGAAGAAAGAGAGAGAGGGGCAGAAAGTATATTGGAGCAAATTATAGCAGAGAACTTCCCTAATTTGGGGAAGGAAACAGGCATCAAAATCCAGGAAGCACAGAGAACCCGTCTCAAAATCAATAAAAATAGGTCAACACCCCGACATCTAATACTAAAGCTTACGAGTCTCAGAGACAAAGAGAAAATCCTGAAAGCAGCTTGGGAAAAGAGATATGTAACCTACAATGGTAGAAACATTAGATTGGCAACAGACCTATCCACAGAGACCTGGCAGGCCAGAAAGGACTGGCATGATATATTCAGAGCGCTAAATGAGAAAAATATGCAGCCAAGAATACTATATCCAGCTAGGCTGTCTTTGAAAATAGAAGGAGAGATAAAAAGCTTCCAGGACAAACAAAAACTAAAGGAATTTGCAAACACGAAACCAACCCTACAAGAAATCTTGAAAGGGGTCCTCTAAGCAAAGAGAGAGCCTAAAAGCAACATAGACCAGAAAGGAACACAGACAATATACAGTAACAGTCACTTTATAGGCAATATAATGGCACTAAATTCCTATCTTTCAATAGTTACCCTGAATGTAAATGGGTTAAATGCCCCAATCAAAAGACACAGGCTATCAGATTGGATTAAAAAACAAGACCCTTCAATATGCTGTCTGCAAGAGACTCATTTTAGAACCAAAGACACCCCCAGATTGAAAGTGAGGGGGTGGAAAACAATTTACCATGCTAATGGACACCAAAAGAAAGCTGGGGTGGCAATCCTTATATCAGACAAAGTAGATTTTAAACCAAAGACTGTAATAAGAGATGAGGAAGGACACTATATCCTACTTAAAGGGTCTATCCAATAAGAAGATCTAACAATTGTAAGTATCTATGCCCCTAACATGGGAGCAGCCAATTATATAAGCCAATTAATAACAAAAGCAAAAAAACACATGGACAACAATACAATAATAGTGGGGGACTTTAACACCCCCCTCACTGAAATGGGCAGATCATCTAAGCAAAAGACCAACAAGGAAATAAAGACTTTAAATGACACACTGGACCAAATGGACTTCACAGACATATTCAGAACATTCCATCCCAAAGCAACGGAATACACATTCTTCTCTAGTGCCCATGGAACATTCTCCAGAATCGATCACATCCTAGGTCATAAATCAAGTCTCAACCGGTACCAAAAGATTGGGATCATTCCCTGCCTATTTGCAGACCACAATGCTTTGAAACTAGAACTCAATCACAAGAGGAAAGTCGGAAAGAACTCAAATACATGGAGGCTAAAGAGCATCCTACTAAAGAATGAATGGGTCAACCAGGAAATTAAAGGAGAATTTAAAAAATTCATGGAAACCAATGAAAATGAAAACACAACTGTTCAAAATCTTTGGGATGCAGCAAAGGCAGTCCTAAGAGGAAAGTATATAGCAATACAAGCCTTTCTCAAGAAACAAGAAAGGTCTCAAGTACACAACCTAACCCTACACCTAAAGGAGCTGGAGAAAGAACAGCAAATAAAGCCTAAACCCAGCAGGAGAAGAGAAATAATAACGATCAGAGTAGAAATCAATGAAATAGAAACCGAAAGAACAGTAGAACAGATCAACGAAACTAGGAGCTGGTTCTTTGAAAGAATTAACAAGATTGATAAACCCCTGGCCAGACTTATCAAAAAGAAAAGAGAAATGACCCAAATCAACAAAATCATGAATGAAAGAGGAGAGATCACAACCAACACCAAAGAAATACAAACAATTATAAGAACATATTATGAGCAACTCTATGCCAGCAAATTAGATAACCTGGAAGAAATGGATGCATTCCTAGAGATGTATCAACTACCAAAACTGAACCAGGAAGAAATAGAAAACCTGAACAGACCCATAACCACTAAGGAAATTGAAGCAGTCATCAAAAATCTCCCAACAAACAAAGCCCAGGGCCAGATGTCTTCCCAGGGGAATTCTACCTAACAGTTCAAGAAGAATTAATACCTATTCTTCTGAAACTGTTCCAAAAAATAGAAATGGAAAGAAAACTTCCAAACTCATTTTATGAGGCCACCATTACCTTGATCCCCAAACCAAAGACCCCATTAAAAAGGAGAATTACAGACCAATATCCCTGATGAACATGGATGCAAAAATTCTCACCAAAATACTAGCCAATAGGATCCCACAGTACCTTAAAAGGATTATCACCACGACCAAGTGGGATTTATCCCTGGGCTGCAAGGTTGGTTCAACATCCACAAACCAATCAACGTGATACGATACATTAACAAAAGAAAGAACAAGAATCATGATCCTCTCAGTAGATACAGAAAAAGCATTTGGCAAAGTACAGCATCCTTTCTTGATCAAAACTCTTCGGAGTATAGGCATAGAGGGTACATACCTCAATATCATAAAAGCCATCTATGAAAAACCTACAGCAAATATCATTCTCAATGGGGAAAAACTGAGAGCTTTCCCCCTAAGGTCAGGAACACGGCAGGGATGTCCACTATCACCACTGCTATTCCACATAATATTAGAAGTCCTCGCCACAGCAATCAGACAACAAAAAGAAATAAAAGGCATCCAAATCGGCAAAGAAGAAGTCAAACTCACTCTTTGCAGATGATATGATATCTTATGTGGAAAACCCCAAAGATTCCACCCCAAAACTGCTAGAACTCATACAGGAATTCAGTAAAGCGGCAGGATATAAAATCAATGCACAGAAGTCAGTGGCATTCCTATACACCAACAACAAGAAAGAAGAAAGAGAAATTAAGGAGTCGATCCCATTTACAATTGCACCCAAAACCATAAGATACCTAGGAATAAATCTAACCAAAGAGGCAAAGGATCTGTACTCAGAAAACTATAAAATACTCATGAAAGAAATGGAGGAAGACACAAAGAAATGGAAAAACGTTCCATGCTCATGGATTGGAAGAACAAATATTGTGAAGATGTCAATGCTACCTAGAGCAATCTACACATTCAATGCAATCCCCATCAAAACACCATCCACTTTTTTCAAAGAAATGGAACAAATCATCCTAAAATTTGTATGGAACCAGAAAAGACCCCGAATAGCCAGAGGAATGTTGAAAAGGAAAAGCAAAGCTGGCGGCATCACAATTCCGGACTTCCAGCTCTATTACAAAGCTGTCATCATCAAGACAGTATGGTACTGGCACAAAAACAGACACATAGATCAATGGAACAGAATAGAGAGCCCAGAAATGGACCCTCAACTCTATGGTCAACTAATCTTTGACAAAGCAGGACAGAATGTCCAATGGAAAAAAGGCCGTCTCTTCAACAAATGGTGTTGGGAGAATTGGACAGCCACATGCAGAAGAATGAAACTGGACCATTTCCTTACACCACACACAAAAATAGACTCCAAATGGTTGAAAGACCTCAATGTGAGACAGGAGTCCATCAAAATCCTAAAGGAGAACACAGGCAGCAATGTCTTCGACCTCAGCTGCAGCAACTTCTTCCTAGAAACATCGCCAAAGGCAAGGGAAGCAAGGGCAAAAATGAACTATTGGGACTTCATCAAGATAAAAAGCTTTTGCACAGCAAAAGAAACAGTCAACAAAACCAAAAGACAACCGACAGAATGGGAGAAGATATTTGCAAATGACATATCAGATAAAGGGCTAGTATCCAAAATGTATAAAGAACTTATCAAACTCAACACCCAAAGAACAAAGAATCCAATCAAGAAATGGGCAGAAGACATGAACAGACACTTTTCCAAAGAAGACATCCAAATGGCCAACAGACACATGAAAAAGTGCTCAACATCACTCGGCATCAGGGAAATCCAAATCAAAACCTCAATGAGATACCACCTCACACCAGTCAGAATGGCTAAAATTAACAAGTCAGGAAATGACAGATATTGGTGGGGATGTGGAGAAAGGGGACCCCTCCTACACTGTTGGTGGGAATGCAAGCTGGTGCAGCCACTCTGGAAAACAGTATGGAGGTTCCTCAAAAAGTTGAAAATAGAGCTACCATATGATCCAGCAATTGCACTACTGGGTATTTACCCCAAAGATACAAAAGTAGGGATCTGAAGGGGTACGTGAACCCTGATGTTTATAGCAATAATGCCCACAATAGCCAAACTGTGGAAAGAGCCAAGATGTCCATCAACAGATGAATGGATAAAGAAGATGTGATATATATATATATATATAATGGAATATTATGCAGCCATCAAAAGGAATGAGATCTTGCCATTTGCAACGACGTGGATGGAACTGGAGGGTGTTATGCTGAACGAAATAAGTCAAAAAGAGAAAGACATGTATCATATGACCTCACTGATATGAGGAATTCTTAATCTCAGGAAACAAACTGAGGGTAGCTGGAGTGGAGGGTGTGGTGGGAGGGATTGGGTGGCTGGGTGATAGACACTGGGGAGGGTATGTGCTATGGTGAGCACTGTGAATTGTGCAAGACTGTTGAATCACAGATCTGTACCTCTGAAACAAATAATATAATATATTTTAAGAAAATTAAAAAAAAAGAAGAAGGCAGCAGGAGGGGAAGAATGAAGGGGGGGAAATCGGAGGGGGAGATGAACCATGAGAGACAATGGACTCTGAAAAACAAACTGGGGTTGCTAGAGGGGAGCCGGGTGGGAGTATGGGTTAGCCTGGTGATGGGTATTAAAGAGGGCACATTCTGCATGGAGCACTGGGTGTTATGCACAAACAATGAATCATGGAACACTACATCAAAAACTAATGATGTAATGTATGGTGATTAACATAACAATTAAAAAAAGAAACCAAATAGCAAGGATCAGATTTCATGATGAAAGACAAAGAGTGTTCTATTGGGGAAGTTCTTCAGGGAAGACTTCTCTTGCTCTCCAGGGTACAGCTAAGTCTGGTTTCTTTGGTATACACTTTCACTCCTCTCCTATTTCTCTTTAAAACCTTCTGATGCACTTGGTCACATCTATGTTTCCAGGGCCCAAAGCAGTTTCTGCCACACAGCAAATGTTGAATAAATAGTGAGTGAATGAAAAACAGAAATCAAAGATGCCCACTATTAACATTATTATTCAACATTATCCTGGGGATTATTAGACACAGTAATAAAATAGGAAAAAGACATGAGGTATAAATATTGGAAAGAAAAAGATAAAGCTACAAGTCTGCATCTGATATAAAATTTTTCTTGAAACATTTCAAGAAAAGAATTCAGAATATATTCAGATAATGAGGTGTAAAACTACTATACGATGAGAGATGGTCCATGATTATGGAATAAGAAGACCCTCAACTCACCTCCTTCCATGGACACACCAAATCAGCAGCCACAGATAGCAAAATTGCAGCTGAAAAATAAACTAAAAACTAGCTGAATAGCTCCCTCCACAACAAGGAATAAAAGGACCACATGCAGATGGGTAGGAGATATAGAGACATAGTCTCACCAAAAACCCCACCTTGGTACAGCAACACATAGAAGAAGGGATCTCATAGATCCAGAATTTCCCCCTAAGGAGTGAGGGCTTTGTACCCCAGATGGGGCATCCCAACGCTTGGGACCTGCACCAGAGAGATGAGACTCCAAAAATGTTTGGCTTTGGAAGCCAATAAGGCATACATCCAGGGACCCTGGGGAGCCATGGGGACCTGAGATACTCTGTTTGAGGAGTTTGTATATGAACTCCCTTGCCCTGGAACCCATTGTAAAAGCAGCAGTTTGAAAGGTGACAGGGTTGGGTCCCTGGGTGGCTCAGCGGTTAAGTGTCTGCCTTCAGCTCAGGTCACGATCCCAGGGTCCTGGGATGAAGCCCCACATCAGCTCCCTGCTCAGCAGGAAGCCTGCTTCTCCCTCTCCCTCTGCCTGCTGCTCCCCCCGCTTGTGCTCTCTCTCTGTCCAATAAATAAACAAAATCTTAAAAAAAATTTTTTTTGAAAAGAAAGGTGACTGGGTTATATGTGAGAGAGATTCATATGCTAAAATTAAAGTGTCTGCTGGAAGGGCAGGGGCCAGTAGGGACTTTCTTCAGGGATGGAGGCACTGGTGAGCTGCATTTTTACACTTTCCATCTACCTTGGTAACAGAGGTGGGTGCACATGGACACAACCTCACTAAGCCATGGGCATGTCCTTCCACCTGCACTCTTCCCCTGCTGTCCTAAAGTTGTGGACATGCCCTATGCTTAACACACTCCTGCAGATTGGCTATAGCCAGTGGATGCATATAGTCCACTTTTGATCACCTGGCTCTGGTGGCCAAAGGGGCTTACATTCCTGGGCCCCATGGGGCTGTAACAATCAGACAGTTCTGGGCAGGTTACCACACCATGGCTACTACACAGACAGGAAACTCAAACACACCCCAGTTTGCTGTGACAAAGACTCTTTCCTGGTCCCAGAGTTTCAACATGAAAGACAGTCTTCAGTTTTGCCACATATCTAGAGACTACAGAGGCACTCTCGGGGACATATGCTGAGAGACACCATCTTTGTGCCCTCCCTTGGCCTTGCCACAGCTCACTGGTGTGTCCCAGAAAGGGGCTTATACACTTGATTGAATCCTTAATTCTTACAACTGTCTCCTAGGGGAAATGCCCAGATCTCCTGGCCTGGAGGTCAGCAGGCCTCAACTGTGGCCTCATAGGGTTATATATATCTGCATACTTTAAAAGCTGCTGCTGGAGAACCTGGCTTGCAATCAGCCTGAAACCAGGTGCCGAATGAGATCATTCCTTTGGGAACACTGACATGTCTTGGCACACCCTCAACAAGAATAAATCAGAGACCTATCAAGAATAAATCAGGCTCCTTAGACAATCACAGAGGCTTGAGAGACAACCAAGAGCTGAGCAAGTTTGAACAATGAGATTCATCTCCTACACAAGGCCATTTCTTCAAGACTGGGAAAGATAGCTCTTTCACATAATACATGGAAAAAACACAGCGTATCAAGCATGATGAGGAAACAAAGGAATATGCTACAAATGAAAGAACAAAATAAAACCTCAGAAAAAGACCTTAATAAATGGAGATAAGTAGTGTACTTGATAAGAAGTTTGAAGTAATGGTCATAAAGATGTTTACCAAACTCTGGAAAAGAATAGATCAACACAGTAGAATTTCAATAGAGATTAAAAATATATAAGCAAGTACCAAAGACAAGTCACAGAGCTGAAGAATACAATAACTGAATTTAAAAATACACTAAAGGGGTTCAGTAGCAGATTAGATGAGGCAGAATGAATCAGTAACCTGGAAGACAGGCCAGTGGAACTCACCCAAACAGAACAGCAAAAAGAAAAAATAAATAAAAAGTGAAAATAGCTTAAGAGACCTATGGACATTAAGCATACTAACACTCACATTATAGGGTTCCCAAAAGGAGAAGAGAGAGAGAAAGAGGCAGAAAACTTCCCAAGCCTGGAGAAGGAAACAGACATCCAGGTCTAGGAAACACAGAGCTCCAAATAAGATGAACCCAGAGAGACCCACACCAAGACACATTATAATTAAAATGTCAAAAGTTAAAGATAAAGGGAGATTCTTTAGAGACAGGGGCAAGAGAAAAACAACTTGTTGAGTACAACGGAAACCCCATAAGGCTATGTGTTGACTTTTCAGCAGAAACGTTGCAGATCAGAAGAGAGTGGCATGATATATTTAAAGTGCTGAAAGGGAAAACCTTCTGACCCAAAATACTCTTTCTAGCAAGGCTGTCATTCAGAATTGAAGGAGAGATTGTCTGCTTTCCCAGAGAAGCAAAAGCTAAAGGAGTTCATTGCTACTAAACTGCCTTATAAGAAATGTTAAAGGGACTTCTTTAAGCTGAAAAAAAAAAGGGTACGAACTAATAACAAGAAAACATATGAAAGTAAAAATCTCACTGCTAAAGGTAAATGTATAGTAAAAGTAGTGGATTAACCATTTATAAAGCTAGTATGGCAGTTAAAAGACAAAAGTAGTAAAATTAACTATAACTACAATAATTTAGTTAAGGGATACACAAGATAAAAAGATGTAATATATGACATCAAAAATGGAAAATGTATGAAGGGAGGAGTAAAAATGTACAAGTTTTAGAATGCCATCAAATTTAAGTTGTTATCGGGTGCCTGGGTGGCTCAGTCAGTTAAGCGTCTGACTTTGGCTAAGGTCATGATCTCAGGGTCCTGAGATCGAGCCCTGCATCAGGCTCTATGCTCAGCAGGGAGCCTGCTTCTCCTTCTCCCTCTGCCTTTCCCCCTCCTTGTGCTCTCTCTCTCTGTCAAATAAATATATAAAATCTTTTTAAAAAATTTAAGTTGTTATCAACCTAAAATAAATCGTTATATATAGGTCATTATATGTGAACCTCATAGTAACCAAAAAGCAAAACCCTGGAGTAGATACACAAAGGATAATAAGAATGGAATCTAAACAAAACACTAAAGAAAATAATTAAACCACAAAGGAAGAGAGCAAGAGAAGAAGAAAGGAACAGAGAGAAACTATAATAACAGCCAGAAAACAATTAACAAAATGGCAATAAGTACATACCTATCAACAATTAGTTTAATTGTAAGTGAACTAAATTTTCCAACCAAAACTACAGAGTGGCTGAATGAATTAAAAAACAAGATTCATTTATATATTGCTTGCAAGAGACTCACTTCAGATCAAAGGACACACACAGATTGAAAGTGAAGGGATGGAAAGAGATATCCCATGCAAATGGAAGTGGAAGGGAAGCCAGGGTAGCAATACTTACATCTGACAAAATAGGCTTTAAAACAAAGATGGTAATAAAAGACAAAGAAGGCACAACATAATGTTAAAGGGGTCAGTTCCAGCAAGAAGATAAAACATTTGTAAATATTTGCACACCCAACGTAGGAGCACCCAAATATATAAAGCAAATGCAAACAGATCTAAAGGAAGAAACTGACAGCAATACAATAATAGTAGGAGACTTTCACACCCCCACTTAAATCAATAAATAGATCAGACAGAGTAAAGAAACATCAGCTTTAAATGACACATTAGACCAGATGGACTTAATAGATATGTACAGAACATTCCATTCAAAAACAGCAGAATACACATTCTTCTCAAGTGCACATGCAACATTCTCCAGAATAAATCTACAATCTACATACAAATCTCAATAAATTTAAGAAGATTGAAATCATATTAAGCATCTTTTCTGACCACATCAGTAAGAAACTAGAAATCAATTACAAGAAGAAAACTGGAAAAAGCAAAAATATGTGGAGATTAAACAACATGCTACTAAACAAACAATGGGTCAACAAAGAAATTAAAGGGAAAATTAAAAAGTTCCTGGAGACAAATGAAAATGGAAATACAAAAACTCAAAATCTATGGGATGCAGCAAAAGCAGTTCTGAGGAAAGTTCATAATGATACAGGCCTACCTCAAGAACAAGAGGTATCTCAAATAAACAATCTAACTTTACTCCTGAAGAAACTAGAAAAAGAAGAACAAAGCCCAAAGTTAATAGAAGGAAGGGAATAATTATCAGTTTAAATAAATGAAATAAAGACTAAAAAAACAATAGAAAAGATCAGTGAAACTAAGAGCTGGTTCTTTGAAAGGATAAATAAAGTTGATAAACCTTTAGTTAGAGTCACCAAGAAAAAAAGAGAGAAGGCTCAAATAAACAAGATCAGAAATGAAAGAGAAGCTACAATCGTTACACAGAAATACAAAGGACCATAAGAAACAGCTGTGAACTATTATATACCAACAAACTGGTGAACCTAGAAGAAATGGATAAATTTCTAAAGACTGAATCATGAAGAAATAGAAAATCTGAGTACACCTTCTACTAGTAAGAAGATTAAATCAGTAATCAAAAACCTTACAACAAACAAAAGTCCAAGACCAGATGGTTTCACTGATGAATTCCACCAAACATTCAAAGAATATTTAACATATGTCCTCCTCAAACTCTTCCAAAAAATTGAAGAGGAGGGAACATTTGCAAACTCATTTTACAAGGCCAGCATTACCCTGGTACCCAAACCAGACAAAAACACCATAAGAAAGAAAATTACAGGCCAATATCCCTGATGAACATAGATGCAAAATCCTCAACAAAGTATTAGCAAACCAATTTAACAAAACATTAAAAAGATCATATACCATGATCAAGTGGGATTTTCTCCAGGGAAGCAAGGATGGTTCAACATCCACGAATCTAACAATATGATACACCACATTAACAAAATGACGAGTAAAAATTGTATGATCATCTCAATCGATACAGAAAAATCATTTGACAAAATTCAACATTCATTTATGATAAAAACTCTCAACAACGTGGGTATAGTGGGAACATACCTCAACATTATAAAGGCCAATATGACAAACCCACACCTAACATCGTACTCAACTGTGAAGAGAGGAAAAGCTTTTCCCTTAAGATCAGGATTAAGACAAGGATGTCCACTCTCACCACTATTATTCAACCTAGTACTGAAAGTCCTAGCCACAGCAATTATGCAAAAAAAGAAATAAAAGACATCTAAGTTGGAAAGGAAGAAGTAAAACTGTCACTATTTGCAGTTGACATGATACTATATAGAGAAAGCCCTAAAGAGTCCACCAAAAAACAAAACAAAACCCTGTTAAAACTAATAAATGAGTTCATGAGACTTGCAAAATCAATATACAGAAATCTGTTGTGTTTCTATACACTAATAATGAAATATCAAAAAGATAAATTAAGAAAAGAAGTCCCTCTTACAGTTGCAGCAAAAAGAATAGAATACTTTGGAATAAATTTACCAAGGGGGTAGAAGTCCTGTACACTGAAAACTGTATGACACGGATGAAATAATTTGAAGAAGACACAAACAAAAGGGAAGATATTTCACGCTCAAGGATTAAGAGAATCAATATTGTTAACATTCCCACACTACCCAAAACTATAGATTTACAAATTCAATGAAATCCCTATTGAAATTCCAATGGCATTTTTCACAGAAGTAGAACAAATAATTCTAAGATTTGTAAGGGCTCACAAAAGACACCAAATAGCCAAAGCAATCTTGAGAAAGAACAAAGCTGACGGTATCACACTCCCTGATTTCAACCTATACTACAAAGTTATAGTAATCAAAAGAGTATGGTATTGGCATAAAAGCCTAGACACATAGATCAATGGAACAAAATAATGAGCCCAGAAATAAACCCACTCATATGTGGTCAACTAATTTATGACTATGGAGCCAAGAATAGACAGTGGAGCAAGACAGTCTCTTTCAATAAATGGTGTTGGAAAAGCTGGACAGCCACATGCAAAGAAATAAAACTAGACCACTATTTTATGCCATACACAAAAACTACCTCAAAATAGATTCAAGACTTGAATGTAAGACCTGAAATCATAAGACTCCTAGAAGAGAAAACACAGGTGGTAAACTCCTTGACATTGGTCTTGGCATTGAATTTTTGGATCTAACTCCAAAAGTAAAGAAACAAAAGCAAAAATAAACAAATGGGACTACATTAAACTAAAAATTCTACACAGCATTTGTTGAAAACATCAACAAAATGAAAAGGCAACCTACTAAGTGGGAGAAAATATTTGCAAATCCTATACCTGGTGAGGGGTTAATATTCAAAATATATAAGGAACTCAAACAACTCAAGAGCAAAAAAAATAAACAATCTGATTTTAAAATCGGCAGAGGATCTAGATAGACATTTTTCCAAAGAAGACATATAGATGGCCAATAGGCACACAAAAAGATGTTCAACATCACTAATTTTCAGAGAAATACAAATCAAAACCACAGTGAGATATCACCTCACACCTGTTAGAATGGCTACCATCATCAAAAAGACAAGAAATAACAAGTGTTGGAGAGAGTTGAGGAAAGGGAACCCTCATGCACTGTTGGTGGGATAGCAAATTGGTGCAATTTGCTATCCCTCATATAAAGAGTATGGAGGTTCCTCAAAACTAAAAATAGGTGTACTAAATGATCCAGCTATTCCACTTCTGGGCATTTCTCTATAGAAAACAAAAACACTAATCCAAAAATATATACACACCCCTATGTTCCTTGCAGCATTATTTACAATAGCCAAGATAGGGGAACAACCTAAGTGTCCACCAATGGATGAATGGATAAAGAAAATGTGGTGCTGATATATAATGGAATATCAGTCATAAAAAAGAAGGAAATCCATGCCATTTGTGACATGGATGGACCTTAAGGGCAATATGCTAAGCGAAATAAGTTAGACAGAGAAAGGCAAATACTATATGATTTCTTTCATCTATGGAATCTAAAAAAAATGAACAAACAAAACTCATAGATACAGAGAACAGATTGGTGGTTATCAGAAGGAAAGGGAGTGGAGAATGGGCAAAAAGAGTGAAACAGATCGGTTATATGGCGATAGATGGTAACTAAACTGACTGTGGTTATCACTTTGTAGTGTATACAAATATCACATTATTATGTTGTATACCTGAAACAAATAAAATGTTACATACCAATTTTTCCTCAATAAAAAGAGAGAGAGAGAGAGAGATCTTTAGGGTTCCTTGGAATACACTTTGAGAACTGCTGCTATAGATTATTGCTATTTAACTTTTATCATTTTTCTTTATGAGCAACAGGTATTGATCATTATGAAATGCATATTCAGAGTCTATTAAAATAAACATGTAATTTTTTTCCTGTACTGATACAGTGAATTACAAAGATAAATTTCTGATGTTTCTAAATCCTCATGATTAAAAAAAAATTACATGACTTTCAAAGATCCTATATAAGTCAGGATGATACTGGTCACAAGGGTTACCCAACTCAGAATGGTTTTTTTCTCACTAACTAGACAGGCTGTATATGGTTTTATCTTTAGCACAGCTACCTCCAGGGCCTCCAATGATACCAAAACATCTTTTCATTTTTCTGTCCATCTGCATCTGTCCCTGTCTGGCTCCATGCTCCAGACAGGAGTTTTATAAGTATCAGGAAAAATGGCCACTGGCAGTGCCAGACATACAATCCTGGCAGAAAAAGTGCTTCTCTCTCACCTTGTTCACATATTATTTCTAGAGAGAATTGTTGGTGGCCCACGTTGGGTTGCATTCCAAATGCTGGATGAGTTGTAGGTTGCCATTAGCAGTCCAGCCAGGGTCACGTGACTGTCCCAGTAACTCTGTGTGTGTGTGTGTGTGTGTGTGTGTGTGTGTGTGTGTGTGTGTGTGTGGCACTGTGGGGAGGAGGTGGACCTTAATTGGCAAGTTCATGAGAACCACACGGAATGGGGGAAGAACTCCCAAGGCAGGAGGTGCTATTACCACCAAGAAAAGAGAGGCAAGAAGCATTCTGGAAAGGATGGGAAAACAGAGCTGCAGTAGCCCACTACAATCCACCCCTTGGCTACTCAGAAGAGAAATGCATGCCTCTCACCATGCATAAAATCTTAAACTGTCCCTTGCTTAAATTATGCTTTCCTCCCACCTAATTCCAAAGTACAGTCCTCTCCCCAGTAGGAGACAACCCAAAGTCCATCTAGGTATTGCCTACTGCTCCAAAGCCCAGATCTCCCAGCGATACGGATGTGTAACCATGAATTGAACCCTCCCAACCCATCCTGCCTAAAAGGCTTATTAATGCATTCAGGAAAGGAAAATATCCCGCAACCTTTCCTTCCTTCTTGCCATCTCTTCAGTGCTGCCACGAGCGTATTCTTCAGTTTAGTCTTCCTGTTCATGAAGTGACCTTCGGACGTGTCCATTCACCATTCAGCCTATCTACTGAACTTTAAACCCAATGATTCTATTTCCAAGATCTACAATTGGCTCTTTTTCATATCATTATGATTCTATCCTGATCCTTTGGAAGATAGTAATTCCATTTTTCTAAGCTCTTCTCTTTGCCCTGTTAACTGCGTCCCCTTGAGTGTTTGTTCTCCAGCTGTTGAATGCCTTGCTCTCTGTTTGTTATGATGAAAGCTTCCCTCATGGCCTTGGTGATTCTTGGATGGATGCTCACATTTGGATGCAAGATGCCTGATTTGCCCAGCTGGTAGATGATGCTTCTGTGGCAAAGGGGTGCAGGGCTGGTGACCTACTGGGTTTCCCAAGGGCTTGTCCCCCATTTCTCTTGCACACCCATCATCTGAGTGCTCTCAAATGGCCATTCTGCTTCTCCAACCTGAGATGAACTTCCATGCCCACCCCCCCGCCTTGACCTGTGTTAGGGAAAGAAGAGCTTCTACCAATCACTCAGAACCTGGTTCTGCAACCAGGCACCTCAAGAATGTTATCAGGCCCCCGAACTCCTATGTCCATCACCCTTGGGGTTAGGAGACCCCAGGACACTTACACCTCAGGTAGCCCACGTTAAGGGTCCTTCATCAATCCAATCCTCTCTGCATTTCATTTCTAGGAACTCCCCAAAATCTCTGCTCCATTTATGACACTTTTTGTCATTGTTTTCTAGAGCTGTTCTAGATTCATGAGAGAGAGAAAAGGACAGAGAATGAGAGACACAAAGAGAAAGATATGTTCTGTCATTTTCAGGGATTTGAAGCAGGAAGAGGAGAGGGAGGAGTGTGTGCTTAATCCGCCATCTGTAGCTTTTCCTCTTTTATCCCCCTATTAAAAATACGTTATAACAGCAGATAATAAAGGATATGTATAGAATAAGATTAAAATAGAAATAGAAAGTCAGGACTGACAAAAGGAACAGGGGCACATATTTCAACCCTGAAGGTTACAGAGTTGCAGCCTAGTGGCCAGAGTAAAAAGCGAAACTAGACCATGAATTCCTGGAGGGCAAAGAGGGTGTTTCAGCCACGGCGGTATTTTCAGCACTGGGCCCAAACCCAACCCAGGCTGTTCTTCAATAAACAGTTGGTGAATGAATGCACTTATTCACTTGGTTCTTTATTAAACAACACAGTCTTTGCTGTCTGGAAAGAAGGCATAAAATCTCATTGGCAATAATATTATTTTTCCTGTCAGTAAATTAAAAGCTATTTCTCATGTGTATCCCAGAACCGATAGCGCCTTTGATGCTGTTTTATAGAAAGCATGAAGTTTCATGTGATCGGTTTTCAAATGACCTTCGGCAAAGCCTAAGAGCTTAACCTTCAGACAAACCCCGGGGAAGGCAATTCTTGACCCTACTGTCCTGGGTCCTGGAGCCCCAGGACTGTTCTCCCTCGTCTAGTCTGGGCAGGGGAGTGGGGCTGGGAGCAGACTGTCCTGGCCACACCTCTCCACCCTGGGCTCTGATGAAGGGTGATTCTCTCACGCTGCCCTTTTCATGACCTAAGGTGTTCCATTTCATGACCCACCTGCCCAACTCCCGGAAACAGCGCAAATCTTTGGGAGGCCAAGCCTGCATCGTCCTGCCTCCTGGGTCCCCGGCATGACCCCTTGGTCTTGATAAGTGCTGAGCTGGATCTAGTCGAAAGAAAGCCCCTTCTAGCTGCTGCTTTGAGCCCTGGTTGGGAGTCTAGGGCCCTGAGTCCAAGTCCTGGGCCCTGTATGAGCTCTCATGCATTCATTCTTTACTCATTTTTCATTCATGCACTTAAGGTTGGTGCAGCCCCTACTGGTGCAGCCCGAGCTGGGCATGGGACACACAAAGACCAGTGAGACACTCTCTACTCTCAAGACCCACAGTCTAAACAAAGGAGGTGACTCACATCTAAGGCTCCTTGCCTGTGAAGGAGGGTTATAATGCCTGTTTTCTGGAACTGTCAGAGAGGTTAAAGCTATAAATATCCTACAGCACATCTCATGCACAGAATCATGATGGTGGTAGTGGGGGGGGGGGTCCAGGAGGCACCCAGCCTTCAGCCCCTAAGTCTCCATGAGGGCAGTGATTGGATCCTGTTCCCCACTCCCCTCAGCCTCCCCAGACCAAGGAGGAGGGAGTGAATTGAGAAAGCAGATTCCAAACCCAGCAGGGGGATTCCCGGGAGTTTTGCTTTATAAGCTAAATGTTCTTTATTAGCCTGCAGTTAAGTTGTCTCTTTGTCTGAAGATTAAGTAGAAGTTTCCTCCCTTAGTGAGGGGAGGTGGAGAAAAGAAGGATGCTAATTAGTTGATTCCCCTTCAGGCCAAGGGTCCATTTTATAACCTGCTTACCAGAGCCAGGCTGTGGGGCTTTGCTGGAGGCCCAGGTGGGCTTCTCAGCTCTGCCTCTTGCTCTAGACCTGCCTTGGTCTCAATTTCCCCATCTGTAAAATGGATATCAAGGTTTCTGTGCCGTGGGTATGTCAGATGTGCAAATCACAAGCCGCCCGCCGCCCCACCGACAGCCCCCAAATGAACGTGTCTACTCACTGTCCTCTGCTCGTCTCCAGGAGAGGCTTCATGGGGCCACGTCACCCAGACCTGCTGAACTGACCAGTTGCAGAGACAAGGAGCTGGTGGAGAAGGCTGGTCGGGTGCTCAGGGAGTTAGCACGCCTTCCACAGGCAAATCCTGGGAGGATCTGTAGCAATAGTTTCTCGCTACCTATGTATTCGTGTTACCTGAGGAGCTTATGGGAAATGGCCAATTAAAAAAAACAGATTAGAGAGACAGAGACTCCATACATATATATGTAGAAACCTCTATATAGAGAACATCTATATATATACATATTTGTGTGTGTGTATATATATATATATATATATATATATATATATATATATACACATTATACTGTTTTAATTTGAAGCATTAGGGAAAAAATGCCCAAAGATTCATTTAAAAGCTTGCAGAGCCACGTAAATGGCAACATGGAAATGATCTGAACATCCATCAACTCATGAGTGGGTAAATCAAGGCAGGATATCCATGCAGTAGAATATTATTCAGCCATAAAGAGAAATGAGGCACTGTTGCACGCTACATGGATGAACCTTGAAAACGGCATGGTTGGTGAAGGAAGCCCATCACGGGGCCCCCCAAATTGCATGAAATGGACTCCATTTATAGGAAATGTCCAGAATGGCAAATCCATGGAGACAGAGAGCAGACTGGTGGTTGCCAGGGGCTGGGAGGAAAAGGGGGTGGGGTGCGGAATGACTGCTCAGAGGCCCAGGGTTCCTTTTGCAGGGGTGACCGAACATTCTGGGATTAGATATTGGCAGTAGTTGCAAAAAGCCACTGAATTACATGCTTTAAAATGTGGATTTTATGGTATGTGAGTTCTATATCAATGAAGGTGTTATAAATGTGCCTGTGAGGCAGGAGCCCAATATCGTCGGGTTGTCCTCAAATTGGTAAAAGATTCACGTGGAGGATCTTTTCTCTGTAGGAGCTGACTTTGTCTCTGACAGAAATTTCTCCTCTGTACTATGGAAATAGAGCACCAAGTCTATTTAACTCGTTAAATATCCAGCAGCATATTAATAAATCTGTCACTATATTTCGCAGGGTACAAAAAAAAAAAAAAACAAAGGTGGCCTGGGGTGGCCCCACATAGGCTGTCAAGAGTCCTGACTGCTTGAGTGTCTTATCCATTCAGCTGATATTCCAGACTCCTGTCTGTGCCTCCTCTGTTCAGGATTCCTGCCCCTTGAGTGCCAAGGCATGGGGGGTCCTCCGAAGTGTCTGGCCCCGCGTCATCACTGGCTCACCGTAGCGTCTACCAGGCTGTCTCCAGGCCCTGGTCCCGGGGGACCCTGTGTCCTCCTCATCCCACCTCCTGGATCCAGCCCCTCTCCCCACGCCAAGGGAAGGTGGAAAGAGCTTGCTGCCTTTAGCTGCCTTGAGTCTGCCATGGAAGGAGGCTGGGCTAGGCTCTTTGAGCGCCAGCCTTCTGGCCCTCTCAGCAAAGACCCAGACATGTGGGTGAGGCTGTTGTAGGTGACCCAACCCCAGCTGAGCCAGCAAAGATGAGAAGAAACATCCAGGCAAGCCACAGAACAATGAGAAATAATAAATTGTACTGACTTAAGCCACTGAGTTTGGGGATGGTTTGTTATGCAACAAAAGCTAACTGATACACTCATTTCTATGTCTTCTGCAGCCTGGGAACTGTCCCCACTAGGGAGACAGAAACTATCTGGCTCACCCTTCACACTTTCAAATCTACCCTGAAGCTCTGAGGCCCTCGAGGCTTCCGACAGGTGGCATACAGGCTCTTGCAAATGGAAAGCATTGGCTTCTGAAATGAAAAAACCAAGAGTGTAACTCTTGTTCACCTGCTGTAACTTCCCCCCATGTGACATGATGCCTCATGGTCCACTTTTAATAGGGGAAGAGCTACAGGTGAAAGAGGAATTAGGATGAACCAAAAAATAATCGTTAACATGTCAGAATATGATGTCATCACATATTTTTTGAGTGTCTACTGGAGTCAACACCTTGCTAGGTACTAAGGACACAATGATGAGCAAAACAGACCCAAACCCAGGTCTCATAGATCTTACAGGCTGGCCTGGGACCCTGATATCAATCAAATCATCACACAAATGATGACCCATTCATTGACTCATGTGACGAGTATTTATGTCACGTGTGTCAGTACCTCGAGGAGGCGTGGAGCACACAGTAGTGAACACACCGAGTTTTGTCGTCCCTGGAAGTCAGGGGCAGGGAGTGGGGAGTGGAGGCGGGGGGCCCGGGGGGTGTGGTGACAGCCGAGGCCCAAAGCTGATCCCATGTGTGGCTGAGAAGACTCCTCTGAGTGGGTCTGGTTGAAACTCAAACCCAAAGGATAAGACACAATTAAATGGGCATGGACACAGGGGTGGGGCTTGAGGGATGGCAGGGAGAACATTCTAGACAGAGAGCACAGGAAGTGCACAGTCCCAGCTGTGCCCAGGAGTTGCTGAGAAAAAGCCAGTGTCAGGAGACACAGAATGTGGGGGGAGCCCTGGTGGGGGACTAGGGTGCCAGACTAACTTGAATGGTATCTTTAGACCCCAAAAGTCTCCGAAGGGGGACTGGCCCAGGTGGTCATTGCCCATCCCACTGGGCACCACCTGGCCCAGATGTTGAAGGCACCCTGTCAGCAACCTCACCTCCCACCCCTGAGACCCACCCTGCTCCAGGGCCTCCTGTCCTGTGGCCCTGCCCTTGCTGAGAGAGTCATCCTAAAAAGGCATCTCAGACTCCACCCCTCCAGAAGCTTTCCCTAAAGTTCACCCCCCCACACACAGGGTTGTGACACCCCCGGGACAGGGACTGCACACTCATGTGTCTGGCTTGGGGTCCACACTGGTCACAGCGGTAGCTCCAGGATGCCACATAGAGATGTGGGACTGGAGTGGAGGGGGGGGTGCTTTGAGGAGCGATGGCAGTTCTGGGTCTAAAGCAGTTCTGGGTCCAGGCACTGTTTGGCGCCAGGCAGTGGGGGACCAGCCAGTGCCGCACGCTGTCTTCGGGTGATCGGTGGGGCACACAGGCGTGCATGCCAGGACCCCTGCTAAGGCTGTTACGAGGAAAGACCACAAGGATGCTCATCCAGAATGCAGCTGGGTCGCGGTAAGTGCTCAGGGAGTGTGTGATGCTATTTCTGTGATTATTGTCTCAGTGTGAATGGTGACTCAGAGCCCCAGGGTCACACCCGGGGTCTCCTGGGTGTTGGACAGTCAGCAAACATGCAGGCGCTAGAGGATGTCACTCTCTGCCACAGACAAGGGCCCCAGGGGCCTGGAGAGACAGTGTGCCCAAGGCGTGCTGGAGCTGAGCCAGGCCAGTGGCAAAGGGAGGAGACCCAGCCCCAGGTTCATCCGCACCAGCCCAGGGAGGTCTAGACCAGACTTCGGGTCGGGGAACAAATGCAGGCACAGTGGATTGGGAAGCAGGCCGAGGTCTGGGGTGAGAGAACCACGTTGTGGGCCCCATGGGCGAGGCCATGAGGAAGACCCGCAGGAGAGCACATGCTACTCCCAGCACCGGCGGGGGCTGCACAACAGGGCGGCCCCTTCCTGCAGAGCAGGACTCAGACACAGGCAGCAAAAGGCTTTCAGAATTGGGGTGCTTCACAGAAACTGGATCTTATCTAGTCCTTTATTTAACAAATAGTTACTAAGCTCCCACCATGTGACAAGTGCTTTGTCCTAGTTACAGGTCAAGGTGCTTAACCTCTATGGCGGACACAGGAAGGTACCCCCAGGCCCCTTCCTTGAAGGATGTGCTGCCCCAGCTTCTGGGGACTGTCGGTGGGTGCCCTCAGTATCATCCCTTGCTGTGGATGCCACCCCCACAGCCCTGCCCTCCCCAGGCCCATGTCCCGCCACTGACCCACACGGGCCGCTCCAGGTCCCAAGGGGTCACCCCGGCTGTCCTCCCCCTCTGCCCACACCTGCGTCCTCCCTTCCTGCCACAGGCCTGGCCGGGGCCCTCCTGAGGAGCCTGCTGCGTGTTCCATGGAGGCACCCATCCAGCCAGACGCCCACAGGGCTGACAATTAGGGGACAAGGCCAACGAAACACCAAGTGAAGGACACCTTCCTGTACTGAGGGCTGTGGGGGACAGGACCAAGGTGTCGGGGCCCAAAAACTAGGTGATGTGTGAAAGGCAGCCCAGGGTGGGCAGAGGACGCTCCCTGGAGAAGACGGGTAAATGGACACCCAGAGGCTCTAGAACAGATAGCCCTCCTACTATGACAGCCTGGGAGAACATGAGGAGAGAGCGCTGCAAAGGCCGAGGCCCAAAGCTGCAAGAACTGAAGGTCGGCCAGGGTGCCTGGATGGCACCTGGACGGTACCTGAAAAGTACCTGAGGGGTATCTGGAGGCTTCCATGAAGGCTTATCTGCAGGGTACCCAGAGGGTACCTGAAAGGGTATCTGGAAGGTACTTGGAAGGTTATCTAGAAGAGTACCCAGAGGGTGCCGGGAGGATGATCTGGAAAGTTACCTGGAAGGTATCTAGAGGGTAATCTGGAGGGTGTCTGGAGGGCAATCTGGAAAGTACCTGGAGGGTTATCTGGAGGGTACTGGAGGTTTCTCTGGAAAGGGAGTGTGGAGGAAGTGTGGAGGGAGTGTGGAGGGAGCTGGCTGGCCGGGAGGGCTAGGTGACCCCTGAGGGAGAGAGCCTCTGCCGCAGCCACGCCCGTGGGAGGAGCAGAGAAGAGCCCGTGGGGCTGGGCCACCCTCCCTACCCTCCAGCTGCCTCGATTCTGCTGAGGGAGCGGAGGCTGGGCTCCTGGGGGGGGGGGGGGGCCGCCAAGGACAGCAACTGCTCTAAAATCACCCAGTCAGCCATTTCACCCATGGAAGCCTCTGCTTTGGGCCTTTGCATGGAAAGCGATGCGCAGCCGGCTTCCTGCAGTGGAGGCTCAATCTGCCGGCAGGGCTGCGGGGCTGGGACAATTAATTAAAGATCCCAGGGAGCAGCGGCTCTCATTAAATCCCACGTGGGGGGTGGAGTGCCAGGTGAGAACACCTCCAACGCTGCTGCACTTTCTCCGGAGCCAAGCATTCTCTCATCTATTATCTGCATCGATCCTGACCAGGCTCTGAGAGGAGGGGATTATCTCAGTTTTGCAAGTGCAGAAGCAGAGACTCAGGTTAGGTGGTGTCTTAGGGTCTCCGGGCTCCCCAGCCTGGGGGCTGAGATCCACAGGGCAGGACCAAGTTGTCCCTGCTGCCTCGGTGGGGGCCCACGCAGCTCTCTCTGGGTCTCCTGGGGCAGGAACAGGGAAAGTGGGGTGATGCCGAGGGGACCCACACCCGCTCTGCTCCCCAGGGCTGCAGACAACCAGCCTGCCCACCTCCCGACTCCCATGCCCAGATTTGGTCCCTGGCCGGGGTCAGGCAGGACCAGGAGAGTTCTTGAAGGCACTGTTGACCTGATGGGTCAAAGATGCCTTGGGCTACAATTACCCTTTACCAACGTGGAATTTGTGCTTTCCTCGGGGAAGCACAGGAAAAACAGAATTCCTCAGGGAAAAACAGAGCATGCCGGGGACTGACTCTGAGCCTGGTGATGCTGGGGACCCAGAGACAGGGTCCCTCCCTCCCACCTGTGCATAGGGGCCCTACAAGATCTCCTGTCCCTGCAAGGGACTGCGACTGGGTTTCCTGCAGCTGTGTTAACCAACACACATGGCAGAAGTAATACTATGCGACCTCCAAGGCAAAATCATGAAAGGGGCTGTGGCTTCTTCTGCCCTTCTCCGTTGGAGCCCTGAGCCCCCAGATGGGCCGGCAGGTTCCTGGAGGCCACCATACTGAGAGGAAGCCCAACCAGCCCGGGTACAAAGACACACAGAGAGACACAGCCAGTCCCCAGTAGCTCCGGCCTCCCCTACCTCCACCTCAGCTCCTGCCTCTCCATCTGACAGCAACCGTGGCGGACAGTCGAGCCCAGAACTGCCCAAATGGGCACTTCCCGTGAGAGATGAAAAAATGATTGTTGTAGTCTTACGCCACTAATTTTGGGGGTGTTTTGTCACCCAGCAATAGTAACCAGAATACCACCATTGAAAGAGGGACAAACAGACAAGGAAAATGTGATTGCACAGTGAAACAGGAACAGGTACTGTCCAGCAGGAGCCACGGGGCAGCCGAGAGAGGGAGGTCCGGGGAGGCTCTCGGGGTTCCTGCCAGGGGCTCCCAGGCAAAGATGCAGGCCGTGCAAAGGCCCAGACGCAGGAAGGGCCTGACTTGCTCTATTTCCAGCAAGTGGCTAGCATCCCAGGAGTGAATCTGGCACAGAGATTCAAGCGTAGGCCCGTGGCGCATGGCAGTGAGGAGACTGGAAGAGTCTTGAACTCAGAATGAGGTCGCGCCCACATTTTAGAAAGAACATTCTGACCTATGTGTGAAGGATGGAGAGGAAGAAGCTGAAGGTGTTGTTAGGGCAATCTTTCTCCAGGAGGAAGCTGAAGGTGTTAGGGCAATCTTTCTCCAGGGGAGGTCTTCGATAACTTCTGGCACTATGTTGGCATGATCTTGTTTGGGGTGATAATTGAAAACAGCTTGGAGGAAGCCATGTGTAAGCAAAGCCATGGCAGCTGGAGCCTCTGCATGGCCAGCCCCAGGCTCCTGCCTCCAATGCGGTAACCTGGCATCTCTCTACCCGTTACAGGGAGAACATCAGAGGCGACACTGAGGAGGGGGCTGAAAGCGAGGCATGGGCTGGGGCCCAAGTCGAAAAGGCCCTCTGAGGGCACCCCTATGTCTGCCCAGGCTGCCCACACAACCTGAGGCAGGCGTCCCCATCCCCTGGTGCACTGAGACGGCCCCTGGCCCCTGAGGGGCAGTAAGAGCAATGGTGGCTGGGGTCGCCAGGGAGACGGCCATGCCTGGCCGCTGTGACATCTGCATCCTTTGTCACTCTTCCTGCAGGGGTCCGGAAGGGGACCCCCCACAGCTCTGTTACCTTCAGAGGCAGGCACATGATCCTGGCCTGGCCAATCAGGGATTCATTTAGAGATACTGACCTAAGCTGGGCCCATAAGAATCTGCTCTGGGGGTGGCCAACCCAGGGAAACGGACATGAGCTGATGATGGCCATTTCCCCCAGCTTTGGGGATTTGATATGGACTGATGTTTGTGTCCCCTTCCAGATTCTTATGTTGAAATCCTCACCTCCAATGAGACGGTATTAGGTGGGCTTTTGGGAAGTCATGAAGGGATCCGTGCTCTTCTAAGGACACAGAGCTTGCTTCTCCCTGTGCTCTCTGCCATGTGAGGACCCAAGGAGGAGACAGGCTATTAGCAAACTAGGAAACAGACTCTCACCAGACACCAGATCTGCCAGCATCCTGATCTCGGACTTCCCAGCCTCTGGAACTGTGACAAATAAACATTTGTTGTTTAAGCACACCCCTGGCCCCGTCTACAGTATTTTTGTTATAGCGCCCAAACGAAGAAATATTTTCCTGAGCAACGCAGAAGAAAGCAGAGAAACAGAGAAAAGAGAGAGAGAGTTGATGACATCATTGGTGCACCTGGATCCAGCCATGCCTGAAGTCTACATTGGACTTCTCAGTTTTATGAACCAGTAAATTCCTTTCCTTGCTTAAGCCACTCTGTGTGAGTTTCTATTACTTGCAAACAAAAAGGAGAAAAGAGCGATTACACCTGTAATGAGATGGAAAATCTTCTCATCCCCAGAATTCCTCTTGGGGATGGCACTGTCTTTATTTGGAAGAAATATTTTTAAAAGCACTGACGCTTGAAGGTAAGAATCCAAGGGACCTGATTGTGGGGAAAATGCCTTATGGGAGAAAAGGGAGAGATGTTGTGACTTCACCAAGGGAGAGCATGCCTTGATAGGGACCCCTTCCGGGGCCTACCCCCACCTCACCCACCCAGGGGGCAAATGCTAGTCTGAACATGCAGTAGGCATGTCAGATGCCCTTGCAGCTGGGCTTCTGGGTGTGATTTGTGTTTCGGCCGCTCATACACACTGTATGAGATTCGGAATGCAGAAGAGAGGCAGAGAGGCCCTGCCAGCTTTGCTGCAGCCCAAAACCCAGTGTCACTGTGCCTCCCCAGTGAACACAGGGCCTCTCCTGCATCCTGTGTCTACACAGGTGCATGTGGGCACTGGCTTTGTGGGTTCGGAGAGGCAGCATGCGGGGCTTCCAGGAGCTGCTGCGGGCTGGGGAGCCAGTCTCCAGAGATAGCCATATGCCCCCTCCTTCCAGGTGATGGCAGGAACAACAGGGCTTCTGTGAGGGCAGTTCTGCTATGAATACAAGGCTCATTCCGGGAGGTCCGGTGGAGAGCCCCTCCTCCTGCCCCCTCCCGCAAGGTTACTGTCCCTTCCTCCCCTGTAGGAAATCCCTTCTGCTTAGACGGGGAAGACTTGCAACCCTGACAGATGAGGGGTGAGGACCAGACCACCAACTATCCTGCAGGGCCCAAACCTTTAATAAAACCCACAAGTAGGTGGTTTTAACACAAATAAGCACTTACTATGCTCCGGGTGCAGAGTTAAGAGTTTTACATATTTGGAACAGTCCTATGAGCTAGGCAGTTTGTATACCCATTTGCAGACAAGGTAACTGAGGCACAAGGAGGTCGAATAACAGGTCATAGGGGGCTGGAGGGGCAGGATTTGAGTCCAGTGAGGGAGGTGTCCTGGAGCAAAAGAGACCCAGCCCTCGAGGGGTGGGGGCACAGAGCCACACAGTAGGAGCCAAGACTGGACTGTCATGAAGTAAGGGATGGAGGTTTGCGTCGAGTTTAACCAGATGGCTGAGGGGTGCCGACAAGGATGGGGCAGGGGTAATGGGGGAAGCGGGCAGCTGACATCTGATTACACAGCCTTGACTGAGCTAAGTCTTTGAGTAAACTCCCCTGGGGTGGGATGGGTGGGCGCACATAGGGATTTCTCCCTTTCCCAAATCTAGAGAAATATGTGGAATATGTGGTAACTCCCCCCGCCAAAATCCCAACCCACACATATACAAACACGCACACCTCCAATTCCTAAGCAAAAACTTTTTTCCCCAAGCTAAATACAACACTGGGACAGACACGATAATAATCTGCTAGAGACTATAACCTGGTGTAGACTTTTTGGAAGGTGACTTGGCAATATGTAGCAATAGGCTTAACTGTGGAGCCTGCAATGTCCTTTCTAGGGTCTGTCATAAGGAAATCACCTGAAATATGGGAGCTCTAGGCACCAAGATGCCCATGACAGAAACACTGAAAACAGTGGGAAACTGGAAACAATCCCAATGCTCGGTGATGATCGTGAAACAAACTAATGGCACATCTGTGTGATGGAATATTGTGTTGTCATTAAAAAAGAGGATTAGAAAGAGTTTTTAACCGTGTGAAAAAATGTCAGGAAGAAAGACAGGTTCCAAAGTTGAGGTCGTATGTAGGGTGTTCTCAACCACTGGGGAAAGTGTGCCTGGAACAAAGGCTGGGAGGAAATAGACAAAATCATTCATAGAAATTGACTCACGGTCCAGAGAGACTTACTTATTTACTTCTGCTTTTTGTACTTTTTGGTGATTTCCAGGTTTTGTACAATGACCAGTCATTGTAAAAAATAAAGGGAGGAAGAGCTTTTGCCATCAGAAGCTCCTGAGTTTCTCCTCTCAGCCCCCAGGGGAGGTGAGACAGCAGGAGGCTCACCTCCAGAAGCCTCCTGGATGGGGCTCTCAGCATGCCACTTCCACACAGCTCCACAGAGCAACAAGACAAACAGGCTGGGACAAACAGGGATGAGGCAAACTTCTAACTTGGACCCCCAAATTCAACTGTATACATATAGGATGGGGAAGGTCCAGCCTGAAAACAAAAAGTCACATAAAAATAGATTACGGACTTTCAGCAGCCACAGGCTGACGATGAAAACCAACACTGAGATAGAGTTGCCTTGGCATCTGAGGTCACATCAAAAGAAGCATACTGACCAGAAAGAGGAAAGTGGTGATTAAAAGCAGGCCACATCTGGGATTTGGATTACAACTTTCTGCCCCCCAGGGCATGCTGTCAGCCCAACCCTTCCCCATCCTGGAGACAAAAGCCAGGTTTGGGGGGCGGGGGGGTCTGGGAGTTTCCTTTCTTGCCCCTCTCTATCTGGTTGGTATCAAGGAAGTAGAATGGGTAAAAAGAGGCTAAGAGAAGAGCTGGCCAGAAGCCAGAAAACTTGTTTCCCCACCACATCAACTGTGTAATTGGGCTAATTCTGCAGCATTTGTGCTTCTGGGCCTTTGTTTCCCTTTGTCTGTGTCGCTCCTGATTGGAACATTTGCTGTTGCCTTTGTGCGTTCCTAAACCCAGTCCCCTCTGATGATGTACATGAGTGTGTTTCTGATGGATGTTTTCCAGAGCCCTTTGTTGCCTCAATTAAGGGATAATGAACAAGAATTGTTTCTATTTGTAAAACAGCCCAGCCATTTCCCACTTCCCAATTGGTGGGACAATGTGTCTTAATTAAGCACAAAGACTTGTCACTTCATCTACTGTCAAGATCCCCAGAGAGGCGGTGATGGAGGAGCCGGGAAGGGATGGGAGGCCCGCGAAGCCTTGGGTGGGCCTGGCGGAGCCCGGAGAGCGCAGTGGGCAGCTCCCAGGTGGCCAGGGCTGTATGGCATCTGCTGTGGCACCAGCCCGAATCTGGTTACCAGTCCCTAGAGAAGGTGGGGCGGGCTGTCCTGGCCTGGGTACCAGAGCCCTGGCCTTGCACGCAGGGCAGGGCGTTCTCCCTTCTGCTGTATGTGGTGCTTGTCACTAAGAGCATGGTCTGGGGACACAGCTTGCCTGGGTTTGGTCCTGGCTCCACACTCACTAGCCATGTATCCCCAGGCAAAAGGCACAACTCACCTAAAAGACGAGAACCGGCAAAATGATTGCAGCCCCTACCTCCCACGGAGAACAAGCAGCCCGAAGGCGCTAACACACAGAAGGCTCTTACAACGGCCCTGGGAGCAAGGAAAGCCCCAGATAAATGTGGATCAATGTGAGCAATGGCGTTATTTCTGAAAATAGTACCCCCCTTTCCTCTGGGACACCTCCCTGCTCCCCGGGTTTAGGAGAACAGAGTGCTGCTGTGAGCTGTTGCCATCCCTCATCCTTCGGAAGAGCTGGGGGCAGGCCGGGCCTGGAAGAGCACTGGTAGGAGCCCGGGACATACCTCTTGAAGCGAGCTGCGCTAGAGGCACCACAAGTGACCTGTGGCCGAGCAGAAGGCAGGGACAGGTTGTCAGAAGTGCCAGCCCATCGGAAGGGCTGTGGGCCAGACACTGGCCTGTTAGCTGGGGGAGGGTGGGCCGGTGTGTGAGGGCATCCTTGGAGAGCCTGGCATGGAAGAAGGTGCAAGGACAGTGGCCTTTCTCCTTGTGTGGAAGAACTTTAGTAGGTCGGCAGCTGACAGGGCCATCCTGTGCCTTGCTGGAACCCACATCTCCCCAAATCCGTCCTGCTCCAAGGAAGTCAGTTTCCCAGAGCTGAGCTGCAGCCTGGTCGCACCCCCAGCCCATTGTTGAGGGTCAGGAGTCAGTGCTTTCGGACCCCAGGGCCCCGACCCCCTCAGGCTCCAGAAAGACTCCTGTGAGTCCCCAACCAGCTCCCAGTACATCAAAAGACCCAATCATCTGTGGAGAATAAGACCATAGTAGGTCGTGTTGCTTTGGGTAGAAACTCCCTCCTCCTGAGGTGTCTCACTGGGCGTGGGGGGCTCACACTGGTCAGCTGTGTGTATTGATGATTGGCTACATGGCTCTAGGATTAATACAAACCCGTCAATAAAAGGTGCTTACTTCCTACCAAGCCCCGAGCTGAGCTTTTTAAGTATGCCCCCTCACTGAACCCCCCGCCACAGGCCCTCGAGGCGGTCACTATCACTATCATTCTCATGTTAAAAATAGGACCATCGCAGCTCAGAGGAAGCCGCCCAGGGTCACCGGGAATCTGTAGAGACAGGATCCGAACCCAGGTCTGTCCAACTTCACCGGCGGCTGAACGACGGTGCGGTCCTATCCCTGCTAAAAAGCTCCTGCTCTTCACGCCACAGTCGCAGCGAGGCCCACCTCCTCTCTGCCGGATGAGCTGGGGCGAGAGTTGTCTATTGGGGATAAGCCCCTATGACAAAAGACGAAGGGAGCAGGATGGGGCAGCCAAGGTGCAGTGCAAAATCCAGAAACTCAGCCAACTCAGGGGGTAGGTCTGGAGCAAATACCGCCCATCAGAGTGTCCCCCATCCGTGGGAACGGTGGGGCCTTTATCCTCTGTGTCCAGCAGGAAGGGCATAGCCTCAGGTGCTGACCCTCTGCTGCTGAGGCTGGCGCGGAGGGCTGACAGCTGGAGGTCCTCTGGTGATTGCTCCCCTGCAGCTGGGGTGCACCTCCTGGTCTGCCACACGGTGTCCAGGCCCAGTGAAAAGCCTTGGGTGGCTCCCCACCAGGGCAGGATCCAGCCAAGCATCTATGCCAGGCCCTCATGGTCCATGGCATCTGGCCTCTCTTGTTGGAAGCCTTCCCCTGCGCCCTCTGCTCTTCTGACAGCACTCCACCCCTGCACAGTCTCCTCTCCTGTCGGTTAATTCCTCCTTACCGGCAGGCCACCAGGGATTGGGGCTGACCACCAGCCCTATTAGGTGATGGGGTCCACCTCCGTGCCTCATCCACCTCTATCCCCTACCCAGAGAGAGATGAAGTCTGACCCATCACTGTGGCCCCCGTGCCTAGCCCAGAGCCAGGCTCAAAGCAGCAGGGACCCGCCAGCCAGGAAAGATGACTGGAGCACTGCGGGGGGGGGGGGGGGGCGCCCAAGTCCCAGTGGCCCTGAGGGCTGAGCGCTTCAGGAGATGAGAAAGTTGCTGGCAGTGAGCAGTGGGCACCACCTAAGGAGGCAGCACTGCCTGGCCCCAGCCAACTCCAGCCAGCTGGGCGGGTGGGCAGAGCATGGCCCAAACACCTCTTTTCAAGAGAATTCCGAAAGCTAGATTTCTAATTCAAAGACCTCAATGTTCTCAAATTTTGGCATCTGCTTTCAAATCAACAGAAACACGGGGTTGAATGGCCTCAACCGAGCCTGCCGGCTGGCCTTCTCAAACCCCAACTGGTTTGGGGATGAGCCTGAGGAGTGGGGCGCACAGGTCATGCAACTGTAAGGACCCTGGACTTCATTCTGAGTGAGGTGGGCCCCATGGGGAGGTTCTGCATAGGGCAGAGCCTGCTTTGCTTACTCTATAGTGGCCCTGGCTGCACTGCTGAGAGCAGCTGGGGTTGGGGCGGGGGGGCTCTAACAGTCATCCAGAGGGAAGAGGAGGTTGGCCATGAACTCCAAGGTTCTGGCCTCAGCAACTGGAACATGGCATGGCAGTCCACTGTGACCAGAGAGGTGGGAGGGAAAAGGAGAGCAAGCATGTGCAGTGGTGGGTGTGGAGCCTGGGTGAGCCCTGGGAGCTGTCCAGCACGCAGCGGAGGAGGGGGGGTCTCCCCTACCCTCTCCCTACACCTCATTGGATTAACTGTCCGCATATTTCGCCTGGGGTGGGATCTGCCCAGGACCCACATGCTCCTATCACTCCTGTGACAGGTGCAGAGGGCCCCAGGGTTGCCATGGCGACAGAGACAATGCACTGGAGAGTGCCCTGCAGTCAGCGGCGCCCCTCCCCCACTGAGGGTTGGTCAGGCAGGGGCACAGCCCCTTAATGAGCCCAGCCCCAGGGTCCCCAGGACACAGTGACTGCTGCAGGCTTTACAAAGCCCGTTGTGCTGGTGACTAGCCAAAGGGTCTCTTTTTCAGCAGGGGTAGTGGACAATTTGCAGCAATCCTCTGCCTGGGGCTTCTGGACCCTTGCTCACTGAGTGACCCAAGGACCAAATTAACTGAATGACACCTAGGAAACTCACTTAACCCCTCTGGCCAGCTCACCTGGAAAAGGTGGAGGCAGCTTCATTGGGATGATTACTCTCCCCGCAGTCTCTCTTGAAGCTTAAAGGAAAGTGGGGGTCCCCTCTTCCCACAACCCCACCAGTTCCTCTGTCTTCCTCCCTCCTCTCCCCTCTCTGCCTGGCAACCCCAACCCCTCCTGACAGCCTCTTCAGACAACCTGTCCCAGTGGTCACTGTCCCTTCACTTCGGGGGACAATTGTCTCCCCACCTTGACAGACACTTTCCATGCCTGTAAAAGGTGGCGTTGGAACATTCCCAGCCAAGGACTGGAAAAAAGAAAGCTGACTTCCCGGAAAAAAAGCAGCCACCCCAGCTGCCTCCTCCAGCATCCACAGCTCATTTATCTTGCTCTTCCCTTCCTTTGTCTGTCCTCCCTCCCTGCCTCACCCCCTTCCCCTCTGCTTCCTACAAAGTACGGCAGGCCCTGTAGCTGGCTGCCTATGTCAGGTGGAGCCCGATCTTCTCTGCTGCTCCTCAGAGGATACAGCCACACGGTCTGTCACCAATTTGAGGGAAGGAAGGTAGAGCAAGGCAGAGCTGGGACATCTCACAAAGGATCCTGTCTCATTCAGTGTCTACAATATTATGTCCATGAAGGTATATTATTCCCATTTAAGACATGGAAACAACTGAGGCTCCCAGAGATAATGGACCACCTTTGTGACGGTCAAGGCCACACAGCTAAGGACTGAGGGAACCAGGTGTGTGTGGAAAGGGGTGGTGTCCTCTTGGCCCCATTGTGGGGTTTCCCTTCAACTCCTAAACTTTGCAAGCCCCTCATCTTCCTCCTGTTCATCTGTGTCTACAATGTAACTCAGAGGTTAGAGCACAGAGCTAACAGGGCCAAGGGTGTGACCTCAATTAAGCACGGGAGACCACTGAGCTCTGACCCCAAGCTGAGCCAGACTATGCCCAGCTGTGAGGATGTTGGATACCATGTCTGAGGTTTGTCTTTTTGCACTCGGATCCCTTCCCTTCCCTGGCCCTGGCATCACAAGGCACTCCATTTCCCAGGCCCCCTTGCCCTCAGTTTCCCAGTGGCGTCATCCAGTGGGAGGCACTGATGAAAGATGGAAGGCAGGAGAACAGCCTGTGTATTTCTGCCCTCTCAGTGGGCGGTGGGCAGGATCTCTGGTCCACTAAAACTCAACCCCCTCTAAGGTCCCAGCTGCTGCTCTAAGCCCCCACCATGGCTCCAGATCCTGCCAGTCCTGGCTTCTAGGCTGTGGTGACATTACCTTCTCTCTTGGGGATGGTAGTCACTAATCTCTGGCTTTATTTGATTTGCCAGCCATTGTTTGGCTTCTTATGGATTCTATCATTTCTCTAATGAATTCCCCGTATTAAATTCTCTTTGTTTATAAGACCTAGGGTGGCTTCTGTTTGGGGGCAGGGATCTTACTGGCACAGTTCTAGACACTCCCCACTGGAGAAGAAACAGGGAGCCGGCCTTTGCCATCGGAGGGAGGGGCATGGAGCAGAAGGCATGTCTCTGACCCACAGTATTACGGTGAGGTGGCCACGGCCCACTCTGGGCTGACATCCGCCTGCATAGAGGACAACCGCAAGCATCTTGGCACCTGCCTTTGTGGGCTCTTGCCCAGGTAAAGTTGAGGTAAGAAGTTGGTGGGTGCTCAGGATAAACACAAGGTGCTCTCAGCTGCCCAAGCTCCCATGCTATCATCCTCACTGCTCTCAGCCCAGGCTGCTGGTACAGAAGTAGAACCACAGCAGGGACCACACGCCTCTACAGCCTTACCCTGGGCAGATCCACCTAGACTCCTGAGCAAGTTCAGCCGGGTTCTGGCCGTTCCTGGGGAAAGATGACAGCTGGCAGAGGAGTGAGTTCCAGAGAGAGCTCTGGGAATACAGCAAAGTGTAGATGGAGCTCCGGAGACCTTGCTCATTTTGTCCCCTTGAAATGACAATGGTGCCTCCCTGGGGAGCATGCTGCCTGCACAGTGCAGCGACAGAAGGAACGCTGTTCCTGAATCAGAGGGTGAGGGATTGCAAAGACCTGGAAGAGGCTGCCGGCACGGCACCCCAGGCACGCAAGCCTATGATGGCAGGGCATCTGGAGAACGGGGCCCCCTACCTATCAGTTACCCCATGCAACCCTGAGCGGCTCTGATGTCCGAGCATGGAATAATGACCCTGAGGAAGAGGTACACAGGGGAAACATTGGCAAATGGAAATAAAATGCCACTTTATTGTTAGAACTCTGGCAGCCCTGGCTAAATGTGGTCCAAAGGGCATTTCTCCCTACCTGCTGCCTAGACACTAACCAGCTGGCTTCCTCAGGGGCCATGTCCATGCAGCTACCCTTCCTTGGTAGCTGGCCCAACCACTCACATGGCCACGGTGTCTGATGAGCACAGGGCCCAAGTCACCCTCATCCAAAGCCTTCCCCAGGATACTCATGCTGGAGCCGGCCCCTTCAGAGATGAGGGATTCCAGCCTCTGTCTCTTGTGTGTCCATTTCCCCAAAGATGCAAACAACTCCCAAGGCTCCCAGCCCCAACCCCATATGCAAGAACATTTGGGATCAATCTAGTACTACCTGTAACACTTCCAGATCAAAAGCAATGCTATGACTCTGGGAAGGGGCCGGGAGAAAGAAAATTAGAGAAAGAAGATAGCTTCAAGGTGTTATTTTCACCAGGAAACCATCAATCATAGACCATGATCCAACTGGAAAAGCCCTTTCCTCATATACATTACAGTCTTCAGGCCAAAGCAGCAGAAACAGATATGACAAAAGGAACATAACAGAAGGATCTAGGGCAGCTGGACAGCCAGGCTTCAGGAAGGCCAGGAGCCACAGAAGAGTGGAGTCCGAGGCTATAAGAACGGGCAGGCAGCCTTTAGCATATGCTCCCAGGGAAGCATCCACGTCACTGGCTCTCACACGTATCAGTATGAAAAACAGAAACCACTCCAGGTCTACTGAAGAAAGGCATTTAGTATAGGGGGTTGGTTATGTAGCTGATGGCGCACGGACAAGCCAAACAACCTGCCACTCCTAAGAATAGAGAGGTGACAAGAGAAGGGGCTGGTGCTGGCTTGGAGTCTGGGGCTGCCCAGGGAGCTAGAACCCCAGCAATAGCAGGAGACAAGAGTCTCCACCTGGAAGCTAGGGCCACCATGGGAGGCCCCACAGCAAGGGGGAGATTCTGCCTTTCCTCGTCTTTGCTAATCTATGTATGCTTCCCACTGGTGGAATCTACTGGAAGTCAGAGAGCAAGAGAGCCTGGGAAGGCATCCGTCCCGTGGAGAGCAGAGTGAGCGACTAATGCCAACCCAGCACCTGATGCTCTAAAATCCTGGGGGGAAGGAAGGTATGACTGGCTTGTCTTGAATCTTGTGTCCACCCTATGGACAGAGGAGCATGATGCTAATGGAGAGACCCACCACAGCTGACTTCATGGGGGGAGGGTGCTTCCCCAAAGGGAAATCAAGAACTTTTCCCAAAATAGGAAAAAGCAACGCAAAGCAGGCAAAAAGCATAGGCTTCCCCTAAATCCATGAAGAAGTTACCTGTGAAGTCCCCTGTCTCACAGGTATAAGCTTTGCCTGTGTGCACTCCTTTGTCAAAGAAGCAAGGGGCTTCCTAAGCTTCCTTCTCTCCTTAGCACCCACCCTGCCTATCTAAAGCTCTTTGGTGCCTTCTCGAGGCAATATTGTGTGGCACTTTCAGAAAGACTCAAGAGAACTGTCTGGTTTAAATCCCAGCTTGGCCGCTGAACAAGAAACTTCGTACCCCTGTGCTTTGCTTTCCCCCTCCCCATGAAATGGGCATTAAAAATGTTTGCCCTTCCTTCCAAATAGTTCAGTGCAGAAAAGGGGAGAAAGAGTAACTTCACAGTGGAGACACCCGACAAGCCTGACCTCAGCCAGGTGCTCAAGGTCAACACCCACAATGATACATCATGTTGACAGCGTGCTCCTGTGATCTGACATGATGAGAATGACCCTGTACCTCTGGGGTCTTCCTCCCCAAACCTATAACCCCAGTATTGTCATGAGGAAAGACGTCAGACAAATCTCAGTTGAGGAGAATTCTACAAGATACCTGACCAGCGCTTTCCAAAACTGATAAGGTCATCAAAAACAGGGGAAGTGAGGGAGACTGTCAGAGCCACGAGGAGCTTAAGGAGACGTGATGGACACATGTAATGTGGTGTCTGTCATGAATGGGGTCCCAGGACAAAACAAGGACACCAGGTAAAAACTAAGGAGACCTGAATCCTCTGTGGACATTCATTAATGATAACATATGAGCGCTGGTTCGTTCGCTGTGACAGCGTACCTCACTGGTGTGTGGGTAACAACGGAGGAAACGGGGTGAGGGCATACAGAACTCTCTACGCTATCTTTGCAACCTTTCTGTCAATTCAAAGCTATTCTCAAATAAACAGGTTATTCAGCTTATGACATTCCTGCATCTGCAGCTGGGTGACAAGCTGGATGAGGGGAGCCATCCATAACCCAGCCCTTCAGTCCGGAAGTGGTCTGTGCCCTGCCCCTCCTTGGAAGCAGGAACCCTTCCAGTCTAACGGCACTGGCCAGGCAGTCCCCACCTTCTGCCGCCCCAATCTCCCATTCCTCTCTCCACTTGTCAACAGCCCCAGAGGAATTCAAAGCATCTTTATTCTGGGCCATGGGGCTGCTGGCTTCCCTGCCCACAGTCAGGATGGCCAGAGGCCTGTGAGTTCTGGGGTCCATCCTCCACTGCCGACCCTACCCCACTTGAAGAATCACCCTCTATGGGTCCCTCTGACCTGTGCCCCAAGGCCCTCCCCATGAGGCCATTCCCCCACATCCAATATCGAGGCTGAGCCTGAAGCTGACTGCCGTGGTCCTGCCCGACTCCCCATTACAGGCTTCACGTGCCCTGACTTCACACATCTCCTCAGCTTCGTGTCACCTCGGAGCACAGACCATGCCTGCTCCCCGCTAGAGTCGCCTTGTCACCTTGAGATTCCCACCTTAATGCCCACATGTGACTCTGCTGATGGTCTGGGATCCCCCCCACCCCTCCAACCCACATTTGTCTGAATGCCCATCAGTTCTTGAGTGTCACTAAGGGGGTGTCCTCCCTGGCTTCCGGGCTGAGATGCTGGGGCCACTGTGGGATTCTGGCACCTCTGTGGGACTCATTCTTGTCACCTTCTGGAATCACACCCTCTCCTCCCCTACACAGTATCCTTTGGCCCAGTCACCCTCCACCAGGGAGAATAGTAGCTAACACCTACTGACAGTTGATCTGTGCCAAGGCCTATGTGTGTGGGTTAATCCTCACACGGGCATCTGGGGTAGGTACAGATGGCATCCTCTTTCTTTCTTTTTTTTTTTTCATTTATTTTTTTTATTCTTATGTTAATCCCCATACATTACATCATTAGTTTTAGATGAAGTGTTCCATGATTCATTGTTTGTGCATAACACCCAGTGCTCCATGCAGAACGTGCCCTCCTCAATACCCACCACCAGGCCAACCCATCCTCCCACCTCCCTCCCCCCCAGAACCCTCAGTTTGTTTTTCAGAGTCTATCGTCTCTCATGGTTCGTCTACCCCTCCGATTTCCCCTGCTTCATTCTTCCCCTCCTGCTACCTTCTTCTTCTTTTTTTTTCTTAACATATATTGCATTATTTGTTTCAGAGGTACAGATCTGAGATTCAACAGTCTTGCACAATTCACAGCGCTTACCAAAGCACGTACCCTCCCCAGTGTCTATCACCCAGTCACCCCATCCCTCCCACCCCACCCCCCACTCCAGCAACCTTCAGTTTGTTTCCTGAGATTAAGAATTCCTCATATCAGTGAGGTCATATGATGCATGTCTTTCTCTTTTTGACTTATTTTGCTCAGCATAATACCCTCCAGTTCCATCCACGTCGTTGCAAATGGCAAGATCTCATTCCTTTTGATGGCTGCATAATATTCCATTGTGTATATATACCACATCTTCTTTATCCATTCATCTGTCGATGGACATCTTGGCTCTTTCCACAGTTTGGCTATTGTGGACATTGCTGCTATAAACATTGGGGTGCACGTACCCTTTCGGATCTGGCACCCCCTTTTTTATGGATAAGGAAACAGAGGCATGGAGAGGCTAGTACGTGGCAGAGACAAGAGTTGAACTCACTCTGCCTTGTGCTTCCAACGTTAACCCCTGTACTGTACAACCAAAAGTATAAATCCAAATAGTCCAGAACACTCCAAGGTAGCCTGAGTCAATTGCTGTCACGGTGGGGTGGGGGGAAGAGGGTGGTGACAGAGAAGGAACTGCCCACCCCCAGCCCAGCACACACAGTAGTCCTTGCCAGTGGGCACGACAAGCCGGTGTGGGAGGCGTGTTCTGACCCCATCTATCACCTCCCTGGGGGCCAGGAGTGATGGGCTGATGGGACGTGACAGACAGTCACAATGCCATTACCTCAACTGAGGTACATCTAACTGAAACATGAAACTGCAAGCGAGCATAAATTCTAGGCAGAGAGCAACTCCGCACAGGAATTTTGCAAGCATTACATGTTCTCTTTCCCTGTTGCAATCTGTATAGTTTGTCTTCTGAATAACAGGGCTCATGACTGAAGAACAAGTCTCACTCGTTGTTGCTCCGAGAGGGGGAAAAAAATGCCATTCTTTACATGGCAGATATCCGGCTTTTAGACCCGTACAGGGGATCTGAGCAGGGCTCTCTGGAGCTGTCCCTGTCTTCCCCTGGATTAACTGCTGCTTTCTCCTCTTCTTTTCCCTTTCACCCGTCCACACTGAGACCTGATTTTAACCCCTGTCCATTCTTACTTGGGTTTCTTTTTTATAAAATTATTTTATTTCTTTTTTTAATCACTTTTTTTTTCATCATGACAAGTACATTCCTTAGACCTCATCACCTATCTCACCCATCCCCCTATGCCCCTCCCCTCTGGTAACCATCAGTTTGTTCTCTGTAGTTAAGAGTCTGTTTCCTGGTTTCCCTCTCTCACTGTTTTTCCCCTTTGCTCGTTTGTTTTGTTTCTTAAATTCCACCTATGAGTGAAATCATATGGTATTTGTCTTTTTCTGCCTGACTTCTTTTGCTTAACATAATGCCCTCTAGCTCCAACCACATCATTGCAAATGGCAAGATTTCATTCTTTTTGATGGCTGAGTAATATTCCCCATTATATATATATATATATATATATATATATATATATATATATATACACACACACCACCTCTTCTTTATCCATTCATCAGTCGATTTGGGCTCTTTCCATAATTGGCTATCATTGATAATTCTGTTATAAACATAAAGATGCATACCTTTGATTTACTTTTGTATTTTTGGGTAAATACCCAGTAGTGCCATTACTGAATCACAGGGTAGCTCTATTTTTAATTTTTTGAGGAACCTCCATACTGTTTTCCACAGTGGTTGCACCACTTTGCATTCCCTCCAACAGTGCACAAAGTTCCTCTTTCTCCACATCCTCGCCAACACCTGTTGTTTCATTCTTACTTGGGTTTCTGATGTCTCTTTTCCAAAGTTCAGAGCAGTCATCCTCATCCTTTGTTCACCTGCCATATTCTTAATGTTCTTGCTCTCTCCCCAGGGCTTTCCCACTAGATTGAAGCAAAAATGATTATCCAAATGAGAATACTCCAGGTCCTGGCCTTCACTGGTCTAAGCAGCAAATTTTTAGCAAGTGTCTATTATATTCCAGGCACCATTCTAGGCATGGGGCATGAAACAGTGAAAAAGAAAAAGTCTCTATCCTCACGTGTTGGTATGCATTCATTTAGTGGCGCTTGGATTCAAGAAAGAAAATCCCAAACACTCAAAGGCTTAAACAATAAGGCTTTTAATTTACTGTTTCCCTCCAAAGCAAGAATTCTAGTGGTAGGAGAAGGTCCAAAACCAGCTAGTTCAGTGGCCTGGTGATGGAAGGGACCCAGGTTATTTCCATCTCTCCACACTCCCATTGTCAGTGGGTTGGCTTTGCTCCTCAAAATAGCTCTCCTCATGACCACAAAATGGCTGCCACAGTTCGAGGCATCATAGCCAGATACAAAACTGTTCAGAAGAAAAGGGAGTTTCTTCCTTCTGACTCCTTTTAAGAACAGTAAAACATCCATGCATGATTAAAAACTTAACCTGATAAAGGGCATCGATGAAAAACCTCCAGCTAACCTCATACATATTGGTGAAAGACTGAATGCTTTCCCCCAAGATCAAGAAAAAACAAGGATGTCTACCCTCAGCGCTTCTATTCAACATTGTCCTGGAGATCCTAGCCAATGCAATAAAGCAAGAAACACAAATAAAAGGCATACAAATTGAAAAAATACAGATGATATAATTATTGATGTAGAACATCCTAAAGAGTCTAAAAAGGAGTTGATAGAACTAATGAGTGATCTTGACAATAGTATAGGACCCAAGGCCAATACACAAATATCAATTATATTTTTATATACTAGAAATGAACAATTGAAATTGATATTAAGAAGTACCACTTACGGGGCGCCTGGGTGGCTCAGTTGGTTAAGCGACTGCCTTCGGCTCAGGTCATGATCCTGGAGTCCCTGGATCGAGTCCCACATCGGGCTCCCTGCTCGGCGGGGAGTCTGCTTCTCCCCCTGACCCTCCCCCATCTCGTGCTCTCTCTCTCTCATTCTCTCTCTCAAATAAATAAATAAAATCTTTAAAAAAAAAAAAAAAAGAAGTACCACTTACGGTTGCCTGGGTGGCTCAGTTGGTTAAGCAACTGCCTTCGGCTCAGGTCATGATCCTGGAGTCCCAGGATCGAGTCCCACATCGGGCTCCCTGCTCAGTGGGGAGTCTGCTTCTCCCTCTGACCCTCCCCCATCTCATGCTCTCTCTATCTCATTCTCTCTCTCAAATAAGTAAATTAAATTAAATTTAAAAAAAGAAGTACCACTTACAATAACATCAAAAATTATGAAATACTTATATATAAATCATAAATCTTATAAAATATGTTCAAATTTTCCCTGCTAAAAACTAAAAACACTGATAAAAGGAATCAAAGACTGAGGGATGCCTAGGTGGCTGAGTCAGTTAAGCATCTGCCTTCAGCTCAGGTCATAATCCCAGGGTCCTGGGGATTAGTCCCATATTGGGCTCCCTGCCCAGCAGGGAGTCTGCTTCTCCCTCTCCCTCTCTGCTCTCTCTCTCTCCCTCTATGCTCTCTCGCTCTCACTCTCTCTCAAGTAAATAAATAAAATCTTTAAAAAAAATCAAAGACTGAAAAAAATGGAAAGATATGCCATATTCCTGGATTGGAAGATTCAAGATGTTAATTCTCACTCAACTCATTCATATATACAATGCAGTTCCAATCAAAATCCCAGAGGGATTGTTGTAGAAACTGGCAATCTGATTCTACACTTGATATGAGAAGGCAAAGAAACTAGAATAATTGAGAAAATTTTTTGAAGAGGAACATAGTTGGAGGATTTGCACTACTTGATTTCAGGAATTATTATAAAGGCACCATCATCGAGAAGTGAGGTATCAGAGAAAGGATAGACACATAGATCAATGGATCAGAACAGAGTCTAGAAATAGACCCACACATTTATGATCAATTGATTTTTGACAGTTTCCAAGTCCATCCAACGGAGGAAGGATAGTCTTTTCAGTAGATGGGGCTGAAACAATTATATATCATATGAAAGAAGAAGGAGGAGGAGGAGAAGGAGAAGAAGGAGGAGGGGGTGGAGGGAGGAGAGGAAATAGAAGAAGAAAAGGAAGAAGAAGGGGGATGGGGGAAGAAAAAAATTACAACTTCAATCCATATCTTGAACCATATGAAAAAATAACTTACAATGGAACAGAGACCTAAATGAAAACCTAAAACAATAAAACTTCTAAAAGAAAACAAAGAAGAATCTTTGTGACCTAAGTTGAACAAAGAGTCCTTAGATTCAATACCAAAATCACAGTTCATTTCATGAAAGATAAAACTGGTGGATTGGATTTGCTCAAAATAAGAACTTCTGCTCTTTCAGAGACACTGTTAAGAGCAGCAAGGACTCAAAGAATATATGTGCAAATCATGTGTCTTATAAAGAGCCTGTGTCCAGAATATATAAAAAAACTCTCAAAACTCAATAAAAGGAAAAAATAATCTAATTTGAAAATGCACACAAGATTTAAACAGACACTTCAATGAAAAAGACATGCAGATGGTAAATAACACCTGAAAAGATGCTCAGGATCTTTTGTCATTAAGGAGATATAAGTTAAAACCACAATGAGATAACACTACACATCTATTTCTATTTTTAAAAAACTTACAACAAGTGTCCGTGAGGATGTGGAACAACTAAACTCCCATACCTCACTGGAGGCGTGCAAAGTAGGACAGCTACTTCAGAAAAGGGTTTGGCAGCTTCTCGTAAAGCTAAACATACGTCTACCATATGCCCCAGTAATCCCACTCCTAGGTATTGACCTAAGTTAGCAGAAACGTGTCCACACAAACTCTACAGGAATGTTTACGGAAGCTTTGTTCCTAATGACCAAAACCTGGAGACGACCCAAATATCCCTCAACCGGGAAATAAATAAACCAACTCGGGTACATCTGTGCAATGGTGCGCCATTCTGCCATAAAAAGGAAGGTGTATATAATGACATGGATGAATCTCAAATTCCAGTCAAAGAAACCAGATTCACAAAGCTGCATACTGTGTGATTCCATTTCTGCAGCTTTTAGAGAAGGCAAAGCTATAGGGACAGAACTCAGCTCAGTGGTTGCCAGGAGCAGGATGAGGGGGGCAGCTACAGAGGACACAGGGGAGTCTGGGGGTGATGCACTGTTTTACAGCTTGATTGTAGTGGTGGTTCCATGGCTGTATGCATGTGTCAAAACTCACCGAACTGCCCACTAAAAGGGGTGAGTTTTGCTTTGTGTACGTTATACCTTAACAAAAAAAAGAAAAAAATAAGAGCAATACAACCTTTCCCAGAAACAACCTCACACCTCGGGCTGGACCTGGGCCTCCTGTGGTTTTGAAAGCAATCAGGGGTGAGAGGAACAGAGTCATGACAATTGGTTTAGACCCATCAGCAGCTGCGGGACTGGGAGCACCCAGAGGGTGGGCAACGGAGCCAAACCTGGGTCTTGTTAGGAAGAAAGGAGGTAGGAGACACTAGTGTTAGGTGGGCTGCTACCTGGGAAGAGACAGACTCCAAATGGACAGGTAAAGGGAAATGCTCAGGGTGGGGTGTGCACTGCACAAGGAAAGAGAGCAGGACTGGCCAGGGGGCCTCTCTGTAGAGGTGACCTTGGAGCCCAGACCCAAATGAGGGGACAAGTCCTAGGGCATGAAGAGCAGAAGGTGAATGCCCCAGGCAGAGGGAAGAGCATGGCAAAGGCTGGGAGTCAAGGGCAAGGCCCCTCTCCTATGGAGGAAGAGAGGGGGCAAAGGGGCAAGTGCCTAAGACACAGGGAGAAGCAAGCAGCGGGCAAGGTCGGGGGCCTGGCTTTGCCCCAAGTGCCACAAAAACCACACAAAGCCTTTGAGCAGTGGGATGACATGATCCCCATTATATTTTAAGAGGATCACAGCTGTTGGGAAATGAACTGGAATTGCAAAAAATGCAACGGGGGACTGCATTCTCCCAGTGAGAGACAGCATGAAGAGAAAGACCGAGAGGCAGCAGGCTAGGTCACGGGCTGGGGGGCTGGCTGGATGGATGTGGGAGAGGGTGAGGGGCAAGGAGGCATCCAGGGTGACCCTAGGGCTCCGGTCTGGGAAACTGGTGGTATCGCTCAGATGAGGTGGGGCCAGGGCTGCACATCAGGTCTGCTCAGGGGTCCCGGAGACATCCACCTGGGGGGTCTCAGGCAGTTTGTGCCTCCGTGAGGCATGAACCGTGACACCTAACTCATGGGCAAATGGTGAAAACAATCTCTGGACAATGCAATTGCGCAAGCGAGCAGTGTCACTAACCTCCCTTCACAGCCACCTGCTTCGTGCCCACGGCTTTGCGGAAAGCCTGCCTGGTCTCCCTGCAAGGTCATCATTGCATTTTAGAGATGCTGAAACTGAGGCTCAGGGAGGTCGCGTCATGTGGCCAAGGTCACCCAGTGGGTAAGCGGTGGAGCCTGCCCCAGAACGGAACTCATCTCTGGCTACCCGAAAAGTTGGGCCCTTCCCACCCTGCCTCCCCAGTGCAAAGGGTTCTTTTTTTTTTTTTTTTTTCCAGTCTGTACGAGTTATGCTGGAGACACGGGCTCCCCAGCACCTCTGCAAATGGTCAGCCAGGCAGCCGGCTCCTGTTCCGGCCTGGGGGTCCAATCTGAGAGAGGAGGCAGCCCAGCCTCACCCTCCAGCCAGAAGCAGCAGGAACATCTCTGTAGCCGGACACAGTATTTTCAGGCGGCAGAATTAATAGGGCAATTCCCCATGCAGAACTTAGCTGGCTCCCGTGCTAAATTAGCATAGATAAATATTTTTGAGAGAGGAGGGAGAGTAATGCATTTTGCAATAAAGCCAGAGCACAGCCCTCCGCAGCCGTTCTGTGAATCTGGACAAAATGAATTTGCACCTGGAGTAATTGAAGGCGCCATGGTCCTCTGGGGCTGGGAACAGGCCCAGCCAAGCGGATAAATTCCCTCCACTCGGCAGAGCTAAAGGTTGTCAAGAGGCTGATCCCTATGGTGGGTTGGGGGTGGGGGTGGGGAGAGGCACCAGGGCCTGGAGGAGGGATAAAGAATAAAGAGAAAGATGCCTCCCTAAGAGGGCCATCTCCCATATCACACTTGCCTAGCCTTGGGGGCTCCCACCTCCCTTCTCTCTAGATGAACACGAAGCACCCAGGTGCTACAGTGTGGATGGGCCATGCCCCAACTAGCTGCCGGGAGGGTCTGGCATCCGTACCCTACTCCCAGCTCTGTGGACACTGTGAAGCTCTTGGAAGTCCTCAGTGAATGGCCCAGGAGCCCCAGTTAAGGATCTGGGCCTCCCAGCAAACCCACATCTTCACAAGTCTGGTGGGATCAGCTTCCTAAAGCACTCTCCCACCTGAACCCTCCTCTCCAGCCCCACTGCCTCCCCTCTTTCAGCCCCACCCTCCGTCATGTGAATTGCCATGAAGTTCCCCTCACCCAGCAGCGGCCCCAAGGTGGGGGCTTGGGGGTCAGAGCTGGTCTCCAGTTGTACACACCAGTATAGCTATATGCCGGTTGTCTAAAACATAGGGGCGCCTGCATGGCTCAGTCGTTAAGCGTCTGCCTTCGGCTCAGGTCATGATCCCAGGGTCCTGGAATCCAGCCCCACATCAGGCTCCCTGCTCGGCTGGAAGCCTGCTTCTCCTCCCACTCCCGCCTGCTTGTGTTCCCTCTCTCGCTGTGTCTCTCTCTGTCAAATAAATAAATAAAAATCTTAAAAAAAAAATACAATAAAACACAGAAACACTTCAGAGCTGTTTAGCAAATGACCCCTGTTTGTACCCCCTGATCACTCAGCTGCCCCTGAAGCCTGGGACCCCTGGTCTCTCCAGGAGGCACCAGTACATTGATGTCTGGCCCAAAAGTCCCTGCTCCAGCATAGGGCCCACAACCACTTCCGATCCACTGTGACCCTGCCGCACCAGTTATAAGTGCTTTTAACATCTCCCCTGGAGGGGAACTCACCTCTCCATAATCCCCATCAATGCCCCCACTGCCCCAGGTAGATACCCCAGCTAAAGTAGAAGAGAGGGGTTACCCTCAAATGCCAAGAGCGCCGGGCTGCCCCCTCCATGCCCCGACCCTCACTGCTTTCCCCACACCGGCTGAGGGGAGAATTCCCTAAACCTGGCCACCACTGCCCATCTGGCTCTGCTCCCCAGCATTCAAGGTCCTCACCGTCTCGCCCCACTGACCTCTCCTGGTACTCCCCTAAGACTAGCTGGACCACAAGCAGAACTCAGGATTCAGGTCCTGCCTGGGAAACAGGTAAGGGGAGCTGGCCATGCGCCTGCTCAGTGCCGGCATCACGCCCTGGGTCTGCCTCTCAGTGCAGGGGACGTGGCTGGAGCCATGCTGCTGAGGCCCAGGGCTGCACCTGCCGTCTGATTCCAGTGCCCAGGGGATGGGCGGGTGACCAGCCGAGCTTCCACTGCCTTTGCCTGAACAGGTTGGGCCAGACCTGCCCAGCAGGGCCTGAGAAGTGGGTGCCCTGCTCAGGCTGCCCCACTCCACTCTCTTGCCCATCCTTTCCCAGAGCTTGAGGCTCTTCTCATGTCCAAGACCTCAGGCCGTGTTTGTGTCAAAAGTCTTGGCAAACGCTTTTTCTCTAGTGTCAACTTGTTTCCATGTCAGTGGCTCTCAGTAGGGGAGGAAATGTATCAGAATTCCTTGAGATGCTTTTTTCCAACTACACATTCCAGGCCACTTCCGTGGGATCTGGCGAAGTACTCCGTAGGGGAAATGCCAGAATGCCCTGGGCGGAGAAATGGGAAGAGGATGACAGCCAGTGTGAAAGTTGTAAGCACGCTGAGATTCTGATAGCACTCCGCCACCACTACCGGACAAGGGCAGGGACGGGAGTGGGACTCCTCTTCCCTCTGCCTCTGTGTGTCACCAACCATCCAACAGGGCACCGGCCTGGATGGCCGCCTCACCTAGGGGGACCCTAGGCTCACACGTAGCTCCAGGGTGCCGTCAGCGGGACCAGGACAGAGGGCTGGCGCATGGCCAGAGACTCAGCCACCTTAAGCAAAAAACCCAGGAGGGTTCTGCAGGAGGCTGTGGCTGTAGCCCCCTCTTGGGGCATGCTGCCTGCCCAGGACATCTCTACCTGCTTACTGACTTTGGTTATAAACACCTCCATAGTACCAGGCATGGTTCTAAACACTTGACATATATTAACTCTTTTAATCTTCCTAAGAACACTATTTCTAAAGTAGGCGCTATTATTTTCTCCATTTAACAGATGGGGAGGCCGAGACACCACAGAAAGTTTAAGCGGCTTTGGACAGCCACATAGCTCCTAAGTGGCAGAGCCAGCATCCAGACGCAGGCCGTCCCACCTGGCTCTGGCAGAGCCCTCATTGCCCATGCTCCCGTGAGCCCCTGGGAGAGGCCCCGGAGCAGGTGGGAGCGGAGAGCAGGCTGTGATGGCTCCTAGTGAAGCACAGGACAGTAAAACTCCCTGTCCCTCACGCCGAAGAGGAACAGCAATGAGTGAACCGGACCCAGGCTCCCAATGTATAGGTGCTTCCTGCAAATTAGCTGAACGTTAAGGAAAAACCCGTGTCTTAGCCAGGACATAGCTCATTAATGCACATTTATACAAGTCATGACAATTTCTTCAAACACAGTCTTAAAATGCCTTCTCTGCAGAAGCTGGTCACAGACATCACCAAAAATAGCAACCAGCACAAGGCAGTAGCTTTCAATAATTGCAGCTGACAACCTGGGGTTTATTTTTCTCCCTGAACAAACCTGGGTGCTCACAGTGGTCACTCAGGGGATCAGAGGCTTGAGTTGAAGTTCGAGATGTGAAAGGGCATTGCTTTTGTACACACCTCCCCCCGCCGCCGCCCCACTGCACCTGTTTCTTGTGGCCTGGCCCCGGTGTCTGTGTGGTCTTTTCCCAAAACTTGATGTGCACCACAGCTCTGCCAGAGTCGAAGTCTCTCTGAGCCTCAGTTTCACCATCTGCACAATGGGGTTCATGTCTTCCTTTCCAGTTGCTGTGAAGTCAGAGGTGATGGATGTAATGCACACGGCACATAGCAGGAGCGTGAAAGTGGTACCTACTCTTATTATTCCAAATTGTGGGCAGAAAAGGGTGCTGTGTGCCAGGGGCTCTGGGAAAGAGATCAGGCTAGGTGAGGTAGGAGATGATGAGATTATGAGCATGGTTAAAGGTGAGGGCCGACAGTGCCCCCGCCCCTGACCAGGCATGGCACAATGGCTCTCTTGACCTCGCAGGGGGTGTCCCGGAGTGGTAAGGAAGTTACCCTGAGCAGAGAAAGACCACCTGCCCCTGGCTGCTGCCAGGAACCCCAGCAGGGGCAGATCTGTGGCACAGTGGATGCAGGCTGGAGCTGAGGAGTCACTAGGGACAAGATCCAGCCAGTCCACCGGAGCGAGGGGCTCCTGGAGGAGGAGGCTGGCGGGAGCGGTGCCTCTGCAGGCCCAAGACTAAGCGTGGAACACAGGTAGGCAGGACCCACAGTGCATTCAGAAATCACAGCATCAGAGGTTCCTTCACCCTCCACCCTCCACCCATGCACACCTGGTAGGAACTAAGACGCAGAGGAGGCATGGGTGCTGGAACCCCAGTGAGCTGGCAGCACTCCGGGCCAGCCATGGGGCCGGCTATGGGGCCTTCTCCAGTGCCCTGAGAGTCCGGGGAGCAGCCAACAGTCCCTTCTCACTGGAGGCTGGGTTTCCTAGGAAACGGGCCAAGTGCATCCTGCCACAGGCAGCCCCTCCCCCACACACCTCCTTCTGCGGTGTGAGCAATGAGCGCTGCTTTGCTCCTCCAGAAGTGGGGGCAGGAGGCCCGGTGAGCTCAGCCCAGACCCTAGGCTGCCGCCACTGCTGGCTAAGTACCCCCGGGGAGTGAGGATCCGAGGACCCTAAAGGCGCCCAACTTACTCAAAGGCACACCTCAGCCTGCCTCGATGAAGCAGCTGAATGCAATTAATTTGGGGTCTCAAAATCGCCACAATAGAAAGACTTTTTTAAAAACGTAGCTAAAACGTGTTTTTTAGCAAGAGGGAGAGTGCTGAATACCCACAGCTAAGGCCCCTGGAGCCCTTCCTGAGCCAGGCTCCTGGCTGCGGGGTCCCCATGTGACCACCCTTGCACCCACCCCACACCCCACGGGCAAGGACCTGTGCCCAGAGAGGGGGAGGAGTTTCCCAAGCCCTGAAACTGGCAGGTGACAAAGCTGGAATTTCAAGTCACTGCTTTAGTCTTTCTGGAAGACGCTATCATCCGTGAGCCGTAGCAACCGACATTCATCTCTTTCTCCCTTCCTCTCTCCGTACCTCACCCCCACCTCCTTTCTACTTTTGAGTATTTTCCAATGTTCTGTAGTGAGGAGGTCAGTTTTTTAATAGAATCAAGAAAGAATAAACCTGGCTGTTTTCCTGAGAGGAGCCGCCATCAGCACCCCTCCTTCAGCGTTTGGAAACTGAGATCACTCTCGTCTACCGCTCAGCCAAACGCAGAAGTCACAGCTTCCTAGTCGTTCATCAGCTCTTGGTGGAAGCAAATGACACACAGGATTTTTGAGTTGCTTTGTCCTGACTATTTCAATGAAACTGTGGCTCTGAGTTCCCCAGCCTGGACCTAAAACTGGCCCCTGCCCCGTTGACATGACAGTCTAGAAGAGTTGAGGAAGGAAACGTCCTTCAACCAGAGGGCCGCTGCCAGTGCTCCTGTCCTTTTGGCTTGTGCTCTAGGACTCAGCTGCCACTTGAAAGAAACCTTTCCAGATCCCCCCTAACATTTCCTGAGCCCCTACTCTGCGACAGGACTCCTACCAGGTGCGAGGGACTCTGAGATAATACAGACCCCCCCTTCCTTAAAGAGTGCAATGCCTAGAGAAGAAAATGGACAAGTGTACAACTAAACACCATTCGGCATGCAAATGCTTGGACAGCAAGGACTGGGGAAGTCATTGAGGGCTTCCTGGAGGAGGCGAAACCTCAGCTGCCTCCTGAAGGAGCAGTAGTTGGCCAGATGCCTGGCCCCAGCCTCACCACGCTCCACCCCATCACCCACTGCCCCTTCCCCCTCACCATACTCACACAGGCTGTGCATCCCTAAAACTCAGGACTTCTGCCCACGCTGTCCCTTTTGCCTGGAACAGTCCTGCGTCCCCACTGTCTCTGAAGAACCAGTTCTTACTCACACTTTAGCTCTCTCCTCTGGAGATCTTCCCTCACCACAAGCCAGGCCAGGGCCCCTGCTGGACACTCTCCCAGCAACTTCCTTCTTCCTAGAACTTTCCAGAGTTTATAATCCTATAATTGTGTGACCATCCAATTCACGTCTCTCTCCTCCACACCAGCCCATAAGTGCAAGGAATGCAGGGACAGGTGTCTGGGGCTCCTGGGTGGGCGCCCAGGGCCTAGAGCAGAGTGCTGGCACACAATACATGCTCAGCAAACATTTGCTGAAGGTAGGACGAAGGGAGGTAGAAAGGAAAGAAGACAGGAAGGGCAAGGAGGAGGGGAGAGAGAGTAACTCCAGGGAGAGAATAAGGGTGAGGGGGCCTGCGTGTTTGGGGAACATGGGCCAGACTGGGGCATGTGGGGGTTGGTGAAGTCAGTCCATAGGGAGCTTCCTGTGCTGGGCTAGCCGGAAAGTCATGGGTGGACTTGGGACCAGTGAGCGGCATATTAGCTCTTTGTTTCAGGGTGTTGGGGTTGGTGCCCTGTGCAGGGAATGGCCTTGAGGGCTCTGGGCAGCCAGGACAAAGGCCCCCCATATCTGCCCTTCTTCCACTGGTCACATCCCTTCCCTGCCTCAAGGAAAATGATCTCCACTGCCTATAGCCCCGGGAAAGCTGCGCATGCATGCAAACACACACACACAGATGCACACACATGCATGCACACATGCACACGTCCCAGCCCTGGCAGAGGCGTGCCACCCAGGACTGGCCAACTTTGGACCGCTCCCCCCTGGAAACAGACTGGTCCCAGCAGAGCAAGCTGGGGGCACAGGACCCATCAGGTCGCTCAGAGCCCTCCCTGGGACTGACCTACAAATGCTGAGGCAGAGAAGTTTTCTTTCTGCTAAACTGGCAGGAAGTAAATCTGGAACAGCCAACAGCCACATCTCTCCCTCCGTAGAGAGCTGCAGAAGGAAGCCGACAGCTAGAGGGAGATAAAGCTAGACACACAGAAGGGGAGCTGATGTTATCACCTGAGCCCTGGATCCCGCTGTGCCTGAAGGACTTCCCTTGGCCTTCCCAGGCTCTGCCGCTTACAATCAAAAGAGGCTTCATTAACACAGACACTGCTGCCTGGAAAGGGGGGATGTCACGAGAGACAGACCCCATGATGCGGAGCTGGCTGAGTCGCGAGGTAAGGAGGCCATGCAGTGCCCCAGCCCCTGACCTGTCATGCATCAAAGGGCAGGCAGTGCCATCAGGGGCTGCATCTTGGGACCCGGGCTGCATGCTTCCACGCTGAGGGGTGGGGGCGCTGGGGGAGAAAACGCTGAGTGTTGGCCACTCCTGCCCCCTTCAGTTCAGCATGCTGGGGGAAGCAGGCTGACCCACTTGACCTCCAGAAGGAAGAGGCTGCAGCTTTGTTTAGAGACACCCTTTCTGAGTGCCGTGAGAAGCGTGAAACCTTCTCAACATCCCTGGAAGGAGGGTGCTGTTATAGTCTCCATTTAACAGATGAGGAAACAGTCTCAGACAGGTGCAGGCATCAGAACCACGGGGAGCCTTGGCGGTGTCAAGGTTTGGAGGGGCTCACAGAACAGATGGGGTCAAATGCAGACTCCAGAGAGTCCGGTCCTGCCAAGGGGGTCGGAGCCCACAGGAGGCCTGGAGAAGCAGAGCTGCGGCTGAGGCAGGGAGGCACTCCTGAGGCCAGAGGCAGGGACGGGAGGGGCGGGGGTATCGTGGCTAGCTGGGCTCCTGCCCCAGCTGCTGGGGAGGGGACTTCGGAATCTCAGCTGCAGAGGACTTGCAAGCTCAGGGACTGGGTCCTGGGGCACACAGGTGGCAGCTCCAGGCCTTTGCTGAGCAGGTGGGCAGGCAGGGCCCACTCCAGGCCACTCCCTGAACGTTAGCCAGCCTTGCTGCCTGCTCGTGGCCGCGCAGCTAGGGTGGGGACAGCATGGGGTGGGGCTGCTGGGGACACCAGGCAGGCTCCGGCAGCTTTTGCAGCTGCAACGACCCGCACTACCCCGCAGTGCCCTGTCCCTTCTCTGTCACTGCAGCTGCCACTGCCTCTGTCACCGGAGGGGGGAGGGGAAGCCAGGAGGAAAAATAACAAACAGACCCAGTTTCCCCAAATCAACCTGTCACCACAAAGGGAGGGAAATTAAGAGGCCTGGCCAAAGCTGACCTTCTGTTTACATTTTCCTTGGAAACGAAGAAATAATTGCTGTTGCTGTAAGGAGCCGTCTTCAGATGGCCCCCCTCTCTCCTCCCTCCTCCCCCCTGTCCTATTCAAGCGCAGCCAGGGATGACACTGGAATCTTGAATCAAACTAAGTGGTTACTATGGTGTCAGCCTGAAATTATGAATCTCCAAGCCGGCCAGCACAGAGGCGCAGAGCCAGGGGTATACAATTAAAGCAGAGAGACCGAGGAAAGAGAAGGCACATTGTATTTCAATAGCAGCAAAATTGCACTTCCGAGCACGCGAATTAAAAAAAAAAAAGATGTGCTTAGAAATGCGGTGGTTAGAAGCATGATCAAGGCCAGAAACGGTCCTGATTCTGCCATCCACTCATCACCTCCCCCTCCCCCCCAACTGTCCCCTCTTGCCCCTCTGGCCGCGGAGAGTCATGCACTGCAGCCCTGCCACACACTCCTGTCCTGGCCCAGGGAAACCCTTCCCCACAACCCAGTGTGGGGGTCTGGGCTTCCAAGCTCAGGCACCGGACCTGGCATACATCTCTTGGGCACCATCCTCAACATCTCTTTCTCTCAGCCCCACATGGAACCATTTACAAACGCTGTGAGCCCTACCTTTAGACATCTGGGGTGAGACCCCCCTCCCACCACTACAACTACCACCGTGGCCTCAGCTCCTCATCTGGACAATGGCACCACAAAGAAAAAGCCAGACCCCTCGGGTGGCTTCCCATGCTTGCTCAGGTCTGACCTCATTCCTCTCTGACTCATCTCCCCCTCCTTCCCCCTGGGCCGGCCTTCACTGCAGCCACCCTGGTCTTCTGGCTGTTCCCTGAATTTGACAGGCACACTCTTGCCTCAGGGCCTTTGCACTGGCTGTTCCCTCTGCTAAGAGAGCGTCCCCAGATCTCTGTGATGGTAGGGATCTGTCTGCTTTGCATGTTGCTGTAATCTTCATGCCTGGAACGGCACAGGTCTGCGGGGTGCTCAGGGAGGGCAGGGTGCTCAGGAACCATTCCGCATCTTCTGGGCCCCATTTTTCCCACCTTTATCATGAGGGTCTGGACCACATTAGAAGGACAAACTAGAGGCCCACACAAGCAAATTCCAGTCTGGAAGTCGGTTTTGTTCAATCTACACTGTGTTGGAATGCAACACATGTAAACTTGAATTGTAAACTTGAATTGTAAACTTGAATTCATTAACAACATATAAAAATTGGGAGATTGAACATACCACCATAGAAGCTATCCTCCTTTAAAGATTCGGTAGAACTTTCCCATCAAACTGTCTGGATCTGATGCCTCCTCTTTACCTCCTCCTCCTCCCTCTTCTCCCCCTCCACCCCCTCCTCCTCCTGGTTTGCATTAGGCTAGATTTAATTTCTTTTTTTGGATAGATCTTTTTTTTTCCTTTCCTCTTCTTGAATCAATTTTGGTGTATCGGTCAAAGTGCCTGGTTGTAGACCACAACTGGTTAAGTAAGGCAGAAAACTCATATACTACAGGGTTTAGACAATTTCCTGAATTTCTGGGAGGGTGAGAGACACAGACAAGAGTGAGAAGAAATTCTCACCCCCTCCAAGAGACTGTCCTAGCAGAAACCCCACTGCCTCCGCCAACTGCCACCAGCCACCACCTCTGCCACAGCTTCCGCAGTGGGACCCAATGCCTTTGCCACAAGAGCTGGTCTCTGCACAAGCAGCCCCATCCCCACCCCCACCCCACCCCACCTCCTCCACCCACTGCTCCTCACTTGCACCTCTGGAGTCCTGCTTTGGTGCATCCCCTTGTCTGGGTCCAGGTCCCATGCTCAAGTCCAGCTGCAAGGGCACATGGGAAATGTAGTTTCTGGAGTGGAGAGAGGCAGCTCAGAGGGAACTGGGGTGGATGTCAGGTTAGCCAGGTTGCAACATCTGCGACTTGGTATATATATGTTTTTTCCCTAAAAATTGTGCATTTTACTTTAGATTGTCAAATGAATTGGCATAAAATTTGTATTTTCCTATAATCTCACGTATCTGTGTATCTGTCACACCCCTTCTTCATTTTTATGGTTACTGATGTGTTTTCCTGATCAGGCTTGCTAGATTTGTCTAGTTTCTCAATTTTTTCAAAGAATTATTTTTCATTTTTATAGCTCAAGTCTACTGTTGTTTTATTCTATTTCATTAATTTCTGCTCCTGTTCTTCATTAATTTCTTCTGCCTGCTTTCTTCAGATTTATTTTGATGTTCATTTCCTAGCTTATTGAAGTAAACACTTAGTTCCCTTGTCTTTTCAATCTTTCTTCTAATGACTACATTTAAGCTATTTATTTTCCTCTAAGTACACAGGTCTGGGGCAGTATCCTATGGGTTTTTATATGTAGTGCCTTTATTAAAATAGTTGGTAATTCAGTTTTGATTTATTATTTAATTCATGTTACTTAGATTTGTTTTTAAATTTCCAAGCAGATAGATTTGGGGATAATAGCCTCTTGTTCAGTTCGTTTTGTCTGAACTGTGGTTGGACAAAGTGGCTGGCATGATCTGTTTAATTTTTTTTTTATTAATTTGGTTTTAAAAAGCAAAGGTGATGTGAAAATATATTCTGCCTGTAAAAGAGTCAGACAGCACAGATGTTTATAGAATCAAACATGAAAATAATCATTAATCATTTAATCATTGTCATTCTCTCCAACTTCATTTTCCTCCTTGAGCTAATCTCTGTGGATAGTTTGGGGGGTATTTTTCATGGTTTTACACATACATATGTATTCATATACTCGTCCCTAGAGTTTAAAAAATTATTTTTCCTTTAAAGTGTGTCTTGGAGAATTCTCAGCTAATGCTTAGTTACTTCCAGGCATTTTTGTTTCCAAACAAATGCACTTTTGTGTTCAAATAAGTGTTTGCTTTAATTCGACAACAGCCCACAAATTTTGATATTGTGCTCTCATTGCTATTCACTTTTAAGCAACTTTTCTTTTGATTTACCTTTTGACTCGAGAGTTCTTTATGAAAGGGAGTTTTAAATTTTTTCCAATTGTACACGTAGTTTTGAGAAGGCAGAGGAAGATGGAAAACATTCCACCTATTTCCGAGAGAACTAAGAAAAGATAGTTTAAAAATGGAAATATGTAAACCCGTTTCACACATTAAAAATTCTCCAAAAGCCTAAATAAAATTTTAATGGATTACAGCCACAACATAATCAAAAGATGAACAGATCATGATCATTCCAGGGGTTGAGGGATAGCTCAACAACATGAATGTAATATTATCCACCATATTAACAGATGAAAACAGAAACTCATGTGACCAGTTACATGGATACCCCCAAAGAAGCATTTGATAAAATTTGACATTCATTTCTGACTTATAAAACCATTAGCAAGCTAGATACAGAAGGGAAATTCCCAGATTTAATGAAGACTGCGTATTATAAACTTTGAGCAAACCTGATACCTAAAGTGGATCTTGAGAAGCATTCCTGTCAGGGTCCAGAACAAAACAAGGATGCCCACTTCCATCCAACTACTCAACCAGCCGCCGTGATCCCAGGAAGCACAGCACAAGATGGTGTACCCAGGCTTGACCCCCTAGGGTCTGGGCTAGCCCTAGAAGCTTGCAGGAGGCTGGGGTTGGGGGGGTGGACCAGCAAAACTAATGTTCTGGAATCCCGAAGGCTGGGTCCTAAGGCTCTGCAATAAGAACAAGAAAAAGGGGTCTCTGGAAGGAAAAAAAAAAAAATAAACTGTCATTATCTGCAAATGATATGGTTGCCCAATGGATAAAAGAGTAAAGCAAGTGCTCAGACTCAATAGCCATGACCAATTAGAAAATATTTGGGCAAAAATCGTATCCCATTCACAAAAGAAACAAAAACCAAAAAGTCATTAGTAATAAATGTAACACGATCCATGTGAAAGAAATAATCAAACTTTACATAAAGGAAAACTTGAGTAGAAAGACATACTAGGTTCTTGGACACAAAGAGATCAATTTTCCCCCCAAAGAGTCTACAAATTCAGTGCAAACAAGATACCCAGCACAGATTGCTGGCTCCCTGCCCAACACCCAACACCGGTGACGCCACAGAGGAGGAAGGAAGGGTGACGGATCCAAGAAGCGAGCGGAAAACTGTGAGACAGAAGGCGTTTGAGTGCCGGGGTGTGCGTGGGAGTGTGCGTGTGAGTGTGTGGAGTGTGAAAGTGTGTGTGAGTCTGTGTGTGCATGTGAGAGTCTGTGCGTGCATGATTGTGTGAGAGTCTGTGTGTGTATGACTGCGTGTGTGACACTCTGTGTGTGTGAATGTGTGTGTGACAGTGAGTGTGTGGGGTGTGTGAGTCTGTGTGATCATGTGTGACTGTGTGTGTGTGAGTGTGCGGTGTGTGTGAGTCTGTGTGTGTGTGAGTGGTGCGTGTAGGGAGGGGGAAGGAAGACTCTCCGGAGTGGAAAAGACAGGTATTGTGGCAATGGCTGAGGACAGGAAATGCTTTTGTACTGGCTGTTTTCTCTCTCTGTCTCCGGGGACCTTTGAAAACTCACCCCCTCTCGGAGGAAGGAAAGGCCAGCATCACCATCTGGGGAAACAGCAGTGAAGCCGCTCTCCCTCCTGGCTGCAGTGTGGGGCAGATGACAAAAGGAGGGCTCAGTCCCGGACATCCCCCTGCCCCTCCCCCTTCACGCCTCAGGACAAGGTCTTTATAATAGAAGGGTTTATTTTTTATTTTATTTTTTTTAAAGATTTTATTTATGTATTTGACAGAGAGAGACACAGCGAGAGAGGGAACACAAGCAGGGGGAGCAGGAGAGGGAGAAGCAGGCTTCCTGCCGAGCAAGGAGCCCGATGTGTGGCTGGATCCCAGGACCCTGGGATCATGACCTGAGCCAAAAGCAGACGCCCAATGACTGAGCCACCCAGGAGCCCCTAATAGAAGGGTTTAAATGGTTGGTTCTTAGTTGCACTTGTTCTGGGTATCTAATGCTGGGTAACAAACCACCGAGAGCTCAGTGCCTTAAAGTAAAGATTTACTCGTGCGCTCACTGGGCTCCGCTGGGTAGCCATCGCCGTCCCCGTCGGGGGGGTTCTCATGCAGCTGCCCACCGGTGGTGGCTCCGGCCACAGAAGCCTGGACCGGACACCCAAAGTGACTGTGGGCTGGCAGGTCAGCTGGGAGGCCGGTCCAGTGCCTGCAGGTGCCTCCTCTCCGTGGGGCTTGGCTTCTCCCTTCAGGACAGAGAGGGCCAGAGAGGGATGGAGCACTAGAATTCCAAAAGCCTCAGGGATGCTTGAAGTTTTCTCATGACCTGGCCCAGACTGTCATTCCTGCCCTATCCTATGAACCACGAGGAGTGAGAGCAGGCAAGTACAGCGAGGAAGGACCTTTGTTTACCTTTGCTCATCTCCCCAAGTCTTCCGGCTCCCAGGATGCTGCCTTTATCCCCTCTGGAGTTCCTAGTTCCCATCAGAAGGTGAAGCTACTTTGATAATGTGCAATGAATAAAAACGCTCCTAAGTCAGAGTCTAAATATGTCAGGGGTAAGCACTAGAAGATTAAAATGGAATGCCCAACTTTCTCACCAGCAGTGGAAGATAAGATCTGTCTGTGGAAATATGGCAAAATTTGTAAAAATAAAGTATGATAAATAGGAAACAAAAAAGAATTCGGGAGAAATAGATCCTGATAGAACAGGGATTAAACTAAGTATAAGTGGGATAACTGCACCAAACAGAAGGCAGGAAGTCTTAGAGGAATTTTTTAAAAAGAATCTAGTAATATGATTCTGGCAGAGACACGCTTAAAGAGATGAAAATAAAAGAAATGGGGGAAGAAAAGAAACAGGCAAATAAGGAAGAAAAGAGAACCAGCACAGCAACGTTAGCCTCAGAAGGAGAAAACAACAGGATTCAAGGCCAAAACTTCATAAGGGACAAAAAGAGACATTTTATTTTATTAAAAAGGACAATGGACTGGACTCTATAATAATAACAGTGAGCATGTGTTCACCTAAAATATAGCCTCAAAATATATAACAACTGAAAGAACTATGGAGAAAACAGACTACACCAAAACTGTGGCTGACGATTTTCACACATCTCTCACAAGAACAAACAATCAGCCAAACAACAAACAGAAGCAGAGATATTCCAACAAAAAGAAAATGTGTTATTTTTGAGGGCACATGGAACAGTCACAAAATCAACCATGTAGTAAAGCACAAATGAAGCCTCTCTAAATTAAAAAAGAAATCAATATCATATGAATCCATTCTCTAACCATAATGTGATAAAATGAAATCAGGAACAAAGGGAGAACTTTTTAAAATTCCTCACATATCTGAAAAGGGGAGAAAATTGCAAATAAATAAAATACAGAACAACAACAACAAAAGAAAATAATCACAGACACAAGAAAAAATGTTCCAAGTAAGTGAATATTACGAACAACCGTATGTCTAATACATTTGAGAACCGGGACAGAACAGATAAATGTCTGGCAAGGCATAAAATGCCAAAATTGGAGCAAGAAGAAATAGAAGGCTTGAATAGATCAATAACCATTAAAGAAGCCCAAATAGTCTCAAATTCCCACTTTCGCAAAAACCTCAGGGCCAAACTCATTTTACAAGGGAGTTCAACCAAACTTTCAAGGAACAGATCTCAGTAAGAAGCAAGTTGTTCCAGAAACTAAGGACAGAGAGAAAGCTGCCCTGGTCATTTTACCAAGAATGAAAATGGCTCCCAAACTGGGGGACGACAAGACAAGGAAGGAAAATCTCAGAGCCGTGCCACTTACAAATATAGCTGCAGAGATTTGAAATCTGACATCTGCTAATCAAACCCAACAGTGTATTTTCAAATGTAATCCATCTTACCATTCCATTTATATGAAGTTTTAAAGCGGACCACACCAATCAGTGGTGTCGGAAATCAGGATGTGGTCACCCTTGCCGGATGAGGACCAGGAGGGGACGGATGATCATTGTTCTGTTTCTGCTCCCACGATTGGCTCACTTATTCTTTCTCTCTTCTGTATGCAAGTTACATTTCAAGGAACAATTCTCTTTTATTTTTTTAAAGATTTATTTATTTATTTATTTTAGAAAGAGAGAGAGCGTGTGGGGGGAGGGGCAGAGAGGGAGAGAGAATCTCGAGCGGACTCCCCACTGAGTGCAGAGCCTGCCACAGCACTCGATCTCATGACCCTGAAATCACAACCTGAGCCAAAATCAAGAGTTGGATGCTTAAGCGACTGAGCCATCCAGGAGCCCCTGAACTATTCTTTTTTTTTAAAAAAAAGTAACATACCTAGCAGGATTTATACAAGGAAGGGAAGGATGGTTTAAAATTAGAATATCTAGAGGCGCCTGGTGGTACAGTCAGTTAAGCGTCCAATTCTTGGTTTTGGCGAGGGTTATGATCTCAGGGCCTTGATCTCAGGATTGTGAGGTCAAGCCCTGCATGGACCTCCACGCTCAACTCAGCTTAGAGTCTGCTTAAGACACTCCTGCCCTTCCCCCCACGCTCTCTCTCTCTAAAATAAATAGATAAATCTTTTCAAAACAAAAATAAAATAAAATATAAAATAAAATAAGAATATCTATCAATGAACTCCACCCATTTATGGCCTAAGGGGAAAATCACAGAATTATCTCAACAGACACAGAAATGGCATTTATTAATGTCCAATACCTATTTATGCATTACAAGAACTCCAAGAAGTATGGTCATACACAGGAACTTCCTCAGCCTGGTAAAGGCTGTGCACCCAGACCCCCAGGCCACCATCCTCTGGACACAAACATGGTAGATACATTCTCTTTAAGATGAGAAATCAGTCATGGATGCCTGTCTGAGCACTTTGTTCAACTTCGCCCAAGCAGTACTGAAGACAGTAGTGGGGGAAATGGGCTCGTTACATGTGGCAAAATAAAATTGAATCTCTACCTTTGGCTATATACTAAAGAGAACTTCATATTCGAAGTATATATTGATTGTTTACTAAGGTGAACTTGAACACAAATGCTAAAACTGTCAAGCTAAAAGAAAAAGCAATGCAAGAGAATGTATTTGTGGGGCGCCTGGGTGGCTCAGTTGGTTAAGCGACTGCCTTCGGCTCAGGTCATGATCCTGGAGTCCCGGGATCGAGTCCCACGTCGGGCTCCCTGCTTGGCGGGGAGTCTGCTTCTCCCTCTGCCCTCTTCCTTCTCGTGCTCTCTGTCTCTCATTCTCTCTCTCTCAAATAAATAAATAAAATCTTTAAAAAAAAAAAAAAAAAGAGAATGTATTTGTGACCTAAGGATGAAGGAAGACTTCTTAAACAAGATAGAAAAGTATAAATCAAAAGTAGAAAAAAAGATGCATTCAAACTGTATCAAAATGAAGCATTTTTGTTCCATAAGGACACGCAAGCCAAGATACGCCAAGAGATAGATTGAGGAATATCTAAAACCCAGGAATATGCAAGGAACTCCTGCAAACTAACAACAAGGTAATCAACCGAATAGCAAAAGGATAAGGGATATGATGAGGCAGCTCCTAGCAGGGGAAACCCAAATAGTTCTTAAGTGCACAGAGAGACGCTTAACTTCACTCGTAATCAGAACATGCACGTTCCAACAATTACCCCATCACAGAGGCAAAAATTAGGAAGTCAGAAAATATCCTGCATTGGCAAAGATACAGAGAATCAGGAAGACTCACGCATTGGGTGGGAGTAAAAACGGGTGCAGCCATTCTGAAGAGCAATCAGACAGCGTTTACTGAAAATTAAGTGATATAGTCAGTAAAGCCTTTCCCGATTACAGGCCCTCGAAAAATGTGAGCAGATACCCACAGGAGGACACGTACCAGGAGGTTCATCTGAGTATCACTTATGGAATTAGTACCCACCACTAGGAGACGGTTTAAGAAAACTGTGCTAGGGGCGCCTGGGTGGCTCAGTTGGTTAAGCGTCTGCTTTAGGCTCAGCTTATCATTCCAGGGTCCTGGGATCCAGCCCCGCAGCCGGCTCCCTGCTCAGCGGGGAGCCTGTCCCTCCCTCCATCATGCATGCCATCTCTCTCTTAAATAAATAAAATCTTTTTTAAAAAAAAGGAAAAAAGAAAAACTGTTCTCTGCTGCCAAAGAAATACTATGCACCTGCTAGAAGCAATGGGTTTGATATACAGCCAGCCAGGCACGTGGACATATTTTAAAACATCATGATGATTGGAAAAAAATGTATAGTATTTTGACACAAAACAATACTGAATATTTTACAAGGATTAAGAACTATCCAAAGACACTGAGCAAACAAATTAGTAGGTGCCTATGTAGGCGATGGGATCAAGAAAGAAAGGGAAAAATAATTACTATAAAATAAGAAAAAGTGCATGGAGGAATGATAGTAGACAGTGAGGTGAGGGATTAATAATTAACTCAATGTCTTACCCCTGCCTGGCGTCCAATAACTAAGTACAGTCATTAATAAATTAATTCAATGTAACAGCAAGCAAAAATCCAACAGAATTTTTCTGAAGAGCTGAATAAATGGGAATCTTGAACACCATAAATTGGCATTCTACCTCACAGCACACACAACAATAAATGTCAGATAGATCAAAATTCCAAACATAAAGAATCTATAAAAGCATGAGGAAAAATTGTGGCACACGTTGTCTGAACTTGGGACTTTCTAAGCAAAACCAAAGACGGGGGACTGTAAAGGAAGCCCTTTCGAGAACATACGACGACGTGGGAAAAGACACCATCAACAGATTTCAAACACAAATGTCAGGCTGGGAGACGACACTTAACAACATTTATTACAGGAAAAGCACTAATATCCACAAGAGATAAAGAGCTCCTAACATAATAAGCAAAACACAAACAGCCCAGAAGAAACAATGGCTAAGAATATAAACAGGAAATTCACACACAGAGGAAAACAAACACCCCATAAGCATGTGAAAAGACGCTCAATCTCACTAATCGGAAAACTGCAAATTAAATCAAAAAAATTGGATTCTAGGCTTTGCCCATTGGATTGGTAAAAATTATAAGAATTGATTAGTTCTCATTTTGGAAAAGCTGGGATAAAATGAGCACTTCCATTTGCTCTGGGGAATATTGATTATATTTTCTTTGAAACTTTTTATCTTCTTTTTTTGCAACTGTTCACATGTATTACATTTGCAATTAATTTTTAAACAAAATGATGAATATATATTTTCTTCCATTTGCAAAGATAATGCATGCTCATTTTAGAAAACTCAGGTAATTTGGGAAGATACTCTGCAAGCAAAGGTCACACCACCCAGAGCAATCAATCACCACTATTTTCTGAGTGTGTCCTCCAGATTTCTCCCTTCGGGTACATGCACACACGGATGTACAGGGGACCTGTGCGTGTGTGTGTGCAGTGTGTTCACATGCCCATGTGTGAGTGTTCCATTTCTTCTCACTGTTGGGGTCTCTGGGCAGCTGGACCGCCTCTCTCAGCCTCGGGTCTGGGCTCAGTGCCAAAGCTCCAGGATGAGGTGACTCCCAGCCTCGTGGGCGGAGGAGCCCGGGGCCCAAAGGCAGCTGGGAGAATCAGCTACCAAGGGCCCCAGAACATGAGCTAATGGGCTGCATAAAAAGGAGGCCAGAGGTGTGTGCCAGAGCCCTCCCATGCGCGAACACACACACTGGTGAGAAGTCAGCAGTGAAAATACTGGGAGGGACTGGGTCATCTCAGAAAGACAGGTCAGAGCCAGGGGGCCGAGTACGGCAGGAAGCTGGATCTGAGAGAGCTGACTGGAAGGTTCTTCTTAATTGTGTTCCACCTCTTAGTAGCTGGAGTTAAAGTTGAAAAGAATGTGTTTAAGCTCCGCAAAATGGCTTATACAAAAAGAAGGAGAGGAGAAGAAGAAGGAGAGGAGGAGGAGGTGGGTGGTGGGGAAAGAAATAGTGTAATACTTTACAGGTGTAAATAACTCAAAATGTCAAGGGTAGCCCTTACATGGCTTTCAGGCATGGCTGAATCTCGGGGCTCCGGGATACTATGCTGTGCATTTCATTTCCTCTCTTCTCCCCACTCATTCCTCCATCTCTTGGCTCTCTCTTCCCCAGTGTTGGCTTCACTCTCCATATGGTAGCCTCTGCCAGTTCCAGACTCAACTAGGAAGAGAGCGATTTTTTCCCCCAACTCTTGGAACCAGAGTCTCAAGATCAAACCTCAGGGCAGGCGCAGGTCACCTGGCAGAGGATGACGTGCTCTGAAGGGTCAGGGCTGGGTCAGCTCAACCGGAATTGCATTGAGCAGGGAGGGGTGGTTCCCTAAAGGAAAATCACAGTGCTGGGTTGCCTGGGTGGCTCAGTTGTTAAGCGTCTGCCTTCAGCTCAGGTCATGATCCCAGGGTGCTGGGATCGAGCCCCGCATCCAGCTCCCTGCTCACCGGGAAGCCTGCTTCTCCCTCTCCCACTCCCTCTGTTTGTGTTCCCTCTCTCGCTGTCTCTTTCTCTGTCAAATAAATAAATAAAAAATCTTAAAAAAAAAAAAAAAAAAGGAAAATCACAATGCCATTAGCAGAAGACAAGAGTGGATGCTAGGTGGCCCAAAACTGCAGATGTCACCACCATGACCTTGGAGGTCAGGCATTCCTGACCCCACACTTAGCAGTTATGTACCCTGAACAAACCTCTTCACTTTCTGATACAGTTTTCACAGGGATTTAAATCTCCATTTTGTGTTTTTAAATTAAACAAAATGTGGAAAGTCCCAAGCGCAGTGCCAAGCACATAGTGGGTCCTCGATTCTGTGTGTTTCCTCCCGCTTCTCACTGGACACCTACCCCTCTTCTGACCTCTTTCCCCTGCCCTCAGAGGGGAAGCAGAGGCAGAGTCCTGGGGGAGGGCAGCACTTCCCAGTGGCCTTGCCTCAGGGGAATAAAACTCCATGATCAAGGGACATGCTCAGAAAATGGAAATATCTGGCCAAGCCTTCAGAGATTTAATTAAAATTAATATTATGCCTTATCGAAGCAGAAAGCTCAACGCTGCACATGTAGAAGAATCTATTTAACCAATTAGCTGAGTCAAACATGACCGTCCAGCCTTCAACAAGTCCCTCTGCACTCCCTCTTGGCCCAGAGTTGCTGCTAATGCCATGTGCATTAGACAAGTGGCCCAGCTAAACGGGTGATCAATAATGGGACAAGAAGGAGTTTCAGGTGAGTCTTGGGAGGAGAGGGTAGGCTTGCCCTGCTCATCCTAGACCACCTTAGTACAAAGGCACTGTGAGTGTGGCTGGAAGATCCTAGACTGGTTCTACCCCTCAGCAGCTGTGTGACCTCGGGCAGGTTAATTCACCTCTCTGGTCTGGAAGTTTCACTTCACATACCTACAGTGAAGGTTAGACATAAAAGGCATACAGTGGACATAGCAAATTGGTTTCCCATGGGCTGAATCTAGCTAATTTTTCTTATTTGCAATTTCCGCCTGAATTCACTCATAGTGTTTTGAAAATATTCACATTTCCCACCAATCAAAATGGCAAAAATCCTAAAGTTTAATAATACACTCTGTTCGCAAAGCTGTGGGGAAACAGGTACTCTCATACATTTCCAGTGGTAATGTAAATTCATACAATCCAAATGAAAAGAGATCGGGCAAAAATTGAAAAGTTACACAACTAAAACCTTTGACCTTTGATATAATGGTTCCACTTGAAGGAATTTATCCTAGAGATGATATACTGGCCCATGAACAAAATAAGATGTGCAGTGACAGTCAGTGTTATACTATTTGTAACAGTGAAAGACTGTAAACGGCCAGTGCCTTCATCAATAGAGGATGGGTTCAGGGTTGCCAGACAAAATGCAGGATGCTCCTTTAAATTTGAATTTCAGATAAACAATAAATGCCCTTTTGGTATATGTATGCAGACAGTATGTCCTGTAATATCATTTGCTAAATACGGCAACCCCAGATAGGTCAAATCAGCATTTTTTAACCTCAGCACTATTAACACTTAGAGCAACATAATTTTTTTTAATGAAGTGTCGTTGACGTACAACATTATACTATTTCAGGTGTACAACATAGTGATCCAATGTTTATATACATTACAAAGTGATCACCAGTATAAATCTAGCTACCAACTGTCACCAAAGTTGTTGCAATATTATCAACCATATTCTCTATGCTGTACATTACATCCTGTGACTTATTTCTTTTATAACTGGAAGTGTTTACCTTTTAATCCTCTTCCCCTGTTTTGTCCATCCCCACCCCCCTCCCCTCTGGTGACCATGAGATTGTTCTCTGTATCTATGAATCTGGTCCTGTTTGGTTTTGTTTGTTCATCTGGTTTGTTTCTTTAGATTCCACATGTAAGAGAAATCATATGGTATTTGCTTTTCTCTGTCTGGCTTATTTCACTTAGAGTGATAACCCTCTAGGTCATCCATGTTGTTTGAAATAGTTGACATTTTTACTATAATGTGTCTTAGTCTGGGTCTCTTTGGGTACATCTTATTAGGGACTCTCCTTGCTTCCTCAGCTTGGATGTCTGTTTTCTTCACCAGATGAGGGAAGTTTTCAGCCATTATTTCTTCAAATAGGTTTTCTGCTCCTTTCTCTCCTTTCTCCTTCTGGAACTCCTATAATGAATGCAAATGTGAGTACATTTGATGTTGGCCCAAAGGTTCCTCAAACTAGCCTCATTTTTTATTTTTTATTTTTTTTAATTAACATATAATGTGTTATTTGTTTCAGGGGTACAGGTCTGTGATTCATCAGTCTTACACAATTCACAGTGCTCACCACAACACATACCCTCCCCAATGTCCATCACCCAGCCACCCCATTTCTCCCACCCCCCACCACTCCAGCAACCCTCAGTTTGTTTCCTGAGATTAAGAGTCTCTTATGGTTTGTCTCCCTCTCTGGTTTCATCTTGTTTCATTTTTTCCTCCCTTCCCCTATGATCCTCTGTCTTGTTTCTCAAATTCTTCATATCAGTGAGATCGTATGATAATTGTCTTTCTCTGATTGACTTATTTTGGTTAGCATAATACCCTCTAGTTCCATCCACGTCATTGCAAATGGCACGATTTCATTTTTTTTTTGATTAGCCTCATTTTTTAAATTATTTTTTCTTTTTGTAGTTCCAGTTATGTGAGTTCCTCTACACTGTCCTCCAGATCACTGATCATTCTTCTGCATCATCTAATCTGCTGTTTATTCCCTTTCGTGTATTTTTTAACTTATTGAGTTCTTCAGCTCTGGTTGTTTTTTACATTTTCTATTTCTTTGTTGAAATTTTCACTGGGTTCATCCATTCTTCTTCTGAGTCTGGTGATATCTTTATGACCATCACTTTAAACTCTTTTTCAGGTACATTGTTTATCTCCATTTCATTTAGTTCTTTTTCTGAGGTTTTGTCTTGTTCTTTCATTTGGAATATAGTCCTCTGTGTCCTCATTTTGCCTAACTCTCTGTGTTCGTTTCTATGGATTAGGTAGATCAGTTACGTCTTCTGGTCTTAAAGGGGTGTCTTTGTGTAAAAGAGGTCCTATGGGGCCCAATAGGGCAACCCCCTTGGTCACCTGAGCTAGGTATCTCAGGGGTGCCCCCTGTGATGGCTGCATGAACGCTCCTGTTGTGGGTGGGCCACAGTTGGTGTGGACTCATGGTGAGCAGGGCAGTCCCGGGCCCATCCGGTTGAGAAGCCCAGCCATGACTGCTGCAGGCACCGTAGTGTGTAGGGCTGGTCCTGCCGGGCAGGAACTACTTGGGTAGGGCAAGTCCACACGGGAATATCATGGCGAGGCAAGTGGTGATAGTGTGGTAGATGCAGAGTGTCAGAGATGGTGCCAGGCCAGCTAAATAGGAGATTGAAAAAACTTGTGCCCACCAGTTCTTGCAGCCCTGGTGAACATTCCAGAAGATCTCTGCCCCTCATGCACACACCCTAAAATCAGTCAATGAATCTCCTTCCCATGTAACCCAGGTGCTTTTCTACCTAAGCTGCCTCCGTGCTGGGTCTTGGAGTGTATGAGAGTGTGAGATCCCTTAAGAGTGGGGTCTCACTTTCCTACCACCCCCCAGCTCTCCTAGACATAAGTTCTACTAGTTTTCCAGGCCAGACATTATGGGGGCTCATCTTGCTAGTGCAGCTCCCCCGGACTGGGGAGACTGATGTGGGGCTTGGATACCTTGTTCCTCAGGGAGAGTCTCTACAGTTGTGATATCCCTCCTACTTGTGGGCACCACACTGGGGGTGTGGGTCCTGAGTAGATCATATCTCTGCGCCTCCTACCTGGTTCCATGTGACTTTTCTTTATATCCTTAGTTGTGAAAAATCTGTTCTACTAGTCTTCATTTTGTTCTCATAGTTTTTCCATATGTAGTTGTAGTTTTGGTGTGTCTGTGAGAGGCGAGCTCAGCAGCTTCTTACTCTACCATCGATCCTGCCGACCATACCTGGACATGGTAATTCTTTGTGGTGGGGGCTGTTCTTGCACTGTAGGATGTTGAGCAGCATCCCTGACTTCTAACCTCTAGATGACAGTAACACATGCACACAAACACACCCACAACACATACACCCACTCATATGCAAACACACACGTATACCCATACACATGCACACATGCGCCCACATACACAAACCCGTAGGCACACACGCAAGTAGACATATACACATGCAAACACACATACATGCGCACACGCACACAAGTATACACATGCATCTGTGCACACACGTGCTCGCACACACACATACTCTACTGGTGACAATTAAAACTGTCTCCAGACATTGTCAGGACAAACTGACCCCTAGATGAGAGCCACTGGGCTACATAAACTATGGCACTTCCATCTGCACAGTAGATACTCTGCAGGTGTTGGGGGGAAAGACAAGCGGCAGCTCTCTGTGGACCAACAGGACAAGGTCTCCGGGCTATTCCTCGGTGAAGTAAGCACAGGGCAACACATGTGTGCCACCTTCTATGTAATACAAGAGGACCAGGAACTCATATTTATACCTGTTCATTTGCACTAACAACACTCCGAAAGGAGACAGAGAAACTAATGACCAAGGATGCCCTGGGCTGGGGCGGTGAAGAGGCCGACACTGGGCACGTGGGGCAAGAGGGAGGGAGACTGTCCCCCATGAGCGGATGTGCAAGTCAAACATTTAGGAGTAAAATCGATTTTGTTGTCAAAGTTCAGAAAATAGAAGATGTCACATTAAACATTCAGCCTTCTCAGTTTTCTCGAAAAATCCAAGTCTGAAACACCGGGATGGGGCTCTTGCCTGGAACCAGTTAGCAGGAGCTTGGAGGCAGCACCCCCTGTAGATGGGGCACCATGTCCCCCTCGCCAGTACCTGCCTGGCCCCGCAGTAGCTAATTTAAGGGGCCCCAGAAAGAGAATGCGCTCTCCGGCACCACCCCAACTAGGGGCCACAATCTCACTCCTCTCTGCCCCTCCCTGGGGCCTTTGCCCACCGCCTCCACTCCAGGCCCTCCTGCTGAAGGCTCTGGCTGGCCCCAGCCTGTAGACTTCCTCTCCACCCAGACCCTCTTTCCACCCGGCGACGCAGTGGCCATGTGGCCAGCCCATCATTTGGCACTCTGGCTTCCCTCTCAGCCACCAGCCCCTCGCCGCACCCTTAGAGTCAGCACCACTAAACCTGGGGTCCAAATCCCAGTTCTTCTTGAGTGCTGTCTTCACAGATTTGCCACACCTGTTCCTCCAACCTTTTCAGAAATGCCCCACCAACAGGGAGCTGTGAACTGGGGAGCCCGAGGGCTTAGGCTGTAGAGTTGGGCTCACATCCCACCTCTGCCACTGACTGGCCTTGACCTTTCTGTGCCTCAGTTTCCTTATCTGCAAAATGGGCCTAATGATGACTTCTCTTCATTCATTTAACAAATACTTACTGAGTGCCTACTGTGTACCAGCCCCAGGTCTAGGAACAGGGCATAGAGCCATGTAAAAAGAGGCCAAAATCTCTGCCCTCACAGAGGGAGAAATAATAAAACATAAGAATTAAAATGCGTAGTGTGACAATGGTGATTGCCAAGCACACCCAGCAAGGCCTGACTGGGTCACCTGGTAAACATGCCAGGCCAGTTTTAGATTCAAACAGTCTGTGACCTACAGACAGCAAAAGGAAGAGGCACTGAAGGTGCCGGGTTCCCAGGGCCTTGCCCTGCACGGGAACCATGACACCCAAACCAGAGGGCCTGATGGCCGCAGTGTGAGATGTGGGGCATCCCTCTCTGAGGAGCCAGATCTCGACCGCAACTGAGGGCTTTTCCATTCTGCAGCTCTGTTCCGATGGGGCCCCACGCATCATGGGAACCGGGAGGCGATACAAAGCTCCCAGGGGAGAGAGCCTCATCCTCCTGTGTTCCAGGAGGACCACAGGCCATCGTTCTAGGGTGCGGTTCAAGCCTGCACCCGTGTGGCCTCTGCATGGTAGAGCCATGCTGAGGTGATGCAGGAGAGGGCTGTCGGTTTATATAGGATGGTCAGCAAAGGCCTGACTGAAAGGGTGACATTTGAGTAGAGGCCCACATAGCAGAAGAAGCAAATTATGCAGATGTCTAGAGGAGAAGGGTCCCAGGCAGATGCAAAGGCCCTGAGGTAGGAGGAAGACTGGCACGTCTGTGGAAAAGAAAGAAACCACAGTGGCTGGGGTAGGGTCAAGAGGGAGAGATGGGGAGAGCATGCTGAGCAATAGCAGGGGCCCAAGCCTGCTGGGCCTTGGGGCTAGTGTCAGGACCAGCTTTTACCCCAAATGAGGTGAGATTCATGGTGGAGTTTGGAGCAGAGGAAGGAGGGGCGGGGCACAGACCTAGGGGAGAGGACACCCCTCAGCAGGCTGCTGTGACAGTCCAGGCAAGAGGCAATGTCACCTGGTCCCGAGTGCCGGTCCAGAAGTGGTCCGATTCTGCCAGTATATTGAAGGTGGAGGCGACAGGCTTTGGGTGTGGGAATGTGAGAGAAAGATGGGAAGCAAGGAGGACACCCAGCTTCCTGCCCAGGCCTCTGTGGATGGGGATCGCTGCAGAAGGAGCAGTGGGGGAGAGCCTGCAGCTGGGTTTGGCGCCTGTTGAGTCTGAGGCTCCCAACAGAACGCTGAGTGGAGCCGTGTGATAAGCAGGAGGCAGGGCCACTCAAAAGAGAGCATGCGGGCTCAGCTCCTAGCAGGAGCCAGCACACGGCCAGCTCAGCCGAGGTGAGCTCGTTCTGTTACTGATTCCACCTTCTTACCTGTTAGTGCTGTCTTCACTCTCCTCTCTTCCCTGCTTACATTCTAGAATTCATGGTTTCAACCCCTCTCTTGCCCCCGCCCCATCATCCAGCTGTTGCACCCCTTCTCTGGCAGTCCAGTCACCCTTGACTCACCTGTCTGCCTGCCTTCCCCGTGCCTGTGTCCAGGCCACTGGAAATTATTGGAAACATCAGACACCCACAGACAGGTGCCACCACGGGTGCCCTGGGAAATAGTAGGCTCTCCCTCGCCACTCATACCCAAACACTCACGGGTTCCTGGCCTCCTTGACATGTCTCTGATCCATCGCTCCCTTCCATCCCCACTGCCTCCCCTGTGGTGGGCTGGATAATGGCCCCAGAGATGTCCATGTCCTAACCTCCAGAACCTGGGAATATCACCTGAAACTGCAGGTGTGATGAAGTTAAGGATCTGAAGGTGAGAGTATATCCTGGACCACCCAGGTGCATCTGGTGTCATCACAGGGTCTTTATATAAACAGTGAGGCATGAGGGTCAGAGTCAGAGAGGTGACGAAAGGACAGAAGCAGAGGCTGGAGCTTCCAAAATGAAGGAAGAGGCCACATACCAAGACAATGCAAGGAGCCTGTGGGAGCTGGAACAGGCAAAGAAACTGATTCTTCCCTAGAGTCTCCAGTGAGACCCATTTCAAACCCCTGACCTCCAGAACTGGGAGACAATAAATTTGTGCCGTTTCAGCCCATCGAGTTTGTGATGATTTGTTTCAGCAACAAAAAGAAACTAACACATCCTGCCTGACCCAGTTCTCTCGGCTGATCTGCCACACCAGGCTGCGAGAAGCTGCTTTGGTTGGTACACTGCTGCCAGAGGGTCTTGCAGAAGCCCAGACCTGGCGCTGGGTGGCTCCGTCAGTCAAGCGTCCAACTCCTGGTTTTGGCTCAGCTCGTGATCTCAAGGTCATGAGATCCAGCCCCATGGCGGGCTCCATGCTCAGTGGGGAGTCTGCTTAAGACTCTCTCTCCCTCTGCCCCGCCCCTCCCCTCTCTCGCAAATAAATAAATAAATAAATAAATAAATAAATAAATAAATAAATAAATAAATCTATCTTTAAAAAAAAGCCCAGACTGATCATATCAACACTCTGCTTCTGATCAATGGCCCCGTGACCTTCAAGCTTCAGTTCTGCAATATGGCATTTAGGACTTTGTGACCTGGCACCTGCTATCCTCTCAGTCCATTGCTTGTCACTAGTCGTGTATTAAGGAGGACCCTTGCGATGGCAAATGACATAATGCCATTTCACATGGGCTTAAATAAAAAGAAACTCTGCTGGCTCATGCACCAGGGAAGTTGTGGGACTTCAGGCACATCTGGATCAAGGAGCACTGCCAGGAATCCATCTCTTACCACTTTTGAGCTACACCTTCCTGCATTGGCTCCATTTTCAGGCAGGCTCTCCCCTTGTGTGGCAAATGCAGCCCCCAGCAGATTCAAACTTGCATTCTACCAGCTTAGCCACCCCCAGTGGAAGGAGTCTTTTTCACCATGGCGCTAGCAAAAAATCTCAGCTCCGACATGCATTGACTATAATTGGCTCTCCTTGAGCCACGTGCCCACCTCCCAACCAAACACTGTAGCTAGGGAGAAGCAGGTCTCTCACTGGTTAGGATGGAGTCATATGCCCATACATGGACCCTGGGGGTAGAGTAAGAGAAGAGCAGGCTCCAAAAGGAAGGCCGGAATAGATGCTGAGGGGGCAGGAATGACAAGTGACCACACGTTGTCACACTTCCTAATATACCACATAGCCTCCTTCCACCCTGCCGTCTTTCTGCCTCAAATGTCCATTGCCTCCCCTCCCCACGTGGCATGCCTCCTCCACGAAGCCCCTCTGGCCCTCAGACGTGGTGAGCCACCTCTTTGGGGGTCCCGCAGCCCTGGGCTTTTCCCCATCTCTCCAGCGCACACTGACACCACGTGGTAGTGGTTAACTCCAGCTGGTCTGTCTGCTCCCCAACAGCAAATCTGACAGTTACTAACACTGACCAGCACTACCCAGAGAGCTTCATGGGTTTTTAGCTTATTTAACTCATTCACCACCCCTAAGAGGAATCCCTAGCTCGGGGCTGAAGACCAAGTCACAGACAAGATGTTCAAGCGAACCCAGGCTACCAGGTATAGGGCTTACGCTCTCCACCTTGATGCTGCAGCCTCTCTATAGACCACAGGGGAACAGAAAGTGGGTTTGGTGTGCCTCTGGGTCCCCAGTGTGAGCTCTGAATGCCACTCTTCCACTGAATGCCAAAGACCACAGGTTCAAGGGTCTGGGGGTTCTGACTCTTTGAACCACTGAGCACAGTTCATAATATTCCCTCAGTCAATTTCCTCATCTGTAAAATGGAAGAACAATAGTACCTACCTTGTAGGGTTGAAGCAATGATGGAAGGAGATAATACTTTAGCACTTAGCACAAAGTCTGGCATGTAGCAGAGCTTTCAAAATGTTAGCCTGGTGATGTCGAAGACAATGTTACAAGCAATTTGATCCTCTGATAGACTGCGGGAAAGGAGGGCTCCTCTTCCTCCCCCCATCTCACACACAGCCAGAGAAAGTGGTAGTCAAGGGGACTCGAGCCTTTTCTAGTTCTGTTTAAAACCCTTGCCACATTCTCTGGGAGCCGAGGTTTTGATACCTGGCTCTTCTCAGAAGACAGTGCCCCAAGAGCAGGAGAAGCTGGTCCAGGCTGTGGTTACCATGGAAACCATTGAATGTAAATTTCATTTTCTGCCTTGCCCAGCTAAGCTATCGATTCGGCAAGAGGGAGAGAAATTGGGAGCAGGTTCCTTCCCAAAGTGAAACACAAAGTGCAGACCCAAAGTGAAAATGGAAGGAAGCATGATCAGGTGGAGCGAAACCTATCTGGAGAAAAGATGGAGCAGGGGCAGGTGGCGCTCACCTACCAGCGGGGTGGCAGAGGCGATGGAGGGGCTCTCCGCTCCCATTAACCCAATGTCTCATGTAAGCAACACTCGAGGCATTAGACCCCAGCTCCCAAGACAAGCTCTAGGCTACCACCTGTGTGATCTGGGGCAAGTGGATGAACTTCTCTGAGCCTGTTTCTTCATGTGTAAAAAAAAGTTGACAAAAACTGCAGCCCAATAGACTTGCCTTGGGGACATCATCACCCCTGCATCCCACAACCTCTTCTGGCCTGCTCTCTCCCTTTCTAGCCTGAAATCCCTCCCATTGTTGTCACCAATGACTTTGGCACCCAAGGAGAAGAATGTTTTCCCCAGAAGTTCCTGTGGGAATGTTTGAGTTTGCCCATGAAAGAAGGGAAGAGGAAGACTCTGAGGAGGACACGGGACAGGTAAGTTTTTGATGGAGCCATCTGGAGTGGAAATCTGGAACCAAGAGTGCTGCAGGGGAAACGGACCATAGAAGGGTCAGGGTTAGGGGACCGACTCGCCAACCCAAACAAATCCTGGTGTGGGTCCTTCGCTGGTGCCTGGAGCAGCTTCTCCCTCCCCTGCAGGGGGTGCTGGTGCCTGTCTGCTCCTGGTTCTCTTCAAGGCTAACTACCCATGGCTCCTGGGCCACAGCGGGGAGGGTGCTGCCTTATCAAGTCCTGGGGCTGTCAATACTGCTCCCTGGGGGTGATCCAGGGCAGCCCGGGCCCCCGAAATGCCAAGGGTGCCCTGTCACACACAGTCCTGGCGGCTGCACCCACAGAAACACTAATTGGGAAGTGAGACAAGCAGAGTGCCTTTAATGAGCTACCTTGTTGTAACTCTAACTGGTTGGCGTTATTTACAGAGATTCTGCTAATGAGGTGCCTGTCAGAGGGGGAGCCCTCGATGGGGGCAGGGGAGGGAAGGCGGCCCAGCTTGAGGGAAGAGGCAAGACTCAAAGGGAAGAGGGAAGGAAGCTCACCTTTGCTGAGCTACTGGGCCAGAGACCCTTTTTCCAGGTGATCTCACACATCGCCAGCGACCCAGGAGGTAGGCGTGAGGTGCACAGGGAAAGGAACATGCCAAAGCCACACAGGGAATCCAGTCCAGGCTGCTCCTCAACCAGCCAACCCCTCAAGGACCTTCGCAGGCAGAAGGCAGGTCCACCCAGAACCACCCCGAGGTGCCAAGAGGAGCATAAGGTCCGTGGGAAGGAGGCCACGCCCACGCGGCGCCCCAAGTGCGTCTGGACTTACGAGATCCGCTCAAGAGGGTGGTCCCCCCTCTTCCCGTCCCCCTCCCCTCACTTCTTGTACTCCAGAGTTCACACACCTTGCTCCCTGGGGGGCGACTCCCTGTGGGCCCAGGTTCTCCCAGCCACCCCTCAGGGCCCTCCTTCCCTAAGGCCAGGTGGCCCTGAGTCTCCACCCAGCAGGAGAAGGAGTTTGCTCTGCGTGTTCCACACTCTCGCAGCCCATCTACCATAGATGGAGGAATGGATTTGACGGCAGTTTAACTGGGCTCAGGCTGGGTCAGGGTCAGGGGCGGGGCTCAACCTGGATCCAGAAGATTGTCAGTCTGGGGTTCAGAGTACCATCTGTGGCTGAAATTAGGAGAAATAAGGACTCTGACCATCGGTCTTAGTTTTTCCACCTGTGAATGCGATTGATAAAATCTGCCCTTCTGGAACGTCGTGGGATCCTGAAAGGAGTCATGAAATCGCTTTGCCAAGCCCGGCCTTGTTACCATTTTGATTAGCAGTGAGCATCCGGGTGCTGACGCTGAAACCAAGCTCTCCACCCTGATAGGGACACTTCGCTGGCTTATCCTCTCATCCCACTGGGCCTGAGCTCCCCTATCCCCTTCTCTATTCTCATTGTTGCATCCCCTCTCTTCTCCTACTACCTGTCAAGATTGGCATCTCTTTAATTATAACGTCTGTGTGTTTCTTTAGGAGCCATGTAATTCCTCCTGACAGCCACCTATTTAAAATGAAAGTCAAACACTCAGAATTTTGTTTAAGAGTTGAGTCTTGGGGAGAAAATGCATTAATTGCTAAACGTTGCTAATTTCACTCTGATGTGGTAACAAAAAGAATGAATATATACCTATACACACACACACACACACACACACAAGAGGACCAATGAAACCAGCATAAGGGCAGGGATGGTGTCAGAAAGTCAGAGCCAGAGGCCCATCTCAGAGCTTGTGCAGCCAGACCCCTTCCTCATTTCACGGATGAGGACCCTGAAGCCCAGAGAGGTTAAGTGACTCGCGCTGAAGGTTGCCCAAGCCTCGGAGGCAGATCCAAGGCTGACTGATGCCTGCAGGCTCCAGTGGCCTCCATGCAGCAGCTGGTTGATCCGGGGGAAACAAAAGCGGTGCATTCCTTCCACATATCAGCACTCAGGCCATCTGGGGTGCTGCCCGCCCTGCAGGGCTGCTGTGTTTGCAAGTGCTGCCTGCCAGGGGTCCTTGTGCTGGACAAGGGGCCTGCAGAGACCCTCCTCTGAGGCTGGAGATCTGTGCCTCGGTAACCAGGACAGTGGGCACAGACCCACTGAGCAGCCATCTGCGGCAGCTGAGCTGTGAGACACAGGTGCCAAGGGCCTTTGCCGGCAACCAAGACTGCTGTCCGTGGGCCAGAGGTGGGGAGAGTGCCCGGTTGGGCAGGCAGAGCGGTTTGCATGGGCTCCAGCCCTGGCCTAACGTGCCTCCGCAGCCTCTTGACGAAGAAGGGCTGCTTGGAGGGAAGCCACGGGGCAATGTGTGGGTGCCACTCTACGTGGACGGAGCATTATTTATGAACGCAGACAGCTATCAGTTCAAATTCCTTCTTTGCAGGGTGCCTGGGTGGCTCAGTCGTTAAGCGTCTGCCTTCAGCTCAGGTCATGATCCCAGGGTCCTGGGATCGAGCCCCGCATCGGGCTCCCTGCTTGGCAGGAAGCCTGCTTCTCCCTCTCCCACTCTCCCTGCTTGTGTTCCCTCTCTCGCTGTGTCTCTCTCTGTCAAATAAATAAATAAAATCTTAAAAAAAAAAAAATTCCTTCTTTGCTAGGCAAACTCGGTGAGCTGTTTCAACCTCTCAGTGTTTCTGATCCTGCATCTGGCCAGTGTGATTCACAGTATTGATCAAGCAGAGTGGGTTTGGGGGGGCTGATGCGTGAACGTGTGCCTGCCATGTCCCATCCCAAGGCAGCTCTCCACACTAAAAAGGCAGCAGAGGCTTAGACCAGCAAGCACAAAACAGGGGCTCAAGGGCCTTGCTCAGCCACATACATGTTTGCAGACCTTCACATGCCGTTTTTCAAATGTAATTTGAAGGCACTCGGGACAGGGCCTGAGCCCCCATGGGTCCCGTGCCCACTGCTCCACGCGTGCTCACAGTCAGCTGCTTCATTCGTGTGCATCTCTTGACTTGGCAGCCCTGGAGGGATTCTTTCCTGCTAGCTCAAAAAGATGAGAGTCTTGCCCACATCCTCTCCCGCTCCCAGGCAAAACCCTATGTCTTCTCCATCCCAGCTCTGACAACATGGCCAGACCACATCCAGTTTCCCGCTCAGCTGGGAGCACCTAGAGGTCAGGGGCCACTTTATATCTCTACATGAGCAGAGGTCGGCTCTGGGTAGTTACAATCATTCAACAAACAGGACTTGAGTCTAGGCTCTAGGGACATAGCTGTGAACAATCTTGACAAGGGCCAAGCCTTCCCAGAGCTGATGTTCTAGTGGGAGAGATGAACAATTAACACTTAAGATGAAGAGGGGAAAACAAGGTGATGTGCCAGACCAGCAAGTGAGTGAGTGAATGAGTAAGAATGGAAATTTCGGTTCAACCACACAGGAATCTTCCAAATAGGAAGAAAAGTGAACAAGGCTCAGTGAGGAACTGAATCTTCAAGTTTAATGGTTCAATGAACTCTTTTTATCCAGAATTTGGCCCCTGTGCCCACCTCCACTGCTACCTCCCTGGACCAAGCCCTCCTCCTCTCTTGCCTGCATTACTGCTAACAGCCTCGTGACTGCTATCCCCAATTCTGCCATTGACCCCTCTGTAGTCAACTGCCAACGCAGTAGCCACAATGATCCTTTTAGAATGTAAGTCAGAGCACCATTCATCTATGAAAAACCCTACTAGTCCTCATGTCATTCTGAATGAAAGCCAAGGTCGTCCTATGTCTTACTTAGAAGGCCCCATATGATCTGACCCCCATCGCCTCCTCCTCTTCCCTTCCTCTCTCTGCTCCAGTGCCAGTGGTCTCCTTGCTGTTCCCAGAAATGCCAGAAACACTTCTGCCTCAGGACCTTTGCACATGTGATATCTCTGCCTGGAATGCTTTCCCCTCAGATACTCACACAGCTCCTGCCTTCGAGGGAAGTGTTTGCTCAAGTGTCCTTCCAAGTGTTTGCTCAAGTGTCATCTCCTCAGTGAGGCCTGCCCTTACTGCTATCTGAAATGCCAGCACCCCCTGCCACTTTCTACTCTCCCCCTGCTTTAGACTTCCTTCTTAGTGGCTAACACCTTCCAATCTTTTATATATTTGACTATCTTATCTTGTTTATCTTCTGGCTTTCCCACTAGACCAGGGAATTCTATCTGATTCGTTCATCCTCACATCTAACCCAGTGCCTGGCCCACAGAAGCTCCATAGAGCAATGCTGGAAACATAACTGATCTTAATGATGAGACAGACAACAGAGGGGCCCAGGCGGGGAGGGAGCTGCCCCAACACAGCAAGAGCTGTGGGCCAAGCTGGGACTGGAACCCCCAGGGGGCCAGAGGAACTGCTGTGTCCCAACTTCTCCTCCCTCCTCTCCAACCGAGGGTCAGGAGCTGGGTTTCTCCATGCCTGGGGACTGACTCAGCAAGGAGGAGGTGGCCACCAGGGAGGAGGCTCACCAAGTGCAGGCACGAGGGCATCCTCCTGGGGAGAGGAAGCCGACACCTGCCCTGTCTGCCCGGCCACAGAGCTCGGCCCGGCTTCCTGGCACTTCCTCCTTTTGAAGCAACAGCCCCGGTTGAGATGGGGGAGGGGCAGTTTAGTAGTTCTACTCTCACCCCTGCTGCTGGACCCCTGCCGGCCAACACTGCAGCCTACACTCCCCATCTCTGTTGCCTGAATCAAGTTCACCGGCGCAGTCTGCTGCCTTGGGATCCTTCCTTGGCTGCTCATTGCCCTCTGGATCAGGTCCCAAGTCCTTAGCCTTCAGAGCCTCGGCACCTGTCCCTCACCGTCTCTAGGGTCTCAGCACTCCTGGGTAAGCCTAGAGCTCGGCCCACATCTTGCGGGGCCTGAGAGGAAGCCTGTGACTCCCTGCCCCTGAGCCCACACACATGCTGTGCCCCAGCCAGAATGCCACGCCCATCCCAGTGAAGCCCACACAACAACAACATTGGTAGCAATAATCCTAGCTTGACCAGACAGTGCTGAGCCTGACAGCTCGGGTTCAAATCCCAGCTCTGCCATCTCCTAGCTGACAACCTTGGGGAAGTCACCTGACCTCCCTGTGCTCAGTCTCCCCATCTGTAAAATGAGTATACTATCACTCCCTTTTTCTAAGGATGGTTAGGAGACAAAACGAGCGTGTGCCTGGCCCGACTAGTGCCGGGTCATAATAAGCAACCAAATGCTAGAAGACATAAGTAAGGGAAGGAAGGGGAGGGATCACCACTGGGTACAGTTATGCCCCTGTGTGCTGAGTGCTCCACACACACCATCCCATTCTGACCCACTCAGCAGCCCAGTGAAGAGGATACTACTAGTGCTCCCAGTTTCCAGGTAAGGAAACAGAGGTACAAGCCTGCACTTGGGGTCTTCTCAGCTCTCTGCCGAGAAGGGCGGCCTCAGAGGAAGAAAAATTATCTAAAAGCAGTTACCTTTTCAATGTGCCAACTGCCAAGTTTCTGCCAGACGCTTTAGCTGCAGGACCCCAGATCCTCAAGGTAACCATCTGATCATTTATAGATGAGGTCATCGAGGCCACAGAGACTTGCCTGAGCTCGCCCAGCTAGGAATGGTCAGGTCTGCTGGCTCCAGATCCTGAGGTCTTTCTGCAATAGTGTCCCAGCCACGGAGCTGCACACCATGCTTGGCTCTCCCTTCCAGGGAGGCCCTGTCCAGAGGGAAGCAGTGAGTCAGCAGCCTCTAGCCTCTTTGCCTTCAGGACCCACCAAGGTAGTAGGACGACGCCACATTCTTCACAAGCCAGAAACTGAATGCGGCGGCGGTGCGAGGGCCTGGCCGTTTCTGCTCCACAGCTCTGGGCTGGCAAGACTTTCCCAGAGCTATGCCATAGGCTGAGGCCTCAGTCCTTCCTTCACTCCCTCCTTTCAGAAGGATCAGCCCCGCACTGAGGTCAGGAGCCCTTCCTTCCTTGACTCTTCACAGGCATACATCCCTCGCCATTCTCATCTTGGCAGCTGGTTTTCAGGGACCCCGGGAGACAGCATGGTCATCTTTCATCCCAACTGCCAGGCAGACTTCTCAGGGATGGAGTCCTGCAGGGCCCTGCAGGTGTGGGTGGCAACGCAGGGCTTCTATGACCTCCAGGAGTGGAGGGCTCCCCTGAGGGCTGGGGTCTGGAGCCCTCTGGCCATTAATACAGCAGCCTTTCCCCTTCCTCAGGGCCGGGCGACAGACTGAGAATCAGGCAGAGCTGGTGTCCTTGTACCAGCGCCTTAACTGTCTGGGCCTCAGTGCTCTGCATCTGTAAAACGGGCACGCTGATGCCTACGCCAGTACATCGTCTCGAGAACTGCGGAAAGCACCTGCTTTTCAGAGGTGGTAACCAGGAGTGTGGGATTTTAGGTCCATTTCATTAGAAGCTAGATGATCTGAATTGGGAAAAGTCACAGAGCGCTACACTTTTATTATTCAGGTGGAGAACTGGGGACAGAAAGGGGGAAGGAGGCAGGAAGGAGCCTCGAGGCCCTAGCAGAGGTGGACTTGTGTCCCTGGGCCCCGCCCCAGAGTCCTGAATGACTTCCATTGCCAAGCAGCACCGCCTTTGCCTTCAGCTACGGGCAACCCGAAATGTGTGGGTTAGAACTAGTCAAAGGGTGCCCCGGGTGTGCCCAGGCCCCCTGCTCTCACCCTGTCCCTGGGCAACTCTGGGGACCTGGTTGGGGGAGAGGGAAACCCAAGTAAGCCTTGGTGCTTTCACGAAGATGGTGGATAGCCAGAGGGCTGTTCGGAGGCTTTGTTTCCAGGAGATGCCCACCACAGAGGCAGTGGGAGGAGGAGGCTGAGGCTGTGCCCACCTCCACTGCTAAAGAGATCTCTGGGCCACCTCTCTAGAAGCTAGAACGACGAGAGACACAAAGCTAGGAACACCTCCCGAGACCTCTGGGACACAAAGACAAAGACACAGGATCACCCCTGTCTGAGTTAAAGATGAAGACAACAGACATGAGGTAGGTAGAGTGACCTGGAGACAGCACAAGACACAGAGAGACCCAGGGTGGAGAGGATGAGGTACAAAACAGATGGAGCGGCAGAGACTGAGAGACGCAGAGAAATGGGGGAAGGGGGTGAAAGGAATGGCAGAGAGAGAGGAGACAGGGAGAAAGCCGGTGCCAGGGGCGGGGGCGCGGCAGGGGCGGGCGCGGGCCGGCTCCGGGCGCGGGGCTGCGCACACCTGCGCTCCGGCTGGTGGCCCAGGTCAGAGCCCCCGGCCGCCTGCCCGCCGCTCCCCCAGCCTTTGTCCTGTGGCTGGAGCGCGTTCCCGTGGGCCGGGAGCGCCCCCTGCCGTCCATAGAGGGTCGGACGGCAGAGAGCACTCAAACCTGGCGCCCAGAGCCCCGCCGCCCCTGGGCGTCCACTCGCTGTGCATTAGGGGAACAGGCCCAGCGAGAGGACAGGAGAGAACCTCAGCCGGCCGGCGCCTCTATTAGGACCGAACTCTAAGCCTCTGGTTTGGTGCTTCTTGCGCTGATGCCTGCCGGCTCTCGCAGGGGACAGTCTGAGTCCTAGAGGTGCTGCAGAGTGAGGTCCCCCCACCCCAGGGGGACGCCCACAGCCCTGCCTCCACCATCCACGCCCCCTCTCCTGTGCAAGACTCAGCTGGCCACGCGGAAGGCAAGCAACACAATCGGTAAGCAGAGCCGCCAGGCACTGCGTTGGCTTGTGGCCTTGGCAAGGGGACACGGCTTTCGCCCAGCGAACCCCTCCGAGAAAGAGCCAGCTTTGCCCAGTTTTCAGATTTTTCCCAAAAAAGCCAGAAAATTTGGATTTTTATGGGAAAGCACACAATTCAATATCTTTTCAAAACAGGGTAAGGGAAAAAATGCATTTGGCCCACAGGCCACCCACGGGCATCGGCAGTGAGGAGCGTCCTAAAGTGCTCTTTCTCAGACTTCAGCCACCCCTCTGACTCGGGCCTTCTGTGGCTGTGTCCTTAAGAGTTTTCTTCACTTAAATACATTTATGGAAAAAGGAAACTCTGTATCTCTATTATAATTAGAAACCCAGTATCCTGCTTGCCATAAAAGCCAAGTAACCTTAGAAGGAAAATAGGACCATTAAAACTAAAAGTTTGGTCCGGTTCCTCTCACATTACCACATTGGGTGGACAGCCTCACCTGCGAACTGCTGATGTCATGAACCACAGGACCTCAGGGTCGGTGGCGATGAGCCCAAAAAAGGGATCTTTCCGGGACCCTCGCAGTGGCCTCTGGGAGTCTGGGAACCGAGAGAGGCTCTTCCATCTGTGTCACTGTCACTGTCACTCTCAGAGCCGCCAAAGTGGAAGGCGGGGGAGGGGCGCTGCCCTCAGAGATTAAAGCACAGAAGGCAGCAGGGCTTGCCCCGAGAGTAAGTAGGGAGACAGCACAGAGACAGTGCCTGAGACTTGGATCAAACTAGAGCCTTCACAGCGATTCCCACCGTGGAGGCTGATGACCTAGTTCCTTCCTAGCAAGGAAGGAGCCTGATCCTTCCTGTAAGGCTCAGCAGTGAAGCTTCCATCATTTGGGAAATGCCAGTCAGGGCATAGCAGGAAGCAGAGGGAAGAGGGGAGCTAGGGCCCATCCTGTAGGAGGAGAAGCAAATGGATGGTGTGTGGACCGGGAGGGAGGATCTCCAGCAAAGTGGCTTCTTTACACAAGTCATTCCTCTGCTTCAAACCTTCCAGGAGCACCCCAGCTCTGGGACCAAGACCAAACTCTGCGTGCTTAGGAGGCCCCACAGTAACTGTCCACTCACTGGCCCCGGGACCTCCGTGCTCCCCACCCTCCAACCCCAGCCCCGCTGGCCTGCTCTCCTGGTGAACAGGCTGCAGATGGATCTCGAGGATGTGAGTAGGAGTTAGCCGTGTGAATCAGACTGGGCGAAGGGAACAGGCTGCACCGAGGCGTGGAGGTGTGAAACAGCATGTCGTGTTCCGGGACTTGGTGAAGCCCGAGGACTGGGGCAGAAACCGGGAGGTGGATGAGACAGTGGGTGAGAGGGGCGGGCACACAGTGGCACCCTGATACAGCCACAGAATATTAGACAACCTATACAAAGTTTAATTAACTCTCCACCAATAGACTTAAAGGGATTTCTATACAGTACTGTTGAATGAGAAAAGCAATTTGAAGATAAGTATGCATCATACGATCCCATTTTTATAAAACAATGGCCAAGATACTCTGTGAGCGCATACATACACAGCTATATATGTCTGTATAGGATTTTATTTACACAGAAGAAAAATACAGAAGGCTACATACTGGGCTGTTAACATGGGTTTTCTTCTGGAAGACCTTTTGTGGGGGAAGGAGAACCAAGAAAAAAAGGATATAAAAAATCCAGACTGCCTTTCAGAAGATGTATGACCGCAGTTATGATGCATGTCCCCGTCATCCGCCCATCACCAAAGCTGGACATGTGGGGGTGGCCTCAGCCCGTCCCTGCTCTTCACCTCACATGTCTGCTCCTGTCTGGATGACAGGGACATCTCCCCACCTGCCCCCCAGGTCCCCTGAAACACACACACTAGGTTTAATTTTGGGTTCTCCCACCCAGCCCGTTCTCCACACAGCTAACCCTCTCATGGTCCCCATTGCTCTGAGAGTGAAGCCCAGCCCCCAGAATGGCTCCCAAGCTCCTACTCGGCTGGCCTTGTCACCGCTGCAGACTCAAATCTCATTGCTCCCCTGCCCACTGCCAAGTAGCCCATGCTCCCAACCGCTGTATTTCCCTCACCTCACCTTTACACCATTCAGCACAAACTTTGTTGCTATTTGCTATATTCCAGTCACAGTTCTGAGCACTCAGCATTTATTAAAAGCATTTAATCCTCACAACAGCCCTGTAAAAGCGTATAATATTTTTGGTTGTATTATATTTTGTAGGATGGAAAGCTGAAACACAGAAATGTAAGTAATTTGCCTAAGGTCGCACAACTAGTTAGTGGTGAAAGTGGTCCCGTAGCCAAAGCTCCTGAACCACTGCACCCTCTCCTTATGCCTTTGAACATGCTGTTCCCTCTGTATGGAACTCCCTTTAGTTTCTGTCTTCACTTGGCTAAATCCTGATCACCACTAGATCTCAACTGACATATTGCTTCCTCCAGGAAGACTTCTCAGACCCCCCAAATCTGGGCTATACATTCTTTTGATGTTCTTTCCCATAGCCCAGTCATTCCTCAATCATAGCACATCTCATGCTCTTTTTTTTTTTAAAGATTTTATTTATTTATCCATGAGAGAGAGAGAGAGAAGCAGAGGGAGAAGCAGGCTCCCAAGGAGCAGGGAGCCCGATGCGGGACTCTATCCCAGGACCCTGGGATCATGATCTGAGCCGAAGGCAGATGCTTAACCATCTGAGCCACCCAGGCGCCCCACATCTCATGCTCTTCTAGGGTTGCTGAACATCATTACCAGCCTATGAGCTCCTTGCAGGTGGGGGCCTTAGTTTACTCTTTTGAAGATGGGTCCCAAGTACTTAGCACAAACAAAGCTTGTGTTAGGAGCTCAGTCAATGTGTGCTGGATAAACGAGTGACTATTAGTACTTCACATAGGCTAGGATTTGCTTGCTCCACATATTGGGGCGGGGGGGCGGCGGCCTGAGGGGGAGTCTTGTTTGAGCCCCTTTCAGCACCAAGGAGAGCTCCTCGGCCAGCCTCCTGTGGCTTGGCCAAGGGTCTCTGGGTTTGCTTCTTTGTTCTCTGGTGGCTCTGAGCTCTGTCCTGGCCAGGACTCTCAAGGCATGAAAACTTGGCTGGTTTGTCTGAGTGGGGAATACCTCAGGGCAGAGGGGGAAGAAGAGGAATCTGAGGGCTAGAATAAGCCAGTCCCTTGGGCAGAGCTGCATCCCCACCCCAGGGTCCTCCCATCAATCACACCCCACCTCATATACACTTTTTAGCCAGCACAAAGTTTTAAAAAGTGGTTAGAGAGCCTGTTGGAAGCGGTGCCAAATCTATGTGTGTTCTGGAAGTATTGAACTAGAAAGAAACGAAAACATCAAAATACTCTTTGTACCAGGCTCAAATTGAGCCCTGCCTCATTCAGTCCATGTCTCGGCCTGACTAGAATGATGAAGCGATGGAGGGGAGAGTGAGTTGAAAAGGAACAAGGCTCAGCGGGGAACCTCAGACTGCCATTCTCGGACCACGGGCTGGCAAGCTCAGAAGGAGTCCCTGCTCCGGAGGAGAGCAGAGGAACAAGATTGACAGGTGAGGAGATAGAGGGGGAGGGGGCAGCCGCTGGAAGAGGCTGAGACACAAAGCCATGCTGGCAGACTGGGGAGAGCCTGGCAGAGGAGTAGACAGACCAGCCAGAGCCATCAGTGTTCCAAGAAGGATGTGCAAGAGCTCACCAGGCAGGCACAGGGCCCCAAGGCAGAAAGGGCAGTGTGTGTGAAGGAAGAGATGTGAACCGCATATTGGCAGGAGCCAGAGGACAACACCAGACAGAAACACAGCCAGACAAAACCTCTGAGGTTTTTGAGTGTCACTTACAGCCTGCTTGGAGGATCCCCAGCCTTGGGAAAGAACCTGGTCTTAGATGACCAACAGGCTTTTGTCACTCCTTGTTCGAAAGCACATTTTGGGACCAAATCTGGTGGCTGGAGTTGCCCAGTTGTGCACCAGGCTATCACAAGGTGAGGTCCCCACCACCAGAGACATTCATTGTGTGTGTGTGTGAGTGTGTGTGTGTGTGGAGGGGTGCCAAAGGATGAAGAGAAACCAGGTTCTTGGAGTCCACTCCACAGCCGGGCTTTGCTAGCCCTGGTCCTGCAAAGTTTGAGGCAGCCACTCCTCCATGGCCAAGGATTTGGGAAATGGGGGCGCCCCAGCTGGTCTCAGCTGAGATGGAGAGGAAATGAGTCATATCTCAAGGCCATGGAGAGAGGAGATGTCTGGCTCATTTTGTTTTTACACAGCATTGGCTGAGCACTTTCTCTGTGTGTCCGTTACGCACGTCAGTGGCCTGAATGCTCTCAACAGCCATCAGAGGTGGGTGCAGCTGTTATACAGCTCTTTGCCCCAGAGCTCAGAGAGGCAAAGCAAGTTGCCCAAGGCCACCAGCAAATTAGCAAGGGAGCTGGGACTGTTACAGAATGTGCCAGACACAGGCAAATGGAGCAGAGTGCATCTGCCCTGCTCTCTACCCACATTCCAGACTCTCCTCTGTTCTTCCCCTTCTCCAGCTCCTTGCCTTCGAGGACTGGCTTCCTGCTTGAGACACAGCTGCCACCACTGTGAATCAAGCACTGCCGACCTTCTCAGTGGGGCTGGGTTCTGGGCATTCGGGGTCTCAGCCGTAGGTTCTGCTGGGAAATGGGAGAATCCTGTCCCTCTTGGTCCGAATGAGCCAGACATCCACTGGGAGAAAGTGACAGGCTGGCTCCAGGCATAAGCCCACCTCCAGCATTTCTAGCCTCAAATCCTCTTCTTGCCCCATCTGTCACCTCGCTCTGGGTACCACCCCTCCTGGCCCTGACCTGCCCTGGACACACTTCTCTGCCTATCACTGAGCATTTCAGGGATCTCGCCTCTGGCCCCACACATCATCATCTTAGAAGCAAACCCTTCCTCGGACCCACTCCATACCAGATGTTCTTGCAAGACCCTCATGTCTATTTGTTTATTTAATTCTGACAACTACCCCATATTACAGATGAGAAAACTGAGGTGGAAAGCAGACACCGTACTTGTGAGTGGCTAGACCCAGGCAGCGTGACCCCAAGCTCTGTGCTCTTAACACCCTGCTGTCTCTTGGTGACAGGTGAGCCTGTGATTCTGGATGCTCAAGGTACCCTTCCACCTGGAGGGCTCGGGGCTGTGAACGGGGTTTCACCTCTCCTGCACGGAGCCTGTCCTTGGGCGGTTGGGAAGGAAGGTGCAGGGAGCCTCCGGCCGTGCGCTGGAGAACTGCGTACTCTGGCACCGACGCTGGCTGGGCAGCAGGCAGGCTTACACAATGAAAGCTAATTCCTCAGTTGTAATGACTGGAAGAACTGCTGGCTTCTGACTCCCCGCATAATTACCATGAGACCTCCGTAGAGTAATTCACCAGATAATTACATGGTAGCGGGTGGGGGGTGGGATTCTTCTCTGGAAGGTAAAGAGGTAGCATTTAATTTCGAGGGGGATGCCTAATCCTATAATTACTCAGTAAAGTCCCGTGTTCCCGCCAACTTGATTCCCGAGGGCCAGCCTGACCTGCAGAACCAAATCAAGCAGGAGCTCTTGCCCAAGATGGAAATTCGAGGCAGGGGCAGGGGGTTGATAGGGTTTCCCAGAGCATCTTTACATGTGAATTGTCCTTGGAGCCTCGAAATACAACAGGAGAAATAGGCAGGGCAGGAAATAGAAAGTGCTTTAATATGCTGAAGATGAAACAGACACAAAGGGAGAAATCTTCCCTATCCCCAGGCAAATCAGCTGTTCAGTGTGGTCATCCAGGCTGGGGTTCAAACTCAGGGCATCCCAACCTCTCTGAGACCAGCTGCTTTATCAGTCAAAGGAGGCTGAGCCACACTGCATCAGTGTGCGTTATCACAAATAGTACTGCCTAACAAATACTCCAAAACACAGAGGCTTTTAAAAAGCCACCATTTATTGCTCATGCTTTGGCAGTAAGCCGGTAGCTCGGCTAAAGCTGTGACTCACTCACATGCCTGGTGACATGGCTGTCAGCTGGGGCAACAGGTGACTGGGCCACATGCCCCTGGTCCTCCAGCAGGGGAGCCTGGGCTTGGTCACATGGCAACTGGACAGCTCCAAGAGCCACAGTGGAAATGTACAGGGCCTCTGGAGACCCAGGCTGGGAATGAGAACACCGTCACTTCTGCCACATTCTACCAGCCAAAGCAGGTCCCAGGACAGCCCGGAGTCCGGGGTGGAGAAATGGACTGCACCCCTTGATGGGAGGGCCTGCATCGCATCGGCAAAGGGCATGAATACAGGGAGGGATGAGAGATTGGACCCACCTTGGTAATCAATCTACCACGGCCTGCCTTATGGCGTTATTGCAAGATTTGTGAGATGGAGCTCATAAGGTTCCTTGCACACGTAAGTGTTCGGTAAAGTGGAGGTCTGCTTATTATTGCGAATAATAATAGAAGGAGGCTAGTGTCAGGGAAGGGGATGGACCCCTGGTGCCGAACACCCAAGCCGCTGGCCTTCCCCTGCACAGAGACGACGGTGCAGTGGAAATGCCTAGCACAGACGGGGATGTGAGTCCCTGTCCTGCCTACCTCTTGCTGTGTGACCTGGGCAACTCACTCCCCACTCAATGCATGGGTGTCTGTGGCACCAAGTGGGGTGACCCCACTCCACAGAAACAGCATGAGAGTCAGAGGGACACACTGCATGCCACGACAAAGCTGGCCCCCGGCCCCCTGGCTGCTTTTCTCTCTCTCTCTCTCTTTTTTTTTTAAAGATTTATTTATTTGAGAGAGAGAAAGAAAGAGAGCATGCACTCGGGCAAGCAGGGTAGGGGGGAAGAGGGAGAGGAAGAGAGAATCCCAAGTGGACTCCCCGATGAGCACAGAGCCAGGTGCGGGGTTCGCTCTCACAACCCTGAGATCATGACCTGAGTCAAAACCAAGACTTGGATGCTTAACCAACTGAGTCACCCAGGCACTGCTCTGTCTTTTCAAATCTAAGCCCCATTGCCCAGAGGGTTTTGTATAGCTGTATTTCCTGTTGCTTCCATTACAAGAAGAGCAACTGATTTCCTTTCTTTTTCCAAATATTACAGTATTCTATAATACAGGAATGCTTTTTCAAACTGGGTATTTCTTCACAGAGATTCTGGTGCATTCCCTGCTGCACCAGGCCATCCTGCCCCCGACGCACAGCCCCAGGCAGGACCATGCCCTCATACCCTTCTCCAGTGGTCACGACAATTTCTTACCATAAATTCAGTTGTCATTACACAAGTAATTGTACTCTCCTTTTGAACACTGCAGAGAAAGGGGCGCCTGAGTGGCTCAGTCAGTTAAGCATCTGCCTTTGGCACAGGTCATGATCTTGGAGTCCCGGGATCGAGCCCCGCATCAAGCCCCGCATCAGGCTCCCTGCTCAGTGGGGAGTCTGCTTCTCCCTCTGCCCCTGCTCATGCCCTCTCTCTCTTTCTCATTCTCTCTCTCCCTCAAATAAATAAAATATTTTTTTAAATGAACACTGCCGAGAAGGTAGAGTCCTGCATGCCCACCATCCCCCATTGCAAATCCTTCCCCCAGGCTCCACCACAGATGTCATCTTCACCTCCCCCAGACCACCACAAATGCCGGCACATTTCACATCTTTCCAGACCTCTTCCTCTTAATTAACATATACATTAATTTAATCAGTTCCTATTAATTTACATGTAATATATATGTTCCCAGAGAAGTAAGACATCTAGTGGGAAGTATATATTAATTTGCAACATTCTTTTTCACCCGAACTGTAAATATCTATCTCTATGGATGCATATAGATCTGGTTCACTCTGTTTAAATGTTGTATAGTATTCTGTAGTATGAATGGACCATATTTTATCCATCCATTCCCTAGTTGATAATAAAATACTCACCACAGCAGTCTCCTAAACAAGTGTTTAGAATAGGGATTAACTCACTTAATCCCTCACATGAACCAACCATGAGATAGACATTACCATTATTTCCATTTTGCAATTTAGAAGAAACCATGGCACAGAGAGGGTAGGTGACCTAGGTAAGGTCACAGCAAATAAGGGGCAAGGCCAGGACTTGAGCCTATGTAGTCTTGCTCCAAAGTTCCTGCTCTCAACCACAATGCTATGCTGCCTCTCACAGCATCTGTGTATGGGGTGTTCTGGATTTTGTTGGTTTTTTGGGGGGGTGGTTTAGGTTTTTTGCCTTTGCAAAAGTAGCCCAGCCATCTTAATCCACTCCAAGTTCTTTTCTTAGAATCAGGATTTTCCCTTTGTTACCCATATCTTTGAACTTGAGGCCACTTTGCCATCAGAAGCCCCTCCCCGCACTTTATCTGCCCCCAACCAACTGCTCAGCCTTTCCCATATACCTGGGGACCCTTAATGGATCATCCCCGGGTGTCTTCAGAGACACTGCGGACAGTCAGAAACCTTGGCTCCCTGCTCTGACCGGTCCCCAAGCCTGTGTGGGCTGTGGGCCTTTCCTTCCCGCCTCACCCTGTGCACCCAACAGAATTCGGAGTCATCCCTAAGGCATGTGGAGGATTAGCTCTCGAGAGGGGGCTTCACTGGTGAAGGGAGAGTATCTCTGCCCCACATTCAGGGATCAGCCTGGGGCTCAGTCAGGGCAGCGTTGAGTAACAGAAGAGGGACAGCCCTTTCCGAACATTGGCATCCCTGAGACTAGAAACGCTAAAGTGGCCTCTGGGTCACTAAGTGCATCTCCCTGAAGGGCCAAAAGTGTGTGCCAAGACAGGATGGCAGAAGGCAAGGAGACACATTCTGGAAATTCTAAGTGATTCAGCATCAGGGACATAAAGCAGGGAGAAAGAGGAGCTTGGAAAGAGTGGGTGGTCAGAGGCGAAATCAGGGAGGCCAGCATGCCAGGCTCAATTCCATAAGCCTCTCCGAAAGGTCAGAGCAAGGAGTTGGATGGGCAGGAAAGGGGAGGTGTGGCCGGAAGGGACATGGCTTGGAGGTGCAGAGGAGCAGAACTGAACGGGTGCCAGAGAGTTTGCCAGACCTGAGAGAGGGAACAAGGCAGAAGCCTGCAGGTCAGTGGGAGCCAAGGCGTGGGGTCTGAGAGCCATATGTAGTAAATAGCCCAGGCTCCGTCCTGCATTCTCCAGGAGCTACAGAGGTGCAGGCACAGGGCCATGAGCTGAGGGAGATGGACTCAGGGAGGATTTCTCCAGATGAGGAAGGGGGTGGAGGTAGCTATTTCTGAGGAGTATCTCCACCTGAGGGGGCTGGGGCAGAGCTCCATTCCAGGCGGCCACAGGGAAAAGAGCCTTCCAGCACTTCTGCAGAGACAGGTGCATGGTACAGGGTGGATGTCCTCTGCCCCCGTTTCCTCGGCTCTAATCCTCTTGGCTTTTCCTTGAGTCTAGTGGTTTGTGGGGCTCTTCCAGGAGCGTGTTGGAATTGCTTTGATGCCAGTGGGCATCAACTCCAGGGGCATCAACTCCAGGGGCCCCTGCAGGCCCCAGCTCTCCCCAAGAGTCACCCCCATCCTCCCAGATGGTTCTGTGGTCATCAGAGAGGGCAGCACCCTTTAGTGGCACCACACCTACCAAACAAGGGGGTGAGGCCCCAGCACACGGCAGATGCTTAGCAATTACTTCCAAAGTGCCATTCCATCACACAGACTGCATGCACAGTTCTGGGGTGTCTGAGCTCAGCCCCAGCCGGGCTGGACAAGAATGATCAGGTCCCCTGGAAGACCAAGGTTAGCATTCTGTTAAGCCAACATCCCACGGCCATTGCAATGTCAGCTGCCTTCATGAAGACACGGACCGGGTCTCTCTTGGGTGGGGCCGATCCTGAGACAAGGGTCAAGTTCACGTCCTTTATTTAAGAAGTGGACCTAGGTAGCACCAGTAGGGAAATGGGGCTGAGACAAGGAAGGGAAGGAGACCAATGCTATGCAGCCTCAAACCAGTCACCTAAGCTCTCTGATCTTTCTCAGTAGAACTGGGTACAGGAATATCTCTCTTAGAGGATTTGGAGGAGGTTAAAGGGAAGTGATGACAAAAACAGGATAGGTCATTACGTTGCAGTGCTAGGGACCCTCTAAGCATCAAGCACTGGCCCAGAGCAAAGGAGAGACCTACCCCCCATGTATGCAGGGCTGCAGGTTGCTGTCCTTTGCCAGGCCTGGGGCTAGATTCTGCCCTCTGGGCTCCATGCTGGTCCAAGGACATGATCTTCCACTGGGACTCCAGGACCTCTTGAAAGCCCCAGTGGATACCAGGGGAGAGGAGGGCTTTTCATTCTGAACACTGCTGGCCTTTTTGGACTCCACATGGGTGAAGATCAGCAATCCACACCACCCCAATCCAGGAGTACTCCAAGGTTGAGTGGGCACAGCCATGAAGCCATCTGGGCTTTGGCACAGGCCCATCCTAGGCAAGGGGCTTAGAATCCCAGGGTCCATCTAATACTCCAGTCAATCAGAGAATGACTCCTCATTTGCTTCCCCACCAGTTGCCCTGTGACCTTAGCAACTTCCTTAGCCCTTCTGTGCCTCCTTTGCAGCATCTGTAAAATGGGGCTAACAACAGTACCTACCTTCTGGCTTGTTGGCAGGGGAGGACTGCTCATCCATGCAAAGGGTCCAGGCACATAGTAAGTGCTCAGAAAATGCTGGCTGATAGTGCTAGGCTGGAAGAATGGTCAGCATCCCAGATGTCAGGGCCACTGAGGGGCAGGAGCTTAAAGTCAGGTGGGGATAGATAATATCCCCATGGCTGACTTCATCAGGGACACTAGGGAGCCCCCTCCCATACCCATGACACTCCAAGCAAACTGAAGGTTAGGGTGCAGCTAACAGAGCCTGATGAGCGGCTGACAGGTGAGCTGAGGAAGGAGGATGGGGGTGTTCTGAGCCCCAAGCAGGCCTAGGCTCCGAGATACGCATATGACCCAAACTTGGTTAGCTTTGTCCTGTGTCTGGAATGTCTAGTCCCTTACACAGGTGACTTCATTAGTCCCCACAAGGTTCTATCAGGTAGAGCCCAGAATCAGCCCATCTTTCAGATAAAGAAACTGAGGCACAGAGAAATTAGGTGCTCACCCAGGGGGCAGAGCCATGGTTCTTCCCAGCAAGCCTGCCTGAGTCTGTGCTCCTCTTACCCACTGTTTTGGAAAGGTGGTGGGGGGAGGCATTTTCCAGAAGCTCTCCCCTCCGCTGCCTCAACCCAGGATCCTGCATCTCCTCCCTAGTCCCTCCCTTAGGCTCCACCTCTTCCCTGCACCGACCCCCCAAGGCTCCATCTCCTCCCTGCACCCACCCAGGCTCCATCTCTTGCCTGGTCCCCTCCCCCAGGGTCCCTTTCCTCCCCTGTGTCCCCCAAAGCACCATCTCACCCCCAGGCCCCATCTGCAGCCCCTTTTCTCTGGAGTACCCCATATTCTCGGCATCTTTCCCTGACATGCACTCCCTCTGCAGCCAACTCTCCCTGACTAAGCTGGGTCTCTGAGTTTGGGCACTGGCCTTGGGGGTCCCTGACCCAAAGGGATGAAGAGAGACATCCGGAGTGCTGTCTACCTCCCTTTTCTCCCGGGACCTGCTGGGACCAGACCCCACTTAGCCTGCTGTGCTTCAGACCTGGGCTCTCCACCCCTGCCCACCTGCTGCAGGCAGGCCTGGCCGCCCTCATGCAGAAGAGGGGTAGGAAGGAAAGCTACTTGCCTCCAGGCCCACAGCTTCCACATCAAACCCGTCCTCATTAAGAAGCGCTGCGTGTGCCAGGGTGACATCTTTATTCGTGCGCCCGGAGACTTCAAAGCCTTCAGGAGATCTCCTCGGTGGATTAGACATGAAAAATGTCGGAGATGAGATGGAGCAAAGAAGCAGACGGCCGCTCCAGGCGTTAATTAAGCAGGGGGTGGGGGCCCACAGGACAGGACTCGTAACCAGGGCTCCTCCACCTCCCGCCCAGGGTAGGCGGGCTCATCTAGGGCAGGGAGCTCCAGCCTGCTGCAGGCTCTCTAAGGCCATGATCCCAGCTGCCTGTAGGCCAGGCCCCCCGCCCATGGGAGAATTCGCTCTACAGCATCCGTGACCAAGCAGCTCCCCTGCTGGCCCACAAATGTGGATTGAGTCTTGCCTGGGCAGGACCAGGAGGAAGGGGGCCCAGGCCCCTCCCAAAGAGTTCACAGTCTGGGGAGGCAGGAAGGAGTAGTCCCAAGTCCCTTGCGGTAAGTTCTCCAGGACAGGTGGGTTCAGGAGGCCGTGGGAGCTGGGATTCCAGGCAGAAGGGACAGCACATGAAAGCAATTCTCTCAACTGGAGGGTCACCAGCGGGATCCAAACTGAGATGGACCAGGACAAGCAGGCCATGGGTCGTCTTCAGTAAGGGGCAGTGTGGTCACAGTTAGGGTCTTGAAGATGCTGTGATGTCCTGGCTAGGAGCTAGGTTTGGGGCAGGGGTCCAAAGGCTGGAAAGCAGTCAGGACATGGCCGTGGTCCTAGTGGAAGACATGGACCTGAAACAAGAAGCAGCCACAGACATACAGAGGAGACAGAGGGGTGGGAATCGCCAGGTGAGGGGACCTGACTGATATCCAGATTCCTGCCCCTGGAACCAGGCAGAAGCTGGGCCATCCCCCTGGTGAGGACATGGAGAAAGGACAGGTGGGGGGAGGATGCAGAGCCTGTTCTGGGGCCTGCTGGCTTTAAGGTGCTCCAGGATACCTGGTGAGATGGTCAGAGGTGGGGGAGCTTTGGGACCAGAGCTCAGGGGAGGCACAGGAAAGCGTGGACGGCCCATCAGCCACACACGCAAGATGTATGGGCTGTGGGGCAGGGCAGGCCCTCTAGATGTCCTGTGTCCAAGGAGACTGTGTCAGCCCTGCTGGGCCAAGGCCTCCATTGGTGCCAGGGAAGAGGTGAGCAGCCAAGCCTGGGGGGCAGAGGGCACGGTCTGATCACGCAGAGGAACAAAGTGAGGGGCCTGAAAAAGGACTGCCATCCAGCCAAGGTGCCACAGGGGACCCGAGTTCTGGCAGAGCAAGGGCACAATCTGCTTTAAAGGCAGAGGCGCAGACAATGCTCCCCACCGCCACCATGGACCTTACCCAGTGCCCAGGAAAGGTAGATGCTTGGACCAGGAAGTAGGATTCTGGCTACCCCCATGGGTGCTTCCCAAAACATTAACAAGGCGGATGGGAAGAGGAAACCTCCAGTTCAGAGGGCCACTGAGAAACAAATTTCTTTGAGCTTTCTGGTCCTTGCTAGAGCAGTGGGGAGAAAAATTTCATAAATTAGCTTTCTCTCCCCCACTACGGTGGGAAGGGGAAAATGGAGCTATTGATTGGCCCATTTGGAGTGTCAACTTTGATTTGGTGTGTGTCACCTGGGTGATCAATTGGAAAAAGCCACGAGCTCTGATCAAGAGGTGGCTTCAGCGTCTCCTGGCAGGGGATGCGGAGTCTGTGCCCGTGGTGGGAATGGGCACTGCTGCTCCTGGCTGAGTGGCAGCCACTCAAGGACAGGCCAGCAAAATGTTTGGCTGTGCTCCTGCCCCACCTAAAATTCTCCCCTGCTTCCCCCTCCCACCCCCGAAGGACAGGGAATTGAAGGCAAACAACTCTGTTCTGCCAGGCAAGGGGCGGCTCTCTCTAGCCCTGGGGGATCCCTGCCCTGCTGATGCCTGGTAAAGCCCCACACTGCTGCTGTCACCCTCTGTCTGAGCCCTCTGAGAGCAGGGCTTGTGCCGGGGCAGCTGTGGTTCTGCTGGCATCCATTCCCTCATTCTAGAAATGGGACCTCAGCCTGCCCGGGTTAAGTCTGGTCTCAGGTGAGCTAATGGACGGGGGCTCTAGGTTGACCAGATGGCCCAGACCTGGCCAATGAGAGTGCTGTATCTCCCTGGTCACTGCAATTGGGTCAAGGAGTGATCATGTGACCCAGACAGAGCCATTCAGAGACAGAGCCTATCTGACTAAGATTTTGCCACACTTTGGGGAAAGAGGAGGTCCTTCCTTTTCACTGGGGGTCCCTAAGCTGGTAGGACATGACAGGGAGATCATCGGTGTTTGAAGCAGGTTGGGTTCCCCAGGAAGTCGACTCAGAGTTCAGTGAAGGGGACGTTCATTAAAGAGAGTCCTGGGGATCAGGCCCTCAGAAGGCTGGTGAAGACAGCACGGTGAGCAGAGGGAGAAGCGACAGGCCTGGCCACCCCACGGGGACCCCTGGAGCTCAAGTGGTCTCTTCAGGGTTGTCCTGAGTTGGGCTAAGATAGCCAAGCCTTTTCTCCTCCCCATCTATCAGCCACTGGGTCTGGGCCACCAAGAGAAAGTATGTGACCTTAGGCAACATGGTTCTTGGCACGCAGAGTAAGAGTTGAGAACTGTCTGCTTGACTGCCCTTCCAGGAGATGAAGGGGCAATGAGTCCTTCATCGAAGGGGGATCTGTGCAGTGCCTACAGGGTCTACCAGGGCAGCCATCTTTGTTACCACTAGGGAATAAATGAATGAATGAATGAAAGAAATCCAGGGCAAAGCAGAGGTAAGAAATGGAGCCATGTTGAGATCCAAAGACCTTGTTTGAACCCCTAGTTGCTGCACTGCCTGATCCATCTGAACTTTTTGCTTAAGCCAGTTTGAGTTGGGATTCTGTCCCTGGCCAATGAGAGGGGTGGGCACTCAAACCAAGCTTAGTCTAACTAGGTCATTTTAGGGCTTAGCGTAAGAAGGACTTGTGATGACAAGGACTGGAGAGCAAGGAGGGATCCAGGGGGTCAGGAAGGAGAACACTGGAGCTTAGGTCAGAGGCAGCACTGGTCATGGTCAGGGCATGTGAAACAGGCCAGCGTGGGGGTGGGGGAGGGTAGGCACACCAAGAAAGGAAGCAGGGAGCACAGAGCTGGAGGGATGTCTGCACATACACACAACACCCTCCATCCCCAGCCTCCCAATGCCCAGTGACGCAACACTGAGTGACGTGGACCCTGGCCAATGACAGCCCCCACGTTCCCCTGGCCACAGTGCTTGCTTCAGGCGGTAGGAGGGTCATCCTAACAGGACCAATCAGAGTCCAGGCACATCAGACCCAAGAATTCTGCCGGAGTTGAGATCTCTGGCCAGGACCCAAGGTCCACTTTCCCCCTCCACCCCACCCCCACCACCTCCTCTGCGTGTCCCCCTCCTTCAACCCAATTACAAGTGGGCTTCTCCTTGTGGAAGCCCCAGTCTTGTGCCCTCTGGGTTAGACCTTTTGGGCTAGGAGAACCTCCTGGGGGCAGAGCCTGGTCTCCAGCCATCTCCGATTGCTCTTTCACTCCACCTTCTCAACAGGCTTGGCACACCTGAATGTGCATTTGCTTAGGAGTGTCAGAGAGAGGTGTGAGCTCAGCAGGAGCGGGGAGAGTAAAGGGGAAGTTCCATAGCAGGCACACATAAAGGAAAACAAAGTTCAGCTCAAACTGATGATCATGTCCTCAAGGCCCAGCAACGTGGCTCAGAATTAAGGGAGAGAGCAAAGAGACAGGGAAGGAGGGAAGGAGGGGGGGCGGCTGCGTTAATCTTTCCTGAGCGGCCCTCTGTATGCCAGGCTTACCACTGTGTTACCTCCGATGCCCGCCCAGCAGCCCTCATGGTGGATTTTGTTCTTTCCCTTTCAGGAAATGGCTTGTCAAAGACCTCATGGCAACTTCATGGCTATTTCCCTCACAGTACGGAGTTATGGAGTAGGGGCAGTATTTGGAGTAAAGTTGTAACGGAAGACAGAGAAATAAATCTGCAAGAATGATTAAGTGATTCCCAGAATGAGTCTCCACAATTACAGATTATCCCAGCTGGAAAGACTCCGGAGTCACAGACTCGACATCCCATTTCACAGAAAGGTAACTGAGCTCCTAAGTGGGCCCCAAGTCCTCAAATAAATGACAGGACCAAGCTTAAAACCCAGGTCTCCAGCCTAGCCGGAGGCTCTAATCAACCCCCCCCCCCCCCCGCCCCACGCCTTGAGCTTCAGTTCCTCCTTCCAGAGAGCCTGGCATCCCTCCCTGTGTCGGTGAGGAGGGGAGAAAGGTCTGCAGAAGGCCCTTCTGACTGAGCTCTGATCTGCCTTCCTTTTGTTCAACCCATCGTCTTTTGTAATTAGAAAATAAATTACTTTTTCTGAAAGAAACATGCCTGGTTCTAGCTATGTGGATAAGAGGGATAAGAAGGATGGAGCGGTCCTAGGCCTGACAGGTGGAGAACCAGTGTCCTATCAGCCAGGCCAGGCAGCTGGGGCTTACAGACAGACCAGAGACAGCGGGGGGGGGGGGGGAGACAACACGGCATGGCAGGGAGGGGACGCAGAGAGGGGCGGGACAGCAGGACAACAGCTTGGCTAATGCAGACCCTTTGTGTTTGCACACAGTCCAGCAGCCAAGAAAGCAGAACCCAAGCATCTTTGAAAGAGGACCCCCAGGATCAGCCCTCCAAAGGGAGAATGGGTCTCAAAGTGGCCCTCACTGTGCCTTCCCCTTTACGTGTGTGAATTGATAGCATCCATCCAGATGTGGTTATCTGGCTGGAGTCTGCAAGGCCAAGGCTTCCACAGAGGCCCAGCTGGTCTGTGGCTCCCACCCTGGCCCCCCACTTCTCTCCCTTCATGTACTCTACCCTCCCCCACCCCACTCCTGGCCGCCAGCTACTCAGCCCATCTGCACTCCCACCACAGGGCCTTTGCCCTGCCACTGTCTGCACAGAGACATCGTTATCCCCATGGCCTCCTCCTGGAGATCTCTGCCCATCAGGTCATTGGCAACCACTCCACCCCACCCCACCTGGATTCTCTTTTCCCTCCCCTGCTGTGGTTTTCCTCCGGAGCACATATGACCTTCTAACATACTACCAAACTCCTATCTTGTGTATTGTCTACCTCCCCGCCTGGGACGCAGACTCTCAGCCCTGACAACAGACCTGGCGGGGGCGGGCCCTTGATGCAGATGTGGTAGTGTGAGGAGTCCAGGCCCACTGGTACCCTGGCTGTGCGAAGGCCACAGACAGCCCTGGAGAGGGGCTAGCCTTGTCCGTGTTTGCTGGAGCTTACTTCCCTGTGTCGTGCCCATCTCCTTCAGCGCTTGTCGAGAGTCCCCAGCACATGGGGCTATGAAGCAAAGCACAGACAGGACCCAGTGCTCCTCAGAGGGTACCATGATGGAGACAGATGAAACCCAGGAGAGATTCCCCAGGGGAAGGAACCTTAGAGGTCAAGAGCCAGGCAGTAAGAGCCAGCCTCAGTCCCTACATGGGGAGTCTCCTCCATGCCAGCTGTAGAGGCCTGAACTGTGTCTGAATTAAGGAAACCATCTTCAACATTGTTGGCATCCTTACCTGCTGGCACACCATCTCCCAGGGGATCCCTAGGCTCCCGCCTGTGCTGGTCTACAGAGAATGTCCCTTGGCTGATGAACACCACCTGGTGGAGACGCCTGGGAGGTTACACGTGCCACTTTGCCACACCCCCAAGAGAGTGGGCAGCCACGTCTGGTGGAGGGGAGCACAAAAGCCCAGCCCAGTGGTACAAGGACTTGAACTCGGAGATGTGTGTACATAGGTGGCAGGGCAGCAGAGGACAGAGAAGCCATCTCAGTGCCCATCCAAAGGGACTGGCCATGTGAGTTGCAACATATCCATAAAGTGGAGCCCTCTGTCACAGCCATTTTAAAAAGAGGGAAGCAGATCTATATGTGTGAATACAGAATAACCTGGCAAGAAGACTATTAAAATAAAAAAGCACGAGGCAGAACCCTCTGTATGCCATGCTACTGTTGGCAGGGGGGAAATAGGTCTGTGTGTCTGTGTAAAATATCTCCAGAAAGATGCTCATAAAACCGATGAGTCGCTGCCTCTGAGAACAGGAACTAGCTGTCAAGGCTGGAAGACAGCACTATATTTTGACTCTCATTTATATGACCTTTCCAAGAAAAAAAGTTTAATGGTGTAAAATAGTAACAGATGTTTGAGACCCAGGAGAGGAGAGCACAGCAGCAGGAAGCAGCAAGAAGGGCCCTGGGCCTGATTCAGCAGGAGGATGGGCAGTGGTACCATGCTGCCCCCAGGTGCCTGGGAAGAGGGGGGATGGGGAGCGGCTCCTACCAGCTGGAACTGAGCCCAGTTAGGGGTGGGCATCTGGGACCAGCCCTCAAGAGGGTCCCCACCAGAGGGAAGCAGATGCAGGTGCCCAGGGATGACCTAGAAGGATCCACAGGGGGTGGGGTGGAGACGGGAGCCCAAGGGTTGGATTGTACCCCAAGGACCCCAAGCTATAGTCCCTGCCACACACAAACACCTTCTACTTAAAGCACATCAAGGGCTTCCTGTCACTCTTAGAGTAAAGATGAAAACCCTTCCCATAGTCTGCAGGGCCCTGTGTGGTCGGCCTGGCCCCTCCTATGTCCACAGCGCCACCCCCAGCCCCCACATCCCTGTGGATATGCCCCAGGTTCACCTGCCTGGAACCCACCAAGTCCCTCCCACCCCAGGCTCTCACACAGGCTGTCGCCTCTCCCCGGGAGGCTTTTCTTCACCCACCGTCTCCACTGGCACCACCCCACCTGGTTAACTCCTGTTCATCTTTCATGGGAGCTTGGCCATCACTGCCTCAGGAAGTGGCCTCCCTCACGCGCACATGCACTCACCTTGGAAACACTTGCCGGTGCCTCTGATGGTCATTTGTCCAAGCCTCGAACCCATGTCTGCCTCCCCACACACGACTCTTTGCTCCAGAAAGGCCGGGAGCCCCTGCTTTTAGTCTATCTTCTATTCTATTCTATTCTATCCTATCCTATCCTATCCTATCCTATCCTATCCTATCCTACTCTATTCTAACACACTTAGAAGCACAAGCCACAAGAGTGCAGCTCACTGAATGTCCACAGCGTACACACCGGTGTGAACATGACCCCACTCCAGCAACTTCTCACGTCACCCCCCCCCCCAAGGGTGACCACCATCCCGACTTCCACCGACTGAGATTCATGCTGCCAGCTTTTAAACTTTCTACACGTTGAGTCACACAGCAGCTGCTCCGGGCGAGCTCGGCTCCGGGCGGCCCGCTCCCGGCGCCGGGCGCGAGTCCACTGGAAGGACATGCGGAAGTTGATGTGCGGCCGAAGGGCCCGAGAGCTGCTTCGGGTGCGGGGTCGTTACGGGTTACCCTGCCATGCACGTCCAAGTCCAAGTCTTCTGATAAGCGTGTGCAGCCGTTTCTGTTGCGTGTAGACCCAGGCGTGCCATTGCCAGGTGGTGCGATAGTAAACAGCGACTGCCACACGGGTTCCCGTGTGGTGTCCGGAGCCACACTCCCGCCGGCCTGGGCCAGGGGGCTCCACGTTCTCGGCCACACCGTCCCCTTGGGGTCTGTCCTCTTCGCCGTAGCCGTTCGGAGGAGTGGTCGTGGCCACTCTGGATCACATCAGTTTGGACTCACCCTTTATCTCCATGCCTGACACCATGGGCAGACATTTAGTAAGTATTTGTCAAAGCAAGGAGAGAGGGAAGCAAGGAGGGAAGGAGACAGAACAGGAGAGAGGGAAGGTGGGAGACAGGGAGGGAAGGGAAGGAGGGACTATCTCTTAAATTGGTTTGCTTCTGCCTCTGAACAGCCAAGCCAGCAGGCTCCCCGGATCCGGCAAGAATGCCCTCAGCCCTGGGGACAACTTCTCAAGCAAAGATCAGAAGTCCAGAACAACATAGGCACTTTGATCCGTCTCTTGCTAAGACGGAAAAATTCCTGGAGGGTTGGCAGGAGGTGGACACCCCTGGACCAGCACAACCTCCCCGGGAAGGAGGGAAGTCAGGAAGATGAAGAGAAATGGTCCAGGTGGCACCTCTCAGGCCAAGAACAGAAAGCAGAGAGAATCAAAGACACCTCCAGAACAACCCTGGTCAGAGAGGGGGGGTGCCAGGAGCCTCTGGAGGAGGCCAGGCGGGAGGACGCAGGTCAGCGGGCTGAACCTTTCCTTTGTTTACGGGGCTCACAGCAAAATCGGAGAGAGGGATGGCAGAAGGGAAGGATACGATTCAGGCTTCCACATCAAGTGGAGAGAGGGAGCGGGGAAGGTAAGGTCAGGGAAGAGCCACACGGGTCTATGACTCCTGCATGCATGCATGTGTGGGGGAGGCGGTGCATGTGCATACGTGTGTTTAATTTAAATTTAAACAAAAGAAAGCAAAGCTGGCCCTAGTAATATCCACGAAACAAACATACAGAGTATTGTTCGGAGGCTGACTGTCTGACGGCATTAACGAGGTCAGGACTCACTTCTGGAGCCCTGGCCAACCGCTTTCCATGGGCTTATCCACTTCCTCCTCACAGCTCTATGCAGTGGACACTACTCCACCCCACTCCCCTGACGAGAAAACAGAGGCACACCAGGGAGCCACAGAAGCAGCATGGGGTGACCCCCGAGTTTCAGCCGCCGGAGTCCGCGCTCCCGGAGAATCAGGAGAAGATGCAATTAATCATGACTTTTCCTTTTCCTCACACTTTTATATGCCAAATAGCTACAAAACACACCTTATGTGTGAGATATCAAAGGAGATAGAGAAATTCAATTGTGGTGGGACATTTTAACTAATACTCCTTTATGAAATATTAAGGAAACAAAAAATGAGCAAGGAGGATCTGAGCTCTGTAATTAAGAGGACAGAATTAATACATAAACATCGATCATTATGCCCAACAGGGAACGTGCCATGCGAGTGAGTTCCGTGAAACAGCTCTGAAAGCTGATCTTTTGGTCAGTCACGGTGCAAATGTCAAAAAAGATGTTTGAACAGATCTTTTAGAGCTGACAGTCTTGACCACAATAAAATAAAGCTGGCAATAAATTCTTTCTAAATATAGAAAGAAAATTGGAGATTTAAAACTCCTCTCCTAAATAACATGTAGGTCAAGGAGGAAATCAAGCACACAACAGACTACCTGGAAAACAATGAAAACAGAGCCCCACATATCAAAACCTCTGGGACAGTCCTCACCGGCCTCAGAGGCTTCTCCGTGACTTTAAATGCTTTTATTGTCAAAAACCCACTCACACACACAAAGAGAACATGAACAGATGAGGCTTTCAACCTCAGATTTTTAAGAAAAGAACAAACCCAAAGGAAAAATGGGAGAAAGGAAATAATAAAGATAAAAGCAAATAAATAAATTAGGGAACATAAAAGCATGAAAGTAATAAATAAATAACAGGCCTGGTTCTTTTGAAAAGAAACTAATAAAATAGAAAAAAAAAAAAACCTCCTATAAATCGAATCAAGGAAAACTCTGTAAATGTGAAGGTCTTCCCACTTCAAATTCAGGGCTCTTTAATTTTTTAAAGACAGGCAGGCTATTATAATAAGAAAAAAAAGAAAGAAAGAAACAATCTCCACTAAGGTCGCAGGGAGGGGTAGCTACAGAGACTCACAACAGATGTTCCTCTACGGTAGAGCCTGTGGGATTGGGGACACAAAGCTCCCCAGTCTTGGTCGAAGAGCATCCTCATCTCAGGAGACATTTTTGAGGGCTCTGCAGGGGACCGGCCTTCCAGAGGTCCTGAGTGCGTGGAATGAGTGAGGCCCAGTGGCCTCTGCGTCCATTTTACAGATGTGAATCAGAGAGGCAAAGTGACATCCAAAGGGACCCCCCAGCACTGGCCGTCTCTGGGCCCCCTAGAAGAGCCTCTCACCCCATCCTCTATTTCTCTGTTCTTTATTTTCCTTTCTGATGAATTTCTTTCCTGGGTTCTTTCCTTCTTTCTAAGCAAGGAGGCAGAGGTCTCGACAGATCCAAGCAGACCACCGGCAACTGTAATCACCAACAAACTAGTTCAAGGTCCATGGTCTCCTGGAGTCGCTGAGGTCCCTCTCCAAGGGCAGCTACCTTCCCCAACACACACACATCCTCAGCCCTCCTCACAAGGAAATACAATTGTTTGTTTTACCATCCCTTTGATAAAAAGATACTAGGTGGGTTCACAGTTCATATTGCCACACTGATCACTTAAAGTAACTAAGTGTAGAGTTTATTTTAATGGCCAAAGTCATTTTAAAATGATCCCACAAACCATTTTCAACCAACAGTCTCACTAATGTAACATTTTCACTTAACAGAGGCCATTTGGGCTGGGGACGGGGGGGCGGGGTGTTAATGAGATGCTGATATAACTTAGGAGAATGTAGCTCAACCTGGTTCAAGCAAAACAAAACAAAACCAAACCAAAAACAACCAGACTGACTCTCTTGGCTCGGGGCCTCGCTGGACCCAGAGGATGCAACGAGGCTGTCACAGGCCCCTCTAGTTCCCGGGGGTCTGCATTCTCAGAGTGCAGCCAGCCAGGGTGTCCCCCAGGACTTCCAGCAGAGGCCGGAGGACACTCGGGTCGACTTTGTTCTCCAAAGGAAAACAGAGAGCCAGTGCCACCCTACGACAGGTTGTCTGCAAATCTGGAGATTCATGCGGGTGTCCAGTTTCTCCAAACCCGTTCCCAAAGATGCAGGCTGAAGGGTTTAGGGTGTCATGATGTCTGTCACTCACGTTCAGAGAGTTCAGCAAAGAGAAAACACATCAAGGGAGGAGGACAGGTGGAGCAGCCGGCCCGAAGCCATAGCAACAACCCCAGGCTATTCAGATTTCTTTCAATCAGTCTCAGTATTTCCGCTGTGTTTCCATAAGGAAGGGGACAGAGAAGGGGCGCCTGGGTGGCTCCGTCGGTTAAGCGTCCGACTCTCGGTTTCCACTCTGGCCATGATCTCAAGGTTGTGAGATCGAGCCCCACACTGGGCTCCGTGATCCTCAGGGAGTCCGCTTAGGAGTATCTCTCTCTTCCTCTCCCTCTGCCCTTCCCCACTGCCCCCCACCCCCTGCCACAAAAAAATAAAATAAAATAAAATAAGGAAGAAAGGTGTCAGGGCAGTTGCCAGCTCAATCATTTTCAAATAACAGGGGAATAACGCAGATTTTGCCAATGAATGTGGAGTTTAGGTGCATGAACCTGAGGGCCCCTTCTGCAGGTGTGGTGAGCCAGCGGCCCGTGAGGGAGCCCCCTGCACAGTCCCACACAAGGGTCTTGGCAGACAGAGGGGGCCCTGCGTGCCAGGGCCCTGGGCTTCTCCCGGAGCTGTGAGCTTTTCGCCGGCTTGCTGGTCTGCCTACAAGGGACAAGGCGCCACAGCTGTCCAGCTCCAGGCCCTGCCTCTCCCACCCTCCACAGCCTGCCAGACAAGAGGGGGCTTTCTCCCCTGGGGTTTTACATCCAACCCAGGAAGCAGGAAGGAAAAGGGCTCTTCACAATGAGACAGGCCCTTTCTCCTCACAGCAGAATGTGGGTGTGGAGGAGACTTCTATTGTCCAGGGGGAGACAGATGGCGAGGCGGGAGCCATGTGAATGACATACGAAGTGATGGGCTTCGACCTGATCCATAAACACTCCGATTTTTATCAAGGCTTCTTTTGAGAAAGGAGAACAATGCATCAGAAGGAAGCAGCCTGCAGACTGTGGATCCGATAACGCCAGGCACCACTCCCAGCTGGGCCAAGTCTTTGTTTCATGATCTCGGACATCAATTCTACTTCCTCGTTGCCTCAGTTTGCTCATCTGTGAAATGGGGATAGTACCTCCCAACAGGGTTGTGATGATTAAGCAAGTCTCCAAGGGTTCACAAGTTAGGGACTGAATTACAGACCACAGCTCAACTAACCATGTCACCAATGGGAGCTGAGGGCTGACGGCTTCCCATTCTGGCCCCCAGCCCCTATCCTACCACACAATTCCATACTCCCTCAGAGACTACTCCCCACAACCTCACTGCTGGAACACAGGATGTGTTTGTTGAACTCTTTGGGGCTCCTGGGAAGAGACATATCCAGAAGACCATGAGGGAGAGAGCTCAATGCAGTGTCCCATGGAGCCCCCTGTGTCCCGGGCTCCCAATCCCAGGTTCCGACCTCACGGAGAACATGACCCAGACTAATACCACGTCAGATGCATCCACAGCTTTGGAAGCCCCAGGCTGTGCCGACAAGTGCAAGCTAAGACTATCTGTCACGGGAAAGTCTGTGCATGCGTGCGAGTGCACACACACACGCACACACAGAGGAAATATACACAACAGTAAACTGAACTCTCAGAAACACGCTAATCACTCATATCCATCAAGTATTTACCATCTGCAGAGCTCCTTCATGTCCATCCCTCACCTGAGTCTCATATCACTCTGGCAGTCTCCCCACTTGATGCTGAGAAGTAGGTCTTAGCGTTGGCTCCCCATTGTCCCTAGAAGTCACAGATGACTCCTGATCTCTCCCCCACCATGCCTTTCCATCAGGGGGCATTTAACTGCTTCAGAAACACCCTTCCCTGCCCCAGCCCTGGGGACTCATGTGATCACAAATCCTACAGTGGTTTTTATCTGGCTGCTCTGCATGTGTCTCCCCACTGAGCAGCCATGGGCAAGGCGTGTGTCCCCGCCTGCAGGGCTGGAGGCTCCAGAAAGGGGGCAGTGGCCCAGGGGCTGCTGAGGTCCTGCTGCAGGAGTCAGCAAATGAGGGCCTACAAGCCAAATGCCACCTGCCCCCTATTTTTGTACAGCCCTTGAGCTAAGAATGGTTTTTACATTTATAAGTAGTTGGACAAAAAAAAATTTTAAGGGGGATGCTCCTGGGTGGCTCAGTCAGTTGAGTGTCCGGCTCTTGGTTTCAGCTCAGGTCATCATCCCAGGGTCCTGGGATCAAGCACCAGGTCAGGATCCATGCTCAGTCTGCTTGTCCCTCTCCCTCCACCTCTGCTCCTCCCACCACGTGCTCTCTCACTCTCTCTCTCTCAAAGAAATAAATCAGATCTTTTAAAAAATGTTTTAAGGATGAGATTTTGTGGCGTGAGTAAATTTTATGAAATCCAAATTTCAGTGTCCGTAAATAAAGTTTTATTGGAACCCAGCCACCCTTGCTCGTTTAGGTATGGCCTGTGGCGGCTTCCACACTACCACAGCAGAGCCCAGCGGCAGCAACAGGGGCCATGTGGCCCATGACGCCAAAAGTATTTCCTACCTGTCCCGTGGCCGAACAGTTTTGCTGACCCTGCAGTCTCACCCCGTGCCTCTCCCCTCCCTGTATCACCTGGAGGCAGAGTGTCGTTTTCCACCCACTCAGTGCTGGGCTTGGCCAAATGTGTGTGAGCAGATGAGAATGTGAGCAGAAGCCCTAACCATGCGTGTCTGGCTGGCTTAGCTCTCTTGTGCACAAGGAGATCAAGCCTGGGGAAGCCGCCTCTCAGAGGAGCTACTCAGAGGAGCTGATGCGGCCCCAGCTTCCCTAGCTAAACCCCTACTGTCAACCAAACCCCTGGAAGCCTGGGTGAAAAATAAGGGTTTACTGTCAGAGACCACTGAATTTGGGGTGGTTTGTTAAACAGCATCATTGTGGCCGTAGCTGATTGGGACAATCTGTAACAAGAATGAATCATAAAAAGAACTAGTTGTAACGTTGGTTCATTTTTGAAAGACTTCTGCATTCATTTTATCATGGAATCCCCATTTTCTGGGTAATGATAATACGAGAGAGCTGATAATGGCATGGCCCAACCCCTGGGCCTTTGCACTGGCAGTTCCCTGTGTCCCTGCTCTTTCCTGGGGACCCACAACAGCACTCCCTGTCCTCCTCGGGGTCTTCGCTCAAACGATGGTTCTCAGGGAGGCCCTCCCAGTCACTCCCTGGTAAATTGAAACCCCCACCCCGACAGCACTTCCTGCTACCATTCTCTGCTTCTTTTAGCCTCCCAGGACTTATCAACTTCTAATAGGATTTATTTTCTTATTTACTTCATTTCTTTCCTCTCTTCCCCCTCTAGGATGACAGGGCAGAGGTAAGGGCAAGGATATTTATTTTGTTCACTGCTAACCCACGACCCTGATTCTGTTTCTCCTCTCCTTAGGCCCCTCAATCCTTTCCCAGCACACTTGGGGCACACGACCCTCCCTGGTCTGTCCTACCCTCACCCTGTGACCTCTCAGACCTCCTCTTACCCTCACTCACTCTGCTTCTGCCACCCCAGCCTCTTCACTGTTCCTCAAACAAGCCAGGCACACTCTGCCTCAGGGCCTTTGCACTGGCTGTTGCCTCTACCCAGAACACCTTTCCCCCAGATGGGCACATGGCTGCTTTACCACCTTCTCTGGGAGGCCTTCTCTGAATGCCTTCATTTAAACTGTAACCTAGTAGGTACTCAATAAAAATTCATTGAATAAATACAAGGGAGGGAAGGAGATCTGAAGGGAAGGATCGGGACCCAAGAATACTGAAGATCTGTTAGTCTGCTATGAAGAAAACAAACACTCAGGAGATGGACTTTAGGAAAGGTAAGGCCTGAGGCATCTCCATCCAACCAATCTAACAATTTACATTCCCAGGTGGCCTTATCTCCCCACTGCAAACATCCTGAGGCCTCCCCTGCCAACTCAGCTGCCTGGGGGCTTGGTTGCTCTACAGCAAAAAGTAGGAAGCTCTGTGGGTTTTGCACGTGGGGCGAGTGGCTGAGTGACTGGTCCCACACTGTGCTCAACCCCATGCTGTGACTGTGCTGGCGGAGACGGCAGGCCCAGGCCTGGCCCAGACCCAGCGCTAAGTGGGAGGACTCAGGAACCAGAGACAGGGAAGGGCCTTCTGGAGCAGGCAGCTGTGAAGGAGGCGGCGGGTGAGCAGGGCCTCACCCACAGCCTGTGACGTGTGGTCCTGAGCGCCCCGGCCCACCCCTGTGAGAAGAGTTAGTGCTAGGAGGAACAAGGGCCTCAACCTACCTTGCAAGCCTCTGTTTTCTCCTCTGTAAGATGGGCATAACAGAGGATTCCATGGGAGTATGGCCTCGCCATCGCTCAGCAAATGCTAGCTTGTCTCCAGGCACGGCTCTAAGTTCTCCCTACGCACACCCTCACCATCCCCCCCAAGAACTGTGATGGAGGCAGATTCAGTGCCCTCCTCAGATGGGGAAACTGAGGCCTTGCCCCTGGCCTCGGGGTGAGGATCCATTTCACCCTCCTGTCTTCTCCACTCTACTCCAGACAGCCTCGCCTCTCTAAGTCAAGCATACGTAACAGAAGTGCTCACTACAGGCTGTAAAACATTCTGCCCCGAGATGGGTGAAGGCAGAAGGAGGAGTATGACCCCAATAACAGATGGGAGGCCAGCAGGGGCATCTGCATTTGCTGAGGACTGCTCCTGGGGCAGCGCCCAGCTCAGCGGCAGCCCTGGACACCTGGATCCCCAAGAAGACAAAGCACGCATGGTGTCCCCTGGTCACCTGAGAGTCTCACTGGGTGAGTTACACAATCCCCCTGAGCCCCATCAAGAAGGATTGGCCAACTGCCCAGCAAACCTACATACCTCTCCTCCTGGCCCTGAGGAGTAGCTAGCTGCTGTGTTCCAGCCTCCTTTGCTCATGGGTGCAGCTAGCGAACATGTATGGGTGCAGGCGACACCCATCCCACCCAGTTCAGGACCCTGAGGCCTCCTGTGCAACCCTCCACGTTTCCTGCCCATGTCTGCCCATCCGATGTTGACACCCAGGGTGGCTGAAGAGCCATGCATTGAAGGTGGTCAAGCCTCCATCGGCTTAGGTCCCTGAGTGACTGTATGGAACAGGCACGCATTACCCCATCACAGCCACCCATTGAACTCGATGAGAATGAGAAATAAGCTTCTATTGTTTTCAGCCACTGAGATTTGTTTTTATCTGCTAAGGCAAACTAGGATCACCGTGACATACCTACATTCCCCATCTTTCAAATGGGGGTAATACATATGTTCAAAAGTCGTTGAGTGGGTTAAATTAAATGTGATAACATGCCAGCATGCAGGGAATACTCAGTAGACATTTGATTTAATGTTTGATGAATGTCTGAATGAGTCCATGGGGTGGTTTGGCTGGTGCATTAATCAGGAAGGCTTTGGTCTATAAATGGCAGGAGGCTGGGTGAACAGTTGCTGAAACCATACGGACGTTGATTGTTGACTTAGCGAGTCATCTGGAAGTTCTGGAGCAGTTCTGGAGCTCCTCCCTTGGCCCAGCCATGTCAGGCCCCTCCTGCCCTTCCGCTCCGCCATTCTCAGCGTGGTGGCTCTTCATTCTCAGCCTTGCCACTGCGTAGTCCCTGCAGCTCCAGGAGTCCCACGCCCACGCCGTGTTCCAGCTGAGGAAGCAAGAGGCAGAGGCAACACGCTCTCTCCTTGAGAGGCTCTAGCTTTCGCTCTGGGAAGCGGACCTTTTCCCAGAAGGCCCCAGGAGGTGTGCCCTTTCTTCCCATTGGCCAGGCGTGGGTCACGTGGCCATCTTGCCTGCAGGGGAGCCGGCAAGGCGGGGTGGCTACCGGTGAGCCACGCAAGTATCTGCCAGGGACGAGAAGAACGTGAAACGTGGGTCAGAAGCCAGAGAGTGGTCGCACACATGAGATACAGAAAACTTAGCCGCCGTGATCAGAAGAGCAGCAGCTTTGGGGGAAAGGAGGGCCCAGGAAAGACAGGGGCCGGCGGGGGGAGCCGGGCAAGAGCTCAAAGCCCACATGCACAGCCAGACCCAGAGCAGCGGCGGCAGGAGCTGCGGGGGGACCCAGAGGGCCCTCGCCCTGCACCCCCAGAGCGGCACTCGACTATCTTTGGGCGTTAGTCTGAATTCTTTCCGTTGTAAACAACAGATGCCCACTGGACCTGGTCTGAGGCTTCAGGATGACTGGCTGTCTCAGCCACCAAAGAATGCACCGGAAGACCAGACTGAGCTGCATCCCAGATTCAGGGCGTCCTCAGGGCTCCGTCGGTCTCTGTCTGCCCCTGTTTTCTGTTTTCCTCCAAGTTGCTCCTACCTGGAAAGCCTTTCCCCTGGGCAATGTGGCGAAGGTGACTTCCAGCAGCTCCAAGTTACCTTCCTCAGCTTAGAGACCCCAGTGGCAATAGAGGACTTCTGCTTCCCTGTGATTTCGGCAGACATCCTGAGGTTCGCCCCGAGTGACCCATGTGGTCACACAAGCAGCTCTGGGGTGTGGGAGTCCTCAGTGCACAGCTGAGTAATAATCGTCCAGTCGTTGGAGCCTGGAGCCTGATGGGCACTGGGATGGCAGAGCGGGGGACAAAGGCCGGCCATGGTGAAGGGCGGGCTGGTGCCGGTGAGCAATCGCCTAGACTCAAGACAGAGGCATAGGCTACAGGCCGGCAGAACCCACGTGGGAGGCTAACTTTCATGCCCCGTCCCCCAACCTACCTGGGAGTCCCTCCTGCTATGGATGACCACAGCCAGCCAGCCTTGCCGGGTCGCCTGCAGAGAGGGAAGCCCACTGTCTCCTCCCTGCCTTCGCGCCAGCACTGACATGAGTTGTTATTTGCATACCTTCTCTGGCACTGGTGGGCCCCACTTCCAGCCTAGACTCTCCCCAGAGCTCCAGACTTACCTACCTGCCTCCTCAGCACCTGCACTCACATATCCAAGACAAATCTCAGACAATGTGGGGGACACTCAACCCCGACACCCCGACCCCAGTCAACTCCTCCAGCCATCTGTCATTTCGGTGGACAGCAGCTCCATCCTCCTGCTGAGGCCAAAAGTCGGGGACGTCTCCTTTCCTCTCTCTCACACCCACATCTGACTGACCTTGAGGGGATCTTGTTGGCACAGCTCTAAAAATCTGTCCAGAACCCAGCCAGAATTTTCACCTTCTACTGCTGCCACCCTAGCCCGAGTCACTGCCGGCTCTTGCCTGGATGATTAGAGCAGCCCCCTCTCTGCCCGCCCTGCAAACCACAGCCAGAGTGAGCCTTTAACATGTACATCATCAGATAACATCTCTGCTCAGCCCTCCCCAGTGTTCCTCCACCTCATGCCTAAACCCCAGAGGACTTTCAGTGGCTGACAGGGCACTACGCTCTGAACCCCCACCATAACCTCATCCCCCACCACTTTCCCTGTCACTCCATTTCAACACACTGACCTCTATGCTTTTTCTCAAATATGCCAAGAATATGGCTGCCTCAGGACCTTTGCACCATCTACTTGATTGCTCTCCCACCAACAGCTGTCATCTGTGCATGGCTGGCTCTTCTACTGGCACTCAGATCTCTTCTCAAATGTTGATCCTCACCCCTGTGTCTATTGTCTCTCTTCTCTGACCACCAGAGAGCACATAGAACTTGCTTCCACCTTGTAGCAATTTCAAGGAAGGGAGGAGTAGGAGGAAATTGGGAGACGGAGTGTGTACCCAAAAGTGCACCCAACCAGAGCTTGGAGCTACCTGAGAGGGACCAGGTTGCAGCCACTGGCAAACAGCAGGAAGAAACCAGAGACAAATGCCCTGACATCTGTCCCCTTTCACTCCCAGGTCCCACTGCTGCCTCCCACTGGCCACACCCAACTGGAGAGAGCCTGAGCATGTAGTCCAAAAAGTGACCAAAGACAGAGGAGGGTACCCAGAAGGGCAAATGGAGAATATCCTACTGAGTTCACATCCCAGCTCCACCACTTATTAGCTGTGTGAGTTTGGGCAAGTTTCTTAAACTCTCTGTGCCTCAGTTTCCTCATCTGTAGAATAGAGATCATAAAGTGCCTGTCTCACAGAACCGCTTTGAATATTAATGAGCTAAGACAAGTAAATCACTTAGAACAGTACCTGAACATAATAAGTGCCATGTAAAGGTAGCGTTTTTTTAAAAATATTTATTTATTTGAGAGACAGAGCATGTGCAAGCAGTGAGGAGGGGCAGAGGGAGAGAATCCTCAAGCAGACTCCCCACTGAGCCCAACGCGGGGCTCGATCTCAGGACCCTGAGATCATGACCTGAGCCAAAATCAAGAGTCTGAAGCTTAACCGATGGAGCCCCCCAGGGGCCCCAGGAAGGTAGCATTTCTTATTCTGGAAGGGGTAAAACCAACATTAAAAGAGGTCATGGCAGATTGGACCCAATGATCCAACATCATGGTCAGCACCCCTGCTGGGCCTCAGCAGCACCCGCTCTTCCCTTTGAGGACACCTGCGTTTGGCAACCTGTGTCTGTGAAGGGATAAGTGGAGGGTTTTCTGAGCAGCTGGAAGGCAGGTAGCCTAGTTTGTGGTCCTGGCATTGCCATCTTGGGGCCTCAGTTTCCCTATCTGTTCAATGGAGGGCAGAGGGCTGGTAGTGTGTATACCTGTGGCCCTGTCTTCCTCCCGAAGACATCACCTCCACAGTCATTCCCAGGAAGGCTGTGGCTGGTCTCCAAGGCAATGGGGCATCTGAACCACAGGGAGAGTGTGTGAGGGACCACACTGGATCAACACCACTTCGTGGCAATGCTTGGAGACCTCATTCCTGCCTCCACCACATCCCCTCCGTCCAGCATGGCACAGCGACTCCCAGCCAACTCACCCACCTGCCCTGCCTCCCCCCAGCATGGTGGTGGCTGCCTGGGACCCAGGATCAGAGATGGACACCTCTCTCCCATCAACACCCATCTGCCTGGAGCCTCATACCACCAAGTCCTGGGAGGGAGGTCAGGTGCTATTTGCAGATGAGGAAACTGAGGCTCAAAGAATGGTGACTTTGGCCAAGTTCCCTCGGCTTCTTACCTGTCTTCCAAAGCCAAGTCCTTGGGCCTTCATCTGATGGCCAGTGGGACCAGGAGCAAATAGGAGAGGAAGGACAGTGGGCTGAGCTCAGAGCGAGGTTTTCAGACATGTGGATCCCAGAGGTGAAGCAGCTCCAGGTGAGGAAATAGCAGAAGGAAGGCCTAGAAAAATCCTGGCATGTGTACTTACCACTGTGTCCCTCCCAAGCCCATGGCAGACATTGCTAATCAATTAGAACATTCATTTCCTGTTGGGCCAGCCTCAGAATCCTTCTCAACACAGCACTTCAGGCTGCTTCCTCCTGTTGGTTGAAGTGGGTGCTCAAGATGAAACCACTTGAGTCTCAGATCATCATCTGAAGGACAGTGAAGAGTGAGGGAGAACACAGAGGTCTCAGGATCAGGGCAGATGACACCCTGGGGACCAGGGACATGGGTGGAGGCAGACTGTAGCGGGCTGGGAAGTGTGCTGCCCAGCTCTGTCTCCAGGAAGGATTTGCTGCCCAGCTGGGGGCTGGGGTGGCCAGCAGACACTCTCCAGCTCTTCCTTCTTCGGGGTCTGCCTCGGCTGCAGAGTCACCTGGTGTGAGGTGACCGTCTCCCCAGGACAGCCCACATCCAAAAACCCGGCAATATAAAGGCCCAAGCACCTTGGCCGGTCACAGGACAGCTCTGGTGGGCAGTATCCAGTCCCGAACACCCGGCAGGGTGACCGAGGTTTGCGGGGTCTGCACTGCAGTTTGACTTCTCCCTCTGCCCAATTTCTCCCCCTTCCTTATATAATACACACTGAAACCATCTCTGCATCTGCTTCCCGAGCACCCAAGCTGGAGGAGCTGGGGAGCAGGAGCCCAGGTAGTGAGGTGCCAGGCTGCAGAGAGGAGCTGGTGGCCTAGGGTACTTGCATTAGAGCAGGGGAGAGGGAAGGTGGGGCTGTAACTTTCCCAGGAGGAGAGATGCCAAGGAAAACAGAAGGCATCTAGCAGCCAGACCTGCCCTGAGCCAGGCTCAGCCCAGTGGTTTGCCTTGGGCAGGCTGCCATACCATCTGAGCCTCAGTTTTCCCATCTGTGAAATGGAACATTACAGGGATCAAAAGGGATAAGAAAAGTGCTTTGTAAATGCTGCATACCCTCTCCCGATGAGAGCCTGGGGGTGTTGTCATTGTGCCCGGATCCTCCTTTTGCCTCAAGTAGCCAGCAGGACATGGAAACATGTTACCTTCCTGCTCCAGCCTCAGAGTCCCCGACTGCCCACCTCACCATGCAGTCAACAAACACCTGTCAGATGCACCCTGCCCGGTTCCAGGGATTCCAGACAAGGTCCCTGCCCTCGGGGGGCTTTCACTCCAGGAGATAAGTAAGGAAACAGAAAAAATAACCAGGATAACTCAGGCCTCAGTAAGTGCTAGGAAGAAAACAAATCAGAGCAAGGACTCAGGAATGATTGGAGAGGTGAGCCCCATTAGAGAGGGTGGTCAGGAAAGGCCTTTCTGATGTAGTGGCCTTTGAGCTGACACCTGACTACAACCAGAGAGTGATGTGGACATCAAGGGAAACTGAGACTGGCAACCATCATTTCCCCAGCCTATAACTCCTGGAGCCCTGGGGCATCCCAGGGCCTGTGCTGCAAACTGAAAATAAGGAAATGAAGAGTTCCAGGTCCTACGGGCACTCTGAGGTGAGTGGAGGCATCAGGCAAGCAAACAGATTATCATAAGTCAGAGGAGCGTTGCTGTAATAGGTAGGGGCTCAATAAGAGGCCTGGGGGGCAGTGGGAGCCCAGGGGAGGAGGCAACTCCCCAGCTCCAGGGCGGCGGAGGGGGTGGTCAGGGAGGGCTTCCTGGAGGAGGTGAGGTAGTGTGCTCCAGAGAAGAGAGGAAAGGGCACGCTCAAGAACCTGGAGATGACACCTGTAATAGCAAAATCCTTGGGCTTTTGCACTCCACAGGGACTAACTCATTAACCTTCTGTTATGGACTGAATTGCATCCCCCCAAATTCTTATGTTGAAACCCTAACCCCTGATGTGACTATATTTGGACATGGGGCCTATAGGAGTTAATGGAGGGTTAGATGGGGTCATAGGGTGGGGCCCTGATCCCATAGGACTGGTGTCCTTACAAGAAGAGATACCAGAGAGCTCGCACTCTCTCTCCCTCGATCCACGCTCACACTCCAAGGGAAGGCCAGGTGAGCACACAGCAAGATGGCAGCCATCTGCAAGACAGGAAGGGAACCTCACCAGAAACCCACCATGCTAGCACCCCGCTCTGGGACTTCCAGCCACAGAAGTCTGTGGGGGTTGCCCAAGACACCTTCAAGCCAGCACCAAGAGGAGGCAACTGTTTGCATCCTCCCTTTACAGATGGAGCAACTAAGGCCTGGAGGCCCCAAGTAACTTGCCTGTGGTCCCCCAGCTGCAGGTGCGAGTCACCCTCCCCCTCCGTGCTGTAATTACACATGGCCCCGACAGTGTATACCTGCACAGGTTTTGTGCCTCCCCACCTCCTTTCTTTCCTTCTAGTTCTGGCCCTGGCCCTGGCCTGTTCCTGAGAGCCACGGGGGACCATGAGAAGAATCCCAGAACATTACTCAGGCAGCTGGAAGGCAGGGGATGGATTCTTCCGGAAGGAACTCAGGGCTTCCCAGCTTGTCCAAGCAACCCTGGGACCAGAACTCCAGGGCCTCTCCTCTCTCTGGGACCTGTGACTGCCCCATCCCAAGTGAGGGACATAGAGACCCAGCCCTGAGGCACCTGCCACAAGGAAAGTGGATTGCTCATCTCCCACAGCTTTGAGCTTCTCAGCCCCTACCCTACCCCTGCTGCCTCCGCACATGGACCCCTTCCTTGCCCCAGCCCCCGTCCAGCTCTGAAGTGACAGCCAGCCTTAAAAGCTCCCGAACTAGATGCATATCTCTGCCTGGATATTCAGTTAGGAAACATCTGAGCATCAGAGAGCAGACTCTCAAGGGAACCCCAGCCCCTTCCTAGCCTGCTTAGAAAGGGGTATGAAATGACTCTGCTGTTCATCGATGGATGAATGGAAAAACTCAGACAATGGAATGTTATTCAGCCTTGAAACAGAAGTCTGACACACGTTATAACATGGAAGCACCCTGAGGACTTCATGCTAAGTAACATAAGCCAGTCACAAAAGGATAACTACTGTATGATTCCACCTACATGGGGTATCTAGAATCACCGAATTCATAGACAAAGTAGGATGGTGGGTGCAGAGGATGGGGCACTGAGTTTCCATTTGGGGAGATGAAACAGTTCCGGAGACGATGCTGGGGATGGCTGGGCAACAGTAGGAGTGTGCTTCATGCCCCTGCACTGCACACTTACAAATGATGAAGTGCTAAATCTTACGTTATGTGTATTTTACCACAATAACATACGGCAAACAAAACACAACAGACTCCGGGCAGGGGAGGAAGGGGGATGAGCTTCATGCTCCGGAGGCATGGGGAGTGTGAAGGCAGAGCTTGGTGGGTGGGTTTCCTGCCCTCACCAGCAAAGCAGGTGCCCCTTCCCTATGGAGGGAGAAGAACACGATATGGGGGAGGGGAGCTGGAGGCTGCAGGAAGGCGGGGCCTCCGAAGGGGAGGAGTCAGGAGCTCGGCATCACTCTGCACCTCTTCCCTCACTGGGCAGTGGGAGCAGCTCCTCTGATCCGGACAGATTGCCCACTGCTTTACTGATGGCTATGTCTAATCCCCACCACACCCTGCAAAGCAGGAACCGAGAGGTACAGATGAGGAAACTGGGTTCGGAGAGGTGAAATGATGCCCAGTTTACACGGCAGGTGTGTGGAGAAGTGAAGAGTCCATCCAGAACCTACGCTTGCCACTGTTCTGCTGTGCTCCCTGGGGTGGCAGCTTCCAGTCCTAGAAGGGCCTGGAGGTCAGGTCCTGGGGCGCACAGGTGGTGCAGCCTAGCGTTCCCTCAGAGATATGCTCACAAAGTAGCATGACAAGCTTACCCCTCCAGGTGGTGGGGCAGGGGGGACTAGCACAGCATGGGACCCTTGTGTTAGAATTGACCGCTGGGAAAAAAAAAAAGAATTGACCGCTGGGATCCCTCTTCTCCGGGAGGAACCTCAGCTTCTTCCATCTGTGCTTCTTCACTGCCTCCCTGGCCGTAGGTAGTTGGTCCAGGTGCAGAGAGCTGGGGTGGCCATTCAATCATTTCTAATGTCAGGAGTCTTGAGCAGCAGGAGACATTGGGATCCGTATGAGGAGACACTGAAGATAATGTTCAGAAAGAAGCAAAGACCCCCCCCCAAAAAAATGCCCCCAAAATGTGTATGATTGGGGTTAGAATGTGGAAAAATTTAAAGCTCAAATAACAATAGCTTAAAAGCAATGGAATGAATTTCTCTGTCAGGTACATTGTCCCAGGCTGGGATGGCGGCTGGCATGCTGGCTCCTTCTCCCTGATACTCACTCTTTTCACGTGGCTTCCACCCCCTAGTGCAAGCTCCAGCCATTGCATTCACATTCTGGCCACCTGAAAGGAGTGTGGGGAGTTTTACTGACCCACTCCCCAGTGAACCTGCTAAAACTTATAAAACAGAACAAGACACTCTAAAGGCTCCGGAAATGGTCATAATGGCAAACAGCAAATAAAGAAATATTTATGCAAGGAAATCTATGAAAATTTGGTAAGAAAGGTGAGAGTACGCGGTATCCCTCCACCATCCCACATGAGTGAGGCAGAGACTCCACTCCAGACGTCTATAGCTAAGAACACAGTGCTTCCTGTCCCCCAGCTCCTATTCAGAGGGCGTTCTTGTCAGGAGGAGCTTAACTTCAACAATTCTCATCCTGTCCCCAGCTACCTGTTGCTGAGACTTAGTCCCAACTGACTATGGTCAAGAGGTGGGTGTTCTCTTCTTCCATTCAACCCCTAAAAATTAAACAATAGCAATAACAAACCCTGGAGTATGGAAGTGAGCAGTACAATGTATTATCTAAAATGTCCAATTTCCAGCCAAATAGATAGATAGATAGATGGCAAAGATATAAGAAAGTATGACCCCTACGCCAGTAAAAAAAAGCAAACAATCCAAATTGCCTGTGAGAGTGACCAGATGTCAGATTTAATAGAAGACTTCAAAGTAGCCATTATAACTATATTCATAGAACTATGGGGAAGCATAATTAAAGAAGTAAAGGAAAGTATGCTGACAATGCTGCATCAAGTAGATAATATCAATAAAGAGATAGAAGTTATTTTAAAAGACCAAATGGAAGGAATGGAGATGAAAATTAGAATAACTGAAACTTAAAACTCACTAAAAGGGCTCAAAGTAAATGGGAACTGGCAGAATAAAGAATTAACAAACTTGAAGATACATCAATAGAGATTATGCAAGAGCAGAGACAAAAAAAGAATGAAGAAAAATGAACAGTCTCAAAGAAATGTGGCACACCATCAACTGCATCAATATAAACATAATGGCATTGCCAGAGTATGAGAGAGAGAAAGGGGCAGAAAAAATAGTTGAAGAAATAATGGCAGAAACTTCCCGAATTCATTGAAAACCAATAACTTACACATCCAGGAAGCTCAATGAACTACAAATAGGATAACGGTAAAAACATACACCATAGTAAAAATGCAGAAAGTCAAAGACAAGAAATCTTGAAAGCATCAAGAGAAAGATGACTTTGTCACTTACAAAGGAACTTCAATAAAATTAAAAGTTGACTTCTGGGGAGGGGGGAAAGATGGCAGAGGAGTAGGGGACCCTATTTCAACTGGTCCCCAGAATTGAGCTGGATACCTACCAGACCATTCTGAGCACCCACGAAACCAGCCTGAGATGTAAGAAGATCTGGATCTCTACAAACAGAATATCGCAGGCAGTTGGTTTTGAGGTACGAAGTGGAGAGCCGTGATTCTGTGGGCAGATATCGGAGGATAAATGGCAGCAGGAGGGTGACTGGCCGTGGGGATCCTACACCGCCGGTGAGCGACAGCCTCACGCGCTGCGGACGGGCACAGACTCGCAGACCGGTAGCATCGGGAAGGAACTTTAGGGCAGCCCCCGGGGTGGAAAACCAGACCGGTGGGATTGCGCGCACGTGAACTGCAGCACCCCCGGACAGAAACCGGAGTGACGGTTGCACACACGGGAACTGCAGCCCTGCCCCGGACAGAAACCCGGAGCGACAGTCGCGTGTACGCGAACTGCAGCCTCCGAGACGGAAACCCGGAGCGCCAGGGTCCCGCCAGTGAACTGCAACCTCCGGGGTGGAAACCCTGAGAAGCGGAGTCTTGCGCAGGCGAACTGCAGTCCCCAGGACAGGACCCCAAGTGCTGGAGTCGCCGTGCGAACTGGGAGTGGCTGGCGGTTTTAGAAGCACAAAGGGCAGAGACGTGCCCGACCTGGAGGCAGGACTGGGAGCGCTGCGGAGGGGCGAACAACCCAGGCCGCTGCAGTTTATAGCAGCACAGACAGAAACAGAGGCAGTGTGGCCTGGAGAGCTCACTGAAGAACAGACTGAGGTCTCTCTGCTCTGAGGCAGAGGGTTGGAAATGGTCTCTTCTGCTCTGACTCGCAGAAGAGACGCAGAAAGCCGCCAGGGAAAGCCGCCAGAGAACAAAAGCCCCCAAAACTGGTTTTCACTGAGCCCATCCCCCACCACAGGGGGGCAGGGCAACTCTGTCCAAACAGGACTGCCCCGAGTAACAAAGGACAGGCCTCTCCCCCAGAAGACAGGCTGGGAAAACAAGAGGCCAGCAACCCTAAGGTCCCTAGAAAACAGGTGCATCTTGCTTGGGTTCTGGTCAATAATTTCGACTCTATACATTCCCTCAAACACCCATCAACAGAATGACTAGGAGGAGGAGCCCCCAAAACAGAAAAGACTCAGAGATTATGACTTATGCTGCAGATTTACAAATGGATGCAGATATAACCAAGATGTCCGAGATGGAATTCAGGCTAGCAATTGTGAAGACAATGGCTAGAATGGAGAAATCAATTAATGGCAACATAGAGTCTCTAAGGGCAGAAATAAAAGGTGAATTGGCAGAACTTAAAAATGCTATCAATGAGGTCCAATCCAATCTAGATAATCTAACAGCTAGGGTAACTGAGACAGAAGAGAAAATAAGCGACCTGGAAGACAATATAATAGATAAAAAGGGAAAAGAGGAGGCCAGGGAAAAACAACTCAGAATCCATGAAAATAGAATCAGAGAAATAAGTGACACCATGAGGTGTTCCAATGTCAGAATAATTGGAATCCCGGAGGGAGTGGAGAGAGAGAGAGGGCTAGAAGATGTATTTGAGCAAATCGTAGCTGAGAACTTCCCTAATCTGGGGAATAAAACAAACATTTGAGTCCTAGAGGTAGAGAGGACCCCTCCTAAGATCAAGGACAACAGGCCAACACCCTGGCATGTAATAGTAAAACTTGCAAATCTTAGAACCAAGGAAACCATCTTAAGGGCAGTTAGGGGGAAGAGATTCCTTACATACAGAGGGAGGAACATCAGAATAACGTCAGACCTATCCACAGAGACCTGGCAAGCCAGAAAGGACTGGCAAGACATATTCAGGGTACTAACTGAGAAAAACACACAGCCAAGAATACTTTATCGGGCAAGGCTTTCATTTAGAATGGATGGAGAGATGCAGAGCTTCCATGACCGGCAGAAGTTGAAAGAATATGTGACCACTAAGCCGGCCCTGCAAGAAATATTAAGGGGGGTTCTATAAAAGGAGAAAGACCCCAAGAGTGACCTACAACAGAAATTTACAGGGACAATCTATAAAAACAACATCTTCACAGGCAACATGATGACAATTAATTCATATCTTTCAATAATCACTCTCAACATGAATGGCCTAAACGCTCCCATAATATGGCACAGGGTTGCAGATTGGATAAAAAGACAGGACCCATCCATATGCTGTCTACAAGAGACTCATTTTGAACCTAAAGATACATCCAGACTGAAAGTGAAGGGATGGAGATCTATCTTCCATGCCAGCGGACCTCAGAAGAAAGCTGGGGTAGCAATTCTTATATCAGACAAATTAGATTTTAAACTAAAGTCTGTAATAAGAGACACAGAAGGACACAATATCATTCTTAAAGGGTCTATCCAACAAGAAGATCTACCAATTGTAAATATCTATGCCCCCAACATGGGAGCAGCCATCTACATAAGCCAACTGTTAACCAAAATAAAGAGTCATATTGATAACAATATGTTAATTGTAGGAGACCTCAATACTCCACTCTCGGCAATGGACAGATCATCTAAGCAGAAAATCAACAAGGAAACAAGAGCTTTGAATGATACATTGGACCAGATGGATCTCATAGATATTTACAGAACATTCCACCTTAAAACAACAGAACACTCATTCTTCTCGAGCGCACATGGAACTTTCTCCAGAATGGACTATATACTGGGTCACAAATCAGGTCTCAACCGATACCAAAAGATTGAGATTATTCCCTGCATATTCTCAGACCACAATGCTCTAAAACTGGAACTCAATCACAAGAAAAAATTTGGCAGAAATTCAAACACTTGGAAGCTAAAGACCACTCTGCTCAAGAATGTTTGGGTCAACCAAGAAATCAAAGAAGAACTTAAACAATTCATGGAAATCAATGAGAATGAAAACACATCGGTCCAAAACCTATGGGATACTGCAAAGGCGGTCCTAAGGGGGAAATACATAGCCATCCAAGCCTCACTCAAAAAAATAGAAAAATCCCGAATTCACCAACTAACTCTACACCTTAAAGAACTAGAGAAAAAGCAACAAATGATGCCTAAGCCATGCATTAGAAGAGAAATAATTAAAATTAGAGCAGAAATCAATGAATTAGAAACCAGAAACACAGTAGATCAGATCAATGAAACTAGAAGTTGGTTCTTTGAAAGAATTAATAAGATAGATAAACCACTGGCCAGACTTATCCAAAAGAAAAGAGAAAGGACCCAAATTAATAAAATTATGAATGAAAGGGGAGAGATCACAACTAACACCAACGAAATAGAAACAATTATTAGAAATTATTATCAGCAACTATATGCCAGTAAACTGAGCAATCTGGATGAAATGGAGGCCTTCCTGGAAACCTATAAGCTGCCAAGACTGAAACAGGAAGAAATGGACAACCTGAATAGGCCAATAACCAGTAACGAGATTGAAGCAGTGATCAAAAACCTCCCAAAAAACAAGAGTCCAGGGCCTGATGGATTCCCTGAGGAATTCTACCAACCATTCAAAGAAGAAATAATACCTATTCTATTGAAGCTGTTTCAAAAAATAGAAACAGAAGGAAAACTTCCAAACTCATTCTATGAGGCCAGCATTACCTTAATCCCCAAACCAGGCAAAGACCCCATCAAAAAGGAGAATTTCAGACTGATATCCCTGATGAATATGGATTCCAAAATCCTCAACAAAATCCTAGCTAATAGGATCCAACAATACATTAAAAGGATCATCCACCACGACCAAGTGGGATTTATCCCCGGGATGCAAGGGTGGTACAACATTCGTAAATCAATCAATGTGATAGAACACATTAATAAGAGGAGGGAGAAGAACCATATGGTCCTCTCAATTGATGCAGAAAAAGCATTTGACAAAATGCAACATCCTTTCCTGATTAAAACTCTCCAGAGTATAGGGATAGAGGGAACATTCCTCAAGCTCATAAAATCCATCTATGAAAAACCCACAGCGAATATCATCCTCAATGGGGAAAAGCTGAGAGCCTTTCCCTTAAGATCAGGAAAATGTCAAGGGTGCCCACTCTCACCACTGTTGTTCAACATAGTACTAGAAATCCTAGCAACAGCAATCAGACAACAAAAAGAAATAAAAGGTATTCAAATTGGCAAAGAAGAAGTCAAACTCTCTCTTTTCGCAGACGACATGATACTTTATGTGGAAAGCCCAAAAGACTCCACCCCCAAATTACTAGGACTCATCCATCAATTCAGTAATGTGGCAGGATACAAAATCAGGGCACAGAAATCAGTTGCTTTCTTATACACTAACAATGCAACTGTAGAAAGAGAAATTAAAGAAACGATTCCATTTACAATAGCACCAAAAACCATAAGATGCCTCGGAATAAACCTAACCAAAGAGGTAAAGGATCTATACTCTAGGAACTACAAAACACTCATGAAAGAAATTGAAGAAGATACAAAAAGATGGAAAAATATTCCATGCTCATGGATCGGAAGAATAAACATTGTTAAAATGTCTATGCTACCCAGAGCAATCTATACCTTCAATGCCATCCCGATCAAAATTCCAATGACATTTTTCAAAGTGCTGGAACAAACAATCCTAAAATTTGTATGGAATCAGAAAAGACCCCGAATCCCCAAGGAAATGTTGAAAAAGAAAAACAAAGCTGGGGGCATCACGTTGCCTGATTTCAAGCTATATTACAAAGCTGTGATCACCAAGACAGCATGGTACTGGCACAAAAACAGACATACAGCCCAATGGAACAGAATAGAGAACCCAGATATGGACCCTCAACTCTCTGGTCAAATAATCTTTGACAAAGCAGGAAAAAACATGCAATGGAAAAAAGACAGTCTCTTCAATAAATGGTGCTGGGAAAATTGGACAGCCACATGCAGAAGAATGAAACTCGACCATTCTCTAACACCATTCACAAAGATAAACTCAAAGTGGATGAAAGACCTCAATGTGAGACAGGAATCCATCAAAATCCTAGAGGAGAACATAGGCAGTGACCTCTTTGACATCGGCCACAGCAACTTCTTTCAAGATACATCTCCAAAAGCTAGTGAAACAAAAGCAAAAATGAACTTTTGGGACTTCATCAATATAAAAAGCTTCTGCACAGCAAAGGAAACAGTCAAACAAAACAAAGAGGCAACCCACAGAATGGGAGAAGATATTTGCAAATGACACTACAGATAAAGGGCTGGTATCCAAGATCTATAAAGAACTTCTCAAACTCAACACCCAAAAAACAAATAATCAAGTCAAAAAGTGGGCAGAAGAGATGAACAGACACTTCTCTGAAGAAGACATACAAATGGCTAACAGACACATGAAAAAATGTTCATCATCATTAGCCATCAGGGAAATACATATCAAAACCACACTGAGATACCACCTTACACCAGTTAGAATGGCCAAAATGGACAGGGAAAGAAACAACAAATGTTGGAGAGGTTGTGGAGAAAGGGGAACCCTCTTACACTGTTGGTAGGAATGCAAGTTGGTACAGCCACTTTGGAAAACAGTGTGGAGGTGCCTCAAAAATTTAAAAATAGAGCTACCCTATGACCCAGCAATTGCACTACTGGGTATTTACCCCAAAGACACAGATGTAGTGAAAAGAAGGGCCATATGCACCCCAATGTTCATAGCAGCAATGTCCGCAATAGCCAAACTGTGGAAAGAGCCGAGATGCCCTTCAACAGATGAATGGATAAAGAAGATACGGTCCATATATACAATGGAATATTACTCAGCCATCAGAAAGGATGAATACCCAACTTTTACATCAACATGGATGGGACTGGAGGAGATAATGCTAAGTGAAATAAGTCAAGCAGAGAAAGTCAATTATCATATGGTTTCAATTATTTGTGGAACATAAGGAATAACATGGAGGACATTAGGAGAAGGAAGGGAAAAATGGGCGGGGGGAATCGGAGGGAGAGATGAACCATGAGAGACTATGGACCTGAGAAACAAACAGGGTTTTAGAGGGGAGGGGGGAGGGGGGATTGGTTAGCCTGGTGATGGGTATTAAGGAGGGCATGTACTGCATGGAGCACTGGTGTTATACGAAAACAATGGATCGTGGATCACTATATCAAAAACTAATGATGTATTGTATGGTGACTAACATAACATAATAAAATTTTTTTAAAAAAAAAGTTGACTTCTGAACAAAAACTATGGAGGCAGAGGCAAGAGAATAATATATCCAAAGTGCTTGAAGAAAAAACTGCCCACCAAGAAACCTGTCCAGCCAAGCTATCTTTCTAAAATGCAGGTGACTTTTCAAGATGAACAAAAAGCAAGAGAATTTGTTGTTATTAGACCTGATTGACAAGAACTACTAAAGAAAGTTCTATAGGGTGAAAGCAAATAACCCCAGATAGTAATTTAAACACACACACACACACACATTAGTAAAAGTAATTATGTAATTATAAAAAATAGTATACATTTTCTCATAACTGATTTTAAAAGCAATTGTATAAAATAGTACGTATATAATATTGGGTCTTTGACATGGAGAAATGTAATAATATCATGTGTAATATATGCATCAATAACAGCAACCCTAACCCTGAGTCTGACCCTAACCCTAACTTTAAATTACTTTAAATGTATATGGATTAAGCACAGAGTGGCAGAATGAATTAAAAACAGGATCTTACAATCTAAAAAAGTAAAACGCATAAAACCAGAGAGTTAAACAATGACTGTCAAGGATGGGAGGATAGGGGAAAAGGGGAGACGTTGGTCAAAGGGTACAAACTTTCAGTTATACAATGAATAAGTTTATGGTGACTATAGTTAATAATACTGTATTGAATACTGGAAATCTGCTAACAAAGTAGATTTTAATTGTTCTTTGCCACACACACACACATAATGGTAACGGTGAGGTAACTTGATTGTGATAATTATTTCACAATATATGTATATTAAATCATCACATTGTACACTTTTTAAAAATCACATTGTACAAGCTAAATATTTACAATTTTTATTTGTCAGTCATATCTCAATAAAGCTCAGGGGGAAAAGAAGAAGAAATATAAAATATTAAATGTTCTATTAAACTATTAGAGAAATTGAAAGTATAAGTAAAAATCTTTCACAAAGTACATTTGAGACCTAGATGGCTTCGCCAATAATTTTTACTAGAAATTTAAATCCAGAGATGAGGGGAAAAAAGGACCACTTCACAACCTGTTTTATGAGGAGAATATGATTGATATCAAAACCCAGAAAGACATAATGAAAAAGGAAATATCACTTAAGAAAATAAATGGAAGGGCACCTGGTGGCTCAGTCAGTTAAGTGTCTGCCTTCAGCTCAGGTCATGATCCCCTGGGATCAAGTCCCGCATAGGGCTCCCTGCTCAATGGGGAGCCTGATTCTCCCTCTGCCCACCGCCCCCCCCCCCCACTCTCTCTCTCTCTCTCTCAAAAATAAATAAATAAAATTTTTTTAAAAAGAAAATAAATGGAAAATATCCTGACTCAAACATTAGCCAATCAAATCCAGTGACGTATCAATCACAGCAACTCAAATTTATTACAAAATTTGTAGGTTGGTTTAACATCTAGAAGTCACCATATTAACAGAATAGAGTAGAAAAAGCATATAATTATCTCCAAAGATGAAGAAAAATTGATTACATTTAACATATATTCATTAATTTTTAAATCTTACCAAGGTAGGAATAGAATGAAACTTTCATAATCTGAAAAAGGAAATATATAGAAACATATAGCAAGCATCATATTTAATGATGAAATATTGAACTCTTTCCCCTTTGAGATCAGGAATCAGTCAAAGGGACTCACTATCACCACTTCTATTTGGCATTTTATCAGAGATTCTAACCAGTGCAGCAAGGCAAGGAAAAGAGAAGGAATAAAAAAGAACTAAAACTGGAATTGAATTAATACAACATATATATATAAATCTACTGAGTTTCTACAGATAGTAACAAACTGAAAATAGTTTTTTTAAAGAAGCCACTAATGCCAGCATCAATAAATATCAAATACTTACAAATAAAACCAAAGAAAACCTAAATAAATGAAGATATATATCATATTCATGGATCGTAAAATTCAATATTGTAAAACTGTAAATTCTTTCCTTTTTTTAAGATTTTATTTATTTATTTGAGAGAGAGAAAGAGAAAGCACAAGCAGGGGGGAGGGGTGGAGGGAGAGGGTGAAGCAGGCTCCCCACCGAGCAGGGATCCCAATGTGGGGCTCAATCCCTGAGATCATGAACTGAGCCGAAGGCAGACGCTTAACCGACTGAGCCATCCAAATGCCCCAAAATGTAAATTCTTTCGAATTCCTGTGTAGCTTCAAAGCAGTCCTAACCAAAATCCCAGCAGGTTTTTTGTGGAAATTAGCAAGCTGATTCAAGTATTTTTTTGGAAGAGCAAACGGCCAGGAATAAGGAAGACAATCTTGAAAAAGAAGAACAGGGGCGCCTGGGTGGCTCAGTCGTTAAGCATCTGCCTTCGGCTCAGGTCATGATCCCAGGGTCCTGGGATCGAGCCCCACATCGGGCTCCCTGCTCCGCGCAAAGCCTGCTTCTCCCTCTCCCACTCCCCCTGCTTGTGTTCCATCTCTCACTGTGTCTCTCTCTGTCAAATAAATAAATAAAATCTTTAAAAAAAAAAAAAAGAAAAGAAAAAGAAGAACAAAGTAGGAGAACTTGTTCTACCAATTATCAGGAAGTTATAAAGCTACATTGCTTAAGACAACACAGTTCTGTGCAAGGTTATGTAATCAAATAGACCAACGAAGGAGAAGAGACTTCCAGAAACATAGATCAGATGCTCAATTTATTGTTTTAAAACAGTTAACAACTCAGAATGGGGTGTGGGGAATTATTTTTAATAAATATAAATAAAGTTGTTGGTTATCCATGGTTTTCCATGAGGAAAATATTAAACTGATCCCTGCCTCCCACCATATATAAGAAAATCAGGTCAGGTGGAATTGTAGATCTAAATATGAAAGGTAAAACGATAAAGCTTCTGGAAGATCATATAAAGAGAATATGTAATCTCAGGGTCAAAAAAATCTCTTTTCAATAAGATACAAGAAAACCTAACCTTAAAGAGAAACACAGACATATTGGAATGCATGGAATACATGTTATATATGTGAATATATATTTTTATATATTATACATATTATATGAATGTTATTTATATTGTGTATAAAAATACATAGGTGGGATACATATTGGAATATATTAAGTTAAAATGTCTAGAATAAGAAATTCTAGACATCAAAGACACCCTTTAAAAAGTTGAAAGGCAAGCTACAGAATGGGAGAAGGTATTAGTGACGTCTAACAGATAAAGGCTCACATCCAGAATAGGAAAAGTACTCCCACCCACATTTCAATAAGAAAGACAGAAAACTCAAAAGAAACATGGGCAAGAAACTTGAACAAGGGCTTCACAAAAGAGAATATCCAGAAGATCTACAAACACATGAAAAATAATTGGTAATTATGGAAATGCAAATTCAAACCACAATGAGATAGCTACTTTTACACATGCATGAAAATAGGTTAGAATTTAAAGTTCTGGCAAAATTAAGTGTTGGCATGATGTGGAATAATAGTAATTCTCACATTCTGCTGGCAAAACTGTGAATGGACACAACTCTTGGAATCCAGTTTAGCATTATCCACTAAAGTCGAAGACAAGCATACTGTGTGACCCAGCAATTCCACTCCAAATTTGTTCCCAAATAGAAATGCATGCACATGTACGAAAGAGTTCACAGCAGCACGTGAAGTGTTCAAGACAGGTGGGAAAATGTTCAGAGCTGCATTGTTCAAAATAGCTCCAAACTGGAAATGAGCCACATGTCCATGAACAAGAAAATGGAAATGTAAGCTAAAGGGCATTTACAAAGAAATACCACACAGCAAGAAAAATGAACAAGCAGCTATACAACAGCATGGATGAATATCACAAACAATGCTAAATGGAAGATGCCAAACAAAAAGGAGACAAACCGCATGATTCCATTTATATTTTTTAAAAACCACAGAATGATGCAAACATGTTCTAGGGATGTAAGCTTCATGCAGTGATAAAACTATTTTAAAAAGAGAGAGAGGAAATAATTACCATAAAGTCAGAATAGTGGTCCTTTGGGAGGAGGACAGAGAAGGAAAGGATTAAGAAGGGCACAAAGGGATTTCTGATACTTAGAGTGTTCAATTTTCTGCCATGACTGGTGGCTCTCTGGGTATTTGCCTTGTGGTAACTCACTCCCCATGTACATTTCTGTTTGGTACAATTTTCTGTATGTGTTCAAAATTCATGATGAAAAAATTATTTTAACTACTTCTGTTTCTTTGGCCCTGATATATTCATATTCACATGGACTCTTAACTCTTACACTCTTTAAAGTACAATGCTAGCAGGTGGCTGTTATCCTTTTCCAGATAAGGAAACCGAGTGTGGGCCAGGGCACGGGGGAGAGGGCATGACCATGCTCAGGGGTAGAGCAGCAACAAAACATTCAGTCACATCTGATCTTTTGCTTTACACAATTAATTTGTTGGGGGGAGAAGAGAGGTGCAAATCACGTTTTTGTAAATTGATTTCATCTCATTTAAAATGCACTGGAGAGCCTGCCACTTCAGGAAACCCCAGAGTGTATTCATTTGTTAATTGATTCAGCAAATGTTTATCAAGTGCCTATCTTATTCACAGAACTGTGAACCCCATTGAAACCTCAAAGGCTTGCCTTTTAATTTTCTTAATGGTGTCTTTTGATGTATAGAATTTTTTCATTTTTTAAAAGAGATTTTATTTATTTATTTGAGAAAAAGAGAGAGAGAGTGCGAGTGAGCACAAGCAGGGGTGAAGGAGGCTAGAGAGAGAAGCAGGCTTCCCGCTGAGCAGGGAGCCGGACGGGGGGCTTGATCCCAGGACCCTGGGATCATGACCTGAGCTGAAGGCAGACGCTTAACTGACTGAGCCACCCAGGTGCTCCTAGAATTTCTTCATTTTAATTTAATATATTGCAACATGTATCCCACATAAATGTATATTTTACATATGTAAAATGTATTCCATATGTATTTAATGCCTTCCAGTATGTCAGTGTTTTAAGGTTAGGTTTACTTTATTATTTAAATTTTCTCATAAAAATACTTTTTTTTCAGTGGCACCTAGGTGGCTCAGTTGGTTGAGCATCAGACTCTTGGTTTTGACTCAGGTCATGATCTCAGGGTGGTGAGATGGAGCCCTGTGTCAGGCTCGGTGCTCATCAGGGAGTCTGCATGAGATTCAGTCCCTCTCGCTCTGCCCTTGCCCCCTCTCATGTACTCTTCTCTCTCTGTCTCAAATAAATAAATCTTGAAAAAAAATATTTTTTCATAAACAAACACTGCCTTAATTTATTAGTTATACAAGTCTATATTTTCAAATATTGATACATTTTGGGCGCCTGGGTGGGTGGCTCAGTCGTTAAGCGTCTGCCTTCGGCTCAGGTCATGATCCCAGGGTCCTGGGATCGAGTCCCACATCGGGCTTCCCGCTCTGCGGGAAGCCTGCTTCTCCCTCTCCCACTCCCCCTGCTTGTGTTCCTGCTCTTGCTATGTCTCTCTCTGTTAAATAAATAAAATCTTAAAAAAAAAAAATATTGATACATTTTAACTTTTTACTGTTTATTTTTCCTTATTCCAACAGTAGCACATGTTCTGCAAAACTGTAGAGCATTTAGAAAATAGGGGGAAACAAAAAGAAGAAAGGAAAACCACCTGTATCCTACCCACCCAGAGATAACCCTTGTGAACATTTTGGTCTATGTCTCTCTGATAGTTCTTTTCTATGCATGTATATATTTTTCTAACCAAAATGGAATCATTTTAAGTTTCTTTTTAACTTTAATTTTTTTTTATTTTGAACATCTAATTGAAATTTATCCAGGAAAACAGAGACAAGTATCTCAAATACATGAGCCATCCCACTCCTGATTTGGGTGGGAGGACTACAGATGTCAGGCACAGATTAGGGACACATCACATGCACATGCCGGGGTGACTGGGTATCCCTTTCCTAGGACACTGTCTCAGGAGTGACCTCATTGTGCACCCACCCCCAGATGACTTCCATCATCACTGTCAGCTGAGCACAGCACTGGGTCTGTGCAGAGACTCAAGTCCCCACTACTGGAGAGACCCAAAGAACTACATACAGTTACAAGACAACTGCCAGTAAGAATATACAGACAGCTCTCTCCAGATCACCTTTGAGATTTCACCAAAATTCTCCTCCAGCCTTTGGGTAACATGGTTCTCTGTTGATTCAAGTCTCACTACCAGAATTTCAACACATTCTGCTTATAATCCTATGGATATATTCTATTGTATGAAAGCCTACACTACCAACCCAGGTTGCTGGCAGGACCTCAATACTTTTCAAAGAATAGAAAATTTGGTAAGTTGCACCTACCAGAAAGAGATGATGTCTGGCCAGAACACTGCTGTCTGGAGTAGAGCTGTCCTTGTCCTCTCCAAAGGCAAGGCACTGGTGGGGGAAAGCAAATACAGGGCATGAGGGAGAGAAGGGGGCCGATGACAAATGACTCCCCAAGATAGTGAGGTCTTGATCAATGATCAATATCAATGATCCAGAACCAAGCCAACACCATCAGAGAGTAAGCTTGAGTTACCAGGACAAAAAGGAGGAGCCAGGAGAAAGACAGATTTCAAGAACTTGATCTAACATCTGAAATCCAGGAATTACCACTGGGGGAGAGAGGTAGTCATCAAGGTGATCTTCATAACCCTTTTCAGGAGAAATACGGCATGTTAAGACCCAAGAACAAGTGACCTGATAACCTTGGGATGAGGTGATCATGTCCCCAGTGGGTTATGTATGAATACCTCCTTTGCCATAATACAAGCTATTTTTATCTTTTCTTAGGGTACCAAGAACAACCTAGGAAAAGTTGGTTTTTATGGAACACGATTCTTGTAGCAAAGACACAGTCACTGATTTGGTCAGATGCCAAACGAATTACAAGCAAGAATTAAAATCATCTTAGCCAGTGAAAAATTACTTCTTCACCAATTTGTTTATAGTTTATAAACCCCTTTTAAAGAAAGCATCTCAAAAAATGTACTGGAAATAGTCAGAGGGACCCAACTAAAGTCCTACTTTTAGGTTGGTAATTAGACCCAGTTTGATGACTCTTTTATTCTTTTTGGATACCCAGCATCTGAATCTTTTTTTAGTGTTAGGAGAAATTTCACCAGAGAAAGAATCGGCATCTCCTCAAGACCCTGGGCTTCGAAACTTTGGGAGACCCTCTTTTTAAAGGATAAATGCTTTCGGTAATAAGATAGTTGTATTGTATCAGCAGCAAATACAAACATGCATTTATATATGGGGAAATGTGGAAATGTAGGTGTGGCCTGATACTGGATAGTCAAAGAATGGGGTAGTGAAGGAAACCTGTTTGTTGGCTTGTTTTGCTGCTTAGCAAAGGAACCATCCTCAGCTATGGACTGAATGTTTTTGTCTCCCACAAATTCATATATCAAAGCCTTAACCCCCCAGTGTGATGGTGTTTGGAAGTGGGGTCTTTGGAGATAATTAGGTCATGAAGGTAGAGCCCCATGAATGGAATTAGTGCTCTTTCAAGAAGAGATGCAAGAGAGATGATCTCTCTCTCCACCATATGTACACACAGCAAGAAGGGGGACATCTCGAACCAGCAAGAGAGTCCTCACCAGGAACTGAGTCTGCCAGGATTTTGATCTCAAACTTCCCAGCCTCCAGTACTGTGAGAAAATAAATTTCTGTTGTTTAAGCCACCCAGTCTATGGTATGTTTGTTATAGCAACTTGGACTGACTAAGACACCCTCCTGAGAGTGACAAATCACTGCCTTATGAGTTTTAGCAGAGACAGAGCCCACCCACTACTTAGAAGCAGTTAAGAACCAGGATCCTGCTTCCCAGCTTCTCTCATAGTTAGCAAGTGCACATGACCCAGCATCTGCAGACCAAGATGTACAGATAGGGGCTGGAGGAACAGTCCCAGTTTCTGCAGCAGGACTCTGGAAGTGGTGTCCAGAGATTTAGCCATGTAAACAATTCTGTGATCCTTTTATACTTTTGTGAGATACCCAGTATCCTTGTCACAAGCTCTCTTTCTGAGTAAATTGTTGGAGTTGGTTCCTGAGCTTTCCAACTAAGAAGCCAGATTGCTAGACTATGAAAATAGTAACATGCTATGCAGTAATGAGAACGACACTGTCTTCTAAGATGCTTCATTTAACCTCAATGAATAACCAAGAATTTCTTTGTGAAATCTGTACTTTCTAAAGACCTAGGTATGAATTTGTCTTATCACCTATACAAAATATGATATGTAAGTTAGATGGCATCAATTGGCAGCAAAATTGTCACAAAATTTAAAAATACAAACAAGACTTTTGAAAATAGCCCCATTAAGTTGGTGCTCTCCTCTTCTCACTGAAATCTCTCACAAAAAGCAAGAAAATCAAACATTACCTTGATTAGAACTAGGATTTAGCTAAAACACCAAAAAAAAATAGGTGAAGTATATGGAGGTACCTGAGTGGCTCAGCCGAGTGAGGATCCTACTCTTGATTTTGGCTCAGGTTATGATCTTGGGGTCGTGGGATCAAGCCCCGCATCAGGCTCCATGTCAGTGCGGAGTCTGCTTATCTCTCTTCCTCTGCTCCTCCCCCTGCTCACTCTCACTCTCTCCTCTCTCTCCCTATCTCTATCTCTAAAATAAATAAATTAATAAAATCTTCAAAAATTAGGTGATGTATAAAGAAGCAATAAAATTTGAGCAAGAATGTGGGGGAAAACAGTTAGAGAAAGTGCCCATGGCTGCAGATACCAGAGAGAGTTGATAAGGTACATGTACCCAAGTAAGAACTAAATTCCTTTATCATAAAACCAAAATCCTTTCTGATGAAGAAAAAAAAAAAGTATCACCTTCTCTGTACTCAGTTTGGGTCTGAAAAACAGTGAGCTGAGCTCCATAAGTAATCCCAGACAGAGGGAAAAGATATTTGCTACAAGCCACCAGGCCATGTGGCCAGGTTAAAAAGAGAGACTTCATTCTGTGACCAGACCTACAGGTGACTGCACTGTCAGGTGGGAACAAGTGGACACTGAAAGATGCACACATGTTAACTACAGCCAGCCCTAGGCTCAGCTTTGTCCTCCATTGAACCTGAAATAAACAACTCATCCATGAAAAATTCCTTATGCAGAGATGAGTAATCAAAAATAATTGAGTATCAGATGTTTATAAAGATATCACAATAAATGAAAAATGAGAAATCTCACAGAAAAATTAATAGCAGATGAATATCACTCACCGGAAAACATATCGCTTCTGAGCAGAACACAAATACTGAATTTTACATCATAAAGTATGAAGATTTAATGAAGTCACTGCCAATATAAAACAAGACAACAAAGTAGATACGTGAGCTCAACAAAGATATAGCTAGAGAAAGAAGACAAACCATGATGAGCTGGCAGAAACCAGAAAAGATCAGAAACAGCACAAAAGACTTTAGATGGAGTCCATCTACCATTTATCTGGACCCTCTTCCACGCAAATTCTCAAATGTCCACTAAAACCATGGTTCCAAACTTGCCCACGCACCTTATATATATTTCCTTCCCTGTGAATTGCTTCTGTATACATGCACTGTGGCTACCAAACTGACCTAGTTCCACAGGATTTGTCTTCTATTTGAGTTCTTTTATGTTGAAAAAACTGTGAAATGGGGCACCTGGGTGGCTCAGTCGTTAAGCAGCTGCCTTCAGCTCAGGTCATGATCCCAGGGTCCTGGGATGGAGCCCCGCATCGGGCTCCCTGCTCCACGGGAAGTCTGCTTCTCCCTCTCCCACCCCCCCTGCTTGTGTTCCCTCTCTCACTGTGTCTCTCTCTGTCAAACACATAAATAAAATCTTTACAAAAAAAAAAAGAAAGAAAAAACTGTGAGAGGTTTTTCGCCCTCATTATTTCTACATGGCTTCTCACAATTTTCATTTCTCTGGTGACTGTTTAAATTCTTATGCAATCCTTGAATATGCTAGGTATGTGAGTAAGAAAATGAGAATGCACAAAACTCTTCTCCTCGATCTCATGGTCTTCCCTGGCTCTCTCATAAGTTGAAGCTTTCTTCTGGATGATCGCCACTTCCTTCACATGTGTCTCCTGGTTTGCTTTGTGTTTCTTCAACTGATCCCTATGATGCCGGACCTCTCCACATGGGAAACAAGGCTCATCCTGGTCACTCTTTGTAGCTTTACTCCATGGGATGGTTTTTCATCATAAATGTCCTGTGTTGGGTCTCAAAGAGATACCTGTACACTCCTGTTCACAGCAGCATTATTCACAATAGCCAAAAGGCAAAACAACATAAGAGTCCATCAAACGATGAATGGATAAGCAAAGTTGATCTCTACAGACAATGTTACTCGACCTTTAAAAGGAAGGAAATTCTGACACATGCTGCACCATGGATGAGCCTGAAGGACACTGTGCTCAGTGAAATAAGTCAGCCACAAAAGGACAAATCCTGTATGATTCCACTTATATAAGGTATCTAGAGTGGTCAAATTCATGGGAACAGAAAGAATGGTGGTTGCCAGAGGCTGGAGAAGGGGAAGAGCAGTTAGTATTTAATCAGGACAGAGTTTCAGTTGGGAAGATGAGAACGTTCTGGAGGTGGATGTTCGTGATGGTTCCATAACAGTACGAATGTACTTAACACTTCTGAACTGTACACTTAAAAATGGCTAAAATGATAAAGTTTGTGTTACATGTATTTTACCACAAATAATTTTTTTGAATTTTTTTTAAAGATTTTATTTATGTATTTGACAGAGAGAGACACAGCGAGAGAGGGAACACAAGCAGGGGGAGTGGGAGAGGGAGAAGCAGGCTTCCCGTGGAGCAGGGAGCCCAATGCAGGGCTCGATCCCAGGACCCTGGGATCATGACCTGAGCCGAAGGCAGACGCTTAATGACTGAGCCACCTAGGCACCCCAATTTTTTTTTTAATTTTTTAAATGCCCCAGGTGGAAACTGATTTTTCTCATGCAAGCAAGGTTCCCAAATCCGGATAGTTACCTTGAAAAAAACTTTTTTTGACCCTTCATGATTTATCCCTTTGACCCAACTGGGACTTCTCCCTCAGCCTGATGACCAACTCTCAATCGAGGAAGGCTGTCCCCAGGTCAAAGGGTGGCAGTGGCTGGATTCAACCTGGGTTCCAGAGTCCCCACAACCCCTGCATTGTGTTGTCCCTCCCATGATGTATACTCAAATAGGCTCTCAAATGCTCAGAAACTTCTGGAAGCTCTGTCTAGGAACTGTGGGCGGGTTTTTCCTGAGCCTTGATGTCTCTTCCCTGGGCACAAAGGGTGCCAAGGATTTGCCCACCTCATTTCCTAAGCACTCTTTCCCCATAAACTGCCATCTCTTTTTTTTTTTTCCAGACTGTGGATGTTTCTAACTTTTGCTATTATAATTGCCCCTACACGGAGCACACTTGTAGCTACATTTTTACTCACTTAATTATTACTTTGGAATAAATTACTAGAACTGGAATTCTTGTTCAAAAGGTATGCGCATTTTAAAGGTTTTGATACATATTGCCAAATAGCCCTCCCAGAAATGTTCTACAAATGTGCACTCAAACCAGCAGGGTATGCAAATCCCAATTTCCCTACACACCCCCCAAAACCGGGTCTTATCTTTTTGTTTTCCTCATCTCTTGCCAATTGCTCTGGTTAGAAAAAAAAAGTGTCTTATTGTGTTTGCATTTGCATTTCTATGATCGCTGGTAATGTTGAGCACTTGTCATATATTTATTAGCACTTGTGGCTTCATCTTTTGTCCGCGCCCTTTGTCTGTTTTCCCATCGAGGCGCCCATCTTCTCCGTAATGATTTATAAAAGCTCTAAGTGTACCTGCTTTCCTGAAGCAGGGCCCAACTGCGCTCGGCACCCTCTCTGGTTGCTATGCAGATGTGCCAGTGGCGCGACCAGTCTCCATGGCCACAGATGCCCGGGTCTCAGCGAGGAGCGGAGTGGGGAGAGCGCGTTGCCATGGCGATGCTACCCAAGCGGTGCCTGGCTCCCCTCCCACTCGCTGAGCGGCTTTCCTGGCCCAGGGGCCACCAGCCCAAGCAAAGGCTTTGCAGGCTGCAGGGAAGGAGGTATAGGGAGGCTCATGCCCTGAGAGAGCCAGGGACAAGTTTCCTGTCTGCACAGTAGTGCCCACCCATGTGCCTGGCAGGCCTGGTCCCAGAGGGCTGGCCACCCAGACTCCAGGAGTCAGAAGTTTAGACTATTTCATCCCTAAATATGGAGATGTGTGATAAGACTCAAAGAATAAGCTGCGCATTGCAAAACTTACAAATCATGTCCCATGGCCAGACAAGACTATCTGTAATGCACTAAATGAATATTTTATTTAAAATATTGGAATTACCTTGTTATGAGCACAATCGTGGCACATTATTTGTGAAGTGTGCTTAAAGTACTAGTTTGTTAAAATAACCATTTAAAATATAGACTAATTTTTTAAACCATTGAGGCATGCCATCATGTTTTAACATGTCAAGATCCTAAAAGCAAAGAAAAGAAAAACACAAAAACTGGAAGTGACTCTCTCAGCCTTGGAGAGGGCCTGTTCTCCCATTTTATGAGCTGAATTATGTCCCCCCACGAAATTCATATGTTGAAGTCCTAACCCCTAGTACCTCAGAATTTAACTGTACTTAGAGATAGGACCTTTAAAGAGGTAATTAAGTTGAAATGAGGTCATTAGTGTGGGTGCTATCCAATGTGACTGGTGTCCTTATAAAAGGAAATTTGGACACAGACGTGCTCAGAGGAAAGACCATGCGGAGATACAGGGAGAAAGATGGCCATCTACAAGCCAAAAGGAAAGGCCTCAAATGAACCGATCCTTCTGACGCTTTAATCTGGAACTTCTGGCGTCCAGAACAGTGAGGCAATACACGGCTGCTGTTGAAGGCACCCAGCCTGTGGTATTTTGTTATGGCAGCCAGAGGAAATTAATGTACCCCACATCATCCATTTCACTTCCTAAGCACCATGGGGAGCTGGCATCATGATCAAACCCATTTATAGATGTAGACACAGGGGTTCCAGGAGGTCAGGGGGTATGTGTAGAGAGGGATTGGAGTCGGGATTCGAATCTGGGTCAGCTCTTCTTTGGCAACTGTGTTTTCCCCACTGCATACACTTTCTGAAAAAGACTCTGACACTTTTCCTAGGAGGTGGGAAGGCTGCACTGTCCCCTTGCTTATAGTTGGGGAAAGTGAGACAGGGGTTGACATCCTCTGTAAGTTCAACACTGCTCCACCTCTTGAGAGCAGCTGGAAGGAAAGACTCCCTTCTCCTCAAACACCCCCAGCTCTGGGCAGTCCCTTATAGGCCTGGATGAGGGCTACTTGTACCTTTTGCATTCATGTATTCATTCATTCCATTACCTGACTCATTTATTGAGCACCTACTAACATAGTAGCACTGGTCTAGGGAGACAGCAGTGAACGAGAAAGACAAATCTCTGCCCTCACAGAGCTCACATTCTAGGGGCGACAGAATATACCCATGTAATCTCGTAAAAGAAGATCATTTTAGGGAGTTGTAATGCTAGAATAACACAAACGATGGGATGCAGAGGGGCTGTGGCAGGAGGTGACTTGAGATAGGGTGGTCGGAGAAGGTGACATGTGAGCTGGGACCCTAACGATCTGGAGCAGCCAACCATGTGAAAGGTTGGAGGAGGCATGGTCCCGGTGGAAAGGACAGTAAGAGACATCCCCAAGGCTAGACTGAGCGTGGGAGGTCCAAGGCACAGGAAGGAAGGCAGTGTGGCTGGGGCATTGCTGACAGCGTAAGGGAGAATGGGAGATGAGGGTGGAGCCATCTCAGGTCCCAGGAGCAATGAGGACCTCATCTTATCCCACCCTCAGGAGAACCCATGCTGGGAAGAATCCTGCCCCCAGGCCCTTCCCCTGCTAGCGCTGTCCACCTCTGGATTGCCCCCTGGGAGGCAGCAAAAGACATGAGGAAGGACATGAATTTTGGAGACAGAACTAGATTGGAATCTCAGCTTTGAACCAGCAAGTTATGTGGCCTTGAGCACGTCAGTTTGTAGGAGACACTGTCCTGTGCAGCCCAGATCCCCACTTCTGGACCAAGGCACTCATCCCCCCAGAGGCTTGAGGTGTTGAAGGTGGATGACTGGTGGCCGGGTCCCTAGGAATGATCCTTGGATGGTGGCAGTTGCTTTGCCCAAGATCATGCGCCTCCCAGAAAGGAGGGGGAAATGAGGGTGGGCATCCCACATCCAGGAACTAGCTGATGAGGGGTCCGAAATCCTGGCTCCTAATTAGGAGAGAAGGACCACTCTGCAGGGTCATCCCCAGCTGGCCCTGGCTGTGACTGCATGGCAGCCACATCACAGCCCACCTGCTTACTCTGACCAGCCTCGCTTGCCTCACTCCCCGTGGTGTTGGTCCTGCATTCACTCCCTGATAAACCTCCCACATCTCATAGTTCATTTCCCAGGAAACCTGACCTGAGACACATTCCATCTCTGAGATACAGTTCCTCAGATGTACAGCGGCCATACAGTCATAAAGGTGAGGAGACAAGGCATGCAAATCTTCTTTACATGGTAAGAACATGGTAAGTCTTCAATAAATGTTGTTTTTCCCCTTTTCTGACCCTTACACATATATAGAAATATCCCATGGGGCTCAAGCCAAAGTCTCACATGCAATATGTGCTCAGTGTGTTCTGGATTGAGTCAATACACAACACATGACCAATGCAGCACTCATCACACCAGAAGATGAGGAAGAAACTGTTCGTTGTCCCCCCAAATACCACTCTCACCTCTCTCTCATGGAAATAGAACTCTAGACTTTAAGCTGGATACTGGGTTTCCCAGAATAAATATTACACTTCCCAGCATCCCCTGCAGCTAGCTGTGGTCATGTGCCTAAATGCTAGCCACTGAAGCATAAGCAGGAATGATGTGTGCAACTTTGAGCGTATTCTTAAAATGAAGGGTCACGCTTTCCTCTTCCCACTGACTGGAAAGCATATGTGATGGCTGGAGCTAGAGCAGCCACCTTGGACCACAGAATAGCAAAGCAAACATAAAGCTGTCATATGTATCCTGAGCTGAATGCCCATTGTCTGTGCTCATCATGGCTTACTGCAGTGAGTCTCTTACCTCAAAGAACCTCACTATTTGCATATGTAAAATGAGAACAAAATTTTAAATGAAACCATATGTGATGAGTTTTACCTAATTTTGCCCAGGGAGGAAAAAAAAAATCCCTTAAACTGTAGGGTTTGGGGCTGTTAGAAATTCTTTTTTTTTTTTTTTTTTTTTTTCATTTTTTTATTCTTATGTTAATCCCCATACATTACAACATTAGTTTTAGATGAAGTGTTCCATGATTCATTGTTTGTGCATAACACCCAGTGCTCCATGCAGAATGTGCCCTCCTCAATACCCACCACCAGGCTAACCCATCCTCCCACCCCCCTCCCCTCTAGAACCCTGTTTGTTTTTCAGAGTCCATCGTCTCTCATGGTTCGTCTACCCCTCCTATTTCCCCCGCTTCATTCTTCCCCTCCCGCTACCTTCTTCTTCTTCTTTTTTTTTTCCTTAACATATATTGCATTATTTGTTTCAGAGGTACAGATCTGAGATTCAACAGTCTTGCACAATTCACAGCGCTTACCAGAGCACATACCCTCCCCAGTGTCTATCACCCAGTCCCCCCATCCCTCCCACCCCAACCCCCACTCCAACAACACTCAGTTTGTTTCCTGCGATTAAGAATTCCTCATATCAGTGAGATCATATGATACATGTCTTTCTCTGTTTGACTTATTTCACTCAACATAATACCCTCCAGTTCCATCCACGTCGTTGCAAATGGCAAGATCTCATTCCTTTTGATGGCTGCATAATATTCCATTGTGTATATATACCACATCTTCTTTATCCATTCATCTGTCGATGGACATCTTGGCTCTTTCCACAGTTTGGCTATTGTGGACATTGCTGCTATAAACATCGGGGTGCATGTACCCCTTCGGATCCCTACTTTTGTATCTTTGGGGTAAATACCCAGTAGTGCAATTGCTGGATCATATGGTAGCTCTATTTTCAACTTTTTGAGGAACCTCCATACAGTTTTCCAGAGTGACTGCACCAGTTTGCATTCCCACCAACAGTGTAGGAGGGTTCCCCTTTTCCGCATCCCCGCCAACATCTGTCGTTTCCTGACTTGTTCATTTTAGCCATTCTGACTGGTGTGAGGTGGTATCTCATGGAGGTTTTGATTTGGATTTCCCTGATGCCGAGCGATATTGAGCACTTTTTCATGTGTCTGTTGGCCATTTGGATGTCTTCTTTGGAAAAATGTCTGTTCATGTCTTCTGCCCATTTCTTGATTGGATTCTTTGTTCTTTGGGTGTTGAGTTTGATGAGTTCTTTATAGATTTTGGATACTAGCCCTTTATCTGATATGTCATTTGCAAATATCTTCTCCCATTCTGTCGGTTGTCTTTTGGTTTTGTTAACTGTTTCCTTTGCTTTGCAAAAGCTTTTTATCTTGATGAAGTCCCAATAGTTCATTTTTGCCCTTGCTTCCCTTGCCTTTGGCGATGTTTCTAGGAAGAAGTTGCTTCGGCTGAGGTCAAAGAGGTTGCTGCCTGTGTTCTCCTTTAGGATTTTGATGGACTCCTGTCTCACATTGAGGTCTTTCAACCATTTGGAGTCTATTTTTGTGTGTGGTGTAAGGAAGTGGTCCAGTTTCATTCTTCTGCATGTGGCTGTCCAATTTTCCCAACACCATTTGTTGAAGAGACTGTCTTTGTTCCATTGGACATTCTTTCCTGCTTTGTCGAAGACTAGTTGACCATAGAGTTGAGGGTCCATTTCTGGGCTCTCTATTCTGTTCCATTGATCTATGTGTCTGTTTTTGTGCCAGTACCATGCTGTCTTGATGATGACAGCTTTGTAATAGAGCTTGAAGTCCGGAATTGTGATGCCACCGGCTTTGCTTTTCTTTTTCAATATTCCTCTGGCTATGCGGGGTCTTTTCTGGTTCCATACAAATTTTAGGATTATTTGTTCCATTTCTTTGAAAAAAGTGGATGGTATTTTGATGGGGATTGCATTGAATGTGTAGATTGCTCTAGGTAGCATTGACATCTTCACCATATTTGTTCTTCCAATCCATGAGCATGGAACGTTTTTCCATTTCTTTGTGTCTTCCTCCATTTCTTTCATGAGTATTTTATAGTTTTCTGAGTACAGATCCTTTGTCTCTTTGGTTAGATTTATTCCTAGGTATCTTATGGTTTTGGGTGCAATTGTAAATGGGATCGACTCCTTAATTTCTCTTTCTTCTGTCTTGTTGTTGGTGTATAGGAATGCCACTGACTTCTGTGCATTGATTTTATATCCTGCCACTTGACTGAATTCCTGTATGAGTTCTAGCAGTTTTGGGGTGGAGTCTTTTGGGTTTTCCACATAAAGTATCATATCATCTGCAAAGAGTGAGAGTTTGACTTCTTCTTTTCCAATTTGGATGCCTTTGATTTCTTTTTGTTGTCTGATTGCTGTGGCTAGGACTTCCAATACTATGTTGAATAGCAGTGGTGATAGTGGACATCCCTGCCGCGTTCCTGACCTTAGGGGGAAAGCTCTCAGTTTTTCCCCATTGAGAATAATATTTGCTGTAGGTTTTTCATAGATGGCTTTTATGATATTGAGGTATGTACCCTCTATCCCTATACTCTGAAGAGTTTTGATCAAGAAAGGATGCTGTACTTTGTCAAATGCTTTTTCTGCATCTATTGAGAGGATCATATGATTCTTGTTCTTTCCTTTGTTAATGTACTGTATCACATTGATTGATTTGCGGATGTTGAACCAACCTTGCAGCCCAGGGATAAATCCCACTTGGTCATGGTGAATAATCCTTTTAATGTACTGTTGGATCCTATTGGCTAGTATTTTGGTGAGGATTTTTGCGTCCATGTTCATCAGGGATATTGGTCTGTAATTCTCCTTTTTGATGGGGTCTTTGTCTGGTTTTGGGATCAAGGTAATGCTGGCCTCATAAAATGAGTTTGGAAGTTTTCCTTCCATTTCTATTTTTTGGAACAGTTTCAGAAGAATAGGTATTAATTCTTCTTGAAATGTTTGGTAGAATTCCCCTGGGAAGCCATCTGGCCCTGGGCTTTTGTTTTTTGGGAGATTTTTGATGACTGCTTCAATTTCCTTAGTGGTTATAGGTCTGTTCAGGTTTTCTATTTCTTCCTGGTTCAGTTTTGGTAGTTGATACATCTCTAGGAATGCATCCATCTCTTCCAGGTTATCTAATTTGCTGGCATAGAGTTGCTCATAATATGTTCTTATAATTGTTTGTATTTCTTTGGTGTTGGTTGTGATCTCTCCTCTTTCATTCATGATTTTGTTGATTTGGGTCATTTCTCTTCTCTTTTTGATAAGTCTGGCCAGGGGTTTATCAATCTTGTTAATTCTTTCAAAGAACAAGCTCCTAGTTTCGTTGATCTGTTCTACTGTTCTTTTAGTTTCTATTTCATTGATTTCTGCTCTGATCTTTATGATTTCTCTTCTCCTGCTGGGTTTAGGCTTTATTTGCTGTTCTTTCTCCAGCTCCTTTAGGTGTAGGGTTAGGTTGTGTACTTGAGACCTTTCTTGTTTCTTGAGAAAGGCTTGTATTGCTATATACTTTCCTCTTAGGACTGCCTTTGCTGCATCCCAAAGATTTTGAACAGTTGTGTTTTCATTTTCATTGGTTTCCATGTATTTTTTTAATTCTTCTTTAATTTCCTGGTTGACCCATTCATTCTTCAGTAGGATGCCCTTTAGCCTCCATGTATTTGAGTTCTTTCCGACTTTCCTCTTGTGATTGAGTTCTAGTTTCAAAGCATTGTGGTCTGAAAATAGGCAGGGAATGATCCCAATCTTTTGGTACCGGTTGAGACCTGATTTATGACCTAGGATGTGATCGATTCTGGAGAATGTTCCATGGGAACTAGAGAAGAATGTGTATTCCGTTGCTTTGGGGTGGAATGTTCTGAATATGTCTGTGAAGTCCATTTGGTCCAGTGTGTCATTTAAAGTCTTTATTTCCTTGTTGATCTTTTGCTTAGATGATCTGTCCATTTCAGTGAGGGGGATGTTAAAGTCCCCCACTATTATTGTATTGTTGTCGATGTGTTTCTTTGCTTTTGTTATTAATTGCCTTATATAATTGGCTGCTCCCATGTTAGGGGCATAGATATTTACAATTGTTAGATCTTCTTGTTGGATAGATCCTTTAAGTAGGATATAGTGTCCTTCCTCATCTCTTATTACAGTCTTTGGTTTAAAATCTAATTTGTCTGATATAAGGATTGCCACCCCAGCTTTCTTTTGGTGTCCATTAGCATGGTAAATGGTTTTCCACCCCCTCACTTTCAATCTGGGGGTGTCTTTGGGTCTAAAATGAGTCTCTTGCAGACAGCATATCGATGGATCTTGTTTTTTAATCCAGTCTGTTAGCCTGTGTCTTTTGATTGGGGCATTTAGCCCATTTACATTCAAGGTAACTATTGAAAGATAGGAATTTAGTGCCATTGTATTGCCTGTAAGGTGACTGTTACCGTATATTGTCTGTGTTCCTTTCTGGTCTATGTTGCTTTTAGGGTCTCTCTTTGCTTAGAGGACCCCTTTCAAGATTTCCTGTAGGGCTGGTTTTGTGTTTGCAAATTCCTTTAGTTTTTGTTTGTCCTGGAAGCTTTTTATCTCTCCTTCAATTTTCAATGACAGCCTAGCTGGATAGAGTATTCTTGGCTGCATATTTTTCTCATTTAGTGCTCTGAATATATCCTGCCAGTCCTTTCTGGCCTGCCAGGTCTCTGTGGATAGGTCTGTTGCCAATCTAATGTTTCTACCATTGTAGGTTACATATCTCTTCTCCCGAGCTGCTTTCAGGATTTTCTCTTTGTCTGTGAGACTCGTAAGTTTTACTATTAGATGTCGGGGAGTTGACCTATTTTTATTGATTTTGAGAGGGGTTCTCTGTGCTTCCTGGATTTTCATGCCTGTTTCTTTCCCCAAATTAGGGAAGTTCTCTGCTATAATTTGCTCCATTATACCTTCTGCCCCTCTCTCTCTTTCTTCTTCTTCTGGGATCCCAATTATTCTAATGTTGTTTCGTCTTATGGTATCGCTTATCTCTCGAATTCTGCCCTCATGATCCAGTAGTTGTTTATCTCTCTTTTTCTCAGCTTCTTTATTTTCCATCATTTCATCTTCTATATTACTGATTCTCTCTTCTGCCTCATTTATTCTAGCAGTTAGCGCCCCCATTTTTGATTGCACCTCATTAATAGCCTTTTTGATTTCTACTTGGTTGGATTTTAGCTCTTTTACTTCTCCAGAAAGAGTTTCTCTAATAACTTCCATATTTTTTTCAAGCCCAGCTAGTATCTTTAAAGTGATGATTCTGAACTCTAGATCTGACATCGTACTAATGTCCGTATTGAGTAGGTCCCTGGCAGTCGGTACTGCCTCTTGTTCTTTTTGTTGAGGTGATTTTTTCCGTCTTGTCATTTTGTGCAGAGGAGAATAGATTAATGAGAGAACAAAATGCTAGCAGAGTAACCACGTCCCCAGAAAATATACTCTAAACAAATCAGAAAAGACCTGAAGCAGTGGGATAAGAAGGGGAAAGAGAGAAAAAAGAAAAAGAAAAAAAAAAGAAAAAGATAAAGATAAAAACAAAAACAAACAAAACAAAACAACAACAACAAAAGAAAAACCAGAATGTGATCAAATATGATCTATATGGTATATAGATCAGTGCCACACACTAGATTTGGGGTGTATTTTGGTCTTTTAGAAGAAAGTGTCTCCCAAAATTTTAAAGAAAGAAAAACTTATATATGTACAAAAATAAGGGTTGATATGATGAAGGGATGGAAAATGACTGTAAAAATGGAAATTATAAAAAATTTTATAAAAGGAATTGATAAGAAGTTGTTTGAAAAAAGAAAGAAGAGGATTTAAAAAAAGAAAAAAGAAAAAGAAAAAAAAAGGGAGAGGATGGATCAGGCAGGGGAATAGAAAACACCATATACTAGAGATTTAGGGTATATTTTAATCTGTTAGAAGAAACTATCTCAAAATTTTAAAGAGAGAACAACTTATATATATAAGCCAAAAATACGGGAAACTACTATGAAGGGATAGAATATGACTCTAAAAATGAAAAATAGAAATGTTTTTTTTTTAAAAAAGGGATTGATAAGATGTTGTTTGAAAAAGGGAAAAAGAAAAATTCAAAAAGAAATAAAAAGACTAAAAGACAGTTAAAAAAAAATTAACTTTAAAAGACTAAGGAATCATGGTAAAAAAGCCATGAATTCTATGTGCAGTAGTCCCTTAGCGCTGGAGTTCTGCTGTTCTCATTGATCGGTAAACTTGGTCTTGGCCGGCTGTTCTCGCTGATCTTCTGGGGGCGGGGCCTGTTGCCGTGGTTCCCAAATGTCTCTGCCGGAGGCGGAATTGCCCCGCCCTTGCCCCCTCCCGGCTAAGTAATCTGCTCGGGTTTGGTCTCCGGGGCTTTTGTTCCCTGCAAGCTTTCCGTACAGCTTTGGAGGCGGAGAGTGAAAATGGCGGCCTCCCAATCTCCGCCCCGGAGGAGCCGAGAACTCAGGGCCCGCTCCTCAGTGAGCCCCCAGAGAAAAGCCGCCAGTCACTCCCGTCTCCCCGGTCTGCAGCTGCACTCCGTGCTCAACCGGCCTGTGACCACGCGTTTCTATCTCCGGTACCCGACCCGGTCTGGAGTCTCCAAACCCAGCAGATCCCTGCGGTGCGCTCCGTGCGGCTCCTCCCAGAGAAGGAAGGGGAGTCTCCCCGGATCTGCCGCTTGTTGGGTCCCTGCCGGAGGAGCAGGGGCCCGACTGGGCCGCGGATCACGGTTTATGGCCACCCCGAGCTGAGGGCCCGCGCCTGGGCTCCGCCTCTGCAGCCGGCTTCCCTGCTCCGATACCTGGGAGCTCTGCCGCACTCAGGCACCCCCAGTCTTTCTGTGACCCCGAGGGTCCTGAGACCACACTGTCCCGGAGGGTTCCACCCCCCTCTTAGCCCCCCGAGTGACGTCCCTCGGCAGGGCAGACTTTTAAAAGTTCCGATTTTGTGCTCCGCGGCTCAATCACTTGCCAGAAGCGGCCGACGGAGGCCCCTCCCCCGCCGTCTATCCTCCCGAATATCGCCTCAGATTCACTTCTCTGCACGTCCTACCTTCCAGAAAGTGGTCGCTTTTCTGATGAGAGAGTTGTTGCTCTTCTTTTCTTCGATCTCCTGTTGGGTTTGTAGGTGTTCAGAATGGTTTGATCCCTATCCAGCTGAATTCCTGAGAGGAGACTAAATCCAGGTCTCCTACTCCTCCGCCATCTTGCTCCCCGCTGTTAGAAATTCTTAATTCTAAATTAACTCTTCTTAATTAACTCATTGTGTTTCTATTTGCTTTGGGGTGTGGTCTTCCTTTCCTTGGAGTGTTAGAGACCTAGTAGGACCAAGGAAAAGCCCAACAGGTAAAGAAACAGATCTGTCCCTCTCAAAGAGAACAGTGAATTCATGTAAATTTAGTGTGAGCCTGGCACGACTCCAGCAAGGCAGGCCAGAGACCCCAAGGCAGTCACCATGCTTGTTACTCTGTGATGGCCTGAAATGCCCTCAGAACTTCAGGCTCAGTGGGAAGGAGGTCTGGTCCAGTGCAGGTGATGCAGGAGTTGTGTAGCCTCTGGGCATTGAAGAGGAGGAAGGGCTTTCCTGGAAAGCAGAATGTCCTGGTCAGTGATATAGAAATGAGCATGAGAATGGCAGGGTGGGATAGGATGGACACTGGCCTGGATGGAGGAAAGGGTCTTTGGGAAATTTGGGAAGAGGACAAATCCATAGGTTTGAGAGGACAATCAGTGAATGCATTGAGTTAGCCTGAATTAGATGTGGCTACCAGTGAATCTAAGGACTGGCTTGCCTGTGGCCTGGACACCAGCCTGTCCAGCCCAGCCACCTCCCAGCTGCCCCCCTGCCCCCATGCAGCCTTTGGGAATCAAGGGATCTTTCACAAGAGCTCAGTTCTGCTCTATGCACCCTAGGGGTACTATACAAAGTAGGCCATGTTCAAAATTTTCACAAGAATATTTTGGCATAAGAATTGAATAAATAGAGCAGAAACCCAGTATGAATACCAGCCATGCATATATCAGAATCTTGAGGGAAACCAAGGTAAAGGATACCCTGGGCAGTTGCAAAAACCTCTGACCTTTGGGACTTCCACATATGGAAAGAGGGGTAGAAGTACTTTCCCTGTTCCTCCCACCAAGGACTGCTCAAAGTCATGGACATTATATATAAACTTTGAAAAGTGGAGAGAATAAAGCAGACCCACTGGGAACCTCAGGGCCCAAGGAATGAAATGGTGGTGAGTTCTCTAAGTCTTCTTTACTCCTCACATATCCCAGCCTGGATGCTGGGGTAGTTGGTAAACTAGAAACACCAATAGGGTCAGAAAAAATTCCCAAGAGAAGCCTGCTCCCTCCAGTCCAACAACCAGAAAAGAAGAAACCCAGAAAAGTTATAGGCAATAGCTGTACTGCACCACCAAACAACACAGAAAAAAAAAAAAGAGGTCTCACCTCCACTCTGGCCAGGAGAAGCCACATTTCCACCCTCACCTAGTTGTAATGAGGTGAGCCCTCTCCTCACTGTGGGGGAGGGGGCATCAGAAGGTAACTGGGAGCTGGGACTCTTGCCACAGCCTAGCAAGCACAAGGCACTCACCCTTAAATGTCAGTGGAGGCCATGACGGGATGGTAACAAGGTGTTCCTCCTAGCAAGGGCTGCACTAGCAGAGGAAAGCCCAGACCTGCCAGCTGGAATAAGAACCTCCCCTTCCCCTAGTATCAAAGGAAGCCTAGTGGGGCACTGGACTTCCACCCTCACCTGGCAATAATGAGGTAACATCCCACCATCCCCACCAGAACAGCATCAGAGGAGATGTTTTAAATAAGGCTCAGAATCTCATAGAATATGTCCCCAAATGTTCGGGTTTCAATAGCAAGTCACTCTTCATACCAAGATCCAGGAAAATCTCAACCTGGATGAGAAAAAACAACCAAAAGAAACCAATCGGAGGATATGGATGTTAGAATTATCTGACAAAAATTTTAAAGCAGGAATATGAAAATGCTTCAGCAATGAACACGATTGGAACAAGTGGGAAAATAGAAAGTCTCAGCAAAGGAATAAAAGCTGTAAAGAAGACTTATTTCATAACTGGGTGATGGGCATTAATTAAGGAGGGCACTTGATGTAATGAACACTGGGTGTTATACGCCATTGATGAATCACTAAACTCTACCTCTGAAACTAATAATTTTTTAAAAAGCTATAAAGAAGAACCAAATGGAAATTTTAGAACTGAAAATACAATAACAATATTTAAAACTCAATGTATGGGCTCAACAGGACAGAGGGAACAGAGGAAAGAATCAGTAAACTTAAAGATAAAATAATAGAAATTACTCAATCTGAACAACAGAGAAAAAAATAGACTTAAAAAATGAACAGTAACTCAAGGACCTAAGAAAGGGACTATAACAGAAGAATCTAGTGTTTGTGTGATCTGAATCCCAGGAGAAAAAAAAAAAAATCAAGGCAGGACTGAAAAAGCTATCAAAGAAACAATGGTTTAAAAATTCCCAAATTTAGTAAAAGACATAAACGTACAGATTCAGGAAGCTGAGAAAACCCCAAATAGGATAAACCAAAAGAAATCTATGCCAAGACATAGCATATTAAAACTTCTGAGAACGAAAGACAAAGAAAAAAATCTTGAAAGTGGTGAAAGAGAAATGACATCTCACATGTAAGGGGAAAACAAATTTGAATGTCAGCAGATTTCTTATCAGAAACCATGGAGACAAGCAGAAAATGGCACAACATTTTTCAAGTGCTGAAAGCAATGTCAACCCGGAATCTTATATCTAATGAAAATATCCTTCAGGAATGAAGAAGAAATCAAGACATTCTCAGAAGAAAGAAAACTAAGAGAATTTGTCACCATCAGATTTATCCTAAAGGAATTATTAAAGGAAGTTCTCTAAACAAAAAGGGAAAAAATAATAGAAGAAGGACTCTGGCAACATCAGTTAGGAAGAAAGAGCATAGTAATCAAAAATATGAAGAAATACAATAGACTTTATCTCCTCTTTAGTTTTCTAAATTGTGTTTGGCAATTGAAACAAAAATCAACACTATCTGATGTGATTCTCAATATATGCCAAGAAAAAATGTAAGACAGTTATATCAGAAGTTGAAAGATGGGCGCCTGGGTGGCTCAGTTGGTTAGGCGACTGCCTTCGGCTCAGGTCATGATCCTGGAGTCCCTGGATCGAGTCCTGCATCGGGCTCCCTGCTCGGCGGGGAGTCTGCTTCTCCCTCTGACCCTCCCCCCTCTCATGTGCTCTCTCTCTCATTCTCTCTGTCAAATAAAATAAATAAAATCTTTAAAAAAAAAAAAAGAAGTTGAAAGACTAAAGGGATGTAATGGGATTTAAGTCTCTGCACTCTGGCTGATAAAACAGCCACATCACTGAACTGATAAATTACGTATGCTTCATATAATACCTGGAATATGCCAAAAAGTTTATATAAGCAGATACACTGAAAAGCACTACACATAAGTCAAAATGGAATTTTTTTTTAAGTTTCAAGTAACCCATGGGAAGGCAGAAAAAGGAAAACAGAAATTAATAAACAAAAGACAAAAAATAAAATGACAGACTTAAACTCTAACATATAAATAATAATATTAAGTATAAAAGGTCTAACACATCAATTAAAAGACAGAGATTGGTATAGTGAAAAAACAACAGCAACAACAAGAGCAAAAACTGCATGCTGTCTACAAGAAATTCACTTCTGATTTAATGATATAGGTAGGTTGAAAGTAAAAGTGTAGCAAAGATAGTGAAAATACCAAATGCTGGAGAGGGTGTGGAACAAGAAGAACTTTCACCGGTTGCTGGTGAGAATGTGAAACAGTACAGCAGCTCTGGAAAACCTTTTGGCAGTTTTTTATAAAACTAAATGTACATTTACTGTAGACCCAGCAATCATACTCCTGGGTATTCATCCCAGAGAAAAGACATCTTATGTACACCCAAAAAGTTGTACATAATTGACCCTAGGAGCTTTATTTATAATTGCCGAAAATTAGAAAGAATCCAGATGTCCTACGACAGGTGAATGTTTAAGCAATCTGTGCCATACCTGCACCAGCAGGAAAAAAGAACAAACTATTGGGGCGCCTGGGTGGCTCAGTTGGTTAAGCATCTGCCTTCGACTCAGGTCATGATCCCAGGGTCCTGAGAAGCCCGCTTCTCCCTCTGCCTCTCTCTCTCTGTGTCTCTCATGAATAAATAAATGAAAAAAAAAAAGGAACAAACTATTAATACCTGTAACAACTTGGGTAGATTGCAAAGGCATTATGCTGTGTGGGAAAAGCCAATCTCAAAAGTTCACATACTATGTAATCCCTTTTATATAAAATTTGTGAAATGACAAAACTGTAGAGATGGGGATTAAATTAGTGGTTGCCGGGGTTAGAAATGGTAGAGGGAGGGGTGGTCATGACAGTAAGGGGCAGCATGAGGGGGACCTTTGTGGCCAGAGACAGTTCTGTATCTCGATCACAGTGAGAGTTACACGAATCTACATATGAAAAAAGAACATGGAACCAGATACACACATCATAACAATGTCAATTTCTGGGTTTAGTATTATACTATAGTCATGTAAGATGTTGCCTTGGGGAAGCTGGGTGAAGGGTACAAGGGATCTCTTTATATTATAGTTGCAACTTCCTTTAATTTTACGTTTATTTTGAAATAAAAAGTTAAGAAAAAGATTAGAATGCAAAATTACTTTCTTTACTTTGACTGCATCCATATGTACTCATAAAGATAATGAGGAGAGCCCAAAGATTTGTATTTAGGTTAAAAAAAAGTTAACAGTGAAGATGTTTTCGTGGTTTATTATTTTGTCAATCTGTAATGAAACACTATTAAATTGGAAAAAAAATTGGTTCCATTTGGTACACAAGTAAATGAAAGCATATATTTATTCACTTATTCATTCCATAAATACTGAGTACCAAAAAAGAAAAAAGTATCTGGCATCTTCAGCAATTTTCAGCAATTTCCCAACCTGAGATGCAACAGCAACCCCCTAATTCTCAGAAAGCTATCAGTACACAAGCGATCCCTAACTATTGATCCTCCAGCCCTTCCAACGATTTTGTAAGCCCCTCACTCCCCATATTAAATCCTTTTCTGCTTGGGCGGGAAAGGGGTACCTCATCCAAATCATCCAGACATGATGTGTATGAACATAGCCTGCACCAGGGTGGGAACCACTGAAAAGTACAAATCTGATGGTGCCAATCCCCTTTCACGGGACCATGTAGGCTCCTATTTGCCCTTCATCCTTCTACTGGGAACTCGGGAACATCCTTCTCTGTCCAGCTTCATCTCCTGAACTCCCTGTGCCCCCTTCAGGCAGTTCCAGGTTCTTTCTACTCCCTGCCTTGCTTCTGCTTTTTCTTCTGCTCAGAATGCTGTTCCCTATGCCTTTTCCACAGTCAACCAATCTGTCTCAGGTCAGATTCTGAAAAAGCATTTAAGTGCATGAGATGTATTAAGTGTTCCCAGGGAAGCACAGTAAGGGCGCAGGGAATGTGAAACAGAGCAGGTGAGGAAGCAAGCAAAGTACAGGGCCAGGCCTGGAGACACTGGAGTGTCTGCTATGCCAGAGGCAAGGGAGCTGGGTTTTCCTACTACTGCACCCATTACCGTTGGCTGAGGGCCTCCTTGGGCCCTTGCCATTCTCTGCACATAATGGGAGAGCAGCTCCAGGAGCTCAAGAGAAACCTTCCCAAGAAGGGTCACAGGTGCAGCTTCTGGAAACAAAAGCACAAGGGAGCTGGGGAAGGGGTGCTCAGAGATGAGCATGGGATCCATGAGGATCTGAGCTATGTCCAAGATATTATCCCTGCTCATCCAGAGCAAGTGTCACCTCCTCTGCAAGCCCCCCAACCCAGTCAGGATGCTCAGCTCCACACAGCACAGGTATTTCTCCATATCCGAACCCACACTGGCCTTCATAAGGCTGGATTGGACAGCAGACCCCAGGCCGAGCTCTCCCCAGAGATGGAGATGGGCAGCTTGGTGGTTTATTTAGAATGCTGGGAATACCCTCCTTGAAGGGAGAAGCCCAAAGAAGTGCCACAATATCAACTTTTATTCTAAGCGGCAGCTAGAGTTCACATCCAAAGATATCCATGAACATTGTACTCCTAGGCATCACCAACTTTAGACAAACATTTCCATGTATCTCTGCTGCATGTTACAGTTTTGATTACCAGACAGAGGTGGGCTGCCTGTGACAGACCTGAACACATCCTGGAAGCTGGTTCTATCTACACCCCACTCAGGATGTTGCTAACTGTGAATAAAAGACAGGTCACCGGGAGATGCCACTGCAATCTTTCTGTCTTCCCCTGAGACTGTGAGCCCTCTGAGGTGGGGGCTTAGTCCAATTTCTCTGTACCACCAGAAACCAGCATTGAAGTTAGCCGAAGAAGTGGGGGTCAGAGACATTTTCTCTTAAGTGCATGAGTGAGTGCTATCTCCAGGGTCCGACTATTTTGAGAGGAGCAAAGCCAGAGGTGTGGCAAGTTCTCTCCAAAGCCTGATCGGACCCATGAAACAGCCTGAAACCCTCACCAGTGATGCTACAGCAAGAGCTATATAGGCAGAGAGGCAGCAGGCCCCTTCCCCGGAGGCTAGGAGGCCCTGGGTTCCCCTGCCACAGTCCTTTCTTTCTAGAATATTCCCTGGGCCCCTTCCATGTGCCAGGTGCTAGGGACACACAGCAAATAAAATGGACGTCCCTTGGTGGCCATGACACGATGCTGAGCTACTCCCTCTACCTCAGTGTCCTCAGGGGTAAAGAGGAGATTATAATAGCTCTTATATCACAAGGTTGCTCCAAGGGTAACAGAGTTAAAACGCATCAAGGGCTTGAACAGTGCTCAGCACATAGGAAGTGCTACATAAAAGTGCTTTGAGTTTTATTATTATTATTTATTAATATTTTTATTTTATCAATAACTTATTCAATAGGGTCATCTTAGAGAGGGAGAAGCACTGCAGGTAGGACAAAGCAGGGGTGGGATGTTGGGAGGGGAGTTGCCTTAGATGGGCAGGCCTAGCCAAAGCCATTGCAGCTGAGTGATACCCTGAATGGTGGGGTAAGTTCCACAGAGCCCTAGAGGAAGCATGTGCCAGGCAAAGGGAAGGGCTGTGCAAAGGCCCTGAGGAAGAATCAGTCTACCCTGTTGGCCAGCGTGGCTGGAGCATGGGGAAAGAGTGCACTGGAGAGGAGGTTGGGGGTCCCCAGAAGAAGTCAGGTCTAATGGGGCATTGAGAACCACGGGGAGGCATTGAGAGCTGTTCCCTCTCCTGGCCCCCCAGGATGGCCAGCCCTTTGCCCCAAAGCTGCAAATGAATGCCCTTCACCTCTGGCTTCTGGGGAAGGAAAGCGCATCCCTGGAGGAGCAGACGGGAGTGTCCACCGGTCCGCTGCAGGATGGGTTTGTCCTCACCAGACATGCTCAATGCCAGGCCTCAGGCTGTGGAGCCCAGACCCACCGGATGGTGCATCCAGCTTTCATGCCAATCTTGTCCTCGCACCCCATCCATCAGAGGCCCACACAAGGCTCCCTGGGGGGGCGGGGGGCGGTGTGTGGGAGCAGCGAGTGTGCCAGCCCCAAGAAGAAGGTGGGGATGGAGGGCTGACCAAGAGAGAGTTCTACAGTGATAAGGGATGAGCTGGTGGAGGCAGCCCTTCGGGGGGCCTGAGGTGGGCCAGGAACGAGGCTCCGCTCTGAGGCGAGTCTAGAGACCCTCCCCCTCCAAGCACCGCTCTTCCTTCACAGAGACACATCTTTGTCTTTGAGACCACCCGCTGCCTGGAGTCCCTCCGTTGCTAGGTGATGGGAACTGTGGGGAGGGGAAGATGGGGAGCAGGGCAGGGTCTGGTTGGCCCTATAGTAGGGGGCCCTGACTCTCCAGACCCTGGTGGAATGCACAAACCCCCTCCTCACAGCGCTGCCGGCACTTGGGGACACACCCACCCCACGGCAGACAGGCTCAGACGATCACAGACACACCCCCACAGATGCACCCGGCAGCCCCCCTGCAGAACACACCCACACCCATCAAACTGAACCAAAACAATCACATGCTCGTACACAAATACACACACCCCCGCACGGATCCAGACAGACGCGAAGCTACCCGCGACAGACAGGGCTGATTCACATGAACACGCAGGTACAGCTGCCCGCTCTTGGACATGTGTGAGCTGAAGGGAGGGAAGGGGCCGCACCATGCTGCCCTGGCCGGGGCTGGACACACAAAAGGGGACCCCCCCAGGGGAGGGAAACCTGGGACACCCAAGAAAACTCACTTCCGACACTGCCCACACTGTCATGCCCTCCAGGTCCACTTCCCACCCCAGCCTGGGTCTAGATGCCAGCCCCACCTGCAGGGGCCACCTCCAGCCCAAACCCAGGGCCTTGACTCGGTGTCATCGGCCAGCTCCTCACTACACCCCATCTGTTCATTTCCATGTGCCTTCAATGAATATTCACTTGGGGACACAGCTGTGAGGGAAAGCCCTGCCCTTGTGGCATTCACAATTTAGTAGAAAATGAACACATCATGCTTATAACAAGAAGCCTTGACCTAGTTTGGGGCAGTGCCCTGAGGAGGTGACATTTGAGCTGGGGTGGATGGGGCAGAAGTGGAGAGGTTCCAAGAATGTGCAAAGGTCCTGAGGACAAAGAGGATGTGGGGGTGAAAAGGATAGAGCAGAGACCAGAGCACAAGGAGCAAGCAAGGAGAGAGTGACAGGGCCGAGCTGAAACTGGGATCAGCAGGTGAGCCTGGCGCCTGGTCAGGATTTCAATTTATTCTAAATGCAGTGGGAGCCATGGATGAATCCAGGCAGGCAAGTGCTGTGAGTTCTCGGTGAAAGTCTAGAGGGGACACTGTGTGCTGGGGGAATGGGGGGAGAAGTAGAGGCACAGCAGGAATAGAGAGGGGCAGATTTGAGCCCCATGACTACATGGCTGGCGTGAGATCGTGTGCCTGGGGATATGTAGGGGGGTGGGGGGAGGAGCAGCACTCATAGGGGCTCTAGATTTCCAGCTCAAGCAACAGGATAAATTGGGGGGGGGGGGGAGCTCACTGACACAGAAATATTGCAGGGGCTGGGGACTGGGGCCAGGCCCATCCCGGACTCTTCCCTGCCTGGCCTGTGTCACGCCTCTCCCCACTGGGACCACCACCTCTGTGTTCCCAGCAAATCCAAACTCTTCCATCCTCCGTTCCTTCAGCACAAGCCCCGTGCCTGGCAACATAAGCATTGGGACCAGGGCCCTGCCCTTACGGCCCTACATTGGGCAACTCGCTCGTACTGACCTGTATTCTGGTCAGCGCCTTGTCCTAAGGGAGGCTGGCGCCTACGGGACCAGACTGGGAGGGGTGGGGGTCTGACGCAGTCTGGGAAACCAGGCAAGGCTTCCTGGGGAGCAGGCTGCTTACCTAGTGGCTACTGGACACTCCAGCCTGGTAAAGGTTGGAGTCAGTCATCCCCAAAATGGAACCCCAATCCTCGGTGCAGGCCAAACCATAGCAAATGCTATAGAAGTAAGCTAGAACCTCTGTGCGTACCGACAGGGTGTGAGAAGAAAATGTTAGAACTTCTATTTTGAATGTATGTTTTTCAAAAAAAAAAGAAAAGAATATAATCTGCTTATCAGTACATCCTCTAAAGTGACATGTCACCTTCTCACCTTCGTGTGGCCCTGCAAGGCCCAGGTGTTGCAGAGGAGGGGAGAGGCGGGAGAGGCGGCCTGAAAGGCAGAGGGCATGCGCACACAGCTTCATCCTCCTTCAGCGCACTGCCGGGGTAAGTGGATTTGAGGATTACAGGCTCTGGTTTTAATTAAACTAACCCTAACAAAATGACCAAGTAGCTTAAGAAGTTTCCCGCAAAGGAAATGCGGACTGAATTTAATACAAGCGTGAGCTCAGGACAGAAAAAATAGTAACACAGGCATTTTCCTTCACTCCTGGAAGGAATGTAGTGAGCACATTACTCAGTGAACTCAGTGTCCACCTAATCGGCTCTGAGGAGAAGCTAACACACACACACAAAAAAAAACTCCCGGAGAAGTCTATTCGCAATGTGGGTTCACATCTGCAACCGTGAACGCCGGCCTGACCTGGAAGACATCCCGGGGGAATAACAGGTGAAAACACAGGTGGCAGGACAGAGTGTACTTTAAGTCCCATTTGTGATAAAAGACAAAATAATGAGAATAATATATGTTAACGTATGCACAGACCCCGGAGGGAGGGACACCAGTCCAGGCTCCCCTCCACAGGGGAGGGAAGCTGCTGTGAGCACTGAGCCTCTCCACTGATTGGAATCATTACAACAAGCACGTATGACAATTTTAATAAGAAACACAATAAAGAATTGTTAAGCATCTGATTTATTAATGCTTCATTTTGAAATAATTTTAAATTTACTCCAGAATCACAAAGATGAAAGAGAGTTCCCGAACACCCTCCCCGCAGCTTCTCCCACGCGAGCATGCTGCATAACCATGGTGCGTTTACTGGACTAAGACATAGACATCGGTCAGCAGCATTCACGCACGTTCAGACTTCCCCAGCTTACCCACTAACGTCCAGTCCAGGCTCTGTATCGCACTTGGCCATCTTGTCTTCCACGGTCCCCCCGTCTGGGACAGCTCTTCTGGCATGCCTTGTCTTTCATGACCTTGGCCCTTTTGAAGAGCAGCGGCCAGTTCCTCTGCAGGATGTCTGTGGCTTCTTCATGATTACACCGGAGCTGTGGGTTTGGAGGGAGAAGACCACAGAGGTGGACGCCCCCTCATCACATCACATCAGGGGGTGCCTGCTACCCATACGGCTGATGGTTGCAGATGCTGCTGACCTTGAGCACTGGTTGAGGTGGTGTCTGCCAGGATCCCCCACTGTCCAGTTGTAGCCGGTTTTCCAGCAGCGTGAAGTTTCTCAGGGGTGGAGGGATCCGGAATGGGGAGAGAGGCAGGGTGGGCCAGGTCATAGGTGACCTTGACTGTGAGCTCGGACCTTCTCTCCGAGGGAAAGGGAGTCTGAGCAGTGCTAGGCAGAGACACAGCAGGGTCCGCCGTGAGCTGTTAATGTAGGGATGATGCCTGTGTGCAGAGAGGGCCCAGGGGCAAGGGAAGCTGCAGGGGGCAGCGGGGAAGTCAGAGCAGTGATGTCCAGGTGACAGGGGTGGAGCTGGAGAGAAGAGGGGGGAAATTCAAGAGCAAGGGAGGGGTAAGACAGAGAAGCCTCTGGGAGTGGTGCTTCTCTCACTGGAAGGAGCAGAGAGTCTTAAAAGTTGCTCTCCTGGGGACGTCATCTGCCCTCCGCACCCCACCCCACCTCTGCAGAGAGCTGGAGGCACCTCCTGCTGCCAGTGCATAAACAAACCGCATCTTACCAGCTGCCTGCAGCCACCTGGTGGGCTCCCCCGTGTTCTGGGCCTGGTGATCCCCGTGTGGGGATTCAGGGAGGTAAGGGCGCTAGTCCAGGTGACACAGTCAGTCAGCCAGGCCTGGGGTCGTTGTGGAGCCAAAAGCCCGAATCTTTCCCCAAATCCTGCAGGCCTTTTCCTCCGCCGCAGCCGCATGAGGCAGACAGGCTACGCTCCTCTGTCCACCCCAGGGCCTCCAGGCCCTCCAGTCTCCCCACCCCTTCAAAACCAGCCCCGAGAAGTCTGCTGGCCCAAGGGGTGGAGTGCGTGCACGGGTAGCATATTCTGAGTTATCTTTTGTTGTGTTAACAAACCACTCCAAACTTAGCATAAAACAGCAACCATTTGATTCTGTTCTCAGAGTCTATGGGTCAGGAAGTCTGCCAGAGCCCAGTGGGGTGGTCTGCCTCTGGTACACGAGTCTGAGATCTCAGCTGGGAAGATTGAAGGCTAGTGGTGACGCAGACCACCGGGGGCTGGAATCATCTGGAGAGCCTGGCACCCGGACTGGGGCGACTTGAAGGCCGGGCTATGGACGGGGGCAGACACATGTGGCCCTTCCATGGGGCTGGGGCTTCCCCATGGTGTGGTGGCTGTGTTCCCAGAGGAGTATCCTGAGAAGCAGTACTCCAAGAATCCAGGTGGAACCTTCGGACCTGCTCTCCCACCACATTCTACAGATGGTAAGGGAGTCACTAAGGCCCACCCAGATTCAAGGTCAGGGGTATGGGGGCAGTGGTGGGCCAAGGTCACACAGCAGAAGAGCCTGTGGGATGAGGCGGAGGGGACTGTTATGGGACTACCTTTGGAAAAGAGACCAGCCCCACATCCTTCAGCCCCCATGTCTGCGTGAGCCCAGGCTCCTGCTCCCACAGTCACCTCCCCACTCCTGCCTCCACTGCACAGTGTTGGCCCAATCCATTCTACCCTCAGTTTTCCCACTGGCCACCCCCTTCCCCAAAGCAACTTGAAGGCCATTGCTTGCCCTGGGCTGGGTCTCTGCATTCAACTAGGGCCACACAAACTCCCCCACCCTGAGAGGGTGAACTTGGAGTCAGACAGCCCTACGTTCCAGTTTCAGTCCTGCCCCTGACCTGCCTCACCACCTTGAATGAACGGGTTCTTCTCTCTGGGTCTCAGACCCTCTGGCCCCAGGCCCAGGGGGGAGTGAGTGCCTCCTTGCACTTTGCACACTCACCCTAGTCTGTTCACAGAGTGCCCTCCCTCTGTGCACCTCCTCGAACCTCCCCCTCCTGCAGCTGGAACCGGGAGGCTGTCCGGCAGACCCAGCCCCTCAGAAAGCTCACAGCCCATCCCACTCCGGAACCCAAGCCTGCCGGTGACTGGGGTCTGGCCTCGATGGTGTGCCTGACAGTCCAGCTTCCCCAAGGCCACCCAGAGGCAGGCGTCCATCTGGACCAGAGCCTGGAGTGGATACCGCTGACTGCTCATCCACCCTTCGGGAGGCAAGTACTCCCACGGCAGGTGTCAAGAGTTCTGGAGGGCACAGCCCTGCCCCCATGGAACCCACGTCCCAGGGCAGGAGACCAACAGTATATGACAACCAAACCAGTAGATGAACACCAGCAAAGGAAAGACCCAGCGGCAGTGAAGAGGGGCACCACTACAGGTTGGGAGTGGGAAGAGGACCGTGAGATAGAGAAGAGCATGCAGGGGGTTAATTAGGGCGGACTCTGGTGGACCAGGTCTTAGTGTTTCATATGCAACCAACATTTACTTCTCAGAGTTCAGGAGGCTGGAAGTCCAATGTCAAGGTGTCAGCAGACTCAGTGTCTGGTTCATAGAGGGCCCTCCTCTGGCTGTGTCCTTAGGTGGGGGCGAGGGGCGAGGGGGCTCTCTGGGGTCCCTTTTATAAGGGCAGAATCCCATTCCTGAGGCTCCACCCTCCATGACCTAATCACCTCCCTTAAGGCCCCACCTCCAAATACCATCACACTGGGGGTTAGGATTAAACATATGAATGGAGGGTGGGGGGGCACACACTCAGTCCACACAGAAGGAAAGAGGAGGAGGCAGAACTGGGCAGGGGGAAGCACGCTGTGAGACAGTTGCTCAGAAGCCCAGCCAACCCTACGGGAGCCTCTGCAGCCAGCTGGGCCTTTAGAGCTGCCTGCGTGAGGAGAAGCCCCCACATCAATCGCTCACAGGGTGGAGGGTGACCTCCAGGAGGCAGGTTTCTGCATCTGAGGGCACAAGGCCCCCATCCCCAAAGCTGCTGTCTGAGCAGCGTGCCACAGCTTCCCCCATAGGTGCTATTTTCATTAAGAGGGCCTCTGTGATGGTTAACTTCATGTGTCAACTTGACTGGGGCATGCTAGCCAGTTTTTTGTTAAATACCTGTGCAGATGTTGCTGGGAAGGTATTTTTTAGAGGGGATTAACACTGAGGCCAATAGACTTTGGGTAGAGTAGATTCTCCTCCCGAATGGGGGTGGGCCTCATCCAATCAGTCGAAGGCCTGAATTCTGTCAGCAGGCTGCCTTCAGCACCAGGCTGGCAACATCAACTCTTCCTGGAGTCTGCCCGAAAGATTCCAGACTTTGCCAGCTCCCACAATCACGTGAGCCAATTCCCTGAACTAAGTCTACCTCTATCTCTCTACACACACACACACACACACACACACACACACAGCCATGTATGTACACACAGGGGCAGGACAACAAGAAGGGCCTGAGTGGTGAGGAAAGTCCGAGCAGTCAGCAGGGCATAGACGGGCACTGGCTCTGCACGGAGCCAGGTGTGGGAGGGGAGGGAGGCTTCCTCTGGCCACCTGGGGGAGGACAGACTGTTGGGGGCCCGAGGGGAGGCAAGGTGAGGAGGTGGTCACTGCCATCCAGGTGCAGGGTGATGGTAGTGGCCGGTGAGTCTGGAGGCAGAACCATCGGCCCCCCAGTGGCTTGGCTGTGTGCTCGAAAGGGCCGAGAGGACTCAGGAGGGAATGAGGGTGTGGCCAGGGCCCCGTTCCGGACCCCGCATGTACCCACGACGGTCGGTTTCAGCCTGTGTCTCGCAGCAGGCTCCAGGAGGCAGGGGACAGGTCATTTGCCAACCCCGTGTGTTGCTGCGCCCGCAGGGCTGGTGTGAGGCGAGCGGATGTGGGGCGAGCGGATGCGCCGCCTTTGTCCTCTGCCTGCCCACTAGTGCCATCGCGGGGGGCTCCAGGCTCTGGGCATGGCCGCTGCCCCAGCCCAGGCAACGGAGACCCCCGCCCGCACGGGCCCCAGAGCACAGCTCTGCCTCGTAGAGCTCACACGAGCTGAGGAGATAAGGCACAAAATAATTAGTGAGCAGAGTGTATAATTAAGCGCTAAATTGTGTGTTTCGGACTCGCTGAACTGCGGGAGCGCTAGGTGGAAGGAGTCGTTCCAGGCTGGAGTGGCTGGGGAGGCGGCTTGTGCAAGTGGGGTGGCCATACAGGAGCAGGGGGACAGGCAGGCAGCCCCCCAGCCCCACAAGAGCAGAGCGGGGGGGCGACAGGGTCACCGGATTGTGCTGGGTGAGCACCGTGTGACCTCCGTGGGCTGCAGGGGTCTCATCTGTAAAATGGGCTGCCCGCATACCCAACAAGACAGCCTGGGTCTGGGACACCAGGGAGGTCCAGGCAGACAAACAGCCAGGCTACCACACAGACAGAGGGATGCACATCAGGAAGACAGGGGAGCAGTCGGATGGACAGGGAGACGGACACAAGGGCACACAGATAAGTGAGACACAGCCAAATAGACAAACAGCTGGATCCGAGTCTCCCTGCTCCCAGCCCTCCAGGAGCCCTTCCAGAGCAGGTCCTACCTGCCCTCCTCTTGTGTTGAGAGGCTGGAAGTCTGAGGCTGCCAGGTGGCATAGGGCCTGCCCCAGTCTCAAGGGACCCTGCGTGGCAGGAGGTACTTGCTGACACCTTCAGAAGCTGGGAGCTGTGGGAAAACACCCCAGCCCTGGCTGCAGGTCTTGGGGAGCCAGGGGCCAGGAGGCAAGAGTCTTTCAAAGGGGCCCAAGCAAACGGTAGTCAGAGCTGGGGCCCAGGTGGGCCTGGGCTAGAAGGAAGACGGGGAGGCAGGGGCAGTGAGGGTCACTTGCTCCCCAGCCGGGCCGTCAGGCCAGACACTGGAATAGGGGCAGCGTGTCCCTAGCACCGTGAGGGGCCCCGTGGCAGCAGGAGGCTCCCTCTGGCAGCGCTGTGTTTGCAGCCTGGCTTCGCGTGCTGCCGCCTGTTAAACAAATATTGTGACAGGCCTGCTCTGTGCACTCGGGGACAGCGGCGACACTTGGCTGTCACCAGGGGCAGCCTGCAATGGGGGCACTGTGTGCCACAGCAGAGCCTCTCCTTCCAACACAGGCAAAGCGCTCTGCCTAAACAAACACAGGCCTCGGCCGCCGCCAAATGAGACGCACCGCCCAGCCTGGGAGAGGCGCGCACTCAGGTCCACGGCCACACTCGGGGGCTCAGGCTTCACACACATGGGCAGGAAGCAGGCAGCATACACGGGCATCCATTTATCCATCCAACAAATATTAATTGAGCACCTATTGTGTGCCAGGCAGAATCCTGGGGCCTGGGATACAGTAGGAAACAAAGCAACCAAAAGCCCTGCCTTCATGGAATTTACATCCTAATTGGGGATGGTGACAATAAACAAAAATACAAAATGCCTGGGGGCTAAGAAGAAAAACCACAAGGTAAGGAGGGGGATAGAGTGTGACAGAGAGTGGTCAGGAAAGGCACCTGTAAGACTCTTAGGCAGAGACAAAGGAAGTGATGGAGCCAAGTGGGAATCCCAGGGAATAGCATCCAACCATCAGGAATAGCATATGCAAAGGCCCTGGGGCAAGGCTGTGCTTGGCATGTTCAGGGACTGACCTGTAAGAGATGAGCGTGACTGAAGCCAAGTGAGGGCTGGGGACAGAGGTGGGCCCTGAGGCCTGAGAGGTACTGGGGCAGAGTGTGTGGGCTTTTCTTCTGAGGAAGGTGGGGGCATGGAGAGTGTGGATCTGGGTTCAGTCTTAACAGGATGTCCCTAAGTACTGTAGGGAGCCAGGGCAGAAGCAGGGAGGCTGTTCTGACAACCCAGGAGGGAGGGAGTGGGGCAGTTCCGGCCAGGGTGGTAATGCTGGGAGCGGGGAAAGAGGTCAGACCTGCGAGTATTTGTGAGCTAGAGGTGGCAGGATTTCCTTGGAGACCAGATGTGGGGATGAGGGAACCCCACAGATCACAGGCTTCCCAAATAATGCTAGACATCCCCATTCATTCACCTATTCATACGTGTATTTTTCTTTTATTTTTGACAGGGAGGGACCGACCCAGGGAGAAACAAAGATGTTCATTGCAGCATTAATTAGAAGAGTAAAGTTGGAGATAAGATACTGGCCCTAATGATGGGGTAAGAAGTAAACTGTGGCTCAGCCATACAACAGAGGAGTATGGCTCTGGTCTTTGGAGAGTTTTCAATCCATCCGTCCCTCTTTCTCCAGCCAAAAACCCTGCCGAGCCATGTGGCCCTGAGACCCCGAGACAAAACAGCCCCGCCCAACCCACAGGGACAGGGGTGGAGCTGGAGCAGCCCCTGACCAGACTGGGGTGCCTGTTGAGGCAGTGACAGCAAGCCCGGTCCTGGAGGACGAAGGGACCAAGGGAAGGCTGCAGCAGAGATGGGGAGGTGCAGCCAGGCTGCAGCTGGCCTGCCAGAGGAGAGGAACGGGGGGCTTGGGCATGAGGCTATAGGACCTGAGAGGCCTCGACCACCTGGCTGAGGATGTGGACTTGGTCCCGTGGCCTCCGGCAGCCACTGAAGGACAGAGACATCGCCCCCTGGCAGCCGCGTGCAAGGAGCCTGGAGGGACCGGGCTGTGGTGGGGAAGGGCAGAGCGAGGGCAGAAGGAAGGCTCCTCTGCCACACACTCCCCCCAAGGGGACAGAGTCCCCCATGCCCTGCCGCTTAGACCCCCACTGGACCCCTATCCTGCCCTTTCCTGCTGAACTTCCCCCTGCCCCTCTCTTCACTCAGCCCTGGTCCCAGCCTCACTGTGTGACCATGGGCAAGTCCCCTGCCCTCTCTGAGCCTCCAGGAAAGGGCTGGACCCCAGGGTCTGTCAGCCCAAGGACTCCTGATCTGAGGCCAGCCACTCCTAAATCCACACTTCTTGCAGAGCCCAACGACACTGAGCCAGGGCCGGCCTACAGCCCTCGGCGGAGCCATGTCTGTGATGGTGGTGCTGCTGAGCGGCCGATTCCAGCATCTTTAAACAAAGCCTCCAGATGGACCTCAGTGGCTGGGGAGGGCTGGACAGCCTGCTGCGCTAACCCGGCCGGCTGCCACGCTGGCACTCAGGGACTTTCTGCTAATTTGCTCCCAGGGGAAGAACGGACACCATCCCCAGCCAACCCATCCATCCTTCCATCCATCCATTCACTCATTCATTCATCGAGAACCTGCAGTGTGGATGAGGGCACTGAGCTCGGCTCTGGGGACGCTGCGGTGAGCGAGATAAAGCACTGCACAGATGGCGTTCACACGCCGCTGGGGGAGGGCCACGATGGTGCACAGGAAGAGCTCCAACACAATATGTGGCAAGAAAAGAGTTAAGCAGGTGCAGTAACAGTGTTGGATGGGGGGGTTGCCTCTCTGAGGAGGTGACATTTAAGTTGAGACCTGAATGGCCAGATGGAGCCATGGTGTCAGGGGACGGGGCTCTAGGCAGAGAGGATGCCAGGTGTAAAAGCCAAAGGACCTGCTCCAAGTGAGGGGCCGTCCCAGGACCAGCAAGGAGGCCATGTGGCTGAACGGAGCGGGCAGGGGAGGGAGTGGAAGGAGAGAAGGTGGGAGATGTCAGCAGGTACACAGCAGGTCGGAAGAATCTAGACTTTCTGCAGAATGCACTGGGAGCCGTGAAGGGTAGGTGAGGGCAGAAACATCGCCAGCAGCTGTGAGCCACTCCCTCTGCTACGGTGCCACCCACCCATGCACAGCCCTTGCCACCAAGCCCTTCCACTGGCCCACACTGCCCCCTACGGGGAGGTATGGTCTTGTCCATTTAACAGGTCAGAAAACAGGCTCGGGAAGTTGAAGTTACTGAACCAAAGCGACAAGGATCAGAAGCTGACGTTAGCAGGGACTCAGAGTCCAGCCATTCCAGCTGAATCCAGCCCAGAAAGATATTTCGTTTTCCCTGCCGTTTTTAAAATGTGAATCAGTGGCTAACATTGAAAAATTAGAAAACCTCACATAAACTATTTCTCGGCTTTCCAGTGTCTCTTGGATAGTCAGTCTATGGCCGCACTAATCCCTAGCCTTATACGGGGTCGATGGTGGCCACCTCTTCAGACAGGGGGAGGGGGGACACTCTGGTTTGGCACAGATCCCCTTTCCCAACTGTATCACAGCTGGTCTTATCCCTCGATGTGTCCCCCCAGCCCTACAGCATCGGAGGTTCACATCCTCGTGGCCTCTGGTTGGGCCCACTGGCACTGTAAGCCCCTCCCTTGCTCAGCTGATGAGGGGAAAATACACCAGGAATTCTCTAAGGGGATTCCCACCACCACCACCCCACCCCCGCCCCGCACTCCCTGATTCCACACTATCACCTCACTTTCCTGCCCCAGGAGCAGAGACACCCAAGCCCAGCTTTCAAGAAATGGATTCAGAAGTCCTCACAGCCAGAGACCATGGATGAAACCATCCCTCAAGGGGAAACTGAGGCCTGGCAGGGCTCAGGGTCACTCGCTCAGTCTTCCCAGGAGACCCTCTGGAGATACACTGTAAAGAAGTGCATTCTACCTAGATTCCTTGGCTCAGAGGCCCAGCCCTGCCTCTGTTCAACTGTGAGACTTGGGCAACAAGCCTCAGTTTCCCCATCTGTTCACTAAGGGGTTCATTGTAATGCTCTCTGAGGCCTCTCCTATCTCAAGCACCCATTTAATTATATGAGGAGAGAAACAGCTTGCCTCTCTGGAATCAAACTTAGCCACTTCCACTTCTGTCTGTGTGACCTTGGGTAGGTGGCTTAACCTCTCTGAGGCTCTGTTTCTTCATCCATAAAATGGAGATGTAATTTATGAGGTTATTGTGAGATCCCATCAGATGATTCCAGAAAAGCACTTAACACACAGTAAGTGTTCAGTAAATGTGAGCTGCCCAGTGTCCCCCTCTGCAAGGGTTTAGGCCAAGGTCATGGCCAACCCCACAATGTCCCAGGCTGGCATGGAGGCCAGCTTCCAGAGAAGGCCAGGCTCCAGGCTACCTCAGCCGGCATCCCAACATCTGAGCAGTGGAGTCCCAGACTGAGGTCACCCTTCACTCCCATGTTACTGAGTCCCTCCCGTGTGCCAGGCACCCTTGTCAACATTGGAGGGAGGTCCAGTGGAGAACAAGGCGCTCTCGGTCTTCGGAGGGGGCTGCCCCTGACATTTTGGGGGCGGCGGGAGAGGAGAATAAAGCAGAGGAGTGGAACAGAAACATCCGGGTAGGAATTAGGGCTCCTCCAGAGCCGGTGGTCGGTGGTCGGGGGAGAGCTTTCTGAGGAAGACAGGTTAGGAATGAGGAGGGGGGCAGCAGGACAGGCAGCCCAGTGGAGGGCACTGCAAGCCGTGGGCCTGGAGGTAGTCACAGCCCCGAGGTCTGGCTGGAAGGGAAAGAAGATGGATGTGCGCCCTGTCCGGAGAGGACCGTGCTGGGGGATGGTGTCAGCCAGGCGCCAGGGCGTTCACGCAGGCCTCGAAGCAGCGATAAAACCCAGCGCTGGGATTCTATTTTAAGGTGATAGGAGCCCCTGACGGTTGAAGTCGAGCTCAGCGGTGGGCTTTCCATCTTACAATGAGGCCAGCGAGCGCTCAACTCCTACCCTAGAGTCTGGCCCAAGTCCACAGCTCAGGGCAAGAAAAGGAAGCCTGCGGGAGCCCCGCCCCCACCCCGGGGCGGAGGGAGCAGGGGCTGGGGGAGGGGACGGGCTGGGGTCTACGGTGGGGGGCACGAGGTGGGGCCTGGGGGTGGGGCGTGGCTGGGATGTGCCCGAGGGCCCGGAGCTGGGGTCCAGAGGAGGGGTGGGGGTTATAAGCCGGGCGGTGTGGGCTCAGGTCTGAGCGAGCGCTCCCCCACGTCTGGAGCCAGGCAGCAGGGCGCACGCCGCCCCAACCACCGAGCGCCACAGAGGGGCCTGCCGCAGCCCCGCGGCGCCCCCCTCCCCGCCCCCCGCCGGCCGAGCGCGCCGTGCCCGGTGCGGCACCGCCCCCTGCTGCCCGCGCCGAGTATCGCACCAGGGCTGCGCGGGCTGCGCTGCGCGGGCTGCGCGGGCGGGAGCTGGAGTCCCCGCAGCCGGGGGGCCGGAGCTGGGGGCGTAGAACGCCAGAGAGGGAGTGCGGGGAGCCGCACAGGGGAAGGAGGCTCACCCTCAACCCCAGCCCTGGCTACCCTCCTGTGACCTTGATAGCCCCCCAACCCTGGATCTCACTTGGCAATGCGACATGGCCAAGGTCATGCATTTAGATTGCCGGGCCTGCCTGCAGGGCTGTCCGGCAGCGCTGTCCACGCAGGCCAGCAGGCTGCACGACTTTCTGAGCCTCAGTCTCCTCATCTGTAAAACAAGGAGCTTAAAATCTCACCTCTCAAACCATTAAATCTGAGGAGTTAGATTCCAAGCTAAATTCTCCAGCAATTTCTAGATCGTTTTAGTTTAAATCTGCCTTACTGGGGCGCCTGACTGGCTTAGTTGGTTATGGGTCTGCCTTCTGCTCAGGTCATGGTCTCGGGTCCGGGTATCCAGCCCTGCATCAGGCTCTCTGCTCAGCGGGGAGCCTGCTTCTCCCTCACCCCCTTGCTCATGCTCTCTATCTCTCTCTCAAATAAATAAATAAAATCTTTTAAAAAAATCTGTCTTATTCATGCATTTCCTTTCAGCTCTGGAATGAAGCAAAAGTAACGTTGAACTATAGGGGTCTCCTAACTAAAGATAATGGTTTTCAAGAAGCAAGACCCTCCAAATTCAAGTATGTAGCTCTATTAAAGATGTGCAAGGCCTACCTTGGAAGTCAAAAGATAAATGACATATCAGGAAAAATCTTCGCAACTCCTATCACAAAAGTCTAATACAGGAGTCAGCAAACGTTTTGTGTAAAGGGCCACATGGTAAACATTTTCATCTTCCAGGCCGTAAGGTCAAAACCACACGACTCTGAGGTTGCAGCATGCCGGCAGCCCCAGACGATGAGTGTGGCCGTGCTCCAATAGAGTTGCGTTTACAAAAAATAAGGCAGCGGGCCTGATGTAGCCTCTGTATGAGCCCTAGTTTGTCTAATTTAACCAATATGTAAAAAGCTCCTAGAAATCACGAAAAGACAACCCAAGGAGAAATGTGCAAAGAACATGAAGAGACAGTTTAAAAAAAAACTTGTAAGGCCCCTACACATATGAAAAATGCCCAGCTTCACACATAGAAAAGAAATGGAAATTTCATTTGTCCCTTATCTGAATGGCACTTCTGTCCAGTGCTAAGACACTCTGTCAGTGATGCTATGGGAAAGAGGTCCACTCTGTGATGCTGGCGGGAGTGCAAAGCGGACACCCTCCCCAGGGGAAGCTGTGTGCATTTGTGCATCATGGTTACCCTCTGACCCAGCAGCCCCGCGGCCGAGCATGATCCCGCAGGCATACGCGGGTCCCCTGCTATGATTCAAAGTTACAGCCAGAGAGCCACTGCTGCGGTGTTTGGAAACAACCCACCCAGGAGCCAGTTACAGAAACCTTGCTTTGGGTGCATGCAGGAATATCACACAGCTGTTAACGGCAGGGAGGAGACTCCAAGGCTGATATGGAAAATCTGCACGCTGGCAGACATTGAGAGGGAAAAAAGCAAAGTGCAGAACTGTGTATTTAGAGTAAGGCTTTTGTGTAGGAACAGGATATGGGAATAAGAGCCTATTTGTATGTGTTTGTACTTGTGTGAAGAAACACAGAAAGGGTCCCTAAGAAACCAGTACAAGTGCTTACCCGTCTGGGGAATGAGTGGTCAGGGGCAGGGAGGAGAGAGAGAGAATTCTCAGTATAGATCGTTGAAGTTTTTAAACCCTGTATGAATATATTTTCTCTTCAGAAACTTAAAATTCTTAAATCAACCACTATGGCTTTGATGCGGAGTGAGGGAAAGAAGCCAGAAGACTATATATAGCTTGCTACAGTTTGTATGGGGAAATGCATGTTTCCTTATGTGTGAGTATCTGGAAGGACAACCCCCTCCCCTCGAAAAATGCCCGCAAATGTGGTGGCCTCTGGGAGGAGCGCGGGGCCAGGGGTTGGAGGGAGACTCACCTTTCATTATTGATCCTTTTGGATGGCTGGATTTTCTTTAATTTTTTTTTTTTTTTTTTTTGCCATATACATGATTTGAAGTTTTCAAATCAAAAGAAAAATAGAAGAAGGCAGATGAGAGCCTACGGGCCATTAAAATAATACAGCAGCTCCCCAGGCGTGGTGTTTGCCATGAGCCACCTTCTGTTCCAAGTGTTTACATGCATTTGCTCCTTTCATGCACCTAGCAAGTGCCTAGGAAACTGAGGCCCAAAGAGGGGGGCGCCATGCCCCACACCATGCATGGACAGGCGCGTGGCCCATTGAGTCCCTGGGGGACCCATGGGCCCACAGCTGGAAAACAGCAAACACTCACTGCTCAACGCTGGCATTCCCTCTGTAAAATCCACTCAACTTGTTGCCCAGCCTTTGCTTGAATACCTCCTCACAAAGGAAGCTCACCACTTTACAGGCAGGGCATTCCATGGCCAGGTGGCTCAGTTAAAAACTCCTCACTCAGCAGGAGTGCCTCCCTGCCCCTGGCTCTGCCCTCTGAGCCACCTGCTCCCCCTGCCAAGGAAAGCCACATGGGCCCACAAACATCAGGGCACCTAGGGCTGTTCTTCAGGCTGAGCAGCCCTGGTTCCCCATGTCGGGTGATGCAGGCCGGTCCCGTTCCCTTTGTGAAGCAATGTGCATAACACATCCCCTTAAACATGGTTGCAATGAGCTTCACAGGACCAGGGCCCACATGCAGGGAGCCCCAGCCAGTCTCTCCTGGCTCTCTTTATTCTGTGCTTTGGCCATATTAGCCTTTGGTCTTAGCCAAGACTGGGCATACCTCAGGGCCTTTGCACTTACTGTTGGCTCTATCTGGAAAGCTCTCATTATGACTGCGTCTTCGCATCCTCAGTTTCCGAGCAAGAATGTGACCTCCTTCGACAGGGCTTCACTGAATACTCTAGCTAACGTAGCTCTCATCCATTCTCTTTCCCATCTTTCCATTTCACTCTTGAATCATCTTGCTTATGTGTTGCTTTTCTTGTAATAGAATATGAGCCCCAGCAGACAAGGCCCTTGTCTACTTCATTCGCTGCTGTTCCTCTAGAACAGTGCCTGACATATAATAGGTGTTTGACACATGAATGGATGGATGGATGAATGCAGAGGCCTCTCTATCCTGCAGGGACAAGCCAGGAGGGGCTGCATGCCCACGGGGCTGTAGGTCTAACTATCCATCTCTGGAGTCCGCCCTGAGCGGCCCCCACCCAGGCACCATCATCAGTCTCTGCCCTTTCGCCCCTCTGCTCTCTCATCCACTGCACAGGGCAGAGGTGAGGCCAAGAGGCCACCCTCCCAGAGAAATATCAGGGCTCTAAATTCAATTTAAAACAGTTTAATTGCCTAATTGCTCTGCTCTTCGGTGCAGTTTGTTAACAGAAGCAATTCTGCAGCAGCCAGGCCAGCCTAGCAGAAAATCAGCATTTCAGCCAGAGGGAATTAAAGAGGCAGAGCACTGAACTGCCACCGATCCCAGACAGCCCATTGCCCCTGCACCACCACCCCCAGCCCCACACAAGGCGTCACTCTCATGCAGGGCTTGGACAAGGGACGGGAGCACCAGAGCTGAGCCTCTGCCGTGCAGACACGCATGCGGGACTGAGTGGTGTCTCTGTGTTAGGAAGAGCAGGTGCTTCTGCCTGCATGTTTGGATCTCTCTGCTGTGTGCTTACCTAAGCATGGCTGTGCTTTCTCTTTCTTTATGTTTAAGCCATGCTTTCAAATAGGGAACACATGCAAATGGTGTTTAAATTCAAGGTGTAAGTGGGTTTGCAGCAATAAGAGCCTCCCTTTCCCCCACCTTGATCCCGGACCACCAGTTCCCTTCCCCAGGCCCAGACTGCTATGTTTCCTGTGGGTCCTTCTAGAGGTATTTTATGCTTATGTATGTATAAGACTGTTTTTATACAGATGATCATATACCATAAACATTGTTCTGCTTTTCTCCCCCACTTGCTGTATCTCGGAGACTGTTTCTTATCAGAGCTTATCTCGAGCTTCCTCATCTTTGTCATATTGAATGACTGCCCTTGATGTCTTTCATCAATCCCCTATTGCTGGACACTGCGGTTGTTTCCAACCCTATGCTTTAGAAGCAACAGTGCCACCTCAATGTATATACATGCCTCATTTTTGCACATAGGAGGGTACATGGACTTAGAACTCATATTCCTTTTCCAATTCAAATTGGCTTTTCCCACCCACAAAGCAACACTGGCATCCTACAGGAATAGGAAAAGTGCCCTAATCCTACAGACTCAGAAACAATTTCAATTATGCCCAGACTCTAGTGCATGCAGATTCTGACTTCTATTTCACCGAAATGGGTTCATAGCATTCAGACTATTTTGCAAGCGGCTCCTTTTTTCCTTCACTCGACAATCAATGATGCTCACCTTCCCATGTAAGTAAATAGCTCTGTTTTTGGTTTTGAGGGCTGAATAGCATGCCATTGTGTGCTCTCCTACTACAGTGGATTTAACCACTCCCTTATTGGAATCCAGATTGTTGCCAACTTTGTGTTATTACAAGCTGCACTGCAGGGAAATTCCTTGAAGCTAAGTCCTGGCACACATCCTCTATTCTGTCCTTAGGGCAGCTTCCCAGAAATGGAATTTCTAGGTCAGAGGGTGTGTGCTTTGGGGGGGGGAGACTGCATATTTTTTAAACCATTTGAAATGTATTTGTGTGTGTGTGTCCCTGTTGTGTGTCTGTGGGCTTGTGCCCGTAGGTTCGTGCAGGTACCCAAGCAAATCTGTTGCATGGATTTGCATAAAGGGGGGTGTGGGGGGGTGGGGGGGGTGCTCTCTCTCCACCTTTAGTCTCTAGGAGTACTTGGCGCTGTCCCTCCTCTGCCTAATATCTGCGGAAGTGAGGGACTGTCTCCCGCGTACAGGGCCATGCTTGCCCTCTGAACTCAGCTGGCGGAGGGTCTGTAGACCTCACTCGGATCCCCGAGCTAAGTCTCATCTTCCCTGGATCCTCCCGGTAGCCAGGGTCAGAAGCCCAACCCAGACTGGCTTTATATTGCGGGGGAGACGTCTGACTCATCGGCAGTGCGGGACCTCCGGCCCAGGTGGATGCAGACGTTGAAAGACATCCATTCAGAACTGATTCTGGTTGGCTCTGTGCCGACAGCACTCGGGTCAGCCGTCACGCGTGGAGGCAGAGACAGCCTGCCACTAGTTCCAGGCGTCCAGCTCCTCGCTTGTGACCCCAATTCCTTCTCTTTTCCCTGCCGTTCCAGGCATGGCTTGGGATTTCCTCGGATGGCCCAGCTAAGATCGCACATCCGCCTGAACTATCACGGCATCCGAGGGACCATGGGGCCACAAGCCAAAGGTTGGAGCCAGCTCTCCCGCCCCACCCCGCCCAGCCGGGCTCCCGCATCCCTGCCCCTGCCTGCTCGCCCAGCAGCCAACAATGAAGGGGTCGGCGCGGATAACTCTCGCCAGTTGCCTCACTCCTGAGATAGCTGTAGTCTCAAGGGAGGACTCCAGAAATCCAAAGGCTTCCAGCCACAGAGCAGGAGAGGAACTGGGGACAAGAAGCAGCTATTTCACGTCACAGAAGTCAAAGGAAACTAGGCTTGACTTGCTTGTCTTTGAAAAGCACCAAATGATTTGGCAGAAGGGGTGACTAGAAAACAGTGGACTATTTCACTGGTCCCCACTGCTGTTCCTGTTTTCCTGCAGTGGCCCTCCCAACCTGAATGAAGGGCAGCGGTTTGAAGCTGAGACTGAACCTTCACCACAGGTGATGCTTCCAACCCCAGGTTCTATCAGGCTGGACTTCCGTGCTTCAGCAAACTCCTACTCATCCTGCAAAACCTCTCCCAAAGTCACTTTCTCAGGGAAGCCTTCCCTCACTCCCTCTGGCAAAGTTGGCCCAGAGTTATCTGTCTCTGCCCGCTGAGTATCCACCATCCATCAGTACCCTGGGATCTGGGTCTGATCTAGGGCTTCTGACTTCCCCCAGCCTCATATCCCTTTGTTCCATGAAAGAGGAGCTTAGGGTAAGGTGGATATTTTGATCAGCTAAAGGAACAAAAATTGTTTTCATTCATTCATGCATTCATTCATTCAACCAATATATACTGAACACCTACCAAAGACCAGGCCTGTGCCAGGTGCCCCGACAGATATCACAATAACCAAATAATACCACAAAGAAATACAGCATTACAAGGGACAATGCGTGAAGGAGAGACAACATTATACAACGGCTGAGAACATGGGCTTAGAGCCAAACTGTCTGGGTCTGAAACATAGCTCCACCACTTACCAGCAGGATGAATGTGGCCAAGTCACTAAACCTCCCTGAGCCTCAGTCTTGTCATCTGTAAAATAGGGATAACCACAGTGCCTGCCCTTTTCATCCACTGGAAGGATTGAATGGGTCACTGGAGAAAAAGTGCCCGAGAGCCATGCGTGGCCCATAGCAGGAACGAACACACATCTGTACAGCAAACTCCTGAGCATATGTAGCAGGCATGCCTCCCTTCTTTGGTGGGTCAAGGAAAGCTAGTGTGTGAGCAGGAGGCTGGAGGATAGGTGGGAATTAACCTTCTGCTTGGAGCATTCCAAGCACAAGGAGCCTGTGTGTGCAAAGTCGCTGACTGGCTGGTGTCGTGCAGTGGACATCCCACCTCGAGCCCATCACGGCTCACCTGGACAAGAGGAAATGGGAGGAGGGGGCGCAAGGTAACCTCCATGAGGTGTGTGGTGGAAAATGGATGACCCTTTCTTTCTATCATAAAGCGTGACCTTCAGCCCCAAAGGAACAGGATACAAAGAAACAAGATACAAAGCATTTAAGGAAGATATTCAGTGTTTGATGTGCACTAAATTCCCAAATAAAACATTTTCAAATATGCAAGTGATCTTGAGTCGGCCTCTACAAACATGACCGTTTTCACACCACTGTTTCAGGTTTAATCCTTGAGATGGCTATATATGCTGCGTCACCAAGAATTTGTTTCATTGACCAGCTCTTTCGTGGGTGAGAAACAGCAGGGGCAGGTGACAGCAAGGGAGGGCTGGGGGCGCAGCGAGGCGAGAGCGCTACAGAGCGCCCTCTGGTGGCAGGCTCGAGGCATACAAGGCCAAGTCTCTGGGACTGAAGTAGAATTGCAGGGAGTGCCAAAATAATGTCTCAATATCATTCCAAACGAATTTAATCGAGTATTTGTAAAGAAGTGATTTTATAACTATAAAAATTTACCGGTATGAAAATCTACTACCCTCAATAGCTTGCAGGTTAGTGTTGGAAAGCTAAGTTAGAGGGGCCCAGAGTGGAGTGTTCTCGAGGGTAGACAGGGGAGTGTGGCTCCAGGTAAGACTGGTGTGAAGGGCGGGGCCTTTGGGAGTCATGCTGCGGAAGCCGAGGAGGGCACAGTGAGCCACAGACTCAGAGCTGCATTTATGTCTCTGGCCTCAATCTGCAAAGGGAAGATCACAGGGGCAGGATGGAAATGACAACATTGTTCCAGAGCTGAGGGGTGAGCGTGGACCAGGCTGACACAGGAGAAAGGGACAGGTAGATTGAGGCTATATTTTGGAAATAAAATGCACAGGACTTGGTAATGGATGTCGGGGGTGAGGGGGCAGGAGGCAGCATGAGGACCTTCAAGCCCTGGCTTCCAGAACTGGGTGGGCAGGGCTCCCCTTTGGAGGGCTTCAGCAGCACTCTCCTCAGCAGGAAGCCACCTGATGTTGGGGAGGGAGGATGGCATAGGTGGGCACACCTGCCAGTTCTGGGTGGACAGTCCTGGTTTTTGCATATCATCCCTGCATTGTTGTTAATCGTGCCCCCTTTCACTCTCAGAGGGGTCCCTGTCTTCCTCTGAGTCATAGATAAAAATAAATATAATAAATATAAATAAGAAATGAATGAACAGGGAGAAGGGATGTTCTTCTTGATAGCAGAAGCCAACCTGTGAATGTGGAAGGATTAAATGGTACAGTTGGAAGGAAAGTCACCATCTGGCAACCAGCTTGGGCACTACCGTTTCTGGCAAGAATCAAAAGATTCTAGCAGGGAAAAGGTAGAGGGAGACAAGGGTGTCTACAGAGGCTCAAAGTACCTCCCCACAGTCGCCTGACTTACAAAGGGGAAAAGAGTAACTCTGCAGTGAAGAAGCCTGGCTGATGCCTCCATATTCAAGTGAGGAGAGTTAATGCCAACAAAGAGACAAGATGACATCAGGAGTCCTGTGACAGGGTGCGGTGGGGAGGACGCAGCATCGCTTCTGTGATATCCCTCCTGAAAACACATCGGCTGGATCTAATCATTAGGAAGCAGTTATTCTATAAAACAGAATAATGTTCTAAGGCATCCAAGTTATGAACGTCAATGAAAGACTGAAGAATGTTCCAGGTTAAAGGAGACTCGAGGAATAGGAAAACTCGGGGTCCTGAGTGTGTGGTCCTGAACTGGACGCTTTTGCCATAAAAGACATTACTGGGGCAATTGGCAAATGTGAACAGGGTCTGTGGATCAGACCAGGGTGTCCTATCAGTGTGGCTTTCCAGATTTGGGGGGCTGTGCTGTGAATGGTCTATCTGAGGGAAATACACAAAAAAGTCTTCTAGGTGGTGGGCATCACGTTGGCTGCAGCTCTCCAGTTGTCTGGGCAATAAGAGTTCTTTGTCCTGTCTTTATCTTTTCTGTGTGTCTGAAACTGAGGCCAGAGAGTAAAATGACTCGCCCCAGGTCCCTCTTAGAGGCGGAGTCCGACTTATACCAGGCTCTCCGGCTTCTGGCCTCCTGCTTCACTCCGCTGCCCTTCCCAGCCTGGAAAAGGATTCTCTGCTCAGATGTGAAGTTTCCCTGAGTAGGGATGGAATCAGAGAGGTCAGAGACCTGTGACGCACGTTTGGCCACCCGCCACAGCCACCTGCCGGTTGCAGTTCTGAGACGCACCACCAAGAAGTTCAAGGGTAGCATTCCTGACGCATGAGCTGTCCTCTGACAGTCCAGGGGGCAGGGCCAGTAGGCACAACCAGGGTTTTTTTCCATCTGCACCTTGTGAAATCACTTCATCATCAGCGTCCCAAGAAGTAGATCTGGAGGGCAGGGGAGGGCAGGGGAGGGAGGAGAAGGTCACGCAGCTGCCACAGCCCTGATGCAATTCAGATATGCAGAGTCCCTCCCTCGGTCCCACCCAGTGTGTCTGTCTCTCAGCAATCTTAAACTTTCGGGTCCCGGGACCCCTTTACACTCTGAAAGATTATCGAGGGCCCCAAAGAGCTTTTGTGGACGGGAATTTTGTCTGTCAACATTTACTGTACTCAAACTTTAATTTTAATTAAAATTAAAGCACACATTCCATTGGCTGTCAGAGCAATGACATCATCACATCTCAGGTCTGGAAAATTCCACTGTGCACTCAGGACAAAATGAGAGTGAGCAAGGCCAATAATGCCTTATGTTATTATAGAAACAGCTTTGACCTCAAGGGTACCCTCAAAGGGTCTCAGAAACCCCGAGGGGCGCGGACCCCAGGGGGAGAACCCCTGGCGTATGCCGTGTCCCTGCTCCGGGGATCACTACGACCACTTGGAAGAAGTGGAAGATGCGTCCGCCTGTGACCCCCGGCAGTTCTTTCCCTCCAGATACACCCTAGAGAGACTCCCACACGCACCTGTGAGCCAGAAAGCCAGACACAAGAATGTGCCTGACCGCATCATCTGCCTCCACCATTTGGAAACAACCTGAAGGACAGAACTGACAAGTAAACGATGTGCTGTTTGTATGACAGAACCCTAGCCAGTGTCTAGCGATATCAACACACAGAAGTCCCCCAAATAAAACTGCTTGAAAAACACACGTTGAGGGGCACCTGGGTGGCTCAGTCGGGTCGGGCGTCTGCCTTCGGCTCAGGTCATGATCCCGGGGTCCTGGGATCGAGCCCCGCATCGGGCTCCCTGCTTAGCAGAGAGCCTGCTTCTCCCTCTGTCCCTCACCCCCCTCTCATGCTCTCTTTTTCTCTCTCTCTAATAAATAAATAAAATCTTTGTAAAAAAAAAAACAACAACAACAATGAGAACACACGTTGAGGAGGGAAAGGATCGGTATGAAGGCACTCGATGAACTTCAAGCGCACAGGACGAGGCTGCATGTTGTTTGGGGCTACTCTCGTCTTTGCTGCGTGGATAAACCCGAAATTCAAGATTTCAGCATTCAAGGCCGTGGTTCCCTACTGTGGGGGCAGGGGAGAGAAATGGGAAGGGAAGTTTACAGAGGGGGGTTCATTGTATCCATGATGTTTAATTCATAAAGTTATTTTTAAAGTACCTGAGTGACTGTGGGGAAACGTAAAACTGGGACAAGCGGGTGGTGGTGTCACCACCAGTTCATCAACTGAGTGTTCGCATTTGTGAGTACGTGTAGTGGAGACTGAGTGTGCCAGCCACCTACCTAATATCTGTTTTCCTTCTTTCTTACTGGTTTATCAGGGGCAGCATGTGCCCAGCTCAAAAAAAAAAAAAAGAGAGAGAGAGAAAGAAAAAGAAAGCCCTGCATAGTCCAGCTTCCCTGCACCGTAGTGGCCACATCAGCAAATTGGGCCAAGAAGGTGAAAGTGAGGTTATTCAGTGCATCTCACGGGAAAGATCCTCAAAGAGGAGGGATGACAACAGACAGCACTGTTTTCTTCACCCCTCACGTTCATCCTGTTCTCCCTTTTCCTACCTAGAACTGGGTGGAGAAGACCGTCGGAGTCACAGCAGCCCTCTTGTGATCATGAGGCCGCTGTGTGGATGGAAGGCAAGATGGCACAGCATAAAGGTAGGGGGAGCCTGGGCACTGATGATACCATGGAGTCCTGCACCAGCCTTTGGCTGCTGCCTCCTGACCTCATATTTTGTCAGGGAAAAATAATCCCTCTTTATTTAAGCCAAGTCCAGTTATGTCCGCTCACAGCGAGGCGACCTCCTGCACCCATGGCTCCCCAAGCACGCTGGGAGCAAGCCAACTCTCACCACAGATGCAAATGGCAGTTGCCCCAATTCCCTTACTTGTTAATCCCCCTCTACTCTTTGCCTTTTCATAGTCTATGTTTCCAGCTTGTTGAGCTGCTTTTTTTTCCCTCCTCTTGGTGCCAAATAATGAAATTTCAGTACTTAGCCTTGAAAACTCTAAGCTTTTCTAACTGCTGGTAAAAGAAATCTCAGCAAGATAAGAAGCAAAAAATATTCCCGCTTCCCCTACAGCTGCAAAAACACAGACGCTCCTCAGAATCATAGAGCTGGTTCCGGTAAGTGGTGGATTGAAAATGTTCACCAAAAAAACCATACATGTTCTCCTCTTCAGTGTGGAGACTGATGTGAAAATGTAAAGCCCTGTTCTATTTTCTGTCAGTATGAATGTGTCCTTAGAAGGGTTATTTGCACAAAGGAGCCTTGTAAGATGCCTGGCCTTTGGGCCTGCCTGCCGTGACCTGTGAAATGTGACCTCAGTCCTCTCAGGCTGCAAGGCCCAGGACTGGGGGGGTGCCTTATGGGAGCATTTCTCGCCCTGCTGATAATATTTAATTTGGCATCTGTTTTTGTTCTGGAATTTCTGGGTCAAAACCTAAGAGGATCATTGCCACTTGCATAAAGGAAAAAATTAATAAAAGCTAAGATGTTGTTAGATTCTTTATTTGAACCAAGATTCTGAGACTCTTTTGTCTCGTTTTTTTTTTTTTAAGGTTTATTTATTTATTTATTTATTTATTTTTTATTTATTTATTTAACTATTTGAGAGAGACAGAGAGAACGAGCAGAGAGAGGGAGACAAGCAGACTCCTCACTGAGCGGGGAGCCCAATGTGGGGCTCAATCCCATGACCCTGAGATCATGACCTGAGCCAAAATCAAGAGTCAGACACTTAACTGACTGAGCCACTTAGGCACCCCTCTCTTGTCTCATTTAAATCAACACTGATCTACCAGTCTTAGTTCATGGGTTCCCCTGTCCAGAATGTCCTCCTGCTCTGCTCTCCCTTCATTTCATTAACATCAGCTCACCCCTCAAACTTGCCCAGAGTCTCCATCTTGGAAGGACCCTGCCCCCAGCAGAACTGGGCCTCCTTCTCCATTCCCACAGCCCCCCAGCATCTCCCCAGAGTAACTCCCTCCTCACTCACATCAGCCAGGACTCCTCTAGTTACAAGGGATAAGAACCCAATCAAACTATCCTGAGCAAAGAAGGATCTGCCTTAGCTCTGGGCCTGGAAACCCTGACCAAGCTGCACTCAGGCACAGTTGGATCCAGGCACTTGGATGATGCTTTGTTCCTGTGCTTTGCTCCCTGTCTAGCCTCTGCAGTGGCTTGGGGTGGCTTGATCCTCAGAGAGGTTCTAGCAAGGGAGTGACAGCAGCTCCAGGACCACAGCCCACTAATTCAACCAACCTGGCAGAAAGAGACATCTTGTTCTTGAGGGCCAGAAGCCGCTCTGTGATTCCGATTGGCCCTTCCCCAAGTGTCACATTCATCTCTGAGCCAATCACTGCAGCTTCTCATGGGCTAGGCCTGCACCCGTGCCCACGATGGGCGGGGGTGGGGGGGAGCCTTGATGATATGGGAGGGCCAGTCCTGGAGACGGGGGAGGGGGTGGTTTTCATCAGTACACTGAGCTGGCACAGAAACCCCCGCAATGTGAGCTTGTAATTTGTTTTCACGTGTCCCTTCTGTGTCCAGACAGCCAAACATGGGAGCCTGGCACATAGTAGGTGCTCAGTAAATGTTTGCAGGATAACATGGATGGGAAGCACTAGATGAGGCCTGGACGTGTCACCTCGGTGCCACACCTCAGAGTTTCTCAGCTATTTCAAACCCCCATATGCCAGACTGGAGACGCAAAGAATCGATGTAGGCCAGGTGGACCTGTCATAACTGGAGGCGGGGGGCAGATACCCAAACTGGGATTGTTGCATCTTGTGAATTTTCTTTTGAGAAGCTAAAAATCTGGAAGTGTGTGTGATATCTAATATTTAAGTTCTGATGACTAATTAGAAAACATTTTTTAAACATCGTGCATGCCATGGGCCACCTGTTCATGAGGATAACGAGAGTTGGTATTTGAAATGTGCACAAGAAGGAAAAATAGAAGCTTCTGGAAGGCCATCTTCACAGAGGCTGCTCCCATGGCTGCATGAGAGTGCTGTCACCCCACACCGCTCTGGGAGTCAGGGGTTTCTGGGACCGACCCCAGGGGGGCAGGCCCACCACGTGAGGGTGTGGGCCGGGCCAGCCCCACGGCCAGGAGCAGACCCTGGCCCACTGGGAAGGCTGTCTCCAATTTTCCACCTCAAATCAGACTCATCTTCCCCAGAATGCCATTCGACACTGGCCAAGTGGAACTGATTTTGCATCTCAGCCTCCCGGAGCTCCTAACGAGATCTTGACTGGAGCCCAGCTTTAAACATTCTTCACAGCGGGTGATTGGGTCTTGATTTGCTGGATGTGTTCAGCTGAGTCACTGTCCCCAAACAATATGAGAAATAAAACGCTGGCCACGCTCGGATGGCCAGCAGATGCCTCCTGATCCGCGGGGCCAATTACATGGGCCGCTCCCCTCAAGCAGGCCCGGCGCCTCCCCCAGGAAGGTCCTGCTTAGAAACAGAAGGTGGACAGCCCCCGAGACAGAGAAGCTGTTTGGTGCCAGGTCCCGTGCAGGATCGGGGGTGGGCATGGTAGGTGCCACATTACAGGTGGGGAAACTGAGGCATAGAGAGCAAGGAGCCCTGCCAAGGTCACTTGTGAGGTAAAGGCTGACCTGAGTCAGGGTCACATGTGAGGGAAAGACCTGGGTCTAGGAGTGCTTGAACAGTGTGCATTCTGGACCCAGCTCTGCCATAAGCACCCCAGGGGGCTCTCTCTCCCCTCCAGGGCAATCCAGTGGGGATTTCACTGCACCCTTAGACTGTGTGTGGAGGGACTCCAGGCCCCTCACCTGGGTCCAATGGCCCCAGCCACCAGGCTCAGAGCCCTTTCTATGTGGGAGGTGTTTCTGTGAGTCTCTGCAGTGGAGTGCAGTGGTCAGAGGCCTGTGGTAACATCCTGCCCTGCCTTGTGTTGGCCATGTGGCCTCTCTATCCCTTGGCTTCGCCATCTGTAAAGTGGGCATCTTAACAGCGTGGGACTATGTTCCCCGTGGAGTGTCCAGAATGCGGCCTGCACACAGATAGTGTTAGGGAGTGCCACTATCACAGGCCTCTGCATAACAAATGACTGTCATTCTCCCCCCAGGACAACCAGCCAACAATACACGGCCCCCGCAAGGGCCCCGACTTTCCCTCCAACATAATACCTGCCGGTCAGCTCCCCTTCACACCCTTCATACCTGCTGCTGGTGGGATGCGGTGTGGCAGCTCCCTGTCCTGGGGCCTCCCTCCCAGCTCCACTTCCCACGAGACAGCAGTTGGCCCCGTCAGAGCCTCAGTGCCGTCACCTGTAAGTGGGGGTGACAGAAGCACGCCCATCTCGCGGGTACTTCTCAGGGCTTTAGCGGAATTGCCTCCTGTGGATGACCTGTGGCTGAAGAGCAGACCAGCTCTCGGAGAGAGAGCACCCCCCCCCCCCAAGATCCAGAAGAGCCTTGTCTTGGCCCCTGCAGAGTCTGGAGGCAGAGCCTCTACCTGCATCCCCATCTTGACAGGTGCTTCCATGACCGTGGCAGGACCAAGTCACGTACTAGCAGTTAAATGCTTCTACCCAGAAGGGACACGTGTCACTTCTCCTGACATTTCATTAACCATAATAAGTCACACGGCAGCATTACCCCTCTCCCTGAGGGGGGCAGGGGAGGACAATAATCCTATAGGTGTGTCCAGAAGGAAGAGAAGCAGAATGTGTGGGCAATTCTCCAGAGAACCCCCCCCCCCCCTTATACAGGCACTGTGAATCCCAGTCCACACACATACAGGTGACTTTCTAGAATGCCACTTAATGTCCTACTTAGCCCTATCCTGCTGAGTAGGTGCCTATCCTGCTGAGTAGGTGGAAGATTACACCCCTGTTATTCTTGGGGGCTTTCTGCCTGGTCTGTGGTTCTGGTCAAGTGCCAGCATGTCAGGAGAGAAAAGCTCTAGTGCCATTTGTTATGGGCTGAATTGTGTCCTCCCCAAATTCACATGGGAAAGCCCTAACACCCAGCACCTAGAATGCAACTGTATTTGGAGACAAGGCCTTTAAGAACTGATTAAGTTAAAATAAGGCCATCGGGTGGCCTTTGAAGAAGAGGAAATGTAGGCCCCCAGAAAGGCAGCAGGAATGCGCATGCACAGAGGAAAGGCCATCTGAGGACAGAACAAGCGTGCCAGAGAGAGATTGCCCTCCTGAGAAACCAACTCTGCCCGCACCTTGATCCCAGACTTCCAGCCTCCGGAACTGGGAGAAATAATTATTTTGTTTTAGCCACCCCGTCTGTGGTACTTTGTTACGGCAAGCCCAGCAGGCCGGCACACCAATGGTCCTGTGTTCACACCTGTTATCACTGAGGCCTCCAGTGCTCCTGGCCATGGGGACCTGCAGATTTCGGAGCTTTGCTGTGTCCGTATCACACTTGGGCCAGGAGACCCCTTTGCAGCAGCCAAGGACCCTGTGCCCAGGGTCTTCCTCCCTAAGCTCACAAGGGTACTGTGTTATCTGGAGCCTGGCCTTACCCATGCCTGGGTCCTCAATACTCAGGGACACATAGACCTCACTCCCAAGGGAATCCCCACCTGTTTCTTTCCACCAGCCCCTGCTGCCTTCTGTAGCCCAAGGCATTTGGGACAAAGTCAGGAGCTCATCCACCAGCTGTGGGCTTCCCTGGGCAAGGAAGGACAAGACTAAACTCGCACTGACATGGGAGGGAGTAGAAGGTGAAGTTCAGGAAGGAAAAGACAATCACCATCTCAAAATATTATCCTGTCTCCTGCAAGTGACCCCTTGAGGGGCATGTTCTGATCCTCACATGTTTCCATTAGGGCCAAGTTTGATGTAAACAAGATAGCTTTTCTCTAGGGTTAAAGAAGCCTGTTGGTAGCAGTCCACTGCTGATACAGCAGCACCACCATCACTAGGGACAGGGCTTACTGTTTTGTCTATTTGAGCCTCCTCGATGAATGAGAATGAGCTTCCCCAAGTCACCTCATCATCCAGGATGGCTGCTGGAGAGCCAGTCATCATATCTGCATCCCAGGAAGCAGGAAGGAGAAAGGCAGGAGGACAAAGGGAGCACAGCTCCTAGCTGAGCTAGCTCCCTTTAAGCAGTCTGTGCTAAAGAAAGTTTATCATACTCCTCCTAACATCCCACTGACCAGAACTTAGTCACAAGAGTCACTGCAAAGGGGCAGGGAATGTCTCTTTATATCCAGGTGCTTCCCTGAACCACAAAATATCAGGTGTGGTCACTAAAGGAGGGAAAATAGGTATTACGTGGCAACCAGTCATGTGATACCCTGAGTCACTCGGAGGAACTTGAAGGTCAGAGAGAGGACATGACTTGCCCCCAGTCCACAGCCCGTGAGCAGCAGTGGTAGGGAGGGTAGGACTGGAACTTGGGCCACATACAGTGAACTCCATCACTGTACCAAGGCTTCAGAAACCCCCACTTTCTGGCCACTCTTCGGCATGATGTTTGTTACCATCCAGATATAGCACACAGAATGTGGTCCTAGCAGAACAGAAGTGAGCAGGTCTTTTCAGGAAAATCAAAAATTTGAATGGCAGACAGTGCCGGGAGAAGTTAACACCAGTACAGCCTCTTTGAAGAGCCTGTTGGTTCCGATTAGGTTCAACTGTAAAAGAAAAATCCAAAGGGATTTAAGCCAAGTAGGGACATTTATTTCTCACGCATCCTCAAAAAGTCATCCTAAGCTGGACAGTCCAAGGCAACTGGCACCAGCGTCAGGATACGGGCTCCTCCCACCACATGCCCGCTGGAAGAAAGGCACCGAGCCTAGCCTCTCCACCAGCAAGTCGCATGCGTGCTTGCATCCCATTGGCCAGAATTCAGTCGCATGGCCACACCCACCCGCAGGGCCGCCTGGAAAATGCAGTCTTGTTCCAGGAAGCAGTGTGCCCAGCTTAAAAAAAACTCCGAGATTCTATTACAGTGGAAGAGAAGGGGGACACGCTGGAGGACAGCTATTAGTCTCTGCCGGAAGACGGTAAGACAAAACTAATTAAGACCGTGTGCTCCCGTCATTCCACGTGCGTGAGTTACCGGAAGCATATTTATAAGGATGTTTGTCACTGCATTGTCTGTTGTTGCAAAACGTATCGGGAACAAAAATCCATCCCAATGGGACTGGTTAAATAAATTGCCATATATCCGTAATGTATGCAGCTGCCGGAGTGAAACCGCTCCGCCACCTGACACGGAACCATCCGAAGAACAAGTGTGAAGTGAAGAAAAAACCGACAGAACGTCTACGTTCCCGGAACAGGGGTAATGTGCATACACATGTGTGAACACACATAGGCACTCGGGCACTCGGGCGGGCAGCGAGGCCCCTGGCCTTGGCGGTGCTTCTGGGGCAGGGATGGGGAAAGCGAATGCCACCGCAGGGAGGAGATTCATGCTCCACTGTGCACCTCCCTGCACCACGTGAACTTTTCTTTGCCATGTGCATGTTACCTATTAAAAAACAACTTTAAGATGAGAACAAAAAGGCAGCAGGCTTCTAGCCTCTTTTCTTCTGTGGGTGCCTCCCCGTCGACAGGGCTGTTTGCTTAGGTATCGCACTGAGCAAACCCAGGCTGTCACTCTGGCCTCTCGGACGGCACAGGCGTCCCAGGCCGCTGGTACTGAGTGCGGCTCTGGAATGGCCTGTCCAGGCCTCCCTACCCGGCCCCCAACACTTGTCCTGCTTGGAATGCCCTGCAGCCCTCCTGCCCCCGCCCACCATCTTCCAGGAAAGCTCTGAGAAGGAACCTCCTGGCCCACTGACAGCCCTCTGGGCCCTGGATCCTAGGGAGAATGGCACATTGGCCCCACAGTCACAAGCCATGTTGGAGTTAGTGCCCTTGGTGTCCTGCCACGCAAGAGGGCTGGCAATGCAGGCAGGTGCCAGGCCTGAGCCTCAGCACCGTGGCCCCACTGAGACTCCCTCCTCTCTGGCGGTGGGAATGACATAACTGTCAACGCCCTTTTTCTCCAGCTGCCCGAAGACTCAAGGCCAAGCTTAGGTACAACGGCAGTGACATGGACACACGGCACCTCTCTCCTCTTGTTTACAGCTTGCTTTATTCTGACTTAGCCCCATGTTTAGCTTATCACATCGATTCTGATCATGTCAGTCCCTGTCATCGTACCTTCTGAGTGCCTACTATGTGGCAAGCACTACTCTAGGGGTTAAAAACAATCGAGTTATCGCTACTGCTCCATAAGCATCTACCAGCCCTTCACTACTTCCTAATCCTTATAGCAGCCCCTGCCAAGACAGGCCTCCTTATCCCCATTTCATGGATGGCGAGCTGGAGCTAGGGGAGGGGAAGCGGCCAGTCCAGGAGGGCAGAGCAGAAGGCACAGAGAAAGGACGGGACCTGCAGGGCTCACTCCAAACCCCATGCTCCGCAACCGGGTGGGGAAACAGCTGCTCACAGAACCATAGTTCCCTTTCCACGTCCCTCTTGTCTGCTCGGACAAGCGCCTGGGACACGGAGCACTGGGATCCGATTGCCCCCCACTTCCCCAGCAGCCAGCCTAGGGCCTGGGCACTGGCCAGTGTTTCTCCGTTGAGCAAAAGGAGCCCAGAGCCTCCCAGGGCTCGGGACGCAGAGGGACCTGCCAGGACCTCTGATTGTCGCAGGTTCTCACCCCAGCCCTCGGGCTCCTAAGAGGAACCTCCACAGCCGCACCTTCTGCTCCTTTTGTTTTTTATTAAAAAATAGATCAAGAAAATATACACACTTCAGCCCACCCACCAGAGTGGGCTTTGAGGAGGCCAAAGCGCCATGGGGAAGAGGCAGAGGGATGAGAAGGGCCAGACCGGCCCTGGGTGCCCAGGCTTTGGAGAAAGGAGGTGCCCTCAGCCAGCCTAGCCAGGCCTGGCCCTGAGAGATCAGAGTCTGGGCCATGTTGCTGAGCAGGGAGAGGGCAGGTGGAAGTGGAAGGGGGAAGCAGCCCCCAGCTAGAGCAGAGGTGGCCAGAGGCAACCGGAGGCACAGAAGGCGAGACAGGGCCTGCGTGGGGCTGCTGCCCAGAAGGTCCCGTGACCTCATCCTCCTCCCCCAGCGACTTGGCACTCCCTGGTCTTCTCTCCAGCCTGGCCTGCACAGGCCCCAGCAGGCCTCCCGGCCACGGTGGTCACACTCAGGCACTGACAACCTTCCAGCGCTCACTGTCTGTGCTGTTGATGCTGCCCGTGTGGCAGGGCATGGACGCAACGTCGTCCAGGCAGGCTGCCCCGCCGGCCGAGTCAAACTGTGTGCTCGCAGCCCCTGCTGTCTCGGGGCCTCCCCGCCGGGCCACGGCGTAGGGCTGGGGCAGGTGCACGTCCGGTTCCTCGGCCTCGTCCGCTTGGCATTTGTAGGAGAAGAGGATCTTGGGCTCCGAGCTGGTGGGGAGGGGAGAGAGGCAGGGGAGCCCCACTGTTTGGTTAGGAAGGCTTCCTTCTCTGAACAAGGCTTGCGGCCTAACGGCCACCCCAGGAGGTCCCCAAAGCTTGGACTCTGGAGTCCAGTGGGACTTGTTTTAAAACTCAGCCCACGTGTGAGCTCGGACAAGGATAAATTTCTCACTTGCCTGTTTCTCACTGTAAAATGGGTATAACTCTGACCTCGAGAAGCTCTTAGCAGAGGGTAAACAGAGGTAAATTCTGGCCTGAGGTGCTCAGCAAACACCAGCTGCAACCTCCACCCTTGCAGCTTTTATGACCACCTACTTTGCACTTACTTAGTCCCTCAATCCTCAGGATAACTCTGACAGGGAAGCGCTGTACCCAATTTACAAAAAGGAGCCCAAGGCCAGAGACATAAATGCATGTACAAGATCCCACACAGATCAGGGCTGGGCTGAGAGCCAGTCTAGCCCCTCTCACCCCACCTCTGATGCCCTCTCCCGGCATTCCCCCCATCAGATCCCCCGCACCTCCTCGGACCCAGCACTTCTGCCACATCAGGGACCCAGGATCCAACCCTCAATCCCCCAAGCCCTTAGCATCTCATCTCCCTGCCACGCCTCCAAACACACACGGGCACCAACGTGCACCTCACACTATGCTCCACTACACGCCCGCCTCCCGCAACCCTGCTTCTCTCCCCGGCCACTCCCAGCTAGAATCCGTGAGCGTGGTGATTTGTGTCTTCTTTGTTCCCTGTTGTGTGTGGCAGCTGCAGCAGTGCCCAACACCTAGTAGGTGCTCAATGAATGCTTGCTGAAAGAGTGAGCCAAGCATTCTAAAATGAAAAGCAAGCCAGTGTAGAACCATGTGCATAGACACTCTCTTGTGGGGAAAGTGTATATATATATGTGTGTGTTGCATATAAAATGTGTATATGTATGTAGGTGTACGCATGTGTGCATATGTATATATGTGTGTATGCACGTGTAAGTACAGACATACACACTTCATCTGCCTCATCCTTCCCAGTGTCCAAGCCTGAACTGGGAGGAGGGAGAAGCAGGACCCTGAGGCTGAGGATGCGCATGCGCAGGGAGCTGGAGGCGCAGTTCCATAGGCAGCCACGCGGGGGCGCCCGCGGCCCTCAATCCACCAGCCGCTGGGTGGCAAGCCAGGCACCAGCTACCACCCCTGTCCCACGCCCCCTACCTACCCGCGCCGCCCCCGGCTCCCCGCGCCCCCCATCCCCGTGGGAAGACTCACCCAAAGAAGCCCCGGAGGAAGGCCACGTAGATGAGGGGCGCAAAGAAGCTGAAGTAGAGAAATGTGGTGGCATCTACACAGCTGGGGGGCAGGAGGAGCGGGTCAGGGAGGGGCCCCCTCTGGATGGGACCTGGGCTTAGCCTCCCCCTGTGCGCCGCTCCCACTCAGGCCTCGCCCCACACCCGAGCCAGCGGACACCCCGTGCCCCGCCCCACCTACCAGAGCCCCTCGATGATGTCGGCGCAGAGTAGCGCGCTTCCCAGCCCCTGCAGCAGGTTGAGCAGCGCCAGGATGCCCGCATACACGTAGAAACTCCTTCGCGCTGGGGGGTTGGGGACTGTGAGGCCCTGCCCTTGCCTCCGCCCTTCATCCCCAGCGTGTCACCTGAGCCCTTTGGGCCCCCAGGAGGACCCCTCCCTCTCACCAAGGGCTCTCCAGCAGGAGAGTCACAGTTGCCCAAACAGACCCTGCCCTGCACCCAGCCCTGTGCCAGAGCCACCCACCAGCTGCTTACAAGGCAGGGAGATGCGCTCCTTCAGCGGGGTCTTGGGGAGCACAACCACCAGAGAGTAGACCTGCAGAGACAGAGCAGGACTGAGAAGGATGCTGGGCACACCAGGCCCAGAGCTAAGCCCAGGACCAAGACACCCAGGCCCGCCTCAGGCTCTAGGTTCATGTGGCCACCCCCAGGGTGCCAAGACCCAGAAAGGGGTGGGGGCACCCTAAGCCTCACCAGGAAGAAGAAGCAGGAGCTGACCAGCCAGAACTGGCGGCCCCCATGCCCATAGATGTTGAAGTCCTCAGCCGACAGGTGGGCGTCAGGGTACAGGATCTCCAGTGTCCCCTGCAGGGGCAGGCAGGGGAGGGCCTCAGTATCCTGCCACATGGAAAGCCCCCTCCTAGGGGGCTCCCTGATACAAAGTACCCAGAACCCTCCACCACACCAAGCCCAGCTCCCCAGCCTGGCCTTCAGAGTTCCCTGTTCGGACTGCTCCCTGGCCTTGCCCTGCTCCCTACCCACCTAGCTCCAACACCCGGAGCAGGCTCCTAAGGAAGGAGCCTCTAGATGTGCAGCTCTGTGTGTGGTCTGCAAACCTGTATGTGCCCTACCTGGGCTGCTTGTTACAACAGCAGGTTCTAAGCATCCTCCACGTTCCCACCCCAGCCTGAAATTGGAAGTGGATTGGAATGGTGGGGAGGGCGGGAAGAACCTGCCTTGTAAACAAGCACCCCAGGTGATTCCTTAGGCACATTTAAAGTTTGAGAACACTGCACCTAATAAACGTTTAAACCTGGACCCAGAACCAGGGAGCAGGGGATGCTTGGCCTTCAGTGACCCCTGGCCTCCTCCAGGGGGACCCCAGAGCTGTACCTGCCCCACTTCCCCTCTTACCTGGGTGACAGAGTAGGCCAGGGACAGCACCGTGGTGATGGCCAGCACCCGCTTGATGCTTGACTTGCTCTCCAGGTGACCTGGAAGAAACGTGCTGGTCAGTCAGCGGGAGCCAGCCGGGTGACCGTGGTGGGGTTGGTGCCCGCTAGGGAGGGACAGGGAGAGCGCTGGCCGAGCAGCACACGCACCAAAGGCAAGGCCCAGGATGACCACACTCAGCTCGATGGCCAACAGGAAGAAGCGGGTAATCTCCCACAGGATCTGGACACAGAGCGGGCAGAGTGTCAGCCTGGGGGCCCAGTCACCCCTCTCCCCAGCGCCCAGCATCCCCCCCGCCCTTGTTGGCAGGCCCAGCCACACCTTATCGGCAACAGTCGCAGCATCCGAGGTGCTGACCGTCATGGACACCACGGCCCGGGCGATGCCCACCAGCGCCACCACGAACACCTGGTGGGGCGAGAGTGGGGATGCCATGATGGGGTCAGGGAACAAGACCTCTGCGAGTTGCAGGGCCTCTGCAGGAGCCTTGGATTCTTTGAGAACAGAAGGATTCCAAACCAGAAGAGTCAGGAGTGGGATGCAGGGAGGTGGGGAGATCCTCCACTGCCGGTAACCTCCGCCTGGCCTTTCCCTCTCGGGCCTCAGTTTCCTGGCTACACCGGCAGCCTTGGAATGGCTAATAGGGGTAACGTGGTGGAGCCCCACTGCCAGGATCGAATGCCAGCCCTGCTGCTTCCTGCCTCTGTGACCTCGGCCGAGGAGCTACACCTCCATGCCTCAGTTTCCTCATCTATGAAAGGGGGTAAAACTAGCACCTACTGTATTTGATGGTTGGGAGGAGCAAATGGATAAATCAATGTAGCAGAAGTGAGCCTGGCACCCAGTAAGGGCTAGGTACACATTTGCCTTTAGCTTCGTCTTATTAGAGCTTTTAATCCCAAGCCATGGGGGGAAGGAGGCTGCAGGGAAGAGACCCTGACCCTGGGGAAGGCTGCTGCCCCAGCACGTCTTGCAGAAGTGCCTGTGCTCAGCATCGACGGATTTTGTCATCCGGTATCCACTCTTCCTCTGGCAACAGCCTCCTTCCTCTCACATGGCTTGGGGTGGGGGGGTGGGGGGCCTGCCCCCCCGCCCCGGCTTCAGGGATGGGCCTGTAACCCAGGGCTAGCCATTCGGCACATGCCATTCCCTGATTTGGGGATGGGGGTGGGACCCAAGGGAGTCTAGTGACAGGCACAGCCAGGACACCAAGCGCAGCCACTGGGAAAGGAAGCTGGGGGGAGGCAGGGTTGCAAGCCTGGAGATGCTGGGGCTGCCTGGCTCCATGAACATGAGACTGCGAGAGACAGGACCATTGGAGAAACCCCAGCTGAGAAGGACACTGAGACTGTGCCCCCACGGCTTTGTGGAGCCCCTGAATCCAGCCATGCCTGAAGCCCTGGGACTTGTCAGTTTCTCCATTAATACATTCCCTCCAGCTTCTGTGAGTTCACTTTGGTTTTCTGACATATGCAAACAGAAGAGTCCAGATCCATGCACAGTCTGTCCTTTGTGCCACAAAAATCATATGGAACCCTTGGGGAGACTGACACCACTCAACAGGGCAGGCTATAGAAGCAACAAACTGCCATGTGCCTACTGCATACCAGGCTGCCACCAGGCTAGAGCTATGCACGCTGTCTTCTCCGGTGCTCACAGGACTGCCGCAAGCTAAAGCAGGCCCAGCACACATGGTGTGGGAAGGGGGCCACCGAGGCACAGAGAGGCCAAGCCACCAGCCCAAGGTCATCCAGCACAGCCGGTGCTCACCACTGTCTCCTGAGCTCTCTAGAAAGAAGTCCCCGGGAATAAGAGGGCAGGGGCAGTGCTGAGTCTCCTGGCCCTGCCTCATGCTCCCAGGCCTTGGCCCTGGGTCCCTTCTCCCCTCATGCTCCCCCAGAAAGGGCATCTGCCTGCCTGCTTATCTGTTCAATAAATATAGTAACGAGTCAGAGAAGCAGTGGGAGAGAGAAGAAAGCAGGCCTCAAGGCCCACCCCTGCCCACCACCAACTCTCGGGGGCGGGGGCTCTGATCAGCCGGCAGCCCCTGGGGCCTCCACCAGCAGCCTCCAGGGGTTCCCCACAGCCTCTCCTGCCCCTGCCTGCCCACTGGCAACTCCTCTGACTGTGAAGTTCTGAGCCAGGCCACAAAGAGGGGGCCCAAGGAGCCACTCAGCTCTCAGGGAGTGGTAACTAAGAGGCAGAAGAGGGGAGGACTCCAGTCAGTCAGGCCGGAGCCCTGAAGAACGGGAGCTGGACAGTCTGCACCCGGAACCCACATCTGGAGCCCATACCCGGGGCCGCCTTCCCAACCGCAGCCCTACTACCTCTCCCAGGCAGCCCACACCAGTTCCACTGAATGATGAGAACTCGGGGTCTCCCGACAGGCAGGAAGTCTGCTCCAAAGAGGTCTCACAGAACCCAACGGGGATGGACGGCTGGATGGACAGACAGACAGATGGAGGTGGCAGTGGGCATTTCTTCCACCAGCCAGCATCTCTTCCCCTGCCCTCTACGAACGGCTCCCCAGTTTTCCTCCAGGGACCACCACCCTCCTCAGTCTACAGAGCCTGGCTGAGTTGACCCTACCCTCCTAGCCTCAGAGTGCCCCCTCCCAGCTATTCACAGTGACTGGCTCAGGGACCAACAGGGGATCCAAGGTGGGCCGGTCAGAGGGAGTCCCAGGTCTACACTAGCACTACTCCTCTTTGGCTGGTATTGGCAGGGAGGCAGGATGTTAGCTCACAGCTGCTCTTGGCTATTTTTGACACCAGGCAAGGGAGAGCATATCTGAGACAAGGCCAGAGGAGAGCAGACAGGCAGAGAGACAGAGTCCTAATGGTGTCCATCTACCCCTGGATCCAGCCACGTCTGAAGCTGGTTTTCATTACAGAAGCAGTTAATAATTCCCTTTTTCACTTAAGCCAGTTGGAGTGAACTCACCAGGATATAGAAGGTGATAAAAATGGGGCTGGAGGTGATGCGGATCTTGGCCCGAGCGAATGGAAGCTTCCAGAGCAGGAAGATGAAGAAGAGCACATTGGGGATGAGCAGCAAGAGGTCCCAGTACCGGACCCTAGCAGATGGGTACAGAAACCAGCCGACTGGTAAGGTTCTGTCTGCGACCCCTCGGCCCTGCCCCCCATCACACACGTACGCACGCACGCACGCACGCACGCACGGGGGAGACCCCCTCAGGGCCACGGCCTGCCTCACCTGGAGGTTCCGATATCCTCATAGAGCAGCAGCAGACAGCGATGCGGCACGCTGATGTTGGGGGCCGCGGGTGGGGGCGGGGCTGTGCTCCCGTTGGCCCAAATCACCCCTTCCAGGATGCCCATCCCGCCAGCAGCCGGCCCTGGAGGAGTGAAAGCCCCCATGTGAGCAGCGCAGGGCCTTGGTCTCTGGTCTCAGGGACCCAAGAGCAGCTCCCTACAGTGGGCCTGCGGACCACTCTCCCACCCACCAGGCGGAGGGTGAGGTGTGGCCCCCCCACATGCCACAACACAACGCCGGGACAGGGGCCCAGTCCCCCGCCTCAGCCTCTGTCTCATGACCCACACACAGGAAATGCCACTCCCAGTGATTGAGCCTTACACTGTGCCAGGTACAGCAAAGTAAGCTACTCGGCATGACCCCAGCTCATCGCCCCGATCCTGGGGGTCCTGGGGATAGACAGGGAGCAGAAGGGCAAGGAGCCAGGGTCCCCCTGCCCCTGGAATGGGCCTAACAACAGCGTCCACCCTGGGAGGCTGTGGTGGGCACTGATGTCTAGCGCCTCCTACAGCCCATGCACGCACAGTCCGGAGTCCTTGGCGCAAGGCCCACTGGAGGCCCAGTGACTGACACTGACGGTGTGCAATCACACAGCCACCGAGCCCCAGAGTGGGGCATCACGCACAACTCAGGCAGACCACACCGCTTGTCATCCTCTGCTGCCACCTTGGAAAGGGAGACGCAAATCGGAGGGACATGCACTGTGCCAGGAAGACGCACGGAGGTCTCTAAGTAGAGAAGGGGAGGGAAGGAGAGGCACGGCAGAGGGGGCCACTGTGGGGAGGGGGGCCACTGCAGAGGGAGCTGTGTCTGCAAAGGCAGGGGTGGGGGGCTGCGAGGGGAAATGAGAATCAGCAGGGGAGCCCACAGCCAAGCGCCTCCAAATGAGAGGTTAGGAGTCCAGCCTAGAAGACAGGAGAGCTGGTGGCCTGGGGCCCTGGGAGCCACCCTGGACAAGGCGGGCTCCCAGGTCTCTGGGCTCTCAGGGACAGGAGCAGAGGAGTGGGGCCCACACTGACAGCAGCAGGGACTTCCTCAGGGAGCTCAGGGGGTGCAGGGCAGGTGAGCGAGGCGTGGCCTGGGCACCAGGACATAACAGATGCCAGCATTAAAATGATGACTGGGACAGATGAGGCCTTATGACCTAGAGTCTTCACTTCTGGGTACATTTGTAACAGCCCCAGGCTAGCAATGGTCCAGAGGCCCACCATCAGCAGTACGCACACGTACGTGGTGGCGCTCACATACACAGTGAAAGAGAAAGAACAGGCTACTGCTATGGGCAGCAACAGGAAAGGGCCTCACAGATATGGGGCTGAGCGGGGCCAGTTACAAATGCACGTGTGCGGCCTGACCCCACACAAAGATCCAGGTGAGGGTCACCTTTGTGGAGGATGGAGGGCATAGTGGGGGGTGGGGAACACCAGTTTCTGGTGCTTGATTGGGGGGGTAACAGGTGTGCTCACCATGGCAAAATTTATTGAGTCACCCACCTATGATCTGTGCACTCTTCTGTATGGGTTACACATCAGTAAGTTTTAAAAAATTAGAAAGATGTGTTCTGTTTACACTCCACGAGCGCAGGTCTCCCATTCAGCAAGGAGCAGCCTGGGCCGCTGAGCACCCTGTTGCAAGGATCTGCAAATGCCACAGGCAGCCATGCTTGTGCTGTCACTAACACGAGCCCTGAGCAGCAACAGGTGCAGGGCAAGGGCTGCAGGGGCATCCTTGCTACCATTCCAAGCCACGAAACGTGAGCGCTGCCTCTGATTGAAAGGGAGAGGAGACTGAAGCAGATGGGCTGAGACCTGGGGCTCAGGCTCCTCCGTCCTTCTCCTCAACAGGCCACTCGCTGGCTCTGGGATCACATCCCCATCTGCAGCTTGAGGCCAAACCAACAGGGAAAACATATGCCCAACACATAGTAGGTCTGAAGGAAGGATGCATTCTTCATACATATTCTTCCACCAGTGGCAACAACACTTACTGTGAGCGAGGGATGAGTCTGGGGGCTGGGACACACCTGCCCTCCCAGGGCCGTCATTCCAGGAGGGGAGCCAGGCAGCCAGCATGAAAACCATGCTAACAGAGGAGTGGAACTGAACAACGGGTAACACAATAGAGACTACCAGGGTCCTCAACATCCACCCTTCCGTTTAGTACTGGAGCCCATGGATTTTAGTGCACACATGGCTTCCCAGGATAATGGCTATTTTCCGAGCTTCCCTGGCCACTGGCTAAGGCCACATGACCAAGTTTTATCCAATCGGAAATGAGCAGTGAATTTAATGGGTTGGTCAGTTTCAGGCTGAGCAATCTCCTTTCCTACTGCCTGGTACAGGGATGTGCTGGCAGGAACAACAGTAGCCATCTTAGACCACAAAACTGAAACCATGTGTTGAGGATAAGAGAGAAATGAGAAGTGTCTGGGTCCCAGCCCTTGCCAGTGGGCCTCCAGGCATATCCTGGACAGCGTGCACACAGACTACCATGCAATATGCAGGAATAATCTTCTATCTTGTTATCCTGACCTTTGTTTCAACAGCTAAGCCAGAATCCCAATGAATATAAAGAGGTACTGCTTTGGACTGGATTGTCAGACAAGCTGACATTTGCACTAGGTCTAAATAATTGAGAAGGAACCAGGCTTGGAAAAATCTGGACAAAGAGCACACCGGGGAGAGAACAGTGAATGCAAATGCCACGAGGTATAAACAGGCTTGGCCTGTTCAAAGGGCAAGAAGCAGGCCAGTGTGGCTGGCGGGGAGATCAGAAAGGTTGGCAGGGCCAGGCCACACGGGACCATATGACCACATGCAATGTGATTGCATTCTGAACGCTATGAGAAGGGTGTCACAAAGGCAGGTGACGGGGTCCCATGTCCACGTGGAGAGGACCGCTCAGGCTGCTGGGGAACACGAACTGGAGCAGGGCAAGAGTGGAGGCAGGTAGACTGAGGAGCCACTGTACCAGTGGTTGTAGTGGGGGTGGAGTGGAGGGATCTGGGATACCTTGGGGAGGGTCAGCCAACCTGAGCTGCCCAGAGACACCCCCAGAGAATGCGGGAAGAACAAGGATGTGGTAGCTTCTGGCCTGGCCACTGGATATTTTGTAACAGCTAGGCCAATGCTACAAATGTGTCCCCACCAAACACTGCCCCCTTCTCCCTAGCTATCAAGGTACAACTTTATTCCAGCACCCCTCCGTGATGCCCTGCCGCACAGGCAGGGGCCCCTCCCCTGGGCCAGAAGCTGAATCGCAACTACGGTACTAGGGGCCTTGGGGTAGGGGCAGTGTGGAACAGTACCGGACACCTCAGCAGTGCACAGGGGTGCTCCAGTTTGACACGGGGACGATGGGGGTGGGGTGCTATGATTTTTCGTGGACAGAGTCCAAGGCTGCCACATGTCCTGCAACATGTGGGACAGTCCACCAAATGAATGATCGTCTTCGTCTTTGCCAAGAGTGCCCTGAAGGGAGGCTCTGGTCAATGTCAGGAAGGGTGTTCTCCTTGCTGGGGGCAAGTTTAAGCAAGGGCACATGATGAAATATGGGTGAAGTCTCCCAAGAAACGTCTTCCTTGCTGACCATCAAGACACCTTCCAGGAGGGCGCCTAGGTGGCTCAGTTGGTTGAGCGACTGCCTGCGGCTCAGGTCATGATCCTGGAGTCCCTGGATCGAGTCCCGCATCGGGCTCCCTGCTCGGCGAGGAGCCTGCTTCTCCCTCTAACCCTCCCCCCTCTCATATACTTTCTCGCTCTCTCAAATAAATAAATCTTTAAAAAAGACACCCTCCAGGAGGAAAGCCCCTTCTTTGCACCTGCATGTGGCCGTTGAGGGTCTGCTGTGTGAATGTGGCCATGCTGAGCACCGGGCGTTACAGCTGGCAGGGGTATGTGCCACCCCCCTCAAGACTTCTGCTTGAGAAGGATAAAAGGATGACTGGTAAGTGACTAGAGCTGAAGGAGAGAGATTCCACCGCCCCCTCTGCCCCAATCACCATTCCTTGTGGAGCGAACTTCTGGTCCCAGCAGCCCAATACCAGCTCTGGCCTAGGACGCGGTATCAAGCGACCCCAGAAGGGGCGGGCCCCGGAGAGCAGGCCAAGCACCCAGCTGCTGCTGAGAAGTTGAGAGGTCCCTTGTGGCAAAAAGAAGCCAGTGAGGATGACCAGGGCCCAGCAGCAGGAAGAATCAGATTGAGAGTCTGAAGGGGGAAGCATCCCTTGGTTTTGCCTGTCTGGCACCCCATTTCTCTGAGGGGGGAATCTCAGCTCCCCCAGTCTCTGTCCATGAAGTTGAGGTACAGCCGACTCAAGCCCTTCAAAATTCCACAGAGTGTGCACGTGATCTAAGCCTGGCCAATCAGGATACTCCACTGTTCTGACCAATGAGCATCAGCCTGGAGACTTTTGCTGTAATTGTTAAAACAGATACGTTTTCTGCTAAAAGTGTCATGGTACTATACAGAGCTGGACCACTTTGACCCCACACATGGCTACCCACCTGAGAATAAAGCCAACACAGAGGAATGTAGAGCTGAGAGAGATGGAACTCCATCTCAGGAGACAGAGCCCCATGTGAGCTCCTGGATCTAGCCACACCTGAAGTTAGTGCAACCCCTGGACTTTCTTTTTAGGTATAAAATCCAACAAATTCCCTCCTCTACTTAGGTCCGGTTGAGTCTGATTTCTCTAATTCACTAATGAAAACCTTCTCGCTGACATGGGTTATGGAGCCAGGCAGCTCTGGGTTGCACTTCTGGCTCTGCCACGTACTTGCTATGTGACCTTGAGTGAGTCATTTCTCCTCTTGGAGTGTCACAGGGATAATAACACCTACCCAACAAAGTTGCCCAGAGGATCAAACAGGAACAGAGAAGTAAATGCCTACAAAAGGTCACACCAAGGTAACTGCTGCTTTTTTTCCCAGAGGAGGGCCTGGGGGGTGTAGAGGGAAGAAGGGTTTGGTTCCGAGTGCAAGGGCCCCTTTTGAAGAAGAGTACCGACTGCCCTCCCCCCACCAGTGCCTCTGCGGACTCGGTGACAGCGGCAGACATACTCGCTGAGCCCTCCCAGCCGGACGAGGAAAGTACTTCTGTTACCCCCGCGGACAAAGCTCGGGGCCCGCCAGCCACCTGCCAGGCTGTCTGTCTCTAGTGTCCAGGCCCCCAAGTGGCGACTTGCCAAGTGCCCCTCTCTGGGAGTCAGTTGCTCCACCTATAGATGGAAGGCTCTGGGCTCCATCTAGAGCTATGCTTTGCACACCTGAGTGTTGTGAACGTGCAGATTCTGATTCAGCAGGCCTAGGCCAGGGCTGATGGGCCACATTGCTAATAGGATCCCAGCTGGTGCCTGTTCTCTGCTGGTCAGAGAAGCACTGTTGGCCATACCAGAATTGCCACTATGTGTCAGACCTTGTAAAATAACTGAAGCAATGATAAAAAATAAAACAGTGCACACTACCTGCAGACATAGGACTAAGTGCTTTACATGTAGTACACTCTTAACTATCACACCAGCCTCTGCATGAGAAGAACTACTCTTGTGCCCATTGTACAGAGGGGGAAAGGAAAGGCACAAGAGGGTTAAGTCACTGGCCCCATATTCTCCTCCCCCCACCTCAGGCAAGCTCCTGGGCATGGGGGCAGAAGCCTGGGCAGTGACAGAGAACTAAGAGGTCTGCAGGCTCAGGAAATGGGGGACAGATGATGGGACAGGGGACAGTGGGAAGGCTGGCTGAGGGCAGGGAGAAGGGGTAGAGCCCAGACTCGAGGGATGGGGAAGGGAAATTCTCAGAGGAGTTTCCAGGATGCTGAGTGGCCTAAGGCAACCCCAGACCTCTCCAGACCAGGGAAACTAGGACAGACTGTTTCTTTCACCTGGGAGGGACTTTCCTGACCTTGTTAACATTCCAGAGGCCATCTTCCCACCCACCAGTTGGGCCTCCAGCTCCCTCCCACCCTCCCTCTGTAGCCAGCCTATGGGGCAGGATGCCAGGCTGGCGCCAGTCATGCAGTGCCAGACCTGCAATGAGCCCCTGGAGAGGATCTTCCCTTCTGTGGGCCTCAGCTTTCCCATCTCTCATCTGTGCAATGGGATTGACCAGGCCTGGATGAAAAACCCCAGGGGAGACAGAAAGCCCTGAGCAAAAGAGAGAGGCTATATACTTCATAGTTGCTGTAACACCCCTCAGTGCTTCTGACCCCTAGCAGATTGTTGAGCTTCTAAACCCTGGAACCAAAACAGATTAAGAAGGCTCCATAGGCCCGAGGCCAGCCCTTCATCCTTAACCCTTGAGGCTGGGGGGAGGTGGACGCTGTCCCAGACAGGCCACTCCTGGTACACTGCCAGCAGCCCAGGCAGGAGCCCCCAGGACGAAGGGAAGCCCCCCCCAGTCTGGCCCCTGCCTGCTGCTCTGCCTCAGGCCTTCCGTCCCCCAGCCTCTGGCTTCCACCTTGTTCTCCAAGCTGCTAAGCGTCCTCCTACCTCAGGGCCTTTGTGCTGGCCCTTCTGCCAGTCTCATCATTCAGGGGGCCTCCTCAGAGCCCTCCTTAACCATCTCTCTCGGCTAGCCCGCCCTGTGTTTTCTTTACAGCACTTGGCCTCCATCTGAAGTGAGTGGCCCTAGCTGGGTGTTTGTGTTTACTGGCTGCCCACCCCAGGCTGCTCATGACCCAATCCCCTAGAATAGTGCCTGGCACAGAATAAGTTCTCAATAAATGTTATAATGTGGACAGATGAATCTCTAGAGAGTGCAGCCAAGCCCTTCGGGGGAGCAGGAGAAGGATCGCCCCGGAGGACCCCCAGCCCCATCCCTACCACAGAGGCAGAAGGCAAAGTCACTCTCCACCCTCCTTCCCCTGCGGAGCCTCCCAGAAGGCCCCTCCTGCAACAGCAGCCCCAGCCGCATAAACAACACCTCCTGCCCCTCTCCGGCTGCTGAAGGCCACGGCAAAGTTGGAGGCAGGTCCTGCCCCACTGTAGACGGGGACAAGGCCCAGATGCAGGGCCACAGCCTAGATCTCTTCCTGCACAGCCTCAAGCCACAGGGTCCACCAGCCCTGCTAACTGGCCAGTCCGAGCCCCGTGCAGCTATATGGGTGTGCTCACTCCCCCTCCCCGAGCGCTCTGCCACCCCCATCCCCTCCGGGCCTCCCAATTACCCGTCGCCTCTCCCTTTGAGTCCTCACCCAGGGGCCCCTTGGCCCTCTGAAACTTCCCCAAGGGGGGTCCTCTGAGGCTGCGCCCTGAGCGGGAAGGGTTCACTCCCGGAGGAAGGGGCAGCGACAGGTGGGCCCCGGTCCAGCTGTGGGGATGCCGGCTCTCCCGCAGCTGTCTCGGGGAGTCACTAGATGCACCCGGGCTCTGGGAGCTCCCTGCCGGGGAGGGCCTGTAGGTGCAGCGGAGGCCAGGGGGCGTCCCTGGAGCGGTGGTCCCAGCCGCGGCAGAGAGAGAGCCCCGTGGTCGGGCTTCAGGACGCGCGGCGACGGGGCTCCCCTTCCAGGTGTGGCGGGATAAGGTCCCCTTCTTACCTGAGGGCCCCGGGCCGTGCTCAGGCCCCGCCGCCCGGGCCGCTCATCCGCCACCGCAGAGTGCGCCGCCGACCCGGCACAGGCCCCGGGACTCCGGTCTCCAGCCTCCAGCGCCCGGGGCGGGCGGCGGGGCCAGGGAGCGTCGCGCAAGAGCCGCCGGCAGCCGGCTCCGCAGGAATCGGGGGACGGCGGGAAAGGGAAAACGCGGTCAGCGCGCCGGGCCCACCGGCCCCCAGGACGGCATGCAGCCTTTCCCGGCAGCGGCGACCAGAAGGCAGGCGCGTCCTTTTCGTTCGGTCAAAACTGCGAAAACAGCCACAGCCCCTACTTATAGCACTCAGGCCCGCCCCCAGGCCCCAGTAGCCTATAGAAATGGAGGTACACCAAAAAGAGGGCGCAAGCCGCGGAAGAAGCCAATCAGATCCCTAAGAGGCGGGGCGACCCGCTGACCTCTTAAAGAGACAGGAAGCGGGCACTGCGGGGGAGGGAAGCAGCTTCGGGGTAGGGAGGCTGCTGCGTACCTTAGCCTGAAGGCGGCCAGGATCGCGGACCGGAGAGCTGAGGACACTGCCGCCTCTTGGCCCCCGCGCCTGCCAGCTGTCAGCAGCTGTCAACGGACCCTCTCGCTCCAGCCTGCGCTCCTCCTACCGGGCCCGACCGCGGCCCGACGGTCCAGGGAGGAGCCTCCGCGGACCGCCCCCTCGCGTGCCCGCCGCCTCGGGCGCCCCGCTGCGGCAGTCGGGCCGGGTGACCTTTGGTCACCTGGCTGAGGAAGGAAGGGTAGGGACAACCCCTCCCCCGGAACAACGCGTTTCCACTGCACGCCACGCTGCCTCCGCGTCCACCATCAAAGCGCACTGGCATCCGGGTTTCAGGCACTAATTTTCACAACAACCTTGCAGGGTGGTTATTATTAGTCGCCTTTTCAGAGGAGGAACCTGCGGCTTAGAGACGTTAAATAACTTGCCCAAAGCCACACAACTAGGAAGTGGCAAAGACTAGACTCGGGGGGTTTGAACCAACCCTCCTCTCATCTCTAACTTCGACGGTTCTTCAGGCAACTTCCTCTGGGAAGCCTTCCGTGATTGCCCCATCCTTGGGTTTCTGACATCTACGGCTGTGTTCACTGCGGGTTCTCCTTACGCTGGCCCTGCAGGGCCCTCCCGCGTCTGAGTCCTCCTCTCCCACCCATCCCCTCTTCATTCAGCGTGCTCCAGCCACAGTGCTTTCTGTTTCTCTGACTTGAATATACCAAAGCTTGTTCCTGCCTCCCACTCTCTTGCATCTGTCCCGTCTGGCTGGCTCCTTGTCACATGACCTCCTTCTTGACATCCTAGCTAAAGTAACTGTGCAGTCTCTGTCACATAATGCCCCTTTATTTCCTTCCAAGCACCATCTTTCTTACATGATTATATTCATTTACTTGCTTCCTAGTTCATCAGCCATCCTCCACTAGAATTGTTAGTGTCATGAGGACAAAACCATGTTTGTCACATACCCTGCAACATCCTGAGGCTGACTTGGTGCCTGGTGCAAATTGTAGACACCCACTTATCACAGTAATCCCAAGACACACACCCTGTGATACCACAGCTGCTTCACAGTCGGGCTGGAATGAGATTGGCCCCGATCTTCTAAAACAGGAGAAGGAAGTCACCAGCTCATGACCATTTGGGATTTGGTTTGTCTGGGACTTTCCCAGCCTGGACCGTGGTCAGCTCAGCGTGCACAGTTTCTGTATCAGCCGGGAGGAGCTGTGCTCCACACTGATGTCTGCCTTCCTGAATGGGCTATGGGGTGTCAAGGTCACTTCTAGAGTTGCCAGGAAGCACTACTCACATTTAATTGGCAAAAACAAGTCCTAGGCCACTCCTAACCTCCAGGGTGCAGGAAACAGTCCCTCCTACCATGTTCCAGGAAGAAGAAATGGAGTATCTGTGACCAGGCCAAAAGACTACCCTCCATCTTAATTGTGTGTGTCTGTGTGTGTGTTTTGAGACAGTACAGACTTTCCAGGGCGGGGAATTTGCTATTACTATTGCAATGGACAATTCTGCATTCTATACTCTGAGTTTGGGGCCTCATGTGTAGGTTTCTGCAGGACTTCATTTGTGGAATAACTGAGGGTATCTATTTCATCCCCTCCCCTTCAAGGCAGAATCACGGTCTTATTCGCTGCAGTATCCCCTACTCACAGGACAGATGTGGTGTCAGCAAAGTTCAAGAAATGGTAGTTTGACAAACAAAGCAAAACAAACAGCACTCCTAAGTGCTGTTCCTTGCTCTACACCAGGCTTGGGGGTGGTCATGCTCTCTGGGCCATGGCTGTTACAGAGCTGGGCTCCTTGAAAGCAAAAAAAGAAAAAAGGGAAATCTGCAAATAACAGAAACAACACGACAGTGCTCAGCTGTCAGAAGAAAAGTCGGTGCAATTGGATAACCATCGAAGCCAAAGGAGCAGCCAGCAAGGCTGACTAGACCTCTGGGATGGGCTGGCAGAATGCCACGTGGGTTCCTTGGTCTGTACGAGGAGAGTCTTCCCAGAGGTGAAGGTCAAGTGAAAGCCCCTGAAACTTGTCCCCACCCACCTACCTCAGCCAAGATAGTAGGTAAAAAAACATCACCTAGCAGGGGAAATGCAGAGATTAGTGCTACCCATGAAGATCTAAAGCATATGGAGTTGGGGGTGGACCTCATCATATCCCTGATGAATTCATCAATCTGACCTTAAAACAATACAGAGAATGGTAGTGGACTGCTGCAGACTCAACCAAGGAGTAGCCCCAGTTGCAGCTTCCGGGCTGGCGTCCTTGCCGGCATGGGTCGGCATGGCCTCGTACCCATCCGCTGGCCTGAGATCTGACCATTTGTATGAGGAACTGTTGACATTCACAGGGAAAGACAGCCACTCACATTTATGGTCTCGCCCCTGGCCAGTGGTCCCTCTCCCACCTTTGTCATCTTATGGTCCATTGGTTTACTATATCAATGACATCCTACTAATCTGGCTGGCTGAATGAGAAGTAACAAGTAAATGAAGACCTCGGTGAGACATAGGTGCTCCAGAAGGTGGAGGATAACCCCTGTGAAGGTGTGGGTGCTCGCCACCTCAGTGGAGTCTAGCGGTCTGGGACACACCAGGACATCGCTTCCAAAGGACAAATGATTGCATCTTGCACACCCCATTGCAGGGAAGGAAGCACAATACCAGAACCTACTCTTTGGGTTCTGGGGCAGTATATTCAACACCTGAGGATTCTGCTCGGACCCATACATCTCTGGGCAACATAAAAGCTTCCAGCTTTGAGTGAGGCTCACAGCAGAAAGGGGCTGTCCCCTAGGCCACAGGAACCGTGGACCCTGTCATATTAGAGCCATATGCGGTGGGTAAAGATGCTGTGTAAAATTTATGGCAAGCCCTTGTGGGAAATCCTGCTGGATTCCAGGATAATCTGCTATGCAGCAATAGATGACTAATACAATCCCACCCACCATCTCTTCTCTGGCTTCTCCTCAGCAACTCCCAGTATCCCATCTCCTGTCCAGAGTCCTCTGTTGGTGCCTTCTATGTGCTCAGGTTTCCCAGGTCTGAGGCTTGGGCTTCTCTTCTCACTGCACTCACTCGCTGGACGGTGCAACCACTCTCAAGATAATCTACAGCCACAGCCCGAACTCTCTCTCAAGACCTGAACATTAAATGGCCTCCTGGATTATCTCCACTCAGGGCCCACGTTCAACACAGCCGGAAACAAACTTCTCCTCTTTCCCTCCTGCACTCCCCATCTCAGAGGTGGTGCCATCATCCACCTAGTCTCCCAAGCCAGAATCCCGGTGTCTTCCTGGGTGCTTCCCTTCTGCTGTCCTCAATACCCAACGCCAGTAGATTCTACCTCCTAAATGTCTCTTGGAGATTTCCAGTCCTCATGATCCCTCCTACACCTACACGGGGTTCCATCCAGAGATGCTTGTTTGCTGCACAAAACTACTGAGATCTGGGCGCCTGGGTGGCTCAGATGGTTAAGCGTCTGCCTTCGGCTCAGGTCATGATCCCAGGGTCCTGGGATCGGGTCCCACATCGGGGTCCCTGCTCCTTGGGAGCCTGCTTCTCCTTCTGCCTCTCTCTCTCTCTCTCTGTCTCTCATGAATAAATAAATAAAATCTTTAAAAAAAAAAAAAAAAACTACTGAGGGCTGACCGACCTCCAGTCCTGCCCTGCTCACCAAGGGACCTGCCCTAACCTGAGGTGCTTGTATAATTGGAGAAAGAACAGCAGCAACAGCCTCCAGCTTGGTTCAATCCACCACCACCCAGGAGCAGCCTGAGGGATTCCCCCTTCCTGGGCATCACAAGCTGTTTAACCAAAACTACAGAATTGCTTAGAGATCCCCGTTGTGCCATGCCCTCTACATCTTTACAAATGACGTTCTTTCTATCTTGAACGCCTCCGCATCTTTGCTTTCCTCGGTGAAAATAACTCCTACTAAAACATCAAATTGTGGCCTTCTACAATCCTGGAGCTGTCTGGGTGCTCTAAGTATTCAACCTGAGAGCTTTGGGAGTAGTTGAAAGAGAACTTCTGCTCACGAGACCTCAGAAAACAGTCCTCAGTTGCCTCATCTGTAAAACAGCCACAGGGCGAGCGAGGTCACGCAGGCGGCAGGTGGGGCTGGTCCCCACTGCCCCCACCCGCAGCTCCAGCTCCCACCCCTTTGCTGGAGGTCAAAGCCGCCCTGCGCCCGGGTGCTCGCCAGGCCGGCGGGCGGGGCGCCTCAGAGGCGTGGGCGTGGCCTCCTTCTTTGGCCCGCCCCCCGGACACGCAGATGGGGCCTACGTCATGACGCAGTGTTCCTTCAGACGCTTCCCGGGCCCGGGAGGGTCACGTGAGCCGGTTTTCGCGCGAAAACTAGTTGCTGGAGTGGCGGCGGGGAGTGTGGAGCTGTGATGGCGGTGAGGGCGCGGGTGTTCCCCGGCGGCCTGCGCGTCTGCCGTGCGGGAGGGAGGCGCGGGCGTGGGGCGCGGGCGGGTGGTCCCGGCGAGCCAGCATGTCAGCGTGGGCCGGGGGCGCGGGCGGTGCGGGCGCGCTCGGGGACCTGGGGCGAGAGGCCGCGCACTTCGAGTCCTCAGGCCCTCGCCCCGCTCCGCCGCGGCCGGATCGGGCCTCCAGATGGGGTTGGGTCCCCGGGCTCTGGTTTGGAGCTGATTTCTCCCCTTTACTCCTTCCTTGCGGGGTCTGCAAAGCCAGCGGGCCCCACGCCGCCCCAGTCCCCCTGGGGATGCCTCCTCCCGCACCAAGCTGGGAGCTCGAATTCCCTAACCCGAGCTTAGTGGCCTACCCGACCACCATCATTTACTTTACTCCGCACCTGCTTGTGGGGCGCCCTCTCTATGCCTGGCGCCGGGAGTACACAAGACAGATAAGGCCCCGCATCTTCGTGCACATATTATTGTAGTGTTTTTTTGTCTCTTTGTCTTATTTATTGTCTGTTCTCTCCACCAATCTGTAAATTCCGGATCGCTATGTTTTGGTCACTCTCATGTTCTGTCTCCTGCCTCAGTGTCTTGCATATTGTGGGTGGGAAGCCATGCTCACAGGAGAGGAATGTGGGAAGAGTAGAGAAACGGGTCCATAAACGAATGAGGTATCCTTAGTGACTTGTCATGGAGAAAACACAGGGAAATGTCAGTGCCTGGAGTATTTGAGGATGTGATATTTGAGCTCGTTCCTGTGTGTTGAGAAGCCATTGGCTCAGAGAGCTCACAGGAGAGCATTCCAGGCAGAGGGAACATGAGATGCAAAGTCTTGAGGCTAGAGGGGTTTGGAGTGGAGTGGGGGAGAACAGGGTCACAGGTGGAGAGGACCCCCTTTAGGATGCTAAGTCAGCCTTCACCTTCTCGGTCCTCTCCTGCAGGAATCATCTGAGTCCTTCACCGTGGCATCCAGCCCAGCCCGGCGGCTGCGAAGTGATCCTCTCACCTCCAGCCCTGGGCGAAGCTCCCGTCGCACGGATGCCCTGACCTCCAGCCCTGGCCGTGATCTTCCCCCCTTTGAGGATGAGTCTGAGGGGCTTCTAGGTACAGAGGGACCCCTGGATGAAGAGGAAGAAGATGGAGAGGAGCTTATCGGAGATGGCATGGAGAGGTATTTTCATTCAAAGCGGGGTACTCAGCAGATAGTTTTGCAGAGAGCCCATTGTGTATCCAGTGACCTTGCTTTGGGTACAGGGGAAGCAGAGGAATCAGTATCCTTGCCCATGAGTGCACCTTGATGCAGGATCTAGGGGGAACAGACAAGTACAAGGAATCACAACATAGGCCCAAGTAACTTGCTGTATCATAGACTGGGCCCTAAGGCCTGGGTAAGCCTCAGCTCTCTAAGATGCGCACCTCAGGGGATGCAAGGAGTCTCCCGTGGTGGACCACATCAGGGATGCCAAGGATGACTTGGAAGAACAGGAAGCAGGCAGCTGAGTGTTTTTCTGCAACTTCAAAGAAACCGGGGTGGGGGGGCAGAGGGGGCACCTGATTAATTAAGATTTTGATGCAGTTCAGAAAATATTTATTACACCTGATCTGTACCTGGCCCTGAGTTAGATATTTTCACACTTAATAATAAAAATAGAAACATGTATTAAAGGTTATGAGACTTAATGGTAAGGTAATGGAGTAGGCTCTGCAAGGGAGCAGGGTTAGATTTCTCCTGCTGCTCTACCCCGTATTTACAACCAGGATTTGGTAGATATGCTAGTAGTAGAATTGTTTGAATGCCCAGAGCCTTATGAAGATTCTCCTTTGGGGCCTTCTTTTACCCTGACTCAGGGGTTCCAAACATGGTGTCCAGGCCATCCCACAGTCCATGGGGTGAGCCACCGGAGGGACTTGCAAGGGCTCCCCGGACCTTTCGGATCTTTGCTTTAAGTCCCATCACCCCAGATGATGAGAGCAGATGCGCCGTATGTGCTACACTATGGAAGGAACTGGGAGCCTTTGGACAAATCAGCCAGCTCTGAAGTTTTTACGTGAACACACGTTTTGAATTCTCTTCGGCATATATCTAGGGATGGCATCGCTGGCTCATATGTTTAACTCTGTGGTTCATCTTCTGAGGAACCGCTAGACCTTTTTCCAGAAGAGCTCCACCATTTTACATTCCCACGAGTGGTGTATGAGGGTTCTAGTTCCTGTGGTTCTTGCAGACACCTGTTATTTTCTGGTTTTCGGTGATAGCCATCCCAGTGGGTGTGAGGTGATGTCTCATGGGGTTGTTTTTTTTTTATTATTTATTTATTTGAGACAGAGAGAATGAGAGAGACAGAGAGCACATGAGAGGGGGGAGGGTCAGAGGGAGAAGCAGGGTCCCCGCCGAGCAGGGAGCCTGATGCGGGACTCGATCCCGGGACTCCAGGACCATGACCTGAGCCGAAGGCAGTCGCTTAACCAACTTGAGCCACCCAGGTGCCCCCTCATGGGGGTTTGATCTGTATTTCTCTGGTGGTTAATGATGTGGAACATCTGTTTATGTGCTTATTGGCTATTTGTATATCTTTGGAGAAATGTCTGTTCAGATCTTTTGCCCATTTTATGATTGGATTGTTTGATTTTTTTTTTTAATATTATCGAGTTGTAAGAGGTTTTAAAATTTATTCTGGGTACAGGTCCCTTATCAGATATGTGATTTGCAAATATTTTTTTCTCAGTCTCGCTATTTTGAAAATTTATTTTTTTTAAGATTCTATTTATTTGAGAGAGAAAGCAAGCAAGAGAGAGAGAGCACGAGGTGGGGGAGCAGCACAGACAGAGGGAGAAGCAGACTCCCCACCAATCAAGGAGCCCAACGCGGGGCTCGATCCCCTAGGACCCCGGGATCATGACCTAAGGTGAAGACAGATGCTTAACCAACTGGGCCACCCAGGCCCCCCCTCCCTTTTTAATGGTGTCTTTTGAGGCACAGAAGTTGTTAATTTTGGTAAAACCCAATTTATTAATTTTTTATGGACCAATTAGAATTTCACTGAGGACAGAGGACATCTCGTATGACTTAACATTTTCTCAACGAGTCAGACAAATACGTTTTAACTGAGAACATTTAAGAATTCAGAAATGGATCAGCCCACACATTTACCTGGCTCCTCTGGGATCTGTTTCTGGCATCAGCAACATGGGATTACTTACTCTGAGTTTATTCAAAAAAAGAAAGAAAAGGTAGCAGGTCCCCCCCAATCACCATTTACTCTGAAAAAAGGGAGAATTCCAGAGGATTGTCTTGGGGAGGTAGTGTGGTATCAGAGAACAAGCCTGAAGGTTGTGGTTGGTCTGTGTTTTGACACCCAGCTCTGCTGAGTGGCTCTTGGCAAAAGCCCTGTCATCCCCATAATCCTGTTTCCTCATCTTTCAGATGGAGTAATGATGTCTGCCTCCCAGAATTGCAGGGAGGAAAGCCGTCCTTGCTCTCAGTGGGTTCTTTGTCCAGACAGCATTCCCCTTCAGATACCTGACAGGTGACATTGTGGAAAACAGGTCCTTGGAGGTGTTGGAGTAGCTGAGAGGGTTGAGCCAGTGGGCAGGCATTTCTGAGAAGCTGGTTTGGCTGATGTCAATAGAAGTCCTTCCCAGTACTTCAAGGGGTTTGACGTGGCATTGTCTGGGAGGGGAAGGTGCAGGGAGAATTTCTGTCCTGTTGGGGAGCTGGGGCTGGCTGTCTGAAGGGCCTTTCTGCCTGAAGGTTTTCTGGTTCTTCAAATTTGTTTCTTCTTGGTTGCTCAGAGCTGTCTGGAGGTCCCCTCCCTCTGTTTTTTATTGTGGTAGATACACATAACACAGAATTTACCATCTTAATCATCTTTAAGTGTCCAGTTCAAGGGCATTAAGTACACTCTCGTTGTTGTGCAACCAATCTCCAGAACTTTTTCACCTCCCCAAACTGAATCCTATCGTATTTGTCCTTTGTGATTGGTTTAGTTCACTGAGCCCATTGTCCTCAAGATTCACCCACACTGTAGCACAGTCAGACTTTCTTCCTTTTGGAGACTGAATGATATTCCATTGTATGCACAGACCACACTTTGTCTCTGTTGGAGATCCTTTTGGAGCCTTTGTATTTCTTGCCTGGGGACTCTTCTGGCCTGCCCAGGCTGGAGTAGGCCCAGTTCCTAGGCCCGCTTTTGTTTTGTTTTTGATACTAACGGGGTCTGTTTTGGGGCTCCCTCAGGGACTATCGTGCCATCCCAGAACTGGATGTCTACGAGGCTGAGGGTCTGGCCCTGGACGATGAGGACGTCGAGGAGCTGACAGCCAGTCAAAGGGAAGCAGCAGAACGGGCCATGCGGCAGCGTGACCGAGAGGCCGGCCGGGGCCTGGGCCGCATGCGTCGCGGGCTACTGTACGGTAGGCTCAAATGTCTGCACCTCCAAGGGTGCAAGGCTGGTCCTAGCTTCCAGAGCCTCGGGGGGCTGGAAAAGGAGTTCTGGGGAAGGCAGGTGGAAGGTGGTAGGAAAATTTCACTTGAGGGTACCCTTTTGGCCCCCAGACAGCGATGAGGAGGATGAGGAGCGCCCCTCCCGGAAACGCCGCCAGGTAGAGCGGGCCACAGAGGATGGCGAGGAGGACGAAGACATGATCGAGAGCATCGAGAACCTGGAGGACCTTAAGGGCCACTCCGTGCGTGAGTGGGTGAGCATGGCGGGCCCACGCCTGGAGATCCACCACCGCTTTAAGAACTTCCTGCGCACCCATGTGGATGGCCATGGCCACAACGTCTTCAAGGAGCGCATCAGCGACATGTGTAAAGGTGTGGCTTCAAGGTGTCCCCGCTGCCTCTCTGCTCACCACAGTCTGCCTTGCAGAATTCTCCCGTAGGGCGTCATTCACTTGGGCCTTTAACAGCATGTTTAATAGAAGTATGAAGTGCAGGGAATACTGAGCCACTTGCCTGTTGCTGGACAGGAGCTAGCACCTGAAGCCTGAGATGTCCGTCATCAGGCAGATACAAAAAGTATTGCGTGTCTGCACTAGGACGCTCTGCTGGACAGCTGAACCACAAAAGTGTCTGACGTGCTTAAAAGGTGGCAGATTTAATGTAGAAGTCTGGATTACTACTTTAGTCAGAAAATAGCACATTTCTGTGGACAGGAATTAAAAGGAGGCATGTGGATCTTGGTCCACTGCTGTACACACCACTCCCTTTTGTCTTGTATTTGATGCAGTTTATTCAAAGGTCCTTTTAGGCATTTTGAGTTTGCAGTCCTCCTGCACATATCGTTTCACTTAATGTGATTTCATACGTCGTGTGATGTCCGCATTTTAGATTGGGAAATTGAGGCTTAAGATGTGTCACTTGCCTGAGTCACACAGCTAAAGCAGGGCAGGTTTAGAAGTCAGGGCTGGGGTTTTCAGCTCCAAGTCAAGGATGGGCGGTGGGGGGCAGGCCTTTCTCCTTGCACAGGGAGAGGGAAATTGCCTACCGTGTCCCCGGCTGAGCTCTGTGCTTAGTCTTTCTTCCCGCCTCCAGAGAACCGCGAGAGCCTGGTGGTGAACTATGAGGACCTGGCGGCCCGGGAGCACGTCTTGGCCTACTTCCTGCCAGAGGCGCCGGCAGAGCTGCTGCAGATCTTCGACGAGGCTGCGCTGGAGGTCGTGCTGGCCATGTACCCGAAGTACGACCGCATCGCCAGCCACATCCATGTGCGCATCTCCCACCTGCCTCTTGTAGAAGAGCTGCGCTCGCTGAGGTGAGCCAAGGGCAGGGTGAGCCTGAGGCTCAGCACCCTGTGGCTCAGCTTCGTTCAGGGGAGCTCCAACAGAGCCATGGGTTTCTGGGCGGGCTGGCTGTGGCCAAGGATCGCCCTCCCCGCCTGGCACTCTGGCTTGGACCAGGTGCAATGGTGTGGATCTGGTGGGATCCAAGTTTTCTGGATCCACCTCACTTAGAGCGCTGACCTCTGGAGGGCATGGGTCAGTCATCGGTCTCCAGGCCTCTGATAGGCCCTCTTGTCCCTGCAGGCAGCTGCACCTGAACCAGCTGATCCGCACCAGCGGGGTGGTGACCAGCTGCACGGGCGTCCTGCCCCAGCTCAGCATGGTCAAGTACAACTGCAACAAGTGTAACTTCGTGCTGGGGCCCTTCTGTCAGTCCCAGAACCAGGAGGTGAAGCCGGGCTCCTGCCCTGAGTGCCAGTCGGCTGGCCCCTTTGAAGTTAACATGGAAGAGGTGAGAGTTCGTGCCTGCTGGTGGCTGCTCTTCCTGTCTACACCGGGCCTGCCCCACCTCTAAGGCACTTAGATGAGCGTGGCAGCCCCCAGAAATGAGATGGACTTGTGCACTGGCCATGCCCTGAGGTGAACCAGATATGTCTGGCCAGCCTGTTTAGTTTGGCCCATGGGGTGTTTTTCAAGAATTCAAGCCAATATTTTAAAACCAGGGCATTTTGTTTAATATGTCAAAGTTGATGGTTTTTCTTAAAAAAAAAAAAAAGGAAGTTCTGGTAAAACTGGGCTCATTCCTTGTTCAGCTGTCTCCTTAGTAAGGCACCTGCTTTCCCATCCCTCACTCCCATGGGGCTTCCCCTTGGCATTTCTTATACCTTCCTCTCTGTGGGCCTCTCGTTAGGGGCCTCTGGATTATAACTAGCTTAGACATTGCTGTGCTGGATTCAGGAGGCCCTGCTGAAAGCTTCTGGGCTGTTTGCCTTTGTATTTGAATGATTTCATCTGTAGAGTCGGGGTCATCGCAATACCCTCAGGGGATGCCCCGTTTACCGCCTTGCTGCCGTGAATGCCAGTGGCTGAGCTCTCAGCACTCTGCACCTCTGAGAAATGCCCTAGCTGGGACGTCCTTACCAGAAAGCATCTGAGAGTTTCTGCTTGTGGCAGCCCACAGCCGAAAACAGACCTGCTCAAAAGCTCAGGTGCACCTTGCCTTGGGGAGGGTGAGCCCATGCCTTTGCCCAGAGTCTTCCCCTGCCTGTTTAGCTCATCCTCCTTAAGAGTCCGCTTTCCCGGAAGCTCCTTGAGAAGGCTCTTACATTGGAGCAGGGTTTCAGGCTCTGCTTCTACGTAAGAAATAATTACAGCTGAAGTTTCTGGAATACTTGCAAGGTATCTAGTGGGTAGGTGATGTATAATTCAGTTTTCATCACACCTTTTGAGGCAGGTGATATTATTGACCCCAAAGTCACCCAGCTAGAAAGAGGCCCAAAGGATTAGAACTCAGGATCCAGAGCAACTGCTTTTTTTTTTAAAAGATTTTATTTTATTTTATTTTGACAGAGAGAGACCCAGCGAGAGAGGGAGCACGAGCAGGGGGAGTGGGAGAGGGCGAAGCAGGCTTCCTGCGGAGCAGGGAGCCCGATGTAGGGCTCGATTCCAGGGCCCTGGGATCATGACCTGAGCCGAAGGCAGACGCTTAACAACTGAGCCACCCAGGCGCCCCCCTGTATGACGTGATTTAACCCTCACTGTGAAGTTGCACTCAGAGCCTTAGCATCCCCATTCCGCAGAGAAGGCATAGAGAGGGGACATCACTTGCCCAGGATCATACAGCTTAAGCCATGGAGCTAGGGTTTGAACTTAGACAGCATGGCTGTGGTGTCCATATGCACCAGGGCTTGGCTACAAGCAGGTGCTTGACTGTCTTGCAGTAAGGAGGCATCCACAGGGGTAGTGGCAGGAGTGGGGACCATCCATGTGTTGGTCACAGCAGTCTCATTTTCTGCTTCGGCTGTCCATTTTCTAATCAGCTGATGGAGATAAAGGAAGCCTATGTGTTTTCCTTACTCATGGGGCTGTGGCCAGGTTCAGGTGACATAATAAGTCTGTGCTTGGAGGAGCGCGAAGTCGGCCATGCAGAGACAGGCCCCTGTGACCTCTGTTTGTCCCACGCAGACCATTTATCAGAACTACCAGCGCATCCGAATTCAGGAGAGTCCCGGCAAAGTGGCGGCCGGCCGGCTGCCTCGCTCCAAAGATGCTATCCTCCTCGCCGATCTGGTGGACAGCTGTAAGCCAGGAGATGAGATAGTAAGTGGCCCAGAAGCAGGCCAGGGAGCCAAGTTGCTAAGGACATCAGCGTGAGCATCTGAGCGTGAGCATCTGCAACCACAGATGCAGAGAGGGTTACTGGCAGCGGGAGGGTAGGCTGAGGTCACTGGGAGGAGCCTTTCCTCCTTGTAAAGGACTGGCCGATTGGAATGTGGGGGGTAGAAGTTTTGCTTTGGTCTTCCGGGTTACTCATCTCGCTGTCTGGCAGGGAGGAGTTGAGGAGGAGAGATCGGACGGTGGAGGCAGCGGGGGGAGGACCCTGGCCCTGAGTCTAACCCCGGCCCGGCTCTCTGGGTTGTGTCCCCTCTCCTAGGAGCTGACTGGCATCTACCACAACAACTATGACGGCTCCCTCAACACGGCCAATGGCTTCCCTGTCTTCGCCACCGTCATCCTAGCCAACCACGTAGCCAAGAAGGACAACAAGGTCGCTGTGGGGGAACTGACGGACGAAGACGTGAAGATGATCACCAGCCTCTCCAAGGACCAGCAGATCGGGGAGAAGGCAGGTGGAAGTCCAGGCGGGATTGTCATGCTTCCAGAGGAGGCCCCAGAACCATGGTCCTGATTCCCAGGTCTTGGGGTCTGGGCTCCGTTTCTTAATTCTTTCCCTTCCCAGCATTGGCTCGATCAACTTGCCTTGATCTGGGGGGAAGAGGGGGCTGCGCTCTGGGGGAGGAGCTGGAATGCTGTCTTCGGGGACCCACCCCTCGACAGGATGGGCCCAGCTGTGATGAGGAGTCAGTGGATTAATCGAGTCGAGCCCAGGCTCAAAGCTGAAACAGGTGGAGCAGTAGGAATAACTCATCTTGTGAGGGTATATCCCCTGGTGTCAGACCAGGGGAGGACCCAACACCCATTTCTCTGGGAAGAATGCTATCCCAAGAGGGTTTTAGGGTTTTGGTTTTTTTTTTTTAACTGTAGACATTTTTGCTGAAGGTTGGAGAGCTAGGGATTTAAGAGCCAGACTCTCAGTTCGGGTCAATCAGTGCAGGCTCCATTTGGCTTACTGAGCAAATGGCATCCTTCCCTTGAGGGCAGGGCCACATCTGACGCACTCACCTCCATTACCTTCACTTGGGCCACCGAGATTTGGGGTTCCACCAGGAGAGGCAGGGGTTTCCCCAGCCTCGGGAGGACAAGAACTTCATTCTGCCAATATACCCAGTCCTTGAATACATTGTAGGCCGTGTTCTAGGATCGTGGTGGGAAGTCAGACACAGTCCTTTGCTTCCTGGGACTCATAGTTAATCAGGATCCCCGATAATAAGAAAGAAAACAAAAACACAGGATCTTTTCACTTAATCAGTAACATGGGAAGAAAGCCACAACCCATGATTCTTTGCTGCCTACTCTTCCCAGAGGAAGATTAGCACTAACACGATGGACATGTTTTCAGACTCTTCACTAGTATTTGAGCCAGTCTGTCCAGGGCTGGCGACCCGGCCCTCGCCGCTAACCTGGCCCGCATCAGCTGTGTGCTTGTGTGCCCGAGCTGCCGAAGGAGCAGTGTGCTTCTAGAACAGTTCGCTAGTGCCCTCTTCCCCTCTGCTGCAGTTCTCAGCCACTGCTCTTCTGCTCTGTTGAGGAGACGGGAGCGGCAGCAGATAGAGCGTGGGAGGCAGGATGTGCTTGACTTCAGGCTTTGGACAGGCCAGTCCCTGTGTATGCCTTGCGCCCCGGACTTCCAGAACTGCCCCTAGTGGCCCTAACATAGAAGGTTCTGCCACACTTTGGTGTGGTGATAGCTGCTGTCTTGTCTGCCTCTTTGTCCACACAGCTGACTTTGCCAGGCAGACGTGTCCCCAGCATCATGGTAGTGACTGCTCAAGGTCAGTTACACCTGCACGCTTACACCGTGATCCCCTCAGGGTTGGAGATGGTGACTTCTAAACAGAGGTCTTTTAGAAGGATCTAGAGGGGATCCTTCTAGAGACGATGACATCTCTGTAGGACACCTTTCTGAGTCCCGTCGGGGAAGGAGGGCTGGGTGATACGAGGGACTGTTGATCTGTACTGACCGCTTTAGCCCACTGTCAGGGTGGATATTTTTACCAAGAACTTGGACAAAGACAGAAACCACACTCGGCAGTTTTGGGGACAAACTGAAAGGATGACAGGCTTGTCATGATGGGGCTCATTTGAACTATTTAAGCCAGAGGTTTGCAATTTGGTGGTCTGTGGACCACATGCAGCCTGCCGAGGGGTTTTGGTTGGTTGGTTGGTAGGTGGTTCTGTGTTTCCATTTCTTTTTTGTTTGCTTTTCTTTTTGAATTGGTTATCCTTTAGGAATTGAGATTGCACATAAAAATCTGGAAACCCCGGTTTTTGGCCGTCCAAGCATCCGTCAGTGCTAGGTCTTTGTTTCTGTCCAGTGATGACTGATGGAGAGAGCTAAGTAAGGGGCAGTTGCCCTTGCCAGTGGGGCACGCTCCCTGCTGTCTGTCCCAGCCACCCCCTGCTCTGTCCTCTGCAGCCTGATGAACTCAGCTTGCCTTCCGGCCCATTTGGTTTTGTGAGCCCTGGGCGCTGACAGGTAGAAATAGTCAAGGGATAAGTGCCGTGTCTAACACTTAGATTTTAAAGAACTAACAGGAGAATCAGACTCCTTAGGTTTGGCTTTTGGCCTAATCATTGGTGTGATCAGATGAGTTGCTCGCCTCTATACGGATGAGCTGACGTAGGTAGCACCGTGCCATGGGAGAGTTGTTACAAGGATTACGTGGATGTGCTCGTGTGAATGGTGCGCTGCTGCGTGCTCAGCAGCTAGCTGTTTTGCACGTCGGTACAAAATTTAAACTAGTTGTACAAAAACTGGATGGGTGTGCCGCCTGGGACAATGGATGTTGAAAGCATAAAGGTCTGTAGGAGGATAAAAATAGCTTTAGGGCACGTTAGACATTTCCTGTGCATTGTCTTGTGCTCACAGTAGCTGTGTGGGTGGGAACTTGGCCGCACTTCGTGTCAGGGCTGTTCTGAGCGGGGTGGGGGCGGGGGCAGGGGATAGGGCAGTGTGTATTGAGAATTAAGAGCATGAGCTTCAGATTCAGAGGAATCTGGGGTCAGGTCTTGCCTCTCTCATTTAGGAACAGACAGTTTGACCAGAGCCTTGGTTTGTTTCCTCCTTTTTGATGTGGGGGAACCAGGATCATTATGAGGGTTAAATGGAATACTTCTTGGCAAATGTGTCATTCCTTAGCAGGTCTGGGTTTGAGTTTACCTTTTTTTTTTTTTTTTTTTTTTAAGATTTTATTTATTTGAGACGGAGAGAGTGCGCATGAGCAGAGGGTGGGGGGACAGAGGGAAAGGGAGAAGCGGACTCCCACGGAGCAGGGAGCCCGACATGGGGCCCGATCCCAAGACCCTGGGATCATGACTTGAGCCGAAGGCAGACACTTAACTGACTGAGCCACCCAGGCATCCCTGATTCTTCCTTTCTTCCTAGCCAGTACATTTGCCCATTACTCTCTCAGACCAGCTGGGTCAGCGACAGCAGCGTTAGCCTTAGCGTGGTTGCTTCCCTGCCTTCTAGTCTGTAGGGAGGCCCATCTGGATGCAGCAGGTGCTTTGCAGGAGGGGAGCTGAGCCTGGGCAGCTGTGCATAACAGGCGAGAAGGGGGCCTGCTACTCTTGGTCCTGGAGGGAGACATTACCTCATCCTTGCAGGGTGCCTGCCACGGGAACAGCCCTGAGAAACAGTCTGGGTAAAGAGAGGTCAGGGACGGGCAGCCTTGCACACCCACAAGACATCCAGGAAGATGAGACATCCATGGTGGACTGTCTCTCCTGACAGTCCCAGCACAGGTGAGGGTGCAATGGAAGAGTCCTGCATACCGAGCCCTAAGCATCTGCTTGACGTTGTGTAGGTAATTTCCAGATAGTAATAACAGTAACAATCCTATAATGGAGGTGTTACAGGTGCCCGTGTTATTGGTGAATAAATGGAGGCCCAGGTTAAGTAAGCTGCCATGTGGCATAGCGGCTAACGGCAGAGCCAGGATCCCTGTTCACACGGTCTGGTCTGAGTCTGCATGCCAGGGACTGCTCTCTGCTCCCTCTCCCTAAGTTACTGCAGCTCGGGAGGACATATGTGTGTTGGGGCGGTACGTGGTTATGGTGAGTTCTGTGGCCACCCAAGTATAAGTCCTGGTCTGAATATTGAAGTCTTATTACAGAAACTTGCAGACATATACATGGAGTGGGTACAATGAACCCCGCATGTCCTTCCCCCGGGCTCCACCCGCAGCTGGAGTCGGGCCACCCGTGTGTCCTCTGTACTCACGCCCAGTCCCCTCAATGACTGCAACCAGTTCCCCACACAGTGTTTGACCTGCAGCCGTGGATCTGTAACAGGCCCTCCCTACTGCACCGAGCCACAGCACCGGGGCCACACTTTAAAAATGGGTTCGCGGTTCCGTGGTAGCACGTATTTCCTTGGTGTCTGCATTTCCCTGATTATCCTTTTTCTTTTTTTAAAAGTCTCTTGGAGTTGATGTCCAAGTAAGGCCCACACGTTGGGACTGGTTGATCTGTCTCTTAAGTCTCTGTCTTTAGGTCCCCTCTCCCTCTCTTTGTGTGGAAGAATCTGGGTCGTCTGTCCTGTTGAGATTTCGATACTCTGGGTGTTGTAGATGGTCTTTGTCGAACATAGTCCTGGGCCATCTGTTTTCTGTGAATTGTCAATGATGCACATGCATAATCAGTATCCAGGCTGATTTCTTTTTGGGTGGGGTCCGTGGCGAGATGGGCTAGAGGTCTTGTGTTCCCACCGTAGCACCTGGCGTCTCCTTGTCTCTCTGTGATCTTAGCAGCCACTGACGATCCTTGGCTAAACCTACTCATTCATTAGGGGTCGCAAAATGACGGTCTTCTAATTCCAAATCCTCCTTCATTTATCTTCTGGAATGCTTCTGCGTAGAGAAACTTCTCTTTATTAACTATTGGACTGTGCCTAGGTAGAGGTCCTGTAGAAAAAGCAGGATTGTGCTTGATCCTTTTCCTTCATTTACCAGTTTTCAAAATAATGAACGGTTCTCCTCTGAGGTGACCGCTGAGTGTCATCACAGATGAGCGGACTTAAACGACATCGAGGCTTCAGCATTGCAGTGGCCATCGGGGTGATGCCCAGTGGGTCCCTCTAGTTGCCGAGCATGAAGCCCATCGTTCTGAGTCCTATTGGCGTGACCCCGGGTCTCTGATAGCTTTCTTCTTTCTTACATAAGACACTGCAGGTTCTTTTTACACATTTCCTGCCCAGACCTAGGATCAGCCATTTCTCCAAATAGCCCCATGGAAAGTAGAATTTTCTTTCAGTGGTAAATAGTATTGAGAGAGGCCAGCCTCTGTAGACATCAGGCTTGGACCGCTGTGCACCAGTTAATGCAGTTCTGTGTCTCCTTGGGCTGGGTTTTGCAGGAAATGTTAGGGCCAAGGAAAGAACCAGCAAAAGTGTCCAAGTGGAAACTGACCTCCACTCCTGACTTACTATATAAAGTAATGGCAGGAGGCATTTCCGGCTCAGTACCAGTGGTATTGGCACATCGTCTTTCCAGAAGGACCTGCTGGTCCTGCCGCCCCCTGGCAGCAGTGCAGAGTGGCCATCCGCAGGATAAACTGCTGAACCCTGACTCCAGCTCTTAAGAACGGGACGTCTCCCACCTTCATGCTTCAAGGGAGCCCCGAGGGAGCAGTTCTTCCGTCTGGCTGGTGGGCAGGCGGGACAGCTGGATCCAGTGGGTGCCCTCCAGATTTTCAGCACTGACTTTCCTGCTTCGGCGCTCCCTTCCCCGCCCCCCCCTGCCCCCCCCCCCCCCCCCCCGCAGGGCCTGCTGCGGTACAAGCCGCCTCGGTGTAACCTGTAAGGGGGAAGGAGGGGCATGCACTGCTTCTGTGGAGTCCCTCCATGCAGATGGCAGGAAGGTCGAGAACAGTAAAAGCATGCAGGAGATGGAAGCTGCTTCCTACTGGCAAGACATTTCTTTGTTGTCTCTGGTTTCATCTTTAAAAATCATGCAGATTTTGAGATTCTCTCTTTTCTTCTCTCTCTTTCACAAATAGATGTGTCCGTGACTTACCAGTTGAAATGACGACTTCCTGGTGGGCCCATCTCCTGAATGTTCCATATTTATCGTATTTGGCTACCACAGCATAGCCGGGAGCCAGGCACTTGCATAAATTTGTATAAACCTCTCACTTAGGGCCCACCCAGTCCTCTGAATTGGGTTGTGATACCTGTCTTCCTTCCATTTGAGGAGACTGAGGCTCAGGCAGCCACAGAGCCTGTGAGAGGTGTCTTCCTACATCTGTGTTGTCAAAGCCCACCCTCTTCCCACACATGGCCCTGTTTCACGGGCCTGGGTCTTGTCTCCTTTCTGTGACCTTTGGGTAGTCCTTTCTGAAATCTGACTAAAAAGGGGGTCCGACTGACATTCTGTTAAGCTCTAAAGTTCTGTGATTCTCAGGAAAAGCCAACTAATTGCCCCGCCCAAGGTCAGAGGGCAGGGCTTGGTGCTGGGGCCTGGTGGGATTGCGGCAGCCGTGGTGTGGGCATTTTGGGTCTGGAGACATCCCTGTTCCCTGAGATTCGAGCCAGTGGGGGACCTACCGTATGTGGGGGGTTAGCCCAGACTCAGAGCAGATGCGCCCGTTCTCACTGGCTCTCCCTCCCTTGCAGATCTTTGCCAGTATTGCTCCTTCCATCTATGGGCACGAAGACATCAAGAGAGGCCTGGCGCTGGCTCTGTTTGGAGGGGAGCCCAAAAACCCAGGTGAGTGGCATTGGGCGCCACCCCCTTTCGCTCTGCGTTGCAGGTACCAGACAAGGCAGGACTTTGCATTTAAAGGTTGGGTGCCTGGGGAAAAAGTACATGTTACCAGATGGCCAGACCGTGTGTGGCTCGGTCATTGTAGGGAGAGTGTAGCCCGTGGCTATGGTACCTTGGGTGGTTTTAACTATAAAAATAATACATGAATATGTAGAGAGACTTACATCCTCTTCTTAAATTGTTAGAAGTCCCAGAAAGATGGAAGTCCCTGCTGACCACCGTTTCTAATCCAGTCCCCTGCTGGTGGGTCACTCCTGATCAGTGTGGTGTGTGTACTAGTGGACCTTTGCGTGGCCATTCACATAGCCTTACACGTGTACTTACACAATAATACAATTCCATGGCATGCGTGTATTTCTGTTTATAAACACAGTATTTCTTGTACCTGCGTGTAAGTGACTGTAAAATACCCAGCTTACCTCTTCTTGCTCATTAGCATGTGTGGAGCATCCTTTTGCACTGGTGCATACTGAGCAGATTTATTCCCATAAGCGAGTGTATCAAGGTCCCTATAGCACAGCGTACAGAGCTGTTCTTCTCAGTGGAAAACATCTGCATTGCTTCTAGTTTCTTAACTTTCCTAAGAGCGTCTTTATAGTAGCGGCCCTGTGCCCCCATCTCTCTGGGTTCAGTTCTCAGAAGTGGGATTGCTAGTCTTAGGGTCTTGCATCCCTTTCTAGAAAATATGCTTTGCCATCGGCTTAAGCAGACTGAGAAATTAGAGGTAATCCGGCTATGTCTGGCACCCCTCCCCTCCCTTTTATCCCCACCTCCATCCCTGCCTCCTTCAGGGGGTAAGCACAAGGTGCGAGGCGACATCAACGTGCTCTTGTGTGGAGATCCTGGCACAGCCAAGTCTCAGTTCCTCAAATACATTGAGAAAGTGTCTAGCCGAGCCATCTTCACCACCGGCCAGGGGGCTTCAGCCGTGGGCCTCACGGCATATGTCCAGCGGCACCCCGTCAGCAGGGAATGGACCTTAGAGGCAGGAGCCCTGGTTCTGGCTGACCGAGGAGTGTGTCTCATCGATGAATTTGACAAGGTGGGTCCTTGGGCCCCGTGGCAATAGGATTCGGGATGTGTTGGCTTAGCCCTGAGTGGGGGAACAGGTGTTAACGGGATAGTGGTCGGGGCAAGCATCACACATTTGAACCTCCTGCAGATGAATGACCAGGACAGAACCAGCATCCACGAGGCCATGGAGCAGCAGAGCATCTCCATCTCCAAGGCCGGCATCGTCACCTCCCTGCAGGCTCGCTGCACCATCATTGCCGCAGCCAACCCCATAGGTACGCCAGGCACGACGGCCACGGGGGCTGGGGTCTGCCACAGGGAGGCCGGACCCAGAGAGGCCTCGCCTTGGGGAATAGAAGCCTGCAGCATCCCTCAGCCAGTCCCGAGGTCTGAGGAAGGAACTGAGCATCAGAAAACCTTCCTCTCGGGCGCCTGGGTGGCTCAGTTGGTTAAGCGACTGCCTTCAGCTCAGGTCATGATCCTGGAGTCCCGGGATCGAGTCCCGCATCGGGCTCCCTACTCGGCGGGGAGTCTGCTTCTCCCTCTGACCCTACTCCCTCTCATGCTCTCTGTCTCTTATCCTCTCTGTCTCAAATAAATAAATAAAATCTTTAAAAAAAAAAAAAGAAATTAAAAAAAAAAAAAGGAAACCTTCCTCTCTTCCACGGTTCTTGCTGGGGCTGCATGGAAGCAAGTCTTAGGGTCTTTTGTTAAGCCATGTTTTTAGAACCAGTTTTGGACATTTTCCTCAGAAGACAGAAAAATCTAGTGCGTTATCTAAGGTCGGGCGGAGTTGGTTGTTGATCCCAGTCAGCCTGTGGGCAGGGAACTCAGGCACCTCACCCACCTTATTCTAGATTTTTCCTGCTGGGAGTTGATTAGACTTTTAGTCTAAAGGCTCTTTCAGGCAAGTGCTCCAGGAAAGCCCTTTTCCTTGTCTTGTCGAGAATGCCTGGCAGATATAGGTACTGAGCATCCTTCCTTTTCCGAAGTCGTCTTTCTCTTCCGTCCCTGAAGCACCTTGAGGTTGGCAAGAACTTTGTGCTCAGAAGAAGAGCAGATCGAGGGAGCATGAGCCCTGATGGAGAGGTGCCTTTTTGTTACAGGAGGCCGCTATGACCCCTCGCTCACCTTCTCAGAAAATGTGGACCTCACGGAGCCTATCATTTCCCGTTTCGATGTCCTGTGTGTGGTGAGGGACACAGTGGACCCAGTCCAGGTACACAACCCTGTGTCCCGGGGCTCATGCAGTAAGTTCCGGGGACCTTGAGTGAGGCTTGGGGCCTGTGATGAATCAGGCGCAGAGACAGGGATGCCACTTGGACCGCGGTGTTTGAGAGTCAGCCTTGGTTTCTCTTCCTTCACTGGCCCATGTCCGCTGCCCAGCCGGCAGAGTCCAGTCTCTGCCACCAGGCCCTTCTGGCCCGACCACCTGTGCCCACCCACTTGTTAGCGCTTCCCTGCTGCAACCGAGTCCCGGCTTCTCTTGCTCAGACCCAGAATACTGCCGTGTCTTGTCGGTCTCTTGGCTTCCACTCCCACACCCAGTTAAGGCCGCCTCCAGTTGGAAGCCAGCCCATCTTCTGAAAACATAAGGTGGATTATGCCTCTTCTTAACCTGCTGGCAGCTTCCACTGTAACTAGCAGAGAATCCACTGGCCCCGAGAGGCCTCCTCTGGGCCTGTCTCTTCTTGCCTCTCCTCCTTGCTCCCTTCACTTCATCCACTCTGGCCACACCACCCTATTTCCCTCCCTTGCAGCTGCCAGGCCTTGGCCTGTCAACATGCTCTTAGCTCTTCCTGGAAGGCTCTTCCTAGTTGGCTGTATGGCTGAGTCTCCTCAGGCCCTCAGTCCTGTGCATGGTCCTCTCTGTGGTTATTCTGAAAACTGTGTCTGTCTGCTCTCCTCTCACCAAGAGGTGAGCTCGAGCTTTGTCATGTGCACCGGTGACCCCCAGCACCCACAGCTTCCTGGCACATAGTAGGCATCGGATGATACTGTTGCGGGAATGTCATTTTCCAGCACCTGCAGCTTTCACTTCTTCCAGCGAGCCAGCTTACTCCAAGCCAGGTCATGAGACTCACTCTGTGACTTGCCCTCTCCCCTCTTATCTTAGGATGAGATGCTGGCCCGTTTTGTGGTTGGCAGCCACATCAGGCACCACCCCAGCAACAAGGAGGAGGGCCTGGGCAGCACGGGCACCCAGGAACCCGCCATGCCCAACACGTACGGTGTGGAGCCCCTGCCGCAGGAAGTCCTGAAGAAGTACATCATCTATGCTAAGGAGAGGGTCCACCCAAAGCTCAACCAGATGGACCAGGACAAGGTGGCCAAGATGTACAGTGACCTGAGGAAAGAGTCGATGGTGAGGGCCCAGGGCACAGCTGGGTGGGGCGGGGTGGGGGATGCAGGGAGGGGAGCTCAGCAGAAGCTTCTTTAGCTGTGCAGTCCATTAATCTAAGAAGTGCTAGAGCCGGAATGCCTTTAAAAAATGATATGTAGGGCGCCTGGGTGGCTCAGTTGGTTAAGCGACTGCCTTCAGCTCAGGTCATGATCCCAGGGTCCTGGGATTGAGTCCCGCATCGGGCTCCCTGCTCTGCGGGGAGCCTGCTTCTCCTTCTCCCACTCCCCCTGCTTGTGTTCCGTCTCTCGCTGGGTCTCTCTCTGTCAAATAAATAAATAAAATCTTTAAAAAAAAAAATGATACGTAAATACCTTAGCCATTTTGTTTCAGATGGAAGGTAGTGTGCGTGCATTTGTCTCTCTGGGTATGGGGCCAAGGTCCCTTGAGTGTTGGCCACTGGTTAATTTCTGTGCTGACTTTGTGAATCTCACCCAAACATGTGGTCTGAACAAGCATCAGTTCTTTCATAGTGGAGTGAAATATAAAGGCAGCTGGAATGCAGAACTTTTTTTTTTTTTTTTTAAAGATTTGTTTGTGTATTTCAGGAATAGAGAGCTTGAGCCAGCAGGGGGTGGGGCACAGGGAGAGAGTGAATCCCCAAGCTGGCTCCCTGGCGCAGGGCTCGATCTCATGACCCTGAGATCACAACCTGAGCTGAAATCAAAAGTCGGCCGCTCAACCGACTGAGCCACCCAGGTGCCCCTGGATTGCAGAATTCTTGTAGATTGGTAGGTCTCACCCACCTAACCCAGACAGCAGCTTCTTTGTTTTTTTTGTTGGTTTGATTGGTTTTTTTTGTTTTGTTTTTAACCTTTCAACTTCATGAGGTCCTTGGAGAGCATTTGACTTAGTTTTTATACAAACAGCTTTTTTCCCCACTTACGTTGCACGGGTGTGTGCAGGACTTGCGCATGACAGAAACGGGGGCAGCTGGGCTGCCCACGGTGAGCCGGGGGCAGAGAAGGTGCCGGCGGGATGGCGGCAGGCTGCGAGCATGTGGCCACGTAGGAGCCGCTGGCCGCACTGACAAGACCGGACACTGTCCTTCCTGCAGGCCACAGGCAGCATCCCCATCACAGTGCGGCACATCGAGTCCATGATCCGCATGGCAGAGGCCCACGCGCGCATCCACCTGCGGGACTACGTGATCGAGGATGACGTCAGCATGGCCATCCGCGTGATGCTGGAGAGCTTCATTGACACGCAAAAGTTCAGCGTCATGCGCAGCATGAGGAAGGTGTGTGGGAGCTGTGTGGCGGCCACGGCGGGCATCCCGAGGCTCTGGATCCGGGCTCTGCTATCCTGCCTGGCTGCTCGGGCAGGTCGTGACGGGAGCGTGGCGGGGACTGGTCATCCTGTAGTAGCCTTGAGGGTCCTGGTGAGGAGGGGCGTCATTTGACTGTGGCTGTTCCCTGCAGACTTTTGCCCGCTACCTTTCATTCCGGCGTGACAACAATGAGCTGCTGCTCTTCATCCTGAAGCAGTTAGTGGCAGAACAGGTGACGTACCAGCGCAACCGCTTTGGGGCCCAGCAGGACACTATCGAAGTGCCTGAGAAGGACTTGGTGGACAAGGTATGGGCACAGATGGGAGGCGGGCTGCTCTTTGGGGAGCTGTCCGGCGTCTGTGGGGCCAAGAAGTCCTTGCTCCATCATTAAGCGGGCAGGCCTTGGATGGGAGCCATGTATGAAGTGTTCATGATGCGCTGAGCCCCATTCTGTGCAGTTACACTTGACTATGGTGAGTCCTGTTACTGCCATCCCGTCTCACAGAGGAGACAGACACAGGCAACTGGCAGAGCTAAGCTTTCAAGCCCTGTGTCCCGACTCCAGACCCCGACTCAGTTTACCGCCCCCATGAATGGGCCTTAGATGTTGCACCGTGCAGAGGCTCTGCGGCAGACCAGTGGAAGCTCAATTTCGTGGCTCACTTGACGTTTTCTCTTTTCAGGCTCGTCAGATCAACATCCACAACCTGTCTGCTTTTTATGACAGTGAGCTCTTCAGGATGAACAGGTTCAGTCATGACCTGAAACGGAAAATGATCCTCCAGCAGTTCTGAGGCTCGGGGCCATCCACAGTAGCTCGCTGAGATGCTGATGGGGCTGACTCCACACTCTCAGGCTCACAAAACCCAACTGCTGAGGGACTCGGAGAGGGCGTGCGGGTCCCAGGGCTGAACCATCCAGCTCCCCCCACCGTTTGCTGGGCTCAGGCTGGGCTGGGAACGAGGCTGTTTCTTTCTTCAGCTCCACTTACTGCTCCTCGTTCCATCTTGGGTGGGCTCGCTTTGCCAGTGTTCCTCTTTCCCCTGCTTGGCAGCCCACCGCCTACGGAAGGTTGGTCTCCACTTTGTTCCTTGGACCAGAGTCCCTTGTGTTCAGGGTACTGCGGTCCGTTTTAGATGACCGAGCATATGAGGGAGTTACGAGAACTTGTTGCCCTCTTGGTGTGAGTTCCGGTCCTGGATGCTTCTACCGCTTTGGCCGAAGAGCAAGTTCAAGGTGTTCGTAGTGTTTTTCTGAACTCTGTCCTGCAGGTTTCTCTGGGCTTCTGTGAGTAGAGAAAATGTGGGCAGAAGAGCACACATGTGGTGCAGTGCCCTTCCCACCCCCAGGGCCAGGGATTGCTGTGGTCGTGAGATGGGAATGAGGCTTATTCTTGGTACCAGTTGTGCCTAGCAAGGACTGGTTGTCACCATTGCTGTGCTCCTTTGTTTTCTCCTACTAGCCACTCCCCGTCCTCTTGTTGTACTTTCAGTTTTTGTTCCTGTAGTTTTTATTTTTAATAAAATTTAAATAATGGTGGCTGTTGGTCTGAATTATATCTTCATGTCATCACACAGGCTCTCCAGCACTCCCCTTGAAGGCCTTTCCCATCTTCCGTTTTTGGTGTTTGTTGGAGGTAGATTTGTCTGTAAGAGCTATCTTGTTTATGGGTGTGCAAAAAGCAAAAATGGTGTGGCTTTGCCTAGGGAATTCAGTTGGCAGTTGCTGCCTCTGTGACGTCTATGGAATCCATGAGAACCAGCGAACAACTGACTTGTACACCTGGAGGCACTGGAGGTAATCTGGCCCTGCCTCCAAACGGAGCCGTGTTGTTCATCTCCACAGCATCGCCATCTGGCCTCTGCCTGGAAATGCCCAGCTCTGCTCAGCTGCCCTTGGGTTGGGTGGACACCTACAGTTCTTAGTGTTTCTTACCTGAGATGAAGCAGAAATGTCTCTACGGCTTCTCTCTTGTCCAAAATGTCCTTTCTGGAAACTTCCAGGATGAGTCCTTCCTGTGAAAGTCCTGCAGATGTTTGATGAACCTCGTATGTTTGATTTCCTTATTCAGTTCCTTGCACATATCCTGGAGACTCCAATAAGGGGAAGGCCCTGAGGAATGTGGGGAGATCTCTAAGAAAGCAGTCGAGTACTGGGAAACTGAATGGGGGACAAGAGGGATGAGGAAGTGGCCCTTGTAAAGGTGAGATCTTTAGGAAGAAGAATGGGAAAGAGCCAGCCCCAAGGAAAGAGCAGTCTGGCTGAAGTTTGAGGGGTGGAAGGGAGGAGCTGGGGCAAGAGTTGGGCCTTGCAGTTGCGGCCTGAAAGGAAAGATTTTCTTTACACAGAGCATTTCTGACACCAGATGTGTGGGTTCTCCACGCCATTCAATTCACTTTACAGTCACACACTGGGTGGCCCACAATTTTTTTTTTTAAGGTTGTTTGAGAGAGTGCATGAGCAAGGGGGAGGGACAGAGGGAGAGGGAGAAGCAAACTCCCCAGGGAGCAGGGAGCCCCAGATGGACGTAGGACTGGATCCCAGGACCCCTGAGATCATGGCCTGAGCCAAAGGCAGACGCTTAACCGACAGCCCTCCAGGTGCCCCTGGGTGTCCTACAATGTAAGGCAGCTCTGATACGACCTGGAATCAGCATGCAGACCCCACAAGGTAAGGGCTCAGTCCACAGGACTGCACCCACTTCAGACACTGGTTGCAAGTAGTGGGACCCCAGGTCTCCCACACTTAGGTCCAACTTGCCTGCAAATCAGATTCCCATGACCCCCTCCTCAGGTTTGATAATTTGCTGTAACAGCTCACAGAGCCCAGGGCAGCAGCTGACTTGCTGTGACTGACTTGCTACATACTGAGGGGTACAAATGATCAGTCAGATGGAGAGAGACATAGGGTGGGTCCCAAAGAGTCCTGTGTGCAGGAGCTTCTGTCCCTGTGGAGTTTGGGGTGCGCCATCCTCCTGGCACATAGCTGTGTTCTTGTTCACCAACCCAGAAGATCCTTGAACCCCTTCAGTTAGGGGTTTTTCTGGAGGCTTCATTACATAGGCATGATGATTAAATCATTGGCCATTAGTGATTAGCTCAACCTCTAGAACTCCCCTCCCCAGAGGCCAGGGGCTGGGGCTGAAAGTTCCAATCCTTTAATTCCAGGGTTGGTTCCCATGGCAACCAGCCCTCATCCTTAGGGGTTTTCCAAAAGTCACCTCCTTAAGCTCTGGTGTAGTTGAAAGGGCTTGTTAGGAATAAGTAAAGACATTCTTTTCACTTTTGTTACTTGGAGCTTCAGGAGCCAAGATAAAACCAAGAAAATAGAACAAAAGATGTTCCTATCCTCTTATCACTTAGGAAATTACAAAGACATTAGGAGCTCTGACCAGGAGCCCGGGGTGAAGACAAAATACATATACTATACAGTGTTTGTCCTATTCTTTAGAAACCAAGATGAGAGATCTAATTTTTTTTCATTAAGATATAATTGACATATAACCTTCTATTAGTTTCAAATGTACAGCGTAATGATTTGATCTTTGTACGTGTTGCAAAGTGATCACAGTAAGTCTAGTTAACATCCATCACCCCACATAGCTACAGATATTTTCCTTGTGATGAGAAATTTTAAAGACTTTCTTACCCTTAGCAACATTAAAATCTACCATCCAGCACTGTTAACTACAGTCACCATGCTGTACTGTATATTTTTACAACGCTACCCGACAATATCACATAGACCTAATAAGGGCTTGAGTCTGATTGCAGGAGCCAGCCCTTGAAGGGTGGTAAGCAGGGGAGTAACAGGGTTCGGCGTGTATTACAGGAGCTCCTGGCCCCTGTCGACTGCAGGAAGAAAGGAGGAAGAGGGGAGTAGAAGGCTCTGGTGCCGCCTGCAGATGGCAGTGGTCTGAACTAGGGGGCAGGGGAAGGTGGATGCAGTTTAGATGGATTTTGCAATTTCAGCAAAATTCAGTGATGGATAAGAAGTGGGAGTGGGAGAAAAGAAGAAACTGGATAATGGTAACCAGGTTTCTAGCTTGAGAAACAGGTTGAGGTTTAGTGGGGGGAATCAGGAGCTTCACTGTGTGTGTATTGGCTAGAAATGCCTTGCAGACATTAAGTAGCAGTGTGAACTTTGCAGGCAGATTTGAGCCTGGACTGCTGATAGAGTTTCGGGCATGAGCTATAATCATCTGACAGCCGTCACAGTGGGCTGGGTGTAATCATCCAGCAGAGCGCAATGAGAAATGAGCACTGAAGGAGACTTGAGGGCCCATTATCTGAACCAGCAAAGGACACTTAGGAGTGGGCAAAAGGCGGGAGGAAAATGAAGGGAGGGGTGCTTATGGAAGCCAGAAGAAAACAATTCAGGAAGGTTGAGGTCAGTTGGGGCCAACAGCTGTAAGTTCAGGTAAAATGACAAGCCTGTCCACCGTACTAAGTTTCATTGCTTCTAAGATGCCATCTACTATAAAAATCACCATTATTTTATGTGCTGCTAAGACAAAAATGCTAACATTTAGAATGATTAGATGCCATCAACCATAACACATCCCAGCTTAGAGATGCTGAGGAATTGTTTCAGATACGCATCTTCAGTGGAAATGGGGTATTTGTGGTAACATGGAGGCTGGTGGTGACCTTGATGGTCACTGTTCATAGAATAAGGGGAAGGTAAGTGGTAAGGCAATAGAAGTTGCATATCTAGAAAAGTCTTGAAAAGTTTGGCTTTGAAGGGGCAGCAGGGAAATGGGCAGCTGTCAAGGTGTATAGGATTAAGGGAGTTTATGTATTTTAGAACTGGATAATCAAAACTTGTATTCATGCAATAAGAGTTTACTAATGGATTAATCTGAAAGATAACTGAGTGAAAAAATAAGATGTCAAAGGATGTGATCCCAAATACATAAAATTTAAAAGTATGCTGATACTACATACTGTTAATGTGTGTGCATGTGTTAAAGATAATAAAAAGCAGGGGTTCCTGGGTGGCTCACTGTGTTAAGTGTCCGAGCCGAAATCATGATCTCAGAGTCATGAGATCGAGACCTATGTTGGGCTCTATGCTCAGCACGGAGTCTGTTTGAGATTCTCTCCCCCTGCCCCTCCCCTCTCCCCTGATCGCGCGTGCTCTCTCAAAAAAAAAAAAAAAAAAAAAGATAATACAAAGTGTATGCTTATGTTCTTGTGTTTTTTTACATAACAGGTTTATTGAGATAGAATTTATATACCATATGATTTAAAATGTACAATCCAGTGGTGTTAACATATTTAGAGTTGTACAACCATCATCATAATCAATTTTAGAACATATTCATCACCTCCCCAAAACCCATACTGAGCCACCCAGGCACCCATGCTGAACTCTTATTAAATGTTTTTAATTAGTGTTTCTGTTGATTGTCTTGCATTTTCTCAGTACACTTGCAAATAATTAGTTTTACCAAATTTTCCCCAATATTTTTAATCCATTTCCTTTATCATGCCTTATTGCATTGTCTCTTACTTACAAATACTCAATATTTGTGTTAGTAATGATTATCCTTTCCTTATTCCTCACTTAAATGGGAATGCCTCTGATGTTTCTTCATTAAGTTTGGTGATTGCTGTAGGTTTCTGGGAGATATGCTTTTTGAATGAAAGAAGTTTCCTTCTATTTTTTGTTTACTTCTTAAGTTTTTGTTTGTTCCTTTTAAAAGGAGTAGGTTTTAAGTCTTATCACATGCCCCTTTTGGGGTGGCTCAGTTGTTTGAGTGTCCAACTCTTGGTTTCAGCTCAGGTCATGATATCATGGTTCATGGGTTTGAGCCCCATGTCAGGCTCTGCACTTGGCAGCGTGTCTGCTTGGAGATTCTCTCCTTCTGGCCCTCCCCCTGCTCTCTCTCTCTAACAAATAAATAATTTTTTAAAAAAGAGTTCAGCAAGATTTCTGGATACAAGATACATACAGAAATCAATAACTTTATATGTATCATCAATAACCAGTTAGAAAAATAGGAGGAGGAAAGATCCCATTCACAACAAAATCTCTTAAGATTTTTTTTTTCTTGACTTTCTTAATGCAGAGAACTATATTAGTGACTTTTGCTAATACTCAACCAATCTTATGTCCCTGGGTTAAGCCCTATTTAATCATAATATATTTTTAGTACATTGCTGCAATCAACTTGCTTATATTTTCTTTATGCAAGTTGCATCTGTGTTAAGGAAGGTTGGCTTAGGGTTTTTTCTATTTGTATTCTTAGTTGGTTTTGGCATTGGGGTTACACAAACCTCATAAAGTAAACTGGGACACTTTCTAACTTTGCTTTATAAGAGTTTATACATTGAAGGTTTGACAGAATACACTCATTCCAAAAGGGGCTTATGTCTTTCTTAAGGGTTGATTTTTTACTGTCTTTTAATTTTCTCCACTGTTACTTGTTTGTTTAGCTTTTCCACTATTTGAATCAATTTCAGTAATTTGTTCCTTAAAAGTATTCAATTATACTTTAAGTTAAATATCAAGTTTTGCTTATAATTTTGAAATCTTATTTCTAGTTTTGTTCCCTTTTTCATTCCTAATGGTATTTACTTATGTATATATTATTTACTTATATATTTACTCATATATTTATATTATATTATATTATATATATTTACTCTTATATATTATTTACTTATGTCTTCTCTTTTTTATCTTATACTAAAGCTTTGACTGTTTTATTTATCTTTTCAAATAATAGGCTTTTAGCAATCAGTTCTACTGGGTTTTTGTTGTTATTTTAACAACAATAGAAATTTATTGATTCCTGTGGGGTGTGTGTTTTGTGTAGTTTAAAGCTTCTTAAATTGAATTCTTAGTTCATTTACATTTAGTACATTTACATTTAACCTGTGTTTTTTCCCCCTAACAAATGCATTTACAGCTATAAAACCTCTGTGAATTGTTGGCTATATCCTATGGATTTTGATGTGCAGTGTTCTCACATCGTCATTAATTTCTAAATAGACTAAAAATTTATATTGTGATTTACTCTTTAACCTAAGATTATTTAGACAGGTATGCATTTTGGGTTGTGGTTCCCTCCATTAATTAAATCTCACTTCCTTTTTATCTCCCAAGCGTTTCTTCCTCATTTTAGACCACCAATTGATCCCATCTTGTTTTCTAGTGCTGTTTTGGACTTAGGTGTATATATTTATCTTTCCTATCATTTCTAGGAATCAAGAACAAGAGGGGAAAGCAGGAACATGTATTCAGTGTACCAGCAGCATGATTTCATATCCCTCAATTTTTTTCTTTTTTCTTTTCTTTTTTTTTTTTTAAGGTGGAGGTTCTGGATCACATTTGTATCTAATGAAAATGATCCAGAGAAAGAAAAACTGACACTGTCAGAAAAGGGATACCTTAATATGGAAGTCCTTGAAGAGGAGATAAAGAATGCAATGACAGAGGAGACTGGCCAGTGATAAAGCGGGGATGTTTCCTTCATTGTAACAGAGGAAAGGAGATAGATGACAGGTCTAGATGCACCCTAGTTTTCTCTTTTCCAAGTCAAATACTCCTAGTTTTAACAGTTGGTTTTCTGGATTTCTGGATCTTTCTGGATTTCTCTTCTGTTACTTGGTTCTTCCTAAAAACGAAAAGGTTATTATAAAAATATAATGTTAATGAAGTTCAAACAGTTCAGAATAATAGGACTATTAACTTCCTTGTTCTGGATACTGTACTCATTTTAAATCAAAAATTGCTTTACACTTTGCAACCATTACCTATTTGTGGGCTTTTTGTATGAGCTGCTTTTTTTTTTTAATATTTTATTTATTTATTTGACAGAATGAGAGAGGGGGAAAGAGAGAGAGCGCGCACAAGCAGGGGGAGCAGCAGGCAGAGAGAGAGAGAGAGAGGGAAAGGGAGAAGCAGGCTCCCCTGCTGAGTAGAGAGCCCGACATGGGGCTCAATCCCAGGACCCTGGGATCATGACCTGAGCCAAAGGCAGATGTTTGACTGAGCCACCCGGGCACCCCTGTATGAACTGTTATAAATTAGGTCTCCTTTAACTTGTACTTGCATAGAAAATAGCACCCCAAAACACAGTCAACATGACTCAATTCAGTCATTCTCCAAGTCCTGTTGGTTGCCTCTGGAGTGTTTTCTCAAATCTGCTATGCCAGCCCTAAGTCAGACTTCTACCATCTGCCACTGAGACTACTGCAGCATTCTCTCCACTGGCCATTTTGCTCTTCCTCCCTGCTGCCCTCAGAATTCTCTAAAATACATGCCTTCTGTTCCTACAGAAGAAATGGAAGCCCAAACTTATGATGTTCAAGATCTTTTACTATCAGGTCCTCACCTACTTTTCTAGAGCCCATCATGTCCATTGACTCAAATGGCCTATGGAGTTTAAATTGACCATGGGCTAAATAAAATGATGTAGTCCTGTTAATTAAATGAGAATATCTTTACCTAAAGTTTCTAATTTTATGGTACTGCTTTTTATTATATTCTTAGACCAGTCACTTTCTCCTTGTGTTTCACTTCCTCATTTATAACGTGAGGGCTTACTACTTTGTACAGATTAACCAAGAACTCATCAAGATATTTAGCTCGTAAGTCATCTTTCTAATCTTGTCTCCTGACCCCATGCTAATCATGAAACTCATTATCCCCCTAAGTATGATATGCTATCTATTACCATACTGTGCTACATTTTCTTCATGTTCTTTCCTTTGCCTGGGATCCATTTCTGCCCTATCCCTCTCCTCCCCAACTCCTATTTCTCCTAAGTATTTAGGAGAGTCCTTTGGGATCATCTACAATACCTAGTGATATACCCTTAGACAGAGGGATGAGAATATAATTTGAAAAAGCAGGTTCAATATAATAATTTATTTTAAAGCAATGTTTTCCGAGTATACTACATATAAAGTAAAACTCCAGGAAATTATCACTGCTGTAGATGTTTAAATTTCACTTATCCCCAAAGGGTCAGGACTTTTCTCTGTTCCTTAAAGAGGCTGAGCTCCATCCTAACTCAGCAATTACTAATGCAATTTTCTCTCTGCTTGGAAGATTCTCTCCCTAACCTGACTTCCTACCTAATACTCATTCATCCTTCCAGGTGCCAGCTTAAATGTCGTTTCTTCAGGAAGGCATGTGTAAAGGTTCTCTTCTATACTGTCTCATATTCCTTTATACTTCTTAACAGACCTTACTACAATTTAATCATGCAATCATATGTATGTCGTGTTGGTCTTCTTTAGGTTTGTCTTCTCCACTAGACTAAGCTCTGAGGATAAGGGTTGTGGCTGTTTTGTTCACTACCATGGTGCCTGGCACATGAATGAACTTTCGTCACCAAAAGGGATCAGACACTTTACAAAAGTTAAGAAACAGTGCTCTGATAATGGAAAGCCCATATATAACAGTTGAGGCAACCAAGGTGCAAAGGAGAGCTTGCCCAGCTCAAGTGCCCTTGAGAAGCCTTCTCTGACCCCATTCCTCCTAGAGTCCCCATTCAACCTCTTGATGTAGGATTAAAGACACTCTTCGTGTCAACAGAGTCAGGGGTCACTCCTGTTTTCTCTGATCAGTGTCCTTCCATGCAAGTGACCACCCGTGGCCTTTTGGGCGCTCAGGAAATGTTTCCTGTGGAATGGATGACTAGATGGCTCCTGCGTGCCCTCCTCCTTCGCTGCACCTCGGGCAGGTGGCCTCTGCTCCCGAAGCCGCGAGGTGCGAGGCCCGGACCTCCAGGTGGTCGTGGTCGCGGCCCCGCCCCTCCAGGCCTCTGCGGTGCTGATTGGCCGGCTGGGCGCCAGGGACGAAGCGGAGGGGCGGCCGCCCGCGCGCCCGCCTCGTCTCCGCGGGGGCGCGCCCGCGGCACGCGGCCGGGCGGGGCCGAGGGTGAGTGACAGCCAGGCGGGCCAATGGGGCGGGCGCGCGCCGCCGCCGCCGCCCGCGCGGCCCCTGACGCCGGCCGAGGCGCCGCGCCGCTGCGGCTGCGGGCGGCGACGGCTGCACCATGGGCTGGCTGCTTCGGGCCGCCGGGCTGCCGCCGCTGCTGCCACCGCTGCTGCTGCTGCTGGCTGGGGGTGAGTGCGCGCCGCGCGGGCGGGCGGCAGCGGGGCCGGGACAGGCGGGTGGCAGCGGTGACGGCGGGCCGCGGTGCTGGACAGCTCCCCGGCCGCCAACAAAGGGGCTGGCGCGCGAGGCGCGGGAGCGCGGGGCTCGGCTGGGCTGCTGCGCGGTCCGCGACACGCGCGCTCCCAGGGCCGGGGGGGCGTGGGGACACCGCGTGTGCCTAGTGTGAGAGCGGCTCCCCGGCGCGGGGGCGTGCGTGTGCCCACACAAACACACATACACACACACGCAGGGGAGGCGCGGAGTGTGGCGGCGGGCGCTCCTGCACGCGCTCCCTGGGGGCTCTGCTCAGGGGGCCTTTGGGGAGGGCAGGAGCACTGGCGAGAGGAGGGCGGACCCGGGTTGCCACCTCCGCGACAGCCACACAGGGATGGGGAGACGGCATTTACAGGTCCCGTGGGGTCACCACAGCGAGCGTGGGCGCGGGTGTCTTGCGGCCCCGAGGGGGAAAGTGCCAAAGAGCCGTACACGCAGCTGCTGCGACAGTGAGGGGTGTGTTTACGCGCGTGTGGTGCTACCGGACAGGAGGGGGTGTGTGTCATTGTGAATGGCTGTCTAGACTGCTAGGCAACTTTATTAGGAGCTCACAAAAAGAAGAGGTATGACAGCAACCAGGTCTCTGCTTGTGACAGTGACACTGCTGGATAGCCTGCGCAGCTGCCACGCAGGGATGCGTGTGAGAGACACTCAGATGTGGTTTCCATTCAGCAGTGCACAAGGGCAGTGTGTGTGGGCGATGACAGGTTGGGTGTGGGGGGCAGGTGTGAAATAGATGTGCCTGTGACAGAGCCTGCTGAGCAGCTTCCCAGCGGCAGACACGGGATTCAGGTATGTGCCTGGCAGGTGGGCACAGGGTATGTAGCAGCCTCCCAGATAGGCCACCACCACTGAATGGGGATGGGTAGAAGTGCTGTCTGCAGAGGTGGGTCAAATAAGGACATGACTGAACAGCTTCTCCATGTGGCCAACACAGCAGAGGGGAGAGTAGCCATGAGTACATATTAAGGGGCGATTGCTAATTGGTGTTGGTGGAAAGACACACTGGAATGAGTGTGTGTGCCCATGTGTGTGTATTGTGTACATGTTCACTTATCAGATGGCCTTGAGTGACTCCACTTCTGATGGACACAGGAGTATAACGTGTGTGTGTACGTGGGAGTTGACCTGGGACACTGGCTACTTAGTCATCTCCCGTGAAGTTAACCCCCAAAGATACAGGCACAGGTGTGCATCTGTGTGAGTGAAGAAGAGGCCTTTGAAGGGTCTCTGCCCGAAGGGGGAGAGTGGTCTTTGCTTGATGGTGGCAGTGAGATGGGCCATTGCCATGGGCCCATAGTGACAGAATCCCAGGGAAAATGACTGGGAGGGGAAAGGGACCTCATGCTCCTGAGCATGCCCTGGGAAGGGTCAGTTCAGTGAGGGTACTTTTTCGCCACCATCAGTCCAGAGATGGGTAAGGACCTAAGTGGTGTGCACAGAAATATGTCCATTGGCATTTGTCTCATGCACTCACATACACCTATGTCTATGTTTGCATAGCTTGAATCCTCTGGAAGAGGTGAGATTCAACAAATAAATTATATATTGATTAGTCTGCTCTTTCTTTGTGCAACAGCCACGCCAGAACTGGCAAGCAAAGTGTGTCAGGACCCATGCCCAGCTGTGGCTAGCCATGGATGACTGTGGGCAGCTTTACTCCTTCTACGTTCCCTCCCACCTCCTCCCTCCCCTACACACTTCGTGATGTACATATTACCTTCCTCTTGGTGACATGTATGTGTCTGTTAGTATGTCTCTTTCTTATATACCTTTCTGTAGAAACTCTTCAAGAAGCCTTGGGCATTGCTTCTCAGACACATCCAGACACACACATGAGTGTAAGTGTGTGTGTGGTAGGGTGATTGTTCTAGACAATTTCTGTTGTAGCTGACACTTAAGGGTGTGGGGGCTGTGTGGCAGATGCTGCTGGGCAGCTCCCGTATTGGTGTCTGGCAAGGGCTTAGGGAGAGCTGTACTTCAAAGCTGCTGATGAGGGGAAGGGTGGGGGTGTAGCTGATGGTGGAAATCAGAAAAGGATGTTTGGATCAGGAGCAGATTGCAGGGGAGATAAAACATGCAGATTACTAAGGCCTTGTTTTTTTCACCCCCTGAGATATAAGCCTGCTTTCTTTACCTCTTTTTCTGAGTTTGGGTCAGATTTTCAATTCTTTGAGGCTGGTCCCCAAATCGTTTTCATGTGCCTTCTTTTTCTCTCCCTCTCTCTGTTGGGAGTGACAAAGTATCAGAAAATTATAGGTGCTAGAGAAAAAAAAAAAATCAGGGACGCCTGGGTGGCACAGTTGGTTAAGCGTCTACCTCATGGTTTCGGCTCAGGTCATGATTCTGGGTTGTGACATTGAGCCCCGTGGTCTACTTGAGATTCTCTCCCCTCTCCTGCTGCCCCCCTCCCCGACTCGCGCATGTGTGTGTGCACGTGCGTGCACACTCTCTCTCAAAATAAATAAATCTTTAAGAAGAAAAAGAAAATCAGTCACAGAGAATGTAATTCTGAAATTTTAAATCAGATGGAGTCTCAATTAAGGCAGATTAATTATCAAGTGCAAAAGCAATTATACACAGAATGCTTAGGGCTCAGCTACTATTTTGGTGGGCAAGTTTGAAAATAAGCAACCTCTCGAAATTACCTAATTACCCATTGCCAAGGCTTTTGAAAATATCAAGGTCTATATAAAGAAAAAATAATCATCACAGGGAAAAAGAACTTCAAGAAAATGGAACTATTTACTGGAGAAGGAATGAAAACCCAGATTCCTTTTTTCACACACAGCTTTTCGGCAAGATTATCAAAATCTCTGTTCATTCATATCGGTTGCTTGGGAAAGGAAGAGAAGGAGGGAGGGGGGAGAAGGTGGAAGGAGACAGGGGCTTCTCTGCCTGACAGGTGGAGGAGAGACCTTCAGAGAATGGAGAAACTCACCTTATTGTGGAAATGGTAGGGCGTGGTCCCAGCGAACTCACCAGACCTCACTTAGTCCTCTGCACAGAGAGCTTCACTGACTACACAGTATTTGATTTCCAGAAGTGGGAAATCAACAGAATTCCTGGTCAGACTTTCCTTGAGAAGGCCGAGATAGTTTCCTCAAGATCCACGCTACTTCCTCAAGACCCACCATACCCCAGTTCAGCTCTGAGAGAGGCAGCTCTCAGGTTTTTGAAGAGGCAATGCAAGTTTGAGCCTCCAGTGGCTAAAATCCCAAGAATTCCTAAAGAAAACCAGTTTGCGCTTTTCTAAAGAGGCTGACATAAAACATACCCGCTAAAGGCTGGTATCTGTTGATAAAGGTTTTCACCCAATGGCCCTTTCAAAGATTGGCTGCTCAGGTGACCTGGAGATCTGTAAAATGTTTATATAATTATTACAAACATTTCTCATCAGTTGACTTTTTTCTTTGTGAACTGTGTGAGTTTTTTCCAGGTAAGTTTATCACATTTGGCTCCCCCAATCTTGGGGGTACCACTTCTACAAAACAGGGCTGTTGTATTTGCTGGTATCACATTTAAAACTTAGACTACACTTTTCAAACAATGGTCATTCTTAATGCAGTTTTGGAAAATGTTCAGCTTAGGACAGAAGCCTGGGGAACAGAGTGCACACAAGGTCCTTCAAATCTGGGACTTGTTCTTCACTGTGTTTGTGCACTGAGCACCCAGCACAATTGTAGCGAAGATGGGTACTGGTGGCCGTTTCTGAGTGAACAAATGCCCAGCAGGAGCTGAGTCAGATGAACCTCACTCTCTCTTGCCCACCTCCCTTGGTCTCCCCTTTGCCCCTGCCATGGGGAGGGCTAAACAGCTTGGCCTTTGTGGAGTGAGAACAGCATCTCAGAATCCCCTGGCAGCCCCTGGGTGTCAGGAGTGTCTCCCCGCAAGTCCCCACCAGCACCCTTGGGTTCTTTGCTGTTGGAGACATGTCTTTTTTTTTTTTTTTTTTTAAGATTTTATTTATTTATTTGAGAGAGAGAGACAGAGGTAGTGAGAGAGAGCATAGTGGGGAGGAGAGGGAGAAACAGGCTTCCTGCTGAGCAAGGAGCCCAATGTGGGGCTCAATCCTAGGACCCTGGGATCGTGACCTGGGCCGAAGGCAGACACTTAACCGATGAAGCCACCCAGGCGCCCCTGGAGACGTGTCTTAACCCTGTGGCAGTCTGGCCTTTCCGGCCTCTCCTAACCATCTGGCTTTCGTGTCTGTGCAGGAGCGTCCCTGGGCATGTGTGCAGCTGGGTCCGATGAGCCTGGCCCAGAGGGCCTCACCTCCACCTCCTTGCTGGACCTCCTGCCACCCAAGGGCCTGGAGCCACTGGACTCAGAGGAGCCCAGTGAAGCCATGGGATTGGGAGCTGGCCTGGGAGCCCCTGGCTCGGGTTTTCCCAGTGAAGAGAGTGAAGAGTCGCGCATTCTGCAGCCACCACAGTACTTCTGGGAAGAGGAGGAGGAGCTGAATGACTCCAGTCTGGACCTGGGACCCACTGCAGGTAGCTCTTCTTACCTAAGAGTAGGTGCTCATTGTAGCCGGGAGTGAGGCTGGCTAGGCAAAAGGCCAGAGGACCATTTCCTTGCTCCGATCACATCTCTTGTCTCTTCCCACCAGCTTTTACCGTGCTGCTGCCTGCCTGTGCACCACAGGCGAGTCTCTGGGACCCCCAGTGTCTTACTGGTCCCAGAGGCTCTTTTCTCTTTAACATTCGCTTCTGTTTAGGGAGCCCATGTTCTGTGCTCATGTAACTCCATATAATGGGACAGCCTGGGAGCGAAACTTTCTCCCTGTGTAAACATGCAAAAACTGCTGCTCAGAGCAGTTAAAAGCCTGCCTAAGTTCATACAGACGCTCGTATGCTCAGCCCATGATCCAAGCCAAGGCTTCCCAAGGTCTAGGGGTGCCGTTTCCCTGCTGTGCTATATTGTCCCTGTCAAAGGTTCCTGTGCCCCTCCTGAGGTCTCTCTGACCCCTGATCAAGGCACCTCCCTTCTCTCAGTCACACCCCACAGCTGGTTCGTGGGTTTCCAGAGCATGGCTGATGGACCTGTGGGGGCCAGCTACCCAAGGCCTGGGGCCACGCTGGAATGCATGCAGTTAGGGGCTGGATGCAGACATGGCGGAGCACGCTCGCCATGCTCCTGGCTTCAGCAACTGTGCACGTTCTTGGCCAGCAGGAGCCTGTTTGTAAATGCTGGACTGCCACATGGTGTGTGTGCTCGCCCGTGCACACGGTGGCAGGCTGTTACAGAATGTAGTTCAAATTTTTCTCTTTAGGGTATATAATATTTTGGACTTACGTCCTCTAATTATGAAAATAATCCCTGGAAATTGTAGAAAATATGAAAAATGCAAAGAAGGAAACAAAAGTCACCCATAATCTCACAACTAAAAGAGAATTACTATTAATAGTTTGGGATACATCCTTGTAGTCACTTATGTGCCAAATTGGAATCATAATGTTTTCACTTAAAATATTTTTTTAAGATTTTATTTATTTATTTGACAGAGAGAGACACAGCGAGAGAGGGAACACAAGCAGGGGGAGTGGGAGAGGGGGAAGCAGGCTTCCCTCTGAGCAGGGAGCCCGATGTGGGGCTCAATCCCAGGACCCCGGGATCATGACCTGAGCCGAAGGCAGATGCTTAATGACTGAGCCACCCAGGCGCCCCTCACATTAAATATTTAATAAATGTATTTCCACATCGTTAAATATTCTTTTTAAACCTGATTTTTGATGGCTACATAGTATTTCGTCATGTGGCTCATCATATGTATAAAACCAGCTCCCGGGCGCCTGGGTGGCTCAGTTGTTAGGTGTCTCCTTTCAGCTTGGGTCATGATCCTGGGGTCCTGGGATCAAGCCTCACGTTGGGCTCCCTGCTTGGCAGGAGGCCTGCTTCTCCCTCTCCCACTCCCCCTCTTTGTGTTCTTGCTCTTGCTGTCTCTCTCTGTGTCAAATAAATAAATAAAATCTTAAAAAAAAAAAACAACCCAGCTCCCTATTGTTGTTGAATATTTAGGTTGTTTCCAGTTTTAACGCTGCTAAAACTATCATTATGTATTTTTGCACTTCTCTGATTGTTTCCTAGTGATAAATTTCTTTTTTTTTTTTTTAAAGATTTTATACATTTATTTGACAGGGAGAGAAACACAGTGAGAAAGGGAACACAAGCAGGGGCAGAGGGAGAGGGAGAAGCAGGCTTCCCGCTGGGCAGGGAGCCTGATGTGCGGGCCTCTATCCCAGGACCCTGGGTTCATGACCTGAGCCAAAGGCAGACGCTTAACGACTGAACCACCCAGGTGCCCCTCGTGATAGATTTCTAGAATAAAATTGCTAGGTGTAAAGACGTATCAGTCAGCATCCCACCCGGAAAAAGAAGACGTGACCAAACTGAGATAGTCCAGGGAGGGTTTATTTATAGAACAAGGAACTTAGAAAGGTATGGGCAGGTGATAGGCCAACCACAGAGGAGTCCAGGGCCCGTGGCAGCGGAGGACTCAGTGCCCCTACACCCAAAGGGATGGAGGGAGGGAGGGATGAAAGGAACCAGGAGGGACAGAGAGTGGTGGAAAGCAAGTGATCTGGCAAGAGCAATGACCCAGCAGGGGAGAAACCAGGGGAGGAAATACCTGATCCCCTCTCCTCCCATCTTCTGCCAGGATCCCTGTCTTTCTCTCTTCCCCTGCCTCTGTTGAGGAGTCTGGTCGGGGAGCAGGGACACGGCCTGTTGTGGTGACTCTTGGGGTCCATCTCTCAGGGCAGAGGACAGGGGAGAGAAGGGTAGAGAGAGGATCTGGAGGGGATGGAGCATGTCTGCCACAAAGGATAGCAATCTTTCCACAGGCTTTTGTTAAATATTTCCAAATCGGCCTCTAGAAAGGTCTTTCCAGTTTCCATACCCACCAGAGGTGGGATGAATGCCAGGTTGTTGGACCCTTCCCTGCATTGCATTTTGTCATTTAGAAATCTTGGTCAACTTGATAGGTAAATTAAAATGGCCTTTGATTGCTAGTGAATGTTAGCATATGTGTGTATGTGTGTATATATACATATTCTGACCACTTACAGTCCTTTCCAATTGGAGGCATGTATAATGAAGAGCAGGCTCTGGTGTCAGGCAGATTCCAAGGTTTCAGCACCGACAGTTAACGGCTGTGTGATTTTTGGCAAGGAGCAACCTGAGCCTCAGATTTCCCATCTAGGAAATAGTATCATAGAGTTGTGAGGTTTAAGTGCAGTAATTCATTTAATGCACTAGCACAGCACTTGGTACATCATAAGTACTCGATATTATCTATTATTACTTCTCCATTTTTTTCTATTGAGGCTTTAATTTTTTCTTACCACTGTACCAATCCTCATATAAAAAGGATACATTCTCTGATATATATAGAAAACATTTTTCCAGTTTATCAATTACTTTTTTTATTTTAGTAATTTTTGACATAACATTAATTTTTTACAAACTTGGACAGTCTTTCTTTTGAAATGTATGAAATGTTTTTATGTGTTATTCTTTGCTTTATGTTTAGAAAATCCTTTCCCTCCCTGAGATATATGCATCTTTATTTCCTTTATTTTTTTCATCCTAAATTTTTGCATTCAACCCTTTATTCTAGCAGTAATTTACTTTGGTATGTGGTATAAGATAGGGATTTAGTTCATTTCCCCCATAAAGCTAGCCTGTTACCACAGCAGCACAGGCTGATAAATCTATCCCCTCGTCATGGAAAAGAAGCACTCGGCAATTAGATGTACTTGGGTCTTTCTCTGGGCTTTTCTTCTTGTGTAGACTCTTGAGATTCTAGTCTGAGACAAGCAGCCATTCCGAGGGCCTCGGCCGAGAAAGCCACGTCGCTGGGCCTAGGACCTTCCTCAGGATCACAATGGGATGGCCCTGAGGCTTTAATGAACTCAAATTTTCTCTGCCTCTCCCTTCCCTTCCCCTCCTTTTCCTCTCACTTCGTCTCTCTTCTCCCATTAGCCTCTCTGGGCCTCTTAATAGTGAAAAGAGCTGCCATTCATTAAATATGTATTCTTGGGCACTTCGCGTCCATTTCCTCTCCTTGTGCCAGTTCTATGGTGTGGTCTGTCTCCTCATCTCTACTAGATGCCCTGAACGACTGTGAGATGGGGACTCAGGTGCCCTGCACGAAGAATGGGCAAGAGCCCCGGAGGAGGGGGTGGAAGGAGAGCTGCTTTTGCCAGGCTCCCTCGTCACTCACCTTTCCGCTGGGCCCTTGCCTTTCCTCGGGTCAGTCTTTTCTCTGTACACCCCCAAGGCAATTTGTGAAAACACAGTACCCACAGGATAAAAGCGAAACGTCTTAGCACTGCAGAAAATTCTCTTGATGTTCTGGCCCAGCCTTCCCCTTGGCCTCATCTCCTTCCCTTCTCCCGCTTGCATCGGTTCATTAGCCTATTATCATCCCCGCTTGGCAGATGTGGGACTGATGCACAGGGAAGCTAAGTGCTTTAACAAGGTCACACTTGGTATGTGACAGAGCTGGACTGAGAATCAGTGTCTTCTCAGGCCTGTTCCCTGAGCCTGTGGTGCCCTTCCTCCTGTCCTGTCTGCCTGGAGCGCTCTTCTCCATCCCAGCTGCCTGGCAGACTTGTCGTCATCATCCTGCAACACCCAGCTCAGAAGACACAGCCTCTGAGAGGCCTTTTCATCTCTACCAAGTGGGCAGGACTGCACATGGTTGTGTGGGTGGTGCCCTGTCTAAGGGCACCTTGCCGAGCAGGGGAGCTGGGGCTGCAGTGCAGCCTGCACACTACTCACCGGGTCAGGGGCTGGACGGAAGGAGTGCCTTTTTCTAAGTCATCTGCCCAGAGGGGCATCTCTGTGAGCTAGCAGTGGCCCTGACGTGAAGCTAGTTGTTCCTGCTCCTGCGCCCTCATGGAACCTTGATAATACGGTGTGAGGCCATAACAGAGACAGGAAGTGTTCCAGGTGTGAGGCTCATTTGTACGGGAAGGCAGTGTCCTCTGCCTCTGCCCTCTTCTGCTCCTGACACTACAAGTCCGAGGCTTCCATCTAGGGTTCTCCGGAAGGAAGGAGGGCATTGCTCCTCAGGTTGGAGGAGACTCAAGGAACCTTCAAAGGGTCTGCCTGGAGGAGGAGTCTGTCCAGAGGTCAGAGTGACCATGCTAAGTGCTGTCCTAACACAGCCCTTGGGGACATGGATACATCCATGCCCAGGAGCAATGACTGTTGAAAGCCATGCTGTGGATGGGCCTAATCTCAGACCCGTTACCTTCCTAGTAATTATGATATTGACCCATATATGAACACCTAGTGTGTGCCAGGTGCCATATTAGGTGTTTCAATATATTATCTCATTTAATCTCAACAGAAACAAGTATATATTGTTACTCCCATTTGACCAGTGAACAAACTGAGGCTCCAGGAGTTTGCATAACAGTCTAGCTACTAAGTGTAAGAACCAGGAATCAAACCCGAGTTCTCAGACTCCATAGCCTTGGCTCTTTCTATTAGGTTGCCTCTCAGCTCAATGATTTTACTAGAGACTAGCAGTAATGTCTTATATCTTATGTAGTAAATATCACCAATTTTTTTCCATAGAATTTGCTCTTTGATTAGCTTATTTGAACTTCACAACCACTCTGTAGGGTCCACAGGCAGGAGTTGTCACTGCTTCACAGATGCTGAAACCCAGGCCCAGAGAGGGTAAGAGCTTTGACCAAGGCTGCACAGCTTGCTTACAGTGGAGCTGAGTCTGGAGTCAGTGGCTCCTGAGCGCCTGGGCCTGGCGGCCTGCTGTGGGAGCACAGAGATGGTATGTGTTAGAGAGGAAACCATTTGTCACGAGTACTTTGCTATACATCTCATTGCTAGTTTGTTGGACCTAGAAGAGCCAGAGCTGGAGCCTTCCTTCTCCTACAGTGACGATCCTGAGGTCCCACAGCAAAAATAGTCACTGGTCTTTCTGCTCGGCTGGTGACGAGCGGTGTGACCTTGAGCAGGTTCCTTGTCCAATCTTGGCTTCAGTCTCTCCTCTGTAAGTGAGGAATGATAGATCGAAGCCTTCTCCAGCTTTAAAATATTATGGTTTTCTGACATTTCAGGTGAAAAGAGTGGTCTCAGCCAAGTAGGGAGAAAGAAATGGAATGTAGATTGCCCCTCCACCAGCTAGCATCAAGCCAACTTAAGACCTGATAAGTAATTCAGGCAAGATTGTTAATGATTAAGAACAGTTTCCTGGGTTACCCACTCATCCCAAGGCTGTCTCTCCTGTCACCCTCCACCCTTTCATTCTCCAATATCCTTAATAAAATTCTCTGCATGCAGTTTTAATTTTCCTAGTGAACAAACTAATTAGTGTTCTACAAGAAAAGCAATAACTCTTTGGGGTTGGCAAGTTCTAGAAACGCAACTCAAACAGGCTCACAGGCCTGTGTGAAAAAGGGGGTGTTGATTGGCTCAGTAACTGCAGAACCCAGGCAGGTGGGATCCAGGTGTTGAAATGGGACATCAGCACCTGCCTTGCTCCATCATGCCTTACCTTCCCTGGCTGGCTTCTTTCTCAGGCACGTTGTCCCTGTGTGGTGGCTCAGAGAGCCCCCAGTCACTCCAGTGTCATCTCCTTTCACTCAGCAGCCCCAACAGAGAGAGAACTCTGCTTCCCCAGCACTTTTGGAAAAATCTCAGGATGGAGGCTTGTTTGTTTGCCCTGGGTCATGAACCCATCTACGACCCAATCCTGAGGCCAAAGGGACTGGGTTCTCTGGTCCAGACTGGCTCTCAAGCACCCCTGGAAGCCAGGGGGTAGTGCCCCACAGTACTGGACCAAGAGGAGGGGAGTACATGCCAAGTGATGGTTGGGCATAAAGGAACATTCATGAGTGCTTATATTATTATATAAATCATATTCACATCATTTTTTTTAATCTCACAGCAGCCCAGTGAAATCCATAAAAGCAGGCATCGTTAGGATCACTGTTTTATAACTAAGGAAACCGGCTCAGAGAGGTTTAAATGTGGCATTAAATCACACAGGTAACGAGTGGCAGAGCGAAATCTCAAATTTGAGATTTCTTCTTTAAGATCTGCTACCCCTCCATGTGAAATCATTCATTAGACCCCTTGAATTACTATTGCCTGTGATGAATTTTGTAGAAAGCAGATCATCAAAGCCAGTCTGCTGGGACCTGGAAATGGTTCTTATGCATTGATATCGTAACTGCTGTTGAATGATTTGACCTTCTGGGTCACTGCACACAAATCAGGCATGTTTGCTAAGAAGGCCAGCTGACAGAAGCACTTGCACCTAGATTCCAAAAAGAAAAAGATCCCTGTACTTTTGTTTTACACTACTAATAAGTATCATTATGTGAAAATTTGAAAATGCAGAAAAGAAGAAAGGAGAAACCACTCCTAATCCCGTCAGCCAGAATTGGCGAATGTTAACATTTTGGCATATATCTTTCTGGAAATTTCTCCCATATGGGAAATACGTAAAATATGCTTTTATAAAAAATGGAATTACAGTGTACAGGTCCTGCTGTTTCATGTACCAGCATCTCTCCAAGTCAGCTAACGGAGCTGTCCACCCTCAGTTTTAAGGCAGGAGTAGTCTCCCAAGCCTGGCCTGGCTACCACCCCTTCAGTCGGTGGCCTGCTGCCTGAGCGCTGGATGGCCTCCAGTTTTTTGTTCTGTGAGCTGTGCCATGATGGGAATCCTTGAAACCCGAGTCATTATGAGCATCTTCATTGTTTCCTTAGGGTGCATTTCTAGGAGTGAAACGACAGCTTCAGAATGTTTGTTCTTAAAGCTTTTCATTCATGTTAACCCCCCACCCCCAATGGGGCCTGATTTCCATTCCTGTCAGTAGCAGATTGAGTGCCTGTTTCCTGCACTTATCCAATACTCGGTATTATCTTGAAATAAATACGTATATTGTCAAGTTGGCAGCCCCAAAACTGTATCATCTTGTTTAATTTACATTTCTTTGATGACTACTGAGGTTGACCATTAAAAAGTCATTTTTAATTATACTGAAAGCTTCTCCCCTTGCACCTCTGTTTTATACAAGTCTGTTGTGAATTTCGTGAGTGTTTTTGTATTAACACTCGGTTGGATAACTGGCTTGAGTGTTGCACTCAGGGGGCAATTTTCAGTGATTTGACATTAAGCAAAAGGGACATTTAAAGTGATCTTCCAAGGCCACTGGCTTGGTGCCTATCTTAATTTCACATCTTAAACAGGGGAGTCAGTTCATTAATATTTCAGCGGCTACCAAGGGTCATCAATGAGATTATGGCTACCCTGGAAGGCAGAAATGAAGTCCAGTGTGACCTTGATAAGCTGGGGAAAGAGACTTACAAAACTGATGAAACATAGGAGAGAGGAGATGCAACATGATCTATTTAGGGGACAAAAGCCAGCCCCCAGAGTGAGATTAAAAGAAAAAGAAAAAGCCTGGAGAATCCAAGTTGTCCAGAGGTCTGGAGCTTCATCAGAGTGGCCCCCTGCTGCCTCCGAGCCGCCAAATCATGTCCAGCGGAGAGAGTGCAGTGTGAGTGCTGTGTTAAATTCAGACCGTGCTGCCTGAGTCAAGAAGCCTTACTTTCCAGCTTGCATTAACTAGCTTCTAGCTCGTGAATCTTGTTCGCTTTTCAGCAATTCACTCAGCAAATATTTATTGTGTACCTACTCTGCTGATTTTGTAACCACTCTTAAAACTGTGGTGAATCCATAGTTTCCACAAGAGATGAAGAATGACAGGGGGAGGGGGTTGAGAATGAGGGATAATCCCAGTTGTTGAGCCCCAGGCAAAGGAGGCTAAATTGGAGCAACTGAGAAAATATATAGGTTTTTATCCCCAGGGAGATGCTTCCCAGAAGTTCCTCACTTAAGCAGATAAAACAGAAATGGGCTTAAGTTGTAAGGGAACCACGGCAGTTGGGTTTAAGGAATTTGGGGAGAAAAAAAAAGCCACCAACATAGAAAAGCCTCTCTAAGGAGGCATCTTCTTGAAGAGGGTGGCAGCCCATCTTACCCAGACTTAGCCATTTCCTGTCCAGATGGCCTCCCAGGTCCCTTCTTGAGCTAGAACCCCTAGGTCCTTGGAGTCCCATTGCAGGAACACCTGCCTGCAGATTCACCTGCAGTGAGCTCGGGGTATGGAGTGTGACGGCAGCACGACTTTAAGAGATGGCCTCAGGGAGAAGAGCATGTCTTCTGGGCGAGGTGATTTGAATGCATCATGTCATTTCACCTCAGCCTCAAGGTCCCAGAGGGGTGGTGGGAGGGCCTAGAGGCTGGTCAGCCAGCATTCTAGCCCCTGGCTGCAGAACCTAGAAGCTGAGCCTTGAGTCCTTACCTGTCAACTAGTCTGGTGATTCAAGCCAGCTTCCAAGAGATGGGCCATGGCCTGCAGTGCAGATGGATGGGGAGAGGTGATGCTCCTGCTGTCAGTTTGCTCCTCCCTGGTGTCTGAAGCCAAGTCTGGGCGTTGGCCTAACTGAGTAGGCGTGTCTTGAAAGACTGGCTTTAATCATACACGAGCCTGAGTTTTACAACTTTACAGCTGTGGTAAGTGTAGTTTCACAATTTAGAGCAAGTGTCCTCCCCTCTGTGAGCTTTTCTTTTCCTTATGTGTAAAAGGAAGGCTGTGTCCTTTGGAAGCCTGATTTCCCTCGGGCTCTGGGGAAGATGTAGTTTCCAATGAAGGCCACCAGGGGGTACTGCAACTTCACAGAGCTGGCACCCTGTGTTCAGGGAGGGAAGCTGTGGAGGCAGGGGGGAGAGGTTGGCAGAGGTTCCAGGCATTCCTCTGCTGTCTCACCAACAGCAAGGAGACTGAGCTGCCTGTCTCCTGAGTGTCCTTGCAGCATAGCCACTCCCTGACCTTCCATGCTCTGAGGCCAAGCTGGAGCCCCCTCTGGAGGGTCTGAGCTGTGGGGGACCTTTCACCTCTCTTCAGTGTCCCAGCTGTTGCTACCCTCCTGGGGCCAGGGGACAGGCTTTGACCGGCTTTCCTGCTGTCTTGAACGTATCTCCTGGGCATCTCTGCTTGTTCACACTTGCGTCCAGGTATGGGGTGTGCAGGGAGTGCTCTGCAGGTACGCCTTTGTCCCAGACAGGTTTCGGGGTTTGTGGGACCCTCCTGTCCCGACTCTAGATGCTGAAGTAGATGGGATAGGAAGCAAAGCCTAGGGCACTAAGCAGGACAGGCTCTCCCCGTGTGGAGTCACAGCTGTTGGTGACAGCAGTGGACAGGGCTCAGGACATACCACTGTCACTGCACTGGGAGACCAGGGGCTGGGGCAGCCACCTGCCTTGCCAGGCCCATTGTGCCTTGCCCACTGCGGTGCCATCCTCTCCTGCATCCCTCTCCTTTTCCATCCCCCTGCTTTTCTTCTCTTCCTCCATTGCCAATTCACCCGCTTATCGCCTCTCCAAAATGACTGCTCCAGTTTCCTCTCCCAGGCCAGTGTCGCAAGTCTCTGGAAGCCTGGTCTTCTTTCCTTGGACACCTTAGTGGGAAAAGCACGTTTTTCCCCATCCACTAAGACCATTCACCTCTCACAGCAACTGTGTTCCTTCCTCCTGGAGCCTTTGGAAGTTCCTAGTCCAGGATGGCCTGCCCTGTCCCCTGCCATGTTTCACTTCTCTTCTGGTGGCCCTAGCATGTTCACTAGCCAGTACTTAAAGTGATGCTCTCTCCCTCTCTCTAATTCCTTATTTAAAAAATAATTTCAAATTTACAGAAGATTTGCAAGAATAATCCCCATACACCCTTCACTCAGATTCCTCCAGTGTTAACATTTTACCAAATATGTGTATATACTTAGAGACATACAATTTTTTTTTTCTAAACCATTTGACAGTAGGTTACAAACACAGTGTCCCTTTACTTACGCTGCATACTTCAGTGTATATTTCTTAAGAACAGAGACCTCCTCTTACAGAATCACAGTACAGTGACCATCAGGAAATTGACATGGATACAACAGAGTTTGATGACAAACTGTATTCAGACTTGCCACACTCCCACCCCCCAGTGTCCATTGTAGCAAAAGAAAACAAAATTATTTTTTACAGTTCACTATCCAGTCCACAATCATGTATTACGTTTGTTTTCATGCCTTATTTGCCACTTTTATTCTGGAAAATTCTTCAGTCTTTCTTTGTCTTTCATGACCTTAACATTTTTGAAGGAGATAGGCTAGTTATTTTGTAGACTACCCCCCAATTTTGTCTAGTGTTTCCCCATGATTAGATTCAGGTTCTACATTTTTGGCAGGAATATCACCAGAAGTGCTGTTGTATCTTTCACAGTTCATCAGACCATGGTTCTACTCTTGGACTGAGCATGGTTTCTTTACTTATTAGTCTACACTCATATTGGGATCTAATCCCACTACCCACTCTTCTGGCATCCCCATTTTCATCCCACCTGGGTCTGTCCCCCAGCTGTTCAGGTTCTACTTCCCACCACACCCCTGGTTCATAGTCTGTGTCCCCACTGGGTCTCTCATTAAATTCTTGTTCCTGTGTAAGAGACCTTTCTGATACTCAGATCATACCTAGGCTTGTCAGGAAAGCATCATCCTTCCCTGCCCTGCCCTCTTCCCTGGATTCACTTTGACTTATTTATCACTCAGGTGCTTATCCTGCTCCTCAGCCTGTGGACAGACTCCCAAAATGGTGCCATTTTTCCTATTATGATTTTACAATATAAAAATTTAATGATAATAAGGAGGAGGAGGTAGAGGAATACTTAAAATCAATCAGGCATTTGCTATGTAGTGTGGGCTGTGCCCAGGTTTTATCTCAGTGCATCCTGACCACAGCCCTGGGTGCTAGGTACTGTTGTTATTTTACAGATAAAGAAAAGGAGACACATGGAGGTCAAGTGCATGTCCAAGGCCACAGAGTGGCCAAGCAGTGGAACCAAAATCACAGAAAGGAAGGAATAACTTTGGATGCTGAGAGGTGGTTTAAAAAAAAAAAAGTAGGAAAAAAAGTCCTGCTGAGTCTGAGCGCCAGGGTGTGGCATTTAGTGATTTGTCAAGTCTCTGAAGATGACAGGGCTGGATAGGGTGAAGGCTTGGTGGGAGATGTAAATTTGGGAGTCTTTAGCAGAGAGGCAGTAGATATAGTCTTTGGGATCCATGAACTTGCTGAGAAAGAAGTGCAGAAACGATGAGTCAGGGGCTGGCTATCTGGGAGTGACCACAGGTAGGGAGCCTAATGAGGGAGAAGTCCGTGCCATTGGAGGCTCTTTTCTCTCCCTAAAGGGACAGGTCCTGGGTTCAGGAGGCAGAAGATGGCAGTCAAGGGTTCACCAAACACACATTGCTCTCTTTTCTGCACTGGGTCAAGCAGACACTGTTTTAGGTGCTGGGAACATAGGGAGAATAAAGTCACCTTGCTCGGCAGAGTTTGTGGTCTCGTAAATCCTATATTATTCTTATTTAGGACAGTAGAAGAGTTGTTGTTTTTAATGCCATTGGTGTGTGAGACACATTTGTCAGAACTATCTCCAAAACGCAGAGTATCAGTGCTAGGAAGATCCTTAGAACTCATATATACCAGCATCCATTTGTCCTATGAAAAACGGAAGCCCAGAGAAACCCAGGAACTGACCATCACTTAGACAAGTAAGTTGGTGGCTAAGTCTTCTGGGTGCAGATCCCGCCACCCACAGCATGACCCCTGTTATTGTCCAGCTTAGTTGAGGGAATTCTGTTGGGAGCCAGGCTGTCTCTGGAGGGATAGAGAGCTCAACTTTTGGAAAGTCAGCATCACATTGAGTAGAGGGATTATTTAGTCAGCTGGCCCTCTTGGGAGGGCAGAATCCCCTACCTCAGTGGGATTCTGCTGGAGTGCACCACCATCCACCATATTCCTGGCACATTCTAGGCTTTACTGAACCTATTGGCTAGTTCAAGTACTTCCTGAGGGTTTCCCATGCACTTTGCCTCTAGACTTGACCATTTCTGCTACAGGCATGGCTGCCCCCACAGTCAGCCAGAGTGCCCCCTTCTTCCTGTTAGTCAGCCAGTGCACACAGGGTATCAAGTCTACCTTGGGGTCATCTCTTGAACCTGTTCTCTCATCATTCCCAATGTCATCACCTGTGTTTATCTCTCCCGGAAATTGCAGCAAGCCCCCAACTCTTTTCTCTGCTTTCATTCATCCCCTCTCATCAAATTCTTGCACATTGCTGTCAGGACAATCCTCTAACCATAAAATCTCATGATTGTAAGGGAGTGTATATGTCCATTTCCCCAGCATCCATGTGACATGCTATTATATCATCTTCCTGTCAAGTGGCCATCCAGCCCATTTCAGTTACGTTTTTATGCATTGCATTTCAATTTTAAACAGATCTATTTAAAAGTGCTTTACTTCTATTGAAGTAAAATATTTTTATTCTTTTATATACTTGTTTTATGGGTGTAATTTCCTCGAGTCTCTCTGAAGGTGTTAATAAGAAAGGTTTCTAAGTTCTCTTTGTTTACTAGATTAACTCTTCTCTCAGAGGTGGGTTGCTTTGCTTTCTCTCCTTCATGCTTCTTCATGAGCCTGGCTTTCCCCTAATGTCCTGTGAATCTTGATCATTCTTTCATGTTTATAAAGGTGATACTAGATTGCTCAGTATTAGAGGCTGGTGTGGGCCTCCACAGTATTCTGTGTTCTCTGTTCCACAAGCATACCTGAACACCATGGCTGTTTTGCTTTGCATGGGGAATAGGTGAGCTTCCCTACAGAGTGTGTGCAGGGGATGAGGAGTGGAAGATGTTACCAGTCACTTCTACTCAAAAATAGTATGCTTAACAAAAGAATATTTTAATTATTCATTTAAATATTATAGTAGGTTTTCAATTATCACTAAGATCATTCAGCTTCTAAAAATTGTACTTTTTCTTATAGGGAGTCAATTTTTCTTTTTGTACTAATTCTCAGAGCCATATGGATCCATGTTCTAATTTGAATGCTTATTCTCTAGGCCCATTGCACAGCTTCCCTCCAGAGATTTATTTTCATGACTTCCTCTCATGTTTCTTGATTCCATGTCTTCTTTGGATTTCTTGGAGAACTTCCTTGAGTACTTCTCTCAGAATCCGTGGATTGAAAAACCTTCAAGTCTTTGTATATATGAAAATGTCTGTATTTTGTAATCACACTTGAATGATAGTTTAGTTGGGTATAAAATACCGGCTTCAAAGTACACTTCCCTCAGAATTCTGAATACATTTTCAATTTCCTTCCTGCAGTCTAGTGTTATGAATTAGAAGCTTGGAGATGATTTGATTATCTCTTTATTATTACTTTATAGGTTAACCTGTTCTTTCTCTGAGAGCTTTTAGGATCTTATCTTGCTCCTTAGAATTCTGAAATATCATGAGAATGAGGCTAGGTGTGAGTCTTTTATCATTTACCTCAATTATATACCCTTTCAATGTGAAGATTCCCACTGCTGGGCGTGGGAGATTTTCTTCTTTGTTGGTTCTTTATTCTCTCCATTTTAAGCATTCTTATCTTTTTGGAAATCATGTTAGTTAGATATTAGACCTCTTGCACTGATCATCTGTATCTTTTAACTTTTCTCTCTTGTCCTCTTACTTTTGCTCTGGAGGCTTTTCCTTGACTTTTTTCTTCCAGCTGTTCTGTTGAATTTTTATATTTTGACAATTTAATTTCAGTTTCCACAAACTTTTTCTTTTTTACTTGATTCTCTTATTAGCCTGTTCTTATTTTAAAGATGTATTTATTTATTTATTTGTGAGAGACAGAGAGAGTGTGAGAGAGAGAACACGAGCAGGGTGAGGGGCAGAGGGAGAAGCAGACCCTCTGCTGAGCAGGGAGCCTAATGTGGGGCTCGATCCCGGGACTCCAGGATCATGACTTGAGCCAAAGGCAGATGCTTAACCAACTGAGCCACCCAGGCGCCCCATAGCCTGTTCTTATTTTAGAGATGCAATATCTTTGGGTCTCTCCGAGATACTAACTGGAATTTAAAAATTATCTGAATGTTCTATGTTCTGTGTCCTCACTGCTCCCATAGTTGTTCTTTCTCCTTAATTCTGTTAGGAAGAGAGCCTCCCTTCTCCACCATCTTTTCTAGTGTTTGTCTTGGCTGAGCTGTTATTTGTTCCTGTGATCTCCTCTGCTATCCACATTCCCAGAAATTTATTTAAACCTTTAAAACTTTGACAGTTGAAAAGCCATTCTACCATTTGATAGAAATTTTGAGGGAGGCCCTTAAACTGCCTCTCTCCCATCTAAAGAGTATTTTGAAACAGTCTTTGATGTTTATTTTGCAACAAAATGGCAGCCGATTAAAGTTGCTACCTAGAAATAGCTTCTGTGTTTTGAATGAATCTCCAACAGAACAGGCCCATGACTTTGCTATGTTGTTACCCTGAAGAGGCCTGGGCTTCACTGAAAAGCCAGAAAAGTCCTGCTGTCCAGGAGGCCTCCTAAATTCTGCACTTCAAGATATGATTCCCAGGAATGGCAGGGAGGATAAAATTCCCCCCTGTCACTGCCAACAGTGACCCTGGCCATTTTGGGAGGCTCTGGGCTCAGCTATTGAGCTCTCCTGACATCTTTCTTTATTTCCCAGCCAGAGCTTAAATCTCAGCAAAAGAGCACAGTTTAGGAACAATTGTCATAATCTCTGTGTCTCATCTGTCCCTGTGATCAGAAGATTCTCAGACTTCATTCGAGGGTTTTGCTAAGAGGCCTCCTATTACAACCCATTGGGAAAGAGATAAAGGGAACCTTTTCTAGTGGGTTGTCTGGGGTCTTCTTGGCGAAATCCCCAGATGAGGAAACACAAATGCATTATAAGAACAATGGAGATGTTAACTTCTCGTCGTGTGCTGTTAACGAGGACTATCTCCAAGGGGTGCAATCATACATACTTTCTTTCTACTTTATACATTCCTGTATTCATAGAATTTTATGGCAGATTTGTGTCATTTTTGTCATCATGAAGGAAACAAGGACTAGCCTGGCCCCTGTCTACCCCACAGTCTGCCCCCGACTCCCCCACCGTGTCCAGCCTTATTTCCTACTCCTTTCCAAAAGGACTGGTAATCCGACTCCCACTGTCCCCCTGTGGGTCTCATGGTTGCTTTATATTATCTGCTCAGTGAATACTGAACAGATCAGTGATGGATGATGAAACTAGTGAATGAGGTTTCTGTCTCTATCCTTAGACTACGTCTTTCCAGACTTGACTGAGAAGGCGGGTCCAGTAGAAGACACCAGCCAGGGTCAAGAGGTGCCGAGTCTGCCCTCCCCCTTGCCCAAGATGAACCTGGTGGAGCCACCATGGCATATGGCTCCTGGCGAGGAGGAAGAGGAAGAGGAGGAAGAGGAGGAGGAGGAGAGGGAAAAGGAGGAGGTAGAGAAGGAAGAGGAAGAGGAAGAAGAGGAGCTGCTGCCTGTGAACGGATCCCAAGAAGAAGCACAAACTCAGGTCCACAGCTTTTCTCCCACCAGCAGCAGCCAGATGCCTGGGGCTGCCAAACACAGGCATGAAGAATCTGGGGACCAGGCCTCCTCAGATGTGGAGGTGGGGAGCAGCATGGAGCCCAGCCTGTCGCCACCTGCAGTCACCCCAAGTACAGTGACCCTGGGGGGTCAGGACTTCATCAGCCAGGAGGCAGGGGGCGCAATGCTGCAAGTCACAGGGCATGGGGTAGAGTTTGAGGCCCCTCAGGAAGTAAGCGAGGAGGCCACTGTGGGAGCAGTGGGGCTGGCTGGCAAGCAAGGGGAGATGCCGTCCTTGGCGTCATTCCCTCAAACAGAAGCTCCCAGTGGGGCTGAGAGCCCAGATGAAGACCCCCTTTACCTTGGAGTCTCAGCCTCTTTCCCCCTGGCCCCCCGAGATGTGGAGCTGACACCTTCCTCTGCTACCTTGGGGCGAGAAGACCTGAGCCAGCAGCCCCAGGAAGGACAGGCTGCCGAAGCCCAGTCCAGAATACCCTGGGATTCTACTCAGGTAAAGTAACGGCACATGAAGGCCATCTGGCTGCAGCTTTCTCTAAGGAGCCTGGTCATCCCCTGGCTGCACAGTGGGGCTGAGAGGGTCTGCCAGGCTGAGGTGGGAGGCCCCTGTATAGCATGTAGAACCCCAGGAGAACTTTTGGGATGCACACCTCCTCGCCCTGCTTGGATGTTCTCACCACACTTAACACGCAAAGCTCCTGGAAGAGCTTGGCTTCCCTGGCCTGGCCTTGTTCACAGCTACTGCTGCCACCTGGGGCCTTCCCACTGCCTGACCTGTGCCCCCACCCCCATCTCCACCCCCACCCCTGTACGTGCATCACCCTCTTCTCTCCTCCTCACGCCTGCCCAGCACGCATGCCCAGGCCAGTGCTCATACCTGGGAAGGGACAGAAGGGAAGGGAGGCCCAAATTGCCAGCCCCTGCATCTGGCCTGCAGGCCTGTTTTTGTTTGACCTACGGAACATGAAACCCCTGCAGGGTTGCCACTGAAGGCCTGTGGCTGGGGCAAGCCCTGTCAGGCCCCTCCTCTCATTGAAGACATCATATGTGTGGTCCCTGGAGACATCTGGGGATGCCACCCTGCAGAGGCTGTCAGCTCCCACCTAGCTGTCACGAACCTGCAGCTGGCCTTCCCCTTCCGGCTTCTCAAAGGGTTTCCATCTGTGCTTTCTCTGGATGCCTTTCCTTGTGCCTTTGTAACTGTCGCCCTTCTTTTTGTTTCACTGTCCAGGTGATCTGCAAAGACTGGAGCAATCTGGCCGGGAAGAACTACATCATTCTGAACATGACGGAGAACGTAGACTGTGTGAGTGCTGAGCTAGGCGGGGACCATAGGGAAGGATGGGAGTGGGTGGGCGGGCTGAGTGTGGGCCGAGGGAGCGCACGGGGCATGGGGAGGGGCTTAGCCTAACCTAGGGGAGGAGCCAGCCCCCACCCTTGTCTAAAACCCATGTTTAAATTCCTAAGGGCTCTTTTATTCTTGCCCCACTCTGTGTTTAATTTCAAGGAATAGTTTTGTTCATGTGTGCAATGTCTTATCTCCTGGAGGATATTGAAACAGTCTTTAAAAAAGTTGCTTTCCTTATTTGTTAGTTCTGGCCTTGGTTTTCTCACATGTCTTTGCTCCTCAGATGTCTGGTGGGTTCTTTCAGAGCTATTTAAGGAGGGCCATCAAAAAGCTGGTTGAAGCTTTGAGCTTGGAGTGGGGTTTGTTAACTGTGGCTTCTCAGGAGGGTGGACTGGCTGGGCCATTTGACAGTTTTTAATGTCAACATTTTTAGGTCCTTCCTCTTGGGCGACTAGATTCTTTGAAAAAGGAACGTCTGTCCTACTGGGAGCATAAAGGGCTGGTTGCCAGCGTTCTGGGAGCCAGGCTGGGGAGACGGCTGTTCTCCTCAGTGTTAGAGAAGGCGTGCACGGATAAATTCATTTACTCCCTCTTGGAGTGTGAGCCCCCTCCCACAGTTGTGCCCCGTGTCCTCTGGGTCAGAGGGCCTCTATTTTACCCTCTTTGCAAAATCAATTTTCAGTCTTCTGCCAGGGGACAGGGACATTTGTCAGCTCTACAGTGCTGGGGAGAGGAATTAGGGATCCAGCTGCTTCTTAAACAGCCTTTCAAACAGTTTTCCTATTTTTAGAACCATTTTCATCGTCCCTTCCAAAGGTAACCAGTGCTGCTTATTTGAGAGCATTTTAGTTGGGAGTTTGACAATGTAAGTGTGATTGCTTCTCAGCTTGTCCCATTTTGGCTTAGGATTTGGCTCTTTGGGGCTTGCTAGATTAGGAAATCCTAACTCATCCATATGCCTCCAGTGCCCAGACTTTGTTGCTCTTGTTTCCTCTTCTGTTTTGTTTTGTTTTTGTCTTTGTGGTTTTAGGCCTTGAAAAAATTCTTTACTTTCGTTTAGTGGATTTGGGGAAAAATGAAAGTACATGCGTGTGTTTCATTCAAAAGTGACCCAGGAGATTGTTTTCTTTTTTCCCATTATAAATAATAAAGAAGTGGATTTTTTTTAACATGATTGATACATTTTAATCTGTTGCAGTGATTTTTTATTCTTATTGATGCTTACATGCCCCATCTCTGGCCAGTGAGACCCTCTTTGAGTTGGCTTCTAAGTTTTTTTGACCAACCTGTTAGTGTTTAATAGATTCCTTGCTTTCTGGTGTAATAAGGTGTTTGGGCTCATCTTATACTTTCCTTCCCCCACACATGAAATCATCATTTCTCCAAGCCCTCATTCCTTTTATTGGGAAATGATACTTGGAGACCACAGTATGGGTCCTTGAGACTCTTAAATTTTGTATATGCATATTTGAACAATAAAGTCTAAAGATAATGTCTGTCTTCTTTCCAAATAACACATACATATATAAAAATGCTTTCATTCTGCTTCCCCCCCCCCTTTTTTTTTAAAGATTTTATTTATTTGACAGAGAGAGACACAGTGAGAGAGGGAACACAAGCAGGGGGAGAGGAGAAGCAGGCTTCCCGCTGAGCAGGGAGCCCAACTCGGGGCTCGATCCCAGGACTATGGGATCATGACCTGAGCGGAAGGCAGACGCTTAACAACTGAGCCACCCAGGCGCTCCACTGCTTTCCCTGTTTTTGTCTTGTTAGTTTTTCTCATTTACTATTTGACCTCTGCCTAATTAATCATTATTTTTTTCATGATGGATTTTTTTATTGTGGTAAAAATATCTAACAAAAATTGATCATTTTAACCATTTTTAAGGTATTACAGTGGTGTTGAGTATGTTAACATTGTTATGAAACATATCTCCAGAACTTTTCATCTTGCAAAACTACACTCTGTGACCATTAATCACTCTCCCAGGCCCCTAACCACCACCATCCTACTCTCTGTCTCTAGGAATTTGGCTTCTTTAAGTATGTCTTACAAGTGGAATCATACAGTATTTGTTCTTCTGTGACTGTCTTATTTCATTTAGTAGAATGTTCTCAAGGTCCATCCATGTTGCAGTGTGTGTCAGAATTTCTTCCTTTTTTAATTCTGAATAATATTCCATGGTATGTATAGACCACATTTTGTGTATCTGTTTGTCTGTCAATGGATATTTATGTAGCTTCCCCATCTTGGCTATTGTGAATAATGCTGCTATGAACGTGAGCCCACCAATATCTCTTTGAGACCCCATTTCAAAACCCATACACACCCAGAAGTGGAATTGCTGGATCATATAGTACCTCTGTTTCTGATTTTTAAAGAAATCCGTATTGTTTTCTACAGTGACTACACCATTTCACATTCCCACCGGCAGTGGACAAAGGTTCCAGTTTCTCCACATCCTCACCAACACTTGTTTTCTATATTGTGTGTGTGTTTTGTTTTTTAAAGATTTTATTTATTTGAGAGAGAGAGAGAGTATGAGTGGTGGGGTGGGGGGGCGGTGGTGGGGAAGGGAGAAGCAGGCTCCCCACTGAGCAGACCCTGGGATCATGATCTGAACTGAAGGCGGCTGCTTAACTGACTCAGCCACCCAGGCACCCGTTTTCGTTTTTTTTTAATAGTGGTCATCCTAATGGGTATGAGGCAGAATCTCACTATGGGTTTGATTTTCATTTCTCTGATGATTAGTGATGTTGAGCATTAGTCATTATTATTAACAGTCAGTGCTTATTTTGCTTTATCAGTATATTTGTTTCTTTGCTTACACGTCTTTTCACATCCCCATTCCTTTCTTGTGAATTTAATTGCCTTCTTCCTGAAATATACCCCTTAGTAGCTCTTTCTATAAGGATATATCTATATCAGCCCTTATTAGTGTAAAGAATGTCTTTAATTTTCTCATGTTCTTTTTTTTGTAGCTTTTTATTTTGATATAATTTCAGAAAACTGCTACAAAGAAATCCTGTGTATATTTCAGCCAGAATCACCAGCTCTTAGCATTTTCCAAACCATCTGAGAGTAAGTTGAGACACATTTGAGATATAGTTAGGTTTTTTTTGTTTCTGTTTGTATTCAGTTTTGGATTTTTTCCCCCTCATCCTTGTTGATTTAGTTGTATTTTTGAGCATGTAAAACATTAATATGGTTCTAAATATCTAAATGACACAAAAATGTATGCTTAAAGAAATACTCCTCTCCCCATCACCTCTTGCCCTCCATTCCCACCCACTCCCTCTAGGTAACCAGTCTCATTAGTTTCTGGTTATCCTTCTGGGTTTCTTTTTATAGAAATAAGCAGATAGATATATAATTTTTTGCAGGAAGTGTAGCATATTATTTATATTTTTATCACTTTGCTAGGGCTGTCATAACAAAGTACCACACTGGATAGCTTAAAAACAAATTTATTCCCTCACTGTTTTGAAGACTGGAAGTCCAGGATCAAGGTGTCAGGAGGATTAGTTTCTCCTGAAGCCTCTCTCCTTGGTTTGCAGATGGCCATCTTCTCTCTGTGTTTTCACATCATTGTCCCTCTGTGCTTGACTGTGTCCTTCATCTCCTCCTCTTGTAAGGATCCCATCAGATTGGATAGGGTCACCCTAACAACCTCATTTTAGCTCAGTCACCTCTTGAAAGACCCTGTCTCCAAATACAGTCACAGTCTGAGATACTGGGGGTTAGACTTCAACATATGAATTATTGGGGGGACACATACTCAGTCCATAACATTATTCTTTTGTATTTTGCTTTTCTTGCTTAACAGTATATGCTGGAAATCACTTTATGTTAGTGCATGGAGATTATTCTCAATCATTTTGTGTATGTATTATAGATTATTTATTAAATTTCCTTTGTGTGGGCATTTGGGTGGTTTCCAGTATTCTGCAGTTACTTACAAGGCTGCATCGAATAACCTTGTGCGTATGTACTTTCGTGCTGTTGGGATGTATCTTCAGAGTAAATTCCTGGAAGTGGGATTGCATATGCAGTTTGTTAGATATTACCAATTTCCCATTTCTCTCTCATTCTCATTAGAAGTTTATTGGGCCTTATTTTTCTATCTGTAATGTCTCTTAAAACACTTTTATGCTTTCTCTTTTTAAAATTTCTCTGATGAGGGGTGCCTGGGTGGCTCAGTCGGTTGAGCATCCAACTCTTGGTTTCAGCTCTTTGGGGTCCTGGGATTGAGCCCCACATGGGGCTCCATGCTCAGCAGGGAGTCTGCTTGAGGATTCTCTCTCTCCCTCTCCCTCTACCCCTTCCGCTGCTCATGTTTTCTCTCTCTCTCCAAAATATAAATAAATAAATAAATCTCTCTGATGCATTCTGAGTGATTTCCTAGCTTTAGCTTCCAAATTAATAACTCTCTTCAGCAGTGTCTAATCTTTTGTTTGATCCATCGATTGGATCTTTAGTATAGATAACTGTTTTATATTTTTAGAATTTCTCCTTGGTTCCAAATCCCTCCCTTTATTCTTTATTTTGTTCCCTTCTTTCATTATGGTTTCTATTCTTTCATTTTCTAAATTATTTTAAGTATATTGATTTCATGATCTCTCACCTTTTGTTTTAGTAACACAACATCCTGGGATGTCAGGTCTCCTGTTGGTGGCTTTGTACCTTGTTTCCTTGTATGGATCATTCTTCATTATTGTGATCTCCTCTTCAACCCCGGGTTGTAAAAGAGTTCCAACAGAGTGGTTTCAGGGAAACTTTGGGAGTTCCAGGAGTCCTAGGTCAGCTTTCATCTTAATCTCTTGGCTTGAATTTTTATATCATGAAGGACTGCCATTTGGACTCCAAACCCAGGTGAAGCACAAGTGATCTTGGATAATCTTTTTCTCCTACCCATGGACCCCGGCAGATGGCAGAGCCCATTACAGCTCCTCCAGGAGATCAGGAATGTTTTTGAGTCCCCATTTCACTGAAAGGGCTGCTCTTTGGGGCTTCAGGCTCCATCCTGGTACTCTGCTCTAATTCTTCATCTCACGTGGGCCAAGAGCATGTAAGCATTTAAAGCCAAGTCTCCAGCTCCTGGGTTCCATTTCTAGGCCCTGGACCCCCACGAATTGCTGCAGCTTTAGCACCTGCTCACTCTTCTGGCTTTGAGTTCCTCTGTTTCTGCCTATATTTTTTCCCCAAGCATTGCTCTGTGTTTGTAGCAAGGTGGACGAGCAGGACTTTCATCAGCTCTATCTGCTGTATTGCCACAAGTCAAAATGATGGGCTCGGTCATATGTCCCTTCCTGTTTACCATAAGGACCATTCCAGACACTTGGAGGAGTTGCATATAACTTCAGCGTTGGAAATGGGTGCTTGGACAGTAGCAGGAGAACTGGAGCCCCGACTGTGGGAGAAATGGTGTGATGTGAGGGAAGGACCATCCACCCAGGAGTCAGCAGGGAAGATAGCATTGCACTTAGGAAAAGTTCTAATGACTTACAGTATACATCCAGAAAAGCACAGATCATAAGTGTGCAGCTTGATGGATCATCACAAAAGGACGTAATCAGCCCCCAAATCAAGACACGGAACATGATCAGCACTGCCAAAAACCCTTCTCATTCTCCTTTCCAGACACTGTTCCCTCATGGGAAACCATTTTCTTGATTTGTAACCCCATACATTGATTTTGCATGCTTTTGAACTTTATATAATCATTTAGTAGGTAGTACTTTGTGTCTGGCTGTTTGCCCTCAATGTTCTGTTTTTGAGATTCATCTAGATGGCTGCACGTAGTGAAGTTTGTTCATTGTGCTTCTGTCTAGTATTCCACTTATGTATCCACTCTAATGTTGCTGGGCCTTGGAGTAGTTCCCTTCTTCAGGGGGGGAAACTGAGGCTCAGAGAGGTGCAGTATTGTGCTAAAGGTCGCAGAGCTGATGAATGACAGAACCGGAATTTGAACCCAGATTTATTTGATTCCAAATTCAGGGCTTTCTCCCCAGGCCACTGACACTCAGTTCCCATCTACAGAATAAATGGCATGAAATATGTAGTCACCAGATGCTGCCAGAGTGGACATTGTGGGTCTGTGGGCTTAAGCCGGGCAGACATCTTGACCCAGAGAATGTGGGGTCTGCACACCTGGGGGATCATAGGCCTGTGGCTTGGGGGGAGGCATTGCCTGTGGGGGGAATGCGCTTCTTTTGTAAGCAGGGAGGCTGCTGGGTACAGTGCCTGTGGCTCAGGCAGATGCAGGTTACACACCCCAGCCCTACACATGCACACATGTGCACATGAAGACGGTAAGAACTATTTTGGGAATAGGGCTTTCCTAGCTGCGCGTGGCTATCTCCAGGTACCAGTTTTCTCCCAAATTCAGAACCGAGTTGGCTTTCTGTTCAGCCAGTGAATGCCAAGGCTCGAGCTTGCACCTGACACTTGCCATGGTATCAAGGAACTTGAACCCCCTTGGTGGCCTTTAGGTTGGGATGATGACCAGGAAGCCTCGCTAGCTTGGGCTCTACCAGAAAGGAGATAGGAATGTCAGGGCCCCACATGGTCTGATAAGATGCCTGGGCCTTGCAGGCAGCCCTGACTCAAAGCTCTAAGGCAGGGCACTCAAGAGAAAGCGCAACAGCTGGGATAGGTGCGTTGCTGGAAGATTTGAAGACCAGGAACAGGGGTCAGTGATTTCCTGGTTGCAGAAGGGAGAAGGCTGCTGGAGAGGAGCCTGGGGGTGGAGAGCAGCCGCAGGGCCAGTCCCTGATGGGACTAGGTCGGTAGCCTGCCTGGGTTTCTGCCACTCACTGAGTTCCTGGCCAGTACCTGCCTCTTGTTCTTGTTTTTTTTAATTACATAATCATATATACACAAGGTCGGGAAAATCTAAACAGTACAAGAGAGTGTCAGATGAGAACAAAATCTGCTTATATCCCTCCTCCTGCCCCAGCCCTGCTTCCAGGGGTTACCATTTTAACCATATCTGTTTTAGTTCCTCCGGTCACCAGTGCCACCATAAAAGTACTCAGATAGCTTTCTTGACTCCCCAACTTTGGGCAGTATCTGTGCAATGACAGCCAAGAGGTGAGCATGTTACTGCTCCCCACCTCCGCTCCTGGGTTTGGTGTGCACCTTTGGTCTGTTGCACGCCTGGCCTCCCAGTATATTCATCCCTTGCACTGGACACTTGAATACTCAGGCCCGGCCAGCAGACTTCCGTAGGCCTTCACACACTGCACACCCACTTCCCAGACTTGTTGCACATGAGTGTATCTGTCCCCAAGCTCAACAGTGAGTATCCCCAGGCAGGCCCCACACCCTCCTCATGTGAGAGGCCCAGGCAGGAAGGAGCACCTGGATGCCCAGTGGATATGTGTCTTGGTGTTCCCACAGTTCCGCCCAAAGGCCAAGCTCAGAGTCTCTCGATGGTCTCCAGAGCTACGAGAGCAGTCCCCTCTGGAATAGCCGGATGGCCTTTCCCAGTGTTTGGCTACTAGGAGGTTGGAGGTTGGAGGTTGGAGCGGGGGCTAGACCTGGAGGCAGGGCGTCAGTAGAGCCCTCTCCATCACTGGCTTGGGGGCTCTCTTTCCGTCCTTGTAGGAGGTGTTCCGGCAGCACCGAGGGCTGCAGCTTCTGGCCCTGGTGGAGGAGGTGCTGCCCCGCCATGGCAGTGGCCATCATGGGGACTGGCACATCTCCCTGAGCAAGCCCAGCGAGAAGGAGCAGCACCTTCTAATGACCTTGGTGGGCGAGCAGGGTGAGCAGGGGCAGCACATGGAAGGGGGGCCCAGGGAGGCAGTGTTAAACCAGCACCGTTTCCCGAGGGCCATGAGAGGTCTGCAGAACCACAGGAAAGCACACAGACAGGGCTTTGACCTTGGACCCTGGGATAGCAGGAAGAGGTAGTGGTTGGGCCCGTAGTGTAGGGTTCAACTGGAGTTGAACTGAAGTTCTGGAGAAGAGGAGGAGGGTGTAAATGTCGGGACCAGGAGAGGAAGAGGTGTGGTTTCAGCACCAGAGGAGACAGTGAGTCCTGCACACTGACTGGTGGGGTGCGGAAGGGGCGAGTTCAGAAAAGCAGCAGTGTGGGGCTTTGGGGTGACCGCCCGGTGTCCCATGTGTCAGATGGCAGGCATTCACTCCTTAGTTTGCAATGAGGCCGCATAGGAGAAAGGGGGAGTGCACACACCATGGGGTCTGCATGTGGTCAGGAGGGGGAAAGCAAGCCTCTGGAAGCTCAGGCCAGAGGCTCTCCCAGGGAGCTGGGGGCGCCCCAATGGCCAAGGCTGTGCTGATGATGGTGTCTCCCCCCAGGGGTGGTGCCCACTCAAGATGTCCTTTCCATGCTGGGTGACATCCGAAGGAATCTGGTGGAGGTAAGAAGGCAGGGAGCTCTGGGAGCAGGGCTGCCTTCCCTGAGGGTAGGAGACTGCATGGTGGTGCAAAGGAGCAGAAGACAGAATCTTGCTCTGCACAGCTCCTCCTTTCAGTCCTCCTAAGACACAGTTCCCGTGGGAGAGACAGAGTGCACGAATGCATAGGAATGTATATGCACCACCGCACAGTTTGCGAAAGGGCCCGGAGGGGGTGGTGGTCAGGATAGGACTCAGAGGGAAGGGGACCTCCGAGGTGCCTTGGGGGCCTGATGGGTAAGTGGGAGTCTTGTGGGTAGGTGGGAATTGCCCTAGGAATTGGCAGAGGCCTGGTGGGGTGGGAGAGCGTGATGCAGTTTCAGAAACCACAAGAGAAAGCACGACAGGCATGGGCATGCTCTGGAAGCCATCAACCAGGCACCATCTGGCGGGATGGGGCTCGGGCTCAGGGGAGGGCCCTGCCATCTCGAGGGGCACCTGTGACTCAGTGCAGTTGGCCAGCTGCATGGCAGGTCCTGGAGACATGGGCTGAGGAGCAGGCTGGCCAACCTGTCCTCCTGCACAGCTAGCCACCCCTGTGTAGGGCTGAGCAGAGCCGGGGCCTGGGAGGGGAAGGCCCCCCACTCGGTCCTCCTCCTTGGTCCTCCTGCTCCTTGTTTTACTTTCTCTGCAAGGGAGGACCTTGGGTTCCTCACCTCCTTTCTTCAGGACAGCCACCATGCCAGCTCCTCACTGTGAAACCCAGTGACCTGGTATCAGTCCTCTCCCTTCTCCAAGGCTCTGCAGTGTTTCACAGCTGGGAAAGATGAGCTGTGCGTGACCGTGCACCCCACCTCCTTATCTATTACGCGCAAGGCGGAAAGGTGGTTGTGCTGGTGGTTTGGGGTTTTTTTGATAAGCACACTGAATGCTTACTAAGTGCCAGACTGCGCTGGGTTCTCTCACTCAGCCCTCAGTGCCAGCCCGGGCCTTGTGAGGATTAAATAAGGTACCCAGTTGAGTACCATTGGTGCCCTATTTAAGATGAGAGCTGTAGCCCAGGGAAGGGAAGTGATTCACCCAAGAACGCACAGCCAGGAAGCAACAGAGCCAGGCTTTGGACCAGGTCTGAATGATTTAAGAGCCCAGGCCTTTAAGCATGATGCTGGCCTTACTACCTGGATGGCTACCAAGGGCCTTTCCAGTTGTGAAATTCTGGGTTCATGAACACGGGATGGTGGCGGGGGGGCAGGTGGAAACTTGGGCTGGCCTTCATCTTTTTCCCACAGAAACTTCCTGCCTCTTTCGGCCCCTGGGTGTTCTAGCTTTGCTGGACACTATTCAGACTGACCTGGTCTGGCAAATTTAGCAATTTCATTGGTGGGTGAACCTAGCAAGAGAAACTGATCTTTGGTAACTAAAAAGTCAATAGAGAAAGGTACTGGAAACAGGTTGTTCATAGACACCCAAGAAGAGATGAAACCTGGCCTCAGGGGAGTCCAAGGCAGAAAGGGAGGCTCCCAGGTCTCTGCACTGGGAGCTAGTAGACAGCACCCTCACCCTGGCACCTGTCATCTGATGAGGATGGCACCTCCCCTTCCCTGCTCTCTGCTTGAGATGCTGATTTGTGGAGAGAGCACCTGCCTGGCCCAGTATGGGCACAGCAGCCTCTAGGCTTGAGAAGACCAGCCCACCCAAGACAGCTTGCACTGTGGCAGGGGTACCGGCCAGCCAAATGCCATTGGTGACCACCCACTCTTATGGGAAAAGGGCTGGTGGTGGCCCAGGATGTGGGCTGTCCCCAGCATCCTGTATAGCCCACAGTGGTCAGAACGATGCCAGATCACCTCCATGCCCAAGGTGGAAGCTGTGTTCCAGGGACCTGAATCAATAGTGGAGCCAGACTTCTGCCCCAGCAGGGACACGGTCAGGGCAGAGCCATGGGGGGATGTGAGCAGAGGCTGAGAATGGAGGCATGGGATCGAGAGGCTTGGGGCTGCCCTCTGGTGAACGGATAGGGATTGGGCAGAGACAGGGATAGAGCCCCAGGTGAGCACAGGTCCAGGCCTCTAAGAGAGTGTAGCCAGGAGTATGCCAGCTCTTCTCAAAGCCTGTCCCCTGTCCCTGAGCCCCAACCCCACAGCCCCACAGGGAGCCCTGACACCCAGGACCTCAGCTGAGGAAACTGGCCCCTCTCACCCCCAGATTGGCATCCAGAACTACTCCACTACAAGCAGCTGCCAGGCACGGGCCAGCCAGGTGCGCAGCGACTATGGGACGCTCTTTGTGGTGCTGGTGGTCATCGGGGCCATCTGTGTCATCATCATCGTGCTGGGCCTGCTCTATAACTGCTGGCAGCGCCGGCTGCCCAAGCTCAAACACGTGGTGAGCATGGGGGCACGTCTGCAGGAGGACTTGAGCTGGGGCTGGTGCCTGTGGAGGACAGAGTACCCAGCAGGGAGACTCACTGTCCTCACTGCAGGTGGGGTGGCATTAATGGTCCTGGGATGAGGGGGTCTGTGCCTGAAGCTGCTTGTCCCGAGCCTAGCCCCCAGTTTATCCCTCCTGTCTGCAGGGCACCAGCCCCATCATAGGTGCTAGAGGTGCAGTGGGGGACTGTGGGGAGAGATCAGATGATGTCAGGGAAGCCACTGGTTGTTTAGTGCAAAGGATCATCAGGAGTTTGGTTATGGGAACAGAAGGGAATGGGCATCTGTCGAGGGTCCGCTGGGGGTTCCCTGTGTAGGGTTTCACAGACCAGGGAAGGAACAGTGAATGGTTCCGGTGCCGTGAGCCCGGAGCTGTTCGGGCAGGTGGGGGCCTGGGCCGGGGCACTCGCCCAGCGGCCCTCTCCCATCCCACCGCCGCAGTCACACGGCGAGGAGCTGCGCTTCGTAGAGAACGGCTGCCACGACAACCCCACGCTGGACGTGGCCAGCGACAGCCAGTCGGAGATGCAGGAGAAGCAGCCCAGCCTGAACGGCGGCGGGGCCGTCAACGGCCCGGGGGGCTGGAGCGCGCTCATGGGGGGCAAGCGGGACCCCGAGGACTCGGACGTGTTCGAGGAGGACACGCACCTGTGAGGGCGCCCGCCCGCCGGCAGCTCTGGTCCGCTGTGACCCCGCGACCGTGCCCTCGCCCCGTTGGGGCTGCGCCGGGACGAGCGGGGCGGACCCGGAGCGGACAGCCGCGCCTCCCCTCCCCTCCCGGCCCCGGCCGCTCTCCCGCAGCCCGGCCCTCGGTGCGGGGTCTTCCCGCTTCCCACCGACTCACGGAACAGTCTCGGCACAGCCCTCCCCATTTCCACCTGACGCCCCGAGGGGCTTGTCCCGGAACTGCCCCGCTTCCCCGGCCGCGCCCCGGGACCCCCATTAAAGCCGCCCGGAGACCACGCCGGGCCCAGCTCATTTGCCTGCCCGACTCGTTCTTGCTCCGGGGCGGGACGGGGCGGGGCGGGGGCGGGCACGGGCGCGCAGGGGGCGGGGCGGCGCGGCCCGGGTAGGTCCTCCGGGCGCCAGGCGCCGCTGCGGAGCGGGGCGGGGCCGCGTGTGTTTACATCCGGCCGGGGCGCGCTGCCGCCGCCACTGCCGCCTGGGATCGTTCGGCCAGGGGTCCGAGCCGCTCGCACCATGGACACCAGCGACCTCTTCGCCAGCTGCAGAAAAGGGGATGTGGGCCGAGTGCGGTGAGGACCCCGCAGCCCCCGGGGAGGGGGCGGGGTAGGAGGGGCGCCCTCGGGGCGCCGCCGGCCCCGGCGCATGCGGTGGACCGGCTCCGGGCAGGCGCACGCCTCTGCGCCGCCGCAGCCCTGGCGCCGGACCCACCACAGACCGTCCCCCGAGAGCGCCTGGGCGCCCAAGCAGGGGACCGAGGCAGCTTTCCCAGCCGGGGTGCGCCAGGATGGAGTGCTGGGGGTGTTTTGCTCCCTGGGGTCCCGGAGGGCTTCTCAGAGGAGAGGACTGCTACGCGGAGCCGCGGAGAAGTGGGCGGAGAGGAGGGTCGCCCTCCGAGCGCTCAGGACCGGGAGGTCAGACCCCGGGGCGGGCCTGGGACTCCATACGTGGCTCATCGCACTGATACGCACCGGGCCTGGCACGCTCGAAACACCTAGGACCCAGAAACAACCTCTGACCCCCCGGGATTTGGAAACTCCTAAATGCAGTTAAAGCAAATCTGGCGCTGAAATCGCCATAGAACAGGGAGTGACGGGGTGCCTATTTGGGATGTGGGGCATCTTACTTCGTGGGCCCTTCCCTCCCTATTACCTGTATCTGACCCACTACTAGCTCCCTCGGGCTGGTCCCAGGCTTCCTGACTCCCACGGCGTCCCTCATCCCTCCCCAGCATCAAGTGTCACCTAGGAGTTAGCTGATAACCCCAGAAGCTGAGGGCAGCTCAAGAGCACTCCTGGCCCAACTTGGACATCTCTCCCAGGCTTCCTGCCCTCAGTGATGGCTTCATCACCATCCATGATGACCACTCCCCTTGCCTCCCACATGCCATCAGCTACCATGTCTCCTGACTTTTGCCTTCTAGAATCTGTTCACTTTTCTTCATGCTTTCACACCACCAGGACACCTGCAGCAGCCTTGTCCTTGGTCTCCCTCCCTCCAGTCTCCCCTATCCAATCTGCTGGCCCAAGCAGCCAGGGGGCTCTAGCAGAACAGATGCGCATCACCACCTCCTCTCTCCCAAATGCCTTCAGGCCAGAATCTTGTCCTCCTCAGCTCTGGGGTCCTGCTTCTGAGGCTCAGTGTTTGCCTTATGAGTTCCCATCTCTACACCTTATCTACCTATGTTGGTCCCTTTGCTTCGAATGCCTTTCCTGCTTTGGTCTGTCATCTGTCTTCACCTGAGGGGAGACTTCCCTCAGCCAAAAGGGATGTTTTCTTTCTTTCCCCATTCTGTGGGTTTCCTCTCACAGACAGTGAACCTGTCCTGACTCAGGCTCTGACCTCCTCCCCGCCTAGGTACCTGCTGGAGCAACGGGACGTGGAGGTGAATGTGCGGGACAAGTGGGACAGCACCCCCTTGTGAGTGCCAGGTGGGTGGGTGGTCACGGCAGGTGCGGGGGGGTGCTTTCAGTCCTGGTAACTGCCTCCTGTACTCTTTGTTTCCCTCCCTCAGGTACTATGCCTGCCTGTGTGGGCACGAGGAGCTAGTACTCTATCTTCTGGCCAACGGTGAGAGAAGGGGCTGGGGCTCTGTGTGTGTGTGTGTGTGTGTGTGTGTGGTTTGCATTTGCAGATGCCCTCAAGTCCTGTCTTTGTGTCACCCCTACACACACCCAATCGGCAAGTCCTGGTGGTTCTGCTTTTAGAACCTATTTTCTGCCTTGTTCACTTCCCCGTCTCTACTGCCACCACCCAGCCCAATTACAGCATCTCTCCCTGGCCCCAAAGCCAGCCTCCTCTGGTCTCCTGACTGCCCCTTTTGCCCCACCTACAATCTGTTCTCCATAATACAGCCCAGTGGGTCTCCCAAGTCTGATAGGCTTAAAGTACTCCAAAGACTTCCCGTTGCATTTAGCATAAAACTAGAATGCCTTGCCAGTCTTTGTGCTTCTAAGTGACCTGCTCTTCCCCCTCTGGCCTCACCTCCTTTGGCTCCCCCATGTGCTCACTCTTCAGCCACACTGGCTTCTCCGGTGCTCGGGCACTTGGGCACTCCCAAGTGTTCTTCTACCTCAGGACCTTTGCACTTGATCTTCTTTCTATTTAGATTGCCCTTTCTCAGATCTTTGTATGGCCGACTTCCTCATTCCATTCAGGTCTCTGCATGTTGTCACGGACACAGTGACCTTCCATGGCCTCTACATGGCAGTCACAACCACTGTTACCATTTGTCTTGCTTTCTTTTGCTTCATAGCACCTGACATTTATTAACCTGTTTATTGGCCACTGCCCCACTAGAGAATCAGTTTAGTCAGGACAGGGATTTGTCTGTTTATGGCTGTGTCTCCAGGGCATAGAACAGGGCAGTCTCTGAGCCTGCTTTGTTTGTAGTCTGTGGTACCCAGATGTGCCTGTGTGCCTAGGCCCTGGCAGATAAGATGCTAGTGTCATAGTGGGCCCAGGGTAATTTGGAAGGGGCTCCAAATTCCAGGGCTGGGCCCTACATGTGGGAAGGTTGCAGGGGGAGAGATGAGGATTTCCCCCAGACCCTCTCCCAGCCGCAGTGTGCATGTTCCTGACCCTGCTGACTGGTGAGCCCTGCTGCCCCCAGGAGCCCGCTGTGAGGCCAACACCTTTGATGGGGAACGCTGCCTCTATGGGGCACTTAGCGACCCTATCCGCCGGGCCCTGCGCGATTACAAGCAGGTGACAGCCTCCTGCAGGAGGCGGGACTACTACGACGACTTCCTGCAGCGGTGAGATGGGGTGCAGGCCTGGGTGTGTGTGGAGGGGGGCGGTGATGTGGAGCTGAGGGATGTCTGGCAGGGTGGGGTGGGAGCCGCTGTGGTAAGACTGGGGGGAGGTGCATGCTGAACACCCCCTCCGCCTACCCCTCCCCAGGCTTCTGGAGCAGGGCATCCATAGCGACGTGGTTTTTGTGGTGCACGGGAAGCCCTTCCGGGCACATCGCTGCGTCCTGGGCGTGCGCAGTGCCTACTTTGCCAACATGCTGGACACCAAATGGAAGGGCAAGAACGTCGTGGTCCTGAGGCACCCACTGGTGCGTCCCTCCCAGGGGCAGAGGGACAGCAGGGGCTTGTGCTGCGTGGCCGCCTCTGACCTCCCCGCCTGGCTATCTCTGCTTGCAGATCAACCCCGTGGCCTTTGGGGCCCTGCTGCAGTACCTGTACACAGGTAAATCTCTGGGCCCAGGCTGGGCAGGCAGGGAGGGCGTTTCTGTCCAGCAGCAGGCCCAGCTGTGGCCTTGGGCCCTCCTTTTACCTCCTGGTACTTATCCCCTGCAGTGTGGGCCGGTTCCAACTCCTTCCTGGGCGGGCTGGGAGACAATGAGCTGGTATGTCTGCTCAGGAAGAACTTGTCCCATCTGCAAACTGAGCCCTCTCCTGTCCTGGGGCCTGTAGAACTCAGGCAGTGGCTCCTGATGGGAAAACCAAGGCAGCGAGTAGACCTAGGAGTCCCAGTGCTAGGGACAGCAGAGGGCTCCTCTCCGGCCCTGAGCCTCCCATGCCGCACCCAGGCCGCCTGGACATCGGTGTGGAACATGTTAGCGACTGCGAGCGGCTGGCCAAGCAGTGCCAGCTGTGGGACCTGCTCAGTGACCTCGAGGCCAAGTGCGAGAAGGTGTCCGAGTTTGGTGCGTCCAGACTTAGGGTCCGGGGCATCGGGCGGGAACTGGCAGGGCCCACTTGGCTCCCTGAAGCTGTACTCTCCCCTCCACAGTGGCATCCAAGCCAGGCACGTGCGTGAAGGTGCTGACTATTGAGCCCCCCACAGCAGACCCCCGGCTTCGGGAGGACATGGCCCTGCTGGCCGACTGCGCCCTGCCCCCTGAGCTCCGTGTAAGCACATGGCGTTCTGGGATGGGGCCCAGTGTGGACATAGCTGTGGTAGACAAGTCCCACTCTTGGGTTCAACCCTTGTGTGACCTGGAGCCAGTTACTTCCCTTTTCTTTTCTTTCTTTCTTTCTTTTTTTTTTTTTAAGATTTTATTTATTTGAGAGAGAGCGTAAGCACAGGAGCAGTGGGAGGGACAGAGGGAGAGGAAAAAGCAGGTTCCCCTGCTGAGCAGGGAGCCCCATGTGGGGCTCGATCCCAGGACCTGAGACCATGACCCAAGCTGCAGGCAGATGCTTAACCAACTGAGCCACCCAGGCGCCTCGGTCACTTCCCTTTTCTTTCTTTTTTTTTTTTTTTAAAAGATTTTATTTATTTTTGATAGAGAGTGTACAAACAGGGGAAGCAGCAGGCAGAGGGAGAGGAAGAAGCAGGCTTCCCACAGAGCAGGGAGCCCGATGCGGGGCTCGATCCCAGGACCCTGGGATCATGACCTGAGCCGAAGGCAGATGCTTAACGACTGAGCCACCCAGGCACCTCTCACTTCCCTTTTCTGAGCCCACTTTACTTTTGTTGTTGGTGTTGTACTCAGATCTTCAAATGGGGCAGCAGTCCACCCTATCGAGCTAGAATAGGCTTTAGACTGGGGCTGGCCACTCTCCCTTGTCCCACTTGCTCTGAGGGTATCTTTTTTCCTGTCCCCCAGGGTGATCTCGGGGAGCTGCCCTTCCCTTGTCCTGATGGCTTCAACAGCTGTCCTGATGTCTGCTTTCGGGTGGAAGGTTGCAGCTTTCTCTGCCACAAGGTGCCGTCCCTTCCCCCCCACGCCACCACCCCCTTGCCTTAAGTCCCTGGCCAGCTGTCTGGGCCTGGGCCCTGGCCCTCGCCCTTCCTGAGCCCAGCCTCCCCCAGGCCTTCTTCTGCGGCCGCAGCGACTACTTCCAGGCCCTGCTGAACGACCACTTCAGAGAAAACGAGGAGCTGGAGGCCTCAGGCGGCCTCCCGGCCATCACCCTCCATGGCATCTCGCCTGACATCTTCACGCACGTGCTCTACTACATCTATAGCGACCACACAGAGGTGCGGGGCTCAGGCAGGCCATGTGCACTGGGCTGGGGGGCATGACCGTCGGGACAGGGCCACAGCCCGGGTCTTCACGGGGTTTAAAGGGAGGACCTAGGTCCTGCTTTGCTCCATGGGGCTGGTTTTCTAGGAAGCTGGAGAAGAAGTGTGGGACACATTTGGATTTGTCTTTCAGGCAGAGGGGACCTCAGTCGGTTCCAGAGCAGGGATGAATGGCAGGAGCCACATCATGAGCACATGCCACCTGGGGTCCCCGAGTTCTCCAGTTGGAGGGTGGGTAGGGAGAGTAACCCTGAATTACCACAACAGTGGGGAGCCCTGAGCTTCCTACCTCTGGATAGCAGCCCATGCCCAGGGTCCTGGATTTCTGTCTCCTGTTCTCTTGTTGCCTCCCTGGGTCTTCAGCTGCCCCAAAGCATCCCTAACGTGTGGGTGACGGGGCAGCTGGGGCTAGTGCCGAAGGCGTGTGTGTGTGTGTGTGTGTGTAAAAGGCTACTGTGGTAAAGCAGAAGTTTGTTTCTCCTTCATGTCTGAGGTATGTGCACCAGGGCAGATGGCTTACTGGGACCCAGGCTGTCCCCTCCATCTTGTCACTGTGACATGGCCTAGGGCAGGGGTCTGCAGACCTTCTCTGAGGACTAGGCATAAGTGTCGTGTGCCCGAGCATCTTTGTCCTGGCCGTCCAGCGCTGCCGTCATGCAGAAGCACCATAGCCGGGTAGAAGTGAGCGGCTGTAGGTCTGTTCCACTCGCGCTTCCTGACGAGATACAGAGCGGCCCGGACCTGGTCCACAGCACCTGAGGTGGTATTCTCCTTTGCACCTGGAGATCGGGGTACAGGCCGACTCACGCGTTAGGAGGCTGAGGAAGACGAGGCAAGCAGTTTCCTTTGTCCTCGGCCAGGTGGAGGCCACACACACCAGTTCTCCTGTGGCTCTGGAGAGAACTCACTTAGTGGCCGTACTTGTCAGCAACGCAGGCTGGGACATGTGGCCTCTGGTTAGGGAGAAGGCACAGGGGACAAGCTGGGCTGTGATGTCAGCCCTGTGCTTGGCTCATGTAGCGCCCCCATTCACATCTTCAGTTTCTGACAGCCTTTTGAGACAGGCATGGTTGCACCTCCCAGAGAGGAGGAAACAGGCACACACAGGTGAAATGACTTGCCTAGGGTCCCAACAGAATTTCAGAACACGGGTCTGTGTGATTCACAGCTCAGCTTCTTTCCCCTGCTAAGGCCCTGCCTGCACCAGGCCTGCAAGCCTGCCTGAGGCCCGGGAACCCCAGTCTCCTCCAGCCTCTCTGGTCCCACAATGCCTGCAGCAATCTGGGTCCCCCCGAGGCCTGGGTGGGAGCTCCTGCCCTGCCTGCAGCCTCCACCCAGCCTTGCGGCCGGGGCCCTGAGTGGCCTTGGTGACCTCGGGGCACACCCTCCCTCACCCCTTCTTTCACTGCAGCTGCCCCCCGAGGCGGCCTATGATGTGCTGAGCGTGGCCGACATGTACCTGTTGCCGGGCCTGAAGCGGCTGTGTGGCCGCAGCCTGGCCCAGCTGCTGGACGAGGACAGCGTGGTGGGCGTGTGGCGCGTGGCCAAGCTCTTCCGCTTGGCACGCCTCGAGGACCAGTGCACTGAGTACATGGCCAAGGTCATCGAGAAGGTGGGCCCGCGGGAGCCGGGGTGGGCGGGGCAGGCTGAGGGCGGGCGGCAGGCGTGCTCTGAGCTGGCCTGTCCGCAGCTGGTGGAGCGGGAGGACTTCGTGGAGGCCGTGCGGGAGGAGGCGGCGGCCGTGGCTGCCCGACAGGAGACGGACTCCATCCCGCTGGTGGACGACATCCGCTTCCACGTGGCCAGCACGGTGCAGACCTACAGCGCCATCGAGGAGGCACAGCAGCGGCTGCGGGCCCTGGAGGACCTGCTGGTGTCCATCGGCCTGGACTGCTGACCGTCAGCTTGTGGCACGTGTGGGCCCTGCGTGTGTGTGCGCGCGTGCGCATGTACGGCTCGTCTTTCTGTTCTTGCTCCGGTGAGGGCATCGTGGTGGGCTGAGGGGGCTCCGTGGGGTTCGCCTCCCCCTCCGTGCCTGGGGGCCCCGAGGGGGGGTCAGGATGAGCCCCCTCCCCCAACACAAGCCAGCCCCCAAGGCCCTGGGGCTGGGCACCGCTCAGGGAAACCTGGGGTGGGGGGTCTCTTTGGGCCTCCCTCCCCCGGGCCCCTCCACACCCCCGCTCTCCTGGCCCTGGCTTGTCTGCTTCCAAGCCAAGCCGGCGAGCAGGCTTCTCTGAGGAGCAGAGTTGGCCCACAGGGAGCAGGAAAGTCTGTGTGTGGCAATAAAGCTTCATTCGCTGTGGGAGCCTGAGCCCGTGTCTGGGGCGGGCACAGGAGCAGGAGTTGGGGAGGGCCAGGGAGGAAGCTCTGGATTTGGAGGCCCTCATGGGCCCTCGGTGCCCAACAGGGGCTTCTTGGGGACTGGCGGGGTGTGTCTGTGGGTCTGAGGAGGCAGGCCGTCTCCGCAGGGGCCCTGAGATTCCCCAGCTGGGCCCAGCCTTTCCAGTGGTGGGACTCCCCTCAGGCCCAGCTTTTGCCTTGGGCTCCTCTTGGTGAAGTCCGACCCCCCCACCCCTGCCCTCAGTGGTCCTGGGGGAGGTTTAGTGGGAGGGCTGACTGAGCGACCACAGAGGCCGCTTCCCCCTCAGGCAAGGACCGGCTTCCGGCTTCCGAGCCCTGCAGTCCCAGGAGGAGGGCCAGGGAGGAGGGGTGGAGCTGGAAGGGGTAGGAGGAGGCCCAGGGACCCCAGCTAGCCCCAGCCTGGCTCCCTCCACTCCCCAGCCCACTGGCCGCTGGCTGTGGGGACTAACCTCTATCTGCCCCCAGCCCAGGGCCAGCCTCCTTCTTGGGGCGGCCTCCTGGCCCCTGCGACAGGGGCCATGACATTATCAGGGATGTCAGAGGCGGCTTTCTCAGGATACCCTGTAGGCTGCCCCCCACCACAGTCCCTTGGGTCCTGAGGCCCAGGCAGCAAGCACCCTGAGGCCTGCCCCCTTCTGCCCTGGGAACAGCAGTGGTGTCCTGGCCCTCCCTGCAGTTATTGTTCTGTCCTTTGTGCCTTTTTACTCTTGTTTTGTCAGTTCCAGAACTTCTGGGATCTTTTCCTTAAGCCCCTCCGTGCTTTTCATACATATTGGTCTGGCATGTTGCTCACATGGGGTCAGCTGTAAGATCGGAGGGGTCAGTTGAACAAGGTACCCAGTAGGCAAGAGGGTGATCACCGTGGGGGAGGAGAAGTTGCCAAGTGGACAGCGGAGCCTGCTCGGTGGAAGGCAGGGCTTGGACATGGGCCTGGGAGCCTGAAGAGGCCCAAGATGAGACTGGAGGAGGTCAGCATGGCCAGAGCCCAGGCCCCCATTGGGGCCAGAGTTCTCACCCTGGCTCTACTTCTTACTGCCTGGTCACAGCTCCATGCCTCAGTTTGCCCAGCTGCCTCCCTCGCTGGGGGCATCAAAAGTGAGTTCCTGCTACTTGTGGACCACACCGGCGCAGGGGGTGAGCTTGTTGTGTATTTGTGAAATGCTGGGCTCCACCCAAGGTGTGGAGGGAGGGACAAGGAGGGTGCAGCAGGGGCTGACTTCAGTTTTGCAAGGTCATTCCGCTTGCTCTGGGTACCCAGGCAGGAAGGGTGGAGCCCAGGCTGGTGGCCTAAGAGCCACAGGTCCCACCTTAGACCGCACACTAACTCCATGTGCGCCAAGGTATGTAGTAAGAAGTTTCAACATAAAAAAAAATTTTTTTTAATTACGATGCCTTTTTTTAAAAAAGATTTTATTTATTGGAAAGCGAGCACGAGTGGGGGGAGGGGCAGAAGGAGAGGGAGAGAGAGAATCTCAAGCAGATTCCGTGCTGAGGGCAGAGCCCGATGTGGGGCTCGATCCCACGACCCCAAGATCATGACCTGAGCCAAAACCAAGACTCTGATGCTTAACCGACTGCACCACCCAGGTACCCCGATTACAATGCATTTTTTTAAAAATCGATACTAGGGACAAAAGAACTGGTATAGTGAACACATCTTTTTTACAGCTATTATTTGAAAGCGTATTTGTTTTATAACAGATTGTAAGTAAAAACCTAAGTGAGGAGGTTTCAGGGGAAATGTTCTGGATGTGGTACTTTGCAGGTCACCGAGAGAGCGAGTCTGGGGAGCTGTGCTGGCCAGGGAGGTGGGGGGGCCAGGGGAGTCCGTGTGCCGGGGACCGCAGCCGGTCCCCTCAGCCCCTGGGTCGCAGGGGCATCCACCAGCTACCTCATCACACCTTCCTCCTTTTCTGGGCTACTTGTGGCCTACGGTGGGGAAGGTGTTCAGTGCGGTGTTGCAAACAGGAAACAATGAGAACAGCCTCCGTGAGCCCGGCGGGGAAGGAAATGGTAGTAAGGCGGTGTGGCCAAGCTTCCGGTGGTCCTGAGGATGCTCGGTGCGGCCTGTGTACACACGGGGGTGCGGGGGCCGTCTGCCTGCCTGGCGGGGCTCCCTGCAAACCCAGGCTCGGAAACACAGGGCCGGCTGCCAGAGCGAGAGTTGAGGGTTTCATCTGATTTCTGTGTTGTTTTCATGGTGTGGCTGTGTTGCATTTAGAATTAAAAAGCACGTCTGTCCCTCAGGTAGCAACTTTAATTCATTCCTGCCGAGTGGAAACATATGTCTGTGAGATTTATTGGGAAAGCTAAGCATTCTATCCCAGCTCGAGATACTCGCACATTTTTCACAGAAGGAAGAATAGATCAGCTGAGCGCTTACCAAAGACGCAACAAGCACAGCTTGTACGTAAGACGTAATGTGGGGGCGGCTTGTCGCACCCCCAGGGAGAGAAAAGGAGCCATGGCGGGCTGTGCGGGGCAGGCGAGGCACTTTGTTCTCAGGTGCTGTGTGCTGAGTCGTGCTGGAGCTCGGAGAAACATCAGGAGTCCTGGCCCTGTCTTTATTTAAAATGCTGCTATTGGGTTCATCATGCATTTTTTATGTTACTTTTAATTTAAATCACATGAAAGTATTACTTATCTTGCTTATAAAGATTCTTGGTGCCCCTTTTACATTGTGTCCCAGGCAAGTGTCTTACTTGGCCTCACCCTGGTCCTGGTCCTGACCCAAGCAGTCATTACATGAGGCAGGTCTGTGATGAATATATAACACATTTTTTCAACCATCGATTAAGATCTTCCCCACTTGCAAAGAAATAAAAATTTAAAAAAAGAGTGACGGCTCTGCATATGTTCTTTCGTCCACCTGGAAAACCACACAGCCTTCCGTGCCCCGTCTCACTGCCAGGACCCAAGAGCCACTGCTTGCGGCGGGGAGGCTGCCATCTGGGCCCTGGCGTCACATGGTTAGGGGTGCTCTTGCTAGCACTAAGAGCAGCCTTCGTCCCTGAGCAGACATTTTGAAGGCATAAAAATTTCTCACTTGGGAAAAGTCTCACCCGGCAGGCCTCAGACGGAGGGCTGGGGCCCTCAGGCTTCTGGGAGTTTCTACTTCTGAGCCAGGAAGCCACCCTCAGGCTGTACCAGGTCCTCCTGGTGGTTTAAGATCTGAGCATTGCATCTGCGTGCACTGCAACCGGGGCTTCGTCGCCCGCCTTCCTCCTCTGGGGAGGGAGGGGGATCCTGCACCAGGGTCTAGGACACCGGGCTGGGGCCCCGAATCTGCACTGGCTTTGAGCCAATCACCGAATCCCTCAGAGCCGCAGTTTGCTGACCGGTCTGAATGAGAGCAACACTACCAACCACCCAAAGCTCATGTAGAAATTCCATGGGGCGCCTCGGAGGAAGTTCCCACCAGGAGTGGCAGCTCAACCAATGTGAATTTCACTGTGAATTTCCATTCTTTCCTGGAAGATAGAACAGTGACAATTTGGGGCATACTTTGTAAGCTTTTCTTCTTTGTAGCATGTTGGAGATCTGCATGTGTTCCTTATGTTTCCTCCAGATCCCTTGGCCCTCAAGGGTCACCAAACCTTGTTGATTTTACCTCTTCAGTAGCCACCGATTCCCTTCTTTGTCCCCTGTCCTGGCCCCAGGACCGGGCCTCACCTCCAGCTCACTCTCGCTCCCTGTTGGCATCTTCCAGGCAGATACTGACCCTGGGCCTCCTGTCCCTGAAAGCCTCAGTGCAGGCACTTGTTCTCAGGCACAGCCTGCTGTGTCCCCTGACACCGGAGCCTGTCCTGTTCTGTGGGCACCTGGCCCACCACCTCCCGGCCTCCCATGCGTTTCGCTGTGGCTGTGCCACTGGGTTCTAGATGTGAGCTGAGATACTAAGTGCGGTCTCTGGCTTATTCCATGAAAGGTACATGCCTGCCGCTTTCCTTTCTTCCCCTCCTATGGGCTGGAACGAGGGCGCAGTGGCAGGAGCTGGAGTAGCCATCTTGGACCATGTGCTTAAGACTTCCCTGCAGCCAGAGGGGAAGGTGGGAGGAGAAAGGCCAGGCTGCCCCTCCCCGCAAGCCTCCATTTTGTTCATGGCTGTGCCCTCTACCTGAGGCCACAGCCTGACAGGTGGCCCCCCTTTCACAGGGGCAGCACTATGTTCCACCGACAGCCCCTCCAGTCAGGGCTGTGGGCTCCCTGTGGCTGGTCCTGACGCCGCACCAGCCTCAGTGGACACCTTCACTGCACTGTCCTTGGGTGCTGCTGTGGGTGCCAACCTGAGCTCCCTCCACCCTCGAGTCCTGTCCTGAGCCCTCTTGCCGCAGGACCTGTGCACCCCACTGCGTTCATCTTTCTGCTCTCCCGCAGGGCCGCCTCTGGGCTGGTCCCCTGTGCTCCCATCGCCCTTCTTCCTGCCCCAACTGTTGGGCACTGGAGTGGCAGGTTTGTGTCCCTCTGTCCTCATTTTGGGGGGCAGCCCCAGGGCCTGCATCGTGCCTGGTGCAGCAGGCCTTCCCTCCCTCAGCCTCTCCCTCCCTCATTGGACAAGTTTGGAGACCGGAGGCCTAATGCAAGCCCACACACACCCTCCTGCAGCTCAGTTCTGATGGAGGGACAGAGCTACTGTGTGGTCAAGCAGAGCACAGACCCTGTCAGATACAGCAGGTGGGGAAGGAGCCAGGGTGGGTGTGCTGGCTTTAGACTAGGTGGTTAGGAAAGGCCTCCAGGGTGGCCAGCAGGGAGGCTGGTGTGTGTGGGCTGGTGGACACGGGAGGAAGAGGGTGAAGGCAGGGGGGCCACGGGCGGGTTGTGAGCGAGAAGGGCCACCTCGCACTCAACACGCCCTCCTGTGGCCGTGTGGGGAAGGCAGCAAGGACAGCCCCTGAGGAGGGCGCTGTCGCCCTCTGGTGGGAGGGGAAGGCGGCAGCAGTAGGGCCGGAGGGAAGTGGCCTGTAGCCCAACCCTGGAGGCGGAGGTGGAGGCAGAGCCGACCGACCGCGGACACAGAAGTGGAGGAGGACGTGCAGAGCCCCGGGCCCCACAGCAGGAGAGCTGAGACGGGCGCGTGGCCGAGTGGAGCCGCCCGGGTGGGGCCACAAGGGGGGGCAGCAACCATGGAGTCTAGAGCTGGGGGCGGCCCCGGCCAAGTCGGGAGGAGAAAGCACGCGTGCAGTCTTCTCCGGGCACAAGTCCCCAAGAACGGCAGAGGGAAAATCCAGTCCCTACCCCCTGGCTTGGGTCAGATGACTGGCTCAGCCCAGACAGCAATAGTGGCCTGCAAGAGGGCCTGCTGTTCTCTGTCCAGGGAGCGCTGTGGTCTCGGATCAGACAGACGGACGACACCACCGTGCAGAAAACACCCGGTTTATTAGGATTAGCTGTGGCATACATGGTTCCTTTGATAGTTCTGAACTGATGGTGAGTCCCCAGTAACCATACACACGGAGGGATGCGACTGAGCTGCAGAGACAGTAACTGGCAAACTGCTTAGAAGATCACGGTGACCCGAACGGGTGTATGTTAGTGATTGGTGAGAGAGAGAAAAGGTAGCGTGGGACCTTGACACGGGTGCAGAGCAGAGCAGGCAGGTTTTCCTGGCATCCTTCGGTGCTCTCAAGGCGTGCCCTGGTGCCCCCCAGAAGCTGGACAGGGGACCCGTGACCACCCCCATCCCTGCAAAGGAGCAACCCCCCCCATTCCCGCTGCAGGGGGCATCTTTTCCTAGAGAGACTGTCAGGCATGAACCCCATGGTTTCTGTATGGACCAGCATGACTCCAGAGGAAGGTGATGCACCCACGTCAGTGCTGGGGCCTAGGGTCCCGATAGGTGCGCGTCTCCTGGGTCCTTCCTCTCACCTTCTCGAGGCCGGGCCAGGTATGACCTTGCTTCCCTTCCAAACTCAGCTCCTCGTCGGGGTGAAGGCCTGACTCTGAAGCTCCCAGTGTCAGCATGGAGCCGTCCCCACTAAGAATGAACTCGAGACTCGCACAGCTCCCCCAGGACAGGCGGGCCCATGGCCCTGGTGTGGCCCCAGGTGGGACTTCACACACAGCTGGTGTCTGCCTCCCACACCTGCTCCCATTCAGCGGCTGGTGTGGCCACGTCCCTGTCCCCTCATATATTAGGAGACAGTCCTGCTTCCAAATAATTCTTTTTTCTTTTCAGTATAGGCAATTTTTTAACCTTTAACCAGATATGTAAAGGTGACTGAATTTGTCTCTGTCAGAGCTTTCATATAAATAAATCCATGAATCCAAATGATTCCCGGTCAAACCATGTGCCTGATATTTAATTTGAGAAATGACCGAGCCGGCACATGCTCTGGGAGAGGCGGCGGGGGCGGGAAGCGCGGCGACTTTGTGTGACCCACGCTATCACAGCTCTGAGGGAGAATTCTGGGTTCAGGGACGTCTCGAGGTTTGGGGGCTTTGTGGGTTTGTGGGTGGCATTTCTGCTTTTCCTCAGCTGAGGAGCAGAAACATTCACACAGTGGCGCAGTTGGAATAGGCGGGGGCTGGCCTTCTCCCTCAGCGCATTTTTTTACATTTTTCTCATCCAAAGAGAAGCCAGAGAAGTGAGATGGGGCAGTGAAAGTCTCTGTCTGTGGCCGTGGGCCCTGCCCGCCCCCACCAGAGGGGCAGAGGAGCACAAATCTCAGCCCCCAGGCCGGTAGGACTTTCCATTGGGGACCGGGGTGTGCCCGCTGGAGGGTGACTAGCGCTTGGCTACACCATGGTGTGGTCAGGGCCCCTGGAAGGAGAGCAGGGGGGACCCCCTCTCTGAGGACCCGGAGCAAGCCCCAGAAGAACAGGGCGTGGGTGAAAGGCAGCAGTTCGCACCGCTGAAGGAACACGGGTGGGAGCCCCAACTCCCAGCCTCCAAAGTCAGAGGGCCTGGCAGGGGAGCGGCCGCCTCGTCCAGGGCCTCGAGGCCCCTGGACTGCACCCCGCGGCCGAGCAGGGGCCCCCTCGTGGTTCCACCCCCTCCCAGGGTCATATGTGCACTAAGGAGCCTCCTGAGGTAACAACAGTCCCTTTTGAAAGTGAAAGTCCTCCGGCAGTGGGCAGTGATCCCCATTTATTGCTGGCGCTAAGTGAGGGCCCGGGGCGGGCAGGGTGGTGTTGGCCCCTGAGAAAGGCAGGCCAGGCGCGGCGGGGCCCTCTGCTGGGAAAGGCGGGCCCATGCGGCCGTGGCCTCCGGGGCCTGTGGCCCTGGGCAGGGCCCCCGCGGCGGGACTCTCTTCTTCTGCCACCAGAGGTAGCTGTGCTGCCGGCCCCGAGGCTCCCAGGGCGGCTACGGGCCCAGGCAGGGAGAGGCTCGGGGCCCCACTCCCCGGGGCTGCAGCCCAGCGCCTCAACCTTGGGCCCTGCGGCCAGCCTGTCCCCGTCCTGTGCAGGGGCATCAGGCTCCAACGCCTTCAAGGCCCCCCTTGGTCCCACCCACCCACCTAAATAGTCTCTGCTTTAGAAGATACATTACATACTAGACACTTCATCTTCAACACCGTTACCCTCTCATAGTGTCAGGTACCGTTAGTCACGCAAGGAAAGGCAGCCTCTGAATATATGTAAAGCACTCGGTGGGCAGCCTCAGGCTCCCTGGCAGCAAGGAGGGGGTTCCTGCCCAGTTCTCTTTCTGGGCCAAGCCTCCTCCTGTCCCAAAGCCCAGCTCCAGGCTGACCGGGAGCTGACATGGGTCACGGGAGGCTCCTCACGCCAAGGAAGTCCCGGGCATTTTCTGGGCCTCGGAGGGCACGTGCGTCTGCCCCGGGGGAGCTGATACCTGCCACCTCGTCCCACGGCCAGAGAAAAGCCATGGAGCGGGGCCAGTTGGGGAGGGTCCTGGGGTGGGGGCTGGCGGGGAGGGCAGGAGAGGAGACTCCTCCAATTATTGCAGTCAGGTGTCCGAGGAACACCAGGAATTCCTGGGAACCCTGGGGGGGCGGGGGCGGGAGGGCAGGGCAGAGGCTTCGTCGCTTGGTTTTAAGGACACTGGAGCACATTCTGTCCCTGGGAAACTACCTGTGGCCCTTCTCTGTTTTTACACAAAGTGTCTACCCCTCAGAGTAGACCCAGAAGCGGACAGCCTGGTATAGGACAAAATTGTGCTAGGGATTCCTCCAATTTGTGATTTCCTCCCCCCTCCCCCTGGCAAGCCACATGTGAGAAGCCAGCCTCCGCCCGTCCTCTGCCCACTTCCCCGACCGTGGGCCGGCCACGCAGCCGGTGCGCTCAGGGGGGGGACCCTGTTCCCGCCGCCCCTGTCCTTTGGGAGACCCACAGGTTTATTTCATGGAAGACGGAGTTGGTTACTTCAGGAAGCTCTTTGTGGAGAACGTGGTAGGCACCTTCGTAAATCTGCAATCGGGAAAGACAGGAAGTCAGGGCCCCAGGAGGGGACAGTGCAGGCAGGGGGCCGGGGGCAGCACGCCAGTGCTCCAGGTGCGCTGTCATTGCCTTCTGATCAGATGATGGTTCAAACACATTTAAATGTCCCATCATGTTCTAGCGCTCCCTTTCTTAAATCAACTCACACCCTCCCTTGACCCTCTTTCTCTCTCTAGCTACAGACCCGTCTGTGCCTCCATCTCTAAAGGGTGATTTCTACTCTCTGTCTACACAGCCCCGCCTTCCATCTGGTGCTCAGCTTATTCCAACCTGCCTTTCACTCCCACCAGCCCTCAGCGAGCGTTCTTGGCATGGGCTCCAGTGACCTTCACGTCGCAGGGGTCAGGGAACACTGTTTGCTTTCATATGATTTAACTTCTCAGCTTCATTCAAAAGTTGACCAGAGTTAACCTTCTAGAAACACTCTTCCCCTGTGGTTTGCACTGCGGCTTTCTACCCTCCTGGTTGTCTACCTGCCTCGCTAGCAGCCCCGTCTCAGTCTAGGCTTACCCATGGCCTTGCTGACCTCTGTAGGCTGGCGTGGCCCACAGGCGTGGCCGTGGCCCTCCTTCTCCCTCCCTGGAGTAACCTCGTCCGTTCTCGTGGTTTGAAAACCATCCATGTGCTGGTGACTCAGGAATTTCTCTCTCCAGCCAGACCTCTCTCTGAACTCTAGATGTGTATATCTGACTGACTGTTTGCCATTTCCAGTGGGACTGCTAATAGGCACCTCCAAATTTCCTTTTTTTAATACTGTGGTAAGAAACGCAGCATAAAATTTGCCATCTTAATCATTTTTAAGTGTACAGTTCAGTAGTGTTAAGTATATTCACGTGGTTGTGCAATAAATCTCTAGAACTTCTTCATCTTGCAAAACTGAAACTCTGGCCCCGTTAAATTCCCTCTCCTCACTCCCCACTGCCCTGGGCAATCATCATTCTACTTTCTACTTCTATGGTTTTTTGACTACTTTAGATATTTCACACAAGTGGAATCATACAGCACTTTTTCTTTTGCAATTGGCTTATTGTACTGAGCATAATGTCTCCAAGGTTCATCCGTGTCATGACGTGAGTCAGAATTTCATTCATTTTTAAGGCTGAACACTATTCCATTGTTGGTCTAGACCCCATTTGATTTATCCACTCAACCATCGATGGACACCTGGGCTGCTTCCACCTCTTGGCTGCTGTGAATAATGCCTCTATGAACATGGGTGTGTGAGTATCTTTTAGAGACCCTGCTTTCCTTTCTTTTTCTGAATTTCTCTTTCTTTTCTTTTTTTTCTTTCTTTTCTCTTTCTTTTATTTTATCTCTTTTCTTTGTTTCTTTGTTTCTTTGTTTGTTTCTTTGTTTGTTTCTTTCTTTCTTTCTTCTCTCTCTCTCTCTCCTTCCTCCCTCCTCCTTCCTTCCTTCGTTCCGTCCTTCCATCCGGAGAGAGAGAAAGCGTGGGGGGCGGGGGAGGGGCAGAGGGAGAGTGAGAGAATCTCAAGCAGACTCCACGCTCAGCACGGAGCCTGATGCAGGGCTCGATCTTACAACCCTGAGATCATGACCTGAGCTGAAATCAAGAGTCAGATGCTTAAGTGACTGAGCCACCCAGACACCCTGGTCTTTTTTCAAATTTCTAATAGAACTCTCTAATAGGTAGCTCAAAATGGAATTCTCAATATTCCCTAGCTCTCTCTCCCAGTGTTCCCCATTTCAGAACACATGCTGCGAAGCCCACCGCCCGGGGCTCACCCTGGTCCCTCTATCACCGTCCCTCCCAGCTGGCCTCCACCCTCTACACCTGTCTCCATATGGCAGCTGTGAGGACGCCTGGAGAACTGAAGTCAGTACAGGCCGCTCTCCAGCTCCAGACGCTCCTGCGGTCCCCACGGAACGGAGAGAAAATGTCCTGACTCTCCAGGGACACAGGCCACCACTCCCTTGATTGGCTCACAGCGCCCCCTGTTGGCTGCTTAAACACACCGCGATCTCACCAACCTGGGGTCTTTGGGCTCGTTCTCCCTTGGTCAGGAATGCCCGTCTGCCATTCTCCCTGTGCACCCCATCTGAAGTAAGAGCTTCACCATTCCCTCTGATCACCCAGCCCACCCGTGGCACCGACCCCCTGCATCATCATCCTGGTCAGGTTTCTGTTTATTGCTCATCCTGCTGGGACGCAGGTCGCATGGGAGAGTCGGACTTGGCCTGTCGGTTCCCCTGGCCTGGCACAGAGTAGGTGCCCATGAGTAGCTGAATTAATGATGAACTGAGTGGTCTTCCTGGTGCCAAGGCCAAGGTGGGCAGCGGGAGGATCCCACCCCGGCTGCAGGTCCGCCTGCCTTTTCACGCCCTCCGCCACTACCACCAGCCTGCTTTCCTTTCCCTTTTCTCCTTTCTCTTCATCCACGAATCTGCATCTGCTGGTTGGTGCGGGCCAGGGTCTGCACTTCCTAATGGTACAAGGGGAGCACTTGATGGTTGGCAGGGATGCGAGCGTCTCTGGTCAGCGAGGTGCAGGGTGGAGAGGGCCGGGGGCTCGAGCAGAGGACCTGAGTTCGAATCCCGACTCCACCACTGAGTAGGTGTGGGCTCTGTGCGACTTGCCTGCTCTCCTTATAACCGAGCAGGAAATGCCCTGGACGCAGGGCCCCCACGTGTGGTTGCTCAGGCTGTGGCAGCACGGTCAAAGACATGTCTGCTCGGGAGGGCACCCCGGGGCTGTGTCTGCCCAGCCAGCCACACAGAGCCACCTTCAGCTGTGTCGCTTGACGGGTACACAGCAGGTGCTCCTCCAGCGGGGGCTCTTCCCAGTTCCACCAGGCAAACAAAATGGGCACATCTTAACCCCATGACTACATCTGCCATCGCAAAAGGTGCGCCGAGGTGGTCCCTTGCAGTTTGTTGCGTCTGACACGGCCACAGGTGCTGTCCCCTCTGCGGGACATGCTCTTGAGTCCCTCGCAGACCAGATCCCACCAGGGCCCCCGCCCCTTTGTGCTCAGAGCCCCTGGTGGTGGCAGCTGGGCTGGAGCTGTTGCTGCTGGTGCAGAAGGCCAGCGAGTAGGGAGGCCAGGCAGAACACACGCCCTTGACCCTTGGTCATGACAGAGCTGAAGACGTGCCCTCGGGAGGCCTCTTTTGCTCAATGCCCGGCTGTGGGTGCTCTTCCTGACCTGACAACTTCTCAGTGTTCCCTCCTCCTTCCTTTCAAGCTTGGTCATGAGAACGGTCAGCTAGTGGCTCATGCACTCCCTTAGAATTAACAGATGCCTGGGATTCCTGGTGCTTATTCCCCGGGGGGGCCCCATGGGGTGCCACCTTCCCCCCTGCCTTGGGGAAGTGGGGGGGCGGCTGCTCACCTTGAGTGTCTTGTCCTGGCTCTTGGCGGACTCCATGAGCAGGTAGGCCCCTTTGCTGTCACAAAGGCCATCAGCAGAGCCCTGGAGCAGCAGGAAGGGCAAGGTCAGCTTGGGGAGGGCCCGCTCCACCCGCGCGACGGCGTTGAGCAGCTGGATGACGAAGCACACCTTCAGACCTGCCCGGCAGTTGAGCGGGTCCGAGTTATAAAGGTCCACCTGCAGGTAGAAGAGAGAGAGCGTTCCATCAATTTGTGGCTAGGGGGCGGGGGGGCTCCCTGTCCAGAGGCACAGACCTATTCCCTGGTAGTCTTCCTTCCACTCCAGCCTGAGCGGCTGATTCCATTCGAGTGAGCTCGGTCTGGGGTGTGGGTGCCGAGAATGGGCAGCATGGCCGGCCCTTCCAGAACCCGGACCTGCACTACTTCCGGTGCCTCTTCTTCCAGGCTCTACTGCGTTCCACATTCATACATGTGCCCACAGACAGTTCCAAAGCAGGCATTTGTCATTTAAAAGATGTGAGCAGCATCATATTGTTTGCTTTGATGATTTCCCTCAGGAATAGCTCTAAAGATGTTTTGGTGTTAGTTTGTGTGGATTTTGTTTTCTTCCTCGACTTAGTGTCTGCCTGTTTGGAGTGGGCAAGGAGCCCACACGAACTGCTGGAAGGCCCGGGGCTGGCAGGAGGGGTCCTGAAGGCACACAGCAGGGCCCTGCCCCATGAACTTTAGGAGCAGCAAAGCTCACGGCAGGTCTGGGCTGCAGAGGTTGCCTGCCACCCTGACAAGGAGCTTGTTGCCACCCTCAGTCATGTCTGCCCCCTCGTGGGATGTGCCTGGAGGCGCATCCTCCCTCCTAACCATCAGCCCACTGGACCTGACCCTGACACTGTCCCTGTTCACGGCTCATAAGCCTACCCAGGCTGCTCTGGCACCCTGTCCTGCTCTCTCTAGCCCAGATTAGTTTCTGCCTTGACTCCTCCTGCCTTTGAGGGGACAGTGAGCTGCCTGCTTACTATGGCCTGAGATGGGGCATCTGTCAGAATCTGGGTAACAAGTTTCTAGAACTCTCTGAGGCCCATGTGGGCAGGTGTGAGACCACAACGCCCCTTCACCCACTTTCCTCCTCCTTGCCAATGGGTTCTTTCTTAGCTAGTTGGAGAAGTGCCCTGTGGTGTCAGGACCACAGGACCTCGTGAGGCCGCCAGAGTATCCACTGTGTTCTGACTCTGATTCTTCGAACGCGGGAGCTCCATCTCCCCTTCTTCACTAACCCCTACAGGGCCTGAGCCAGAATCCTAGATCCGTGCCCTGAGCAGACAGGCTGTCCTGGGTCGCCCGTGCCATCCCCAGATTCCTCCCATGCTGGGGGACTGAGCATGGCAAACCAGACCATTCGAGAAAAGCCACACGAGAGGGATTAGCCACTCCCTGCAGCTGAGCTGGTGTGACTCCTGCAGGGCCGGGCCATCTGTCTGAGGGCTGAGAGGATGGGACTGGAGGGGGCAGTGTGGGGGCAGCGCATGGCCGCAGCAGGAGATCATTCGGGGTCTGTGAGGAAACCTGCTTGGGGAGAGGGCTATAGCGTCCACGAGAGAGCCCTGGACTGGAAGTCTGTCGTAAACTGACGCTAATAGGAACAATGGCAACTGCAGCACCCATGACCCGACACATACTCTGTGCTCAGCATGGGGCCAGGGTGTCACATGCAGGATCTCATTTGGTAAAAAGAAATAAGGATAGCTAACATTTATTCTGAGCTCTCCTACAAGTTTGGCACTAAGTGCTCAACCCGTTTCACCTTCACAACCTTCATAAGCACGCTGTATGAGGAGGAATGGCTCTCGTGATCCCTGTTTTGCAGAGGAAGAACCTGTCATTAGTTTCCCAAGTCTTGTTCTCCCCTATAGAACCCTGGGTGTTTAGTTGGCAATACTACCACTCAGAAGAAAGGACTACATTTCCCAGCCTCCCTTGCAGTGGTGTCATCATGTGACCAAATCCCAGCCAATAGGAAGTGAGCAGCAGTGCCAGGCGCTCTGGTCAAGGCTTGTCCTCCTGTTGCCCCTTTCCCTCGTCCCACCGGCGAGGGCGGAACACGGGTGGAGCAGGGAGAGAGGTGAGGCCACACAGACGAGGGCTGCACCCTGGAAACAGTGAGCAAAAAGATGGGTGCCGGGGTGCCTGGGTGGCTCAGTCGTTAAGCATCTGCCTTCGGCTCAGGTCATGATCCCAGGGTCCCGGGATCGAGCCCCACATCGGGCTCCCTGCTCGTGGGAAGCCTGCTTCTCCCTCTCCCACTCCTTCTGCTTGTGCCCCCTCTCTCGCTGTGTCTCTCTCTGTCAAATAAATACATAAAATCTTAAAAAAAAAAAAAAAAAAGATGGGTGCCACTGGCCATGAGAGGTCACTGTGCAGAGGAATAAGCCTCTCTCCTGTTAAACCCCCATTGTGTGGTCTGGTCCCAGCAGGCTGGTGAGCCCGGGCTAACAGCGCTCCATGTGAAGCTGCAGAGCGCTGCTTGCCAGGAATGTGTGCTAATGAGCGCACAGGGCCAGAGCCCATTAAGTCCTGCCTGAAGCCGCCCAACACTTTGCCCTGCTGACCCAGACCTTCCCGGGCATGCGAGGGCCCTCCAGGAGTCTGCTCCTGGGTTTAATTGCTCTGACAGTCCAAGTGGCTTCCTGCCATGTCTTCCTGCTTCCTTTTTCCATGTCTTGATCACGTAGGCCCTGTTTACACAATGGTCTATTATGGGCCCGGGGAAGGAACCAGCAGATGTGTTGGGGAAAGGGCAGGCCCTGGTGTGAACCTGGGTGGAAGGCAAGGGGCAGAGGGAAACTGGGACCAGCAGGGACGGGAGGGCTGTACCATGTGGGAAAACTGAGGCTCAGAGGGCCCAACCCTCCCTCCCTCCCTCCCTCCAAGTAACCATTCTGGCCCAATCGTGGCAGACTTTGTTTTTTGAGAGCTTAAGATCTAAATCTGCCCAAAGTCCTCCTTTTAGGGTAGGGGATGTGTCCTGTCACCCCCAGGAAGGAGATGGACAGGGCTCTCCCTCCTAGCCAGGTCCAAGCCCCGACCACTGGTCAGCAGAACTAGCCCATTCAAAACCAGAGACCAAAGAATCAGTCCCAACAGATGGCTTACTGTATGATCCCATTTCCATGACATTCTCGAAATGACAAAATGAGAGAACAGGTTAGTGGTCGTCAGGGCTCAGGAGGGGTGAGATGGGAGGGAAGTGGATGTGGCCATAAAGGGCAACATGAGGGATACTGTGGTCGGGGATGTTCTGGGGCTTGACTGTATCAATGTCAGTATCCTGGTTGTGATACTGTCCTAGGGATTTCAAGATGTCACCATCTGGAATCCCTCTGTATTATTTTTTTTTTACAAGTACATATGAATCATAATTATCTCCAAATAAAAAGTCTCATTAAAAACACATACCAAAGAGCCAGTCTTTGGTACTATCTCTCGCACCCAGTTCCCTCCATTTTTTGGACCACAGCTGGTCCCTCCAGCTGAGAACAGTGTCTGCTGGGGACACACCAGCCAGAGGCTGATCTGAGTCCAAGCAACTGAATTCTTGCTCCAGATGAATGACTTCTGGGGCACCTCCACTGGCTGAGACTTGAAGTCCTTTTTCTTGGGGTAGTCGACTGAACAATATAAGGAAGACCAGAGGAGTGAGGACCACCAGCCCTGACACCTCCTAGCTGTGTGATCTGGGCAAGGCTCTTCTCTTCTAGATTCAATTTGCCAATCTGTGAAATGGGGTAATAGTGGAAGTGCCTCGGGAGATTCAGTGAAATGATAAAGCCCCAGTGCCAAGCCCAGGGTCTGGTCTACAGTGGTGGTAATGATGTGGGCGTTGCATCTGAGTCTGACACTGGGAAGCAAGGGGAGGAGAGCCACTCTTTGCTAGAAGTAGAGCGGAGTCTGCTTCAGAGACCCCAACCCACATGGCCTCGGGTAAGGCCCTTCTCCTTCCTGGGCCTCAGTTTCCCCGTGGAAGGGACCTCAAAGATTCTCCTTGGGCTATAATCTCATAAGCTGTGAGTGTTTTCCTGGCCTCCTGTGTGTGTTTAGCGATCCTCTAGTACCTCGCTGTTTTCTGAGGCTCTGAGGGCTGTCAGCAAAGTTGAACTTGACAGCGAGGGATGTGCCAACTGGGACTTCTGACTTCTGCCCATGGTCTCTCTCTGGGAAGAAAACTTTGCCCTAAAGCACAGTAAATATAGCTGCAACCCACAGCAGGGAGTTTTCTTAAACTTTTGGTTGAGCAAAATATAGGCCCCACCCCTACAGTCAACTCTCTTGACCTATTTTTAGAAAATCAGTCTGTGATGAAAAGCAAAATTAATTTTTGATTCAAATTATATTAAAAATAACTCACATACTGAGCCCTTAACTCTGTCCCAGGTGCTATATTAAGTGCTTTACTTGTATTTGCTCATTGAAACTTCTCCGGAACCCCATGCAGGGACTAGTATTGTTACCACTGTTCTATACGTGAGGAGCCCAAAGCTCAGAGGGGCAACGCGACTCACTCAAAGTCACACAGCAAGTAAGGGGCAGAGCCAGGATAAGAACACAGGCCGTTGGGCTCCATGTTAGCCTTCTTAACCACTCACCAGGCTATGCTCCCTGTCCAGAGAAGAGAAAGTAAAGGTGGGTCTTGTGCACTCAGATGGCCAGGAGCTGTGGAGGTGGCCCTCGCCAGGAAAGAAAGAGGTGGGTCCCTGGTGAGGACCAGAAACATCTGGGCCTGACAGATAATGAAGTGACCTGGTGGGTCCCAGAGGTTGCTTTCCTTCACAGGCTGCTGAAGGGGATGGAGGGCACCCTCAGGGCCCAGACCCACAGGACACGGTCTCCCACTTCACAGAGAAAGGTAGCCCCGCAGGCCTAATCTCCTGTGATTTCCCCTGAGGTACCCACAGATGTGTCTACGGCTGGGGCTTTTTGACCCTTCTTCCCTCGAATCTCTCCCTGTTCCTCTGGAAGCCTCACACTTCCTCCTGTGCTTTAGAGCCCATCCATCCTGGGATCCCCACCTCCTTCCTCCATTGTTTAGGTCTCTGTTAATCCATCTGTTTTCTTCACAGGAAAAATCAGATCACTTTCTCTGGCCTGCAGGAGAGAGAGAGGGCATGGCAACTCTATCCAAATGATCTTTGGGAAACCCTGGGAGAGCCTAAAATGGACTGGCAGGTCTTTGCAGAGGCAATCCATTCATGCTCCATCTTTGTGTTGAATGGTGGGAGAGGCGGGCAATCTGTAGTGGGGAAAATCCCATCCTCCATGCACTGGCTTCCCTCGCCCGTCTCCAGTGCTTCTCCGGCCTGACGCTCCTCGCCTCACTGATGTCTACTCTGCTTTCAGCCCTCCGGGCCGACTTCACCCCTTCAGGGAGGCCTTCCTCCCCAGGCTCTCAGGCTCCTGGCCCCCCACCAGTCCCGCACGTGCCCCCCGACGGCGGTCAGGTGTTTGCGCGCCTTGCACTCAAGCCTCACCCAACATCCCACCCCACCCGCCCACCCCCGCCCGCCCAGGGCAGACACTGGGCAGATGAACGGATGAGCAAGCCGACCTTCCTCCACCCGCCCGAGAAGCCGCCCTCTGGGCCCTGGGTGGCAGCTGGGAACCTCCATAGGGGGCTCGCTGGCCCACAGCTGGCGGAGGGGCTGATCACAGCTGGAATGACACCAGGAGGCCTAGAGGAAAAGGTCCCTCTTTACTTCATCTCAGGAAGAACGGCTGGGCATGACAGAGGAACCCACCCGTCCACAAAAGGTCAGCTCTCTGGAGCTGCTTGCGGTTGCTTTCCCTGTGGTTCGTGGGGCTGTGTTCTCATGACTGCCAGGCTTACGGAAATATTCTAAACGCAAATAAGAATTTACCATTGAAATTGGCCTGAATACGGAACATACTGAACGTGGAAGACAGCCTTACCTGGGGCCGCCAGCACAAGCTTGCCTGTCCATGTGTCCTCTCCTGTTGGGCCTCAGCAATTCCACCCTCCCCCCGCACCCCAGCTGGCTTACAGCGCCCAGAGAACCCTGCCCTGGAGAACACCACTTCCTGCCAGCTTTAGGGCCAAGTCCAAACTCCTGCCATGGCCTGGGAGGCCACAAGCAATGGGCTCCAGCCACTGCTCCATGGCCTCCTGCAACACCCCCCCCACCGCTCCCCAAGTACTTCTGGGCCTCGTCCACCTGTCTCCTCAGCCTGGCTGCCTGTAGAGTTTCTCTTCTCTTTCCACGCTCAGCTCAACTGCCCCTTCCTCCGGAAAGCCTCCCTCCCCTGGGGCACCGTGAGCCATCGCTGCTCCTGTCCTTCCTTCCTGTGCCCATCTTCTGTACCTACAGACTGGGGCTGCCCCTGACATTTCCAGTTTCCAGAATCCCCCTTTCCGTGTCCTTCCTCCTGTCTGCTGGGGAGCCCTGCTCCCTCCTGGGGGCCAGTTCAAGTGTTTCCTCCCATTGACCCATGCCCAGACACCACTGGGGAAGCTGGCACTTCTGTCCCTAAGGCTCCGGTATCTGTAAGGCCAGATGTGGTAATGACAGCCCCCATCTCTGTGGCGTCTACACTGCACCAGGCTGCAGCCTGGCCCCCAAGGCACCTGAGGACCAGTGACACTGAGTGTGGTTTCCAAGGTCATGCTGGGGCACAAAGAAAGAGACAGAGTCGGGGAGCTGGGTCTGGACTTAGGCCTCGTTGCTGCAAAGCTTGTGCTCCCCCCACCGAGCATGCAGCCTACCTCTTTGTCGTCTACCAGAACCACTGCTGTCTCTTTCTGTCCCTATGACCCTGGAAGACAGGGTGGCTCATCAGCTATTCCCAGCCTCTGGCTCAGGGCCTGGCCCGAAGCAGGGGTTCCACGAAAGTTTGCTGACCTGACGTGCCGCCTGCAGGATGGCAGAGGGGAAATGAGGGTCTTGCCTAACTTGGCCCAAAGTCTCCCCAAGTTGGTCGACTGAAGGCAAAAGCCCTGTTCAGCAGGAGGCCCAAGGCTATGACTACCGGAGTAGGTGCCCAACCTTGGTGCTTGAAATTCTTGAGCTAGACAAGAACCGTCAGAAATAAGGACACTGCAGTTCCCTTCTGGATATAAAAAGGATTAATCGGGATCAGCCTACGTGTATGAGTTACCACTTAACCAAGAGCATGTGAATTACTGAACATTCTTTCCCAAGAATTACTTTTTCTATTAAAGCTTAAACTCCTGGACATTCTGGTCTCTGCCTTTTGGAGCCCTGAGCTGGGCTGGCAGGTCATGACCCTGGGCACGTGGGCGCAGGTGGTTTGCACAAACCCACCACAAGTTTCTGGGGCTTCCTTCTGGAGGGCTGAGGGTCTTCACAACCATGAGTGATGCGGACCCTGCTTGCTCCTTTGGAGTGGCATTCCCTGAATTGTGACCTTGAACTCACACACAGCTCCTGAGTGGTCACCAAGAGAAGGGGAAAAGCAGCCACCATATTCTCCACCTGGTCACACCACAGCCACCTCTTCAGAGGCCTGGGAACTGAATAAACAGTAAGGGGAACAGGAAGGCATTACAGGGATCTTACAGGACCACCTCCCTAACTGCTGGTCACAAAACAGCAAGATCACATGATCGCAAGTCTTAAAATAAAAAATTGGTGGCAACTAAGGAAATCAGAATATGGTCTAGATAGAGAATGGAGTAGGGAATTATTGTCACTTGTCCAAAGTGTGATAATGCCATGGGGTTACATGTACATATCCTCCTCTGGGGTCCTTCCTCTTGGGCAATACACGCTGAAGTATTCAGGAGTTTAAGATCCTGGTGTCTGCAACTTTATTTTCAAAAGGTTCAGCCAAAACAGTGTATCCACTTCATGACATTGGATTGGGCAATGATTTCTTGAACATGATATCAGAAGCATAGGCAACATAAGAAAAAGGGAGGTAAGCTGGACTACATCAAAATGAAAACCTTCTGTGCATCAAAGAACACTACTAACATAGTAGAAAGGCAAGCCACAGAATGGGAGAAAATACTTGCAAACCATATACTGATAAAGGGTTAGTATCTAGAATATATAAAGAGCTCCAATAACTCAACAACAACAAAACACAAAAAGCCTAATTAAAAAAAGAAAAAGGAATAAACACTTCTCCAGGGAAGATACACAAATAGCTGATAAACCCATGAAAAGATGCTCAGCATCATTAGTCATTAGAGAAATGCAAATCCCTTTGGGGCATAAACCCAAAAGTATCAAAAGCAGGGTCTCGAAGAGATATTTGCATACCCATGTTCACAGCATCATTATTCACAGTAGCCAAGAGGTGGAAGCAATGTAGGTGTCCATCGGACATGCTCAGCTCAACGGCCCTTACAAAGGCAGTTCTGACACATGCTACGACATGGATGAGCCTTGAGGACATGGTGCCAAGTGAAACGAGCCAGTCACAAAAGGACACATACTATATGATCACACTCATATGAGGGCCCTAGAATAGTCCAATTCATAGTGACAGAAAGTAGGATGGTGGCTGGCAGGGGCTGGAGAGGATGGGGAGCAGAGAGTTACTATTTACTCAGGACAGAGTTTCCATTTGGGAAGATGAGAAAGTTCTGGAGACGGATGGTGCATATGGCTGAACAACCCTGTGAATGTACTTCACGACCCTGAACTATACATTTAAAAATGGTTAAGACGCTAAATTTTATGTTCTGTGTATATTACCACAATAAAGTTTGAAAGAGATAAAATAGATATCCATATTGATATTTTCATATTTAAGCACGGATTGAACAAGCATGGCAGAATATTTCCAATTGGTGCATCTCAGGAAAGAGTATAGGGGAGGGCATTGTACTACCACAGTGACTTTTCTGTAGATTTGAAATTTTCCATAATTAAAGCTGATGGAGAAAGCTCCTTTCCCTACACTCCCAGTTTTCAGGTTTGCCAGTGGGAGCCAAACATCCCTTGGGTAGGCTTGGGGCAGGGAGACCCCTGTGGGCAGAGTCCGCTGTTTGGGGCTTGTGTCTGGCTGGGCCATTTATGCCAAGGCTTAGCAAGTCAGCTGCATCCAATCCTCACGAAAATGGGGGTCCAGATCTTAGCTCCCGGGTGGCTTCGAGGTGATGGAGGGTGTCTTGAGAGATCTTGGCCCAGGTGGTATTCCCATGTGAACCCAGCCAAGCGCGCAGCTTCTTTCTTCTTGGATCACATGAGGGTACTTGGGAGAGAAGCTACAGGGCGGGGAGAGCACGCTGTGGTCGTGGGTCTGGCTGGCAGCTGGGACTCCTGCTGACTTACTGGCTTGTCCGCTGCCTGCGGGAACCTGCCTCTCTCAGAGTTGGTGGCGGGAGGAGAGCTGTGAGCAGCAAACATGGGGCGGGGGGCGGGTCCACGGACCCCTCGCATGCAAGGCACAGGACCGAGTTAGACCCGTTCCTGGGCTCCCTGCTGGCCACTCCCATATGGAGACAGGCATGCCAAGAGACATTCTAACGGCCCGTTATTTATTTTTTTTAAGGTGTTAGTAAATTATCAGCTGCGTCAAATAGACAAGTCCTCTGCAGGGAATGTAAGCTAGGAATTATGGAGAGTCACAAAATAAAACCAGCTAACCAAACCGGGCATGCTGGAAAGTTAATAACCGGTTCTCAGAGGGGATTTCTGTGGGAGGCTGTGTCCTGGGGACAGAGTGGGAGGCTGAGGCCTATCTTTAGCTGTGGTGACAATTAGTCAAAAGCCTCAGTGATGGCCGCGCTTTCCAAGACCTGGCAGGAGCCTTCCGAGGGCCATGGGCAGATACGGCCTCCCCACAGCCGGGCTGGGAGCCATGTGGGCAAGAGGGGCAGGCGAGCCTCATCCTCAGCGCAGGGCACCTCTGAAACGCTGGCGGGGTTCTAGGGCGGCGCCCCCCTGGAGGAAGGAAAGGAAGAGAGCTGGCCACTGCTCACAGCAATCCGGGTGCCTGGATCTTGCCATACGGCCTCACCGGCAGGAGTGCCAGCAGCCAGAATGTGCTCGGAGGGCAGCCAGAGTATTTATAGAACACAGAGACGTGGTCCCAAAGACAAACTGCCTCAATGTACACACAGCAGATGCCCCTTGTAGAGGGTCTCATCATAATCACAGCCCTGTCTTCCTCCCAGTCTGCATCCAGTTCACAGGCTGGAGCTCAGAGAAAGCGGTGCCTTCTGTGCGTGTGGAATTGGGTGGTTATCAGTGGTTTGAGGGTGAGGAGATCGTCAGCAGCCTCCCCTCTTCGCCTCTTGCCCCAGTGTCCTTGGCCGGAGAACTATTTAGAACATCCAAGGCTTCTCAGAGTGGGAGGGATTCATCACGTTGTGAAAACCCCACGGTTGAGGGTGGAATGGTGAATACGTCAGCCCTCTAATGTTCTGGCCAAGGATGCTAAATGTGTAGACAAACATAAAAAATGCCCGAGTGGCAACTTCTTTGTTCTCAGGATTTTAATGCCAAGGGCACTTGGCTCAGAGTAGAGAGATCTGGGCTCAAATCCTTACTTAGTAGCTGCGTGTCCTTGGGTAAGTGACTTGCCCTCTCTGGGCCCACGCTCCACAAATGCAAATACTGGTAGTAAGACTGACTTCCGGGAGCTGTGGCGGGACACAAGGGCTAGGGTGTGTGACTCGGGAGAAGGGTACGACAGTGGTGCCCTGGCTGGTGTCGGGACAACGTGAGGCATCTCGGCCTGTATTCCTGGAGGCTTCGCACGTGCTGGGAGGACGGGCCTCCGTGGGCTGGTGGCCATGACGTCTGGCTGGGTCGTGAGAACACTTGCCACAGTAAAGCCCAAACGCAGGTCAGGCTTTTAACATTCGGACGACAGAGCCAGCCTGCTTCCCCAGAGACAGACTTCCAGATCTTCCAAGAGCCTGCGGCCCCTTCCACCGGGTCCTGCTTTAGTGAGCTTGTTAGGTGAATGTCTCTTTTCTTTTGGGGGCTTTTATAGCTGCAGGGTTCCATGGGAAATATCTTAGCTAAAGATGGGCCTTAAGACACCCTGATGTTAGATCCGGGGAGGTGCCTTTTCTGAACACATTTTCCCCCTGGGCGTTGCTATTTTTAAGGCTCAGGCAGAATGTTCAAAGGGAGTCTCAGAGCTGCAACAAGCGAGGGGCTGATTTTCTCTGCGGAGGGATGGAAACTCTTGCTCCTTGTTTATTCCAACTGGAGTCCAGCCTTCCCTCCGAGTCTTCCCAGCAGGGAAATGGATTAGCATTTCTAAAGAATCACCCCTTTTGCCTGACCGCTCAGAAACCCGAGAAATGAGGGTGCACAGGGTTGGGGTGCGGGCTGGACGGGGGGTAGGGGAAGAGCCTGCTTGCTCTATGTTCACACCAGACTCCCGTTTTCTGTAAGGCCTTCAGTGGAATTTTCCATTATCTCAAAAATGAGATAAAAGCTCTGAAATTTGCTCCTTGTAAACAAAGAGGGTTTGGAATCACTTCATTATCTTTTCTTCCCCCTTCCTTTTTGCCCAAGTACCTTCAGGTGTAAGATAAACAATTTGAATTTGCACCTAGACGTTTCATCTCAAAGCTGTCAAAGAGAGTGTGCGCGCGCGCTCTCTCTCTCTCTCTCCCTCATTGTTGTGCCAGCTAAGGCAAAGATAACTGGTCTTACTAGAGATCGCACATTCAAGCCAGAGCCATTATTCGGGATGCCAGCAGGTGGAAAAGCCTCCGTCACAAAGTGAACCCCGCACACGGGCCACAGCCCACAGCCACGGGCTGTGTGCACCTGCTCTTGTGAGACAGGAAAAAAAGCTTAGTGATTGTCCATGGTAGCTGGAAGGAGGCAGCCAGGCAGGCTTTTCAATCAGATGGGTTCAGCTCTGGCCCTGAGGAGTTGTGCCCCTTGGACAACGTAAACCCCTACTTAACCCCTGAGTCCCAGTCTCCTCATCTGCGAAATGGGGTCAATGTCCACCTCATTCACACACATCAGGATTAGATCGAACAGCACGAGTTTGACTTTAGTGTTTCTGGGTCCTAAAGTGGTGCCTTTTCACTGTATAGATTGGCCTTTTGAAATGAATTTTTTTTTCTTTACTCAAATATTCTTTGATCCTGGGGGTTTAAATTTGGCCCCAAAATGTGGCTTTGGGAGGTATTGTAGATTTTAAAAATGGATTAAAAGTTTCAAATGAATGTGGATGACTTAGGCAGATGGGACATCCCGGGGGGGCCCCCTACAGGCCCCGCCACCCCCTAGGGTCTCTTGCCAGCATCATTTATAAACAGGTGGCCCTCAGCGGTCCGGGAGTCAGACCTCTGATCAGGACTTCTTCCCACACATTAAGGCCAATCCCCATTTAGTTGTCTACTCTCTAAGTGACTCATTTTACAATGAAGTTACAACCTGAGTGCTCAGGTCCTGAGGAAACCCAGGAAAGCCACTGGAATACCAGAGCACCCCACTCCATTTTCCAGGAGTCTTGGGGAGCCAATGATTCCATGGTTTCCAACTCCTAAGGCAAGAGCGGAAACTGAGGCAGAAGAGTAGCAAAATGATTTGCTTAATCCTGAAGATAATTCTGGTATCTTCCAGAAGCCCAGGGTTGCCTCCTATCCACTGGCCATGAGCCCACTGGGCTCCCTGCCCCCGCAGAGAGCAGGTGGAGGAGCACACCCACCTAAGCTCTCAGGCTAGCCCCTGCAGCTCACCTGTGTGGCTGGATGAGCTCTCGGCACCTGTCCAGCCCCCAATCAAAGGCAGAGTGCAAGGTGCTGGACGTCAGCTAGATGAGAAGTGGGCCAGCTCGCTGAGCAGTCTCTTAACAGACCCATCCAAATCTCTGGGGTTTTGGACTATACTCAGTATCTCAGGCACATGAGTTGACCTTGACCTCTTATCCCTGCTGACCTTGGTGCCTGGTCCCAGAGGTGGTGACATTAACCAGATAGCAAAACCTCCCAACTTCTCTCTCTCAAAGCCACCTTGCCTTTTCTGAGCTCCTTTCAGCTGGTGTAGTTCTTAGAGAAGGTAGCCCAGCTCTGCCTGGGGGGCTGTGATGGATTCTTGGCAGGGCAGTGGCTCTTAGGAGAAGGGGTTCATGAGGTGCCTTATGATCTGACCTCAGTTTACCCCTTGCCAGTCACCTGCTGCCCTCTCTGCTGTGGCTGAACCGAACTATTGACTGTTCCGCAAATGGGCTATCCTCCCTTTGTGCCAGGTCTTTATCAGCACAGTAACCTTTGCCGGGAACCCTCTTCCTCTGAAGCCCTTCCACCTCTGGCACCAGCTTCCACCTCCCAAGCCATAGACATATGACTTTTGGCCTGGTCTGAATCCAATCTGCTACCATCATCCCAATTTGCCCCCCAGGAACTGCCCTTCTATACGCTGAACCCATGAGGTTGGATGGGGTCAACGCCACTCCTTTTCCTGAACAATAAGTCAGGCCTGGACAGTCTGCCAATAAGAATCAGCCCTGAGACATTTGTTGGCTTTTCAACAAACTGTCTTTCTGCTGGGGTTGCTTAGGTAAAGCTGCTGGTGGCCATCCTTGCTTCCACTTTGGGAAAGGTTGCCTAGGAATGAAGCCAAACCAGGGGATATGAGAGTTGGGGAGAGACAGATGGTGAACAAGACTTTTGAGCCCCTGGATCCAGCCATGCCTGAAGCCTTTAGTTCCATCCACCAATAAATACCTCTTTTTGCTTGAATCACTTTGAGTGGGGTTTCTGTCACTTGTAGCCACAAGAGACCTGGCTGATTCACACAATTTCATCTGATTTGCTCCTTTGCATGTTCGGGGTACAGCTGGGGCATCATAACCACCTGTCCCTTCCCGCCCAATCCTGAAGCCACACAGCACCTCATGCATCTTCATGTCCCCATCACTTCACGCAGGGCCTCAGTGAAAGGGTGGGAGACAGCCATGGATGGAACTACTACTCAGTCTCCCACCGGGGCTGGTCCCCCCAGGTTTTCAGAAAGACTCACCTCCGTCTTATTCCGAGAGAGCATGCTGGAGTCAATTGGGCCCAGGGACATGTTTGGCAGGACAAGGTTGAGAACTTTCGCAGCAAAGACCTAGTGGGGAGGGGAAAACAGGGGGTGTGAGTTCGGTGGCATCCACGTCCAGCTCTGCCCACGGGACAGTTTACAATAAATTAAGGAAAGTGACGCCCAAGCTGAACATCAGCCAGGTTCGCTTCCCAAGGCTGAACAGCCCGGGACTCCCCTGCTCTGATTCAGACAGCCTCTACTTAGTCTGGCTCGGATCTGTGCTGTGGGTGAGCCGGGCGGGAGGTGGGCCGCCGTGGCTGACAGCAGGAATGCCATGTCTATTTTTTGCCTGCTCCGGATCCTGTGTGGCTGCCCTCCCTGCAGTCCCTCATCGCTTGTGGTTTGGAATTCTCTGCAGGAGCTGCCCAGCTGAGTTCTTAGGCACAAGTCACTTCTCTGGGGTTCCTAAAAATACACAGCAGGGGGGCACCTGGGTGGCTCAGTCGTTAAGCGTCTGCCTTCGGCTCAGGTCATGATCCCAGGTTCCTGGGATCGAGTCCCACATCGGGCTCCCTCCTCGGCGGGAAGCCTGCTTCTCCCTCTCCCACTCCCCCTGCTTGTGTTCCCTCTCTCGCTGTGTCTCTCTCTGTCAAATAAATAAATAAAATCTTAAAAAAAAAAAAAAATACACAGCAGGAACAGAATCACCCAGATCACCTGTGAAGTGGGGGAGCTCGGAAGACCCCAGAGGAGCCTGCTTTGATCGGAAAGAATCTGTGGATTGCCTTGGTTTCTCTTGGAGGGAAACAGAAATAGTCACCAGTCTGATCAGGAGATGTGTGGCAGAGGGAAAGAGACCTGATCTGATCCCTGGCTGTGCAATCGTGAGCACTTGGGCACAAGATCTGAACATAGTGGAGCCTCTGTTTCCTTAGCTGCCAGTGGGGACTTTGGCACTCCCCCTGAGGGCCACTCTGTAAGCTGGCACACAGTAGGTACTTAATCCATGCTCCTTGAACTTGAGCCCGATGCAGGAACAAGCCTCGTCTCCCCACCCCGTCTCTCCAGCAGGATCTGGTGTTTGCCCAGGAACAGTGTGAGCCTGGATCTCACACTTTTGCCTGCAGAGGGGGGCTGTTCTCGTTTCTGCACTGGGCACAGACACTCAGGGGTGAGAGATGCTATTTTACGAGTGAGCTGTGACACGCTGAAATTAGAATCACATGGAAGATGGCAAGTGGTGAATTCTCGGTCTGTGTGGAAGGCGCACATCACAGAGCTGAGAGTGAGAGGTGATGTCCCCTCGGTACCCTCGGAGGGGGCGAGGGCACTAACATCTACCAAGTGACAATCTTTGGTGTGTGGCATAGAGCTGTAGGCGCCCGGTCTTTTTATCTTGACACAGATGCCGTGAGGTGGGGGTTCATCCTCATTGAACAGACAAGGAAACGGGGCCCGGCCGTTTCTGAACGGGGGCAAGGGTCTGGGCGAGACTGCGCTTTCCTCTCATGCCACTGGCCTTGCTCACTCTCTCTCCGTATGAGTGTAAGTGGGGGCCTCCACTTTCCTGTGGATGACCACACACGGCGGCCACTGAGGCTCTCTGCAGAGACATTGCTGTACGCCCCCCCACCAACCCCCTTGGCACTCAGAGCTATAAAATGTCCTGTGTCCTCGGGCTGTACAAACAGGATGTCACCTCACACCACTGTCTCTCAGACAGGGAGATCAGGCCAGGGACCAGGCCAGGGATCAGGCAGAGAAGAAAAAAGCACTTTGCTCCTGAAGGAACACAGGTGCATCAAGCCACTCTGAGATCTACATGGTCAGCTCTTCATGCTTCAGGCAAGGATGGGAGCTCCCTGCCTTGAAGACCAGCCTTGCTCCCTGCACCCCACGCCCTGCGGTCCAAGCCAGCAAACCCCATGCACGTCAACTCGCTGCCGTCGACGGGCCAGGCACCACGCCAAGTCCTAAGCTGACTTGTGACGTCTAGCATAGAAATAGAAGGGAATCCAACTTGGAGCACTGGGGAAGGGCCTGGACTCGGCCACACAGTCTGCGGCCTCATGGGATGGACAGGACCTGTGGGGTGGGATCGAGTCAAGGCGGGGTCGTGGGCCAGCCCCACAGACGAGCACAGGACCGGGACGGCTCGGAGTTCGGGCAGCGCTGACAAAGGAAAGGGTTTGGGTGCTTCCAAAGGTCTATGAACTCCAGGAATTGGAGGTTCCTCTGGGAACCTGAGCTGGGATCTGTGCTTTTAAAGGTTAAAGAAAAAGTTTAAATGAAGAGAAAATATAGCAGATGAGGTGCGCATTGCCACACATGGTGGGGAGCTAAAGCGCTGTGCCCTGTGGCCCCCACTGGGCTCTGACGGCATCGGGAGCGCGGCCTCTGTGGGACTTGTTTCTTCCAGTGGGACTGGCCCAAGGGCGACATTGTTAGGGAAGAACTTAATGTGTAGCCCAAAGCTTGCACAACGGGCTTCTAGACCTCTTGCCGTCCTCAGTGACTCTTGCCACGGCTCCCTCACCGGGCCTGAGGGCGGACGGTTGACCGTGTGTGGCCCTGCCATGCCTCGGAATCACCAGACACGTTTGGCCTGTGTGCCCGTCTGGTCTGGCCCAGTCTGCTTGAGGACACCGCTGTTTTTCTACCCTTCAGTTTCCTACCCATTCCCAGATTAGATGGCCTATGAGCTCCGCAGCCCCGCTGGCCGACAGAGAAGTGAAGGAGGGAGCCCACACAGCATCCATGCCAGCGCCTTAAGCCCACCACCTGATTCCTTGTTTGCCAACAATTTATGTTTGTGGCCATCACCTGATTCTGCGCGGCCCCAGCCCACAGGGGCAGGCCAGTGGTGAGGAGACAGACTTACCTTCATCTTTGAATCTATGCTCCTGCCATTGGTGCTTCTTAAACCAAAACATTTATGCCCCAAAGTTGCCAAGACCCCCATTTCCAGGAGAAGATGCTGACGGTTTAGGTTTGACAAGGACCAGAAAAGGCAGCGCGGTGGCTCGCACTGCCCTTGCTCTGGATTAATAGGGCTGAGGGAGGGGACCAGAGGGCCAGGAAGGACTTCACCTGCTGGAGAGGAGTACTGTCCTCTCTCCAAGAGAACACTTCACTTTCTCTTAACAGAGGAGCTTTCTGCAGCTAAAGGAAGCTTTTAGGAAAAGAGTCTTGGAGGAAAAATAAAAGAGGAGGGCCGTTTCTGGAGAAGTATTTCCTTTGTACAAAATGAACAATGCCCGGGGTGCCTGGGTGGCTCAGTCAGTTAAGCGTCTGCCTTCAGCTCAGGTCATGATCCCGGGGTCCTGGGATTGAGCCCCAGGTCGGGCTCCCTACTCAAAGGGGGGTCTGCTTCTCTCTCTCCCTCTGCCCCGCCCTCTCCTCCCCTTTACCACACTCGTGCTCTCTCTCAAATAAATAAATAAAATCTTAAAAACAAAACAAAACACAACAAAACAAACAAAAATCCCCAAATGAACAATGGCAGGGTCTGGTCTCTGAAGGAGACTAACCAGTTACGGGCAGATCAGTCGGTGGCCGTGCCTCCCCCTTCCGAGTCCAGTGGGCCAAGCGGTGGGGAGACTGCTCCCTCCCACAGCTGCCAAAGGCCTTTTCCCCAAAGAACAAGTAGGAGGAGCCAGGGCAAGGGCACACGGGGCTCAGGACGGGAGGTGGCCGGTGGCGGCCTGGATGTGACTGGCTGTGTGCCCCCCACAAGGACTCACGGGGCGGCAGCTACTCTTACTCCCACAAGGGGGCCGGCACTGGTGCGTCCAGGATGGGCGAATGCGCCGAAAAGGACCAGCTCACGACAGGACGACTCCAGTGCCCGAGCAACAAGAGTCAGTGACTCGGTCACCAACACAGATGAGGGGGCAGACCTCCAGGAAGGCAGGCTGAGACACTGTGGCCTTCTCTCTCTTCAGCCTGGTTATGCCTTGGCACTCAACTCTGCCCGACGTCACCCCGAGAACAGAAGGGTCTTGGTGCTAAGAGATTGCTAAACCCTGGGTGTGAGTTTGCACCAGGGAGAGTCCGTGGAGAGGCCCGACACACCATTCACGGCACAGGCCTACGGAGGGAAAATTGTGAGGGAGACTTCTTGACTTCAGGGATTCCCTTGAAGCGATTTGTGGCACCCTGCCTTCCCAGGAAGACAGCACTGTTGTTGGAACCTTCTGGTCCTTCCATCCAGTGAGCACACTGGCGGTGGGCACGGCACCCCCACCCGGCCCTCTGCCTTCCTGATAGTCCGTGGCCTCCCTGCTCTAAGTGTGGTCCTTGGACCAGGAGCACCCGCAGCACCGCAGCTCCTGGGGACTCTGGCCTATTGGATCAAGGGCTGCATTGTCACCGGACCCCAGGGCATTCTTGTGGGCTGTGAAGGTTGATGGGCGGCCATCACAAATGCCTCTTCCCAGGACCCACCCTGAAAGGTTCTGATGGAATTAGTCTGAGGTGGGGCCCTGGCGTCAATAGGTTTGTTTTTTTTTTTAAGCTCCCTGGGTGATTCCAGCGTTCAGTCAGAGCAGAGAAAGTGCTCCTGTCCCATCATGGTTTGGACAGGGTTGGGGGTGGCACACAGATATCTCTGAAGGGCATGCTGCCCTTTTGAAGGAGCCACGATAAAACTGTTTGGACGGCCCTGACCCTCAGCCCTTTTTCTAAAGCTGCACGGTCAGTTTCACACCACATTTCTAACAAGACGCAACTGGGTAAAGGCAAATCTTTTGATGACAATAATGTGGCTTAAAAAAAAAAAAAAAAGAATTAGGTGATTAGCCTCTTCCCCACAAAAAAATCCAAGAAGGTTGCAGGGGCAGGATGCTTGGAACAGTTGCAAAAGATACTCCCTTTCCCTGCTGTTCTTTCAGGGGTTGTTTATTCTTTTAGCCTAAAGGCTAACGGGGGAGGAAAGGGTGAGGCAGGGCAAAATGAACCGAGCAGGGGCAGCAGGTTGATTGGTGTGATGCAGAGAGCCAGAAGGGCTGAGAAGGGGGCATGAAGTAAGGAAGGGCCATGTAGTAAGGAAAGAGAGGGGCTGGAAAGGGCCTGACAGAGCCCACACTCTGAGGATCCATTTTGTTCAGGCTCCTAGGTGGCTGCCGCTGCGTCCCACCATGATGCCCACCAGCCGGGAGAGCCCCCCATCTACCTCCAAGGGAAGGTAAAAGAAGCCAGCAGAGGTACTAGGGAGGGGTGCTGCTCACCCATAAAGAAGTTGGAATCGAAGAGAATAACCTCGTCGCCAGTTCCTTCAGTCTTTTCAGATAATCCTGCAGGAGTGTGGAGAGAGCCTCAGGTCTAGCTCCGGGAAGGGGCGACCCCGGACAGCCCCCCTTGAGGTGCGATCTCCCCCACAAATCATGACCCCCTCAGGCTAAGTCAGGTTTGTGCCACCCAGTGGTGCTGACTCAGCAGGGACCCCAGGTCTTACCACCGGAGGATAATTTGGGGGCAAAGACCTACAGCTAATGGGCCCAAAGTTGCCAGCCCCCAGCCCCAGAAAGAGAAGACTGAGAGCCAGGCAAATTTGGATTCAAACTCTGGTTCTGAATCACCAAGAAGGTCTATGGTCCTCAGTTTCTTCATCTCTCAAATGGGGACAATGAAACAGACCTCGAAGCGTTGCTGGAGAGGTTACCTGAGACCTGGTTCCCAGAGAGCTCCTCCCTAACTGCCCTTCTGGCTTCTGGCCCCAGGAGAAACTCAAAAATACTCCTTGGCTGACTGAAGAGAGAGCACCTGCTGATGTTTTTCAGAGTGAAGGTTTCAGGAAAAGTGTGACCTGCAGCTTTGCAACAAACGTCACGGTCACAGACAGAACCCCAAACTATTGCACCCCCAAAAAAGGACAACTCTCCCAGAAGTGAGGCCCACCTCCCCATGAGCAAGGGACTAGAGTGTGTCACCGGCCCTTGACATGCCCTTGGGGCGTTCCTGGATGAAGTGCGGCGCCCATCACTTTAAATACTAGTGACTTGCACAAATGCCTCTATTGATCCAAAAGGTTTTAATGGCTCCCTAAGATCATTTTTAAGCCTCTGCCACTGAAAGACTTGACATGAGGGAGGGAATTATAATCGCTATCTTCAAAAGTGGCTCCGGCAAGCTGACTGGTGCGAAAGAGGGCCAGAACGCCAGGCCTTCTATGAGAGTGACATCCGTGCAAGGGTCAGCCCAGAATTTGTTGGTGGCGGAGGAATGCACCCTCAGGCCAGCTGGGACTAGAAAGTGCCTTGTGCCTTTCCCGTAAGCAGAGCTGGGGAGGAGGCAGCCGGCGCTCCCTGCTGTCTGCCCCGTGCCTGACGCATCGCAGGGGCTCCCCAAAGATGTGTTGGAGAGACGACTCGTTCCTTGAATGCCAAGCGTCTAGAAGTCTGAACCCCCCAGCTCCGACGGGGCAGGCACCTGCAGGACAGAGGTAACACCCCCCCCCCACCCCGGCCCCAGGCACATCACAGCTGCCAGATTCACGGGCCAGTTCAGGACAGTAGTTTAAGTCCTGGTCCCCAATTCTAACTTTACAGCAAGTGTGAAAGAGTGGCAATTTCCCCTGCTGCCTCCTGTTTCCCCTCCGCCCCCAGCCCCCAGATTGTCCCCAGGGCCTTCTGGAGCCCAGTGACTACAAACATGAGAATGCGCTCAAGTCAAGCAAAGCTGACGGCAGGCATGCTTTGGGGTGAAAGGGAGCATCCTGCCTTGCTCGCCGGCCAGGGCTGGGGCACACGCTGACCTTGAGCAAGACAACTGGCCTCATGTTCTCTTCTGTGAATTGGGAATGACTTTCTCTCCTTACTGGGTGGTGGTGGAAAGGAACTGAGATGGGGAGGGTCATGCACCGAGGGCCAGGTTGATGGGGAGTGGAAGCATCTGGAAGTGCTGGGCAGGCTCCTGCATCCCTGACCCTGGATCCCAGGGGACAACCTCCAGGCAAGGGGCAAAGAAGATCATTTAGAAGATTACCCTCCTGGCAGGCTGAGCCCCTGCCCTGACCCCAGGCACTGCCCAGGGGGAATTCGGGTGTTCCTCATCACCCCCGCCTGGAAAAGTGAGTGGCTCTGCAACCTGTCCCCAAGTCCTGCAGGCTAGCCCAGGGCAAGGCCAAGTGAGGACACCCAAGTCTAACTCACACATCCTACTAGCTGGGCAGCCAAGGGTTTCTCCTCTGTTCCCCGGGAATGACTCTAGCCCTGCTGCCTGCAGGGTGTGGGACATGGAGATAATCCCCAGGAAATGGCCTCATAAGCAGCTGAGGCTTGTTCTGATACACTGGATACTGTTTCCAAATCTCCTGCTGTCCCTTCCCTTGTGCAATCACATTCTAATTACACAGACAGTGTTTTGGGGGCCAGAAGCCTCTGTCCTCCTTGTCTGTTCTCCAGGCTAAATATACCCCAGCTTGTTGAAAAAAGAGCATGGAGGTAAGACCAGATGTGTGCAGGTCTGGCAGGGTGTGTGTGGGGCGGTGCGGTCTGGCAGGGGGATCGGTGTTCCCACATTCCAGGGGGTGGGGGCTGTCCCCTTCCACGTGCCTGTCTATACTCAAAGACTCGGGTGCCTCATTGCTGCCCACTTTGATGATTTGGGGAATCTCTCCAGCAGGAGTTTGTTGCCATGAAACAAATCGTTGGTACAGTCCACGGGCTGAGCTCCGGGAGAGGAGGCACGAGGCCAGGACTCGGCTTTGTGCTCTGTCGCTTGGCCCCGGGAAGGCCCCCTCCTCCATCTCCACTCTCTCAGGTGGGGTTGGTCTCTGGAAAGCCGTCCATCTCGGAGGTCTGTCACGGAGACCTCACCTAATCCAGGACCTATCCTGAACTATTCCTGTTAATCCTGATGGGATGAACTATTCCTGATAATCCTGAAGGAGCCACAAGAGTAAAACAGCCAAATTAAAGCCAAATCCACAAAAACGAACAAGCCAGCCAAAAAAACAAGGTCAGCGGAAAGCACAGAGAGGGTACTCTCGTTTGTGTAAAACACAGGAACAAATGGAGCGCGCCCATGCGTCCCAGTGGATGGAGACTCGGGCCCCGCCTCCACTGGGCAGAGAGACTGCCTGCTGTCTATCCCCTCTTCATCTTTCAGAGTTTGAACTCTGCGAATGTACTATTCTAATGATGTTTAAATTTTACACAAGGTTCTATGAGACACTTTCAGGAAGGCTGTCACGCGAGACTAGATGTGCGCAGGGTAATCAAGTCAGCCGGGGGCGGGGAGGCAAATGAATCAGAGACTCTGTCAGTCAAAATCGCCCAAGACCCAGGGGCAGCAACAGATTTCATGGTGGGGAGGATGTGTCCTCAGGTCTGGGGGCAACAGGAAATCCAATCTGTCTTGGTTAACAAGAGGAGACCCGCACCCCCAGGGATGGCTGGTTCCTGATTTGACAAGGTGATCTATTAGCGCAGGGCTCCGGGAGGTCACGCTGGCAGCCTCGCCTGCAAGTTCCACTTCTGCTAGCGACTCTGAGGCGGAGCCTTGTGGCCCAGCTCTGGGCCCTGCTGCCATGACCCCCTTGTGCATTTTATCTGGAAAGCCCCACGGTCGCTGGCTGGTCTCTAACGGAGAATGCCCATGGCAGAAAATACCTATCTTCTGTGGGGAAACATCCTAGATGGAGAGCAGACAGCCCTGGATTCAGATCAATCACTCAAGTTGTGTGATCCTCGCGAGTCACTCGTCCTGAGCAAGCCTCAGTGTTCCCATTCACAAAACAAGGGCACAGCCTCTCCCGAGGGCGATAACACACAGGAAAGCTGGGCACATGCTTGGTGCTCACTGAACTGAGTAAATCTTCCTGAATCAGAGCACATGGGTGCCATGAGAATTCCCCTCTCCGCTGTGACCCTGGTCTTGCTTGTTCTACTTGGAAAAGAACCCTCGATTTGAGTGATTTGGCCTCATGCTATATAATCACAGTCATGATGGGAGCCGTCCAGGAGGTCACGCATCCTCTTGCACATGTCAATGACTATGAAGTAGCCCGTCTGTGCATTACCTATGGTTCTGGTTTCATCATCTGTCCTCCCACACAGCCCTGAAATTTACTAATGATACTTGATTTCAATAAGTCAGTGGTGATTTGCCTTCAAATGGGGTAAAATTCAAAGAAGCTAGTATTTCTATGCTTCTGCAAATTAAGTAAATCATTGTTCTCTGGTTAAACTATCAGGTACTTCTGGGTTTCTCTCTTGCTCAGCCTGTCTCCATTTCAAATTGGTGACATCTCTCTATCTAAAGGAAAGCCTCTACACAGGACCTGCCCACCCATCTCTGGCGTGGGCTGGAGGAAACACTTCGAAGACATTTTTATAAGGTTTCATTCCCTGTCCTATGCTCCCCTATTTGGGTCCTCAGGAGAATACTGGAAGCATCAGAGCTAAGGCAATTATTTAAATGTCCTGCCGTCGTGTGACGGTGAGGCCAGGGAAAGGGGGGTAAGCCGTGGGCTGATGGCTACCCAGTTCCCCATGGCCCCATGACCCCCACCTCACCCTTTGAGTCCTTTGAGAGTCCTGACAACTGGCTCAGACAGCAGCCCCACCTGGCATTGGCATAAGATTAACCTTTCCCTGGGGATCCATGGGGTTGGAATTCTCCACTCTCATTCAGTTATGCACTCTCTTAAACCCCATGCGCCTAAAGGATGGGTCCCTAGCATTCACAACCCACGTTCACAACAAGCAGTCCTGTGATGCCATGCTTTCATCTCCTTTCTCAGAGAGAAAGCACCTGTTCTGCTCCTAGGTAGTACAGCTGACCCTTGAACAATTCGAGGGCTAGGGGTGCCGAACCCCCGCCCAGTTGAAAACCATATATAACGTTGACTCCCCCCCCAAACCCAACTACTAATAGCCTACTGTTGACTGGAAACCTTACTGAGAATATAAACAGTTGGTTAACACATATTTTGTTTGTTGTACGCATCATACATTATATTCTTACGATAAAATAAACTAAAGAAATAGTTATTAAGAAAATCATAAGGAGGGGCGCCTTGGGTGGCTCAGTCAGTTAAGCGTCTGCCTTTGGCTCAGGTCATGATCCCAGGGTCCTGGGATCCAGCCCTGCATCAGACTCCCTGCTCGGCGGGGAGCCTGCTTCTCCCTCTCCCTCTGCCCCTCCCCCTTGCTTGTGCGTGCGCTCTCTCTCTGTCAAATAAATAAAATCATTTAAAAAAGAGAGAAAGAAAATCATAAGGAAGAGAAAATATATTTACAGCACTATGAAATCCACGTACAAGTAGGCTCATTGTAGTTCATACCTGTGCTCATTTGCCGTGTCCAAGGAGCTCGAAGTCCCAGAGCCAAGAGGATGGACACGCATGCCACTGCCTACCAGTATAACCGGGACAACAAAATGATGGCTAAAACAAGGGGATGCATCCCTAGAGTCAGAGGGAAAAGTGCTCTGGGCCAGAGCAGAGCAGAGCTGCCGTGATTTCGCCCCTATGTCACCGTTAGAAATTGCCTGCAGTTCCACTCCCTGGGCACTTTTGGTTCAAGTTGGCAAACATTCAATGAAAATCAGCCCAACCCTGAACACAGATTGTTAACAAAGGTTATTTTGCTGGATTCCTAACCCGTGTCACCTTTTCCCTGTTTAACCTCCACCAATAAAACATGCACAGACAGGAAATCATTCTTCTTTCATCTCTAAGGAACAAAACACACCTGACTTTAGAAATTATGGAACCCCAGTGGCAACAATGTTTGATATTTGTCCAAACCTTCACACAGTAATGCATGAAAGTCCAAAAACGGACTTTGACCCTTTCCCCCAGACTCTAGCTATAAAAGGATGTCCTGGTGGACACCCCAGGTCCCAGGCACTGCAGGACTCGCCCAGAACCGGAAGTCCGTTTACCTTGAAAGTTGTTGCAGACTCAGGACTGGCAAGAACCAAAGGCGAAATGAGGACCATGCCGGAGAAGTGGCTTGGCCTCTCCACGGCCGTGAGGATAGCGATGGCACCTCCCTGCAAAGCAAAAACAGGCCAGGGTTGCTGGGTGCCGGCTTCTGCCAGCACACGTATTTCTAATAGGCACCATCAACGCACTCCTCCGAGCTGCAGGCCTGGCCCGGAGCCCTGGGGAGGTCTACCTTGGAATAGACACCATGGAATGTTGGATAAACTGGATCTGCAATTATTTTATTACACATGTTTTTTTTTTTCTCTGGGTTTTCCAAGAGCAAACATTTCAGAGAGATATAAATAAGGTTCCTGCTTGTGGGCTGCAAGTTAAACAACACATTCCTACTTCATTTCAAGCCAAAAGCTGGCAGACCCCCAATGCATCCATTCCGTCAGCCTTAATATGAGATTTTTGTTTTTGTAATCGGATTATAAGAAGAGATCACTCTACTTTTTTTTTTTTTTCCCCCTGGTTCGGTCAATGTCCCAGAAATTTCGGTTCCAAGAAAAATACTTAGTGAGCATGGATGGTGCTAGAAGCATGAGGCCTTGATTGGGGGCCTGAAGCTGAGGGTCGTTGGAAGCCGGTGTTGAAATCACAAAGGCTTACAGAGGCCGGGCAGGTAAGAGAAACACAGGAAGCAAGACAGGCTGCGATAAAGGGGGCGGAAGCCCTGCCCCAGAGTGAAAAGTCCCCCGCTGCACCCCACCTTCACATTTCATCAGTTCAAAATTCTCTGCCAGCCAACCTGTCAGGCTGTCCGGGGGTAGATGTGCCACCAATTTGCAGGTCGAGGATTTAAAGATTACACTTGGTTGATTCTTAGGGTATCGTATACATTTAAAAGGTGGAAAAGATTTTGAATGACTTTTAAGGAATTGTTTCCCTGGGAGAGACTATACCCCCAGTTCCCATTTGTACTGTACAAGCGGGAGCAAGCACCCAGGGTTTGGGCACTTTCCCTGGGCTTCTCGCTGACTGAAAGCCATCCCCACTCTGAGAAATGGCTCTGCGGGGAGAAGTGCCCTTGGGAGCCTCACTATGAAATGGCACCGAGGGGCTAACAGAACTTAAAAAAAAAAGATTGGTTTCCTAAGAGGCCCTGCACCGGAGGTCCTCAGGAAGGACAGGCAGGCAGCCTCCTGGTGCCTTGGGCCCCGACGGGAAGCCCCCTCTGGGGCTGTCTCCAGGACGCTGAACCTGGCTTGTCTCGAGCACTAAAGTGCCCGGGAACTCCAAGTGCAGGGCACGCAGTGGGGGGGGTGTCAGCAAGGCAGAGAGCAGATGGGGTGGGGAGCCCCTCTCCTTCATCACGGGGTTCTCACGCCTCCTACCCACAGTGAGGCTGGGACCGGGCTTGATTTGGGCAGGGTCTTCGGTGGTCTACTTACCATGGAGTGGCCCAGAAGGAAGACAGGAAGCCCTGGGTAGTTTTTCTGCATGGTATCCACATGCTGTAACACGTCCCTGATGAAAACTTGGAAGTCAGACACTACCATCCTGTCTCCTTCGCTCTGTCCGTGGCCAACTGGAAGGGACGGGAGATGAGAGACCTTCAGTTACCGGGAGGCCGTCTGCTACGCAAGCTCAGTGGTTTCCCCGCCGCAGTTACCCGCCACTCTTGACTGAGGACCCGAATGTATCATCCCATGGAATCCTCTCTTTCCAACCACTGTCCCTCGTGGGAATTCTCTTCCCGTTTTACAGCTTCGGAAGTCGAAGCACAGACTGGTTAAGGAGCTTGCCCAAGACCACACAGCCGGGAAGTGGTAAGCCAGGATGTAAACGTTGCAAAGCCTGTCCACGCAGCCAGGATGCTTTCCTTGTGGCTGTTTCCAAGGAAGAAAGGACAGGTGCACAGAGTCTCACCAGGCCTGATTTTCTACCAAGTGGCCGGGAGTGAAATTGACAGGACTCAGAATTTTCTGGGGGTTTTCCCAGCTCCTTAATCCTCACGGTTGTATTTCTTTTTGTTTGTTTGTTTGTTTGGGTTTTTTGGGGTTTTTTTTTTTTTGCCTTTCACCAGGTACAGTGTTGCATCCTGTCACCTCACTTTACAGCTTTCAGTGATGACAATCTGACAAACACACAATGAGATAAAATAGTCAAGTGTGTTTGCCAGAAGTCTCAACGAAGCTGTGTTAAAACTAGGTCACAGCGTATTCCTCCTGGATTTTATAATCTGTTGCATTTCTGTGCTGTTCATTTCCCCTTGTTCTTTTCTTAGGGTCTCTCCACGTTTTCCCTTTCTGAAGGACATCAGTCACTATAGAAACAGTGTGCTGGCGGCTGCAGCTTCCTTATTCAGGCTGCAAGCAGCTCACGCGACTGTTTGAAAATCACAAAAAAGAAAGAGCTCCCAGAGAAGAGGGGCCACGCAGCCAGGGTGTCTGCCCAAACTCTTCCTGCCACCTCTGCGGTGTGTGTGTGTGGGGGGGGGGAGATGTCACGGGAATAATGATGGCAACACTCATTTCACAGATAGAAAGGGTAAGGATTTACTGCCTAGAACTGACAGGCTGCCCGCACCTCAAATTCAGGTCGTTGGGCAGAGGGCAAGCTCCAGTTTCCTACTATCCTGCTGCCCGCCATGCGCCCCGCCCCCGCCCTGCCACCTCTCTGACCGTCACATGGTGCCCGGTGCCCACCAGCTGTCACCTTCTCAATGGCACCCTCTGCTCCCTCGACCCCTGAGGGTTTTTTTCCCTCCTTAAATTTATTTTTATTTTTCTATTGTGGTAAAATATACATAACACCAAATTTACCATCTCAACTACTTTTCAGCATTGAGTACATTCACGGTGCTGTGCTGTTAACCACCACCATCCACGTCCAGAACTTTCCCGAACTGAAACTCCATACTCCTTGTTATGGTCTGAATTGTGTCCCCAACCACCCCCAAATTCTTACGTTGAAGTCCGAGACCCTGTAGCTCAGAATGGGACTGCATTTGGAGATAGGGCCCTCAAAGAAGTGATTTAATTAAAATGAGGCCATTCTGGTGGGTCTTAACCCTATCCCACTGCTGTCCTTATAGGCGGAGGAGATTAGGACACAGGGATATCAAGGGCATGTGCACAGGGGAAAGACCACGTGAGGACACAGAAGGTAGCCATCTGCAAGCCAAGGAGAGAGGACTCGGAAGAAACCAGCCCTGCCGAAACCTCAATCTTGGGCTTCCAGCCTCCAGATGTTCGAGAAAATAAATGTCTGTTGTACAAGCTGCCCCATCTATGGTGCTTTGTCACGGCAGCTAGAGCGGCCTGATACACCCATTCCACAATAATTCCCAGTTCTCCCTGCCCCCTATCCCTAGAATATAGTTCAGTAATGATATGCCAGAGTCTTGTGTTTAAAGTTCAAGTTATTGCAAATATGTCATAATTATTTCCTCTGTGTGCTTATGTTACTAATTTGATATATAATTGGATTTATTAATTTCAAAATAAATTTGTTTCCAGCTATAAGTTTTGGTTTTCAGTTTTCTTTTCTGAATAGATACACATTGACCTGGTACAACAGTTAGAAATTTATAAAAAGATTCATCCAATGAAGTCTTCTTTTTTTTTTTTTTAAGATTTTATTTATTTATTTGACAGAGAGAGACACAGCGAGAGAGGGAACACAAGCAGGGGGAGTGGGAGAGGGAGAAGCAGGCTTCCCGCCCAAGCAGGGAGCCCAATGTGGGGCTCGATCCCAGGACCCTGGGATCATGACCTGAGCCGAAGGCAGACGCCTAACGACTGAGCCACCCAGGCACCCCTGAAGTCTTACTTCTATGCCTACCTACTCTACCTCTCCTCTCTTGCTCCCTATAGTTAACCATTTTAATTATTTTCTGGTTTTCTCTCGAAGCATTTCTTTTTTGCAAAAATACGTTGCAATGCGTGGTATCCCTTTGCGTGAGTGAATGGAAGTTTCTGCAAGCAGTCTCTCGTTGAAAATTGTGTGCTAGCCAATCTCTTGTTTATTAAACAGCTGGCTATAATAAATAGCCTGGGGGTGTTCTAATTCACCTTGGTGAAGGGGTGCCCTCGGGGTAATGTCTAGATGCCGATTGCTTGGTTGAAAGGTATGTGCCCCTCTCACTTAGGTAGTTTCTGCCAAATTCCCCTCCACGTGGGATATCTGGTCTTGACTTGATCACCCAGGTATGGGAGAAGGCCGTCTCTCTCAGCCTTACCAACAAAGCGTGTCGACTGGCGTTTGGGTTTTTACCCATAAGATAGGGGAGAAAGCATAGTTTGAACATCTCATTCTTCAAGAACCAGCTGTATTTCTTTTGTGGTGAACTGAGAATTCATGTCTTTGCTTATTTTTTTCTGTCTTGCATTTTGTCTTGATATTTAAGAGCTTCTTCTATATTAGTTGGTCTTTTGTCCTTTAACTTCATTTATGTTGTGTTTAGCTGTGCAGGCGATTCTTATTTTTAAATAGCCAAATAATAAATCCTTTCTTTTTATGGCTTCTGATTTTTTTTTTAATTTTTATTTATTTATTTATTTATTTGACAGAGAGAGGCACAGAGAGAGAGGGAACATAAGCAGGGGGAGTGGGAGAAGGAGAAGCAGGCTTCCCGCCGAGCAGGGAGCCCGATGCGGGACTCGATCCCAGGACCCTGAGATCATGACCCGAGCCGAAGGCAGACGACCAACAACTGAGCCACCCAGGTGCCCCGGCTTCTGAATTTTGATTCTTGGTTATAAAGGCTTTCTCCACTTCAGGGTTCTAAAGGGTGTCGTCAGTCATACATTGTGAGTTCTTGTATGGTTTCATTTCTTTTTTTTGTGGTAACATGTACATGCATCGCTTATATATAAACTATATGCATCGCTTCGAAGCATCCAGCTCAGTGGCCTGAAGGACACTGACAATATTGTGCAACCATCACTTCTATTGAGTTGCAAAATGCAGATGGGTCTTAATTGTCTTAACAAAAGTCCTGAAAAAGTCCTTCATTACTTCACTGAATTGTGAGGTCATCCTTGTCATATGCGACAGTTCCCATTTTCACTCGAATCTAGTCTATTTCTGGACTTCTGCTCAGTCCGCTTATTTGGGAGTTAGCTCCTGTTATTAAGCATTACAGTATCTGCCTATCCTTTCTACAGATTACATGCAGGAGGCCCCGGGCACTCCCCCAGCTCACCCTTGTTCCTGTCCGTGGCTCCCATTCTCTGGCTCTCCTCCGAGTGTAGATGTCTCCTAGCTACACAGTCTCTGGCTCCTGGCTCTTTCCAGAGCTGCAGATCCATCTTGCCAGCTCCTGGTCCGAAAGATTTCCGATTGTCCCGTGGCTCCTAAAACTGCTTGCAGACCGGCTCTCCTCCTGGCTTCCACATGGTGCTCCATAGCCCCATCGTCTTTCCAAATCATTCAGGCCCAAACAGCACTGTTGTCTTTGACTTTAATTCTATCCCTACAGCTAGCTAATCCCCGATTCCTTCTGGATTTCCAGAGGCACAGCCTCCTGAATCGGTCGCTTGCGCGGGGGAGGGGGAGGCCCCTTCTGGGTTTCACCAGCCACGGCCTCCTGACTAGCCTCCCTGCCCACCGCAAGCTCTCCCAGCTCTAACTGGCTCTGCACTGCCCTGCTCTGCTTCTGGAAGCTGCTCTGATCCTGCAGTGGCCAGACGTCCCCCACTTTCCAGAACTCGGTCTGCACATTCCAGCCCAGGATTCGGGGCTTCCATTAAAGGCTCCAACACGTCCCTCTGCCTCAAGAGAAACATTCCTATAGCCCCACTGATACCCCCCTGCTCACTGTTCCTCAGAGCACACCCATACCTCCTGCCTCGCGCCTCTCCGGGAACAGCCAGCCCCTCTGCGGCGGAGCCCTCATTCCTGCGCCAGGCCAGGAGCAAAGCCCTTTAAGACCAGGCACCAATCCTATCACTTCCATGAAGTCAGCTGTGATCCCCTGGACGCAGGTGTGATTTTTCCCTTCCCCCAAAGCACTGCTTGTCTTTGTCACACGTGAGTTGATGAGACTTTCCCTTCTTTCTCTCCTCCAGCACCATCCCTCCCCCATGCCCTGAGGATCCCTGGAGCCAGGGTGACAGACAAAAGCTTCAATGAGTGCCCCCTCCCCCCCACTGTACTGTGCAGTGGAGGATTCTAAGGCGAGTCTGGCTGGACTGGGCAGAAGAGAGTGCTGTGCATGATTAGTGATGTCTGCTATGGACACGAACTAAGGAGGAAGTTCAGTGCGCATGTACCCCATATTCACCAGGCTGTCCTGGCGAGCAAGGATCCCATTTTACTCATCTGCACTTGCCTCAGGGCTCTGTGCACAGACCTGGCAGAGGGTAGGTGCTTGATTAATGCCTGTTGAAATGAATTATAGGCAGTATTTCCATAATGGCCACACATCAAAGAGATTTAACTCCAGGACTCCGGCTACAGTGGACGTGATACATTTCCTTTCCCACCATGTAGACGGAGCCTCCTGAGCAACAGTTTGCACATGCAACTCAGATTCTTCTTTCCCTTGTATCTTTTTAAAGAACCCTGCGCCACAGATCTTGATCCCACGTACTTTGAGTTTTGTTTACCTCTATGTACTATTATTTTATTTTTTATTATTTTTTATTTTCTCTATTTTGACGCTTTAACATCTGACCCTAGAGAGACTGCCCCTCCCAGCGTTCACCAATTTCTAGAGATGGGAAAGAACTTACCTGTGAGCTAGGCTTCCATATGTAACTGACCACTCCAGAGCCCCAGCACCCCTCCTCTATGGCGCTCGCACTCCAGGGCACTAACCCCCTGCCCTAAGCAGCCCAGAGCCAGGTACCGGATAAGGAGGGACAGCCCCGAGCCCCAGAGCATGCTGAAATTATTCAAACTAGTCAATCTTACACCTGCTTGCCCTGCCTCACCTGGTTCCACGTTTCCCCCTCACTCTCTCTGCCTCCTGATGACCCTGGAGCCACATCTTCTGTTTCTAGGGCTCTGTGCATATAATTAATTCTTATTTCATGACAGTCATTTCTGTGTCTGTGTGTCTCACCATACCTGATTAAAACAAGTCTTAGGTAGTCTTAAACATCTAGCACTGTATTTGATGAAAAATAAGCACTTAGTGGGCGCCTGGGTGGCTCAGTTGGTTAAGTGACTGCCTTCGGCTCAGGTCATGATCCTGGAGTCCCTGGATCGAGTCCCGCATCGGGCTCCCTGCTCGGCAGGGAGTCTGCTTCTCCCTCTGACCCTCCTCCCTCTCATGCTCTCTGTTTCTCATTCTCTCTCTCTCAAAAAAAAAAAAAAAAAAAAAAAAAAAGCACTTAGTAATTCTCTGTTGAATGGTTAAATAATCCCAGTCTCTCTTTGTCTCATACATAATCTTTCTATTTTCCACGCTACTATTATGTGCAAAAGAGATCGCTGGGAAGTATCCAGAAGGCTGATAATCCTGTTAATGTTAGAATAGAAAGAAATGAACACCCCACTTGCCTTTTATTAGGGAACCAGTCCTACTTAGTATTCATTTTCTTATAGAAAAAAAGCGCTGGTAACATACAGCCTGAAGTAAGGGAAGAGAGAGTAAGGGTTCACAAAGTGGGAATAACAATGCCCGATACTTGAGTGGCAGTTGATAATTTACAAAGCCCCTTTCCCAGGGTTTAGTCCATCTGATCCTCACGACTCTGTGAATTAGGGTTCCAGTGCCCCATTTTCTAGCAGAGGAAAGGGACCCTCAGGCAGACTGGATGGAGCTCGGCCCCGCGGTGATTCGGGGTCCAGACTCCACATCCAGTGCTTTCACAAATGTCACGGCTCTTTGGGAAACGTGGGCAGGAAGCGGGAGGCTCGGAAGCTGGTAGAACAAAAAGAGAAGCCCTTCCTCATAGGGTAAAGAACCTGCGGCGAGCACACACAGCCGGCACCTTCCCTCCAGGCTTGTGCCGGGAGCTGCTCACACCGGAGGCAAGTGCTGGGAGCGGCCCATCAGCCGCTCTCACCCGGGGCAGGTCGCACTCGCCAAGTGGCTGAGCTCTTTACTGCATGTGGATGTGCAAACACGGGGGCCCCGGGAAGCATCTGTAGAGAGCCTTCCCAAGCATTTGAGAGTGGGGTACAGTGGGAACATGGAGGCTGGGCAGAGACATCTACAGTAACCACAGCAAACGGCACCAGACATTTACGGAAGACCTCATGTCTATGAGCGCCCTGTGTTCAAAGGTGTGACCCGTCCCTGGGAGGTTCAGCAGATGTGGCCTTTGCTCTGGCTGCCAGGAGTGAGGAGGGGAAGCTTCATCTCTGGCTGGAGGGAGGGAGTCATCAGGGTGGGGTGAGGCCCCCAGGGTGGGGTGGACGGAAGAGACAGCGAACCAGAGACTTTGCTCAATGAAGAAGGACACATAGTCCTGGCCGAGGTCCTGGCCCTGGTCTCTGGCTCTGCCTCCACCCGCTAGGCCCCCACATGGAGGAGGGCAGCCCGCATCAGAGGCTGGCCTGCAGCAGCAGCATCTACTTTCCCTGCACACCAAGAGACCCACAGAAGCTGTGACGTCCACAGGAAGCCTTAGGGTAGTGGAGCTAGTAAGGCACATCTTACCTTTACCAGCAGGGAAGAGATGGGGCTTGTGTTATTGAAAAGGCAGGCCTGTGAATACAGGTGTTAACATCAGGCCAGTTCCCCTGGCTTCTGAAAGGCACAGGTCAGTGAGGCGAGTCTAGAATGATGACACGGTTTCCACGAGACCTCAGGGTGCCCAGGTCCCAACTTGGCCATCTGCCCTGTGAGAGCAGCGTCTGGAATCTCCGGTGAGGGGTCTGCGGCGGGGGCCCATGGCTTCGGTTTTCCTAGCTCCTAACCCCTGTGAGGGCTTCTGGACAAGCCAAAAGCTCTCCTTGTTTCTCACCTCTGCTCCTTTGGAGGTGCCTCCCCGCCCTCCAAGGTAGCTGCCTTCCCCACGGGCCACACAGCTGGCCTGCCAAAGAAACCAACGCTGTGAAGAGATGAAAGCACAAGGAGAAGGGCGCTGGTTTGGGCTTTGGCTCAGCTCCCCAATTCCCACAGAATTTTTTTTTTTTTTTTTTTAAGACCAGCGTTCGTTTATTTTGGCCACAAATGCATGCCTTGTTGCTATTCTATCAGCAGCACCTGCTCTGCTGTAAACATGGAAAGGAAGGAGGCTGGAAATAAGAACCATAACATCCCCTGCCCTCGAGGAACCTATTAGATTGCTAAGCCAGAGAACAAATGCAACGAGCCTCTTAGATGTATAGTTTCGGATGTCGTGGGCCAGAGGTAGGCGTTTACTGCGGCAAGTGTGGTAGAACACACTGGCTCGGGGCATGCTCAGAAACCAGCTGTTCTGGAAGGACAGCCTTGGGCCCGCCCTTACTGACAAGGCAATCAAAATTTGCTTCAGGCACTTTTTTTTTTTTCCTCCTTTTTCTTTCATGTTAGGAAATCATGCTGTCCAACCTGTCCAAAGAAACCAACGCTGTGAAGAGATGAAAGCACAAGGAGAAGGGCGCTGGTTTGGGCTTTGGCTCAGCTCCCCAATTCCCACAGAGATCCAGGGCGCAATTGGCTAGTGCTGTCCTATTTATGCACAGCAGCTCGTGAGTTCGTCTGTTCCAGATTTTCCAGGGGAGCTCTCCTCCCATGGGCAAGGCAGCCCTGGGAGGGGCGTGGAGCTAACTCAGAGCCGAGGCTTTGGTCTCCCTGGGAAGATCCACCGGTAAGAGGACAGGCACCTCCTCCCACCGCAATTAGGGTATCGGCCCTGCACTCCTGGCCAACCCCCTGGAGGTCAGCAAGCACCAGGCTGGGTGGGGGGACCCTTACAGGATGTGTGGTCAAGCCAACCAGAGAGAGGATCATCGTGGAGCCTCTGGCCTTGAGAATCATGGGGCTGCATCAGCAGGAGCCAGAACTGGGCGTCACAGCTCCTCAAACCCAGAGGGAGAATCCACTGCGGCTAAGCACCAGAGTGTAACAGACACTGCTGGGAGCAAGGTGAAGGCCCTCATGAGGCCCCCGCCTCTAAGTCCAATGTGATCACTAACTCATATATGTTATAGGAAGGAGAGAAACCGGTACAGCCCCTTCGGAAAACATTTTGGCATCTCGTAGGGTTGAAATTCCATACTTTACAACCCAACAATTCCACCCCCGGTATAAATACGCCCAAGAGAAATTCTTGTGCGCCCCCCCAGGAGACAGGCATATGACTGTAGCAGCCTGTTATCATAGCCAGAGATGGACATCTTGTAGCAAAAGGGATCACTCTACAGTCAGATGAATAAGCTAAAGCTACATGCAGCAACATGGATGAACCTTAGCAAGAAAATATAAAGTGAACAAAAGCAAGTCATCGAAGACAGCTTAAGTGTGCAGTTCAGCCGTTTTCTATAAAAGCTAAAAAAAAACCCCCAAAAAACCAAAAACCACCCAAGCAAAAGCAAACAATGTATTTTTTGAGTGCCGTACCTATGTGATAGAAGCATAAAATAACAAAGCGAGGGAAAGAAACACACAGTTTAAGATGGTAGTTACTTTGATTACTTGCCCAAGTGCAAAATTGGTAAGCCATGTACCCATCTCCTGAAGTGGTTGGGGGGATAAATGAAATAGTATAACCTACTGGGCATACAGCAGGCCCTTGGCGCATGCTAGCTGTCACCCTCCTGGCCCTACTCCAGTTCCAGATGAGAAAACTCGTGAACTGTCTTGGGGCTCAGCACTCTTCTGCACCACCGTTCTTCTGCACATCTAACCTGCATTTCTCACACTTACAAGGATTTCCTCTTGTCCAGCTGTCCAAAGAGATGGAGGACAGCTGGCCTGCATCCTCAGGACAAGCATGGCTTTCTTAGAGATGAAGCATTAAATAAACTTTCAGCTCAATTTCCTGCAAACTAAAATTCCCCAGATTTAACATGTAACAGACCCCTTTTCCCGTTCCAAAATATTAGATTTGTCATGTCCTCCTCCCAGTTCCAGAGGTCCCCATGTGATGCTCTTCAGCTGCCTGGAGCTTAGAGTAGGGTAAACATGACAAAAACGTAGAAACGCTGCTGCAACCCAAGTTCAGCTGCTGTGGCAACTCGACCAAGGGCTACTTTGAAAAAACAAAGAGGTATGCACATGGTAAAGTGGATTGCTTTAAAACAAGTGCAGATTCATTTCTCCATGATGTGAGATGCTATACTTTTAACATATACAAAGCGGAGCTTACTGAAAGCCTTGGAGAGATGCAAACACCCACGACCAGCTGAGGTCAGGGTCCCAGCTTTCAGAGAAGGCAAGAGGCGGGCCAGCATGTTCTCAGCCGCACAAAGTAAATGAGGTGCAAATTCAAGATGCACACATAAGATGTTACGAAGGCAAAAAGAAAAGAGACTCATTTGTTAAGCTTTTATTATACGCCTATGCCTTTGCCAGCCTCCCGGGCCTGTGATTCCTCCGGTTGGTGATAACAACTCTAACTTGAGGATCACCATCCAGCGTAAAGACGAGGAGGCAAAAGCCAGAGAGTGCCAGGCACTAGCGGACCGGGGTTAAGGGTGGAGGGCTGGAGTCAGCGCTGCCTCCATGTGACCTGGGGCAGGCGACCTCGCCTCCAAAGGCTCAGCTTCCTCTCCTGGAGTAAGGGGCACTCACAAAGCCCATTCCATGGGGCGCTGTGAGCATTAAGTGAGAGCCTGAGTGTAAGGTGGTTGGCGCTGTGTGTGACAAGTAGTAAGTGCTCAATAACTGCCTACTGTCGCTATTAGGTTATTATGAAGATGGGGTCTGGACCCAAAGCCACCCTGCATTCTTTACACTGGGACATCTGCTGTGTCACTTTCGATTCCCACACATCACCACCTCCAGGATACAGGGAGGTCCTCTGCTCCTCCAAACTGGCATTAATTATGTACTAATATGGCACAAGGCATAGGCAAGGGAGAATGATGTCAGAAGTGCCCGTGATTCCTGGAAATTTGTGAACGACGATTTGGATCTTTCCTGTTGATTCCTCAAGCAGATGTGGGGGGAAGCCACACCCCAGGAAGCTTTGTTTCCTGAATCAAGTCTCCATTTCCTGAGGAGCAAGTGGGGTAGGAGTCCCACATGATAATGGTGGAGGGGTGGAGGCTGGGGGCTCCGGAATCCGGCCTCAGGCATTCCCCCACCAACCAGTCTTGTCAGAATAAGGGACGAGGCAAAGGGAGGCCTTGGGCAGAAGCCACCTGCCAGGATCCTAAGGGTCCTGCTCACTTGTGCCCCTGATCCCTGCTGGCCCTGCCTGTGAAGAGGTTAGAGACTGGCCATCTGGCCCTCTCTGCCCACCCTCACCACTTGGGCACACCGATCTCCCAACACAGAGGGATAGAGCCTGGTCCTGCAGCTGCCGGCCCAGCCCCTCTGGGGGGTGAGCATCCCCCAGCCATCCTGGCTGCGGGACACCACGGCCCTTTGTGCCATCGGGCAGTGTGACTACAGGAAGGTGCTAGAATGCCTGCTCTGTCCCGTATGCTAGCCACCAGCCACATGTATCAGTTAAACTTAGAGTAATACACGTTCAAGGCAGCTGTCTGGGAAAAACCAGACAAGCACTGAGGTAGCCACCGAGTGTGGGGTTAGCGGGGGCAACTCTGGGGTTAGACTTCCTTGGGTCAAATCTGGCTTCATTCTAGTAAGGTTTTCAACTTCTTGGAACTGCAATGTGCAGATAATAATAGCCCTACCCGACTTGGATTGTTGGTAAGATTAACAGAGATCATCTGTGTAAAGGTCAGTTCTGGACACAGAGGAAGTGATCAGTAAGTATTGGCTGCAGAAATAAGAAACTACACAAAAAAACGAACAGAAAACGACAAACCTCTCCTGCCCCCAGCCAACCAGAAATGAGCATTATTAAAGTTCAGTCTCATTTCAATTGCTTGCCAACATGAACCATGTGAGCTCATCTGGGAAGACCTCTGGGACACGTCGCTGGGAGAAAAACCTCAAATTGTGGCATGCTGCCTAAACAGCTCACCACTTATGTTTTTAACAACCCACAAAATCATACTATTCCCTATGGCCCCTGGGAGGCCCCCTGCCTTGCATGAGGCTCTGGACACGACGACCTCGGCGGGGCCAGGACAGGCTAGCATGGGCTTCTCAGGCTCTTCCCAGCCTGGGATGCAGGTACTCTGCCCTTTGTCAGGCACGGGCCTCCTGCTGGGACACCCATCCCCCCCCTCCCCCGCCATGGATGCGTGCCTTACAAAGGCGCAGAATGTTTAGGAGGAGGTGGCCTAGGATGTGCTGTCCAGCAAGAACAGCCAGGGAGCATAATTTGACCTCTTGCTCAGTGACCGCCCACTATCCCACGTCCAGTCCCCAGAGGCACGGGCGCTAGGGCGTGGGGTGGGGAGGAGGTCAGTCCTGCGAACCAACATGACCTTCTCTAAAAGGGCTGCTGCAGGAAGACAGAAAAGCAGCTCATTTCAACCAAATAAATGTTTCCTAAATACCTGTTGTGTGCCTGGTCTTGGCTAGGGACTGGGGGCCTGGAGTTGATTTGTAATTTAATATATAATATGAATACCCCCTCTCCCCCACATTGTTACATAATTTGTACTTGTGATTTCTACTGACTGCCTGCTATCCCAGCAAGGGGATCAAATCAAGACTTACTTAACTATTTTCAATGGCGAGGCATTGAGAGTGCCTTCAATCTTTGCTGTTAGAAATAACACTGGGATGAACATCTTGTTACAGATGTTTATAGACTTGTTAGGATTAACTTGCCATGATGGGGTTTCTGGATCAAAAGATATGACTATTTGGGGGAGTCCCCATTAGTAGAACCAAAAATGCTTTCCAAATGGAAAGTTTTCGTCGCCCCCGGCAAAGTATGGAAATGTGAGTTTCATCACATCCTTGTCTGCACAGGGAGCTGTGTCTTTATTATATGGGAAGTGGAAAACTCACTTTGTTTCCAGGCAAGAACCCCAGGGAAAGCTGAAGAACATGGAGTTCAAGTCATGTTTTTTTCTTTTCTCCACTTTTGGTGGGGAGTGAACTTAGAATATAAATGTGACCCAAACAATGGTTCATAAAATCATCCAGGTGCAGGGTTGACTCATTTGGAAGCTCTGGGGCAGGCAGCCATATCTAATGTAACCAAATGTGAGATGACAGAAATCCAGCTAGAGGCCGCCTACACCAGCAAGCCACAGTCTTCCAGTTCCAGCAGATTTCCCTGGACTGTGCTGTCTGCTTCCAGTGCTTACCTCAGTGCTTTACTGGAACGACAATTCCTGCACCCCTAGCTTTCCTTCCCACTTTAGAGATCATGGTTTCAAAGCCCATTTTCCAGTGCAGGTCTGGCTTGCTTTCTGTGCTCCTGTGACATCCAATAGCAGAAGCCTCATTAGCAATGGCATCTACCAAAGTGTAAGAATGGAAGACCAGTGACAAATTAAAAGTAAAGGAACTGCATCCTGAAGCTAAAGGCCATATGTCCATTAGCTGCCACCAAAGGAAAAAAACCAAAACATGTTCGGTCATCAGCCTACACATGTCGCTCATGCTAAAAACATCCTTCTTAGGTTCCAAGAGCAGAGTGTGGGAACAAAGCAGGACTCAAAGTCCTAGGGCCAAGGAACCACAGAGGCGATGCGATCCCGGTGAGGAGGCGTCAGGGCAAAGAACGTGTGACCAGATTCTGCTTCTGTCTCCTGCTCTTTCTCTTTTTACAAAACATGCATTTGGCAAAAAGTCCAAGATCACAGCTTGTTGGTCTGAAAAACAGTTTGTTTCCCTCAACAAAAGCCATTTCTTCCTCTTGTGTTTGCTGCTGGCCCAGGCTTCCTTGCAGGGTCACTGGGAACAGCATGCTTTTGTGCCCCCAGCCCCCAGCACGCTGAGTTACCTTCCACCAAAGGAAACAGCCTTCCATTCTAGCTCTCTGCAGCATCCAAGTACACGCTCAACTTTACAAAGGACATAAAGACAGAAATTAATTTCTTTACTAATTGACAACAGCTTGAAAAAGGTATAAAGATGCCAAAATTCAGCATATGGGCTATGGAAACACATTTTGGCTCAGATTTTTTTTTTTTTTTTTTTTTTTTTTTTTTAGCTGTTACAACATGCTTTATAATGTAACCAGCTAAAAGGCTGTTAACGGTGTGGCATTTTAGAAATAATACATTTTCAGGATTTCATGTTTAGAGGGTTTATTTGAAAACATCCCACTCTCCACTGTATAAATAAGAGAAAACAGAATGACAAAAAGTGTCATAACTAAGGTTCTTGTCGTCTAGCAAGAGGATTCTCTTTTGCATCATGCTGTAGGATGACGACTCGGTTTTGGAGAGCTGAGGGAGGCTGGTTCCCACTCTGGGACTAGCAATCACCTCCTACGTGTCATGCCTGTGGGGGCCATTCTCCTGTTCATCTTCTGCCTCACCAACAAATTCTGGGTTAACCAAAATCATCCAGAAATACTAGACCTTTCACCCAGATCTTTCCGATGAAGGTTGAACATACAGAAAGTTTATAAACAGGCAACAGCTGTGGGGTGGGGTGAGGCGTTCACTCTCAGAAACTTCCAGGATGCAAGGAGATCAAGGAATAAAAAGTCTGTGAGAAAATAACAGGACACTGCAAATTCTGAATAATGCTTGACGCAGATTATAGCACACCACGAGATTACTCCATGAGATCAGCAATCCCAAGGGTTTGAAACTTCAGAAAAATGTTAAATATATTTTTAAAAACCTTCATATATTTAGAGGCAGATAAAGGCGAAAAGGCCAAAGGGATAGGCAACAAAGTGCCAAATCAGGCAAACTCCTGACCCGACCCAGCTTTCACAGAATACTTCATGTTAAAACTATTTTCTCCATGTCCTTCAGACCATCTGGATTTTTGTTAGGGAACAGATTAAACAGACTGTTTTGACTAACGTATGTGACTGCATACCGTAAACCCATTGGCTGGCAGAGCTCCTGGAAGACCACAGAAAGGGTCTGGGTTCAAATCCTGCTACTACTTTGTAGGTGTGTGAGTGTGGGCCAGCCACCTCGCTGCTGTGATCCCGGTTTCCCATGGGTGAAAACTGCCCTTGGGGACAGGTGTAGACGGCTGGCAGGTGGCTGAAGGTTACACAAGAGGGCAGGTAGAGGCAGCTATTGACAGCGTGGTGTCTGGGCAGCCTCCCCAGCGCAGCCTTCCTCCCTCGGGCCAAGCAGGGCTGGAGAGGGGTGCTGTGCCCAGAGCAAGCTCCCCTCTAGAGACGATTGTCACAAGCTCTCCCTGTGATCGGGGCCCGATGAGCCACGGAGGATGAACAGAGAAGGCTAACTGGGGCACTGACTTCTTACAAGACCAGCCGTGAAACTGCCTATTTTTGCCCCCCCCGTGTTAACAAAAGTGCTTGTGACTGTTCAGAGTTCAAATAGAAGGGGACACCTGGCAGCCAGGAGCTTGGGAGAGAGTGGCCCAGACGGGAACGGGGGGGGAAGGGCAGATGTGTTAGCAGGGCGGAGGCGGGCAGAAGAGACAGGGCTCCTGGGGCTGCCGACATGAACCCATGTCCCGCTAAAGTGGGAAAGTTTTCCTGACTCTGCTTCACGGAAAAAAACCCGAACAAAAATACAGGCAACCACTTGCACTGAGTTTTCTCGTATGGGAGCCGCACACATCACTGCAGCTACGTTTCTCCAAGTCTCTCCAAGCTGCTCATCACCCCTATGCAGGTGGCAACCACCCTCCTTCTGAGAGCAAAACTCTCCCCTCCCTGGGCTCACAGATCTGCCGTGTCCTCCCGCCCCGCTGGCCCAGAGGGTCCTTTGTCACCCCCTGCCCATCCCCGCACTCGGAGGAACTCGGTTCATCTTGTCTGTCCCCTAGAAGGCCGTCAGCTTCTCCCTGAGCACTCAGGCTCCCCAGCCCCAGCAACCCCACTCCACAGTGTAATTATGCTCCACACTGTGAAATCACACCCCCCAGGGATGGTGTGCTCCTCGTGCTTTATCTCTGTGTCTCCAGCATCTAGAAAGTGCCAGATCCACAGCAAATTCCCAGGAGTAAGAGGACTAACTGGAATCAGAGACTGGTTTATTGGGTCACAAATGAGAGGTTCACTCCAAGTGAACTGGCTGTAGGATCTCAAGTCCAGCCCGGCCCCAAATGGGCAGTCACAGTATCTTCTATCAGGTGGCTGTCCAAAGACTTGTGACGCACGGTCCCAGGCTCCCTGGAGACACCAGCTTCCACGGTGACACCTATCCAGCTCCTCAAAGACTATCTCAAAGGAAACACCCAGAACTGCGACAGAGCTGGAACCCTGTTCCACACACAAGGTCTCTAGGACTGGCTCACAGACTCCTGAGCCTGTGACTCAGTCACAGCCCAGAAAGGGGGCATTCCCCGCAGAAGCAGGATTTCATGAGGGAAGGGGCCAAAGGTAAAGAGTAATTCACAAGAAGATTCAGAACTATTCTTCAAAATGCCAAGTGTTAAAAGTAATTGTGAGCAAATATCAAACGACTTATGACCATACTTTGTGGATCTCACTGATGTGGTGTCCAGAGGGCAATTTTAGTTTCTTCCATAAAAGCATGCCTGTCCTCCCTGGCCTCGGAATTTTTGCCCTCTACACCAAGAAGAGGCATTTGGCATTCAAAGGAAAATCTGAGTCCAATCTGAGTTCTTCTGAATTCAGGTTGTACACCACAATCTGTTGACACTGTTCCTTCCTCCATAATGCCCGGGAGAAAGCCCAAAGTGCTGGCCACAGCCCCCAGAGCTGGCCGCACTCACCTGACTCACTCCCATCATGGTGCTAGGGGCTAAGCTATGGCCCCCACAAATCCCTATGCTGAAATCCTAACCCCAGTACCTCAGGATGTGACTGTGTTTGGAGACAGGGCCTTTCAAGAGGTGATTAAGTTAAAATGAGGTCACAGGAGCGCACCCTCTCCAATCTGACTGGTGTCCTTACAAGAAGGGGAGGCTAGGACCCAGACATGCAGAGGGACAACCACGTGAGGACACGGGGAGAAGGTGGCCCTCTGCACGGAGAGAGGCCTCGGAGGAAACCAGCCCTGCAGATCTAGGACTTCCAGAACCATGAGGAAGTCCATGTGTGTTGTTTAAGTCCCCCCCACCCCCGCCCCGTGGTGCTTCTTAGGGCAGCGGAAGCCACGCCAACTAATGTACGTGGCACCCTCTCCCTTATGCTCCCACAACCACAAATGGTCTGCCTTCCCTCCACACATCCCAGATATGGACTCCGTTCTTGTGCAAAGGAAACTCTCTTTGCTCAGAATGCCACCCTCCTCTGCCCACCTCACAAGCTTGTCCTCAACCATCGAACCCCCCTGCAGACTCCTCGCGGCGCCCTGTGCCCCTGCTGCAGGGGGCTGCCCCTCCTCTCCGTGTGGCAGACCCCATCATGCTTATGGCCCTCAGATGGCCCTTTGCTGAGATGCCTGGGACCTGGTGCAAAGTCTGATCTCCCGACGCCGGGATTCCGACCATTCTCGAACTGAACAGGACCAGAGTGAAAGTTCCAGAGGGCTTTCCTGTTACAACGCCTGAATATATAAATTCAGATAATGTCCATTTTAAAAGGATACTCCAGGGACTCCTGGGTGGCTCAGTCGTTAAGCGTCTGCCTTCGGCTCAGGTCATGATCCCAGGGTCCTGGGATCGAGCCCCACATCGGGCTCCCTGCTCGGCGGGAAGCCTGCTTCTCCTTCTCCCTCTGTCTGCCTCTCTGCCTACTTGTGCTCTCTATCTCTCTGTCAAATAAATAAGTAAAGTCTTTAAAAAAAAAAAAAAAGGATACTCCATTCATCTTTTATTCATCCAGATGTTTCCTGAGCACTTGCTATGTGCTAGGGGTGGGGGCGGGCCGTGGAGAAGATGAGCGAGGAGCCCCCTCCACACCCCAAACGGGCCTCTTGTCATTCTGGTGGAATCAGAGGAGAAACACAGAAAATGTAGAGCAGGTCTGCTGGTGGGACGAAGCCAAGCAAGGGGCAGGTGGGCAGTGCACACGTGCGTGTGTGGATGTGGGGGTGACAATTTCCAAGGCTTATGAGAAGGTGATGTTTCAGTAAAGATGAGAAGGAGGGGACAGGGAAAGCTACACAGACGTCTAGGGACACAGGCTCCCATTTCCCACGGCTCCAGATGGGGGCCTGTGGGCGGGGAGCACAGGGAGGCCAGCGAGCGCAGGGAGGCCAGCGATCTGGAGCGGGGCAGGGAGGGGAGGGCCCCTGTAAGAGATTCCCAGTGGGGCAAGTGTAGGGTGGGGGCAGAGGCTTCCTGTGGAGGAGTCACCTCTGTGTCCAATTTGCTTCCCGGTGGAATTCAGGGTCCTTTTCCTTCTGGGTTTGCTGTGGAGACACAATCAAGGGTCCCCATTCTGCCCGGGGCCTGGTGGGTGGCCCTAAGCAAGGCCCTTGCCCTCTCTGGACCTTGGCTTCCTCGTCTGTGCAGGGAAGGAGAGAGTCTCCATATCTGCTCCCATCAAGCTTCAGTCTCTGCACTCCCCTTGTCCAAGGTCAGAAACGACTAACAAAAAAAGTAGAGGGAAGTACACAACCAAGGAAGCGAGTCCCAGTGCCCCTGCGGAGGGGAACGGAGAGCCCCAGACAGCAGGTGGGAAGCTGGACCTGCAGGGACTCAAGGGAACATCAGCCTGTTCTGCTGGCAAAACCACTGGCCTCCATCACTCACACACACATGCACACACACACACTTCCATAAACATGTGCACACAGCTAAAAGGATATACCACACAACAGGGTGCTGGTTGTTTCTGGGGAGTCTGATTAAGGTTAATTTAATTGTTTTCCCTTTTTTTATATTTTCCAAAATTTGTACAATGAACTAGTATTTTGTCATGGGGGGGGGAATAAAGGCTGCTTTTTTTTTTGAAGTCACACTTGTACCCGTGTACAGACACACAAAGCACAAAACCAAAATCACCCAGCTCTGCAATCAGCCTACAATCATACCTGCTCTTGAGAAATGATTGTAATTGGAGTTAGTGCATCCACGCATTAAACCAACGCACAGGGACTTGGCTAGGTGGTGAGGATATGAAAATTAATGAGTCGGGGCCGGGGGGAGGATATAGTGACAATCAATCTGAAGCGTCCTTTAATATAGCAATGATGCTTCTGCTGGCTTGCATCAGAGCCATCAAGACCAGACCTTAACTTCCACCGAGACACCCTGGGATAGAAAAAGGCACTTATCAGAAATAGCTCTGAGAAAGGCTTTCCATTCTATTCTGCCTATTCTGGCTTCTCAGAAACACACCTGGAAGCTTATCTTGGTCACGTGGTAGGCTGCAAGTCTCCCCCGCTTTCCCAGGGGCTCCTGCAGGTCCTCCCAGCCAGGCCTGAATCCAGGCTCAGGACTTGCTTTGACTGGCACAATGCAGCGAAGGTGATACATAGCCACGTCTGAGCCTAGGCTCAAAAAGGTCTTGCAGCTTCTGGAAAGCCTGCTCACCTGCTGGCTGACAGAGACCAGCCCAGTCACCTCCATGGCCTTGGCCCCCCCAAGCCTGCAGCCCATGACCCTCAGGCCACAGGTCTTGCCGAGGACCTGCAACGGAACCCGGCCTGACACACTGACTCTCAGGATCATGAGCTAGAAGAATGGCTGTTGTCTTAAGCCACTCAGCTGTGGGGTACTTTATTGAATAGCAATAGCTAATGATTGCTGTCACGAATGTCCCTGGGCAAGAAAACCTTGGCTTTATTTGTTTATTGGTGGGGGGGTGGAGACAGGCAGAGGGCGAGGGAGAGAGAGAATCTCAAGCAGCTACCCGCTGAGCACGGAGCCTGACATGGGGCTCTAGATCTCACAACCCTGAGATCATGACCTGAGCTGAAATCAAGAGTCAGACTCTTAACCGACTGAGCCACCCAGGTCCCCCAACCCTGGCTCAATTTAAACTGGCCCTCAGAGAATTTTGTTTTAGACTGTGAGGCTCTGGCTGAGAGAACTGTTCTCCTGTGCTGGACGTCTGGGGTCTCCCGGTCCATGGTGGGGCCTTTTGGAGGTCTGGCGCTATGGCAGGTCAAAGGTCACAAATAATAACTTGTCAACAAGCATTGCATCTATTGATTATTGTTAAAATTGTTATTTATTTCTAAATTACAAAAGACCTGAATGCAATCTCAGATTTGCTCACCTGATCACTTTGGTGTGCTTTTCCACACTCATATTCTCAGGTCTTTACCTCCGTGTAATTTTGTGTTATGATCTTCTTTTTCTTTCCAAAAACAGTTGTCTATTTTTACCCTTAACAATATACCTTGGAGACCTTTCCAAAGCCAAATGATAGATGTCTCTCCTTCTTTTTATCCAGCGACATACGAATGTGCCCTAGTCTAACTATTCCTCTGTTGGTGGACATGTGAGTTGTTCTGGACTGTTTGCTAGAACAAGGCTTGTCTCTCTGGGCACACCTCACGGGTCCCTCTAGGATGGAAGCAGAAACATGTACTCACTGGCCGAGTGAACATTTTAAAGGGAAGACAGTGGCAGAAGGAGACTTCCCAAATCCAAAGACCGGTGAACCACCCTTCTGGCAAAACCCAGCTAAGCGCCCCCTTGTCCTGTGTTTTCTGGTTTCTGTCACCTCCCTCCTCTCCTGAGCTCCTTCCCTTTCCTCTTTTCCCACAGCCTCAAGTGTACTTAGCATGAGACTTGTTAAATCGTGTTATCTTTCCTGCCTTAATCTAAAAAGCATGTGTGCTGAAGTTACTATACTTTTCTAGAGGGGGACAAAATCACCCCCCATTTACTTATTCTTGTGCCTGTAATTTTTTTTCTGAGTCAGCAGTTGTGCATTAAAAAAAAAAAACTCTACCATTGCATTACAGAATAAACACCAGGTTCTTCTGGGAAGACTATAAAAGGAATTGCTGCAAAGATGGGAGACACAACATGCACAGAGTAAGTACAAAAGAAACCCAAAGAGAAGAAAAGAAGAAGACAAGAGGTAACAGAACAGTGGAGAAGCACAGAGCACCCTCACCCTGCAACGCCAGGAGCCTGCCTGCCCCACAGCTGCTCCTGCTCTCTGGACAGGCGAGGGCTCTGGGCCCATGAAGGCTGCAGGTGTTGGTTGCCGATGATGTGGACGGCAATGTACGCGTTTTCTGGCAGTTACGAGAACCCAGCGATCTCAGGGGCTCAGGGGTCAGGCGTGAGGCTACTGGCCCCCACACAAAATGGCCCAGGCGGGCACAGCTCTGCTCGCACAGTCACATCTCACTGACCGCCCCACCGTTGCCGAGAACAGAACACAGGTCAGCTGCTGAGCCAAGCGTGTCTCCAGCATCAGACATTCCTGGGCCTGAGTTTTGGCTCTCCTTGGGGAGTGGTGCACAAATGCCCTCTGACCTTCACCGTCCTCATTGCGGATGGTGACCCTAATAAGAACAGCATGTAGTCCTGGGGTGGGGGGAGAGATGGAACGGTTCCTTCTGCGAACAACGTGAGGCCCACAAGCCATCGATGACTTCATCAAGGTCACATGCTCCAAGGTGGCAAAAAACCTGGTCCAGGGGGACATGCGGGGCATGCGGGCATGACCCCCACCCAGCAGGGCCCCAACCCCCTTTGCTTGGTGATGGCTCTCCATCTCCACCCCTGCCCCTGACTTGGCATGCCAGTGTGGACCGGCCTGGACTAGCCTAAGCCGCTGGGACCGCACCCCTGAGCTTCTCAGTTGTTTTCCCTGTTTCTGGAGGCCCTGCCTCCCCTGTGTGGTGTTCTGTTTTGGTCACTTCTGGTGGGTGGCTGGTTCAGCACGTGGGGGTGGACTCCATGCCCCAGAGAGGAGGCCACACTCTCCCTCCTCCCCAAGCCCTGGTTTCACTCTACGTCTCTGAGCTTCCTTCTCCTGCCGGTGCTTCCTTGTGTGCACTCAGGCCTGCATGAGGTGCCCACCGCTGACCCCAAACCCTGGGACCTGCCAGGCTTGGCCGCCCACATGCCCACCAAGGTCACGGCAAGCTCCTCCGGTGTCCTTGCAAGGAGACGCCTAGATGAAATGAGAAAGTCTCTCCCTTTTAGGGAATCAGTGCGGCTATTTCCCTCACAACCGTAAAAGGCAAAATCAGGAAGAAAAAATATATAAAAAGCTCCATTCCGATATGTTCTGAGACTGTAAGAAATGCTTCACTTCTGTTCCAGGTTCCTCGACTGTAAGATGACAAACCCGAAGCCTCTTGCTGAGGGCTATCGGGAGACGCAGAAACATTGCATTTCCGCTCAGGGCCTCCCACACATTCTATACTCGAACTGGATTAATTCTCACAGAGGCAGCACTACGGGTCTCCATTTTACCAAGCTGGAAACCGAGGCACAGAGGGCTGACGTGACTGGCAGAATCCACAGCTGGCCAGCTCTGCTCTGAGCCCCTGAGGCTGCTCGTCCTCAAGGCCAGGGTCCCAGGCTAAGGCCTGAGCTCCCCTCCCCAGCAGATCTCACACCCTCCCCCCAACTCAGCAGCTGACAACCATGGGGATGGAGGGGTAATGTCAGAATGAAAGGGGTTTGGGGGGAAGGCATCTTGTAAGATGTATTTTTAACTATGTGTCCTCTGGTTCACAAACCCCTTAGACGGTAACATTCTCTTGACTCTGTGCATTCTGTTTAACAAATTCACCTTGAACCCAAGTGAGAAGATTGTCTAGGAGGAATGCAACATTTGACAAGATGCTGGGGTGTTTTGTGTGTTTTTGTAAGTGTTTTCTGGCATCCTCAGGCTTCTGGGCAATGACACCTGGGTTTGGGTGGTCACCAAGCGGTGGCATCCAGGAGGGACCGTGCTAAGATGGGCCCCTCAGACACGGGGGCTGTTCTTTTGACCTACACAGCCCCATCTGCATGGGGGAGATCCCATAAGTTGCTCAATGCTAAGCAGAAAAGCAGAAGATAAAACCTTAATTCAAACAATTTCACTTCTCATGAGCCACTGTGACCTGGAAACACGGGAAAAACCAAAGTTAAAACTATGTGCACATTAGCTATACTCTGTTCTTTAAATGAGTTGGTTAAAAAAAAAAATAGAAAGGTTCAAATATTTGCTCACGATAAGACTGCCCCCCAAACCAGCCCACCTTCCTATGTCTCATCCCCCTACCCACCAGCCACCACAGTGGTCTCAGCTAGGGTCATGATCTCAGGGTTGTGAGATGGAGCCCCGTGTCCAGCTCCACACTCAGCAGGGAGTCTGAGATTCTCTCCCTCTCTGTCTCCCTCTGCCCCTTCCACCCCTTCTCTCTCAAATAAATAAATCTTAAAAAATAAATACTTTCTATCACTACCATTAATGGAAAACTAGAGTCACTTCCCACAAACAGAGAGTAACTGTCAGAGACTGCTATTTGCCTATCCAGTATCTATTCTCTCCTTCTTAGTAACTTAAACCCGATTTTATTCATTTTGGCAATGCACCTGACTAAAACACTCTATCTCCCAGTCTCCCTAGCAATTAGATGTGGCCATTGGACCAAGTTTTAGTCATTAGGATAGAAGAGGAAGTTGATAGATGGAACTTCCAGAAAAGTGTCTTAATAAGAAGGTAGACATTATTTCTGATGTTTGAAATATACATGTGATGTGATGGCTGGAACTCTAGCAGCCATTTTGGACCAAGAGGGAAACTTGAAGCTGGATGCTCTAAGGGGAGCAGAGCAGATAGAAGAAAGCTGGTTTCTTGCTAACACAATGAAGCCATCATCTCAGGGTATGTTAAGCATGTCTTTTATTCTGCTATTTTGACATCTGGGGCTTGACCAACCCTGGGGAAACTGCCCCTCCTAGGGCTAGCCAATTCCTAGAGAATACCAAACAACTTGTTTTTTAGGTCCCCTTTCATATGCAAACTAACCAATCCGGAGCCCACTCCCTGCCACCACCTCCAGTCTCCTCTATCAGGCTCTCCCACTCCAGGCCAATATCCCCCTGCCCTAATCACTCCAGGGTCCTGTATCAGACAACTAGGGACCACCCCTATGCCCCAGAATCAGGAGATTACTCAAACTAGCCAATCCTAAACCCACTTTACCCTGCCCCACCCCACCTTCCCATGGAAACCACAATAAAGTTTCCCCCGCTCCCTCCACCTCCTGACCCATGCTGCTTCTCCCCCATGTGGCCCTGCCTGGTGTGCAGTTTCCCCTCCTCTGGGAACTGTGAGTGACAAACTGTCGTTTCCATGGTGGTGACCTCCTGACCTGTTGACCTCACCACACCTGAGTAATAATAAAACCTACACTTAAAACATCGGCTCAGAATATTTCCAGACTTCTTTCCAGTGACAGGGAAAGTAACTTTTTCTTGCTTAACCCACCGCCATGACTAATCTCTGTTCTGGCAGCCAAACTTAATTCCTAACTCATATAGAAATCATAACATAAATATATATGACTTAAATCAAACAGAGATTGCCTGTGTACTATTTAAAATCGCCTTGAATTCCACCCCTGATGGTTTAGGCCTAGGTCAATGGCAGGACAGGGTCCTAGGTCTTTTCTAGGGAGATGTTCCTCATCCCTGCTCTTTGCCACAGGTTATGGCGCATCCTCCCACCAGGTGAGAAATATAATGTCCCCAACCTGTGAATGTCGGGCTTGACCATATGACTTGCTCTGGGCAGAACTGATGATGGGACGGTCTGAGCCTAGACTTTAAAAAGCATCACATGATTCTACCATTCTCTTGTGTCCCTGACATCCCGGGCCGAAGGAAGATGAGAGACAGGTGGAGAGAACTGGCAATCAGCTGACCTATGAGAAAGACAAAGTTGTCTTAAGCTAATCAGCTTTGGGAGATGTTGTTACACGGTATCACTGTGGTGATTGCTGACTGATTCGGTCAGGAAAAGCAGCCATCTACAAATACTGATTGATCACTTCTCGGCCTTTTGGCTAAGATCATGTGTACAGATACTGATTGATTTCTTATTGTTAGAAACTGCCTTAGGCATATCCCAGTGCCTATATATAATATATATAAAATATATTAACACATAACACACAACACACACACGTACACACAATCAGCGACATGGTTCCTGGCCTCAAGGATTTTATCTTAGCTTTGGAACTCCCTCTCCACTTTTAAAGACCACTGAGATTAGCCTGATGCCCGGTCGCAGGCTCCAGCAGGATTTTATGATCATTCCCCAGATGAATCGATTCTATCAGAGAAAGAAACTCTTTATTGAACTTCCCGAAAGATAAAGCCCCCGAGGAGCCTTGCAGATAGCTGAAGAAGCTGCAAGCGTGTCGCAAAGCTGGGGGTGGGGGTCCTGCTAATCAGAGAGTACCCCCTGATGCCCATCAGGGTAGGTCTGAACCCAAGCTCACCCCGACTAGGCTGCATCAGCCACGCGGTGCTGACAACTTGTGAATGGACAGACAGCCGGCTTCCTGCATCTCTGATGTAGGAGAGGAATGTACACTTGCTCGTACTTAGTCAATGCCTCCCACAGGTGCAGGTGCTTGGTATGTGTTACCCTGTCAAATCTGTATGGCAGATATGTGGGTCTTTTATTTATTTTACAGACTAGCACACTGAGGCTCCCTGGGCCCTACATGTGCTGTTCCTTGTCTCCTCTGTTGCATCTGCCACTCCCCTTCCTCTCCCTGCGTCCCGTCTCCGGACTGCTCCTCTCATGAGCCAGACACTCTCCTACCTCAGGACCTTTGTACCGGCTAGTCCTTCTTCCCCTCAAATACCCGTTTCTCCTCTTCCCCTCTCTCAGGTCTTTGTTCAATTGCCACTTTCCCAGTGGGACCAGCTTATTTCGAATGGCACCCAGCCCCCAGTGCACTGCCCTGCTCTACCCCTCTTTTGATTTTTCTCCCTGACACTTACCTCCAAGTCATAGACTCTCAAGTCATTCGTTTCTGCTTAGGGTCTCACAAGGGCAGGGATTTTTGTCTGTCTCGTTCACAGCTCTATTTCCCATGCTTAAGACCAAGCCTGGCCAGGGCAAGTGCTCTACAAATTATAGAGTGAACAAATAATCCGCGAGTGAGGCTTGGGGATATGAAAGACATTGCAAATTGTCAATAGCAAGAAATCTTCTGACCAAACTGAACCCCCACAGTCTGCCTGGCCGCTTTGCACAATTAAACCTACAGCCACACTTCTCTCTTCCGGAGCATTCCATTGTTAGCTCTGAAAGACAAAGTGTCAGTCTCTTTTCTTAACAATTCTGCTGCATGGAGGGAGGAGAATGGGGGAAGTGGCAATTTTCTTTTCTCTCCTGCTTTTCAAAAAAGGCCTTAAGAATCAGATAAATTTTATGGGAAAACCAGGGAAAATATCATGTCAATGACAAGCTATTACTAGAGGGAAATGTCATCCTTGAAGATGTGAGTGTAAAAGTCGCTCCTTGCAGGTGAGGACAATTTGGGAGGCCCCGGGCAGCGATTTCAAACCACTCTCATCGTAACAAAGCAGCGTCCCTATTCTGTGGCTTCAGCAGCTGTAACACACAGGCCAGGCAGGTCTCAACGCTGTCTTTAGGCCACCATCTCTAACCTCTCCAGGCCCGTCCTCACCCCTCTCTTGGCCCCTGGACCACACACGCACCTGTGACAAAACCCAGCACTGTGCCTGACACGCAGCAGGTGTTCAGTGAAGCTCTGGGTAACGTGCCTGTGGGATGTCTGTGTCCACCGGTGGTCATTTGGACATCTGGACCATGGGCATGTTCCCACAACTATCTCACCTTTGCTCAGAGAGGCTTTTTTTAGTTCAAATAGACGGTGCCATTTTATTGAGATGTTTTGAGCGTAGGGAGCCTGATAACTTTAGGGGCTCTTGGTGGGTGGGTTAGCTGGGAGGAAGGGGGGCCTGCCCCACCTGCTGCCGAGCAGCCCAGAGCCCCATTCCCTCCCTGCACCCAGGGGCCTTGGAGTCTGTCCCTTTGGCCTTCAAATGAAGAGCTGCGGACAATTCCTCTCCTTTTTTGGTAAAAGAGAAAGTTTCCACTGAATAAACCCTCTAAGTGATTTTTCCAGTCTGATGACATCTGTACAATAATGCAAAAAGAAATAATTATTATTATGGTGCCTAAATGATCCAGCACTTCTCCCCAACTCCAGGAAAGGAGACAGCTGGCCCCTGCGTCTCACGTTCCCAGTCTTTGCTGGCAGCCCTGCCCTGCAGGCCTGGTTTTCGGCACTGAAGAAAGGAAGCCAGTGACGTGGTAGAGAGTGCCACCTTCCAGACGAGAGCAGAGCGGAGGGAAGGGACAGAACGACGTTGATGACATGCAGAGCTTGTGCTGGGTTCTTTGATTCAAGGTTTCTAGGGGAACTCTCTGGCTCATTACACAGATGGGAAAACTGAGGCTCAGAGAGGTCAACTGACCGCTCTCAGCCACACAACCAGAAACAGAGGGCCAGGCCCTGAGCCCAAGTCCCTCTGCCTCCATCCAGGGGAGTCCCATAATGGAACACCTGTGGCTGAGCTCAAGCTGAAACCAGGGAGCCAATCCCTGTGTGAGGCCCGCAGGGTGCACTCAGCGTGGCTGCCAATGTAGCAGCTGAGGCACGGGGGCGAAAGTGCTGGGTTTCTACTCCTGGCTTCAGCCCTTGCCGCTGTGTCAGTCCCTTGGCTGGGCTCAGGTGCCACCTCTGGGAGTCTGAGCATCTCTGAGCAGAGCTTTGGCAGAAGGTGCGCACTGGGGAGCTGGCACCGCGCCCCAACAGACTGCACGTCACAAGCTATTCCTAGAGCCACTCTGTGCTTCTGTCAGATGGTGCAGACACCCCAGGGCCACCTGCAGGGGGCTGCATGACAAGCCAGGCTCCTCGGGGAGCACCAAGCTCCCCCTCTCCCCAGCACCAAGAGGGGGCCTCGCCGGTAGGACAGAGCCTGCTGCGTAGGCACCCTGCCCCAAAACAGTCTTCCAAAAGTGAAAATCCCAGCAAGGTGAAAGAGCACAGAGATTTGAATGGGCTTTGGCACGCACTGGATGTGTAGCCTTGGGCAAGTGACTCTGCATTTCTGAGCGTGCTTCCTCATCGGCTTGCGCTCCGCCTCGCCACATTGTTCCAAGGATTAACCGGGATGGTGATCCATGGAAAAATTACTAGCACAGAGATGACAGATTTTCCCAGGTGGTAGTGTTATTTGGTTTTCTTTAAATAGGACCCATCCTCTGGTCCAAATTCATACACATACGTATACAATGCTCCATCTGAACTGGGGCAAACCCAGAGAAACCACTGTTTCTATCAAAATGCTTTGAAATGCAGCAGGCACCCACAGAACAGCTATTGTATCCTGGCTCCCCAGAAGGACGCAGGGATCTGCAAGCCTCGGGTGGTGTTATCTGAGCACTTCCTGGGCCGAGGTGGGGGACGCTCGGTGAGGGAGGGAGCCATGGGGAGGCCAATGGCCAGACTGCCCTGCTTTCTAGAGCTCCGCAGGCAGACCAGCTTTTTCCCTGGGGCTGTCTTCTTAGAGCCTCTGCACGGGGGTTGCTGGCTTGGTTCAGGGCCGGGGTGAGATGCTATGAGTCAGGGGGTGCCCCTTCTCCAGCAGGCAGTGCCACGTGCTGCCCAACCCCTGCTTCCAGGTTTGGGGTAGAAGCCCGTGGAGCTGCAGGGGAAGCAACGGTTTGCACGCATGGCTCTGTGGACTGGCCTGGAGCACCGAGTCCACAGTCAGCCTCCATCCCTGGCACTTTCCACTGGGTCCATGGATTGTATCAGTCCCTCAGCTACAATAGCCCGGGACGGAGGTGCAGTTGGTCTCACTGTTTGCAGGTGAGGAAACCGAGGCCCAGAGAGGCCCACACACAGCCGGTCTGCGCCCGAGCCGGGCTTGGCTCCAGAGCTCAAGGCAGGGCCACTCAGGCCACCTTGGGTCTCTCATGTCCTACCCGCTCACTTCACAGGGCTGGCCTTCTGGGGGCCCAGCTCTCCAGGCTCAGAGCTGCCCCATCTTCACACACAGGGCTCCTCATTCTCAAATGTCCAGACAAGCATCGGACGTGCATGGCACCCACGGCTGCTTGCCAAGGAGATCCCAATGCGCCTCAGCATCACAGGCAAGGTTGGGGGCCCTGGGTTGGCTTTCATTTTTTTTCTTTTACCATTAATAGGAGAGAACTCAAGGCACCGACGACGAAGATTCATGGAGCTGTGAGCTGGAATCCTGCCCCCGGCCCTCCTGCTCCCGGCTTGGCCCATCGTCCATAGGCAAAGACAGAGACCACTCCACCAGCCTTGGAAGCAACTTGTGGAAATGACATTCAGCAAAAGCTATGAAAACCCTCAAGAAGGGTGTTGGAACAGTGCAGCTAGTTACGTATTTTTTCCAAGTTGGTAACATGCCTACTTAAAAACTGCCCCCAGAGGCTGATGAAGCCCCTCGCCTGCTGTCACGAGGCCCGCTTCCACCCCTCGCTCCCTTGCCTGTGTTCTCCCGGCCTGCCCTGCCAGTTGGCAGCACGGCAGACGGTTATTTTTAGTTCTCGGTGGGCCAGCCGCTTCCTGGTCATGTGCTGTTTGAGCTCCCACTTCAGGAAGGCGCACAAGCCAGAGATGCCCCCTCCCCCAGGCAGTCCCTGCGGTCCCCTGAGGCCTCCGGTGTGGGCCCGACAGAGGCACTGGGCCTCTCCCAGGGACGCGTTCAAACGCAGCCAGCCCTGGCCCTACCTGTTTCCAAATTTCTGTGAGTAGTTCCTTTTTCTGGTCCATCTGCAGCCAGAGTTATTTTGAATGTTCATTTACAAAAGGGCAGTGGTGGCCATTTCCAAGCCTGGGAGATGCACAGGACCCGTTCCTGGGAAGGTGGAGTCCAGGCCCAAGCCTGCCATTTGCTGCCAGGACCTTGACCCCACACCTGCCCCTGTCCCCATCCCCCTGGAAGAGAAGAAGGGCCTTCCTTGCAGGTTCGCTGCAGCTTGCTGCTTTGTCAGTCACCAATAAGTGACTGTCATTATGATCATTATTTCAGCCTCGGTTAGGAGCATGCTGTAAGAATGGGCCTCCCTTGCTGACCTGCTCCCTGGGTCAGGTCCTGCTCTAAGTGCTTTTCAGATGGTAACTCACAGGGGCTCTGTAGCCAGGACCCATATCACTAGTTCCACCTCGAAGGTAAGGAACTGGAGGTCCCTGGGGGTCCGGTCCTTGGCCATGCCCTGCAGCTGGTGAGTGCCAGAGCTGGGATTTGAACCCAGGTGGTCACTCCAGGGTCACCCTGGGCAGCCACGTTAGGCCACTCCCCTCCACATGGCCTTGGTCTCACCACGTGCTTCAAGAGGCCGCATACCCCCCCCCCCCCCCCCCCACTGATTAGGGACCTGTGTGTGTTTCACCCGACTGGAATGTCTATAGGAAAATACTCAGTATTTGCAGATGGGATTATTTTTATAATCCAAGGTAATTGTTACCTAGCCGGGGGCAGACCGTTTACATTTAGAAGGTGTCTGGTGCATGGCAGGGGGAGCTGGCCCCACCCTGAGGAGCCTCCTGCAGTGCACGTGCTGATGCGCCCTCGGCGCTCTGCTAGGCGTGCCCGCACGCGGACCGAGCCAGGGAACAGGTGTGCCAGGGAAGAACAGGCTCTAGAAGGCATGTCATCTCCCAACAGGCTCTTAAGGCACCAGTGGGGGCATCTGCTGGAGCACTGACTAAGGGTATTATAAAATGACTGCTAAAGGCATCAGTCCTCCTGACAGCCTGAAGCTACACTGGACACTAAAAAAGCCTGGCCAGCATCCAGTTGTCACGGGCTCTGCAAGCTCAAGGCCAGCTCTGACTCAGCTGCAATGGGAACCTTCAGGATGCGCCCAAGGCCTCCAGACACACCCAGGAGTGTGCCCTCTGCTTCCTGAGGGGCCTACTGTGGCCAAGGCTGCCTGGGGTGTGGAATCTGCCTTGATCCAGGTGGGGACCTCCGCTATCCAAAGCACAGGGCCCTCCTGGACAAGTCCTGCTGCGGACCGGGTGCAGACCCTGGGGGGTGTTGATCTCCTCCTCTGCTCTAGGCTCTGCCACCATGACCCTACCTTCCACCGGGTCTCTTCGAGTTTCATTCCTTCCCGCTTCCACACTTCTATCCCTCCGATTGCTCCCCCATCCTGTAATCTCCCAGAGATGGAACTCTACTCCACGGGGGTAGGATGCTGTCCTCAGGGACCTGCTAAGCTCATTTATTTCACAAAACCATTACACCTCACTCCAGTAAGTGACCAGAATCTCAGCTGTGCTAGGGAAATAGGAAGAAAGAAAAGATAAGGTTCCAATGCTGGGGGAAATGCTGGAGGAACTAAGAGTCTAGCAGGGGAGGCAAATATATGAACAAATACCTAAAAATACCCAGTGGGAGAAGAGCTATCCTCAAGTGAGGGAAAGATGGCACGGGAGCGCTGAGGGCAAAGAAGGGAAGGAAAGCTGCAGGGAGACGTGAGCCGGGGCGGCAAGCTGGGCTCGGTGGGGACGGGCAGGTCAGCGACGGCCATGGGAGGTGGCCAGGTCCCCGGAGAAGCTGCAACCCAGGTGTGGACATGGCTGTTGGCCAGTGTCCGCACAAAGCTGTATGTTACCGGGGCCTTGAAATACCTTTGGCCACTGTGGGCAACACTGAGCTGCTCGAAGATGGTGATAGAAGTCCAGCAGCTAATCCATTTGACGGCAGCGAACCCCTGCCTCGGAGCCCTGGTCCCGGCCATCGGTGAGGTTCTTGGCAGCAGCATATTGCCCTCCTCTTGTGTGGCTGGACCGTCATCCCCCAAATCCTGCTCACACCCTGTCACCTGGTTCCCAGGCTTTGGCCACCGAGCTCGATGGTGGCTTCTCAGCCATGAACACCTTGGACAATGGAGGGAGTCCAGTGTGCCCTTCCTACCACATGCCTGGTGTTCTGCTTCCCCAGAGCTCAGTATTCCCATCTGTAAATTGGGAGGACATGCCTATGACTCGTGGTGCCAGCCTGTGACAGGGAAGCTCGCTCCCATGTGCTGCCCCTGCCTCTGCACCTTTGCCCGGGTGCCTGTTCTCCCGCCCCACCCCTGCCAGGGCCGTCCCGACACAGCGCAAGCCTCGGCCCTCGTGGGGCCTCTTCTGCAAGGACTGCGATGTCCTGCCCCTTCTTCTGCAGTCTCCCTCCCTCCCGGTATCTCAAGTGCCACCTGCCTCTCTTGGAGTTGGCAGGGTCCCGTGGCCCTACCCTGATGACCTGCGCCTCAAGCAAGGGCAGGGTCCGTCTGAGTTCTGGGTGTCCCATCCCCGAACAGGGCCTCCTGGGCAGCGCCCATGCTTGTTTGCTGAGGTGACCCTCACCTGGGCCAGCTGTCCTCCCTTCTCTGTCTTGATGCAGGAACCCCGCTCTGATGTGATAAGGGAGGAACTCGGGGAGAACACACTCTCCTTCGAGAACATCCACACAGCAGACTCCCTAGGCTCTGTAAAGCCTAAGGAAGAAGAGCAGGTGTGGCGCATTTGCGGGAGAGGGGCCAAGAACAGGGGCTCTGGGACTGCGGGCCTCTGTTACCTGGAGAACGGGCCTCCGGATGCCTAGGCTGTAGGTCTGCCGTGCAGAATAAGTGAGATGAAATGCCCGGGACAGTCTCGGCCCACAGTTAGCATCCATACGGTAACTAACAACTGGCCCTGTGTTGCGGGGAACAGGGCGGGTGGCGCTTGGGCTGCTCACAAGCTCTCCTCACCTATGATAACTGTACCTACCTCCAGGCGGTCAGGAGGGTCACACAGGCAGTGTTCCAAAAACCTTTTGTGTGGACAGTCAGGGGTACGATAACTATTAATAACTATTAATATTAAATAATTAATAAATATTAATATTGAATAATAAATATTGTCTCATACTGTGATGACTTCTAAATACCCCATGAGACAAGTCATGTGACATGACATCCACTTTTCAAATCAGAAAACGACACTCGGTAGTGAGAAGCTGCAATCACTGCCAAACTCAGGTTTTTCTACGACTATTAAATAGTCACCCCACCACAGCCAGGATCTACGGAGTCCTTAAGGTGAGCCAGGCACTCTCCATGGATGATCGCACTTAATCCTCCCACTCCCGATGCTAGGGGATAGGTAGAGACTTTGAGTCTTCTCTGCTGTAGATGAGAAAACAGAGATTCAGAGAGGTTAAGTAACTTGCCCAGTGTCACACAGCAAGTAAGTGGTTGAATGGACTCGAACCTGGGTCTTTCAGACACCGGGGTCTACATTTTTATTCTACTTCCAAATATAACCTATGTATACACTCTAATTATGTACATCTTTTCTCAGTTCCTGAACCACGACAAAGACCGTCCGTGGTGCTGAGAAGAATTTCCTTCCCTAGAATTATTCAGTCTTTTTTTTAAGCACAGCATCACATATAAGTAATTTCACTTTTTTTTCTCCTCCAAGTGACTCATTTGAACACTTCAGAAACTGTGCCTTCCAGAGACACAGAATGATGTCTGTTTTCTCCTTACCAGAAAACCTTAAATATTTCCATCTCTGGGGCCATGTGAATAATTTTGAAATGAATGAATACTCCCTTGGGGTAAATTCCTTTTGAAAGATAACCAGGTGGCAAATTATCAGGCCAACTCCAGCACTGAGACGAGAAAGGTGGCACTGACTTTCCGGAAGCATCCATTTGGCATTTCAAACTCCTGATTCAGGATTCAGACTACCAACTCGCCTGTAGGCCTCAAAAGGGCAACTGGGTTTTGTTGCTTCCACAAAGCAGAGTAAACAATGTGCCTGATTCACACTGATTCACATGGGCATAAGTCATTGCTCCCTGCGAATCTTCCCCAGCAATCACTTTCTACATTTCTGACAAAATGAAATCAGGGGCCTGGGTGGCTCAGTAGGTTAAGCGTCTGCCTTCAGCTCAGGTTGTGATCTTGGGGTCCTAGGATTGAGGCCCACATCGGGTTCCTTGCTCAACAGGTAGTCTGCTTCTCCCTTTAGCTCTGCCCCTCAACCCTCTCTCTCTCATATAAATAAAGTCTTTAAAAAAAAAAAGAAAATATTATATTTCCAATTTTAACTATATCTGCACTGTAGTTTAAAGGAAATTCTACATAAGAAATAACTGTGGTGAACCTGGCCCCCTTTCTCCTCGCAATCTGCCTGCTTGAATCAGAACATATGGGGGTAGGGCCCAGCCATCTGCGTTTCCACAAGCCTTCTGGGGACACCACTGTCCACTGGAGTTTGAGAACCCTGCTTCCTCTCATTCTATCCCACAACCACAATATAACCTTATTATTATTATTATCATGTCATTTTATAGATGAGCAAACTGAGGCCACGGAAGTTTGTGTTTTATTCTAGAAAGAAGCAAGTGACCAAATAAACTCATGTCAGATATTTCTATCCAAGATGGAAGGTTTGGGTGTGTTTACCTGTGAATGAAGGAGGAAGAGGAGGGGGAGAAGGAGGAAGGGAACTGCAAAGCCCTCTCAGGATACGGAGGGCGCCCGGTCCACCCTCCTACACCTGCCACCCCAGTGGTGAGTTCACGGTGGTCTGTCCTGGGAGCTGGGCCCCCTGAGCTCCTCAAGTATCAAAGCGCAACTCACTCCATTATTCTCACTTGCATATTTACTAAAGGCAAGAAAAGTTGACACATTTTTCAAACATTTCAAACAAAAATCTATTACTGTAACTGATGGCAACCAATTTTGAGAATAGGTCCAGCAAGGGACCTTGACTTAAACTGTCTCCTTGTATGGAAAATACACATATCTTTTCACCCCAAATTTCCTAAACACCCTTCATGGGACTGGGAAGAGTCCCCTCATGAACAGAATAGGGCCTAACTGCCGCCCTCAAACCTTCCCTCAGAACTTCCTCTTCTCACACACCCCAGCTGAGTTAGAAAAAATAAAACAAACCAACCCCCTTTAACACTTTCCCTCAAATATTTGCAGATAATTAATTCACTGTTAATCAGTTGAGAATGGTTCTTTGATACTTTGTAAATAGAAACAGAGTGGCTCTGGCCTCAGCAAATGTATTTTTTCAGCGGCCGTGTCTAGAGCCAGGAGGCTGCTCCCCGGGGAGGGCCCCCTTGCAGCAGATGCCCGCCAAGATGCCCACATTCCAGATGGGACCCTGGTCAGTCTCCCAGGCCTTCCACCTGCAGCGGTGCCTGCCAGTGGGACAGGGGAGCCCGCCCCAGCGCCTTGCCCCCTCTCTCCTGGTCACACCAGCCACTCAGCTTGCGTGGAAGGCAGAGGGGTTTCCAGTGAGTCACCACGAGCAGCTGGTGACCGAGGGACGGCATAAGCACGAGCCCCGGTTTTCTCTGCACTATATTTAGAATGGCACAGAAAATCCCATCCTCTGGTGTTTCCACCTGTTCAGACATCCCAGAAGCTCCTTCACTTCTGTCTGCCCACACCTCTCCCTCGCTGGGCCCTATCCTGGGTCCAGTCTCCTGATGGCTCCCCAGTCTCCTGGTGGCCCTCCCTGCTTTCAACAGCCAGCCTGTCACTCCCTGTGTCAACTCTCTCATGATCCAAGTATCCAAAGGGACTCATCACAGAGCCCTGAGTTTCACAGGCTAGGAGGTGGCTCCTCCATTTCCTGGCCCCTGGTACCTGCTGCTAAACTTCAGGGTCCAGTGAGTCCTTGGGCTAGGATGTCTCCCTGAACACGACATAAGCCTGTCAGATTGTGCATCACCTTTTGCCCGTATGGTCTCCTCTGCCTGGAACTGCGGTTCTTAACCTTGGCTGCACATGAGAACCACCTGGGGTGATTTCAAAAGTCTCCATACCCCAGACACATCAAAGACCTAAGAAATCCAAGTCTCTCCGGAGAGAGGGCCCAGGCATCCGTATTTTTCAAGACTCCCCAAGGATTTCAATGGGCAGTCGAGGTCAGAGCCACTGCTCAATGATGGGTGCCTTTCTCCACACCTTTTCTTCTCTTGGCAGGCTCCTACTCATCCGACAAGACCCAGCCACCCTGCCAGTGCTCTGGGCATCAGGAAAGCCCGTGTACGTCTGAGGCCCCGCCCCCTCCTCGGCACACCTGAGTTACAGGCCTCCTCTGTTCCGGCCTCCATCCACATCGCTTTCAAGCTTCACTGGACTGTTGTCCTAATCTTGGCCACCAGACTCCAAGTTCCAGTGGCCACTCTGCTGGGTGCTCTCCACGGGGATGAGACCCAACAGTGCCCTGCGGATGTGGATCCTCTTATGTGGGTGTTCTGCTGTGGATGTTTAAAACATTTCTGGTCTGGTGGGTTTGGGATCACAAACCCCTTCTTCCATTCAGCCAACACTGATGATGCCTCCCCTCTGCTCAGTCCTGGGCCCCACACAGCAGACGAAAAGGTTGTGGGGGAGAGCAAGGGGCTGACACGATGACTCAGTAAGACAGTCTCCTCCAAAGGAAGGAGTTACCACTCAGGATACTGATTACTATAATGAAGCTGAGCACGTAATAGGGGCCGCTTAATTTTTCTGGGGAAGACAGGTTGCTCTACCATCAGCACGTCAGTTTCTGTGCCCGTGAATCTGTCCTTGCATGGCACTTGACCCAGGCCTACTGCACAACTGGGAACGTTATCCACTACTTACCGATGCTGCTAATAATGACCTTTGCATCAAAACCTTATGAAAGAACAGAGGATGGATGAGATAGACAGGAGGTGCTGTTATATCCAGAAAACACAGACAGTAGAAATGGTTGGGAAATGCCCCTTTCCGTGGCAGATCTGGGGGTGTGGCGTGGCAGAGGGGCAGATGCCTACTGGCAACATCCTTTCTCCGCTTCCTTCTTACTGACAGAAGCCCGTTTTGTTGGTAGGCGGCAAATGCGCCAGGAACCCATGGGATTTCCCTGCCCTCCCCTGCAGCTAGGGGTGTGGCCGTGAGACGCAGTGCCGGCCCAGGAGATGTAGTTGGAATATGCTAGGGAGCTTTCCCGGTATGAGCCCAGCCCCCTCCTCCGTGTTGCGCCCCACATCTCCCTCCTGCTGAGAACTTTGTGAGGCTACTCGGGTCTGGCTTCTGTTGCATGCAAACCGCCCCTCACTGGGATGAGTGCTTCGGTGCAATGAGAACGGGCTCCCTTGGCAACAGAGCTTCAGAATCCTCACCTCTAAAACAGGGTCGTAGTGTTCATCGTTAAGAGGGGGTAGAATGTACCAGAAGTGCCACTGAACCAATGGCAGGAAGCATAGTTCCCATTTCTGGCGAGCTGTTCACGCCCATGCAGTCATCCTGTAAAATCCTAAAAAGGCAGAGTTCAGTGAGCTAACTGAGCACCCTCTGTGCTTGCCAGCCTATCGGGCACGCTGGGAAACACAGCCAGACTGCTACAACCACAGCATCTCAAGATCACTGCCTAAACAATGAAATATTAACGTAGTTGGACAACGAGACTGAAGCTGAAATCAAGTTAGCGGCTGATTTATAGAAACCCGCATTTCTATCAATTGTGTCGTAGAAACCAGCAGCGGTAGCTCTGTTCACTTTGTAAACATCTGCACATCTCTCTTCGCACCAGCCTTTCCGGGCCTTTCCGGGCCAGACAGAGGACCAGGCTCGCGGCAGCGACAGGGGCCCCAGAATGCAGCACCCCTGGCTCCCGGCCTTGCCTCAGCTGCTCCTGCTCAGAGCCTTGGAGCTCCCCTTTTGGGTACCCAGCACAGCAGGCAGTCTGCATGGTGGCTGCAGGGGGCCTGGGAGAGGGCAGAGTGCGGGGGGAGACATTACCGTGCTCTGCTGGGCCCTCTCTGCGCATTATGTCACAGCAATCCTGGCTGTGTGACAGCCCTGCCTTGCCCATTTGGTGGATGAGAAAACAGAGGCTGGAATGGTTCGGTACAGTGTCTGGGATCTCAGGTCTGGAGTCGCAGCCCAGTGGGCACTTGGACCCAGGTGTGTTTGCACCTTAGCCCACTTGCTGTCTGGCATGAAGGTTCTAGCAGCACACCTCTGACAGTGCCCAGGAGTGCAGGATGAAAATGTGCCTGAATACACGGGGGCGGGGGAGGGGGGGTTGTTGAGGCCACGATGGCCCTGGAGAGGCCACAGGCTGTAGAACAGTCTCTCTCAGCTCTACATTTTTAATAATCCTTTGTGTACCTCCAACTGGCCAAGTAAATACCCAGCATTCTCCCCCTCTCTGCTCTATTTAAATTGAAAATCTATGTAGGAAAGAATGAAGACTGCATATGTCTCTGTATGTATTCATGCCTGGTATGGATACCAAATCATCCATATCTTGTCATCAAGAACCTGCAGTTCTGGGTTTGAATCCCTCCTTCTTCACATGTCTCAGCAAGAAGGAATAAAGCACAGATCACTAACCACCAGGATCCCCTTCTCCAGCCGGCACAAGACCCCGCAATGACGGCCCACTCACGCGGCTTCTCCTACTAAGTAAGCCACCGTCACTTTCATCTGTAGACGACCACCAAAGTCACACACACATTCAACCGGATTCATTTCTTGGGTAAAACACCTCCCTCTGGTACTAGTTCGAATGAGTCGCGCGAAGAAGCCAATAAATCAAGGAACTTAGAACAGGTGAACATCAACAACCGCTTCTGAACTATCTTTAGAACATCACAGAAAGCTATGCCTCCATCCTAGATGTTATTTTGGAAACATCAAAAGGTGGGCTGTTTCTTTTCTCCTTTTCCTCCAACACGGAAGTCTTTTATTTATTATTTTTTAAAGATTTTATTTATTTATTTGAGAGAGAGAGAGAATGAGAGAGAGAGCACGAGAGGGGGGAAGGTCAGAGGGAGAAGCAGGGAGCCTGATGGTGGGACTCGATCCAGGGACTCCAGGATCATGACCTGAGCCGAAGGCAGTCGCCTAACCAACTGAGCTACCCAGGCGCCCAACAAGGAAGTCTTTTAAACTCGTTTTTCAAAGTCCTGCAGTTAGACAAAATAAATAGGGCACAACAGTTGTGGCCCACAGGTGTGGCCAAGGGGCGCTCATAAGAAGGTAACAGACTCCAAGACTCATACCTCCTTGAGATTCTGGGTAAAGGTGTTCGGTGTTTGCAAAGTATGATTATCCTTTTCTTCCAGCATGTCCCTAGGTTGTTCAATTTGAAGAGGGAGGGGATGATTGCAACAAACATTAACAGAAACAAAGACAACAGGAAGAGAAGCATTTCCGTCTTGGGCCTTTATGTGCTTCGCAAAGTGCCAAAGCTCATAATGACACAGTCCCCATAGTGAAAATCGGGATAGTCCTCAAATATTACATCTCAAACAGCCTCACAAATATTACAAGAACCATTTGCAAAGCACTAAAGAACATTACAACCATAATAAGAAAGAATTTAGTCAATATTCCCAGTTATGAAGATGTTTGCACATATCTGGCTTAAAAAGGGCTCTTGGTAAATCCACATTTCCACTTCTTTATATACAAAATGCCCCAGCCCAGCAAGCTTCTCTTCCCCTGCTCCTCGCATTCTCTCCCTTTCAGGGACTCCCAGGCCCTGTCACTGGTCCCCTCTCCCTCTTTTCAGCAATGCCACTTAATTATCTATTTTCAAATCACATAAAATAGCAGCCACATTGCTGGATCTGAGCCAAGACAATAGATTTCTACATGGAAGCTGTGGAGAAATCACCACATTCAGTCACAGGGAACACTTCATTCTTAAAGACTGTTAGGCAAGGGAAGATCTAAATTGGGAGCCTTCCGAACCATGAAGAATGTCACAAAAATGATGAAGGGATGACATACGGGCTTAGGCAATAAACATTGCATTTTGACAGTTATTGTGGATTTTATTAAAGGACAAAGAATCGGCCCGGGGACGTGTGTGTGTGTGTGTTGTTTGGGGTTTTCTTGTGACCGATATGGACTTTGAGATTTTTCCTATTCTCCTGGTTTGAAATGCTTTGTAAGTGTCTTGTGGTGAAAGGGGTTGAACTGTACTTGCACTGACTACTCCACATCCATCTGAAGTCCCTTGGGAGAAAACCGGGGCCCGTTTTGTGCAGAAAGCGGTTTATAAATGCAAGAGAGGATTCCTTGGCCTGGGGCAAGTTCTTGTATAAACAGATTCTGGCTTTGGTTTTTTTTCAGTAGAGATTTCTAATCAGCCTACATTCAATCCCAGACCCAACAGAAACTGCTGGTCAGACATATTTTTTTGTTTACCTAACTACATATTATTTTTTTTACTCAGAAACATCCCATGGAGAATGTCTTTTCCCAGTGTCACTGCAGGAATCACAGGAGAATAACAGAGGAGGAGGGATGAGGGAGGTGGGGTGATAGAAAGGGGGGTCCCCCAAACTGTCGGGCGCCGGCCGGCAGCGTGGGCCCTGTCGCCTGGGGGGTACTCACCATGGTCGTGGGCGAACACCAGCAGCCCCAGCCCCACCAGCATCTGAGCCAGCTCGTCATAGCGGCCACAGTGCTCCCCGGCTCCATGGGACACAAAGATGAGGGCCCTGCAGGGGGGGAGAGGGAGCTGGGTTAGGAAGGCGGCAGAGCACCAAGCACGGCCTGAGCAATACAGAGTTTTCAGGACACCAGCAACGAGTGGAAGACCAAATCGCGGTGAACCAGCTCTCAGCCCCCCAGGACACGCCATGGTCGTGGCCATAGTGGTTGCCTCCGGGACAGGGAGTGGACCCTAGAGCTCTGGCCGAGGTAGCCAGGAGAAAGCGACTTCAGCTTCCCGCCAGGTGTGAACTGCAGAGGCTGTGGGCCTCAAGGGGCTCCAGCCTTGGGGCCAAAACAGAGGAGTCAACCCAACAGGGGAGACCATATCAGGAAGGGACAGCAAGTCCTAAAGGGGGTGCTGGAGCCCTGAATCCAGCCCGACCTGAAGCCCGCGCTCTCCCCCCGCCCCCACCCCCACCCACCCCCCACCCCCCACCTTCGGTTGGGCTGTTTTCTGTCACTGGTGATGACAAGAATCCTAACTGACATCCAGCTCTTTCCATTTGTGTGTGGGGGGGCATGGTTTACTTCGGGTTGCTGGGACTCGCCTCACCTGTGCACCTGGTATTCTCTCTCGTCCCCCTTTCTCCGGCTGGCAAACTCCTCCCCTTCCTTCAAGGCCCAGCCCAAAGGTTCCCTCCTCTGAGGAGGATTTTAGAGCCTCCAGCAGGCTCCGCTAAGTCTCCCCCCTCCTCTGGGCTTCTGTAATCCCTCTGTTGACGCAGGGGCGGCCGCGGTTTTCTGCCTACTGCCACCTCCAGTTACAACCTTCTCGAGGACATGCAAAGACTTCGCCTTTGCCTTTTCTTTAGTAGCTAGCAGGGTTTTGAGCTCATGGTGGAGACTCTGAATGAAGGAAGGTTGTGAGGTTTTACAAGAAACAGCTATCTTTTGCACCTTGGATCTGTGCAGGAGAAGCCCCAGGATTCTGAAGCAGAGCTTGGCTGGGCACTCAGTCACTCCAGACAACCTCCAATGTGGCAGGGCGACTCTGGGACCCCAACAGTAGCACCACCATGTTATGGCTTGCCCCAGCTTCTGCACTAGCCAGAGTCAGCCTGCCCGTGGTGGGGGTTAATGAAAGAGCATTTAAATTCTCAAACAGACAGTTGTCAAGACTCCTAGTCTTGGCATAAGACCCACAGGATGCTAGATTCCCCTTCGGGCAAAGAGTGAATGCTGTGAGCAACACCCATCCAATTTCTGCCAATAATGAGAGGAAGGAGGAGGGGTGGAAGAGGGAGGAGGGTGAGGAGGGAGGAGGGGGAGAAGGGGAGCACCACAGCTGCCGTTTTCCTGAGTATTCACGACACATCACTTCGTCTGTTAATTCCATATACAAGATTTCTAACCCTATCGTCATCTTAGGCTTTGTTTTCTTTACAGCTGAGAATGAAAATCAGAGAAGTTAAGTTTATGGCCTAAGTCGCACAGCAAATTGGTAACATATAGGTCTGAGCATGTCATTGCCGGCTTTAGGGCCTCCAGCGGGCCACCAGTGGGCTCAGAATATAAGACAACCTGACCCTTGCCTGCCTTGCCACTCCTTGTTGCCACCACCCCCCCCCCCCCCGCCCCCAGCTTACCTCCCGCCATGCTCGGGCAGCACCTGATTCTTCCTCTCTCAGGGCCTTTGGCCTTGCCAACCCTCTCTCTCTGAATGCTCTCCCCCGATCTCCCATGGCTGCTGGTCATGCCCTGGTCTCAGGACAGACATCACCTCAAAGAGGCCTCTCCTCCATCCCCCCTAGGGTGGCCTCCCCCACTTGGGCCCTTCTGACCCGCACTGGCCCCTCACCACACAGCACACTTGAGCATCACCAGCACTGGTTTGTAACTGCTCACGACAGGATGCCATCGTCTTGCCATTCACTTGTTTGCTTGGTTCCTGGCTCTCTCCTCCTCTCGTCCACCTTACTCCTGGCAGAACCCTGGTGCCATATCTCAGCCTGGTGGTACTCAACAAGGACGGGTAAATATGTATGACGGGAGTGAACACCTCATTCAAAAGCCTGTGTTCTTTCTACCACTCCTCTCTGCCAGGCTGTGAAGGGGCAGAACTGTGCCAGTTGGTTTTGCCATGCTTACGCATTTTATTCTTTGAGCAGCGCACAAAATACCAGCATTAACCTCATCTGCCTTTGGTATCTGTTCTCTCTACCCTTTCCTGAAAAATATAAGAGACACATTTCACACCCTCTTCGCTGCTTCCTGGAATGCCCAGCCACCTGCTCTAGATCAAACATCAATCCGGGCAGATTCCACTTGCGCAAACCTGACACTTCTGGGGTTGGCTGATGGGTTTTTCTCTCAGCTACTGAGGATTATGCCAGAACCTCTAAATAGTCAACTCCCATCTGCAAAAGGGGCAGGGTTTCCAGAAAGGATGGCACAAGCACTTTAACATCCTTTGGGAATGCGGCAGCTGCTGCATTAATCCAGCCCACAACTAATGTAGATGAACCAGCGCTCCAGCCGGCCAGGCTGCAGTCAGCCTCTGGCTGCCGTCGGGGACTCGCCCGGCGGAGGGCCTGCAGGGTCTCACTCCGCGCCCAAAGGAGTGGCGTAAGGCCGGTATGCCCGGACTTGCTTGTTAATAGGATCTACCCCCGAGACACGATGTGGAAAAATACTGGGCCTCTGACTCTACAGAAATGTCTTCCAATCCAGCGGTTCTCAACTTTGCCTACAACTTGCAATCTCCTGGAGAGCTTTCAGCAATGCTAAGGCTGGGTCCGACCCACCCCCAGAAGAACCTCTGGGTTTAACTGGTCAGGGGTGGGAAAAGCTCTCCAGGGGTTCTAATGCGCAGAGGAGGTGGAGAAGCTCCTGCTTCTCACAGCGTGGGGCTTGGGCTACCGTACTGCCTTGGGCTACCGTACTGCTCAGATGCCACGTGGAACTCACCAGTGGCAAGAATGTAGCCATTTTGGCCTGGAGACTCACAGCCACTTCGGAGCCGCTCATCTCCCCAGGGAACATGCTGGGCAAACCACAGCTTCTATCTGTAGGATGCAGACGCTTCCAGAGCTTGCTGCTGCCTTGCCTTTGGAAACAAAGCCGGCTGGCTTGGCTGCCCCCGCGGCAGGTAGCTGAGGCTTCTGTGGGCCCTCTCCCCTACGCCCCCCTCCCCCGAGCCAGACCAGCCATCTCAGCAGACGCATGGTCTTAAGCTGCCCCGGTGGTAAGTGCGGCTCTCCTTAGTTTGTGCCTTTGGCTCGTGCCCGGGCCCCAGTTCTGATAAATCAGTCTCTCCTCCCCCTCCCCCTGGCCCAGAGTCTTTGTTTTGTAGAATCTGTCTGGCAAAGTGAACGTCAAATCACGTTACTCCTCTGCCTTAAACCCTTCAGAGACTTCTCCCCACAAGAGAACAAAGCTATTGCCTCTGTGATAACATCCTCCCCTCCCCCCTCCCCTCTGCCTGTAGCCTCCTTTCCAATGCTCAGGTGCACTGTTAAACGTTCCCCAAGTGGGGTGCGGGGCGGGGGGAGGGTCCTGATTTGCAGTGTTTACCAATCTCCACAGTGTAAATGCTCTCTCACGGCCGGCTTCAGGCTAGCGGGCTGTCACTGAACACGGACCTGGAGGGCGTGCACACCCCGGCAAGCCCCGGTGAGCCCATTCCCACCTGGGAGCCGCTGCCTCTGCTGAGGCGTCTACCGGGGACCCCGCCCTCCAATCTGCACGTGGTGGTGGCTCTGTCACGTGGATCTCAGGCCCTTTGTGGGCACTGCAGTGGCAAGAGGCCCTTGAGCACGTGTCGCTGTCCCAAACTACTTCTCCACTACCACGTTTCCTTCTGCTTCCCCTAACTAGAATGTGTTCCATGAAGGCAACACTGTCACCTACTGCTATATCCTCAGCCGGCGAAAATGCTGGCGCACAGTAGGAGCTTAGTAAGGATTTGTTGGCTGACTGGATGACCCCCCAGGGCTTGGATCCCTCCACCCACCCCACCCTGCAGCCCCCCGGGTTTGGAGTTCACACCCAGGGGCAGGCACATCGGGAAGTCAGGCTGGCATGGGTTTTCCATGGCTTGGTCCCACTCACTTGTCGGGACACCCCTGCTCCCACTCCCCGCACACCTGCTGTAGGTGTGACACCCACTGTTTGCTCCCCAGTCACCGGTGGCCCACTTCTAGGTCCCACCCCTCCCAGCACCAGGGGCACATCTGGCCACACCCCAAGCTGTGTGCATTTAGGCCCTGGCTCTCCTGGAGAAGGGGAACCCCCTGCCTGGGGCTGTCTGATGGAGCTCCCTCCTTCACCACTGGATGCTGACCTCCACTTGCAACTTCCCCTTTGGGGTTTCACAAGATGTTGTGATTCTTGTTTCGGCTCTGAAAACATACAGCACCAAGGAACCGAGATGTGGTTAAATAAGCACCCCAGTTGCTAGGAGGCTGGGAATAGAGCAGGCAGAAGCCAGGATGACTGGGTTTGATTGCGGGTGTCACCACACGTGGCCCTGGACAAGTCACTTGGTGGCTTGGAGCCTGCACTCACAGGACGGCAGCAACTGGGGACCTTGACTGAGGCCGCCCAGAGATACTGACTCAAGGCTTACCACATGTCAAAGGGGACAAACAGCACTGTCCCTGCCCTCACACAACTCACAGTCCGGCAGGACAGACAGGTGCTCAGTGGAGAAGACAGCTGCAGGTGTGTAATTTGACAAGCGCCAGGGACAGAAAAGAGAAGGGACCACAGGGATCCTTATTTGGACAGGAGGGAGCAGCCAGGAAGGGCTCTGAGAAGTGAAGCAGCCAGAGCCTGGAGGGCCCCGGGAGCAAGGAACCGGGGAGGGGGGGTTCTCCTTATGGAGGATGGCTCAGCACAGGCAGTGAACGGATCTGACCTTCTGAAGCTTCCAGGGCTGCTGTGGGGAGAACTGAGGGAGAGAGGGAGGATGGTGTTTGTCAAGGAACCTGCAGGCTGGGCTCTCAGCAGGTGCTAGGCACAGTGTGGTTCCCCCTCCCGCCGCCCTCCCCCCTCAACCCTGGCATTCTGCAACCTCGGCAGGGAACAGAAGCAGAACGCTAGCAGGGCCATTTACCGAGACCAGGCAATACCCACAGCGGCAGAAATTAGGTTGCAGAAGAGGCTGGTGAAGATCTTTCTCCTGGAACTCCTTTAATGGCTGCAGCCCATTGGGAGACAGTCATTCTGGGAGAAGGCAATGGCTGTCAGAGGGGGAGGCCCAGCCCCAGGAGCAGATGGCCTGCCTGGCATCTGGCCCTGGGAGGCGGGGCAACTCCCAGCAAAGCATATGCAGCCCTTGATATGAACATACCGCAGAACTTCACAGAATGCATGCCTGTGGTCTAGAGCCCTGGCTTTACACTCCAGCCCTCCCATAAACTGGTTTCCGGATCTCTGTGGGCCTCAGTTTCTCCACCTGTGAAATGGGGACACAGCCCCTCCTCACTGGGGTTCTGAGATGAAATGAGAGAATGTATGTGAAGTTGTGCGGCTCAAGGCTGAGGCCTCTGACTTTCCTGTCACATACTCTGCCTGCTCACCCCCCCCCCCAGCATGTCAGGCCCATTCACGGACCCACACTGGGAAGGGACCCGGGAATTGGGCGGGAAACAAGCCCGCAGCCACCAACGCCTTGAAAGACAGGGACGGGTGCTGGAATGAAAAACATTCCCCTCTACCAAGGACGCCGCCATCTGTCACCTGCAGGACTATGGACTTGCCTGTGACCTCTTCCCCTCCATGTGCATGTCTGTGGGGGGATCACAACACCTTCCTCACGAGGCTGTCAGGAGGTTAAAATGAACCACCTCACGCACTTGGCATGGTCTGGCACTGAGTAGAAAACATCAGCCTCTTTCTTGCCTGCCCTTTCCAAAGCCATGGCAAAGCTCCATCAAAGGAAGAGCTGAATGCCCAGCTGAAGAAATGTTCTGCTCATTTTTTAGGAAAAATTCAGGAAACCCAGGATTTGTGGGAGGAACCCCATGTATTAGGTGGACCCCGTGGACATTCCTACCAGCAGGCGGCAGCTCAAGTGGCATCTGACCCAGGGAGGGGAAGAACACTAGCCCCAGAGACCCTTAGAGTGTCCTCAAATGAAGGTGGCGCAGGGCTTCCGCCTGCCTGTTCTGGGGGCAGTATGTGCCATGAGTTCTCGCTTACTCCCAAGGCATCCCACTCAGGCAACTGGGTGGCTCACTTCATCATCCACATCCACCCAACTCCTTCCTGCCAAATTTTATGACTTCAAAAAAAATTCACCCGGCACGTTTGTCATCGGGCCTGTGAGTGGGATTGTCAGGCTCAGTTGGACCCCTTTCCCATAACTAAAGCAGAAGCATGACGGGCTCTGCTGGAATCCAAATTTAACCGTTTGCCCTCCTCTTGCAGAGCACCAGGCTGACTTTGTTCCTCTCCATCTCTGGCAGGGTTCCCGTGGCACAAAGAGTGTGTGGCGGGGACCAAAATAGAACAAAACCTGCGAAGGGGTCTACAGTTTCAGAGGGGGAACCAGAAATAGACTTCTCATTAGTAAAACAGATCAATAATGCCTATCTCCCGGGGTCTTTGTGAGGGTTGATTGAGAGAATTTATGGAAAATAACCCGGCAGGATGCTTGGTGCCGAGTCAGGCATTACATAATAGCCGATGCTGACAGCTGATATTTACTTTGGCTCGATGTTTGTCTAAGTGTGTTATGCGCTAACTCGTTTCACCCTCACAACAACCCCCGTGAGGTGGGTCCAGCGATCTTCCCCATTTTTCCAATGAGAAAAGTGAGGCCCAGAAAGGCTAAACAGCTTGCCTGAGGTCACACAGCCTGTAGGTTCAGAACTCAGTAGAACCTGAACGCAGCCAGACTGGCTCTCAGGTGCGCATTCGGGACCACGGCGTGACAGCCTGGCGAGAGGAAGATGCCAGGCAATCATGTCACGGCCCGTGCTGGGGTGGTCCCCAAAGCCCCTCGCCCTGACCAGTTTCTTCCTCTGGCCTCCTGCCCCAGCCCACCCCTCTCCCACCCTGTACACCAACCAAAGAAGGACATCTGGTTCTTCAGCCCACCACCTCTGCCTCTGCCCATGATTTGGCTCAGGTTCGACTCCTGCACTCTCCAAACTCTGAAGCCTTTCTGGGGTCTCCCAGGCTGAGCCAGCTGCTCCCTCCTGAAGCCCTAACAACACTCTGTTCCCATCTCTTTTATCCAGGACTCATCAACATCTAGTGTGAATAGACCACGAGTTCTTTGAGGACAAGGGCTATGTTTTATTGATTCGTCCTGGTGTCCTGTCCCTAGCAGCTAGGATGGCCTCCGTTCTATAAATGCTGAATGATGAATGACAGAGTGAATGAATGAGGGAATGAAGTGGCTCAGGGGAGACAGAGACAAACGTGGGCTGGAACAGCCAGGGGAGCGTTCCTGGAGGCCCACAGGCCACTCCTGCAGGCCCTCCAACTACTTTGAAAGCCCCTGATTCCCCCCAGTAAATTCCCTTTCTCTTTGCCTGGCTACGGAGGTTTCTGTCATCTGCACTGGATCCAAAGACTTCAACCGAGAGCTTGGGACAGCTGTTGGCCCAAAGGGACAGGAGAAGGAGGACAGCGAGGAGGACCCGAGCGGGGCGTTGGAGGTGATGACCCATGAGAAGTGTGAGGGTGCCAATGCAGACTCATGAGACTCTGAGGAAGGGGGTGGCCCAGAGGAGGGCAGGAGGGAGCAAAGCTCAGCCGAGTGGGGACCGTGGGGACAGGAGCTAGACTGCAGGGGCCCCCAGATGCAGGAACAGAACCTGATTACACTCTCAGGGTCTTGGACGTGCCGAAGGTTTCTGGCTAGGTTGTGACAAGTCAGAGGGACACACGCCTATGGCTGGAAGGCAAACTCAAGATTCAGAAGCATAATGGGAATTAGACTACACATCTCTGAAACCCAACCCCATCTTAGTTCTTTTTATTTAAAAGGCAGATCTGCAATCTCCTTGTTTTCCAAGGAGAAAAAAAATTATAATAATTTTTAGAAGGCCACAGAGGAAGTTTCCTTAAGCCTTTTAACATGCCTTTTGAAATGTGCACAACCTTGAACCCAGAACAGCTTTGCAACCAGCATATTTTCAGATGCTGCTGTCAGCCCCCACATCGTACTTATTTATTTACTTATTATCATAAAGAATGCTATAAAACAGAAGAGCTTGTCTAGGCAGATAAGGCATTCAATACAGATCATGGAAAGAGGATAAACTGGCATCCCCTTCCCCCATCAGCGACAGCAGTGCTAACAGGTAAGTACGGGGAGGCAGCGTGGAGTGGCCTGGAGTCCTGGAGTCACTGTCTGGACCTGAATCCTGGCTCTGGCCCTCACTAGCCACAGGCCTCGGATGAGTGACTCTGCCTCTCTCTGTCTCGGTTTCCTCATCTGTAAAATGGGCACCAACAATAGCACCTACCTGCCAGGGTCCTGAGGATGAGGTCAGGAATCCCCGCAGTCCATGCAAGCTAGTGGTATTATATCACTGGGCATGATCGAAAAGTCACTTACTGTTATCTGTCGCTTTACACATTAGGGAACAAGCACACAAATGTTCAATCAGATGCCAATCTTCGAGGGAAGAAAATTCGATCAGAGGACCCTCTTTCATAACCAGTATGTTAAATTCTGATGATCTCACGGGAGAGGGAAATGGAGTGCTCTTTGTGTTTTAGAGAGGCGATGGGCTCTAAGTGGCTTCTGCTCGGAGGGGCCGCCACAAAGGACATTAGTAACCCCAAACTGGCTGGAGATGACCTATCCAAGATCTGCTTCTATTCTACAATCCTGAAATAAATGTACTGAGCCATTCACTCATTTATCAATGATTTGCCAGACCAGCTATGTGTCAAGTCATCTAAGGATCCTATGAGTAAGATAATTCTACGGCTCTAGGGAGGTCAGAGTGGAGAAAGCTCCTCTCACCTCCCCATGTCCCACAGCACAGCCTCCCCACTCCACCCCTCACGGAATGCTTGGCTCTCTAGTTCGGGGCCCCTACTCTGCCCCACTCCCATCTGCCTGCCCATTTCCTGTGTGACTCTGGTCTAGAGCTTGTACCCCTTCTCCCATACGTGCTCCCCCACACTCTACTTACCCCTGGGGACTGCTGTGGCCCCCCCTCTCCTCCCTTCCCCACTGGAAAGCCCTGTTGGGGTCCCCAAAGTGCATGCTTAGGGTTGGCTGGCCGAGCACCTGGTCCGTTTTCCTCTTCTTTTCGAGGAAGCACACGCTCCCAATACCAAAATGCTCCCAGAGATAGAAAACAAGGCAAGTGGAGGCCTCTGAGCTTTATTCCCGCGTTCCCCATGTTCTGAGCTTGCCCTTCCATCAGGAGCTTGCTCGCGGACCATCTAAAAGAGTAGAACCCTTGAAGGGTCTCCCAGCCCCTCCTGTGCCTCCCCGGCCCCAGGAACTAGAGAGCCACCCCTCCCTGCTCCCTTCTCTCTCTTTCTTTTCTCTTTTGTCTGTGCAGCCTCCTATTTGAAAGCACTCTGAGAAGAATCTAGAGCCTCCACTGTAAGCACAGCCCAGCCACAGTTCAAATTGTACGTCCTGACACAGAGTGGCACTGGGTTCTTTTTGTGTTTAAGTGTCTGGGCATCTCTTAGCTGTCCCGCTATGCAAAAGCCGAAAAATTCTTATTTGTTGAGCTAGGCGCTTTATATATGTTTTACTGTTGATTATCCCACCCCCAGCTTCCTCCCAGGACTAGGACCAGGGCATTTCAGTACCAGCATAGGCCAAACCCTACTTTCGGTTTTTGAGAAAGTCACTCACTGCCTCAAGTGCCTTCCTTGTAAAAGAAGAATGAGAATCCCTTCCTTGCACAGGGGTTTTCAAGTTTAAATGACAATGTTCTCAAAATGTCTAGCGCTGCACGTGCCTCAGTGCTGGTTCCCTTCTTTGGGCTTCCCTTTCCCCTTACATGCGGGTCAGGATGGTATGAGGCAAGTCATTTGAGAACACCCAAAGGAGGCTTGCACTTGGAAAGAATGCTCCAGACAACCATTGAGTTACGTGCCAGATCACCTACTGGGCTTCTGGTCTTTGTGTTCGGGTTTTTCTATCTCTAACTCACATCAGGCAGGCACACCCGTGTCTACGAGCAACTGGGCCGCATCTGCCCGGGGGGTCATACTTGAAACATTTTTATTTGGAGTAGTGATGATGACTGTCAGCCTACCTAAGTCTGAGGAACTCTCCATTCCTTCGGCTGTGAGCCAGATGGAACTCTTCCCAGCTCCAACATGCTAACTACAAGAACTCCCCCAGAAATAATCAGAACAGCCCCCGGCACGTGGCAGGACGCGGTCACCTTGGACCCCGGCTGGCTCATCAGCTCCCACTGCGGTGGTTGGGGCTCAGGCCGCAGCCTGCCTGTGTCTACTGAGAAGGTAGGCAGACCCTGGCTTGGCCGATTTGCACAAACTGGCTGGTTTCAAAAACCCCGCTTAGCATAATTCCTAAGAAGCCAAAGTTACTAAATCGTTAGAAAAATAGGTAACATGTATGTCAGTTAGAATATAGCTGTAATTTTATTTTAAAAATCACAACAACATGGGTAGGGGATGGGTGAAGTAGGTGGTGGAATTCAGGAGGGCATGTGGGATGAGCACCAGGTGATGTATGGAAGGGATGAATCACTAAATTGTACACCTGAAACTAATATGACACTGTTTCCTAACTACCTGGAATTGCAGTAAAAACGTAAAAGAGTTAAAACCACATATTTTTCGTGTCTCTGTGCCAGGTGCTGGGTTTTGCACTCTATTCACACAATCTCATCCCCCCTGACTGGAAAAAACTCAGAGCTCTAGATTTCATGGAGTCTTTTCAGATGTCAGTTTATTCCTTTTTCATAAGTGCCCACTCTTAGTTTATGGAAGCCAAGTCTTCCTGGATCATGCCAGAAGTTACTGGCAAGTTTCTACATTTCTCGTAGCAATACTGTCTCATAAGATCCCTGCTTCTGTGATTCCTTAGAAGGATGCCCTTCTTCGGGACTGCTAAGTCTTTTGGATCACTGGTGATTTTTCATCTTTTGCTCAGCCTTTCCAAAGAAGGTCAAGATTTGTTCAGTACTAGAAATTGGGAGATGTTTGGGGCGGGGGAGGTCTTGCCCAAAGGTTTCAGTGCAGATAAAGCAAAAGGCTTAGCATTACTCTAAGTAGCTACCTTAGTACATTGAGAAGGAGTAATTAATGTTCTTAGTGCATTCATGCAGAGAAAAAGCATGCCACCAAGTCTTTCTCTATATATAATATTTTAAAATGCACACACCCATGCCCACACACATAATTTATGTATGTTTGAAAAGGGAATGTGGGTCATTCTGAAAAATGGAAAAATACAGACAAGCCTAAAGGAAAATAAAATCCATCCATAACCTCAATATCCAGTGATAACCAGCATGAACATTATATTTCCTTCCAGGTTCTTCCTCTCCACATATATTAATATTTGTTTGTTATTGCTGACAGTTTAATTATACATGTATAGTTATGACTTTCCATTGTAATTATAATTTATAACCATAATCATGCTGCATGTTTCATTTCAGATCCTGCTTTTGATTCTTTAGCACCTTTCCATGAACAGTTGCCCACAGGAAGAGCACTGCCACCTCCTTCCAGAGTCACTCTGAGAGTGAACGGGGGGAGCACCTGAGCAGGCCCCCAGCACAGGGCCCAGCACCTGGGAGGTATCTAAGAAGTGATTAGGCATGGCATTCGGATCCCTATTCCCCTCCTGAACCCAGAGCAGACATTACTAATCAATCACAGCTCCCTGCTCTGCTGTACACCGGGCAGCTTGTGAGCCTTTTTCAGCACCCTATTCTGGAGAGCTGCATATTATATTCCCACCCATATTACATTCCCTGGTTGTGAGAAGGCTGGTCCTGCAGAGCTTCAATCCCCAATTTCCCCCTAGGATGATGTCACTGCTACTTGGAGCAGGCAGCCTCTTGCATTCCATGAATCAGTAGTTGACTCTTTTACACTTAGTTTGGGCCTTCCCTACAAAGCACTGTGGAGCTAATGCATTTGGGTTGCCAAAATCCGGGTCTGGCTTCAAAAGCTCTAGTTAGGTGTCCAGTGGACGAGAGACTCCTCTGCTACACAGTAGTGGGTGGGCTGAATTTAGTTTAAGACTGGTCCATCTCAATTCCCGGACCATCAAAAGAACGTTATCCTACAACTCTCAAAACAGCAACAGACTGAAGCCACGGGTGCTCCTTGGTAAGGATCACAAGATGCCTGGGGCCATCCAGTCTCCTGAGCACTGAATCTCAGTGAAGCCTTCCCCAAGTAAGGATAATTAAATTCCAAAGTGGGCCCACCCTGAAACTATTCAACTAGAAAATTACAAGCCACAGCAATGATGTATTTTCATATAAATGTGCAAAAGCAAATCCAGTATCAACCAGCTTGAAACAGAGGGGGATAAAGAGTTTGATGCATTTTAACACCTAATTGATCATACTGCTAATTTCTCTCTCTGGTCACTTAGCGCATTCCCCTCCCTGGGCCACCCAGATGCCTGCCTTATCTAGCCTGCTAAGCCGAGAGGTTCTGGAAGGCAATGCCTTACTCACACGGCAGTCTCATGGGAGCCTGCGAGCAACAGTGGTGCCTGCAGTCAAGGTTGGCAGGAGAGAAGCAGGTCATGCCACTCTGTCACCAGCGCGTCGTGGGCTGTGGGCTGCGTGACCACGTCAACATCACCACCACCGCCCCCCCCGCCCATCCCCACTGTCCTTGTTTCTCTGTGGAGGACATATCCCAGGACTGCTCTCCACTCAGCCTCTGGGACAGTCCCTCCCTGCTGGCTCCTCTCACTCCTGCATCCCATGTGGCTGTCCCATGAAGAGCTGGGTGCAGCGGAGCAAGGCCGAGACTCCTCCTGGGCCCACAGTCACTAGCTCACTTTTTGCAGGCAAAGAAAATTGTCCCCCAGATGCACAAGAGTATCGTCTCTCCTAAATAACATTTCCTCTTGACCTTTCAATACTCATTCTAGCTTTCCTTTGCACACAGCCTATTTTCCGAGCTGGAAGGTCTCTGAAAGCAGAAATCCAGGGCAAAAGGATTGAGACCTAGAACATCCTTTTATTATGGTTATCTACAATTCCTTATTATATACCTGAGATGTTGTCTATTCTGAATATCACTCATCTAAAATATTCCAGATGAGGAAAACAACATAAGATCAAAAACAACATGAAATCAAATTCTTTATATTGCACAGAAGAGCCTTCTCAGTGTGTCTCCAAACCCTGTGTCCAGGCACATCCTAGCCCCTATCCCAATCACACCAAGGTTAGTGTTGCCAGGTCAGCAAGGCTGGCGTGATTTCTCATTGTGAATTTACTTGTGCAGATTAAATAATCATACCAAAAGGTACACGCACGTCCAGAACATCACTGGACTAGAGAAGCATGCGTGCACCTCCTCCCCGCCTCCAGAAGTCACCACTCGTCCTGACTCCTGGGGAAATCACTCTTTGCTTTACTACCTAGGCATATAGGTAAACAATGATCTGTTTAGTTTTGCCTGTGTTTGAACTTTTATGTATTCACATAGACTCACCCTGACTTTTTTTTCCCCTGGGTCTTGATTGTTTCTTTTATTCGGTATGCTTGGGGAAGGAGCCATAGAGTCCTTTTTCACTACTGTATAGTATTCCAGCATAAGGCTATTTTATGATGTGATTATCCATCCTCCTATGGATGGGCATTTGGATTGTTTCCAGTGGGTATGTTACAAGTCATGTTTCTACGGCCGCTCATGTGTGGCTCCCGGTGCTCATGGGCAAGAGGGTCTCCAGCATGTATATCTGGATAGGGCTGGAAGATGTTCAGCTTTTACCAGGTGATGACAAATTGTTTTCCAAAGAGGTGGGACCAATTTACACTCTTCCTTATAGATATAAGCATTCCTTTGCCCACACCCTCACCACCATTTGGTAATGTCAGACTTCAGATTTCCCAGTCAAATGGGTGTGAAATGGTATCTTGTTGTGGTTTTAATTCCTGTTTTCCTGATTATTGATGAGCTTGAGCACCTCTGGCACATTATAAGCCTTCTGGGCTACGCTGCCTCGCACCATCGTGACCACAGACATTCTGGAGTAGCCTCTCCCTTCTTTCGGCTGGTGAGCTCCTGCTCATTCTGCAACACCCAATTCAAATAGGACCTTCTGGGTGACAGCATCGAGCCAGAATTCGTCACACTTCCTGCTGGGTTCCCAAGGCCCTGGGCTCAGCTGTGTCACAGTCCCTGATCACCCTGGGCTGGAATAACCTGTTTCCTTGTTGTTTCTGCCAGTAAATGACCGCCTTCCTATTTTCCCTTGTTTCCATCCTGCAGAGCCACACCTGCCACAGGACATCTGCTCATTATGTTCACTGATGGATTTCATCAGGTTTAGAGAAAAACTGATTCTTTCCAGTACAGGGTAGTTTGGACTTAGGGGAAAGGAAATCTGAATTTAGATTAAAAAAGCAAAAAAACACCCCAAAAAACAAAAAAACAGGTCTGGACTCCTTACAAGATCTTTGTGCTTCAGACTAGCCCAAGGTGAATTCCTGGAACACTGGACAGGTACACATCTCTGTGAGCTCCCCCCTCCAGCTTTGGGCTCCAAGCCCTGGGTCCCCTCTGGCTCCGAGGGCCCGGTGTGGACTCCTGCCTCATCCTCACTTCTGTGACCATACCTGTGGCTCCAGCAGCTGGCCCCCAGACAGGGAGTCCCAGGACCGACTCCCCCAGACAGGCCCTCCCCGAGTGCCCACCCCTCTCCTGTTTGTTCTCACCATTCCCTCTGCTGCCACCCCCGCCCATGCTACCCCAGACCTGGATGCTTGCAACAGCCTCTAGCTCGACACCCTGCCCCCAGCCTCTCCCACTCAAATCTGTGCTGACACAAACCCCAACTTTCTATTGTGTTCACAGCCAAAAGTCGTCCACGGCTCTGCTCCCACAACTGACTCATCCATCTTCAGTCTCACCTTGCCGGCCCCTCTCCTGCCCCTCCCAGCCTCTTTACTCTGCCAAAGTTTCCTGTCCCAGCAGGCTCTTCTCTGGGGTCTTCCCAGAGTGCTCCGGCCTCTGGGGCCCTGGTGAGGGTGGGGGTGGTCAGGGTGCCCACAGTGAGCTGAGGCCATGGATGACGTGACCAAGCCAGGGAGCACCTGAGATAAATCTGGGGCAGGGAGGAGGAGGTGGGAGCAATTCCAAAGCAGGACCACGGATAGCCAGGGTCAGGATGAGAGAGCAGCCCAACTTCCATGGGGAGGCGAGGACTGGGAGGGACAGGCAGAGCCACCTGCCCAGCTTCCAGAGGTCTGTGGCCTCAATGTCCTCCCAGTGCATTCTCAGGACCTCATCAAGCATGCAGGACCAAGTGCCCCAAAGAAGCCAGAAGGGAAGGACACGCCTACCTAGGGAGCATCCATTTAACCAAAGACGAATCCATTCTGCCAGGAGATTCTTACGAGTAGCTCTCTGTCATAAGAAAGCATAGCACCAGTTTTAAAGATGAGGACACTGAGGCTCAAAGAAGTGAGGCTGTTTGCTAGCAGGGGAGTCAGAACTCGACGTTGGATATACCTGACCTTGAATTTGTGCTATGCCCATTTCACCACACTACCCTAGAGGCTTGGCGCCTAATCCTGGCTCCACTCCCCACCAGCCATGTGATTTCTCTGAACCTGCCCTGCCTCTCCCAGGGTGGGGGAGAAGATGAAGGAGATAGTGGCTATCAACTGCAGTTGCCAACTGTCCATTGCTAGAGTTACACTACCTCAGTCCCTTCTTGGAAAGACACATGTGGGAATAAATGAGAGTGAATGAATGCAATCATGAATCCACTCTCTCTGCTCCGTTGTGGCTGAGGGCTTACCTCCTCCTATGCCACAGGTAGAAACAGTGACTCTGGTTTCTTGGCGGCCCCCAAACTGCTCACCCCAGAGCTGCCCACCAAAGAAAGCCTTAAGAACATTTCTTAAATGAATAAAGGACCACATGCCTGTGTGATAATAATGAACAGAGATAGCACTTTCCTTGCAACAGACCAGCACTAACGCTCACGAAAGAGGATGATCTTCACAGCAGATTGCAAATGGGCTGCCCCCAGCTCCATCCTCCCTTTTTGTCCAGAGTGATAGAATTTGACCTGGGCCCCTGGTTACCCAGGCAGAGACCATCTTCCCAGGCTTGTCTGCATTTAGGTGTGGCCACATCACTGATTCATGCCAGTGGAACACGAGCAGAGGCAATGTATGCAATTTCTACGACACCCACTTTAAAACAATTTGCTTGTTTGACACTGGCTCTCTTTCTTCTTCCCCCGGCCTGGAAGACAGAAATGGCACTGGCCCAGCTTTGGTCATAATCCCACACCCACAGAGGTGGTGGAGCAACAATGTGGAAGGAACCTGGGTCCCTGAATGACTGTGTGGAGCAGACTGAGCCGCCAGCTTGGCCTGCTCACCTCTGGACTGGTAAGGGAGAGGGAGTCTGTACCTTCATCTTCCATAAGCCACTAAGTTTGGAAGTCTCTTTTTCACATTGCTCAGTCTGTACCGTAACAAATGCAGACTCGTTACCAACATCCCTCACGTGTGCAGCAGCAAGCTGATCTGGGTTCAGATCCAGACTCTGTTCCTTCCTAAGTCTACGACTTTGGGCAAGTTGCTGACCTCCCTGTTTCCTCCTCTGTGAAATGGGGAAATAACAGGACCTGCAGGGAGAATTAAATGACATCGGATGCACACAACAAAGCCGGCTATTGTCCTTATCATCACATCAGAATGTTTTCCTACCAATAGAGCCCCAGCCAGGCCACCCTGGGCCCGGCCTCCTGTGCCAGAGGAAGTAGCTTTTATGTTGGTCCCTTTTGTGGTTAGCTAAGATCTTCCTGCCACAACTGCTTTTCCTGTCCTCACATCCATTTCAATGGAAGAACCCTGAAAAGCATGGTAGTAAGAACTGCAGAGTCATGTTCAGATGCATGCAAGGTTCTGGAATATTTCCCAAAGCATCCATTTTCTTCCTTTCATCTTTAAAAGATGAAGCACCTAGAAAAGATGAAGCCCGATAAGCCTGGAAGGCTGCTACGATCCCACCCATAATGCAACACAAAGGCCCAGAAGGACTGCCTGTCATCAGCCTGATGCCCACGCAGCTCTCAGCCCTTCATTTCTTCACTAACAGAGTCGTTGAGTGCATTGTCTGGGCCATGCAATCGCTGAGGCTCCAGGGACACATCTGAATTAAATAAAGTCCCTATCCTTATGGAGATTTCATTCCAGTGCCAGAGCCAGAATACTTAGAAAATAAATGTATTCTGAGCTGTGTCAAGCACTTTGGAGAAAAACAGTCAAGGTGGAGGGTCAGAAGGATATTCTGCTCCACCCCTAACAACACAGAATTGCTTCCCACAGTACTAGTCATAGTAGATACTAGGCTCAAGACTGCAGAGAGACTTTTTCCCAATGACCACGAATGGCCAACAGGTGCATGAAAAGGTGCTCAATCTCACAGTCATCAGGGAAATGCAAGTCAAAACACAACGAGCTATTACCTCACACCACTCAGAATGGCTAGTCTCAAAAAGACAAGTGACAACAGGTGGCAAGGATGTCAAGAATATAGAACCTTGTGCGCTGCTGGTGGCAATGTAAATTGGGGCCGCCAGTCAGGAAAACAGTATGGCACTTCCTCAAAACACCAAAAATAGAACTACCCTAGGATCCAGCAATTCCACTTCTGGAAATATAGCCAAAGCCAATGAAAACGATGTTGAAGAGACATCTGCACCCCTGTGTTCACTGCAGCATTATTCACAACAGCCAAGCCATGGGAGCAACCTAAGTGTCCACCAGTGGAAGAATGGATAAAGAAGATGTGGGGTATATATATCAATATACACAATAGAATATTACTCGGCGGTAAAAAGAAGGCAATCCTGCCATTTGTGACAACATGGATGGACTTTGTGGACACTGTGCTAAACATCATAGCGTCTCACTTATATGTGGAACCCCCCCCCAAAAAAAAGGAACAAAAAGAAAAAAACCAAACTCATAGAAAAAGAGATCAGTTTGTGGTTGCCAAAGGGGAGGGAGGCTGGAGAAGGGGGCCAAAAGGCACACACTTCCAGTTATAAGATAAATAAGCCTTAGGGACATCTCATATGGCCTGGCGGCTACAGATAATGCTACTGTGGGACATACAGGAAAGGTGTTAAGATCCTAAGGGTGCTCATCACAAGGAAAAAATCTTTTTTATTCCTGTACTTTTTTGTTGTTGCTGTGTGAGTTGGTGGAGGCTAGCTGAACTTACTGCGGTGATGGTTTTCACCATACAGAGAGGTCCGGCCTCTGACTTCTACAGGACTGTGTGTCAATGACACAGACTAAATCTGGACAGCAACAGCAAGAGTTGGGTCGGAGAGGACTTCAGAACCTTAAGTGCCTTATTGCTGCCAATAAAAATGCAGAAAAGGCCACATACAGGGGTCCACGGAGGCACTTAGCAGCCGGCAGTCCCAATGTCCAGAATGCAATAACGAGCAGAAGTGACATCCCAGCTTCCCTAATTAAACCGGATCAGCCCCTCCCACCACCCCACCTTCCTGTAATTTCCTGCAGGTTCAGGAAACATGCCAATTCCGGGGAAGTGAGACAGGTAATGGCCTTATGTGAACGAAGTTAGAAGCGTCTATGGAAATGGTCATATCTCCAACATCAGGTCTGTCCTGCCTGAAAAATAAATCCCGACACCTTGAGGGATGCAACCTCCAGGAATGATTTATTTTTAATGGCAAAGCAGTTCCGTAAAAGGCCAAGAATTAAGACCCTTCATTAACATGCATAGTCTCTTCAGAGACCTCTTCTGGCAGCCACGGCCGTGGCCAGCTCTGAATAGGTCCTCATGCCAAAGGGCTCCTCAGAGGCCGCCGTCCAGATCAATATTTGGAACAGGCCTTCTGGGAAATCACTAATGGTCTGTGGAAGGCACATGGCGTGATTTTTAGGACAGTCCATTAATGAAGAGCTTCACAGCTGTCCCACTATTCCAGAAAAGGCAGACCCAAGGGCCAGATGTTGGTGTGACTGACTCGGCTTCTGTGTGAAGGAGCTCTGAGCTCTGTCTTCCAAGCCTGGTCTCTTTCTTACCGCACAGAAAAGGACCTGTGTTTGCCCTTGTTCCCAATGGGGCACGGGGTGCCTACCTGCAGACCACCTGAAGGTGCACAGGGGAGGGCCCTGGCCTCCCGCTGCTCCCCTGCATCCTCCCAGGGGCCAGCCAGGCTCGCCCCCATGGCCGATGCCCACGAGCTCAGGCCATCTGGGAAGGTTTCACTGTACCGTCATGTGCCATTAGGAAAAGGCGGGAAGGCACGCTCATTTATTTATAGCGTGACTCTTGACTGCAAGGGTGTGTATATACCTGGGAGAAAAATGTTGAAGAAAGCTCAACTGTCAGTCTCCTGGAGGGATCGTACAAACGGTCAACATTTACTAGTCGGTATGATGAATCTTGGAGGTGCCAAACTACCATGTTACTGGCTCTCAACCTGTAAGATCCCCAGGCTGGTGGTGCTCGGGACGAGGAAGGTTCAGTGACAACCTTAAATAACATGAAAGCACACAAGGAGAATGTTCTTTATTCTGACCTGTGAGCACGGAAGGGAGGGCCTCAGGGAGGTGCAGATCTGTCATAAATAAGTCTTGAACGCGAGCCAATCTCCAGGACAGAGAGAGAGGCCGTGGGCTCAGGGCTCTGGGGCCAGCCCAGTGGGGACCGGAATTTAGCACCGTGGCTGGGTTATCTCCTGTGGTCTCTCCTTCTATTGATGGCATCTGATACCGGTTTTCTATTTCCTGAGTTAGAATAACGTTCCCTCTTGAAATAGATTTGAAGTGAAAAAGAAAGCGAGTCAAAGACAGTTCTGAAGAAATCATATTCAACTCAAAGGGCTGTGGTGAAAATCACACAAGTGGCGTGTGAACACCCGAGGTGTGGAGAGCCCGGGTCTCCTGAGGACGGGCCAGCTTTCTCTGCAGTGGGCCCGCAAACCTGACTGGGCCCTGCGGGGTCCCCAGGCCCCCCGGTCCCTGCCCGGCTGCTCTCTGCCGCCCTTGGGAAGCACTTGAGGACTCGTGCGAGACTAGAGATGCGGGAAGGAGGCATGGGGCAGAAATGACCCGACTGAGAGGTGGTCAGGTAGGAGGCGAACCTCCAAAGTGGTCCTGGGAGGTGGAAAGAGCTAAAAGCCCTGTGCTGATGAGGCAAGCCGGGGCGTGAGCTCCAGGCTGGCCCTGTCACTGGCCAGCAGGTTCTAGTCCCGTCCCAGCTCAAATGTCACCCCGGCTCAAAGCCACCCCAGCCACCGGCAGAGTCAGCCCATCCCTCTGCTCACTTGCGCCTGGCCCGCATTTCCCCACTGGTCACCGATCCCTCGACTGTTTCCTGGCTGGTCAGCCGACTTCTGGCTTCCTGGGAACAAGACCTTGGCGCACTCAGCTCAGGCTCCCCAACGCCTGTCGCTGCTACCTACATCTCTGAGAGGGAATGCATGACCCTAACTCCTAACTCCCCATGCCTCAGTTTCCCCATCTGTAGAGCCAAAGTTTGGAACAATCCTTAGGGTGCTTTCCAATTTATCAGAGTCCATGACTGTTAACACGATTGTCCTGTGGTCGTCAGGTGTCCTAGCTTTCTGCTTTCCCTTCATTTCTCAATGGCTTCTAGTGAATATATTTGCCAAAAAAAAAAAAAAAAAAAAATAGAGCAAATTTTATGTACAACCACTAAATTAAATGACCTAAGATGAACGAGTGAAAGAAGAGCCTGTTCCATGATGGAGATATGGCAAGAGTCGGGCCAGGCAGGAACCCCAGAGAGGGTCCTGGAGGACCTTCAGTACCCCAGGATGCCCCCCATCGCTGCCCAAAGGACAAAGGACAAAGTGGCCAGCACTGACCGCCAGGAGGAAGGCCCGAGAGTTCTCCAGAAGAAGCCGCTCCTCATAGAAACCAAAGGAGACATTGGAGAGAGAGCAATTCTATGTGGGCATGGGGATAACATTTAGATTCTTCTTAAAGGCTTTGCAAGGGAAAATATTTAAAGAGACAGCTGTGATGTGGTTTTGGACCTGGATGAAGCAGGAAACAGTGAGTGGAGGTAGCAAAGAGTTTCTTTAGTCAGAGATGAGGCTCCCTGACTTTCCTATACCAGTGTGCTGGGCTCCATCTTATGTAACACTTTTTTTTTTTCCTGGAAGGAGAACAGCATGAACTTTCCAAGTATGCAGATGGCTCTAAGTTCTTCTGGGTGGTGAAATGCCAAACGGATGGCAATAAACGATCAGGAATTTATTGAGAATGCAGGAGAGGTGAGATGGGCACACAGTGATGAATTTAAGGGAAATGGTTACAATTTTATGAGTACCATGAGGCTCCTGAGCTCGGTTATGATCCCAACGGACATCTGCAGCCCAGCTGGCATGATCAGAGCCCACGCTGGAGTTAGACACCCATGGGGGGTGGATAGACCATGGACCACGGGCTCACCCCACAGACCTGTCATCCCACCTTGGGACTTCATCAGAGCCACTGTGCCCTTCTGAGCCTCAATATTCTCATCTGTAAAATGGGGTTACCATCGCTACCTCCGTGGGTCATGGTGAGCATTGAATAGCACCTACGCACTTGGCAGGGTTATATGAATGGCTCTGGAAGGGTTTCAGAAGGCAGAGCTGCATGTTAGGGCAAGAACAGTGCCTTTAGAGCAAACAGATATGGGTTCAGATCCTGGGTCTGCCCTTTATGGGCATGTGGCTCTCTGAGACTCAGTTTCCCCATCAATAACATAGCAGGAATGATTCTAACCACCTACAGTGATGTGAGATTCAGGGAGATAAAGCAAAGAAGTATCTAGCAAGGTGTCAGACTCAGGCTTGGGCCTTTCTGAAGATCTGTTTCTTTCCCCTTTTCAAAGACAACACAGGCTCAAAAACGCATAGGCAAGGAAGTCTGGCTTCACTTTGTTGTTCAGCCACGGAGATGAGCCAGGCTCTCTCCCCAGCTCTTGGCTGGTGCCAGTTGAGACGGAACCTCATAATGCCCATCTCTGATGTGGTGTGTGGGATTCTGAATGCACCCAATGGCTGGGCAGGGTGTGAGGGGAGAACACTCCTCGAAGCTCTCAAGCTTCTCCAAGCAAAGCACCTGGTGCAGAACCCAGACCCCACTGGGCCTTACCACATGTACAAGGGGCTTGCTTTTCTGTCTTGCTGTCTGTCCTGTGGGTCCTCCAAAGGCAGGGACCATGGGGTCTCAATGATTTCTCTCTCTCTCAAGGCCCAGCAAAAGGCCTGACATAGAGCTGGTGCTCAGTGAATGTTTGTTGAGTGAATCGGATGGATGGATGGACGGATGGATGATGGATGGATGATGGATGGACGATGGACAGATGATGGATGCGCACAGATGGATAGGTGAATGAGGGGATGGGTGGAAGGATGGATGGGTGGCTGGCTGGCTGCGTGGGTGGCTGGTGATAGCCTCATGTTTGTCTCTTCCCTCACAGATGCTGCAGGACATACAGACTCTCTCTCTGAGGCATGGAAGCCGGGGGCCTATTGACATCCAACACCCCTCTCTCTGGGAGTCCCCAAATCATTTTCAGAATAGCTGTAAGGAGGGCCATGGGGTGCCTGGGTGGCTCAGTTGGTTAAGCATCAGCCTTTAGCTCATATCATGATCCTGGTGTCCTGGGATCAAACCCTGTGATGGGCTCCCTGCTCAGTGGGGAGTCTGCTTCTCCTTCTGCCCCTCCCCCTGTTTGTGCTCTCTCTCTCTCTCTCTCAAATAAATACGTAAAATCTTAAAAAAAAAAAAAAAAAAAAAAAGAGTGCCATGGTGGAGTCATCCTTTTAGCCATTTCCACACTTTGTGGCTGACACCACTCAAGTTGGAGGGAGGAGACTCCCAGGCCAGCTGCTTGTCCACGGGAGCCCAAGCCAGTGGCCCGCTGTTCCCCTGTGACACGGCTCTCTGCCAGTTCTCCCTCTGACTACCTACTACTTTTTGGTCTTCTGTTTACATGCTTCCTGCTGCTCGATCTGCTGTGGATCTCTCAGCAGCGGGGTCTCTGCTCTTCTCCCTGTATTAACTCCCACCAAATCCAACAAGGGAGTTTCAGAGCCTCCCAGCTGCCTGCAAGTTAGAGTCCAAACAAGGCACATGAGCCCTTTCCAGCGGGACAACCACCTGCCTTCAGAGCCTCGTCCCTCAGGGCTCCAGCCATTTTCTCTGTCCCCACCATGCCTTCTGAGGCTACCCAGTCCTGCTGGGGACACAATTCCCTCTTTGCTCAAATCTGTCACCCTTCAAGACCTGGCTCAGGTTTGAAGTCCTCTAAAGCCTTCCCATAAACTGCTCCTTTCAGAAAATGTGGGAAAACCAAAAAAGTCTGAAGAATAAAATGAAAATTGCCCATCACGATTCCACAACCTAGAAATGACCACTATTCATATTTCTCATCTTTTTTTTTCCATGATCATATTTTTAATATGGCTGAGATCACGGTTTTATATTGTTATTCCCATGTATCATTTTCTCTTAAACAACTTTCTGTACTATTGGATTTTTTATGGTAAACATCATTTAAAATATTTGCATATTCCTTAACTCATTTTCCTAGGTGTTTGCATTTGTTGGTAACAGATTCACAGACCATACAATTCACTCTTCTAAAGTGTACAATGCAATGGTGTTTGGTATACTCACGCAGCAGTGCAAGCATCACCATAATCAATCTTAGAGCATTTTCATCGCCCCAAAAAGAAACCCCATACTCAGTAACTATCACCCCCTACTTCCCCAGCCTCCACCCCAGCTCTTGAGAACCACTAATCTACTTTCCGCCTTAGTAGATTTGCCTATGCCGGATACTTTGTATAAATGAACTCATATAATATGTGGTCTTTTGTGACTGGCCTCTGTCACTCAGTGCGAGGGTCTCTGCTTCTGCTGTGTATACTATGTATCAGTATTTTATTCCTTTCTATGTCCAAATAATATTCCACTGTCTGGAGATGCCACATTTTATTTATCCATTCGTTTGGATATTCATTTGGACATTTGGATTGTTCCTACATTTTGACTGTTAGGAATAACGCTGCTATGGGTAGTCATGTACCAGTGTTCATGTGGACACAGGTTCTCAGTTGCCTTTGTATATACCTAGGAATGGAGCAGCTGGGTCGGACGGTAACTGCGTTTAACCTTTGAGTAACTGTCAGACTGTTTGTCCAAAGGGGCAGCACCATTTCAAATTCCCTCCAGCAGTGCGTGAGCATCCTGATTTTTCCACATCCTTGCCAGTAATTGTTACTGTCTTTTTGATTCTAGCCATCCTAGTGGGTGTGAAGTGGTAGCTCATTGTGCTTTTGGGTTGCATTTCCCTGAGGGCTAGGGATGTTCAGCATCTTTTCATGCGCCCATTGGCCATTTGTAGATCTTCTTTGGAGAAACGTTTTCAGGTCTTTGCCCATTTTTTAATTGGGTCATTTGCCTTTTTATCATGAGTTGTAAGTGTTCTTTTTATATTTTAGATATGATTCCCTATGAAGATAAATGATTTGTAAATATTTTCTTCTAATTGTCTTTTCACTTTCTTGATAGTGTACTTTGAAGCACAAAGGTTTTTAATGCTGATGAAGTCCAATTTATCGATTTTTTTTTCTTTTGTTACTTGTGCTTTTGGTGTCTGAAGAAACCACTGTCAAATCCAAGGTCGTGAAAATTATGCCTATGTTTTTTCCTAAGATTTTTATAGTTCAAGCTCTGACATTTAGGTTTTTTAGTTTATTTTTGCATATGGTATAAGGAAGAGGTCCAACTTCATTTTTTTGTACGTTGATATCCAACTGTCCCAGCACCATTTGTTGAGAAACTATATTTCCTATTGAATTATTGTGGCCTTTTTATCAAAAATTAATTGATCATAGATATATGGTTTTTTTTCTGGACTCTCGATTCTTTTTCATCCTTATGCCAGTAGCACATGGTCTTGATTATTATTTTGTAGTAAGTGTTGAAATCAGAAAATATGAGTCCTGGGGTGCCTGGGTGGCTCAGTCGTTAAGCGTCTGCCTTCGGCTCAGGTCATGATCCCAGGGTCCTGGGATCGAGCCCCGCGTCGGGCTCTCCGCTCGGCGGGAAGCCTGCTTCTCCCTCTCCCACTCCCCCTGCTTATGTTCCCTCTCTCGCTGTGTCTCTCTCTCTCTGTCAAATAAATAAATATAATCTTTAAAAAAAAAAAAAGAAAAGAAAATATGAGTCCTCCAACTTGGTTGTTCTTTTGCAAGACTGATTTGGCTTTTCTGGTCCCCCTGAGTTTCCACACGAATTTTAGGAACAGTTTGTCAATTTCTAGAAAGAAGCCTTAAATCCGTAGATCAATTTGGGGAGTACTGCCATCTTAACAATCTTTTCTTCTAGTCCATTGATATGGGATATCTTCTACTCATTTGGATTTTCTTTAATTTCCCTGAGAATGTTTTGCAGTTTCCAGAGCATAAATTTTGCATTTCTCTTGTTCAGCTTAGGCCTAAGTATTTCTACTCTCTTGGATACTCTTGTAAATGGAATTGTTTTCTTAAGTTCATTTTCCGGTTGTTCACAGCAAGTATGTAGAAATACAGATGATTTGTGTCTATTCAGTTTGTATCTTGTAATCTTGTTGTGTGCATTTATTAGTTCTAATGGTTTTTAGTGGATTCCTTAGGATTTTCCATATACAAGATCATGTCATCTGCAAATATAGTTTTACTTCTTCCCTTCCAATCTAGATGCCTTTTATTTCCTTTTCTCATCTGACTGCCCTGACTAGATCCTCTAGTACAATGCTGAATAGCAATGGGGAGATGGCTATCCTTGTCCTGTTCCTGACTTTAGGGGAAAAGCATATAGTCTTTCCTCATTAAGTATGATGCTAGCTTGAGTTGTTTGTCACTGCCCTTCATTAGGTTAAGGAAGGTCCCTTCTAGTTGGTTGCATGTTTTTATCATGAAAGTGTGCTGGATTTTACCAGATACTTTTCCTACATATTTTTGATGATCTTTTTTTCTTTATTCTACCACTATGGTGTGTTGCAATAATTACTTTTCAGATATTAAACCACTCTTGCATGCCAGGGATAAGCCTCCCTTGGTAATGGTGTATAATTCTGTATAATGATGCTGGGTTCCGTTTGCTAGTATCTTATTGGGGATTTTTGCATCTATATGCAAAACATTGGCCTGTAATTTTATTTCCTTGTATGTTCTTTGTTCACTTTTGGTATCCAGGTGATACTAGCCACTTAGAATGAGTTAGGAAATGTTCCCTCTTCCCTTAGAAAGAAATTGATATTCATTCCCTATATGTTTGGTAGATTTCACAGCAAAGCCATCTGGGCCTGGGCTTTTTTTTTTTTTTTTTTTGTGGGTAGTTTTCTGCTTACTAATTCAGTCTCTTGTAAGTTGATTCAGATTTTCTTTCTCTCAAGTCAGTTTCAGTAGTTTGCATCTTTCTAGAAATTTGTCCACTTCACCTAAGTTATCTGATTGATCAGCATATAATTGTTCATCGTATTCTTTTATAATCCTTTGTACTCATGAAAGATTAGTAATAATGTTCCCTCTTTCATTTCTGATCCTAGCCACTCGAGTCTTCTTTTTCTTGATCAATCTAGCTAAAGGTCTGTCAGTTTTGTTGATCTTTTCACACACCCAAATTTGGATTTGTTTCTTTTATCTATTGTTTTTTCTATTCTCTATTTCATTCATTTCTGCTGTGACCTTTATTATTTCCTCCCATCTGCTTGCTTTAGGTTTAATTTGCTCTTCTTTTTCTAGTGTCATAAGCTGGAAGACCGGGCCTATAGCCAGCCCTGGCTACAAATGACCCTGGGTAAGGAGAATGGAATAGTCGCACCTGATAGAAAGCAATTGTGAATTGTACCCCTGGGGACAATAGTCAGTAAGGAAGAAGCGGGAATGGCTACAGAGAGGGTAAATACCGGGTCCGCATAGCGCCCTGCCTCTGTAAAGACAAAGTTTATCCCTGGCCTACTCCCACACCTGTGTCTGAGCCAGCTGGACATCAAGGAGAAGGATAAAACCACAGCAGCTTCAGACAGGCTAAGGCATCCACCATGAAACCACAGAGAAGCAAAAACATGAAAAGCCAGGATCCTCATCCAAGTTCAGCCATGGAAGATTTTCCAGTTGCTTTGAATGCACTAGCCTGGAAACAATAGCCAGCTGCACTGGCCCCCGCCTCTATAATGGTTCCCACACAGCCTACACAATAAGGCCCAACTCCCTTAGCGTGTCAAGTACAGCTGGTACAAACGATTGTGTCCCCCCAGCATTCATATGTCGAAGCCCTAACCTCCAGTATAACTGTATTTAGAGATAAGGCCTTTAAGGAGGTAATTCAGGTTCAATGAGATGATAAGGATGGGGCCCCAATCCAGTAGGACTGTTGCCCTTATAAGGAGAGAGACACCAGGAATGTGCACACAGAGGGAAGACCATGTGAAGAGAGAGCAAAAAGGTGGCAGTCTATAAGGCAGGAAGATAGCTCTCACCAGAAACCAACCACGCCAGCACCTCGATCTTGGACTTCCAATCTCCAGGACTGTGAAAAAATTAATTTCTGTTGTCTCAGCCACTGGGTCTGTGATCTTCTGTTACGGCATCCTTAACCAACAAATACAATAGCCATTCAAACCCAGGCTCCCAAACAAACCATTCCAAACTCATCTTCTGCCATGTTCTTTAGACTACAGTTTCTGAAGAATGCCTGTCATTTTCAGAACATACTTCCATGCCTGGAGGAAAGGACTCCCTCCTGCCTGGAGGAAAGGAATGCCCCGTTCCACCTTCAAGAGCCAGTGTAAACTTCTCTCTGAAACCCCGACACGGAGTGTATGGCGCCCACTGGAACTGCCCCCTCGGTACCTGTGCACGGATGTGTTTGAGGGCGGGGACAGAGCTGCTTCGTTCCTGTATCGCCAGACTAGAAGGGGGTACAGCACAGGCAGGGTGTTCAGAAGGAACTCGGGCGTTCAAGGTGCGCACTCAAACAGGCCGGAGTCTCCGTGCCACATCGTGGGCCCTCCAACACTGCCTAGCATGCCCCTGAGCTGGCACCTGGAGCTCAGCTAATCCTGCTGAATCATCTCCCCACATCAAACAAGGAGGCAGTCCTCACGTCCAGATTCTGGCATCCACTCTGACTTTGAGGCTAAAGTGGAAACCCCTCTCTGCCATCTTGCAGGCCTCACTCGCACGTGCCTTTTCACATACAGAATTTTACCTCCAAGTTGAATTGGCTAAAACACAGCCACCTGGTATCTCGGGGGACTACCCACGGGGAATATTCTTATTCTAGGTGTTACCAGCGCCTGCAGGGATACATCTGGATTTTGGCACTCCATTTCCTGAACAAAAAGTCAGCCCCTCTGATCTGCACTCAGTGGAAATATTCTGTTCTTTTCCTTGAAAACCATGCCAGAAGGGACTTTGGAGAATCATCTAACCCAATCATCCATCTGACTCTAAATATGAGAAGTTCATCTATTCATTCAAGAAACATGTTTAAATCCCTTATTTTGTGCCAGGAATGAAACTCTACGAGGGGGGAGCACTGGAGAAGAGAGAATAACACTAAACATGACTGGGGGCCTGGGTGGCGCAGTCGGTTGAGCATCCGACTCTTGGTTTGGGCTCAGGTCATGATCTCAGGGTCATTAGATCGAGCCCCGTGCCTGGCTCCCCACTCAGCATGGAGTGAGCTTGAGATTCTCTCTCCTCCTTTCCCCCTGCCCCACCCACCACTCACTCACACACACACTCTCTCTCAAATAAATAAATAAAATCTTAAAAACAAAACAAAACAATGTAAACATGACTTCTGCCCTGGAGAAGCTCAGGGGCTGTTCTACTATCATAAGATGCAAAGTGTTCTAGAGTTATATAAAATGCAAAACCCTCTGGGAACTTGCCTGAAGGTCTAAGAAACGGTACCTTGTCTAAAGCTACTCAGAGGCAGAGGCAGAAATAAAACTTCAAGGCTGGTTTCCTGACTCTTAGGACAAAGATCTTTTCCCCATATGGTAGAATGTCAAAAGTGACCTCATTTATGTCTTTCCCTCGTCCTTGTTCCTTGGATGTGCCCTCGCATACCACCTCTGGGCTGACTCACTCTGATGGTGGGACCCTTGCACGCTGCACCCCAGCAGAGACTTGAAAAGCACTTGCACGCTGGGGTTTGCTCTCTCGTTGCTCTTGAAACATTGCCACCCTAAGAAGAATCTGAGCTAGCCTGATTAAGGGTGCCAGACCGCATGCAGAAGAACTGACAAGCTCCTGCCAACAGCATGCTGCTACCAGCACTGTGAGTAAAACCATCTGAGACCAGCAACCCCTAGCTGGCCCTCCAGGGCCCACAGAGCCAGCAGCTGACCACAGATGCATGAGGAAGCCCAGCCAAGGTCAGCAGAAGAACTGGCCAGCTGAGCCCAGCACAAATCGCCAATCCACAGAATCTTGAGCTAACTACATGTTGCTACACAGCAACAGATGACTAATGCACCCAGGACTGCCCCACCCACTCCAGATGTAGTAAAGGGCAGGATGGCACTTGTACGAGTTAACCGAGTCTCTTGCAAGAGAAACACTTCCACAGCACCCTAATACACAATCAGGACCAAAGGAGACATACGTGCCCAAGACAGAAATGTCTTAAGATACAGACTACTGGAAATGGAGTAGATGCTTCTACTTAGGTTTGCTTGCACTGACTTCCAGCCTTACTTGCCAAGGCTGGTTTGGTCTCCCTGCCAGGCAAGAGCGTACCTCACATACTGTCATGGAGCTCTCACTTGAGATAAATGTGTCTCATGGTCCTAACTATGCATTATCTCAAAAAGAATTTCACCACCAACAGCTCAATTGTGGCTTTCTTGGTTCCTTTACCTTGTAAACTAAGCACCCAGCATCTATTTCTATTAAACTTCTGTTATTTAGGGAGTTTGAAATCTCACTGAAATGGAACTGAGGCGTTTTTGTTTTAAGTCATCCCTGCACCCAATGTGGGGCTCCACTCAAGACCCCGAGATCGAGAGTTGCACGCTCCACCGGCTGAGCCAGCCAGATGCCTCAAGACAGAAATGAATGGTTGTTTAACTGTTAAGGAAAAAAAAAAAAAACTGTAAATAGGCTGAAGACTGAGGGAAAGCATGTAGCCTGTGGTCACGGGGAAGAGCTGTAAAGGTGGAATTTATAAAAATCATTCTTGCGGGGCACCTGGGTGCCTCAGTCGGTTAAGCGTCTGCCTTCAGCTTCAGGTCATGATCTCAGGGTCTTGAGATCGAACCCGGCATTGGGCTCCCTACTCAGCGAGGAGTCTGCTTCTACCTCTACCTCTCCCTCTGCACCCCCCCACCCACCTCCACCCCGCTCATGCTCTCTCTGTGTCTCAAAGAAATAAATAAAAAATCTTTAAAAAAATCATTATTGCTTTCACTGTAGGGCTTATGTGGCTGATGCTTGCCAGGAGGGTGGTGGGAAGTAAGGGATAATGGTGGGTAACAGACAAGCCCACCACACAGTCCTTCCTCACAGCCTGCCAGACTGATGGTGGAGGCAGCCAAAGAGATCAAACTAAGTAATAAGAGCCCACACTCACACCTCATTTACTACGTGCCCGACATGAACTCTGACACATACCTGACCTGTACAACCACCCTAGGGAAAAGGTGCTGGTGCCCCCCATTTTAGGGATGCAGAGATTGGTCAAGGAAGGCCTAGAGCCCCACGCCTCGTCCACAAGGACCTGGTCTGTTCCCTGCGGTCTGGCCCACGCTGTTCACTGCGCTATCTTGCTTTGCATCCCAGAGAGACCGGCTTTCCCTGAAACGTATCTCTTCAAGATCAACTGAACAGGATAAACAGAGCAAAACTTCCCCAACATCTAAAGGAAGCAATTTCCTTGCCAGGGGTCTTCCACCTTTAACCTAGTAGTGTGCAGGTGGCCTGGGGAAACTGACCTGCCTTGACAAGACGAGATTAACCAGAGGCTACATGAGACCAAAGATAAGGTTTTCTCCTTGCCTTCAAGCTTTTTCTCCTTCTGTTCTTCCTCCTCCTGCCCCCTCTGTATTGGGGGGCCCCATACCTCCTCTGCCACAACTTCCTCTTATTCTCCTAGAGGCTTTCTGGGCTTCTCTTCCTCCTAGAATGTATCCCCCTTCTCGTGGGGCCCCTAAGTGAGTCTCCTGCCATCTTTCTGCAGTCCCTCGACCCCCATTACTCAGCATCCTGGGGTATCGCCTAGGTGCCCACATGCTTCTATCCACTGAAAACAGAACCACCAAAATGGAGATGTTGTCGAAAGGCTTCCAGCAGTGAGGAGGGAGGTGGCCACTCAGGCCTCTCCAAGCCCTGCCCCAAACTGGACATCTGTTGAAATCCCTACTGTGAAGGGGCTACCTTGTGGCTACCTTGCGGCAAACCCATGAGAAGAAGGCATGGGAGCAACTCCTGGGAGAACATGGCACAGAGGAGAGTGTGCAGGCAGGACCCTGCCCCTGGGCCCACGCCAACCCCCCTAGGTGACCTCATGTTTACCCTCTGAGCCTCAGTCTTCCTAACTGAAAAATGATGACACCTGTACAGAGCCTTGGGGGTCAGGGACCCCCATTTTGAGAGTCTGATGGAGCCTGCAATCCACCTTCCTTTCCAGAAAACTGCATATACTTAACATACCCATGATGTCAAAAGGCCCACAGACTCTAACCTAAAACTCTCCACCACCTACTTGGGGAAGTCCCCAGGGCTAGGAAGAGCTGGGGAACTCTAAGGAAACCTTAGCACTCAAGTCTGACTTCCTCCACCAGAAGAGAGATAGCTCTGCTAGTGACATGCTCACATGTCCCTTTCCTCTTTCGGAATAGATTCATTCACTCATTAACACATGTTCATCAAGCTCCTGCAGAGGGTTAGCCACTGTTCTGGGCACCAGGGACACCACACGCATGTGCAGAGAAACAAAACACTGGCACACCTGCATTTTGGTGGGAGAAGCACACCACCATCTCAGGAATCTAAGCCTTGCTCTGGGCCATTGCGCCCGACATCTGCTCTCTGGAGGGAGCAGCATGAGGGGACAGACGCATGAGTGTCCTCAAGTAACACAGGTGTGCCTTCACAAAGTGATCCATTTCCATCCTGACCACTGTGAATCCTGCCCTATGGAAATGTAAATATTTCTGGTTTTGGAAACTTGTTCAAGGAAAAGGAAGGTCCAATTCCCCTCAATCCTAACACCAACTGAAAATATATTTTTCCAAACCTTCTTTCTTTCCTTCTGTTCATCCCTCTTCTCTTCCTTCCTCCCAGCTCCCTCCCACCCTCCCTCCCTCCTTCCTTTCTTTCCTTCCAGAAATGAGGATAGAGCTGTGATCCCATGAGAAACAGCTTGTTTACACCTTTTTGAGGAGGGGGAGGCATGGTGTTTCATCACTGCACACAGGAGAATTTGCTGGGTGCCAAGAGAAGAAAGGAATGGTCAGCACATCCGGCAGCTGCAAATGGAGTGACAGGGCTCACAGCTCTTGTCGAGGCCCTCCTGGCTCCACACAGCCCCCTGCTGTGTGTGTCTCCAACACAGAGAGAACAATGTCACCCCCAGTCCCTCAGTGACCACCATCAACATCCCCACCCCCACCCCCAATGAACAAGGCTGTGTGAAATGAAAAGAACCTCCTACCAACAAGAACCTTGGATGACCCTAAAATATGGGACAAGGGTTGTCTTGTAATCTCAGCTGTAAAAATTCGCACCACTGAAGACCATTTCCTCCATTTATATAATAACCAATGGTTTGGCTTGCATTCACGGACAGAGTGCTTCTGGGATTAAGATCTAAACCTCGAAGGTGTCGATAAACAGACAGTGGTGGACAACGGGTGCTATTCAGGAAGCAGCTTATTTTGCTATTTTTTTCTAAGATTCCACTGCAAAACAAAGCCAGATTTGTATCTGCAGAACATTCTTATAGTAACTGGAAGAAATTATCCCTTAACGAAGCTGTTGGAAAAATCAACTGCAAGAATAGCAGCCGGCCCTTCCTCTGGCCATCAGAAGATCTTTGCTATTCGAAGAGTCTTAAAAAAAAGAAACCGCCCAGAAGAGATGCCCTATTTAAAAATAAGGCATTTTGCTATGCTATAACAAAGGCAGAAACATCAGAAAGAGAAACAACAGCTCATATAAGAGAAAGAAACTTCTGGAAATTCTTAAAATAGGCAAAAGAAAATCAAATTGCTAAGGAAAAGTTGATTGATCTGATCAAAAATTGTGTCATTGCTATAAATTCAGAATGAGGTCCACTTTCTCAGAGTTTAGGTGTAAATTTCGTAAAACAACCCATTAAGTCAAAGGTGCTTCATTTTTGAGTCCTCATTGTGGAGAGCCAATGTAAGACAGGATTCCTTTCTCACCTTCATGAAAATGAACTTGTCCCCATCATTAATATTTTCTTGGGAATTAGGTTTGCTTGGCCATGCTCCCTCTCCTCCGTTTCTCCTACTGGTTTATTCCAGGGATGCTCCAGGGAAGGGTCCCATGGGGCCCCACCTGTCCTCAACGTCAGAGAGTAGAGCGGGCATCTTCATAGCAGAGATAATAAGGGGTGTGTGGGGAAGGAGAACCCTGTATTCCCCATGCACCTGTCACTTGGGGAGGCACCTAGGAGCTATCCTTCCCCGTCTCTACCGCCATCATCAACAGGAGTGGGCAACTTTAGTTCTTCCACTGCTATCACATGGAACCACTACTATGTGGGGACTCAGCCCTCTTCACCTGTCCCCTGGATTATGGCAAACACCTCCAACCAGCTGGCTGTCCAAGTTACAAGTCTGACTACAGCACTTCTGGCTTAAAACTTACCAACAGGGCTCCCACCCCCTGAAGGTTCAAGGCCAAGCCTGTAGCTCAGCCCGCAGCCTCCCCCACCCACCCCACCCCCCAGAGCTTTGTCCCCTACCACCTCTCTAGCTTCATTAGGTTCCTGCCTTCTGCCCCAGTAATACCACTGCTGGGGCTCCTGAACATCTCATGCAGCCCACGCATTCCTGCCTCGGCTCCCTGCTATGCCCTTCTTGAAGGTTAAGGGCACTAGCTGGAAGGATGAGTAGGAGCTGAAATCCAGCCCACATTCTGTTTCCTAAGCCACACACCTGAAGGGCTGGGTCTACCTGGATGGACCCCCTTTCCTCATTTGCACAAAGGCTCTGCAGGGCCCAGCTGTTTCCTATCTCTAGGGGCTTGCCACATCACATCACAATTTTCCATGTGTTCACCTACCCCACCCCTACATCAAACAAAGCGGTCTTTGCCACCCTCTCCCCACCCTGGTGCCCAACACAATGCCTTGAGCATGTAGACGTCAATAACTAAACGTTGGCCAAACGGGCTGGTTGAATGGGAGCGTGACTGTGGCTGAGCAAGAAGAGCAGGGAGGTGAGCCCTAACAGCCTGTCTTGCTACAGAGGCTTCCAAAGAGCCCAAGAACTATGCTAGCGCCTTACAGCTTGGGGGCAGGTCTCAGGGGCTGGGTGTGGGGGGAGCTGGACTGTCCTCACACCCATGGAGACCAACAGAATGGAGTTCAAAATGGCTCCTTGTAGGGACAAAGAAGGGATGTGATCTGGTCCACCCTGAGGATGTAGCAACCAAAGGTAAGTGATGCAGTGACACCTAGTCCCGCAGGTGGCAGGAGTTCAGAGTGGGGAGAGGTCATGAGAGCTGCAGGAGGCAGCAGGGGACATAGGAGGAGGCGGAAACACTCAAAGCTATAAGCAGAACTCGTGGAATCTTGCCCAGAACACGCAATTAATGCCCTAGGCTGGGGGAAGGGACAGGGACACTAAATAACTGACTTACAACCTGGTTAGAAAACCGAAGGGGGAGGGGAGCACAGGAAAAGCCAGTCTGATCTATGAGAACAAAATTCCAGAAGGCAATAGGGATCAAAATTATGTCCAGCCAGATGGTGGAGACGCTGCATCCCCAGGGTCCGGATCCAGTTGGCTGGGAGGAGCCCTTATCTTCTGGGGCCACTGGGGCCACGCCCAAGGGGCTGGTGGTTGATGTGAGGAGGACATTATGAGGGTGGCAGGAAGGGAGTGTGTTTTGTAACGTTTAAATATATCCCAGCTTTGAGGAATCACTTCTTCTCCAGGTAAATTTGCATAGGTGGGAGGAATTGTCCTAAAGCGGCATTGCCCAAAATTGCGGCTACAGGTTGTGAAGGCTTCGTGGAGAAAGGGATCAGTGCGACCCAGGGCAGAGGTAGAGGATGTCAGCTGAGCCCCTCTCTGGGGAATAAGGGATAAGGAGAGGAGTAGCGGGAGCAGGGACCTGGGTTTATTGATTCTAGATCCACTGACAATGGCCAAGGCTAAGAACTTGGGGAGGTTCCAGAAACGATGCCACGTGACCCTTGTTAGTCCCTTTCCTGCCATATGCCCCATTTCCAGCCTCCACACCATGTCACCAAGAGGAAAGTCCTGAAAACCGCACCAACGGCGCACCGCCTCGGATGCAGCCCAGACTGGTGGAATGGCGGGGGGAGAGGCAGTGGCACCCATGTGCGGGCGTGGCTGCGGGGTGACTGGTGGGGAAAAGCCAGGTTACTGAGACCGAAGTCAGATGCCAGAAAGGCAAAGAGCACAAAGCCAGCAAGGTCTGGAGAAGGAACTCCAGGGGCTTCTGTTCTGGAAGTTCTCTGAAAATGTAGGGGAATTTGGAACAAAATGCTAAATGAAATTTTCAAAAATGAGTCCCTTGTGAATTCCAGCAAGTCTCCAGGGAAGGTGTGTGCATCGGGACCTCTGCGAGCGAGGGGCAAGGGACAACCACACTTTGGAACAGCTCCCCTAATAGACCAGTTGTTATCACCATGGAAGCTAGAGACAGGAACACTTGTCCGCTCTTCAGACCTGAGGGGCTGCCCAGAGACCAAGCACATGGAGGGAAGTATCAGCTTTAAAGAAAGATGAAGGGCACTGATGTATGTAGCCAACACACGCCCACTGCGGATAATCAGGCCAACACGCTGTGGCCCAGGTCTAGAACTAGGCATCTGCTGGGGACCGCAGCTGCACCATCACACAGGTGCAGGGGGGCCCCGGCCCTCCTCATCACACAGAATCAAAGGAAGCCTTGAAATCCTCAAACTGAGTATGGTTTCCGACCACGTGGGGCAGGCGCACCTTCACTGTTCTGAGCGTGGTGGGGTAACATGCCGAAGCTGACGTTTAATGTTGTCCTTTAATAGACTAAGGGTCACATGGCAGACTGAATGCAAAGGGGCTAAATGCTACTCCAGTGCACAGGAGCTCACAAGGCAACCCAAGCCCCACCGGGCGGAGGGGTGGGGGGCTGTCTCCGTCTCCCTGCTGACATCAGGGCTGGAAATGTGCTGAAGAACCGGTATCGTCAAAGTCCGAGACACCGCATCTGGATAAAGCATCCACGCCCCCCAGGGCCTCCCAAGATTTTTGGTTTCCAAACGATCCGTATCTTTCATCTATTTCCCACTTCCACTAATTATGAGCAAACGATTAGGGAGAATTCATTATTCTTTTACTCTTTACTGCAGGATGAAGTGATCTTCAACCTTAATGAGAAATGAAAGAATTGATCAGGAAGACGCTACTTAAAGAGACGAAGGTCTGTCTTTCTCAGTGGTGCATTAAGAGCAACTGACTTGGAGCCAGAGGGTTCTGAACTGAATCCAGCTACGCTAGCTGGGTCATCTTAGGCCTGTTCTCCCACGTGTAGAATGGAAAGAGTCATGGTAACATTTACCTCACAGGTTGATGTGAGGTCCAATGCAAAGCAGTGCAACCAAGAGGGGTGCACACAGACCCTCTGTGTAAGGTGACACCTGGGGTGGCTTTGGAGGTCTCAAGGTCCTCTGGGAGAAAGATTTTTTTTTTTTAATGGAGCAGAGCGGAAGGACAGAGAGAAGGTGACATTTGTCTGGGTTTTCCCCACAGACGGTAGAACAGAGAAGGCCCTGAGCTTAACTGGGAAAGGGCCTTGAGGACACTCCCCAGAGGGTACAGACTGAGGCCAGTGGTGACCTGCTGTCCCCTCCCCCTTCCTGAAAGCAATAGGCAACAGTGTTGAAACTCCACAGCGGAGATGTTCCAGAGCGCACAGGAAGGCAGGGCTGCACAGTAGCTGCTGGCTGCCCGAGCAGCTGCTCTCGGTTATTAAGACATGGACATGTTCTCGTAGCAGTTGGTATAAACCTCTGCCTTGAGGCCCTCACCACTCCCCATCACTCTGGCTGCCATGATCCCTCCTCCAGGAAGCTCTAGCCCTCCTCAATATCCAGAGATGCCACCACAGGGTTAACACCTGCCACAGGGGGCCTCCCGGAATTTCTCATTGGTCGGGACTGCTGGTGAAATGGTTTGAAGATCACCCCTGACATTGGCCCCAACTCCCTACGATCTGTATCATCTCCATGGGGTAGAGGCAGAGTAGATGGGGGGTGGCCCCTCCCCCGGTCACATTTCTCTCCCAACTCCCAGGACCCAACTGCCTCAGCCACCCACCTACTTTCTTACTGCCATCGGCAACCACTACAACGCAAACCCTGACTTCCCAGAGACAGCTCAGTTCAAACTACGGGGGGTGGGGGTGTTGCTGCTTCTAAGTGGAGTAAAAGCTAAGGAGCAGACAGAATTCCCCACAGCACCACGTCAGCGTGGAGATTGTGAAAACCATTCATGGCCAAGGAAGGGCAGCCAATTCGGCCATTCCCGACCCACTCGCCCACCGCCCTGCAAGGCCCCAGCCAGACACCCAAGGCCCTCCTTATTTCATTGACCTCGAACTAAGATGGCCTCCCCACTCAACCAAGGAAAACTCCCAAAGTCCGGGACCTGGACATTAAAAATGTGTACTTCCAATTCTTTGTCCTCTTTTTGTAAATTGATCAAATAATGCACCACATACCACAAAGTTCTTAGAAATTGAACTGAGAATATGCAATTCTACAGCCAGTTAAGTCAGAGTGGAGAATAAGTCAGAATGGAGAATTAATGATAATGCTTGACAACCCTTTCTCTCCCTCCCTCCCCCTCTCTCTCCCCACCCCCAACTTCCTCCCTCCTTCCTTCCCTCCCTTCCCCACTCTCTCCATCTGACACGTATGCAGACATACACACTCTCTTCTCGAGGAAATCTTCAAGAAAGGTATTGCCAGAACAGGTAGGAATTATTACCAGTCCATTATGAGAGCCAGTTTACAGCTGCCCTGAAGCTATGATTTAAACCAGGTCTTTAAAAGTCCCCATCTCGGGGCGCCTGGGTGGCTCAGTTGGTTAAGCGACTGCCTTCGGCTCAGGTCATGATCCTGGAGTCCCTGGATCGAGTCCCGCATCGGGCTCCCTGCTTGGCAGGGAGCCTGCTTCTCCCTCTGGCCCTCCCCCCTCTCATGTGCTCTCTGTCTCTCTCATTCTCTCTGTCTCAGATAAATAAATAAAATCTTTAAAAAAAAAAAAAAAGGTTAAAAGTCCCCATCTCTGTGTTTTTAATGGGCAGCTACCTGGATTACCTTGTTGAAAATATAGGAGAGACTCTCTGGCTGTGCTAGGGTCAGGTGATTACTGAAACACAAAGAGAGACATAATCCACCTTAGACCGTGTCCCCTAGGAGACCAGAGGCCTTCGAGGCAGGTAAAATATCCATGGGACAGGAGATGCTCACCCGTCACCAGTCCAATTGGTTACCACAAATAATTTCTTTCCCTGAATAACACAAACAAGCAGGGTTTTCCCTGTTTTGTACAAGAGGAGGGGAGCAGCCGGAGACCAGCTGTCTGATGATGTATAGTCCCAACGCCTGTTTCTAATAGCAAGACAAATCCTTGATGGAAAATGTACAAAGTAATTGAGCTGGCAAGAAATCAGAAGGAAATACCCAGGCCCCTTTCTTCCTAGTTGTACACGTATGAGACCTCGGAAGCTCATAACCAAGCAGGAAAGAGAACGAAGATTACTCTATTGATACAGTTTTGATTTTCTTATCTGCTTAGGTGGCTTTCTGGAGTTGTTGGGTTTGATTTTTAGAGGAATGCCTGTACCACAGGAAATCAATTTCAGTACAAAAAATAAAGTCATGTGGAATTTTTGAACAGTGCCATACGGTGGAATCCGTATCCTGGTTGTTATAATGAAAATAGAACTCCTGCTTCTTAATTAAAAAAAAAAAAAAGATCAAGTATAAATCTCAGCTTTGTTAGCACTGCTGTGCCTGACGTGAAGTAGGTCATGAGGAAAGTGGCCCCAGAGGAGATGCTACATGAAGAAGGAGGAGAGGCAGGTGAGAATGTGCCCGTGTGCACATGGGGCAGCACTCTGGGCCAGACTTACTTGGGTGTGCCCGTCGGTTTCCAGTACCTGCAGAACAGGTACTGTCCGTCGGCATTGACCAGGTGAGGCAGGTCCTGGTATGGAACGCTCTGCGGGGTCTGCCTGGGAGAACTTTCCTCCGGCATTCTGAAAGGATCTGCAAGTCCTTGAAAGAAAAGAGGACATATTTCAAAGTCAGAAATATGGTAAAACACACAGAGATGGGGAGAAAAGCCTTGTTTGGTGTCAGTAATATTTTTTAAGCGGTTAAAAAAAAAACAAAAAACCCTCCATTTCAAAGATTTTTAAAAACCCATATATTTCTTGCAATCTCTCCGAGACTGAAAAATCCCATTTGTTCTTAAGAAAATGCTCACTTTATTTTTTAAGTGCCTCATTACAGCTTTTTCCCCCTTCCCATCTGTGTTTATTTTAAATCATTTCAGGAAACTTCATCTTAAAGACTATTTTAGCTGTAATCAAGTGGAAATTACAGTCAGCTCTGTGGGTATAAAGACCCAGCTGCAAGAAGACCCATCTATCTTAAAATCCCCAAGGAAGTTTCAAAGGGGCACAATAATGAGGTGGATGATACTCCAATTAATTCCTCCTGTCTGAAATTCCAAAGATTCCATGACAAACCTGTTTCCATCATGTCCTGGTTTTTGCATTCCACAACCACGACAGCATGAAGGATCAGAGCCAGGCAAATAAGGGCTGTTCCCTCATCTCGGCCGTCACAGGGCAGCATTCAAGCAGCTCCGGAGCCCCTGTCCCCTACCCTGCGCCCTGCCCCCAGAGCCTGCCTTTCGGGCTTTAGGGGTGCGGAGCCCGGGAGCCTGCTACCAGCTCGCACTGACAAGCTCTCCGGGGCTCCCCTCCTTCCCCAGGGGCGGGAGAACAGGCGCCTGAGATGCCCCACTACTAGTTTAGGTCATTACTTTCCTTACACAAACCGATGGAGGGGTTCGGGGACCAGAGGGGCTCGCGAGCCCCGGGAAACTGGGAAACTAGCTCCGCGCACACCGAGGCACCTCGCACACGCACAAATGCGGGTCCCCGAGGCAAAGTCACCCCCGAGGCTCCTGACAAACTTTGCTTCCTGCCTGTCTCCGACAGCGCAGGGAATGGAGCCCTGCAGCTGTCACTGGGAAAGCCACCGGAAAAACCAGGAGACTTCGCCGAGCGTGTGCACGGGGACGGCGGGGACCGGGAAGATGGAGTTGACGGGGACAAGTTGGTTTGGGGGCTGGTGCGAGGGAGCAGGGGAGGGCGCGCGCACACACGCGCACACACAGACACGCGCACCACAGACACGCGCGCACACACGCGCGCGCACCAGGGGGCGCGGGAGCCCACGCCGAGCGCGCGGGGGACCCCCGAGGCTGCTCCCCACCCCTGGGGACGGCACTTGCTGGCTGGGGCGGGGGCCGGGAGGCAGTTACCGGGGCCACGAGCGCCGCTGTCGCGTTCCCCGAGCGCCGTGGGTCCTCGTCTGCGGCGGGCCGGTGCCGGGCCAAGCTGCGCGCCGCCGGCTCCGCGGCGACAGGGCGCGGCGTCTGCGCTGCCACTTTATCCCCGGGCCGGCTCGGCGGCGGGGGCGGCCCGAGGTGGGTGGGGACGCGCGGGACAGGCGGGCGGTGCGGAGAGGCGGCGCCCGGGGCCCACGTGTGCCCGGCCCGCGGGGAGGAGCTGGGGGCACAGCCCGCGGACCCGGCCACGCGCTCCTCCCCGCCCGGCCTCGCGGGAGGCCGCGCCCCGGGGTGGCGGCCTGGGGACCGTCACGAGGCCTGGAACCCAGCCGGGCTCACCCGAGTGTCAGCGCGGCAGGACTCGCCACACCCACGCGCAACACACCTAGCGCACACAGACCCACGTAGGGACACGAACGCACACCACACACACAGACAGCAAACGCACACGGACTACATGCGTGCACAGACCCACACCCAGATACTACACATACAGCCACAGAAAACACACATGCAGATGCTACATGTTCACAAGGACACACACCACACATGCAGGCATGCATAGACGTCCCCACAGATACACAGGCATGGACACATGGGGACGCACAAACATACCACATGCACAGACACACAAACGCATACATACTCAATACACAAAGCAGACATGCGACATCCACAGAGATACACAAACCCACATAGGCACACATAGAAAGGAACACAGAGTGACACGCTCATGCACACAGACACCCATAGACCTCCCCAAGCATACAAACATGACATGCACATATGGGCAGACAGTCATATTGTGCGCGCGCATGCGCGCACACACACACTCATATACAGACATATTCACATACCCCCAGAGAGACACACATGGTCAGACACACACATAAAAAGCTAGGGTGGGGGTGCACAGCTCCCCAGGAGGTAGGGTAGGGGCAGACTGGTGTAGGCCTTGTCCCTCTACTTTCATCCCCAGCAACCTTCCCCAGGTCCCAGGAGGTGGGCCCCCAGACGAAATCTCTGGGGCATCTACACAGGCCAGGGGCAGGTCTGAACAGTGTCCAGTACAACTAGCAGTGTAGCTTAGAGTCCAGATCACCTGTTCTAGCTCCTCCGTCCTGTGGGCCTTAATCTCCTCACCTGTAGCCTGGGTACAATACCTGTGTGACAAATGTCCCCAGCTCACACTGACCTCAGCTGGCCTTTGTGCCTTTCCTTCTTTCACAAATAACTTTACACCATAGCAATGTTGAAAAGAACTGCTGTCCTCCAGAAACTGGTATCTCAATGTCACATTGTGTGAGTGCAGGGGGCCCAGGCTGCCTAGAGCCTGTGATCTAACTTAAGAAGTAAAACAATAGCCTTTGAGAAGCTATGAGTTTTAAGTGCCGCCCAGTGGCTCAGCCAGCTCTCTGGCCTCAAGCAGTTCACCAGGCCCGGGACAGAGAAGGGGTAGCTAAATGACTTCTCCGAGGGGCAGTGTACAAGATCCATGCAGGACGTGTCTAGACGCGTCTAGAGGCAGCAGCCCTGGTGCAGGGAGCCGGGGGCGGGCCTTCAAGCTGGCCCTGCTAAGTACATTGTAGGCAATTTCTTCAAGGCGGGGCAATTGGGGATCTGATACAGGTCAAGGGGGCCCAGAGCCCACCCGTCTACCTTGGATGCTGCTGTTCTTTCGTTTTTTCCCAGCTCCAACATTCCAGAACTTTAAATAGACAGTGTGAAAGTTTGGAGGGCAGATTTTGTTGAAGTTTTCGCAGAACTTCCCTAGAGATGGTGGTACAGAGTTTGAAGATTTGCTTGCTCGGTTACCAGCATAAATGAGAGCGCGGTGTGCCGTCAGCAGGTTGGCAAACTGGGAGTTAAGAGATTGAGACTGTGCTGTTGTATATCTGGCTTTTCTTTTTTTTTTTTCCTAAGTAAACATTTTATTTTGAGATACTGGTAGATTCACATGCAGTTTGGTAACAAATAATACAGAGAAATGCTGTGTGTCCTTTACCCACTTTCCCCCAATGGTAACATCTTGGGAAACCGTAGGACAGTATCACAACCAGGATATTGACATTGATACAGTCAAGATGCAGAACGTTCCAGAACATTGTGCTGCGCTTTTGTAGCCTACCCCCATTTCCTTCATAATCCTTGGCAGGTGCTAATTTGTTCTCTGTTTCCAAAATTTTCTCATTTCGAGAACTTTTTATGACTTGAATCACACAGTATGTGACCTTTTAGGATTCACTGTTTTTGTTTAACATTTCCGGGTGGTTGTGTGTAGCATTCTAGGCTGTGGATGAACCACACAGTTCGTTGAGAGACTTTTGGGTCATTACCCCTATGGGCTATCACAAATAAAGCTGCTTTCGGCACTCGTGTAGAGGTTTTTGTGTGAACACGAGTCTTCATTTCCCAGGAGGGTAATTGCTGGGCCATATGGAAATTGCATGTTGTTTAAGATGCGATGTGTTCCAGAGTGGCCATGCCATTTCACATGCCCATCCGGAATGTGTGAGAGATCCAGTTTCTCAGCATCCTTGTTAGCATTCAGTGTTGTCTCTCTTTCTTTCCTTTAGCCTTGACCACCCCACTCTCTTTTCTCCTCTTCTCCCTCTGGGACTCGATGATCCGATGTTAGATCTCTTGTTATAGTCCCATAGGTCTCTGAGGCTCTCTTCGTTTGTTTTCCTGTCTATTTTCTCTCTGTTGTCCAGATGGGGTAATTTCTAGTGCCCTGTCTTCCAGTTCACCGCAGTGTTGGATGTGTTGAGCACGAGGTGCTTGTAGGGGAGGCTGGATTTGTGGGTCTCGAACTGAAGAGAACAGTCAGGCCAGAGATGTGGGAGTTGGCCCAGAAATGATCCTTGCGTCCGTGGGATGGAGCACACTCACCTCAGGAGAGTGGGCAGGCAGAGGTACAACTTGGCAGCCTGCGCACTGCTTCTGGTCCGAGGAGGTTGAGATTGGCCGTTGCTGTGCTTTCAAAATACTTGAATTACTAGCCAACATTCCATGTGATAGTGCTGGTCTCTGGATTTCCTCTAAAAGGCCAAAAGCCTGGCAATATGGGGCCACATTTGTGCCTGACGGTGGTCAGCATTGTGGCTGGATGGAAGCTGCCCTCTTCGGGTGGTGCACGCATCTGCCTGTCTGCCAGCCCCTCTGCTACACCCCCCTAAAGAAAAACTAACTCTCCAAATTGATTCTGTGAGACCAGGATTACCCTGATACTAAAACCAGATAAAGACAATACAAAAAAGAGAACTATAGGCCAATATCTCTGATGAATATAGTGCAAAACTCCTCAATAAAATATTAGCAAACCAAATCCAACAATACATTAAAAAGAATCATTCACCACAATCAAGTGGGCTTTATTCCCAGGTTGCAAGGGTGGTTCAATATTTGCAAATCAGTCAATGTGACACATCAATAAGACAAAGGATAAAAACCATATGATCACTTCAATAGATACAGAAAAAACATTTGACAAAGTACGACATCCATTCATGATAAAAACCCTCAACAAAGCAGGTTTAAAGGGAACATACCTCAATATAATAAAGGCCATACATACATGAAAAACCCACAGCTAACATCATATACAATGGGGAAAAACTGAGAGCTTTTTCCCTAAGGTCAGGAACAAGACCAGGATGTCCACTCTTACCACTTTTATTCAACATAGTACTGGAAGTCCTAGCCACAGCAATCAGACAAGAAAAAGGAATAATCCAAATTGGTAAGGATGAAGTAAAACTTACACTATTTGCAGATGGCATGATACTATATATAGAAAACCCTAAGTACTCCACCAAAAAACTACTAGAATTTAGTAAGGTCACAGGATACAAAATCAATGCACAGAAATCCATTGTATTTCTATACACTGATAATGAAGCAACAAAAAGAGAAATCAAGAAAGCAACCCCATTTACAGTTGCACCAATAAAATAAAGTAAAATAAAATAAAATAAAATACCTAGGAATAAACTTAACCAAGGAGGTAAAAGACCGGTACTCTGAACACTATAAAACATTAATGAAGAAATTGAAGACAACACAAACAAATGGAAAGACATTCCATGCTCATGGATTAGAAGAACAAATATTGCTAAAATGTTTATACTACCCAAAGCAATCTACAGATTTAATGCAATTCCTGTCAAAATAGCAACAGCATTTTTCACAGAACTAGAACAAATAATCCTAAAATTTATATGGAATCACGAAAGACCCTGAATAGCCAAAACAATCTTGAGAAAGAGAAACAAGGCTGGAGGTATAACAATTCCAGATTTCAAGTTATACTACAAAGCTGTAGTGATCAAGATAGTATGTTATGGGCACAAAAATAGACACATAGATCAATAGAACAGGATAGAAAGCTCAGAAACAAACCCATGATTATATGGCCAATTAATCTCCAACACATGAGGCAAGAATATGCAGTGGGAAAAAAACAGTCTCTTCAACAAATGGTGTTGGGAAAACCGGACAGCCATGCAAAAGAATGAAACTGGACCACTTTCTTACACCATACACAAAAATAAAGTCAAAATGGATTAAAGCCCTAAATGGAGATCCGAAACCATAAAAATCCTTGAAGAGAGCACAAGCAGGAACTTCTCTGACATCAGCCATACCAACATTGTTCTAGATAGGTCTCCTGAGGCAAAGGAAATGAAAGCAAAAATAAACTATTGGGACTATATCAAAATAAAAACTTCTGCACAGTGAAGGCAACAATTAACAAAACTAAAAGACAACCTACAGAATGGGAGAAAATATTTGCAAACGACATATCTGATAAAGGGTTAGTATCCAAAACATATAAAGAACTTATACAACTCAACACCCCCAAATCAAATAATCTGATTAAAATGGGCAGAAGACATGAACAGACATTTCTGCAAAGAAGATATCCAGATGGCCAACAGACACATGAGAAGATGCTCAACACCACTCATCATCAGGGAAATGTAAGTCAAAACTACAATGAATATCACCTCATACCTGTCAGAGTGGCTAAAATCAAAAACACAAACAACAAGTGTTGGCTAGGATGTGGAGAAAAAGGAACATTTGTGCACTGTTGGTGGGGCAACAACCAACAAAATTGGGGCAGCCACTGTGGAAAACAGTATAGAAGCTTCTCAGAATGTTACCCTATGATCCGGTAATCACACTACTACATATTTACCCAAAGAATTAAAAAACACTAATTCAGAGGGATACATGCATCCCTATGTTTATAGCAGTATTATTGACAATAGCCAAGATAAGGAAGCTGCCCAAGTGTCCAACAATTGGGGATGAAGGGATAAAGAAGATGTGATATATATATATGTGTGTGTATGTATACACATACATATATATACATACACAATGGAATATTATTCAACCATAAAAAGAGTGAAATCTTGCCATTTGCAATGACGTGGATGGAGCTAGAGAGTATAATGTTAAGCGAAATCAGTCAGAGAATGACAAACACCATATGATCTCACTCATATGTGGAATTTAAGGAACAAAACAAACAAGCAAAGGGGAAAAAGAGAGAGAGAGGCAAACCAAAAAACAGGTTCCATAACTATAGAGAACACACTGATGGTTACAAGAGTGGAGGTGGGTGGGGGGATGGCTGAAATAGGTGATGGGGATTAAGGAGGGTACTTGTTGTGATGAGCAGGGGGTGATGTATGGAAGTGTTGAATCACCATATTGTACACCTTAAACAAACATAACACTGTATGTTAACAATACTGGAAGCAAAATTCAAAAGAACAATAAAAAAGCTAACCCTTGAGTGTCTGATTTGTTTCACTGGGTCAGAACATGAGGAAGGGGGTAGGTTTTGGTGGTGGTCGATGAGGTGCTATGTGTAGTTCTGGGCTTTTGGCCTCTCTGGGACATCCAAGCCAAAGCCTGATGGGTAATAGCCGACACAGTAGGAGAGTCGGGACAGAGATGAGGGCCTGGAAGTCAGTGGTACTTGATGTCATGGGAACGGATTCAATTGCCCAGGAACCATGAACTTGGGGGGGCTGGGGTGAACCCAGGAGAGATCCTTGTGAGGAGAAGGGGGAGGATGGGGACAGGGAGAGTTTGCCAAGGTGACAGAAACAGAAGAAGATTACTTGGAAGGTGTATTTCACAGAATCTAAAGGTACAGCATGTTGTAAGAAGGACCAACAGGGCCAAATGCCATTCAGACGTCAAACAAGAGGACTAGAATGGGTTCAAGAGATTTAATGACAAGGAGGTCATTTGTAACCTTGGAGAGAACCCAGTTCATGGATTAACAAGGACGGAAGACAGTCTACACTGAGCTATGACGTGGGTCGAAAGTAAGTGGAGACAACTCTTTCCAGAAGTTTTGTGTGAAGAAGAGGCAGTGGTACATGGTGGCGAAGTCTGTGCATTTTGGAGCCAGACAACCTGGATTCAGTTCCCGGCTCTGGCGACTTGAACTTCACAATCTTGGGCGATTGGTTAACTTTCTTTATGCCTCTGCCAAAGGAGGATAATTAAGGATCCTGTCTAGCTCGTGAGACTGACTGGGATAGAGCAGGTTAGTTGCTTAGCACGACGCCTGGCATAGGGTAGGCAGGGTGTGAGACCATGTCACCATTGTTAAGTGAAGGGACTTCATGCATGTGTGAGACGTTCCCATGAGAACCAGAGTTAACAGTGAATGGTGAGTCTCCTACCCCCTCCTGTACCCTGGTTCCTGTCCCCAGAGGCAACCACCTGGCAGGTTCTTGTTTAGTTTTCTGTAGGTGCCCTGAGGTCTGAGGAGAGTGGAACATGCCAGAAATACCTTGAGGAGGAAGGGAGAAAGTAAGAAGCAAGGGCATCAGAGGGAAGTAACGGCATCTCTGCTGGCTCCATGCTGCTGGGCTTCTCGAAGAAGGGGGACCAAACGGTTGAGTGTGGGTGTTATGGACAGGGCTTGAGAAACATCTCCTCAGGGGAGTGAGAAGGTCTGTTGTCCCAGGGGCCTCAGTGAATGGCCATTTGCATTGTGACTTTGCAGGTTTCCACTATCTCTAGGTAGACAGAGTCAGAACTGAGTTAGATCATAGGACACCCAACTGATGTCACGGACTTGTCTGGTGTGGGGAAAACCCCACATGTTTGGTGACCAGGAGCGCCAGAAGGGAAGTGTTCTGTGTAAAAGTAAAGGAGATGCTACCGGAGAGAACTGGGTTTTCCCCTACTCAGGATGACTACTGGGTTTTTCCAAAATAAAGAGAAAGGAAAAAAGAAACACTTTGTAATCTATACAATACCTACAAAAAAGAATTTACTGGAGGACAGAACCAACAAAGTCATGTACCCAGTGCTGTTACAGAGAGGTCATAAATATCCTTAATGTTGCTGTGACAAGGTGTGTTGATTCTGTTGTTCCGTCTTATTGAAATGGTTGTAAACAAATGGTTGTAAAAATTTTCCCCAAATCATTTCTGCCTTGGCCCCTTTCCCTATTTTTTCCATAAAAAATTTCCTTCTTCATAAATTCTTCCTGTAGGGGCACCTGGGTGGGTCAGTTGGCTAAGTGTCTACCTTCAGCTCAGGTCATGATCTCAGGGTCCTGGGATCGAGTCCCACTTTGGGCTCCCTGCTCAGTGGGGAGTCTGCTTCTCCCTCTCCCTATGCCCCTCCCCGCCCCTTGTGATTTCTCTCTCTTTCAAATAAATACACAATCGTAAAAAAATAAAAAAATAAATAAAAATAAATTCTTCCTGTAGAGATTTGGGGCCCCTGATCTCCATGGTTAAGAGAGGGCTGCTGGGTATTAAATGTGAAATAAGTTCTAACACCAGTGTGGGTGCAGGAAAGTTCCGGAAAGTTGCCTCTGCCCTCCGTCTATACTTGCACATCAATGGAAGGGTAATGTCATTAGAAGAGATCATTCCAGAATGGCAGGTGTGGCAGTCAAGGCACTTTCCTGCCTTTCCTTGACCACTAGGAATCATGCAGGAAAAACAAAACAGAATTTTTGATTCTTTTAGTGTGGTTCCCACAGAAGTTGCATCCGTTGGAATCAAAATAGGAACGTAAATGAATATAGGTGCCCCCATTGCCTCCCTGTGGGAGGGCCTCACATGGGATTTTGCAGTTGAGGAAACCGCACCGGTCCTTTTCCTTGCCCGAGGCTGTATGTGGGGAAGTGGCCCAGCCAACCTCTAGACCCGATCCATCCACCTCCTGTGTTCTGTCCTTTGCCGCAGGCTGCTGTGTAAACCCAGGCTGCTAGGGAAAATGGATGTAGGTGTTCAACATTCAAGGATTAAATAACATTCAGCCTCACAGTGAGAAAGGCCCTCTTCTCTTTCATCTTTCTTATGAGTAAAAAACAAAGTCTTTGTTAGGTTTTTATGCGTCGGTAACATTCCAATATTTGTGCATCTCCCTTTTTAGCCACTTTGTTTTGTTATTATTATTATTCATTTTATTTGTAGGGTTACCTTAAATGTGTGGCAAGTGTTATTTTCTATTTAAAGAAAAGACACGGAGTTTAAAACATGGGTTGATTTAAAGAAAGATATCAGGTAAATTACAGAGCATGTAACATAGATAATGCAAAACCATAGTGTCAGTGGTGGGGACACAGGGTGGAATCCTGGTAGGAGAGCTGGCTGTGGGCCTGGCCTCCCCCACTGCCGTGCTCTGCCTCTAGCCTGCATTTCCTGTTGATGGCTCCTTCCATACCAGCCTGCTACTGTACTTCCCGGCTTCAGCTTCCTGTGGGTCAGCATAGGATTGGCCCAGATGGTCTCCAAGGCTCTCTTCCTACTCTCAGAAACATTCTGTGGATGGCTATTTTTGCTATGTATTTAAGCACCAGGGCCAGCCCTATTAGGAAAGGCCATTAAGCACAATCAAATCTACTAAGATGAAAATACTGGTCCCCACCCACACACCACCTTCTTTAAATGCATTTGGCAAGTCCAGAAAGCCAGCAATTAGTAAGTGGGCCCAACCACTATAACGAGATCTGCTCTCAGCGGTAAAGGAGAAATTCCTGCACTGACTAATCTGGTTAATGGAGCGGCTAAAAGTTCTACATGCTGAAAAATATTCCTTTGGGGTCATTAAAAGCGCAAATAAAATGGACCCCTACTAGCAAGTAACAGTGGCAGGTCACACATGTGTATCTTTCTACTTCGTTTTTTGCAAAAAAAAAAAAATTTTTTTTGGCTTCTTTTGAAATACATGCAATTGACCTAATGCTAAGTTTTGGTCTTTGAAGGCAAATGAGGTAGCAGTTATGATTAGGTAGGGAAAGTCCAATGATGGGTTGAGTAACTGCAGAAACTGCTACATATGTATAGAAATTTCCAGATAATCTAGACAAGGCTGGGGAGGGGGAGGAGGACACTGCACAGTTTTTCTAAACAGTAGCTCTTTTTTTTTCTGGTCTCTTTTTAATTGTCTGGTTTTGGTTAAAGAGGCCACATGGTATGCTTGTTAAAGGCACAGACCCTGGGGTCTGACTCAGCTCTTGGACTTAGAAGCTGTGTGACCTTGAGCAAGTTACAAAGCCTCTCTGCACTTCCATTTCCTTATCAGTAAAATGGAGGTAATAATAGAACCTGCTTCACAGAATTGTTGTGAAGATTAAATGAATTAACACATTAATGTGCTTAGAACAATGCCTGGCACATAGCAAATCCTTTATGTATGAGGTACATTATTATTATTGTTATTACTGTTTGTAACACAGCATCAAATCTCCCCTCTAAGTTGCCTTTGTAAATACCACACACCTGAGAACTCTGTGTCTTCTGAAATCGTGTTACCTTATACAATATTAAATGTACATTTCAGTGGACATCAAGCAAAATTGGCAAGCTTTGGGGAGGATTTTGTAGATGGAAGAAGTCCTAGATGTCATGGAATCTAAAGCCATCATTTTATAGGTAAAGCAACTGAGACCAGAGAGGTGAGGTGACTTGCCCAAGGTTGCACAGCAAGTTGGTGGCCAAATCTGAATTAGAAAGAGTCCAGGCTCCCACCTTTTGTATCTTGGGGGAACTACATTCTTAATGGGTTCTTAGTGTTTCCACTATGAAAAGCAATTGGAAACCAGGAATCAAGATACTTGGGGGTCTCTCACCCACATCCTGCCACAGACCTGTGTCAGATTTCCTCTCATTTCCTTCAAAGCTGGAAGAGGTCTATGCGTACATTGGTTTTCTTTGATTTGTTTGCTGACCACCAGGCAATACTTGCTCCTTTCCAACCACAGCCATATTTCCTTTTAATGAACCCTCCACTGCTGTGTGAATTCTTGGGGGCAACTGTCAAAGTGCCTGCGTCACTCTGGCCAACCAGGGCCCATGGAAGCCACTGCACTGTCTCTGACTAATTCTTGAGCAGAGTGACATGGGCTGGGAGGCCCAGGCAGAGCTCACTCATTCTCAGGCTTTCTGGGTGAGGTAGTTGAGCGCCCCTGCTGCGTGTCCTGGTCCTCATTCCAAGCCAAGTCTTCTAGTCTTTAGTGGGTTCTATGAGCAACCCAACAGACACCTCAAAAAGGCCCCTTGGACTTACGTCAGCCATATTTGATTTCTGTTGCTTGCCATCAAAGAACCTTGACAGATACAACTTAACTGGTTGCCTTTGGCTTTCAGAGCCATTGGGAACTGACAGGTAGAAGGAAGGTCGGGCATGCGGGGAGCAGGAACTGCAGGGCATGCTGTCGAGATGTCTGGGGAGAAGGGAAAGAGCTGAATAGACCAAAGACTAAGTAGTCTCTCCAGATCAGCCTGGAGAAGGCTCAGCAGCTGGAACACTGGGAAATGGGAATTCTGTCAAGCAGAGAAGCTGGCCTATTTAAGTCCCCAAGAGTGGGGTAGGGCAGGTGGTATGATGCAGCTGACAACTCAGGAACAGGAAAACAGGAAACAGAGAGAGGGAAACTTCCCAGGACTCGTTCCTCCTTCAGGAAAGTCCGCCAATGGCCACAGCAAAACAACCCTGCCCAAGGAGCCCTTGAAAGTGAATAAAAACATGGTTTTAAGGACCATCTTGACAACAGAAGTTAAGTATTCATTTCTTCTTTCTTTCCTTCATGTAACTTGCATTTACTAAGCAGCTGCTATGGGCCAGACATGGTGCTGGATGCTGGGGCATGGAGCTAAACCCACCATCTTTCCTCTCATGTGATTTGCAGTCTAACGAGCAAGAGGGCCAAGAAAGCTACCATCACAGCCAGGGAGGGGAGCACCCTGAGGAAGGTGTGTGTGTGGACAGGCTGTGAAGGATAACACAATGATTCGTACAAGAAATCATGTGATGGCAACATTCATCTTCAAAGCCAGAGGAGGGTGTGTGAAGATTCTGGCAGAATCCCAAGCCTGTGACCTGTAGCTTATCTTCTCTCTAATGCCGGCACTTGTCCCCTTCTGGGCATTGGCATGGAGGAAAGGAACATGAGTAGGCCACATTAGGCTTTGCTCTGGTTCCCAAAGTCCCGATGGTTTAACACCCAGGCCCCCTAGGGATGAGCACAGGCACCCAGTGGGTCCTTACTACCAGAGTATGGTCCATGGACCAGCAGCATCAACCTGTGCTAGGAGCTTGTTAGAAATAGGGAATTCCACGCCCCACCCCAGACCCACCGAACCATTATAACAAGGCTCCCAGGTCGTTCGTAAGCATGTTAACATTTGAGAAGTGTTAGTTAAACCCTTAGGTGAAATACTGAGATATTCATTTAAGGATGGGTTATTTGGAAGGACTCAGGACAGGAGCCCAGCCATGCCAGCCAGGAGTGGTGTGTAACCAGTGTCCTTGTGACTAGCGGGGACAAGGGCCGAGGGGTGAAGGAGGGCAGGAAGACTCAGTCAAGACACATCCTGTGGGTTGAATGTCATAGACTTGTCTGAAAAGATGCAGGAAGCCAGTTCCATCTATTTATTTGGGTCCTTTCTCTTTTCTTTTTGATAAGCCTGGCTAGGGGTTTATTAATTTTTCTAATTCTTTCAAAGATCCAGTTCTTTAGTTTCGTCGATCTGTTCTACCATTTGTTTGTTTGTTTGTATATCATTTATTTCTGCTCTAACCTTTATTATTTCCTTTCTTCTGCTGGCTTTAGGCTTTATTTGCGATTTCTTTTCTAACTAGTTCCACCTAAATTTCAGATAAACAGGGACTTAATTTTCAGTTTATTAGTACATCCCATGCAATATTTGGGACATAGTTATACTAAAAAGTTATTCATTGTTTATTCAAAATTCAAACATAACCAAGCATTCTGTACTTTTAGTTGCCAAATCTAGCAACCCTAGTCTACCAGGACCCAGGTGTTACCTCTCAACACCTAAAAGAACTTCATACTATTAAAACAAAAGGATTAAAAAGATCCAAAATGACAGAATGAGTGACTTAAATTTAGGGATGTGTGTATAGTTAATTATAACATTTTCAACCCAGATATGAATGCAGTTGAATCACCAGCTTCCCCCCACAAACACATAAGAGCCAGAGGTGGCAAAGAGTTTGGTAAGTGGTATTGGAAAAATAACACTGAATCTCTACCTACTGTCACATAGATTGGACACCCACAAGTGAAAGATAGACTTAAAAAATTAATAGAAGAAAAGGCAGGAGAATATCTTTGTTACCCAGATGAAGGAAAGAATGTCTTCAATTAAATTTTAAAAACACAGACTGTTGACAGAAAGAAGAAAGAAAGAAAGAAGGAAAGAAAGAAATGAAAGAAATTTTAAAGAAAGAGAGGGAGGAAGGAAGGAAGGAAGAGAGGAAGGAAGAAAAGAAGAAAGGAAGGAAGAAAAAGAAAAGAAAGAAAGAAAAAGAAAAAAAAAAGAAAGGACTTGATTACATTAAAATGAAGGATTTTCTTCCAATAAGGGACACCAAGGACAATAGGGGAAGGCAAAGAAAAGGTGAGAATATTTCCCAAAGACAAATTAAGGATTAATTTATAAACGTTATATGGAACTCTTACAAATCAACGAGAAAAAAAACAACTGTCCTCATTTTTTAAAAATGGGCAAAGAATATGAACAGGAAATTTCTAGAAACAGAATCTCAAAAAACTAACAAATGTATTGAAGAGATGCTCCAATTTAGCAGCCAGTCAGAGAAATGCACAACTAGATAACATTAGCACATCATTAGTTTGGCCCAAGTGAAATCTAAGCCATGGGAAGTAATAGCAGGGACAGGACAGGGGGTGAGGTGGGGAAGGTTCTGCCTGGCTGGTGGGAGTGGATAGCTACTCTCAGGGAAGTGCATGTACCCATGGCCAGCCTCTCATGTTCCAGTTCTCACACAGGTCCAGAGGGGACAGCACAGTCCTTTGTGGAGGGCTGTCTACACCTCCAGAGTGGCCATCACTGGGGCAATGGACACACCACAGAAAGTCACATGAAATTCCAAGCAGTGGTCAGACACACCCAAAGTAAAAGGATGGATCTTACAGAGCACTTGGTGAACAAAGCGAAAAACAATGAAATCTAGAACACACTTCCATCATATGTGTTTTAAAACATAAACACTCTGTAGAAAACATATTTTTAAAACATGAACTATAAACAGGATAGGAGGGTTGTATTTGCTTGGAAGGAGAACTGGGAGAGAGATGGGAGATACAGAAAATGATAAATGAAAAATAATACTAAAAAGTAGTAAGTAAACAGCAAACAATAAAATAATAAGTAAAGAAGAAAGAAGAAAAATGTAAATAAAAGAAAACAGAACCAGCCATGATAAAGTAGCATGAAGTGAGGGGATGATTGGCTCAGCCCTGTGCACCTGAAGTTCAAGAATAAACACATAAATCTATAAACAAGTAATGACAGGTGTCTACAGTCACTGTCCTGGTCCCCTTTGGGGCTGACTCCGAGGTCCTCCCTTCTCCCCAGGACTTGGAGTGCCGGCCCCCTGGACCCGGTGCTCGCTTCTGTCCAGCGTCCAGGTTTTCTGCCCAAGGCTGCTGTACCTTTTGCGGATGTGTGTCTCTGCAGTTTGAATGTTCGTGCTTGGCCTGGCCCCACTACGACTCATGATCTGAGCTGCTTATATTCTGGGTCTTAATCAGTGGGTTTTGACCAGAGAAGAAGAGCACCGCTAAAACTCTCCTCCTTCCCTGACATCTTCCTGCAACCTTGGATCAGGGAGGGAGTCTCAGCATCTCTATTGGAAAGTATACCTTGGGTGGCTCTCAGGAGCTTTGCAGGTTGAAAACTACTGATGTTGAAAAAAAAAATTCCGTAAGAGAGCAGGATATAAAATTAGCACATAGAAATCAATAGCCTTTAAATACACACATATGTATGTATTTATATTTATATACATAAAATATTCAGAGGATATTAAGGAAGAGAAAATCCCCTTTACAATGACAACAAAGAAGGCAAAATATTTAGGAATAAACTTAAGAAGAAATGTACAAAATCCCTACTAAACACCTTTGAAACACAGGAAAAAATGTGAAGACATGGAAAGACATTCCTTTTTCTTGGATAGAATGACAACATCATAAAGATGCCAGTTTTCCTTAAATTAATTTATGAAGTTTAAGCAATCCCAATAAAAATAGCAACATGCTTCTTTGTGGAGGTAGACAATTGATACTAAAGCTCTTAATTTGAAAAATGCAAGAATAGCATCGAATGTCTGAGAGGCAAGAATGTCTGACCAGATGTTAAAGCATACCTTTTTAGACAGTGTGGTACTGGCACATAAAAAGACAAGCAGACCAGTGGAAAAGAACAGAAAGGCCCAAAATAGACCCAGCCACATAAGGAATTTGGTATTTGATAAAGACGGCATCTCAAATCACTGAGGCTTTTCAGCAAACAGCCCTGGGCAACTGCTAAGTTGTTTGGGAACAGGTAACACAGCTCACACCTTACCCAAGAACAAATTCTAAAGGGATCCGGGATCCAGACGTGAAAACAGGAAACCACACGGCTATTTGAAAACCACTGCTATAAAACAGTTTTCAGGTCCCTCCTGATTGTCCGCTGCTGGGATTTCAACTCTCCAGCAAATTGACTTAAGGCAGAGTGTTCCCCAAAGAACAAATATATTCTGTATGGTTTTCAAGCCCCCTCTGGCTCATCTACCTGCACAGCATGGGACAACTCTGTGAGGTACACGATGTATTTAAGCCATATTTGTGGTGAAGATCATTAGCATTCATGGGCACACGCTGAGACTGCACTTCCCAGACACCCTCGCAGCTTCGGGAGCTCCTGGCCAATGAACTGTGGAGGGAAGTGACCTGCATCTCAGCCTATAAAACCCTCCCTTTCCCCTGTCTGCCAGCCAGGTGAAGAGTGAAGGATATCTAAAAGGGGGTGTGGAGCCACAAAGGCAAAGAGCTTAGGCTCCTGAATGACCCCGTGGAGCAGAGAGACCCCCACCACCAGCAACTTGCTCTGAGCCATGAAGCAAAGGAGAAATAGTAACCTCCTGCCATGTGAGGCCACTGAGATTCAGGTTCTGTCTGTTACAGCAGCTGGTGTTCCTTGCTCTGAGAAATATGGTGTCTAAACTGTTGCTATCCCAGCAGGAAACCCTTCCGGCCCTTGAAAACCTTTCCCATCTTTCCCACCTCGGGATATATGTGTAACACGTCAACACAAGAACACCCAGGTTTGAAGCTGAAGAGGTAGGTGTGAACCAACTGCCCTTCTGTGCTCGGGAATCATGAGAAGAGAGGGGGGACCTGGGCATGTGACAAAGGGGAACGAAATGCTTGGAAGAGACAAAATCCTTTAAATTCTGGCACCCAAAGCACAGCACAAAGACCAGGTTCAAAAATGTTGGAAAGAACGTGTGGTTCTACCCCAAAGTTAAAACTCTCCTATGTTTGTTTAGAAATTAAGCCAGAACAGGAGGGAGCACTGCTACAGTCCCCCAAACGGACGTCAGGTCAGGAAGAGAGAGATGGTGGCCTGCCACCAGTCACGCAAAGCTGTCACTACGGGCCTAGTAACACTTCCCACTTCTTTGTGAGGGGTTAGAAAAAACATTGTTTTCATGTAGCCAGCAGCCCCACACCTGCTATAATAGGAGCCCTAGTTCTCCCCATCGATGTGGGGGGGCAGGACATGGCCCCTAACATCTTAAATCACTTTCTGAGGGTGATGAGCATAACTTGGCCGACTCCCTGAGGATGGATCAGAACTTGCCTGGAAGCAGGAAGTGGAGGTGGCCATACCACACTGACCTCCCAGAGAGCTAGCTAGAGCTTATGGGGCCAATGCGAAAGAGCACTGCAGGTGAGGGGGGTGGCAAAGGGGGGAAGGAAAAGAGAAGGGGTGACTGAAATGCATCGGCAACATACTGAGGAAGTCTACAGAAAGAAACAGAAGGGGCTGCTCAGACCACATTAGGGATGCCTGCTCCCGCCCCCAAGTGCCCACTGACCTCACTTGATGCGCAGTCTTGGGGGCGGCGTCTAGTGGTCCCTGTGGTACAGATGTCAGCGGTGTGCAGAGTGTGGGGACTTGAGTTGATCAGCGGCACGAAGATGAGCTGGTTAAGTCAGGCTTCCTGGGGTAAGGGAAAGGACAAACCCTTCCTCGTGTCTGACCCTAGAAAAAAGCTGATAATGCATTTATAACTCTCTTTCTAAACACGACTGTGATATGTGCAAATAAAGCAATTCAAAGGGCATGCTAGTGACTTGCGACACCTTGCAGGGAAAAAATGCCTTTAAAACAGTTGTGTGTTGGCATGTGCTGCCCTCCAAATCCCAGACGTGCTGTGCATGGTCCAGGGCACATGACTGGAGCAGTAACACAGAAACTGTTAGAGACACCGAAAGAGAAGACCTGCCAACCACTATATTTAAAGCGTTAAGGTCCTAAGACAGCACCAGAGAGAGGCTTTTAGACTTTTACCGTTTAACATGGGGGAAGGAAACGGAACATCTAAGAAACATGAGCGTGGATTCATGTCCCCCAAACAAGACAGGGGCATGGTAGGCCAAACTCCTTGCCTGGCCCGGGGGTTCCTGCGGTCGGACCCTAGCCCTGATGGCACCAAACTGGTTTCCCCAATTACCACCCTTCCTTTGCTCCAGCCACACCTGCCATCTTGCCAGTGCTTGACACTCCACATGGGGTCCTGACCCAGGGTCTTTGCTCATGCCGAGCCCTCCACCTAGGAAGTTCTTTCTCCAGCCCTATCGTGGCTGCCCCTCTCACTCCCTCTGATCTCTGCACAAACATCAACTCCACAGAGAGCAGCCTGGCCAGATGACCCCTTCATCCTCTTGGTTTTCTCCCTAATATCTTTACTGTTAAGAATACTTCATAATATATCACAATATTTGATACTAAAATTACATGATTTAAATATACTTATTATATATTGCATCTTTGTTATCTAGAATGGCACCATTCAATATGGTAGCCACTGGCCATATGTGGCTATGGAGCACTTGAAACATGGCTCGTCTGAAATGAAGAGGGTTGTACATATAACATCCAGACTGGATTTCAAAGACTTAGCCTAAAAAAAGAATACGAAGTATGCATCACTAATAATTTTATATGGATGATATGATTGATTACATGAACCCAATATATTGGATTAACCACAATTCATTCTTGAAAATAATTTCATTTACTTCTTTTTACTTTGTCTCTGTATCTACTAGAAAATTTACAATTCCCCATGGGGCTTGCATCTGTGACTTTCACTCTGTTTCCATTGGACAGTGGTGATCTAGGATGAGCATTCCATGAGAATAGGGACGTTGTCTGTCTTGTCCTGGCGTTCAGAAGAGCACCTGCATGTAGGACAGCCTTAGTCCACACTTGCTGAATGGAACTCTGTGTTTGTGGAAAACTTTGCGATATGCAGTCTCTCCCTCTGCCCTCAATCTCTGTCTTTCTCTCCCCCGCCCTCCATTCCTTCCCCTCTGACATCATCGTTACATAAGAAACTGACAGCTTTCCTTGTGTGCTTACCGAAGCCCCTGTCCTGATTTAGCCCCTTCTTGGTTAGGTTCAAAAACATGTTTTAAAAACACTGTCTTCTGAAAATAAGCTCAGTTCTTTTCCAAAATAGTTATTGCATTTTGAATGGCTCATCTTATGGACATATTAGTTAATCTAAAGATTTTTTATTTTATTTTATTTATTTGACAGAGGCACAGCGAGAGGGAACACAAGCGGGGGGAGTGGGAGAGGGAGAAGCAGGCTTCCCGCCGAGCAGGGAGCCTGATGTGGGACTCGATCCCAGGACCCTGGGATCATGACCTGAGCCGAAGGCAGACACTTAACGACTGAGCCACCCAGGCGCCCCCAAATTAGTTAATCTAATTAAACTGAGAGAACACCTGAAAGAAAGCAAAAACAAAACAAAACAAAACACACACACAAACAAGCACTCATCCTACAGGAGACAGCAGGGCGAAGCAGCAGGCCTGGGGGTCAGAAAGGTGCCGAGTGCTGCAGAATCAGGGAGGAGTAAGGAGTAAAGGGCAAGCACAGAGAGCAAGCTTCTTCCCAGATTCGGAGAGGCAGACCCTGCTCAGAGCAGCTGGCTAATGCAGCAAATATGTCTACAAAAGAAGAGACACAATCCATTCAGCCATTGCACAGATGTACTGAGCACCTCCCATGTATGAGCCAGGGGCTGAGGAGACAGCCAGGATGCCTCTCTTATTGGAGCTTATGTACTCTGTCTGGAGGAGACAGAAAATGAGCAAATAAGCCCACGATTTAATATATGCTTTCTATCTACCTTACTATTGCCTGCTCAGAGAAGAGAATCCATGCTGTCAATTAATTTTAAAAATCCACAGCTTGGGGGATAAAATTGGGCAGTGGAATTTTTTCAGAGACTAATTGTAGGATTTTTACAAATTAAGGACATTTAAAATAAATCTCGGCAAAAATAAAGCCCAGGCTAGATATGAGAATACACGGGCACCTGGGTGGCTCAGTTGGTTAAGCGACTGCCTTCGGCTCAGGTCGTGATCCTGGAGTCCCGGGATCGAGTCCCACATCAGGCTCCCTGCTCAGCAGGGAGTCTGCTTCTCCCTCTGACCCTCCTCCCTCTCATGCTCTCTGTCTCTCATTCTCTCTCTCGCAAATAAATAAAATCTTAAAAAAAAAAAATTAGATATGAGAATACACAGGCCACCACCTAAAGAGGCACTCAGGATGGATGGGGAGATTCAGTCCCAGTAGAGGGCCATCAACGTGGGATAGCTTCAAGACTCACCACACACATTGCATGTTGAATCCTGGAAAATGCTAACCTCGTATTTCTAGAGAGGAGAAAATTAATTTTAATACCAGTATTAGCATTAGGACAAAAGTAGTGCCAGATGCACCTGCGGGGTTACTAGAGTTGGTAGGATATTTGGCACAGAATAAAAGAAAGGCAAAACAGGACACCCACTGGAACAGAACACGCTAGCCTGAAAAGTCCTTGAACTCCACAGTGTTCCAGGGCAGGAAAACACGCCACTCTCTTTGTTAGCTCTGAGCATGCCTGAGCATTTTCTGGAACCTGCTAGTACTGCAACCCAGATCACCTGCTCAGAACTGAAAGGAGACAGAGACCAAGAGTAGCAGCATTGATTTAACTAGTATTCTGCGGTCACTGCAATGCTGGGGCGCGGGAGCCCATCCGCAGGACTGCAGCTAAGGACACCTGACAAATCTATTGCGCAAGCTCTTAGGCAGTGTATAATCGGTCCCCTGGTTTATAATTTACATAATAGTAAATTCACGCTCACTGAATTTCTGTGGGAGGAATGGGTGTGCTATTCACAAGAGGTACCATGTAAAGAAGGAAACACTTTTGTAAAGAATGAGGGGTTTCATGGGTATATGTGTAATTATATCATCTGTGTTCATTCATCCATTCACCAAAGATCTATTAGCACCTTTTACAAATCCGGTGTTGGGGATACAAAAGGGAGTAAAATATGGTTCCTGACTTTACGAAGACAACAGTCTAGTTGGAGAGATCAACATGTGAGCAAATCATCATGGTACACATAGTGTAAGTGCCACAAACAATCTGGACAATTTCTTCTGCGTTCAAAGAAGAGAAAAGAATGAATCCTGCCCGGTGGGGGTGGGAGTCAGGAAAGGCTCCCTGGGGGGAGAAGATATTCCACTCAGAGTGGGGTATCAGAGGGTGAGGAGGAGTTTACCAGGCAGAAGAGGGGAGGGGAGGGAAAAACTCACAAGCAAGTCCATGCGCATGTGTAAGTGCGAGGTGTCCTTGGAGAGCTCCGGTGTGAAAGGAGGGAGGAAAGCCAGGTAGCATGAAGTTGAGTGTGGCCTCAGCTGTTACACTGGAAATAGGTTCAGCTGTCCTAAAAAATAAGTCACCAAATAAAAGTGGCTTTAAAAATGAAGTTGTGTGGGGGCGCCTGGGTGCTCAGTGGCTAAGCGTCTGCCTTTGGCTCAGGTCATGATCCCAGGGTCCTGGGATCGAGCCCCACATCGGGCTCCCTGCTCAGCTGGAAGCCTGCTTCTCCCTCTCCCACTCCCCCTGCTTGTGTTCTCTCTCTCGCTGTGTCTCTCTCTGTCAAATAAATAAATAAAATCTTTAAATTAAAAAAAAAAATGAAGTTTTTTTCTTTTTTCTTTTTTTCTTACACAATCGTATGGCCATGGGCACAGTAGGGCTAGCAGGAAGGCTTCTCCGTGTGAGAGACCCCAGCTCCTATATCCCCACTATCTCGGTGCCGCCATGCCAGGGGCTGGGCCCTTGTCCACAGGGGTAACATGCTCAGCCCTGAGCCTCAGTGCTCTGCTCTGGCCACCTCTGCACTCAACCCTTGCCCTGGCTGTAATCCCTGGGCACCCTCCACTCACCCCTATGTGGTGCCAGTGTGTTCTCCATTCACCCCTACATGGTCCCAGCATGTTCTCCATTCACCCCTGCCGCATCCATAGTCTACCCCTACCACATCTATATCAGAATTGTATATTCACTCCTACCACTTTTATACATTCACATTCCATATTCCATCTGGAAGGGGCATGCAGAGCACAAGCCTCTTCCCTCTAAGGGTACAACATAGAAATTGCACCCATGGCTCACTCATGTGGCATACCAACATGCTAAGAACCTACCTGCAAGGAAGCCTGGGAAATGTAGTTCTTGTTCTGGGCAGCCATATGGCAGCCATCTGCCAAGCTAAAAGTGGGAGGTCCTATTTCCATGAAGGGGAGAGTGGAGACTATAGGGGCTGTTAGCAGCCTCTGCCTTTGCATGCTGTACTGATGATCTCTGGACTATTTTGGGGAAAGACTGGTGTAACAGGCTTGCATCTTCTGCTTGATTTATTCTGACATGCTGGCCTGAGAGTGATTTTCTGATCTCTTATAAGTAGAATTGTCAGGATGTGAGAGGTTACTCAATGCCAGCAAGTAATAAATGAGTGCTGCCCCAATCACATGTGCTTCGTAAGCACTAATTCTGGCATTGTTTTAAAGGACGCTTTCTAACGTCTCTGGCCTGTAGACATTTTAAGAACTCCCCTGCATCCACTACCCATGTGTCGAGCATTTCCACCCCCCAGAGTAAGGAGACAGGAACGGACTTCTAGGCAGGGTAGGGCAGGGAAATAAGGCAGATGTCAGCTTTACACCACCTTGGGTCTGAATCCCAGTGTTTCACCTAGGTGTCACTTGGAACAAATCACTTACCTTTCTAGGTCTCAACAGCCTTGTCTATAAACGGGAATAATGGTGACACGCCATGACAAAGTTAAATGAGGTACTACATGTGACCCATAGAGGGAGCTCAACAAATGTTTGCTTTTCACTCCGGACATCAACTGCCAGGTACTAAGTGCACAGCACTTGGGTAGAAACCACACCCCGAGAAAGAATCGAAAAACCCAGTTTTCCACGTAACACCGTATGTTAATTATATTTGAATAAAATAAATAAATTTAAAATAATTTACAAAATAAGCCCAGTTTCTTAAAAAGAGATCAAGGCCCCTTTACAATGATACCTTAGCCAAATGATCATGAGTAATAAAGGTACAAAGTGCATCATGTGCCACGATTGCGTTGCACTGAAGATAGAGCATCACTTCTACGATATTGCTTCAAAAAATAGATGACCTAAAGGTAAACGTAAAGAAACATAAAACAAACTCACATCAAAGGACATTCTGGAAAAAACTGGACTGCACTCAATCATATCGATGTCATTACATGCACACCCACACATACACAGAAGCACACATGAGCACACACATGAGCACGCAAAGGAAAGGGAACTCTTCCAGCTTAAAGGAGATGAAGAAATAGAACAAATTAATGCAAATATTTGATTAAATCTTTGATCAAAAAAACCTGTGAAGGACATTGTTGGGACAATTGGAGAAATTTGAATACAAGCTATATGCTAAACAGCAGTGTAGATCAATGTTAAATTCATTGGCTGAGATAATCGTGTGGTGATTATGTAGAATGCCCTCTCTCCTGGTAAATACATGCTGATGTGTTTAGAGGTGAAATATCACGATGACAAAATTTACTTTCCAATGATTTTTTCAAAATATGTATTTGTGTATGTAAGTATATGAGGAAAGAGAGAGACAGAAAGAGGGAGGGAGGCAAAATGTTGCAGTATGTTAACAAAATAAAGAAAAAACAAAATGTTGCAAAATGTTAACAATTGGTAAATTGATATAGATCATATACCTTTCCACTGTATTATTCTTTCAACTTTTGGGGTGGATTTGAAATTTGTCAAAATGAAAGTTGGAGAAGAAAAATAAGATGTTATCAGGGAAAGAATTTGAGTTACATATAAGGGGGTCAACTTGAGACAATGTATTCAAGAGAGCTTCTGGATCCTACTGACCTATTGTTTCTTCCAATGCCAATGTAGAAAATAAAGAAAAGTATTTACATTAAAAAAAGAAAAAAGCAAGATGTCCTAGTTCATTTTGGCTGCTATAGCAAACTATCATAGATGGGGCGACTTATAAACAACAGAAATTTGTTTCTCACAGTTCTGGAGGCTCGAAGTCCGAGTTCAGAGACCCAGCCTGGTCAGGTTCTGGTGAGAATCTTCTTCCCAGTTGCAAGTGGCTGACTTCTTATTGTGTCCTCACATGGCAAAAAGGGGGCTAGAAAGCTCTCTGCGGTTTCTTTCATAAGGGCACTAATTCCATTCATGAGCCCCCTGCCTTCACCTGGTCACCTCCAGAAGGCCCTGCCTTCTAGAAGCATCCCGTGGGGGTGAGGTTTCAACATAAGACTTTTGGGGACATGACCATTCAGTCTATAGCATGAGGGTCCCTTGCTCACAATGGGTTTGGCACTGTCAGTGGGCAATGAATGACACAGAACAAAAGACATCGTCTGGGACATCATCCAGTTTGTCACTGATAACGCACAATGAGGTTCAGAAGCAGAGGCAGAAAAGTAAGGGGACAACTGTCTTGTAAAATATACTTACACAAACATGAGCTTCCACAAGTGACATCAGAAGCCATCAAGTGGCCTATGACAAGACTGAGCCAGTGACAGACTCCTTATGAATGAGCCAGGAATTCCGGCTACTGGATGGGAGGGGAACCAAGGAGGCAAAATTTCTCAAGGGGATTGGAAATCCCTCCCTCAGTTTCTCCGCACGTTTGTAGAAATCATTCACTCATGCAGCTGGATGGCGGGGTAATCCGCAACCCAACTTCATTAGAGGAGGATTTTCCATCTCATTGTTGAACTGCAGGCTCAGCTGACATGGAACCGCTTGACCTAGTAGGCAGTGAACATTGCCGAAATCATCGGAAGAAGACTCAATTAAATATATCCATATAAGGAGAACACAGGTGAAAGCTCCTATTAGTATGTGGAGTACAGTAGGTGGTCCACAAATCTTATGTTAAAAATAATTTAAGAAACTTCTAGAACATGATGTATATCCTAAGGGCAGTGGGAGCAGGCCACCCAGATCATTCAGGGAACTCTCAGGTCCCAAGGGCAGGCAGGTGCAGCCCCCCGCATTCACAGGAAGTCTGGAATCTTTATGCTCCCTTCGGGCTCCTATCTCCAGTGTATCCTCAGTATGGACAGTCCACGTTCTGCTTTTAAATGGTAGATTCAAAACAAACAGTGATGGCACAGTGATTTTACAGAGGAGAAAAAGGAACTTGAGTTACTTCAGTTCTGCTATTCTTTTACATGATGACTTGGAGTTTATATGTCTTTTTTTTTTAAGATTTGTTTTTATTTATTTGAGAGAGAGTGGGGAAGGAGGTACAGAGAGTCCTAAGTGGACTCCGAGCTGAGCACGGAGCCCCACACAGGGCTCGATCTCACGACTCTGAGATCACCACCTGAGCCAAAACCAAGAGTCAGCTCTGGTGCTCAACCGACTGTGCCACCAGGAGGGACCCCTTGCGATTTTTATTTCTGCTTAAAATTTAAAACACTGAAAGAGAGTATGAATACAGTGTAATTCATCCTCTAAAAGTAATGTAATTAGGGTCCCTGGTGGCTCAGTCATTAAGCGTCTGCCTTTGGCTCAGGTCATGGCCCAGGGTCCTGGGATCGAGCCCCGCATCGGGCTCCCTGTTCAGCGGGGAGCCTGCTTCTCCCTCTCCCTCTGCTGCTCACCCTGCTTGTGCATGCTCTCTCTCTTTGTCAAATAAATAAATAAATAAAATCTTTAAAAAAAAATTTTTTTAATAAAATTAATGCAATTAAAATATTAATCCAGTGTTTTTTCTTTGTTCATGTATATGTGCTGACATGATTTAACTACGAAGTTCAAAAAAAATTTTTTCACTGCAGCATTTCTCTTCTAGATATTCTTCATTATTATTATTACTATTACTACTATTATTATTATTATTTCACGATTGTTATTGAAAAGAATTTGGCATAAGAGAGCTGTTAAAAGAAATATTTTCCTGGGGTGCCCAATAAGTCACACCAGGTAGAGAGCAGATTGAACATAGGCTTCTCTTTTGCTCCCTTCCAAAACCCCTTTTAGATGCCAAGAAGAAGGTTGCTTTAAAACCAGAATCTGCAGGGAAAGGAGAAAAGAAAGAGACAATTGGGACCCAGCTTTGGCAGCTGGAATGCAGAGGGAAGAGAGGTGAATGACACACTAAGCAGCCCCAGGAAGACCAAGTGCTAAGCTAGCAGAACCAGGATTTACCCTGCAGAATCCCCAGATGCCCAGGAACGAGAGGCACTGGACACCTCTGGCGGAAGGGTGACATCAACGGTGGTAAGTGGGGTTCCAGCTGCAGCCAGCCACTGATATCCCCTCCCCACTCTGCATCATGCCTTTCTCCCAACCTAGCAGAGGATGAGAAATGTCCCGAGAGGAGAGGATAATAAAAGTTAGTCTTCTGGATTGGGAAACACAAGGCACAGTTGAGGCCAGTGTTGTCATTCCAAAAAGACAAAAAGGTTATGTATATAGTGGATGCTGAAATCCCCAGCCCTGCTCCTGACTCATTTTCCAGAAATCTTCACCTTGAGGCAGGAAACCCGAGGATCTTTCTGGATGGAATCTGTGGAATGACATTGGGACATCCCCAACTAAGTGACCTAGCCACATCACCCTGCAGTGAAGCTGAAAGTTAACAGGCCCCACTTACACCCCCGGTTTCCAATAATCATTTTAGTACCCCATTCCTGAATATGAAGAGGCATCAGGGCACATCAGAGGGAAAGCTCTAACACAAAAATGGACATCAAGGTGCAGGTGGAGATGGACCAAGATGGAGACAGAGAATAGGAATTTGGAGGAAACAGAGATTTTTGCAAGGAGAAGAATGTTTAAAACAAAAAGATTATTAATAGCCTCAGAAAGATAAAAGAAGATCTTGCAACCATGAAACAGACAAGATGTCATAAAAATTAATATTCAGAGAACAAAAAGGAAATCCTAGAAATTAAAGTCGTGATAGCCAAAATGAAAAGCTCAACAGAAAGCTTAGAAGATAAAAGGACACAACGTAGAGGAAAAGACAAAAAGCTGGAAGTTAAGGAGAAAAGTTAAAAAAAAATTAAAGGGGGACGCCTGGGTGGCTCATTCGGTTAAGTAGCTGCCTTCGGCTCAGGTCATGATCCCAGGGTCCTGGGATCGAGTCCCACATCAGGCTCCCTGCTCGGCAGGAAGCCTGCTCTCCCTCTCCCACTCCCCCTGCTTGTGCTCCTGCTCTCACTATCTTTGTCTCTGTCAAATAAATAAATAAAATCTTAAAAAAAAAAAATTAAAGGACTAGTCCATGAGGTCCAGTACTCAAATAACATGCATTTTGGAAAAAAGATAATCAAATAGAGGGTGGATGGGAGCAGATAGGTGAGGAGTCTAAAAACCCCCAGAAGATGAGTTGCCCCATTATAAAGACCCACAAAGTACCCACTGAGGCTCACTGTCCCAAAAGCTCAGGATGCAGGAGGCAGAAAAGATCCTTTAAGTTTCCAGAGACAGAGAAAGGCTGAGGAGAAAAGATCAAGAATCAGATTGTTATCTACCTATAATCAGCTATCTATCAGACTATCACTGAAGGGCATTTGTATTTGTTTCCCACTGCTGCTACAAAAAATAACCACACATTTAGTGCCTTATGACTATGTAAACTTAGTATGTTATAGTTGTGGAGGTCAGGAATCCTAAACAGGTCTCACTGGGCTAAACTCAACCAGCAGGCTGAGCTGCATTCCTTCTGGACACTCTGGGGGAAAATCTGTTTCTTTGCCTTTTCTAGCTTTTGGAGGTCACCTGTGTTCTTTGGCTCATGGCCCCTCTGTCTTCAAAGCCAGCCAAGAAGCATCTTCAAGTCTCTCCCTCTCTGTTCCCCGCCCCACCTCTGCCTCCACTCTCTCATCTTTTTCTCTGATTCCAACTCTCCTGCCTCTCTCCTATGAGGACCCTTGTGGCTATATTTGACCCACTATAATCTCCCTGTTTCAAAATCCTTAATTTAATCACGCCTGCAAAGTCCCTTTTGTCATGTAAAATAAGAGGTTCACAGGTTCCAGGGATTATGGCCAGGCCATCTTTGGGATAGGGCCATTATTCTACCACCACAGCACTGGACTTTTAAAGAGCAACACTAGAACCAGGCTGGCAGTGAAGCAACCCTCTTTTCCTGCCTGGAAGACCTCTCTCCTCAGCCAAACAATCAGTCAAGTGTGAGAGTAAAATAAGACATTTTCATATGTAAGATTCTCAAGAAATTTGCCTCCCACACATCCTATCTGAAAAGGCTCTTGGAGGATGTTCTCAAACAAATGACTCAACCAAGAAAAAGAAGGCACTAGGGATCCAGGAAATAGTAGATCCCACCCAGGGACAAACGAAAGGGTACAGGCAAGATGATGTTAAAGAGGCATTCTAGAAGGACAGCTGTGCAGCAGTGCACCTTGGAGTGGTTCCGAAGATTCCAGAAGAGACTTCCTCAGGAAGATGAACTGATAGTGTATCTGATGCATGTGACCTGATTGTGAGAAAATATAGACAATGGGTATGGAGTTTGGGATTGAATTAATAGTAAATTCATGAAAACAAAGACAATTATTAACTCCAGGGAAAACAAAAGTTGTGCAGGGGAAAAGAAAAGGTAATCATAGTTTGCTACATTTGGCAGTTCCTTAGCTGCAAATAGTATTTCCATAGCTATGATTGTGTGAACACTGACCACCCACTTAATCAAGCTAAAACCATGTGAGGGTGAGGGATAAGCCAGAGTGGGAAGCAGAGCCCACCTTGAGTTTCAGAGTGAGGATCAGTAGTCAGGGAGAACAATTGAAAAAGAAGGAGTGATACAAGAATGTTTTTTTTTAGGGACCTGGAGGCACATTCCAGAATAATCATCCAGAAGAGGTGAAGGCTAAGGAAATTTTTATGGAGAAAGAGAAATGGGGGCTGTCTAGTACAAGGTCAGCAAACTTTTACTGCAAATAGCCAGATAGTAAATATCTACAATACAACAAAAATCTATTCCTTTTCTAGGCTGCATAACAAATGATCTCAAACACAGTGACTTAAAACAACACCTGTGTATTAGCTCTCAGCTCTGTAGGTCAGAAGTCTGACATAGCATGTCTAGATTCTCTGTTCAGGGCTCACAAGCCAGAAATCAAGGTGTTGGCTGCTAGCCTCCTAACTAGAGTCTCTGAAGAACCTGCTTCCAGAATCCGGCTCCTTTTTGTTATAGGACTGAGGCCTCTGTTTCTGGCCACATGGCCTCCTGTCTTCAAGCCCCTTGTGCTTGGAATTTCTCTACTTTCCTTTTCCACTCCCTCCCCCAGTTGAGGTATATTTGACATGCAACATTATATTAGTTTTGGGTGTACAACATAATGATTCATATTTGTATACATTGTGAAATTGTCACCACAGTAAGTCTAGTTAACATCCATCACCATACATAGTTACAAAAAATATTTTTTTCGTGTGATGAGAACTTTCAAGATCCACATGAAAGTGGATCCACTTCCTCTTCTGCTTTTAAGGGCTCATATGCTTCCATTGGACCCACCCAGATAATCCATGATAGCTGATAGGTCACCTTAATTACAACAGCAAAACACCTTTGCTAAACAAAGTAACGTATTTATGGGAGTAATGCCAGGTGGTGAAGGTCACATTCTCAATGTTTGTCTCATGTACTCAATTCCACTGCTCTAGCACAAAAACAGCCCTCAGCAAAATATAAATGAACATGTTCATGGGTACACAAATGCTTAGGGAAAGAACCAGAAAGACACATTCCAAATGCTTAACTGTTACCACTCCTAGGGAAGGAAGTGAGGGCAGAGGGGAGACATGCTCATCCATATTTTATTCTGCATACTCACTGGTCTGATTACTTCACATTGTACTGACTAATAAAAATTTTTTAAATTGTACATTTATATAAATACATGAATGTTAATATATGTATATTAAAGCTCAGCCCATGATGGTGATTATATCTGAGGAGAGGAAGTATAAGGAACTTTGTCTTTCCAAACTACATTTTCCTGTCATCTTTGATGTTTTTGTTACAATGAGCTTCTACTGTTGTAGTGAGCAGAAAAAGATATACTTTTTCCTTTTTTTTTTAGAGAGAGAGAATGAATGGGGGAGGGGCAAAGGGAGAGAGAATCCCAAGCAGACTCTGTGCTGAACGCTGAGCCTGACCCTGGGCTCAATCCCATGACCCTGAGGTCATGACCTGAGCTGAAATCAAGAGTTGGACGCTTAACTGACTGAGCCACCCAGGCGCCCCAAAAGATATATACTTTTAGTTTTACTGATGTTTCTGGAGAGTTTAAGCAAAAAGTTAAAAAAATAAGTAAGAAGCTAGATAGTAAATACCTACAATAGTCATCCATCATGGACAAATGTTCATGTTATAACTTCAAGTTAAAAGTGCAAGATAAAGACTGTCCCAGAAAATAAATCCAACTATATAAATATTCATAGAAAATGACTGGAAGGAAATCCACTAAAATGTTAACAGTGGGTGTTCTAGGCAGTGAAATCATGAATAATTATTTCTTCCTTTCTAGTTTTTAATACTTCCCAATTTTCTATTATAAGCCTGTATTATTTTTATAATTGAAAAAATAAGCACTGTTTTTTAAAAAAAAACTAAATGTAATTGCCAAGTATACTGCAGTATTCATGTCGGCAGGCTGCCAGGTTTTCCTCCCAGTGCAGAAGCTTGCTTGAAAAATAGTCGAAATCAGAGTGGATCTTGGCGAGCATGGGTTCTAAGGAAAAGGAACCCGAGGCTTCAGGGGTAAGAAATCATGTCATTTTACAATCGGGTGGGGCCACTCCTGCCTAGTGACCCACACACTCAGGGATATTGAGAAAGCCACCCCTGGCCCTGGTCCACACTTGATGCATGCTAATGAGCTGCTGTTTTCCATATAGATCAGATTTCTGATTCTCGTATTCTTAACAACACCTACTTTTTCAACACCCCCACTTGGTGTGATATTCTCAGCAGGTGGTTTTCTGGGTGTTCCTGAGGTGGCTTCCCCTGCAGGTTGATGATAGGCTTTGTTTGTGGCTATTTTTACAGTTCGGGGGAGCAGGCACGCACCTGAAATGCAGCTCTCACCAGCTCCTACTGAACAGGCCCATTCCCAGACACACAGATCTGTGACTGTTCCGTCCCTACCACACAGATTTTCAGTCCTTGCTGGGGCAACTTGGAGCCCTCGCTTCCCGCAAGGTGCCCTGGGAGAGCCGAGAACACAAAGGGTAGGGCACCTGCCTTCACAGGAGCTCACAGCCAGTGAGACATAAAATGTGTCCAGAAAAGTGGAGAATGGTAAGTGCCCTGAGTCATGTCAAGGGGAGTGCCTCATGGCGGAGGGAAAAACTCAATCAGTTTTAATGGAGGGGATGCCCGTTGAACTGTGCCTTAAAATATGTGGAGGATTTGTTCATAGTGAGATGGAAAGAAAAGGCAGAAGTATTCCAGCCCACTCCCAAAAAAGGCAACATGAACAAAACTGGGATTTCCTGACTCTTCAGGATCCGAAATGTTAAAATATTTCTCACCGCACCCTGGGCGGCTGCAGCACCACCTACATGCCGTTGCCTTGCGCAGAGACGCCCCAGGTTAACAAAACTGCCCATCTGCCTCTAAAGTACTCTAAAAAGTCACCAATAAACTGGTTCTGAAAAGTCCACTTTGCCCTAACATTAGAGGTGCCGATAAAAACCACACTGGGAAATCAATGTGCTCTATCAGTGTGTATGTGTTAAATTTAAAAACAGATGGGAACCTTGGAAATCATATGTTTCAATCTCCTCTCATGTCAAAAGGGACAACTGGGATTCAACGTCAGGAAAGTCTCAAGGTCACACCCCAAGCTGGTGGCAGAGCAAGGGTAAAATCTGTGGTTCCTCAACTCCAGATGGAGCTGATCTTTAGCTGGGATTTGGGACCCACTTCTGCCTTAGTTAGTAAATAGCTATTTCCCTAAGCCCTCCAAGGGCCCATGGCCCATCCCAGCTGCCCTGTCTCCTCCCCTAGAACCTTTCAGACATGTTCACAGTCCAAAACCTACAGGCCTAGTCTATAGACTGATGGTACCTAATGCTAGTCAGGGTATAGGATGACTGGAACTCTCACACGTTGGTCAGAGTGTAGGATGATACGACCACTTTAGAAAAATGTCTGATGCTTTCTTATAAAACAAAATATGCACCTCACCCATGCCCAGGCAAAATCACGCCTGGGTGTTTGCCAAAAGAAACGAAAGCATGTGTCCATACAAAGATTAGTTCAAGCATATTCACAGCAGCACTATTCATAATAGCCCCAAACAGGAAGCGACCCACACGTAGTCAACTGATGACTGGGTACGTAGCTTGTGGGGCATCCTTGAGTACGTGAACAGCCTTAGACAAAACAGTACATGTGCAATGATTCCATTTGTTCTAGAACAGGCAAAACTCATCTATGGTGAAGTCAGACAGTGCTTGCCTCTGGAGGGTGGAGATGGGGCAAGCTTGACTTGGAACCAGCAAGAAGGAATTCCTGGGGTGATGGTATCTCTCTTTTTTTTAAATCGAAGTATAATTGAATCTAACACTATATTAGTTTCAGATGTACAACATAATGATTCAGTATTATATGTATTGCAAAACGATCACAATGGGTTGAGTTACCGTCCATCACCACACATAGTTACAGAATTTTTTTTCTTGTGATGAGAAGTTTTAAGAACTACTCTCTTAGCAACTTTCACATATGTAATGCTGTATTATTAACTATAGTCACTATGTTGTACATTACATTCCAATGACCTATTTATTTTATAACTGGAAGTTTGTGCCTTTTGACCTCCTGGGTGATGGTATCTCGATGAGGGTCTGGGTTACATAGGTATGTACATTTGTCAGAACTCATGCTTGAAATTGGGGCATTTCACTGGATGTAAATTTTACCTCCAAGGAAAAAAAGGAAACAAACACGGAACCCTTCTTAATGATATTTATGCTGAAGTGTTTCTGGATAAAGTCCTGATGCCCACAACCCACTTTGAAATGCATCATTATAAGCTGGACATGTTTAGAGGTACAGATAGATGGATAGATTGGTGATGAAGCAAGTGTATAGTATGTAAAAATCTAGGTGATAGATACACAGGCGTTCACTGTACAAGTCTTTTAACTTGTTGAAACAAGTTATTATGAAATGTTGAAACATTTTCATAATAAAATCCTGGGGGGCAATTTGTAGGTTAACTAACAAAGGAGGTGTGGACAGCGGCTTCCAGGATCCTACTCAAGTGTCCTACTCAAGTATCCCTGCTGTACCAGTTGCTGACCAGATATTAAATTCTTGTGCAATCACAGTTGTCCCAGTTCAACATGCTTCCCTCTGCCCTCTGGGTCATGCTTCCTCCCTCCTCAGTCTACCCCGGGGCATCTGAGGGATAACAAATACATTGTTCACTGAAAGAATCTTCTCATTAAAGTTACCTGGCAGCCCTTGGTAATAACACCAGTCTCCCTGAGCCCTCTAGTTTGTGAATTCATCACTGTCTTTGGAACGTCTGTTTATTTTTTGGATGTAGATCAAAGCAAAATTGAGATGTCCATTTAACAAACATTTGTTGAGCGTCTACTACATGCTAGACAGTGGGGATGCAGATGACATTAAGAAATGGTCAGGAGTTGCCTTAGCGGCCAGAATGGGAAGTTTTAGAGGTGGAGAAGGAGTGGGTGAGGAGAAGGGAAGGAGAACCGGCAGCAGACCCATGATCTCATCTTTCATGTCATGCTGAGAGGTTCGACTTCTATTCGCAAAGAGCTCTCCAAGCCCTCCTGAAAAGCTGTGTGTAAATCTTTTCATGTTTCAAACATTTTACGGAAATGCCCAGGAGATTCTGAAATGTAAAAAACAATATGGGAGATATTTTTGGAAATAAAAAATTATTTTATATTGACAATCATTCAGTTTTACTTTTTTTTTTCATTTCAAATTTGAAAATATATCCTATCCCTTGCCTTAAAGTGGAGTGTCCTAATTATAAGACCCCTACACTCACATGGTCTTCATGACATCAGTGGGCCATCCGATTACACATGCATGGGGTCATAGCTCTTGGATGAATTGATTCAATCTCAACACATAATAGTTTAACATAAGAACGCAACCTAAGAAGTTTCGGAGGGCTGTAGGAAGCACCTGGTCCAATGTCGCCTCACTTTTTGGAGAAAAAAGATAAAACGAGGCAATATATACATGACTCAGAGCTACATGGCTGGTGAGAGGCAAATGATGAGACTCAGATCCAAGTTTTCAAATTCCAAATTCAATGTTCACATAGTCAGCTATCATTAAACGACCATTATCTGTTCCCTTTTTTCCCCCCTTAATCCATATTTTTTAACATTTCTTGAGGGATGGGTATAAATAAAACTTAATTCTAAATATTTTAAAATTTTCTATTATTTTAGAAGTTCTTGTAAGAAAAAATATTTGAGGGGAAATAATTACTCAAAATTGTTACAGATCTTTTTTTTTTTTTTAAAGATTTTATTTATTTATTCATGAGAGACAGAGAGAGAGACAGAGAGAGGCAGAGGGAGAAGCAGGCTCCCAAGGAGCAGGGAGCCTGATGTGGGACTCGATCCCAGGACTCTGGGATCATGACCTGAGCCGAAGGCAGACGCTTAACCATCTGAGCCACCCAGGTGCCCCCCTCAAAATTGTTACAGATCTTAAATTCCACATATGAGTGAAATCATAAGGCACTTGATATAATGAGCACTGGGTGTTCTATGCAACTGATGAATCACTAAATTCTACCTCTGAAACTAATAATACACTGTATGTTAATTAAATTGAATTTAAATTAAAAATTTTAAATATAAATACCAAAAAAATGGTTAAAGCTCACGATCTATGATATAATTCAGTCACACACATTTCATATCACATGGCTCTCTGTTCAGAAAGAAACTTTCCAGCAATTTATGGATTTTGAAAACATGAACTACCTCACTGAAGGGTATTAAAATATCCTTCCATAAAGTCAAGTTCCACCAGATGAGAAAAGAGTTTTTAAAACAGGGTGACTTCTGGGGCGCCTGGGTGGCTCAGTCGGTTAAGCATCTGCCTTCGGCTTCGGGTCCTGGGATCGAGCCCCACATCGGGCTCCCTGCTCCGTGGGAAGCCTGCTTCTCCCTCTCCCACTGCCCCTGCTTGTGTTCCCTCTCTCTTAATTAATTAATTAATTAATTAATTAATTAATTAATTTTAAAAACAGGGTGACTTCTCTGAGTGCCCTATTGTTCACAAGGCAACCAAAACGATGAATGTTCCAGGCACTGTTCTGAGGACCATGCATGCATTAACTCATTTATGTTATAACAACCCTGTGAGGTATTGCTCTTATCATGGCTCCAGTAGGGAAACTGAGGCACAGTGATCCCTGCCCTGCTAAGAGGCAGAGACTGAACCAGGCAGTCTGGCTCCTGAGCTATTTGCTGAACCTCCCATGCAAGCCACTCGATAATGTCTTATTACCAATTCCACTGCAACTTCGTTGCTTCAGGGGAGTTGGTCCTTTGTGGTGTTTCAACTTTATCTTTTCTTTTTCCCCTTATGCTGTAGGGGAGGGAAGTGAGAAACACCCTTGCCCAGATGCCCCTAGCAGCAGGGATCCAGCTGGGCTTTTCCAGGGGGAGGCACTTATGCCACCCAGATGCCAAAGGCAGGTTCCAGCCATCTGCTGCAGCAAAGGGAGCGTCAGCATCTGCAGAGACAAGCAACAGGCAGACTCCATTGTGACAGCGCGGTGGACACCAACAGGGGCATTAGCACGTTCATTTACGCCCTGGTCTCTGGGCACCAACACCTTCCCCCCTTTATGCACCTCCAGCCCTTCTTAGTTGAAAACCAATTTCCTTCATATAATCCCTCTCTGCTTGAAATATGTAGGTCAATGCTTTTTTTTCTGGACTACTGATTGATTCTGACACCTTACTTAACTGTATTGCATTTCCCTGTCTTCTGAAATGAATATAATGAACTTGTGTACCCTCGACTTGACAAATCACAATGCTGTAACAGTGAGGTCCCTGGGACCTATCTCAGGAGCACGCACATCTGCCGTGCTGCTTCCCAACATCACTTTGTAATGATGGGAGAAAAACTTATTTTTCAATTTATGAGCTATAATAAGATTGGAAGGCAAGAAAGGGTGCCCCCTGCAGACCAGAGTGTTAGAGGAATTTTAGGAAGGGAGAAAGCAGCTGGAGCCTGATGGGTGGAGAAATCAAGGCAGAGGGTAAAGGCTTTTTTCCCAAGGGAGCCCTGGAGAAGCCCTCTGATGGGCATCAGTAGGTACAGAGAGCAGGAGCGAGCCATTCTTGGGCATCTGAGCCGCATCCAGAACCACTGGGGAAACCCAAGTCCTCCTCTCTGTGTACATACATTTCTTAGCAGTAAAGGCGCTCCCAAGAAAGGGCAGGACCCCAGCTGAGGTCCTCGGTGAGAGAAGCAGAGCAGAGCAGACAGACACAGGGAGGATGCAGGACAGAAAGGGGAGTTGCTCAGCCAAGGACTGGGATACGGCAGAACATAGCCCTTCTTGCCGTGGTGCCCGGGGGCAGCTCCCTGACCTGCACCACACAGGGGACCTCTGCCAACATGGGCTTCACTTCCGGTTCACACACAAGCTGCCCTCAGAAGACCCAGGACTGGGGGACAGAGGCCCACAGCAGGGGGACCGACACTGGCCAGGGTGGTCCTTCCTTAAGAAATACACACAGCAACGAATGGTCACCAGATATTTGAGGAAGATGGACAGAACCTTGAAGGACAACTGATCCTGAAGGAACCAGAGATGATTTGGAACACTCAAGAAAACACAGAATAAATCCTAAATTTAATGTTTAACTTTTAAAATCTGTACTATCTTTGCATGATTCAAAAATCAAAGAAAAATAAGAAGGGATACATTGAGAAGTTTTGCTCCCACCCTTGCCTTTCAGCCATACTTTATGTGCAAAGGCAAGAAAATATGAAAAACATATACTTATTTTCCTTCCCGTCTTACACAGAACATGGCATGCTACCTGCATTAACAAAGCAGGTGTCTTCAGCAACAGAAACCTACGGTCTCCATTCTGGAGTCTAGAAGTCCAAAATCAAGGTGTGCCAGGAGGGAAGGATCTGTTCCAGCCCTCTCGCCTCGGCCTGTAGAAGGCTGTCTTCTTGTTCATATGGTGCTCTTCCTATATGCATGTCTGTCTCCGGATTTCCCCTTTTTCTAAGGACACCAGTCGTATTGGGTTAGGCTCATCCCAATGACCTCATCGGCACTCAGTTGCCTCTTTAAAGACGCTATGCTCAAATAAGGTGACAGAGATCCTGAGGGTTAGGACATCAACATACGAATTTTAAGGGGACACAATTCAACCCCTGTCACTACAATACCATTCTGCTTTTTTTACTTACTAATGTGCCCCTGAAGACTTCCCCACATCAATACATAGAGCGTTTTTTCATTTTTTCATGGCCGTACATTACTTTGTTCAGAGAATTACTGTGGTGTATCTGATCACTCCTTCATACATGAATACCTGGGTTGCTTTTTCAATCTGCCACTATTATAAATTAAGCCTCACTTCCTAAGTGTGTTGGGTGTGTCTATATGATATAATCATAGCCATGGAGTTGCTTGGCCAAAGGGTAAAGGCATTTATAATCCTGAGAGATATTGCCAAAAGGCTCTTCTTAGGGACTCTGCCATTTTGCACTTCCCCCAACATTGGATGAGAGGGCTTATTTCTCTCAGAGCCTCATCAACAGGCTATGTTGGTAGTCTTTGGGATTTTTGCCTATCCCGTAGTTAAGAGATGCTTTCTTCATACAGTTTCATTCTTATTTCTCTTACTAGTGAGGTTAAGCATATTTCGTCTATTTTAGGGCCGTTTGGATTTTTTTTTTTTTTTTTTTTTTGCGAATTGGCAATTTTTTATTGGGTTGTTACCTCATTTTGCTCTAGATTCCTAGCCACACCACACATTAACCAGATTAATCCTGTGTCTGTGATGTATGATGAAAGTATTTCCACAAATTTATCATTTGTCTTTTCACTTTGCTTTTTAAACTTTTCATTTGGAAAATTTCAAACACTGACATAGGTAGAGAGATTATATGGTGAACCCCATATACCCATCACTCAAATGCACCCATTACTAATGCACGGTAAATTTTCCTCTGTCTATAATCCCACTGACTCCCATCCCAGATTATTTTATTTAAAAAAAAAAGATTTATTTATTTATTTTAGAGAAACAGAGCATGAACAGGAGGGGCAGAGGGAGAGAGAGAGAATCTCAAGCAGACTCCCTGCTGAGCACAGAGCCCTATGTGGGGCTCAATCTCACTACACTGAGATCATGACCTGAGATGAAATCAAGAGTCAGACGCTTAACCAACTATGCCACCCAGGCACCCCCCCATCCCAGATTATTTTAAACACACCCCGCTCATCATAGCCTTCATTCATAAATAACCCAATCCGTAAAAGATTGTTTGTATCTCTTAAAAACAAACAAACAAACAAACATAATCACAATACCATTATCACATATACAAAATTAAAGTGTCCTTAATATCATCAGATAACCAGTTGGTGTTCAAATTTTCTGAACATATATTATGATTAGTTAATATGTCTCTTAAGTCACTTTTATTTTTTATTTTATTTTTTTTTAAAGATTTTATTTATTTATTTGACATGAGAGAGGGAACACAAGCAGGGGCAGAGGGAGGAGGAGAAGCAGGCTTCCTGCCGAGCAGGGAGCCCGACGAGGGGCTCGATCCCAGGACCCTGAGATCGTGACCTGAGCCGAAGGCAGATGCTCAACAACTGAGCCACCCAGGCGCCCCTCTTAAGTCCCTTTTAATCTATAGGTTCAGCCTCTGTCACAGTTTCTTCTTTCCTTTGAAATGAATTTTTGAAGAATCAGTTGGGCCGTCAGTCCGGCAGAAACCCCACCGTCTGGAGTTCGCTGCGTGCATCTCCGTGGTGTCTCTGAGCGTGTTCCTCTGTGGTCTGTACCTTCTGTAAACTGGCAGCTGATTTAGAGGCACTGCCAGATTTTGATTTGATTTTGGCCGGGGGCAGGGGGGGGACAAGACGACTTCATAGGAGGTGTTGTGAACTTCCTTCAAGAGGCGCTTCATGTCGGGTTGTCCCTCTTTTTGTGATGTTGGCAGCTGTTCATCAACACTGAAGAGAACCTCTCAAACTGGGAAAAACATGGTATTGTGCTTTCTCTGTCTGCCTAGAGCAGGGGTGGGCAAAATCAGGTCTGCAGACCAAATCCAAGTGTGCCTGTTTTTGTAGATCCTGCAAGCTCTGGATGCCTCTTCAATGACTGGGGAAAAAAATCCAAATGAGAGTAATATTTTGTGACATGTGAAAATATATGCAATTCAGATCTCAGCGTGCATCTGTAAAGTTTCACTGGGACACGGCCACAGTGTCCATTTTGCATTGGAGGAGTGGAGGAGTTACGACAGAGGCCCACTAGCCAGCAGCATGGCTGGCAGAGCCTCGGATACTCACAATCTAAAACGCTCACTTTCCCAGAAAAAGTTGCCAACTTCTGGCCTAGAGGGTGTGGTAGCCTCACAACCTCCCCTTCAGCCCAGTGCTCTAAGGAAGGCAGTCTTCAAGCTAAAAGAACAGTGAGGGCCAAGCAGGATTTCATTTTACATGAAACTCACAGGCAGACACATTCAGGGGAAAATTCAGAAGGAAGGTCAAGAACAGAGCCCGAAGCCCTCAGAGATAAAGCAGGCCTTGTAAAAGGTAAGGGATTAGGCTTTCCCACCAGAATTTTCATTGGCAATACTAGCCATAAGACTACTGTGGAGCCATGTTTCAAAATTCTGGGGTGAAGACTTTGGAACCTAGAATCCTAGACCCACCCACACCTTAGATGAATGTGAAGGTAAGAGAAAGATGTGTAAAAAGACAAGAACTCATAATTTACTGGCCATAGTCTCTATATTTAAAAAAAAAAAATCTATCCTAGGTATTCTAGTAAAACAAACAAGGCTTGAATAGAAAGACCACATAGGATATAGCAAATTGTGGCATCTGTATGTGGCCCAGAAAGAATGAGTGAGCCAGAATGAAAATAAAAAGGATCCAACAGTATGAGGGGTGTCAGTCTTTAATGTGTGGGAGAACCACACTGAGTGCCTATGAAAGATACAAATTCCCGGGAGCTCTTTCGGAGATCGCAGTGGGGTAGTCTGGGGTAAGATGATGGATTTTAAGCAAGCCCCCCGGTCACTTCCTTAGCTCTCTTGGAAGAGCCACACTGCGTTCTGGCCTCTTGCCAGCCACAGTACTAATGGCAAAGAATGACATTTTCTTCTCTATGGGTCCAGTCATACCACTGAGTATTTTCACTTATTCAGCAAATACTTATTCAAATATTTATTCAGTGCTTCCTATGTACCAAGGCACTGTTCTCTTCTAGGCTTTTAGGCTATATTCATGTCAAGCAGATGAAAATCCCTGCCTGTGATGCTTTTTCTAAATTCCAGAAGGAACACTTACATGATCATCATGCAGTAAATGAAGTTTATTGGCTTTCCATTTTTAGAATCAGAGCACAGAAGACTTGTTCACAAAGATAAAACAGATGTAAATAATACAAACCTTGGCAACCTAAAAATAACAGGACTTACACAAAATTATATGATAAGGGATAAATGGAGGGAGAGAAGTAAGCATAAATTTCATCATCTCTCCTGGTGGCAATCAGAGGGGTGAGGGGAGAAAAGTGTATGTAACAGCTGGGGAGGAGAAGTTCTCAATTATCATGAACAATGCTGCTAATTTTTTTTTTTTTTTTTGCACAGTATTCAACTATTTCTTTAGAATAAATCCTAAAAGAAAAAATTGTTGGGTGAAAGGTTTTGATACAATAAACTGCCATGTGGTCCTAAAAAAACTGTACTATTTCATCCATCCTAGGTACAAACTGCTAGTTATAAAATAAATAAGTCATGGAGTTAAAAGCTACGGCATAGAGAATATGGTCAATAATATTAAAATAAGGTTGTGTGGTGACGGTGACTGACTACACTACATGATGAGCATTTCATGATGTGCAGGGCTGTCGAATTGCTACGGCGCACACCTGAAGCCGATGTCACATCGTATGTCAACTATATTTCAATTAAGAAAAAAGAATGTATGGTCAGATCCACCCAAAGTATTAAGCTAACCATAAAGAAAATATTATACTACTTTATAGTTCCGCTAAGAGTACAGGAAAGTACCCACTACCTGAAACTTCACCTACCTTGAGTTTTATCCAATTTAAAAAATTTCTTACTTGATATATATACAAAAAACAAACAAACAAACAAACCCTGACATCCCACAGTTTGAGAATTACATTTATTTGTCTACAACTAAAAGGAAATATTTACTTCGTTTTCTACCTTTTTAATGTTTCTTGTCTTTGTGACTGGTCTGGTCATGCCATTCATTTCTTATTCATTTGTGCAAGCGCTTATATGTTAAAGATATTAGTTAGCTGCCTACTCGATAGATAGATACATACATAGCCAAATTTTCCCCAGTTCACATTCGATTTTAATCATTTGTGTGGTGGTTTGTCACATACAAACATTTAAGATTTCAAGTAGTCAATCTTATTACCATTTTCGTTTGTTTTTCTTCTTGAGGCATCAGAATGACCAAGTCCTTCCCTACCCAGAAGTCACTTACAATTTCCTCATTTTTTTATGTTGCTTCCTGTTATTCTTCCTTTTTTTAAACTCTTAGATTCTTAAACTATTAAAGACCTCTTGTGTTACATGTTATGAGATAGCATTTCAAGTTATTCTTCAAATACCTAACAGAATTTATTAAATAATGCCACCAATTTTAAGGCACTCCATCTAACAGACACCTATTCCCATAAAAGCATGAGTCAGTGTAGAGACTCCATTCTGTTCCAGTGAAATAGCTACCTGTTCTTCCCTTCACTCCACATTGCTTTATTTCCTGCAATTGCATTATAATGTTTCAGTATTCGATAGGGCAAGTCACCCCTCTTTGCTGTTGTCTTTTTTTTTTCTTTTTTTTTTAAGTAGGCCCCATGCCCAGCGTGGAGCCCAATGCAGAGCTTGAACTCAGGACCCTCAGATCAAGACCTCAGCTGAGATCAAGAGCCAGATGCTTAACCAACCAAGCCACCCAGGGTGCCCCGGCTGTTGTCTTTTCTAAATTGTATTGGCCATTCTCATATTTATTTCAAAAACTTATTAAAGTTTCAGTTGAATAAAAAATAAAAATAAAAATTTAAATAATTTTTTTAAAAATTAAATAATTTTGAAAGTATAGAAAACATTTTTTTTTAAAGATTTATTTATCTGAGACAGAGAGAATGAGAGAGACAGAGAGCACATGAGAGGGGGGAGGGTCAGAGGGAGAAGCAGACTCCCTGCCGAGCAGGGAGCCTGATGCGGGACTCAATCCCGGGACTCCAGGATCATGACCTGAACCGAAGGCAGTCACTTAACCAACTGAGCCACCCAGGCGCCCTATAGAAAACATTTTAAAAGTAAGCAAAAACCAACAAAACAAAAAACTGCCCCAAATTTCACCAACCAGGAAGAGAAAACACCGTTAAGCATGGCATAAATATCATTCCAGACCTACATCAGAAGACATGTACAAATCAAAGGATTTGTATTTAATATTTGACTTTACCAAAAGAATAAAAACTTGTGTGAAATTTAAGAAATTGCTGAACTTCAGAAAAAATATTTTTTATAAGATATCCCTAAAAGATTTCTCTAAGGTTATAAAACAATCGAAAAGTTGAATTTATTGTATTTTTTTCTACATGCCTCAATTTTGGATAAAAATTTTTGATACCCTGCTGTGAAATACGAGATTTTTATTCTTACATCTCTTTCACCCACCGGCATCTTGTTAGCTGTATTTTCATTTTGTCAAGTGTTATAACACATCTGGTTCAATAAACATTTCCCCAGTTGCTCAGTTTTAGTCTGTGTTTTTATATGAATTTAACACGTAACATCGACCTTTTCTTTTTTCACTGAATAAAGGTAAAAAAATTAATCTCATCATTGGTTCTATTTAACATCAAGTCATTCTTTTTACAAGAAGTGCCATATACAATATTTCTTGGACTCTTCAGTGCTTGAGTGTGACTTCCTGTTTCCTTTCTACTAGAATAACTCTGTGGCTGGTCATCATCATCTTGGGTCACACCTTCTTCCCCTCAGAACACTACCAGTATTAGTCCACTTCAATGTCTGCTACTGTGGAGAAATCAAAAGTGATGTCCTCCCTCATAAATGACTTCTTTATCCATCTGGATGCCTGAAAAATTATGTCTTCAGTCTCAAAGTCTAATAACTTAACAATGTGTAAGGTATTGATTGTTCTGTATAAATTTTCCCCTAGATAATATGTGCCCCTATGAGCCAAAGATGTTATTGTTCTTTCACTACATGGGATAGGGATGTTTTCCTCTATCATATTAATGAAAATTCTTTCTGGTCAGTATCTTGAGTTCTATATTTGACTAACTCTAGTTATCTTTATGTTGGCTCATTTTGTCATTCCTTCAAATCCATCATCTTTTTTCCCCAAGATTTACTTACTTATTTTAGAAAGACAGAGGAAGAGACAGCGTGAGAGAGCGCAAGTGGGGGAGGGGCAAAGGGAGAGAAATCTCAAGCAGACTCCCCACTGAGCACAGAGCCTGTGGCTCCATCCCACAACCCCGAGATCATGACCTGAGCCAACACCAAGAGTCGGACGCTTAACCTACTAAGCCACCCAGGGGCCTCCCCATCACCTTCTTAATTGCTTTAGTCCTTTTGTATTTTTCCTCTGAAGTTACTGTGATTATCTTAAACTTTTTTTTTTCTATATTAGGAATTTGACTTCTGGCTCTCTCTAAATTATGAATCAGATCTGTAATGGTGTTTGGAGTCTCATTGTTCTTCCACATCTCTTTTCTTTGCATCTCATTATTTTATTACCCCTGTATTGAGCTAGTTTTGAGTTCATACCCTCTTGCAGTTCTTCCATATCATGAAAAACACCTGGAGGTTTCCTTCTGCTCCTTGATTATGTTTGCTTCCAGACTGGGCTCTTTGTTACTTCCATGCAACATTTTGTGCATTTTTGTTGTTACAAACTTGCATAGCTACATGCCATTTCTTTTCATCTTGCACATGCTAATGATGGTACTCATCTGTCCAGATCTTCTATTTGCTCTGCTATCATGTGGATAAGTTCTCCTTGATATTTTCCACCTGATCTGACACCCATTTGTCTTCCCCTCTGAGCCACAATCCATAGCCTGAGAAGCATGTGCCATGTAGGGTGGAGGGCAATGTTGAGAGAGCTGAGGTGTCTAAAGCCCTTACCAGGGCACTGACCGTCACTCTCTCTCTTTTGAGTATTCATTTAATGTCTTATATCTGGGACAACCATCCTCACAGAGATGTGTCCCACTCTCATGGGCATTGAGTCATTCTCTTCATGTTTTGGGCAAAACACCAAAGAATCCCGGGAAATGGCCCTTTCTGTCCTCCTCTATCATCTGTGCTGATGTGTGAGATGTCCCCCTTTCAAAGATGTTCCTTCTCTCTTCCTCTCAGGGATCTCAGTAAATTACCTTAGGGACCATCTGACATGTTGAAAGTTAGACCTAGATTGGTGAGGAGGGAAACTACAAATACCTACAAAGTGAGAAGGAGCCCTGGAGATTGCAGGAAGCCAAGGAGGAGAAGAGGAGAAGTGGAAAGGAGAGAGCCCAGCTGTATGGCCAGATGTTGGATAGCAAACATGAAAAATGACCAATGAAAGATCCACAGAAGCATATGCATCATTTCATGTGTTATGTTCAATATTAAACTGCTCCACAGCTTCAAAAGTTCAGCCAAATGGACTCCACACACAACCTTGAGGGAAAATATTGTGCTGGTTTTGTAGATGTTATCCCAGGAAGAGAAGGAGTATGAAAAGACCAAAGGTAGCAACAGTCTAGGACACAGATCACAAAATCAGTAGAAGCAGAGATTTCAAGTCACCAGTGATCAAGAGAATTATAATCCCTCCCCGCTTACTAAGCCCCAGAAATATTGCCAGGGGAAAGCAGGTTTTAAGATTTCTCACCAGCCAAAGGGAGGATGGGGTGACATCCAAGATATTGACACATTTACAGATGTTTAATAATAAGAGTTACAAACTGCCCTTGAAACAGGTTTGGTCACATCCATGTTTTCTGAGTTTTGGTAATGTGGAATTATAGTTTTTAGTGCTTCCTACATTATTAATGTGGGACACATCAGAAGACTTCTAAAGACCTCTCATATGTACATATTAGATGAAACTATTATTCCTTGGGAATCCTTTGGGAATTTTTTTCATTGAAGTAAAATTTACATACAGTGAAATGCACAGATCATAGTGTATAATTCAATACATTTTGAAAAATACCTACACCCATGTAACTAACACTCAGTCAAGATACAGAACATCTCCATCACCCCAGAAAATTCACTTGTACCCACTTCTAGTCAACTCTCCCCATTCAAAGCAACCACTACTCTGATTTCTGTCACTATAGATCATTTTGTCTACTGTAGAATTCCGTATAAATGGAATCATGCATATGTACTGTTTTGTATCTAGCTTCTTTTACTCACATTTTGAGATTTTTGCTCATATTATTTTTGAGATGCATTATTTTGAGATTCAGTAGTTTGTTCCTCTTTTCCATTCTATGGATATGCTACAAATTGTATGTCTATTCTCCTACTACTGGACATTTGTGTTATGTTCAGTTTTTTACTATTTTTTCTGTGTATCTTCAGGTGAACCTACATTTTTGTTTCACTTTGGTAAAACCTGCAAGTGGCACTTCTGAGAACTGCATTAACTGTATTGGAAAACACCAGTTTTCCCAAGTTGTACCATTTTATACTCCCACAAGTCATATATGAGACTGTTGTTGCTCCATATCCTTGCCTACACTTGATATTGTCTCTTTTTAATGTTAGTCAGTTGGTTGGACATATGACAGGACCTCATTTCAGGTTTCAAACTGCATTTCTCTGGTGACTAAGAGGTGATCATCTCTTCATGTGCTCATTGGCTATTTCTGTTTCTTCTTTTTGAAGTACCTGTTTAAGTCTTTTGCCCATTTTGAAAAGTTGGGTTCCAGTGTCATTTGCTGAAGAACCAATCAGCTATGGGTAAGTCTATTTCTGGACTCTCTTCTATTCCAATAATCCATTTGTCCATTGTAACACCAATACCATGCTGGGTTTGATTATGTTAGCTTTATAGTAAGTCCTGAAATTAGACTGTGAGGTCTACAGCTTTGCTGTAGTTTTTAAAGATTTTAAAGGTTGTTTTGGCTACTCTATGTTCTTTGTACTTCATTTAAGTTTTAGAATTCACTTATCAATTTTTTCTGGGCTTTTGACTGAGATCAGATTAAATCTAAAGATCAGTTTGGGGAGATTTTACATTTTAACTAAATTGAACCTTCCAATTTATAAGCATGGTGTATTTTCCCACTTACTTAGATCTTTAATTTCTCTCTGTTTTATATGCAAGTGCATTTGATATATATGAATTATGATAATTTATATGCAAATAGTCAACAAAACTATGTGTGATTTTTTTTTTTTAATTCTGGAGTTCTAAATGAACTGATAAAAGACTCAGCACAGAAGGAGAAAGCAGTCAGTGAACACTATATAGAATTTTTAAGTGCTACTATAATAATGATAATTTGATTTTTAAACAGGGTAGCGGCTCTTAGTGAAGAAAAATGAGACATTAGTCTCATTGAAGCCTTGTGTAAAACATCCTCTCCAGCTTACCTCCCATGATTTGTTGTCCCGCTCTTCATCTGCTCCTCCCAGAGGTCTCTCCTCATTGCCACCAAGGCTGTCTCCTTGCTTCCAACTGAGTACCACTGCCTGGGGTCAGGTGCTCCTGGCCTCCTTCTCTGACCATCGAAATGTCCTAACTGCTCTCTGTGCCTCCAGTCTTTTTGCTGCCAATTCACCCCACATGCTAGATCCCAATGTTACTTTTAAAAACATACACCTGCACATTTATATATGTTTGTTATTTCTGTTAAATAAAGTGGCTCAGACACATTTTGTTGTTGTTTTTTTAAATATGGCATGCCAAATATATTCCCTATATATCTATGGTTATTTGGTTAAATTAGAAATGACTGGGGGGTGGCTCAGTCGGTTAAGTGACCAACTCTTGATGTCAGCTCAGGTCATGATCTCAGGGTTGTGAGATCGAGCCCAGCATTGGGTAAGCATGAAGTCTGCTTAAGATTCTCTCTCTCCCTCTTCCCCTTCCCCTCCCCACCCCTTATCTCTCTCTCTAAAAAAAGGAAAAAAAAGATAGAAATTATTAATCCCCCAGTAAAGAAATTAAAAGTATATGTTATGAATAATTTGGTTGTTAGAACACCTGAATCATCAATCTGATTTCTTATTTAGTGATGAGAACATGAAATTTAAATACTGCATTAAAACAGAATACACCTTCCAACTCTTTGCAGAACACCCATTAACTTACCAGCAAACCAAACTGCTAGAATGCACCCTTTGCAGAAGAACAAATAGAAATCGAGTCTCCTTGATTGATGATTTGAATCGAGTCTTCCTGACTGTGACATTAATCATGATTTAAAATGTGATTGGGGCGCCTGGGTGGCTCAGTTGGTTAAGCGACTGCCTTCGGCTCAGGTCATGATCCTGGAGTCCCGGGATCGAGTCCTGCATCGGGCTCCCTGCTCGGCGAGGAGCCTGCTTCTCCCTCTGACCCTGCCCCCTCTCATGTACTCTCTCTCATTCTCACTCTCTCAAATGACTAAATAAATTAAAAAATAAATAAGTAAATAAATAAATAAATAAATAAATAAATAAATAAATAAAATGTGATTAACGCTGGCCAGATGTGAATAAAATCCACACTACCTGGAAGCCACATATTCAAAGATGGATGGTTTGTCATCATGTAAATTATACTCAGAGAAGACCCCCGTGGAATTTTCAAAATATAGATAAGCAACAGGAAATTCCTACTCAATAGAATTACAGCTTTGTGTCTTAAAGTGGTGTATTCACTTTATTTTCATTATCAACGACTCTACAATCCATTCTACAAACCTGTCATAATTATGTTGAGAAAAAAAAATACAAAACAAAAAGATGTGGTCCGCCGCTGCATTTCCGCTTGCCAAGCTGGGAGAGAAGAAAATGGAGCTATTATGCCACCCCGCTCTACCGCAACGTTCCAGCAGTTCCAATCGACAAAATAGCAGCCATCATGCTTTGCATCGCAATTTTTCCTTGCCATTTTCTCCCAGCTCATCATGACATAATTACATTCCATTTTTTCTAGCCAGGGGCCTGTGTTTTCTTTCATCCAGGACAGCAGCTGTGAGGCTCAACCTTGACGCTTCCACAACATGGTGAAATGTGCTTGCTTTCTGTTGCAGCCTTGACAATCCCAGTTTCCACACTCCCGCTTGACAAATTTTCTTGCTGCCAAAAAAAATGCAATCAGCCCTGCAACTTTTACAGGGCTGTGCAAAGGAGCTTCCAGGGGAGCTTAGTACTTGTCTGTACTGTAACTGATCCTTGAGCCAAGTTGTTTGGAAATGTGTTGAGAACACTATCTGCTCTCATTCTTTTTATAGCTTCGTAATTGCTAAAGGAGAATTGTCTTTGTGTCAAACCCATCTGAACATTTTTTTTTAAAGATTTTATTTATTTATTTGAGAGAGAGAGAATGAGAGGGAGAAAGCACATGAGAGGGGGGAGGGTCAGAGGGAGAAGCAGACTCCCCGCCGAGCAGGGAGCCCGATGCAGGACTCGATCCCGGGACTCCAGGATCATGACCTGAGCCGAAGGCAGTCGCTTAACCAACTGAGCCACCCAGGCGCCCCCATCTGAACATTTTTATTCTTCTTTCTATTTATGTCTACTCATGTATACTCACATCAACATTTTCTGAGAGATGGGGACGTCAGGCCAAAGGCTTGTCAATAAAAATCCAATGCTTCATGGCAAAAAATTCTAAGACCTTGTGTGGATGGTAACAATAGCTAACAGTTTTTTGAGTGTTGCTCTGTGATAGATAGATATTCTAAACACTTTTGGTGAAATACCTAATCTATGCTTCACAAAAACCATGAGATAGGTGCTACTAGGATCCTCATTTTTCAGACAGGCCAGGAGAGATTGGGGAAACCACATCCGCTTGGAGAGCTCATAGCGGATGTGGCTGTGCTGGGAGTTAAATCCAGGCAGCCAGAGCCCAAATCACGTGCCTTGCCCTCCCACCTTCCGTGGTGGTCATCACCAGCTCCCAAAACACAGGAGGCCCAGACTTATCCCCTCCTTGGGCTTGTTCCTCGGGAAGTAGTACAACGATATTGAAAACCTGATAGCCAATCAAAGACTGGTTACATTGTGTATACTAGATGCCTTCTTGAAATTTCTCTTCCTGATCATATAGAATTTAAACGGCTATGGTCCCGGTTGTACACTATTCATCTGAATATTCAGTTTCCTTCATCCCCATGTGGTGATACTGAATAGGAAAGGCAGAGATTCACAAGCCACCAGTGAATGGAGGCTTCCATCATCCTGTAAGGAGGCTCCATACTGGTGAGACCCCTTATGGGAAGATCAGAGACAGATGCCTGCGGAGCGCCAGCCATTCTTCCCAGCCCAGATGCCAAACATAGGACTCAAGAGGCTTTCAAGATGACCCAGCCCCAGTCACCAACTGCCTACAACCTCATAAGAGACTCCAAGCAAGGACTACACAGCTGACACAGTCAAACCCCCCAGCTCACGGACTTTTGCTCCTTTTTAGACCACTGTTTCGGGGAGCTTTGTCACACAGCCATAGATAACTAAAACACCAGGCAAAATAGCAGCAGAGAACATGGGGGAGAAAAAATTCCAGCAGGCTCACATTTTAACCAAATGTTTGTAGAAGGACCCACTGCTATGATGTACTCATAACACCTGTTGTGTTGGGGCTGGGGTTAGTACGTAAGTAGGCAACGTTACCTGTTGGACTTTTATCCCGTGGACTGGGTCTGACTTGAAGAGTGAGATAATCCATTCTGTCAGTTATCAAAATTCTGCCTATCATCTGGGGACTGGGAAGAATCTATCAATCCAGAAACAAGAACCAAGAGGAAGGGCTTTATAAAGGCACATAAAGTAGAATCACTCTCTTGACCAGGCAGTGAACAACTTACCACATCTGAGAGGCTGAGTCTGTGAGCTGTTGGTGATGCCTTCTGTGTGGACACAGGCCAGGAGCAGGGAAGTAAGAACCCATGTCAAGAGCCTGTCTAGTTGTACCAGCCTCTGGGGTTTGGGGAGGGAAGAAGTGAGCGGCACAAGGCCTGTGTCCCAACAAGTCTGTTAAACTAAGATCTTTTGTAAGCTGAACTCTTCTTATGCTTCTTGTATGTTCCCGGTTTTCACTTTTATTCTCCTTGATATTTAACAAGGTCTTTTTAAAAACTCTGTCCTGCTTTGGCTATGCTATGGGAAATCATATTTGGGCCACAGTTTTATGGGGTTTTTTTAAGACTTTATTCTAAAGTAATCTCTACACCCAACATGGGGCTCAAGCCCACAACCCCGAGATCAAAAGTCACACCCTCCAATGACTGAGGCCGCCAGGCTCCACTGGGCAACAGCTTAAAAAGGGAGTAATACAATAGCAACACAACAACAACAACAACAACAAATAATCCAATTAAAAATGGGCAAAACACCCATATAAACATTTTTCAAAGAAGATATACAAAAGGCCAACAAGTACCTGAAAAGATGTTCAACATCAGGGACATGCAAATCAAAATCAAAGTGAGATAGCACCTCACACTTGTTAGAATGGCCATCATCAAAAAGACAAAAGATAACACATGCTGGCAAGGATGTGGAGAAAAGAGAGCCCTCGTGCACTGTGGGCGGGAATGTAAACAGGTGCACCCACTAGGGAAAACAGTATGGAGGTTCCTCACAAAATTAAAAGTAGAACTACCATATGATCCAGCAATCCCACTTCTGGGAATATATCCAAAGGAAATGAAATCAGTAACTTGAAAAGATATCATTGTAGCATTATTCACAATAGCCAAGACATGGAAACAACCCAAGTGTCCACTGGAGGTTGAATGGATAAAGAAGTTGTGATATGTGTATACACACACACACACACACACACACACCCCAATGTATACACACAATATATACAATTTTATATAAATGTATATATATACATATACACACACAAATGGAATATTATTCAGCCATAGAAAAAAAGGAAATCTTGCCATTTGCAACAACATGATGGACCCTGAGGGTATGATGCTGAGTGAAATAAGTCAGACAGAGAAAGACAAATACTGTATGATTTCACTTATTTGTCTAAAAAATCCAAATCTTAAAAAGCCGGAACCCAGAGAAAGAGAGAGTAGAGTGACAGTCACCAGGGGCTGGGGGCTGGGGGAAGTTGGCAGATGTTGGCTGAAGGCTGTAAACTTCCAGCCGCGAGATCAACAAGTCCCGGAGCGCTAGCATGGCGACCACAGCAAATAACACTGTATTATGTACTTCAAGTTTGCTAAGAGAGTAGATCCTAAGTGCTCCCACCACAAAAAAGAAACAGTAATTATGTAATTAGGGTATTATTTTCCTGCATTGTGGTTTGCAAATCACGCCCAAGTGGAAGGCCAGGGTAAACATGGAAGTCATCTCAAGTGCTTCCCTTGGCTCAGAGATCATGGCTCTAAGCTACTCACTGTCTAATGCCTGAAAAGTACTCCTTAAGTTTTGTCCATTTTTAAAACAGTTATTAGTGGTAGAAGGTTACATCTAATACCAGCTACTCCATCATGACCAGACTGGAAGTCTGTTGAATAAGTATATCAAAATAGGACAGCTCAAAGTTACCTAACATAACTGAACCCTGAAAACTAACTTACTGGCTATCTCCCTCTGGGCCCATCCCATAGCTGAGCTGCTGTCCTGAGCACAGGTCCTGGTCTCCTCTTTCTCACCAGCATGTCCTACAGCTGGTCCCATTCCAGTTGACATTCTATCCTTTTTTCCCCCTCTCCTTCCATTCTGAGACTTTCCTGAGATACGGGAATTACAAAATGGCCATTGTTTGGAGGAAAGTGAAATTCAAGAAAAAAGCTCAAAAGGGTCTCAAAACACAAAGATCATATAACATAATGTGAAACAGGACAATGGCTTCTAAACATAGGAATATATTCTATTGAAAGACAAATACAACATGAGAAATTAGAAACCCCTGAAGAGCTGTTGGCTTGTATTGCATTTTAACAAGGCAGAAAATCCTCTGGATAATATATCCTAACAGAGGAACAGCGATGACAATTCAAAACTCAAAACAGCTCTTCAACGCAAAACAGGAAAACAGATTCTATGTATATATAGATAGATAGATCTTACACTTGAGGTGGTACTGAATGACCTCCCATTCCCAATCTCCAGCTGAGGTTAAATAGACAAATAAGGTATGTTCGGGGGGCGCCTGGGTGGTTCAGTCAGTTAAGCATCTGCCTGGGGCTCAGTTCATGATCCCAGGGTCCTAGATTGAGCCCCACATCAAGCTCCCTGCTCAGCAGGGAGTCTGCCTCTCCCTCTGCCCCTCCCCCCACTCGTATGCGCACGCTCCCTCTCCCTCGCTCTCTCTCTCAAATGAACAGATAAAATCTTTAAAAAAAAAAAAAAAAGGCATGTTCCAGGTAGGCAGTCAGGAAGGTCCCAGGAATATTCTGGGCACCTGCTGTAGCTGACCAATACTGGGATTGAAGATTTGTCACAAAGAATCTAGAAAATGGAAATAAACATATAGACAATTGACAACATTAACAACCTATTCTATGCAACACTGGGCACACTACAGGTGCTTTAAAGTATTTTTGAATAAATATATATAACCCAAATCTTTAAGCATTCATCCCAAAGCCTTCCCTTCACGGGCCACGCTTAGATTCTTAGATTCTTCCCTGGTTCCTTCTGTTGACCCGAGATCTTATCCACTCACCCTGTTTACTGTTTTTGAAAATTTGTTTAACTTGGAAACCACTGTTGCATCTCTCCACAGCATTCTAGCTTCACATCTGGCTTTGGGGACCATCAGCTTGCTGAGTGCATTCCCGCCTGCTTATATTTCTACAAGCTTTATTTTGGAAATTTGGTGCACTTTGGCTTTGAAACATGTGTACAGAAGATTTTTAACATAAGAAGCCCCGCACGCATTGTTATTTTTAAATAAATGTATGCAACTGCTAAATTTTGTGCTTCTTGGGTTTTGTTTTCCACAGCTGACTGGGCACATTCCAAGCCAGGAAACGAGCTCGGCGAAACAGCTGCCATGAGCAAGGGGACCGTGGCCGTGAGAGAGAACGGACGACGAAGTCTGCTACTGTATTGACACAATGTTGTGCCGATGTTTCATATGGCATAATAAAGTGCCATATGAAATCCTAAGGTATGAGACTTCCATGCAAGACTTCTTACAGGTTCAGAAAATCAAAACTATATGGACATACTAACACATATATATAGTATATATAGTACATACATGTGTTAGTATATATAGTATAACACATGAAATGTAACATTTATCTTAAACTATGGTGGGTTCTAAGTCTAATGAATATTCAGGTGGCGGAGCTGGAAGAAACTTAACATTTTTCTTTCTGGAAAGCAGTAATTTTGTTCTAATTTCAACCTTGCTTCTACTTAGCTGCGTAACCATAGGTGAGTCATTTAAACAACCCAAGTTGTCTTAGTTTCCTTGTTTGAAACCAATGATTCTCAGAATTCCATTATTGTACCCTTCTTTCCTTCTCATCCCACGCCACTGGAAATCTCTAATTCTTTGGGAACTTAATATTATTTGTTTCAGATACTTACATTCTTTTAGCTAAGTGTTACAGATTGCAGTGAAAGAATAGTTGGTGGGAAATATTTTTCACGTGTCAAAGCTAATGTTTAGAGCACAGAAAACAACCAGCAAATGTCTCACTCAGTGTCCTGATTACACTGCCTTTGTTAAGTCTAACCTTTTAAATTTGGTTTTAAGCAGATGCTCTGGAGTTAGTCATATGATGAATGAATTCATAAATGACTGTATTTTATGTTTGGATGTCTCTACACATACCCTCAATGGGCCAGGGTTGCTGTAGCTGTTCTCTATAAGGACTATACAGATTTATGCTAAATAATTAATTCTTTAAAATACTGAAATCATCAAAACTACTTGCTAAAATCTATAGACTCTCAATTCTTTTTGCTCAAACAATGAATCACGCTTCCCTTATGGCTCTTCCAATTTTACTCACCTCTAAACACCCAATTTGCAGGTTATAATGAGATAACACAGTTACACACGTGTGATGTATTTTTTCTCATATGTTGTATACTTTTCCTCTAGAACTATATAATCTTCATTTGCAATGGCTACAAAATATTTAATGGAGTTTATATAACAATTTTTTGTCAGCTTTATCTGTCTTCCATTGAAATAAATGAGTTAAGGTCTATGATCGGTGCGTTTTGTCTATTTCTCCTTATGTCTCCTTATGAAAGATGCTATGATTTGATGCATAGATACGTGTAACTGCTGTATTTCCATGGTGTTCTGTGGCATAATAAAGTGCCAGCTTTGTCTTATTTAATACTTTGGGGCCTGAATTTTACCTTGTTTTATATTAGGATTATGATGACCCCCCCCCCCACACACACACAGTTCATTTTTCTGCTGGTGTATCTTTGTCTATGCTTTTTTTGATTCAACAATTCTGTACATTACTCAGTGCTCATCATCATACTCTAAATCCCCTTCCCCTACTTCACCCCTCCTCCCACCCACTTCCCCTCTGGCAACCATCCACTTGTTCTCTACATTTGAGAGTCTGGTTTTTTTGCCTCTTTTTTCCTTTGTTCATTTATTTTGTTTCTTAAATTCCACATAGGAGTGAAATCATGTGTTACTTGCCTTTCTCTGTCTGACTTATTTCACTTAGCATAACCCCCTCTAGGTCCATCCATGTTGTTACAAATGGCTTTTAGTTTTAGTTTTTCTATTTTGCTTTGTGATTCAGTCTGAAGATCTTTTTCTTCTAATGGGAGAATTATATTTACATTTGTTAGTATGACATGTGTTTGGTCTCAGTTTTGTCATATTTTATACGATGTTTTCTGTTTTTAGATGCTGCACTGTAGCAATTCCTCGTCACTTTTTTCCCCATTTTAACATCTTTGGAATTGGGATGTGTCTTACAACTGATGGTGCTTTGTGGTTTCATTGGCAACAGTGATGATTAAAATAATAGTGATCTTACAATTGATACAATCTTCAGATCTAATAAAATTTGGTATATATTTTAATATATAATGTGATGTATTTTCTCTACGTTTTATTGCAGTGCTTCATCTATTAAGGAAGATTGTATTCTGCTTATCTCTACATTTATATGTTTATATAACACCTGTAATGCCTTCTTTGTCTTGTCTAAAAAGCGAACAATAGCATCAGCTTCTGTCTCTTCTTCCTTCACCTCTTTCTATCTTTTCCTACCCACTTTTAGTCAATAATACTGTTTTTCTTATAGTTTATCTTTTTATTCTTAAATATTCTTAAATTTGGACAACGCGATTTGTCAGCATTAAAGACAAGGCAATCCACAAACTTACTCCATCTTATTTGTTCATTGCCAGGGCATACAACAATTAGATTATGTATCATTTAGCTCTCTCTGTTTAACAAAACACCTCAGAATGGAGAGGCTTAAAGCAGTGGACACTCATTATTTGTCATAGTCCTGTGGGTTGGCTGAGCAGCTAGCTCCTCTGGGCCAGCTTGGCCGCATGGTCTAGTTAAGGGGTTGACAGCAAGATTGGTCCTGAGGGGCCTCACTCAGGGGTCTGGCAGTGGCTGGATGTCAGCTGAGGCACCAGCAATACACCTCTAATCATCCAGCAGGCTAGCCTGGGCTTGTTCAGATGGCCACAGAAGGGCTTCCAGCAGCAAGAGAGGCAAGTCCCAACACCCAAGTGCTTTTCAAGTCTCTGCTTATACTACATCTACTATCACTCCATTGACCAAACAAGTCATGTGGCCAAGCCCAGAGTTGATGCGGAAGAGAGGCCATTTTGCACGGTCTACCCCACACTCTATTCCATTCATCTTGTCCCCTTCTTTGCTTTTGCCTTATGTCTCTTGTCAGATATTTCCAACATTCAATCCTTCTGTGAAGTTTCCTCTGCCATCTCTTGGCTGGTTGGAACTCATCCTCCAGTGGTTCCCTGAAGAGGGTCTCATGAGCTACCTTCTTCCAGTCTGCACAAAGGCAATGTATATGCTGGCTGCAGCCAGGACCTGAGGAGGATGTGGCTAGAATACAGAGGCTGGGGATCAGCCTGCTCATCTGGCCAAACTTCCGTTCCCAGGCTGCTATATGTTATTCAAAGTCAGCTGCCAACCCTTGGGTCTCACTGGATGCAGACAGACTTTTTCATATCCAGGAGCCAGAACTGAGGTCTCAGAGGCCCTAAGTGGAATTTACATTCCTGAAGGGGAGCTGGCATCCTCACCCTGGGGCCCTAGAAGGGGTCCTTCCCACGATGTGTCAGACTAGCTCCCCGGTACAAGAGTTGACATCCACACCCGTTGCTATGTAACATCCACCCAAAAGGAGCCAGGTATAGTTTCCCATCCTTTGACATGCTTTGGTCGAGGGGATGTTGGCAGATGAGATGCAAGCAGAGGCTTGAAAGTGCTTTGCTTGGTTGGGCTTGCCATCTTTGGCTCTGTCATATTCATAAGAAGAACATTCTTGGGGAGTCCGTTGGCCCAAAGAAGATGAGAGACATGTAAGCAGAGATGCTCCAGCTGACTCACAGGAAGCAGAGCTGCCCTGGCTGCCACAGCCTGGGGCAGGGACACCTGCTGAGCCTAGATCAGATCACCCCAAGCCAACCTGCAGTAATAAATATAATACCGGTTTAAGCGACTGAGTTTTGAGGTGGTTTGTTATGCAGCAATGTTATCACTGCAAACTGACACATGTCAGAATTTCATTTGTGAGTGTCAGTGTCCCTGTCAAAACCCTCAAGAGCCCCAGTGAAAAAAGGTGACCTACTTTCCGGCTGGAGCCACCTCCCCTCTCAGGCTCAAGCTGGAACTGCTCCTCCCACAGCCACTGAAAGCTGGTGACTGAATTCTGCCCAAGGATTAGCCAGGAGCCACACAAACAATATGGGTCTCCTGTCTTCTCCAAATTCTCTTATTCCTTACTACTCCTAGACTCTAAAGTATCTCACCGCTCTCAGCACAGTGCTAAAGATTCAGAAGTCCTTTAATACCTATTATTTGAATAATCAACGAATACATTAGAAGGTCATTTTCTGAAAGTGTTACGTGAGTTAAAAGGTCCACCATTTATTGTATCTAATGCACTTAAGTACACCACTGATGTTATGAATGAATAAGCAAAGTTATATTTCAGTGGAATTTGATTTGATTGCATTTCATTTAAAATCTAGCTCTAGGGGTGCCTGGGTGGCTCAGTCGTTAAGCATCTGCCTTCAGCTCAGGTCATGATCTCAGGGTCCTGGGATCGAGCCCTGCATCGGGCTCCCTGCTCAGCGGGAAGCCTGCTTCTCCCTCTCCCACTCCCCCTGCTTGTGTTCCCTCTCTCACTGTGTCTCTGTCAAATAAATAAATAAATAAATCTTAAAAATAAATAAATAAAATCTAGCTCTCGTATCCTGACACTGACACACATTTTAAAGGGCTGCTGGAACCCTCTGGCAAAAGAGGGAGTAAAATTCCTTTAAATCTCCTCTAGCCCTTCCAAAGTTGGTGTTAAGGGAAACCTGTTTGGCCTAAAAGGAAACTATCCCTTGCACTAATATACTTGCTTAATCACTCAGCAGAATTAAAACTGGATTCTTTGCTGCTGTACTTCTCAGAACTTTTAATATGCTAATGCACATTGTAGAGTTCTGAGTGGGGAATTAGCAGGCAGCATTTCCTAAGCCAACTTGGCCCCGGAACCCTGAGAACTTTTTGTGCTTAGGGCATTTGTATGATTAATATCAGCCCATGGAACACAGTTTGAGAAATTCTGCTCTTTTTCAATGACCTACAAAGTAATAAATCATTTTGTCAGCTACACAGTTATATTTCAATCCCACCTTCCTGGACCTAAATTAACTACCCCCCCCCCCCCCCACTCCTTGGTAACCTTTTCATGGCTCTAGCACACTTGAAGGGAATAAAGGATCAAGGCAGGGGGCGGGTAGGAAACCACTAAACAGGTCAGAAATAATTACAGCAAAAACGCTTTTTTCAGTTGAACAAAGTCTCACAGGTCTCTAAAAGAGTGCACGGTTATCTCGCTATTCACCCCCAACACTGGGTCTTTGAGGGAAGCTTGTGACTGGGCCTGCACTAATAAGGAAAAGTTTTGAAGTGTTCCAAGGAACGCTGGATTTTTTTTGGCACCGGCCAAGGTTACAGGACACCCTTTAACTCTTATTGGTAAAAAGCGGTATCTTGCGTCTTACAACCTGATCATATGCCACAGCTGCACATGGACTCACTTGGAGTATAACAAATTTGCACACGTTCAACATTTAACAGACACCTGCCCTCAGAAGTCACAGTATTTCTGCAGCGAGCTCCCAGAAACCAAAGGGGAAACACTGAGTCGATCGTGGCAAATCACATTGCACCAAAAACTATGTATGTAAGTGCTTCGGATTAAATGGTATCCAAATAGAGCACTATTTTCCTCAATGGTACTCGGTTTAATTTAGTTATTTCAATATAAACAAACACAAAAATAAAAACGAGAATGAAAATACCTCTAGCCCACTTGGCCCTCCAGTGGTCATTGGAACAGCACGCATGATCTTGTGCTCACGTGGGTTGGGTTCTAAAGTCTGCATGTATGGAAAAATCAGTGATAGTCCAAATTGCCCTTAAAAGTCTTAAATTTTTTCTAAGGTGCATGACACATGGTGTGTGCCCCTCAGTGAGATCCACCCAGGCCAAGAACTAGAGGCATTCTTCATGAAGAGAAAAATAATGCTATCAAGGGACATCATGGAAGTCTCCAACGAATGGAACATCATGTCTGAATCTTGGACAAAATACCCAATATGGTAAAATTATTTTGTTTCCCCAAATAATATATTGGACTTTTTTGCAATTCTAAATAACATTACAGAGTGCTTTTTCTTGGACACCTGACAAATGATGCTAAATTGAAGTAGAAAAAGTTATACAAGGATAGTCAAGAAAATATTGAAAATGAAGAAAAACTTATCCTAGCATGAGTTAAAGAATATTATAAAGCTAGGGAAATTAAAGTATTATGTTGCATGACAGGACAAACAGACAGCCCAGTAGGAAAAAAGAGAGTACAGAAATGGACAGAAGTAAGTAAGGAAATTTGATATGGGAGAAAGTTAGAATTTCAAATCAGAACACTCCAGATGGAACGATCAATAAATAGAATTGGAATAACTAACTCAACACTTGGGAAAAAATAATAATAAATCTGGATCCCCACGTCATTCTTGACACCAAAATAAATCCCAAATGGGTCAAAAATTTAAAGATTTTAAGTAGACAAAGCCATAAACACACTAGAAGAAATATTGATGCATTTTTAAAAATATCTTGGGATTGGGGAAAAACATTTCTAACCATATTGCAAAACCCAGAAAACAACAGAACTTTAAAAAAATCCATAAAGTTGAAAGACAAAGGGGGAGAGGGAGAATATTTATAATACATTACAGGGGAAAAAATTAATGTTTGATATCATTTCTATCTCAAGCCTCAAATAAGCCAATAATAAAATAAAGCAAACCCATACAAGGAAACTAGGCAAAGAAATTGGGCAAGAAAAGTTACAAAAGAATACAAATGAACAGTAATCATATGCAAAGATGTTCAACTTTGTTAACAATACAAAGCAAAAATAAAAACAAGATAATAATTCTCGCCTAACAGAATAGAGCAGAGGAAAGATCACAAAGGCTGGCGCTGGCCAAGATGTAGACGTTGGGTGCTCTCACACCCTGTGTGTGCAGGCTGCTGGTAAAAACCCTGAGGGTAAAGTATGCACACATTAACAATATCCAATGGGAAAAGGACAGTTTCTTCAACAAATGGTGCTGAGAAAACTGGATAACAATGTGCAAAATAAAGAAACTGGACCACATTCTTATACCACATAAAAATAAATTCAAAATGGATTAAAGATCTAAATGTGAGACCTGAAACCATTAAAATCCTAGAAGAGAGCACAGGCAGTAACTTCTTTGACATCGGCCATAGCAACTTTTTTCTAGATATATCTCCTTGAGGCAAGAGAAATAAAAGCAAAAATACACTATTGGGACTATATCAAAATAAAAAGCCTCTGCAAGGTGAAGGAAACAATCAACAAAGCTAAAAGGAAACTTATGGAATGGGAGAAGATATCTGCAAATTACATATCCAATAAAGGGTTAGTATCCAAAACACATAAAGAACTTATACAACTCAACACCCCAATTTAAAAATTGGCAGAAGACATGAACAGACATTTCTCCAAAGAAGACATGCAGTTGGCCAACAGACACATGAAAAGATGCTCATCATCATTTATCATCAGGGAAAGTCAAATCAAAACTACAATGAGATATCACCTCATACCTATCCAAATGGCTAAAATCAACAACACAAGAGAAAAACAGGTAGGTGTTGGTGAGGATGTGGAGAAAAAGGAACCCTCATGCACTGTTGGTAGGAATGCAAACTGGGGCAGCCACTGTGGAAAACAGTATGGAGGTTCCTCAAAAAATTAAAAATACAACTACCCTACAATCCAATAATCACACTATTGCGTATTTACCCAAAGAATAAAAAAACACTAATTCACAGGGATACATGCACCCCTATATTTATAGCAGCATTATTTACAACAGCCAAAATATGGAAGCAGCCCAAGTGTCCGTCCATCGATTGATGAATGGATAAAGAAGATATAGTACGTGTGTATATGTATATATTCCATTCCATACATGTATGGCCATAAAAAAAGAATGAAATCTTGCCATTTACCATGACATGGATGGAGCTAGAGAGTATAATGCTAAGTGAAATCAGTCAGTCAGAGAAAGACAAGAGAGAGAAACCAAGAAACAGAAAGAAAGAGAGAGAAACGAAGAAACAGGCTCTTAACTATAGAGAACAAACTGATGATTAACAGAGAGGTGGGTGGGGAGATGGGTGAAACAGAAGATGGGGATTAAGGAGGGCACTTGTGATAAGTATGTGATGTTGTATGGAAGTGTTGAATCACTATATTGTACACCTGAAACTAATAAACACTGTATTAACTAACTGGAATTAAAATAAAAACTTTAAAGAAACTACAAAAAATTATAAAACCAAAAAAAAGTAGGCACACCTTTTGCCCACGAAATCCCATTTCTAAGAATCTATCAGAAGAAGAAAATTATTAGAAGCTCAAAAAGCTGCATATACAAGGAAATGCATCACCCTATTTACAATTGCTAGACAAGAGAACAGAAAAAAAGAAAAGGACTGAAATGGAATGAGATCAGTGAGAAGAAGTTACATATATTCTGGTATACTCCCTGCACCATACCATGCAGACGCCAGAAGTGATGATCTATGTCACTGACATGTCTATCAACTGTCAAAGCACCAAACCAAGTTACAGAAAAGGAAGTGTGATTTCTTTGGGCAAATAGTGTGTACATTTATCAAAACAAGGACATGGCGTTGTTGTCTAGAGCTACGCTTGTCAAAAGGCTTTTGTTGTTGTTATTCTCTGCAGTACAGTTTCAATTAGTTTACTGTGATTACATAAATTTTCCATAACCAATGTTTTCAAAAGAGAAAAAAGTCATGACTAGATGGGCAAGGAAAGCCGAGAATGTTTTTTAATGCAATGAAGGGGCATTTGCCCTTGCTGGTGGTAAAGCATATTCTAAAGATGTAACCATTAGAACAGATTGGTAATGCTGCAAATGCAGGTGGAGATTTGAAATGCAGAGAGCTAACAGAATGCTGAGAAAGTGATCCAGTTACATAGGGAAGTTTAGCTTATGACTAAGGTGGCATTACAAATTAGTAAGAAAGAGACGCATTCTGAATAAACTGTGGTGGAGAAACTACTGCATCACTGAGGGCAAAGAGGGGCACTCTCCTTTCACACGACTGATCCCAGAGGCATTAAAATTTAAGTGTAAAAGCCAAAGACAAAAGACGACTAGAAAACACAACAGGAGGATGTTTGTACAATCTTTAGGTGTGCGTGTTGGGGGATGCATCTTCTAAGTATGTGAATCCCAGAGGCCCAAAAGAGAAAAGGTGGATAAATTCGATCACAAAACAAATTTAAATTTCTATAGTGAAACGTACCATAAACAAAGTTCAAATACAAATCTCACACACAAGAAAAATAGAGTATTTACTATCAGTACTACAAACTCTGTCTGCAAAGATATAACCAACACCTTAACTGTGGTATCTTTATTTCCTTCTATAATGTTTTGCATTTTCTTGATTTTTGTTATTGAATATAATACTTTCATAAATGAACAAAAAACTTTTTATTTTTTTATATTTTTTAAGATTTTATTTATTTATGTGTCAGAGAGAGAGCGTGCACAAGCAGGGGGAGCTGCAGGCAGAGGGAGAAGCAGGGTCCCCCTGAGCAAGGAGCCTGATGTGGGACTCGATCCCAGGACCTGGGATCATGACCTGAGCCGAAGGCAGACGCTTAACCGACTGAGCCACCCAGGAGCCCCCAAGAAACCCTTTTTAAAAACTAAAACCAAAAAATGTTGGGAGGAAATAAAATTATTCATAAAAACTTTTGAAATAGGGGATGGAGAGTAGAATTTTCTAAGCTTAAAGGTTTTAAAGGAAGGAAAGAAAGTCCTTTCCTTTGTGGGGCCAGACTTTCACATCCAATGGCATCCTTGAAATCTCCACTTGGGCATCTTGTAGACAAACTTCATCCCAGCACAGTGCAACTTCTTGGCTCCCACACCCAGAGAGGGTGGGGGAGATCTAAACCCCAACTACCAAAACAAAATGAAGTCAACGTATAACTTTTTAAATGAGTCCGTTAAGACATAACGGGGTCTGCTGTTTTTTGCTAAAAGCTCTTTAGTACTGTCATCACTTGGAAGGAAAGAGGGCAAGAGGCAGCCATGTCCCTTCCTCCTTGAGGACCTGGCCCAGAAGTCGTGCACCCTCTGATCTCTCACATGCCATTGGCCAGAACGAAGTCACGTGACTGTGCCTAGCTTCAAGGCACAGTCTGCATCCCGTCTTCACTCTGGGAAGTCATGTGCCTAAATGATATTATTCTGGGAGGAGGAGAGGCTGGGTATGGAAGGATCAATGGTCTCTGGCGTCAATAGAGCATAGCCTGCAGTGCACAATCTCATCTGTGTAAAATACGCTGCCCACACTCACACACGCACGCACCTTGATGGATGGGAAGACACAAAAATATTGGGAGTTTGGGGACTTTTACTCACTTCCTTGAATTTTTTGGTAATGATCAAATATTTATAATGGGCATATTTTTCAGTAGCTTTTTTTCCCCAAAATGAACAATAGAAATTAAATCTAAGGTCAGAGACTTCCTCGTGAAAGACATATAAGCCATCGGAGGCTCTGGGTCTGGGCTGGCTCTTCAAAGCTGTCCCCAAGTGAGGGCCTTTGTACACCCTCAACAACCAGTCATGGGATGCAGACTGCCCTCCGGGAGGGGGGAACCTTGACCCAGACACCTCCTCTGAGTCTAGAGCAATTCCAGGAGGGGACTGAACTATGGGTCCTCAGCAGCTAACACTCAGTTGGTGGAATCAGTCAGTGGGAGGTATCTCTGTGCTGGAGAGGGGAATCTCAGTGGTGGACAAGGGCATACACTATACCAGGGACAGATACGAGGCATGGCCTAGAACCAGAAGAAAGAAAGAAAGGAAAGTCAGAAATATTATTTTACACATACTACGTGCCATGTGTTTGTCACTGCGCATGTTACCTTCTTCAATTCAATAGTCTTGCAAGCTGAGTGCTTAAGTTCACAATTTTTATATGTATGGAAACTGAAGTTCAAGGATATTAGGAAAACTTGTCCAAGAAGAGACAATAGAGAAATAATAGAATGAGGATTCAAACCCAGATGGGATATTTTATTGCAAAACCACTTTCAACCCCAGCATTAAGTCATGAAGATTGAGACCTTGTTTGGTTTGATTCAGATGAAAATTGCTAGCAGCATCACAAAAGACTTTTAAAACTATGTTGGCAATGAGAACAAAGAAGGAAAAGTTCTGGTATAAGGAAATGGTCGTGAAAACAAATTAATAAATAGAAGAGGGGCAAAAACAAATTAATAAATAGAAGAGGGGCGCCTGGGTGGCTCAGTCAGTTAAGCATCTGACTCTTGTTTTCTGCTCAGGTCATGATCTCAGGGTCCTGGGATCGAGCCCCGCCTGAGCAGGGAGCCCGCTTCTCCCTCTGCGCCACTCCCCCACTGCTCGTGTTATCTCTCTCTCTCTCAAATAAATAAATAAAATCTTAAAAAAAAAATGCAACATGTGCTCTTGCATTGGGGGAAATTGTATAAAGGGCAACATGAGGGCTTAGGCATAAAGTCAGTATGGATTGTAGGTATGGTAACAGTTTTGTTACTGATACTAAATTTTCTAATTTTGATAATCACACCATGGATATGTAAAATATATTCCTGTTCTTAAAATTATATGCATAAGTGTTTAGGGGTAGAGGGTCATGATATCTGGAGTTTATTCTCAAATATTCAGAAAACAATTATATGTAGAATAAAAAAAGTATCTATGTATTATATATATATCGAGAGAGAAAGTAAATGCAGCAAAAAGTTAATAACTGGTGAACCTAGGTGAAAGATATATGAGAATTTATTGTAATATTCTTGAAACCGTTTTGTGTGTTTGAAATTCTTTCAAAATGAAAGAAGGAGAAAGATCCCCAAGACAGGAGAACCAATAGGATGAGAGAGTCTCCAGCCTTCCTAAAGGAACTCAGATCTGGTAAGTCTCCAGATGGGCAAGTGTTGCAATTGATAAAAAATGGATTATGATCATTATCGATTAACAAACTTGAAGTTGATCCTTGGGAAAATTCTGGAATGTATTTTCAAATGGATGGGCTAAGAACATTTTAGAAAAGATTGCAATCTCTAGCAGTCAGTATGAACTCCCCCACAAAAACAAATAAATATATGCAAATTAGGTCAAGTTAAGCTCATTTTCTTTTGTAAAGTAAATTAAAGAAATGATCATCTGCACAGGGTGTCCTGATTTTGGCAAAGCTGTTGACTAAGTTGTTCATAACATCTTCATGGATCAGAAGACAATACAACCCTTGCAGGCATTTTTACAGCAACCTGTAACACCACCACTCACAATGAAGACTGAATCTGCTTGTGGGTAGGGATGGGGTCGTGGATTAGTTTCTAGGGCTGCTGTAGGAAAGCATCATACGCTGGTACCACCACAGCATGAAATTTATCTTCTCGAAGTGCTGGAGGCTGGAAGTCTGAAATTAAGGGGATGGCAGGGGCAGCAGTTTCCTTCTGAGGACTGGGAAGGATCTATTCCAGCCCTCTTTCCTTGTCTTGTAGATGATCAACTTCACTTGCATGGGTGACCACACGTACATGTCTGTCTCCAAGTCTTCCCCCCGCCTTTTTTTTTTAGATTTTTATTTATTTATTTATTTGCCAGAGAGAGCAAGTAGAAGCAGGGGGAGCAGCAGAGGGAGAGGGAGAAGCAGGCTTCCCGCCGAGCAGGGAGCCTGATGTGGGGCTTGATCCCAGGACCCTGGGATCATGATCTGAGCCGAAGGCAGACACTTAACTGACTGAGCCACCCAGGAGCCCCCATGTCTCCCTTTTTGATAAGGATACCAGTCATATTGGATTAAGACCCACACTAATGACCTCATTTTAACTTAATTACCTCTGTACAGACTCTATCTCAAATAAGGTCAGATTCTGAGTTGCCAGGGAGTTAGGACTCCCATATATGAACTGGGGGGACATAATTCAACCCATAACAGTAAGAGGTGGTGGGGGATATCCAGCAAAGTGTCACAAAGCCTTGCTCTGTTAAACTCTAGCAAGAAAAGACCACAGGAGATCCCCTCCTCACACTTGGGGACTATCTAAAGATGCAAAGGGAAAATAACCAGTAGGATGATGAAGCAGCTGGTATAACAGATACAGAATGAGGGGGTGGGGTTCTGTGGCCACATCCCTCACCGGGGCCCTGTCATTCCTCACACACACTCTCAGGTGGCGTGCGGATTACATGCGAACTGGGCAGGAGGCATTATGCAAACGGCAAGGCTCACACGACCCACTAATCACTGGCACCGTCACCTGCTGGAGACGGAGTGAGAGCCCCCGCAGGAGTGCCAGGCGGAAGACAGCATCGACATGCATGAGTGACAGCACTCTGTCATTTCCTTTACAGCTGTCTTTAGTAGGTCTGGGAGATGGGGAGGTGCTTGTGCTACTTTGGTTTCTGGTTCCTTCCCACCTGCCCGCCTTGATCCCATAAACTTCCACCTCTCTGACTCTTGGGATCTCCACCTTTCCAAGGATGTCTCTCGGTTTTTGCCTTTACAGAGACTTAAAGCTTCTATCTGAACATATTCTTAACTTATGCTGAGGTCCTCTTCCACACCTGTTTCTCAGGTGTGCCCCACAGGGTCTTAGCGTGCCTCATACCCAGACCCATAGTCACATCATTGATCCAGAATCAAGAATGTTTAGGAAATGCTTTGCATCTTTTTTTTTTAAGATTTTATTTATTTATTCATGAGAGACACACACACACAGAGAGAGAGAGAAAGAGAGAGAGAGAGAGAGGCAGAGGGAGAAGCAAGCTCCCAAGGAGCAGGGAGCCTGATGTGGGACTCGATCCCAGGACTCTGGGATCATGTCCTGAGCCGAAGGCAGACGCTTAACCATCTGAGCCACCCAGGCGCCCAAAATGCTTTGCATCTTTACTGCAGGATTCATCAGAACCTTTCATTCTGCATTCTGATTCTCCAATAAGGGATATGGAACACAGCATTTCTCAAATTGTTCTAACTCAGAACTCCATTTTCCAATCTGGAGGAACTACTGTCCTTCGTTCATAAGTGCTGGTTTGCACTCAGTGTCTCTGCTTCCAGTTGGTCCATGACACACAGCTACCCACCAAAATCCTTTTTCCCTTTTTTTTGGACATGGAACTAGACTCCACTTCCCACCCTTCCTCAAAGTTATGCACCCTCATCCTCTCCAATGGGACGTGAGCAGTAAGATTTACCCCTTCTGGGCCTGACCCACAAACCGGCTATGTATCCTTTTCAGCATCCCTTTCCTTCTGGCTGGCCAGGAGATGAAGAGCCGGGGGGCCCTCGGCAGGGCCACTGTCAGCTGGAGTCCCTGAACCACTAGATGAAGGACAGCTACCTTGATGGTCTGAATACCTGCCTTAGGCTTTGCATCAGCAAAAGATCATTTCTATTATGTTAAGCCATGAACCACTGAGGCCTCTTATTATGGTGCCTAACTCACACTGTCCCACTTGCTTCTTCATTCCCTGTAATTCTGCATGAAGGAAAAAGAAACTTCATTTTTCGTTAGGGAGCTATCCAGTCAAATTCGTTGTTAGAGCAGCAAAACCTATATACCTGAACTTACACAGTATATAAATAGTGGTCACCGCATAATAATGTAACAGACGATAATAATTAGTTATACCTGTGTTGAGAAACTACTTGCTTAAAAAGCAAGATTTAATGATTCATATACTCGGGATTTGAGGATGTCATTGCTGGGGAACATGAAATAATCTTGGGGTATGGAGAGAAATTTGGCTTCCAGAAAGTTCATGATCTTTGAAAACCCCTCAGCTCTATTAGATTTAGGGTGCAGCCTTGAACACCTGCAGGCTGAAGGCTGGACTATCTGAGCACGGTTTATTATCATTGAAGGGGGACCCTGAGTAGCTAGAGAACTCCCTTCCCCATGCTTCCCTGTGACAGATTCTGAAAGTGGAAGAGCCTCTGGAAGAAATATGGTCTATATCTCTGCCTCAAGATGGGATACGATCAATATTACCAGGAAGAAATGGCTTTCAGTCCCATTTTCAAGATCTTTGGGGAAAGGAGTTTCCAGTGAATATCACATGCCTCATCAGGGAAAATGACGTTGGGTTACTTTACAGTTTATCAAAGTCCTTTTACACATCCGTTTGCTCTCCTCGCCCATCCTCCTAATAACTTGGCTGTGAGGTAGATGCATTTTCACTTTGCCTTTATCCTCCAGGAGTCTGAGTTACAGGAGGCTGTGAGGCCTTCAGGAGCGGTGCCAGGTTAGGATACCGGGTGTCCCATTCCCCAGTCCCATTTTCCTGTCACTTACCAGCCTTGCCTCTCGGTCATCCAAATCAGTGAACATTCCCTGACCATCTATTCTCTGGAGGGGCTGAGGCAGCCACGTGAATGCACCACAGAGGTGAAGAGGACAGAGCCCTTGGCCTCCGGGAGCTTTCGGGCTTGATGGGAAACTATGACAAGTGTAGACACATGCTACAGAACGAAGCTCTGTAGGGTGAACACCATGTGACAGCTACAGGCAACAATGCTCTGAGCCCTTCAGACCAAAACAGCCAATGAGGATATCAAAATGAAGGTGTTGCAACTGCTAGAATCCTCGCCCTTTCCATACGCACAGGTGCTGAGCCCGAAGCTGCAGGCACAAATACCCTACACACACACACACACACACACACACACACACACACACACACACTTACCTCTGGCCCCGTCAGGTCGTGGTGGCCTCGTTCCTCACAGCCCACAAACCTCGGCGGGGGAGAGGAGTGGCAACACGTATCCCAACCCTCCAACTATGAGAGCTGGAAAGTATAAAAACACTTTTTTCTTCAGGTTCCATTTCTCAGCCTCTCTCAAAGCAGGGTGTGGAGAGGTGACCCAGCTTCTGTCAATCAGAGGTACCCACAGTTCACCTGGAGGTGGAGGAGAGTCAGGTCACCTGGAGGTGAATCAAGGTCCTCTGACAAGCTCTGTGAAGGGAGAGTATGAGGCAGCTGTGGAAGTTTCTGACGTCCATGCCCTCATGGGGCAGAGCAGCAGGCGACAGGGGCATTTCTTCCGACTGTTGCCCTGGGACACACTGCCCCCAGTGCTCTAACATCCAAGCCTGCTTCCGGGGCATCCCACACTAGCCAGACTGAATTCCACTACCCGCAACAAACGGTTCTGACCCGCTTACTTGTTCACTCCCTAAGAATTATTGAGCACCGCCTTTGTGCCAGGCACTTTTCCAGGTGCTGAGGATCCAGCAGTGAACAAGAAAGACATACTCCCCGCCCCTCAGGGGGCTAACATTCAGGATGAGAAGAGAACCAGCTACACACAAAAGACAGAAATTAACGGTGTGATAACTTTGGTTCTTGTTTCTTACCTCTCCCTTTCAAGTTGCTCCCTGTTGCTTGCTGAAACTCAAGTTGAAAGAAGAATCTCTAGGTTCCCTGAATCCTGTCCCACATAGGGTGACAAACCACTTCTGCTGATGCTCAGTGCTTCTGCACGAGACTCTGTGGGTGTCAAGCCCTCCATTTCCACAGTCCACAAACTACAGTGTGGGTGAAATACGACTTCATTAGGGTCAACACGTTCTAGTTGAAGTTCTCATGCCACCAGCATGGCCAAACCTTCCCTTTCCCCAGAGTCACATCTAAGTTCGGGGGGGGGGGGGGGGGCAGGGGTGTCTAACCAACACTGGAGTCAGGCCAAGGGGCGTGCCTTCGCTTGCTCAATGTCTGTCATCTGTCTGCACTGACCCACAAGAAGTCCATTGCCCCTAGGTCCTTGGTCTTGCCAGAAGCGCCACGTACCTGTCTGCACGGGCCTCTCTGGTTCAGTGGCTCTCTCTACCACTGGGGCCCCAGGAGGATAGGCAAGCCTCTGGAATGGTTACCTAAAGCCCTCGCTGGCCAAGATGCTATGGAGTTATTTTCTCTCTTTGGGTTCTGGCTGCCAAACCACCCCACACTTAGTCTGGCTGAACAGGGCATGGGTCTTCTTTATTACTTCTCCTCCAGAGACTTCCTGTTTCTCAGTTGGGGAAAGGGGTACTACGGGAAGAAGATCCATTACTGTAATTTAGGTTTCCTCCCAAATGTATTACAAATGCCAATAATTCATTTCTTTCTTGAAAGAGCCGAGGCTTCTGGAATCAGAAGAGAGCATTTCCATTCCCCACCTGCCAGGTTTTCTGAGGTCCTGATTCCAACCCCCCCCCACCCCTGAGGCAATGACCCTAGAGCACTTTCAATTTTGAAATGGCATAGAGAAGCAAAGCATCATAAGGAAAATATATGATGAAGGAAGGAGGGTGGGAAGAAACAGATAATATTTCAAAAATATCACTCCATAGACAAGAAGATATAGCAGAAGAACTACAGCAGGAGAGTAAGAATGAAGACCACGAAAAGAAAGCTGCTACCACTGGTGTGTATCCATTTGTCATTCTGTGGCAGGCTGGTTTTTTTTGGGGGGGGGGGCGTGTTAAATTAAGTTTAAAATAATCAGGTTGGTTGTTCATTTTTTCATTTAGAAGCCTGGTTTTCCCTAATCAAGGAACTGCTCAAGCCAAGTGATAGATAATAGTTCAAGATAGGAACCAGTGTCAGGAATAGTAGTTCAGATGTGTGTACTTTTCCTTTAAAATGTGGCAATGTCATGGGGCAGAAGTGGATATGTGGGGAGAAAAGTGATTTCTCTATTAAGGAAAAGCTGCTCAGAGGCAAATCACAGTCGAAGGGAGCCAGGCACAGGGTAGATTAGCTTCAAGGCGCCAGAAGGAGGAATAAATTAAACCAAAATGGCAAAATATACCCAAAGGAATACAGGAGAAGCAACTCAGCATTGTAAGAAAATGAAGGCTAAAAATGAAGCAGTAAGTCAATTCTGAGTAAAGTACATATTCATATATAATCTATTCAAAAAGCATGTTCCCTAAAACAAGTTTTGGGTACATCAGTATATTTGATAATATTAATCTGTCATTAATCATCTGGCAAATCATCTGAGAATCAGCTAAAGTCCCTGAGAGCCCAACTTCCAACTTAGCCTCTCTACCCACAGGAAGCCCTAGCTCTTGACACCATATTTCACTTCCTCTAGAAACAAATGAACAAGGGCAAATAAAGTAGCCACATGGGAAATCAAATAGTCTTCAGAGCAAACGGAGAAAGATTCATTAGCTTCGCACAATCATCTGGTAAACAAACCAGAAGCAGGAATAGAATCAGGTGTAAAAGGACCTAAATGGGGCTCACAGATCACGAAATGTTTGTGGGAAAGGGAGACAGGAGTTTCATCAAACAACTCTAATATGTACATGTAAATATAAATGCATGCAAGGATTGACATGAGCTTCTAAAATGCTTTAAGGAATTTTATTTACCAACATGAAATGTGTTTTGTTTTAAATATGGTATGTGTGTAGACACATACACACACGCATGTGCATGCGCACACACACACAATGGAATATTATTCAACTTTTAAAAGGAATGATAAATGGATAAATCTTGAGGACATTATGCTAACTAAAATAAGCCAGGCATATATGGACAAATACTGTATGATTCTACTTGTATGAGGCACCTGAAATAGGCAAATTCATAGAGACAGAAAGTGGAATAGAGGTCTCCAGGTGCTGGGAGGAGAGGGAAGCAGGGGAGCAAGGGTGGTAATTGGGAGCTAATGGGTACAGAGTTGCTGTTTGGGAAACTGTTTTTCTTTCTGATGACGAAATTCTGGAAATGGTTAGTGGGGATGGCTGCACAACACTGTGAATGTATTCAATGCCACTGAATTATACACTTAAAAATGGTTAAAATTTTGGGGCACCTGGGTGGCTCAGTCGGTTAAGCATCTGCCAGGGTCCTGGGATCAAGCCCTGCATCCGGCGCCCTGTTCAGCAGGGAGTCTGCTTCTCCCTCTCCTTCTGTCCCTGCTTGTGTTCCCTCTCTCGCTGTGTCTCTGTCAAATAAATAAATAAAATCTTTTTAAAAATGGTTAAAATTTTATGTACATGGTGAATGGTAAAGGTTATGTATATTTAACCACAATTTAAATAAAGGAAAGAAGGAAGCAGAAAAATCAGTACCAAGTGCAATCTAGGAAAGACTCAGCTCTGTTTCCAAAGGCTTTGAAGATGGAGGAAAGGGCCATGAGCTGCAGAGAGAATGAGTACAGTTAATAGAAGCTGGGAAGGCAAGGAAACAGATTCTCCCCTAGGGCCTCCCCCCCCCCAAAAAAGTGCAGCCCTGCAGACACTTTGCTTTTACCCCAGGGAGACCAGTTTTGGACGTCTGCACTCCAGAATATAAGAAATAAATTTGCATAAGATAATTTTTTGTTAACACAAATTTGTTTTATTTTAAACTGGCTGACCTAATACTACTGCCTTATCCACCCAGTAGATATTGTTACACTTCCCTCCAGGAAACATTCCTCTTCCCTGCACCACCCCAAACCTGGGCATTACTCATCAGTCTTTTCTCAGGCTTACAGGGGACCTCCCACTTGAGGCCGAGGGTCATGGGGCTGCTGGTTTTTCCACGTAGACTTGCCAGACGTAGCAAATAAAAGTACAGAACCCCAAAGAAGCAACAACAAGCACCCACATTCCGTTAAATGTGAATTGACCTTGCAGTATTTGGGACATATACTTAAAAACTGTTGGTTATCAGAAATTTATATTTAACTGAGCATTTCATCCGGCAACCCTATTCCCTGGCCACATTCAGTGAGCCCACACATACTGGGTTTTGGTCGTTTGCATTTTTAAAAAAGATTAAGCGGATAGATGTGTCACTTATAGAAATCTGATTTCCAGATTCTCTTTAAAACTATGCCCTCGCCCACTCCGGGCGGATCTTCCGCCGCCCTGGCACGCGGGCCCGCGCGGGAAGACTAGCGCAGGCGCAGAGCGGCCCGCGGGCCCGCAGATTGCGGATTGCCTTCGCAGAGCCGCTTGGACGACCAGCGCAGGCGCAGAGCGGCCCGCGGGCCCGCAGATTGCGGATTGCCTTCGCAGAGCCGCTTGGACGACCAGCGCAGGCGCAGAGCGGCCCGCGGGCCCGCAGATTGCGGATTGCCTTCGCAGAGCCGCTTGGACGACCAGCGCAGGCGCAGAGCCGCCCGATCCCGGGCTCCCGCGGCGCCGAGGGCAGCAGCTGTCACCTCAGAGGAGCTGCCAGCGCCCCCCGCCCCCTCCGCAGGGCGCGGGCCCTCGGTCCCCTGCGCTCCCAGCGCGGTCTATTTATATCACCAGGCCCGCACAGGCCCATATTGGGCAGTGCCCGCTGGTCAAGCCCGCTAGCTGCCCCGCCCCGGCCAGCCTGGCCCGGTCCGCGCGGCCACAGGGCCAGGTCGCGGCGCCATCCCTGCGGCCTCTGCGGAGCCAGTGGGGCCGTGCCTCAAGCCGGGGGTCAGCAGCTTGTAAGTAACGGTGACAGAGGAAACGCGGGCCCCTGTCGAGGGCCTTGTCTTAGCTCTAGGGCCAGGCCAATGGAGAAAGGTCGAGGGCCGGAGCTGGGGGCAGCCTCCCGGCCCTTGGCGCTTGTGGGGCCCACTGCGCTTCCCTCCCGTCGTCATGGGGCCGGCTCCTGCCTTCGCAGCTCAGCCCAGCCAGTCGCTTCCTTCTCGAGACCAGCTTTGCTCAGCCAGGAGTCTCTTCCCTCTTTAATGTGGCAGTAGTCACCGTCCTAGCATTATCTACGTTAACGTTTGCCTCCCTCGCTAGACTATAAGCTCCATAAAGGGAGGGACCCTTCTGTCTTTCCCTTCCTGGCTGTCTGCCTAGGGCCTTGAATAGTGCCTGGCACTTCAAAAAGCTTCAATTAGCATCGAAAGTACCCCCAAGCAACTCTCTTAACTTTAAAGCCAGGAATATAATTACGCTGCATTTCCCCCCCACGCGATTCTTAAGAGGAACTAATGAGCTACTGCACAATGCATATTAAAGCACTTTGAAAAGTATAAAGTGCCCTGAGAATGCAAAACAGTGTGAACTCCTCAAAGGAAAGCAAAAAGGAAACTTGTCTTTTTTAGCTTTATCACTTACAGGCCTGGCCGTTATTAAACACCTAGGGTATGGGATGGATTATTGCTATTAAGTGAACCAGGTGTTTTTCCATACTAGTGGGAGACTCAAAGTGCATTTAAGGTAGCCATTTCCTACCAGTGTCTGTGCAAGGTTGTGATACTGAAGCAAAATGAGGTGTGGGGATGGAATGGTGAAAAACAGAGGTCACAAATAAGTGGCTGGAAGGTAACTAAAAAGGCGGGGGAGAAAAGCAACAGTGTGAGAATTATAAATGAGGACTGACACTCAGGATAATGGGGGCTGGGGAAAGGAAATAAGATGTGCCGTCTGAGAGGTGGCAACTGTCTACTCAGGTCAAACACACTGTTGTCACCATGGGAATGAAGGCTCCAATGTTGCCAAGCCTTCCATTTTTTTAGTAGATGTTACAATGTTACAGTTGCATGTTAACAACTATTTTGCAAAAAAAAAAAAAAAAAAAAGTGTGAGTAGCCAATTTGTGATCTCTGGCTTCAGTTCTCTAAAAATTGGGGCCGAAACCCTGAGAGCACGTGGTAACTGGGAATTAATTTTGAAAGTAGAAGTGAAGTGAGAAGTGGGTGTCACAGTGCATCAAGGAAATCAAGTTAAGGATTCTGGGTGATTTGCTTGACTTGAAAAAACATGAGCAACTTAAAGAATTAAGCACAACTTTTAAATGTAGAAAAGAGGGGCACCTGGGTGGCTCAGTTGGTTAAGTGACTGCCTTCGGCTCAGGTCATGATCCTGGAGTCCCTGGATCGAGTCCCGCATCAGGCTCCCTGCTCGGCAGGGAGTCTGCTTCGCCCTCTGACCCTATCCCCTCTCATGTGTACTTTCTCTCTCATTCTCTCTCTCTCAAATAAATAAAATCTTTAAAAAATAAAAAATAAATAAATGTAGAAAAGGATCTTCAAGATAATGGTTTATTAACATGCATGAAACAAGAAGAAAAAAAGGTTATCATGAAATTGTAATTTAGGACGAAGCAAAACATTTAGTTGCACAGACCTTATTGAGCAGCCCTAATGTAGCAGGCATCATCACAGACAGATGTGAAGAGTTTGGAAGTGACTAAAACATGAGCCCCCTACCCTCAATGTGCTCATTATTGAAAGGGGAGACAGGCAGATGCAACAGTCACTATGTTCAAGGTACAGGCAAGGAAGGGCAGAGAAGGCTTCACAGGGGAAGTGATGTCTAACTGAATTTGGAAGAGCCACTTGTATTTCTTCAGGTGGAAGGGGGGGAAGGATATTCCAGACAGAACACTGTGTGTAAAGGTAACATATGCATTAGAATTGCTAGTGGTTCAGTACTACTAAAAGACTGATGTATAAGGAAGGAAAGCCAGGAGATGAGGTAGGAAAGGTGGGGAGATGCCAGATTGTGAAGGGCCTGGTGATGTTTGAATGAGGGGTGGTGCTGGTGACAATACGCTCAGGATACATTTTTTTATCTTTATTATTGAAGTATATGTGACATAATGTATCAGTTTCAGGTGTACAACATAGTAATTGGACAATTTCAGACATTGTGCAGGGCTCACCACGGTAAGTGCAATTCTCCAATTGTATCCCCTCCTTCCACACTTCCTCAAGGCAACCCTATCCTGAATTTGATGTTTTTTATAATTACCCTTCATTTCTTTATATTCCACCAGAGTTGTATGTGTCCTTAAAGAATATATAATTTTTTAAACTTTTTAAAAGATTTTATTTCTTTATTTGGCAGAGAGAGAGAGCACATTTATTTATTTTGTCAGAATATATTGTCTATATTTACTCTATTAGAACATAATTATTTTGCATATTTTAAACATGAGCTCAATGGTTTGTAGCATCTATTCATCTGCAGTCTTTTGCACAGATTATGATGTTCGTGAAATTCATGTTGATACATGTAGCTCTAGTTCATTTTTTGTTTATGCTCTGCAGTATTCTCTTGAGTGAATATCCTCCAGTTTATCTGTTCTCATGTTAATCAATATTTAGGTTATTTCCACATTTTTGCTATTTCAAACAGTGCTACTATGAATTTAAACTAGTTTTGACTTCAGCAAAACATGGAAGCAAGCTCATGTATCATTCATTATATAGGAAAAGTAGCAACTTTAAAGATAATGTAAAGATTATAATATTAAACATTATAAAAGCAAATCCTTGGCAGCTTAAATTAACATTTTTATGCCACATTAAAATTTGTAGCAGTCCATCTCTCAAAACTAAATATACTGGACATGGGTATAACTGCATTTTGGATTTGCAGAGTAATTAGGCTTTATTCTTGTGATTTGTATTTATCTTTGCTACTCATTTTTTCTCTATTATTATGGGTACTATTAATATGAATGCACCAGTTCAGTCTTCTATAAATTGGAGCAGAGAATAACTTCCCATTGATATCATGAGAACATTTATACAATTTTGTTTTGCTGATGAGAGGAGAATGCCCTCTCTGCCCTCATTATAAGAAAAAGTTGTTGTCAGCTCTCTTTTATTTATGAGCTGTGTCTGTACCCACAAGCAGTTTGTATATGGACCCAAACATTGTTATTATTAGAAAATTATTTATACAGGTATATCCTGCTTCAGCTGTACCAAGCAGATTTTACCAGGCAAATGATGTATTGTACACGAATGGCCTTATTTAATTCTCCCAACTATTCTTAAATAATTCTCAAAGCTAATCTCAAGTGAGGAAACTGAACGAGGCTAAGAAATTTGCTCATATTACTAGATAGTAGAGAAAGGATTCAAACCCAAGCCTTGGTAACCCAGCCAAAGCCCATGTTTCTAGCCTCTAAGCTGCACTCTGCTACACTGTAAAATAACAATAATTTCCATTTATGGAGCACTTGGATGCCAAGAACTGACCTAACTACTTTTATATACATCCTCCCCATTTTACAGATGAACAAACCAAGGTTTAGAAAGGTTAAGTCATTTTAGGAGTATAGCAAGTAAACGGCTAAACTGAGATTCAAACCCAGGACTCTCTCAAAGCCCCCATCTGCAATGCTGGTATCTTCTCTGCACCTTATAGGCACAGGAGACATTGCTGAGAATGTCTTTGAAGTGTGGTGGTGCATTTAACTGCCTGGATATTTTTCAGGATTTCCATCGGTATATTCATTTGGTCCATAAATCCATAGAAATTTCGAGTAGCTTTCAGGAGGTGTATAAAAGGCAAGTAGAAGAAGGGGATACTTAATAAATATATACGCCCATCTAAAAAATTTATAAATGCTTCTTCAGAATGTTGGGAACGATTATTTCTGTTTTAAAAGTGTTTGTTGTGGGTGGGAGGATGGGTTAGCCTGGTGGTGGGTATTGAGGAGGGCACATTCTGCATGGAGCACTGGGTGTTATGCACAAACAATGAATCATGGAACACTACATCTAAAACTAATGATGTAATGTAGGAGATTAACATAAGAATAAAAAAAAGTGTTTTTTGTTGTTACAGCCAATATTTGGGGCAGACTGGCTGCATCCAAATAAAGTATTTATTGAAGAAATTGATTTATATTTGGGAATCTTGGGGACAACCAGATGATCTTTTTGAATCTTTTTGAATCAAAACTCTTTCAACTGGGCTTAAGCAGAGAAGTGGAGGTTAGGCACCCAGATGGGATATTGTCCTACTCAGGATCTAGAAAGTGGATTGATTTATAACAGTAGAGCAAGAGTTGTTGACCTGCGGCCTGTTTTTGTATAGCCCATAAGCTAAGAATGGATTTTATCATTCTAAATAGCTTTTAAAAATCAAAAGAATACTGTTTCATGACACATGAAAATATATGAAATTCAAGTTTCAATAGCCCTAAAACAGTTCATTGGCACACAGCCATGCTCATTTGTTTATGTATTGTTTATGCCTGCTTTTGCATTCCAACAGCAGAGTTGAGTTGTTAGGACAGAGACCCTAGAGCCTACAGAGCCTGAAATATTTACTCTCTGGCCCTCCTTTGCCCACACTTGCACGAGAGTGAATGGTTAAGAGTACAGATTTTGGAGTCAGATAGAACTGCGTTCAAAACTCAGTTCCTGCACCTGTAAAATGTTGTGTCCATTTAATGAGAAGAGGTAAACTTAGAAGATGACTTAGTGTATATTGCCTTCTATCAAGAAGAAATGAAGGGGTGCCTGGGTGGCTCAGCTGGTTAAGCATCTGACTCTTGGTTGCGGCTCAGGTCATGATCTCGGGGTTGTGAGAGTGAGATCGAGCCCTGTATTAGCTCTGCGCTCAGTGCAGAGTCTGCCTGAGATTCTTTCCCCCTCCTCTTCCCTCCTCACTGCTCTTCCCTGTCTCTTGCTCGCTCTCAAATAAATAAAATCTTTTTAAAAAATGAAGATAACTAGAAGCTTCTATGGTTCTTTTACTTGACAGTATACTAATAGAAAACATAAGAATATAACAAAAGTGGAATTTTACAAAATATATGATTGCAATTACCTTAGGCAACCTTTTCTCAACCTTTTTGCATATGTCACTTATACCAGTAAGGACTCTTGAGTGTCAGTTACAGCAATCCCAATTCAAACTAGCTTAAACAATAAAGGAAATAGTTTGTCACTGAAGCCTGAAAAATACAGATATAAAGCATGTTTCAAACCCATTACGCTGGATTCTCTGCCTTCTTCCCTGTATTAGCTGTGTCCTCATGCTGACTTATGGGGACATGGCTGTAGCAGTTCCAGACCTCTCATCTGCAGAACACATGGATGCTGCCAGCCATTGAGCCAGAAACCTGAGCTTCACTCTGATTAAGCCCATCTCCGGTCTCACACCCATCCCTGAACCAGTCACAGTGGTCCTACCCCATCCACTCCAACAGAAGGCAGGTTGGATTCTGGGGGAAACCCAACATTGTCCACAGTGTTTATAAGGCACTACTATATTTATAAAGAAAAGGAACACATACTTCTCTTTCAAACTAATGCTGCTTGTGTTTTTATTAAGATAGCCTTATGCCACAAAGTTCAACAAGGGTGGTTTGGTTCCTGCCTTAAAGATACAAATCCTGAGGCGCCTGGGTGGCTCAGTCGGTTAAGCGTCTGCCTTCGGCTCAGGTGATCACCCCAGGGTCCTGGGATCGAGCCCCGCATTGGGCTCCCTGCTCTGTGGGGAGCCTGCTTCTCCCTCTGCCCCTCCCCTCGCTGGTGCGGGCGTGCTCTCTCTCTCAAATAAATAAATCTTTAAAATATATATATATATACACAAAATCCTAGGGTTACAGTCACAACATTTGAGCCCCCAGCGTCTCATTTCTTCCTAGGAGCATCAAGGTCAAAACTCTGGGAACTTGAGGCACTTTCTGAATGGCCTGCCTCATATTCGATCTAGTGATCCTATCTGGAAACTGCTCTTGGCTTCCTAGCACTGGTATCGATATCTTCTAAGTGATTCTTAGGTATCAGTACAAATAGAATAGGAGAAACTCGTTCGTATTTATCTCCTTATAAGGAAACTTTTCTGGTTTTCAGCTCAAATAACAGCTGCCATCTTTAAAGTTGACTGATGTGTTTGTGTACAAAGAGGCCCACATAATATGATTTGGGCTACTCATAATGTGTTGTAGGAGAGTCAGAAATATAATGACCTCTTAATTACCCATAACTGGATTCTCTTTGTAAAAATCTAAAACAAATGAAAGTAAAAAACAAAGGTTCACTTTTAATCTGCAGGGCCTCACAAAGAAAGTTTTAAGCTTTTATTGCAATAAACCTGAGGCATTAGTGCTGGAAAATCTGGCAAGAAGGGTTTTTATTCCTATTTCAAGTATACAGATTCTTAGACCGGCTAGTTGTTATTACACACACTCTAGCACAGTGATTTTTAGGTCTTATAGTTGCCATCATATACTTAAACATTCCTATCGTGCTTAACACTTGTTTCCTGAAATGAACTTTAATTCAACACTGAAAAAAGTGCCATTTCTCATTGAGACACAGTGAGAATTGAGATGGAGAAATCTTGCTGAGATTTCTAATCTTGATAGGATTACAGAAATGTAGAACCTTTGCAGCTGACAAATTATGCTTTCATATGATTGAAATTATCACCTCTCTTCCTCTCTTAACTCCTAGGACTGACTTTTTTACCATGGTTCATTCTTACTGCGTGCAACTTCTAGCCAAGTAAGAACTAGACAGGGTGACAGGGCCCGGAGATGTGCTCCTCAACGTGAAGGTTGCTGACTCTAGGAATTCCTTCTTTAAATCCAAACAGCTAATTAGCTTCCTTGAAACACCCTGCTTCCATTCCTCTGGGCAAGGTGAAGACAGACAACTAGCTGAAAGAGACTTCTGATTAGACCAGGGCTTTTTAAGGGGAGAAGTGAGTCCATCTCCACTACTGAGAAGCTGAGCAAGGAGTGGGGATACAGAAACGGGATGGCTTTTGTGCACATTCTAAGTTGAGGATGATTTAGCTGTAAGTTTCAAGTCTTGTGAATTCTCAGATCAGCAGACATTTGGCTGTGCTTTCCAAAGCACTGTTTTGAATTATTTGCCCCATAGGAAAAGTCTGGGCAGAATTTTAATAGACTTTTTTTTTTTTCCTCAGCCATCCTGTGTGGTTCTGGGGCCATTATAACACTTGAGTGCAGTTTTTGGTTTTGGTTTTTTTTGGCAGGTGCACATGACATTTTCAGAGATGCACGTCCTCAGAGGGCAGGTTACCTAATGCCCCTGCCCTCTTGGCCTGCAGGCAGCTGTGTTTGGTAACTGCAAATGGAGTTGCAAAACGGGCCATCTTATCACTTCTCTCTCCGTTCACCTTGGGAGGGAGGACTTTCCAGCCCTCCTAGAAAAAAAAATCTCTGCTGCTCATTAGGTTAATGTTGTTAGTAGTTGATAATTTACTGTTTATGCAATCACTGACATTATTTCTAGATACAAAAGTGGTTGTCTTAAACTACTGCGTTTGGAGTGAATAAAATTTATTTATAAATACTTTTTAGTCACTAATGCTGCATATTTAAATCACAGAGAATTGTTTTCTTACGGGAAACCGGATTCTTTTCTTTCCCTCAGGAGTGTTCCAGCACGTCTCTGTAGCTTTTTGAGTAATCAGACATGCAAATAGCCCCGCAAGAATCCAGCTACCTTTGAAGAAGACGTACTTAGAAACACTGAAAAGTGTATCATGGAGTGCAAGGCTGAGGGAAAAGAAAAATACCAACATAGTTTGAATTTACTGAATCAAGTTAAGAGCATGAAAGAATTAGCAGAAATGATCGATGTCATACTCATAGCAGAGGGGGAGAAATTTCCTTGCCACAGGCTAGTCCTGGCTGCCTTTAGTCCTTATTTCAAAGCTATGTTCACCTGTGGACTACTCGAATGTACTCAAAGGGAAGTCATACTTTATGACATCACAGCAGAAAGCGTGTCCGTGATATTGAATTACATGTACAATGCAGCTTTAGAGATTGATAACGCCAATGTTCAGACTGTCGCTATGGCTGCCTATTTTATGCAGATGGAAGAAATCTTTAGTGTGTGTCAAAAATATATGATGGACCATATGGACGCCTCGAACTGTGTAGGTATCTATTATTTTGCAAAGCAGATTGGAGCTGAAGATTTATCTGATCAATCAAAGAAATACTTGTATCAGCACTTTGCTGAGGTGAGCTTACATGAAGAAATATTAGAAATCGAAGCACACCAATTTCTGACACTTATTAAATCAGATGACCTTAACATATCCAGGGAGGAGAGCATTCTGGACTTAGTCCTGAGATGGGTAAATCATAACCAAGAACTGCGCACAGAGCATCTTGTTGAGCTTTTGAAGCAAGTCAGATTGGAACTTATAAACCCTTCTTTTTTAAGACAAGCCCTGAAAAGGAACACAATGCTTCTGTGTGATGCAGATTGCATTGACATAATTCAGAATGCATTCAAAGCCATCAAGACACCCCAACAGCACTCTCTAAATCTTCGTTATGGCATGGAGACTACTAGTCTTTTGCTTTGCATTGGCAACAACTCTTCAGGAATCAGGTCAAGACATAGGAACTATGGGGACACCAGTTTTTGTTATGATCCTGCTTCACGGAAGACCTATTTTGTCTCGTCTCCCAAGTATGGAGAGGGCTTGGGAACCGTGTGTGCTGGTGTGGTCCTGGAAAACAACACCATAATTGTGGCCGGAGAAGCAAGTGCCTCTAAACTCTCTAGACAAAAGAACAAGAATGTTGAAATCTATAGGTTTGTATCTCGCAAATATTTGTAAATTGGTTTTAATTATCTTGCTCTGACATTAGCAATGGTAGAAGAAAGTACTCCTGAAAGAGTGATCATCTCTTCAAAGATGTGTAGTAAAATTACCCTGTAATTACATATTTTACATATATAGAAAATTCATAATGAAATCACCCACATTTTAAAATTATTTTTTTCCTTTTATTTGTTCAGAGCATACAGGTGGATTTCCATAAGTTAAATGTATATATGTTATGATTCCACTGTACAATTTCATGCTTAGCTTTCATTATTGATCCATATGAAAGGATGTAATTGTTTAGTTACGAGTTTTGAAGAGCTTAAGACAACTTTTTTTTTTTTAAGATTTTTATTTATTTATTCATGAGAGACAGAGAGAGAGGCAGAGGGAGAAGCAGGCTCCCAAGGAGCAGGGAGCCCGATGTGGGACTCGATCCCAGGACGCTGGGATCATGACCTGAGCCAAAGGCAGACACTTAACCATCTGAGCCACCCAGGCGCCCTTAAGACAACTTTTAACAAGAAAAGTTTATTAATATGGATTCCTTTGAATTTATGTTTTAGTTCATAATTCAGAATAGTAAATAATTTTTTTTCTCAACCAAAAATTACTAATTATCTCTCGGTTTTCGTTCTGTATCCTTAATTTATAGATCTTTCCTAAACCTCCAATAGCATGAAATGTTTGTGGCCTGAGAATGCTTCAAGGCTAGAATCATTGGAGAAAGGAGTGTCTGCTAAGAAGTACCATGTCCTCTAGGTCTCCTATGTGAGGACTAGTCATTCATTTACTGTTTCTGCAGCAAGTATTCAGTAAGCATTCAGGGCTTCAGTCTAACTGCGTAAATAAGAAATATGTACATAGAATAAGCACTAGGCAGTAAAGCTCTCCGTCAGTATCCTCCCCCTCTCAGTTCCCTCTATGAGGGTTTGTTCAGACTTTTCAGTGAGAAAGGAATTCTTCTTGCTGGCAAAGTTGGGACAAAGAAAGAAGTAAGAGGCCTACTATTTTCCTGTCATCTTTTAACATTCCATTATCTGCTTAAAGCACCTGTCCCCTTTTCACCTTCATCTCCCCTGGTAGTGATGGGGGAGAGACTGCAGAGCCCTGGGTGAATGACCTGGCCCTATGCCCTTGGGGCCAAGCATGGCCCTGGGCAGCAAGCACAGCCTTCTTCAGAATAATCAGGTATAGACTACAGAGCCAGGATGTCAGATCCCAAGGGTCCTTCTTTTCATCATAGATGCATAGCTATTTTTCTTCCTCATCAAGACAGTCCACAGTTCTGCCATTATTTTTATTTTTTTATTTTATTTAAATTCACTTAATTAACATATAGTATATGATTAGTTTCAGAGGTAGAGTTTAGTGATTCATTAGGTGCGTATAACATCCAGTGCTCATTACATCACATGCCCTTCTTAATGCCCATCATCCAATTACTCCATCCCCAACCCCCCTCCCCTCCAGCAACCCTCAGTTTGTTTCCTAGATTTAAGAGTCTCTTATGGTTTGTCTTCCTCTCTGATTACGTCCTATTTTATTTTTCTCTCCCTTCCCCTATGATCTTCTGTTTTGTTTCTTAAATTCCACTATGAGTGAAGTCGTATGATAATTGTCTTTCTCTGATTGACTTATTTCACTTAGCATAATACCCTCTAGTTCCATACACATTGTTGCAAATGGTAAGATTCCAATTTTTTGATGGCTCGGTTATATTCCATTGTGTGTGTGTGTATGTGTATGTGTATATATATATATATATATATATATGTATCACATCTTCTTTATCCATTCATCTCTCAATGGACAATTGGGCTCTTTTCGTACTTTGACTATTGTAGACATTGCTGCTATAAACATTGGGGTACAGGTGCCCCTTCAAATCACTGTTTGTATCCTTTGGATAAATACCTAGTAGTGCAATTGCTGGGTCATAGGGTAGCTCTATTTTTAACTTTTTGAGGAACCTCCATACTGTTTTCCAGAGTGGCTGTACCAGTTTGCATTCCCACCAACAGTGTAAGAGGGTTCCCCTCTCTCTGCATCCTCACCAATATTTGTTGTTTCCTGACTTGTTAATTTTAGCCATTCTGACCTGTGTGAGGTGGTATCTCATTGTGATTTTGATTTGTATGTCCCTAATGCCGAGTGATGTTGAGCATTTTTTCATGAGTCTGTTGGCCATTTGTATGTCTCCTTTGGAGAAATGTCTGTTCATGTCTTCTGCCCATTTCTTGACTGCCATTATTTTTAATAAACGTCCAGCCCTGTCCATGTGTCTTTCTTATGATCCTCAGGCATCTTTCCTCTTAACTTTTTTGAAAGCCTACTTCCCTTTCTGATGACATATGTTTAACTATATACTCTGTGTTTTCCTTCTTATCTGTCTTGAACTCAGCCACATTCCCATCACCAACCAGCTACTCCACAGTGGTCGGAGTTAGGGTAAAAGTATCCGTTACCCTGCTTACCTCCTCCAATAATGAAATTGTCAGCAAGGCAAATAATGAAATTATCAAAAGCATTGCTTTGGGCTTCAATGAGCCGGACTTCCAGTAGATACCCAGATAGTTAAAATCTTAGAGCATTCCTGAAGGTCATGTTAGGTGCCAGTTTTGTGATATGTGTGAGAAATGATCATTTTGTGTTACATTCCTACTCTATTATTTCTGTTCTTATCCCTTTTATCTTTGCCTGGATGCTCTTCAACTTGCCTCTGTATAGTTCATAGATTTCTATGCAGATATATTTCTTCTTGACTTAGGAAATAGACCTGTACCCTAGTAGGCCATTTCTTTTCAGAAAAGATACACCTTCCTGTGTCCTTTAACTTTCTCTCATACTTGGGTGTACACACAGCTGAGGATGTAAGTGTTGTCTTTACACTATCAACCTCTGTGAAGTTGAGCCACTTTGTCACTATTTCCTTTTTATGTCATATCCATTTTTCTTAATAATATGTTTTATAGTTTTATCTGGGCATTTTCCCTCCCCATTTTCAGTTCAAAGTGTTGAAAATCAGATTAGCAAGCTTGCCCAGCAAACACGTACTTCCCAACCTTCATGGGATGTATTTCATTCTTGGCCTGTTTTCTTAAACCATGTCTCAGAAAGCCAAAAACCCATTTTTTTAGTTCTGTTGATATATTCATCCACTGGCTTTACTTCAATATCCCCCACACTTGACACCTAATCCTCCTTCCTCTTCTAAAATCTAGTACAATTGAAAGTAGTGGTGAAAATACCAACTGTGATTCTAGGGACTGGTTTCCTACCCAGATTACACAGAAGACGATGACTGGATTTGTTGAGTTTCTGCATTCAGTTTGTGACAAGCCAGACAGGAAAGGAACATTGTCTTCCAACTTCCCTGTCAAGCCTGAAGCAAGGAGTTGTCTCTAGGGAAGAATTAAGAGTTGGCTCAGAACAACTGGGCAAAACTCATATAATCCGATTCACTGTCAAATGTTTGATACAAAGTAAGTAGGGTACTTTAAATTGTACTGTACTCTATACTTTAAAACTGTACTCTGTATAGAACATTCATCATTTCTTCATTTGTTTCCAAACAGAACAACTTTTTTTTTCTTATTTTCCATATTTTCCTGGTTTTGTTTTACTTTTGAATTCCAGAATATATTCTGGATTTTCTGGGACAGATCTAATTTCATATCCCACTGTCCCCATAAGTACTTTTATTCTTCTTAGACTATTTGTCTCAAATCATGATTGGAGAAAACAGACTTACCATTATCAAGAGGCAAGACAAAGGATACCCACAAAATCATATATTTAGTGACTACATAATGCCACACACACATACACACACACAGTCAATTAATGTGTTGGACTCTAGGAGGTATTTAAAGACTGTATATCCTGGTGTCCCTACCTCCCAAAACCCTTCTCAGACTGACATACTTTTTCATGGAAGAAATTACTAAAATTATCCTACCCAGAGCATTAAAATAGATGTTAAATGTAGCAGACACCTACAGGTGTTCCTGACTCTGTTCTAAGCCAGTTAGAACTATAAGAACAATCCTTAAAATTCTACATACTCTACCTTGTCCCATTAGAAATCTCTGAATAGAGATATTTTGAGATTCTCTACTGGAAAGCTGATTGCTCTAATGTAGTATTAAAGTGAGACAGACCTCTAGGGGCACCTGGGTGGCTTAGTCATTAAGCGTCTGCCTTCAGCTCAGGTCATGATCCCAGGGCCCTGGGATCGAGTCCGGCATGGGGCTCCCTGCTCTGCGGGAAGCCTGCTTCTCCCTTTCCCACTCTCCCTGCTTGTGTTCCTTCTCTCGCTGTGTCTCTCTCTGTCAAATAAATAAATAAATAAAATCTTCAAAAAAATTAAATAAAAATAAAGTGAGACTTCTAGTCCACAGAATAAGACATTTTTGTATTTTTCTTCATTTTTACTTATTCCTCTTTTATAGTAAAATTACAAATGACGTGCTGCAAGATTTCCTATTTGTTCTTGATTTTCTTTCCCAGAATCAGGAAATGAAGGCTAGTCCTGGATAATCTATACTTTGTCCATATATTTTCTAAAATTCTGCAGAGATGTGGTTAATTATTTCCATGCACATTATAGTTTGTTCATCAATCCTTGCCCAAAAAAGCAGCACAAACCTGTGCTACTATCTTATACTAATGTTTCTTCCTCCCCAATTAGATGAACCAAATCGTGTTGTTTCTAGCTAGAAAAGAAATTTAAGTGTGTTTCTTGGATAAGTTGTTTTCCAGTTAACACTAATCCTGGGTTTTCTCTCTTAATTTGCAGGTATCACGATAAAGGAAACCAGTTTTGGGAAAAGTTATGCACCGCTGAATTTCGAGAGCTCTATGCTCTGGGCAGTGTCCATAATGACCTCTATGTTATAGGAGGACAGATGAAAGTTAAAAACCAGTATCTCATTACAAACTGTGTGGATAAGTACTCTGTAGAACGGGATAGTTGGAGAAGGGTGTCTCCTCTTCCACTGCAGTTGGCATGCCATGCCGTAGTAACCGTGAATAATAAACTTTATGTGATCGGAGGCTGGACCCCTCAGGTGAAGAAATTTCCTATATACCTAGTTGGCATGGCTGTGCTACGTCTGGTGCTGTGTTGAAAAATACTGTAGCTGTTGAACACTAAAAGAGCATGACTTACATCTTGGTAAAATGCCTTTTATTTTATAGACTATTAAACTTGAGATCGTAAAGTGTTAAAGCAGTTTAGGAGAATGAATTTTAAAGTGTGTTATTCATAGACATGACTTCATTCAGTATTCATGCTATGCTCTTTATAATCCTTCCCATTCTTGCTAATTATGAAAGATGCTTATGCTGAGAAATTATCTGTAGTGAGCATCTAAGCAAGAGGTGGAGGCACTGGATCCTCATTCCACTTCTGTCTGCTTAATAGTTGTGTGAGCTGAGGCAAGTAAGGCTCAGGTCTTTTCCAAATTTAAAGTTCTTACTCTACATGGGAAACCAGAATATTCAACCTGTGATGGCCCAGTCATTTCCACAAAAGTATATTGTGATTTAAAACATTTTATGGCTTTGCTGGGCACCAGCGGATAGAGAAACCAGGATATCATTTGCATGGAAGCCCAGCAAAGAGATGGCAAGCCAAGACTGCTGAGTCAGTAGAGCATGACCACAGGGGCCCTCCCCTTCTCTCTGGGTGTTCGCCCCCCATCCCCACCGTGCCTTGAACTCTCGTGGTAGTAGCAGGCCAGCTGCCTTCTGCCCTGGCCTACCAGTTGTTCTCAGAAGATGAATCTTACTAGCGGGGCGCCTGGGTGGCTCAGTCGTTAAGCGTCTGCCTTCCACTCGGGTCATGATCCCAGGGTCCTGGGATCGAGCCCTGCATCGGGCTCCAGGCTCAGCGGAAAGCCTGCTTCTCCCTCTCCGACTCCTCCTGCTTGTGTTCCTGCTCTCACTGTGTCTCTCTCTGTCAAATAAATAAATAAAATCTTTAAAAAAAAAAAAAAGATGAATCTTACTAGCTCATTGTCCATCCCCATGACAGAAAGCAAACTTATTTTTGCCTATATGCTTTCTTGTTTGGGAAATTGGCTTCATGATAAAACTGAAAACACTGATGCTTTTTGTATTCATTTCATAAGCTTGGATTTTGCCATATATCATACCTGTTTTTAAACCTTGAACATCACATTTAATACATTTTGAAATGTGTCCTGTGTATCAAAACGTAGTACAGATTTAATCACAGCTAGTAGCTAAAACCTTTGTAATTATGCATTTTCAGAGCTATCCATTACATAGTTATTTTGCATGAATAAGCTCCAAAGACAATGTAGAAGCTTTTCTTTGGTTTTCTTGCCACTAAAATAAAGATCAAATACTTAAAAATTAGAAGGAAAATTAAAACAATAAAGTCAATACGTGTTACAGAATAATGTCTTTGAACAAATGACACATGGATATTTATTGCATAACAAAAGCTTCTGCTGGTCCCTATCTAATACAATACATTAAATTGCAAGATAACCTGGGGTTGTGATTGCATCATAATGATCATATCCCTGGTGTATTTAAAGTAATTAAATTAATTACAACTTTCATAAGTATGGCAATTATTTCTGTGTCAAACACCTGCATCCAAAACAAAAGACATTTAAAAGCATCCTTAGACTGAAGTTATAAAAGTTCTTGACACACTGAAGGCAAAAAAGCACTACTTTGCCTGAAGTTTATGATCAGGGGAAGCCATATTCATGTGTATAAGAATAAATAGTTCAATTTTTACTGTCTCTAGTCATTAAAAATGTATATAAGTAAAATAAATACATAAAAATAACTGCAAATAATATATATTAATCCATCAATCTTGAAGATGAAGTTCAGCCCATTCCCATATAGGTCATAATTATAGTATAAAAATACTCTAATTACTAAAACACTAAAATGTTTTCTGAATTTTGTTCCATTTGGATTAGAAAGATATAAAGAAAAATGCCTTATGAATTATTAAAATGAGTTTCTCACAAATATCATTAAACTCTAGCACTATAAAGTTTGCTGAAATAAAATTGCACTTTAAATACTGTTCAAGAAAGTTGGGTTTCATTTTTAAGGCTCTGCCATTGCTTCATTTTTTTTAAAAAGTGCTGTCTTGTCTCCTTGCTCAGATCACAGATTGTTTGCTGTGAGCCGACCCCAGAGCTCCATTATTACAGAGTCCAAATTCCTCTGACATTGACGGTAGACTTATCACCCCAAGTCATGGGATCTGGTGTGTTTGTGAGTGTGAGTCTCAGCAGCTAACTCCTCTTCATCTCCTTGGCTGTCTGCTTAGATTAATTGCATTCACGTACTCACAGAGATTTCCGAGTGGTATGTTATTATATCAGCTGTCATATCTCACACAGATGGATCTCCCTGATGAAGAACCGGATCGACTAAGCAACAGACTGTTGCAGTATGACCCCAGCCAAGATCAATGGACAGAGCGGGCGCCCATGAAGTTCTCTAAATACCGATTCAGTACAGCTGTAGTCAACAGTGAGATTTATGTTTTGGGTAAGAAGAAAGCAGATTGCTAAAAGAGTATGACTACTTTTATTTTTCTCAGCAGTTTGCCTTAGTAAAAATGACCTATTCTCCCTTCCTCTTGCATCCCAGTTCAGATGTATCTGTAACTAGCCAAATGTGTTTTTTTTGTTTCTTGTTTTTCTAGAGCACAGTCAGATAAGATTAAATGGAAGTCCACTGACTTATGGAAAACAAAATTATTTGTATGGAATTTTCAAGTCCCTTGGAATTCGAGAACAATAATGATACATCTTTATATATAGTATCAAGTAATATTTTGAAGTGGGAATAAGCCTTTGGCCACCTTTGGTTGATGAAGTGTGTGTTTTAGCAACCAACTGTGATTATCTGTGCTAATAGAGTAAGCCACCATAGGTAAGACACACATTATGCCAGCCCTCTTCATTTTGCCTCACCCACCAAATTTCTGTAGAGGTGTTATCAAATAATTCTCATCTGAATGTATTTTTTTTCTTATTTCTTAAATATGTGTGATCTTGTGAAAGACTGGTTCATTTCCACTCAAGTGGGTAAAAATTCTAGAACATCTCCTATGCTTCCCTTATCCTTCTTCACTTCTTATTTTTTCCTCTTTTTTTTTAAAGATTTTTTTTATTTATTTGAGAGAGAGAGAATGAGAGAGAGCAAGCACATGAGAGGGGGGAGGGTCAGAGGGAGAAGCAGACTCCCTGCCGAGCAGGGAGCCCGATGCAGGACTCGATCCCGGGACTCCAGGATCATGACCTGAGCCGAAGGCAGTCGCTTAACCAACTGAGCCATCCAGGCGCCCTATTTTTTCCTCTTTTATTAAGTCCTTTGCTCTTCTAAGCACATTTCATGACCTCCTCTCCCTCTCCCACTGTCCTTGTCCTGTGTAGGAAAGGGTGAGACTGGGTCAAGGAGGCTGACCGGCTGGTAAACTGATAAGGATTCCAGTATTCTCTACTTCATCTCATGCACACTGATGACTAACTGGCAAAAACATAGGGAAGGTGATGGATACCAAAAAGAAGGCAAAGAAAAAACTTGAGATACGGGCTGAGAGCAAACCAGGCATTTGAATAGACTTTTTTTTTTGCTAAAGGGAAGCCATTATCTCTTGGTTGCCTGCACAGCATGAAACAAAATAATTAATGCACTCAAATATTAATAGTTTTATAATTTTAAGAACATTATGCAACATAATTTATGACTACCTCAGTGATGAGACTCGTAATTATAATTAAGTTTTTCCTCTGGAAATATATTTGTTACTTGGTTATAACCATATGCTGTGTCATAGGCCCAGAAGAGACAATATCTAAACCAGGATAGATTGCTTAGGATAGATGTATAACTCCAGGGAGGGAAGGGCTGATCTCCTAATTATATTAAAGTTGGAGGTAGTCAAAAGTGGGATAAAAGTGATTTATCAACTGAACAAAAATGAGATTTCTGCCTAATGTGGAGCCACAACTAGGCGAGATGTAGGATAAAAATGTAATGTTTTGTTTTTGGTAAGTTATATGGGGAAAAGCACCTTCAAGACAGCCTTTGGAGCTCACCCTTGTTGGCATGAACAAATGCCCACTAGATGAATGAAAGGAGGCAGATGTTAAAGGATCCGTAAGAACTGGGTAGGTGACAGAGAGAGAAGGGTACACCCAGGAAGGGAGATGGTGCAGAGCGGCAGGGAAGAAGATGAGGAGGAGAAAACTCAAGCCAAAGCTTGGCGGTGAGAGTGGAGATAGTAAGAATAGAAAATGAAAGGAGAGTTAGTAAATGAACCCACCAGGTGCAGGGAGCTGCAGGAGACAGAGTTTACAGGTAAACTGGGAGCCAGGTTACAAAGGACTATAGTGGAAAACCAAGAGAATAATAGTAAGTAATGAAAAACTATGCAGAAGCAACATGATTACATCAAAAACGAATGGTGTATTGTATGGTGATTAACATAATAAAATAAAACAAAATTAAAAAATATATATTTGGGGAGTATTGGTGAGGTGAGGATTAAAGAACAGATCAAAGGTTCGAAGAGACTGAAAATGGAGAGACCAGCCAGGAAGGCTTTTGTAGTAGCTTAGAATATAGTTTCTGGATATTCAGAACTGAGTCATGATTAAATAAAACAAAGTTGTAAAATCCCTACAATGTAAGTGTTCAGACATTATTATAACCACTGTGTTTTTGAGCCCCTTTGTGTTACAGATACTTTGCTGAATTCTTTGCATAAAGAAATTCATTTAATGGTCATAAAAAACTGATAAAGCATTAACTTTTCTGTATAACAGACTAGATATCTAGACTAATCCACTGAAAATGCCAAAAAAAAAATGTTGGGAAAACATTTTTAAAATTTTTCTGAAGAGCTTCTAAGATCTGTAATGGCAGTAGGAATTTAGCAGGCCAAAAGCTAAGTGAAAGCAGGAGGCTTCCAACTATGAAGAAGTGAATGAGTTGACATCCTCTCCCCAAAAAGCAACTATAAAACCAGAGAGATTTTTCAAAAACAACCATTTCAGATCTCTAGAAACCAACCAAAAACAATAAATTGAGAAGAGCTTATCTTCTCAAAACTGCTGAACTTGAGGTAAGTTTTCAGGCAGTCCTTGGCATTCTTTCCTGAGCTGCCCCAGTTCCCTACCCCAGTAGATCCAGCATGGGAATTCTAGCAGAGTGGGCTAGCTGTGAAAACCAGCATCTTTGTTTGCCAGAGGGGGCTGACACGTTTGGGAGTGAAGGGTGGGAACCTACACTCACAGTGACAAATGGGAAAAGCCCACATTTCTTCTAACCTGAGCTTTTAGTCCTGCTTGGGACAGCAGCAGACAGGAGAATTAGCCAGAAATTTAATAGGGACATTCCAGGAAAATCCTGGATATGAGAGTCCTAGAGGGGCTTGATAAATTCTCCACACATCCCTGGAGACTAGGGAAGCTGCATAGACATGGAGCCCATAAGAGGATATAAGCTCTTCACACATTCCTGGATGACTGGGAGTCTGAGCTCATGTACAGAGATCTGAGAAGGCCAGGCAGAAGGTAAAAGTCATGGTAGACTTGAAAACTGCCTGAGCTTTGAATGTGCTCCCAACCTCCACATAGACCCACCAAGCGAGGCTGGAAGCCTTCCTATTGTTTGAGTACAACAATACTTGACCTGACCCATGAAGAAATAAGAGTAACACCTCTGCTTTAAAAAGAGAGAGAGAGAGAGAGAACATTTTTAAAAATGGAGGAGAAACCAAAACAAACCACAGGAGAGGCATATTAAATCTAAGCAAATTACTTAAAAACAACAACAATAACAAAAGACAAAAAATACCCTAGGGGGAAAAATAAAATTAGAAGTTGCTACAATGTATTATTTTAAATGTCTAGTTACCAACAAAAATTTACATACAAAGGAAAATAAACAGGGAAGTGTAACCCATGCTGGGGCAGGGGCAGGGAAGCATTCAATAAAACCTGTCTCTGAGGGGCTCCAGATGTTAGATTTAGCAGGCATAGTCTTCAAAGTACCTATTAAATATATGTTCATAGAATGAACAAAAATCATTTTTAAAGAATTTTTAAAGAATTCCTTTAATGAATTAAAGGAAAATAAAATGACAGTGACTCCCCAATGATATCAATAAAGAAATAGAAATTATCTAAAAGAACCAAATGGAAATTCTAAAGTTGTAAAGTATAATAACCCAAATGAAAAATTTACTAAGTGGGCTCAAAAACAGATTTGAGTTGTCGGAAGAAAGAATCCATGCACTTGAAATAGGTCAGTGGAAATTATTAATCTGAAGAAGAGAGGGGGAAATTGGAGAAAAATTAGCAAAGCCTCAGAGACAATATAAAATACCATCGAGTCTACCAACATAGGTATGATTCCCAAAAGAAGACAGAAAGGAGCAGAATTTTTTTTCGTCAAAAGCTTCTCAAACTTGATGGAAAAACTTTAATCTACATATCCAAGAAGTTCATTAAACTCCAAATAAGCTAAATTCACAGAGATCCTCACCTAAACACATTGTAGACCATTCACTGAAATATATCATAGACAAAAAATTCTTAAAAGCAATAAGAAAAAAATAACATATAGATCATAGTATATGATCATAACATCATAATATGCTCAACAGGTGACTTATCATCAGAAATAGTGAAGGCAAGAAGGCACTGGAATAATATATTCAAAGTACCACAAGGAAAAATACTCAACCAAGAATGTTTCTGTGTCCATCTTCTATGTTCAGCAAAACTATTATTTTAAAATTAAAGTCCAGCAAAGACGTTCTCAGATAAATAAAGACTGAGATAATCTGTGGCTAGCAGACTTGCAAGAAATACTAAAGGAATACTAAAGAAATACTGAAATCCTTCAGATTAAAAAGAAATATACCAGAATAATTCTAATCCATAGGAAAAAATGAAAAGCACTGGAAATGACGAATATATAGGTAAATATAAAAGACTTTATACATATTCAATTTTTTATCTCTTAATTTCTTTAAATGATATAAGAGCAGATAAAACAATAATTATGGAACTATACTGTTGGATTTATGACATATGTAGATATAGTACATATAACTATCAGAATTGGAGAGGAACAAGAGATATATTGGAACAGTGTTGCTATATTTTAATAAAATTAAGGCAGTATTAACCTGAAGTAGATTGTGATAAAGTAACATATATATTAGAATTTCTAGAGCAACTACTAAAAAAATTTCAAATAGTTTAAAAATCAAAAGAATTAAAATGGTACACTTAGAAAATGATAAACACAAAAGAAGGCAGTGAAGGCGGAACAGAGGAACAAAAACAATATGAGACGTTGTAAATCCAACTACATAAAAAATTACATTAAATGGGAATGGACCAAATACTTCTATCAAAAGGTAGAGATTTCAGACTGAATAAGAAAATAAGACCAAGTATATGCTGTCTATAAGAGACATATTTTATATTCAATTACATAAATAAGTTGAAAGTTTTATTATTTTATAGAGAAAGACCTACCATGCAAACAGTAACTTTAAGAGAATTGAAGACGGTTTATCATTATCATACAAAATTGACTTTAAGAGCTATTACTATAAAGAGAAATTTTGTAATAATGATCAATATGCCAGGAATATATACATATATTATATATATATCTCAATTATAAATGTGTCACACCCAACAACAGAGCTCTAAAATACATGAGGCAAAAACTAAAATGAGAACTAGAAAATCACCATTGGAGATTTGTATCCCACCTTCAATAATTGATTGAACAACTGGACAGAAAATCAGCAAAATGATAAAGACTTGAACAACACTATCGACCAACTTAACCTACCTGACATTTGTAGTACGCACATATAATAGTGAAATACACATTCTTTTCAAGTGTACATGGAACATTCTCTAGGCTTAATCATATGCCAGGTCATAAAACAAGTCTCAATAGATTTTTATTTCTTTTAAAGATTTTATTTATTCATTTGAGAGAGAGAGAGACAGGGAGAACAAGGCGGGGGGGGGGGGGGGCAGAGGGAGAGGGAGAAGCAAGGAGCCTGATGCAGGGCTTGATCCCAGAACCCGGGGATCATCACCTGAGCTGAAGGCAGATATCCAACTGACTGAGCCACCCAGGTGCCCCTCAATAGATTTTTTAAATTGATGTTATTCAAAGTAAATAACTGACCATAAAATAATTAAATTATAAATCAAAGACAGAAAAAGGAAATCCTCAAATATATGGAAATTAAACAGCATACTTCTAAAACTTTGGGTAAAGAAATCACAAAGGAAATAAAATATTTTAAATTGAATGAAAACTATAGGTGTATATCCCTCATGACCCTAGATTCAACAATCTTTAAGAAACACTTAGCAAATTGAATCTAGCAACATAAAAATTATTATGTGTCATAAAAAATCCTTAAGAAACAATAAGCAAAGTGACTCCAGCAACATAAAAAATGATTATATGCCATGGCCAAGTGGGATTTAGCCCAGAAATGCAGGAATGCAAGGTTGGCTCAATATCCAAAACTCAATGTAATACACCATTTTAATAAAGGACAAAAACCAAATGATCACCTCAATAGATGTAGAAAAAGCATTTGACAAAATTCAACCCCCATTCTTGATAAAATTCTCAACAAATTAGGAATAGAACGGAATTTCCTCCACTTGTTAAAAGGTGTCTATGAAAAACCTACAGCTAAGATGATACTTAGTGGTGATTTTTCTACCTACGGTCAGGAACAGGGAAAGATGCCTGCTCTTGCTCCTCCTATTCAACATTGAACCAGAGGTTCCAACCCATGCAATAAGGCAAGAAAAAGAAGTTAAAGGTATACAGATTAGAAAGGAAGAATTAAAAAGTCCTTATTCACAGATTATATATTCTTGTGTGTAGAAAATCCTAATGAAGCTACAAAAAGTAAATAAATAAAAAGAAAGAAATAAAGACTACTAGAGCTAATAATTAATTTTAGCCAAGGTCACAGGCTAAAGAGATCACAAGATATGAGATCATATACAAAAACTAACTGTATTTCTATGTGCTAGCAATGAACATTCCAAAAATGAAATTGAGAAAATAATTCTATTTCCAATAGTATCAAAAAGAAGAAGGGCGCCTGGGTGACTCAGTTAAGCATCCAACTCTTGATCTCAGCTCAGGTCTTAATCTCAGTGTCATGAGTTCAAGCCCTGCATTGCGCTCCACTCTGGGCATGGAGCCCACTTAAAAGAAGGAGGAGAAGTATATGAATACATATAACCCCCAAACTGTAAGACTCATATGCAGAAAATTATAAAACACTCCCAAGAGTTAAAGAAGATCTAAATAAATGAGATATATTCCTTGATTATGTATTCAAAGATTCAATATCGTTTAGATAGCAAGTCTCCCAAAATTGAGCTATATATTCCATACAACCCCTATAATATCCCAGCATTATTTTATTTCTATTTTGTAGTCTTAAATACTTTTTAATTTTTTAAATTCCTGTACAGTTAACATACAATGTTATATTAGTTTCAAGTGTATAATATAGTGATTCACCAATTCTATATATTACTCAGTGCTCAACAAGATGAGTGTACTCTTAATCCCCTTCACCTATTTCACCCATTTCCCCCACCCACCTCCCCTCTGGTAACCATATTTTTTCTTTATAATTAAAGGTCTTTTGGTTTGTCTCTTTTTTTTCCTTTGTTCATTTTCTTAAATTCCACGTATGAGTGAAATCATATGGTATTCGTCTTTCTTTGACTAACTTATTTCACTTAACATTACACTCTGTAGCTTGCTGCAAATGGCAAGATTTCCTTTTTTTAATGGCTGAATAATATTTCATTGCATATATATACCATACCCTCTTTCTCCAGTCATCTATCAGTGGACACAGGTTGCTTCCATAATTTGGCTATTGTAAATAACCAACATTGTTTTTTTTAATTGACAAGCTGATTCTAAAATTATGTGAAAACATAAGGGATGTAGAATAACCAAAATGATTTTTAAAAAGAATAAAGTTTGAGGACTTCACTCATTTTAAAAACCTATTATAAAGCTATAGTAATTAAGATATAGTGGTATTGGCCTAAGGACAGGCAGCTAAATCAATAGAACAGAAATGACAGTCTAATAATAAATTGGTCTTTGACAAAGGTGTCGAGGCAATTCAGTGGGGAAAGATGAACTTTTCAGCAAATATGCCAAGACAATTGGGTAGCTATATGCAAACCAATGAGCTTAGGAAAGGAAAAAGGAAAGAAAAAACCCCCACAAAAACCTCAGTATGGACTCCAGACTTAAGAAAACATAGGAGAAAATGTGGTGACTTTGGATTAACAAAGATATGAAACTGAAAGCATGATCCATAAGAGGAAAAGTGTTGAGTTGGACTTTCTTAAAATTTAAAAATTTTTGTTCTTCAAAGGGCAACATTAAGAAAAAAGAAAAGACAAGCAAGAGACTGGGAGAAAATATTTATAAATCGTTTATCTGATAAAAGATTTGTATTCAGGGGGTGCCTGGGGGGTTCAGTCGGCTGAGCATCCAACTCTTGGTTTTGGCTAAGGTCATGATCTTGTGGTTGTGGGATCAAGCCCCTCACTGGGCTCTGGGCTCAGTACAGAGTCTGCTTCAGATTCTTTCTCCCACCCCCTCTGCCCCTCCCCACTCTCTATCTCTCAAATAAATAAAATCTTTTTTAAAAAAATTGTATTCAGAATACAAGTAGCTTGTAAATAATTTTTGCAACTGAATTATAAGAAAAGAATCCAGTTTAAGATGGGCAAAAGGTTTGAATAGACATTTCACATAAGAAGATATATGCCTATCTGGCAAGCACATGAAAAGATGATTTCTCATCAAAAACCATGGGAGCAAGTAGGCAGGGAAAAAACATTTTTAAAGTGTTAAAAGAACTGTCAACATAGAATTGTATATTTCATGAAAATATCTTTCAGAAGCGGAAATGAAATACTTTCAAGGAAAGAAAACTAAAATGCGTGGGAATAGCTTTACTCTAAAACAATTTACTCTAGCAAGTAGCAAGTAGATTTACTCCAAAAGAATTGTTTAAGGAAGTTCTTCAGACAGAAGGAAATGATGACAGAAGGAAACTGGGAACATCAGGAATGAAATAAGACCAATAGAAATGGTAAATACCTGGGTAAATATAATAGAAAATTCTTCTCCTTTTGAGTGCTTTAGAATGCCTTTATTGATTGAAAGTAAAAAACTACATTTTCTGATGGGATTTTCAATGCATGTAATGTATGAGACATATATTTATATAGCATAAAGAGGGAAGGTTAACAGGACTTAGAAGGGAGCAAGTTTTCTACATTCCAATTACAATGGCAAAATATTGATTCTAAGTAGACTATGAAGTGTTAATTTATTAATCTCCAAACCAACCACTGGAAGAACTATAGTTAGAGATACAGTCAAATCACAATAAATACATTAAGATAGAAAACTAAAAAATGTTCAAGTAATCCGAGAGTAGACAAGGAGAAAAAGAGGAACAATAACAACAAAGAGCAGAGGGAATACCCATAACACAAACAAAATGATAGACCTTATTCCAGCCATAAAAATACTTACCTTAAATGCAAATGGGATAATGATACCAATCAGAAAACAGAAACTGTCAGGATGGATTAAAAATAGAATGATCTAATAATATGCTGTCTACAAGAAATCCACTGCAACTATAATGATGTAGATAATTTAAGAGTGAGAGGATGGAAAAAATATACGATGCAAAACTAATGAAGTGAAAGCTGGAGTGATTATATTAATGTCAAAGTTAACTTCAGTGCAAAGAAAATTACCAGGGATAAAGGAAGACATTTCATAATGATAAAATGATTGATTTACCAAAAAGACAAAACAGCAGTAAATGTGTATGCACATAACAATAGAACTTCCAAATACGTGAAGGAAAAATTGAACTGAAAGGTGAAAGAGACAAATCAACAAAGATTTATTTAACATTCCTCTCTCAGTAATAAACAGACAATTATAGAGAACAAACTGATGGTTACCAGAAGGGAGGTGGGGGGATGGGTTAAATAGGTGATGAGGATTAAGGAGTGCACTTGTGATGAGCACCAGATGTTGTATGGAAGTGTTGAATCACTATATTATACACCTAAAACTAATATTACACTGTATGTTAACTAGAATTTAAATAAAAATTTTTAAAAAAGAAAATATATTGAGTTGAATGAAAACACAATATATCAAAAATTATGGGGGTGCCTGGGTGGCTCAGTCATTAAGCATCTGCCTTTGGCTCAGGTCATGATCCCACGGTCCTGGGATCGAGCCCTGCATCGGGCTCCATGCTCAGTGGGAAGCCTGCTTCTCCCTCTCCCACTGCCCCCTGCTTGTGTTCCCTCTTTCACTGTCTCTCTCTGTCAAAAAATAAATAAAATCTTAAAAAAAAAATTACAGCGTGCTATGGAAGTAGTGCTTAGAATTTAATTTGTAGCATTTAGTGCTTACATTAGAAAAGAAGAAAGGTCTCAAATATCTAAGCACTCACCTTAGGAAACTAGAAAAAGTAGAGCAACATAAATCCAAATTAAGCAGAAGGAAGGAAATAAGAGAAGAAAACAATGAAATTGAAAGCTAAAAAAATAAAATAAAATATAGAGACAATCAATGAAACCAAAGCTGTTTCTTTGAAAAGATCAATACAATTGATAAACATCTAGCAAGAGTGACAAATAAAAAGAGAAATAAGGTGCAAACTACCAGTATCAGAAATGAGAAAGGGCATATCATTATAGTCTTCACAGACATTAAAAGGATAACAAAGCAGTGCTACAAAAAACTTTAGACACATATATTCAACAACTTAAATGAAATGGACCAATTCCTTGGAAACCACAAACTACATAGCCACTCAAGATGAAATCAGGAACTCCAAACTATTAAATGCATTGAATTCTTAGTTTATAACATTCCAAAAAATAAATTGCCAGACTTAGAAGTTTTCACTGGTAAATTTAACCAAACACGTAAGAAAGAAATAACACCAATTCTGCAACCCCTTTCAGGACATATAGGGAGAGGAAACACTCAACAACTCATTTTATGAGGCAGCATTGCCTGATCTGAAACCAAAGATGGTACAGAAAAAGAAAAGTACAGACCAATATCCCTCATGAACATAGACACAAAAATCCTCAAGAAAATATTGGCAAGTTCAACCCGGCAATATATAAAAAGAATAACACACCGTGACCAAAAGTGAGTTTTATCCTGGGAATGCAAGATTGGTTCAATATTCAGAAATTAATCAATGTAATCTACTATATTAATCCTATAGACGAAACCACATGATCACGTCAATTGATGCAGAAAAATCACTTGAAAAAATATAACACCCATTCATGATTAGAAACTCTTAGCAAACTAGGAAGAGAAGGGAACTTCCTCAACTTCTCAATCTATTAAAGGGGACCTATGAAAAAGTTAGTTAACATTATTCTTAATGGAAAAATTGAATGCTTTTTCCCCTAAGTTTACACATAAGGAAAGGATGTCCACTGTTACTATTCAACATCATACTCAGAGTCTTAATGCAATAAGGAAAGAAAAAGAAATAAAAGTTAGGCAAAGAAAAAGAAGAAATAAAATTCCATTTCAAATGACATCTACATAGAATCATCTGTGTATAAAATCTCAAAGAATCTATTTCTTAAATTCTTAGAATTAATGAGTTTAGTGTTGCCAAAGAATTAAAAAAGTCAATCTTATTTCTATACATTAGGAAAGTACAAAATTTGAAAAAAACTACAATTGCTCCAAAGAAAATGAAATATTTATATATAAATCTAACAAAACATGTATAGGATCTATATGCTAAAATTACAAAATGCTGATGGAATCAAGGAGGATTGGAATATGCAAGTATAAATGTCAATTCTCCCCAAATTGATCTATAAACTTAATGCAATGTCAGTCAAATGCCAGGAATTCTTTTGCAGCTATAGACAATCTCATCTAAAATTTATATGAGAAGACAAAGAAACTAGAGTAGCTAAAATAATTTTTAAAAAGAATAAAATTGGAAGAATCACACTATCTGGTTGTAAGGTTTTCTATAAAGCTAAAATAAGGCAGTGTGGCATTCGCACAAAGATAGGTAGATAGATACATCTATGGAACAGAATACAGAGCCCAAAAAATAGATCCACACAAGTATGGTCAGTTGGTTTTTGACAAAGATGCAAAAGAAATTCAATGAAGAAAGGATAGTCTTTCAGCAGACAGCATTGGTGTTCTAATGAACTTTTATAGATTCTGTCATTGAAGATTTGGCATCCATTGATCACAGGGCCAAACCAACTGTCAAAGTTTACATCTCTCCACCTTCTGGGTTTTGTGGATGCTTGAAAATGATATAAACAAATCTCCAACCACAATTCCTGACATCTGTGTTTCTCTTCCTGCCAAATAGGGGCTATCTCCACCTAATAACTTCCTGCGATATAGTAAAAAAAGCTTGTTTTCATGCTTTCCCTCTGCCCCTTCTGCCTCCTGACTGACCTTGTTTCTTCTGCCCTGTGGCCCCTTGTGGCATGGCATGCCCACTTCTCTTAGGAATTGTAACTAATAAATTCTTATTTCAATGTCACTGATCTCTCCATTACCTCACTCAATCACCTCTACAAATTAAAATCTTATACAATCAAGATAATTGGAAAAATTGGTCATATGTAAGAGAAAAAAAAGAACTTCAGCCTAAACCTCATACCTTACACAAAAATTAACTGAAAATGCATCATATATATAAATGTAAAGCAATGGAGTATCTTGGTGGCTTAGTTTGTTAAATGTCCAACTCTTGGTTTCAGCTCAGGCATGATCTCAGGGACATGAGATTGAGCCCTGCATTGGGCTCCAGCTGAGCATGGAGCCTGCATAAGATACTCTCTCTCTCTCCCTTTCCCTCTGCAACATCCCCCCAACTTGCACATGCTCTTTCTCCCTCTCTCTCTCAAAAAAAAAAAAAAAAAGTACAACACAAGAATTTAAAACTTCCAGAGTTATAAAGAAGAAAATCTTCATGACCTTGAGATATGCAATGAGTTCTTATATATGGTACCAAAACCTTAATCTATGAAAGAAAATACTGATATATTAGACTTTATCACAATTTAAAACTTGCTCTCTGAAAGACACTGTTAAGAAAATGAAGACACACTGTAGACCGGGGGGAAATATTTCCTTTAAGACTTTCTCTTTACCTTTGTTTTCAGCAATTTCACTGAGATCTGCCTAAGTGTGATGTCTTTGTTTTCATTCTATCTGGGGTTCACTGAGCTTTTGGAATTTACAGATTGATGTTTTCATCAGTTTGGGGAAAGTCTTCAGCTGTTATGTTGAATATTGCTTCTACTTTATTCTCTCCCTTCTTTCCTTTTTTGAGACTCTAATTAGCTGTATGTTAGACCTTTAGATGGGCTATGATCTTATCTGGACTCTCCATTCATACTTTTTTCTTCCTATACTTCAGATTGAATATTTTTTATTGAGCTATCTTCAGATTCACTTATTCCTTCTTCTATTGTGTTCAGACTGCTGTTAACTATCCTATGAGTTCTTATTTTCAGATATGATTTTTTTGTTTCCAGAATGTCCACCTTTTTCTTTTTCATGAATTCCAATTCTTTGATGAATTTCTCCAATTTTTTCATTCCCCTTTGTCCATCTTTTCCTCTATTTTGTCTTATTAATCAGTTATTTTATTGGCCTGTTAATTCCAATATTTGGGTAATTCATAAGTCTTCTTCTATTATGGTTTTTTTCCCTTTAATTGGCCCTATTTCCCTGCCTACTCACATGTCTGGTAATTTTTCATTGTATGCTGAACAATGGGAAGGCATCAAAAAGTGTCCTTCCCCCAGAGAAGATTATGCCCTTCATTGGTAAGACAGAGCAAGGGACTAATCACCTCATCCAATCAGGGGTTGAGTTAGGCCAGGGCTGGGTCACAGCCTTAGCAACACTCAGTTCACCTGTTGTTTGTCCCTGTTCCCTGGTCATGGTTCTTCCAGGCTTTGGACTGAGCACTTCATGGATCTCTGTGTCCTCTCCCCTGAAAGACTATGGGGATTCAGTTCTTCCCTTCAGAATTTTTTTAGCTTTGCTCTTTAGCCTTCCTGAACAGCTTCAAAACCTGACAACATCTTAAAGGGAGACCTCTCGTTTGCCACAGGGCTCCTCACTTTAGTCAGGTTTGATCTTCCACATACCATACAACTCTGGGAGATGTTCCCCTGACCATTAAAAGTATTTGGCTCAGAATCCCAGATTGCCTTTTTAACTTAGCATTTTCGAGTAAAAAAAATTGGCCACGTGTGGGAAGTTCCTCTTTGCAGATCCTCTAGTTTTCAGTCTGTCACACCAGCCCCACACAACTCACCCTCCTCTCCCCGACCCTGGTTTCTCTTTTCCTCACTAGAGTCCCTCTGTCTGTGTCCAATCCAGTTCTTTGCCTTGGTCTAGAATTAGCAAATATCCCAGGTGCAGAAAATGGCCCAGAAAGGGCTTTTTCCTCTCTGGAATTTTAGTTCATCCAGTCCTTATTGTTTCCACACCTCTCTAACGTCTTTAAAAATGTGATTTTTTTCAATTTACCCATTTTTTTCTAGTTGCATTAGGATCATTAGCCTGCCGAGACCTACTACTACATGTTACCAAGAAATGGAAAAATGATTCCTGTACTTCATTTTTTTAGACACAATTCTTTTTGTATGATACGTTTGTTTTACAATTTTATAAGGGAGAAAAGGGAAAGAACAAGATCGCAGAGTAAGTACCTTATTCAAACTTAGTTATTAAATGGCATAGCAGAAACAGAACCAGTCATCTGACAACAGAGCCTTACTTTCTACCTTTCTTACAACAAGATTCCTGATTTTGATCCTGCCATTTAACTAAGATTGCTTCGGTAGCCATCATCAGGGGTTTGCAGAGGCCCTTAGGGATGTACCTGGTTCTGTCTTTACCTTGAGTCAGCTGAGGGTGGGGGTCAGTAACCCCGGTGAGTTATATATTGGATGGTGCTGGCCCTGCAACTCTCTGCCTTCAAGATTAGGGCTTTAGGGTTTCACTATTTCCTTATCTCTTGCCAAAAATCATAAGCTAGATGCTCTCCACAGGGGCTGACTTAGGAAATCTGGTTTACCACTATGCAAGCATATAAGTCCTGTGATGTTTTTTCATAACTGGAAGAATGAGATAAAGCAGAAACTCACATGCTCTAGGCAAGATCATACATCTCATCTATAAGTCCTGAATTAACAGGTTCTTTAGGGTCTTCTCAAAAAGAGAGAAGTGGAGAAACAGAATGGTTGAATGTTTGAAGTTAAAGTTCTAACTGGGTCTTTTAAGAAATTCTCACTCTTTAGAGACTGAAGCAAGTGAGGTCTCTGCTTCTTTCCAGTACCTGAATTTTGGTCGCTACACAGTTAATGTGCAAGCTGGATGGTGAGCCAGAGAAAGGAAAGGAGCTAAAAATTAGCTAATTTTGCCCTCTGACTTTAATAACTTTTATAAGTGGTTTGTCAGGGCAGGAGCTAAATTATGGCTTGGATAAAATGTGACTTCTATTATCTATGCTTTCTTTCTTCCCTCTTAGCAAGAGAATTTAAGAATTGGCTTTATAGTTTGACCCATTGGATTTGGGTAAAAATATAATGTGATTTCTGTTACTTTTGTAGTTTTATTGCTATCTGAACTTCTAGTAATATTGGCAATATGTATAAAAATTAAAATTACAAACCCCTTACCAGATACACGGTTTGCAAATATTTCCTCCCATTCCATAGGATGCCTTTTTACCCTGTTAATTATTTCCTTTGTTGTGCAGAAACTTATAGTTTGATGTAGTCCCATTTGTTTATTTTTATTTTTGTTGCCTGTGCTTTTGGTGTCATATCCATGAAACCATTGTAAATCCAAGGTCACTAAGCTTTTCTCCTAAGTATTCTTCTAAGAGTTTTAAAGTTTCATGTCTTATATTTAAGTCCTTAATACATATTGAGTTGACTTTTGTGTATGGTGTGAGATAAGGGTTCAATTTCAATTTTTTGCATGTAAATAAGTGTTGGCAAGGATGTGAAGTAATTGGATCCCTTGCATGCTGTTAGTAAGAATGCAAAACAGTGTAGTCACTATGGAAAATAATATGGAGGTTCCTCAAAAAATTAAAAATAGAAATACCATATGATCCAGCAACCCAGAATTTATTCTGGGATTTTATCCAAACCTGGGTATTTATCCAAATATTTGAAATTAGGATCTCAAAGAGATATTAGCACTCCCATGTTCATTGAAACACTATTCACAATAGCCAAGGGGTGGAAACTACCTAAGTGTTCATTGACATATGAATGGATAAAATGTAGCATGTACATGCAATGGAATACTATTCAGCCTTAAAAAAGAAGGAAATTTTGTAATATGCAAAAATATGGATGAACCTTGAGGATATTATGCTAAGTGAAATAAGCCAGTCACAGAAAGACAAAAACTGCATGATTTCACTTATCTGAGGTATCTAAAATAGTAAAATTCACAGAATCAAAGAGTGGAATGGTGTTGCCAGGGGCGGGAGGTGGAAATGGGGATTATTAATCAATGGGCATAAAGTCTCAGTTAAGCAGATGGATACAGTATAGAGAGCTACTGTACAACATTGTATCTAGAGTCAACAATACTGTATTATACATTTTAAAATATGTTAAGAGGATAGAGCTCATCTTAAGTGTTCTTACCACAATAAAATTTTTAAAAATTAAAATCACAAAACATGCCATTTGAGCTAAGAAAGATGTAAAAGGGTGGGGGAAACACACAAAGTAAGGAAAGAAAATATGGTATAGAAACTCAAAATTTGTACAGTGCGAGAAGTGGAAAGAAGGAGGTAGCAGGGCCTGGGCTAATGGGGAAGAAGCAGCATCGAGAGACTTAGGAATGAAAACAGTTCTTAGGAACTAGATGAATGAAAACGAGCAAAATTTGGCCTTTCCAAATTGAGGGGAGAAATAATTCAGTGGAAGGAAACCCTTTCTAAATAACAGGCAAGATTCAATTGAGTAACATTGACGTCATATAGACTATGCATTTCCATAGGAGAGATGCTGTATTTTCTTATCATACTGTAATTTGATTCAACAAATACTTGCTGGACATATGATATGTCAGGCCCTGGGCTGGGTGCTGAGGATCTAGAAACGAAATCACACTCTATGCCCAGAAGGAACTTGTGGATCAGAATAAGATACAGTCAGATCAGTCATGCATACAGTTAAGTGCACACATAGGACGTATGGAGGGTCAAGTCACTCACTCTATAGGTAGGACTTAGAAGAAGGAAAAGGAGAAAGATGTTTGGCACCAGGGACAATATAAGTCAAAGCAGGATAGAGAAGGATTAGATTGAGTTTCTTTCATGCTTTAATATCTTCATTTCATGAGTGCATATTAAATTAGTCTGTTTCTCAATTAAATGTCAATTATTGATCACCATTCAAGGATGAGACCAGCTCTCAGTATCTGGAATCAAAAAGAGCTGAGCTTATTGTTTATTTATGTGTAGGAATGATTAACTGGTCAGAGACACTTCGATTGAACAAACCTGACTAATAATCTCAGGGTTGTGGGCAGGAGTTTATTTTGGATTACTGTTTGTTACACAGGTGGGAGTGGGTTGCTGTCAGAAGTATGGTTTGTGTTCATGATAGAGGCAGGGGTGGGTCAAGCCAGAGGTAGCAGAAAAGTCAGTGGAGCCGGTCAGCTGCTGATTGGCTCCCTTTCAGAGTCTGCAGCTCCATCTGACTGATTGGTTCTAGAAGCACGTTCACTGAAGCAAGCGTGTACATGATTAATCAATCAGGTTGAAAACCACTTCTGATATTGATGTGTTCCCATGGCCATAGAACAGCTAGGCTTTTCCTAGGAGTGTGGAACTTTGATATATTCTCATTCTCCCCTCCTAGTCTCTTATTAACCTAAGCAACAGGAGACATCATTGGGGTTGTCCAGATGCTCTCCGCTATTGTTGATTCTTCTTGAAGATAAGGTTTTACTTGTGGGTCTGCTTTTTAATTTTCTTGTCCATTGGCATGAGTTCGTCCTGCTTCTGTCTTCAAATCATTTGTTGAAACATTTGTTAGGACAGTGGCCGTGTAGACTTAAGACTCTGGAGAAATAAATCAAGCTGTGTGATATACGAGTATAACACCGTATTACAAGAAGGGAGTGGAGGGCACTCTCATGGCACGATCTAGACTTTTCCAGGTCTCATCATCAAAACAAGGCCCAGCAATTCCCTGAGTCTTAATAGTTTGCCTCTTCTTTTTGCATGGATAGAAATCGTTCTCTGTGGTGTTAATCGAGGTACAAAATGAAGTGTCAGCAATAGCACAGACTCTTTTGGGTTAGCAATAGAAAAACCAAAGGAAATGCTAATTTCCATAGCTATTTGGGCAAAGGAATTTTAACTGGTTTGTTTACTATTTTCTTTCTTTTCTTTTTTTTTTTTTAATTTTATTTATTCATTTGACAGAGAGAGACACAGCTAGAAAGGGAACACAAGCAGGAGGAATGGGAGAGGGAGAAGCAGGCTTCCCGCCGAGCAGGGAGCCCGATGCGGGGCTCGATCCCAGGACCCTGGGATCATGACCTGAGCCGAAGGCAGACGCTTAATGACTGAGCCACCCGGGTGCCCCTGTTTACTATTTTCTATATCAGCCAAAGCGAGGGAGAAATTTTCAAGGATCACCTGAGTTGAGCAGCACATGGGGATGGGATTGTTATCCTCAGGAATCTGTCCCACCAGTGTGGGAAGGGTTTTATCCCTTCGGACTCTTTATAAGAAGACACAGCCCCCCAGAGGGTATTGGAGAGTCATACACCTGTTCTAACTAATAGACTGATAGAACAATTAATTGGTCCCGGTCCCGGGTTGGCAAAGAGCCTGGCTCCTACACAGAAAAAAAGAACCTGAGCACTGCAATAGAGATGTGATCAGCTCTACTGGAGCTGCAGGTATATTATCTCTAGGGCTCATGATAAACAGTCACTATTACATCCTGTTAAATAACAAAATTCACCCAAGTAAATCTAAAGATCTAATTGGCTTTATTCAATGATTTGTGAATCAGGCAGCACCCCATGTAGCAAGTGGAGAGGTGCTCCGAGGAGTTGTACAAAATAGACAGAGGGTAGGGACAAGAAAGTTATTAGCAAAAGGAGAGGATTGTTCCAGGCAAGGCTGCTTTCTAGGGGGAAAAGCAAGGTGTCTGATGGTGCAGATGGCCTCATCTTTCCTAGGAGGCTGGAGAGGACCCAGGTGCAGACTAAAGGGCAGGAATTGAAAAATTCCTGACTGACCAGTTAAGACCACATTTCTGGGGGAGGTTGAAACTGCAATTAGGTTATGTCATAAGCACCGGTGTGAGAACTTGGTCTAAATGACACCATTTGGGGCCTGTGTGTATTTTTTGTGGGTTGTTCTTTTTTCTTAACAATCTCGAGAAAATTGTTATCCCCCTCTCTCAGGGCAGGGACATTGTTTTCATTTCTGTATTGTGTCATTGTTGGTGACCTCAGTTTGCCATATCTCCATACCATACTTCAAGTTAGCTGCTCAGGCAATAGTTTAGGAGAGGCAAATTAAAAAGTTAGGATGGTCATCAGCCCTTGGTAAACCAATAAAGAGAAAAAATATGATCAAAAGGTAAAGAATAAAGTTACACAAAGAAGAGCATGACAGTGATTATAGTAGAGGATCTTGTTCTGATGGTCTCTTCAGTCTAAGGATGCCCCATGGAGTGAATGCTTCTGGGGCGGGCTGGGGGTGGGGGCTGTCTGGAGAACCTCAGTTTAAGATCCCCAGTGGCTGTGTGTCCAGTTCTACTGCTTTTTCTAAAGCTCTTTGAAAATGTTCAGCCGATCTACTTTTTTCATTCCTTCGCATTGTAAATATGCACCAGCGACATACTGCATGTTCACACAGCCTGCTTTTCTGTGTAGAGCAGGTACACATTTTCATGTGAGGGACTCTTGGAAAATATTGTCCAGAATGTGTTCTTTCCGTTTGAACTACTGGACACCGTGGCCATGGCTGACCCTCAAGGTTTGATATGAGTTGTCAAGATGTTAGAATATTGGCTTCAGTTCACATCTGTGCTAAGTTTCTGTGGAAATGTCTTTGAAAAGTGTCTCGCCACAGATAATAATAACTTGAATTTAGTTGAAAACAGCTCCTGGGTTTATGGCAAACTAGCCAAGAGCCCTATTTGTCAGATATTGGATAGTTTTTCCTGGAAATCTATCAATTGCCTTCTTAACATAAAAATACAGGAAAAGATACGGCTAGATTGTTTGCCTAAGTGACTCTGCTCTTCACTTAGTTACTTGTTTTATTGTCAGTTTTGCACACTATAGTTGGCTCTTCTGTTGCATAACTTCCTGGAGAGCTTAAAATAATTTAAAGAGTCTATATAAGCCTTATGAGTAAATGACACCCTACTGAAAACCCAGGTATTTAGTACTGGCTGGTTTTCATTTTGGCTGTTTTCTCAGGAGTGTGGCCATTTTCACTGGGACATGCGGGAAGGAGTGGGCCATGGGCTCAGCGGCTGAACCAACTGAAACTCTCTGGGAAGAGACCAGAGGGTGCTGTTGAAAGCCATGCTTTTTTTTTTTTTTAAGATTTTATTTATTTATTTGACAGAGAGAGCGAGAACAGGAACACAAGCAGGGGAAATGGGAGAGGGAGAAGCAGGCTTCCCGCTGAGCAGGGAGCCCAATGCGGGGCTCGATCCCAGGACCCTGGGATCATGACCTGAGCCAAAGGCATATGTTTAACGACTGAGCCACCCAGGCGCCCCGAAACCCATGCATTTTTAAATGCTTTATTTTTTATTTTTATTTATTTATTTTTAAAGATTTATTTATTTGACAGAGACAGACACAGTGACAGAGGGAACTCAAGCAGAGGGGGTGGAAGAGGGAGAAGCAGGCCTTCTGCTGAGCAGGGAGCCCGATGCGGGGCTCCATCCCAGGACCCCGGGATCATGACCTGAGCCGAAGGCAGACGCTTAACGACTGAGCCACCGGGCACCCCTAAATGCTTTATTTTTTAAGAACAATCTTTTGTCATGTGTACTATGAAAGCTTATTATAACAGATAGTTAAGCTACTTTAACCCAAATATATCCTAATCTTCCAAAAAATGTCCTTTAAATAGGCAGCCTAAAAAAATTTAGGGTAATATATCCTATTACTGTGAGAAAATGTTAACTCCTTGTTTTCAAGGTTTAAAATCATATTTTTATGAGTAATAATGTAGGAGATGAATTAAATGCAGACTCCTATTAGTAAAGTTTGGAGAAATATCAAACCTTCTGGCCTCCACCTCTTTAAACCCTAGTCGTGAGCTCTTGTTGAGTGTCTGTATTACAAAAAAAAATGATTTTAAATATGGTACCAGGGGTTCTCTTTGAAAAATAAAAGCCTTTGTGAAATAAACTAGCAAGCATTTTAGATCTCCTACTATTAGTTATGCTTTTGAATTAATTATGCTTGCTTCTGGAATGACAATGGATACTCATAAATATGGATTTCCGGCAAGTGTTATCAAAAAGTCAAATTGTATTCAGACATTGCTTCAGTTTGGTGGGTCAGGAAAATCAAATATAGAAAGTGAGCACCAGCATCTATTTGTGGAAATGTTCAGACCTCTCCCAAACTGGCCCCAGCCTGCCTATGCAGCCTCATCTCCTCCAGTCTCTTCCCTCCCAACCCTGCAAAACCTGAATTCCAGCCACGGGAATGGACAGTCATTTCCTGAACACACCTCCATTCTGTGCCTGTGCTTACTCTGCTTTTAATGCCTCCACCTCTGTTTCGCTAACTCTTACACATCTGGCAAAAAATGCCCTTGGCGGTTGTGTGACCACTGGGTCAGGGTTGATTGCACTGGTTCCCTGCACCAGCTGCTCTGGGTCGGTCATTGCCCTCCTCACCACTTAGGGGAAGAGACCTTGCCTCTTTTCGTGTCCGCCTTCCAAGAGCCCGCCCAGGGTCTGGCTTCTGTGATAGGAGCTTGGTAAATATTGGTTTACTGAACTCACTTCTCTCATCTCTGTAGCCTGTCCTGTTCTTCCACCCCCTAAAAAGCCACAAAAATAATCAGACTTACAGGTATTGTGGGTCATTTTTTAAAGTAGGATTTTTCCTTTCCCTGTCTGGAGAGCCAGCTAACGAGACGTCTTCCCGCCCAGCTGATGTCCCAAACCACTGGTGTCACTTTCTCCAGGAGACCGCTCTGGGCCTCACTGGCTTACTGAAGTGGTCACACTGCAGTCTGCCTCCCAGCTGGAGAGCCACTGTGGGTGACACAGGGAAAGTCACCCCGAAGGTTCCAGTCACTAGAGTAAATGCACTTCAAAGATCTCTTTAGAGGTGAATGATTGTATGAGATGAAAGAAGGGTTATTATAGTAAGGTCTTGCCTTTATCTTTCTTTGGATAAAACTCTAAGCACCTTTTTAAAAGTTAAAGTAAGTATTTCTCGAATTACCTCAGTTGTTTATTAAATGGCATCTCCCTGGCCCTTGCCCTCGGCAAATTCTGAGCTAGGAGGTCTGGAGTGGGACTTAGGAATCTGAATTATAGGAAGCATCCAGGCAGTTCTGGTGTGAGTAATTGTAGGACTACACTTTGAGAAATACAAATAATGGTGAAAACAGTGAAGAGGTGGAGGGATCACATACCCAGAATATTTACTAAGCATGTATCACTTAAGCCAGGCCCCAGGGCCAGCTCTTAGAAGAGATGCAGAGATGAATAAGGCAAACTCCCTTCCCCTGGGCAGCACTGTATAGTCAGGTACCCTAGGAGGAGGGCAAGCTCATTCGGTCAAAGTATCCTGACATTGGGCGCCTGGGTGGTTCAGTCGGTTAAGCGTCTGCCTTTGGCTCAGGTCATGATCCCAGGGTCCTGGGACGGAGCCCTACATCAGGCTCCCTGCTCAGCAGGGAGGCTGCTCCCCCCCTCCCTCTGCCCCTCCCTGCTGCTCATGCTCTCTCTCTCATGCTCGTTCTCTCTCTCAAATAAATAAATAAAATCTTAAAAAAAAAAAAAAAGTATCCTGGCATTCATAAGTTATCAGAGCAGGCTGTTGGGTGTGGTCTGCTTGAATCCCAGAAGTGTTCTGGACTTAGATAGACATTTCTTAAGTTCATGCTGGACCAAAAAAAGCACTATGTTTTTACAATGGCCAAAGACGCCAGACAAAGTATTCTTCATGCCAACTCTCTCTAAGAAAAGGCTTGGATTTAAAGATTCATCAGCTGAGGTGGCTTTGAACTGGAGTGAATGGCTCGTCTTCTTTTTGTTGTGGGTATCCATGAAATGTATTTCCAGTTAATCATATGAAGGATTTTTTAAAAGATTTATTTATGTATTTGAAAGAGAGAAAGAGAGGGAGAGTCAGCAAGAGGAGGGGCAGAGGGAGAGGGAGAGAATCTTAAACAGACACCCTGCTGAGCACAGAGCCCAGGGCTCCATCTCATGACCCTGACATCACGACCAAGAGTCGGACGCTTAACCAACTGAGCCACCCAGTCACCCCCATATGAAGGATTTTAACCTTGATTATCTGGCACTCTCAACAGGGAACCCTGAAAAAGTACTCTAAGAGACTAAAGTTTGCCTATGGCTCCCAAATTGCAACTAGCTATAGTAATTTTTATCATTGGTATCCTGAAAGTTCACGGAGAACTGGCAGTCCCACATTTCATTATGACCATTAGTTAGAAATTCTACTTCATTCAATCCATGTATAATTATAGTGCTATATTACTTATGGTTTCATATTTGCCTTTGGTTTCCCAGTTGACTGTGTCTTAAGGACAACAAAAAAAAGAGAGAATCTTTAACGTGTTATTCTCTGATACCTAGTACAAACACAAAAGGGATATCCAAAATATGCATAAAATTAACTGGAAGTTTAAAGGATTATACATTCTATGCTTTTTGCTATGAAAACAAATAAATTGCTAACAGCCACACCAATAGCAAGGATTTGTTCAAGAAAGTAAATTTTAGGTCTGTTTTCATGAAGCCTGATGTACAGAGTCTTGTACATATCTATGGCATATTATGACAACAGGTCATATTGTTACTCCTGAATCCTTAAGAAAATGTTTAATTACATTTGGAATCTTCCACTCACTAAGGCAGAGATAACATATGTTTTAAAATATCATAAAAGAGTAAGGAATGTGTTATCTTCAACTAGTTCATCCTAATTCATAGATGTAATCATTTTTTTATGACTCTCTTTCTGTACTAGTTCTTGGGTAAATATGGAAATGAGCACAAAATGATGGCTTTCTGCAAATCATTTTGTTTACACTCATGTAATATGCCAAACATTAATAGTTAGTCAATAAATATTATTAAGATCCCTTAGAAAAAAGACATTATACTTAGCAGCTCAGAGAATATAATAATGCATACCTCGCCTTCAAGGATTTATATCCTGTGTGTCTACATTTTTCAGCTGTGGAATATATCTGATGACTAGTTCTCACAAGGCCACTTTAGAGAAGTATTTGCAGAGTGTTGACCTGTGTCCTGTCAGGTTAAGTCCAGCCCAGGTTAAGAGAAGTTACTGATTCTTTAGGCAGGCTAACCTGGGGGAAGAGAGGAGCCCAAAAACAGACTCACACCAACAATTTCTCCCAATACCTGGGCCGAGATTCCTATATCCTTAAGAAGATGACCTTTATAAACTGACAGGAAGTGAGTTTTCAGCTCTCTGGACCCAGGGCTTCCCCATTCTAGAAAACCAGTCATCGCCTTTTGTTCTGACAAAAAAAGTATAAGAAAAAAAGATACCTGGGATGAAGGTGAGGAGCTGATCCATTTATGCATTTAGTTAAATTTTTATTTCTTAACTATCTATAAAAAGTATTGAGGATGCAGATGTGAATTAGACACTATTCTGCCCTCAAGTGACTTACAATCTAATCTAATAGACAAACATAAATAAAGAGCAATATATTTTATAGGAATCTGATTTCTGTTCAAAGGACAGTGGAAGCCCAAAGAAAGGAATGGCCAATTTTGTGTAGAGAGACATAAAAGACTTCTTTTCTTTTAAGATTTTTTATTTTTAAGTAATCTCTACACCCAACGTGGGGCTCTAACTCACAACCCAAGGTTAAGAGTTGCATGCTCTACGGACTGAGCCAGCCAGGCGCCCCTAGACATGAAAGATTTCTTAGTGGTGACTACTGAACTGAGCCTTAAAAGAGAGGTAGGAGTTTATGAAGTGGGGAAGGAGGAGGAGGAGAGACCATTCTAGGCAGAGACCAGCCTAAACAAAGGCCAAGAGCTGAATGGCCTTAACCTGTTTGGGGAACTGCCAGCAGCCCAGCATGCCTGGAGCATAAGGCGGTAGGGTGTGTTGGAGGAAATGTCAAGCTCCAGACAGTGTCTGGATCATGAAAGCTTGTGTATCTTTCAAGGAAGGGATAGACACGAGAAGAGTTGAGGAGGTGCAACCAACAGAATTGGGTGACAGATGAGATACGGAGGGTGCTGAACCAAGTTGGATGGTGGTGATATTCATCTGAGGCTGTGCCCTGTCACCTCTGACCTGTTGCAACATCTCTAGGTCATCCTCTAAGCATGCTCCTACCCACCATTCCCAGGCTCTCCCTTGTTCTCCCCATACCGGCTCAGCCTTCTGACCGGCTGGGCCCCACAGGACAAGCTAGTGAAGAGGAATAGGAAAGGAATGAGGGAAAGACGGGCCCAGGGCTTGAAAGAACTGACAACGTGAGGCCAGACTTGACTCACATAGTGAAATCCACTGATGCCCCAATACCAGGTCAAGACATAAAGCCCAAGGGCCATTCAGAATCAGGTGGGGCAGCAACTTTGTAATTGCAGCTTATTTGGCACCCACGGGCTCAGTGACAGAACTTAACTATTCAGCTGCCTACAATTCCACTTGGAAATGTATTTCTAATTCCAGTGGAAATGTAAGACGTTGCAAACACCTGATTTTGCCTCCAAAATCAAGCAAAATCAAGCTTTAACAAATGGAACTTGATCTTCCTTTTCAACTCTTTTATTTGATTTTCATTGCATTGTGTTTTGAAGAGTGAACACAATGCAGACGGATGACTCTTTTCTTAGCCTGGTGAGAAAAAACTGGCAAAGGGCAGTAAAGGGTTAGCCAGTGAAGAGAATGGCCTTATTATAAATGAGGACTACCAGCCCATGTTCACACAAAATAAGCAGGGCTGGCGTCACCCGGAATTTTGTAAATGGCAGATAAGCATGCTTTCAACCCAGTCCTCAAGGACTTTTTTTTCTGAAAACACCCGAGATGCCTGTGTTAGACTAAGAAAGGGACAAGATCATGTCTTCTAGGGTCTTGGTCTCCACATCGGGAACTCTAAAATGAGAGTAAAAAAACTCAAGAGAGCAGACAACTCCAGTGAGAACAAAATGGTCACAGGCATTATATCAGCAGTGAACAGATTGCATTTGACATGCGAGTCAGAAAGTAGCGCATCCACTCAGATGTGTCGGCCAGCCTCACTCCTGGAGGCCTGGGGCTGCAAAGTCCTTGTCTGGCCTTTAGGACGTCACCTGACAGCTCCTACCTCTCTCAGACGTTCAGGACCAGATGAATTCCTCTAAATCCCGTCCGGGAGCCTTCCTCCCCACCTGAAGGAGGAGGTGAAGGCTTGGCCTGCTTGAATGGCAGCCCTCTGACCTTTTGATTGTCTCTACCCAACCTTGGAAGAAACTTTTAAGAGACATTTGACCATACAGTCAGTAACCATCAACTATAGATCTAGCAAATAGTTAAATTCAGAGAAAGCAAATGTAAGATTTCAGCTACTTCAGTGAACACTGGCTTATTTACCCAATGCTCTAGAACATGCAGGAAAAAGAATTAACTTGACTGAGTACCTGCTACGTGCTAACCACTTTGTTCACAAGCAGTACATGAGAATAAAGAAATTCCAGTAGTAATGCCCTTCTCCCCCATTACAGTTATGTAATAACTTACTCTTTGCCACAACTTATGAAATTGGTATTATTATCCTTCATTTACAGATGAGAAAATTGTGGCCTAGAGAGGTTATATGGACCCCATTAGGAAATGGACACAAGCGTATGAACCAGGATCTGTTTCCAAAAGCCTACCTGCTTTTTTTCTGTGTCACAAGAGAGCCTACGACAGTAAACATATTTACTAAAGCTTGTTTCAAAAGCTTCTTTAGCAATGCAAGTAACTTTGGGAGTTTGCCCAAGCAATTACACAATCCCCTTCCTCTTTTGGATCCAGCCCAGGGAAGAATAGAGTAAGCCTGCCACCTGAAGGCAGCCCAGCAGGCAGAAGCAGGGAGCCAATACCACTGTAGGCCAGGTGCTGCGGACAGGGAGTCCTAGGAGGTCCTCTCACCGGCGCCCTCAGCCAGCTCCCTGACAGGCTTTGCATGTGCGCACCCACAGAAGGGGAAGAATCTATAGCAGCGAAACACAAGAGTGGGTCTTCACCTTTGTAGAAACAAAAACGAGAGGGAGGCATTGTCCTATCATTTTCTCCCTCCTCTGTCCCCCACCACCAAAAAAACCCTAAGGTATATAGTTTGCATTCGAGGTCGATTTGGGCATGACTTGCAAAGATAATTTCTATTCATTGGTCTGTTTTGAATAAAGAAAAGTCAGGCTGAGAGGTTCTGATAGCATACAAACTAAGATATGGAGGTATCTCATTGAAATTCTAAAGATGTACTGATCCCACCCTAGATTTCTCTCATCAAAAGAGTTATCTTGTAGTGCTGCTTCTGACTTATTAATAAAGATCACGCTTGTATTTGATTATTTATCTAATCAGGATTCACCTTCAGTTTAAGCTCATTAGTCTGCTGTCACAGAGTGACACTCTAAGTGTACCTGTTGGTGGGATTACATCCAAGTGAGACGGAGAATGCATTCGGGCGTTAATGGCCAGAAGCCGAGACAATGCCCCGCCAGCCAGGGCACCCTCGAGTAGAGCGTGTGCGCGGTCTGCCAACCAAACAGAAAAGGCACATGTTTCAAAGGGCAGCAGAAGGGCTGGACATTATAATTAAATACACTTAGCAACAGAGAAACAGAAATGGCAAGCGCCCTAATTATTTCAAAAACCAAGAGAATAATACCCATTCTTTGTATGCATTATGTTGGGGAAGCTTTTCTAATGGGCTTTTATTGAAACTTCTAAGTTATGTTCAGGATGCTGGTTGCTCAGCATGCCCCAGCCTGACTCCCACTGACTTGCATTTAACCTGTTTGCTTCCCCTTGTTAATAGGTCTTCTGAAGTGGTTGTAATATCATCCAGCCTAGTAATGTCTCTCCTGGGTCTTGGGGAGCAGGTAACTAAAGCATCTCGTTCTTACCTGATGGGTGGTTGCCAGGTTTAGCTGCTGGTGATAAATCCTCTTCTTTAAGGCTGCCTTGCCCCACAAATCAGAAATTCCCCTTTTTGTTGAACTAAGAAACCTCTACCACACTGAAAGAGAGCCGTGAACAGCAGAGCCGTGCAGTTAACCAAGGCCAGCATGCTCCCCTCCTCGGAAACGCTGCAGCTCACGCTGCATTGGGCTGCACCCACTGGAATGGGCTAAATTATTTATCCAGTTGGATAAGAGAGAAAGCTGCTAAGAGCTTCCTGAGTTGATAGCCTCACTCCCTGGATCCATACTGACAGAGGAAACAGGCTGGGCTCCATCAGCAAAGAGGAAAAAAAAAAAAAAGACTTCCTCCATAGTTCTCTGTCATCACCACTGTTACTTACAGATACCTAATTGGTATCTGTTTTCAGTTACCTGTCACCATGTTGTATACCTATTTATTTGCATATGTGACCCTTTTCCCACTGCATTAATTTCTTAACGGCAGAAAATATGCCTTATTCATCTTCCTAAACTTCTTGTCATTTAGCATGTTGCCTTGATAACATAGGAAACCAGTGAATATCTGTTGAGTGAACCATATCATCCAAAAATGGGAGATGCACTGGGCATTTGGGTTTGGAGCCTTTCTTTGACCCTAAACCTGAAATTTATCAAAGAATGGCCCTTCCCTAATGGGGAAAAGTTCATGCAACCTAAGAAGAGAGGAAGAGACAGGTTTACATTGATGAGGAAGAGAAAGGACGCATCCCTACTGGCAGGTCAGTGAAATCATTGCTAACGATCAACTGAAAGACAGATGTCAGAGTTGAGTTGCGCTCACATGCAAACCTGAAATTCTTATCCTAAAGGGGTTGCTCATGGTGTGAACCGCATTGGATATTGTAGAACACAAAGCCTGCAGTGGAATCCGCTTCATGCATAAGCATAAACAGAACACTCTAAAAAAATGATATCAAACTTGGCTATGGAGTACAGAGCAGACATCACTATTGCTTAGAAATTATCTGAGAAGTAGTACCAGGCAAGACAGAGAAAAGTCAGAGGCCCGTAAATGTGTGATACAGACTGTAAGAGGAAGGGGGTGCTAGCCACAGGGAAATTACAGTTCTTGGTCATCTCATTTCTGTGTACCATTCTCTGTAGGTGGAATTGGCTGTGTAGGTCGAGACAAAGGCCAGGTTCGAAAGTGCCTTGATGTGGTGGAGATCTATAACCCTGAGGGGGACTTCTGGAGAGAGGGCCCACCCATGCCAAGTCCCCTGCTCTCCCTTCGAACCAATTCTACCAATGCAGGAACGGTGGATGGCAAGCTCTATGTCTGCGGGGGATTCCACGGAGCAGGTAAATTGATCCAATTTTAAATGTTTTATAACCTCCCTTGGCATTGACTTTAATACCGCCCCCCTTAATTGACCCTGCCACCAAAGAATAATCCTGAGAGCAGGCTGAGCCCTTGCAAAAGCCCAGCCTTCAGAGTTCAGTGACCCTGAGCAGCTCACCGAAGCTCTGAACTTGGGTTTTCACATCTGCAAAAGGGAGCTGCTACCTCCATGGGCTATTGTACGAGTTAAATGAGATCTAGTTTATAATGTGTCTGGCACTCAATAACTCTTAGCTGAATAAGAGGAGAAGAGAAATGGGAGAAGCAAGTCTAATCCTGATTGCAGGGCCAACAAGAGATGTGAAAACGTGAAGAACAGGCAGAAGTAGAGTCATGACCGGAAGTGTTGGATTTTATCCCTGTCTTTATTGACCAACAGATCCCACCCTCAGAGGACCCACTTATTCCTTCTCCATTACTCCCACTTCAAATAAATTGCTTGAAAGCATTTCTGAAATAATACCTAATGCATATGTTACTACACTTAGTTCCCAAGTATCAAATTGTACCATCTTCGCAATATACAGTATGGATTTATCATTTTTAACATACCAGGGAAATTTTTAAATATGCACAAAGCTAATAAGCAACTCTCTGCAAAGCTTGACTAGTTGCATCAGTAAATAAGGCAGAGTGCAGTTATATTAAAATGACTAACTGTTCAATTCTAGCCTCACTAATAGAAGCACTGGGTCAGTACATATCCATGAAAAGCATGCCTCCAGAGTACTTAAAACTTTGGTAGGGTGCCAGATTCAAATAAAGCTGACACTGCAGCTAAGCCAAGCCTTTTATAAACCCACCTTCATTGTTAATGCACATCGTTATATGGAAGTTAAAGAATGTAGTTATCATTACAAACTAAAAAAAGACAGGAGATAAATGAACCAAATACAATGAGTGGGCCTTATTTGGCTCTTGATTCAGACAAATCCTCTGTAAAAAGATATTTTTCAGATAGTCCAGAAAATTTTAATATGGACTGGAATATTAGAGGATAGTAGGGAATTGTTCATTGTTAGGTTATGATAATAATGGCATTGTGGTTTTGTATAAAGGAGAAAGAAAAAAAGAAGAACGCGAACAATTAGAGATCATTTAGAAGTATTTATGGGTGACAATGATATGCTGTCTGAAATTCACTTTCACCTACTCCAGCAAATGCTTTTTAAAAAGTCAGTGGGGTGAGGGGGTCAAGAGCAGATTTTACAGCATTAGTAAAATGTTGATAATTGTTAAGGTTGGATAATGGATGCATCAGGGCATTATTTCACTACTTTTGTGAATGCTTGAACATTCCCATAATAAAAAGCTTTAATTTTCCTTTCCCGCTCTTTCTTCAGAGGACTTTCCAAAGAGGTTTTTAAAACATTTTTAATATCTTTTATATTAAACATCATGTGGTTGTGTAAAGGAATCTATCATAGTAGCAAGAAACCTGGCTCAGGAAGGAGATCTGATAAGTGCCCCCTGGTTCATGCTCTGGGTATAAGGAGGGACACGAGGAGTCAGGAGAGAGATCCCAGCTGCTGGACCCACACACCTGCCAGGGCTCTCCCCCAGCTGCGATCACACACCTCCTCTCCATCCTCTGGCTTTTGGCTTTCTCTTGACCAGAAAAGAAGAACAGATAATTATAAAAGGTAGCCTCAGGACATCCAGAGGGATGGGTGGTAATTAGTGTCTAAGGACCTGGAAGATATTCTGTTTTGTCTTGTGTCTTACCTTTCCTTGTATAATAATGAGTTAGAGAACTGATATCCTCCAGCATTTCAAACAGTCTACATTCATACCACGAGACAACCTCTTCTCTTGATACTGTGGTGGCCTAATGATGCTTTCAGCCAGAGGGAAAGGGATTTACCAGATGAGCTCTCAAAGTCCATTTTAATTATTTGGTTCTAACATGGTGGATTTTCTGGGATTAGCTGAATGAATCATCACTGGGGTTTTATGAAAAATAGAGCAATTGTATAATAGAATGCCTGTTATGACCCAGCAACCTCAGCATCAGACCTAAAAACAGGCACTGAATTTTCTCTCCTTGTGTGACACAAACCTAGTCATCCCATTTATGTAGTCAGGAAACCACAATCAAGAAATTAATCTCTTATAATCTATTTAGTTAATTCAGTAAAAATTTGGTGATTGAAACATAACTTTTGATAAGCATTTGGGATGCCATCAAGATGTCCAAAATGGGACAGACAGATACGTAAACATGTAATAAATATAATAATTTGGTTTTGGTTAAAATACTAGTTTGAACACCTCTATTTTCTCCCCAAACCCTACTAAAATGATAGTAAAAGGAATAAACCCAGTTGGACAAAGGAAAGAAGAGGGAGGGCAACAGCAATCAAATTTTGGAAGCTGGAGGGCAGATGAATGAGTAGTAATTAACCAGACCTTAGAAAGTTCGATCCTGAACTGGCCACAGGAAAAGCAAACAAATAAACAAACAAAACCCCCAGATTTGTAGCACAGAACCCCAGGCAGCCTCAGGAACTGGCAACAGCAGGAACCTCTGGAGGAGGGAATGAAGGTGATGCTGGGTGAAAGAAAGCAAGACCTGAATCTCCTGCCCCACTCTCACTAGGGACGCAGAGCCCCTCCTCCACCCTAGTGGAGACCGAAGCTGAGGCCAGGAGTGGAAGTCAGGCGCTCAGTATTAAAGCAGGCAGAGTAAGTGAACAACTGCACACAGATCCCCCCTTTCTTCCTTCCCTGGCTCCCAGAATGTGGGCAACCATACCCTCCAGGCAGGGGACTGGAAGACTCGTCTCTGGGGACCTGGCCAGCCCTGAAATAAGGCAAAGCCAAATCACCCCATGGAGAACCTCACAGAGAAATCTTCCATGGCATCCAACTCTTAAAGATGAGCAAACCGCTGGAGACTATCAGAGATTTGAGGAAAGTATGTCTATCAGAGACAAAAGTCAAAGTAAAGAAAAGTAACTTGGATGAAACAGAAACTATAACAGGAGAAGTAGCCTCAGGGACATAAGAAAACATTGCATCAATGGAAGAAGAAAAGTATATTTAAAGGACTTTTTGGAAATTAAAAATATGGTAGTAGAAATTAAATATACAATAGGAAATCTGGAGTGGGAGGAACTTCTCAGAAAGCAGAGTGAAAAGCAATTCGATGGAAAGTGAGAGAGAAAACAAGTCCAAAAGGTCCAACATTTGAATAAGAGGAGTTCCAGTAAAGAAGAGCAGAGAAAATGGGGAGGAATAAATCATCTGTGAAATAAATTAAGAAATTTTCCCAGAACTGAAGTCACCAGATTGCAAGGATACACCATGTGAAAGATACACAGTGGATGAAAGCAAACTCAAACTGAAGCACATCCCTGTGACACTACAAAACATTGGGGACAAATAAAAGATCCCAAAAGCTTCCAGAGAGAGAGGAAAAAAAGTTTCATAAAGTGTCAAGAATCAGAATGACATCTGATTCTGAACCATGACCTTGGAAGCTAGAAGAAAATGAAACAAATGCCTTCAAAGATTCTAGGGGGAAATTATTTTCCACCTGCACTTTTATACCAACTGAACTATTCATTAAGCACAAGGGCACAAATTCAGCCAAGCAATGTCTCAAACATGTATCTCCTCTGTGCCCTTTTATTAAAAGGATGTGATTCACCAAAAATGGACATATAAACCAAAAAAGAGTTGACATGGGATCCAGGAAACAGGATCAAATACAATAGAGAGGAAGAAATTCCAGGAAGATGTTGGGCGGACAGGGGGGGACCTGTGAATGGCCACCGGCATGGCAGGCCTGAAGAGCAACCACACAGAATGGAGCAGCTCAAACGGCTCTGTGGGAGGAGACCTCCACCAGAGAAAACTGATCAAATCGTAATGTTTTGAAAGATCTAGACATTTAGACGTTTGGAGAAGAGCAATGAAAACTAACAAAATCAAACAATTGACTTTGCACAGGAAAGGAAAAGTACAGCACACGGCTCATCTGTGAATAGCTTTTATAAGAATAACATCTAATAATATAAATATTAAATCTTGAGCTGACCAAAAGGACACCTTAACTATCCTGGAAAAATGAGAAACCAGAAAGTAGGCAGACGTGGGGATGTGAAAGAAAGGTGAAACCACATTTTCCACAGTGGACGCCAAGAGTCAATACCTTCATCTGAGAAATCAAGAAGTGGCAGTAGTATAAGAAATGCTATTTACAGACCCAGTGCTCAATGCCAGAAGACCCAGCCAGAGTTGATAGAGGAGCAGTAAATGGGGAGGAGGGGAGGAGATGACTGTTTTTAAGGAATACGTCTTGTAAAGCTGTTTGACTCTTTACATCATGTGCATGTACAACTGATAAGACAAAAACTAAATTTAAAATGTATAAATAATAGTACATATAATGGAGGAATAACGGGGGGGTGTGAAGGAAAATATTAACAAGTACATCTGTTGGGAGATAATTCTCTGTGAGTCTCAGGCATGTCTTCTGAGCAGAAACACTGTCTTTGTGCTGGACTATCTTTTTAAGCAGGTTTGTATAGCATACAGCCCAGAAGACAGAAACGGTGTCTCCCTCCATGGTAAAAGGCAGGCATGCTTACTGGCCATTATAAAAGATTTGGGGTCCTGAGGCCCCTGGGTGGCTCAGTCGCTTAGGCACCTGACTTTTGATTTTGGCTTGGGTCATGATCTCAGGGTCGTGGGATCGAGCCCCTCACCAGGCTCCGTGCTCAGTGGGGAGTCTGCTGTCTCCCTCTCCCTGTACCTCTGCCCCTCCCTCCAAATAAATAATTAATTAATCTTAAAAAAAAAGATTCGGGGCCCCTCAGCTCAGGGTTCCTCTCCTATAATGCAGTGCACTGACAGTCCAGGTATCACCTGTCAGTCTTCATGTTGCCCTGGGGGAACTGGGTCTCAAATAGCTAATGCTGACACCCTGCTACTGCTCTTGCTGTGAGTGACATTGTCCTTCACCTCAGACCTAGGAGTTTCACAGCATCTCTCAGTGTCCACAAAACTGTAACAAGCTAACATGTAAAATCTCAGACTCTGCACAGTTCTTGACAGAGTCCTGGGACTCACCAGGGCAGACTGGGGTGGGGAGGGACAAAAACAAAAACCAAACCTCTTTCTCCACCTCCAACAGAGTGAGGAAGCCAAGATTATGGTTCAAAAACTTCAGAGCTCATTAACACCAATCCTTCACAAACTTACAAAATATAGAAGAGGAGAGAACACTTTCCAATTCATTCTGATACTAAAACTAGACAAAGACATTGCAAGACAACTAGAGGTCAATATCCTTTATGAATAAGGATGCAGAAATCCTCCACAAAATACAAGCATACTGAATCCAGCAACATACCAAAAAAATTATACGCCATGCCAAGCAGGATTTATCCCAAGAATGCAAAGTGGGTTCACCATATGAAAATTAACCAGTGCAAGACACCGTATTTGTAGAATGAAGGACAAAAAACAGGTCAATCATTTCAATACATGCAGAAAAAGAATTTGTCAGAATCCAACACCTTCCATGATAGTAACACCCAGCAAACTAGAAATAGAAGGGAATTTCCACAACGTGGTAAGGGGCATCTGTGAGAACCTCACAGTTAACATCAAACTTAGTGGTCAAGAACTGAAATCTTTCTTCCTAAAATCGGGAAAAAGACAAGAATGTCTATTTTTGCCACTTCTAGTCAACATTATACTGGAGGTTCCAATGAGGGCAATTAGGAAAGAAAAATAAATAAAAGGCATCCAGATCAGAAAAGACTAAATAATTGCATATGGCATGATCTTTTATTTAGAAAAATTCTAAAGAATCCAAACACCAAAAAAGCTTTTAGAGCTAATAAATGAATTCAGCAAGGTTGCAGGATGCAAGATCAATATACAAAAAACAATTGTATTTCTATACACTCACAATGAACAATCTGAAAATGAAATTAAGAAAACAATTCCATTTATAATAGTATCAAAAAGAATAAAATACTTAGGAATAAACGTGACCTAAGCAGGACTTACACACTGAAAACTGCAAAACATCATGAAAAGAAATTGAAAACCTACATGAAATGTAAGATATTGCACAGAAAAATTGACAAGCTGACCTAAAATTTATGTGGAAATGCAAGAGACCTAAGAATATGCAAAAGTCTTGAAAAAGAACAAAATTAGAACACTCACACTTCCTAATTTCAAAACTTACTTCAAAGCTATAATAATCAAGACTGTGCAGTACCAGCACAATAACAGACATAGAGATCAGTGGAATACACTTGACATTCCAGGGTGGTACAAGGGTGCCAAGACAATTCAATGAGGAAAGGATCTCTTTTTCAACAAATGGTGCAGGAATAATTGGATATCCACACGCAAGTGAATGAAGTTGGACTCCTACCTCACCCATGGACAAAAATGAACTCGAAGTAGATCCCCAATCTAAACATAAGAGCTTAAACTGTAAAACTCTTAGAAGAAAACATAGGCATAAATCTTTATGATCCTGAATTAGGCAGTGGTTTCTTAGATACACCTGAGCACAAACAAAAAAGAAAAAGTAGGGATATTGTACACTGAAGTTAAAAACCTTTGTACTTCAAAGGGCACCATCAAGAAAATGAAAAGAACCCATAGGATGAGAGAAAATATTTGCAAACCCCGTATCGGATAAGAGACTTATATCTAGGATATATTAAGAACTCTTACAATTCAGTCATAAAAAAGAAAAATAACCCATTTTTTTAAGTTGACAAAGGACCTGAACAGACATTTCTCCAGTTATAAACAAATGGCCAGTGCTCAGCATCATTAGCCATCAGGGAAATGCAAATCAAAACCATAAAGAGATAACACTTTACCACCACTGGGATGGCTATAATAAAGAAAATAAGTAACAAATGTTGACAAGGGTTGGAAAAACTGGAACCCTCATGCATTGCTGGTGAAAATGTAAAATGGGGCCGTTGCTTTATAAAACTGTCCGGCAGCTCCTCAAAAGGTTAAACGTAGAGTTGTCACGGGACCCAGCAATTCCACTCCTAGTTATAGACCCAAGAGAATTGAAAATACATGTCCACACAAACACCTGTACATGAATGTTCACAGCAGCAGTGTTTTTAACAGCCTGAAAGTAGAAACAACCCAAATCTCTATCAACTAATGAATGCACAAAGGAAATATGGTACATTCATACAGTGGAATATTATTTGGCAATAAAAAGGAATGGCGTACTGACACAAACTACCACGTAAATGAATCTTGAAAACATTATGCTGAGTAAAAGAAGCCTATCACAAAAGACCTTGTATGATTCCATTTATATGAAATGTGCAGAAAAGGCAGATGCATAGAGATAGAAAGTAGATTTGTGGTTGTCAGGGAGAATCAGGAACAAGAAATAACTGCTAATGGGTACAGGGTACAGGGTTGCTTTATAAGGAGAAAGGTTTTGAAATTAGATGGTGGTGATGGTGGCACAGCTCTGTGAATATACTAAAACACGTGGAATTGTACGTTTTTTAAAAGATTAATTTTATGGTACGTAGATTATATCTCAATAAAGCTGTTATTAAGGGAAAAGGAGCTCTTCCCCTTTCTTTCCCCCCTCAAAGTAATTCAGCTTTGGTGTTTGACGCTAAAGCGGAGAATTAGCTGAACTGCGCACAGGGAGAGTGCATGGAGGCGAGTTCTTGGCTTCGCAGAGGCAGAAATGGCTCCATCTAGGAACAGAAATGTAGGTTTCTAGAGACAAGGAGAGACAGTGGTGGCAGGTGACACCTAGTGGCAGGAACCTATTTCCTGCTCATTGAATCCTCCAGGAGGAGAGGAGAACATAGTGACCTAAGAGCTTGCAAGACCCCTGTGTCAAGGCTTGACACACAGAAATCTTGCCTTTCGAGGGACCGCGTGAGCCTGGAGAGCAGACATCTCGGTGACAGCTGTAATGAACTGAACACCAAAGACCCACTCCTGTGTTTTCTAGCTCCAGTGAGCCCCCAGGATTCTTGGATATCCCGCGAGGAGTGGCTGCTCCCAGAGGGCTCAGCTGCCTTCCCTCTGACAAAGCCCCCACTCTGGCTCTCGTCCCAACTACTGGCTCTTTGAGACTCAGCTTTCTTCCAGCCTCTGGTTTTAGCGTGTTTCCCCCTAAATCTCTGGTGCAGGATCCCCTCACCTCCTACCCCTGCAGCAGCCAGTTGGCACACGTGCATATTTGCAATCTGTAGCTATTCTCCCATTCCTTTCAAGGTAACACGGGACCTCCTTGAGCAAGCTGAGGGAGCCCACTGGTTCTCCATTTCAGCACTACCTGGCTACCCAAGCAGGCGGGGCTCTGGGCAGAGAGACACCCCCCCCCCCCGGGGTCCAGCCCTAAGTCCCTTCTGCTTTCAGTCCCCCCTAACGCATCTGACACATGTTCACCATCTTCCTTGGATAATTCCAGGGGACCCAGGAATCTGTCATTCCTCTACCGAGAACCGGAGAATCTCTCTGCCTCCCTTATCCCCAGCAAGAATTCCTCTCAAAGCCCCTCTCTGTCTTCTCTCATTCAGCGTGGGGCCCAGTCCTAAAGGTAGAGAGGCTGCAGAGAACAAACCTGAGTTATCAAAAAGAGAAAACACACTGGGAAGTATTTCAAAAAATTAATTACCTCACTAACAAATGTAGAATCAAATGGACAGCTAACAGTTACCTGGTGTTGACTCTGCTAGGAGCTGTCCTGAGCACTTTGCATATGTTAATTTATTTAATTCTCACAGGAGCCTGTGAGGTAGGTATTCTAATTACCCTTACAGACTACAGCAGAAACGGAAGCCACCTAAAAGAGGTCACACAGAGGGTAAATGTTGAATCTGGGATTCAAAATCCAGATCGTCGGGCCCCAAAGTCTGTATTTTTTAACCAGGAGGCTAAGTTGTCTCTCTGTGCCAGACAAATTAAATCAGAATATTTGGGTATGGGGCCTGGGCATCAGTATTTTTTCAAAGCTCTTCAGATTCTTCTAATTTGCAGTCAGGATTGAGAACCACTGATGTCCGTTGTTCATTCATTCAACAAAGCTTTATTGAATGACCTCTAGGTAAGCTTTGTTGAATGACTTGTAGGTAATAAGCCTATGTTAAGCCCTGGAGAACAAATATATGCAGTCCCAGCCCTGAAGGAGTGAAGTGAGGGCAAAAGTGAAAGTTGCTACATTAGTGGAATAATGCTTTCAGCCAGAGGCTTAGAAGGTAGCTGTGCTCCTTAGAGAAACAGCTGATTCCAGGTTTGAAGCACAAAAACTATGAGGTGAGCTTAGGATATCTTGTAATACCAGAAAGCAAGCGAGCTCTCAAAGACTTAAGGGAGGGGGCGCCTGGGTGGCTCAGCTGGTTAAGCGACTGCCTTCGGCTCAGGTCATGATCCTGGAGTCCCGGGACCGAGTCCCGCATCGGGCTCCCTGCTTGGCAGGGAGTCTGCTTCGTCCTCTGACCCTATCCCCTCTCCTGCTCTCTCTCTCAAATAAATAAATAAAATCTTAAAAAAAAAAAAAGACTTAAGGGAGTCATATCAAAAGACAGAGAAGCCAGCCTAAAAGGGCAGTCAGTGACCAAATTTGGAATAATTTAAACATCAAAAATCATTATTGACTGTAATTGATTGAATATATAATAAATGTAGAAGGCATGCATTATATATTATAATAGTTATATTAAAATAAGCTAGAGAAAACAAAATGTTGTTAAAATCATAAGGAGGAAATCTATTTACAGTACTCCACTGTATTTGTTGAAACAAATCTGCATATAAGCAGACCCATGCAATTCAAACCCATGTCGTTCAAGGATCAGCTGTATTTTCTTTCTGTATAATATGATAGGAAGGACTCTTGCCCACCTACCACCACCAAAATGATTAACTTGTGTCTAATCAAGCCTCTAGATTTCCAATTTATAGGGAATACAAGGGAGAGGAACAAGTTAAATGACCCTATGAGGAAACAGATTCAGAATGTGGACATTCAAACAAGAAAGCTGGCCCCAGACCCAGAAAAGTTAATTAGTGTTATGGGGAAAAAAAAAAAAAAATGGTGCCATTCTAAATGAAAAGAGATCAGAGGGACATAAAAACCAAATATAACATGTGAGTGTTTATTGGATTCTGACTGAAAAGAACAGTCATGTAAGGGCATTTTTGGGACAACTGGGGAAATCAGAACATGGACAGGATGTTATTTAATGTGATGGAATTAATGTTTTTTCTTAGGTATGATAATGGTACTGTAATTATATAAATAAATATCTTTATTCTTAGAAGAGGCATGGTGAGTATTTAAGGGTGAAGTATCATGTCTGCAACTAATTTTTAAGGGTTGCAGAAAAAGAAAATGGGTGTTCATGTGTACACATGAGGGAGGCAGTAAAAATACAGAAACACGTTAACTATTATTGAATCTAGATATAAAGTCTTCAGGTATTCACTGTACTCTGCTTTCGACTGTTTCAAATTTCTCAAAATAAAAAGTCGAGAAAGAAACAAAAAACTTTGGTGGCAACTACACAATCGATTTCTGCATTATCCTAGGACTATCGGCCACAGAGAGAAATACAGTATAATTAAATTTGTCTGTTTTACCACTGTTATTTCAGTCCTCCCTAGAGAAATTGTACTAAAATTGTAATATCCCGAAGGAGAGTTGCTCCTTTTGTTTTTTATATGTCATATATATCGTTTGTATTTCCAGAAAGAATGGAGACAATTTAAAGAATAAGCATAGGTGCAACGAAACTAAAAACATGCTTAGTAATAAGTGGACGGGGTAAGTTTATCAGAAAACCTAAGCTAAGAAAAATTTCCAGAATTTAGCTCAGCTTGCTGGCCACCAAGGCAAAGGAGGAAAAATGATGGGTTCTAAAGCTCCTGTTGAGGGAGGCATACAAATGTCTCCTTCCATTGCTTCTCATCCCAAGTCTGCCTTAGCCTTTTCTCACTTCCATCTGTGTTCTTCCCAGAGACCTTCCACAGCACAGGGCACGATGGTGCAACAGCCATCAATTCACCCTGCTCTGCCACTCCGGTCACCCAGCACTGTTCTCTAGACACTAGAGCAATGGTTCATGTGCAGCGGGTCCGGAAGGTAATATCCTCCAACAGGTGGGACCTCCCGTCACTGGAGAGAGGCTAACATGCCATCCTGAAATCCTGTGGCCTCACTGCATCCGTTCCTGTCCTAACTGCTAAGGGACTAACTCGCTGTTCCACACCAGCTTTTCCCTCCACACCAACTGGCCTCATTTTCCAACTAAGTTTCCAATAAATAAAAGTAACCATCTGCTTAAGGTGGGGCTCCTCCAAAAACAGGCCTGAGACAGGATTTGAGTTTACATAGTTCTGGGAGGCATTGAGAGAGGGGAAGAGAGTGAGACAAGAAAGGAACGGGGCCACAAGGAAGAATTAACAGGGAGGTTACCGCCGTGGGCCACTGGCACTCAATCCCGTTGGAAAACTCAGAGACTGTGGATCAGCCTCTGGGTTGTTCCCTATGGTGGGGAATCTGAGGTATTTATCCTGAGATTGACTCCTTGGCACTCCCGACTTGCCCCACTTGAGCTGGGAGAAAATCCTCAGGCAAAGAGTAGCAGGTGGATGTAATCAACATGTTCTGGAACAAACATCACAGAGAGGATATGGCTGACAGCTGATCTGTCAGTGATCTCACTGACAGTGTCTTCTACACCATCCCAACCACCCACCTTTAAACAAAGAGGGTTTATTACTTCTAAGTAAAAAGATGTATCTGAACAGATTCGGCCTCTGGTGGTTTTCGCCGACTGTCACTCTGTTCATCTTGCATGAGTTTCTTCTTACCATGTAATCACTGGTTTTGCATTCTTTTTTCTAGAAAGCATCCAAGAATAGGAACGCAGCCTCAGTGTTTTGTGCTGAGCTGGCATACAGATCTATATATGTTTTATAAGTTTTTGCAAACTTGAAAGACTGACATTGATTCATAAGCATGACATACGATTTTCTCTCCAATCTCCAAGCTGGGAAAGGCTGGGCAAGTCTGCTATCGGATGGACTGCAGGCAGCAGAAAAGGCCTGGGATCCTGCAACATTGACATCACAATGGCCACGACGAAACCAAAATTAGGGAACTCTGTTCTTTAATAATTTCAAGCTTACAGAAAATCACAAAAATAAAAACAGCATAATCAATGCACAGATTCACCTATTGCTAACACGTTGCCCCTTTTGCTTTATTTAGCATTTGCTTAGTCACTGAATCCATCTGGCCGTAGGTATGTATATATTCATACATGCAGACAGGTACGGAACTTTGTTCTCTTCATATTCTATTCATATGCCCTTTACCCCTAAATACTGGAGTGTGTGGAATAAAAAAATATTCTCTTACATAACCACAGTGTAACTAATAATTTTAGGAATTTTAACATTGATTCATACTTTTATTTATTCTACTCTTAGTATTCTAATTTTGTCAATTGACCTAAAAATGTCCTTTACAGCATTTTTTCCTCTCCACACCCATCTACCATCAGGTATTGCATTTTGTCGATATGCCTCTTCAGTTTCCTTAAATCTGAAATATTTCTACATACATTTTTTGCCTTTTATAACATTGACATTTTAAAATAATACAATCTTCCCCCTTTTTAAATAAGATATTCCTCTTCTGAGATCCAGTTGATGATTCCTTGTGATAAAACCCAGGTTATGCATTTCTGGCTAGAATATTACATCCCTGCTATGTCCTTCTCAGGGCATGACATCTAGAGGCAAATCAAGTCCATTGCCCCTCACTGGCAATGTTATTTTTATTTACCTGGTCAAGATACTGTCTAACTTCACCACTGTAGAGTTAACTATATTTTCCTCACAACTAATAGGCAGTGTGTGAGGAGATGCTTTAAAAATATGCATTTTAATTTTTTCACTTAACAATATCTCCCAGAAATCATTCTATATCAGATAATAGAGATCATCTTTGCTCATTTTTATAGCTGGATAGTGTTCCATTGAGTATATGTATCATAGAAACTTTGTTCTTTATTTTTTTGCTAAGGTAACTCCTTAGTTAAAACTAAAGCTAGGGCCATCTCCCTGATTTTAACAAGAGACTGTAAACTGGGTTCCAGTCAAGATGGAGTAAGCACCTGTCACCCTGTCTCTCCCACTGAATGCAAGCAATGCCCCTGGGCAGAATGCATGGAGCAGCTACCTGAGAACTCTGAAACTAAATGGTCATGGGCAGATTGGGGAGGAAAACCAGAACTTGTGGTAGCAACAAATCAATGACAAGTTCCCCCATTTGTTTCCCTTGGTACCCACTGGCTGAGACTCAAAGGCAGCCTGAAACCCAGAACTTTGCACCAAGTGTGGATAGAAAGAGCTCTAAAAGAAGCCCTCTACTTCTGTTTCAAGGAACAAGAAAGAGGACCGCATGGGTCAGAGAAAGTGGGGGATATTGTCTTCTTCATTTTCCATTCTCTCCCACCCCAGCCCTCAGGCAATGCAGGTGGTGACTGACAGCAGCAGAGGCTGGGCTGGTACCCTTCTCTCTCGACCAGGGGAACTTAGGTCCCAAGAGTGTGAGGAAAGACCTCATTGCCTTTCTCTCTCAATCTACTGGCCCTTAGACCTGGAAGCAAACACATTTGAGGAAAGTGTGCAGCAGCGTGGGGAATCTAAAGTCCCAGCTTTTTAGCCAGAAGACCAGGAAGGGGAACAAGGGAATTCCTAGTGGCAAAAAAAGTGTCAGGAAGATTGCAGATAGAAGCGAGCTCAAGAAAACGATCCCATAGCTTTTGGCTCAGAGAAAGCGAAGGTGAAACTGTCTTCATTCGCCCCAAATCCAGGTTCATCTGACACCAGCCACCTCCACCATGCCACCTAAGTTCGACCCCAAGGAGATCAAAGTCATATACCTGAGGTGCATGAGTGGGGCAGTCATGCCACATCTGCCCTGACCCCAAAGATCAGCGCCCTGGGTCTGTCCCCAAAAAAGGTTGGTGATGACATCTCCAAGGCAGCCGGTCATTGGAAGGGTCTAAGGATTACCGTGAAACTGACCATTCAGAACAGACAGACCCAGATTGAAGTGGTACCTTCTGCCTCTGCCCTGATTGTCAAAGCCCTTAAGGAACCACCAAGAGACAGAAAGCAGAAAAACATTAAGCACAGCGGAAATACCACTTTTGATGAGATTGTCAACATTGCCTGACAGATGCAGCACCAAGCTTTAGCCACTAAAGCCATTTAGCTTTAGCCAGTTTCCATCTCTGTAACCACTGAAGAGATCCTGGGGACTGCCCACTCTGGGCTTCAATGTTGATGGCCGCCACCCTCATGATATCATAGATGACATCAATATGGTGCAGTGGAATGCTAGTTAGTTAGAACTACAAAGGAAAATATTTCAATAAAGGATCATTTGACAAGCAAAAAAAAAAAAAAATAGATCCCATAAAGTTGGTTATGAGTTCCTGGGCTCATGCCCCACCTGCACATGGATGATTTAGCCCTAAATGGTATACGAAAGTCTTTGAGAACTGATCTGAATAGTAATCAGTGCTCAGTCCCTCCCTGGCCACTGCTTAACACACACGTGGAGAGAGCCCAATGACATTGCAAGGGCTTTGAAAACTGAGCAGACATTGAGGGCACAGCCCACAAAAGGTAGGTGGGAACTGAAGTTGTACCTCACTGGAGCAGTTTTCTGCTTAAAAAAAAAAAAAATCAATATTTTTTTAAATAGGATTTTTTTTTTAAAGATTTATTTATTTATTTGAGAGAGCGAGAATGAGAGAGAGTACATGAGAGGGGGGAGGGTCAGAGGGAGAAGCAGGCTCCTCGCTGAGCAGGGAGCCCGACGCGGGACTCGATCCCGAGACTCCAGGATCATGACCTGAGCCGAAGGCAGTCGCTCAACCAACTGAGCCACCCAGGCGCCCTTAAATAGGATTTAAGCAAGACCCAGAATCGTAATATTCACAATGCCTATATGTAATTCAAAATTACTTGACATACCAAGAACCCAGAAAATAGCAACATCTCGCAAGGGAGAAGACAAGACAACGTGCCAACTCTGAGATGGCATGGATTTTGAAATAACTAAGCAGACACTTTAAAGCAGCTTTTATATTGGGGCTCCAAGAAGTGACTACTTTTGAAAGGTATGAAAAGGTAGAAAGTCTCAGTAGAGAAATGGAAGTCATTAAAAAAAAAAAGAACCAAATGGAAATTTTGGAACTGAAAAACAAAATAATAAATAGATTACTGAATGGGCTCAATATCACAATGGAGATGACAGGAAAGAGTGAAAAGTGAGTGCATTTGAAGATGATAAGTCAAATTATCCCATCGGAATAACAAAGAGAAAAAAATTGGGAAAAAAAAGTGAAGAGCCTTGGGGACCTATGAGGCAATACTAAGAGGTCTAATAGTCATGTCATGATCCCAGAAGGAAAGGAGAAGGAACGTGGGTGAAGAAAAAATATTTAAAGGAATAATGGCTGAAAACTTGCCAGATTTGGCTAATGAAATACACTGACAGATTCAAGAAACTCAACAAACTGAAATAAGTCAATCAGAGGAAGACAATTATCTATGATCTCACTCATGTGGAATTTAAGAAACAAAACAGAGGATCATAAGGGAAGGGAGGGAAAAATAAAACAAGATGAAATCAGAGAGGGAGACAAATCATAAGAGACTCTTAATCATATGAAACAAACAGGGTTGCTGGATGGGGGAGTGGGGAATTGGGTAACTGGGTGAGGGACATTAAGAAGGGCATTTGATGTAATGAATACTGGGTGTTATATAAGACTGATGAATCACTGAACTCTACCTCTGAAGCTAATAATACATTATATGTTAATTAATTGAATTTAAATTTAAAAAAGAAACTCAGCAAACTAAAAACAGGATAAACTTGAAAAAACCACACCCAGACACATTATAACCAAACTTCTTTTTTTTTTTTTAAAGATTTTATTTACTTAAGAGAGAGAGAATGAGAGAGACCACACGAGAGGGGGGAGGGTCAGAGGGAGAAGCAGACTCCCTGCCGAGCAGGGAGCCCGATGCGGGACTCGATGAGGGACTCGATCCAGGGACTCCAGGATCATGACCTGAGCCGAAGGCAGTTGCTTAACCAACTGAGCCACCCAGGTGCCCTATAACCAAACTTCTAAAAACTAAAGATAAGGAAAAGATCTTGAAGAAGCCAGAGAAGAACAACAGATAACATATGAAGGGAAAGTATTAAAAAGAGTGTGGATTTCTCCAGCTAGGTCAGAAGGCATGGAACAAAATTTTTAACCGCTGAAAAAAAAAAAATTATCTGGAATTGTATATGCAGCAAAAATATCCTTCAGGAATGAGGGCAAAATTAAGATAAGACATTCTCTGATGGAGAAGAACTAAGAGATTTATGGCCAACAGACCTGCCAACAGAAAGTGAAAATTCCTCAGATCAAAGGCAAATGATACAGAGAAAGTTGGAGCCTCGGGAATCAAGGAAGAGAAACAGAAATGGTAAATACCTGGATAAATATAATGGACTACTCTTCTCCTCTTCAGTTCTTCAGAATATATTTGACAGTTGACGGCAGAAATTTTAACATGTCTGACAGTGTTGTTTTTTTTAACATGTCTGACAGTGTTTAACATGTCTGACAGTTAACATACAGTATTATATTAGTTTCAGGTATACAGTATAGTCATTCAACACTTCCATACATCACCTGGTGCTCATCACAGCAAGTACATTCCTCATCACAAGTGCAATCCCCATCACCTATTTCATCCATCCCCCAACCCATCTTCTTTCTGGTAACCATCATAGTTAAGGGTCTGTTTCTTGATCTCTTTGCCTCTATCTCTCTCTCTCTCCCCTTTGCTTGTTTGTTTCTTAAATTCCACATATGAGTGAAATCATATGGTGTTTGTCTTTCTCTGACTTATTTCACTTAGCATAATACTCTCTAGCTCCATCCACATCATTGCAATGGCAAGATTTTGTTCTTTTTTATGGCTAAGTAACATTCCATTATCGATCAATCACTTGATAGGTAGATAGATATAGCTTCCATCAGCTGATGAACACTTGGGCTGCTTCCATATCTTGGCTATTGTAAATAAGGCTGCTATAAACATAAGGATGCATGTATCCCTTTGGATTAGTGTTCTTGTATTCTTTGGGTAAATACCCAGTAGTGTGATTACTGGATCATAACTATTTTTAACTTTTTGAGGGACCTCCATACTGTTTTCCACAGTGGCTGCACCACTTGGTATTCCCACCAACAAAGCACAAGTATTTCTTTTTCTCCACATCTTCACCAACACCTGTTGTTTCTTGTGTTGTTGATTTTAGCCATTCTGACAGATGTGAGGTGATATTTCATTGTAGTTTTGAATTGCATTTCCCTGATGAGTGATGCTGACCATCTTTTCATGTATCTGTTGGACATCTGGATGTGTTCTTTGGAGAAATGTCTGTTCATGTCTTCTGACCATTTTTTAGTTGGATTTTTTGGTTTTGGGGTGTTGAGTCTGATAAGTTCTTTATATATTGTGGATACTAACTCTTTATTGGATATGTCATTTGCAAGTATCTTCTCTCATTCCACAGGTTGCCTTTTAGTTTTGTTGATTGTTTCCTTCACTGTGCAGAAACTTTATATCTTGATGAAGTCCCAATAGTTTGTTTTTGCTTTTGTTTCCCTTGCCTCAGGAGACATACTTAGAAAGAAGTTGCTATGGTGAATGGTCTGACAGTGTTTTCAGTGTATGGGTTTTTTTTAAATTTTTAATTTTTTTAACTTATTTGAGAGAGGGAGAGAGAGCGAGCACAAGCAGGGCAAGGGGTAGGCAGAGAGGGAGAAGCAGACTCCCACTGAACAGGGAGCCCTACTTGGACCCTGAGATCATGACCTGAGCCAAAGGCAGACACTTAACCACTGAGGCCCCAGGTGCTCTGTTTTCATGTATGTTAATGTTATACAGAGAGGACCATTTCCCCAAGGGTAGACATAGGAACTACATGGTAGTAAGGTTCCTATGTTCCACTCGAAATGATAATATATTAATTAGTCTGTTAAAAGTTAAGTATGTATATTGTGATCCTTAGAACAACTACTAAAAAAAACTATACACGCAGGTGTGGCTAAAAACTCAAGACAAATTAAAATGGGATATTAATAATATTCAAATAATTCGGGCGCCTGGGTGGCTCAGTTGGTTAAGCGACTGCCTTTGGCTCAGGTCATGATCCTGGAGTCCCTGGATCGAGTCCCGCATCAGGCTCCCTGCTCGGCAGGGAGTCTGCTTCGTCCTCTGACCCTATCCCCTCTCATGTGTTCTCTCTCTCTCAAATAAATAAATAAAATCTTAAAAAAAAAAAAAAGAATATTCAAATAATTCAAAAAGAAGGAAAGGAGAAATGAAGGTACAAAAATAAAAGAAATAATAAAATAGTTACCTAAATCCAAACATACCAATATTTATATTAAATATAACGGTCTGTATTGGATAATTTTGTCTCAGACTTTCCACTTGTGCTTAAAGAAAGCATAATCTCATTTTAAAAAACGATGTCTTCCTCTTGGGAAAATGAAAGTCAAAATATTTCTTGATGTATGGGGATTAACATAAGAATAAAAAAAAATATTTCTTGAAAGAATCATTTCCTATTTTAACTCCTACATGTAACTTTAAGCATAAAACACATTCTATGTTTCTTATAAATAAACCCAGAATACTTAGTAGGAGTTCATTTACAATCCATTACATCGAATGCCAATTATCCCTTGATCACAAGTGGTTTTACATATCCATTCCTTCAACTTGGTGGAAACTATAAAATCTTTGATCAACTAATTGAATTTATAGACAAAGACTGTAACTATGCAACATGATTTTGTAATTCCACTGGTATCTCTAGAGGGCTATAAAGAGCTGTTGCTCCCCCTTCCACCGCCTCTGCAGCTAGACAACTGCATATACTCAGCCATTCGTTTGTTTCTTTTCTGCCCATTTGAATGGACTCTTGGCCTCCTCCACTAGCTGAGGCCATCAGCTGCTGGTCATGCCTATCTGCAACACTCATGACCCTCCTCTTCCTGCTTGAGTCAGGGGCATTTAAATGGAGGCTTTCGGGTGCCTGGGTGGCTCAGATGGTTAGGCATCTGCCTTCGGCTCAGGTCATGATCTCAGGGTCCTGGGATCGAGTCCCGCATCGGGCTCCCTGCTCCTTGGGAGCCTGTTTCTCCCTCTCCCTTTCTCTCTCGCTCTGTCTCTCATGAATAAAAATAAATAAATAAAAAATAAATGGAGGCTTTCACTGGCCCGTGGTTCCTTCACCACAAGAGAGGGCAGGTAACACCCCTCAGCTGAGGACAAGCCAACTTAGCCTCAGGTCTGTTACTCATTCTACGACTGATTATTTATTCACAGTCCAATTCATTCAAAATGAAATTGAATTTGAGATGGCTTATAGAGAGATGCATGCCCCACAATAAGATAGAAATTAAAATAAATCGGGAAAATAAAGATAGAAAAATAAAATCAAGGAAGACGAGGTGAAGTTGGTACATAAATGCACCTAAAGTTCTTTTTCAGGGGTGGCTGGGTGGCTCAGTTGATAAGTGTCTGCCTTCGGCTCAGGTCATGATCCCAGGGGCCTGGGATCCAGCCCCACGTGGGGCTCCCTACTCAGCAGGAAGCCTGCTTCTCCCTTTTCCACTGCCCCTGCTTGTGTTCTTTTCTTGTTTTGTCTCTCTGTCAAATAAAATCTTTAAAAATAAATAAAGTTCTTTTTCACTAGCTGTATTTCACTAGCCAGTTTATCTTTGATCTCACTAGAGGCCAGAGCAGAAAGGAGAGCGTGCCCTGTTTGCAGTGTCCTCAAGGGAAGAGCAAACCACTGCTTAGAAGGTACATATCTTTTAAACATGGGAGAAACTTCTCACTGTAGCCTCATGTAGAGTAGCCGGAAATGCCCTCAATAATACTCCTATAATGAATAAAATGGCAAGTTAGCATTTCATTGAAGAGCAAGTCAAAAGGAAACAATTCTACAAAGGACAAAAATACCCTAAGTTTTTGGTTTTCTGGTAGTCTGATTGAATTCAAGGATGAAATTTATACTGCAGTGTGCTTGTCAAATTTTTCCACAGAAGGACCTCCAACAGCAGAGAGCACCCCCTAAAACACATGGGGTATAGCCCAAGGCAGTCTACCACAAAGATGGAGTTTCTTTGCCATCTCATTATTTACTTCAAAAAAAATCATGTGATTTTTTTTATTTACTTCATGTAAAATAATGGTTTAAATTGCTTACTATTGGAGGTGTCAGGATGCAGGGAGAGCTTCCTAACTCCTTTAATAATTAAGATGCTGTTGCATTAAGTGTGTCTATTTTTGGAAAATTAACTGAATTGAAAAAAGCCGACACTGAGTTCAACCTCCCGTTTCTTTTCCCTTGTTAGTGTGATAATGTTTCCAGAACCCAAACTCACATAAATAAGTAAACACAAATGCCAAGCACTGATTCCTCGCTTTATGAGCTCTGTTAGTAGAAATTTAGGACAGCATTCAGGATGGCCCCACAGAGGTGTGCAGCGCTGCCAGGTGATTCTGGGTGACAGCTGTGGCGGGGTCTGCGCTCTTCCTGAGAGTTCAAGTCTCCATAACCAGGCCTGTGATCTAGTACACTATCTCAGAGCTTTCATACTCAGGAAAACTCAAGGGGCGCCTGGGTGGCTCGGTCGGTTAAGCATCTGCCTTCGGCTCAGGTCATGGTCCCAGGGTCCTGGAATCGAGCCCCGCATCAGGCTCCCTGCTCAGTGGGAAGTTTGCTTCTCCCTCTGCCCCTCACCCCACTCATACTCTCTCTCTTGCTCTCTCTCTCTCAAATAAATAAAATCCTTAAAAAAAGAAAAAGAAAGAAAGAAAACTCACTGGTTGTCTTCTTTGCTTCTTTGCCACTAATGCGGTAATTTTCATTCCATGTAAATAAAGTAACAGATATCTAGGAAAGATGGTAATATGCATACATGGCTTAAAAAAAATGTCTCCCTGGGGCACCTGAGTGGCACAGTCGGTTAAGCATCTGACTCTTGGTTTCGGCTCAGGTCATGATTTCAGGGTCCTGGGATCAAGCCCCGCATCAGGCTCTGTGCTGGGCATGGAGTCTACTTGAGGATTCTCTCTCTCTCTCTCTCTCCTTCTCCTTCTCCCTCTGTCCCTCCCCACCCCCACATGCTCACTCTCTCTCAAATAAATAAATCTTAAAAAAAAAGTCTCCCCAGTAAACACTGAAATGAGCAGAAGGAAGCAAAATTAGTGAAGAAAACTCTCTACTCTGAAATTGTAAAAGGCTCCAGCCTGCATTAATTTGAATAAGGGCACCAGAAGCCTTCACCCAGCTAAAACAAAGCAAAACAAAAACGGTAAGCCAGTGTGGCAATGATAAAAGATGCATTCCAAGATGATGGCAGAACTAAGACAGAAAAGGCTGTTTCATCTCCATAGGGAGTAACAAGCAAGAAGACGGAACAGCTGTCCTGGACACCTGTCATGCTTTCCGTGCCGGCGGGCTTTTCTAGCAGCGCTGCCCAGGGCCCGAGCAGCCGGCCGTGTAAGGAGCCATGGTAGCACTCTGCCCTGACGGAGCCTCCCGCCAAGCCTCCCACTCTGCTCAATCTGTTGAGCTACCTTCCTTCCAATAAATCCCCATTTTGCTAACGCCAGCCCAAGTTGGCTTCTGCTGTTGCTACCGAGAACCCTAACTGATTCAACAGGCATGACCCTTTTGCATTTAATAGCCTTGAAATATATAAAATAGAAACTTTTACAAATCATAAAAGGATAAATCCACAAAAATTGCGCGGACTTTAAGATAACTTCCTCAGAAATTGATAGATCAAATAGATATTTTAAAAAACTGAAACAAGGGGCGCCTGGGTGGCTCAGTCGTTAAGCGTCTGCCTTCGGCTCGGGTCATGATCGCAGGGTCCTGGGATCGAGCCCTGCATCGGGCTCCCTGCTCGGCGGGAAGCCTGCTTCTCCCTCTCCCACTCCCCCTGCTTGTGTTCCCTCTCTCGCTGTGTCTCTCTCTGTCAAACGAATAAATAAAAATCTTAAAAAAAAAAAAAAAAACTGAAACAAAAAGAGATGTAGAGCTTTGTGTTAATTTAAGCTAATTACAATTAAATAAGAGTTCAAAATCAGTTCCTCAGTCTCACTAGCTACATTTTAAATTATTCAATACCACATGTGTCTAATGGTTGCTGTATTGCACAGCATGGATTATATAACATTTCCTTCATCACAGAAGGTTCTACTGGACAGAGGTGGTGTAAAGAAAATGTGATACACACACGTGCATGCACAGGGGAATTTACTCAACTATTAAAAGGAAAGAAATCCTGCCCATTTGCCACAAGGATGAACCTGGAGGACATTATGCTAAATGAAATAATCGGGACACAAAAAAACCCAAATACTATACCATCTCATTTATATGTGGAATCAAAAATAGCCAAGTTCAAGTGGTAGTTGGAATGGTAGTTGCCAGGGGCTTGGGATAGAGGGAATGGTGATGTTGGTCAAAGGCTACAAACTTTCAGTTATGAGTAAGTTCTGAAAATGCAGAGCATGGTGACTATAGTTAACAATACTGTATTGTATATTTGAACTTTGCTTTAGTGTTCTCACCACACACATGCGCACACACACAAAAGTAACTATGTGAGGTCATGGATGTGTTAATTAGCGTGATTCAGGGCCGTGGGATGTATATCTTATATCTTAAACATATACAATTTTTGTCAATCAACCTCAGTAAAGCTGAAAAAAAGTAAATATTCATTTTCATACCTAATTTTGTATTTGTAATTTTGTAATATTTTCCTAAAAGAGGACCACCAAATTTGTATAAGATTTAGGTCCCACTTATTGGTCTCATCAATAAGCTGTAAAAATACAGTGATACCATGATGTCCTCCTTCATTCAAGAGCTTAGTAGTTATGGTCTTAAGGACCACATATCTAGGTGCATATTCTGGTTCTGCCACTTCTAACTGCATGCTGTAGGCACAGCATTTAATTGCTGTAAGTTTTTCCTAACCTGTAAAACTGGAATAACAATAGTACCTGCTCACAGGCTTATTATGAGGATGATATAACATAATGCCTCAAATGTAGCCAGCACATTAAGCATAGTACACAGTAAGCATAGTACACAGCAGACATAGAATGAGTATCAGTTCTTACTATTTTATGGTGTTTGGGGAGGGAAAATTCTTTCAGAAAATGCAGGTGAAAAAAAACATTTTCAGAGAAACAAAATCTGGTAGACCTCCTCTAACATATATACTTCAGGCGCAGGAAAAGTATCTTAGATGAAAAGTCTAAGATGCAAGAGATAATGAAGAGCAATGAAAGTGTAAATGTGTGGGTTAATTCTAAATGAACATTTACTGTATAAAACAATAATGATAATGTTTTGCAGAGCTAAAAGATATATAGAATTAAAATGCACATCAACAGTAGCTAATAAATTAGGAGGGCAGTAAATATAGTTAAACTATTCTAAAGCCCTCCAAGAAGAGGGTCAAGTATTGATTATGTTTACGTCTTGATAAGTTAAGTATGCACGTTTTACTTTTTAGGATAACCACCCAAAAAAATAGAAACAGGGTTTATAACTTCTAAATCAGTAAAGAAAGGGAAATGGAATGATAAAAAAGTACTCAGCCAATCCAAAAGATGGCATTAAAGGAGAAAAGAAAGAACAAGCAAGACAAGGACAATCCACAAATGAGGTGGTAGATATAAACCAAAATATATCAGTAATTGCATTAAATGTAAATGGACTAAATGCTCCAATTAAAAGACAAAGATCATTAGAATGGTTCTTAAAATCCTACTTTTTAGAATTTATAATATCAGTCAAAAGAATGGAACTTATTCTAGAGTACAAGGATCACTCATAATGATAAATTTATAAGTGGTAAAATTTATATGTACTTAATAACAGACTCAAAATGTGTAGACTAAAAATTGACGGTACTAAAAGGAGAAACAGACAAATCCACAATCTTAGTGGGATATTTTAACACAGTTCTCTCAGTAACTGGAAGAATAAGCCCACAAAAATCCATAAATATATAGGAGGGTTGGCTAACATGACTCAGTGAATGTATATGGAACACTGCACCAAAAACTACAAAATAACCATCCTTTACAAGCACGCATGGACCATTTTCAAAAATTGACTTTAATATGCAAGGACTGGGCACTTATGCATACATTATCTCCTCTGGTCATCATAAAATTGTGAAATAGTCATCTAGGCTGGAAATCTTCCATTTGCCCCTCCAGACTCACTCTGCCCCATTCTCTATCATGCTCTATGTCCTGTGAAGTTGACAAATACTGGGTGTATTCACAGATGCCCTTTTCCTCTAAATTCTGGTTGAGTCCATCCAGTGGGAGGCAAGAGCAGAGATTGTTGGGTGAAAGGAGGGTAGAGTCAGGGCATTTATTATCGCCGCCCCCTCCCTGTGGGGTTTCTGAGGATGGCTGTTACATCTTCCCTGCCTACGTCTGCTCCTTCCAGGCTGCACTCTTTCGACAGCTGCCCTTTCCAAAGCAAGTACCCATTTTCCCCCTTGCTGCCTCTCAGGTCCAGGGGTGGTAATGGCCCTTGCTATTCTTAGTGGGTCTTCCTGAACCCTGCCCACACCTTTCCAAAAGTCCCTTCAATAAATTCTCTTCAAATCACCCACTTAGGGTGTGCCATTTGTTTCCTGCAAGAACCCTGGCTGAGTATTAGCATCCCTGTCTGCCTTTAAGGAAACGTAAGCTTGGGGAGGTCAGCAACTCACACAAGGTCACAAGCTGTATCTCCCCTTAGGTGTAGAAATAAGGACAATTTCATCCCTAGCTCCAAACATTAATAAGTTATTAAATTTAGACAATGGTGTGCCCTGTTAATATACCAATTATTCAAATAATTTTTGAATGTGAGTTGTAACATGGCCTTTTTTAGTTTCTTAAATGTTAGGGGCACTGTGGCTTCCATTTAAAGTATGTTTATTCAGTTGTTTGTTCATTAATTTTTGGTGCTTGATGCCTTTTAGAGGAAGTTGTTCAATAGAGTGAAGATGACCTCTGAATTTCATACCCCCATGATATTTTGTCTTCCTACTTTGCTATTTTTCAGATCGACATGAGGTTATCTCCAAAGAAATACTGGAGCTGGACCCATGGGAAAACCAATGGAATGTTATAGCCATCAATGTCCTCATGCATGACAGTTATGATGTCTGCCTGGTGGCCCGGATGAACCCCCGAGACCTCATCCCCCCACCTTCAGATCTGGTGGAAGAAGGCAATGAGCACTGAGGTCAGTGTTTGCTGTAAGACCTCCTGCTATGTCTGCACAGGAGGCATTAGGAACAAAGAGAGCCCACAGGCACCAGCCGGTCACCCTGGACATGTGTATTACATGCATAGCGGCCCATGCGCAAAGCAGTGTGTGCTGGATGCTGTGATAGGGAGTGTGCAGAGTCTGCACTCAAGGACCTCCAGTTGGCTAGGATGGACAAGACATTACAAGGCCAGGAAGCACAGGAAAAACACAGGGTGAGTGCCATAGGAATCAAGGGATGCAGGGACCTCACACTGCTGGGGACTCAAGGAGAGCATTGCCAAGGAGCAAACCTTTTACTGGGGCCTCGGATGGTGAAGAAGCAATCCCAGGGGTGCAGCTCATGGGGACATCACAGAAACAGCTGAGCCACAGAGCTGAGTCATGGGGACATCACAGAAACAGCTGACCAGAACTGGGTCAGATTGCCTGGGCCATAGGCTCTGCTACTAAGGCTGGAAAAGGAGATTGTAGATAAGTGACCAACACCTGGAAAAGCAAGGACTTTGGACCTGGTCTCTGAGCAGGGGAATCATCTCAAAATCTTGTGATGTTAAAGGAAGACTTCTCTCTGCACTCTGTTCCAGTTTCAGTCTTACAGAGACTTCCTATTCTCGTGTAGAGACTTTCTATTCTCTTCTACTACAGCAACATTGCCCAAAATGGGGCTAGTGTTGGACCACAAGTTCCTAACAGCCCAGGCACTCAAGCCCGACCACAGTGAGCAAAGAAACTCCACCCTCAGCCAGGTCTGTGTCAGGGACAGATATGGGGAGCTCTGCTGCCCTGGCCCACTCTGGGGGTGTCCTGGACTAGACTTATCCAAGCTTCCTTCCAGCACACATGACCTTCTGCACGTTGGCCCTGACCAGGCTCTGGTGTGGAGGAGAGAGCAAACACATCCCTTTGGCTGCCTGCTCTCTTACCTAGCTTTGCAGTATCTTCCCCAAGACTGCCAGTAGGGATGGAGCTGCCTGCTTCAGCCCACAGTTGAGCATAATAGAAAACAGCCACTCCCGGAATACACTTTAGGGGTGATATTTAAACAACACATGGGGAATCCATCTATTTTACTTGCCATCCATACTTCTGGAAGCACACTGGATTCAAAGAGTGCATTTTGGTAGCTGTTCCTCGATAATTTCTCCGGAGTTTCCCATTGCACCGGGCTCCTTTTTAAACAGGAGTGGTCAGTAAATTCCCTAGAACCTTCCCAGAGGGAGACAATGCTAGATTGAGACAGCTCTTGTCTAGTGCCGAGCTGTGTGACCGTGATGACCGTCAGCCCATGTTCCCAGGTTCCAGCTGCTAAACCAGGCAGAAGAGGCAGGTCCAATGAGAAACCTGCTTCTGCTAACATGACAGGGGTCCACTTAGACCCAGCACAGGTTGTCCCCAAATAGGCCAGACTCTAGGAGGGCGGAGCCACACCTGTCACTTGGCAGTGGCGCCACTTTGAACCTGCACTGAGCAAAGTGTACTTTTAGGCAGTTATGCATGCATCCATTCCCTAGTGTTTATACAGAGGGTTTTTAAGAACACTTCTTGCATGAGTTGAAATGAGTTGATCCTTCTCCCTCGTGGAGGCTCATAACCGGTGGGGTTTTCTTCTTGCTGCAAAGGCAGAGCAGTTCCTCTGAGTGGGCTGTGCTGGCTGTGGGCAGCCGTGGTTGCGGAGAGCCCCCCCCCCGACCCAGCTCTGTTTCCCCGACTTCCTCTTAACAGAACCACTGTGCCTGTTCCACCCACGAGCATATACTAGAAGCTGCCACACTTCCCTGCATCAAGGAGGCCTTGTCAGTGTGTCATGATACATCTTGTCAATGCATCGGGTTCGAGATCTAGGCTCTAGTGCCAGGCTTGCTACTTCACTAGCTGTGTGATCTCTTGGGCAACATAACCTTTCCAAAGTCTTATTTTCCCCATATGCAGAAAGGGGAGAAAAATCATTTTTAGGGTTGGTATGAGGACTGAGTGAGAAAGTGCTGAGCAAAGTGCCTGTCAGATACTAAAACAATAAACAGCCTTTAGCTGCCATTATTTCTAGAATCATTATCATTGTAATCTGCATTTCCCAAAGCATAGCGCCCACAATGACCCAGTACTTGAGTGGACTCTCGTGGGATAGTAGGGGAGCTGTGCATTCATGTGAGATGGTTTTTCATTTCCCAGACTCACACTCAGCTCCTCCAGATGGTGTGCAAACAAATAAGCAAGCTTCGCTTTTAGTATCCAATTGAACCCCTGGGTGCTTCTTGTCTGACTTTCATATTTGTTATTAAACACAAGACACCTCTACCCTCCTGTTGTCAGAGACTGTCAGGGATTCCACTTTGAATTCCTACCGCTCCTGTTTTCACCTCAACTGAAGGCCGTCTCTTCATACATGAGGGGACATGTATGTCATGGAGTACTCTTAGAAAACTTTGACTCTTTGCTAGTTCTTATCTTTGTGAGGCAGGATTTCTGGACACCGAGCATAGAACACAGTAGGGAGACGAGCTGGATGCCGAGGCTGGCAAGAGATGGCAGCCGTCAGCACATCCGGGTCCTGCTTGCACCCACTAAGAAAGCACCACTGTTCTCACTGATTGACTTTATAATGAGCAGATGCTTTCAGTTTGAACTTGCAAAATAAAAATTTACTAATGAAAGATCGCTTTTGTTGTTTTTCATATTGCAATTCAATGTAGATTTCTCTCAAAGAAGGGGTTCCTGTGCTCAGGAAGTACTGAGCATCCCAAGGAGGGCAGGGAGGGCTGACTCACCAGAAAACCATAGGAGCAAGCAAGGTCCAGAGGCCAGGGCATGTGAGGGTGCAGGGGCCGGAGGTGGCCCCATTGCCGGATGGTTAAAGCACAGGAGGGTATCAGGAAAAGGAGATGAGGCCAATCACAAAAGACTTCAAACGCCACACCAAAGAGTGGTTCTCTGCCTCGGCACCCGGGTTTCAAGCAAGGAGGTCCTACGGGAACATCCCTCCACCACGCAGTGTGGACAGACAGGGTAAGAACAGGCATGAGTCCCTGTCACTGAAGCCGAGCTAACCTGGCAGCAGGGAGTTTGGAACAGCAAGTCCTTTGTACAGAAATGGAGTGTGTCTGGCCGATTCAGAGAGGAGGGAGATGCTGGGGTCTTTACGACAGGACAATGGCCAGTCAGCCAAAACCAAACACCAGAAAAGCTTCTAAGGGGTCATGCCCCTCCACCGGTGACCCTGAAAGACAGCCACCACCCAGACGGCTTCTTCAGCCATTCACACCAGGCCCAGCTGGGGATCACCAAGACAGAGGAGAGGCTTTGGGATATAGTCAAGTCCCCCCACTTCTTTGCCAACCCTAGCAGCCCCAGCTGGTCCCCATCCTTGTTCGCAGTCACAAGGAGGCAGTCCCAGCTCATCAGGAAATCCTGCATGAACTGGTTGTGGAAGCCACTCCTTGCACCGTGGCTAGTGTAACAGGCCATACAGCACAGTCTCCACCCAGGGGACATGGAGGGAAATCTCTGGAGGGACTTGTGGAAGGGTTTTCTCTGCCGAGTCTTTCCAAGTCTGCGTGCCCCTGGAGCTGCAGCCACTGCCCTGTGGTAATGAGGAAGCAGACGGAGACCACCGCGGTTGGTCCACAGAGGGGACAGGATGGGGCATGGAAAGATCCAGGTCCTGGGTACCACCCTGGAGCCACTGAATGACCCAGCCATGGGACTCTGTGCTCCACGGCACTTGTTATGATAAAGGTTCCCAAGTGGTCAGGCCTCCTTGAGTTACATGCAGCCCAAAATTTCCATACTCCAACCTTTGCCCGCCACAGCCACTTTCTCCTGGGATGACATTGGACAACCTAGCCAAAGGGGAGGACTCAAACAGTCCCAGTCGGTCGCTGGGATGTCTGGTGACGAGGTATCTTCATTCATCGCAGTGAGGTAAGTTCTGCATGCCGGGCCGATGGTTCCCAAGCTACCTCTCTTGTATTTGCCTCTCGAAACTTCGACATTTTTATTTACTACTAATCTCACCCACCACCTGTCTCAGTGAATAAAACGTCACTGGGGCGCGGTCACGCTGCTATCCCATGGCAGCAGCAGAACCCAGGGGTTGTCATGGAGACCTCTGCCCCACAAAGCCTAGAATATTTACGATCTGGCCCTTCACAGAAAAGGCTTGCCAACTTCCAGCGCATTCCATCAAATTTTCTTGAACAAAAATATGAGCTAAGGGAATATATAAATTATAAAGGAAAATAAATGCCTAGTCCTTTGTTTTTATATCTAACTCATGGTTCTGTTCCATTCTGCTTTCACTCAACAATATAGCTGAAAAAGAGTGTGCCATACACTTTCTTTTTACCAGCCATATAGTGTGCCATTCTAGATTTGTCATAATTTCTCTAACAAATCACCAAGGGATGGGGATTTCAGCTGTTTCCTCCAGCTGTTATTTGAATAGTCAAAGAACCTGGTCTTTCTCACTCTTCTGAGCCTCTGAGCTATGATGCAGGGCCCTGCCCTCAACGAGTTCACGTTCTGGAGGAGGGAAGAAGGCAAACATAGGTGAAGTGACATCTTATGAGAGGTTAGGGTCTACACCCACAACAGGAAAAGTGTAGTGTAGTTCAACATATCCCTGCATTTGTTTCTATTGCTGCCAGAAGAAACAACCACAAATTTAGTGGCTCGGTACAATACAAAGCTGTGATCTCACGCTTCGGTAGTCTGGAAGTCTGAAATGGACATCAGTGAGCTAAAATCAGGGTGTCCCAGGACTGCGCTCCTTTGGGAGGTGAGGCTCTCGTCAAATCCACATCCTTGCCTTTTTCAGTCTCCACAGGCCACTGGCATGTCTTGCCTTGTAGTCCCTTCCTCCATCTTCAAAGCCAAGGATTGCATCTGCTCTGCCTGCCCCAATAGCCTCCTCTGTCTCCCACTTCTGATCCCTCCCCATTTCTGGTGGTATCCAGGTATCCCGCCCAGGTATCCAGGATCATCTTCCCATCTTAACGTCCACTGGCCGGCAGCTTAATTCCCCTTTGCCACGAAACATTTGATATGCAAGGTTTCCAAGGATTAGGATGTACACATTGGGGGGAAACCATTATTCTGCCTGCCACACTACCTAATGCCTAACATTCCCATAGGAACCTGTACAGGATTTCACAGACACACCAAAGGTTTGGGGCCCCAGGGTTAACAAGGCCAGTGTAAATGCAGATGTGTGACCATGAGAGCTGTGGTCTCTGAGACCTCTGGGACATCCCTATGGGGGTTGCGGGGGAACCATGACAGGGAAAGACCCTCCTTGCCTGCAGGATTATTTCTACTCTGCTTTAACATGAAGCCTCTGATACAAGCCATAAGACTCGAAGAAGTATAGTAACCACCAAACACAAGCCATAACCTAAGTTAAATGCATCTCTGGGACAAGCAGAGTGACCCAAACTGCAGGGGAAGCCCAGGGAAGAGGACTCTTGGCTTTAGGGGATCCTGGGGGCTCACAGGGCAGGAGACCCTCAGGCTTGAGTTTGCTGGAGGGATAAAGAGGAAGAGGTTCTATGTTCAGGAGCAGCCTAGCATTTCCCATTCCCCAGCATGGGAAAAGGCCTGGTGTGTTCTGGATATAGAAGTTCTGTGCCAACAGTATGTGGACTGGTGGCTGGAGAGGCAGACTGGGCCAGGCTGGGAAGGACCCTGGGTGTGGATGCATGGAAGCCAGCATGGGATTTTATAAAGATCACTTTGATGGCCATACCTCAGGATGGACAGGAATAGGTCACCTGATAGAAGGCTGTTGGCAGAGTCCAGGCAAGAGGCCAACAAAGGTGGAACAGTGGGAATGAGGAGACAGACCCCATATTGTTCAAGGATTGACTGCACAGTATAAATGAGTAGAAATTTAATTATAGTGTACCACTGGGTCTGAAATGAATGATTTTTTAAAAGACAATTGACTGTTTCAAAAAATGGGCAGAAGACATGAACAGACATTTTTCCAAAGAAGACATCCAAATGACCAACAGATACATGAAAAAATGCTCAACATCGGGGTGCCCAGGTGGCTCAGTTGGTTAAGCATCTGCCTTCAGCTCAGGTCATGATCCAAGGGTCCTGGGATCGAGCCCGGCATCAGGCTCCCTGCTAAGCAGGGGGCCTGCTTCTCCCTCTCCCTCTGCAGCTCTCTCTCTCTCTCTCTCTAATAAATGAATAAAATCTTAAAAATAAATAAAAATAAATTTTAAAAAATGCTCAGTATCACTTGGCATCAGGGAAATACAAATCAAAACCACGATGAGATACCATCTCACACCAGTCAGAATGGCTAAAATGAACAAGACAGGAAACAACAGATGTTGGTGAGGATGCAGAGAAAGGGGAACCCTCCTACACTGCTATTGGGAATGTAAACTGGTACAGCTGCTCTGGAAGACAGTATGGAGGTTCCTCAAGAAGTTAAAAATAGAGCTACACTATGACCCAGCAATTGTACTACTAGGTATTTATCCAAAGGATACAAACATAGTGATTTGAAGGGGCACCTGTACCCCAATGTTTATAGCAGCAATGTCCACAATAGCCAAACTATGGAAAGAGCCCAGATGTCCATTGAGAGATGAATGGATAAAGAAGATGCGGTTTATATATACAATGGAATATTAATCAGCCATCAGAAAGAATGAAATCTTGTCATTTGCAACAATGTGTATGGAACTAGAGGGTATTATACTAAGTGAAATAAGTCAGTCAGAGAAACACAAATATCATATGATTTCACTCATGTGGAATTTAAGAAACAAAACAGATGAACACAGGGGAACGGAAGGAAAAATAAAATAAGACAAAATCAGAGAGGGAGACAAACTATAAGAGACTCTTAACTAGAGGGAACAAACTGAGGGTTGTTGGGGGGCTGGGGAGATGGGGTAACTGGGTGATGGGCATTAAGGAGGGCACTTGATGTAGTGAGCACTGAGTGTTATATGTAACTGATGAATCACTAAACTTTACCTCTGAAACTAAACAAAATAATAAATAATAAAGAGAGAAATAAAGAAACAAACGAAATAATAAAAGACAATTGACTGTTTAAAGTAAAACTGATGACAGTTATTGTGGGATTTATGACATATGCAGAAGTAAATTATGTAAAAACAACAGAGCAAAAGATAGGAACTGAGAAATAAAGCATATGCTATTAGGAGGGTTTTGTGCTGGGGCGCCTGGGTGGCTCAGATGGTTAAGCATCTGTCTTCGGCTCAGGTCATGATCTCTAGGTCCTGGGATCGAGCCCCAAGTCGGGCTCCCAGCTCAGTGGGGAGTCTGCTTCTCCCTCTTCCTCTGCCTCTCCTCCTGCTCGGGCTCTCTCTCTCTGTGTCTCTCTCTCAAATAAATAAACAAATCTTTAAATTTAAAAAAAAAAGGAGGGTTTTGTGCTCTATAGGAAGAGGTATAATATTATCTGAAAGTAGAATTCAGTAAGTTGACGGTGCATATTGTAAACCCTAGAGCAAATGCAACAAAATAAAAAGGTACAGCTAACAGCAGTGATGATTAAAGGGAATACAGTTGCTAGTGCAAAGGAGACAGGAAAAGAAGGAAAAGGCACAAAGAACAGAAGCCACATCGAAAACGAAGAGCAAGATGGGAGATGTAATCACAAACATATGGATACCTACACTAAATATAAATAAGCTAGACACTCAAATAAAAATTCAGAGATTATCAGACTGGTGGATTAAAAAAAGCAAGATTTATCTTGAAATAGAAGAGGCCGGCAAACTCTAAAAAGATGTTAGGAGGAGCTCATCTAATCAGGGCGTCTAACCTCTGCAGGGTATTCCCAGCAGCGACAGCTGATGCAAACATAATGAAAGCCACACCTATCATTTTAAATGACCTAATGGCGGGCGCCTGGGTGGCTCAGTTGGTTAAGCGACTGCCTTCGGCTCAGGTCATGATCCTAGAGTCCCGGGATCGAGTCCCGCATCGGGCTCCCTGCTCAGCAGGGAGTCTGCTTCTCCCGCTGACCCTCCCCCCTCTCATGCTCTCTCTATCTCATTCTCTCTCAAATAAATGAATAAAATCTTTAAAAAAAAAAATGACCTAATGGCTTCATTAAACAAAAGGAAATGGGTAAAATGAATTTCAATAATACATTTTGTCTAACTCAATATATCCAAAATATTGTCATTTCAACACATAACCAATATAAAAGAATATTAATGGGATATTTTACTTTTTTTTTTTTTTACTAAGTCTCCAAAATCCAGTGTACATTTTACTCCCGCTGCACATCTCAGTTAGGACAAGCCACAGCGCAAGTGCTCAATACCTTCTGTCCTTCCCCTCCTGACAGCCACTCACACTGTCCCCTAGTCTCCAAAGAACAATGCAACAGAGACATGCTCACCTGTGTCTACTCCAGGGCCACTGTGTGCACTCAGGTCCTCCGCACCCCCACCCTCTGGGACATCAGAAGGCACGGCGGGCTCACGCTGGCTTCCCCTGCCTCTGCCAGCTCCCTCTCAGTGCAGTGCGGCTGCGCAGTCCCGCCTGCCGCAGACACAAGGCTTTCTGAGACTCCACCCCCTCCAGCACCACCCGGACCCCACCGGCCTTTCTAATGTTCGCCCATATGGTGAGATGATACCTCCTTGTTATTTTGATTTTAATTTCTCTAATTACTAATGAGTTTGGGCTGAGCTACTTTTAAAAGAATTTCTCCCACCTAATGGGCACCAGTAACAGATTAGCTAAATAAATTACGTTGACCACTCAATGGAGGACTGCAGAGTTGTTAAAAAGAACGAAGTGTGTGTGTACCAACTGAGATCATTAAGTGGGGAAACGGTGCGGTGCAGAGCAGAGTGGTGTCCTGACACCGGTGTTTACAGACAGCTGTGCACGTACAGAATCCTCCCCCCCCCCCCCCCCCCCCCCGCCATTAACAGCGGTCATCTTTGCAGGGGTTGGATAATAGGGCGTTTTGCACTTACTCTGCTCAAGTAGTTTGCAATCATTGTGTGAACAACTTTCAGTCAGAAAAAAAGAGAAATTAAGGCACCTGGCTGGCTCAGTCAGTGGAGCATGCAACTCTGTACCTCAGGGTCATGAGTTTAAGCCCCATGTTGGGCTTAGAGATTACTGGAAAAAAAGAAAAGAGAAAGAAAAGTAGAGAGAAAGAAAGAACGAAAGAACGAAAGAATGAAAGAAAGAAAGAAGGAGAAGAAAGAAAGAAGAAAGAAAGAAAGAAAGAAAGAAAGAAAGAAAGAAAGAAAGAAAGGAGGGAGGGAGGGAGGAAGGGAGGGAGGGAGGAAGGGAGGGAAGGGGGGAACCAGCACACATACTCTCTAATAACCACCCAGCCCTACCAAAAAAAGGTTTCTGTCTCAAAAACAGACCCACCCAAGCACCGCCCTCCTGGCCTCTCTCACTGTCCATTCCCTGGTGCAAGTAGCTGGGTACCAAAGAAGCAGAGCCTTCGGGGCCACCAGTTCCCACCCCAGCCCCCACACCCTGGCTGTGTGGCCTTGGGCACCTCCCCTCCCCTCTCCCATCCCTCATGTCCTTATCTAGACAGTAGAACTAATAATTCCTACCTCATTTGCAGGGCTTTGGAGAATTGAATGAGGTGATGTGCTCTCTCCTCTGGGGAGAGGGGAAACATTTCCTAACCTGGGGGCGTATTCTTGGGGGTTTTCTCTACCCATGGCTCCCCAGGGCCACATCCGGCACCACCCACTCTGTGTGACCTGAAACCTCTCTGTGCCTCGGTTTCCCCATCTATAAAAAGAAAGGTGAGAACAGCATCCGTCTCAGGATAGTTGTGAAGGGCAGACGCATTTAGAGCTGTGAAGAGACCAGCCTTGCTCTGATGGCCCCAGCTCCGCCACGGTACCAAGAATTCTCCATTCTTGCAACACACTTGCTGAGTATTTACTATGGTCCAGACACTGCTCAGGGACCTCCTCTCTCAGTCTCTCCAGAATGCTTAGGGGACATAGAAAGTTAAGCAAAAGGAAAAAATTAAATAAGAACAAGGGCATTATTGGGGCGCCTGGGTGGCTCAGTCGGTTGAGCGACTGCCTTCGGCTCAGGTCATGATCCTGGAGTCCCGGGATCGAGTCCCGCATCGGGCTCCCTGCTCGGCGGGGAGTCTGCTTCTCCCTCTGACCCTCCTCCCTCTCATGCTCTCTGTCTCTCATTCTCTCTGTCTCAAATAAATAAATAAAATCTTAAAAAAAGAAAAAGAATAAGGGCATTATTAATCCCAGAGAAAATAATGCCATTAGTAAGAGAGGAAAGGTAGCCAGAGCTTAGTGTGGGCTCGGCTATGACTGGGGTTTACATCAGCTTACTGTCATGCAGAGCTTGAGCCAGAATTCATAACTAGAACGGGAGGAGGAGAGGAGGGCATGGCTGTGGGTGAGGACAGGGACGAGAGACCCTCAACGAGCAGGTGCCCTCTGCTCCCACGCCCAGGCTTCTGCATTACTGCAGGATGCCCGAATCACTGAAGAACTTGTTGGGCAGGACCTGGTTCTCAGGAGGTAATGGGCCCCCAGGTTTGGGCGCATCTGAACCAGTGAAACTCAGAGCTGGCCTGGACATGCCACAAGCCCAACCTCTCATCCACCAGAAGGGGAACCCCAGGCCCAAGCCAGGAGGGACTTGGGCAAGGCCACACCAGGAGCTAGTTGCAGAACCAGACACAACCCACAGAGCTGAATCCCATCCCCTCCTCACTCACTCATGTGCACACACGTGACAGAAAATATTGCTGCCTAAAGACCACAGAGCGGCACCAGCTATGTCCCTTTGGGCCTCTCTGAGCCTCTGTTGCCCTATCTGTAAAATGGGCATATAGCAGTATGTGCCTCTGGTACAGTGCACCCCTCCAGGACTCTGCAACTGGGAGACTGGGGTCAGAGATGAAAGGGAGAAACCGTATTTTTTTCTATACTCTGTGTGGCAATTGAACAAAGCACATAGTTTGTCTTTCAGAAAAATGCATAATTTCCCATCACTTTGCACTGTCTGCTGGAGGGTTTTCTCTATATGATTAATAGCAGCTAACCCAACCGCAGCTCCCTACAGCGCCCTACATGCTTCAGTCCTTTAACCTCCAAAGAGCCTGCCAGCCCTGCAAGGCAGGTGCTGCTGTTATGTACAGCATTTTAGAAACAGGAAACCTGATGCTTGTCCAAGGTCACAGGGTTGGGGGCACACTGGGATCGGGATTCACACCCAGACCGGCTCCTGTGTGCCCACCACGTGCCCGGTGTCCCTCCAACTCAGGGCTCCCAGTGGGAGCACCCACCGGCTGGTTCCTGGGGACCTTCAGCCCTCAGTCTTGCAGCCCTGGCTCTGTGCTGGGAGCCACCCGACCAGACTCTTCCAGTCCAGGGTTTCAGCTCGCCTGGCTCCCCCGCGCCGCTCCGGGCCCCAGCCCGAGTCCCGCCTGCAGCGGTTGTGGGTCAGACAGGAGTCGGCTGCCCCGCGGGATGTGAAACTCAGTGGAGTCAGGACTCCAGAGCCAAGAACACTAATTACATCAGGCTCCCTGGAAGAGGGAGGTCGAGCTGCCTGGATTGCTCTTTGGTTCATTTAAAACCAGGAAGAATGAAGGATGGTAGCATATTGAGCAGAAAAACCCAAGGGCCACCTGGTGGCTCCAGCCCCAGACCCCTGTCTACTCAGGCAGGGAAGGGATCACCATCCCGTGGACAAGGGCTGCCCTGCCCAGGCGTCAGGTGCCCGGTAGCAAGGGCCGGCTCAGCCAGCGCCACACCTCCTGCGCCACCTTCGGGGGGGGGGGCCCGGAGGGGGGTCTCCCTCGGCTTCGGCTTCAGGCCACGCCCCTCCTGGGGCGCTAGCCCCGCCCCGCCCCTCTCCCGGTGGCCGCGCTCCCCTAGCTGCGGCAGGGAGCGAGGGACCGCGGTCAGTGAAGCAGCTCCTCCCCCTGGTGGCCGCCCCGGATGGCTTCCTGCGGTGAGGCGGTGGGTCCGAGCCCTGACTCCAGAACCAGGCTCGCTCCCCAGGCCCCGGCAGCCACCTTGCAGGTGCACAGCACGCTCCCGACACCACCGGGACCGCGGGGATCAGGAGAAGCAAGAACGGGAGAGACGAAGTTCCTTAGACGTCGTCTAGAAACAGGGTACAGACAGAAGGTCTACAAAGTGATAAGCAAAAAAAGCTAGAGGGAAAAAAAAAAACCAAAAACGGGCAACAGGGATGAGCTGATTTCACAGAAAGGGAAACCTGAATGGCTAGTAAACAAATGAAAAGGTGCTCAGCCTCACTAGAATTCAGAGAAAAAGCAAGTCCGACCAAGAAGAGACCACTTCGCACCAGGAGTGCTGTCCTGACCCCGCCTGGCCCCACGTGCATTGCCCCCCCTCCCCACTGCGGTGCGGCCTCTTTGGAGCAGGGCTGGGCATTACTTGGTAGAGCTGAAGGTGCAAATGCCCTGCGGGCCCTCCTAGGTGCAGACCGGGGAGAAACCCTTGTCCCCAGGCCACGGCGGTGCATGCACACACCAGGCATTTACAACAGCACTCTTTGTAGGAAAAGGCAGGGTGTCAGAAAATGACCTATGTCCCTCAACAGGAGAATGGCTGGCTACTCGAGGTGCATTCAACCCTCTGCGGAAGTTAGAACAAACCAGAACGCGCATATCTGTGTGGATAAAATCTCAGAAACATTACATTGAATGGAAACAAGCAAATAGCAGAATTATAGATCCCTCATGAAACCACTTACATAAAGCTTAAAACATGCAAAATGATGCTGCTGTCTGTGATTTAGAGATGCGTACATATGTAATAAAAGTCAATAACATGGGTGACAAAGATTCACAATGACCTCAGACAGGGTTATGTGTAGGGAGAGAGAGAAACGTGATGGAGAGGGACCCAAAGCAGACTTCAGGTTCATCAGAATGTTTCCCGGACTTCAAGGATTCCTAACCCAAGTACATGCCACAACATCAGGATTTGTTCTAGCCGAGTAAGGTTCACACAAATATCTGTTGTATTGTTCTCTATCTTTTTCCTATCTGTTCAAAATATATTTTATAAGTGTACAATATTTTTTTAAAACATGGCTTTGGAGTGGGACCCACACAGCACTCCTTGGCTCTAACCCCAGCTCCCCCACTGCCGGCTGTGTGACCTTGGCCCAGCCACTTAACCTGTCCGAATCTGAGCTTCCTTTTCTGTAGTAGGAAAATAGTAAGACCTACCCTGTCAAGAGAAATGAAAGAGTCAGTCGTTGAGCAAATCGTGTGGCGTGCCTGTCACTGGCCAGGAGCACTGCAAGGCGGGCACTGACAATTCCAGGCTGGCTCAGAGGACAGGACAGCAGGAGCCCACAGGAGGCCATGAGGGTGGCTCAGGTGGCCGACCCCTAGTCTCCTGCCTTGGGGGCCCACCAACAGTGGAGGTGGCATCCCAGGATAAAAGCTCACCAAGTCCTCTGGCAAAATAGTCATTTCTTTTTCAGTTCCCTTGCAGTCCTTCCACGCGTGTCCAGGAGACGTCTCCATGGGTCTAATGTGCTTCACATTTCTCCAACCCGTGCTCATCTCCCTTTGTACCAGAGGGACCGCAGGCCCCGGCCGTGGAGCCTCGGCAGGCACCTAGGGAAAACATCATGGTCCTGCAGGTTTCCCCCGCTCTCCAGAAATAAGGCGTTCCTCTGAAAACTCCCACAAGCTGGGGTGGCGTCAAGTGAAGGAGCAATCACCATTCATTTATATGGGAAATCTTTTGTCATATCCAGATTCAAAAAGTAACCTCTCTGAGGCTTTTCTGGCACCTCAGGACACATCTTGCTAATGGATGCACAGAGTGAATCGAAATAAGACACAGATGCTCACGGATACAGGCTTGATGCTGAGATGCTGAGTGGAGCTCCGGGGGGAAGGTGCTGGGCGGCGCCCGTCTTGCTGCCGCGGATGCTCGCGGCCTCTATCAGCGGGCTCGCTGCAAGACAAACGCTGAACACTATTTTCGCTTTTCGCCCTTTCTCGTAAGGGAAAATCTTTGGATTTCTTTTCTTTTTTTTTTTTTTTTTAAGATTTTATTTATTTATTTGACAGAGAGACAGCGAGAGCAGGAACACAAGCAGGGGGAGTGGGAGAGGGAGAAGCAGGCTTCCTGCCGAGCAGGGAGCCCGATGTGGGGCTCGATCCCAGGACCCTGGGATCATGATCTGAGCCGAAGGCAGACGCTTAACGACTGAGCCACCCAGGCGCCCAAATCTTTGGATTTCTTTCGGTTAGTGGAAACCAATACTAATACCTAAGAGGTCTTTCATAAAAGCAAAGTGGCACACTGTGAACTTTTAAAAAGTGGGGGATACCTGCATTTGGTGTTTGCAGCTGGTATTTTTAGTTCCCTTCGATTATGACAGGTGGCACTGGTTTTCCATTTACCGTAATAAAAATTTCCTCTGAAAGAAATGTATTTACATAGGGGTGCCTGGTGGCTCAGTCGTTGGGCGTCTGCCTTCGGCTCAGGTCATGATCCCAGGGTCCTGGGATTGAGCCCCGCATCGGGCTCCCTGCTCGACGGGAAGCCTGCTTCTCCCTCTCTCGCTCCCCCTGGTTGTGTTCCCTCTCTCGCTGTGTCTCTCTCTGTCAAATAAATAAATAAAATTTAAAAAAAAAGTATTTATATAAAAACGATTTAAAGGAAAATATAAACCAAATTTTCTAATATTATTCAAGTGGTGTAATGGATATGGTAGAAATCAAAGGAAGTTCCGGGGAATCCTGGGCTTGAGGAAGCCCTCTCCAAAGAGGGGAGTCAAAAGGGCTTCAACAAACAGGAAGAGGGTGTGCATTTCAGAGGAAGAGGACCGGGCATTGAACTGCATTAAAAGTGCAGTCCTTGCCCTGCGGCCGCTACAGTGAGCTGATAGAAAGCACCTGGGGACTCTAACAGTGCAGAGTCCCAGTCAGCAAGCCTAGGGAGAGGCCTGAGAATATGCATTTTCCTGTGTACCCTGCCTCCTCCCCCACCCCAGCCCTTTCTCGTCTCCCTCTTCCCACTCCTACCCAGACTCTCCTGCAGGTAGTACAGGGTCCTGCTTTGAGGAACATTCCAATCGAAGTTTGTCCCTGTGGCCACTCCCAGTCAGGCCCGTAGGACCTCTGAAAAGGCCACAGTGCTGGAATCTTCTGGGTAGGGGCCGGCTGTCCCCCCCGATCATGAGTTCCTTGAGGAGAGAGACCAGGTCCGGTCACCTCATACCCCTGGCCTAGCTTGCCCAGTCTATAACAGGCCGCCATACGTGTTTGTGGAAGAGGGAAGGGGTCTCTTGGAGGGACACTTGGCTTTGCCTCTCGCTTCTCGGCTTGCCTCTCCTGGTGCGGGATTTCCACCCTATGAACGAGCTGGGACAATGGGACAGAGACCTCATTATTTTCAGTGTGTCATGCCTGAGGTAGAGCCTCTACTTCATGATCAGGAGCTACGTGGAAGAAAGGAGCCTAGACCTCGTGGCCACACTCATCTAGAATTTAGCTTCTGCAACAGGTAGCTGAGGGGTGGGGAGAGGTTCAGGTGCGGAAAAGAGTTAACTCTGAAGGCCTCGCCACTACCTTTGGAAAGGCCTGCTGAAAAAGTTGGCCTTGCCCGGCATCTGGGAAGTTGGGGTTGGAAGGTTCCCACTCCCCGGACTGATAAGACTGGCTCATTGTGCCTCATTATTTATGCAAACAACATGCTTTACGCTGAACACCTGCTTTCCTTCTCAGAGTCTAGAATTTTGCTACATGCTAGGCAGAAGGGGCCTACGTGACCAATCTCCAGTAAAAATCCTGGGCAATGCGTCTCTCACGAGCTCCCCTGACTGGGGGCACCCCATGCGTGTTGTAGAGGACATTAATTGTGTCCTGTGTAACTTCTCTGGGAGAGGACCCTGGGAAGCTAGCGTCTCTTTCTACTGGGCTCCCCCCATGGGCTTGTGTTCTTTGCTGAGTTGGCTTTGCATTCTTTTACCATATTAAGTCCCAGCCATGGTATGACTACTTGCTGAGCTGTATGAGTCCTTCCAGCAAATCACAGAATCTAGGGATGATCTGAAGACCTTCTGACACAGGAGTGATAAGAAATACTGGCAGCCTGCTCCTCCCAGGGTGAAACCATAACCTTGAACTGGGAGCTAGGAGGAGCTGGGACCTGGGCTCTGGCTGCCCCACCTGAGCAGAGCTTCTGTCGTCAAAGCTAAGAGGGTGGGGGAGGGAATGGGTCATGGTTCAAATGCCACAGACGCGTTGTTCTTACCATGTTTCAGTAGGTTTTCTTGAATAAACGTTTCTTCCTTTGCTGTGTGCCCTTAGGACAATTTCCAGAGACTTGAAATGATTTCTTATAAGATTTGCACCAGTTTTGCTTGTTTAGTAGATCTATGGAGCTCCTCATGCTTCCATTCCAGAAATGGAACTTAGAGCATTGTTTAAATAATTTAAAGTTTTTGAATTGGGGCTAATATATATATAAATGCAGAGAGTAATGTAACAAACACTCTTCTTTGACAAGGTGAACAATTGGCCACTTTAGCTTCATTTCCAGGCCTCCCCAAACCCATTTTTCTCTCTCCCTTCCCTGAAGTAAACATTCCCCTAAAGTTGACATGAATCCTTCTCCTCCACATTTTTATGCATTTACTGCATAAAATATATATAAATATATAAATATTATATACTGTGTGTGTGTATAACCATCAACAAAACAGGGTATCATTTTGTGTTTTAAACTTCATATATATCTTATCAGACCTTACATACGTATCTGCAACTTGATATTTTTACTCAGCATTACATGTTTGAGATTTATCCTTGTGAACCCATGGAGACCCATGTAGGTCTAACTTATCTATTTTAACCACAATAAAGTACTCCAGTCATACGAAATGTAGTCAACCATTTGGCTGCCAATGGCTACTTAATTTATTTCCAATTCTCTGCCAGTCCCAGCAAAGCTCCCTGGTCACCCTCAAGCAGGCCTCCTGATACACAGGGGCAGGCGCTTCTCCAGGGCAAATACCCAGGCAGGGACCACTGAGTTGTGGGCTCTCTGCGTCTCAGGCTGCAATCTGTATTTCCAGATTGAGCCCAGAGTCACTATAACAAACTAAGACATGAACTGAGCTCCTTCCGGGTGACAGGCGCCTTTTGAGGGCCCACACTAGTAGACATCTTCACCTGTGATTTCTTTAAACTTCTTGAGCAAAACCAAGATTCTCAAACCAATCAATCATCCAAAACTATGAAGGGGCCCAGACCCTTCAAGAGAGTGGCAACAATTACTTCTACCACGCGTTCAGAACCAGACACACGCCCTGTTAACAATCTTCCAACAACAGCCTGAAGAGCATGTTCCACATTTTGGTTTTTTGTTGTTTTGTGTTTTTTTTTAATTAATTTATTTATTTGACAGAGAGAGACACAGCGAGAGAGGGAACACAGGCAGGGGGAGTGGGAGAGGGAGGAGCAGGCCTCCCACTGAGCAGAAAGCTGGATGTGGGGCTCGATCCCAGGACCCTGGGATTATGACCTGAGCCAAAGGCAGACGCTTAACGACTGAGCCACCCAGGTACCCCAAGCATGTTCTACATTTTGTTGTAGATGAATCTGAGGACTAGGAGGAGCTGTTGGCTCCAGCGAGGCCACTTTAAACAGAGCCCAGCCAATAACCGGACATACACCCCATGGGTTATTTAAATGGCACCCCAGGAAGAAGGAAGGAGAATGTGAAGCCAAAGTGACCAAGTTCACCTGTCAAGTAATAGCTCCCATTGGAATACAGCTGATCAAAAATAATTACTTAAACCTCCTACCAATAGTCCTACTCCTAGGACTATACATTTTTTAAGGAAAACAGTGTGTGTATTTACCAAGAAATATGTACAAAACTGTTCGTGTCACTCTTCATAATAGCCAAAAGCTGGCAACTACCAAAATGACCATAGATGGTAGAATGGATAAATATATTGTAGTATGTTCACACAACAACATACTATACAGCAAAAAGAATTAATAAACTAGTCCAGCTGGCTCAGTCAGTAGAGCATGTGACTCTTGATCTCAGGGTTTTGAGGTCAAGCCCCACATTGAGGGTAGAGATTACTTAAAAAAATTAAATCTAAGAAGGAAAGAAAGAAAGAAAGAAATTTTTAAAAAATAATCAACTATAACTACATGCAATAATATGGTTGAATCTCACAAACATAATGCTGAGGGAGAAGAAGCCAGACACAAATGAGTATATGCGGTATGATTCCGTTTCTGTAAAGTCTGACAATAGGCAAAGCCACTGTCTAGAACAGAGATTGGCAAACTACGGCCCACAGACCAAATTCTGCCCAAGACTCTGTTATAAATAAAGTTTTATTGTCACCCAGCCAAGTCCATTCACTTACTATTGCCCATGGCTGCTTTCATGCTACAAGGACAGTGTTCAGTAGCTACAACGGAGACCCTTTGGCCTGAAAAGATTAAGATATTTCCTATTTATGCCTTGCAAAACGTTTTCCAAAAGGCAGGGTAGCAGCTATCCTTAGAGAGGTGGTAGGGACTAGAACGGGTTTCAGGAGTCCCCTGGGGTACTAACGATGCTTCTTTCTCTTGAGCTGTGTGCTGGGCACATGGTTGCGTTCACCTTGTAAGACTGCATCTCACCCTGAGCTCCAGATTTACACACTTTTCTGTCTTTTACCAAAAGTTCGCCCCCCAAATTCTCTCTGCTCCCTCAGGACACTCCTCAGAAATGAGAATTCAAGAAGAAAAAGATAAAAACCTGCTAGGCCGAAGAGAAAAGGAAAGAGTTGGCAACAGGTGAAAGCTGTGAATGGAACTTCCTAATCTGGAAAACAGACAAACGCGGAGTGATTTCGTTTCACTCTCTCTGTCTGTTGCTTGCAAGGATGGGGCGTGCGGAGGGAGAGGCGTGAGAACTGGAGTGCCAAGTCCCTGGGAAGGCAGGGCTGTGCGGAGGGAGGCTGAAGACAGAAGGATTGAGTCTACAGGAGCTCATGTGGCTGAAATATCTTCCGTCTATTGTCACCCTTGTATGAGTTTGGCTGCTCTGTAGAAATCTGGGTTGGAAAGCCACCTCTATACAGGTATGCCTCCCTCAGCCCTCTCAACTAGGCGACTGACCTTCCCAGACAGGAAAAAAGGTTGCCTCTGGATAGGGTTGCCCTATTTAGCAAATTAAAAAACTAGATACACAACTAAATTTGAATTTCAAATAAACACCTAATAATCTTTTTTAGTATAAGTGTGTCCCAAATGTTGCATAGGACACCATTCTAAAATACTCACCACTGCTTATCTGAAATTCAAATTCAACTAGGAATCCTGTGCTTTATCTGTAGGCCACACTACATCTGGAGACAGGAACCAGGGGACCCTGGATGGGGCACTAAGGCCCAGCTGAAGACAGGGGGTTACAAGAGAGCCTGAAGCCCCCAGCCTCTTCTGCACTCAGCTCCCAGACCCCTGGCTGCCAGGCCTGCACTCCACCCACCCCACTTCCACTAAAAGATTCTGGAGGAAAAGAAGTAGACACACACGAAGAACCAGCCATCAGAATGACTTCAGACTTCTCAACAGCAGTGGTAACAGCTTTAACATTTTGAAGAACAATTATTTCTAACCCAGATTTCTATGTAGCATCCAAGCTCCCAGACAAGAGAGAAAGTAGGACATTTCAGTCACACAAGGACCCACGTGCCATGACTTTAGTATGTGTGAGAGGAAGTGCTCCACCTAAACCAGAAAGTTCACCGGGAAAGAGGAAGGCTAGGTATCCAAAAAATGAGACACGGCACTGAGGAGGCACGAAGGGACATCCCTGTGAGAAGCAGTCCCAGGACAGCAGTGGGCTGCAGGCCAGGAGGGCACCAGTCCAAATAGGAACCCAAGGAGCAAGAGGGAATCTAAGCAAAGACACTTACAGAGTACCTGATTTTTCGCACTATGTTGAGAGGTGCCATAGAGTTTGTCCAAGAATGTAAGGATGAGTGAGAGGCTGGCACTTACAAAGTCAAACAAATGAAAAAAATAGTTAACTATAAGAGGAAAAAATGTGTGAGGAAGAAAATGTAATCATAATACACTATTTTGCTGTGAGCTGTAAGTACATAGTCATGATGCCATAGCACCAAGTTCAACAAAATGGTGACACAACTACATTGGGAACAAGCCTGGTGTGGTTGGTGGGGGATGTGGAAGAAGGTGGAAGAAAGCAAACGTAATCTTCAATGGGAGCAAGTCAGTAGAAAGTGTCTAAAGTTGGGGCACCTGGGTGGCTCAGTGGGTTAAGTGTCCAACTCTTGGTTTCTGCTTAGGTCATGATCTCAAGGTCGTGAGATCAAGCCCCAAGTTCAGTTCCACACTGAGTGTGGAGTCTGCTTAAGATTCTCTCCCTCTCCCTCCTCCCTTCCCCTGCTGGTGCTCACTCTCTCTCTCTCTCTCAATAAATAAATAAATAAATAAATAATAAAATTTAAAGATTTAGAAAGAAAGTGTCTAAAGTTGAAACTCAAGAAGAGTAGAATAAGCATGTTCCATGGAGGTAAACACAGGGAAAAAAAGAAGTAAATGAGTTGGGAATGGTTGCCTTTGCAGAGTGGGGATCCAAGAGGAGTTAGGGCATGGAAGTCCTGACCCTCACCGTAAGGCACGTACATGGTCTTTCCCAATGTGAGCCTGTAATACTTGCAGAAAAAAAGAAACTCAGTTAAAAATAAAGTCACTGACCTAACACATAATCAAAAACTAACTCAAGACGGATCATAGACCTAAACGTAAGCACTAAAACTATACAAGTTCTAGAACAAAATGCAGGAGAAAATCTTTGGGACCTTGCATTAGACAAAGATTTCTTAGATGTCACAGCAAAAGCATGATCCATAAAAGAAAAAATTAACAATAACCAAAATGAAGAATTTATGTTCTTCAAATGACACTGTTTAAAGAACAAAAAGCCAAGCCAAAGACGAGGAGAAAAATAATTGCATTATCATATATCTGATAGAGGAGCTCTAACCAGAATATATAAAGAACTCTCAAAACTCATTAAAAAGAAAACCCAAACAACCTAATTTTTCTAAATGGGCAAAAGATTTGAAAAGATACTTCACCAAAAAAGACATATGGCTGGCAAATAAGCACATAAGATGCTCAACATCATTACTCAGTAAGAAAATAGGAGTTAAAACCACAATAACATACCACATGAGAATGGCTAAAATTAAAAAAAAAAAAAAAAAAAAAAACCTGGCACGAGCAACTGGTCAGTGTGCAGAGCAACAGGAACCCTCGTGCCTCCTTCAGGAACCCAAACAGGTACAGCCGCTCAGGAGAGCAGTTTTGCAGGGAAACCTATGACCCCACAATCCCACTCCAGGTAGAACGAAAACTTGATTTCATACGAAAACCTGCACAAAGTCTTAAAGTGGTTTCTCTCGCAATGACCAAATCCTGGAGGTAACTTGGCCAATGCCCTTCCCCTGGCGAATAAATAAGTGAGCTGTGATACACCATACAAGGGAATGTTACTCTGCCGGTAAAAGGAATGATCTACTTACATATACAACAACACGGATGGATCACCAATGTATTATCAGTGGAAGAAGCCAGTGTCAAAAGATTACATAGCATATGATTCTGCTTATAGAACATTCTGGAAAAGGTAAAACCGTAGGAAATGGAAAACATATCCGTGGTGGACAGGGGCTGCGAGTGGGGGAGGGGCGAACCACAAAGGGGCACAGGGCACTGGGATGATGGAACTCTCCTGTAGCTGGATGCTGCTGGTGGTGGTTGTATGGTGGTTGTATGACTGTATGCGTTTGTCAGAACTTGCAGAACCATACAGGGAAAAAGGTAAATGTTAATGTATGCAAATTATGCTTTTGTATTTAAAAAAGTAAAAATAGGGGCGCCTCGGTGGCTCAGTTGGTGAGGAGTCTGCCTTCAGCTCAGGTCAGGTCATGATCCCAGGGTCCCGGGATGGAGCCCCAAGTCAGGCTTCCTGCTCCGCGGGGAGCCTGCTTCTCCCTCTCCTTCTGCTCCCCCTGCTCATGCACATGCTCTCCCTCTGTCAAATGCATAAATAAAATATCTTAAAAAAAAAAAAAAAAAAAGGAAAAATAGCCACCCCAAGGAGGAGAAGCACAAACTGAGGAGAAAATGCATTCTGGGCAGTGCTGGAGGCCATCCGAGGTCCAGTGGATTCACGGTAGATCCAGTCTGCCCAGTCCCGTTCAGTCATCGGCCAGCGAGGGGAAAGCATAGTTGAGATTTTGCCAGACACGTGCTTTGAAAGACAGAAGTGCAAGGGCATCCGTTCTTTCTTTTGCTTTTGTTTTGGGTTTTTTTTTTTTGTTTCGTATATATTGCAAAATGATCACCACTATAAGTCTGGAGATTTATAGTAAGGGTCTTTAAAGATTTTTTTTTTTTAATTTATTCATTTGACAGAGATACAGAGAGAAAGAAAGCTCAAAGATGAGCTGGGGAGAGGGGGAGAGGGAGAGGGAGAAGCAGGCTCCCTGCTGAGCCAGGAACCCGATGTGGGGCTCGATCCCAGGACCCCAGGATCATGACCTAAGCCGAAGGCAGATGCTTAATCATCTGAGCCACCCAGGCGCCCCTATAGTAAGGGTCTTTTAGGGAGGAAGGGTGACCTTTCTTCCTTCTCCCTTCCTGCTGGCTACAATGTAGATGTAGGGCTGGTGCTTGAGTAGTCATATTGGACCGTAAGGTGCCACACGTGACAGAGCCCTAAGATAGAAGGAGCCCGAGTCTCTGAAACCATGGAGCATGGCAGGGGCCCTGGAAAGGCTACTTCCAGACTTCTCGAAAATGAAAGAAATTGTTGGGGCGCCTGGGTGGCTCAGTCGTTAGGTGTCTGCCTTCGGCTCAGGTCATGATCCCAGGGTCCTGGGATCGAGCCCCGCATCGGGCTCCCTGCTCTGCAGGAAGCCTACTTCTCCCTCTCCCACTCCCCCTGCTTGTGTTCCCTCTCTCGCTCTGTGTCTCTGTGTCAGATAAATAAATAAAATCTTAAAAAAAAAAAAGAAATTGTTATCATGGCTAAGCTGCTGTTATTTGGGGTTTTCTGTAATAAGCAGCCAAACCTAATCATAACTGAACACAGACACGATCGAGGACCAGTGAGCAACAGACAAGAGAGCTTTAGAAACCTGTGGAAGGTGGGCTGGACATGCCATCCGGGAGGGAGAAGGGGCAGTTAGAGATGCATGTGTCCTGGCAGACGGCAATATGCCCAAACAAGGGCAGGATGGGGAAGGGGGTGCAGAAAACACTGAGAGGTCGGTACTGGAGTGGAGGGGATGACAACATAAGAGAGGGATGGGTTCAAGTTTCCAAACCTGGCTATTATGAAAGTGATGGTTGGGTTAAGCACAGTAGGAAACAGGACAAGGAGATTTATGAAGCAAGATAATGACCTTGATTTTCCTTTCTTGCTCATGTTCTAATTTTCTGATTTCTTTTTAGACCCACACTAATTTCCACTGGGCTCGTGTTAATAAAGAGCTGCTTTTAACAAAACTCCGGGGGCAGGGGCGTAATTTGGGGGGGCACAGAGAGGAGCTATTAATTATGCACCGATTTAGAAAGTGCCCAGTGTGCTAAGGACTTTACACACTTATGCTCACTGAGTTCTCACAGCCCTGCGGCGAGGGAGTCCTATTTCTTTTTTCCTACGTGGTAGTTCGGGAGATTATGATTTCCAGGTTGAGTTGCCTGCCTGCAGTATCAGAGTTCATCAGAGACCTGGGTTTGAGGCTGGGCCTTCTGACTGCAAAACCTGAGCCCCTAATCCCAGCAACATAAGACTCTCCATTAGATTGTCTCTCTGGGACTTTGTCCCAAGCCTCAACTTTAATGGGACAGCCATCGAGGCGAGGCCACAAGAACTGTGACCTCAGATCCAGCAGGCCTGGGTCCCAGCTGTGCTGCTAATGTAGCTAATTCTTCCAATGATCCTGTCAGCTGGGTCCCCCAGGATTCCAGGAAGCAGACGCTGAAGTAGAGTTAAGAGCGTGCTATGGGGGTAACTCCTGGGATGGGGTGGGGAGGGCCCTCGGACCCGGCAGAGGGGTCAGGCAGAAATGGAAGACCCTCGAACTACAGTATCCCCAGTGATGGGCCCGAGCCACCCCAGGAGACCACCACTTGGCTCAGAGGCCGAGGCAGCCCTGCAGGAGCTCACTGCTGGAGGCTGTCAGCCACCCGCTGCTCAGGGGCCTATGAGCACACATCTCTGCCATCTGTACTCCTCAGCACGGCCCGGACCAGCTGGGAATCCCGGCCCTTCTACTGCCATGAGGGAGCCGAGATGTATGACTTCAGACTGCCCACCCAAAAGCCGTGTCTCACTCCAAAGCTGTGGGCTTAAAAGCTATTTGAGTAGCCAAAAGGTGGAAGCACTCCAAATGCCCATTGACAAGTGAGTGGATGAACAAAATGTGGTTTATCCACACAATGGAATAGTGTTCACCCTTAAAAAGGGAGACAAATCTAACACAGGCTACGACATGGATGAACCTTGAGGACATTATGCCAAGTGAAATAAACCAGTCATAAAAGGACAAACACCATATGATCCCACTTATATGAGGTCCCTGGAGCAATCACATTTCTGGAGACAGAGGATGGTGGCTGCCAGGGGCCGGGGTGACAGGGAATTGGGAGTTAGTGTCTAAAGGGGACAGAGTTTCAGTTTGGGAAGGTGAGAAAGTTCTGGAGAGGGATGGTGGTGATGGTTGCACAACAGTGTGAAGGTGCTTACTGCCCCTGAACTGGGTGCTAAGAAATACTTTGAGTTCATGCATCCAGTTAGGATGGTAAGTTTAATGTCATGTGTATTTTACCACAATTTAAAATAAACTAAGGAACAATGTGGCCTCCTCTCAGGGTTATTGTGCGGGCCACATTAAAGGGGGTAATAGACATGAAGATGCCGGGTCAGCGGGCCGCGCTCAGAGCAGCCTCTGTGGCCCCTCTACCCACCGCGCACTGAGGGGAGAGGGGAGAGCAGGCCTTTGGTAAGAGGCCGCACTGGGACGGAGCCACACGGGGGCCCACCCACAGCCCACGACAGACCAGTGGTTCCATCGGGCACCTCGGGGCTGGCTTCGGGCCTGCAGCCGGGCCCCCGAGAAACTGCAGGCAGCCAGCGAGCATTTCCACCAGCGCCCCAAGCTGCCTCCCGCCCCTCGCCAAGTCAGCGCAGGGCGGCAGCGGGGAGCCACGTGGAAGCCACTGGCGCGCTCCACATCCTGGGTGCTGCTTAAGCCCACCCCCTGCACGGTCCTCCTGAACCTGCCCCCATCTACCACCTCTGCAAAGAGCAACTTCCTATGGTTCGCCTTAATACTGACTCTCCCTAAAGGCAGAACCTGTCAGCACGGGCCGCATGTCCCCAGCGTGGGCAGGCCAAGCGGCACAGGCGTGTGAGGGAGCGGGCAGGAGGGCCACACCACAGGGGGCCGAGGGGCCGTCCCTTCACCCTGGGGGTCCCACCTTTCCCCTTGCCCTGGTGGGGATGCCCCAACCAGGACATCAGGGTTGGGGGCAGGTGCAGTGGGAAGGAAGGGGCAGGAGACGAGAGCAGGAAGTAGACAAGCCTGTCATGGGATCACACGTGTTCTCCCACTTCCCTCAAACCCACGGAGAAACTACTTTTTATCTTCCTCTCTAGAACTGATCCAGACTCCTGCACAAGCCCCAGCCCATGGGGAGGAGGGGATGGGGAGAGGGATGGGGGCAGGGGAAGCCATTTGGATAGTCGCATGGTTGTCCTCTGAACTGGAAGTTTAAACAATTCCTCTGTGCTCTGTCTCTTTAGGTAGAATCACTTCGGCACCAGGTTCCCGATCTCTGTTCCCTGCTTCCGCCGGGGTGGTGTGGTGGTTGGCTCAGGCTGCAGCAGAGGGAAGGCCCCCTCAGCACCTCTGCCGCCGGGTGAGGGATGCCCCTGGCTGTCTGATCTCCAGCTGGAGTTGAAGGCCAGATAGTTCCTGTTTTCCTCTCCTCCCTCATCCTCTCTCCTTCCCCTTCCCCTCTGCCCTCCCTCTCCCTCCCTTCTCCCCCCTACCTCTTCCCACTTTCCTTGCTCAGGGCCCAGTAATGCCCAGCTGCCTCCCCGTCCCCTCACCTCAGCTCTCACTGCCACGCAGGCCCTAGACACTGTCTCCCACATCTTCTTCCACCAAGCTCCTGTCCCAAACAGTCCATCCAGGCTCTCTCTGATGTGGGGTCACCTGGACCCTGCCCGGTCAGGCTTGCTGTCCTTCAACTCAGTGCCTGCCCCCCGTCCCCGCAGCAGGACCCCTCAAGGTAACACCTGGGGGGATGGAGACCTGGCTCATTCCCCACCCCTCCCTCCATCCCTCTCCTCCCCACCATCCTGCCAGCCTTGCAAAGCAGGAGGGCCGCTTTTACATAAAATTAGACTGAGCATGAAGACTCTGGCCCAGCGTCACAGGTGGAAGGAAGGTGTCCTCCAACCCGGAGCAGGTTCTCAGCTGCCAGAGAGTCTGGATCGGTGACACAGGAGCTAAATGAACCAGAAAACCCTTTCTCACTCTGTAGTGCTGGCTTTCAAGCCTGTTGTCTCACTGCAAACATCTATTTTTCATATCAGAACATGAATATAATAGTCTCTTCCCTTTGGATACTTTCTGTAGGAATCCTAATCTCATCCCAGACAGCCCTCCCCAGAAAGAAAGCTGCGGGCTCAGTAGGCAAAAGGGAAAGACAAAGACGTCAACATTGTTCTAAACTTGACCTCCATGCCAGATTTCCAATTGTTCCCCATTGTTCCCCATACCCTTGTCTCCTTCGGATGGGCAAGTGACAATGGACGTTGAGAACCAGGAGCCGAGCCAGAGTGGGGCTGCACCTCAGACCCTACAACTCATAGCTGCCTTGGTTTCTTCAGCCCTTCACTCGAGCAGGTTTTCCTTCAGTAAACATTGACTGAGCAACTACCTCACACATTGCCCTTTGCTAGAAGCTAGTCCATGAATGGAGGAGGGGTGACTCTGATTTCTCAGAGCTGATAGGACAGAGCAAAAAGGTCCCACCAGGAGAGGCAGACAGCAGACAGATAGGAGACCTCAGTCCCCCAGTGCCAAGGGTTCCTGTCCCCTGAACGTGTAACACCCCCACACAGAGCCCAGTAGAATGCCAGCGAGCAGGGAACACCCACCATCCTGCAGAAAACCACAGGCCCCAAGCACCAGGAGGATGCCTTGTGGGTTGATGGCGGAACATTCTAGAAGGTTCAGGAGCTGACTCGGCCAACAAAGTCAGCCACATTGCAAGATACATGTACATGGCCTCTTTTGACCTGGCTGAGAACTATGGGGCCTTTTTTGTTTAAAATATCATCCGATTGGGGTGTCTGGCTCAGTTGGTGGAGCACACGACTCTTGATCTCAGGGTTGTGAGTTCGAGCCCCATGCCGGGTATAGAGATTACATAAAAATAAAATCTTTAGAAAGTAAAATAAATTATCATCTGGATGATACTGATGAGGGAACAGAAGCCTGGCTGAAGGCAAAGCATAAGCTGACACCCTGCAACCTCCCCCCGACCCCCCACTCCTGGGTGGGACATGTGTGACATTCTTCCAGGAAGTTCCCAACTATCTTAATGTTAATGCCTTACTAGAGGGGTAAACAACCTTAACTTGACAATGCCAAGGCCTCCGTATCCTGTGAGTCTTCTTTAGCATATGAAAGTTCTTTTGGAAACCTCCCTTTTTCCTTACCTTCCCCAACCCCAGAGTATATAACCAGCCACCGCTCACAACCCCCAGGCCCCAGCTCATTCTACCCATGGGTCCTGTCCCTGTGCTTTAATAAACCACCATTTTGCACCGAAGACGTCTCAGAATTTAGTCGTCGGCTCCAGATTCCACCCCATTGAACCTCACCTGTATCCCAAAACCCCATCAATATCATTTGTTAAGAGTTAAAATAGGTACAGTCTGTCTTCAAGAAATGTGTTGATATGGATCAAGAACTTTAAAAGTGTTCATTGCTGGGGCATCTGGGTGCCTCAGTCAGTTAAGTGTCTGACTCTTGATTTCAGCTCAGGTCATGATCTCAGAGTTGTGAGATGGAGCCCCACACCAGGCTTGCTTTCTCTCCAAAAAAAAAAAAAAAGACAGTGTTCATTGCTTTGACCTACCCAGAAATTCTCACTTTTGGGATTCTATCCTAATAGATTTAACAGGATATGTAGGTAACATTTTAGTCATGAAGATATTCATCCCAATGTGATTTATAAGAGGGAAAAAATGTGAACGATCTAAATCTACAATTTCAGGGAAATCATTATGTAAACCGTGGAGGCTCCCTGGATGTACTTCCCATGGGCATAGTATTAATATGCAGTTAATGGAAAAACTGTTAATGACGGGAGGAAAATAATGCATGAATTATTGAAAATATTTAGCATACTCATTTAAATTTTAAAATTTAAATGATTTAAGATATTATATAAAAGCAATATACAAAATAATATGTGGTTACAATTATGTTAAAAGTAGGTAAGGAAGAAAGACAATGGAAACCAACCCACATTAGATTCTCTCCTGATGGGGGATTACAGGAGATTCTCAAACATGTGTTCGTACTTTTATGTATCTTCCAATATTCGTTAATGCCCTGAATTATTTTATAATTGGAAAAAGTGAACCAGCTGTGTTCTCTGACTCTTGAGGCCCTCTTGTCTTTCTGAAGAGATGGGTCCAGCCTGAGTTGTGCCTCACAACTCCCCATGTACCCAGGCCCCTGCTAATTGGGCTATGGATGGCTGCCCAGGACTTGGAATGTTACACAAGCAAGGTGACAACAAGGTGACAGTTTTGCATTGTGGTTGCCACCAGAAACCCTGTCTAAAGTGTGATATGGTTAAATTTACTATGTTGCTCATGGACCAACTCAGATGGAAATCAAGGAGGACACATGGAGAGAAGCACACAAATCCTAAGCGCCCAGCTGGATGGATTTCCAAACGTACACACACCCACTGCCCAGCACCAAGAATGAGAATCAGAACAAGACCAGCACCCCAAAACCCCCATGTCCCTTCCCAACCACTGCCCCAATCCCCAAGGGTAGTCACTACCCTGAACTTGTAATACCATAGATTACCTTTCCCTGCTCCTTTTTTTGGGGGGTGGGGGCGCAGGAAGAGGGAGAGAGAAGATTAAGCAGGCTCCACGCCCAGTGCAGAACCCCACATGGGGCTCGATCTCACGACCCTGAGATCATGACCTCAGCCAAAATCAGGATTTGACTGCTTAACCAACTGAGCCATACAGGCGCGCCTAACGTTCCCTGTTCTTGAAGTCTATGTGAACGGCCTTGTAAGTAGGTGCTCTTTTGGTTCTGGCTTCTTTTATTCAACATTGTCTTTATGGCAGACCAAAGACAGTCACACTGGTACATGTGCTTCTTGAAGCTTACCACTCCCCCAAGAGGTGGACCCCAATACCCCTGCCCTTGAATCCAAATGGGCTCACACCCAGCTTATAATCAAGAGAAGGCGGCGGAAGTGATGTTGCATGACTTCTGAGGCTAAAAGACAATGCCTTGTTTGCTGAGGCACTTGCTTTCGGAGCCCTGAGCCCCTGTGTCAGACCCTGACTAGCCCAAGTCCACCAGGCTGCAAGGAAGCCCAGGCCACGGAGAGCAGCTGCGAATATTCGGCTCTGTTCCACAGCCCCAGTGGAGGTACCAGACATATGAGTGAGAACGAATCCAAATGAGTCCAGCCCCGGGCTATCAAATCACCCGAAGCCAAGATGACCAGATACCTAGGTAGGTAGGTAGGTAGGTAGGTAGATAGATGATAGATGATAGATAGATAGATAGATAGATAGATAGATAGATAGATAGATAGATGATAGGATAAACAAATAAAACATCAGGACACTACGATTTGAATTTCAAATACAACAAATACTTTTTAGGATAAGTATGTCTCACAATTCCTTTTGTTTACCTGAAATTCAACTTTAACTAAGTGCCCTATATTTTACCTGACAATTTGGCCCCCAGCTGCCAAGTTTTCTTAGTCAGGAACAGAGCTGAGCCATTCCAACTGTGATCTGCTCAAATTCTCAGAACTCATTTGCATGGTAAAATGCTTGTTTTAAAATGTTAAGTTTTGAGCCAACTTGTCATGCAGCAGAAGTAACCAAATTAGAGGGAGGCTGGATGTCTCAGTTGGTTGGGCAGCTGACTTTTGGTTTTGGCTCAGGTCGTGATCTCAAGGTGATGAGATCCAGCCCCATGTGGGGCTTGGTGCTCAGGCAGAAGTGTGCGTGAGATTCTCTCCCATTTGCTTTCCCTCTGCCCCTCCCACTCGTGCTCTCCCTCTCCCTCTCTCTCAAATAAGTTGGGTTTTTTTTTTAAGATTTTATTTATCTGACAGAGAGAGACATAGCGAGAGAGGGAACACAAGCAAGGGGAGTGGGAGAGGGAGAAGCAGGCTTCCCACGGAACAGGGAGCCCGATGCAGGGCTCAATCCCAGGACCCCGAGATCATGACCCGAGCTGAAGGCAGACGCTTAACAGCTGAGCCACCCAGGCGCCCCTAAATAGGTTTTTTTTTTATAAAAGTTGTAAGGAGGGGCACCTGGGTGGCTCAGATGGTCAAGCATCTGCCTTCGGCTTAGGTCATGATCCCAGTGTCCTGGGATCAAGCCCCACATCTGGCTCCTGGCTCAGTGGGGAGTCTGCTTGTCCCTCTCCCTCTGCCTCTCCGCCTGCTCATGCTCTCTCTCCCTGTATCTCTCAGTCTCAAATAAATAAATAAAATCTTTAAAAAAGAATTGTTTAAAAATAAGTTGTAAGGAAACAGAAAATGGAGAAGCAATTAATACAATGCCACAGGGGAGCAAGCAGATCAATCCAGGAAGAGAGACTCTCCAGAAAACTGGCCCCGTCTCTCCCACAGGTCAGTGGCTTGGAGACAACTTCAAGTGGGGGAGGAGGGCTTGAATTGCTTCACCAATTGTTCTTTTTTTTGTCAGCTCTCTAGCATCCTTGCCCATCCAGGCCAAACTTCTGGAAGGCAAATACGAGTTGGCCCCATGGTTCAAAAAAAAAAAGCCTTGGAAGTATGTTATTACTAGTGTAACACTTCATTTGTCCCTAACATGAGAGAATAAAGATTCTGGTAAGCGTAATTCCTAGACCAACAGTATTTAACTGTTATGGTTGAAAAATACATAAAAGTCACATATGTGCCTAGATCATAGTAAAGTGCACTGTGAGAGATCTGTTGACTTGCTTTATTTACATCAGATTGAACTCATCACTTGCATTCTAAAGGTGATTTCTTGGGAGGGAATGAAGGTGTTACAGAGAGTACATGCAGAGTAACTGCACACAACCCAAGGGACTGTTTGCAATATAACTGCTACTGGTCCTAGACATCCCAGCAGAAAACAACACTGGGACTAAGTGTTCTGGGAGTCTGGAGTTTATCCTATGATCAACACACTTTTGTATATGGGACCTGAATATATACAAAATACACCTTACAATCCCCTGTAAGAAAGTTTAACTACTATAACTGAAACTGAAACTCCCTTTTTAGGTCTCATGGTCATCAATATGACTAATCGTTATATAATCCTTTCTGCTTGCCTTGGGCTTAGTTTGCTCTCACATTTTTGTCTTTCCCTCAGAATGGATCATCTCAATTGTTCTATCTTTATGTTTGTTGACTCTTTCTCCTGACTATTGAAATTGGCCGTTGAGCTCCTCTGGTGGATTTTTCATTTCAGTTATTGTATTTTTTTTATTCCATAATTTCTATTTTTGCAATTTCCAGCTCTTTATTGATATTTTCTATGTGGAGAGACAGTGTTCTCCTAGTTTCCTTTAATTCTTTAGACATGCTTGAACTCTTTGTACATGTTGAAAAGAGCTGATTTAATACAGGAATTCAGTAAAGTGGCAGGATATAAAATCAATGCACAGAAATCAGTTGCATTTCTATACACCAACAATAAGACAGAAGAAAGAGAAATTAAGGAGTCGATCCCATTTTCAATTGCACCCAAAATCATAAGATACCTAAGCAATAAATCTAACCAAAGAGGCAAAAAATCTGTACTCAGAAAACTATAAAATACTCATGAAAGAAATTGAGGAAGACACAAAGAAATGGAAAAATGTGCCATGCTCATGGATTGGAAGAACAAATATTGTGAAGATGTCAATGCTACCTAGAGCAATCTACACATTTAATGCAATCCCTATCAAAATACCATCCACTTTTTTCAAAGAAATGGAAGAAATAATCCTAAAATTTGTATGGAACCAGAAAAGACCCCGAATAGCCAGAGGAATGTTGAAAAAGAAAAGCAAAGCTGGCGGCATCACAATTCCGGACTTCCAGCTCTATTACAAAGCTGTCATCATCAAGACAGTATAGTACTGGCACAAAAACAGACACATAGATCAATGGAACAGAATAGAGAGCCCAGAAATGGACCCTCAACTCTATGGTCAACCAACCTTCGACAAAGCAGGAAAGAATGTCCAATGGAACAAAGACAGTCTCTTCAACAAATGGTGTTGGGAAAATTGGACAGCCACATGCAGAAGAATGAAACTGGACCATTTCCTTACACCACACACAAAAATAGACTCAAAATGGATGAAAGACCTAAATGTGAGACAGGAATCCATCAAAATCCTTGAGGAGAACACAGGCAGCAACCTCTTCGACCTCAGCCGCAGCAACTTCCTCCTAGAAACATTGCCAAAGGCAAGGGAGGCAAGGGCAAAAATGAACTATTGGGACTATATCAAGTTAAAAAGCTTTTGCACAGCAAAGGAAACAGTCAACAAAACCAAAAGACAACCGACAGAATGGGAGAAGATATTTGCAAATGACATATCAGATAAAGGGCTAGTATCCAAAACCTATAAAGAACTCAAACTCAACACCCAAAGTACAACTAATCCAATCAAGAAATGGGCAGAAAGCATGAACAGACATTTTTCCAAAGAAGCCATCCAAATAGCCAAGAGACACATGAAAAAGTGCTCAACATCACTCGGCATCAAGGAAATCCAAATCAAAACCTCAATGAGATACCAGCTCACACCAGTCAGAATGGCTAAAATTAACAAATCAGGAAATGACAGATGTTGGCAAGGATGCGGAGAACGGGGAACCCTCCTACACTGTTGGTGGGAATGCAAGCTGGTGCAGCCACTCTGGAAAACAGTATGGACGTTCCTCAAAAAGTTGAAAATAGACCTACCCTATGACCCAGCAGTTGCACTACTTGGTATTTACCCCAAAGATATAAATGTAGTGCTCCAAAGGTGTATGTGCACCCCAATGTTTATAGCAGCAATATTCACAAAGCCAAACTATGGAAAGAGCCAAGATGTCAATCAACAGATGAATGGATAAAGAAGATGTGGTATACACACACACACACACACACACATACACACACAAAGGAATATTATGCAGCCATCAAAAAAACCCGAAATCTTGCCATTTGCAATGATGTGGATGGAACTAGAGGGTATTATGCTAAGCAAAATAAGTCGGTCGAGAAAGACAAGTATCATATGATCTCACTGATATGAGGAATTCTTAATCTCAGGAAACAAACTGAGGGTTGCTGGAGTGGTGGGGGGTGGGAGGGATGGAGTGGCTGGGTGATGGACATTGGGGAGGGTATGTGCTATGGTGAGCGCTGTGAATTGTGTAAGACTGATGAATCACAGACCTGTACCTCTGAAACAAATAATACATTATATGTTAAAAAAAAAAGAAAGAAAGAAAAGAAAGAAGAAGATAGTAAGAAGGGAAAAATGAAGGGGGGCGGAATTGGAGGGGGAGACGAACCATGAGAGACTATGGACTCTGAGAAACAAACTGAGGGTTTTGGAGGGGGGGATAGGTTAGCTTGGTGATGGGTATAAAGGAGGGCACGTATTGAATGGAGCACTGGGTGTTATACGCAAACAATGAATCATGGAACACTACATCAAAAACTAATGATGTAATGTATGGTGACTAACATAACATAATACAAAAAGAAAGAAAAGAGCTGATTTAAAGTCTTTGTCTAGTAAGTCCAACATCTAGACTTCCTCAGGAACAGCTTCTATGGATTGCTTTTGTTTACTGTGTATGGGCCATATTCTCTTTTTCTTTCTCTCTTTCTTCCTTTTTATCTTCCTCTTTTTTTTTTTTTGCATGTTTTCAAATCTTTGTTGAAAATTGGATATTTTTAAAATTTTTAAAAAAGATTTTATTTGTTTATTTATTTGACAGAGAGCAAGAAGGAGAGAGCACAAGCTGGGGAGCGGCAGAGGGAGAGGGAGAAACAGACTCCACTGAGCAGGGAGTCAGACGCGGGGCTCAATCCCAGGACCCCAAGATCATGACCCCAGCCAAAGGCAGATGTTTAACTGACTGAGCCACCCAGGCACCCAAAAAATATTTTAAACAATATAATGGGACAACTCTGGAAGCCGGTTTTGTCCCTCCCTAGGGCTTATTTTTATTGTTGTTATTGTTTGTTTGTTTAGTGATTTATTTGAACTAATTCTGTAATTCTTTGTTGTGTGTGTCCACTGAAGTCTCTGCTGAGTTAGCTTAGTGGTCGGCTAATGACTAGACAGGGATTTCCTTAAACACATATTCTCCCAATGTACACAGAGGGGTTCTCTGCATGGGCAAACCCTCAACACTCAGCTGGTCAGTGGACAACTCTACCTTAGCTTCCACTTCCTGGAAGTGTGTGTGTATGTGAGGTAGAGCCTCAAGGTCAGCCAGATGTTAGATTTCAGGGCCCTTCATATCTTTGCTGAGCATGTGAACAGCCATAGGCATGTGCATGCTCAACCCATGCATGTGATCTTCTGGATTTGCAAGAATATTTTAGAGCTTTTCAAAGCTGCTATGGATGACCATCCCCCAGTTCTGCCTTTTAAGCTTTTTGGCTAACCTATTATTTGTCTCAAGCGTTATTTGCTACTTCAGGCAGTTGTGAAGCTGAACCCTTGCCTGTACATGTTATTGGAGAATGTCCTTGGGGAAAAGTTTTTTTGCACTGGGTGAATTCTGAGCTCCAAATCAAGTCAAATAAAGTGGGTCTTTCAAGTGGGGTCTTCTGGAGACCCTCCAGACAAGTCAAAGAGTGACAATTCTCTTGGAATGGGGCTTTGAAGGAGCTCTACCCCATTCTGCAACCTCCAGTAACTGCCAGGCCATTGGTTTTCACCATGATTGCACCTGCCGGTCTTCCTAGTTACTGCAGAGCCGGGGGCTGCAGGGAGAAGACGGGCAAGTTAAAATACTACAAAGCTCACTACTTTTATCATGATTCAGCTGTTTTTCTTAATAAATGCTTACCCAGATTGCTGTAAGCCCTTGGCTACTTTTCAGAGCTCTGAATATGTTGAATTTTTTTTTTTTTTTACCATTTTTGGCCATTTTCTTGTTTCTTTTATGAAGGAGGAAATTGGGGGAGGTCCTTACTCTGCCAATTGCACTGACATCAATGGAAGTACAGTTTTAACTACAGTGGGTATTGTTTTTTCAGGCAGTGTCAGGGTAGTAAAGAGGACAGGAAATTACCAGAGAAAGACATTGACAGCGATAGGAAGTTAGAGCTGCCACAGGAAGAAAATGCAGACATCACCCTGGGCCAGCAGTGTGGGGTAAAGGGCTCCCATCTATCAATTGCTCTTGAGTCTATTCTTATTTCATCTCAGCTGTATTAGTTTGTTAAGGCTGCCATATAAAATACTGTAGACTGTGTGCCTTAAGCAACAGACATTTACTTCTCACAGTTCCGGAGGAAGTCTAAGATCAAGATGCCAACAGAGTTGGTTACCTCTGAGGCCTCTCTCCTTAGCTTGCAGATGGCTGCCCTCCTGCTGTCTCCTCACATGGCCGGCCCTCTATGCATGTACATCCCCAGTGTCTCTCCATGTATTCACACTGCCTCCTCTTAAAAGGACACCAGTTGGATGATGGGTGAGGGCCCACCCTAATGGCTTCATTTTAACTCATCAACACTTTCAAGGTCTTACCTCCAAATACAGTCACATTCTGAGGTATTTGGGGTTGGTCAGGGCTTCAGCATAAGAATTTTGAGGGAAAGAGAAGTCTTGTCAACAAATGGTACAGGGACAATTGGATATCCACGTGCAAAGTTGGACCCCCACCTCACACCATATACAGAAATTAACTCAAAATGGATCTAAGAGTGAAAACTATAAAACCCTTTGAAGAAAATAGGTGTAAATCTTCTTGGTCTTAGATTAGGAAAGAATTTCTTATGGTATCTAAAGCACAAGCAACAAAAAAACAGGTAAATTGGATTTCCTCAAAAGTAAAAACTTCTGTGCTTCAAAGGTCACCACCAAGAAAGTGAAAGGACAATCCTCAGAATGGGAGAAAATATTTACAGTCATATATTTGTTAAGGGACTTGTATCCAAAATGTATTTTAAAACTTTTGTAACTCAACAGTAGAAAACTCAATTTAAAAGTGGGCAAAGAATTTGAATAGACATCCTCCAAATAAAATATACAAGGGGTAAATAAGTATTAAAAAGAAAATTCTCAACATCATTAAAGATGCTCACATCATTAGCCATCAGAAATGGAAATCGAAACCTCAACAAGACACCACTTTACACCCACAAAGACGGTAATTTAAAAAACAACAGACAATAACAAGCGTTGGGGATGATGTGGAGAAATTGGACCCTTGTACACAGCTGGCAGGAATGTAAAATGGTGCAGCTGCTTTGGAACAGAGTTTGGTAATTCCCCAAATAGTTCAACATGATGATACCATATGACCTAGCAATGCCACACCATGTATACATAACCGAGAGAATTGAAAACACAAAAACCTATATAGTGACAGCTAATGGGTAAGGGGTTTCTTTTGGGGGTGATGAAAATGTTCTGAAGTTAGATAATGGTGATGTTTGTGCAAACATGTGAATATACTTAAAGCCTCTGAATTGTACACCTTCAATGGGTGGATTTTATGGTCTTTGAATTATAGCCCACTGTAGCTTTAGAAGAGCAAACAGGTTCTGCAATGTTTCTTTCAAGGTAAAGTGAGCACTAGGACACCTATCATGGCCATCCGGGGTCCTTCTCTGACTTACTCTCAGCTGTATTCTTGAAAGCTGAAGTTGCCATTAAGTTAGCTGGACAAGGGAGGAGTTACACTGAGCATCTTATAAGAATCATATTGAGTACCACACCAGGATCTGACATCAGGACAGTGGATGTTTCCCCAAATCTAAGTGTTGAAGGCCAGAGAAAACCACTGTAAATTTTCGCAAAATCTGTCACAAAAGGTTATCAAATTAAAAAATGGGTTTATTTGTGATTGATAAAATGTTTTCTTAAAACGTATCTGGAATTCATTGTTTTGAAGTAAACAACTTTGTGAGGACTCTTGGCCCTCAAAGAGGTGTTGATCAAAACATCCTGCAGGGTGCCTGGGTGGCTCAGTCGGTTAAGGGTCTGCCTTCAGCTCAGGTCATGATCCCAGGGTCCTGGGATCAAGTCCCACATAAGGCTCTCTACTCAGCAGGGAGTCTGCTTCTCCCTCTCTCTCTCTCTCTCTCTCTCTCTCTCAAATAAATGAATAAAATCTTTTTTAAAAAATCCTGCAAATAAGAGACAGCAGACAACCAACTCTCTTTGAGGCTAACATGGTTGGAACAAAAGTGCTTGAGGTCCTTTCCAAAATTATGAGCATTTATTTTCACAGGAAAAATCCAAGAAACAGCATCATCTGACCTTGACAGGACCCTGGAAGATACTTGTGCTACCACACTCAGATCGTGTCTACTGAGTAAATAAATAAACCACATCATTCCAAAGCTTGTCAATCTGACACATTTCACAATTGCTGTATTTGCTTCAAATTATTTGGAAGAGGTAGAAGATGCTCCAGACTGTTTATGTTTCTGTCCCCTTCCTAGAGGCTAAGGATAGTAAATGAGACAGCTGGTAATATTCTCAGCTCCAGGGTTCTGGTAGACGGTTTTTATTTGGGGGGTTTGGAGATGGTTTTTAAAACTGAAATGGTCTGTCCTCTCCCTCTACCTCCCCTCCCCTTGCTGGAGGACTGTAGTAATTGTGGATCCTGAAATCTCAGGATTGTATTTTTACAATGCCCCACCAAAATCTCTCCAAAAGATACGGTTTCCATTGGTTCGTGTCACTGAGTCATTCAATAACACTGGGCAAGTTCCTTAACCTAACTCACAAAGTTCTTTGCAAAACAGGTTAATAATACATTCTCCACAATATCAATGAGGACTGATCAGTGCACGTGAAACAGGACTGCTGCACCCCCACCCCCAGGTGACGCCATCCTCATCGGAGTCTGTGACTGGCCCAATGGGGAGCCAGGTGGCCCAGTCTGTGTGGCCCTGGGAAGCAGTCCTACCTAACGGTGCATATGGTTACACAGCAAACAGTAAGTGGTAGCGAGTGTAGTAATTATCATTACAGTCAACTTTTACTTGCAAGAAAGGTGAACTTGCCTCTGGATGCTTCAGAGAGGCTTGGATTAATAGCAAAAAGGAAATTACCAACATTAGGCTGTCCAGACCAGTTCTGATGTTTTCACATGTGTTACTCCACTTAACTTTCACAACCACTCCATCATAAGAATATTATCACCTCTCTTTGACTGATTAAAATCTGAAACTCAGGGACACCTGTGTGGCTCAGTTGGTTAAGTGTCTGCCTTTGGCTCAGGTCACGATCCCGGGGTCCTGGGATCAAGCCCCATGTTGGGGGGAGGCGTCCCTGCTCAGTGGGGAGTCTGCTTCTCCCTCTCCTTCTGCCCTTCTCCCCGCTCCTGCTCTCTCTCTCTTGCTCACTCTCGCTCTCAAATAATCTTAAAAAATAAATAAAATAAAATAAAAATTTAAAACATAATAAAATAAAAATGGAAAGGAACCATTCCCCCCACAGAAAAGAGAAAAAGAACAAATTCCACTTGGTGATCTCCAATCCAAAACCCAATTCCTAGGCTTGTGTCTGATGGTAATTCCTATGTTAACATCCCACACCAAGGCTGTCTCCCAATATCCATTCTCCCCTTCTTCTGTGGTAATCTGATTTTTAGACAGTACCTAACTTTCCAGGATAATGACTACATCTCCCAGCCTCCTTTTCAGGTAAGTGTGGTCACATGACCAGATGATAGGCAATGGGATGTGAGCAGAAGGTACAAGCTCAAGTTCCAGGTTGTGTGTTGAAAGGGAAGGCATGCCAAATGTAGACGTGGTGATGTGACATGATGGATTTTGTCGGCAAGGACGCCACCCTAAAGGGAGGGGAGTGATAAGACAAGCAGAGCTTGAGTTCTCTCTGCTACCCAGACTTCCTTTGGTTTATTGTACTATCTTTTGGAATCTCTGCAGCAACAGCCAAATTTACATCCTAAGTAGTACAGCAACAAACCTGCCAAAAGAACAAGCCCCCTCCATTCAACCTTTCTACTTCTTGAACCACCTTGCTCCTCCTTCTCCCCACCCTTAAATATGGGTGACACTCTCACTCGAAGTCTTTCCTTACATCTGGTTTCTCTCTATACTTTCTTCCTTGGAAATCTCATCTACTCTCATAGAAGAAGACTTCAAGCCCTCCTAACCCTACCCCATCTCTCAGCACCAGCTCTGCTTACCAACCTCTCCTCCCTGATGCATTGCCAGCATATCAAACTCTGTATGTTTAAAATCAAGCCCACGGTTCTCCCTCTCCTTCTCACACACACTCACACACTTGCACACTCACCACGGAGGTAAGGGTAGACAATCTGTTTTCCTGATTCCTTTTAGTAAATGGAGCAAATGACACCACCATCCTGCCAGAGCCCAGGCTTAAAACTCTAAAGCAGGGGCCACAATTTCAAATGCTCATGGAGACCAAGCAAGTAACAGGCAAAAGTGGAGATAATGGAGAGCTGAAGGGCTCAGGACCAACCTAAATAGAGCAACCACCATGTGGCTGAAGTCTCACATGTAGGAATGTGGGTGCAATGTTGTAATGTCTTCTGATTTTTCAAAAGAAGTAAAAAATTTAGATTTTATGCTGTATGCAATCTCTCTCGATTTGTAAAAAGACAACAAAAGCTATCTCCCACAGAGCTATTCAAAATATTGAACTAGTAATATATATGGATCAATATGTAAATCACATTTTCAAAACAAACCTTATGCCATTTTCTAAATATTATAAAATGACTTGTTAAATAATATAATTTATGGCAAAAATAACTCATCAGATCATTCCAGTAAGGGTAAATCATTTATATTTGGAAATTATTCACCTTTTGATGCAGTTGTCAGTAAATTTTGTCCCTGTATGAGTCATGATTTGACATAGGGAGCAACATCAAATTCTTCCAGCAACTTCCCCATTAAGTTGATAATCACTGGATGAGTTTAGACTGTTTTCCTGAACATCAGTGATAGTTTAGCGTTGAATCCTCAGCTTCTGATGAATAGCAATTGCATTTAAATATTTTCCAGACTTATAGTCTGAGGCTTTTATATATTATTTCTGTTAGTGACTAAATCACAAAAATCATTTGTTGAAATACCTTTTAGCCAGTTGGCTTAATTGTTCACCCTCAATCTTTGGAACTGCACAAACCAGTTGGCCATAGTTCAGGACTCAGTAAATTGAAGGAATTGAAAAGTTCATTACATTTTTCACTTTTGTCCTCAAATACCTTTTCATATTATCTGTTGGACAATCTTACAGTTTTTCTATTGAAACTGATACTTCGCTTAGTTTCAAACAGTGTACCTATTTTTTTTAATATCTCTACCTTCCACTTTTGTTTCAAAGTTTGTTACAGACAGAATGTCTTCCCAAAATTCTTATTAAAGCCTTACCTCCCTCCCTAACATGATAATTAGAATTAGATAAGATCACAAGGTGGAAGTCATAAGGATTATGCTCTTTATAAGAGTCACTAGAGAAGGGCGCCTGGGTAGCTCAGTTGGTTAAGTGTCTGACTCTTGATTTTGGCTCAGGTCATGATCTCAGGGTCGTGACATCTCTGGGTCATAACACTGAACCCTGTGTTGGGCTCCGAGGTGGGTGTGAAGCCCGATTGGGATTCTCTCTCTCCCTCTGCCCCCCTTCCCCACTCTCACCCTCTCTCAAACAAACAAAAACAGTCACTAGAGACCTTGCTTCCTCTGCTCTGCTCTCCACTGTATGAGGATGCAAAGAGAAGTCTGTGGTCTGCAACCTGGAAGAGGAACCTGCCCCATGCTGGCACCTTTATCTGACTTCTAGCCTCCGGAACTGTGAGAAATAAGTTTCTGCTGTTTATAAGTCACCCAGTCTGTGGTATTCTGTTATAGCAACCCAAACAGACTATGACAGTTTACATACATCCTGTTGTTTCATCTATAGTTCATTAAAATATCAGCTACAATAATTAAGTCATTTTCCTCATTAAGCTGAAATAAATTTTGACATTTCCATGAAAATATCATTTATTAAGGCCAAAGCACTTAAAACGTGTTTTTGAAATGGCTAACCACTCTGTTTGTTTTCTCTGACAGTGAACATACAGAATTTACTGATTTCCAAACTGCTTTTGAAGCTCTAGCACTTCAAGCTGTCCATCAAGGTTCGATTTTCTTTATGTAATTTGCAGTTCTTTCTGATCTTTATTTGATGTGTGATAGTAAATACAACATATTGAGAAAAATATGAGAATTACTTGACTTATATCCCGTATTGCTTTATCCAAAATTAATTAAATTTGATAACTTAGTGCCAAGTTAATACGTCCAAATTTTTTCTAAACTTTTGGCTGAAACCCCAGACTCTAATATTACACTGGTGCTTTTTGTACAAAATCCAATGACTTTTTTTTAATTGTCATAAAAAACTCCAATGACTTTTTTTTTTTTAAAGATTTTATTTATTTATTTGACAGAGAGAGACACAGCGAGAGAGGGAATGCAAGCAGGGGGAGCGGGAGAGAGAGAAGTAGGCTTCCCGTGGAGCAGGGAGCCCAATGCGGGGCTCGAACCCAGGAGCCTGGGATCATGACCTGAGCCGAAGGCAGACGCTTAACAACTGAGCCACCCAGGTGCCCTCCAATGACATTTTTATGGAAATATTTTTCAATGGAGTATTTTTTCTTGCCCACAAAAAAGTTCAATACATTGTATTAAATGTGGTTCTCAATGCCATAAGGTCAACAAAAACCATTATCTTCAAAATCATGAAATTTGTATTTTAAGCAAATTATTAAAACACCTTTAAGTAAAAGAAATGAAGTTTCTTTGATGGTGATTTAAAATGATCTGCCTTGGGAGAGGGGCTAGAGTTTGAGTCAATTGCCAATGGCCAATGATTTAATCAATTATGCTTATGGTAATGAAGTCTCCATAAAAACCCCAGAGAACAGGGTTTGGAGAGCCTCCCTCTTGGTGAAACATGCAGATTCAGGGACAGTGGCCCACCTGGAGAGGGCAGAGAAGCTCTATGCCCTTTCCCACATATCTTGCCCTAGGCTTGTCTCCTATCTGGCTGTTCCAAGTACGACTTTTTATAATAAACTGGTAATCTACTTAAGTAAAAAATTAAATGAACTGCCTTGATTTATGTTTTCCAAAAAGTTGTTTTCTCATCTATGTTTTATAACTAGGGGGATCCATATACCCAAATCCACATCAATAGCATTCCTTTAGAAATTCTATTAAATATTTTCATAAAAATGCCCAGTTATATAGTGTCAAAGATTTCACTTGAACAAGTTTTAACAGTATCCTGACGAAATACACATTTAGAACTTTAATCTTTTAACACATAACTTTTGAGCACTATTTGCATCCAACTTTTCTGTCACTACCAAGAAGTCAAATTCTTGGCTGGAAAAAAAATTCAGTTATTTTTCATTCCAGAACTACAGACTTTACATAATAAAGTTTATTTATGCAAGTTTCATTTTGTGTAGATTCTTGCATCAAAACAGAAAACAGGTCTCAGGCTGGGATTCACTACTATTGTAGTTCCTTCTTTGTCCTGCAGATTAACAAGATTCATGTTTATTATGTTTAAAAGTCTTAAAATTTTATCCAGATTTTCCCTCTTCATTCTAGGTATTTGTTTTTAATATTTTATAATAACATCTTACGTGTATAAAACACTGCACAACTACTTCCAAAAGAATTACAAAGTGCCAAGAATAAAATTATTTTAAGCTAGTGATTCTCCTGAAGCAATTAGTATTTTGTTAACATAAGCAACTTAGCCAGTCCCTTCAGTGACACAGGTCAAACTATGTCATGAATATTTCTTGGATGTGGCTATATCAGGAGGCCCATTTCCAATGGTACTAATATCCTCAAGCTATCACCAGTGAGTCTTTATTAAAATTTATATTAACTAATTGTAACACTTACCACAATTACTATAATACTATTTACCATTAGGTATTTCAATATTTTAACCATCAGTATGGTGCACGATGCGTACTACCTAAATCAGCTCTGGTCTATCTGCTGGATTTAGTCCAGGGGCTGCCAGTTTTAAGCCTCTGACCAAAACTCCAGAAGAGATTATCAATGGATCCTGGATTGGAAGATGGGCTGCATTTCAGAAGCAGCTCTACAAGCATAGTCCATGGTCACTTTTTTGTGTGGAGGATAGATATCAAGTGATGTCACACCTGGACCACTTCACTCAATGAAGTTACCTACCTGCCTCTGGTAACATTGTAACTTCCCACCCCTGGGTTTGATTCTCAGAAAAAGACTTCCTGTCCTACCAAACTTTCTGAGGTAAAGATTTGCAAATCCTGACCACACGCTAGAAATGGGGCGGGGTGGGGGGGCAAATAGAAATAGCAATCCCTAAATTAGTATTACCAAAAAAGCATCTTGCCACATCTACACCTCCAACTTAAATCAGTCCAGGTCATCATTTAGCTCCCTGAAACCTTCCCTAATCCCCAGCCAGCATCACCCACCTCCTCTTCCTCTAAATGATCACAACTTAAGTCTCTCTCATCTCTTTTAGAACACTTAACACATGCTACCGTGATTACACATGGCTCAAAAATAAATTCCAAACTCCGTGTCTAGCATACCCTGCCCCACCTATTATCCCCCACGAACGTTAAATCATATTGTTTCTCTTCACATACCCTTTGCCCCAGCCAAACAGGACATTTCCCCCCAAAGATCTCAGGCGGTCACACCGCCATGCCTTGCTCAAAAAGGTTTCCTCAAGCTGGGGCACCCTCCTCCCTCATTTCTTGTTGCCGGAATCCGTCGAGGTTTAGCACAAAAGCAACTCTCCTGGGAGGCCTTCCTGGATTCCCTAGCAGGCGTAACTGTATCATGAGCTTTCCCAGTTCTTCTCTGACCATCTGTCTCTCCACGAATTCACCCCATTCGTCCTCAGATGGCAGGGACTCGGCAGGAGTCATTTCCGAGGCCCTGTGCCCAGGGCAGACCTCCGGGTTTGCTGAATGACTCAACAAACGAGGGTGTTCCGTCGGCCTCACTAGCCAGGCACCTACAAGGAGCCGGGCATTTCGGTCTGCGCCGGGACACAGGCTCCTGATCAAAGGAGCTTACACTCTATTTCCTAATTCAGTTATAAGTACTATGAAGGGCATAGAGGTGACCTGGGACACCAACTTGCTCGCAGGGCTGCGGGCACAGACGGCTTCCGCCCTTTGCCTCAGGTTCTCCACCAGCCGACGCCCACCCAGCCTCTGAAGCCACAACAGAGCCTGCACCGAGCGCTCTCGCTTAGCCAGCTCTGCGCAGCCTCAGCACACTCCCAATCCCGGCGTGCCCCGCGACGCGCCCCGCCCCGCCCCGTCGTCTCGCACCCTCTTCCCGGGAGGCCCAGGAGCCCCGCTGCATGCCGGGAGTTGTGGTCTCGGCGGCAGCTGTGCGGCGCCGCGGCCGGCCCGCAGCGCGTGGCAGGAAGCGGAAGCAGCCTGCGGCCCGCCCCCAGCTCCGCCCCGCGCCGCGCCGCGCCGCTCGCCGCGGCGCTAGCACTGACGTGTCTCTCGGTAGAGGTGAAGCGCTCCGGAGCGGGCTGGGCCGCGGACAGCCTCACCTCGCCCGGAGTGGAGCGGAGCAGAAGCGGGATCCGGAGCCCGAGCTGCCGCCGCCATGGCGAGTGAGTCCCTCGGGGTAGCCCCCAGCAGCGCCGGGAAGGATCAAAATCCCCCTTCCCCTCACCGGTCCGGGCGAGCGGCCACCCCCGGGCCCGCCCGGGTCCCCGCAGACCGAGGCCCGCGCCCCCGTGCGCGGTCTGCTCCCCTAGTCCCTGCTCCTACTCATGCTCGGCAGAACGCTTCCCCAGGGAGCGGGGAAGGTTTTTACGTGCCCTAACTCTGCTTTTGTCTCTCCCATCAAAGTCAAATTTCTGGAAGTCATCAAGCCCTTCTGTGTCATCCTGCCGGAAATTCAGAAGCCGGAGAGGAAGGTAAGTCCCCGAAATCGTCGTCCGAGAAGGTTTCATGAAATGTCTGGGCGCTCGAAGTTTACAGCACAATTAAAAATGGCTTCAACACGCCAGATGGAAACTCTGTTTCCCATCCCTTTCTCCTGGAGTGTAGTTGTGTATACTCCTGAGCTTTGTCGGAAGGTGACCTGGTTGTGTGGGAATTTCCACCGAAATCATGGTGCTTTATTTGGAGCATCTTTTGTGGATTTTACTCCAGCAGACAAAGCCTCCGGTTTGCTCTGTCCCAAAAGTGGATCTCGGCGGTGAATGAATAAGGCCTCAAAAGCCTCAGGATACTCGGATTGAGTTACCTTTCCTTCTTCACCTTCAACAGGAGCACTTCAGGGCTGGGTTGTTTTTTCCTAGGAGAAGCTTTTAGTGTGCATGTGCTAAAAGGAGCTAAGAGCAGTCACTTTGTCCTGTGCATATGAGTTAGTACTCTGACAGTCGCCATAAAAGGTACAGAGAAAAAGGGCATTTTGTGAACCCTGCTTTTTACAGCAGACATATTAAAACTGAGAAGATAAAAATGCAGAACCTTTATCAGAATTTCTGCTCCTACACAGCCCAGGATAGCGAGTGTTGCCAATGTTAGTGAAGCTGTTAAACAATGGGGAAGTTTTATTTAGATTCTTGCATTCAAGAGAATGAATAGTAAAAGATTTTTGTCTTTAGATTCTTTTCAGACTGTTGTTCATGCATTCACATATACATCTGTGTACTTGACATCAATATGGACACTTACATTCTTGAAGTCTCCTTTTTTTTTTTTAACTTAAAATCATTTTGTATAAGTGCTTCACATACGTGCTGCCTTTGAGGGGCAAAATACAAAGTTGTCCCTCCCACCCCAACAGCCTAGCATAGTAGAGAACGTATAGCTCTGGAGGTAGACAAGCCTGGGACCCACCCTTACAAACCTCTTAATAGCTGTCTGACCTTGGCCTTGTAACTAAGTGTGGTAGATGGAGCAGTGAAAACATGTGCAGGGTGTAGCAGTGGCTTGGGAAGGGCTTAATTCTGGAAGATGTGGTTTCTGATGGTGGTTTTAATGGAAGAATAATTTTTTTGAGGAGAGGGAAAGGAATTCCAGGCATAAGGAATATATGGTGTGCAAAGCAGACAAGCAGGTGGGAGGGTGTTAGCTGTAGGACCATATTGCTGGAACATAAAGGGTGGTGGGGAGCAATGGAAGGGCCAGGTGATTAGAAAATGCTCTGGAAGTCGGTACAAGATGAGAGTGGTTTCAAGGCTTTTGTAACAGAGGGTGTATGGGGTGGGCTCCCTGTCCCCCCCCAGTACTTTTTTTTTTTTAAAGATTTTATTTATTTATTTATTTGAGAGAGAGAATCAGACAGAGAGCATGAGAGGGAAGAGGGTCAGAGGGAGAAGCAGACTCCCTGCCGAGCAGGGAGCCCGATGCGGGACTCGATCCCGGGACTCCAGGATCATGACCTGAGCCGAAGGCAGTCGCTTAACCAACTGAGCCACCCAGGCGCCCCCCCCCCCCCAGTACTTTTTATTACATTGTTTTACCCTTAATTCATAGCAAATACACTGTGGGACTATCACATATTGCAAATTAGTTAACTACAGAATAGCAAGATTTTATCAATTTCAAAAGCTTTTTGAATGAGAAGTGATTGTTTGCTGATTCAGGGGCTATTTTCAAAGGTAAAGTAGACAGGACTGAGATACAGAGCTTTTGAAGTTTTGCTGCTGAATTTGGCTGCATCCAGGAGAGGAAACTTGGTTATTAAGAAATGAGGAGTCTTATAAAAATTGTCTACTCTTTTTTCCCATAAAGAATCCTTTCAACTAGTTAGCCGGAAGTGGTGTTGCCTTCCCTTGGCCTCCTAATTTCTTGGTGTGGTGAGGTGACAGGTGGGAAAGGGAGCATTCTCAAGAGGAAGAAGGGTTCTGTGAATTCACCCCAGCTTCATGTGAGTGCCCACAGCCTTTGCATGGCAGTCTTCTTGGGGCCTGCCTAAAGGCAGTCATGGAAGACCTCAACTTCTATTCTGACCAGAGAGCCAGACTATGTCTCAGAGCTTGTGTAGACTTTAGACTTCTCCCCTCCAGTTAAAAAGTACTTTTTCAGAGCACAGTTTTGTTCACTTAATGCTGTCGCTCACAAGGTATTTTTTCATATCAATATCCTCAGTCCACACAATAATTAACGGTGTTTTTTAAGCCCTTTAAACCCCTTCTTGCAGGATAGGCAGCAAGTACTAGGGAAGGCACTCAGTTGTTGAGGCAGAACACCTGGAAAAGCTGCCGGTTCTACTTGGTACCAGAGGGACCTTGGGAGGGGATTCTAAATTTATCTGATGGTACTTACTCGTCATCTATAAAATAATTCCCAGTAGTCACTTGGCCTACCTGTGTACCCAAGGAGATGTGAAAAGTCTTAAATAGGCTATTAGTAGGCATTGAGTAGGTTAAAGGTGTAAATCTCCTTGCCTTCCCCCCCCAGTATTTTTTATTACACTGTTTTACCCTTAATTCATAGCAAATACACTGTGGAACTATCACACATTGCCAATTGGTTAGCTACAGAATTGGAAGATTTTATCAATTACAAAGCCTTTTAGAATGGTCACTATCCTTGGCTGGTTGTAAGGACTGGTCTGTTTTAGGAATTCCTTGCTGTTGGAGCATTGTTTGATCTGGGATCTGATCCTAAACTGTTAATGCTGGTGATTAAGAGCAAAGGTTTTGCACTCAAAACTCACTTCAGCTGTGAGATTTGGGACAAGTTAGCTTTCCTAAGACTGTTTTCTCATTGTAAAGATAACACTATGTGATATGAGGATCAAATGAAATGGTACGTGTGAAGGTCTCTGCATAACTGTCTTGTACATAGAAAGTATGCAACACACATACTCAGGTTTCAGTGCTTATGTTTGGCACACAGTTTGGAGTGTTCAAGGCTCACTTCTCTGGTGAACAGAGAAAGGGGTCCAATTCAAGTTCATTTCTGTTAACTTGCTTATATAAATAACCACTGCCTTAATGCATTCTCTTCCACTGTAGATTCAATTTAAGGAGAAAGTGCTGTGGACCGCAATCACCCTCTTTATCTTCTTAGTATGCTGCCAGGTAAGCACAGTTCCCATTCCAGAATTGGGGTGGGGTGAAGAGCAGGCTGGGGGTCAGTGTGCTGACTCCTTTTCTCTGCTTGTTTCCAGATCCCGCTATTTGGTATCATGTCTTCAGATTCAGCTGACCCTTTCTATTGGATGAGAGTGATTCTAGCCTCTAACAGAGGTAGGTCTCTGGCCATCTGTACCACTCTGCAATGTGGATTTGACTGGCCTCCTTCGGTTAAATTACAGGCTTCAGCTTTACGTGGAATTCAGAGAGTGTTAGGGAGGAATGCTAGCGCCCTGTGCTGAATAGCCTGAGCAGATGCCCAATTCAGCACCGAGGCATTTGAATGCAACATAAAACCTGTAATAACAAGATAAGTCTAGGTCGTAGAGGATAAAAAAACATGGAAAAACTAGAATGTTTTTTAAACAACTGAAATGATGACATTTGTACAGTCTTTCTCCTGTTTTGATAACATTCTTTAGAATATGTAATTTATTTCTGAGCTACATCTTTATATCTATAGGTTACAATATACGTGTCCAAAAAAATACGTAACGGTGTTTTGTATACTCTAACCCATTACCTATGGGGGGTAGGATTTGAACATTTATGTTGATACTGCTTTTGATTAACTCGCTTTTTAAACATAGTTCAAATTAAGTTCTAAATCAGTTGGAAGTGTAGCTCATTTTAGCATAATGGAAATAGAGGTTTATTCACAACTAGATACAATGGTGCAGACCTTCTTTCCAAACTCTGGAAATTATTTGAATGTTATCCTTTTTTATTAACTGAGGAAGAGACGAACCTTTCTTATCTCTGTGAAACCAGAATGGATCTGTTTGGGGTGAATTTAAATGCAGTTGTCTGTTTAAATGCCACGTGACTTCCTAAACAGAATAAGATGTTGCCTGGCAGACTGAACAGAATGAATTGAATTATACTCTAATCATTGATATTTAGGGATTATTTTTGAAATTAAATGCTGCTAGCAAACTGAAACATCGGATTTGTATACAGGGCACACCGTCGAATTTTGCTCATTCGTTTTCTTAATAATGTGTTGCTTTTCTAAACTCATACTGGCTGTGTTTTGTCTTGCCCTTTCTTCAAGGCACATTGATGGAGCTGGGTATCTCTCCCATTGTCACCTCTGGCCTCATCATGCAGCTCTTGGCTGGCGCTAAAATAATTGAAGTTGGTGACACTCCGAAAGACCGAGCCCTCTTCAATGGAGCCCAAAAGTGTAAGTGAGATTTTGAATAATGTTCAGATGTCTGTAGGTGAGAATTCAAATTTGCTCTAAAGTTTAGGGCATCAAAACGTGTTTTTGTACAATGTAACCTTCTTGGCCCACCAACCCTGTATGTACTGTGGACTATGTTAGCAAGAGAGCACCTGGACGGGCTGGATGAGGCAGGGGTGGGCACAGGCCCCAGACGCCATGTGATCGAGGGGGAGGAGCAGGGCTTGCAGGGCTTGGCAGTGTCACCCTCCACCAGCCACAATTTCCTTACCACTTAGAAGAAAGACTTCAGAGCTGTTGTAAGACTTCAATTGAATAGTATGTGTAAAGTCTCTCAGTGCCTGGCCCACAGTAGTTACCCGACAAGTGGTGTTTTCTCTCTGCTGGGAGTTGGAAAGGATTCAGCTTAGGGGAAAGGGGTCCTCTTCATCCAGCTCTGCTATGTCCTAGCTCTGACCTGGGACGAAGTTAGATGACAGCTCTGAAGTCTCCGTCTCTTCATCTGTAATAGTGAGGATAATAATGGTATTTGCTTTATAGCAAATAATATGTTACTAGTAATAGTAACCAGTCCTCAGAATGAACCACGTGCAGCCTCTGGCTGTGAAGTGAAATGTATTAATTAGGAAATGACATTTACAGCTGCGTACGCAGCCATGTTTTCTTCCACACCAGCATGTTTTACAGATCTTCTGAAGTTAGTAAGTTAAAGGACTGAGCAAGAAAGACTAATCCAATTCAGACTTGTCAGTTTCAGACACAAATCAGGATTTAAAAATATACACATGTATTATTTTTCAAAAGCACAAATCAGCCATTTTCTCTTTAGTTTTGGACAGTTTTTTGAAATTTTTCTGTCTTAAGACATCTGTTTTATTAGGCACGTTTTAAAAAAGTCAAATGGAAACTATTTGATGGGCACTTTGGAGTAAAATTGTATTTTATGTGCAAACTAAGCAGAAAAGCTGAAATTGAATCCCAAACCCATCTAGTATTGTGGAACCAATAAAAACATGTGGATTCCACTGTGCCTAACAATGGAGTCTAATGAGCTACAAGAAACAAAGACATGTTCATACAAAAACGAAAGTGTCTCTTGGGCCAGAAGAGCTTTGTGGCTAAGGAAACGGGACTAGTAACTAAATTGACTACTTTCTGAGTTTTTTTCTTTAAAAGCACATTAACTACAAGCTGGGAAGGGATCACCTTACCCCAGAGCTAATATTCAGTGTGCTGGACTCAGACCCGGATGATGGGCCTGTAGAGGGCCCAGGCACGTATTCAAGCTAGGGAGCTCTCCAGAGCCCAAGTGACCTGACCTGAGTTTGGGTGCTGCAGGTCAGTGCCATCACCAAATCACGTGCCTCTGGACATCGTCTTCCCTTGCTCCCTGACTCACCTTTCATAAGAACTAGATTAGTGGGGCGCCTGGGTCGCTCAGTCTGCCTTTGGCTCAGGTCATGATCCCGGAGTCCTGGGATCAAGCCCCGCATTGGACTCTGGGGAGTCTGCTTCTCCCTCTTCCTCTGCCACTCGCCCTGCTTGTGCTCTCTCACTCTCTTTCTCTGTCAGATAAACAAATGAAATCTTAAAAAAAAATAAGTACTAGATTAGTACATTTCAACTCTTTTTCTCCTGCCATTACTGAAAGGAAAGTGAATTTAGGAGAAGCTGAAATCAAAGAGGTCATGCGCTTTTGTTAGAAGGCATTTGAGTACTTGTACTCAGTACTCTTGTACCTTGGCCATGGGGCTACTGAGTGTTCCTGGATCGAGCTCCTCGCGGGCATTGTCTGTATTCTTCAGTTCCATTGTCGTCCTCCCTGATGCCTGGCGCACAGTAGGTGTTCTGGAACTGTTCTCTCCAGACCGTGGAGTGTCCCACTTTGAGAACACTGTGTTCTTGTGATTCCAGTATTCGGCATGATCATTACCATCGGCCAGTCCATCGTGTACGTGATGACAGGAATGTACGGAGATCCTTCTGAAATGGGTGCTGGAATCTGCCTGTTAATCACCATTCAGGTCTGTGCAGCTCTGCCATGTCCCCCCTTTGGAGTAGCCCCTCCCACTCACTTAGACTCCTGAAGGACAGAGCTGAGGCGTGCTTAAAAGAAGCATGAGAAGAAGCCGGGGCCCCTGGGGTAGCCTTCCCGAGTTCACCAGACGAAGGCTCTACTGTCCGAGGCCTACCCTGCCTTTAGCATTGATAGCAGAGATGCTCGGTACTGTGGAAGGAAAGAACCAGGCCCATGAAGAACAGTAATGCGCAGTCTTTTAGGGTTTCTTTATTTTTTTTTTCTTTTCTCTTTAAATTTTCACAGCTCTTTGTTGCTGGCTTAATTGTCTTGCTTTTGGATGAACTTCTGCAAAAAGGGTATGGCCTGGGCTCTGGGATCTCCCTCTTCATTGCCACGAACATCTGCGAGACCATCGTGTGGAAGGCCTTCAGCCCCACCACTGTCAACACCGGCCGAGGTAAGGGCCCTGGCCTTCCCTGGGGACAGGGTTTAGTAAAAAGTACCAACGTGTGCAAGGCAGGAAACAGAAGTTCCCCCGTGCCAAGGAAAAATTAGCTTAGTTTTAGGTACATCTCTTCTAATTTTCCTGTGTGTATCTGCAGAGTTTTCGTTTTTGTTTTTTAAAGTAACCTCTATCTGCAGAATTTTTTAAACACAGATAGGTTTGTGCTCATCAAGATGTCTAACTTGCATTTTTCGTGTATTTCATGGACATTTGCTGTGCCAGAATACATAATTTCGCCTCGTTTTCCTCAGCACAGTATGGACTTCCATTGCAAGGATGAAGTATTTATTTATTTATGGTTTTATTTATTTATGGTTTTATTTATTTATGGTTTTATTTATTTGACAGAGAGAGACACAGCGAGAGAGGGAACACAAGCAGAGGGAGGGGGAGAGGGAGAAGCAGGCTTCCCGCCGAGCAGAGAGCCCAATGCGGGGCTCGATCCCAGGACCCTGGGATCATGACCTGAGCCAAAGGCAGACGCTTAACGACTGAGCCACCCAGGCGCCCCAGCAATATTCATTATAACCAGTCTTGTGATGGACACGGAGGTTGTTGCCAGTTTCGCTGTTGTTGCAGCAGTGAGATGGCGCACATCCTCACATGTTCATCTTTATAGATCTTGGCAGTTGCTCGCAGTGAATAAGTTTCTAAAAATGAAATTACAGAACCAACGCACTTGCTCATGTGAGGGGCAGTTTTGGGAGAGAGGCCTGAACTTGGAGCTCACTGCATTTAAGTCCTGGCGGTTGCTGGTAGTAGCTAAGTGGCCTTGGGCACAGTCCTCTGCCTATGAGCCGTGGGGGCCAGGATTAATGAGAAATAACATAAAATTCTGTGATGCCTGGCTCAAAATAGATGTATGTCTCGTATAAATGTTCTACCTACAAAGAAGGCAATCTGTGTCTTTAATAAAAGTTCCTAAATATTTAGGGAAGTGTGACTTACTAGGAAAGGAAAATCAGGTTTTTTCATCACTATGTTATTCACTCAGAATTCTGAGTCTCATGAAAAATAAATATTCATACGTGTTTATTTTTCTTAGAGATGAGTGCTGGAAACAGTCCCTGGCATCCAGAGACCAAGTGATCTCTATAGTGAGACTCAAAGTAGGTCCCTGGACAAATGAAGGCCACATGCACCCAACAGATTACAAGGAAAAGAGTGTATCTTGACGTAGGAACTGTCAGAAGAGCCTTAGAGAAGAGGAGACAGGAGCAGACTTGGTTCCTCCCTGGGCACTTCTGGAATTGTAGGAAATTCAGGACAAATTGGGAGAAACGAGAGGGTGGAACAAGGTTTTTCAGGGATGGGTGTGAAAAGGCAGGAGGGTAAGGGAGATCATTAAGGGTTCAGATTTGTGAAGACTATCACTGTAACTGGCCTGGGAACATCCTGAAGTATGAGGAAGTGATACCAGAGTGGGGCCCAGGAGGGGAGGAGTCATTAAAGGCCCAGAAGCCACCTTCCATTGAGGAGCAGGCCAGTGAGGCGGTGGGGGTTGGAGCGTGGAAGGAGTGATTCAGCCTGGACTCGAGGGGAAGATGGGTGGAGAACACAGCCTGATAGCTGTTCCGTCGTCCAGCTTTGACCAGCCAGCCCGAGGTGGAAAGCACGGAGCAAAGGCACAAGGAGATAAGAGTGTAAGAGACGGGACAAAGGAGGTTCTTTCAAGGGTGATGGAAAATCGTAGAGCAGAGTTGGGTGTTTTTTTTGGCTTTAAAAGTATTTCACTGTCAGCTGGTCGTGTTTGGGGCTGAGCCGGAAAGAGGCGCAGCCAGGAAGGGTCCCTCTGAGGCGCATGTGTGGGCAGTGAGTGCTGCCGTGAGAACTGGGGGGTGAGGGGAAAGGGAGGAGTGGGGTCTCAAGGACTGGGCCCTGGTGGAGGAGGGCAGAGGTCACAACGGTCACAGGCCTGAGAAGACCGTATGGCAGCACATCTGGAACTCTGCTACAGTGTGGCTTGTGCACATGGAAATGCGTCCATGACCGTGACCCTCTCACGGGAGAACAGCCATTCCCTGGGCAAGTGGAACAGCCCAGATGGGATTAGCGGGGACCCTTAGCCTCTGCACCTGAAGTAACTCTTCACACTTAGAAGCTCTGTCCTGTCCCCAGAGATGCAGCAGGTAGTGAATTTTAAGAAATGATGTTAAAAGTTAGGAGAACTAGAGCTTAACCCTGGCATTGCCCTTCACTCAACAAATACTTTACTAGGCATCTGTGAAGGACCAGGCACTGTCTGGCCACTGGGAATGCAGAGTGAGCTTGAGTGTTTCACATGGCAGGTGTTACAACAGGTACCTCGGGGAAAAACAAGACAGAGAAAGAAGACGGAGATGCTGGGAGGGTTGTCACAGGGCTAGTCTGGGTGATCAGGAAGATCCCCTCTCAGCATCCCCCACCTTGGAACAAAGTCCTGCCGAGGGGAGGGACTGTGCAAAGAATGTCCCATTTGGAGGGAACAGCCAGCTGCCAAGGCCCTGAGGTGGGAGTGTAGCTGGTGTTCAAGGCCAGCGCGTGTGCTGGTGCAGAATGAACAAGGGGAGAGGAGTTGGAGCTAAGATCAGCAGTGTGGACAGAGGGCAGAAGGGAACAAGTTCTTCCCCGGCGGCTGAGGCGGCGTCCCCTGTGAGGCACGCGCTTGTCCTGGCTCCAGCTCTCAGATCCCTGAACCCTGCGCCCTGGGAAGACAGGCCAGTGCTGTCACAAGCCTGGGAGCAGGGCTGCGTGGGGATTGAGCGCAGCGTCCCAGGGTGAGGTGAGGAATTACTGACAGTTGGGACAGTGTTTCTTTCACAGAAGCCACATTCCAGAAGAGGCCATGGTGATGCCCATTAGATGGTTGGCCTACAGCCTCATCTTGAGATGGCCCGGGAACAGCAGCAGGTGGTGCCAGCCGCTATGTGTTAGAAACTTGAGCAAATGCTGTGGCAGGACAGTCCCAGGGCATACCTCACGCGACTGTTACCCGTGCCCCCAGCTGCCCTCAGAGACCATGGCTCTAGACATGGCACTAGCTTCAGGCATGCGCGCCGCCAGACTGTGTCACGACATAGACTGTCCTGGGTTAGCAGAGATTACACAGTAACATGGTGCTCTTGTTCCTTGCTTTGGCTTTTGTTTGTTTAACTCCATAAATTTCTTGAAAATTAAGACAACTCTAGGCCATACTGACGCCCTGTGCTCCCCGGGTTCCTCTCACTTGTCCCTCTGCTGCCTGCTCCTCAGGTCAAGTACCCAGTCTCGCTCTTTCCCTTCAGTCTCTGGCAAGTTCAGCCTGCTTCATGGTTGTGGTTTCCTGGCTCTGGAAACTCTGGGCTGCCTCCTTCCACACCCTCTCGGCGTAGGGCATCAACTCGGATTTGGATCAGCCTTGTGGTGGGCGCACGTGTGGTCCTTTGCGCTTGGCCATCCATGTAGGGAGCAGAGTCCGAGCCCCACCCTCCCCTCGGAGGGGCTGATGCTCCGACTGGCCGGGCATTTCCGGGAAGAGAATCTGGCAGCTTGGAGGCCCCTCTTCAGTGTAGGGCCCCTTCAACTGGGGTTCAGCAGACCCTGCCTTTATGTTTTTGTAACTGATCGTCATGCCATACATCCAGTAGCCATTGATTTGTACATGCTAAAGAATTGAGATCAAGTAATTCAGAAAGAAAGATAGCCCTTTCTGCAGGTTGCAGTCTCTACAAAAGCAGTGGGTGAGAGAACTCTCTCCCTGTGGTTATGCGAGTAGGCACTGCAAATGGTAGGACTTAGTCTTTTTGGCCACTGAGAAAATCCTTAGCCAAATTTAGTTGATGGGTGGTTTCTTTACCACGTGCACCCTCTCCTTCACCAACAGGAATGGAATTCGAAGGCGCCATCATTGCACTCTTCCATCTCCTGGCCACCCGCACCGACAAGGTCCGAGCCCTTCGAGAGGCCTTCTACCGCCAGAATCTTCCCAACCTTATGAATCTGATCGCCACCATCTTTGTCTTTGCAGTGGTGATCTATTTCCAGGTGCGTCCATACCCCAGCGCGGTGAGTTTTGATGGTCTGCATTTAAGTGTCAGAATGCCTTGGTGTACGCGTCCCCCACCCACACCCAGGGGGAGCCTATCCCATTGCATTGTACTGACATGAGATAGCATTTCAAGGACAGGTTCCTTCCACTGAGTCGGGGGACTTGCCAGAACGAAACAGTTGAGGCAGAGCTAACATTTCTGGAATTGTGTTCCTTTGCATTGGGCCTGCTGACAGAGAAGATATTTTAAGTCCTTAGTTCAAGAGAAGTGAAAAGTAACCAAACTCTAACACCTCGTCTCTGTCTTACCCAAAGTTTGTACCATAATTGTAGGCAGGAGCCTCATCTTGGAAAAGGCCTTCCTCTTACCCTTCACGTTACTCATCTGTGTCACTTGCTTCTGAACAGGAGAGCTGAACTGCCAGTTGGCTTTTCTATAGTCGGATTAATCTCTGTATTTCTTGATCAGCCACTTTGTATTCTAATATTTATTGACAAGAAGAGACAGCAGTTGAGAGAGTAGGTGAATGCTTGTTGGAAAGGTATTTAAACCAGGCAAATGCTTTTTCCGAGGAGCGAACAGTTCTGTTCCTTTGGCTAAGACTCAGATGCCTCATTACTAACAAGCGGACTCTTTAGGGGCTTGGCAAGTATTTGCATTTGGAGCATGAAGATTTTATTTTAAGTCTTACATATTCTAAGCCCTGTTCTAGGCACTGAGAGTTTGTGAAAATCATAGAGAAGAAACCCTTCCTCCAAGGGTTTCCGAGGGAGAGGTCATCTTCATAGAAAAGCTTGGCTTTTCTGTGTATGATTAGAAACTTCCTAAGTGGCTGTTCTCGGGTGCGAGGCAGGTGCTGTGGTGGCATGGCCTTGGAGCCACTGGACGCATGGGCGAGAGCAGCACTGCTAGGACTTGGGCAGGTGGCCTTCAGGCTTTTCTAGTATATTCTACAGAGAGCTGGATGTAATGTGCTGGGCTTTGGTTTCTGACAAAAATGGGATTATCTCTGCTGGGCTTTGGTGCATTTTTAAGCCAGTATTTCTGGGAACCTTTTTTTTTTTTTAAGATTTTATTTATTTATTTGAGAGAGAGAACAGAAGGAGAGAAGAGAGAGCGCACGAGAGCACAGGAGTGTGGGGGAGGGGCAGAGGGAGAGGGAGAAGCAGGCTCCCCGCTGAGCAGGGAGCCCGATGTGGGGCTCAACGATCATGACCTAAGCCGAAGGCAGACGCTTAACTGACTGAGTCACCGAGGCGCCCCTTCTGGGAACCTTCTGTTCCAATGCCCCCAGGTGCAGAGATGGCTAAGGCAGGGGAACCAGAGCCCTGGCAGCGGTGCTTGGGGCCAGCTCCCTGGTGGCTGTCCCCGGCTGGCCGGGGCTTCTGGGCAGTGGGTCGGATGAGGCAGTGAAGGGCATTCTGCTCTGTTTGGTGTCTCAGGGCTTCCGCGTGGACCTGCCCATCAAGTCAGCCCGTTACCGAGGCCAGTACAATACCTACCCGATCAAGCTCTTCTACACCTCCAACATCCCCATCATCCTGCAGTCCGCCCTGGTGTCCAACCTGTACGTCATCTCCCAGATGCTGTCCGCCCGCTTCAGTGGCAACCTGCTGGTCAGCCTGCTGGGCACCTGGTCTGTAAGTACGGCCGCTTGGGGCCATCAGTTTTAGCGCCGCGGCAGGTTGCTGCATGTGACCAGATATTTCACCTGTGGGTATTTGCTAATCATGCCCTTTACAGATTCAGCACATTCAATTCCCTTTTCAGTGAGGGAACTGTACTACGGGCACTTGAGCAAAATCGTCATCTTTTTGTCATCTGCTCAGAACTATGTCTGTCCTGATGCGGAGGTATGACGAAACGGCTCTCACAGGCTCCCTGCGTATTCTTTCCAGGATACCTCTTCCGGGGGCCCGGCGCGTGCGTATCCAGTCGGCGGCCTTTGCTATTACCTGTCCCCGCCAGAATCTTTTGGCTCCGTATTAGAAGATCCTGTCCATGCCGTGGTGTATATAGTGTTCATGCTCGGCTCGTGTGCGTTCTTCTCCAAAACATGGATCGAGGTCTCGGGTTCCTCTGCCAAAGATGTAAGTATGAGTTACAGTAAGTTTCTAGAGAGGTTAAACCAGGAAACAATAGTCCTTATCCATCTGGGGCCTGAGGGGTCTCAGCCTGTCTCCTCTTGCTAAGAAAGCGGTCTGTGAACACCCGCAGACGCTTCATGCTCATTGCGGGGCAGTTCCGAACCCTTAGTGGCCAAAGCTAAAGCGCAGCGGTAAGTGAGCGCTCAGCTGGGGAAGCTGGAGCCACAGTATGCGGTTAGGCCTCGTCACGTGACTTCTCCATGGCAAAGTCGCAGTTTCCTGTGTGAGTGTTGAGGGCGCGGAAGAGAAAAAGATGTGACCGTTGAGTCCCACCAGGAGACACGTCTGCCTTCCCTTCAAGTTCAGGTTTCAGATTTAACGTTGTCTCCTTGGTGGGCATCATGCAGGTTGCAAAGCAGCTGAAGGAGCAGCAGATGGTGATGAGGGGCCATCGAGAGACTTCCATGGTCCATGAACTCAATCGGTGAGTGCTGGCCCCCAGCCCCCAGACTCTGCATTTGTGGAGGCATCCTGATCTGGCTTAGGGATTTCTGGCTCATTAACTCCTACCCTGGGGTAACAGGATAGAAAAGACTCCTGTGTCTCTAATTCTTTATGTGCTTGCTAGATGCTGGAGACTGGGGATAGGATAATAAATGCATGCAGCCCCTCTCCTGGAAGAGGGACCCGCCAGGGAGCAAGAGAGCGGCCCGCGGCCCCATGCATACAAGAGGGTGTGGTAAGGGTATGGGCAGTGAGCTGGCCACTGGGGCATGGGGCTCACTGCCCCCCCACACACACACACCTGTGCTCTGAGGGCTGGTGCCCAAGTGCAGATGAGGGCTGAGGTGAGGTGAGCCTAGTGAAGCTGCGCAGGAAAGGGACAGTGCCCAGGGTCCCTTTAGGACGCTCAGTGCTGGAGGCAGACCCACCAGAGGGAGGGCAGGCCAACCGCCGAGAGGCCACGGTGGGAGTTTGGGCAGGGGGGCAGGAGGGGGCCCCAAGTGCTGCAGGAACTTGGGGACGCAGAGGAGAGGCCACAGCACTTGGTGTGTCGGGTACGGGAGAGGAGGCAGCTCCAGGCTGGCCCTTGCGGTGTGCATGTGCCTCTTTGCCGTCTGCACCTCCTTTTCACTTACCATGGAGCTGCCTCTTGGGCAGCGGGGTGGCGGCACTAAGTATCTCAGGCTTTTTGAGCCTGTCGTGACTACTCCTTCCCTCCGCCGCCACTGGGCAGCGGCCGCAGACAGTTTGTACGCAGATGAAGGAGGCTGTGTCCCTGCAAAACTGTTCACTAGATCAGGTGGCAGACCAGGCTTGTCCCACAGCCCGCCTGTAGCTTGCTCGCCTCACCTAAAGGAAGCAACCACAGGAAAAGCCAGCGTTGCAAGTTTCAGGTGGTTTTCAGATCTCTTGCAGGAGCGGTATGCAATGTTCTCTTCATAAGACTCCTCTGAGGCCTCTAGATTTATACCACCATTCAGTCGTAGTAGTTTGCACGCCACTTAGGAAATTTTAAATTTTCTACTAGCCACATTAAAGAAAAATATATATACCTGAAACTAACAAAATGTTGCATGTAGGTTATATCTTAAAAAGAAAGTAAAAAGAAACTGATTAAACTTAATGATATATTTTATTTAATTCTGCGTGTTCAGACTATAATTTCAAGTTGTAGATAACATAAGAAAAAGTATCATGAGATACTTTATATTCTTGTTTTCAAAACCTCTTGTGATGTCTTCAGCATCTTGATTTGGAGTAGTCCCGTTTCATGAACCACATGTGGTTCGTGTGGCACCTGCTGGAGAGCACAGCCCTAGTCTAGGCCATCAAGGCGTGTGAGTCAGTGAAGGTTCAAGGGGGTGGTGGAGTGGCCTCGGAGTCAGGTTCCTAAATCAGAGGTTGGCATGTCTGATGGCCTGGCCACTTCTCGTGGCCAGGCCGGGGGTGGGGATCTGCATGGTGGCACGTGGCTGATCGGTCCCCACTCCCCAGGTACATCCCCACCGCCGCAGCCTTCGGCGGGCTGTGCATCGGGGCCCTCTCCGTCCTGGCTGACTTCCTGGGCGCCATCGGGTCTGGAACTGGGATCCTGCTCGCAGTCACAATCATCTACCAGTACTTTGAAATCTTCGTGAAGGAGCAGAGTGAGGTCGGCAGCATGGGGGCCCTTCTGTTCTGAGCCGTGTCTCCTCGGACCAGGGAGTGGGGGCCCTGCCCGGAACTGCAAGGGATGGGAACAGTGAGGCCTCCCTGCGAGGCGCTCATCGCGGGGAGTGCCGCTGCAGCACCAGGACTTTTGTTTAATGAGGTTTTTGAATTTCATAGTCTTTCATTCCACTTTGTAAAGTGCTAGAATTTTTCCAGTTTGAAATTTTGCTTTTTATTCTGGCATTGGCAAAACGAGGGTAGAAGGGGGGTTTTATGGAGCTGACTGCCAGAGGTGGGGATGGTAAAGGACCGTCCCCAAGTGTCCATGTAACTTTTAACCTTTGCACCTGCTCAGTGCCGTAGGCGGCTGCAGTGGTCTGAGCTGTTCCCCCACCAAGGTTGCGTCTTTTTGGTTAGAAGCACAAACCTCGGAGCCATGTCTCTGTTGTGGCCGTAGGGCACGAGGCTGAGAGCAAATCATGTTTTCTGGTAGACGTGACTCACAAGTGAGTCCCTGTCACAATCAGGGGTAAGAGTATTTGGCTTCAAACTGTTTCTCTGGAAGACACTATTGTTTTCCCTTTTTATAAGTAGCTTTTTAGGAACAAGCCTCTTCCAAAAGAAAGGGATGGGTTTTCCAGAAGACACTCTTGGGCCGTCTGTTAATTTTTCTGCATGTGCCTGTTGGCTATTCTTGTTGACTGTTCTGGTCGGGCTTTGAGGCTGAAGAGCACGGAGTCGGCTTGGCTCCGTCATGTCTGTCCGTCTCTGTCGTCGGTCTGTGTCCTCTGATTGAGCGAGGCCAGGATTCACCAACCTTACGGAGTTGCGCCTGGCCTAGCCGGGTGGACTCTGTACAGAGGAAGTGATGCGTGTCTATGCAGTCCTTCCATTTCGTCGATGGACGGGCCTCCCGCTCGCCGCCGTGGTGGAACTCACACGGGGAGACGGCTTCGCTTTCGCAGGCCACCGTACTTTCCAGGCTGAAACCTTCCCGTCGTGTTTGTAGCACTTTTTTCACTGTGCCTAGGACCAAATGCATGTTAAGTAAATGACCAGATGCCACCTTGTCCTCATCCGTCAGCACCGCCCCGCATAGAGGAGGGTGCAGGCCCCACATCCGAGGCAAAATCAGGGGCAGAGAGCTTAGGGTCTTCGTTTTTGCTTTTTTAGTAAGTTGCTCCAGTGTTGGATAGGAGAAGACGATGATGTCTAAGATGAGTTCTGTTTGTAGTAACAGGGGACCTAGGTTTTAGGCAGTGGAACCTTTTCTAAGGTCTGCAGAGAGGCTCCTTGGGGGACAGGTGGTGCTTGGCAGCAGGGACAGCAGAGTCGGGCGCCACAAGCCTGAGGAGTTCTCCCTGGAGGATGCCCCAGGTCTAAGAAGGGAGCACCGGGGCCCCACGGAGAGACACCCCACCAGCAGCAGGCACACAGTGGCCTTCGAAGCACAGAGCCGTGGTCACAACTCAGTAGAGCTGAGTCCAAGCTCCTAGGACACCTCACTCGCAGCACCAACCAGGAAACAGACCGACCAAGGGACAAGAAGCGACTTGTCTAAAGCCACCTGGCAAGTCAGCAGCAGACCCAGGATGGGCCCAACAGGTCTGTTGACCCCCCCCAGTCCAGGGCATCCCACCATATCACACGTGGCCTTGTCAGACCCAGTCCTGAGCAGAGACTCGAAGCCTCCCCGCAGCACGCAGTCCGCTCGGCCCCACCTGTGGGCACGCTGTGGGCGCCAGCCTCATGGGTGGGGCCCTGCGTGGCTCGTGCTCTGTGGTCCGTGATCACGGTGGGTGGGGGCTGACCCCAGCTTGCAGGGGACTGTCACTGTGGACGCCAAAATGGCATAACTGAGTTAAGGTGAATAAGTGACAAATAAAGCCAACTTTTTACAAGCCACTTGGTCACGTTCTCTTGGTTTACAGCCCCCAAGAAGGCCGGTGAGGGCAGAGCTGGGGTGTCCTCCGGGTGTGTGTGAGGTGCAGTCGTCCTGCTTTTGCACAGGGCGCCCTAGGTCTCCCCAAGTCTCCCCTGGATGGAAGTGCCTCCTCAGAAAGGCATTTCGCCTGGGAAATGGTGGTGGCGTCAGCTGCACGCCCCGGCTTCCGGTGAAGTGAGACACGGGTGACGGGCTGATGCGGGGCCGGCGTGCGGGGAGCCCCGAGGCCCTCCCGGGAGTGTGGGAGGGGGCCTGGCATCTCACCTGTGACTGCAGCCCACCGCGCCATCCCCGTGGAAGGTGCTGGCAGGAGCCCGTGGCCCACACCTGCGCACCCTCCCAGTCCGGGCCAAGGGGTGCCACTGCCCTGGGCTGCAGCAGCAGACTACATCTGTCACTGGCCGGGCAGACCCGTCGCTGAGCCAGGAGGGTTTCCACCCCGCCCTGACCCCAGCATCGCGTGGATGGTGGTGGCGGACAGGAGGGCTGCCCCCTGCAATGGGCCGCGCAGAAGTCTTCCAAGCGCTTCCACTCCAAGGAGAACAGCGGGCTACATTTCCAGGGTGACGTGAGGAAAAAACGTCCCACTCACCTGGGTTTTGAAGCTGTCACGCTTGTCGCAGACAAGGCCTTGCCCCAAACCCTCCCATCACGGCCCCTGGCCTGGAGCTTCCTCCGTGACTCCTGAGTGACAGGTGGGCAGGGCCTTCCTCCGCAGCTGGGTGTTCCAAGGACAGCCTTAGGCCTTGTCTTAGAAAACTTCGGATTTCTGAGACGGCCTCGGGCAGCGGCCCTGAGACCCCGGAGGGACCGGTGTTGGCGCCTGGCCCCGCGGAAGCCGGCGCCCGCCTGCCCGGCGGCCCCTCCTGCCCGCTGGCCGCCGGAGCGGGCTCAGAGGCCCCGGATGGGAGCCAGGCAGGCGGGCACTGCGGGATGGCGACGCGGGCAAGGGGCCCGGCTCTGACCTCCAGAAACTCAAATCAGGGAAGCTCCCGCCCCCAAGGGAGGCACCGCACCCTTCCTCGTGCCAGGAATGCGGCCCCGGTGCCAGGCTCCGCCTCGGCTCGCCGTGCTGCCAGGCCGGACCTTGGTGCTGGGGACGGTCCCGCAGCGCCGCTGCCTAACGCTCTCCCTGTCCCCCCGGGCTGGCCCTGTGCTAGCCGCCTCCTACGCATGCTCTCCCGCTCCCACCCCCAAGCCGCCCGAGGCCTCGGAAGAAACAGCACCTCCCCATTTGGTGCAGAAACGGAGGTGCAGTGTGACCAGCTGACACACAGCCACTTAGTGGCAGCGTCGGGACACGAAACCCAAGGTGCTGTTCCTGCCCCCAGTTCCTACTTGGCTGCGAGGCCTGCCTGCGGGTGCCTCTGCAGGGGGCATCGTTGGAACCAGGAACGAGGGGCTTAGGGAACCTGCCCCACGCAGGAGCTTCCCCACGCTGACCTCAGCTGGGGCCCTGTAGGGGACCTGCCCTTGTCTGGGGCGTCCTCAGTCCCAGCTGGCGCCCCTGCCCCATGCCCCACCCCAGCCTGCTCCTGTTGAAAGCTTGTCCTGGGCCCAAGTCCCAGCCAGGCTGAGAAGTCCTCGAGAAGCTCAGGTGCAGTGGGGAAGATGGGTGAGCCTCCGATCCCTGCCCCAAGAGGTGGGCCATGTCCTAGGGAAGAGTGTGGCTTCCTGAGGGCCAGGGGGTGGGCATGTGACCACCATCCAAGGATCAGCAAAAGCTCTAGTACGAACTTTAACCCCCACCAATGCCTGGTTCTGGAGAGTCCCAGGAACGCCCCGTAGTAGCAATGCCCACCTCACTCCCCTGCCCCAACATTCTGGGACTTTCCATCACCCTGCCCCAGAACCTTTGGCCAGCACACCTCCACATCACCCACTCCTTTCCATTCGACACACATTATTGAGCCCCTGGGGGTAAAGGGGTCAGGAGTTGATTGTACCCTCAGAAAGCTCATGCCCCAGCAATGGGAGTTCTGCAACGTCGGCCAAGCCTCCGCGCTCTCCCCAGTTTGCCTGTTTTTGTCGGCCTGACAAATTCCTGTTCACCCTTCAAAGCCCAGCTTAATGAAGCTGGAAACATCCAAATGCCCATCAGAAGGGGACCTGATAAATTACAGCAGCTCCCTCCCATGGAACAGAACTTGGAGGACATTCCATATATGCTATGAGAAGAATCTCCAAGATGTGCTGTTGAGGGAGAAGAAAACTGCCAAGAAGCAGGAACAGTGCTCGCTACTATCTGTGTTTAAGAAGTTGGGGCCGGGGTGGTGGGGGAGGGGGTGGTGAGATTGTGCATCGGGAACAGGTCAAGCAATTTCTCATGAATCTGAACATACACCCATCCTACACCCGGCTCTTCCGCTCCTGGGCATTTACCCAAGAGAAATAAAAATCTATGCCTATACAAAGACTTCTACAGAACGTTTGGGCACCTGGCTGGCTGTCGGGGGAGCACACGACTCTTGATCTCCAGGTTGTTAAGTTCAAGCCCCACGTTGGGTGTAGGGATTACTTAAAAAGAGTGTACATCACACACACATTCTGTAATACCATTCACTATTTCATGAGAATATATTTGCTGAATATTAGAAAAGAATTAAAAACAAGACAGGCATCTCTAACATTTCTCTCCTTGAAAGAAATAGCTTATTCATGAAAGCTGAAAAGTGAGAATGGGCCAAACAGCCAACAACAGGTACACGGATGAGTAAAGGGTGGTACACCCATAGAGCGGCATCTCCAGAAATCTGGACAAAGCACCGATACACACCACAGCATGCATGAATCTCAGGCGCAGGGGCCTGTGTGACTGAAGGAAATCAGTCACGAGAGAGTGTATACACACCGTACAATCCCATTTTTAAGAAGCCCCAGAGCAGGCAAAGCTTATCCACGGTGAGAACATCCAGAATAGTTCTCTCTCTCTCTCTCTAGTGTGTTAGAGACTGACTGGGAAGAGGCACAAGGGAACTTTTCTAGGGCAACAGTAACATCTTTGATAGGGTTTGGGTTTCACTTGTCAAAACTCATGGATTGGTCCACTTAGGATTAGTGCATTTCACCGTGTATAAATTTAACCTTAAAAGAAAAACATGGGGCACCTGGGTGGCTCAGATGGTTAAGCATCTGCCTTCGGCTCACGTAATGATCTCCAGGTCCTGGGATCCAGCCCCGCATCCCTCTGCCCCTCCCCCTGCTCGTGCTCTCTCTCACTCTCTGTCTAATAAATAAAATCTTTAAAAAAGAGAAAAACACAAATACTGAACTCTAGATAACTATATGTATGCTACAGTATTGGGGGATGAAGCGTGATGGCTGCAACTTGCTTTGGAATGAATGAGAAAAGATTGGATGAACTTGGATGCAGGGAAGGCTGGAGAGCATCTAGATGATATGGATGGTCACTGTACAGTTCCTGCTACTTTTTATGTTTGGAATTTTCCATTACATGTTGGGAAGCACACTATGCATGCGGCACTGGCTTGCATACACAGAACATCTCTGGCGGGGTACACCGGTGTAAGGCGGGCTGCTTCCACAGGGGAAGATGGGATGGCTGAGGGCAGGGGGAGAGGAAAGTTCTTCACCGTACACTCCTTTTGCTTTTTACATTTTGAACCATGATCTAAATTATACATTTAAATATATATATGGATATGTATTATTATTATTCTTAATTATTAGAAATCCAGCTCAGTAAGATTTCCCTGGCTGCTCTATTCCCACGGGCAGTTTGGGACAGACACTCCCTCCCTGCCCGCCCTGCCTCGGTCTTCATTGCAGGGAGGCGGGCTGGGCCGCTGTGGGTCCGCTGCGATCTCGGTCCCTAAGGCCAGGCTTAGCCTCGGCCGCCACCCTCCGACCGGGCCGGGGCCGGGGCCGGGAGGCGCGACGCGGGGCAGGCGCTGTGCGCGTCTGGCCGCGCGAGGGCGCTGTGGCTCCGCTGTGGGGAGGCTCTCCAGACCCCCGGAAAGCGAAAAGGGAGAGGGACTGGCATTGTCCCCGCTGCCGCTCGCCCCTGAGACACCGCCGCCCACCGGATAGGTCGCAGCTAGGCCCCTCCCCCGCGCTTGCCCTCAGTCACTCTGGCCACTCGGGCTCCCCGCCTACTAGGTACACCCCATCCCCGCTATCCCCGGCCTGCGGCGGCTGGCCTCCCCGCGCTCAGGTCACCTCCTCTGGGAAGCCCTCCGGGCGCCTCCCTTAGCACCAGGCCCACGGCTCCTTCCTATCAGTTTATCGACGGGTGGGTGAGCTGACGCGGTCTCCGAGGCTGACCGTCCCAGGCGGCCTGGCTCTTTCCCCCGGAGAGGCCGGGGGACAGCTCACCTCCGGTGCATCTGTGGACATTGGCCCTGGCGGTCCGCCAGCTCCTCGCGGTCACCTGGTGCGGCGCGGGCAGGACAGACAGGGTGAACCCAGGGCGCCGAGCTGAAGGCGGGGTGTCCTGCGGGGCAGCGCTGTGAGTGGGCCCTTCAGGCGCAGGACTGGCAGGAGGGTAGGGGCAACCACGAGCCTTGCGATTTGTCCCCTGGGCCATGGGGACCTATGAGAGGGTTTTGAGTAGGGGCCTGACTGGGTCACATCTGGAGTTTCCAAAGATGGCGGGGACAGTGGGGAGAGGCCTGCAAAGGCTGAGGAGCCTGGTGGCCCTGGTAGCAGAGGCCTGGGCCAGGCAGGGGCAGGGAGAAGAGGTGACATTAGCTGTCCCCCCAACTCCCGGCCCTCCGTGCGCTAACAGCCGGGGTCACGCAGGCCCCTGGGTGACCGGGACACGTGGGCCAGAGCAAGCCTTGGCGACACCTCTGTGCCCGTTGTGCATGTACTTGCCCCAGCCCTGGTGCCTGGGTCCCCCACACGCGTGTCCTGGGTCCTGCCGGGCCCGTGAACACGCGCTCCCAGTGTGTGCCCCAGACCCGCATTCCGCCACCCCTCGGTGACCCCTGTGCCCCAGTGGGAGAGGGCGGTGTCGCATCCCACCCCGCGCGGCCCTCCGCGGCGGGGTCCGCGCGCCCGCGCGCCCGCGCCCTCCGCGCCGCTGCCCGCGTCCCCATTAATCACGCGGCGCTGACGGCGCCGATCTGCGCGCGGGCGGCGTGACGGGGACGGGGACGGCGGGTGACGGAGCGGGCAATCGGCGGGCGCCCATCGGCCCATCTTATCGCGCCGGCCCAGCCGCCGCCCGCCGCGCGCCGCCCATTGATCGCGGCGGGCCGGGGCCGGGGGTCAGCGCGGGCCGGGCCGGCCTGACAGGCGCATCCATCGCCGCCCAGACGCGCGCTGATGGCGGCACGGGCGGCGCGGCCCGGCCATTAATCACCGCGCCTGCCGCCGAGTGACGGGGAGGGGCGACGGGGCCAGCCGGGCCGACAGCCAGCCCCCGCGGCCGGCCCACCGCTTCCCCAGCACCCGGCCCTGCTGCGCGGCTCGCCCCGCACCCTGGGCTGCCCAGTCACCGTGCGCCGGCCTCCGGCTGGACCCCGCGGGCCTGCCGCCCCGGGTGAATGGGAGGGGGAGGCGTGGGGAGCGCGCAGTACGTGGGCCCAGGTGGACCCTGCTCTGCTCCCGGCGGGACGGTTTCCCAGAGACCAAAAGGGAGGCTTGGCCTGGCCGAGGGGTCGCTACTGCTTGGCGGGCACAAGGGGGCAGCCGTGTCTCCCCTCTGGCTGCTCCAGCCCTGGCTGGGCCTGGGAGGCTTGGGGGGCCCGCGGGCCCAGTGAGGGGCAGCACATGGTTTTTGCAAGTTGTGGACACCGGAGGAAAAGCTCATGCCTTGACCGGTTCTCTCTTCCCTGCTCCGGAGCTTGTGTGGCCCTGAGCAGTCGCTGGTCCTTTGCACCTAACAGAAGGGTCCAGCCACGTGGGATTTCCAGGCCTTTCCAAGGGCCTGCTGCCTGAGATAGCGAAGCGTGGAGCCTAGCCAGCTTCTGCCTCCTGTTGGACAAACTGTGACCTTCTCTTCTCCCAAGAGGGTCAGGAATTGGGAGCTCTTTGCTGAATTTCAGTACATCTGGAGCACCTGATACAGCCACACAGCAGCCCCCCATGGCCCCACATCCATCTAATGGGATAAGATTGCCCCCATCTTATAGATGAGGAAACCAAAGCTCATAGGACCAGAAGGGACTAGCCTCACCAGGACCAAGGGCCAAACCCAATCAAAACCACATCCCTGTGTGCCGTGCCCCCAGAACCAGGTTGCTCCTGTCTTCCACCTGTTGCCTGTCTGGGACCCTCAAGAGCAGGACTGGCCATCGGGGATGCCGAGAACTGCCGGGTGACCAATGTTTGCTGCTTTCCTGGCCGAAGCCTGCTGACCCTGGGGTCAGCTATGGAGGCCAGCAGGGAGTACACCCCCACCGTTGTGCAGCTGATTTATTAGAAAAACGTTTGCTAACCAAGAAGTCCCTTTCTGGTGTGACACCACCATCTATCTGTTTAGTCCTAAAAACACAGTAGTATCCTATGAACCAATCTAGGAAGTGCATCCTAAGAGGTATGATGGTAAGAAGACATTTGGGCTGAGAAGGAGGGGGACAAGGGGACTTCCCAGCGGGGGCTGGGGACATTGTCTTTCAGGAGCCCTTCCAGCATCCACACGCATCTCTGCATCTCCAAGGCCATTAGCACAGAACTGGGGAGCTGGGATTTACATGCAAACCCCCTTGCCAGGAGGCCCCCAAGAGAGCCTGGGCCCGGAGCTTGGAACACCAGCCACTTCTATGACCAGCCCCCACCCTGACTCACTTTAATATTACAACAATTTTTCACGCTGGAGCTGAAATAGTGCAAAAAATGGGGCTGCTGTAATTGTTGTTAGATTGTGTGTCAGCCTGATAAGATGTAACAAATATTTTCCTCCCCACCAGGGTCTGTTTCCCTCTTGGTAATGGATGGAGAAACTTCTCATAGTGGGCGAGGGATCGGTCGTAAAAACTTCGCCTGGAAGATTAATGTAATAATCACAGGCCTTGCTGGGAAAAATAGGAGGAAAATTAAAATAACCCAACCTTCCTACCTATCCAGAACCATCTCCCTCACTGGAGCACAGATGAGCGAGGTGGGCCAGCTCCCTGGGCACCATCAAGGCCAAGATCCTGGAGGAGCTGGAGCAGGGGGCCTGTGACCCCCCTCCCCGCCGCACCTCCTCACCCAGACTTGCTCTGGCCATCCAGGTTCCCGGAGCAGCGGGGAGGACTCTGTCCTCACCTGTGCTGGAGAGGTTTGCCAGCACCCCTGCTTCTATCCTGCTCCTCAAACCCTGTGGAAGGTGTGGGGGCTGGGGGGAGAGGCCCCGGCTGGGGCAGAGCCCGCCCTGGTCCTCTGGGGCATCCGAGGCAAGTCAGCGTCCTCACACCTGCCCCTGCTGGCCTCACCTGCCTGGTACGGAGCTCAGATCTTGAAGGCCCCGCTGCCAAGTCAGCGCAGAGGAAGGTGGTACAGCCGTGGGGTTAGGAGCACGGCCTCCAGCCTGGCTGACTGCAAATGCTGGTTCCACCTCTTACTAGCTGACCAGCACTGAACCTGTCCCAATCTCCTGGGGCTACCGTGAGAACATGGAAGGGGATGGCTCCAGTACCCGATAGCTCTTGCCACACCTGAGGTGTCATTCTTCTTTCCTACCGTGGCTTGGGTTGGGAGGCCAGAGGCACAGGCACAAGGACAGAGGATCTGGGCAGCCCAGGCAGGCTGCAGAGTTCAGCCCTGACTTCAGGAAGCGTCTCACCATCCCCCACCGGACCCGGTCTCCTCCCTGCCCCCACTTCCCCCAGGACCCCCATGCCGGCACCTCCCTCAGGGTCCGGACCCACAGAAGATCCATTCTGACAACACAGATTAGCTGGGGCCTTCCTGGGGCATGAGTATGGCCAGGGGACCCTCGGAGGGCTAGATGGACGCCCACAGCATGACCTCAGCCCTCCTGCCTGGAGTGTCCTGGACACGCTCAGGTGGATATCACTCATACAACAGTTGTGCCTGCCCCACAAGGCCCTCATGGCTGACTGGGATTAAAGCCCTGACTGGATCAAGATACCTATCTTGGTGGGTCCCCTCTCCTGTCCACTGAGAGCGCAGAGGCCCTTGCGCATGTGGGCAGAGAACCAACGAGCCTTTACTGAGGCACGGCTTCTGTGGCTAAGCCGGCTGACGAGGCCTGGGCAGAGCAGAGGCAGAAAGTTGTGCTTATCCTACCAGGCAAGATGTTCCACTGTGCTGTCAGGGCTGCCATTGCCCCTTCCTCTCAAGGGGCTGAAAGCCCCACTCAGTGGACTAACATGTCAAAGGGACACAGGAGCCAACCAAAAGAGCTCTCAACAGTCAAAACTGGACCAATCTGAGCCACAGAATAATGTAGTATTGGATTATAACCCCAAGCATATGATAAATATCCCTGACCCACACTGATATAAATGATTAATACACAAATGGGAGACAATGGGGAGAACAGATACCTCCTGTGCAGAAGAATTCCAAATAATTTATGTAGATACCCAGCCCTCAAGAAGATGGAGCAGAGGGGTGCCTGGGTGGCTCAGTCGGTTAGGCATCTGCCTTTGGCTCAGGTCATGATCCCAGGGCCCTGGGATCGAGCCCCGGGTCAGGCTCCCGGCTCAGTTATCTGCCTCTCCCTCTAGCCTCCCCCACTCCTCATGCATGCACTCTCTCTCAAATAAATCTTTAAAAAAAAGGGGTGAGGGGGTGGAGCAGAACTCCCCAGCCTTACATGTGGGCTGCTTAGTGACTCCTTCCAAAGAGGACACCATGGAGGATGCACAGGACACCCAGGTGACTGCGGCCAGCCAGCCATCAACAGGGGGAGGTCACACGGATACGAACCCTCAGTGCGGTGTGATGGCGATGGCACTGCACCTCGGTGGTCTGCCACCAAGAACCCAAAACCCTGGGTGACCACGAGAAACCCATCAAACCAACCCGCTGCAGGATATTCAACAGAACACCTGACCAGCACGCCTCTTTCCGTCGAGGTAGAAAAAACAAGGAACTGTCCTAGCCAAGAGGAACTGAAGGAGGGCATGATGGCTAAACGTGACGTGGCATCCTGGGCGGGATCCCGGGACAGATGAGGCCGCTCAGTAACCCAGGGGAGGTGAGTAGGGTACAACAACACATTAACTTCGGCTCATTAGCTGGGACAATGTGCCATACCAGCCCTGTGGGATATTAACAGTAAGCAAAGCGGCATGAGGTGTATGGGAACTCCCTATACTATCTTCACAACAATTCTGGAAATCTAAAATTATTCTAAAATACAAAGTTTATTTTTAAAAAAATCAAGAGAGAGAGACAGGTCATCAAAATAACCTACAAGGATTTATTAGAAAACATGCCAGGTGAGGCAGGGTTCCTTCAAAGCAACCGCAGGAGAAGTTACGGTAATTTAAAAAGCAACACTTTCCACACTGAGCTGGTGCTGACCGCCGTGGCCGGAGGGGACAGAGCCCAAAGCGCAGGGGGAGCCTCCTGCTCGCAGGCGGCACCCAGCCAGGCACGCCCGGAGTCTCTCCGGAACACCTCAGCTGTCTTCACTTCATGTACTTATCCTGCTGGTCAGCCAGGATTTTGGCCGAGGACTTGGCATCGTAGAAGAGCTCACTGATTTCCTCGACGTGCTCTTTCTCGATACTGTCCTTCCCATTGATCTTAGCCAGCAAGTTGGCTGGGGTCAGCAGCTGCACCGAGTACCTAGAGTGACAGGGGCCAGGGCAGGGGTGAGACGGGGCCACGGGTGGGAGACCCCTCACCACACCAGCAAGGCCTGCCATCATGACCCCATCAGAGGAGGGAAGTCACCAGCACGACACATCCTAGCCCCCAAATCTCTGTCAGTCTAGTTCTCTGTAACAGCAGTAACTACACTGCTAGTTCAAAGAGACCACAGGGGCGCCTGGCTGGCTCAGTCGGTTAAGCGTCTGACTCTGGATCTCCGCTCAGGTCTTGATCTCACGGTCGTTGAGTTCAAGCCCCATGTTGGGCTCCACACTGGGCATGGAGCCTACTTACAAAAGTAAATAAGGGGCGCCTGGGTGGCTCAGTCGTTAAGTGTCTGCCTTCGGCTCAGATCATGATCCCTGGGGAGTAGGAGAGGGAGAAGCCTATTTCTCCCTCTCCCACTCCCCCTGCTTATGTTCCCTCTCTTGCTGTGCCTCTCTCTGTCAAATAAATTAATAAAATCTTAAAAAAAAAGTGAATAAAATAAAATCTTTAAAGTTGGGGGGGGGACCACAAACTGGTGTACACAGGCGCAGGCCAGAAATGCTAAGGCCCAGACTGGGACACTGCCCACACAGCAGGCAAATGAACACACAGCCAACTAAAAGCACGTTCCCCCTGCAAAGGCACGAACTCTGGGAGTTTTTAGAGCACCACTCCACCCAAATAAAACAGCTTGCCATTCTGCTTCAACCTTGGAGCAAGGAACAGACTCAAAGGGAAACAGAAATAGGGACTGGGGTCATGACTTCACAAGCACTAAGAGGGACATCCTGCAGGCAGCTGGCTTCGGACCACTGGTGAACAGTCAGGAGAGCAAATCTGTGTCCGCACTCATCCTTCCCCCTCCCTGCCCGCCTCAGCCTGGAGAAGAGCCCCACGGGAAGGGCCGAGCACAGCCTGGCCAGTGAGCCGTCTGCCTTGGACCCTGATCTCAGGATTGTCTGTTGCCTCCACCAAGAAGGCTGGCAAGCTCTCCACACGGGAGCATCTGCTACAGGACAAGGGGACCTAACCTGTTACTCTAGCTCTATGAACATCATCACCTGAATATTCCGCATTCTAAATCACAGTGCCCAGGACAAGACCCATCATAGCAATGAGGGCAGACATGGTCCTATGCCCTGGGAGAGGGATCCGCCTTTATGTCCCAGGGCCCTCCGGTGGCCCCACTGGGCCCTTGGGCAGGCACCAGCAGGTGGGGAGCAGCTCCGGGCAGACGCGCTCACCTCAGAGTTGTCTTGGTACCGATCTCCCCCAGGTGGTTCAGCGCCTCCTCACTGATGTTGATTCCTTCTGTCTGGGCTCGGATTTTAATGATCTTTTGGAGGAGAAAGACCATGATCAACAGTGACTGACCTCAAGTGTCCCCTTTATCAAGTGCTTTAAAAACGACCTTGTCCCATGTGTCTTGTCCTGCATCATCAGTGCTGAAGAGCCCCAAACCCGGGCTGGAGGGGCAGAGAGCTGGCCTCTGCCCAGGACTTCTGGCCCGGCACACCTCGGGGCTCCAGCCACACCACGTTCTGTGTGAACGGCTTACAGCCTGGGCTCACAGTGACTAGAAGGCAGCTGGTACCCCTGGAGGTGTGCGCCAGGGTAGCTCAGCCCCTGCCTCCCCAGCCTCCCTAATGCAGTACCTAGATCTGGAGAACACAGGCCCCTCCGAAACCTGCCAGGGCTCCCTCCAGGGCTCTAACCTTCCTCCCCAGCATGGGCACCACCACCTATAAGCACTCAGGCAAGAAGAGACATTTTTTATTTGCTTGATAAATACGATGGTTAAATAAATCAAAAAAGTTACTTTTAAAGATTTACCAGCCCTCATAACATCGCTGGGAGATATCTAATCTATCACGAAGAGGCTGACGCTTGTTGCAGTGTGAAGATCCCGGTGAAGCTGAGGGGAGGCGGGCTGGCGACGGGGCCGCTGTAACACACATGGCCCCAGGATCCTGCAGGCGCACCAGCACTGAGTGATAAGGGGCAGCCGGGATAATGATGTTGTGTGTTGGGGAGCCGAGATAACTCGAGGACTTCGAGCCTCATATAATACAGGAATTTTTCACTTTGGCAGCTTCGTAAACAAGATATCAAGAAGCCCTTGTTTAAATTAAAGCCATAAAAACACCCAAGGTAGAGGAATAGGAAATGGGAAAGACTGAGCCCCCAGCTAAAGCCTTGCAAGGGGAAGAGAGGGACCAGAGGTTCAGGAGCCAGACTCTGAATTTACACCAGCCCTGAGGCTCTGAGGCAGAGACCCACTGGGGCAGGACACTCAGTGTCTGGGAACTCCGGTGCGGGCACCTCGCATGTCAGCTGCCGTGAGTGGGGAAAGTCGTGCTCCAGAGGAAAGTCAGGTCTCGCAGAACTGGACAAGGGCAGAGGCCAAGGTAGACGAGGCTGCACGAGCCAGGGCAGGTGGCACGTCTGCCGCAGGCCACTGGTGCCGCAGGGCGGAGGGCAGGTGCCCGCAGGGAAGTTCCATCTGGTCCAAAGAGACTCAAAACTTAAGACTTCTGTATGAGATGTCCCAATTTCTAAATGTTGGCAACTTGTTTGAGTCACTCACAATCACAGCACTGGCTACATAGAACTTTCCATTCAGCCAGTGGGCTGCCAGGTATGACCTCTGTCAAAAGACTCTTAGCTTATGCATGAGGAGTTCCAATGTCCAGGGGCCAAAGCTAAATGTAGCCGAGGCAAGGGAAGTTACTGGATAGGCCTAAGGATGGCACAAAAAAGAGCAGGAAGAGAGATCCCTGCTCCTGGCTCCAACCACAGGAGTCCCCTCTGACCACACCAGCCAGAGTCAGAGAGGTTTGTGCTCTAACAGAAAAGGGCTTTGCCCTGACAGCTGGGGATTAAGGAAACCTCAAGGTCCTGCCAAGAAAAATGTCCTCTGGGGGACTTCGGAAACTCTAGGGAGATGCAAATACTGAATCCGAGAGCCTGGTCAAGGGGAGAGCTTCAGCCCAGAGCATCTGGCCTTCAGCAAGTTGCACAGCATTCAGAGTCGGGCTTCAGGAATGTCAGGGCCACTCTGCTCTCACTCTCTCTCTCGAGAGCAGGTCAGAGCAATCCCAAGAGCTCCTGTTTCAGACTGCTCGGAAACGGACAGTTCATAAATTAGATCTTTAATCATTTAATAACCTGCAGGGATAGTTTATGAGGGTGTCGGCACTGATGGCAGAGTACACAAGTTACATTTACTTTGTTTTTTTAAAAACCTACCCAGGCTCCAGTAAAAATGCTGAGGTTATCCCTTGAGCCCATCAGAACAAAGCAAAGCGAGTCCTGGCAGCTGCTGTGACCTCTGCTCACCCTCCTGACTGAGCCAAGAAGGGAACCAGCCCAGGAGCCAGAAGCACAGTGCAGAACTTTCCAGGAGAGCTCAGACCCCACGCTCCAGGGTCAAATGGAGGCAACAAAGGTGAACTGGCTCTGAGTGGGGTCCCAGCTCCGCAGCTTATCTCTGTGACCACAGGACCTTTGTAGTTCGGGACCCTCAAAGCCTGGTTACTGGGAGCTGCGGTAAGGCCCCCAGCGGGTAATGGTGAACACCTGTAAGCCATTAGTAGCAGTAATAACTGCGCTGGGACAAAGGATGGCCAGCCCAGTCCCCTCCCTCAGTTACTGTCACTCAGTCCTCACAACAACCTGGAAAAGAGAGAACAGACCTTCCAGAGGACAAAGAAGGCCAAGGATCACAGAGGTGTGCCAGTGGCTCAAGTCACGCGGCCACGAAGCACCTCAAGCGGGTGGGGCTGCCTCTCCTGGCGGGACGACACGGGGCTCCTGTCCCCACAGTAAGGATGCGGGGGCAACCAACTTTTCCTTTGCTTCTGTTCAGTGAATGCCTTGGCTTCAACCTAGCATTCATCCAGGAGCCGGAGACCACGATCTGGTGCCAGGGCCCCGGCCATGGACACTGTGTCCCCAACGGTGCGCCCGTGGCCGCCCTGCACTCTTACGGCTCTGGTGGTCCCCAGCTCCCTACATCACCATGGCACTGGCGGGCGCTGGCCGGGCTGGGGGGGGGCGGGGACCATGGTGAGCAGGGGGGCTGCCAGGGTGTGCCCTGGAGAGGCCCTCAGAGCTCCACAAGGAAAGGCCCCTCACAAACTGCCACAGGGAATCCACCCCCAACTGAGCTATGTCTAGCAGGTGGGAGCTAGTGGCCCGGTGAGGAAGAACATGGGCTTCCGGACCAGGCAGCCTGGACTCCGGTTTGTCAGTCCTGTCACTTACTGGCCACCGACAAGCTTTATGAACTTGGGCAGACGAGTGGGCCTGGGTCTCTGCGTCCTCATCTTTAAGAATGACAGTGATAACAGCTCTCCCACCTCACAGGTAATGGGGAGCAAATGGAATCACATTGGCTCAGTGTGTCCACAGGCCCAGCATGACATCCAACAAAGAGGGCCTGTGCTCTGTGAGAGGAGAGGGTCCAGGCAGGGCCCGCTGAGACATCAGTGCAGCCCTGGTCCACCTGATCTGTGGCCACACGGACCCCGCAGTGAGAGACCTACACCAGCAGCGAGACTCTCTGGCACAGGGTGGGCCAGGCAAGGCCACAGCACAGCAGTGCTGCCCCAGTGGGACACCAACCTAGGGCGCAGCCCACCGCTGAGCACGTGGCCTGGGCTCCGCACCCAGGGCTTGCCACTCAGGGACTGAGCCATACACAGGAAGAGAGGGGATCAAGCACTACCTGGCAGTACCAGGAGGAGGACTAGAAATTCTAAGTGTAAAGTGCCTGGGCACGTGGTACTCCAACTCCAGATAAAGCAAGAGACGAACGCTGTGGGGAGAGCTGGGACGGTGCCCCTTGGGGTAAGGCCCAACAGCAGACACCTGCTTCATTTCCCATCCTCAGGCCTAACGCAAATCCAGCTCGCACAGAATTCTGAGCATACACTCCGTGTCAGGTACACCTCCTTCAGCCTCTTATAGGTTAGTTTTAGGACCACCACTTCCAGGTACCCCTCTGAATTGTGTGACCCTGCTTCACCATCATCTCTGTGGCCTCCACAGCCCCCAGGAGACCTGCCACTAGTCACACTGGTTGCAGCAGATAGGCTCTCGGCCCCTCCAGGTTCTGTGCCCTTTTAGAGCCAGCCTGCTGTGGGTTCTGGTGGGACAGGGCACTTGGCTTTGCCTACTCAGCAGAAAAGGCCTCGGACAGGGCCTGGCCTAGACACCAAGAGTGACTGCTAAATCATATCTTATTGCCTCTGTCCTACAGCTGGTGGCCTCCCTAATGGCTGTCATCAAGTTGATTTTTTTCACTATCCCTTTCCTAAAGTTTATCAGAATGCATGTAGTAGAAGAGACAACAGCCAGGACCCACAGACCTTAGCTGAGGTTTGGGGATACCTCAGGCAACATCTCATCAGCCCACCCAGCTTTCGGACGGGAGGACTGAAGCCCCATACTATGACTTGCCCAAGTCCAGCAGCTAAGTGCCAGGATGGTGGTGGGAGCCAGGTCTGCTCCGTGGATACCTTTCTGCACAGCATCAGGGAACGCTAGGAGTAAATGAGGGGAGAAGAGGGAAGGGCGGGGGAAGGGAGGCTCACCTGTTTCATTTCCTGTGGGGTATACAGCATGGTCCGGATGATCATCACGCGGTCCAGAAGGTCAAGAGGGATGCCATGAGGAGAGGTGATGTCTTCAGTACCCCTGCAAGGGCCAAAAGGATCACATCACCCAGGCCTCTCTGAGACCAGAAACTGGATACTGGAAACATGGCTGAGGTACTCACAATGATAAAGCAGGCAATTCACATCCTGAGTCAACCCATGACCACAGAGTGAACCAACTAACATTCAGGTGGCATCAAAAACAACTTCATTATTTTAGCAAATGTCAACACAGTAGGAAATTTGGGAAAGAGGGAAAAAAAGGCCACCTAAAATCCTATTAAAAATATTCATATAGATATTTACCAAATTTTCAAATAGATGTCTTTATAAATCACACTAAGTGTGTAGCTTTTTTTTGCTTTTGTCCATGCTGCTTCAGTCTTAATAACCCATCAAGGGGGCACCTGGGTGGCTCAGTCAGTTAAGTGTCTGCCTGCTCAGGTTGTGATCCCAGGGTCCTTCCTGGGATGGAGCCCCACATCCCCACATCAGGCTCCCTGCTCAGTGGGGAGTCTGCTTCTTCCTCTGCCTCTGTCCTCCCCACTGCTCGTGCAGGCATGCACTCTCTCTCTCAAATAAATAAACAAAATCTTAAAAAAAACAATAATCCATCAAGTATTTTCCTTAACCCAAACTGTTGGGCATTTAGGTAGTTTCCAACTGTTGCTATTATTAATGATGTTTGATAAACAATTTCATGCATACAGCCATAAACATTTCCTCAGCAACTCTGAGTACCTGCTACAATCCTGAATATGTTTGAATGAATGAGTGAACTAATTTCCACAGCTACATGAGTGATCTGATCTCAGTGCATTGTAACCAGCACAGGGTATTCTTAAACATTGTGCTGCTTTAATGGTTTAGAAAAAGAAAGGGTGACACTTTGTTTGAATTTACATTTCCTTGATTATTAGTGAATCATTTGAATGTTTCCCTTAGATCCATTGATTATTTTCTTGCCTTTTGGGGACTGTCTAATCATGTCCTTTGTGCCTATTTTTCTCTCGAATCCTTAGCCAAGCCATAGGAAGAGCGGCCCAGGAGGGAGCCGTGCCAACCCGTGAGGCCACGAGACACCAGCTGCCCAGCAGGAGGCATGCCGAGCAGAGCTGGGAGCACACAAGGTCGGCTTCGGCCGCTGTGTCTGAAAGCCCAACGTGCTATGCTGCGCGCTCCTGCCTCAGCCTCCAAGAGTCGCAGCAGCAGCTCGATGTCAGCACTGACTCTGGCATTCCTAAACTTACGCCAGACTGCAGAGTCTATGGGGGCATAACTCATCAGTAGAACAGAGAACAAGGCAGGTCATTTGGATTTAGTTGTTAATATTACCAGAATATTCAGTTTCAAATATAAGTGAGCATTCAAGAAATACAACTTCAGTAAAGAAATCTAGCTGTTGAAATTCTATCCAGGGACGCCTGGGTGGCTCAGTCGTTAAGCGTCTGCCTTCAGCTCAGGTCATGATCCCGGGGTCCTAGGATCGAGCCCCACATCGGGCTCCCTGCTCAGCAGGAAGCCTGCTTCTCCCTCTCCCACTCCCCCTGCTTGTGTTCCTTCTCTCGCTGTGTCTCTGTCAAATAAATAAATAAAATCTTAAAAAAAAAAAAAAATTCTATCCAGTTGAAGTACAAATGTATACTTATTGCAAGCATAAAATGCTCTGATGCACATTACAACAGGATGCTAAGTGAAAGAAGCCAGTCATAAAAGGGCAGATATTGTAGGATTCCACTGGAAGGGAATACCTAGAAAAGGAAAATTCATAGACACAGAGTACAGTGGAGGTTACCAAGGGCTCGGAGAAGGGGAAGATGGGACTCACTGCTTAATGGGCACAGTTTCTGTTTGGAGAGACAGGAAAGTTTTTAAGACAGGTGGTGGGCATGGTTGTACAACTCTGTGAATGCAATTAATGCCACTGAACTGTACACTTAAAAATAACTAAAACTGCAAATTCCGTTATAGCAATTTTCCCAAAATAAAAACAATTCAAAGAAAGAATAAAATGCTACATTTAATAATTGTTAAATCTAACATGAAAAAACAACTAAGACCTTTTAAAATAAATAGGGAAATAGACTGGTAGCAAATATAAATATTAAGATAACTTTAGAGAAAACAAATCTTTTCCACCAAAAAATATTTTTAAAATAACAAGGAAAAATTATAAAGATTAAATTCTATCATGATTCAACTCTCAGTATTTGGAATGCTTACAATCTTTACATTCAGCAAAATAACCTTTGAAAACTACAATTAATTTTTAGGTATCTAATTCCGTTTAGGTGATAAGTTTGGTTTTTTTAACTTCTACTTTGGATTTTTCTTGAGGACTCTTTAAAAGATCTCAACTTTCCCATGTTAAAATATCCCAAACTCTGTAACCCTTGTGGTAAATCATCTTCGATTCAGACATAATAACAAAGATAAAAAGTCTGAAGAAGAAAAGGTTAGGGGCGCCTGGGTGGCTCAGTTGGTTGAGCGTCCGCCTTTGGCTCGGATCATGACCCCAGGGTCCTGAGATCGAGTCCCACATCAGGCTCCCTGCTCAGAGGGGAGACTGCTTCTCCCTCTGCCTGCCGCTCCCCCTGCTTGTGCTCTCTCTATCTCAAATAACTAAATAAAATCTTTAAAAAAAAAAAAAGAAAGATTTTATTTATTTGGGAGAGAGTGAGCGAGAGAGCACAAGCGGGGGTGGGGGGCAGCAGAGGGAAAGGGAAAAGCAGACTCCCCACTGAGCAGGGAGCCCGATGTGGGGCTCAATCCCAGGACCCTGGGATCATGACCCGAGCTGAAGGCAGATGCTCAACCAACTGAGCCACGCAGGCGCCCCTAACCCACAAATTCTTAAGCGAAAGGGCATCTTTATTTTTCTCCAACCTTTCCAATAAAGTTGTTCACCAAGACGCAGAACTCTTTTTGTTTCAGATGCAAAACTTCACTGCTTTTTTCAGATTTTTTTTTCTTTAAATTTAATTTGATGTTTCCTTTTTTATGCAAAAAAAAAAAGAAAAATTCTTACAGTTTTGAATCCACAAAACTAAAAATTTAAACAAAAAGGTCCACTTAAAGACTGCCAAGTATTTTTCAGGAATTAAAGCCTAAACATTGGTCAAAGCTATGAAACTTAGGTACAAAGTTTCTTTTAGAAAACATATTAGTAAAAAATAGTTTCTGGGATTCTATTCTGCAAAAATCCCACAAAAGGGTCTGTCCCATCACTTGCTAAGTGGGCGAGGGAACGGAAGCCCCTATTTACCAGTGCTCCTCTGGGGTGGGGGGTGAGCCCAGAAGGAGCTCTCAGTGCAGAGCAATCACTGTCTGACAAGGCTGCCATAACTGTCAGATTAGATTATAAAATTGCTAATAATAAACTGCAATAATTACATTTTGGCTAAAATTGCAGATTTATTCTTGTACCCAGAGGCTCCTTTCTGGCTTTGGTGTCAGCCCAATATTGATTTCACCATTAGGCCGTTTGACAATTGTTCCAACTGTGTTAATGCCTTACCTCTTCCACATATATAGTTTTGGGCTGTGATGCCACAGACCTAATTCTCCTTGGAATCCAATATGGTCTATCTGCAGGAACAAGGTCACTGCACTTCTAGAAATGTATCCTATAGCTACACTTACAAGTGCAAAGGGTTGACTCAATTGTGAACGTTTCCATCTTACTACAATTCAGGGTTCCTCCGCTGACACTTTTGACATTGTGGACCAAATAATTTTTGTAGGGGCTTCTCCTGTGCATTGTAGGATGTTCAGCAGCATCCCTGGCCTCTACCCCCCAGATGCCAGTAGCACCCAAAGTCGTGACAAGTCACAACATCCCCAGCTGAGAATCACTGCCTGACTGCTTCTTTATATAACCCCGTGGCTGCAAGGACACAGATACCACAAAGCTTTTCTGATGACAGGAGACGCAGTGGAGAACACCTCTCTGGGTAATGTGAAGGGTAACTCCCATAAGTCCACTGCACCCTGGCTCAGTGGACACAGGCAGAGTGCTAAGAAGAAAACCATTTGCTTTTCTGATGAGGCTGCCGAGACGATTCACTGAAGAACAAATGGTCCTGGGACAGCCGGACATCTACATGTAAAGGAGTGAAGCTGGACACACCTCTTCCTTAGACTATACACAAAATTAACCACAAATGATCATAAACCTAAATGTAAGGGCTAAAACTACAGAACTCTTAGAAGAGATCGCAGGTGTAAATCTTTGTGACCTTAAATGGTTTTTCGGATATGAGCCCAAAAAACACAAGCAACCAAAGAAATAACAGAAAAACTGGACTGCATCAAAACTTAAAGACACTATCAAGAAACTGAAAAAACCACCCACAGGATGGGAGGAAAGTATTTGCAAATCATACATCTGGTACAGGTCTAGTATCAGAATACATAAAGAATTCTTAGAACTCACTAATAAGAAGACAACCCGAATAAAAAAAAATGGGCAAATGAGAGTAACAGACAATTCTTCCCAGAAGATACACAAATGGCTGAGAAACACATGAAAAGATGCTCAAAATCAATAGCCAAATGCAAATCAAAACCACTGTGAACTACCACTTCACACCCCCTTGGAAGGCCAGACTATAAACGACCGTAGTAAGTGTCATCTACGATGTGGAGCAACTGGACCCCTCAGCCACTGCTGGTGAGAATGGTGGAGCCACTATGGAAAGCAGTCTGGCAGTTCCTTGAAAGGTTAAAAAGAATTCCCATCGGACCCAGTGATTCCACTGATAGGTATGTCCCCAAGAGAAATAAAAACCAAAGTTTACATAAAAAGTTGTACACAGATGTTCAGGGCAACATTATTCATAAGAGCCACAGAGTAAAAACAACCCAATAACTCAATGTCCATCAACTAATTAAAGGGTCAGTGTATTATTAAATATTCCACATTTTGGTATACTATTCAGCCTTAAAAACCAATGAACACTGACACGGTTTACAACACGGATGGACCTTGAAAACATTATGCTCCGTGAAAGAAGCCAGGCACAAAAGAGCACAGGTTGTGTGGTACCGTTTATATGAACTGTCCAGGGAAGGCGAACACATAGAGAAAGTAGATGAATGGCTGCCAGCGGCTACGGGGAGCGGGGAGGGGGGAAAAGCCGCTTTCTCGTTTATAGTCTGGCCTTCCAAGGGGGTGTGAAGTGGTAGTTCACAGTGGTTTTGATTTGCATTTGGCTATTGATTTTGAGCATCTTTTCATGTGTTTCTCAGCCATTTGTATATCTTCTAGGAAGAATTGTCTGTTACTCGCATTTGCCCATTTTTGTTGATTCACCTAGACTTGCCTCTGAATGATGGTGGGTCACATGCAGGACTTCAGCTGGATCTAGAGATACTAGACCTGCAGCCATCCTGAGGCGTGGCAGCAGGATAACTATTGACGGGTATAGGATTTCTTTCTGGGGTGACAAAAATGTTCTAAAATGGACAGTGGTGATGGCTGCACAACTTTGTGACTATACTAAAAACCACTGAATTGTACACTTTAGACGGGTGAATTATACTGTATGTGAATTCTATCTCCATAAAGCTGTTTTCTTCAAATGTACCATCTTCTGCCACAGGAATACACTGAATGGAGACTACACTGTTTCTTAAGTCTTGCTCTTTGGTGCAACAGAGTGACTTGTGGAGAGAAACTCCCACAAAGATTCCTTAACGCCAGGGAGCTATCCCCACAGGAAAAGAAGACCTCTTAAGTTTGGGGGGCTGGGATCAAGGCCAGGCTCTCCTTTAATGGCTGAGGGTCCTGGCACAGAAGGGACTTGAGGGTGGCAAGGGAGGGTGGAGCCCATGCAGCTGCACCACCCCTGGCGCCCAGGGGCGTTCTCTCTTCCCAGGAGGAGCCTGAGGCCTCAAGGTGCTCCTGCAGGAATGGCTACCCTGCCCTGTGCACAAAGAGACATGACCTAGAGGAAAAGGGGGCAGTTGGCACTTTCACAGCCACTCCCTGACAGAGGCGGCAGCAACCTGCACCAGCTCAGCCCCCCACCACGCCCCACACTGACCAGAAACGGTACAGGAGAACAGGGGTGGCAGGAGCTTTAGAGCCAGGCAACCCCCAGGCTTGTGGCCTACTCACATCACCTCCCGTGGAGTGCAGGAGAATCGTCAGGTGCAGGAGATTACACGGGGTGACCTATGTAGAGTACTGTGGACAGTTTCGGGCACAGAGGCAGCCCTCAGTTACAGGTAGCTCCCTCCCTCCTCTTCCCTTTCGAGCTCCGGAGGTCAGATATGGGTCTGAAGGGCAAGGAAGCTCAACAGCTCCCTCCAGGAGTAAAGTCTATTGGGAAGCAAGTCAGATGTGCCGACACTGTGCCAATATTCCAGAAATTTCATCACTTCACATCTAAACCAAATCTTGTTGGGAGCATGAGCTCTGAAGTCCAACACCCTAGATTCAAACCCCAGCCTTACTTCTGAGCTGTATGACCTTGGCCAAGTCCCCTATCGTGGTGGAGCCTCAGTATCCTCATCTGAACAGTGAGAACACCAGTCCCTTCCTCGGTAAGTTGAGGTGTGACCAGCAGTGTGCACAGAATGAACTCCTCAATACATGTTGGCTATTATATTTATTATTTTTATTGTTGCTAATTTCACATTAGTCTCAGCACCACAACAAAATCCCTACCAGCTACCAGCGCTTCGCACCAAAACCTTCATCTAGAGCATACAACCCAGTTCTGGTTGCTTCAGCAGGGCTGCAGAAAGCATCACACACTGAGCATCTTCCTCCCACTGCGGTCTGGCAGCAGTGGGCAGCCACAGCCTCTAGCAGCCCTTGATGAAATCCGTCTGGGGGTACTAGGGCCAAGTTTCCCAGGCTTCAGGCTGACCAGAGCTCCATCCCCACTGGGCATGCTCTGAGTTCAGAACCATCTTCCTGCGTACTTTTTTCCTGGGTGGGACGGGTCTGAGAGAAGGTACTCTGAGGCCTAAGAGTCTGCTCCTGTCAGAAGCTGCCAGGCTCCACTGGCATCTGCTGGGTTGGGTTATCTGCTGTGAGGGAGCGGAGCCTGTTGGCAGAGCTCCCCAGCAGGGGGCACCATCAGTCCAGGCTGAGCCTTTCACCAACTTTCAGACTGAAGCCAGCCCTGACCAAAGCAAGCAGAAGTCCAGCAAAGCTACAGGGTCTGGGCAGCAGGGATGCCAGGCTCACCAGGCACCAGGCCACATACCGGGCTTCCAGAGGCTGCCCAGGTAGCCAGCTCCTCTCACCAACGGCTGGCCTGGCCCTGAAACAAGCTGCCTTCTCCCCAAGAATGCAGAAAACACCTGTGATGATGATCTTGTCAAGACACCAAAACAGGGATTCAAAGAGTGACTACAAGCTGCTGCCACATGAACTTGAATCATGTAGGCAAATCCTAATTCTGAGCCAGAGCGATCACCTGAGAGGGGAGCTGCCCCGGAGCCAGCAGCATAGCTTTGGAACACTCTCAATGGAGACAAAACTCTGTCAAGAGCCAGCTAAAGTCCTGCATGTGACCCACCATCATTCAGAGGCAAGTCTAGGTGAATCAGCAATTTGGGTTCCTAACTTGGTCTGGCTCCAGCCCTGTACTGAAATACTCATGGGCCTTAGGGTCTCTTTCCAGATTCCTACCACCCCTGCTGCCAGGAACACGCAGCCCCCAGAGCTCTATTCTCCCACACTACTCCCGGCAGGCTTGAAAAGGGCTCTTCACCACTCTGCTTTGTGCCCCAGCATTCAAACCGGAGCACAGAAAACCAAAGAGCAAGAAAACTACCAAGTACAGGGCCCTTGAGCGCTGGGAAGACAGTGTGTTCTCTGGGGCTCATCTGCTCACTTGCAGAGCACTCAGGAGAAGAAGAACCTCAAGAAAGAACCCCCCCCCCCCCCCAGCCCTGGGCCCATCCTGGCAGGGTGAGCATCACGTGGGCATGCGCCTTCCAGGCCTCAACATCTACCCTTCCCAAAGGCAGGCCTCGGGGGGTAGGGGTGAGGGAAGGGGCAGGCACCAGGGTGGCTCCAAGAAGGTAGAGACAGAGAGAAAATACTGGTTTCGTTACTGGTTTCATTATTAGAAAGATCTGGGTCCTCATCGTATCTTTATCTTCACGACCAGGCTTTATTCTGCTGTTGTTTCTTTCATCTAAAACACAAAGCCAAGAATACTTACCGCCCACAGCTAGTGTGAGGATAGAAATCAACATATGTAAGGTCACCCAAGGCCAGCCTGACTAACCTTACCTTTGCCCTCTCCAATGGGCAAAGAATGACCAAATCACACCACACTGTAACCCCAGAGACCATGTGGGAGGCCCTCATATTTAGTAACAGGATGGCTGTTGCCCTTGATGGCCATGATGGAATGAGGCTGATGCATGAACTACCTGTGAAGACAAGCCACTTTGGCAGGTTTCTCTCAAAATGAACATGATCTCCCTTCATCTCTATCCTGACTCACGACATTATGGGTTGAAAGTGATCCCAGAGGAAAACATGAACCCAGATGGAAGGTGGAAAAGCCTCACGGCTGGCAGGGAGTCACCCTACCTGATGACACAGTTGCCTCGGTTGGATGCAAAGATGACGATGGGGGCGATAGAAGATTCCAAGGCCCGGTGCAGGTAGGTGAAGCACTCGATGTCCAGCATGTGGACTTCATCAACAAAGAGCACGCCTGGAACCAGCTCAGCAATGCCCTGATCAATGTACTTATTCACTACCTTGTTAATCTCCCCTCGAAGTTTGTCTAGGAGACAGTAAGAGACAGGCACAGTTAGGTGGGGAAGCAGTCACCTTTTCACCTCTTCCCCATCCCCATTTGATCCAAAGCCAAGTGTGGGGCCCACTTTTACTGCTAACTATATGACCCCAGGCAGGTTATGTTCCCACTTCGGTGTCATGATCTGAAAATAGGGATAATCACCACGGAGAAGTAACAGAACTGGCAGCTTCCCCTGCTGAGATGTTAAGTCTGTAATGGCTTTTACAGTTTTGCATGTCTTCACAGGGGCATGCACCCCCCAGTCATGCTCTCCACTTTGCTTTATTACTCACACCCACCCACCTAGTGCCCTGCCACATCCCAGAGAACAGAAGTTGGGGAGCCCTGCGTGAAGTGAGTTTTCATATGCAAATTTTCCTGTTCTGCACTCAGCAAATGACCCTTTCTTTTGGCCCTATATGACAAAGCTTGGGTTAATTAACTTTCAGTCAAGTGCCTAGATGAAGGAATAGGGTGCGTGCAAAAGGCTCTCTGGAAGGAAACCTGTGAGGAATGCAGGTTCTGAGGAAAGGTCCAACCTCAGAGCTCTAGAGGGACGGGTCTCTTAAGAGTTACATGAGACCACCTAAGGTCACAGTTCTTGTTCTCCAAACCAGCTCCTGCACTATCACGAGGAGGGAGCTGCTCACAAATACAGAACACAAAGATCTGATGCTGCATCTTCTACCAAAGCCAGGAGGCAGGGATGGTCAAAAGAGGAGGTCATGGTCAAAACCATGAAAACACAGAAACTGATCTTGGCGACTCTGCTAGAAAAGTCTCAGATCACTCTGCTGGCTAACACGAAACAGGTAACAGAGCCTTTAATGTTTAACATTTTAAAGTGACAGGTGCTTAGAAAAAAGAGGGATGTACCAGTTGGGAAGAGAAGCAGGGGAAACTAAAGGTCCACAAGGGAGAAACAACATTCCTGCCAAGCCATGGGAAGTGCCCAGGAAGCTGAGCCGGGCAGGCTGGGAGCTGCTTTGCGGCTGCAGAGCAGAGAGACCCAGGACTGAGGCGGTGGAGCTTGCTGTGCTCAGGAGTGCTCTGGCAGGAGCTGTCCTGCACAGCTGAAGTGATACCGTCCACGTTTCCAGGACCTCGAGGGGACCAGATTGTGACGGCCTACATCTTCAAAGATGAGTGCAACGATACTGAATGCATTCAAGAGGGTGCACTAGCACTCTGGACCAGACAGCACACAGTATGCTTTATTTCGAGCTGTCTAAAGCAGCCACAGACTACTAGGATGAAGTCAGGTTCTGAATGACAAGGAAGAAAGAACCTGTCCCAAAGTATTTCCTCCGATCCGAGGATTCACTCAAAAAGCCTCACACAGTACATCAGAATCCAGGGCCCTACGGTTCTGGTTCTTGCTCGCAGGCCTTGCTGTTTCTCTTACCTGTGATTTCTGTCTTCTTCGGTTTCATTAACTGGCCCATCATAGACAGGATGTCTTGTCCCCCCTGCAAAACAGAAGACCCACAGAGTCAGTCCCGCTTTCTAAGGCAGCTGCAAAGGTCTCCACCACCACCATCACCATCACACTGCTTCCCATTGTCAACTGGACACGGGGTTTTAGGTGTGGAGACCCCAGACACCCTCACTGGTAAGCGTGAGGAACTTTTTTTTTTCACGATTTTATTTATTTATTTGACAGAGACACAGCGAGAGAGGGAACACAAGCAAGGCTAGTGGGAAAGGGAGAAGCAGGCTTCCCGCGGAGCAGGGGGCCCAATGCAGGGCTCAATCCCAGGACCCTGGGATCACAACCTGAGCCGAAGGCAGACGCTTAACGCCTGAGCAACCCAGGTGCCCCACGTGAGGCACTTCTAAACACAGAGGAATTTTTAAGAGGTCCCCCTTGGCCTTCATGGGATGTACCAGCTCTGTGCGGCCTGCCCCAATCTCCTTCTCCTGCCATAGCCTTTTCCGATCCCACATTCCCTGATTAGCCACACAGGACCATACCCTTTCTCCAAACACCCGTGCTCTGGTACGATTCAATGCTTTTGCATATTCTAGTCCACCTACCTGGAAGCACAGTCTCTTTTCCGGGAAGCTCCAGTTACCCATCAAAGTTCGGGTCAAATGCCCCCATGGGGCATCTGACGCCTACCCTCTGCCGATGCTCTGGTTCCCTTGGGGATGGATGGACTGTTGAGGTAAGTGTAAGGATGTACTTATCTGCGTTCCCACGTCTCCTCTCTCTAGACTCAACTGCACAGTCACATTCAGCGAGTCCTGCCCTGGGGCTGCTTGGTCGGGGGAGCCGACCCTGCAGGATGGCCGGCTGCTAACAGACTCACCGCCAGCCCCTCCCAGGGCAGCCATCTGCCTAGCGTTTCGTGATCCCTTTCTGCCAGGCCCTGGGACAGAGGTGGAGGTGCTTACTAAATGTTCAGCTATAAAATGTAGCGAATGTTTCCTGAGAACCTACGACATCTGATCCTGCAGGGTAGGAACTATTATGCCCTCTTCACAAAGGAGGAAACTCAAAACCAGAGCACCCTAAATCACAGAAAACCCAGGGACACCAAGCGACTAATGGGCAGAACTCATTAGTGTCGGAGTGACACAATCCCTGACTTCCAACTCTTGGCCAAACACTCTAACCAAGGTGAAGGCTCCCGGGAGGCTGGTTTGGGGACAGCTGTTCCACACACAGACAGACCTCTTGGTCCAAAACGATTCTTCAGCGGGACACCTGGGTGGCTCAGCTGTTAAGCGTCTGCCTTCATCTCAGGTCATAATCCCTGGGTCCTGGGATCGAACCCTACATCGGGCTCCCTGCTCAGTGAGGTGCCTGCTTCTCCCTCTGCCTGCTGCTCCCCCTGCTTGTGCGCTTGATCTCTCTCTCTCATTCTCGCTTGCAAATAAGTAAATAATAAAATCTTAAAAAAAAAAAAAACCCACAAACGATTCTTCAGCAATCTCTTGGCCAAGGCTCTAAGGGGCAAAACACCCAAGGATCAAATTTCAGGTTAGAAAGCCTATTCCCTGCTAGTGAAAAGGTAGACTCTTAGGATGAAGAGGAAATCAAACTGAAAGACTACCAGCAGGGGAGAGTTGGGGTTTTAAAATCGCACAATTTCCCAGAGATGTCATAGAGTCATACTGTACTCCCCCACATTTTACTAGTCAAAGCCTAAGCATCCATTCGTCGGCATGAGGAGCAGACACAACTCCCGCTCCAAGCTAAAACACTGAAGATTTCACTAAGCAGGGGGAAAGACACAGCTTGGTCAGGCTTTCGGGAATCCTGCAAAGGGCTCAAAGAACACTCCTGCCCTCCACCATTAACACCCAGAGAATCCCAGGCGTGAGCCCGCTTGCTGGAAGGAAGCCATAGAAGAAGCTGGCTAGCTCAGGGCCAGAGGCTTGGCTGGGGTAAGGAACAATACACATGAAATCATCTGTGACTAGAGCATTTGAATTGGAACAAAGGAGTCCCTCGTAGCTCATGTCGATGTTAATTGCTGAACATTACAGACAGAAAAGGACCGTCTGCCCTAAGAAACGGCAGCAAGACACTGACAATTCATTCCCCGAGCTTCCGTGCACACACAAAAGGGCTCGGGTGCCAGGTCATACCCACATCAAGGCAGTACCTGGGGCCGTGCGTTGGCCACATCCAAGTCGTGCAAGGTCACATCCTGGATGATTTCTTTCTTCTTGTGCACATCCCCCTTTGGCAAGGGGACATACTCTTCAGCTTCAAGGTCGAATTCTGTGGCGTAGGTATCACACCTGCCCTGCCTCTGCAGAAAGAAAGAAACCTGAGTGCCCGGTGAGTGTTCACTGCCAAGTCCCCAAATGGCACAGTGCTAAGTGAGATAAAAGTCTCAGTTCCCAACTGCGGGCCTGACAGCCTACCTGACGAACTCCAAATACGCCCCACGCCCCCGCTGCCAAGAGAAGGAAGCTATCTGCTCATCACTGGGCTCCAAAAACCCAGTTGAAAAACACCTGATACTTTCTCCAAATCTTTTCCCCCCTCTCTTTCTTTTAACTGTATGCAATTCCTGATAAAGGGCAAATCCAGTAGATTAACTGGAGACGGAGGGAGCCGTTCAGACTCTTTTGTAGGTGGGTGATTTATCGTATGATATGAAGTATTATGCTCATCCATTAAACAGTGAGGAACACTGTACAGGACACTGAAAATCAGATATAAAAAGAATGCCAACTAATGCAGCATTCCTTTCCACATGCATATATCTTGGGAAGAAAATACCAAAGAGATAAAAGGAAGATTAAACGCACTGCACACTTCAATTTGAAAATGACTACAGTTATTCTGCTTTCTCACCCGGTACTCCCCCTCTAAACAGGCTTTAGTATTTTTCGAACAGACTGTCTGTTTTAATCATGAGAAGGTTAAAGAATGAAGATAAAGGGAAAGCAAACTTTATTCAACGTAAAGGGCCAACTGTTGACCTTCCCTCAGCATCCCACTAGACGCCAGCCCCTCCCTGCACCCCATACTCCTGAAGAAAGCACCCCCCTTGTCACCTAGGCCTCCTCCTGCGAACCAGGCATGGTGTTACCTTCACGGCCCCACTGTTGGCTTCAATGTAGATCACATCTCCAGCCTCTACTCGCTCTTTCTGCAAACTTTCAAAAATGCTGGGGTCCAGCTTAAAAAAAAAAAACAAACAAACCCAAAAACATTTGACTCAGGGAACTGTAATACATATATAGTATCTATTTCCGATATGCTGTAAGGTACCTTTCCACAAGGGACTCGAGGTAGCTAATGACTGCATGGAGAAAGTGCATCTGTGTGGGGGTGGGGGTATGTGTGTGCGTCTGCGGATGTGTGTGTGTGGATCTATGAGACAACTGGCTTTGGGGATATGTGTCCTAGAGACAGCAGGAGAATGAGTGTGCCCAAGGGGAACACGAGGGGAGACCTATTATCCGCCTTCCTCTTACTCCTGAGGTCCCAAATTGGCAAATATGATTCTGATTGCTTTTAGGTGAGGCCCACGCTGTCCGTGGGACCACAGGCCCTAAGACCCCCTTTTGAGATTGCTCTCCCTGCTTCAATTCTTCTCCTCCTCACCTCAGGTGGGGGTAGAACTTCCTGCATGTGAAGCACCCACTGGAACCTGCTTGCTCTTTGTGGCTAGCACTTGGTGCTCCTATGATTTTGGTCAAGGCTCTCTGAACCTCAGGCTCATCTGTACAATAGCACCAAGGTATAAATATCCAGAGGGAAACACAAACCAAGCCTTTTGATTCAAATCTGTGTCTGCTCCCTGAGGCCTGCCTGCTTATACCTCCAGGAAAGGAGAGGAGCATATTTTTGACCACTGCTTTTCCCCTGATTGTCCAAATTCAAGCTACCCTTAATGTTCAATATTCTAGGACAGCATCTTTTGTCAGGAGTCAGAATTTAAACATAAGTTGCCGTTAAACTTCAAGGAGAGCTGTTTTTCTCAAACTTTGTATTTTATAATGTGAAAAAAACGTGGGCTTTATCTCAAAATTAAAGAGTAAAACTCAGGACTCAGTGAAAGAAGCCAGACACAAAAGAACACATGCTGTATGATTCCATTTACATGAAATGTTCAGCAAAGACAAATACATACAAATAGAAAGTGGATTAGTGGTTGCCAGGGGATGTGGGTGGTAATGGGCGCTATTATCAACGGGCAGGAGGTGTTTTGGGGGATGATGAAAATGTTCTAAAATTGGACAGTGGTGCTACCTATACCATTCTGTAAATAGATTAAAATTCCTTGAGATGTATGCTTAAAATGGGTGAATTTTATTTAAAACTAAATCTCAATAAAGCTGTTAGAGATCGTAACCACAGGAACAAACCCAGGGCTCCGTGTCACTGGCAGGGTGGGGCCTGGCAGCCTCCTAAAGCATGAGAACAGTGCTTGGTAAGCCCCTGACGCAGGGCCTGGCACGAGGGAGGGACACGATAATGATGGCAAGTATGATAATTCTCCTCCTTCACAATTCAATACCTACAACAAGTATCTGAACTCCGTTTGTGCAAATACCTTATACATATGCTCAAATTAGCTACTCATTTGGGAAGAAAAACATTTCATTTTCTCCCTTAGGTTATTTTCTTGAAGAAACTATGCAAAGCAGCCTGGTGGAGAGCTGAAATCTAAACTGCGTGCCTTACTTCAGCTCTCCTACACTGGGGAATATATATATATATATATATATTTTTTGCCTCAAGCATTTTAATATTGGTTAATTTCCCAAATGAATTGACTGAAGATGTAATTACTGGAAAAGCAGCAGATCCTACCAAGAAATCTAATTAATACAGAAAGGGAAAGATGAGGGGGAGGTTTAAAAGAGATATTTGCAGAGGCAAGCTCCTGAGATGGAAACCCTGTTAGGAAAAAGAAAAATGACCCTCTGAAGAAGTGACATTTTTATGATCTCCATAAAGCAGTGACCAAGAAACCACCTTACAGAATCAAAGAACCATAAAATCACAGAGGAGAGTGAAGATGGAGAAATTATATGGTCAATCTCCCACAGTTCACAGATGGGCAAACAGAGGCCCAGAGAGCTCAACTCACTCCCAAAGGTCACACAGCAAGTTGGAGGATGGACAGCATAATGGCTGGGACTCACAGAGTCCGCTCTGCCACTTAACCAGCTGTGCAAGCCTAGGATAACTGCTTAACCTCCTGATGAAGTCTCAGTTCCTTCTTCTATAACATGAGGGAAATTACACACATGGCACACATACATGTAGAAAGCTATAAATGACAAAAGATGAAATATTTGTTGAAGCACTTAGCCTGGGCCTGGCACATTCAGTAAATAAGATCTATGATGCTATTATAATTATTATGATATTGTTTATTATAAATAATAAGGCAAAGCCTACAATCCCAGTTGCCGCGTTTCTCTAACTGAAGGCTCTCAGAATAACATCAACAGCTACCATGTCTTAGGTAACTCGGAGCTACCCCCAGAACTACAACTTTTATATCCTTCTAAGAACTCATTATCCCCATTTAATAGATAAAGAAACTACTGCTCAGAGATTAAGTCACTTGCCAAAAGCCACACTGCTCTCAGCAGCAGAGCCCGGTCTCCCTTTCGGACTTCGCCAGACTCCAAACCACACTCTTCCCCTGGGCGCCCCTGCTACCCACATCCCCAAGGCTAACAAGACAAGTGTCTGAGGAGGGTGATAGAAGGCCTCCCACACTGCCACCACTATGGCTTCTCCACAAAGCCCTCGCCTGAGCAGAGTCAACCACTGAAGCCACTATAGGTTTCTAGGCTCTGACACATAAAAGGAACTACATTAAGGATTCTGTGTTTGGCCCCTTGGGATGTCCATCTGTCATCTGTTATACAACTCTTACCAGATTACTCAATGCTGCTTCTTTCTGTGAGCATGAACACTGATATCTGAAACATTAATCCGCAGGTTCAGAGACAGGCCCAGAGCCTTTGACACATGATCATAATACGGGATACAGCATGGCAAAAGGTAGACACGACTAACCACACAGCTCAGGTTTTAATGTACAGTTTCCTAGGAGTCAATGAGAAAAGTTAGAGCTATCTTTATTGGGTCTTCTTGTGTACTCGCCCTATTCTAGGTACTGCTTAACACACATAACATCCCCAAACGGCCCTGTGATGTATCATCACCCACAGCGTACGGAGAAAAGTGGGACAAAGAGAGGTTACATCACTTGCCCAAGGCCACACAGTGCTGAGAGATTCTGAGGCAAGACAAAAGAGTCCACACACAGGTACTCACTTTCAACTGTTTGGTTCCTTTGGCCGTTTTAAGTCCTATGATCACATGGCTAATGGTTTTGCCGTACCCTCCCATGGGGTTCTCTGTCTCACATGGAGTCAGCTCTGTGACTTCACCTTCATAAACCTCCTTGGTCTCCTTTATCCGCAGCCCTGGAAGAGATGGCAGGTGAGCCCTGGTGAGAAGCAGAATTCTCTTTCACATATTCATAATCTTTCTCTCTTACTCCTTAGTAGCCTTTTTAGCCACAAAACTTCCATGTCACCAAGACTGACAAGTCAACCTTACTAATGCACATTCAAGGGTATCATTCTGGGTAGAAAAGTACTACAAACATAAATGTAACCTGGAGGAGCTATTCAGAATTCAGAAAAACAATTTTATTTCAACTTTTCAAAGGGACTTTCTAGGTTCAAATCTAGAACTAAATAGACAAGCTATCATTCTCAAAATTGTTTCTCACATCTGCTACACCTCCAAGGGGATGAAATTTAGCTTTAGCCTCTAACCCAGTCTCTGAACCCAAACCATTCTGCTCCACTAGATATGCCCTCGTTTCCTGCATTTTTGACTCTCGAAAAAAATTTTAAAACCAATGGAATAACTCCCCACATCCCTTGTGACACTATCAGGCCTAAGCTAGATATAATTAGAGGTCCATGCCAACAGCAAGTGATACTTGACCTGCCAGGTGTCCTGGGCCTCTGGCTGACCCTCACTGCACACCCAACGAAGAAAGACCCAATGGTCATTCAGCATTTGCAATGGGTTGTTTTACAAGTTTTCCGAGGCCACAATTTCCAAAGCAACCCCCCAATAATAAAGCACAATTTTCAGATTAGAATATTATCAGTGAAGGCAAATGTCTCTCCTTGTTCTAAAGATCAACCACATTAGCTGTTCAATAAATGTTTATTGTCAAACTAAGAACTGTTGGCAAATTAATTTTTAGAACATGATCTCAGTGCCTTTTTATGAAATGTTTTTGCTGCCTTAAGTACTTCACTCCTTTTTGGCTTCACCAACTCCCCAGTTCAAATACTTACTCCTAGAAAGCTTGCCTGACACACCTTCTTCCTTACCCTCCAGATGACTCCCATGGCAACCTGGGCCTCCCACCCAGCACTCATACATGGGATTGCTGGGACTCGGGAAACCTGACTCCCCTCTGCTAGACTGTCAACAGCCACACACATAAGTGGGTGAATGGAGGAAGTTACTCGAGGGTATGGGGGGTGTCATCAGGCAGACCAACCAGTACCCAAGAAATATGTCTACGGATACTTCCACACATTCTCTGTAATGACCAAGATCTCTAAGGAGGTTGCCACATGATGCAACAGCCCAGGTCCACCATAACACCCCCAAACCTAAAACCCTAAAACCCCAACCCTGGATCACACCTTTCTGCCTTCAAAGTCAACACAGGCATGTCCCTGCTCACTGGTGCAGGGGGACAGGGAAGAGCGACTGGAGGGGGCACAAGGAGCTTCTGGAATGGTTGTTTTTTTTTTTAGGAGCTTCTGGAGTTCTAATGTGTCTCTTGATGTCGGTGCTGGTTACATGAGTGTATTGACTTTATGAAAACTCACTGAGCTAAATACCTATGATTGTGTTTTTTCTTCTGTGTATGTGTGTGTGTATATATATACACATATATACATACCCATATATATATGTATTATGCTTTAATAACATGTTAAAATAACAAAAAGAAAATTGGGTTTGTCTAACAAAGCAATGATAATTACTAGAAGGTAAAGGTTTTCTTACAACAGGAAAACAAATGCATACCACTGAACACCGCTTCTCTGAAAACACATGCACTCACACACAAGCTCTCCCCAGTTCCCAAAGTCTGGGTCAAGGGACACAAATCCTTTTCTCCAAAACCACAGATGTATCACAGGTAAGTTAACAGCCAATAAATCTGTTTTCCAAGGATTCTACATCAACAAGAAAACCATTTTCAGTCACTATACCTACCATCAATCTAGAGGCACAAAAGGAAACATCCTTGGGTCAAACTAGTTGAAGATGCATCCAGAAGGAGTCCCTACATTTAGGGAAAGCTGCAGGCCGCACCAGGAAGAACACACTATAAACCTCTAACTGTGGCGGCCTCTTCACCCATGTAAGGGGCCTTCCTACACAGTCTACAGAGGGCATGCATGTCACTGCCTCATTTGATCCTGCACTGGAATCCTGAGGACGAGGGGAGGGGCCAGCACATCCCAACCTAGCCCTGTGAAACAGCCAGAGTGAGCACTCCTTATGTCCTTTTACAGATTTTACAGAGGGGAGGTCAGCTCCAAGAGGGGAGCCAAGGGTCCTTTCATCCTTCATGGTAGACCCCAGACTAGAGTCCAAGTCTTCTGGCTCTGACACCAGCTTCTTCCCACCATGCCACACCACACCACACCACAGGGCGCCAGCTGGCTGACAGCCTTTCCCACAACACTTGGCTCTGTCCTTTCCCCTTCAGGTAACATGTGCCCACTGACTTCAGCAGTCCCTTTCTGCCAGCCCTTGGGTGTGAGCCTAGTCTCCATCTAATTTAAGCTTTGCCCAAAGGAAAAAACAGAAATGTAAGGGAAACCCATAGGTTAAAAAGATGTAAGACACATATCAACCAAGCTATCATGCAGATCATTATTTGTATCCTGATTCAAATAATAATTCAAAAAATTTTCGAAAAAGGAAAAACACTATAACATGAGACAACTAGAAATTTGAATACTAGGTATTTGATGACATCAAGGAATATATTGTTCGTTTTTTTCTAGGCATGACAGTGGTATAGTGGGGTTTTCTTTAAGTCCTTATTTTGCAGAGATACATATTGAAATATTTATGGATGAAAAAGTAGGTCTGCAATTAACTTCAAAGGATCTGGGAGGGGAATGATGGGGGCTATAGATCAATCAAGATTAACTATGAGTTGAAGCCTGGTGATGGGACCATGGGGGAAGGTCATCACTTGACTCCTTTTTGTACATTTGAAACTTTCCAAACTAAGAGTTAAAAAAAAAAAAAAAAAAGGAAAAAAAGCAATGAAATACTGTTCTACCACCTCTAGGATCACTACAATTAAAAGCTGACCATATCAAGAGTTGGTGAGGATGCAGAACAGCGGGAAAATTTGCACTGCAAATAGGGGTGTAAATTGGTACAAATACTTTAGAAACAACATGGTATAATCTCCTAAAGTTGAACACATGAATATGAATACCCTATATTCTGTAATTCAGCTTCTAGGTATACACCTACTAGGTGTAGGCGTACTATATGAAACAATACCGATGACTCTCACAAACATAACTTTGTGGAAAAGAAACCAAACACAGAAGAATATTTACTTCTACACTGCCTGATTGCATATATGAGCTTCAGAAACAGGCATAACTACTATGTTAGAAGCAAGACAGTCATTAATTTGGAGAAGGAAGAAAGGATGGAGATTGGAGGTGGACACAAAGGGTACTCTGGGGTATTGGCAATACTCTCTTTCTTGACTGGGTGCTGACTGCATGGGCTTTCAGTTTATGATAATTCACTGAGCTATACACTTGTGCTCCAGGTACTTTTTTGTTATGTGCACACAAAATAACCAAGTCACTTTAAAAAGAAAAATTTAAGTAAATAATACTAGTGAGACCTGGCAAAGGAGGAACACCGATGGCTTACATTTAGGAGACAATATTCTGGGGTGCCTGGGTGGCTCAGTCGTTAAGCGTCTGCCTTCACTCAGGTCATGATCCCAGGGTCCTGGGATCGAGTCCCGCATCGGGCTCCCTGCTCTGTAGGAGGCCTGCTTCTCCCTCTCCCACTTCCCCTGCTGGTGTTCCCTCTCTCGCTGTGTCTCTGTCAAATAAATAAAATCTTTTAAAAAAAAAAAAGGAAACAATATTCTAAACCTCAGCTGGAGTCTACATCATGGTTCTCTCACCCTTTAGTATCATGATAGGCCTCTACAATTCTTCAGATCCTGACTGGACTCAGACCATTTGCCTCTGAGTCTCAGGGGTTGGGACTGCCATTATCATTCATTTAAAGCTCCCCCAGTGATTCCCGCATGCAGCCACAGCTGAGAACCACTCATTTAAGGAGTGAAGAACTCCGTCCTACTCACAATGTAGAGCCGTAAACTACCTCTGATGACAGGTAGCCCAGATAGGGTTTGGGTGTCCTCACCATCAAGCCACCTCTGTTCTCATACGGAAACAGCCCAATGGCAAAAAGAAACACTGCCAATGGTGTCAGACACTCTCTATCACTTCCCACTTTTAAACGTGGTCATTATCTTATCATTGGGTCAGTTGCCTTCTTTCCCCAGAAACCCAACCAGAACAAAGACTCTCAGATATTAAAGTTAAGGAGAAGTTCTACTCTACCTTCATTCAATCTGATAGCCCTACAAATGGAAGTTTTGGAATGGCCCCAAGAGAGGCTGTGTTTCACTTTCGCCTTTCCAAATTCTTAGTTCCTCAATATCGAGACTAAAATTTTCCAAACCTACATGAATGTATCAGAAGACTGTGACATACTTGGAAAATTCTGTACTTTTAAAATGAACTCTGATTTTTTTTAAATCAAAACTTTTATATCCCACAGAGATAAATTCCTTCCAATGGAATGCTCCTTCTTTCCTGTTAATGACCATGACATGAAATTCCTTGAGTGGGGAAGAAAGGCATTCCCGTCTCTCACTAGTCCCTGTGTTTGTTTAGAAGTCACTGTGTGCTGACAAGCAGGCAGAGGATGTGGCTGACGGACAATGAAAGCAGCTGTTAGCCAGGGAAGGGAACAAGCCGGCGCTCTCTCTGGCAACGGCAACACGAATGACACAGGTTTCATCTGCTGGCTCAGGTTTCTGAATCCCTGACAGGGACCTTCATCACATCAAGGAAACAGCACAGACTCCTTGCTTTTAATTTCTGGTCAGCTTACCGCTTCCTCCCCACCCCTCTGCCAACTTCACAGGAATTCAAAGGCAGAGGGAGATGGGCAGGGATCCTTTTTGAAGACAGTCAATGGCCTGCCTTTTTATTTTGTGGCAGGATCAAGAAATTCTCTTTACCTCAGTGCCATCAAAAGAACTGCACTGCCCCCTCCCCTCAAAAATGGCAAATCACAAAGCAGATGCCTAGGAAATTTACCTCTATTTTTTCCAATTTTAAAGCATTAAAGTTACTTTTATGCAACCTCAACACATGCACTTATGTAAAAGTCAGTTTTGTCAGATTTTATCAATCAGAAAAATAGTTTTTAGTAAATAAGAATACATTTCAGATGTACTCAGATATTTGAGCCAGTTGTAGTATCTTACAGTTTATCTTATTAATCAGTGAGTTAAATAAAATCTTTGGCACATGTTCATTAAGTTTTTAAAAAGGACTCAGAAAGATCTTAAACCCCAAAGAGGATCTTTCGAGCCATGTCCACTGTTATTCCAGATACGATGCAAAAGTCCAAAGAGAGCAAGACACGTAAGAGCACCAGCTGAACCTCACAAACATAAACACTGCTAAAAAAAAAAAAAAAAAAAAAAAGCAACACCTGAAGTAGGTTCCATTTAGATAAAGTGTAAAGGGCAAAATTCTGCCACCCCGCTGCACCAGCTCTGCCGAGCACAGAAGCCGCGGCCACACAGTGCTCGCGCCCTGCGGGTCGGTGTGGGACAGGTGAGGGGCTGTGGCCAGCCAGGGCATGGCGACACCTGCGTGCTGGCCCTGCTCTGCACCTCGAGCTGAGCGGTGACTGCGTGTTTACCTCATAATTAATCGTTAAACTACAGGCATGCTGTACCTGCTTTTCTATATGTATATGATATTTCAATTTAAAACAGCCACCAAAACAATGCAGTGTTTCCAGTAACAAAGATTTCCAGTAAGGACTATTTCGCAGTTTAAAAAAAACCCTGTATCTACATAACACAAAGCTTAGCCTACAGACACGGCTCATAATCCCTCTGGTTTAGAACAAGAGTCCCACACTCAGGTGCTTGCAGGGACCCGGTACAGGCAAGCACCCAACGGGGAAGGTCAAGAAGCAGAGCAGGCCCCTGGGGGGCTGTGACGCAGTGCCGCACAAGCCCGCTCTGCAAAGGAGCGCTGCTCGGCCCCAACCTGGCTGTTGCTGTGTGGGAATGAAAGCTTCTCTCCAGAAGCCAGAAAGAAGGATTTTATAGGACATTCCCCAATTTCTAAACACTGGCAACTAACTCAAAATTCATTTTAAAAAACCCTGTGTAAACCAAACAAAGCATATCTATCGCCAGACACAGACTGAGGGCTATCTTTAGGCAAAGGCTTCTGTTTTCCAACTGCTTTACAGTCCATCCTCTTTTCTCATTCAGAAAAACTTTACTAAGCATCCACTCTGTGGCAGGAACTGGGGCTGCAGTAAATACTCTACCCACAGCAGACATTTAATAAACACCCAATCTGCTCCTCTCCATTCTTTCCCATCCCCCAAGATGGCCACCTCTCTTTCTTGCAGCCCCACATCTAATCCTTCAGGCAATTCTGTCAGCTCTACCATCCCACTACATCCAGAATCCGACCACTTCTTATCACCTTTGCCATCACCACCCTGGCCCAAGCCACCACCATCTGCTCAGACTCCTCACGGTCTCCCTGCTACCCTCTCACTCTCCTCACTGCCCACTCTCCATCCCCCAGCCAGAGGGGGATTCTTGGACATCCGAAACTACTCTCCAATTGCTTCTCCTTTCACTCAGCGAAAAATGCAAAGCCCTAATCGTGGCTTGAGGCCCTACATGATTGTACCCCTGACCTAGACTTTAGCAGTCTCAAGGCAAGGATTCTGGGCTAGACAAATCCGCTCTTTCTTAAACTTTTCTCATTTCCTCAAAGTTTTCTAGCAAATTTCCTTAAGAATGTCTACCTTGGGGGCACCTGGGTGGTTCAGTCAGTGAAGCATCTGCCTTCAGCTCAGGTCACGATCCCAGGGTCCTGGGATTGAGCCCTGAGTCAGGCTCCCTGCTCAGCGGGGAGTCTGCTTCTCCCTCTACCCGCCCCGCCCCCACTCGTGCTCTTTCTCTCTCTCATGCTATCTCTCAAATAAATAAATAAAATCTTCTTTAAAAAAAGAATATTTACCTTGTTTTGACAACCAAAGGGCCTGGAAAACTGTACAGGCACTCTGACAAGTGTTTATAACTCAGCAACTGTATCCTAGAGATAGACGCCTATATGTGCAGAAACACATCAAGTAGTTTTTAATATCTTAAAAGGAATAAGCTATTTCTACATGTAGATGTGAGGGAAGCTGGGATTTTCCCAGAGCTAGGGAAACAAAAATGGAGCAAGGAGACTGGCCCAGACATCCCCGCTGACAAGAGGTAAATACTTGGGAAAGGCCATTTTTTTCACAGCAGATCTTCAGAGTATGGGCTCTAGAATCAAACAGATACAGGTTCAGACTGTAACACTGCTACTTACTAGCTGGGTTACTATAGGCAAGTCATTTAACTTCCTGAGATTCTGTTTCATCAGATGCAAAATGAAGTCAGAGAACTTTCTCTTAGGGAAACAAAAGGCTATAATCAATGTTGGGGGGGCCTGGCATATAACAAGCACTTGATATGGTAGCTCCCAGCCCCATGAGGGTGGCACCATAAGCCTCAAATCTCTGCCTGTTCCCACATGGTTTCCCCACTCTCTGATAGGCCACAATTCTGGCTCGATATCCAGGACCAGGGGCATTCCAGCATCACGACACACAAAGCTTTTGGCTTACGTCCAAGCCTTTTCAGTGGACAGTCATCTCTAAAAGCATAATAAGGCTGCCAGGAAAATCTGACTTGTTTTTTAAAAAATCACTTCACAGCCACATTTAATTTGTCAGGTGAGAAACCCCAGCCCATAGCCAGGGCCCACATTTGCCAACTGCTAAAGCGCTTCAATTAGTAAAGTTGGGTTCTTGTTTGGCTTGCAAAGATAACACTAATAGTGCCAAAAGAAAAATGGTAGTACAACAAATATAAGTCGTAAAGGCATTTGCACAACACAGCGGCTTCAAGGCACTGGGCAAGTGAGACGAATTCTTGCCACCGACGTGATACTCACCAATGGCCCTGCGGAAGTTCTCCATCAGCACCTCCGTCTTCTTGATCTCCGTGGAGTAAACTTCACTCCCCACCATTGGGCAGAAAGGGACCTTACTACCCAGCTCCTGAGCAATAGCCAGAGCTAGAGCTGTCTACAGAAAAAGTGGAAATGCACTTGTTTTACATTCTTGAAAATACAGTAATTCAGAAACATATGCTATTAAAAAAATATGAACCAGGAATAACTGAAAATCTAGTCCTTTTAGTTGTAACATCATTTAGCATGTTTCACACAATAAATGCTGCATGACTTTTGTGGACAGGCGATTTATAACCCAAATGGCATCTTTAATCATCCCTGTAATTACAACAGTTATCACTCACTGACACTTACCAGCACAGGCCCGTGCTAAGTGCTTCACGTGACCCTCCACTCACCCTATGAAGTAGACACTAAACTCTCCCCACTTTACAAATGATGAAACAGAGGCACTGTAGAGATTTAAACACGTCCTGGGAACCATAATCTAGAAAATGGCAGAATGAGAACTTTAAGTCTGGCAACGGGTTCCAGAGATCGTGTTCCCATCACAATCAGTAGTCTTCTAAAACACTTCCCTCAGTATCACAACAGGGCCCTGACCTAATGGCTCGGAACACTACTCCGGGGTGGTTTTTACAGGCACAGGAGGACACCAACCTCCAGCCCATCAGAAAACTACTAATCAAAGAATGAATCACATGACATTCGCTTTGTAGTAAGTGGCCCGCACATGGTGAAGAATGATGCATGAGCTAGGGTCTGAAGCTATGAGCTGGTCCTAAGTTACACTTGAAGAACATGCCCTCTTAAACTACAAACTGATTTTTAATAAGATAGCTACAGCTGGCAGATGCTAACCACAAGTAGATTTAACAGCTGCATGGTCACATATCAAGTATGAAAATCCAATGCGTTAGAGCTGGTATGGGACAGGGAAATGCCATGGTGTCTGAATGCCTGTTTTGATCTTTGCTCAACTTTGAAACAAGAGCCTGAGGAAGGTCAGTTTCCAAGGTGTAGAGACTAAGCAAGAAAGCAAGCCTGCAGTGAACAACAAAGTACATCTCTGAAACAGTATTTTAAAACTGGCCCAGTAAAGGTTCCTCTTAAAAGGAACCTTTTCAATGCCATTTTGGTGATGTTTTAAGATGGTAGAATGTGTTAGAGAATCGGCATGTAGTGTAGCACAACAAGCACCAGCGGGAGGTGCCTGGGTGGCTTAGTCGGTTGAGCGGTGGCTGCCTTCAGCTCAGGTCATTGTCCCGGGGTCCTGGGATGGAGCCCACCCGAGTCGGGCTCCCGGCTCAGCGGGGAGCCTGCTTCTCTCTTCCTCTGCCCCTCCCCCTGCTCATGCACTTGCACACGCTCACTCTCTCTCCCCCTCTCTCAAATAATGAAAAAAAAAAAAAAAAAAAGCCCTGGCAGGCAGGGCAAAAACTGGGTTGTAGTCCTGGTTCTGCACCTAATTTTCACGGTGACTCTGGGCACATGGCAAATCTCTGCTGCTCCATTTCCCCACCTGTCAAATCAAAGTCCTAGCTTAAATCACAAGTCACAAACTAGTTGCCCACAGCCTGTTTTTTTTTTATTATTATTATTAACATAATGTATTATTTGTTTCAGGGGTACAGGTCTGTGATTCATCAGTCTTACACAATTCACAGCGCTCACCATAGTACATACCCTCCCCAATGTCTATCACCCAGCCACCCCATCCCTCCCACCGCCCTCCACTCCAGCAATCCTCAGTTTCTTTCCTAAGATTAAGAGTCTCTTATGGTTTGCTCCCCCTCCAGTTTCGTCTTGTTTCATTTTTCCCTCCCTTCCCCTATGAGTCTCATGTGTTTTTAAACTCAATTTGTTGCCTATTTTTTAATGTTCGGAAATTCCAGGTAAAAATCCAGGTATTTAGCTTCTTTTGAGGAACTAGAAGGTCTGGCCACAATGGGCCCGCATTACCATGTGGTGACACCTGGGGTGGACCTCTAGAACAGCTGCCACCTTCGGTGAGGACATGCCGCTCTGGCCACCCTGAGCCCTCGTGCTTGTACCCAGGCACATCCCTCATCCCCATGGCCTGTCTGAGTAGGCATCTGAGTTTGTAACCGCGGGGCTGATACCTCTAAAACTGTTATTCTCTGGTACTCTACAAGCGAAGGGAAAATCTCTGCAGCATGACAGGGTACAGTGTGAGGAGGAGACTCTAGTACCACATCTACCTTCTATCCAAACCCACCACCTTCTCAGCCACTCCTTTCTCACCCAGGTATCTCCACAGGCCCTGACTCCACACCTTCAGCTGTGAACTTCAAAGACAGAGACTATATATCTGGTTCAATGGTATCCCCCTCACCTCAACCTAATACAGAAGAGATGATCAATATCCTTCTACTAAAGTATGATAAATACTTGGTTAAGAAATGCTTCAGGTGTGTCTAGTTTCTTCCATTTCCCAGAAGGCAGGTATACAATATAGCTATTACACCCACATCTGTCCTAGATGGTGCTAGATCACTTGTATGAGGTCTCACTGAATCCTCCCACCTAGCCTATGAACTTGATGATCTAGTATTTGATAGTGTATTTGATATTTGATATTGTATTTGACAGATTTAGAAACTGAAACACACTAACTCATCCAAGGTCAGTTACCAAGCAGCAAAGCCAAGATGCAAACCCCACTCCCTAAGATGTTATTTCTTTGTGAGCACCCCCTATGTAAGTGGCAAGTGGCACACAAAAAAATAGGCTGTTGCCAAAAGAAGACTGAAGAAACCTATTTCAATCTCATCTAAGCATTTCCTTTCTCTAGAGCCTAAATATAAAGCCCCATTATTAATAGCATGAGGTCCTCAAGAGTGGATTGTCTATATGAACCACGTATTTGCATCTCTAAAATAAGCACCATATTTCTGCCTGCAACTTAGTTAAGTTGCCTAAACCACTGGTCCCATCAGCGCACTGTAGAGCAGGAGTTACCACACGCCTTCATACACATGGAAAGAGACTGTAGTGTTGGGAACTTCTTGTATTTCCTAGGAGGAAAATGCTACAATACTACAAAAGGAACGAAGGGGGCACCTGGTGACTCAGTCAGTTAAGCCTGACTCTTGATTTTTGGCTCAGGTCATGATCTCAGGGTCATGACATCGAGCCCCGAGTCTGCTTGTCCCTCTCCCTCTGCTCCTCCCCATCACCTGCACTAGTGCATGCACTCTCGCTCGTTCTCTCTCTCAAATAAATAAATAAATAAATAAATAAATAAATAAATAAATAAATAAATGGAACGAAGAATTTATGCTGCCAGGAATATGACACACTAGAAAGAGCCATGGAAAATCCTTCCTGTTACAAAACACCCAGAAATAAAGAAATAATAAAAAATCCAGAGTAGTAAACTATTGTTGCCTTGAAAGTTTGGAAGGTTTTGACAGATGGCAGAAACCTCAGCAAGATATAGTAAGAGAGAAACCCCTCAGGGCGCCTGGGTGGCTCAGTCATTAAGCGTCTGCCATCAGCTCAGGTCATGATCCCAGGGTCCTGGGATCGAGCCCTGCATCGGGCTCCCTGCTCAGTGGGAAGCCTGTTTCTCCCTCTTCCACTCCCCCTGCTTGTGTTCCCTCTCTCACTGTGTCTCTCTCTGATAAATAAATAAAATCTTTTAAAAAAAAAAAAAAAGGAGAGAGAGAGAAACCTCTGAATAGAAAGGAGCCCCAAAGGACTATGAATGAGTAGAAAAGGTGAGCCATAACAAAAAATATCCTTACGTACAAGGTATAAACTTATTCATCCTGCTGTGGCTCTGGGTGAGGAGAAGAGTCCCCACAGCATGCTCTCAAACAACTTTAGGATTAGTCTTTACATTGATGACCGGAAAACCCATGCCACAATTTCATTGCAAGTGCCCTGGGTAGGGCAGGAGGGCCCCTCACAACACTCTAAGAAGAAGCCTCACAGAGTTGATCGGCCAAACACAAGTTCACAAGCAGACAGAGAATACAGAAAAAATGAAGACACTGAGTCATGAACAAAGAACAAGAGGCTATAAAAATAGCCAGATTAAAAAAAAAAAAGAGCCATATTTTGAAGGGAAAAAAAAACTGAACTTAAGAGGGGGATGTTCCTTCTTTACCAAAAACAAAACCATAAGCAAGCTAATTCATGTGGAATGACAGATTTAGAAAATCACCATTTTGCAACCACCAATGTGGTAACTGATATAGCAATAACCATCAGGGAATCCTACTCCCTTACGGTGAAAGGATATTTGCAACATCTCAGTGCGTCACTTCCGATCACTAATTAATTAAGGGAACCAGGACCTTCACAGCAGAACTTGGCCTCTGGCCCATCCGTCCTGTCAGCCTCCTGCTGGGATGCAATGGGATACAACATCACCAGTGCAGGGTTCCACCAAGTGTTTAACATTTCCTACTGATGAAACAATCAGACAATCAAACAATCAGACAATTGTAGGCCAGCTGTAGGACCTTCTTACAAAACAACTGTCCTGGACTCTTCAAAAATGTCAATGTCAAAAAAGAAAACAAAACCAAAAAGGGCTGAGGAGGGTTCCTGTTTAGATAAAAAGAGACTAAAGACACAACAATGAATGCAGTGTGATCTTTGATTGTATTCTGAATTTAAAAATATAAAAAAAAATGACACAACCCCAAACTGGAACGACTTGGAGAAATTTTAATATACACGAGACATTAGCTAATAATGTTAGCATTTTTTGGGCGGACGCTGGTACTTTGGTGTCATAGGAGAATGTCCTTGCACTGACTTCCAAATGGTTCGGAAATAGAGAAAATGCAAATGTCACAAAATATTTACAATTACTTATTTACATGTGGGGTATAGAGCGGATCATCATACCATTCTTCCAACTCTTTTTAGGTTTCAAATTTTTCAAAATGAGAAAAAGAAAAATATTCAGTGGGTTGGATTAAACAGCAGCTTAGTTATAGCCTACAAAACAATGAGACTGAACAGAGGTCTAAAGAAATTACTCAGAATGCAGCAGAGCCAAATATAGAGAAAATACGAAAAAGAGGTTGAACGACAAAGAAGACAAAATAAGAAGCTCTGGCCCAGGGTTTCCCAATGTTGGCACCACTGGTATTTTGTGGATAATTCCTTCTTGTAAGGACCGTCTTGGTGCGCTGTAGGATGCTTAGCAGTACTTGTGGCCTCCACCCACGAGATGCCAGCTGCAGTCCCTGCTCAACCAAATTCTGACAATCAAGAATGTCTCTAGACCTGGCCAATGTCTCTTGGGGGGCAAAACTGCCCCAGGCTGAAAACCCCTGCAATCAAACATTATCTGACTGGAGTTCCAGAAGAGCACAAAGAGGATAAGGAAATGCAACATCTGAAGAGGAAAAATTGTAGTGATACATATCACAGTGAAGAGGTATCAAGAGATACGTATCATAGGGAAATGCCAAAACCAAAAACATCTCGAAAACATCAAGACAAAATCCTCAAAACTAGACTTTTCAAAAGCAAAAAGGTAGCAAGCTTCAAGAGAAATAATACCAAGAGAAAACAGCTATCAACAGAATTATATATCCAACGTAACGATCTTTCAAAACAAGGGCAACATAATAAATACAAACCTGAGCTGGATACCAACAAACTTCTAGAAGCAACTTCTAAATGATGTACTTTAGGAAGAAGGAAAATGGAGGGAGAGGGAAGGGCTAAAATATAAGAAGGAACAGTAAGCAAATAAATGGTAAATACACTGGACAATCTGGTGTTGCCTACAGAGAGATAATTAAAGCTCACATTTACATGGCACTTGAAAGGTTCTTCATGAATACAGCACTTCTTCCTCTACTGTAAGACACTAGTATAACATATACCATCAATTCAATTACATGATTTCAAAAGGATAATGCAAGTCATTATCTTACAACTGACTGGTGTAACAACTGTCTGAAATGAGGCACGTGCTACTTCAGAAAGGGTGAACATACTTCCCTTGGGTCCCCACAGCAAGTCAACACCAGAGCTGGAATTTAAAGCTTATTTCTTTACAAACGCAATCCCAAGCTCCTACTGTCCCATACCAAGTGGCCCTGTTGAGGAACATGCATGACTCAAACTGGGGGCTCTGGTCCATTTCGTGTATCTGACCAGTCCCCTCACAGACATCATCACAGTAAATTACTTGATGATTTGTTGTTATACAACAAGTTGTATTGCCTCCTCTGCCTAGAAGGCCCTTTTCTCCCCTGCAAAGCCAAACTCTCTCCCAACTCTGCAGGGCAAATATCAAGTCTCAACCCTTCCAGCTTTACCAGGCCTTGGTACCACCTCCAGCTCAAATCCTGGCTGCATTTAAGACGAGTCAGTATCTCACAGCTTAGTGGCCAACTTAAGTATTTTGTGCTGTCATGGTTTCCTCTCTCTGCCCTGGACACTGGAAGCCCCTTAAAGATAAAAATCATCTAATTCCTTTCTTCTTTCTTTTTCCCCATCTCTCACACTGTGAGAGATAGTGCTAGGTAAAGTTAGCCTTCAAAAAAATGGTCACTGACTGATTTTCTTTCCCCCTTAAGTAAGATGTCATCCCCAAGATTTAATGATGCCCTAGGCCAACAGAAATGTATTTCCAAGGCAAAAGAGACTGGAAAGAGATAAAGGACAAATTCTAGACACAATGGAGACCCCTCCAAGGACTTCATCCTCTCTTCTTTGGAGGTCAGCCAGGATAATTTGAATTTTAGGAGCATGGGTTTTAGATACTCAATTGTATTATTGCACATTAGTTTTTCAAACATACATATAACCAATTTAGCTAAACAAAGACTAGTTAAGACACGAATTCAATTTGGCTTAAACATTAAGATCATTCTCTTGGGTAGATTTAGAAAATGAAAGAAACTGAGTACCTTGCCAGTTCCAGGAGGTCCTGCCAACAAGACAGCTCTTCCAGCCATTTTCTTGCTTTTGATTAATTCTACTATCACACCACATGCCTAGACACCACAATGGAAAGAAATAATAAATCAGTATTAAAATGTTTCACATGGGGAAAAAGTCCAGTTTCTGGCCCAAACAATTCATACTCAATTCAGCTAACACTGAGCGCCACTACAATGCAGGCACCATTCTAGGTACTGGGAGCAGGGGAGGGCGACAGAAAAGAAAGCCTTGTGGTCTTGGAGCTTGTGGTCTAGTGGAAGGGACACACACAAAAACACTGTAAATGATCACTACTGTAAAAAAAGGGGTATTGATCTGGGGAGCCCTCTCTGAGGACACTGTATTTGATATGTGAAGCTCCAGATAAAGGGAAGGCAGTGTTGCAGACAAAGGAAACAGCAAATTCAAAATGCAGGAATGAGCTTGGCATATCCAAGGGACAGAAAGGCTGCATGGCCACAGCATAGATAAAAGGAGAATGGGAAGATGAGGTTCAAGAGGCAGGCAGAGGCCAGGACTCACAACAGGATTTTAGTCCATAGTAAAGTTTGGATTTTAACCTACATGTAATGGTAAGCCATTGAAAAGGTCTCAGGCTATGCATCCCATGATGATTTCTTTTTAAAAGACCTGATGGCACTGTGTAGAGAATGAATGGTAGGGGTACAAACGGGAGCACTGATTTCTAGCCTAGGGGCCAAGGGTAGACTCCAGGGGCCCACATACCTCCTGAGACTGGCAATGAAATTGAAAACAAAACTGCGTATAGATGTTCCAGGGAGGAAAGTCACAGCTTTCATCAGATTCCCAAATTAACCCAAGAATCAAGGCATACACTACTAGGTTGGCCATCAGTTAACTCCCAGAATGTTGCAAAGCAAATGCTGTACGTGAGGTTAACCTAGGGCGCCATAAGATTAATTGAATGCCTTTCAAATCCTCAAGAGTAAATTACTTGATGATATGTTGTTATACCTTAAGTTCATACTAACGCAACACTATTAAGCCATTTACAGCATATACATACATATACATATAGGTATATAAATATTTGTATGTATATATGCAAATTCCAAAAATGGGTTACTGATTTTTATATATTTTAGAATATTTAACTATAAAGAAGGCTGAGAGTCACACTTACTGAACACATATCCCAGGACTACAAGGTTTCTTACATTGTTTTAATAACCTAATAAATTACTTAGAGCAGGCCATAGCTCTTCTCTCCAGGAGGTGACAGGGTCTTGTGAACACACCTTATCTCCTCTACCACTACTTCTTATGGACTGTGGAGAAGTACCTTGGTCCCACACTTAGACAGCCACTCCAAAAATGTGGGTTCAAAGAAGGCATGTGGATGGGCTATATTCCATTTTTGGCTCAGATGGAAAAGCACAGTACCCTGAAGAAAGCCCAGAAGCTGTTCTTCAGCTGCTGCATTTCTAAAAAGAAAATAGAGCCAACCACTATGGTTTTTCCCTAGAGCCTTGTGATATCATAATCCTCAGCACTCTTAGGGAAGAAACTTTCCAAACCGTGGATGTGTACTCTTACTGACACACTAGGACCTCTTCCATTTACTCTAAGTTTAAGCTCCAAATCCTCTCCAGTGAGATATGTTCAGTGAATTCTAAAATTTAAAAAGAACTAGAAAGGCCTTTAAAAGATCACCTAGTCTAACTCTCTTATTTTTTCAGAGAGGATATTGAGCACCAGGGAGACTGCTGATGTGACCAGAGTCATGCAAGGACCTGGAAGCTGCAGCAGGATGCCTATTATTTCAATAAATAAATACTGAGCCCTGATAAGTAAGGTTTGGGTATATAATCATATTTAATCATCTCTATTGTCAGGAAGCTCATATTCATAAGGAGGCATAAAGCATCAGAGTTAAGAGCATGGATACTGGAGGGTGCATGGGTGGCTCAGTCAGATCATGACCCTAGACTCAGGTCATGATCCTGGGGTCCTGGGATGCAGCCGAGTCGGGCTCCCTGCTCAGAAGGGTGTCTGCTTCTCCCTCTCCCTCTGCCGCTCCCCCCGCTGGTGATTTCTCTCTCTCAAATAAATAAATAAAATCTTAAAAAAAAAAAAAAAGAGCATGGATTCTGGAATCAGACAAGCCTGGGTTTAAATCTGGTCTCTACCACTACCCTCTGAGTGACCTCAGACCTACCTACCTAACCTGTGTGAATCAAATCTCCTCCTCTGAAAACAGTTCATAATAGTGGCACACACGCTAAAGGGCTTAAGGGTAAAGTGTACTACTGTCTGCAACTTACTTTGAAATGCAAAAGTGGATTGATGGATGGATAAATGAATGGATGTAGGATAAACCAACAGAGTAAAATGTTCATTGTAGAATTTAGGCACATAGGCATTCACTATACAAGTCTTTTAACTTTTTTGTTAACATCTGAAAAGTGGCAGAGTAAAGTAGGTGACAATTATTAGGGTGGAGGTGAAAACAAGACAATGGAGATAAAGCTGCCTTGCACATTAGCAAGCCCTCAGCCAGTGTTAGCTATTTTCAGTAACAGGTCCTCAATAAGCAAAAGCTGGATAAAGAGAAATTTCAAAGTCCCCCTGACCCTGTCAATATTTCCATTGTTGGAAAGATGATGCTCAAAATAGAAAGTGGAGGCTTTTCTTTGGCCCTTTCTTCTAGCACAATCTGGCTAGGAGGCAATAGTCTTAACCTTGTACTAAGTGCATGTGTCTGTAGCTACTAAACCACGGCAAGGCCAAAGGGCATGGATCTGACCTTAGAGCACAGCAGGCTAAAAAGTAGCTGTAATATCATAGAGAGAGCACTGATTTGAGGGTCAGGAATACATGTGGGTACAAATCCCAGCACCACCATTACTAAACTGAGTGGCAATTTTTTCATCTGCAAAAAAATAATACAAAAAGCTTGAATAATTTCGTGGTTATAATGTAGGTGAAATGACTTGGCATCACTGCCACTTAAGTGGATTTGATTGGAATGGTCAAAAAGGATGCTGGAGTGTGGCTGAAAAGGACTGCTCCTCTCCCTAATTCCCATTTCCCTCCTTCAGTCCCCAAGCCCTGGAAACCAAAGTGAGTTTTCTAAGGTTGATCACTTCCCTACTTTAAAACCCCCATAGCCTCCCACTGCATTCACAGAAATCCAAATTCTTTACCATGTCCGACAAAGCCCTTCAGGAACTGACCTCCACCAAAATGTAATAATTATTTTATTTACTGGTTAAACGTTTATCGTCTCTCACCACACTAAAATGTAAGCTCCGTGAGAGCAGGGACCTTAACTAACTTCTTCCCAGCTTACCCCTGCGTCACGAAGAGAGCAAGGCACAGAGGAGGGGACTCAATCGTGATTTGCTGTCAGTGAGGCGAAGCAAGCCGTCAACCGCCCGCGTGGGGTCAGCACCTGTTCTCCTGGAACTGCCCCTCTCCCAGTCCCAGGGCGGACCTCCCCCACCCCCACCGGAGCCCATTCACACTGCCCAACGGAAACGTCGGCGGGACATTCAAGCGCGCACCCCGCCCTGAGCCCCCCACTTCAGCGGCCTCTCAACTCCCGGGTCCGCCCGCCACACCTCTCGCGCGTTCTCCTGGCCCACGAGCCCCGAGGCCGCCTGCTTGGCCAGGCCGCTCTCGTCCAGCCCCAGCCCCTTCACGTGGCTGTGGGACGCGATGCGCTGCGTCTTCGTGGTGCTCTTCACCTCCTCAATCTTCATCTTGCAGACGGCGGGAGCCAAGACCAGCGTGGAAAACGGAGAGCAAGTACCACACGCCCAGCACCTAGGTTACCATGCGGCTGTTACTAGGGCGGTTTGTCAAGGCCCGCCTTACTCGGAGTTCCATTGGCGAGGGCGGGAACGCCTCCGCTCTCCATTGGCTTTTGGCTGCGCCCATCGAGGCTGCCGGTAGGGCTCCGCCCACCCACTTCCGGCTGTGTCTCGGGGTTGGCTTCCCCCGCCACCGGCACTTCCTGCTTGGCTCCTAGGGTGAGAATGGGAAAGGTTCTCACCCGGGGTTTGATCTAGGGCACTAATGTGGGGTCCTGGAGTCCGGTTCCTAATCGTGCCATCCTATCATCGCATTTGAACGTCATACCCTTCTGCGGAGCTCAAGTCATTACCTCCGATTTGGAGATGAAGAAAGCAAGTTTAGAGCTTAAACTTTGACTTTTGCTTACTAAGCAGTTTTCTGACTCCCAAGTCTTTACTTTGCCTCCCTGGGGAGGCCAAGCTCAACCAACCACTCCCACCCTGGCTCCGCTCAGGATCCTCCCTGAAACTGTTTTCCTCCGCTTCTCCTGGCCTCCACCCTCTCCCTTTATTTAAATAAAGTTGACAGTGAATAACATGTTTCCAAAACTCTACCTCCCTGTAAGGTAGTCCAAGTCCTAATACAGATGAAGATGCAGACTAATCACAATAACTTGCCCCAAAATAATCACATTACTGCAGCGAATAATCAGCAGAACTGGAGAGCTTGACTGAGGACTTGAGACTCCACAGCCTGTATAATCCTCATCCCAACCCACAGACTCAGATGATACAGCCAGCAAATATGTCTTGTCAGAAGTGACACTCCTTTATGACACTCCTGAATGATATTCACACTCCTCATAACACAATGTACTCTCCCCATCCATCCATTCATTCAATAAACATTTGTTAGTACCTGCTATGAGCCAGACTCTGCAATGCACTAGGGATGACAAAATCTCCAGCAAGGTCCTTAGTTGACAAGGGAGGTCCTTAGTTAGGAAACTTGTAACATGAGATGTGCAGGAACAGGTATATGCACCTGGTGTGCAAGCCCAGAGCAGGGCCACCAAGAACAGCCTGGAGAGCCCAGGAAGGCATCATGAGGAGAGAATGCCTGTGCCAGATCTGACCAATGGGAAGACTTCCTCAGGAGCAGTTGGTATGTTACTATTTTACAGATGAGTAAACTCTGGTCCAGAGAAAAGGAGGGACTTGCCTAGAGCTTAAGAGAGCTTGAATCAGGTTTGATACAGACCTGAAGTCAAATCCTACTGTAGTAGTTTCTGACTCTCATTTCTTATACCTCTCCAGTATTTTTGAATCTAGGTTTCTATTTGCAAGATTATTGGGTCAATGTTTGTCTCTCTCACTAAACTGCAGGCATTGTGAGAGTGTAGACCGCATTCGTATTCACCATTTTAACCCAAGTGCCTGGCACATAGCCTGACTCATAATTAAGGCTTCTTATGAATTTAAATAAGATTCAATACCACCACATACACGCTTAAGTCATGCAGTTTTGCTGCATGTATTTTAAACACTGGGTTTTATGGGACTTGGTAATGATTTCTGACCATGAAAAGAAGATTTTGGCATTTTCAGAGCGTGAAAGAGCAGAGGCAAAGCCTTGGAAGGCTGAATATGCTACAGGTGGCCTATGATTCATCAACTCTAGGACACCAAGAAGGTTGCTTAGCATCTCATTGACTTTTTTCCTGGTCATTACCCATAAGTAAGGAGCAATTCCTTTCACCCCATAGAGGAAGAAAGCTTTCCCCCAATTATAGTCAAAGTGAGGCATTCTATAGGACTAACTTCTTTGTGCCTTGTTCAGTTAGGAGAGAAGACCTTTTCTACATTTAGTATTTTAAGCCCCAGACTTTGGTATGAAGAGGATTTCCTTCCAGAAGAAATGGAGAGGGGGGCGAGGGTTGGGGAATAAGGATTTTGGAGCTCAGGGGAATCACTAGGAACACTTGATCCAGTGGTTTTCAAACCACATTCCGTGAGGTTGTTGAATTCCTCTGTGGCCAGTATGTGTGGGGAAAGGGAAGGCTGAGGGAGCAGGATGGCTGTACCATGCCCCACCTCCCCTTCCCCCAGAGCTGTTCCATCACGGATCCAGTCTAGCATTCTCATTTCGAAGATGAGGATACTAAGGCCCTCAGAGGGGATGGAGTTTGTCCAAGATCATAAATCGAGCAAGTGCCTGAAAAAGCCTAGACCCCACATCCAGTGTAGAAAGAAGCTGGGCCTGGTGGCAAAGCCAGACAGTTCCCTTCAGTTCAACAGAAGACTATGCAGCAAGCCAGTGTCCAAGATACACAAGGTGAGTAAAGGGCAGGTGAGGCCCACAGTAGTAGACATATTTTGGCTACCCAGCATCCATCCTGCTTCTTCTGGCTACCATCAGTCTAACTTTCTTTAGAGAACCACCAATCACTAACTTTGAGTCTGAGTGGTTTGGATGGGTTGACCCCACTCCATAGCTTTGTTTCAGGAATGGACATGGGACCCTGGCCTGGCCTATCAAAGTATCCCACCCTCCACCTGCGAAAGGATGATTGGTTCAGAAATGTGAGCAGACAGACCAATGACATGTGTCCTGGTATTTTTACTGGAAATATCAAGAAAGAGACTTGAGTCATGGGTTTCCAGGTCATCTTTGCCACTTTATGGAAAGACTCTGCCTGAGAATGAAGCCAACACAAAGAAAAAGAAAGGGGGCAGACAGGGGCACCTGGGTGGTTCAGTCTTTAAGCGTCTGCCTTCGGCTCAGGTCATGATCCCACGGTCCTGGGATTGAGCCCCACATCAGGCTCCCTGCTCCCCAGGAAACCTGCTTGCCCCTCTCCCACTCCCCCTGCTTGTGTTCACCTCTCTCGCTGTGTCTCTCTCTGTCAAATAAATAAATAAAATCTTAAAAGAAAAGGGGGGGGCAGACATTCCTAATGAAATCCTTTACATTCTCTGATACAGCCTTGCCCTACTTGCAGTGTATATGCACTGATATTGGGGCTTAAAATAGATTGAGTTAGGTATCTAACCGTGGGTACTGAAAATGTCTATCAATGCAATGACATATAGAAAAGGAATTGTGTGGACTGCTACATTCCAGCACTGTGCTGTGTGACACTCCCAGACTTGCCAGCATTCTCATTCTCTCACTCCTATGACCCTTGCTCTTTCATGTCCAGTTCCTTGACTCCACTTTTCTCCAGTCCAAGCTTGATCATCTCAGCCACTTGTTTCTCAACCCCTTCTGCTTCTTCTTTGCTTTGGCTTCTTTCACACCTGACCTTTGAACCCACAAGCCCAGGTCAAGCCTACCCCTGCCTTCACCACTGCCTCCTGAAGGCAGAATAAAGAACCTGGTAATGAACTCTCACACATGTGATTAAGGGTGCAAAGACCATTCAATGTGTCAATGGGAAAGGACAGTCTCTTCCACAAACTGTGCTCGGGAAACTGGATATTCATGTGCAAAAGAAAGAAGTTGGTCCCTTATCTTACAAAATATACAAAAAATTAACTCAAAATAGATCTAAAACCTGCACTTAGGAACTGTACCTATAAAACTCTTAGAAGAGGGGCATCTGGGTAGCTGAGTCAGTTAAGCGTCTGCTTTTGGCTAAGGTCATGATCTCAGGGTCCTGGGATGGAACCCTGCATCGATCAAGCCCTGTTTCTCCCTCTTTCTCTGCCCCCCCAACCACTTGTGCTCGTTCTCTCAAATGAATGAATAAAATCTTTGAAAAAAACTCTTAGAAGAAAACGTAATGGTAAATCTTCATAACCTTGAATTTGACAAAGGTTTCTCTCTCTCTTTTTTTTTTTTAAATTAGATTTATTTATTTATTTGAGAGAGAGAGCAGGGAGAAGGGCAGAGGGAGAGGGAAACTCAAAGCAGACTCCACGCTGGGCCCAGAGCCTGATGTGGGGTCAATTTCATGACCCTGAGATCACGACCTGAGCTGAAGCCAGGAGTCGGATGCTCAACTGTGCCAACCAGGCGCCTCAAATTTGGCAATGGTTTCTTAAATATGGCACCAAAGATATAAGCAACTAACAAAAAAATAGAGAAGTTGGACTTAATAAAAATTTAAAACTTTTGTGCATCAAGGACTCTATCTCTCAACAGAGTGAAAAAATAACCCACAAAATGGAAGAAAATATTTACAAATCACATATTTGATGAGTGTTTAATAGCTAGGAGATAGAAACGGCTCCTACAACTCAACACAAAAAAATAAACAACCCATTAAAAAATGAACAAAGGACTTGATAGACATGTCTCCAAAGAAGTTACACAGATGGCCAATAAGCACATGAAAAGATGCTTAACATCATTGGTCATCAGGGAAGTACAAATCAAAACTGCACTGAGATACTACTTCACACCCATTAGAGTGGACTACAATGAAGAAGAAGAAGTTTGAGGAGGAGGGAGAGGCTGAGGGAGAGGAGGAGAAGGAGAAGGAGAAGAAGAAGAAGAAGAAGAAGAAGAAGGAGGAGGAGGAGGAGGAGGAGGAGGAGGAGGAGGAGGAGGAGAGGAGGAGGAAGGAAGAAAGGAAAGAAGGGAAGGAAAAGAAAGAAAATAACAAGTATTGGCAAGGATATGGAGATATTGGAACTCTTGTGCACTGCTAATGGGAGTGTATAATAGTACAGCTGTTGTGGAAAACAGTTTGTTGCTCCTCAAAAAATTGAACACAAATTTACCATATGACCCAGCAATTCCACTCATAGGTATATACTCCAAAGAACTGAAAACAGGAACTCAGCAGATAGCTGTACACCAATGTTCATAGCAGCATTGTTCACAGAAGCTGTGATATTGTGATTTATAATAAGAAATACATATTTGGTCTGTCAAAAAAGAAACAAGAGACCCAAAATAGAGTCACTTGTGTAAAGCCCCATGGCAGCAAACTAAGAGTAATACCTAACCTAATTGCAGTTTCAACCTCTTCCAGAAATATGACTTTAACCAGTCAATCTGGGATTACCTGGTCAGCACTAGTGAGGTAATCTGCCCTATAGACCCCTGTCTTCCCCCAAAGGAAGGAGACCTGTCCTGACACAATCTACTCTTTGTTAGAAACTTCCTTTTTCTGCCCCCTTCTTCCTATAAAAGCCTTCCATTTTGTACAACTCCCTAGAGCTCTCTTCTATCTGCTCAGATGGGATGTTTCTCAATACATGAATCATTAAATGAAGCCAATTAGATCTTCAAATGAATTTTGTTTTTTAACCGGTCTTTGTGCTGCTTCTGGCATCAAACTCCTAAAGCCTTTGGTATTTCCTAAGTTATGAAAGCTTTAAAGGTCTATTATGTTAACAAGGTGACTTTTGGACTGCACCTTGGGATGGGGACTGGTTACCAGGAGAACCAACCAAATGATTAAAGGCACTTTCAGTCCCACCCCTCGACCTCCAGAGAGATGAGAGGGGCTGGAGGTTGGATCAGTTGCCAATGGCCAATGATTTCATCAATCATGCATATTTGTAATGAAGCCTCCATAGAAACCCAAAAGAACAGGGTTCAAAGAGAGCTTGATGAACGTGTGGAGATTTGGGGAGGGTAATGTGCTTAGAGAGAGTGTGGGAGCTTCAGGCTCTTTCCCCATACCTTGCCCTATGTATCTCTCTTCATCTGGCTGTTGATCCATATCCTTTGATAGCCTTTGCAATGTTAAAAAACAAAATTCAACTGAGTACATTTTAAAGATGTTGTTGGCTGGATTCAACAGTTCATGAATCGGGCAGCATCCAATTAGCAGAAAGGATCTCTGAGGAGCTGCACAAAATGAAAGACTTTTATAGGCAGAAGGGAGCAGGAATAAGGAAGTCCCAGTAGACCAAAAAAAGTGGGTTGGTTATTGCAAGGTTACCTTCCTTAGGGAATGTAGGGTCTATCGGGAAGGTTATCTAGCGCCGATCAGAGGATTCCTGATCATTGGTTTAAGAATCTATTTCTGGGGGCACCTGGGTGGCTCTGTTGGTTAAGCGTCTGCCTTCGGCTCAGGTCATGATCTTGGGGTCCTGGAATCGAGCCCCACATTGGGCTCCCTGCTCAGTGGGGAGTCTGCTTCTCCCTCTCCCTCTGTGCTCTCTCCGTCTGTGTTCTCTCTTTTGCTCTCTGTCATAAATAAAATAAAATCTTTTAAAAAACTAAGATTCTATTTCTTGGAGAACCAACACTAAATAAGTCTTGGTTTGGTGATGTGGGGCTTAGCATAAGTGAGTCCACTGGGGGCTTATTGTCTTGTTTTTTAACAGTTCCCCCCCTTTTGATCAGACTCTCAGCATACCCAAAGGACATAATCAAAATGTTAAGTATTAGTACTACTCCCAGCTACTGCTCTAGAATCCTGTTTTTTGCTGAATCTTTGTATGGTATTCACAGGTCACAATGTCAGGTTTACATTCTTTAGGTCAGTTATTCCCTTTGTTCCTTTTCTGACATTCTAGTCTTAGGGAGATCATTTGCTTGCTGGCAGTGGCTGGGAACTTGTATTCAAAGCTTTTGAGAGAATATGGCACACCAAGGAGACTATTATGCTCATTATAAACAGGATAATTCCCAATGTGTGGAGTGCACTTCAGAGCCATGGTCCCAAAATCCCAGCCAATCAGAATCAAGTAAGTCAGAGAAATACCCAGGTGAAGGAATCACTTTTTAAAACTAATTGGCTTATTCACTGATCTTGCGTTTCTACATTCTCACCAGCATTCGGAAGTATACTTTTCTGGTTATTGCCAACCTAATTGGCATGCTTGTTATTTCAGCCCTAGGCTGATCTTTGGGGACAGAGCAGACAGAGAGAATTTTACTGGCAACTCAGAGGTGGTACAAAGACCTAAAATTAAATAATATTGATTTTTATAGTAAGAACATTCTTGCCTTTTTAATTCTCTTTCAACAAATCTTAGGGCACAGACTGTAACTTTAACCCCTTTCTAGCACTTGCTAATCTCCCTAAGGACCCTGAAACCAAGGTTTTTGTGGTTCCTGCCTACTTATTGCAAGTGATAGTTTTCCGATGTATAGGAAATACTTTGATTTAAGTTGAAAAGCAGGTTAATTTAAAGGCACATATTAAGAGGTAGGTGGTACCTGGATGGGACACAAATTATGAAGATGGTGCACATCACTGGGGCTGAAGGAAACTAACAGAACCAGGATCAGCTGGCCAAGAACAGAAGGGTCCTGCGTTCCTGGCAGTGTGGAAGCCTCCTACTCCAACATGGATGCTCTGGCTTCAAATCCTGATGTTTTCTGAGCAAGTTATCGCTCTAGGTCCACTTCCTTATGCTGTGAAACAACAATAACAACACTCACGTATAGGATCACTAAGAAAATTAAATGAGATCTTTTACAAGGGGCTCTAGTGTTGCGAAGGGCACAGAAAGTGGTATCAGAGCCTTAGACTATAAAGGCATGGACTCCCCCCTTTTAATATTTGCCTTCTCTGTGTGTGTCCTGACCTTAGTGGGTCATTTTGTCATGCTTTTTTCAGCTGAAACAGTACCCTCAGGGAACCCACAGGAACTGCTGTGGAGAGCAGAGGTGGAAGTCAGGCTGGAGACAAGGGTCAGCTTAACAAGGGCTGGTCCTGCGTCTCCTATTGTAACCTCCTCTGTTGGGGAACAGTTCTTCTATTTCAGCAGGCATGTCCCACTGCAATGGGGAAACCTGGTGGCATCTGCTGAGTCCCAGTGACAGCCTAGGAAATCAGCCCGAGCTTGCAGCTTCTGAGGGCTCCCAGGGCCCTGTCCTACTGGTGTTGCATGACAGTGTGGTCAGAGGTCAGGGTAGCCAGGATGAAAGCAACAGGTCTGAGCAGAAGACAGGCACTAAGGTTGTTTATGGTGTAAGTCTTAGTGATCCTTAGGTCTAAGATGTGGAGCAAGCCCCCTATACCTCTGATCAGGTGGGAGGGGATTGGGAGATATTCATTATGTAATAAATACGAAAATAGACTCAGTCCTCCAATTAAATGCTTGCATTCATTTCCTGTGGTAACAAATTGGCACACACTTAGTGGCTTAAAACAACATTTATTCTCTTAGTTCTGGAGGTCAGTGTCCAAAATGGGTCTTAGTGAGCTAAAATCAAGTTGTTGGCAGGGTTTCACTCCTTTCTGGAGGATCTAGGGGAGGATCCACTGCCCTGCCTTTTCCAGCTTCTACAGGCTGCCCACATTCTTGGGCTTATGTCCATCTTCCATCTTCAAAGACAGCTATGGCCAGTGGAGCCTTTCATGATGCCATCTCTCTGATTCTGACCCTCCTGCCTCTCTCTGATAAGGACCCTTGTGATTTCATCAGGCCCACAGGATTATCCAGGATAACCTTCCCATCTCAAGATCCTTCACTGAGTCATACCTGCAAAGTCCGTTTTACCATGTAGGGTAACATACTCACAGATTCTAGAACAGGGACATCTTTGGAGGTCCACTACTCTGCCATGGCCATGCTCCCCTCCTGGGATACTGGCTGGTGGGCTGGACCTGAGTCTCAGGCCCACTCTGAACTAGAGGAGTCAGTCTCCACAGTGACCTGGAGGAGAGGTGGTGTGATGCCTCCAAGGAGAATCAAGGAGACTTTCGGAAAAGGAGGGAGAGGATGCTGGCCAATATAGACTACGGTGATCTTGTAAAACATTATTATGTCCATGCGCAGATGGAAAAAATGGTGAGTCACACAGCCAGCATGAGATAGGGCTCTGGTTTGAAACTGTGTGGGACCAGCTCTTGCCAGGACACCCTCTTCGCCACCCTGTGGCTAGTGGCATTAGCAGATCTGCTTAGTGCTGGAAATTCCATGTAGCACAGCGGGTGGCCCAAGTGACAGTCTCATCTGAGGTTAGTATGGGACATATTGAGGAAGGTACATGGTTAACACAATCATTGGCAAGGTAGTCACCCTTAGAGAAAAGGGAAATTTCCATTTCACTCCTAAAAGAATCTTTAGAAGCCAAAACCTAAATCAAAGAGCAAAGTATAATAACTTCCTCTGGGCAAATTTATAATTAATCCTGGATTAATTGGCCTTAATGAAGTTGAATTAATTACTAGCTGCTTGTAAAAACTTTGAGCTACCTCAGTACAAAATGGCATTAAAGAAACCAGCATTGCATTAACATTAAGAACAAATCCCAAATAATCGCCATTCTGCAGGCCGTTTTCTGTCAGTCATTTCCCAGGGACCGTGCCCAGCCTGTGGAACTGTATGAGACCCAGCAGTCTGCTGCAGAGGGGGATGTATTTGTGGGCTAGAGGTTTGGGGGTGAGTCCAGTCAAGAAACAGTTACAGAGCATTTGCCTGTGTCAGGCCCTGGGCAATCAAAGATGTGTAAGGGACCCTCAGCCGACTAGGATTGGGGGTGGGGTGGGGGGGCTTCAGAGCACCAGCCTGGCCTAAAGCAAACTCAACTCAGATGTCAGGAGAGAGACAAAATTCTCAAGAGTGAGGCATAGTGTGATTTGTATTTTGCTAGCAACAGCACCCCGCTTTCCTCCCGGCCCTCGGAGTGAGCTAATGACTGACACCTGGCTAGGCAGAGCATTTTATGTCTCTGCTTTGTGCAGGGACACACGACTTCATCAGGGACAATGAGACTCCATGTGGGGACTTGGAGTTGCTGAGGTTGTAGGCTTGGAGGTGCTGGCAGCTATCTTGTCATCATGAGGAGCGAGCCTGCCTGCAATGGAAGCAACCCAGTGGGGCGAGGAACAAAGCTGGTGGCTTTGCGTCATTGTCTGGGCCCCTGGATGAGGCTGACATGAAAATGGGAGCTCATCTAGATCTTTTAGTTAGGTTTATTTATTGAACTTAACAAACACCAGTACAGCACTTACTCTGTGCCAGGCATTGTTCTATGTGCTACACAAATACTTCATTTATTTATTTATTTATTTAAAGATTTTATTTATTTATTTGACAGAGAGAATCAGAGAGAGAGAGCACATGAGAGGGGGGAGGGTCAGAGGGAGAAGCAGACTCCCCGCCGAGCAGGGAGCCCGATGCGGGACTCGATCCAGGGACTCCAGGATCATGACCTGAGCTGAAGGCAGTCGCCTAACCAACTGAGCCACCCAGGCACCCCTAATTTTTCAAAATTTTGTTTTAAATATATTTTTTAAAGATTTTATTTATTTATTTGAGAGAGAGAGAATGAGAGAGAGAGAACACATGAGAGGGGATAGGGTCAGAGGACGAAGCAGACTCCCTGCCAAGCAGGGAGCCCGATGCGGGACTCGATCCCGGGACTCCAGGATCATGACCTGAGCCGAAGGCAGTCACCTAACCAACTGAGCCACCCAGGCGCCCCAAATACTTCATTTAATCCTCTCAACCTGTGAGTTAGGAACTGTTATGTCCTCCTGCTTCACAAATGAAGGAACTGAGGCACAAAGAGGTTCTGTATCTTGCCCAAGACTGCACAGCTTTCAGATGATGGAGGTGGGATTCAAGCATGAGCAGACAGCCCCTGGAGCCTGTGCTTTTAACTGTACCATCAGACAGTGAATTTCCTTTTTTTTTTTTGCTTCGGTCAGTTTCATGGAGGGCTTCTGCCACTTACTTTCTAAAACTGTGACTAGTGCAGGACATGATATGGAGGAAGCTTCCAGAAGGTGTGCCAGGCAAAGGGCATAGCTGGTGGGCGAGTGTAGGGCAAGGTGGATCAGCACTGTCCATTTGCAGGATCGCACAAGTTCATGATGGCCAGAGCGGAGAGGGGTGGGCGTGGGGCAGGTGGTGAGAAGTCCATCCACAGGCAACAGTGAGAAAGCATTTATGACTCTTCCACTAAGGACTAAAACCAAAAGGATCTTAGTCCCACTGGTTTCTTTAGGACATTATTTTACATTTAAAAAATATTTACTTATTTATTGAATAGGTAATATTTTGGCCTAATTTAAAAGTGAAAAAAAATTTTTTTAAGATTTTATTTATTTGACAGAGAGAGACACAGCGAGAGAGGGAACACAAGCAGGGGGAGTGGGAGAGGGAGAAGCAGGCTTCCTGCGGAGCAGGGAGCCCGATGCGGGGCTCGATCCCGGGACCCTGGGATCATGACCTGAGCCGAAGGCAGACGCTTAACGACTGAGCCACCCAGGCACCCCTAAAAGTGAAAAATATTAATGCATTTCTAGTAAAATGTCTTCCTGTCCTTCAGCAGATGAACAGGTAAACAAATGGTGGTCCATCCACTCAGTGGAATACTGCACAGCAGTAAAAAGGAACTCACAATGTGGTTACATGCAACAACACGGATGAATCTCAAATGCATTATACCAAGTGGAAGAAGCTAGACTCAGAGGTTACCTACTGTCTGCGTCTATTTATATAATGTTCTGGGAAAGGCAAGTCTTGTAGGGATAGGAACATAGATCAGGGGCTTCCAGGGTTTAAAGGTATGGGAGGGTTTGATCCCAAAGGGTTTCTCTGAGGGTTGTGGAACTGTTTTGTATCTTGATTGTAGTGGTGGTTATGTGACTGTGCATTTGCCAAGGCTCATAGAACAATATGCCAAAAAGAGTGTATTTTCCTGTTGCAGTAATCCAGGTAAAAGATGACAGTTTCAGCCAAGTGCTAACAGGTGGTTGGATTCTAGGCATAAAACCAGCAGGACGTTTTCATGAATTGGATGTAGGGTATGAAAGGAAGAGAAGACTCATGGATTGAGCCAGGGTTTGCTGCCCAAGCAAGTGGGAGAATGTAGTTCTCATGAACTGAGATAGGGCTGCTGGTGGGATGGGGAAAATGTAGGATTAGACATTTCATTTCTTACATTCAGTTTGAGGTATCTGTTAGACATTCAAGATGCATATACAAGCTGCATATATAAGCTGTACATTTGAGAGCTGATGGCTCTTAAAGTCATGGCTGGTCCTAGTGATTTGGATCACCAGGAAGTGAGTGCAGAGAAAGGAAATAAGAGGATTGAGCTCTAGGACCTTCCTGGGTCCATCTTCTGGGATACACTCGTGTGTATCCTTGCAGGGCTATTCTACACTGTTCAAGCAAACATAGAGAAGGAGTGCCTTTCTCATAGAAGTACACATGTCACACGTATGGGTGTGTACCTTACTTCTTTTTCAGTTACTAATATATCTTAGAAATTATTCCCAAGTGGTATATAAACATTGTCTTTGTTCTTTTTTTTTTTTAGGATAAAACATTATTATTTTATTTATTTATTTATTCTTATGTTAATCCCCATACATTACATCATTAGTTTTAGATGAAGTGTTCCATGATTCATTGTTTGTGCATAACACCCAGTGCTCCATGCAGAATGTGCCCTCCTCAATACCCACCACCAGGCTAACCCATCCTCCCATCCCCCTCCCCTCTAGAACCCTCAGTTTGTTTTTCAGAGTCCATCGTCTCTCATGGTTCGTCTACCCCTCCGTCTTTGTTCTTTTTGAGGGCTGCATAATATTCCACTCTGTGGCCATACCATGATCTCTCTCTCTCTTCCTGTTTAAAATTTTTACTATAGGGGGCACCTGGGTGGCTCAGTCGTTAAGCGGCTGCCTTCGGCTCAGGTCATGATCCCAGAGTCCTGGGATCGAGTCCCACATCGGGCTCCCTGCTCAGCGGGAAGCCTGCTTCTCCCTCTTCCACTCCCCCTGCTTATGTTCCTGCTCTCGCTGTCTCTGTCAAATAAATAAATAAAATCTTTAAAAAAAATTTTTTTTACTATAGGGGTGCCTGGGTGGCTCAGTTGGTTAAGCGTCTGCCCTCTGTTCTGATCATGATCCTGGAGTCCTGGGATTCAGCCCTATGTCGGGCTCCCTGCTCAGCAGGGAGTCTGCTTCTGCCCCTCTCCCTGCTCCTTCTCTCCCCTTCTCAAATAAAAAAATAAATAAAATCTTTAAAAATAAATAAATAAAAATTTTATTATGGAAAATTTCTAACATATACAAAAAGTAGAAAAATATAATGAATCCTCTCCCCACCCTGACCCATTAACACAACTTCAACAGTGATCAACTCATGGCCAGTTTTAGTTCATCTAGACCACCACACACTCTCTTTCTTTCAAAATATTGTTTCTTGGTAACTTGTTATTTTGATGCAATTGTAAACTTACCATAGCATCTATTTTCAAGGATATTTCAGTTGTGTATAATATTTTATTGCTGTAACAATATAGTAAAGAAATAGTACAACATGCCTATTCACAAAGACCACATTCCCTGGTGCCCAAAGGACAAAGGGTTGGGAACTGAAATGCTTTCAGAACATCTCTCTTGAGGAATGGGTCCTGAACACTGAACACAAATCTCAACTTTCTCTTGGAAAGTCTCCTGGCCTTGGCCTTTACATTTCTGGGTTTTGTTTTTTTTTTAAGATTTATTTATTTATTTGAGAGAGAGAGAACGAGTGGGAGGGGCAGGCGGAGAGGGAGAGAGAATCTCAAGCAGAATCCACGCTGACCATAAAGCCCAGTGAGGGTCTGGATCTGAAATCAAGAGTCAGATGCTTAAACAACTGTGCCACCCAGGCGCCCATGCCTTTCCATTTCTGGCCCCAATTCCAGTGTGTGGGTTTTCCCACACCACTAAGCAATTGCCTAATACCAGCTGGGTGTTGTTAAAAGATAAACTGAGGCATATTAGCAATTTTAAGAGTTTGAGCAAAAATTGATTAAAAGCAGGCAGCATCCTATCTAGCAGATAGAAAGAAGCACTGAGGAGCTGTATGAAAGACTTGTATAGGCAAAAGGGAGCGGGAACAAGGAAGTTATACCAGGCGAAAAAGTGGGTTGGTTATCACAAGGTTGTAAGGTTACTTTCCTTTAAGAGATGATGAGAATCTATTAAGCTGATTACCTAACTAGTGCTGATCAGGTGATTCCTCAATGACTGGTTTAAGATTCCATTTCTGGGAGAGTTGAAATTGTAATTAAGTTAATTCTCAGTTTGTTGACATAGGGCTTTGCATAAGCGACTCCATTTTGGACCAGTTGTCTTGCTTTTACCAATGTTGTTGGGGTTCAGGGCAGGCTGCCCCCAATTATGCCACTTTGGTAAATGGATTATTTTGAATTAAAGTTACTTAAGAAACAGCCAGTACAATAAGGACATTGTGACCCTTTTTTTATCTCCCTGAAAGCAGGAAATAAATTTCCCATGTGAAGGGTACCTGGGTTGAAGACATCCTTATCACCAGAGATAGGGAATTCAGGGCCCAGAATGCTGTATAAATAAACCTTGTTTACTTTTTCACTAATTTGCTACCCCAAGCTCCAACTTCTTTTTCTTGTCAATTCTTCACAGACTTATTATTTCTTTATCTAAAAGGTAAAAAAGCTGTGTGCTTTGGTTACTTCTTCGAGTCTCATATTTTTATGAGTTTTCATATGTACAAAACTAAATTTGCTTAGTTAGCCTGTGACTCTGTCTTACGTCAATTTAATGATTAGGCCAGCCGTAGAACCTAGGAAGGAGGAAGGGAATAGTTTTTCCTCCCCTACAGTGTCCTACAATTCAGCTCAATTCTGTCACTATTTACCTGGAGATCAGCTCCACATGTTAAGGGTTCAGTCCTATGACACTGCCCTCCACCCCTTCAGAAGCCAACTGCAAGTTCAGCTTGTCACCTGTGCTTCTGAGGACCAGCTAGCTATGGATGGGAAGTTCCAAAGACCCTCTCCTCAACTTCAATTAATTTGCTATAGCAGCTCAGAGAACTCAGAGAAACAACTTACTGGATTGCAAGTTCATTACAAAAGGATTTAACTCAGGAACAGCCAGATGGAAGAGATGCATAGGTCAAGGTATGTGAGAAGGGACATGGAGCTTCCATACCTTATCTGAGCTCGCCACTTTCCTTGAACGTGCAAGTTCTCTGAACGCTATTCTTTTTTTTTTTTTTAAAGATTTTATTTTTATTTATTTGAGAGAGAGAGAATGAGAGACAGAGAGCATGAGAGGGAGGAGGGTCAGAGGGAGAAGCAGACTCCCTGCTGAGCAGGGAGCCCGATGTGGGACTCGATCCCGGAACTCCAGGATCATGACCTGAGCCGAAGGCAGTCGCTTAACCAACTGAGCCACCCAGGCGCCCCTGAACGCTATTCTTTTGGGGTTTTAGGGAGGCTTCATGATCCAGGCGTGACTGAATAAATCATTGGCCATTGGCGATTGATTGAATCTCCAGTTCCTCTTTTCTCCCCTCTCCAGAGGTTAGGGGGTAGGACTGAGAGTTCCAACTCCAATCACTTGGTTGGCTCCCCTGGTGGCCAGCCCCCATTCTTAGGTGCTTTCCAAAAGTCACCCCAGGAACATAACAAAAGACACCTTTCTCACTGTCATCACAGGAAATTCCAAGGGTTTTTGGAGCTGTGCCAGGAAGAAGACCAAGTAAATATTTCTTACTATAAATCACAATATCACAGCCTATAACTGACTCTCCAGAGCTCTTGCCTGTGACATTTTAGAAGGCCACAGGTTCAGACTAAAATCTTGGAAAGACATTTTCAGAATAAGCTTACCATGCAGCTTTTTCTCTTCTGTACGGGTATTTTGTGTGCAAGCACATAGCAGTAACTTTTCCACAAGTGAGTGCCATGTGCCTGACAAACAGAAGTGTCCTACCTGGGCCTTCTCTAAACCCCTGCCCTAAGTCTTCACCCTGTGTTGTGCATGTGTCTCCTCGAGTGGTAGTTGCATGGTGTTAGCTATCCCAGCACATGTCCTCCTCTTCTCTGCTGCACAAGGGACTGAACAAACCGCGTCTGCTTCTCCCAGGGACTCTGTTGCTAGCGCAGGGCCTGGACCACAGGAGGCATCAGGGAGCAGTTACTGCCAAGTTGACTATATCAGAACATGACCTGGCTCATTACAGATGGCAAACTGGCTGCCAGGCAGAATTGAATGGATTTTGTGCTTGGCTACCTTAGTGTTTAAATTAAAAGCTAAATTAGTTGCTGACATGTAAAAGATTGCATATAGAAATTTCATATAGAAACACTCTCTTCTCTTGAAAAATGGGAAGATGGGCAATGTGGGGTTGGCATTCCTGCCATTCCTGCGTGGTATCAGTTGGCTGGAACTGAGCAGTGGCTTCCTCTACAAAGGAAGCTCTTCAGGCCTCCAGTCTCCACACTCACTGGCATCTAAGCCCTGCTAATCTCTCTCCTTGAGTCATCTGCCTAGCCAGTGAAGACCCCTGTTTGTGACCCCTGGCTGTTAGCTGTAGTTGACAACCTTTTTAGTGGCTCCAGACACTTCAAGAATCTCTTGAGAATCCTGTACCCTCTCCAGTACAAGCACATAGCATAACATTTTACATACAATCTGGGGCTCTGCAGCCCCTCCTGAGGCCAGGCTGCAGACCCAAAGGGCAAGAACTCCTGAGTCAGAGATGACATCTTTCTCTGCCATCTTCTAACAGCCTTTAACAGATTCCCCCATACTGACTCCGGCTTAACATTCCAGCCTCAGCTCAATCAGCAACCCGCGACAGGCCTTCTTCCCTTGACCATTCATTGTTAATTAGCTGTCCTCCCTACTGGCGCGCTAGTCCTCTTAATCTCTGCTTTTATTTTCCCTGGAAGGCTTCTCCCTCTCTGAAACGATCTGGTTCAGGCGTTAGTTCACCTGTTTACTGTCTGACCCCCACCCGCGCTCCAATATAGTATAGCATGGAGAGAGCACTGTATCCCAGTGCCGTGAATAAGCAGTGCCTGGTACTCAGTAGACACATAATAAGAGCCTGTTGAATGAACGGATGGATGGACGGATCCCCCCATTCTCAATCTCCTCGAGGCATCGGGTGGCAGGAGCCAGGGGAGAGAACAGCCCCACAGTAGGTGACCTTGGTCAATTCCCGACCCCGGAGCCTCCTCCTCCTGCGCGGTGCCAGGCAGCGCCCGCGGGCGCCGAGAGGGCGGAAGCTTCGGGGCCGGAACGGGCGTGCCCGGCGCGCGGGTTGCGGGGGGGGCGGCTTTACCGGCCGGACCGCGGCGGCGGCGGCGGCGGCGGCGGCGGGAGGGGAGGGCCGGCGGGCGGCGGCGGCGGCATGGCAGGTCGGCGGGTGAACGTGAATGTGGGCGTGCTGGGCCACATCGACAGCGGCAAGACGGCGCTGGCGCGGGCGCTGAGCACCACGGCCTCCACCGCCGCCTTCGACAAGCAGCCGCAGAGCCGCGAGCGCGGCATCACGCTCGACCTGGGCTTCTCGTGCTTCTCGGTGCCGCTGCCCGCGCGCCTGCGGTCGGCGCTGCCCGCTCCCCCGGCGGCGTCCGGAGCCGAGCCCGAGCCCGGCGAGCCGCAGCTTCAGGTCACGCTGGTCGACTGCCCCGGGCACGCCTCCCTCATCCGGACCATCATTGGCGGTGAGCGCGGGCCGGGGCGGGAGCCGGGCTCGGGGACGCTGGGCGGAGCGGCCGGGCGCCGTGTCCGAGCTCGCCCGAGCCGCTGCCGGGGAAGGGAGACGGCCTCACCTCACGGCCGGCACCCCGCCTCCTCCCCCCAGGTCGCGAGAGGAGGACGGGGCTCGCTGAAGGCCCCTCGCGGCAAGGGAGCAGAGGTTCTGGGACTCGAACTCGCGGCCGGCTGACTTGGAACCTCTTCCCACCCAGCATAACCGCGCAGGAGTGCCTCCTTAAAGTTTTTGGTTTTGTTTTCTGCTTTTCTGTTTTCAAGATGAGTTTGTAATACACGAGCAAGTAAGAAAACTCAAAGACTACCAAAAGGGTATATGTAAAAAGTGCTAAAAAAAGAAGTCTCCGCTCACCCGTTCTTTGGTCTCCTGGTTCCCATTTCCAGAGTCAACCAGAGTCAACCGCTTTTCCCAGTTCCTTGTATCATTTCAGAAAAACTCCACGTAAAGACAAGCATACTCGTGTGTAAACCCCCTTCCTCTTCTTTCTCTTCACAAAATAGTAGACACTATTTTAGTCAACACCAACGGCTCCATATCTGTACACACAAAGCTATATTATTATTAGTTCTTAGAGAGGCAGAGAGAATCATAAGCAGGCTCCACGCCCAGCACAGAGCCCTGGGGGGGCTCAATCTCAGGATCCCAAGATCATGACCTGAGCAGAAATCGAGTCTTAGGGGACTGAGCCACCCAGGCGCCCCAAAAGCTGTATTATTTTTAAGGGTCATATAAAATTCCATTGTACACTTGTGCCAACGTTTTCTTAAATAACTCTTAATGATGGACACTTATGTCATTTCCAGTTTTTGCTAATGATGCTTCAGTGAATTTTCTAGAACAAGTCTGGTGGGGGTGCTAATCTATCTGTAGGATAAGCTCCTAGAACTGAACTGGCTTGGTGCAAAGGGCACATGCATTTTCAGTCATAATGGGTATTGCCAAAATGCCCTCCAAAGATGTATCACTTAATTAATTTTTAATTATACAGGTAATACACGAATGGCTCTGCTTGTGAAGAAATAGAACATTTCAAATTAGGTAAAGGTCCCCTGATTGCCCCTCCTATTTCTCCAGAGGAAGCCACTATTATACCTTTGTGCATTACTTTTCTGGACACATTTTACCACAGTGGTAAAGCCCTGTGGACAAGGCTTTAAAACTTGCTCTATTTTTAGAGGAAAATGATGAAATAATAGAAGCACCTGGCACAAAAGGGTGTACAGCTAAAAGAAGTCTTTTCTTCATTGCTGACCCGAGTATTTGGTTACGTTCCTCTTTTCCATTGCCTTCTGTTTCCTTCCAATTATATGATATTCTCTACACCTACAAGCACATTTGGGAATATTTATTGGGCAGATGGTTTTATTGGCTTGGTGGCGGATGGCCTCATTGGTCGCTGGGCATACTGGGTCCCAGTTGTAGTGATGAGTGTGTTAAGTACTTTAATCTTTGTTACCTCCCAGCTGTTCCATGCTGCAGGCAGTCTGAGGTCATTTCCCCATTTTACAGTGGAGGAAGTGGAGGCTCAAAGGGAAGGGACCTGCCCAAGGTCACCCGGCCTAAAGTCTTCCACTCAAGTCGTGTTTCAGTCATCAGATGAATGTTAAGGGTCATGTGATCCTCTCTACCCTTTTCCCCTTCCCTTCTCTTAACAATTCTGTTTACTCAAGTCCAAGTACATTTTAAGACAGGTACTCTGAGCCAGTCTAGGTTGGAGATGGAAGAGCCAGGTTAAAATAAAACAAGGCACTTTTAGGTTTTTTGTTGTTGTTGTTGTTTTTAGTAAATAGTGTAGGTGAATAATGAAGGACATGCTTTTGAAGTCAGAACTGGGCTTGAGGCCTGGCTTTTTCCTTTACTAACTGTGCGACCTTTGAATCTAATTTTGGACCTTCCACACACTGGCAGATAGCAACCACACAGGTCTTATTGGCTTTGCTTTTCTTGCATGTTTGCCACTTCCCAGGCAGACCCTGTAAGGAGTGTGGTGGTTACCATTTAATAGTTGAAGAAATTGGGACATGGGGAGGCTACTGGTAAGTGACCCTATAAGGAGTGTGGTGGTTACCATTTAATAGTTGAAGAAATTGGGATATAGGGAGGCTGCTGGTAAGTGGCACCCAGGTCCCCCTGGTCCCAAAGCTGGAGCTGTTTCCTATGCTTCCTCAGATCACTTTATGCTCCCCCTGCCCCCCTTCTAACATATCCATTTATAGAGAAGCTCTTTGTAGGACAAAATGTTTCAGGTGCCAGCCTTATCCTATATAACCAAATTTTAATGCCTCCAAGAATTTGGCAAATCCTTAGTTTAGACTGTAAAAGAAAAGAAGAGGAATTTTTTCTCTTCTTGTATGTACACCGTGGTTCTTCTTACTTTTCTCTCACCTCTTGAGTGAGGAGACTTTCCTTACCTTCTTACAGGCATTAAAATGCAACCTGAACACAGTGGAATGGTGAGACCAAGGCTGCCACTATCCCTCCTTCCATAGATCAGATTCCCACCCTTTTCAGAGAAATGAGAAAAAAATGAGGGAAAGGGCGCCCACATTTGAGTACCTGCTCTGGCCCATGCCTGTTGCTGAAAACTTGCATTTGTGCAACAACCCCAAGTGGTAGGAGTGTTAGGCCTATTTTTCCAGTAAAGGACCTGAAGCTTGGAAAGTATCAAGTACCCTGGGCTGGTGTTTACCTAACTCTGCTGCCCCTAACCTGGATCTGATTAATACCTTCAATTATCCTCATGACTTATAAATCCATAGCCATCTTTGCCTTCTTGAGATTGCTCCAGAGGCCAAATCCCTGCTTCTGGCAGCTGATCTCCTACAATGCTGGACCTACTTCTCACTGACTGCTTGCCCTCCTCTTCCTGCTACTCCATTTCCATACACAAGGCAGCAAAACTCCTTTTACAGAGGTTCAGCAGATCATGTCAGCCCTCAGCTTCAACACTTCCCAGCAGCTTCTCTTTGTGCTTAGAGTAAAATCCAACCTCTTCTCTGTGGGCCGCAGAGCACACGATCTGGCCTCCCTCTTCCTCTGAGCTCATCCCTTGCTCTGACCTTCAGTCTCTCTAGCCTCATTTTTACTTATTGAATGGGCTAGTTTTGCACCTGCTGTTCCCTCTTTTTGGTACATCTGGCTCCTCATGTATATCTCAGCTTGAGTGTCCTTTAGAGAGGGCTCCTCTGAGCTGCCTAGCTAAAGTATCCTCAATTTTCTCCCCCAGGAACTTTCTCATGGCCCTGTTTTACTTCCTTACAGCCCTTTTCACTACCTGATAACTCTTTTTTTTTTTTTTTTTTAAAGATTTTATTTATTTATTTGAGACCGAGAGAATGAGAGAGAGCACATGAGAGGGGGGAGGGTCAGGGGGAGAAGCAAGCTCCCTGCTGAGCAGGGAGCCCGATGCGGGACTCGATCCAGGGACTCCAGGATCATGACCTGAGCCGAAGGCAGTCGCTTAACCAACTGAGCCACCCAGGCGCCCTACCTGATAACTCTTTATGTGTTTACTTGTTTACTGTGTCTGTCCTCCACGAGAGCAGAGTAGGAATCATGTCTGGCTTATTTACCAGCATATTCTCAGTGTTTGGGCCAGAGCCAGGTGTGTGGTAGGCATTTGGTAAGTTTGAATGGACGAAGCTGTGTCCTACTTCTGGGCTGGATGGTAATAGTGAGCAAAGAACTTTCTTCATGGGTTAGTGGACAGAAAGCAATCAGCATGGGGCCTGGCCTATAGTAGGTATGTTGTGCTTGTTGATTTTTTTTCTCTCCCTCTAGGAGCTAACAGCAGAACTGGGGAGAGGGCACTGTCCGATGTACAAAGTGACCTATCAGAGCTTTTTCCATCCAGGACAAAAGCAGGAATAACTCACTTTGCTGGGCAATGGGGTATAGGGCATCATGGGGGAAAGAAGAGCTTTCCTAGTGGAGGAAATGCCTGGTCAGGGCTCTGTGCCTTAAACCTGACTTTTTGTCTGTTTAGAGTTAGAGGTAACTGCTAGCATTTAGCTGTGGCTGGAAATCAGCATGCTGTGTGGGGAGGTGTGATGAAGATGAAGGTAGAAGGGTTGGTGGGCCAGATCCTCTAGAGTGCTAAGTGTTGAACTTAGATTAGGTTAGGCCCTTAGCATAGATTTCTCCTAAGGGCCTTGGCAGCGTTTTAAAGCAGGGTTGTGACAAGATCAGGCCTGAGTGTTAGGACGATGCAAGATTCCGAGGCAGGGACTTGTGCTGGCAGCAGGCAATGCACCTACACCTGGGATTGCTGGAAGATTGGGCTCTTGTTAGAATTCCTGGCTTGCTGTGAGTGATTTAGACCACTTGCTGAATACATTAGCCCTAGTAGAAGGAAATTAGAATGATTGTCTCAGTTCTGTGATGATATCTCTGAAGTTTAATATATCTTATATTAAAGCCAGTTCTCTTTGATTCTGTTGCTCCCCCCAAAGTCTTTTCACTACCCAAAAGATTCCTTTCTTAACTTAGAGAAAATTGGGCTTTATTTCCTCGATCTGTGTGGCCACAGATAAAACTCCTGTGGTACCAGGGGGAGGTTAATAGTGACAGTAGTACTTAGCCTTTATTTAGTGCTCCCCTTAAGCTATTTTTCCCCCCATTTAACGCTCAAAGCAATCTTGTGAGGTAAGAGGTGATATTCCCATTTTACAGGGCTCAGAGAGGTCAGGCAGGTAGCATAGTTCATAAGTGTCAGGGCTAGGTTTGAACCTGTGTTGATCTGACCACGCAGCTCCTACTCTGGCATTCTCAATGGGAATGAAAAAGTGTATCCGTCCACTGCAGCCCCTGTAGTAGTGTTTCAGGGCAGTATTTTTCTCTGATCCATTTTTAGAGTATAAATCTTTCAGTGTTAGAACTTCAAAAAGATTCAGTAATGTATGTTTTAAAGACTTGGGTGGGGGTGAGGGACTTGGACCCATCCTCAATCTAACTCTGGTAGGAAAGAGGAGAGCTGAAAAATGCTGGTATCTTGGCTTGGCAATTTATAGTCCTCTTGTGGCTGCTAGGATTAACAGTGTATTGTCTCCTGGTCTTTTGTTCCAGTTGTTAATGAACAGCAGCTCTTCTGCCACGACTTGTCGCCCTGATCTCTTGCCTCCTCTGCCCACCATTTAAGTGGTGCTTCCTGCCTGGCTTGGACCCTTTCTGGGTCTCTGGGTGCTCCCTGGCTGGAGCTGATGAGAGCTGCCAAAGCCTTGTAAGTCTGGCTCGGTTACTCTCTTTGGAGGGAAAACAGTCAGCAGCACCGGGGATCTTTGTCTCTGCAGCCTGGGAGAAAACATTCTTTGTAAAACTTAAGCTACTTTGCCTTCTCTGTTTTTCCAGCTCTCTGCACTCTTGGTGCCGATGTGGAGAAAGTGCTTGTCCCTTTGGCTTGTTTTATCAAGGAGTGTGCCCTGCAGTTTTTCTGCAGTCTGTCTGAGATGCTGTCTTTGGACCCGTGAAGCAAGGTGTGTGAAGGAATGTGTGTTTTCAACAGATTTTTTACATTACCCTTTGGGTACCTGCACATAATGCCCAGAAAGCCGTATAAGCAGAGACAACAAAGGGGCCTGGCAGTGCGCGGAATTTGGGCATTATGCTAATGTAAAACCAGCCAGCCAAACAAAAAACCCGATTTGGGTTTTCTTTGCCTTAGTCTTTTTATGAATCTGTACAGCAGTACGTTGTTATGTTATCGTATTCATATATGTGTGTCCTAAAATATTGAGACATATTTAAAGGAGTTGATATAAGTGGAACTGCTTCTTTAACCTTAATTTCTTTTTTTTTTAAATTTTTTATTCTTATGTTAATCCCCATACATTACATCATTAGTTTTAGATGAAGTGTTCCATGATTCATTGTTTGTGCATAACACCCAGTGCTCCATGCATAACATGCCCTCCTCATTACCCACCACCAGGCTAACCCATCCTCCCACCCCCCTCCCCCCCATAACCTTAATTTCTTTAGCTCCTAGAATCTGCCATGCCTTGGTTCCCTGTATCTTTGTGCTCACTCTGGGGGTGCTGCCTTTGGTTTTCTCTTCTTAGTTAAAAGGTGCACACCGTAACGGAAGATTGTCCTCTGTGGTGCCTGTTCTGGGATGCCCTCTACCACCAAGTAAAGCGGAGGCCAGTACTGGTGTCTCTTGTGTTAAAGTGCTGAAAGCCTCTCTATGTCCAGTAGGAAGTTGGCTGCACTCAGTGCCAACGGTGCCCATATTCAAATACAAGTTTTTCTGTTTTTCCTGCTACCTTATCACTCTCTGACCCCTCCCGATCTCCTTCCAAGTTGGAGTGTCTTTCGCTGTCTCTAGGAGACTCTCAAGTTGAGCTTTGTCTGCAGCCCGTGTTCCTGCTGCTGGACAGCGGGTGACTTTGCGTTGGTTTGGGTGACAGGGTGGAGGTAACACAACATCAGAGATGCAGCCTTGAGTTTAAATAAATGCAGAATATTTGAGCAGGAACCAACAGGAAAGAAAAATGGAAGCAGGTAGTCATATTTCATTCTGTTGGGGTACATTTTTCTTCTCATGGGGCTTGCCCTTGAGAACAAAACATATCAAATGTTAAATCAAAGAATATTTTTGTAGTCATGCTAGGAATAGAAAATAATGCAAAGACTTTGCCTTCTGGAGGCAAATATTTAGCTGGAAGGTTATAATCAAAGTCAGAAGGAAATCATAGCCACAGCTTTTGGTAAAGCTGTAATCATTTAAAATTAATTGCTTTTAAACTTTTTATTTAGCATCTCCTTTGTTTTCTATCTTCTTTGTCTCCTGGGTTTTTCTTCAAAAATCACTTCATCCAGGTTGGAATAAGATGGGCAGGCATCCCAGGAAACAACCCGTAAATTCAGCCCTGAGACATAGTCCCTGCTCGGTCATTCTTTTGTTGGCCAGAGCCTTGAACAGGCTAGGGATGAGGCACCCTTGTCTTGGAGCTTGAGTCTGTTCCCTCTGACCAGCAGGCCTTTGAGACTGTGCCCAAGGTGACAGTGTCTGTAGCTCTGGTGCTCTGGGTGATCCGGAGGCCTGTGTCCTGGTGAGGTGGAGCCTGGCATTTCTGAGATGGCCTCAGGGTGGGGCGAGGAGCAGGAATGAGCCCGCCTAGGGTCAGATGGCACCTCGCGTCTCTCCTGCTCTGCTGCAACAGCTCACTTCCCTTTATTCGAGTGTTCCTTTTAGTCTGGAAGCATCTCAGGGACAGAGACAACATTTGAATTGTCTTGGTAGCTGTAGGGCCAGTCCAGGGCTTAGCACATATAATAGTAGATATTCAATAATGTTTGTAAATATTTTTATTGAGATATAGTTCACATACCATAAAATGCGCCCATTTCAAGTGTACACTTTGGTGGTTTTCAGTATGTTCCCAGAGTTGTATAGAGCCATTGCCACAATCTAAGTTGAGAATATTTTCATCACTACAAAAAGAAACCCCATACTCATTAACAGCCACTCTCCATTCTCCCCTCCCCCAGGCCTATGCAACCACTGATCTACTTAATGTGCACAGATTTGCCTTTACTGGACATTTCATAAAAATGGAATCTTTCAACATGTGGCCTTTTGCATCTGGCTTCTTTCAATCAGTGTGATGCTGTCAAGGTTCATCATATTGTAGCATGGAGTATATATACTTCATTCCTTTTTTAGAGAAAATTTTTTAAAATTTGTTTTTAATTATGGTAAAGTAAATATTACATAAAATTTACCTCAAACCATTTTTTTTAAGGGGGGGAGAGAGAGAGAGGAAGAAAGAGAGAAAGGGGTGGGGAGAGGCAGAGGGAGAGGGAGAGAGAGAATCTCAAGCAGACTCCATGCTCAGCAGGAGGCCCATTGTGGGGCTCAGTCCTACCACCCTGAGATCATGATCTGAGCCGAAATCAAGAGTCAGATGCTTAACCGACTGAGCCACCCACGCGCCTCAACTGTTTAACCATTTTTAAGTTTACAGTCTAGTGGCATCCATCTCCAGAACTCTTCATCTTAAAAAACTGAAACTCTAGGGGCGCCTGAGTGGCTCAGTTGGTTAAGTGCTGCCTTCGGCTCAGGTCATGATCTCAGGGTCCTGGGATCGAGTCCCACATCGGGCTCCCTACTCTGCAGGGAACCTGCTTCTCCAGCTCCCCCTGTTTGTGCGTGTGTGTGCTCTCTCTGTCAAATAAATAAGTAAAATCTTAAAGAAAAACCCCAAAAAACTCTATACCCATTAAAAGTAACTCTCCCTTCTGCCTCCCCCAGCTGTACTTCATTCCTGTTTATGGCTGAATAGTATTCCAGTATATGTCTATACTGCTTTTTAGTCCATTCATCAGCTGAAGGACATTTGGATTGTTTCCACTTCTTGGCGATTATGGATAATACTGCTGTGAACATTTGTGTGCAAGTCTTTGGTGTGGACATATGTTTTTATTCCCTGGTATTACCTAGGAATGGAATTACTGGGTCATAGGTTAACTATTTCTACTTTTTGAGGAACTGCCAGACTGTTTTCCATAGCAGCTGCACCACATTATATTCCCACCAGCTGTGTACACTGGTCCAGTTTCTCTGCATCCTTACCAATACCTGTTATTGTCTGTCTTTTGGATTATAGCCATCTTGGTGGGTGTGAGGTGCTATCTCATTGTGGCTTTAATTTGCATTTCCCTGATGGCTGGTGATGTTGAACATATTTTCATTGCTTGTTGGCCATTTGTCTATCTTATTTGGAGAATTGTCTATTCAGATCCTTTGCCCATTTTTTAAATTGAGTTATTTGGCTTTTATTATTGATTTCTTTATGTATTCTGGATACCAGAACCTTATGAATGGATGATTTGCAAATATTTTCTCAATAATATTTGAGTTAAATAATTGAGTTGAATTGAATTAAATAAATGAATATATATTGAGAGGATTAAATGTATCTAAGACATTACCTGGGCTATAGTAAGCATGTAATAAGTGCCATTTGCTTGTGTATGGAAAGCCTGTTGGGGTCCTTCCTGTCCTATTCCTCGATCTGCCCATTTCTGTCTTTATAGGACATCTGTGCCTGATAGGTGAATGGGTTGTCCTGTCTGTTCATCCCATGGTAGGGTCTCATCCCACATTAGGGTCTTGTCCAGAGTCTGGCCTACAGATGTGTTTTGGTGGCCCATTTAATAATCAGAATTTTTAAAAAATTCATTGCTAGTATTTAAAAAATCAGGAGATCAGGGGGGCCTGGGTGGTTCAATTGGTTGCACGTCCAACTCTTGATTTCAGTTCAGGTCATAATCTCAGGGTTGTGAGATTGAGCCATGCTGCGTGTGAAGCCTGCTTAAGATTCTCTCTCGGGGCGCCTGGGTGGCTCAGATGGTTAAGCGTCTGCCTTTAGCTCACGTCATGATCCCAGGGTCCTGGGATCAAGCCCCGCATCGGGCTCCTGCTCAGTGGGGGGCCTGCTTCTCCCCCTCCCTCTGCTTCTCCCCCTGCTCATGTTCTCTCTCTCTCTGTATCTCTGTGTCTTGAATGAATTAAAAAAAAAAAAAAAAATCTTAAAAAAAAAAAAAATTCTCTCTCTCCCTCTCCCTCTGCACTCCTCCCCCACCCCAATAAAGAAAGAAATCAGGAGATCTCATTTAACAACCCAGATTCCTGGCTTCTTAGAAACACAAGATTTTCATATCTGCAGAGCCATGCTCCAGTGTGGTGGCACAGGCCTGGAGCTGAGTAGAAGGGGTGTGTGCTTTTTAGATTGCCTGGGCCCTGTAGACATTTGGGCTTGTAGCCCCCATTTTGAGGGCTGTTGTCAGCCTGTATGATGGGAGAGGATCAGATGGCACTGTTATTTAGTGTTTTCATCCATTTATTCAGAGACTCTACAAACAACATATATTGTACACTCTCTTTGGATGTGAGGGCAGATACAGACGTGCCTATCTTCAAGGAGCTCACAGTCCGGAGGGCCAGGGAAGAGCGGGAGGCAGTGCCAACAGCCAGTTAAGATGCAGAGTCGTAAGGGCTTTATAAAGAGGAGCTTAGGATATGAGTGCCTCTGCCTGGGACAGGCAATAAGGGCATCCCTCAGGAGGGGACCCTGGGCTGCGCCTGGAAGGGTGACCTGGAGGTTTCCAGGCATAGAAAAAGAGAGGGCAGAGCAGACCCAGGGAGCAGCCTGAGCCGTCAGAGGTGTGAGAGCAGACCTGGCCAAAGAAGGGGGCAGCCAGTCAGCAGGAGAAGTGGGAGGAGGTAAGGCCAGGGCATGAGGGTCCTGGGTGAGTTAGGAGGAGGGGCTGTCTTGTCGGAGCTTTGAAGGCTGAGATTTTCCCAGTGGGGAAGAGGAGAGGCTTTCCCGCTAGAGGACTCAGAGTGAACAGGGACATAGGGGCGAAGGGAGGACTGGAGTGTGGAGCTCACAGGGAAGCAGCAGGGTATGAGGCTGAGCTGCAGAGACCCTTGGGCCCCAGTGCTCAGGAGCTTGGGGAGCCTGTAGTTGGAGGCAGGTGGAAGGTTTTTAAGCTGGGAGATCCTGCCAGCTTTTGAAGAGTCTGAGGAGAGGGCCTGTGACAAGTGGTCTGGGGCCATGCATCCCTCTCCTCATTCTGACTGAGGCTTCCAGAGCTGGCTGGAAGAGTGAGGGAGTGCAACCATAGGCAGAATAGACACCATCAGGAGGGAAAGTGTGGCTTTGGGGGTGCAGACGTGGTAGTGCAGAGCAGAGGCTGAGGAAGGTCTGCCTCTCAGAAGGAAAAGAGGGGGAATGGACGCTTTGGGAACATTTATTGTTTGCTGGCCACCGTTCTAGACCCTTTATTATCTCACTCCACCTTGCCAGCCGGAGGTGGGAGAGTTTCTACATTGTACAGCCCATAAAAATGAGACTCCAGAGGTCAGTAGCTGGCTCAGTAGGGGACTAATCCAATTTGATTTCAGAGACCCTGGTTTGCTGGGAAGCTGCTCTCAGACCTTAGCCCATGCCTACTTTGGTAGGAATTGTGGCTCCTGAGGAGCAGTTTATATATGTCAATTTGTCAAAAATAGAGATTTCAGCTTCCATTCTCCCCTGGATTATTTGAGTTTTGTTTTGTGTTTTTTGTTTTTTGTTGTTGTTAATTGGGTCTTTTATTTTCTTGTGCTGTGTGATTAGGCTCCTGCTGCTTTGAAGTGGCCTTGGTTGGGTGGGGAGAGAGTGGGGAGGACTTAGTTAATGTGGTGATCCTCTCTTGGCAGGAGAAGAAACAAGTTTTGCTGTTAAGAGAGAAGTTGACTTTCCCTCTTTCCATATCTCTTGTGTTGTGATGATGCCTCTCTTGTCTTGGGGCCTTCAGGAAGACTAAAATAATTTCCTTTGTCTCTAACCTACTTCCTGAGGATATTTATTTGGTGGCATACACAGGTGCTACCTAAAGATAAACCTGACTTTTTTTCTTTTAAAATTAGTGCTTGGAATTGCTAGCATTGACCTGCTTGGCCTCAGGAACCCGCCCTATCTGGCTTCGTGGCTTCGTTCTTTATCATAGATTTTTTTGGGCTGCTTAAAGCTCAGGGAGGGTCAATGGCTTGTCCTTGGTCATCTGACACAGACACTAGAGCTCTGCCTTCCCAGTTATATTGCAGTGTGGCACTTAAAAAATAGCTCTGCTTGTGGTCATTTCTAGGTGATTTTCAGGCCTTTATGCCGTAAGCACCAAAGACCCTCGTGCGTGTGCGCCTGTGTGTTTATTCAGTGTTCCTTATTCTCTGAAGTGATGATGATCCGGGGCACATTGGGAGATAGTCCTCAGAACTTATGCTCTAGAGAAAAAAAAAAGACTATATAAGAAGACCACCATTTCTTGAGCGTTTGCACAGACGAGTAGATGGGAAGATCAGGAAGGGAAGCTGGTGTTTGTCAGCACAGACCTTGTTGCCATCAGCTATCAGTGTGGCCAACAGAGGTGGACACTTTGGCTGCCAGTGACAGTTTTTCACAAATCCTGCAGGGCCTTGCTCAGCACTTTCCAACAGATGGGAATGTTGTATGGTGGCACAGTCCAGCATGGTGGCTGTGAGCCGCGTGTGGCTAATACGAGTACTCACACTGTGGCTAGTGCAACTGAGGAACTGGACATTTCCTTTTATTTAATTTTAATTACATTTCAGTAGGAAGTTCTAGACCTGTGGATCCATCTACTTCTTGGGCTAGTTTCCTCATCAGTGAACATCACAGGCCCTCAGACTCCACATCCTCAAGACCACCCTCTTCACTTCCTTACCTTCCCGGGGAATGATACCTACATTTTCCTAAGGCATGATCTTTCTTTGTTTTTTTTGTTTTTTTTAAATATTTACTTATTTATTTTAGAGAAAGAGAGAGAGTATGAGTGGGGGGAGGGGCAGAGGGAGAGAGAATCCCAAGCGGACTCCGAGCTGAGCGCGGAGCCCAATGTGGGATGTGATCCCATGACCCTGAGATCATGACCTGAGCCGAAACCAAGAGTCAGATGCTTAACCGACTGAGCCACCCAGGCACCCCAGGGCATGACCTTTGAAATGATCCTCAGTGTGTCTTCCTTCATATGAATCAGTGACCAAATCTTGTCCCTCCTGCATGTCCTCTGACCTGTGTGGTCTTCCCCATCACTTCAGCTGCTCCCTTAGGACAGGCCCCCATTAGTGCCCAGTTGGATGAGTACGGTGTTCCTTCACGGTGTCTCTGATTCCAGCCCCCCCCTCTTGAAACTATCCTCCCCTCTGTAGCCAAGAACTCTTTTTAAATTGCTAATATAGTTATTTTGCCTCCCTGTTTTAAAAGTCTTGAGTTGCCCTCCATTGGCATAAAAGCCAAATTCCTCAGCATGGCTGACAGCAGTCCTTCCTGATGGCTTTGTGTCTCTTTGTCTCTGTCAGGACTCCCAGCTTAATAAACTACTTGCAGGTCTCAGGAAAGACAGACCATGCTCTCTCGATGCTGCGTCATCTGGCTACATGTACTTTTCTGGGAAGCCTCAGTGTTGGCTTTCCCCAGCCTAAATTAGGTGACCCTTGTTTGAGGGCCTCTGACATCCTATCTATACCTTAGGATCTCATTTTCTCCCCATCTGTTGTCATTTTCTGTTTACCGGGTTATGTTTTCCACTAGACTTGATTCCTTTGAGGGCAGGAGCCTGTTATCATTCAACTCTGTGTGCAGGGGCCCAGGACCTGGCCTGGTCCCGAGTCAATGTTTGGTGCATGCAGACACAAGTGAACGAACGAATGGATGGATAAGAGGTCATTTCCCACTGCCTGCAGCAATTACCCACCCTCCTGGGGTGCTTGAAACCAGTGGCCACACAGAGTTCACAGTGGAGGAAGCCTGCCTTGAGGTTAGACAAGTTCATCTTTCAGTGGAAATTCAGTCCTCATATTTCATTTTCAGGCCACTTTGCGTAGCAAAGTAGTTTAACTCAGAGCAGATTTCTGCCGCGCTGATGGTTAATTTCATGGCCCACAGAGGGTCAGCATACTAATGCCGGGAACACGGCGACCTTAGTGCTGCTCACCGCACACGGTGAGGGCCCAGCAGCCCTGTTGTTTTAGAGAAGCAGTTTTCAAACATCCTTCAACGGGCTGATTTTGAGTTAACAGGGGTGACCTTTTCAAGAACATTTTTAAAAGCTATAACATAGATCCCTCCCAGACCGTATATTTTCCTTTCTCCACACAGTTCAAAGGGGCTGGGTTGTCTCATAGGTTTTTGCCAGCAATCTTCAGCTTGACCCTGGTTGTTTAAATCTGCCGGAGGAAATTTGAACAAACTTGTACTTTGGTAATTCTTCTGCCTCCGTGAACCTTTAACCTTAAGGTTTCTTTCAGAGCCAGGGGCTGCATTGTCACCAGTCATCCCTGCTGGGGCTTTCAAAGGGCATTGTCTAGTGCGTCTGTTTTCACTTTGCTACTGGAGTTCTTTTGAGGAAGGGTATTAATTCAGACCTGATTCTGAGACAGGACGAGGACTTTTAAACTTGCCCCAGAGCTTGGGGATGGGGAAATGAGCATAATGCAAGCCTGTGGCCGGTGCCAGTGATTGTTCTGCAAATAGGCTTCGAAGGTGAAGGGAGTGGAGGCCCTCCAGAGGTAGATTGGGTGTGGTAGCTGTCCAGGGGGTGACCCCGGCTCTGCCCAGGGCTGGCTTGACAACATGACAAAAAAGAGGTTCCTCTCTTGGATGGTCAAGCTTTGGGCCCGGAATTCCTCCTGAATGTGAACTTCCTGGAGCACCAGTTCTTAGGAACCTGGGAGGGCAGATGTGAACTTGGGGTTCACATACCATTACAAAATGCTTGCATGATATGACACTTGCTGGGGAAAGGGAAGAGGACTCGCTGAGGCAAGAGGGTAGGGACGTGGTGCTGTTCTGCTGGCCTGCCCCCAACTCCCAGTCACCTTTATCAGCTAGCCAGCCTCACCTTCAGTTCTTCATGTGTTCCCTTGAGGGAAAGTCCAAAAGACACGTGAAAATGTGAGACATCAAGTCCTAGGCCCTTGTGGGCCTCGGGGGGCTGATGTCTTGGGTGTTGCAGTGTCAGAGACCTGACTTTCCCACTCCCTGCCCAGGCAGCTCCCTGTTTGTTCTGTCATCTACTCTTGCAATAGGCTGGGGGCTGTCTGAGCACCTGGCCTGGTTCCTCGGCTTTCTTTCATTTCTTTTCCCAAGATTCTAGTGTCCTAGGGAAACTTATCTGTAAGATTAGACATTGTCGAAGGAAAGGTGTGTCATTACATCAGTTCATTCATTCAGCAAGTCCAGAGCAATCTAGAGCTAGGAGTTGGGTTTCCATTGGTGAGCAAGGAAAAAGTGGCTTCTGCTTTCAGGTAGCTGACCACCGGGGGGGGGGGGGGGGGGGGCAGGTGTTACAGAAATAAGCGGGATCACGCAGCATTAGAAATTGTGATAGTGCTGCAAAGGACAAGACACGGTGCCCAGAGAGGGACAAGTGGATATGCGGAGTCTCCTTTATTTGGAGGCTAGGGAAGGCCTTTCTAAGGAAATTAAGCTTGAACTAAAATTGGAAGGTTGAACAGGAGCCGCGGCGGCCCCTGGAGTGCTGGGAAGGAGTAGCACGTGTGAGGGTTTTGAGGTGGGAGAAAGGTCGGGACTGTGGTACAAGTGAGAGGGTCACTCTGGCTGACTGTATCAGAGCCCTTTTCCATAACAGACACCTGGTGTGGGGCTGGCATATTAGACAAATTTGTATACTGGAGTTGCATGTCAGTCTCGCTGTGGCTGGAGGATAAAGGATCTGCATGTCTTGTCATTCTGAGATGAGGACAGAGAGCAAGGCGGAGGGAGACTGCCCAGCCTTTTGGAGGTGAATGGTCTCAGTGGGGCCATCCTTAGGCCTTTACCCACCCTTAGTCCTGTCTGTTTCTGGTACTGTGCCCCTCATTTTCTTCCCATGGTAGAGGAGAGGGCTGAAGTGGAAGTAGGAGTTGGCAGATAATCCTGGCATAAAGTGAACCAGATAGTTTTCCCTGCTTTGTGCTTGTGTTTGGCCATTTCACATTGACTGCTTATGATTTACAAGCCAGATGAAGATTAAGGATACATTCCTAAAGCACTAAACCAAGCACTGGATATCAGAGATGATAAGTGAAATAGCTGAAGTCGCTGGCACCCAGCCCACCTTCTGAGACTTGGTCACAGCCCATGGAGCACACTCCCCTAAATCTTTATCTCCATCCCCTTTTCTTCTGGGGTGCCTGTTGGGTTGAAGGTAATGCATTGGGGGCAGATTTTGCCTTCTCTTTCTCTCCCAGAAGTGAGCTGAGCAGGAGATCTGACCCATCCTGGATTGTGCCTGGAACGGTACAGGGGTGGTTGCATTTTGATGATTTGTGGTTTAGAACTGGAACTGGAGACCCATTTAGAGAAGACCAGGACCTTACCCTGGAGGTTCCTGCCAAGCAGGACTGGCCTGGCCCCAGACTTGAGTGGGTGTTTTTCTGTCTTTGATTTTTCTCAAGTTCTTTAATAAGGGACAGTAGTTCATGTCCTTTAAAGCTCTCTTGAGGGGCGCCTGGGTGGCTCAGTTGGTTAAGCGACTGCCTTCGGCTCAGGTCATGATCCTGGAGTCCCAGGATCGAGTCCCACATCGGGCTCCCTGCTCGGCAGGGAGTCTGCTTCTCCCTCTGACCCTCCTCCCTCTCATGCTCTCTGTCTCTCATTCTCTGTCTCAAATAAATAAATAAAATCTTTAAAAAAAAAAAAAAGCTCTCTTGAGATGCCAATTTGGTCTTCTGGAGACATCCATGTCCCCAGGTTGGAGGAGAATGTTTGCAGGTAACTGTAACAGGTTGGGGCTCATCAGAAAGAAGAGGACCATATCACTGAACCTTGGGGGAGTCCTTTGAGAAAGAGCAACCTGGGTTCCTCCTGCCTTTTTTTCCCCCCTCTAGAATCAGATGGAATCTCTTTGCCTGGCAAATATTTCCCAGATAAAAAAGAAGTACTGTATAGTTGTTACTGTAGATTCATTAGCTGTTTTTAAGAGTTTTTACAAGTACATAATGAGAATACTTGCCACGGTAACCAATAAAGTTTCTTTTCGAGGAATGAGTATTTTCTAGGAAAGATAAGAGTCCGTTATTTTTGGTTTGATTTCTTCAGCTGAATCTTCCTCTCTTCCTCTTTATCTCAAAATCTGTCTCGGAAGGCAATCTGGGGACATTTTAGCAAGCGCCCTGGTAACAGATGTGTGTCATCCTTTTCCTGACACATCTCCAGGCCCCGAGAGGCAGCTGTACAGTTGCAAGCCGTCCACAGGGCGGTAGGTGGAACCCATCTCCACGCTGACTCCGGGACTGTTCGGTGCACAAGAGGGCAGTGTTTGCTTACGGTCCTGGATGGAGATGATCAGTGTGCAGGTTAACAGGTCAGCATAGTTAGAATGACCTCGGACTTTTTCAAGACAAAATAAACTGTAAGCCACAGCCATAATGGCTTCCCATATATGCCTTTAAGCGCCTGACCCTTCCGAGAAATAGCTGCTTGCTATCTTTTCTTTCCTTAAAAAGAAAAATATTTTTTCTTTCAGCGTTTATTTTTTATTTTTTTTTCATCAAACGAAAGTACGGTTTGCGGCCTTGTACCTACAATGGCAGAGGTTAAAGAGTGTTGCGAAAGCAAAACAACTGCTTTCTAATTAAAAACCATATGGAAGGGTTTTTGTTTGAAGCAAGGGGTCAAATGTATATTCTTCCCCTTTCACATCAGTGTAAAGATTATCTGACTTAACTTTGAAAACATCTGAAGATGTGGGCTTCAGTTATCAACCTTTCTCTGCAAGTTCATGGTTTTAACCAGAGCAAGGAATTTCCAGGAGAGAAAAAAGGTGATCTCCCTGCCTCCTGGGGGCACAATCTACTATCTGAAATAGGCCGTGTCTGCTTTTGTATAAGGATTGGCCTGTTTTCAACTCTCCCGTGCTCTTCTGTAGAGGCTTGCAGGCCAGAGAGACACATATTAGTGTGCAGCCCCCCATCCGACTAGATTGCAGCCTGTGCCAGAGTTGGGGCCTCACACCTATTCTGTTCCCCCCAACCTGGAACTGTGGGTGCCACGTCTGTGCCGCACATTAACACCCCAACGAGCTTAGCACATTGCAACAGCAGCAGCCAGAGCAGCGCCCCGAGGAAATGCCAGAGACCCTGGAGGGCGGGACGGTGAGGTGGAAGGATCCGTGCATTCCGGCGGCAGGGCCCCTTCACCTCTCTGAGCCTGCCGGGCGCACCTGGAATGCAGGTGATTATCTTGCTCGGGGTGGTTGTGTCAGAGAAATGGCTGTAAAGCTTGTGACACGTAGTAGTAGGGAGCGGTTATTGTGATGTCGATCCCTCTGGCCCTGACCCCATTATAAGCCTGTGGGCGTGGGGGGTTGTTGGACATGAAGCTAGGGCACAGGCACCGATGGGTGTCCTCTTATTTGATTCACTAAGCGTGTCTGTTGTTCAGCCCCTCTGAGCATCTGCAACGAGGCAAAATGAAATCTAGGTTGGGGGGGGGTTGCCGCGCTGCTGCCTCGATCCTCTGATAGCCATCGAGAAAAGCTGGGTTCCCAAGCTTAGCCCTATATGAAATCAGATGTCTTCTTCTAATCTCTTCTAATCGCAACATAAATCTTCCAAAGTGAGTGTGTCCATAAGATAGATGCCGCATACACTGTGGAATATATTAGTATTTGTGACATCCTCACGGTCTTTAATTGATCAGTAGGATTTCATACAGAATTTGAATTTGACAGCACCGAGGGAGGAGAACCATGGGTGGCCTTCTCGTTTGCTTCCCCATGAAGCTCCTGTCCTGGCTTTTATTAGAAGGGTCTGGGTAGGAAAAGAAGGTTTTGGAGCTGCGGGCTTTCAAAAGACGCTCACGCCATGTTTTTCCAGGAACATAATTTCTGAAAAATGCTGGGGCCCTCAATTTCCAAAGCAGCCTAGTTTGTAAGGGGAATGAAAAGTTGTTTCTGTGTGTGGATTCTGGGTTGTTTTGCATCTTCACTCCCTAAGGCAGGGTTGGCAAGCGGGGAATGGGGCAGATGTTCCTTGGTAGTAATTTCCAGTCAGATTCCTGAATGCCTTGTATACTCTGGGTCGCCGTCAGCTCATAATGGAGCAAAATTGAGTGAGAATTCCTGCAATGAAAGACGTGAACGGCACACCAGCGAGATATGATGGTAGAGATAGAGTGCATTCTGTGAGAAAATATTTCCAGTGCTATCTGTAAAATTCAGATTGAATAACCATTCTGAAGTGCTCCCTTTTAAAAGAGTTTCCTTCCACAAGCATTGCAGACTGAGTAAACACCAATAATTTTTATTTCCCTTCTCCTTATCGTTCCCCCTACTGAAATGTTCCTGCACAGCCTATCTGGTCTTTTCAAGTGAGCATCAAATGATTAGTGTCAGCTTCCAATTTGAATTATGATCCGCATTTCAAAACACAAACTGCTTCGTGTTTGCATTTGGAGGTAATTATCAATATTTACCAATACCGTGGAAGAGTTGGAAGCGGAGGAAGTGCTGCTGAAAACGGAGTCCCCCGACGGAGATAGCACCGGGGGTTGTTCGTGCCCACTTGTGGATGATGGCAGACGGGCTCAGAGGTCTTTCTCGCTCCAGCCTGGTCCACAGTGTCTCAGATGGATGAGGGGGGCCGTGCGCACCCAGCTGCATAGCAGTCTTTTGGGGTTGGGAACTCTGAAGAGGCTGGGAAAGCTGTTCCTGCCTCCTGTAGGAAATGCTTGCCGTGGCCTCTGCTCTCAGAGGCGGTCCCCTCTCTGTTTCCTCAGGGTCTGCCCACGGGCCTGGTGGGAGTGCCCTCTGGTGAGAAGGGCCAGAGAAACTGAGGGCTGCTTTGAGACCTTTGTGGCCTGAGCCCCCCACCCCCCAGCAGCCTAGAAAGCAGATGAACATGAATAAAATGTGCTGACATCCCACATAAAATACAATTTATGCACACTTTTATCTGCATTGAATCCTTAGTGTACTGGTGGCATCTTCTATCTTAGCAGACATTTAATTCAACTTTGAGTAATTCCAGTTTTTACCATTTTCTTTTTGTATTTTGGAGCTGGTAAACATTTTTAAGTTTGCAAACACTGTAAACTTTGGTGCTTTGCTTGTCATGCCTGATTAATAGCTGCCTTTGGGAAACCAGAAGGAGGCTTCAGACTTTGTCTCACAGAACTTCCCAGAGTGAAGAGGCTGCGATGCAAAGGCCTGGGCTCCAGACTCAGACAGGCAAGATTTAAATTGGAAGTTTGGCCGCCCTACTAGCTTATTGTGTGACTGTGACTTATTTTGCTTTTCTGAACCTTAGTTTCTTTGCCCATTTGAAAAGAATAATGCCTACCTCTGGGGTTTGCTGTCGGGCTTAGCAGTAGTAACTGTGATGCAGTTAGCCTCCTTCTGGGTGTGTGGTAGAGATGCGGTGCATGGAAGCCGCGCTCGCTTGCTCGCTCGCTCGCTGCCACTGTGGCCTGCGGACCAGCGCTGCGAGGTTTGGCACGGGAATTCCTCCACTTCTGAGGTCGCTGGGGAGAGCCAAACGCCGTCTTCCCTCAGCATTGCAGACAGCAGGAAAGAGCACTGGAATTATGCAAGAGCTATGTTTCAAAGAAGGAAATGAAATTCTTGAATTTTTTAAGGCAAAAAGAGGAGGGAAAAAAATAGATTCATTGTTTTACTTGGCTATTCAACAGGATGCAGGACAAAGCTGGCCTCTCTCCTGTCTAATGTCATCATCGGCATTCTTTCTTTCTCTTTTTCTTTCTTTTTCTTCTCCCCCCCCTCCTTCCCCCCCTCCTCCCCCATCCCCTTCCTCCTCCCCTCTCCTCCCCTTCCTACTCCCCTCCTCCCCCTTCCCTCCTTCTCCTCCTCTTCCCCCTCCTCTCTCAACCTTTACTGCAACAAAACCCCCTTTTCTCCAAGTCATTCTGAGGTTCCAAGCCTGGGATTAAATCTCATGCTGTGGAGATGCTCTATTGCTAGGAATATTTCCTCTTTTGTGGTCTTTGGTCTCAAATTCTTCAACGTTTCCTGTTTTGTTTTGTTTTTTTTTTTTTCAAAGAAAGGTGCCAGGTGCCGGCCCCATGGCTAGTTTCAGGGTTCATGAGGAGTGCTGTAAAGGGGGGCAAGCAGGAGCTCTTGGCAGTGTGCTTGCACGGCCCCACTGTTGTGCAGCCAGGGCCGTAGGTGATGGGGCAACATAGTGAGCAAGGTTTGAAGGAAGATGGGCATGGGTGGAAAGCGGGACTGACCTCTGGGTGAAGCTGGACTGATGTCAGGCCAGGTGGAGGCTGGCAGACACCCGGGGAAGCTCTTTGGGAGGGCTGATAAAATTCAACAGCTACTCTCCATTTAATGAGTACCAGTAATGTAGACTCTGCCATCCCGACATAGTGCAGGCTTTGGGAAGCCCAAGGAAAAGACATGGTTCCTGCTTTGGGGGATCTCAGTGCTGGGAGGAGCTTGCTGAGCTTCTCTTCACAACTTGGGAAAACGTGGGTTCAGTGGTGAGTCCCTGAAGTGGTGAGTCCCTGAAGAGGCACGTGGTTACTCCTCTGGCACCAGTGATGTGCTCACTGGCCTGGATTTGCACCGTGTCCTTCTTTCCTTAACAGTGGCTTGTGACACCTGTAGCTATGCTTATTTATAAGGAGTAGTGGAAGGAGCTGGGCTCAGCGTGCTGGCCTGGGCTTAAACCCCAGCTCTGCGGTTAGCTTGTGATGATGCATTGTTCTGAACCTCCATTTTCTCATCTTCAGAATGGGGAGAATCACCTTGCAGGTTTTTTGAGAATCCAGTGACATCAGCTACGTATAGTGCTTACCTTTGAGCCTGCAACCTATAAAGTACTCAACAAATGGTGTTAGCTATGTGATCGTAACTATGATTTGATTTTTTAATCTTTAAAAGACTGTTCACATAAAAGTAAACCATTTGTCAGAAGTCTCACTTATTTTTGGTTGGGAAGGCAGGCTAGATGGATGGCGTCTGATACCCTAGATAGTATATGATTTTTGTCTTGTTTTTAAATCGATGAGGATGTAGTTGGGGAGAAACTATTAACACACTTGAAGTCATCAGAGTATCAGTACTTAGCTACGTTGATGTGGCTGTAATGTTGTGAGTGCAGTTGGAGTTGAGAGGAGGAAGGCCCTCGATGGGGAAAGATGGGACGGAAACCAGAAGAGAAACATGGATGGTTTATTAGAAAGCAGCGTGTTTTGTCTACCAGGAGAGATTAGTCTGCAGGAAGCCTTGGCTTGTTTTGTGTTCAGAAGCGGATAGGTGCCAATCACTGCTGAATGCAGATGTGCCCCCAAATATGTGATTTAGCTTTCCTTGAAATAATTTGTGTGTCAGTATTAAGAGAAAAAAAAAACAACAACAACAAAATAGAATAGCACAGCATGAGTGCAAACATGATATAATTTTTAAAACTTGAGGTTTGGAGGCTGGGAAACTGAATTTGAATCCTGGCTTCTGCATTTCTTAGCTGTCTCATCTTGGGCAGATTACTTCACTTCTCCGGGCCTTGACTTCCTGCTCTGCAGAATAGGAAAGAACCATTTTAAGGATTAGAAGAAATATATCTGGTACCTGATAAGCTTTTAATAAACATGGTTATTGTTATCATTGTTACTTTTCCTACTGATACTAAAGGCTCCTAGTCCCTTGTGACTCTACGTTGCCAACTATAAATGTGAGCTTCCCTGAAATGCTATAGTTTTTTCTGTAGTATAAATGAACATACTAGAGTGTTGATTCAGTGTTGCGGAGAGGTTTGTAAAGGAATTTATATGACCAAATTTTGGAAGGCTCTTTTTTGTTAACTCCTTCTTCTAAAACTGGGACCAAAAAAAAAAAAAGAAAAAAAAAGCTCTTACTAGCTTAATATTTTTAGAACCTGAGCTAGACCTATGTGGATGCCTGGGGACAAATTCAGAAAACCTTAATTTTTCTAAAGACTTGTTGAGGGTGCCCTCCTTTCAATTGAGGAAACAATTTTTCCTTCTGAATTTACTGTTTATTTTTTGGGCATGCACATTTCCAAATATATCAAATATAAGTGATACATTTTTTAAGTTTATAAACTAACAATAAAACATTAGACCTTTGCAGGGAATTTAAAAAGGTCTTGTTGACTTTCAGTTTCCCTCAGATATGCATGACTCTGAAATTTCTGGAAGTTTCGCATCTCTAGCTAAGCCAGAAAACACTCCGTTTAGGGTGGTAAAGAACTCCCTATCAAGCCAAATCTTACTACATCAAACTTGAAAGAACCTCCCAAATTCTTTGATTTTGTGTTTTGCTGTAACACAGATTGCTTAAACTAAGTGGGAAATTGGCTGTGAATTTTTAAAAATATGGAGATACTCATTTTTGTCAAATTTGTCTTAGAGGAGCAGGCTCAAGTTTGTTTTTATAAATGGGAAAATTGATTTGCAAAGAGATGAATGAAGAGTAACAGATAGGAGATGACATGTGGCCCATTTAGAGTTTGATTGGAGAAATCACAGCCGTAAAAAAATGGGTTGACTTTCTTTATGTAAATGATAGGCCGTCTGGTTCTCAAAAACATGCTTATTGACACAAACACACTGGACTTCAAGGTGAATTTCAGACTATTGGATTAGTTTATCTGCATATTGGTACATGTGTAGAACTCATGGCAAAATAATATACCGTAATAAATACATGTACAGCAAATAAAACGGGAGTTCAGAATCACAAGTTATATAGTAAAAATGTGTGGACTAAGTCATGTTCAGTGAAGGTTTTATTATTTTGGAACGAGGTCTTTTCATTTGTCTTAAAGGAATGTCTCTTTTGGGCAGATTTGAAATATGAAAACCATCTTATTTTCCTGTAAGCGAAACATTCAAATACCATGTTTTCCCACAAACTCTTTCAGCATGTAAAGTGAAAATGGAAGTAATTTTGATAGGTAACTTGTATTTTGGGGGCTGAGGAGGAGCACTAGAAAATTTAGCTTCTGAAGATCAGTCCTTTATAAGAAGGCAGTAGCATCCAGACAGATTATCATGTGAATATTTGCTAAGCCATAACCAGATTTTGTTGTTGTATTCAGACTCAAACTTAGTTTAAAAGTGGAATTTCTAAATGAAACTTTTTAAAGGTAGGTTCATTTTGGGGTAGGCAAATTGGTAGAAATAGTACATAAACTCCAAGGACAAAATGGCACTTTGTTTTTTCCTGTTAAACTCCTTTACTTGTTGACATTGCAAAATTCATAGTGAATCTTTACAGTGGGACTTTTGTGATTCCAGAAGCCCAGAACCCTAAATGAATTCAGATGGACTTACTATTCTTTTCCTGTAACGTCTCTCGGAACCTATTTGCTTTACCACAGGCCAAAAACTGCCTTCACTGTTCGTACTTCCTTATTCAGTTAAATCTCCAAATCCCTGTTATTATTATTGTAATTGTTATTTTATTGTAATAATTATTGTTACTGTTATTGAACAAGCTCTGGATGTTTGGTTTGAAAAGATTCCACCGAGCATTTTGATTATGGTGATTAGTGTGTGGCGTCAAGCCGAGTAGTGAAGTGATGGCAGGGATTTTATATATATTTCTGGGACATTTTCACCGTCGATACCAGGGAGTAAGATTTTTGTTTTTACAAGCCAGAAGGGTTGCTGTGAATTCTAACATTTGGGAATCACAGCTTTAATTCCGACTTATTCTGGTGAAATAAAAACAAACCCTTGATACTGTTTTAATCTCTTGAATGAATGAGACCTATTTCTGATTCCAAGTTTACTGAAGCAGTCTCTCCGTTTCCCCAAGTGCCACTTCCCAAGGTGGACAAAACATGTTCTGTGCACGAGAAATGTGAGATGCTGGCTGCTTGGGGGAGGAAGGGGGAGAGGAAGCTGTTTGCAAAACTACTTAAAATAAATTTGAGGGGTCAAACATGGAACACAGTTGCAAAAGAGAAAGGAAAAAAATGCCTTAGGTCAATTCAGCTAAAATAGCGTAGGCATTCACATTGGCTGGAGGGTTGTGTATTTTTTGCTAATCAGATACAATCGGTACAGATAATATTTGAGTATCTGAGACTAGATCTCCTAGCCTCTGTATCAGGGAAATTAACCTAAAGGGGCATGTTTTAAAGGGTTGATTTGGGAGAGCAGATACCATTTGGAAGAGAGACGCAAGCTGTGTTTACCTTGTCCGAAGAGCGCGCAGACTTGAGTCTCGCTCCCTGACTTGGAGCTGTCTGTCAGAGGCAGCCCTGCCTTGGGCTGAGGTAGACGGGCTTGCGTTAGCACTTCATTTAAAAGCGATCGGTACTTTTAAATTAAACATGCAAAGTTATCTTGGTGAGGCATTGAATAGGAGGTTGTTGGATTATTGAATTTGGCCCACAATTTAGCCAGTTCAGCAGGGATTTTGGGGTCTGAAGCAATTAATATGCGAGTACATTTGAGTCAGCAAGGTAAGAGATTACCGTCTTATCAGGGTAAGAAAAATTTCTCTTCCCAAGATCCATACTTTTTAGGCAGTAGATAAAACGCATTGTTTGAGGTTCATGTTTGAGAGTGACCACCTCAAACTGTCAGATTTTAACCACCAAACCACACAAGAGGGAATAATTGCATTATGCTTAGCATAGAGGAGACCCCAGTTTCCTTTTCTCATGTTCTCATGTACTTTCTTTCTTTCTTTCTTTTTCTCATATAGATTGGAAGAAAACTTAATTTTCTTTGTTGAAAAAATCATTCGTTGAACTGATCAAAGCACATGAAATTGTTTTTGTCCTGTCAGGTTGAATACTTAAAAAGACAAAACTGAAAAGGATTTCAATGTGTGGCTAAACCCTTGTCTGTCCTATAAATCCGGACATGCTCCAGCCAAATTGCTGTGTGCTTTCCTGACCATAAGGACCTGACTCGGGGTAACAGCTATTTCTTTGATAAACGCCTTCTCCTTCTACAGAGCTAGAACCCTTACACCTGTTCTTTCCCACCTAGCAGGCTTTGCACACAGTGCCTGTGCAATCTTAGGGTGGGGGTGGGGGGCTAACACTATTTGCTTGTCTTTAAAATGGGGAAAGTAAGACCTTAAAGGATTGCGAGGCTGGCACGAAAAGACGCATGTGAGGAGCTGACGCAGTGAGTGGCAAGCCTGCGGCGCCAGCTCTGGAGATGCCTCTTCTTGCACTGTACTCAGTGGGGGACACCAAGCCCTGCATGAAAGGGGCACGGCAGGCCTGTGATAGAAGCAGGAGCACTGGGTCCAGGAGCTGGCAGGCACAGGGAGCTATGGGTAACCGAGGCTTAGAAATTGTTGCCTTGGGGCACCTGGGTGGCTCAGTCGTTTGTTGCCTTATTCCAGAAGATGGGGACACCTGGATGGAGCAGGAAAGTTTAGCCTTTGAAAAGCACATGTGACGTAAAAATGAAAAATACCAAAAGAGTGGCTCATGGAGTGGTGAAGTCCTTTATTTCCATATTTTCTATGGAGACCCTTTCCTTCTGGAAGCTTTGATTTGACTATCTGCCTTACTTCAGGAATTTGGGGACCTCAGCAATTTGAGGGCAGATTATTCAGTCCTGGGTAGCAGGCAGCCCTGCCAGGCCTGAGCTTCCCTTCAGAGGATAGCCTTGAGTGGCTGAGGGGCACTTCAGGACATGGCCCTGGAACGCATGGCCCACTGACCATGTCCTTTGGGCAGGTGACATGGGAACCTAGCCTGGGCGTGAGTAGGTGTGGCCTGGCTCCCTGGTAAAGGGCCTTCAGGGTTTCCTATGAGGCCCTGCCTCTTCCATCCAATGTAACTGCCTTTCTATTTCAGATGAAGGATAAAATACTTTGGAGAATAACTTTCATTGTTTCCATTCCCAAATCCTTTTCTGTGTGTGGAGAGCATTCTGAGTTTGTCTGTTTGTTTACTGTCCTCCCATCAAGACCCATAGCCTGTGCCGACATTCTTCTGAGCAGATCACATGCGCTTGGCAAACGGGTGGGTCTTCTGAGCACTTTTTTGTGTTTTCAGCCATGGTCCTTAGTTCTCAAGGGATATTGCCAGCCTCCATCCTGATTCCAGATTTAGAAGGAAAAAAAAAAAAAGGCACAAAACAAAACAAAAAAGAAGCCTTGATATAAAATGGAAGTGGAACTTGGCAGCGGCTAGTGGAGATTGTGATAAGGAGTTTTGAAGTGTCTCTCCTTTGAACAGTCTTTCTTGTTGGAGAAGTACTTCTCTCCCAGCGTGTCTGACCCTTGCAGATGCCCCAGCTGGGCTGATACAGGCAGGCTCTTCCTCACTCCGAGGCTGGGTATCTGTAATTTCAGAAAAGTCCTGAGGAATAAGAAATAAAACAGGAACAATGCAGGGTTAATATTGTTAAATTCTTTTTTGTTTGTTTGTTTTTCTTAATGGGAGAAAGTGCTAAGACTAAGTTTATGGATGGCAGCTAAGGATAGTAAAGCTCTGTGCTTGAGTACCTGTTACTCTACATTATCTCATTTAATCCCAACAAGAATTCTAGGAGGAAAGTTGGTTTGTTTGCTTTTTAAATAAATGAGTAACTGCCCAAAACTATACAGTAAGAAAGTGACTGATTCAGGATTTTTTTCAAGAAGTATTTTTATGTTTTTGATTAGGTAATACATGCACAGGGTAGAAAATTCAAACAGTACTAAGAGATATACAGTGAAGAGTATCTCTTTCTCCTGTCTCTGTGCCCAGTCTCTAGTTCTCCTCTCCCACAACATATCAATTTTCATTTATGAATATATTCTGGAGATGGGTTTATAGCAGTGTGTAATAGCTTTACTTTATTCTTTTTGATGGCAGCATACTGCCTCACCCCTTCAGGATGAGCCTGGGTTATTTCAAGCAGTGCTGAATGGACTTGGCTATTTTCTTTCACATTTGTGTGCACAGACTATGAGATGGATTCCCAGAGACAGAGCCCTGCCTGGAACCTAGGTTTCCTTACTGCCAGGCCTGTGCAGACACCGTTGACCACTCTCTTCTCAGTTGGGTTTAGTGTTGTTGACACCGTTTAACACCAGCCCTGCTGCCATCAGAGATGTGGCGACAGTTTCTGCTTTGGCGCTTGGCCTGCCTCCAGCCAGCCACTGAGAGGGCAGTGGTCTTGAGGAGGTACCATTGCCAGAGAGAAGGAGCAGCGAGAGGACTTCGTAAAAATTTACCCTCTGTTTTGTGCTCTGTAATCTTGTCCTTTGGAATCTCACTGGCCCAGGCTTGAATTCTAGTTCTGTTTTATTTATCTAGCTGACTGACCTTCGGCAACTTATTTAACCCTTCAGGTTTATAAGTAAAATTGGTGCTCCTTATGCCTACCTGAGAGTTGTTATGAGAAAATAAATAAATACTCCTGCTAGTAGGGAGTGGTTAACGTTGTTGAGTTCTGACCGTGTCAGGCACTGTTGTAAATCCTTTCACCTGTGTTGTCTCATCTAATCCTGATAAGCCCCAGTAAATTAGACACCGTTCCAATCCTTTTGTTAAGAGACTGAAGGTAGATTCCTTTCTGAGTGCCATTCATGTAACAGTGACAGAGTAGACATTTGATGCCCAGTGTTTGCTCCAGAGCCAACGATCCCCACCAGTAGGCTATGTGGGCCTTCCATAAATGGGGCCAGAGTTGATTGTTCAGATTATGGTTCTCTACTCATTGCATTGTGCTTCTAGTGAAGCTTAAGCTCTTTTCTTACACTTTCATGCCAGAGACGATCATTTCTTCTCAAAACTCTTGGAGTTTTGCTTCTTACCATGCTTATTAGGAATGTGACCTGGAACAAGATACATCATCTCTTTGCACCTCATATTCCATGTCTGTAAAATCTTCTCATGTCATGGTGAGGACTGATGCGTGCATAGCAGCCCAGACAGTGCCTGGCACGTGGTGGGTCCTTGGTTAATAATGGGTTGGTTCCTTTTTTTTTTCTTCATTTGGCTGATTCATAGGCTACCAGAGAGAAATGTGAGGGTTCCTCAGATGTTCATAGAATGACCTGCCATCGAGCTGCTTTCTGTTCAGTGTCCGTGTGGGAAGTGATTGTATGGAGTAGTAACTTCAGGAGTGGGGTGCTGTTGGGATTCTGAGGCTGAAGTGTGCCCAGCTGTGAAGACATGCCTTTTGCAGTGCCTGAGAGGAGGCTGTGGACCGCTGGTGGGGGCAGCTGTGCAGAGCGCTGGGCTTGTCTCTGTAGCTCAGCACCCCTTTATCGCCCGGGGAGATGGAAGGCTAAGTGCCGAGGCAGTGCTGCATGAAAAAGGTGTATTTGATGGGTCTGGCCTTCCAAACACCCTCGTCCCACCAACAACTACTTTCATGTTTTCTTGTATTTTCTTGCAAGCTTTTTTTTTAATGTTGATAAACTATACGTAACATAAAATTTACTTTCTAAACCATTTTTAAAAAAGATTTTATTTATTGTCAGAGAGAGAGAGGACAAGCAGGGCTGATGTGGGGCTCAGTCCCAGAACCCTGGGATCATGACCTGAGCCGAAGGTAGACGCTTAACGGACTGAGCCACCCAAGCGTCCCTCTAAACCATTTTTAAGTGTGCAGTTCATTGGCATTAAGTACGCTCACATTGTTGTGCGACCATCCCCACCATCTGTCTCCCAGAACTTCTTCGTCTTCCCAAACTGAAACTCTGTCCCTGTTAAGCACTAAGCTCCCATTTCCCTCTCTCCCAGCCTCTGGCACCCACCATCCTACTCTCTGTCTCTGTGAATTTAATTACTCTAGAGACCTCATGTAAAGTGGAATAATACAGTATTGGTCTTTGTGTGACTGGCTTATTGCACTGAGCACAGTGTCCTTAAGGTTCATCTACATTGTAGCCTGTCAGAGTTTTATTCCTTTTTAAGGCTGAATAATATTCCTATTCTTCCAAGTTTTTAAAGCATAGGTTAAATATATAAACATACATATATACTTGCCAGTGTATTTATTTATAACAGTCATGTTTTGTATTTTGCTTTGACTTACAACATTTTAATTTCTATGTAATTACTTCATTTTTGTGAATATTGTTAGTGACAACAGACTGTTTTGATTCTCCTTAAAATGAAGGGCATCTGCTTTTCCTCATCTCTTACAGAATTAGTTATGTTAATTAAGCTCCGTATTTCTAAAATTAACAACATTTCTTAGGGGTACCAAGAAGTTTGTGGTCTGCTCTGTCTTATTTTCCTTTTGAGATTCCTGGTTGCATTGTAAACTCTTCAGAATGGGTTAGCAGCAATGGCTGTGTTTTGTGCCTTACCTAGACCTGGTAAGAAATACCGGTCCCCCATACCTTGCTTGTAACTCCAAAACTCAAAAAACTCTAAACATTGAAAGTATTTTGGGGGGGGGGGGGTTGGCTGCATGCCTCATCTGACCTAACTGAGGCTACTTATGGCTTCTATTTTTCCCATCGAGTGTGAATATTTAAATGTTTGGTTATAGAGAATGGTCCCATCCCTGTTAGGTCCAATCCCCATATATACATAATATATGGTTTATTCTTGTATGCACTGAATTTTTAGGGGTAATATATTTAAGTATTTCATATGTAAATTTTTAGTTAATGATATGGACATCTTTTATGACATTAATGTATAGACCATTCCATATCATATTTTAAAAAAAACTTTTTATAATAGCTTTATTGAGATATAATTCATGTATTATACAATTCAGCCATTTAAAGTGTCAGTTCAATGGCTTTTAGTATTCACAGAATTGAGTAATCATCAGCACAATCAATTTTAGAGCATTTTCATCACTCTCAAAAGAAACACCATACCCACAAGCAGTCACTGCCCATTTCCTGCTTCTCCCTGCCTTAGGCAACCACTAATCTACTTTTTGTGTCCATAGGTGTACCTATTCTAGACATTTCCTATAAATGGAATCATATCAGTATATGGCCTTTTGTATCTCTTTTCACTTATATTGTGAATAAGGTTCAGCCATGTTGTGGTATGAATCTATACTTCATTCCTTTTTATGGTCAAGTAATATTCCATTGTGTGGATAGATCACATTTTGTTTATTCATCAGTTGATGGACATTTGGCTTGTCTTTACTTTTTGGCTATTACAAATACTGCTATGAACATTCATGTACACGTCTTTGTATGGGCATATCTTTTGGGTGTATACATGCCTAGGAATAGAATTACTGGGTCATAGTGTAACTATGTTTACTTTTTGAGGAGCTACCAGACTATTTCCCACAGCAGCTGCACCATTTTACATTCCCACCAGTAATGCGTGAGGGTAGTAATTTCTCCTCATCCTCACCAACACTTGTTATTGCCTGTCTTTTTTGATTATACCTATTCTGATGGATGTAAAGTGGTAGCTCATTGTGGTTTTGATTTGCATTTCCCTGACGGCTAGTGATGTTGAGCATCTTTTCAGGCGGCCATTAATATATCTTGTTTGGAGAAATGTCTATTTAGCTCTCTGCTCATTTTAAGAAATTTTATTTATCTATTAGAGACAGAGTGCATGGTGGGGAGGGGCAGAGGGAGAGGAAGAGAGAGTCCCAAGCAGACTCCATGCTGAGTGTGGAGCCTGACTTGGGGCTTGATCCCACAACCCTGAGATCACGACCCGGGATGAAACCAAGAGTCGGACGCTCAACTGACTGTGCCACCCAGATGCCCCTTTGCTCATTTTTAAATTGGGTAGTTTGTTTTTTTAGTGTTGAGTTGTAAGTGTTTTTAATATATTCTAAATAATTACATATATTATTTGCAAATATTTTCTCCCATTCTGTGGGTTGTCTTTCCACCTTCTTCATAGTGGCCTTTGAAGCACAGAAGTTTTTAATTTTGATGAAGTCCAATTTCTTTTTTCTTTTTTCTTTTTTTATTTTTTGTGCTAAGAAACTACTGCTTAATTTGAGGTATGCTTATATTTTAAGCATAGCTTATAATTTTAGTTCTGACATGTAAGTCTTTGATCTATTTTGGGTTAATTTTTGTATGCGTTGTGGGGTAAGGGTCCAGCTTCATTGTTTTGCATGCGGATGTCCAGTTGTCCCAGTAACATTTGTTGAAAACACTATTCTTTGCCCCATAGAATGTGTTGGCACTGTTGTCAAGAGCCAGTTGACTGTAAATTGAGACTTCCGTGCACTCTCACTTCTGTTTCACTGCTCTGCCTATCTCTCCTTATTCTGAACTACTTTTTAAAAAGTTCTGAATTCTGGGGACGCCTGGGTAGCTCAGTCGTTAAGTGTCTGCCTTCAGCTTGGATCATGATCCCAGGCTCCTGGGTTTGAGTGCCGCATTAGGCTCCCTGCTCAGTAGGAAGCCTGCTTCTCCCTCTCCCACTCCCCCTGCTTGTGTTCCCTCTCTCACTGTCTCTCTCTCTGTCAAATAAATAAATAAAAATAAAATTCTGAATTCTGAAACACATTTGCCCCCAGAATTTTGGAGACTGTATAATAATAAATTGCTGTTGCCCCATGGGGGGAGCCCTGTTTTTCCAGCTTCTCAGACATTACTATATTTACCCTCCTTACCTTTCTTACCATGTGATCTCCATAGCACACCTGAGAACAGCCTGGGAACAGAGCTGAGGCTCATCATACATTTTCTGACATCCACACTATCACTGTTTCAGCATGATAATGCCATACTTTTAGAATCCCAACCTTGAACATGGATATAAGATGTTGTAGGCACCAGCTGGAAGGTTGAAGCCCTCAACAAGTCCCCTATCTTTGAACACCCCATGATATAGGTGTGGGCACGCAGGGACCATATTTGAGCTTGGTAACCCTGACCACCCCCAGCCCCATCCATGCTTAATTGGTCCAGAGATAGATACTTTCACCAAGCTGGAATAAAAAGATGTTCTCCCCTGTGAATTTGTTTTATTTATTTATTTATTTATTTATTTATTTATTTATTTATTTATTTGAGAGAGAGAGAGAGCAGAAAGCAGAAGCTGGGAGTGGGGGAGAGGGGCAGAGGGAGAGGAAGAAGCAGACTTCCCACTGAACAGGGAGTCCACTGCAGGGCGTGATCTCAGGGTGTGAGCCACCCAGGCGCCCCTCCCCTGTGAATTTGAAACATGGGAAGAAGAGGCAGAGCAACTAGGAGTCCTGGGAAATGGGCATTTTGGTAGAAATAGTTTGCTAGACCAGAGAGAAGGCTGCTGAGGTCCCCAGAGCTCTTCTGCTTCTGGGCTTCCCCAGAAGTACCCAGGATCCTTCTCATAAATCCTCCTCTTTGCTTAAAATTAGTCTGTTTCTGTTACTCATGAGGAAAAAAAATCAGTAGTACTTTAGTGAATGGGCCATGCAGTGAAGAGTGATGCCATTTTCTTCCCACACAAGTATGCATTTAGCTCCTGCTGAGAGCAGGACATTCTAATGCTTAGGCACTGAGGATGCCCTGGCAGATAAAGGATAGCCTGCCCTTTATCTCACACTGAGTTGGGGATAGGGGATAGACATGTAAAACAAATGTGCTAAGTATCACATAGATGTGCCTTAATCAAGAACCAAAAAAAGTACTATTGGGGTTCACAGGTAGGAGAGTCAGGGAAGGCTTTCCAGAGGAGATGACATTGGTGAGCTGGAGTCTGCCTGGTGGCAAATGAGAGACTGCAAGTTCCAGAAGCAGGGCGCACTGTCTGTGTAGGGGTTCAGGAGCAGGAAGGATGAGGTGGGTTGGGGGCCTCAGAGATTTCTGTGATTGAGGCACAGGTGTGAGCAAACAGTGTGGAGCTGTTGAAGCAGGTTGGAAATGGATTATTAAGGTTCTTGTATCTTGGGCCAAGACATCTAGACTTAGGTCTGGAGGCAGCAAGACCTCTTGGGGGGTTTTAAGCAAGGAGGGGAAAGGTCTGTGGTTTACAAAACTCACAGTGGGTGCAGGTGGGGTGGAAGGGAGAGAGGCCGGGAGACCATTTTGGAGGCAGGGCTGTAGATCAGGGCAGTGGGGCAGGGATGGAAGGGAAGGGAAGAGGAAACACAGGTTAGGAAGTGGACTGGTTGAGGGACAGTGCAGTTTGAAGAAGGGGAGGGGAGGAGGAAGGGTGCTTAGGACCGAATGGGTGTGAGGTGGGAGGGGTAAGAATTCTGCTGCAGGATGATGAGGCCTGACTGGCAGGCGGGGCTGGGGGCGCAGGCCACGGCAGCCTCCGGCCCCTCTTTTGTGGGGTAGATGAAAGGGCCTCCATTTGACTTTGTTTTATGCCTATCAGGTGCAGCTTTGGGATTCCTGGCTAGCTGCCATGTGGCCCCCAGGCAATAGTTTGGCGGCCTTGGTATTGTTGACCCTTTGTACTGGATGGTGAAAGTATCTGCCTTGCAGACCAGGCCCTGGAATCAGGTATTTGGAATGCATAGCTAATGCATTCCACTCCGGACCTTTGGTATTATTATTCCACAGTATCACATCTAATTGACTATTTCCAAGCATCCTTGTACACTTTGACTATACAAGCAAGGAAGGTTGCCAGCAGCCCCTCTTTGCTCAGGCTGTCTCATCTGCCAAGTTTGCTGGTACCACCCCTCTTCACAGGCTGCTGCTCTGTTCCTCCAAGCCCTCATCCATCCCTCAGCCTCCCCCACCTGTTGTCCTTCTGGCCCTCCTCACCTGGGGGTTGGATGTGGGGCTATTGTGTGCAAAGGACTGCCTCAGCCCTAGGACTGCCCATGATCTCCCCATGTGTGGGTCTGTGTGGAGCTGGACAGTGCATGGGGTGAGGCCCACAGGCACTGATGGAGCCCAGGCCTAGTGCTCAATGCCTTGGCATGGGGGTGGTGATGAGCAGTGCTCCCAAAGTTGGGATACCCCCACCACAATGGGGCCCGCAATGGTATTAGGGGCTGCCGAGATCAGGTGACACTGAATCACCTGGTAAATGGGTCCTTCCCTTCTTAGCTCTCTTGCCATCCCTCTAATGACGATGTCAGGGAGAGAGGACCATAGTGCGGTCTCTGTGAGCACCGCGCATCTCCTTCCCTGACCAGGAGTTAGTGGCTCACAGAAGGCAAAAGCATAGCAGCATCACTGAATATATTTTTTTCTAGTTACCTTCTAATTTTGGCATGCCATTGTTTTCCATTTCTGGCAGCCATGTAAAGACATATATAAACCCTTTTTTGAGGTTTTTTTTTTTTTTAATTGTGGTAACATGTACATAACATAAAATTTACTATTTTAACTATTTTAAGTGTGTAAGTCAGTAGCACTAAGTACATCTGCAATGCAGTGCAACCATCACCACCATCTAGTTCCAGAATTTTTCTGTCTCCTCAAAGTGAGACCCTATGCTCATTAAGCAGTAACTCCTCATTCTCCCCTCCCCCAACACCTAGCAACTACTCTTCTACCTTCTGTCTCCATGAATTTGTCTCTGCTAGGTACTTCAAATGAATGGAGTCATGCAATAAATAGTTGGCCTTTTGTGACTGGCTTATTTCACTGAGCACAACATTTTCAAGATTCATCCATGTTATAGTGTGGGTCAGAATTTAATTCCTTTATTTTTTTTTTAAGATTTTACTTACTTGTTTAAGATTTTTTTATTTTTAAGTAATCTCTACGCCCAACCTGGGTCTCATACTCAACAACCCCGGGATCAAGAGTTGCATGCTCAACTGACTGAGCCAGATACCCCATAATTTCTTTCCTTTTTAAGGCTGAATAATATTTCATTGTATTCAGAGACCAATTTTCTTTTACCGTCATCAATTGGTGGACATTGGGTTGTTTCTACCTTTTGCCTATTGTGAATAATGCTGTGATGAACATGGGCGTGCAAGTATCTGTTTGAATCCTTTCTTTCAATTCCTTTGGATACCTACCTAAGAGTGGAATTATTGGGTAAAAGGATGACTTTTCCTTTAATGGAAAAAAAGTGGGTTTTAAAAAACATGGCAAAATTAATTATTTAAAGAAAAATATTAGGAACAGCATGGGTGTCATTATGACATAGTGGAAAGGTGGAGCTGGCCTGGGGGATGGCTGGTGCAGTACAGTGCCTAACCAGCTTGGCTAGACTTTTGGCTGCTCTAGTTATCATCTGTGTAAGCCTTGGACCTTTGCATCCCCTCTGAGCCTTAGCCTGTCCCTCTGTAAAATGCGGATGATACTTCATTCCTGTCCACGTTGTTGTGTGATTCTGATGTGGATGTGTGTGAGAAGCCTGGCAGATTGCACTGCTGGTGCCCCTTACCCTGTCCTCTCCCTGTGCTGGAGACCACAGTGGCTGCTGCAGGCCCTGGACCTGCTCTTCTTCTGCAGGCTCATGAAAGGGTGTGCATGTGGGATTCTGAGCTGGAAGGTCCCTAACCATATTCTTCCACTTGCTGCCTAGTGCTCTGACACCTAGAACCGAATCCAAAGCAGTCAGGGATGGGATCTTCCCGAACTTTACAAATGTGTTTTTATAGTGCTTATACCGTTATGCCAATTTTATCTGTAGCTTGTTTTTTTCTTCTCCCTCTTTAATTCCCTTGTCTTTTGACTCCTTTCATTTAATTAATTGATTAATGCTTTCCACAGCATTTATTGAGCACCTGTGATGTTGGAAGGAGGAGCTTGTGTTTGGTGGGGGAAGCACCTAAGATGTGGAAGCCACCCCCCCCCCACTCCCCAGAACTCTTAGCCTCCTTGGATAGAAAAGAAAGGAAGTATTGAAATTGTCAGGTGGTAGTAATAATGTAGACATTTTTCTTTCTTCCAGAACCTGTCCTTCTCACTTACCCAAGCTCCCATGCTTGCCTGTTTTGGTTGCGTGACTATGTGTGGCACTGTGGAAAAGAAGATGGGTCTTAGTCTAGGTTTGAATTTTGGCACCACCACTTACTGGCCACATGATCTTACAGCAGCATGGGAAGGGTGTCACCTGCTTTCCGGAGACTGTGGTGTGGGTTACATGCGGTGGTGTGTGTGAAGTGCCCAGCAGGGTGACCACACCTGGGTGGCCCTTGCTGATGGTGATGTACCGTTTCTTCCTCCTCAGCACCTCATTCTGTCTTCCTTCTGTGTCACTGAAATAACTCCCCAGTCAGGTTTGGGGAAATCAGTGGAGGCTGTAATCCCTGTCCCCCCCCCGCCCCCCACATTGCCCCCCCCAAGGTCGTGTTGCACTGTCAGATGGTCCTCTCCAGATAAGCTTCTGAAAGAGAAGCAGCAAAGGCCAGGGATTCAGTTACCTTTGCTAGCAGGGCCCATCCAGTAGATTTGGTGGGGGGCGGTTCTTGGGCCTGTGACAGAGCTAACAGGCTGGTACTTGAGGAGGGGTCTGCTCTTTGTGACCCCTAGCATGGGCGTTGGCAAGGGGCCATTGTCCTGCATTTCTTCATTTCTTTAGTTATTTATTTATTTTTCTTGCAGATGATCATTCATCTGATCATTTGGATAATAATAATGATGATTTAACGATACTATTTTATAAAACGAATTGACTTCATTGCTTTGCCCCAGCCACCATACCTATGTCTGTTATACGTGTCACAGTATATGATCCTCACAACATCACTTCCTATTACTCAGTCACAGCAAGCGGAAGCCACTTGCCTAAGGTCACACACAAATTGGCAGGCCAGGATTTGAACATAGCTTGTCTGACTCAGCCATTTCTCCAAAGGAAGAAGAGATTTGGTGTCAGCAGGTAGGTTTTTCCTCTGGAATGGGAGGGCAGAAGGGAAGGCAGATAGTGCATTTACCTAAGTGAGACTGAGCCAGAAATACTGACTAGCTGGGTTCTGTTTATATGTAACCCTCCCTTTGAGAAGGTCATCAGGAGACTCTGATTCCTTCAGGGGCTTGAGTGAAGAAGAAAACAATGCAACCAAAAAGTGCTCATGAAACTAGGCCTCCACAAGGCTGCACTGATCCAGTATCCCTGATGCTGGAGTTCACGTTTCACATTCCCCCTTTTCCCTGTCTTCCTTCTTGGGATGTGAAATCTTTCCAGTTCATAAAACACCTAGGGCACCTGCATCATGTGTTTGATGGAAACCACCAATCTGAGCCTCTCTGGGCATCCTCCTGCCTGGTTCAGCACCTGTCCTGTCCTGTGGCCATTGTTCTTTCCCCGGGAGGACAGGGAAGGCCTCTTGAGGAAGCACGTATGGTTCAGATGCCTTTGCTGGCAGCAGGGGCCCACAGTGGCTAGTTGGGAATGTGATGGTTGTTTTAGCAACAGTTTACTAGAAAGCTCTGGCTTGGCCCTGCCTTTTTGGAGACTAATTGTGGAAATCTATCTAGAGCCTTAGGTAAATTCTACTTTGTGAGTTTGTAATTCATCTTATAGGAAATAATCTGAAATTGGCCAGAGCTTTATGCTCAAAGATGTTCTTCACAGCATTACATATAGTAGCAAAAAATTGGAAGCCACCCAAATAGAACAAATTAAGGTACTTTGTACAGCCCATCCTTAAAAAAGTATTTCTGAAGAAATTTTAAAAACATGAAAAATCACATTAAATATAATGCTAAGTGAAAAAATGGGAAAAATACTAGAAAGACAAAAAATAAATGTTAACAGTGGCTAACTTTAGGGGATGGGAATGTAGGTCTCTTTCAGTTTCCTTTTATAGAGAAGGTGTTTTTCCCAAGGTTTTTTCTTTCCCAATGTTATTTTCCAAAATAATGTCATGAACATTATTAGTTTAATAGTTTCCTCCTCCCCCCACCCTCCCCAATTACATAAAAATCACAACACAGCTCCAGCTAGGAAGTTCTCACTCTTTGTTGGGGAGCTCGCTGCACAGCTGAGGTGCCCAGACGCGGTCAGCTCGTGCTGCTTGCTCCCTGAGCTCCTTCTCTAGGCGCTGGGGGCTGGTTCCCAGGGGCAGCGCTATGATTAGTAGTGCACACAGCCTTCACGTCTGCTGCCAGTTTGGGAGACTTTCTTTAATCCAAGCTCATTTTAAAGTTTAGGGGATGGGCTATTCTGTGACTTTCGGAGTTGAGGAGACATGAAAGAAATCTGCCTTCTTTCTATTTGTTTAAATATTAAAACATTTAAAATCTTTTTTCCTCTTCTTTCAGACAACCAGAACACAGCAGACTCTCTATTGCTATGCAGTGCTGGAAGCTAGCTCCCAAAGAGGGCTTCACTTCATGCTAACGGACAGGGCAGATTTTAAAGAAGTATTTAAATAGCTCTTGGGAAATTGTTATTCTTTTTTTTTATAATAGAAAACCAAGCCTGTGTTTTGTTGCTGAGCATAGCATTTGGTGACCAGCAGAAAAAAGAACATTCCAAAGTCAAACTTGGAAGTGCCGTCATCTGCAAGATCTGTTTTATTTGGTGGGGGTGTGTGGGGCCTCACAGACACAGGTGGATACTGGGTGGGTGACTCTCTTCTGAGCCTCAGTTTTCTTGTTTTCATGAAGGGCTTAAGAGTGCCTCCCATTCACATAAGTAGTTGCTAGATGAGTGCTTCCCTCTGTCAGTTTGTGAAGATGGCTAAACCTTCCCTATACCCCTGGAAGATAGATTTGGGATAGAGCCAGATGGTAAAGGTTGGTAAAGCTGAGGGATTTGCCATGAAGACTTGCTGTGAAGTCTGGGACTAGCTTGTCTAGATTAATGGTTAGAGAGCCCTTTGAGAAACTGGGAAAGCTCTGGCCCTTCTCCCTAGCAAAATATACATGACTGTTTCAGCAGGCGTTTGGACGCCAGACCTTCAAGAAGCAACTGTGGCCTGGCTAGGCTTGGGTGATGGGCTGACCTGTGTGGCTTGAAATGTGGGGCTTTTCTGGGAGGGCTTGAGATGTGGGGCTCCGATGTCCATGTGGGTAGGTCTGTGCCATATCCAGGAAGATGACTGAGAAAGTTTATCTCTGCCTCTGCTTGTTGGTGTGAGAGTCTGTATCTAAAGAGAAAAATAAAAGGGAGACTGAACTCATTTATAGTGATTGTCTTCACACACACACACACACACACACACACACACACACACACACGATCCCAGATCACTTGTAAAGGTTCTGAGCAAAACGAAATTGTTTATTTTTGGTTAACAGAATGCTGGACATAAATACAAGATTTTCCTTGGCTTAGGTCTCAACATGCATATTTTCTGATTCTACTACATATGTAGAATTTTTATGCAAAACAAAAGTGAGTTGGTGTGCATATGGGTGGGATGTGAGCTGTGATACAAGAACACAGTGGCCCTTTGTATAGTTTCTAAATACAAAGTCATTTTTTGTCTGATCATAAAGCTAATACAGATCTATTTTGGAAAATTTGGATAATAGACAAAACTATAAGGACAAAAGTGATCATCTGGTTTACCTGGTTGAAATTATACATTGCCTGTAATTTTTTTTCTGCTGTTTTTTAAAATTTAACTATATCCAAAGCATTTTCCCCACACCATTAATCACTTTATGTAAACATCATTTTTTCAAGCCTGTAGGAATGTCATTGAATGAATATACAGTTTCTTTAGGGTTGTGGGTGTTGCCGCAGGCATATAAGCTTTGACTCAGAGAAAACCTGCCTTCAAAACCTGTGTCTGTCATTTCCTGGCTCTGGGTGACCTCTGGAGCCTAGGTTTCCTTATCTGTGAAATGGGGAGGGCAGAGTGCCTTGTGGGGTTGCTGAGTGGACTCAGTGAGAGTGCAAGAAAGAGCCTTGCACAGTGTGGTACCTGGCAGGTTCTGAGCAAACCGTAGCTGCTGTTAATTATGGGTCGCGGTGGCGGCGGTAGTATCTTATGGCCCCTCTAGGAAGAGTTAAGGCCCTCACAGTGTGTTCACAATAAGCAGCCCAGCTCTGGCCTCATTTTTTAAACAAACTCTTTTTTCTGTAGCTGTGATGCCTTCTCTTGCATTTTCTCCCTTTGTGTTGTGTGTTTATGTAAGCTGCTTTACATCCTTTTCGCAGTTAGGCAGATATAAATAAATAAACACTTAACCATTTCCTCTAGTGTTGGACATTTAGCTTGTTCTTATTACTTGCGGTCGTAAATAATGTTGTGCAGAATATCTTTGTGCATCAGGGCCTGTCCCTGGCTGGGCTGTTTCCCGGGGCTAGAATCCGAGAAGTGGTATTACAGGGCTAAAGGACGTATACATTTTTACACCTCTGATTCAGACGGCCAGGTCGCTTCTGAGAAGGCTTGACCACAGAACACTCCCAAGAGCCGCCATATGAGAGAAAACCCATGGTACCGGCTCCTTGAAGTCCACGGGAGCGGAATCTTTCTTTTCAAGCCCCTCCCCGCTGTGGCCCAGGATAGCAGCGACCTGATGCTCACCTGGCTGCTGTGCTCTATGTCATCATCGGTAAATGGAGCCCCAGCTTGAGGTCTGCTCTGGCCTCCCCCGCCCTTTTGGTAAATCTTATTTCTGATGGGAAGGCAGCCCTGTCGCCAGCCAGTCCTGCCTGCATAGGCTGCCCCCTCTGCTAAACAATGAGCACATTCAGACCCAACTCGTGTTTTCAGTTATTAAAAAACGGAGCCGTCTGTCTCTGCCTGTGACTTTAATCTTTAAGGCTTTATTCCCTCTCCCCCATCCCCCTTCCCCTAACCTTTTGTTTGTGCAGTTCCGAGCTCCGGGATATGTGGGTCCAAGAGTTTCTGAATGTATTGTGCCTTGCCCTGGCAGCTACAGATGGTTGTAGCCCTGAGCGGTGTTATTTCAGAGTAGGCAGGAGGGGGAGGACTGCGGACCAGAGGGAAGGAGAAAACGAGAGGCCGGTTCTCCTTGCCTCCAGCAGTCATTTGGACTTTGCAAAAACGATTTATTTTTATATAGTTCTGGAGTGAATGCCCCAACTCCCTTCTTTCCCCATTTTCAAATTTGGTAGAGACCAGCTGTCTTGGAGTTGCTTAGTCTTAAGAAACTTTACATCTTCCTGTGGCCTCTTAACATTTCCTCCTGGGAAATAGTTCTTATAGTTGAATCATGTATATGTATATTTAAATAAAAGCATAAATCCCAAGGAAGGATTTTCAGTGATAACCTCAAGTCCTCTAAAACATAACCAGAAAGTACAGAACACAAACAGTTCTTCAAGTTCAGAAAGGACACTCTTCTGGCAGCACTTGGGTCCGTATTGTCTTCTAGCACAGGGCTGGCCAGTAAGTTGGATGTGAAAAACCAGCGGAGGGGCTGAGGACATGGCTGGCGGAGAACATCGGACGCTGGGTCCCTCGTGGGAGGACATTGGAGCCTGAAACGACCTGGGGGGAGACTGTGCTGGGGGCACTACTGCCTAAGGAAGTCTCTTTCTTGCAAATGCAGGGCTCTTTCTTCTCAGAGCGCCCTTGCATCTTCCGCCCAAGGGCCCCAACTGAAGCCAGTGAGTGCGCTTAGAACCTGGGCATGGAGGTGCACGTCTGAAGGGAGGCTCAGGAAGGAGACTTTTTTTAAGCTTTTTTTTTTTTTTTTTTACGTATGCATTTTTACATGGGAACACACCCTGTTTGTTTTTAAACTTTTTTTCTGACTACAAAGTTCCTGTAACATTCTAGCATTTCATAAATACTTTCTGAGAAAGAGCCTCCCCACCACTTTACAATGTTAACAGATGGGTTGGTGCATATTCATCTGGCTTTTTCCATACAGACCTATATTTACACTCATATTAATGTGTTAGTATTGTCATTTTTAAGTGTATTTTTATTTATTTATTTTTAAAGATTTTATTTATTTGTTTGACAGAGAGAGACACAGCGAGAGAGGGAACACAACCAGGGGGAGCGGGAGAGGGAGAAGCAGGCTTCCTGCAGAGCAGGGAGCCCGATGCGGGGCTTGATCCCAGGACCCTGGGACCATGACGCTTAACGACTGAGCCACCCAGGCGCCCCTAAGTGTATTTTTAAATTTTATGGTGGGGCTATCTGTACTACACCTGCTCTTTTGCACTTTGCTTTTCCACCACCTAACGATATCTTAGAGATCTTTCCACACGTGTTCAGATAGTTCAGATTCAGTCTGTTCTAGTGGCTACAGGATATTCCCTTGCATGCATGTACCACTTAGCCACTCTTTTAGTGGCAACCACTTAGGGTGTCTCTTATCTTTAGCTAGGTGAACATACCTTTTTGCACCCTGGTGGGAATATTTCTGTGGGTTTCTATCTTAGAAGTGGAAATTGCTGGGGTAATTACATTTTAACAGATATTGCCAAGTCCCCCCAACCCCCCAAAGGTCGTACTCTTTGTTTTATAAAAATAATATTTTAAGTGGGTTACCTTCATTGAAAATGAAGGCTTTGTCTAAAATCTCAGAGCGTCGTTTATTTTACTACTCTCTGTGTGCCCTGACACACCATCATACACACCTGGGTTTGCAAACGTGAATTTGAAAAGCCCAGTGTGCAAGGTTAGTCACCTTTCATGTATTCATTCTATATTTGTTGTGTGCCTACTGTGTGCCGAACTTCAATTCTGTGGTTACAAACACGAGGAAAAAAATTGGTGTGATCACTGAGCTTTGGGCTTGTGCAGTGGAACTTTTCAAAGCTCACCAGAGGATTCTAATGTGTAGACAGGCTTGGGAACCACTGCTTTAGAAAGTTCTCTATGCCCCCTCCCCACTCCCTGAGATAATCACCTTGTGATTTTTGCCACTGTAGATTAGTTTTTCCTGTTCTAGGATTCCGTGTAAGTGGAATCATACAGTATGTACTCTTTCACTCAGCATAAGATTTGTCCATGTTGTTATGGGTATCAGTAGTTTGTCCCTTTGTAATGCCAATCCATTTTATGAATATTCCACCATTTGTTTATCCATTCTCTTATTGATAGACACCTGGGTTGTTTCCAGTTTTGTGCTGTTGTGAATATGCTTGTTCATGTCTTTTTGTAGATATGTGTTTTCAGTTCTATTGGGTAAGTTCCTGGGAGTGGAATTGCTGGGGCAGAGGGTGGGTATATGTTTAATTTTATAAGAAACTGCTAGAGTTTTTCCCAAAGTGGTTGTACCATTTTACACTCCTTCTAGTGGTATAGGAGAGTTCCTGTTGTGCCACATCCTTGACGGTATTTTGTGTTCTGGTTTTTAGAATTTAAAATTCTGCTAGGTACCTCCCTATGTTTTAAATTTATATTTCCCTGATGACTAGTAATATTGAATACTTTTTAATGTGTTTGTTGGCTATCTGTATATCTTCTTTCATGAAACATCTTTTAAATCTTTTGCCCATTTTAAATTGGGTTAAAGTTTTTTAAAAAATTACTGAGTTAGGGGTTTCTAGGTGTCTCAGTTGGTTAAACGTGTCTGCCTTCGGCTCAGGTCATGAACCCAGGGTCCTGTGTTGAGCTTCCTGTTCAGCAGGGAGACTGCTTTTCCCTCTCCCTCTCCCCTCCCCACCCATGCTCTCTCTCTCTCTCTCAAATAAAGAAATAAAATCTTTTTAAAAATTATTGAGTTATAGGAGTTCTTTATTTAACCTGTTTACCAGTCCTTTGTCAGATATATGTTTTGTCAGTATTTTGTAATGATCTGTGACGTGTATATTTGTTTTCTTGATGTCTTTTGATAAACAAAAGTTATAGATTTTGATTCATTCTAATCATTTTTTTTCTTTTATGGCTATCACTTTCTGTGTCCTGTTTAAGAAATCTTTGCCTATTGCTGTGAAGGCATTCTACTCTGTTTCTTTCTAAAAAGTTTATGGCTTTAGCTTTTACATTTAGGTCTACCATCCACCTTGGAATAAGTTTTGTATATGGGGGTGGGGGGGCGGTCAAAGTTGATTTTTTTATAGGACTCTCCAGTTCCAGTTCATGAAAGTCTTTCCTTTTTTCATTGCCAGTTTTTTTCATTGGATAGTTTTGTTGCTTTTGTTGAATAGCAGCATTTGAGTGTGGGTCTATTTCTGGACTCTGTTCTATTTCATTGATCTGTTTGTCTATCCTTACACCAAAACCACACTGTCTTTGTTTTAAGTAGCTTTGTAAAGTTAGTTTTGAAGTCCAGTGGTGAAAGTCCTCCAATTTTGTTCTTTTTAAAGATTGTTTTAAATGTTCTAGGTCCTTTGCATTTCCATATAAATATTAGAAGTAGGTTTTCAGTTTCTATACACACACACATATCCTGGGTTTATTATTAGAATTACACTGAATTGATAGCTCAGGCTGGGAAGAATTGATTCATAGCAATATTGAATTTTCCAGTCTATGAACTTTATTTAGGTTTTCTTTTCTTTTTTTTTTTTTTTAAAGATTTTATTTATTTATTTGACAGAGAGAGAGATAGCGAGAGCAGAAACACAAGCAGGGGGAGTGGGAGAGCGAGAAGCAGGCTTCCTGCCGAGCAGGGAGCCCGATGTGGGACTTGATCCCAGGACCCTGGGATCATGACCTGAGCCACCCAGGCACCCTATTTAGGTTTTCTTTAAGCAATGTTTTGTAGTTGTTAATACAGAGATCGTATACATATTTTGTTAAATTTATTCCGAAGTATCTTACATTTTTTGATGCTCTTGTAAATTATTTTCATTTGTTGCTAACATATTATCATAATTAGTTTATGTATATTGATCTTGTTTCTTGAAACCTTGCTAAATGCTGTTAGTCCTAGTGGTTATTTTGTAGACTTTTTAGATTTTCTACATAAATAATCAACCATGTCACCTGTGGATAAAGATAGTTTTGTATCTTCCTTTCGAATCTTTGTGTTTTTTAAATTCTTTTTTCTTGCCTCATTGCACTATCTAGAACTTCCAGTAAAATGTTGAATAGAAGTGATGACAGTGGACTTCCTTGCCTTGTTCGGATCATGGAGGAGAAAGCACTCCATATTTCTCTGTGAAATATGATGTCAGCCATGAATTTTTTATAGACGTCCTTTATTATGTCGAGGAAAACTGTTCCTAGTTTGCTGAATATTTATCATGTGTAGTTGTTGGATTTTGTCAACTGTTCTTTCTTTGTCTTTTGAAATGATCATAATTTTTCTTCTTCTATTAATATAGTGAATTACACTGAATTTTTTTTTAACATTAAGCATAAAAAGCTGTAAATTTCCCTTGAAGCATTGCTTTGTAGCATGGTTTTAATGGGTTGATCTAGATTTTTATTTTTCAGGAGTGGAATATTTTGCTCATGGATTAGCCAATAGGTGTATTACAGATTGTAGCTGGTCCAAATGAATGGTTATGCCCGAAAGGTGGAAATTTGAGATAGGAGAACAGCAGGAATGGCAGGGCCTTTGTTCCATCTCTGCCATTCCAGTGGAATTTGTTGGGGAAGTATGATCTGATTTTATTTTTAGCCATTTAGTAATGCTTATGTTATGGGGCAGACCATGTCATCCACATTTGTCTCTAGGTATGCCCTAATTCATGGTCTTGGATCATGATAGGCTATTCCTTTAAAGTGATGTCATTGTTTCCACTTGGGCAGAAGAAGGTTGAGTGCTGGAGGATAGCACAGGAAGGGGATGGACACAGGTCTGAGGACTAAGGGAAATGAAGGTCAGCCAGCATTATCACCACCACTTTTTGGGTGCCAGGCACTGCCTAGATGCCATGCACTATTATCTCATGTAATCCTCTGAGTAGCTCGTGAGTCAGTTACAGCTGAGGAAATATAGGCCCCTAGGGATTAGATTATCTGTCAGAGGCGACACAGTGACAGAAACCGGTCTGGAGCCCAGGTCGGCCAGACTTCAAAGCTATTGGACTTTTTCCAGGTAACACCTACCTTTTCGTATTGTCGAATATCGGAATATCTGAATTTTGGAGTGAATCTTTGAGCTTTAAGGATAAAGTTGTAACAAAGTTCCCAAGATAATCTATTAGTTGATACCACCTATCTTATTGATTTAATAATAGAGCTGCTGTTATACTTGGCCTGTTGAATGCCAAGCTTGGTGCTCTGTAAGATAGGTGAAAACCTAGTTTTTAGAATACGTCAGTAATCCCAGGAATTCTTAGCATGAAACATGGTTGCCAAATGTAAATGAGACCCCAGAATTATTTACTTGTGGGATGTGGTTCTTTAAGCAGGCTGTAAAGCAGATCTGTGAGGTGAGGCCTATTTTCTCGATGACTTCTATATTATAAAATTGGGTGATATATTCTCAAGGAACAAATCCTTTGTTGACTGTGGTTAACTTTGATAAAGAAAGAATGTGGAACATTCCACGGTGTAGTGGGATAGGAGTATTAGGAGGACAGACTCCATCCTGCACCATACTGCCTGGATCTGCACCATCACTTGCTTCGTTGTGTGATCTTGGCCTGGCGATGTAACGAGTTTGTGCTTCAGTTTTATCATCTGTAAAATAGGGAGAAAAATGGTATACCTACTTAGAATAGTCATTGTGAGGATTAATGAATTAATATGTATGTAAAGTGCTTAAAGCCTGGTGCATAGTCCACTCTCAGTAAATATTAGCTATTTTTATTGTTTTGCATACTACTATTTATATTAGTATAATATTTCTTAATCTTTGGCAGGATTTCCTTGCCTGTTTGAGTTTGGTCAGCCCAATCAAGAATTGCCCTAAGCTAGGTGTTCCCCTACTTCTCCTTGTGTGAGGCAGGGCAGGACTCTGTCAGAGTTTTTTCTATTCATCGCAGTACCTAATAGCACCATGTGCTTGGGTGGCCTCCCCGGAGTTGCTCTGCGGAATCAATATCTGTTGTTAAAGAATAAATTGCTCTTTGGGGCGCCTGGGTGGCTCAGATGGTTAAGCGTCTGCCTTCAGCTCAGGTCGTGATCCCAGGGTCCTGGGATCGAGTCCTGCGTTGGGCTCCCTGCTCCTTGGGAGCCTGCTTCTCCCTCCGCTTCTCTCTCTCTCTGTCTCTCATGAATAAATAAATAAAATCTTAAAAAAAAAAAAAAGAATAAATCGCTCTTTGCCGCCCCTCCCCTGGGAGCATCTGTATGGCTGTGCATGTATTGAAGCTGGGTTGCACAGCCCCTCCACCCCCTAGCAGTGGGAGATGAGTGGCTGGCCCCATCCTGAGATATCCCTGCCCTCCAAGTGCATTGTAAGTCTGCCTAGCAGTCCATGTGTGATGAAGACACTCCCAAGCTCAGGGAGAAATCCACCTGGTGAGTATTGCCTGACCAGGTAACAGATTAAAACTTAAATATAAAAGGCAGATTTATCTAGATGATCATGAAAAGAAAGGAGCCCACAGTTGTCACACTTCCCCATTAGGTACTTTTGTCTGTTCCATGATAGCCTTTCCCTGGAAGACTTTTTCAGTTTGAAGTTGTAGGTTGTCTGGCAGGTTGGATTTGTTGTTTGCTAATTCTGTACGATTTGATACAAAGTAAGTACCCAAGAAGAGTTGGTTGAGGGAATAAATTAAAATTCATTAAAATGAGGGATGCGGCCCCTTCCTCCCTTCGTTTATCCCCCTGTTTAGTAACTTACTGATGTGTTCATTGGTTTGTATGTTCATCTGTTCCCCTGGAATTTCTTACACCCCTCCCTCCTCTGGGCCAGATAGGGCTCGGGCAGAGCTCAGGGAGTCCCATGCATGTAGCAAGACCGCAGCCCTGGGGGAGACTTTCCAGTGCTGCTGAGCAGCCTGTCAGCAGAGGGGGAGAATCCAGGGCGGGGAGGAGCTGGGCCTGAACCCCTGCATATCTGGTGTGACAGGGGGTGCATTCCAGCAGCACATTTAATGCTAGCATAGTGAAATCTGCCTAATAAAAGAGTCCCCAAACCCTAGCAGGTGGTCTGCTGATCTTGGGCAATATTTGTCTGTAAGAAGCTTCACCCTGTAAACATTTTATTAGACCATTAAGTTGCCTTTACCCTCTCCCACAGTTACTAATGCCGAAGAAGGCTGAGCATGCGCTTCCATTTTTATGAAACTCTTGCTTTTCCAGAGGTTTATTCCTTGACCTAATTTATTCTATATCCTCATCACACAGATCTGGTTTAATTTGCTTGACTGGGATAACCGTCTGCAAGGGAGGGTTTTCCTGGAGTAGGGAGATGAGCTCGATAACTTCCGGAGGCCCCTGCCTGCCAAGGAATTTCGGGGGTGCAGTACAATTATATGCCTCTTAAAAATGATTTTTCTTGTAAAAAATTACTGATAGCACAGCATTTTGGGAGTGGAGTGGGGTGTCCCAAGTGTACTAGCCCATTTGGAACATGTCTTTGTCTTTGTCCTCCTTTTTTAAGTAAACATAATGACTCTGAGTATTTTACAATGCAGTGTAATGTTGGTTTTCAGAATCCCTGCTAAAGATGTAGGGGGATAAATGCAAAGCTTAAATCACCTTAGTACTTAGTTTTGCATCTTTAGGGTTTCTTTAAGGAATATGGAACTGGATGAAGGAGCTGGGTTGTACGAGGCATTCTGGGACACCTTTCTAGGAAGGATTGCCTGCAGAACTTAGGTCCATCATCCCTAGGCAGGATCTTCCTTTCTTTTTGGCTTCCTAGTAGTGTTTAGAAAGCCTGTGTTAGAATTCTCCTTGGTCTCCAGGAGGAGGCAGGAGTTCCTCAGTGTCGTTGGCTTGCTTGGAGGCATTTGACCAGCCATTAACCTTGAAAAATTATCCTTGTTTTTATCAGGCACGTTTTGAATCCAAGCGTTAGAGGAGGGGGTGGTGGGAAATGCTCCGTCTCTGCTGTGGGAATTAACTTGGCTTCGAGCACACCAGTCACTTCTGTCCACGTATGCACAGAACGCAAATCTATGTGGAAAACTGAACATCTGAAAAAAGACCCCATGAGGATTTGACATAAACAGTTGTGTAAAACAGGACTGCTGTCCGTAGTTTCTCTTAGTGAGAAAACCTTTTGAGATGAGGGGCAGACGTAGATAAAGTTGATTGCTCAGCACGTGTTATTTCTGATCCTCACAGTGACCTGTAAGGTAGGTGGTATTGGCTCTGTGTAACAGATGAGGAAACTGAGGCGCAGAAAGTGCAGAACTGGGATTGGAACACCATCTTCCTTCCTCTGCACTTCTCAGGGCTGGTCAGGAGACGGGATGGAATAGGGTCTAGAGAAGGCTTCTCCCTGCCTACTCAGAAGCCCGCCTGCAGGGGAGCCATGGGCCTGGTAAGAAGAGCGGTGGTAGGCAGCCAGGAACCTGCACTAAACTCAGGCTCTTTGCACTTACACTGCCCCACATGTGAATGGGCCCCTCAACAGCTCGAGTTTAGGAAAATTGCATCTTTGAACATCAGAACAAGAAAAGAGTGCATTTATTGCTGTAATTCAGGACTTTTTGCTTAATTTTAAAACAAACTTGTTCAACTTGAGTAAGAGCCTTATAAAACCGTGTTTAACAATGGTACGCCCTCCCTCCCTTGATTTTCCTTCCCCTTTCTCCCTCCCTTCCTTTCAATTTAGGAATCAATTTTGTCATTTCACCTCAACTGCCCTTGAAAATGGGTGGAGGCTTGGGGAAGGTTCTATGGAAGCAAGTCTCTGGAGTGTGTCACCTTTGTTTTGTTGCCCCCCAAGAAGCTTATTTTAACTAGGAAGTGAAGAGGAGCAACCTTGTTTGATTATAATATTAAATGAACTCAAGCTTCCGGGGAGCCTGGGCCTCTTGGTTTGCTAAGTTAAGGGGTCCAGGACTTTGGAATCTGTAAAATCATAATCTCATGGAATCCTTTCTAAAACTACCTACCTCTCTCCTACAGACACATCCTTTACACAAACATACACACATGGATTTAAGCAAAATAAGGATAAAGTAAATTGGGCCTTTGACTCAACATGTCTATTGGCATTTAAAGATGCAGGGTGCTAGCTGACAAAAGGTCAAAAGGTTTTTTCTTTGTTGTTAAGAATTTGCGTTCAGCATTACCTAGTTAGAACTGATAGTGGATGGATAGCTCAGTAAAATTCTAGAGGAGGAAGTCCCTGTTAATAATCATTAAACCTCTCCCCAAGTGTTTTCGACAGGTTGCTACAGACAGTTTCGATGTTCATCTGGCTGCTGAATGAACTTATGGTTGGACTTCCAGGCTTACTATTTCTGGCACCCCATCCTTCAGTTGTGACAAGTGTGCCAGGCTGGTGGTAGCAACAGATCACCTGGGAAGTGTGCCTGCCTGCCTATCTCTTTTTCCCTTTTGGAAAACAATAGATTTCTTGTCTTAAGAGCCTGAATTGGCACCATTGGGAAGACTCCAGGCAGTTGGGTTTTGGCTCGGTAGGAGAAAGTCATTTCAACAAGGCAGCCACGACAGACTGGGACTGCCTCACCCATTTCTCTGTCACACAGGTATGCCAGCAAAAGCTCATCTCCACTTTGGAGACTCAACCGCTGGATGGTTGGACAGGTAGCCTTTTTGCCCCATTAGCACCCAGGAGTCTGTTCCTGCAGATTTCACTCTACTAGAAACCGAAATTCCTTGACCTCACTGAGCCTCACTTTTTCACTCTATCCACCCCCCACTTCCTTTCCTTTTATCCGTCCATCTTCTCATGTGTATTAGATGCCACTAAGTCAGGAACAGAAAGGATGACCAAGATGTGCCCGCTTTCAGGGGGCTCACAGTCTAGAGGGAGACACTTGCAGCCAGATAAGCTGTGTACTGTGCGCTGTGGGGGAGCTTCACTTTTACCCTGAGATGTGTCAGGTCCTGTGTCTGTGCCCGAGGCAGTGTGTTGTCTGAATTGCCCTTGAAAATCCTTTGGGAAGGGGCTGTGTTGAAGGTGAATCTCTTGCAGTGCGGGGCCAGTTCTCCCCTGGCATCAGAATGGATTGCTCTGGCTTTGGTTGAGCATAGATGAAGCAGCTGGCAGCAGCTGGCTGATGGTTAGGGGCCATGCTGTATGAAAAATATCTACCTTTTAAACGCTAGAATCTCAGCTCACCCAGTAAGATGGTCACCCTGTGAAAGGCCTGTGAGACCGGAGACAACTCCGGGATCACTTGGCACATCACCTTATTGAAGGGGGAAGGGCACAAGTCCCGGCGCATTGAATTTCTCTTTCTCTCTCCCTTTCTTTCCTCCCTGAATGCTTACAGTTGCATTCCTGTGAGTTAAATAAAAATATGATGTGACTTCACTAAGTCTTTTAGTAGCATAGATGAGAGGAACAACTTATTCTGTGTGGGGAGGATGGGAAGAGTTCTCAAAGAAATGACAGAGTAAATTCTTGAAGGGTGAGGCAGGAGTAGATGGGGAAGAGGAGAACATTCTGGGCCAGTGTTTCCCAAAGCACACTTCATAGAACATTGATTGCATGGGATGATGATATGTGTTATGGGAAAAGAAAATAATTGGTCTGAGAAGTGCTGGTTAAACAAGGCTCAGTGGCCTCCCCCTTCCCTCACAGAACTCAGAGCCTTTCATTTTTAACACTGTAGCGTGTTATGAATCTTAAAGAGCAGGACATGGTATTTGGTGTTTCTCAAACTTATCTTGGACACCCGGTTTAGGCAGGGTAGACAGCACATGCAGAGTCATGTAGGTTTGAAAGACCTTGGCTAACTCAGGAAATTGTGGGTTTAGGTGTCTGAGTAGAGGACATGTGGGAGGGAAAGGCATTGAAGAGATTCAAGGGGCTTGGAGAGAAAGGATCGGCTTCTAGAGAACTGTTTTGCATGCTGAGTCAGTCTTTCTCAAACTGTACCTTTTATTTATTTTATTATTTTTTCTTAAATTATAGCCCTTTTAGAACCATCTTCATAATCTCTGTTTTGTCTCAATGCCATGTACATTCTGATTTATTATTTTCCTTTGAATCAATTCAGTTTTTAGATTTTAAATAATCATATGGAAATTATATATCACTAAGGCAACTGGAAACCAGTATCCCTTTCCATAAATAGAGTAAACATACATGTGGGCACACGTGCATGCTCATGTACACACACACACACACACACACAGTTGTCAAACTCTAGCCTGCCACAGGCTATGAACTTGAGCCATTGAGCCATGATTTACTTTTGTTAAAAGGAAGATTATGACATTTTAGAAAGGTATTACATAGATCTTGCCCCCATTTGAGACTTGCTTACTGTTCAATCAGAAAGTTTCAAAGAGAACCAAAAAATTAATAATTTTCTTACAATATAATGCCAGATCATTCTGTCACTCAAAACATCTCCCACTTGGGGATACACTGCTCTAGGCAGTGAGGGACTGCTGAACAGATCTATAAACAGGAGTACCTATTCATGCTTTAGAAAGACGGTTTGTGCAATACTGTGGGTGGTGGTTGGAGTGGGTAGTGCTGAGGGCAGGAAAGCTATAGCTTAAGAAAAAAAGAAGTCCAGGAGAGAGATGCAGAGGTCTGTCTGGGCTTTGGGGCTATGTCTATAGCAGGGGAAGAGGGACTGTTTCATGATTTAGCAGAAAAAATGGGCAGGACTTGGGGATAAACAATGGAGAAAGGGGGTCCCAGAGATGGCTTGGTTTCTTAGGTAGGCCGTAGTGGCCTGAATTAGGGCTGGGACTTAGTGGAGAGGCAGGTTTGGGAGATCAAGGAGGCATATTGACTTCAGGGCTTCTGCTGGAAGTCTCCGTGGAGATGTTCAGAGGTGTCCAGTGAAATACATGTTTACTTGTTATGTACAACTTGAAATCTCTGGTGGTAGAAAGAACAGCAGATTTTAGATTTTAAGGTAAATCTGGGTTTGACTTCTGGAGCCACCCCATCACCTCTTGGGGCCTTGGTTTCCCCTTTGGACAGTGAAATTGCAAAGCCGAACCTTAAGGATTACTGGGAGGGCTACTTGGCGGGGGGGGCGCGGTGCCTGGGACAGCATGTGGCACAGAGCAGATGCCCAGAAATCAGTAATGATTACTTAAGGTTCCTTCTGGCTTCACAATCACATCTCTGAGTTTTTAGAGAAAGCTAGCTTCAAAACCAGCAGATTGTTGTACATTTTCTCTGGAGTGAAAGAAGCATCGATTCCACGTGTGTGATGACACGGGATTCTCGTATTTGGTGCGTAGTTTGGTGTAGAAGGCGCAGATCACTGACCTTCATCCTCTGATGAGTTGCTTATTGTGCTCTGGGATTCAGAGGCTCAGGTCATCCAGGCATCACTGACATTCTTCCTTGTTCTGTCTGCTCTTATATTAGCAAAAATGAAAGGGCCCTGCCAGTCTGCTTATTGGCTTCACCAACTGCCCAATGGCTTAGACAGGTATAGTGGGGAAGGTGTGCTTTGCAGTCAAATGGCCTCTGTCACTTATTGGCTGTGTGAGCCTGGGCAGTAGCACTGCCTTAAGTCTCTGTTTTCATTTGCAAAATAGGATTGCTAATGCCCACTTTGCAGAGTGGTTGGGAGGTTTGGAGACAATATATGTGGAGAGCCAGTTTGGTCCTGTTTGTAGCTCTGTGGTATATACTTTAAATACAGGTATTATTGTTCTTAGTTATCTACCATCTGTGAAGCTGTTCATGATAGACAACTTCTCACCTCTGTAGGGATGTGGGGAGGCTGGTAGTAATATGAAAACCTTGGTCCAGAGATAATACTCTAGCTCTTGATAATGTAACATACAAAAATCCAGACTGGCCAAAAATATAGTTACATATACTGCTTCCCACAAGAGGATGTTGGTGTGGAATGGGACTTTAGAAGACATTTCTAGTTTTCTTTTGAGGTTGTGAAAGGGTCAGGAGGTCAGGGGACTACCCCAGCTTAGATCTGAACAGGGGCTGGTCCTTACTTCATCACAGGTATTCCTGCCACTGTCCTTCAGTACCAGAGTCACTTTCTCTGTTGCTCCGTCTGCTTCTCCAGTGCTGGTCAGAGACTGGCTGCCATGCCTGCTGAGAGCTTTGTGAGCCTTCGGGTCCTCCGCTTGCCAGGAGAGACCCTGTAGAACTCTCATTGCACTTAGAGCTCTGCTCTTGAGCTTTATCTGTTCCTGATATTGAGCACCTGAAGTAAGGAAGTGAGGGCTGCCCTGGAGAAGGATTTGAAACTGGTTGAGAATCCCATCCCAAGAACAGTGGTTAAAAACTGTATCAGCTTAGGGAAGATCTGGTTTAAAGACCTAGGAATTTTGCTTTGGCCTCCTGCTTTTGGTGTTTTTAGAAAGGCTTGTTAGAAGAATGGAAGTGTATTTGGAGGTATAGTTTCTATTCTATTCAAGACAGCAGAATCAAGAGTCATGTCGTCTCTGTGGACTTGGACGTTGAGCCAAAGCCAACATGGTGAATGAGACAGGAGTAAGTGGAAGGAGTGTTGGGGGTTCTAGCTGGCTCCCAGCCTCCTTGAGCAGTGATGGACTGGTGCTACTATGTCAGCGAGCTCCTTCCAGGGCTGCTGTCCTGTAAGCATGGCATCCACGTGTGAGGGAGCAACGTGCAGCCAACACACACCTGGAGCACTGACATCCATCCTTGAGCTTATGTTTTAGGAGGAACTCTGGCAATCTTCATTGACCCCCGGAGAGGTTTGGCTGTCACACCACACCTTCTGATTACCCAGTGGATTGCCTTGAGGGAAGGCCTTGGCTAGGCAGAGTGACTGGGAGACCAAGGAGCAGGAATCAGAGACCAGTTAGGATAGCTCTGTTCCTCATTGGTTTTGTGGCTTGGGCACACCTCTTCATCTGCCACATGGAGTTGGGGATACCTCCAGTGAAGGGTATGGGAGTCTGGCGCCAGGACAAGGGGAAAGGGCTTTGCAGTCTAGTTGATTTAGAGGATTTGGACAAACATCATAATCTCTGTAAGCATCAGTTTTCTTATCTGTATAGTGGGAGTGTGGCACTTACCTCAGAGTAGACACCTGTCCCAGTGCCATCTGGCACTTGGCAGAGGTCACTGACAGGGAGGTCTTGATTCCTCCTGAGGAAGGAGGAACCACGGGTGGCAGGGGCCCTTGGGTTGCTGAGCCGGTGGGGACCAGGCTGGACTGAAGTGGTTTCTCATAGATGACACACAGAATAATTCTTAAATTCTGAGGACCATCAGACAGACACTTTCAGTCTTAAAAGTTACATCCTTATTTTAATGTATATTAGGAAAAAACCCCAAATAACTGGTACATCAAACCTATAATTTTCATGGACGGTTTTGGTTTTCTTAGCTTTATTTTTTCAGTGTAAAGAAAAGTATGTCAATTTAAATAAAAATATTAAGTAATAAACCAGGCAAGATTCTTTCAAGAATGTCAAGTTCATGAAAGGATTTCCACCCACCCCCCCCAAAAAAAGGGGCAGGTGACACTTCTAGACTAAAGGAAACTAAAGAGACCGGATCTGGGAAAAATAAAGAACATTTGTGATAGACACTATGGGGACAATTTGGGTACTTTGAATATTGGTGGTAGATTAGGTAATATTATGTCATTGGTGTTGAATTTCTTGAGTCCTAATTCTTGGAATATAGATGTTAAGGATTTAAGTATCACAGTGTCTGTAACCTACTATAAAATGGTTGGGGAAACATTTATCTATGTTATATAAATTATATATATAATATATATTATTATCTATTACATAATTACGTACGTATTATATATATTTGTGTCACAAATGCGCACATATGTATGTGGAGAGAGAGAATACAAATGTAGTAAACTGTTAACTGTTGGTGGCAACTTGGTGAGGGATATGCAGTGTTTGTTATTCTGTTCTTTCCGCTTTTTTATAGGTTTGAAATTTTTCAGAATACAAAGTTGGGAAATTAAACAACTAAAAGTAGCGATAAACATGTCCCCCATGAGGAAACCCTCCCGTAATTTGGCATCATACTCTGAGTCAGGCTGGGACCCTCGTGGTGACGGGTGGCACCTGGATGGTTGTCCTCTCCTCTCTCCTTCAGCCACACAGGCCAGGGTTTTTCGAATCTCAGGGCCTTTGTACTTGCTGTTTCTTTGACTCACACCACTCTGCCTCTGTTTTGCCATTTTGATCTCAGCTCTAATGTGACTTTCTGAGTGAGGGGCCCCCAAACTTGCTTTCTAATAATGTTGCCAGTCCCCACGTCACTGTCACAACATCAAACTTTAATTTCTTCACTGCATTTGTCCCCACATGAAATGACCTTTGTAATTATATGGTATTGTTTATCTGTTCTCTCACTAGAATATAAGCTCCATGAGCACAGAATCCTTAAAGAGGAAAACAAGACCAGGACATATATGGTGGATGGAGCAGAGTTTGTGATGGTGGCACAGGAGTGACTAATATTGGAGAACCACGGTGCTATGGGACTTCCCTTTAAGTTCTTTTGGAGTCCTTGCTGACTTTTCATTTTTGGAACATATCTTTAATATTATATTATGATTTGATAAGAAAAAAATTTGACCTAAGAAAAATCATTCAGTGACATATCACCAATGTAAGTTGGTTAGAAAATATGATAGGAGATAAAAAAAAAATCAGGTTTCTCAGTTACATAAAATGAGATGGCTAAATTAAAAATTTTGTCTCAATCAGTGAGGCAGAATTCATTCAGTAACTATTTGCAGCCACCAGTTAAGATACTTACTCAATAGAAAATGACCTAGTACAGACCCAGAGGCCATCAGTTGACACTAGAATATTAGTGATGTAATGTAGAATTACAGAAGTACCTGAGGTCTCTTTATTTCCAGGAGGGAAACTGGAAATTATCGTGTTCTCTGTCACCTGAAAGCTATAATTAAGGGGCTTTTAAAGAAGGTGGTGGGCCACAGTTAACGGCTGTGATCTGTATAATTCTTAGTATATAGTTATGACGGAATGCTTTTGCAGTCTGGGGAGGGAGGGCAGCAGCAGAATCACATAATAGAGGAAACCTTAGTGGAATATGGGTACGGGGGAGATGAGGTGGCTGGTGAAGAATTGAATCAGAAGATGCAGTGTTTCATTACTAAGGTTGTAATAACATTGGTGATATTCTTTACCAAAATCCAGCCTTGAAATGTAGCCTCTTCACCACCTCACCTTCCTGCCATGTGAACAGTACTTGGACCACACATTTGGACTCTCAATTATATTATGGTTTTTAAATCCCTAGTTGGCTCATGGACTTATGTCTAGTTTCAAGGTGATTGCAAGCCCTTGGATATTAGGGGATGAGGCATACGCTCCTTTTGTGTGTCTGCCTGCATTTACGATGGGATTGTGCACACAGAGGCAGCAGGGCCTTCCTTGGGGGAAGGGACATGGGTTTTGGAGTCAGAGGAAATGGGTCTAGATCCTGATTCTACTACTTAGTATCTGTTTGGCTTTGGGTAAAATGGTGATGATTGTGACAGCGATGGCAGAAGTTAACTAATTCACTGGCCCTGGTCTCTGAAGTCAGGGTAGCCATAATGGGTGTGTGCCTTGTTGATGGGTCAGGTGAGATAACTTGTGTGCATGGTTTGATGGCATGGAAATTGCTATGAAGGTATTAAAATCATAATAGTCAAGTTGAATTGGGTTGTCAAAGCAGGGACTAATACAATGTATTCGTCTAAATCATCTTGGGTTGTGAAAGACAGAAATTCAACCCAAACTGCTTTTTAAAACCAGGAGGGTCATAAAGGCCAGTTTTAAGCACAGCACAGGGCCTCAAATGATGTGGTCGGGACCCTGCCTCCATTTCCTGGGTTCGCCTCTCTCACGTCAGCTTATTTCCCAGGCCCACTGGCTCCCATGAGATCATGGAATGGCCATGGCTCTCTGAGTCGACTTTTGTTCTGCCAAGTCAGCTCCCCTGGCAGAGAGAGAGATCTCTTTCCTGGGAGTCCCAGCAGAAGACGTAGGAGAAACTGAGTGGCTGGGTCTGGGTCCTGTGTTTACACCTGGAGCTGGGACTGGAGTTCTTGCCGCCTGAACAGTAGGGACTGAGATGGGGAAAGGGGTGACCCCAAAGGAAAAGAGGCTCTGACCAGTCAGTTGAAGGAGTGCTGGGTCTCTACCGCAAAAGGAGATGCACAGCTCTTGCATGGGTTTCTGCATCTCTCAAAGTAGGAGCTGTTCTCATGCATCACACAGCCTAAAAGATCTACTAGTCCTCATTACAAACCAGGCATTCTGCTATTTTTCTTGCTCTGGAAACTGTTGATAAAAACTGTCCTTTTAGTTGAAACATTGCAAAAGTTATACAGGAAAAATAAACAAGTCTGAGACTCTGGCCAGTTGTGGAATGGAGGAACATCAAAGCTTGGCCTGTCACCAAGCTCAGCTTCCAGTGGGGTGGCTTCATGTCCACTAATAGGTCTGCAGACCTGGGGTTTTAGTTTGGACTTGATTGGTTGCAGGAAGTAGAAACTAGCTCTGCATGGGTCTAGTAAAGGGATGGGTTGGGGAGAAGCAGAGCAGTGCCTGGTCCGGACATGCTGAACCCAAGTTGGAGCAGGTGGTTGTCCATACCACGTGGTCACAGTGATGTAGCTTGGCCCTCTACCTGCCCCAGCCAGGGCACCTGTCCACCCATCCGCTCCTCCACCCCTTGATTGGCCCACTTGGACCTGCACCTGGCCTCTGACAGCTGTCCGTCCATGGAATCTGCCTCACACCCTTCACCCATGTCCAGCTCACCAGCCCTGTCTCCCAGTAAATCACTCACAGGGTCCTCCAGGGGAACCGAGCTTACAGAAACCATAAGTCACTGGCCAGTTTCCAGGAGGCCACTCTCGGGGCTGAATGTGGTCCCATTCATTGTGACTGATTTAGGGCAGTGGGGACTATAGGTAGGTTGGAATCCTTTGGCAGGATAGGCAGGCAGAGGCAGACTTTGCCCTACTGGCTTTGGCAGTGGTCCTGAAAACTGGCCCAGATGCCTGACATAGCAGATGGAAACCTCTGGCCCCTGGGATGGATGCTTATCGTATACATAATTTCGGCATTTTACTCTAATATTTTAGTGGGTAATGATTTCTATTATGAAGTATTTATATGTATTGTGAAGTATATTTTCTTATCCCAATCTTGGAAAACAGCACAGGAAGAAGAAAAAAAAAATTACCCATAACCCTACCTCCAGAGATGTTAATAATGATAGCAGCTAACACTTTTATGGCTTTTGCTTTGTGCCAGTCACCACTGTAAGGGTTTTTTATACGTACTCATTGAATTCTCACAGCAAAAATATGAGGTAGGAGGAGATATTATTATCCCCATCCCCAGTTCTGGAACTGAAGTCAGGTCTGTGGTGGTGTGGGGGTGTGACAAAGACACCTCACCTGCAGGGAGGCTGATGTAAAGCCCCAGTTTAAATGTCACCCAAGGGTTGACCGAGTGCTAAGTGGGTACTTGTGTGGATATTGTTCCAGGTGGAGCGTGGTTGGGGTAGAGGTGGTGCGCTGTCCACCCACTGTAGGGTGTCATGGTATAGCCCAGGACAGGGTCCTGCCTCCCTCGCCCCCCGCCCCCAGCAGAAGGTGCTTAAAGGATGACTTGGTAAGACAATTAGACATACGCCTTGGCCCTCCAGTCTGGCTCTTAGGCCCCTCTGCCTAGACCCTCTGGGCCTGCTCACCTGCCCTTAGGACCTGTGTGGATGTGTGCAGATTAAATGAGTGCTGGGAGTCTGGGAGCCAGTGGCACAGTGCCAGCTCCCCTCCCCCGCCTCCTGTGTACATAACTGTGGTCTCAGCTGTAGCCTTCTTTCCACTCTGGCCTCAGGGGAAACGTCCACGTAGTAGGGAGAAGGGTGGTACGAGTGATGAGGATGAATCAAATATTAATTATCATCCCATTTATTGAGCACCTTCCATATTTCAGGCTCTGTGCTTGGTACTAGGAAAGCATTTCCACTTTGCTCCCAACTCTCTGACATTGTATAGAGTATAGATGAGGAAACGGGTTCAGAGTTGGAGAGGGAGGCTTGCTCAAGGCCACATAGCAGGCCAGTGAGAGCTGATGTTGGAATCCAGATCCCAGTAAAGGGCAAAGACCAAGAGTCAGGACCACAGTGCACACATGTTTCTTTTAAGCCAAGTCTCCTTTTAAGGTTTTTTTGTTTTGTTTGCAAATAGCAGTGAGAGCACAGAAAGATGCTGCTCTCCCAGGGGTTGCACTTTGCGTGATTCAAGGAACTGAAGTGCAAGAGGGGAACGACAGAAAAAAAAAGACCAACCACAACAAACCTCACGTATAGGCCTCTTTAGTTGTCTCTGGCCCCGACACAGACATAGATTGTAAGAGCCGCTCCGGAAACAGCTGGTAACAGGACACCGTACTTTCAGCCTTTCTTTTTTCGTTGTTGCCAGAAAAATAATCAGCTCTATATCTTAAGTGCTTGATAAAGTGGCCCAGACACCAGCTGTAACTTAAAACAATTTTTGTTTTAGTTGCTTTTAACAAACAGATGCTGCTGGCTTTGTGGGCCAAGCTTAGTGTTCGTGTCTTAGAGTGGGCTTCTTAAAGCTGCTCCACTGTCTTGATTTGTGTTTAAGCCTTTCTTTAGATGTATTTGTTCGTTCTTTTGGCACGTTTCCAGAGGCTTGGGTTTGAGTTTCAAAGAGTGATTGTGGACTGGACGTCACTGGTGCGGCATTTACTGAATGCATCCTGTGTGCCAGGCACTGTGCTGGTGCAGCGAGGCGGACGGGATCCAGGCCCCAGCCCTCCCAGAGCTGAGAGCTGGAGGAGAAGCCAGACCTGTGAGTAAGTAAGCACAGAGCCCCTCCTCTCTCCAAAGGTGACCATTTCAGCTCTTTCACTTAATTATTTTAGTATAATCTTTAAAACATGTTTATTGTGCTACGTTTAGTTTTCCTTGGTTTTGCTCTTTTCAGTTATAGACAGGTATTCCTTCATGTCTTCAAAAAGCTTAGGGAGCCCTGTGCTCTGGGAATACTTTGCAGCCCAATAAAACCCACTGCTTGCTGCTGGAAAGCTCACAGCCCAGCAGGAAGGTGGACCTGTGAATAGGCCATGAGAGGAGGCGAGGATGGCCCCGTTCTTTGATAGATCCGAGGAAGGGGTGGGTGCTGAGACCTTCGGTCAGCTCGGCCACCTTGAGTGTCCTCCTGGTTCAGTCTGGCCATGTGCTTCAGAGCGGGGCAGCACCACCCTCCCCAGTGCTGTCGGGCCCACCACCATCCTTTACCATCGCATGCAGCAGCGGCTCCCCACCTGGCCTCCCTGTTCCTACCCATGCCTTTGATAATCCACTGTCCCCACAGGACCACAGTGAACTTTAAAAAGCCTTTCACTCTCCCACTCAAAAAACTGCCATTGGCCTTCTGTTACAAGTAAAATAAAATCCAACCTCCTACTTTGCCTTAAGGACCCACATGACTCAGCCCCATCCCCTCTCACCCTCCCCTTTGCCCAGGTATCCAGTCACTCAGAGCTGTTCTCCCACGAGGGCCTTCTCATCTGCTCTTTCCTCTGCTGAGAACACTCTTCACGTTTATCTTCCAAGAGAACCTTCCTGACTGTTCTTTTTAGGATATTGCCCCACTGCACCCTACTGCTCTATATACCATAATACTGTTTTATTTTTTGCATAGCTTTGATCTCTTTGTAAAAGTATCTGCATCTCGCACTAGAATTCAGACTCCATGAGGGCAGAGACCTTGTTTGTTTTGTTAAACTGCTTCACCTCTTACAACAATGCTTGGTCCAAAGTAGACACTAAACAAAGATGTACTGATTAAATGGATCTTGAAGGAGTGTTCTTTCAGTGTATCCCCGTGACCTAGCACCACCCTGCCATCTGAGCTCATTAGGGAAAACATTGCCCTAGGTATACTTAGAGTTGTGTGCTTGGAGTTCAGGATTTCTGCTAAATAGCACTTTGAGCAAAAAGAATGACTAACAGTAATAATAGTGGCAAACCCTCCCATAACACTTGCTGTGTGCACTTTGTCACGGTTACATGTGTTTGTCATTACTACCCTATGGGATAGGTACTATTATCATCCCCATTTTGCAGATAAGGAAACCAAAGACAGAGAGAGTAACTTCAGAGTCACTAAACTATAAGCAGTGGCACTGAGATTTGAAGGCAGACATTCTGGCTCCAGAGTCTGTGCTCTCATCCAAAGGTGCCTGAGTTGCTTTCGGGCATTATTTTTGGAGTTGAATGAATTGGACACATTACCTCTCTAGCAGTAGAACTGGGCCTAGCGGTGATAACTCCCACTTACCAAACTCTGTCTGTTAGGGTGTTTCTGTGGCTGCTGTAATGTGGCCAGTGATGTTATTGGTGCAAAAGTGCCCGCAGACATAGAGGACGTAGGTGTCTTCAATGTCAGATGATAGGAAGCAGGAGACACCACAACCTGCTGTCAGAGGTGTGACTGGCCAGATTCTGCCAGGTTCCTGTGGGGACATACGGCTCCGGCTACTACTAGCCACACAGTGTGAGGATCCCCCTGGGGGTAAGAAGCTCCCTTAGCCATTCTCCTCAGGACTTTTGTGCTCTGCTGGCCCCCACTTCTAACTCGCTGCTCTGTAGCTCTGACTTTGTGCCTGCCTGAAGTAGCTGGTAGAAATAACCCCAGCTGCTGGATGAATGCGTTCTGTTCATTCAGACTGGCCGGAGCAAAGGTCAGTTGGCCAGCAGCAGACCAGGCTTCGGGCCTGAGTTCCCTCTGCAGCGCGTTGTGCCTGAGTGCCCGTTCTCACCATATCCCAGTGGGTGGGTGTTGGGCCAGAGGAGTGGCCCTAGACTGCAAAGCTGGTGGAACCCAGGTTCAAGTCCATGTCTTTGTGGCGTAGAGACTACAGCCCAACTTCAGTTACAGTTCTCTGTTCACCAGAATGACTTCCAGCTACTTCATAAATTTAGTTTCCATCAGTGTTTTTGAGTGGTAAGAATGGCATGATGTCAGGTCTCCTCACAGTGTGCCACACCTGACCCCCTACAGTTACCACATTCTTTCAGACTTCCCGTTAACATGGGCGGCCATGCTGCGGGGAGCCTTGTGTCCCAGGTTCATTGACATGCTGGGTGAAGGGAAGACACTCTAAGAGAAGCAGACATATACAGCTAGGTTCAGAAGCTGGAAAGGAACACCTTCAAGGACTGGACACGAAAAGGAAGTCAGATTCACAGCCGTGAATAGGACTGGAAGCCATTGTTTCACAGGGGTATCCAAACTGGAGATGTGAAGGGTCACCTCATAAATTAAGAAAAGAAATCAGGAAAGTTCTACTCCAACAGGTCGAGATTAAGTTGCTCACCCTGGAAGGTGAGCTCAGAAAGAGCTCCTGCCGCCCAGGAGAGGACAGAACTCCCGATTGCATGCACCCGGATGCAGGGCTCATATTCACATCATTGGTGCTTCTGGAAACCCTGAGCCAAGAAATTAATGTCAACACTGGTGAAGCCATATGGCCCTGGCCACCACAGCTCCTGAACCCACAGGGCACTTCAGTCACACACATGTAGGACCTCGCACAGAAAACAATGTTTGTTGGGGATGAATTTACAGATAAATCACAAGGCATACAAGGAGAATTACCACCATGAAAAAGACATTCTATAGACACAACTGTGAAAATTCATATCCTACGAACTAGAAACCATAAAACAAATCAAAGGGGCTTTAAAATAAGAAATGTTTGAAATGTAAATGAAGGAATAGAATCCATGGTGAGATTAGGACATTATGAAAAAAGAATAGGTGGATTTGAAAAAGAGCCAAAAAGAAATTCTAAATATTGGAAATGCAGTCATTGCCATATACTTTCAGATTAATTAGCTTATTCATACTTCGTGGGAGCTAGTGTATGTAGTTTTATTCTTCATGTGTTATTTTTTAAAAGCCTTTTTCTCCTTAATTTATGCATATTGAAAATCTGGAAAATAGAGGGAAATATAAGGAAGAAGTAAGAATGTTACTCAGGATAATTCCTGTTAATACTTTGACATATTCTTTTTTCTAGTAGGGATCCCACTGAATATAACATTTTAGACCCTGATTTCAAAAGTTTTTTGAACCAGGAACCTTATTTTACATCATTAGATATTCTTTGAAAACATATTTAATGGCTCCATAGTATTGCATTGTCTTGCTCTACTATGTTTATTCACTCCTCTTGATGAATATATGCATTTTGTATAGTATTTCCTAGTCTAATAACACTATGATAATCATTTGTTGGCATTTCAGATTCTTTAGAACACATTATGAGAAATGAGATAGGTTCATTAGTAGGGTGGGGACTTATATTCTGCAGTGGGGCAGGGGGTCATGAAGGGCAGTGATATGTAAACATACTTTAGCCATATTGTTATATAATAAAGAATGTGGTATTTGTCCTGTGTTCCTGGGACGGAGCTTCTAAAGCCATTGGGATTTCCCCAGTGACAGGAGTGTCCTTGTTGTTCAAGGTGGTCCTTTGACCACACCTGACTTCATGTGAAAGGGAAGACTCAGGATGGGCGGCTCATGCTTGAAAGATCATCCATGTGATTAGAGGGTTGGGGCTTTGGGCCACAGACACCATCTTGACCTCTTGACCTCTGGGGAGGGGAGAGGGGCTGGAGATTGAGTTCATCTCATGGCCAATGATTCAATCAGTCACACCTATGTTAGTGAAACCCCAATAAAAACTCTGAGCACTGGGGTTCAGTGGAGCTTCCTGGTTGGTGAACAGATTGATGTGCTAAGAGGGTGGCATGTCCTGATTCTGTGGGGAGAGACACCTTCCCAGATCTTACCTTATGTGTTTCTTCATTTGGCTAGTCCTGATTTGTATATAAATCCCTTCATAATAAAGCCGTAATTGAAAGTGTAGTGTTATCCTCAGTTCTGTGAGTAGTTTTAATGAAATACCTAATTTGAGGGGTGTTGCGAGAACCACCCAGATTTGCAGCCAGTGGATCCAGAGTGCATATGGCCTGGGGACCCCTGACCCTGTGGCTGGTGTCTGAAGTGAGGGCAGTCTTGTTGGGGACCTTTCCCTTAACTTGTGCAACTCACCATGTATGATATATATATTTCCAGTTACTTCCAGAGTTTATGTACAAAGTTACACTTTTATTAGCTAAGAGAATGAAAGGTTGATCTCTGTGTCTCAATATTCTTATCTGTAAAGTGGAAAATTTAACAACATAGGGTTGTTGTATGATAATCTTTCTGTAGTGCCTAGACCAGTGCCTGGCCCATTGAAAGCAACCATGAAGTGTATGTGCTCATTGTGGGAAAATCATCACATATAGCTGAAAAAACGAAGAGAAAGAAGAAATCATTTCAAATGCTGCCACCCAACCAAAGACATCAAAATAGGATTATATTTTGTATTTTGAAAACCCCATTCTCTTAATAGGTTAGTGTATCCCTTTTACGTTTATTATTATATTTTTGGTCTTTTGTCATCATGTTCTATTTTTTTCAAAACATTTTCTATGTTTCCTTGCTGTACTTTATTTCTCTTACTTTTTATGTGATTTTCTCTAATTTTTAAAATTTGCGTAGATCTACAGCTTATTTTATTTACTTCAGAGGTAGTAATGGTTTGACCAGTAATGACTTCATATCTTTAATAAACATACTGAAACCTGGATTTCTCAAGCTTCTGACTTCCAGAATAAAGCCCTACTCTGAGATGTCTTCCTGGTTTTGGTTGTTCTGCTCCACGTTTTTTTTTAGTTTTATTGAAATCATTTGTAGTATGTATCTCTGCTTTCAAGAATTGTAAGCAATACAGTCAGTATGTAGTAGGCACATAATTTTAATGAATGGGTAAATATCACAGGTCTTTAGACTTGATTCTATGTTTAAATGGTTTCCACAGCCATCCCAGCCCTTTTGTGCATGCGTCCTCATTTCCAAGTCTTACTTGGATTCATTTCTTTGTTGCTAGAGTCTGTCTTCAAGGAGGTTTTTTGATTGTTTACTGGCTTTTAAAAAAAAATTTACACTTGTTTTAAAAAGTTTATTTTTAATAAAATTTATTAATAATTAATAATTAATTGATAATAAAATTATTTTAATAAAAATAAATCCCCAGTGTGGTGCTCAAACTCATGACCCCGAGATCAACAGTTGCGTGCTCCACCAACTGAGCCAGCCAGGCGTCCTGATTGCTTACTGATTTTAATGAAAAGTTTCAAACATAACCCAAGATAGAATGATGCAGATTTAACAGTTACTAAGATTTTTGCCACGATTGTTTAAGCTATTCTCCTTTATTCCCCTGAAGTATTTTAAAACAAATTCACAAGATCTCAAGTTATGTTATACCTAATACTTACCTCTCTCTCTCTCTAAAAATAGAAGTATCTCCTTGTATAACTCAATGTCATTATCATAGCTAACAATATTAACAATTCCTTGGTATCATACTCCATTCATGCTCCAATCTTCCCAATTTTCTCAAAAAATACTCTTCAAGTATGCCTCCCCCCCAAGTAAAAGGTATAGAGACACATGATGTATCCCCAGGTCCTTGATGTTGGTGAGGAGCCTGAGGTTCGGAGAGGTAAATTGGCCTCCTCAGGTCATCTGCTTTTGTTAGACTCAAGTTCGTGCCTGTGTTGGTGAGTTTTGAGTTTTGTACCCTATGCCTGGCTGCCTCGGCCTGCTTACCCACAGTGGGATGAAGCAGCTAACCTCAGCCTAAAGCTTCAGCCCATAGGTTTAAAGGCTAAAGCTAGAAGAGACTGGTGTGAAGGTGAGCACCACCCAGGAAGCCTCACACCAGCACAGAGCAGTTTCTCACTGGAAGATGGCATGGGTTGCCATGGTGAGGCAGTTCCAGCCCCAGCCCTGGCCAGTGTGGTTTCTTCTTTGGTTCTGTGTCTACTTTGGGGACCCCTCCTGGGGCAGGGGCAATGGCAAGGCCCCCTAAAATGAGGACATGTGGCTATAAAGAGCTCTGAAAGGTTATGGAGGAGTGTGGGCTCTGGGATCTTGGCTTTGCTGCTCATTCATTGTGCATTGGGCATGTTCATTGACCTCTCTGATTCAGCTTCTGCCTTCGGAAGATGGAATCACAGTACTCACCTTTCCAGGGTTGTTGTGAAGACTGCGTGATATAGGTGAAAGCATCCCCAGCACGTGCCAGGCAGAGTGGCTGTTTATAAATGGGAGCATAATCCCATTTCTCTCTGCCAGGGAGGAGGACAGAGCATTGTGTCAGCACCAGCCATCTCCCCCCCCACCCCGCCGCTGTCCCCCCACTGCCAAACACCTCCCACAGACCTTTCCTCTCTCCCTTGCTACTGTACAAGGTGGTCTGGTGGCCAGGGGCCCTGCTTTTATGGGGCATTGGAGAGAAGAAGGGAAGAACAGGGCGGAGCACTGGCCCTGTTGTGTGCTGTCACTTCTCTCCACCTGGTCTGGTGTGAGGCCATTTCATGGACAGGGTGCTCGGCTAGTCCGGGAATTGCCCCATTTTCTTCCCAGAGTGTTATGGATTATTTCTAATTTCAAATCGAGAGACCCAGTTCATTGACGCAAGACGTTGGCAGAGGTTGTTCTCTTAGGCTGTGTGGGGGGCAGAACCCTGCTCAGAGTTGGGGTTGGAGCTCAGGGGCTGTGGAAATGCTCTTCACCAGCGAGTATGCTGAGAACACAAAGGAAATGTTTGTGGTCCTTTTGGAGTGACTGGAGTAAACATGTACCTCACCTAGAAGGGAACTGGGGCCCAGGAGCTTGACAAAGCTAGACGGCCCATGCAGCGAGCCACACAAAGGAGGACATCAGAACCAATTGGGCTCGAGAGGGCCTAATAAATTGTGTCCCTCACAAGGACCCGGCCTTTTCTGTTCCCTGGGTGGGCCACATGTGCTGCGCTCTGGAGAAGATTGGGAACAGCTGTTGCCGTTGAGTCATATCTGGTCCACGGGCCAGCGGCTGGCGCCTCTGGTCATTCCGTCCTTTTTCACAGAGCTCGAGGTGATTTGGCCCTCTCCCCAAAGATCCTGGGGAACTGCATGCTCAGCATCCTCTGTGAGGCGCTGGCAGCTGGGGCTTCCGTAGCCTCCTGCTGTGTCCTCTGCCCGGAACGGCCTCTTCTCTTGGCTTTCCGGCCTCCTCCCTCCCTCCAGTTGATAAATTCCCCTCTTCTGTGCTTGCTTAGAGAGAATCCTCGTCTTACTTTGATGTGCTTCCCTATGCTGCTATTTCGGGCTTGTGTGTGTCTCCCCCATCAGAGTGGGAGCTCCTTGAGGGCAGGGACTGGGACCCAGGCCAGAGGACCGCATATAGATGTATGAAGTGGAGTGGAAGTGAACTTTTATTTCAGGGCCTGGGTAGCTTGGTTTGCAGGTCCTGTATGAGGTGTCTTGGGAAATCAGGAGTGGAGAGGGAGAGGGGACAGCCCCTCCGCCGCTGGCCTGCCTGTCGCTCCCTTGCGGCGTAGTCAATAAACTTCCATCTCCTTCGGAAAAGAAAAAAATAGTGGGGAGGGAGAGCCCCCCAGTATAGGCCTCGCCTGCCCTCTGTGCCCTGTCCCTGTGGCCGCTTGTGCACGGCTCTGACACGGTGGGCTCTGCAGACCGCTCTGCAGTGAAATGTGTTCCTGCTGCTCCATCTGAAATGTGACCTGCCATGCCTCTTCGGTCCCCTCTGTCTCCGTCCAGAAAAATGTCTAATTGTATCTTGAACTCATTTACATTGCTTGCTTCAATGGCCTCACTTGGCAGCCGAGGCCATATGCTAATTCCACCCTTTTCATGAAGGAATTTTGCTGATTTTACTTACTTTTTATGGTAGATTTTCCCCCTTTTCTTCTTTTTTCCTCCTGTTTCTCCAATAAACAGTTTCCCAAGTCCACTCTCAGGCTCATTGACTCCTCAGTCTCAGCGGCTCACTCCAGATGGGCCTTGCCCTTCCAGTCAGCTTGGGGTTAGTTCCGAATGCCCTGCCTTGGTTTCTGTGCTTCAGAGGAGGGGCTCTCTGGGGCCTGGGGACCCATTTCTACAAGGGCCTGTTTGTCTGAGGCCACAGCAACAACTACTCTTTCTCAGAACAACCAGAGTGCTGGAGTTGGGAGAGTGGCCCTGGTTGCCCTGCCGCGTGAGGGATGAACCCCCCACTTTAACGATGGTGGAAGGGGTCTGAGGCCCAGCTCTGCCTTTGGCGGAAGTGGACGAGTTCCTTTACCACCCTGAGTTCCGTTTCTTCGTTTGCACAGTGGACGTGTGAGGAGCCATCCCCCATTAGGGGTTTGCTTGGGGTCTTCTCCAAGTGAACGCAGCCCTTGGCGGCCCCTGGGACCCCTCTCTGCAGGTCCCGGGCCACCTTATTTTCAGGGCATGTGGTCCTGGCCCTGACACAGTTGCTTCAGTTGCTTAGCTTTTCTTCCTTTTCTTTCTGTTTCTGAGCAAGCACACATACGTTTTTGGAGTGCACTAGAATGTCACCACTGAAGGGTAGAGTCTATTTTTAATAGAGGGGACATTCTAAGTAATTTAAAAGGCTTAATCCTCCTGGTCTCACAGTTCTTTTTACTCCATTAATATTTGTTGAGCACCTACTCTATGTTGCTGAGTGTGAGGGATTCTGTGGGAAAAAGCCAGTCTGGTCCCTTTCCTGGTGGGTGAGGCTGCAGGGAAGCCAGTGAATTGCAGGACAGGGCTCTTCTGGGCAGTGTGGGACTGTGAGACCCCAGGGAGGGCCACCTCTTCCAGACTGGTGAGAGTCGGGGAAATACCTGGGAGGTGACGTCTGAGCTGAAATTGGAAGGCTGAAGTGCCAGGAGAAGGGACAGGATAAAAAGAGTGCTTTAGGCCCCTGTCTTTGTGCCAAGGCAAAATCTTGGGGTGGGCAAGAACGGGGCTGGAGCAGGGAGTGTGAGGAGGCATGGGGAGTGGTGGATGGGGCTGGGAGGTAGGCTGGTGGTGGGGGGCAACCCATTGCCCTCCTCTCTGTTCCTCAGTGGGAGCCCTGGTCTTCCCACTGCCTTCTCCACACAGGGTAACACAGTGCCTTTAGAAACTGGGTGCAGAGTGCCTGTCCCTGCCACTGACTAGCCCTTTGATTTGGGGCAAGTGATTTAAACTCTGCTTTGATGTATTCATCTGCAAAAAGGGGGTGTTGATAATAGTACCTACATGCTAGGAGGACTGAATTAAATGAGCTCATGCATACACAGCACTTACAACAGTGCCTGGTTCATAGGAAGCACCCCATTAAATTTTGGCTGTGAGGACAACGCTCATTTCTTGTGGAAAGGGCTTATACCAAAGACTCGGTAAGGATAACTTCTGCCCTACAGGAAATTCCAGCTGGTGTCTCTGAGGTTTTCCTGCTTCATTCTTCCAGGAAAATCATTGTCTTAAGTTATTTTCAGACTTTCTACCCACTGTGGGTATTTTGAGACTCAGTATGGAAACCTGTGCTTGAAATTGTAGGGAGAAACTCCACCAGTGAGAAAATAACATATCAGACAATGTTTGCAGCATTTATGTGCAGGAACTGCTTCAGTGCTGAGGTGGGCACTTTTCTGTCATCCCCGTCTTTATACGGTACTGCTGTACTCTGACTGCTGTGCTAGGCAAGGGCCTCAGTCTAGGGTGTTAGAGCGTCGGGGGCCCGGCCCTGTCTCTCGTCTGGCCTGCAGGACGCTGAGGCCAGGAAGGGACCATGCTCACCCTGTGGCCCAGCCGGGCCAGGTCCAAGCTGAGGTTTGTCTAACCCCAGGCTTGTGGGCTCTTATCCCCCTGCTCTGGTCCTCTGGGGCCTGGTGACAACTGAGGGCACGCTACCCTTTTTTTCCGGGATGAACCCTTCCTGGCATCCACCTTCCCTACCCTCATCAAGGCCAAATGTGGGACATAGGAGCCATTGGCCATGGGGCTGTCAAAACTCCCAGCTCAGCCGACTGATCTTGAGCGCTTTTCTGATTCAGACAGGTAAGAGCCAAAGAAGCTGGATGTTTATTCTGTTTCTTCCAACTTTCCTTTCTAGAGAAAATTCCCTTCACAGATCTCACACTGGAGAGCTGCGGGCCAGTTTTGGCCCATGGACATGTTTTGTTTGGGCCATACAGTTTAAACATTTTTTTGAATTGGTTGTCAACATTTAAAAATTGGGAAATTTCATATAATAGTCCAGATTTTTGGCTTGTCTTGAAAAATCAGAAGATCTGGCAACTCCAGGCCCACATTCCTGTCTGGCCACATGGGCTGGAGCTGAGGAGAAACTGTCCTTTCCAGCTGGGCCACTGGCATTTCAGTTCCCTCTAGACTCACACCTGATCTTGTGTCTAGCCCACGTCACTCAGTTGAGGTCCCCCACCCCCACTCCCCCGCCTGCCCCGGGCCTTGCAGGCTTTTATGTTTGGGAACACGGCCACTCACTGTCTCCATTCCAGGATGGGGCTTTGTCCAATGCTACAATTTGTGAGAATGAGAACTCACGTCCAAGAATATTGGTAATTATCACTTCCATGGTTAAGCACCTGCTGTGTGCTGTGCCCTGGGTTATGAGGTTTGCATTCATGATCTGTGAGCCTCACACTGCCCTATAAATAATATATGATCCCCATGTTGCAGATGGGAAAGACTGAGGCTCAGAGAAGTAAAGGCCCTTGGACGAGTCTCATTAGGCATACAGATAGGGGAGGCTGAAGTGGGGTCCAGCATGTTCCCTGCAGAATCTGTGTATGTCTCCCTCTCAGACATTGGCCCTCATTCTCACTGTGAGCTGCACACCTGCAGGTGTTTCTCCTCACATCTCTCCATAGGAAAGGAAGATGTGTGTACCCTGAAACCCAGGGCCTGCCTGCTTCTAGAGATGGAAAGACTCCTGGTGAAACTTCCTGTAGAGTTTCCCTTCGGGATCCAGGGTGCTGTCTTCAAGAGAAATCCTCTCAGGTGCCACTTCAAGGGGGGAGGCCTGGTGGACCAAAAACAGCCTTACATCAGGCAGACCCAGGTTTGGCTCCAGTTTCACCATGACCTAGCCGTAGGAGTTGAGCCATCTGGCTCGAACTATCTCTGCACCCCTCACCCCACTGGCTGCTTCCCTTTTTTGCCTCCCTCCTCTCTCTCCTGTCTTCCCTCCCCTGCTCCATGCCCTCCTCTCTCACACTTAGCACTTAACTTTACTCTTCTGAGCCTCCAGTTTCTCATTTGTAGATGGCTATTGCTTGGGACTATGGCCAGCAAGCTTTAGACCCTCCGTAACTGGTTAGCCGTTAGGAACGGTGAGCCTCTTGCTCATTTTCACATTGGAAATCACACTGACAGGGCCCTAGGGTTATGGAGTTTTAGTGAAAATATTGACTTAAAAAGTAGCGTTTTCCCCAGGGCACCTTGATCAAAGCATTGGGAAGACCTGGGATACACTGAATTACCCAGGTCCCCGTAATGCTGGGTCCTCCTGTTCTTGTGGACCAGGTACCTTCTTTGTTCCAAGCACTGTGTGAGGCGCATAACTTTCTAAAAGGTTAGCAGTGGTTTTATCTCCATTTCACAGATGAAGAAATAGGCCCAGAGGGTTTAGGTGTTATGTGAGAGGCACAGCAGCTGGTAAGTGGAGCAGAGATTCAGACTTAAATCCGAGCTGACCCTCCCCAAAGCTTGTGCTCTTCACACTCCACCATGGGGCCTGACTGTAACCTCTGCCCCAGCACCTGAGCAGATCCAGAGTGTCAAGTGACTACATAACAAAGATTCAGGAATTCTCTGTCCCTCGTAAGGTCCTGCTGTTTCTGGTCGATCACCAGGTCTCAATATTGATTCGTACTACTTGGGGAGCGGGGGGGCTCCCTGGTTTAATTCTGAGATTCTGGGCCACCTTCCTGTGCCCACCCCTGGCTGAGAGACCTGAGAGAGACTGGATGACCCATGGGACAGGGTCTCTTTCCTTTGTGCTGTGAAGTTCGCCTCAGCCACTCTAGGACGGGCTTTCTTTGTGATTTACATTCCCGTGTCCACCGCTTACTGTTTTGTCCAGAAGAAGTTCTTGAATCCATATTTGGTGATTTGTCTCTCTGTTTCCCTCCCCCCACCCCAAGGTGTCTGCCAAAATCCTGTATAATTCGTATCATCTCCCAAGCTGTTACAGTATATGAGGGCAGAGGATAATTTTGTTATATTTTGAAAAAAGATTCTCAGCAAAAGTAAGAAAGGAGGGGGAAGTTTTCATACTCACTGCATGAAATAGACAATATTTCCTGAAACAGGAGATACGAACCTCAAAGAATTTAAAATAAAACATTCATTTTATTATTTTTTTAAAGAAGGAAAACGAGGGGGAATAAAGTAGAATAGTCAGTCTTTTTATCCTAAGTACAGATGAAATTGATTAAACCTTAAAGACTGGCCTCCGTACACCCGGTTTATTAATTGAAGAATTTCCTCTTACCCAGAATGGGAAGTTCACATTAAAATCGAGCTTGCCCCTGAGTGGCAGTGACACTTGAGAACTGAACATTTTCCACAATCCCATTTTCTCTTCGGTGCTAGAGGAAATCCTAAAATGGTTAAAAAGGGGGGGAGGGGGCATACAGGGGAGAGGGAGCCGAAACCGTACATTTTAAGGAAGCCTTCTTTCATTTCCTTGTAAAGCATGAAATCAAATTATAGCTCATGGCCCACAATTATTTTATTTCTACATTTCAAATTCCATTTTCTGCTCCTTTTCACTGCTCTAGAACAGGAGTTGTACTGTTGTGCAAAGTCAGCTAAAAAGATTACCCCAGATAGACTATGACACAGTAGCTTAAAGAAGCAAACAGGCAAAACTCCCTGTTAAGTGGGGAGTCGAGGCCTTGCAGAACCTGTGCATCTGCCTCCATCCGGAAAGGGGGTGGCAGAGGCCAGCACCCCCTTTGGCCCTTTGATCCAGGGAGCACGGACACCTCTGTTCTTGCTGCGATGCCTGACCCTGCCTTTGCCCCTCTCCTGAGGGGGGGCAATGTGAATGGTGTTTACTCCAGGGCCTCCTAAGGGTGGGCCACCTGCCTGGTGACGAGGAGCTGGTACAGGGGTGTGCCTGGCCCATGATTAATACTCCTGCTTGACAGGGTTGGAAGGTCATGCCTATTCCAGTTCTCATCCTGCCCCTTCCGTTCTGTCGGAGGGAGACTCGTTTTAGTGCTATAGGGTGTCTTACTAGCTCTTGCTGATCCCTGGTCAGCAGCCAGCAGGCCTCGGGTTCAGAGCTGTAGCAGCCAGCATTATCTAGTTAGCGTTTAACAATATTGCACCACGTCGCTTTGTGTTCTTGTTCTGTTTATCTTTATGCTTAACTTCTACTCATGGCAAGTTTCATGCATTTATTGTCATGTAAAGTTCTTTTAAATATAAATGCATTTGAGATACCAAAAAAAAATGACTTAGCCCACATAAGTAAATAACCATATAAGTGGTATCCACAGGCATGGCAGAGATGAGAGGTGATGCGTGGACAGGGAGCCCTGGTGTAATTCATACTCCCTCCCTGCAGCCCGCCAAAACTGTTCTGAAGACCTCCAGCAAAGAGCCCTCTAATTGTGTAAAGATGTCATCTGCATCTTTACTAGACCTGCCTCTCAGGAAGTTCTCTTATAGATCTACCTGAGTTCCTTCATGCTTCCGTTCAAGATCACTTCCTTTGTATTTCCCTCCAATGAGGAACATGTGGTCTCAACCTCTGAACTTGACAGCTCCTGATTTTCTCTTCCCTTGGCCTTGTGGCGGGCACATGCTGTGTGGTAGCATACTGCTCTGGGTTTGACTTCAGACCTCCAGTTGCTAGCTGTGCGGACTGTGGGAGAGTCACTTCAGATCTCTCCAAGTCTCAGTTTCTCCATTTATAGAAAGTGTGCATAATAATAAATTCCTCCTTCTTGGGCTGTTGTGGAGATTGATTGGAATTGTGGGCATGGTGCATTCTTGGGCATTCAGTGAATGTTCATTTTCTTTCTCCATTTCCCCAACTTCCTGATACTTTAGTCATTGTTTTATTTATTTTTTTATTTTGAAATAATTTCAAACTTACAGAAGATTTGCAATAGTACAGAGAACTCCCACATGCCCTCCACTCTTTAGTTACCCTTAGGACCGACCGTCTCTGAATGTGTTGTCTGGTTTTGGTGCACCCGGGCGTGGGGGTTGCTCTCCAGCAAGTCTGACAACCGCCGACTGGGGGATGAGGACAAGTCTGTGGTTCCTACATCAATCTTGTGGAAGGGCAGAATGTCATTAACGAAACATCTTTATGACCCCTAGACAGACATAATGGGGTCTACCTCCATCTCTCTTCTGCCGCCATCCCCCAACGTTGCATTGTTACAACTTGTAGAATCAAGTCCAGGCTCTTTAAGGAGAGTTTCCTAGCAGGAGAGATGCATGCCAAGGATGGTGTGTGAGATGCTTTTATGTGTGCATAGGTACCGCATTAAGAGACATCAAGCACTGCAAGAGAGTTATTCTGTCTTCAGGGTTCTTTAAATCCTCTGAGTCCATTAAGGAAAAGATGTCTCTCTGTTCGGTGTCTGGAGCTTTAACACTTCTCAACATTGTGAGCTCCGTACCTATGATAGCAACTGTGTCTGGCTAGAATGTAAATAGTGTTTTATTTTCGTGTACTTGTTTTTGGTCCTTTTTTTTTTTAATTTTTAAAAACAAATTGATTTTGAATCAGTAATATATGTGTGTGGTTTGAAATTTAAAAGGTACAAAGCATAGACAGTAAGAAATAGGTTCCGCATGCACCCATTCCCTGCTTACCTGGTTTACTTCCCCAGAGATAAACGACTGTGATGTTTCTTGTAAAAATTCCAAGGACAGTGATTTCAGGCATATACTTTCTCATGCACAGCCTGTAGAGATGGCAGTATACTGTGTACGCTCTCTTGGTAGGACTTCCACCTCGGGGATAGGACCGCTCTGTGCTTTTCAGTAGCTGTGTAATATTCTGTTACGTGGTTATCCTAGAATGTAGGTAACAGCCTCCCTCCTGACGGGCAGCTAGGCTGCCTCCACATTTTGGCTACTACAGACGCGTTGCAACAATGGCCTTGAATGTGCCTCATTTGCATGTGGGGTGTTGCTGGATCACTGCTGGATCACAGTACACACTTTTGATGGTTGTTGCCAGGATGGCCTCCAAAGAGGTTTTGTCAGCACATGTCCCAAATGGACAGGACTGTCTGTCTCTCCACATTCTTAGTGGCAGGGTGTCGTCAGTGTTTGGAGGGACGACGTGGCCCTGGAGCGGCAGAGCTTGACTTTGAATTCTAGCCCTTTCCTCCCAGTCCTGTGACCTGATCTCATCTCTAAATAGGCGTAGTGATGCAAGGTTATGTGGAGGGTGCTAGGAGTCAGTAGCACCTGGCAGGGCAAGGACTTACTACTCCTCTGGCCCTTTGATTGTGGTATTATTTTGTCAACCCACCAGGTGAAAAAACTAGTCTTAGCGTCATTTCAATTTGCATTTTTCTTGTTATTGGCGAGGTAGGGCATCTTATTACATGTCTGAGCTCTGTGTATTTCTTTTCTTTGCCCTTGCTTCTTGTCTGACTTCCCTCCAGCCACCCCACTCTCCTTGCTGGTCCTTGGACACCCGGACCCCCTGACAGACACCCCATACGGTCTTTGCACCGGCCCCTCCCTCTGCCTGGAATGCTCTTCCCCTGGTTAACTGCCAGCTTCTCTCCTCCGCGTCCTGGCTCAAATAGCTCCTTCTCCGTGAGGCCCATCCTGACAGCCTGAATTAAAATTGTAACCCTCCTGCCTCCTGTACATTCCTGAGCCGTTTTTTCCTGCTCTCTTTTCCCCCAGGACACTTACCATCCTCCCCCCGTCTGTGAGACTCACGTATTATATGTGTTGTTGGCTTTTAGCGTTACTTCACTGGCTGGTGAGTCCCTCTTGTAAGACTGTCATCTGTCCTCATCTCTGGTGTGCCAAGCAGCAGTCTAAGGTCTGGCAAGTAGGAGGTGCTCAGTGAATGTGCTTAGTATGAGCTATCTGGAGAGATTATTGCCATTTTGGATTGGACCATTACTCTTTTAATTATCAGTTTGAAGAAGCTTTTTGACGATTAAGGGGAGTAGTCCTTTGTGGCTAGTGCGTCCCTAGTCATGTTGGCCTTTATCATATTTTTGTCCATGCAGAAATGTTTGATTTTTATGTTGTTGAATTTGTCAGTCTTTCGTATTTTTTTTCTTTTTTATATCTTTCTGGTTTTGTGTCTTACCTAGATGGGTTTTGTTTTGTTTTAAGATTATAAAATTTTTTTTCACGGTTTCTTCCAAGATCTTTATGGTTTTATATTTTTATGTTTAAAGCTTTGGTCCTTGGAAATTTATTTTGGTGTGATGTGTGAGGTAGAGCCTCAACTTTAGTTTTCTCTAGATGGCTGCCTGCTGTCCCCGTGTCCCAGGTGAGTGCTTTTCCCCCCGTTGACACATGTGGACAGGGAGGCCCAGGGAAGGACGGCTACTCACCCCATCTCGCAGCACGTCTCATTCCTCACCACCGCCCTCTCTCAGCTCTGCGGGGGTTTTGCCACGAGTCGCCAGCATTTATTGTTTTTTGGCTTTTCTTCCTTTTGGCGGGGGCCCAGCACCTCTATTTGTCTGCTGTCTTGTCCACAGCTGTGTATTTGTTTCCTCGGTCTCTTACACGGGCTCTCTTTGTTGTTTCCCCTGTTCCTCCACTGCTAACATCGCTCCCATTGTTCTCCTCCCGGGTTTCTTTAGGTGCTGATGAATGCCTCCTTTCGCTGCCTCCTGGAGAACTGTGCCTCTGGCTTGGGATGCGTCCTAGAGGACTCTGGCGGTTTGCCTTTGCACCTTGTCTGCTCTCCTTCCTCCTCCCATCCTCAGGGCCTTTCCCGCTTGCTCTTCGGCATGCTGGAGAGTTCCCAGGAGATGCGGCAATAGCCAAGAGGCAGCTGGCAAAAGAAAAGGAAGACATTTTTAAGTTAGTCAGCCCTGGGTTCTAGCCCTGATTCTCCTGTTTACTGTCGTGTAACGAGACCTCAGATTTCTCTTTATTAAAATGGGAGACTCTCCTCCTCATGGGATTTGGTAAGGGCAGAGCTAACACACATCAAGCATGGGTCATGAGCCCATGTGCCTGTTAGGAGCCGGCTGGTGGCATAAATGCCAGGGTATGAGGCAATAGGGAGTTGTGAGGAGAGGGAGGGTTGTTAATTCGTCGTGGGGCCTGGAAGATGTCCAGTCCTGCCTGCCCAGGTTCTCCTGCTTGGGTGTCTCCCTGCTGGCCTGGTGGAATTCGGCAGGATGTTTGTGGAGGACCCTACCTTTGCAGGCTGGGTTAGAACAATAAGGACTTCCTGCCCATTGGTGGGCACAGTGCTCCCAGCTGTTGGCTGGCACTCACCAGTGCCCCCTGTGAGGGCCCTCGGAGATACTGCTGGATTGGGGGAGGTATTGCTAGTATTTGTTCCATGCTGCCATTAATACTCTCCCTTCTTCTCAGCCAGTAAAGGGCATGGGGCCTATGGGGGAAGGAGATGGCCCCTTTTGCGCTTCTATGGTGCTGGGCACCGTGATACAAGTACCTATATGATAGCAGCTTGTGTTTATTGAGCTCTTAGTATGTGCCACGCGCTGTGCAGGCCCCTGCCCTGTAAGGTGTTGTGTCTGGGTCGGCAGGCTACAGGGGAGGGATCCCAGGCTCCGAGAGGTCACAAGGTCTCTCTGCCTGAGGCTGCACAGCTGGCAGGAGGGAAGCGGTGCCTGGGCTTGGGGGCTGGCTCCTCCGCCTCCCCGCCTCCCCGCCCTGCATCTCTCATGTGCCTGCCAGGGCATTGCAGGTGGGCTTCCAAGCCATGCTATTTTCCTCCCGCCAAAGGGCAGCACCCACCCTCCCCCCACCCCGAGGATTCTTTTGCTCATGTGCCCCATTTGCAAGTATGCCATCCCTCTGGGCTATCTCCTACCTCCGTGTCTGAGATTTTCTATCAGGTCCGTAGAAATCAAAATGGAGTTATTGTCCCTATTTTACAGACGAGGAATGAGAGCTCAGAGAGGGTATATAGCATTAAGAAACTTCCCTTTGTCTGAAATTGTTCCTACCAGAAAACCATCATCTGGTAGGAACAAGGGTCACGGGCACTGGGGCCTCCTCCAGTGACTGGGATCTCCTTTGGCTTTCTGGTCCCCTACTGGAGGGGCTGGGCCTGGCCAGCGCCTCCAGTCTGTTGGACTCCTGGCCTGTCCTGCGGTGTGTGAAGTGACCCTGGCAGTTGTGTAGTGGCATGGGACATCACGAATGTGTGACTCCAGCGAGGGGAGGCAGGGAGGGCAAGGAGAGGGGCTGGCGGGCAGTGTGTGCAAGTCAAACATGCCACCTGTGCCCTGGTGGGTGCTAGGTCCATGGACACCATGGGGGCCCCACGCCTGACCACTCCGAGAACTCTTCCTTCTCCACGCCCCACACTCAGTCAGTAACCTCACTCCTTTGTCCACATGTGTTTGCCTGGGGGGCTCCTGGACAGGTGGGAGCAGTACGACTCTGAATGTGAGGCTGGGCTGAGAGCTTGGCTCAGCACTGACAGCCCTAAATGCAGCTCTGCTTACTGAGGGCCCGGCGGGCCTTCCCCTTTGATTCCCCCGCCAACCTCTTGCAGTGGGCATCTTTGTTTAGATTCTGATTTACAGATGAGGAAGCAGAGGCCCCCACTGGGGCTGTGGTTTGAATGCCTGGTTGGGTGTCTCCAAGCCCTGCTCCCACCTCTTCCTCCCACTCGTGGCCCTTGGCTCCCCACCTGAACATTGACCTTCTTTGCTAAGCCCCTTCCATATCCAAACCCTCTGATTCTGTGCTGAGGAGGGCAGGACAGACAGCCCTGGTTCACAGCTGTACACTGTACTGTGCCAGTAGGAATCTGACAGGGAAACTTCAGGTCACTGTACTTTGAGGAAAGTATGCAAAAGGAGGAAAACTAAGTTGCACAGAATGGACACACACCTGAGTGGACTCTCTATAAGGGGGCCAAATGGCCCCCATATTATGGAAGTCTTGACACCTCCTGGCAGAGAGTCAGGGCCAGGACAGGTGAGCCTGTATTGATGTCAATCCAATACTGGGTTTTCACCCTCGCTGGATAGCTTGGGACAAGTTATTTAACCTGTCTGAGCCTCAGTCTTCTTGCCTGTAAAATAGAGAAGCAAACAATACATTGAATAAATGAATACAAACAATAGCAATGAGGGCACCTTGGGATTGTAGAGCTGCAGCCCCTCCTCCCACCCTGGGCCCCAAGGGGGACTTCTGACCCCTGCTCTGCTGTCCTGCAGTACCCACAGGGGCATGCACCTGTGTCCCCACCCATGTACAGAGTAAGTGCTTCACTCTGGACACAGGATCGCTCAGGGACACAGGATGCTGTGGTAGAAAGAAGCCAGTGGGTCCGAGTTCACATTGCTCTGACTGAGTCCTTGCTCCTGACCTTGACTTGGTCACTTCACCTCTCTGAGCCTTTGTTTTCTCATCTGTGATACCCACATGGCAAAGTTGAGGTGCAGTTAAGACGAGAAGCAGATCTGTAGAATACCACATGCGTGCCACAGTTGGAGTTGTAGAAGGAAAAGCAGTCAGAGCTGCTCATGTTATTGAAGATTTCCTATGGCCTAGGTGCTGTTCTGAGCCCTCCCCACATGTTGTCTCCTTTAGTCTTCACTGCGGCCCACTGACTGGGCTCATCCCTGTCCTCATGCTCGCGAGGACGCCAAGGCACACAGAGGTCTGATGTATTTAGGCACATGGGTCATATTAATAATAGTATAGAAATGGCCACTATAATTTTCTATTATATATATATATAATATATATATATTTTATATTACATATATATTTTATGTTATACTTTATATAGGACAATGTATTTACATTGTTTATTGAATATTTAATAAGTCACCGGTTAAAAATACATTTTTATTTTAAATTTAATATTGTTTTCTCCTTCTTAGGGTGTACATAGCTTTTGATTAAAAAATCAAATTTTATGATTAAAGATGTGATTTTGAGGTTGCTAAAATGTTTAAAGTTTTATATTCCGTTTCTCTAGCCGAAATCTTTTCTCTGAACACACTTTTTTCTTCAATCTCAGAAGGAAAATTACATCTCACAGATAACTTACACTTTGTTAAATGCTGACCTTTGTAAGTTTTTCTTTATTTTTATTTTTGAAAAGATTAAGATATATAATCTACAGAATTGGAAATTGTAACTTTTTAAAGTACTGAGAAACTTTAACCCTGTTATAATTATTCTGCAAACCTTTAAAGGGATCTATAGTCAGAACAACTAGATGAAAAGGTCTGATAGACGGAAAAATATAGAGGGTCATTTGTAAGCTGCAAGTTCCTGACTTGTGTTTCCCGCCCACTTGTTCGCTGTGCCCCTCTGGTCTCAGAATGGTTTCCTACCCTGGGTTCGTGGGAATTGGGAAGGACACTGTTTGATTCATTCTTTGGAATACTGGGGATTTTGAAAAAGACAAGACGGGCCAGTTATGTCACTTCCTGTCGTCTGATGAAAAGTTTGAGGACGAAACGGGAGTAACTGAGAGCTGCTGCTGGGCAGCGGGCACTTGCCTGCTGCTGACCCCTGGTTCGCAGTGGGGCCTGTCAAGTCGCAGTGACCTCTGGTCTCTTTAGAAGTGCCTGATGTTGGCTGCGCCTCAGCGGGTCTGCTCGAGAGCCTGGCCTTTTGGAGCAAAGCTGTGTGCTCCTCTCAACAAAGGCGGCTTGTAGATGCTGGAGTAAGGCCGCAGAGGAAATCCTCACCAGCCTGAGTGTTTGGGGCCTGGCTGCACTTGTCTTTCTGGGTTTGTCAGGCCAGTTTCATTTCTGTCCCCAGGAGCCCAACAGGCATCATCAGTAAGATAGGCTAAATGCATGGAATACATGAGTCCTTCCCCTTCAGCCACTGGGCCCAGACAAGGCATTCCTGGGTAGTGGTGTATACCAATAGGGAATTGAGTCACGGGGCTAGACTCTGAGTCCTGCCTAGAGCCAGACACCTACTGTTTTTCCCACTGTGCAGGTCAGTGGTGACCAGGGAAGAGTGCTTCAGTGGTGGGGCCAGGCTCCCTGGTGTCTGGTGGCCTTTGGTGCTCGTTGGTCTAGAGCAAGTAGCCCCATGACTCTGAGTCCCACCTTCTTTGAAACAGTGGTTGTGGAGATTAAGTGGTTGACTAGCACGCAAGGTGAATGTGCCAACAGGAAAGACTGCCCCTCCTCACCTTCCCTCCTTTCCCAGGAGTGAGCTTGGGTCATGAGTCACCCATCCTCTGTAGCACCATGACGATAATTTGGTCCTAAAAATCCCTTCTGGGGCAAAGGGGAAAATATCTGCATATTCCTGTATCCCCAAGATAACACCTTTTTTTTTTTTTTTTTTTTTTTGTGAAACTACTTAAAAATCCTATTAAAAAGGACACATTCCCTTCATTGGCTAACATTAGTTTTCCTAACATGGGTCAGGGCAGTTTCCTTTCATTGACTCCTCTGTAATTTGTCCCTCTGCTGCTGTTCAGCTCAGCTGTGGCTGTGTATTTAGGGCGTGCTCACAACCAGGCATGCCTGTGTAATATAGAGTGCACACACACACACACACAACACCCCTATATGTACATGTGCACACACACACACTTACATATATGGTATTCACTGTTGAGGTAGCTGAACCTTGGATTGCTCTTACCCTCCCTGAAAGAGCAGGAGCTTCCCACCCAGAATGGAAAGGACAGAAGAAGTGAGTAGCTATATTGCAGCCGTGGGTGGGAGGATCATGACGAAAACCAACTACTGTGAGGAGAAGACCCAGGAATCACAGAGGACACAACCTCCAGGCCTCCACATTAGTTTTCTGATCTTTCTGTCTGCTGTCTTGGCAAGGCCAAATCTCTAGGCATTTGCCAAGTCTAAAACTGAGATATTTCCTGCTTGGATATTTTTTCTTAGGTAGGATGGAATGAAAATGAGAAGATTGAGGCAGTAAAATGGTGTGGGTTTTGGGGTCCCCCAGCTCTGCTGCATGCTGGCTATGGGGCTCTGGGCGAGCTCTCTGTATTTCACAGGCCTCAGTTTCCTTCTCTCCAGATGAGGTAACGCGTCTATCCCTCATGGTGGTTGGTCATGAGGACTCTGTGAAATCACGTGATCAGAGTCCCTCCCCCGAGGCCGGAGCTAGAAGGTGTGTGGTGGTCATTCATTTCCCACCCCACCCACTTTTATCTTAATACTTTAATTTGGCTGATTTTGCTTAACCTCAAACATCAGGCCACTTTCTGCAGAGTCCTCTCCCCCATTTCCCTTTCTAATCTTGTCTTCTCTCTCTCCTTGCAGGGGCCCAGATCATTGATCTGATGATGCTGGTCATTGATGTGACCAAAGGGATGCAGACCCAGTCAGCGGAGTGCCTTGTGATTGGGCAGATCGCCTGCCAGAAGCTGGTTGTGGTGCTGAACAAAATAGACCTCTTAGCTGAAGGGAAGAGACAAGCAGCGATTGATAAAATGACCAAGAAAATGCAGAGGACCCTGGAGAACACCAAGTAGGTTTGTTGATGAGTGGTGTATCCACTTGTATAAGCTGGTCCTGGGGCACAGGTCATTTCATTAACACAGATTGGGTAGGCAGGTGTCAGCCGTGGGTCCTAGTAAGTGGGATCTTGCCTGGCATTTACTCTCATCAAGGGTAAAGGCTAAAATGCTGTTGCAAGAGACCAAAAAATACAGAAGCATGAGGAAACTAGAAGTTGATTTTCTAGGTAATTTCTTAATGTGAACGGTTGGAGGGGGTTCTTCTCTGCACAGCATTCAGAAACCCAGGCTTCCTCCATCTTGCTGCCCTTCTACTGTAGGGTGTGTCCTTGTCCGTGTGGTCAAAGCCAGGCATGGGCACTACTGCGTTCACGTTTGAAGGAGGGTCCAGTGTGTCAGGAATGCCTGGACCTAGAAGGGGCACACACCCTTCCCACAGATTCTGTGGGTGAGGGAGGACTCAGTCCTACCTGCTCATGTCACCCATGCCGTGGTGTCAGAGAGCCCGGGAAACGGATCCCCTCACCATCTGCTTAGCTGCAACTCGGTTATCAAAAGGGGGAAATTGGTTTTTTGGTTTTTTTAATATTTATTTATTTATTTTTGAGAGAGAGAGAGAGAATGAGAGCACACAAGCAGGGGGAGGGGCAGAGGGAGAAGCAGACTCCCCGCTGAGCAGGGAGCCTGAGGTGGGACTCAATCCCAGGACCCTGGGATCATGACCTGAGCCAAAGGCAGACGCTTAAACGGCTGAGCCACCCAGGCGCCCCAGTGGAGCGTGGTTTTGGTGGACGACTGGATGTTTCTGTTTCAGAGGACTGTTAAATTGGATGGATGGATGGATGGACAGACTTTGCTGTTGGAGGGGAGACCGGGAAAGACAAAATCACAAAGGACTGTCGTAGTATTTCACACCAATGGGTTTGTGATTTTGTCTTGCGGAAAGTAGGGAGTCCTTAATGAGTTTGTGCAAGGAAGTGGCTGAAAGGTTCTCCCATCCAGAGATAGCTGGCGGCAGGTGGAAGGATGGCTTGGTGACGAGGATCCAGGGGGAGAACAGACAGGGAGAGGCAGCGTGGTGGTGTTCCCAGGGGGAGAAATGTGGTCTCCGTTAAGGCTGTGGAGGAAGGGGAGGCTGACCTGGGGAGACCTTTAACAGGAGAAGCAACAGGCCTTGTCAAGTGATTGACTCTGCTTACTGTCCATGGGGGTGGCAAGGTGGCAGTGCTGCTGGGCAGCCTTGGGGGTGGTGGGAGGGGTGGGGGGACAGAGCTGCCTGCTCGCTCAGGCGGCCACAGGAGTGACTTACTCTGATGTGGTCAAGAAAATGAGAAAATGTCCTTGTTGAGCACAGAGTGTTGGCAAACCTCATTGTTTTATCAATTCCTCTCTTCCTCTCCGGGCTAGTGCCTTTTGATCAATACTAAATAGCGGTCACTGGGAGACAGCGATGCTTCCTCTTTGCTATGCAGCCTGAGACAATATCCTGCTCCTTCCACCTCTCCTTCTCCTGCCTGTGGAGGGCAAGCAAGTAGAGAGTGTTTTTGTTTCCCCGTCATAAAGATTGATATGCCTTCCCATTTATGATTTTTTTTTTCAGATCCAACACCTGCAACTCTCCCTCAGAATTCTCAAGTTGGTTAAATTAAAGCTCCAGGCCTGTGAATGGGCCAAATATGTCATAAAAGATTTCCTAGCGCTGCCTTTTGTTAGCAAAATTCATCAATCCGATAAAATCGACACATTTAGATAAGTGTTGCATAAGAATTCAGACTTTGTTATTCCCAACGGAAGTGGATATGAGACTGTAAAAAGGAAGATAAAAAATTATATCTTCTTTTTAGTGAGTTATTTGATCTCCCTGCCGTTTTATTTACTTGTCAGAAAGGGGAGAACAGGTCCTTTGGACTCCTGCATAAAAACCCAGTACAATGTCAGTATCATTTGCTATATAAATGGGACCTTCTGGGAAGGGCTTGGGATACTTTTAAGGGTGAATTAATACTAATTATTTTGAGTGGTTAAATTTAAGGCAAATTCTCACTTTGCATTTTAAATTACTATTCCTGTTTTAATTTATTGCTTGAAGGTCCAGTTGTGGACTTTATCACACATCCAGGGGAAATTGTCCCCCTGAAGCCTTTTCTGTCTTCATCCAGTGCCCAGAGGGCAGAGAGAACAACCCCCATACTGGGAGGGATTGCCCCCCGTTGGGTTGTAGCCAGTGGGCTCAAGGGCCCTGGGGCCAGGCCAGCTTGTAAGAGAACATTAGCTTTGACCTCTGTGCAGCAGAGAACTTGAAGTTATTTTAAGTGACCATTTCCTTTCCTGTGGCCCCTGGTGAAGTGAGTCTTGTGTAATTGCTGCTCCAAATGCGAAGAAACTTTGTACCTACAAAGGAAAAATTGGGCTGACGAATTATGTAAATATCAAAACCTAAAAACATGAGACCTGTTAAAAAACATAACTTATTTTTTCCCATCCGAAGAGCAATCGAAAGAAAATTGGGAAAAAGAGAAAAATGATTAAAAGAAAGAAGAAGCCACCCAAATATTTCTTTTCTCAGAATAGCTGCTGACATTTGGGTTTATTTCATTCCTGTCTTTTCACTGTGTATCATATTACCCCCCCCTTTTTCCTCCACGTTACTTTGATTGTAGTAAAATCTGCATAACATAATATTTGTTATTTTACCCATTTGCAAATATACAGTTCACTGGCATTAAATACATTCACAAAGATCCCAGGGTCCTGTGATTGAGTCCAGCATCTGGCATTGGGCTCTTTGCTCAGCAGAGAGCCTGCTTCTCCCTCTGCCTGCAGCTCATCCTGCTTGTGCTCTCTCTCTCTCTCTGACAAATAAATAAAATAAAAATCTTTAAAAAAAAAAAAAAATTAAAAAAATTCACAAAGCTGTGTGCCCATCACCACTCTCTATGCCGAAAGCGTTTTCAGAATCCGCAACATAATCTCTGTACCCGTTTAACAAGAACTCCCCCTTTCCTCCTCCCCTCTCCTCCCCTCTCCTTCCCCACCCCCAGCAGCCTTTATTCTGCTTTCTGTTTCTTTAACTTTGCTTATTCTAGGTACCTTATAGAAATGGAATCCTGTGTTTGGCTTTCTGTGTCTGGATTATTTCCCTTAGTGTAATGCTTTCAGGGCCCATCCGTGTTGTAGCCTGTGTCAGAATGTCACTCCTGCATAGTGAATAGTGTTCTGTTGTATGTATGTACCTTATTTTGTTTGTCCATTCATCTGTGGATAAACACTTGGCTTGTTTCCTTTTGGTTATTGTGAATAATGCTGTATGAACATTGGTGTACAAATAGCTATTCAAGTCCCTGCTTTCAGTTTCTTTGGGTCTATACCTAGGAGTGGAATTGCTGGGTCATGTGAAAGTTTTATGTTTAACTTTTTTGAGGAACCACCAAACTGTTTTCCACAGTGGCTGCACTATTTTACATTCCCACCAGCAGTGTGTGAGGGTTGCCATTTCTCCACATCCTTGCCAACACTCATCATTTTCCCTTTTTTTTTAATAGTTATCCTAGTGGGTATGAAGTGGTATCTTGTTGTGGCTTCCTCGACTCCTTTTTGTTGGTTTATCCCCCCTGGTTTTATTGAGAAATAATTGACATACATGAATATATAAGGTTATGGCGTGACACCATGATGGTTTGATTTACATATGTTGTGAAATGATTATCACAGTAGGTTTAGCTAACATCCATCTTCTCATAAAAATACAATAAATAGAAAAGAAGGAAAGAAAAAAGGAAAAAAATGTTCCTGTGACGAGAACTCCTGGGACCTACTCTGTTAACAGATTTCCTGTATATCACGTGGTAGTGTTAGTTAGAGTCATCACATTGTACCTCATGGCCCTAGGGCATATTTATCTCAGAGCTGCAAGTCGGTATCTTTTGACCACCCTCTCCAATTCCCTTTCCCCCCCACCCTCTGCCTGTGGTGACCACAAATCTGCTCTCTTTCTGAGTTTTGTTTTTTGTGTTTTTGGTTTTTTTAGATCCTGCAGATAAGTTGAAATCACACATTATTTGTCTTTCTCTGTCTGACTTATTTCACCTAGCTTAATGCCTTTGAGTTCATCCGTGTCGTGGCAGATGGTAGGATTTCCTTGTTTTTTATGGATGAATGATATCCATTATGTATTTATATACACCGCAACTTCTTTATCCGTTCATCCATCGATGGACACTTAGGTTGTTTCTATGTCTTGGCTGTTGTAAATAATGCTGCAATGAACATGAGGGTGCGGATGTCTTTCCAAGTTAGTGTCTTCATTTCCTTTGGATATATTCCCAGAAGTGGATCATATGGTAGTTCTATTTTTGATTTTTTGAGGTTCCTCCACACTATTTTCCATAGTGGCTGCAACAGTTTACACTCCCTCCCACCCAAACCCAGTGCACACAGGTTTCCCTTTCTCCACATCCACACCAACATTTGTTAACCTCTTGTCTTTTTGGTGATGACCATTCTAACACACGTATGAAGTGATATTTCATTGTGGTTTTAACTTGCATTTTCTTAATGACTAGTGATGTTGAGCATCTTTCTATGTACCAGTTGGCCTTTCAAATATCTTCTTTGGAGAAATGTCTATTTAGGTCCTTTGCCCATTTTTCTATCGGGTTTTGTTGTTGTTTTGTTGTTGTTGTTGAATTGAAGGGGATCTTTATATATTCTGGATATCAATCCCTTGTCAAATATATGGTATGCAAATGTTTTCTTCTATTCTGCAAGTTGACTTTTTACTTTCTTCATAGTATCCTTGGAGGCACAAAAGTTTTTAACTTTGATAAAATCCAATGTATTTGTTTTTTCTTTTGTTGTCTGTGCTTTTGGTGTCCTATCCATGAAATTGTTGCCAAATCCAATGTCATGAAGATTTTCCCTAATTTCTTTTCTAAGAATTTTACAGTGTTAGCTCTTAAGTTTAGGTCTTTCATCTATTTCTGTATATGGTAATTTTTTATATATGGTGTAAGTTTATATGTGGTGTAAGTTAAGGGCCCAGCGTCATTATTTGTATGTGGATATCCAGTTTTCCCAGCACTATTTGTTGAAAGGATTGTCCTTTCCCCTTTTACCATGTCAGAAATCAATTGATCATACATGTGTGGGTTTATTTCTGAGTTTTCTGTTCTGTTCCATTGGTCTATATGTCTTTCCTTATGCCAGTACCACACTGCTTTGTTTATCTTTGTAGTAAGTTTCAAAGTCAGGATGTTGGGTCCTCCAGCTTTCTGCTTCTTCTCCAATATTATTTTGGCTATTTGAGGCCCCTTGCAATTCCTGCATGAATTGTAGGATCTACTTTCCATTTCTGCAAAAAAATGTTGACATTTTCATAGGGATTGCATTGAATCTGTAGATTCCTTTGGGTAGTATGAACATCTAAACAGTGTTAGGTCTTCCAATCCATGAACATGATGCCTTTCCATTTGTTTAGATCTTCTTTAATTTTTCTAATCAGTGTTTTGTAGTTTTCATTATATAGGTCTTTCACATCCTTGGTTAGATTTATTCCCAAGTATTTAATTCTTTTAGATGTCATTATTAAGTGGAACTGCTTTCTTAATTTCCTTTTCAGATTGTTTTTAGCTAGAATACAGAAACACAGCTGATTTTTATGTGTTGATCTTGTGCCCCGCAACTTTGCTGAATTCAGTTCTTCCTTTTAAACATATAGTTGTAATCATGAGCTATTTGCATTTTTTATTTCTGCTTTCATTACTTAACATTTTGTATAGCACTTCTTCATGTAAGCATCACTCCATTGTAGGCCCTTTAGATTGGCATAAGTTTTCCTTCTTTAAATAAACAACCCTGGGGTGAACATCTTCAACCATCCTTAAACATTTTCTGTATTTTCAGGTTTTTTCCTTCTGAGACATTTCCAGGTGTGAGATTACTGGACCAAGGGCACAAGTCCTTTCAAACCTGTGGTTGTACACTGCCCTATTCTTTTCCAAAAGGGTTTGCATCATTTACACAGATATTTGCAGCTACCTTTGGTTTCTAATTTTAAAATATGTTTGAAACTTAGTAGGGTAGAAATGGTAAGTTACTCTTGTTTTAATATGTGATTCTGTAATTAATGGGGACGTTAAACATTTTTCCTTTTTTTTTTTTTTTAAAGATTTTTATTTATTTATTTGACAGAGACACAGCGAGAGAGGGAACACAAGCAGGGGGAGTGGGAGAGGGAGAAGCAGACTCCCTGCCGAGCAGGGAGCCCGATGTGGGGCTCGATCCCAGGACCCTGGGACCATGACCTGAGCCGAAGGCAGATGCTTAACGACTGAGCCACCCAGGTGCCCCAACATTTTTCCTTAAGTGTATTAAATAGTTGTGCTTTTGTGTGTTTGAATTAGGCCTATATGTTTTGTCTATTTGCCTCTTGTGATTTTAATGCTTTCTTTTTGATTTTCAGGAGTGTTTAATATTAACAAAGATGTTGTTATTAATTAACCCTTTGCCTATCGTGTTTGCTACAAATAAGTCTTCAGCATTTGTTGGTTGTCTTTCCATTTTACTTGCTTTTTTCGATCCGCAGAAGTTTCTAATTTTTGTGTAGTCAAACTCTTTGATTGTTTTTCTTTGTGATTTCTTTATCTCTGAAAGCATTTAAAATTACTCTTGCATAAGCATTTATCAGTGTTAACAGAAATCAAAATAGAAGATAAAAATGTCCTCACAATCTCGTCAGTGCATCAAATTAAAGTGTTCTTCCCCTAGGATCCCTGTCAGTCTTTCCCACATGTACATAATTTGAGGTAGTTGTTATCACAACATTGACACTGTTCTGTGTTCTAGGCTTTTCTGTTTATTTTCCCACTAAATGTTATCATCTGACAGCATCCTTGATGCATCTTTCTCTCAGACTCCCTCTGTGTTTCCTCCTGCTTTTTAAACACTTTCTATTTCCTTGTTTCTGTTTCAGCCAAGGCCATCTGCTGAGAGCCCACTCGGGGCTCCCTTGGCCCTGCCTCCCTTCCTGGGGTTGAGTGGAATGCCAAATCTCAAGTGACTGGGCTGCTGCCCAGCTGACTTACAAGGTGTGCGTTTCATACTAGCTTTGTGGCTAACTAGCTGTGTGGTCTTGGGCAACTCACTTTATCTTCCTGAATTGGCATTTCTTCTTTTGTAAAATGGGAGCTGATAAGTTTAGCCTCACAGCATTTGTTCTGAGGGAGCATTTGATGGCACATAGTAGGTTCTTAACAATCACAGCAAACACCTACTGTGTGCTTGGCACTGTACCAGGGATTTCTCATATACAATCAATCAGATCCTCACAGTAACCCTGGGGGGAGGTTTGGTGTCTGGGTTGACTGGTGAGAAAACTAAAGTATAATAAATATTGGCTGCTTTGAATTTCACTATTCCAAACCGAAAACTTACACGTTTCCCCTGCTTTTCAAAGTTTGCATTACACCACTTTGCTTTTATGAAAGACCTATCTTATTAGTACCTGTTTTCGCTAACTGAAGGAAATCCAGAGAAGATTTTTGTTTTTATGAAAAAAGGCGAAAAGCAATGATAGTGTACAGCATCTGCTTTGCAGCGAGTCCTTAGAGTGGCGCTGCCAAGCCCCTTCCCCAGGAACTACACTCAGCACTCAGCATCAAGCCGCCATCGCTTTGAACTGTGTCTGTGAGCATCTGTGCCTTATGTCGATTTATTTTGTGCATCTGTTAGTAGATGTGTCCTAAGGTATCAGAAGAACCTAGGAGAGGTTATTTTTTGGGTCTGGGAACACTCATTTTCCCATATAAACGAATAGTAATTGCTTCTTCACTTTATGCCATTTTGCCTTACTGAAGATTTCATAGGAATGGCCTACTTTCAGAGAGTGGGGAAACCTGTACTTTATTTGTTTATGTCTTTTACATGAGTTATACATGCACACGCACATGCACACACACTTTTTTTTTTTTTTTTTAACTTATCTTAGATCGTTTTTGTGTGTTGTCAAAGGTCAGGCTGCATGCACAGTCAGCATGTCTGGGCTTGTTTGGAACCGTGATGTACCACAGCTGTGAGGGGAGTCTGGAGGAGGTGGTGGGTGCTGGGAACAGGAGAAGCTCTTGAATGTGCTCCAGGTCAGCTCCTGCCTGCACTGCTGAGCTGTGGGGCTGGGCCCAGGGCTCTTCCTGACATATCTGGTTGGAGCCTCTTGTGCTCCTAGAACCCAGACACCAGTCTGGATCTGAAACTCAAGGCAAGAGGGGCCTCTTGTCCCCTTAGGGACTGCTGAACTTTACTTCTGCCTCTAGAAGCCAGGATCCCCAGTTGTGTGGCATGTTCAGGAAATCAGCAAGGCCAGCTTCTCTTGAGCCTGGGAAAGGGCCAGAGACTTAGCCCAACACGCCGTTATGTTTTGTTACAATACATTGCCCAAAAGGGTTTGGATAAAAAATAATTGAATTTCCGAAAGCTTTATGGTTAATCGCTGGAATTCTTAGTGCACGCTTTTAGCCTTCTCTGTCCCTCTGGGCCTTAGGTTCATGCAGTGTAAGCAGAGATGATGCACATGTACTGGGCCCTGGCTTGTGGTTGGGTCCTGGTTCACTGATTGCCGTGGCTGGGGTCCTCCCTGTGGACTGAGAATGGACTCTTCCTCTCCTCCGTCATGGGAGAGGCCTGGACTCTGGACTCCTACAGACCAGCCACTTACTCTCTGGGCCCCGTGGCAGCCCCAGGCAAGTCACTTGGCTTCTCTGAAAATAGGGGTCAGAGCCCCTGTTCATGGGGTGTTGAGATCACACGAGAGCATGTAGCATGGTGCTAGCACAGAGCAGGCTATCCACCCCTCTCCTTTTCTTTCTTTTTCTCTTGTGTTTCTTGCCTTCTTTGTCTCTCTTCCTCAGTTTTTTTATTTCTTCCCTCACTATTCCTTTCTTTTTCATTCTTTTTCCTCCCTCCTTCCCTCTCCAAAGTCTCTCCTTTCTCTCTGGGTGTTGGCCTTCCCAAGGCAAATATCTCAGTCCTGCCAATTTTATGGGGGCAGCATGGTCTGTCTGAGCTGCTCTGGAGTTGATTGGTGAGTGGGTCACAGGCCCTGTTTGGATCTCTCCTGTGAACTTGCATCATTTTGTCACACTGACCTTTGGACAGCCAGTGGCTCCTGAGATTGTTTAACTTGCTCTTTAGGGAACTCCAACTTGTCAGAGTTACTTCCTTTCTTCTTTTAAAAAAAGCCTGATTTTTTTTTTTTTTAAGGGCATGGAGTCAAAGACCACCTGAACCGAGCCCGCCATGTTCTAAAGAGTGCACCTCCCATACACTTGGGCAGGAAAGACCAGCTGGTGGAGGAAGTAACAGCGGGAGATTTGCCTAGCAGTTCAAGAGGAGAGCTGAGTTAGCTTCCTCTGAGTAGTGTGGGGGCTTCTGAGAAGGTGAATTGGCTTCTGGTCTGGCTTCTGGAGTCAGGAATTCAGATTGGTTTTATTTTATTTTATTTTATTTTATTTATTATTATTTTTTTTTTTTAGAGAGAGAGGAGAGTGTGTGTGCATGCACGAGTGGCAGGGAACTGAGGGAGAGGAAGAGAGAGAATCTTAAGCAGGCTCCACGTGTGGAGCCTGGCGCAGGGCTCAATCCCACAACTCTGAGCATATGACCTGGCCTGAAATCAAGAGTTGGACGCTTAACTGACTGAGCCATCCAGGCACCCCTCGAATTGGTTTTAGAAGGGCAAGTGATAACCAAGCAGGGGTGAGTTCAAAATATGTGATATAGGTCAGGGCACTGACCACTCAGAAGGGATGCAGGCAACTAGTGGCTGCCCAGGTTCTAAGACTCCCCACCATGCTTTCCACACATTAACTTATTTGGTGGGGGAGACAACCCTGCAGTGTAGGTCATGCTGTTTTCTGTAGGACAGGGAAATGGAGGCCGAATGAGGTGGAATGATAACTCAGCTCTGGATTGGAAATTAGTTCTAGGGTCCTGGGCTTCTTGCTCAAAATCCCATTCTCTCTGCCTTGCTTCAGATGCCTGTCACCAAGGTTAGGTTTGGCCAGGCAGAGGAAGGGAGGGGAGTGGGGGCAGCAGTAGGATAGAGTTTGGCAATAGGCAAGGGCTTGAGTTTTCACCTGTATTTCCAGGGGGTTGGTGAGTTGAGTCTGTGTGAGGAGGCTGGGGCAGACCATAGAGGGCCTTGTGGACCAGCCTGGATGCTGGGCTTCATCCTGGGACAGCCATGGACTCCCTGAAAGTGTATAGAGGAAAAGGCTGATACTTCAAAATGGTGTAGTGGTGTTGCTGGAAAGTCATCATAGCCATGGTCAGTGCCTGGTATAGGCCCTGCACAGACTTTGGAGAGTAGTTGGCCTGGGATGGTAAGGGCCTGACCCAGGGTGGAACTTGTTGAGAATGAAAATCAGGGGCTGGATTGGAGCCAGATCCCAAGAGAAGAACTGATCAAATGCAGTGACTGAGGAAGACAGTGGTGACCATGCAGCCAGTGATGGCTTCAGAGACCAGGGAAATGTTGTTCCATGATCAGAAACCAAGGTGGTAGGGTTGGGAAAGTGCTTGCTGGCAGAGAATGGGACATGACTATAGTGCTGGAAAGGGTCCTTGCCTGAAGACACAGGTATGGGAACCATCCACAGAGGAGCCTTGGCACAGGTCATCAGAGTGTGGGGAGCTCCTGGAGGACAGCAGTCCAGGGGGAAAAGAGCTGGACTCTAAGGATGCTCTTGGGAGAGACTTGCAGTGGATAGGGAAGGAAGAAGGGCCTCTTGAGGAGGCAGAGGCCCTTGATGGAGGGCCATGGGAATAAAGGCTTGGGGTTGTGGGTGAAGAGGGTGGGGAGCCAGCTGACTGATGTTCACAGATGGGGAGAGAGTCCGAGGGAAGAACATTGACTTGACCACTGAAGAGTTGCTATTGACCTTTAGGAACTTAGTTCTCTTCTGTGACCCTTCCCCCATTCCTCTTACAGTTAGAGTTGGTACTCTCAGTTGGTGCTCCAGACCCTCTTGCCCCATTGCTTTGGTAGCCTTTTCTATGTTGGGTAACCTTCATGGAGGCCAGTACAGAGGAGATGGCTTAGTAAATATCCCTTAGCTTGAAAGGGGAGACAGAAGTGATGTTGTGAGGAAATCAAGCATAAGCTTCTGGTGAGTAAACAGAAGTGGTATTGATTTTGAAATGTGAGTGGGGAGAGTATTGGGTATTGATTGAAAGTGGCCAGGGGTGGGTGGTGTCAAGCAGAAGGGTTTTCCCCCACCCCAAGAGAAGAGAAATGTGGTAATGCAGAAAGACAGAAGGCACGAGTCCAGAGACCGCACTGGAGGGGTTGGTGAAGGGAGGCTAGGGGAAAGGGGTCAGACAAGTGGTTCCTTTAGACATGGCAGGGATACCAGAGAAATAGTGGCAGTAGATTTTTTTCTTGGATTCTTGCCTTCTGTTGCCTCTTCTTGTACTGGGTCCTTTGTCCTGCTTCCCATTGGGTGTCAGAGTGGGGAAACGTAAAGGAATGGCCAAGGGTCTTGAGGAAGATGAAGAAAGCGATATTATTCAAAATGAGGGACTTACACTATATATCAGACAAAAGAAGTCTGAGGTTGTACTTGGATGTGGCAAAAATTCATGGAGAGGCTTTTGGGAAGATGGCAGAAAGTAGGAGCACCAGGAATCTGTTTCCCTATCTGCGTAGCAATTATAGTGGCAGAGTATGTCTGTTATAATCATTTTGGTACACTGGAGTCTTGAAGGCTTGCAAGGGGAAGGCCTAGACAATAAATTGCGTTCATTTCAGTCAATTTTAGCTCTTGGCACAATAGCAGCTATACATTCCCCATCCCTCAGTCTCATGACAGGCACCTGTGCAGGTGTTCCTAGAGCAGCTTGTACAGAGCTCGCAGGAACCAGAGTGGGCAGAAATGCCCTGTTCTCCAAATATCAGAGATCTGTGCTCTGATCAGATTGCTCCTTCTGATCACAGAGGTGCAGACAAACAGGCAGCCATTATTCATACACATCCCTCCATCATTACAACCCCCCCCCCTCCAGCTGAAGTGATTTCTGAAGAATTTGAAGGACGAGTGCCTTTTTTTTTTTTTTGGTTCCCCCTTCATTTTTCTCTTTTTCCCCTTTCCAAAGTCAGACATTAAAGACTAAGACATTCAGAAACAACTGCAAACATATGGGGGGAAATTACAAAGTGAACATGCATGCCCAGGGGAAGACTCAGATAAGACGTGAGAAGACTTTATACTTCAGGCTGAGACAGCATAGAGACAGCCTGCAATAATAAAAAGAAAAAACAAAACAAAACCCCAAGAGCAACAACAAAAAACAGGAAGAATCTGATCTCCAGAGTTACCATATTATTTGACTCAAATGCCCAGTTTCCAACAAAAAATCACAAGGCATATAAAGAAGCAGGAAAGTATGGCGCAGTCAAAGGAAAAAGAATCAATAGAAAGTGTCCTCAAAAAAGACCTGATGGTAGATATACTAGACAAAGACTTTTAAAATAACTATCTTAAAAACATTCAACTAAAGGAAAATGTGGAGAAAATCAAGAAAGCAATGTATAAACAAAATGGAAATATCGGGGCGCCTGGGTGGCTCAGTCGTTAAGCGTCTGCCTTCGGCTCAGGTCATGATCCCAGGGTCCCGGGATCGAGCTCCGCATAGGGCTCCCTGCTCAGCAGGAAGCCTGCTTCTCCCTCTCCCACTCCCCCTGCTTGTGTTCCCTCTCTCACTATGTCTCTGTCAAATAAATAAATAAAATCTTTAAAAAGAAAAAAATGGAAATATCAATAAAGAGATAAACTAAAAAGAAACTGAAGAAATTCTGGAGCTGAAAAATATAATAACCAGAAAAAAATTATGAGAGGAATTTAAAAGCAGATTTGAGCAGACAGAAGAAAGAATGGACAAACTTGAAGATAGTAGAATGGAAATTATCAGGTCTGAGGAACAGGAAAAAAAATTGAAGAAAAGTGAACAGAGCCTAAGAGACCTTTGGAACACCATCAGGTGGACCAACATACACATTGTGGGAATCCTAGGAAAAGTGAAAGAAAGGGGCAAAGAGAATATTTGAAGAAATGATGGCTGAAAACTTCCGAAGTTTTATGAAAGACATTAATGTGAACATCCAAGAAGCTCAGTGAACTCCAAGTAAAATGAACTTAGACTCACACTGAGACATATGAAACTTTCAAAAGACAAAAACAAAGAAAATCTTGAAAGCAACAAGAAAGTGACTTGTCACACACAAGGGAGTCTCAATGAGATAATAAGCAGATTTCTCATCAGAAACTATGGAGGCCAGAAGGTAGTAGACCCATATATTCAAAGTGCTAAAACACACACACACACACACACACACAAAAACAAAACAAAAACCTGGCAATCAAGAATCCTATATCTAGCAAAACTGCCCTTGAAAACTGAGGGAGAAATGAAGGCATTCCTAGATAAACAAAAGCTGAGGAAGTTTGTTACCACTAGACCTGCCATGCAGGAATGCTCAAGAGTCCTGCACAGTGAAATAGAACGAAACTGGATAGTAACTCGAAGCTCTTGATGAAATAATGATTTCACATGGGCAGTTATAAAAGCTGTTAATTATGGTGACATTTTGTGATTCCATGTGTTTTTTCTACATGATTTAAGAGACTAATACATATAAAAGAATGAAGTAGTGATTTGTCTGAAAGCTAGTAGTATTGTAAATTTGGTCTGTAACTCTACATTTTGTTTTCAATGTAATTTAAGAGATTAATGTATTTAAAAGAATAATTAGTTTATGGTTTTGGGCACATAGTGCAAAAAGATGTAATTTTTTGGTATGAACAACAGAAAAGGATGGGGTCAGACCTGTATAGAAACAGATTTTTTGTAAGTTACTGAAGTTAAGCTGGTATAAATTCACATTAGAATATTGTAACTTTAGGATGCTAAATGTAATCTCCATGTTAGCCACAAGGAAAATAGCAGTAGAATATACACCAAAAAAACACAAAAAAGAGAGAAATTTAACTGTTTCACTACATAAAATCAACTGAACACCAAGAAAGACAATAATGCAAGAAATAAGAGACAAAAAAAACTATAAGGCATATAGAAAACAAATAGCATAATGACGGAAGTCCCTCCTTATTAGTAATTTATTTAAGTGCAAATGGATTAAGCTCACCAATTAAAGGACAAAGATTAGCAGAATAGACAAAAACACATGGTCCAACTATATGTGTTCTACCAGAGGCTCACTTTAGATCCAAAGACACAAATAGATTGAAAGTGAAAGGTTGGAAAAAGATATTCCATGCAAATAATAATCAGAAGAGAATGGGGGGGACTAATATTAGGCAAAATAGACTAAGTCAGAAAAGATTACAGGAGACAAAGGAGAACATTATATATTAATAAAATGTCCAATACAGCAAGAAGATGTAGCAATTATAAACATTTGTATGCCTAATGGAAGACCATCAAAATATATGAAGCAAAAACTGACAGAATTGAAAGTAGAAATAGTTCTAGAACAGTAGTTAGAGATTTCAGTATCACAGATTAACCAGACAGAAGATAAGGAAATAGAGGAACACAATAAACCAACTAGTCTAACAGGCATATACAGAACACTTGATCCAACAACTATAGCGTACATGTTTTTCCCACATGCACCTGGGACATTTTCCAGGATAGGCCATGTGTTAAGCCACAAATTAAGCATAATGACGGAAGTCTCAATTAAGTTTCAAATTAAGTCTCAATAGATTTAAAAAGATATCATACGAAATACCTTTTCTGACCACAATAGGATGAAGTTAAAAATCAATAACAGAAGTAAGATTGGAAAATTCACAAATTTGTGGAAATTAACAGACTTAAACAACCAATGGATCAAGGAAGAAATCATAAAGGAAATTAGAAATACTTAGAGATGAATAATAAACAAAACATAATATACCAAATTTATGGTATGCAGTAAAAGCAGTGCTAAGGGGAAAATTTATACTTATAAATTCTTACATTAAAAAATAAGAGTGATTTGAAATCAACAACCTAACTTTACAACTTAAGGGACTAGAAAAAGAAGAACAAACTAAACTTAAATATAGCACAAGGAAATTATTAATAAAGATTAGAGAAGAGAAAAATGAAACAGAGAAAGAAAAACAATAGAGGGCGCCTGGGTGGCTCAGTTGGTTAAGCGACTGCCTTCGGCTCAGGTCATGATCCTGGAGTCCCGCATCGGGCTCCCTGCTCGGAAGGGAGTCTGCTTCTTCCTCTGACCCTCCTCCCTCTCATGCTCTCTGTATCTCATTCTCTCTGTCTCAAATAAATAAATAAAATCTTAAAAAAAAAAAAAAAAAGAAAAACAATAGAGAAAATCAGGGAAACCACAAGTTGGTTTTGAAAAGATCAACAAAATAGACAAAATCTATTAGCTAGATGGACTAAGAAGAAAAGAGAGAAGACTCAAATTATTAAAATCAGAAATGAAAATGGGGACATTACTACTAATTCTGTAGAAATTAAAAGGATTATGAGAAAGTACTATGAACAGCTGTACAAATTGGGTAACCTAGATGAAATGGACAGATTCGTAGAAAAACAAAACCTATGAAGACTAAATCATAAACATATCAACAATCTGAATACACCTGTAACTATTTTTTTTTTTAAGACATGAGAGCAGTTATTTTTTTTAAAAGATTTTATTTATTTATTTGACAGAGAGAGAGAGCACAAGTAGGAGAGCAGCAGGAAGAGGGAGAAGCAGGCTCTCCACTGAGCAGGGAGCCCGATGCAGGGCTCGATCCCAGGACCCCAGGATCATGACCTGAACCAAAGGCTGCCGCTTAACCAATTGAGCCACCCAGGTGCCCCACACACCTGTAACTATTAAGGAGATTAAATCAGTACTCAGAAATCTCCTAACAAAGAAAAGCTCTGGACCTGATTGATTGGTGACTTCTAGCTAACATTCAGGGAAGACCTAACCAATTCTTTCTAAAATTTTCCTAACAAATGGAAGAAGAGAGAATACTTTCTGACTCATTCTTGAGGCCAACATTACTTTGATACCAAAGCCAGACAAAGATACTGTAAGAAAACTGAAGACCCAAATCCCTTACGAGCATTGATGTAAAAATCTTCAGCAGAATGTTAGCAAACTGAATTTAGCAGCATATTAAAATGATTACACACCACAACTAAGTAGGATTTATTCCTGGAATGTAAGGATAGTTCAACATACAAAAATCACATTTTAATGTAATACACCACATGATCATTTCAAATGATGCAGAAAAAGCATTTTACAAAATTCAACACCTTTTCATGATAAAAATACTCAACAGACTAGGAAGGGAAGGAAAGTACGTCAAAGTAATAAAAGCCATACATGAAAAACCCATAACAAACATCATATGCAATGGTGAAAGAGGTTTTTCCTTTAAGATCAGGAACAAGACAAGCATTACCACTTTTTGCCACTTCTATTCAAGATAGTACTGAAAGTTCTAGTCAGAATAATTAGGCAAGAAAAGGAAATAAAAGTGTCCAGTTGGAAAGGAAGAAGTAAAATGATCTCTTCACAGATGGTATGATCTTACATGTAGAAAACCACATATATTCCACAAAAGCCTATTAGACCTTATGAATGAATTCAGCAAAGTAGCAGGATACAAGGCCAACTGCAAAAATCAGTTGCATTTTTCTACTTTAACGATGAATAGTTTGAAAAGTAAATTATGAAAAGAATTTCATTTGTACTAACATCAAAAAGAATAAAATACTTAGGAATTAACTTAACCAAGGAGGTAAAAGCTTTGTATAATGAAGGCTATAAAACATTGCTGAAAGAAATTTAAAAAGTCATAAATAAATAGAAATACATCTCCTGTTCATGGATTAGAAGACTTAATACTGTTAACATGTCAGTACTACCCCAAGCAATTTATAGATTCAACATAATCCCTATCAAAATCCCAATCATGTTTTTTGCAAAAATAGAAAAACCCATACTGAAATTCATATGGAGTCTGAATGTTCCCCAACCAGCCGAAACATTCTTGAAAAAGAATGGGGAGTTCCTACTTCATGATTTCAAATCTTACTACAAAGCGACAGTAATCAAAGCAGTATGGGTACTAGCATAGAGACAGACATATACACCAATGGAATAGGATAGAGAGCCCAGAAATAAACCCTTGCATATATGGTCAGATGAGTTTTGACCAGGGGGTCAAGACCATTCAATGGGGGAAGGACAGTCTTTCAACAAATGATGCTGGGAAAACTGGATGGATATCCACCTGCAAAATGATGAGTGGACCCTTATCTAACATCATCTACAAACATTAGCTCAAAGGGGGTCAGAGAACTATGTAAGACCTAAAACTCTCAGAAGAAAATTTTTAAGATTTGTGCATCAAAAGACAGAGTATCAACAGAGTAAAAAGGCAACCTACAGAATGGGAGAAAGTATTTGTAAATCTGTATATCTGATAATAAGAATATATAGGCAACTTCTAAAACTGAAGAACAAAAAACAAATGACCTGATTCAAAAATGGGAAAGATTTGAATAGACATTTTTCCAGAGAAGATGTGTGAATAGCCAATAAGTACATGAAAAAATGCCGGCATCACCAGTCATTAGGGAAATGCAAATAAAAATTGCAGTGAGATACCACCTCATATCCATTTGGATGGCTGTTGTCAAAAAACAAGAAAATAAGTGTTGGCGAAATGTGGATAATTGGAGCTTTTATGCAGTGTTAGTGGAAATGTAAAGTGGTACAGCTGACATGGATAGTGGTATGGGGGTTCCTCAAAAAATTAAGAATAGTTATGTTAACTAAGTGGAATATAAATAAAAACTTTAAAAATTTAAAAATAGAATTACCACCAGCGCCCGGCTAGCTCAGTCGGTAGAGCATGAGACTCTTAAAAATAGAATTACCATGCAGCAATTCTACTTCTGGGTATATATCCAAAAGAATTGAAAGCAGAGTCCCAAGAGATATTTGTACGCCCATGTTCATAATAATATTATTCATGATGGCAAAAAGGTGGAAGCAATCCAGGTGTTCATTGATGGATGAATGAATAAGCCAAGTGTGGTACATACATTCCCCATGGAATATTATTTAGCCTTAAAAATGAAGGAGATTTTGATACATGCTACAACATAGATGAACCTTAAGGACATTTTGCTATGTGAAGTAAGGCAGTTATAAGAAGGCAAATACTGTATTATTCGATTTATGTGAGATATTCAGAATCCTAGAACCAGAGTAGTATTGCCAGGAGCTAAGGGGTGGGGGAATGGGGAGTTGCTGTTTAATGGGTATGGAGTTTTTATAAGAAGAACTCTGGGGGGCACCTGGGTGGCTCAGTTGGTTAAGAATCCCACTCTTGATTTCAGCTCAGGTCATGCATGATCTTGGAGTCATGAGATCGAGCCCCGCATCAGGCTTTGCACTCAGTGGGGAGCCTGCTTGAGATTCTCTCTCTCCCTCTGCCCCCTGATGCACTCTCTCTCTCTAATAAATAAATAAATCTTTTTAAAAAAAGAGCTCTGGAGTTGGGTGGTTGTGATGGCTGCACAACATTATGAATGTATTTTATACCACTGAACTATACACTTACATATGGTTAATATGGTAATTTTTTGTTATGTGTATTTTACTACTATAAAAAATTGGAAAAAATGCATGGAGTTATCTGAGAAAGTGAATTCTTTTTCAGTTATTTTAAATCTCTTCTCTTAAGTTCAGGAAAATGTCTCAGCCTGGTCCTACTATGTCTTCAGCATTTCCCTAACGTTTTAACAAGGCTCAGAACCTTCAGCAGGGAATAGTATCTAGCTAGGATTTAATAGCCTTCTTTTGCTTTCTTTCTTTCTATTTTTGTAGCTACAATAGTAGATTTCTTGTCCTCTGAAGGGAACTGTAGTTGATTAATCAAAAGTTGCTTAAAGCAGAGAATTATAAAAAATGACACATTCAGACCTTAAATAATATTTTAACTTACAACACATACATGCATCCTTAGTTAATAATATCAATAATGTAAGTTGCTCCGGGGGAACATACAAGGTTCTCAGTGTCGTGCCTCCCCTTCCTCATTAACACTACACTGTTGGCAGTTGATCCAGGCTCATCTGGGGCATCTTGGCTATGTGAGCAGTTTTGCATTCTAAATTCAGGCTTATCTCCTCTTCTTCTTGCTGTTTTGTTTGGGCATGTGTGATTTCTGCATCACCTGTAATTTCAATTTTACACAAATTAGCACTCCTGATTCATATGTTATCATTAATTCTTTTGGTCTGAATTCAGTAAAGCAAGCTATATTCTGGATGTTCTTCTTGGTCAGAATCTATGCTTTTAAAAGCTCTAGGGTTTGTTGCTTTGCCAGTATTAAAAAGTTGTAATTTGCACGTCCCAGCTGCAGGACCTTAGGCAGCTGCAGTCGTCATTTTGGCTTTTTTTTTCTCTCCAGGTGCGGCATGCTTAGTGCCTGTGTGTGTGTGTGTGTGTGTGTGAGAGAGAGAGAGAGAGCGAGAGAGAGAGATTGCTTCTCTTGATAGCATCTTATAAGTTAGAATAGTTCTACCAGTGTGTTAAAGGTGTTCTCCAGTTAAATTTCCTGGAGAAAGCCTCAGCAAATGGCTTTGGTTCTGTTGTGTCTGAGCATCAGATGGCTTGCCTCAGCCAAGGTACTTGCCACAGGAGCTCATGACCTTATTACATCTGTCACTTGCTGGAAAATATTCTGCCCGGCCCATCTTTTCTTCCAGTTTGAGCCCACTGACTGGTGCTCTGAGTTCTTTTACATATAAACCATCCCAAATGCACTGTCTACAATTTTGGTCTCCTTAATGGGAAGCACAATTTGCTCAGCAGTGTGAGTGGAGAACTTTTCTGTGTTTGCACAACCTCCCCTGAAGTCTTTATTATTATTATTTTTTAAGATTTATTTATTTATTTGGAGAGAGAAAGAAAAAGCAGGGAGAGGGGGAGAGGGAGAAAATTTCAAACAGACTCCCTGCTGAGCGTGGAGCCCGACACGGGGCTCCATCTCACGACCCTGAGATCATGACCTGAGCAGAAACCAAGAGTTGGAGGCTTAACCAACTGAGCCACCCAGGCCCCCACCCCCTGAAGTCTTTTATGATTTTCTTATTCACACCTAATTTATCACTAGATTTTAAAGAGGTTTATCTGTATTGCATCTTTCTAGATAATTCAACTTAGTTCTCATAGAAATAGCTATTATCACACTGTTTTATGATACTAAATTGAATTAAAGTAACACAACTGGCATTACCAAGTTTATGCCATAACGATTGTGCCTCCTGTTCAGCTTAAAAGTCACTTGGTGGGGCGCCTGGGTGGCTCAGTTGGTTAAGCGACTGCCTTCGGCTCAGGTCATGATCCTGGAGTCCCGGGATCGAGTCCCGCATCGGGCTCCGCATCGGGCTCCCTGCTCAGCAGGGAGTCTGCTTCTCCCTCTGACCCTCCCCCGTCTCATGCTCTCTCTCTCTATCTCATTCTCTCTCTCAAATAAATAAATAAAATCTTTAAAAAAAAAAAAAAGTCACTTGGTGAAAGCAAACGTATGGGGTATACTAGACTCTCAAGTGTGGCTGCGAGCCTCAAGCCGTCTCCTGGGCATGGGCATTTAGTGTACACCAGGCTTTAGGCACAGGTTTTACGGAACAGAGGGAGTGGAGACCATTGGCCAATGGCTGTCCTTGTGGCTGGTGGTGGGAGGGCCTCTCCTATATCTTTTCTTTGTGGCAAATGACACTGGTCTTCCATTTAGATAATAATATAGAATCATGTTTTTCAGTAAGTGTTTTTAAGTAAGAATGTAAATTGTTTAGCCAAACTGTGGAAAGAGCCAAGATGTCCATCGGCAGATGAACGGATAAAGAAGATGTGGTATATATACACAATGGAATATTATGCAGCCATCAAAAGGAATGAAATCTTGCCATTTGCAACGACGTGGATGGAACTGGAGGGTATTATGTTGAGCGAAATAAGTCAAACAGAGAAAGACATGTATCATATGACCTCACTGATATGAGGAATTCTTAATCGCAGGAAACAAACTGAGGGTTGCTGGAGTGGGGGGTGGGGTGGGAGGGATGGGGTGACTGGGTGATAGACACTGGGGAGGGTATGTACTCTGGTAAGCGCTGTGAATTGTGCAAGACTTTTAAATCTCAGATCTGTACCTCTGAAACAAATAATGCAATATATGTTAAGGAAAAAAAAAAAAGAAGAAGAAGGTAGCAGGAGGGGAAGAATGAAGCGGGGGAAATCAGAGGGGTAGACGAACCATGAGAGACAATGGACTCTGAAAAACAAACTGAGGGTTCTAGAGGGGAGTGGGGTGGGAGGATGGGTTAGCCTGGTAATGGGTATTGAGGAGGGCACATTCTGCATGGAGCACTGGGTGTTATGCACAAACAATGAATCATGGAACACTTCATCTAAAACTAATGATGTAATGTATGGGGATTAACATAAGAATAAAAAAAAAGAGGGCGCCTGGGTGGCTCAGTTGGTTAAGCGACTGCCTTCGGCTCAGGTCATGATCCTGGAGTCCCTGGATCGAGTCCTGCATCAGGCTCCCTGCTCGGCGGGGAGTCTGCTTCTCCCTCTGACCCTCCTCCCTCTCATGCTCTCTGTCTCTCATTCTCTCTCTCTCAAATAAATAAATAAAATCTTTAAAAAAAAAAAAAAGAATGTAAATTGTTTTAAAGGAAAAACCTTGAGAAATAATAGCTTACTTAGGTGGTAGGCCGATTTGACAAACCTTGGGAAGAGGGTATAGGACCAGTGACCTGTGTGAAGGTAACACTGAAATAGAGGCAGGAGGGGTTGGAGCAGAGCAACCCAGCCCTGTCTCGGTGGGTGGGGGCACTGGGCTCCATCTTCTATTCTTATGTTTCAAAGGAGCAGTGGTGACATCCGACACAGTAGTCATTCCTGGGGAAGGGAGCCTTTTGGCTTTTGTAGAGGTCATTGTTGGGATGTCCAGCATAGGTGGGAAGGACAGAGCTCTGGAACACAGCTCCTATATTCTGCCATTTACTTCACATATGACCCTTTAGCAGCCATTTAACCTCTCTGTGCCTCAGTTTCTCCATCTCTAAAATGCCAATTTTATCCCTCACATCATTACCATGAGGATTAAATGGGGTCATGGAAGCATTTAACCAAGTGCCATTCACATAGTATTCAACTAATGTTATGGGAATGTTAACAACTGTTCTTGCTACCTCCAAGGGTTGTTTTAAGGATCCAGTAAATTTATGTCTTTATTTGAAAGTGATAGCAAACTATGAGATATTGAATATTGTCATTATAGCTATCATCATCTTTCTTTCATTGGTTTGAGAACTAAAATTACTAAAGGGCAAGGATTTTGTTAATCTGTTTATAGGACTTAAATATGTTACATTGCCTGATCTTTGAAGATCAGCCACTTTCCAAATTCTCATGGATTTGAGAAGAGGCACACAGCCATGCCTCTAACTCTCTTGATATTCTCAGGTAGATGGTAAACCCAGAGTTGGCTTTTAATCATAGCCCTCCCACTCATTAGTTGTGTGACCTGGAGCAAATGACAGACCCTAGCCAACTTAGGACCCCTTGTGTAAAACCGGAGAAGGAGTAATTAACAGCCACCTTGTGGGGTTGATGAGATGAGGAGTGCAAAGCCTACAGCACCTGGTACCATTGTATTCGACCCTGTCCCTTTCCCTCGCTCCTGCTGTGTTGGACATTGGACTGCATACAGAGACGCACTTCAGAGCAATTTTTAAAGTCTGAGGAAGGTGAGAGTGCACCTACTGGAGGAAGCAAAGACCAGAACTGGAAGTGGTGTGGAAATGTTCCCTAAAAGTACACTTAGTAAATAAATAGATGGAAGATGTTCAACATTGTATGGTTATTAAGGAAATACAAATTAAAATGAGGTGTGCATAAAAAATAAGGAGATTTTGATGTATGTTTAGTGAAATAGACATCACAGATAATTATTGTGGTAGTGAAAAAAGTAGAAAACCTTTCAATGTATGTTTTTTTCTTTTTAATTGAGATACAATTCACATACCATAAAATTCACCCTTTTAATGTGTACAGAATTATGCAAGCATCACCACTATCTGATTTCAGAAACCCTGTACCCATTTAGCAGCTGTTTCTTGTTCTCTCAGCCCTGGGAACACCAATCTGTTTTCTGTCTCTATGGATTTGTCTATTCTGGATATTTCATATAAATCACACAATATGTGATCTCTTGTGTCTGGCTTTTTTCACTTAGCATTGATGGACATTTGGGCTGTTTCTAGCTTTTGGCTTTTGTGACTAGTACTGTTATGAACATATACATGTACATGTATTTGTTTGAGTACCTATTTTCCATTTTGGGGGGTTTATACTTAGGAAATTTCTGGGCCATATGGTAATTCTACATTCTCCTTCATTTTTGAAGCATGTTTTTTTTGCCAGAAACACAAGTCTTGGTTGACTTTTTTTTTTTTTTTTTTTAACTTTCAGCACTTTGAATGTCATCCCATTACCTTCTAGCTGCCATCGTTTCTTTTTTTCTTTTCTTTTTTTTAACTTGTTCATTTATTCATTTATTTAATGAATATTTATCAAGTGTCTGTTATGTGATAGGTTTTTCTGCTTTTGTTTTTGTTTTGTTTTTTGTTTTTAGGTATTTGGGATTGGCTGTCATGGTTTCTGAAGAGATCAGCTGTTACTCTTATTGAGGATGCCTTGTGCTGAATGAGCCTCTTCTCTCTTGCTGCTTTCTCCTTGTCTTTGGCCATTGACAGTTTGATTATGATGTGTGTAGGTCACATCTCTGAGTTTTTCCTACTTGGAATTTGCTAAGCTTTTTAGATGTCCTTCAAAAACTTTGGAAGTTTTTGAAGTTTATTCAGATCTTGCTGCCCCATCTCGCCTTTGTTTCTGGACTTCTCAATATGCACTTGTTGATATACTTGATAATGTCTCACATCTTTGAGGCTGTGTTCATTTCTCTTCTCTCTTTTTTCTTTGTTTTCCTCAGGTTTCATAATCCCAGTTGATCTATTTTCAAGTTTGTTGATTCTTCTGCCTGCTCAAATCTGCTATTAAGCTCCTCTAGCAGATTTTTCATTTTAGTTATTGTATTTTTCAAATCCAAAATTTCTATTTGTTTCTTTTTTTTATAATTTCTAACTCTTTTTTGTTATTTCCTCTTTGGTGACACATTATCTTCGTTCTTTCCTTTAGCTCTTTAGAATGGTTTCTTTTGTTTCTTGAACAAATTTAAAATAGCTGATTTAAGATTTTTGTCTAGTAGGGATTTCTCAGGAACAATTTTTATTAACTCCTTTTTTTCTTGTGTCTGGACCATACTTTTGTTCCTATGCTGTACTGTGATTCTTTGTTGAAAACTGCACCTACAGAATAATATAATGTGGCAATTCTGGACATCAGATTCTCTTCTTCACCCACACTTTCATAGTTTGTTTTTAATTTGGTTAGTGACTTTTGTGAAGTAATTCTTTTTTTTTTTTTTTAAGATTTTATTTATTTGACAGACAGAGACACAGCGAGAGAGGGAACACAAGCAGGGGGAGTGGGAGAGGGAGAAGCAGGCTTCCCGCTGACCAGGGATCCCGATGCGGGGCTCGATCCCAGGACCCTGGGATCATGACCTGAGCCGAAGGCAGATGCTTAACGACTGAGCCACCCAGGCGCCCCATTGTGAAGTAATTCTGAAAGTCATGTGTGACCACTGAAGTCTCTGCTCAGTTAGCTTAGTGGCCAGCTACTGATTAGAGCTTTCGTTAAATGCCTAGAATCAATAAGTCTCCCAATCTTTGCCAAGGATCTCTATGTGCATATTGGGGCATGCTTTCAGTGCTCAGGCAGGTAATTGACAACTCTGCCTTGGCCTTCACTTCCTGTTTGCATAGAATATCAAGGTCAGCCAGAGGTAAGAACTTAGGGCCTTCTCATGTCTTTCCTGACCATGCACAGTGCTTTTGCCTGCAGATAGCCTTCTAGAGTCCCAGGAAACCTCCAAACCTCCCATGGAAAGTTTTCCAAAGCTCCCATGGAAGCTCCTAGCTTTTCCTTCTAAGCTGTTTGGTCAGCCAATGTACCCAAACTGTTATCCTCCCTCAGGCAGCTGTGATAGTAAACAACTGCCTCTGATTGTTTTCAGCAAATGCCCTTGAGGAAAAATAAAGATAGCTTTGCAAGTGGAGTCTTCCAGGAAGGAAGGAAAGGAAAAATAATGACAATTCTCTAGGAAAGGGGCTTTGATGGAACTCAGACCCATTCTGCCCCCTCAGTGGCTGTCAGGCTGCTGGCTTCCATTCTGATAGCAGATGCTGGTTATTAAAGCTACTGCAGAGGGCTCCTGGGTGGCTCAGTTGGTTAAAGCGACTGCCTTCGGCTCAGGTCATGATCCTGGAGTCCCTGGATCGAGTCCCACATCGGGCTCCCTACTCGGCAGGGAGTGTGCTTCTCCCTCTGACCCTCCCCCCTCTCATGTGCTCTCTCTCATTCTCTCTCTCTCAAATAAATAAATAAAAAACCTTTAATAAATAAATAAATAAATAAATAAATAAATAAATAAATAAATAAATAAATCTTAAAAAAAAAAAAGGCTACTGCAGAATTAGGGAGGAGTGGATGGGAATAAGGCAAGTTAAAATGCCACAAAGCTTTTATTCTTACCAAGATTCAGCCATTTTTCTTGAATAAACATTCCACAGATTGCTGCAAACCTTTGGTTAATTTCTAGAGTTCTGAAAAAGTTGCTTCTGATGATTTTTTGCCCGTGTTCTTATTGGTTTTATGGAGAAAAGGCTTTCTGATTGTCCTATTTCCACCATTTTGCTGATTTTTCAATGTATGTTGAGTCTTAGACTTATACCCCATGAATTAATCCCAAAGCAAGGGGAAAAAAAAGCCAATCATGTCCACCAACATGTTTACCAGTATTATTTATAATAGTGAAAAATTCAGAATGTTCTAAATGAGTAACATTAGTGGGGGAAAGCATGTAAATTCTGCGTCACACTATTATGCAGCTGTATAAATGAAAGAGGAGGCTTGGGCAGTAGGATTATAACATGGAAGCTATGACCCTTGGTTCTAGAGTCAGATGGGCTGGGTTAGAGTTTGGCTCTGAGATTTATAGTAAATGACTTGTAGCAAATTAATTCACCTCTCTAGGCCTCAATTTCTCATCTATAAAATGGTGATAGTTCCATAGTGGTGCTGAGAGCTTTCACAGAAGGTGTCCAGGTGATATGCTTGGCTCAGCCATTGCTAACACTTAGAGGATGAATATACAACCCATAATCCTGCCATTGGAGTGCCCTTTCTTCTAACCTTGGTTTTTCCATGCATTGCCAAGGGATCTTTTTTTATTTTGGTTATAGCATACATAAAATTTCACATCCTCCTAGTTTATTTGCCATTATATCACTGTTGTTGCTATCATTCAACAGAAAATTCTTTATGATACATGATAGGATTATGGGTTGTGTATTGTGAAAGATAAATGTATACTCATAGTAAGAATCTCTTCTGGGGCACTTTTGTGGCTCAGTTGGCTAAGCAACCGACTCTTGGGTTTGGCTCAGGTCATGATCTCAGGGTCCTGGGATTGAGCCTTGCATCTGGCTCCATGATCAGCGGGGAGTCTGCTTGAGGATTCTCTCTCCCTCTGCCCCTCTTCCTGCTTGTGCTCTCTCAAAAAATAAGTAAATATTAAAAAAGAAGAAGAAGAAGAGGAAGAATGTCTTCTTAAAGAAGGATGCCCTCTTCAGGAGGGTCCAGGCAGGAATACCCTCCATTAGACACTGGGATGGTGGAAGTATGTTTCCAGGTGCATCTTCAGGGACTTTTTTTTTTTTTTTTTTAAGATTTTATTTATTTATTTGACACAGAGAGAGAGCACAAGCAGGGGGAGCAGCAGGCAAGGGAGAGGGAAAAGCAGGCTCCCCGCTGAGCAGGGGGCCCAATGTTGGGCTCAATTGCAGACCCTGGGATCATGACCTGAGCTGAAGACAGACGCTTAAAGACTGAAGGCGCCCCTTCAGGGATTTTTTGATAAACCAGTATTTCGTGAGTCTGTGCAGGAGGCTGGGATGTATTTACTGGTCTTCTTCAAGGGGGTCTTTTATTCAGAGTCCTGCGAGCTAGGGCTCACTGTTGCCTCCTCAGAGTGGGTTGTGAAAGTAGAGGTTAAAACCTAGGAGCACCCTTTTAAATTTTATCATTCAACCTAAGGGTTTCCCTGTGGGGCCTCCGTTTCCTCATCGGCTGCTCCTCCATGCTGATGATCTCTGTAACTTGGCGGGGCTTGTTTTTCCATTTCAGGTTCCGAGGTGCACCGATTATACCCGTGGCAGCCAAGCCTGGGGGGCCAGAGGCCCCTGAAACAGAAGCTCCACAGGGCATCTCAGAGCTCATTGAGGTACTGTCCACTTGAATCCAGGCTGGCCTCTGGCCCCAGCCCCACTCAGGCCCCCTGTATCCTACTCAGGCCCCTTGTATCCTGCTCAGTATGAGAGGGAGAGAAGGGGGAGGCACCCCAGCAAAAGAGTCTGAGCTGTTCCTTTAACTACCACCACCCCTCCCCCAGGCACATGCATACCTTAGTGTACCCTCCCTCACTTCCCTCCAAGATTTAAACCAAAACAGAAGCAGAGGCCTCAGTCTCTAGCCCAAGGTCCTACAGAGCTGTCCACACCCTTGTAAGTCATTCTTTTTCCTTTCTCTTGTCAAACATCCCCACTCAGACGGAGCAGCTCCTGCCTCCTGGGGCTCCAGGCCATGTCTTCCATTCCAGGCCTTCAGACCGTGCCATTCCCCCGGTGTGTCCCACTGGCTGATGGAGACGGGCCCAGCAGCAGGGCAGTGCTGCTCAGGGCCTCGTGGTCTCCACTAAATAATGGCGCTTCTGAGGCACAGGCTTTTCCTCCAGGCTCAGTGGTAGTAAAAGCAGGGAGGCAGCCCAGCCACCACAGGGTGCCCAGGGCAGCCAGAGGGCAGGGCGGGGGTGGTGGGGTGGTGGTGATGCTGCTGTGAGGATGGCAGTGACCACAGTGTCCCTCAGTCGGAAGGGTGGAGTGGCAACTCTGGGGCTGGACGCTGGGCCCACCACCTGCTCTCTGTGTGGCCTTAGGCACGTGACCTGATCTCTCTTGCCTCTGTTCCCTCAGTTGTAAAGTTGGGGAAAGAACACTAGCTATGGAGTCGGCGTGCAGGTTAGCTGAGGTTAATAGTGTCCTGTGCTCAGAACAGTGCTGTATCAGAGTTTACTATGGCAGCGACGGCACTTATCACATACCAGGAGCTGTGCTGTTCTTTACATGCCTCTCACAGTGATCATGGGCTTTCACAGTGGCGCTGGGAGGCTCACATTATTTATCCCCGCCTTAACCAGGGAAGAGTCTGAGGTTCAGAGAAGTTAAGTAACTTGCCTAAGGTCTCACAGCAAGTATGTGGTGGAGCTGGCATCCAGTCCCAGATCAGTTGGGGTGTCTTTGGGATCCCCCTGCACCTGGACCCACAGAGCCAAGAACAGATGCGATCGTGTGCACTGCCACCATGTCTATGATTACATGGTGCTGCTGCAACTGACTTAGCAAAGCAAACCTTTTCTGGCTGAGGCTTTTGTTACTTTTTCATCTGCTTCAGAGAACAGTGGTCTGGGAGCCTTGGACAGATTTTTTTATTAAAGCAAAATTCGCAAATGCTGCTATGAAGATGTTTGTGTATTCCTTTAAGAAGCCTCTGCATAAATCCCAGGCCAAGCCTGTTTTGAATCTTTAGTCTTTTTTCCAGAAGAATTGTTATCACAAGGCTGAGAGTTTGGAACATTCACTACCAAATACTTTTTGACAGCCTCTTTGCTAACGAAATCCGAAAGCAGCCAAATAGAAGGAATAATGCAGTCTTTACTTTCCTTTGTTTATTGGGAATTAGCTCTGACATCCGCAAGCACGTAGACAGCATGAGGAAAATGGGCCGATGCAGCTGAAGCGCGCGGAAAGTGTTGGCGGAGCAGAAGCAGCAGCCCTGCAGACTGAGGGGGCAACACTGGCCCTTGGCAGACATTAGGTGGTCCCCCGGCTCTGCCTGGGCTTGGAGCCGCCGCCTCACCCCCTCCCGCCCCTCCATACACGGCGGCAGCCCTGCTCACCCAGGGCCTTTGGGCCCCTGTGCTTCTCAGGCCCCATGCCAGCTGCTGGAGATACTTGGAAGGACTCAGGCCCTAGGAGAGAGACAAACAAGCAAATGCTCACAACAGCGTGTTAACGGGGGATGGGGGCGGGGAGCGCAGCCGTGCAGAGGGGGCCGAGAAGCCTTCCCAGGGGCGGCGTCTCCCCGGAGAAGGGGAGGTGAAGCTGGCTGGTAAGCTTGCGGGGCCTGCCAGTGGCTGGTGCCTGCTGTGAGAGGGCACATGGAGGGGGATGAGGCCTCTCCGGTAGCTAGGGGCTAGACGATGACACATCTTAAATCCTGTGGGCTCAGAAGGCTGGGAAGGCCGGTGAGGTCCAATCGATGTGCCCTAGGCTGTCGCGCAGCAGGCCCCGGTGCCGGCCTTTTGGGAGGCCGTTGGTTACCCCAGCGAGAGGAGAGAGGAGGCTTCTCCAGGTGCCCTTTTCCTTCGAACCCAGAGGAGCCGAGGGCACGGCGGCAGTCTGGGCTGCCGTCAGGGAGCCGTCCGCTTCCGAGCGGGGCCAGCTTGCCCAGGGACTGGCCGCCCCTTCTGCCCTGCTCCGGCCTGCCCAGTTCAGCTCCCCTCCCCGGCAGCGTGTGGCACCAGCGTGTGGCATCTCTTTTCTAGCTCCTGACATCCCAGATTTCCATCCCGATGAGAGACCCCTCGGGACCACTCCTCATGTCTGTGGACCACTGTTTCTCCATCAAAGGCCAAGGCACTGTGATGACAGGGACCATCCTCTCAGGCTCCATCAGCCTCGGCGACAGTGTGGAGATTCCCGCCCTCAAGGTCAGTCTTACCTTTTCCTTCGTTTTTGTTTGTCTCTCTAGTGGCGAGGGAGAGGGACGACCCCTTTGCCTCTCTAGCAGCTGAGCCTGCTGGGCCAGCTCCCCAGGGCTGGCCCTCTGGCTCTGCTCCACTCCCTCTTCTCTTCTACCCTGACTGGATTCTAGAATCACCACTCTCCCTAGTTCTCATAACAATACCCATGTATTGGAGGCCTATGATGTGCCGTGATGAGCCTCCCGAGTAGGTGTTCTTTGTAGATGAAGAAATGGAAGCCCTAGAAGGTGTAGTGGGCTCAGGATCACATGGTCAACAAGTGAGGGTGCAGGGTGTACACCCTCCCTTTCTACAAGCCCCATACCTCAGGCTGGCAAGTACACGTGGACTTCTTTCTGGGTACTTTTTGCCTCTCCACAAGAATTTCAAATTAAACACAATTACAATCTTGTGTCTCTCAGAGTCATACAATCTGGAGGATATCCAGATGAGTTTTATACTGGTAGTGACCACTAGTAGGTACCATGTTATCCCTTGGAAGACTAGTGGGCAGCTGCGTGTCTCCCTATTGCCCCCACCTCTGGTAACCACTGGCCTGGCTCTGATCTGAAAGCTCTTTTAGTGACCTTGATAGTTCCCCTCTTCAGTGGGCTTTTCTTGTGGTTTTAGTTTACTGGAGAAGAAACAGAGGCTCCTTGACCACCCTTCTCTTCAGGGGTAATAAAGGGTGGGCAACAAGGGCTAGTTAGAACCAGGCAGATCCTAAGAAGAAATCTGGGGTCCAGGGTAGCTGTCTAGTTCTCAAAGGAACCTGGAGTGCAGGGACATGGAAGCTTGCACTTGGCCCCGTGTACTAAGATGCAGTCACAGCCCTAAGTCAGTGAACTCAGTTTGCCTACGAACTGGGAGTTCTCCCTGGAGGGCTGTGTTGAGACAGATTCTAAGACTGTCTGGCTCACTAGACATATTAGGGTTCTCCTCAAAAACAGAACTAAAAAGACATGTGTATATATGTATACAGAGAGAAAGGGGTGTATTTTAAGGAATTGGCTCACATGATTATGAGGCCCAGCAGGTCCAAAATCCACAGGATAGGCCAGCAAGATGGAGATCCAGGGAAGAGTTGCAGTTCAGGTCTGAAGGCTGTTGGCTGGCAGAATTTCTTCTTCTTCCAAGGAGGTCAGTCTTCCTGTTTAGGCCTTTAACTGATTGGACGGGGTCCACCCACATTATGGAGGGTAATCTCCTTTACTCAGAGTCTGCTCCTCTTAATGTTAATCTCATCCAGAAAATACCCTCACAGAAATATCCAGAATAATGCTCGACCAAACCTGTCAGTACAGTGGCTCAGCCTAGTTGACACATAAAATACACTATCACACTGTGGGGGAGAACCACGATAACAGTGGCTGCCCTGAACAAGGGGAGGGCAAGGGCACCTATATCTTGTGTTGGCCCTTCCAACTTGTGTTGGTCTAGGATAGCCTGGGAGGATGTAGGAAAGGGGCATTTCAGGGATGAGAGGAATGACCAGGGCTTCCCCAGGTAAAGGAGATCTCAGGTTTCAATCACCCCGCTCCACTCATTTTATGGTGCTGTGGTTGTTGCTTCCTTCTGCAGGGCTGGCGTTATTAGGGAAGAGTCTCCTGACCAGGGAGGACCAATCACAAGAAAAGCTTCCCCTATAGCCTGAGACTGGCCAGGTTGCAGGGCTCCCTGGGGTGGCAGCAGGAGTTGAAGGATGAAGCCCTGCCCTTCCGAGTCCCAGGGCCTCCCCTGACATTGGACCCGAATCCTAGGGTCAGAATCCCCTCCTCTACTGGCTGTTGTAGATTCTCCTCTGAAGACCATTAGTCCTGGATAAACACCACTTAAATCAAATCCATGTTGCGCCAGGGACTAAAAGTGTAAATCTTAAAAAAATAAAGCACAAAATTATGAAAATAAACCAAACTTATATATAACAAAGTCAAGATTATTATAGTGCTGCGTGTTAATTCTCAGCTGGAACAGAGAATGAATCAAATGGTAAATTTCTTTGCCTTCTGGGTGCTCCCTGAAGCAGATCCCAGGGGGCCACCCTCATCCAGTATCCCTTCTGGCTTGGGAGAAGATAAGTTTGCAGCCTGGGAGAACAGCTGGAGCAGGAAGGTGGTGTCAGAAGAGGTTGCTGTGGGACATAGACTTTGAAGTGCAGTACCTGAGGGAGGAAAAGGTGTTTGATGATAACATCAGTGGCCACCATGCTTGACCAAAGTATAGGATGGGGGAGGGCCGAGGCAGAAAGAGTCAGCCACATTAAGCAGACAGGGATGTTTGAGTGGGGACATGTTCTGAGGTCTTTGGCCACTCTTTTCTTTTTTTTTAAAGATTTTATTTATTTATTTGACAGAGAGCGAGAGAGGGAACACAGGCAGGGGGAGTGGGAGAGGGAGAAGCAGGCTTCCTGCCGAGCAGGGAGCCCGATGCGGGGCTTGATCCCAGAACTCTGGGATCATGACCTGAGCCGAAGGCAGACGCTTAACCAACTGAGCCACCCAGGCACCCCTTTGGCCACTCATTTCATCCTTATAAAGATGGAACTTTCCCATCAGGGTCCCATTACTGATCTGTAGTACTTGGGCACATGGAAGGTGCTTGGCAAATATAAAATTTAATTCTCCTCTTGCTTTTGTTCACCCATTTCCCCCAGCCTACCTTTTAACTCTCTAGTGCTGTGTTATTCTCTAATTTACTAGGCAGGGAAAGCATAACTGTAAGTAGTGAACTTAAATATGTGACTGAGGAATTTTCCAGTCAAAGTGTAGAAAGTGCTTTCTCCATTGCTGCTTATAGTAAAATGTGAGATGAAAGGAGTGAATTGAAGGTGGAACTAAGGTACCTGCACTTGATTTGGGAGATTCTCGGCCTTTCCAGATTCCCAGTGATGCTAAAAGTAGAAAATTCATTTTGAGAAAGGACACTCTGGAGAAAGGCCAACCGTGATGCTGGATAGCCTTTGCTGTGGAGGTTAGGGATGTGACTCATAGATCCAGTCAAACATCTCAGCAGAAACCAGGACTAGAGATGGGCTTCTCCAGGAAGGATCTGTGGAGAACCCTCAGATCCCCTTGACATACATGAGAGACCCACAAGGTTTTTGAGAATGTTGTATCAGCAGAAACACTGCTAACCTGGGCTGAAAGGGACAAACCCAACGAAATGTTTAAAAAAAAAAAGCAGTTGGACTTCTGGTATTCTAATTGTAGGAAATGGACTGATAGAATTACTCAGCTAACTCATGTTACCTTTCAAGCAAGAGGGAGAATAACTCCAGGGGCAGAGCCATGGACACAAAGACAGAGGCCAGGGAGGCGAGCCCAGAGGCAGGGGCCAGTGAAGCCTGTGGGCCCAGAAGGTGGAGGACCGAGCCACAGAGGGTCATTTTCAGGCCAGGAAAGCTAATGGAAGTTGCTCTGTTGGATTTCAGATTTCAGATTTGCTTGAGTCTAGTGACTTCTGTGTTCCCTTCATTTTTTCTCTTTGCCTATATTTTAGGGTTTTTTTTAAAGATTTTATTTATTTATTTGAGAGAGAGAGCATAAGTGGGAGGGAGAGGCAGAAGGAGAGGGAGAAGCAGGCTCCCAGCTGAGCAGGGAGCCCCACGTGGGGCTTGATCCCAGAACCCTGGGATCATGACCTGAGCCAAAGGCAGACGCTTAACCGACTGAGCCACCCAGGCACGCCCCCCCCCCCCCCGCCCCCGCTGTGTCTATATTTTAAAGCAGAAAACTTGTTTTTGAGTTTCACACATCCACAGGTGGAGAGGCATTTGGCCCCAGGATGGGTCATATCTGTGCCTGATTAGGTGGGTTAAATGATATTTTTGATCTGATGATACTTAGATGAGATTTTGCACTTAGAGTATGCTATAATGGGGTGAGAAATTGGAGATGTTGGGATGGGGTAAAAGTATTTTGCACATGGGATGGATGTGAATGAAGTTTTGGGGACTTGAGGGTGGACGGTAGTGGGTAGAATTGTGACCCACAAAAGCTGTGTCCACCTAGAAGCTCAGAAATGACCTTTGGAATAAGAGTCTTTGTGGATGTAATTAAGGTAAGGATCTCAAAATGAAGTCATCCCGATTAGGGTGGGCTCTTTATTCAGTGATGTGTGTCCAGTGACACAGATTCACAGAGGGAGGGCATATGTGGCCCCAACCCGAGGAATGTCAGTGGCTGCCTGGAGCCACCAGATGCTAGGAGAGAGGTAGGGAAGGAGTTCGTTCTCAGAGACTCCAGAGGGGACCAACCCTGCTGACACATTGGTTTTAGACTTCTGGCCAGCGTGACTTCGAGAGAATACATTTCTGTTGTTTAACGCTACCAAGTTTGGTCATTGGTTAGGGCAGCCCTAAGAAATGAATGTGGATTTTGGATGGAAAGGACTGAAGTCAGAACACGCCTCAAGTCCTTTGCAGTTGTGGGCAGGCCTCTTCACTCCTCTGAGCTTTGACTTTGTCTTGAGGGACAGCCGGGGTGCTGTGAGGGTGACATAAGCTGCTCGCACATCGGCAGTACAGGTTAATGGTAGAGTAGGACTGCTGCGTACTGGTGGCCAGCTCTGTTCCTGCCTTCCTTTGCCGTAACTCGCCCCCAGTAGGCAAGAAAACCTAGGCCCAGGCCTGCTAAGCAACCAGATAGCAGAGCCAGCATTTGAAGTCACTCCTCTGGCTCCAAAGACCAGGCTGTGTCTACTATATCCCCTGCCCCCGGAGCCCCCAAAGAGGTGCCAGGCCCAGTGGCCTTTCCTCTCTGGGGCAGGACCCTCCCACCTCCAGAGCAGCTTTGTAGGTGAGCTGGGCGCTCCACTGAGGCCTCTCGTGGGCCACGGAGCCTATAAAAACACATTTCAGAAGCTCCTGAGGTCCAGAGCTCCTGACCTCCTCTTGCCCCCACTTTCCACTAACCATAATTGGTGACCGGTGCCTATCGGGCACTGGGGACATTGCAGGGTGGCGGCTTTAAACTAGATGGCCCTCCTCCCAAACCTGGTGACATCCCTGTCAGATTTCACTAATCAACTTGGACACATCTGACCGCTTGAACTCCCTCAGAGGCAGGGCACAGCCATTCCAAATAAACAGTCACATTCCCCTCCTGGCCAGGGCTGGCCCGCCGGAGCCAGTCAGACCCTGGCCCCTGTCTCTGCTGCCTGTGTCCGTTCCCAGCTGGGGCCCATTAGCCGATAGAGGAAATGTTGGGGGAATGGGACTGGAGGAGAAAAACCAAATCCCATTTAGATCGCAGAATGGCGTAAACACCAGACATCCTGAGATTCGCCAGCCTCCTTCTCAGGCTTTTGGTTCTCCCGGTCCTCAGCTCGCGAAATCCCTCCAGTCACATCTAATCTGGGGATTTCAGGCTAGTGATGTTTGCAATAGCAATTGGCTATCGGGGTTGTCACGTCAGAAACTGTCAGAGCCACAGACCATGGAGAAAGAGAGAGAGAGGTCTGCGAGTTGAGAGGCAAGTTCTCGGCTTCTCTGTATCTCACGGGTTCATCCCAAACTGAAGTCTCACCTTGGTCCAGGGCCTCCGGAAGAGGGGCACTGTGGTGTGCTGACCACTAGGAATGGCGGACAGAAGGTTCCCAGCACTATGGAGGCACATGGGTTTTAGCTGATAACTCTTGTCTACTATGTCGTTGCCATTCAGTATTCCTTTCCTTTCCTGTGGAATTTCTCTTGTGGGGTATAGAAGTAGTAAATGGCCTGGCACCTCCCAGGTTATAAGGAAACTGTTCTTTTCCGGGCTGCTAAATGCGTTATTGAAATGGAAATATGCTTCACAGCTCACACCGTCCACTGTGAATGCATGTTCGTTTTCTGATGATGGTGACAAACATCTAAATAAATGCCTATTTAGTTGGTAAACCTGTTCGAGGACAGTTCAAAATTTGATAGCATATTCCTCCAAATTAGCTCCATATTCAGATTTATTTTTTTCTTTGTAAAAACCCCCAGAAAGGAAAAAAAAAAGTCTTAAATACCCCTGGGCATTGTTATTCTTACCTTTGCCTCCACCCTTGCGCGCTGATCACAAGGTGAGAGAAAGCTGTGACATCTAAAAGATGCATTTTCTCACCCTAACAAGCCCACAGCCGCACTGCTGCCTGCCCTGCCCTTCCCCCACTCGTAGCAACCTTCCTCCCCTTATCCTTGTTTTTCACCTGGAAGCCTTGGTGGGCGGTGCCCCTACCCTGGAGCACATGACCTCTTTCCTCTCGAATCCCTGTGTGCCCTCTGGCTAGTTAGCTGCTCCCTCACAGGGGTGCTCTGGGTCGACAGTTAGGCACTGCCTGGCACTGTGTGTGTCTCTGTGTCTGTCTCTGCCTGTGTCTCCCACCAAGCTCGTCTCCTGGAGAGCAGAGGCTGGGTCTTCTCCATCTCTGTGCCCTTTGCACCAGTCCTAGGGTGAGGCCCAGAGGAGGCCCCAGAAACTGTCTGATGAACAAAGCAGTAGGGAAAACCCAATAAAGCAAATAGGCTCTTTGTTTTGCAGTAGGATTTTGATTCCGGGTAGATAATGAACGGCCAGAGGGCTGGGTTTGGAGTGCCTGCTCCCCCAGTTCATGGGTCCAGATGGAGAAGCCTGGAGCTGGACCGCTGGCAGCTTGCCGCCCTGGCTGTCTTCTCTTTGAGGCTCGAATCTTGATGCTTGCCCAGTGAGTAGCGCCAGAGATAGTCCTGTGTCCCAGTGCCGGCACATTTTCAGGGAATGGTTATATGTCAGGGGCCCAGGGCTACAGACCTGGATTCCTGAGCCACCTGTGCAGACCCGCTCTGAAGACTGAGCTGCTTCTGCTTCTGTGTATCTTATCAAAAATGTAAAGCCTGGTCTTCATCCTTAATCATATCCTGTTTCAGAAGATCTATGAGGAAGGAAGGCCTTCTCTGAATTTGCTGTTTTTGTGGTGGTTGGCTTTGGGGTGGAAACTCCTGGGAGTCCATTCTCTGTACCTGGGTGTCACATGTGCCGGGGGCATGGAGCTGACGAAGCAGAGGGGGATAGGGAAGGACAAAGGGGAGTGAAGGAAATGAGGAGCGTTTTGGAAAAGCCGGGGCAAGAATGGGGAGGCAGAGGCAGGCATTGATCAGGAGGTGCTTATGATCCGATCCCCTTTCACTTGGTGTCCTGCCGCAGGGGGGTCTCTGCCATCAGGCCCTTGCCCTCCAGCCTCCCCCCTCTCCCACTGGGACTGGGGCTCTCCCTGGCTCAGGTGCCCGCCCCCACCCGCTGATGGATGGATGGACGGCAAGGGCTTTGCAGAGCCGTGTGTGTCCCGCTTCTCCGCTGGCGGGGCCCCTGTCTCCAGGAGGAAATCTGAAGTGCTCTGTGTGGCAGAGAGCAGACTGCAGTCTCACCTTTGTCACCCCTCCAGCCTCAGTTGCTTTGTTTTTCCACCTCCTCCCCCCTACCCAAAGCACCAGTTTGTTCTCTGTATTTATGAGTCCACTTCTGTTTGCTGGTTTGTTTGTTCATTCATTTTTTAGATTCCACACATGAGTGAAATCAAGGCATTTGCCTTTTTGGGTGTGACTTCACCTCTCTCCCTCCAGCCTCAGTTTCTCATCCCAGAGCCACACCAGATCTCCTACGCTCTGGGTCTTAGGCAGGGCCCTGTTGGCAAGTGACGGGAACACGACTCAAACACTCCTGGTAGGACAGGAAAGGGGCAGGCTGGCTTCGTTATTGAGAAGCCGGGTGGGGCTGGCGCCTCCCTCCAGACCTGTTCTGTGTGGGCCACTCTCCCAGGCCTTGTCCCCAAGTCCATTCTGCCCAGAGGCTGCCCCTTCCCTGCCAGTGACTGGTGACCCAGATCTGGCCAGTGAAATGTGAAGGGAGGTCTCCTGGGAGGGTTTCTCCTGCAGGGAGGGCTGTGATCTTTGAACCTGAGGGGGTAAGCACCCCTCTTGTTACCAGTTTGAGGGGGAGGCAAGCAAATAGGGGCAGAGGAAAGAGGAAAACAGCCTAAAGCAGAGCCCCTGACAGGGCCCTGGGTCTGCCCTCCCTCAGCACCTGGTGTCGGGAGAGAAACGACGTTTCCTTACTGTTCAGTCAGGCTTGTCTGCAGTTTGAATGGGATCTCCTCAGCTGGCTGGACCAGCAGCTCAGCCCTGTGGCCAGGACGAGTGCAACAGTCAGACTGGGTAGGCTGGATTACACACCCACCCCTGGAGCAGGGGTCGGGGGTCCTGGGAAGAACGGGCCCCTAAGGAAGTTGGGGTACTTATGCTACAAAATAAGTGTCGGGGAGGCAAAACTGAGAGGATCCACACACTTGGTGTTCGGTCCTGCGTCCTGCTGCCTCGACAGCCTGGTCCTGGTCATCTCTGTGAGTCCCTCCCCCCTCACTTACTCCTGGGGCAGTTACGTCACCTCCTGGGGCCTGTTTCTTCCTGAGCTACTCGTGAAGATTCAGGGACATTCCCATACTGTGCTTGTAACAGGGCCTGCGCATGGGGATCGCTGTCTTTATTATTATCACATGCCACCCTGAATCTTGTCTTTCCCCCACTTACCGTGTCTTTTTACTTGGCCCACAGAGCGCAGTGACTCAGGGGTTGGATGGCCTAAGCTCAGCATGCCCTGCATACCCTCCCCCCAACCCTGAACACCACAGCTCTTCGAAACCTTTGCCTCTGCCCCGCCTTCCTTCTGGCTTGGGGATCAGAATCACCATCTGCAGCCAAGTTGTAATATCCTGTTGTCTCCCTAACGAGGCCCCGAGAAGGAAGGACAGGCGACAGGTGAGGACAGAGATTGATCTCAGAGCAGGCAGGGAGCTTAGGAAGGTTTCTCTGTGTAGATGCTGTTGTCAGAGACGTGTGCTCAGCATCCTAAAGATCTAGCAGGCTGCAGGATACCGCCTCTCTACAGGCCTCTTTCCTGTGGACTGTCTCCAGCTGGTCCTCACCCCTCAGTCGCAAGTGACTCATGTGTCATCCTGCATCAGCCCGTGGAGAAGACTGCAGCTTCCACTCCCAGAAGCCCCGTCTCTCCTTCCTTCTTATGTGTGTGTGTCTTCCTTTATTTCTGAGAACGGTTTTCATCACGCTGATGTGCCTCTCTCCAGAGATGGTGCTGACACCGGCCTCCCACACTGGGGCCTGATTGCTCACATGCTGGTGGCTAGATGAAGAAGGCTGCCGTGTCTGGCCTCATTGGGGTCCAGCTTCTCTTAGTTCAGCCTCAGATGGCTTCTCAAAGTGAGTTCTGAAACACAGCACGCTACTGGCCTGGTGTGGGGAAGGAGCCCTAGAGCAGGTCGCAGCTGTAGAATTGTTTGTTGGCTATCATTGAGTGGTACTGTGTCCCAGGCTCGGGCATAAGACCTCTTTCTGTATTCTTTCTGTGCTTCCAGCAGCTCTGTGGGAGGTGCTGTTGTCCTCCATTTTATAGGGCATACAACAGAGACACAAAGATGTAAAAATCTTCTATAAGCTGGGGTGCCTGGCTGGCTCAGTCGGTTAAGTGTCTGCCTTTGGCTCAGGTTATGATCCCAGGGTCCTGGGATTGAGCCTCACATTGGGCTCCCTGCTCAGCAGGGAGCCTGCTCCCCATCATCCCTCTCCCGCCATGCATGCTCTCTTTCTCAAATAAATAAATAAATAAATAAATAAATAAATAAATAAATAAATAAAATCTTTTTATCTTCTATAAGCTAATTAGTGGAGGACTCTGGAGTCAAACTCTGTCAGCCAGAGTCTAAGATGTATGTTCATCCCAGCTCCCTGGGCAGACAGGAGGCCACTGAACCCCACAACCCTGTCCCTCTCATATCAAATGAAGTTGTTGTGGTGATGAACCATGGACCCTCAGAGAAGAAGATCCTGGAGCCAGGACCCTGAGATCATGACCCAAGCTGAAGGCAGACGCTTAACCGACTGAGCCACCCAGGCGCCCCCAGCTTATAGATTTTTACATCTTTGTGTCTCTGTCCCATGCCCTATAAAATGAAGGACAGCTTTAGAGGTGCTGCTTCATTCTGCCTTATCCTTCTTCATGGCTCCACAGGACCCTCCGTCAGGGAGCTGGAAGCCCTGGGGCCGTCCTGAGGGCAGCTGTGCAGGCAGGGGCACAGCCAGCTTCTGGTGCCTGGAGGGGCCTGAACCCACAACAACGGGCTGCATCTGATCCTGAGCAGCCTTAGCATTCCCCACAGTCCTCTGCAGAGCTGGCCCTGGCTCTCTCGGGCCTCAGGTGGAGTGGGGGAGACCTGGCTGCTATAGCCCCAGTGCTGTCCTCTGCAGGAAGGGTGACAGCCTGCGGCGGCTATGCAGCCCCACCCCGGCTTAGCTCTGCCCCCCTACAGAGGTGGGCCCCCCCGGTAAAGCTGCCCGCTCATCTGGTTGTGCGTGCTGTATGTTTCGAGCCTTGTGCTCAGGACCTTGTGGGCAGGTAGAGCCCCACTTGGGCCCAGGGTGACCTGCAACCCTCCTAGCCCTTTTTGGGGATTCTAGTGCCTGAGGCCACAAATAACCCCCCCCCCCCAACCAGCTGCTTCCCCTGAGGGCAGGACTGGGCACTGCCCTCTGAAGCGTCCTGCTAACTAGAGCTCTCATGAGGCTGGATGGATACCTTGGGATCCAGCCCCTCCACGGCCCACCTTGAAACCTGAATGTGGGCACCCCCACTGCCTGGATGTGCCCCGCCCTTCGCAGCTGAGGGGCAGTACAGCAGGGGGGTGAAGAGCAGGGTGTTGAGCGCCACTCTGCCTTGGTTTGTATTCCACACACCAGCTCTGTGACCACAAGGAAGCTACTTAAGCTCTCTGTGCTTCAGTTTCCCCCTCTGTAAAGTGGGGATAATGTTACCTTCATCAGGGAGTTAGTGTGAGGATTAAATGGGTTCTAGAGCATTTCCAAGTGCCTGGGTTCCAGGGTGTGCTCAGTAACCATCGCCTGTTGTTACCACTATGGGAAGCCTTGTGTCCCTCATTTCCTGGCCAGTACCCTCCAGGTGGCACCTGCTGGTGGCCCCTTGGGGAGCAGACACAGAAGTGGCAGATGTGGGGTAAGAGGGGAGCGTGGCTGGCTTCCAGACCTCTCTTAAGGAAAGTGTGGGTCCCAGCCCACGGTGGCCTCACAAGACCCACAGAGTAGCCATGGCACACTGCTGTCCCCTGCAAGTCGTCATGTGAAAACCCCTAGAATGTATAAAAGCTTCTGAGTAAAATTGAATCTGTTTATTGTTTCCAGGAAGAGCCCGTGATTCAATTAAAAAGAACACTTATGAGGGCTATGTTGTGGCCTAGGCACCGTGCCAGGGCAATCCCTGCCCACGCGCCAGGCAGGAGACCAGGGTCTGGGGTCCTGGGTGTGAATGCTCAGCTCTGTGACCGTGGGCAGGTCGCTGCCCTCTTTCCTGCCAGGCCGCCTTCACAGAGAAGTAAGAATCGTCCTCATATGGCACAGTTCCTCCTGAGGGCCTCAGGCAGCCGCTTTCCCAGGGCTGTTGACCCCACTGCAGTCAGGTGAGTATCACTGGGAAGCGCTCACTCAGCCCAGGGGAATTGGTGTAGATTCTGGAGCAGTGGCAGGGAGATGAATGCAGGCTTACCAAGACTTCCGGGGGTGCTGTAGCCCCCTCCTTGGCTGTGGGCTATAGCCGGTATGACGTGCAGGCATGTCATTGAGGGGGGTGGATAATGTGAGCTGGCAGTGAGGCTGAGAAGGCAAGACCTAGAACACTAGGGGCCCAAAGGGGGCTTCCTCTGTCAGGAAGTGGGCGCCCAGCCAGAGTTAGAGCACCAGCTGGAAGCGGGCTTGCTGCAGAAAACGCTCAGTCAGCAGACAGTTGACTAGTGCTAGGCTGTGCCCAGTGCAAACATGGGTGCCGCCTGACCCACAGAGGAGGGTTTGATCTTCGGCCTGAGGCCCATTGCCTTCTTCTGCTAGGAAGCAAGTTCTGGTTCCCGCAGAAAGTGTGGCCATGCAGGTCTTGTGTGACCATGGAGATTGCACACCCACAAAGCCAGCCCTGCCTGCTGCCTTCCCACAGTGCTATTGGTGCATCTCCTGTTGAGTCAGGTGCTGAAAGCCTGGGCTGATGCTTCCAGAGCCTGCTATGGGGGTGGGTGGCGTTGGGGTGGTGGGCAGGCAAACAGCGGTCCCCTCATGTGGGAAAGGTGCTGAGTAAGAATGGTATCCAGAGCATGGGGCAAACACCCCAGGAGAGCTTGCAGCCCTGCTCCCCTGATAGGGTATATTGAAGCTGAGACTCAAGGGATGGCAGAGGGCTTTGCCAGGCCATTCCAAGCAAAAGAATAGTGTGTGGTGAAGCCCAGAGATGAAGAATGCCTGGTACATCTGAGGGAAACGTGACGTTCATTGTGGCAGAGTCTGGGAAGAGGAATGCCCAGCAGGTGGTTTTGGTGATCTTCAGAAGATCACCAGGAGAGCTGGGCTTTGGGCCTAGGGAGGGTGTTCCAAAGGCCAAGTCTAGAAGAGGAGGCTCCAACAGCATCATGTCCTGTGGTCATGTCCCACGTGGCTCGAGAGTATGCCTTGTCCTGTTAGGGAGGCACTACTATACCTAGAAATTAGGCTTGAGAGAAGTCTTCTGGGGGTTCTGGTGCCCTGCTCCTCTGCTCTGGGCCCTGTGCTCTGGCTTGTCTCGGGCCCTTTCTTGCCCTCCATATACTTCTGGTTTTGGACCCCAGGCTTGGTCCCCCTCATGTAGCCTCTGCTCCTGGCCTTCCTCCCCTTGACAGGAATTCAGGGCCTAGCAGGGGTCTAATCCATTATTTCTCACCCTCATTTGAGGGTGAGGGTGGGCCATTCAAAATCACTGAGGATGCTTGTTAGAAAATCTTGTTCCCCCTCCCCACTCCCCCCAACTCCCTAAATCCCAGTCCATGGGAACCAGGGAATTAATATTTGTGCTGATCATCTGAGCTCATTCTTATTATCAGGCAATTTGGGGAAACTGTGGGCCAGGGTTAGGCTCTGGAGTTGGACAGACCTGGCTCACGTCCCTGATTTGCCACATGCCATATGGCCCTGGCACCTCCTCCCTTGGCCTCAGCTTCCTCATCTACACAGCGAGGAGGTGTGCGTTATAGTGCCTGCTTTATAGGGTCACCGTGGGCAGTAGGAGGAGATAAAGACCTCATATAAAGTGGCCAGAATGTTCATTCAGCACATACATTCAGTACCTACTGTGTGCCAGGTGCCAGGCCAGGTCATAGGGATAGAGGGTGGACAAAGCAGGTCACATTTCTGTTCTCCCAGAATTTACCTTCTAACAGTAGGGGGTATGGACACATAAACGGCCTGATATACCTTACGGTGAAGTGATTGAGAACAACAGGGGTTGGGGGCAGCATACAGCCCCTATGAGGGAGAGGAGGGAGGAAGGGAGGGGAGAGGTCATCGAGGGCCTTGGAGGCCATGGCCAGGGTTTGGATTTGACTGTGAACACAGAGTTCACAAGGCTTCCTTTCCCCTCAGCTGAAGGAGGCAGTGCCATGCTGGCCAGGGCACCTCTCCCAGGCCCCCACCAGCCCCTCTGACTTGGCACCTCAGGGAGAGACAGGCCAACCTACAGCCTGTGGTGAGCATCCGTGGTGAGCCCCTAACTGCCCTGTCAGCCTTCTGGGACTCTGCTGGGACCTTTTTGTTTTTATTTTTCTTGTTAAAGGAAAGTTGAGTGTTTCCTGAATGTGCATAAAGCCAATGCACCACTTAAATTGAATATTTATAATTCTTTTCTTTTAAAAAATAAAACAATAATAAAAATACCATAAACATTGCTTTAATTGTTCACAGGCTCCAACTTGTAATAATCATGGGGAAAGGGCAAGTGAGATGTCTTATTAAAATAAAGGCACTTGCCTGCTTTTGTTTGAAGTTTTGCTAAAATGCCTTATTATAACATGTTCTTGTTTAAAAATAAATTCCACCCATTCAGAGTTTTTTTTTTTTTTTCTTTTTGTCTTTCCAAAAGTATTTAAATGAGATGCTTCTGGGCAAGGGTAATTTGGAGAGTCTGAGCCAGCCTTTGTGGCACAGCTGTGGCCCCTGCCCCCTCAGACCGCCCCGCCACCTCCTTGGCTGGCTGTTGGTGACCATGTCCGTGAAGACATAAATGGGGGAGGATAGATGAGGATGAGCCCCCATCTGTAGGACTGCCTCTGCCAGCCCCGCTGCCGGCACACTCCTTCCCTACCGAACACGCGCCTGCGTCATTCAGGCCCGAGCCACGTGTGCCTTTCGGGGCCTTCTCAGGACACGGTAGAGTCTCTGAGAGCAGAGAGCAGAGGAACTGACCTAGGCTGACGGTCAGAGCAGACTTCCAGGATCTGAAGGAGGAGGAGGACTGATCTAGGAGAAGAGCCGAGGCGTGGGTACACAGAGTGTCCCAGGCAGAGAGAACAGCACGGGTAAAGCCATCTCCTGTGGTGGGAGGTAACTTAGTGAATTTGAAGACCTGCAAAAAAGGCATTTTAGCTAGAGCTCAGAAAACAGAGCCCCAGAGCAAGAAGTGCTGTAGAGGTAGGTGGGAGCAGACCACGTAGGGTCTAGAGATAGTCTCTTCAGGATTTTCATCTACTTTAGTCATGCAGATGGTTTTGAAGGGTGGAGTGTGTGTGTCATGTGTGTGCACATGTATTTATTGCGTGTTGGAGAGACAACCAGTATGGAGGATGGATTCCAGGGGGCCAGGAGTACCTTTCTGGGGCTCTGTCAGGAGGCTCTTAGCAGTGGTGCAGGCAGACTGAGGTTGCTTAGGCCAACCTGGTGGCTGTACAGTAGGACCCAGGGATATTTAGGAGGTGGAATTAACAAGACTTGGCGATGAAGTAGCTATGGGGAAGGTGGAGGGGAGAGGCATGTCCAAGACAACTCCCAGATATCTGGCTGGAGCAGCAGGCTGGGCAATGAAGCCGTGACTGAGAGGGGAGCCCTGGAAGGTCTGGGGGTGAGGGCGGAGGCAGAGAGGGGAGTGTGGGCTGAGCTTTAATAAGTTTGACGTGTTTGGGGGCCTCCAGTTGGAGTGGAGGTCTAGGAGGCAAGTTGATAACACGGGGCTCCAGCTCAGAGAAGTTTGGGAGCAAACACGAGTTTGTGAGCGGTTGGTGTACCCGACCTTTGCAGCTGGGGCCTCTGGCAAAGAAAGATAAGAAAGTTAAAAAGCGAGCTTTCGCTGTTTCTTCTAAGGTTTTATTTCTGATGTTTAAATGCTCCCAACCCTCCTCTTGTTCTCTGCTTGGGAGCCTTCCCAGTTCTGAAAGGTGAGGGTCTGAGTAGCTGAGGCTTTGGCATTTGGGGATAGAGGGGAGGGTATTTGTGGGGACAGTTGCCTTTTTTCAGATCACAGACACCACGGCCAGCCTCCAGAGGAGCTGCCCCGGCCTGCCCCAGTGCCAGCCGGGTGTGCAAAGCACGCCACAGTGGGGAGGGCCAGGCCATGCCCCCCAGCCTCCAAGATGCTGCCGCCACGGAACAAACGGGGTGACTGGGCGGAAGGTCAGGAGTTTAAGAGCTTGTTTTATTCAAGACGGGGTAAGAGACAGGCGGGGAGTGCGCGGGTTTTATATGTGGATCCTGGTATTTTCTTTTGAGTTGGGGCGGAGAGTGGTTGGGGCAGGGAGGGAAGGCAGCCCGCCAGAGGGAACGTTGCCAAGCAGAGCGCCGCTAATGCGAACCAGAAGGCAGCGGCCCATCTCCTGGCCGGGCTTAATGCAGTCCTTGCCGGCAGGCGGGCGGGCAGGAAGGCAGCCTGGGCAGTGGGCTGCTTAACCCTTCGGCTGCTGGGCCACTGGCAGGCTCTCCCACCTCAGCACATGGACGTTGGGGCCCCGTGAATCGCAGTCCTGGGCATTGTAAGATGTTTAGCAGCATCCCTGGCCTCTCCCCAGCAGATGACAGTAGCACCTCCTCCCCATCTGTGCCGACCAAAAGTGTCTCCAGACATTCTACATGTCCCCTGGCCCTGGCCTGCACCCCTTAGGGGGCCGTCCCTGAACACACCACTTCCTTCTGTGGGGGCAATGACCGGGGCGAGCATGTGGGGGACATTTTCGCAGGAAAGAAGTGGCCACAGGGCCTGAGGGGAAGTGTGACTTGTCCAGGGTTGCATGGCTAGTAGGAACTGGGATATGAACTCCTGTATTCCTGGGGTTGAGAGCTGGTCGTGCACCCCTCTCTGCATTCCCCAGGCACAGTCGGCTGGGGGACCAGAGGACCCCGTAACAGGATCTCTGGTTGTGAGTGGGGGGTGACGAAGCATCCTCCCTCCTTGCTTCCTGGGAGGACCGATGACTGAGTCTGCTTCCTCTGCTGCCCCAAGTGCGGCTGCCCAAGAAGATGTGCACAGGGTGGGTGCCACAGTGCTGCTTGTGCTGGGAGCAGATGGAGCTGAGCTCCGTGTGCCCTGACAGGCGGCTTCGTCCGAGCCGTGCCACGCCACGCCACTGCTGAGAACGTGACCTCAGCGCAGGTGGGGAGACTACCGCTAGAACCGTCGCATCCACAGCGGTAGACATTCTTGTCCGTCTGTTCCCCCGCCCTTTAAATAAACATTTTGTAAATAAATAGGATGCGTATATTGTTAAGTGAAAAGCAAGTCTCGGAACCATGTGTCTGATTGGTCCCGTTTATACAGGAAAACTGTGTACATGTGTTTGTGTATAGATGCGTCAAAAGATCTGAAAGGAGACACAGCCAACTGTGAATAGTGGTTACATCTTGGGGGAGTGAGGGAAAGTGGAGTTTAGGGGGCTGCAAGAGAGCTTTCATGTCTTAGCCTGTGCAGTTGGTGTTCAAATCTTTTACAACAAGCTTGTATTCATCTGTTTCATGTGTGGCTCTTACGAAAGAAAAAATACAAAGAAACAGAGAAAGAGCAAGTTTTGTTCTACCCTTCCCTACTTCTCTCTCACTTCCCCTGCGCCCTCACCCCGCTTGGGCCTGGGATAGCCGTTCTCCCTGGGGTGGCCCAGCTCTGCTGTTTGGGAAGGCCGCCTCCTCCTCAAGCAGCAGGAGCAAACAAATGGGCTCCTGCCGCCTCCCTGCAGCAGGACCAGCAGTCACCCGTGCCCTCCTCATGGATGACCTCGGCCCAGCTCCCAGCGCTCTGCCCCTGGCCTCCTGTGTCAGCTCAGTGCACTCAGCAGGTGCCACGATCCCCACCTCAAGCCCTCTCTGGCTGTTTTAGCCCATTTCTCCTGGCCTTCAGCCCCTCCTCCTCCCCGCACCTCTGCTCTCTCCATACTCCCCTCTCAGAGGTGCACAAAAGGCCTTGCTTCGTGACCTTTTTTTCCTGCTGCCTCATTGCCTCCTGCACTTCAGCATATACAAATACTCTTGTCCCTTTCACAGCCATGGCCGGCCTTCCTGACAGTATCCAGGAAGACCAGATCACCACTTCCATTCACCTGCTCGGCCTCAGCCTCAGCAAACTGGCCTTCGCGGTGATAACAGCGATACGCTTCTACTTACCAAAAGCCTTCTCTCTCTCAGGTACCATAGCAGGTTCTTTTCTCTCGCTTCTCCATGACCCTACAAAAGATGCATTTACTCCCCCATGTAACGGGAGGGCAAACCAAGGCCCAGAGAAGTTAGGTTGTTTGTCCAGGCTCACATATCTCTGACATAGATCTGGCTCCAGAACGTGCACTCTCTCCATTGGGCCCGCGGGCCTCTTCTGTGAGCCTGTAACAGTTTATAGCATCTTTGGATTTGAGCCCTCCCTGTCCTAGCTTTCTTTAGCTCCCATGGGGGTCCCTGGGAGTGTCCTTGCCCCTTCCAGCAGTGCTTGACCTCAGGCTCCACAGACTTCCCGGGTCATCCTCTGTCTTGGCTGAGCCTGCAGCACCTGAAGAGAAGAAAGGTTTGGTGTGATGTGGTGTGGGTTCTGTGGCCAACTGCAGCCCAACTGTGGTAACAACAGTGCCCCAGAAATGTGCTTTGTGGGCAGATGTAAGCCATGTACTTTGGGAGTGGGGGAAGGAGGGGGGAGACAGTAAGGAGAACGGCCCCTCTGGAGGTTCTAGAACCTCAGGAAGCCAGGCAGTGAAAGGGTTTGGACCTGGCGACAGGAAGCTCTTGGAGCATTTTCACTGTGGAAACACCAGGATGGAAAGGAGTGTGCAGATGTGCTCTCTGTCTTGCTGAACTGGTGGCTCAGAGTCTGGGGCTAGCAGCATGGAGCCCCCTGCCCTTGGAGGTCTTGGTGGCCCAGCTTGTGAAACTGTCCGGGGACAGGTACCTTCTGGAAAGGTGACTGGGTGTTCTTCTGTGGGCCCAGCACCAGGCTTTGTGCCTTAGCCCTTGCTATGGGGCCCTGAGTTGGCAACTCCAGCTCCATGATCCTCAGTGTTTTGTAGTTCAGGGTGGGTGGGAAGCCAGTGAGTCCTGTTGAGTCAGTGGTGGAGTGGGGTCCGAAGCAGGCAGTTGCAGACCTGGTTCTGTCTTGGCCTTGGGTCTGAATGGATTTTGATAGGAAATGCCTTGGGAACTTGGCCGTCTCACCCAGTGGGAACTCTGAGACTCTCCAGTGGTGCTGCCCCCTTGCTCCCACTGTCACCTGTCCTGCCAGGCCCATTGGAGCTGGCTGGAGGGGAGAGAGGGGGCTCTGCCCTTCCCTGCTGTGAGCAGAGTCCTGGCCTCCTGGCCCTGCCTTGTGGTCTGAGCCAGTGACCTGAACGAAAAGCCAGTGACCAATGGTGGGAAGTGGGTGGCCTGTCCCATTCCAGGCCATAAGTGCATCAGTTCCAACCTCCTTCCCGGCTGCCGGCCTCGGTTCACAGGGAGCCCTCTGAGGGGCTTTTTGATGTGCACCATGGATGTTTGGCTTGACCAGGTTTGTTTGCTTAAGCATTACTCTTGCCAGTTCATTCGGACCTTCTCTTTCTTTTAAAAATATGTTGCTTGCCAAAGGTTATTTTGGATCTGTTTTTGTTTATCAGGTAGAATTGTTCCAGCACAATTGAAAGCAGACCCACATGTTGACACGCGCTTGAGCTGCTCGCCAGGGCACGCGCATACAGGCACACACAGGATCTGTGGAGAATAGGCCAGGGCCCCAGAATATGCATGGCTCATGAGTGGGGTTAGGGGAAGTCAGCTCTTTCACTGGGGACTTGTAGCTTAAAAATGTTCATCCTCTAGGTGCTTGCAATGGCAGGATTTCAGGTGCAGAGGAACTAGGGTCTGTTACCTCTTGGGAGAGGCAACCTGGTAGGTTTGATGTAGCTTTGGGATTAGGCTGGAACCTTGTCTCTGCCATGGCTGTCTGTGGACCTACCTGCTCTGGGCCAAGGCTTCCTACTCTGGGGCCAGCTAACTCCACCTCACAGGCCCACTATGAGGACTGTGCCGGATGTGGGAGACAGCTCTGGGAAGCAAGCAGGGCTGTCTGCAGTCAGCAAGGGTGAGGGAATGGAATGTGCAGCTCTGTACTTGTGGTTCCTGTTTGAGTGAGTGGCCTTCTCTTGTGGATGCAGTTGGATGTTTCCTGCCAGTAGACTTGCCGTGCATTTCTTCTGAAAATAATCTGTCTCCATTGGGACCTGCTCTGTGCACACAGGGCTACTCAGCAGAAAGCCCTCTCTGGAGCTAACCCTTCCTTGCTCCCTGGGCCCCATCGTACCTGGGAGGCACACAGAGGGACGGCGGTTAAGGTTACCCTCTTTTCTACTCCAGGCTGGCAGCTCAGCATGTCCCTGGAAGGGGGCATTGTGCCCAGAGGGGTGGGCTTATTAGCATGTTGGTGTTTGGTTCCTGGTGATAGACGCCAACTCAGGTGAGCACACATAACAGAAGAGAATCTATTTGTCTACATCACTGACAAGTCAGGGTACTCCTGCTTTAAGCACGACTAGTCTAGAGTCTAGAGCTCAAAAGCTTTAATCTCCTTCCATTTCTTAACTTAGCTCTGCTCCATATGGCTTTGCCCTTAGGCAGACTCTCCTTGTAGAAGCTACGGGCAGCTCCAGGTCAGCTTTCTCTGAGCTTCTGTCCGGCCCCTCTTGCCTGGCATTGCTGCAATAGTGAGTGGGATCCCCAGGACTCAGGGGCCATTAGCATGAAGGCCCAGCCGGCAGGCCAGTGGGGGCCTGTTGCACATGGGTAGTCTACCCTGGGCTGGCGACAGCTGTGTGACGCTGCCATCACCCCCGGTCACCCCCGGCCTGCAGCAACCCCTGTTCCGTTTCCAGTCTTAGACTAATAAAGGTGCTCATATTGGGAGTTTGGAGAAAGCTTTAGTCCCCCGAAACGGGAGAGGAAAACTCACATTTTAACATTTTCTTCAGATTAAATAAACAAATAAATGTTTAGCATTAAAAATTCAACATTATTAAAAAGGATATTAAACGACCTGTAGTCCCAGCCCCTGGAGAGAAGCCTTGATACCCTTTGTCAGCACCCCTTCTGAAGTTCTCATGAATCCACAGACACATGGACCCAGTATGACATGAATGGCGTTATATTTATATGCTGCTGTGTGTCCTCCATCCCCTCCGCTCCCACACAACCTGGACATGGTTCCTTTTCAATAAATAGAGATCATATAATCATGAAACCGACTGTAAAGCACAAAAGTAATTATGTTTTATCTGAGTTTGGGAATCTTTCTAAAATGTATTTTATACTCCCCTCTTGCCTCGAACTACACAACTCTTCCTAGAATACTGCATATAATTTCATCTTTTCTTGATGACTCAGCTCATTTTGATGAACCAGTTGATACTACAGGATCGGAGCTGTTTGAAATGTATGGTCTGTTTGTTCCACCAAATAGCTCCGTGCAAGTAGGCCCTGGAGCCTGTGGTGGCCTGTCCAATGGGAGGGTTCCTGGCATGGTGCGGGCTGCCCTATGACAGGGCCTCACAGAGGCCAGGGTGGGAGCAGAGGGTCCGAATGGGCTTCTGGTGCTCTTCAGGTTGCCTGATGATGAGGAAACCCTTTCCCATTTGTCTTTGCCTCAAGAGCATAGGGAAGCGCTAAAGGATTGTGAGCAGCAGGGAAGGGAGGGCAGTGCTAACCCCCCTGGCTGGGTAGAGATCTGATTGGAGGCCAGACTGGGTGTGGGGAGGTGAGGATGTTGGTCTGATCTAGGGTGTTACTGGGAGAGAGAACAAGCCGGGTTTTAGATACACCCATCACACGGTAAGGCTTCGTGATACCCTGGGTACGGGGCAAGAGGAAGGGGGAGAGCCGAAGGTGACTCGTTGATATGGCAGGTGGTGGCACTGATGGTGTGGGAAGACCGGTGTGGGGGCAAGAAGATGCACCTGCTGCGGTGCCTGAGAGACATGGACGAGGAGAACGAGGTGCTCAGTAAGTGCTGCCCGGGGCAGGAGTCATGCTTGGCTCCTGGTCACTGAAGCGATGGGCAGGGTGGTATTAGCTGGAGAGTTTAAGAAGAGGCCTGGCCTTTTGAAGAACTGTGGCAGGTAGTGACTGGGCAGAAGGGGACGAGTCTGTGGAAGAGCAGGACTGGCCAGAGAGGCGTGAGGGGAGAGGGAGAGAGCCAGGATTCGGAGGCTATTGTGTCCCCACCCTCTCCTCCCTTTGTACTTCCCCTCCTCCCCCTGCTCTCCCCTCCTTCTCCTCTCCCCTCCTCCCTTTCCTCCTCTCCTCCCCCCGACCCATCACAACGTCCACTTCCTCCTTGTCCACCTGCAGGACCTTGTCCACCTGCAGGATCGTCTGCATTGGTTCCATTCTCTCCCCACCCAGGGTGCTTACCCGCTCCCTCTGAATCTGTAGTGCATTCTCGGCTGTTTAGCTGTGGTTTTCTCCCTCCGACAAACATGTGGACACCAACCCAGCTCTCCCAGCACACGCGCATACTTAGGCAGCTCCTGTCTGGCCTCAGGGCCGGTTCACATCGTCCCGGAAAGTACCTGGCACCCGGCCACTTGCCACCCTTTTCCTGCCTGTTCCCAAGTCTGTGTATTACCTGGACTGTCATGTACTTCCTATTAGTTTAGCCAACATACTTTAAAGATTTTTATATTTAAAAAGGGAACTTAATAGCCATGAACTCATGAGTCTGCTCTGCCATTTATATTCTTTTTTATCTGGAATTTGGTATAAATATTTCTCCCACATATGTTTGTACTCACAAATAATATATAACATTGTTTCATTCATTTTTAAGGCTATGTACAAATGGTAAGGCCCTATATGTGTCCCACTTCAGGCTTGCCTTTTCTGTTCATCACTGTGATGTTGAGGTTTTGGCTCACGAATTTCTACTGCTGTGCAGTGTTCCATTATGACTTGACTATAGTTCATTTATCCGCTCTTTTTCTTAATGGACATTCCAGAGCATTTTGCAACCTTCTCTTACGGCTCCTGCACACACACACTCTCTTGTCTGTTTGGTGTCTGTCTCCAACCTCATTTCCCCACTGCTAGCTCTTTCCTTCAGGCAGAGCCAGTGTCTTTATCAAGGTTGGGTGGGGACGTGAGCCTCCACCTCCATGAGGGTGGAGTATCTATGCAGATTATTTGGAATTCTTCATGGGAGATTTATTTCTTCTTGCCATTTATTCAGTATTTATTTTTTATCACTGCAGGCCATTGATATGTATTTTATGCTTTGGGTTATAATCTAGTACTGTATTCTTTTGCTACTCATTGTCCCAGCCTTGGCCGCTGGGAGCTCCTCCAGGCTGGCTCCTTTGCCCCTTGCCCCGCCCCCATCCTTTTGCCTTTTGAGCATTTCCTGACTTTCTGGCACCATGAGATATTCCGGGCTGCTCTCGTATGACCCCTGTTGCAGTGCTGGAACCTGCCATTTCTCTGAAGGGGTCCCATTCCTTTCACCGGAGAATGGTATCAGAGACCAAGGTCTGGAGCTGCCTGTGTTTGTTGCTACTAGGGTGTCATTGTTTCTGGGGCCTCTCAGCAGACGGAGCGTGGAGATGTATGTGTGTGTGTAACCCGTACATGCGTGTCTACAATTATAGACACAGATGTCGCTCTCCGCCCGGATCTATGTCAGGCTACACATGAGTTCATTCTGGTATCTCTGCCACTAATTGAGTACACAGGGATCATTCTAGCCTTTCCTCCTTGCTTGTCTGTAACCTCCCCACTCCACGGTGACAAGCCTCATATTTGCCATCCACCGTCCGCTTCTGCATTCAGCCTCTGTACACCTGGGCAACTTTTACTAGACCGTGAGTCCCTGCCCCCGGGGGTTGTTTTGACCACGGTTGCCCATGGTTCCTGAGCCCCATCGGTGGCAGCAGGAACATTGCTTTCATGTAGACATTTTGAGGCGCAAACCCTGAAAGCTGATTTGGCAGATAAAATGGTGAAATGTCTGCCTTCACCCTGGAGCCTGAATTGCCAGCAGGCTGAGGAGGAGGTGAGGTTGGGAGTGACGCGAAGGAGAGCAGGCAGCTTGGCCTGCTCTGCCCACTGCTGCCAGGGGCTACGCAGAGGCAGGGCACGGTATGAGGAAGGACCGAGACCAGGAGTCGAATCAGGGAGCCCTGGCAAGCCTAGGTCCCAGCAGAAAAATTGCATTCACTAGGAGAGGTCAAGGAGGCCGGGGAAGAGCAGAAGCTGATTAACAGCTGCACTGCCCTACCTACATGCCTTGGCTTCCTTAAGGCCTCAGCACATCCTGGAGTGATTGCTATGGAAAACGAGGCTAGTTGTAGACAGAAGGAGGAAGGGATGGCATGGAGGGCTGAGGGAGAAAACCCCAGAGCTTGGCCTGCCTGGGGGCTAGGCTGGGGAGTCTCTCTCTGGGAAAGTCAGCCCACAGGCCAGAGGCATCCAGGGGTCAGTGGGGACAGGTTCCCTCTTGGGTTACAGCCAGATGGGGATTCAGTAATTACAGCATTTAACTTAATGTTTGTTTAAAAAAAAAAAAAAGGTATAAATAAATAAAATAAATAAATAAATGGTAATAACATTCTCATGATAGGAAAAAATCCAAACTATACAAAAGACGTAAGGAATGCTTTTCACTCTTATACCATTTCTAGTTTCTTTCCAGAAATAGTCCATGCACATTCAAGCATATCCATGTACATTCCCTACCCCCTATTTTTTCTTTATAGTAATGATACCATAATACACATTGTTTTGTACCTTGCTTTTTTTCCCCCACAAAAAGTCTGTCTTGGAAGACATTTTAATGTGAAAACAGCTAGATTTCCCTTTTTTTTTTTTTAACCACTGCCATAGTGATACTATGTACAGATGCCCCTTCATTTATGCTGGTTTCTAGTGATGAGCACATCTGTTGCTTCAGATCTTCTGTGCTTGACTTTTCTGTTTCTTGTCTTAATGTGTAAACTTACGGTGCAGGTGCGTTTTGCAGTTACTTTGGGTGTGTGGTTTTTGGTTTGTAAAATGAGGGTCCCTGGGAGGTGGCTTTGGCAGATTTTCCAAAGACAAAAATTAAGGCTCTGACAAATGATGTTTTGCTCAAGGTCATAGAAGTGCTAAATGGGAACTTGAGTCTGGGTCTCCTAACTCTACATCCAGTGCCCTTTACCCTATCTTCTAGACCTGAGGGAGAAAGAATGTGTAAATTCATACATAAGTCATATATGCCGAGCAAAATACCAAGGTCTGCCTCTGTCAACAGGGATCTGCACATCAGGGGTCTGTGGATCAGGGTTGTTGCTGAGGTGACTCATCCCTGGGATCCTAGCATAGGGCCAGACCCGGAGCAGGGGTCAGGAATCCCTCGTTGAACACATGTGCACCCATGGGCCCTGGGATTTGGGGTTCACTGTGGCCATTGGCCTCAGGAAGTGCTCGTGGGATATGGCAGTCTGCTGGTATGTTGGGGTTAGATGGGGGACCTCTATGTTATCCTTCTCGGGTGCAAGTGTTTATTTCACCAGAAGTCTCCAAATGGAAGTGTTCTGCACCATCATTATAGTAAACTGCGTTTCTGTGAGGAGACCCGAAGATCTGCACTGTCAGACTAGGCTAGTGCAGACGGCTCAGGCATTTTCCAGAGGTTTATTAGTAAGTTATATATATAGTCAAGGGATCTCCTGTTTGAAACATTTGCAGTTCCTCTTGGGTTCTTTTGTGCCTCAATGCATGGGACTTTCAAGAGAAGGTGATGGTGATTGTCCCTTGGTAGCCTTTTCATCTGGGATAGTGACCTACAGAGATGAGAGCTCAGAGTCTGGCAGTGGAAAGGGGTGAAGGGGATATGTGCTAGCTTCCTTGCCAGTGCAGGGTAAGTACTCCTCGAACCCATGCCCCACAGATTTTCCCTCCCGAGGCAGCCACGTCTTAGCCATTTGGGCCTAAGAAATGTTGCCATTTTCTCTTGATACCACCAGTTAGCCTCTTAGAATTTTTCTCTAATGGCCCGAATGCTGGCCCCTGGATGTTCGGAGTGTGGATGTCCCCCTGTATAAGAACCAGTTTACAAACACCTGGAGGCTCCATCACACCTTTCTTTCCACATCCTGCACAGTAGTGCCTTCCAAAGTCTTTCCAAGGTACAGGTTCTGGAGCTGGGTCACACCCTCAGGTGCCCTTTGGGGCCTGGCAGGGGCCAGATGGAGGGAAACAGCACACAGGAAGACATGCATTTCTATGCTCTATGTAAGTGACAGAGACCCTGGTGCACCTGAGAGCCACTGCTCACCGCTCAGCTACCGGGGATGTAGAGCCGGCACAGCCACGGCTTGCCCTTTCTAGCTGGAAATCTAGATCTGCATGTGACGTATCCCATTCTTAAATATAGGCTCAAGGGGTTTTTTTGGTCACACAGCGTGCATCAAACTGTCCACAGCCTGGATCCTGCCCTTGGGCTACATTTGGGAGCCTTTGCTCACCCCTCTGCACCACCCTTTCGTCCATCCTTTTGCCACATTACTGTGGGGCCACCAATATGGTAGAATAAATATGTTGCTCATCCGTTAATATGCTTATTGACCATTGATTATCTTTTTGAAATCACTGCTCAATTCCTTGACGCATTTTTATATTGGGCTGTTTCCCTTAGAGTTGATTTATAGGAGTTCTTATAAATTTGAATATACGTCCTTTGTCAGATAATGTGAGATTATTTCTCCCAGCCAGCAGATTGCCTTTCCATTTTCTTAATGGTGTCTTTTGAAGGCTTTCAATTTTGATGAACTTAAGTTTATCAGTATGTAATTTACGGCTTGTGCTCTTCTTTTTTTTGCTCTCTCTAAGAAATCTTTGTCTTTGCCTACTCCAAGGTTAGGAAGATAATTTTCCTATGTTTTCATCTGGAAGCTTTATAGTTTTAGCTTTTATGTTTAGATCTGTGTTCCATCCCAGATTAATTTTTTTTTATTGTGCAGAGAAGGGATTGAATTTTGTTTTTTTTTTAATGTTTAATTATTTTAGTATTTATTGAAAAGATTTACCTTTCCCATTGAATTGCCTTGGCATCCTTGTTGAAAAAAAAATCAAGCGCTGAATTTGTGTGGATCTATTTCTGGACTCTGTTCTGTACTCTTGAACTGTCTACTGAACTGTTCTGTACTCTTGAACTGTCTATTCCTATTTCATGCTGTTTTGATTACTGTAGCTTTACAGTGAATTTTGAAATCACATAGTCTGAGTCTTTCTTTTGTACTTTAAAAATATTGTTTTGGCTCTTCTAGGTCCTTTGCATCCATATAACTCTTCAAATCAACTTAATTTCTTTTTAAAACAATGTGTATTGGAATTTTGATTGTCATTGTGTGGAACCTATGGAACACTTTAGGGACAATTGACATAAATATGGAGTATTCCAATCCATGAACATGGTGTATCTTTTCATTAATTTAGGTGTTTCATGTCTCTCAGTAACTTTTTGTAGTGTTAAGTGCAAAGTCTTGCACATCTTTTATTAAATTTATTACTAAGTATTTTATTTGATGCTATTGAAAATGGTATTTTCGCCTGGGCAGCTCAGTTGGTTAAGGGTCTGCCTTCAGTTCAGGTCATTCTGCTGTGGTGAAAGGACAAATGTTTTATGGTTTCGGTCTTATGAAGTTTGTCGATAATTCCTTCATGGCCTATCTGATGACTCTGGGAATGTGCATTAGGCAGGTGAGGCAAGTGCGGGGTCCTGGGAGAGGAGAGTTGTGGATGCATAGGGGACCAGCTCAGAGTAGAAAGGGTTCCTGTGGGGACATCTCTCCTTCCTCCTCTAGTTCTGTGTCTGTCTGCTTTTACTAGATATCTGTATTTGCTGCTGCCTTTTCAAACTTCCCTTATAATATCACAGGGCTTCAGTAAGGACTCAGGCTTTAGGGTCAGAAAGTGCTGCCTTAGAATGCCACTTCTGTCCCTTTCTGGCTAGGTGACCTTGGGCAAATGACTTCACCTTTCTGAGCCTCAGTTACTTCTCCTAAAACGATGATGGGAATACCTTCCCTGTGGGATTATTTGGAGGATTAAATGAGATATGTATGAAATGCCTTTCATAGCTCTTGGTTTTGTAAATGGCAGATAGTTTTAGTAGTAGCAGTATTCAGAGAATGTAGGAAAGCTTACATGCACAGAGAGCTGTTCCTCTGATTTGGCCTGTAGGCAGGAGTGTCTGTTCTACTGTCGGTGAGAAGGCTGCTCCCTGCCTGTGGCTGTGTCCTTGGCCCAGCGATTCAGAAGGGACAGCCAGCACAGAGCCAGGGCTCCTGTAGACCGGCTGGCTGGTGCTCGCAGTGGTGTTGGGATGGAGAGCCATCCATGGTCTTGTTGGGGTGCCTTCACTCTGATGCCTGGTGAGCAGACAGCCCTACTCCCCCTGGGGTCCCCCCAGGCCTAGGTAGGAGGACATCTCTCCATCCCCCCATGAAGATTACCAGGAATATAGTTGGCCGACCCCCTTGGGACCTGGCATTTGAAGTGCATACAGGAAGACCTGTGTCTTCCTAAAAGTTTATTCTAGGCAGGGGAACCTAGAAGGGTTCCCTGGAATTCAGACTTGTCATGTCTGAACATTAAAACAAAAAAAGGTCAAGTGTTAGGCCTCTAGTAATGACAGGTCAGTGCTCTGCTAGGCACAGAAGGTGAGAGTCTTTAGCAGGTCCCCTGAGCCCAATGGCAGGGACCCAGACCTAAGCTGGACACTGGCTCTATTGTCAGAGCTCACGACCTATAGAAGAGAGAGTGCCAAGAAAGTATAGCATCTGAGCATTGGGAGCACACTCTGAGAGGGGTATGCCAAGGGAAGAACTGGTTGGCTTTCTTGGAAATGTAGAGGGTGCTCAGAGGAAAGTGACATGTGACCTCTTCCTGAAAGGCGGACAGGAATTTGCTAGGTGGAAAAGCAAGGGAAGGGCATTCCATCAGAGGGAACAGCAGAGACCAGAAGAATGTGTATAATAGCAAAGATTATGCTTGGATATTTGACCTTTTGTTTGAATCATAATTGTTACAGAACAAAAACAAACAATCCCTCCACTACATGTTGCTGCCATTTCAACCAGGACTCAGCCTCTTGCGTGTACCTCCAGGCTGGTGCTGGGTTCACCAGGGAGGGCTGTTCCTGTGATGCCTGGGAGGGCAGCTGTGGCCAGGCCAGCAGCAGGCCAGCGCAGGGCATTTTGCTGGCTACAGCGTGTGTGTTGTTGGTCCAGCACTGTAATGTGCTCAGTTGCGGGTATTTGTTTCATTTGGTCATCCAGACTCAAGTGAAGCAAAAGGGGGCCCATTCAGAAGGCCGCAACTGATTCCAGGCACCCCAAGATGCTTTCCGTTCAATTGCGGCAACCGTGCAGCAGGCCCTCAGTGCCGCCTTTGGGGATGGCGAGGCGCTCGCCAACTGCAGGAGCTAGGGTGACCCTCAGGCTGCCTCCTAGGGTCTGGGCAGCAGAGGAAGCAAGTTCACATCTGTCACCTGTTTGTAGTTTTCATAATTTTTGATTTGGCATTTTGATCAGTCTGGTTTTGGTCAGGGAAATGCATCCGTATCTCATAACAGGAAACCCCTTTTGTGATCTTTACTTCAAGGCATTTTTCTCTCTCTACTACCCCCTACCTTTTTTTTTTCTTTTTTGGCAAAAATACAGACCTAACATGATGTGCATCTTATTACAAGTTCAGCATGATTTATTGCCATTGGTTTGTTTACAAAATAAACAATTCCAAACTGCATAACATGGCCTTCCTACAGTCCCTGGTCTTTTTTTTTTTTTTTCTTAATCTTCCTTGGGGCTGGGATTGGGGTGGGAAGATGGCGAAGGACCCGAGCTTGGGAGAAGTCTTGTGGCTCCAGGCTGCTTCCTGTCCAGAGTCACAGTGTTAACCAGCAGAGTCCCAGCAGCTGATCCAGCAGACACTCCAGGATGTAGCAGGAACCACTATGAATTGGATCCTGCCTTCCGCATCGATGAGAGGTTCTCACTGCAGTGGTAGAAACCCAGAAGTTCTCAAACCTTCTTAGCCCAGCCATCCTCCTGCCCACAGAGTGTACCCATGGGAAGTATGGGAGTGGGGAATAGGGGAAAGCAAGCCAAAAGGAGTGTTTCCAGGATGAGGGCTTGGGTCCCCAGCCGCAGTACCTGCCACTCCCCTCTCACGAGTGCATCGGCCTATGGGGCAGGCTTAGCCTTTCCCCCTTGATGGAGCACACCCTGTCAGCCCACAAGAGGAAGAGGGACAGATGGTGAGAGGTGAGGTTGGCCCTGGTCCCTAGAACTGAGCTAGCCTGGCAGCCTCTGGGGACACGTGCAGAGCATGAGATGGTTGTGTCCCCTCTGATAGTCAGATCATACCTCATCACCCTCAGCTGAGGCCTAGTGGCACACTTGGATGTGCTGACTCAGGAACCCCCTCCTCCCAAAAGTCACAACCCTGGAAGGTGTAGTCCATATAGGATCCTAGAATATAACCAACAGGATCAGACCTGCCCCTCAGTAGGGAGAAAGGTGGGGCAGAGGCAAGAGGAAGGTGGGAGTGTGAGATGACCATTCTGTGCAGCCAACACTATAAAATGCCCCTTTGACCCTGGCCCGGCCATCGTGAACCCTCCCTGTCTCCTCTTTCCCTCACCCCCAAGTCCAGTATTCAAGGCCGTCTAGTCTGCTCCCCACCTCCCCACACCTTCCTCCCTTACAGAAGGCCTCCGTTTCTTCTCACAGTTTGTATGCCCTCTCCTCATGGAGGAACTTCAGGGAGCAGCTTGAGGTTCTCCTCCTCCTTCACTTTCCTGCTCCCTCCACCCACACACTTTGGCCCTCTGTGTTCCTCTAGCACCTGTTAGCTTGCCACAGTGATGCATTGGTCTTTGTGCCCCTGGGAGATGTGAGAGATGGCCTGACTCACAGGCAGCACTCTGTAAGTATGCACTGGCTAGAAGGCCTCCAGTGGATGAGGGGGCTGTTACCTCTCCAGTGCCTCCCATGCTCAGAGCTGTACCTCCTGCTCTATATCAGCCAGGTGAGAGGATCTCTCAGAGCCCAGAGGTTTGGCAAAGCTTCTGCAACCTTTTCTCTTAAAGAGAAATACAAGCATGGTGCACGAGCTGTTGGTGACCCACTGGTGAGTTAGCATCTTGGTGCTGGCCTTTGTCCTTCATGAGCACACTCCCCCTGGGAGACCCAGAAAAAGCATGTAGGAATAAGGGCATGCCAACTCGGGCCTGATTGTTGGCAACAGGGTTTGGGAAGGGTGGTCAGGGAGGTGTGAGCGGTACACCCAGCAAAGGCCCTCAGTTATTAAAGGGAGGGAGGCTTGTGAGGGCTCACTGAGATAATAAATTGGAAGTCTGGTACAAAGTAGCTGCTCAGGACATATGCTTTCCGTTCTCCTGATTACCATTAGGTTTGATAGTAACTTTCTGGAGAATTATTTTAGGGGAAAAACCTCTCATGGAGCTCCTTTTTGGAGGCTTGGTTCCACCACTTCCTCCATCTTTGTTTTCAGAATAAGCTCTCTGCTCTGGCTTCTTTAATGGGAGGAGAGATTAAAGAGCCTTCCAAGGTTTGGGTGGCTAGGGGCTGCCTTAGGGAGGAAAGCAGCTCCTTGCAAAGCGTGGCATAGTGGGCATGACCCCCCAAGACAACCTTGAGTTTATAGTTACTCCATGTACCCCAGAGCTTCTGGCCTCGCTCTGATTCTTCTGATGGCCTTGTCAGAGGACTTCATAGGACTGCCCTAGATTCTGGGCTCTGGTCGTGAGCCTCGTTTCTTTTAACTCTCCCATGCTGTAAAGTAATGCATTTTTGAATCATTGAAAATACCAACACATAAACATGTAAGATATAAGGTTATAAAATTAGGTTCTTGCTAGCCGGTTCTGTGAAGCTAGTCCCTTTGCTCTCCCAGATGTTGGGTTCAAAGCAGGTTCTTGTCTCAATTCTGCTAAAAACCCCAGTCTATTAGCTCCCGGATGACCCTGCTAATTTCTCCTAGTGCTTGCTGGATGCTGGAGGGACATGCCTCACTGGAGTCCAGGAGCTGGAGTGGATCGGGAGCCCTGGGGCAGGAGGGGAGGGTGCCCTCATGCAGGGAGTGGGCATCCTCCAGTTTAGAGCAGTGTTTGGCCAGATGTGCTTACTCAGGCTTCTGGAAATCACCTTACCCTTGGGACAGAGGGGGCACATGCCTGGATCAGCTCCTCTTGCTCCCTGTGCCAACATAGGTCACCACTGTTCTCTGGCATCATATTGCTCAGGAACTATTTACTTAGTGCTCTAAGAATACCTGCTCATAAACACTGGACACACCGGGTGGGCTTAGAGAAAGGTAATGGAAAGCCAGACCTGGATTCTAGTTGAGGCCCGGCTGCTGGGTAATTCTGTGGTGTGGTCCTTTCGCTTATGTGACCTTCACTTTCCTCAGCTCCAAGAGGCAGCTTATAACGCCTGCTCCACAGACATGACCTGCCCGCCCATCCTTTTCATAGTCACTGTGAGAATTAAATCAGAAAAGACATATATATCGGGGCCCACTGTGGATGCTGGAGATGTGGCCTGTAGTTCCTGTGAGCCCACTGCCTTGGGGCCTGGACCATGGGTCTGCGCCATTTCCTACCATGCAAGCCCCATGGCTTGCCGTGGTTTGGGGTCAGGGCCAGGGCGGGGGGTGTCCTCCCTAGTGGCGCTCTCTGGTGGGGATCAGCTCCCCAAAAGAGCTGACCCCAGCTCATTGTTGTCTCCTGAGTCTGGGTATGCTAGAGCTGGCCCAGAGACCCCTGGTGGGACAGCTGTTCTGGCTACTTCCACAGCTGCCTTTCTCCCTGTCCCAAAATTTCCCCCATCTTGACTTTTTGGTTTTTTCATCTCCTATTCTTGACTCCAACACTGTGCAGGTTGGCTTTTTATCTCACTCTTGGATCTTGATAGGCGGGGATGGTGATAAAAAGCTTTTAGAAGGAACTATGTCATTAATATATTTTTAATGGCAATTATGTAAGTTTCCTATCCCTGTTCCTATTGCTGCTATAACAAATTACCACTACGTTTGTGCTACCACGACTTTAGTAGGTTAAAACAACCTGGGTGTTTTCTCCCACACTTCTTGAGGTCAGAATTCTGAAATGGGACTCACGGGGCTAAAATCAGGATGGCAGGGCTGCATTCCTTTCTGGAGGCTCTGAGGGAGAATTAATTTTCTTGCCTTTTCCAGCTTCTCGAGGCCACCCACATTCCTTGGCTGGTAGCCCCCTCCTGCGTCTTCAAAGCCTGCAGTGGCCAATCAAATCTTTCTCCCCATGCTATCTATGTCTCTGGTTCTGACTCTTCGGCCCCCCCTTCCCTATTTAAGGACCTTGTGGTCACAGGGGGCACACCCTGATAATCCGGGATAATCTCCCCATCTCAAGGTCAGGTGATTAGCAACTTTAATGTCTACATTAATTCCCCCTTGTCATGTACTATACTGTCGCACAGGTTCCAGGGATTAGGACCTGGACACCAGGGGGCCATTACTGGGCCAGCCACAGCGGTGGTATTAACAGCCGCAGAAACAGCTGTCATCGCTGGGGTGCCTGCTCCGTAGGAGGCACTGTACGTAAGTTCACGCCAATCCATCCAACTGCCTCGTAAGGAAATGACAGAGTCCTGTTTTATGGGCGAAGAAGTAGGTCCCGGTGCTGGCCCAAAGTTTCAACTAGTAAATGGAAGGAGCAGGGATTCAAACCTGTGTGCCGTGCTGCCCGAGAGCTGTGCACGTGTACACATGGGCCTGCCTCTACGTACTTATACACTCTGTATTGACTAATCCTAATGCTATATGGAAAGTAAAAGTCCCTTTTAATATCTTTTCCGAAGTTCGATAATTTGGAAATTCACTCTTGCAGGTATTTTCTATGTATATCTAAACAAATATATATATTTTTTAAAATAAGTAGGACTGGGACACCTGGGTAGCTCAATTGGTTAAGTGTCCGACTCTTGACTTCAGCTCAAGTCATGATCTTAGGGTCATGAGATCGAGACCTGAATCTGGTTCCGTGCTCAGCGGGGAGTCTGCTTGGGATTTTTCTCTCTCCCTCTGCTCCCCCCACACTCTCTCTCTCAAATAAATAGATACATTAAAAAAAAAAAACAAGTAGGACTATACTGTATTTATTGTTCTATGCTGAGGCATTTTTTCTATGTTAACTTCTTAAAAGCAGTGAAATACTGCACACACCATAAATTATTTTCTCTTGTTGGATATTTAAGCTGATTCCGTTTTTGCACTTGATCGTTATAGCTAAATAGGGATAAATGTAAATTCTGTACCTGGTTCTCCTAAACCAGAGAGAAACAACTTCCAATCAGCACAAGTGGAAGTGTGATTTTTTGCCCCTAAAGGTTGCAGCAGATGCGTCCCAGGAGCCTAGCTTCTGTCCACCAGGCTAGACCATGTGATACGTGTGGTGTCCGTCCCATCCAGGGGCCATGCTTTGAAACGGACTCGGCTGAGTTGGAACAGCCAGAGGAACCTTGGAGACTCGCTGGCAAGGGTGGAAGGGTATGCAGCTGGGGGCTTCCAGCTCCGTCTCTATTGGGTGCCCTGGCTTCCAGCTGTGCCAGGCATGCACTGTCATCCCAGCCCTTCTGTCTGCCTGGTGAGCTCCCACTTGACAGTGAGGGCTTGGTACACATCTTGCTTCCTCTGTGAAACCCTGTCTCGGCTATGAGCTTCTCCTAGCCTTGGGCTCAGCACAGCTGAAATGTGAGGTGGTGGATTGGTCGGACTTCGCAGCTGCCAGTCACAGGAAGCCCCACACTGGCCCTGGGGAACTCATTCCCAGGAGTCATCAAAATGTAAAGCGGGGGCAGGTGTTGGATTCCAGACCTGTGAACTCAGACTCCCCACTTCTATTCACCACACTAGTCCAGTGTCCTCTTAGGCCCCTTTCTTTCTCTTCCTGTCCTTCATTTCCCTCAAGGCAGCCTGCTTCTCTCCTTGAGCTGTGGCAACATCACTTCATAGGCCAGAGAGCAGCAGAACTCGGTGGGTTGGGAGCAGGGCAGGAGGAGGGCCTGGTGCCCAGAGGGACTTCAAATTCGCTCCCCTCATGAGGAAAGGGGGGCGCAGAGAGAACACCATGATCCCAGGAGAGGGGCCCGCAGGGGAATAGGGCTTGGCAGAGGACCCCACTGGGAAGGTGGGCCTATGGGCCTGCGTGGGAGCGGCTGTGACAGGGGCCTGGGTAGCTGCTAACATTTATGTAATGGAGTGAAGATGAATTTTTCTCATCGAAGTGGAAAAAGTGCCCGATTTTTATCAGGCCAAGTTGGTTAGAGTGTTAGTTAAGTCATTTGTCAAAGCTCATTTAGTTGTCAAAATTAAAATCATTTCCTTCCATTTCCTAGTGGATTGGTTATAATGATAACTTTCTTGGCATGACATTTATCATCCTGGTCCAAAGGCAGGGGGCTGGGGGTGGGGACGGAAGGTATACACAGAGTGATATGACTCTCTGTTCCTTTTGTGGTAGAAAGATGCTATTTTAATAATATTTTATTTTTGCTATCACTTATAACATTAGTGTTCACTTAGCTGTAAATGTGTGCCTGGTTTCAAAGCAGAACAAAACCGGTGGTCATATTCATGAAGGAGGGAGAAGGGATGAGGTGGGTTATTACCCCCCATCAGTCAACGCTGATAGCAGGAGGGGTTGACCATACAGGCAGACTGATTTAGCACTCTGATTTCCAGCCATGAAATTAAAAAAAAATAAAAGTCCTAAAGTAACTATTTTAAGAAGGTTTGGCTTATAAGCAAAATAGCTAAAAATATTTTATACAGAGGAGAAATGGTCCAATATCACATTCTTCATAATCCCTGATTTTTCCACAAAGGTAAATCATGTGTATGGTTAGAACTTCAAACAGCACAAAAGTTACAAATGAAGGGTGAAAGCCCCTCCGCACCACCGCAGACCCACTCCTATAACCAGTGCTAACAATTTTTCTAAATTTTTCCCAGAAAAAATTATATGCACAAACCAGTTTATACATAGCTATGTATGTGTATATATGTAAAATTCCCTTAAGAATGATACTCAGAAAAAAATGCTTGCTTTTTATTGATTTTAATCTTAGAGATATTTATCAGCATGTGTACTCACACGTTTCTCACTCTTAAACGTTTCATGCATATTGTGTTACGTGGATGTACCATATTTTATTTAACCACTATTTAGCCCTGTTGATGGACTATTGTCTTTTACAAAAATTACAATGATGCTGCATAAACATCCTATTTTGTACATCTTGATGGACTTGTGTGAGTATATCCATGGATAAATCCTTAGCAAGATAATTGCTGGATCAAATGATCTATGGCTCTGTGTTTATAGTTTTTGATATATATTGCCTAATTTCCTTTCCTAAAGTAAAGTGTGAGATTGGCCATATCCTCAGACTTCTGCCCAAACAAAGTATCATCAGTCACTTTCTTACCTGGCCTGCTAAGGTGGGGTGGTATTTCCTTGCAGCTTGATTTTTGTTTCTTCCATTTATGAATGAGGCTATTTTCAATGTTTATTGACCATTTGTGTGCCATTGTCCATAAATTACCTGTTTCTGGGATTGCCCATTTTTGTAGCAGGCTGTTGTTTTTACATTTATTAGTGTAAATTCTGTAAAATGAAGAAATTAGCCCCGTGTCAGTTGTGTTGTAAATAACTGGTCCCCCCTTCTGTTTTGTTAATCTTTTGATTGTTTTTTTCCCCCATTTAGAAGTTTTACATATTTATGTAGTCTGATTCATAGGTCTTTTACGACTTCTTTGTTTTCCATCCTGCTTAGAAATGGCCTCCAAGGTTATAATTCACCCATGCTTTCTTCTGAAATCTTTCTCATCCATCCATTTGCTTGCATTTAGTCTTTGACTTTATTTTGGTACAAGGAGAAAGGTGGTATCTCACTTTACTTTTCCCCACCAGTCAGCCAATAACACCAGCACCATTTGTTGATAATTCCTCTTTTACCCCCAATTTGAAATGTTACTTTTGTTACCAACTATTTAAATCCATCTCAGTGGTGGTGGTGTTGTTATTGTTGTTCCATTGATTTGTTCGCTTTTTCCACCTGTGCCAAACTGTTTCTTTTCTTTCTTTCTGATTCTTATAGCTTCATATTAATGTATTTTTAGCTGGTAAGGCTAGCTCTTGCCTCCCCCCACTCCCATTTCCCCTTTTGCTTTTTCTTAGTATCTTTGTAGCTATTTTTGCATGTTTATTTTTCAGATGAACTTTAGTATCAGTTTTAATTGCCAGAAAGTAATTTTTGATATTATAATTGGAATTGAATTGAATATAGATTAATTCAAAGAGAATTTACATCTTTATGATCTTGAGTCTTCCTATCTGAGAGCACTGTACGTCTTTCCACTTAGAGTTTTTGAGTTTTCTTCAAATAGATCCTGCACATTTCTTCAGTTTTTACCTAGGCATTTTATCTTTTTGGTTACTATTATCAATGGGATCTTTTCTTTATTGTAATTGTAATTTGTCTCTGTATAGGAAGGCAGTTGATTTTTTAATATTAATGCTGTAACCCACCACTTTACTGAAACAGACTTCAGTATTTCCCTTATTTTTTTCCACTGGCTCTTGAGTTTTCTAGCTTTATAATTCCATCCATTGCAAACAGTGACAATTCCTTTTTTTTTTTTTTAAGATTTATTTATTTATTTATTTGACAGAGAGAGACACAGTGAGGGAGGGAACACAAGCAGGGGGAGTGGGAGAGGGAGAAGCAGGCTTCCCGCTGAGCAGGGAGCCCGATGCGGGGCTCGATCCCAGGACCCTGGGATCATGACCTGAGCCGAAGGCAGGCGCTTAACGACTGAGCCACCCAGGTGCCCCCATTTTTTCTTTTCAATATTTAGATCACCAATTTCCTTCTCTTGTCTTATTACATTGCTTTGTAGTTCCAGTGTCATGTTAAATGGCAGACATCCTTTTGTTTATAATTTTTTTAAAGATTTATTTATTTTAGGGGGAAGGGGCAGAGGGAGAGGGAGAGAGAAACTCAAGGAGACCCACTGCTGAGCGTGGAGCCCGACGGGAGGCTTGATCTCATGACCCTGAGATCATGACCTGAGCCAAAATGAAGAGTCGGACGCTTAACCAACTGAGCCATACAAGGTGCCCCTATTTCTAATTTTAATGAAAATGTGGCTAATATTATGTCATTAACCAAGATGCTAGCTTTCAGTCTCATGTATCTTTGTTCTCATAATAAGGAAAATATCCATTTATTCTTATTTTTTTAAGTCAAGAATTGCTCTTGATTTTTGTCCAAGTCCTTTACGGTATCTTTTGGAATGATTCAGGGTTTTTGTCTTTTGACCTATAAATATGCTGCTTTACATTCACAGGTGTTCTAGTATTGCATTCCAGGATGTATCCTCCTGAGTTGTAGTGTAGGATTCTTTTGCTATACCACTGAATTATATGTGCAAGCATTTCAGTTAAGATGTTTACATTAATATTCATGACTGAAATGTCTAGTTGACTTTTTTGTCAGGTCAGGTTTTGGTGTCAGTATGCTAGCTTCACAGAATTTGGAAGCTTTCCTTCTTTTTAAACAGCTTAAATAGTTACCTGTTCCTTGGAAATTTTGGAATCATAAATGGCAGGTTAAGAATTTGTCTTTGAAACCATCTGAACTTGATGCCATTTGGGGATTAAGCATTTTGATAACTTTAATGTTTTTTCTCCATATTCTTTTCAATCTCCACCTCCTCTAGGGATAATTTTAGAGAATGTGCTTTCCTAGAGAACTATCTATTGAAGTTATATTTTCAGATTTATTTGCATTGAGTGTTGCAAGTAAACTTCATTTTATTTTTTATGTAGAATCATTGGCTATTTCTTATTTCTAATTTTGTGTATTTTTTACCATATTTTAAGAACTCGATTTTGCATTTATCAGGTCTACTATTCTCCTTTTTAATTGAATAATTTTTTATGTATAAATTTTTTTAAGATTTATTTATTTATTTTAGAGGTGGGGGCAGAGGAAGAGTGTTGGTTTGTTTTTGTTTTTTGGAATAACACACCTTCAAAATATGAAGCACAAAATATTCGAGAAAATGACAATATACAATATATGAAACAGCACAGATTTAGACTGAAAAAAATGCCATTACATAAGCTTTTAAGCCCATATTATAAAAGAAGCATCTTTTTTCTTTAAAGAAACATTTTTTATACTTTTAAACAAATAACAGTTGAAAATATGGTTAGTAATGGTCTGTTATAGTTTGTTTTTTTTTAAGATTTTATTTATTTATTTGACAGAGAGAGAGCGAGAAAGGGAGCACAAGCAGGGGGAGTGGGAGAGGGAGAAGCAGGCTTCCTGCCGAGCGGGGAGCCCGATGTGGAGCTCAATCCCAGGACTCTGGCTGGGATCATGACCTGAGCCGAAGGCAGATGCGCTTAACGACTGAGCCACCCAGGCGCCCCGGTCTGTTACAATTTTTTTTTTTTTTTAAAGATTTTATTTATTTCTTTGACAGAGAGAGACACAGCGAGAGAGGGAACACAAGCAGGGGGAGTGGGAGAGGGAGAAGCAGGCTTCCTGCTGAGCAGGAAGCCCGATGTGGGGCTCGATGTGGGGCTCGATCCCAGGACCCTGGGATCATGACCTGAGCCAAAGGCAGACGCTTAATGACTGAGCCACCCAGGCGCCCCTGTTACAATTTTTGATAGCCATTGCCTTTAAAGCTTTGAGTTCTTAGTATTTTGGTGTGTCTATTTTTAAAATTTTAATTTAAATTCATTAATTAACATAATGTATTATTAGTTTCAGAGGTAGAGGTCAGTGATCCATCAGTGTTATATTGAATAATTTGTGCTCTTATTTTTGCTCTGTACTTCTCTCCTTGGATTAACTGTTCTAGCTTTCTGACTTGGCAGCTAAATGTATTGATCTTGTGTGGTTCTCTAGGCATGGAAGGTTGTGAATGTCCTCCAAGCACAGCGTTTGTCGTGTTCCACTATATATTGTATTGTTACTTTCTAGATAGTCTGCAACTTCCGTTTTAAGTCCTCCTTTGACTCAAGAATTGTGTAATGGCAAGATCTTTTTCGTTTCCAAGTTGTTTTTTTTTCCTATTAGTTTTGTTATGCATTTAGAGTTTTTATTGCACCGTCGGAGGAGAATGTGGCCTGTATCATGTCAGCTGTTTGGAGTTTATTGAGTTTTCCTTCATGGCTTAATATATGATTTTGTAAATGTTCCAGGGCTTTTAAAAAGACTTACTCTGTTATCAGTATATAAAGTTTGAGGTGAACACACACATATACACACACACACACCTCTTATACATCATCTATATATGGATCTTAGTTCAAGCTAATATCTTACATGGTTCAGATCCTTTAATATTCTTACTTACTCTCCCTGCTGGATCTGTCCGAGGCTCACAGGGGTGAATTGGTTGTTTTTTGAGTTTTGTTTCCTTCCTTGCGATTTATGCTTTATGTATTTTGCTGCTCTGCTTTTTGGTATGTGAATATTTATGACTCATATACTCATTGTGAATTAAACCTTCATTAATCATCAGTGGCCCCTTTGACTCATTTAACCTTTTCTGCCTAGAATTTAGGCTTGTTAGATTTAAAGTTGGCAATCCAGTTTTCTTTTTGTTAGCATAGTAGTCTTTATCTTTTTTCACTTTTAACCTTCTGGGTCATTTTGGTTTAGATGTGATTCTTTATTTATAATACATAGTGACCTTTCAAAAATCAAAATGAAATTATAAAGTCCTACAAAGCTCTTTGAACCTCAGTTTCCCCATCTGTAAAATGGGTAGGTTCTTTTAGCTGCAAACGATTTGACTAAGATAAGGTTCATGCTATTTAGTCTACATACATTATGTCACTTAATTGGCATAATGCTATTCTTAGTGGTACTACTGCTTATTCCCTTAGACAGATGAGAAGAGTAAGACCCAGGAAGGTGAAGTTTCTAAAGTTGCACAACTAATGGTGTTTGAACTATGATTCATTCCCAATCCAGGGCTTTCTAATTCCAAAGTCCACATTCTTTCTGTTCAGCCCATATAGCCACTGTAGCACGGTGGATGAAACCCCAGGTCACCCTGTGTGACATGATTTCTGGCATTTCAGACGAGTTGTGGCAAGTAGGGTAACCTAGTAACTAGGCTCATTTTTGTACTTAATTGAAACCAGACTGCAGTGGGCTCAAGGGTCAAGCAAACAGTCTTCTCGCCAGCACCCTCCTACCCCACCCCATCCTCTGAGAACGAGGCCAGCCTCATGCTGGGTGTGGGGGCCTGGCCACATGCAGGGCCATTCTTGCCCTTACCCTTGGCCCCCCCCCCAAGCCTTCCTTGAGGCTCACAAGCATCCTCTGGACACTGTTTCCCGCCTCAGCTCCTTGTGACATTCAGAGACAGCAGATGGAGCCAGAGACTTGGAGAAAAAGGACACCCGGTTCAGAGTCCATGTTTCCTGGGGCCAAGGCCACTGTGGAGGAAAGGGCTTGGTTCATGGGAGAGGGATAGGGTGAGGGGGGCTCTTTTTGGGTCTTGTTGTGGCAGGTGATGTCTCAAGCTGTCAGTGAGGAGGAGGTATTTAGGGGGCCTGGTTAGAGTGAGAACCTCCTGGGAGATAAGAGCTGGCTCCCACAAGCCCAGCTTGGTGTCTGAAAGGCCTTTACAAAGCATCCTAAGCTTTGTAAATAGCGCACATTCACTTTGTCTCTGTTCCTGTGTGGCCTGGCTTCAGGCAGCATTCAGTGATTGGCTGGATGAATGGGGAAGGAACTCACAGAGCTGCCTTATTTGCAATAGGGACAGACAGGGAAGTGTATCTAGACTGAGGCACTAGGCTCACCATTTCCAGCCCTGTAAACAGGCCATCTCTGGGCCTCTTAGGGCATTCTCTGTGAAGCAGAGATGATGCTGTTCACAGAGTGGGGCCCTGAGCTTATTCCATTTGGGGGATGACGAGATGGTTTCAGTTGTCCTCTCTCTGTGGCAGGGAGGAGGAGTACTTACCCACTGGTACTTTGTAAGATCGGCATTTCTTCTCAGTTCCTAAGTGGTAAGGCCCAGACCGTGTGTGGTCCCAGTACTCCCTTGAGCTCACCAGTAGTTTGTCTTGCCACTTGAGCTGTGTGGCTAAGAGTAAATGGGCCAAGGAGTTTGAATTTACAGCAATTTGCAGACATGTTCTGCACATGCCGATAAGTACAATGGGAGAAGTGAAGCTCTCAGCAGCAAGCCCAGGTCTCTGCCATTCAGACCCTGGGCTGGCCTCAGAGAAAGGGCCAGATGCCAAACTCAGGCACAGCTCTGCCTATGTTGCATGGTGCCCGGTGGCTCAGCTTCCTGCCCCACTCAAGCTGCAAGAGCCAGGCCATCCATCCAGGAAGGGGCCAAGGCCCCGACCTCAGCCCTTCTGGGGCCAGGTTCACTCTGGCCTTAGTGTGTGCACCAGACTGGATTGGGTAAGTGTGGGGGAGGTGTGGGGGTTGTGAGTCAGAAAAAGACATAGCTTTTATTGAGTTCCTACTGTGTGCCATGTGCTGAACTAGGCTTTCTATATACCAATCCTCAAAAGAATCTTCCGGAGTTGGTATTTTTATCCCCTCGCTACAGATGAAGCAACTGAAGCTGGTGTCATTACATTGCACAGCATGGGGGTGTCAGAACGAGTAGAGCTAGTCTTGTCAAAGCCCAAGCTCTCCCCTGCATGCCAAGGGTCCTGTTCTTTTGAGCTGAAAAGTGAAGTGTTTCAACTAGCATTGGTTAAGGACCTACTGTGTGCTTGATAGCCAACTAGGAGCCTGCACACAGTATCTCACTCGAATGGCTTTGACCATGAGTAAGAGTATGAAACTGAACATTTATTTGTTCACTCATTAATTCTCCATAAATGTTCATGGGGATTGAGGTGGACTGGTCTCAGGAGGACAGTGGAGCAGCCTATTGCTTACTTACTGTTGTGTTCCTGGCACAAGGCTTGGAGACATCTGAATTCTGGGATGGAGCGGGAGTTGGGGGACAAAGAGAGGTCACAGATAGAATTTGGTGGAACTGTCTTGGTTCATAGAAAAGGCTAGGACTTTGAGGGAAGATGAATGTGTTTGGGTGAGTTTCTTTTTCAGGGATCAGGATCCATCTGGGTGCAGGTGATCTGTGACTGGTGTATGCAGAAAGGGTGAGAACTGGTCCGGGGACATGGCTTTGCACAGGGCCCTGTGGCAGGGCTGGGGTAGGGGTGGCACTGAGCCACAGGTCCTTGCAGGAAAGACAGCCCAGGGAGCTGCCCTGGGTCAGTTAGAGGAGGGATGGGGTCAGGGTGATAAAAAAAAGCCTCATAAAATCTTTAAAAAAAAAAAAGGGGGGGGGGCGCCTGGGTGGCTCAGTTGGTTAAGCGACTGCCTTCGGCTCAGGTCATGATCCTGGAGTCCCAGGATCGAGTCCCGCATCGGGCTCCCTGCTCGGCAGGGAGTCTGCTTCTCCCTCTGACCCTCCTCCCTCGCAGGCTCTCTGTCTCAAATAAATAAATAAAATCTTTAAAAAAAAAAAAAAAAAAAAGAAAGCCTCAAGGCAGGAAGTCAAGGGCCAAGACCTTCCTGGTGGAGATAGGGGTCAATACACAGAGGTGAGGAGAGGAGGCAGGCAGTTGCCATTTGCTGAGGGCTCACTGGGTCCACGCAGATGACAAACATGCTCACTGAGCAGACCCTCAGCTGCTCTGCCAGAAGCACCTTCTCTGTTTTTCAGATGGGGAAACTGAGGTTCAAGGAAGAAACTTGTCCAGGATCTCACAACTGGTTAAGTGGCAGAACCAGGATTCAAATAGGGATTTTTAGTTGCCAAAAGACCATCAGTTTTGTCCCTAAATCATTGTGATTTTGGTTGTGAAGATTCAGCGGCTACTTGAGGATCTGGCAGAGGTTAGGAAAAAAAAAACTGGGAAAGGCAAATTGCCTCAGGAGTGAGGTATAAATCCGAATCATCTGAGAGTGCTCTTCCTGGCCAGAACCTCTCGGCCTCCTCCAGCTGGAGAGCTTCTGGGACACCCTCTTTCCACTTGAGGAGAGCAGAGATGCTTCCCTGGAAGCGCCCAGGCACATGGCACTTGGCATCACCTCTGGGGCCTCACTCACCTGTTCTGGTTCTCCCAGCCTAGCCTGGCTGGGCCTGCTGAGATGCTGGATGCCACATTCTGGGGTCTCATTCAAATGCCATCTTTTCCTAGCTTTAGCATCCATTGACCCATTTAAAATAGATACATTTAGAGAAGGAAACTGAAAAGCAACACAAAGGAGCAGTTGTTTTTCCAACCACATACACCTTGTGCAGCTTAATGAAGTTGTAGCAGAACCAAAGGCAGTGCGTGGTATCTGCACTTTCCAGGAAGAAAAGCAGGTGTCACCATCATCATCTGGATGCCCTTTGGCCACAACGTTTTTAGGCCATCTGAGGCACCATGGAGAACATTCCTGTGGCATGGTCTATGATGAGCCTTTCGGCAACGTCAGGAAATTAGGACTCGGCAGAGTTGTGTATTTAATTAAAGACGGGAGAAAGTTGCAGGATTTCCTGTTTTCTCTTCTTTCCCCTTGTAAGGAAGGGGCCATATAGAACTGCTTCCTGACATCTCAAGACTCTGAAGCCCCCACCCCCTACCGCACCCCCGCCCTTGGAGCTGCAGGGTTGAACTGGAGGCCACCAATAGGGACGCTGCTGCCATTCACCTCGATTCCAGTGGGGTTGTGGCTTTCCCCTTGACCTTGTAGTTTGACTCCTTGAGAGTCCCCAAATTGTACAAGATCAGAGTTGGTAGACTGCCCCTTAGCACACTTGTGCCAGTGGCCTGGCCCCCACCCCGCTCCCACATCTGCAGACAGGGAACTGGAGCCAGAGGGCAAGGGCCACTGCTGGTTTCTTTGTAAACACACGGGAGTGCAGTGTGATCCCACTTGTCTTCCCCATCACCCGCAGCACAGGTCGGTTTTACAGCCTGACGCAATAAGCGGACAGTAGAGAGCATGCAAGTTTTACAAAGCAACACATTTGCCTCCTGGTTTCTTTCGCATTGCATTCTACTCCATTCTGTTCTGTTCCTTTTTCACTTAAAACAAGAACAGCTGGTTTTGACCCTCTGAATTCTCAACTCACAATCTGCAAAGGTGCAGCCAGGAGCAAGCATGCGAGCTCTGCGCGCTCCCTGCAGCTACACGGGTGGGGTCTGCGGGCCGTGGCCCCCCTGCCGCCTTCAGCCGCGCCCTTCCACTTTGGCCCTTGGCTGTCCCAGCGTGGTGTTGGCTGGGGGAGGCCTTTTGTGGCAGCAACACTCTTCATGGGGAAGAACCCACTCAGTAAAGCTTTTGTATTTTTTTAAAGGAGTCTAGGTAAGGACACAAACTATACAATAATGTGAACTAACTGGAAAAATAAGTTAACAAAGATTATGTCTAATGCAGGAGATCTCTCTCTAAGAAAATGTTAAAGATGAAAATTTGGATTCAGACCAAAGTCTCATGAGAGGACAGTAATATGTTTTGGAAAAGGATTAACCACGAGATTCTCTTTAATTGTATGGTCCCTTCATTCAGTTAACAATGTGGTTATTTTTTCAGGAATTTGGTCTTTCTGCCGTTTAGCAAAGTGGGCCCGTGGGCAGCGTCCGGCACATGGGGAGTGCAGCGTGTTCTCCTTGCGTGGCGCCCACAGTAGTCAGGGCCCCCTCTGGTAGCCCCTGGCCCGCTCCTGGGGCTGTTGCTGTGCTGCAAAGCGGAGAGCCCGAAAGGCAGTCAGAGGAGGAACCTAACACTTTCCCCTCAGAAGGGGGAAAGACACCCCTGCCCCCAGTACATGGCAGATCCAGAGCCCTTTCTGCATCTTTCCTTCTGCTTTCACACCAGACAACCCTGTGAAGGAGGTGCGGTCACTGTCCCTTTCTGTCTGAGATGAAGGCACCACAGCGTGAGGAGCACACCCTGTGCCTGAGTCTCACATCGGCCTTGCCGGCTGTCCAGGCCCAGAGCCCTTCTTGGGCCAGGCCCTTTCCTCCGTCCATCTGCTGGCCACTTCCACATGCAGAGGATGGGGTAGAGAGATCCTGCCGCCTTCGTGTCACCAGACTGCACTGGGATAGGAGAGCTTTTGTTTGGTGTGAGCACCCACCAGGAGAAATACCAGTGTTTGGAAGAGGGTCCGCCCTCACCCTCCAAGGACAGAGGCATCCTTGGTTGTTGAAAAGTGGAATGTTCCAGCTAATGAGGAACAGTTGAGAGACGGGTGGGCCACCATCCCTGCGGCAGGCCGCTGCCTCACCTCAGGTCCTGACCTGGTGCAGACGACAGGCAGGGCTGCTGGTGGGCGAGGCTCCATCTCCCAGCACCTCCTGGTTGTGTGACAGGCCAACGGGAGGGGCCCTCTGAAATTTTTCTCTTCCCTTCCCTTTTCTCCTCACCACTGAGCTGTATCTTTTTATAAATGAAGACTTGGAAGACATTTTTTTTGCTCTGCCATGTAGTGGAAGAATTCTAAGCCCCTCTGCAAAGAAATAGTTCCCCGGGAAGATGGCGTGCTTGGGGTGAGCATCAGCTTTGGACTCACAGCTCTTGGTTGAAATCTCAGGTTTACCATTTCTGGGCTGCATGGGCTTGGTCAAGTCACATAGCACCTGTAGGTCTCATCCCCCTGCCCATATGTCACTTTTTCATCACAACATTGCTATGAGAATGCCCACATTAAGCACCTGGCATATTGTAGATTCTGGATAAAAGGCAGCCACTCCCTAGCTGTGTGACTTGGGATAGGATACGTACTGGGAGTCACTGTTCTCAGCTGTCGAATAGGGAAAATAGTAGTACCTACCTCATTGGTGTGGGAGTGATGCATTAGTGCACATAGAGCACTCACTTAGCCCAGGGCCAGGTGTGTGGTACGTGCTTCGTGCACATCACTCTTATTATCTACAGAAAAAACAAGTACTTAGCTTTATCCATGCATCAGGATCTTCCAGTTGAGGATGGCAGTTAAATTTGTCCAGTCATGGGGAGACGGGACCTTCTTATGGTTTTCATTCAGGGCACAGGGACCCATGCTCAGGGTCATGTGGCTGGCAAGTCGTGGGAGTGGAACTGGGGCTGAGGGCCAAGCTCGGGCTGCTGTAGCCTCTGCTTTGTGCTTCTAGAAGGCAGGACGTGGGCTCTGGAGAAGGAAGAGAGTCAGTCTGCCAATGGTACCGTGTGTTGTAGCCAATTAATCATTTGGCAGACGTCCTCCTTGGCCCAAGGTCCCTGCACAGTGTTAGTGCTGTGGAGGGTGAGGCTCCATTTCTAGGAGCCCATACACTTACCTGTGCCTGCAGGGTCGCCTCTACTGCCAGGGCAGCTGGAACTGTGGGCCCTGGCTCGGACATACTTTTTCAGCATCTTTTCTTCTTAATTAATGACCTCTTTTTTTCTGATTATAAAAGCAATGCACGCCTAATGGGGAAAATGCAAAAAGAATAAGGAAAAAAGTTGACCACAACTCTAGTGATCATTTTTATATGAATTTCCTTTAATTCATTTTCCTGTGATTATTTGCTCTATATTTGCATAACAGAGATCACGATATTTAATTTTTACTTAATATCATGTCACTATTTCTGATGCATTTTAGCACCACTGTTTCACAAATATGTCTCATATCTTCCAAAGCTCTTGGTTAGTTGCTATTTTTATTGGTTGCATAATATTATTTTTATGTTAAATATTTTCTTTCTTAAATTGTTCTAAATTAATTTTACTTATGTAAGTAATCCATGAAGTACATCTTTATCATAATGCTTCTTGCCTTGCCAGGAAAGGAAAGCCCTTCTCGATCACCCTCTTAACTCTAGTCTCTGGCACAGAGGTATTGCTGCACGTTTGTGGCTTTCTATTTTGAAGAATGATGTTTATTTATTGCTTTATTCAATTATAATAGAAATGCATACTCGTGAAAAGTTAATACACCGTCACCTTCTGTTGAAAGTTAAAGTTCCCTAAAATTCTCCTCCCCATAAAGAACCAATGTCAATAGCATGCTGCGTACCTTTTTTTTATGTACATACAGCACACACACATGCGCACACACAAACACACATGCTCATACACATATTTAAGAATAAAAAGCCAAAATGGGCTTCTCTTGTATGCACTGTTATGTTCATATTTTCGCTTAACACGTGGTAGCATCTTCACATGTGGCTCCTGTCTTCGTGCACTGCGTTGTGATGCACAAAAGCAAGGTGCCATGCTGTTTTGCTGTCCCTCATGAATGTCTTGCAGACTGTTCCGGGTGTTTCCGGCTCTGGGAAATGCTGCACAGCCCCTCTGTGTGGGCAGTGTTGTTAGGACTATTTCTGACTTTCGGGATGGCTGTTGGCTTGGCCGGTCGGCCGGTGTGCACAGTGTCACATGGGCCTGAAGGTAACGGGACCTAGGGGGCGCGGGGGATGAGGAGTGAGCACTGCGCCCACCTGGAGGTTGGGTGCTGAGGAGCCAAGGCTGGGAGCCAGAAGACTGGGGCCCTCCACCCACCGCCCGGCTCCGTGCCGCCAGCGTCCGTGAACCAGGGCACGGCCCTCCCTCAGTGCTGCTCGGTGCCATCATTTTCCCCTCCCGTGACATACGACAGCGGGGAGTTGAGTGGTTTGTTTCATCTCTTCTTAAGAAAAAGTTAAATTTATAATCCCAGCCCCGACCTTCCTTGTAACTCATGTGCTCATCCTGTTAACTGGTTTAATATATGGCACCACTATTTCATTAAACAACATACAGGAATAATTAGTTCAGCAACGATGCCTCAGAACAAAAGCCCTTGATTTAGTTTAACTTTATAAGTTGCTCTCTTTTGATGTGCAAGAACACATCTGGGGTCTTAAAGAAAGCAGAAAGAAAAATAGAAGACGTTTAGTCAGGCTGGCGGTTAGGGTTTTCCAAGTGCGGCAAGTAACCCTTTGGTCCCGGGCCCCGCTAGCACGGTGGGAGCCCCGTAGACAGCGTGCGCCGCTGGCGACAGGGACGGGGCCAGCCACGGTGACCAGTGCCAGGCCCGAGGAGGCAGCACACCTCGCTCGCTGCCCCACACGCTCTGCTAAGTGTGCTCCCCTGGCCCAGGCTTGTGGCCCGTGCTCTCCGTGTGACTTCAGAACCTCATTCTGTGCTTTCATTCACTCAGCAGACATTTACATGGTGTGTGTTGTGTGCCAGACGCATGGCGGGTACTCTGATATAGTTGGCAAGCAGGACAGAGGTCCCCCCCCTGGAGCCGGCGTCCTGTCTGCCGTCACAGTGCCTCCAGCCGCTCCACTTGCCCTTGGTCTTTGCCCCGCCAGCCCGTTTTCCACATGTGCTAGCTCTGGGGCCTTTGTGACTTTTATACTTCATCACATCCCACCTCTCATGACAGCATCTCATGGCCTTCTCCTGCCACCAGGAGAAAGCTCCAGCAACTTGGCATGAGCTTTGGAGCGTCGCGCTGCCTGCTGCAACCTCAGCTGCAGCCATTCTTCCTCATATGCTCTCACTGTCTCCTGACCTGTGTGCATCCTGCCCTCTCCATCCTCAAGGCCCCCCACACACATCACTTCCTCTCTGCATTTCCGCTCCAGGTTCCCCGCCAAATGGTAACTGTGGCTCCTTCCTCAAACCTCGCCCTGCCCCCCTTGCCACCCTGGGACAGCCCTCGCCACATGGTGCACACAGCAGGTTGTCAGGTGGCAGGAATGCTGTCCGGTTCGTCCTTGTGTCCTTAGACCTGGCGTAGTGTAGGGCATGCAACAGACTCCTCCTCAAACAGGGGACTGTCCGGCCTGTGCCCAGCCTGGCCCCAGCACTTTCTGGTGGTTTGACTACCTGTGAGAGTCTGTGAGCCCTTGGCTCCTCAGCCATAAAAGCTGCATGGGAATCCCTCCCCCACGGACTATTGTGAGTCAAGAGCGTGCTTAGGAAGGGCCTCGTCTGATACCCGAAATACAATAGGTGCTCAAGAAGTGGTAGTGCTGTCCTTTGCAAAGGTTTTTTGGACTGAATTTCATACAGATTTTGTTCCAGTTGGTTTTTTAGAGCCCTGAGATTAGCAGAGCCAGATTAAGTGACTCTATCTCTGGCTTTTGGTTTCCAGGGAACCGGGTTTTGTGGCTGGCAGGCAGGTGTCCCATTCTTGCAGGAGGCCAGCAGCTTCCCTGAGCTCCCTGTCACAGCGCCTCCATCCCTGCTCTGCCGCTCGATTTCCTTCCCCTCTTGCCCTGTCTCTCCCGGGACAGCAAAAGGCACAGGACACTGTTCTTGCCCCCTCTACCAGCAAGACCCAGTCGGAAGTGTTGGATCTTCTCTGGCCTCGCTGCGGGCATTTAGTTAGCCGCGCTAGACTGCAGCCAGTCTGTGGGTTGGATCCTGTGCCAGGATTGCCCTGGGTGAGAGTAGCTCCCATTCTGCAAGTCCGCGTCACCTCATTGGCCGGCATCACTGTCCCTGCCGAGACATTCTGGTCCTCGCGCACAAGGTTGCAGACCGTCTCCCATGTACCATCCTCCTGTATGGTGCATGTTCTGACAGGCGGCAGATGCGTGAGGGACTCTCTGTTTGTTGCCACCGAGTGAGCGCTCTGGGCCAGGCGCCTTGCACACACGTCTCGATTCTCACATCAGCCATGAGAGGAAGGCGATATTTAACCCCTTTTTATGGACAGAAGTGCTGAGGCCAGAGAGGCGAAATGACATGCCCCAGGTTCAACTCTGTGACAGGGTTTGAAGCCAGGTCTGTCTGGTTATAAAGTTACCACTCTTGAGCCTACTCGGACTCTCGTCAACCATCAAAAAGACAAGCCTGGGGTATTTTCCCACCTTTCCCACCTGGAACATGTTTCCATTTTAAGTGCCATTCCTATTCCCACTCTGTGTATTTTCCTAGGTCCTGGCCCCCGCTGCCGCCCCTCCCTCAGCCCGTTTTCTGTGGCTCCTGGCCCTCAAGGCAGAAGCACCAGGCCGGCGGGCAGGAGCCAGCTTACCCTGCCCGGCTCCCTCACCGGGGACAGCAGGCTTCAGGAGGCTCTCCTGTAATCTCTCTATCCACACAGCCCTCATTTTAATTTGCAAAATTGAACCCAGATCGAGAGCAGTAAAGCCAGAGGACGGTAAATATTCATGCCTCAGTGAGCGAGGGTGGCTCCATTACCGTTTTGAGATTGGGAGAATTACCTTGGGGATTATGTATATTCATGGGCCGATTTTTATTTGCGATAGAACATGACTCACATTGGCCTGTGTGTTACCTGTTCTACCCCAAACAGACTTTGCACAAAGCTTATGCCCTTAAGCTTCTGAAAGTCATCTCCAGTGGATTGCCCTCTCCTTCTGCTTCCTAGGAGACGGGTAAGAATAATAATCACTCCAGCACCCAACCAGGGGCTTCCCGTTTTTCTGTTTCTGCTTTATAAGATGTGGTATTATTCTTGTGTCCGGGTTGCAGATGAGGAGACTGAAGCTGACTGTCATGCCGTGTGTTGTTTATATGGCTGTCTCCCCACGCCAGGCTGCTAGCCCCTCTCCTGCAGGGACCGTGTCCCGTTCTGTCCTATGTGCCTGCAACAGAGTAGGTGCTCAGAAAATGCCTGCTGAGTCCATGTCCATCTCGTGGGCCCACTCTGCCACTTGCGCCCGGGCTTCGGGCAGTCCCTCTGGCACCTGGTGGCACAGATCTGGCTGCTGCTGACACAGGGCTGGGTCTCCGTGCTCGGTGGTATAGCTCACAGTACCAGAGCCGCAGTGCATGGCAGGGTCAGCAGACCGCAGCCTGCCACCTGTTTTTGTAAGTAAAGTTTTCTGCTGATGGCTGCTTTTGTCCCAGAATGGCAAACTTGAATGGTTGCAGCAGAGATTATAGGGCGGGCAGAGCCTGAAATATTTACTATCTGGGCTTTTACAGAAAAGCATGCGAGCCCTGGTGCACAGGCCTCGAGGGAGCTGAGCAAACAGCCCGTGTTCACGCAGTTCTTTCGAATCCTCTTTTTGATTTCATTGTCATCCCAATGAAGTTGGGGTGCTCATCTTCCCTTACCGAGGATGAAATAGTATAGTAGTAGTAGTGTTAGTGACTGATGTCTGTTGAACAGTGTCTACTTCTTACGATGCCACACTCATCGTTTCGCATGGACTGTCTCAGTGTAACCCTCACTCTGACGGAGCAGAGTTGGTCGCAGTGGGTCGCCTCGACCCTGCCCTTGAGGTGGGCGGTGTGGAGCCAGGGCGCCAGGCACCATGCTGGGGAGGAGTGGGAGTGGTGGGGAGCTCCACTCTGGCACTGGCAGAGCAGGAGTGATTTGGATTCCATTTCTGCCCTGCACGCCCCCTCTGCCTTTGCTGTTCCTCTTGTCTGTCCTTGCTAGCATGCACCTGTCACCTTGGCGGAAGCTCCCTCTGACTCTCCAGGCTGGGAGGGTGCTGCTTTTCCATCCCACCCTGGGGCAGCTTATTCCCTGACATTTTCCCAGAGTTCTTGCTTATGCGTTTAACCTAATTTTCGTTAACCTTAACAACAGCTCCTAAACTTGTCAGATAACGTTTAATATCGTTATCCCCCCAACCTACTTTCTGGGCAAGCACTTATAAATCCGTAATAGTTTTGGGGAAGAGCTTCTCTCAGCTCCGCATAAAAGGTATATATGTTGGTTGTCTACACTTAGGAATAGTTCATGTTAGATAAATCTCTCCAGATATCCAGGAAAACATTTGTCAGCCCCAAGCTTTGGCTTTGGAGCGATCTCCGGCATATGGAAACTGAAACTGCTGCCAGCAGCCACGCCTCCTTTGAGTCCCTCCGGCCACCCAGCTTCTTGGGGAGCTCCTCCCCAGGATGGCGTCTTAGGGCCAGGCGCAACAGAACTGAAGGGCCTTCCCTGTGCGTCGGCTGAGCTCGTTGGTTTTCTGGCTCTGGCCGGGGTTGTTTGTGCAATGGGTGCTGGTGACTTGGCGATTCTAGTGCTTGGCCTGGGTATAAAGGCCTTTGACCTTTGCCATCTGAAGGGCCGGAGCCAGTGCGCCTTCCAGATACAGTTTTCTGCTGCTCCCCCCCACTCCCCCCACACTGGGGCTTTTAATTTCACTCTTTGAATCAACAGCTCTTTTCTGAGTGATAGGTACCGTGCTTGGGCTCACTCACATCATTTTTAGTTCTTGCCGTAGCCTTGCAGGCGCTGTCGTCTTCACTTCACAAACAAGGAAGCTGAGGCTCAGAGGGTAAAGAGGCCAGGCCCTTCCCCAGCTGGGAAGTGGCAGACCTGGCCAGCATGCTTTCCTGCAAAGCTGGAGTGCTTCCTGCTGCACTGGAGCCACATCTTGGCATGGAGCTAACTTCCAAGGCCAGCCCCGGGGGCAAACACCGTGAAGACAAGCAGTCCCCTCAAAAATCCCTTGGGTGGTTGCCAGGATGGATGCCAGCCCACCCCTCAGTAGGGTCGGCTAGCGTTGGGACGGTCAGTGTTCCTTCAGTGCAGTGGAAGATGAGGGGTTGGATGGCACATATGTATCTCTGGATTCTGGCGCCTCCCTCAGCAGCGTGCAGGTGCTCACTCCGGCAGAGGTGTGCTCAAGGGCAGTGGGCTCCCCACAGCATCTCGGTGAGCTCCGGGGCTGGCAGTCAGCGAGTGAGTGCAGGGAGATGGGGAGTCGTGTGCATGAGCCTCTCGCTGCCTGTCTGAGTCTTTCCCTAGGCCTGTGAGCACTTGCATCCCTTCAGTTGAGTGCATCCCTCCCTCGTACCTTGTTTGCTCCTGGGTCAGGGTGCCGGAGATAAATGCCGCCATGTGCCATGGCCAACGAGTCTGTTTTCACAAGGGCAGTTAATTCCAAACTTCATTTTTATATTTAAAACAAACATGGATCTTTTACAGCACAGAATGCAAAAATTTCCATGAATCTTAATATAAAACTTAGGACTTCCAAGAAATTCTGTGCTTCTATCGGGCAATTTTTGGGTAGTGTCCTACATTTGTTCTCTGCCATTAGGAAAGGCAGAAGCACATCATGTTGTCTTTGAGGAATTGTGGGCACCTTGGCGTGCTGGCATCTCAGCAAGAGACCCCCTAGGGAATGGATATGGTCCTTGAGGGCTCCGGGTCCAGTGGAAATGCAGGTTTCCTATGGGTCAGTGGGCTCCTTACTCCATTGCAAAACTGAGAGCTTTCCCTAGGAGATCCCAAGGAGGAGGGAAGAGGGAACCAGAGGGGGGGAAAGTTGCTCTTTTATTTTTGGATACCCAGCTCCTGACCCATTCCATCCTGCTCTGCCTGAGCGTGAGCTCCCTGCCCTGCTTGCCCATAAGCAGTACAAGGCTGTAGGCCCAGTGCCTTAGACAGCCTGGCACATAGCAGAACTTTCATCATTGTTGGTGGAATTAATTCTAGGTGATGTATTTGAGTTTAAAATAGAAATATTTGATGTTTGCCTTCAAAGTCTTTTTTTTTTTTTTCATTCTAATACTAAAGACTAAAGACAAACTTGGAAAGTACAGAATAGTATATAGAAAATAGAAAGGAGGAAAAAATCTTTGGTACCGGGTACCCTTCCTGTTACTGTTTCAAGACTTCCAAACATGAGACTGCCTCTCCTTCCTGGACAGACCTTACTTTGATTTTTGTTTTGTCGTTAGAAGGTGGCTTCATGACAGAAGACAAAGGCCAGTCAGACGCAGTTTTCCCTATCACAGGCAAGGCCCAGCCCTAGACCTTCCCCACCCGCCCTGCTCTCTGCCTGGAGGTGGCCTTCTTCCGTCCTCCAAGTGCGTCTGGGCCCCACTGCTGCCACCCCTGTGTTGTAGCCTCTGCCAACACTGAGCCATTTTGTGACTGCTTCCCCACTTTGCCACAGCTCTGGGGCCAGGCCTCTGTGCTCCACGCTCAGTCGTAGCCTGAGCTGTAGGCCATTGAGCTTACACTTCAGAGCCAGGCATTGCTGGGTTTGCATCCTCATTTCCCCATTTGCCAGCCAAGTGGCCTTCAGCAGGTTACTGACTGTTTCCTCATCTGTCAAATGGTGGTGACAGCACCACCTACCTGGAGGGGTGATTGTGCGGCTGGGCAAGAACATGCAGAGTGCCTGGCAGGATGCCTGCCTGATGCAGGCTGCCCAGGCCAGGGCGTTTGGTTGGGGAAGGAACCCGACCTTCTGCAGAGATGACACATCGCTGCAGCCTGGTGGGATGGTCTTCCTTTTTCCTTTAACTTAGGTTTTTAAAAGCCTTTCCTCCTAAATCAAAGCAATACGTGATCACTCTAGAAATCTGCAGGAAGTATGAAGAAACTGGAAAACAAAACTCACGGAGAAGCCCATCACCCAGAGGCAACTGCTAGTTACAGTTACAATTATATTTTAAATATGTTTATGCCTCAATTAGTTGTCCAGTATTATAGAGAAAGCGTATTTCCGTGCTGATAAAATTGCTTTGTATATTTGATTACTTACACAACATCTCATCCGCTGTTTATTTCGCCATTCGTCTACTGTTGGGCAGCTGGGTTGTCACCGTCTTGTGGTTATCATAAAGAATAGTGAAGTGAATATTTTAGTGACCCATCTTTGCCTTTCAGAGAGTTTCCTAGGGGTGGGATTCTTAGACGTAAAATGTAGAAACAATTAGCCTTTTTAGAAAGGCTTGGACCAGGGTGATCTTGAGTGGCCATGAGGGTTCTGGTCGTGGGCAGTGTGTCTTTGTCTCCAGACCACTTCATGAAGAACAGGCACTTCCCATTGGGCACCTGGGTGGCGTGAAGGTGGGTTCACTCAGGTTGAGGACAAAACAATTGTGTCTTCAGAGTGCCTGGCTCTCAGGCCTGGCCTGGGGTCACCCCTCCTGCTAGCTGGCTCTTGGTCTGGGTGCTGCATGGAGCTGGGGTTGTTCAGAGTGGTTGCATCCCCCATTGTGCCACTCTTCCCTTCTATTTTGTAGGAACTCAGAGCCTTGTGTTACCTCTTTTGTCCTCCCCCTCTTGGCAGGTGGCATGACTGTTTCCAGGTTTCAGGAGAAATGAGAGAGTCTCCCATTCTGTGCCAGCTGCCTCAAGCAGAGTCCCCAGTGTCTTCCCATGTGGAGAAGGGAGGTTGGGCCAGGCTTTAGTTAGGGGGCCTACTGGCTTCTCGTCCTGCCGCTGTAGCTTCAGGGTGTTGTTGGGGAAGGCGAGACTCAAGTCTGGGGTTACAGCACTCAGCAGGGAGACCAGGGAGTGTGTCTTATTCTCCTGGGGCCCCTCCCACCCTGCCCACCTCCCTTTACTGCTCCTCCTGGCCCAGCACCCTCACAGAGTCTGGCTCAGAGCAAACTGTCAGTCTTCGTTGAGTGAATTGATTGGAACCTGATTGTATTAAATTTAATTGACTAGAATGTCTGCCTTTTATTTTTAAAGAATTAATTTTTAATTATATAACCAGTTTATGAATGCCTGCATGTCCCCAAAGTGAAACTTTTCAGTTAAGGGGAAAGGGCCTGTTCTGTCACACCCCATCCTGGCCTCTGGTGTAGAGGAGGCGCCTGTTAATTCTTTTGAGTGTACCCTTCAAAACCCTTCTCTATGCAATACATATGTATACGTAAAAATACATGATGCCATTTTGTAAATGTAGCATGTCGTGTGGTTTTTGCACTTTTTCTGTTTTTGCCCAATATTGGCCTCACCCAGTCACTCTATACAGAGCCTGACAGTGCCTGCATTTGTGAGCATGGACATTCCATACTGCCCACTGCCATGTGCCATGGATGGACTCTTGGCCCACTGCCCGGTCTCCGTGGCTGTTACCTCTGCCGTGGTGACCATCTTATCTTGTGCTCACATGCGCAGGTTTCTCCCTGGGAGGTATCGGGAAGTGAGAACCCCAGCCTTGCTTTTCCTGGAACTCCGTTCCACGGGCTATTCCTGAATCCCTTCTGTATTGGCAGACCCTGCCTCATCAGGACAAGATGCACAGATGGGGAGAAGGGGCTGCTGCCCCCTCAGAGCCCTGCCTCAGCATCAGCTTCATCTTGTTTTGAACCCTACCCCATAGAACTCTGCCCAGACCTGCTGGCACCTCCTTGCACTTTCCCCACAACCCCTTCCCCATGCACCCATTCTGTCTCTCCTAATCTCATTTGCATGGCATCATCCTTCAAAATCCAATTCAGATGTCACCTCCTCTCTCTGCAGGCCCCCTGAGCCCCTCTAGTGGCACTCAACACACTGTGTACTAAATAGCCCTTTATACACCTGCTCCCCACAGTGAGTGTGGAGTCATAGAGGGCAAAGGCCATGGCTTCCCCTATGTCCCCAGGGTCAAGTGAAGGGCCTGCCTGGTAGCAGGTGCTACTAGTATGTGTGTTGAGGGAATGCAGGTGATGACATTGGCAGCAGACCCTGAAGAATGCCCGCTGTGAAAGGTGGATAAATAAGCAGGAGCAGAGGCTCAGAGTGAGCCGGGGCATCGACATGGAAGGAGGCCAGGCTGAGAGGAGGGTGGGCTGAGTGCCAGCCAGAGAGTGAGCGTGACACCCAGAGCCTGGGCGGGCTTGAGCAAGGGCATTGTATGACCCGGGCTCTATACTAGGCGGGTGACCTGGCAGAAACATGGGCAAGGGGTGACTGCTGGGGGAGTCTGCGTGGGAAATGGGGACCAGGAATGGGAAGAAACTGTAGGTGTGGGGCAGACGAATTTCAGGATTTCTCATTTATGAGCAATGGCAACTTTTAAAGGATGAGGAAAAAGCCAGAGGCTTAGGTTTGGACCGTGAGTTGGGGCTGGGGCCACCGTGTTCACTGGAAGACCTGGCACTCTCCAAGTGCTCCACTAGATAGTAGGTGCATGCCGCCTCCTTAAATCTTTCACAGAGGCCCCGTGGCCTAGGTTGTATTAGCCCCATTTTACTGATGAAGAAACTGAGCCTTGGAAAGGTCATGAAACTTGCCCAAAGCTCAGAGCTAGAGCACAGGGCCTGGTGTACCCCCCCAGGAGCAGGGGCCATGGGGGAGAGGGGGAGCACTCACAGAGGACTGAAGGAAAGGGGAGACTTGGGACCCACCCTTTGAGACCCAAGCCCGTCTGGGTTCTCTGCGCAGGCCCACCCGCACAGGTGTGGTCATGCTCGCAGCTCCACAGAGGGCTTTTCTGGGCCCTGCCCCGAAGACAGAGCTGGCTCCCTTGGCTTGCCTCCCAAGGATTCCTTACCCCCCAAAAAGCCCAGGGATATCATTAAAAACAATTAAAGCCCCAGTTGTATGGAAAACAGAAGACTCAAACATTGGTATAATTCAATTTAAAGTTTTATGGGATGACAAATGCGTGGAGGGTGGCTGGGAGGAGGAGCATAAAGCTTCCTGGCAGACCCCTTGTCACTTTTACGGTTCTCCATTGTTGCAGCAACTGGGAGGTTCATAACCAGGGTTTGTTTGCGAGGTCGCTATGGAGGAGCAGGGGCCTTTCCTGGGCCATGTGGTAGGAAACCAAATCCATTCCCTTCCTCCCCGGCTGCCACATGGAGGGCGGTGGTGAGCAAAATAAATCCAACCTATGCATGGGCAGCTGTCCATGTGGCACGGGAGCCCCACAGAAAACAACAGAATGCACAGGCACATAGTGGAAATGATTAAGGTGCTGCGAGTGCCATGAAGAACATTGTAGGGTGCTCCAAGGCCCTGAGCGGGTGCCCTGAGCTGGTCTCAGTGGGAGAGGTGTGCAGGTGGGGAAGATGCATGTGGGCCCTGCTGGGAGTGGGAACTTGGCCTGGGCGCCCAGGGCCAGGAGAAGAGCCAGAGCAGGCAGACATGCAGACAGGCAAAGCCCCCTTCCATCTCTAATCCTAGAATTGGGTCTTTGGGGGTCTGTGGGCCCCCAGGCTCCTAAAGATCCTCTTTTCCTTTTCATATGGGGCATTCCTTATTTCTTAGCAGGGATCTCGGAGAGGAAGTTCTCCTTGGCTCCCTCCCCTCTTTCCCCAGGGGCCAGTTGGTCTTTTGTTGAGGCCCCAATGGAATTTTTGCGTAGAACAGATCCCACCTCTGGTCAGCCAGCACAGTTCTGCAGAGACACAGCCAGGTGGAAGGAGAAGTGTGTTGAGTGCTGCTAGGACTGCGTTTCCTGGCACCAGTGCTCAGAGGGCAGGAAGCCTAGGAGGAGAGCCAGGACAGCGAGGAGGGGCAGATCTCCTCTACCTCATCTCCTCCCTGCCCCTCCAGTGCATCGCTCCTACCTCCAAGAGCCATGTGGGCTCAGGAGCATGCCCATGAAGTCCCTGGGGCCTGGCAGGGTCTCAGGAGACAAGGGGCTTTCATCAGTTTATCTTGGGTGAACTAGAAGCAGCAGAGATTCTGAGGAGCCTGGCCCTAGAAATGCACATGAAGACAGCAATGGGACACCATGCCTAATCCATCAGCCTGGCAACAGTTAAAATGCCTGCAATACCAAGTGCTGGCGAGGGTTTGCACTGCCCATGTGGGTGGAAGCCGGCCACTTCAGAAAGCAATCGGTGAGACTTGGCGACACTGGACTATAGCCCCCACGCCAGCCTTCCACGCAGATACCCATGCTAGAAAAACGCTGTGCGTGTGGACGGGGCCATGTGTATAGGAACGGTTACTGCAACATCATCTCTAGCAGCAAAAATAGCAACTTGTGTCCATTGGTGACGGCATGGATAAAAGGTGGAGCTTTCCTACAAAGAAATAACATGCAGTGGTCAAAAAGAATCACCTAGATATGTACAGAGATAGCAGTATCTCTGTTTAGATAAATATATGCTAAATAGATACATAGATCGGTATCTCTATTTCCTAGGAAGAACAGATGTCAGAAACATAATACAGAAAGAAGGAGGCAAGTGGGAGTGAAGCAATAATATGGGACAATTTGTATAAACTAACAAATATATATACTATCCGGGGACACACACATGGGTCAAAATGTATAAAATAGAAGGACACATAAGGAATTCATGAAAGTAATTGCAGGGAGTCGAGGAGGGAAATGGGACTAGAGCTCTTCAGCTTGCTGTCAGCATGAAGTACGAGTGACACATCTTAGCGGTCAGTTTCAGGATGGGAACACAGGTGGTTCTGATGTCATTTGATTCCCCATACCTTTGGTGATGGTTTTCATTTCTCTAAAAAACAAGTGGGTAAGAATGGAGTCCCCAGGATCCATGTGGTGGTCTCTTCTGCAGTCCCAGAGGTGGTGCCGGGGTCTGTACCAGCAGGGGAGGTGCTGGCTGCCCCCAGGGGCCCACACTGCTCTCTCCTAGTGCAGAGTCCCGAGTTTGGCTTTTTGTGTGAGAGGCAATTAATGCATTAGGCTGGGGTGGGGTGGGGGGATGCCTTATCTGTACCCGGCCTAGCTCGAAGAAGAGGGAGAAATAAGAGCAGCCAAATTGAAACCTTATTAAACAAAATTGGTTAGGTCTGATGGAGCCAAACCTAGACTGATCTTTAAAAGCTTATTTCATTTTTCCCCCTCCGGTCTGAACCTCTTTGAATTGAAGTAACTGATCCTGCTGTAAGCTTATTAGTGTCAAACCTTGTGTGTTTCTTTTCCTCTCCGATTTACATTTTATTAAGTAATGATGAAGTTGCAAGGCCCCGACCCTCGCCTTTGGCACAGCCAGGAGCTTCCAGGCTCATTAGTGGAACGAAAATGGATAATAGAGGTCCAATCTCATTACAGCCAGGACCATTATTACAAAAATCTCTGCACATCAGAAAAACTGCTAAGCGCAGGCTATTGTCCACTTCTTTGAAGCATCTGTTGATTCCGTAGAATGCCGGGAGGACCCTAAACACTGTTGTTCCTTTGCAGTGTATTCTGATGTCGCTGGGCCTCTCCATTTCTTACCCCGCAGAAGGAATGCTGCCAAAGAACTCCCCGCGTGTGAGTGAACCTCACTACAGTGCTTGTAACTCATTTGGATTTCCATGGTGGAGTAGATGTGTTTTTATGGCATGATATAGTAAAAGAATTTGGGTTTTCATGGTGGGCAGATCTGGATGCTGTGGATAAATGTCTTAACCTCTGGGACCTCAGTTACCTTGTCTATAAAATGAGATCATGGTTAGCCACCTAAAAGGTTGCTCATGTCTGTAGAGCGTCATCACGTGTAGGTATCTGACCAATGTTGAGGGTCTCTCTGTACAGGTCATGGGGTAAAATCATGGAATCCAGCATTAGCTGGGTACCACTATTCCATGCAAGGTGCTGTGAAGAGCAGAGATGAACGCTTTATGATTTCCACCTTGAGCCACTTCTTTTGGAGGTTTTCAGTAGTCTCCAAAACAGAGACCAGGTCCTTCTGAGTATAGTACCCTACAGAGTCCTCAGGATGCTGGAGAACTATGCTTCAGATGCTCAGAAGACCAGAAGGGGTATCTGAGTGTGTCAGGCCTGGGAGTGCACAGAGGGTTCCTTTGCCCGCTCATCTACTCCATCAGCAGACATTTTCTGAGTGTCTGTCCTGTGCTGAGCACTGTGCTACCCGAACACAGACATGATGGCGGCTAGGAGGGAGCAAAGCAGTTGAGAAGTTGGCTCTGAAGCTGTCTGCTGTGCTTGGCCAGGAGGAGGCCGTTGCTCACCATGGCCAGGGCAGCCATAGTGGCCTGGGCAGGGGAGGGAGGGCCTGAGCTGTGTCTGTCCCCACCACTCCCAAGTCTCGGCTTCCTTCTACCCCTGAGCAGGGTCCCTTCACAGTGGAGTCTTCCCTCTGCCCCTTCCCTGGAGCCATCTTTCTGGTTCTCACCACATGGGCATCCACATCGATGGTCCTCCAGACCTAGAGCAGCCTGGCGCTCTGCTCCCAGCGCCCACCGCCCGGGCACGGTTTCTGCTTAGCTGGTCCAGAGACCAGCCGTGGGATGTCAGGCCTGCCTTGCAGTCCCTGTACTCATTGTCCCAAGTCTCAGCCTATTTGCTTTGTGACCTTGGAGACATCAAAAACCTCTGTTTCTTCATCCCTAAAATTAAATGTAAAAATATTGACCTGCCTTGTAGGGTTTTCATGAAGAATAACTGACCCAGATGATGATAAAGCCTCTTTGTTAGTCAGAAAGGGCCAAATTGCTTAGCAAGCACAAACTTGAGTTTTAAAAATTGTTTGCTTGCTTGATGTATTCCTTCCTCCCTCTCTCTGTGGGTCCATCCTCCCTTTCCCAGAAGTGCTTGGTGCCAGAAAGAGGGGAAGGACAAGAGGAAGAGACTTGGCAGCCACCATCCCCTCTCTGACTCGAGCTCAGGGCATGGGCCTGCCTGGCGGTCCCACGCAGAGCCACCTCCCTGCTCTGCCACCTGCCTTCTCTGCCACCATCCTAACTGCGCCCCACCAGAGAAACCTGCGTTCCTCGGAGAGGCTTGGAAGGCTCCTTCCCCTTGGTTGTCCGGAACCTCCCAACTCCTAGCTAGCCTCAGGGCCAGCCCTGCTCTCACAGCATGGCTATGTACCTCCATGCGCCTTTGTAGATGTATACATCCCAGACCCAGACTGGAACTCCCTGGGGGCAGGGACAATACTGCACCCATCCATGGCTGCATTCATTCATTCCACAAATAGGTGTCGAGGGCCTCTATATGTCTGCGCTGGGCACTGAAGATAGAAACAGAAGTTAAAGAAAATAAAAATAAAGCCCTCGCCCTCGTGGAGGTTACATTCCAGTGTGGGAGGGACAGTCAGTAAGCAAATATATGATATGTCACGTAGCGATGAGTGCTATGAAGAAAAATAAAACAAAGAAAAGAAGATAGGTATGGGGAGCTCTTACTGTGGAGTCAAGGATGGGTTCTGATAAAGAAACATTTGAGTGGATAGGAAGAGAAATAGGGCATCTGGGGGAGGAGCATCCCAGTCAAAGGCCCTGAGGTCGGAGCACACTTGGCATGTTTCAGGAGCAAGAAGTAAGAAGGCTCATGTGACTGAAGTGACGTGAATAGGGGCTGCAGGGGAATTGTAACAAAGTCAGAGAAATGACAGGGGCCAACTGTGGGACCTTGGGGTCCCAGCAAGGATGTTAGTTATACAGTAAAGGGCTTGGAGGCGAAAGTGCAGAGTCATATCTTATGTATAAGCTGCTCTGTGGAGAACAGGCTGCAGGGAAATGGGCAGTAATCAAAGCCAGGTGGGCCTGGGAGCAGGGTGGGCAGTGGTTGCAGAAGGGCTCGGGCACTGGCTCTGTTGAGAAGGCGAAGTCTGCTAGAGCGCCCGATGGCTGGGTACATGTGCGAGAGAACAAGAAGAGCCAAGGTGGAACCCACAGTTTTCACACGAGCAGCCGGAAGCACCCAGCTGCCACTTCTGAGACAGACAGATGGAAGGAGAGGAGTCTCAGATGTGGTAGGCTGGAGGTGGAAACCTGGTAGACCTCCAGGGGGAAAGGCCAGAGGCAGTTAGGTGCGTGAGCCTTCTTTGTCTAGCCCCCAGCCTCCGCCTCTCCTGGAGCTGCGATCTCTGTGCGCACCTGCTGCCGGCCGCCTCACGGACCTCTCCCAGGCACAGATCTCTCAGCGGCCCCTCCTCCCTGCAGCTCAAGGCTGTCCCTCCAGCCGGAGCCTGGGGGTCCGTCCTCATGTGCCAGGGTCTCCCTTGTCCCCGCATCCGGTCTGCCAGTACACCCCAGCCTTGTACTGCACAAAGAACTCTCAGAGTTCCTCCCTTGCTGCTTTCCCTCTTTCCTTTCTTATTTCGCCACACCGTGTAGCCAAAGTGACCTTGTCAAAGCATGTGAGAGCAGGTGACATTCCTCTGCTCAACCCCAGGCCACCACAACCACCGGGGGCTTCTGTTGTCCTCATGGTGAAGGTGGTGGGCCCATGTCTCCAACCTGATGCCACTGCCCTTGGCCCCCACCCCGCCAGCCAGCCCACCACCTTTCAATCCCTCAAACAGGCCACATTCTTTCCCACCTCAGAGCCTCAGACCTGCTCTGCTCTTCCCTCTGCCTGGAGCCCCTGTGGCTGGTTTCTTCTACTCCCTCTGGTCTCAGCTTTAGCGCCACCTCCTCAGGGAAGCCCTCCCTGATGACCCAGGAAGGATTGCGTCACCCAGTTATTCTATCCCATAGCACCTCTCCATGGTTTTGTAATCTGCATTTATTAGTTGATGATTTTATAAGCTCCCTCTGCCCCGACCCCCAGCAGTAGACTCCAGAGTCTGTTCTGCTCGCCCTGTATCACGCCGGGGCCTGGGCCTGGTACATGAGAGAAACTTGATAAATACGTGTTGAGTGAATGTACATATACTGCCTCTGCCACTCAACTTGGATATTAGTAAATATGAGTGAGTTGTTGAGTAGATGGATGGACTCTCTCAAAGTTGGCCAGTGAATGAAAGGAAAGCCTGTTTTTTTCCCATTCTGGAATTGGCATAACTACTTCCCGCATTTCGGTGTCCCAGATGGGCTCTCACATTCTTAAAGGCCATCTTGAAGAATGTGGGCTTGTCCGCGAGCCTGCGTGCTGCTGCCGCGGCCGCCGCCGCACGCACCCACGAGAGCCCACGGTCGTGCCACGCCACCCTGTCCCTGTCTTATCTGTTTCACAATTTCCTGTCTGGGCCCTTGAAATCTTGATTTGCACAGTTATTTGTCTTTCTGCTCTTCACAGTGCCCTCTTAAAGCATTCTTTATTATTTCAGTCCTAAGAACACAAGCCCCGTTGAAAGGAACATGCTTTTAATGAAGCCTGCTTGGAGATGGGCTTGATGGTGGGGGGTGGGGGCCGTCAGGGTGGTGAGGGCCCTGCGCCTCTGTCCCAGGGAGCATCCTGAACACCAGGAGCTTGCTCAGGCCCCAGCCGCTCCAGAATCTCCACTCCATGCTTTCTTTGCCATGGGGGGCATTTCTCTTCCAGAATCAGATGCAGCCATTCTCTTTGGATGGGCTGGATGTTTAGCTGGGTCTGCCATAAACAGCGTCTGTCAGCCAGCCTCTGCACTAGGCACCAAGGTACAGCAGTAGGAACCTGGATTTATTTTTTTGTTTTTTATTTTTTTAGATTTTATTTATTTATTTGATAGAGAGAGGGAACACAAGCAGGGGGAGTGGGAGAGGGAGAAGCAGGCCTCCCGCTGAGCAGGGAGCCAGATGCGGGGCTTGATCCCAGGACCCTGGGATCATGACCTGAGCCGAAGGCAGACGCTTAACGACTGAGCCACCCACGTGCCCCGGAACCTGGATTTAAAAGGGGAAATACACAAGTTTGATAGGCAAAAATTAAGAAATCTGGCCATGCCAGACACTGGAGAAGAACCGGATCCACTGAGAGTCTCTGGCCTGTGGGTGGAAGCGTACATTGGTACTTTATTTATCTAGCAGACATGAGCCCTCACTTGCTCCTGACCCAGCAGTTCTGGTCCAGGGCCCGCGTCTTCCAGAACCCTCCCTGCACTGTGCATCAGGCGGGAGTCTTGTTTGAGAGGGAATTCATTGCATCGTTTTCCAGGGAAAAATTGGAAATGACCCATGTGCGCATCAGTAGGAGGCTGAATGGGGGTCTGTGTGTGCCGTGCGACATACAGCATCAGCAACAAATGAGCTGCAGGTGTAGGCAGCACGGGCAAGAACTCTAAAGTTCAAACACTCAGAAAACAAAGTATTGGTTAGGCATATGTACTACATATGTAGTGAGCCTCCGCACAACCATGTACACGTATATATATAAAAAGAAAGGAATGCCACACACCAAATTCAAGAGAGTGGTTGCCTCCAGCTGGGGGGCAGGCAGGAGCACTAGGTGGGGAAGGAGCACAGAAGGAGAGTGAAGTTATTGGTAATGTTTTAGTTCTCAGGGTGAATGATGGGGCCATGGATATTTACCCTATCGTGATTTAACTCAGTAGGTACGAGGAGGCACAGACTGGCAGAACCATAAAGCAGCAATGGCAACACAGGAAGTCAGGTTCAGAGCAACCCAAGGAGAGTAACCAGCTCAGTCTGGAGTGAGCAGGGAAGCCGTTTCAGGAGGTCCTCTGACATGAACAGGAATTTTAGGTGGAAGAAGTCCCAGGGAGAAGGGTCCTCACAGGCAAAACAAATATGTGGTTCTGTATGTAGGGAATTGTTCAAGCTTCCCCTGGTTGTGGCTTCACGTGTTGGGGCAGGCCATGTGGTGGGAGGCTCCAGGGAAGGCCATGTGGAGAAGCCAGGCAAGCAGAAGTCCTTGGTGGGGCAGCAGAGGGGATGTCAGGAGGTGCAAGAGCCCCTACCCTCCCTGAGCAGCTTACCCAGTGTGGGGGTGGGGGGGTGGCGGCCAGCGGGCTGATTCCCCATAGAATTTCACATGACCAAAGGATCTTCCTGCTCACAACAGCTATACCCAAAAGGTTTGAAAGTGGTGATGTGCAAGAGAGGAGCCCGTGTAGAAGTCAGTGCCAAGGAATTGCATCATCCGACATGTGTTTTAGAAAGCTGGCCTAGAGAAGGGAGATTGGTGGGGTGGGGGCCAGAGGACAGCTCACCCGGCGGCTACAGGCCTCGGGGGGAAGAGCTGTGATTCGGGGCCTGCCTCGCTGGGCAGACGCTTAGTGTAAGATAATATTCTCCAGTTACTCTGAGGTGCATTCCTGAAAATCTTAGTTTCCCATTGCCCTTGTAGACCATTTCAGAGATGTTTTATGTTTCTCTTTGATTGATCTTGGCTGTGGCTTTTGACACCGCACTTCTCACTTTCTCTGCCCCCTGACCTCTTGGTTAGGTAGTTAATGATCTTTAAACAAACACTTGAGTATTATGGCTCTCCAAGAAAGGGCCTGGCCTCCTGCACCCGGAGCCGCTCAGCATTCTCTCTTTATCCAGGGAGAAAACGAGTGCTCCCCACACCCGGGCTTTGCAGATGGGGATGCTTGCAACCTGAAGGCCAAAGTGTCTTTAACTTAACAAATTTTTATGAGGTTTTCTGAAATACATTACCCATTTCTTTGCTGCGCTAAGCGTGATCTCATCTCCTCTCCGACAGTGGATCTTAGGAATGTTCATTGATTTCATGAACGTTTATTAGAGCCTTTCCTATGTCTGTTCCTGATTTACAAACTGTGGGTACAGAAATCTGCCTGGTGTAGTAGTTGGTGTGGTGGTTTCCAAACAGAGATAAGATCCGGTTACTCCTTTGCCTAAACTCCTCTCCGACTTCCGGCCTGCCCTCTCCTCCCTGCCCTCCCTGCTGCAGCCCTCCCGCCTCTTTGTTTATTTCTCAGACCCACGGAGCCTCCATCCTCGGCCTATACATTCATTAGCTCCCCTGTTCAGAACTATCTTTTTCTGGACCTTCACATAACTTCTTATAATTAGGTCTTAGCTGAGTCATCACCTCGAGAGAAGCCTTCCCTGACCACCGCTCTAAAAAGCCAGACCTCCCCCCACACCCTAGGCCTTCTCTATATGTTATATACGGTATACATATTACATGTAATATAGTACTTTATATATCATAATGTATATGATTATGTTATGTATTTATACGCAAAGTCTTACATATTAATTCCCTCAGTACAAACTTAGTTAATGTTAAATGTATATGTAGTTTTGTTGCCGTTTCTCACTCTATTCCTACCCCAGAACAGTCCCTGGCACACTGTAGTCCCTCAGTGTGACCTGCCCTGGAGAAGCCCAAGCCCACAGGCTAGCAGGCAGATTGGTGCAGAATAGGCAGAGACAGCAGAGCAGGCTGTGTATGACTCAGAAGGGCTGGGGTAGCACCAAAGAGAGAGAGACAGATCCTGCCCACTGGGGGTCAGGGTAGACTTTCTAGAGCAGTGGGGTTTGGCCTGGGCTTTCAAGGACAGATGGCCATAGTTTGGCAGTCTGAGGACCTAGGGAGCCATCTTGCATATGGTGACAAGCCTCTACAGAGGGCTCAAGGCAAGAAAGTGCTGGAATGGAGTCTGGGGTGGAGTAGTGACTAGGATGGAGGGAGCTAAGGTAGCTCAGGATTTGGCTGCCGTGACCACCGCCCACATCCTGGACCAGGGTGCCCTGTGGGCCTCGTGTTTGCAGGGTGGAGCTTACTCTGGCCAAGGGGAGTCTGAGCGCCCCAGAGCTCCTCTGGGTTGCCTTGCCAGGGGCCAAGTGAGTATTGGCAGTACTGGGATAGGGACTTCTCCAGCTGGAGCCCTTCCCCCCAGCCTCAAGGCTCTTCGTTTCATGAGCTTTCTCTTTTGCTACCCACCAGGTGGTGAAGAAGGTGAAGTCCATGCAGATGTTTCACATGCCTGTCACCTCAGCCATGCAGGGAGACCGACTGGGCATCTGCGTCACCCAGTTTGACCCCAAGCTACTGGAGCGTGGCCTGGTGTGTGCCCCTGAGTCCCTGCACACTGTCCACGCAGCCATCATCTCTGTGGAGAAGATCCCGTATTTCCGGGGGCCCCTGCAGACCAAAGCCAAGTTCCACATCACGGTGGGCCATGAGACAGTCATGGGCCGGTTGATGTTCTTCAGCCCTGCCCCCGATAGCTTTGACCATGAGCCTGTGCTGGACTCCTTCGACTTCTCTCGAGAATACCTCTTCCAGGAGCAGTACCTAGATAAGGATTTGGCACCAGCGGCGACAGAGAGTGATGAGGCTAACAAGAAGACGGGCCAGGCTACAGAAGGCCGCTGCGCTCGGCAGCAGTGGGCCCTCGTGGAATTTGAGAAGCCTGTCACCTGCCCTCGGCTGTGCCTGGTGATTGGCTCCAGGCTAGATGCGGACATTCATGCCAACATGTGCCGACTGGCCTTCCATGGCGTCCTGCTCCATGGGCTGGAGGACAAGGACTATGCTGAGAGCTTCTTGCCCAGGCTGAAAGTGTATAAGCTCAAGCACAAACATGGCCTTGTAGAACGGGTAAGCAGTCCCTCCACCCATCATCCTTCCTTGTCGGGCTCTGGTAGCCGGGATGGACACAGTTGGAGTCTGTGATGAGAACCAGGAAGACCTCAGAGGCTTCTGGTCCCAACTTCTGACATTTTAAAACAGGGAAACTGAGGCCCAGAGTGGCTGAGTGGCCTGAGTTCTGCTAACCCTCAGTCACAGAGCGGGGCCTGAACCAAGGCAGGGGAGCCCCACTGCACCTGCTCCCATCCCTGCCCTCTACTCTGGTGGTGGAGGTGGCCTGTGTAGGGCAGAGCAGCCCTGGTCCCTCACACAAACTGGTTTCAGACAGCAGCATTTCACCTGGGCCAGAAGCCAGCAGGATCAGTGGCCTCCTTGAACTTCAGATAAGAGGCCGGGCCTTGTGCCTCACAGCCTGATGAGCAGGCCCTCGCTCTCGTGGCCTCAGTGGGGGCTGAGCCTCCATTAGGCAGGGTGGCTGCTGGGTCATATCAACAGATATGCCAGTCATATCGACAGAGGGAGCATAGCTGGTCAATGCAAGGCAGGCCTGGCCAAGCGTGTCCTCACCCTGTGGGGTGGGGGAAGTGAGGAGTGATGGTGGCAGGGTGCCAGAGGGCAAGAGGTGGGAAGGTACCGGAAGGTGACAGAGTGAGAGGGGCCAGGCTGCTGGCTTCCTCGGGTGCCTGGCATCATCACCAGATGCAGGTCTTTAGACATGGGTGAGCCAGTCTGGTTCACAGGCCTTTCATGAGAGTGGGCAGTTGCGGTAGCCTAGAGCCTAAAGGGGTCCTGAAGTCCTGGGATTACCTTCTGTCAGGTGCCCCCCCTCCTTTGTCTTATCACTGTAGGTCTCAGTGGGAATCCCTGCCTCCTGGGCCTTATAGAGATGGGTGGAGAATGTCCAAACGTCTGTCCAAACCTCACTCCCTGATGTGGGCCCCTGCAGGGCAGGGGTGGCTGTGAGTGGTCTTGGGACTCGTCTCTGAGCCGGGTGAGCTCAGAGCTTAGCTGTGCTAAGACCTCAGTGTTGGGAAGCTCAGGTTCCAGTGGAGTCTGCCTCCTCAGCAGGACTGCAGTTCTGTTCCTTAGACAGCAGGATGAGGGTTACCCCTCCCGGTGCAGCACCCTGCCCAAGTCAGCATAGGCTCCAGCATGGGGTCTGACCCTTACCGAGCAGGCACTCAGGAGAAAGTGTCAGGGCCTTGGGTACCAGCCAGGGTCGGGGTTTCCACCACCAATGCCCACCCTGTCTCCTTCCCCTCTCTCAGATCCCCATGTTTCTTCTCTGGAACTCTGTCACTGCAGGAACTCCCACTCTCCTCCTCCTTGTCTCAGGATTCTTCCTGGTGCTCAGGCCTGATTCCCTTCCTCTCCTGACTGTATCTAGACCTGCCCTCTGAGGGGGAATCAGTAGAAGTTTCTTACTTACCCCCTCACAGTCCATCCAAAACTCAGGATCCTCAGCTCTGTAATCTCAGGCCTTCCACTTTGAGGCCAACCTTGCCCGCTCAGCTGGACAGGCTTGGTCACCCTGCGCTGCGGCTGGAGTCCTGGAACTGGAGCCATGTCTGTGTCGTCCCGTCCAACACCCCCCCACCCCACTGCTGTTTGCTGTCTGTCCATCTGTGAATGTTGGCTTCCTCCTCTGCAGAGCAGCAGCCTAAACTCCCAGGGCTGCCAGGAGGGCTTATGGGCCAATCATGGGGACCACTCAAAGGCTCCATCAGCCGGGGGCCAGCCCTGAGATGTTGATTGAAGACGAAGGTGATAAAGTGCACGTCACTCGTTTGTCTCGCTTGATTTATTAGCAGTATTATGAAGCATAATTATTCTCTGGTGAAATATCTGTCATGGAGTAATGTCCCACTTGATGAGTTCACAGGTCTAATTGCCCCACACAGGCCTGTTGGTGGTGGAGCAGCAATTACTTCCTTCGAGAATGAGGAGTGTGGGTTTGTGAGGAGCAAGTAAACATACTATCGAATGCCTCTTGCCTCCTAAGGGCAGTGGGGAGAGCCAAGGAGATGTGCTGACCCAAACCATACCACCAATCTAGGGCATCCCTGGGGCCACCGGCCCTTTCCTCCTCAGTCCAGGGAGGCCAGAAGTGGAGGCACAAGAGCCCCAGACTTGCAGTCGACAGATCCCACCTAGACATCCTGAGCAGAAAGGCTCCCTTCAGCCAGGGACTGCTTCAGACAGGGCTGTGGAGGTGTGTGGAGGGGTCCTGAGACTGGGATCCTGTAAGGTAGGAAAGGGCACGGTACCTAGGGTCCCCCTACCAGCCGCTTAAGGCCCTAGCTGAATGGACACCTGTCCTGTGCCACAGATTCCCTTCTGGGCCCAGGGGCAGGAATACACCTGCCTCCTGCCTCCCTCCACCCCATCCCTACTCTATTTACTCAGCACCTACTGTGTGCCATTACTAGTTGCATACGTTGTTTTGAATCCTTATAAAAATTCAATGAGGAGGTTACTACTTTTCCTATGTACTTTTTTTGAAATTATTAAATAGATCACTTTCTTCCTCCTAAAATTATATGTAAATATTTGGGAAAAGTAATATATGTGCATGGTAAAAAATAATTCAAACAACACAAAATTACTCAAAAAAAAAAAGCTAGTTTTATTCCTAGTCTGAACTCGGGCCATCAGGGCCCCTCTGCAAAGGGAGCCACACTGGAAACCAGCTCAAGAGATGTGAAGCAACCTACCCGAGGTCACAGGATGGTCAAGTCAGGATTTGAACCCAGCATTGACTGGCCTCTGAGCCGATATCTTTCCAGCATGTCTGGTAGATTCTTGCCCAGTGAGTTGAGAGGCTGGCATGCTCTCAAGAAGCTGGAGTATCCTTGGCAGGAGACTTTTCTTCCTAGTCAGGTTGATAATCATTGAACTTGGGATCACATAGACTGGGCTCAAACCCTTAGCTGTGCCATGTAACAACTGTATGCCTTGGGGAGCCATTTTATTTCAACAGCCTCATTCATTTGAGGAACAAGCAGTCTCCACCTCACAGGTGAAGTGGCTTCATATGTAAGAGTTGAGTCTAACTCAGGGGAAGCAGGAAGGAGATTTCCTAGTACAGCTCACGAGTAGAAGGCCAGACATACTCCAACGGGCAGCCCCATTTGCCTTGAGCAGGACCCAGAGTACACAGAGATTTTCAGATCACTTGGTTGGCCACAGTCTTTGCCATGTGGCAGACTGGTCAAACGTGCAGGCCTGGGCTTCAGTCCCAGCCTGACCACCTCCTAGTGTGGAAATGTGGGCAGATCCAGGAAATTTCTCAGCACTGCGCCAAGGGGTGGGAGCTCAGCTTGGGCCTCTAAGACATCCTCCATTTATAAACAAGGAAGGCCCAGCCCTATATGGATATGTGTTGAATGGACACTTTCCATCTGGACAGACTTAAGGCATATAGTCCTTCTGAGCCCATTGCCTAAAAGACATTATTCATTCATATATCCAGATGTTTACTTAGCTCCTGTGTGTGCTGGGGATATAGCAAGGCAGACAGAGTTCTTGTTCTCATGGGGGAAGCTGACAAGGAACAGTACCTTAGATGCTTTCAGGTAGTAGTAAGTTCTAGAAAGAACGTAACAGTGAAATAAATACAAAATGCTGAGGACAGTGCATGGCACATAAGGAGGCCAGCTCTTAGCCCTCCCCAGGTTTTCTCTTACTTCTTTGCTCTGCTTCACTTACTGACACTGGAGAATGGGTCAGACTCCCCTACAGATAGATGTAGCTTCACTCATTGGTGTCACCTACAGTGTCTGTGGCCCGTGGGCCACATCCAAGCAATTGGCCTTGGCCCAAATCTAATCATCTTTAACAAGCTTGCTTTCTCTAGATGCTTTTTTTAGCTGCTGCAATCAAACACTATTTAATTAACTTACCACCAGTAAATGGCTTTCCTTGCTTGGCTAACAAATGAACCACTTGCAAACTTACTTTGATTGTAGCCTATTCTCTTTCTCTCTCTCTTTTTGTTTTGTTTTGTGAAGAAATTCTGCTGTGATGAGATGTACTGCTTGAAATTGTCTCATTTTTTTTCTGTGAGCTGGGAATATTGTGATGTCAGTGTATGTTGTATTTTATTAATACAGCCAATAACGAACACAGAGCTTTGCCATGTAATTTGATAAAACAATAATCCACACCTCACTGAGCATTAACAGTGTGACATTCGAAGTCCACTTTTCCTGTTTTGACATGGTGCCTATGCACTGGTAATAAAAATGAATAAATAAAACATATGGCTGGGTGAGATGCTGTGGAGTCGTCCCAGAGTTATGGTACCCAGTACCTCCTAGGTCTCTGTCACAACTGCTCAACTCTGACACTGGGGCACAAAAGCAGCCGTAGACAAGGTAGAAGCGAGAAGGTGTGGTGGGGTGCCAGTAAGACTTTATCGATGGACACTGAAATTTGAATTTCTCATAGTTTTCATACATCATGAAATATTCTTCTTTCGATGTTTTTCAGTCCATTGGAAAATAGAAGAACCATTCTTAGCTTGAAGGCCGTACAAAAACAGATGCTGGGCAGAATTTCGGCCTCTAGCTATACTGTGTCCACCCCTGATCTAAATGGTAAATAGCAGTCTTGAAACAGATTGAGCATCCTGCAAGGAAAAGTCTAATCACCACCTACAACCACAAGTACTCAACTCTGTCTGCATTCCTCAGGAATTAGGTCCTGGGAAGGGAGCTCAGGTTAATAGAAATGCTCCAGAAGTCTCACCTGAGGGGGAGAGGAAGGGAAGTGAAGGTGTTCTAAAGGGCTAGTCTTTCTAGGGAGAGGGCTTGGGAAAGGGAATTAGAGCCTGTGGTGGTGAGGGAGATGCTTAGTATCCTGTTTTCAGGTAAAAATATAGAAATATGTGTCAGATTATAAACACAAAGAAAGGGAAAGAAACTATGAATGGAAATGGAAAGTGTAGCACTTCCACACACACAAAGGAAAAACTGGAATTAATTTGATTAAACCAACAAAAATGAGGGAAATAAAAACATTGGTCATAAATAATGACAAAAACAGAAGGAACAAGAGTATCAGTCATTATACTAAACGTGAATGGCCAAATTCTCTTATGTAATACATAGATTGATAGATTGGATTAAAACACAAAATCCAGTTATATGCCATTTATAGGAAACACACAGTGGTAAATGAAGGTTAGGAATAAAAGGATAGACAGAGAAATGTCAGGTGACTGAACAAAAAGTATGAGTGGTAATTTCAGACAAGTTAATTTGAAACAAGATAGAATTTAAGACAAAAATACTCACCAAGATAAAGAGAGACATCATGTAATGATAAGAGGCATGGTTACGAACTTGTACCTACCAAACATATAAAAACAAAATCTGTTAGAAATCCAAAGAGAACTTGGTAAAAAATGGAGTCATAATTATAGTGGGGCACTTTAGAATGCAGATTCTGGAATTGGACAGGCCCACTAAACAACAGATAAGGACACCAAGGCATAACACAATTGCTACGCTTGATTTCTAGATAGAAATAGAGAAAATACACTTTCTCCTTTTTTTCCGTGGAACATTTACAAAACTGGACATTCAACAATAGTCATTCAAAAAATATTTGTAGAATATCTGTGTGCTGTTTTCAGGGCTGGGACTATAACAATAAGAGAAACAAAATCCCTGTCCTTGTGGGACTTAGCTTCTGGTTGTACCTGTGGCCACAGAGAAAACCCTAGTAGACTTTTTAAAGTAGATAACATGAACCATTAAAATTAGAAATGAAGAATGGATATAGATATATAGATAGATGTCGTGTGTGTGTGTGTGCGCGTGCGCATTTGTTCATTCTTTCATGTGTTTGCAACTTGAAAATTTGCAAGCAGTAAGTTGCTATTCATTTGGCTAAGACTTTTTCTCATACTGTTATATAATGTAGAACTCCTTAGTAATAACTTTTTCTCTTTTGTCAGTTTTTTTTTTTTGTCCCTTGTTTACATCACAAAGAAAGTCTTAGCTTCCCTTGAAGGTGACTTGAACACTCCTCTGTTCCGCGCTAATCTGCTTTTTGAACAGGCAGAAAATAAGGCCAAGATAGATCTTTCCAGTGGCAATAGTCTGTGACTAGGATCCATTTTTTTAATTGTATTTACTTTACCATCAGGTTCCTGTTTATGGCGACTCTTGTTTTCTCTCTAGGGTACCATGTGAAGTTTCCCTTTAAGCATAGGTATTTAAAGAAAACAGTTAGGTAAAGGATCTTTCTTTGCAGGTGTGCAAAGTCTGGTAAAAGTGAAGAGGGGGTGGAGAGTGTTTCTCAGCTGGAGTGGAGCTGTGAGGCCATGCTCCAGAGGTCCCTGCATCGTAGCCACGTGCAGAGTCACAGCAGCTGCTCTTCTCTAAGTGGACCGGGCCGAGTGTCATAGGAAACGTGGCCTTTCTATGAGGACAGACACGTGCCTAGTCAGAGGGCATACAGAGGGGCCGCAGGGAGCAGGAGAGGAGCAAGGACTCTGCTGAGGTGGGAGGAGGTGGTCTGATGAGGGAAAAGTACAAAGAGCTGGTGACCTTTGAGCTATGCCTTGTGACTGGCCAGACTGACGGGATGTGGGGGTCCCAGGGCTAGGCACTGTTTCTGCAGAGGCCCAGAGGTCTGGCCCTGGGCGTTTGGAAAAGGGCCCTTAGCCTAGGGTGCCCAGCAGCTGGAGGATGGGAAGGGAGTTGCAAGGTGTAGGTGGGCCGACCACCAAAGCTACCAGCAGGGCCAATGATGCAGGGTGGGGGCTGGGGGAGGCTGGGGTTTCATTCAGATTATGCTGGAGAAATCCTTTGAGTAGGGTCAGCCGGGGCAGCCTACAGAGTGGGTGTCCACTCAAGGTCCCCAACCTTGTCCCCTCTTACCTAGCCTGCATTCCCAAGTCTCACTCTGAGCCTGGGTACCCCAGGTTGAGTCGAGTGGTCTGGCCTGACTGAAGCCACTTACTCTCTGGGGCCCTGCTTCCTCATTTGAAACAATTGCTTGGGAAAAGGTGGGGCCTCCAAGGGCTCCGTGCCGAGGACACAGAGTGCTCTGCACTGCATGCCCTGCTGTGGTCCACTTCACACCTCAGACTGCTACCACACCCCGGGGCCCTCCTTGCCTCCCTCCCTGCCTCAGTAGCTTACACAGCTCCACCCATATCATTTTCTCCTAAACAGAGGTGGTCCTGCCAGCTCTTTATTCAAAAATCCCTTTGGACCCATCTCACGGCCAAGATAAAGACAATACTCACACCTCAGCTACCACGGCTGGCCTGCCACAAATTGTGAAGTTGGGTCTCAGGGTGTGGCAGGCCAGGGAGGCAGGCACGCAGGACCAAGGGGATGCCTCTTTGCGACCAGGCTGGAGAAAAGGAGAGGACCAAGTATGGCAGGGTCTGCAGGCCGAGGCCTTGAAGGCCCAAGGAATTCAGTCTCCAGCCTGAATGCTGGATGGTCCCCTGCACAGGTGTGAGACTTTGGGGGCGTCTTTTCCCCTCTGTGTCGTTACTGGAGAAACAGGGGTTATACTCTCTGCTCCATGGACCAGTGTAAAGAGGTACATGAGTACGTATAAATGCTGAGTGCTGTACTTGGCACAGTAGGCCATTGTTAAACAGTGGCTCTCCTCATTGCTATTTACTTGGCCTTTCCTGAGGGCATAGATGCCTGGGTCCAGCTGGGGTGGTGGCAAGGTGCTGGCACCCGCGCCTCTCCTGTGGTGGGATCAGGCCAGGAAAGCCGACCATCCTGGCTCTGGCAGGCTGGCGCCGGATGGGGAAGGCCTTAGGGCTGGGCGCAGGAGCCTGCGGCATCAGCCCAACCAAGTGTAAACACGCAGACGCCACCAGCAGCGCTGGCTGGCTTTGAAGTCTAAAGTGGTGCTGCCTCCCTGCTCTTGGCCCGCCTGGCTCCACTGCTGATGGCTTGTTAAATGCACCCAGGGCACAGGAGAGCGTTCTGGCCAGGGTGCAGTCTGGCTCAGGCTCCCTGTAGTCCTTCCCGAGCAGGGGCCATCTGGCAGACCCCCGCCCTTGGAGGAAGCAGTGCTGCCATCCGCCTGGCCCCTTGGGCCACTTTGCTAACCCTTGCTGCCCCGGGCCCTTGTCCAGTAGGCCGAAGGCTGTGTCAGTTCCCAGGCCACTGGAGAAAACAGAGGTGCCCCCTGAAGCTGAGGGAGATCAGATAGCTAACCTAGTGCTCTGGCCCGGGCCCAAGCCCTCGGCCCCTCTCCTCCCTTCCAAGGTCAGCGTCTGAGAGTGGAGAGTCTTGCTCAGCTGCAGAAGCGCCTGTGAGCCTCCTTTTGAAGATTCCTTTTTTGCTCAAATATGGATACAGGGTCAAGGCAGCTTGACATGGTGGAAAGAGCTGGACTTGGACCGGCTCAGCTTGGCCATAGGCAAGTCACTGTCTCCCTAACACCCCCTCCCCACCCCCAGAACGTGTTTCTTCTGTGAAGGAGTGGTGGTGGGGAGTTGATGAGATCACGTGTGCTGAGGGCCGAGGATGGGGTCTGGCATGAAGCAAGTGCTCAGTAAAATGGTCATCCCCTTTTTCCTCTGTGAAACTACAGCTGCCTTTGTGACCTGTGCCTTGGCACCTCCTGACGAGCTCCAGATAGACAGCTTCACCTGCGATGGTGCCTGGGTGGTGGAGGACAGAACCAGGGAGGGAGGCTGGGGGATGTGTGGGGCGAACTGGGAGGCGCAGCTTGCTACAGACGAGTGAGGGGCCTGCCCACCACTGGGACTGAGGAAGCCAGCCGCAGTGGCCTGAGAGGTGGGACAGAGGCGGGCGGATGCCTCCTTGGGTCGGTGCCTTCTGTGATGCCCAGAGCCTGGCCTGCCCTAGGCCTCCTCACTGGGCCTCTGCAACCCGCTTGACCAAAGAGATGAAAGCTGCTTTCCTTGCGTGGGTTGGCACTACAGGATTGCAGTGAAGTTGGCTGTCACTCACAGCAATCTTTCACAGAACTCCTGGCTCTCCTCACAGCAACCCTGGAGGTGGATACGTTCACCCTTGTTTTCACCGGAGAGGTCACTGAGGCTCAGAGAAGTGATGTGGCCTACCCACGGTCCCACTGTGGCTGGTGGAGGAGCCGCCCTACCTCGCAGGCCGCTCCAGGGCCCCCCTCTCCCTGCCATGGCCCTGTACTGGCGGGGAAGAAAAGGCATCCTCTGGGTGAGATGTTTCTTCTGCCACATAAGGATGGTGATACCAGAACAGCAGCATCGCAGGGACTCTTGGTGAAGTTGTCAATCCTGGTGGCCGTCAAGTGCTCTGGGAGAATTACCCCCTTCTGCCTTGTTGGATTACCTTGGCGCTCCAGGCAACTTCTGAGTTCTTCCCTCGCAGGTCCCTTCCCTGGCTGCTGTCCTCAGCGAGGCCCTCACTGTGGGATGGAGAGTACGAGGGAGAGAATCAGAGTCCAGACAGCAGCCGCCGGCGCATAGTCTGTGCAGAGTTAGGTGTCCGTGTCCTTGCTTCTCTTCGCTTAGATAACTAACTCTCCATCTTGAGGTTTCTGAGTATGTCTTAGTTGTTCTTGCCAACACCAACACCCCTAATCCCAGAACAGATTTTCAGAGGAAGAAACTGAGGGTCAGGGAAGTCCCTTGCCCAAGGTCGTATTGCTGGAAGAGGCAGTCCAGACTCAAACCTTCCCAGCCCTGCCTCATGCTTTAGTCCTCCTCACAGCCACTGGAGGGAGTGACTCGGGGCTCCACTGCACACTGGCCGCCCTTCTTTCCTTGGTGCCACTTCTCCAATTTGAATTAGAATAGTCGCTTCAGAACTTGGGCAGTTCCCAAGCCTCATCATGGGAGCCAGGCCCCGAGAGAGACCCACACATGTAATGACATAATTATGTGCACTGGCAGCCAGGTTCCCACTCAGAGGCTGGGGACAGTAGGGACTTGCCCGGCGTGTAAGCGAGGGCCTGGGCTTCCATCCACAACCAGTGACTGCTCTTTGGGAACTCACCCTCCAGTGACTGAAGGCTCATAAATGAAGCGAAGTATTTATGCAAACAGTGAAAGTCCCCACTTAGAGCTATTGTTGTAACTGCGCTGGCCCAGGTTCAGCATTGTTCTCGAGGAGCAAGGCCCACTGAGCAAGTCCCACATGCATTGCCTTTGGTTTGACGTCACAATGATTGATTTCAAAATGAAAAGCCTCCAACTGTTCTCTGAAGGTTTTTCCTCGTTGGATGTGCTGGTGTCTGATCTCTGAGGTCTCTCTCCTTTAGCTGGAAGAGTCTATAATTTGGAGACAAGCCCAACCATTGGGCATGCACACATGTTCTAGAGATGGATAGGGCCGAGAAAATGCATTTCCTCCAGCCCCCTGCCCTCTAACACCCAGGACAAATGATGACCCCCAGTCTTCCAGAAGCTCCCCAGAAATGCTGGCCTCACTGCCTCCAGCAGGAAGGGCTACCATCCCTCTCCGTAGCCAGACTTTTAATGAGGTTTCTTGCAGCAGACATTTGTGAGTCCCCTCTTTGCACCCCACCCCCAGTAATATCTGGAGGGCTCATGTTCTGGGGATGCAGAAATGCACTTAGGCCAACTCTTGCCTTCCAGGGCCACCCCTCTTCCAATTGGGGCAGCCCATGCCGACAAGCTACAGCTGGTGGCCCACATAGGCTTTGTCCCTGCCCATTCCCAGTGCAGCCCTCTGCCGGGGGGCTCTGCGGCCCACAGGAGGCTGTGGAAGAGTGCTGTGGTCTGTCGGCAGTGTCTGCTCACTTCTGCGTGTGGCAGCCAGTGGGGCTGGGCACCCTGCCCCCTGCACGCCCCCACCCACCTTCCTGTGTGTGGTGCCGCGGGGTGGGTCCCGAGGGAGGAAGACACCCTGCCCAGGGCGTGTGGGGCAGCAGAGGCCAGGCTGACGACAGCTCAGTGTGAACCTGCCGTAACTCTCTTAACTCACTTTGTGGATGGGGGACTAAGGTCCACAGGGGTGAGGCCATGGGCCAGAGTCTCCAAGACCACAAGACCAGGGCTTTGAGCCCAAGTAGGCTGGCTCCAGAGCCCAGGCTCCGGCCCACTGCACAAGCAGGAGATTAGCATTCCCTCTGGAATTGGCCCTTCTGTGTGAAACCTTAAGAGCCGTGTTGGACAACAGCATTCAAGTCTGTTCTTAGCTGCTGCTTCTGGCTAAACACCTCCTCTCTTTCCATCGTCCCTCACACCTGGTCCCCATCCCCTTAGCCCTCTTTCTCTGTCTTCTCTTGTTTGCAGTGTGCCCACATCCCTCAGCCTGTGCTGGAATTCACCAGAAGGGTAACTTGCCTCCTGGCCCCATAACCATAGGTAGAGGAAGGCTTACCCTCTTTCCAGCCTCATTTTGTGGATGAGGAAACTGGGGAGGCCTGGGGCGGGGAGTGTCAGCAGCTTGCCTCACTGGCCTTCAGTGCCTTCTGGGCCTGGCAGCCTCCACCCTGGGTGGCCCCAGAGCAGACCAGAAACACTTCACAGCCACAAAGGCAGCCCTCCCTCCCAGTGCATCGCATCCACTGGGCTAGCAGGTCTTCCTTTGATAGGTGCTTGGGCTGCACGCACCTCAGTTCCTGCATGTAGTGGCCAGGCTCCATCTGTCTTCCCTCTCTGCAGTTGGCTTCTCCAGTGGCTTGGGGTTTTCAGGAGCTGGGACTGGCAGGGATAGGGCTGGATTTGCAAGCAAGTTTGGGTCTAGCCAGTCATGGCTTGGCTCAGGAGAGCCCAGAGGGTGGGCAGTGCCCTGGCTTTCAAAGCAAGGACTGTGCTTTGAATACAGGCTGGGCTCATTCACTGCCACCAAACCTCTATCTCCTCTGCTCTCATGCCATGGGGGCAAATGCAGGGAAAGCTGGAACGTGTGACTTTGAGCAAGTCTTTTCATTTTGCTGAATCCCTATAGGGCTTTTCTGAAGATTCACTAATGGTGTGGAGGTGCCTCTCACGGAGCATGGCCGAGGACAATTTGTGGCTCTCATCTGCTGAGGGTGGGATGGGAGAGGAGGTGCAGAGGGCTGGATAGTCTGAGGGAGGAGGAGTTTGCTGCCAGCTTCTCTCCCTGCCCTGGCGGCTCGTGTCCATAATGCCCGTCTAGGCCATCTTCTGGCTCCTGGAAGGATCCACCCAGGCTGCTGGAAATAACTGCGCAGACCATCAGCGGGCAGGGGTTGGGGGTACCAGCATTCCCGAGACCACACTGGGTTCCTGGCAGTGTGCTGAAGGCCAGCCTTCTCACCCACATTGCCTGACCCTGCAAGTGGAATTGAAGACACAGAAGTTAGCAGGAGGGGACGTTACACCTAATCAGTGCTGTTAGGCCCTCTGGCCAAGCCATAAAACAAGAGAACAGGAGTGACACAGGCACTCCCTTTGAACTTGAATCCTTTCTAAACTGCCACTCCAGCCCCAGGGAGACCACAAAGCAGCAAGCAAGAGGGAGCCCCCTCGGGCCCCTCCTCAGAGGGTCAGAAAAAGCCCATTCGCTCCTCACCTTATCCCGGATGCTTAAAAAAATATTGTGGTAATGTAGGTCAGTGAACTGACCGGCACCACACACCAGCAGGATTACAGGGCCCGCCAGCCCGCACGCTGGCCCGCCTGGTCAGATGAGAACATAAACAAGAAGTGCTGGGAGCCCTCCACTTCCCCAGCCCTAGGCTTTTGTTTATGTAGCACTTAAACCAACTTTGGGGTCGTTGCAGTCTGCCTTGAAAGCCCTGAAGCTTTTTGAAGTTCCCCTGAAGTTAATAAAATTAGTCTGCCCCCATTGCAAGTCCTTGGCTTGGGGGAGAAGATGGATCCTCCACCGTGTCTGTGGCATTTCACTTTTTAAGTTAATATTCTATAACCAAAAGAAAGAGGGAGGCAGGGGAGAAGATGCAGTAGAAAGTCTTGTGAAATGCCTTCTTGCTAATAGGTAGCATGCCTGCCAGCCACCCCGTGGCCCTGGTCACGGTGAAACCCAGCCGCCAGGCCCACTGGAAGGCCAAGAGATGGGCCGCTATGCTCCAGGGTCAGGGATGACCAGCTCTGGGGCGGGCAGGGGAACTAGGCGCAAGGTGAGGCTGTTGGCTCCCTCTCGAATGAAATGTACCACCAACCACGAGTCCGCTTGAGTGATTTTCTTTTGCCCCCAAGGAGCCAAGAGTCACCTTCTGTCTCCCTCCCCACCTGCGTATCATGTGCATATTTATTGGGACCTTTCGTGGGTCAGGGCCATGTGAGAGAGAACTCCCAGTCTGTCTGGTGAGGGACACAGACAGGCCAACTGCCTGTGATGAGACAGAGCGGCCAGGCCTTGGGACAGGAGGTGCCTGCCACATGGGGAGGCTGTCTGAAGGAAAGCTTGTCCAAGCTGAGCCTGGGAGGACTGCCAGGGGTCCGGGGTGGGTACAGAGTTGGGAAGAGGGTGGGGGGATGATAGACATGTTCATTATATTCACTAGCTTGATGGTAATGGTTTCATGGGTATCTATGTATATCTCAAATTCTCAAGTTTTACCTAAAATATGTACATGCTGTTATATATCAGTTATGCCTCAATGAAGTGTTAAAAGATGAAAGACCACAGGCAGGACTGAGCATTGCAAGTGTACCAACAATCAGTTATGTACATGTTCCACTTTGACTTAGGCATTCAAGGAGCGCACATATGGTAAGTGGTGTTTACATGCAGGAAATGCAGCTGTGGAGAAGAGAGCCATGTTTCTGCTTTCTCGGACCTGGGTCCTGCTTGGGAGGAGTAAACAAGTAACAGATAAAACAGTGGCGTAATATCAGGGATGATCTGTGCTCCGAAGACAGAGACAGGACCAGGGTGTGCAGAGGAGCAAGGGCTGGGGTGCAGGGGGCCACAGGCACGAAGGCCTTGACTGGGGCCCTTGCTGGGCACCAAGGGCCTGCCCAGAGATGGGGACGCCCTGTCTGCAGTGAGCAGTCCAAAGGCAGAATGTAATTACCTCCCACAAGGATATGCATGAGCCGCTTGAGGCAGGAGCTTTGATTTGTCCTCAGTGACACACCAGGCACATGGTAGGCTCTCGATAAGTATTTGTAGGGAGAAAGGAAGGACATTATGAATTTGGGGTGAATTTTCTGCCTGGATTGCCCATTGGGTCCCTGTGGTGCCTTTTATAAGATGGTTCTCTAGGTAGGTTGTAAGCTCCTGGTGCAAGGACTGTGCTTTATCATCTCTCAGCCAGCCATGATGCTGGGGACAGGTCTTCTGTCTCAGCTGGCTCTGTCTCACAGGCCAGCAAAGGCCTGGGACCCACCCGTCCTGCCCAGAGTGCCCCAGGGCTTCGCGGCAGCACCAGACCCGCCTGCTTCTCCAGCTTGGGGTGGGGGGTGTGGTCAGTGGAGTCTTTCTCTGCTTGAATGCTGGAGCATAGGCTCTGCAGAAGCTCGCCATGCTTGGGTTTGAGCTTTTACTGTGCCGCTGGCTCTGGCGACAAGCACTTCCCTCAGATCTCCCCTCTAACCGCCCTGAAGTAGGAATGAAAACCCCTTGCACATAGGGGTGCTCGAGGGCTCAGTGGGGCTCTGCTAAATGACTCTGTCATAGGCTGAGGTGCCCTGAGGCAGTCTCTTTCTCCTGAGGACAGGTGGCCTCTCTGTAGCACAGGCTGAGCTTGGGACAGGAAGTGGCACAGAGCACCTCTGGAATGGCTAATCCAGAGCCATAGGGTCAGTTCAGCTAAACAGCCTGGGCCCCTACTGTACCGGGCGAGGCTGCTGAATGTGAGAGGCAGCCCTGCCTCCCGGGCTCCGGCCAGGCTGGGAACAGAACTCCACATGCAGGCCACTCTGGTGGGTGTGGAGACAGGACTTCTGGGAGCCGGGGAGCCCGGGAAAGCATGTGGGGCTGGTGACATCTGCTCGCCCTCGCTCTCCGTGTCCTGCAGGTCAGAGGAGCCGGCTCCATTCATTTGACCCAGCAGCACCCACAGATGAGGCAGAACCCACGGCAAGCCAGCCCACAGGGGAGCTGTGCTGGAGCCGAGTCCTGAAGGACGAGGAGAAGTTCATGTGTGGGAATGAGATTTGTGAATTATAAAGGGCTATGCAAGTGGAAATGATTATTCTTATCGTTGTTTGTATCCAATTCATCCATCACTGGGGAGAGGAGGAATGCGAGTACCTTTTATCTGGCACTATGAATCAAATAGAATAGGGTATGTTTTTCTAGAAGGGTCTTAGGGTAAATAGGACAGTTTCTACCTTTCAAAACAATCCATCTGGGGCCCTTGGCCCCATCTTGGCGTCTTGGGCAGAGGTGAGAGGTTTCTGAGGTTGAGGACAGCCCAGCCCACGGGGGTCCCCCGTGAGCCTCAGCCTCAGGAGGAGAGCACGTGGAGGCCGCAGGTGCTACCGCTGGTAGCGCTTCTGGCCTCCCCGCTGCTGCCCGGGCTGGTGCCTGCTCACACTCAACCCTGTGCGCGGGGCCTGGAGAGCAGGGGGAAGCCTCCCCCGTTGCGCTGTGGCATGCCAGATGCCAGGTGGGGCATGGATGTCCTGCCCCACAGTAGCGGCGACTCTCAGGCTGAAGCTCTATGTTAGCCTGTCTGAGGTCATCTGGGAGAGGGTCTCGTCTTTCATGTCACACACACACACCCCCTTTCTCTCTCTTTGACACAGACGCCTGGCCCCTTCCTGGCACCGGCCCTGGAAAGGAGCCGGGCAGGGCAGGGGAGGCCACCTGGGGGGTTGGGGAGCTTCCGGCCATGCCACCTTCCCTGAGGGGAGATGGTTCTTCAGCCTTCTCATGGTCGGTCCCTGGGGAGAGGTTCAAGGTGAACATAGCTCGTACTGAAATCAGGGCTGTACCAGGTTGGCTTTTTCACACACACGCATGTCCCTTCTGTCCACCTGAGCCTCCACAAAGAGGTGAGGGGCACAGGTTCAGCAGTAGAGGGCCTGGCCATGGCCAGCAGGGAGCCAGGGGAGCTGGGGCTTCTGCCGGGATGGGGGCAGGAGGGCGTCATGCAGAGCGGGCAGCGGGGCTGTGGAGTAGATGTGGGCCAGGCTAGGAAGGGGCTCTGACAGAGTGAGGAAAGCCTTGGCTGAAATACATATGTGCAGAGAGTGCTGGAGCAGCAGAGACTGCGTTCTCAGACACTCCTTGTGGGAGGGAAAAGCAGAGAGAGGGCGAGGCGAGTTCTAGAAAGCCTTGCTGCCGGATCGGGAGTGGATGTCATCCTCTCGACCTGGGGTGTCCATGCAAGCTTTCCTGAGGAGAGTGCTGCTAGCCATCATTAGACAAGTGCTCAAGGACAGGCAGGGTGCAGTGGCCACGCAGAGGCAGGTGCAGGCAGGGCGATTGTGGCTTCTGAGTTCCCTCTGCCCTGGGAGCTCTGTGACCTTGGACAGATGGCCTGACTCTGCTGTGTCGCCAGTTTGTGTCTGTAAAGTGAGGAAAGAGTGCCTCCCTCCCATTGCTGCTGTGGTGCTAAGTGTGACCCCCATAAAGTTCTCGCAGGTGGCCCGGCAGCAGCCGGGGCTCACTGGAGGTCAGTGGTGATGGTGATGAGGGCTGGCCACCGCATGGCCCCAGTGCATTCCGTTGTCAGTGAGATGGGCAGATCACCAGGCGGGGACGGGGGGCAGGGTGTAGAGGCAGCAGGCCTGGCCTCCTCTAGCACACACTGATGCTCTCTCTGGGGCTGGGTGTGTGGGGACAGGTGATGGATGACCACAGCGTGATCGGCCGCTCCCTGTTCAAAAAGGAGACCAACATCCAGCTCTTTGTGGGCCTCAAGGTGTACCTATCCACCGGGGAGCTGGGGGTCATCGACAGCGCCTTCGGCCAGAGTGGCAAGTTCAAGATCCACATCCCTGGTGAGTGCAGTCCCTTCCTCCCACTGGCAGGTACTGTGCAGGCATGGAGAGATGGTGGAGACAGTGCATGGACAGTGTCCCTTGGCTCAGGATGCTCAGCCTGCCTGAGCTGATGCACAGGGCCCAGCCCTCTCAACGTCATGGCTTCCTGTCCCACGGGCTTGTGGCTGGAGAGCCAGGGTGGGTCCTGGGGGGGCTGGTGTATAGTCAGCCTCTGGTCTGAGCCAGGGTCAAGGTGTGAGTCTGAGCTCCTGCTCCACAGTAAACCATACAGGGGTGACCTTGGGTGAATTACCTGGCTTGTCTGTGAAGTGCGATACCAATCCTGATCTGGGAGGTGCTTTGGAGGAAGAGTTGGTGAGAGAGACTGCCAGGGGCCTGGCATACTGCCCCAGTAGTCAGTACAGTTTCCCAGAATATGAGTTGCCACCTACTTTTTTGCCCGGTGGAGAACAATAGGTGCTGAGCCTCTGAGGGATCTGAGTTGGGACTTATCCATGGTGGGGTCAAAGGTGTGCCTTGCTCTTGGGAACAGAGCCCTTGGATCTCTTTAGTTTGGCCCTCCCTTCCATCACTGCTGCACTTACCCCACACCCATCTTCTGGAGGTCCTGCCACACACCAGGCAGGCTGCTGTGGTCGTGGGAGGGGACAGGTGGGACCACATTCGGTGAGTATCTACTGTATGTCGCAGAAAAATAAAGCAGGGAGAGGGTGAGAAGCACTGTGTGTGTACCTCTGGACAGGGGCGATCAGGGAGGACCTCTCTGAGGAGGTAACAGTTGAGTAGGGCCCTGACCAAAGGGAAGGAGGGAGCCCCACTGACACCAAGGGAAGGAACACTCTGTGGAGAGAGGGGACAAGCGCAAAGGCCCTGGGGTAAGGGTGAGTTTGGGTGTGCGTTTGAGGAGTGGTTGTTTGGCACGAACTGGGAGGCATGTGGGATGCCACTTTTCTTCGCCAGCATTGTGTTAGGCCAGTTCCCAAACATGCAGCAGAGTTGAAGGATGTTACAGAGAAAGCCTGATTTCATATCAGCCTGTGGCTGTACTTTGCATGTCTGCAGGACTCTGGGTTTTATTCTTGTGAGGATTGGAAAGCCATGGGGAAGTTCAGATCCGGTCAGCAACGTGCTATTGGTATGTAGCTTCTTGAGTGAAATCTCCAGGTAGGGTAGTGCCCTGGCCGAGCAAGGAAACAGGAATGCCAGCTCCCTGGCAGCTCACTGAGTGAAGTCAGTACCCTCTGCTCTCCTGAGAGCCTGGCTGAGGGGCCTTGCCTCCTGAGTCCTTCTGCAAGCCCAGAGCGTCATGTGTGGCATTTGCCGTCTCGTGAGGAAGGGCAGCAGGCATCAGAGGCCTGCTTCCCTGTGGCCCTCAGAACCACTGTTTGTACCCCGAGGTCTCTGTCAGGGTGGAGTTCAGCTCTGTCGCAGTTGGAGATACTCCCTTGGGGCAGGCAAAGTGGCCCACCGATAGGAGCCTCTAACCATGATACCAGGCTTCAGGCTCCTGCCCTGTCCTCTCCACTGCTCTGGTCATTACCTCAGCCAAACCGGGGTCCACAGTGCCCTGCTCTGGGTTCCAAGGAGCACACACAAGGCATGAGCCAGGCAGGCCAAGGTCCAGACCTCTGTTCCCAGGGCCCTGGGCCTGTACCTGTGGGGGCTTACTGGAAGGAGGGGTACAGGGCACTGGGAGGGCAGAGGGGAGCTGCCTGGAGTTGGGGGGCTGCACCCTGGAACACTCATCCCTCCCCCAGCTGTGGGGGCCTGCTGGTTCAGACAAGGGAAGGACAGCACCATCTGTTTCCTTTTTTGGGGGTGTGTAGAGTCATGCCGACATTCCCTCAGCTCCCCTTCCTTTAGCCTGAGGCAAGCTCAGAGTTGGGGTGTTCCCAGAACAGGCCGGAGTACAAGAGGAGGCTTGTTTGGGGGCCCTGGGTGCTGGGGTGGGAGTACAGGGAGGGAGACACAGTGCCGCTGCTTCAGTCAACTCAAGTTCACATTCCTTTGTTAGGTCAGTGTTGCCTTTTTAATAGGTCTGCTTCCTGTTTGTGGCTTTTAAGCTTTTTATTAAATATAACTGGTCAGATTCCTTCATCCCACCCACCCCACTCCTCACCCCCCTCCTGCTTGTCTTTTCCTGCCGATTCCTCCCATAAAGAATTACTTTTAACCTTTTTGAAGTGCATTAATTGTGAAAGACTCTTCAGTGAACCTGAGACACCCAGTGCCAGGTGGAGGAGGAGGAGCGATGCTGGCTGCGAGCTGCAAGTGCTGGTGTGCGGAGGCCCAGGGCTTTGGTCCCATCTAAGGCTCCCAGAGCAGGAGCGGTTCAGGGGAGAGCTGTCCAGGCCCCCAGACTGTGGGTGGAGCTGGGTCAAATGTGGCCTATGGGCCTTGGTGCTAGCTCTGCAGGGCAACACAGTGGGCGAGGCAGTCTAAATATCATCTAGATGTCCTCCCATCTGCCCCTCACCCCCAGCCCGGGTGCTCCCTGGGGCCTCTCACTTCCGTGACAAGGCCAGATGCCAACAGGGCCTAGCAGGTGTTGAAGAGACCAGGTGGCAGGCAATAGGGAGTGGTGGGGACCATGGTGGCCTGCTACTCAGGTCTCTTGCTGTAGGCCAAGGAATCTAATTTTATCTGATTTCATTTTTATGTAAAACTTCCTGATTAAAAATATAAAACTGTCCAAACTAAACAAAACATACCTTTGGGCTGGGTTTGGCCCATGGCGACTTGTAACTCCTACTTGAATTTCAGGACCAACACTTACTCCTCAGGTTCATGAGTCAAAGGTGAACCGTAAAATGGAAACAGTGTTTTATGGAGCCCTAGATGCTGGCCTCTGAGACAGGAGTCCTGACACTGAGCCCATGGCTTCCCCCAGAAGATAGTCTCCAAAATCAGAGGGGCTAGAGGGATAGCCCCACATGACACCCAAGGAGCTGACCCAGAAAGTCTTGAGGGGGCCTCAAGATTGGGAAGCCCCACATTTACATAGCTACTCCCTTCAAGAAAGTGGCCTCTGTTTGTAAGTCCTGGGAGGCTGGGAGGTCCTACAAGATGAGCTAGGAATGCACTGGGTTGCACTACTACAGAGAAGGAGTAGGTAGAAGACTTCACAGGCAGAGTTGAGGCTCCTCCTGAAGATCCAGCCCATGGCATAGTGACTCTGCTTCCCAGGTGCCAGGCGCTACATTGTGGAGCCAGGTCCGGTGGCCTTCATCTCCAGGTGGGCCTAGGGAGCAGCAGGGCTGAGCGCCTGACTCATGGTCTGTCTGGGTGGCCAGCCTGTCCCTTCTCGCCCTGCCAGCCCCAAGAGAGGGGTCAGGGCTTTGGGGAGCTGGGCTCTTGGGGTCCACGTGTGGGTGGAGACCCCCCTGTGCGGGGTGGCCTGGCCTGGGCTGCCACTGCTCACCCTGCTCTTCCCGTGCCGCCCTCCACTCCACACCAGCATCCCAGAACCAGCTGCCACCAACCCCACACACCCCACTCTGCAAGGGAAATGAGCTCCTTGATGACTTCCTGCCAGAGAAGAGTCAAGGGGAGGAAGACACTTGTCCCTCCTAACAGCTACGAGCTACCTCTTACTGACTCTAGGGGAGAATGTGAGCATATGTATGCATTTTGTCTTCCAAAACAATGCCTCAGAAACCTAAAGTTACCCAGTAGGTTGATATGTGTACCTTGGTAGGACGTGGCAAGCTCTTTGAGTGGCTCGTCTCCCACACGGTGCTCCTGGACCTGCTAGTTGGGGGAGGATTGTACGTAGTCTGTGCTAGTAGAACAGATGGGGATGGGCTGCAGTGCGAATGCAGCTGATGGCCTAGTCACTGGAAAACCCTAGGCCCCAAGTACCACGGGTTGACATGCATCACCGCCTAGAGTCAGGTGACCACACGACTCCCAAGTGAAACTGACCATGTCACAGAGCTCCGAGCAGACACTCACTTTGGAAGAGCCAGAGCTGGTGTTATTGAGAACCACAGCCACTGGTGGCCACAGCAAGGACCTTGTCCTCTCCACGGGCCTGTCCCGCCTGCCAAGACCCACACTTCTCGTACGTGTCAAGAAACTGACCTTGCTGTGAGTCAGCCAGGCTCTCAGTCAAACCTGGAAGCAGAGGTCTTGGGCCCCACTAACTGGCACTTAGGATCCTCAAATTTTGGTGATCTTTTAAGACCCTTTCAACTTTTACTAATCACAACTAAATGGACTCTAGGCAGATGAGAAGAGAAAAGAAAGAAATGTGTGGAGTTGTACTCGCGGTAAGAAACCAGAAGGAACTTCTGCTTACTGCTCTTCAGGAGGAGCATCACTCAGGAGCCAGGACAGCTGCCTGAGGGGGCCCCCGGGAAGCCCACAGGAAGGTTGGCACCCGTGGCGTTGGAGTATTGCCATTTGACAGATGAGGACCCCGAGGCCTGGAGGATAAGCAATGAACTTGCCTGGTGTTACATAGCAGGAAGCCTCAGAGTAGGATTGAACCCAGATTACCCCGCTGTCGACCACTCTGCCCACGACTCTCTCTGAGCTCTGGCTCCTCACGGGGCTGGTGGGGAGGTGAGAACGCGCAGCTCTGTCCCTCAGGCTGTGTGGGAGAAGGGAACTGTTGTAGCCATTCTGCTCAGCGGGGCCTCTAGCAGAGGGCCTGAGAGATGCGATGGGGAGGCTGCCATGTGGCCCCGTGGCAGAGTGGCACATCTGGAGAACCACGGCCTGCTCACCTCTGATCGGTGTTCTGAGGAGGGTCCCTAGGCCACCATGGCTTTAGCTTCTGCCCCCTGCAACCACCTCCAGGTGTTCAGGGCTTCGGTGTACCATCCCAATCCAAGCCAAGGGGGTTGGCTTTCCATGGAATAAGAAATGCTGCTTGCACACATGAATAAATGAAGTCTATTCAGTAGAATAGGCTGGACTGGAATGAACAAATGAGTGAACCCAGGCCTGTGGGGGCCAAGGGGCCTGGTGCCTGGTGTGCTGTGGGCCTCCCCAGAAACGCCTCCAAAGGAGGAAGGTACTAGCGTCATCAGACCCCCTCAGCACAGCCGTCTCCTCATGACGTGGCTTTGGGGGTTCTAGTTCTTTAAAGAAAACTTGAAGGGGGAGGGTGCCAGTCCGTCCAGCTCTGCAAACTCCAGTGGAGGCTCAGGGCTGCGGACGCAGAGACCATTTGACCGAGTCCTGCCCCAAAGCACATCCCCGTGGGAGACACGAAGGCACAGACCAACAGTTTGCAGTCAGCATGGCGGGCATCCATAGGAGTACGGGGCCAGGAATGGAGTGGGGCGAGTGGCCATCCTGAGGGAGAGAAAGGGCAAACTTCCCCAAGGAGCTGCTGTCCAAGCAGGGATTGGGAGGGAAGAGGAGAAGGAGGTATATGGAGAGAGCTGGGATCAGATGTGTGTTCTCTAGAATCCTGTGGCCAGTAGGAGAAGCCATGGATGGGGAGCGCAGGCCCCGGCCCCTGGCTGCCTGCTCCGGGCTTCATTTTCTATGCCTCTACCATGGCTGTGGGAATGCTCACCTCACCTCCCAGGGCCTCATTCCTCCCTCACTGCCCAGACCACTCCGCAGACCCAAACCAGAGCCCCTCCTCTGTGGAGGGACACCTGACTCCAGACCACCACTTGGTGCTTCTCTCTGGCACTGCCCAGGGCACTGGTGCAGGAGGAGGCCAGGGCTGAAAGGATGGAGCCTGTCCATTTAATCTGGCTCTAACCCATTCTGCAGATGGGGAAATTGAGGCCCCTTGATCACAGCTATACAACTAGTAAGAGCCCTCTTAAGTCCCCAGGGAAACGCACAGTGGCTACCAGGAACAAGGGGTGCAGAGGCCCTACCAGCTGGCTCTTTTCTCAGAAGCTCTTTCCCAGGACTCAGTTCAGGCAGACCGCCCTAGCACCCGTGTGCTGAAACAGCCTCCCCTTTGTGTCCCAAGACTCCGGGGGCAGCCCCGCACCTCCGTTCATCTATCTCTCGTCAGCTATTTATCAGGCCCTTCAGGTGCCCGGCCTTGTCCAAGGCCTGGAATGTGGCAGAGGGGAGGGAGGTCCTGAACGTTGGCTGGAGAAGGAGAGTCGTGCAGTGCTCCATCTTAGCCTGAGCACCCAGCGGGGCAGCACTACCTCTTCTGCCTCACCGGCTCTCGGCGCCCAGGTCGGCCAGGAGGGTAGGTGGACCAGGCCAGGGCTGGAAGTGCTACAGGCCCAGTTCCTTGGAGGGTCCCTTGACACAGCACAGGGCATGGCCCGCAGAGACAGGCAGCCCCTTTTGATTGTGGCAGGCCATGCCCACCTGGAGCTTCAGCCCCTCGGTGTTAACACCAAGGAATAATTCTGATTCCAAGCAGGGGGTAGGGATTAGATGGCTAAGCCCTGCCCACAGTATCTGACCTGTGACAAGGGCTTTGTGAATGGTAGCTGGGGTTGTGTGTTGTTTTCACCCACGAGGCACCTGCCCTTACCTGGGGTCCCACATGCCCACCGAGGGCCCTGCCCCCACCGCAGAGCAGGGGGAGTTACCATCTTTCAAGTGAGTTTGGCTCGGCTACCAGGACCCCTCCCATTTATTGACCCTGGAAGGCACTTTGCATTTGGTCAAAAGCAAGGATTATACATTTCCCTTCCGATTGAACACAGAGTCGCAGGTGTCCCCCTGGGCCCGAGCAGGTGATTGGTGAAACACGGGACACGTGACTTCTAGGAGCTGTCCAGGGATTTTGGCCGAAGCCGGATGGGCCAGCAGCCAGAGGGAGTGGGGCCGCCTGGGGGTCTGCAGCCTGAGGACCTGCAGCAGGGACAGCAGCTGTCCAGGAAGGCAGCAGGCAGGACCCACCATGAGGGTGATGATGCCAGTGGCACAGACTGTGGCCACTCCGGAGCCCTCGCTCTGTACCAGGGAGCGCGCCCCCATGTCGCCAGACCACTCCATCCTCCCAGCAGCACCCTCATTTCACCGAAGAGGGGCCCAAACCAGTACGGAGCCCACGCAGCTCCTCCGAGGAGGAGGACTGGGGCTGAGCGCAGCAGTGGCCACGGCACACCCCGAACCACGGCGCAGCTCACCGTCCGAGCTCAGAGACGGCCGACCGGCCGGGATGTGCAGTCACCTGGCACGAGCGCACTCTACCTCCATCTGGTTCTCTCCTCTCACCTCCTCTGCCTCAGCAGCAGTGCTGGGCTCTGGGCACACAGGCTCAAGAGGACACGGGCCCGCTCTGGGAGTTCTCAGTCAGTCGTTCATCTAGTCAGCAATGAGTGTTTGAGCCCCTCTTATATGTCATCCCTGTGCTGCTGTAACAAGTAACCACAGCCTAGGTGGCTGAAAGCAGGGACGCTATCGTCTCTGTTCTGGAGGCTGGAAGTCCGGGATCAAGGTGTCAGCAGGGCTGGTTTCTTTAGTGGCCCTGCTCCTTGGCTTGCAGATGGCTGTCTTCTCCCTGTCTCTTTACATGGCTGCGTGTCCCTGCATATCTCTGTCCTAATTCCTTTTTCTTATAAGGACACTGGTCAGATTGGATTAGGGCACACCATTATGACCTTGTTTTACCTTAATCACCCCTTTAAAGGCCCTGTCTCCAAATACAGTCACATCCCGAGGTGCATGGGGTTAGGACCTCAGTGTGTGAATCTGGGGGGACACAATTCAGCCCACTGTATTGGGAAGATGAATGCATCTCCAAGCATTTGTAACTTGGCAGCCTTCACCAAGCTGTGCAGGGAAAGGGTGTGGTGCTGTGAGAGTATAGACCAAGACTGACTTAAGTCTGGGGTTAGGAAGGCTTCCTGTGGCAGTGGCAGGGTACAGGGCCCTGGAGGATGAGTAGGAGCCCTTCAAGCAGAGTAGCGGCAGTGTCCCAGGCAAGGAAGGACCTGAGCAGAGCTCTGAGGCAGAAGAGATCGGCATCTTCAGGGATAACTGGGCCCAGGAAACTGGAGGGCGATGGGGGATGGGGACGTGGGCGGGCAGGGGCCACCATGTGGGGTCTGGTGAACCCCAGGAAGCTGTTCATCTCTACCCTAATGCAGAGAGGAGTTGTTGGAGAGCCTGTGGTGGGGCGTAACATCAGATTTCCATTGCCAAAGATCCCCCTTTTTTTTTTAGATTTTATTTATTTATTTGACAGGGAGAGACACAGCGAGAGAGGGAACACAAGCAGGGGGAGTGGGAGAGGGAGAAGCAGGCTTTCCGCCGAGCAGGGAGCCCGACACGGGGATCGGGAATCATGACCTGAGCTGAAGGCAGACACTTAACGACTGAGGCACCCAGGCTCCCCGCCAAAGATCCCTTGATGCAGTGTATGAAAGGTCATCTTCCTACCAACCCTAAGAAGGAGTGTTGTCACCCCCGTGTCACAGATGAGGCTCGAAGAGCCATGCCCCACCCCACTCCTCTCCCACCCCACTCCTCTCCCACCCCACGCACATGCTCTTCCCAAGTCCCATGAGAGAGGTACTGCTGATGGGGCAGGAGGGTGTACATGGAGTGGGCTGGGAGCCAAGGTGCCAGGTGATCCTGTACTCTGCTTTCCCAGACAGGAACCACAGCTCTTGGTGCCCCCCTAGGGTGTCACGGCCTTGTTCTCACCATGTCCGGAAGGATGGGCACAGGTCTACACACAGCAGAAAGGTAGCTCTTCGGTCCCTGCTGCCCAGGCATTGCTGCTGGCCCCAAGCATAGGCACAGGCGTGCACCTGGACCCCCAGTGTGGATTCTTACCCTGCAAGGCAGAGTCCTGACCTCTTTCCACGGGCCTAGCTCACAGATGCTGCAAGACTGCGGCACCATGGACCAGTCGTCAGCCCTGAATCCAGGAACTGGAACCAGCTGCTTGCTTATGTCCCTGTCGAATGGTACAGGGAGGGAGACTAAGCCTTGGAAACGAGGCCCCAAGACAAGCTTAGCATCATGGCTGGAACCGTGCCTGTCACCTGCCTGGCCGTATCCCTGGCTCCATCAGGCACCCAACAAAGCCAGCGCGACAGGAAGATTCCCTTGTCCTGGTGCCTCACCCCATCAGGAAGGCAAGGCAGCCCTGCACCAGCTGCTCTCCCGTGGGCCTGCCCTGATGGGAGCCGCTGGCAGCTCAGGCGAGCTCTGGAAACGGGAGTTAGAGCTGGGCCCCCAGCTGCCTGCATTTGTGGGCCTGATGGTCCCTCGTCCCTCCCTCAGCTGGGAGAGCTGGGCCTCCGGGACTTGCCATGGCACAAGTTTCATGCATTTTACAATGTCCGCGTATGGCCCTGCTGCCCTTGGGCTGGGCCGGGACGCTGCTGCCACCCAGCCCAGGCCCTGCTCCCATCTCCAGCTGTAGCGGCTTAATAAGCCCATGGTGCCGGAAGTGCCTCCTGTGTAAACAAGACTTGATGAAGTTTTCTGCCTTTTGCTTTTAAGAAAGAAGCGTTTCAGAATCAACTGTCCATGTTGTAGATAGTGATCCCCGGGTACAGTAGCTCAGCTAAGGGCATTTGGGGCAGCTCACTGCCTTCAGAGTCGCTGTTTGCATTTGATGAACGTGGCTGTAATGATCCATTCTTGGGGTGCTGGAAGGCTTAGGCCAGTGTACAAAGATGCCCAGATCTGCCTGCCTTGTGCTGGGACCCAGGCCTGGAAACGCAGGCCCTTCCAGGTGGGGGCTGCAAGGTTGACGCTGCCATGTCCCAGCGGACAGACACCACTCAGCTCCACGCTGATGTTGCTGGACTGCAGCACGGCCACGTGATCAGATCTTCCCATTTTTCAAGAGAAACTGAGGATCTGGGTTTTTATGTGAAATCTCCCAGTTTTCTGACGGGGCCATCATATCTGGCCTCTGTTGGGGCCAGGTCCTTGATGCGCTGCCTCTCCATCCTCCTGCAGCCCCCATCCCATTTCCCTGAAGGGTACACTGAGGCTTGGAGGAGCTAGATGACCCGCCCAGCAGACCCTGGAGTCCCCAGCAGAGTTGGGCATTTCTCATGGTCACCGTTCCGTGGCGAGGCTTCTGGAAACCCAGCAAGAAAAAGTGAAAACTCGTCTTGGTGCCAAAGGGAGGGGCCACGAGAAGTCCTGAGGTTGTGGGGATTGTCGCGTTCCCATAAATAGGCCCTCGCACAATAGGCCATTAGTTGCGTGTTCCCTCTGGGGTTTGAAGTGAAACTGGTTTTCTTTTCCTTTAAAATGTGCTCTCCCCACCCACCCACCCAGTCGCAACTGTAGACTCTGGCGCAGATTCCTGGGCAACCTCAGTAACCTGTCCTTGGGGCTTCATCAGAGTTCTTAGCTGGCTGCCTCAAGAGTGGCCCCTGCCAGGCCCAGATTGACTTTTACTGAAAGATACTGGCAGGACTGAGGCTGGTGCATGCTTGGCATTTCCTGCCCCCTCTAGGAGGTGGAAGCAGGGGACCTTCAAAGAACAAGAGCTTTGGAGTCGGCTAGACCTGAGTTGGAATCCTGGCTAGAATATTAACCTTTCAGGGCCTTGGTGTCTTCATCTATAAGATGGGTTATTTTGAGGGTTCCCCTGCCCAACCTTTCAAATACTTTCACCAGAATTAGAAGTTGGGAGAATAGTTTATTGAATACGCATATTCCCTTGGATTTCACGCTTGTTGACATGTTGTCACCTTGGTTTTCTGTGTGTGTGCTGAACCATTGGAATGTTAGCCCTGGAACACCAGTGACACTGGCGTACGTCAGCGCATGCCCCCGGGAACAAAGGCATCCTCCTATACAACCACAATACGATTCTCTCTCGAGAAACTCAAAGTCCGTCTAAGACACAGCCCACTTTCAGATCCCCCCAGTTGTCCCAATAATGTCTTTTAAAACTTCTCCCTGATGGAGGATTCTGGGGAGGCTCACACCCTGCATTTGGCTCTCACGCCTCCAGGGGTTTTGGAAGAGTCCAACTTATCTGTTTCCCACATGCGCTCTTTGGATCAGTCTGGTATTTCTTCATGACTGGGTTCAGGTGGTGCATTTTTGGACGGAACCCCACAGAGGTGCTCTCATGTCCTTCTTAGTGCATCACCTGGGATGCATGTGACATCAGTTTGCCCACCGTGGGTGATAGAATTGTGTGGCTGGTGAAGGTGGTTGTCAGCAGGGTCAAGGAAGAGATGGAGACAGCCCATGGCCCAGAGATAGCTGGTGTGAAGGGGGCTCAGGGCCGCACAGCTGCTGAGCTGTGGCCTGCGTGGAGGAAGGGCACCAGGAAGTCCCTTTGGAAGTCAAGGTTGAGGCCCTGGTCTGGCAGCAGTGAGGCAGAACTGGCTCTATGGGGCCCAATGTAGGAGTGTCCTGCCCCTTTCCCACGGCCCTGGGCAGGCTAAGCCAGGGCCTGTGCAGGGAGGAGCTGCTTCTTCCCAATGCCTGTAGAGTCCTCTGTCTTCATCTGTCTCTGTCTCTGTCTGTCTCTCTGTCTCCCTCCCTCCTTTGCTCCAGCTGTGGCCCTCTCCTGTGATTAGCATCAGCCCTGAACACAGGGAACTGGTTTCTGCCCCTCCCCAGGGGGGCACAAGTATGGCAGAGATGACCACAGAAAGTTAAGAAGCATGACAGGGGCCCTACATGCCATGGGGACAGGGAGGATGGGTGACCACTCCTTTCCAGAGTGGGCCTGGAGTTTCCACAGATACAGTGAGTCTTGAGCTGGCTTGAAGGTACAGGGGTTTTCCCAGGTAGAGAAAGGGAGGAAAGGCATTCAGGACACAGGGAACAGAGTATGCTAATGCACAGAGGCTAGAAGGAGTTTGGCATACTCGCTCCTTCTAGTGTGTGGGACGTTATTCTAAATGCAGTATATGTTACTAATTCATTTAGTTTGGTGTGTTTAAAATGGTGGTTTTGGAACAGTTTTTTTCAAAGCAGTGGAACTTTTTTCCCCAAAGTCTTACATGTCTTACACAGTTGAGCCCCTGGAGATCCTTCTTGCTATTCACCTTCAGTCCCCAGCCTGAGGCCCTGAAGCCCATGCTTGACATCTGGCCTTTGTCAGGTCAGGCTTCCTCAGTGTCAGCACTGCTGACATTTGGGGCTGGGTTGTTCCCTGTAGTGGGGGCTGCCCTGTGGAATGTAGGATGTTTAGTGGCATCCCTGGCCTCTGCTCACTGGGGGCCACTAGCACACCATGCTACCCCACCCCACCTTCCCTCTCCCGTTGTAACAACAAAAAACTTCTCTTGACATTGCCAAATGTCTCCTGCAGGGCAAAATCAGACACCCCCCCCCCCCCCCCCCCCCCAGTTAAGAACCACTGGTCTAAGTGGATGGTAGAAGCCACAGTGGGTGGTATGCAGGCAGGGACACAGTGGGAAAGCTCTCCCAGGCAGCTGGTTGGAGAGTGAGAGACGAAGGCCCCAAGCCTGGGGCAGTGAGTATGTGGAGAGCAGGGCAGGGGGCAGGGCGGACAGGCTGCGGTGACTCCACACCTGCTGGGTTCAGACTTATTCTGAACTCTGAGGAGTAGCAAGGGGCACCCCGAACAGATTCCATCTCAGCCTCCTCTGGATACCGTGTGGCCAGCAGGGTGGGCCTCAGGAAGGCCTCAGGTCACAACCCACTCAGCCCAAGCATCTGCACTGTCTCAACACAGCAGTGCTGGGCCTGCTTCCCTAAGGCCTTGTCTTCTGGCATGTCCTCTGGGCGCTGGGGTAATGGAGGCCCCTGAGATCTGGACCCAGCACTCTTGAAGGGAGGGAGAGACTTTTTCCAGCTTGACATGTGCCAGGAACACAGCACCTTTACCTGGATTCTTACAAGTTGAGTGAAACTTCTTTGAGAAATATTTCTCGTTGTTTAGCACTCTCTAAAACTTTCCAGTTTTTTACCAGTTTGTGAGTTTAGGGGAAATTCGTATTTTTCCATATGAATTTATGCTGCCTAAGTAAAATCATCAGAGTCAACCGATTATTTGCTTTAATGTTTCAGGCAGTGCTAAGGGGAACTTTTGTGATTGGCTAAGTACTGTCTCTCCAGAAAGCCTTAATATAGCAAACAACCAGGAGTCTTAAATACCTGAAAGAAAGTCTCAGAAATCAGAAGCCAGCCCCACATCCTATCACGGAACAATCTTGGCTCAGGCAATTCTGCCAGATCTCGTGTCTTAATCCCCAGTGCCCTGGGCTGCCGTGGCAGCTGGTCATGCGCCCCAAACCTTGAGACCTTGAAGGACACATGTGAGTAACAAGAACCGCCCTGTGCATTAGTTCTCCTGTGTTCCGAATTTACCACGTTAACTGAAACACTTAACACATATTCAGAGAGCCTTGGTAATTATTATTAATGAAGGGGTGTGGCTGGCCTTCCCAGCCAAATGCTGGAGCACAGAAAAGCCTGTGACCAGAGGGCCAGGCATAGCGCAGACTGATACAGGCTTGGCCTCTAGCCGGTATTCAGCCCTTGCCCTGTGCCAGACTCTGGTCCTCGATGCTTTACATAATTTACGCGATTGCGTTTTTGCAAAGCCCTTGGAGTTGGGAACTATTCATAGGTTAATCGCTTGCCCTGGGTCTTACACTTGGACAACCCTCTGACTTTGGTGGCCACAGTACGCACAGCCCTCCCAGGAGAGATTGTGCTCAGGACAGAAGGGAGCCAGCCCAGCTCACGCTTCTGCAGGTCATCCGCGCAGGCGCTGAGCGTTGTAGCTGTGAGGTCAGCGCTCACCCGGGGTTGCTGCTGCCGTGGCTGCCACTCCAGCAAACCGCGGAGCTCTCCCCGGGCTCCTTCCGGTCAGCGGGTGCACCTGGCGGGGGCAACACTGGTCACCGCACCAGTACGAGCCGTTGGAGAGCCGCCCCAAGGCTAGGTAGGGATTTGGTGGCCAGAGTCTCACTTGGGCTCCGTGGTATAGATGTCTCGATGAGGCCCTGCACGGGTCACAGAGCTGGGCACTGGAGGGGTAGCTAGGTCTGACTGCAAAGAGAACTGGGAGGCAGCAGGATGTAGGATTCCAGGGGGTGTAGAGCCAGGCCGGCCAGAGCAGGGACAGAACCGGGCACCCAGTGTGTACTCCTGGGGCTCACCTCGCTCTTGCCCTCATTCTCCCCTGGGACCCTCTCACCAGGCCACACAACCACTTGAGTCCAGCTCACTTGGTGAGCTGTAGGTGGCATTGGCTTGCTTAGGCACCTCCTGTCCCCAGGGAGCCACCCGTGGCTCACATAGGGCCCAGCCCTGGGCCAGAGGGGGCTATTGCTGCCTGCTAGTGAGTCAGGTACTTATGGCTCCTAGCTGAGGCTCCTGTGGCCCCAGGTTTGTTTAATTATGGCTCAAAGGTCATCTCCAGACAGCTCTCCTGGTAGGACTGGGCCACTTCTGGATGGAAACAACCAGAAAGACCCAGACGCCGTGTGTTAATCCTAAACCAGTTCTCACTCATTGTAAAAGTTGCATGGTCTCAGAGAGAAAGCTTAAAAATCTGGAGAAAACAATGCCACCCAGAGTCTGCTCACTCAGTGGCATCCCAGTAGACTTCTGGTTCCATCTCCATCTAGGACTTCTTCAGGTATCATTTGGTGTGGGCAGAAAGAGCCCAGGGTCAAGAGTGAGAGTTTAAGCGCCCCCTGTCATTAACGGCTGAGACACCGGAGGAGCTCCTCTGCCTCCCTGGGCTTGCGTCTCTCCCATGGAGGAGGGTGGCAGAGGGAGCGGCGTGGAGCTGCGTGTGTGAAGAAGCGGGCTCAGGGTTCCATGTAGAGGGGAGGTTCGGTCAGCGAGAGCGCTGTCGTGTGTGGTAGGGCAGAGCTCACCTGGCGCACCCCGGGTCTGCCCTTGGGGTCCTCTGTCCTAAGAAGCTCTTCGTGCTGGTGCTCAGCCTCCCGGCCGGCGCTCCCAAAGACTGTGTGGCGCTGTGCTGTGGAACTGCCCCGCAGCTATTTCCCCGTCTCCCTCCTGTTAGGTACCTACGTGTTTTCTCATTTTTCCTATTGTAGCTAACATCTGAAGTCATTTTTGAACTCTTGCCTTTCTCATGCATTGGGCTTCAAATTTGGGCCGTTCTGTCTGTGGACGCCTCCTTAGTCTCCCATAAATTAGTTTGCATGAGCAGATGAGGGGCGACTCAGGGAGACCCCATCCCAGTGCCTGGCAGGAGTGGGGGCAAGTATATATAAGCCGAATAGGGGCATGACAGAAGTTGGCCAAGACATGCGAGTTCCTTCAGTGTTTGTGATTCAGGATCAGCTAGAATTTTTAGATGTAGGCATGGAAAACACTTCTATATGTTCTGTATTTTGCTTATAACAATGTCATTTAATTGACTTCACCACAAGTCTGAAGGGAGATCCTATTATAAAATTAACAGTTACTGAAATTTTCATTTTACCAGTGAGGCAACAGAAGCACAGAGAGGTACAGGAACATGCCCAAAGTCACACAGCCATGGAGCCCCAGCACTGGGATTGGAATCCAGGCCATCTGGCTCCAGGGTCCTCGCTCTTCTCCCTCTGCTCCCCACCTCCAACAATTCACCCTCTCATCTACCCTCTCCACCTGGCCTGATTTCAGGGCCCAAGGTGAATTCCAGAAGTTCCAGTTTTGGCTTGACCCCCTCTGGGACAGCTAAAGGAATGCCCTGGATCTCAGTTTTCTTATATAAAAATGGGGAGTGTTCCCTACCTTTAGGGTTGTGATGGGTAAGTGAGAAAATGTATATAACGTGCCTGGATCCTGTTAAAGGTCAATAAATCTGAGTTTCCTTTCCTCTGCACATGGGCAGAGGGACAGACAGTCACTTGGGGTGTCAAGCATAGGATACCATCTTTAGTATTTGTGTTTAGTGAACTTTAGTATTTGTGTTTCTCAGGAGATTGGTAAATGTACTAACTCTTCAGATGACCTCTTCTGGCATCTGGCTGTTGGGTAAGCACTCACTTCTGTGGCTTCTGTCACCCCTGCTTACCGTGATCGGCAGAGTCCAGGCTCCTGGAGTAGAGTCCAGGCTCGTTAGCATGGCATTTGCCTTCTTCCCACCCTGTCTCCCGCCAGCCTTCTCCTCCACTCCTGCCCTGTCTTGGCCATAGGCTGCCCTTCAGCCCTTCATTGGACCGCAGTGGCTGTCCCTCATTCTGCTATTTGCACAGGGTCCCCTGGGCTCAGCTTAGATGCCACCTCCTGTCTGCCATCCCCACCTTCCTCCTGCAATACCACGGTCACCTCTCCCCACAGACAACTCTGGATCCCAGCTGCATCCACCTCTGGCACACTGCTGTCCAGGGAGCAAGTCAAGGGGGAGGTCTTTGTCTTTGCTGTCTTTGTCCATGGGCCGTGTGTGCTGATTGCTCATTGTTGAATGAATGGGCGAGTGAACATGCTGGTGATGCTCCAGGCAGTCACCTGGGTGGGATTGCGAAATGGACTAGTTGAAGTCTCCGTTGCAGGTGACTGAACTTTAACTCGTTGACCCATGTGCCTAAAAAAGTCCAGCGGTAGTGCTGTGTTCCAGGCGTGGCTTAGCTCCTCGGGCTCAGCCCTCCCCTCCCCCAGGTGACTGCCCCCTGGTAGGCTCTCCCATGAGTGGTCTTCCCAGCTGCAAGTCAAGTGGGGAGAGAGAGAGAGAGATTCTCTTCCTGGTAGTCCCACCAAAGTAGAGCCCCACGGCCATCCCCAAACCAGCACCCTGGCTGAAGACGTGCACATGACCACTGACCAGTCTGCGTCATGGCCCCTCCTAGCCCCAGGGGTGGACCCTGCTTCCCCAAGGAAGACCAGGGGCTGTTGCAAGAAGCAGCAGAAACAACAAGTGTTCGCTGCGAGCAGGTATGCCCAGTGATGGTGCCAGGCTGTCCTCACACTGGAGTGGCCTTCCCTTCACCCCTGACCTCTGCTCAGCCTCAGGAGAGTGGGAGGTGCCCTCTGCAGGGCCCCTTTAGCATCCTGGTAAAGGTACTAACTCTTTCCCTGGGCCCCTGGACTGCTGTGGCCTCTTGCCAATCTCCCTGGGCACCTCCCCCGGGCTGAGGGCCCCAACTGAGTCTCCCTGTGTCCCAGCACCCCATGCAGGAAGCTCCGACTAAGCTCTGTTTTGTCAGGTCCATGCATGTTGGGCTTTGAAAGAACCATGTCCCCTCAGCTGTTGCAAACCTTCCCTCTCCCCAGTCACAATGACTGGCCCGATTGCAAGGATAATGTCATTTATTCTCATCAGCCCTGGCACACTGACTTGTGAGGTGGAAAAGCCGTGAGGATATCACAGTCTGCCAATTTGCCTAACGAGGTCTCAGAAGTCTTCAGCAGACTGGGCAATATTTGTGACTCTTAAGAAACAGGACAGAATTTCCCATTAGAACCCGTGGAGGGTATAGGTGATTGTTCTGGCCCTAGACCACCCTACTGGCCTCCTCCTGTCCCAGCAGAGACACACCCTCCCACACACAGGGTCTGTTTCCAAATGTTTTAGGTGGTTTGAAACAAAATCATGGACTGTTTTTGTAAAACCTAAAAGTAATCGTGCTATTCATTCAGGGAAATTCTCATTTAAAGAAAAGTAAAAAGAAGGGTAACAGGTCTCCCATAGTCCCATCATTAATATTTTCACTTGATTTCCTCTGCCTTTTCTCTGCAAAGACTGCTTTTTATGTAGCTGAGATGATACGGTGTCTACAGTTTTGTATTCCAATTATTTTCAATCAATACTATTATGCAAGCTTTACTCCCTCTTGTTATGTTTTACTCTGTAGTCTTCAGGGGTTGAGCAGGGCATTGACCAAGAGCCTGGGTCCTGGCCTCAGACCAGAGCTTGGCCCACAATCCAGCACCTTCACTTACCACGTCTGTAACCTTGGGGAAGTGACTGGGCCTCTCCGAGCCTTGGTCCCCTCCTCCGTAGAATGGGGAAAACGGGTGTGCCAGACGTGGGATGCTCCACGATGTAAGTGCACATTTTAAACTGTGCAAGCATGTATTATGCTCAGCACAGGGCCCGGCACACTTTGATACACAGTAAACCTCGCTGCTATCACTATTACGGTGCCTGTCATCTCAGTGATGGTGTGACAGCAGGCCCCACCCCCACCCTGGAGCAGGACATCTGTTGCACGTTCGTTTGGGTGTTCACAACTGCTTGACCATAAACAACACTGCTGGCAACATCTTGGTGTGTACATCTCTTTAAATACAGGATGCTTGGGCGCCTGGGTGGCTCAGTTGGTTAAGCGACTGCCTTCGGCCCAGGTCATGATCCTGGAGTCCCGGGATCGAGTCCCACATCGGGCTCCCTGCTCTGGCGGGGAGCCTGCTTCTCCCTCTGACCCTCGCCCCTCTCATGTGCTCTCTCTCTAATAAATAAATAAAATCTTTAAAAATACATAAAATAAATACAGGATGCTTTTCTTAAGATGGATTCTCAGAAGTTGTTCTGATTTTTAAAGAGAAAATGCTATCTGTAAACATTTAAAATGTTCTTGAAAGTTCCTGACAGTGATTTCCAAAAGTGGCCTGTCATTTTATATTCCTGTCAGCCCTGTGTGAGGGCATCTATCTGTTCTTCACCACCACACCAGCGTAGGCTGCCCCCAGGTCATTTATCCTTGCTATTTTTGACACGTGGAAAATGGCATCTCATGGTAACTATTTTGCCGTATCTAGGTTTCTTTAAAGAGATCTAGAAAAGAAGGTAAGGGAGAAGCGGGTGCGGTTCACAGCTCAGCATGCTTCCAAAGATCTGCCAGAATTCTCTACTTTGGCCTCCTACCCTGGGGTCTGAGTACCTCTTAGATTCTGACCTTCAGATCCCCAGTGTAAACTCTGTCTCTACAAGGCCCTGTGCAGGTGTCTACACAGACAGACGGCCCTTATTCCACCGTGGCACCCACATCTCTGGTCCAGGCAGCCAACCCCTTCCTTTGGTGCCAGGTGCTGAGTTCTGAACCCAGAGCTCCTGCTCTGTCCTCAATTGCTCAGTCCCCAGGCAGGCCAGCTGCATCATGGGTAGGCAGCTTCATCACCCCTCTGGCCAGGGCCGTGGAGAAGGTCTGTCTGAGACATTGCAGGAGGGAGCCAAGGACTTGGGGCAGGGGTCTTCTGAGTCCTTAAAGGATGAATCGCCCTTTGCTAGACTCAAGGATCACCTGTGAATCCCCTGAGGGCAGGGTCCGTGTTAGGTCTATGCATTTGTACATCCCCGGAGCCCTGCACTGCCTGAGAAAAGCAGGCAGGCTGGCACACCTGGCCAGTTGGGAGGCACAGAGGGAGGCAAGGGGGCTTGGTGTGAGGCGGGGGGGGGGGGGGGGCGGCGGGGCTGCCCGGGGCTCACTGCCAGGCACCAGACAGCCACTGAAGGGGTTGGGCAGAGGAGGCCAGGGTCTCAGGTGTGTTTGAGGATGATGATGGTGCTGGTGCTCCAAGGGGGCTGGCAGACTGTCGGTGGGAGCCCCTGAGAGTTCATAGCAAGCATGGCAAAGCAGGCACAGGGCAAGGGGTTCAGGCACCCCCTGTGTCCCAAGCTCCATCCAGGCCAGCTGCTGGTCCAGCTGATAGCTGACTCCCCCATGGAGTGGACTGTCCCCAGCTCTCCCCACTTCAGCCCCACAGGGCGGTCCAAAGCCAACTTTGTCAGGGGCAGCTATGGACAGCCCCGAGTGACCCCGACGGGAGGGTGAGCTCTGCCCTAGTCTCGGGCATTCACTGGGTTGTGCTCCACACAGCAGGCCGGCCGGCCAGGGAGACTCTGGAAAGCGCTTAGCTGGGAGAAAAGAGAGTTGAGGAGAGGTGAGGGGTGAGAGCAGAGGCTTCAGAAACTCCCTATAAAAATGAAAACAAGCCATCCGTCTTCCTCACTGGCGTCTTACCCCGACAGTGGCCTTTATGGATCTTGCCCCATGTCTGTGGGGAAGGCGGCTCTGAAACCTAACCCTGCGGCAAACTAGCTGCTGCCAGCCCCCTGCTTTCTAAGAGGGACCGCCCCTGACAAGGGCCAGCGTCTCCTAGAAGCCATCCTGATGGAGGAGGACCATTCACCAAGAGCAGAGAGCACTTCGGGGGTGTCTTTTTTTTTCCCCAAACGAATGACCAACCTCCTCCCCCTTTGGCCATTGAAGCATTTCAAAGCAATTGTAAAAATTATATGAACCCCATCGAAGAACTGTTACAACAATGTTTATACCCAGTGTTTGAAACAAAGACAATGATATTATAAATAATTGTAGATGATGAAGATAGGCAAGGAAAAATAACATCATTAAAAGAATTTTACAAGACGGACCGTTCACAAAGATAGATGGAGTAACACAATACGTTAAAAATATCTGCAATTAACATAAACACGGCGCAGTGGACAGAAACCATCTGCCAGCCAGCCTCCCCCTGGGCATGGTCCCCTGTCCTCCGCACGGAATGCTACCAGGGGCTTCTCACTGTGGCCATAGTAAGAATGGGGTCTCCAGGAAGAGGTCCTCTGGCATATGTGCCCCAGCAGCACGCAGAGACTGACCCATTTTAGAAGGACGTTCACAAACAGAAGGGAAACTGAGGACTGAGGAAGTCTCTTGGGGTCCTAGAGCTTCCTCCAGGAGCCCTGCCCTGACCCCAGGTGAGGTTGAGCCTCATCAGCTGTCCCCGTGGCACCCAGTGCTGCTTAGCTTTGACGCTGCCTTGTTTCCCCAGGATGAGAATAGGTCCCATGGCTACTGGCGCTCCTCAGGCCGGGTGTGTAGGGAGCCGGCGGGGGGAGGCGGGATGGCTCTTGTAGTAGCCGGTGCCAGAGGCTCGGCTTGACTCAATCACAGTCGCTTCATGCCATGCGCATGTGCCCAGCCAGCTCTGGGGACAGCGGTCTGAGACTGGCTTCGCTCTCCCCACTGGGCACATGAAGAAGCTGAGGTCCGAGGAGCACAGCTCGTGACCTCACAGCTCACATCCCTACACCTTTTCTCCTTTTCATCAGTATTCGATTTTCTTAAAAAAAGAAAAAAAAATTTCTTTGTAACCCTGAAAAACTTGGGCCATACAGAATAAAATGGACAGCCCTGAAACCAGCAAGATCAAACAGATGTGAACGTCTGTCACATGCTTCAAATCTCTCACAGTCCCCCTCTCTTATTTTAAGAAATAGAATATTACCAATAAAGTGAAAGCCCCCCCCCACCCCCCTCAGCTGGGGATCTCGTGCCCATGTGCGTCTTTGTGCTCTGCCTCCATGCAACTGCATCCAAACAGTGTCAATGGTTTCTGTGTGTTTTCAGTTCTTACCTGCGTGGTCTCGCACTGAACCAAGTGTTGACTGACCAGCTGCTGTTCTAGTCTGCAGTTCTCGGTGACTTGTCTGACTGCTGTATGTTACCCATAGTCTGAATGCACCATGGTGGGTGCACCTGTCACCTGTCTAGGACAGGTGGGCCGTTTCCACCCTTCCCCTCTGCTGAGCAGCATCAGAGCATTTCTGTAGGAAGGCACAGGGAAGTGTGGTTGTGTGGTCCTAGAATGTATACAGCTGCAGGTGGCATGAGGCCCGCCAGCCTCCTCTCTGCCCTCACCCCACCAGCCCCTGCCTTTCCCCGCTCGACATTTCTTGCCAGTGAAGGAGGCAGTCATTGGGTTTTCGGAGCAGCTTTCTCCCCAGACGGTTGGGTTCAGCCTGGTTTCTCAGAAGCCCAACGTCGGCCCTAAATATCAGGCCTTTGTGGGAATCCCTCCAGCCTCCCCAGGAGAGCAGAACTGGGGCTTCTCATCAGCTCTTGGAGGTGAAGGGAAACCTGTGTGTGCAGTTGGAAATCGGTCTCCCGGTTTGCTCCGTCTGATTTCTGCCAAAGGCCATTTCCCATCTGTAACCTTCCTGGTGGCCGCTTCATAGATCTGGAACCTGTCGCATTACGTAAAGGAGGAGAAGTGTGTGCAAATGAGGTGAGCTGGGATCTGGAAGCACCTGTCCGAGCCAGGCATGTAGCTGGCCCCCCTCCACCTGAGTGCTCATCCTCTTTGTTGTTAGAAAGGGCATTGATGTTTGCTGCAGACTGGCCACAGGCAGGGGGCGATTTCTCTGAGGCAAAAGTTGGTTTGGGCAAGGCGAGGCTGTGACATGAGGCCTGAGCAGTGTCAGGCTTGGCCTCTAGTAGCCCGTCCAGGACAAGTGGGGACCTTGGGGAACCACGTGCATTGCACCTCCAGGCTCTAGAGTCCGAGGCTTGCTCATTCAGTGTTGTTCACCTCTTCTGTGCTACACCTTTGGCTCAGGCTGGGGACTCAATGGCAAGAGAAATCGCTTTGTCCCCGCCTTTCTAGAGCTCAAAGGGGTAGTCAGATGGCCCTGAGGTAGCACGTGCTTCCGGACAGATGGGCACCACAGAGGAAGAGAGCAGGTCTGATAGGAAAAGGGTAGTTTCGTGGGGTTTGATAAAACCCAGAGGACTTTAGATGAAGCAGCATTATAGCAAGGGGGTCTGTGCAAAAGCCCTGAGGTAAGTAAGGCAATGAACAGCCGGGTGAGGAGGCCCAGTTGGCTGGGCCCAGGAGCAGGAGTGAGCCGTGGGAGATTCAGTGAGAGTGGATGGCACGTTAACTCATGCCAGGGCCTGGTGTGGACTCTGTCCATAGCGTCAGGACAGGAGAAACCACTAGAGACAGGCCTGAGCATTTGCCTCTGTGGGGCCACTTCCTAGGGGTCCTAACAGGCATGTCCCCAGATTGTTATGAAGAATAAAGCCCCTGGCAGTCTTTGGCCTCCTGGTAAGCCCTCTGGGTTGCCACGGGAAAGAAATCTAAGACCTCAAAGCAGAAAGCTCCCTTCAAACTCCTGGACCTTGAGGTGCCTCTCCTGGGGAAATAGGGTGCCAGCTGGAGACTGGACCTGAGGCCTTGTGCCTGCCGGAGGTAGACACTGTAGCTGAGAGCCAAAACACATGGCTGAGGAGGAGGCAGCGTACTCAGAGCTGAGATGCTGGCAGCCTTGACCAGGCTGCGGGATGCAGGACCCTGCAGACTGAGCTGGCTCCGAGAGAGACAGCACTGCCCGCCCTCCGCTCCCATGCCCCATCCCCACCTGAGAGAACGTGGAGCAGCAGAACATTGTGCGGGCTGTGTGTGTGTGTGCAGATGTATCTGAGTCTGTGTGTCCACGGGTGTGAGCGTGTGTCTGTGTTGGTAAGCATGAGTCTGTACCAGTGAGCGTGAGTCTGTGCCCATGAGAGAGTGTGTGTGTGTGTGTGTGTGTGTGTTGTTTTTTTCACAGAAGGGAGGTGAGTGAGAGGCCAGCTTCCTGACAGGGCAGTTATAAAACATTCATAAAACTTTTATTGGACTTGCCACCCTTCCAGATAAATATTTTTCGATTTTATGGGCTTGTTTTAGGGCCCTGAGCTTAATCACGGCTTTGTAGCGGCCTTTAAAAAAAATTAAATATTGTTTTGGCAAAAGGAGCCCCCTTTCCCCCACCCCTGCCAAAGGCAGCCTGCACTCTGAGCTCATAAATTCCTGCCACTCTCAACTCTTGCCCTTTCTCCCTCTGTGTCCTCACAGCCATACTAGGATGAATCTGAAAAAAAAGAGCAAAGAGGGAGGGAGAAAGAGAAGAAAAAAATAACTCTTCCCCCCCTTCCTGCTGCCCCACACCCCTCCCCAGCCTCGTGTTGGAGGGGCATGGGCCCAGTTCACAGCCGCCGGCAGAGGGTGCAGATGGGCACCGCCTGCTTCCTCCCTCAGAGGGGCAGCTGCCGTGGCTGGTGAGTGTGAGCTGTGCCCAGCTCCCGGTCCCCACCTCCTCACAGCCCCCTCCTCCAGCCACACCAGCCTCCTCCCTGCCCCATGAGGTCCTGAGTGAAACCCCCACAGACTCCCCCATCAAATGTTTGCTGCCGGCTCCTTCTGGTCCTTGGGGCCTCAGACCAGCCTCCTCAAGCACCCATCCAAAATAGCACCCCCACCCTGGGCCCAGTGCCGTCCCTCTTTGCTTTGTTGCACTTCCTTCACAGCACTGTCTAAAATGTTCCCCTTCATTTATGTGGTGGTTACATAAGTCTGTCCCCCTTGCAAACATAACCTATACACTGCTGTGTCCCCCACAGTAAGTACTCAAAAGAGATTTGTGCCCTGCGCTGAATGAATGGTATGTGGTAGACGCCAGAGTGGTAGTGTTTGAGGTGTAAGAATAAAAATGATGAATATCGTTTAGACCTCGCTTTGTGCTGGACACTGTTCCAAGTGCTTTATATTCTATTAACTCACCTGCCTTACAGCCACCCTGTAATATAAGTTCTAGTACTGTCCCCACTTTTCAGATGAGGACACTGAGGCATAGAGAGAGTCCAGTGTCCTGCATGAAGCCACACAGCTGACCTGAGCCCGCACGGGGCTTTGGGTCCTGGCAGTCTGAGTGTATAACCTGAGCTCTGGCCGTCACACACAATTGCTGGGGGAGAACAAGAATGAGAGCCAGCAAATGTCCTTCACGCCAGCGCAGCCTGTACTGAGCCCTGTCCCGCCGGCGTCAGCCAGCACTTGGGCTAGAAGTGCTGCGGCTGCAGGTCAGGGGTGGGGGCGCTCAGAGGCTTATCCTGCCGGATCGTCAATTCGGGGCCTACGGGGGACAGCAGGTCACAGAAATGAGGGAAGCCAGTCTCAGGTGAAAGAAGCAGTGCTTGGCAGTGATACAAAGTAGCTGGTGGGCCCACAGTGCAGGCAGGCCTGCCGCGCCCCACTGCTGCAGGGTGGGAATGTGAGGACAGGTCCTCTGGCTTTGCAAGACAAACTAGAAATTCAGAATTGCATGTCAAATGTCCCGAGTTCGAAGGTGAGTGAGTCATTCGACTATTTCAGAAATCCTCTGGAGGCTGGTTTCTGCTCTCAGGCTGGCATTTTTCTTTTTGGTCTCTAATGAGAGTGTGAGCCCCAGGAAGGAGGGCCTAGGTGCCTCTGTCTGCGGGCACAGAGAGAAGCAGTAGCCGGGCTAGCTCGAGGGGAAGCCTTCTCGGAGGAGGTGGCACTGAGCTCAGCCTTGAAGGAGGGTGGGAGTGATGGTCTGGGGGAAGGAAGTTCCAGGCAGAAAGAGCCATGGCTATGCTCAGGAGAGAGGGCACTCTTGTTGCCCAAAGCACATGGGCTGTTGGGGGCATACTGGACAGGGCATGGGATGTCTTGATACCTGAAGAGGTCAGGGATCCCCCTGATGGATGGTGGGTCCATGAAGAGTCTTTGGCAGGAGTCTGATGAAGCCTCGCACACACACGCACACACACACGCACACACATACACACACATGCGCATACCAGTGGCTCGCTGGGAAAGAGTAGAGGGTGTAGGACCTGAGGCAGCTGGAGGCCCCCTGTGCATGCAGCTGATGCCGGAGAGGGGATGTGTCCAAGGTTAAGAACTCATTAAGGGGCAGTGTCTGGAGAACAGAGCTTCCACTTCTTCCCTCGGCTGCCATTTCCCCAGCATCTGCTGGACTGAGTGCACCAGGGATTTTCTTACCCCTCCCCACAGTCTGGTGAGGAAGGCAGTGTTACCCCATTTCACAGAGGAAACAGTTAAGGGTCAGAATAGTGCAGGGCACACAGTAGCATCAACGCCAAGACAGGGTCCCAGGCCTTCCAACACCCCCATGCTGCCCCCGCACTCCCTGGCAGCCCATCTGGGGTCTTGTTTGAATGAGTTCAGATCTCCCTACTGTTGTGACTTCCGCAAACCCCATAGTGCTCAAAGATCTGAGAAAGGGCACTGGGTGGCAAAGGCACAGCTTCCAGTGTCTCTGCCCCAGCCCAGCTCCCTCCTCTGGCATCTCCCTGGGCCACCCCAAGGCGTGGTAGGCAGTCTGGATTCCTCCAGGCTTTCCAGACAGCGCCTAGGGTTCACCATCCAAGGGCTGCTGTAGCTCAGACCTGAGAAAAGACCTAGTTCTAGAGCTGATGAGGCCTGGCTGAGTCTGCAGCAGGAGGCACTGGTTGCAGGGTGGGGGGCCCATGCCCTATCTGAAAGGGCAGCCCATGCTCGCCTCCAGCCACTTGTTGCCCTGGGAATGTAGGCCCACATTTTAAAATATTGGCAACCGATCCACAATTTTTAAAGGACCTTTAGGGGCCACATTGGACCCACAGAAAGCCAGAAGTGACTTCAGCTGTAGAAGTGTGTCGGACATCCTCAACACACAGCTCAGTGCGCCCTGCCATGCGCCAGTCCCCCAGGATTGCCCGTGCCCACACACACGCTGCCTGTTTCACGTGCACTGCCTCAGTAGCTTTGAGTCCCTTTCTGCCAAAGTCACTGGCCAACCTTGGAAGTCAGGAGAGTCTCATGCCAGGTCACAGCCAAGCTCTGAGGCTGGCGCCCAGTGCTCCCGACCCCCGAGGCCGCGGCTGGAGAGAGGGACAGCTGACAAGGAGGCTGAGGCCTGGGGCAATGGCCCCGACAGGCATGTTGGTCCAAGGAAGGAACGCCCAGGCAGAGGTACCCCTAGCGTGTGGCGCAGGTCCTCCCTGGGGTGTGCAAGAGGATTCAAGATGGCATGCAAATAAGTCGACAAAGAGGGTTGCTTGTCATGTGTCTGCTTTCACCTGCATTGTGTGGGGACAAGGGATACTGAGTTTCCACTTGTGGTAGCCTATAACATTTTCTGACTGAACTAATGAATTGATTTAAAGACATATTCATTAAGTTAAAAAGGTGGTGGCAAAAGTAGTGACGTGGAAAAGAGATTTGGGAAACCCCAGGTGGGTTATCCAGGAGTTTTGATGGTGACAAGGGACTCAGGTGGCCCTTACAGGGCAGGTGAAATTTAGAGCAGGGAGAGAAGCAGTGTGGATGAGCCAGAAAGCAGGGTGCTCTGTCCCTTCTGCACACATCCCCACAAATGAATGAGCCAACAGGCACGCCCACCAGTGCCCTGCAGCCCCCAGCCCACTTCTCTTCCCCCAGCCATGTAGGCAGCTGCGTGTGGGACCTGGTGACCACTGAGACTGGCAGGAGGGGCTGTGTGATGGCACGTGGCACCATGATTTCAGAGGGCAGCAGGCTCTGTGGGGGCTGTGGGCAGAGGCCAGGCTGTGGGTGCTCTTTCTGCAGCCAGCCGTGCCTCCCTGACAGCAGAGAGGAACAGGCCCAGCCCAGAGCGTCGTACACTGCCATCTCCAGGAGGACACGGCCCCGGGGGCCACGGGTGGCCCAGCGCCTCTGCCAGGCACCCTTTCTCTTTCCATGATGCTGGACCTTGCCCTGGGGCCGTGAGAACAGTGGGTGGTTTGGTTCAGATCAGTTCCACTAGGAAAGAGGCAACAACTCTGACCCTTCCTCCGCACGCATGCTTGAGTTTTCCTTGGATAAAAATGCCCCTATATCCTGGCAGTTCTCACTGTTGTAGCTAGTCTTGAAGAAAAGGAAGTAAAAATCCTCTTCAGAGTGACTGAAAGGAAGGTGCTGTGTGGCCAGATATGTGACCGTGTCTCTCCCAGCTGAGGAAACCAGATGCCAGGCTGGCATTTGAGACGGTCACTGGTTTCTCCTTGATTGATCTCCAGGGTGGGAGCGGAGGGCAGTTCTGAATCACTTCTGCTTGGTCCAGGCCATGGTCCAGGCCAGACGGGGCCCTGCCTGCACCATCGAAACCCTCTCTGTGGGCTGAGTGGGGTGGAGAGGAAAGCCCTTGCTCAGTGCTACCTTTCCACCACCTGCATGGTGAGGACCACGGTCCTCATTCCTCAGACATGGCCATGAAGGCTCTGAGAGTCATGAAGCTGGCCTTAGGCCACCCACCACCACCTGCCTGGCCAGGGGCTCTGGCAGTCCTGCTTGCAAGACTCATCCACACAGCACAGAGGACTCCCTGGAAGAAGTGGTCTCAGCTGGCCTTTTCCAGCTACGGGGTTCAGAGAGGCACTGAGCTAACTATCTGGACCTGAGGAAGTTCAGGGGCAGAGACCTGGGGCTCAAGTAAGGTGTGTGGGTCAGGTGACTGGGAGGTAAGAGGAAATATGGTAGATCTGGGAGGCAGGAGCCTCTGGATCAACCCAGACCAAGAGGACAGAGTCCCACCCGACTATTTCCCCAGGACCTGGGCTCCCCTAAAACTGCACAAAAGTAATTTGAGCGGACACTCCCACATTCTCCCCTCCCTATTCCGCTCAGCACTAGAAATTGCTAGCACAGGGTCACTCAGGGGCAATAAGCAAAGCCCTGGTCCTTTGTCTTGGACAGAATTCCTCTATGTGCCCCCCCCTCCACTCCTCTAGAGCCCCCTCAAAGCCTCAGTGGGACCCAGCACTCCCAGCCTCTGCACCACATCCGTCAGTCTGACCCACTGGTCAGCGCCTTGGGTGGCTTCCTGCCAGGTCTGGAAGCCTACCGCTTTCCCAGCTCCTGCTGCCTGTGCTTGGGCCTGGCCGCCCTCAGGGGCTTAGCCACAGTCCACCCACCCACATGTGGGGTGGTTGTTATACTCCCTGGAGTTGGGGGGTAAGCTCACAGTGACCTTCGATGGTGACAGCCAGAGGGGTCATTGTCCCTGAGAAGGGATCTGGGAGAGGATGTTGTTGACCCCTTGTTTCCACAAGCTCTCTCCCCTGACTTGCTACGTTGTGTTTATTCACTCTGTCATTCATTCATTCAGAATCCACTGAGGCCCGCGTCGACCCCCATGGCTTCCTCATGTACCTCCTTCAGGTCAGCTTAAAATGCCACCCAGAGGCCCCCTCCTCAGCTGTGTCAGTCAGTACCTCACAGTCCTCGCACTCAAGGCACCCTGCTCTTTCTTTCCAGGCATGTGAGAGGTGCGCTGTTGCCAGATGGTGAGAACACACATTCTCAAGCCCAAGCTGGTCAGGAGTCCATCTCCACCACTTACTTAGCTGTGTGTTCTTGGGCAGATGACTTCACCTCTCTGGGCCACAGTTTCCTCATTTCTAAGTTGGGAGAAATGATAGGACGTCCCCATAGGGTTGCTCTGGGTAAAGGGCCTAATGCAAGAGCACGTTTAGATGAGAACATATACCTAGCAAAGCCACAGCACTTGTTAACTTCTGATGTTATGTATGGTCTGTTCACCTGGGAATTACAGGGTGTAAGCCCCGTGAGGATAGGGGCCGAATCAACATGCTCGGGTAAAGGTTGAGTAAATGCATGTGCCAGACCCTGCTTGGGCCTGAGACTGGGTGATGAGTGCCTTACAGCCCCACCTCTCAAAGAACTCACAGCCCAGGGGGAGAGCTCTGCAAAGGCAAGCAGGCAAACGCAGAAGGCGTCCAGAGGAGCAGCCCTCACGGCTTAGCTGGAGAAGACAACAGGGTGGTACAGGGCGCATTGGGTGGGCACCAGCAGTGTGTCTGAAGCTAGGGACTATAGTCTTCCCTGGGACCCTGGGGGCTGGCAGGCCGGGCCCAAGAGGTGAGAGGCGCCAGCAGGAACATCCGCCACGGGCTCACTTTTTTCCAGTAAGGGACCAGCCTGGCCTGTGCCTCCCTGTGCAGTCTGTCACGACCCAGCCGTCTTCTCACTGACCGTGAGTTTTCACGTGGTGTGGCTAGCATGTCTGGCAGAGGGAGGCCAGCCCTGCCCTCTCTAGGTGCTCATGCCCTTTAGGCAGGTGCTCTCTGAAACCCAGTCTAGAAGACAAAGTAGAAAAGGGCGAGGGCAGGGGCGGGGGCGGGGAGGTGGGAGAGGGGGGCTATCTGTTCTGCTTTCTGATCCCCCAGGCTGACAATCTTCAGGACCTCCCCAGTCCACCTGACACCCCCCCCCCCTTTCTCTGTATTGTGGGATCACAACCCTCAGGAGCCTGGGAGCCTATCATGCCCAGCAGGACCCATCCCAGGGCAGGTGGCACTAAGAAGACAATCAGCTTGAGCTGCCATTTAAAGGACAAATCAGCTGGGCAGAGGGACCGGGGAAGGCATTCCAGGTGGGGGGCCAGCGGGAGCTGGGGGCTAAGGCCATTCGCCGTGTCTGTTGACTGAGTCAGAGTCATGGGAAGAGGGACAGGAGAGATGGGCCATTGGGGAGGAGCTACATACTGGGGTCATTTATAACTGGGTCTGCAGGGGAAACACAGGGGCTTGGGTGGCAGGGGGGCTTAGTACCCCCTGATGATTGATACTTGCCCAACAGGGACATGAAGGGCATCAAAACCCCCATGCAGCCACCACCATCTGCTCCTATCTCCCCAGCCATCTGGGACACAAATACTCTGTTCAGCCCCAGTTGCCAGATGATGGACCAGCCCAGAGAGCTCACGTGGCCATCCTGAGCCACACAGTGGTCAGTGGCAAAGCCGTCCCTCTGGGGAGGGCCCACCCCAGGCACTTGGGAACCCACCCCACCCTCCAGGAAGGGGTTGGCTGCCTGCTCACAGGAGGCCCCAGCTTATAAACATGGTCCAGTTAAAGGAACATTGGGAGGGCTTTTGGTTTTCATTCGACACAGTGATTTCACGGACCCGCCCTGACAGGGAGTGTGCTATGGTTGACCTCAGGAGAGGGGAGTGTTGGATTAACTCCAAAAGCCCTATCTCCCGCTGACTAACATGGTCTGAGCCGAGCCTTGGGCCTGGTGCTTGTCTGGGCTAAGTCCCTCCTCAGAATCTGGAGCCCGGTTGATCTGAGCTGGGGTGGCTGTGAGCTGGTAGAGCAAGCAGGGACATGGCACAGGGTGCCTGCAGTATGAGCCGCTGACCTGGGCCATAATGACAGCCGCCAGTGTTTGGGGAGGGCTCGCCATGTGCCGGGCAGGTATGGGGTCAGGACTTCACACGGAGCCTCTCACTGCTGTGACGAGCTCCGCCAGCACCCTGAATCCAGAGTCCCATGAGGACTCAGAGCCACCACTGTTTGCCTTGGTTAGCAGGGCCACCAGACAGGAGAGAAAGCCAGGCATTTCTGGAGCTCCTCCTACGTGCCATAACCCTCGTCTTGCATTAATCCGCCTATCGACCGTGTGCAATAGGGATTGTGCCCGTTTTACAGATGGGAGAATAGGCGAACTGCCTACCCTGAGAGTAAGCACATAGTGTGCTCGTGATCAGGCTTCAGCCCATGCGGATCCGATCCCACCCTCTTTTCCACGATACTGGCCTACTGCTCAAACAGCCAAAGCTGGGAGTCAGGTGGGTAGGATGGCTCCATGTGTGGGCACAAGCAAGGTGCTGAACACCTGAATTTTAGTCCTAGAGGCAGAGAAGCCAGGCACAAGGTGTACTGCCTCCCCAGATGACCCTCAAAAGTGCCTCGAACCTTGAGATGCTAGGCCATATGCCCGCTGCACTGCAACCTTGCCCAGCTCTGCGCCCCGACCAGCATGGCTGTGGGGCTTTGTGCAGAGCCGGGCAACGTAATGGAGGCCCCCTCACTCTCTGAGCGCCTGGGCCATTCTGTTCAACTTACACTCCCCCAGCCACACTGGTGACCACACCTGTGCCCACCTGACTAGTTGTTGGAGGGTGACAGCATGCTCCAGGCCCGCTCTCTGCAGGGCTCTGAGTGCCCCTGGCTGGTGTGGGGGCGCTGTGATCCAAGAAGGGGGTGGTGAGTCCAGCCTCTCTCCCCAGGGCTCTGCCAGTGTTCACCGTCTTCTGGTCCTCTGGGTTTCTCTTGGCCTGTCAGGTCTTTAGAGGACAGGGCCTTCCTCGGAGCCAACCTCGGGCCACCTCCGCCCCTGCCGTCACACCCACGTGGGAGCACGCGTGTGGCAGACGTGCATCCTACACCCAGAGCAGTGTGTCGTAACTCACTCCTCAGCACCAGTAGCACAGGCATCTGATGTTGAAGGCCCCACAGACTTTATCTGAAAAAAACAAAGCGGAAGAAGGCATCATTTCCAGGGCTGGGGGGGCAGGGTGCATCTGCAGGGCCCCTTCCCATGCCCGGCTCTCTCTGGGGGTCCGAGCCACATCTGCTCACTGCCTCTCTGAGGGGCTGTTCCCCGCTCCCTGCTAAAGCAGGGGGTTGTTTGGCCCATTTCACAGACACAGAAACTGAGATTTATGGGGCCATCTCCCAAGTACCCTGCAGAGCCCAGAGCTCCTGACGCAGTCACCTTCCATGGCTGGCTGTGGTATAGGGCCACACCTGGGAAATGGGTCATGATGAGAGCTGTTCTGTGATTCACATGCTGCACTCCCCAAACGGGAGCCCCTCATGTGTTCATACTGGCACAGAGACACCCATGGATTCCAGCTCAGATCCATTGGTGCCATGCCCAACCCTGTGCCGGTCCTCCCCGGGCCCTGTGCAACCCAGGCTCCTGAGGGTGGAGGAACACTGGTTGGAGGTACCCCAAGCTAAAGCCTGTATACGCCTCCAGACTCAGGGGAGGGGCGGCCTCCCATATGTAACATAACCCCGACCAGGCCATGATGAAGGATCTGAGCCCTGTGGCCACCAAGTGATTAAATCCTGACCAGGGCAGAACTAGAGATGGTGTTTTCGAAGGAGAATACACGGCCATGGAAGAGGGTCCACACTAGCCCGTCAGCAGCTGCATGGGATAGCACAGAGCCAGAGGAGGGTACCCCATCCCCGTCATGCCTACAGAGAGCCCCTGGGCTGTAGTGATGGCCAGTGATCCAGAGGCAGTTATGGTATAAAATTCAGGGGGGAGAAGGACCAGGACAAGGTAAGAATAAGGCAGTGATGCCAGTTGTGGGCACCTATTCTGTGCCAGTCCCTGTGCTGGGCATTGGGGACCCATGCAGTCATGTGGGCATGAGGGTGGAAGTGGTGGGAGCCAGCCAGGTCCTGGTGCCCAGTGTAGACAGCAGACAGCTGTGGACTGACTACTGCACACATGCAGTAAGGGTCCCGCCGGCCTCAGCGCGCATGCTGGCCGTTGGCATGCCGCGTGGGTGGGTCAGCCCCGTGCACACTCCAGCCTCTGTGAGCCTGAGAGCCACCAGCCAAGCCTGGGACCTGCCCGTGAGGGGGTGTGCGTGTGCTCACAGCCCCGTGTGTCTGTGTGGAGGGTGGGCACCCCTGTGCTCGCCCCAGCTGCAGTCTTCACGGGTCGGGGAGGAGGTAAATCGTCAGAGCCCACGGCTGTCAAATCAAGACTGTGGATAGGGACCCCCGAAGCTCCCCACCCACCCTTCCCTGTCAGCCGGAGAGGGTAGCCAGCCCCGGCGCCTGCCCGCCCGCCTCTCCCTCCACTCTGGAAACGGGGCTGATACAGTAATCAGGACGCCACATATGGGCCCTGGAAGATGACTGCTCCCCGGGCCTTTGTTCGCCTTCATTATGCGGACGAGGTTTTTTTTCCCCAAGTCATAAAAATGACATTTTTAATATGTGGAATTTTTTTTAAAGAAAAGCAATATGAAGAAGACTTTTATTGTCAATAAGCTCTACCTTTTAAACCAGTTATCTTAGTTTCTGCTCTAGGTATTTTAATTGAAGATTAACTGCTGTTAAAGAGTGTACACATTTAGGGAGTGAGTGTTTGGAGTATTAAAATTCAGCTCCCTCGGTGGCGGGGACCATCTCCGTGGGGGCCGCCAAGAACCGAGCCCCTCCCCCACAGCTGGCCTCGAGGGGCCGTCCATGGAGGAGGGCACCGGCACGAGGGATGATTCCTGGCCTCTGCATGGACGGGCAGGTTGAGGAGAGTCCGGGAGCAGCCGGTGGTCCCCTGGAGGCAGCCCCTGCTGTAGGCCTTACCCCTGCCATCCCTCATCCTGACTGAGGAAGACACCGACGCTCAGAGCGGGGCAGTAAGGCCGCCATGTCAGATGACCTGGTGTCCAGATCTGGGCCATGGGCTCAGAGCTCTGTGTCTGTGGACCATGCCCCGCCCTCCCCTGCTTGCCCCGCTCTCACTGAGGCCTGTCTCTAGGAAAGCTCCCTGTCCTCTGACCATTACCTAAGACTGACTCGGTGGCCATTGTGTTCTGGGAGCTAAACGGAACCCACCAAAGGAATGGATCCCACCGTCCAGGGGGTCTCTCAGCCCAGATGCTTGTGTGTGTGTATATGTGCATGTGTGCATGCTTATGCATATGTGTGCTCATGCATGTGTGTACACATCGTTGGCAAAGTCAGGCTCAGCATCGGTACCAGCAGAAAGGTGGCATTCTGCAGTGCCGTCTGAAAGAAGGGAGACCCCTTTCCTCCAGGTACCTGGAAAAGAACTGGGATCCAAGTAGTGATGAGGATATATGATCACTTGTTTGCCACTAGCTGTGTGACCTTGGGTGACTCATTTCGGATCCCTGGGCCTCAGTTTCTTGGAATGTTGGAGTGGGTACTGTGCATTCTTTGCACAGGTTAAGGCACGGAAAATTGCTTTTCTGATCCTTCCCTGGCCAGACACTGTGCCAGGCGCTGGGATCTAATCTCTGTCCTCAGAGAGTCACAGTCAGGGAAGTGAGTTCATGTACACCCTTGACAGAGGTCATGTGGGGGCAGGCCCAGTGCATGAGGGTGGCCCCACAGGCACCAGCACGTGGTGCAGCAGAGTCTGAAACCAGACGGTGGGTTTGAGCTCAGCCCACCACACGTTCGCTGTGTGACATTGGGCTCGTACTCGCTCCCTCTGTGCCTCTGTTTCCGTGTGTATAAATGGAGTCAACACCCAGGGAGCAGTTGAGGAATGGAGGAGCAGCGTGTACAGAAGCACTCTGAATAGGGCCTGGCACATAATAAAGGCACAGTGAATGCTGGCTAGGCTTACCATTGCTGTTCTTTTCGTGATTATTGAGAACTGGCTGGTGCCTGTCCTTGGGGCAATTTGGGCTAGGCCTGCCTCACACAAGATGGTCTTTCTGAAAACTTCAGACCCCCTCTCTGCCATTTAGGCCACCCTCAGAGTCTGTCAAGGCAGTGGCCAAGTTCCAGTGGTCTCCCCTGTGGAACCCAGAACAGAGAGGCGCATGAAGCCTGGAAGTCTCTGGAGACAAGGTCCCCCAGCCTGGGAGGTGCCAGGTGGGAGGTGCCTGCTGCCCAAGTCAGAGCGGTCCCCAGTCATGCCAACGCCCTTGCCTTTTGCCATCTCCTCCCCACCCTCAGCGGCAGTAGCCTCAGCCCCCTATGCCCCACCCTCCGCCCATGGCATTGCTGTCCCTGCTGCTTTGTTCCCAGTGAGAAGCAGCAGGGCCCTGGGTGGCCAGGCCCATGGCTAGACTCTCAGGCCTGCAGCAGGGCAGACAGCTTTGTAAAGCCATAGGCTTGAATGCAAAGTGCCACTCCCCATTTACCAGCTGTGTGACCTTGGGCAGTCACCTCCCCTGCCTAGAAAGTGACTTATAGGATGTCTGGAAGCTTGAATGAGATGCTGACTGAAACCACCTGGCTGGGTGGTGTGTTGAGGAGGACACTAGCTAAGCAGTGTCCTATGACAGTGGTGGGAGAGGTGGAGGCAGGTGACCTAACCAGTCCCCGACCTAGCCACTGACCTGTGAAGCCTGCCTCACCCCTGCTTCCCCACCTAGAGACTTTGTCAAACCTCAGCCTAGAGGGCCAGCCAGAAGGAGTCCCTGTGGACACTACTGTCCAGGCTCCCCTTCTGGAAACTGCCATTCAGAGGCAGCTCAGCTCCATCCCCAGGTTGCAGTCACCAGTGCCCCCCCCCCCACCATGTCTGGCACATCCCCACTCATGGAGCACTTGGTCCATTCCATCTGAACAATCAGGTCCCCACCCACATGGTTGTACCACCTGTGCTAATGGGGAGCATGAGCCTAGGGGTTGGGACTAGGGTCCATGTCCCCTGGGTGCTGAGGCACAGGCCTCTCGATCTAGGCAGACGTGGCACATTGGGAAGGAAAGGGCCAGTGCATTCCTGCCTCCTCTAGCAGCCCAGTGGGCAGTTGGCCAACCTCTTGCTCCCCAAGCCTCCTGCAGATTGACAGGGTCTGACTCGGCTGCCCAGCAGTGGGAGGATGATTAGGAGCCAGACGGACAAGTGGGTGAGCTCTGACCCTTTGAGGGGTCACCCTTGGGAGAGAGCCAGCTGCCAGGGCCCAGCCTACTGGTAGATGGGGCAGAGTGCTGGCGGGCTTAGGTGCCCAGTAGCACCCCTTCCTGGAGCTGCTCTGGCCACTGCTGTAGGCTGCACCTTGTCTCCTGAGGACACAGGGTCTGGACTTGAGGCAGTGTGGAAGGCTGTGGTGTCCTTGGAGGATGGAGGCCTGGAAGGCATCATAGAAGGCCGAGCCAAGATGCTAAGCCTTTTGCTGAGAAACCAAAGGAGTGAGGTTTGCCAGGTAGACAAGTGTTGTGGGTCACCCGAAGATGAGAGAGCACCAGTACAGAGTCAGGGCAGGGTAAGTGGGGAGCCCTAAGCAGGGGTGAGTGTTGGGACCCTGTGCAGAGGTGAGCGGTGAGGCCCTGTGAATGGGTGGGGGGCTGTGTAGGGGTGAGTGGAGGAGGTGAGGACACACTGCGTCTGCAGAAGGTAGTTGGGGAGGAACTGGGCTAGAGGAATTTGGACACCTGCCTGAGGAATGGCTGAAGATTTTGAGCTGGGAGGGATGATCAGGTTTTTGTTCTGGAAAGATCTCTTTGTCAGGAGACCCAAGAACAGATCAGAAGGCGCTGGCAGGAGAGCAGCATGGCAGCTCATGCCAGGAGGCCAGCACCCGAGGCCCCAGTGCAGCAACCTGCTCCTGCGGGGCCTGAGGGAACCCTGAGGGAAGGGGCCCTCATGGAGTGCAAGGCCAGCCACCAGGGATGCCAGGCAGACTGCCCACTCTGGGCTGGGTAGACTCAAGGGTTTGAGCCCTGCCTGAGCTTCTGGGCTGCACACGAGGAATGACCCGGGTGGGATGTAGAGCCCCAGGCTACGGGGACAACGAGCCTCAGTGACCACCCCACAGCCACTGCGGGAGTGGGGGGTGGGGATGAGCCCCGCCCCAGGTGAACGGGAATCATGCCAGCGCTGGGCCACCCCTGTGAGGAACAGGTGGGACCCGACATTGGATGGTGTTGAGTAGTTCAGAATGCCCCCAGCCCCACACCAGCTGCCCCTCTCCTCATGGAGCCTCCGATTCTTGAGACCAAGTTGTTTCCTTTCTCAGAATGGTTTTGTTTTTGCCTTAAAACAAAATCCTTCCTTCCACATAATGCGCTGGTTTTCCCTCCCCACGCACCCCCAATCTCCAAAGACTTGACTACATTATAATTTCAATTTACATGGTGTGGGAAAGATTTGTGCAAAGGGTCCTTTTTGTTTTTGAAGAATTCATCATTGCTGCTAAGAAGCTTAATATAAATTAAAGGAGGAATTAGGCAACATTAAGACATCAAAATGGGGGTGCGGGCGCCCGTTGCTTCGCCTCCACCCAATCAAAGGGGCCGCGAGGAGCCCATTGAGTGTGCGCTGGAGAGCCTCAGAGAGAGAGCAATTCCAATAAAGGGCCTGTTCTGTCGCCCGCCTTCCCCTCATTCCCTTTGTTGCAGGGACAGCGGAGTACATGTCTGATAAAAACTTAATCACCTTATCTTTTTAAAGCAAATTGCATCTTTGTTTACATACAGGATCCATAGCAGGAAGAGAAAGCAGAGAAAACCAGGCAGCTTTCCCAGCCCCAACCAGCGCGTTCAAAGCTTGCGCTCCCCAGGATAAATGCGGAAAACAGGGCTGACAAAGCGGGGGGTGGTTTTCCGGGGCCACCAGCACCTCTCACAGATAGGGTCAGGGGCCTCGACAAAGGAAGCCAGCTGACTGGTGTCCCCAAAGGCTGCCCTCCGGGCCATTCTCGCCTCTCTGCACCCGCAGCGTTCCCACTGGCCCCTGCCGTTGGTCAGGCTCTCCCTAACACTCCAGGCCCTTCGAGTGCCAGCTCGCCTCTGGGCCTTGCGCTGAGAACCAGATTGCCTGGCCTCCTTGGGCCTCTCCTCTCCCCTGGTGCTGTCAGAGCTAAGCTTGTACAGGGCCCACGCCGCCCTGGGCCACTGGCCTGCAGAGGGATCTGGGTTCAAATCTCAGCTCCACCACCAACTACTGTGAGGCCGTGGGCAAGATCTTGCACCTCAGTATACATACCTGCAGGATGGGCGGCCGCAACAGCCCCACGCAAATCAGACATGACGGAGCCCTACTGCCCTATGTCAGGCCACTTCTGCCCTGGCTGAGTCTGCCTCCCATTTCTGCCCCCCTCAGCCCCCTCCCAGACAGGCTAACCTCCAGCCTGCCCCTCAGTGGTCCATCCTGCACGGGCCGACACATCAGCCACATTAGAGGTCTCGTCAGCGCCGTGCCACCCATACCTCCTGTGACCACGTGTGACCTCTGGGGGGCAGCTTCGTTAACAGGGCAAGCAGGCAGAGACCTCTCTTTCTTCCGGGGAAGTTTGACACTGCAGCCCACTGGGTAACGGTGCAGCCGTGGGACCTCCGCCTCGCTGACAGAGGTTCCCTCCTGCTCACAGGCCCAGCGTCCAGTCTAGACTCAGGGACTGGCTGGATTCGAGGCCCTCCATGGCCATCCATCCCAGCCACCCCATACGTCAGCCCAGCACAGCTGCCAGGCATGTCCCTCTGAGCTCCCCAACCCATCCATCATCACCAGGATACTGACCCCAAAAAGGGCCCCCCGTCCCTTGTCCCAGCTCTCCTTCTGCCCTGACATCTCGGCTCTTTGCAAAGCTGCTTTTTCCAGGAGGGGAAGCTGGAGTGGCTGGAGTTGGCTACAGCCCCATGGGGCCACCGAGGGGGCCCATGACCCCAAGCTGCTTGCAAGGGCTCAGTTCCCACTGGGGGGAGTAAGCCGCCCACCAGCGTGGAGGCCCCTCTTCTAGTCTGGCCCCCAACATGAAAGCGACGCCAGCAATTGGAGGCAATTTGCCGGCCTTTGATGGCCATGTCAGGGCGGCACCCGCGGCCAGGGCTTGGGAAACAGTTGTGCTTCCCGCATTCTTCCCTGATTACCCCTGGCCCAAGCCAAGACCCAGCAGCCTCCAGCCCACTGTGCCTTTGTGTGGAGCTGGCGCTCGGTGAGAAAGGCCAGCCTGGCCCTGGGAGAGTGTCCCCAAGGAAAGCCATGGTGAGCAGCGTCACCCTGGGGTCATGCCGGCCCACCCCCACCACATCCCAGCCCGGGCTTGTTGGGGAATGGAGCAGGGCAGCCCAACTCCAGGAATCCTGGGGTTTGGGGAGAGAAGGAGCCAGACCGTGTGCTGAGGCCCTCTGGAGTAATGGCCGTGGTGTGCGCTTCACACACGTAGCTCATTTTACTCTGTGCGCACCCCGCTGGGTAGGGAGCCAGGCTCCAGGTCACAGGGGGCAGGGGGCCTGCCATCCGAGCCTGGGCGTCTCCTTGGGCTGCCAGCTTGCAGACAGAGGCACAGGCTCTGTGGGAGTGTTTCTCTTACTTCTGCTGCCCTGCACACCTGGGCGAGGTGGCTCCATCCCTTTGCCTTCATCCAGCGAACCCTCCCTGAGCCTGCCTGCCAGGCCCTGTGCCCAGCACTGCAAGGACAGTTCCCCCCCTCCCCCTTACAGGCCATCGGGGAGAGGGATGCAATAAGCAAAAATCATGCCAAGTAGCGCTCCAAGAGGGATCCTGCTCGGCCTCAGCAGGTGAGGAAAACCCTCCCATGGAAAGACAGTGGCAGAGTAGGCGTTAGCCAGAGAGGAAAGGAAGGGAAGAGCATTCCAGACACAGGGAACTAGTTGGAGGCCCTGCTTGGTTTCTCCTGGCTGGAGTGTCAGCAGAATGAGAGTGGGAGTGGGAGTGGGAGTACGCAGAGAGAGGCACACGCTGGATGGCCCAGGGTCTTGGATGCCGAGTAAGAAGATGGACTTTATCCTGTTGGTGGAACTAAGTCCAGAGCTCCACATGGGTCTTTGAGCAACTCCTCCACAGCTGGGGACAGGATGAGGGAGGAGGTCCCCCGGGGGAGTGCCCCCAGAGGCCTCCTCCACCAGGACAGGGCAGCAAGGGCAGGGAGCAGGGCGTGGACCCTCAGGAGGTTGTGGAAGGGGATGCCCTAAGCCTGTGCCCCCGCATCTTCTCTGCCCCTTCTCAGACTCGCTGCTCTTCATGGAGCAGCGGCGTCAGAAATCGAGGACTTCCAGTGGCCGTGGAGGAGCCATGAGCATGGCCGGAGGTTGTGCTCAGCCCGCCCTTCAGCAGGCAGAGCCAGATGGCTGCAGAGATGACCCCACTGGCCGAGAGACGGCAGTGAGTTTACTGGCCCGCAGCAGCTCTGAGAGCCTTAACCAGGACGTGGAGGCAGACCTGGCCCAGGGTGATGGCCCCTTCCCACCCTCCCCTTCCTCCCCTGCCCACCCCCCTGGAGCCCTCTGACCCTCCCCGCTGCCTCCCGGTGTGCCCATGCATTCAGCAGCCAGACTGCATTGGGTGGCACTGTGCTTCCTCCAGGCTCAGGCCTGGGTGCAAGAGGTCATGCTGGTGGCCCCGAGTAGAGCCCCCAGGCTCACAGGAGAAACCTTGGGGAGCAGAGGGGCACCTGGGTGGTTCAGTCAGTTAAGCGTCTGCCTTCAGCTCAGGTCATGATCTCAGGGTCCTGGGATCGAACCCCACATCAGGCTAGTGGGGAGTCTACTTCGCCCTCTCCCTGTGCCCCTCCCCTGGCTCCTGTTCTCTCTCTCTCTCAAATAAATAAATAAAATCTTTAAAGAAAAAGAAAGAAACCTTGGGAAGCAGAGAAAAGTAGATGGAAGAAGAAAGTGTTGCCTGTAACTTACTCCTGATCTCTGACAGCCTAGTGGATAGTTGTCTAGTCTTTTCTTTCTGCAACCCAGAGTTAGAGCAGAACTCTTCCAACAATTTTTATTCCTGTGGGGTTTTTTTTTTTCCAATTAATTTGTAAGTTTGTCTTTGTGTGACTTTAAGCGCTTCTCAGGTATCACTTCATCTCCCAGAATATTTTGCCACAGCAAATGCACGCCGTCCTATCCTGACTGCCCTCCTGTGGATCCCTGCACCCTTGTAACTTCATAGGCCTCAGTGGTGCACCCAGACCTTGGCACCAAGTCGCCTCACCGAGCCCAGCTCTGCCTCTGCAGACCTGTGTGGCCTGGGGCCAGTTACTGGCCCGGGCCTCGGCGTCTTCCACACTGTGCTGTGAGGGCTAAGTGCCTGCATGCGTGGGGACATCTGTGTGTACAAATCTCAGTTTCCTTGTTAAGACTGAATGCCTAGGATGGGTTGCTGGGTCCACGCAGTGACCACCATGGGAGATTCATAGCCGGTGCTTATTCCTTGGTAGTATTCTTCTAGCCCCTCCTCTGAGCCAGGGATCATTCTAGGTGTTGGGCCTCCAGCCGTGCGTAGAGAGACAAAATCCCTGCCATGGTAGAACTTGTATTTTGTCAGGGACAGACGACAGACATCAGAATGAGGAACTTACAGCGGTGTGTTGGAAGGTGGTAATAGCTTGGAAAAAATAGAGCTGGGTAGGAGGGGTCGGGGCAGTGGGGGTGAAGGTGGTCAGGAAGGCCTCACCGGGAGGTGACATTTGCACAGCGATTAGGAGGTGGAACTGGGAGCCAGTGGAACTCCTGGGGCGGATCTTTCAGCGGAAGAACCAGTGAATGCCAAGGCCCTGAGGTGGGAATGCACCTGGTATATTGGGGTGAGGGGAACAAACCGTTCAGAGACGGGCCAGGTCACGTGGGAGGAGAGGGATGCAGGAGTCAGAGGCCAGGAGCTCCAAGCATGCTCCCCAGGTCAGGGGCCATCCCGGGAGGGGCAACACATAGCTGCCCAACCTATGTGGCCTACCAGAGGGTGCTTCAGAGGGAGGTCCCTAAGAGAGGATGGTAGCTCCATGAGAGCAGGATGGTCCTGCTTGCCTCTGTGTCCCCGGGGCCTACAGGAAGGAAGTGTCAGGAGCCCTGGTGGACGCCAGGCAGGTGGACAGTTGGCATTTGGCCGCCTCCCTCACCACTCTGAGTCCCCCAAGGTCTCTAGGACCCTCCCTGGTTTGGGCCCCAAAGAAACGGGCACACAGGTTGCATTACATGGACGTGGTAAGCTGCGGTCTCCCTGCAGCCCTCCCAGCACGCAGCTGCACGTCCTCAAGCATCATGCTCATGCCCCCCCTCCCACCCCCCTGGCCTGCCAGAACTGGGCACTCAGATTCCCTTTGCCTGCAGACCCTTGCCCAGGATCTCCGTGCAGCCAGTCCCTGTCACCTGGACCTCCCCCTGCAGAACTCCATTCAGAACTCTTCCTCAGAAAAGCCAGCCCTGGGCACATACAACCTGGCCGCCCTCCCCTCCTGGTGACACAGCAGTTTTGCTTCCTTGATCGCCTTGGTGGCTATCTGGATTATCTTGCTGGCCTATCTTCTCTCTGCCCCTTCTCAGACTCGTAAACTCCATGGGGGCCAGGCCCTGGTCTGCATGTTCACCACCATTGTTTCCAGTCCTGGAGCACTGTGTGAATGTTTTCCAGGGAAGGACACAGGGGCAGGTTGGGAGAAGCTCAGCGTGGGCAGCTGCTCCAACCCCTGACATCTTGAGCTGCGCTTCACTTCCCTTCATTGGCTGTCTGGCTAAGGGGGAGAAAGGCCAGTGTAAAACAGAGCGGCTCCCAGGGACATTTGCTCCAAATCCACAGCTTCACCCATTGGTGAGGCTTTCTGGGCGTTGTGTCCAGGCCACCCCCAAACGGAGCGGAGGAAAATGAGCCTGACCATCTCAGAAGAGCAATTAAATGGCCACATCTTCTCCAGTGCCAGAGAGATTTTCTGGGTCTGCCTGCTTTGGGCAGTGTGAGGTATGCACCGTGTGTAATGGGAGCCAGCGCGGGCGAGATGGACTGCCGATTGGGCCACGCCTGTCTCCCCGGCCCGGCGCAGACGCCGGGGAGCCCCGCGCCTCTTCAGCCATCAGACCTCCTGGCACCAGAGGGAGACAGGCTGCCCATGCCATTTGTCAGGGTCTGGTGCCAGCCACCTTCTCTGTTTGCAGAAAGGAGGCCGGGGCTCCGATTCAGGGAGGCAGATACCTGTGGGCCTGGCGCTAGCTTAGGGGCCTGGCCCAGGGCCATTCCCACGCCCCATCCCAGAAGTACGCTGACCGGCTGGGTGTGGGGCCTGCGAGCAGACACCGTGCTGCCCAGCCGGAGGACGGCTCCCGTTGGTACGGGTCCCGCAGGCCCCTAGCATCCCAGAGCCCCATTCACATCAGCTGCGAGTCCGGCCTTCCTGGGGCGTGCAGGCTTTGAGAGGCCAGGAGTCTCACCTCTGCCTGTGGAAGGGAGACCGAGTCCTTCTTAGAGGACCATCCCTGGCCAACTCTCCAGTGTGCCTTAAAGCAACCTCCTGGTCACCTTTCTAAACATCCAGGGTGCTCTCACAGCAGGGTCGTCTCCAGGAGTCTGCCAAAGGTGGACCCCCACCGAGTGATGGGCTGGGGAGCAGTAACCTGCATTGGCCAGCAGGTGCAAGCCCAGAGTTCAAACCCTCGCTCTTCCTGACTCACTGTGGGGCCTGGATGGAGTCCGTGCCCTCCTTGGGGCTCCGATTTCTCCTCTGTAAGATGAAGGGGTTGCTTCAGCAAACATGCATGTGTGCTTGGTCTAAGCAGAATAATCCACACACCCTGCCGCCCAGAGCTCCCCACCTGGTGGAGACATGATGAGCAAAGGTCATCCTGGCCACTGAAGCTTGACATCAGAGCGTCACATCTGGGTTCTCAGGGAGACCGCTAACACCCGGCCAATCTTGGGGCAAAGGAGGATGCCCTTTAGGCCCTGGCAGACACAGATCAGGGTGCACCAGGGCATGCAGGGAAGGGAGCCCTCTGCCTGACGCCTACCCCCAGCTTCCTGCCAGCTTTGGACTCAGCCTCTAGGTCCACTGGCCAATACAGCCCCTCTGTGCATATTGGAAGGAAGTGGGGGGACACAGGCCGGCCAGGACCCCTCTTGGCAAGCACAGTGTGGGTTGGGCTCCACCTCACTTGCCCCTTGCCAGGGAATGAAGGCTGTGTACCCAGCTCTCCCAGTAGTCACTCCCGGAGCTGCCACTCACTGGGCCTTCTTGCCCCATGCAAGTCTCACGGCGCCCCCTCTGCTCCGCCCCCCCGCCACACAGCCTTGCCAGCTTGCTCCCACCAGGTTCCCTCAGCAGGGCTGTGAGCAGCCTATTCCAGAGTTCTCTGCTTGTACAGAGCTGGTCTGAGGCCTGGCCACAGCCTTGGGGGAGCCAGAGCCTCCCCATCCATGCTCAAAGCAGCCGAGAGCTCACCCTGGCCAGCAGCCCCCAAAGACGCTGCACCATGTTGCTACCAAGCAGTTTCCTTATAAAGACAAGCCCCAGAGAAAGCCTGGTGCTCAAAGAAGAGTGAGACTTCTAACATTGGCAAGGCAGGGAAGGGCATTCCAGGCAGAGGGGACAGCCCATGCAGAGGCTCATAAGTGTGACTGTAGGGAGCCCAGGACTGGCCACGTGTTCCTCAAGGCAGCAGGGAACACACAAAAGCAATGGGTGAAGGGGCCTGGAGAGTTAGGGTTGGCCTTAGGGTCTTAGCAGGAAACTGATTTCCACTCAATCATTTGGCTGGAGAGGGTGAATAGAAAGTCTATATACTGAACATAGTGGAGGAAGTGAACAGAGGGTGGATGTTTAAAGGAGCCAGTAAGATGTGATGGAAACCAGTGGGGGCCGCTCTCACCCCTGCATGGGGGTGGAGGGACCGCATTTGCAAAAGCCCAGGGAGAAGGCTCCCCAACAGGAGGTCCAGCCTTAGGGAACAGAAATCAACACCCCAGCTGCTCTCTCCTCCCACCCTCTGATCTGCTGGGGCTCCCATTGGCTGAACCCAACCAGAAGCCAGAGGGCACAGGAGCCCATATGCTGTCTGCAGAGGTCAGCCTCCCAAGCACACAGAGGAGCAGAGAGTGGATCTTCAGGGGCAATTGGAGAACACCTAGCCCAGGGAGCCTCAGATGTCAAGTTTCAGTGTATGTGTTTTAGCGTGAGTGTTCTGGGAAACAACAGGACCATTTAGAGCAGAAGAACGTGGCCACCAAGTGTGGGGCTGAGCCGCACAGGAGCCTGAGTGCAGAGTGGATGGGTGGGCAGTGGACTGGGAGACGGAGGTGAGGAGCCCTGCTGAGCTCCAAGCTGGACAGGCCCATGACTAGCATGGTGGGGGAGGGGCTGGAATGTAGGGATTTAGGTGGCAGAGTGGACCCTAGGCCTCAGGGGCCCATTGGCTGGGGAAGGAGGCAGAAGAGGGTGAGCCCAGGTAGCACTGGGGTCCTAGCTCAGCCTAAGAGAGTGTGAGGGATGGGCCTAGGAGACTCGGAAATGGGCCAGTACGAGTGGGTCCCCATCCAGGGTGGTGAGTGCACAGGCTAGGGAGTGGCGGAGTAACAGGCTCTCCTTCTGTGCTCGCAGGCGGCCTCAGCCCCGAGTCCAAGAAGATTCTAACACCCACCCTCAAGAAGCGGGGCCGGGCCGGCCGAGGAGAAGCAGCCAAGCAGGAGGAGGTGGCCGAGCGGTCCGAGCCTGCGCAGCACGTGGCCCTCAGCCTGTCTTTCAAGCGTTACGTCTTTGACACCCACAAGCGCATGGTCCAGTCTCCCTGAGTGTTCCAGTGACCTTGCCCAGGCCCCGGGCTGGGCTGCATTGCCAAGTGTCCGACCAGATGTGCCTCAACCTCCTTTAGTATGTCCCTCCCCACGACCCTGCAGACACAGGCCCTAGGCCTGGCGCTAAGCCCCGGTGAAAAGCCTGGGGTTGCGGTGGCAGTGACACCAGGGCTGGGGCCCAGAGGGTCTGTCCCGGCACCCTCGCACCTACTAGGGGCCAGTGTTTCCCAGGCCGCCCAACTGGCAGCCATGGGAGGGCCAGTCCACACCCTGCCCCAGGTGGCCTGGCACTTAACCAGCTACAAATAAATGTCCCACGGTGTCTGCCCACTCTGTTGGTCTCTGTGATTTCAGCGGGAGGGGCCCCCCATGCCTGTTCCCAAGGGGAATGTCAAGGGGTTCAGCAGGGTTCCCGCCCAGAGAAGAGCTGGAGAGACCAGAACTCAGAGCCCAGTGGGAGTGGGCTGAGGAGTCCACAGGGTGTCAGGCCCCTAGGCCAGGCTAGGTGGCCCATGGGGTCTCCTGGGCCTTGAGGGACATGGGGGCGGGGGTCTCTGGACAGCCAAGTCCAGAGAGGGCTCCGCCAGGAAGGGGACCCATGAAGTGCTGGGGAGCCATGAGGTGCCCGGCCAGGGCATCAAGACAGAGGCTGGCTGGAGGGATTGCTTCCCCGGCCCCACACGAGCAGTCCCTAGGCTTCTGCCCTCGAGTCTGGGGCCCATACTCCCCAAGGTGTGGAGGTGAGGGCAGGTGACAGAACACTGTGCAGAGCACCTTGTGGGCCAGGGACCGCGGGCACAGCCCCCTCCAAAGCCCAGGAAGCCCTACCCTTGCTCCTCCACCCTGGCCCACCCGCAGCCTGAGTTGTGGATGCTCAGAAAAGGGTGGGATGGCGAAACTAACTGAATGAGAGAAATCAAAACTTTGTAGGATGTACAGATGTTCCAGCGCTCCTTTATTTGGCCTCCAAACAGATGCAGAGGCTGCCCTTTCATCCTGGTGCGTTATGCTTTAATTTGCAAAAGTGGCATCAAAAGTATTAACGGTGGGGGGCGCCTGGGTGGCTCAGTCGGTTAAGCGTCTGCCTTCGGCTCAGGTCATGATCTCAGGGTCCTGGGATCGAGTCCTGCATCATCGGGCTCCCTGCTCAGCGGGACATCTGCTTCGCCCTCTCCCTCCGCCTGCTGCTCCCCCTGCTTGTGTGCTTTCTCTCTGTCAAATAAATAAATAAAATCTTAAAAACAAAGAAAGTATTAGTGGGACAGTAGCAGTCCAGTGACTTGGAGTGGTTCCGTCCTGGAGCTGAGGGCAGAGAGTGGCAGTGGGGGGCTGGGTAGGCAGCGCGAGTCCAGGCCCAGCCCCCACGTCCCCCTGGGCTGGGAATGAACTGGGAAGGGGCGCTGGGTGCTTTGAGCCGGCTGTCCCTTGGCCCCTTGGAGCCTCACGGCCGCCGCCTGGGGGGCCCTCTCCAGTGTCAGCAGTGGTACTTCTTGCCTGGCCCTGACCCCTCTGCAGACCGGGCTCCAGACCCGCTCTCATTTAGCCCCCACCCCCGTGGAACAGACCATCTCACCTGGGAGGTGGTGCCACGTGGCTGAAGCCACTCCAGGCCAGGGAGGCAGAAAGCTAGGTTTTCCCGCAGGGCTTCAGGGCACCCGTCCCAGGCTGGCCACCTCCTGCACCTCCTGTGGCTATCAACCCTTTGGAGTGGACACAGCTGGGAGGAGCTGGGCTCTCCCCAGGCCTTGCACCTTAGATGAGGAAACCCTCCAGCATCGTCCTCAATGTGTGGAGAACTGAGGCCAGAGCTGCTGGGTACTCCCCAGCCAGGCCGAGTCCTACCTGACCAAGGGATGTGAGGCTGACCCCTCCCTCCGGGCCCCTTCTGGGGGTCCCTGCCAGTTGAGATGGAGAGTCGCCCGGGCCTCAGGGGCAGGGCCCTGCCCTACCCTTGGGCATATCACTGTCCCTCTCTCCAAATGAGGGGTTATGTGACCCAGCAGAGCCCCCCACTCCCACCCCAGCAGGCATAGAGGGGTCACCAAGCAGGGACTAGTTCTGGGAGCAGATCCATGGGGGAGGGGAAACAGAGTGCACTCAAGCCACCGCCTGTTCATCCTGGCCCCTCTGCTTGTGTGATCTTGGGCAAGTCCCCTGACTCTGCCTCAGCGCCCCCATGTATAAAATGAGAACAAAAGTAGCTGCTTTGTGGGGTTGTTCGGGTACTGGGGCACCCTGCTGCCTGTCGTATTACCTGCAGCCCTGGAAGCAGGACCAGCAGACACGGTCTCACCACTTGGGAGGTGAGGGGCCCACAAACCCTTCAGGAGTGGTGCCGGCAGCCCCAGGGCCCAGCTCTGCTCCAAACTGGCCATTTTTCTAGGACCTCTGTGACATGCGCACATCCACCCATACCTTTCTCCCTGCCTCCCATCCCGCTTGCAGACAGGAGAGGAGGCGGACTCAGGCGGAGGACACTGAGGCACAGAGAAGAGGAGGAGCCGCCCAGTGTGTGACTCCCAGAAGCCTCAGGCCCCCCAGAGAGTGCAGGGCGACAGCCTGCTCGGGGAGAGGCCTCTATCAGGCCTGGCATCAGAAGAAACCCGAGCACCCATTAGCCGGGTTGGGCCAGGACACAGCCCTTGAAGGAGAATCGCGGCCAGGGTAGGTGGGCAGGGGTGGGGGCCAGCAGCGTCCAGGGGCATCCCACAGCAGTGTCCCCCTTCCCCTGGGTCCCCAGCCAGCTCTAGGTGCTATAGAAGAGAATGCAAGCCTCTTGCAGCCATCCTCACACACATCAACTTGCTGAACCTGCGCTTCTACCCGTAGGGGTGGTCTGGGAAGCATTGCCCCAACTGTAGATGTGGGAGGTGGTAGGGACTGGGGCTCGGCTGACCATAGCCCATTGCCTCAGATAGAGCTGGGACTTGAATCCAGGCTCTGCATGATTCCAGACATCCCCACGTCCCTTGCCTCAGGCCTTGGGTGTGTCCTTGGAAAGAGGTGACTTCTGGGGCCCTGCTTTGGGCAGAGGGATGGGGTGGGGGGCAAGGGGCAGCAGTGCCCCGCCCAACTCCCCCCCCGCCCCCCTGCCGCCTGCCCATACAGAATGAAGTCATGGGCAGGCATCCTGCCACGGGCTGGGGCAGGAGGGGCGGCCGTGATTGGCAGGCCCCCGACCAGCAGGGCTAATGCACCAGCAATGAGATAAGGCTTATCTGGAAATGTCCCTGGAATCGAGACTCTGATGGAAACAGGCTTCTGGGTTAATATATTTTTGATAGATAAAGTCTCGTAAACGGGAAGCCCTGGGGGCCCGGGGCAGAAGAAGGGGCAGCTTCTGTTCTCCCAGGCCTCCTGCCCTGCCCGTGCGTGTGTGGGTGTGTGTTTGGGCGTGGGTCTGTGTTCCAGGTATCTGTGGCTGTCGACAGCTGGGGTGTGCGTGGATCTTGGTGTCTTGGGTGTGTGTGTATCTCCGTGTGTGCTCAGGGAGGGCAGTCTGTCAGGCTGTGGCTCTCCGGTGTGTCTGTGTGGGAATGGGGTGAAGAAGAAGGGTATCAGGCCCAGTGTGCACAGGGTGGTGACACGTTTGTCCCTTGGGCCACAGGGGCTTGAGTCAGTGGGGCCTGGCTCCCAGGACCTGGTGGGATGGGAATGGGGCTCATTGCCCCCATTCTGGGGACCCAGAGGCCCCCTCAAGTTGAGCTAGGACCCTCTCAGTGCCAACTCACCCTCGGGTTGATCCAGGCCTCAGGCCTTCCCTGCCTCCTCTGCCTTTACCTGGGATTTAGCATTTCCGGCTCCCCTTCTGGAGACCAAGGCCAGTCCTGCTCACAGCCTCTCCACTCCTAGGTTAGCCATGTCGTCCTCCGTGGCCATGACAGGTGAGAAGAGGCCTCTCCCTGAGGGGCCACTGGGGCAAGGTCTTGAAGAGAGAGTAGGAGTCCACCAGGAGGAGGAGGGGTGCCATCCAGCAGAGGCTCGAGGAGAGCACTAGATAGGGCCTGTGTGAAGACGGATGAGGTCAAGGCTCCCTGGCTCCCCCCAGCCCCTGCCAGGCCTCCAGGAGCCTCCACACAGGCAGCCCTGATTCAAAAGAGTAATTAGCACTTGGCTGATAACAGAGTCGTGCCATTAATTAGCCGAGCTCAGCCAGCACCGGGGGCTTGATCGCGGGGAGGCAGCGGCCGGCAGCTAGGGGACGGTGGGGTGGGAGGTGCTTTGTGCTCCCTCGGGGAGCAGCTGACCCCAACCCTGGGCTCCTCTGTCTGTCCAAGCCCCATTCGCTTGCTGAGAGCCAGTGGTGGGGGCCAGGGAAGTAAAGGAGGCTACTGTGGAGGCAGGCTGAGTGGGGCCAGAGGCCTTGAAGCCTGCTGCCAGTCGTCTTGCCGGGTGTAGGCAGGGAGAGTGCATCAGATCTGGGCTTCAGGAGACCCCTCTGGCCCCAACATCATGCCAGTTCTGAATGTCCAGGGCCTGGAGGTCAGGGCCCCTCACCCTAGAGGGGCAGAGACCACAGGGTTGGAGGAAGGCTCGCAGGATTGGTTTTGGTTGTCAGTTGGCCGAGGAGCAGGGAAGGGGTGAGGCTGAGCCCTGGGAAGAAGAAAAGGGCTTCTGGGAAAGTTTGGGGATCCAGCGTAGGCGGGTGGAAACTGGGAACAGGGATAGATTTGGGAAGAGGCCCAAAGTTGGTCATTCCACATTTACTGAGCACCTCCCGTGTGCCGGGCCCTGGGGTCACAGCCCCCTGCTCCCTGGATGCAGTGGGGTGCGGGCAGCCTGGAGCCCACGCAGTGTGGCCTGTGACCCCTGCGCCTCGGCAGCCTCCTGTGTGCGGCGCAGCCATCAGGCAGGACAGGCTGCCCTGCGCCCCACCCCCCGCAGGGCCAGCAGGTCAGAGGTCATGCACCCCGGAGCTCCCCGTGTGCCCCACCACGAGGGATTTGCTCAATCCCCCCACGCCCTCCCATGTTATCACCATCACCGGGTCTGGTGAGGAGACAGCACAGCAGAGAGAAACGGCCACTTCCCGTGGCCACAGCTGGGGCTCCAGATAAAGGCCAGCTGGGAACCCAGGCTGACCTGGAGAGGCTGGGGCAAGGGGCCAGTTTCAGCCACCTGCCTGGCCCCTCCAGGGACACCCCCCAGACTCAGCCCTCAGCCTCCAGGCTTCCAGCACAGTCCCCAGCAGACAGGGCTAACTGCCACCCTGCTCTGCGGGGGGCCAAGCCTCTCCTCCCCTGACCTGCACACCCCCACTCCCTCCCCAGGTTGGGTCCTTTCAGCTCCCCGGGCCCAGCTGAGCCCCACCGAGCTAAGGAAGGTGGCCGGTGAGGGTGCCTGGGGCCGGGCCATTTGGGCTGGGGGAGACCGATGGTCCCTGCAGAAGCACATAGGCCGCCTGCCTCCCCGCGAGGTCCGCCTCCGCTCCCTCCAGCACCCCCTGTCTCCTGTCTCCGGGTCTCCGCATCCCTCTCTCTCCTCCCAGCTGCCACACCCCGAGGCCGGGGCCCTGAGCCTGCCCCGCACAAGCCCTGCTGGGCAGCCCGCTGAGGTGGGGCAGGTCGGAGGGGTGGGCTGGAAGTGCGGCTCCGTGGGCCGGTCCCTGCAAAGGGCACCAGTGGAGGTCGGGTCGCCCTCTCCTCGAATCCTTTCTCCCTGCCTGTCCACCCCAGTGTCTGCCCCCCCAAGTTGTGATCACACCTTCCCGTCCGCCCCCACCCTGCAGCCTCTGAGGGCCCCCTCCTGACCCCACCTCTTAAGTTCCCTCAGAGGCTGACAGGGCCCTGAGAGGCTCCTGGCTTGGAAGCAGAAAGGCAGGTGGGGGGCAGGCCAGGTGGGGCGCAGGAGCCAGGCCTCCCCCCGGAGCTCCAAATTTCCCAAGGGTTCCAGAGCCAGAGTCCAGGCCAGGCCATAGAAGCCAGAGCTGACCCATCCTGTGTCCTCCCAATTCACTACCCAAGCAGGACGTCACACGCCAGGTCCTTATGCTGTCCCTAGACTGTCATCGTACAACCACTAACCTCACCCCCACCCAAGAACACCACCTCCGCCTCCACCTCCACCAGCATCACGAGGGACCTGCTCAGATCCATGTGGGGGAGACCTGCATCCAGGGAGAGGAACGCATGAGGTCACTGGCCGGGAAGGGCATGCCATACGAGGCCAGGTGAGGGGATGGGGCGGGGGCTCAGTAGAGCTGGGGAGGAGGAGGCAGGGTGGGAATGATCGGGAGATGAAGTCCTCTGCTGGCCTTGGCACTGCTTGGGCCCAAGAGGGAGCCAGGAGGGAGGGGACCCAGGAGGCCTGGCCAGCCTCTGCGGGGTCAGTGGGCCCACTGTGGGCCCACCAAGAGAGGAGCCCAGCAGCAGGGCCGGGTTTGGGCCAGACCCCTTGATGAGCGTGGTGTGGACCCCCGAGTCTGCCCTCCACAGCCCTTGGGTGGGGGGCACACCTAAGGCTCAGGCAGTGGCAGGGGAGCCCAGAGAGAAGGCAGAGGAGCAGGAGAGGGAGGAGGAAAACCAGATGGGGGGCAGCTGGGGAGGGGGCCGCAGGCAGGGTCCCAGAGGAAGCGGGCCAGACAGCTCTGGGGCAGGGGGGCATGGGTGGGCGCCAGGCAGGACTGCTGTGTAATGGGCATGCTGAGATGAAGCCGCTCACGCCCTCATCAGACAGGCCGCAGGCCGGTGGGGCAGGTGACAGGCACCGACCAGCCACAGTTCGCTAGTTCTCCGTGTCCAGCAGGCCGCAGGGAAACGCAGCCACGCCACCACCCAGGCCCTCGGGGTCCCCCAGTAGCCGGGCTCCAGAGCCTCCCCTGGGCTGAGTCCAAGCTCATGGAGGCCCAGCCAGTGTCCCCTGAGGGTCCCCCCGTTCTCCGGGCCTTTGCCCTCAGTGCTCCTTCTGCCCGACAGGGCCTGGTGTCAGGTCTGCTCATGCTCTGCCTGTCTCCCTGCGGGGCGTCAAACAAGCCCCTCCTCTCTCGGTGCCTCAGGGCTCCCCTCGCAGAGGGCTGCCAATGGCCAGAGCAGAAGAGGCTCAAAGGACAGTGGAGCTGCAACAGGAGGCCGGAGCTCAGAGGGTGGTGCCCTGGCCCTCCTGGCACCGCTGCCCCCTGGCTCAGGGATGGGCTGGGAGGCAAGGAACCGCTCTGGGGACCCCTGTTTCCTGGACTTCCTTCACAAAGGGGAAACTGAGGCAGGGGGAGGCTTTGGTCCTCTGCCTCAGCCCCCCAGCACTCGGAACCCTGTGGGGGACATGGCCGCTGCCAACTCCCGGCCCTGGACACAATGACATGCCCAGCCCGGGTCCCAGCGCATCGCTGGTCCCGGTGCAGTTCCCTGGAACTGGGGGTCTAAGTGTGGACACACTGGCCAGTGGGGCGCCTGTCACCCCATGGACAGCCGGGTGGGCTGCTGATAAGGAGAGACGGTTGTCAGAGTCACGGGGTGCCACTGATAAAACAGACAAGCATCTCCCGGTGGCCGGAAGGTAGTGGAAAGAGGCCCTGTCCTGGGGGTGCCCACATCTCGGGTGGAAACACTGAGGCTGCTGGTTCTGGACAGGGTCCCCCCAACTGTTCTCCCAGCCAGCAGCCCTCACCAAGGCATCCGGGCCGCTGCTGTTCACGGTGCAGCGGGGGGAGACCCTGACCTGGAGAGGAAGGGCCAGGCCTGAGGTCACCTTGCAGGACCTTCTGCCAGGCCAACTGCCCCACCCTGCCCCCACTTCCCCTGCCCGCTCACCAGGCCCACCGCAGCCCTAGAGAGCTCCAAACAAGCTCCTCGGGGCTCCCTTGCCTCGGGGCAGCCTCTTCCCTCCGCCACACCTTAGCTCACGCCATGCCGTGCGTCTGCCCAGAGCTCCTGTCCCACCATTCTCCTCTCTGCTCATTCTTCCAGGCCCAGCTTGCCCCTAAAAGAGCAACGATCCGGCGGGCTGCGAGGCCTGGGTCCATCGCGCCGCGCCGCGTGGGGCCGCTCGGAGTGGAGGCCGCCTGGGGGCGGGCGGGCTGGAGGCGCAGGTACATGTGAAGATTTCTTGGCAGCTTAGTGTGGAAACCATTGATCACCTTGCCGTCATTTCTGCCTGTTCTGTGTCAGCAAGAGAGAGTGCCCAAATGAGCAAGATAGCCCAGCGGAACAGTACTCCGGGAATAAGTGTTATTCATACTCAGGCTCATGCTGGCGGCTTACAGCAGGTTCCTCAGCTGGTGCCTGCTGGCCCCGGGGGAGGAGGCAAAGCCGTGCCCCCAAGCAAGCAAAGCAAAAAGAGTTCGCCCATGGATCACAACAGTGATGAGTATCGTCAGCACAGAGAGAGGAACAACATGGCTGTGAAAAAGAGCCGGTTGAAAAGCAAGCAGAAAGCACAGGATACACTGCAGAGAGTGAATCAGCTCAAAGAAGAGAATGAACGTTTGGAAGCAAAAAATAAATTGCTGACTAAGGAATTAAGTGTATTGAAAGATTTGTTTCTTGAGCACGCACACAACCTTGCAGATAACGTGCAACCCACTAGCACTGAAAATACAACTTCTGATAATGCAGGACAGTAGACCTCACCCCTTCCAAACTTCACAACTTGTGGCTTGAACGTTAAAGGTGTGACTACCTACATCACTCATATCAATGGCCGAACATTGTCTTGTTCCATTATTCAAAGACCCACTGAAGGTTGTTTTCTAGGATCAGCACTGAAGAGTTGATTAGCTAAAAATGTTAGCCATGTACTTTGAATATCTAGTTTTAAATGATACGGATTTTTTTGTGGGGATAAAACCAATTTTTGAGGTATATGGTAAAAAAAAAAAAAAAAAAGCCCTGGACCTTGATATTCTTAATAAATCCTCACTTCCCAAAAAAAAAAAAAAAGAGCAATGATCCAGCCAAAAAGAGAGGATTCTGGGATGCGGGGGCTGTTACAGAGTGGGGTGGGCATGGCAGGGTGTGCCACACGCTTTCTCTCGCGAATCCTCACCCTCATTTCCCCTAGGTGACTGAGGCACCTTCCCAGATGGTGCCATTGCCTCCCAAGACAATTCCTGCATCTTTTTGTCCTCATTCTCTGTGCACTATGGCTGTACCTACTTCATAGGTATGAGGGAGGAGACTCAGGGAGGGGACAGTCCCTCAGCAGGTCATAGGCACAGAAGCCCAGGTCTCACTGGTTCCAGGATCCCAGGCAGGGTTCCTCCACACCTCCAAAATGTGGGGGTGGTGGGGGCTGGGCATGTCACTGGGTTCTTTTTCTGGAGCCCCTGGGAACAAGGCCCTGTTTTCCAGCTGGGATTGCTGACTTGGTTGATATTAATTTGAAGCTGCTATTATCATCCTGTCACCATGAAGGGAGTGAAGTTTACACCACAAAAGAGGGACATCTACACTGAGGAAGACTGACAGAGAGATGAAGAGAAACAGATTCCTGAAGGCATCCACTGAGCACCTGGATCCAGCTATGCCTGAAGCCTATCCTCTCGTTTATGTGAGGCAATAAATTCTCTTTGATGCTGAAGGCTGTTGCAGTTGGGTTGCTGTCTATGACTCATAAAGTGCACATGAGCAGGATCAGTCAGCAGTGACTCTCGCCAGTCTGGGACATGCTCTGGGTCCTGGGCCCAGTTGCAGACATACAGGAGCCCATGTATGCCCATGTGTACCCATGGATCCCAGTCCTGCCCTCTCTGGGAGTCTTCCCATAGCCAATACTCACATCTCAGCTGTGGGGCTTTGGGCACCCCCCAGCCCTTACCCCCACCACACACACACAATTGCCCCCCGGCCTGGGATGCTCTACCAGCCACATCTGCCCGCCTCCCTCAGCAGCCCAGCAGGGTGCAGCACAAATCAGCACCCTGGCTCTGGATGGATTCCCACGGCTGCCCACCCACTGTGCCCCCGGAGCCCTGGCTCGTCAACGCCAACGGAGCACACCACTACAGTGGCTGGGGTGGGCTCTTGTCTCTTCCACACGACCCTGACATTTAAAAAATTTTTACTGCCAGCATTTTCGAAAGGCAGATTTCATATAAAAATATACTGATTTTTGCCACTTACTAACCGTGACCTTGAGCTACTTACTCGTGCCTGTGTTCCCATCCGAAAGCTGGTGATAGCAAGAGCGGCCCTCTGTCTCACACCCTCCTTGGCAGGTCCCATGGAGTCAGCCTCAGCACCTACCCAGAGTCAGTCCCTCCTCACCCTACGCCAGTGGCTCGGACACAGGCCCGCACCTCTCACTGGTCCCCTGCTCTGCCCTCCCTCCTGTGGTCTGCTTTCACGCCAGCCAGAGGACGGCCAGAGGACTGCTGTTCACACCTGTCATAAGCCTTTCTCCTGTGGAAAACCCTCCCAGAGCTCCACTGCCCTCAGGGTAAAGCTTACACGCCTGCCCTGTGACCTCCTGGACCTCCTGTCCTATTACCCTCCCCACACCCACTTCTCCAGCTCCACTGGCCTTGCACCTCAGGGCCTTTGCACCTGCTGTTCCCTCCCCCTGCTCAGTGAGGCCCTGTCTGGGTACCTCTGTAAAGGTCACCCCCTAGACTCCCCATCCCTCCTTTAGTGTTCTCCCTAATGATTACTACCTTCTAACACACCAAATATCTTGCTTATTTACCTCCCTTGTTGTCAGCGTCCCCCACGGGAACATGAGCTCCAGAGACAGAAGTTTCTGTGCGTTTGTTCACCACCATCCCCAGCGCTTGGCGCAGCACCTAGAGCCCGTGGCCGGGTGCCCCACCCTCGTGCATTCGTGGCTGCCGGGGATTGGATGGGTTAGTCCCTATCGAATCCCCATGGGGCCCTGCCATGGAGCACATCCCCGGAAATGGAGCTGGTTCCGTCGCTGCTGTTTTTACTGGCCTGGCCTGTGTGTCCCCGGCAACCTTGACCTTCGGGGGTGGGTCATGTGGGGATGGCCCCAGGAAACACCAGCAGGAGAGGGAGTGAGTGAGGGAAGAGCAGGTACCAATAAAGTTGTGTCCTCACGAATCACCGGGCTGGGCTCTGAAAGTGAGGATGTGCCCCTGAGGAGTTGCTCCCCCAGAGCCAGGGAGCCACCCACTGCCCATCAGGGTTGCTCTCCGTCCCAGCACTGCTGCCCTGCAGGAAGTGGGGTGGTGGCCCTCCCACCTCGTCCCCTACTCCCCCTCCTTAACTCCCCACGGCCCCTTCCTTGCTGCTGTCACCCACGTGGGCCTCTCCTGCCTTAGGACCAGTCGTTCTTCCTGCCAGGGGCGCCCTTCTGCCCGACATTGCCCCACTGGCTCCTCTCCACTCAGGTGTCATCTCAGAAGGGACCAGTGACCTCCCTCTCATCCACGGCCCCTCTTTAGTTACCTGCAGGGCTCTTTCTCATTGGTTCCCTGGTTATCGCAGCGCGCCCCCACAAGAGCATGAGGCTCCTGGCCGCACGGGCCTGTCTCTGCTTCACTGCTACATCCAGTGAACAGAGGCCAGAACAGAGCCTGGCACACAGTAGGTGCCCCATAAGTGCTGGCTGACTCTGTTGGGAGAATGCGTGAGGCCAGCCTTCACAGCAAGCTCATCAGTGGGAGGCATGACCTGGGGGGGGCCGCCCTTGGCTGATGCAGGCCTTGCATGGGGCCCTAAGTGCACTCAGAGTTGGTCCCCAGGCCTTCTTGAGGGGACGGGAGCCCCCCAGGATCACAGAGAAAGGTCCTTGAGTTGGAGAAGACGGAAGACAGAAATGGAATCAGACAGTCACAGCCACAACCCCTACCCCACCCCCACCCCACACTGGCCCTCAGCCCGTCCCTCCCCCTCCCCGGGCAAACCTGGTAAGTGCAGTTCGGAAGCTGCTGGTTAAGACCACAGATCCCTGAGCAAATATGTTAATAGTTGCCCAGAGGCTGAGCTATGAACGAGGACTGGTGAACCTGGGAGGGGGTGTGTGCAGGGAGGTCTCCGCCTGACCACTGGGCCGTCCTGAATAGGCCAGGTTTGTAGGGGCATCTGCACAACTCAGTGTGTACTGGAGCTGGGGCAGACGCAAGGCTGGGGCACCCGTGGGGAGGCCTGCACACCCGTGCGCCTGGCAGCCCGGGTCACCTGCACAGGGGTGTCTGAGCCCATCTCTGGGCCAGGCCACGTGCATACATCCGTGTGAAGGCACAGGCAGGTGCTCTCTGGTACACACTGGGTGATTCTGGAGCATGCAGAGGTGTGGGTGAATCTTGCACACGGTGTCCGCAAAGCCGCGTGCATGGGTTTTGGGGAGTCTGTGTGCAGGTGTGTGGTGTACGTGTGTGAGGCTGTGCACACGTGTGTCCCTCACACCCAGCCTGAATGAGGCCTAGAGGGCCTTAGAGTCAGCCAGACGTGGTTCCCGATCCTGCCCACTCTGACTATCATCCTCTCCAGCGAGCTTTCCTGAAACACGGGATCTTATCATCGCTGCCTCGGGGCTGCTGCAAGACTTCGGAAGGCCACACGCGTAGGCACCGAGTCGAGGGTTACTTCACGGCCTTTGCCATCCCCTCCCTTTACCTTGCCCTTCCCCACCCCATATCTGGGCCCCGAGACCAGGCGACACCTGTGGCCCTCCCCCATGACATCCCGGGCAGCCGTGGACTTCATCCCGTACAAAGTAAAGCAACAAGAAAATGCCATTTTGCATTGATCAAACTGGTAAAAACGGGAAAGTCTGATTATAGCGTGTGGGTGAAGAGGTGGGGTGATGGGAACGCTTACCCGTGATCCTAGGAGAGGACATCCGCACCGCCGCTGCCGCATCGAGTAACTGTAACACGCTAGTGCCCGGTGGGCGGGACCACACACCCGTGTGCGTGCACAAGGAGGAAGAGCAGGGAAAGCAAACTACATACTCATCGGCGTGGACTGGCCCCCCGGACAGCGGTGGGTGGCATAGGGTGGAATGAATTCCAAGAATCCTGTGGCTCGATCCCCAAACACATGAGAAGTTGCAATAGGACACCTGTGGACTGAGCCGCTCGCCGCTTAAAAGAAATGCCGTAAAGCAGTACGCCGTGTGCCCGGCGGACACAGGTCTACGTGTTCAAGTGCATGGAGAAAGGTGAGCAAGGACGCACTCCAAACTGACAACTAACTGGTGGCTGTCCCTAAGAGGCCGCTGGAAAGGGCACTCCAGCCTTACCTTTTAGGTTTTCATTTTGCTCAAAGAGATCATGTGGTGTATTAGCCATGAATTAAAGAGGAACGAGGGACAGAGCTCTGTGAGGCCCGAGGTGTGGCGGTCAGGGGAGTCACGCAGGCTCCTTGTCACACACACCACGTGGCCCTGTTATCCTGAAGACCAGCTCTCCGGGCAGTCCTGAGTCTGAAGGATGAGGCCCCAACACTCCTCTGTGGCTGCCCCGATTCCCTGCTGGACCCTGCCCCCAGGTTCACCTGGAGCAGCACCGGCCCTGAAGGCCCAGGCGTCTCCCTGGCCCCAGATCTTTGGGGTCCCCACTGCCCCCACCCCATTTCAGGACCCCCACCCAAATCCCCAAGCACAGAGCTCACCGTGACTCTGGACTGGAAGGGTGGCCTGGGATGTTGTGACCTGTGGGGCCAGGGATGGTCACTCTGGGTGAGTGTGGGCCCCAGGGAGATGCGGCCAGGCCAATAACTCACCCTACCCTCACAGCTGCGGCTCTGGGGCCAGGGACTGATCACGGGAGGAGGCCCCAGGGGGCTTGTCAGACCTGGGGGTGCTGGGGGCAGGGGAGGGGCAGCTGAGACCGAGACAGAGACACGGCGAGAGACACACAGAGGAAAAGAGGGAGACAGACACCAAGAGAGACAGAGGAGAGAGAGAGACAAAGAGATAGAGTCCCAGAGGCTCCTAGGCCCTGGAGGAGGGGCAACTGGACAGAGACCAGCTCTGGGAGGAGAGAGAGGTGCGGGGGCGGGGGGGGGGGAGACTGGGGGGGGCACCCCCGGCGGGTTGGTCCTGCTCTGATTGGCTAGGACTGGCTGCAATTAAACCCCATAATTGATTCCCTGGGATGACGAGGATCATTTCAATGCGGAGAATTAAGGTTTTCTTCCAAGATGGAAATAAAGATTAATTTGCAATTTCCTTCCTCACTGCACAGAGGAGAACAGCCCCTGCTGGGAAGAAATCTCAGCCCCGGCAGGTGGGCTGGGGGTGGGGCGGCCTTCGGGGCCTGGACCTGTGCACAGCCCCCGTTGGCAGGGAGAGGGGCTGCCACAGCCCCGAGGGGACAGCCTCCAGGCCTCTGTGCGCCCACCCCGGCCCAGGAGCGGCCCAAATTGCCTTTCTCGGACTCGGGGCCTCTCTGAGCCTCGGGCTTCTGGCTCTGCGATGGTGCTGTGGGGCCTGGAAGGCCTTAGCCCACCTTTGAAGAGCACCTCTACTCCCTGCTTCAAAGCAGGCTGGTGTGCATTGTGACTCATTGGTCCCCAGCAGGGTCTGGTGTCCAGACAGCCACAGAGAGACTGGGTAGGAGAGTCCCTGAGGGGGGGAGGGGGAAGCCCCACACCCCCCTTCTCCCTGGTGGCTCCTTCTTCAGAGCCACTGGCCTCTTGCTGCCACCGCGGGCAGCGAAGCTAACGGAGCCCCCCGGAACTAACACAGGACCTCCCTGGAGGGGGTATACATGCTGGAGCTCAGGAGATGCTCCTGTCCTCTTCGGCCCGGGCCCCCACAGACCCCCACCTCTGCGCCCCTCCCTGGGGATACTCCCAAGCACAGCCACATATGAAGGCTCCAGAAAGCAGGAGCCCCTGGTACCCCTCCAGGCCTGGCTGCCCTAGCACCACCCCTCGGAGAGGCCTGCCCAATCCTGGGGGGGTCAGAACACCAGCCAGAGCCAGAGGAGGGCAGCAAGTGAGCCCACCGCACGTGTGCCCCCAGGAGCCAGCGTGGCGTCCTCAGACCTTGTCCCTAGCAGGGTGCACTGGCGGGGGGGGCGGGGGGCGTCGCTGCCTCTGCCCTCTCCAGGCCCACACCCTGTTCACGCAGGTGGGGCAACTCCTGACTCCAGGGGCCCCATGGGAACAGCCCCACAGCAGAGCTGGGAGGAAGCGTGCCGCCCCGCCTGTGGTCTTCTGAGATCTCGTCTCGGCTAGTGCTCGGGGGGAGCTGTGCTCTGTACACCCTGAGCGGGGCCTCCAGGATCCCCGGGCGCTTGGATGGGGCTCCCGGCCGGAAGGCCTCTGAGACCCGCCATGCCGTGCTTGTGGGCCCTCCTCTGAGAGCCCCCAGGGCCCTGCGTCTGCGCCCGGCCCTGCTCTGCCCGAGTCAGCCGAGGGCGGCCGCAGCCCGTTGGTTCCGAACGGCCCGGATCTGGCCATCGTGCCTCTGGCTCTTCCTGGGGGTAACCTCTGGGCGACCCCAGGCGCACACCGGGAGGAGGGAGAGCATGTTTATGGTCAGAGGGGCCAGCGCGCTCCTCTTGGGCTGCCTGGCGGCCTAGGCCTCTCTCCCCAACCCGACGGGAGCCTCAGAACTCCCCTCCCAGCCCACCTGCACACACACCCCACGTGCTCAGGACCCCAGCCTGCATGGCGACTCTGAGCCTGGGTCACTTGGAGAGGGCCGGGTCCCACTACTGGCGCATCCCTCCCGGTCGGGCCTCGCTTTACACACCTCCAGGCACAGGGCGCTCCCTCCACACCACCCCGGCCGATGACAGCTGAGAGAAAACAGCCACTCCGCAGAGTCACAAAGACTAGATGCCCAGCACGGCACCAAGCGCCCGGGGCCACGGTTGTCTCTCGGAGATGCTCTGGTGGGTTTCGGTTCTGCCCTCTGGCCCTGCGGCTCCACCTGTCCTCATGGCCCTGGGACAAGGGCAGTCCTGGGATAATGCCCCCAGGCCGGCATCTCACCCCCTCCCCGCTGACTCCCCAGAACTCTGAGCAGAACCACGCAGAGCAGGACTGCCACCTCCAACAGCCGGGCCCTTGGGTCCCTTGCTGTCGCCCTGTACGCCCTGCAATGTCTCAGGCCGCTGCTGGCTGCTGGCTTTGTTCATTTGTTCATTCGGTCCTTTGACCAAAAATTGGACCAAAGTTTCCTGAACCCTTGCCAAGGACCTGCGGCAGCTCGGAACAGCCCATCCCCTGACGAGGGGCGCCCAGGAGGCCTGGGAGAGTTGCCACCCTGGCCAGAGGCCCATAGATCCTTGCCCACCCTCTACCCTGGCCCCATCTCTACACCATCATGTCTGAGAGTCTTGGGCCCGCCCCCAGGGAGACTGGGCCCTGCGCTAACCCAGGACAGATGCCCAGATCCTTCCTACGGTTTCTTCCTTCTGGACCTGCCAGATCTGCCAGGGGCACCGGGTGACAAAAGAAATCACAGGGCACCCACTGCAGGCCACCAGCACCCTAATGGTCGTGTGAGCAAGGGGCTGGTTCCCAGAGCCCACACCAACCACAGCAGCCCTGCCTTTAACAGCACAGACAGATCTGGGATCCAGTGAAGCCCGGAGCAAGTGTCTCACCCTCTCTGTGCCTCAGCAAAATGAAATTAATATTGGGAGCTGCCTCACTGGGTAGGGGTGAGCATGAAAGGGGTACACAGCTGGTACTCACTAAATGCTCTATGGCAGCCACTTGGGAAATCAGTTTGGGTGTTTCTTAAAAAATTAAACACAGAGTTACCGCCAAAATGTGGAAGCAACCCAAATGTTTATAGATAAACAAAGCATGGCATACCGTATACCTGTGTACCCCTGGACTGATGAGCTAGAAGTGTATTCAGCAATAATCTGATCATACAGCAGAATGAGCTGCCTTTGCATGTCGCATGGGGAAACCTGGAAAACACTGTGCTAAGTGGAAGAAGCCTGGCACAAAGATCACATAGTGTGTGGTGCCGTTTATATGAACTGCCCAGAAAAGGCCAGCCCACAGAGACAGGAAGCGGCTGAGTGGGTGCCTAGGGTGGAGAGAGGGTGGGATGGAGGAGGTATAGGGTTTCTTTTTGGGGCCATGAACATATTCTAAATTCGATTGTGCTGATGGATGTCTAACTCCCTGAAAATACGAAAAGCCATTGACTTATACACCTTAAATGAGTGAGTGGCCCGGTATGTGAATTATATCTCAATAAGGCTTTTTAAAAAAAAAACAATGATGTTACTTTATGACCTGACATTTCACTCCTAGATATTTATTTACGCAAGAGAATTGGAAACATCCGTCCACACAAAAACTTGTACATGCGTGTTCATAGTAGCATGATTCAGAACAAAATGTGTCCATCACATGACAAATGGATAAATGTGGTCTGGCTGAACAATGGAATATTATTCAGCCCTGAAAAGGAGGGGAGTACTGACTCATTCTACATGGATGAACTTTGAAAATATCATGCTGAGTGAAAGAAACCAGATACAGGGGATCCTGGGTGGTTCAGTCAGTTAAGCGTCTGCATTTGGCTCAGGTCATGATATCAGGGTCCTGGGATCGAGCCCCACATCAGGCTCCCTGCTCAATGGGGAGCCTGCTTCTCCCTCTCCCTCTGCCTGCCGCTCCCCCTGCTTGCGCTCTCTCTCTCAAATAAATAAATAAAATCTTAAAAAAAAAAGAAGCCAGACATAAAAGGCCACAGATTATATGATTTCATTTATATGAAATGCCCAGAATAGGCAAAACTATTAAAAACAACCATACGATGGACTATTATTCAGCCGTAAGAAGGAATGGAGTACTGACTCATGCTACATCGTGGATGAACCTCAAGGACATGATGCTCAGTGAAAGAAGCCAGACACCAAAGGTCAAATAGTGTATAATTCCACTTACACAAAATGTCCAGAACAGGTAAACCAATAGATGCAGAAAATTTCTAGGTGGTTGCCAGGGACAGGGGGATCCGGGGGGACAGGAGTGACTGTAGGTACATATGTTGTCCCTCTGGGGGGGGGTTCTAAACTTAGTGGTGATGGTTGCACAACTTTGTAAATATACTTAAGCCACTGAATCGTATACTTTAAGAAGGGAGCTTTATGGCATGTAAATTTTATCTCAATAAAACTGTTTTAAAATGTAAACAGGACTCTGGGGACACCCCTGCACGGTTTAGATCTCCCTGGGGGATGAGGGGCAGAATGGGACAGTGGTCAGGGGAAGCCGTGGCGCCCAGCACCCACAGACGCTCGTGCAGCCCCCCGGCCTCTGTCCCTGGCGGCCCCGTGCCAGCCAGCTGGGTGACCCCCCAAGCTTCAGTCTCTGCTTCTGTCCAGTGGGTGGACCCACACGTCCTCCCAGGGCTGCAGGAGGGGCCGGCGGGACCCTGCCCTGGAAACCATTTTGTTCTCATTTTTAAATGAGCTTATGATTTGTCGTGTTTATTAAGGAAAGAGTTCAAACATGCAAAAAATGCACAGCGCATAAAACAGTGAACTCCCATGCCCCAACACCAGCTCGAGAAATAAGAGGTGACAGAGGCTGTTGGACCCTCAGGCTCCATGGTCCTGGCCTCCCTCCGCCCGTACGTATGTTGCCCCCGATAAGCTCTGCCGCGGGGCTTGGGGGGCTCGCTGGGGAGATGGTCCTGCTCAGAGGTGGGGACCTGTCGTCCCTCCTTTGATTCCCAGCTTGATGGAGATGGAAACTTGGCCCCCACCAGGACTCACCTGCTCCTTCTTCCTCCCCAGAAGGCATGTGGGACCCAGAGGCTCCATGATTCTGAAAGTCTACAACTCTGGGTTTCAAAATGTGTTGTTTGTGACACACAGTAAAAATCACCCTTTTAAACATACAGTTCTGTGAGTTTTGAAAAGCACAAAGAGCTGTGCAAACCCCACCGCAGTCAGAATACACGGTAGCTACCCAACATCCTTCATGTGCTGTTGCACCCCACCCCTGCTCCCGGGGGTCGCAGGGCTAGATCCTGTCCCACACTCGCACCGCCACTGGGCTCTTCCCTGCCCCGGCTTGCATCACCCCGAATGTCACACAAATGGAATCCTGCCGTGTGTAACCTTCTAGTAAGGCTCCTTTCGCTTGGCGATAGTTTGGGCTCCATCCCGGGTGCCGTGTGTGTCCACGTTGGTTCCTGTGGTGGCCGCGTGGCATCCCAGAACGTGAGTGTACCACAGCCCGTTTGTCTGCTCACGAGCTGAGGGACATGTGGCTCGTTTCCAGTTTGCGGTGATTATGAAAAAGCTTATGGATGTATTCATTTATGGATTTCTGTGTGAACCTAAGTTTTTCTTTCTCTTGAGTAAACGTTTGGCCTGTGTGGGAAGTGTATGTTTGACTTTCTAAGTATCCGCCTGTTTTCCAATGGGGCTGTGCCATTTTGCATTCCCACCTGACTCGGCACTTGTATGCTTTCAGTCAACACATTCTTTTTTTTTTTTTTAAGATTTATTTATTTATTTTAGAGATAGAGAAAGAGAGAATGAGAGAGAGAGACAGCACGAGCGGGAGGCACAGAGGGAGAGAGAGAATCCCAAGCAGACTCCCTGCTGAGGTGGAGCCTGACACAGGGCTCCATCTCATGACCCCGAGATCACGACCTGAGCCAAAACCAAAAGTCGGACACTTAACCGACTGTGCCACCCAGGTGCCCCTCAGTCAACACATTCTTATCAGGCACCCAGTTCCAGGCACTGAGCTAGGCCAGGGATGCAAGTGGCCAGGATGAGCAAGGCCCTGCCCTCCTGGGACTGCCAGTCCAGTGGGGGAAGCAGAGAAGGTACAAGAAAAGTCATGAACACAGAAGATCATGTCGGATGGTAAGGGCTCTGAGGGCATAAAGGAGGGTGACAAGAAGGAGGGGATGATCTGGGAGGGCCTTCCCTAGGAGGTGACTTTGAACTGAGGCTAGGGATGAGGAGGACCCATTCAGCCCAAGATCCAGGGCAAAGGGTTCCTGGCAGGTGACTGAGAAGGTGTAAAGGCCCTGAGGTCTTTAGGTCAGGATGCTGTGACTATGATAGATTTATTGGAACTCACTGTATGCCGGGAATGTGCTAAAAACCTTAAAGACATCTTCTTATTCAATCCTAATGGCCACCCAGAGCCGAGGGACCGCTGTCATCCCCAGCTTACAGCCAAGAAACTATGAGGTTCGGAGAGCTGTCACCTGCCTCAGGGCGATGAGGGGCACAGCCGGGATTTGAACCCGGTGAGACTCCCAGAAGTGTGCCTAACTCTGGGATTCCGACCTTCACTGGAATCCCTCCCTGCAGTCCGGCTGTGTGACCTCGATGGGTCACTGGCCCTCTCTGAGCCTCAGCCTTCTTACCTGTAAAACTGAACAGGGTTGCCTGCCTTGAAGCCTGCTGTGGGAAGCGTCTTGGCAAGCTAGTGCCGGTGGTGGGCAGAGAGCACACGGCTGTTCCCCCATCGCCCTCCCTATGAGGACAGAAGCGGCCCGGCCTCTAAGGTGGGTGAGCATTGCGCTACCGCTGGGCGCCGACAGAGGGCAGGAGCGGCCCGCGCCTCGACGGCCCGGCCGGGAGCGCGCAGTGGAGTGGCGCGGGCGCAGCGTTGGTCTGGGGACTGGGACCAGAGCCCCGTGGGGCGCTGCACTGGGTCGCGCCTCAGTGTACTCTCAGGACGCAGGCACCCCTGTTACACACTCCTGTGTGAGGGCATAAGACGGGGACAACCCAGGCACAGGCACCCAGTTAAGGACAGGGGTAGGGGCGCAGAGGGCGTTAGCGGTTCCAGTGTTCCCAGGCCTAAAAGACTCTGCTCTCAGACCCACCCAGCGCTGCGCCGCCCCCATTTGTGCAGCTGAGTCCCGGGGAGGGGACATCACCGCAGGCCCCTGCTCTCCCTGCATGCGGCGAGGGGGCTTCCTCCAGGAAAGCCGCCTGCAGAACCCGGGAAAACTGGCCTCCGCTCGCAGGGCTCTCAGCAGCTTCAAAGCCTGTGAAGTCCACTTGAAATGTGGCCAGCTGAACTGAGATGAGCTGAATGTCCGATACACGCTGGACTTCAAAGGCTGAGTATGAAAAACGGAAGCTGAACCATCACATTCATCATTTTTTATATTGATCCCATGTTGAAATGGCAGTATGTGGGATATACTGGGCTAAATAAAAGATAAAAATTAATTTCACTTGTATTTTTTCAAATGTAGCTGTTGAAAATTGAAAACTACGTGCATGGCTTTCATCCGTGGCTTGTGTTCCATTCGTATAGGACATGCTTGTCTAAATGTTTTACATCTGGTAGCCCATCTAATGTTCATCTCATCCTCCCTATGAGGCCTGTACTCTTCTTATTCCTGATTTACAAATGGAGAAACTGGGATGCCAAGAGGTGACATGACTGGCTCCGGGCTGGTTATGGGTGCACAGCCCACAGGTGCCCCGGCCGCCCCATGCCCAGGGACATATATGCACACGCATAACACATGCAAGTCCCCAATGTGTAACCGATGGATGGGCCAGGGCACAAACACATGCCACCTATGTCCCAGCTCGTGCGCGTGCAGATGGTACTGCGTGCATCCAGACCTGCGAGAGCCTCACGAGCACACACGTCCCCGCTCCTGTGCACGGCCCCCTGCTCATACCCACACACACACCTGCACACCCCAAGTGCCATCTGGAGGACTTTTTGGGGTCCTGCTGCTGGCCCTGATGGTTCCCTGCTCACCCAGGCCTGGATGTGGGGGGCCTGGCTGAGCCTCCATCTGTGTTTGCAAGAGCCAGAACCGAGGTGAGCGGGTGGGCCTGCCCAGCGCCCTGCCCTCCGCTGCCCGCCCTGCCTGCCACCAGGCCTCTGCAGGCCCTTCCTCCCGGCTGCAGAGCATTTGCATAAAGCTCCCCAAGCCCGTGGATCGCATTACATGGAGGCCCGATGATAATCTTTGTTGAAATAATATTTAACACATGCTGCACTTTTAATTAACTATCTGAATAATCTCAAATTAATACCAGAGCTTTAAAAATAAGTTTTCATTTTCACGTTGGGTAACATAATAGTGGCCCGGCTGGCCCGTTTCCCCCTCCTTTGATTTAATTAAAAGCCCTTTTGTGTGTCTCTTGTCACTTCAGAAACAGACAAAAGCACCCGGGTGGGCAGGCCAGAGCTCCTGGCTTGGGGGTCCAGGGCTGAGGCCAGGGCTGGGGTCATGGCTGCCCAGGGTCCTCACTACAGCCCTGGGCTGGCTCTGGCGTGGCCATCACACTCGCGTGCACAGGGACACTCAAACTTGCTCACAGACACCCGCAGGTCGCCTCTCCTACATCTGGCCTGTACTCCACACCCTGACATCTGTCCTCGTGCTCACACGGCCAGGCCCTCCAGACAGATCAGCTCTCACGGACACTTCCTGCACCTGCAGGTGCTCATGTGCAAATCCACACACGCACGCACGCACGCGCACATGCACGCACGCATGCACACATGCACGATGGTTTGGAAGTTGACAACTGAAGCCGGTCTGGGCTGGGGTTAACAATTTGCATTCGGAGTCCGAATCTGAGAAGACCAGAGGCTGCCTGGCCCGTATCCCATCTCCAGCTGGCTCCCGAGTGCGTGCACGTGTGGGAGTGTGTCTCTCTCCCTGTTTGTCTGTCTCTGTCTCTGGGCCTCTACCCTACGTTTGATGCTTCTAGAAACAGAACCAGGCAGGCAGCCTCCGTTGGCCAGCTTGCTCCACCAGCCGGTCCTGCTCCCACTGTGCCCAGGGCCCCAGCTCTCTCTCCTGGGTCTCCTCCTGGCTCCTGAGGAGCAGGCGGGGAGGACGGCTTTCTCCTGGGGTCTTTGCCTCGCCTCCCACCAGCAAGCCAAGCCCTCCTCCTCTGATCAGAGACGGGCGGAAGGAGGCCTTCCTTGGGTAAGTGGCCCTAGAGTGCCCAGTGGGGAAACTGAGGCCCTGTGGAGCCTTAGTTTTCTCCGACAGGTCCAGTAGGGTAGGAAGGTTTCTGCTCCGTGGCCCTGAGGCCCTCAGGAACTAGGCAGAAAGGGGGTACATGGCAGCCCCATCTGCTGAGATTGGATTCTTGGCAGGGGAAAGCGAAATTCATTTGGTTCTGAAGCTAAAAGTCAGAAATGGCTCAGTGGAGAGCAGTGGCGGGGTGGATGGTCGGTGTGTCCTGTGGAGCCCCTCTGAAAGCTGGGGACAGGTTACTCGTGCCTCCCTGGGGTCCAGGGACAGTTCTGAGGCCGCCCCCCTGGGGTTAGAAGCAGGCACATCTCCAGTTTCCTCCACACATCTGGTTTATTCACCGGCTCAGCAAGCACAGACAGGGTGGGTGCACGCTGAACGAACCTTCTGAGCCCTGCAGCCACACAGCGGGGAGGTCAGTGTCCCGAGCTCACCAGGAGCCCACTGGGGGTGGGGGGCAGCTGGGCTGCAACCCTGGCAGTGGCGGGGGTAGGGAGTCAGCGTGCAAGCTCTGCACCCCACTCTCTCCCCTCTCCCCTCCCCCCCACCCCCCCTCCCCCGCCCTTGCCCAGGGTCCCGCCCTCCAGCCCCAGGCCCTAGTCCAGGGACTTAGAGCAGGAGCAGTGGAGCCAAGTCCTGGGAACTAACTGCCCTGGGGTATGGCTCCCCCCCTCTCCACACCAACCAGTCCCTTCTGGCTCAGGCCGACCAGCCAGCCCCGTTCAGCCGGGACCCAGCGGACTCCTGCCCCGAGGGCTGCCTGGAGGGGGCAGGCGAGCTCGCTCCCACCTACCGCACACTGGCCAGTGAGGACAGGCTAGGCCCCTCGGGCACCGCACCCCACGTGGTCTCACGCATGCACATAATCACTCACGACCACACTGTCACAGACACGCGTGTTCACTCACACGTACCTTCACACACGTGATCCCGCGGTCACCCAAGACCACCCACGCAAGTAAGCACGCAGGGTCCCGGCCAGTCGGCTGGCCCATACAGACGAGTGACAGTCATGGGGTGGGCTCCAGAAGTCCCATCCACCTGCTCGTCCACCGGGGCCGTCAGCTAGGGAGGCCACGTGCAGGGTGGAAGCCGCCCTTGCCCCGAGCACCCACAATGCTCCTGTGCACAAGCTCCGGGAGTTCTCACTGCCCTCGGGGAGGGCAGGGGTCCCCGCTTACAGAGGGGGACACAAGCTCAGGCGAATGACGCTGCTCAAGGTCACACAGGGAGAAATGAATGGAGCCAGGCCCGGAACTCAGCCTCACCAGCCAGCCCAGCAGCTGTCCCCTGAAGCCCTGAAAGGCTGACCTGTGGGGGGCCTGTTGGGGTGAGGCTAACAGGCAAGTAGAGGCAGGGCTGCATCTGGAACACAAGGGGGGCAACTGCAGGGCAGCATCGCTAAGCTGACTCAGAAGACTCAGAGCCTCAGTTCGGTGGTAAGACCCCAGGGAGCTGGAGTGAGGAGGGGTTCCCCGTGCCTCTCAAGGTTGTCACAGAGCTGGAAACCACTGAGGCTTGTCCCCCCGGCAAGGGAACTGTGACCTGGCCCCACCGATCCCATGAACCCTGCAGAGGGCCCCTGTGCATAAACGGGAGGGTTTGATGCCTGGGAGGTACTCAGAGCAGAGGCTGCTATAGGCGAGTCCTCCACTCATTTGCTCATTCAGTCGGTCACCCAGTGCCTGTAGGTGCAGGTGCTGTCCCAGACCAGTGTGACAAGACTGACCCAGGCCCTGCCCTCCTCGAGCTGCCATTCTACAGGGGCAGACAGACAGTATGCAGGCACCGAAGAGAGTAATGATGTCATTTCAGATCATGATCATTAGCCAGAGTGATCAGAGAGGGCTTCTCGGAGGAGGTGACATTTGGGCTGAGACCTGAGTGACAAGAAGGAGGCAGCTCAGCCATGAATTGTGGAAGAGGATTCCAGGCAGAGGGACCACCAAGGGCAGAGGCCCAGAGGACCAAAAGCTCACAGGAAGGAGGCCTGGGCAGGGCGAAGGTCGGCAGGGCCTGGCCAGAAAGCAGCCTGGTGGAGACCGGGGCAAATAAGGCAGCCCTCACCCCCATTTGAGAGGCAACTGCTGCTCAGCTCCAGCCCTGTGGGACTGAGGACAGTGTGGCCAGATGTTTCAATGTTGCCAGAAAAGCTGGAAGTTTAGGTTTTTGCATAAAACCTTCTGATTTTTTAAATGGCCAACTTTTTCTGAAACTGTTCAAACCCCACAAAGCCTTTCTAGGGGCCCAAACTAGCCCCCGGGCCTCTGGTTGGAGACCTCATTAGGAAGTGAGGGCCTGGATTCGAATCCTGCCCCACCCCCCATACTGTCTAGCTGTGTGATCTTGGGCCATTTGCTTGTTCCTTTGGGTGTTTCCATGCTTTCATCTGTAAGATGGAGATAATCGTGCCTACATGACGGGGTTACCATGGGGACCTGGATGCTTGCATGTCTTCATTCATTCAGCAAATATTTATTGGGCAGCTACTGTGCACCAGGGACAGTGCCAGGTCTGGGGGAAGGGGGCACACCAGCAAAGAGAAAACACAGAAGTCTCTGCCCTGGTGCCTCTTACAGTCCACGGGACACAGAAAATGAGTAGCAATGGGAGCAGGTGCACACGTAGAAACGGCACAGAGCAAGAAGGGCCAAGGGGAAGAAATAGGGCGAAGAAGGACGTAAGGAGAGCTGAAGGGGAGGGTTGACATTTTAGATCAGGTGGCCAAGGAGGACCTCACTGAAAAGGTGGCATTTGAAGGAAATGAGGGGGTGAGGCACACAGCTATGGGGTGGAGTGTGCTCCTAGCAGGGGGAACGGCGGGTGAAGAGGCCCTGAGGCCTGGCTGCTCGCCGAATAGGCAGGAGACTGGAGTAGCTGGAGTGGAAAGAATGGAGTCAGAGAGGTGAGGAGATGGGGGTTGGGAGGAGATCGGGTGGGGCCTCATGGCGGCTGTGAGGACTTTGGCTTTGCCTCTGAGTAAGGTGAGAGCCATGGGAGGGTGTGGAGCAAGGCAGGGCTGACGTCTGACTTTGGTTTTGACAGGATCCTTCTGGCTGCTGCTGGGGCGGAAGCTGGGAGAACAGGAAGGAATAGTCCCGGCAAGAGGTTATGGGGGCTGGACCAAAGGGCAGCAGTGGGGCTGGCAGAAGTTGGTTAGACTCTGGATAGATTTCGAAGGTCAAGCCAGCAGAGGGGGCAGGGGGGTGGGCCAGGTGAAGGACGATGCCCCGATCTGGTCCAGGCACCTGGAATACGGAGGTGCCATTTCCTGGGATGTGGCAGGTGGAGAAAGAGTCGGTTGGGCATATAGGCCTGGGCTGGAGCTGCAGGGAGAGCAGCCGGAGAGAGGAGGCTGGCAGAAGAGGGTCCAAGAGGGCCATAACAGTGGGCCTATTTGAGTCACAGGGAGCAAGTGCCGCCCACAGCTAGTGTAGACGGAAGTGAGTACAAATGGCCCCCAGCCGCCGCTGGCCCACAGCAGGCTAGCATGGATGGACGCTCATATCGGTTGTCATTTTGGGTTCCAGGGAAGGAAGGGGGCCTGGAGGCAGCTCCGGAACGCAGGCCGGAGGAGGCGACACTGTTGAACCCGGAGCCCGAGACTCCTGAGGGGGTCCCAGGTCTCGGGGACTCCGGCGGGCCTGCATCCCCTCTCCCCGACGCCGCTGCGGCCTCCCCTCCCTCCCCCGCCCCGTGCTCACTCCCCGGCGCGCCCTCCCTTCCCCCCTCGCCACCTGCGGGGTCGGTCAGATCCGGGCCTTTGTCCCGCGCCGCAGCCCCGCCGCCCCGCGTGGCGCCCCCCGAGCAAACACAGCTGAGCGCCGGGGCTCGCGTGCCGCCCCCGCCCCCCAAATCTTCGGGCCGCGGGGCGGAGGCTTAGCGGGGCAGCTGCGGGCCTGCGGGCGGGGCGGGGGCTGAGCCCGGCCAGGCGCCCCCCGCGCCGCCCCTCCTGCCCGGGCGGCGGCCGCGCCTTTGTCATGCAGATGGCCCGCTGGCGGCCGCGCTCCGTAGTCGGCCGAGCGCCTCCGCACCCGCAGCTGACCTGGGGGGCGGGGGGCGGGGGGGGTTGGGTGTGGGCGTCTCGGCGCCCGAATCTGCCCCAGGCCAGCGGGGAAGACCCGCTTTCTCCTCCCGCCGCCGGGACACCGGAGCTCCTTGATGCTGGGCCACATGCTCAAGTCGCTGGGCTTCTCTGGGCCTGTCTGCTTCCTTGCATTCCAGGCAAAGGAATCTGCGGGCACTCGGGCCTGGAGGCTGGGGAGCAGAGGCCGAAGCTCCCACTGCCGCGGTGTGGAGCACATGTGGGGAACAGCCCCCTCGCTCCTCTGCCCACAGTCCAGCCAGACCAGCAGAGCAGGCCCCCTGCCATCCAGACCTCTGCCGGCACTGTGGGTTTGGGACTCCATCCCTGCGTCCGGGGGGCCTCCGTCTTCCCACCTGTACTTTGCCGGCTGGAACTGGCAGGGAGGAGGACTGAGTGAGGCTTGTGGGCTCACAAGCCGCAGGGAGGCTGACTGCCGTGGGGTGTCCATATCTAGCGCACAGTGGGCACCCTTGGTAATGGCACAGAAGCTCAAGATGGCAGAACCACCTACACCACTCCCTCCCCCTCCTGGCCCCTCCAGTGGTAGCCGGTGTGGGTCCTCCATGGGACACGCCCACTTTCCCCAGAGCGAAAGATTCACCAAACAGACGTGACCAAATGGAAAGTTATTTACTGCCTGGTATCAGGAGTCAGGCCTGGGGCGAGACACGGGGAAAGAAGCATTCCTGTAGCTGGAAACGGGCCTGGAGGGGCTGTTGTCCTGGCATCCTCCTTGGAGCACCCTGTCCCCCCATTTTGCAGATGAGGAGCCTGAGGCCAGAGAGCCGCGGGAACTCGTGGCTTCCCAGCCTTTGTCTTTGCCTGCAAAGAGTGGAGGCCTGGAATTCCTACCAGAAGATACAGAAAGACCAACATGCATAGACAAGCTGCTTGGAGTCCAGGATGTGCAAACAGAGTAACATCGTTTCCCACCAACAGGTAAAAAGCAAGAACACCGACAGCCAGCCGTCGGGCTGGGGCCCTCTCCCTGCTTCCACGGCGAGTCCCTGTGGGCGCCAGCGCTCGCGCACCATTGTCAGTAGGAATCATGCTCAACATCCTGCGGAGCCTCAGTCCAGTGACTGTACTCCCAGGAATTTATCGTTAAAAGGAGCCAACAGGACAAGTGGGTAAGCGCACTTATTTATGGTCGTAAGACTCGGAGTTTCCCTTGGAGTGTAGCTCTGCAGGCAGATGGGAGGGAGCTCCAGTCCCAGCTCAGCCATGTATGACCTTGGGCTACTGGCCTGTTTCCTCATCTGGAAGATGGGAATAATAGCCACACCGGTCCCCTCTGCATCAGCCCGCAGTAGGCAGGGCCCTCACCCCAGGGCCCATGAGGAGCCCACAGTGGACAGATTTACATGAAGGAAAAGCAGTCTTTTGATGTGATGGGTTATTAGCAGTCTTGACAAATGGAGCTGAAAAGCTCTTTGGGCCTCAGTTTCCCTTTCGAACAAAGAAAAATTGGTGTTGGGAGCTCACTGGGTGGCTCCTAGGCTCTCCCCAGTGGCCCTCCCCCCTGACCCCTACCTTCCCTCTCCCCAGCTCTGATAGCTGAGCCAGGCATCTCCAGCTCAGGCGGGAGAGGTTGGTGGGAAGAGAGACATCACACCAGCTTGCCTGTTACAGGAGAGGGCAGGGGAGGGGGAGGAGAAGCAAGCTACCCACCACCTCCACCCGAGGCCTTGGCCCTCTGGCTCCAGCAAAGGCCAGTGGAAGGTGGGGGTTTATCTCACACACACCTCCAGGGAGGGGCCTTTATGGCCAGATCCAGTTTCTGGCAGGACTGGTTAGTCCAGGTGGCCCTCGATGGACGGCCGAGATAAGGCCTGTGCAGGTCGGCTGGGCTGGGCAGGAGACCCAAGCTGGGCAAAGACTAGGGGGTGGCCTGGGCACAGCCTGACTCAGAGGTGGGACGGGGTCTGCACCCATCTTGTCCCAGCTGTCACCACCTTTCAGGGGCCACCCGGGTGCCCTCTCTGCACCTCCCGCCCCTGCCAGCAGTGAGAGGTGGCACAGGATGAGGCCATCCTGGGGTGGAGCAGTAGAGGCCTGAGGTTGCCCAGGCAGGCCGTACTGCGGTAAGAGTTTGTATGAGCACTTGATGAGGTTCTAGAGGCAGTATGGACTGAGGTTGCCTGGATGTGAGGTTGTTCAGGATTCTGCATTTTAGGTGGGCACAGTTTTGGTTGCCTCCATGCCTGTCAGGCATTCCTGGAAGTCCCCAGAGCCTGACTGGACCAGCTGGCCCTTGTGGGCTTGGTTCTCATGGGCCAAGGTCCTCTTGCTGTCTCTAACTTCATCGTGTCCTCAGTAGTCCCTATAAATAGCCCCTTCTTGAAACCCTTCCACCTAGTTTGAACGTCACATCTTTCCTGCCAGGACCCTGCCCAGTACATTTCTGGGATCCTCACAGCCTCAGGGAGCAGCTGTGGTTGCTCCATTTTATAAGGAGGAGCCCCCTGGGGGGCCCTCAGTTCCTCTTGGCACAGACTTCCCTCATTCTCAGCACAGACCTCGGGAAAGGCAGACCTGTGGGGCTGACAGCCGAGCCTGAGAAATGGGGTTTGTGTGCATGCAGGAAGTCTCTGAGGGAGGTGGTCCCAGGGAACAGGGGGAGCCAGGGGCAGGGGAGGCAGGGAAGGGGGGAAAGCCAGCAGACAGAGGCATTGCTGAACCACCATCCGGGGGATACTGACTCCACCGCGCCACCTGAGGGCCTCGAGGACAGTACTGAAAACTGTCCACCCCTGGGAGGGAGATACATAGCCAAAGGCTGCCACCCCGTTGCTTGGGGCTGGCCCATCGGCCCCCGCGCTTCTGGGTTCATACAGCTGGGTGCCAAGCAGGTCCTGTGGGTGGTCCTCATGCTGCGGCAGAGAAGCTGTGGGCCAGAGCAAGCTGGGCCGTCAGCGGACACCTGCGCGAGGCTGGTCGGAGGCGCCAGGGCGTGGTCACCACGGTGCCGAGGCTGGGATCCGCCAGGGCAGGAGCGCTTGAGGTGCGCCGCAGAGGCGTCCAAGACAGTCCACGGTTTCTAATAGAAAACTCAAGGGTCAGTAAGGCCGTCATTGAAAAGATTGTCTCAGTTCCCAGAGGAGGGGCCACTTGGGGAAGCACTGAGGGGCGGTGGTGACGGGGCCTCTGTGGCAGGAGCCTTTACTGTGGCTTCCTCAGGAAAGAACAGGTAAGCCGGGTAAGCAGGCTTAGGGTTGGCTGGTTTGAATCACTTCGGCGGCCTCTGGAGCCTAGGGCAGTCAGTCCTGAGTTGTCTGGGACCAGGCCTCGGAGATAGGGTCGGGGGGCTAGTGGTCCCGAGTGCGAGAGCCCACTAGAGGTGGCTGGGGCTGTGGGCTCTGGGTTGGCTGGTTTGCATTTGAAAAGCACACAGGGGCCAGTGGTTTCCTCTCTAGGAATTGGCCAATTCTGGGAGGGGCAATCCCTCCAGGGTCAGCCAGGCCAGAGGTCAGGGCATCAGACACAGAAAACAAACCGCCCCCCCCCCCCGCCCCTTCTCAGCTTCACCTGTGGCCTCTGTGAGGTCCAGTGTGTCCCAGAGTCCAATTCACGGTGATAGCCGGCCTCGATCCCTGTCAGATTTTAATATAGGGAATAGCATGAGCTATGGTCCCTTGTGCTGCACTTAGTCCTGCATCTGCAGCTGATACCCACCATCTCCTTCTCCCACCTCTTCTGGATTCCTCTCGCCTTCAGCCAGCACCTCTGCTGCTCTTGCTTTGCCTCTCTTGGATCAAATGCCCCAGCTCTTCACGAGGGGCCTGCCCCAGCTCTTCACCAGGGGTCTGCTGCGTGGCCTTGTGCTGCGTGGCCTTGTGCCGCGTGTCCTTCTGGGCTCCGGGCTTTCTCGTGTGGCACAGGACAAGCCCCCAGCCCTCGGGATGTCCCAGACTGGCACCAGAGCTAAGCCCTTAAGGGGCCAGTCCTTTCAGGTAGGCTGCTCCTGAGTGATGTGAGCTAGGATGTGACCGATGGACCTGTGGTTATATTCCATTGTCACCTCCTCAGGGTAAGATGGTCCCCTGTACCATCCTTGGGTAAATTGAGCCAATAATCAATCACTCGAATCATTTCCTCTGTGCCTGGTGTAGATGGGAAAGCGATTGAGAAGCCATCTGCCCTAGCTGAAAAAATATGGCCATCAGACCTGTGTGCGCCCCTAGGTGGTGATGCTGGGGGACGCGTTGCAGCCCAGGAGATGACCCGGAGAGGGTATTTGTTCCTGTAAAAAATAAGTTGCTGGCCTCTCCAGGGTGGAAAGGACCCAGTGTGACCAACTTGCTGTCAGCTGGCTGGCCAATCTCTTCAAGGGGTGACCCCCCCAAGGAACCGGCACTGGTCTCCGCTGCTGGAAGGTGGGCGTCAGCCACAGCCACGGCGGCATGCTGGGGCCCACGCATGGAGCCCGCCCTGCCACTGCGCTGCTCTGCTCACAGACCCACCATGCAAATGCTCGAGTGGCCCCAGGGCAAGTCAGTCTTGGCCTGGTTGTCACCCCTCTCCTCCAGGCTGGATGCACACGTGTCATGCCCACCCAGTAATCGACTCCCCAAACTTCCTTGTCTTGGGTCGTCCCTTCTTCCAAGCGCATGACCAGACTGCCAGGCTCCTGACTGTTGCCCCGAGTCCACACATCCCCGTTGGTCAGGCTGCTTTTCCCTCCTCCTCAGCGAGTAACCCAGTGTCCCGCTTGCGGTGCTGGCCCAGGACCATCTCTCCCCACCAGTCTCCTTGAGGGATCTCCCGAGGGGACTGCAGGATGGCAGAGGCCCATACGTGGTTGCAGACCTATCTGTGAGCCTGGCCTCGATATTTTCTCCTCCACCCTTTGACCTGAGGGCCCCCTCCCACGGAGCTATAGGTGGGCAGAGGAAGAGGCAGCAGAACCACAGAGGTCGGGAATGTGGGAGTCCAGGCCACCTTGTTGCGGGCCTATGGACAGATGTGCTCAGCCCGGGCCCGAGTGCCCCAGTCTATCACACCGTGGATCGCTGCCGGACCCGGCCGCCTTATGATGAGTGGACCTGATGGTGGCCATGTCCAGTCACACGTCACATGATGCCTCATCACCAGATGCTCAGGCCCTGCAGGGGCCCTGTAGCATTCCAGAAGCCGGGCTCCTGACATAGCTTTGCTACAGCACTCCGAGCCTTTACATAGCAACCTCTTACCACGGCTGGCCAGCAGCTCCACCTGGGGCCGTGTCTACCACCATCAGATCTGCAGGTCATATGACTGCGGAGCAGCTTGACCACAGTCTGAACCTTCTGGAGAGAGAGACTTCTCCTGCTCTGGGCCCCACCCACACAGTCACCTGATGAGTGCTTGGGGCTGCATTCCCAAGTGTGATATTTGCCGCACCCTGGGGTCCCTTGGTGCTGGGGCCCCTTTCTTCATGGTGGGAGAAGTGAGGGGCAAGAACCTGTCCTCGCCCCCCAAAAGGGAGCTCCCAGCATGCCCCAGGCCTTGGGACCCTCACAATCCTCACTGATATGGCAAGCCTCACGTGCCTCAGGAGGATAACAAGGGAGCTTGCACAACCTGCGCTGGGTCTGAGTACCATGACGTCATCAGTAGAGTGGACCAGCATGACAATTGGCACATATCCAGACCAGCAGTTCCTTCGGTGGCATGTCAAGCTTTTCTCTCTTGGATCAAATCCAAGTGAAACTAAAGGCAATCCTTTAACCCTGTTAAACTGCCAGCATAATGTGGGCCATTTCTACACCAGTCACCCAGCTCCATATTTCTGAGCCTCTCTGGGAGGTGTCTGGAATTATGCTCCTTCCCAGGTTGGTGACGATTGCTTTGAGTGGTAGGACTCGGGAATGATTATTTAATTTTGCTTTTCAATTTTTCTGTCATGTTAAATTTTTATTAAGTAACATTTTAAAAATTCCTTAAACACTGCTGAACGCATCCCGTAGGCCTCAGTGCTGCAATCAGGGGCATTTAGGTGGAGCCAGCTCCGACTGGAGAGACTAGCACTGAGCACAGGGAAGGGTGCCCCAGAGGGGGTTGGAGGTGAACTTGACCATGTTTTGGGCCCAGCTTGACACCAAGGAGGCATGATCAGGTATGGGGGGTTGGCCATTGGGACAGTCTCAGCCTTCTAGGATCTGGGATGTAGGGAACTGGCCCAGGCCCCAAGCAAGGGCAACATCCAGCCAAGCAGTCTGGAGGTGGAAGAAGGCTCCAGAGCCATTAAGGCAGACTCAGTGGGCAGGAGGAGTGAAAATAGCCATAGCAAACATTTATATGGCCCTTAGTGTTTGCAGCGTTCTAAACACCGTATCCGTATTAACTCAGTCCATTTTTCAAACAACCCAGAAGGAAGAGTCTATTGCTATCCCGATTTTACAGTTGGAGAAACTGACTCCAGGGACAATTTAATAACTTGCCTGGAGGAAACTGAGGTAGGAGTGTAGCTCTAGAGATGGGCCAGCATGAATGCACTCGTGCATTTATTTTTTTTAACAAATATTTCCATGTGCCCAGTGCTGTTTCTGGTATTGAAGAAACAGAAGTTAGCAAACACATACCCCCATTACCCCACATACCGCACATACCCCACATTTCTAGACTGAAAGATGTTCCAGTCTAGAGAGATGTTCCAGAGAGATGTTCCATCTCTCTGAAGAGATACATATTCAACATGTAAGTGCACAAGCATATTGTCACAAACAATGACATTTTGCCACGAAGCAAGGGTATACAGGAAATTGACCTGGCTCGGGGGTCAGGGCAGGGGTCCTGGAACAAAATTCATTTTAGTTGGACCCTGAAGAATATATAGAAGTTTGGGTTAGAGAATATTCTGGGCAGAGGGAACAGCATGTGCAAGGGCCCTGTGGTGAGCAAAAAATTAGTTCGTTAGAGATTCTGGAAGGGGTGCAAAATAGCTAGAAAGTGTGAGCAAGAGGGAGTCTGGTGGGAGGTGAAAACCAAGACGCGCTCAGGAACTCCATTACTTAGAACTTCATAGGCCAGGATAAAGAGTTTGGATTTTATGCTAAATGCATTGGGAAGCTATTGGAAGGTTTTAAGCAAGGCAATCGCATGGTCTGATTTACCTTTTCATGGCACACTTTGGTGCTATATGGACTCAGGAGGCAAAGGAGAAGCAGAAAGACCCATCAGGAGGCTATTATAGTAAAGCGAGTGAGAAATAATGGTTACCTGGCCCACAGGGATGAGAAGGGAGAGGAGAGGCTGCCCCTCCTTGGAGCAGACTTCCTGGAAGTCCCCCACACTTCTTCTCATAGCCCGTCGGCGGGGGAGCCCGGCAATTGTGATCTTTGTCCCACGTGACCTCGTGTGCACTGAAGAGTCTGGCACCCTGCTTCTAAGGAAGGAAGGAGGGACGGATATGGAGGCAGGCATCTAGCTGGGGTGCGCCTGTGAGGTTAGAACCGACGGTGGTGATGGTGGTGGCGGAGGTCAGTTATGGGCGATGGTGGGGTGGTAACCATGCCTGTGGAGGGCACGGTGGCGTTCCTGATGGTGGGGCAATGACGGGGAAGGTGGGGGTCCGGCTGGGGGTGGTGATCGTGAAGGTGGCCGTGGTGGAGCGGATGGCGATGTCTGTGGCGAGGGGGATGGCCGTGCTGGCGCTGAGCAGGGGACAGTGCTGGTGGTGGTGGTTGATGCTTGTGGCAACGGGGATGGTGGTGGTGCTTCATGGGGTCATATGGGCAGAGGTGGGTTGTGATGGCATTGGTGGGGTTTGCATTGGTGGCGCTGATGGCCCTTGTGCTGGTGGTGACGTTGGTGGTGCTGGTGGCGGTCAGGATCTCGCCGACACTGATGCTGGTGCCTGCAGTGGTGATGGGGGTAGTGGCCGTGCTAGAGCGACAGCAGCAGTGCAGGTGATGACTTGAACTTCTCGAGGCACACTTGTACCCGAGCTAGGGGTTGGACTGGCCTTCTCCTGGCCCTTTCACTCCATTCTGACCAGCACCCATCCTCCTCGTGCAAAAACAGACCCCCAAAGTCCAAGCTTCCCTTTTGAGAACCAAACCACCCACCCCCCTCCATATACTGCCACCATGATGTCGCATCTCCTGAGCTCCTTCTCGTTCGCTGAAGAATTTGGAACCCAGCTCACAGACTTGCCCTGGATCCCAAGCCATCATGTCGTCCTGGAGGGTTTTAATATCCACTTGGACAGCCTGTCCCGTATCTGGCCTGTCAGTTCCTTGACCGTTTCAACTTGAAAGACCTCCTCCCGCGGGGCTCTTTGACGCTGCTCTGGATCCCTCATTCAAACAGTCCATACCATGACCACTATCTCCTTTCTGCCGCACCATCTTTTATCGTAATCATGTGATTAGATGTCTATTGGGGTCGAAAACAAATTAAATGAATAACTAAATGAATGATCACCCCAGAAGCTGGCAGCTTCAAGCCACAGCAAACATGTATTATTTTACACAGTTTCTGTGGGTCAGGAGCCCGGGAGCTTAGCTGGGTTGTGCTGACCTCCCGCCTCTCCCAAAGTTGCAACCAAGATGTTGACGGGGCTGGGCGGTCTGCTGCCAAGCTGGCTCACTCACCTGGCTGCAAGCCGATGTTGGCTCATGGGGTTACCTGAGTGTCCTCAGGACATGACAGCTGGCTTCCCCCAGAGTGAGTGACCCGAGCAGAAGACGGAAGCCACCATATCTTTCATGACCTTCCCTCAGGAGTCACACTCTGTTATTTCCAGAATATTCTATGGGTTCTCTGTGTGGGAAGGGACCACACAGGGGCCTGAATACCATGAGGCCATCTTAGATGTTGGTTCCCACAGCTATCTACCTTCCTCTTGCCTGCTCCAGAGCAGCCGAGCTCAGAAATGTCCATCTTCCCTCCCTGCTGTTGCAATAGAGGAATTGTCACTTCCGCCCACGGCCAATTTAGTCCCTGGGCCTTGGACCCAGGCCCCTCTCCTTTCCAAGGACCATTGCAATTATCAGTTATCAATGCAATGGGATTGCATTACCAACCAGCCCTTGCCCCAGCCCTCCTCCTCCTCCTCTCTGCTGCCACACACTCCTGTTTCATGCAACTGTATTCTTCACAGCAAAGCTGAAGCATCCTCAGGCCTCCATTATGTTTCTGTTGCCCTCCCTGAACCCTGTGGCAGGGACATAGGCATTCAGATACCCCTTTCTATCCTTTACACTGCAGACCCCTTTGCAGGTCTTCATTCCCATGACCTCTCAATATCACGTCCCACACACAGGAGCCAGGACTCCTTGCATGTAGGTCTGGCTCCAGGTCAGGGCAGGAAATATTCAAGATGAGTCTGGGGTGTCTTATCATGCACAATGCAAGGGGAGTGATCAAAGTCTGTGGGGTTGTGAAGATGGGACTCTGGAGCTAACTCGCAGAGGCTCCCACACTGGCCAGAGGTGGGACAATTTGAACATCAAGAAAGTCTGCAATAGACTGAAATACAACAAAGCTACTAAAAATCCATGTGCATGGAAGGGTAGCTAAAAAACTTTATTGGTCAACATTGAGCGTGCCAGGAACCAACTTATTATTCCAAAAATTTTTCAATAAAGGAAAGAACAGTCATCTATCTTCCATCTCTTCTAGGAACTATTTCTCAGAATAACCAGTTCTCTTTAGGAAAATTCTAGCTAATAAATGAATAGGAAATGATAGAATACCACTACTTTACAATTCTCTAGTAGTGGAATTAGGCATGATCATCACTGGTTACCAAAATTATTAGTGAAAAGCATGTGAGGCACTTTATAATGGATGCACCAAGCTGAGAACTCCCAAACCATTGGTCAATCATAATCTCACAAAAAGGAAGTGATCAGACATAGTTATCTCCTGGAGTAATAGGTTAGGAAGGACACAACACTATCTATGCAACTTGCCTGAATCTGATCAAGCCTCTAGACCTATCTCAAGCCTCTAGAACTACAGGAAACACAGGGCTCAGAGCAACATGTTAACACCACAGGGGTGCAATTGGCAAACTCCAAAATAGGGCATTCTATAGTCAAATACCAGTTTCTCCAACAAATGAAGTGAAAGGAAAAACAGGGGGAAGGGGGATTTGTAAACTTAAGATCTTAAAAGGCATATCAGTCAAACGCAATGTGTGGATCTTGTTTGAAAGCTGTTTTGAACAAATCAAAAGTAACTAGGGAAATTTGAATAATAAGTAGATGTTTGATGATATTAAGATTTTTTGCTTTTTAGGTGTGATAAAGGTATTATGGTTATGTTTTCTAAGTCTTTATCGTATCTTTATGGATGAAATAATATGATAGCAGGGATTTGCTTCAAAATAGCCCCAGGTTGGAGGAGTGGATGGGGATGTAGATGAAATTAGATTGGCCAGATGCTGGTAATTGTTGAAGTGGAGGAATGGTCGTATGGAAACCCATGACACTGCTCTCTCCCATTCTACGTATGCCTGGCAGCCTTCATAATAAATATTTTAAAGATTTTATTCATTTATTTGAGAGAGAGAGAGTGTGTGCACGCACACACGAGAGAGAGAGTGGGGGGAGGGGCAGAGGGAGAGAGAGAATCCCAAGCAGACTCCGCGTTGAGGTTGGAGCCCGACGTGGGGCTCGATCTCACAACCCTGACATCACAACCTGAGCAGAAATCAAGAGCCACCCAGGCGCCCCCATAATAAATATTTTAAAGAAAAAAAAGAATATTCAATCTCTTTTTGCCTACTGTGGCAACTGAGGAGGCAGCTGCTCCAGGGGGTGCCGCTACAGATTGGAGGAATCTATCAGCCTGGATCCCTGAGTGACCGTGTGGAGCAGAGCACCACCCCCCCCATGCCTTCTCCTGGCCCTAGTACTCACATGTCCCTCCTACCATCAAGACTGTGCACATGCAGGCCCCCATGCCTGATGCACTTTTCCCTCCCCCCACCCCATGAGCTCATACCTTTCTGATCTCAGAGCAGCTTTCTCTCACCTTCCTATCTGGATCAGATCCTCCAGACTTTCCCAGCATCTTGTCTGTCTCCTGCGGCACCTCCCTCCATTGTAGTCTTAAATTTCCGTTGTGGCTACTGGGTTAAAACCTCTCTCCCTCACCAGGGATTACAAGTGTAATCCACTTGCAGGTGGGAGTAATCTTTGCTCATCATGGTATCGGCAGAGCCCACCATTCTGCCTGTCACCTAGCAGGCATGCAAATCTTTCTTTGAGAATGTCAATGAAGTAGTGGCGAGTCCGGCGATGGTCTCTAGGTGCTGGTGATGGCAGTGATGGTGATGGCGGTGGGGGTGGTCCTGTGGTTAGTGGTGACAGTCGTGGCAGTAGACACTCTGGTGAAGGCGGCAGCAGTGTTGGTGGTGGTTGACGGGATGATGGTGGCGATGGCAGTGTTGGTAATGATGGTGCCACTTAGCCAATAGATCCTTGGAGCGCTGTCAGAGCTGATTGCTCCAGGGGCAGTAACCCAGAGAGACCACCCCTCGATCCGGGAGCTGCCGGGGCTCCTGGCCTTCCTACAGCTGTTGGGGTTTCTTGTTCCTTTGGCCCAGCCTGTACCCCTTCAGTAATGCCTCTCCCCGCTTTTAGTTGCCATTAGCCATGATTGGTTTCTGTCTCTTGTAACCAGTTAACTTTAACTGGAACAGAAGGGGATAGAGAGCAGTGGACTGAGATGAAGCCCATTCCTTCTCATTCTCCTCTGCCCTACCTCCTCCTCTCTGGCCTCTGGGTATCCTTGGACCTGTCTCCATATATAATCACTCCCCAGGTGATCTCACCCAGGTCTTGACCTTTCTCCTGAACCCCAGATCATGTCTCCAGGCAGTTGCTTACTGGGCATCTCTTACTCGGCTGCCTATCATGCATGTCAAACTGAGTCTGCCCCAAACTGAGCTTTTGATTTCCCTCCACAAATCTGCCCTCCCATGGTGCTCCCCAGCTCAGTGAATGGCAACTCCACCTTGCCACACCAGAGACCTTGGAGTCACCCTTGACCCTTTCTCTCACCCTTACATCCAATCCATCAGCAAAGCCTGTCAGTTCCATCTTTAAATATATTCTACCAATTGTACCACCTCCATTACTATTCCTCTAATGCTGCTCGCTGTCCTCCCTCACCTGGAGAGCAGCAAAGGCTCTTTTCTAGGCTCCTTGCCTCCGCTCTGATGCCCCCACAGCCTCCCCCACATGGCAGCCGGAGTCATCTGTTGGAAATGTGTTGGCCCCTCCTCGGCCCTGAACCTTGTGATGGTTTCCCATCTACCCGACAAAGAACACAGCCCTTAGAAGGGCCTATGATTTTTTGTGTATGATCTAGCTACCTCTTCTACTACTCCTCACTCCATTCTTTGCTTTTTATTTATTTATTTTTAATGTGGAGTACGTTTTACTTAAGATTTCTTTTTTTAATATTTTATTTACTTATTAGAGAGCACACATTCGCACACATGTGCACGCATGAGCCGGGGCGGGGTGGGGGGGCGGTGGGCAGAGGGAGAGGGAGAAGCAGCCTCCCCGCTGAGCATGGATTCCCAATGCAGGCCTCAATCCCAGGACCTGGGGATCATGACCGGAGCCAAAGGCAGACACTTAACTGACTGAGCCACCCAGGTGCCCCCATTCTTTGCTTTTTAGTGAATGCTGCTGCCTCAGGGCCTTTGCACTTGCTGTGCTCTCTGCAGGGAATGCTCTCCCCAGATCTTCACCTGGCTTGCTTCCTCACCTCCTTCAGGTCAGGCTTATGATGGCTTAGACCAGTGTAGTGGCAGAGACCACAGAGAGGAAGAATCCACAGGATGAAGAGCCTGAGAAGAAGGAGCTCGGGATGATTCCCAGGTGCGTGGATGGGCCACCAAGTGGCCGGAGGGACCACCCCTTAGAAGGGACACAGAATGGGGATCAGATGTGGGGAGGAAAGTTCCAAGTTCACGCTTGGCACTGAGAGTGAGCGGCACCTGTGGGCCGTCCAGGAAGAGACTACTGGGGTGCTGCCCGACAGATTCATGCTCCGGAGCCCAAGGCAGAAAGGAGAGTGGGGAGACAGCACCTGGGCCAGCAGCGGCTGCCACGGAGAGCCTGAGACTGCCATCCTCGGGCTCACCCTTAGATCGGAGCAGCACCCACACTGCCGCGTCAGCCAGGCTTTCTGGGAGAAGATCCAGCCCATCAGCAGCAAAAGCAGTGGCCAAACAAATCTGAACAGAGACAGTGCCACTGACCTGGCTCAGCAAGAGCCACGGACCCTCTTGCCTGAACAAATCCACAGGCCAGCTTTCCCAGCCAGCAACTGGCAGGTAATCAATAAGCCCGATTAATAATTAACTTTTTAATTACATATCAATTTAAAACAAGTATGGGAAGCAGTCACTTGCAATTAAAGCACTTGCTTTCCTTTCCTAAAAGGGACTCTGTCGAAGGCCCAGGCTCCAGGGCCACGTGGATGGAGGGCCACACCAATAGTGGGCAAGGGACTCCGGCCTGGCCCACTCCTCCCCCTCCCCTAGCCACAGGGACCCTTGGGACACCAGCCCTGTCTCCTTTAGCCATGCAGGGGAAAGCTTTCTCCACTCAGCGGTCACTACTAGGCAGGGCAAGCTGGAGACAAGAGCAGAAACTGTCCCCACCCTCCAGGTGCTGGACAGAAGACATTTAGAGACCTGCAAGTGAAGACAGACTGATCCGTGTGGTCCCAAATGAGGGAGAGACGGGGTCGGGGACCATGGGCCATAAGAAGGCGACTCTCCTTGGCCATGATGGGGAAGGGTTGGGAGGATGCTCTGGGGGTGGGAGCCACATGGCTGGAGGTGTGGCGAGGGTTCGAGGCGGCAAAGGGCAGCCGGAGCATCTGAAGAAGATGGCTTGTACATACCCTTGCTGCCACCCCAGAACCCCACGACCCCAGGGGTTTCCTGACCGGCTGCTTGGGTGACCGCAGGCATAACCACGGCGCCTGGGGGCTCAAGTGGCTGGCGGTACCAGGTTCCTGCTTTGGGGTGTGATAGCACAGTGTGGTTGGCGGGCAGGGTGGCCCTGGCCCAGCACTGCCCAACTCCCATGCCTCCCAAGCCGTGTGTAGGAGAGGCCCGTTCCACTGGCCGGATCTCACGAAGCCAGGTGCAGGGGACATGGAGTCAGGCAGCTTTGGGGGGGCTGTGAGGGGTTCGGAGATGTCATCTGAGATCACGGTCAACCTTGGTTGGACCCCAGACCCCTCTGAGATGCTAATGGAGGCTATGCCCCAAACTTTTCTTAAAGCCACACTGCCCCTGTGCACGTCCCACAGTCTATTGGCGTCCTGGGATGCCCACCCGGGACTAGCCCTGTAATATGATCCTGGGCCTTCACCAAGACCTGTGCCCAGACCATTCACAGGGTTCAATTGAAGGGATGAATAATTCCTGGGCTTATGGGGCAAGCAGCAAGGCCTTGGGGGTGACCCACTTCGGGGGGGGGGGGTGCTCCCAGCACCAAGGGACAGGAGAGAGACAGAGAAGCAAGTTCCAGACAGGGGGAGGGACATGAGCCGGCCTCTTACCAACCCCTCTGCCCCCTGTTCTCTCTCCAGGCCCTGTGGTGGGCTGAGTTATAGCCCCCGAAGATGTCCCCGTCCTCATCCCCAGAACCTGCCTGTTACTTTAGGTAGCAAAAGGGACTTTGCAGATGTGATTAAGTTAAGGGTCTTGAGATGAAGAAATCATCCTGGATTATCCAGGTTGGTCCAGTGTAAGCACAACACACACAGAGAAGCAGGCAGGTCAGAGTCAGGGCAATCGGAGATGTTACAGAAGATGGAAGCTGCATCCTTGGGCTCAGAAATGCAGGCATCCTCAAGCGGCACAGAGACAGCTTCTCCCCAGAGTCTCCAGAAGGAACGCAGCCCTGCCGACACCTTGATGTTAGCCCAGTGAGACCCGCTTTGGAACTCTGGCCCGCAGAACCGTAAGAGAATACATGTGTGCTGTTTTAAGCCCCCAGGTATGTGGTAAACTGTCACAGCAGCAAGAGGAAGCCATTCCAGGCTCCTTCCCTGAGCAATCCTGAAGAAAGGGAAAGCACTGGGTTGCAAATGAAGAGACATCTAGAAGTGAGGAGAGGTATGAGCAGTGCCAGAGGGGACCTGGGAGGGTGGCTTGTGGGGCAGCAGGAAGCAAGCCCGCTGCCCCGACCCTCAGGCCAGCCCCTGGCACACTGAAGGGAGAAAGGGATACGTGAACATTGCCCACATATCCCTGTACCCTGCCATGCCAGCGTGAGGGGAACCGCGTAGTGGGTAGTAAAGCCTCACTTGTCAGATAAGGAAACTGAGGCTCAGAGGGGTAAGGTGACTTGGCCCAGGCTGGACTCCCATCTGTCTGACTCCAACTCCATCCCTCCTGCCAGAACTTGGTGTGAATCTCACCTGAGGCTGGAGGTCTGAATGCCCGCCCCCCCGCCCCTAAGGGGGTATGCCCACTCTAACCACTTGAGTTCTGGCAGTCCTGGTGATGGAAATAGGTAGCCCAGTTGAGATGGGGCTGAGGCCCTGCAGGTCCCTTCTCCAGGGGAGAAGACCCAGCTCAGAGATGGCTGGAGGCTGGTGGTCCAGCCAACCTGGGATCGGGCCACACCCCTCTTCCTCCTGCCTGGAGAGCTTAAGCAACTCCCTCCCCCACGAGGCCTCAGCTTCCCCTTCTGTGAGATGGGATGAGGCTCCCCACCTGTTGGAGCCTGCTTTGCATGCCATGGAGGGTGGCCACTGTCCACAATATACTGTTTTGTGCACAAAACAAGAGCTATTATGGGGTGCCTGGGTGGCTCAGTAGTTAAACGTCTGCCTTCGGCTCAGGTCATGTTCCCAGGGTCCTGTGATCGAGCCCCGCATTGGGCTCCCTGCTCGGCGGGAAGCCTGCTTCTCCCTCTCCCACTCCCCTGCTTGTGTTCCCTCTCTCGCTGTGTCTCTCTCTGTCAAATAAATAAAATCTTTTAAAAAATAAAAATTTAAAAATTAAAAAAAAGCTATTATGACACGTGTAAAATGATGCCCATTTTGGTTAAAAAGGAAAAACAGATACATGCACCGTACAGTTTTCCATAATGTTGGCAATGATACTCGGAAAACTGCCACCAGCGAACTCTCTGGGGAGCCAATTGTGGGGTGTGTCTACGGGGGTGTTTTTATTTTATATTCTATATGTTTTTAATTTGTTATAATAAGCACGAGCTGCAAAATAAACTTCAGATTTGTCATACAAACTCGTCCATAGAGAATCACCGTGTACATAGCAGGTGGTGGAAGATGTTGGGGCAGTTCCCAAATACTGTTGCTCACTAACGCCCTGGGGTGGGGGGTCAGCCTCGCCCACAATCACCCCCTGGGGTCAAGAGAGAGGAGGGCAAGTCCAAGCAATAAATAGAAGCCCAACAGAAGGACAAATCCTGCACGATTCCACTCACGTGCGGTCCCTAGGGTCGCCAAACTCACAGGGACAGAAAGCAGCACGGTGGCTGCCGGGGGGGCTAGGGGAGGAGAGTGGGGAGTTCATGTTCAGTGGGGCCAGAGTTTCAGTTTGGAGACGGATGGTGGGGTTGGTTGCACAACAATTTGAGTGTACTTCATGCCGCACAACTGTGCACTTAAAATGGTTAAAATGGTAAATTCTATGTTATGTCTATTTCACAGTTAGAGTGAGCGAGCTAGCTAACAAATAATCACCTCTTGTGGCTAAAAGAGGGAAGTGGGAGATGGTAAGGAGGAGGCTGGAACCAGGGGTCTCGGCAGGTGTTGGTACTTTGTCCTGGGTCTTGAAGAGGAGTTTGGAGACCCCCACCTGCGGGCACAGTGGGAAGTTACAATTTGTCCTGAAGTCGGGAGAGATTTTGATATCTTCCTGTGAGCCACTTTGGGGAGTTTGGACTTTAGATTTCCAGCAACAGACAAGTGGGAGAACAAATTAGGAATGATCGTGGCCTTGAGTGAAAAACAAAGCGCCTTGCTTCTTTCTGAGGGCGGGAGCAGGGGAGTGACAAGGTCAAAGGAGCTGTCCCTGAGGGGCCACCTCTGGCAGGTTGGTGCTGGCAACCCAAAACCCAAGGAGGAGGCCAGGGCGTGGTCCACCGCAGAAGCTCCCCGGGTCATCGTGGGATGCTTGGGGGCCACCAAGGGCCTCCTGCATGCAGTAGGTGTACAGATCTGAAGTCTGAGCCTGCCGCGGAGGGAGAGGAGGCAGCATTCCTGAGGCCCTTCTGACCTGGGCGCTGGATAGAATGGCACTCGGCTCCGCTGGCCTGATGCAGAGACAGGACCAGACGGTCAGGGAAGGGCCATCACGGGGTCCAACCGGCTGGGGTCTGAGGTGCCACAGGACACTGCTGTCTTAAAGTTGCTGATTCGCCGTGGATTCCCAGAGAGTGGCCAACATCTGCAAAGGCGCACAGCCCCAGGGTGGAATGTGCTAGAGCTTCAGCAGGGCAGGGGCACCTTGAGCATGGAGCTAAGACATGTCCGTCCCTGAGCCAGGGGAAGGTGAGCATAGGCAGTGGAGGTGGCAGAGTGGAGCCCCGATATCTTGTTCCGGCACCTTCCTAGGCCTGGCACACGGGGAGTGATGGATAAATATTTATTGAATAAGTTACAGAGGGAGCTCTCTTTCCAAATTCCTGTCCTGTAAAACAGGTAGGGACATACAGCGAAGTGGATGACTTTTGGAGAACAAAGCATACGGTAGGTGCTCAGCACCTTCCTTCCATCCCCAAGACGAGGCCATTGTTGACTTGGCAAGTTTATGTCCTAAAAGCTAGACTATGGGCTCTGGCAGCTATTTGGTAGAAGGAGCTGCTGTGCCAGTTCTGAGCCGAGCTTGGGACCCTGCCTGGCCAGGGAGGAACTCTGGGGTCTGTGACCCTGTCGCGGCGGAGGGGCAGGCCGGGGAGGTCTGAATGTCCCGCCAAGGCCCTGGCCCAGTGGTGGTGCTGCCGTGGGAGACCATGGCAGGGCTAGGCAGCCTGGTTCGGCAGGGCCCTGCAGCTACAGCCTGGGTACTCGGCCAGGAGGGCTGTGCGTGGGCAAGGACGCCTTGTCACCCGTGTGGCAATCACCAGCCTTGCCCCGAGGCTTTGCTCAGCCATCACTGGACAGCTGCCTCCCGGTGTGTCCTGGTCTCCGTGCCTCTCTGGGCTCAGGCACCCTTGAGCTCTCTCCCCCAGCCCCTTGACACCTCTGCGCCCTTGTGCTTCTATGTCCCTGTATCTCTTGGGTCTGTGGGTCTTTCCTTCCTTCTGCGCCTCATCCTGCACCCCCATCGTCCTGCCCATCCCCACCCCACCCACTGCAGTCCCCTCCAGCCCACTGTGTTGCCCTTATCTGGGTCCAGCCCCTGCACAATTGCTGGGAGCCCATCCCCATGACAACGGGGCAGATGGCGGCTGCGATTAGCCTCTCTCCCTCCCGCCAAGGCTCAATCCGTCTTTGAAATTAAATCAGCTGCGATAACATCGACTGGCCAGAGGGAGGGAGGGCGGGCAGAGGCTGCCTGGGCCCCACCCACCCTGCCCCAGGCCCTGGGTGCAGGGGGAGAGGATGAGGAGGGCAGAACCAGCTTCCAGTGTGGCTGTGTGACCTTGACCAAGTCTCTAACCCTCTGAGCCTCAGTTTCCCCATCTGTAAAATGGGGGCAAATAGCCGTACCTCTTTCTTGCTGTTGGTGCAAGTCCATTGGGGAAATGTGCAGACAAAGCAGGGACTCGGTAGGGTTGAGAACATTGTCCCCGCCCCCAGTCCATGCAGAAACCAGACTCTGGGGGAAACACCCCTATGGGGGGGTGATGCTGTCTGGCCAGGCCTGAGGCTACTCCTACAGAGAGGCTGCAGACCTGGCTCCCCACCTGTTCTGTGAACCAGGGAGCATCCCTCCCCAGGGCTTCGGTGCCCTGACTTGTAAAATGCTCCAGTGTCACTGGATCCTGCACCAGAAGGACATGCTGGGTTGCCAGTTTGTCCAGCCAGCGATGGGGAACCTACTCCTTCCCCATAGAATTTGGGTCCCTTCAGACAGCGAGGGGCCCAGAAGGGATGTGGGGACCCTGGAGTGAAGGGTGGAGGAGGGGAAGCCTGCCTAAGTCTGAGGTCTACCTGCAAAAGTGGCATTTGAGAAGAGACGGGGGTGGGGAGGCTGTTGGTAGGAGTTAGCTGGGTGGGGCTGAGCAGGGAGGGGTGTTTCTGGCAATGGGGTCAGTATGTGCAAGAGTCCTGAGGCAGGACTGCAGCACAGAGAGTGAGGGGGACATGGGGAGATGCACAAAGACCTGAAGGCAGGTGTGGAGAGAGTGACACGTGGAACTCTGGGAGGAGGGTTCCAGGCAGAGGGCACAGCCAGTGCAAAGGTCCTGAGACAGGAGCATGACAGGTATGTGTGCAGGATGGTAAGGAGGTGGGTGAGGCTGGAGCAATGGGAAAGCCAGGGATGTCCTGAGGGCCAGATGATGCAAGGCCTTGTAGCTGCCATGAGGACTTTAACTTTTACTTTGAGTATCTCCTCAACTGTTTTTCACGAGATCCTTCTGGTTGCTGGGATAAGAACAGGATGAAGGAAGGGACGGGAGGAGGCAGGGAGACCAAGGAGGAGGCTGGTGCAATGCCCAGGGAAGTGATGGGGGGATCCAGGAGGCAGCAATGGGGGTAAGGAGCTACATTCTAAAGGTGGGCCCTTCACCACTTAGGAGCCCCTTTGAGGCTGGGCCAGGAGAGGGCCCTCCATGTAACCCCCCCACCCACTTGGGGCACTGTTGCATGAGAAGTGGAATGGAGCTGGACCCAGCCAGCTGGTCCAAGCCAGGGTGTGCCTGGCTTGTGGGGGCTCTGTGGGCCCTCCCCGGGATTCTCACCACTGCAGTCTCTGCACCTGGCACAAAGCCAGGCCCAGAAGGCGAGGTTCCCTCAGCCAGACTATCCTGCTCCCACGGAGCTTGGTGAGGCCTCCGCAGGGAGGTGACTTGGAGCAAGGCTTCCAAGGAGGCATTTAACAGGCCCAAAGGAGATGAGACGGGAGGCTCAGGTGCAGGGACAGAAAGCACAAAACGTGGACCCTGGGCAGTCAGTGCCTGCGGGGTGGGTGACATGTGCAGCTGGAAAGGCCTCAGGGGCCTCGAATGCCCGTTTAGGGAATTGGACTTGATCTTGGGTGTACATCCCTAGTTGCACCTCAGCCTGTCCGGGCTTCGGCTTCTCAGTGTGGCAAATGCAGCTAAGGGCTGCAACAGGCCTCCGCCAAGCGGTCCAGGACCCGGCACGTGCCTCGCCGGGCACAGCAGCTGCCATGCTCGGCAGCCCCGGGAGGAGTTAGGGAAGGCAATGCCGTGATCTATCACAGGTCTGGGCTAGAGAGGGAAAGTACTGGCTTCATGTGCCAGGCTTGGTGAAAGGAAGGGAGTGCAGACGGTGCCTTGGCCCAGGGATCCTGAGGGCGTTTAGACACCAGGGTCCTGCAAGCACCCAGATCTCTGCCTTGCACCCAGCTCCAGGACCACGCGACCGCCTAGGCTGCTGGGCTGTAATTGGATTTGCCCAGCAGCTGTCGGAGCTAAGCGGGCCCACTTGATGCAGCCGCGGTTGGCCAGTAATTGGTGAAATTAGCAGGTCGGCAGGGGCACAGGTCAGGTGGTTAATGCTGTAGCGGGGGCTTTGATGAAGTTAGTCCCGTTGCAGGGCTGGGAGCTGGGGTGCAGCCTTCTGTGCGTCATGGGGCTCTCCTGTTCCTCTGGTAACGTGGTTAGGAGACCTCCAGCTGCTGGCCTGTCCCAGGGGCTCCTAGAGGCGGGACTCAAGAAACCCGAGGCTAAGCTGAGCCTGGAGGTGTGGCCAACAGCCAGGTCACCTACTGTGTCCTCTTGGCCAGGGCACTTGCAGCACCCGAGGGCCTTTGCAACCCCTAGAGATCTTGGGGTGATGCCCCTTGACTTCCTAGAAGAAGCCTTCAACAGTTTCCCCTTGGAGAAAAGCATCCAGGCCACCTCCAAGCTTCCAGCACTGCCTCCCCACCACCACGATGGGTGTCCCTCGGCCTAGCTGTGCATCTGGAAATGGGGATGAATTCCTCCCAGGTCTATCTTTGACCAGGTCCCACCCTCCCCTCAAGGTTTATGGCCTCCCAGCAGCTTCTCCTCTCATGATCTCCAGAGGCTATCCTCTGAGCAGGCCCCTTGGTTCTTGCTGTTCCCTGGATCAGTGTGCTCCCACCTTCTTTCATTTCACATGGTTTATTGGACACCTATTACTTTCCAGGCTAGGAGTTGAGATGCATAGGTGAGCAAAATCTGCTCAGGTCCCAGCCAGATAGGCACTCACAGCACCTTTCCTGGCCATGCCCACACTCCCCTCTTCCCAGCCTGGGAACCAGACACCCTGTCATTAATCAGCCTTGAACCCTGGCACCTGGAATCACCTCCACTTCTGGCTCCACTCCAGCCCCCAAGGAACAAGGAATTGCCAGCATGCCAATCCTTCAGAGACGCACATACATGCACACACAGGCACACATGCACACACGTGCATGCACACGCATACACACACAGGCACACTGACCTTGGTTGCTGCAATTATTATGGTTATTGTTACCCTTATTATTATTTGAAAGGTAAATCTTTTGGAGTCAAAATACCCTGGATGAAATTCTGGCTCAGCCACTTGCCAGTTATGTGACTCCCATCTCTGTGCCTTAGTTTCCTCTTATGTGACATGGGTCAGTGACCAGTCTGGGACAGTGTGAGCATTAAATGGGACTGTGTGTATCTGCCTTCACCTCTTTCTCATCAGAGCAGGGTCTTTGCGTTTGCTGTTCCCTCGGCCCAGAAATGCTTTTCCCCCAGATAACTACATGGTCCGTGATCTCACTTTCATTCCCATTTCCTCCTCTGGAAGGCCTCCCAGAAGCACCCAACAAAACACTACTGTGCCCATGCCCTTGACTCTATGCTTCATCTATGAGCTTACCCGCCAGTGTTTCCTCTCTAGCATTCATTACAACTCAGGACAATGTTCTCTGGCTTTCCAGTAGCACATCTGCCCCATCAGGGCAGGGATCTGTTTCGCCCATTGCTACATCCCCAAAACCTAGAACTGTGCCTGGTATATAGTAAGTGCTCAATACATATTTCTTTTTTTTCTTTTTTTCTTTTTTTTTTTTTAAGGTTTTATTTATTTATCTGAGAGAGAGAATGGGAGACAGAGAGCATGAGAGGGAGGAGGGTCAGAGGGAGAAGCAGACTCCCTGCCGAGCAGGGAGCCCGATGCGGGACTTGATCCCGGGACTCCAGAATCATGACCTGAGCCGAAGGCAGTCACTTAACCGACTGAGCCACCCAGGTGCCCCAACAATACATATTTCTTGATTTGCATTGAATTAAAAGTGCATTACCCATCTGTAACTTGGGATTGTTTCAAAATAAAAATATACTTAAACAATATTTTTAAAAGATTGGCACCCCGTCTGCCCACAGGTAATCAAGACTCAGCACTGTCACCCCTCCCATGGCGGGAAAGCTCACTCCCCTTAAGGGAGTCTGCCTTGCTCTGACTTAGAGAAAGCTCCAGTTCCATAAGGCTGGGACCTGCTTCCTGTGACACCCTGCCCTTCCGTTGGCTCCTAGGCCTGATCCCTGGGCCTCAAATCCATCTGTTCTCCTGGCCTGGAGGAGTCTTGCAGGGACTTGGGGACAGCAACTGGAATCCACATGGCTGCCTTTCTCTAAGGTGAGTCTTCCCAGCTTCTCCTAGGATGAGGTCTCCAACCTTCTCCCCACCCTAGCCACCCCCTCTGGACCCACTCCAGGCTGCTCCTGTCCTCCTGGGGCAGGGCCTGGAGCTGAGCACAAAGTGGGATCAGAATTCTGAACAGAAGAGCTATCCATTCCCTGAGGGCACATGCAACTTCCTAGGCATTTCCTCATTAACACCTTTGGTCATACAAACTTGTGGTCCACTAAGATCTCTAGCTCCATGTCCACACAGGGCTGACATAGCCAGGTCTCCCCAGCCTGACTTCCTTCTTCTCTTTAGAGCATAATTATGATATTCACTCCAGTCTCAAGAGTTGGGTCATCTTATTTCTGATGTGGGCAACAGTTCTGCATCTGCTCCCTTCCCAGCTGAGTGTGTCTGAGAATGTGAGGTCTGTGCCTTTTCTGGCTCCTTCAAAGCCTTAGTGCCGTATTGAGGACATAATGCCGAGGACAGGGCCCTGTGGCCCAGCTGTAGAGACCTCGCTCAGGCTCCTAGACAAACGCATCCGTGCATGCCCACACAAACACCTCAATACAACAAATATTTATTGAGTATCTACTATATCCATGCCTTGGGCTAGGGGCTGGAGATGAGCAAAAAACAGCATCAGAGCTCCTGTTTTGTTTTGTTGTAGACCTTATGGTCTACTGGGGCAGCAGACTGAAATCAAGCCATCCTCCACTTCTCTATGCCCCACAGATACGGTCAAAAACATGCTCACAGCGTCCGCACACGTGACTCTCAGGCTACACAGCCCCCCACCCAGGTAGGGTGACTTCGGGGTCATTTGGGAAATCACACAACACGGTCCCAGTCCTCAGAACACCTGCCAGGGGACCTTGTATGTGTCCATGGTCTTGTCGGCCTAGAGCTGGCCTCACTTTCTCTCCTATTTGTCCCTCTGTCCACAGTCCATAGAACTGCTCAAAAGGGGCCCACCACACTTTGGCTGGTGGTGCCCCCCACAAGAGCAGCACATTGATAGCCTGCCCTGACTTCCAGCCTGGGGGCCCAGCCATGAGCACTACAGAGGCAAGCAGAAGACTTCACCCCAAACTGCATTTCTGAACAGGACCCACGATCTCCCATCTCCTGCTCCAGCACCCACTTCCTCCCAGACAGTCAGTCTTGCTCTGGCCTGCCTGGGATCAACACACATCCCCCAACACCCCAACACACGCACACACACACACACACACACACACACATCCCCCAACACCCCAACACATGCGCACACACTCACACACACATACACACACATCCCCCAACACACACACACACTCACACACACACACATCCCCAACACCCCAACACATGCGCACACACTCACACACACACATACACACATCCCCCAACACACTCACACACACACACACATCCCCCAACACCCCAACACACGCACACACACTCACACACACACACCTAGAAACATTCATTCTTCTAACAAATATATGCCTTGCCCCTTAGTGCCAGGCATTGCTCTAGACTCTGGGGATACAATGAGCGATGAGACAAGCACAGGCCCTCTTCCCTTGGACCTCCAGTAGAGTCACGGAGGCACCCACCTCTCAGTAGTCACAGACAACCCATAAGGGCCAGGGTGAAACAGGTGAGGGGCCTTTAGAGTGGGGTGGGTGGAAAACTAATTCAGAATAGTGGTGTTGGGGAAGGCCTCCTTGAAGAAGTGATGCTTGAGCAAAGGCCTCAAGATGAGTGGGCAGATACCAGGGAGAACAGCACGTGCAAAGGCCCTGAGGTTGTAAGGCATTTGGTTCAGTGGAGGAATAGAGGGTTGGCCGGTATGTCTAGAGCTCAGAGAGTGAGGGTTGCAGGAAGGTGTGCAGGGGCCAAGCCACCACTGCCTTCTGGTGAGGACAAGGCCTGAGGTCTTTATGCTTAGAGCAGAGGGAGCCACACAGGTTTAACAGCAAGGCAGGTGACGTGATGTAACTTGGGTTTGGCAAGTTGGCTGTGAGATGAATCACTGAGGGGGCAGGGGGCTGAGACATGGAGATGGATGATGATGCCACTCTCCCATCAGAGAGCAAGCACAGAGGCACAGGGCTGGGTGCAGATGGACAGACGCCAGCCCTGACGACACAGACAAGAGAGATCACAAACCGCCCGCAGAACCACCCTTACATCTCTCACTAACGCAGCCCGGGCATGGAGGTGGCACCCTCGGGCCTGAGCACACACGGTCCTGCGCATGGGGGCTGGGGCCCCAGCGGCCCAGCAGGTAGGTGCCCGCGCCCCACACATCCGGCCAGCTGTTTCCATGAACTCACTTGGCACATTTATTAACCATCAGCCACGCTGGCGGCCTGTGCGGCGGGCGGCGGGCGGGTGGCCCCGGGCGGCCGGCGCTCACTTGTTGTCCACCCGCTTGATGTGCTCCTTGCCGTTGATGGTCACCGACTTGAGCTGCCCGTCCTCCTCCACCTCCACGCGCTCCTGCCCGTTCTCCACGATGCGCTTGGTGGTGACCTTGTGTCCGTTGACCATCTCGGTGGACGACATCACCGACTTGAAGCCTGAGCTGCCGGCGCCCGAGCCGCCGAAGGAGGTGGACGAGAAGGTGGTGCGGCTGGCGCTGCCGCTGCCGGCCCGGCCCAGGGTGTCGAAGGACGAGAAGGCTTCCATGAAGGCCGGGAACTCGCCGAAGCCGGCCGAGAAGGCCCCCCTGAGGCCGTGGCCCCGGCCAGCGCGGTCACTGTTGAAAGGGGCGTCCCAGAAGTCAAACGAGAAGGGGTCCAGGCCGCCGAAAAACTCGCGGAAAATGTCCTCGGGGTTCCGGAAGGTGTAGCCCGAGTCGAAGGGGCTGCTGTAGGGGGTGCTGGCCCCGCCACCCGCCCGCCAGCTGTCGCAGCCCGCGCGGTCGTACACGGAGCGCTTCTTGGAGTCGGACAGGACCTCGTAAGCCTCGGACACCTGCTTGAACTTCTTCTCGGCCTCCTCCTTGTTGTCGGGGTTCTTGTCGGGGTGCCAGCGCAAGGCCAGCTTGCGGTAGGCCTTCTTGATGTCCTCCGGGGAGGCACTCGACTGCACCCCCAGCACTTCGTAGTAGTTGGCCATGCCGAGGAGAGGGAGGGGGTGGAGGCGGGGGCGAAGGTGAGGTGGGCACTGGGGCCCCGGGGGCCGGGATGGACTCAGAGGAGGCAGCAGTTGGTGTGGGTCCCTCAGCGGGGGCCTTGCTGGAATCTGCTGGCTCCGGGCGCGGCTCTGCCCGGCAACTTTACCTTTTCATAGTACCAGCTCTCAGGGACAAGTGGGCGCCTTCCACTGAGAGGGGTGGGGGGAGGGGGACACTGCCACAGTGGGGCCAGGCCAGGGACAGACCCCCCTGCAGAGCGGAGGCTGGGCCCTTTGTGACATCAGCCCTGGGCGGGGCAAATGCCACCCCCAGCTCCCCACCAGCACCCCCGGGGCACACTGGCCTGCCCCTGCCCATGAGGTCGGCACCTTGGCGGGCTGAGAATTTGGAGCTTGGTCATGCTGGGCCTGAGGGCTGAGCTCCCCGGAGCCAAGGAGCAGAGAAAGGATCAGCCGCAGGATCGGGCCTAGGTGGGCAATGCAGCCTGGTGACAGTGGTCCGGGGAGGGGAGGGCAGGCTTCCTGGGACATGTCCACTTAACCTGCTGGCTGGGTTGTTGGGATGGAGTGAGGGGACCCCAAGTGGGAAATCAGACAAGGAGGTGAGAGCAGGAGTTCATTCTTCTTGTGCCCCTTTATCAGGTCAGATCCTCAGAGGTAAGCCCCACAAAGGCAGACGTGTTCGTCAGTGTCTAAGACCATGCCTGGAAATCAGTAAACATTTGTTGAACGAACGAGGCTCAGAGACATGTAGAAAGTACTGAAGGTCACACAGCATGTCCATGAGAGAGAGATGCAAACCCAGAGCTGTCTGAGGACAGCAAATTAAAAGAAGCATTCCACTCCATTCTGGTAAGAAAAATCCAGATAAGTGTGACTAGTGAATGTAGGGGGGTGAATGGTGGCCCCCCAAAAGCTATGTCCCTGTCCTAATTGCTGGAACCTGCAAATATGATCTCATTTGGAAAAAGGGTCTTTGTAGATGTAATTAAATTAGGGATGTTGAGATGAGAACATCCTGGATTATGTAGGTGGGTCCCCAATGCAATAAGTGTCCTTACGGAGCCACACAGAAGAAGAGGGGGATGGCAATGCAGCGCGGGGAGAGCCCGCAGTCACCAGAAGCTGGTAGGGGGGAGTGCAGCCCTGCCGACACCTTGATCCTGCACTTCTGACCTCCAGAACTGTGGGAGGTTACATTTCTGTTGTTCTAAGTCACCCAATTTGTGATAATTTGCCGTGGCAGCCCTGGAAAGCTAGTAAGGTGAGTCAATTAGGAACCAAATGTTCCTAGGCATTTACATTTCTTTAATTCTTGCTCCAATGTTAGATCATATTTAGAAATAGCAATTAACAATATTGATTGACATCTATTCCCCCCTTCCCCTCACCCCCCTCCAGTTAAGACGGAACACATGCTAAACTACCTAGTAACTGCACCAATGAGGAGCAGAACTATTGGGATCACTAAGTCACATAAGAGGGCATTCCTCTTCCTTCTCTTCCCCCACTTTCTTTCCCCCCTCCCTTCCTTCTCTTCTTTCTATAGTCCTTACCCCTCTCTGTATTCTCTCTCTCTCTCTCTCTCTCTTCCTTCCGTACTCATCAGGAACCTAGCAGGGGACAGCAGGTTCTAGCCAGTCCCCAATGCTGGGAGGAATGAAAGCAGAACGTGGAGACACTTTGCAAGCCTGACTTAGAGTGACAGATGTGGTCACTCCCGCCCGCTTTACCAGGAGCAGGACCTATCCTCTGTGCCCCCTGTCCTCCACCCCATGGGCTAACACCTAACACATATCGCTTGGTAGAGGAAATGAACAGCGGGGAGTAAGTTCACTGGGTATGTAGCTACAGATGAAAATGTTTCTGTGTTTTTGTAACTATATTTCTGTCACTGTAGTTAGAGACTGTTCTCGACAGGCTTGTCCACTGGAGCTGGGGAAAGCTGCCTCCCCACGCAATTCTCCACAATGATTGTGGGGATGGTGCGGTGGTGAAAAGGCATATTAAGACAGTAGAAGTGATTAGGGTAGTGGTGTCGTTGTGGAGGCAGTGGTGAGGGTGGGAGTAATTATGGTGGTGATAGTGGAGTTGATAATGGCAGAGGAGGTGCTGGTGGTGGGGACCGTAGTCATGCTTGTGGTGGAGAGTTAACACGTGGAGATGACAATGGAGGGGATGGTGACTGGGGACCGGTAGTGGTAGAGGTGGTATTGATAGTGATGGTGGAGGTGTGACAGGGAGGTGATGGAAAGGCTACTAGGGGCACTATCGGGGAGGTTGGTCGTGGTGATGGTGATCCTGGAGGTGGTGACGTTGGTGGCGGTGATAGGGATGAAGGCAGTGGGGTAGTGCAAGTTGTGTGTCATACGGCTTTGCTTCAGTAACGACCCCCACATCTTGGAGCCTTACCATGGACATTTAGCCCTCGCCCATGTCGCTGGGGCTCCAACTCACATGTCTTCTCCTTCTGGATCCTGGATGAGGGAGTGCTCTGGTCTGGAATATACCATTCTCGTGGCGCAGAGGGCGTGAGTGGGAGCTGTGAGAAACGTGGAGTGCCTCTGAACACTTCTCCCGGGATGTGATGTACGTCACCCGTGCTCACGCCACGTGGCCCAGGCCAGTATCAGTGGGGTGGGGAATGGTACTCCTTTCAGGAAGGTTCTGCAAGTCTCCAGCAACAGCTGGAGAGGCACGATCCTCTGAGGAAGTGGGCAGTACTGCAGTATGCTGCCGGCGATCGTGGGGGTGATGGAGATGGTGGGATTGGTGGCCCCGGTGCCGATGGCAGTGCCGCTTGGCTGACGGGAGCTGTGACAGCCACGGAGGGGTGCTGGCAACGGTGGGAGTCACAACATGCTCTAGCAACAGGGCTGACGCCGAGGGTGATGACCTGGCAGATGTGGTGTCCACCACCCTCTTCGACGGTCTCCTCTGCATCCTAGAGAGTTGGGGAAGATTTTCCTGAATCCCTTCTGTGGTTCCCAGGTGGAGTCTGCCAATGCATGCAATTTGGAAAGCGAAAGAGAAAGAAGCTGAAGGCAGATGACAACCGGAGGTTTGCAGCAACTTCCGGCCATCCTCTGAGACACCCGGGCTTCAGGGCTGCAGGCTGAGATACTCCGGGGAGCTTCCTGGAATAGCGTGAGCTTCCAGCAGCTTCCCGGCGAGCTCTTGAGATCCACTTACTTGGGAGCAGCAGGCAGACCCTCAGCGATGACTTGTGTCCCTGATCTTTATGCCCCCAGGTCATCCTATGGTTGCGAAAACTTATATTAAATATCTTCATGCCTGTTACAGTCAGCAAGTGCGCGCACGGGGTGATGGTGACGGCGGCTCCGGGGGATGTGGTGGTGGTGGCGCAGGTGGGCTCGTGATAATGGTGACAGTGCAGAAGGTGGTGACGTGGTGGGCAGAGGCAGCATTGGCGGTGAAGGTGGCGGAGGTGACGGAGGAGATGATGATGGTAGTAATGGGAGGGGAGGTGGAAACGGCGGTGTTGCAGGTGACGGTGATGATGGGAATGGTCGTCATGGTAACAGTGGCGTTGGTGGAGGTGAGGGATGTTGCTGCGGTGAGGACGATAGTGATGGTGGCGATGAGGGCCGTGCTGGTGGCCAAGGCAATGCGAATCCTGGTTGAGGCGGAGACGGGTGGTTATGGTGATGGTGGAGATGGCCCGTCAGAGGTGGCCCGGTGGCAGTGGTGAGAGTGACGGTGATGATGCTGGTCATGGCAACGGCAGTGCTGGGCATCGTGGAGGTCACGGGACGGCGATCCTGGTCTAGGTGATGGAGGTGACGTTAGGCGGGATGCGGCGGCGGTGATGGTGGTGGCGGGGGTGTGGTGTGGTGTTGTGATGCTACTGGGTTGAGGCGGAGACGGTCGTGGTGGTGCTGATGGTGACAGTGATGGTGGGGATGAGGGGAGTAGCGGTGGTGATGACGGTGACGGGAGGAAGGCTGGTGTGTTTATGGTGATGGGGTAGCTCCACACTGGTCGGGGGAGGGGGTCGGCAACAATGGCAGCACTGCTCGTGAAGCCTGAGGTCCCATAACAATGTAACGGGGGCAGCGTGTGGGTGGCTACATCAGGTTAAGAGACAGGGGACCCAGGATGATGAGACGCCCCCAAATCCCCAGAGACTTCCCCTCACCCCAGGCTCCCCTCGCACTGTCTGTCCAGGGAGGAAGTCTCCTGGCCACCCAGCCAGATCTGTGCCCTGCTCTGACCCCAGGCGCTGTGCTCAGCCTGAGGCCCCACCCTGGGGTGGTCTGTAGGAGGTAGCTGGGCTGGAGACAGGGCTGGAGACCTCCCCGGTTCCCGGCTGTCCCAGGGCTCAGAGAGCCGAGCACTCAGTAGGCTTCATGGGATGGGCGTACTCCCGGGAGGCAGATCCCAGCTCCTCATTGCCGAAGGTGCTCTGAACAGAGGGGGCCCTCTCCAGTTTACAAGGGCAAGGCAGGGTAAGCTTCCCACAAAGGCAGCACGCAGAGGTGATTTTTCCTTCTGCAAATGGCTCTGCCTAGTGTCCTCTGAAATCCAACACTGAACGTGTTAGCAGCAGGGGCCTCTGGGGTCCCTCCACAGGGCGTCACGGGGAGACAGGGGTGCACAGGCATGACGTTAGCTCAGGCCCCCCTGCTCCTGACTCACACTGGCTGTTTGGTCACTTTCCCTCTCTGAGCCTCTCTGTCCTTATTCTCTAGTGGGGTGTGGAAAGTCCTCCCTTTGGGGGCTAGCCTCCCTGGCCTGCAGCCTCTGATGTCCCGGGCCCCCGGTCTCAGGCCCACCCTGAAGCCTGCCCCCTGAGCCATGGCCGGGTTGGAGGAAGAGGATCTTGGGTGACCAGGTGATCTCAAGCAGAGCCTGATCCAGGGCACAGGGAGGCCCAGAGAGGGCAGGGCACACCCAAGGTCACACAGCGGTCCCAGGAACCCTCCCCAGGGCGAGCTGATGGAGGCCGATTAGGCAGCCAATTGGTATTCTGAGCAGCCAGAGGCCCCTCTCTGTCTCTGTAATTAATGGAGTGGCTTTTTAAAAGGATTCTAATCACCCTCGATCCTATCTGCTTATCACTAGTGTTCCTAATTAGATGATCCTGGCAGTCACTCGGCTAATTCCCTCCAGCCTCATGCAGCCCTGCCCAGCCTGGGGCAGCCCACCCCACCCCCGCAGTCCACCCTGGCCCAGCCAGATGGGCAGTCCGGGCCTTCTCTCCCCTCAGGGCCCCTGGTTCTCTAACTGCATTACCTTCAGGATGGATGGGCGACAGCGATGGATGGGCCACTGGATGGACAGTGACAGGTGAGTGAAGGGACTGAATGATGGACAGCTACGAGGGTAGATGGATGGATGAACAGAAAACTGGGAGGTTCAGAGCTCAGCCTGTCAGGTCAGACAGCTCTGCCATTTACTAGCTGTGTGTTCTTGGGGAAGTCACTCAACCTCTCTGTGTCTCATTTTCCACATCTCATCTGTAAAATGGGAATAATAATAGCATTTCCTCATAGGGTTGTTGTGAGGACAGCTTAGAACAGAGGAAACGTTGTGTATATGGGTTTGCTAGCCTAATGATGGCAATGTTGATAATGGGTGGATAGACAGACGGATGGGAGGACAGACAGACAGATGAGGGAAGGGAAAGAGTAGTAGATGGACAGGTCCATGGAAGAATGGGTAGAAGGCTAGATGGACATATAAATTGGTAGGCTGATGGAGAGCTGGTCAGGTGGTGGGTTACTAGACCGGTAGAAGGGACAGTGAGTGCTCAGTGCCAGACAGGGAGGCATGGGAAGTGGGGAGCAACCTGACTTCTTCTCCAGAGGTAACAGGATGATCTCAGCTCAAGTCTCAACACAGACGTGGCTCAGACCTGCTTTCCCTCCCTAGGACATCCAGGACGGTTTCCTGGTCAACCCTCCCAGCCTGTGGAAATGGGTGCCCACTAGGTCCTTTCCCCTCAACCCCAACCCAGGTAACACCCTTCCTGGTGGTGGCCCATGTGTTATCTGGAGGCTCAGATCTATCCTCTGGTGGGGGTTTACTGCCTGAGCAAAGGCATCATTTGTGAGACTCCTGAGTTCCAAAGGGCACCAGCCTGTTAGGGTGGCCACTCTCCTTTCCCCACCCACAGTGCCCTAGTCCTCAGCACACCCCCGCAGGGAGCAACTCTGGGCAGGGCTCTGATCCCACTTCCAACAGCTGGCCCTAAGCCTCCAGGAGGATTCAACCCCCACAGCCTCCACAAATACCCCTGGACTTCTACAGCTTCTGGGATGTGGGGCTTCCTGGGTCTTTCTGGAAAGAGTATAGAACAAAGAAGCCTGAAGTATCTTCCAGAGTCAAGGCCTACATGCATATGCACACATTCCTATTAGCAGTCATCCACCCACCCACCCATCTACCCTCCCAATCATCTGTCCGTCCATCCATCATTCCATCCACCCGTCCACTCAGCCAGCCAGCCCTTCATCTATCCACTTACTCCACATGTTTCTTGAGCTCCTATGCATACATGTCCTATAAACCAGGCGCTCTTCTGGGTGCTGCAGGGATATATATGCCAGGGAACACACTCGCCAGGGCTTTGCCCTCATGGAGTTGCCAACTAGTGGGGAAGACAAAAGAAACTGATAACAAATAAACATCTAATACAATGTCAGGTAGTGATAGATGCCATGAAGAAAAACAAAGCAGAAGGAGGGCTTAGAGTGACGAGGCTTCTCTTTCAGACAGGGTAGGCTGAGAGGGCCCCCCATACCTCCACACGTGTGTCAGGCATCCACGCCCTTGCACATACGTGCATGCCTGTACCCATAATCACAAATGTACACTCGGGCACACGAACACACCCGGGCCTCCCACAAGGCCTGCAGCCATGCTGTGCCTGGGCATTGGGGTACGATGTCTCCAGAGATGCCCCTACCTAACCCAGCTGGGGAGATCTGGCCCACATCTCTGGCCAGGACTGTTTTCCTTCTTCCCCACCCTGGCCTCCCCTGACCCCTCCCCAGGCCTGCTCACCTGGAGCCCAGCACACATCTGGGTTTCACTGGGTCAACTAGAGAAGGGCCTAGGTGATTTCTACGCAATTTGCCATTCAGATCCACGAGTCTTTCCTACGCTGGCCTGGGTGGGAGCTGGAAACAGAGCTGATTTCAGCTGTGACCCCCTTCCCTCCCCCCACAGAGGGCCCTCCCAATCCCAGGCTTCAGGAAAGGGAGCAGACACACACCAACACTAAAGGCAACTGCAACAAGCATTGGAGGGAGAGGCGACACCTGTCTGGGGGGTATCTGGGAAGGCTGAGCAGTGGAGGTGACACCTGGGAGGGGCTTATGGGGGGGTAACATTAGCCTTTGGTTGTGACCACCTCACACACGTGAAGGTCCTTGGATTTAGACATTGGATGTCCTTTCCAAATGACGTAAATTGCTCCGTCGTGGAAAAAATGTTTCCAGGTGGGAAGATGTTTGTCATGGGACTGAAAACGTGCTGCAATTTCAGACTGGGTGCATTATAAATGAATCTCTTTCTAAATCAGTGTTCTCCACGGGGTCAGTCCTCCCTCCCCAGGGGACATTTGGCAATGATGGGAGACATTTTTAATGGTCATGACTTGGCAGGGAGGGGCGGGTGGGGGTTGCTATGGGCATCTCATGGGGTGAAGTCAGGGATGCCACCAAACATCCTACAATATACCAGACAAACTTCCACCACAAAGAATGATCCAGTCCCAAATGTCAGTGATGTCGAGGTGGAAAACTCTGGTCTGAACCCTGAAACCATCATTTGATGAGCACAGTTATATTGCATTTGGATTTTTAGTATGCCTACGGCATTCATTTCTTTAATGTGAATGTTTAAAACACACAGGTGACCTGTTTGGTCATTTATTTCTTAATAAAGCAGGAGCCTTGAAATATTGGGGCGGCTTCACGCAGAGGGAAGAGCGGGCACAAAGCCTCGCGTGGTGGGAGAGCACTTGTCTGTAGTCTGGGACTGAGGAGAGTTGGGGAGGGCTGTAGAGGGCCGTGGACTGTAAAGGTCATGCAAGACCCAAGAGCTTAGATCAGGTCCCGAGCTGGGGAGCCCTTGGGAGCCTTTGAGGCACAGGGAGAATGTGCTCAATTGCATGTTCTAGAGAGATCTCTCTACAACGATGATATTCCACTTCATACCCAACAAACGGGTAAAAATATAAGTCTGACATTACCAAGTGTTGGCAAGGATGTGGAGCAACTGGAATTCCCATACCCTGCTGGTGGGAATATAAACTAGAACAACCAGTTCAGAAAATTCCTTGGCCTCATCTTGTAGACATGAAGGTGCCAAGTCCCTTGACTCAGTGACTCCACCTCTGGGCTTATGCTCCCAGAGAAAACTTGCACATGGCAGAGGGGTGAGAGCAGCTACCTGGGCCCTGTTTATAATGGAACACAGGAGGATGGGCAAATACATTGCGTTGTCTTTATACAATGGAATAACATACACTGTAGTGAAAAATGAATGGACCAGACTTCATATATTCATGTGAAAGAATATCATAAATGTGACGGCAAACAACAAAAAAAAGTAAGTCATAGAAAAAAATCTACCATTATGATACCATTTATACAAAATGTAAAAACACGCAGGATAATATGATCCATAGCATAAGGGTTCATACATACGTAGTCAAAATATAACGTACAAGGGAGTAATAAAGCCCTGGCTACTTCTGGGGAGGAAGGCAGGCAGGCCATAGGGCTACGAGGGTTCAAGATTCCATAATGTTTTCTTTCTTAACTTGAGGTGGGGGGCTGTCAGCGGACCTCGAGTTGCCTCCTTTCTCCTGCCTCCTGGTAGGCGGGACCTGGGGCTGTGTATGAACAGTAGGATATGGCAAAGGTGATAGGATGTCATTCCCGGGATTGCAGGACATTACCTAAAACTCGCATGTGTTGACCGCTCTCTGTAGAGTGTCTGTCTGTGGCTGGCTTTGAAGGAGCAAGCCGCCGCGAATCCCACAGCTGCAAAGCAGCCCCTTGTGCTCAAACCTGAGGAGGCTTAGTAGCAGGGCAGACCCTTCCCTAGTCGAGCCTCTGTTGAGAACCTAGTTCTGGTCAATAGCTTAACGGCAGCCTTGTGGGACCTCAAGCCGAGGACCCCACTAAGCCACCCTGGGCTTCTGACCCACAGAAATGGTAAGATAATCCATGCGTGTGGTTTTTAAGTGGCTAAGCTTGTGGTGATTTCTTATGCAGCCCAGAAAACCAGTACTGAGGGGTACCAGGGTGTTTGTTATATATTAGCCATATTTTTGGATATTTGAAATACTTCATAATTGAAATAAAAAGCTTAAGAAAGATCCCTATGGTGGATGAGACAGGTTGTAGGGCGCCAGCCAGAGGCTGAGCTATGGAGCAGGTGAAGGGATGGAGCTGGGCGGTGCGTGGTAGAGAAGCGGGCCCAGGGGTGAAGTCCGGATGGTACCAGTGGTGGTGTGGTGGGGTGTGGGCTTGTGTAAAAATGTCCCCTCCATTCCTAAATTCTGAGCAAAGGGAGGAGCCCATCCTGGCATCCCCTCAAAGCCTGGGAAACCTGGATCCCAGCCCCGCACCCCAGATCAGCACAGCCGAACCTGGGTGGGAGGGGCAGGGAGAAGGAGCAAGGACAGTGTTTTCCCAGAGTCCTCTAGGGAGCCCTGCTCTGTGGGCTGGGGAGGGACAGATGGGGAGGTGGAAGGAAGCAGCTGCGCAGGGTCCGCCAAGTCCCCTCTTTGAGGAGGAAACCCCCCCAACTCTAGCCTGCATACCAGTGGGAGCCATCCTGTTCTGTCCCCTCCCAGGAAATGAGACCCCCATCCCTGCCTGGCCCTCAGTTTCCCCAGCTGTACAGGAGGGATGATCTGTGGGGGACCCTGACTGCTTGGGGGCAGGATGGGGGACAATACTGAAAGCACCTACTAAATACCCAGGTACCTACCAGCCTTCCTAAGGGACCCTGACAGCCCTAGGGGATGCGTGGGAAAGAAGAACAGAAAGGGCAGGCAGCTTGCTCAGGGTCCCTAAACACTCTGGGCTCTAGGGCTGGAGAAGCTTGTGGGGGCTCAGTCTGAAGCCCAGTGGGCTGAAATAGCATTAGAAGAAAGTCTCCTTGCTAGGTGGGCTCTCCAAGAACTGAGGACCCTTTGCCTTCCTCATATTATCCTTAAAACACCCCTCAAGATGTGGTCTTGTTTCATTGGTGAAGAGTCAGGATTCAGAGAAGCTAAGCCCCTTGCTCAGAGCTGCACAGCAAGGAAGAGGCAGGTGTGTCTGCACCACAGCCTGTCCTTGTCCCTGAGTGACATTGGCTAGGGATTGGGGAGGCCCTGGGGGGCTCAGGGAAAGGGGAACTCAAATAAGGTTTCCTCTAGGATCTCTGACTGGGGTTTGAAGGATGAAGAGGAGTTCTCCAGGCAGATCTGAAGGGAGAACATCCCAGGGAGAGAGAGCAGTCAGAAACAAGGCAGAGAAAAGAAAACAGCTGTTTGTCATGATTATTTTTTATGTCACAAAAGCAGCACATGGTCACAACATGTTAAAATAATAGCACAAGTTTCTAAAGTGAGAAGCACCCCCCCCCACCCCAGACAATCACACTTCTCCAAACTAACAGCTATTGTCCATTGGATATGTATCTTCCCTGATTATTCTCTATATCTACACAAATATTTTTAGAGCCCAAAAGAGCCATGCTTTATATATTCTGCAGTTTACTTCCCCCCGCCCCAAAACCCCCTGCAACTTAGTTTTTTTCTTTTCCTAGTGTTTCTGTGAGGTGCACCTGAGGAGGGCTCATTGGGCCAGAGAGCATGCAGAATTCTGGTCGACACTCCTGTCAATGGCATGTGTCAGAGTCTACACATCTGCAACCTCTTCCGTTTCTGCTAAGAGAAGCAGCCCGGGGTAATTTGCATGTATGATTTGCATGTACTTGATCCTTTCTGAGGTAGAGTACCTGTCGGAATGTTGGAATGTTTTATTTACATTTCTAAAGGGAAGTACCTCTTGCTGTGTCTTTCACTTGTTTTTCTCTTTTTTTGAGGTGGCAGTTGGTCTTTTTATTATTTATTGTGTTTTTGTATTTGGGTTTTTGCATATTTTGCAAAATTATCCCCCCATTCTGCAATAATCATGGTTAAATATTATTTTTATCATTAAAGCTATTAAACCTTATTACAGAATAGCTGGAAAATGGGGAGAATAAAGGGGAAAGTATCTATGATATAGCTGTCACCATTTGTCAGCATTTGGTGACAATTCTCTCCCCTTAGATGCTGTAATCACTGTCGTCACCGTGTTACACATACACCTCTATTCCGTGACTTGGCTCTAAGGGCCTAACCTTTAGGAAGCATTTGAAAGGCTTTCTAGCTGAAATCCTATAGGTCCTTCTTCTCCCTCCCTCGGTTATTGTGGTAAAATACACCTAACATAGCATTTATCATTTTAACCATTTTTAAGTGTATAGTTCAGTAGCATTGAGCACCTTCACACTGGGGTGCAGCGAGCCCCACCATCCAGAACTTTTTCATCTTCCCAAATGGAAACACGAACTCCCCAGTCCCCTCCCCGCCCCCCCACCCTGCCCCAGGCAGCCACCACCCTACTTTCTGTCTCTATGAATCTGACTACTCTAGGTGCCTCACATAAGTGCAATCCCATAGTATTTGTCTCTCTGGGACTAGCTTCTTTCACTGAACACGATGTCTTCAAGGTCCATCCATGCTGTAGCATGTGTCAGAATTTTCCTCCTCTTTAAGACTGAATAATATTCCATTGTGTGTCTAGATCACATTTTGTTTATCCTTCACCTGTGGACGAACCCTCAGATTATTTCCACCTCTTGGCGGTTGTGAATAATGCTGCAGTAAACACGGGTGTGCAAATATCTGTTCGAGTCCCTGCTTCCAATTCTTTTGGGTACATACCCTCCCTTTTGTTGAGCATTTAGGTTGTATCAATCTCCTGGTTTATAAACAATAATGTCCCAAACATCTCGTGTCAGAGCTTCCTGCAAAAGGTATTTGGATGAATACTCAACATTCGAGTCGTAGAATTGGAATTATCTCAGAGCTCATTTCAAAAGCATGATCCCAAATTATCCTTCCACTCCCTCCCTGCTGCAGATGTTTTTACAGCTTGCAATATCAACAACTTCCTTTTCTCTCTTTGGTTCCTAGAAAGGCTGAACTTAACTTTGAGGTTTGGGGTTATCTGTGGGAGAACCAACCTGAGTGATCCAGGTGGGTTGCAGTGGTTGGTTTAAAGACTAACTCTTTAATAAGTCTTGAATGTGTGCTGGGATATGTGTGATGGTGTCAGGACTCCAGCAGCATCCCCAAGACCCAGGCAGGTGTGGGCATGAGGGGCGGGGTGGAGATAGAGGTGGGGCTTCCTGAGGGGAGAGAAGCAAAAATGGCCCCTTGGGACCAGACCTTCTGCCAATTTTTAAGTGACTCCCCTAATTGAAAATCATTTGCAACTCATCCATACTTTTGCAAAACATCATGCAGCCAAATCAAAATTTGTCTGCTGGCTGGATAAGGCCACATGCTGCTGGTTTCAGATCCCGGAGTCAGGTGTTTACTGAGTGAGATGCTAACCAGTCGGTTGTGCCAACTCCACTTGCTTGAATAACCCTCCACCCTTGCATTGATCCAGGATACCTCCTTTATCATCCATTATCTTGTAAATAATAGGGTCTATTTGGGGCTTACTTGAGTCTGAGCCATTGATCTCCTTATTCTTACAGTAGAACTGCAGGTTTGAAAGATTGTGATCATAGAATCTTAGTACTGGAACGTGTTACACACACGCCTCGTTTATTTTCCCTAATTTTCTGACTTGTGCTGGTCTTGTTAGTTTTTACAAATAAAGTTTGAAATCGTTTTATCATTTTGCCTAACACCCCCCCCCCACACACACACACACTCACACATAGTGGACTTTTGATCTACTGTCTGGTGCTATAAACTCACATAGGGCGGCCCACCCACCTTAGGAGGAGCTCCCTGGGTGTTTGCCTGCTTCCCTGCCTCTCAGGGGAGTTTGTCCTTCCCTTCCATCAGGTAGATGGCAGACATTCCTCCCAAATCTTGTTCCCCTGGGGCAGTGTCCACTCTGTGGCCCTGGGGACTGGAAAGGCTGTTTGCCTTCTCTATTTCTAGTAGTGGTCACCAGGAGGCGGGAGGGACCTTTGGAGAGGGACAGAGGTGGTCCCTACAAATTACAAAGGGGGCTTGGTTTCTTCCTACAGAAAATGGGAATAAGAAGCTGGGCTTGGAAGCGTCCCTGCAGGAGGAAGGGAGGAAGGGGCCCTGGGGCGGGCCAGCCCCACCTGGGTGCAAACAGATGGAACAAAGGCCAACCCACCCCAGGCGCCCTGGCGCCAGGCCCCCGTGGAATCATAAAGGCACCTTCTCCCTGCTAAGGTGGCCACTTGCGACACTTGGCCTGCCTGCCCTGCCCTGCCCTGCCTGGGAGCTTTAAGGCCACAAAATCGAAACTGTTTACCCGCACAATGCCTCTGGGCAGCAGGAGTCATTGTTAGGAGCTGATTATTTTATGGAGGAGGGAACAGAAGCTGCAGGGGCAGGAGTGCCTGGGGCTTGAATTTAGGGCCTCCAAAGCCACATGCCTCCCCGCTCCTGGTGGTTACCCACTCGATACCCTACCACCACCACAGCCTTCCCCAGCTCTGGCCACTGCCTTTGTCAGAAACAACCCCCTCTCTCCAAGAGTTTCCTGGCAGCCAGAGAGAGCTGATCCATCAGGCAAGATGTGTGTGTTTCATCCCCACCCCAGAACGCCAACAACTAACAGGGACAACAAACATATGTGGGATAAGTGAACGAATCTATCCAACAGACATTGGGGAAGCACCCACGGGGGGCCCGTTAGAGGCGATGGAGACCCAAGAGTGAACAGCAGAGCCAGTCTCTGCCCTCGTGGACCTGACATTACAGGGAGAGGGGATCTGCTCATCTACTTGTTTCTTGCTGGCAGCTTCTGGCACCTTCAACAGCGCCTGCTCCAAAAATATTGGTTGGTAGTACGAAGGAGCCAAGACCAGGGTAGTGATAGAGAAACAGGGGGCGGGGGCTCTGGATTCTGGCCTTCGGGTCCAGCCACCTGCAGCTCTGGGATCTAGATTCTAGGCCCTGGGCTCCACGTCCTTGGCACCAAGTCCTGGGTTCTGAGCTCCAAGCTCTAGGCTGTGGATTTGAGGGTCCATGCTCAGGGCCCTGAGTTCTGGGCTCTATGTTCTGAGATCTGGATTCTGAAGTCCAGGATCTTGACCCCAGTTGCATGTAAGTTCTAGATTCTGAGCTCCAAGCTCTGAGTTCTGGATTTTGGGGGTACAGGCTCTGTGCTCTGTGTTTTGGGTCTGGTTCCTGAGTCCTGGGGGACCGGTTGTGCACTCAAAGCTCTGGACTCCAGGTTCTGGCTCTGGGCTCTGGATTTCGGGCCAGGTAATAGGATGGCTTGCCAGAGGCCAGGTAGAGTCATTATTGTGTTTACTGCATAGAAGGTAAGCTCCCCAAGGGCAGGAATTCCTGTTTGTTTCATTCAGTGATATAGCCCCCATACCTAGAAGAGTGCCTGGTGTGTAGGAGGTGTTCAACAGGCAGGCAGACATGCACACTTGAGTACATGACCATACAGACACACAATCCTGCAGTCAAGAGCCAGGGCACGGGAGGGCAGGACCATCCCTGCCCTCACTATGGCTACAGCTGACGGGAGGGGAGGCCAGAATGCCATGAGCTAGGGAAAGGCTGAGAGGACCACCGTGCACTGAGACGAACAAGCCAGTGCCCATCCAGCTACACACCGGGTTGGTTCCTACCTGCTCTAGGTTTCTATTCTACAGGAAAAGGATGCAGGTAGGGTGGCAGCATGGCACAGCAGGAACAGAGTCCCAGGGTTTGGGCTGGGCTCTCTGGGACCCCACAGGAGGCATGTTGCCCTCCACAGGACCCTTGCTTCCCTGGGTCCAAGCAAGCACCCTGTCAGCACCAGCAGTCTGGGATGGGAAGAATGAAAGGAGGGGCCCCCTGGACCACGTGGACATCAGGGCTGCCAAGGAGCAAGCAGGTTGGCCTTTAGAAATCCCAATCGTTGTGGACCCAGGGTACCAGAGATGGTGATTAGGGCCAAAAGAAGTCATCCATCAGGGACATATGAATAGAATGACTAATAATTAGAGACAGTGGCATCATGGGACATGACATCATTCAAACACATGATCAGAGAGGTAGTGGCTGTACACTGAGGACCAGGAGGTCCTGGTGATCAGCATGATCATTGATTGGATATATCATTCATCATTGATCAGGGACATGGGGGACTGAGGATGTGAGCAACAGGAGTGTTAGTGAAGGAAGCATCTGGTGCCCATATCCTTGATGACTGAGTGTCGAGGAGACATAGGTGATCACATTCAATGGCTGGAGACACCCAGAGATCCGGTGGTAGGTGAGCTACTGGGCACCAAAGGCAGCAATGGTTAGAGAATTTAGTAACCAGAGACACAGGTGGCTGGTGATACTGATGACTAGGAGGCTGGCAGTCAGTGCTCCTGGTGATCAGGATATAAGGACACTGGTCATCGGGGACTTGGAAGATGAGACTCCACAATGTCTATGCTGGACACTAGAAAGCTGGGTGATTAGCACTGGGGAGCCAGGGATGTCAGTCACCAGAATCACTGGTGACCACATCGACAGAAAATTTGATGGGAAGAGGATCCCCTGATTAGGGACATTGGTCATTAGATTGTCAGAGATGTTGGTGACTGTAGACAAGTGACAAAAGTCATTGTCAAGGAGACAGTGGTGGTGAAAATAGTGTGATTGGAGATACTGGAGAGAAATATGAGTGATCAGATCTATCAATGATTAGAAAAACATTGATCAGTGACATTGGTGATCATGCTTCTCGATGTACTAAGACATTAATGACTGGGTGCACTGGGGACCAGCGCATTAGAAATCAGGAACATGAGTGGTAAGAGGCTCCAGTGATCACAAATATGGTGAATAGAAATACTGAGGAAACACAATGGTCATCAGAGATGTTGGCACCAGACACACTGAATATTAAAAATTTATGAATAGAGGTGCTGATCACGAATATCGGTGGTAGGAGATCCTCATGACCAGGTATATTACTAGTAAACCAGGACAGTCACTGAAGACACTGGTGATCACATTTTGTGGCTGTCAGTGACCAAACACTTCACTGATCAGAAGCATTGATAAAATATTGGTGATTGAGTGTTGGTGATCAGTTGTTAGTAATCAGATGTCTATGGTTACAGGCTCTGGTGATCAGACATGTCACTGACCAAGAATAACAGTCATGGTAGCTATGTCCAATGACCAGCCTTGTTGATTGAAGATGGCAGCAATCGATGACATTGGTGACCAAAAACATTGGTGGCCATATTTGTCAATGAACAGGAATATTGATGACCAGATAGCTCAGAAACAAGAGTTGATCAGCATCTGGGAGGAAGTGGATGGGGGTTGGGGTGGGGTCGGTCCTTGTTGGGTTGGTTCTACAAGAGCCCCAGGAAAAGGATCAGTGTGTAGACCACTGGCTGGAGAAACCACGGCCTCCACGTGCTTCCCCAGTATCCACCCAGCCACCAGGACCCCCAGTGGGGTGACAGTGAGGAAATTCAGATGGGAGAAATGCAGGGGAGGGAGGCCAGGACCTCCGACCCCAGACAGGGCCCGATCCCCTATTCCAGGAGCCCTTCTCTCCAAATCACTGGGCCCAGAGGACCCGCTAGGTCTGACTGCCCATCGCCACACCCAGGACTCAGCAGCCCAGGAGCCCACAAGACCGGCCAGAGGCATTCACAAAAAGTATTTTATTATTCTTAACAGTATTCACTTTAAAGGAATAGGAGGATAGCATACAATTTTTTACAGACAATATATAAATGTTGTACATAATTAACAATAACTTAGTTCACTAATCCAAAATAAAACAAGCCAAATAAAACATAAAAACAGAAAATACTGCGGATTCTTTTTCTTATGCGGATACTAGTACAAAATAAGTTACTTCTGGCTGTGGTGCCCCCTCGCCCCCCCACCCCCCGCAGCGATCGCCGGCCCCTATTGCACTTGGTCGACTACATCGGCACGATCCTCTTCCCGGGCCGGGCCCTTGCCAGCCGCCGCACCCCACCACCTCCGCATACAGAATCTAAGCTCAGACACAGTTATGTACAGCTGTACCTTGGGAGGGATCCAGACAGCCACAGCAAAACAGAGCAGAACTCAGGCGTCTCCAGGGACCCCAGCAGGGTCGTGGCCTCTCCCCGGACCCACCCCTAACTCCTGCCTCCGCCACCTGCCAGACCAGCCCCGGGAAGCCAAGAGCAGCCAAGGCCCCTCCCCAGGCCCCCAGCTCCCCGTCCTAGGGCTGTGGGATCCAAGTACTTTTCCAAAAATAATTGTGAAGCTACAGCCTTGGTTTGTAGGTTTTATTCCTTTCCATAGCAAGGGCTTCCGTGGCAACGTACAATTGACTGGACCCAAAATGAGTTTAAAAATAAAACAACTAACTCCTCAGCGAGTTAAGCTTATGCAGTCTTTTATATATATATATATATTTTTTTTTTTTTCTTTTGTCTCAGAGTGGGAGGGGAGGGGGTTGAGGGGTTTCGCAGAAAAAGGATGTATGTACAGGGGTTCACCTGGCTGGAGTCAGGCTGTGGCTCAGGCTCATTAAGGGGACACGGGTCACACCAGCTTCGGCCTCAGAGCCAGGGGAGCGATCTGGGAGACATTTCCCCTCTCAAGAAAATGTTGTTTCCTTCCTGTGACCCAGCCCTGGCCTGGGAATCTGCGCAGGACCGCCCATGATTGTCTCTGCCCTCCAGGGCCTGGCCGCCAGGGCACGCACCGCTCAGCCTCCCCAGGCTGGTAGCCCCGCTGCACTGACTCAGCCCAACCTGGGCTTCAGCTGTTTCAGGAAAGGAAGCCAGAAGAGAAGGTGTGGGCCAGGGCCTCCGCACCCCCCCACGCCCACACACCTGCCCCCAGGGCCCCAGCAAGCAGATGGGCCAAGCAGCACTTGGCGCAGAAGACCCAGAAGAGAACTTGGGAACGTCTCCCCAGTCCTTGCTAGAAACAAGAGCGCAATAAATTATTTTTGCCTACTCCTTTCTCCTTCTAAAAACGGTTTTCTTCGTTTGTCCCCTGCCCCCCTCTTCTTCTCTTTATAAAGTTGTCCATTCTGTTCTCCAAACAATCGTCCGTGATGGAAACCCCACCTGGGCAGCAAGCCGGGCCAAGGCTGCCTCCCAGCCCGGGTGAGAATCTTCACAGTGACCGCTGACGGCCAAGTGGAGCACCCACAGGAGAGGCAGCTTGGGGCTCCGGCCGGGCTGACAGGAGTGGCATCAGTCTTCGGGGAAGGGCAGGCTGCTAAGGGCTTGGCCCACCCTGCCTAGGGGCGCCCAGCCTTGAGCTGCCCGCCACCCTCCTCGGCATCTGTCCGTCCGCTTCTGGGGGGCTGTCCCTAGCCCATGGCGGTCACCATGCTGGAATGGTGGGGGTGGCCGAAGGAGAGGCTGGAGGAGGGGTGGATGGGCGTTGGGGTGGGCAAGATGTGTCCCGAGTGGCTGAAGGGTGGGAGGTGGCCCACGGGCGCCATGTGTCCGGCCAGGGCAGCGGCGCTGAAGGGGGAGGCCTTCTCCTGCATACACTTGGACAGCTCCTCAAAGCACTCTGCACCTTTCTTGTTCTTCTTGGACTTGGTGGACATCTTCCGATTCCTAGTCTGGATCCCTTCCTTCTTCATGGTCAGCGGCCTGTTCACCTGGGGGCAACCACAAAACCTTCAGGAGGTTCAGTTCCCTTCCCCAAACAAGACCCCGACCCCCAGCTTCCGCACGGGGCAAAGGCAGGTCTGGGCTGGGGACCCCACTTGCAAACCCCCCCTGCCCATTGCGGTCTTCCCGCCAGCACGCTACCCTGTCAAGAAAGGTGCTTTTCACTGTGTGGGACCCGCAGGGCAGGGCGCTGAGCCCACTGAGTGCCAGCACCGTCCCCCATCAACGCGACCAAACTCCATGCCCACCTTTTGTTTTAAAGAGGCACCACTTCCCCCGGACTTGCAGGGCCCCCCCGCTACGGGGGACACACTTCCAGCCGGCTTGCCCCCTCTTATGGGAAGCCCTTCTGGCACTCGGGGCTTTCCCCGCAGGGCGGCAGCCGCCTCCCAAGCCAAGCCATGCTGGAGATTGTGGCTGGGGCCCCCCTCGCCTGGCCGCACAAAGAGCAGCGGTCCCCAGGGAGGGGCAGGGCGGGCCGGGAGGGGTGGACTCACATTGTGCAGCTTGTAGTAGAGGCCACAGGCGTTGCAGACAGGGTCCCCGTTGGCGTTTCGGCGCCATAAGGTGGTGGTTGTCGTCTGACAATTCGCACAACAGGTGCCGGCTCTCCTGGCGGCCGACTGGGAGGGGAGGGGCAGCGTCAGCAGACTGGGCTCCCACGCCCCACCTCGACCTCCCTCCCCAACCCTCACCCCCCCACACCCCTGTCCCTGCCAACTGAGCCCGGGAGCGGGAAAGCTCACAGGGGAATCCAGGCATCTCAGAAGCCGTGGAATTTTAGAATTTGAGACCTAAACCAGTGCAGAACTTAGAATAAAGAACAATCAGAAGCCTGATCTCGGAATCCACGGGGTTGCAAGAGCTGAAAGGACAAATGAGCCACTGCCCCCAACCATCAAACGGGGAAACTGAGGCCCTGAGGCGGCTGACTCAGTCCCCCTGGAGCCCCTGGGTCTGGAGCTGCACTCCCACGCGACTCCTTTCAAAATCCACCATCCTGGGTGTGACGGCCCCGCAGAGGCCAGGCAGGGACGTCAAATGTTTAGGGAGGTCTAGAGCTGCGCCGTCCAGTGCCCATAGCCACTAGCCATGTGGGGCTGTTCGAATTCAACTGAACTATGATTTAATAAGATTAGAACTTCAGTTCCTTCTATGGCATTAGCCACATTTCAAGGAATCAACAGTCACGACCACAGTGGACAGGGCAGAGCCAGAACATTTCCATCAGCAAAAGGCTGGTCCGTCCGGCACCCTGTACCCCAAACCACAGACTGCTGACTGCTCCGCAGCCCCTCAGGGAATGCAGGCCAGAGATAGTCTGGAAATGAGGGTCTGGTTTCTGGAGAAGGAAGCTGAAGGCTCCTAACAAGAGTGAGTCTTGACCGAGAAAGCAGGTCCAGTTCCCTTCCCCAAACAAGACCCCGACCCCCTTAGGGTCCACCAGCGCCATCCCCACAGTGACAGAACACGTCTGTCCGCGCCCCCGCAAATATTTCCCAAAGAACCACAGGCAGCAAGACAGGGGGTGGGGGAAGGAGACCAGCAGAGGCTGGGACGGCCTAGGGCCGGAGCTTGCTCCCTCAGTCCAGGGACCTGCCGGACTGCAGCCTTGGGGGCGGGGAGGGTGAGGGTGAGTAAGCGGCCTGGAGCTGGAATTCTGACTCAGGGGCCAACACTGTATCCTCCACCCCTACCCCCACCCGGGCCCTCACCCCGCCCTCGCTGGGGGGTGGGGGGGAAGGGGGGCCCCCAAAGAGGCAAGCGATTTAAGCCTCGTAAATCACTTCGCCCTGAAAAAAAATATATTTATTATTCTTAGCATTTTACGCATTATTTGCAGAGCGGAGAGTATTAGAAATTTCAAAACAGCCCAGCGAGAGGCAGGACTGAGCCGAGGAGAGGCTCTAAAACTCGCGCGGGGTCCGGAAACAGATACGCGAAGTTTCCTTATCTTCAGGCTGCAGATGTCCGGATAGGAAACTCCGGCAGGAGATCCGAAAGGGCATTTTTTTTAAATCACTCAAATGAAAATACACAGTATAGGTGACTCCATGGAAAAATAATAAAGGGCAGGTTTTTTTGGTGGTTGGTGTGAGTGTGTGTTTTATTTAAATAAGCGTGAGGAGATTGTGTGCTAGGCTACAAGGAAAATTACTTCATGGCCCTATTTTTAAAAAGAGTTAAACAGAGGCCAGGGGACAGGAGTTGGGCCCTTGGACACTCCATGTTGGGGATTCCTGAGCTCCATGCGGTGAGGGTACCTGGTGGGCTGCAGAGGGGGAAATCTGGCCCGAAAAAATCTGACCTAAAAGAAGAGCGACCCCAAGTGATTTTAATGATAAAAGGATTTCAAGAGGCAAAGCAGCTGCCTCGAAAGGTTTTGGTGGTGTTACTATTATTTTTTCAATAAGTCGCCTGCCTGGCCCAGGTTAGCGGCCCCCCCCGCCCCCAGCCACCTGCTGCCCCGTGCCTACCAGTCTCCGCTTGGGCTTGATGAGTGGCCGGTTCTGCCCGTTCATCTTGTGGTAGAGCCCACAGGCGTTACACAGGTAGTGCCCGGTGCCGTCTCGCCGCCAGAGAGGGGTGGCCGTGGCCCCACAGTTGACACACTCCCGGCCTTCTGAAGTGGGACAGGGAGAGACAGAGGGCCTGCTTAACAGACAAGGTCATGGGAGAGAGCCAGGGGTGGGCGGGCGCCGACCAGGCAGCGGTCGGCCTCAGCCCGGGCTGCTTCTTCGGGCGGTGACTTTTAGCTCCAGCCCTGGGCAGGAAGAGGGACCCGGAGGAGGTTTCCCCCTCAGAAGAGGAGTTCAGAGAGTAGCTTTAAGGCCAAAGCTCCCTCTTCAAAACTCTCTCTTGAAGGAAGGGAAGCGGGGCAGGAGGGAGGAGTGGGGCCAGGGCCCCAGGGATTCTCGGCGCGACAATGAAAGGGTATTTACAGCAAACTTTGCCGACGGCAGGGCGGTGGCAGGAGTGGCCCCGCTCGACCTGGCTGGGCCTGGGAGGGCTCTGGCTCGCTTTCTACTTCTGCTTCTCCTCTTCGGTCTCCCCCCTTTTCCCCAGCTGCGTCTGCCACCTCCCAATTCTCTGCCCTCAGCTCCTACCCTCCTCCTGTTCTCCAAGCAGGGGAATTTCCTTCTTTCTCCCCAGCTGCCCCCTCTTCCGCGGAGGCCCTAGAATTCAGTCCCGGACTCAGATCGAAGGCGGTGTTCTTTAAAATAAAATAAACCATAAGCCCTTTTGTTTTTAAGCCAAGTAGACTAAGTGACCTTGGTCTTCTGTCGATGGTGGGTTTTGGGGGTTCTGTTTTTGTTTTCTGTTGTTGTTGTTGTTGTTGTTGCTAAAAGACCATCTGGAATTCAAATAGAATGTGTAAAACAAACTTGGGAGAAGGGGCTAATTAAAGGCAAGGTAGCAGGCCTGAGCAGCACAGGGGCCCCCGAGGTGGGGCTGAGGGGGGTGCCCGAGGTGGCAGCAGCAATCAGGCAGGGTAGCCGGATGCCCTGGCATCACGAAGTCCAGGACAATGTTTCCCCATTTAGTTTCAACTAAATTGTCTTTATATTATACGGGCATGAAAAGTTTCCCGGACTCAGGAGTAAAAGTTTAAAAAGTCTTCCTCTTCCTCCACTTACAGGGACTGGGAAGGAGGCACTGACAGCCAAAGTCCTGCCCTAGCCCTGGTTTCTGCTCTATGGCCAGATTCTTGGACAAACCAGCTTGGCTCCAGCCATCTCCTCCGGCAAAGGGGCAGAGGCACCTATCCTTCATCCCCCTCACTCCAGCCTTCAGGGAGAATGAAGGACGCTAGGGGGCAGGGAGCAGGAACAAGTCCTGGGAATGTTGCTTTGGGGGAAATCTCCCAAGGAGATTGGGAAACATCGAAATCCCAAGACTGGACTGATTGCGTTGGAGAACCAGACTCCTTGAGGGCCTGGAGCACCTACAGTACACCCACAGCATGCACACACACTCACAAACACACGTACACACAGCCTCATGGTTGTCACTTGTGTATTGCATTCTCTCCCACATTAAGTCAAGAGGCTGCTCAAATTTTCACTTCAGATTAAGGGAAGGGAAGGGGGAATTCCCGTCCTGTGTTGGTCTGGCAGTGGCCAACCTTGGAAGGGAGGGCGAGGAGGGGGGAAGGGAAATGAACTTTGGGGGCCACTGGGAACAGTTAAGAAAAGGACAAAAGTTTTAGGGCTCCCTCTCCCCCATTCTGGAGTCTCAAACATCTGTTGGAGGCTATTGGAGGGGGACATCACCCATCCCAGATCTGGAAGACTGACATCGCCCCATCTCCCATATCACAGCCCTCCTCCCCCAAAACACACACGCAAAAGCACAAACCATCCCCACTTCCACTAGGTCCTTGGCACCTGCCTTTACCTGAGCAGGAGCGTGCCTTGCTGCGCTGCTTAGGGGTGAAGCTGGACGCAGGGCCACCCAGGAAGCCTCCAGGGTGGAAGAGTCCGCTGCTGTAGTCGTGGGCAGCGGCCGGCACATAGGATGGGTAGGTGGGGATGGGGTGGTGTGTGGCAGGCTGGGTGCCCATGGCAGCCAGGCCTGGGCGCAAGGGACTGCCGCTTTCCATCTTCATGCTATCGGTCAGTGACACCTGGTACTTGACGCCATCCTTGTCCTCCCCCCGGGCTGCACTACCCCCTGCGGAAGAGGAGGCTGGAGAGGCAGCCCCGGCAGTGCTCGGGTCGGGAGACACTTCCTTGGGCGGAGTGGGTGGGAATCCGAAGAGGTGGGAGCCAGAGTGGGCTGCAGTGGGAGTGAGGGAAGTCACAGAGCTCCCGCTGCCTCCCCCACTCCCACCCCCTGCCCCTGGGTACACGGAGAGGGGGCCTCCGGGGCCTCCAGCAGCTGAGGGGTGCAGCGGTGTCTTGGAGAAGGGGCTCACGGTCCAGGGATTGTGGTGATGTGCTGCAGCAGCGGAGAGGGCAGCTTTACCCCCGTCGAGCCAGGGCAACCCCGGGCTGTGCAACAAGTGTGGACGGCACATCTGGCCTCCGGTCAGGCGGGCTGCAAGAGGAGGGAGAGGGGTCAGAGTGGGCAGAGGCTGAGCCGCGCTAGGGCTCCGATACACAGGACCACAACTCACAGAACAACCAGCAGTAACCTTCTTCCCAAAGAAAACCAGAAACATAACACCCCAACCGGCAATAATCAAGAATGTCAGTCCCGAGCTGACGGACAAGTGGCACAGAAGGAACCCCACTGGACCAGGGCCTGGAGGGAACCCCCACAGGCCAGCTGGAAATGGGCAGAAACCCTAGGGTGCCCAAACCCTCCCCAAGAGGCTGCTGCCCCCACCTTTCCCGCCCCAATTTTTCAGCTGCTTCGATTCCTGCGGATCTCACATCCGGGAAGCAGGCAGCCGGGCCTTCCTCCCCTCCCGCCCCTGGCGCCTGGACTCCCAGTCACCCACTGGCCGGGGGCTCACCGTGCGCGGGGCTGTAGGAGACGCGCGCCCGCGCGTGGGCTGGGTTGGCGTAATACGGGTTGCCTTGTGAGTCTAGGTGGTTGAAGAAGACGTCCACCTCGTCGGGAGGCAGCAGCTGTGCGGGCTCCATGTAGTTGTGCGCCAGGCCCGGATGGTGCGAGTCGGGGTGCTGCGCATTCAGCACGGCGGGGTGCGCCATCCAGCGCGGCTGCTCCGGCGCCACCTCCATGGCCCGCAGTGGAGGCTCGGGATCTGGGCCGAGGCGGTGGCGGCGTCCCTGAGCGACGGAAGGGGGTGTGAGGGGCGCCGCCACGGCCTGACACCCCCAAAGTCCCGCCACGCGGAGTCCCGCACGCCGCTGCGCCTCAGCCGCGCTCAGCCGAGGATCAGTCCCGGGTGGGAGGAAAACTCAAAGCTCAAAACGAAAGGAAGGCGGAGGAGAGGGTTCGGCCGCACACACTCACATGGTGACCCCCGGTCCCAGAGCCACACATTCGTGCACGCCGGGTCACACACGGGACAAGCCCCGACAGCAGTTACCCCAACAAACACATACAGAGTCTCACTTTAAGTCGGACAATCACACCGACCCCCCTCCTTCCCGGTACACAAAACACATAAACACAGACTAAAAGTTGGAGACAGGCTCCTGGGCACCCACCCGGGCACATGATCCCAGCGACACGCACATACCTACACTTGGCGCCAGATACACATACCGACTTGACGACCTCCGCCCCCCCCCCCCCCCGCAACACGCACACGCAGCCCCAGCGGCTGGGAGCCAGCCCCCTGCGCGCACTCCTAGGCGGCACAATCAGGACCTCTCACCACGGCACACCAAAGCAGTCACCCGCAGCCTGGCCCCGGCCTTGAGCCCCGGAAGAGACCTCTCAGAGCTTGAAGCGCCCCAGGCCCCCGGCCAGTTCTCGCACCCCAAACTTACACACCCAGCGCCGCGGGGAGGGGGGGCGCGGCCTCGGGATCGGGGGATCAGCACCGTAGGGAGCCCCGGGAGTGGCGGGCTCAGGAATCGCGCTTCGGGCGGCTGGGCTCACGGGGTAGGAGCAGGGGACAGCGCGCGCCTCGGCCTCAGGCCCGCCCGGCTCCGGCCCCTCGGCATCCTCCGGCCGCCCTGGCGCCAGCTCGCGACTCCTGCACAGACATGAAGCGGGGGCCGTGCACGCCTAAGAAGCCCGCGCCAGCCAATCAGCGCCGCGCGCCGCCCAGCCTCCGCCCCCCATTGGCTGAGCCCGCAACTCCGGTCCGCCGGACTCCGGGACTGACCCCGCGGGCCTGCCCCCCTGCGCCGGCGGGCCCCCTCCCAGCGCCCTCCCGGCGGCCCCTGCTGCCAACGCCCCCCGCCAGGACCCTCACCCCACTGGCCAACTGCTGCGCCCCCTCTTGCGGACACTCCTGGATCCCCCTAACCTCAGGGCCCTCCTCCCAGTAACTAACCTCCAACTGGGGACCCCTCCCCGGGAGCACGGGTCGTGCAACCTCTGGGTGTCTGGGTGTCCTCTCTCCGGGACCCCAGCCCTTCCACTCTCGGATCCCACCTCCTTTACCACTGAACGTGGCCAGCTGAAGTCCCGGCTACCTACCCAGACCATTCCCTCCCCCGACTCGGGCTCTGGCTGGGCAGGGGGTTGGAAGGACAGCTGCGGGACAGCAGGAGCAGTGAGGGGCAGGAACTACGCGGCTCGAGCGGGCACCTGGGCCTCGGACAACAGGCCGCTTAGGACTGTGCTTGACCGGGTGGAGGTGGCCTGGCTGGCGGCTCCAGAGAGGGGGAGGGGGCGTCCCCTTCCCGGGCGTGGCCTTCGCAGACCAGCGGGCCGAACTGCCTGGGGCGAGGCCATGGAGACCCGGACTGGCGCCGGCGCCGGCTCGAAGGAGACGCCTCTGGGCAGGAGGAGGCATTTTTCCCTCTCGGGGGTCCCTAAGGCGGCCCCTGGGGAGAGGGAGGCGGTAGACTGAGAACTCCGTCCCCTAAGTCACCTGAACCGCTCTCCACACACCTCCAGTGCAGAGATCCAGCTCTGTGGGGGGAGTGGGCCCCGTGCACAAATCTCCTTGCTCTCTCCCATTATACAGACTGAGGAGACCGAGGCTCGAAAGGAGCCTATGGCCGACAAGGGAGGAGGTGTGTGTGTGGGGGGGGGTGTCAGAAACAAAGAACTTTGGGGGGATTGAGACAGGTGCGAGGGTAAGGGGGAGTAATCGTCGTCCTTCAGCCCCTCTCCCTTAGCTGAGTCTACGGCTCTCGGAGTAGGAGCCCAGAGGGATCCCAGGTGGGTCAGGGACCGGGGAGAGGGTGGGGGTCCGGGCCACCCCCGGGAGGGTGGGGGGAGGGGCGGCGGGATTGACAGTCGGTAATTGGGTAACTGGAGGCGGCTTCTCCGGCCGGGCGGCCCCGCCACCGCGACGCCGGGCCCCTGACGTCACCCGATTCGCCAGGAAATGAACTTTTTAATAATCCGAGGAGGGAGGAAAGCCCTCGGTCCCCTCGGTTCGGGGGGCTCCCGGCCAGGCCCAGCTCCGCGGGCGCGCCCCAGTCACCCTCTCCCAGGCCAGCTCTGGGCAGCTCCGGGGGTGCCGGCACGGGCCAGGGGCCTCCTCCTGCCTCTGCGTCCGGCTGTCCGTTCATCTGTCCGAGGCCCTGGCGCAGGTAAAGACGCGGGGCCGGAGGCGCGGAGCCCCATCTGGCTGGGAACCAGCGCGTCCCGGGAGCTTAGGGACCCTCCTGCCCCGGCGGCCCGCTGCGCCTCCCGCTCCCCTCCACTCCGGGGCGCGCCAGGCCCGCCCGGGCTTCTCGGAACTCCGCTCCGCATGAGAGGAGGCCGGCGCCAGCCGGATAAAGCGCGCCGGGACCGGGGAGTGGGAGCGCGAGGCCGCGGGCGCCGGGCCTCCACGGCCGGGCCGGGCAGGTGATTGGCCTCAGTGCCTTTCGGTTCGCGTTCCCCGCAACGCGCGCGGTCTGGGCCGGACTCGCTGCCTCTCTGTTCGTCTCTCTCTCCTCCCTGCCTTTAGCTTACGATTCTTCATCATCGCGTAAAATGCGATCGTCAGAGCCTCGAACGTGTTTGGCGTCCCTGGAGCCCAGCGAGAGCTTATCAAAGACACCGCGGCCCCGGGGACAATCCCCGGTGTCGGGCAAGGCTGCCCCGTCAGCCTGAACCCCGGGACCCAGCGCAGGAGGCAGCCAGCCGCTCGCCGGTCGCGGGGCCTTGAACGCCGGAGCCGAGCGGAAGCTTTCCATGGGGCTGCGATCTGCGTCTTGTCTCGCAGGGACGTGGCCGCTCCGGCCCTCGGGAAAACAGGTAATTCGCTTTATTTCCCCCAAAGGCGTGGTTCAAATGACCCCCATCCTGGGTGGGCCTGCAGTTTCATCATTCCGAACTCGGCTAAAAGCTCCTCCGGGGCAACCTGAAGCCTCTCCGGGGCAGCGTCTGGGCCACCGCAGGAGTGGAGGTGACCATCCTGGCCGGGCCCCCTCCCTGAACAGCAGCCCCGAGCTGCCCGCTGGCCTGGCGCAGAACCGAGCGCGGGCAGGGATTTAATTACCCCGCTCGGCGGCTCAGAAAATCGCAGCGCAGAGGAGCTTAGCAGGGCAGTTAAGCAATGCTTGAGCAGGGGCCTCGGGAGATCCGCACCAGTCTCCCTTCCCGCAATCGGGGTCTAGAGAAAAGGGGAGGAGGGAGCTCCCCCAGGTCTCTTGAGGCCCCCCCGGGGTTGCCTTCCTCCAAAAGGCAGGCAGGCAGCCGGCTTGTCGGAGGCCTCCACTATGATTTGAGCTCCTGCGTTGGACGCGGGACTGCTGCGTTCTCCCGGAGGAACGAACCCGCCTGGGAGAGAAAAGAGGGGCGCCAGGCAGGAGAAGGCCCAGCTGGTCGGTAAAACAACCCCCACTCCAATCATGAGTGTACGTGTATGCCAGACAAACCAAGGGACACTACCCGGGCATCTTGCCCAGTAGGCAACGGAGACCATCCTATCACCTGTACCCAGACAAACGTGGGGGGAGGATCAGGGTGGCCCCCCAAATCGGCTGGGATTGCGGGGGCATCCTTGAGCCTGAGAAGAGCAGATTTATTTCAGTTTACAGCCTCGGGATTACGGGTCTCCGGAACACCTTCAGAGGGACGCGTTCCCTTCTTCATGTTTTTGTTCGTTTCCAAGGGTTGTTGCTTATGCGGGTGCTGCCTTTTGATCGCACCGAGAAGCTGTCATTTTCCTTACATAAGAACAAGACTTCAGGAAGCACTGAGGAAGGGCAGCAGAGAAACTGAATTTTCTAACTGCCTTTTCCAAGCGACCTGAGATTCCCCGAGAAAGCATGGGTCATCGGTGCGGCTCAGGATGCTTTCTCCGGGGAGCTGGCAGCGCAGGGATCCGGAGGCCCGGTTCTACGGGGCCTCACCGGCCTGGGCCGTGGCTCTCAGCTGCCCGGTCTTCCTCGTTCTACATGGCCCTCCCCTCCACGCCCTTTGTTTAAACTTCCGTCATCCAAGGTAGCCCCTCTGGAACCATAAGTTTGCCCTCTCTTTGTAACCTAATTCTTCCCACCTTTTCCTATGGGCATCGAATTGGCCTGCAGTGGAGGGGAGATTCAAAGAAACCAGTTTGCTTAGGGGCTGCCTTCCATAGGGATATTTAATTGTCAATCCAGCGACCTCCCAGCCCTACGCTGGCAATGTGCCTTGAGGGGTACTGAGGAGGAAGTGGGGGCCGCTTTAGCCAGAGGGGTTCAGAAGTCCCCAAAGGGCAAGGCCTCAGATCTGCTCAGGCCTGCAGCCATCCCTCCAGAGGGGTTCTGCAATGGAGGGTCCAGGCTCCAACACCCCCTTCTGCTCGTTGGGGTTCACTTCCAGTCCCCCAAATGTGAAGGCTCCCTCTCCTGTGGCCTCCATGAAGATTCTCCCACCCCTTACGTCTTTTGGGCCTTTTCGAATCGTAAAACCCGGGGCCCACGATCGAGAAGTCTTGGCGCCCTGGGTCGAGGCGCCTGGGAGATCCCGTATCTCCTTATCAGGTTCCACCTCCAACCCGCACAGCCTCCCCCATGGGCCCTGCTGAGACCTGCAGCAATCAAGCAGCGTTTTTCCGTGCTTCACCAACAGCCACGGTTTACTCAGAGCGCCTGGCGGCCGGGCGGCCCGGCGGCCCGGCAGCATGACAACTGGTAAATCCGTTTCGTTAGACGCAATTTGTTTGCAATTTGTCAACCCGGCTGGGAAACGCTCTCCAGACGCCTGGGCAGCCGCCCTGGCCCTACCTGCTTCTCGAATTCTGCCTACTCATAAACGAATCCCATCGCTAGGTGCCCGTGTAGACCCGGAGCTCACCGCCAGATGTTCCCGATCCCCGGGAGACGTAGCTTTTTCCAAAACAACGAATTTCCTTCCGTGTTTTCCGGGAAAGGAGCGGCCGCCACTCCCGGGGGCCCTGAACGCCGGATCTTTCCCCTCGCGGTTGGGGCAACCTGGAGTTCAAGCCTGGCTGCCGCCGAAGGATTCTAAATGCCCGGCGTCCAGGCAGACCGAGAACGCCGTCTACGCCTCCCGGAGGCAGATCCCGGAGCCCGCGGCGGCCCCATTCTTATTGAAATCCCACTAAACAGATTCCGACTCCGGCTTGGGGCTGGGGGGAGACTTCCAGACCCGGCGCTCTCCCCCACCCGCACCCCAGCCACACAGGATAAAGGGCCGCGGGGCGCGGCGCCCGGGGGCGCACGCAGGAGCGAGCCGGGTTAAGCCGCGCAAAGCCGGCGCACGGGACCAGTCGGCAGGTGCAGCCGCGGCTCGGCTGCCGGGCTTGGGCGCCTCGGCTGCCGGGCTTGGGCGCCTCCGCCGCCGTGGCCCGGAGGTGGGGGCGGCCGAGACAAAGACCCCAGCTCGGGGGCCGGGAGGTGGGGCGCTTTGCGAGGCACTGGGAATAACCGGGGCTCGCGGCCTATGTATGGCTGCATCCGAGAAATGGGAAAGCGGGAGGCCGGACGCGGGCCTGCTGTCCTCAACTCCGCAAATACTCCCTCAGGATTAGGCCCCTATGACCTGGGGTTCGAGCCGCTGGTAGGACCAGGGCGAACCCCGAAGGCCACATGTCAGGGGCCACTGGGCTAGGCGGACCGCGTTTAGGGGGCCCAAACCTGGGGGCTGGAAGGGCCCTGGCCAGGCGGAGGTGGGGGGACTTACCGAGCGAGGTGCGGCGGGCTGCGCCCCCGGGTGGACGGGGCCGGAGCGGAGCGGGGCGCACAGCGCGGTGCGTGGCTAGGTGGGCCCACAGGACCCGGCGCGGGCTGGCGGCGTTCACCAGCAGGGCCGGGGCGGCGCGCCGAGTGGCCGCATGGTGAGCGGCGGGCCGCTTTTGTTCGCCCGGTGGCCGACGGGGGCCGGCTGGGGTGGGGGCGAAGGCAGCCAGGAGATAGAGGCTTGAGCAGCGAGCCCGGGCGGCGCTGGCCTTGTTACCTCCCTCTCGCTCCCGCTGCCTCTCCCTCCCCTCCCCCGGCCGCAGTGGCCGCTGCTTTTTATTTCGACAGCACTTTGAGGGGGCGGGAGCGCCGCAGGGGGGCAGGGGGGTGCCCAGAGCTCTGCGCCCCGTTTCCCTGGTCCAGCCGCGGGACGGCAGGCCGAGGGCCGGTGGGCACTCAAGGCGCAACACCCTACTCGCCCATACTCCAGACTACTCCCGCCCTTGCAGGGGCACACAAATGAGCACCCCTGCGCTCAAGGGTGTATGTTCAGAAAGTCCGGGACCTCTCTTTTTGGAGACTCTCCCCGGGGACCCTCACGAACCGTGGCCACAAGCGCCCACACACATACACAGCCGCCTGCTCCTCCTCCAACCTTCTTCCAACAGTGCTCACGCAGACACACATCTGTGCACACGCGTTAGTGCACACAGTTGGGGCTGCGTGGACATCCTCAGCCGGGAGATGTGGGTCACATTGGCATGCATACGTGCACACACCCAAATGTAGCTTGAGAATCTGGCACGCGCAGCATGCACGCTCGAGCACACACACACACCCCTCACTTCCAGGCTGACTCGGCTAGATGTAGACATATGGCCTCTCCCTTCCCCATCTATACCCCCATTCGAATTCCCCAACTCCAGAGCAGACCAGAGCATTTCAGGAGTGGGGTGTGAGGCTTCTCCTTGACCATCCCCAAGGAACCCTCTCACAGGAGGGGGCTAGGGAGTAGAGGGTTTGTCTTTGGAAGGCTAGGCAGAGGAGTTGGGTGTGGGAGTCTTCTGGGCAAGAATGCTTTCGGGTTTGTGAGCTAGGGGAATATAGTCCTTGAACTTCCAAAGTTCCTACCTCAAAATTCAACTCCACAGTGCAGGGGTGGAGGGCTGGTCCCATACCAGCTGCCCTGGGGGAGTCAAAGTGGCCTGGGGGATCTTGGGCCCAAAGAGAAAGTGCTTTGCTTTGGAAGGACTGGGAAAACTAGTGTGTGTCCCAGAGTGTCCAGCCCCCCATCTCTCTGGGCATCTTCTATCTGTGGGTCTTTCTTTGAAGCTGATAGTGACTGTGTTGCATATGTATTTGCTGTGTGCACGCAGGAGAATATCTATCCTGAGCGCCCCTGTGTGTCTGTGTGCATTTGTGAGCGCATGGAAAGTCTGCAAAACTGAGTATATTAGTATGCCCATTTCTTCTTGTGGGTCCCTGAGAGTTTGTATATTGAGAGTCTGTGTTTTGTGGGTTCCTGAGAGTTTGTATATTATGTGTGGCTGTTTCGGAGCATGACTCCCGGAGTGCATGTGGGAGAGTGTCTCTGTGGAACTGGGATGTGTGTCCCTGTGGCTGTGTATCTGTGTGATCATTGTGTCCATGAATCATTTGATGGGAAATGAGTATTTCCAAGTGTTTATTTATAAATTGGTGTGTGTCCCTATGTGGGTCGGTAGCAGTGTGTGTCTGGGTATCCTGTGTCTATGAATTGGGGTGTGTGTGCATGGTGTGTGTGTGTCTGTCTTTACCAGCACTGGGTATTGGGTGTGTATCATTGTATCTTTGAGCTGATTGTGGACAGTGTAGAGTGTAGCCAAGTGTGTCTGCATATCTGGGTATAGCTGTAGGTATGAACTGATATGTGTTGGGCTGGGTGTTTATGTCTGTTTACCTAGGGTGTGGGTATCTGTGTGTATGAATTATCTTTGAACTATGTGTGTTTCTCTACCCAGTATTACCCTGTGTCTGTTGTCTGGGGAAGTGTGTGTCTCTGGGTGACACACAATATGTGTGTCTTCCCAGATCACCCATCATCCCTAACTGGCAGGGCAGGCGGCCAGTGGAGCTCCGGGGTGCCATTTGCGAGGGTACTTTCTGTCTGTCTGTGGGAGGGGGCGATGAGCTGATAAGGCTTATCTGCCGAAGCCAGCGCCATGCTGAATAACCGCTCTAATGAGGTGGCCTTGCTGGGACCACCCGCTCCCAAGGCCCCCAGCCTCACTGGGGAGGGGCATGGGGGAGCCAGTGCTGGGGCACAAGGGCAAATCCCCATGAACCCAGCAGGGCCTGAATGTCTACTGGGCCTTTTTTAGTTCGGTCTTGTTTCTTCAGAGGGGGGTTCGAGGTCTTACACCCCCACCCCACCTGCCATCTCTCTGCTGGGCTGGGCTGGGCTGGGCTGGCCAGAGCCTCCCAGCCTCTGGTCTGCAGTCAGGAACACAGCCTTAAGAGGGTAGGGGGAGTGAGGCCCACTGATGCAGGGTGGGGGGGACCCTTGGGTGGGGGTAGATTGAGAGACATGGAGGCCCAGGGATGACAAGACCCAGAGAGACAGGGAACAGGGATGAAACAGGGAGACCCAAGAACAGATTTTAAAAAGCAACTGCCATAGAGGAACAGAGACACCAGTAGGGGATGGAGGGGTAGTTTGGGGACATGCAGGAACAGACAAAAACAAACAACCAGAAAGTGGCAAAAGAGTCAGAGAGAAGGGAACAAAAGCAGCGAAAGTGTTAACCAGAGACAGACACGGACAAAGAGACAAGGGAGAGATACAGAGAGGAGAGAGAGAGCAAAACAAATCAAAAAGAGAGATGGAAGACAGAAGGGAACCCGGACGGGCTCTGAGAGCAGCGGGAGAAGAGGGAGAGCAGGAAGGGCCCCAAATAGACTGAGGGAAGAGTGGGGACGCGGCAGACAGGCTGGGCAGGATGGACAGATGGATGGAGGGACCGCGGCAATGCCGAGCACCGCGCCCGACACGAGCGCGGGAGGCCGCTCGCCAGGCTGCGGGCCCGGAGGGTGTGAGCGCAGAGCCCGCGGGCCGGGCGGGGCACCGAGGCGCGGGCGGCGGCGGCGGGCAGGGGGGTCCGCGCGGGGCTGCGCCGCTGTCCGGGGTAATTTTTCATCTCGGCCGGCTAATCTTTGTTCCCGGCGAAGATAATGAATAGCCAATCGTTATCTGCCCGGCTCCCGGAGGCTGCCCGAGAATGGGGTTGTACAGGGCTGGGAATTGTTTCCAAAGTGCCGCGGAATAAATGGTGTTCCTTATCTCTGCCTTCCAGATTATCGGAGCCCTTTCAGAGCGCGCACAACAAATGCGCCCGCCATCGAATGCATCATTTACCACCGCAGATCCGCGCGCTGATGGGCAGGCAGATAGCCGTCCGCGGGGGGCACGCCGGGCGCCCCGTGCCCGCGCCGCCTGCCTGCCTGCCTGCCGGGGGCACCCGCGTGTGCGCCCCCGGGTGTGCCCGGCATGTTTGGATGGACATTCGCGTGTGCGAGTGGATAGGCACTGAACAAGAAAGGGTATTGGTGTGCATGCGGTTATGTCAAAGAAGAGTGCTACAAGAAAGTGCAGATGTGCAAGCCCACACGCACATGCGTGGTGGGCGTGTGTGCCGTGAGTGCCTGGAGATGGCCCAGCAGAGGCTGTTTGAGGGTGCACAGAGGAAGAGATGTTGCACGTGAGTGTGTAGGTATGCATGTTACTCAGGATGGGTAGATACGTGTGTGAAAGGGTAGGTGTGCAAATCCATGTGTACAGTGTGGTGAATGAGTGTATTGTGAGTGCCTCAATGTATCTGCCCTCGACGAGGCTGTTTAAGTGTGCACACAGGAGGTGGTGTCATCTGCCACTAGGGCGCGTGTGTACGTGTATATTCGGACATGGGTGTGTTACTCTCCTGAGTGTTGTGTGCCTGCAGGCGTCCCACCCTACTCAGTGTTCTGGGTTCATACAGGCCCGTAAGCATGTGCATCCATGCATACCTGTGACTGCCAGGAGTGAGTGAGTGTGCAAGGTGTCGGTGTTCACCCCGGTGTGCGCCTTCAGGGTGCACGGATCTGCGTGAGGGTGGTTGTGTTGTTGTGTATCTAGCTGCCTGGGAGTGCCCGGGTGTGCTGCGGAGGCCAAGAGGGAGGGGCAGTCGTTGGGGCCTGTGCCTGCGCCTGCAAGTGCAGGCTCCGGACGCAAGAGCTGGGGAGCTGGGACCCCTCTCCAGCTTGGGGAAGAGCCAGCCAGCGGGGAGGGAAAGGTGTGTGCGGGTGTGATAGACGCCACAGTAGAAGGAATGGGATGTGCTAGTTGACAGAAAACGGGGTGTGCGGGTGTGTAAGGGAGAGGGGTCTTCCGAGGAGTTTGGGAACACCCAGGGGTCCCAACCCGCCTCAGAAAGCACGCCCCGCCAGGGGCCCCAGAGCCTCCCCGCTCCGGACCTGAGGAAAGAGAGACCCGAGCCCCGCCGCCTGAGGTCCCCGCGCCGTGAGTGACACGCGCCGCCGACAAAGGCTGTATTTTTCCAGGCTCGAGCCCCGCCCGCGCGCGCGCGATGGTCCCCATGGCGACGCAGATAGCGCCGCAGCCATTTTCCCTATCTCCCCGGAGTCTATTATACCGCGGGATTAGCTCATCTCCAGGCAGGTCAAACCCAAAGTCACACAACCTGCGGCGCGGGCCCCGCCCCCCGCCCGGCCGCCCCTCCCCCGCCGGGGGGTCCGGTCCCGGCCCGGCGACCCCCGAGCGGCGGCCCTTGCGCAGGCGCAGAGCGCCACCTGGCGGCCGCCGGTGTCCCGAGTGGGGTCCCCGGGAGCCGGCAGCCTGAACCCCAGTCACCAGGCAGAAGAGCTGGGGTAGGGGTCCTCTCCTCCCGGAGGTGGACTCTCCAGAAACAGGGGCTTTGTTTTGTCACCGCTGTGTCCCCAGGGCTGGGCTGACACACAGTAGATGCTCCGTGTTTCTTGAAAGGATAGATGGATGGCAGGAAATTATAGACCTAGCAAACTGTCAAAGGTCACACAGCTTAGCTGGCAACAAGAAATCATTTCTTAGAATGTGTCCACTGAATTTAGGATAACAGCCAAACTCCTCTGGAACCTGTGTAATAGCGTTTGCTGATCACTCAGACCTATTTTCCCCCTTTCTTGATCCAGTCACAGTGGCCTTCCTTCTGTTCTTTGAACAAGCCAGGACATTCCTCCCACCCCGGGGCCTTTGTGTCTGCTCTTCCCTCTACCCAGAGTGTATCCTGCCTCTGCTCAAATGTCACCCCTCAGAGAGCAAAACTGAGCCTTCAGACTTTTCTTTTAGAATAAGTACTTTCAGCGTAAACTAGTCTCCTCCCTGTTTGTGCAAGTTGCTGGCTCTCTTGCCCCACTGGAATGCTAGGCTCCCTGGGGAAAGGGAATCTGTCTTGTTCCCCAGTGATAGCCTGGAATCTCCTCTGATAACTGGTCGGCATCAGGCACAACTTTGGGAATGAGTGAATGTGGACAAGAGGAGGCCAGAGCAAGTGGGTCAGAGTGTGCCCTGCTATCATGATCATTTCTCCTTATCGTTAGACCATTCCCCCCTACCCTGCCCCTGTGTTGTGCTCACCCTGGCCCCAGGATGCCTGGCTCCACCAACCTGCACATGCTGGCAAGTCCAGAGGGACCTGGGACTTAAGGGAAAGAGCATCATGGAGGCCGCTCTGCAAGGCACGCCTGCGTTGCTAGTGGGGGCAGAGAACACTTCTCACCCTGTGTTCTCAGGGAGACGTGGCCTCTCTGGGAAGGCCTGGGCCTTCCCAGATAATTATACCCGAGTCGTCATGAGGTGGTGATGATTAATTGCTATGCGTGGGGCATGGACAGTGAAGTAACTAGAACTAGAGAAGGCCACAGCCCGCCTGGGCTTCCAGGTGGGAGTCCAGTCAGCCCATGGCCAGGCCAAGCTTCACCCTGCTCAGGTGGGCTTGAGACAAACCCCATGAAAGGCTTTGCCCAGGGACTCGGAGAATAAGCTCCCTGTTCGCTCAGAAATGCCCCAATTCCCTCCCAGGAGAGGAGCTGTGGATTAATGTAGGTTCTTGGGCCAGGACTCCCCCCAACATATATACTCACACCCCTTCTGGCTGGGTGGCCTTAGGCAAGTCACTTTCCTACTCTGAGCCTCAGGTCTGTTTCTGCAAACCTCCCTCCAGGGTTATGAGAATTACTCATAAGCATGTATTTGAAAGGAGTTTTGTGATCCAGGCTTTGAAAATTGGCAATCCAAGTCTCAGGGACCCGTGCAGTGACTAATTGTCACCAACATTTCAAAGTGGGAGATTTCACATAAAGAACTTCATTTCCAGCTTCTCTTGAAAATTTGGAAGATTGGCTACCCTGGGCCCACATTCTTGTATGGTAATGTAATGCTGGAGTTCTGTATCACCAGCCCCCTGTGCACTGGGGTCTTCGCCCACCCACTTCAGGCCCACGGGTCAGGGATGTGTCGCTCATAAAAATAACGTGTGCTGTGGCTATGTTGGTTTTGGCCTCTCTTCTCTGTATCCTTTGCTGGAATTTCCAATATCTTTCTCCCTCCAGGTACTGTAAACCACTTAATAATAAATAAATTAATTAATCCAATCAACACTTTAAAATAATGTGTTTGGCCACACTGTTTTGGACCCTGGGTATACAGTATTGAATAAAACAGCTATGGTACCTGTCCTCAGGGAACAGTCAGACATAACACAGATTAATACATCATCACAAATCGTGACAGGAACTCTGAGGGGCAAAGAACATATATTTACAGATATTGAATCCAAGCATATTTGCAGAGACCTACTCTGCGTCAGGTCCTGTGCTGAGAGGTAAGGGCATGTAATGAAACCTGATATGGTCACTGTGGGCAGACAACTCACAGGGTGGTGGAGGTGCAGGCACATTAAGAGATTCAGTTAATTCCAGCCTGTGAGAATTAGAAGCACAGGATGCTTGGGGGAGAGGCACTTATCCTAGTCTGAGAGCATAATATATAAAGAGTGCCTACAAATCAATAAGACAAAAATATAAGAGAAAAAAATAGGCAAAGAGTGTGAACAGAACATTTACAGAAAAGGAACTAGAAATGGCTCTTAGATTGATGAAAATATGCTCAGTCTCACCAAGACAAATGAAAATTTAAAACACATTGAAAGATTTGGGAAGAGAGATATGTTCTAAAATTAGACTGTGGTGATGGTTGCAACTCCATAAATTTACTAGAATCTATGAAATGTACATTTAAAATGAATAAACTTCATGGTGTGTAAATTAAACCACGTAATGATGTTTGAAAATAAATCCTAAAACACTTTGAGATACCATTTTATATCTATCCAGTATTAGCCATACCAAAACATTTGATTACATACTATGTTCCTTCGGGGGTGGAGAGGCAGGCTGGTGGGAGTGCCAACAAATGCACTCAGGGTGGGATAGGCAGTGTGACACTATCATATTTACAAACACATTTATGCTTTGAACCACTAATTCCATTTATGGGGTATAGATATGCCCTTACACTTGTGAAATTTGTAAGGAAATTCACTGTAGCCTTGTACTTTGTGGCAAGTGATTGGAAACAAAAGATGCTCATGCAGAAGAGATGGTAAAAGTATTGTCATACAACCAAAAAGTAGAATGTTATGCAGCTATCATGAAAGAAAAAGAGAGAGAGAGGAAGGAAGAAGTGAGGAAGGGGGGAGGGAGGGAAGATGGAAGGGAGAAAAGAAGGAAGGAAGGAAGGAAGGAAGGAAGGAAGGAAGGAAGGAAGGAAGGAAGGAAGGAAGGAAGGAAGGAAGGAAGGAAGGAAGGGAGGGGCTCTTTACGTAAGGATATTGAATGATCCCCAAGTAGATTTAGTGGAAAAATAGAAGTACACAGGATTAAGTGTGGTGTGCTACCATTTTATTAAAAACGGGGATAGGAGACATATTTTTTTTGTGTACATATTCACAGACTTTCTCTGGATGGAAAACAAAAGAAACCATGAACAATTTTGGCACGCACAAAAGGATGGAGGTGTGGGTGGCTGGGGCTAGGGATCAGAGAAGACTTTTCACTGTGCAAGCTTCAGTTACTGTTGAAACTCCACAGATGGATAGAGTTTCAAAGATTGAGATAGAGATATATACAGTTACACATACTCACATGTATATCCATATATATCCCATACAAAAAACTGAAGATTAAAAACCAAAATGAAAAAAAAATTTATTAAAAAAATAAAGAGGGAGAAGAACAGAACTTTGCCAAGAAAAGTCGGGACAGAAATTTCCCATCACTGACCAGAATGTAGAGAAAAAAGAATTCTCCTGCCCTCTTGGCCAAAATGTAAACTGGAATACGTATCCTGCAGGGTGATTTTGTTGCACCTAGAAAGTTGAAGAGAGAAATGCCACACGACCCAGCAAGTCCTTTTCTAGGCATATGAGGGATCTCACACATGAATAAAAGAGATGTGGGGCAAGGATAGTCATGGGGCATTATTTGTAAAAAAAAATAAATAAATAAAATTAAAAATTAAAAAATTTTAAAAGGAAAGAAAAATATTTAAAAGAAACTTTGGATGCAAGCTAATGGCCCATCTTGAGGGTACTAGATAAACAAATAGTGGAAAGTTCTTTGAATGGAATGGAAGCAGTCACATTGTATGGATAGGTAAAGAAGCACATAATGTTTCAGTCAAAGAAAGAACTGGCGGAATTTTAAACACGAAACAGTACTGTATGTTGTTTATGGAAATGAAGCATATGAAGTGAAAGTATAGAATCATAAGTGGAATTAAATCTTCTGGAAGTTTTAAAAATAAGATCTGGAAGGGAGCAAGCCATGCCATGTTCCTGGATGGGAAAACTTAATGCCACAGAATGCCAATTCCTCCACAGTTTCTGTATCAATTTAATGTAATTCAAATTAAAATATGATTAGGGTGATTTTTTTAAAAATTGGATAAAATGGACCTCAAAGATTGCATGGCAAAATAAATGCCCAAGAATAACCAAGGAAAATTGGAAAAAGAATAACATGGGGTTTTCACCTTATCGAAAATAAGAACATATTATAAAGCTGCTATAATCAAATCAACATGGTGTTGGCATAAGAATAGACAATGGGAAAGAAGAGAGAACCCAGAAATAGATTCCAGTATAAGTAAGAATATAATACTTGACGAAGGTAATATTTCAAGTCAGTGGGGGGAAGGGTAGATCGTGAAATACTTGGTTCTGGCACAGGTGACTATCTATCTGGAAGAAAATAAATTGGACCCCTCGTATATCTAAATAAATTCCAGATGGATCACAAATTTTAATGTGAAAAATAAATGACTTGCCAAGAAATTCCCGGAGGTGACACTTGAGGGGGACCGACACTCTGCTGGGGGAGCAGAGGATGAAAGGGCTCAAGATGGTCAGGGGGAGGGGGAGGCACGGGTGTATGGGAAGCCTCCCCAAAACCTGGTCACATCCATTACCATCTTCAGAATTGTTTGCCACATCTCTACCTCTGTGCTATTTTGTTAATCTTTTTACTTTATTTTTTTTAAGACGGTATTTATTTATTTGAGAGAGAGAAAGAGCACAGGCGGGGGGTGGGGGGGAGGGTGGCAGAAGGAGAAGCAAATTCCCCACTGAGCAGGGAGCCCAATGCTGGGCTTGATCCCTGGACTCCGGAATCATGACCCGAGCCAAAGGCAGACGCTTAACTGACTGAGCCACCAGGAGCCCCAATCTTTTTACTTTAATTCAATTCCTGTCTTTATAAACCAAATTGTTTCTAAAAGGTAAATTTGTATTACTGCCAAAATCATGGGTTCAGTGCGCTCATTATGTATTTTTTGAATCACGTGGAAATAAATAGGTTGACTATTAAGATTAAAAAAAAAAAAAGTCTGGAATTACCCTGGTAGGATGGGTTAAATTTGCATTTTGGAAATCACTCTGCCACCTTGTGGGCAGGAGGGACTGACTGGAGGGGGTAAGATGGGGAAGTGGCCAGAGCAACAATCCCTAGAAGATAGTGAGGTCTAAGCCAGGGTTGGCCACACCCTCCCCTCTCCGTCTCCCACACCCACTTTCAGTGTGTCATTCCCAAATCTGACCACCTCCCGGCATCAACACAGCTACTGCCCCGCCATCATTTCAGATTACTGGACTAACTTCCTCAGTGGAAGTCCCCCAGTATGCCCCTGTCCATTCAGAACACAGGAGCCAGAGGGATCCTGTGAAAATGTAAGGCAGACCCTCTCCCTGCTCCGCCCCACACCCTCTCAGGGCTCCTGCCTCACTCAGAGGAACCCATGCCATCTGTTCCCTCTTTGTTTCTCTCATCTCCTTCCCTTTGCTTGCTCAACTCCAGCCCAACTGGCTTCCTTGCTGTTTCTCAAACATATCTGGCACATGTCCACCCCAGGACATTTGCACTTGTTGTTGCCTGTGCCCAGATATCCACATGGCTTCTTCCCTTCCTTCAGGTCTCTGCCCAAATGCTGCCTTCCCCGAGAGGCCTTTCTGGTGAAGACCAAGCCAGCTGTGGGTGACAGCCAGGGTACAGATAGGTCCTAGAGGCCCTGCAAGCTCTGTGCAGCATCTGGGCAGATAGGCATCCCTAGAGCCTGGGGTTAGAGCCACGCCTCCCCCAGATGCCTAAGCCCTTTCACCTGAAGCCAGATATATCCCTGGCCTCTCAGTTACATGAGCCCTCTCATTTTCTTCCTTTAGCCAGTCTGAGATGGGTTTTTTGGTCTCTCACAACTAAAGGGTCCTAGTAACCCAAGTTGTGATAGATGAGAGATGACCAAAAATTCTCTGTTGCTGAGAGACACGTCCCCTTCCCTTGAGTCTGGGTGGTCTCTGTGACTACTTGACAAGAGAAGATGGTGAAAGGGACACTACGTTTCCAGGTCCAGAGCTTTGATTATTAGCTTCCACCCCCTGCCTCTTGAAACCCTCTCCATGGGAGTCCTGAGCTGCCATGTAGAAAGTCCAGCTACCCTGAGGTCACCAGGCCACCATGAAGCCACAGCCAACCAGGTGGAGAGACTGTGTGCGGGGAATGAGTCGCCCGGTGTTTGAGCCGTCCCAGCTGAAGCTCCAGATGTCATTGGGCAGATACAAGCTCTGCCTGCTGCATCCTGTCCAAATTCCTGACCCATGGGGGGTGCCTGGGTGGCTCAGTTGGTTAAGCGACTGCCTTCGGCTCAGGTCATGATCCTGGAGTCCCTGGATCGAGTCCCGCATCGGGCTCCCTGCTCGGCAGGGAGTCTGCTTCTCCCTCTGACCCTCCTCCCTCTCATGCTCTCTGTCTCTCATTCTCTCTCTCAAATAAATAAATAAAATCTTTAAAAAAAAAAAAATTCCTGACCCACGGGTACAGTAATAAGGAGCTGTTTTAAGGCACTAAGTTTCAGGGTAGTTTTTTTTAGCGCAGCAATAGATAAATGGAACAATAGTTATCGGCCGCATACACTTACTGGATGGAGAAGCAAGACAGACAGACGAGGCTGCTGACACACATCGGATTGGCTCGTTTCCTTGGGAATCCTTATGCTCGTCAGGGCGGGTCCCAGATGCCCAGCAGAAAGAGTCCTGGCAGCAGATGGCAATACTAAAAAAGATGCTTGTCATGGGCAAGTTTCTCTGCGGCACCAAAGGATATTGAAATGTCCACAATGGAAGTAACAACACACCTGAAGCAGCCCAATCCAACAATCCTCAGGGGAGGGAGGAGAAAGGAATCACGCGATAGCCACACAGTGGAGTCCCGACGGCCGTGAACATAGAGGACAACACCATCATCAACGTGACGAGCCTCACCAAGGACACTGCGAGAGAGGAGGAGGTCACGGAAGAGCACACATGTAGACTCCATGTAAATAGTGTTTGAAAACAAGGAAAGCACTTTTGGACAGTCTATGCTTTTGCACATATGTTTGTGCACAGGACTGTGAATGTAGAACTGGGGAATGCAGCCCTTTGCGGATGACCAGAGTGGTGTTTTTGCCCCCTGGGCAGGTCGCAGCAGGTGCACGGGTCCTGCGCCTGCATGAAATGCCCTCGTGGCCAGCAGCTGCGAGGCTCCGAGGATGAAGCAGCACCCGTCTGACACCGAGCTCCATAAATAGCAGCTATTATTACTGCCATTTGTAGATGCCCTTCATCTTACAGGTGGACAGAGCTGTGGGGAGGGAAGCAGGCTGCACAGAGACTGGCAGCTCGTGGGTAACAAAGCTGGGAGTGATCCAGGCCTTCTGGCTCTTTCCATCCCTCAAAGTTGCAACTTAATAATCTATGCGTTTCAAGTTGGACCAGGGCTTCTGGGATAATTGTCCTCTCAGACAAGAGAGAAACATGAGGAGGATCATCCCCTTCTCCCAGTTATGGGCTGCATTGTGTCCCCCCTAAATTCATATATTGAAGTCCTAACCCCCAGGGACTCAGACGTGACTGTATTTGGAGACAGGGCCTTTGAAGAGGTGATTGAGGTGAAATGAGGCCATGAGTGCTCCCTAATCCATTCTGATGGTGTGCTTATAACAAGAAGAGATTAGGACCCAGACACGCACAGAGGGACGACCACGTGAGGACACAGGGAGAAGGCAGCCATCTGCACACCACGGAGAGAGGCCTCAATGACATCTGCCCTGCCGACACCTTGATATTGGACTTCAGCCTCCAGAACAGTGAGAACAGTGAGAAAATAAATGTCTATTGTTTAAGCCGGCCGGTCTGTGGTACCTGTTACAGCAGCCCTAGAAAACAAATACACGCTCCTTGAACAAACTCATGTGAGGACATGACATGTGGGCGTGTGGCAGCTGCCTGGGGGACACATGCCGATCAGAAAGACAGGAAGAGCCTGGGTCCTCTGATGACATCATGAAGCTGCTGCGCTGTGCCTGGAACTCCCACCTCACACTCCTTGTTCTCTGAGGAAATTGAAGGTCTGTGTTGCCTGAGCCACTGCTAGTTGCCTTAAAAGCATCCTGAGCAGCCCGGATCCCCACTTGTGTGGCGCACAGATGGCCAGACGCAGAACCCCTTCGCTTGGAGGCTCTCGCCCTTCTCACAGATTTCTCTCCTGGGGAAGTCAAGCTGAGTTCAAATATCATCTCCTAGGGGCGCCTGGGTGGCTCAGTCGTTAAGCATCTGCCTTCAGCTCAGGTCATGATCCCAGGGTCCTGGGACCGAGCCCCACATCGAGCTCCCTGCTCAGTGGGGAGCCTGCTTCTCCCTCTCCCACTCCCCCTGCTTGTGTTCCCTCTCTCGCTGTCTCTCTCTGTCAAATAAATAAATAAAATCCTTTAAAAATAAAATAAAATAAAAAGATTTAAAAAAGAGTATATGGGAAATTATATTAAAGTTAAGAGTTATCCAACATGAAAAATATCTCTTCTATAAAAATAGCCCCCCCAATCTTTCTCCCCCAGCACAACCTCTCACCACATATGGGATATCCTGGGCCCATGCCTCTGGTTCTTATCTGTCTGCTCCACTTAACATCCACCACTCAAAGACCATATATTTCCACAGATGTATATCCTTAAGCACACACTTCAGTTGTTCACTGGATTGTATATGTTTAAGAAGAAAGGGAATTCATTGGTTCGCAGAACTGAAAATCCCGAGGTGGAATGCTTTGGGTGGCTTGAATCAGGACACCGATGACATCCTTATTTCCACACAGGCTCCTCTTGCTTCCACGGTGGGTCCCTTCCCAGATGGGCTCCATCCTCATGGCTGCAAGATGGCTGCAAGATGGCTGTAGCATCTCCAGCCCCTACATCCTCTCATGCCCAAACCCAGTGGGGAGAACATGGGATCTCTTTCCAGAAGCTTCTGAAAATTCTCATTAACTTTAGTTTGGTCATGTGCTCATCCCTGAAAGGGACTTCTGTAGCCAGTAGGACAAAGTGGCCAGACTGACCCGGCCTGAGCCAGGAACCCACCCTCAGCAACTGTCTGGGGGCCTGGCAATGACCCTAGAGGAAGATCAAGATATGGCTTCAGAAGAACGGGAATGGATGTTTCATGGCAAAAAAACACAGAAGTCCACTCAGCTCACATCTTGACGATCCAACATCCATAAACATCCTTCACTCCATGCTCATTCCTGAGGGAAGTGTAGTAGGCAGAATCACGGCCCCTAAAGATGCCCACCTTAATTTCTGGAAACTGAATTTGTCCCTCACATAGCTAACGGGGCTTGTAGATGTAGTTAGAGTTACTAATCCATTGATCTTAAAGTAGGGAAATGATTCTAGCTTATCCTGGTGGGCTCAGTGTAATCACGTGAGCCCTTAAAAGCAGAGAGTGTTCTCTAGCAGGTGGCCAAAGAAGAAAGCCAAAGAGGAGGTTAGAGCGGGGTAGGCAAGGCGAAGAGAGATGCAAAGCAAGCGGAGGATCCAAAGCATGATTACAGAGAAATATTGGCAAAGAAGTGGGGACCCCAGTCTTAGAACAAATAACTGAATTCTGCCAAAAACCTCAGCAAGCAAGGGGCTCTTCCTCCAGAGCCTTGGGAAAAGAGTCCAGTCTGCTGACACCTTGACCAACTCTGGGAGACGCTCATCAAAAAACCCAGCGGAGGCACGCTCTGCCTGGACCTTTGACCCACAGAAACTGTGAGTCACTGCAGGGAGGCTCTTTTAAGGCTCTTGGTTTGTGGTAGACTGTGACAGTTGCAATGGAAAGGTATACTGGAAGGAACACACTGTCTCTTCCGGTCACACATCCAGCCCCAAGACCAGGATTCCAGTGACCCCGGGTTGAGATCTTAACTCCCCCCGCCACCCCCACATGACTTGTGCAGAGAGGAAAGGAGAAGTATGGTATCAACTCCCACGTGGGAAAGGGGAGAGTACATGACCACCGCAGTGGGCACTAGCTCATAGCACAAGTCAGAATACTGGAAACTGTTAGACACAGAGTTGCCATATGACCCAGCCATGCAACTCCAAGGTATGTACCCGAGGCGCTGACGCTCGTGGACTGACGTTCAAAGCAGATTGTTCATGACAGCCAAAAGGTAGAAACAACCCAAATGCCAATCAGCTGGTGAACAGATAAACTAGCCTATCCCCAACAAAGGAATATTATTTGGCCGTAAAAAGGAATGAAATACTGATTCATGCTACAACATGGAAAAGCAGATTAGCAGTAAGTTGGTATACCAGGGTTTTTAGTATATTCACAGAGTTAGAGAGCCACGATCACAATCTAAGTTTAGAAGATTTTAATAACTCCCCCAAAGAAACCCATCAGCAGTCACTCTCCATCTCCCCCCAGCGCTGGCAACCACGAATCTGCTTTCTGTCTCTCTTATGAACATTTCATATAAATGCAACCATACACTCTGGTCTTTTGTGACTGGCGTCTTTCACTGGGCATGATGTTAGCAAGGTCATTCATGTGTAGCGTGCGTCATGACGCCTTTGCCAGCTGCTTGGGCAGCAAGTTCAGTTGCCCCAGTTCTGCTCTCTGAGAGGGGTTTCCTGCCCATCCTTCTCTGTGGCTGCGTCTGAGATGGGCACTGGGGCTCTCATCTCTTTAGTAGCCAGTTCCTGATGGTGCGGATTCCAGTTGTTGGAGATTGCTTAGACTCTGTGATAATATCACACAGTCTTGTGCTGTTTGTTTTTGTTTGTTTTTGCCAGACTTGGAGTTTTTTCTGGCAGTGCAACCCCATCAAAAATGAATCAGGTTTCGGGGCGCCTGGGTGGCTCAGTCGTTAAGCGTCTGCCTTCAGCTCAGGTCATGATCCCAGGGTCCTGGGATGGAGCCCCGCATCGGGCTCCCTGCTCCGCGGGAAGCCTGCTTCTCCCTCTCCCACTCCCCCTGCTTGTGTTCCCTCTCTCGCTGTGTCTGTCTGTCAAATAAATAAATAAAATCTTAAAAAAAAAAAAAGTATCAGGTTTCCCCTCTCTTTATTTCTTTACAAAAACATATTGTAAAGGATGTCAGGCACACAAAAGATTAAACAGAAAAATATAAAAAATGCACCCAACACCCGGATCAAGCATTAAAACAGCACCAATATAGTTGAAGCACAGGAATTCACTACATACTTGAAAAAGTACAGCTTTTTTTGGTAATGTTGTGGTAGGGAGAGATTCTCTAGGCATTGCACAGAAAGCAGGAAATATAAAGAAAAGGACTGATCCATTGAACTACATAAAAAGTTCCAACTTCTCTGTAGTGAAAGATACTACACACAGACTTAGGGGACAATAGACTGAGAGGGTATTTGCAATGCTTATAATGAAGCAACAGTCAATATCTATAATATGCAAGGTGTTCCTAAAAATCAATAAGGAAAAGCCAAACAACCCAACAGAAAAATAGGCAATTCACACAAGAAGAAATATAATGGTCAATAAACATATGAAAGGAAAGCATGCCCTCATCTATAATCAAATAAATGATAATTAAAAACAACAATGAGGTACCATTGTTCATTTGGCAGATGGGCCACACACAAAAAATTATACAAGTAACAAGAGTGATAACATCCATTGATAGCAAGCCTATCAGAAAGCAAGCCCCCTCTTTCACTATTGGTGGGAATATAAACTGATGCAACTTTTAGCAAAAGAGCAATTAGCTAGGATCTATCTAAACTTAAAGTGTGTTTATCCACAATCACACAGTGATATTTTATGCAAAATAGTAGCACATGAGAAAATAAATGTACAAACATCGTTAGCAAAAGTATCGACGTGCTGATAGGGAACATTGTCTGCTGTTTATTTCAAGTAGAGAAAAACAAGTTATAGAATAATAGATATAATCCCATTACTATTTTTTTTAAACCCTATATGATAATATGTGCTTGTATTCCTTAGGGTTGTTTATGAGCAGCATCATTTGAATTATAATAACAGACATATTTCTTTCATAATCCAAAAAAATAAGGACTCTTAACAACCTAAAAAAGAATGTGTAATGAGTATGTAATTTTTTTTTTAAAGATTTTATTTATTTATTTGACAGAGAGAGAGATAGCGAGAGCAGGAACACAAGCAGGGGGAGTGGGAGAGGGAGAGCAGGCTTCCCGCGGAGCAGGGAGCCCGATGCAGGGCTCGATCCCAGGACCCTGGGATCATGACCTGAGCTGAAGGCAGACGCTTAATGACTGAGCCACCCAGGCGCCCCAAGTATGTAATTTAAAAATAATAAAAAGAAACAATGTTTATTTTATTATTTTTCTTTTGTAGATGGTGCATTTTGTGTCCTATTTAAGAAATCTTTGCCTAACCCAGAGTCACACAGATTTTTTTCCCCTATGTTTTCTTCTAGACTTTTAAGAGTTTTAGCTCTTATACTTAGATCTATGATCCCTTTGAGTTAATTTTTCAGTACAGCGAAGTTCCCTTTTCCCATAAAGATATTCAATTGTTTAAGCACTAAAACTTTGTTACTGCATGTTTAAAAAGCAGGATTTTCCCCACTGAATTACTTTGGTAATTACCTTTGTAAAAAAATCAATTGACCGTAAAAGTGTAGATCTATTTTGGGACTCTTTCATTGATCATTTCATTGGTTTATGCTTACATCAATAAAACACTGTCTTGATTGCTATAGCTTTATAGAAAGTCTTGAAATCAGACTGTGCAAATCTTCTGACCCTGTTCCTCTTTTTCAAGAGCTCAGAGTTGTGAGTTCAAGCCCCACGTTGGGCTCCACACTTGGCGTGGAGCCTACAAAAAAAAAAAAAGAAATATGTGGATTTTTGTATATTGATTTTTATCGTGAAAACTTGCTTTTTTTTTTTTTTTAAAGATTTTACTTATTTATTCAACAGAGAGAGACACAGCGAGAGAGGGCACACAAGCAGGGGGAGTAGGAGAGGGAGAAGCAGGCTTCCCCACAGAGGAGGGAGCCCGATGCGGGGCTCGATCCCAGGACCCTGGGATCATGACCTGAGCTGAAGGCAGACGCTTAACGACTGAGCCACCCAGGCGCCCCGAAAACTTGCTTTTATTCACTTGTTAGTTCTAGTAGCTTTTCAAAAAATTATTATTCCTTAGGGTTTTCTGTGAACACAATTATGCTTTTGCACATACAGACAATTTCACACCTTTCTTTTCTATCTGTGTACCGTTTATTCCTTTTCCTTACCTATTACACTGGCTAGGACCTTTAGTATAAATGTTGACTACAAGTTGTGATAGCAGACATCTGTATCCTGTTCCTAATCTTAGCATTGAGTGTTTCACATATGAGTATGATGTTAACTAAGTTTTTTCCCTGATGTCCTTCATCAAGCTGAAGAAGTTCCCTTCTGTTCCTAGTTTGCTGAGAATTTTTATTGTGAATCAGTGCTAAACTTTGTCAAATGCTTTATTTGTATCTTTCAAAATAATCATATGGTTTTCCCCTCTTATTCTACTAATATAGAAGATTACATGAATTGATATTGGATATGAAAATCACCTTTGCATTCCTGGGATAAGCCCCACATGGTAATGATATATTATCCTTTTTTATGTCACCAAATTCAATTTGTTGAAATTTTGTTAAAAACTTCTGCATCTAGGGCACCTGGGTGGCTCAGTTGGTTAAGCGACTGCCTTCGGCTCAGGTCATGATCCTGGAGTCCCGGGATCGAGTACCGCATCAGGCTCCCTGCTCGGCATGGAGTCTGCTTCTCCCTCTGACCCTCCCTCCTCTCATGCTCTCTCTATCTCATTCTCTCTCTCAAATAAATAAATAAAATCTTTAAAAAAAAAAAACCCAACTTCTGCATCTATGTTCATGAGGGATTTTGGTCCATACTTCTCTTTTCTTGAGATGTTTTGTCTGTTTTGGGCATCAGGTTAATATTTGCCTCATGAAATTATTTGAGAAGTGTTCTCCCATCTTCTGTTTTCTAAAGTAGTTTGTGTAGGATTTATGTTACTTTTTCCCTAAATGTTTTCTTGGTAGGAAGGTTTTAAATGATAATTTCCATTTCTTTAATTTATATAGAGCTATTCCAAATTTCTCTTTCTTCTTGGATCAAGTTTTGGTAATTTGTTTCTTTCAAAGAAATTGTTTCTTTTTTCTTTTTTTTTTTAAGATTTTATTTATTTATTTGACAGAGAGAGAGAGACACAGTGAGAGAGGAAACACAAGCAGGGGGAGCGGGAGAGGGAGAAGCAGACTTCCCACTGAGCAGGGAGCCCGATGCGGGGCTCGATCCCAGGACCCTGGGATCATGACCTGAGTTGAAGGCAGGCGCTTAACAGACTGAGCAACCAGGCGCCCCTTCTTTTCCTCTGTCAGTATCTATAGTGATGCCTCTTCTTTCATTCCTGATATTGGAAATTTGTATCCTTCCTCTTTTTCTCTTGATCAAGCTAGTCATAGGCTTACCAATTTTATTGATCTTTTTAAAGAACCAGATTTTGGTTTTCATTGATTTATTGTGTTTCTATTTTTCACCTCATCGATTTCTGCTCTTTTTTGTTTCCTTTTTTCAACATTTTGGGTTTAATTTATTCTTTTTCTAATTTCTTAAGACTGGAATTTTGATCAAGCCCCAGATTAGAAAAATCTATATCTGATAAGGATTTGTATTCAGAATTTATTTTTTAAAGAAAACTCCTACAACTCAATAATAACAAATTATCTGATTATTTTTAAGTGGACAAAGAATTTAAACAGTCACTTCAGAAAATGGTCAATAAGAACATGACAAGATGCTCAATATCACTTGTCGTCAAAGAAATGCAAATTAAAGGCACTTTAAAATATAAAAATATTTTTGTATAAACATAAAAATTTTATAAAATATGAAAATATTTAGTGGGTATAAAAATATACCTACTAGAAGGAAAAATAAAATAAGATGCAAACAGGGAGGCAAATCATAAGAGATTCTTAACTATAGGAAAAAAACTGGGGGCGCCTGGGTGGCTCAGTCGGTTGAGCGTCTGCCTTCGGCTCAGGTCATGATCCTGGGGTCTTGGGATCGAGCCCCGCATCGGGCTCCCTGCTCCGCGGGAAGCCTGCTTCTCCCTCTCCTGCTCCCCCTGCTTGTGTTCCCTCTCTTGCTGTGTGTCTCTCTCTCAAATAAATAAATAAAATCTTAAAAAAAAAGAGAAACAAACTGAGGTTTGCTGGGGTAATGGGGTAACTGGGTGATGGGCATTAAGGAGGGCACTTGAAGTAATGAGCACTGGGTGTTGTATGCAACTGATTAATCACTAAATTCTACCTCTGAAACTAATAATACAGTATACTAAGCAGTGTATGTTAAATTGAATTTAAATAAAAAATTTAAAAATTATACCCACTAAAATAACTAAAGTTAAAAAGACTGACAATACCAAGTCTTGAAGATAATATAGAACAACTAGAATTTTCACACATTGCTGGTGGGGATGCAAAATGGTTTGGTCACTTTGGGAAACAATACAGTAGTATTTTATAAAGCTAACCATACATTAACCATGTTACTCAGCAATCCTACTAGGTATATACACAAGAGAAATAAAAATGTATGTCCACATAAAGACTTTCATGTAAACGTTCATTATCCATAATAGTCCCAAACTGAAAACAATCCATATGTTCATCATCTGGGGAATAGATAAACAAATTGTGGTATATCCATACTATGGAATATCAGCAATAAAAAGAGTGAAATATTAATTTACACAATGACATAAATGAATTTTATTTTTTCGATAACTCAGTGCATTTATTTGTAAGCAAATTAATCAACTGAATTGTGAACAATTGAATAACTATTAGATTTTCTTCTTACACTCTTATTTACTCAGTGCTAAGTAGAACCCCTTACACTCTTAACCAACTGAGCCACCCAGGCGCCCGAACCCCTCACACTCTTATTTACTCAGTGCTAAGAAGAAACAAAAGTTACACCACATTAAATTTTTTATTTATCAAAAGTAGGCCATTTGGGAAACCATCATTTTTACTAATGAATGAATAATGAAAAACTCACTTATATTTTTTTCTCAATGTTAATCAAGAACATTTATATTTTAAAAACTAGAATGTTTTCCAAATTGGCTTAATAACAATGCTTAACTGGAGTTGTGTCTACACTTGGATGAAAAGTATTCAGATATAGTTTGAACTTCTATGACTATTCAAAAAAGTAATAATAATATAAAATAAGTATACTTAAAGGTGATTTTATTAATGGAAAATTCTCTCTTTGAGTTAAACTGACATAAATGAATTTTAAAAACATGCTACGTATGCAGTGATAGAAAGCAGATCAGTGGTTCCTTGGGTTGGAGAAGGGATGTACTGCAGATGAACACAAGGATAATGCTTAGGGTGATGGAGTTGTTCTAGATCTCCAGTATGGTGGATAACATAACTATTCAATTACCAAAATTCATCAAACAGTACATCTAAAATGAAAGAAATTTATTGTATGTAAATATATCTCAATAAAGTTATTTTTTAAACTTAAAAAATTTTTAAACCTAATAAAAGAGTTTTCCTTCTTTTTCTTCTTCTTTTTTTAAATCTTTTTAGGTCACCTTAAGGTGAAATATGTTTTTCTCTCTTTTCTCCTAGGAGAAAAGTTGGTCAACCAGAGAATCTAAATATATGCTTTCGTCCTCTAACTGTTGAATGGATAAACACACTGGTATAAACATACAATGGATTATTAGTAGGAAATTGTGGTCGGCAGAATAATGGAATAATGGTCCCCACACAGATGTCCACATCCTAATCCCCAGAACCTGTGAATGTGTTACCTTACAGGGCAAAATGGGCTTCACAGATGTGATTAAGTTAAGGATCTTGAGATGGGAGGATTATCCTGGATTATCTGGATGTGCCCAATGTAATCACGAGAGGGAGGCAGGAGGGGTCAGTCAGAGGAGAAAGCTGTGTGATGTTGGAAGCAGTGACTGGAATGTAGATAGAGGAAGAGGTTATGAGCCAAGGAATATAGGTGACTACTAGAAGAAAAGTCCAAGAAGTGGATTCTCCCCTCAGAGCCTCCAGAAGTAACCAGCCTGCCAACACCTTGATTTTAGGACTTACGAACTCCAGGACTTTAAGATAATAAATTTGTGTTATTTTAAACCTCTGTATCAATTTGTTACAGAAGCAATAGGAAACACACAATAAAAAGGAATAAACTACTGACACACACAACAACATGGATGGATCTCAATTATGCTGGATGAAAGAAGCTAGACTCTTGGTGGGGATGTGGAGAAATAGGAACCCTCAGGGTGCCTGGCTGGCTCAGCCGGTGGAACATGCAACTTTTGACCTTGGGGTTGTGAGTTTGGGCTCCTCGTTGGATATAGAGATTATTTAAAAATAAAATATATTTTAAAAAAAGAAATAGGGACCTTCTTACACTGTTGGTGGGAATGAAATTGGTGCAGCCACTCTGGCAAACAGTATGGAGGTTCCTCAAAAAATTAAAAACAGAATCACCATATGACCTAGTAATTCCACTGCTAGGTGTTTATCCAAAGAAGACAAAAACACTAATTCAAAAAGATGTATGCAATTCTATGTTTATAGCAGCATTATTTACAATAGCCCAGGTGTCCATCGATCAATAAATGGATAAAGAAGATGTAGTGTGTGTGTGTGCGTGTGTGTGTAATGGAATATTACTCAGCCATAAAAAAGAATGAAATCTTGCCATTTGTAACAATGTGGATGGAACTAGAGAGTATTATGCTCCATCAGTCAGAGAAAGACAAATACCACATGATTTCATTCATATGTGGAATTTAAGAAATAAAACAATTGAGCAAAAGGGAAAAAAATAAGAGAGAGAGGCAAACCAAGAAATAGACTCTTTTTTTTTTAAAGATTTTGTTTATTTATTTGAGAGAGAGAGAATGAGAGAGAGCGAGTACATGAGAGGGGGGAGGGTCAGAGGGAGAAGCAGACTCCCTGCCGAGCAGGGAGCCTGATGCGGGACTCGATCCAGGGACTCCAGGATCATAACCTGAGCCGAAGGCAGTTGCTTAACCAACTGAGCCACCCAGGCACCCAAGAAATAGACTCTTAACCATGGAGAACAAACTGATGGTTACCAAAGTGGAGGTGGGTGGGGGGTGAAATGGGTGATGGGAATTAAGAGGTGCACTTGTGATGAGCACCAGGTATTGTATGTAAGTGTGGAATCACTATATTGTACAACTGAAACTAATGTTACTCTGTATGTTAACTAACTGGAATTTAAATAAATAAATAAGAATAATAACAATAAAGAAGCTAGACTCAAAGGTCATATACTGTGTGATTCCATTTATATGACATCCTGGCAAAACTACAGGGACAGAGACAAGATTAGCACACGCCAGTCCAGATCAGCAGAGCCACCCAGTTGCCCCTACCGACTTGTGAGCAATAATAAATAGTTGTCATTTGAGGCCATTAAGTCTTGGGGTGGTTTCTTACCCAGCGGAAGCTAGCTGATTCAGCAGTGGGGGGTGGGGGGAGACCTGGGATGAGCTCGGGGGCTCAGCGTTGACCCCGATCTTGTCCCAAGATTGCAGCAGCAGAGAGTGACTGAGGCTCGGGGTCGGCCCTGGGGATCAGTCTGTTTCTCCTTCCTCTGGACGCTGCCAGAGTCCCCGGCCTCCGCATACTTGGACAGCACCCCATCTCTGATATACCTGTGGTTCCCTGGCCAGTCACACTTCCTGAGAGCCTGCCTTTCCCGCCATGGACCTTCTCCTGCACCTTAGGCTTCTCTTGTGCCTGAGACACCTGCGGGTCCCTGGGGCAGCACGGGCCTGGGCCAGGTTACTGTGTATTACTTCTGCCAGCACACAGCTCTGTACCGTGCAGCACCAGAGGCCACACATCTCTCAGAAGCCTCCATGGCTAGGGGAGCCGCCTCCACCTGTCTGCCCTCCAGGAGGACAGCCTCCCATGAAACAGAGTTAGCAGGCCCCTGATGGGCCAAAGGTTTGCAGGGCTGAGAAGCAGGCAGCTCTGGGGAAGCCCTCAGGCTGAGCCCACAGCAGCTGGGTGTGGGGGGCACAATGGGCTCTTCGGCCAGAATTTAAGAGCTGACCTTCATTGACTGCTTACTATTCCAGGTATCTTACCTCTGTTTCCTTATTTAATTCCTACAACACTCTATAAGTCAGATACTATTTGATGCAAAGTTTACGGATGGGGAAAATGTGGCAAAGACAGGCTAAGAAACCTATCTGATAATATCACAGAGCTCTTAAGAAAGTCTTGCTGCAGAGCTGGTCCTCCCAACCATGGTGCCACCTGCCCAAGCCCCCACATCTTAAAATCTGACATACTTCCTACTCCAGCACAGCCATCATTCCCCACGTAACGAGATAGAGGAAGGCAGCCAGCGCCAAGGTTAACTCCAAGACCAGCAAGTGGCTAAGAGAAGCATGTGGAAGAGTGCTGAGGATAGACCCCAGAGCCAGCACCCTTTGGTTCAAGTCTGTCATTGACATACTGTGAGACCTTAGCCAAGATGTTTCACCAACCCGTGCCTCGGTTTCCCCATCTGTGATGGCGGTTTGACATACCAACTTGGCAAAGCTGCAGTCTCGGTTATTCAATCAAATGCAAATCTAGGTGTTGCTAAGGAGGTGTTTCCGAGATGGGATTAAAATGGTCCATAATGGGTTGACTTTTAAGTAAAGGAGATTATCCTCGATAATCGGGTGTGGGGGGGGGCTGATTCAATCTGTTGAGAGATATTGAGAGCAGAAAAAGGCTGTCTAAAAGTTCCACCTGTGCATAGCGGCTGCTTTTGCGGCCTGTCCTTCCTGACCACCTGCCCCAAGGATCTGGGACTTGCCCAGCCAGCCCCAACATCACACAAGCCAGTCCCTTGCAACAAATCTCTTGCTGAAGACCTCCCACTGGTTTTTCTCTGGCTGAACCCTGGCTCATGGACCATGGGTACTACCTTCGCAGGACAGTGGTGAAGAGTAAATGAGTTGATATAAATAAAGTGTCTAAAATTATGCCTGCCTGGTTTGAAGTGAGCTCTAGGAAACCGTTCATAGTACAAAGAGGCTACAGAGCATACATTTTATGATGACTTTGGTGCCCAGGTCAGACCTTGCCTGACTCTGCTTCTGCTCAGAGGGTGAAGCCAAGGGCTCTGTTTGTCCCACTTAGATGCCACAGCAGGCTGGCTCCAGTGGGATGTAGAACACAGACCCTAAGCTGGGGGCAAGTGCTCATGCCTGTCAGCACCTGTCAGTCCCCATCCTACAAGATAAAGTGAGCTGATGAGTTTCCAACTGGATGGGGCTCCTGGGCTGCCCTGTGACTCTGCAGCTGAGATAGTGACAAAGCCAGGGTCTCACTATCCTTCAGATGCACCTGCTCCCTGCTGCTCACCTGAGCTACATGGGCTGTTTATAGAGCCCCCTCCACCCCGTGCATCGTATCTAAGCTCACATGTCACTGCTTCAGCCAGACTTGCCTTCCCTTCCTTCCTCAAATAACAGGCCCCCGGCAGCGACATCTAACAAACTCTGTTTGAACTATCACTGTGAAAAATTTCAAACACACACAAGAATAGAGATAAGATAATGACTCCAGCCCACAGTAGACAAAATAATGCCCCACCCCACCTCCAAGATGTCCACATCCTAATTCCAGACCCTGGGGGATATGTTACTTTACCCAGCAAAAGGGGCTGTACAGATGTGATTAAGGTTAAGGATCTTGAGATGGGAGTTTATCCTGGTTTACCCAGATGGGCCCAATCCGATCACAGAAATCCTTAAAAGCAGAAAGCCTGGTCTGGCTATAGTTAGAGAAAGAGAGGTCACAGTAGGGTTGCAGATGCAACGTTGCTGGCTTTGAAGATGGAAAAAGGGGCCACAAGCCCAGGAATGCAGGCAGCCTCTAGAAGCTGGAAAAGACAAGGAAATGATTCTGTCCCAGAACCTCCATAAAGAACACAACCCCGCTGACACTCTGGTTTTAGCTCAATGAGACCTGTCAGATTTCTAACCTATGGAACTACGAGATAATAAGTCTGTGGTGTTTTAAGTCACTGGATTTGTGGATCTGTGGCTCTGTTACAGCAACAATAGAAAAGTAATTTCCCCTCTGTACCCTTCCCCCAGCCTCAACGATGATCAACAAACAGCCAGCCTGAACACCTCACCCCACACACTCTCTCCCCTGGGTTATTTTGAAGCAAATCCCAGACATCACATCACCTTTGTTATCTGGAAATATTTCAGTGTGTATTTATAAAAAGATAAGGGCTTTTAAAACCTTACCATAATAAAGTTATCACACTTTAAAAAACCAACAGTAATTACTTAATAATATGAAATATCTAGGCGCAGGTGTCCCTGATTGTCTCATAATTCTTATTTTACACTTTATTTGTTTGAATAAGGACCCAGATAAGATCTGTCTATTGCAGTGGATTGATATATTTTTCTGATTTCTTTTAACTTGTGATGCTTCTTTTTTGTTCCTTGTAATTTACTTGTTGCATTTTGCTAATTTGGATCCCTGTTGGTGTCTTTTACCATGTTCCTCTCTCTATTTCCTGTTAGATCCTGATGAGATTCAGGTTTGATTTTGGGGGGCAAAATCCTTTCATAGATGGTGACGTCTACTTACTTCAGGGACGCGTGACATCTGGTTGTCTCTTCTTTTCTGATGTTAGTAGCCACTGATGACGGCTGCCCAGATCTTTTTCTTCATTACTGATTACACACTGATGGATGGTATTCTAATTCTATCATTCATTCATCATTCATGAGCTGCCATACTTCTATCAAGACACACTTCCATTCATCAACTGTTTGATGGCCCTGAGGGGCAGTTTATATAGGAAAGACAGAATAAATGCTTGTCTCTTTCCCTTTTTTAAAAACCAGTTTTCTTTCTTTTTTTTTTAAAGCCTTTTTATTTATTTGATAGAGAGAGATACAGCAAGAAAGGGAACACAAGCAGGGGGAGTAGGAGAGGGAGAAGCAGGCTTCCCACTGAGCAGGGAGCCCTATGCGGGACTCGATCCCAGGACCCTGGGATCATGAGCTGAGCCAAAGGCAGACGCTCAATGACTGAGCCACCCAGGCGCCCCAAAAACCAGTTTTCAAAATAGAGTTGGTTCCCTAGTGCTCTCCAGTGGTGATGGGTGAGGTGGTTGTTGTTAAGTTTCATTATGAATATACGATTTATTTTTTTTTAACATTTTATTTATTTATTTGAGAGAGAGCGAGAAAGAGAGAGAGAGAGTACGAGCAGGGAGAGGGGCAGAGGGAGAAACAGGTCTCCCACTGAGATCATGACCTGAGCAGATGCTTAACCAACTGAGCCACCCAGGTGCCCCATGAACATGTGATTTAAATATATGTTTGATATAAGTTGATTCTGAGCCTAGAACAAAGCTGCCATATAGTTGGTGCTTAAAAAAAAAAAAAGTTTTCCTGAATTGTGGGACTCACACCAAACCCACCAGGAGGAGGGGAGCTGAGAGGGGGTTGTGGAGAGCACTGTGGGAAGCCCCAGCGGGAGGGGGGGTGGGGGGGTTCCACCAACACAGACAATCCAGCCACCAAAACTCCTGGGTGCATCTCTGGCCCTGAGTTGATGAGGGAGGATAACAACTGCCACGCACACACCAATTTACCTAATGCACTTGGTCATTTATTCATCTGTGGTGCAAGGGAGAAAACCCAAGGTCTGCAGTCAGAGAAACCAGGCGCTGAGCCCTGCTCTGATGCAAACCTCTTCAAAACTCAGTTTTCTCACACGTAGAAGGAGAATAAGAGTTCCTACTTCGTGGGGTTGTTATGAGAATCAACTAATGATTTCCATGCCACTCACAGTGAGCATCTACTGGGTACAAACGATTAAGTGCAGTCTCTACAGCCTGAAGAGCTCCCACCCTTGTTGTAAGGCACGTCCCAGAGGCACAGGGAAGGTTTACTGAATGAAACCTGGCATGTGGCGTGGAGGGTACTGCAGAGACAGGCTAGCTCTTTACCCAGATGATTTCCCTTTCCTTCTGCACACTGGCTAGACTCTATTTTCCAGCCTCCCTTGTAGTCAGATGGGCAATGCGCTTGAGTTCTGGGCAAAGGAATGTGGGCAGAAGTGATGTCAGAGGATTCCAGGCCAGCTCTCAAAAGCCTCGACCCCCATTCCTCTACTCTCCCTGCCCAGCTGGATGTCGGCAGCTGGGACAACCTTGGAAACTCCCTGTCCAAGAAGGCTGAGCTTCTGTCAGCCTGGATCCCCAAATAGCAGCACAGAGCTGAGCCTCCACACCCTGGGCCATGAATGGAAGCCATAAACTTCTATCACGTTAAGCCCATAATGTAAGATCTGTAAGACGAGCTAGTGTGACCCGCACAAATCAGAGATCAATAGGGAAGTGTGTGTTCAGAGAAGGAAGTGCTCCCTGAGTTCAGAGGCATGCTCAGGGATGTGAGCCCACTCTGGACATCAAAGGATGGGTCAGAGGAGAGAAGGTGCTGAGAGCAGGGCAGGAGGACCACAATGAACAAAGGAGCAGGTTCAGGTCACAGACTGGCAAGAAGAGAATCAGGGAGACAAGGGTATAGACGTGAGGTTGGAAAACTAAGCTGATTCTGGACTTTCTCCTGGGGTGCTGGGGAGCCACGGAAAGGAATTGAGTGAGGGAGCTACATGATCAGATCTGAGCTTTGGAAGGACTGCTTCCCCATAAAATTGAAACTATCCAGTGGCATGCCAGAGCTGGCTCATACCAACTCACAAGATTGATAGTTAAATGTATTGGAAATCTGTGGGCCAATTGTTAAACATACCACTATTAAAAATTAAATTATATAAACTTATAATTAAATAATATATTAAAAACAGAGGTAAAAATACTCAAGATTTACCAAGTCCTGTTTTATTACCTTTTACTATTACGTGTGGTCTTGAGATTATTTTTGTTTTACATGCCTGTGTGGCAGAAATGCCATACAGTGATGCATAGCTCTTCCCAACTCTGCACTCGGCGACATCACATCACTTAAAATCAGCTGTGAAATTGGCAAGCACTACAAATGAGGGTTTTTATTCTATTACACATTTTCTACCACACCACTGCATATGACTCAGAAATTTCACTATTTGGTACCTGTCATGGCTCTGTGTTTAGTAACTGTGTGACCTTGGACATGTTCTTTAACCTCTCTGGACTCAGTTTCTTCCTCTATAAAATGCAAATGATCTCTACGTAGAGTAGATGTTGTGGTGCGCTACCCAGATCCCCTTCAAGACCAAGCACTTCTTCCACAGCAGCTGGGAGTATCCCTTCTAGGAGGTTCCCTCTGCTGAGGAAGCTCCTTGACTAAGGATGTCTGGGGTGATGGGAGAGGAGTTGGGGCCTGGGGGGGAGTGGGTTGTGCAGAGGGGAAGGTGGAGTCTGGGAGGAGGATGCCAAGACCACCAGGAATGCAAATTCAGGCCACAGAGGAGGTGAATTAATTTTGGATGTTGCAGTGGATGCTTTAGGGTTCTGTCTCAGACCCCCTTTCCTGAGCCAGGGCACCCAGCTGCTGTGAGCCTTAACTGCTAAGACTCACTGCTGTCCCTTCTCTGCAGCATCACAGAATAGCTCTTATCTGACTCCATCTCTCCCTGCGAGGCAGCCCAATACAAATGACTACCGGACACAGGTACCAAAGGCCAGTGACTTGACTCAAGGGGGACTAATTCTGTGTGGTGCGATTTATGCCCCAGGCTCTTCATGGGATCAGCCTGAAGTCCTATTCCACCTGGGAGCACCTTTTTACTCACCTCTCTCTCCCACCTGGCCCTGCTCCCCTCTTCCCTTCCAGAGTTCTTCAGAGAGAACTCCCTCAATCAGCCACAGACACCCAAATCCCTGTCCCAGGCTCTGCTTCTAGGAAACCTGACCTGAGACATAGGTCCCGGGTCTGTGTAATAGACTAGGAGGGAGGGCTCCTGAGGCTGTCGGACCCACAGGAGCTCAGGATAGAAGTCCATGCTGGGACAAGTGAGTAGGGGCAACCTGCATCTTCACACTTCATTCCTCCCCGATGTAGCAAGACAGGACATTTCTAAGTGTGGAAGTAGTTATGAAATCATGGAACTGGCATTTCTCTCCCTTTATGGGTAAAGAAGGCAAGGACCCAGGGACACCTCTGAAAGGATAGAGAAGAGAAATGCCCTGCTGTCTTTGCCAGGATGATGTCCCTCAGAAGTAGACCAATCTGCCAGCAAGAAAAAAAAGAAGCATTTTTTTAAAATCAATTATCTCACCAGTTTTACCAAACTTAGCAATTTGTCTTCTTGCTCTAAGGAACACTTTTAAGGAGTGTCTTCCTCTTGCAACTATATTTTACATATGATAATAGAAATGTGACCTTTAGTGAGCTGATCCTTAGGCAAATTGGCTGCTCAAAAGAGCCAGCCTTAACGGGTGGATCTGAGGGAAGTGACCCAGGGCTGTTCTGTTCCGTGCTCTCAGGAAGGCTGAAGGCCAATGCTGCCCCAAAGGATGGGCCCTGTTCCCAGCCTGGGTAAGCCCATCTCTGCAGGCAGATTATTGGGACCTCAACTCCAACTCCTGGAACTCAACTCCTGGGTTCTGGGGAGCATTCCTCCCCTGGAAAGGACCCTGATTGGGAATGTAGAGGTTATTAATTCAGGGACTCACAGACTCTGGCTGGAAGGGGCCTAGAGTGTCCTTAAGAACAACCCTTCAGAAAGTCAGGGAGTCCTTCACTGACACCTCTACCAGGTGGTTTTCTAGACTCTGCTTGCCTTCCTCCTTTGATGGAAGGTTCCCTCCTTCTGAGAAGACCCTTCAGAGCTCTGACTCAGAAGGGTCTTCTTCACATAAAGTTGAACCCAGCTTCTTGAAATTCTTCCTATAGCTTCTGCCCCTGGCTTCTGAGACCACAGCCCCAGCAAGACAACCCTACAGAGTCTTGGGAGCAAAGATATTGCAAACCCAAAAAGCTGAATCTTAAACCAGAAGCAGGGAAAGCTGAAAACTCACCCAACTGAACCACAGAATCCTCAGGGCACATGAAGGGGCAGCACTGGTTATATCTGGAATTTGGGATAAAAGGATGAAAAATATAAAGAAAGTTATTTTCTACCTAAAAGTCTATACCCAGCCAAACTATCAACCAGGTATGAGGTGAATAAAGACATTTTCAGATCTGCAAGTTATTTTAAAAAATTGTCTTCCACTTAGCCCTTTTCAGAAATTACTGGAGGATGTGTGTCACCATAATGAAGAAGGAAACCAAGAGAGATGAGGGCCTGGCACAGAGGAAACAGAAGGCTGAGAGAAATGAAGAGAATTCCCAGGCCCCAGATATGCACCAAGTCAGGGGAGGAGGAGCTGTCCAGGTTGGGGCGAGTCTAAGGGCTTCAGGGGATGCGTTACCAAGAAGTTGAAGCTAAGAGAATGTGTGATGCATCTAAACATCTTGATGGGGTAGCTAGACAATCTGCTGAGAGTCTGAAGTTAACTTAGAGTAAACGTACATTGAAAACCAAACAAAGAGAACAGAAACCCAAGACAAATCAACTCTGAGAAAAAAAGAAAGTTGTATAAGGAAGAAAATATAAGCATAATTTATTTCAAGCAGTGCTTACTCATCATAATGATCTAACCAAAGTTACGCTCTAACTGCAGTGGGAGATTGGGAGAAAATGGGGTGGGTGGAGTGTTGGGGACAAGAGGGGGTTAAATCCTCACCTTACATGACAATGATTTAAAGCTGATATTCAAGTAGCATGGCAAGTATGTGACTTAGAGATATGGAGGTAAATATTACAAGAGTAAGTCGGGGGGCACCAGGGTGGCTCAGTCGGTTAAACATCTGACTCTTGGTTTTGGCTCAGGTCATGATCTCAGGTTTGTGAGATCCAGCCTGGAGGTGGGTGACCCACCCAGTGAGGAGTCTGCTTCTGTCCCTCTCCCTCTGCCCCCTCCCCTGCTTGCGTGCTCTCTCTCTCAAATAAATAAATAAATAAATCTTTTTTAAACAAAAGAGTAAGTCAGGACATTTGAAAGAGACAACTTGGAAAGAGGATGCTATTTCTCCTAAAAAGTCTTGCAGAACTATTTGACTTTTTAAATCAATACATATAAAGCTTGGTTAAAATTTTTAATGTTAAAGAAAGAAAAAGAAAAGGAAGATGAATGGAACGTTTTTGATAGTTATTTGGCAACATCTAGTAAAGTTGAAATTGAAATGCCTTTCTACCCAGCAGCAATATTTCCATAGTATAACTTTAGGTACAGACCCCACGGAAATGCTTCCTTGCATATGAAGATGTTCATTGTAGTATTGTTTATAACAGGCAAAAAGCACGAGGATGAGAAAAAAGTAGGACAAAGTATTCTACTTTATCTGTTATATTTTGTTTCTTTTATTTAAAAAAAGGATCTGAAGAAAATACAGTAAAATGTTCCTTGTGGAGAGTTATTAGATTGCTCTTTATATTTTTCTGTATTTTAAAAATTTTTACAAACTAAAACAGGGGGAAAGGTTTTCATACAGATTAAATCAACAAATTGACCTGCCACACCCAGCGCTGGATAGTAGGAATGTGGAGCTGGATAAAACAATGATTGTGACCTCAAGGAACTCAAAATTTGGTGACTCTCAGCCATCTCATGAATTTCCCTGGTGCCACAGGAAGAACAATGACTCTGTAGTCAGGCAAGCCTGGGTTCAAAACCTAATATTGTCATTTACTAGCTGTATGATTTTTGATAAGACAATGAATTGCTCTGAGCTTTGGTTTCCACCCTATAATATGGAACAAATAATAAGAATTTGCAGAAAAACTATGTGTAATGCCAACAGTAATACCAAGTCTCTAATACATAGAAGGTTCTCAATAAACAATAGCTGTTATTATGAATAGATTTAGTCCATTGACTCCTCCTCCAACTCGAACACCTAGAAGATATCTCCGTAAATGTGGGAAGCTATGGATGCCGGGGTATACTGTTGCACGTTGGTGTCAGACAGATCTCCATTCAAATCTTGTTTCCATCACTTAGTAACTATGCGGTTTCAGGCATGTCGTTCAAATATCTACTTCTTGACGAGTTGTGAAGATTGAAGCGGAAAACTTGCCTTTCACAGTGCCTGGAACACAGTAAGCCCTCACTACAGGATGGGATTGGGACACCAAGGACTGCTTCCTGTTCCCCACCCCCACCATCACCTGTCACTGCCTTCCCTGCCCTTCAGCTTGGAGCCATCAGATGACTTGCAGCTCCTCAGTCGTGCTGTGGTGGACACTGCTCGTTGCCTACTGTATTTGTTTCCTCTTGCTGCTGTAACAAATGACAACAAACAGTGGCTTAAAACAACACAAAGGTTATTCTCCTACAATTGTGGAGGTCAGAAGTCTGAAATGAGTTTCTCTGGGCTAAAGTCAAGGCATTAGCAGTGCAGTTCCTTCTGAAGGCTATGAGGAGCCAATCTGTCTCCCTGAAGCTCTCTAAGTGGCTTCTTTGATGCCTGTATTCCTTGTATTGTATTCCTGCCTTCTCCCTTGTCCCTTCATCAAAGCATGTCACTCCAATCTCTGCTTCCTTCCTATGTTACTTCTCCTCTGAGTCTGACTCCTCCTATATCCCTCTTAAAGTACTGTTGTGATTACTTCAGGTCCACCTGGATAATGCAGGATAATCTCCCTAACTTCATCACATCTGCAAAGTCCCTTTTGCTATAAAAACCAACATTCACAGTTCTGGAGATGAGGATGTGGACATAATTGGAGGCCATTATTCAGCCTATCACAGTCTCTTGGCCTCAAAGATTCACATGCATCCCACACATAAGATATACTCATCCCGGGCGCCTGGGTGGCTCAGTTGGTTAAGCGACTGCCTTCGGCTCAGGTCATGATCCTGGAGTCCCAGGATTGAGTCCCTCATCGGGCTCCCTGCTTAGCGGGGAGCCTGCTTCTCCCTCTGACCCTCCCCCCTCTCATGTGCTCTCTGTCTCTCTCATTCTCTCTGTCTCAAATAAATAAATAAAATCTTAAAAAAAAAAAAAAGATATACTCATCCCATCCCAAGGTCCCTAAACCCATTAAATCCACTATCAAACCCAAAATTTCACCTAAGTCTCATCAGCTCTAAAGTTCTAAATCTCATCCTCTAAGTTAACTTTCCTGGTTCCTGGGGATTAGGACATGGATATATTCAGGAGGCCATTATTCTGCTACCATACCTATGAACCATCATTCTCTCCCATCTGATCTGATCTTCCAATCAAGTCCCAAATTTGCCTACCAATGGGAAATGAGCAAAAGTCACATCTGAACTTCTGAGTCATGCCTTTAAGGGAAAGTGGAATGCCTCCAGTACCTCCTCCCTTTCCAGTTGGCTGAAACAAAGACATGCTGGGAGAAGTTGGCACAGCCATCTCAGATCACAAAATGAAAGCCACAGGTTAAAGATGGCAGGGACAAAGGGTAGAAAGAACCTGGGTCTCTGTTCATGTGGACATAGAAATCAGCCTAGGACTACCTGCTTGGACTCTACCTTGAGAGAAAAATAAACATCTCTCTTGTTTAAGCTACTGCTATTTTGGATGTTTGTTACAACACTAAACCTGAGTCCTATATTGACTAAGCCTGAATATGTGCCATAGTTGTGGCCAACTGGACACGGGAGGTGGTCTTCTGGAGTGTTTTTGGAAAACGTTTTCCTCTTTCCAGAGGTGCATAAGAAGGGACCCTGTCTCCATCTGACTTTTGGACATTGCTGTGTAAAGCAATGAATCCTGGGGCTGCTGCAGCCGTCTTCTGACCTTGAAAAGCCAATTCTAGGAATGAAAGCCATCCTGCCAAGGCTGGCAAAGGGGAAAGGGGGGGCAGTCCAGGGGTACTGGATGCTGTCCCTGAGCCACTGTACAAACTAACCCAAGAATGCCTACTTCCAGACTCCCTGCTACATGAGATAATGACTGTCTGATGCTAAAACCACCTCTAGCCAGTTTTTCTGTTGCTTTCAGCCAAAGAAATTCTAGCTATTTGGAGAGCTTCCTCAGTAGCTCATGGGCTCAACCAAACCATCCCAGGCTCCATGCTGGAGGAAGCCTCAGGATTTTGCATTCTTCCTTCCTTGGTGCAAAGTGCTATGGCTCTTCCAGGATCTCCAGTCTTCATCATATCCCTGTCTGGCCAAGCCTGCCGAGGGCTGTGAAGGCTCCACCCCTCCCCAAATCAGGATTTATTAGGCATCCATCAGTCCATTAAGCTGTACGTGAGCTATTAAATTCCCTGAGTCTCTCTTCCCTTATCTGCAGAATAAGTTAATATATATAACCGCACCTCTTACAACATCTTTGTGTGAATTAAATTAGGTAATGGATTATTTATAAAGTTTGTCATATGTCAGTTTATCCTACTAGAATGTGAGTTCTTGAGCACAAATGAATGACAATATCTGTATAATCCCCAGAATCTATGACAGGGTCTAACACCAAGCAGATACTCAGTAAATATTTACAGATGAACTTTAGATATGACCAGTCAGGCCACAGCAGTTCTCTTGAGACACAATAATTGGTTCAGAGTTGACTGAAGCCAAGCTAACTGGGCCAACCAAAGTGAATCCCAAGACTTCTGCTTAGGCAGCTGGAAATTAGATTCACTTCCCACTCAACTCCTCAGCTGTAGAGGGTGTTAGTCCAGAACTGCTGCAGCTAACTTGCCACACAAGAGGAAAGACTGCCTGAGTGTGGAATCTCAGAGAGAAAACAAACAGGGTTTTGATAACATAATTTAAGGCCCTGAATCAAAGCATACCTGAAGACCACTCTAAGGTTTTTCCGGTTACATGAAGCAATATCTCCTCCTCCTTTTTTCTTAAGAAGTTTTGGGATTTGCAACTGCTATGATGAATAATAGAATACAACTTGGTAAATAGGTGAGCCCATATATGTGTATGAAATCACTCCTGCTGGATGGTTTAGTAAAACTACTGATGGTTAGTAATGGCATTGCTCTGCCTGGGTATGGTGCAATAAATGGTCACTTATGCTGTTGAAATTAAAAGGCATCTGGGAGGCTCAGTCAGCTAAGCATCTAACTCTTGATCTCAGCTCAAGTCTTGACCTCAGCTCAAGTCTTGATCTCAGCTCAAGTCTTGATCTCAGGGTCATGAGTTTAAATCCCACATTGGGCTCCATGTCCAGTGTGGAGCCTACTTTAAAAAAAAAAAAAAAGGCAATAAGTTGGTTTCCTTCTTCCAAAAATGTTCTAGAGATTCTACAAAATAAAGTAATTCACAAGTGACTATACCCAACCCAAGAATATTCAATGTTCATTCTACTCTTCTGAGTACTCCCCACCCCCCAGAAAGTCAATTGGGCACAGCTATGTCTTCAAATCTTTTCTTTAATGGCCAATTGCTTTCTTTTACCAACCAGAGGGTACCTTTTTTGGTTTAAGGTAGTCCCAAGACTGCCTGAACAAGGGTGGCCAGGAGAACAGAGTTGGCTGGAATAGACTAGCACAAAAGAGCAGAGAAATCATTAGTTTGAATGGCAAATACCTAAATTAGTTTGGTCTCCACCCTTGAGTACAGCAAGACTGGAGGTTCCACATACTCTCCCAGGTTGGGTCCTAAGGCTCCAAGAGGTTGATTGGTGAGCTCTGAAAATCAGCATCTTGTGAGGGAACAAGGGAAGCAAGGTGGGGCAGAGAGAAGATGGGCTATGGCTCAGTCCCTACAAAGACTCAGCCAAATTCATGGGGAGCTCTGGGGCTGAAATGGCTTTCAGAGTTGTCCGGAGTTGAAGCAAGGGGGTTAAGCCTTTAGACTCCTACCCTGACCAGTCATTAGATGCAGGCTGTCCCCAAGAAGGGGGTCTGGCATTGGTAGAGGTAACTCTCTTTAACTGCGAGTGGTTACCGGAGAGGAACTCAGCAGAGAACCTTTAGCAGCCAGCTCTCCAGGCAGCTGGGGGGGTGACTTGGGGATCTCCCTGACACATTACAGTGTCTACTACACTCCTGACTCTGCCAGAAACCTTGTCAGGAAGTGGGAGTGTCCCTAGTCCTCTCCATACTTGGCTCCATTTTCTCAGAGATCCCTAGCTTTTACTTTGGGAGCACCATAAAGCCGTCTGGATCATCCCCCAATCCCTGAAACACCAGTGCCCAAAGAAATGTGGGCAAATGGTCAAGCCTCAAGACCCCTCAGTCAGCCCCTCACAGGTGTCCTTGGTGCTTAGGCTGGTGGGATTTCCCCTTCTTCTGTTACCCAGTGGACCCCTCATTCTTTCCTCCTCTATCCTCAGAACTCACTCTGGAACTCACCCTCGGCCATGCCTTCTCTGAATGATACACCTGTGGATCCTCTCTTGGCACATGCCCCGGTAGGATTCTGCCCATGAAGTGATGGGTGGGAATCTCCTTCCAATGGAACTTTTGGGGCTTATCTTCACATGAACACCAAGAAGAGCTGTTGGCATATGATGGTGGCTTCTCAGAAGTGCACACCTCCATCTGGCTGCTCTGTGGAATTCATGGCTCCCCTCTCTGGTTGGAGGATAATGGGGCCCTGAGAGCCTCCTGCTATGCCCAGGGAGTGGCGGGGAGTGAGGAGCATGTCCTGTGGCTGGCAGATTCCTGGGAGGTACTGTCAGTTGTGTTTCACTCTCAGACTTCCTCCGGCCTGTGTGGGAGGCTTGGCCATGCCAGTCAACATGTGTGGCACGGCGGACTGGGTTGCAAAATATATCCGGCATGGCAGTTGGTGAAAGAGTTATGCAATCGCCACCAACTTACGGAAACCACCGTGAGATGCTTTCTGGGAGGAGAGATGCCTGGTTTTGCCACCCTGGCCACAGGCTGGGGTTCCACGCTGGGGGTCTGGAGTGGCCCAGCCTGTGGGGTGTCAAGAACTGTGACAGATCTTCCCTGAAGCCACCTGGGAGCATGTGAGCCACAAGACCCAGCATCACTGGCATCTTCTCCTCTGAAGGGCTCCAGTCCACTCTCTGCTTCACACTCTACAAACTGCAGAGAACAGTCTAATTTGGCTATCAGCTGCCCCTCAGACCCCCAGATCTTCCGCAGGAGGTCCCACCTTACAAAGGGACCGGGCCAACCTTGGGAGGGAGTCTGGAGGGGATGTTTTTGGAGGGAATGGGGAGGAGAATGGAGACCCCATCCTGTAAGGAGTTGAAGTGGCTCACTGTGGACAAGGGGATCTAGCCAGTGACTCTAAGGCTCTGCAGGGCTGTCCCAAGGGGGGAAGCAGGTGGCATTCAGGGGCATCGATGACAAAGCTAGGGCCCATGAGGAAGTCAGAGGGAGACAGAGCTAAATTCCCTATCAAAAAGGACTTCCTCCTGTTCAGAGCTCTCCATGGATGGGATGGAATGACCAAAGGGAGTGGACTCATCATCATGGAAGGAACTAGAGAACCAACTGCCAGATGTCACAAAAGTAGGCTAAGCAGCATCTCTATCCCGTCTTGGAGGTGCCACTCCCCTGCACAGGGCCATCATCGGCCATTCCTGAGAAGTAGAGTAATGGAAGGAATTTTGCAAATCAAGCAGGGAACCGGGTGAGGAGTAGACCCCACAAAACCCCTCCTGCTCCCCTGGGCCCCCACATCTCCCTCCATGGAGAAATGACTGAGAATGGGCTTTGAAGTCGAACCCACCTGAATATGAATCTCAGATCCATTATTTACCCTCTGTGTAACCCCAGGGAAGTCATTTACCTTCTCCAAGCCTGCAGTTGCTCCTGGAGCCTGCAGTTACCCCTCGGATGATTATGTGGGATGAAGGACAGGAGGGCCCTTGGCACGCACACAGTTAGTGTTCAAAAAAAGGAAAGTTGGTTTTATTTCAATCTTACCACCTGGCTGCCTTAAATCCTCAAACTGAAACCATGTTCTTAAGGATCACCACCTCCAAGGATGGCAAAAATTGACATCAGGTTGGAATGTATCCTTCTAGACATTTTCATATGTCCTATGTACATATGTATGTATACTCAGTGAGGAGGGGTTATGTGATAGAAGTTGTATGCTTTGCATATTATTCTGCACCTTGCTTTTTTCACTCAACAATATATCTTGGAGGCATCTTCATGCTACTGAATATAGATCTACCCGGTTCTCCTTAACTGCCTTATTTAGGGAATGATTATAACATGGTTTATTTAGCTCTTCCTCTGTGAATGGACACTGAGTTTACTTCTATTTTTTCACCCTTACAAACAGTAAACATCTTCACTGATGTCTTCTAGGTTATATAAACAAAGGTTCCATTTCCAAAGAAGTGGAACCCTGATGTCGGAGAGTATGTGCATTTGTAATTTTAATATATATGGACGGGTGAAAATTCATTAATAAATGAACACAATTTTCAATTCAGTTACTTTAACCCCAGAGACAAATTTCAGGCATTGTGATTTTTCTTACATATTTAAATTGCAGTTAAAAGTTGTATACAAAAGGAATACATGCTTCTTGTAAAATAGATACCCAGGTGTGGGTTTTTTTGTTTCATTTTGTTTTTTTGTTTGTTTGTTTGTTTTTTAAGTGCAAGTCCCTTTCCTCCCTATCCCATCCCTTCTCCCAATTGTGAATAGCTGGTATATATACTTCAGATCATTTGTTTTGCATTTACAAACACACAAGCAGCACAAACAGCACAAAAAAACAGACTTTTTTTTATATGAATGAGATATAGATAGACAGATGGATATACAACTTGATTTTCCACTTTACTGACATATCTTGGACATCTTTCCATGTCAGCATATGCATATCTGGATCTTTACTTTTAATGGTTGCATAGAATTTTATTGTAAGAGGCATCATAATAAACTTACCTCGTCCCCAATTGATGGACATTTTGGTTGTTTTCAGTCATTTGCTATCATAAATGAAGCTGTAGTGAATACCCTGGTACACACATCTTTGTGTGCTCTGAAAATACATTGAACTAAAATAAGCAAAATTAATCTTAGAAGTGTTTGAAGACAGGTGTTAGAAGACAGGAAATTGGTTACCCTTGGCAAAGGCCAGTGGCTAGAAAGGGACACAAGAGTTTCCAGGGTGCTGGCAATGTTCAGTTCCTTGATCTGGGTGCTAGTTGCACGCGTGGAACTGTTCAGTTTGTGAAAATTCAGCAAGATGTACATTAATGGGGCACCTGGGTGGCACAGTCAGTTAAGCAACCCACTCGGTTTCAGCTTAGGTCATGATCTCAGGGTCGTGAGATCCAGCCTCGCATTGGGCTCTGTGATCAGCTCAGAGTCTGCTTAAGACTCTTTTTGCCCCTCCCCAATATGCACACTCGTTTTCTCTCTCTCTAAAATTAAAAAAAATGTACACTTACAAGTCATCCGTTTTTCGGTATGTTATACTACAACTTAAAATTTTACTTTAAAAATAAGTGAAAAAAGGATATATTTATGTTTTGCTTAGAAAAGCAAGATAGGACTGAAGCTCTGTCACAAGTTAAATCCTAATTTGTGCATAACTTGCAAACTGAACACAGTGAAATAATTTGCTTACAGATGTTGGACAAGTAATTAGGAGATGCATAGGCTGAGATGGGGCTGAATTTTTCCAGGGATTTAAGAAGCCCAGGGGGTTAAGAAAAGCTTTCCCGAGAAAGTTATGTTTAAACTGAACCCTGAAGGATAATGAGATGTTACTACTGTCTGTTTTTTCTCTTGGGTTTTCAGTCACCTGTATTCTCATATGTCTGGCAATTTTTAATTGAGTGCCAGACATTGCATGTGAAAAATCATAGATAATATAAGGTTCTGGGTGACATTATTCTTCTTCAGAAAGAATTTGCATTTGCTTCTGGAGAACAGCTAGGAACACTTCCAATCCCAGATCATCTTAATCCAACCATGGAGATGATTCAAAACTAAGCATCAGTCCCTGTGAAGGATGGTCTATTTCTGGTTCACTCATTTTTTTTTTAATATTTTACTTATTTATTTGAGAGAGAGAGAGCAAACAAGAACACAAGAGCAGGGGGAGGGAGAAGCAGACTCCCCGCTGAGCAGGGAACCTGATGCGGGGTTCAATCCCAGGACCCTGGGATCATGACCTGAGCCAAAGGCAGCCACTTAACCAACTGAGCCACCTAGGTGCCCCTGGGTCACTCTTATTTTTAACAGCATTTCAGTTGAGATATAATTCACGTATCACACAGTTTGCCCATTCAAAGTGTAAAAGTCAATGTTTTTTAGAGTATTCACGCATACATGCAATCATCAGTACAGTTTTAGAACATTCTCACAGCCCCTAAAGAAATCCCAAAGGATTTAGCTATCACCTCTCTTATTACTCCTACTCCCCCCAGCCCTAAGCAACTACTAATCTACTGTCTCCATAGATTTACCTATTTGGATATTTGATATGAATGGAACTATATTATGTATGATCTCCTTTCTTTCACTTAGCACAAATGTTTTCGAGGTTCATTTGTGTTGTAACATGTATCAGTACTTCATTCTTTTTTATGGCTGAATGCTATTCCATTGTATGGATAGACCACGTTTTATTTATTCATTCATCAGTTAATGAATACCTGGATTGTTTCTACCTTTTGGCTATTATAAGTAGTGCTTCTATAAACATTTGTATTCAAGTTTTTTGTGTGAATATGTACTTTCATTTCTCTTGGGTAGATACCTAAGAGTAGAATTTCTGAGTCGTATGGTATTTAACCATTTGAAGAACTGTTAGACTGTTTTCCATTTTATATCCACATCAGCAGTGTATGAGAGTTTCCACTCTCCACATGCTATTGTCTGATTTTTTTTTTATTATAGCCATCCTAATGGGGGTGAGGTGGTATCTCGTCATTTTAATTTGCATTTCCCTGGTGACCAATAATGTTGAACATCTTATTGGACATTGGTATAGCTTCTTGGGAAAAATGCCTACTCAAATCCTTTGATCATTTTTTTAATGGGTTGTCTTTTTACTAACAAGTTATAAGATTTCTTTATATATTCTAGATACAAATTCCTAATCAGATACATGATTTGTAAATATTTTCTCCCATCCTATGGGTTGTCTTTTCACTTTCTTGATAGTGTACTTCAAAACATAAAATTTTTAAATTTTGATGAGTTCAATATAAATGGTTTTTGTTTTCACCATCGCTCATGTTTTTGGTGTCACATCTTAGAATCTATTGCCAAATGTGGAGCCATGAAGATTTATCCATATGTTTCTTCTAATAGTTTTCTTGTTTTAAGTCTTATATTTAGGTTGTTGATTGATTTTGAGTTGGTTTTTGCATATGGTGTGATATAAGGGTCCAAATTCATTCTTTTACATGTGGCTATCCAGTTGTTTAGTACCATTTGTTGAAAAAACTATTCTTTTTCCACTTTGGCAACCTTGTCTGAAAACAATTAAGCATAGACACATGGGTTCAATTCTAGACTCTCAATTCTTTTTTTTAAATTTTTTTATTGTTATGTTAATCCCCATACATTACATCATTAGTTTTAGATGTAGTGTTCCATGATTCATTGTTTGTGCATAACACCCAGTGCTCCATGCAGAATGTGCCCTCCTCCATACCCATCACCAGGAGAACCCATAGACTCTCAATTCTACTCCACTGCTCTATATGCACCTATCCTTATGCCACTACTACACTGTCTTGATTACTATTGCTTTGTAGTAAGTTTTGAAATCAGAAAATGAGTCCTCCTACTTTGTTCTTACTTTTCAGGATTATTTTGGCTATTCTTGATCCCTTGCAATTCCATATGAATTTTAGAATCGGTTTTTCAATTTTTACCAAGAAGTCTTCTGAGATTCTGATGGGGATTGCATTGAATCTGTAGATCAGTTTAGAGTATTGTCATCTAAATAATATTAAGTCTTCCAATCCATGAGCATGAAATGTCTCTCCATTTACTTGGAATTTACTTATTGTCTTTCAAAATGTTTTGTAGTTTTCAAGGCATAATTTCTTACTTCTTTTGTTAAATTTATGACTGAGTATTTTATTCTGTTTGGTGGTATTGTCAATTGAATTGTTTTCTTCATTACATTTTCATATTGTTCTTTGCAAGTGTATAGAAATACAATTGATTTTTATATATTAATCTCACATCCTGCAACCATGCTGAATTTGTTTATTATCTCTAATAGTCTTTTAGTGCTTTCCTTAGGGTTTTCTATATAAAATGTCATATCTGTGAATAGAAATAATTTTCCTTCTTCCTTTCCAATATAAGTGCATTTTATTTCTTTTAATTATCTAATTGCTCTGGCTAGAACCTCTAGAACAATCTTGAATAGAAGTGGCAATAGTGGACATTCTTGTCTTGTTCTTATCCCCAGAGGGAAAGTATCCAGTCTTTCACTATCACGTATTATGTTAGTGATGGGGTTTTTGTAGATGCCCTTTATCAGGTTCACAAAGTACTTTTCTATTCCAAGGTTGTTTAGTGTTTTTATCATAAAATGGTGTTGCATTTTGTCAAGTGATTTTTCTGCATCTATTGAGAGGATTGTGTGTATTTTATCCCTCATTCTATTGATAAGTTTTATTACACTGATTGATTATCAGATGTTAAACCAAATTTGCATTCTTGGATAAATCCCACATGATCTGGTACATAATTCTTTTATACATGTTGCTGGATTCTGTTTGTTAGCATTTTGCTTAGGATGCTTGCACTGATATTCATAAGAGATATTGGTCTGTAGTTTTGTTTTCATGTATTGTTTTTCATTTTGATATTATGCTGGCCTCATAGAGTGAGTTGGAGAGTATTCCCTCCTCTTCTACTTTTTGGAAGACTTTGTAAGGAAGGGGCACTAATTTTCTAAATGTTTGGTAGAATTCACCAGTGAAACCATCGGGCCCTGGCTGCTTTTTTTTGTGGGTAGTTGTTTTAATTACTAATTCAATCTCTTCGCTTATTAGAGATCTATTCAGATGGTCTATTCCTTCTTGAGTCAGTTTTGGTGCTTTGTGTCTTTCTAGAAATTTGTTCATCTAAGTTGTCTTATTAGCATGAAATTGCTCATCATATGCCTTTATAATCCTTTTTATTTTTGTAAGGTCAGTAGTAATGTCACTTTCATTTCTGATTCTAGTCATTTGAGTCTTCTCTCATTTTTTCTCTTGGTCAATCTAGTTAAAAGTTTGCTAGTTTTCTTGATCTTTTCAAAAAACCAGGTTTTGGTTTTGCTGATAGTCTATTGTTTTTCTATTCTTCATTTTCTTAATTTCTACTTTAATCTTCATTATATCATTCCTTTTTCTTTTTTTAGAAGATTTTATTTATTTATTTGAGAGAGAGAGAGAGTGCACAAGCAGGGGGGAGAGGTGGAGGGAGAAGCAGACTCCCTGCCAAGCAGGGAGCCCAATGTGGGACTCGATCCCAGGACACTGGGATCATGACCTGAGCCTAAGGCAGACACCTCCTCATTCCTTTTTCTTGATTTAGGTTTCATTACCTTTATTTTCCCAGTGTCTTAAGATGGCAGGTTAGATTATTGATTTGAGATCTTTCTTCTTTTTTGATATAGGTATTTTTGAGATAACATATATTTCCCTCTAAGACTACTTTGGCTGTCTTGATATGCTGTGTCTTTGTTTTTCTTCATCTAAAAATATTTTCTAATTTCTCTTTGATTTCTTCTTTGTCCCATTGGTGATAGAGGAGAGTAGTGCTTAAATTCCACATATTTGTGAGTTTCTTAAATTATTTTCTGCTATTGATTTCTAACTTCATTCCACTGTGGCTTACTTCATGTTATTTCTATCCTTTAAAATTTACTGAAGTTTGTTTTATGACCTAGCATATGGGCTCTACTGAAGGATGTTCATGTGCACTTGAGAAGAATGTGTATTCTGCTGTTTGGGGGAGTATTCTATAGATGTGTTTTAGGTTTAGTTGGTGTATAGTGTTGTTGTCTTCTGGGCTTTTTGTTTATCTTCTGCCTAGTTGTTTTATCCACTATTGATAGTGGGATATTGAAATCTCTAATAACCATTATTGTTGAATTGCTTACAACTCCCTTCATTTATGTCAGTGTCTCTTCCTGATGGATTGACCCTTTTACTGTTATAAAATGTCCCTCTCTATCTTTAGGAACTTCTTTTGTTCTAAGTCTATTTTGTCTGATATTTGACAGTGCAGAGCCAGTGCAGATTTCTTGTGGTTGCTGTCTGCATGATACATCTTTTTCCATCCTTGTGCTTTCAATCTATCTGTATCTCCAAATCTAAAGCGTGTCTCCTGTAGACAGCATAGAGTTGGAGCTTGGGTTTTTTTTTTTTTAATTCAATCTGATAATCTCTGCCTTTTACTGGATTGTTTAATTCATTCACACTTAATGTTATTACTAATATAGCCAGATTCACATCTACCATTTTACTTTTTATTTTCTGTGTCTCATATCTTTTTGTTCCTGTATTCTTCCTGCTTTTGTTTGCATTAACAATATTTCCTAAGGTAACATTTAAATTTCTTTAGTGACATTTTTACTATATGTTTTTGAGATATTTCCTTAGTGGTTGCTCTAGGACTTACCATCAGCTTTTGATTTATACTAACTTAATTCCAGTGAGATATAGAAATGTTAATTTCTATAAAATACTATTCCCTTTTCCTTCTTTTTTGGTATTATGTTACATATTATATCTATAAAGTTTCTAAACTCAACATTACCTTGTTATAATTATTACTTTATACAATGTCATGTCTCTTAAAGAAACTGAGAAGAGGGGCGCCTGGCTGGCTCAGTTGTTAAGCGTCTGCCTTTGGCTCGGTTCATGATCTCGGGGTCCTGGGATCGAGCCCCGCATCAGGTTCCCTGCTCTGTAGGAGGTCTGCCTCTCCCTCTCCCAATTCCCCTGCTTGTGTTCCCTCTCTTGCTGTGTCTTTCTCTGTCAAATAAATAAACAAAAATTTAAAAAAAAAAAAAAAGAAACTGAGAAGAAAGATCAAATATATATTTATAGGTTTAGTTGCATTACTCTTCTTATTTATCATTTCTAGCTCCCTTTTTTTGTTCCTGTGGATTAAGTTACCATCTGGAGGCATTGCCTTACCCCAAATATAGCTTTGTTCCACCCATCTTCTTTGTGCTATATATTATATTTTAAGATGATATAGGCCCAACAATACATTATTATATACATATTGTTTTATACAATAGCTTTTTAAATAAGAGAAGAAAAAGAAGAAATCTCATTTATACTGTTTCTTATAATTACATAATTATTTTTGTCAGTGATCTTTGTTTTTTGTGTGGATTCAAAATATTATCCAGGGTAACTTGCTTTCAGTCTCAAGAAGCTCCTTTAGTATTTCTTTCTTTTTTTTTTTTTTTTAATTTATTTATTTGACACAGAGAGAGACAGAGATAGAGCACAAGCAGGGGGAGCGGCAGAGGGAGAGGAAGAAGAAGGCTCTCTGCTGAGCAGGGAGCCCAAAGCGGGGCTCGATCCCGGGACCCTGGGATCATGACCTGAGCTGAAGGCAGACACTCAACCAACTGAGCTACCCAGGCATCCCTCCTTTAGTATTTCTTGTAAAGCAGGTCTACTGGCAAAAAAAAATTCTGATTTTGTTTATCTGATAACGTCTTTACCTCATTTTTACTTTCAAAAGATAGCTTTGCTGGATATAGGATTCTTGGTTAACAATTTTTTCTCTGTCAGTTTGAATATGTTATCCCACTGCCTTCTGGCCTCCTTTGATGAGAAACCAGACGTTATTCTTATTGGGATTCCTTTGTAAGTGATGTCATTTTTCTCTTGCTGCTTTCAAGGCTTTCTCCTTGTCTTCAACTTTTTTTTCAGGCTTATTTATCTTTTTTAGTAATCTCTACACCCAAGGTGGCGCTTGAACTCATGACCCTGAGATCAAGAGCCACACACTCTTCTGACTGAGCCAGCCAGGCACCCCATCCTTGTCTTTGACTTTCAACATTTTTGCTGTATAATATGTCTGTTGTAGATCTCTGCATTTTCCTACTTGGAGTTTGTTGAGCTTCCTGGACATATAGATTAATATATTTTCAATAAATACGGGAAGTTTTCAACCCTTACTTCTTCAAATATTTTTTTCTGCTCCTTTCTCTCTCCCCTCCCCATCTGGTACTCCCATTATATGCATGTTGGTGTGCTTACATGGTTTTTCTGAGCTCTGTTTATTTTTCTTCATTCTTTTTTCTCCCTGTTCATTAGATCACATTATCTCTTTCAATCTATCCTCATGTTCACTGATTCTTTCTTCTGCCAGTTCAAATCTATTATTGAGTTCTTGTGAATTTTTTCATCTTATTTGTACTTTTCTCCAGAATTTTACTCTTTTACTCCAGAATTTTCATTTATTTTTTAAAAATTATTTCTCTTTATTGATATCCTCTACTTAATGCAACATGCAACATTATCATCATAATTTCCTTTACTTCTTTAATCATGGTTTTCTTTAGTTTCACGAACATACTTATAATGGACCCTTTGAAATCTTTGTTAAATCCAATATCTGATGACTTTCACAGGTAGTTTCTGTTGCTTTCCTTTTTCCTAGTGTATGGGTCATATTTTCTTGTTTCTTTGCATGAGTCATAATTTTTTGTTGGAAACTTGACATTTTAGATGATATATTACAGCAATTCTGGGTACTGGTCTCTGTGTACTGGTCTCCCTACTGTCCCAGACTTGATATTGTTATTCATCTGTTTTTTGGAGTTTGTTTTGTTTTGTTTTTTGGGGGTGAGGTTGTTTTGTTTTTGTTTTTGTGTTTGTGTTTTTAGTGTTGGGCTGAATTATATTAGTGAAGTCATCTCTTACCGCCATCCTGCAGCGTGAGGCCTCTGATGTTGCTCCTCAGGGGTTGCAGCCTTGAGGATACCCACAGTCACCCTGGGATAAAAATCATGTGGGCAGATTTCATTTTGATTGTTTCTTTCCCTCACCACATCCAGCTGTCAAGCTTCACTAATTGGGGTTGATTGTTTTATTGTTTCCATCAATGCCTTGGGGCATAATTGCTCCACAAATTGATCCAATCAAATGCAACCTTCTTTGAAGGAAATAATGTGTAGTAAAGAATTTAACTACTTGCCCCAAAATACATCTGGCCTTTAGCTCCAACCTCTCGGAGAATCAATTATTGCCTTGACAAGGAAATGGAGCCAAATTCCAGACAGACTTCTCTGGGTGTCCCTTCTCTCCCATATTTTAACTCTGCAATCCCTCATTGCCATGGTAACTCTTCAGAGAGATGGTTTTTAGATACTTAGTTCATATTTTCTAGCTATTCTCAGAGGAAGGGTTGGTCTGGAACAATATAATCTACCAGTGATAGAAACTTAAACTGCAGTGGTTAACAATGAAGATGGAGAGGAAAATGTGAGGGGAAGAATCATTTAGGAGGTAGGATCAATAGGACCTATTGATTGGTTGATTGGATTTGAGAAGAGGGAAGAGATCAGGACAATATGGGTGTTTCTGGATCTAGTAATTTCATGGTTGGTGGGGCCCTTCACAGAGACAGGACAGGGATCCAGGAAGAGGAACCATATGATGAAAAGGGGAGATAATGAATTCAATATTGGTATTCTGAATTTAAAATGCTTGTGTGACATTCTAATGTCCAGGAGGCAATGCAATATTGAGGTCTGAAGTGCAAGACAGAAGCCTAGTGGGGACAGAGAGATTTGAAAGTTATCAACAAAGAGGTGAGAACTGAAACCATGGGAGTGGAGAAGAGGGTCAAAAGAGAAGAGGAATCAGGGAAGATCCTTGGAAGACTTTTCAGTGATGGAAGGAACAGTCGGCTCAGAGAATGAACAGCCAAAAAATCAGAAGGAATTTAGAAGAGTACAGGGGATAGAAAAGAATCAAAGGAGGAGGGAAGGATCCACACATCAGATGGTCCAAGCAAATGAGAGAGGTATTTTCTTTTTTTTTTTTTTTTTTTTTTTTTTTTAAGGTTTTATTTATTTATTTGACAGAGAGAGAGAGATAGCGAGAGCAGGAACACAAGCAGGGGGAGTGGGAGAGGGAGAAGCAGGCTTCCCGCCGAGCAGGGAGCCCGATGTGGGACTCGATCCCAGGACCCTGGGATCATGACCTGAGCTGAAGGCAGACGCTTAACGACTGAGCCACCCAGGCGCCCGAGAGAGGTATTTTCCAAAGAAGTCTCAGTGATAGTGGAGGCAGAAGCCAGATTTCTAAGGCTCAGGGAGTAAGCAGGTAGTAAAGAAGTGGAAGACAGAAGTGTAGACAACTCTTTTCAGAAGTTCCTAAGAGGTGTTTGTTGAAGATCTCTATTCTGCTGGGTCTACCTAATGTAGAAAGTGTGTGTGCAGCATTCCTGCAGTCTACACTGGCTGTTTTGGCTCTCCCACCTCCCATTGCCCTATTAGGCCCTTGAGAGAATTTCCATGATGATGGCCTCATTGTTGAATCCAACATTTGTTTTTTTCCCTCAATGTACCTATTCATTCAGCATCATCTAACACTGTTAATCATTCATCTCTACCTCTGGTCCAAGATAACATTTGTGGTGGTTTTAAAATATGAGTGCACATCCTTTGACACTCTCCCCCTTAACCCTTTCCCCAGGAGTATGGGAAGGCTTTTGGCCAGTTCTATTAATAGATACTATGGAATCTTAAATGCTAGGTCATAAAAGGTCATACAGCTTTCTGCCTTGTTGCTGGAACCCTTGGTCCCAGAGCCCTGAGCCACCATGTAAGAAGTCCAACCATCCTGAGAAGTCCAACTATCTCTCTGCCACACTGGAGAGGCCATGTATAGATGATCTAGTAGACAATCATACCTGAGCCCATATTTCAGTCTTTTCAGCCCAGGTGCAAGACGCATGAATGAAAAAACCCTCTGGGAAATGGATCCTCCAGCCCCAACTGTTCCAGCCCTGCAGCTGTCAGAGTTACCCCCCAGCCATTCAAGTCATCCCAATTGAGGACCTAGATATCCAGAAGCAGAAAAGGCCCACTGTGCCTATCCAAATGCAAATGCATGGCCCACAACATCCATGTGCATAGTAGAATAGTTGTTTCACATTACTATATTTTGGGATGGTTTGTTACACAGCAATAAATAACTGGAACACCATTTTTTTCTCCTTTCTGTTCTTCTATTCATTCTTTTTCTCCTAATCCTACACACCTACACAGATTATGTTCCCATCAGCCAGAGTGGGAAGTTCTCCCAACTCAGTAATGGAGCCTAATTAGCCCTAGACTAAAGGCTGTTCTGAACCTAACAAAGCTTAAAAACGTGCCTCAAAAGAACTAAATTCTATCCCAAACAAAGCTCCAAAATATTTAAAGAAATACAAAATAAACAAAATCAAATACTCAAGAACATAATATTTACAATGCCTGTCATCCAGTCAAAAATTACCAGGCACACAAAGAAGCAAAAAAAAAAAATAATAATAATAATAAGGAGAAAAAGTAATCAATAAAAACAGACCCAGAAATAACACAGATGACAGAATGATTTGACAATGGCATTAATAGGATATTGAGGGGTGCCTGGGTGGCTCAGTTGGTTAAGCATCTGCCTTTGGCTCAGGTCATGATCCCAGGCTCCTGGGATCAAGCCCCGCATCCGGGAGGCTGCTGCTTCTTCTTCCTCTGCCCCCCTCCCCCACTCGTGCTCTCTTTCTCTCTCAAATAAATAAATAAGTAATCTTTTTAAAAAACAAAATATTTATAATAGTTGACTACTATAAATATACTCAATATATTCAAGAAGGGAGAGGAAAACATGAACATGATGTAGATAGAAATTAATATAAAAAAGACCAAAGTCGGGAGGCCTGGGTGGTGCAGTCAGCTAACATCTAACTCTTGATTGCAGCTCCAGTCATGATCTCTCGGTCGTGAGATTGAGCCCTGCATTGGGCTCTACACTCAGCTCAGAGTCTGCTTGAAGATTCTCTCTCTCCATCTGCCCCTCCCCCTGCCTGTGTTCGCTCTCTCTCTCTCCCATACAAATAAATAAATAAATAAAATCCTTTTTAAAGAAACCAAAATCAAACTTCTATGAATGAACAATATCCTGGATAGGATTAACAGCACATTAGACACTGCAGAAGAAAAAGAAGGCAGGAAAAGAAGATAAGTGAATGAAAAGCAGATGAGACAGATAGAAATCAACTAAACTATGTATGGTGATTAACATAACATAATAAAATAAAATTTTTTAAAAAAAATCTTAGATTTAAATTCAGCCATGTCAATAATCATATTAAATGTAAACATTTTACATTCTAATTAGAAGGCAAAGATTATCAGATTGGGTAAAAAGGCAAGACCTAGGTCCTCTATAAGTAGCCCACTTTAAATATAAAAGCCATGAATAGATGCAAAGTAAAAGAATGGAAATATATATATACACAACACTCACACACACTTTTTTGAAAAGCTGGGTGGTTATACTAATATCATACAAAGTAGATTTCAGAACAAAGACTATTATCAGAAATTCAAAAGAAGATTTCATAATGACAAAGGGGTTAATTGATCAAAAAAACATAAAGATCCTAAATGTTAATGCACCTAATAACACAGCTTCAAAATACATGAAGCAAAAATCGATGAGCTAAAAGGAGAAAATGACAAATCCACAGTTATGGTTGCAGATTTCAACATACTTCTCTCAATAACTGATAGAACAAGGTGGACAGAAAATCAGTATGGATATGGAACAGGGGTCAGCAAACAGATCAGCCTCACTTTTGTAAATAAAGTTTTCTTGGAATACAGCCATGCACGTTTATTTACAGACAGTTGATAACTGCTTTCATGCTACGATGGCAAAGTCGAGTAGTTGCAACAGAGATGGTATGGCCTGCAAGACCAAAAACATTACATCTCCTGATATAAAAGACTTGAATGACATTACCAAATTGACCTAATTAACATTTTTAGAACATTCCACACAAGGACATCTGAATACACATTTTTTTCCAAGTACACATGGAACATTTACTGAAACAGATTTATTCTGCATGATAATACAAGTCTTAATACATTTACAAGGATTCAAATATTTTCTCTGCCCACAATAGAATTAAATTAGAAGTCAATAACTAACTAAACAATACACTTCCAAATAACCCAGGAGTCAAAGAAGAAACTACAAAGGAAATTAGAAAATATTTGAATAACAGAAATGAAAATATGACGTATCAGAATTTGAGGCATGCAGATCAAATAAGACTTTCCTAGGCTGCTCGTGTATTTTAGCTCAGGGACACCATGATCACTTAGCCACCACTAAAGATTTCTATGGGCCAAGCATCCTGCTTATTGCTCTGGCCCAGCTGCCCACCTTATCTCTGGTGTTTAGGTGCCACCATCCCTACTCTCCTGCTTCCTTGAATCATTCAACTTCCCCAAAACTTAGTGGCTTAAACACCAACCTTTCACTTTGCTCACAATTCTGTGATCAGCTGAGTAGTTCTTGTGGTCTGAGTGGGCTCGCTGAGCCTTTCATGTGCCTGTAGTCAGCTGGTGGCTGGATGACCTAGGACATCCTCACTCACATATCTGGCAATTGGCTGGCTGTTGGCCAGAGAGACAGGGACAAATGGGCCACATGTCTCTCATCATTCAGCAGGCTAGCCCAGAATTTTTAACCAGAGGCCAGGTTCCAAAGCAGGAGGAAAGGGCAGACAAGCTCCAAAGTGCATTTTTCAAGCTCCGGCTTGGGCCACCCTTATTACTGTTCCATTGTCCAAAGCAGATTAAACACTGGAACCCAGATACAAGATGTAGAGAACCAGACTTCCACCTGGGAAGAGCTGCAGAGTGCTGTGGATATAGTGGGAAGAATTTGTGGCCATTTCTACAATCCATGCAGGGAGCTCATTTCAAAGGGGATGTCTCCCACTGTCATCACCATCCTGCAGAGAATAACCATGACACGGCCTTTCAAAATTCTGATGCTCCCCTCACCAATGTATTACTCAAAGCCCTGGTCAAGAAAATGTCCTGTGGACACCCCTCCCCAGGGATCATTGTTAGGGGCCAGATGAGTATTTGCTGAAATCTCAATCATTGCCACACAGCTCTAGCTTCAAAGGAGTCTGGAAAAGGTTCTTTTCTCGCTTCCCAACCTCTGCAGTATAGGAAAGGATGCCAGAAGGTGGATGCTCAACACAGATGTTGAGCATCAGTCCCTCATACCCACTCATGCCAAGGTGCCTCATGAGGAGGGACAGCTCCTACCCCTTGGCCTCGAATTCCAGCTCCTTTAAGCCATATCACCAGAGGCCTCCCACCTTCTGGCTCAGGCCAGCCACAGCTATAGCCCAAACCAACCCCAACAGGGGCAAGGCAGCCCCCATGCCTTGGCCAGACCCCTCCACCCCCCCCCCACCCCAGCACACACTCCTGAGGCCCAGAACCTACAATAATAATCACCTTAGTCACCAGCCCTACTGCATGCCTGGGACTGTGCTCTGCACTCTAGATATATCATCTCCCTCAATCCCCAAAACCCCCTCAGGTGGGGGGAACACTCCATTTTATAGGGGATAAAGCCAAGGCTCAAAGGGATGAAGTCACTTCCTCAAAGTCACCTATGATAGAGTAAGCAAGCTGGGATTTGAACCCAAATCAAAGAGATATGAAAGCCTCCCCACTGCACTGCACAGCTTACCTGGCTTGCATTTCCTACCTCTGCAGTCCCTACACAGAGGACCAGGACGTCAAGGGAGGACCATGCTGACCCACTGCCTCAGTGCCCAAGCCATGGATGCCTTCGCTGGGTCCTGTAATCAGCCCTCTGCAGAGGCCCTACCAAACCCCCCTCTGCTGCCCACAAACATGCCTTGGGTGAGAGGGACACATTCCTCCCTCCAAATTCCTAGAGGAAAAACAAGTGTGTAATGGTTGGAAATATGCTATAACAACCAGACATCCCTGTAGTCAGCTATATAAATGTGGGGACATTGCCAGTTCTATTTCCCCTCGCTTGCAGAACAGACTTTTCCTAAGGAGAATCCCTTAGGATAGAAGGGGGAGGGGGGCTGACGTCACCCCTCACACCAGCACCAAGACTATATCATGTGACCCATGCCTGGCCAATCAAAGTTCACATGACTGGTTCAGAGGTGGACATATGACCCAATCTGAGCCAATGGTCAGTCATCCCTGTGTTGTTGGGTTTTTTTCTGGAACTAATGGGAAGAGGAAGTTTTCATTCCACTGGAATTGCTGAGCTTGTTCATGATGAGCCTAAAGCCACTGGAACTATCTGGCTGATATAAGGAGAAAGCCTCCAGGGAAAGAAGCCAACACAGAGGCCCTGGAGCCAGCCATTCCTGAAACTGGAAAAGTTTTCTTTTTTCTTTCTTTTCTTTTCTTTTTTTTTAAAGATTTTATTTATTTATTCATTAGAGACAGAGAGAGAGAGAGAGGCAGAGGAAGAAGCAGGCTCCCAAGGAGCAGGGAGCCCGATGCGGGACTCGATCCCAGGACCCTGAGATCATGACCTGAGCCGAAGGCAGACGCTTAACCATCTGAGCCACCCAGGCGCCCTCTTTTTTCTTTTTCTTTTTTTTAAAGGAATGAGTTATATCTCCAATGTTACTTGTCCTGAAATTTTTAAAAAGATTTTATTTATTTATTTGACAGAGAGAAAGAGAGCGAGAGTGCACAAGCAGGGAGAGCGGCAGGCAGACGTAGAGGGAGAAGCAGGCTCCCCACTGAGCAGGGAGCACAATGCGGGGCTCGATCCCAGGATCCTGGGATCATGACCTGAGCTGAAGGCAGCTGCTTAAGTGACTGAGCCACCCAAGTGCCCCTGGAAGAGTTTTCAATTACATAAATCAATAATTTCTCTTTTTTCCTTAAGGCATTGCATTGAGTTGGGCTTCGGTCACATGCAGTCAAATGATCCTGTTGAACACAATAAACTATGAAAGTCAAGTCAGGCTTCCATTTGTTTTGCAAGGCATAAACTTGGCCCCTTTCTCATCAAGTAAGCAAATAAAATCCTCCATACCCAGAACCATCATTCCAGTCATTCTGGCGCCTTCCCAGGGCCTTGCCCAACCTTTTCCTGACCTGAGCACCCCCCCCCAACACACACACACAACATGGCAGTTCCCCAGCAGCAATGCTGGCCCCGCCCACCTCCCTTGATACCCAGTCTGGCGCTGGCGTTGCCCTTCCATGAAGACCAGGTCTCCCTGAAGAGGGACACAGGCTTAGGGTGTGGGGCTGAGCACAAATAGCCTTAGGCTGATGGTCACCAAACTGTGGATCATGCACCTATCTGGAAAACACTTTCTTTTTTTTTTTTTTTTTTAAAGATTTTTATTTATTTATTGAGAGAGAGAGAGAGAGAGAATGATAGAGAGAGAGCATGAGAGGGAGGAGGGTCAGAGGGAGAAGCAGACTCCCTGCCGAGCAGGGAGCCCGATGCGGGACTCGATCCCAGGACTCCAGGATCATGACCTGAGCTGAAGGCAGTCGCTTAACCAACTGAGCCACCCAGGCGCCCCTGGAAAACACTTTCAAGCAAGCATCCCAACATCTATATGTTTATTTACATATTGTGCAACACTATTCGCATTTTATGTATTAATAAAGCTTCACTAATTCCTCATTTTAGATGACATTTAAATAAAAATTCTCCAATTCTCTTCCCTTGTCTTTCACCCCCTCTTTGGAGACCTCAGGAGGAGGGGGTGCTGGCCGGATTCTCCTTCCCATCCCCCAAGTTGTTTTCCAAACTTTCAATATTGTGAGTAAAAGGAGGGGCCCTGCCAGGGGAGGGCTGGCTGAATTACCCCATGGAAATATTGGCGCCCTGGGCTGGGGGCAGGGTGGGCCCAGTTTCCAGGAAGGGTTTGGGCAGGAAGCCAGGCAGGAAGGGGCTGGGAGTTTCTGGAAGGGCAGCCTGGAGAGGCCTGGCAGGCTAGCCCATGGGCCTCACTGCACAGCATTTTCAGAGATGGGGAATCCTTGGCACTTCCGGGCACATGCCAGGGCACCACAGGTGGGGGAGGGAGGGCAGGAGAGTTCCTGCTTGAGAACAGAGACAGAGGTCATAGGTGCCTCCTCAGTGGGCTTCCAGGGGGGGTGGCCATGGACAGACAGGAGAAGGTGGGCAGACTCGGAGGGGCAGTGACAGGGGGCACTTGGGTCTCCTTCTGAGCCTGGCCCCACCCACCCACAGCCTGGGTGGGATCCTTATAAGACATGTACTTTCGGCCAAGAGGGTCCTTGGAGCAGAAGGGGACAGAGAGGAGGGCCAGAGGGGCTTTAATTGGTTAGGGGAGGGGGGTGGGAGGGTGGCGTTGTCAGGGTGGAAAGATCCCCAAAGAATCCTGTTGTTGGGTGGGGAAGAAGCTCCTCCATGGGGGGTCCCTCTCTCATATTTCTTGGTCCTCGTGACATCCAGCCCAGGAGGTACCTCCTTGATATATTAGTTAGGTTATAGGACAGAAACCCAAAGTAAGAATGGCATTAACAATATAGAAGTTTGTTACTCTGTCATTACTAGTCTGGGCAGAGCCTTTCTGGGCTGATGTGGCAGCTCCATGGTGTCAGAGGCCCAGGCTCCCTCTGCCTTATCGTTCCACTGTCCCTGCGTGGTCCCAGATGGACCATCTCCACAGCGGCCTTCCAGGCAGCAGGATGGAGGGAGGGCAGAAGATAGTTCACAGCCTATCCCGTGAGCACACCCAGCTAAAGGGATGTGGGGATGTGACTTCAGAAGGTGGTCACGCGCCTCACCGAGAGCTCTGTGACCATGGAAAGAGGAAAGAAGATACCGGCAGCCTACCCCATGTACCTACAATACTCGAGGTCACATAGGAACAAACTTCTTCCACAGTGTCCTCCAAGCAAGAATTTCGTTTACCTCTGAGGGGAAGCAAACACAGGGATGGTCCTTACAGGACCACATGCAGGGTGCAGAAAGAGCCCCCCAGTTTCCCCAGCACGGGCCTATCTGCCCACGAGAGGAAACAACTCCCCAGCAGACCCTTTGGCCTCTTGTCCCCGGGCCTGGCCCCCCCACGCCAGCCCCAAGCACAAGGAACACCAGATATAAGCCTCTGGAATCCATCTCCTCTTAGCATCTGAGGCTGAGTGGCCCCCGTGTTCCATTCTTCATCCAGTTGTTCATGCGACATCTACTGAGCACCTCCCAAGCCCCGGTCTGCCTTCAGGGGTCCCACCACTCCCAGACCCTGTGCTCCCCACCCCCACCCCACAGCAACTGGTTTAGGGTAGAAACCTAGCCAAGCTGCTCCAACCAGGGCAAAGATCAGGACTTTGGCAGGCAATGCTCAGACAAAGACTTGAACCCGGGAGGACAAGAGCCCTGGAGGGGCTGGGGCCGATCGTTACACTGTGGGAAACACGTTCCTGAGGGGCGCCCCCATGGAGAAGAAAACAGAGGCATGATGTCTGAGCCCCTTGAAGCAAGGGCTCCCCCAGACAGGAATATCCAAGTAAGTCAGCTGTTGCCTGCAGCCCGAGCGTGCCGGCTGGCAGAGAAAGCACAGAAGGTGACCGGTAAGAGGAAGGAGAAGAGCAAAAGTAGTCTGGGGCAGGCTGCCGGCTGCAGTCTCGGGAACAACCTCAGCCCTTGCACCGCTTCTCCCCTCTCCTCATCATCGGCGACTCCCCACAGGGAAGCAGACACTTCTCTACTTCAGGCCGAGAGCCTCCATCAGAGCCACCAGGGTGGCAGGGGCATGGGTCGGGGCGGGGGGGGGGTACGGTGTGATAGGACACAGGTCAGGGTCCTTGTTCAGGCCTCGAGGTCCAGGCCACCTCAGTGGGCAGCCTGGCAGGTGTCCCCTCCTTACACCTTCTCCTTGGAGTTTAAGCTGACCTCTCGTCCAGGAGAGGTCCTCCCTCTCAGCTGCAGGAAAGAGGGCTGATGCCCCAGTGGCAGGAAGCAGTTCAAAATAGCCTGGGGGAGCAGTTGGAAAGGCTGTCCAAGCAGGAAATGCTTCGGGAGTGGGGAGGAGGGCTGCGGGTTCCCTCGGCAACGTGGTCCTCTTGGAGGCCCTTCCCCGGGCCCAAGGGGCCCCTGCGTCATGGGCACACAGTCCCACACAAGGACAGGTTCGTCGGTGACCGCGCACACTCATCAGTAGGAACTGCGGTGTGCACTCTGAGAAAAAGCTCAGGCTGTCACTAGGGCATATGAGAGGGGCCCGGGCCGACACAGCAGTGGGGACGCCTCCCTGAGCCGGGCCCAAAGGCCCTGGGGTCAGGGGTCGTTGCGGCAGACACCACGCGGTGCGTCCCCACGGTCTGTTCCCACCTGCTCTGTGGCCCACACTGTAAACACGGATGTTGGCACCTAAGAACTGCATTTCCCAGACTCCCTTACAGCGAGGGTCAAATTAGATTCCACCAATCAGGGGCACTCATGTGTGATTGGGAAGGCGAACAGGCCTTTGGGGTTTTCTGCTGGTAAGTGTGGTCGCGGAGATGTTGGGTCTCTGCAGTGATGCTCCAGGCTCCAGCTTCATGGGGCTCGACCAGCAGCTGTAGCAGCTGAAGCGGCTTCTGATTCCTGGAGCACAGCTGAAAGGCTCTGTTCCAGTGGTAGTTATGGTCGCCTATTCCACGATGGTAGCACAGCTGGGGCCGGGTTCTGCCCCGTGTTTTTCTGAGATCATCCTGGAGGCTCCACCAGCTTCTCCAAAGTAGCACCCAAGTCCCTGTATTAAATCTCCTCTCCTGCTTAAAATACCTAAAGTGACTTCTGTATCTATAACTGAGACACTAGGCAGGGAACAAAAGAATGGTCCAGATGAAGTGCCTGCCACGAGTGGGGCAGCCTTCTGCAGACAGAGAAGGGAAGTGGAGAGGCAGGGGGCCTAGATAGGAGCTACTACACGGTGTGACAAGAGCCTGAACTAAGGCAGGGACGGTGGGATGGAGCAGAAGGGAAGGGGAGGGGTGAAGAATAAGCCAGACTTAGTAACTGTGGGCATGAAGGTCTCTCCTTGGACCAATGAGATTCCATGACTCTTAGGAAGCAAATAAAGCAGTATGGTGCCACGGGGAGAGCATGGGCCTTGGGGACGCCAGGTAAGACAGCTAAAGACCCCCGACCTCATGTGGCTTATCTTCCGGCAAGGGACACAGATCAACAAGTGGATAAAATTATTTCCAAAAGTGACAAGTGCTGCCAAAAAGAGGGTAGCACTGGAATAAAAAGGGACAGGTTGGTGAAGAGAGGCCTCTCAGAGGAGGTGACAACTGGGTTGATAACTGAAGGATGAGGAGGCAGCCATGGGAGGATCTGAAGGAAGGACCGTCCAAGCAAAGGGAATAGGCAGTGCAAAGTTCTCAGCTCAGGAAGGGACATGACATGTCCAGGGAGCACACAGAGGCAGGACGGCTATGATAGATAAGCAAGAGAAAAAGGAGGAGACGGGGTCCCAGAGGAAGGCTGGAGAGGACATGAAAACTCTCAGTCAACCAGAACCTTTCATTAACCAGAATGTCCCACCCTCCACGTTCAAGCATTAATTTGGCAAATGAGTGAGTAATGTGTTAAAACTCGGATGTCCTAAGTTCTGGCTCCCTCAAGGGCCACCAGGAACCAGACAAATAGTAAGAAAGATGTGCAGTAGAGGAGGGGACCAAAATCAAATAAAGAACTACTGGCTACCAAACACCAGACAGAGAGGGCTAAACATCTCTCTCAGATGGAAGGAAGAAAAGGGACGGATGGGGGTGAAGGGAGAAATCTTCCAGAGGATTCCAGGTCAGATGCCAGATGAAGCAGGACTTTTCTGGTGGCAGGTGATGACCTAACCTCAACTGGCCTAACTAAAACGAGCATTATTGACATAAGTAGCTGAAAAACCCAGATGTGGATTAAGCCCAAATTTCTAAACACCATCACTGTTCCCAGTTCTTTCAGCTTAGCTCACCTTCTCTGGTGGCTTCACTCTCCTTCTGGTGGAGAGATGGCTGCCGTAGTTCCAGCCCCTACATCTATCTGCTCAGCCTACAGGCCATCAGAACCAGGAATGTCTCCGGTTGACTTGGATCAGGACCATCTCTGAGCCTATTGCGGTGGGCAGGGGAATGCAGGGCACTGGCTAGCCATGGCTGGGGGGGCCCACCCCAGAGCCAGCAGGCGGCAGCCCTAGGCAATCACATGGGCCCAGAGTGGGGGAGGGGAGGGTTCATTCCTAGGGTGAATGGGGTGAATTATCGAAAGAAGAGGGAATGGATGCTGGTCCACCAAGGACTTCCAACAAGAGCCACCAAAACTACACTACTACTACTACTACTACTACTAATCATCATCATCATCATCCTTACCCACTGAGCACTGGCTCCGCCTCTGAACCAGCCGAGTACTTTACATATATTACCTCAGGCAGTGCTCACAACCCCTTAAGGCAGGTGCTCTTCATTCCCTCAGCAAGAGTTGCTTATCAAGCACCTTCTAATGACCTTGCCTCCGTCCCAGGTGTCAGGGACACGGCCGTGAACAAAGCAGCAAGCCTCCCCACCTTCAACCTTCCATGCTGACATTCTAGCAAGAAGGAGCTACATAAGCAAAGTTCATGAAGGCTGGAAATGCCTGGGAGACACTGAAGCAGGAAGGGAAGCGGGGAGGGTTTAAACAAAGAAGGTGACATTTGAGGAGAACCTCAAAGGATGTGAGGAAGCAAACCTGGGTGGTACCTGAGGGGAGCACCTCCCAAGAAGAGGCAGCAACCATTGCAAGGGCCCTGGGGCAGGCCTGTGCCTGTGTGTATGAGGAGCAGGAAGAAGCCCCTGTGGAGGCGGGGTAGTGAGGGTGAATGGTAGGAAAGAAGAGAAAGGAGGAGAGGAGAAAGGACGGGAGGCTTTCCCTCTGGATGACACAGGAGCCTTGGGAGAGTTTTGAGCAAAGGGGAGACTGATTAAAGTGGGATCCTGCCACCTGCTGTGGGGAGAAGAGGTTGTGGTTGGAACACAAGGGACCCGTAGGCGGGAGGTGGGGACCCCAGGGAGGGCTGGGACTGGGTGGCAGCAAGGGGTCAGGCAAAGAGGCCAGATTTCATGCACTGTGAAGGCAGAGTGGGCAGGGGTTGTGGGCAGATTGGATAAGGGGGTGAGCGAAAGAGATGCCCATATACAGATGAGAAAACCGGAATAGGAGCTTAAGAAACTTGATCTGGGCTCTGAGTCCACCTTCGCAGGCTATGTGCAATCAGGGCACCTGCCTGGCTGTGGGGGCACCCAGAGGAAGGGGCTGCCTATTTCTAATTAGCTGGCAGTAGCCCTGTCTGCCTGTGAGAGGCAGGGTCCTGCGGCCTGACCCCACCGAGGACAGCAGCCTGCTCACAGGCAACCACTGACTATTCCTTTTGTCCCTTCTGGCTGGTGGTCCAGGCGGGCTGGGCCCAGCGGGGAGCCAAGGAGTAGAGGTTGCCCAGGCTCTCTGGAGAGAAACAGAGGGACAGAAAGCAGGGGCTGGTGTGTTTTTCAGGAAGGAAATCTTCGCTGCTGTAACAGTCTGGGAGTCTCGGCTCAGCCCAGCAGTCCAGCCCCGCCAGGAAGCGCCCCCTCCCGCCACGCTCGCTGGTCCCAGGCAAACACTTTAGAGGACAGGAAGGGGAGAGGTGAGGTGAGTATCAAAGCAGCTGTGGAATTCGGGGGCGGGCCGAGCAAGGGGGTCCTTGCCATCTTAAGTGCTGATGGTGACTTCCAAGACCCCAGACCGTGAGCAGCCTGTGGGCTGGGGATGGGTGGGGGGTGGGGCGGCCGGTCCCAGGGCCTGGCCCCACAATGCATCGCATTACCCCGGCCGGAATTCCTGCAGGACGCTTTGTTCTAGATGGCAGCCCTGCTAGGGCCATCAGGCCTGGGCCGTGGCCTGGGTGGCAGGCCAGAAAGAGGCCTCAGGAAGCCCTCAGCCGGTTATGGGGCTGGGCACTGCCCCACGGTCCTGCCAGCCCTTCTCCAGGCACCCTCCACCCCACCGGCGCCACAGCCCCCCTGGACCCCCCGCCCTGGAGCCGCCTGGAAACTGGGCCTGTTCCAGCCGGACAGGCTGTATTAACTCCAGCTGGGGGGCTTCGCTGAGGCCACCCCAGTTTCCTGCGGCATGCCCGCTGTCTACGACCGAGTCCACCCGTCCTGCTTCCCCATCCTCACCAAGCCTCCCCCTCTTCCTGCCCTGCCCCCCTCTCCCCCATGGCAACCTGCCCTGTGAGCATTCCCTGGATGGTTCACAGTGGAAAGTCTGCAGAACTGCTCCAGGCTGTGTGACATCAGGAAAGCAACTTAACCTCTCTGTGCTTCAGCTTCCTCTGCTTTACAGAAGGCTACAGGCTCCCGTGTAGATGCAGTAAAGCAGGGGCATCCAGGGGAGGAGAAACACTCAGCTTTGGGGAACTGATTCAGAATTATGCAATCAGAAAAATCCCGGGGAAAAGCATGTTAATTTCAGCCCTGAGTTTCAGCGTTACTTTGATTTGTGGCATTTTTTAGAACAAACATACACGGCACTTACTCAGTGCCGGGCACCGTTCTAAGCTCTTCGCCCGGACCGAGCTACCAGCAATGGCCGCAGCTTCACGCTTTGATGAGGAGGAGACTGAAGCACAGACGGGTGGACAAGAAGCCCAGAGGTGGGAAGTTGCAGAATTAGGATTCAACCGTGGTGTCCTGGCTCCAGGCCCGTGCTCATGAACAACACTTCGTACCCCCAAGTTCTTAGGGCCACGGAGGCCTCAAGCCTTCCCTTCCGCTGCCAACCGCAGAGGAGTAAAGCCCCCATGTTTGCAGAGAGAGAAGGTTACTCTTCAGAACTGTGTAAGGCGGAGGGGGGGGGGTGTAAAGGTGCCTGAGTGACAGTGTGTGTAGGTGAGTGCACGTGTGAGTGTGTGTGCGTTTGAGTGGGTTGTGGGTAGAAGTGTGTGGCGTGAGTGTGAGTGTGTGGTGTGTGTATGGGTGGATGTATGGACGTGCGGACATGTGGGTGTGCGTAGATGTGTGAGCGAGTATATTGTGCGCGCACCACGCATGTGTGCACGGCAGCCTGGGGAGCTCCTGAGAAGAGCTGGCGAGGAAAGAGGGAGTAGGGCAGGGGTGAGACTTTGGATGTGCCTGAGAAAATTAAAGAGCGATTAGTCAAAGCTGAATTGTTTTTCTAAACTCCTAATGCAAACAACATGTGGGGCAGCGCCCAGATGGTGCCCGGGAGCCCCTGACAGGGTCCTCAGGAAACAGGTGCTCTTGGAATGTTTCCTGCCGCTGGGCTGGGGCGGGCGACTGAGGTCGCCATGTTCTTTATTACCGTCAGGCAGGGCCCAGCTGCAGGCCCGTCCAGCTGGGTGGAAACCCACGGCCGCCGGTCACAACAATGCAGGCCTCAGCTGGGATGGGCCCCCCAGCTCTGCCAGGCCCGGCGTTGCCAGCCCGTATGAGGTGTGTCCTGGGCCAGGGTGATGGGGTGCGGGAGCCATGCTCTCTTGACTCCACGCAATTGCTTGCGAGACAGTGTGAGCATCTTTAATCTGGAAAGCTATTGCCAATTATTCGCTCTAAGTGTTGTACCAATGCATAGTACCAGCAGCAGTGAATGCTAGGAACTGTTTTCCTACACCTTCTACAAGCCTGGAGTATTCTCAATCTTTTTCATTCTTGTTAGTCTGATAGAGCAGGATGATATCTCCCAAGAAGAGGGGCACAATGATGCCTGTGTTTTAGCAAGATCATTAGGGGTGGCTAAATTGATGATAGACTGGGGTATAACTAGGATCCTGTTCAGTCTCACACACCACACAGCATATACTTCAGTGACTTAAATAAGGGTTTATTTATCTTACATAAGGAGAAATCCAAATGCTGTTGTTCAATGGCTGGAGCATGCCTGGGCTGAAATCTCTGTGAATCTCTTTCCTTATGGTCACAAGATGGATGCTGTCATTCCAGCCATTAGAACCACATTCAAGACAAGCAGAGCGAAGAACAAGGACGGGTTGAAGCTGAGTCCATCTCTCTTTATCAGGAAAGAAAAGCCCTCCTCAAAGCTACCCCAGCCAATTATCTGCTTCTATATCATAGGCAGAGGATGGGGATGGATGTTGGGCAACTGACCACTAGTGTCTGCCACGATGGATGCCAGCACCCCGGCTGCCAGACGTTGTTGCCGTGGGTCAGCCTGGGCCCAGCCCCACCTGGCCCCACTCAAGTGAGCCTCCAGCCACCCACCCACAGCCGTGGTTGGTCCTGCAACCAGCGAGAGTTCAGCCTGGAATGATACCAAGAGCTTTCTTCCAGCTCAAGGCAGGCCTCAAAAATTGTCTCCAAGCTTCTGGTGAGGGATACAAGGCAACTTCCTGCCCTGTGTGGGAGCCAGTTGGTTTGGTCTCAGGCTTCTAGAACATTCCATCTGCCTTGATCTCTGACATGGAAAGGAAGTCTAACCCTGTGTCCAGGAGACACACTGGCTCCCACCAGCCCTTTCCCAGTGTGGAATCCTGCCTTGAGCACCCATCCTGGCTGCACCACCTGGCTAACAAGCTTCTTCTCCGACCATCTGCTCTGCCTGTCCATCCCTCTCTCTTTCACGTGGCTTCCTGATACTTCCTGGACAGGTGTTGGCCATTCTGCCCTGGATATGGCTGTCTGCATGAGCTGGGGCTATCTTGCCATTGCCCCAAGCCTCTGGGCCCAGCCACACAGTCCCAGAATGCCATCATTCTTTCAGAAATATTTTTTAATCAGAAGAGTACGGGGGCACCTGGTGGCTCAGTTGGTTAAGCATCCAACTCTTGATTTCAGCTCAGGTCATGACCTCAGGGTCGTGAGATCAAGCCCCACATTAGCCTCCATGCTGAGTGTGAAGGCTGCTTAAGATTCTCTCTCCCTCTCTTTCTGCCCCTCCCCCACCCACTCACCTGCTTGTGCTCTCTCTCTCTCTCTCAAAACAAAAAACGAGTACAGGGGTGCCTGGGTGGCTCAGTCGTTAAGCATCTGCCTTCGGCTCAAGTCATGATCCCAGGGTCCTGGGATCAGGCCCTGCATCGGGCTCCCTGCTCGGTGGGAAGCCTGCTTCTCCCTCTCCCACTCCCCCTGCTTGTGTTCCCTCTCTCGCTGTGTCTCTCTCTGTCAAATAAGTAAATAAAAACTTTTAAAAAAAGAGTACATGGTGGGGAGAGGTGCCTGGCTGGCTCAGTCAGTGGAGTGTGTGACTCTTGATCTCAGGGTCATGAGTTCAAGCCCATGTTGGGTGTAGAGCCTACTTAAAAATAAAAGAGTACATGGGAATTCCATTTTTAGCAAAATGACAGTGAGCGATAGGCAGTCATCATTCTAATAATAGCCGACACTTACATAGCACTTACTACATCTGGACACCATTCTAAACATTTTATATGTTTGTTCACAGTTACCCTCTGTGGTGGGAATATCAGTCTTCCATTTTTCAGATGAGAAAACTGAGGCACAGAAAGGTTAAGTAGGCTGCTCAAGTCACACAGTTATGAGTAGCCTAGTATTTCCTAGAATTGGTTAAAGTATAATAAACATTCCTTTCAATGCACTGCAGATCTTGCAGGAAGAAAAAAAAGAAGGGGGGGAGGGAGGAAGGAAGGAAGGAAGGGAAATTCCTAAGGGTCAAAAGGGAAGGAGCATCAAAAAAGTGAAGTAAAACTCCCACCTCTTCAGTGTGGACTGTGCCCAGTGACTTCCTTCCAAAGAGTTCAGTGTGGGAAGGGGGAGAAAGAGTAACTTCACAGTGAAGACACCTAACGAGCATGACCTCAGCCAGGTGCTCAAGGTCAGGCACCGAGAGCGATATGTTACGTTTTGACGCATGCACCTGTGATACGATGTGATGATAAAGGCACTCCCTCGGTGGTCTTCCTCCCCAAACCTCTAACGCCAGTTAAACCACGGGCAAAACGTCAGACAAATCCCAACTGAGAGACGCCTTATGAAACACCTGACCAGGACCCGACAAAACTCTCAAGGTCACCAAAAAACAAGGAAAATCTGAGTGACTGTCATCGTCTAGAGGAGCTTCAGGAGACATGATAACTAAATGTCATAATCTCCTGGATGGGGTCCTGAGACAGAAAAAGGACATTAGATAAAAACTAAATAGATCTGAATAAAGTACAGGTTTTAGTCAATAATAATATGTCAACATTGGTTCATTCATCATGACAAATGTACCACACCAATGTCATATGTTAACTGTAGGGGAAACTGGGACTCCTTGTCACTTTTCTGTAAGTCTCAAGTTACTCTAAAATAAAAAGTTGATCTAAAAATAGGGACATCTGGATGGCTCAGTCGGTCAAGCATCTGACTCTTGATTTCAGCTCAGGTCATGAGCTCAGGGTCGTGAGATCGAGCCCCACATTAGGCTTCATGCTAGGCATGGAGCCTGCTTAAGATTCTCTCTCTCCCTCTCCCTCTGCACCCCCACCCCTGCTCTCTCTCTCAATAATAATAATAATAATAATAATAATAATAATAATAATAATAAATGAAGGGGCAACTGGAAAAGAACACAGTACTCAGAAATTCTGCAGGGACAGATGATGGCCAGAGCTGTCAATCTAACCAAAGCTTGGGTCCTCACAGCCCCGCGGGGACAGCCTGTGGGGGTCAGGAGGTGACAATGGAATCCCCAACCCTCTCTGGGACCCTTGAAGAGCTCCCACCTCAATGAAATGATGATGGCTGGTAGAAAAGTCCCCTGAGTGACAAAGGTAACCAAGAGAATTGCTATCAGTGTCAGGACCCTAAACAGAAAACATCTTTCCACGAGAATTCTAACCACCTTTCCAGCAACACTAGAGTTAGGGGTTAAAGTTTAGTCAACTCTCCCCAGGCCAATCAATTAATATAAAAAGCAGTCCTGGGCTGGTAATGTTCTTCAGGCAGAAGCAACACAGTATCTTCCAAGAGAGACCCACTCCCAACCTAGGCTGTGCAGATACCACGGATACAAGTCAGCCAAGGATGCACCTCTAACCCCAGTTCCAAAACACACGGGGAACCGGCTATCAGAAGACGCAATAGACGACAGGACTAGAGTCCTAAAACTGCAGAGAGAATCATCAGACCCAAACTGTGATGGCATGTTGCAAACCAAGTTATAAAAGAAGTAATCTGAAATATAAGAGGAAAAGAAACTATTTTTTCAAAAAAGTACATTTGAAAAAGAACCAAGTAGAACCCCAAAACATTAAAAATAAAATATTTGCAATGAAAAAAATGGAGGGATGAGAGTCAAACAGGACGCAGAGACGCAGATTAGAGAAGGACAAACAGAGCTGATGAGGCGTCCAGGCGCTGGCTCAGAGGCCAGGAGATGGAAGCTACGGGAAAGAGGGCGAGGGTCAGAGGAGAGAATGAAATGCCCAACACACAACATAGGAGTGCCAGGGAGAGAGACAAGAGACCTGGGGGGAGGAAGCATTCAGAGAGATGATGGCTAAGAATCGTCCAGGATTGATGGAAAACATGAATTCTCAACATCGACAAGCAGAAGTCCTGAACAGGAGAAATGAAAGGAAAGCAACTGCTGGATGCACGGTCGCAAAACTGCAGAACACTGCAGACAGAGGCGGTGTCCGACCCTAGGACACGAGGGACACTTGTTCCCCAGCTGCCCAGAGGGCTGGGCTGGCCGCTGAGGGCGCACAGCTGGGTCCCTCTCTAGGAATTGCTGTCAGCCTCGTGGTGCTGCCTCCTCCCCTAAGGCCCCCTTCCTGCCCCAGGACCCCGGTGGCCTGGAATGACTGGTGCCCAGCGCCAGAGCTCTTGGGGGGGGGGGGGCGCTCCTGAGGCCTCTGTCGGGAGACCCTGCGCTCTCCACGCCTCGCAGGTGTGCTCCCGGAGAAGGCTCCCCAGCACACCTCCTGCGCACCCCATCCTCCTCAGTCTGTTCTCGGGGGAAATCAGATGCCAACAAGATTTTCATCAATGTATTCAGATGGTTAACAAGTAACACGTCAAGTACCCCAGGAAGTAGGTTGTAGCTGCCAGGGGCTAGGGGGAGGAGGGAATGGGGGGATTCCTATTTAATGGTGACAGAGTTTCAGTTTGGGAAGATGAAAAAGTTCTGGAGACGGATGGTGGGGATGGCTGCACAACAGGGCAATGGACTTAATGTCATTGAACCGTACATTTATTTTTGTCAGTTCTTTTTTTTTTTTTAAGATTTTTTTTATTTATTTGACAGAGAGATAGAGAGTACAAGTAGGCAGAGCGGCAGGCAGAGGGAGAGAGAGAAGCAGGCTCTCCGCTGAGCAGGGAGCCCAACGTGGCTCAATCCCAGGACCCCGGGATCATGACCTGAGCCGAAGGCAGACGCTTAACTGACTGAGCCACCCAGGCGCCCCTATTTTTGTCAGTTCTAAAAGTTTATTAAATAAAAAGGCTAACTCCAGCTGAGAAAAAAATTACTATTAACATTTTGCTATCGACACAGTACTTTCATATGAATTAGCTCACTGGCTGCCAAAATTAAATGCTAATATATTATATAGTATATAATTATATGCTGACTAGCCAGCATGATGACATGTTCTGTGCCTCCAGTGACAAAAATTCCACACTGATTACAATGTCATATTTTGTACACAAGCAAAGTACTTACATCTTTTTGAAAACATGATTTTCCCCCTCCATTATGTCAAGGCAGTACAGAAGAAAAAGAATTCATTCTTCATTTGGCCAGTGACGAGATGGAGTTTATAAAAGCCACTCATATGGAATGTACGAAAATCACTCAGACGCTTAGCCGGCTAGCCCAAACAACACACGGGATTTTTGACTGTCTTTTATCTCTGTAACAGCTTCTCTTTTGAACTGTACATTTAAAATTAATTAAGGGACACCTGGGTGGCTCAGTCAGTTAAGCATCTGCCTTCGGCTCAGGTCATGATCCCAGGGTCCTGGGATGGAGTCCCACATCGGCCTCTTGCTCAGCAGGGAGCCTGCTTCCCCCTCTGCCTGCCTGGCCCCCCGTTCGTGCTCTCTCTCTGACAAATAAATAAATAATCTTATAAATTAGATAAAATTAATTTTTAAAAATTTTATACTACATATATTTTACTAAAATAAAAAAGTCAAGATATAAAATGCAATCAATATCCATACTGATATCAATGAATGATTGAAAAAATTACTAAGTGGAGGAAGGAGACAAATCCCCCATGAAGAAGTAAGTTATGAAGATATCCCACACAAAAGGAGGGACAACACAACTTGCCCCTTCAGTGTGGACTGCGCCTTGTGACTTCCTTCCAAAGAGCTCAGTGTGGAAAAGGGGAGAAAGAGTAACTTCACAGTGGAGACACCCTACAAGCATGACCTCAGCTCAAGGTCAACACCCACAGTGATACATCATGTTGACAGCGTGCTCCCGTGATCTGACATGATGAGAATGACCCTTTACCTCTGGGGTCTTCCTCCCCAAACTCATTAACATCTTCCAATAAAATTGCAAAGCTAGCACAGAGAGATCCCAGACTTCCCCACCCAGTTCCCCTTATTAGTAGTATTTTCCATTAGTGTGGTACCTTTGTTACAGTTAATGAACCAACTTTGACATTATTTTAATTAATAATTATTAACTATTTATTAACTAATTAATTATTAATATTACTAACTCAAACCCATACTTTACTCAGAGTCCTTAGTTTTTACCTAATGTCCTTTTTCTGTCCCAGGGTGCCATGTGGTATTTAGTCATCTCCTTCGGCTCCTTTTGGCTACGACAGTTTCTCACTTTCCTTGCTAATAATAAGGGAAACTGTGGGGAGGCTTAATTTTTCCATCCATCTAAAACTGTCTTAGAATATAAAGTCTATTAATTTTTTCTAAAGGCTAGTAGCACAAGGCTTATAATGAAAAGCAATGACCCCTGATTGACCTCGGGCTCCCCTCAAGCAAACAGTGGTAATTCGTTCTGATTTTAGTTTCCTATTATGCTCGTCCCCATACACCTAAATCCGAAGCCTAGAACTGCCATCACTTCATTTATCAGCTCAAACGGTGGTCTACCCGCTTCCTGGGACAGCGAGGTTTCAGCTGGCTCCTCCCCGTTTTTGATGTGTTTGAGTTTTCAGACCTCCCCAGTCCTCACACCACCTTCACAATCGTTGCTTTCTTTGTCTAACACCTGTATTATCATTTACTATTTATCCTTTCGATGGACTTGCTTTTTAAAATGAAAGTATTTTAGTATTTTAGTCTGTTTTACTCGCTTCCTTATTCCTAGTCCTTGAATAGCACCTGGCATATCATATGTGTTCAGCCAACACTTATTGAAAAAAAGGGAAAAAAGAATATGCTAAGTGGGTGCATATATGGTGGAGGTCGGGGATGTCTTACAGGGAGGCGGCAGGAATGGGTGCCGACTCTTTTCTTTGGTTCTTCAAATGCTTCCTTGCCCTGTGTAGTTTCCTGCCTTACATAGGCTTAATCCCTCCACACACAAAAATAAGTAAACAAACAAACAATAAAATGAAAGTATTTTAAAAGAAAGCTTTTTTCTTTTTTAAAGATCTTATTGATTTATTTAAGAGAAAGCAAAAGTGAGAGAGATCACAGAGGGAGAGGGAAAAGCAGACTCGCCACTGAGCAGGGAGCCTGACAAGGGGCTCAATCCCAGGACCCCAAGATCATGACCTGAGCTGAAGGTAGACGCTTAATTGACTGAGCCACCGAGGCACCCCTAAAAGAAAGCTTTTTTGTCCCTATCACTTTTTACATCTTATGCTAAGGTACATTTAAACAAATATCTACGCCCATTGGCATACCACTTAAAACCCTCTTCCATACCCCCAGAGGAACTCTTCCAGCATGTTCAACTTTAATGTACTTAAACCTCAACTCTCCCTCAGTGTATTTTAAGAGTTCTGAGTGGAAGCCTCTTCTCTCCCCTACCTTCCTACCCACCTCTCCCTCAGATTTCCTAGCCTGGTTGACGGTCCATCTTTCCCATTGTTCAGGGAAGTCTACTCAGGGGAGTGACTCCGTATCTACTTGGAGGTCTAATGAGCACTGCAAATCTAAACCACCCAAAAGAGCAGAGTCAGCAGGAGAATAAATGTGTGTGGAGTCAGGGGAGAGGTCGGAGCCATTGGAGACTGATTCCGAGCAGGCAGCCAAGGTGAGAAGCAGGAGGAAGTTTGTGTTCCAGAGCTGATAAACCTGCTTGCTGAAAATAGAAAGATAGATTAGATAGATAGATAGATAGATAGATAGATAGATAGATAGATAGATGATAGACATATAGATAGGTAGATGATAGATAGATAAATAGATAGATAGATGCACTGATTTGTCGTGTTTTCCAATTTCCATGGTGTAAACACTCCCACCATGGCCCATTTCAAGCTACCAATGAGATGTCGCTGAACAGGTTGTTGGCACACAATCAACTCTTGCAAGCTGATAGGAGCTGGCTCAGGCTCACCACTGCCTGAGCACCAAGTGAAGAAAGAGTTACAAGAAAGAATTAGAAGAATGAGTGATCAACCATATTAAATGCTGTTGACATGTCACATTAGATAAGGACTTCTGCAGTGATGTGTATAACACGTTTTTTCTTTTTTTAGTGATCTCTTCACCCAACATGGGGCTCGAACTCACGACCCTGAAATCAAGAGTCACATGCTCCACCAACTGAGCCAGCCAGGTGCCCCTGATGTGTATAACATTTTGCCACACAAAAATGTTAAACCTCTTTCGGACAAGATGCAAAAATAATATGACTTCATACCCTGTTGGTAAAGTCAAGCTCTCCTAGTGCAACTTAAAAACTAGAGAGCAAAATAGAATCAACTGTCTAGCTCATTTATTTTCAAACTTTCCTTTTTCTTAATATATGTGTTAAGGCTATAATTTTCCCTCCAAGCATGGCTTTAACTGCATTCCACACATTTTAACATGTGATATTTTAATCATCATCCATTCAAAACATATTTTTAATTGCCATCATGTTTTTTTCTTTTGGCCCTTAGGGTTTTTGTGGTTTTTGAGTATTGCTTAATTTCCAAACATGTGAGGATTTGTTTTAGATATCTTTTTAAGATTTTTTTTTAGATATCTTTATTTCTAACTTAATTATCTTGTAGTCAGAGAAATAGTCTGTATTATTTCAATTCTTTGAAGCTTTTTGAGATTTGCTTTCCAGTACAAGTACATTTTTGGTAAATTTCCAGTGTGTGCTTGAAAAGAATGTCTGTTCTAAAGTAGTTTGTGTTCAATGTCTTATATGTGTCCAGGAGGTCAAATTTGCTGACCATGTTATTTGAATCTTCTATATCCTTACTGATTCTTTTCCTGCTTATTTTATAAGTTACTGAGAGAGGTAAGAGTCATATTAATACCTCCCACTGAAATTGTGGATTTGTCCATTTCTCCTCATCAGTTTTCCATTGTCTATTGTTTCTTCTGTGCCTAGCTACTTTTATTGTGTACTTGATATTAAAATCTTTTTTTAGGGGCACCTGGGTGGCTTAGTTAGTTAAGCATCTGCCTTCAGCTCAGGTCATGATCTCAGGGTCCTGGGATTGAGCCCCGCATCAAGATCCCAGCTCAGCAGAGAGCCTGCTTCTCCCTCTGCTTCTGCTGCTCCCCTTGCTTGTGCACTCACGCTCTCTCTGTCTGTCAAATAAATAAATAAATAATAAAATAAAATCTTTTTTTGAAGGTTTATTTATTTATGTGAGAGAGAAAGAGAGTGCAGGGGGAGGGGCAAAGGGAGAGGGATCGAGAGAGCCTCAAGCAAGCTCTGAGCTGAGCATGGAGCCCCATGTGGGGCTTGATCTCAAGACTCTGACATCACTACCTGAGCCAAAACCAAGAGTCAGACACTTAACCAACTGTGCCACCCAGGTGCCCATTGATATTAAAATCTTAAACATTGTTTATAGAAATAATTTGGGGTCTAGAGTGTTATTATGTTCCTCCAGAAAGATAATAAAATCTTTCTCCCAAAAGGCACGTAAAGGGATTAAACATCTCCAGAAAGGCACTGCTAGTTCCTTAGGCACTAAATCTTAAGTCGAGTTTTAGGGTTTGAGATTCTTTGACACTGAGCCAGGAATAGTCTACATCCACCTCCATTTGTCCCTTACTCCCAGAGCATACTCCTTCAGGATCCTGACTTAGAGCGCAAGCTGTAGATCAGCTCTCACCAACTTTTCTCTTCCTAACTCCACCAACTGTCAAGAGCAGCGACTCAGGTCTTAGCCACCTCTTCTGAAATCGGCAAACACCCTCCTGGAAAAAGTGGTCCCAAATGCTGAACTCACCTTTCTGATTTTTTTTAATTTATATTGGGTGCTGGCCCAGTAATGCTTCACAGTATTGGTAGCTCTCCAATGATTTCAAGCAGGCATTTTGTTCTGTTTTGGGTGGCCCAGTTTTTCTAATTGTCCTCTGTGAAAAGGTGGGGGGACAAATCACTTAGTCATCTTTACAAAAATCAGAACTCTTACCTCCTTTTTCAAAGGAAAAAGCCATGACTTTCTATTTCATAGTTGTACCCTATCCTAATTCCCAAAGAGATCTCTTACATGATGTAATAGCCCCATTGATGAGAATTTGAGGGAAAGGCATTGCTCTTAAGGACTCCTAATGGCATCTAGAACAGAGCTGGCAACTACCAAAATGCTGATACATGATTTTATTTACATACACACACACACACACACACATTTTAAGTCAGTATCATCTTCAATTCCAACAAACCACAGCTACCATTTAACCCCCTGAGCATGTAGGCAAGATGGAAACAGCTCTGCCACTTGGTGACAGCATGTCTTAATTGTAGGCAAGATAGCTAAATTGGAAACAAAAGTTCTGAAAGCAGGTCACTGGGAAGGACTGTGTCACTATAAGAAGTTTGAGAGCCAAACCTCTGCCTCAAAATATGACAGGGAAAGAACGATATAGAAGATGGATTCTGGATATCTGCTGACAAAGAAAGACTCATCACCACCTCTGGCCAGCACCTTCTCTTCCTTATACTCTAAGCTCCAGCTCAGTCCATCTACCCACTATCTTCATCCCGTAGGGAGGAAACAATTTATTTGTAATTGAAACTGTAGGATCTCAGGAGAAATCTTGGTCAATATTTGAGCCACTTCCTTACATTCAGCCTCATTCAAGGTCCCTCTTCTTAACTGTATTGTCCTAACCCACTTTCCCACTGATGTAAAAACTGTTTCTAGTTCTTGTCCTAACAATCAGAGAAATTTTGTGTTGGAATCGCTATTGGGAAATGTCTAGTGACCCTTCATGTTAAAAAAGAAGGAAGGGGAAATTCAGAGAGTTTGACCGGCTTGCCCAAAGTCACAGCCGTTGGACATAGAGCCAGGGTAGAACTTTGGCCTCTCAACTTCCTGCCACTCTCCACATTGCCGCTTGCTCACACCGCTTTGTACCAGTCCAGGGGCTCTGGGACCCTGAATCGTGGGTCCTGGGGCTGGGAACTGCCTTCCCAGAGGTGATTTAAGTAGGGTCTGCAGGGGTTTGGAGCACCGGGCTGGCAAGAGCAGAGGGAAGGTTTCAGACGCTTCCGGAGTTGATGAGCACCTTACACTCACAGTCAGCCTGCTGTCTGGCATCCTGGTGCCGCCTGCCAACGCTGCAAAGGGGATGCAGCTGGACATCGGGCGCCCGGCCAGCCAAGCAACCTGCAAGCCGACAGACTGATTCCCTCTTGAGCAAGACCTTTGCAGCCAGACAGACCCAGATCCAAATCCTAGCTCTGCCATTTAACTAGATGTGTGACTCCCGGGAAAGCCACTTTACCTCCCCAACACCCCCTTTCCTCCTCTGTACCGTGGAGACCATATGGAGAGAATCCATGTGGTGAGAATAACAAGGTATTCTATGGAAATCACCTAGAACTGTGCGTGGCACATAGTAAGTGCTCAGTAAATGTTAGCTGTGGTAGCAGAAAAGGAAAATTGAAAAAGGTTTCATGGCACATGGAAAGGATTTGGCAAAGCCTGAAATAATCATCTATCGAGGGTATTTCTCAGTGATTGCCAATGTCACTAGGACCACGACCTCGTGCTAAGCAGGTGTCATGGCTCCACTGCAGAGATGAAGATCCTGACACTCAGAGAGACTCAGTGACTTTCCAGGGTGCAACCAGAGTCTCGTTCCAAATGACACCTTACATGTTTTCTCTCGTTTAACCCTCTCAACAACCTGGGCTGATTCATACTGTTAGTTTCACCGACAGGCACAGAAAACACAAGTACTTTGCCTAGGGTTAAACTCCTGAGCAGTGGCAGAGTCAGGACTCAAACTCAGGACCCGCTGGCTCCAAAGTCCTTGCCCTGCTGCCTGGACGGGTCCATTGCAGGTACCACGAAGCATTTTGCAGGTCACGACAGAGATGTGTGCCGGTGCGCTGGAGAATCAGCGTGACTCAAGTCGAGGGTTGGCCAAGGGAAGGGAGAGAAGCTGGAACCCGACATTTGGATAGAACCTCAAAGGCCTTGTGGCCCCAGCCTCCCTTCACCATGTACGTTTCCCATCTCAACTGCTCATCTCTGCTCCATGACGGGGGACTCACTTGCCAGCCTGTTCCGTTTTTGAACAGCCTGAATGCATCAGGAAGCCTTTAGCTGAGGAGAAATAAACCACCTGTTGCTCGCTGGTCCTAGTTCAGCCGCCCTGAGCTACACAGATTTTGCTTTTACATGAAATAATGATAACAACAGTAAAAACATGACGGCGACTAGTTATTTGAGTAGGTACAATGCACCATGCTGTGGGTTTTTTTAAGGATTTTATTTGTTTATTTGAGAGAGTGAACACGAGCGGGGGAGCAGAGTGAGAGGGAGAAGCAGACTCCCTCCTGAGCAGGGAGCCCAACATGGGGCTTGATCCCAGGACCCCAAGATCATGACCTGAGCCGAAGGTAGATGCTTAACCGACTGAGCCACCCAGGCGCCCCCATGCTGTGGGGTTTTTGCTGTATTCTCTCATTTAGTGTTCGAAACTCGCCACCGTGCCCATCCCCCCACTCCAACAAAGACAGGAAGTTCCCAATTTATGAACTGATTGTGTTCCTAAAATTCCTTCGTAAGGCTGTTGTTTGGACGGTGGAACCGCTTTCCCACATAAACAATGTCACCGACGACAGACGGCCGTGGGTGCCCCAAGGAGCCCCTCAGAGCCAGGCTCGCCCATCGCCCCCCGATGGGACCACCAGGCAGCTACAGTGAAAGAGGACTAAGTTCAGCTACAGAAGCAATCATTATTTAGTGCAGGGAAAAACCAACGTCGGGAAAAAGATGTTTGTTCATCTCCCATGCCAGCTGTCTGAGGAAGCGCGGCCTGGAAGCCTGCAGCCAACCTTCCAGGCTGGGCGGGCATGGCCTGGGAACTGGCTTCAAAGCCAGTTCACCTCCTACTGACGGTGCCAGACAGCGACAGCCCAAGAATTCCACCCAAAGAATGGCCCCGGGTGGTGGAGACAGGGTGGAGCCCGGAGGAGTCAGCCCGGCCTGGCTCTGCCGCTCACAGCACGTGCGGCCCTGGGTCCCAGGTGGAAAGTGGGGACGTCACAGTCCTTCCGGACAGGCAGGAATGCTTTGAAGAAACAGTGTGTGGCACATAGTAGGTGCTCAATAAATGCTCACTCGGACCGTTAAAAATCATCAAAGTTCTACAGAGGCCACGCAGGGAGGAGAAAAGAAGAAAGGAATAGGGCAAAGAGAGGCCCCACATGTCCCGGGCATTGGGCAGAGCCCATAATCTGAGGAGGCGGGTTTCTCTGATCTCAGAGACCGCCCAGCAATGACCTGAAAACAAGAAGAGGGGAAGCCAGAACTGAAACAGAAGTCTCAGAGAGACCCAGGATGTTAGAACAAGACAAGAGGTGCTCTTGGGTCAGCAAGGACAGCCTGGAAACCGGCTGGTGGCCTGGGAGACGAGGTGGTAACTTCAGGCAACAGCTGACATCAGGCAGAAGCAGCCTGAACAGGAGCTTAGCCCAGTGTTTCTCAAACTAGGGCCAGCAGGCACAGGAACCTGGCTCTGCCCCTGGCTAGTGCTAGCTTTTAGCTTCCAGAAGTCATTCCCATAATCATTTGTATGGCTGCCTTCTAACCAAGGGCAGCCACGATATTCCAGTACAGCGATCGGGTTTGTCATTTGCCGATAGCCATTGAACACAACTCCACGGCCATAGGATACTAAGAACGAAGGCGGGCATAAGATGCAAAGGATGTGTCCATGTCAAGAGAAGGGCAAGCAACATTTGTGCATGTCATAAAAAACGAAGGCTCTGCAGTAGTTCCAGTGAGAAAAGTGTAGGAAAATTGAGTCATCACAAGTGGCTGAAGAACATGCCAGATTCCACGGAGTCTGCACCGAGGCAGCCGACACCCTCTTCTATTCCAACCAGGTGCTGCAAGACAACATCACCCACAGCTGGGAGGTAATGTTGTCCATTTGAATTTCATTCATCTTGTCATGTTGACTATATTTAAATGCATCCGTTTGTTTTGGTTTTATTGCTGTAGCAGGGCAGATGTTTAGTTTTGGATGTGCACAATTTGATAATGTTAAAATAAAGCTAAAGTCACCATAACCAAGAGGTGGAAGGATGAATGGGTGAAGTGTGGTCTAACCACACCATGGAGTACTATTCAGCCTTAAAAAAGGAAGGAAATTCTGGTACACACTACAGAATGGGAGAACTGTGGAGGCATTATGCAGAGTGAAAGAAGCCAAACACAAAAGGACAAATCCTGCATGATCCCCTTACACGAGGTCCCTAGAGGAGTCAAATGCACAGGGACAGGAAGTGGGATGGTGGCTACCAGGGGCTGCGGGAGGGTGGGAGTTCACGTTTAATGGGGACAGAATCTCAGGTAGAGAAGACGAAAATGTTCTGGAAACGGATGGTGCGGATGGCTGCACAATAATGTGAATATACCTAAGGCCGCTGAACCTCACTCTTCAAAATGGTTAAGATGGCAAATTCTATGTTGGGTGTATTTCAGCACATTAAGAATGAATAAATAAAATAAAGCTAAAGTCAACACTGGGAATGGGTGAGATTTTCTTCTATGGCTGTTAGAAGATGGCCACACATAAGATTTCTGGGGTTATCTCAGAGTAAGATAACCTGGGCCCTAGGGCTCATCCTTCCGGGGAGGATTTTTGGGCCTAGAAAATAGATTGCTCTCCTACCACTGTCTCTGTCTCAGCCAGACCACACAAGAAAGGCAGCTCTCCATGCCTAGACCAGGAGAGCTGGTGAGTCAATGAATCATCTACCAGCCGTTTACATACCTGCCTGAGCACGGCAATCACCTGGGCCACTGTCAAAATGAAGATTCCTGGGCCCTGCCCGGGGCCTGCTGAATCTGACTCTCCCGGGGTAAGGCCTGGAATCTGTATTTTCCACCAGCTCCCCGATTCCCTCTGAACACCCAGCCTACTGGGGTGTCAGGTCAGGGGAAAGAGGCCTAGAAGAACCCAGCTTTGCAGTCTCCAAGTCTGTGTGACTTTGAGCAGGCCATCTGGCCTTCTGGGTCTCAGTGTCCCCTCTCTGAGTCAGGCACAGAAAGGCTTGTCATGGAGGGCTCAGTATGAGGATTGGTGATAATATCCACAAGGTACCTGGCGCATAAGGGATGCTCGATAAATGGTAGGTGCAGTTAGAGTTCAAGAGCCAGGAGAAGCCGACCCAGTTGGCACCAGCAGAGAGGTGAGAGCTGAGAATAGCCGAGCTGTTCAGCCCTTTCCTCCGGAGCAGCTCCCTCACAGATGGCTCTATCCAAAATGCACATGTGTTTCCTGGAGGAGGGAGCACCTTTAACCAGGGATGCGGACATGGGTTGTCACTTTAGCTCTGAAAAAAGGGACAGAAGTCGTCAAGGGGAAATTCCCTTGAAATCAGAATTAGTGCTGTGGGAAACCCCTCTCCTCTTTCTCCCCCGCCACTCTCATCCCCATTCCCAGAATTGGCTCTGCCTGAGCCTTACCCCCGAGGGCAGCCTCTCCCAGGAAAAAAAGCGCTGCTCACCTGCTCTGCAAATCCTGCTGTGTGTTTTGAGAAAATCACTTGCCCTCTCTGAGCCTGAGATCCCCATCTCTAACTAGGGGGAGGAGGCTAACAACCATTCATCCATTCCAGAGATTTTTATTGAGCACCTACTAGGTTGGGCCCTTGACCCAGGGCAGGGAGACCCCAGTGAACACGAGAAGACTGACAGTCCAATGGGAGAGCCAGGCTTTCCTCAAACCATCCACAAATATCCAATTGCAAAATAAAATTTCTGCCTTAGAAAGCTGTGGTGAGGCAACGGTTCTTCCAACAACTTTTCAGCGGCAGAATCTTTTGTTCAAATAAAGTCTTATACAAAAAACGAGCAGGGAAAATAGATCCAAGGGAAGCTGCTCAGAGGTCTCCGGGAAGATCTCCAGGACCCTAGGGCTTCAAGGAGTGCAGCTAGAAACCAGCACGTGGGAGGGATAGGGGAGGAAATGTCTGCAGGTGGCCAAGCAGAGTCCTGGCCCACTGCGGGTACTCGAGAAATGGCAGATCTGATCCCTGATGTTGTCATCTCTCTCTCTAGGAGACAAGAAGGCACCATTTCAAATGGTGGTGGGGGTGGAGGCGGTGGGGGCTGGGGCTAGGCTCAGCCCTGGACTCCTGTGTCCTGCAGCTGGCAGATCCCCTGTCCATCCTGGCTGAGGGTGCCCCGGGGGCTGCTAGTCTGAGGGTCACTGGGAGGTGGGGACACACTGATTCTGGGCGCGCTGACTCTGGAAACCAGCTCGCTGCTAAGGCCGATTATCTGATGGAACGCTTCCTTCATCAGTGCTAATATCCATGTACTGAAACAATGAAAGGGTTTCCTATCAGTTCCAAATAGGACGTGAAAAACTCTCAGTGCTAAGAGTAGAGGATGCTAGAATAGGCAATGGGAAACGCCTGAGTCACCGGAGGGCCGCTTTGATTCCAACGGCCCAATCGTTGAAAAGGAAAAGAGAGAGAGAGTGGTTCATTAATGGTCAGAGGGAGGGGACAGGAAGGACTGGCCCTTTACATGGGACCTCCCCACAGGGCCGAGAGCAGGAGAAGCCTGGCCGTGGGGACGACACCCAGAGACAGCAACGAGCTCACGGCTTCTTCTGCCCCCACCCAGCCTCAGCCTCAGCCTCAGAACATGGTCAGGAGCCACACTCCATGGGCAGGTCTGATTTCCTACAAATAAAAGCTTGCAAGGAGGAATTTTCAGGACATATTTTTCTCCCAGCATGTGCTTATACCCAGGGGCTGGACGGCCACAGGCTGGCCCAGGGCAAGCAAGCCTGTTCACCCCTCTGCCTTGTACTGGGGCTCCAGGCAGCTGTCTTGCCCTCCCTGGGGCTCAGATTTTCTGCAGGGAAAAATGGGAGAGTCACACATACAGAGAGCTCCTCAGGCCCCATTTCTGCCCAAAACCGTTCAGAGTGGATCTCCAGCTCCCCTCGGGTTGGACACGAGACCCTTTCTTTTCCCTTCTCTAAGAAAGCACTGGTCCATTACGCTTCAGGAGACAAAATGTGAAGAGGTCCCAGGCAAAGCAGAATGGTTACTAACTTCATGGCTGGTACGTGTGCTCATGCCTGTACTCCAAAAGTAAACTGTCTGTTACGGTCCAGCCACAGCCCCGGTTATGAGGCTTAGAAGGTAAAAAAGGAGACTTCTGTCCCTGAGCCTATGGGAACCTCACAACCTTGCACTTCACTCCAAGGAGCCTACCTCCAGCCTATGATGGCCCAGGAAACGATTCAGACCAGAGTCTTGCTTACCTAACGATTATCTTCGGGGTCAGAAATTATTGTAATTAATCACTTTCCTAAAGGTCCTCACTTGCCGTGAGGCTACACCGTACCCATCTTTAAGCTTCCCGAGTGAGACTGCAATGTTTGAACCTCCGCATGAGCATGACTTGGGTGCCTGCCTCAGCTCACAACCTGGAGCCCCGCGGGGAGGAGCATGATCGTGCTCTATTCCTGCTCGGTGTTAAACAACAGCTTTTAGGAGAAACCTTTTGGTGATGTGCTGGTAAGCGTACAGGTCTTGTGCGTAGTAGGGGCTTTATGAATATGCATCAAGTGAAACTGAACCTAAGGAAGCTTATTCGGCATGTGTTATCTGGGGGTCTCCTTCCCCAGGAAATGCATGTCTTGGGGAAGGCTCCTTGGGCTCAGTTCCAGAGGGAGCTGGAGACTCCTCAGAGAAAGGGGCCCAGCTCAGCCCCAAGCTTAGAACAATGCCAAGAGCTCAACACACTGCAGGTGTGTGTGTGCTGGGAACTTCTTCCTGAAGCCTCTGAGGTCAGGGGCTGGGGCCCAGAGGGCTGGCTGCATTTATTGTCCATTGTCCCTGGCAGGGACAGGAAGCACTTTCTGTTCCCAATTGCTTGGGTGGATTAATTTACAGTGGGGAGCTCAGGGTTGGCGCGCAAGCACCTGTTTTCCCCTCCAAGAGGCCAGCTTCCGGCCTCAGAGGGTTTTCAGGAGGGGTCCCCCTCTGCACAGACACAGCCTCCTCCAGAATCCCTCTGGCTGTTGCTTCTGCCACGTTCCCCCATTGCCCTGTGGGGCACCAGACACTGACTGGGCTGCAGCTGAGGCCCTGGGAGCCCAGAGGCCTGCACTGCCCTCTGAGCTGCCCACTCTCAGGGGAAAGTTTAGTCCCATGGGGTACACACCACACTGGTCCGACAGCCAAACCTCAGTAACAGCGCCTTCCCTTTTATTGAGGTTCCAATCTCTCTGCCCAGGCCAGTTAGGTGACATATACATGCTCCTCTCATTTTCATGTTGATGGGGATTGTGGGTCCCATTTTACAGATAAAGAGACTGAGGCTCAGAGAGGCTAGCTACATAGATCATAAATAGCAGTGGTGGGGTTCAAACTCAAGTCCGTTCCAGGTCCCAGAGCTCTCTCTCAAACACTAATGTCCACAGGAGCCAGGCAAAGTGCACAGCTGGGGGAAGCTGGCCAACCCTGCAATGACAAGGAGCAGCGGGAGTGGGGACACCCGTGCCAACTCGGGGGGACAGATGCTGCTCCCCGCTCCAGCCTGTTGATTGTTGTCTTGAAAGAAGGTGGGCCACGTGTGGCCAGATTTCTACGTGGAACCTCCACATTTTCCCACGTTAGTAACTTGTACAATAAATGTCTCAACACTGGATAAGTGAGAGGAAGCCTGTCTGTGGGTGACCCATTCCTGCAGGCTCCACTGTGCACTTCTGCTCTGTGCCACGGAGCGCCTACTGTATGCAGGCACTGCCAGGCGCTTCCCCCACAGTGATCCGTTCCCTCTCTCTGTGTCCTCCCTCTGCGGCATCACTACAAGGAGCCTGGGGCCGTCAAGGGAAACCAGTTGGACATGGGCACCCCACCATTCCCGGCTTGCTCACTGCATCCCTGCCTCCCTACATCAGATTCTCATCACTGTCCATCTAGGAGGCAGAGGAAGAGTTTTGGAGTCTGGTGGAGGATGGGGACGCGGGCCTAATTTCTGTAGGTCATTTTCATTTTCCTACGATGGCCCTGAGACCGTCACCCAGAGCCCCCGCCCCTTGCACACCAACCACTAGCTAGCACTGCTCGAATTGGCCAGCTTGCTCCATTTCGCCTTGAGCACACCATCACATTTTCCCATCGTAAGCTCGGCTCCCTGATTCCGGTGGCCCAACACGGTCCCACATCCCCTCTCTCTGCCCCCCGCCCCCCTGCCCAGCAGCCTGCCATTTGGAGGGCTGCGGCCGCTCCGCTCGCCCTGCTTCCTCCTCCCGCAGACGGGGTGGCCCCGGATCCAGGTTCGCCTGCCGTCCCCGAGTGACAGGGCTGCCCTTTGTGGAGGGGGAGATTAGAGGCAGGCTGGGGGCCGCGCAGCCCTCGCTGGGATGACAGGAGACGTCAGCCCCGCACGCACGCAGCACAGGCCAGAGCGAGGAAAGCCTTGACAGGCCTGGAGGGGATCCAAGAGGGAGCATGAGGGAGGGGGGCCCTCTCCTCACACACAAAGGCCGGGCCTGTCTTCACACCTGCGGGATGAACAGAACCCAGGGGCTGGGGGAGCGGTGGGGGCCACGGGGGCATGAATAATTCACTCTGAAAGAAGCATGTCACAGGGAGATAGCTCAGCCAGACACTTCAAATAAAGGCAAGTAGCCACAGTGACAGGGGACATTCTTTGCCACCGATGCGCTGCTGGGACCTAAGTGCTGAGATGTCATGAAAGAAAAGCGCCTTGAACCCTTCATAGTTATTTTTATTAAAAAAAAAAAAATGGGAGAGAGAAAAAAAAAAAGTACCACCACCGAAGCAGGGATGAGCCGGTGAGCCCTGAGAAAGGGCAGATAAAGAATTCTGGCACCTTAATTTTACCTTTGTTAGGAAGATCAGCGCTTCCCGGACACCCTGAGGAGTGCCTGGAGAACCAGGTCTGCTCATTTTTCCTGCCTCTGCATCTTCAGCCACCCTGGTCCCCCTGCCTGGGTGCCCTCCCGCCCCCTACCCAAACTTCCAGAACCAGCTCTGAGGACTTCTTCGTGTGAGGACCACCCTGGTCAGACACCCCAAATTCTTGCTCCCTCTTCCCCAAAGGTCCTCACTGGGTACTCAGCATGTGACCTTATCTTTTGACATATTGACCCCAGCCACCCAGCCAAGCTCTCGGGGCAAGGATCCTGTCAAGTTCCATTCCATGTCCCCCAACTTGAGCACAGTGTCCTGTATCCAGTGGCCACATGAGGCAATGAGGCCACAAATAATAATATTCTAGTGAAAAACTGATCCCCTCAATGTCTGTCCATTCATAAAGGAGTAATTAAACAAATTATGATAGAGCCTAATATGGGACTCCTCTGGGGCCACTCGGAAGAGTGAGGCTGACCTATGTATGGTCACGTGAATGGAGGTCATGGAATTCAGCGGGAAAAGTTTTAGCATGGCATATAAAACACAGGAAAATGTGGGGAGCTTCTCCCCAAACCATGTACTGGGGCTACCTCCTCAGACTCTGGATTTAGAGGGAGAAGGAGGGCTGAGGGATTTTCACTTTTTTTATACATACTTGGGTATATTTTAATTTTTTACATTGACTTTGTATTACTTTCGTGACTTAAAAGAATTCTTAGGAGAGGTGCGGGGGGAATGGGGTAACTGGATGATGGGCATTAAGGAGGGCACCTGATGTGATGAGCACTGGGTGTTATACCCAACAATGTTGAACTCTACATCTGAAACTAATGATGTACTATATACTGGCTAATTGAATTTAAATAAAATTAATTAATTAATCAATTAAAATAAGACAAAAAGAATTCTTAATCCACACGGTTTAGCCAGAGCTGAACCTTTCCCAGGCAGGGGTTCCAAGACATGTCTTTGCTCAAGGAAGAAAGAAGAGGAATCAGGAGATGGCTGCCACAGCTCCAGGACTGAAGGGAGGATGGCAGGGGACAGGTCACCACTGGTCTTGGCTGCCAGCGCCCTTTCCAAGGACAGTAAAAGCTTTGCCTGAAATTCTCATGGAAGATAGCTGCTTGCGTCTCATTGGCCAGAACAGGTCACATGGTCACACGAGCCTCAAGGGAGGCTGGGAAGATGAGTCAAGATTGCGGGGCCCCTGGGTGGCTCAGTTGGTTAAGCGACTGCCTTCGGCTCAGGTCATGATCCTGGAGTCCCGGGATCGAGTCCCGCATCGGGCTCCCTGCTCGGCGGGGAGACTGCTTCTCCCTCTGACCCTCCTCCCTCTCATGCTCTCTGTCTCTCATTCTCTCTGTCTCAAATAAATAAATAAAATCTTTAAAAAAAAAAAGATTGCCATGCAAAGCTTAGACAAGAACGAATTTCATCTAGCCCTAACAGCCTTCCCTCCATGTATTTTTCCTCCTGTTTCAAGTCTATTGCAACTTCTTTCTTGAAACAAGGGGTTTCCCTCCAAAGGCAAAAGTTCACAGCTAATGCCTGTCCCTGCTCACAAAAACGTCCTCCAGCTACACCCTGTGAACCGGTTTCTGTTGACATTATTCAGCAATATTTCTTTTTTATTATTACTCAGAATTCTGCATTTCAGTCTTGCCTCCAGGAGAGGAGAGACTGCTTGCCTGAGAATGTAGCCAATAAGGAAGAAACCAGAAACCAAAAGCTGGGGAAACTTGGAGTCCTTCTGACCCAGAAACCCCCCACAACCCAGTCAGCCATGCCTAAAACTACCTCTGGCTTTTTTTTTTTTTAAGTTTTATTTATTTAAGTAATCTCTACACCCAACATGGGGCTCAAACCCACGGCCCCAAGATCAAGAGTTGCACGCTCCTCCAGCTGAGCCAGCCAGGCACCCCTAACTCTGGCTTTCTAAATGAGTGAACCAATAAATTACTTTTTCTCCTCTTTATGTCAGTTTGGGTTGAGTTTCTGTTTCTTTCTTTTTTTAAGATTTTATTTATTTTTGAGAGAGATGAGTGGGGGGGGCAGAGAAAGAGGGAAAAGCAGACTCCCCGTTGTGCAGGAAGCCCAACATGGGGGCTCAATCCAAGGACCCTGGGATCATGATCTGAGCCAAAGGCAGATGCTTAACCGACCGAGCCACCTAGGCACCCCTGAGTTTCTGTTTCTTAAAACCAAAAAAAGTCCTGACAATCCTAGAAACAATCTAGAGCTGAGTTTAATCATGTGCTCTAAACAATTTCATCCTGGTTGGGAGTGTGTATGTGGTGGATGTTCATATGTCTGTGTAAAACCCAGATGTCCACCCAGGCCACGCTTGGCCTTGGGAACTCAGTAGGATTGTGTCACATCATGAACCCTCTGTCCATGGTCCACCCAGTGCTCTCCACAAGATTTCTACAGGTCCCCTGGGGGTTCCTATTCTCTTGACCATCCATGACTCCACATTGACTCTTGTTCTCACTCATCCCTCTATGTCTTGTGTCTTCCCTCCTCTCCACACTGACCTGGAAATGAAACTGCGCCCTTTCCTTAAACCCCCTGTACTCCCAAAACTGCTCTCTTAAGATACCGGGATCATGGATTTTACTGAAGCTTTAGGGCAGTTTAAATGGCAGCAATGTAAATCTCAGTCATATAAGGACATCTTAATCAAGAATATTTAATAAGAGGGGTGCCTCGGTGGTTCAGTTGGTTAAACATCCTGACTCTTGGTATCAGCTCAGGTCTTGATCGCAGGTCGTGAGTTCAAGCCCTGCATTGGTCTCCATGTTAGGTGTGGAGACTACTTGAAAAAAAAGAAAAATTCATAAGAGTAATTAAGAATCCAGCAACAACCCCATCACCAAGCATTTCTTGTTGCATGTTTTTCCATGGGTCCCAGCTACCCCATCCCCTCTCCTCTCTTCCAGCTCCCTGCCCTCCCAAATTCCAGCTCATTTTGTAGCACAACAGCATAGCTCTATTTTCTCATCTCCTTCCAAACCACAACTCTTGCGCTCCCAGCACAGAGGTATTTTCCTGAGTAAAGAGGGTCCCTCCCTAAGAAGAGCTCTGGTGCTGGCTATCTATATTTACTATCTGTCTCGGGGCCTTATTTTTCTCTCTTAAGTACCACAGTGCACTACATGTTTAGGGATCGAGTGTAAAGAACACAGTTCCTGAAACAGGAAATAAACCAATTTGTGCAGGAGAAATAAAAGCCCGTAGATGCCTAATCTGAACGAACAGATAGATTCACATACCAAAGAAGATCTCTGGGCAAAGGGTCACCGGCTTTATTCTCTTTGGCATTCTCCCACAATGCCAGCAGGCTACACAAAAGTGGCGGTGACCTGGCCCCTCTTAGTAAGCATTGAGACATTCAGAGCAACTTACAACTTAAGGCTCTAAACTTTAGAGGAATAAGGTTGGGAGCAAGAGCCATCTTAGTGGGGGCGCCTGGGTGGCTCAGTCATTAAGCGTCTGCCTTTGGCTCAGGTCATGATCCCAGGGTCCTGGGATTGAGTCCCACCTCAGGGCCCCTGCTCAGCGGGGAGTCTGCTTCTCCCTCTCTCACTCCCCCTGCTTGTGTTCCCTCTCTCGCTGTGTCTCTATCTGTCAAATAAATAAATAAAATCTTTAAAAAAAAAAAAGAGCCATCTTAGTGAAAGATGGTGGAACTTCCTTGCCAGCCTTCTCCCCAGTTGACCTGTGACTGACTGCATTACAGTCAGGTGTAATCTACAGGTCTGAGGCTGTAGAAATGTTGTCTGTAGAGCATTGGAGAACTCTGAGGACATCCCAGGTGCCTTCTTGCGGGTCTCCCCACTCACACTGCCCACCCTAGCATCCCCTCAAGCCCCTGCTCCAGAACGTGCTCTTGTCTTTTCTCAACAAGACAACAGCCTAATTTGGCTTTTCTGACTCCAGCCTCGCCCCCGCCCTCCCCAAATCCGCATGGCAGCAGTTTTTCTAAAGCACAAATCTGATCCTGTTTAAAATATACAAATGAGGGACGCCTGGGTGGCTCAGTCGTTAAGCGTCTGCCTTCGGCTCAGGTCATAATCCCAGGGTCCTGGGATCGAGCCCCGCATCGAGCCCCGCATCGGGCTCCCTGCTCGGCGGGAAGCCTGCTTCTCCCTCTCCCACTCCCCCTGCTTGTGTTCCCTCTCTTGCTGTGTCTCTCTCTGTCAAATAAATAAATAAAATCTTTTTAAAAAATAAATAAATAAATAAAATATACAAATGAGGGGTGCCTGGGTGACTTAGTCAGTTGAGTGTCTGACTCTTGGTTTCACCTCAGGTCATGGTCTCGGGGTCCTGGGATCCAGCTCCATGTCAAGGTCCACGCTCAGAGGGGAGTCTACTTGGAATTCCCTCTCTCTCTCTCTCTCCCTCTGCCCCTCCCCCCACCGCTCTCTCTCTAAAATAAATAAATAAATCTTTTTAAAATTAAAAAATAAAATAAAATACACATGTGAAACAAAGTTCCAGGATGAGTCTCCTTCCTGACCTGCCCGCACCAACTGCCCCAGTCCCTCCTGTCTCAAAGTGCCCAGCTTGCAGGCGGCAGTAGGCTCTGCATCCCTGCGGTCCTCCCACCTCAGAGGCCAAAGTCACTGCTAAAGCAAAGTGTCCTTCAAGAGGTTCCTGCAGGGTCTTTCTTAAATCTTTTCACTCAAATGCTGCACCCTTGCTTCATCCTCCCCTGACCTTGGACCTTTGTGTCCAACTCTAGCCATGTCATCTTATCATTCAACACAACCCACGCACAACTTGCCTTTTCACTTGCTTCAGGAGGCTTTCTGATGCCTTGTCTCATGCACCAGAGAGACCTCCCTGACTCCCTGATCATACGTTGCAATCGCTTGCGGAGCTTTTAAAGCCATCCTGGCTGAATTCCTCTAGGGCGGGGTATTTTAGGAAACTCTCCAAGGTGATTCCGATGTGCGTGCAGGGTGGAAGCCCCTGATGGAAGAGCAGGGTGTGCTCAGGGCGGCACTGGCTAATTAATTCCTCTGTCTGAAGCATGCAGTTAGCAAATCAATACTCACAAAATGAAGCACAGCCTGGACTGTTTGCATTTTTTGTCCTCAGTAACTAACTCTCTGTGGGCATATTCAAATCAATGGATTGAATCAATGAGACCCTTGTGGTCCGTGGACAGGGCAGCATCAGCATCACCCAGGAGCTTATTAGAAGTGGACGACCTCAGGCTCCCCAACCAGATCCACTGAACAGAACCTGTATTTTAACAAGATCCCCAGGTCATTTAAACATGTTAAAGTCCAAGCAGCCCTGCTCTGAACTTGAAAATACTGAAGGACAAGCACGTGTACATTCCTTATACCAGGTCGATGCTCACAGGAGCAGGCAGGAGTGAGGTGGCCCACGTGAGGCACTAAGGAACATGGGGGACTGTGGCTAAGGAAGCGCACCACAGCCGCGGCCCACACCCATTCTTGCCAGTTAGGATCCAAACCCCCGGGACTGCCAGAGAATCCTCTTCTTCAGGAGAATCCTGAACTCCAGGTTTTCTTTAGGTGAAATATACTCCCCTTATTTATTTATTTATTTATTTATTTATTTACTTATTTATTTGACAGAGAAAGACACAGTGAGAGAGGGAACACAAGCAGGGGGAGTGGGAGAGGGAGAAGGAGGTTTCCCGCTGAAAAGGGAGCCCGACATGGGGCCCAATCCCAGGACCCTGGGACCATGACCTGAGCCAAAGGCAACACCTAATGACTGAGCCACCCAGGTGCCCCCCACTCCCCTTTTCAATGTTTCCCTAGCTCATGTTCCTAACACTTTCTGCTGCATTTATTTTTTCTTATCTGCTCCGTCTAGAATACACAGATGGTTGTCTCTTGTGCGCACTGTTGTGTCCCAGGGACTTAGAACTATCTCTGGCAGGTAGTAGGTGCCAACAAATGGATGTGGAAAGAATTTACTGGGCAGGACAAGCCAGAGCATATCTGTGGCTGACCAGTAGCTGGCCGCACCATAGCTTTGCCCGAAGGAAGCTAGGCCACAGTCCTCTAGCAATGGCCCCTGGGCTGGGAGACTCTGAGGCCAAGAACTTCATCCTCAGGAGGATCAAGAAACCATCCTTCTCCCTTCCCTGTGGGATCATAAGCGTGGAAGAGGCCCTGGGAGGGAGGCCTATGGGGAGTTCCCCTATGAGCCTCTGAAGAGTGCTCTTGTGAGAAACCAGCCAGATGGGGTCTGTGAGGTGACTCAGAAGAGGTCGGGGCCATTTTATCTCACCCTCGCTTTCACAAAAAACCTTACATTTAGACTTTTTGATATTATCTCCAAGTAAGGTTACACTTACAAAAGTCTTTTTTCTTAACGGTATTCATCTGTGCAATGTAAACACTTATCAGATCCCTTAGTTGGCCACAATGATGTTCTGTCTTGTCTTCATTGTTTAATATCCTAGAAGGTTTTCTCACTTCTGGAGGGAGGGATCCTGAATACAGATCATAGGGCCCTTAGGGGACACTCTCTTCCTTGTAGCTCTCTTCCCCCTGCTGAACGGGGTGTCCCTGTCAGGGGACTCTTGGGCCTTAATGCTGTCCCCTGGGGCCTGGCCTGGAGCCCCTCAGAGAGCCTTGAGAGAACTGAATGCAAGCCAAGTCTCCTTTTGGGGGGAAGCCTTTCCCCAAGTCACTGTTCCTTCAGAAGCCATCAGGGCTGGTCTGGACATAGACGAGAGGGCCGGGCAGTACCCTCCAGGGCCTGAGCTCCTGGCCCGCAGCTGCACTGGAGATGGGGCATCTCTTCCCTGAGCAATGGCTGCCCCCATGAGGGCAAAGACAGCAACCAGGCCTATTCCTGTGCAGGGGAAGCTGGCCAAGGCGGGGGCGCTCAGGGAAGAGGAGTGGAGGAAGTCTGGGGTGGGGAGCTGTGTACAGCCCACCGGGATGTGTGGGCCCCAGAGGTTCCTGCAGGATTTATGAAGGAAGACCCAGCCAGACTGCCCATGTGAGGGGAGGCCTGTAGTGGGAAAAGGTGAGCCTTGGGGGGGCCCTACATGGGGACAGGGAAGGGGCCAAGTCAGCTATGTGAGAAGGTTTACATTTTTGGTATTTGTTGCTCGTCTTTTTGTCTTTTTACCTTTATTATCAAAAACGAGCTTTTGGGGCGCTTGTGTGGCTCAGTCTTTAGGCGTCTGCCTTCGGCTCAGGTCATGATCTCAGGGTCCTGGGATCGAGCCCTGCATCGGGCTCCCTGCTCGGTGGGAAGCCTGCTTCTCCCTCTCCCACTCCCCCTGCTAAATAAAATCTTTAAAAAAAAAAAAAAAACTCAAGCTTTTACAATACTAAACAGAGGGCTACAATGACCCCTTGCATACCCATCAATCCAGGCCCAATAATGATCAACTCAGGGCCAATGTTCTCCACCTCTTGCTGCCCTGCATTTACCCCCCTCCCGTATTATTCCACAGCAAATCGTATACACCACAGCATTTCACTTATAAATATTTTAGTATCTTTCTCTGAAGGAAAAAGAAACTTTTAGAACACAATCATATTCGCATTTTCATACCTTCAAAAAATGAACATTATTTCCTTGATATTATCAAATATCGAGCATTGTGGGCTGAGTCATATCCCGCCCCCCCCCTCAAAAAAAAGATATGTTGAAATCTTAACCCTGAGTGCCTCAGAATGTGACCTGATTTGGAGACAGGGTCTTTATCGAGGTGATCAAGTTAAAATGAGGTCATTAAGGTGGGTCTTAACCCAACCTGACTGGTGTCCTTATGAGAAGAGGGAAATCTGGTCACAGAGACAGACCAGCATGGAGAAAAGATCATGGGAAGAGATACAGGGAGAATACCATGTGAAAACTGGAGTTCTGGTGTCATGGGCCAAGGAATGTCAGGGGCTAAGGGAGCTGTAAGAAGCAAGGAAGAACCCTGCCTTGCTGCCTTCAGAGGGGGTGTGGCCTTGTCGCCAGTTTCATCATGGACTTCTGGCATCCAGAAGTGTGAGACACGAATTTCTGTTATTCTAAGCCACCCGGTTGGCAGTACTTTGTTAAGGCAGCCCTAGAAAACTAATCTTGTCAACATTCAAATTTCCAATTATCTCACAAATGTCACCTTTTTTTTAGTTTGTCTGTTGAAATCGAGATCCAAACAAGGATCACCAGTTGTGAATGGCTGATATGTCTCTTAAGACTTATCTCTCTTTTTTTTTTAAAAGATTTTATTTATTTATTTGAGAGAGAGAGAATGAGAGAGAGTACATGAGAGGGGGGAGGGTCAGAGGGAGAAGCAGACTCCCCGCCGAGCAGGGAGCCCGATGCGGGACTCGATCCAGGGACTCCAGGATCATGACCTGAGCCGAAGGCAGTCGCCCAACCAACTGAGCCACCCAGGCGCCCTTAAGACTTATCTCTTAAGATGAGTTGGCAATTTATTTATTAAAGAAACTCATGTTATTTGTCCTGTGGAGTTCACCACAGTGTGGATTTTGCTGGTTGCATCTCCGTGTTGTCAGCTTGACCTCACTACTCATGGGGAGCGTGTCTACAGGCCGGCAGCATCTTCATCACCTGGGAGCTTGTTGGAAACGAGGAGGATCCCAGGCCCACCCCAGATCTGCTGGATCAGAACTTCATTTTCACAAGCTTCCCGGTGATTCGTGCGTGCGCTGGAGCCTGAGAAACCCCCGATGCACGTTCTTTTCTCTGCCGCATTTCCTAAAACTGGTGATTGGAGCTGGACGCTTGATCAGGTTCAGGTTTGATTTTTTTCACCAAGACTATGTCATAGGTAGTGACTGTTCTTCCATCAGGAGGCATATCGTGCCTGGTTGTCTCTCTGTTATAATGTTAGCAGAAGTTGACCATCAACGCCTAAATCCATTCATTCATTAGGGTTGCAAAAGGGTGGCATCCTATTTCCGTTATTCCTCTTCATTCATTAGTAAGAATACATCCATAAAGGAAAAGTTTGTCTCATCTACTACTTGATTACCCAGTGGTGCGGTGATATAGGAAAGGAAGGATAAATGCTAATTCTTTCCCTCTTGTGTACCATTTTTCAAAATGATGGGTAGATTCCCAATGGTGATAGTGAGTTTTGTTATTTTGGTTCTGTTTTTAGCATCAAACACATGGATTTAAGTATAAGTGTTTACAATCCATTACCATCTTATTCTTCTTGATGTTCAGGTGGTTGTCCAGTCTTTGGCTAGTGGGAATCATTAGAGTTGGCTCCTGAGTCTTTTTAACAGAACCCTAGTATAACCCTAGATAACATAGCAAATCTTGTGTGACTGGATGTTCCAAACTCATCTTGTGCCTCTCCTGTCCTAGACCTGGAATCAGCCATTTCTCCATGGACCTCTAGTATCATTCAGTGAAGAAGGGTATTTAGAGACCACAGTTTGAGTGTACAGGTGTTTACTGCCAAGGATTGGCCTTGATTTGAGGCCTTGCATTGAATAAAACACATTTAACATTTTAACATAAAATACATGAGCTCATACTTCCAACAAATTCAATACCATGGGATTTTTAACTTAAGCTTTGTAGTTTGGATAAGTATCTCCTTTCTCCCAAGCAACGAATCCAACTTCACAGTGACATCAGGTATGAAAGAATTAGGATGCCCCATATTTGCTCATTTACCTTGCCCCCCATGGCATGATAAGACGGGAAAGGAGCTCTAGTCAGGGTGGCACCTCAAGCACTCCAGGAAGAAGCTCTGCAGACTGGTTGGGGAGGGAGCCCTGCAGGATGACAGAATTGGCTGAGTTGGGACAAAATGACATGAGGCCTTGAGGGTCACAAATGGGACAAGATAAGGGGAGGCCCATCTCAGGACTGCACAGAATGCGAGGCTTAGGTAGGAGACCACAGGAGGGAGAAGAAAGGCCCAAGGGGTGAGACATCACCAGCCTATGAAAGGGACTGAGGGTGGGACCCTTCATACCTGAGTCCCACTAGCACATAAAAAACTAAAGAAATGTCAAAACATGGTTACATAAATTAGAAGGTATTTTAATTGTTTCCACTGAACAAATTAAAGCCCTTATGAGAAAAGCTAGCCACAATGTAATTATACTCACAAAAGAGAATTAGGAGATTTATACAAATATGTATGTATTACTCTGGAGTCTCTATAAGGAGTGAGAACAATTCTGAAACACAAATTTAAAGCCAAATGAGGAACACCATCTTCTTTCAACACTGTGGATTTTTGTGATTTTATGTTTGACCTTAAAAAAAAAATTAACTATCTTTTTTAGAGCAGTTAGATTCAGGGTAAAATTGAGTGGAAACTTGGAAAGTTCCCCTCTACCGCCTGCCCCCACACATGCATAACCTCCATGTCTTTTCATGGCTTGGTAGCTCGTTTCTTTTCAGCACTGAATAAAGCCCATTGTCTGGGTGTGCCTTGATTTATCCATTCACCTACCAGAAGTCGTCTTGGTTGCTTTCAAGTTTTGGCAGCTATGAATAAAGCTGCTATAAACACCCGTGTGTAGGTTTTTTGTGGGCATGTTTTCAACTCCTTTGGGTAAATACCTAGAAGCATGATTGCTGGATCATATGGTAAGAGTATGTTTAGTTTGTAAAAAACCACCAAACTGGGGCACTGGGCGGCTCAATTGGTTGAGTGTCTCACTCTAGATTTCCGCTCAGGTCATGATCTCAGGGTTGCAAGATCGAGCCCTGTGTTGGGCTCCGTGCTGGGTGTGAAGCCTGCTTAGGATTCTCTCTCTCTCTCTCTGCCCCTTGCCCCTCCTCCTCTCTCTATCTCTTTCCCTTTCAATAAAATAAAATAAATCTCAAGGCAACCTGCACTTAAAAAAAAAAAAAAACACACACACCAAACTGTCTTCAAAAGTGGCTGTATATTTTGTCTTCCCACCAGTAATGAATGAAAGTTCACATCGTTCTACATCCTTGCCAACATTTGGTGGTGTCAGTATTCCAGATTTTGGCCATTTTAATAGGTGTGTAGTAGTATCTCATTTTAATTTGCATTTCCCTGATGACAGATGATGTGGAGCATCATTCCATATGCTTATTTGCCATCTGCATACCTTCTCTGGTGAGGTGTCTTTTCAGGTCTTTTGCCCATTTTCTAGTTGGGTGGTTTGTTTTCTTACTGTTGAGTCTTAAGAGTTCTTTGTATATTTTAGATAACAATCCTTTATCAGATGTATCTTTTGCAAAGATTATATCTCAGTCCGTAGCTTGTGTTTTCATCCTCTTGCTGTTGACTTGTTTTAGGGAGAATGTTGAAGTTCTGAGTGTGAGACCCCCCCACATGTAACATCAGGGTGACCCCCACCCTCTCATACCTCATGGTCCCTAAGGTGTGAGGAAGGGCCCATAAAGGAAAGAACCAGACCTCACAGGGAGCAGGGAGAAGGAGGCCCACAGTTGGCAGAGTCTGTGGCAGGCTCTTCTCTTGAAGGAGACGTGGATGTGGGGGAAGCCTGGAGGGGAGCTGCATGTGAGGAGAGTCGGAGCCCCCCTGAGAAAAATCGAAGTCTGAGGAGGAGGATGTTCAGAGGGTGGGGGAGGTGAGGAGACACTTGGAGACAGCCCGCGCACAGGCAGGGTGACCTGGTAGGAAACGGAGTTCAAGGGAAGCTGTTGTCCCCGAGGCTGGGGTGACACTGCTGGGACATCCTGGAGGCAGATCTACGTGGACTTTCCTGTGCCGGGGCAGGTGGACCCTGGAGCCAGCCAGCCAGCAGGACCAGGGGCAGAGACAGCACAGCCCCAACGCCGTCACCAGGGGTCCTTCTTGAGCCACTCGGAAAGCTTGTCAGAGTGCCCTCCTCAGCCCATTCCTCACACAAGACCACCACGGCACTTTCAACAGTCAGATCTTAAAACGGCCAGTAACCAAATGCCAATGTCAGATTTTGCTACGTTCACCAACGCCACACATCCTGGAAAAACCCACATTCCAAATCCAAACCATTCCTAGGGCCCCACGTGGGGGAGTCGCATTCCAGGGAGAACCTTCGATTAAATATTCCCTGATTCGACAAAACGGGCTGCATTAAGGGCAAGTCCATGAAACTGTTGGCATTGGATTTCCTTTTTCAAAACCCACACCACCAAAAATAATCAAAGAGGTAAACATGACACTAGGCTGGAGCCCAGCTGGTCTCTTCAGGCCTGAGTTGTTGCCAAGTTCACACAAATTCATCAACTGTCAAAGCAGAACTAGAGCTCTATCTCCACGGCCCCAGGAAGAACCGAGGCTGTCACCATGCCCCTGATCATAAGATCTCAAATCAGAAACCTTAGCCACATTTTCTCAGCTCCCATCTATCTGGAAGTAACCCCAACAAGGAACCTAAATTCTAACAGTCCTGGTTCAGGATGACCTTTTTGAGTCATTAATGCCGGGAGATCTCCACAAGATCTCAGACTTGGTGCCCCTCTTCAGGGAGGAGGGCAGAAGGCAGGGAGGCTGGAAAAAGTGAAAGGCAGAAAGGAAGTAAGATTAGCAGTGAACAGCATTCTGAGTCACCAACCTGCAAATGTCACTAGTAAGAAATGCGCTGACACATGCGTCCCTGTGACAACTGGGCACAGAGACTCCCTGGGCCTCAAGGACACCCGACCTCTGGGGATCACATCTGCTCCAAGGAGCACCCAGGAGCCCCTGCCCCAAACGCTTGAATCTGTGCCTGGCATTCCACCGTGGGAGTTTCTCATCTCCTGCAATACACACAGAGGACACCTGGAATCAGCCTCAGAGGACAGAAATAAGAGACTCTTCTTAAGTTACGGCACATACATTGCAATGGAATACTATGCAGCTGTAGAAAGAGGAAAGAGAATCTATCCCTGAGACACAGTGTTCAGGGAGACAGATCAAAGTGCTGAATCCATTATCATTCAGCCATAAAAAAGAGAAGGAAATCCTGCCATTTGTGACGTGCTTGGACCTTGAGGGCATGATGCTAAATAAGTCAGAGAGAAAGACAAATGCTGTATGATCTACTTATACATGGGATCTAAAACCAAACAAAAACAAAAAACAAAAACTGAGTTCATAGATACAGAGAAGATTCATGGTTGCCAGAGGCGGGGGCAGGGGGTGGGCAAAATAGGTGAAGGGTGTCAAAAGGTACAGACTTCCCGTGATAAAATAAACCAGTCCTAGGTAGTAACGTACAGCATGGTCACTATAGTTAATCACACACTATTGTAGATTTGAAAGTTGTTAAGAGAGTAGATCTTAAAAGTTCTCATCACAGAAAACAAATTCTATAACTATGTGTGAGGGTGGTGGTGGATCATTTTGCAATCTACACAAATATCAAACCATTATGTTGTACACCCGAAATTAATATAATGTTATACAGTGCTTAGACGTCAATACAAAAGAAGGAGGGGGAGAATAATACACATTAAAAAGAAGGAGGGGGAGAATTAATATGGCTCTATGCTTATACAGAAAAGCCATCTCTAGAACTCCCAGGGAACCAGAAATACTGGCTCAGTCTACACAGCGTATCTGGGGTAGGGACAGCGGAAGCAAGGGGCTTTCCCTGTGCGCTCTTTTGTACCTTTTGGGTCTTAAATGACCTGAATATATTATCTTTTAAGATACATTTAGATTTAAAGGAAGGGGATGAAAACGATCTATATGTTGAGGCCTGGAGAGATACACAAGATCATGATTAAGTGATAAACAGTTGCTAACAGGGGGTGTAGTGTGAGTCAATCTGCGCTTTTTTTGTTTTTAATAAAAGGGAACATTCACATATAGACTTGTAAATATGTAGAAAAAGACTAGAGGTTTACACCAGAAAACAGAGGTTCCCTTGGGGCATCTGGAAAAACAGGTGTTACACTTTTCATCGTGCCCCCTTCTGTCCTGTTTGAACTTTTTAACCAAACATGGATGACTGTTTTAATAATAGTAATAGTAATAATGTGATGGGGGTCGAAGCAAAAGGAAAGTTATGTGGATGTAACGCGGTCCTCTGCCGGTCCTGGTCCCGCTACCCCAGCAGCGTGATGGTGGCAATGTCACTCCGTGGCGGGCTGTCCCCACAGACCTCCAGAGCTGCCAAAAAGCTCAGATAAGGAGCCCAGTGCTGGGAAGTTCTCCATCTTCACGAGCCCATCATGAAAATCCGTGCGTGCAAGGCCAACGGGAGGAAGAACTGTGAATCCACGATCGGATGAATACAGATTTCCATTTTTTAAAAAGTGCACGTGCATCTTGCAGCTTCATAAACTTAGCCTTGATTAGAAGAGAGTTTTTAGTGTCAAGGACGTATGGGGTTAAGGAGATGGGCACCTGCAAGATGAAAGAGGACAATCAAGGCTTCGCGACCGCTGCGACGTGTGCAGTGCCCTCCGAGGGGACCCCAAAGGAGCCATGGGGGTGCCCTCCCTGCACAGGGAGCTGGGACTGCGAAGCAGGCCTCTGTGTGGGGAGGCCTGGTCCCGCAGAACAGAGGGCAGAGGGAAGGGAGGCTCCTGCCAAGGAGTTCTCTGTCCACCACCTTGGACTGGGGTGGACATTTTGGGGTCTCCCACCCAGGAGGCAGGCCCAGCTCGAGCCACAGCCAGTGCCTTCAGGTCCGTGGCTCCTGCTCTCAGAGCCTCGGCCTCCTTGCCTGTCCAACAGGGTCTGCGCCGGGACCTTGGCCATGTGATGGGGGTTAACGACATGCGGGACTGAATATCCTAAGTGTCTGGCATGTGGTGGGTGCTCAAGAAAGCGGTTGCTTTCCCTTCGGAAAACCAAAGTGATGGAGCAGAGTTCTGTAGTCTTCGGAAGGTATCCCTCACTCTTTCCTGGAACCCCTTCCCTTCTGGCTGGAATCACACCCAGAAAGACAAAACCGTGTTCACTGAAAAACACCACCATCCCTTCACAAGAGATGCTTCGTTGGCAGCCCTTCCTCCCCAAGAGTACTGGCCAGCCCACTGGGCCCGAGCACTGGGCTGGGAACGGCAATGTGCCCAGCCTCTGCCTCCTTCTGGCTGTGTGACCCTGGGCAAGGTGACTAAACCTGCCTGTGCCTCAGTTTCCTCATCTGTAATCTGGGGCCAAGGACCCCCAGGATGATTAAATGGAGAGGATATAGATGAAAGGGGTTTGCATTTGCTATTATTAGTCCCTTTGGCTAAAGAACCTTATCTCTGGTCCACTCACTGCCACCTGCAGATGTGGACCAACGTCCCCATGGATTAGAGATGAAGGGGTGGTCTCGAGCGGGCAGGGGGGACCCTGTGAGTGCCAGCCACGTGTCACATGGAGGGGAGACAGGTGCCGTTTCAGCCGCCAGGGAGCCAGGAAGGCCTCGCTGGGCCTCACCCAACCCGCCAAGTGCTCTGTCCGGCCTCAGCAACATTTCAAACACACCTGAGTCAGCAGGTAAACAGTGAAGGATTGCACATTTGTGAAAAGTCCAAATTTTAGATTTCTCTAGCAAAAACAATGGACGGTCTGCCGGCACTGGCCACACCCCCACATAGCGCCCCTCAGCCGGAGGTGAGTAGCAGTCGCCCCCTCCCATGGTACACGTGCTCCCCCGCTCACCACGGCCATCCTCCCACCCCCCACTCCCTATTGCCACCAGGATGCAGAAGCTGAGGCACTGTTCCCATTTCTGAAGGCCTTTAGACCATTGCTCTTCCTATGGTGGAGACGTGGCTCTTCGTATCCATGTTTCTATCAAAAGTTGGAAAATGGAAAGTAAATCAAAGGGCCATGAGTTTTACTTGATGGAGGTGAAGAATATTCATATGGAGTCAGTCTGCAGACACATGTTCTGTTCGCTCATGCACACGACCAGCTCGTCCACAGCTGCCCTGTAAGGTTGTCAAGGGTGTGCACTACTCATCTGGGCCGGGGGGGCATCGGGTCATAATCTGTGACCTGCCACAGCAGGACGCTTGGCGTTGGCCAACTCAGGTGGCAGGGACCTCAGTCCCGCGTCCCCAGCCCTGCATTCACGTCGTCCTCCTGTGCACTCTATAGTCCCCCTCTGTGGTTGTCATCTGTCTGTCATGAGAAAGCCCCAGGGCAGGGCTGAGGCTGGGGCTGGGTCATTCTCTCCCAGGCCCTTGCACTTCCTGAAAGTGCGTTAGATGATACCGTGAAGATGACCATCAGCAGTAATGACACCCAGGACCTCGGTGCTTCCCATAAGCCTCCGAAAAGTGATCTAAGATACATCTTCTGATCTGTGAAACCCCCATATTCAGCCTCCAGAAATGGGAACTCCCTTTTTTAAGACCCAGTCTCACACCATAGCTGCCACGAACCATTAAAAAAAAAACCCACCTTATCCCCCTTGCCCCATTCATCTATTTCTGGAAATCTAGCCTCAGAAAGTCATAAAATAAAAGAAAGAGAGAGAAGGAGGGAAGAGGGAGAAAAGGAGGGAGGACGGGAATGACAAGGAGAGGAAAAGTTATATCCATGAAAATGTTCACTGCGCAAAAACATGCCCAGATGATCACAGTGAGTATGCAGTTTAATGGGGAAAGATTTTGTTTGTTCATTTGTTTTTGTTATTTTGAAAACTTTTTTTGCAATGTTATATTAGTTTGATAATTCAAGCTAAATCAATGGAACCTCAAAACTGGAGGCATCTCAAGGACTCCAGGCTACCCCGCGGACCTGCATCTCTGCGCAGCTGCTGGTCCAAAGCAGACCCTGGAGCGAGAATGCCCAGGTTCCTAGCCTGGTCCCCCCACTCCCCTACTGAGGGGCACTGGCAAGCTCCTTGACCTCTCTTTGGCCCCATTTCCTTATTTTTAAACACAACAGTAGTATCTATCTCGTAAGGCTGTTGCAAAGACCAAATGAGTGAATAAATGTACAAGTGTGTAGAACAATACCTAGCTCTTAATAAGTCCTTCTAAGTTGCTATTAGTAGTGATAACAGTGGGTTGTGCTATCATTTCTGACTCACCAGCTCACCCCAAACCCTCACCATTCTCCAGTATCACCTGCCCATCTTCCACCCTCAAATACATCCCAAACCCAGCTCTGCCCTGAACTGCCCGCAGCATTCGCCTCCAGCTCCAGGGGACGGGTCGAGGAGGAAAGACTGGGTGCCAAGGGCCACCCCCACAGCCACCCTGTACCCCAGCTGCCTCCGGCCAGATGCTCTGGCCCTTTCCCCCTTCTCCAACCCCACCTCCTCAGCTTCCCCATGCCCTGCCTTTGACGAGCCCTCTGTCCTCAGAGCCACCTCTTCTTCAGCCTGTCCCCAACTTTATGACCATCATCCCTCAGTGAAACTCTGATCTGAAGTTAAACAGCAGAAGGAAACTCTAATAAATTTTATTTTGTGTGCTGACATATTTCAAAGTAAATCACAGATCTCACATCACCCCAGCCCTGCAGGCTCCAGGACACGTCTTGAAAAATAATACCATCTTTTCGTCCATAGCTGAAATATATTACCATTAACAAAATCGTATTCCATTGATGCCATCTAATAGTTCAGAGGCAAATTCAGAGGCATCATTTTAAATTTGTAATGTTTCTGTTCATCTTTTTTTTTTTTTAAACTTTGTCGGACATCATTGATGGGGACCGGCAGAAGTACTAAAATGTGTGAAGGGACGCCTGGGTGGCTCAGTCAGTTAAGCGTCTGCCTTTGGCTCAGGTCATGATCCCAGGTCCTGGGACTGAGCCCCACATCGGGCTCCTGGCTCAGGAGGGAGTCTGCTTCTCCCTCTCCCTCTGCCACTCTCTGCCCACCCCCCCACCCCCAGCTCGTTCTCTCTCTCTCTTTCAAATAAATAAACAAAATCTTAAAATAAAATAAATAAATAAAAATAAAATAAAATAAAATGTGTGAAGACTCTGCGGGGTGAGTCTATGGGGCAGCGGCGCACCCCACCCTACCTGGATGGGGGGAAATTAGAGGGTGATACGGCCATGGCCAACGACCATTACGGGCACGGGTCTTCTGACCCAGCAAACCTACTGCTAGGAATTTATTTCCTGGGTGTTCTTCCCGTCGGCCAAAGCTGTATCCCTGAGGCGTCGACCCCATGTGGTCAGTGGAGTCAAAGACGGGAACACTGAAATGTCCGTCACCCGGGACTGTTCGTGCCCTCAGACAGCCAGCTGCCTGGGAGTCCCCAGGTGGGGCTCGTAAACTGGGTAGCCATAGTTTGGGCATGTGGCCAGATGGCCCCCGCCAGCCTTATCCTCTCCTCAGCTCTGGACAGGAAGGCAGGGCTGGTTCCCCAGGCACTCAGAACCTGGAGCCCCTTTCTTCATGGGCTGGGCTGCCACTGAGCTTGGCTACAAGGACTTTGCAGCAACCCCCCTACCTTCTGCCGACCCCCCTCACCTGGGGTGTTCGGGCCTCACCTGGACAGTGCTGCCTGGGAGCATCTTGCTGAGCAGATGGCCCAAATCCTGGACCCTTGTGGGAAGGATATCCTGTGCCGCCAAGCCCAGGCCCTCCTATCACGTCCCACCCGGGGCTGGGGCCTCCTCACTCGTGGTCGGCGGGAAGCCTGCAGACGAGGAGATGTGATTGGCTCTTCCAATCCCTGTCCCGCTCAGGCCCTCCAGCAAGGTGGCTTCCTGGAGGAATGGTCAAGACATTTCAGAGGATTTTCGGGAGCAGGAAGCAGAGTGGGGACACCTTGCCCTGCCAGTCTACACCACTCCCATCAGTTGGGGTCAGGATAAGAAAGAAGTTCTCTCGCACGTGCCTACTTGGGTAGGGACCTGGGATTTGGGGGCCTGGGCCCTGTGATGAGGATTCTGAGGCACAGTCCAAGCGTGAAGGAAAGCGTGCATCGGTGACCTGTTGGCCACATCGGCACGATGTGGAATGGGGGGCTGGCAGTGTGCAGACCACATATTTGCCATCCCTGAGGTAAGCTCTTGCCTTCCCCCAACTTGTAAGCATAACCTCCAGGGGAGAGAGATGGGGAGAGGTTATGAGCAGACTACTGCCTCTATTATTACTACCCTCCCAGCTAACAGTGCTTAAGCACTTACTCTCAGCCAAGCACTTTGTAGATGCTGTCCCCACAACAGTCCTACAAGTGCGGAGAAAATTAGGAAGGGGCGCCTGGGTGGCTCAGGCGGTTAAGCGTCTGCCTTCGGCTCAGGTCATGATCCCAGGGTCCTGGGATCGAGCCCCGCATCGGGCTCCCTGCTCAGTGGGGAGTCTGCTTCTCCCTCTCACTTTCCCTCTGTGTTTTCTCTCTCTCTCTCTCAAATAAATATGTAAAATCTTTAAGAAAAAAAAAAGAAAATTAGGAGGGGCTGGAGTCTCACTGATCTCTGACTCTATGTTGAACTGAGGGGGGTAGGCATCATAACCCCATTTTACAGCTGAAGCAACTGAGGCTTACTAAGTACTCGCCAAGATCCCACTGCTAGGAGGTGGTAGAGTAGGAGTGGACCCCAAACCTAGCCGCTCTTGACCCCCCCCACTTTGCTTCTCCCTTATCCACACCCTTCCCATCCCGGGGCCTGGCCTCCTGCCACCTTTCCTGAACCTACCCCCCATGTCCCCTGCAGACACGGGGGCGGGGGCATCTGTCTGCAAAGCTGTGAGTGCTCCTTGGAGGGGCAGCAAGGTGGGCAGGGACTCACCACCCCCACAGGCAGTGGACAGGGGCCTCCCTGCATCCGTTACTTGCCCCCAGCCCAGGCTCTGCACGCCACACAGCAGTGATAGATAGTTTGTGAAATACCCTGAGCTTGCGGTTGACCAGAATTCTGAAATAATTCCATTGAGACCGGAATTCATGCAATGTTCTGTATCCTGATGTGGTAAAGAAGACAGCCCGCGGGAGGGGCGAGGGGATGTGAAGGCCCAAGGATGGTGAGGCAGCCTTCAGGCCCTGCAGCAGGGGCTCCTGCCGCCCCCCCTCACCCACGGGCTCCGGAAGGCCCATCTGACAGGAGCGGAACCCTGATAAGCACCACCTGACCAGGAGGCCCCAGGCAGAGAGATTAATGCACAAATTGTCAACAACCTCCCCACGATGCACCCCCACAGGGGGAGCAGGGGCAGATGGGGGGGGCACACTGGGAAAGGAAGGACAGAGAGGCCTCAAGCAGAGATAGGCCACAGGACAGCTCTGCCTGCCCCAATCCTTCAGCTCCAGCCTCACTCCGCAACCTGCAGCACCCCAGCCCTGGGCACCCTGAGCGGGAAGAGGCCAAGGCATAAGGCCGAGCGAGCATCTTGGTGGCCCAGTTATCCCTAATCTGGCCCCGGGGCCTGAGCAGACCCTTGCTGTGCAGGGCTATGGGGGAGTTGCCTGTGGAGCTCTCCCTTGGCCTGGAAGCTTCCTACAGGTGCGATGGCTCTTGAGCCTCTGTGCCCACGAGTGGAGCCTCGGGGGCCCGGGGGCTCAACCCAGCCCTGCTGGCCTCGTTGGCTGATGCCAGATGGAGATGTGGGCTTCTCCTTGACTAATGCCTCCTCACTGTGCTGCAGAGCATCCCTCCGCTCCTGCAGCTGGGCAGGGACTCCAGGCCCAGGCTCAGCAGGAGGAAGACAGGCCCGGGGGTGGCTGTGGGGTCACCACAATTCGGGTCTCCTTCACACAGGTCAATAGGTTTAGGCCAAGGAAGTTTCCTCTCCTTGCCTGGAAACCAAAATCCCGAGGGCAACCTCAGGGGTTTTCCATAAAGCAAAATGCATCCACTGGAAGGGCTGCCCTGGACAGGGAGATGATGAGAGCCCCACTTTTTAGGGGAACAAAACAAAGCGAAACCATTCCCCTAAAGGAAAAGGATGGTACTCACCGATCAGACACAGCGAAGGCCCACCGGCATATCGAGTTTGCTGTGGGGGCAACTAGGCTTCCATCTTTACATCTTTAATTAAGGCCATTCTTCTAAGTTGTATTTCCAGCTTTGTTTCAGAAGCTCTGAGCCAGGAGCCTCCCCATGTGCCCCAGGCTCGCTCCCTCCCCTGCCCTTCCCTGCGAGGTAGGCTGCTTCCTTATGATTCTCCCTTGGGGCTCTGTAGAGTTAGCCATGCCGCACGGCTGCCCCACACCATGTCAACCCGTCCCCGTGCCTCGCCCCAGAACGCCTCCCTCCTGTGTCTGCATCCCTCCATGGGCAAGGTGCCCTGGGGGCCACCTGTCCAGGGCCACTGGCATCCACTGCAGACAGGCTGAAGGTGCCACGCTGGGCTGCACCCTCCACATGCAGGGGAGATTTCCACCTACAGAACAGCAAGGATCCAGAAGATAAACCCCAGGGCTGGCCTGGGTGATACTGATCTGGAAGAGTGGCTCCTGGGGGGTCCTGGGGGGCCACAGACTCTGGGGCCTTGGGCCAGGATAGGGGTGCTCCCAGGGTGTGGATGGCAGTGGGGGCTGGGAGCACCGCAGGCTGTGCAAAGGCCAGGCACTCAGGAGCCGCTGCTGCGCCGGTCCGGGGCCACGAGGTGGCCTGATCATTTTTTCAAGAGACGTAAAAAAATGCCAATTTTTAGGGAATAGCGCCTGGCTTTTAAGTGTTGAAAATTAACTCAGTATTTCATAATGATAATAGCATTCAGCAGGAAAAGAAAATACATCTGGCGGCCAGCTGGTACAAACAAAACGCCCATCAGCGGCAGGGAGATTCACCAGGTTCCACACGACATATGGCCAGTGTCGTGAAAACGCAAAAGCAACCCGGGCAACCTCTTCTGAGTATGTGTTCTGGGCCCAGGCCAGGGCTGGCGCTGGGCAGCCACCGAAATCAGACCCTATCCCAGGCCTCAGGAAGGTAGACAGAGTGGTGGGAGCAGTGGACAGAGACAGGTCATCAAGGTGCAGAGAAACGGGACGTGCATTCTTCCACAGGCAGGAGGAATTTTCTGGGAGCTTACAACAACTTGCCAACAAAGTTTTCCTCTGGGAGAGTAGTTGGCAACTGTGGGCAGGTAGGAAGGTAGACGCCTCTACTTTTCTCTTCTGATCTGCTTGAATGTTTGCCTCCAGCATGTATTACTTTCACAACTTTATAAAACACAGGACATATGTTTAATGAATCTGTCTGCAAACCAATGCAGGGATACATCTAGGACATTGTAACTCAAATCACAGAGTGCACAGAAGGGTAGTGACTGTCCTCATCTAGGAGAGAGGAGGACGGTGCCATTAGGCCTTCCCAGGGGTAATGCTGGCGGCTGGGTTTTCGAGAATGAATAGGAGTTTTTCCCGGGCAGACAAGGAGGGAAACTTCATTGCAGACTAAGGAAATCGGTGGCTGTCGGGGTCGCTGGGGAAGGTTTTCTGGACCGGGACTTGAAAGATAGACAGACTTGGAGCGGCAGAAAGGATTAAGGTGGTGAGCGTGGCACACGCATGGACAGGGACGGAGAAATGAACCTGGCACGTGTCAGGGGTCTGGAGTCAAGCAGGAACCACAGGGTGGTTCCAGAGCAGGGACTGTAGCCTGAGAAGGTCCCTGCATCCCCAACAGGAGCTGGCCCGGAGCTGGCCCGGAGCTACCTCTCAGAGGTCCAGGAGGACCTCAGTCCATCACTAGAGGACGGACGGCTGCCTTGGGCACCTTGCCCATATGGTGTCTGTGTGGGTTCCCCCAGGGAACCTGAGGACCCGGGGCCCACCCATGGGTAGTCGCAAAAGCCCGAGCAGCGTAGCATGGCTAGTCCCCAACCAGGAGCTGGTCACCAGGTCTGAATCTCGCTGGGAACTTTCCTCACCACAGTGGGACCTTTAGCTCTTTCCCTTAGCTCCAGTTTCCTTAACAAAACCTCCAGCTGCAGGGTAACTGTGAAGAACCAAGGGTAGGAGGATGCCAAGTTCCCAAGGCAGGTCCTGATAGTCGCTGACATTTATCTGACACCTGCTTTTCGAAGAGCTCTATCAATCTGTTTAGTCTGCACAAGAGCCCCGTGTGGCAGATCCAGTGCTAGTCCACGTGCCAGATGAGGAAACTGAGGCAGGCAGGGTTATACACAGTCAGTGAGTGTGGGAGCCGGGATCTGAGCCGTGACCAGCTGGCTCCAGCATCCAGGCTGTCACCCACCACGCCCTTCATGCTGGTGCCAAGTGTCTTCATCACTCCCAAGTCGAATTTGGCTACCCTCAATAGAGGCACTCTGTGCCAGAGCACAGGCCACCAACTGGCAAAAGCAAGCCCAGCTGGCAGAAACGCCGGGGCCTCCTCCGGGAGGGGAGAGGTGTGCATTTCCTGGGCGGGGGCGCCCTCTGCTGGCGGAGGCCTCAGAGTCCCCACCGGCCTCGGAGGGTCTTGGAGCATGAGGAAGCGCGTCCAACCTGGCCCACACTCAGCTGCCCCACTTGGTCAAGGGGAAACCAAGGCCCTGAAAATGGAGCAGTAACCTTGTCCAGGGCCACAGAACAGTCCATGGAAGAACTGCAGGAAGAAGCCAGACTTATGTCTAGCAGCTGGCCTGTGGGGTGAAGTGGGACACCAGCATTTACTGAGCACCTGCTGTGTTCTCTGTGCACCTGGTCTCCCATGACCCCTATTATAGAAAAAATTATTCATCGCACTCACTAAAGACAGCAGGAAAGACTTTAGGCAGGGGGCCACTGCAGTGAGGCCTTGTGGTGGGGAAGTGATGGGGCTCGACCCTGAATACAACAAAGAAAGGGGAATTTATGGGGCAGGGGGTGTCAGTGGATGGCAATGAGGAAAGGGAAATATCGGGCCAAGGGGGGTTTCTTGCTCAAGGACATGGCTGGGACATGCTGGCGGTGAGGAGCCTGGTCAGATTTGTAAGGTGGAGGATTCTAGCTAAAACTGGATGTTGCAGGGGTACCCGACCAGCTCAGTGGGTGGAGCATGCAACTCTTGATCTGAGCTGTGAGGTTGAGCCCCACGTTGGGTGTAGAGAGTACTTAAAAAAAAAAAATCTTGGGCGCCTGGGTGGCCCAGTTGGTTAAGCGACTGCCTTCGGCTCAGATCATGATCCTGGAGTCCCGGGGTCGAGTCCCGCATCGGGCTCCCTGCTCGGCGGGGAGTCTGCTTCTCCCTCTGACCCTCCTCCTTCTCATGCTCTCTGTCTCTCATTCTCTCTCTCTCAAATAAATAAATAAAATCTTTAAAAAAAAATCTTTTTAAAAAATAATAAAATAGGATGCTGCAGAGGAACACAGAAGCCACAAAGTCAAGGCCTAGTTGAGAAGAGACTTCAGAGGAGCCCATTTGGTCAAGGAGAGTCTTCGTCACCCCTATGGCAACCCTAGGATGATCCCATTCTACAGATGAGACCCAAGGCTCAATGCCAGGCTGATTCCAAAGCCACCCTGCGGGCCAGCCTCCCAGGGAACTGCACCTTAATGGCCCCTGTGTTCCACGGGGTCCAGTGGAGGGTGGCATAAGGCAAAAGGGACTCAGTTTCTCCTCTGAAATAGGAGCTGAATTAGATGGGTGTTTGCCAGCATTCAAACCCCACCTTCACACCCTATGCCATATGCTCTAGTCTCATAATCTGTGTTCCCACAGTAACAACAGACCCCACCTCATGACCACTGTGGGTCCACGCCCGGCCCCTGCCAGTTCATTTGGGCCTACCAACAACAACGGTTCTCAGACTTAGAAATTAATATTGCCCCATCTTATGGATGGGGAAATCGAGGTCAGAGCACTTGAGTACCTTGCTCAGTCACACTGCTCAGGAGTGGTGAAGCTAGCAGTTCCACCCCAGGGGCCTGCCAGGAGGCCACCTCCTCCCCTCAGGTTGGTCTCACAGTCTCACTTAGTTGGTTTTTCGTTTGCTTGTTTAAGATTTTATTTATTTAATTGACAGAGAGAGAAAGAACGTACAAGCACGGGGAGCAGCAGGCAGAGGAAGAAACAGGCTCCCCGCTGAATGTGGGACTCGATCCCAAAGGCAGATGCTTAGCCAGCTGAGCCACCCAGGCGTCCCCTAGTCTCACTTAGTTGTTTGTTTGTTTGTTTTAAGATTTTATTTATTTATTTGACAGAGAGAGACACAGCGAGAGGGGGAACACAAGCAGGGGGAAGGGGAGAGGGAGAAGCAGGCTCCCCGCCGAGCAGGGAGCCCGATGCGGGACTCGATCCCAGGACCCTGGGATCATGACCTGAGCCAAAGGCAGACGCTTAATGACTGAGCCATCCAGGTGCCCCTAGTCTCACTTAGTTTTAATGAAACTTTGTAATCTACCATTTCACTGGCCTAAATAAAATGTACTGTGAAAAACAAATAGAATGTAAATCAAATAATGGGACTCCATTCGGCTACACAGAGTGGTGAGCGGGAAGCCTGGCATTTGCAAGCAGCTCTGTCTTCCTGAGATTACATGTTCAGGGCTGTGAGACCCAGGGCGGCCCCACCTGGCTGCTTCTTCCCCACCTGCCTCCTCAGTCAGTTTGTCCCACCTTGCCCAGGGAACTGCACTCCCTATTGGCTCCAACAGTGGGTATGCTGCTCTCTGGGGACACTGACACCTCGGAGCAGACTGCAGCTCTACACCAGGGCTCCCGTCTTGACCAGTCCGGGCGCAACCCCAGCACTGTGTGGGTTCCACCACATACCCCCTGTTCTGCAACCAGACTTGCCCAGTGGTTGTGCGGCCCCAGGAGAGTCACTTGTCTCTGGCTTCCAGTCCTTGCGGTAAATGGAAATGAATTACACCCACCTGCCAGGTTTGCTGTAGGGACTAAACAGAACCCTGGACAAAGTATCAAAACAGGGAGACACCACATGCACCCCAATGTTTATAGCAGCAATGTCCACAATAGACAAACTATGGAAAGAGCCCAGATGTCCATCGACAGATGAATGGATAAAGATGTGGTGTGTATATATATATATATATATCCACAATGGAATATCACTCAGCCATCAGAAAGGATGAATACTTACCATTTACATCAACATGGATGGAACTGGAGGGTATTATGCTAAGTGAAATAAGTCACTCAGAGAAAGACAAGTATATGATTTTACTCATCTGTGGAATTTAAGAAACAAAACAGATGAACATAGTGGAAGGGAAGGAAAAATAAATAAGACAGAAACAGAGAAGGAGACAAACCATAAGAAACTTAACTCTAGGAGACAAACTGAGGGTTGCTGGAAGAGAGGTTGGTGGGGGGATGGTGTAACTGGGTGACGGGCATTAAGGAGGGCACTTGATGCAATGAGCACTGGGTGTTATAAGCAACTGAGGAATCACTAAACTCTACCTCTGAAACTGATAAAAAAAAAAAAAAAACAGGGTGACACCACTGGTGGCGGGGGGGGCACATTGGTGGCCATCCCTGCAGAGCCTGTGACCTGCCAGTCCTCCCACCCCAGCTCCTTTGGCCAGTCCTCCTCCCTGCAGCTTCCTTTGGGATCTATCTTTGGGAAGATGGACGTGTGGGTGTCCAGCACTGGGAATGGGGGGTAGGACATGAGGGAAGATGAGGGGTGTGGGCATCCATCACAGGGGTGGGGAGTGGGACATGAGGGAAGATGGGGCTGTGGGTGTCCACCACTGGAGGTTGGGGGGTGAGACATGAGGGAACATGGGGGATGTGGGCATCCATCACTGAGGGTGGAGGGTTGAGAAGTGGAGGACACACAGTGAAATAATCTGGGATAGAACACTGTGGATATACAAACAGCTACATGGATAGACCCCAAAAATTGAGCCAAGTGAGATCAACAAGAATCAGAGTATGATCTAGAGCCAGTGGACACACCTGCATGAAGACACACCACACGCTTTACCAAGACACATACATATCTGAGGATGTGCACTCTACACGGTGGGGTTGTCCACAGGGACAGGGGATGGGAAGAGGGGTCAGGATGAAGATACTGTGCGGAGAGAGGCCATGTGTCCCAAACTGAGAAAAAGATACAAGTAGAAAAGATTAATGATAGAATGCCCAGCACAGAAGCCAGCCTATCAGGCCCTGGTTAAGGCCTAAGTATCTGTGTCCATGTCCATCAGATGGGAGCCTCGGGTAGGAGGGCTATCTGTGCTGAGCCCACAGTAGGTGACTGTGGGTCCTGAGTAACAGGTGGGCAGCGCCCCTAGAATCACAGGACAGCCACGCTAGGATGGGCCTTCAAGACCAGCTCTGCCAACATCTGCAATCCACAAGCCCTCAAAACCCTCCCCCTGACACACACACAGTGAATCACAAGGGCTATGTATTAAGCACACACATTCTTTGTGCTGGGATATTTACTTACGTAGGTTTCATCCTCATAACACAGGTATCATTTAGCCCTCTGTTTAGGTGGAAACGTAAGTGACTTGCAAAACCAAGAACAATTCCGGGTAGGTCTGATTCCACCCTCTTCCAGCTGCCTCAGGAATAGACACATACACACACACACACACACACACACGGGTCACAGCCTGACAGAACACCTTCCTGGAGCTGCCTCTTCCCCTCCCACACCTCGGGTGTGCACAGATACCCCATCACAGACCTCACGCCCCAAATCGCCCCTCTCTAGCTCTGCGAAGTTCAAACAGGTCTCCTCCTCAGGACCCGATCTCCATCCCTGACAACACTCCCCGCCCCCCCACCATGCTCCTGGAGTCCCTCACCTGGGTCTCCAGGGGTGCACCTGGTCTCCTGCCCAGCTCCCTCCTGGCTCTGAGCACCCTGCTCTGGTGATGAGGCCTCAGAAGCAGGGAAACCTGGCTTTCTGGAAGAGTTCCGGGAGCCAGTGGGTGAGAGGCGGTGCCCTCATGTTCCTGCAACACTCCGTCACTGCGTGCACAGACCTAGCTTCACTGCAGGCCTTGTGCTGGCCACAAGACCCAGGGCCCGCCCTGGCCTCAGCCCGGTGGCCGGGGTGGCCAGGCCCGAAGGGGCATGGGTCAGAGTCACAGGCGCAGGGCCGAGACTGAGTACAGACAGATTGGTGCCCCCCAGAGAGAAGCCCATGTGAGCTGGGACTGAGGAGGGGGTGGCACAACCGTGTGATGCGATGGTGCGCGTGACAGCCCCACGCAGAGGGCCGGAGGGTGCAAACGAGTGTTTCTGCTCACGCGGGGGCCCGTGGAGTGGCCTGTGTGCCCCAAAGGAGAGAGTCGGAGGGTGAGAAGACAAGGCCCAGAGAGCCAGGCCTGCCTGCTGTGCCCCCTGGGCTACAAAGTGAGGTAAGAGCACCCGCCCACAGCGGCCGAGGGCTAACAGAGGCGACACACGTGCCCCGAGTGCCGGCTGCTGTCATGACCCTGGCCGTGGCCTTCTAAGGTTGTGCGGGCGGAGATTTGCCCATTCCCCACCTAGCATCTGGCACCTGTGACTCGGCCCAGCAGCAGGTAAGCACGTTCACACGTCCCCCTGTGAGTCTTGTGAGAACCCGAGGAGGGGGTGGAGTGGTGTGCCCAACCCTGATGACCACATGCCTGGGGGGGGGTGTGCCCTCTCTGCCCGCCATGAGGGTCCACAGGAGGCAGAGACAGAGAGAAAGCCTCCAGCCTGCTCACGCAGGTCATGCAGGCACAGGATCTGCTCTGCTCGCCTCCAGAGCTCAATAAGGCAACAAGGAACCAAGCCCAGCACTGGGAAGAAGCCAGAAGGGGGGTGGGGGGGGACTTCCGTGCCTACCTCCTCAACTGAGGCTCCTCCCTGCCTGAAGGGCACCAGCATCCTTAAGAGTCCATGCTAGAAGGGCCCTCAGACATCTGTCATCGTACAAGAAGACTTGAGTCCCAGAGGGGAAAGGGACTTGTCCGAGGTGGCCCAGTGGCTGGCTGCAGATCTGGGACCCAGCATCCATGCCCAGGGCCTCAACCCAGTGCACTGGGGGACCCCCGTCTGCACCCAAACCAATGAGTAATGGGCGCTTATAAAGGCACTTTGTAAACAGCTGAGCTCTCTGACAAAAGGGTTACGCTGATCATTCTAGTACCTGTGGAAGAAAGAGACTCCATTCCTTGAGCCACTGCTGTGGAAGGGTGTCACTGTGCCATGTCACTTGGTCCTTCCAGACCTCCCATCATACGGTCCCCAATCTCCAAGCGAGCAAGGTGAGGCTGGAGAACAAGCCAGGTCTCAAGTGGGTCACACCCCGCAGTCAGGAGCCTGGCCTGGGTAATGACCACACCCTGATGCAAAGGGCTGGGGAAGACAAGGAGGGCTTACGGCCTCCAGGAGAGGGAGCCAGCAGCTGAGGATGTGGGCTGCCCTGGGAGGGAAGGGGTGTCGTGTTAGGAGGTTCTGCAGCCGCCAGGGCCAGGTTGGGCCAGGTCGGGGTGGGGCGGGACGGGGAGGAAAGAGGCAGCCAGACTTCCGGCATTCACTCAGCCTTGCAGCCCACGCTCTGCCATGCCACCCCCCAGAGCTCCTGGCTTCCTCAGTTCCCAGCCCAGCTGTCTCCTTCCCGGGATCCCTCCCAGCCCTTCAGACTAAATCCATTTATCACAGCACCGTGTTTTGTCCTTCCTAGCATCCATCACTACCTGCAAACATTTATTTTCTAGTTCCTTTCTAAAGGTCACACGAGACGGTGCCCTCCTTACCGTGTCCCCAGTGCCTTCCAGGCACAGTGTCTGACACATAGTAAAGATGTTTGTTAAGTGAATCACAGGCACTGACGTGATGCCTTCTCGACTCTGCTCACAGTGAGCGCTCAGTCTAGGGAGGCAAGCAGTCCACTGCACCTCAGAGAGCATTACCAAATTCCCAGGGGGGATAAGGAAGGCCACCCAGGAGGCAAAGCTTGAACTGTTCCTCTGAGGTGCTGGTGGGAGGCACAGCCAATGGCTCAGAGATCTCCCTGGTCTGTCCCTTCAGCCCTCAGTCCTGTCCAGTCCTGCTCTTGGGGCTCCCTCTCCTGGATCTGCAACCTTTCTCTCCCCGTGACCTCTTTCCTCCCCTCAGCATTTAAATGGGCTCCTGTCTTCCTCATCTTCAAACGAATCTTTCTGGATTTCATCTCCTGCATGGAAGTCAAAACTGGGCACTAGAAACTGGGCTCCTCCTCTCCATCACCTCCGACATGCAAATTCTTCAGGCCCCGTTATTACTCCCCATAACTACGCCCCCATTCTGTCTGCTTCTTCCGGTGCCCAGTACTACTACTGTTGTGTTCACTTCTGTGTCCCCTGCATTTCCTTCTGGGCCTGCCACAGAAAACATGGAACCAGTGACCTGAGGGAGGCCAGGAATTTAGAAGGCTGGGTCGGATCGCATGATGGGAGGATTGGCCACGGTAGGGGAGAGGCTCTGGGTCGGGTCTAGCCCAGTCTGAAGGTTCCCTCTTCCCTCCCTGTCATCTCCCAAGCCTGTCCAAGCAGGGTACAGACAAGTCCCTAGATCCCAGGCCAGAGTCCCAGAGTCCAGCCCAGCTTCAAAATGGCGCCGGGGCCTGGTTCAAGGCAGCAGGCCTGTGCGGAGGCCATGGGCCCTGGGGTGCGCTTGGGGGCGTTTCCTGTCTGGGCCTGCGGCCCCCAACCGCTGGCAGCGCGGTTTCCGGCGGGGCTGCGGCCAGGGCCTGCACTATCAGCTCGGCACCAGACGCCCGGTCAGGATACTTGTGGTGAAACTGTGAGGGTGCACTCAGTCCTTTGGGGTTTTCTCCCATGTCAGCCTCCAAGACAAATGAAGGAGACAAAGTGACATCCAGCCCTTCTTCAGCCATGTTTTCCCCCTTCTGAGCCAGGGGCCGGGCTGTAGGCAGCAGCTGCCCAGGGCTGGGGGACTGCCACCCAACCACCTATGGCTGCAGGGGCAGCTCGAAGCTGCGGCAGCGGAGGCCAGGGCCAGGCCACTGGGATCAGGAGTCTTGGGCAGGGCTGGACAAATGGGATTGGCCTGGGGGTCTGAACAGTGGTGGGGAAGCCCCCGGTGAGCACTCCTCTCCACCTGCCAAGACGGCCTTGGAGTGGGCAGACTGGGCCTGAGACCAAATGAAAGGCATCTCATCCTATACTGGCGGGGCGGGGGCGGGTACTATGCCTGGGCCAAGGCTCCACCCTCAGGACCCCACTTCACTGCACCCCAGGACTTACAAGGAGGAAACTGAAGCCCTGTCTGCCACGGAAATCAAGGACCAGAGAGGCAGAGGGCTGTCCATGGACTAAGATGCTATGCCCCTGAGCTAGGAATATGAGGAGCGGGGGGAAGGAGAGTGGGATGCCTCACCTGTGGTCCCCAGCCCTGATGCTGGGTGAGCCATGGGCTCTGGCCCCCAAACCCTACAGGACATCTGGGAGCCCAAGTCCTCAATGCCCTCTGGCAGCAGCACGGCCCCCTTGCGCAACAACCCCAGACCCAGTTCTAGCCCAGGCCAGGGCTGTGGTTCCCGACCCACACCCCTAGATGGCGCCATAGCCAGAGCATTAGCTTTGGGGAATGTCAGAGCTGCCCTGCCCTTCAAGTGGCTGCAGCCCCGCACATGCGCTGCTCTTCTAGCCCAGCTGGCCCTCTGCGCCTGTGCATTCGGTCTTACTTCCTGGCACCCCCCAGTGACGTGTCCACAGGTTTCACACTGACACGAGGGCGCAAGCGCAGCAACTTCCCCAGGCCTGCGAGCGGCCCACCAGCCCAGCAGAGAGCGCCCGTCGACACAAACCCTTGGTTCCTGCCAAATTGTCTTTTCCTGCTCCAAAAGTGAGAAAAGATTTAACCAAATGCAAAAGTGCGGGGAGGGCTGAGGAAGAAACTGGCCAAATGGCCTGAGATGGTATCTATCCAGGGTAACCAGGTCCCCGCCCTGAGACACACAGCTGCCGCTGGGCCTTCCTTAGAGAAGCAGAGGCAGCGCAGGGAGGCCAAGGAGAGGGGCAGCCACTGCCGAGCAAGAGGCAATTCCAAGGGAGGGAGGGGAGGCCCAGCTCGGTCCCACCTAGGGGCGCCAGAGGCTGGGTGCGTGTGGCGTCAGGCCATGAGAACACCACTGTCAACTCCCATCAAGTGCCACCTCCACACTTTCCAACCCACGAGGCCAGAACACCCCAAGGACACACCCAGGCTCATGCCAGAAGCACTGACTGGCGAAACGGAAAGAGATTAAGGGATGCAACGAACCAACAGTTAATGCTTAAGGTGCAATTGCCCTATGACCCTTCACGTGTGTTACTCATGTGATCCAGCCTGTGAAGCAGATAAGGGCGCACTGCTCCATTTTACAAATGAGGGAACGGCCTCCCCAGACTCGCCTGAGGTCACAGTAAGTGGCCCCTCTATGCAGTCCATCTGACTGCATGCCCGAGTCTTGAGCCAACGTTCTCCATATCCAAGTCCTCTCCTTCCTTTGGACCCTGGATCTTCCCACTGCCTGAGAAACCTCACCCTGCCCACCTTTTCCTTCCTCTATGTTCAGCCTCTCATTTTCCACCAGACCCGTCCCACTGGCAGTGAACACACTTGGAGTCTCCCTCTGAAAGCCTGCAGCTGCCCGGGTGCCCCCCAGCCTTCCCTCTCACCGCCTGTCTCTGCCACACACCATCCGCATTGCAAGCAAGCCTGGCCCGGCCCCCGCCCCCACCCCCTGGCCCACTGCTCCACCCACACTGTGCTCAAGTCCCTGAAGGACCACTGCAGTGACCTGCTCCCAGCATAGGCTGACCTCTCCCCACCTGCTGCTCCTAAAACCCCCTTCCCTGGGGCCCCGTGACCCCACACGCTCCCACTCCCTTACTTCACGGGCCACTCCACAAGCCGTGTGCAGGGAGCGGGGTGCTCCAAGCAGCCACTGCACTTTGCAGCCATACATTCAGTTCTGCATCTCTTCTTCTCGATACCCTTCCTAGGCACCCTCACCCACCACAGCCTCGACCTCACCATTTCCACAGCCATTCCACAGCGTGTTGACCACCACCCACCTTCATCATTTCCACACCAGGCCCCTTCCTTGAACCCCAAGCCTGAATATCCAGCTGCCCCGACATTCCCAGGCACCTCACCGTGTCTGAAACAGAACCCATCATCATCCTCCTCAAAACTGGTCTTTACAGACCTCTCCGTATTAAATGAATGGTAAACCATCCCTCCACCCACCCTGCCAATATGTCACACACTGTCACACGCCAACCCCAGCATCTAGCTGATACCATGAGGGGACCTTATCGGACGAAACCCCTGCCCCATCGGAGCTAGTTCCAGTGATTACACACATCCCAGCTGCGGTTATAATGTAGAGACAGACTGCAACAAGAGGGCCAGACTGGGTCTGGGAGATCACAGAAGGCCTCCCTGAGCCAATAACTTAAGCTGTTACCTCAAGGGTGGAATTACCTAAGTGAAGACAAGGCACAAACCTCAGGCAGAGAGGAGGGGGAGAAAGCATGGCACTCATTTCACACTGTCCATTCCACCTAAATCTCTCAGCTGTGTCCATCTGGGCACATGGCCATTCTTGCCCAAGGTTTTCTCCCACCCCTATTTATGGCCTTCAGCAGTTCAGTTTGCTCTCAGCCAAAATACAAATCTAAGCATGTCTCACATAGTGGTCGGTCTCCCCTTGATTTTAGGATGAAGCCAAAAGCCTTGTCAGACCTACAAAGCCTGATCTCGCTGGGACTCTCCCACCTCTGCAGCCTATGCTGTACACTTTCCACCTCACTCTCTGGATTCCCTACCGGTCCTCAAGCCCCAGCCTGTCCCAGGACCTTTGCACATGCTATGCCCCTGTCATCTATGTAACTCCTACAGAGCCCAACTCCAAAGTCACTTCCTTAGGGAAACTGCCCGATTCCCCTCTCCACCTAGATCATACTCGCTACTCTCCAATAAATACTGTAGGGAGAACTCTGTCCCTTTTCTCCGTGGGATTGTCACAATTTGTGATTATGAATTTGTGTCTGATCATCTATCTGTCCTCCATAAGAACCACTGTTCTCTTTTTCATCCATCATTGTGTCCTTAAAGCCTAGTACAGCATGTGATGCAGAACAGATAAAAAAGTGTGAGAACAGAGCCCTTGCTCCACTACTCTGTTCGGTGACCTTATGTAGCCCACTTCTACCTCTGTGGGCTCAGTGTTCTAACATGTAAAACAGAGGCAATGCCTGCCATGCAAACTTGCTCTAAGAAGGAAATCCACTATTTAATGAATAAAAAGCACTTGATAAAAGTACCATCAAAGTTAGTATGTTATGACATGTGATTGTCACCAGAACAAATGTTCACAGTCCCTGCTTTATTTTCATTTGGCCACACACGTTTAAAAAAAACAAACATACACTCACAAAATACCCAAACATAGGGAATTAGAAAGACAAAAAACAAGGGGCTTTTGGGCTGAAAGGATATCCTAGGCTTCAGAACAAAACAAAACCAATCAGCTACTGAAAATTTCTTTGTTCAAAACGCAAAGATATTTTGTTTTTAATGGGATTTAATTTTTTTTTTTTTTTAAAGAACCCTTTAAAGATAAAAACTAAGCTTCTTGTGTTGCCTATGGCAGGGTCTGGCTTCACTTCCTTGAAGGCCTTTTGTAAAAATACAGATGCCAGCATTCAGCAGCCTTGATGGTTGCCTTCCCCCCTTCACCTCCAACCTGCCATCTGAAAGTGCAGCACCCTAGGCCCACCCCGATGGTAATTGTCAGGGGCTACAGAGCATCTAGAATGTGGTCGATCTTGGTGACCAACTCCTGCCGCTTTCCAGAGATGAGCTTCTCATTCTCAATGTACGTATCTTTCTTGAGCTTGCCGGCCACCAGCCGCTCGGCTTCCACCGCGGACTTCAGCACCAGCTCCTTGACCTGCGCATCCAGCTTCTGCATCTCGCTCACCTGGCCGAAGCAAGAGCAGGGCAGAGCTTGAGAGTGGTCCTCCCACCCACACTCAGCAGGGCCCACCACCTCCCATGGGCAGAGGGGCTGGCTGTGGAGGGAGACGGGCCTGGCTTCCAATGCCAGCTCCATTTTCTGTACCTTTAAGCTCTGACCTCAGGCCTCAGCTGTACGGGAGGATTGTGAGGATCGAGTGGGAACAGAGGGGCAATCCCCCAGCACAGTGCCAGGCACACAGCAGGTCCTCGAGGTACGTTTATCTTCTTCCCTTTGGCTGGCCAAATTAGGTCCAGGGACTCAGTTGGGCAAGACTAATGGCGGGGGTATGGCAGACAGACTGAATGACTCCCCTGTTATCACCAGCTGGGTGTGAGGCTGAGGGCTTCACAAGACTTCACAATCATAATCATTCAACATTCAACAATTACTGAGTGAGCCACAGTGCTAAGCACAAGTCCAGGCTCTGGAAAACCGCAGTCAAGACAGATGAGGCATCTGGCCTTCAAAAAGCTACCAGGTAATACTCGAGCACATAAGGAGAAGAGTTGCAGAAAGAGGTAGGTGCTATGAAGAACACAGGGTAAGGAGAGGGAGTGCTGCGAGTGGCGTGTGGAGAGGGGGATCATCAGGGCCTCTGAGGGGTACCTCTGAGGAGAAAAGGGGTCTCCTCTTCCTTTATAGGTAACAAGGACTCACTCACAAAGCAGGTCCCAGACAGGGTTCTCAGCACTTTATATGCACTAACTCATTTCACACTCACAACACGGTGAGGTAAGTACTGAGACAAGAAGAAACGGAGGCACAGAAGTTAGGTAACTTGCCCAGGTTGACAAAGTCTGAATCAAATGCCGGATTCTAAGTCTAGGTTCTTCTCAGCACACACAAGCAGCCTGGAGCCTTGCCCAGGCTGGCCTCCGGGACAGGCAGCTGTCGTTCTCAACAGTGCCCATGTGGACAGTGACATGGAGGATAGCAGAGCTTTCCGAACCCAGCCCATAACCAAGACCCCCAAACTTCTCATTCCACTGTAGGGGCTGGCTCCACAGGACAAGCCAACAGTGAGCAACAGCTGCCCGGCATGTGCCCCACCCAGAGCAGCCCCGTGGTGCTCTAAGTGGGGGACAATCCCTGAAGGCATAACAAGGGAGGGCAAAGAGCCAAGGGACTCCGGGACAGCTGACACTTACTTTGTCACACAGGTCAGAGCCCTCTGTCTTCAGCCTGGACTGTAGCAATGCAATCTCACTGGTCAAGGCCTTGTGCTCCGTCTCCAGGCTCTTCTTGCCGCTGTTGAGAGTGGACACATCCCGCGACTGCTTGTACCTATTGACGGTCTCGTCAAAGTGACGGTAGAGACCTATTCTCTTGTTGACCAGGGTCAAGACCTGCTCCGTGATGCAAGCCACCTTCATCCTGGCCTCTGCAGCCGGATCCTGTGGGGGGGGACATCATGAGTGACAACATCCAGGCCTGAGCCTGCTCCAACCTTCACCTCCCAAAGAGTACCCACCACCGGCTGGCTGTGCAAACAAGAAAAGCCATCTTCCTGGAAAGTCAGAGAATCAAACCTTTGCTGACACTAAATCTGAACCAGTTCAGCAAAGGGCAGGACTAGGGACATGAAGATGAAGAAGACATTCACTTCAAAGCCTGGCAGGGCAGAGAGAGGATGGGAGAAAGGATATTAATGCTAGAATACACCATGAAAGGGGGCGCCTGGGTGGCTCAGTTGGTTAAGCGACTGCCTTCGGCTCGGGTCATGATCCTGGAGTCCCAGGATCGAGTCCCGCATCGGGCTCCCTGCTCGGCAGGGAGTCTGCTTCTCCCTCTGACCCTCCCCCCTCTCATGTGCTCTCTCTTTCTCTCTCTCAAATAAATAAATAAAATCTTTAGAATACACCATGAAAGGGATAGGTGAGGTGCTAAAGGAAGAGAAACCTCCGTGCAGGTCAGGGAAGGCTTCCAGGACATTTATTATGTCTCTCTCCTTAAAACCTTCAAGAGTTTCCCAGGGCCTAAAGGATAAAGCCCAAGCTCCTTGCCCTGCCATTCATGACCCTTTAGATGAGGCCCTACCCCCAAATTCTCTTTCATCACATGTCTACTTCAGACAAGTTCTAGCTTGGCAGCTCAAAAGGCCAAATCTGGTCTGCAAATGGTTGATTTGGCCCACAACTGTTTTTTTTTCTCAATAAATTATCAAAGCTTTAAGATCAGGAAATGTATATACAAGAAACTGAGTAAACTGACCCGTTCATTCAGTGAAGTACTCCGCAGCTATACAAAAAATAAATAAATAATAATGAGGAAAAGCTCTATGAACCGTTTTGGGTAACTCTCACAACCTGTTTAGTTTAAAAAAAGGACAAAACATATATACTTGTGCTACCTTTTGTGCAAGAAAGAAGAGGAAATAGGAATTAAAGTATCTGCTTCTTTCTGCAAAATAAATCAGGAAGGATATCCAGAGACTGATAAAATTAGTTATCTACAAGGCAGGGTTTTATAAATTCATAATCAAAATTAAATACAGTGCCACAGGGGAAACTACAATAAAATTCAAACAAATAAATGACCCTAACTATATTTCAAATGAGTTAACACCGGAAAACTCAGCCAATTACCTTGGAACGCAGTACTCTGACAAGATATTCTCAGTCTAGAGACAAAAAGAACTCCTAACAAATCTTGGGACTCTACCTGATACGTCTGGTGTTTCTGGGGCATAAGTGCAACAATTCTGAAACTATTTTGTGTGTTTACAGAATTCAACAAATGAATAAACATACTGACGCTGGGGTCCAGGAGAGAAGGAAAACTGGTGGATGAGAGAGGACAGCAAGAACCCTGTGGCGTCAGACTGGAGGGAGACATCCGTGTTAAATGCTGCTGTAAATACCATACATCTCTCCCCAGCTCTGTCTGCTGAAAGGCCCAGACAGAGCGACACCCAAAAAAGCAATGATCGCACCTAGTTCCCAGATCATGCTCTCTAGGTACCATTTCCACACTGAAAGGAACCAGGGCTGCCTGGAGAAAGTACTGAATATGCCTGAAACATGCTGCTAGGCCTGACAATAAGGAAGTGCTTGAAAAAATGATGAGACATGACCAAAATGGACCAATGTGGGAAAATATGAGCATCAAAATAAGTAATACCAGTGAACAGTAGCCCAGAGTAAGGAAGGAAGCCAGGAGTCCCAACAAGTAACAACCAGCCAACCAGTCAACCAGGAAGAGAAGCTTCTCCTTCCAGCACAATGCCAACAAAAGGAATCACAGTTTTCCAACCACCACACTAACAGCAGATTCAGACAAGAATCAATACTAAATGCTAGGACTAACTGGTGAACGTATATGAGAGTATTTATATAGCCTCAAACAAATCATACATTAATTGCAAAGAGAAAAACAATAACTTTAACATGAAGAAATTAGGCAGACATCAACTTAGCCAAGTAGGGACAGTTAATAACATTCCCAGCACTGGGACCAGCTGACATCCGGTACCCCTGAGGGGATGCACTACAAATACGGCCCCACTTTATAGCATTCTTGCCAAAAATGCAGAATCTCAATTTAATCAGAGAGAAACATATGACACATCTAAGTTAAGGGATATTCTACAAAACCGGTCTCTACACGTCAGATATGTCAAGGTCATTAAAGACAAAGAAAGGCTGAGGAGCTGTTCCAGATAAAAGGAGACAAAGGAAGCGTTACAACTAAATGGGATACATGATCCTCAGCTGGATTCTGGAGGAAGAAAAACAATTGCTAAAAATGTTACAGTCACCGGGACAGTCTGCCAGATCTGAACATAGCTTGCATGTAACAGCATTACAGCGACATGACATTTCCTGAATTTGATCCTTCTACTGTGGTTATGTTAAGAGAATACTCTTGTCCCTAGGCTACGTGCATGCTTTAATACTCAAGGGGGTAAAAGATATAAATGTCTACAACTTACTCTCAAATGGCCCAGGAAAAATAATTATGTATCAAGACAGAAGCCAAATGTCAAGTGCTATGTCTAGGTAAAGAGCATACAATCGTTATTTTTACTATTCTTGCAAAGTTTCCATAAATGTGGAATTATTTTATTTTATTTTTTTTTTTTTTTTTAAGATTTTATTTATTTATTTGACAGAGAGAGACACAGCGAGAGAGGGAACACAAGCAGGGGGAGTGGGAGAGGGAGAAGCAGGCTTCCCGCGGAGCAGGGAGCCCGATGCGGGGCTCGATCCCAGGACCCTGTGATCATGACCTGAGCCGAAGGCAGACGCTTAACGACTGAGCCACCCAGGCGCCCCTGTGGAATTAAAGAAAAGTTTTAAAAAAACAAAAGCAGGGGCCCCTGGCTGGCTCAGTCAGTGGAGCATGTGACTCCTGATCTCAGAGTTTTGAGTTCACGCCCCACATTGGGTGTGGAGCCTACTTAAAATAAAATATAAAAAATAAATTAAAAAAGGAAAGCAGCATTTATAGCTTAAAAAGTGGAACTATTTCATAATAAAACCTACACTCAGACCTTCTGTATGACAAGGCTTGCGAGCAGCTGCCTCACTGGGCAGCCTGTCTACGGAACCAGCCGGATCAACGTCTTTGCCACATGTACCCTACTGCTCCCTATGGGTTCCGCCGAAGCCCTCCCCGCCGCTGCACAAACTGTTCCTTCCAGCTGAATGCCCTTCCCTACTTTATCTGCGGTCACCCTCCTCAGGACAGCCCCGCCATGAAACACACTGCGGCTGCCCTGTTTCCACAGCACGCGCCCACCAGCGGCAACCTGCCTCACGTAACACCACACGCTCTGTGACCACAGCAACAAGAAGAGGGTCTCTCTCTTTACAGTAAGGATGAGCAGAGGCCACAGGCAGGGGAGAGGCTTCTGGGCAACAGGGTTCTGCCTCGGGCTTGTTGAGAGGACCCCTGTGCTCAGTAAAGCTAACGAAACACATTATCAAGGACACGAAACGACTAACAAATGTAGGAAAAAAGCCAAGGGGTACCTTTGTGATGGAAAAGTCCAGCCTGACGTAGATGATGACGGTGAAGAACAAGATGTAGAAAGCAGCCACCACCAACAGTGGCTCCTGCAGCATAAGCACCTTGTTGAACGTGTAGTGCACCTAGGGGAGAAGGGAGAGAACAAGGAGCACCTAGGGGAGAGAACACGGAGGATGGGCTCCCACAGGCCTATGGGGACTCAGACACCCGGGGGCAACAGAGGGGCCTCAGCAGGCCCACGATCATCCAGGCTGCCCCACCCATCCCCAGAGGTGACTGTGCTCAAACCCCTGCAGCCCAAGGACGTAAAGATAAGGACAGGCAAGTCCATGGCCGCCAGGACCCCATACTCTGGGGAGGAAGACACAGAAGGCAGACCAGTGGAGCACTCACCACGATGTCCTGAATGTGCTGTTCCACCAGATTTTTCTTATAGGCAACAATCACAGGGCGGCCAAATGTGTCTAGGTAAGTGTAGTGCAGCTCATCGGGGGCCCGACTGATTTCATAGGGACTGTCAACTTGGATGTTCCTGGACACAGGTAGGAATGAAATACAGCCTAAGACAAACTGCACTGAACAACGAGGTTTATTTAGGGTTGGAGAATTCTAAGGCTCAGGGGGCCTATCAGGGTCACTAAGTTCCCGCTCCACTCTGCTCCCCTCCTGGCACCAGACCTTCCAAGACAGCTGACCCGCTGCCAGAATACCCCGACTACTCGACCACTCTCCTGCTGAGGTAATGACCGTCTCCCTGCTAATGCTCCCTTGTTCTTGCTAGTGCTCACCAGTACTGGCCAGCCCCCGGAGTCACACAGCCCACAGCCCCCCTGTGCACTCCACCCAGCGAGAGCCTCTCGGGGACTTGAAGAGGCCCCTGAGAAGTTACTCCAGAAGTTCCTTCTCCTCACATGACAGAGAACTTTCATAAGGTACAGTGGGACATGTCCCGTTTTTGTTTGCCTGGATCCACTCTCCCTCCTCCAGGTTCTCACGCTCTAGTTTTGCTAAAACTCCCCATCCCCCATAGGAGGAACAATCAAGGTGCCGATCTTTCTGGTGACCAGAGTGGGCACGTGACCCAAGAGAGGCCAAACAGAAGCTCCCCTTTAAGATGAACCTAGAGCGAAGTGACATGGAGACACACATAGGTGTTTGTCCCTCCTGCCGAGGGCAGGTCCCCTGTGAACAACTGTCAGTTTCCACCAAACTGACTCCCAGAGATGTTCTGGCTCTGCAACTTATGCTGCCAATTTACAAGTGACTTACCCTTCCAATGCACTCCTTTCTGCTTAAACTGGCCAAAGACAGCACTCCTGGTTGTAACACCATCAGGACCCCCCTTTCTGAACCTGGTCTAACCAGCCCAGGATAAAATAAAGCCACTGTTCCATTGCTCTTCCACAGCAAAGGGCTCCCTGGCTGTCTTGACTCCGCATTCTGTCCTGTTGCAGATCATCCCATCCCCTTTGGATGCTGCAGCTGTCATACAGAGGCATTCTGTCTGGGGAATGTATTTCATAAATAAACCTTGTGCCCTCATTTGAGTCTAACTTTTCTGCTTAAACTCCAGTCAGAAAGTCCCTACAGACCTCTCAGTCAAAGCTATGTGCTGAGTACCTAGTCAGCACCCCCAAAACATAGCTTCCCCTTGAGGTACAAGGCCACTACCAGAGAAATGGGAATCAGAGGAAAGGAACAGTCACACTCACTTGGCCCCTTCAGGCAAGATGATCTTCACTGTCAGAGAATCTATCACTTGCTCATCAAACACATGGTCCACGAACCTCATCTTCAGTGCATACTGGTCACCTGAAGAAAGACAAACACGTGCAGGGATGTGAAAAACAGAGGAAATGACACAGGAGCTAGGGGGAAGCACAGGGTACAAACACTCTCACCTTACACAGAGAGGAGTAAAGAGATGCTACCTACAGTTAACGGACTAGGAGATTCTGGGAGACAGAGGCGGTGCCGGCAGCATACTATGGGTCTTCCCCAATTTCTACATAAAGGCAGAGCAACTAGATAGCAAAACCAAAAACCCATGGAGCATTTTTTACAACAAAACTAGGTAAAACAAGGATCTCCACGAACCCCAAAATACAAACGGGGAAGTCACAAAACGCCAACAACACACAACGTGCACATTACTAGTGTCTGTAAAGGAGAAAGCAGAGGGAGGCAACAGGGCAAGTGACAGACCTGAGAAGAGAAGAGCCCCAAACAGGCCACCACACTGACTAGAGAAGGAGGCAAGCCAACTGTAGAAAGCAGCTGGAGCGCCGAGGAGTCCTCCCCTGACCCCACATGGTGGGCAAGCAAAACAGGCCCACGGACCTGTGAGTCTAGAGCAGTCTAGTCCCTAAGAACTTGGAAAAGCCATCAGAGCTCTCCTCCCAGGACAGCACCCTAAGTGGAGGAAAAACTGCCGGAAGAAAATCAAAATACCATACTAAATCAACAGAGAACTGGCAGTTACGGTACCTCCTCCTAAAAATTCACATTAAAAATCAACAGGGGGCCTAGCTGGCTCGGTTGGTTGAGTGACTGCCTTAGGCTCAGGTCATGATCCCAGAGCCCCAGGATCGAGTCCTGCATCAGGTTCCCTGCTTCTCCCTCTGACCCTCCCCTCTCGTGTTCACTCTCTCTAATAAATAAATAAAATCTTTAAAAAAAAAAAAAAAAAAAGAACAACAGAGGGGTGCCTGGCTGGCTCAGTTGATAGAGCATGCAACTCTTGACCTCAAGGTTGTGAGTTTGAGCCCTACATTGAGTGCAGAGCCTACTTAAAAAAAAATTTTTTTTAATTAAAGAAAACTGAGCAACAGAAAAAGGGTACCCCTCACTCTCAGAGTAAGTTATATTTTTAAAAGCTACAAAAAAAAGAGAACATCCCAAGAGAAAATGAAAACATGCCAGAAATTCATGCCACAAAACTAATTAAAATTCCTCCTGCCGGGCACCTGGGTGGCTCAGTCGGCTAAGCATAATACTCTTGGTTTCAGCTCAAGTCATGATCTCAGGATAGTGAGATCGAGCCCCACATCAGGCTCCATGCTGAGCATGGAGCCTGCTTAAGATTCTCTCTCTCCCTCTGCGCCCCCCCCCCACACACACACTCTTTCTCTCTAAAAAACAAACAAAAAAAACTGTTCCCAGTATTTCAAAGCAAACTAAAGGTACTATAAAAATGACACAAGTCGGGCGCCTGGGTGGCTCAGACGGTCAAGCGTCTGCCTTCGGTTCAGGTCATGATCTCAGGGTCCTGGGATCGAGTCCTGCATCGGGCTCCCTGCTCCTTGGGAGCCTGCTTCTCCCTCTGCCTCTCTCTCTCTCTCTCTCATGAATAAATAAATAAAATCTTTAAAAAAAATAAAAATAAAAATAAAAATAAATAAAAATGACACAAGTCATGAAAGAGCAATATAAACCAGAATTATAGAAATTCAGAAAAGTGACAGAATGCAGGAAAAAATTCAGGAAATTTTTTATGCAGGAAATAAATTTTAGAAAGAAAATAATTGTTTTAGAAACGAAGGATAAGCTAAAATGCAGGAAATAAATTTTAGAAAGAAAATAATTGTTTTAGAAACAAAGGATAAGCTAAAAGGAATAGCAATGAATAAACACAACAGGTAATCTCTTATAATAAAAAGTAAAAAGAAGTAAAGTTTTCAATGAAGGAAAGACTCGAGAAACTGCCAAATATTGAAAATAGGCAAAGACTCAACACGGAAATAAAAGGAGAAAACTTACAAAAAGGTTTCAAAACTGTAAGTTGAAAAAACATAATGCAGACCCAAGAATAGGAACATGGCAACCACTGCCAAAACATGTTCCAGAAAAGTATTAGATTTTAAAGGAAGAATCCCTTTCAATATTTATATAAAAAGACTTATAAAGGGGAAAAATTAGATCATCAGACCTTGACAGTGACATTTTATACCAAAAAAAGTAACGTATTTAAGATATTCAAGGAAAGACGTATGAGCCAGTGATGTTATATTCCTCAAGATACTTACATGCACAAAAGGCACCACCTGTTATCAACTATCAATATGTGAGAACTCATTCCCATAAGCCCTCCCTAAAGAATCTACTAGAGAATGAGCTTCATCAAAATGACTAGAGCTGTCAATGTAAACACTGACAGGGTAAGCATTAACTACAGCTACTATAGAGGTAAGACTAGAGTTAAAAGGGGCGGGCGCCTGGGTGGCTCAGTCGTTGGGTGTCTGCCTTCGGCTCAGGTCATGATCCCAGGGTCCTGGGATCGAGCCCCATATCGGGCTCCCTGCTCTGTAGGAAGCCTGCTTCCCCCTCTCCCATTCCCCCTGCTGTGTTCCCTCTCTCGGTGTGTCTCTCTCTGTGTCAAATAAATAAATAAAATCTTTAAAAAAAATAGAGTTAAAGGGGGCACCCGGGTGGTTCAGTCGGTTAAGCATCTGCCTTTGGCTCAGCTCATGATCCCAGGGTCCTGGGATGGAGCCCCAAGTCGGGATCCCTGCTTCTTGGGCAGTCTGCTTCTCCCTTTCCCTCTGCCTCTGCCCCCGCCCCTGCTCATGCTCGCTCGCTCTCTCAAAATAAATAAATAAAATCTTAAAAAAAGGGGGGGGGAGCATGCTGTGTAATGGCTATTTGTTCTGACAATAGATATACAGTATACACACAGCACACCAAAATGGGGTAGAATGGAGAGGGGATATGCCAAAAATAAACTCTTTTCAGTAATCATATTGGAAGTGGTAGTATGACCATTTTTTATTCTGAGACTGCTGTGTATTAGGCGTGGGATATAACAATTAATGGTGGAATGCTCTCATTCTGTCACCTTCTCTGTTCTTCAGAAAGAGGACTCTCGATATGGAATTAGATACAGATATAACATAGGAGCAAAATCATTACAGTTCACACTATTAAGTAACTATATAAATTCATAATTTTTTTACGCATAGACATAATACACACCTAGCTCTGTTAACTGAAAAGGCCTAGATACTGACCAAACTAAGAACAATATGCATTCCTAGTTCTCAGACTGTGGTCTTAAAACACGTTTTTCCACAAGAAGAATCTAGGGCTTTGAGGAGAAAGGGCTGATTCCAGGTCTGAGACAGAAAACATACAAGCTGGGGGTGCCTGGGTGGCTCAGTCGGTTAAGCATCTGCCTTCAGCTCGGTCATGATCCCAGGGTCCTGGGATCGAGCCCCACATCGGGCTCCCTACTTAGCGGGGAGCCTGCTTCTCCCGCTGCCTGCCGCTCCCCCTGCTTGTGCTCTGTCAAATAAATAAAATCTTAAAAAAAAAAAAAGAAAGAAAGAAAATATATAAGCTGGGCCAAGAATGTCTTTCATAAGACATCAAGGAGGGTAACAGCTTTCAATCTGCAAGAAACACAGAAAACACAGGAATACTGAATTGCACTTTAAGTAAGGAGTCAGCAAAATCCAGACTGTAGGTTACACTACAAGTGGCTCACATTCTTTGATAAACTGTAAAAAAAAAAACAAAAAAAAACAGATGGAGGAGGGGACTATGGATTAATAGAGACTCATAAGACATCAAATTTTTTGAAAAGAGCAAAACTAAAGTAGAGATTCTAAAGACACACACTTGGGTGATAAAACTTAACAAAGTCAAGAAAGTGGTTACTAAAAGTCAGGATGGTAACCACTATTGTGGGGAAGGAAGAGGTACGTGGAGAGCTTTCTGGCTGGCTGGCTCAGTTCAATTTCTGGGCCTGAGTGGTGGTTCTGAGGTGTTCTTACAGACATTTACTGAGCAGTTCTTATAGACATTTACTGAGCACATTTGTTAGTGTGGTTTTTTCTATTTAATTTTCTATCTAAAAGATTTAAAAAAAAAGATGAAGAAAATATGGCAAAATGATTATAATAATTAGTTCTGGGTGCTTGTGTAAAAGTGTTTATTATTCTCTTAGTTTTTCTCATTTTTTTAAAAACCTCAAATTAAAAGAATTGAAGCAGTTCCATCTTATGATGGAAATGGGGGTAAGAAGAGGATTTTTACCAGACTGTTCGAACTGACTACCAAATGCATGTTATTACTTTTACAATAGTAATTTGTCCCCACCCATTAAAAAATTGTTCCTAATATCCCAGACTTCCAAAAAACGACAATACTCTCTTCCCATCAAAAATGACTGGCAACTGTTAAAAAAACAAAAACAAACACACACACACAAAACCCACCACTAGAAACAAAAATGCAGGAAACGAAATGATGGACTCTCCCCTTTTTACTCCCTAACTACTAAAGACTGACCCAAATTATAGAGGTACTCATAGCTTGGGAGGTTGTAGCCAACGATGTAATGGGTCTTCCACCCGCCAAACAGAGGGAAGCGAGGCCGGATTTCCATCTCTACAGAGTCGTCCAAAATAAGGAGGTGGCTAGTGGAAACATTGCCAATCTCGTCCCGGTAGTAAACGTCCTGGGCAGCGGCAGGGAGGATGGTCTGCAAGAGAGGGGACACGCCTTCTAAAGCCCCCAGAAACTTACTCACAGGAGATGATCCTAAAGACAGAAAAGACTTTCTGCACCAAGAGCCTCCCCATAGCACTATCTAATTAAAACAGTCCCTAGGGGCGCCTGGGTGGCTCAGTTGGTTAAGCGACTGCCTTCGGCTCAGGTCATGATCCCGGAGTCCCGGGATCGAGTCCCACATCGGGCTCCCTGCTCGGCAGGGAGTCTGTTTCTCCCTCTGACCCTCCTCCCTCTCATGCTCTCTGTCTCTCATTCTCTCTCTCTCAAATAAATAAATAAAATCTTAAAAAAAAAAACAGTCCCCAAACTGGGAACAACCCAAAAAGAAGTCTAACTAGCCCTCCCGCCTGAGGCTTCAAAATTTCTAGATATTGCATCTATTTCTCAATCATGGTAGGTAAATAGCCAATTCTCCTAAACAATAAATAATGAAGACAATCATAAATACCTTCATGAATATTAAGGATTAATACAAAGATAAACATAATCTCTAAATTACTCTGCAGGGAGAGAAACTAAAACTGGGAGAAATTACATCAAATCGCTAGGTGGCAGGGTTATGGAGGGGTTCTTCCACCTCATATTCTTTATTATAGCTTCCAAATCTGTAAGAGTATTTTCATAATCAGGAAGAAACAATTCTAACACTTCATTCACATAACGAGCCCTTCTATAATATGAAGTACAGATGACCCTTAGACAACATGGGTTTCAACTGCGCAGGTCCACTTATATGTGGATCTTTTTCAGTAAATACAGTAAATACTGTAAATTTATTTTCTCATGATTTTCTTAACATTTTTTCTCTAACTTATTTTGTTATAAGAATACAGTACCTAATACATACAACATACCAAATATGGGATAATGGACTGTTTATGTTAATAGTACGGCTTCCAGAAAACAGGAGGATATTAGCAGTTAAAATTTTCAGGGAGTCAAAAGTTATAGGGACGCCTGGGTGGCTCAGTCGGTTAAGCGTCTGCCTCCAGCTCAGGTCATGATCCCAGGGTCCTGGGATCGAGTCCCGCATCGGGCTCCCTGCTCCGCGGGGAGCCTGCTTCTCCCTCTGCCTCTGCCTCTCTCTCTCTCTATCTTTCATGAATAAATAAATAAAATCTTTAAAAAAAAAAAAGTTATATGCAGATTTTTAACTGTGCAAGGGGCCAGTGCCCCAAACTCTGTTTTCCAAGGGGGTTTTCAGTTTCTGACTGTACGTGAAAATATAAGATTTCATTTATAAGACTAAAAATATACAAAACTTCATGTACAATATGATCAAGTATCTTTTTAAAAAAAGCATTATAGAAGAAAGGAAGTATTAAAATATGAGCAATACTGGGGCGCCTGGGTGGCTCAGTTGGTTAAGCAACTGCTTTCGGCTCAGGTCATGATCCTGGAGTCCCTAGATTGAGTCCCGCATCAGGCTCCCTGCTCGGCAGGGAGCCTGCTTCTCCCTCTGACCCTCCCCCCTCTCATGTGCTCTCTCTCTCTCTCATTCTCTCTGTCTCAAATAAATAAATAAAATCTTTAAAAAATATATATATATATGAGCAATACTAATTTGGGGGGGGGTCTGGTTTTTCCTATTATTCAAATTTTCTTTTAAAACCGTGACCTAGGGGCGACTGGATGGCTCAGTCGGTTAAGCATCTGCCTTCGGCTCAGGTCATGATCCCAGTATCCTGGGATCGAGTTCCGCATCAGGCTCCCTGCTCAGCGGGGAGCCTGCTTCTCCCTCTCCCTCTGCCTGCCTCTCTGCCTACTTGTGCTAACTCTCTGTCAAATAAATAGATAAAATCTGGGCACCTGGGTGGCTCAGTTGGTTAAGCGACTGCCTTCGGCTCAGGTCATGATCCTGGAGTCCCGGGATCGAGTCCCATGTCGGGCTCCCTGCTCAGCAGGGAGTCTGCTTCTCTCTCTGACACTCCCCCCTCTCATGCTCTCTACCTCATTCTCTCTCTCAAATAAATAAATAAAAATCTTTAAAAAAAAAAAAATTTTTTTTTAAATAGATAAAATCTTTAAAAAAAAAAATTAAAAATAAATAAATAAATAAATAAATAATAAAAACATGGCCTACTTTGGGGCACCTGGCTGGCTCATTCAGTGTAGCACATGACTCTTGACCTCAGCGTTGGGAGTTCGAGCCCCATGGTGGGTGTAGAGATTACTTAAAAATAAAATCTCTTTTCAAAAGAAAAAATGGCCTACTTATACAAATGGGGGCATTTTTTTTTTAAGATTCTTTCTGTTGGTTCTAACCCTGTGAACCCAACTACTTAAACACCAATTGATCCCAAACAATGGTCCATATTTAGATACTTTCAAAAAGCTAAAGGGCAAATGTGATAAAACGATACTTTCTCCCAATGTCCACGTTGCACATCCCATACCTTAAATGAGCGGATGGAGGCTATTCCACTATCTGGCTGTCTCTGGTAATCATAGCGTGAAAAGGGTCCCTTCAGCACAGCCCCTGTGTGCTTTAAGTCCACATTTTCTTCCACAGCAATGTTACCCCAGTGAGAGACCTCGATCACTCGGGTCATGCTGGTGATGGTCAGGAAAGGGCTGTTGTTCTCATAATGTACTTTAAAAGTATCCTGGAGAGACAAGAAACAAGTAGTTCCAAGTCTGGGTGACAGATGAATCAACACTAGTTTCAAATACACTGGAGACAATCCATACATCAGCAATAGAATGGCTCAATTAAGGTGTATCAAATGCACTCTGTATTCTAAAATGATGCTTACTAGGACTTTTTAATGGCATATGGAAATAAATATTCATGATGTATTACTAAGTGGAAAAATAGGCTCCACAAAATTGTTTTAGGTGCCAACGTAAGTATCATTTGTATTTTAAAAACAAACACTTCTACATGACACTTATCTTATAGACTATAGGAGTAAAAGAACAAAAAGAACCTGAAATGAAATACGGGAGAATCCCAAATACGGGAGATAGGAAACAGAGTTCTTAGATTGTTTCTACTTTCTCCTTGTAGTTTTTGTTTTCAAAATTTCTACAATGAGCTTTTTAAATTGCCTTTTGAATAATTTTTGCAGTTTTGAAAGAAAACAAAATCTTAAACTATAATAAAGAAAAATTCGGACAAGGTATATATATGATCTCATAAAGACATAATGTCTACCCAATGAGCTAGCAAATAACCTCAAAACTGAGGATGATTCATAGCACTACTGGATTTTTTCTAACACAGAGAAGACTTACCCAGAAAAGTTCCCAGAAGAGAACTTGTTTGGCTAACATGTATGGAGCTAACAAAAATATGTGTCAGTCACTCTTTATGAGTGCGAAACAAATGCATGACCATTTAATCCTCAAAACAACACAATGAGGTAAGTACTACTCATCTTGTTTTACAAATTAAAAACACCGAGGCCCAGCAGTTTTAACATATTCAAGGTCATAAATAAATCTAAGTGGCAATACTAGGTCTTCAGGTCTTCAACTTTTTAGCTCTGGCTGCACACTCCTCCACAGTAAATACTGCATCCCAGGGAGGCCTCAGAGAATTAAAGGAGTTACCTTTGGAAATTCCTCCACTTTGCCAATTTCCCCATTTAAATTAGTATTAAATCTTTCTAGTCATTAAGTAATATAAATGCCCTTCTATGAATACACACATGGAACCTTAGAAATGGGATCTAAAAGGACAGAAGAATCAGGAAAACACCCTTCCCCAGAAGTCCATGAAAAAGGACATTTTATTAATTCTCATAGAATTAAGAATCCGTAGATTCTTTTTTTTTTTTTTAAAGATTTTTATTTATTTGACAGAGAGACACACAGAGAGAGAGGGAACACAAGCAGGGGGAGTGGGAGAGGGAGAAGCAGGCTTCCCGCTGAGCAGGGAGCCCGATGCAGGGCTCAATCCCAGGACCCTGGGATCATGACCTGAGCCGAAGGCAGACGCTTAACGACTGAGCCACCCAGGTGCCCCAAGAATCTGTAGATTCTTAAAAGTTCAACTTCATCCATAATCATATTTGACAGTATTTAATGCCAATACTGATAAGGATACAAGGAAACTAACAGTTTCTGACTGCTGGTGCCATAATAAATTTGCTAAATCTTTTGAAAAACCACTTGGCAACATACATCAAAAGATTTTTAGGGGTGCCTGGGTGGCTCAGTCATTAAGCGTCTGCCTTCAGCTCGGATCGTGATCCCAGGGTCCTGGGATCGAGGCCCACATCAGGCTCCCTGCTCGGCAGGAAGCTTGCTTCTCCCTCTCCCACTCCCCCTGCTTGGTTCTCTCTTTCACTGTGTCTCTCTCTGTCAAATAAATTAAAAAAAAACCTAAAAAGATTTTTAATTTTGGGGGCACCTGGGTGGCTCAGTTGGTTAGGCAGCTGCCTTTGGCTCAGGTCATGATCCCAGGGTCCTGGGATCGAGCCCCGCATCGGGCTCCCTGCTCCACGGGAAGCCTGCTTCTCCCTCTCCCACTCCCACTGCTTGTGTTCCTGCTCCCGCTATCTGTCAAATGAATAAATAAAATCTTTAAAAAAAAAAAAAGAAAGGATAAAGATGTGGTACATATATGTGTGTACACACACACACACACACACACACAATGGAATATTATTCAGCCATTAAAAAAGAATGGAATCTTACCACTTGCAACAACATGGACGGAGCTAGAGTATAATGCTAAGCGAAATCAGACAAAAACAAATACCATATGATTTCACTCCTATGTGGAACTTAAAAAACAAGCAGAGTATGTATATGTAGAGAGAGAAAGAGAGAGTGAGAGAGAGAGAGAAATATCAAGAAACAGACTCTTAAGTGTAGAGAACAAACAGAACAAACTGATGGCTACCAGAGGGAGGTGGGTGGGGGGATGCGTGAAAGAGATGATGGGGATTAAGAAGGGCACTTACTGTGATGAGCACTGGGTGTTGTATGGAAGTGCTGAATCACTACATTGTACACCTAAAACTAATATTACACAATATGTTAACTAACTGGAGCTAAAGTCAAAACTTATTAAAAATAAAAAATAAAAAATCTACTCTGAGACTATATAAAAAGTTATATGTAAAGAGATGACTACTACAGCGTTAGAGAAAAAAAGCTAACTGTCCAACATAGGAAACTTGGCAAATAAGCTATAAAACATCAAATTATACGATCTTAAATGGCTATTAAAAATGGTTTACAGGGCGCCTGGGTGGCTCAGTTGGTTAAGCGACTGCCTTCGGCTCAGGTCATGATCCTGGAGTCCCAGGATCAAGTCCCGCATCGGGCTCCCTGCTCGGCAGGGAATCTGCTTCTCCCTCTGACCCTCCTCCCTCTCATGCTCTCTCTCATTCTCTCTGTCTCAAATAAATAAATAAAATAAAATCTTTTAAAAAATAAAATAAAATAAAATAAATAAAAATGGTTTACAAAGGTAATGTAAAATGTTTACAGAATATTCTAAGTGGCAAAGTACACAATACTTTACACACAGTGTGATTTCCATATTAAAAAGCCCCTATGCTTAGAAAGAAATGACTCAGGTACTACTATGTCAAAAGTGGATGTCAAATTTTCCTCTGTATTGGCCAAATAGTCTCTCATGAGCATTTTATTAATTTAAAATGGAAGAAGAGGGGCACCTGAGTGGCTCAGTCGTTAAGCGTCTGATTTCAGCTCAGGTCATGATCCCAGGGTCCTTGGACTGAGCCCTGCATCAGGCTCCCTGCTCCGTGGGAAGCCTGCTTCTCCCTCCCCCACTCCCCCTGCTTGTGTTCCCTCTCTCGCTGTCTCTCTCTGTCAAATAAATGAATAAAATTTCAAAAAAAATAAATAAAATGGAGGAAAAAAGTCCAAAATCCAAAATATTGAAAATTTAGAAGCTTGTACAGGAGACAAATTTCTGTCCCCAACATGAACTGAATTAAGTAAGGAAAAGAAATAAATAATGCACTTAGAGGAAACACAACTCAGAGCTCCAGAGGCACGCGCCCCCAGGGCTCTCCGCACCACAAGGTAACTACACCAGCAATCACAGAGAGATACTCTCACTCCCCCACCAAAACCCCTAAGGCTATAGTATACACAGGGTGCTACTTTTCTGAGAAATGGGGGAATATAAAATTACTATAATCTGCATATATTTAGAGAAAAAAAATTAGAAAGATAAACCAAAAGCTAATATAAATGGTCACCAAAAAGAACAGACAGAAGGGAGAAGTGGAAGCAAGAGTTCTCTGAATATACCTTGTCAAATAATTTTGGCTGTTTTCATTTCAAAAAATTGTATCAATTAAAAAAAAATTCTTAACAGTGGAAAATGACCCAAAATGAACAGCCCTATGTCAAACTGACATCTGAGACCGAGAAAACAGAAACAATTATTTCAAGTGACATTAGAACAAACTATTTTGACATTAGAACAAACTAAGTGACACATGTTCTAAACACAGAGATGCATAGAAGTCTTAAATATCCATGTATTTCAGAGATGACAATCAAGTACATAGGCTGAAATGACAAGATTCCTAAAATTTGCTTTAAAATATTACAACAGAGAAAAAAAAAAAACAGTGCTGATAAGTGTGGTAATATTCTGATACTCATTGACAATGTCAAAGTTGATAGGTGTATGGGAAGTTATTACACTATTCTCTATACTTCTGTATATGTTTGAACTTTTCCATAACAACAGTGTTTTTTAAGCCTTGATTGCTCCCTCTATGCTTAAGGCCCAGCTCCTAGGCTCAGGGAGGCAGCCAGCTTTACTACCCAAGCAGCCACCCCCGCCAGCACAGCACCTGGTCTCCCATCTCGGGGCTTCTACCAACAACGCCTTGTTCCCTTCTCCCCCAACCCCCACTCCAACCCTCCACATGCTACCTCCTTATTTTTTATTATTCTTTTTTAATGTGAGTATATTTGCTAGAATTGTGCTACATACAACTTGCCCATCTTCCCTGGAAGCTAATTTATTTGTAATCTAGTCTTGGGGGAGTCATTTAATTTCACTGATTCTGTTTCCTCGTCTATCGCTAAAGAATAAAAAAAAAATTAACTTTTTAATTCTGATTCAATGAAATGAATGATTTTATTTAATACACTATCTACAGAGTCTAGGAAATAAGATGGTGGGTCAGCAAGTTTTTCTTCCCTTCCCTAATCCCCTTCTCCTCCACCTTGCTTGCACTTAAAAAGTTAATGCCTCTGGGCTCACATTTTATTTCATGTGATGGGAGTTCTGTTAGTATAAGACTCTGAGCCTTTTCATCCAGAGGACCGGCATCCCCTAAGTAAAGAGTAAGTTGGAGGGGCGCCTGGGTGGCTCAGTTGGTTAAGCGACTGCCTTCGGCTCAGGTCATGATCCTGGAGTCCCTGGATCGAGTCCCGCATCGGGCTCTCCCTCTGACCCTCCCCTCTCTCATGCTCTCTGTCTCTATCTCATTCTCTCTCTCAAATAAATAAATAAAATCTTTAAAAAAAAAAAAAAAAGAGTAAGTTGGAGAAGAATGGACAGGGCATGCTCTGCCCAGCTGCTCTCCTCCATCTGGCATACCTGCCAGTAGGCAGTTAGAGAGCTCACTTCATCTGCTGGCAAAACTTCCACATGGAGAGGCTTGCCCTGGCCCACATTTGCATGGACACTCTTGTCTCAATTTGGGATTCAGTATTAGGAAACCTCCTGCAGTACCTGCAGATGAACTCTATCTCCTTCAACCTAGTTTACCTGTAATAAAGCTACATATTTTTTCACTTCCTACCTACCTCAATACTTTTGTTTCTCAGTGTGTACAGAACTTGGGAAGGGGGAAAAGGATTGCTGTTTGTGGGGCTCCCTCAGAGACCTCAGCAATCTCCAGTTATCATTGTCACTGGCTAATATTAGGCTTTGACAGGTCCTAAATGCTGATGGAATAATTCAACTCAGCTCATGTATCACTGCTTCAAAAATCCAAGTCATGAAGTTTATGAGGTTCATCTGCCATGTTTTTCCTTATTAGAGAAAATCTTCCTAAACCTCCCAGCCTCTAGCTATACTCCCAAAATGAGAAAGGTGACCCCCATGGAGTCATTTCACAGCAGGTGAAAATGTTTGGGGATGATCTTAAAAATGACTTCAGATTTACACCCATCTCACACCACCAAGCCCATCCACTAGTAGTCACTCCAGAAAACATTCTCTGAAGTAGGCAGGGACAGACTGGACTCCACACGAGCCTACCTGACTGTAAGCAGGGATGTCTCTGAAAGGTCCATAATCCAGGAGGTCCTCAGAGCGCATGGGGTTCCCCAGCTTGGTGTAGCTCTCTACGTTTCGGGAGGCAAGCTTCACACGCATTGTCTGTGTCTTCGTTGGATAGGGAGAGTAGAAATAATGGTTCCCCTCAAACACGACAAACTGTTTCTCTGACTGGGTGATCTGGGTTGGATACGGCTGAAGCACATGGGTATAGACTGTTTCCACAATGACCGAAACCTTGGCCCCAGGATCGAGAGCAACTGGGAGCTTGACTGTGAAGAATCTCCCACTGGAGCAAGAACAAGGCAAGAAAATTAAGAGATGAAGGGAACTGAAAACAGAAATAGCAACTCAAAGTCACAGCAACATTTTGTACCCAAGACAAAAGCAGTTACCTTTAAGAGATCATCTTTAACCTATTAATTCAAGCCTTTTAAGACAGATGTCTGGGTATTCATTTCACAATTGTTTATAATAACAGAACAGTACAACAGCGCCTGGGTGGCTCAGTTGGCTGAGCGTCAGACTCTTGGTTTTGTTTTTGTTTTTGTTTTTTTTAATTTTTGTTTTTTTTAAGATTTTATTTATTTATTTGACAGAGAGAGACATAGTGAAAGAGAGAGCACAAGCAGGGGGAGTGGGAGAGGGAGAAGCAGGCTTCCCGCAGAGCAGGGAGCCCGATGCGGGGCTCGATCCCAGAACCCTGGGATCATGACCTGAGCCGAAGGCAGACGCTTAACGACTGAGCCACCCAGGCACCCCCAGACTCTTGGTTTTGGCTCAGGTCATGAGATAGAGCCCTGTGTCAGGCTCTGCGCTCAGCAGGGAGTCTGCTTGAGATTTTTCTCTCTCCCTCACCCTCTGCCCCCTCCCTGCTCTCTCCCTCTCTAAAATAAATAAGTCTTGGGGGGAAAAAAAGTATAAAACGTAAAGGTCCAACAAGGTCCAACAACAGGATAATGGTTAAAAGCATTCCAGCAGAGCCACACAGTGGGATAATGGCAGCCACTTAAAAGGATATTAAGCATTTCCATGTACAGTGTAAATAACAGAAATCAGTTCACAAATGGCACAGTATGATTCTATCTTAAAGAATAAACATAAACAAGTGTATGTGAAGAAAAGTATTCCAATGAATGTTTCCAAACTGTGAATGGTAACTGTCTAGGGAGGAGAATAAGCTTTATTTTGTTATTTTCTCCAATTGGTTTTATGAACTTGTACCACTCTCATAACTAAAAAAATAAAGCTACTAGCATTTTAAAGAAAAAGAGATGGCCTGGAAACTACTAAAATCCATACAATATTAACTCAAAAATAAATGTGAATTTTCTACGCCACAAGATAACTTTTGGTAGGCCCAGAAACTGTTAGTGGAAAATGAAAGGCATTTAACAGGCTTCTTTGGAATTTGTCCTCCAAGGTCAGAACACGTCAGAACACGGATCACTTTTCCTGATATGGCCTTACGGAACTCTAATCTTGCATATCTTCATCAGTCACACCATCACACACTATCAATACTCTGAAGTACCTACTTAAAATATAGTAAGCTTTACACCTTCTCCCAGGACGGTCTTAACCAATTCCTGGCTTCAAGTTCCAGATCTGCTTCTCATCCCACACTCTGCCCTGAGCACTAAACTCCTATTTTCAAAGGTTCACTACACAGCTCCACTGACCACCCAACATACCCAGTATCATTCATGATCCCAATTCCTTACTCTGTTAATAAATACTACCACCATCTGACCACTTCTTTTTTTTTTTTTTTAAAGATTTTATTTATTTATTTGAGAGAGAGAATGAGAGACAGAGAGCACGAGAGGGAAGAGGGCAAAGGGAGAAGCAGACCCCCTGCTGAGCAGGGAGCCCGATGTGGGACTCGATCCCGGGACTCCAGGATCATGACCTGAGCCGAAGGCAGTCGCTTAACCAACTGAGCCACCCAGGCGCCCCATCTGACCACTTCTAAACCAAAACCCTCCTACATGGTTGGATGCCTCACTCTACTCCATCCCTAATGTCTGGTTAATCCTGCCTTAGGATGTCTCTCAAATTCATCCCTTCCGGAATTTCCATTGCTGCCCCCTCAGTTCAAACAATTCTCCCTGGCCAAGATTATTACCTATCTTCCTAATTAACCCCCTAATCTCTTTCTCCCTCTAGCCCATCAACAAAATGTGACACAACCCCATCTTAATTTTCACATGAAATGTCCCAGCATAATTGAATCTCATTTTAACAACATTTCAGTGTTCCAGGGTGATCATTAGAAATATCAATTCTCAGGGGCGCCTGGATGGCTCAGTCAGCTAAGTGACCAACTCTTGGCTTTGGCTCAGGTCATGATCTCAGGCTCTTGGGATTGAGGCCTGCATCAGGGGCCACGCTCAGCATGGAGTTGGCCTGGGATTCTCTCGTTCTCTCTGCCCCTGCCCCCTGCACTCTCTCTAGAATAATAAATCTTTTTAAGATTTTATTTATTTGACAGAGAGAGAGACACACACAACGAGAGACGGAACACAAGCAGGGGGAGCGGGAGAGGGAGAAGCAGGCTCCCCGCCAAGCAAGGAGCCCGATGCGGGACTCGATCTCAGGACGCTGGGATCATGACCCGAGCCGAAGGTAGACGCTTAACCAACTGAGCCACCCAGGCGTCCTAGAATAGTAAATCTTTTTTTTTTTTTTTTTTTTTTAGATTTTATTTATTTATTTGACAGAGAGAGAGACACACACAGTGAGAGAGGGAACACAAGCAGGGGGAGTGGGAGAGGGAGAAGGAGGCTCCCCGCTGAACAGGGAGCCCAATGCAGGGCTCGATCCCAGGACCCTGGGATCATGACCTGAGCTGAAGGCAGACGCTTAACGACTGAGCCACCCAGGCGCCCCAATAAATCTTATTTCAAAAAAAGAAAGAAATATTGGAGCACTGGGTCCTGGGATGGAGTCCCACACTGGGCTCCCTGCTCTGCAGGAAACCTGCTTCTCCCTCTCCCGCTCCCCCTATTTGTGTTCCTGCTCTCACTATCTCTCTTTCTGTCAAATAAATAAATAAAATCTTTTAAAAAAAGAAGGAGAGAAAGAAGTATCAACTCTTGGGCACCTGGGTGGCACAGTTAAGGGTCCGGTTCTTGGTTTTGGCTCAGGACGTGATCTCAGGGTCACGAGATTGAGCCCCAAGACCCACATACGGCTTCGTGCTCACCATGGAGTCTGCTTGAGAGTCTCTCTTCCTCTCCCTCTGCCCTGCCCACTCCTGCTCACTTGTGCAAACTCTCTCTCTCTCTCTAAAATAAATAAATGAATCTTAAAAAAAAAAAGGAAATATCAAGTCTCATTGCAACTCAGAAGCAGCAGCTAATGAAAGCTTCTGATTGATGAAAGACTAGGCAGACAACACAGAGCTGACTATACTGGCATTTAAGGAACAGATTTTTTCGTGGATCAGAACAAAGACACGTAAGTTGTCATGTTAGGGTTGCAGGATAAGTGACTTGTTTAATGTTGCCATTAAACTTTATACAGACAGATTAATAAATTTAAAATTATCCCATTTATACGCTTATGTAAAATTATGTATAAATGGGCATATGCATAAAGAAAATAGTTATATCATATTCTCATTTAATTTAAAACTAATGAGAAAAAATTTTTTAAACTTTGCCAAGCAAACAAAACAAAACAAAACCAAGCTCTGCCAAGCAGGGAGACCAAATTTAACACTTTCTGAATCATGTGGGGACTGACAGCTGTAAGGTCCAAAGGTTTGCTGGTCAAGAATCAAATATTTTATTTCTTTTTATGATAAACTACAGCATAAGCTAACGCTGTTTGCCTCAGCAAACAGGATATTTTAATCTTAGCACTGCTGACATTTGTGAGTGGATAGTTCTTTGTTGGGAGGAGGAACCTGTCCTGGGCACTGTAGGATGTTTAGGAGCATCCTTGGCCTCTACCCACTAGATGCCATCAGCACCCCTCAGCTATAACTAAAAATGTTTCCAGACATTACCAAATGTCCTGGGCGGGGCAGGTGCAGGACACGACTGCTCCCTCCTCCAGTTAAGAATCACTGAGCTAAAAACATTTCTTCCTCCCACATCATTCATTCAACAAATATTTCAACGCCTAATCAATACCATGCAAAATACTGGTAACTGTCGAAGCTAGGTGATGAGATATATGGGGATTCTTTATTCAATTCTTCCTGCTTTGTATTCGTTTTGGAAAATATCCTTAACAAAGCGTTTTACAATAACTAGTAAGTGCCAGGCCCCATGGTAGGTGCTGAGGTTAAAGCGAAGAACAAGGCAAGTCCAACGCCAGCCTTCAGAGAGCTCGGTCTAACTCCCACAAAGAAGCACCACGTTCAATGCCCTGAAGGCTCAAGAGGAGGTGGGGAGGGGGTAGAATTGTCTGCCCTTTGGAAAGAGGATGGTAGCCAACAACAGATCGGAGGTTATTTACTGAGACAAACAGCCTGGAGTTCTCACATACCATACTGATTCTCCATCCACTGTTTGGAGATCCCTATCCCCACATACATTAGCAGACCTGACCTGGTATGGAAAGTAGCTACCTTCCTGTAAAACAAACTGCCACCGTGAGGGGCAATTTTAGCATCACTAATCAGAAAAGACATCACTGGGTCAGAATACATTATAGCCTGTTGCTTACTGAACACACACTATATTAATTGAAACAGCCTCTAAAACACCAGGTATGTCCTCAGCAACTCTCCTACCTTATGATTCCAACCGATAGGATAACCTACAACAAGAAGAGGCAGGATATATAGATATTCTGACCGTTTGGTTGCTTACCTTTTACCCTTAATTTTGGTTTCTCGTACTTCCAAATTGTTCTCTTCCTCATCTTCTCCCTTCACCTGTGACGGGACAAAAGAGGCTATTCTTTTTATTATGTCTTTCAGCCTCTAAATTTGAGTCAACAGTTAACCAATTGCCTTAGAATGTCCACAGTAAAGTATTCAAACTACAAGAACTTAAAGACAACTCTGGTAACAATTTTTTTTCCACATGAAACATAAGAACATTGTCAAAGACTTACTTTTGCAACGAATAAGTTGTATAGTAAGCTCTATAAATACATAACATTTTCCTGAATGACCAAACACACACATATAAATAAAAATTACACTTACACTTTACGTTTCCCAATACAAAGGTGACGTTTTCTTCTCCATTTACATTCAAATACACATTTGCATAGAAAATAAATAGTATTATTTACTGTTGTAGTAGAAAAGTCTCACACATTGCCAAAACTGGTTCTACTTGCATGAAAGTTAACAGTAGCATAAGTCCAACAACCACTGCTCGTCACACTCCCTTATTCTCATCCTTCACTGCAAAAGGATGTGTAACCAGGAAGAGAATGTTAACTCCAGCAGGCTGCAAGGTCTATCTGAGAAAAAGTAGACACCCTGAATCATGAAATGGTGGAGCAAACTATAAGGAAAACCTAATACACACTGCCGATCTCTTTGCCAACCCAAACTCTGCTAAGGAAAAAAAAAAAAGTAAAACTACTTTTTGGGCTGAAGCACTTGTTCCCAATAGGGCACACAGAATTATAATGAGGAAGAAGCTATTTTTAATATTTTAAAATGCCTAAAAGTGGGCGCCTGGCTGGTTCAGTCGGTGGAGCATTCAACTCTTGATCTCAGGGTTGAAAGTTCGAGCCCCATGTTGGGCATACAGATTACTTAAAAAATAAAATCCTTAAAAAAAATTTTAGGGGTACCTGGGTGGCTCACTCAGTTAAGCATCTGACCCTTGGTTTCTCTTGGTTTTGGCTCAGGTCATAATGTCAGGATCATGGGACTGAGCTCCACATTGAGCTCTGCACTCAGCAGGGAGTCTGCTTGTCCCTCTCCCTCTGCTCCTCCCCCTGCTCGCACTCCCTCCCTCCGTCTCTCTTTCTCGCTCAAATAAATTTTTTTTTAAAATTTTTAAATAAAAATAAAATGCCTGAAAGTAATCATACAATCATCCTCAATAAAGCTGCACAGGCCAATAAAAACAAGCTTCATCACTTTGACTGGAATCTTATCACAATGGTAACTTTCTAGTATACTCGTGCTCATCACCATTCAGTTACATGTTGATCTCTTACTAAAAGATATTAATTAATAAAAGACCAGAGAGACAAAAGATTTCAAATATAGAATCCACATGAGAGGAAAAATATTAATATGGTCCTTGGTAGTAAGAAGATGAGGAACCACTAGATCCTCATCAGAAATCATCACTGTGGGGCGCCTGGGTGGCTCAGCCGGTTAAGTGCCTGCCTTTGGCTCAGGTTATGATCCCAGAGTCCTGGGGTCCAGCCCCATGTTGGGTTCCCTGCTCAGCAGAGAGTCTGCTTCTCCTTCTGCCCCTCCCCCTGTTCATGCTTTCTCTCAAATAAATAAAAATCTTGAAAAAAAATTCTTTAAGAAGTCACCATTGTCCCTTCTAACCAGTTCCTAAAATTCTACATGGAAGGCTAAAGATAAATCCACTGAAAATTCAAACTTCTAGCAACCTTATCAAGGCCTCGAAGTCAACTGTTGAAAAATACACACCCTCTTTGCTAAGTCTAACATCTAGTTACATTTCCCATTGGGATAGGGGTGTAAAGGAGCACATATATCTATTTAACCCGTCTCTTTCAAGGGACTATAAAATTAACAAATGATTTCGAATAAATCTGGTGATGCAACTGCAGGTCTTACATCCCTACACAACCCTACCTCAGAGCCATCTAGACCAAAAGAGGCAATGGGGTACAGTGAAGAGCACACAAAGTTTGAAACTAACCTAAGCCCCGATTCACTCATCGCTCTAAGAGCTGACACGGGGTTTAAACAACTTAGCTCCTAGACTGCACTCCTCACCTGCAGTAAGCCTACACCTCAAAGGGCTGTTACGAGGGTTAAAGAGAATGTACTTAAAACACCTACCACAACACCCAACACAAAGTAGATTGCCAACAGGACATGTCTGCAGTAATCCAGCATTCTTCAGCATGATGACAGACAGTTTCTGCTGCTGTCTCGTTAAACTGTGGCAACTTCAATTTATCAGAACTAGTTTTTTGTTTGTTTTGTTTTAAGATTTTATTTATTTATTTGACACAGAGAGGGAGAGAGCACAAGCAGGAGGAGTGGCAGGCAGAGAGGAGACTCTCCGCTGAGCAGGGAGCCTGACACCAGGCTCGATCCCAGGTCTCCAGGATCATGACCTGAGCCACCCAGGCGCCCCCAGAACTAGTTTTTATAAAAGAATGGGATTTAACATTCAAAACATTCAAAGGTGGCAGCACACATTTAAATGAAGTTTTGATCCATCTTTACACAAACCTTTGAGTAAAACTGTGCATTCCATCACAGACAAGGCAAGAAAAGAGGAATCCTTTCAGAGGCATAAGCTCTACAAACCCAGCTTTATAGCTCCAGATTCAGTCAGAGAGTAAGATGTACTTAGAAGAAATATGACACTGTAATGACTAGTCCCTCAACAAATAATTGGGTAATCACTTAATGGACGCTGCTTAATGAAAATAGTAATAAAAAGCAAACCTATGGATATGTAAGCCAACATTTTATTTCCTTGAGAGTTGTAAAAGTGTTCACTGAAATGCTGGGGAAGAACATAAAGCAAACTTCCAAGCCATATACTGCTGAGATGCAAGAACGTGAACCGGTAGGAGGAAGGGAGTGATTCGGCCTTGACCTTTCTGTACAGTTTAAAAGAGGTTTTATTACCTACATGACTTCTTAAACTAACTTTAAGGAGAGGAACAAAATTTAAAAAGCGTTCATTAGCAACCTTAAGTGTATTACACTAACAACGGCTTCAAATTACAACTGGAAAATACACAATGTTACATTTCTGATTGTACTGGATGACGGCTAGAAAGAAGCACCCACTGTGGGCCAGACACTGAATTAAGAGAATGATACTCATTTGGGCTCCCTTCTTCGTCCTCCGGTTGCGCTCCTGAGTCAAGTCGTGGGAAACCAGTTTGGGGCACACCCGCGCCCCGCTGGGCCACTAGCCTGGTTTCCCCGGGCAGGGCGGGCACGGGGAGCTCGCTCGGCCCAAGGCCAGCGCGGGTACCGCCCGCCCCCCGCCCAGGAAGGGCCCACTCGGAGGACTGGGGGGCCGCCATCCGACTGCTGCCCACGCGGGCGGCGGCCTCGCTTCAGCAGGCTTACGCTGACGTGTCCACCGAGGCGGCCGGGCTGGCGCGCGCCGAACCCCGCCGCTCGCCCGCGCTCACCTGCACGCCGAGGTGCGCCAGGCGGGCCTCGAGCTCGGGCTCCAGGGCCAGGAGGAAGGAAGCTGCGCGGGATGTGGAGCCGCCGCCCGGGTGCGCCAGGACCACCTCGGCCGTCACCTTAGCCAGGTGGCTGCTGAGGTCCACCGTGCGCTTCACGTCCTCGTTGACCAGCAGCGGTGCCTCCGGGGAGGCGCTGCCCGGCCCCGGGGCCCAGGCCCCGAGCAGCAAGAGCAGGACCAGGCGGGCGGTGGGCGCCTCCATGACCCGGACCAGCAGAGCCGCAGACCGCGCCGAGCGCCGCCGCCGCCCCGCCTCCGGCCACTGTGCAGCCGCTCATTGGGCGCGGGCTGGCGCCACAAGATGGCGGCGCCCACGGAGGAAGGACCCCATCTCCAGGGCAACGGGCGGCCCGCTGGGCGCCCGACTACACGCTCCTTTGCTCTTGCCAATCCTGCGGGTAACAATGGCTTTCTACTCCTTAAGACAGTAAAATTTACTCCAAACGGAGAAAGTAAAAGCCTAGGCAAAATTTAAGCAAAAATAGGCTCTCTGCACAGTCTCAAAGTATCTCCCCTAAAATATTTAGTAATTAGAAAAAGGGAAATAATAAGTTTACCGTGGAGAATCCTAGCAACCACTACCTTAACCAAATGATTAAGGTTAATATCACCAATTACAAGACATAATGACATCAAGTACCCACTGATCTGATACACCCAGAAGGGCACCTCGCTTCTGTGGTATTGTCACAGAATTGCTGAAAATGCACAGTATAACCTCAATGCAACCATAAAAAACATCAGACAACCAGAGACACCTTGACTTAAACCCGGTGAGACCTATTTCAGACTTCGGTGCTCCAGAACTGTAGAGATAATAAATTTGTATTGTTTTTTTGTTTGGGGTTTTTTTTTTTTTTTTAAGATTTTATTTATTTGAGAGAAAGAATGAGAGAGAGAGAGAACATGAGAGGGGGGAGGGTCAGAGGGCGAAGCAGACTCCCTGCCGAGCAGGGAGCCCGATGCGGGACTCGATCCCGGGACTCCAGGATCATGACCTGAGCCGAAGGCAGTCGCTTAACCAACTGAGCCACCCAGGCGCCCAATTTGTATTGTTTTTAAGCTACTAAGTTTGTGGTAATATCTTAGAGCAGCAATAAGAAACTATTACAGAAGGTAATCTCTCTGAGGGCAGGAAGTTACCTAGATTGTTCATCCCAGAATCCCAGGGTATCAATAAACATTGATTGAATAAATGAGCTTCTCATTATAAATATTATTATCCCTATTTTACAGATGATTAAACTCAAATATTAAAGCTAGTAAATAATCAGGTTGTTTAGAAACCTGGACTGACTCTGAACTGGAGCTCTTTCCACTACCCCCACACTCTTGAATAAAATCCCAGATTCATATAGACAAAAAGAAACATTAGGGATCCCAATCTAATCCTTATTTCACAGATATGAAATACAGGCCCAAGAGGGTACCTTATCCAAAGTCTTGGACTGGGAAGCTGATCTCCTAATGCCCCATCAAAAATGGCAGAATGGATAGTGTTAAACATTTTAATGCAGTCATTATTAAAATACAATACAGGGAAGTTGCTTTGGCAGCAGTCTATTGCAAATCTAGGGAGATCCACCAGGTTCCAAATGAATGAACCAATTTGATTTTTTTGCACCAAGAGACAATTATAGCAAAGATATCCCTGAATCATCCTGGAGTTTCAGATCTTCCATTTTCCCAGGGTAACTTCTGCCTTTGTCACAGTCTCTTTCTCCCTCCATCTCTTTCATTCCTCTTGCCAACAACCACTTAAGTGAGCTTAGACGGATCTTCTAGCCCCAGTCAAGTCTTCAGAGGCTGTGGCCCAGCTGACAGCTCACTCATGTGGCTACTGGCAGGAGATGTCAGAAAGAGATAGCAACCAAGACAAAAGCCAGAGTGTCTTCTGCAATGTGTTGATGCACAATGAGCAAACCTTTTAGAATCTTTAAAAATAAGAAAGAGAGTTTTATTCGAGCCCAAGTTAGGACAGCTGCCCAGAAAACATGCTCTTCACAGGAAAGAAAATGTTCCAGAGAATGAACAGTTTTCACAGGGTTATATATTTTTTGATCTTGTAAAAGATCAAAAGATTATAGATTAGCATATAGGCAAGAATCACAAGTTTTAACATCAAGGAATGCAGGGAGTAGGAGCACTGATCAATATATTAAGGACCAGATGGTTTTCCTTTAGCCTACTCATTTCCAAAGTAGGTGCACAATGTATGCTTGGTGGGCCATAAATCAGACCTTTGGTTTAAACAAAGTTTATGTACAGTTATGCTGACTTACAAGGAAATCTATCAGGCCTTTAGAAAGTTTTTTCCTCTCATCAAATGAAATCTCAGAAATGACATACCATCATTTCTGCCATATTCTATTGGTGGCAGACCAGCCCCAGTACAATGTAGGAAGGGATTATGAAAGGCCATGGTGAGTACCAGGAGGCAGAGATAGTTGGGGACCATTTTGGAGGTGGACGACCACAAAGAGTATACAGTGGCAAGTCAGTCTTCATCTTCTGTTCTCCCGGAACCTAGTCACACTCCTAGGAGGTAACTGCTGCTCCCATTTCTTTGGTCTCTTTGCAAAGATAGTCACAAACGGGGAGTACAAACAGCATCTGTCCCCCAAAAATGTCAATACTGAGTGAACAGTATTTTTTTTAATTTTAGAAAATACTGCCCAAAAATGCTCTGTAACATTGAGGTCATTGACATTCTCTTCACTCATTCATTCATTGACTCCCTCAAGAAGCACTTGTTGAGCGTTGGGTTGCATTGCCAACCCACCCATCTGAACATAGCAGAGAACATAATGTTGATAAGGAAGAATTAGAGATGCTGGGTAGATAATGAGCAGTCTGTGCCACATAACTCCACAATTCTTTTTGAGGAACTTTCATTAGTTCCATTTGGGGAAATAGTCAAAGTGCACCAAACACCACTGGCATCAGAGAGGGAACAAGACCCAATGTAGACCAGACTCTCTCTACCAGAAACTTGAATTTTTAATGCAGTAACTACACCTGATAACTGCTGAACTAATTCATCTTCATTGGCAGTCCTGAAGAGTTGGCCTCGATTCTTCTCTAGTCCCAAACTTTTCAATGTTGGCTGCTTCTGCTCCTCCATTGACTCTGTGAGCTACCCCATAAACTTCCAGTATATTCCTTTTTTCCCCCTCCTATTAAATCAGCTAGAACAAGTTTCTGATAGATTGGAGGGTGAGGGGAGATGGAGATGTTGGGAAGATAATCACAATGTTGTGCCAGGGACAAATTATTAGCTATTCAGACTGACAATTCAAGATAATGCAGGACAGAGAGGTTGTCCCAATGGGTGCCAGCATGGATAAATAATAGCAAGTACCAAGTGCTCCCTGACTTGGCACTAAACAATACCCTCCATCCCACTCCCAGGATTTAGGGCAACCTGGGAAAAGGAGAGGGAAAAAAAACCAAATTAACCAAGATTAACTTTTTACCATCCAGAAGAGAAGGAAGCTGGAAATAGAAATAAAGATGTGATATGCAAATAAATATGTTTATATTTCTTACATACCTGTGTTTGTAGCCTGTACATCAAGAAATTGTGATGGGGGCGCCTGAGTGGCTCAGTTGTTTAGGCGACTGCCTTCGGCTCAGGTCATGATCCTGGAGTCCCGGGATCAAGTCCTGCATCGGGCTCCCTGCTCAGCAGGGAGTCTGCTTCTCCCGCTGACCCTCCTCCCTCTCATGCTCTCTGTCTCTCATTCTCTCTCTCAAATAAATAAATAAAATCTTAAAAAAAAAAAAAAGAAATTGTGATGGCTTTACCTATACTATTCCTTCTAACTAAAATCCCCAAACTCTTTCACTCTTCCCTTTGCTTACTTCTGGGAGTAGATTTAAAATCATCTGAGAGGGGCACCTGGGTGGCTCAGTTGGTTAAGCGTCTGCCTTTGGCTAAGGTCACGATCTCAGGACCCTGAGATGGGCCCCACATGGGGCTCCTTGCTCAGTGGGGAGTCTGCTTGTCCCTCTGCCCCTTCCCTCTGCTAGTGCACTCTCTCTCTCTCTCTCTTTCTCGCAAATAAATAAAATCTTTTAAAATAAATAAATAAAATTAAACCATCTGAGAACAATTCATGAATCTTATCTACACACACACACAAACAATTAATCCCTCTTACCTCTGTGTCCCATAGTAGGTGGTCTGTATACCTGCCTTTCTTTAAAGGAAAGGGGAACACCAAGCTGTAATTCATCCTTCCCCATGAAGACTCCCAGAGTGCATGGGTTGTTACAGATGCTCAGTAGAAAGGTGTAAAAAGTGTTTTCATTCAGTCAGGTGAGCTTGAGAAATACCACTCTGCACATTAGCAGAACAGTGAACCCTCCTTAGTACTCCCCTATTTTGGAAAGACAGAACATCCAGATATCACAGAAAACAAAGTTCAACACTGAGCCTATCATACCCACAGAAGAATGTTCAGAACAGTTCCTTTCTTTAGACCCCAAATTCCTGTAGTCAATTGTATTAGTCAAAACTCTTTTAGTAGCAAGAGATAGAAACCCCACTCAAACTGAGCATAGCATAGTAGTATGCAGTACAAACTGTTGTTAGAAAATTCCCAAACAACAATGGATTAAACAAGAAGAATGTTTATTTCTCATGTAATAATCCTATGGAACCCAGGAACGCAGCTTCCTTCAATAAGATTACTCACCCATCCTTATCACATGGCTTCCATTTCATGAGCCAAGATGGCTGCCCCTGCCTCCTCATAATGTCTACATTCTACATAAGGGGAAGAGAGGAGGAGGAGGGGGAGAGCATGTTCCTTTCCTATAGAGCAAGAGTCTAAAAACTATGGCCTGCAGGCCAACCACCTGTTTCTGTAAATGAAGTTTTACTGGAACACAGCCACACCCATTCATTCACGTATGATTTATGACCACTTTCACACTACAAAGCAGGGTTGTGTAGTTGCAGCAGAGACTGGATGACCCACAGAGCCTAAACCACTTACCATGGGGAATATTCACAAAAAATGATGCCCACTCCCATTCTATTATTATGCAAGAGGTTCACACAAGGAAAAGCTGGGTGAAGGTGAGAGGGGCAAACTAGCAGCTCTGCAGACAGTCTGAGATGAGACAGGGACACTCTCTCCTATTTTTCCTAATTCTTCTGCAAATCTAAAGCTCAAATTAAAAATAAAAGATTTTTCAGGGAACCTGGCTGGCTCAATTGGAAGAACATGTGACTCCTGATCTCAGGGTTGTGAGTTTGAGCCCCACATTGGGTAAAAAGATTACTTAAAAATAAAATCTTAAGGGCACCTGGGTGGCTCAGTTGGTTAAGCGACTGCCTTCGGCTCAGGTCATGATCCTGGAGTCCCGGGATCGAGTCCCGCATCGGGCTCCCTGCTCAGCGGGGAGTCTGCTTCTCCCTCTGACCCTAACCCCTCTCATGTGCTCTCTCTCAAATAAATAAATAAAATCTTTAAAAAAAAAATAATTAAATAAAATCTTAAAATAAATAAAATATTTTTCCAAGATATCATTAAGTGAAACACGGAGTTGGAGAAGGTCACTGGAACACATATAACAGACAGAGGACCTATATCCAAAATATATACAAAAATACAAATTAATGAGAAAAAGACAACACTGTAGAAAAATAAGCAGAAGAATTTGACCAGGAACTTCCAGAAGAATTATTCAAATGGCCAATAAGGATGAAAAGCATGCAATGACATTAATAATTAGGGAAATGTATATTAAAACCACAAGAAGATGCCACTATACACTCATCAATTGGCAAAACTTTTAGTCTCACAATACCAACTGTTGGTGAGTATATGGATCAATGGGAACCCTCATTCCCTGCTATAATTTGGTATAACCACTTAAGAAAACAGTTTGGAGGGGTGCCTGGGAGGCTCAGTCGGTTAAGCGACTGTCTTCGGCTCAGGTCATGATCCCAAGGTCCCGAGATCGAGCCCCACATCGGGCTCCCTGCTCCGCGGGAAGCCTGCTTCTCCCTCTCCCACTCCCCCGCTTGTGTTCCCTCTCTCTCTGTGTCTCTCTGTGTCACATAAATAAACAAAATCTTTAAAAAAAAAAAAAAAGAAACAGTTTGGCATCATCTACCAAAGATATGTGTACCAAATGGTCTAGCAATTCCGCTTCCAGATATATATGCTAGAGAAATGTGAGCACATGTGCCCCAGATACATACACAAAAATGTTCATAGAGCTTTGTTTGTAATGACAAAAATTGAAAACATCCTATGTGGTCACCTATCAAGAGTAAAGACTTTTGCAAATACTACATGAATAAAACAACATCAGCAGGAATGGTGAAGTAAGAACCTCTAAAATTCCTCTCCTTTATAAATACAATGAGAACACTGGAAAAAAATGGTCAAAATCAATGCTTTGAAACTGATCCCATCTTCTTGGGATCTAGAAGTCCACATATACATGTAGGGCTACATACATGCCCAAAAAATACCTGAGGAGACTCTAAGCTCTCACTTCTGGCTGCTCATGAGACTGTGTGGAAACAGTAAGTGAAAGATAAGGTAAAGTTGCAAGCTGCCTTCATGAGCACAGAAGGTGTGCCTGACATGCACATAGAGCCCCTCAGCAAAGGTTGGGAGATTTAATGGTTCCAGGCATTTAATGAAATCTCTGTTTAACCATTAGCTAACCACTAAGCTAACTGATCAGAGACTTCACTGGCCACACATGACAAAGAACACTGACTTCACAGATTTCATTCATGAGAGTCACTAAACAAACAAACTGCAACAACAACAAACAGCAAAAACAAGTCCTGGGGAAGCAGAGGTCTGAACTCCAGAGTTGCCACATTAGATTACTTCAAATGTCCAGTTTTCCACAAACATTATGAGGTATGCAAAGAAATAAGAAAGTATGGTCCACACATTAGGGCAGGGAGGACATAAAGAGAAACTATACCTAAGGAAATAAAAACATTGGACTTACGAGACAAAGACTGTGAATCAGTTATTTTAAATATGTTGAAAGAACTAAGGCAAAGTATGAGAACAGGATAAATTCAAAGCAATCCACACCTAGACACATCATAATCAAGTGGACAAAAGGCAAACACAAGAAAATCTTGAAAGCAGCAAGAGAGAGATGATCTACCATGTACAAGGACTCCTTGATAAGCTAAACAACAGACTTCTCATCAGAAACCATGGAGGCCAGAAAGCAGTGGGATGCCCTCAAAAGGCTAAAAAGAAAAACACTGGGGCGCCTGGGTGGCTCAGTCGTTAAGCGTCTGCCTTCGGCTCAGGTCATGATCCCAGGGTCCTGGGATCGAGTCCCACATCGGGCTCCCTGCTCGGCAGGAAGCCTGCTTCTCCCTCTCCCACTCCCCCTGCTTGTGTTCCTGCTCTTGCTATCTCTCTGTCAAAAAAAAAAAAAAATCTTTAAAAAGAAAAACACTGCCAACCAAGAATTCATATGAACAAAATATCCTTCAAAAATGAAAACCATGGGAGCGCCTGGGTGACTCAGTCGTTAAGCATCTGCCTTCAGCTCAGAGTCCTGGGATCAAGCCCCACATCGGGCTCCCTGCTCTGCAGTAAGCCTGCTTCTCCCTCTCCCACTCCCCCTGTTTGTGTTCTCTCTCACTGTGTCTCTCTCTGTCAAATAAATAAATAAAATCTTTTTAAAAATATTTAAAAAAAAAGAAAACCATGAGTGCAGGACTGACTTCCAGCATGACGTGAAGAGCTCTACTGACCTCCGTGGTAAAACTGGTAAAGACTATAAAAACACAACCATTTAAAGCCTCTGGGAATGGCCATGAAGGCAAAGAACAAATGAAAAAACACCTATTCAACAAAATCTATGAAAACTCAGTAAGGAAAGCAAGAGTCTGAGGTATTCAAACCAAGACTGCTACCTCCCACCACCATCCTAGCTCAGCAAGGCAGAGACTCCACACCAGGCCACTGCAGCCAAGAACACAGGGCTTCTCTCCCATAATGAAAAGCCCAGGGGAGATGGCTTCACTGGTGAATTCTACCAAACACTAAAGAAGAATTAATACCGATTTTTCAGTAACTCTTCTCAAAAATAGAAGAGGAAGGAACACAACCCAACCCATTTTATGAGGCCAGTGTTACCCTAACAACAAAACTAGACGAAGACATCACAAGAGAAGAAAACTACAGACCAATATATTTTATGAATATGGAGGCAAATGTTCTCAGCAACATATCAGCAAACAAAAGCAAGCAACATATAAAAAGAATTATACACCATGATCAAATGGGCTATTTCCCAAGAATGAAAGTTTGGTTTAATATCCAAAAATCAATGAATGAAATAATAGAATAAAAATGAAAGAGAAATCAAGACTTTTCTAGATAAACAAAAACTACGAGAATTTGTCACTAGCAGACCTATACTATAAGAAATGCTAAAGGGAATCTTTTGGGCTAAAATGAAATGACAGTAGTGAGTAATTTGATTCCAGATGAAAAAACTAAGAACACCAATAAAAGTAACTACTTGGGTAAATATAAAAGACAACATAAATGTCCTTTTTGTTTGTAGCTCTTTTTTTCCTCTGATTTAAAAGACAACTTCATAAAGCAGTAATTGTACATATTAGGTGGATAAAAGTGCAAAAGTCGGAAGTTCTCTTTGTTTTGGTTTATGTTGTCCTGCATGAATGTTATTCATAAGTTTAAGGTAGGGATATTGTAGGGATGATATTGTGGGGGCACTCAACTCTTGATTTCAGCTCAGGTCTTGATCTCAGGATTGTGAGTTCAAGCCCTGCATTGGGCTCCATGCTGCGTGTGGAGTCTACTTAAAAAAAAAAAAAAAAAAAGACAATATTGTAGATTTTTAATATGTTAGATAGTACTAGAAAAATAAGAAAAGCCTTCCTTATTTCATTTCTTCCACAATAAGACAATAACTTTTGTGCATTTGCACACCTGGGTGGACAAATCTTGTGTATTTCCCAAGGACAGAAACAGCACCTCCTCTAGGTACTGGATTCTCCCCCAGGAGGAGGAGGAGGAGGAGGATGTGATGATGAAGAAGAAAATTGTGACTTCCCCTTAACTAAGTGGTAAATACATCCCTGCTGGGGTGCTAACTAATAACCAATGTGGAAACTGATAATAGATATGAAGGTATTTTTGTACTTTAAAGAGAGGTCTCCTGAAGACCTGGAATACATCCACTTTCCAGAAACAGGAAGCTATCCTAATGGAATTGGAGGTGGTCTGATTGATGGTTTGAAGCAGATAGAGCAGGGAATGTTAGATATCTAAGATTCCTAAAATCACTGTTTATTTACAAATGTCTTACTTAGGAAATAGGTGCTATGGTGAATACCATAGAGATCTAGTTCTCCTCCTTCTTATGAAGACCCTGACTAGTAAGACCCCTGCAAGACAAGCCAGGCTTCCAGACTCCTGAGACAGAGCCAGAACTGCTTCCCAGAGCCTGCCCAACCTCAGTCAAGTTCCTGACTGAGAGAGCTGCTGGCTGGGTGGTACAAGAACACCATCACCATGACAACCCATCACCAGCCCCAGGTAAGGAACAAGGCTTCTTGGGCTGGCTTCTTCATATTGGGCCTATGGACTATGCTTCTCTGGAATGTCTCCATAACCACCTCTGTCTGCTTCACAAACCACCTGGGCATAATCCTCAACATATCGCTGGCCTTGTTTAGCTTAGTAGCTATGTTCATTCCTCATCTACTCCATGGTTGGCCCCTCTGGAGAGAAGTTTCCTTAGCTCTCATCAACAGTGTCCTGACCCAATACACCATGGTGCCCCTATTGTCCTTTACTACTTTAATTTCTCCTTGCTCAGGAAGATCCAGTCTGTGTGGATCCTGGGCAGCCAAGTGGCCCTCCTGGTGATGGGGCACCTGGAGACCATGCCATTCTCCATCATCACCACAATCAAAGTCATGCCCTCCAACTCATTCAGTGCCACTTTGCAGAGCAGCCCATTCTCCTTGGTTGGTATCCTGACTGCCAATTACATGTTTCTTATAAGCAACCAGTGCCTGATGATCGTCTCCTCCCTGCCCATGACCAGTGCCTCTTCACAGCACCGCTGCATCAGACAGTGCCTTCAGCTACTTCTTCATGGTCTATGTGGTCATCCTCCTGGCCACCCTATTTCCTAGAGTTCTGCCACTACCACAAGCAGGTGGACCAGAGCAGCAAGGTGGACCATACACAGACAGAGAGGAAGAAATATTCAGCCCTCAGCCCACAGCCTTCCTCCAATACCCCTCAGCTGGTTCTCAGAAACATCACAGTCCTGGTTCCCATCTATCTACTTTGTCTTCCCTGGCACAGATGAGGTGTCCCCACCAGGTCCACCAACGTTAGGCCCAGTGTTGAGGGCACTAGCACTAGGGGAAATTACTTTATTCCTGTGTCCTATTCCTTGACTTTTTTTAAAGATTTTATTTATTTATTTGAGAGAGACAGAGACAGCAACAGATAGTGAGAGAGAGCATGAGTGGGGAGGAGAGGGAGAAGCAGGCTCCCACCTGAGCAAGGAATCTGATGCAGGGCTCGATCCCAGGACCCTGAGATCATGACCTGAGCTGAAAGCAAACGCTTAACCAACTGAGCCACTCAGGTGCCCCCTATCCCTTGACTTTTAACATCTCTGACTGGTTGGGCCACAACCCCATGGCTATGTGCAACTGGCCAGGGAGAGCCAGCTCAGTGCTGGCTTGAGTGGTGTTTCTGCCATGGATCTTGCTGTGTATGCTGTGATTGTGATGCACACCTACCTGGGATCTTCTAGCACATGGGGTAAAGGAGCGCAAGGGGGAGTTTCTGGGACGCTGGCAACATTCTCTTTCTTAAATTAGGTAGTGGTTACATAGACATTTGTGTTACAATAATTTACTAAATTGGACATTTATGTTTTATGCACTTTTTAATATACAATTCATGGTAAGAAAAATTTTTTGCATTAAAAAAAAAAAGTCTACATCCCTGATGGCACACCATACCCCACAAACTTCAGATCTACCTATGCGTGGACTACTTATTATACAGACTAGATTAACACTGGCCTGTTGAAGCTGCAATAGAAGAGTATTCTATTATTTGCAGCCACATGCATCATAATTATATGTGATCAATATAACCTTGGAGCTCATTCCATAACAGCCCTGCTTTGTTCTTTTTAAGAGCTGCATAGGGGCGCCTGGGTAGCTCAGTCGGTTAAGCATCAGACTGTTGACTTCAGCTCAGGTCATGACCTCAGGGTCATGGGATTGAGCACTGTGTCAGGCTCCAGGGCTCAGCGGAGAGTCTGCTTGACATTCCCTCCCTCCCTCCCTCTGTCTCTGCCCCTCTCCAGCCTGCGCACTGTGTCTCTCCTTGTCTCTCTAAAATTAAAAAAAGAGCTGTTAGTACTCTGTCACATAGATGTGTCATATTTTTTAAAGATTTTATTTATTTATTTATTTATTTATTTGAGAGAGAGTGTGTGCATGAGCAGAGGGAAGGGCAGAGGAAGAGGGAGAAACAGAATCCCCACTGAGCAGGGAGCCCGATGTGGGGTCGGTTCCAGGATCCTGAGATCACGACCTGAGCCAAAGACAGACGCTTAACCGACTGAGCCACCCCAGCTCCCCAGTGTGTTATATTGTTTAAACCAAACCAGTCCCCTACTGATGAACAATTAGGTTGTTTCCAGGCTTTCACTATTCAAACGATGCTGGTTTGTTATCTGTGTCTGTGCACATTTGGAACACACCTATAAAATAATTTCCTAAGCCTTTAAGTGGTTAAGTCATGGAAAGAATTAATTTTATGTTAAGACATTCCCAGCTTGGCTTCTAAGGAGGCTGTAAAAACGTACATTCCCTCCACCAGTAGGATTAACACAACACACAAGGACCCTACACAAATGTGAATATTTCCTCTCCAAATTCCGCACGCCACGCCCCGCCACGCCACGCCACGTCACGCCCCCGATCGCTCACCGCGCAGGCTCAGATTCCACGCCAGCCTTGCCCCAGCTCGGCGTTCGCGGCGGGGCCAAGCGACGTCAAGGCCCCGCCCGAGCAGACCCGGAAGCAGAATCCCCAGCGGGTTAAAGCTGGAGTCACTGCTAGGGCACCAGCACCAGAGGGCGCGAGAGTCGCCTATGTTGGCTCATGCCTCCCTTGTCACGTCAGTGAGCCAGTCCGGAAATGGAGGGGTTCGCCGTACAAGATGGCTGCTTCCTTTGTGGTTGTAGGGAACACAGAGTTTTTCCGTTTTGAGAAACGCGATGATCTGAGCGCAGGGATTGCAATGCAGGCTTCTCGTAAAAGATGGCTGCCGCGGAGTTTCCCCGTGTCTTGACGGGGTAGGTGACCCAAAGTCCAAGATGGCGGCTCCCACTGTGAAAGCGGAGACAGCCGGAAAAATGGGAGCGTGCGAACGTGCGTCGGGGTGGGGGTCCGGCCCCGCCCCCGCCGCGGGTGGGATGGGCCTTGCACGCTCGGTCTTTGTGTGCGGGTGGAGTGGTTGGAGGAAGGGTCCCGTCCGGGGCCTCCCCGCCCTGCTTTTTTCCTGGGACTCAGTTTGGACTTAATGATACCTCGTTGTGTACCGTAAGGAACTTTTCCCTGCCAACAACTAAGAAAGGGGGGCAGAGCGGGGATTCCTAGTAACCTCAAAATGATTCATGTAGACAAAAAGACAGCTTTTTCCTCTCCTAAGCCGTGAAACCAGAGAGTAACCAGGTGAAATTAAATTAGAGCCCATTTTTCCCCAAAGGAATAACTTGCCATTGCTAGAAAGAGCAAAGCAGCAGTTTACAAATTCCAAGATATATTACGTGAGAAAAAGCAAAGCACAGAAAAATGTCTATGGTTATAACATTGTGTTGTGTTTTGTTTTGTTTTGTTTTGAGACCCATATGGGTAGTCCTGGGGCTCCTGGCTGTCTCAGTAGGTGGAGTGTGAGACTTGACCTCAGGGTTGTGAGTTCAAGCCCCACCTTGGGTGTAGAGATTACTTAAAAATAAAATCTTGAAGGGCACCTGGGTGGTTCAGTCATTAAGCGTCTGCCTTCGGCTCAGGTCATGATCCCAGGGTGCTGGGATCGAGCCCTGCATCGGTCTCCCTGCTCAGAGGGAAGCCTGCTTCTCCCTCTCCCACTCCTCCTGCTTGTATTCCTACTCTCGCTATCTCTCTCTCTTGTCAAATAAATAAAATATTTAAAAAATAAATAAAATCTTGAAAAACAAAACAAAAAAGACCCACATGGGTTAAGATACAAAAGAGCTTGTGAGGGGGAGCAGAATATGCCACCCCAAAGTGTGCCTGCCACTTTGACATGTGGATTATTTTAAGCCGAAGTCAATCCAGTATTGGATTGACTGGATTGTGTGTCCTCTTTGTTCTTACAACCCTGATTTGTTCAGAGCAACAACATGCCCAGCTAAAGAACCATGTTTTTCAGCATTCCCTAGAGAAGGCCAGGTGACATGGTTCTAGGCAATGAGGTGGAAATGTGGATTTCTCAAGTATACTCTCTCTGTCAAATAAATAAAATCTTTAAAAAAATAAATAAAAGTTCAATCTGAGATTCCTTATGAAAAGTTCCAGCAAAGTAGATTTAAAAGAGCCTATATGGTCAATCACTATTCTTGATGCACTTATGTAAATGATCAGGCCAAGTTGATTAAAACTAGACTTGGTTTGCAGATGCATTAGTCTTGCTGTGGTTATCTTTGATAAAAATGGGGGTGAGTATACTCAGGAAAATTTTTACCTCTCCCTTAACTGTCTGAAAGAATTTAAATAGGGGGACCTGGCCCAGAAAGAGAGCTATTACCAGGGTTAGCTTTTTATCTCAAGGACTTACCTGCATGGCAGGGCAAACATCTGCTTTTATCTTCGTGTGAATTGCCTTCTCCCATTTGAAGTCCCAAGCCCTTATCCCATTCCTTAGCTCAGAAATGGCATATAAGCCTCAACTGCCTGAGTGTCTTTGGGTTTCACCTTTTTATGGGGCTTCTGTATATACAAAATTAACCTTTTTCCCTATTAATGTGTTTTATGTCAATTTAATTATTAGACAAAGAACCTAGGAGGATGGAAGGAAAATTTTTCTGCCCTGACACTTGCCTAGGCATAAAACATCTCCATCTGAAACTGGTAACAGTAATTGCCTGGTCTAACAAAAGCAATAGATATGAAAAGGCGAGGAACAGGAATAGGAAGAAAGATAAGTTTTATAATTATTTAAATATATGATTTAATCACATGAAGTTCCTTTATGAGGTCATCATATCATTAAAAGACAATAGCAAAAATGACATTTTTCAGCTGTAACTGAATTTAATAAAGATCCATGATATTCATTGTGTAAGGATAAAATTTTCAAGGTCAATATTACAGTACTTGCTGCAACGGCTCTATTCTATACCCATGTGACTACCTGAACCCTCTTGAAAGCTAGTTATATGGGGGGGGAGGGGTTGCTTTTTTGATTTGGGGTTTTGTATTGTTTGTTTGAAGGGTTTTTGTTTTTGTCTGTTTTTTGAGGGGAGGAGGGGGAACAGGAGGTGTGGCCTGGCAAACAGAAGACACTCAAGACCTATTTGTTGAATGAATGAATGAATGCATGCATGCCTTTCTACTATAAACACATATTCTTAGTGACATCTTCTGGTATATCTTCCTGTTTTTAGGGTTAGTATCATGGAAAACAATGGCAGCATTGAACTAGCATTCAAACCAAGTTCTTCCTTAAAATCATCCAGAAATGTGTTTCCAACACTCAAAAAATAAAGTAGTAGCAGTTCCAGAATTGGTATTGATCTTGGGAATCACGTATTTCAATGTGAAAGAAGGATCAATCCTCTGTCCTGAAATAATTGACCATTCCTGAGCCTTTGCCAATGTGCCAGGCACTGGACAAATGGGCACCTTTACACATACTACTCAGGGTTATTGGATGTATTAAATATGGTAATGTAATCGGTGTTTCACCAAGTTCCTAACCTGTACTAAATGCTCAATAAATGTTAGCAATTACTATTTCATGGCAACCCCAAGTTACAGTGCATTTTTGCCTCTGAGAACTTACGGGGGCTTTAAAAATATCCCAGTTGCTATAGGGATTTTATTATTATTATCATTATAGAGGCCACATGGTATGATGGAAAGAATTTGGCTTATTATGCATGTTTGAGTAAGTTACTTAACCTCTTTCACAGAGTCCCTGTGAAAATAATAGAAACAATATGTAAAGGACTTTATGCAAGGCATAGTAGGCACTCAATAAGTGGTCTCTAATTCTGTAGTATTTCAGCGTCAGAGTTAAGGAACTAATACTGCACTCAGAGGCAGGAAAACTTCTCTGGTCAAGAGACAGGAGCAGGTGGCCACAGGGTGACAGTTACCACAGGAAGCTACAGGGAGAAGTTGGAGGGATGGCAGGTCCACTGGCTTCAGTGCCTCAGGCTTCCTGCCTCCATTGGAAAAATTGCAAGGTCTCCCCGCCCCAAGCGGATATGATCTGTGGGCCATTTGCAGAGATTCCCCTTTGCCAACAGCCACCTGCGCTGTCCCAGCTCACAGTCACCTCTTTGGAGCATTTACAATGCCTCTAAGAGGCACCAGCCACTATTTCTGAGGCTCATTCCTCATACTCTAGTGTTTGCTATGAAGTGCCTATTGCATGTGCTTAATTATTTGAGAATTTTTAACTGTGGAAAAGTGCACATGAAATTTACTATCTTAACTTTTTTAAGTGTACAGTTCAGAGCAAGAATGGGTACAACAACAGTGAAGGATCGTGGGCTTGTAGTTGGTTGAATCCTTTTCACAAGGTTGACAACATCACACTTCAGAACCACATTAGATGCTTAGAATATTAGCTGCTCAAGGTTTGAAAGATATTTAACAGTCATCAAATCTAATTTCCCAGTGCTCTGGACATCTTGCCCACCACTTGAGTACTCAGTTTCTGCCTGCATTGCTCAAGGAGCAGGATGCTCTCTAACTCAGAGGACCTGTTCCATTTGTAGAGAGGTCTGGCTATGGGAAAGTATTCATTCATTTGGAGTCAAATCTGATCCCTTGCTCTGTTCCTCAGGGATGCACAGAATGTGTTTGTGCCCAATCCATGACAAGCAGTAAGGGACTTTAAGGTATCTACCCTGAACTCTTATGACCTGTTTTTTCGTAGCCCGGATCTTTTGTCCAAGCTCCTGACCTACACATCCCACGCTCTCCTGGTTCTCCACATGTGGCTATCCCACAAGTATCTCAGACTCAGTATTTCCAAAGCATGGACTGTTCTCTCCTCCTTCCTTATCCAGAACCCAGGCACAGTGCACATTGCTATTTGTCTCTGGTACAAGTACCAAACAAATGAGGGCTTGCTTTTTCTCTTTTGTACAGGTAGTTTAGATTTAAGCAAATGCAGCTACCCCATGGTGCCAACAAGGACCCAGACTCCTTCTGTGTTTTGACAGGAAACCCATAGTACCTTAGCCAAACAGAGATTTCCTTTTTCTCATGGATTGAGAAGTTCTGAGAAGTACAGTCAACCCATGAAAGCATTAGAGGCTGAAGCTACTTTTATACTTTTGTTCAGTTATCCATATCCTGTGTCTTTCATCTTCAGAGGTTTGGCTCCTCTGTCACATCCATGTTTCGGCCAAGGCGAACAGGAAGGGAAAATGGCAACCATACTTGCCAGCTCAGTTGGTCTTTCTTTTATGAACTATTCAGGAAGCTTCACTCAGCAACTGCCATTTCCACCTCATTGCCTAGAACCATGTCACCTGGCCTTCTCTAGGGAATGCTGAAAAACATGGTTCTTTAGCTGGGCATGTTGTTGCTCTGAACAAATCAGGGTTGTAAGAACAAAGAGGAGAATATAGATGTGAATAGTAATGTCTGTCACAGTAAAGCTTCGTTGAGCAACATGAATCATGTTTCCTAACTGCAGGATTTCTCAGAGCCTTTAAAATTCCAGGGAGAGATACTGTATGCATCCACAGAAAAAACTCTTTGCAATGGTCGTGTCTAAGGAATACTGTTTCATGGTACATGTTTCAGGAAGCACCGAACAAGCACAGTCTCTCTCCAATACTTTCAAAGAAAAATTTTATCTGAACCCAGGGTGGATTTGTTAAGGTATTTGTGTTACTATAATGTAGTAAGAATTACAGATTTAATGACTTTCATGAAAATTGTATCATTATTCTTTCCATTTCCCAATCCAAAAAGCTTCTGGTCATTTTCAGTATTTTTTCTCTTTCACAGTACTTAGTTTTCTTCCCTGAACTCTTGCAACCGAATCTTCACCCTTAACATTTTTTTAAAGATTTTATTTATTTAGAGCGCATAAGAGTGAGAGAGTGAGCACGAGCAGGGAGAGTGGCAGAGGGAGCGGCAGAGGGAGAGGGAGAGATCCCAGGACCTAGAGATCATGATCTGAGCTGAAGGCAGACGCCTAACCGAATGAACCACCCAGGTGCCCCTCTGCTTAACATTTTTGAGTATTTTTTCTAGTGTTTTTTTGTATGCATGGGTATATGTATTTTTATAAATAGTTGAGATAATATGTGCATATATATATAAACATATATATAAAAACATATATATATATATATATATACATACACACATATACATATATGCAGCAGCAAGAATGATGTTTTGGGTTTGTTTGTTTTTTTTTTCTTTCTATTCCCCATTCTAAGACTAGGAATACACTGAGATTAATACAAGAGGAAACTTTTTGGTCACTATGGTAGGCTCTGTTGGTTGATATTCCTCCTTTCTCTTGGCTGAGGCACAATGGTTAGAAAGCTCAGAGTTAAGAAATATATACAGCTACTATGACAGAGATGCAAAATAATAGTTACTTTATTAAGATGAAAATGTGTTAGGGTGCCTGGGTGGCTCATTCGATTATGTGTCTGCCTTTGGCTCAGGTCACGATCCCAGGGTCCTGGGATCTAGCCCTACACATGCAGGGAGTCTGCTTATCCCTCTCCCTCTGCCTGCCACTCCCCCTGCTTGTGTGTGCTCTCTTGCTCGCTCTCTCTCTCACTCTCTATCTCAAATAAATAAATAAAATCTTTAAAAAGAGATGAAAATGTGTCTCCACATGAAAGTCCAATCTTGGCTCCAGTGGCCAAAGCAAGATGGGTCAAAGTCAGAGTAGTGGTGGTCATGGTCCTGGAGGTAGCAAGACGGATGACGAGGGCAAGAAAAAGAAGTATGAACCTTGTGTACCAACTAGAGTGGGGAAAAGAAGGAAACAAAGGGATCAGATACTGCCAGCAAACTGCCACTGGTGACGCTCACATTCAGTGCCAGTTAAAATTACTGAAGTTAGAGGAGGAAGAATTCATTAGAAATCAGGAATAAATGAAGCCTGTAGGAGAAAAGGGGAGAAAAGATCAAAGGTGAATGATCTGAGGGTAGCCAGTTCCTACCCAATGTTGGTAGGAACCTTGGAAGAGGTCACTGATGATCAAAGACACGCCATTGTGTCTACATCTGTGGGCTAAGAACATCACATCAGCATTCTTTTCATGTGTAGACAACAATCTGCTGGAACCCAGCTGCTCATTCCTGCTCAGCCACAAGGTGCATGCTGTGAGAGGAGTGACATGGATCTCCTAGTCACAGCGATGAAGTTGAAAAGTCTCTCCAGGAACTCTATGCTGTAATTGGGGGGTTGGACATCCAAATCAGGGAATTAAGGAAACTGTGAGTTTCCTCTTGCTCATTCTGAATATTATGGGGGGAAAATGGGTATAAAGCCTCCAAGGGAGTCATTTCTCATGGCCCACTTGGCACAGGCAAAACCTTACTAGCCAAAGCAATAGTGAACCAAACCTCAGCCACTTTCTTGAGAATAACTGGCTCTGAATTATTCAGAAGTACCTAGGTGATTGGCCCAAACTTGTCCAGGAATTGTTTCAAGTTGCTGAAGAACATGTATCATTCATCATTTTTATTGATGAAATTGATGCTATTGGGACAAAAAAATATTACTCGAATTTTGGTGGTGAAAGAGAAATTCAGCAAACAATATTAGAACTGTGGAAGCAGTTGAATGGATTTAATTCAAGGGAAGACGTGCAAGTTATCATGGCCACAAACCGAGTAAGAAATTTGGATCCAGCACTTATCAGATCAGGCCACATGGACAGGGAGAGTAAGGTCCCCCTGCCCAGTGAAAGGACAAAGAAGTCTGATTCATGCAAGCAAGATGATGCTGGTTGCTGCTGATGTAACCCTAGATGACTTGATCGTGGCTAAAGATGACCTCCCTGGTGTTGACATCAAGGCAACCTGTACAGAAGCTAGTCTGATGACCTCGAGAGAACGTAGAATGAAAGTAACAAATGAGGACTTAAAAAAAAAATCTAAAAATGTTTTTATGAAAAACAAGAAGGCATCTTTGAGTGGCTCTGTCTTTAGTGAACTACAGTTGCCTTCAAAGAAATGGTTAGGAGTGTCGCAGCGCCTCAGAGAGATATGATTGGGGAGGTGTCCCAAAGAAATACATATTCCAGTTGACCTTTCTTAGCAAAACATCCTATGTATCTTTAAAAATGTTTTTTATTCAAGTATAATTAACATACAGTGTTATATTAGTTTCAGGACTATGATATAGTGATTCAATAATTCTATACATTACTCAGTGCTCATCATATTAAGTGTACTCTTAATCCTCTTTACCTATCATCCTTTGTATCTTTTAGAACATGTGTAGGATGCCCTTTGGGCTGCCTTCATCTTTTGGTCATGTGCAATGCTCTCTTTCAAATAAAGTGTGCTCTTTCTCAAAAAAAGAAAAGTCCAAGCTTTTTCAACAGCTTTTTTTTTTAATTTCATTTATTTATTTGAGAGGCAGAGAGACAGAGAACACGCAGTGGGAGGGGCAGAGTGAGAAAGAGAGAGGGAAAGAGAGAAGCAGACTCCCTGCTGAGCAGGAAGCCCGATGTGGGGCTCGATCCCAGGATCCGGAGATCATGACCTGAGCAGAAGGCAGATGCCCAACCAACTAGCAACCCAGGTGCCCCTTTTAACAGCTTTGATTCAAGAAATCAATAGGTACCTAGGTTCCATCAGTCTTGTTGCTTTGTCATCTCTAAGGAGTTGTCATCATCTAAATAGTCTACAGCTGGTTGCCACCACATCCAATTCTAGCCAGTGGAAAGTGGGGAGAGAGAGAAGGAGCTCCTTATTTTTAAGGATATGACCTAGAAGTTTTTCACCCATTGGCCACCACTGAGTGCCTTTATTCTGAGCATCTGTGTATTCAGGTAAAAATTTGAGGATCCTGTTACAGTAAGAAGGAGGCCAAGATCTTTGCCTTCCTAAAGTTTATATTCTCTTTGGGGGACACGAGGAAAAAACAAATAACATGTTAGGCAATGACAAATGCTAATAAGAAAAAAAAGCAGGGTAATGGGATAGAGATGAAAATGGCACTTTAGATAAGGTGCTCAGGAAAGACCTCATTGAGAAGGGGATGAATAATCAGAGATATGAAGGCAGTGTGCTTCTGAAAGAAGGAATAGCAAGTATAAATGCTTTGAGTTGGGAATGTGTTTGGCATGTTTGAGAAATAGCATGGTGTGGGCAATGTTGCTAGAATTTGTTGAAATCAGAAAAGTGTAAACCAGATCATGTAGAGCCCTGCAGGCTACGGTATTTTTATTTTTTTGAAAGATTTTATTTATTTATTTGAGAGAGAGGATGAGAGAGCACAAGCAGGGAGAGCGGCACAGGGAGAGGGAGAAGTAAGCTCCCCTGCTAAGCCGGGAGCCCGATGCGGGGCTCCATCCCAGGACCCCTGGATCATGACCCCAGCTGAAGGCAGACACTTAACTGACTGAGCCACCCAGGCACCCCTGGGTTTATATTTTTTGAAGATCACTAATTTAACAAGTTATAAAGCTTATATACTGTGGATCAAAGTCTTAAATGTATGAGGTAAAACGATAAAACTCTTAAGAGAAAATAGGGCAAAAAGTTTTGGCAATGGATTCAACGGTGATTTTGTGAATATGAAACAAAAGGCATAGACAACAAACTGGGACTTCATCAAATTTAAACATAGAATTACCATATGATTCAGCAATTCCACTTATGGGTATATTTCCAAAGAATTGAATGTAGGTATTCAAACACTTATTTGTATACCAATGTTCATAGCAGTATTATTCACAAGAGCCAAAAGGTGGCCCAAATGATGGACCCAAATGTCCATCAGTGAATGAATAGATAAAATTTAGTGTATGCATACAATATTATAAAAGATAACTCATCCTTAAAAAGGAAGGAAATTCTAACACATGCTACAACACTGATGAACTTGAGGGAAGTACACTAAGCAAAATAAGCCAAAAGGATGAAAGAACAAATATTGCATGTGTTGGGAGGAAGAACTTATATTCTACCCTTCTAGGTTCTTTGGCTGGTAAATTGATATAAAACAGATTAACAGGAGGGGCACCTGGGAGGCTCAGTCAGTTAAGCGTCTGCCTTCGGCTCAGGTCATGATCCCAGGGTCCTGGGATCAAGCCCCACATTGGGCTCCCTCCTCGGCGGGGAGCCTCCTTCTCCCTCTCTCCCTTTGCCTGCCTGTCTGCCTACTTGTGAGCTCTCTCTCTCTGTCAAATAAATAAATAAGATCTTAAAAAAAAAAAACAGATTAACAGGAGAAAAACATTCAATTACATACATACAGAAGCCCATCAGTTGAGGTTTTTATGCCATCCTGAACTAAGGAATGCGATAGGGGCCTAGGGCTTCAAAGGGAAGGAGGGTGACAGGACAATAAGAAGAACAAATGTTTGGTAATTAGATGTTTGCCCTGCCATATAGATAGGTCTTTCAAATAAAAGTTGATCTCTGGTTACGGCTGTCTTTCTGGGTCAGCTCGCCTATCTAAATTCTTTAGGTGATTTGGGAGAAATAAAAGTTTTTCGTGAGTCTACCTTCAACTCAAAATAACCCACAAGCCAAAAGGGCATGTTTTGGAGTCACATAGTTTGTCCCTCGCCTCAGTCCCACCTTGGAAATTTCCCCAAGAAGTTTCACAATCCTAAAATTGAGTTGGTAAATTGCTCCATCTCACTGAACCATTCTCTTAATACTGAGAATAGGTCAATTCAGTTAAACAGTTGTATCTCATTTCAGGAGGTGGTGATTCAGGTGGGCTCCCAAAGTTAGGGCTGTGGTACAAGAGGCATTTCTATGGAAACAAAAGAAAAACAGGATTAATGATTGGAGCAGATTATAATCCCTGTTTCTGAATTCCAAAGGCAGTGAGACTGGAAGATTCCTAGGTGTCGGCTCAAAGTATTTTCAGGCAGAGACAATCTCGCAGATTTTTCTTGTTTGTAGCTTGAATGTCATTGGTGATATCACTGAGGAGCCACACCGCAACAGGCCTGATGGTCCATACATGAGCTGTTGTGGTGATTTCTATGAAGTTTATATCAAATTGTCCAACTGTAGCTTGCGTGGCTTCAGAAAAATGGCAGTTTTAGTTCTCAAGGATTCCATGTCAGAGGGTGGGAGGAAAGCTGGAAACATTAGTTTGGAGAGTTGAGCCAAATATTGGAGGAAACTAGAAAAATTCAGGATCCGGGCGCCTGGGTGGCTCAGTCGTTAAGCCTCTGCCTTCGACTCAGGTCATGATCTCTTTATCCATTGATCCGATCGAGTCCCGCATCGGGCTCCCTTCTCCGCAGGAAGCCTGCTTCTCCCTCTCCCACTCTCCCTGTTTGTGTTCCCTCTCTCGCCATGTCTCTGTCAAGTAAATAAATAAAATCTTTAAAAAAAAAAAGCTTTTAAAAAAAAGAAAAATTCAGGATCTAGTCCAGTTTACAGATAGAAAACAAAATCTCAAAGACAATTAACAGCACTAGAATTTGATATCCACAAAGGTGTATTACTGAAACATAATTTTTCTCTCTACAATCACCCCCATTTTTATCAAAGATAACCACAGCAAGACTAATGCATCTGCAAACCAAGTCTAGTTTTAATCAACTTGGCCTGATCATTTACATAAGTGCATCAAGAATAGTGATTGACCATATAGGCTCTTTTAAATCTACTTTGCTGGAACTTTTCATAAGGAATCTCAGATTGAACTTTTATTTATTTTTTTAAAGATTTTATTTATTTATTTGACAGAGAGAGCCAGAGAGCACAAGTGGGGGGAATGGCAGAGGGAGAGGGAGAATCAGGCTCCCTGCTCAGCGGGGGTCATGACCTGGGATCATGACCTAAGCTGAAGGCAGACACCCAACTGACTGAGCCACCCAGGCGCCCCTCAGATTGAACTTTTAAAAGCTTCTCAAGGTTAACAAGCCATACTAAGGACTAGCATCAGATTGTGCCTGCAATATCTATAGATTTGGGTGAATTCGTCTTTTTTTGAGGTCTTCAAAATATCCTAAGGGTCCTGCACCTGCCAGGATGTGACCTTCCTTATTCACCTGGTAAGGCTCCTGGGAACCCTGTAAGCAAGGTACCAGGCCAATTTTTCCATGGGGCTTTATTGGCTCCATAAAGTCAGTATTAGTTCCTTAAAGCTGTCTGGTCATGGGGGCACCTGGCTGGCTCAGTCAGAGGAGCATCTGACTCTTGATATCAGGGTTGTGAGTTCAAGCCCAATGTTTGGCATAAAGATCACTTTAAAAAAAAAAAAAGTTTTTAAAAAGCTGTCTGGTTATATCTGAGTCTATATACATCTCTCTCAAACGGTGACATTCCAGTCAAAGCCTTGGTAATATAACCTATGTTTCCAATTGTGTCCTGTTACAAGGAGAACAGATTCTTATTGACCTTATGCAAATAATTCTGTTGCCATGAAAATAAGAATATTCACTCACTAGGAATTACCAAATTCTAGAGGGATCAGGTAGGGAGAAAAATTGTTATGCAAAGGTATATGTTACCAAATTGTTGATAACTTAAGAGAAAAGAGAAAAAGGTTTCCTTAAATTTGGAGAAACAAAAAGCCATAAAATGTTTCCCAAAAATCATAAAAATGATAATAATTCATTTCCAAAAAAATTTTTTTAGTTTTGATCAATTCCATTTTAGTTATTTTTCATCTCAAATTCCTTTTATTTTTTATTTTTTTAATTTAAATTCAATTAATTAACATATAATGTATTATTTGTTTTAGGCATACAGGTCTGTGATTCATCAGTCTTTTTTTTTTTAAGAGAAGATCCTTTTATTTTTTTATTTTTTTAAAGATTTTATTTATTCATTTGAGACACAGAGATACAGAGAGAGAGAGAGCGAGCACGAGCAGTGGGAGAGGCAGAGGGAGAGGAAGAAGCAGACTCCCCGCCGAGTCAGGAGCCCAATGTGGGGCTCGATCCCAGGACCCTGGGATCATGACCTGAGCCAAAGGCAGACGCTCAACCATCTGAGCCACCCAGGCACCCCGATTCACCAGTCTTATATAATACCCAGTGCTCATTACAACACATACCCTCCCCAGTGTCCATCACCCCATTACACCATCCCCCACCCCCCGTCCCCTCCAGCAACCTTCAGTTTGTTTCCTAAGATTAAGAGTCTCTTATGGTTTTTCTCCCTATCTGGTTTCATCTTGTTTCATTTTTTCCTCTCTTCCCCTATGATCCTCTGCCTTGTTTCTTAAATTCCACATATCAATGAGATCATATGATAATTGTCTTTCTCTGACTGACTTATTTCGCTTAGCATAATACCCCCTAGTTCCATCCAGGTTGTTGCAAATGGCAAGATTTCATTTTTTGATGGCTGCATAATATTCCAATGTGTGTGTGTGTGTGTGTGTGTGTGTGTGTGTGTGTGTACGACATCTTCTTTATCCATTCATCTGTAGATGGACATCTGGGCTCTTTCCATAGTTTGGCTATTGTGGACATTGGTATAACCATTGGGTACAGGTGCCCGTTCAGATCAGTACATTTGTATCTTTGGGGTAAATACCCAGTAGTGCAATTGCTGGGTCATAGGGTAGCTCTGTTTTCAACTTTTTGAGGAAACTCCATACTGTTTTCCAGAGTGGCTGCACCAGCTTGCATTCCCATCATTTCCAAATAATTAATACTTGTTCCACCTGAATCCAGTTTTTCTATTGGCTCTGGAAATTCTTAACCAGCAGTTTTTTTGGTAAAGGTTTTATTTTATTTTATCTGATTTTATTTTATTTTATTTTATTTTAAAGTAGGCTCCATGCCCAACACAGACATTGAATTCACAACCCTGAGATCAAGAGTTAGATGCTCTACCCTCTCTCTCCACCCCCCTCAAATTAATAAATTTTAAATTTTTAAAAAAAATTAAAAAAAAAACTCCCCCTGCTCATGCTCTCTCTCCCTCCCTAAAGGAAATAAATTTAAAAAAAAATTTTTTTAAGATTTTATTTATTTATTTGACAGAGAGAGACACAGTGAGAGAGGGAACATGAGCAGGGGGAGTGGGAGAGGGAGAAGCAGGCTTCCTGCTGAGCAGGGAGCCCAATGTGGGGCTTGAACCCAGGACCCTGGGATCATGACCTGAGCTGAAGGCAGACGCTTAATGACTGAGCCACCCAGGCGCCCCCCAAAATAAATTTTTTTAAAGGGGTGCCTGGATGGCTCAGGCAGTTAAGCCTTTGGCTCAGGTCATGATCCCAGGGTCCTGGGACCAAGTCCCATGTCGGGCTCCCTGCTCAGCGGAGAGTCTGCTTCTCCCTCTCCCTCTGCCCCTCCCCCTGCTCGTGCTCTTTCTCTCTCCCTCTCTCTCTCAAATAATTTTTTTCAAAAATTAAAAAGAAATTTTTTAAAGAGTTACATGCTCTACCAAGTGAGCCAGAGAGATGCCCACATTACCCAGCCCAGTTTTATAATCTCAAGTTACCAGAAACCTGAACTTGTCAAAAGTTCTTCTCTTGAATCTCCTTGAAGAAGGAGTACTTTTGCAAGAACACTTTGCAGAGAATCAGACTAAAATGACTATCTGTAAATGACAAAAACATTTTAAATGACCATTGTTAAAGATCTGATGAGAGCTCATTATAGTGGAATTAATACATAAATGTGCTTATTTGTATGACACAATATTTTAAGGTAGTAACTAGAATTATGACTGATAACATTATACAGGTACATGTCAGAATTTTAGGAATTTCATACAATTTCTAGGATAATTATATTAATAATATCAATAACATACAATATAACCTAAGAAGGTTTATCAGGATTATTTGATAATCCTTCCCCTGTAATTTAACATACCAAATAAGCCCAATCGGTATTAACAGCTCTCTTTTTATAAGGAGAGAATACAAATCTTTTGAGATATTGCAGGGAGCCTCTGGAAATTCTCAAAATTTAGCTTGAGGTAAAAAAAAATATATATATTTTTAAGACTTATTTATTTATTTTAGAGAAAGGGAGAAAGCATGAGTGGGAGAGGCAGAGGGAGAGGGAGAAAGAATCTCTAGCAGACTCCACACTGAGCTGGGAGCCCAATGCAGGGCTCAATCCCATGACCCCGAGATCATGAACTGAGCTGAAACCAAGAGTTGGATGCCCAACCAACTGTGCCACCCAGGTGCCCCTGAGGTCAAAAAAGATTTTACTGAGAATTTGATTCTGGAAACTGTCAAAAATATCAAATGGTTTGGACACTTGACCAAATAGGATCACAGATCACTATGAAACAATAATTATCCATTGAACCAAAGTGACAAAAGATTTTAAAGGCAAATACAAAATGTTATGTAGTTCTGAGCAAAACCAGTGAAAGACCAAATAAAGCACAGAAAATTATTTTGATAAAACAAAGAATTTCTGCTTTCTAGGCAGATTATTTAAAAGGTAAAGTTCTTTTGCAGTCTGTTACAAACAGCAAACCAAAAGTCCAAGAAAACTTTGTCCTTTTAAGAGAGAAACCAATTCTAATTTTGCACCAGCTTATTTTTTATATTAAAACTCACTTAACTGGGGCACCTAGGTGGCTCAGTCAGTTAAGTGGTGGACTCTTGGTTTTGGCTCAGGTCGTGATCTCAGGGTCATGAGATTGAGCCCCTGTTGAGCTCTACACTCAGCAGGGAGTCTGCTTGGGATTCTCTTTCTCTGCCTCCCCTCCCCCCACTGCTCACATGCACATTCTCTCTCTCCACTTTCTCTTTCTAAAATAAATAAATCTTTAAAAAAATAAAAAATAAAATAAAATTCAACTTAATTAAATTTATTCTAACATTAGCAAGTTTGACCAAACATTAAAATTTCTTTCCAAAGATTGTTTTCCTACAAATTTCTACAAATCTCTTTTCCTTCAACAAAAATTCATTTCCTTTCCTCATACCTTCTTTTACCAAACACATACATCCTACTTTCCTTACATATGGAGATATTTCCCTTATTATTTCTTGTAACTTTAATTACATATATTAATTAGAATTCTTGGGGACGCCTGGGTGGCTTAGTTGGTTAATTAGAATTCTTAACCCTTAGAAATCTTAATTTCTAGTGAAAACTAAGAATAAGCAATTTTGAATTATATTATACTAGTATTCTTTAGATTGGCAAGTTTATGAATATATTTCATAATTTCTAGAAACATATGCTTCTTCACAATATAATCTTTCAACATGACACAAGACATGTTTACCAAAAGACCCAAATATCTTTAATTCCATTTTAAAAAATTCAACTGAGTAAAATTTGAACATCTGATTGGCAAGATTCATGAATAGAACAGTATCCAAGGAGCTATACAAAATGAAAGGCTTTTGGGGCACCTGGGTGGCTCAGTTAGTTGGGCATCCAACTCTTGATTTCAGCTCGGGTCATGATCTCAGTGTTGTGGGATGGAGCCCTACATCAGTCTCCATGCTCAGGGGGGAGTCTGCTTGGGATTCTCTCTCTCTCCCTCTACCCCTCCCTTGTGCGTACACTCTCTCTCTCTCGCTCTCTCTCTCTCTCCAAAATAAATAAATAAATAAATCTTTTTTTTTAAAAAGGAAGGCTTTTATAGGCAGAAGAGACAATAATTAATATTCTGTATTTTGGGGTGCCTGGGCAGCTCAGTTGGTTAAGCATCTGCCTTCACCTCAAGTCATGATCCCAGCATCCTGGGATCCAGCCCCGCATCAAGCTCCCTGCTCAGCGGGGAGCCTGCTTCTCCCTCTCTCCCTCTCCCTCTGCTGCTCCCCCTGCTTGGGCTCTCTGTCTTTGTCAAATAAATAAATAAATAAAATCTTTAAAAAAATATATTCAATATTTTATCTTATTTGGAAATGATCTAGATATTTAATGACTATACATCATTTAACTTAGCAAAACTCTAAAGCTTTAAGTTACCAAAAAGATTTGGGGAAACTATTTAAATAGACATACCATAACACATAAATATTCCTGGAAAGTTGATTTATAAACTGTTATCTTACATCTATTTAATTCACTTGTTCTTAACAATTATGCTTAGATTAGTTAGGAAAATTTCATGAGACATTAGAAAGCTAACCATCATCTTAAGTTATCTTTCTTGCTGACAAATTCTGTAATGGAGATGGCGTGAGCTTATTTGACTTTTGGTAAACCTAGGTAGAATAGAAGTATATTTTATGCTGATAACTCTGAAGATATGCCTATTTTAACTAAGCCAACAAATTTAAATTAGCTTTAATACTAAATGTTTTTCCAGATCACTTGATCCTAAAAAGTATTTGGGTTACTTTCTGTTATATTTCTGAGAACTCAATTATATAAGCACTTCATTTTCTCTAAGCCAATTAAATAAAGTTTTTTTACAAGTTAATTTTGGTGATACCATCCACAGGGATAAAATGCTACACATCTACAATATATATATTTGGACACATATAAAAATACAGACGGGGGCACCTGGGTGGCTCAGTCAGTTAAGCGGCTGCCTTCCGCTCGGGTCGTGATCCTGGGGTCCTGGGATCGAGCCCCATGTCCAGCTCCCTGCTCAGTGGAGAGCCTGCTTCTCCCTCTCCCTCTGCCTGCCACTCTGCCTACTTGTGCTCTCTATCTCTCTGTCAAATAAATAAATAAAATCTTTAAAAAAATAAAAAAATAAAAATAAATAAAAAAATAAAAATACAGACGGACACAGAAACCTTATAGTTTCATTTTAAAATTTTAGCCATGAAATAGGTATGATAATGTAAAGTTCACGTTATAAAAGAACAATTGGAATAAGTTTGTCTGCTTAGATGGCTAAAGCCTTTTAGAAGACACTTAAGATTTGTATTTGGGGGCACCTGGGTGGCTCAGTTGTTAAGCACCTGCCTTCGGCTCAGGTCATGATCCCGGGGTCCTGGGATCGAGCCCTGCATCGGGCTCCCTGCTCCGTGGGAAGCCTGCTTCTCCCTCTCCCACTCCCCCTGCTTGTGTTCCCTCTCTTGCTGTGTCTATCTCTGTCAAATAAATAAAAATCTTTAAAAAAAAAAAAAAAAGAGGGCGCCTGGGTGGCTCAGTCGTTAAGCGTCTGCCTTCGGCTCAGGTCATGATCCTGGGGTCCTGGGATCGAGTCCCACATCGGGCTCCCTGCTCAGCAGGAAGCCTGCCTCTCCCTCTCCCACTCCCCCTGCTTGTGTTCCTGCTCTAGCTATCTCTCTCTCTGTCAAATAAATAAATAAATAAAATCTTTAAAAAAAAAAAAAAAGATTTGTATTTGTTCTTGACAAGTAATCTTAATGCAAGTTCTTTCAAGAACTTTGGTTTCCTAAGGGAAGAATTCTTGTAGTACTTAGGTTTCTGGGTTGGTAAAAAGGAATAGGTGGAGTTTGAAATGGCCTCTAGAGCTGTATTTCTAATTTTGCAAAGATTTGTAAGATAAGGACAGTCATCCTTAATTCCTCAAAGAATTGGTTTGTAGCCTGGATAATGAAGGACTGACACACCCATACACCTATATTAGAATGTTTTTCTTTCCCTCTGGGTACATAGTTTTATTCTACCTTAGGAGAGAAGGCCTAAAAAAAATAAAAAATAAAAAATAAATTCCTCCTTTTAAATATAGGCATGCCTCATTTATCATGCTTCACTTTATTATACTTTGCAGATACTGTGATTTTTACAAGTTGGAGATTCGTGGCCACCCTGGCATTGAACAAATCTGTTAGCACCATGCCCACTTCATGTCTCTGTGTCCCATTTTGGTAATTCTTAGAATATGTCAAACTGTCTCATTCTTAGTATATTTGTTATGGTGATCTGTGATCTGCGATCTATGACGTTACTATTGTAATTGTTTTTAGAGCACCACAAAATGTGCCCACATAAGGCAGCAAATTTAACTGACAAGTGTTATGTGTGTTCTTGACTGTTCCACCAACCAGCCATTTCCCCCCATCTCTTTCTCCCTCTCCTCGGCTCACCCTATTCCTTGAGGCACAACAGAACTGAAATTAGGCCAATTAATAAAACCACAATGGCTTATAAGTGTTCAAGTGACAAAGAGTCCCATGTCTCTCATTTTAAATCAAAAGCTAGATATGATTAAGCTTAATGATTATGGCATGTTGAAAGCTGAGATAGAGGCTGGAAACTAGGCCTCTTATGCTAAACAGCCAGAGTTGTGAATGCAAAAGAAAATTTCCTGAAGGAAAGTAAAAGTGCTACTCCAATAAATCTGTGAATGATAAGAAAGCAAAACAGCCTTATTTTATATAGAGAAAGTTTTAGTATTCTGGATAAAAGATCAAACCACCACAACATTCTCTTAAGCCAAAACCTAATGGAGAGCAAGGCCCTAACTCCCTGTAATTCTGAGAAGGCGGAGAGAGGTGAGCAAGCTGCAGAAGAGAAGTGTGAAGCTAGCAGAGGTGGTTCTTGAGGTGAAGGAAAGAAGCCGTCTCCATAACATAAAAGAGCAAAGGGAAGCAGCAAGTGTTGGTGTAGAAGCTGCAGCCCATTATCCAGGAGATCGTGCTGAGATCATTAATGAAGGTGGTTACACTAGACAACAGATTTTCAATGCAGACGAAACCGCCTTCTAGTGGAAGAAGACGCCATCTAGGACTTTCATAGCTTAGAAAAGAGAAGTCAGTGCCTGGCTTCAAAGCTTCAAAGGACAGGCTGACTCTCTTGTTAGGACCTAATGCAGCTGGTGACTTGAAGTTGAAGTCAGTGCTCATTTACTTTCTGAAAATCCTAGAGCCCTTAAGAATTATGCTAAATCTACTCTGCCTGTGCTTTATAAATGGAACAACAAAACCTGGATGACAGCACATCTGTTTATAACATGGTTTACTGAATATTTTAAGCCCACTGTTGAGACCTGCTGCTCAGACAAAAAAGATTCTTTTCAAAATATAACCACTCATTGATAATGTACCTGGTCATCCAAGAGCTCCAATGGAGCTGTATGAGATTAATGTTGTTTTCATGCCTGCCACCACAACATCCATTCTGCAGCTCAGGGATTGGGGAGTGATTTCAACTTTCAAGTCTTCTTATTTAGGAAATACACCGTGTAAAGGTACAGCTGCTATAGATAGTGGACCTGGTGGGTCTGGGCAAAGTCAACTGAAAACTTCCTGGAAAGGATTCACCATTCTAGATACCATTAAGAACATCTGTGGGGCGCCTGGGTGGCTCAGTCGTTAAATGTCTGCCTTTGGCTCAGGTCATGATCCCAGGGTCCTGGGATCGAGCCCCGCATCGGGCTCCCTGCTCTGCTTGTGTTCCCTCTCTGGCTGTCTTTTTCTCTGTCAAATAATTAAAGATCTTAAAAAAAAAAAAAAAAAAGAACATTTGTGATTTTTGGGGTGCCTGGGTGGCTCAGTTGATTAAGCATTGGCCTTCGGCTCAGGTCATGATTCTGGGGTCTTGGGATCGAGCCCCATATCAGGCTTCTCCCTCTCCTGATCCCCCTGCTTGTGCGCTCACTCTCTCTCTCTCTCTGTCAAATAAATACATAAAATCTTAAAAAAAAAAAAAAAGTTTGTGATTCATGGGAAGCGTTAAAATATCAATATGAACTGGAGTTTGGAAGAAATTGACTGCAATCCTCATGACCTCGAGGGTTCAAGACTTCAGGGGAGGAAGTAACTGCAGATGTGGTGGAAAAAACAAGAGAATCGGAGCCTGAAGACAAGACTAAATTGCTGTGATCTCCTGATAAAAGTTGAATGGATGAGGAGTTGCTTCTTATGGATGACAAAGAAAGTGGTTTTTTGAGATCTGCTCCTGTTGAAGATGCTGTGAAGATTGTTGAAATAACAACAAGGATTTAGAATATGACATAAACTTAGTTGATAAGGCAGTGTCAGGGTTTGAGTTGATTATGGTTTTGAAATAATTTCTACTGTGGGTAAAATGTTACCAAACAGCATCTCATGCTACAGAAAAATGGTTTGTGAAAGGGAGAGTCAATCAATGTGGCAAACTTCATTGTTGTCTTATTTTAAGAAGTTGTTGCCACAGCCCCCTCAGCCTTGGACAACCACCACCCTGATCAGTCAGTGGCCATCAACATCGAGTCAAGACCCTTCACCAACAATAAGATTATGACTCCTCGAAAGTTCAGATGATGGTTAACATTTTTTAGCAATAAAATATTTTTAATTGGGTATGTACATTGGTTTTTTTAGACATAATGCACATTTAATATACTGAAGTATAGTGTAAACATAACTTTTACATTCTCTGGGAAGCGAAAAAATTCATTTGACTGTATTGTGATATTTGTTTATTGTGGCGATCTAGAATCAAACCTGCAGTATCTCCAAGGTATGCCTGTATCGTGTCAGTTTTCAGCCAGAACAAACAGTAAATATTTCTGGCATTATTAAACAAATCCCCCCCTTGGATGTAAGAGGGGCCCCCAAAGAGGGTGCAAAGGATATTACCTTCCCAAGATCCAGAGTCACTCCCAAAGGAAGCCAAAAGAAAGAACCCAAAACCTGTATGTCCCAGGCAGGCAGAAAGCCAAACCAAGTTCTTAGGACACAAAACTAGGCAAGCAAGAAGGCAATAATTATCCCTGGGGTGAAAGGATCAAAAACTGAACAGATCTGGATTTGCAAAGGAAGGGATAACGTGAAATTTTATTTTCTGCCATCTTGGGAACATGAATTCTTTGGATGGGATTCTAGAATATACCTGCAAAGGACATTGGTAGGAAAGCCTGATGCTGGCAGAGCCTGGTTGTGGAGCCCAGCAAACCAAGCCCTATTCCCTGTCCCAGATGCTTCTGCTAAATTCACTTCCTGACTTTCAGCAGTTACATGAGTAACCTATATATCATGGGTCTGGAGATCAGGCCAGAGTGCTCTCTGTAAATCTTGTAGGAAAAAGGAAGTTAAAATAGGCAGACAGGGCCAGATTTTAAGAAGAGGAATTCACATTGGATTTAATTTTTGTTTTAAGTCTAATTTGTGTTCTTTCATCTTGTTAAGGGAGTTCCTAAGGCTAACCATTATAATTTTTTTTGTGTGTCCTCTTTTTAATTTGGTCTTTGTATAGGTGCCAATAAGATAATTATTTAGGATGAGAGCTCTCTAAACCAATTTTTTTCTTTTTTTAATTTATTATTATTTTTTTGTTTTTTAAAGATTTTATTTATTTGACAGAGAGAGAGACACAGCGAGAGACAGAACACAAGCAGGGGGAGTGGGGGAGGGAGAAGCAGGCTCCCCGCTGAGCAGGGAGCCCGATGCGGGGCTCGATTCCAGGACCCTGAGATCATGACCTGAGCTGAAGGCAGACGCTTAACGACTGAGCCACCCAGGTGCCCCAAACCAATTTTTTTTTTCTTTTAAATATAGCCAATTCAGAGGCTCCATCATCTGGCTATTGACAAGTAGGATCTTAAATTAATTTCAATAGCAACTCAAACCAATAAGCCTTTTTATGACCTAACCATGAACTCAAGAGGTGTTTCCAAAGGAGAGTACAAAAAATGCAGCCCTTACAAATCCAAAAAGTTCACTCCCAAAGTTAACCTGAAAAAAGATCTAGCTGCAAATGGAGTACACTCACATTTCTGTCCAGCAAAATTAGTGACAACAGATGTTGAGACAACAAAGGCCCCTTATGGACCAGGACCCCTTACGACAAATTCCCTTGAAAGCTGGTACAGTTGGACAAAGAAAATTCTGCTTATCAGATCCACAGCATATGGCTATGCACCAGATACACCAGTATATGCATCCCCCAGTTGGCAGAGACCAGAGGGAATATCCTTACTTTTCATAAAGCCAAGCTCTCAAGACACAGAACGAGGCAAAAGGGAAACCTCATTCAATTTTTCTTAAATGCACATTAACAGCTTTAGCTAAGCCTTGGGTTTCAGAGCCAAACTAATATGTAGGAGGGATGTGCCCCAGGGTTGGGGGTTTTGTGGTGGTTTACAAAGTGCCTCATTACACAGACATTTTTTTGAGGTTAACAGGTAACCTATGGTCAGTCTAACCTGTTCTGTGACCAAGTGACCAACTTATCCTAACACATGAGTCTTTGAGTTAGGTGGCAATCACTCTTAATAGCTTTAAAGTGCTAGACCCATGCCCACCAGTTTTGTGGCTTTGGCTTCCAAAACGTCCCTTAGCAACAGCCTCTACCTTATGTGCACATTAACCCATGGCAGAGTTAGTCTAAGTGAACACTGGTCTGTGAGAACCATGGACTCAACTGTGCTGTGAGGCCAGGTCAAACAGCAGGCTTACAAGCCAGCGCCTGCATTCTTCCCTATGGTTTTCTTCCTCGTGACAAATGACGCAACAGAGACAAAGGAAAACAGTGACCATCTCTGGGAGGAAAAGGATCAACAAAAATCAAGAGTACTCCTAACAAGTCTTTAGCAAAGTCAATAAATCCAAGGAACCAGTTGCACAAATATTTTATCCCACTCACCTAAATTTAAAAAAGGAAAAAAGGGGGGAGAAAAAGAGTCACCACTCTCACTTGCACCGTCCCTTCAGGCAGAGATCTGGGAGACTGAGGTAAGAATTCTTACCTTCTGCTGATGCTGATCAGAGATCCCAGGCTCTCTCTGCTGCAGCAGAGCCTCAAAGCAAGAAGTGTCCCGCTAGTCGTTCATCCTGCCAACTGTGCCAGCTGTTGGGGAGGAAAAATTTTTCCTCTACCCTTGGCTGGTAAATTAATATAAGACAGATTAACAGGAGAAAAACATTTAATTACATACATATGGGGGCCCCACAAAGACCATTAGATTCCAAAGACAAGTCATCCAGTTGAGGCTTACGTGCCATCCTAAGCTAAGGAATGGGATGGGGCGGGGGGACCTGGGGCTTCAAAGGGGAGGAGGGTGATCCATAGGACGATGAGAAGAGCAGATATTAGCTAATTAGGTGTTTGCCCTGCTATACAGATAAATCTTTCAATAAAAAGTTGCCTTTGGCAATTGCTCTCTTTCTAGGCCAGGACCACTGTCTAAATTCCTTTAAATAGTTAAGGGAAAGGTAGAAGTTTTTCTTGAGTCTGCTGGGTCTTGATTGCCTTCAGCTCAAAATAATCCACATGCCAAAGTGACATATTTTGGGATCATGTATATTGCTCCCTCTCATATGATCCCATTTATATGAGGTTCCTGAAATAGATTCATAGAGTGAGTGGAACAGTAGTTACCAAGGGCTGGGGAGGAGTGAATGGCAAGTTATTTGTTAATAGGTAAAGAGTTTTGTACGGATTGATGAAAAAGTTCTGTGGGTGGATGGTGATGGTTGCAGAACAGTATGAATGTACTTAATGCTACTGAATTAAACAACTTAGAAATGGTCAATATGGCAAATGTTATGTTAACATGTACTTCACTGCAATAAAAATTTTAATTTAATTTAAAAAATTTAAGTCTACAGACTTGAATTGCCATATGGTCATTGTAAAAAATGGAAGAACTTTCAGACACTGTTAAGTAGAAATAGTTGATTTTTATTTACTTTTTTCTATTTTTTTAAAATATTTTTTTTTAAAGATTTTATTTATTTATTTGAGAGAGAGAATGAGATAGAGAGCATGAGAGGGGGGAGGGTCAGAGAGAGAGGCAGACTCCCTGCTGGGCAGGGAGCCTGATGTGGGACTCGATCCCGGGACTCCAGGATCATGACCTGAGCCGAAGGCAGTCGCTTAACCAACTGAGCCACCCAGGCACCCTTAAAAGATTTTATTTATTTATTTATTAGAGAGAGAGTGCAAGGTGGAGGGAGAGGGAGAGAGAGAATCTCAAGCAGACTCCACGCTGGGCGTGGAGGCCAAGGCGGGGCTCAGTCCCACGACCCTAAGATCATGACCTGAGCTGAATTCAAGAGTCAGATGCTTAACTAACTGAGCCACACAGGTGCCCCTATTTTATTTTATTTTAAGTAAACTTTACACACAACATGGGGCTCGAACTCATGACCCCAAGATCAAGAGTCACACGCTCCACTGACTGAGCTAGGCAGGAGCCCCTAAAAGTAGTTGAATACAAGAAAAGTCAAAGGCTGCTTAAGAAAGGAAATGTAACCATAGTAAACTGCTTGGTTGTGCAGGTAAAAATGTTTATATAGTCCTAGTCATATGAGCAATATTTATTGACTTTTCGACTTTGAAAACCAACCTACAGACTCAGCAAGGATGACCCTTGTGGTTACAGAACAAAACATAAGCCCTATCCAGTTTGATGGTGTAAAACTAAAATCACGGAGGGGCACCTGGGTGGCTCAGATGGTTAAGCGGCTGCCTTCGGCTCAGGTCATGATTCCAGGGTCCTGGGATCGAGCCCCACATCGGGCTCCTGGCTCAGCGAGGAGCCTGCTTCTCCCTCTCCCTCTGCCTCTTTCCCTGCTCATGCTTTCTCTCTCTCTCTCTCTCTCTCTCTCTTTCTCTCTGTATCTCTGTGTCTCAAATGAGTAAGTAAAATCTTTAAAAAAAAAAAAAAAACTAAAATCACAGATCGGGGAAGTAGGGAGGTAGGAGAATGAGGCAAAGGGGAGAGTAAGTGCCAGAGTAGCCATATCTGACAAACTTGGAACTTAGACAGAACAAAACATAAAACCTGAAGTTACAAGGACTAAAAATAGTGATAAAAACTCTATTGGAAAGAGTGGGGGTTGGCAGGGTACAAATGACTTAAGTCCTCACACAGAGCAGGATGTTGATAACATCATTCATATATCCATGAATAGATTATTTAGAGCTATAGAGGTTAACTACCAGAAAAGCAAATAGTTCAGAGTGATTGCTTTGGGAGCACCTGGGTGGCTCAGTCGTTAAGCGTCTGCCTTTGGCTCAGGTCATGATCCCAGGGTCCTGGGGTCGAGCCCCGCATCGGGCTCCCTGCTCGGCAGGAAGCCTGCTTCTCCCTCTCCCACTCCCCCTGCTTGTGTTCGCTCTCTCGCTGTGTCTCTCTCTGTCAAATAAATAAAATCTTAAAAAAAAAAAGAGTGATTGCTCTGTGAAGCAGCATCGAGATCAAGAAGTGGTGGGGCATTGGCTTTTATTAAAGCCCTTTGAGTACTATTATTTCTTAACCAAATGTGTGTATTGCTTTAATAATAGTAAATAAAAAATGTTAAAAATGACTTCCAAATCAAAAATAGTGCTTATGTCTGGGAGGCCATAAGACTGGGAGAGATTCTTACCTTTCCTTTATACTCTCTGTTGTTTGACTTGAGTATGTAATTTTTTTAGTTTTATTTATAAAACAAATAAATAAAATTTATTTATTTAAGTAATGTCTACACCCCATGTGGGGCTTGGAACTCCCAACCTTGAGATCAAGAGTTGCATGGTCTTCTGACTGGGCCAGCTAGGTGCCCCAAGTATGTGTTATTTATGTTTTTTCCTTTATCATTCCCTCTCTCTCAACCACTTAAGAGTACATTGAAAACAGCTTTATACTTACCCTACCTTCAGGGTTTATTTCCTAAGAACAAAAGCATTCTTTTACAAAACCAGAGTAGTTATCAAAAACAGAAATTTCACATTGATACAATACTGTTATCTACTTCACAGCCCATATTCATGTTTTTCCATTGTCCTAGTTATGTCCTTTATGGCTTTTTTTTTTCCCCAGCCCAAGATCCAATTCAGGACCAGGCACTGCATTTTGTTTTCATGTCCCTTCAGTTTCTTTTAATCTGGAACAATTTCTTAGCCTTTCTTTGTCTTTTCTGATCTAGATATTTTTTAAGACCGTAAGTCAGTTATTCTATAGACTGTCCCTCAGTTTGGGCCTGCCTGATGTTTCCTTCTTGTTAGACAGATCCAGGCTTTACATTTTTGCCAGAAATGCTGTATGTGAACTGTCTCAGTTCACCTCATCAGGAGGTCCCTGATGTTACTTTATCTCAATATTGCTGATGTTAAGTGTGATCCTTTGATTAAAGTAGACGTCTACCAGGTTTTTCCCCCGGAAAGTCAGTGTTTTGTAATCAGGAAGTTATCATGAGGAGATACTTTGAGACAAATGTGTATTTTTTTCCCCTAAGCTAGTTAGGGGAATGACAGGAGGCATTTCAGAAGAGGGTTTGGTAAAGGCTAGCTTCTGGGACGCAGTATCCTTTCTGCTCACCTGGTTCTCCAGGTTCCTCTGTCACCACTTGCCATTGCTCTCCTCCTCTAACTCATCCATTTCTGCCTTGGATATCTTCAGAGCCAGTGGCTGAATGAGGCCCTTCGAGCATTTCTTTAAACCTGAAGCCTAGAAGATGCTAGGGCAATGGTTCTCAAACTGTTTTTAGAATCTAAGACATAAAACAGAAGTTATTTGGGTTAGAGCAAGAGCAATAGACTGCAGCCTTGCCCAAAAAGACCTTCTCCTTCCCTGCTCGTTGGGTCTCAGGGCCCCCCAGCCTGCAGTCTAGGACAGCATCGAAACTTCTGGCCCAGGAGGCACACCAATGGCCACTGGATCCTTGGGAAGGCTGGCTTGGATCTTACCCCCTCTTCCATTTGCTGCCTCAAACAGCTCTGACCTTGAGTCCTGGGGCCACATGAGTCATTGACTTTGGAGAAGGAACTCTCAGCCTGTGCTCAAGCAACATCCCAACCCCCTATCCATCCCCACTGTCCTTTCTCTTTTGTTTTCCTAAAATATAGACTGTAGTCCAGAGACAAGGGCAAGGAGAAGGAGCAGAGACCCAGAAAGGCCCCTCGTAACCCTCTGGCTTGAACCTTCCAGGCTGGCATGCTGGAGGAGGCAGCCAAGTTAGATGTCCAGGCCCCAAACCTGACAGATCTCCTGAGCATTCTCTCCAACAGACCACCCCCATCAGAGGGGAACTGGAATCTGGTGGATAACCACAGCCACCAGGAGGAAGTGGGCTGGAAGAATTTTCACTTCTCCAAAGTTATCCTTACTGGTGGCTTTCAGAGTCTGTATATGACAAAAAAAGTGGGGGTGGGAGAGGGCTGAAGAAAACACTGGCCAGGAATGAATCTCAACTTTATCACTGACTGCTGCAGCCGTGTGACCCTGACAGGTCATTTCTATTTCCTGACCCTCACTTTCCAGTCTAAAGTGGGGGCAAAAAATAAGCAACTCCTACAGTTGTCAGGAGGACTCACTGTGATCCTGCAGTGGGCTTTCCAGATCTTAGGAAATGCCATGCCACTGGTGTGGTTTGGGCCATGGCTTCGTGCCAGCTCTACTATTACTTACCTAATAATTCCCCCTAACTGGTTTGCCTTTTAAACATGTCCTGGAGCGCCTGGGTGGCTCAGTCATTAAACGTCTGCCTTTGGCTCAGGTCATGATCCCAGGGTCCTGGGATAGAGCCCCACATCGGGCTCCCTGCTCGGTGGGAGGCCTGCTTCTCCCTCTCTCACTCCCCCTCCTTGTGTTCCCTCTCTCGCTGTCTCTCTCTGTCAAATAAATAAATAAAATCTTTAAAAAAATAAAATAAACATGTCCTGAAGAAATACTGCTCATGAAATTGGCTTTATTTCACATATTTTATTTTTCTACTATACCTTAGAAGAAATGAACAATGATTAAACTTAAAAGTGTTCATATGAGAATTAAAATAAAAACTTGAAACAGACAAAAAATTAAAATTAAAAAATAAAGAAAATAAAGTGTTAATGTGTGTACCACAGTGGGGTAATGGATGCAGAGTGATCCCTCCCTCCCCTCTGTGTAGCACTACCACCAATACCTCTCCCCCCCTCCCCAGTCTCTGATTTAATGTCCATGGCTTTGTTTGTATGGAAATGAAAGGGGCCCCAAAAGTCTGCAGTGATAGGTATTTTAACCCATTCAGTATGTTTTTGCAGAGACTCAAGTGGCCTTGAGTCATGACCAGGATTTGGGTGCGGAAGGGAGGACCATGAGAAAGAGCAGACCATGTCACCCCAAAATATGCCACTTTGGCATATGGATTATTTTGAGCTGAAGGCAATCAAAAAATCTTCTACCTCTCCCTTAACTACCTAAAATAATCTAGATAGGGGAAGCCTGGCTGAGAAAGAGGGCTCTTACCAGAGATAACTTTTTGGCTGAAAGACGCATCTGTATGGCAGGGCAAACACCTAATTACCAAACATCTACTCTTCTTTTTGTCCTTTAAATTACCCTCCTCCCCTTTGAAGCCCCAGACCCCCATCCCATTCCTTAGCTTAGGATGGCACATAAGCCTCAATTGCCTGACTTGCCTTTGAGTCTCCTATCTTTCGGGCACCCTTATGTATGTATGAAAGTAAATTTGTTTTTCTCCTGTTAATCTGTCTTACGTCAGTTTGATTATTAGATCAGCCAAAGAACCTAGAAGGGAAGAAGGGAAATTTTTCCCACCCCTACTATTGATATGTCAGAAGCAGGATCTCTGCAGAGAAGGCTGTGTTTACGCTTACCCTAACCCACTCTCAGAAGTGGCCTATTCTCCACTTAGAGCAGGCCATGGGAGCTTTCTGGTAGGGGGTGACCACATTGCTGCCTGGACATATCAGCAACAGGCTCTCCAGAACATAAGCCAGAGGCTGAATTGGGGCCACATTTTAGGTGGAATGCAGCTGGATAGTCAGTTCCAACTGCATATCCTCTGCATTAATCAGAGTTCAATTATGAGAAGCAGAAACCATTCTAGCAATTTTAATCAGAAGGGGATTTAATACAGAGGATCAGATGCTTACAAAATCATTGGAGGGCCTAGAGGAATGGCTTTGCTGGGCCTCTAAGCCAGCACCCAGAAGACACAGCAGAACTGGCCTACCAGAGGAGCTGCCGTCTCTCCCACAGGAGGCAGGAGAGTCAGGAGGCTGTCACCTGGACTGTGATCCGCCAGATATGAGGAAGCCTTTTTCACTGCTGCAACTCTCAATCTCTTAGCTCCCGCAGAGCTGAACTGCTGCTGAAACCCAGTATCTCCCAGTCCATGCCAGCCAGCAATTACAACCAGAGAAGCAAAATGATGGCCTCTACCTCACTCCTAGCTGCATCGATGTGTTTAACTGGTGGAGCTAACTCTTATCCAGAATTCTACCTGCAAGGAAGGCAGTGAAATTTTTGGCTTTCTAGCCTCTGGAGCATGTGAAGGCACATTAAGAGATTGGAATGGATAATGGGAGTCAGTTTATCATACCTACCACAGTCAAACAAATGAAGCATCTCTAATCCCTGGGCCCAGCTGACCTTCCCAGCCTCATCTCCAGCCCCTATCCAACCCACCCACCCACCCTGTGTTCAACTGAATTGCTGGGGTACCTCCAACGCTCAGTGTCTTTGCTCAAGATGGCCCTTTGTCTGTAACACTCTTACTTTGCCTACCAGATGAATTTGGATTGCCTCTTCTATTTTTTTTTAAGTAGGCTCTATGCCCAGTGTGAGGCCTGAACTCACAACCCTGAGATCAAGAGTCACATGCTCTACCTGACTAAGCCAGCCAGGTGCCCCTGGATTGCCTCTTCTTAGAAGCTTTCTCTTACCTCCTGGGGAAAAATCTTATTCTAGGCTTCTATACGCATACCTTCTCTAATGATTTATTTATATGTTTGTCACCCATTCTAGTCCAAGAGGGCAGAGACTAGGTCTCACCTGTCTCTGTTTACACAGCTGAGCAAGGTTGAGACCAATTCCTTTTAGCTCCTGGCATATTAAAAAAGTGAAAGAAGACTGAAACAGGGTAACAAAATTGCTGGTACAATTTAAAGGCTTAAGTTTACCAACTTAATGCTTTTAACATAAAAATGATGCAGTGTAACTGGAATATTTTCAAAATGAATTCAGAAAAATTTTAATTTATAAATTTGTAGAACATAAAAGTATTAATTCATTTTAAAAGGCATTAGAAACTATAGGAGAAAATGTTAATTTTACTCCAAATGAGTTCTCTACTTTTTATGTTATCATGATCCTCAATTTTTATCTGTATTTATGGTCAACCAGGGAATACTACATTTCCCAGACTCCCTTGCTGCTACATGTGGCCATATAATTAAGTCTGGCCTATAGAATGTGGGAGCAAGTGATATACACAACTTCAGGGTCTCTAAAAGGGAAAAGATATTTTCTTACTTCCAATAGGCAGTATGCCACATTGGGCTGAGCAGACTGGGGCATGCCTAAGGATAGTTGAGCAATGATATATTTGGAGGCTGACTCCCTGATACTGCAAAGCAGGACTTTTTTTTTTTTTTAAAGATTTTATTTATTTATTTGACAGAGAGAGACACAGCGAGAGAGGGAACACAAGCAGGGGGTGGGTGGGAGAGGGAGAAGCAGGCTTCCCACGAAGCAGGGAGCCCGATGCAGGGCTCGACCCCAGGACCCTGGGATCATGACCTGAGCCGAAGGCAGAGGCTTAACGACTGAGCCACCCAGGCGCCCTCCAAAGCAGGACTATTAATAGATGAAGAAGAAACTTCTGTCTCTCTAATGTGCAAGTATTTAGGTTCTCTATTAGAGCAACTGAAAGTACACCCTGATTCAGAACCAGAACCTGATTCAGAATGGAAATATATGATGAGTACCACTGTTTTGCAGGTATAATTTCCTTTGGAGACATCACATCAGTAAAATTCTAAATGTAGGACCTGTTTGTAAATGTGAGACCCAGGCCAATGTTATTCCTGAGTCCCTGTAACAGGTGTTAGACTTAGGCCTAGAAAAGACACTCAGTATATAAAAGAATTAATGATCTAGGAGGTCATATATGTTTTTTTACTCTATCTTAGGTGTTTTTATTTTAAAGATTTTATTTATTTATTTGAGAGAGAGAGAGAGCACGAGTGGGGGAGAAGCAGAAGGAGAGGGAGGGACAAGCAGACTCCATGCTGAGCGTGGAGCCTGACACGGGGTCAATACCATGACCCTGAGGTCATGACCTGAGCCAAAATCAGGAGCTGGACACTTAATCGACTGAGCCACCTAGGCACCCTTCAGGTATTTTGTTTTGTGTTGTGTTTTTAACAAGATAACCTGTTCCCAGATTTAAAGGAGTTGTAACAAGATATAAAATGGTCATTACACAAAGATGTCCATCGCTGTGAAACATCGGAAATAACCTAATAATAAATCAACATCAGAGGGATTAAAGAAATCATGATTCATTCATTCAAAGGAAAATTGCAGCCATTAAAATAATGACAAATATGTGTCAATGTATAATAAGCTTTGAAGTTTTGCTGAATTAAGAAAGATTATAAAATAGGGCGCCTGGGTGGCTCAGTTGGTTGGGCGACTGCCTTCGGCTCAGGTCATGATCCCAGAGTCCCAGGATCGAGTCCCACGGCGGGCTCCCTGCTCAGCGGGGGGTCTGCTTCTCCCTCTGACCCTCTTCCCTCTCGTGTTCTCTGTCTCTCATTCTCTCTCTCTCTCAAATAAATAAATAAAAAATCTTAAAAAAAAAAAGAAAGATTATAAAATAGTATACTCAAATTGGAAATCTGACTCTGTTAAGAAGCATGTACACAAAAAGAACAAAAAATCACAATCACTTACGGTGTGCTTGGCCTTCTGCTGAGTCTTAAGGATACACAAATGAATAAAATGTGGTCCTAATATGGCTTTCTGTTATGGTACCGGCACCCAGTGATGTGCAGTTAAATGTTTAACAGCCACCTATCAGTTGGGGGTGGAGAGAAACATTTTGTATTTTTGCCAATTTCTGTGGTGTAAGCATTTCCACCATGGCTGATTTCAAGCTACCAATGAACACTGAACAGAGAATTGGGAAGAGATATACAAGTGGGTCTGAGAGTCAGTACACACTGGCTCCAGCAAACCCTGGAGATTTCCACCTCCTAACGTCTAACAGTTGGGAGGTGGTTCTTAAAGAAACAATAATTTATTCATGGAATGGAATGCAATCCAGTCATGAGAATATCATACTTTAGAATAATTAGTCTTACTTGAAAATTTCAAGGTTCATTTTCAAGTTTAAAAAACAAGTACGCGTGAGTGAGTCAGTGAAAATGGCAATGTAAGGACTCAAAAAATCATCTCCTCCATAAAATCAACCAGAAAATGGCAAAAATGATCAGAATCAATTTTTTGAGGAGTGTGGAAATTAGTCAAAGGCTTGGAACAACCTGAAGAACATTTATTCAAGAATAAAGGTGAGTGGGGCGCCTGGGTGGCTCAGTCGTTGGGCGTCTGCCTTCGGCTCAGGTCATGATCCCAGGGTCCTGGGATCGAGCCCCACGTCGGGCTCCCTGCTCAGCGGGAGGCCTGCTTCTCCCTCTCCCACTCACCCTGCTTGTGTTCCCTCTCTCGCTGTGTCTCTCTCTGTCAAATAAAAAAAAAATAATAAAGGTGAGTGTCAGTAAGAACAGTGAGTTTTATGACATTTTAACTTGCCCTAGACCCATCTCCTGTTCGCCAGGTCAACAGTAGCCTTCAAAAATAACCATCTGTGGGGTGCCTGGGTGGCTCAGTCGGTTGAGTGTCCAACTCTTGATTTCGGCTCAGGTTGTGATCACAGGGTCGTGGGATCGAGCCCTGCATTGGGCTCCGCATTCAGCAGGGAATCTGCTTGAGATTCTGTCTGCCTCTCCTTCTGCTCCTCCCCACTGCACTCTTTCTCTCTCTCTCTAAAAAAAAAATAAATAAATCTTAAAAAAAAACCAACAATCTGCAGTCCTGTTATACTGTGGCAGCTACCAGAGGAAGAGGAATGGAGCTAAAACTCTTTAAAAGATACATTTCCAAATGATTTTCATTATTTGACTTGTCTGGTGGTTCCCTAAAAGACTTCAGGTCAAGATTGTTTGTATTTGGCCCCACTTGGAGCTCACCCAGTGTGGAAAGTTTTCTCTTTAGGGGATTTTATTTATTTATATACTTAGTTAATTTTAAGATTTATTTATTTTAGAGAGGGAGAGAGCAAGGGGGGAGGGGCAGAGGGAGAGAGAGACTCTCAAGCAGACTCCCCACTGAGCTTGGACCCCCCCCCCCCCCCCGCCAACACAGGGCTCCATCTCATGACCCTGAGATCATGATCTCGAGATCATGACCTGGGCTGAAATCAAGAATGGGACGCTGAACCAACTGAGCTACCCAGGCACCCCTAAGGGATGATTTTTTAAAAACAAGTACAGACAACTGGGGCGCCTGAGTGGCTCAGTCATTGGGCGTCTGCCTTCGGCTCAGGTCATAATCCCAGGGTCCTGGGATCGAGCCCCACATCGGACTCCCTGCTCCGCGGGAAGCCTGCTTCTCCCTCTCCCACTCCCCCTGCTTGTGTTCCCTCTCTCGCTGTGTCTCTCTCTGTCAAATAAATAAAATCTTAAAAACAAAAAACAAGTATAGGCAAGTGTTTTAACTTTGTGACTGCTAGAGGCAGTAGATAAGAGTTGGGTCACACAATAGATGGGAAAAAAGGCTGAAAAAGGAAAAGTTAGGGAATAGATGTCCATAGGGGCTTTGAAATCTTCGACATATTCTAGGAAATCTAGAAGTTCATGCACATGCATAGGTTTGTGTGCCCAGGGATGCACATGCTTAGGAAAGAATTAAAAAAAAAACCCCTAACCTCTCACCTTTTGGTTGCCCTTGAAGCAATGCACAAGTGAATGCTAAGGTGGATTTGTAACTGCTTGCCTGCACATTGAAAGCATGTCCTAATAAACACTCAGAGCCCCTTGGCAAACTAGGAGATTTATTGATTCCAGGCATTTATAGACATCTCTGTCCCATCTTTAGCTGACCACTAAGCTAACTGAGTAGACGTCAGTCAGTGGCCTTACTATGACAAAGAAAACAGAAACTATAGTTCAGGATGGTCACTTAACAGACAACTACCACAAGAAACAGTAACGACAAAAGACCTTGAGGAGGGAGACAATGTGATTTCTAGAGTTGCACATTCAGTTATTTAAAATGTCCAGTTTTCAACAAGAAAATATGAGAACACTTCCCAACTCATTCTATGAGGCTAGTATTACCCTGACACAAAACCAGAGAAAGAGGGGCACCTGGGTGGCTCAGTCATTGAGCGTCTGCCTTCGGCTCGGGTCATGGTTCCGGGGTCCTGGGATCGAGCCCCGCATCAGGCTCCCTGCTTGGTGGAAAGCCTGCTTCTCCCTCTCCCACTCCCCCTGCTTGTGTTCCCTCTCTCACTCTCTCTCTGTCAAATAAATAAATAAAATCTTAAAAAAAAGAGAGAGAGAAGACATCACAAGAAAAAAAAATTACAGACCAGCATCTTTTGTGATTATAGATATAAAAACCCACAACAAAATAGTAGCAAACTGAATTCAGTAGCATATAAAAAGGATAATATACCATGACCAACTGGGATTTATCCCAGGAATGCAAAGTTGATTCAACATATGAAAGTCAATTAAGGTAATACATCATACTAATAAAATAAAATGGAAAAAAACACATGATCATCTCTATAAATGTAGAAAAAGCATTTGACAAAATCCAATACCCTTTATGATTTAAAAAAAAACTTTTGTATTTTAAGAATAGAGGAGAACTCCCTGAACTTGATAAAGGACATCGAAGAACAACCCACGGCTAACATCATACCAAATGAGAGTTTCTCCTAAGATCAGGAACAAGACAAAGACATCATTACTTCCATTCAACATTATTCTGGAAGTTCTTGCCAGGGCAGTTAGGCAAGAAAAGGAAATAAAAGGCATTCAGATTGGAAAGAAAGATGACATGATCTTGCATATAGAGACTCCTAAGGAATAAATGCACACACACACACAACACATGCAATTAGAGCAAGTAAACAAGCTTAGCAAGGTTGCAAGAAAGAAGAGATATATACAAGAAAAATAGTATATACACTAATGATAAGAATCTGAAAATGAAATTAAGAAAATTCCATTTATAATAGATTAAAAAAGGATAAAATACTTAGGAATAACTTAACAAAAGTAGTGCTAAATTTATACACTGAAAAGTTAAAAACATGGTTGAAAAAAATTAAAGAAGACTTAAATAAATGGACAGACACCCTGTGTTTATAGATTGGGAGGCATAAATTTGTTAAAATGGCAATCCTCTCCAAATTGATACACAGATACAATAAAATCTCTGTCAAAATCCAACTGTATTGGGGCACCTAGGTGGCTCAGTCAGTTAAGCGTCCGACTCTTGGTTTTGGCTCAGGCCATAGGATCAAGCCCTGCGTTGGGAATCTGTGTTCAGTGGGGAGTTTGCTGGAGATTATCTCTATCCCTCTGCCCCTTCCCCACCATACTTGTGCACACTCTCTCAATCTCTCTAAGAAAAAAAATCCAACTGTCCTTTTTTGTTTAGGGTGGGGATTTTTGCAGAATTCTCATATTCATATGGAAATGCAAGGGATCCAGAATAGCCAAAAAAAATATTGGAAAAGGACAAAGTTGGAGAACCTCACACTTTGTGATTTCAAAATGTAGTACAAAACAACAGTAATCAAGACAATGTAGTAATGCCATCAGGAAAGACATACAGATTGATGGACTAGATTAGAGAGTCCAGAAATAAACCCATACATCTATAATCGATTGATTTCAACAAGTGTGCCAAGCCCATTAAATGGGGACAGAATAGTCTTCAAAAAATGGTACTTGGACCACAGCAAAGGAATAAAGTTGGATCATTACATCATACCATATACAAAAATTAAAATTGATTAAACTTAAATGTAAGTTCTGGAGCTATAAAAAGGGAACATAGATGTAAATTTTTATGACCTTGGATTACACAATGGTTTCTTTAGTCACAAGCAACCAAGGAAAAAATAAATTGAATTTCATCAAAATTTAAAACTTTTATGTGTCAAAGAACACTGTCAAGAGAGTGAAAAGACAATTCATAGAATCAAAGAAAGTATTTTCAATTCATACATCCACTAAGAATCTATTACCCAAAATATATAAACACTCATGACTCAAAAATAAAAAGACAACCCAGGGCGCCTGGGTGGCTCAGTTGGTTGAGCGACCGCCTTCGGCTCAGGTCATGATCCTGGAGTCCCTGGATCGAGTCCCGCATCGGGCTCCCTGCTCGGCAGGGAGTCTGCTTCTCCCTCTCCCACTCCCCGTTTGTGTTCCCTCTCTCGCTGTGTCTTTCTCTGTCAAATAAATAAATAAAATCTTAAAAAAAAAAAAAAAAAGACAACCCAATTTAAAAATGGACAACATATATTTTTTTAAAGATTTTATTTATTTATTTGAGAGAGAGAATGAGAGACAGCACAAGAGGGAAGAGGGTCAGAGGGAGAAGCAGACCCCCCGCTGAGCAGGGAGCCCGATGCGGGACTCGATCCCCGGACTCCAGGATCATGACCTGAGCCGAAGGCAGTCGCTCAACTAACTGAGCCACCCAGGCGCCCTGGACAACATATTTGAATAGACATTTCTCCAAAGAAGGTATACAAGAGGATAATAAGCACATGAAGAGATAATCAACTTCATTAGTTATTAGGGAAATGCAAAACAAAACCACAAAGAAAAACCACTGCTAGGATGACTACAGTTTTTAAAAAAGAAAGGAAAAAAAGGACAATAACAAGTGTTGCCCAGGACACCAAAAAATCAGAACTCTCATACATTGCTGGTGGAAATGTAAAATTATGCATCAGCTTTGGGAAATAGTTTGGCAGTTCCTCAAAAAGTTTGGGGTACCTGAGTGGCTTAGTCAGTTGAGCGTCCAACTTGGTTTTGGCTCAGGTCATGATCTTAGAGTCTTGAGATCGAGCCCTGCTCTAGCTCTGTGCTCAGCATGGAGTCTGCTTGAGATTCTCTCCTTTTCTCTCTCCCTCCTATTCTGCCCCTCTTCCCCTCTCCCTGCTTGTGTGCTCTCTCTCTCTCTCTCTGTAAAATAAATAAAATCTTTAAAAAAAAGTGGAGCCCAGGTGGCTCAATTGGTTAAGCCACTGCCTTCGGCTCAGGTCATGATCCCAGGGTCCTGGGATGGAGCCCCACATCAGGCTCCTTGCTCAGCGGGCAGCCTGCTTCTCCTTCTTCCTCTGCCCCCACCCCCACTCATGTGCGCTCTCTCTCTCTCTCAAAAAATTAAATCCTTAAAAAGAAATTTTAAACCCTTAAACTTAAGAGTTACCATATGACCAGCCAGTTTTATAACCAAAAGAATTGAAAACATACATTCACAAAAAAACTAGCACATGAATGTTGATAGCAGCATGATTTATAATAGTTAAAAAATTAAAAAACAAAACAACAAAAAACCCCCAAATTTCCATGAACTGATCAGTAGATAAAATGAGGGGCGCCTGGGTGGCTCAGTCGTTAAGCCGCTGCCTTCGGCTCAGGTCATGATCTCAGGGTCCTGGGATCAAGTTCCGCATCCGGCTCCCTGCTCCGCGGGAAGCCTGCTTCTCCCTCTCCCACTCCCCCTGCTTGTGTTCCTGCTCTCGCTGTGTCGCTCTCTGTCAAAGAAATAAATAAAATCTTTAAAAAAAAAAGTAGATAAACAAAATGTGTTGTATCCATACAGTGGAATCTTTTTTAGCTGTAAGAAAGAATGAGTACAGGGGTGTCTGAGTGGCTCAGTCAGTTAAGTGTCTGACTCTTGATCTCAGCTCAGGTCTTGATCTCAGGTTTGTGAGTTCAAGCCCTATGTTGGGCTCTGCACTGAGCGTGGAGCCTACAGAAAGAAAGAAAGAAAGAAAGAAAGAAAGAAAGAAAGAAAGAAAGAAAGAAAGAAAGAAAGAAAGAAAGAAAGGGAGGGAGAGAGAGAGAGAGAGAGAAAGAAAGAAAGAAAGGAAAGAAAGAAAGAAAGAAAGAAAGAAAGAAAGAAAGAAAGAAAGAAAGAAAGAAAGAAAGAAACATGCTACAACATGGATGAACCTTGAAAACATTATTGCTAAGAAGCCAGAAACAAAAGGTCACATAATGTATGCAATTCATATGCATACATGTATGTAATATCCAGATATTGCATATATTCATTTATACGTAATATCTACAATAGGCAAATCCATAGGGACAGAGAGTAAATTAATGGTTTTGGGGGGCTGGGGAAGAGGGGAATGGAGAGTGTTAATGGGCATAGAGTTTCTTTATGGTGTGATGAGAATGTTTTGGAAGTAGTAGTAGTGTTTTGGGGTGCCTGGGTGGCTCAGTCATTAAACGTCTGCCTTCAGCTCAGGTCATGATCCCAGGGTCATGGGATCAAGTCCCGCATCAGGCTCCCTGCTCCGCGGGAAGCCTGCTTCTCCCTCTCCCACTCCCTCTCCCACTCCCATAAATAAATAAAATCTTAAAAAAAAAAAAAAGTGGTAGTGTTTCCACAACCTTGTGAATATACCAGAATAGCAGAAACCACTGACTTGTATACTCTAAAACTGGTGCGTGGTAAATTTTGTGGTATATGAATTATATCTCAAATAAACAAAAAACAAGTAGGTTACAAAATAATGTTTTGTATAAGCGGTGAGTAGGCAGACTCTTTTTTTTTATTTTTTAAAGATTTTTTTTATTTGACAGAGAGAGATACAGTGAGAGAGGGAACACAAGTAGGGGGAGTGGGAGAGGGAGAAGCAGGCTTCCCGCCCAGCAGGGAGCCCGATGCAGGGCTCGATCCCAGGACCCTGGGATCATAACCTGAGCTGAAGGCAGACACTGAACGACTGAGCCACCTACGTGCCCCAGCAACCCCCAGTGATTCTCATCTGGCATTCACGCCCTTGTATAATCCCTTCTCTTTGGTGTAGGCCAGGATTTAGTGACTCACCGGTAACAAACAACATAGCTGAAGTGGTGGAATGTCACTTTTCATATTACATTATGAAAAGATTGTGTCTTCCATACCGGAGACTCTCCAGCTCTCTTCCTCTCACTTCATTCCTCACTCTGGAGAAGCCAGCTGCCATATCATGAACAGCTCTATGGAGATTCCATGTAGTGAGGAACTAATGTCTGCAGACAGAAGCCAATGCAGACCCAGGGCCTGCCAACAGCCAGAAAGTCAGCTTCAAAGAGGACGCCCCTGCCCAAGTCAAGCCTTGAGATGACTATAGTTTTAGCCAACCCATCAACTGCAGCCTTTTGAGAGCATTGGAGCCAGATATACCCAACTAGATTACTCCTGGATTTCTGACCCACAGAAACTGTGAGATAATAAATTCTTGTTTTAGCTGCTGAGTTTTGAGGTAATTTTGATGTTTTCTAAAATTAACTAATACAGTATGTTATATCAAACATAGACAAAAAACCATAAATGATGTATACCATATATTGCTGGTTATCTCTAGGTAGTGTGATTTTTGATGCCTTATTTTCCTATTCACAGATTCCTAGTTTTTTTTAAATATTCAATAATGAACATATTGTTTACATAATGAGGGGAGAAAAGAAAAGTGATAGCTACTTTAAGTATGCCTAGGGACTATTTGATAACATATAAAATGCATTTAAGACAATATTAGGTAAAATAAATAATATAAAAATTATATGTATACTATACTACTATTATTACATAAAAATTCCTTTTGTATTTGGATAAGGATCGGAAAGGAAAACTCAAAACAGTTAATCCTCGGGGTGCCTGGCTGGCTCAGTTGGTAAAGCATGCAACTTGATCTTGGGGTCATGAGTTTGAGCCCCACATTGGGCCTATTTAAAAAAAAAAAAAAAGCAACAGTTAATTCTTTGGAATCTCCCTTTGAATATCAAATTAATTGTTATTACTACGTTTCATTATTGAGTTCCACTTGACCGGAACATTGAAAATAAAGAAAAATGACCTTGGCAGACCTTGGAGAAAAGCAGAGTGGAGGCTAGGCCGTGGGAGGAGAGTGGAATGGTGGTTCTGTATGGGATGCAGAGGTCAGAGGTTAGAGTAGAAGGAAGGATGAACCCAAGAGAGGAATAGGAGGCCAGATGGGTAGACCCTGGTGCCTGGTTAACAGGAGGCAGAGACATGACCAAAATAACTGTCCCACACTAGGCATAGTTTCCAAAGACCCATGAGAAGGGAAATTGATCTACTCTCTCACAGTGCCAGTGTTAGGCATTGGTGGTTCAATGGTAGAATTCTCGCCTCCCACAGTGTTATTAATATCAGGTTATTTGAAGGCTCTACCTAATTGTTTGTATTCTATTTGCCTCGTTTCCCCCAAGAGTGGATTAGAGACCTGGCCCTTTCAGGATATTCACCAATGCACACAGTGGGAGAAGAATATATAAATAGTGTGATAGTGGTCATTAGTATTCAAATTCTCCTCCTTTCAGGGACATAGTGAGATCATGCTTCCCGGTCTCATTGAAGTTAGGGCATGGCCATGTGACAGACTTTGTCTAAGAAAACACAAATGGAAGCAATGCATTTCACATCTGGTTGGGGGGCAGAGCATAGTTTCCATAGTCACACCCCCATGACACAGCAACACGTGATATGCCAGGAAGGCTGGCTCCATCAGCCCAGGTTCCTAAAGGAGGACAAGTTGGGGCAAGACATACCATTAAAAAAAACACAGAGTCTGGGGCACCTGGGTGGCTCAGTTGGTTAAGCGACTGCCTTCGGCTCAGGTCATGATCCTGGAGTCCCGGGATCGAGTCCCGCATCGGGCTCCCTGCTCGGCAGGGAGCCTGCTTCTCCCTCGGACCCTACCCCCTCTCATGTGCTCTCTTTCTCATTCTCTCTCTCTCAAATAAATAAATAAAACAAAAATCTTAAAAAAAAAAAAAACCACAGAGTTTGTAGTGGTAGATACACAAACCTAGACAGGGGATCAAATTGTATAGAACTTGGTACACACACATACATACACCCAAATGAATACAAGTAAAACCGAGGAACTTTGGATAAGATTGATGTCAGCATCCTCGAAGTAATTTACTATAGCTTTGCAAAATGTCACCATTGAGGAAAATTGAGCAGTGTACAAGTCATCTCTCTGTATTATTCCTTACAACTACATGTGAATCTACAATTCACAACAAAATGAATGATAAAATTATTCTTTTTCCAGTTACTTTCCAATCTTTCTGATTACCTAAAGTAAAATTACAATTATGATAGCAATGTGTCATTTACACTTCTCTGACACTTGCAAATATACCTTTTGAACAAACAGCAGGCTTCATGCTCAACGTCTTCAGCAGACAATACTTAGTTATAACTCAACAACGTTTAATTATGCTTATTTTGAGAGTTATCTTTACATGTTAAGAGAGACTCATTTTCACCTCATAATGGTGATAGAAAGTTTTCCTTTAAAAAATAAATTAAAAAATTTTTAAATCGGGGCGCCTGGGTGGCTCAGATGGTTAAGCGTCTGCCTTCGGCTCAGGTCATGATCCTGGGGTCCTGGGATCGAGTCCTGCATTGGGCTCCCTGCTTGGCGGGGAGCCTGCTTCTCCCTCTCCCTCTGCTGTTCCCCTGCTTGTGCTCTCTCACTCTCTCTGTCAAATAAATAAATAAAATCTTTAAAAAAAAATTTTTTTTTTTAAATCAACTCCCTTTCTGTAAAGAGCAGTATTGATAGTGTGGACTGTCAAAAATAATGGAGGTGGTATGCAGACAATGGAATTTGAGGCCCCCCCGCATCGAGCTCCCAGCTCAGCGGGGTGTCTATTTCTCATTCTCCCTTTGCCCCCGGCTCTTGCTCTCTCTCCTTCTCTCTAACTGAAATAAATAAATAAAACCTTAAAAAAAGGGCGCCTGGGTGGCTCAGTTGGTTAAGCGACTGCCTTCGGCTCAGGTCATGATCCTGGAGTCCCGGGATCGAGTCCCACATCGGGCTCCCTGCTCGGCAGGGAGTCTGCTTCTCCCTCTGACCCTCCTCCCTTTCATTCTCTCTGTCTCAAATAAATAAATAAAATCTTTAAAAAAAAAAAAAAACCTTAAAAAAAAAAAAAGAAATTCTCCTCAAAGCGATCTACTAATGCCATGCAATTCCAGTCAATATTTTAGCAGAATTTTTTTATAGAAATTGACGAGTTGATTCTAAAATTTATATGAAGATCCAAAGGGCCAGCAATAGCCAAGACAATTCAGGAGAGGAAGAAGAAAGTTGGAGGACTTATGCTACCAGATATCAGAACTTATAATGTAAGTATAGTAATTAATACAATGTAGTATTGGCATAAAGATAGGCAAACAGATCAGTGGAACAGGATAGAGTCTAGAAATAAACCCGTAAATATACAGTCATCTGATTTATGAGAAAGGTGGGGAAATATGAAAGCAGTGGGGAAAGATGGTCTTTTTATTTTTTAATAAAGATTTATTTATTCTAGAGCGAGAGCGGTGGGGGGAGGGGCAGAGGGAGAGAAAGAGAGAATCCTGAAGCGGACTCCTCGCTGAGCCCAACATGGGGCTCAATACCCCCAGGACCGTGAGATCACGACCTGAGCCAAAACCAAGAGTCAGCTGCCCAACTGACTCAGCCACCCAGGCACCCCAAGATGGTCTTTTTAATAGGGTCATGGCTGCTTTTGTGGCTATGCTCACTGACTCCCGACATCATCTGTGGGGCCTACATTTCCATACAGGGCACATGTGAGTTATGCACAGAACCCTGTGGGGCCTTCCCATAGCTCAAAACCATGAGGGAGATCTGACTCAGGCTTGAACTATTTCTACCCCTCAGCTCTGCTGAGGAAATACCCCAGTCCTCTTAAGGATTCCCCCTTCCTTCACCAACTTTCCTGGGTGAGGAGCCAAAAAAGGGATGTGGTCTCCAGTCTCCACACTGGGCCCAATAATCTTTACCTCCTGGTGTTCATTTCCTTCTGTAGTTTCCTCTCACACTGAATCAAAGCTGAACTGTATGGCTAGTAGAATTCTGTAGAGGTCATGGTGTATGACTTCTGAAGCTTGGACATATCACACATTACAGCTTCTACCTTGGTCCTTTGGGTTGTTTTCTCAGGAAGGAGTCAGCTGCCATGTCATAAGGACAATCAAACAGCCCTATGGAATGGCCCATGTGGAAAGAAACCAATTTGTCAAGTACCAGTTTGCCCGTCATGTGAGTGAACCACGTTGGAAACGGATTCTCTAGCCCCAGGCGAGACTTCAGATGATTCTAGCATCTAGCTTTGTGTCTTTAAGCTGAGGTCCAAGACATCATGGAGTAGAGATAAATCAGGCACGCTGTGCTCCATTTGAATTCCTGGTCCCTGGAAATCATGAGATGATAAATGACTATTGGTTCATGGCACTAAGTTTTGCAGCAATAGGTAGCTAACATAGTGGCTCAAGCCTGAAGCCCTTCTGGACCAAACCCTGGACTCTGGGAAACTCTTGCACATTAGCCCGACCCACGAGGATTCATTGGCAGCTCTTCTGCAGCCTCCTCTTGTCCTTATGTCCCTCTCCTTTCCCTGTCCAGGGAGACATAGGGGAGGATCAGTACATCTGCTGCCTAAGGAGGGGTTCCACTGGGAAATGAGATGCTCATCAGTCTTGCTTGTAGCCCCCCACCCCAGCTTTAAGAGTAAGTCTCATAGAACCCCCTCACCTTGGCAATGGTGGGGAAGGGGAAAAGCCCAGTACTCCCCAGTGAACCCTGGGCCTACGAGGATTCCCTGTCTCATCTCTTCCCACACTTTTGCTCATTGGGGGTGGGGGAGGAGGGTGAGTGACGTGGTCAGGCCAGTCCTGCCACTTCGCTGTTTACTTCTGGGGCAGTGCCTGTTCTTGCCCCAGTCTTAGGAGACATCCTTAATCATCCTTAAATGTGAGATCCTCAACTCTGTCCTCAATCTTGTATCTCGATTGTCAATACTAGGAAAACAGGAAAAGGCCCCCTCAACATCTAGATCAAAGGCATTCACACCCACTCTTTCTTCTTAGGTTTCCTTCCTGCTCCTGCTTCCTTCCCTCTAACTCTGTTCTCTAGGAACACTGAACCATCAGCAGTTTCTGGAATGAGTTATGACATGCTCTCTCTTTTCTCCATACCTTTGCACATAGTCATCCCTCTATTGGCAGTAACCTCCTTCTACCTTTGCCCAGCAGATTCTTTCTTACCCTTCAATAGTCACCTCAGCACTGCCTCCTCTGGGCCCCATGACCACTCTGTCTCGTAGGCTACATCAGGTGTCTCTCCTGGGCCATCTTCACGCCTTTGCTTCCTTTATGTAGTATATATCGTGCTGTATTTGTGGCAGGGGCAGAAAGCTGTCCACTGCAGTTTATTCTTCCACTTCTATAGCAAACAGCTGTTGCTGGAAGGCAACTGCCTAACCCGGGTCCCTCATTTCTCACTCCTCTTGCATCTAGAGATGATATGGAAGAAATGTTACAATGTCACAAGGTTAGAAGATAAAGAATAACTGGGAAATAACATTTGACAGGGTGATCCAGGGGGGCCTGAGTTGAGACTCATATGGCAGGAAGGATCCAGCCGTGTCAAGATCTTCAAAATGGGGGAGAGGGGGAGCTGTTGAGACAGAGGAACTAAGAAGGGCAATGGTGAAACAAGTCTGATGTATTTGAGAACAGCAAGAAGGCCAGTGTGGCAGGAGTGCACTGACTGATCAGGGGAGAAAGGGAGACTGGCTGGGGGCAGAGTCCTTTGCCACCCTGCTTCCCTGCTTTGTTTTTCTCCATCACACTTACTCCATCTAATACACTACATATTTCACTTATTTATATGCTTTATTTTCTGGGGCTGCCGCTAGAACATAAGTTCCACGAGGGCGGGGATTTTGTCTAATTTGTTCACTGCTCTCTCTCCAGGGCTCAGAATAGTGCCTGCCACACAGTAAGCGCTCAAACCTAGGCTTGTTGCATGAATAAATCCATGAAAAAGAGACAAAGACCAAATGATGTAGGGCCACGAAGACCACGGTAGTAGGGCCATTCCAGGCAAAGGGGACCAGAGGCACCCATAGGGATGGGCATGTGTTGATAAAGACAGGACAAAGCACCCACAGCATTGTCAGGATGGAGTTGGAGGAGGGTGTCAATCCACACTGTAGAAAGATTGACTGGGTGGAAGCAGGGCTCCTTGGTCCCTATGGGGCTAGTTCTTCTGAAGTGCAAAGCCTGAAACAGTCAGAGGCAGGTGGTCCAGGGAAGTGGAGCCAGGGGAGACATCGCCCACGTGAGAGAACACAGATGGAGCCAGCAGCCATGAGGAGATAGCAGCCCTGTCTCGCAGTGCCCTTAACTCAGTGAGGCAGGGGTCAGCCCTGGGACTCAACCTCCTGTCTTCCGGGGTGACCGCGGTGACCCACTGGCTCTGGCGTTACCACTTTGCCCTTCATGAGGTCTTTTGACCTTCTCGTCCATCCTAGGCTGTCAGTGGGGTGGGAACTCTTACCTCATTCCACAGAAGAGGAAACAGGCTGAATTTTCCTCAGGACTCTGGGATGTAAGTGACAGAAATCTAACTTCAACTGCCTTATCTTGGCTTGTCTCTTAGAAAGCAGTGCCCGCGACAAAGCCTAACATGCTGTCACTTTATTTTGGAGTTCAGTACCCAGGCAGCAAGAGTGAAAAAGAGAGGTGAGGAAAAGACGGGGAGCAGAGAAAAGAAACATGAGGTTGTCACACTATTATCACACTGGTCACAGTCTCAGCAGACACAGCTTGTTGCTGGGTCTCATACAGGGCTGCCAGACCAATATAGGACACCCAGGTAAATTTGAGTTCCAGATGAACACAAACAATGTTTTAGGCCAAGTGTTTTTATTTGCTAATTCTGACGACTTTAGTCCCATGAGATATCTCCAGAAAGGCATTTGGAACCGTCCACTGGGGAAAGGTAAAAGCAGAGACTTGACTTCTAAGCTTCTCCTCAAATTCTGAGTCTCATTGGGGATGTTCACTCCCCCACATCTCTGGGCTGTATTCCCAGACTTTTCTGAGCAGTCACTAGAAGAGTCACCAAAGCTTCTGTGAGTCCATTTAGACAGGACTTGGACCAGAAGCTGCCGCAGCTCCTGCTGACACCAGCCCCTGGTGTGGCTGTGACTTTCCCTTAAGCAAGTGGTGAAGGCTGGAGGGTGGAGTGGGGATGGGGCTGGGGAAATGCGGGAGGGACAGGGGCAGTTGGATTCAAGCATCACTGGATACAAGTGCCCAGATTTTAACCCTAAGTTGTGTCCCTCACCATCTCTTTGTTTTCCTCTGCTTTTATTTTTTATTTGTTTGTTTGTTTGTTTTTTGAAAGATTTTATTTATTTATTTGAGAGAGAGAGAGAGAGCACATGAGAGGGGGGAGGGTCGGGAGGGTCAGAGGGAGAAGCAGACTCCCTGCCAAGCAGGGAGCCCGATGCGGGACTCGATCCCGGGACTCCAGGATCATGACCTGAGCCGAAGGCAGCCGCTTAACCGACTGAGCCACCCAGGCGCCCTATTTGTTTATTTTTTAAGTAGGCTCTACACCCAACATGGGGCTCAAACTCACAACCCCGAGATCAAGAGTTGCATGCTCTACTGACTGAGCCAGCCAGACACCCCTGTTTTCCTCTGTTTTTTATTTAGCTTTACTCTCGGGTAGGCTCTGCCCTTGAGGTGACAAGAAGTCCCCCAGCAATTCTAGACACGTCTTATTCTTTCTCCACAGAGAAAAGGTCTTCTTTCTCCCAATATAGCTGCCTTCCTCCACTCTAAAAAAGAACCAGACTTGAGAGTTACTGGCCTTGATTGCCCTGGAACTGGTTGAGTGCCTGTCCCTGACAGGGTTACTGTGGGCGGAGAGCTGCAGTATAGCCTTGTGAGTAAGAAGGCTCTGGAATGCAGCCCATGGCTAGTTATGGGAAGAGGAAGAGGACTTAGTATGATGTGAGTTGTCTTTTTGTGGGTGCACCCCTGCCTACATATATACACACACAACTGGGACTTCGTGGAGCACAGGAACCGTGGCTGGTTCATCTCTGTGTCCCTAGGGTTGTCCTGGAAGCTGAGGACTGATTTGTTTTGGATGAATCAATGAATGAATTAATGGATCTTTGTTTTCTTCACCATATCTAGCAGAAAAATGCCTGAAACTACCACCCCAGATTTATATCACCCAGCAACTGATATGTAACTTCAGTCTTTCTCCTACATATGATAGAGCACTTGATAAATCACTTTCACATCTGATTCTCACAATATCTCAGAGTTGGGGTTATTAACACCATTTTAGAATGAAGAAATTGAGGCCTAGATTGTCAAGTGAGTTGCTCAAAGGCGCAGGAGCTTAGACTGGGGGAGTACCGAGAAGGGAAGACTAGAACGGGCATGGAGGGACAGCCAGCCAGTGACTCCTGGATTAGTAAAAACTGCCAAGGAAGGAACCCCTGAGGAAAACTGGCCATGTTTAAATAGCAAACCCCAGAGTACTTCATAAATCATGCAAAGCTGTATCAGAGAGAATAATGCAACAGTTCATTCTGTTTTGAATGGTTCAGTCGTGTGGTGAGGTTTCTCAATGCCTATTGCGGTGCTGGGGACAATAAGGCAGATCAGAACAAGTGCTGACCCTTGAGGAGCCCCCCAGTCTAGATGAGGAGCAGAGGGAGAAGCAGACATCAAGTAAGCAGTGTTGTGGGGCTGTGACAGGGGCCTACCAGGGCCATGGCTTCCCTGTGGGAACAGGAGAAAAGAGAGTGATGGCCAGAAAAGGCCCTGCAGTGCAAGTGACCTGTGAAGGGAGACACATCTCACACATAGACACACACAAGCATACACTCTCTGCCTAAACTTCCATGGGCTTCATCACACATAGTATATATTTCAAAGGTCTTACCATGAACCATGAAACCCTCTATGACTTGCTCTGCCCATTTCTCCCACCTCACTTCTTTGCACGTTCTCCCGTCCTCACTCTGCTCCAACCACACTGGCCTCTCTGCTGTTCCTTGAGCAGGACACCTTGTTTCTTCACAAAGCTTTTTCCCTTGCCGTTCCATTTACCTATAACAGTTTCTGCAGGTAATGTCAAGAGGCGGGCTCCCCCATTGTCAACAGGAGCCTGCCCAAATGTCACCTCCTCAGGGAGCCTTTCTTACCACCTGTGTCTAATACCACCTTTCCTCCAACTTCCATCTCTGCTCCATATACCATCTTATCATCAGCATCCCATTCATCACTTTATGGATTTCTTTTTTTAATTTAAATATCTGATAGATAATATAATCTCATGATTAAAACTTAAAGATAATATAAAGGACATGCACTGAAAATCTAGTTCTCACCTTTATCCCATTCATGAGGTATGGTGGCTTTGTAGTACAACTAAGCTGGAACTACATTTCCCAGAATCCTCTTCTCTATATGGATCTGTATTCACATCGGTCAGAAGAGACATTTGCATGAGATTTGGAAGGCAAAAGTGAAAGAGCAATTATACTGTTTATACTCTGAAAATCATGCAGGGCACCTGCCACGGGGCAGCTCCTGGTGTCACTGGTCTGCTGGTCTTGTTGCCTTGAGGCAGCACCCAGACCCATACCTCCTCCAGCCCCCATCAAATCTCCCCCTTTGGCTTTTTTGAATCCTGGGCCAGGCATGTGTGCAGCTTTGTGGTGAAAGACACCAGGTTCTGCTGCAGGTCACCCACACATGGCACTGAAGTTAGAGGTGAGAAAAGACAAACATGGCTTCCATTTGGTCTTTGTGTGTTCTAGTTATCCTTATGGGGTCCAATGTGCCATTGTCCTCCTCCACATCTAGCTTTTCTTCCTGAATGCTGGTCTACCTGACCTATGGTGACCAATGTTGGGTCCAACACTGAACTCAGAAACAATAGCCTGCGTAAACTTTTTTAACAACTCCAACAAATTGTGTAGGTCTAATCCCTACCATTAACTTCTTATTCTAACTGCTCTTATTAAATCTTAATTGATATACCAGTTAATCACATTTTTTATTTGCTGAAGTATGTTATTTTTCTACCTTCACTCTTCCCCCCCCTCCAAAAAAGAAACATATGGTATATACAATTCTATATCTTGCTTTGTCACTTAATAATACCTCTTCGAGATCGTTCCATATCAATATATAGAGAATTCTCTCATTCTTTTTTATAATTGCATAGTATTCCTTTGACTGGATGTATTGTAGCTTATTTAACCAGTTCCCCTTTGATGGAAATTTAAGTGAAATTTTGTGTGTGCTTGTGTGTGGGGGGGATGCTACTTATGTGTTGTTTACCACACAAAGTAGTAAGGCTCTTGAGAGGCCTTGCTTTTCTCATGTTCTTAGGATGTAACAAAGCTTAGCACATAAGAGAGTCTCAGTAAATAGCTTATTGAAAGAATGAAACACTCCTAGACTTTTTTCATGGGTTATCTTTTTCACACCCATCACTACTCTCCAATCTTTATTGTCAGCCCAGGCTATGCTGAGGGAACCAGATTGCTAACTGCCCCCTCTCTGCCTCAACCTCCTCCACATCTCCAATTACATGTCCCACAGAGGTCCTTTGAGTCAGTATTTCTGGAACTGAACTCCTCACTCCTAACCTCACTTTAACCTCCTTTGAACCTTCCAGGCTCCAATCTTCTCTCTCTCTCTCTGACCTCACGAGCTCAATCAGATAGTACTAGGTCCCATCCATGTCCCACTGATGTGACAAACTTCCTCAAGTGAGTTTTCTGCACAGATCAGTAAGTCACAATCCCAGACATTCCCTGCCCACCCAGCCTCACATACAGTCCCAGCCTGGACTTTCTTCTCTCTCGCTTCCAGCAGGACACCAATTTAGTGGGAGACTCTTAAAACGGCTGTCATCATGTCATTCCCTTAACCAACAACTCTGAAGTCTGTCTTCCCCAACCCAAACCTGTTGTACCAAAGGTCTTTTATATAACTGTTCCCTTCCCCTTCATTTTCTATAGGCCCTATTCTGGTTATCTATTGCTGTATAACAAAGCAGCCCAAAACATAGCAGCTTAAAACAAGAATTTATTAGCATCTCTTGGTTCTGTAGGTTGGCTGGGCTCAACTGGGCAGGTCTCACTTGGAGTCTCTTGTATAACTACAGTAAACTTTTAGTCGGGGCTACAGTCATTTGAAGTTTAACATGGCTGGACATCACAAATGGTGCAGTTACATGGCAGGCAATTAATGCTGACTGCTTGCTGGGGGCTCAGGTGGGGCGATTGATAAGGACACCTGTAATGGTTTGGGCTTCTCAAAGCATGGAGCCTGCTTTCTGAGGAGGAGCTTCTACTGCCTGAGCATTTCAAGACTTCTGGGTGAAAACTGTAAAGCTTCTTATGATCACTTCTGCTACATCCTATTGGCCAAATGAGTCAGGAAGTTCAACCCAAATTCAAAAGGAAGGGAAGTAGATTCTACATCTCAAAGGAGGAGCAAAGAATTTACCACCATCTTTAATCTATTGTAGTCCACCTTCTGGACACAAATTATTTACATTCCTTCCATGTGCAAAATATATTCACCTCCTCCCAAGGACCCTTAAAGTCTTGTCCCAAAACATCACTGGCTCGTAATGGATCTTATCATATAAATTGGGTCCAGGTACAGAGTAGGTATGATTCCTCAAGAACAGCTTCTTGAGTATTCTTCTTCTTTTTTTTTTTTTTTTAAAGATTTTTTTTTTTATTTATTTATTTGAGACAGAGAGCATGAGAGGGAGGAGGGTCAGAGGGCGAAGCAGACTCCCTCCTGAGCAGGGAGCCCGATGCGGGACTCGATCCCGGGACTCCAGGATCATGACCTGAGCCGAAGGCAGTCGCTTAACCAACTGAGCCACCCAGGCGCCCTTGAGTATTATTCTTCTTGATCTGAAGACCTGTAAGATATAGACAGGTTTTCTGCTCTCCAGAAACCAACAGAGGTGACAGGCTTGAGATAACCAAAGCAGACACCTTTTTTTTTCCTTTTTAAACTTATTTATTTATTTGAGGTTGGGGAGGAGCAGAGGGAGACAGGGAGAGAGAGAGTCCCAAGCCAACTTCCTGCTGAGGGGCCTGATCTCACAACCCTGAGAGCACAACCTGAGCTGAAACCAAGAGTCAGATGCTTAACCAACCACACCACCCAGGTGCCCCCAGAGCAGGCACTTCTGTTCCAAAAAGGGAAAAACAGGAGTCACATAGCTACCACTGGGCCATAGCAATTCTGAAATCCAGTTAGGCACACATTGCCAGCTCTTTGATTACTGTACAGTCCTGCTCCCTGGGAATGATTCTCTATAGCTCTTGATTCTACCCTCTTGGCTCATGGGTTTCTTCTAAGTCATCCTTTCTTTTCCATAAGAAACAGCCCATGTTGGGGCACCTGGGTGGCTCTGTTGGTTAAATTTCTACCTTCAGGTCAGGTCATGATCCCAAGCTCCTGGGATTGAGCCCCGAGTCTGGCTCCCTGCTCAGCGGGGAGTCTGCTTCTCCCTCTACCCCTCCCCCTGCTTGGGCTCGCTCTCTCTCAAATAAATAAATAAAATACTTAAAAAAAAAAAAAAAAGAAATAGTCCATATTTACATCTGAATAGCCTTCTCAATCAACTTCTTAGAAGGCAGGGGCTTTGCCTTTTCAGGTGTTCTCTAATTACTTCTTTATCTTCAAACCCAGCATTTTGTATGGCTGCAGAATGGGGTGGAATTTCCATAATTATTTGCCTTTGAGACTATTTCCAATTTCCATTCCCCTGAATACTCTGCAAATGGTACTCACTGAGCACCTGCTGTGCTCCAGCACTGTTCTAGGGATCAGGGATACAGCAATGAGTGAAACAGACAAAAATGCTTGCCCTTATGGAACTGCCATTCTAGTGGGAGAGACAGGCAATAAAAGTAAACAATATAAAGAAACAAAAAAAGTGCCTGAGCGGCTCAGTCAGTTAAGCTTCTGACTCTTGGTTTCAGCTCAGGTCATGATCTCGTGGTCATAGGATCGAGCCCTGCATCAGGCTCCACACTCGGCGGGGAGTCTGCTTGAAGATTCTCTCCTTCTGCCCTTCCCCTCACTCTCTTCCTCTCTCTCTCTCAAATAAATAAATCTTAAAAAAAAAAAAAGGCAGGAAGGAAAATAGCAAGTGGTGTTTTGTGTCTAAGTGTTGATAGGAAAAGGAACTTTCATTTTAAATAAGAAAGGCCATTCTCACTGAGAAGATGACATTTAAGTCAAGACCTGAGAAAGTGAGGGAGTGGTCATACAGGTATCTGGGGGAAGAACTTTCCAGACAGAAAGAAATGCAGCTGTAAAGGCCTGAGTTAAATGTGTGCCTTCTCTTTTCATAAACTGGTATAGTTTGAGCGGACTGATCTGAGGGGTATTAGAAGGAGATGAGGTCAGAGAGGTATTTGGGAGTCAAAGCTTTTAGTTTTAGTCTGATTTATGGGAAGAGTTTGAGCAAGAGAATGACGGTTTGACATTTTGATAGAATTACTCTGGCTGCTGTGTTAAGAAATGATAAAGAGAGACGTGGGAGCAGGAAATCAAGATTTTTTGCACTACTCCAGGGGAGAAATGATGGAGGTTCAGACCAGGTGGTAATGGCAGAGATAGTAAGAGGTAGTCATGTTCTGAATATCTTTTGAAGGCTATGGATGAGGGGCATAAGAGAGAGGGGAGTTAAATTCATTTTCCAGGACTGCTGTAACACATCACCACAGGCTTAAAACAACAGAAATGTAATCTCTCATACAACTCAAATAGAAAATTCAAAATCAACCCCTCCCCTCCCTTTTTTTAGTCTTTTTTAGCTTCTGGTGTCTGTCAGCATTCTTTGGTTTGTGGATACTCACTCAAATCTCTGACTCCATCTTCACAGGGACTTCTTTTCTCTGTGTGTTTGTACTCTCTGACACTGTGTGTATCTTCTAAAGACACTTGTCATTGGATGTAGGACCCACGTGGATAATCCAGGATGTTCTCATCTCAAGATCCTTAATTACAGGGGTGTCTGGGTGGCTCAGTCGTTAAGTGTCTGCCTTCGGCTCAAGTCATGATCCCAGGGTTCTGGGATCGAGCCACACATTGGGCTCCCTGCTCTGTGGGAAGCCTGCTTCTCCCTCTCCCACTCCCCCTGCTTGTGTTCCCTCTCTTGCGCGGTCTCTCTGTCAAATAAATAAATAAAATCTTAAAAAAAAAAAAAAAGATCCTTAATTATATTTGCAAATACCCTTTTTCCAAATCAGGTCACATCCACAGGGTCCAGGATGTAGGCTTATCTTTTTGCGGGTCACTATTCAACCCGCTACAGGAGACAGAATGATTCCAAAGTTTTTTAGAATGTGCAACTGAAAGAATGAAGTTTTCATGAACCAAGACAGGAAAAGACTATGAGAAGAGCATGTTGTTGAAGATGGAGATAAAGTTCCGAGTTGATCTTAATGTGTTTAGATGGGGCGGGTCTTTGATAGGGTGTCCCACCCTCTTAAGAGCTTTACAGTGTACAACTTTATTGCCTCACCTTTGACAGTAAGCTCAGGGAGTCTTGAGCTGTTGTCACCAGCTGGACTCCAAAGCCTGACCTTTATGCCTACCTGCTTATTGTACTCATTGACCTTTGTCCCACATTTTTCCTTAGGCTCTTCTTTCTAGCTTATCTTTTAACTCAGGCAAAGACCTGAGGGGCATAACGTTCCCTGATGGAAACCAAAATACCCCTCAGTCGGGGTGCCTGGGTGGCTCAGTTAGTTAAGCGTCTGCGTTCGGCCCAGGTCATGACCTCAGGGTCCTGGGATAGAGCTGCATCGGGCTGTCTGCTCAGCTGGGAGCCCTGTTTCTCCCCCTCCCTCTGCCTGCCACTCTGCCAACTTGTGTGCACTCTCTCTCCGTCAAATAAATAAATACAATCTCTAAAAAACAAACAAACAAACAATACTCCTCAAGCAATAACAACTGCCCAGACCACCCAGACCAGCTTGAACTTAACCCCCTACTCACACCTATGCAGATGGACCATGGAGTGGCCCACAGACTGACCAAGACTTACCTTTACCTCATCGTAACTGTAAAATCTCCACCCAAGGAAGAGCACAAGCCTCATATACATAACATACAGTGTATGTATAGGCATGTTTCCTTAAGGCACATGCACCTCCTTTTGCTCGCCTCTACATAAGATGACAAGGCTCCCTTATCTAAATATTCATCCTAACCCTAAATAAAAGGAATCCATTTGCCTTTGCTCTGTGAGCCACGGATTTGGAAGTTATTCCCAGCGATCTCCTTATTTGCTGCAAATAAAGTTTACTTTGTGAGACAACTCCACCTGGTACATCTGTGACTCACTAAGGAGTGACCTCATGTTAGTTGGGTTACACTGGTTTTCCATTTTCTTGGACCAGAAGAAATGTTCTGGTAATGTCTATCACTCTGTTACACAATTGGTACATCATTTTCAGTCGACTAGATCATGCACATTAACGTCCAACCTCCCTTGGTTCACATCTCACTCTACTACTTACTGTGTGAGCTAGGTCAAACCCACCTGTAGCAGGTCTCTGTTCCCTGTTCCCAAAAGGGTGAAAATAATCTTTCCTTAAGTGATTAAACTAAGGACAAATGGAGATGATCCAAAGGTGTAGTACAAAGGCATGGTGGGCGCTCAATAAATATGGGTACCCTTCCTCAACACAATGTAAGTCTGTCAAATAACCACTCTTTTAGCTCCCATTACTCAGAGACCTCTCCCTGAAAAAGCCTGTTCCTAGAGCATGCATGCTTTGTTTGATCCTGAACAGCTCAGGGCACACAGTAGGACTACTTAGTTGACTGATCAGTGCCTTCTGCAGACGGACACTACTGGAAGAGCCAGTTTACTCTCGTCCTCCCTTCCGCGGCATTCATTATTCCGGGGGGAACGCGGGAGCGGGGGAAGAGGGGGCGATGGCTGAGACAGCGGTTTGCGGATTCAACATGGCGCCGTCCTTCTCATTGTACGAGCCTCAAAGATGGCAACAACCAATTGGGGGCAGACATGTTTGTGCCACGTGATCTAGGCTCAGCCCAGAAGCGGCCGGAACGTGTCGCAAGATTGAGGCGGGGCTCCTCCCCCGCACTCTTGGCGTCGAGAGTCTCGTGACAGGTACTTCCGCTCCGGGCGGCGGCGGTGGCGGAAGTGGGAGCGGAGCCGGAGTCTTGGCCATAAAGCTCGAGGCGGCGGCAGCGGCGGCGTTGAAGGCTTGGGGAGTGCCGAGGAGTCAGCAGGAGCCGGAACCGGAACTTGAACTTCTCCTCAGCTCCTGTCCTCCCTTGTACCTCCTCCTCGGTGGGAGCCCTAGCGACGCGTCCGGCCCGGAGCCCCCAACGGAGCGGCCGCGGTAAGCAGCGGGCCCAGCCTGGCCGGTGGCCTGGCCCCATCCCCCTCCTCAGCTCCTCGTTCGCCTGGGCCTCGCGTCGTCCGTACCTTGGGCAGGCTCTGGGCCCACGCAGGCCTCGCGGGGAAACCCAGCGTCGCTCAGGGCCCAAGAGCAGGCCCGGACCGCACCCGGCTGGGGGATTGGGGGGAGGTCAGAGGTCGCCGGGTGTGCCCTCTGGCCGGGTTGTCGACCGCGGGCCGGCGATCCCGGACGCCGTGTTTGCTGGTAGCGTCGAGACCCGGAGTGTCTCCTGATTCGGGTGGCCTCTGGACACTGGGGGCCTGCGCCGCGGCGGGACGCGCTGTTGGGCTGAGTCCCTTGGAGCAGCGAGCCGGAGTGTGTCGGAGCCGACCGCGCCCGCTGCCTTGTCTGGGGACGCTGTCCCGGGCGCCGCCGACCGTGCGGGCCTTGCTAACAGGCTCCCACGGCTGAGCCACGTTCCCGTCTGTGTCTTCAGTTGAACAGCCTGACCCTTTTAAGTGGGAGAGGTTCCCTGACGGCAACTGAGTCAAGGCAGTGAGTCAGGTCACGTGCATTGGGCTCGCCCCAAGCACTTGTATACACATGAGACGCTTCTGGCTCTGGGAGACAGGGAGCTTTTTGTCGTAAGTATGTTGTGGTAAATCCCGAAGGAAGTTTTCAAACTTGTTGGGGGAAAGTTGGTGGTTGGCTGTAGAGCTGTGTTTGGACGCCACCGCGTCGGGGACCTCATACTGCCTTAAATCAAAGCTTGATGCCTAGTGGTTCGTAAAAGTGGAAAATTGAGAGTAATAATAGCAAACATTTGAGCGCTGGTTGTGTTCTGGGCAGCGCGCCAAAAACTTTTGCACAGATTTTTATGTTTAATGCTCAGAACAGCCCTCAAGTACCATTATTGTCAAAGAACGGAGAGGTTAAGTTGTTTGTCCGAGGTCACACAGCTAATAAGTTAAGGAGCGAAGATTCAAGCCTAGGCAATCAGACTCCAGAGTACTGTACTCAGTCTCTGGGTTGTACTGCTTTCCGATGCTCCAGAAGTTTGTGATCTGTCTTTTGCCACCTGGTATCTCCCTCTCTCTGCCTCCTTTGTTTCTAGTTGATGACATTTGAAAGCCTCTTCTGGTTCTACCTTACAGCCACCTTAGTTCTACCTTAAAATCATAAGATACTCCATTTGCGGTTGTGACTTTTAACACAGGTTTTTTGTAGTGTAGTGCCAGTATTAGAAGCTCTACAGTTTTATCAAGTGCTTAAATGAGGTCTGAAAAATTTTGTTACGTAAATGTTTTGTCAAACGAATTAAGCCTGGCAATCCTGCCATGTGAACCTTTCTTAAAACCTTAGTACATGGGTATCTAGCCAGTTGGTTCCTTCCTGTTGAAAATACTCTATCTTCTCTTTGGATTACAAAAGAACAGGCTCTTGTCTCTTCCTTGTGACTTAAGCAGCTGATTAGCCGCATGACTTCTCATCCATGGATTAATAGAGTCTCCTATTAGTGTGTTTCTCTTCAGACTTGGGAGAGTTTGCTCAGATTTGAGTCTAAGAACTGGAAGGTGAATTGTGAGTACTCCTGAAGATACTGTCCAAGCTAAAGCTTAGTCCTCCCAACCCTGTTGTATTCTAATTTTTTTTTTTAACTCTGCATACCTAAAAATATGATGTATTTAAGTGAGTAATAAGTATGGTAGTCTTAAATTAAATAATGTTTAAATTTAGAGAGTAGAGTAGAGTAATGATGAGCACCTTTTCATTCATTGAGATGTTTTGAGTATTAGGCATTACTGGTTATTGACTCAGGGAGATAGGTGTGGTTATTGTCCTAAAGGAATTTAAAAATGATGTGCGATCATGGCCAGGAATTCTGTTGTGGAATGGCTTGGTGGTAGAACCTGAGGCTTTTGGAAAGAGGAGTTGTTTCTCATCTCTGCAAGTGAATCCATAGTAGGCAGTCTGGTATTCTGGCCAACTTGAAGCCTTTGTTAATCGTAATAGCATTTGTATAGTTTGCTCTTGAGAGTATAGAAGATAATGTTACAGTTTCAAATTGATCATGTCTTTGGAAGAGAAACCTTGGACGCTAAACTTGTTTTTCCTTTGGCTCTAGTGGCATTTTGTTGTTCACTTGAGGGAGTTCATGTCATTGCTATTTGACACTGCAAATGTTTGCTGTTGCACTGCTCTTTGAGCAAAGGCACATTTGGCATGCTGGATTTTTTTTTCTTTAGCTGATGAAGAAAGTTTAATATAGTGCCCACCAGTTATAGTTTACTAAATAAAGCCCTATGCCACCCTATCTCCTGCAACCGCTCTGGCTCCCCTTCTTTAAAAGGAGATTTGAGTTTTGTGTTTGTGGTAGAACTGCATGAGTAAACAAACAGAAGGGTGGAATGTAGGAGAAAGCACTCTAAAAATAGTTTTGTTAGTATATATCTCCAGGTAATTGTTAGTGATCACTTGGGCATTTGATTGTTTTATTATGTTTTGTTTGTGTCTACCAGGCCTAGGCCCCCAAATCCCATAAAAAGAGCATTGCTTTATAATAAAGTATGGCTTTGAATCTGATTCCTGACCCCACCACCAAGTGAAGCAAAAAGGTTTTGGTTGTTTGATAAGCTTCTAATAAATCTCCAAAGAGAATTGCGCTAATATCATTTCTTCCCTTATATTGGTATTAGCCTTTCTGTGCAAAGGTGTAGCAAACCCAGACCACACTCTTGTGATAGTCTTCTATGCATTGCTCCTTTCTGAGATTTGACATAAATATATACTATTATTCCTATGATAAAATTGTTTAACTCTGCATCTGTGCAATTCAACAAATAAGGCCAAGGATTTGACTAGGTATTAGACTAGGAGTTACCACAGGCAAGGTTTCCTGGGGGAGGAAGGAGGAGGAGTCCTCCTGAGTAAGGCTAAACGGTGGTTCCCCTTGGTACTGCTGTCATCCTCCGAAGGAGACTGAAGCTCTAGAAATGAGCACCCCCCCCCCCCAAACGTGTGCGGCTGCTGGCTTTCTGCTGACTCTTATCTCCCATGTAAGGTTGCCATTGTATTCTCTGTCATCCATTCCTGTGTTACCAAACATTTATCTGTTAATGCCATCTAATAGATCTCTGTGCTTCTATGTCTGCAGTTTGCTGCAGACACATTTTACAACGTGTTGATCTCTTCAGTTATTTGTTCTAACGTGTTGATTTCTTCAGTTATTTGTTCTCACATCTTCCTTCTATTTTCTGCCTTTTCCTAAACACAGAAAAATAGTTTGCATTAATGTTTTAAAACTTCTTAATGGTCATCGTGGTCAGTGTGATTTGTGAATCAAAGGTAAAAGTGATGTGTGGTGGATGAAATCAGAACAGGCTTTTTAGCAGTGCCTCTGACTAGTTTCAATTTTAGTACTCAGGCTGTGATTTCAAAAACAAATTTAAGAATAGCTACTTGCAAAATGTCTCTGTGGGGGAGGAAGAAAGCTTGGGAGTTAGTTCCAGTGGTGACATACAGTGTTGGCCTTGCTCATTTGCCTGAGGATGCAGTACTTAATGCAGGGGACCTCAAGCCTCTCCTGGGCTGTCTGTTTTGGTGACGTCATCACTGCCGTGGAGATCAGTTTGATTTTGTTGTCCATTTCCTGGTCGACTTGGACTGCTTGCTGTCGGGGCAGAGCAAATCTGAGGAAGCGTATTAAGGGAGGCCTGGGGACCTGGTCAGTGTTAGGAATTCTGTAACCTCACTTGACTCTCAAATGAACATGCTTGTGTGACTGCTGCCAGACACGGTGAAGGAGCTTCTCTGTTCTCTCTGACCCTTCAAGATGGCCTTGTGCTCGCTGCTTACTGGCTTTCCTGGAGTTACCTAGCTCAGTTCAGTAATCCTTTAAAAATTACATTGTGATCTAAATAGTTACATTGTTGGTTTCTTATTTTTGCATGCAATTTTAATTAAAAGTTTATTTCCATTTGATGAACTCTTAATTCGGGTAATTGAGAATGCGTGATAAAGCCAATACGATTAACCTTTTTATTTAATTTATTTATTTGACAGAGAGAGAGCAAGAGAGGGGGCACGAGCAGGGGGAATGGGAGAGGGAGAAGCAGGCTTCCCGCGGAGCAGGGAGCCCAATGTGGGGCTCGATCCCAGGACCCTGGGATCATGACCTGAGCCGAAGGCAGACGCTTAACGACTGAGCCACCCAGGCACCCCAAGTGTTGCCCTTATTTTTAAATAATTTTTCATTTCTATAAGTAAACTTTGAAGGAGAACATACAGAAAAGCACACAAATAAGTGAACTTGGAGAATTTTTATAAACTTAGAAGCCCCCCTGTGCCTCCTTCAAGTCATTATCCTCCCCTCCTCCTAGGGTAAAGAGTCTGCTGATTTTTTAACAGTATGGTGTGATTTTGCTGGATTTGGACTTTGTATAAATGGAGTTATACGCTGTGTACTCTTCTGTGTCTGGTTTCTTTGATCCATTGTTGTTTGAGATTTTGTATTGAGTGCAGTTGTAAACTGTTTTCATTGCTGAGAAGTATTCCATTATGTGGTATACCATCATGTATTAATTTATTGATGTTTATTTGTGTAGCTTATAATTTATGGCTGTTACAAATAATGCTGTATGAATGTTCTTATGTCTGCCTCTGAGTAATATATGTACACATTTCTATTATGTTAATACCGAGGAGTGGAAAGGTTGAGTTTTAGGGTATGTATTTATATTCTTTTGCTAGGGCTGCTGTAACAAATACCACAGACTGCGTGGCTTAACCAAAGTAAATTTATTTTCCTGTAATTCTGGAAGCTAGAAGCTCAAGATCAAGGTGTTGGTAGGGTTGATTTGTTTAGAGACTTTTTTTTTTTAAGATTTTATTTATTTGACAGAGAGAGTACAGCAGGGGGAGCGGCAGGGAGAGGGAGAAGCAGGCTCCCCGCCGAGCAGAGAGCCCGATGTGGGGCTCGATCCCAGGACCCTGGGACCACGACCTGAGCCGAAGGCAGATGCTTAACCACCCAGGCGCCCCTTGTTTGGAGACTTCTTAGCTTGTAGATGGGTGTCTTCACATGGTCTTTCCTCTATACCTGTCTGGGTCCTAATCTCTTCTTATAAGGACATCAGTCATATTGATTAGAGCTCACCCTCATGACCTCATTTAACCTCAGTCACATCTTTGAAGACCCTGTCTCCAAAGATCATCACATTTTGAGGTGTTGGGGGTTAGGACTTGAATATATGAATTTGGTGGGGATACACTTCATCCCATGCCAATATCTGTTACACTTTGGTAGATACTGTCAATTATCCAATTGTTGTACCAGCTTACACTCCCATCAGCAGTATTTGAGGGTTCCAAATATTCCACATCTTTGCTAACACTTGTCTTCTTTTTCATTTTTTTGCCCCTCTGCTAGGAACCTGTTTTTTTATGGCCCCATTCAGTACCAGTGTAGGTAGTCCTTGAGGGAGTGGAGAAGTTGTTTCTGGAGCTGAGTGTGTTATAGTTTGAGACAATGTCTTGTAAATGTTTTGTAAATCCGTTAGGGTTAGAAAAGCAGAATGGGGGCGCCTGGGTGGCTCAGTTGGTTAAGCGACTGCCTTCGGCTCAGGTCATGATCCTGGAGTCCCGGGATCGAGTCCCGCATCGGGCTCCCTGCTCAGCAGGGAGTCTGCTTTGCCCTCTGACCCTCCCCCCTCTCATGTGCTCTCTCTCTCAAATAAACAAATAAAATCTTAAAAAAAAAAAAGAAAAGAAAAGCAGAATGGTTTCAGCCTAGTGAGTGGTTAGTCCTCCATAGTTGCCCTTGTGGATTAGTTTTTGCATTTATAATCTGGATCCATTCCTGGTGGTGGAATTGGCCTAAAAGTATCATCTGTGGGCTATAAATCTAGCCATAATAAACAGTGCTTTCCTTCAAACTCTTCTTTGATCTGCACTTGAGTTCTTAAAATATTGGATTCCTTCATACACATGTTAGAAATAGGCCTGTTTGCATGGTCTGACTGTCCCTTTAGATACTGGTGTTTGACCAGCAGCTTTCTGGCTGAGTGATCTTGAGCTTTTTTGTACATCTGCTCTAGACTTTAGTTTGGTTGGAATAATATTACATGATTTTACCCCTCCCCCACTCTAAACTCCTGGAGGGCAGGGATGAATCCTTCTAGGATGGATCTTGAGATACTACTCAGTAAACTTAAAATTTTTTTTTTTCCAGTTCTAACTTCACATAGTAAGTTACTATTTGTAGCACATAAGTTATGCTTCTGGGCCAATGATTAATATGTAGAGCTTTCCTGAATGCTAAACTGTGTTCTATGTTCATTTGACAGATTTTTATTGTCTGGTATAAGAAAATACTGCTGGCAGCTGTGGGGAGTATAAAATAAAGATCACTGGAGGTTTAGGAATAATTGTAAAAACAAGGCGGATAAGAGTCATAAAAACAGCTTAAAGAAAATGCTAGAGGTGTGGAGTGGAGTTTTGGTATGGAGGCAAGACTGGGGAAACCCATTATAGTTGGAGGGAATGACATAAGCAAATGAATGGAGGTAGGGAAATGCTAAGGTAGATGGAGTAGCTGCAGCATCTCCAAATTGGGAATGACCATATATGTATGGGGGCCAGGTGGAGTGGGGGAGGGGAGGCACTCAAGTGCCTTCTTGAAGGATTTATGTTTAACAAAGTGATACTTCACTAGATAAAGCTAGGATAGGACATAATCCTCTCACTTGAACCTCACGGCCCTATTGAGTAAGGCAGGTGGTACCCCAGTTATGAATAAGGAATGACTTTGATGTTATAATTTACCTAGAGAAACACATATTGAGAGATTAGTGGGGCTGGGACTCAAATACAAATGTGTTTAAGCCTTCAAAGAGGTCCTTCCTCAGAAGTGTCTTTAACATGGATTAAAAGGAGTTGGCTTGGGACGGATGGGATGGAGAAAAAACAGTTTATGGTTTTACTCTTTAGCCAGCCAGCCCATTGTGGGCTCCTCTTATCACTTTATGGACAATCTATTTTACTGGGTAAATGCTTGAGATAACCTACAGTTACTAGCAAAAGCTTTGAGCTATTGAGAATAGTTCTGTGTAACTGTTATACTAGCTCTCTGCTTTCCAGTCTGTTTCACCATAAAAGAAAAAAAAAAAGTCACCATCATCCAGGTCCCTAGCTAAAGACTCAGCTCTTGGTTTGGTACCTGCCTTAGCTTGAGAGCAGTGGGGTGCATTATAGTCAAGAATCTATTGGGCTGGACTGCAAAGTCCTCAACAGGAATTGCTTTCCCAGGAACTTGCTTCTTTGTAAAAGTTGCTTTAGTTTCCCGCCCCCCCCCACACCCACCCCATGACTGATACATGGAACAAAGTGTATATATAATCAGTCTCTTATGGAGATCAGCTGTTACCTTGTTTAAGCTTCACTTCAGAGTTCAATCCAAGCAGCTGATGAGTTGTGACTGTCTCTTTCCAGATAAGGAAATGACCCAAAAGGAAGTGCTCAGTATTGGGACTGGCGTTTCATATTCCAAGTTATCAGATGTTTTTTTTAACCCTAATAGCGGTGAGAAAAGTAACATCTTATCTGGAAGATCAGCCTATGTAAATTTTATTGTTCAGTTTTACTTAGGGTTTTTTTTTTAAAAGAAGGATGCTTTGGGGCGCCTGGGTGGCTCAGTTGGTTAAGCGTCTGCCATCGGCTCAGGTCATGATCCCGGGGTCCTGGGATCGAGCCCCACATCGGGCTCCCTGCTCCGTGGAGAGCCTGCTTCCCTCTTCGACCCCCGTCCCCGCTTGTGTTCTCACTTGTTATCTCTCTCTCTCAAACAAATAAATAAATCTTTAAAATAAAAATTTAAAAAATGAAAGGTGTTTTGATGATTCTGTTTCTTTTGAAATATAAGTTTTCAGGCAGTCAGTTTTCCAGCAATACGAGACTGAATAGGCTAGGTTACTCTGCAGCAACAAATCACCTCAAAATGGTTGAAAGCAACATAGGTTTATTTTCTGCTCGTGCAGCATGTGCAGCATGAGTTTTCCAGGGGCTCTGCATCATTCCTACATCAGTTGAAGGAGCAGCCATGATATGGAATATTGCTGGGTGTCTTGGCAAAGTGAAAAAGAACTACTGGAGGGTCTTTCTCCTGCAGTTAAATGTTCCAGCCCAGGATGACACGTCACTTCGGCTTACAGCTCACTGGCCAGAATGAGTCACACCATACAAGAAACTAAGGAGTGTGATTCTACTGTGGACCTGGAAAGCACAGAGTTGGAAATATTTGGGAAATAGTACCAGTTTTACAGTGGCTTGCTGTAGTAATAGCTGTTGGGGAATGAATGGCTCACTTGTAGATTGTTGTTCCCATCAACTGGCAGTTTAAATGCAGAAAAGGATACCAAGTTGCCTTATTCACAGATCACCTTTTTATCCTAAGAAATCTTTCTCTCTTTTTTTGTAGAAATTTATTTCTTTTAAATGACGTGTGATAATCTCAATTTAAGTGCCTCGAAGTACCCTTTGCAGAAGTAGGTGTGAAAGAAACAATTTGAATCTGAGTGAGCGTTCCCTTGCCTTCCGTGTTTTCAGTGTTGGAAACCTATAGACTTACGAGCTGTCTTTTAACTGATTTCTCACCCTCCCACGCCTTGTCCCCCTTGGAAGGTGCTATCAGATAGTCTTAAAAATACTCCTTAGGTCCTCTTCCTTCCCTGCCTGCAGAACCCCTGGTTTTCCATTGCCCTTGGTTATGTCCCTCCACAAACCGCCTCCAGCTTGTCTTCCTGGTTTTGTCCTTTCTCTGATGCACACCCTGTATTGTTTTACTTACCTGTTCCATACCACACTTTGTTCCCTGTTTCCTTAAGCTTGGTTCCTGCCACTTCCCTTCATTTCTGGGTTCTGTCTTTTGGCATCCTGCCTGGCTCAGGTACCACCAGCTCCATTTTTAAAGCTGTTTGTGGCCGCGTCAGCCCATACCATTCTCAGCTTTCACTGAATGCCTATGACTGGTATTTCGTATATGTGTCTTACACACATTTTATATATGTGTCTTGCCTACTCTAGGAGAGGGGCTTCAGGGTAGATACTAATTTATCTGTTTTCCCTAATCATTTGGAGGAAAGAACTGAAAATATATTCTCCAGGTGGCTTTTGGGTGTGTGTGTGTGTGTGTGTGTGTGTGTTCTCATCTGTTGTGTTCTCTGCTCCAGGTGGCTTTTAGGGTGTGTGTGTGTGTGTGTGTGTGTTCTCATCTGTTGTGTTCTCTGGCTGAAAAAAAGAAATACCTGTAAATTCACGTTTGTTTGAAATCAGTAGGCCAGAAGCTGTAGGACTGGGAGACTTCCTTAAGCAGGGCCACAGCATGATTCTTAAGTAAGTTAACTAAGCTTCCGTTTCCACTTCTGAAAGATGAGAGTAGCGGATTGGCTGTCCTCAAGATCCTTTCATATTTTGGCTTTCTTTGGCTCTTGATCATACTGCAGTGGCTTTTGCAGTATCCCAACTGTCAAGATGACACCATCAGAAACTTTGAGGACCCTTCAAGCCATTTCAGAAGCTATCACCCACAAGGAGCCCTGCTCATTCACTTTGAGGGGCAAAAGTAACCTCACCATAGGTGGTTAGATTTTTCTTTTTTTTAAGATACTTTTTAAAATTTATTTGTCAGAGAGAGAGCGTGAGCACAAGCACAAGTAGGGAGAGTGACAGGCAGAGGGAGAAGCAAGCTCCCCGCTGAGCCAAGGAGCCCAATGCCGGACTTGATCCCAGGACCCTGGGATCATGACCTGAGCCGAAGGCAGATGCTTAAGCAACTGAGCCACCCAGGAATCCCTAGGTGGTTAGATTTTTTCTAAAATGGACTTGTTTCTAAATTACAGAAGCAAATGAATAGTTCTCTATCACACTTCTGGATAATTTGGTGGCTATACTTCCAGACTTACATGTTTATATTTAAATGGGATGATACAGTACACACTCTTCTGTAACTTGCTTTTTAAAATTTTTCTGTATGTACTGCACACCTTTCCTTGTCAGTACATACTGTTTTTTTTTAAAAAAGATTTATTTATATGAGAGAGAGAGACAGATCATGTGCGTGCGTGTGCAAGTGTGTGTAGGGGGGGTGGGCAGAGGGAGAGGGAGAGAGAATCTCAAGCAGACTGCACTGAGCGCAGAGCCCAATGCAAGGCTCGATCTGATGACCCTAAGATCATGACCTGAGGGCGCCTGGGTGGCTCAGTTGGTTAAGCGACTGCCTTCGGCTCAGGTCATGATCCTGGAGTCCCGGGATCGAGTCCCGCATCGGGCTCCCTGCTCAGCAGGGGGTCTGCTTCTCCCTCTGCCCTCTTCCCTCTCGTGCTCTCTGTCTCTCATTCTCTCTCTCTCAAATAAATAAATAAAATCTTTTTTTTTTTTTTAAGATTTTATTTATTTATTTGACAGAGAGAGAGATACAACAAGAGAGGGAACACAAGCAGGGGGAGTGGGAGAGGGAGAAGCAGGCTTCCTGCGGAGCAGGGAGCCCGATGCGGGGCCCCATTCCAGGACCTGGAATCATGACCTGAGCCGAAGGCAGACGCTTAACGACTGAGCCACCCAGGCGCCCCAATAAATAAAATCTTTTAAAAAAAAAAAAAAAAGATCATGACCTGAGCCAAAACCAAGAGTCAGATGCTTAACCAACTGTGCCACCCAGGCGCCCCCAGTACCTACTCTTTTTTAATAGCTGTATAATATTGCATTTACCAAGTTTAACCATCTTCTAAATGAGTGTTTCAGTTACTTCCAACTTTTCTCTTTAAGAAAATTATTTTTTTTTTTTTTTTTTTTTTAAGATTTTATTTATTTATCTGAGAGAGAGAATGAGACAGAGAGAGAGAGAGCATGAGAGGGGGAGAGTCAGAGGGAGAAGCAGACTCCCCGCTGAGCAGGGAGTCCGATGCGGGACTCGATCCCGGGACTCCAGGATCATGACCTGAGCCGAAGGCAGTCGCTTAACCAACTGAGCCACCCAGGCGCCCCAAGAAAATTATTTAAGGGGCTCCTGGCTGGCTCAGTCAATGGAGCATGTGACTCTTGATCTCAGGGTTGTGAGTTAGAGCCCCACATTGGGTCTAGAGATTACTTTAAAATCTTTTTTTTTTTTTTAAAGACAGCTATTTAATAGTTATCTTCATCCACTTGTTTGATCACTTCCTTAAAGTGTAGTTGTTATTCATACTTAAAATTTGGTATTCATTACCATACTGCCTCCAAAAAGTTTGTCTACTTAACTTTTGTAGCTTGAGAATTCTATTTATATAATTGCCGATTGTCAATTTTTTTAATGGTTGCCAGTTTAACTAGTGGGAAAAATTTAAATGATACCTCATTTCCATTTTTTGATGAGTAGATTAAGTTTTTAAAAAAATATTAGCCATTTATTTATTTTTCTTCTGTGAATTGATTGTTTTCTCTAACGCCCAAGTGAGGCGGGTTGTTTGTTTTAACCTAAACTTTTTTTTTTTTTTAAGATTTATTTATTTATTTGAGAGAGCGAGAATGAGAGAGAGTACATGAGAGGGGGGAGGGTCAGAGGGAGAAGCAGGCTCCTCGCTGAGCAGGGAGCCCGATGCGGGACTTGATCCCGGGACTCCAGGATCATGACCTGAGCCGAAGGCAGTTGCTTAACCAACTGAGCCACCCAGGCGCCCAACCTAAACTTTTTGTATAGCAAGAATATTGACCCTTTTTCATGTTGTAAACATTCCAGGCTGTTTCTCATGGCTGGGTTTAGTTAATGGTGTGTTTTTGTAGTAAAGAAACTTTCCTGTAGTCAGTATCGTCGATTTGTTTTGGTTTTGGGGTTTCATGTTATTATATTAGGCCTTCCCTATCCTAACGGTAATAAAAACAATGTTTTTCCCTAGTACTTAGCATATTGGAATTCTTATGTATGATGCAATATGACATCAGAATCTTTCCAAATATACGGTTGTGCCAGTATTTTGTTATATTGTCATCCTTTTCTCACTGACTAGAAATCTTTTTATCACACACTAATTACCCACCTACATGTATCTTTTTTAATTCATCTGATCCATTCTTCATCAGTACCACTGTCTTATTTGCTTCTGCTTCATAATATATTTTGATAAGTTCAGCAGTTTTCCATCTTTCACAGAACTCTGTCAGAGTTAGGCTCAGAATATGTTTGCTTCTGATTAAATCGGTTTTCTTTCTACTCCCTTGTCCTGGTCCTTTAATCAGTTTGGCAGTTTCATCCATCAAGAAATTTAGAAGAAGCTTTTTCTAAGGTGCCCTGGCAGAGAGAGGCAGCTAAATTCTCTCCCCTATGTCTGGGACAAATACTGTGTAATTTCTCATATAGTCAGTAGGTTTTATTGAGCACCACTACATCCCAAGCCTTGTGCAAGGTAGTAGCTCTACAAACAGTAGAAAACCTGCTTTCTGACCCCCAAGGAGCCTTGTGTTTGATAGGGCAGTGGTACATATCTTTCAGTCCTTGTAACCCAACTGCCTTAGGTGATGGATTGAAAAAAAGACTTTGGAAAGCAAGTATTAGGTTTTAAATTATATTCATGAAGTTTTTATGCATTTCATGTTTTGCCTTCTATGGTCATTTCTTGCAGTATTTGAACACACACAGTTCATAATCTACACTCTAGATGGATTTTTTTTTTTTTTTTTTTACCAACTTTTCTTGTTTAACTTTGACAAATTAGATTTCTTTGTCACTCCTATTGGAGGGTTGTAATAGCAGATTCCATACGAGTGTCCCAGACTTGGCATGAGCTAAAAATGTTTTTTTTTTCTTTTTACTAATTAATTGTAACAAATAAGAAGGGAGTTGGGGTGCCTGGGTGGCTCAGTCATTAAGCGTCTGCCTTCGGCTCAGGTCATGATCCCAGGGTCCTGGGATCGAGCCCCGCATCGGGCTCCCTGCTCCGCGGGAAGCCTGCTTCTCCCTCTCCCACTCCCCCTGCTTGTGTTCCCTCTTGCTGTATCTCTCTCTGTCAAATAAATAAATAAAATCTTTAAAAAAAAGGGGGGGGGGAGTTAATTAATTTTTACAGATAAAGAGTAGACCATTGGGCCAGTCTTTATTTTCAGGGCTGTTGAAAAAATGTTAGCAGTTTGAATTGGGAGAAACGATTGTGTTTTAGACAGGAAAAAAGTACACTTGGTCAACGGGTTCTATCTTTTTTTCCCCTTGCTTATTTTCTAAAGTTGTAGCTAATCATTTCTGCATGACAACAATATGAAATCCTGTCTACATGTGACTGGATTTCATCTGCCACCTGCCCCTGCCAAATTGACGTCTTCTGTGGCTTGCAGTTCTGTGCGCCCATAAAGTAATCTGGAGATAAAGAGCATCCGTGATCTACTTGGGGGAGAGAAAGGTGTGCTGTTTCTGTGAAGGGTGGAACCTTGTGGCCAGACTTAGCCCACTGGAGAGGTGAGGCAGTAGCAAGATTCCCCTTGTGAGTTTGGGAAGGGGGGTGGGAGGGGAGTGAGGAGGAGCTCATGTTGGTCAGCCTTGTAAGGTACGCCCTCCCTAGACAGATGGTGTATACAGTTAGTAACTTCACCTCTGGTTGTTCACGGGCCAAAATCAAACAGTGCATGTCAGAATCTGAGGAGTTGGTTTTTCTGCTTCCCACTACTGTGGTAGAGAACAGGTTCCACCCTTGGTGACAGGGAAAGTGGAATGTAGTCATTCAGACATGCAAGCATCCAAAGGATGCTTTGTACCGGGTGCTATGCTAGGGAAATGCCAAAGGAGTAAGATAGTTCCTGTCCTGGAGGAATTTTTCTTTTTGACTCTGTGACACATGAGGAGCCACCCACAAAAGGGGATAATGAAGTGTGAAAAACATTTGATAGTAGGCTTCTGGACAGGTGTTCAGTTTTTGGATGTGAAGAGGTAATGATAAATTTCATACATCTAATTGTACAGAAGGAAACCTTGAAAACAAATATTTTCCTACCCTAATCCCTCCTACTTTAGAGACAGTGAACCCTATAAAGTTGCTTGGTTTTGACCTACAGAAAGGACATTTTCATAGGTTTCAACCTAATAGACACAAATGGGAGCCTATCTTGTTCTGTACCCTACCTTAAAAACTAACTACATTTTAGAATGTTCACTCATAATACATGTAAGTCTGCCTGTGTGCGTTTATGTGTTTTGAATATACATTGTGAAGCAGGGGCAGAACTCTTTTCACCACTTGGGTTTTCTTGGCTGCGAGAGATGCATCAAGGAAAGGAGAGAAGTGGACCCATGACCTTCCCAGTATGTTAATGTGGCAGAACCTGGAAGTAGGGCGTCTAGATTCTTGGCAGCAATTGATTTGAGTTGATAGATTTGAGAGGATGGTAGGCCTTGAAAATGAGGAGGAAAAATTGGGACTGAATACAGTAAGAAAGCTGGCGTGGTATACACTACTACTCTGTGTGGCAGGCTTTGTGTTTTCCGGGTATGTTACTACTCAAGAGCCCAGGTAGGAAGTACTATATGATGTGGCTAAAGACAAACAGATTTGTGGTACTCTCATTTTCATATTAACCACATTTCATAATCTGCCCGTATTTACATATTTGAAAGGAAAATGACAAAATATGTGGTACATTATTCTAGTTGCAAGGATTTACAACTAAAATAGCATGGGTAGAGGCACCTGGGTGGCTCAGTTGTTAAGTGCCTGCCTTCAGCTCAGGTCATGATCTCAGGGTCCTGGGATCGAACCCCCCCCCCCCCCATCGGGCTCCCTGCTCCGTTGGAAGCCTGCTTCTCCCTCTCCCACTCCCCTTGCTTCTGTTCCCTCTCTCACTGTTTCTCTCTCTCTCTGTCAAATAAATAACATCTTAAAAAAATAATAAAATAGCATGGGTAGGATATGCGCAAGCCTGGTCTAAGATGGTGACTATGGCTCGAAAAGCAGGGACACCTATTTGACAGATTTTGCACAGATAGGGGTAGGCATGGGCAAGCACAGCAGCGACGGTGAAAAAGGAAATAGAGCTAACTGCTCCTGAAAAAATAGGATTAACCATTAACCAAAGATGCATGGGCAGTGCTGGCATGGTGTGGTACCCTGATTTGTATCCATTTCTGGTGATACTGAATATAAGTTCCCAACTTCCCCTATTGCTCCTAACCAATGATTATGTCATATTCATAGTGAACTCATTCATATTCACAGCTATTGACAGGTTAATTGTGAGGTAGTTTGGCTGTTTTTGGAGGGAGAATTTGTTTGGTGGGAATTGCTGACTGTTAGAACATTAATTTCCCAGACATTATAACTCCAAGCTTATCCTGCTGATACAAATTTATTGCTTCAAAAAGGCATTTTTTTTTAAAGATTTTATTTATTGGAGAGAGAGAGAGCAGGGAGAAGAGCAGTGGGAGAGGAACAAGCAGACTCTGCTGAGTGTGGAGCCCAACATGGGGCCCAAGATCATGACCTGGGCTGAAATCAAGAGTCGGATGCCCGGGGCACCTGAGTGGCTCAGTTGGTTAAGCGTCTGCCTTCGGTTCAGGGGTTCAGGTCATGATCCCAGGACCCTGGGATCTAGCCCCGCATCCCATCTGGCTCCCTACTGAGCAGGGAGCCTGCTTCTCCCTCTCCCTCTGCCTGCCACTCCCCTTGCTTGTCCCCTCCCTCTCTCTGTCAAATGTATAAATAAAATCTTTAAAAAAAGAGTCGGATGCCCAGCTGGCTGAGCTACCCAGGCGCTCCCCAAAAAGGCATGTTTTAGAGAGAGAAGGCTTCTGGAGTGAGAGCTAAGTACTTTAGCTGTATGGAGCATTCTTTGTATCCTTTCTTACATATGCTTCCAGAAAGATGCTTCTATTAAGACAAAGGAAGCTAAATATTTTAGCAAATCTTCAAGTCCCTAATGTGTTCTGAGCACAGAGTTAGAAGTATTAACTCCAGCTGTACCTTCAGAGCACTGGACAGTTGTACCTAGAATAAAGACTCCCGAAGTAAATTCTATGCCATGCTCCCATCAGCCACCTCTTAATACTACATATCACTTCTAGTATTTTGAATAGTACTTAAACCCAGGAGCCACTAGTTTGGTATTTTAAGTCTGTGCTATTAGATTATCTTTGTCTTCTGCCACATATCAGTTCCTTTCCTGTGGTGGTCCTCTGTGGTTACAAGAGATTTAAGAAAGATGTTACATTTAAGGAGGGAATGACTCATCCTGACCCTTTACCAAAACTAGAAAACAAATCATACTTGTGTCAAAAAAAAAAAAAATGCATGTACCTGGCATTTTCTGCTGAGAGAATTAGCAGTGATTCAAGAGCTTGAATGAGTTTGGTCAAGGTCTGAAAATTGGACTGGTTCACTGATAATTTAAATTAATTAAAAGACTATAGACTGCAGTGATATCACACAAAATGATTGAGTGGGAAGCTTTAGAGGTCAGTCCCTCTACCAAGTCAGCCATTGACCTTCAAAGAATATTTGGAATCAACTATATTGGAACTCTGGAACCCGATTGGGTGGAGGTGTGCTTCGTGAAGGGATAGACTCCTGATCTTTCATAAGTGATTGCTGTGCTCACAAATGGACAATTCCTGCTCTCAGCAAACAACAATCCGCAATCCCTGAGGAACAGGAGAGTGAGATTTCCTGGTATCCAATGTGAGAATACCACATTATAATACTCAGAATGTTCATTTCTCACACAAGAAAAAAATATGAAACATATAAAGAAACAGGAAAGTGTGGCCCATTCACAGGAAAAAAAGGAATTGGACAGAAACCATCTCAGAGGAAGCTTAGATATTGAAATTATAAGTTAAAGACATTAAATCAGGGCGCCTGGGTGGCTGAGCGCCCAACTCTTGATTTCAGCTCAGGTCATTATCCTGGGGTTGTGGCATCGAGACCGATTTTGGGCTCCGTACTCAGCAAGGAATCTGCTTCTCTCTCTCTCCCTTACCCCCTCCTTGCTTGCCCGTGCTTTCTCTCTCTCTCATTTATAAAATAAATAAACCTTGTTTTTTAAAAAAAAAGACATTAAGTCAACTGTGTTAAATATACTCAATGAGCTAAAGGAAATCATGGACAAGGAAATAAAGGCAATTGAGAATACAATGCACAAAATGAGACCATCAAGAAAGAAATTATAAAAAGGGAACAAATTCTGGAGCAGAAAAAAAAGTACAGTAACTGAAATGAAAATTTTTTTTTAAGATTTATTTGTTTATTTTAGAGAGGGAGAGAGAATCTCAGGCAGACTCCCTGCTGAGCAGGGAGCCCAACGCAGGGCTCCATCTCACAACCCTGAGATCATGACCTGAGCCAAAATCAAGAGTCAGACACACAACCGACTGAGCCACCCAGGCACCCCTGAAATGAAATTTATTAGAAGGGTTTAGCAGCAGATGTGAGCAGACAGAAGAAAAGATCAGCAAGCTGAAGGTAAGACCATCAAAATTATTCAGCCTGAGGAACAGAAAGAGAAAATTATGAAAAATGAACACAGCCTGAGGGACCTGCAGACATCATCAAGCATGCCAAATACACTTCATAGGAGCTCCAGGAGGAGAATATATAGAGAGGAACAAAACGTTTGTGAAAATCTAATCTCCAGAAACTTCCAGAATTTAATGAATTTACACATCTAAGAAGCTTAATGATCTCCAAGGAGGATAAACTTAAGAAATCTGTGCCAAGACACATTACAGTCAAGTTGTAACTTGAATTTGCAAAGCAACAAGAACTTGAAAGCAAGAGAATCAACTTGTCATATATAAGGGATTCTAAATAAGATTTTAACAGTTGATTTCTCATCAGAAATCATGGATGCCAGGGGCACCTAGGTGGCTCAGTCATGTAGTGTCTGCCTTTGGTTCAGGTCATGATCCTGGGGTCCTGGGATCGAGGCCCATGTCGGGCTCCCTGTTCAGTGGGGAGTCTGCTTCTCCCTCTCCCTCTACCCCTCCACCCCACTCAGGCTGTCTCTCTCTTTCTCAAATAAAATCTTTTTTAAAAAAGAAAGAAATCATGGGTGCCAGAAGACAGTAAAGATGATGTTTTTTAAAGTCCTGAAAGGGGGGGAAAAACCTTACCAATTAAGACTTCTATATCTGGCAGAACTATCCTTCGAGAATGAAGGAGAAATTAAGGTATTTCCAGATGAACAAAAGTTGAGGGTATTCATTACCGGTACTCCTGCACCATGGGAAATGCTAAAGGGAGTTCTTCAGTCTGAAGTGAAAAGACAGTAGATACTAACTCAAAGCCGTAAGAAGAAGACTGGTGTAGGTAACTATAAAAGCCAGTATTCTCTTTTGTTTTGTCCTTTTTAAAAAATATATGATTTAAAAGACAGAAACACGTGGGCCCCTTGGTGGCTCAGTCAGTTAAGTGTCTCCCTACTGGCTCAGGTCATGATCTCAGAGTCCTGGGATGGAGCCCTGCACCGGGCTCCCTGCTCAGTGAGGAATCTGCTTCTTCCTCTACCTCTGCCCCTCCCACCACTTGTGCTTTCTCTCTCTCTCTCAGATAAATAAGTAAAATCTTTTTTGAATAAATGACAGAAACATGAAAGTTATAAGTTGTCGTAACAGGCACACATGTATATAGATGTAATCTATGATAATAACAATGTAAAGGAGAAAGGACAGAATAGAACAGAGTGTAAACTATTGAAACTAAATTGATATTATTTAAATTAGGTTATTATAAATTTAAGATGTTAATTGTAATCCCCAAGGTAACCACTAAGAAAATAATAAATATACAGAAGAGGAAAGAAGAGGGAACCAAAATGATACATAAAAATTACATTAGGGGCGCCTGGGTGGCTCAGACAGTTAAGCGTCTGCCGTCAGCTTAGGTCATGATCTCAGGGTCCTGGGATCGAGTCCCATGTCCAGCTCCTTGCTTAGCAGGGAGTCTCCTTCTCCCTCTCCCTCTGCTCCTCTCCCCGCTTGCACGCTTTCTCTCAGATAAAATCTTTTTTTAAAATTATATTAAAAATTCAACTAAATACAAAAAATATCAGTAAATGAAGAACTGAACAATGGAAAAATAGATATACAGAAAACGAATGGTACATGGTGGAAGTAAATCTTTCTTTATCAATAATAACTAAGTCCTCTTCCCCAAGTATCTTGCAGACACAGCATGTACTTCTTACATTGCTCCCATCTGCAGCTGTTTGTGCCTAGTCTCTAGCTGACCTGTACTGTGTTGTCAGGCTTGCTGGAGCTCAGCATCTTCTTTCTCTTCATTTAAAATTCAGGAAGTACAGCTCGACCTCCCCCATGGTCTTTGATTTGATTTCTGCCTCGGCCATTCACCATGAGAGATTAAATTGGCCTCTATTTTGTTTGCCTTTCTGATTCTTGCTGGGCAGCCTAAAACAGAAGTGTCTTAGAGGGCGCCTGGGTGGCTCAGTTGGTTAGGCGACTGCCTTCGGCTCAGGTCATGATCCTGGAGTCCCGGGATCGAGTCCCGCATCGGGCTCCCTGCTCGGCAGGGAGTCTGCTTCTCCCTCTGACCCTCCCCCCTCTCATGTGCTTTCTCTCTCTCATTCTCTCTCTCTCAAATAAATAAATAAAATCTTAAAAAAAAAAAAGTGTCTTAGAATAAAGTTGAGGAACCTGCCAGCCGTTGCTGTTGGCCCTGGCTGTGACCTGAAGGAGAGGTTTGGGTTGTACCATCAGGCTGCATGGTTTGCAGAGGGTTTCCTTTTAAGGACACACATTGAGGACAGTTGGTTCCCTCTGGTGCTGTGCTACTGCTGCTGGTGCTGGGGGTGGAGGAGGCCCCAGGGCCACTGCTAGGGGGCTGAGCTGGGGATGGTGGTCCTTGACTCCAGACGGGGTGTGGGGGACTGGCAGGCACTGTGGCCTTCTACTGTGAGTTCTGGTGCTCCCAGGTGGAAATAGCAGGCTTGTTGCAGGTATTTTTTACTGCCTTGTCAAGACACCTGCTGAACCTTCTAGGTTGGGGAAAGAATGCAACTGTTAGGGTTAGCAGAAGGGGGGGAGGGGCTTATTATGATGGGGGTGGCCCTTCACCTTGGGTTTCTTGAGCTTGGGATCACTTAGGAGGCCATCACACTCTCGTACCTCCATGCTGTTCATGAGTCCTGGATCTGGTCCCACCCATAGCCCATGTTCATCATTACTTTTGTCACCCCAGGGGTCCTTGTTGTCATGAGGCACTCTGTAAGATGTGAGTTTCTCTTCCTGGCCCGTATTTATCCTTGGATCCCTCATAATATTTTCTTTCTTTCTTTTTTTTTTTTAAAGATTTTATTTATTTATTCATGAGAGGCAGAGAGAGAGAGGCAGAGGGAGAAGCAGGCTCCCAAGGAGCAGGGAGCCCGATGCGGGACTCGATCCCAGGACGCTGGGATCATGACCTGAGCCGAAGGCAGACACTTAACCATCTGAGCCACCCAGGCACCCCCCTCATAATATTTTCTGATGTTCCTCTATCACTGCAGTTGAGGGTCATCAGTTTTCTCGAGATTTTCACATTCAAGAGATAAAGAACATTGGAATGTGGTATTGCCCCCTTAGGATCTGCTTCTGTAGCTCCCTGAAGTCCTCTCCCACAAAAGGCAGGGACACCAGTGACCATAGTGACAGAATGATTACCATGCTTCACACATCCACCATAGTGGATCGTTGTATTTGGGGGGTGGGGGCAGAGGGAGAGAGAAAGAGAATCTTAAGCAGGCTCTATGCTGGGCGATGTGGGGCTCGATCTTAAAACCCTGAGATCATGACCTGAGCTGAAATCAAGAGTTGGACACTTAACCAACTGAGCCCCGCAAGTGACCTTGGATCATTGTACTTTTGGCACAGGAAGGGTTCTGGGGTAGTATAAGGGAGGCCGTTACAGTAGGTATTCTGCTTATGGCCAGTGGGGAACTCATTGCTGAGGCCAAAGTTTGCAGTTTTTACATTCATCTGAGTGTCACAAAGAAGGTTCTCTGGCTTCAGGTCCCTGTGGATGATACCATTCTGGTGGCACTACTGCACAGTGGATACTAGCTGCTGGAATTTGCCTCTGGCCTCTTTCTCTGTCATGTGGCCATGGTCCATTGTAAATAAACATGTCTCCTCCACTAACGTACTCCAAGACAAGGAATAGTGCTTCCTCAGTGTCAGTCACCTCAACTTTACAGTATTGGTGAGATTCAAGGCCTTTGTGCTGTGTGCGTCTTAGAAAAGTCCCTGGAAACTGGAGGAGCTCTGCTGACTGTTCTTAGTGACCTTCACAGCCTCTGTCCCAGTCAAGATGTGCTGGGCTAACCTCACCACTGGCAGTTACCCTGGCCAGTGGTCTCAAGGAGCTCGTAATTGTAGATAGGGGTGATTTGTTAGCAGAGATGGCTGCAAGGCCGTGCTGCATGGTGATCTGCTAACTGTACTAACTGGCGATACTCATTGTGCTAACAACACTAATGATATAAAATAATAATTACGCTTACTAACTATGCTAATAAAAGAATAAAAATGAGAAAAGACAATGAAGAAAAATAAGGTAGAACAAAGAAAAACAAGAAAAAGAAAGAAGATGGAAAGAAAAAAAGGAGTAAACCTGTCAGGTTACTAAAGTCCATCAGGTCACCAGAAATCAGCTTTCTGAGCTATAAAGACCAAAAACCTAGGCCTAGACAGGGGCCCAAATGGGTCTTTGTAGTTCCATCACAGTGGTGCAGGGCAAGAAATGGGCTGATAATGGCTGGGGATAATCTACATTGGTTTTCTTGCCCTTTTTTTTTTTTTTTTTTAAGATTTATTTATCTATTTGAGAGAGAGGGTGGGGAGAGAGGGAGAGAAGAGAATTTGAAGCAGACTCCCTGCTGAGCAGGGAGCCCAATGCAGGGCTCAGTCTCACAACCCTGAGATCATGACCTGAGCTGAAATTAAGAGTCAGACGCTTAACTGACTGAGCCACCCAGTCAGGTTTTTTTTTTTTTTTCCTTAAAAGATTCCAAAGATCATTATTAGACAGTAATATTTACTTTATTGAAAATTAAATTAAATTAAAATGTGTGGTGCTTCAGTGGGCTTTTTCTTTCTAGTTTGGAAATCTGTAATAATTTCTGGCTTTAAAGACCTCAGTGTTTACACTTAAAATACTCATTTCATTTTGCTTAAACTCTGGTCTCAAAATGATGATACAACTCTGTTAGCATCACAGTACTATAGGAAAGGGTTTTGTTGCATACAACACAATAAGGTACCTTATTAATATCTGTAAAACTGAGGGGTAATGACAAAGAAAATAGCTATAGAATACACACAGAAGGAAATGAGAAGGGAGTTAAAATGTTTTACTGCAAAAAAAATCAGCTGAACACAGAAGAAGATGTGCAGAACAATCAAAAAGCTATTAAGGCCTATAGAACACAAACACCAAAGTGACAGAAATAAGGCCTTCCTTATCAGTAATTTCTTTAAATATAAACGCATTAAACTCCAAAAAGACAGATTGGCAGATTGGATAGAAAAACCTGATCCAACTATTTATTTACAAGAGACTCGGTTTAGATCCAAAGACACAAAAAATTTGAATATGAAAGAGTGGGAAAAGATAATTCACATAAATAGTAACCAAAAGAGAGCTGGGGTGGCTGTACTGAAATGAGTCAAAATAAATTTTTTTTTAAGATTTTATTTCTTTATTTGTCAGAAAGAGAGCACAAGCAGGGGGAGGAGAGGGAGAGGGAGAAGCAGACTCCCCGCTGAGCAGGGAGCCTGATGTGGGCCTGGATCACAGGATCCCAAGATCATGACTTGAGCCGAAGGCAGACAGATGCTTAACCGACTGAGCCCACCCAGGTGCCCCTCAAGATAGATTTTTTTTTTTAAGATTTTATTTATTCATTTGAGACACAGAGATAGAGAGAGAGAGAAAGCATGAGCAGGGAGAGAGGCAGAGGGAGAGGGAGAAGCAGGCTCCTCGCTGAGCCAGGAGCCCGATGTGGGGCTCGATCCCAGGACCCTGGGATCGTGACCTGAGCCGAAGGCAGACGCTTAACCATCTGAGCCACCCAGGCGCCCCGAGATGGATTTTAAATAAAAAAAATTTACAAGAGACAAAGAAGAACATATGTTAATAAAAGGTTCAGTACAGCAAGAAGATAAAATAATGGTAAACATTTATTACATCTGATGACAGGTCATCAAATTATATGACGCAGCCCTTCCCTTTTGTGGCCATCACTGAAGCGCCAGTGGCCAAAATGAAGTTCAATCCCTTTGTGACTTCTGACCGGAGCAAGAACCATAAGCAGCATTTCAGTGCACCTTCCCAAAAAATTTGCAAGAAGAGCATGTCTTCCCCTCTTTCCAAAGAGCTGGGACAGAAGTAAAACGTTCATTCCATGCCCATCTGAAAGGATGATGAATTGCAGGTTGTGCGAGGACACTACAAAGGTCAGCAAATTGGCAAAGTAGCCCAGGTTTACAGGAAGAAGTATGTTATCTACATTGAATGAGTACAGCGAGAGAAGGCGAATGGCACAGCTGTCCATGTGGACATTCACTTTAGCAAGGTGGTTATCACTAGACTAAAACTGGACAAAGACTGCCAAAAGATCCTTGAACATGAAGCCAAATCTTGCCAAGTAGGAAAAGAAAAGGGCATATATAAGGAAGAAAGAATTGAGAAGATGCAGGAGTAATCTTATATGCAACTTTAAATACAAACTGTTAAGAGGCGCCTGGGTGGCTGAGTCGATTAAGCGTCTGACTCTGGCTCGGGTCATGATTCCAGGGTCCTGGGAGCCTGCTTCTCCCTCTCTCTCTACCGCTCCCCCTGCTTATGCTCTCTCTCTGTCTGTCAAGTAAATAAAATCTTTTTAAAAAAACAAAAACTGTTAAAATGAAAAAAAATTATATGAAGCAAAAATTGACAGAACTGAAGGGAGAAATAGGTAATTTCACAATGATATTCAAGAGTGGGTAGAACCAGAGAACAGAGAAGTGAGGAAATAGAGAACTTGAACAACAGTAACCCAACCAGATCTAACAGACACAGGACCCAACAACAGCGCATGCATTCTTCTCAAGTGCACATGGGACCTTCTCTAGGACACACCTGGTGTTAGGCCACAATTTAAGGCTTGGTGGCAAGATAGATATCATACAAATTTCTCTTCTGACCACAATGAGATGAAGTTAGAAATCAGTAACAGGAGGAAAACTGGAAAATTCACAAATCTGTGGATGTTAAACAACACACTCTTAAAGAACCAGTGGGCCAAAAATGAAATCACAAGGGAAATTTTTAAATACTTAAGAGATGAATAAAATGAAAACACAATATACTAAAACTTATGCGACACAGCAGAGCACTGCTAAGGGGGAAATTCATAGTGATAAATGCTAACATTAAAAAAAGAAAGGAAACCTCTCTTTTAAGATTTTATTTATGTATTTGAGAAGGAACACACACAAGCGCGGGGGTGGGGGGCGGTGGTCCGCAGAGGGGGAGGAGTGGGAGAGAATCTCAAGCAGACCCTGGACTGAGCACAGAGCCCCATTCAGGGCTCAGTCTCACAACCCTGAGAATTACGAGCTGAGCCGAAACCAAGAGTCACATGCTTAACCAGCTGAGCCACCTAGGTGCCCTAAGAAGAAACATCTCTAATCAGCAACCTGACTTTACTTCCTGTGGAATTAGAAAAAGAACAAACCCAAAGCTAGTAGAAGGAAAGGAAATAATAAAGATTAGAGCAGACAGATTTCCGGCTGGATTGACTAAGAAGAAAAAAAACCCTCCTATTTCTAAAATCAGAAATTAACTTTGTGGGGATGTTACTACCAATTCTACAGGGGGAAAAAAAAGATTATAAGAGAGTCCTATGAACACTTGTATACCAGCAGGTTTAATAACCTGGATGAAATTAATAAGTTCCTGGAAACACAAACTACCAAAACCGACCCAATAAAAATCATACTTGTTGTCAAGTAAGGAGATCAAATCAGTTACCCAAAACCTACCAACAAAGAAAAGCCCTGGACCTGATGTCTTCACTGGTGAATGCTAACATTTAAAGAACTAACACCGATCCTCACATTCTTCCCAGAAGTCAGAGGGAGGAACACTTACTAAATCATTCTGTGAGCCAACATTGCTCTGATACCAGGACCAGGCAAATGCTACAAAAAAAAAAGTTAAACTACAGGTCAGTAGCCCTTACAAACAATGATTCAAAGATCTTGAGTAAAATACCAGCAAACCAAATATTAAGCAGCCTATTAAAAGAATTTATACACCATGAGCAAGTGGGATTTGTTCCTGGAATGCTAGGATGATTGCACATTGAAAAAGTGATCAATATAGTACACCACATTAACAAAGTGAAAGGAACAAGAAAAACACATGATCATCTCAATTGATGCAGGAAAAGCCTTTGACAAAATTCAGCCTTTCGTGACTGAAACACTAGGAATAGAAGATGATCACTTCAATATAATAAAAGTCATATATGAAAAGCACCCAGTGAACATTATAGTCAGTGGTAAAAGACTGATAGCTCTTTCCTCTGATTTAGTTCAGGGACAAGGCAAGGATGCCTACTGCCACCACTTCTATTCATAACAGTACTAGAAGTTCTAACCAGAGCAGTTTGTCAAGAAAAGGAAATAAAAGCCATCCAAGTGGGAAAGGATGGAGTAAAATTATCTCTGTTGCAGATTACATGATCTTATATATGTAGAATATCTGAAGATTTCATACTTAAAAATAACCTGTTAGAGCTAATAAACTAATTCAGCAAAGTTGCAGGATAGAAAATGACGCAAAAACGAGTTGCATTTCTTTCTTTTTTATTTTTTTTTCAGTTGCATTTCTGTATACTAACAATGAACTATCCAAAGAGGAAACCACTTACAATAGCATCAAAAAAAGTAAAATTAGCTTGGTAGGAAAGACGGATACCATCTGATTTCATTCATATATGGCATCTAGGAAATAAAACAAATGAGCAAAGGCAAAAAAAAGAGACAAACCAAGAAACAGACTGTTAACTATAGACAACACACTGATGGTTACCAGAGGGGAGGTGGGTGGGGGGATGGGTGAAATTGATGATGGGGATTAAGGGGTGCACTTGTGATAAGCACTGGGTGATGTATAGAAGTGATGATCACTGTATTGTTTTTTGTTTTTTGTTTTTTTAAGATTTTATTCATTTATTTGTGAGAGAGAATGAGAGACAGACAGCACGCGAGGGAGGAGGGTCAGAGGGAGAAGCAGACTCCCCGCTGAGCAGGGAGCCCGATGCGGGACTCGATCCTGGGACTCCAGGATCATGACCTGAGCCGAAGGCAGTCGCTTAACCGACTGAGCCACCCAGGCGCCTCATGATCACTGTATTGTACACCTGAAACTAATATATCACTGCATGTTAACTATACTGGAATTAAAAAATTTTTTTAAACTGAATTTTAAAAATTAACTTGGTGGGTGAAAGACCTATAAACTGAAAACTAAAACTGCTGGAAAAAATTAAACAAGATATAAAAAGATAGACATGTCACGTTTTGGGGTTAGAAAACTTAATTTTATTAGGATGACAATACTCCCAAAGCCTTCTACAGATTCAGTTCAATCTGTATTAAAATTTCAATGACCTGTTTTTTGCAGAAATAGAAAAATGCATCCTAAAATTCATATAGAAAATCATGGGACCCTGAATAGTGAAAACAGTCTTGAAAGCTCAAAACAAAGTTGAAGTCTTCCCACTTCATGACTTCAAAACTTTCTGCAAAGCTGTAATAAAACATTGTGGTACTAGCATAAGGATACATGTGTAGATCAATGGAATATAGAGCCCAGAAATTGACTTTCACATACAGGATCAGTTGAACTTCCACAAAGGTGCGAAAAGTCCCATTTAGTGGTAAAAGGACAGTGTCTTCAACAAATGGTAATGGTACTGGGGAAACATCTACCTGCAAAAGAATGAGCTTACCTATCACCATGTACAAAAATTAGATCAAAACCAAAAACTTAAATCTAAGAGTTAAAACTATAAAATTCTTAGAAGAAAACATAGGAGAAAAAATTATGACATTGGATTTGACAGTGATTTTATGGCTATGACACTGAAAGCACAGGCAACAACAGGAAAAACAGGTAAATTGGACTTTATCAAAATTAAAAACTGTGCTTCAAAGGACACTATCAAGAGAGTAAAAAGACAATCCTCAGAATGAGAGAAAATACCTGTAAATCATATATCTGATAAGAAATTAATATTCAGAATATTTAAGAACTCCTACAACTCAGTAACATAAAACACGATTCAAAAGGGGCACAAGACCTGGATAGACATTTCTTCAAAGAAGATATGCAAATGGCTAATTCACACCACAAAAATGCATATCACTAGTCATTAGGGAAATACAAATTAAACCTACAGTGAGATACCACTTCATACTGGCTATGATGGCATTTAGTTTTTTTTTTAATTAACATATAATGTATTATTTGTTTCAGGGGTACAGGTCTGTGATTCATCAGTCTTACACAATTCACAGCACTCACCACAACACATACCCTCCCCAGTGTCCATCACCCAGCCACCCCATCCCTCCTGCCCTGCTCCACTCCAGCAACCCTCAGTTTGTTTCCTGAGATTGAGAGTCTCCTATGGTTTGTCTCCCTCTCTCGTTTCTTCTTGTTTCATTTTTTCCTCTCTTCCCCTATGATCCTCTGCTTTGTTTCTCAAATTCCACATATCAGTGAGATCATATGATAATTGTCTTTCTCTGATTATCTTATTTCACTTAGCATAATACCCTCTAGTTCCATCCAGGTCGTTGCAAATGGCAAGATTTCAGATTTTTGATGGCTGCATAATATTCCATTGTACGTATGTATGTGTGTGTGTGTATATATGTGTGTGTGTGTGTGTGTGTATATATATATATATATACCACATCTTCTTTATCCATTCATCTGTAGATGGACATCTGGGCTCTTTCCATAGTTTGGCTATTGTGAACATTGCTGCTATAAACGTTGGGGTGCATGTGCCCCTTTGGATCACTACATTTGTATCTTTGGGGTAAATAATCCAGTAGTGCAATTGCTGGGTCGTAGGGTAGCTCTATTTTCAACTTTTTGAAGAACCTCCATACTGTTTTCCAGAGTGGCTGCACGAGCTTGCATTCCCACCAACAGTGTCGGAGTGTTCCCCTTTCTCCACATCCTCGCCAACATCTGTCGTTTCCTGGCTTGTTAATTTTAGCCATTCTGACTGGTGTGAGCTGGTATCTCATTGTGGTTTTGATTTGTATGTCCTTGATGCCCGAGTGATGTTGAGCACTTTTTCATGTGTCTGTTGGTGATGGCTGTTATTTAAACGGGCGGGAGGGCACCTGGGTGGCTCAGTCGGTTAAGCGTCAGCATCTGTGTCTGCTTCTGGCTCAAATCATGATCCCAGGGTTCTGGGCTTGAGCCCCGCATTGGCTCCGTCTCCCTGCTCACTGGGGAGTCTGCTTCTTCCTCTGCCACTCCCCCTGCTTGTGCTTTCTCATGCTCTTTCTCTCTCTCTCTCTCTCTCTCAAATAAATAAATACATAAATAAAACACGTGTTGGTGAGGATCTGGAGAAATTGGAACTCTTGTCTATTGCTGCTAAGAAGTTGAAATGGTGCTGGCGCTATGGAAAGCAGTTTGGTTGTTCCTTAAAAGTTTAAACAGAGTTACTGTATGTCTTGGCAAACCCACTTTTAGGTATATACCCAAAAGATTTGAAAACAGGATCTCAAAACAGATACTGATATACTGTTGTTCATAGCAGAATTATTCAAGAGAGTCAAAAAGTAGAAACAACCCACATCATCAGCAGATAAAAGAATAAATAAAATACACTTTATGTTAACTAACTTGAATTTAAATAAAATTAATAAAAAAGGATACACAAGGTGTATTTACTTGCAATGGCGTATTATTCACCATGTAAAAAAATGAAGTTCTGATGCATACTATAATGTAGATGAAATTGAAAACATCATGCTGAGATATGCCATACATGAGGACAAATATTGTATGATCCCACTTCCATGAGCTATTTAAAAAAGGAAAATTTATAGACAGAAAGTAGAATAGAGATTATTAAGGGCTAGGGGAGCGGGACCTGCGTAATTATTGCTTAATCTATATGGAGTTTCTGTTTGCTGTGATGAAAAAAGTTCTGGAAATAGATGGTGATGTTGCACCACAGTGTGATGTTCTTACAAATGAGGAAATTAAGATCAGTACCTTCTCTTCATAGACTCTTCCTCTCAAATAAAGCCAGACTGCATCTTAACTGACAGATCTCCGACCTTGAAATGTGATTTCATAAATTATGTATTACCACCTCATAGTGTGCTCAGCTGTGCATGTGATGTGGTGGAAAAGCATGTGTAGTTACGGAATATGGAATGTTCATCCCTTTTCCTTTTTGTCATGGTAGTTTTGTGTTTCCACCTTGAATTCGTATTTAGCAATGATTTTTTTTTTTTTTAAGATTTTATTCATTTTTTTTTTGACAGAGAGACATAGCGAGAGCAGGAACACAAGCAGGGGGAGTGGGAGAGGGAGAAGCAGGCTTCCCACAGAGCAGGGAGCCCGATGTGGGACTCGATCCCAGGACCCTGGGATCATGACCTGAGCCGAAGGCAGACGCTTAACGACTGAGCCACCCAGGCGCCCAGCAATGATGTTTCTAAAATGTCTGAAACAAGCTGTGCATTGGTGATCCAGTTTGGCAGGCGGTCTTTATTTTGCCAAAATCTTAACTAGCACAGTTTCAGTCCTTTTAAACCTTCTCTTCAATAACTTTTGAAATAGAAGGAGAGTGTTGTGAAACTTTTGACATTTCTGTTCTTTAGCATTTCCTTTTCAGCCTGAAGAGTTGGGCCTGTGCTTGAGCATTACAGTTCCCCTTTTTTTTTTTTTTACCTGAAACCTCAAGTGGGTGAGCTTCTGTTAGCTTTTCATATCTAGCCCTGGCCAACTGGTTAATTTTATGTGGCAGCTTGACTGGGATAGGGATGCCCAGTTATTTGGTTAAAGCATTACTCTGGATGTATCTGTGAGGGTCTTTCTGGAAGAGATTAATATTTGAATCTGTAGACTGTGCAAAGCAGATTGCCCTCATCCAGTTGTTAGAGTCCTGAATAGAACAAAAAGCTTGAACAAGAGAGAATTCACTCTATTTGAAGGTTTTCTCGTGCCTTCAGACTCAGACTGGATCTTATACCATTGGCTCTCCTGGTTGTCAGATTGCAGATTTCGGGACTCCTTGGCCTCCATAATTGTGTGAGCTACTTACTTGTAATAAATGTCACTTATATAAACTTTATATATGTATATATATAATCCTGTATGTATTTATGTGATCTTATACATTGTTACATATGTAAATCTTATATATATGAAGTTTATTTTTTTTTAAAGATTTTATTTATTTATTTGACAGAGACACAGTGAGAGGGAACACAAGCAGGGACAGAGGGAGAGGGAGAAGCAGGCCCCCTGCCGAGCAGGGAGCCTGATGCGGGGCTCGATCCCAGGACCCTGGGATCATGACCTGAGCCGAAGGCAGATGCTTAACGACTGAGCCACCCAGGCGCCCCGGTATATGAAGTTTATTTTTAACAATATATTTTAAATCTCACTTGAAGGTAATTGGCAAAATATGACCTTACATATATATGTTGCCAGCAGAGCCATTAGGTTCTCATCCTCCATCTTGGTGGTTCTGTTGGTTCTGTTTCTTTGGACAGCCCTAATAAACTTGACATTAATAATAGAGTCACTCGGGCGCCTGGGTGGCTCAGTTGGTTAAGCGACTGCCTTCGGCTCAGGCCATGATCCTGGAGTCCCGGGATCGAGTCCCGCATCGGGCTCCCTGCTCGGCAGGGAGTCTGCTTCTCCCTCTGACCCTCCTCCCTCTCATGCTCTCTGTCTCTCATTCTCTCTCTCTCAAATAAATAAATAAAATCTTTAAAAAAAAAATAATAGAGTCACTCTTTTCTAAGGACAGGTCCCAGAGCATCCTTATACTGATCCTTTACATACCTCTGTTTCTCACTTTTTTTTCCCTAAAATTTTATTTATTTATTTGACAGAGAGACAGTGAGAGAGGGAACACAAGCAGGGGGAGTGGGAGAGGGAGAAGCAGGCTTCCCACTGAGCAGGGAGCCCGATGCAGGACTCTGATCCTGGGACTCCAGGATCATGACCTGAGCCAAAGGCAGACGCTTAATAACTGAGCCACCCAGGCACCCCAGAATTTTTATTCTTTTTTTTTTTTTTTTTAAGATTTTATTTATTTGACAGCGAGAGACACAGTGAGAGAAGGAACACAAGCAGGGGAAGTGGGAGAGGGAGAAGCAGGCTTCCTGCAGAGCAGGGAGCCCGATGCGGGGCTTGATCCCAGGACCCTGGGACCATGACCTGAGCCGAAGGCAGTCGCTTAACGACTGAGCCACCCAGGCTCAGATACTTTTTTTTAAAGATTTTATTTATTTGTCAGAGAAAGAACGCACAAGCAGGGAGAGTGGAAGGCAGAGGGAGAAGCAGACTCCCCACTGAGCAGGGAGCCCAGTGCGGGGTCGATCCCAGGACCCTGGGATCATGACCTGAGCTGAAGGCAGACACTTAACTGACTGAGCCACCCAGGCGTCCCATGTTTCTCAGATACTTGTTACAATTCAGAGAACAATACTTGAACAAGGCTTTTGATGGTTAAGCCTTTGAGTAAAAGTGAGGAAGTTCATCCACCAACCGTAACAGAAGTGAGATGTAGAATTGAAAGGATGGGTCGCTTTTGGGTGAGTGAGAGCTACAGGAAAACACTCAGTCTCTAGGTTAACGGATTCAAAAACATTTTAGACTAATGGTAATTGAAATCTTTTTAAATCTAATCCTCTTTGTGGGGGGGCGGGGGAGCAAGGCAAAATCATGTCATTCCCTATGTCAGTCCCATATTGACTTCAGGTAACTTGTGTACCTGTGTAAAGTGTTTTATTGTTTACAAAGCCGCTTTACCTATATTTGCACATGGAATCCTTCCTACAACCCTAAGAGGTGGACAGGAAGGCTCTCTTACAAGTGAGGAAGAAAATTGAGTTGTAGATGTGAGAATTTGTTTATAAAGCTAAGGAGGTTAAAATGGTAAATTTTATGTTATGCATATTTTACCACAGTAAATCATAATATAAGTTATAATACAGTAAGAATGCTTTCTATAACTTCATGCTAGAAAATTTGAAAACCTCTTGGGGTGAGGTTACTTCTGGCAATATTGAGCTAAAAAGGACGGGTCAGTTTGTTCTAGGCTACAGGTAGGTGTTGTTGTGTGAAGATTAAAGATGAAAAAGGGTAAGGGTGAAGGATAAGGGAAGGGGAGAAAATGGAAACTTAAGGGTTTTGCTCACCCTTCCCCAAGAATTAGAATGTTTACCAGTATTCATTCCCTTTCAGGCCCTTCTTCCCCAACATAATAAACTAAACAAACCATGTTATGTATTCTTTATTACAAACCTCTCCCCCCACTTCTTAACTTTCTGAAGTGTTATTACAGCTGCAACCATCTAAAACAAACAAACAAAAACAGGTGGGAATAATATAATGATGTGAAGGATTACTTAAATCTGAATTAGCAGTCAGGGCCTTCTTGCCTGGAGAGGGGGACTGACAACTGGTTAAGCACACCTTGGCTTGATTTGAGGCATTTCTGCATGTTGACGTTCCCTGGCAGGTCTAACAGCCCCTGTGAAGTTGGGGGATCCTGGGGATTACTCTTTAACCAGATTGTGATCTGATCAGAGATCATGCTCTGACAGCACTGCTTCAGGAAGCTACCCTTCCTCTAATGTGGAGTAGCCGTCTCTTTTTAAAATACACAAACACACACACTCCTACCTTATTTCAGCAGTTGACCCTTGAATAATGCAGGGCTTAAGGGTACCAACCCCGCATGTGGGTCAAATTCTAGTGTAACTTCTGACTCTCCAGAAACTTAAGTAGTAATAGACTACTGTTGACCAGAAGCCTCACCGATAAACAGTCGATTAACACTTGTATGTTATATATATTATATACAGTGTTTTTACAATAAAGTAAGCTAGGGAAAAGAAAATACATTTACAGTACCGTACTGTGAAAAGTCCACATATAAGTGGACCCACACATGTTGTTCAGAGTCAACTGTATTTGGTTGAACTAATACAAAGTAAATTAGAGGGGTGCCTGGGTGGCTCAGTCGGTTAAGCATCTGCCTTCCACCCTCATTGGACTCCTTGCTTAGCGGGGAGTCTGCCTCTCCATCTACCCCTCACCCTGCTCATGCGTGCATGTGCGCTCTCTGTCTCTCTCTCAAATAAATAAAATCTTTTAAAAAAAGAAACAAAATAAATTAGATATTATCATGACACTTCACCCCTAAATGCTCAAGTCTTTTCATCTAGAATGTGGTCCCTTCCCCCTCCCTCCTTTTATGTCATTACCTTTAACTTTGAAAAGATCAAGCCAGTTGTCTTAACAGAATGTTCCACATTCTGGGTTTGGCTGGTTGTATCATTTGATATTTAATGTGTTCCTCTAGCCCTGATCTAACTAACTTCCAGTTAGATCTAAAAGCTTGGGTAAATTTAGGTTATATGTTTTTGATGAGAATATTTCATAATGTCTGATTGTCCCCCTATTAGTGAAGATAAGTTTAATCACTATATTAAGATGGTTACAGCTATATACAGCTCTTCCTTCCCAACCTCTGTGATTAGGAAGTGATCTGTGAGGTGCTGTTTTGGTGACATGTCGATCTTTAGTTCCCCAAACCCACCTTTCACCTATGGCATTAGCAATCGTTGATGATTTTGACCTGAACCTTTCATTTTCATTAAGGTTTGCAAAATGATTTTTTTCTATTTCAGTCATTCTTTCTGTATTCCTTTTTTTTAAGTCTCCATGCCCAACATGGGGCTCAAACTCATGACCCTGAGATCATGACCTGAGCCGAAATCAGGAGTCAGACACTCAACTGACTGAGCCACCCAGGGGCCCCTCAAAACTTACTTGTTAAACAGCTGGTTCAGGTTCTGTCCTCCAGAGTAATGCAATTTGGCAAACATTTATTTATTCTTTACTGAGGCTGCTGTTTTTGAGTGTCTGTATTCAGTGGAGCACATCACTGTTAATGTTAATTTTTTGCTTGTGTAGGTAGAGAGGCCAACTGAAGACAGAGATTTGTTCAGTTTAGGAGGCGTTATTTAATTGTGTTTTTCGAGTCGGGTTAGGGAGGGTAGGTGGGAGAAGGGGCAAGAAGGCCATTCCAGTTAAGAACAGTGTCACCAGCAGATTCAGAAGTAGAAAAGTCTAGGGCACTGGAAAGGGACTGAGTTTGGCAAAGTGAGAAAGTTGTGGCTAAGAGAGCTGTATCTTTCCGGGGATGGGAACAGTGTGTGCAGTCCAGGCTGTCTCTGCACTACTCATCACTCACGTGGACTGGCTGGGAAGAATTACCAGAAGGATACTGGAGAGAATCAGGGAATTCGTTTCCAGCCCAGCGTAATGGGAGGGGGAAGGTTGTCATCTCTGCAGAACACCGCATGGGTTCTCATCTCTCCCTTTTTGATTTCTTTAGGTTCCCTAAGTGTCCAAATGATTCTGCTTTCTCAGAGCTTGTTCTCTCTTCATCACCAAATGTTGGTACACAGTTAGGTGGTTTCCTCTTTTTTGGCTGTTACAAATAATGATGCTATGAACATTTGTGTGCAGGTTTTTGTGTGGATGTATGTTTCATTTCATTTCTCTTGGGTTCGTCTCTAGGAATGGAATTGCTGGGTCATAGGCTGACTCTGTGTTTAACTTTCTGAGGGACTGCCAGACTTTTGCAGAGCGGCTGCACCTGTTCACCTTTGCCCCAGCAGTGTGTGGGGTTCCAGTTTCTCCACATGCTCATCAGCACTTGTTACTGTCTGTCCTTCTGATTATAGTCATCCTAGTGGGTATGAAGTGGGTTCTTTTCTTCCGACTTTCACCTGGGTTTTACTTGCCTGACACCATCTGTTGCTGCAGTTTTTGTGCCTAGTGCTTGGCACTGCTTGACCATGCTGCATTTTGGCATTCAGATTCCATTGAGAATCTGAATGGTTCAGCCCCTACGATGGATTGACTTTCTCTTCAGTCAGTTGTTTACCTCTAGTCTAATCAGGAGTTGCTGGGTTTGGGTCATAGTACAACAGAGATGCTCTTTATAGGAGCTGGGGCTAGGGAAGTATGGAAAGGCAGGTTACAATAGAAGGGGAAGTTGGATGTGGTAAGCAAATAGGGAGCTAGGGCCAAGCCTGGGAGGCCTGGAAGAGTTAGCCCAAGGAACTCTGACTGTGGTAGCTAACACTATGTATTTATAGCAAAGCAGGCTAAATACAGCAGGGCAACTCTGAAGCTGAGGAAGTACAAGAGGCAGGAAGTAATGAGGATTCAAACTGGGGTTGTACAAATGAAAAAAAGAGGTTTGGGGAAGATTAGTTATGGGTAGGACTAGAGCACATGTAATAGTAAGGTAGAGGAACATAGGAAATAGTTTTGAGTCTGAGAGCAGGAGACGATGTTCCCCTTGGACAGATTTGGGTGGGTGGAAGGTTTCTGTATGTAATGTGACTCTAGGTGCTAACAGAACGACAGACGTGTATACACGCAGCAGAAAATTAAGAAAAGCCTAAACCGGAACCCAGATTTGACATCCTGAATGAAGTGGGAAGTGAAGTGTCGCAAGGTCACTGCTTCTTCCATGTCATCCCCTCAAATATCTGCAGATAGCCCCTGATTATCTTCTCTTTTTTATAGAACAGCTTAATTGAGGTATAATTGCCATACAGTAAACTGTATGTATTTACACTGTACGTGTTGAGTTTTGATGTGTGCATGTGTCTGAAGCTGGACCACAATCAAGATGCTGAACAAATCCATTACCCCAGAAGTCTCCTAATGCTCCTTTATAAATCCTCCCTCCTGCCTGCCTCCCCCTCCTTACCTATCCCTAGGCAACCACTGACTTGCTTTCTAGTTTGCATTTTCTGGTATTTCATTTAAGTGGAATCCGTGTATGTACTTTATGTATATGCACATACTGTGGAGGTACTTTTGGGGGAGAAGTGTCTGACTTCTTTCGCTCAACAGCATTATTCTGAGATTCTTCCATGTTAAATGTATCAATAGTTCATTCCTTTTTATAGCTGAATGGTATTCCATTATATAGGTGGGTGACAATTCTCCATTCTCCAATTGTGATGGACATTTGCTTCCAGTTTTTGGCTATCACAGATAAACCTGTTATGAACATTTATGTACAAGTCTTTGTCTAAACATACGCTTTCATTTCTCTTGGGTAGATACTTAGGGGAATCGTTAAGTCATCCTTTCAAGGTTTGTTTTAGTTTTTTTATTTTTTTATTTTTATTTTTTTAAGATTTGATTTATTTGTTGGAGAGAGGGATAGAGCGAGAGCACAAGCAGGGGGAGCAGCAGGCGGGGAGAAGCAGACTCCCCGCCCAGCAAGGAGCCCGAAGTGGGACTCAGTCCCAGGATCCTGGGATCATGACCTGAGCCAAAGGCAGATGTTTAACCGACTGAGCCACGCAGGCGTCCCATGTTTTTAGTGCTTTTTAGTATATTCACCAGATTGTGCAACCAACACAACTATTTCATTCCAGGACATATTTTCATCACCCCAAAATGTATGTTTAATTTTTAAAATGGTTTTTCTGTCTTACGTTCCCACCAGCAATACTGCTGCTCCACATCCTCCAGTTGTTCCATATCCTTACCAACACCTGGTGTGGTCATTAAAATTTTTTTTAGCCATTCAAGCAGGTTGGTATTTTTATGTCATGGTTTTTGCATTTCCATAATGAGTAATAACGTTGCTCATCTTTTCACATGCTTATTCATCTTCCAGTGAAGTATCTGGTTAATCTGTTGCTTATTTATTTTAGTGAGCTGTTTGTTTTCTTACTGAGTTTTAGAGTTCTAAGTCTGTTGTCAGATATGTGGATTGCATATATTTTCTCCATATTTGTCTTCTCATTGTATTAACAGTGTCTTTTGAAGAACAGAATTTGTTTATCCTGATGAAGTTCAGTTTGTCAGTCCTTCTACACATTGTGCTTTTGGTGTGATACCTAGGAAATCTGCCTAGCCCACATTTCTGACAATCTTGAAATAGGACTAGATTTTAAACTAAGCTAAGGGTCTCAGTTAGGTACCCAGGGGGCATTTACATTTATCATCTGTGTCCTTCACCGGATACACTGGAGAGTCAGAAATTGTAGGAGTAATAAATAAGCCAGTTATCAAAGTAGTCAGTTGCTCAGTCACCCATCCATTATGTGAGCATGCCTGTACTTAGCCAGCTCTAAAATGATACAGGGTTCCTCATCCGCATCTGTCTCCCCCGTTTTCTAACCTAGCTCTTTCTGCTGTCAAATGAATGCCTAAAGAAAAAGAATCAACGTTAACTTAAGAAAAGTAAAATTTTTAAGGCAAATCCCCTTTCTCTTCCTAAAAAATCCAAGTACACAATGAGTTCATTTTTTTACATAAATAAAGCAAATATTACACTACTCCTCTTTTTCATGAAATGTTTAAGAACTTTGTGGTTTTGGAGAGTTTGCTGAGCCTGGGCTTTTCTCCCTCTGGAGTTTTCCATCTCTGGGTGTGGCTGGACTCCCTTTGTAAAAGGTGTAGTTGCAGAGCCCATTAGAACCCTGAAGGTATAAGGATTGCTCTCTATTCCCTTCTGGTCCATGCCTTGCTTTGCTAGAGAAGGAATCCTATTTTGCTTGAGATGAGGAAGCTTTTTTTTTTTAAGGTTTTATTTATTTGACAGAGCACAAGCAGAGGGAGAGAGAGGGAGAAGCAGGCTCCCTGCTGAGCAAGGAGTCCGATGCAGGACTCGATCCCAGGACCCTGGGATCATGACCCGGGCCGAAGGCAGCCGCTTAACTGACTGAGCCACCCAGGCGTCCCAGAGATGAGGAAGCTTTTGATCAATTGCTACTACATACACTTTTTTTAAAGCCTCTTGTGTTCTTGCTCCTGTCACCTAGATGTTCCCAGTTTTCAGGTCTTTTTGTCTTGAGATTTTCTTCCTTCCCTTTCTAGCCATGTTTCCTTTCTTACTTCCTAAATTCCTAAGGAGACCTAAATTTGGTTGAACACTTAATCTATTCTTATTGGCCATTAGTTTGTTTAGGCTCCATTGTTGTCGATTGTACTTTGGCATAGGTGTCTTGGCTGAAGCGTATTGTTCTCCCTGAGGGCTGCGTTTGCTTATTGTAGATGCTCCTTTCTTGATTGGACTCTTGCTGCTGTTTTTCTTTTCCTTAAATCTTAAGAAAGGATATATTTTTGTTAAGATTTATTTATTTATTTGAGGGCGCCTGGGTGGCGCAGTTTTAAGCGTCTGCCTTCGGCTCAGGTCATGATCCCAGGGTCCTGGGATTGAGCCCCGCATCGGGCTCCCTGCTCAGTGGGAAGCCTGCTCCCTCTCTCACTCCCCCTGCTGTGTTCCTGCTCTCGCTATCTCTCTCTTTCAAATAAATAAAAATAAAATTAAAAAAAAAAGATTTATTTATTTACTTGGGAGAGAGAGAGCATGCGTGCCGGACGGGGGAGGGGCAAAGGGAGAGGGAATCTCAAGCAGACTCCCTGCTGAGCGTGGAGCCCAGATGTTGGATGTTGGACTCGATTCCATGGCCCTGAGACCATGACCTGAGCCAAAATCACAAGTCGGAGGCTCAACCAGCTGAGCCACCCAGGCACCCCAAGAGAGGATATGGTTTTTTTTTTTTTAAAAAGATTTTATTTATTTATTTGACAGAGACAGAGACAGCGAGAGCAGGAACACAAGCAGGGGGAGTGGGAGAGGGAGAAGCAGGCTTCCCGCTGAGCCGGGAGCCCAATGTGGGACTCGATCCCAGGACCCTGGGATCATGACCTGAGCCGAAGGCAGATGCTTAACCACTGAGCCACCCAGGCGCCCGAGAGGATATGTTTTAATTTTAAGCTCTATATTTGGAAAATTTCCTCAGTCATGGGGCTCATCTCAACAATAAGAGTGAAGACTAAAATATGTTTTGTAATTGCACTGGTTGAAAGACTGAATTGGAGAATGTTGTTTTACCAGGAGCCAGTAGTAGCTCCAGAAATTCAAGAGGTGGGGAGATACTGAGCTTAACACCACTTAATGGTAATGTATCAGGCATTGGTGTCTCTGGTTCCTTTACATCTTCATTCTCATTCTTCACAGAAGCTCAGAAAGATAAAACTATCCACTTTTTACAGATTTAGGAATTCACTATAAAAGGCCCAAGGAAGACAGATTATTTACCTCAACTTGACCAACTAGTAAGTTTCAAAGCCCTGATTTGAACCAGAGCCTCTCAGGTCCCAAAGCCCTTGGTTGGTCTATTATCCCAGAGTTTGTGTCGCATCTGAATAAGGAGCAGATCTGAGCTGCTTTTGGGGAAGAGTATTGAGCACACTCCTGAAGCCATAGCATTCCGACCAACCTTTGTATGACCAGCTTTGGATTATTAGGAATCTCATCACTCCTCATATTCTCTCCTTAAGAGTATTGCTTTTTGCCTCTGAAGATAAACCAAACATACTTAAAAACTTTGTTAGAAATGTTAGCTGTTAAATCTATGATCCTTTTCAAGAAAAGGTAAGATCATGACTGTCATCTAAATATGAAATGAACACGTCAAAGATTTTGTTTAAACTAACTGAAGAAGAAAATGGGGGTAATGTTACAACCAAAGAATACAAAGAACAGATGTTAAGTGTAGGTCAATAAAGTTGAAAGGAACATGCACGTGAACACAAAACTGGCTCTTCCACAGGGGAAGAGAATTCTCTAGCAGAATTCATTTGTGTATCCACAGACAGGGGTTCTTCTCTACAATTTACAATTGGGTCACAGGCAGTGGAAGGCTAGAGTCGACACAAAAGGAAGTGCTCTAGATTCAGAGTCTAAATAATGCATAGTTTCCCACTGGAGACATCCCATGCTGCTTTTAATTTCAAGTTTGCTTACAGAATATGAGAATCTGTAATACTGTTCTCTACTTTCTTTTCTTTCATATTCAAGTTTTTAAATACTTGTTTAAAAATGGTTTAGGTAGTGAGACTTTCTCACCACCTAAGTCCCAGTGATTGCATATTAGGCTTAATCTGTTCATGTATTTTGGAGACATGGTATGAAGTATGATGTTTTTTAATTTTTTAAAGATTTTATTTATTTATTAGAGCTCGAGGGGAGGGGCAGAGGGAGAAGCAGACTCCCCACTTAGCAGGGAGTCCAACACGGGGCTCGATCCCAGGACCCCGGAATCATGAGCTGAGCCGAAGGCAGACGCTTAAGCGACTGAGCCACCCGGGTACCCATTAAGGCTGATATACTTAAAACCATTTTCTATTTTGAGTATCTGTTCTGAGGATGATAGCCACTGAGCTTCAGCCCTTCAGACAAGTTGTCAGTCTTGGAGTACTCCTACATTCTTAGTATCTGACTTGAAGAAAGAATCAAGGGTTTAGAAGTCTGTAAAACCTTAAACGTTGGGTAAGAGGGTGCTGCTCTAACTTGTATTTCCCCTAGGAGGTATCTTCCCCTCCCTCCTCCTAATATCAGAGAGAGAGAGAAATGCTATATAGCCACAGTTTTTTATTCCTTTGATTTATTAAAAAGAAAATTCAACTGAATAAATTTTAAAGATCTTACTGGCTTTATTCAAGTAGTCATGAATAAGGCAGCATCCCATCTAGCAGAGAAGGGAACTTCAAGGAGCTGTACAAAATGAAGAGACTTTTATAGGCAGACGAGAGTGGGACAGGGAAGTTATACTAGTTATAAGTGGATTGGTTGTGAGAAGATCACTTTCCTGTGGGGGACAGCAGGGGTCTGTCAGGTAGATTACCTCACCAGTGTTGAGCAGGTAATTCCTGACTGACTGGTTTAAGATTCCATTTCTGGGAGAGGCCAGAACTGTAATTAAGTCTCAATTTGGTGATGCTGGGCTTAGCATAAGTGACTTCATCTTGTGCCTGTTGTCTTGTTTTTTTGTTTTGTTTTGTTTTAACAGATCTTATTCTTTGGAGAGGTGGGATTGGTGTGGTGTGGTAATGCAGAAGTTGAAATTGAAGTTTACCTTTTCAGAGAAACTGAAACACCTTTGGAACTAAAGGGCTCTTGGGTATTCTGAAGACCCAGCAGCCATTGAGAGTCCTTATACCCTTCAGTTAAATGTGTGAGGAGTGGGCTGCCATGCAGGGAGAGCCCTGATTGGGGTGTGTCCATTGGAGAAAAGCAGGAAATGCTAGAGAGGAGAGAAGGTACTAATGCAGCCTTGACATGTGTGGTGTGCCATGATTTCTGGCCAGAGCTTGTGTTAAGACGGGGACTGGTAGACTGCCTGGCTTTAGTGAGGTCCTTCACCTCGCCCTCATTTGAACAGTGTTTGTCTTGGTCAGTTCTGGTTGAATCTGTCTGCCATTAGTCTCTACGCTTCCTCTACTAGGAGGGAAAAGGACACATTTGCTTTCCATCTGATGTGACTCATCCTGCCTCTCTGATTTCTTTCCTTCTTTCTTAGTGGCAGTACCGTACAATGTTGCCTAGGCTTCCCTATTTGGGACCTCTGGGTCGTATGTCCCGTGAATGGTGGGAGTTAACTTTTGGGCATCTAACCTAAACAGGTATGATATTACATTTACATTATTTGTTATACTTATTTTAGAGCTTTAAAAAATTCCAATGTGGGGGCATCTCGGTGGCGCAGTTGGTTAAGCATCCGATTCTTGGTTTCAGCTCAGTTCGTGAGCTCAGGGTCGTGAGATCGAGCCCTGAGTCAAGGCTCTGCACTGAGCACAGAGTCTGCTTGGGATTCTCTCTCTCCCTCTACCCCTCCCATCGTGTTCTCTCTCTCTCTGAAATAATAAATTAATTTTTTAAAAGTTCCAGTGTGGAGACAGTTTATCATTTACCAGACTAGATTTCTTTTACTTTGACATCTTGTTTCAGGAAGGGGCTAGGAAGAAATTGTTTTGGAATATAAATCTAGCCATATGAAACACCTCAGTTCACCGTGGTTCCTATAAAAGTACTTGAGTAAAATACGTGTAACTGCCTCACAAAATTGTATACAAAGGTTCCTAATAGGACCTTCTCCGATCTGATGAAACCATCTAAACTGTCACTGACAGGGGGCACCTGGGTGGCTCAGTCAGTTAAGCGTCTGCCTTCGGCTCGGGTCATGATCCCAGGGTCCTGGGATTGAGCCCCGCATCGGGCTCCCTGCTCGGCAGGAAGCCTGCTTCTCCCTCTCCCACTCCCCCTGCTTGTGTTCCCTCTCTTCCTGTCTCTCTCTCTGTGTCAAATAAATAAATAAATAAATAAATAAATAAATAAATAAATAAAATCCTTAAAAAATAAAAAATAAATAAACTGTCACTGGCGCAAAGTTTACCACCTTCTCAGAGAAGGATTTTAAGATTTGATTGATGTTTCATAATTTCACCTTATTCAGGCAAGGAATCTATAAGAGCTGTTCCAGTTGATCAGTGCCATCAGTTTCTGGTCTTTGTAATGTTCCTTATGTTATTGACAGTATTGCATGCTTTGATTTGAACATTCCTTTGCTCCTGTACTCACTTCTTTTCCTGTAAGCCAGTGAATGTGAAACCATTAACTGAACCTCCACCTTATGGGTTGCAGAGAACCTAGTATAGTATTTGCGCACCCCTGGTCTGCCAGGACAAATGGCTACAGATATTTTGAAGTGGTTATGATGCAGCATTATCCTCCTGTTGTGTTCCAATGAAAAATTCAGACATTAAGTAGTATCTAAAGTTTGGTGTTGAACAACCAGTATTTTTATTGTGTGTCAAGAATGAAAGAAAACAGGGGTGCCTGAGTGGCTTAGTCGATTAAGTGTCTGCCTTCAGCTCAGGTCGTGATCCCAGGGTCCTGGAATCACTTCCCACATCGGGCTCCCTGCTCAGCGGGAAGCCTGCTTCTCCCTCTCCCGTTCCCTCTGCTTGTGTTCCTGCTCTCACTCTCTCTCTCTGTCATTTAAATAAGTAAATAAAATCTTTTTTTAAAAAGGGGGTAGGTGCCTGGGTGGCTCAGTCGTTGAGCATCTGCCTTCAGCTCGGGTCATGATCCCAGGGTCCTGGGATCGAGCCCCGCATCGGGCTTCCTGCTCGGCGGGAGGCCTGCTTCTCCCTCTCCCACTCCCCCTGATTGTGTTCCCTCTCTTGCTGTGTCTCTCTCTGTCAAATAAATAAAATCTTAAAAAAAAAAAAAAAGAACATGAAAGAAGACAGAAGATAAGCTGGTGATGAAACAAGGAGTGGCCATAAATGGAGATGAGATGTTTGAGGACTGTATATTACTCCTAGTGAAATGCTCCAGAATTGTTTAGACCGGCACCGTACAGTAAAACTTTCTGTAATAATGGAAATGTTCTATATCCGCACTGTCCAGTATGGTAGGTGCCAGCCACAGGTGGCTGTCAAGCACTTAAAATGTGGCTAGTGTGGCTGAGGAACTGTATTTGACCTCATTTAGTTTCATTTAAATAGCCACCTGTGCTTAGTAGCTACTATACAGCGTCTGTGCTCTCTCCAAGCAGTAGTTGTATACCAAGCCCTCCTTTGGGGCACACACTGTTGGAATCGGGGATTCAGGGATGAAGGAGAGACTGCCTTCGAGGAGAACTTTCCTCTTCCTCTGTCCCCATTTGGGTGGCAGGCAGATATGCAGGAAGTCACGATTCAGTATGATGAAAGGGGGCCCTGGGACCCAGATGCTCTGGAGTTTGGGGAGTGGTGTGCAGGAAGACAGGCTCTCCAGACTGCCTAGACGTCGCCCGCTCCCAGATAAGCAGGCTCCTGGTACATGAAGGGGGTGGGACCCTGGGGGAGGAGTGGCAAGCACACTCGAGATACAGGGCATATGGGAGTAGAAGTGATGCATGTTCTGGAAAAATAAAAGGCTAGACTAGATAGCTGCCTCGAATGGTCTAGAGTGCCCGTGGCAGGCTGGGCTTTAGCTTTTGTGTGCCAGCTCCAGCCTTGGTGGATTCATGCTCTCGGGCCCTATGGGCATCCCAGCTGTCTTGGCCCCAGAAAACTTTTTTTGATCCCTCTGGTGGTCCAACTGCTCCTCAGACCTGTCCCTTCAAAGTCTTGCTCTTTCTCATTTCAGTCCTTTAACATTTCCCACTGGGCTTCCTGAGAACTTCTTTGAAGCTTATAAGAGATAGAAAACAAGTAAAACGTCCTGACCAATTAGTTTTGACACACTGGACTCTCCTTCTTAGGCATTGCGTGTACAGCTCTTCAGTCTTGCTTGTACAGCTCTTCAGTGTTGCTTTTGAAAATGTTCCAGTATTTCTGTTGATAGTGTTCTCTCCCTTAAAGTACTGTTATTTATACTGCCCTGTGGAATGATTATGTCTTCTTGCCTACCAGACAGCAGACCTCTAGAAGGCAAGGCCAGCCATCTATTATTATTCTTTGTACTGCCCTATGTGTCCGGTGAATGCTGACATTCTCATTTTAGCACAGGCATCTAGACTGAAATCATAAAATCCTAGCACAAACAAGCATTCCTCAGTTAGTGAAATTTGAGATACGGCTAAATACAGTGTATCTTTAAAAAATAAGGGCGCCTGGCTGGCTCCATCGGTAGAGCAAGTGACTCTTGATCTCGGGTTTGTGAATTCAAGCCCCACACTGGTAGATTTTACTTAAATTTTTTATTTTAAAGATTTTATTTATTTGTCAGAGAGAGAGCACAAGCAGGGAGAGTGGCAGGCAGAGGGAGAAGCAGGCTCCCTGCTGAGCAAGGTGCCCAATATATTTGATCCCAGGACCCCAGGATCATGACCCTAGCCAGAGGCAGATGCTTAACCGACTGAGCCACCCAGGCGTCCCTTTACTTAAAAACTTTAAAAAAAGATTTGACTGCAAGATTACTCCAGGCCCTCTATTTAGGAGGAAAGAGGAATATGATAAAATTCAACTGAGCTCATATTATTCCTAGACTTGAAAATACATGTTCCTGACCAGATCCTTGACTCTATTAAACCAGTGGCTCTTGAACTTTCCAGAGTACCAACTGCTTTAACACGGGAAGAAATTCCACAGGCCCTGCCCACTGCCCCCAGCCATCTGTGTCCCAGGTGTGGGCTTCCTCTTTGGGCAGATTCCACTCTGGGTTGGTCACAGCTTAGTCCTACCCACAGTATCTCTTCATTTACTGGGTGGATGTAATGGAAACTGGTGGAAGGAAGGCTGGAGTTTGTCTTGGGCCCTGGGGAGGCTAGAGGAGGCTTCCTGCTGACGGCAGCATTTGACCTGAAAGGGAAAGAAAAACTCACTACAAACTCTGGTGCCCTAGAAGTAGAGAACCTAGATTTAAGGTTTTAGGATTATTCTGAAATACACTTGTGTTGAATGAAGGGTATTAGAACTTAGCCAATTGAAGGGCAGGGAAGGTGCTCCAGACCAGGCAAGTGACTTTATTCCGTAAAAACAAGAAAGGCTAGTTAAAAGTAAAAAGGTGGCTTACTTGCCTAAATGCCTGTTGTGCATTTGGAGATAGTGATTGTCCATACTGACTGGTTGCTAAAGTCTGCTTTCCAACCTAATCCTGTTGTCTGAGTTTCTAGAACACCAGCACTATCCTGAGCTTCCCCAGAGTTGACTTCATGATTCCACAGAAAGGGCTTTGGTCAAAGGCCCCCACTCATCCCCTTCCCTCCTCCTTCCCAGACTGGCAGTCAGTCTTTCCACTCCTGCCCCCTGCCCAGGATGAGCCTCCTCCTCTCTGGAGCCTTGTATCCCCTCCGGGAAGTATGTGGCTGTGGCCTACATTCTTCTCCCGTTCACTTTCCTGTACCTGCACCTGGTTCGGGCACCATCTGATCATGGGGTTTTCCAAACAACTCCAGTTTCCATCTTTCTCATTTCCTTATTGGAGGGACATTTTTGCTACCATTTGAAATTATGGCTTGTTTTAATTTGGGAGCTTTCAAAACATCATTCGAGATATTATTTCTTGCCTTTCTTCTGGGCCTAGAATTTTGAAGCCATTTTTATTTTTAACTCAGGCAATCTGTTCGCCCTTGTCCTTTTTCCTCTTTTTTTTTTTTAAAGTAGAGTATTTCCTGGATTTGCTAACCCTGGGATTGTTACAGTAGTCACGTTCCAACTCCCATCCACAGAGTACACACTGAACACCCTTAAACTGTCCCATAAGTAACACTAAGTTATCTTAATCTTCATGCTTACCCAGATGAGATGATACAGATAAGATGCTTAGCCTGAAGACAAGCACATAGTGAGTTTTCAAGAGATACACTTGGTAACATTTGATCTTAAGCCTTTGTGTAGCTAGTCTTCCTTCACTTGTTATCTGTGGTTCCTATGCCCATCAAGCAAACCACCTTCTGCAACTAGCATAACTTCTTCCACTTCCTGGATTGTTTTTATATACGTTTATTGACCTTTTATGGCTGTCTCCTGCTACTCTAGAACCCTTGTGTAGTGCCTTTTAGCCATTGGAATTGGAATTGGCTGGGTGATACTATTTGTTGAAAATTTTGCTCTTGGGGTGCCTGGCTGGCTCAGACAGCAGAGCATGGGAGTCTTGATCTCGGGATTTTGAGTTCGAGGGTAGAGTTTACTTAAAAAAAGAAAGAAAATTCTTTTGTTCAAACTTTCCATCTTAAACAGCTCAGTTGTGGGAATCCAAATTTATATTATTCCCCTCCCTTTCTCTCTCTCTCTCAAACTGATCTTAAAACAAGTTACTTCTGGGGCGCCTGGCTGGCTCAGTCGGTTAAGTGGCTGCCTTCACCTCAGGTCATAATTTCAGGATCCTGGGAGCTAGCACCTCGACAGGCTCCCTGCTCAGCAGGGAGTCTGCGTCTCCCTCTGTCCTTCCCCCTGCTCATTCTCTCTCCCTCTCTCTCAAATAAATAAAATCTTAAAAAAAAAAAAGTTATTATCAAAGTCATAACATAGTTTTTTATTTAGGCTTCCTTTTTAAAAGAAGGTATGTGCCAGGGCGCCTGGGTGGCTCAGTCGGTTAAGCGACTGCCTTCGGCTCAGGTCATGATCCTGGAGTCCCGGGATTGAGTCCCACATCGGGCTCCCTGCTCTGCGGGGAGCCTGCTTCTCCCTCTCCCCCTCCCCCTGCTTGTGTTCCCTCTCTCGCTGTGTCTCTCTGTCAAATAAATAAATAAAACCTTTAAAAAATAAATAAATAAAAATAAAAGGTATGTGCCAGATATTTCTTTTCTTTTTTCTTTTTATTAACATATAATGTATTATTTGTTTCAGGGATACAGGTCTGTGATTCATCAGTCTTACACAGTTCACAGTGCTCACCATGGCACATACCCTCCGCAATGTCCATCACCCAGCCACCCCATCCCACCCACCCCCCTCCACTCCAGCAACCCTCAGTTTGTTTCCTGAGATTAAGAGTCTCTTATGGTTTGTCTCCCTCTCTGGTTTCATCTTGTTTCATTTTTTCCTCCCTTCCCCTATGATCCTCTGCCTTGTTTCTCTCTCTCTCTCTTTTTTTTAAAGACACCTCTGTGGGTGGGTTGCTGCTCTGTTGTTTTTAAGAAGGGAAGGTTATATATATATATATATTTTTTTTTTTTAAAGATTTTATTTATTTATTTGACAGAGACAGCAAGAGCAGGAACACAAGCAGGGGGAGTGGGAGAGGCAGAAGCAGGCTTCCCGCTGAGCAGGGAGCCCGATGCGGGACTCGATCCCGGGACTCTGAGATCATGACCTGAGCCGAAGGCAGACGCTTAACAACTGAGCCACCCAGGTGCCCCTGCCTTATTTCTCAAATTCCACATATCAGTGAGATCATATGATAATTGTCTTTCTCTGATTGACTTATTTCGCTTAGTATAATACCCTCTAGTTCCATCCACATCGTTGCCAGTGTGCCAGACATTTCTAACCTAAGATTTCTATCATGGCAAGACTAACAGTATGCTTGCCCGCAAACCAGAGGCTGATTATCACAGATAACCAGAGATGATTATCAAGCCTGAATCTGGGACACATTTGTCATAAAAGTTTGTCACAGTATTTTTATTAATGAAAATAAATTTATTACATTCTTGATTTTTCCTAATTTGTTAAAAGTGTGAATTGCATTTATAATTTTCTATTATGGAAAATCTCAAATAGTGCAAAAGTAGTGTGAACAGGGCGCCTGGGTGGCTCAGTCGTTAAGCACCTGCCTTCAGCTCAGGTCATGATCTCAGAGTCCTGGGATCGAGTCCCACGTGCTCAGCGGAGAGTCTGCTTTCTCCTTCTATCCCCCCTCCCCCCCCCCCGCATTCTGTCTTTCTCTCTGTCAGATAAAAAAAAAAAAAAAAAGTAGTGTGAACAGTGCTGTGCACTCCATCTCACCCTGTGGATTATTTTGAAGCATGACAAGCCTTTTTGATCTTGTTGATCAACCCAATATGAAGCGCTTTGTAATTGGTCCTGGGCTCCCATCTCACATCTGAATATTTTAACAAATTCAGTGACCACCTACAAACTTCTGTTTCCTTGTCTGTTAAATGAGAATTCGACCTTAAGGGCTCATTGTGAGGATTAAATGCATGACCTATAGATAGGGCACCTGGGTGGCTCAGTTGTTAGGCATCTGCCTTCCGCTCAGGTCATGGTCCCAGGGTCCTGGGATCGAGCCCCACATCAGGCTCCCTGCTCGGCGGGAAGCCTGCTTCTCCCTCTCGCACTCCCCCTGCTTGTGTTCCCTCTCGCTGTGTCTCTCTCTGTCAAATAAATAAAATCTTTAAAAAAAAAAAAAAATGCATGACCTATAGTGTAGTGCCTGGCATGGAGTGCGCTCAGGAAGTGGTCTTGAGCCTTAATGTTAGGCCCTAATCAGGTTCCTCAGTTTGGAAAGTTCCAAAGAATCTACCTACAGCGGATGTTACTGTTCAGCTTGGTGACCAGCACAGTGGTAGTATATGCCTTCCCGGTGCCTCCCCTGTGACCTTCTCCAGAACTTTATCAGTACATGTTGCTTGCCTACCTCACTCTGAGCCTTGAATTCATTGATTTTGAGGACAAGATGACTGCTGGGTCATCATCGCCATCTTCTTCTTCTTCTTCTTCTTAAAGATTTTTTATTTATTTATTTGAGAGAGAGAGAATGAGAGACAGAGAGCACGCGAGGGAAGAGGGCAGAGGGAGAAGCAGACCCCCTGCCGAGCAGGGAGCCCGATGCGGGACTCCAGGATCATGACCTGAGCCAAAGGCAGTTGCTTAACCAACTGAGCCACCCAGGCGCCCCCATCTTCTTCTTCTAAGATTTAATTTATTTGAGAGAGAGCGCTCGTGCGTGCAAGCTAGGGGAGGGGCAGAGGGAGAGGGAGAAGCAGGCTTCCCCGCTCAACAGGGACCCAGACGTGGGGGGCGCGGGGGCCTCGATCCCGGGACCCTGGGATCATGACCTGAGTAGAAGGCAGATGCTTAACCGACTGAGCCACCCAGGTGCCCCTGCTGGGTCTTCTTTAATGGTCAGGTACAGAGCACAGAGTCTTGGAAGAAAATGGGATGGAGAGGTTTCAAGCTGGTTATAGTTCAGAATGGTACTTTCAAATCTGCTCAGAAGCCTAAACTTCTGTCCCCATGATGCTTCCTTCTCAATACTATAGACTATGTATGCAGTAAATCACCTTATAGTAGATAAAATAGGCAGAGACCATCAGACAACTGAGAGATACCTGGTTGAAATGTTTGACCTCTGCTGAGCTAAGAGATGCAGATGGAACCAGTTGGCCCTCTTTTCTAGCTATATGATTAACAATGATTTGTGCTAATGATGGCTGGGGTATGGTGAAATGGAAATAACTAGTTCACTGATGGTGTGAGTGTTAGTAAAACTGTTCTGGAAAATAATTTTGTCAGTGTATTTCAAGGGCCTTTAAAATATTCATACTATTTTGCTGAGTGATAACCCATTTGTGTGTCTGATCAGATTATATACATAATTTAAAATAGGGGCGCCTGGGTGGCTCAGTTGTTAAGCGTCTACCTTCGGCTCAGGTCGTGATCCCAAGGTCCTGGGATCAAGCCCTGCATCGGGCTCCCTGCTCTGTGGGAAGCCTGCTTCTCCCTCTCCCACTCCCCCTGCTTGTATTCCCTCTCTCGCTGTGTCTCTCTCTGTCAAATAAATAAATAAAATCTTTAAAAAATAATAATAATAATTGTGGGGCACCTGGGTGGCTCAGTCATTAAGCGTCTACCTTCTGCTCAGGTTGTGATCCCAGAGTCCTGGGATCGAGCCCCACATCAGGCTCCCTGCTCAGCGGGAAGCCTGCTTCTGCCTCTCCCACTCCCCCTGCCTGTGTTTCCTCTCTCGCTGTCTCTCTCTCTCTGTCAAATAAATAAATAAATAAAAATAATTGCATGCTTAATAATAGTGGCATTATCCATATGCTGCAGTATTATGCAACCTTAATGTCAATAACAAAACAGGATGCAACAGTATAATCTCAGCCATTTGAAGGAAAACTAGAAAGACCTAAACTCTGGTGCTAATAGTGATTGTTTCTTTTTTTTTTTTTTTTAAAGATTTTATTTATTTATTTGAGAGAGAGAATGAGAGACAGAGCACGAGAGGGAAGAGGGTCAGACGGCGAAGCAGACCCCCTGCTGAGCAGGGAGCCCGATGCGGGACTTGATCCCGGGACTCCAGGATCATGACCTGAGCTGAAGGCAGTCGCTTAACCAACTGAGCCACCCAGGCGCCCCTGGTGCTAATAGTGATTGTTTCTAAGAGTTGGAATTGTGGGTGCCTTTTTGTCTTTGCTTCATTCTTGTATGTACCTTTCTAAATTTTCTATAATTCAGTACTTTAATTGGGGGGTGGGGGGAGAGACAAGATAGCAGAAAAGTCACTTGTTTGATTAGGATCTAGCTGTTAGAGAGTAGGCAACTTGGCAACACCAAGCAAATAAAAATGTTAATGGGCTCTAGAAAACCAGTTGGTTTAACTGCCCTTTCCTTGCACCTCTAACATATGTGCTATCACTGTATCAGACACACATGTAAATCAGAACAGCAGTTATGGACCTCAAGTCAGTATTTTCCAAACCTGGTGTGTGTGCCTCAGTTGCCAGAAGGAACTTTTAAGAATGCCTAATTGAGGACTGATCCCCAGCCCTGGTGAACCAGAATCCTCTTTGCGGTGAGAGCTGATATTACAGAGTGGCATGATGGTCAAATATTGAGGCCTGGGCTGACACTTGTGACAATTCCAGCTCTGCCACTCAATTGCTGTGATCTTGGACATGATAACAACACCTGGTTCACCTTCATTCCCTGTGTTTTATAGTTGTCTTGATGGCTTTGCAAACGCTTTGCTTTCAACTCCTTGATACTGCAACTCCCTAGTCTCACCTCTACTTGAGCAGTCATCTTAAGTTTGTGAGCACCACACAAAGTTGCATTGGCCAGACTTTGCAATGGCCCGCTGACCGCCAACTTCTACCCCTTCCCTGCTCCTCCAGTTTTTCCCATAGCAGTTCTCTGTTCTCACTGCCCTCGCCCTGACCATTCTCTATTGGGCCCTTTCTGACCTCGCTGGCCGTGCCCAGCCCAGACCCTTGGATATTATTTTCCTGACCTTTTTACCTACATGGGGTTTCTTTGTTGTGTCTGCCTTTATGGCCAGTTTGTTTCTCTGCTTCAGAGATGAAGAAGGTGGTAACTCCAGGCTAACAGAGGAACATTCTAGCTTTTGATTTATTACGTGAGAAAAAATTATACTTGAGGGAAAGAATTGATGCATCATATGGAATAGTTAGTATTGCTTGTTCTTCCTAGGAAGTCGTTCCAGAGCACACTAATGAGGCTTGGTTTGAAAGCAGAAGGAAGGAAATGTGTTCTGAATACACCTTATTCTAAAAAGGTTTTAGAAGATATCATATGTAAATGGATTAATAGATGTTATCCAAAATATTCATTTCCAAGGAACACAGTGGCTAGGGACCTTGTTACAACTCTTTGCCTGCTTCAGTTTCTCCTGTAAAAGGAATGGTCTCTGTGTTAGAAACTGTTTCCCAGTTAGAAGTTTCTAGTTTGTAGGATTTTTATTTATTTATTTATTTATTTATTTATTTATTTATTTATTTATTTATTTTTAAGTAAACTCTATGCCCAACCTGGGGCTAGAACTCAAAACCCTGAGATCGAGTTGCATGCACTACCACCTGAGCCAGCCAGGCATCCCCTTAGTTTGTAGAATTTCAAAAAGTAATTTCAGTCTTCAGAAATCCATGAAGGTGTTGATGGAAATCAGTAACAGAAGAAACTGCGAGTGGAGATTTTAAAGACATTGCAGCTTGGGCAGCTTCTTGTAGCAAAAGTTGTGCTTGAGTTTTGTTTTGTTTTTTTTTCTTAGCTCTTTTCTAGAAACAAGTGTCCCCCATTCTTGATCCTGGAGAACAGTAAGTACAAAAACATGGCTCTGAACTTTGCCAGTTTAAAGCCGTCAACATCCCGGTGAAACCACTTGTTGGGTTTCTTCAGATCCACTGTTGAGTATCATTTGCAACAACCCTTGAATGTTCGACAGGCCCTAAGTGAGGATGAAAATCCTCATTCGTGTGTAGTTCATCTTTCATGATGAATAAGGACTATTTTTGTAATGAGAAAACTTACTTGAAAAATCAGCAGATTAACGTTTTTCTCCAAAATGGAAATAGCTTTTTCAGTTTAAGGGTAATATGTTCCTCCAAAGGTCACAATAAGATAGTATAAAGAAAACAAAGCTATTTGTAGTTCTACAATCCAGGAAAAACCCAATATTGTATTCCTTTCAACTTCATTTTTACATTTACATCTTTACTCCTTTGGTAATCTGTTTTGGAGCATGAAGTGTAAGGTTTTTTTTTTTTTTTGAAGTGTAAGGATCTTAATTCTCAGAATTTTTCTGGCTGCCTTCACTTAGTGAATTTTTTTTTTCATCCTTTTGCTACTGAATTTTATAATGCCATATTTGTCCAAATTTTTCATTTCTGGGTTATTTTTCTGTTTAGTCCTATTCCAGCCCCATACTTTTAATACTGTATTTTTATAACATACTTTCCAAGACTGTTAAGGCAAGTCCTCTGTCCTCTTGTCATTATTCTTTTGGGGAAGAATGGGAGGGACTCTTGTGAATTTATTTTGATGAATAGAATTATTTCAAGTTCCAAAAAAATCCTTGGGATTGTTTCAGTAGAGGAGAATTTACATCCCTGCATTAAGTCTTCCTATTGGAGATATCTCTTCATTAATTCCGATTTCCTTTGTTTCAGTAAGATTGGCATTTTCTTACTTAAGTCCTATACTGCTGTTAACCACTGCAACAGTGGTTGCAGTATAAATTTGGAAAATCCTTCAGAAAAGTGAATTAGTGAAAGTCATGAAAATGTTTATACTTTTGATTCAGTAACCCCATTCCTAAACAATATCTGTAAGTTAAGTTTAACAGAACCCTTTTGCCTGTGTGAGAATTTGACCTTTGGTTAACTTTTTTTCTGGGGAACCTGATGAAGGCAGACTGTCACCTTCTGTTGCTGGGCACTGTAGCTTATGGTAAAATGTCTCCTGGTTGGTAATTGCATCTGGATAGGGAGAGGCTGTGAAGTACCCCCATGGAGCCCCATGCTTGGGCTTCACAGAGTACAGTGGCTCTTGTGCTGGTTGTGTTCCTCACAAGAAGCCAACAGAGCTTTTTTTTTTTTTTTTTTAAGATTTTATTTATTTGAGACAGAGAGAATGAGAGAGAGAGAGCACATGAGAGGGGGTAGGGTCAGAGGGAGAAGCAGGCTCCCCGCCGAGCAGGGAGCCCGATGCGGGACTCGATCCCGGGACTCCAGGACCATGACCTGAGCCGAAGGCAGTCGCTTAACCAACTGAGCCACCCAGGCGCCCTCCAACAGAGCTATTAAAACAGATGATTGGATCCCCTCAACAATGAGGGTTTTAAGTCAGGGGTTGAACCCACACTGTCTCCCTATACCAGAGCCATCTGCTGTGTGGATTGTTGAAAGAACAGCCAGCAAGGTGTGTTCTTGTCCCCCCAGTCCTCCTCAGTAGGCAAGTGCCAGGTATGGCCTGTGATAATCCTGTGAGTCTGAATCTAAGAAGATCATGCCCACCCCACCTGCACCGCCCCATGGCTGTTGCTGGGTCCCAAGGAAATGATCCCACAAACTGAAGTTCAAAAATGTTCTTTACAGCATTACTTTCCCCAGATTTTTGGTATATTAAGTAAAAGGCAGGAATAGCTATTTAAACACTTAATTCACTCAAAGGAATATTAGATGTATAAGAATGTAACAGAAGCAAGCACTAAAGGATAAAGTCACAGTCACTATAGCCAGCCTCAGCCTTCTAGAAGCTAGGTGGTTAAAAATGAAACTTAAGGGACGCCTGGGTGGTTCAGTTGGTTAAGCGTCTGCCTTCGGCTCAGGTCATGGCCCAGGGTCCTGGGATCAAGCCCTACATCGGGCTCCCTGCTCAACGGGAAGCCTGCTCCCTCTGCCTGCCACTGCCTCTACTTGTGCACTTACCGCCCCTCCCCCGACACATAAATAAATAAAAATCTTTAAAAAAAATAAAAATGAAACTAAAAAATAGCTTTTCTGAGACCTAGTTTTGACTGCCTTGTTCTCCCAAACTGTAGAAGAATAACAACAGGCTTTACTGAACCCAGTTCCTTACCTACCTTTTTTTATATGTAAACACTTCTTTCCCGCAGCTCCACTGAAGGCAGGAGGTAGATGTTGACCCTTGCCTTGTTACTTGTAGTCTCCTGCCCTTGCTGTTTCACGGTCTCCTGAGGATAATGGACCAGAGCTAAGGGCTCTCAGGTATAGGTGTCATTCTCGAGGGTTCTAACATTCAGTCTTGAATTCCTGGTTCCAGAGAACACAGGCCTCACGCTGGGGATTCCAGCTGTCGGAGGAGTGATCGTCTAGCAGTTTTAGATAAGTTGCTAACTTTGGGGTCCAGAATTTAAGACTTCTGCTTTTCTGAAAGTCACTGAGTCAGGTTCAGGAGACTAAGGGATAATTAAGACCGGAACCCTGTCTTGAAAAGTAAATAGGAGCAAGTTCTGGAATAGAGATGAGCAAAGATTAGGCATCTTACATTGTCTAGTCAAGGGTAGGGAAGGCTGCCTGAAAGGTTTTCTAGAAAAGGGTGATTCCAAGAGCTACAGGTCAGGTATTATTCTCACACTACCCCAATATTTGATAATAATTCTCTACTTGGCACTAGAGATGTAGTGGGGAATAAAACTGTCTTGGTGGAGGTTATTCGAAAAGGGAGAAGACGGGCGCCTGGGTGGCTCAGTCGTTAAGCGTCTGCCTTCGGCTCAGGTCATGATCCCAGGGTCCTGGGATCGAGCCCCGCATCAGGCTCCCTGCTCCGCGGGAAGCCTGCTTCTCCCTCTCCCACTCCCCCTGCTTGTGTTCCTGCTCTCACTGTCTCTCTCTCTGTCAAATAAATAAATAAAATCTTTTTAAAAAAAAGAAAAGGGAGAAGACAGACAAATGTAATAGATTCAGATGCCAAGTAGTGGTTAAGTGCTCTGAAGAAAACTAAGGCAATGTAAAGGGATAGAGCAGATGGGGAGAGGGTGTGCTACTTTAGATAACATCACCTCTCTGAGGAAGTGCAATGTGAGCAGAGACTTAAATGAAGCAGGACTGAGCTGTTGAGGAAGTTGGAGCATTAATCCACACTGATCCAACATCCAAGAGGGAGAATCCGTTCTTTTGGACTACCCCGAGGGGCAGGATGAGCCTGACTCACTATTTTGCCCAGCTTGGGTCCAGAGTTCTAATGACTGATACTGCTCTCTGCCCAGTCCCCCTGGATGGCAGGGAAATAGCCAACAGAAAGGCCCAAGACTCAGTGCTCCCGGGGCTGTTTCGATGTTTACACTGGGGGATGTGGTTAGCCTTGGTACTTCTGTCACACTCACAGTGCTTTCTCCTTTTTCCTTTTAGTTTGAAGGATGACCTCTAGGAAGAAAGTGTTGCTGAAGGTTATCATCCTGGGAGATTCTGGGTAAGTGGTTCTCACCGTTTGAACTAACATGTTGGCTTGGGTTAATAAATGTGACCTCCTTGAAGCCTGTGCCCTCCATGCTGACATTTGGCAGTTCCTTCTCTAATAGTGGTGGCAGTAGGGCCCTAGGTCTCCTGCTCTTTCGGGCACAGCAGAAATGTGAATGATCTCTTGTTCTGTAACCCTTCGTTCCCTGATCTTTGGCATGATTTGGGGGAAGGGGTAGCTATTTAAACTCAAGAATAGTTTCATGGAATCCCTTTTTTCTGAGCTGGTTAGACAAGGGAGTTCTGTTTATGTAGATTTGTTGCCACTGACCTCATGCCTACCAGTTGTGGGTTTGGGGTGTGCTGTGCGGTATCCTCCCACCGCTGTGCCAGATTCAGGTCTATATTCAAAAGAACCTGGGACTGGATAACTGGATTCTGATCCTAGATCTGCCACTAAGTAAGTGACCAGCTCTTTAGTAGCTGTTAGGATTCTGTGGGAGACTTTTCAGACTCAGCATCTGAAGTGACCTGTGAAACCTTAGGCCAACTGGAAGCTATGTATTTTTTTTTTTTAAGATCTTTATTAATTTGACAGAGAGAGAGAGAGTGAGAGCAGGAACAACAAGCAGGGGGAATGGGAGAGGGGGGAGAAGCAGGCTTCCCGCTGAGCAGGGAGCTCGATGCGGGGCTCGATACCAGGACCCCAGGATCATGACCTGAGCCGAAGGCAGACACTTAATGACTGAGCCACCCAGGTGCCCCTGTATTTTTTTAAAAAATAATAATAATAAATGCAGGTATGCCTCCTTATCCCAGAGCTCCCTGCCCTTTAAAAAGGCAGTGATTTTTCTACCCTGGCTGGCTTTTTTAATTGCCTGAGGAACCTTTTATTTATTTCTTTTTTAAAAGATTTTATTTATTTATTTGCCAGAGAGAGACATAGCAAGAGAGGGAACACAAGCAGGGGGAGTGGGAGAGGGAGAAGCAGGCTTCCCGCGGAGCAGGGAGCCCAACGTGAGGCTTGATCCCAGGACGCTGGGATCATGATCTGAGCCGAAGGCAGACGCCAAGTGACTGAGCCACCCAGGCGCCCCCTGAGGAGCCTTTTAAAAGTCTTCCATACCAGTGGGTTGGGCCTAGTTAGCAGTACTTAAATACACACATCTCTCTGTCTCTCTGTCTCTGTCCCTCCCTTGCCTCCCTTACTCCTGGTGACTCTAGTGTGGTGTCAGGATTGAAGGGTATTGTTTTAGGCCCAAACTTGCCTGGAAAGAATCACCAAGCCTTTATTTGATTACAGATCTCCTGGCCTCCTCTGAAAATTCAGATCCAGGTGGCCTGGGTTGGAGAACACTGCCTTAAGCCATAACTGTACTACCAGGTTCTCTGCATATGAAAATGAGTGTTTTTCTCAGTGGGAAAGGAAGGCATTCCCGTTGACTTTGAAGAAGCCTTTTGTATTATCCTCAACCTGCCCCAGCTAATCTCATCACCAAAAAAAATCCACACATTGTCTCTTGCTGAGTTTTCTTATTGGAAGACATCTCTGGAGGAGCTTACTCTGAGATAGAGTCTGATTTGGTGGAATATTGATGCTTTCTCCACTTCAGATTTTAAACTTTGAAGCAGCAGGTGGCTGACTGGTGAGTATGTCTGCTCGCAGCCATTGACTTCCTCCTGTGCTATTACTTTCTTAGACTGAATAGCAACCCCTAAGTGGAGAGACACCCAAGACAGCAGAGATATTTTTGGAGTGGTGGAGTGATCTTATTGCTGTAGCTCCTTTTAGAAGGAGAGTATTTGCTGACATCTTTCTGGAAGGAAAAAGATAATACTAGGTTCTACCATCTGACTTGCTTGTACAAACTTAAAAGCAGCTTTTCAACATCTGGCCCATATCTGTACCCCGTATTTTTATCCCAGGAGAAAATACAACCTCGAATGAGTAACACTGGGCAGTTGGCTGGCACGGCTCTCTGTTGTGATTACAGTTCCTTGTTCTCCTTTAAGATAGGCAGGTATCTTCAGAGCTGCAAGGATCAGAATCTGTTTTCCATCCCTTGCTAGTTGACCTATACTTGTGGTTTTTCTCCAATTTCAGAGTTGGTAAGACATCACTCATGAACCAGTATGTGAACAAGAAATTCAGTAATCAGTACAAAGCTACAATAGGAGCAGACTTTCTGACAAAGGAGGTGATGGTGGATGACAGACTAGTTACAATGCAGGTAAGCACGCGTCTCCACTTTGCCAACCAAGCCTTGTTCATTCGGGCTGAACCCTTTTGTTCATGCCTAGGCATTTTCCCTCCCTGTTCTTCATTTCCCACTACAATATTCATGGATAATTGGCCACAGGTAGGATTGCCAGATAAAATATAGGACATCTAGTATGACCCAGATACTGCATGAGACATACTAGAAATTTTTCATTGTTTTTCCAAAGCTCAAATTTAATTGGAGTTCCTTTTTTTTGCTGTTGGTTTGGTTTGGGTTTTTTTGTTTTTGTTTTTGCTGAATTTGACAACATACAGGCCTCTGTCTTGCTGTGTCTCCAAAATGTCTAACTCATTCCTTTCTTAATATCCCTACATAATATTTTAGGCCAAAATGTCTTTGGGTTTCTCCTAGATTCTTACAGTAGCTGTTCATGTAGTTTCCCTATTTTTCTGGCTTCTTTTAATCTGTCCTATCTATAGCCACCAAAGTTGTGTTTCTCTTAAGCCAGCCTAGCTTTTTTGTGTATCACCTTAATCTTTTAAGATTTTCCCTTGCAACAATTAGGCTAAAATACACATTCCTTCATAGGAACTTTTGAAAGCCTTTGCATTCTGGCTACAAACTATTCTTCACTTTTTTGTCTTTTGCCAGTCCTTCTAAACCACGTGCTGCTCTTACAAACCTGTCCTTGCATCTGTCTGCTTCTATCCCAGCCCCTTTGTCCCAACCTTGTCTTCATCCCGAAGTCTCCAACTTTTAGCCCAGGTGTTGTCTTCTGAAACTCCTACCTCCACAGCAGTTGTTCCTTCCTGTATTAAATGAGGTCCCTGGCAGACTAGGCCTCAAGAGACAACTATAATTCTTATCCCACTGTAGTCCTAGCAAACACCAGGCTCACCAAAATGTTTGAATGATCCAGGTGTTACAGGTAGAAGTTTTTACACACATGGACCTCAAGCTGTGACATGCTCCCAGAGGATAAGGACTCTTGACACTTCCTTGACTCACACATCCAGGATGGAGTTAATATGGATTTCGCCTCCCACCTCCCCCAAGCATACACATACAGATGTCCAAAATATGACTACAATTTTAATAAGCCAAACTTGAGAGAAAAAGAAATTTCCAGGTTTCAGGAAAGAAGAGGGAACCGAAAGCTAGTGATAAGCTTGGGGGCTTCTGCCATGGTGCTTTGCAAGTTTATAACCAGGACTAGAGTTTCATCACTCGCCAGGGGCAGGAGATGTGACTACAAAAGGTAGGGGAACTAGAATTGAGAATCCCCTTGGGAAGACACACACACACACACACACACACACATACTCTCTCTCTCTCTCTCTCTCTCTCTCTCTCTCTCACTCACTCACTCAGTCTCACACTCACCCGGGACCTTGGAAATATGAGAAAACAGGACCAAATACCCTCAACCCAAGGAAGTGGCAAAGCTCATGAATGAAGTAGGCTTGAGGCTTTGCCTCTTTGCTTTCTTGTTGGAGACTCTCAGTCCCACTATGCTCATGTCTGGGTTCTGAGCTTATACTCTACATGGGACAGGAATGTTGACATAAACCCATAAATCCCTGTCATTCCTGACAAAAGCAGAGATAAGACCATTCTATAGGAAGACTTGCAACCTCAGGACAGAAGGTGAGCTCATAGCCACATGAGGAAATAATGTACCACAAAAAATGTTCACAATGACTGGAGATTTTTAAAAAAGGAATCGAAACCATAATAAAAAAGGATACTATAAAAAAATGAGGATCTGGAGAACTTAGAACTTGAAGAAGTGAAAACATGGTCATTGTGATAAACCAAATGAACAGTTAACCTACAGATTAAACACAGCTGAAGAAAACAGTAAGCTTTGAGAACTGAGCAAATTACCCAGAAGACTCAAAATTGCAGAACACCAAAAGCAAAATTATAAGAGCAACTAGAGAGAAAAGAAGGATTACTTACAAAGGTTAACAGAGGAGTTCTCGGGGACGACAGGAGGCAGAAGGGAATGGAATGCCTTCAGGCTGCTGGTGTAAAGTACTACCTGCAGATTTTACATGTGCACCAGCCAGACTAAAAGCTGCTTCCTGTACCAGGAGAAAACAGCTATAGAGCCAGGCTATGGCTTCAATAGCAGTGCGGGCTGATTCCAAAGTCAGAACCCAGCTCCTTCTGGGTGTGGGGCTGTTATCGTAGAGCTCCATGTACCCTACTAAGCTGGGACCCTGCAGGGCTGCACTGCTGGAGTGAACTCCAGCTGGAGAATCTCAGGTCACTGGAGTCTGGAAACAGCAGGGCAAAGAAGGTGTTCTGAAAGGTTGAAACAAAAGGCTGGCCCTCCTGCGATTGCAGCCAGCTTGAAAGACTAGAAGTAAATGAAAACCATGATCTCTGGACAGAGGCATCATCATCCAAGATCTTGAGGAATCCTCATATTTTTCACGGGCTTTTAGCAGCGTGCAATAAGATAATCCAAACAAGAAAACAAGGCAGGAACCAATGGAAAGCTCCCTGATCATTCAGAGTGGTTTTTATATTTAAAGAAATAAGGCAATCTTATGTATCTGGAGAGAAGAAACTAAACAGGTGGTGTAGGTTAATAGAATTTCTAAAAATGAAATATAATAACCAAAAGGTGGGAATCCAAGAATGTTTTTAGCAGCAGATAGGACATGCCAGAAGAGGGCTGAAAGGAAGAATGATAGGAAAGAGAAGTACAAACAGGATTCAGTAGATAGGTCAGACTTCCTTTTAATCTCAAAAGAAAGAGAATAGATCAAAGATGATATTTGTCGAGAATTTTCCAGGATTGATGTGGCACTAGTCTACAGATTCAGGAAGCCCAAATTCCAAGATGGATAAATAAAAAAGAAATCTCGACATACTATAATGAAATTGCAAAAACAAAAGACAAACTCGAAAGCATCTGGAGGAAAAAGATGACCTTAAAAAGGAACAGGAATGAGACTGACAGTTGACTCTCAACAGTAACAGTGGAAATCAACAGGCGGAATATATTCTGAAAGAAACCTTCAGCACTGTGTTCTGTCCCTGCTAAAAATATCCTGGAAGAATGAAAGCGTACATCCTTAGGTTCTATGGCAAAAATTCTAAAAGATGTACTTCAGGCAGAAAGAAAGTGATTCCATTTAGAAAGGTCTGAGATAAGATAAACTGAGATAAACTTTAATTGTATGCATATATTTATTGTTAGAATTATGACCCTAATAGTAAGAGCATGTAACTTCCAAACTATCACAGAAAACCAGGATTAGACCTATATAATTTAATGTGTTAGGGAAGATTAGTGGTTGTTGTGGATACCTTATATTGCTCAGGAAGAAGGTAGAAATTCATCAATATTAAACATTAGATGGAATCAAGTATGTGAGAAAAATTTAAAGTTAACTTACTATGAAGCCATGGTAATTTAAACAGTGTGATATTGTAAGAGACATGCGGATCAAGGGAACAGGGAGCACTCAAGCAGGGCACACCTAGCTGGACACTGAGTAGAGAGGCGGCTTCCAAAAGAGTAGGGAAAGGGGGAGTTACACAGTCAGTGGAGTGGGCCCATGGTTTTCTATTTTGGGTGGGGAGTAACCAGAGGGTTCAAGACCTGAGTGAAAAAAGTACAAAATGAAAACTTTACAAATTAAAATAATTGTTTTACCTTAGGTGTTTAAAATAGAGAAAGCACAAATCAAAGAAGATTAAAGATCAATAGTAGACTACATTAAATTAAACATTTGAATAACAAGATTCCCAAATAATAAAAACCACAGACCAGAAAAAATGTTGATAATGCATAATAGTATCCAGTCAACAACCCCGTGGATAACTGGACAACAGACATCAACAGGCAACTATCAGAAGAAACCTTTAATGTCCAGTGGCTTGATTTCAGGGAATTACAAATTTAAAAAGGTGACGGGGCAGGGTGACACTGCTATAGTCACAGGGATCACTCCCTCCCCCCCCCAGTGCTATCAAAAGATGCTCTTTTGGAAAAATTTCCCAGCAGTTGGGTGGCTTAAAGAAACCCCCATGGTCATGTGACTCCAGATACTTCTGGGGCTGGTTGAATAAAGTGGATGTCAACCCTGACTGGTGGCATCCAAGTGGCTTTGCTGTGGGGCTGTGGTGTGCTACCAGGGCCAGGAGAGTTGGCAGAAGGACATAACCTCTCATCAGGCCCTCTAGACAAACAGAATTCAGGCAGTTGATGCCACTGCTCTTAAATCATGAGCATTGGATTTGATCACATGGAGGGCTAACAGCATGCTGGAAAAACAAGGTCATGCAAGTGTCATATATTGAGCCTGACTGTTCGGAGAGACTTTGTAAAGTTAAAAATTTACATAAAAGCATGTTGGAAATAATTTCATGTGGATATATCACAGACAGAGGCATCGTTGCTCTGCATCACTTAAGAAACCTCAAGTGTTTGCTATAAAGTGATCTTCCTGGACTAAGAGAAAAAGAAAACCTTGTCCAAGCCTTTGAGATAGGACCACCTTCTCTAGAACTAAAATTAGACTTGAAGTAAAATAATAATATTCAGTAAGTGTCTTATTTCAAATGGAAGCATCTATAGGTGAATGGATAAAGAAGATGTGATACTCACCATAAAAAGAGTGAGATCTTGCTGTTTGCAACAACATGGATGGGCCTAGAGAGTATTATGCCCAGTGAAATCATTCAGACAGAGACAAATACCATATGGTTTCTCTTATATGTGGAATCTAAAAAAACAATAAACAACAACACAAAAACTCAGTACAGAGAACAAACTGGTGGTGGCCAGAGGGGTGGGGGTGGGAAATGGGAGAAATAGGTGAAGGGGATTAGGAGGAACAAACTTCTGGTTATAAAGTAAGTAAATAGTGGATATGGGGGGAAAAGTGTCCTATTTCAATATAAAGTATCATTTGAAATTTTTTTTTTTTTAAGATTTTATTTATTTATTTGACAGAGAGAGAGAGAGCAGGAACACAAGCAAGGGGAGTGGGAGAGGGAGGAGCAGACTTCCCATGGAGCAGGGAGCCCGATGTGGGGCTCGATCCCAGGACCCTGCGACCATGACCTGAGCCGAAGGCAGATGCTTAACGACTGAGCCACCCAGCCGCCCCTCGTTTGAAATTATTTAGATATATTTATCATCAATAGAACTAAAAGGTGGTCATACCGCAACATTTTAAAAGCAGAGTCCCTCATGTAGAAAGTAAATATTCAGACATGACATTCTGAAATTAGAGTTGGAAGTGAGAATTTATGTACATTTTAAGAAAAATGCAAACCCAGATAACCTTTTAATTCTAATATATTCCTCATTTTATATAGATATGTCTTGATGTAGATAGAGTTCTTCAAAGTGATTTAAATGTATAACACAGATGTTCTTTTTTTTAAGATTTTATTTGAGAGAGAGAACACAAGCTGAGGTGGGGTGGCAGAGAGGAGGAGAGGGAGAAGCAGACTTCCCACTGAGCAGGGAGCCTGGCTCTGGGCTCAATCCCAGGATCCCGGAGTCATGACCTGAGCTGAAGGCAGACATTTAACCAACTGAGCCACCAGGCGCCCTACATTTTACTTTAAAGTTAATAAAGCATGTTGCTATAAATGTACATACATGGGGGAAAAAAGGCTCACAAAATCAAGCTTTGGCTGGAATACAGGGAGTAGAATATTGTCAAGTTGATGGTGGGAGTGTATCAATGCAGCCCTTTTCAGTAGAGACTACCATTTTGCTCTTCATTGTTGAGCATGCACAATTCTCTGCCTAGGACGAGAGCCTAGAGAAACTTAGCTCTGGGCATAGGAAGAGAAGTGTAGGAAGAATGCTCCTTGCTGCTGAGATGACCAGGGAATAGAGTGTGTATATTAAGGTAGTGGAATGCTATATAGCCGTTAACCTTTGGAAAAGGAAAAAAAGCAAGTTGCAAAAAGATGTACAGGATCATACTATTACATTGTAGACTGTTAACTCTTCAGGACCCATTTACGTCTGGGGAGGAAGAAAAGGGAATGCTGTGAGGAAGGGTTAACTCTGTTTCTTTAAAAAAACAAAACAAAAACTGACATTACTGTGGCAGTGTTAATATTTGTCACATTAGAGTATGGGTAAATAGATAATATGGGTGTGCTATAAAATATTAAAAATTTTAAGAGATCACACTCATAGAACTTTACGTTTCTAGGTGTGAAGATAAATTAATTTTTTAAAGTTGCAAAGAATAACTGCGCAGTTTTTCAACTTCACTTCTTAATGCCTTACTTTGCCTTCTCTGTTATCTGAGTTCCAAGTACCCGTTTGGTTCCAACAAGAGTCATAGAGTTTAGGGGCGCCTGGGTGGCTCAGCCGTTAAGCGTATGCCTTCGGCTCAGGTCATGATCCCAGGGTGCTGGGATCGGGCCCCACATCGGGCTCCCTGCTCAGCAGGAAGCCTCCTTTTCCCTCTCCCACTCCCACTGCTTGTGTTCCCTCTCACGCTGTGTCTCTGTCTGTCAAATAAATAAAATCTTTAAAAAAAAAAAAAAAAGAGTCATGGAGTTCTCCTCTTGGGATTCTGTCCTAAACAAGCAATCGGAAATATGGAAGAGGCTCTGTAAGTTAACATTCATTCCTGAGGTCCTTAAAATTGTGGAAATTTGACAGTAATATGTTTTTAAAAAACAAGAGTGAAATTGTTCGCTGAGTTTGTTGGGCAGCAGTAAAGGTGGGAGCTCCTGTCAGAGAGTACTGTGATGTGTCACTTAGGCAGAGAGGAGTGATGGGGAGGGCACGGCGTGATGTGTGGTGTGAGATTTCAGCTACGTAAAACCCCACAGCCTGGATACCTAGAATAAGAAATGAGCTAATGAAGATGCTCTCTGTGTGGGAGGGTGCCAAGTGTTTCAGGGGGTTTTTTAGCTTTGGCTTTACTTACCCAAATGTTTACGTAGTAACAGTGTTACTTCTCTAATGGAAAAAAAAAATTTTTTTTTTTAATTTGTCCAAGCCTAGATTTAAGTTCTGTTTTTTTCTTACTTTCTCTTTATAGAAATAGTTGTCTGTTTCTACTTTCCTTATTGTATGACCAGGCTCTTGGGTCCCCCTCCATCGGTCAGTCTCCCTGTTACGAGAAAGGGTTCATTTTTTCACTCAGAGACACATACTCACTGTAGGACATTGGGAAACCAGAAAAGCACAAAAGCAGACATCACCCGCAGTCCCTCTACTGGGTATCCACTGGCACCGGAGATCGAATTTTGTCTGCATATGTGTGCTTTGTTTGTTGTAGTGGGGGTTGCATTTAGTTCCCCATCCTGATGAGAGGCGGGGAAAATAATTGCCTTTGAGTTTGTCTTCACCCTTATATCAAAGTCATCGTCACTTCCTTCTGGTTCTATTTGAGTGGCTGCTGCTTTTACCAGTGGCCTGAGCACGCCTATGCCACACACATACATTCATGACAGCCTCCTACCTCTACTCTACAGTCAGGCTGAGCTCAGCCCATGGCTGCTAGGGCATGTCCTATTTTAGAAAGATTCTTCCCAGAGTGAAGTGCATATAGATAGTTTATGTAGTGGTTGGGGTTTCCTGGGGATGGAGTGGGCTGCCACGGTCAGGCTCCTTGCTCTCACAGTTGTGGCCAAGAGTCCTGTCAGCCATGTTTTCATGTACTGGTTATGGAGGGTCATGCGCATTGGAAGAAAAGGCTGAGGCGGGTTTCTCAGACCTGTCCTCCTCATAGGAGTAACACTTGGGCTCTTGGGGACTGTTCATTGACAGAAAGCTGAAATGTGCACTTTTGCTCAGCCCTGACATTGGTAACCACAGTAGCCCCCTTCCAGCATGCTGTTGGCCTGAGCTATTCTTGGCCAGTCTGTGGGCCAGAGTTTAGAGTTGTGTAGTCATATTGCTTTACTGGACCTTCTCTAGGGGGTTCTAATGCTGCTGTATCCAGCCCTCCAGTCAGTATCTAAGTTCTGGCTCCACTCCTGTTTGCTACACTGTCATTTGAGCCGGTCCCCAAGAGTAAATCAACTGTCTGGATTTGCACAGGTTTTAGGACTCCTTTCAGAGAATATTTTGGGAGGTGTTAGGGGATTTAGTAGAACATCATGAGCTTTGATTACGTTGGTAGTATTAAAGAAATGTGAATCCCAGATTACTGCCCTGTCCTGTTATTTCTCTTGTGCCTATTTACTTATTCTAATCAAGCATCATAACCTCATCTTATAGGGTGCTCTTCCTACCTGAACTGGGAGCTCAATCTTTGTATGGCCTAGGGATACTTGACGGGTTCCCCAAGTGTTCTGCATCACTTGGAGGGAGGCAGGACTGACCGCCTGAGAAAGCCTTCACAAAGGAGCTCAACCATCCTTCTGCAGAATTTGGTTCTGGAGATAAAACTAGTGGCCCAAGCCACACTCCCATTTTGGTTCAAACCCTGGGCCTTTGGGGTAGTTGGCTGGTGATTTGGACATAAAATTGCCATTTATTTGGGTTATAAAGGATGGTCCAAGTTCTTATGTTGTTCTGAAGTTAAGTGGGTTCCCTGCAAACCAGTGAATCCAACAGTTAAAGACCCATGTCAGCTAGAAGTAATGGTATGCTGCTTCTGACCCCCACTTTCTTAAACCAGATGACTTGCTGGGGGTTGTGGAACCATTCCTCAGAACACTCACCATCTCTCAGGCCGACCAGGGTGGCCTTGTTAGGGATCTAGGGCAGTAAGGAAATCCATCCTTGCTCTCGAACCTAGCATGGCAATGAACGATATGAAGTTCTTTGAGCTAGTCAGTAGTACCTGGTGTTCTTTTGATTAAAAGCTGGCTTTCCCCTCTATTCTAAAGTATGTCCTTGCTGTCTTTCCCTTCATCTCTCTCAGGGGTTTTTGTTTGCCTTTTTTTTTTTTTTAATTGAGTCATAATATAAATAAAACATTCTGATTTTTTTAGGTAAACTTTATATACAGTACAATATGTAGATTTAAATGTACAATTCAGTGTGTAATTACGTCCCTGTATTTCCATCACCCCCAGAAAGTTCCCAGGGTACATAAATGTTAAGTTTATATCATGAATTTTACATAAATATCTATTCATGGAACCACCGCCCAGATCAAGATGAAAACATTTTCTAGCAGAGTTCAGACTCGTTGTCTGCCCTCTGCAGAACATGCAATCACATATACTCTCTGTCAGGGCTGTGTGGGATACTCTGGTGCTGCACTCGCTTCCTGAATTCTGAAATCTGAAGTCGCTTGTCTCTCGGTGGCTCCATAATGCAGCTCGTTTCCTCTGGCATCCCCCACTCCTAGTGCTGTGCCCCCCAAGGAATAATGTTTTCTCTCTCGCAGATCTGGGACACAGCAGGCCAGGAACGGTTCCAGTCACTTGGTGTGGCCTTCTACAGAGGCGCAGACTGCTGCGTTCTGGTATTTGACGTTACTGCCCCCAACACATTCAAAACCCTCGATAGCTGGAGAGATGAGTTTCTCATCCAGGCCAGTCCCCGGGATCCTGAAAACTTCCCCTTCGTTGTGTTGGGAAACAAGATTGACCTCGAAAACAGACAAGTAAGTGCTAAAGATAGTGGGAATCCTAAATGTGGAGGCTTATGAATCTACCCTCATTTAGGTCGTGGCTCCTGGGCCTTCTGAAAGTGGCAGCTTAGTTTCAGATGACAGGTACTGGTTTTAGTGGGTGGTTTGTTTTGTTTTGTTTTAAGATTTTATTTATTTGACAGAGAGAGGGAACACAAGCGGGGGTAGTGGGAGAGGGAGAAGCAGGCTCTCCGCCAAGCAGGGAGCCCGATGTGGGGCTCGATCCCAGGACCCTGGGATCATGACCTGAGCTGAAGGCAGGCGCTTAACGACTAAGCCACCCAGGCGCCCCTGTTTTTGGTTTTGATTGGTAAAAAGTCATGTGCCTTAAGGACCAGTCCCCAGCATATCTCTGTGTATGTGTGCCCCCATAGTGGGGTAGAAGGGAGGCATAACTAACTAGTTACCTGCCCAGTCCTTGGAATCGGGCCTTGCTTCCTAGTCTAGTAAAGGCATACCGTTTTTGCTTCCCCTGTGGCAGAACAGGGGCATTGAAAGTCTGCAGTGCTATTCCCTTTGAAATTATGCCAAGAGAAGAGCAAGTCCACTTTGTGGAGTTGCCTGTACTGGCCATCATTTTGGTCCCTATGAAATAATTTGACTTGAGGCCAGTTGCAGTCTGCATTTTGGTCTTTTGGATTTAAAGGCAGACTTGCATTTAAAGCCTGGCTCATGCACTTTTAATTTGGGAATATTTCTTGGGAGTCTGAATCTTGACTTACATAACAAGAATACTCTGGGATCAGATGACAGTGTACCCAGAAGCCCTGGCACCCAGGAGGAGCTTGGGAAATGGTGGCTTTCTAGTTGGCCCGTTACTGTTTTCCTCCCCTATGAGAGACACTGGCTTCTAAGGTGACTTGTGGTTTGGTGGGTTCTATGCAAAGCCCAGAATGGCTCCAGAAAGGTACCTGTGGGAATGTGAACTACCTTCCGGTCAGCACCCTTTGAGGACCAGGGCCCACGAGACCTGGTTTAAATCCCCATGCTGTCTCCAGCCGGCTCTCACTTTGGGCCATTGTCTTTGCCCTCTGAGCCTCAGTTCTCCTTCTGTACTCGAAAGGAGATAATTAGATTTTGTCATTCTCGAGTGCTCCTGCACCTCAGGGGCCTGCCTGGATCTCCATGTGTGCTTTGGGCTTTTGAGTAAAATTGCTCTGGTTTACTTTGAAATAGCATTTCTCTTGGGAGCATAGACTCTTAATTATAGCTTGGTTTATTTCTGGCCATTGATCTCTTTTTCTCCCTTAGGTGACAGTCCTCTCATGCCTGGAAGTGGGCTAGGGGTGGGAAAGGAATTAGGGTAGGAGAGGCAGGGGTGTCAGTGAGAGCTGCAGAATTCGGTGGTACAGGTGATGTAACACTAGCAGTAATGGGGATGGGACTGCAAAGCTTGAGACCAAGCGGCCAGGCATTTCCTGGGCTGGGACCTCTGAGGTCCCAAGAGAAACAATTCAGTATTTCCCGGACTAGCTGCTTACTCTTTCATCGTCTGCCTGTAAGTGTAGCTAAGGGTTGGAACCTATGGACTGTAGAATGGGCTTGGGTTTGAGGCCTAGCAGCATTATACAGAGCCAGCAGCATGACCTTGGCCAGGCCTGCAGCTCCCTTCCTCGAACCCCTGCACACCCTCATCCCCGGTCTGCTCCCTCACCCGTGCTGGCTGCCTCTATTGGGAGCCCACGTACACCCTTCTTCCTTTTCCAGGTGGCCACAAAGCGGGCACAGGCCTGGTGCTACAGCAAAAACAACATTCCCTACTTCGAGACCAGTGCCAAGGAGGCCATCAATGTGGAGCAGGCGTTCCAGACAATTGCGCGGAATGCACTTAAACAGGTGGGTCTCTTGCAGCTGTCTGGCTCCCTCTGGTGACTGACCATCGACCCAGCCCCTGCCTGGCTTTCTTGTCCTTAATCTTTCTTAGCTCTTTTTTCTATGTAGCCAGAAGAACCCGTGTGTTTGTCTGGGAAGGCAATGAGGCATTCTGCTAAAGCTTCCAGAAATTTCACTTGTTTGTGAATAACCTATACAATGCAAGGGCAATGAAGACAGGCTGAGGCCACCCTTATTTGGGTATGTTCTTACTCTCTCTGCATGCTGTTAGGAGATGAGACCACTAGGAGGCCCTTAGTCAGATGGCTCCTACTGAAGGAGGGGATAAACTTGAATTCAAATCCCAGGTCTGCTACCCATCATTTGTTTGTTTGTTTTTAAATCATTTCTGAGCTTCCATACCCTCCTCTGTCAAATAATACTTGATTTGGAGGGTGGTTGTGAAGATGGAATGAGATGGGTTCGCTCTTGGCGTTCTCGTAACTGGTTATATTGGATCACCAGATCACCAGAAGGGAAGCTTAACCAGAAGTTCTGGGAATTGTATTCCTTGAGTGAGGTGTTCTTTCTGATTTATGTTGTTTACTCAACTGTTCCCAGAAAAAGAGACCGTTACTTCTTGTTGACATGAGGGAGTTGAAGGTTCTTTTGATTCAGCAGCTCTTTGGGGGCCAGTGAGTTAGGACAGATTGTGAGGCACCATCAGTCATCTGTGATGGTCAGACTTGGGGAGCGGGTGAGTGTCAGGTGAGGTGCAAACCAGAAAATGCGGAGAACATTTTAAGGAAGCACGTGGTGGCTGTAAAGGGCAAGGCAGGTTCTGCCAGCTCCAGGAAACTGGGTTTATAGAAGGTACCAGTTCTCAGCAGGACAGGGCATCTGGACCTGTGGGCAGGGAAGTACCTGGAATGGGTTGTTCCAAGGGCTGGAGGCTGCACTGAGTGTTCCGTGATGAAAGAAATCGATCCACCCAAAACACTAGGAGAGCCCCCACTGAGCAACACTGATACAAACAGGATGCAGGCCCAAGGCCTTTGCCTCCCCCGCTCCCCCTTCGTTTAACCCACCTTCACACCTATGTCAGTAACTGAATATGCTTTTCCTCGTGTTCCTACACTTGCATGCAAATCTAAACAGGTCTGGGGAATTGTTTCCACCAGCTCCCTGCTGACTGGCATCACCAACAGTTTTTCTCTGTGAATATTGCTGTCCCTGTAGCCTTATTAGAATGTTTTTTTGTTCCTACACGCCTAGCCTCTCAGGAGTAAGATTGTTAGATTGAAAGGTATGTGCGCTTTCAAAAGATGGTGCCAGATCACTTTCCTCAAAGGCACTCATACTTCAGTCCTTCTCTTCCTGCTCAGCAGCAAATGGCCGGCACCGTGTGGGGCCCTGCTGCCGTGCAGCCAGTCGTCGGGCCCCCCTGCTGCACACCGCCAGCCCGTGGCACTGGCCTGGGCGCCCGCCGCTTCCCGTGAGCCTTCTGTGAACCGGAATTAACTTGACCGGTATGGCAAGTGACTTTTCCAACTCTGCTGTCTTTCTGGGGCATCGAAAAAAGTAATTTTTGTTAGGTGTGTCATTTTAAGTGTCTGGGTTTCCTGTGTCTGGATGATTTGTTGTCTAATTCAATTGAAATTTATTTTGGCTTATGGCAGGAAATAGGGACTCACCTTTTTTCTTTTAGCGGGATAGCCAGTTGTTTCAATTATTAGCAGCAAATTGTTAAATAAACCACTTTCCCCAGTGGACTGAAGCATTACCTTTGTGTATTTAATGCTCATGTATATTGGGATCTATTTTTGGTCTTCCAAAATTGGGTCTTCCCAGTCTGTTTGGCAGCGTGCATGTTCCTTGCCTGGACCATCTTGATTTGACTGCCTTTATATTGTAGTCTGACCTCTGCTGACAAGTGACTAGTGACTGACAAAAAGACTTTTTTGTGGGGGTTTTTTTGTTGGTTTGGGGGTTTGTTTGGTTTTGGTTTTGGGTTTTTTTGTTTTGTTTTGTTTTTTGCTATTTTGGTGCATTTTCCATTTAGACTGAGAATTTTATTCCAGTTCCACCTTTTTCCTTCCTCACCCTTCCGAAATACAAAACCTTATTGAGATTCTAATTGGGATTGCGCATCAGAGCTCTTAGTAGTGTGCTTTGGGTACCATTACAAAATATTGCAGACTGGGTGGCAAAATAGCAGGCTTTTATCGTCTCTCAGTTGTGGAGGCCAGAGGTTTATAATCAAGGTGCCAGCAAATTCACTTTCTGCTAAGGGCTCCCTTCCCCATTTGCAGACCGCCGTCTTTCTCCTGTCCTCGGGTGCGTGGCTTTTCCTCTGTACTCAACAGCAAGCGCGAGCAAGTGGGAACCCCCACTCTCTGATGTCTTTTCTTACAAGGACACACTGATCCTGTCAGATCAGGGCCCCATCCTTTATGACCTCATTTCACCTTCATTACTTTCTTAATCCTAATACTAGCACACTGGGGATTAGGATTTTAACATAGAAATTTTGGAGAGACACAGACATTCAGTCCGTAACAGCTATTATTTTAGGTTTTGTGTGCTCTCCTTCAGTGACACTGTATCACTTTTCACATCCTTTGCCTTTCGTATTAAATATACTCCTAGGTGCTGGTGGGAATGTAAAATGGTGCACCCACTTTGGAAAGCGGTCTGGCAGTTCCTCAAAAAGTTAAACATGAAGCGTCACTATATGACCCAGCAATTCCACTCCTAGGTGTTACCCAGGAGAAACAAAAACCTGTCCACACAAAGTCTTGTACATGAATATTCATAATAGCATTACTCATAATAGCCAAAAAGCAGAAATAAAAACAAATGTCCCATCAAATGAAATATCCAAAATAGGCAAATCTGTAAAGACAGAAAGTAGATGTCAGTGATTGCCAAGGCTTGGGGGTGTCTGGTGGGGCTGGGGAATGACTGCTAATGGGTGCAGGGTTTCTATGGGGTGAAGAAAATTTGTGGAATTAGTGGTGATGGTTGCCCAATTTGTGAATACACTAAAAACCACTGAATTTATCTCAGTAAACCTTTTTGTTTTTTTAATGTGTATTCTTAGAGGTTTTTATTTTTATAGAACACTGCCTGTCACATAGGTGCTCAGTGTTGAAGTAACAAACTGTTTTCCTGCACCAGGAAGTGGAAAGCTGCTCCTCACTAGACACATGTTATTTCAGCAAAAAGTCACACTAAACTGACCACGGTCCATCTCCTATGACCTCTCACCACAGTTGGTGATAAAATTCATCCATAGCTGGTTTCTAAGTATGCAGCATTTAGAGGCAAAACCCTCCTAAACCTTTGGGAAAAAAAGAAAACGGGCCATCAGTCCAGAAAAATAAATGGCAAATAGGGAACTAGAGGAATGTTTTGGGACTGAGAGGGCAGGGAGCACTCATGCTCCAGCCCATACTTGCCTTGTGGAAGTGCTAAGAGCTGCCAAAATCCAGCCCATGTTGAAGTCTGATTTTCAAAGTGTTGGTGATGAGATGATAAGGAGCACGCAGAAAGCATTTGTGAGCTGGCTGTGGTCCCCAAGCCACCAGATCTCCATCATGATGATGGAGAGCATGAGTCAGCTGTGTCCTGACTGCTCAGTATCGATTGCAGCTCTTCCTGCTCGGTTTCTCTCTTCACATTTTCCCAGGGTTGTCACAAAACCTGTCGTCCCCTTGCTCAGCCCTTGAGAGTTGAGCACCTTCTGCCAGAGCCCTCCCTTCACTGCCGCGTCTGTCCCCCAGCCCCCTGCCCACCGAGAGCTATGGAAGAGCACCGCTGAGCTCGGAAGTTCCCCATACCCTGAGTAACAGACCTTTCTCTCTCTCCCTGCCCAGGAAACAGAGGTGGAGCTGTACAATGAATTCCCCGAACCCATCAAACTGGACAAGAACGACCGGGCCAAGCCCTCAGGGGAAAGCTGCAGTTGCTGAAGGGGCAGTGAGAGCAGAGCACAGAGTCCTTCACAAACAAAGAACACACTTAGGCCTTCCGACACAAGCCCCCTCTCCTCTTCCAAACAAAACATAAAGTCATCTATCGAATCCAGCTGCCAAAAGAAACCCCATCAAACACACTCACCCTTACACACACACACACACACACAGCCCTGATACAAGCAGACAGACTCCAGCCCAGGCCTGTGATGACTCCCTCGGGGTCTGCCCACCCACCACATCAGCCCTTGTACGGCAGCACAACAGGCAAGCTGTAGAAATCGTTCTGGTGTGGAGTCAGCATCGGAAGCTTATTCTTTTTGTCACTGGGGAGAGAGAACTGTTTACAGTTAATCTGTGTCTAATTAGTTATCTGATTTTTTTAACGGTCTTGTGGTCTTTTTACCCCCTACCCCCGCCCCTCCCTCCTGTGAAGGCTACCACTTGGGAAGGCTGGTGCCCCATGCTTCATTACAGGCTCACACCCAGTCTGATCAGGCTGAGTTTTGTATGTATCTGTTAATGCTTGTTACTTTTAACTAATCAGATCTTTTTACAGTATCCATTTATTATGTAATGCTTCTTAGAAAAGAATCTTATAGTACATGTTAATATATGCAACCAATTAAAAATGTATAAATTAGTGTAAGAAATTCTTGGATTATGTGTTTAAGTCCTGTAATGCAGGCGTGTAAGATGGAGGGTTGAACCCTGTCTGGATTGCAGAGTGTTAGCAACTCAGAATGCAGAAGTCCAGCTAGAGGCAGTATTCTGTACAGGAGACACAAGAATTATGTACGCCTTTTATCAAAGACTTACGAGCCAAAAAGCTTTTCATCTCTCCAGGGGGAACACTGTCTAGTTCCCTTCTGTGTCTACATTTTCCAAAAGGTTGATTTGCATAATACAGTGGTGTGTGCAATGGATAAATGGCTGTTGTTTCAGAAATTAAAATTCTCATTTTTCCTCCCCCCCTTACCCCCCCCCTTCTGCTCCACACTTCAAAACTCCCCTATTAGGTCAGCATCCTACTGATTAAGAGGAAAAGGAAAATCCTAACAGATCTGTCCTAGTGATTTTACCTTTGTTCTAGAAGGCACTCCTTTCAGGGTTGTGGTATCCTTAGGTTAGCAAACCTTTTTCTCCTTTTCCCCACCAACTCCCAGTATTGCCCACTATTCATTAACCTGTTTCTTTGGTATGGAACCCTGGCAGTTCTGCCCCCTCCCTAGGATCTGCCCCTGCATTGTAGCTTGCTTAACGGAGCACTTCCTCTTTTTCCAAAGGTCTACATTCTAGGGTGTGGGCCAAGTTCTTCTGTAAAGAGATGAACGTGATGCCAATAAAATGTAACAAGAACAAAGATCATCTGCCTTTGCCCTGTCTTTTTTCCTTCTTCTAGACCCTTGGCTCAGTAGAGACCATGTTAGCTAATCATAGCCGATGCTTTATCAAGCCAAAGAGCCCTTCATAACTGGGCACATGTGGTGCCTTTGAGGCAGAAAGGCCTTGTCACGTCTGGCCCTATAGTGCCTGTCCCTAGTTTTTGGTTTTGGTGTTTTTAATCACAGTGATGGGGTGTGGGGACTCTGAATAGAGAAAACATTGTCCCTGTGGAGGAGCAACTACAGACTGTGCCTGTGGACCGTGCACAGCCTGTCGGGTATGAGCGTAATTAGCCTTTGTGCTCTTTTCTGTTTTGTAGTTGGCGTAGTTGCTAATACTTAGGTATCATATTTCTGGATTTCTGATTTTTCACAGGAGAGGAAGATGTGGCAGCAGGGGGCCCTGTATTCTAATATTATAGGTCACCAGCTGGAATTGAATATATGCCACCTAGAACCAAATTTATAAGTAGTGTTTCAATCAGGGTTGGTGTAGGTTTTGCTTCTAGAAATGCCCCCATTGACTAAGCTCTTGGATTCTCTTTCACCACACTTTTCTACATTTCCACTTCTCAGGTTCCTCAGTTGGTTCCTTTCCCCGTGCCTACTCTTGGCTCAGTTTGTTTGTTACAAATAGTATTTTCAGAAGCTCACAACTGGGGCACCTGGGTGGCTCAGTCGGTTAAATGTCCAACTCTTGGTTTTGGTTCAGGTCACGATCTCATGGGTCGTGAGATCGAGCCCCGCATCAGGCTGTACGCTCGGCAGGAGTCAGCTTGGATATTCTCTCCCTCTGCCCCTTCCTCCGCTCTCTTTCTCAAATAAATAAACCTTTTAAGAAAAAAAAAAAAATAGAAGCTCACAATTACAACTCCACCATGGCTAGTGCCTCATGGCCTAGATCTTCTCTGGTTTATGGATCTGTGTGATGCTCACTTCTACAAACCAGGCTCCTATTCCTCGATCATACTCGCTGGTCCTAACCTTAAATGTGACATGGAAATGGACCTTGACCTCTGATCACAACCATCAGTCTAAAACTGATAACCATCCTGACGTTGACTTCTTTCATTTTGAGATGACCACTTATAGTAAGAGGTAATGGCTGAAAGGCACCTGGCTGGTTCAGTCAGTTGAGTGTCCAACTCTTGGTTTTGGCTCGGGTCATGATCTCTGGTTCCTGGGATTGAGCCCCACTTCCTGCTCCCTGCTCAGCAAGAGGCCTGCTTCTCCCTCTCCCTCTGCTGCTCCCCCCCCCAACTGCTTGTACGCTCTTACTCTTGCTCTCTTCCAAATAAATAAATCTTAAAAAGGTGAATTGAGATGAACATGTGTTGCTGTGTTTCCATTCATCTCAGTTTGCTCAAACAAGAATTTTGAGAAGAATGGAAATGAATTTGTTGCACTAATATAAATTTGTTTTAATAGTATGCCTTAGGGACACCTGGGTGGCTCAGTCAGTTAAGCAGCTGCCTTTGGCTCAGGTCATGATCCCGGGGTCCTGGGATTGAGCCTCACATCGGGCTCCCTGCTCACTGGGGAGTCTGTTTCTCCCTCTGCCTGCCGCTCCCCCTGCTTGTGCTCTCTCTCTGACAAATAAATAAAATCTTTTAAATAAATAAATAAATAGTATGCCTTAGTTTGATCCAAATTCACTGTCTCACAGTATGAATGTGTATTGCAGTGCTTACTTGCAGTTTACTCCAACAATCTATAAGGAGTCTGGGGCTGTTTGTTGCATTAATAGGAATTCTTCTATTTTTTCTTTTTTTTAAAAGATTTTATTTATTCATTTGAGAGAGAGACAGAACACAAGCAGAGGGAGAGGAAGAAGCAGACTCCCTGCTGAGCTGAGAGCCGGACGTGGAGCTTTATCCCAGGACCCTGGGATCATGACCTGAGCTGAAGGCAAACGCTTAACCGACTGAGCCACCCAGGCAGGTGCCCCTGATTTTATTTTTTATTTATTTGACAGAGCATGTGAGCGCACAAGCAGCGGGGAGCGGCAGGCAGAGGGAGAGGGAGAAGCAGGCTCCCCACAGAGCAGGAAGCCTGATGAAGGGCTCGATCCCAAGACCTGGAGATCATGACCTGAGTCACCCCAGTGCCTTACACTAACAGGAATTCTTATCCAAACTCCTAATCAGATCGATCTTAATTCCTCCCACTTCTTAAGAATATGCCTTTGAGATGAATGTATATGTTGAATTGCTTATGTTCATGTTAGTTAATACTAGCCAGCAATAAGGTTTTGCCTTTAGGAAGAATGTCTGAGACTGAGCTTGTTTGAACTAAATAATGATGCTTTTCAATAGCACTAATTAGATTCATGCTAATTCACTCTACCTCAGAGAAATAATGTGCCAGAGAGATGAACATATGGAGCACACTTCTTGTCCATCTTGGTTTATGCTAACATGCAGTTAGGAGTTTTGTAAATCAAATAATTGAGACTGAGCATGCTTACATTAATTAGACTCCTCTTAATTGGCTCAAACTCTCAGAGCTGGCTGTTGAGGTGAATGTATATTGATGAGTTTTATTCATCTTGTTTCACTAATCCTGACCCCAAGCCCTGATGCTAAGCCAGACACTCTCCAAAGACCTGTGATTTTTGCCCCCAGCCTGACCTTGCACATAAACATGACCTTGATATTGAACCTCTTAACCTTCATTGTGACCTTGACAACCTTCCTGTACCTCACATTGACTTTGACCCTTCCTTGCTTTGAAAGGACCTTGAAACTCATTCTGACCATGTCTCATCCTAATTGTTTTGGTTTTTTTTTTAAGATTTTATTTATTTGACAGAGACACAGCGAGAGAGGGAACACAAGCAGGGGGAGTGGGAGAGGGAGAAGCAGGCTCCCCGCAGAACAGGGAACCTGATGTGGGACTCGATCCCAGGATTCTGGGATCATGACCTGAGCCGAAGGCAGTTTCTTAACCGACTGAGCCACCCCGGCACCCTGTCTCATCCTAATTGTAAGTTGACCGTGTACTTTCCTCAAACTGGATCTTTTTTTTTTTTTTAATATTTTATTTATTTATTTGACAGAGAAAGACACAGCGAGAGAGGGAACACAAACGGGGAGTGGGAGAGGGAGAAGCAGACTCCCTGCCGAGCAGGGAGCCCGATGTGGGACTCGATCCAGGGACTCCAGGATCATGACCTGAGCCGAAGGCAGTCGCTTAACCGACTGAGCCACCCAGGTGCCCCTGGATCTTTTTTTTTTAAAGATTTTATTGAGGGGCACCTAGATGGCTCAGTCGGTTAAGCGTCTGCCTTCGGCTCAGGTCATGATCTCAGGGTCCTGAGACTGAGCCCTGCATCGGGCTCTGCGCTCAGCAAGAAGTCTGCTTCAAGATTCTCTCCCTCTGTCATTCCCCTCACTTGTGTGTGCTCTCTCTTTTGCTTTGGCTCAGTCGTTAAGCGTCTGCCTTCAGCTCAGGTCATGATCCCAGGGTCCTGGGATCGAGCCCCACATCGGGCTCCCTGCTTGTCGGGAAGCCTGCTTCTCCCTCTCCCTCTGCTTGTGTTCCCTCTCTCGCTATGTCTCTCTGTGTCAAATAAAATCTTAAAAAAAAAAGTCAGCTGGAGGCCTGGATCCCACCCGATTTATTAAACTTGACAGTGCTGGGGTATCCCAGGTAACCTTTTTTTTTTTTTTTTCTTTTTTTTTCCAGATTTCATGTAATCTCTACACCCATCGTGGGGCTCAAACTCACAACCTGGAGATCGAGTCATGTGCTCCACCTACTGAGCCAGGCAGGTGCCCCCAAGATAGCCTTTTTTTTTTTTTTTAATAAAGATTTATTTATTTATGAGAGAGAGCAAGCACAGAGGGAGAGGGAGAAGCAGACTCCCTGCTGAGCAGAGAGCCCAATGTGGGGACTCAATCCCAGGACCCTGGGATCATGACCTGAGCCAAAGGCAGACACTTAACCAACTGAGCCACCCAGGTACCCCAAGGTAGTTTTTTAAAACCTCTCCAGGTGACTTTTTTTTCTTTTTTCAAAGATCTTATTTATTTGAGAAAGACAGCACAAGCTGGGGGGAGGGGCAGCGGGTGAGGGAGAAGCAGACTCACGGCTGAGCAGGGAGCCCGATGTGTGGGGCTCTATCCCAGGACCCTGGGTTCATGACCTGAGCCAAAGGCAGACGCTTAGCCAACGGAGCCACCCAGGTGCCCTTTCCAGGTGATTCTAATGTGCAGCCAGAGTTGAAGTGGTGAAAAATACTACCGTAAGTATTTTTTGAGTTAAAATTACATGTACGGCCCATTGCTGGTTCCTAAGAGACAGAAGAGGATTTAGGCTTAAAAAAAAAGATCTCAGATGTGTGTTCTAGCTGTACGCCCCCACACACACTAAGTTGCAGTCCTGCCCATTAATTTTTGACCCCACTTTCCCTACACACATCCAACCAATATTTTTAAACTGGAAGATACCACACAATATCCAGTTTTCTAGCTGCTCTTAAAAACTTGGAAAGGGGGGCGCCTGGGTGGCTCAGTCGTTAAGCGTCTGCCTTCGGCTCCGGTCATGATCCCAGGGTCCTGGGATCGAGCCCCGCATCGGGCTCCCTGCTCAGCGGGAAGCCTGCTTCTCCCTCTCCCACTCCCCCTGCTTGTGTTCCCTCTCTCGCTGTGTATCTCTCTGTCAAAAAATAAAATCTTAAAAAAAAAAAACTTGGAAAGGGGCACCTGGCTAGCTCAGTTGGTAGAGCATCCAACTCTTGATCTTGGGGTCATGTTGTGAGTTCAGACCCCATGTTGGGTGTGTATAGATTACTTTAAAAAAAGAAGAAGAATTTGTTGAGGGCATCTGCAAAGCCAGCACACTAAAATTAACACACTAAAAATAAAATTTAAAAACTATTGGAAGAAAATGCAACGCTGTAATCTCATTCCTGAGTACCTCATAATGATCATTAATTGAGGACCCACCTCACTTAAAACTTGCCTACCTTGCTCATAGGTCATAAAGTGCCTTGTGCAAGTGCTGGCCAAGAATTCTGAGTGGACTACACCTGCTTCGGGAGATCTGGCTTATGGCTTGGTGAGGCACTGGCCGGACTGCTCTGCCCATCCCTCTCTGACTGCCAGCCCTCCATACCCTTCGTTTCCTGGCCAGTTGGGAGATGCCAGATGTCTGGAAGATAACCTGAGTGCTGGCATGGCGCACCCTGTGCCTCCCTCTTTACTTCGAGGAGAGGAGCACTATGCTTTCACATTCCCTTTCCTGGCTCTTCAGTTGGCAGAAGTCCCGCCTCCATTCAGCCTGCGAGGCTGAAGATGCCCTCTTTTGCGGGGGTACATGGAATTTTGCTGGAATTACACGAAGGGAGCCAGTGCTGGAATTTTGTTAGCCACTTGAGCTTTAGTCTAGTTCATGAGTGAATTATTACTCCCTTCTTTAGGCCAGGGAGGGGAAAGGGTAAAGGCATAATACATTTCGAGCTTTAAGGAAGGAAAAAGCCACCTGGGAGGGCCTATTGAACTGAAGTGGTGAATTCGATAGTTGGGTTTGCATCTGTATCTGTTGCTTTCTAGCGTGGCTGTCAGTTCAGAAAAAGTACCCTGGCTCTCTCTGGTCTTTTTCCCCCCCACCCACCCCCGCCAAAAAGGACTGTTTGGGGATTGTTTTGTCTAGGAGTTGTGGAAGGGCCAGGAAACTTGTCTTTTCAATTCCTTGCCATCGGATAGGATCCTCCAACTCTGACTTTAATTCAGGTTATCCTGAAGAGCACCAAAATGCAATTAGGTCATTGATTCTGTGACTGCTAGAAAAATGCTGAAGCCTTTTAAAAGGATTATACACCATGGCCAAGTGGGGTTTATTCCTAGAATGCAAGGATGCTTCAACATGAAAATCTATCAATATAATCCATATTTATAGAATGGAGGGAAAATGGAGGCGCCTGGGTGGCTTAATTGGTTAAGTGTCTGCCTTCAGCTCAGGTCATGATCCCAGGGTCCTGGGATCGAGTCCCACATTGGGCTTCTTGCTCAGTGGGGAGCCTGCTTCTCCCTCTGCCTGCTGCTCCCCCTGCTTGTGCTCACTCACTCACTCTGACAAATAAATAAAATCTTACAATCAAGGGACAAAAACATGATCCCATCAATTAATGTAGAAGAAGCATTTGAAAAATATTCAACAATTTAAATATGGAGAAAATATTTATACATCATCTATCATCTATCTATCTATATATATATATAAAGAACTTTAACTCGGGGCGCCTGGGTGGCTCAGTTGGTTGAGGGTCTGCCTTCGGCTCAGGTCATGATCCCAGGGTCTTGAGATCGAGCCCCACATCGGGCTCCCTGCTCGGCGGGAAGCCTGCTTCTCCCTCTCCCACTCCCCCTGCTTGTGCTCTCTCTCTCTCGCTGTCTCTCTCTCTGTCAAATAAATAAAATCTTTAAAAAAAATAAAGAACTTTAACTCAATAGCAAAAAGAAAAAAAAAAATGGTCAGAGGAGCTGAATAGACATTTTTCCAAAGATAGATGGCTAATGGATATGTGAAAGGGTGCTCAACATCACTTATCATCAAGGAAATGCAAATCAAAACCACAATGAGCTATCACCCGTCAGAATGGCTAAAATCAAAGAGCTGAGAAATAACAAGTGTTGGTGAGGATGTGGAGAAAAAGGAACCCTTGTGCAGCCCTAGGGAAAACAGTGTGGACGTTCCTCAAAAAATTAAAAACAGAACTACCATATGATCCAGCAATCCCACTTCTGGGTATTTATCCAAAGGAAATGAAAATACAAGGTCAAAAGACATATTCACCCCAACGTTCACTGCAGCATTATTTATGATAGGATAGTCAGGACTTGGAAGCAACCTACGTGTCCCATCGATGGATGGATAGGATGGGTGTGTGTGTGTGTGTGTACACAGCCATAAAAGGGAAATTTTGCCATTTTGTGACAACATAGCTAGACCTTGAAGGCATTGTGCTAAGTGTAAGTCAGACAAAGACATAATACCATATGATCTCACCTATATCTGGAATCTAAAAAACAAAAAACCAAACTCATATACAGAGAACAGATTGGTGGTTGCCAGAGGCAGGGGGTGGGAATTGGGTGCAATGAGTGAAGGTGGTCAGAAGGTACATATTTCCAGTTATAAAGAAGCCCATGATGTAATAATTGATGTGCAGCATGATGACTATAGTTAATAATACTATAGTATAGTATTATATATATATAAAATTTATATATAACACCTAGGACCCTGGCAGATGCTTAGATGACTGAGCCACACAGGGGTCCCCAGTTGCATTTCTATACACTAACAACAATTCAAAAAGTAAATTTAAGAAAATAATTCTGGGGCACCTGGGTGGCTCAGTTGGCTAAGCATCTGCCTTCAACTCAGGTCATGATCCCAGGGTCCTGGGATCGAGCCCCACATCAGGCTCCCTGCTCAGCGGGGAGTCTGCTTCTCCCTCTCCCACTCCCCGTTTGTATTCCCTCTCTTGCTGTGTCTCTCTGTCAAATAAATAAAATCTTTAAAAAAAATAATTCCATTTACAATAGTATCAGTAAGAATAAAAATATTAAAAATAAACAACCTGGTAGATGTAAGACTTACACACTGAAAAGTACAGAACGTTGCTGATAGAAATTAAAGACCTAAATAAATGGAAAGACATCCCATCTTCATGGATTGGAAGGCTTAATATTAAGGTAACAGTGCGGGCGCCTGGGTGGCTCAGTTGGCTAAGCGACTGCCTTCGGCTCAGGTCATGATCCTGGAGTCACAGGATCGAGTCCCACATCGAGCTCCCTGCTCGGCAGGGAGTCTGCTTCTCCCTCTGACCCTCCCCCCTCTCATGCTCTCTCCCTCATTCTCTCTCTCAAATAAATAAAATCTTAAAAAAAAAAAAATTTAAGGTAACAGTGCTACCCAAAATTATACAGATTCAATGCAGTCTTTTTTTTTTTTAAGACTATTTATTTGACAGAGAGTAAAAGAGCACAAGCCGGGGGAGAGACAGCAGGAGAGGGAGAGAAGCAGGCTTCCTGTGGAGCAGGGAGCCTGATGCAGGGCTCAACCCCAGGACCCTGGGATCATGACCTGAGCTGAAGGCAGACGTTTAACTGACTGAGCCACCCAGGCGCCCCTCAATGCAGTCTTTATCAAAATCTTGGGATAGTCGCTCTCTCTGTGAAAGAAATAAAATCTTTTTAAAAAAAATCTCACGGTGTTTTCTGCAGGAATAGAAAAACCCATTAGGGCGCCTGGGTGGCTCAGTCGGTTTAGCATCTGACTCTTGATTTTGGCTCAGGTCATGATCTCAGGATGGTGAGATCCAGCCCATGTCAGGCTCCACTCTGGGCGCCGGAGCCTGCTTAAAATTCTCTCTCTCCTTCTCCCTCTGCCCCTCCCCCCACCTCTCTAAAAAAAAGGCAAAAACACTAGTGTAGGCAGTCTCTCCTTTGCTGTCCTACCTGCTGCTCCTTTGCAGGATGTTCAATAAATTTGTCTCCTTAAAAAAAAAAAAAAACTGTAATCAAAACATGTAGTACTAGCACAGGAACAGACATATAGACCAATGGAAGAGAATAGAGAGCCCAGAAATGAACCTTTATTCGGGCGCCTGGCTGGCTCAGTCAGTAAAGCATGCAACTCTTCATTTCAGGGTTGTGAGTTCAAGCCCCATGTTGGGCTTTGAAAAAAAAGAGAACTCTTAACATATACAGTTAATTTTCAACAATGGTGCCAAGACCATTGAGTGGGGAAAGGACAGTCTTTTCAATAAATCATGCTGGGAAAACTGGATAGCCACATGCAAAAGAAAGAAGTTGGGCCCTTACCTAACACTATAGACACAACTCAAAATGGAGCAAAGAATGATAGCTAAAACCGTAAATCTCTTAGAGGAAAACGTAGAGGGGCACCTGGGTGGCTCAGTCAGTTGGGCGTCTGCCTTCAGCTCAGGTCATGATCTTGTGGTCCTGAGATTGAGCCCCGAGTCAGGCTCCCTCCTCGGAGGGGGGAGTCTGCTTCTCCCTCTGCCCTTCCCCTGCTTGTGCACTCTCTCTCCCTCTGTCAAATAAATACATAAAATTTAAAAAAAGAAGAAAACGGGGGGACACTTCATGGCAGTGACTTTGGCAATGATTTCTTGGATAGGACCACTAAGGCACAGACAACAACAAAATAGATAAGTTGGACTTCATTAAAAACTTTAGTAAATCATATATCTGATAAGGGATTAATAGAGTATATAAAGAAATCCTACAACTTAATATCAAAACAATGCAATTAAAAAATGTTCAAAGGACTTGAATAGACATTTCTCCAAAGATAAACAGGTGGCCAATAAGCACATGAAAGAGATGTTCAATGTCATTAGTCACTGGGGAAATGCAAATCCAAAGCACCCAACATCCATTAGTGTGGCTGTTACACAAAATAAAAAGTGTTTGCAATGATGTGGAGAAGCTGGAACCCTTGTGCATGCTGGAGGGAATGTAAAATGGTGCAGCTGCTGTGGAAAATAGCCATTCTTCAAAGAGTTGACATAGGGGCGCCTGGGTGGCTCAGTCATTAAGCATCTGCTTTCGGCTCAGGCCATGATCCAGGGGTCCTGGGATCGAGTCCTGCATCGGGCTCCCTGCTCAGTGGGGAGCCTGCTTCTCCCTCTCCCACTCCCCCTGCTTGTGTTCCCCTCGCTGTGTCTCTCTCTGTCAAATAAATAAAACTTTAAAAAAAATATAAAAATAAATTTAAAAAAAACAAAGAGTTAACATAGCTACAAAAAACAAACAAACAAACACATAGCTACAAGTTAAATGTAGAATTACCATGTGACCCAGCAATTCCACTCCTGGTACAGACCCCAAATAATTGAAAGCTAGGACTCTGAGAGATACACATACATCATATTCCTAGCAGCATTATCCACAAGAGCCAAAGGCTGGTAACAATTCAAGTGCCCACCAGCAGATGAATGGATAAACAAAATGTGATAATTTACTCCTTTAATGGCTGAATAGTATTCCATGCAATATATAATGGAATACTACTCAGCCATTAAAAGGAATAAAATTCTGAATCATGCTATGACATGGATGCACCTTGAAGACATACTAAATAAAATAAGCCTGACATAGAGGGTATGTAATGTGGGATTCCACTTATATCAAGTGCCTAGAATAGGAAAAATCTAAGAAACTGAGAATAGAAGCTGGGGACAGGGGGATTTCAGGGCAGGTGAGCTTCGGCTGTGAAAGAGTTCTGCCCAGAACCGAAGCCCCTCGTGTTTGTTTCAGACCACAATTCTTGTTTAATTAGTGGAAACCCCCAGCCCTTGCTTATGTCCCAAGGTCCATATGGGAACTGTTCGGGACAGTTTATAGTTCTTAATTTATGTGGAGCCCGCAGTCTGAAGTCCCCATTTGTTGAGGTCTGCTGGTTCAGTCCTTTCTCCAGTGCAAGTTTCCATGGTGGGAACAGGTGGCGGTACACACAGGGGGCTTCTCTTGGCCTGCAAGCCATAATATCTCTTGGTTACTGTTGACATATTAATGTGCATGTTTGTGTTGTTTCATGTAGATAAAGACTGTTGCTAAGGGGAATCTCAGAAGCAGCCACAAAATTGGTGGGCACAGGTTGAGCAAAAGTTGTTGGAATGGGGCGCCTGGGTGGCTCAGTCGTTGGGCATCTGCTTTCGGCTCAGGTCATGATCCCAGCGTCCTGGGATTGAGCCTCACGTTGGGCTCCTTGCTCAGAGGGTAGCCTGCTTCTTTCTCCCTCTCCTGCTCCCCCTGCTTGTGTTCCCTCTCTCGCTGTCTGTCAAATAAATGGATAAAATCTTTAGAAAAAATAAAAAAAATAAAAGTTGTTGGAATGCTCACCACCTAACCCAAGGATTCCCATGTTAGGACAAATTGGTCATGGAATGGAATAGATGGACACTGGGTCTCCTGCCAACCTCAAGAAAATTTCTGTGCAACAGGTACACTGTAAAACACCACACAATCTCCAAACCCATGGCACATCCCTCAGGCTCTAAGGACCCAAAAAGGCTTAGCTAAAAGAAAGAATCTTTTAAATTTAAACAGGTAAGTGTGACATCTTCCACTGCCAGAATCTATAGATATTTCCAAACATGATGAAATCTTACTAAAAGCAACCTAGAATTACAATGGTGTCTATGAGAAACATTCCTATTAGTCAAGATTATTTAAAAGCAAGGGCTCCTGGGGCGCCTGGGTGGCTCAGTTGGTTAAGCATCTGACCCTTGATTTCGGCTGGAGTCATGATCATGGGGTCATGAGATGGAGCCCCACATCAGGCTCCACACTGTGCCCCCAACCCCATCCCCACTTGCATGCTCAAGCTGTCGAAAGAAAGAAAGAGAGAATGAGAGAGGGAGGGAGGAAGAAACAAAGAAAGAAGGAGCACCTGGGTGGCTCAGTCGGTTAAACATCTGCCTTCAGCTCAGGTCATGATCCCAGGATCCTGGGATCGAGTACCACATTGGGCTCCCTGCTCAGTGGGGAGCCTGCTTCTCCCTCTACCCCTCCCCCCTGCTCATGATGTCTCTCTCACACTCTCTCATATAAATAAATAAAATCTTTTAAAAAAAAGAAAGAAAGAAGGAAAGAAAGAAGTTGGGAGCAGAGGGAATGGAGAGTTAATATTTAGTTGGTACAGTTTCTATTTGGGATGATGGAAATACTCTGGAAATAGTGATGACGGTTGCACAACATTGTGAATATACTTAATGCACTGAACTGTACACTAAAAATGATTAAAATGGTAAATTTTATGTTACGTACATTTTATTTAAAAAAGGACACCCTTAATGTAAAATGGTCAAAGGCAGTTAGTACCTAAATTTAGTCCACGAACCTGAAAATAGGGCTTAGCCTCACAGAAACCCCAGGTCTCCCCGCAACTGCCCCACCTCTTTGGTATCAGCCCTCCCTCCCAGCTGCAGCGGAGGCTGGCTGTGAGTACTCAAAATCACACAGCACGCAAGACCAAGGGATATAAACTCAGCTCTCAGGCCAGGTTGAGAGCTACTGAGTTCTGAGTTCTGTAGCCTTCTGTCTGCAGCTCCCTTATATGAATGGAGGGTGAGCTTTTTGCAGTGTTGGGGAGGAGTGAGGAATGATTTCTTTGGCTAAAATGCTGTAAGAGAGCCTGTGGGCCACCCCTGCCAGCTTTGCTGGAAGGAGGTATGAGCTGAAGGGAAAAGAGAATGCCTTTTGGGCACCCCTCCCTCCCTTGTGAAATGGTCCAGGGAAGTGTGATATGCCCCCTCCCAGGCTTCCCTTTTATCCCAGCTTCAGATTGCTCTGCATTCTGGAAGCCGGGATGCCCAGAAGCTTGCCCCTTTGACCACTGGGAGCCCCTGGAGCTCATCTCCTTAGGTTGGGCTGCAGAGCTTGAGCTGCTAAGACAGTATTTACACATGACCTGAAACAGTCATTCTCCCCCTCCGTGATGCTTAGACTTGTCTGGAGAGCTAGAACTTTAAAACATCCTCATGCCAGGGCCCTACCTTCAGCGCTTTGGATTCAATTGGTCTGAGAGAAGGCACTGGTATTTTTAAAAAAGCGTACAGGAGAACCACACGTCCAGATGGTGATTAATCAGCAGAGGCTTTTGGCTTAAGGCCCCATACAGAACTAGGAAAGGAGCTGGGAGTCACTATATTCTAGCATCCCTGGCCCTGTAAGATGACAGGTTGGCAAGAGACTAGTATTAGTGGGCACGGAGGTTTATTTCTATTCCTGCTTTGTGCGTTTCTGTGTAGGAAAAGGAAAACCCCTTTTCCTTTCTTAATCAAGGCCTGAAGCCCGCAGAACTGCTCTTCACATGCCTTTATTATATGCACATGTATATGGTCACAGAGGAAACGGTGAATATCCCAGCCCTTCGGGATGCCTCACCTGGATAGGAAAGAGGCACAGACTCACCAGAACAATGTGGTCCCTGATCACTGGTGTGCCTGAGTAGGGTACTGGGTTACCGACAAAGGCAGGTTGTTGATTAACACATAAGCCAGCCAGAAAGGGGCCCAAGAATTGGTTGCAGCTTTTTTGAGCTTCGTTTGGGCACCTCAAGGCTGGGTGTGAGCCAGGTACTGAGACGTGCAGAGTGTGGTGTTCTACATGTGATTATGTCTCCAGTGGTTTTATGATCAGGCAAGTCTAAGAAGCACTGGTCCCCGGTGTTCATTGTAACCACTGGGGCTGGCAGCGTGGGTTCCAAACATGGAGAGGCCCGCAGGTTCTTGTTGCACAGGCCTTGAGGCAGCATCAGGAATAGTGCTTCATCCTGTGGTCAGTGGGGATCAGTTAAAAGGTCATTCTGGAGGCTAGCTCTGCTAGCTGGCGCTACATTAAGTCAGGTGTGCACCAGCTTTCAGTTCACCATGTCACCCTAGAAGTCACCTTTCAGGTCAGCCTGCCCCAGTATGTATATTTTTAACCCATGGGTTCCTCTGCGGGGACTCTAGGTAGCTAAAAATCTGTTCTGGGGGTGTTCCAAGACCAGCAGTTGGTCTCTTGGGCAGGCTTAGATGTGGCCTAGCCTGAGTGGGAGAGACCACAGGTGGGTGCTGGAATATTCTTTCAGCCTCCCAGTTCAAGATCCAAGACAGTGTCAGCTTTGCAGAGCTTCTGTGATAGTTTAAGAGCTTCTGTGATAGTTTAAGATTTGTTGCGGATTGGCAGTCCCCAAAGCAATGTCTTTCCCGGGGCTTTCTTGGGGAGAGCGGAGGGGAGATAGGCCCTTTACACAACACCCTCTCAGAACCTCCTTCACTGCAGCCCCGTGGGGGGCAAATTATCCGGGGTGATCTGTGCCCAGGGCACAAACCCCTGGAGTCTGGCTTCGGCTCCACCCCAGGGAAACATTAGCAACGTTTCAGGAGAACCGTGCTGCAGCAAAGTTCTAATGCAGGTCCTGGATTACTAGTAACAATACCCAAGGGTCTAAACTCTCTAGGCTTTGGTTAATTCCTTTCCCAAACCTGCCGATCCTCATCGATCATAAGAATCGCCCTGGTAAAGGAGAGATTCCCGGGAGCCTGGGTGGCTCAGTCGGTTAAGCGACTGCCTTCGGCTCAGGTCATGATCCTGGAGTCCCGGGATCGAGTCCCGCATCGGGCTCCCTGCTCGGCAGGGAGTCTGCTTCTCCCTCTGACCCTCTTCCCTCTCATGCTCTCTCTCAAATAAATAAAATCTTTAAAAAAAAAAAAAAAAAAAAAAGGAGAGATTCCCATGACCCTCCCTGAACCTATTGCCCGACTCTTCAGAGAAGGCAGTCTGGAGGTCTGCACGTTAATAAGCGTCTGGGAGACCCCGACTCACGGCGCGCACAGCAGCGGCGTCCACAGCAGCGCGAGGCGCAGGCGGGAGCAGTAGCGGGACTGCAGTTGGGAGGCGGGCGCCGGGAAGCGTGCTGGTCTCCGTGGAGACGGGGGCGGGGCCGGGCCGCGGCGGCGGTGACGTCGGGGGGCGGGGCGCGCGCCCAACGCCTAACGGCCGCGCGGAGCCTGTGCGGGGGCTGCCTCCTCGCCGCCGCCACCCCGGCCTGGTCCGGCGGGTCTGACCTCTGGCGGCGGCGGGGCGGACGGGAGAGGGAAGGCAGGGCGCCCGCCGGCGGCGGCGGCAGCGGGACAGAAACGCAGGGTCCCGCGCCCCCTCGTGGGCAGAGGCCGGGAAGGGAGGCGATCCCCCGAGTGCCCGGGGCGCCTGTGACACGGAGGGGCTGGGGGGCGGGGGGCTACTCCACTCCCGGTCTGGAGAGGCCCTGACTGAGGCAGCTGCACGCGGCAAAGGCTAGGCACTCACCGCTGCTTCCCCTGTAGAGAAGGGCCAGGAGCGCGGCAGCCCGCACTGAACATCTGTCCGGTGTGTCCCGGGAACCCTCTCGGTTCTGCCCCCAGAGGTCTCCACCCCGGACCTGGCCTCGGTCGTCGCGTACCTGAACTACGCCACATTAACCCTAGCGTTGAGGAGGTCCTTCCCGCTCCCCAGACCCCAAGCCGCCCCTCAGGCCGCAGCTGGCGTGCCCGTCCTGCCCACATGCCCCGCAAGCCACCCTTCCTCGGGCACCCGTCGGTGCGCAGGGAGCCTGCATGCACCGCACACACCAACGCCAGCCGTCGCGGTCCTTGCAAATGCTCGCTCGGTGAACCGCCGCCTCTCGGCCATCCTGACAGTCCTGTGTGTGCGGGGCGGGGCGGGGGGCGGCGGGCGGGCGCGGAGATGCCGCCTTAGCCTTCAACGCCACCCCCAGGCTCTCCAGACACCTAGTTTACTGCGTGGGACAGAAAAGACCAGGCCAAATCTCTGTACCCCACGAGGGCCCTTTTTATTTCATTTATTCAAACAAATGTTTATTGAGCATCTATCGTGTGCCAGGTACAGAGGATTTGGTGATAAGCCAGACCAGCTGATCTTAGGGTGGGGCAGGGAAACTAGGGCTATGCATCCAGAAACTCTCAGGTGGTGATAAGTGCTGTGAAGGAAAACATGGAAAGGTGATTTGTGAAAGATGCGGGGGTGGGGTGTGGGGTGTGGGGGGGTAACCCTACTTCAGACGGGGTGTTTAGGGAGGGCTTCCCTGAGGACATTAACTTGATTGGCACAAAGGGACAAAGGCCGTCAAAGTCTGAGAAGAGAGGGAACAGCAGCACGATGGCACTGCCTTGGCGTGTGGCTTGGCTGTCCCAGGGATGGACAGAGAGGCCAGCAGTGATGGGGAGCCGGGGTCGGAACAGGAGTGAGACCAGCAGGGTGCAGACCACACCTGGCCTTCTGGGCTGTGGGGAGACGTTTGGATTTTACTCTAAGTGTGATGGGAAGCTGCCCAAGTGTTTCAGCAGGGGTGGGCAGGATCCGATGGGGGCTTGGGGAAAACCTGGCTTCTGTGAAGATCTGGCAACAGAGAGACTCACTTTGAGGCTTTCTCAACTGGACAGACGAGGGGGTCAGGTGGGGCAAGAGCACTGGACCGGGAATTAGACTTGGAGTATAATCCAAATGGCCCGAGTGGGCCCTGCCTCTTCTCTGGACCTCAGCTTCTTCGTGTAAAATGGCGGGGGCGGGGGGGGGGGGAGGTGCAGGGCAGATGAGACTATAAGACATGGGCTAAGGATCCTTCCATTCAATCCCCTGATGGTCCCAAAGCATTCCTCAAAGGCCCCCTCTTTCAAGAAAGATGACCTGATAAGAGGGGAGTAAAGGAACACATTTTCTGAGAGCTACTTATGTCAGGCTCCAGATTAGGCATTGATTTGGGCTTTTTTCCCCTTCCCCAAATATGTTTTGGAATCTGACTAGGGCCAGGAGTTAGATTCATTTCTAGATTCTCATCATTCGATGCTACACAAGACAGACAAGGTCTTGGAGGCAGGGGGACAGAAAGCAAGCAGATAAAGCTCACGTAGCTAGAGGAACCTTATGAGAAAAGGAATCAGGATGACAGGATTGAGGGAGCTAGTGCGGACGAGGGGGGTGGTCGGGAAGGGGGGACCAGGCAGCAGGATGCCTGGTACGGCAGCCCAGTACAGCACCGTGCGGGGTGTGCCTGGCGTGGAGGGCGGGAGCGCCGGGAGATAAAGTCGAAGAGGTCAGCAGGGCCTGAAGGCTGCAGGGCCTGACGAGGGGTGGGGGGGGAGCCGCTGGCGGGTCCAAGCAGGACAGCGACAAGCTCTGGTTTGCCTTTTTAAAAGCTCCTCCGGCTGCCTTTAAGTGGAAGAAGGACTGGATTGAACTTGGGGGAGGAGGAGGAGGCCGTGGCAGAGCCAGGTGGCAGGTGGCCGTCCGAAGTGGCCCGTCTTTGCTACCTGCTACTCAGAGCAGCCATAACGTCCCCACTCTTCAGGGCCCCCCCTCAGATAATGGCAGTTAGGGAGCAGAGTCTAGGTTGAGGGTGCGCCTCATTGCAGGAGGAAACTTCCAGGGCATTTGTTAACTCGTTCTTGACCAGTTCAGGATCCCCAATTTGGACAAGCAAATAACTATGAAATAAAATTCTGTGAGCCTCGCAAAGATCGCAGTAGGCTTTCCACTAGGGTTTTCAAAGGTGTCACAACCCTGTGGGGTCCCTGTCCGCTCTGCTAGGCTCAGTGCACAAACACTTTTGAGTTGTGACCCGTGTAGGGTCAGTGCTGTGACAGGAAGCACAGGCCTCCCAGCCGGACCTGGGTTTGAATCCCATCTCATTCATTCAACAAATATTTATTGAGGGCCTACTATGTGCCAGGCCCTATGCAGCAGTGACTTAGACAGGGTCCCTGCTCTAGTGGGGACGACAGGCACGAGACAGGATAATCTCAGAAAGTGATAAGTGGTATAAAGCAAAGTATGAGAAAGTGTCTGGAGGTGGCAGAGGGGGGCTACTTGCGATGGGGTAAACAGCAAGTGCTTTGCCCTCTTTTCCTGGCCGGATATCATCAGGGACATTACCTCACCTCTCTGAAGCCTCAGTTTCCTCATCTGGACAGTGGAGGTAGAAACACTGCCCCCCCCACCCCCCAGCCGCCTGGGAACGTTGGGTGTCTGGCAAGTGTGGTGCCCCCGACTCCATCTGCTGAGCAGGGGGCCGCAGGCTGCTCTCCCACCCGTTAGGGCTTTCAGTTCTTCCCCAAGAAGGAAGTTGGTCCACAAACTGAGACTGCTTGTGAGAGAGGGAGGTAAAGCCAAGGCTCCCTCGCCTGCACCTCAGCCAACAGGGACGGCGCCGCAGCGGCGGCCAGAGCAGGCCGCCCGGGCTGACGGCGCAGGAAGACCTAGGAAGGTGGTTTCTCTGTCAGGCTTTGTCCTGGTTGTCCGGAGCCCCCTCCCAGAATGGTTTTTTGATCCTGTCCCAGCTCCTCGGGCCTCAGAGGCTTGTGGAGAAGAGATGTCAAGCTCTACCACACGTCTGAGGCTGGGAGACCATTCTGGCATCGCCCACCTCGGGAAGCCAAGCCCTGCGGGGCAGGCTCCCTTCCGAGCCGGCACTTCCCACAGGGGCAGAGGCGAGGCTGCGGGGTCCTGGACCCCAGCCCGGCTGGCGCTCCCCGCTCAGAGCCTGTAAGCTGGCGCTGGGGTTGGGGGGGGGCGCAGGACTGCCCCCCAAGGAAAGGAATCCCCCTGAAGGCTTCGGGCGGGGAGCTACCCTCCTCTCACCCCGGCCTTGCCCCCCTAGCTCTAGGGACCCAGCTCCTCTGAGCTTCTCTCCTTGATCCCCGCCCAAGGGTGAGCCTGGGCGGCGGGGACAGCTCCTCAGGGGCGGGGCCTGGAGAAGCCATTTTCCGGCTTCCACTGCTCATTCCCTCCTTCGAACCCTCAGCCTTCGTCCAAGCTCTGAGCGCCTGTGCCAGGCCCTGTGCCACACACGGCTGGACGGCTGGGCAGAGACCCCACTTCCAAGCCCCAGGAACCCCAGGACGGGGGAGTCAGGGCTCTGGTGAGCCGCAGAGCCCAGCGCGGCCAGGCAGACACGCGGCAGCTGAGGCCTCTGACAGGGATGAAGAATGGGATGTGAAGTTAGAAAAGCTGGCAGAAGGCAGACTGCTAGACTGGGCCACAGCCCACAGGAGGGGGCAGTGGGGGTGGCGGGCTGGGGGTGGGGAAGGCCCTGAGGAGTGATGGCGGCCCCTGAGATGGGGGTCCAGGGAAGAGCACACATAACGCAAGCTGGGGGTTACAAAACGTGAAAAGGAAGAAAACCAAATCCTGAGGTCTGAGTGCTCCCCCCCCGGGGTGGCACTGGTTAGCAGAAACAGGCCCCAGGTGGGGACACAGGGCAGGGGAAGGGGAAATGGGGGGTGCAGGGGAGGGGCAGTCTCTGAGGACAACCTGGCCACAGGTCGCCAAAAGTTGACAATTCTCTTTGACAGAAAAACCCCAATTATAGGATGAATCCCGTAGATATTTCCAGGCTAGTGAAGAGAGTCATGGAAGCATTGAAACAGCTCTACACACCCATCAACAGGGCTGGTTAAATAAAGCGCCGGGCACAGGCTGTGGGCCACTCCGCAGCTTTTCCAAAGAACAAGCTACACCCAATGTGCCCACTGAGCCGTCCAGGTTAACAAAGCAAGAAGCACCACTGTGCCCGTTTGGCCGCGTGCCCCTGCCGGGAGCGGGGCTGTGTCCAGGCCGTGGGACTGAGGGGCAGGGGCTTTGTTTTCACTTCGCATCCTTCTGCACCGTTGAGTTTTAGACCACGAGTAACTTTACTGAGAAAAAACTAATGGGCTTTTAAAGAAATGGGGGAAAAGAAGACCTGGGGAAAGAGGCAGCATGACTTACAGCAGGGCCTGGCCGGGCCCCCACCTCCCTCTTCTCCTGCACCCACTCACTGCTCGGTCCAGCAGCCTTCACAGCTCTTGGAGAACGGACAGAGGGAGGTGGCTCAATTCTGGAGATAGGTGCAAATCTCCAATCATCCTCAACTCTGTCGCCTCTGTGGGCCTTATCTCTAGGTTGGGGATTCTTACTCAACCATGGTCCCCGGGTGCCTCGAGGCCCCATGCAGACGTGTGCACGTGGGCCTGCCATCCCTCTTGCTTAATGCAATTCAGAATGAAAACCAAACTTAATGCTGTGTGAGGTCCCACAAAGGTCTGGCTTCTTCCCTGATGCGCACTACCTACCTCCATCCTTAAACAATGTGTATCCTATTGGAACCCTCTGTGGGGCTCCTGTTTTGCTGGTGCCCTAAGCATGGGCCGGCTGCGCTTAGGAACCAGGCCCCTGGCCTGTCCCAGTCTCCCGGCAGAGCTGGGGCCCAGTTCCTACTGAAGGGGTCAGCAAGCTCCCTCCAAGTGAGGTGTCTGGGAACTCTAAGCTCTCTCAGCCCCCACGTTTTGCACCCTTTCAGCCTCAGCACGACTTGTCCACTCCTTTGATCTCTGGCCGCTTCTCCCGGGTTCAGTCAGACCCACCGGCCCCTCAGAGCCCTCTGCCCAGCCACAGGGGGCAAGGGGCCAGGGCCCCTAACAACGTCCCCATTCAGGCCTTCACAATACACATTTGCATCTTAAAGGCAACCTTCTCCACAGTCTCGCCTGGTGAATTTCCCTTTGTCTCCCCTTAAATGCTGAAAAGTACTTAATGCCTATTTACATTTTAAATCCCAAACTGGGCCCTGCCACCCTCGCTCCCGGTCCAGGCCTAGGATGAAGCCAACCTCTCGGTTTAAAACACATTTTGGGGAGACACTCTTTGGCCCTCAACTATAACCTCAGCAGGTAACAGCCAACGGGGCCTTCCCTGAGGAGGGGCCCTCAGGCGGCAGGGCCTCTGAATCCAGTCCCTGAGTTGGTGACTCCCACTCAGGCCATCTGAATCCCTCCCAGGTGGAGGTGCCTCCGCTTGAGCTCCAGGACGGATACCCCTTTTACAGATGATAACACTGAGGCTGACAGAAGCACAGGAGCCCTCCCAGAGCCCAGGGTTCTGCATCCTAGACCCAGACTTGCCACACTCTGCCTGACACAGGGTCTCTGTTTTGTGTCTCATCCTCCAGGAAGGCTGTATTCTTGCAGGTCCTCCCTTCTCTTGAGGGCATCTCTGTGCAGAAGTCCAAACTCAGGCTGCCAAAGCTGGAGGGCGCTGCACACATCCAACCCCTTTTCACAAACTGGGGAGCTGAGGGCAGAGTAGTGTGGGGGGAGCTATGGGTCACACGTGAAGTTTGTGGGAGTGCCAGGGTCCAAGCCCAGCCAGGAACTCCTGACTCCCCAGCCCACATTGAAACAGCGCTGCACTGTGGGCCACTCTGCAGCTATTCCAAAGAACAAGCTACACCCAACCACCCAACAAGCTACACCACCCCCCACCCCCGCGCTTCCCCTTCCTGGACTTCATGGCCTCCAGCTCTCCACCCTGGAACCCCAATTTCTACCATCCCGTCCTATCCACCCCTCCATGCTCGGGCCTAAAATCACTTACTCCAAAGGGATCAGCTCTCCTCCCGGGGTGTCTCCCCATGGTGTCAGCTTCCCCAAGTAGAGGCTCCTTTGGCTTCGAGAAAGACTGTTCGGCGCGGTGTGGCAGCTGCAGGCAAATCTTCAGGCGGCAGTGAGCAGGGGCAGCAACCAGGCAGGGGGTGTGCCCAGGGCTGGGCTTGGGCGGGCAACAAGGCAGACCCAACTCTGTTCTTGCAGAGCGCCCAGTACACATGTAAATAGATGAAACAGGGTCAGATAATGATAAGTGCTATGAAGAAAATCAAGCAGGGTGATGTGATACAGGAATTCTCGAGCGGTATTCAGCCAGGCTGACTAGGCGGCTACCCTGAAGAGGCTCTCAAGGATTGAGATGGGAGTAACTGCAGTCCGCCACACAGCAAGTGCAAAGGCCCTGAGGTGGGACCCCGCCCCCGGTCTGTGTGAGGAACAAAAAGGCCAGTGCAGCTGAGTGCAGACTCATCCTAAATCTGATGAGAAGCTGCCCGAAGCCCTTTGGCAGAGGGGGGATGCAGGAGATCAGACTTCTGTGTTAGCCACTCCATCTGCTGCTGCGTGGAGAGGGCTGAAGAGCCCAGAGGGGAAGGGTGGAGACCTCGGGGGCTTGGAGAGGAACCTGTTTGGGAACAGATGTGACAGGAATCTATAGATTGAATGAGAGGGTAGAGGAGAAAAGAAATCGGGGCCGAGTCTGTGCTTTGGGGCTAGAACTGTCTGTGAAACCTTGGGGAGGAGCAGGTTTGCAAGAGAAAACAGAGTTCTGTTTTAGCCACCACCCGGAAAGAGATGTGCCTGGACATCCCAGTGGAGCTGGCGGCAGGCAGCTGGCGGCCAGTCTGTGGTCAGGAGAGAGTCGGGAATGAGGGCTGACATAAATGGGGTGTCACCGGTGTAAGGACAGTGTTTGGAGCCCCAGGACTGGAGGAGAGAGGACCCACCTACCCACCCTGATTCTGCCCCTAGCTTAACTCCAAGACTGGTCTGCCCTGGGGTGGATGCAGGAGGGGGTCATCTCTGCTAGGCCCTGGCCACTTCCAGATGTTTCTTTCTCCAGATTCCATCATTTTTCATTGGTTACTTGAGGCCTTCCCCACCTGCGTTTCCTTAGAAGGGTGATGGTGGGGGGGCTGCCTGGGAGTGTGGGGGTTGAGAAGCATCCCTGAAGGCTGGCAGAACCCCAGGCCTAGAATCCTGGCTAACTGGACAAAGCCACTATCCTCCATCCCCCAAGCCTGTCAAGCCTGTGTCCCCATCTGTTATGACGAGGCCAGTGGGATGAAACCACTTGGTCTCTGCCAATTCCCAAGGCCCTAGAATTAGCCTCCCGGAGCCCTGCTCCACACGTCCACAGGCAGTACCCCCCTCCCCACAGCAAAAGCACCTGCTCCACCAGGAGCAGGCCAAGGAGCCCACCAGGGCTGGTGTGGACTCTGAGCCCTGTCTTCTACGTCCTCCCAATGGCCTGGGTCACACTGCCCTGCCTGCAAATATCCATGCCCTCCACTGATTCCTTCTCCCCTCCAATTACAGCAAGGTCTCCCCCCGGGGCTGAAGAACCTTCCATCTGCCCCACACTGGCCACACCCCCCAAACTGACCAGGTGCTGGGAGTCTGGCCCATCTAGAGGGGTAACAGTTACTCAGGCCCTGTTCCTTCCGCCCCCACCCGGGGTGAATCTTCAGACTTTTTTTTAAAGGAAAGCTGAAATCTGGAGACATTTTTATCTGAAATCACCTGATCTTTCAATCCCGGACCTAATTTAGTCGTTTCATTTTTGTTTTTAAAACACTGGGCAAAACCGGCAGATCCCAGCCAGAGGGTTTCGGAGGCTGGAAGCTTCCCAGTCTCTCCAGCTCCGCTGAAACTGCCCACTCTGCCGACTGATCAATCCACTTTCTGAATGCGCTGCATTGTGACAGACAGGCACTTCTTTCTTGAAACTCTCTCCTCCTTAGCTTCCGTGACAGCAGCCACACCTGCGTCCCTCCTTCCTCTCTGACCATTCTTCTTCTGTCTCCCATGGAGCAGCTCTTCCTTTCCTACCATTTCCACATCCTCCTCTTCCCTCCACAGTGACCCCGGGAAGACAGCCCTGACCCAGGCTGCTGCTGCAGCCAGCTCCAGATTCACATTTCCAGCGACCTTCTCTCCAGGATGGCTGGGCAAATATCAGTCTGAGGGTGCCCTTGCTGCCCATGCTGGGGGGCCACCAGGGGCATCACCCTCTACTCTTCCTCTGACCTTTCAGAGACCAAGCTCAAGCCCCTCCAGGCCAGTCACCTGGCTGCCTCCCGCTCCAGCTGGTCTCTTGGGGCCAGCTCTCCTCCTGGTGTCCCTGTTCCAGCCCCAGCTCTGAGCACCCTGGTCCACAGTGCTAGGGGGTGCCATACCCACCTCTGTGCCCTCTGCTCCGTCTAGGACGGCTTCTGCTCCTGGACAGACACTCCTCGGCGGCTGCGGCAGCTCCACCTTACTGCTTCTCTATCACTGCACTACATCCTCCATGTCGCCTAGCCTGCACACACTTCGCATTTCCGGAACCTGTGGTTTTTGCTCAAGCCATGCCGTCTCTGCAAGACCTTTCTGCTCCCCAGCCACCTCCAGGGCTCAGCCAACAGGTGCTTTCAGAAACCCACCCCAGTCTCTGCTAGGAGATTCCTGATGGTCTTTCCTCACCTTGGCGGACAAGGTTTTCCTGGCTTGACATACAGTTCACTGGGGGGGCGGGGGGGTCCTCCTTCTTGGGCGAGGGGCTTGGCCTTTTTTGCAGGGACCTGGGTTTATCTTCCTTCTCCTATGGGCTGTACTCACTGCCCTGGGGGACAAAGTCCTCCTCTGGCTCAATGCCACTGACCGCCCTCCCACTCCAAAAAAACCCACCCGGGGCTCACATTTCCCAGCTTCAATTTCCTCCTCTCCTGGGCTTTATTCACTAGTTTGTCTGAGGGGCAAATGGGGTCTGTGCTTGCTCTGGGAAAAGGGTGCGTGCAGACAGGGGCCTCTTGGGGTAGAAGGCCCAGAACACCACCCCCCACCCCCGCGCTTCCCCTTCCCGGACTTCATGGCCTCCAGCTCTCTCCACCCTGGAACCCCAATTTCTACCATCCCGTCCTATCCACCCCTCCATGCTCGGGCCTAAAATCACTTACTCCAAAGGGATCAGCTCTCCTCCCGGGGTGTCTCCCCATGGTGTCAGCTTCCCCAAGTAGAGGCTTCTTTGGCTTCGAGACTGTTCGGCGCCTCCTCGGCACCAGTTCTGCGGCACCCCGCCCAGCTCAGAGCCGCCAGACTTGCACAAGCCCCCGCGGAGGATTTCGCCTGGTACCGGCAGAGAGAGAGCTAGGAGAGCAGTCTCCGGGACCCGCTCTCCATCGCCCTTCCCATAGGACAGGGGGAGGGGTGTGGCCGCAGCACCTCCCCTCCCCCACCCTGTCCAAGAACTCCTTTGGGGGTCGCAGCCTGACACTCGCTCCACCAGCTCCACCATGGAACCGCCATTTGGCTTTGGGGCGAACGGTGGCGGCTACTTCCACAGCACAAAATGGGGCACTTGGAGCATCAGCGCCAGTTGGGGGGGGGGGTTGGGAAATGTCCGCAGAGAGACACCTGCGGTCGTCCCCCACTTCCTCCCGGGCGGTGCTCAGGCCCCTGAGGCATAACAAGACCCCGGGCGCGCAGCTGGAGGGCGCCTCCAGCCGCCGTCCCCTCGGACGCGGGTGGAGACCCCCCTCGGAGATGTCCTAGCACACTTCACATTGCCCCAGCCGACCACGTGAGGGCGTGCCCTGTGTTAGTTCGGACAAATTAAAGCTGGTCCTGCGGGCAGGCCAGAGGCCCCCTGACCGCGCTCAGGGCTTGGGTGGCCGTGGCGCACTCTTGGCTGCCGGGCCCAAAGCTCCGGGCCGCGCGGCCTCCCCCGGGACCCGCGCTATTCGCCCCCAAACCGGGTGCCCCCCTCCTCTCGCGCTCCCGCAGCATAGGGTGCACCCCTCCGTTCCCCTTTGCCGAGCCCTTCCCGGGCGCAGGCCGCCTCTCCGCTGCGCCGCAGGCTCGGGCCCTGTCCGGGGCGCTCGGCTGTGGGCTCGGTGGCGCCCGGGAGGCGCGGTCCGGGAAGCCAGCGGCCGAGGAAGGGGCTGCAAGAAGCACAAGTTGGCGCTGGCTCCAGACCAGGCTGTTGTTGTTCTCAACGTGGTCCGCCATGGAGCTATAAAAGCGGAGCAGAGCGCCCTCTTCACCAGAGCGCAGCGCGCACGCCCAGCGAGATCCGGCGACAGCAGTGGCAGCAGCAGCCGCGGCGCTCCCTTGGCCGATATTTCCCCGCTCCGGCCGGGTCCCGGCTCCAGCCCCATCTGCCCCGACACCCCGCTCCGCTCCGGCTCCGGCTCCGGCTTCGGCTCCAGCTCCGGCCCCGGCCCGAGATCCCCAGCTCCGGCCGGCCCGGCCCCCGCCCCAGCCCTGCCGCCCGGCCCCAGGCCCGGCCGCGGCCGCTCCCGCCTGGAGCCGCCGCGCGCCCCCAGTCCCCCGGCGCCCCCTCGGCCCCTCGCCTTCCTCTTCCCGGCGCGGCCCCCGGGCTTTCGCGCCCCGCCCGCCACCAACCCGCTCGCCACCATGTCTGTGGAGCTCGAGGAGGCCCTGCCGCTGACGACCGCCGAGGGGGCGGCCAAGAAGGCGGCCAAGGCTGGCGGCTCGGCGACGCTGTCCCCATCCAAGAAGAGAAAGAACAACAAGAAGAAGAACCAGCCGGGCAAGTACAGCCAGCTGGTGGTGGAGACCATCCGCAGGCTGGGCGAGCGCAACGGCTCGTCGTTGGCCAAGATCTACACGGAGGCCAAGAAGGTGGCGTGGTTCGACCAGCAGAACGGACGCACCTACCTCAAGTACTCCATCAAGGCGCTGGTGCAGAACGACACGCTCCTGCAGGTGAAGGGCACCGGCGCCAACGGCTCGTTCAAGCTCAACCGCAAGAAGCTGGAGGGCGGCGGCGAGCGGCGCGGAGCCACGGCGGCCGCCACCGCCCCGGCGCCCGCCGCGCACAAGGCCAAGAAGGCGGCCCCGGGCGCGGCCGGCCCCCGGCGCGCGGACAAGAAGCCGGCCAAGGGCCAGAAGCCCGAGAAGCGCTCGCACAAGAAGGGCGCCGCCTCCAAGAAGGACAAAGGCAGCAAGGCTAAGAAGGCGGCGGCCGCCGGGGGCAAGAAGGTGAAGAAGGCGGCCAAGCCCAGCGTCCCCAAGGTGCCCAAGGGCCGCAAGTGAGCGCGCCGGCCTGCCGGGTCTTCCCGGCGTTCGGTTTTTCTACCCCAAGTGTTTTGTACGGTTGTCCGGCCGGGCCGCCGCCGCCCCTGCTCTGAGCCGCACGGAGGGCCTGGGGCCCGCTCCATTCCCCTCTTCGTCCCCCCTCCCCCGCCGCCGTAGCGTTTTTTGTTGTTGTTTTTGCTTTAGATTTTTGAAACGGCCTGGCGACGCCCCTATTGGCTCTCGCCCTTGGCAACGGCCGTCGCCATGGTTACCGGCCCCTAGGCGCCAATGGCCGCGGCCGCGCCTGCCTGCCCCGGCGGGGGCCGCGGGGTGGCGGGGCCCTGGCGCGCTAGGACCGGCCCCCGCGCCGCCCATCCCCACTTCCCACCCTCCGCCTTCGGGTGCGCGACAAACAATCGCTCGGGGCGCGGGCCGCGCGGCCTTCCCTTCATCCCGCCGGCCTTTTTGGGGCACAATAAATTGTTTAAACCTTTGAACCGCTCTCGTTTTCTTCCGAGTGGAGTAGGGATGGGCGCGGTCCGCGCGCGGCTTGGGCTGGATGGGGTCCCAAGGGTCCTGGGCACCCCAGATGTTAGCGAGGTAGGCCTGGAGCCTGGAGTTCTCCGCACGGGGTGGTAACTGCGGGGAGGGGGCGGCCGGCTGATCCCGGAGGGAGACTCAAGGGACAGAGCTCTTGTGAGCGGAGGTGGAAAGATGCTGAAGATCGGTGGTCGGGCCCCCGCTAAGGGGGGAAGGGGGGGCAGCCCTGGCTTTTCGGGGTTTGCTGGTCAGGGCCCCTCAGCACGTACAAGGTCACACCAGGCTGGGCCTTTGCAGAGATTAGTTAATTCTGAATTCACTGAGACTTTGTGTTGATGCGATGAGGATATTGGGAATGTGGAGGCCTTGGGCTCTGGCTCACTGAGCACAGCCCGAGGTGTGGCCTGAGCAAGGCGTTGGTCCTCCGCCTGTTGGCCGATCTGGAGTGCACACGGACCGGAGGGTTATTGGACAAGTTGGGAAGAATGATCCACAGCCCCGAGACACTCTGGTGTCCAGTATATGTGATAGTTGTATTTTAAGACCCAACTGAGCCCTTGAGGAATGTTCCTATGAAGACAACCCTGCAAAAGGAAGGCTCTGGGGCAGTGGGAAGCTAGGGAGTGTTCTAGAACAGTGAGTATGTACATGTACCAAGCTGGGTAAGCCTGGGCTGGGGGTAGGGGACAGACGGAGATGATCTCTGTGTTAGAGACTACAGGTGGGGTGGGGGAAGGGCAATAGGGGAGGGGAGGGAGCATCACTGGAGAAGCCCCTCTGGCCTGCTGGTATACCTGACCCAGGTCTGGCAGCCACTACCGTCCCCTGGCACACACAGTGGGGTCACAGGGCAAACCCTTCAGCCACCTACCACCCTGCAGACCCTTCCACAGAGAGCAAGTGGCCACTCCACGTGCTCTTTCTGCTGCCCGCTGCCTCCTGCCTCTGGGAACTGCAGGGCCCCGTGCCAGCATGAGTCTCCCCGGCCTTGTCCTGGGCTGGGCTGTGACGAAGGACACAGTGGGCAAAACCAGCACAGGCGCCTGCCCTGCACAAGCTTCCCTGCCACTGGAGAAGACAAGTCACAGCCAAGTCCCTCTGCCCATCGTTGCTCTCTAGGCAGAAGGTTTGAGAACAAGATGACACCTCCCCCTGAGTATGGAGACCTGCTGACATGGCAGTAGGGGGCCCTGTCATTAGGGCAAAGGAGGAAATGGGATGCTAGCCTTGGCTGCAACTGTTCTGGTTCTGGGCAACTGTGGGCATCCAGGAGGCAGGCAGGAGGCCTGGGTTGGAGACAGCAGGACCATGGTGGGCCGGGGCTGACTGCTCCACCCACCCTGCCAGCCCATGTCCTAGCCACTTGCTGATCAGTAATAATTTCATCCATGTGCAGTTTTTGGGGGGGGTGCCCAGTGCCCTGCCGCAGGGCCACGGGGCCAGCCCAGCCCCTGTCCCACACTGCCTGCAGGGCCAGCTAATAGCCCATCAGCAGCTAGAAGCCAGGCGAGGCCTCGGCCTGCCCAGGATTCTGGGGGATGGTGCTCCTGACCAGCTAAATGTGACCCCTCAGATTCCAAACCCCCTCATTGTTCCCTAAATTGGAAACCCAAGCCCAGATGCCACCTAGGCTCACTGCTCACCCCGGTTGTCCCAAGTCAACAATCTGAGGCCAGGGCCTGAGACTTGGCTTTTTGCTCAGCTCCCAGGTAACTCAGGTTCTGAGAGGGGTTGAGAAGGGGCTGCTAGAGGGGCCCGGGCACATGGACAGTGCGCCTGCTGTGTGCAACAAGTCACACGGAGTGGCACCCCTTCCCCTGAGCCCCTCCTAACCAGAGGCCCCCCACCCCCGACCATCTGTCCTTTGCAGACATCTCCTGAGCTCCACGGCCCCAAAGTGCCCTTCAGGTCCTTCGTATTCCACACTGCCTTTCCCTATTTCCCGCCCAAATCCACGCTTTGTTGCTCAGACCATCTGGCTCTCCCAGTGGCCTCCCACTTTGATGCTGCTGCCCCCACTTCTCTCCGTCTCCCAGCTCCATTCCTTGCACACTTGGGCCCCTAGCTGGCTGTCTTCTCCATCCTGAGACCCACCTTATCCGGGAGCACTGGAGCACCTGTGGACCAGCCCTCTGGAGGGCAGGCCTCTCACTCTTCTGATAATAAAGAACACTGTCATATTTTTCTGGGGACCCAAGCCACCCTACTCTCAGGCCACCTGGCTCTGGGGATCTGACTCTCAAGTCCCAGTAATGTTTACGTGACTGAAGACCTGGCCAATGAGTGTTCAGTTGTTCACTTTGCCACAACCATTGGGTCAGGAATAGGTTCTTGACCCCAGTGAGTTCAATGAGAGTCAATCCTGGGACTCTTCCTGGAGCTACTGAGAAAGAGGTGCTCTCTCCCTCAGGTAGGGAGAAGGGGGCCAGAGTTGCCAGTAGCCATCTTCGTCAATCACAGGGAGAGCGCATCTGAAAAAGGAGCCAAGACAGAAAGCTGGAACCATGAAATGGAGACACAGATACCTGAGGACATTAACAGAGCCTCTGGATCCAGCAATGCCTGAAGATAGTTTAGACCTGACTGCCACATGAGCTGATACATTGCTTTTTACGCTGGCTCATTGGAATTGGTTTTTGTCACTTGCAATCTGATCTCTCACTCCTCTGACTCACTTTACCCTCCCATGCTCACATCCTGGACCTTGTCATTCCTTTAAATTGTTCTTCTTCTGAAAGGACTTTCCCAGTGTCCCACTGTTTACCCACAGGCCCCTCCCCTCCTCTCTTCTCAGGGTGCTCACTGGACCCTTCAGCGGAGCTGCACCTGTGCATGGGTCCCACGTCACTGACCTGCACCCCAAGTTGAAGAATGGATGGCCGTGACCTGCCCCATGTGACCCCTCGGCGTGTGCCAGGCACTGGCACATCTGAGGAAGGCTGCACGGGTCACATCTCAGCCTTGTGACAGCCCCAGCGAGGAAGGTGTTCAAAAGCTGGTCTTGCTGGTTTGGTGCTGGGACTGGGAAGGCTGTATTTTCTGCCCTGACCCCACACTCCGCTCTTGCACGGGGCTTGGGAGCCCAGGACCTGCTGTTGACCTCCTGTGTCTCTTAGACCTCACTGAGGAGCCTCAATTCCAGGTGAACGCTGGAGGCACAGGACACTGTGAGGCTTTGGAAGAGGGCTTCCTGGGGCAGGGGACCCCGGTGCCGGGAGGAAGCAAAGAACCATGTTTATTTGCTTGTCTGTAAAATGGGGCTTAGCATTGGCCCCAGCCTGGGCTCCTCTCTGCACCCCCTGATCAGGAGGGGAGGAGGGGTTGGGTGGGACCAGGTCTCTGGAGGCTGAGGTCAGCGTTCCGGGTCTGGTCCACCATGTCTTTTGGTCTGGGCAAGATTATTTTCCCCATGCCTCCGCTTCCTTATCTATAAATGGAGCCAAGAAAGATTTCTTTTACTCACCCATCAGCTAACCAGGGGGTGGGAACACACTGCCTCCAGTCAGGGTCTCCAGGTTTCCCCGCCTCCCACCCCCAAGAGTGTACCGCACTCTCCTCCTGTGCCCCTGCCTCCTTCCTCTCATGGGACTGGGATCTATCTCCCTGCGAACCTCCTCGGGTTCTCAGGTCTACCTCCTGGGTCCCTAGATCCAACTTCTCCCTGGCCCCGGGACAACTCTGAAGACACTGGAAAGGCCCCTTTCCAGGCTGTGCAGGCCTTAGTGACCCATATGATGGAGTCTCCACCGAGTGGACTCCTGCGCCGAGCACAGAACCTGATGGGCGTTGGGGGCTCGAGCACTCAGCACAAGGGGTGCTGCCATCCCTCTGTCCCGGGAATGGAACCTTGGTTGATATAGCCAGAGGGCCCTTTAGTCATTCTGGCAGCTCCATTAGTCAAAAGAGGCAGCAAAGAGGCCCTGGGTCTTTCCACAGCAAGTGCTACTGGGGCCACTCGCACTTGCAAACGGGGGCATCGATCCTTGCAGAGATACTGGGAGAACGGAATGAGGTCCCGTATGGCCTAGTGCACGGTCACTCATTCAGCGCACCCTGGCTGAACAGAGGCAGGGATGGGGACCAATCAGACCTGCTTCCTGTTCTTGAGGAGGATGTGCACGAGGCCAGAGAAGCCCGCGGCTCTGGGGCAGGGACGGTCCAGGCTGGAGCACTAGCACCAGCCCCCAGTGTGGCAAAAACTCCCGAGTCTGCGGAAAGGGGAAAGCGGCAAGTAGACTGAGCGGGCACGAGGCAGGAGGCGTCAGTCCGAGCTCAGTGGAGAAGCAGAACCAGAGGGGTATCGGGCACAGACGCACCTACACACCGGATGGATTGCGGGGCTGAGGAGCCAGTTTCCATTAGGCAGGATTTCTGTGACCGAGGCTGGAGCCTGCGCTGCCCAGACAGGAGGGGAAGATCACGAGCAGGCGGAAACCGCACGAGCTGGAGCCCCAGGACAGACTGAAACTTGTGTTGGTTGTTGTTGCCTCTGACCTTGGTGATGAGGGTATCCTGCAGAAGCTGAGACCCTTCGTCATAGGGTTAACCATGCACCCACCTGAGTCAGCAAAACTGAAGGAGAATCCAGGGAAAGTCAGTAATTGGTGCTGCTTCACACCAAGGAGGTAAATCACCTGATCAGCAACCAAAATGGTGGCTTCCTTCCAAATCTGGCAAGAACCTTGTGGCCCACCCTACGGGAAACCTATGAGTAAGGGAGTTGTGGGAAATGTAGTTCAGCCTGGCCAAGTTGACACACTACAAAGCTGTCGCAGTTCCTCGTTATAAAACGGGCATGTGTGGGTGCCTGGGTGGCTCAGTCAGTTGAGTGACTGCCTTCGGCTCAGGTCATGATCCTGGAGTCCCAGGATCGAGTCTCGCATCGGGCTCCCTGCTCGGCAGGGAGTCTGCTTCTCCCTCTGACCCTCTCCCCTCTCATGCTCTCTCTCTCTCAAATAAATAAATAAATAAAATCTTTAAAAATAAAATAAACAACAAAAACAAAAAAAACGGGCACGTGTGGAAGGGTGAGGAGGAACAAGACTGTCTCAAACACAGATGTGCACAGGCAGGCCAGGCGGGCGGTCTGGCCGACGGGAGGACACAGACCCTACCTGAAGAGGAGCAGTGACTACCAGTTCTGCTGACTGCTTCCCATTTCTCAGACCATATCAGAGCACCTCCTGAAAATGCATCTAAGCTCCCCTCCAGAGGCAGAGAGTGGCTTGGGCCATCCAGGGGCCATCCAGGTGCCTCTGCCCGTGGTCCCAGCTCAGTCATCAGAAGCACCGCTCAAGAATTTTTTATGTAGAAACCATACGCTTTTTTTTGGTGAAACCTCCCACTTGTAAAATGTGGGCTTAAAAAAAGAAATACTCCACCTCACAACCATCAGGACAACTATTAAAAAAAAAAATAACACGTGGTGGCAAGAATGCAGAGAAATTGGAACCCTTGTACCCTGTCAGTGGGAATGTGTTAGGGTGCAGCCGCTGGGGAAACTGTATGGAGGTGCCTCAAAAAATTAAACAGAGAATTATCATATCACCCAGCAATTTTACTTCTGGGCACATGCCCGAAAGAATTGAAAGTATCAACTCAAAAGAGATTTGTACACCCATCGACGGGTGAATGGATAAACAAAATGGGGCATATCCGTATGCTGGAGGATTACCCAGCCTTAAAAAGGGAAGAAAGTCTGACACACGTTATAACATTGATGAAGCGTGAGGACATGTTGCTAAATGCAATAAACCAGTCACAAAAAGACAAATACTGTATGATCCCACTCACATGAAATATCTAGAACAGTAAAAATCATAGAGACAGAAAACAGAATGGTTGCCAGGGGTTGGGGGGTAGACGGAAATGGGACTTGTTAATGGGGACAGAATTTTAGTTTTGCCAGATGAAGACGTTCTGGAGATCGGTTGTACAACGATGTGAATATATGTAACGCTACTGAACTGTGAACTTAAAAATGGTTAAGATGGCAAATTTTATGTCATGTGTATTTTATCACAATTGAAAACAAATACTATTTGGGCCAAACAAAATCATGTGTGAGCTCAGTGTGGCCTGCAGCTCCCCACCTTATGAGATCACTCAACTTGATCTTTTTTTTTTTTTTTTTTTAAGATTTTATTTATTTATTTGACAGAGAGACACAGCGAGAGAGGGAATACAAGCAGGGGCGGAGGCAGAGGGAGAAGCAGGCTTCCCGCCTAGCAGGGAGTGTTGCCTGGGGAGTCTGCAGCATGCCTCTCCTTCCTGGAGTCCTAGATGCAAGGCGGAGATCCTCATCTATCTCCACATGAGGGGCACTAGCCCAGAGGTAGGTAGGTTCTGGTCTCCCAACAACGAGCATCTGTTTCTCTGGGCTCTTAGGAGTTCAACTGTGAGTACCCACTCTCCTGATTCACAGATGGGCAAACCAAGTCTCCGAGGTGCCAAAGGACTTGGTCAATTCCTCTTGTACTGGGGACCCTCTCATATGGCCTGAGCCAAAGCTCCTTTCCCCAAGGAATGATCTTCAGCCCTTCTCACCACTTGTTTCTTGCTCTGGCTGAGAAGGGGGGAGGGTGGGTGTTCAGACCCAGGTGGGGATCTGTATCTAGGAGTCCGAGGCCACACATTACTCTCTCATTCCCACCACCAATCTACCCTCTCCCTGGGTGTTCCCAGCAGCAAACAGGAGCTTCTCCAGACTTTAAACTCCTCCCAGGCTAGGAGCCCTTTAGATTTGCCCTCAATTAATGCCCAGGTGTGTGTCCTTGGCCAAGCCCCTCCCTTGCCTGAGTCTGTTTGGCCTCTCTACAAAGCAGGTTGGGCTTTAAGAACATGGGCTTTGCACTAGGAGATGGACCTAGACAAATGCAGACAGGAGTGGTGTGTGTGTGTGTGGTGGAGGTACAGATACCGGTCTAGTAGGACCTGGAGTACTGAGGACCCTCTGCCACCTCTAAGGCTACAGAGGAAAGAATCCCCTAAGGCCTGGACCCAAGCCTGGTCACTGCACAGGTAGAGGGGAGGCAGGGCGGGGGGGCGGGGGAGGGAGGAGGCCTGCCATTTGGGAGCCCAGCGAAAGGGGCCAGCCACATTTAGGGCTATCCCACCGGCCCCGGGGGGAAACAGTTGGGGCCCTGGCCTGACTTGGCCACATCGAATGGCAGGTGAAAGCTGCCCTGTTTGTCCCTGAGATTTGTTCTTTAAAAGCAAAGGACAAAAACAAAAATTAAATTTATTTATTTATTTTTAAAGATTTTATTTATTTGAGAGAGAGAGAATGAGAGACAGCGAGCACGAGAGGGAAGAGGGTCAGAGGGAGAAGCAGACCCCCATCTGAGCAGGGAGCCCGATGCGGGACTCGATCCCTGGACTCCAGGATCATGACCTGAGCCGAAGGCAGTTGCTTAAGCACTGAGCCACCCAGGCGCCCCAAAAATTAAATTTAAAAAGTAATTAAAAACAAAGGACAGGAGATGCTCCACTACTCTAGTAAGCAATCTAAGTATTGGCAAAAGGTGGGATTCATGTGCCCCTGAAATAAGTGAAAATTTGGCGAGCATTTGGCAATACCTATTACAGCTGATGACACAGTTAAGAAAAAAAAATATTGCAGAATGAGACGCCAAAGATACCATTTATGTAAACCTGAAAATCAGAAACATGTTCTCAGGTACAAGAATGTGCTCTTAACATCACATTTATGTGCAAGTAAAACCTGGATGAAAAGGAAACATGCCCCTGAGGACATCCTGTCCTTTCATGTTAAAATGAAAGCCCCCACCACAGTGATTCACAACCCTGACAAATGGCGGAGAGTAATGAAAACAAAGGGAATTTCATTTTTGTTGCTTATTAAATTTGAAGCAAATATGACGAAATAGTCATAACAGTCAACCTTCTGGTAAGTTATCTGTATTTTTAAATCTCTTGGTAATACTAACAACCAAAACCCTACGCAAATCAGCCCAAACAAAACTGGAGGCCGCAGTGAAAACGCCCCCTCCTCCAGGGCGCGGGGAGCCGGAGCGCTAAGCACCGCAGCCCAACCCCGCCCCTCAGCCGGAAGGCAGGCACTCCCGAGAGGAATTTGGAGAGCGGGGGGGGCCACTGCCGTGGTCCACGTCCGGGAGATCCTGGGCTGGCCCCGCGCCCCGCCCCCACGCAGCTCCCCGCCTCCCGAGGCACCGGCTGGGAGGCGTGCCGTGCACTCCCATTAGCAGGAACAGCGCCGGAGCTCCCCTCTGATTGGTGGAAATTGCGATCCTTGATTTGCATAGGGCTTGCGGCCAGCGCCCCTGCCTACCGTGGCTGCGTCTGCGCGGGGTCCAATCGCCGTGGGCGGCCTGCCACCCGAGGAGCGCTCGGAGCGCGTTCCGCCCCGTCTCCCCCGCGCGCGTTGGCCCACTTCCGTCCAGAATCCCGCGCAGCGTTTTGCGGTCCTGGTCTCCCGGACGCCCCAAAGAGGAAGTTGCGGAGCGGCTCCTGGCGCTCCTGGAGAGCCTTCTGTGCCCCTCCCCGGGATCCATGGGAAGGCCCCTTCCTGTCTGAGCGCCCCGCGTGCTCTCCCCGCGGCCTGTGCACCCTCTTCCCCGAGGCTTGCGGGAACCTTGCTGGAGCCCCCACCGACGGCGGCCCTGGCTCTTTGTATGCCCTCAGGGCGCGCGCGCGCGCACACACGCGCACAATTCCCAGGTGTAGTCGCTTGTGTTAATGCCTGTCGCTCCTTGCCCAGCACAGGGCGGGGCATGTAGTAAGTGCTCGCATTCACCTAACAAATAGTTACACGTCGTTAACATTGGGAGAAAATAACGGTGAAAAAGTGGCCCCTGCTTTCAGAGAGCTAATGAGCCGCGTGGGGAGACAATAGACAACCATTCCAAATAATTATGAAGTGGTTCAGTGCCAAGGAGGAGCCTGCAGAGCAAATCACAGGGGCTCTGACCAGGCTGGGGCAGATGATCAGCCCCCTAGGCAGCCCTGCTCGGAGCCCCAAGCGCATGTCACCCTCTGTGCCCTGCTCTGCCCAGAGGCTGGGAATCTGGATGGGCTTGGTGGGCTGTGACTGGGGCTTCTCCTCAACCAGATCCTATGGTCCCTGTGGTCAGGACAGGGTCTTGGCCTCTGTGCCCCATTCTTCACCCCCCCCCCCCCGCCCTCCCGTCGTGTTTGGCAAGCAATCAGCTTGGTTTTAAGCTAAAGGATTTACAAAACTTCGAAGTATTGAGTGAACAGAGAGACTCAACAAAGCAACAAGCACTCCCCTCCCCACCCCCACCCCAAGCCTTTTTGCAGTTTCCGAAAAAAGCAGTTTCCTTCACAGAAAGCCCTAGTGCTCCATGTTTGTGACAAAATCCATCCCTTAGGACTGATGCCAGGAGAAAACAGTAAGATCCAGAATTTCCCCTGCAGCAGCATTTTCTGAAATGTAAACAGTTTATCAAATATAATTTATTCAGAAAAAAATACAATGTTTTAAGAACTTAATTCCAATAGGCTGACAGAACCCAACAGCTGAGCAGAAAACAGCCTTCTGTGAGCAGTACCAGGTCAGGGCTGAGAACCGCCAGCAGGTCTAGCTTTGAGAGAAGGCTCCACCGGTCATACCAGGTATAAAGGACCCTATGAATGATTGATGGTGGTGGCCCCCTACTCTTCCCAGGCTGCCCATTTGCTCCACTGTGGGTTCCTGGTTGCAGCCAGGATAGCCACTCACTCCTGAATCCATAACTGTCAAGTAACACTGTGCGACCTCATCCCAACGCAAATCCACACACATACAACACAAGCACCTATTATCAGCAACAATATTTAGTACAGCAAATCGCAGTCTTAGTCTGAAAATCCGGTGTTACTGGTTGTGAGGCCGCTTGGCTACGGGCTCCTCCTCCTTCTCCTGCTTCAGCCATCGTTCCAGGAGTCCTGCACCCCCTCTCTTGGTGGGGAGTGGGCTCTTTTGCAGGACCTGGCTGGACCACTGGGGCACATCTGACTCTGCCTTTGGGGTTGTTTTGGGCTCCTCCTTTTTGGGTGACTTTGTGGCCAGCCATTGCATCATCTTCTGGCTACTACCACTTGCCTTGAGCTCCTAGGAGGAAGAAGAGAATGTTTACACCACCCAGCTCAACCTTTTGGGAACAGGCCAGCTTCAAGGGAAGAAGCAGGCTCAGAGGCATTAGGTACTGACCCAGGCTTGGAAAGTACTACTGAGAGCCAGATGGGGCCCCTGGTCAGGAGCGGGGAGAAGGCAGGAGCGGCTGAGTGTGCTCCAAGGGGCGCGAGGGACCGGGAGGAGCCCTCAGCGCGGGCCTCGAAGACGAGGTGTGTGGGACCAGTCAGTGAGAGGAGAGAGCTGACAGGCATCCCAAACAGGCGCATTCTCACAGAAGAGGATATAGTTCAGGGTGACCAGGCTGAGCGCTGGGAAGTGAAACCGAAGAGGAATGGCTTCAGTCACCAGCATTAAAGATTCAGCTGAGGCTGAACAGGCTGACCTGTTTCCCCACTGTGCAGCCTCTCCTCGCCCAGCACTGCCCCCTCCTGCTCTCTCACCCCTGCAGCCCAAAGCTGAACGGAAGGTCCTCAATTCCCATAATGCCACTTGTCCAGAATGGGAATTCTTCAGGAGTAAAGACCATGGCAGAAATGGGGTAGTGTCCAGCACAAAATGAATGTGTATCATTACATTTTTAGAGACATCTAATGAATAAAAGGATCAGGATTGCAGGAGTTTGCAGAGAACTGAGACAAAAGAAAAAAGATGACATGGAGTATGGAAAACTTAGAAACTTTCAGAAAAATGGGGGGTAGCTGTTTTGTAATCATTGTCCTTAACACGTCTCAGGCATTCTAAGATGTCTATTCTTGGAACACTACTTAAGTCCCTCGGTGCCACCTGGAAACAGCTGCTATTCCTAAACCTTTGCTCTGGAACTTCTATTCCCACTGAAGGTCTTTGGCCTGTTCACCTTCCCTTCAAAATACAACTGGATCCTTCCTTGCCAATTCTAAAAAAGTTAAAGTTCATGGCAGGAATGTTCTCAAATCCTCCTGAAGGAGTATAAGGATTGGAACTCCTCCAACTTGTAGTTGGGAAAGCAGAGGTACAGAAAAAAGAAAAAAACTCCACAGTTGCGGACAAAGATACAGTTATGGACAAGGTCTCCTCTGTCTTTCGTAAGTCACCCTCTAGATTAGGAGTCCTCAAACTTGGTTTATCAGACTCACTGAAGCAGCTTTTAATGACACAGAAGCCCAGGCCCAGCCAGCCCTGAATACTGACTCAAGAGGTCTAGACAGGGTCCAACATTTTATATTTTGAAAGAGCTCTCCTGAGGAGTCTGCGTCACAGCCAGCTTTGAGAATAGCGCTCTGCTTAACCTTGCCATACATAAGGAAATGTGAGTCTTGGAAGGTTTAAATTAAAGCTAATAGTGAAAGGCCATATCCTAAAAGAAAAAGATATTCTGACAGAAGACAGAAAGTTCAGAAAGGACCATCAGTCACAGGCCCCTACCTTTTTGACCAGTAAGTTGAGAGGAGCCAGACATTCAGGAGTGTTGTTTCGGGTGTTGTTCACCACGCAAGAGACTGGATGGAAGGCGATGTTCTCTGTGGGGTGGATTAACTTCAGAGCTTCCCGAGTGGAGACCTCACCAAAGTCAAGCCATTTAGAGACTTCCTCCTCTCCATCTAATATGGCAGGCATCCTAGTCAGTGAGGTAGAGATATTAGCTGGGAGGTAGAGGGAGGGTAGGGACAGAAGGGAGACCTGAGTCAGCACGAATCATCCTAAGGATAAGCTTGTCCTCTCTCTACACCTCATGTGCCGATTTGCTGCCAAGTGTCCCCTGACCACAACTTGACAGGGCACGAAATTCAACCCTAGAAGAGCTAGCTTACAAAGTTTCATGGCAAAGACAATGAATAGTGCTATGACTGGATCCAGTGCACTCCAGTGTACATCCTGATCGGTGAACTTTCTAGGACTAAGCCTAGAATTAAAGGGACAATTTGTCTATCAGTAATAATCTCTAGATTTACAGTAAGAAAGAGTTATTCACATAATTGTGAACTCTAGGAAACTATGCCTCAGGAAGCAAGGATGCTGCTGCCTAAGATGACTCCTGGAGATAGTAGGAAAAGATTCTATGTTTAGCTTCCAGTTTTATGTCCTAGGCCAATGTGAAGCACGCCACACATTCACTGGTGGGTGGCACAGTTGATTTTAGGAGATAAATGCATGAACATCTATTTTAATAATTAAAAGTCGTAACTTCAACAAATCAAACGTGTACTTTAAAAAATACTTTACAATTGGGGCACCTGGGTGGCTCAGTGGGTTAAGTGTCTGACTCTTGATTTTGGCTCAGATCATGATCTCAGGGTCATGAGATGGAGCCCCACACCGGGCTCCACGCTCAGTGGGAGTCTGCTTGAGATTCTTTTCCTCTGCCTCTTCCCCCTGCTTGCTAGCTCTGTCTCAAATAAATAAATAAATCTTAAAAAAAAATTTAGTTTCTGATGAATGGCATCTCTGCATTGTATTATATAGTTCAGTTCGAAGTAGTTGGGAGCGCTTTACTTTTTTTCTTTTTCTTTTAAGATTATTTATTCGACAGAGGAGAGAGCGAGTGAGAGCAAGAGCAAGGGGAGCGGCAGACAGAGGGAGAAGCAGACTCCCTGCAGAACAGGGAGCTCAACCTGGGGCTCGATCCCAGGACCCTGAGATCATGACCTGAGCCGAAGGCAGACACTTAACCAACTGAACCACCCAGGTGCCCCTGCTAATGCTTGTTTTTAAAATGTCGCCTGTTCCACTGTGATTGCTATGTTAGAGAGCAATTTCAGCATAATAAAAATTTTGTGTTTATAGTTTTGTCTGTGAGAAACACAAGGTGAACGCACAGGCAACTGCACCAACTTGAACGGAGCCTTCTAGGAACACAAAGAATGCACACGTACACACACCTCAAACATTGACAGCTACTGTGTTGTGATTCACTACACGTTATCTTCCAAAGTTGTGTTTTGCTCTTATTTTGCATTTGTGAACTTCTCCCTATATAAAAAACCCTCTTCATTCAACATCTCACACATGTCAAAGCTTTGTAGCTCAAAACATGCAAAGCAGTGCATGTAGGTGGAAAATTTTTAAGTACTGACAAGAAGCTTGAACTATTAGAGCATCTTCAAAGTAAAAAGAGAACATGTGGTATCTCCTTAGCAACAGACATAAAGGAATCCACCAGTGACAACATTGTGAAAATAAAAGGAATGTCTATGACTGCAACAACTTCAAGAAGTATCATGAAGTCAGTATCAGTCAGGCCTAAAGGAACAGAAACAGAAACAATGAAGAGATTCCTTATCCTATGGACTGAATGCCAAATAGTGAAAAAACTGCTTTCTCAAAAAGAGAATGCACAATCTGAAAGACCACAGAAGTGGCTCCTCCGAGTGCTAGCAATGAATGGCTTGGTGGTTTCAAACAGTGATGGAATTTCCAAAGCTTTCAGTGTCAGGAGAAGACATGAACATGAATGAAAGTGTCGGAAGAATTTTCGGCAGTTAATAAAGTCGTTAATTGCAGAAGGGGGCTATACACTGGATCAAAATGTTCAATTTTGATTAAATACATATCTACTATAAATGCATGCCTTGAAGGAACATTTCTTTTTCTTTTTTAAGATTCTATTTATTTGACAGAAAGAGACAGCGAGAGAGGGAACACAAGCAGGGGGAGTGGGAGAGGGAGAAGCAGGCTCCCGCTCATCAGGGAGCCCGTTCTCCCTCTCCCATTCCCCCACTTGTGCTCTCTCGCTCTTTCAAATAAAATCTTAAAAAAAAAAAAAAAGATTTTATTTATTTGAGAGAGAGCACGAGAGAGCAAGAGCACAGAGGAGAGTGAGAGGGAGAAGCAGACCCTGCTGAACAGAGAGCCCTTCATGGGGCTCAATCCCATAACCCTGAGACCATGACCTGAGCCAAAGGCAGACACCTAACCAACTGAGCCACCCAGGCACCCCCAACATTTCTTTTTTTACCCCCGAGATCAGATCATGACCTGAGCCAAAGACAAACATTTAACCAACTGAGCCACCCAGGCACCCCTTGAAGGAAAATTTCAAAGGCAGAAAAACATGCCCCAGGATTTAAGGCCACAAAAGAGCACAAATTTTGCGTAATCTTCCCTCCATTTCATGATAGCTTATAAGCTACAATTTCTCTGACACTCATTTTTCACAAGCAAATTCTGGAACTTTCTAAGGTAAAGTGCCATATTTAACGTAATATCTATGTAGACAACTGTGGTACTGTTTTTAATAGATCCCTATTATTTTTTAACGTGTTCCTGATAAATTTTTAGGTGTTGTCCCCCTAACCCTGCTTTTTCCATAAGTTCTTGGGTTTTCACTGTACAGTCTGGCACAATGTAGTGCCTTTTAGGAATGCATGTCATATTATAGCCAAACTGACCATAACTGTATTTTGCAAAGCAACTGCTACCCTCTAAACTTATGCACTGAATCCAATAGCTACTTATCTAAAAGCAGAGTACAAACCCTCCTCTGAATCCTTTCGGACCCAGGGATAAGAACTGTGACTTGCCTAGGGTGAATGTCATTCAAACTTTTGCAGGAATCGACTGTGATGATGGTGTAGGAATACAGGAGGTCTCCTTCTGGGGACTCCCAGCAGTCAAAGATCCCCGCCATTGTCAGCAGCCTCCAGTTGTCCCAGACTTTCTCCCAGTGCTCGGGACTGTCCACGGCACCAACATTACCTGACTGGAAGCAAAATACATGGGCAGATTAATACTCAGCAGCCCCCTCCTACACATAGGTTGGGTACTACTATAGACTTAACATGGCAATCATCTTACAAGTACTTCAGCCCATGTGTTATTAACTCCTCTTGACCCACTGTCCCAAAAGTAAGAAGTTTAATGGCAAGTACCAACCGAAGCTATGGATTTATGGATCCTTAATGCTTTTAGAATACAATCCAACACCACCAATGGGCATTCAGGCCTTTCACAATCCAGCCCATCATTCTAGCTTTTACTAATAATTTTAATTTGAGGGGCGCCTGGGTGGCTTAGTCGGTTGAGCGTCTGCCTTCAGCTCAGGTCATGATCCCAGGGTCCTGGGATCGAGTCCTGCATCAGGCTCCGTGCTCAGCAGAGAGCCTGCTTCTCCCTCTCCCTCTGCCTGCCTGTTCTGCCTACTTGTGATCTCTCTCTGTCTGTCAAATAAATAAGTAAAATCTTAAAAAAAAGATAAAATAATTTAATTTGAACCAAATCCAGCGGTCTATAAATTAAGCCTGTGTGCAATTTCATGCCTTTTTATCTTGCCAGAGCAACTTCCTCTGCCCAAAATGTCCTGCCATTTCTCATCATGCCAGCTCCTACTTGCCATTTAAGATTCAGTTCAAGACCCAGAATACAGAAAGCTGGGAAGAGTACCCCCTCTACCCTTACAATAAGAAAAGAGCTAGATAATCTACAAAAATCATAACTTTTCATTTTTATTATTTTATCTTTTTTTATTTTTTTTATTTTCAAGCCCCACATGGAGCCCAGTGTGGGGCGTGAACTCATGAACCTGAGATCCAGACCTATCATATCAAGGGTTGGACGCTTAACCGACTGAACCACCCAGGCGCCCCCAAAATCATAACTTTTCTTAAACTCATCAGAAAACTGAGGTCACTGGGCAACCAACTGGCATGAACTTTAGGAGAAGACAGGGGCCTCCAAAGGAAGATAGAGACATAAGTACTGGCTGACTGGTGGCAAGAGGAGAAAGACAAGGCCTTCATTCAGATAAAATTATTACCAAATTGCTAAGAGCAGTGTATGGGCTGGCCTGAGAGCCCAGAACCCCTGGGAGCTGTGGATGTCTGGGGAGTTCGCATCAGCTTGCTGGTTTTTTGTTTTTTTTTTTTAATTTAAAGATTTTATTTATTTATTTGACAGAGAGAGAGACAGCGAGAGAGGGAACACAAGCAGGGGGAGTGGGAGAGGGAGAAGCAGACTTCCCGCTGAGCAGGGAGCCCGATGCGGGGCTCGATCCCAGGACCCTGGGATCATGACCTGAGCTGAAGGCAGACGCTTAACGACTGAGCCACCCAGGCGCCCAGCTTGCTGGTTCTTCTCCATCAACTTCCCCAGCTGCTCACAAGAAAGATGGGGGCAGAGCAGGAGACTAGAGAAAGCCTGCCTTGCTGGTACATGCCTAGAGGAGGGGAGCTCTCTTACATCAGGAAAGGCAGGAAAGCCTCACCCAGTCATTTCTCCTCTAAGGAGCAAAAGCCTTAAGGGGCCAGGGTATGGGTAATAAAGCCTACTGCCCCTAAGATACAGGTAAAGACCCAATGAGTCTGGGGAAAGGTAAATGAAAAATCCCTCTACTCCCCTGGGGAAGGAATAGGATCCCTGAGAAAGCCTGAGCCTGACAGCCAGGGCCACAGATCTGCCTGAGAATGAGGCTGTATGAAGACAATGAACACTCTCCCACCCTTTATATCAGCAAGCATCACATGGACAGGAACAGCAGCCTAATTCTAGGGAAGGGGCAAGAGCATAGAGAGATCCTTTCCAAAGCACAGGCCTAAAAGGGAGGTACTACAGCTGAAAGAAGCAGGGCTACTGAGATAAACTGTCTGGAGAATCACCCTTACCCTGAACACAAGATGGCACAGAGAAATTTAAAGCCTATAGTGAGTAAAGGTAATTGTAACAACAAACCCAGTTCAACTCCTAATAAGATCGGCTCAACCTCACACACTAATGGCCTATTAGAAGGATAAGTGTATCCATTCCCAGACATAATTATTTATCTCAGTCTCTATGTATGGCAATCAATCAAAAATTACAAGACAAACAAAAAAGCCAGAAAACCCAATGAACTGCCAAGAGATATAGAAATCAACAGAACCAGACTCAAGATATTTCTTTTCCCGGGGCGCCTGGGTGGCTCAGGCGGTTAAGTGTCTGCCTTCGGCTCAGGTCATGATCCCAGGGTCCTGGGATCGAGCCCTGCATCGGGCTCCCAGCTTGGCGGGGAGCCTGCTTCTCCCTCTGCCTGCCGCTCCCCTTGCTTGTGCTCTCTCTCTCTATCTCTCTCTGTAATAAATAAATAAAATCTTAAAAAAACAAAAAGATATTTCTTTTCCCAAATACTAAAACTATCAGAAAGGGAATTTAAAATAAGTTTAATTAATATGTTAAAGGCTCTTGTAGAAAACGTAGACAACATACATTAACAGAGAAAAAATCTTGGGCACCTGGGTGGCTCAGTCGTTAAGCGTCTGCCTTCGGCTCAGGTCATGATCCCAGGGTCCTGGGATCGAGTCCCACATCGGGCTCCCTGCTCCGCGGGAAGCCTGCTTCTCCCTCTCCCACTCCCCCTGCTTGTGTTCCTGCTCTCACTATGTCTCTGTCTGTCAAATAAATAAATAAAATCTTTAAAAAAAAAAAAAAATCTTGGCAAAATAAGAAAGAAGACTTGACAATAAAAACTACCCAAACTAACGCACAGAGAAAAATAAAATACACAGAAGAGAACATTCAAGAACTATGGGACAATATCAAATTGTCTAATATGTGTAATTAGAATCCCAGAAAGTGAAGAGCAATGGGTAAGAAGAAATACCTGAATATATGATGGATGAAAATTTACCAAAAATTATGAAAGCATCAAATCACAGATCTGAGGGGGGCTCAGAGAACATGCCAAACACACAAACACACAATGTATAAAAACTACACATATCATATTCAAACTGCTGAAAACCAAAGAGAAAATCTTGAAGGCATTAGGCAAAGAGGATGTTGGAAGCACATATTACAAACAGAAGAAAAAAGATAAAAATTACAGTAGACTTCTCAAAAGAAACTAGAAGAGCCAGAGGCAATGGAATATTTTTTTTTAAGTGCTGGAAAAAAACCCAAAAAACTGCCAACCCAGAATTCTATACAAAGTGAAAACACCATTCAAAAATGCAGACAGTGATGCCAGGTGCTGGGGGCAGAAAAGGACTAAAAATGGGCACGGGGGAGAAAAACCACAAGAAGCTCTTAACTCTAGGAAACAAACTGAGGGTTGCTGGAGGGGAGGTGGGTGGGGGGATGGGGTAATGGGGTAACTGGGTGATGGACATTAAGGAGGGCATGTGATGTGATGAGCACTGGGTGTTAGACACAACTGATGAATTACTGAACATTACATCTGAAACTGATGATGTACTGTATGTTGGCTAGTTGAATTAAAAAATGGGCATGAGGTTTCTTTTTGGGGTGATAATAATGTTCTGAAATTAGACAGTGATGATGGTTACGCAACATTTTGAATACTAAAACCACTATACACTTTAAAAGGGTGAATTTTATTAAATGTAAGTTATAGCTCATAAAGAGAATCATGATGATTAAAAAAATGAACTAGATGGTTTTTTGGACAAACAAAAATAGAATTCATTACCTGCAGGCCTACACTACAAGAGGTATTTTTTTTTAAAAGATTTTATTTATTTATTTGACAGAGAGAGAGAGAGAGAGAGAGCAGGAACACAAGCACGGGGAGTGGGAGAGGGAGAAGCAGGCTTCCCGCCGAGCAGGTAGCCCGATGCGGGGCTCCATCCCAAGACCCTGGCATCATGACCTGAGCCGAAGGCAGACGCTTAACGACTGAGCCACCCAGGCACCCTACTACAAGAGGTATTAAAAGAAGTTCTTTAAGCTTAAGGGATATGATACCAGATAGAAACTTGGATCTACCCCAAAAGTAAAGATCCATGGAAATGGCTAAAAATTAGGGTAAATGTAAAATGTATTTTTTATCACTCTAAAATATAATTGACTAAAGCAAAATAGTAGCATGTATTGTTGAGTTTATAGCATATGAAAAAGTAAAACCTATGACAATATACCAAAAGATGGGAGGAATCAGGAATATACTGTTATAAAGTTCTTATACTACACAAGAAGCAGTTTATTCTTTAAATGCAGATTATTAATTTAAAATGTATCCTATTGGGACACCTGGGTGGCTCAGTCGGTTAAGCGTCTGCCTTCAGCTCAGGTCATGATCCCAGGGTCCTGGGATCGAGTCCCACATCGGGCTCCTTACTCAGCGGGAGCCTGCTTCTCCTCTGCCTTCCGCTCCCCCTGCTTGTGCTCGCTCTGACAAATAAATAAGTAAAATCTTAAAAATAAAAATAAAATGTATCCTAGAGAGCAGCTATCAAAAACATTTTCTAGAGGCGCCTGGGTGGATCAGTCAGTTGAGTGTCTGCCTTTGGCTTAGGTAACAATCCCAGGGTCCTGGGATCAAGCCCCACACTGGGCTCTGTTTGGTGGGGAGCCTGCTTCTCCCTCTCCCTCTGCTTGCTGCTCCCCCTGCTTGTGCGTGCTCGCTCTCTCACTCACTCTCAAATAAATAAATAAAATCTTTTTTTTTTTAAGACTTTGTTTATTTGACAGCGAGAGAGGGAACACAAGCAGGGGGAGTGGGAGAGGGAGAAGCAGGCTTCCTGCTGAGCAGGGAGCCCGATGCAGGGCTCGATCCCAGGACCCTGGGATCATGACCTGAGCCGAAGGCAGACGCCCAACGACTGAGCCACCCAGGCGCCCCTAAATAAATAAAATCTTAAAAAAAATTTCTTAAAGAAGTAAAAATAATAAGCCAACAGTGGAGACAAAACAGAATCATAAAAAGTACTCAATTTAAAAGCAGCCAGGAAAAAAATGAGAAAAGGAAAAAAAAGCTAATGAAACAAAACAAAACAAAAAAGCTAATGAAAAAGAAAACTAGCAAAATAGTGAATTTTTAACCCCATCAGATTGATAATTATATCAAATGTAAATCTTCTAAACACCCCAAAATTCCTTCCTCTAGGAAGCCTTCTGTGATGCCCCAGTCTGAGTTATATGCTCTCCTCTATGCCCCCATAACCTTACAAGCATGCCTTCCTTGAGCATCAGCCTGTGACTGTTGACTTGGGTGTCTTGGCAGTCGAGCTTCAAGGATAGAAATCATGTCTTCTGAACTTCCAGGAGACTAGCAGCAGGACCATATACAATGGTATATGGTTAATAAATGTCCACTGAACAAACAGATACATTTTTAAGTAGGCTCCATGGCCAGCTAGAGCCCAGTGTGGGGCTTGATCTCAAGACCCTGAGATCAAGACCTGAGCCAAGATTGAGAGTTGGATGCTTAACTGACTGAGCCACCCAGGCGCCCCCAGATACATTTTGATAGGGAAGAAAAATTAGATAGAATTGAGAACGTGCCATCCTACTTAATCCACATAAGTGCTTAAAAGTCTCTCAAGAAGAGTGCCAGAGGAAAATGCTCTTTTCGGATATATAATTTCTAGTCGGAAAAGCTAAGCACTAGAAATCTTATGGATTGGTTCCCTCAAGAAAGAAGCCCCAGAATTCTGACTGTTAATTTATTTACTTATTTTAAAGATTTTATTTATTACTATTTTTTTAAAGTAGGCTCCACACTCAGCGGGAAGCCCAATGTAGGGCTTGAACTGAGCTGAGACCAAGAGTTGGATGCTTAACCAACTAAGCCCACCCAGGTGCTACTAAAGATTTTTTTTTAAAGATTTTTAAAAATTTATTTATTTGAGAGAGAGAATGAGAGAGAGAGAGCAGGAGAGGGGGGAGGGTCAGAGGGAGAAGCAGACTCCCCGCAGAGCAGGGAGCCCGATGCGGGACTCGATCCTGGGACTCCAGGATCATGACCTGAGCCGAAGGCAGTCGCTTAACCGAGCCACCCAGGCGCCCTAAAGATTTTATTTTTAAGTAATCTCTACACCTAGTGGGGCTCGAACTTACAACCCTGAGATCAAGAGTCACATGCTCCATCGACTGAGCCAGCCAGGAGCCCCCAATAATTCTCAATTTTTTAAAATTTAAATTCAATTAGCCAACATATAGTAACATCATTAGTTTCAGATGTAGAGTTCAGTAATTCATCAGCTGCATATAATACCCAGGGCTCATCACATCACATGCCCTCCTTAATGCCCATCACCCAGTTACCCCATCTCCCTACCCACAATAATTCCCAATTTTAATGAAGCAAACTGATGAGAATGCAAAGGCTTTAGCAGTATCAAAGCAATAAATGTGATTAAAATGAAAACATGTTGGCATGCCTTATTTTTTTTCAATTTCCTTATAATGTTATGTGAACAGGCTAAATTTTTTGTCTTAAAGTGAGAGTTCTTTTTTTTTTTAGATTTTATTTATTTATTTATTTGAGAGAGAGAGACAGAACAAGCAGGGGGAGGGGCAGCTGTTAAGGGAGAAGCAGGCTCTCTGCTGAGCAAGGAGCCCGATGTGGGACTCAATCCCAGGACCCCGGGATCATGACCTGAGCCAAAGGCAGACGCTTAACTGACTGAGCCACCCAGGCGTCCCTTAAAATGAGAGTTCTATGAGGGGATTGTTAAATATAGAGTCACCATGTGACCTAGCAAATCTACCCCTAGGCATAAACCTAAGAGAAATTAAAACATATATTCATACAAAAACTTGTAAATCAATGTCCACAGAGCATTATTTGTAGCAGTCAAAAGCAGAAACAACCCAAGTGTCCATCAACTGGTGAATGAATAAACAAAACATGGCCTATCCATACAATGGATAAGCCATAAACGAGCAATGAAGTAGTGACACACGATACCACATGGATCAACCCTGAAAACCTAATACTGAGTAAAAGAAGTCAGACACAAAAGACCACATATTGTATGATTCTAAATATATTAAATGTCCAATATAGGCAAAACTACAGAGACCAAAAGATTAGTGTTTGCCTGGGCAGGGGGAAATAGGAAACAGAGAGTGATGGATAATGGATATGGGGCTTCTTTTCAGGGTGATGAAAATGTAAAATTAGACAGTAGTGATGGTTGTACAACTTTGAATATACTAAAAAAATCACTGACTTGCATTTTTTTTTTTTTTTTAAAGATTTTATTTATTCATTCATGAGAGACAGAGAGAGAGGCAGAGGGAGAAGAAGGCTCCCAAGGAGCAGGGAGCCCGATGCGGGACTCGATCCCAGGACCCTGGAATCATGACCTGAGCCGAAGGCAGACGCTTAACCATCTGAGCCACCCAGGCGTCCTGACTTGCATATTTTAAAAAGGTGAATTTTAGGGCACCTGGGTGGCCCAGTTGGTTAAGCGACTGCCTTCAGCCCAAGTCATGATCCCGGTGTCCTGGGATTGAGTCCCACATCGGGTTCCCCCTGCTCTGCGGCGAACCTGCTTCTCCCTCTGCCTCTGCCTGCCACTCCCCCTACTTGTGCTCTCTCTCTCTCTCAAATAAATAAGTAAAATCTTTAACAACAACAACAACAAAAGGTGAATTTTATGGGTGCCTGGGTGGCTCAGTCGTTAAGCATCTGCCTTCAGCTCAGGTTATGATCCCAGCGCCCTGGAATCAAGCCCTGCATTGGGCTCCCTGCTCCGCGGGAAGCCTGCTTCTCCCTCTCCCACTCCCCCGGCTTGTGTTCCCTCTCTCGCTGTCTCTCTGTCAAATAAATACATAAAATCTTAAAAAAAAAAAAAAAAAAGGTGAATTTTACGGTGAATTATACCTTAATAAAGCATTTATTTTTTAAAAAATTCTGTGAAGAAAGAAACAAAATGTCCTTCTTTGGATTAGCCTCTCTAGCCCTTTCCAAATATCTACTGTGAATGCTGTTGACAATACCTTTTCTGTTTTGGCTTGGGGGAAGTAGATGAAGTATGGCTGCTTTTCGCTAGTAACCTCACATCGCTGCCACTCATAGAATCCATCTGCTAAAACGACACAGCGTCTTCCCTTTCCGAGAGGTACCTGAGGGAAAATGTGAGTAAGATAGGGTCTTAGTGACAGAATGTGTCATGGACTTGAGTTAAAATCTCAGGTCCACCAATGTATGACCTTAGAGCAGTTATTTAATTTCTCTGTAACTCTCTTTTCTTATGCATAAAGTCATCACTCACACAGCTGTTGAAAAGATTAAATAATGTACTCCAGCTCCAGCTGCATTTAATTTAAGTACATGAGAACCTCCAAGTGAAAACAGTCTAGTTGAACCCAGTCAACCTACAGAACATGAGAAATAACAATAGTTTTGTTTTAAACCACTAAGTTTTGGGATGACTCATTATACAGTAATATATATTAATAGTACTCAACATTATTAGCAACTGGGAACACACTTTCCAGGAGAACCTTATTATATTTCTCAGGTATATAAGGCACTAACAGCTCTGCTGGAAAAAAGAACAGAGTATGTGCCTTTTCCCTAGACCTGCTACCTACCTTGAAGGAACATTTCTCCATTATGGTATCACTACGACAGTTGGAAGTGTTGAACTTCAGCTTAGAAGGATCACTCTCTTTGAACCAAGATGGGACCAATCCCCATCGCATGGGAGCAATGATACGTTCAGATGAGTCTGCACCCTGTAATGGAAAAGGTTAAGATCCAGTGAGGAGATAATGAAATTTAGAAAACCAAATGTAGCACACGCATTACATTACACTGAAATACAAAAAATACAGATTATTAAAAGGGAAAGATTCTACTTGAAAACGATTTTATTTATTTATTTATTTTTAAGATTTTATTTATTCATTTGAGACACAGAGATAGAGAGAGAGAGAGAAAGCATGAGCAGGGGGAGAGGCAGAGGGAGAGAGAGAAGCAGGTTCCCCGCTGAGCCAGGAGCCCTATGTGGGGCTTGATCCCGGAATGCTGGGATCATGACCTGGGCCGAAGGCAGACGCTCAACCATCTGAGCCACCCAAGCGACCCAAGAGTTCTTTTTTTTTTTTTAAGATTTTATTTGTCAGAGAGAGAGAGCACAGGCAGGGGGAGAAGCAGGCTCCCCACTGAGCAAGGAGCCCAATGTGGGGCTCGATCCCAGGACCCTGGGATCATGACCTGAGCCGAAGGCAAACACTCAACCAACTGAGCCACCCAGGCATCCCTTGAAAACAATTTTAATAATTTATCACGATGTGAGTAACTTGAGGTCTTCAGCATTTATTAGAATGTAAGACATATTGCTTGGGTAGGGTGGGGGATACAAAGAAGTTTAGTCTGTAAACGGTTACTTAGTGCCTCCTATGAGACATAGTGCTAGGCCTAGCAGTTCATGTGGTCCTAGCTCTCAAGAAGCACAGGTCACAGACAATGATAATACAGTGAGGTACATGCTATGATCAAGGCATGCACAGGGTGCCGTGGGGCACATGCAAAAGTGTTTAACCTCAAAGGGCTTGCACAATAACATGCAAGGCCACAAAGACATAAAAATATTAATAATTTGAGATACAACAGGCTAATGGCCATATAAGTGGTACAGATGAAGAGTAGCAAAGGAGTTCAGTGGAGAGTGATCTGTGAGAGATGGAATGGATAAGTTATCAACTCCTCAGAAGGAGCAAAAAGACAGGGGTGGGGTGGGGTGATTCTTTAATTAGATCCCACAAGAGGTACAGAATTCAGACAAAGAGATGGGAGGGAAGACCAGATGTAAAATTAAATGAACAGGGGTGCCTGGTTGGCTCAGTTGGAGAAGCACGTGACTCTTGATCTTGGGGTTGTAAGTTTGAGCCCCTCAATGGGTGCAGAGATTATTAAAAGCAAACAAACTTTAAAAAAATTAAATGAACAAAGAGGCAATGTCAAGAATGGGTAGGAAGTGGTTTTGTGCAGCAAAGTAATATAATAGCAAGCCTGAGGATGCTATTTTTTGGAGGGCCTGCTTACAAGGTTGGCCCTCAGCATCTGGGAACTTGGATTTTGAGTTTTCCCCCTTTCCTAACTGATAAGGATGGTTTGGTTTACTGTGTCTAGTCTGTGCAAAAATGAGGTTTATGCCTAGCATCTGCTTTCCTTCTGAGAGTCTGGAATTTTGGTGCTTGCTAGGCAGAGTACCCAATAAAAACCTTGGGCTTTCGGGGGGCTGGCTCAGTCCATGTGACTCTTGATCTCAGGGTCATGAGTTCATTCCCCATGCTGGGTGTGGAACCTATTTAAAAAAATAAAATAGGGGCGCCTGGGTGGCTCAGTCGGTTAAGCGACTGCCTTCGGCTCAGGTCATGATCCTGGAGTCCCGGGATCGAGTCCCGCATCAGGCTCCCTGCTCAGCGGGGAGTCTGCTTCTCCCTCTGACCCTCCTCCCTCTCGTGCTCTCTGTCTCTCATTCTCTCTCTCGCAAATAAATAAATAAAATCTTAAAAAAAAAAATAAATAAATAAAATAAAATAGAGGGCGCCTGGGTGGCTCAGTTGGTTAAGCGACTGCCTTCGGCTCAGGTCATGATCCTGGAGTCCCGGGATCGAGTCCCGCATCGGGCTCCCTGCTCGGCAGGGAGTCTGCTTCTCCCTCTGACCCTCCTCCCTCTCGTGCTCTCTGTCTCTCATTCTCTCTCTCGCAAATAAATAAATAAAATCTTAAAAAAATAAATAAATAAATAAAATAAAATAGAGGGCGCCTGGGTGGCTCAGTTGGTTAAGCGACTGCCTTCGGCTCAGGTCATGATCCTGGAGTCCCGGGATCAAGTCCCGCATCGGGCTCCCTGCTCGGCAGGGAGTCTGCTTCTCCCTCTGACCCTCCTCCCTCTCATGCTCTCTGTCTCAAATAAATAAATAAAATCTTGAAAAAAAAAAAAGAAAGAAAAAAATAAATAAAATAGGGGCGCCTCAGTGGCTCAGTGGGTTAAGCGTCTGCTTTCGGCTCAAGTCATGATCCCAGGGTCTTGGGATCGAGCCCCATATTGGGCTCCCTGCTCAGTGGGTACCCTGCTTCTCCCTTTCCCACTCCCCCTGCTTGTGCTCCTCTCTCTCTCCCCCAAATAAATAAAATCTTTAAAAAGATAAAATATTTTTTTAAGGATTTATTTATTTGAGAGAGAGGAGAGTGCGTGCCAGAGTAGGGGGAGAGACAGAGGGAAAGAGAGAATCCTCAAGCAGATTCCCCACTGAGCATGGAGCCCGATGCGGGGTTGAATTCTAGGACTGAGATCATGACCTGAGCCCAAATCAAGAGTTGGCCCCTTAACCGACTGAGCCACCCAGGTACCCTAAAATAAAATCCTTAAGAACAAAATGGAACAAAACAAAGCAAAACAAAACAAAACAAAAAACCACCTTGGACTTTCAGTTCCTAATGGGTTGCCCTGGGCAGAAACACTGCACATTACATTTTTCATTGCTGGAAAAGAAACATGCCTGGTGTAGCCCCCCTCACAGGAAGGAGGGAAGACAAGGAAGACTGTGCATGGATTTTTTCCCAGATTCCTAGTGGTGTCTTTTTCCTTTGCTGATTCTATTATGTATCCTTCCACTGTAACAAACCTTAGCCTTAATATGCCTTATTTGTTGAGTCCTTCCTAATGAAGCTCCAAATGTGGGGGTACCCTTGGGGGGACCCCAACACATGGTTGTTAAAATTTGGGGAGTAACTGGCCCCTTGAGAACTTGATTAAATCTACAGATTAAAACGCCTACTTATGCGTGCATGCACGTGCATACACACACACACAGACACACTATTCTATATGGTGTGCAGAAGAGTGCATTCTGGGTGCTACCATGATGGTCTGGGGGTAAGGATATGGTGAGTCTCATGATGGTAGTAAGAATAAAAGACACCAGGGGCGCCTGGGTGGCTCAGATGGTTAAGTGTCTGCCTTCGGCTCAGGTCATGATCTCAGGGTCCTGGGATCGAGTCCCACATCGGGCTCCCTGCTCCGCGGGAAGCCTGCTTCTCCCTCTGCCTCTCTCTGTCTCTAATGAATAAATAAATAAAATCTTAAAAAAAAAAAAAAAAAAGAATAAAAGACAGACTAAAAACAAAATTGTGATGGTAAATGGAAAAGAAAACAGGTCTGATTAAATTTTCAAGCCTAGAAGAATGAGCAAAAGAAAAAAATCTGAAGAGGGGCTTGATTTGGGGAAAGATGTGTTGATTTAAGATAATAGTGGGACATCTATAGCAGTTCTTTGTTTTATTTTCAAGTCTGTAGCTATAGCAGTTTAAAGAAACGGTTGCAAAATCTTTGACACTCCTCTCACTGAGAGCTGGAGGTGTATGTTCCCTCCCCTTAAATCTGGATGGGCCCGTGATTCACTTGTAACCAACATAATGTGGCACAAGTGACACTGTATGATTTCTAAAACTAGGTCAGAAAACGTGTCAGCTTCTTCCTCGCTTGCTGAGACACTCCTTCTGAAGCTCTGAGCTGCCAAGTAAGAAATCCAGCCACCCTAACACTGTCATGCTGAGAGGAAGCCCAGGCTACATGGAGAGGACACACATAAGTGTTCTGGTCAACAGCCTCAATTGAGAATCAATGCCAATTGCCAGGTAAGTGAGTGAAGATACCTCTAGATCAGAGGCTGGCAAATTTTTCTGAAATGGCCAGATACTAAGTATTATAGATTTTGCAGGTCATACAGTCTCTATTGCAACTATAATATAACTACTGTTACAGGGACAAAGCAGCCATAGATAACAGATAAATGAATGGATGTTTTTGTGTTCTGTAACATTCCTGCTCTAGATGATTCTAGCCCCAAATGCCAGGTCTTCTCAGGTGAAGCTCAGACTTCAAGGAAGAGACAAACCACACCTGTAATGCTCTGTCCTCATCCCTCACTGGTGAACAGAACAAAAAGTTTGTTTAAAGTCACTAGAATAAGGGGCGCCTGGGTGGCTCAGTCGGTTAAGCGTCTGCCTTCGGCTAAGGCATGATCCCAGGGTCCTGGGATCGAGCCCCGCATCAGGCTCCCTGTTCGGCGGGAAGCCTGCTTCTCCTTCTCCCTCTCCCACTCCCCCTGCTTGTGTTCCCTCTCCCGCTGTGTCTCTCTCTGTCAAATAAATCAATAAAATCTTTAAAAAAAAAAAAAAGTCACTAGAATAAAATCCAATGCAGCTATTTATTATGTCCAACAAGCACTCAGAGATATGGAATTAAAGCTTAGGAGAGAGGCAGCATAGTACAAATAATGGGTCAGCAAACTTTCTCTGTGAAAGGCAGATAATAAATATTTTTGGCTTTGTGAATCCATATAGTCTCTGTTGCAGTGACTCAAGCAACTCAACTCTACTGCCACTGGTATTATGAAAGCAGACAAAGAATGAAGGAGCGTGGCTGTGCTCTAATAAAACTTTACAAGAACAGGCAGTGGGCTAGATTTGATCTGCGGACCAGTTTGCCAACCCCTGGTATAGAGGAAAAAATAAAGCCTTTACAAGAAGACCCTGGTTCAAAAATCCCATCTCTGCTACTTACGAGGTTGGACTAATCTCAACTTCCTGGACCCTCAACGTTCCTTATCTGTCAAAACAGAGTGAACAATACCTACTTTGCAGGATCATTTAAATGCATGACATGAAATAAGCACACAGATTATAGTTTAGTATTTTTCTAAGTTTAGAATTAAAAACAAATAGTAAAATTTTCTATGTGAAGGTGACTGTTAAGGTCGTGAGGACAAAGTTTCTTAGAAAGTAAATCAGGGCTCCTGGGTAGCTCAGTCAGTTAAGTGTCCAACTCTTGATTTTGGCTCAGGTCATGATCTCAGGGTCTTGAGATTGAGCCCTGCATAGGGCTCTGTGCTCAGAAAGGAGTCTGCTTGAGATTCTCTCTCTCAAATAAATAAATCTTAAAAAAAAGTAAATCAAGCACAGGATTTAACCTGGGGGTACAAAAAGAAAACAGAGAAATGAAGGAAAACAGAATCTAAGAAAAAGTACCTAGAGAAATGAAAGTAGAATGAGAAAGAATGAGTAGAAAGAGAAAAGTCAAGAGGATACAATTCTAAGATAAGAATCATCAGCGGTGGTACCGTCTCCAAAAGGCTTCCCTTTTGTTTAAAGCTAATCTCTCCATTGTGCTCCTTATAAAATCATGTCCTCTTACTTCCAAAATCTTGCCTTATCAGATAATCTCCTTCTCTTTCTCTCTCTCACACACACATACACACACTCCATTTTCATTATTCATGGCAGTTAGGTTCTACAAAGTCACTGTGAACACTGAATTAGTGAATAGTGGAATACTGAACTGCTGCTCTTAGGGGAAATAGAGGGTTAGGTTCCCACCTACCTACGGAGACATTTTTATCAACTGAGCAGTAATAACCTTGTTCTGTATTTCTGTTTAAAGACACTTTAATACATATAGTTGATTCATTAATGTTGAATTCATGACCAACAGCACTGTAATTCATGCCTGAATGATGTTTATCTAATATGTTTTTCCCTATAAGGCATATTACAACCTTCTTGCACTTAAGAATACAAACCAGCACTTTAGCGTTATGCTTGGGGACAATTTTAAACAGTGAAATCACCAACAAAAAGCACAGGAATGCAAAAAACATAGCACTAAATCAACTCCAAGAAGGGTACTTGTTTACAAGGTAAGAGCTAAAACAAGAAGGTAGAGCTTTGCTGGGAATGTGTACATTGGGTGACTCAATTTCCTCTATTCTATACGTCCATGAATGACTTCAAAAGCAACATGAGTATTATTTTGGGGAATACAAATCATTTTAGAAAGTAGGCAAATCTGCAACTTGAAATCCACAAAATAATGAGGATCAACTATGTGTGTGTATATATGTGTATGTATATATATATATACGTGTGTGTATTCTTCCCCTTAAAGACAGAGGAAGCCTGGTTATATTGTATGCCAAGAGGCAGGAAAAACAAAGGCAATTAATGAGCATGCACTGTAAGTAAGGAAAAGACTACCCTGGAAGAAATGGTAGCATAGCTGAATTTAACATGAATTTGCTCCTTGGTGAGTTACAGAGACTATACCAGGTGGAGTTGTCACACAAAGTAAACTTTATTTGCAGCAAATAAGATGGGGGTAAGTGGAGATGGGGGTGTGGTGAGTCCGTTCCTTTTATTTAGGGTTAGAATGAATATTCAGAAAGGGGAGCTTTATCATCGCCTGTAAAAGTGGGCATAAAGTTGCGCAGACGTACTTTGAAAACTTGCCTATAATGCCTCTTATGTTATGTTAATGAAGCCTGGGCTCCAACTAGGGCAGAGGCTTTAACATTATAAAGAAGCAGAGGTAACTGTAGGATAAGGGTAAAGGGGCTATGCACAGGCTCTGAAGCGGGAATAAACTGGGTGGGGCTTGGGATCATTATCTCAAGCAAGGAATGCAGGACCTTGTTTACTTCTGAAACAGCACTGGGAGTTTTACCACTGATTTGCCTCTGATAAGGTTAGGCTATTTCCTGGCCTGGTAGACACTGTTAGTTTTGCATTCCCTTTGTTCCCTTAAAATCCTTAACTATTGAGGTTGGTTTTTTTTTTTTTTTTTTTTTTGATGGGTTAATTCTGACACCTCCTGGGAAGTTTTGCAAGAAGTGAGCTTAGGGTGCCTGGGTAGTTCACTCTGTTGAGAGTCCTCTTGATGTGGACCGGATTCATGGTCTCAGGGTTGTGAGGTCAGACTCTGTGCTCAGCTGGGAGTCGGCTTGAGAGCCTCTCTCTCCCTCTGCCCCTCTTCTCCCCCACCCCCTGCACACTCTCCCTCAAATAGATAAAGTTTTTATTTTTAAAGATTTCCATTTATCTAAGAGAGAGAGCGTGTGCGTGCGAGGAGCAGGAGTGGGGGGGAGGGGCAGAGGGAGAGGGAGAAGCAGACTCCCCACTGAGCAGGGAGCCTGACTTGGGGCTGGATCCCAGGACCCAGAGGTCATGACTCCAGCTGAAGGCAGATGCCCAACCAACTAAGCCACCCAGGTGCCCCAATAAATAAAATCTTAAAAAAAAAAAAAAAAAGTGTGCTTAGGCAAGCAAAGCCAGTAGGACACAGATCACAGAAAATAGCTGGGGGCCTAAAATGACTTCTCTTGCGTCATGAAAGCTATGTCTCATCTTTCTTTTTCTGGGGACCCCCCTAACTATTTCTGTTTAAAGTAGGGTAGAGAATGTAAATCCAAGTGTTAATCTCATGTGAGATAGGAGGAAGAGAAAGAATGCACAGGGCTTTTGGGGCGCCTGGGTGGCTCAACTGGTCTTGATTTTGGCTCAGGTTGAAAACTCTTGAGTTGTGAGATCAAATGCTTTGGGCTCTGTGATCAGCAGGGAGTTTGCTTGAGATTCTCTCCCTCTGCCCCTCCCCACACTAATGCACACGTGTGTTTGCTGTCTTTTGAAATAAATCTTAAACAAAACAAAACGAAGAAAAACAGCTTTTGTGAATCCTCTCTTCAAGAATCAAATGTGCCTTCCAAGCAGAAGAGCCCCCTATCCAAAGCATAAATGAGGTAACAGTACAGAATGGTCATTTAAATGATCTCTGATCAGGAATTTGCAAAACAACAATACTCTAAATTTGACATTCTCAACATGCAATTTGACAACCCTTCCCCACCACCAAGATCTAACAGGGAGAAAGGGGGGTATGCTGCTGGCATCTGGTGGGTAGAGGCCAGTAATGCTGCTAAACATTCTGCAATGCACAGGACAGCATCCCATCCAAAATGTCAAGAGTGCCAAGGTTGAGAAATCCTACCTTCCAAATCCCACTGATCATCACCTTTAATGTTAGTGTGTTCACTGGACAATTCTAAGCCAAACCCAAACATGAGGCTGCCCCCTAATGGGAACAATAAGTAGAAAATGGCTGAGAAGCCAAAATACTGAAAATATTGCTCAATATTAGTCATCTTTTCCTTCTACCCTTTTGGACTTGTGACCAGAACAGCTGGTAGAGCTGGGGTGGATAAATGAAAGAGGAAGTAATTGCAAATAGTGGTTTCAAATGCAAATGCTGCAATCTATACACATGTGCTGGCCACTGATACATATTAATGATCAGCTGAAATGATTCTAATTTTGTTTTACAACTTGTAGGTTTGAGACAAATGTAACCTTATTTATCAAAATTAGGAAACCCCAGCAATCTTAACAAAATTTATTAGCGATGTGGAGTCAAAATACTACATTAGTAAATTCATACCACTGATGGAAAGGGAGGGAAGCTATGTTTGCTAGGAGCTCCATCTTCTCCATTCCTAGTTCCAGGAAGCATCCACTGGAGTGGTTACGGAAAGTGGTCTGGACCTCAGTCCCAGCTCTGTCCCCTCACTTACTGGGTAACCTAAGACAAGTCACAATATCTCTACACTTCTGTCTTTACATCTGTTAAACAAATTTTTCTTCCAGCTAACATTCATTCTGTAATTCTAAAGACGTGATATAGAGAGAACCAAGGCTAAAAAAGGCACATACATTTAATCCGTCTCTCTTTTCACTTCAATTAGGCCTTCTTTTGAAACATGTTTTATTATTCTTTTCCAGTTAAGGTTCCCCATGATACTTATTTTGATTTCCCTCTCATTAAAAAGGTTTTTAGTTTCAACAGGGAAGGATGCACTCAGTAAAAACAGCTCAAGAATAAACTATTTCATGTATATGGCTTCATTCAACCAAAAAGATCGTGTTATTCGGTATGCTTATTTCAAATAATATAGAAATGAACCTTGACTACAATATTATCACAAGAATTCTGATAAGTAGCAGGGGTACAACTGACTTTATAAAGTGATTTAAGTATTACAGATCAAACAGAATAAAAATCCAGGATGGAAACAATCATGATTTTTAATAACCTACCAAGGGCATTTAAAATGCTTAAGATACGGAGGGGCGCCTTGGTGTCAGTTGAGCATCTGACTCTTGGTTTCAGCTGGGGTCCTGATCTCAGGGTCCTGGGATCAAGCCCCATCAGGCGCCTCGCTCAGTGTGGAGTCCGCTTGGGATTCTCTCTCTCTCCCTCTGCCTCTGCCCCTCTCGCTTGTGCTGTCTCTCTAAAATAAATACAGTCTTGGGGCATCTGGGTGGCTCAGTCGTTAAGCATCTGCCTTCGGCTCAGGTCATGATCCCAGGGTCTTCGGATCGAGCCCCGCATCAGGCTCCCTGCTCTGCGGGGAGCCTGCTTCTCCCTCTCCCACTCGCCCTGCTTGTGTTCCCTCTCTCGCTGTGTCTCTCTGTCAAATAAATAAATAAAATCTTAAATAAAATAAATACACTCTTAAGATAAATAAAATGCTTAAGACATGGAGAAACCATTCATTTCTGGAATTAAGCATTTTATTTACTGCATACTAGCACTGGTGCTCAGGTGCATGCACACACGCCCACACACACATTCAGGAGATAAAGAACCAGAACATGATTATGAACTACTGGTCACTCCAACACTACAGAGGTAAATACTATAGAAACAATGAGTGCAATTGAACTTCAGACAACCAAACCAACCGCATCTGTTCCTAGCTTCAGTAAAAGACAAACATAAACAGAAGCAGAAAAAAATAGAAACTTCATGTTAAGAAACCCAGAGGTGTTTCAGATTAGCTCGTCGTAATCCTGCTCTAGGCCTAGAGATTCTGGTTCATCTGGCCTGGTAAGGGGCAGGAAATCTTTTTTTTTTTAAGCTACTCAAATGACCCTGATGATCGGTGAGGTTTGAAAGATGCGGTCTTAAGCATATTCAAATAGGGGGGGCTCAAATAAATTTGGCATGCATTCCGATGAACCCTGAAATGAGCCCGAAGAACACTGCATCATCGTGTTCCCCCCCCCCCAAAGATTTTATTTATTTATTTGACAGAGATAGCGAGAGAGGGAACACAAGCAAGGGAAGGGGCAGAGGGAGAGGCAGGATCCCCGCTGAGCGGGGAGCCCGATGCGGGGCTCGATCCCAGAACGCTGGGATCATGACCTGAGCCGAAGGCAGACGCCCAACGACTGAGCCACCCAGGCACCCCACGGCATCATCTTCTAAGATGAGAAGATACCGATCAAACTTCTCTTTGCAGTGAGGTCCGGAGTGGTTCTCAACGGGGGGTCAGAACCCGTGAGCAGAGGCTGAGCGCGCGCCAAACCCAACCCAAGTGGATGAGCATTCCCTGCGGGCCCAGAAGCCGGCCCGGCACAGACACCAGCGGTTACCTTCTCAAAGTGCAGTCGCGACAGAAGCACTGGGCTGTTGGACTGAGGGCTCTTGTTGTACGAGGGGCAGTACTTGTCGGAGTCCTTCCACTCGGGGAGCCGCTGCCGGCCCTGCCGGTCCCGATAGGCGCAAGCTCGGGCCAGCACATCTTTAGGCAGGTGACAGGAGGTGCGCCCGCACATGCTCCCGCGCGGCCCGGCACAGCCTGGAGACGAGAACACGGCGGGGCGGTCGCGCTAGCTCACGGTCTCCCCGCCGCCGGCTCGTGCCAGCCTCGCCGAGACCGGATACACTGCGGGAAGGCGGCCCGCCCCGAGGCGCCATTCTTCAGCTCAGCCGGCGGCCGAGAGAGGCACGGGGGCGAGGGGCGGTCAGTGCTGGAGCAGCACGCCCTGCCTCCGCCGGACCCTTTCCGGTCCGCCTACTCTCCTCCCCCACCCTCGGGGCACCGACTGCGGGCGGGGGGAGAGGCTCCCGCCCGCTACCCTCCAGCACTGCAGCCTGCGCCGCCAGGAGGCCGGCTCTCCGGGCGGGAACTCGACCTGCTCCCTAGGGCCAGGGCCCCCGCCGCCCCCGCCGCCCCTCACGTCCACCTCGGCCCGGCCGCCCGCCCGGCCCCGCCTCACCTCACGTCCACCTCGGCCCGGCCGCCCGCCCGGCCCCGCCGCCCCTCACGTCCACCTCGGCCCGGCCGCCCGCCCGGCCCCGCCGCCCCTCACGTCCACCTCGGCCCGGCCGCCCGCCCGGCCCCGCCGCCCCTCACGTCCACCTCGGCCCGGCCGCCCGCCCGCCCCCGCCTCACCTCACGTCCACCTCGGCCCGGCCGCCCGCCCGGCCCCGCCTCACCTCACGTCCACCTCGGCCCGGCCGCCCGCCCGGCCCCGCCTCACCTCACGTCCACCTCGGCCCGGCCGCCCGCCCGGCCCCGCCGCCCCTCACGTCCACCTCGGCCCGGCCGCCCGCCCGCCTCGCCTCACGTAACTCAGCTCGCCCCAGTCCCCCTCCACCCCGCCGCCAACGCCGCCTCACTTCACGTCCACCTCCGCCCTGCAGCCCACAACGCCCTCCTACCGCAGGCTCTTACACGCTGCGGGCCCGCGCTCTGGCGTCAGGCCCCGCCCCCAGCGCGGGCGGCCCCGCCCCCAAGTGGCGGGAGGTTCCCGCGGCGTCCCGCGCGCCCTGGAATCTGAATCTTCTGAAAAGACCCCAAGGGAAGGCTATGACCCGGAGCCCCGCTCTCCTCCATCTTCGCCCTTCCCCCTGCGGGGTCCGCTCCGAGAGCTAGCCGCAAGAACGGGCTGGGGCCGGCTCACCCTCGCGGCGCTGGCAGAGACCCTCGATGTGTCCCAGGGAGCGTGAGGTGCCCTTGTTTGTATAGCGAGAGCCAGGACTAGGGCACCGGGTCGTTGTAGGGATAACAGGAAACATTCTCTTTACTTCGCAGTGAGGCTAACCGCCTCAGAGTTTTGGGCCAAAAATTGAGAAACAATCAGGAAAACGTCCATGAATCACACGTCACTCTCATACTTCAGTGGGCACCAGAATGTGACTTTCCAGGGCCTTCACCTACTTCCCCACCCCCAAATCTGAATTTCTAAGGGTGAGGCCTAGATTTTTTAAAGAACAGGCTTTGCAGGCCTACTTCGGCCATGAAATTAGCAAAGCCACCTGGCTTTAGTTTAACAGCAGCTGAGGGGGCCTCTGAGCCTGCTCCCTTGCGACATAAACCAAGGATTTCTGCATCTTCAGCCAACAGAGTGCTCTCTAAGGGCTGTTCTTCCCCTCTGGGCATTCACTGAATTGGGTGCAGGCAAACCTCAGTGCACATGCTAGGAAATGCCCAAATAATCCACCCAAACCCTCTGAGGGCTCCATTCATCACCTAGAGAAGGAGGGCGATGGTGAGGATGCAAGAACAGGCACATGACCTCAGTGACTGCTGTCATGACCTGCACTGCCCCTGTTCTGGGGCTTGGAGAGGAGTGGGAGTGGTCTGACCTCAAGTACAGAAGCCAAAAGGCTGTGGGTGTGAACCGGATAGAGCAGGTGTTCTTGGTGGGGGCTCAGAAGGGGAAGTGGAAAGTGGAGCCCTTAAGCATGAGTCTGCAGAAGTAGCAGCCATTCAATAAATACATGCTGATTTATTTATATGGATAAGATGGTTTTCTTGGGGATAAATTCAAGAGGAGGTGTGAGCATTTTATTCATTTGCAATGTCCCTACCCTGACAGGCAGGGCAGCAGGTTCTAGGACAAGCTAAAATCATCCCCTATTTAAAAAAAGAAAAAAAGGTTACCCCCTGGCAGGCCTGGGGCAGGTATTAAATTTAAAAAAAAAAAAAATTTTTTTTCCCCAGTGATTTCTAATTGTTTTTGATACAGAGGCTTGGGAAGGAGTTTCCACTGGATTCAGGATGAAGGCATGACTTCTGTGCAGTGTTGGGGGGAAAAGGATAGGAGTAGGGCTCATGCAGCCTGGCCTCTTAGCCCACAGATGCCAAGATGATGTCTACTGGCAGCTCCTCCGAACTTCTGGCTGTCACCTGCATTGTTACTGTGTCCAAAAGCAGCAGTCGGGAGCGCACCAAGATGTCATGACCTCCCCGGAACACACCTAGAGGGAAGACAGAAGTACAGGTGTGTAAGGAAGAAGGAAGCTGCAGAAGGTAGGTTGAGGGTGGCATTTGCAGCAACTGATCAAGGCAGCTGTGGTGTAGTGAAATGGGAATGGGTCTGGAAACAGGGGAGCTGGGCTGAAATCCCTAAGTGAGATCTTGTGCAAGTCACTTTACCTCTCTGAGCCACAGTAGCCTCAACTACAACATAGAGGAGATGATTATACTAACCGTTTTTTGTTTTTTTTTTAAGCTTTGCCAGGTGGAAATGAATTAATGAACATACAAAGTTTCTACCTGGCATCACAGAGGCTCTCATGCATGTTGGCTAAATCTAAGAGCACAGATGTAGGGACAGCCCCTCCATGACAAAACCGCACTGCAGGTGCCTGCAAGACCCAGGGGACTGCTTCAGTTTGGCCAGAAACATCCGCTTGGGGTCTATCAGCTGTGAGCACTGAAGCAGAGCTGCCTCCCAACCCTGTTTATAAACACTCAGCAAAAAAAAAATCTCCCATTTCATTTTGTTTAATTTTAGGTGTGACAACTGTATTGCTCCCACCCCTCCCCCCTTTTTTTTAAAGACTTTGACACAGAGAGAGAGACAGGAGAGAGGGAACACAAGCAGGGGGAGTGGGAGAGGGAGAAGCAGGCTTCCCACTGAGCAGGGAGCCCGATGGGGGGCTCAATCCCAGCACCCTGGGATCATGGCCTGAGCTGAAGGCGATGCTTAACGACTGAGCCACCCAGGCACCCCTGCCCCCACCCCTTTAAACAAAGCACTATTATCTCTTAGAGAAACATACAGAGGTATTTACATACAAAATGCTATCTCTGGAATTTTCTTTAAAATAACCTGGGGTGGGGAGTAGAGTAAGTGGCGGTATAGATGCTGTTAGTTGTTGAAGCTGGAGGATGAGCACATGAGGGTTCACTGTACTATTCAATTTTTGTGTAAGTTTGAAAATTTACATGTTGACTTCTTAAAATGCCATTCCTATTAGAAAAGACCAACCAACCCAGTAGAAAATTAGAGAAAGGATATGGAAATAATTCACAGAAAAAGAAATACAAACAAGCACACATATTTGGAAAGATGCTTAACTTCATTCAATATACAAGAAATGTAAAATAAAAACTACACTAAGATACCATTTTCCACCCAAACTGGCAAAGATCATTTGATAATGATTCGATAATATACTGTATATATTACTGATTACTGTATTATACTGATAATATACTATGTTGTCCACAGTGTGGAAGGAAAGGCATACAGTTCCTATGGAAGGCAACTGGATATTTTTATCAAAATGAGAAATGCACTTTGACTTGGTAATGCCTTGGTTAATTTATTCTATAGCTATCCTCAGGGCATACATGCAAAATAAAGTATATATATATATATGTATGTATGTGATTATTCACTGTAGCATTGCTCCTGAGAGCAAAAGCCTGGAACAATCTAAATGTTCATCAATACAGGCTGATCCTATAAAATATGGTACACTCATACAATGGAATACAAGGAAGCTAAAAAAAGTATGAGGATTCACTTTGGGATGATAAAAAAGTCCTGGAGAAGGACAGTGTTGATAACTGCACATTAATGCAGATGTACTTAATGCCACTGAGCTGTATACCTGAACTCAAAATGGTCAGTTTTACATTATGTACATTTTACCACAATTAAAAAAAGAAAAAGAGGAAATTATGTATTCTTCAATTTATTTTTAATGTTATCTCCACACCCAATGTGGGGCTTAAACTCACGACCCTGAGATCAGGAGTCGCATGCTCTACCAACTGAGCCAGCCAGGCATGGGAAAGATCTGTCAAGTGAAGAGCGAAGTGCAGAGCAATATATATACCATTTACACATAAACATTTGAGTTAAAATAGGGAAATGTGTACATATACTGGCATTGTTTGTAATAGCAGTGCCAGTCGCCTGTAATCAGAATGCAACTAGATGACAGGCAGCAAGGGTCGGAGGATATTTCACTGCTGGTCTTTTTTTCACTTTGTGAATTTTCAATGCTGACTTTGAATCCCTGTGTTCCCAGTGGGAGCCCTCAACCCAGGATGCAGTGGCATCCAGGCTGTGAGTTACACAGGCCCTTCCCACCTAGAAATGCTGCTTACCAGCCAGGAGCAATGTGTGGGTGTTCTTGTTATCTGGCACTTTGTCTGACCTCTCACAAGGGTGCATTCCCAGGAATTTCACGATATTGCCCACAGCCTCTGTAAGGAAAAATCCCAGCATCATTAAGCCACATCTTGTTTCCCCTTTGTGTCACCACCATGCCCCCATCCCCTAAGCCTGCTCTAAGGGGATTTTTTGGCTTATTTATTTTGTAATCTCTACACCCAACATGGGGCTCAAACTCTTGACCCCGAGATCAAGAGTTGCATGCTCTTCCACTGAACTAGCCAGGCGCTCCTCTAAGGGGCTTTTCATGAAGTGGCATCTGAAGTATGTGCTCTTGACAGGACCCTAGATCTCTGGGAGGCAAAGGCCGGCAGGGGTGAAAGGGGAGGACACATTTCAACAGTAGCCAAGGATTTTTACCTTCAAGTGTCTTGATGGTAGACAAGGTGAATGTTTCCTCCTTCTCAAACTCATCCCCTACCTCATCCCAGGCTGCTTCGAAGTTCAGCTTCATGACCTTTTGGATGTGATCAGCGACAGTGACTTCCAGATCTTCCAGCTGGGGAGATGGAGGTGGAAGTTAGGCACACACCTCCAGGGGAATGACTTCCTGCTCCGCACACCTCTGCTCTGAACTCACTGCTCATCCCTTTCTGCAACGCATTCAGCACGTGCTGGCTAGGCGCTGAGCACTGTGCTCGGCTCTAGGGACATACAGTAAACTGGATATCTGTCCTTCAAGTGCTCACAGCTAAGTGGTGTCCTTTCAATAGAAATGCCCTGACCCAAGTACTCACCTGAAGATGTCAGCTGCAAGATCACATCCCTTCTGAAGCCTGCCTAGAGTAAGCACCTCAAGGATCCAGAAGGTCTGCCTCCTATGGCTCTATCACTCCTGATTCAGCAGATCCCACCCTCTGCCTCAGCTATGTTCTCTGAGCCTGACATATTCTGGACCCTACCTCCATCTCAGCTGTGTCCTCCCTGAACGTGACATAATATTACCCCCCACCTTGGACAAAGAGCACATAAAAGTTCCCCATTCACTCACCCACCAGATCTTCACTGAGCCCCTACTCTTGGGGATGTTTAAGGTGTGCCTAAGTAGGACTCAGCTCCCACAGCAGAAGCAATGCCTCAGGGCCAGTTCTCCCAACGAGCTCACTTGGTCCTAGGGCAATTCCTGATCTTAGGGTCACTGCTGGCTTAGGGAGGTCCCCTCAACAAAGGCTCCAGTGTGACAATGGTGAATATCAGTTGTATTCCACAGTAACTATCCCTTTAGTTATGAGGAGCTTGAAGAATCTGCATCCCCAGGCTGAGTATAATAGTTGGCCCTCAGATGGCATTGAGCCAGTGCCCCATGGTCAAACCCCAGAGCGATCCTGCACTCAGCTCCATCCAAGCTCAGAAAAGTGTAATCAGAAGTTCTTTGAGTGCATGAAAGGACCACTCAACAGATGCAAACTGATCCAACTTCTCTAGAAAGCAATTTGACAACAGGAATCAGTCTTAAAGTCATGCTCATCCTTTGACCCAATTTTTCTACTTCTAGGAATCGATCCTAAGGAAATAATCTGAAATGCAGATAAAAATTTGTACCCAAAGGGATACTTAATGCGTTTTACAGTGAAATTTGGAAGCCCAAATGTTCAACATTGAGGGAATAAAGATCAAGTGAGTTATCTCTACATACAAGAGTATTTTAAGTCATTAAAAACTTCATTTATGAAGTATTTGTAATCATACAGGAAAATACACTATGGTTTTAAGTGGAAACAGCAAGATATATAATGTCCAGAATGACCTCAATTATATAACACCTCCCCACCCCTCCACGTAACTCCCTAGGGCTACGAGTAATGTTTTCCTATTTGTTCACACTTGGTTTTTGTAGTTCCCAAGTTTTCTTTTTTTAAAGCATGTATTCTTTTTAAGTTAAAAAAAAAACTTTCTTTCAAAGAGCCAAAAATAGCAAGAAAAAGCTTCAAGTCTAGTTGTTAGCTCCTTGGAGAGGGTTGCTCTGCAGCCTCAGGCACAAAATTGAGCCTCCTGACACTGGCTTCTTACCACATATTCATCTTCATAGCCTTCATCATCGGTCTCCCCAGTGGTGGGGTCACAGTCCTTGACAGTGAACTTCATCATGCAGCTGAATGTGCAGGCCACTGCAGGGAAGAGAGGCTGGGTGGTCAGGATGCCCCTAGCCACTGCAGAGGACGAGCTCCTCCATAGGGCGGGTGGCCACGGCCCGCTCCCCAGGCCTCTGTTATATTATCAGTAGCAGCAACCCGACAGGTAGCCATCCAACCCCACAAATCTGGACAGAAGATACCACCTTGTGGAAGGGCAAAAGAGTCAAGTCATGGGTCTGAGGAGGCCCCTCAGAGGGAAGAAAGAGGGAAAGCAGAGGTGCTACAGGATGGCTAAGCCTGGGCCACAGTCAAATGTCCACTGTCAAAGGCCTGGACAAAGACGCTGGTGGGGGGCACCTGGGTGGCTCAGTCGTTGAGCGTCTGCCTTCAGCTTGGGTCATGATCCCAGGGTCCTGGGATTGAGCCCCCATCGGGCTCCCTGCTCGGTGGGAAGCCTGCTTCTCCCTCTCCCACTCCCCCTGCTTGTGTTCCCTCTCTCGCTCTGTCTCTCTCTGTCAAATAAATAAATAAAATCTTAAAAAAAAAGACGCTGGTGGGTCCCTTGGAAGGAGCGGAATTGGGATGTTTCAGTCTTTGTACTCTCATGGTGAAATGAAAGAGCCTCTGGCTGAGGACCAGAGAGACCTGGGTTCTGCCTCTTACCAGCCACATGAACTTAGGTGACTCATTTACCCTGAGTCTCAGTTTTCTCATCTAGGAATAGGGAGAGCAGTACTCATCCCCCTAGGTCGTCTGTGAGGGTGAAATGGGACGATGTCTAACAAGTTCCCAGGACTCAGCCTTTCTTCTTCTTCTAAGACTGAAATCAAGGAGTTGAATCTCTCATAGAAGACAAATGGCTGGTGCACAACCGGCCCACCCCATCTGGATTCCCAAGGCCAGGGTGGTTTCTGGAGAGGGGCTCACCAGCTGTAGGGTCTTCCTTGGGCAGTGCCACCAACGTGTAGCAGGTCCCAGGCTGGTTGTAGGGTAGGCTCCGGGCAGGCACGTAACAGAGCACCTCGTAGGCTTCAGTGGGCTCCATCTGCACCGTGACGTTCTCCAAGGTCTGGTCGTTGAGTGTGTTTGTGCAGTCAAACTGGAGCAGGGAGAAGAGGGGTTGCTTAGAGACTGCTCTAGGTCCAAGCCCTGCTGCAGAGGAAGAGCCCGGAGGTCCTAACTCACCCTATGACTCCTATCCCAGTACCCTTGCACAGGCTCCCTGTCCCCATGCTGACACACAGGAGCCAGAAAGGTAATGGGTCAAGGCTGCAAGACACATACCAGCTGGTAACAGAACCTATCATCACATTGGGCTCCTGACCAACTTGGTGTGGGACCCTATAGGACCCGTCAGACTTGGGACCACTCCCTAGCCCCACACCCCAGCAGGGCCTCAGCCCTCCCTGCTCACCTGGAACACCATGTGGTCAGTGAAGGTGTGTTTGGTGCAACGGATGACATACTCAGTCTCTGATTCAGTGAGGGCCACAGGCTCAGGTGAGGACTTGAAGAGGGGCCCCAGCCCATGGAACTCTGGCACCGCCGCCAACTGCTCTGAAAGCCACAGTCCACAAATTCACTCAGCCTTTCAATCCCCAGACCAACCTGTGATGGTTTCTAATCAATGCTCATGGCCAATTTTCCAGGTCTTTCACCCTACTGAGATGGATGGATGAATACGTATACACAATGACAGGGTACTCGCTATTTCCCAAATATACCAATGTGTTTTCTCCTCTTGCTAACTTTCCTCAAGCTGTACACCCACCATGAATACTCTCTTCCCCTCTGTCTCACAAAAGACCTCAGCCACAGAAAACTGACTGGGAGACCCCAATGGCCTAGGCCTAATCCACTTGGAGACTCCTACAACTTTAGAAGCTTAGCAAGGATTCTTAAAAAGGAAAACTCTAAAGATGAGATGAGTGATGGTATAGCCACAGAATCAGGCAAAAGAACAAACTGGTCCTATACATTTATCAGTTAAGATAAATGGCCAGTAAGGAGAAGTTTCAGATTCAGACTTGCAGAAAACCCTACTTTAAGTGGTCTGTGGGCACCTGGTAAGGCCTATCCCTATACTGCGAAGCCAGGTTCCAACACTGGGCTGGGTCCTCTGGCCCACAGGCCCCCACCCTGGCCCATCCAGGCGAAGGAGACCTCTGGCAGCAGTCTGCACACGACGTCCACCTACGATGGCTGCGCCTACTCTTCCCCAGTCTATGGCAGGGGCAGCGTTTCTCAGACTATGGTGAGGGATCACCGGTGTCAGAATTACCTGGGTTAAAAACTCACATTCCTGGCCTGTCCTAAATAAGCTCTATCAGAATCTCTGGATTTGGGACTCAGGAATCTGCATTTCTACGGAATTTTCTCAGATGATTCTGATATGCACTGATTATTTGAAGACCACTGCTCTAAGATTTTTAACTTGTCTTCCCAGTTAAACTGAACTCTGTAAGGACAGGAATTGTGCCCTGAGCCAGGGATCTGATATTTTGCCCTGAACTTAGTAGGTACTCAATTCATGTTTCACGGATAGAGACAGAAAGTAGGCATTATTATTATTCTTGCCTTCTCTTTGTGACTGCTTCGGCCCTCTGCCACCCGAAGGCAGCTGATGAATGTGCAGGCAGTAAAAAGCCCAGAAAGAGCAGCTTAGATCAGTGGGCACTTTTTTTTTTTTAATTTTATTTATTTATTTGACAGAGAGAGACAGAGCGAGAGAGGGAACACAAGCAGGGGGAGTGGGAGAGGGAGAAGCGGGCTTCCCGCTGACCAGGGAGCCCGATGCAGGGCTCGATCCCAGGACCCTGGGATCATGACCTGAGCTGAAGGCAGACACTTAATGACTGAGCCACCCAGGCGCCCCATCAGTGGGCACTTGAGTGCTTTTCTATGGGAATTTATTTCATCGGGCCCCAAGTTTCTAGACCTGACACTTAACTACCCTGGGGCATTCTGCTAGAAGCTATCAGTTAATGTCTCTGAGTTTCCGACTCTTCACCAATAAAATAGATATAATAATCTCATTCACAGGATTATTGTGAAGATAAACGAGGCAATAAATGTCAGGATCTAGCAAAGTTCCTGAAACTGAACAGGTGATCAATAAATGTTAGACTTTGGAATATTGTTTAAAGATGAAATTGATACCCTCTAACAGACTTAGAAGGAGTCTTCCTTCGAAGGTGTGGCAGAATGGTGGCCCCAAGATGTGTACAAATTAACTCCCAGAACCTACAAATACGTTGTATCACATGGTAAAAGCAAGTTGGATCTTGAGACGGGAAGATTATCCTGGATTATCTGGTGGGCCCAATGTAATTACAAGGATCCTTAAGAGAAGGAGGTAGAAGGCTCAGAGTCAGATTTGAACAGGCCACACTGCTGGCTGTGAAGGCGGAGGAAGGGGTCACCAGGAGAGAAATGGAGGAGGCCTCTAGAAACTAGAAAAAGCAAAGACACGATTCTCTCCTAGAGCCTCCAGAGGGAGCCAACACAGTGAAATCCATTTTAGACTTCTGCCCTCAGAATTTTAAGATAATAAATTTGTGTTGGGCTAAGCTACTAAATTTGTGGTGATTTGTGGTAACAGCAAGAAGAAAGTAATACAGAAGGAAAAGTTCTGTGTTAGAGTGATCCCAGTTAGCTCCAGATCCTAGTTTTGCTGAATCTGAAAGATGACAAAAGACAGGATTCTGGAATGGAATGGAATGGAATGGAGGGGAGGATTTATTTTAATTCAACAATAATTGGGAACTCGCCCAATTAGGAGGAAGAAAGGCACTGTGCTAAAAGCTATGATAGAGCATATAAAGGACAGAACCTGTGAAGAACCACACAGAACTAGTTAAGAGAAGACAGAAGAGCTGGAGTAGAAGTGATGAGCACAGGGGATCTTTCAAGAAGGAAGAGGGGCATGTGTTAGTCCTTGAAGGTGGGAATTTAGTAGATAATATGGTCTGGCAGTTAGACATATAGCCTCTACCCGTAAAAAGATACAAGACCAGAGGGATAGATAAATACCTAAATAAAACCTTCCCAGACAATGTGGACTGAATGCCTCTGGAACCCCCCAAAAAAGTATTAGGGTCTTTGGACCCCAAATGTACTGAATCTGACATTTGGCACGAACCTGGGCTCCAGGGACCCAAGCCCTCAGAACCAAGGCTGAGTGGCAGCTCTGAGCCAGTTTGATGTGAATCTTAATTCCAACCCCTCTACTTTCTTGCTGTGCCACCTTAGGTATATCACTTTCTCTCTCTGAACTTCTATTCCTCCAATACCAAATGGACCTGATGACTTCCACCTGAGGGTCAAATGTGCTGTCTGAAGTACTCTTAGGGGGCGCCTGGGTGGCTCAGTTGGTTAAGCGACTGCCTTCGGCTCAGGTCATGATCCTGGAGTCCCGGGATCGAGTCCCGCATCGGGCTCCCTGCTTAGCGGGGAGTCTGCTTCTCCCTCTCCCGCTCCCCCCTCTTGTGCTCGCTCTCTCTCTCTCTCTCTCTCACTCTCTCTCTCAAATTAAAAAAAAAAAAAAAAAAAAAGTCTTAAAGTACTCTTAGGGCCCAGCACTGAAGAGTAAGAACTGTTGTTGAGGGGGCACCTGGGAGGCTCAGTTAAGCGTCTGCCTTCGGCTCAGGTCATGATCCCAGGGTCCTGGGATCAAGCCCCACATTGGGCTCCCTCCTCAGCGGGGAGTCTGCTTCTCCCTCTCCCTCTGCCCCTCCCTGCTGCTCATGCTTGCTCTCTCTCAAGTGAATAAATAAAATCTTAAAAAAAAAAAAAAGGATACGGACTGTTGTTGATTGAGTCTCTCCTAAGGGTAGAAGAGCAACTACCCTAAAGCTGAGGAGACCAAGCCCAGGTCCTGAGAGCCCCACCAAGCACTGCTACTCACCCTGGAAGATCTCTTGCCGGGTGGCTGCCACTTTCTCTGGCTGCTTGGCGGCTGTGATGGGGGTGCTTTCTGCAGGAGCAAACACACATGGTGACCAACAACTCCAGTAATGGGGCAATGTGGTGTTGACCACAGAGCTGTTACTTACGGATTATAACTTCCAAACCCCCTGAGAGCCTAAACAGTTGAGAGTACAGAACATGTGAGAAAGAGAGGGAGTGTTTATGTGCATGTGTCTCCATTTCCTGGAGCCAGATGTAGAAAGGATTATTCCATCCTCTTGGGACAAAGCCCTCCCATCCTGGCTAGGTTTAGTGGCTTCACGGCTCCAGCAGAGGCCTGGATCTGAAGGCTTCCGAAAGCACAGGTGTTACTTACCTGTTCTCTGTTCTGCCATTGGTGTGGTGGCCAGGGGCACAGACTTGAGGTCAAAAGGTTTTTCTGATGGTTCTAGAGTGTACTGCTGCAGAGCTCTCTCCAGACCAGGGATGGAAACGGTCAGACCTAGAAGTCAGTGGGAGAGACACACTGCCTGAACACATGACAGAACGAGCACCCGGAATCCCCCATGAAAGACTGAGGCCCTGGGGTCTAGGTTGTATGATCCTAGACCACTGAGAAAACCACTTAAACCCTCTGGGCTTCCACTTTCTCATCTACATCCTCCTTCACAGGGCTGGTATGGGGATAAATGTATATAAAAGAGTGACTTATAGAGAGTAGAGTACTATGCAAAGAGAGATTTTTATTAATGACTAGTGTTTCAATTCACCAAGCTGTTTCCACCCACATTGGTGTGAACCGCAAGATTCTAGGTCTGCTAAGGTTATAGTCATGCCATGAAGTTGCCATGAAAGTCTAGCCGAAAGTGTCTTGCCTCAGACTTCCCCTACCCAGGGAGGGTGCGCCTGCTCTGGAGTGGTGAGAAGGGCCACAGCCCGAGGACGGGACCAAGTCAAAGATAGCCAGTGAGACTCACCATTTAGGATATAGCCTGCATTGAGGGCCTTCTGCTTCTGCTCCAGGACATTGAGATAGAAGGTGGCTCGGTCCCTTACTTCATTGTCATCGTCCATCACACACCTGTAGCCAGAACACACAGTACTCCTGACTGGGGCCCCCAGGGGTGGCAGGAGGGACGCTGCAGGGCTTCATCAGAGGGCAGTCAGAGGAAGCAAGTCTCATAAAGCTCAGTCCCCACATGTGCAATCCAGGCATCAAATGCACAGAGGAGCCTATAATATTCTAACTAATTACCTAAGGCGTGGTCATATTCATATTCCCTGGGCCCTCTCCCTAAAGTCCACCTAGTGAAAGAGGCAATCTCTTATATCCAGGGTCATATGTCAAAAAAGAATTTAATATGACTCAACAATTCCCCTCCTGAGCGTATCCTCATGAGAACTGACGACAGGTCACACAAAAACTTGTACGTGAATATTCACAATAGCATTATTTGGAAGAGCCAAAAAGTGGAAACAACCCAAATGTCTGTCAATGGGTGAATAGCTAAAATGTGGTCTACCCATACAATGAATTCTTTGGCCATAAAAAGGAATGAAGTACTGGGACATGTTACAGCATGGATGAACCTTGAAAAAAACATCACAAAGAAGCTAAACACATGAAAGGCCACAGATTATATGATTGAGAGTGCTAGGGGGAGGGCAAAGTGACTAGTAATGGATATACGGTTTCTTTTTCTTTTTTTTTTTTTTAAGATTTTATTTATTTATTTACTTGAGAGAGAGAGCATGAAGACAAGTGAGGGGAGGCAGAGGGAGAAGCAGACTCCCCGATGAGCAGGGAGCTTGATGCGGAGCTTGATCCCAAGACCCCAGGATCGTGACTTGAGTCGAAGGCAGACACCCAACTGACTGAGCCACCCAGGTGCCCCATAGGGTTTCTTTTCTTTCTATTTCCACCCTCATCCGCTAACCAGCAAAAGAGTCAAGGAGGCATAGCTGAAAACAGCCTCATCAAACTTCATACATTGCAAAAAACCCCACAGGAACCAAGGCGTCTTCATGCTGGGAAGACACACCCACACTGAGAAGACTGCCCTAGCCCAACAGACATTTACTCTGCCCTGTAAGCCCCATGGATATAGCGTTTCTATTAGGGAAGATTAAAATGTTTTAAACTGGGGCGCCTGAGTGGCTCAGTTGGTTAAGCGGCTGCCTTTGGCTCAGGTCATGATCCCAGGGTCCTGGGATTGAGCCCCACATGAGGCTCCCTGCTGGGCAGGGGGCCTGTTTCTCCCTCTCCTCCCTGCTTGTGCTCTCTCTCGCTGTCTCTCTCTAATAAATAAATAAAATCTTAAAAAAAATTGTTTTAAACTTAGATTATGGTGACAGTTACACACAGCTCTGTGAATATACTAAAAACCATCACATTATATGTTTTATTTATTTATATTTTTTTCAAAGATTTTATTTATTTGACAGAAAGAGACACAGCGAGAGAGGGAGCACAAGCAGGGGGAGTGGGAAAGGGAGAAGCAGGTTTCCCGCCAAGCAGGGAGCTCGACACGGGGCTCGATCCCAGGACCCTGGGATCATGACCTGAGCCAGTCAAAGGCAGACGCTTGACGACTGAGCCACCGAGGTGCCTCATATTATACATTTAAAATTGGTGAACTTTATGGCTCGCAAAATATATGTCAGTAAAGCTTTTTTAAAAAAAGAAAATAACAACAACAACAAAAAGAACTCAACAATGGTCACAAAATTTTTGCATGATACTGTTTTTCATGCTTTTCCATGCTTTCTATTTTTTTTCCTACAATCCACAGTTATATAACTTCTCTCCCCCGGGGAACACTGTCATCCCTCAGGGACCTCTGGCTTAGCCTCACCTCTTTAGCAACACCAAGATACTGGGTAACATCTCTTCATTCTGGGCTCCAAACTTGGCCAGAGCACTCACAGCACCTGTATTTATAAAGCAAATATGATTTACCCAATGTATCTGACAGCTCATAGCTTGGACACTTACAATGCTTAGAATGGGTCTTTGAGCAAAAGAGTCCCAGAGCCAAGCATCCCGAGTGTGGAGGCCCAAATCTGCCACCAATGCAATCAATGGCCTGGGGTGGACCTCCATTGGGTCTCAACTCCCTCATCCATTTCAGGGAGAAGGCAGCCCCATTTTTAAAGGTTCCAGGAGCCATTTCAGCATTGACTGAGATGAGGCCACAGAAGACAGCCACACATAGACTGCTCAGCTTCTGTATCCAAATGGCCTCAACTTGCAGTTATTAGCCTTTGGATTAATATAAATGAGAAAATGAACTATTACTAATGAATATCAATTGCTGAAACAAGAAAAATCTGTCCACTGGGGCATGAGAAGGACAGAAAATTTAAAATAAAATTAAGAACATGACAGTTAATGCATTGAATTGTACACTCTTAGAGTGTGAATTTTGGGGCACCTAGGTGTTTCAGTTGGTTAAGCATCCAACTCTTGATTTTGGCTCAGGTCATAATCTCAGGGTTGTGAGATCCAGCCCCGCATCAGGCTCTGCACTGGGTATGAAGCCTGCTTAAGTTTCTCTCTCTCCCTCTGCTCCCCCCAACCTTTTTAAAATTTTTTTTTTAAGATTTTATTTATTTGTCAGAGAGAGAGAGCACAAGCAGGAGGAGGGGCAGGCAGAGAGAGAAGCAGACTCCCCACTGAGCAAGGAGCCCGATGCAGGACTCAATCCTGTGACCCTGGATCATGACCTGAGACGAAGGCAGATGCTTAACCAACTGAGCCACCCAGGCATCCCATGCTCCCTCTCTTAAAAAAAAAAAAAAAAAAAAAAAAAGAATGAATTTTCCAGTATGTGAATTGTATCTCAATAAAACTACCATTTAAAAAAAAAGCTAACCAAAACAAAACAACAACAAAAAAAGACAAGCAAGAAAAGAAAGTTAAACGTAACATGTAGTGCAAATTAAAAACCAAAAACCAGTAAAATAAATCAGAGAGCTAAAGAACCATTCAACTGGGTGACACCCAACCATCTAAGGTCCTTCCCACAATGTTGTAAATCACCGAGCTTGTGAGGCAAGAACACAGAGTGCCCATGGGCGGGGGCTCAGGTCCCTTTGGCAGGCCATCTGCTCAAGCAGCAGCTAAGAGCCCCCATTCAGCCCTGGCTCAGACCCACCTGCCCGGACCTCCTCATGTTCCAAGACCACGCGGTTATAGATGAAGCGGATGTACTTGGATGGGTTGTTGGTCTTGGGACCCTCCTGGCCTAGAAGATGCAGGATGCGGGTGGCTAGCACCGTGAATTCGCAGTCCTCGATGAACTCGCACAGGTGCGACAGCCCGGTCTCCTTGCTTTCTGTGTTCTCCTCAATTATGCTGATGATGCAGTCCACGATGGCCCGCTTGTACTCAAAGCCGCCCTGCAGCAGGAGGGGTTGAACTGAGCAAGGAGGCTGCTCTTTCCAGAAATGAGCTGTGAGGCCCAGCACCTAACCAGGACCAGGGACAGCAGTCCAAACACAGAACCTGGAGGCAAGGGACCTGGCTCTCGGGGATTCTACCTTATTTTTTGTGTAAAACATAAGGCGTGGACTGAATGCTCACTGGGGCCCTTCCAGATCTAATAGTAGATAGTTTAATAGAAACATTTTGGGTCTCACTTTCCTTTCCAACTTTGAAGTAAAAGTCAGACTGGGTGGTACAGATGTTATGGAAAACAGTACAGGGGTTCCTCAGAAAATTTTAGAAAACAATTACCATATGATCTGTCACTTCTGCTTCTGGGTATATACTCGAAAGAATAGAAAGCCGGGTCTCAGAAAGATAGCTGTACACCCATGTTCAAAGCAGCATTATTCATAATCGCCCAAAAGTGGAAGCAACCAGTGTCCATCAATGGATGAATGGATGAACAAAATGTGGTCATTCAGCCATAAATGAAATTCTCACATGTCCTACAATATGGATGAAACTCAGTAACATTTATGCCAAGTGAAATAAGCCAGTCACAAAAAAACAAATAGTGCATGATTCTACTTATATGAAATATCTAGAGTAGTCAAATTTATACAGACGGAAAGAACGGTGGTTTCTGGGGACTGCAGAGGGAAACAGAAAGTTATTGTTTAACAGGCACAGAGTTTCAGTTTTACAAGATGAAAAAGTTATGGAGATTAGCTCTACAACAATGTGAATATATTTAACTGTATTGAACTAGACACGTAAAAGGTTAAGATAGTAAATTTTATGTCATGTGTATTTTACCACAATTGAAAACAAAACAAAACCCAAAACAAACAGAACGGGGCAGCAGAGAGCCAGAAGACCCCAGACCCAATCTGTGCTCTGCGACTTACAGACACTAACGACAGAGGTGCCAGGAGGCACGTAATCTGGCAATGGAAGTGGAGTGGATGGGAGGGGTGAGGGACTGGACAGTGCCCGTAGCACCTAAAGAGGGAAATCACCACTCAACCCAGTGTTGCCAGATCTTCCGAGTTTTGTAGGAGAAACTAGAAATCCGTTGTGCTGGTGCTGGTGGCTGTTCTCCTGATTTGTAAATAATGGGCACTAACTTGAAATGTTTAAAACTTTGTACAATCCAAGTACAACTTGGCTGTGGGTGAAATCTGGCCCCTGTTCTCAGACTAGTTTGTTTTACGGCTGTGAGTCACTTTCCTTGTCTGAACCTTAGGCACCTTCATAATAAGGACCATCAGTGTACTTACTTGACAGGTTATTGTGAAGAATAAGAAAGATGCTATTTGTACGCTGCTGTACTTCAGTGAGACTGTTAACGCGAGTAGGCGCACTGTAAACCTTCAAAGACTATTTTCAGTGTCAGTTTTACAGCCAGCCAAGCAGCATGGGGGGGGGGCAAGAAGTTCAGAGTAACTGCAACGAGGCTTTGCTGGCAGCTGCTCTGACTAGAGAACGACGCAGCCCTGTGCACGAGCAACAGACCCATTCCTAAAAGACAAGGTCTCAAGTGTCTGCCTGCTGCACTCTAATGAGTGAAGGTCTTACACTTAACTGATACTTGGAACCATGTATTTTTCCGGGAGGAAAGGAGGTCTGGGGGAAAATCATGGAGTCTGGAGCCAGATATATCTCTGTTCAGATCTTGGCTCAGATACTTACTGGGCAGCTGACCAGAGGCAGGTCACTTCACCTCTCTGAGTCTCAGATCCCTGATTTTAAAGGGAGAAAATGATGTCTGTTGACAAGGCCTGTTATGAGGATCACAAGATTGTGTGCACTGTGTAGTGTCTCCAAAATGCTGGCCCCATTAGCTGAGGGCTCTCTAAGTATTAGCGCCCTCCTCCCCTCTAATATCTTAGGAGCCCCAAAGACACCCCAGGCAAAGGCTCCTCACCTGTCTTGGTCCAAGGGCTACTCTGGGCTGGGGCAAAGGGGCAGCTGGGGACCAAATCTACTCTAAAACCCTTTGCTTCTGCTCCTCTGAATTAACTTATTTTGTTGAGACACCCAAGGAAGGCAATGTAAGTGAATCACTAATTCACATCAGAAACAAAAACAGAACCCAACGTCACATTATGAGCACCAATTTCAGAAGAAACCAACCCTGGAGCTCATGGAATGGCCCAGAAAACTTCTATACTAGACAGCAGTGAAGAACACAGGTTTTCCTGACTCTGGCACAAGCATTGCCACAGGACATCTGCTGTGTCTTTAAAGCCAGGTTGGTGAGTCATTGGTTATTACTTTAATTACTAGGAATTGGTGAATGTTTATACTGTGGTCCATGAGGAGTATAAAGGGCTGCAGGCACCAGGAAATGTACCTGGTTAACAGGTTGATCTGGGTACCCCCCAAGAAGAGGATCTTGGCTCCAAACTGTGCATAGAGCTAACAGCCAGGTCACTTCCTACATGAGGAGACCTGGCACGCCCCAAATGCCTGCTCTTACCTCTTCCCGCAGCATGGTGAACAGGAAGTTCATGAGCACAGCGTGTTTGCGAGGATACTTCTGACACAGGGCACTGATGGCCTGGACCACCACTACCTGAGTGAAACAGACATGTGTGAGCAGCAGCCCCTGCCACTAGGGTCAAGTTACTTAGTTCACTAAGTGCCAATGGAGTCCTTCCTTAGGCCCAGCCAGGCCGTGGACCTAGAGGGCAAGGAGAGAAGAACTCCATCTCTACCCTCAGGGAGCACATGATCCCCGAGCCCATCCAACTAGGGTGGCATGCACACCAGTCTCAACAGCCCCAAATCCAGAGTCTAGGTCCCCCAAACTCAGCTTTCCTCAGATCTCAAGCTAAGTCCACAGGCCCCTCTCCATCCCACCTGTACTGCTTCTCTTCCTACCTCCACTTCCACGATCTCACCAATCAGCTGTTCTGGCTCCTCCCTGGGTACTCTGGCCTTGACCCTTGCACACTATCTCTTTAGCAGTCCTACCTCCTCCCGTGGTTTTACCCACCTCTTCTATGCCACACACTCCCAAACCTTTGTCTATTGTCTGAGCTCAAGACCAGTGTTTCCAAATGTCTACAGGCAACTCCACCTGGTGCCCACTGGCACCTCAAACTCAGCATGTCTGCAATCACCATCATTACCTTCTCATTCTCCTCACCCAGGACCCGACTCTCCCTCCTTCCCCAAACTGATCAACACTACCACCATGAGCCCATACCAGAAAACGAGAAATCTGACACTTGCTCCCTCAGCCCTCACTCCGTGCCCTGCCAACCAGCCTCACAAAGGAACAATATGGACAAAGACCCTGGGGCAGGATGTGTGTGTCTCCCAAGGCTGGGCCCTGTGAAGGGCGACATGCCACCCCCTCCACCACGTCCTCAAGCCTGAGCAGCCCCCAGGTCAATCCTGGCCTGGGGGCTGGGGAACATGGGGGAGCAGGCACAGAGTTATCTGCCTCACTCTGGGGACAGCAGGTATTCCAGGGATGCCCAGGTACCTTGAACTCATCCGAGATCTCCGACATGAAGGACGAGATCTGCTTCATGAGGCGGTCGATGCTGCTCTCGCTGCCGGTCTTGAGGAGCGTGGTGATGGCCAGTGTGGCGATGCTGCGGTTTGAGTCCGTCACCAGGTTCTCCAGGTCCAGATTGCAGGCCGTCACTGCGGACGGGTGCTTCATGGCCACCTGTTTGGGAGGACGGAGAGAAGAGAGATAAAAAGGGACTTCTGTTATTCCACTGGATGGCTCTGGCCTGGTCAGAGGTCCTTTGGATGAGCCCATCTCACCATCTGGTAGAAACGAACTGTGACCAGCACCACACCTTTTGCAACTCAGGTCAGGGGCCACGACACGCCTCCAGCTGGATCAGGCCACCTCCCTGACCCTCTCAAAAGGCCAGACCCCCATTCTGCCCACCCCTAAACCCTTACCTTATTGAGGGTGCGGACAGCAGCGTAGCGGAGAGCGGCCTTGGGTGAGCTGCAGAAAAGCTGAAGCACTGTGGGGAGACAGACGCCATGTGCCAAGCTGCCCTCACCGCTGAGCAGCTGGGAAAGCCCAGGCCTCCAGGGGAAGGGCAGGACAGGGCACAGAGGGCATGCAAAGGCTAGGGGGCTGTTCAGACCCAAACGCTGTACTCACTTCCCTGCTGGCACCCTCATCACAACCAAGGAAGAGAGCTCATGAGCAGAGAGGCTTTAATATGCTCGTGAGAGCCCAGTGGGTGTCGTGAATGATGACGGCTGCTACTTACTGAGCACCTGCCATGTGCCAGGCATTGTGCCAAGAAGCCGCTGTGCCTTGTCTCATTGATTTCTCACCATCCCATGAAGCAGCTTTTATTATTATCCCCATTTAACAGATACAGAGACTTAGGCATGCAGGGGTAAAGCTACGAAAGTAACTCTAGACTAGCTGCCAGTAAACGGCAGAACGAGGATTGAAACCCAGGACTCCCCACACCTGAAGCCTGAGTCCTTTGCCTGTGAAAGTAGAACTGCACTCCTCTCTCCTGGGCATGTACAGAAACCAGCAGAATTACCTCAGTCCTGGTTTCACCAACTGCCCTGGTTCATATCCTATGTGGGTGCACATCAGGCAGCATATCCCTCCCTGTGCCTTGGCAGTCAGGAAGCCAGGACTCCAACCCAGGCTATCGGGCTCCAGTGTCCAGGCTGAGGGACCCCTCTGAATTGCTTTCTCCTTTGAGACAGCTTGGCCCCTGGTGAGCATGAACTGGTTTTATACAACTTGGGTTCTTCCAACAGGCCCTCTTGCCATGGCTAGCCAGCCCGACAGGCTACAGAGTGGATCTGAACCCCACCTCTGCCTCTTATGAGAGCCCCAGGCTCTTTAATGAATAGTAAGTTAGGACTAAAAGTACCCTATCCCCAGACATAATGCACGTGAGAGAGCCTAGTACCGTGCCTGGCACCAAAAACGTACTTCCTAGATCCCGAATCCTTTTCTTGACACTACGCTCCGGCCTGTTGGAAGGCTTTTTCTTTCTTTCGCCCCACCCTCAGCCTGGGGCCTAGTTTCCAGTAGGAGCGAAAGCACGGGGCTAGGGCAAAGTGATGTCTGTAACCTGACACAGCCGGGGCCAGCTCTTTGGCGCTACAGCCTGCAAGATTGATGATGGCCGAGGCGGCTTCATACACCACCATCTCGTGCTTGTTGCGCAAACAGCTCTCAATGAAGTCAAACAGCGGGCTGTCACGGCTACAAAAGAATACGGGTGGCAAGAAGTTGGGGATGGCCCAGCACTGAACGAGGAATCACCTGGCCAGGGGAGACAAGAGCCATTACCTGCCATCCTCCTCCTCCAGCTGCTTGCTGGCCACCCGGATCATCATGCAGTAGGCAAAGGGAGACTTGAGGCCGTGCCGGGTGAACTTGCTGATCATTTTATTAACAGCCAGGCGGTCGTTCTTACGCACATGGTACAGGAGCCCCAGAGCATGGTACTAGAGGACAGAGGATCACGGCAGAGCACAGGTGTGTGAAGTTCAGGTCTACCGGCTGTGTGAAAGTGTATCTGTAGTCTAGCTCTTGCCCCCAATTTTGGCAAGGGTCCCAATGGAAAGCATGAGTACAGATGTGGCGGGGACAACAGATGCCACAGAGATGACACAGAAAGAATGGGACACGGTGTCTTTCAACAAGATAGAGAAAGTGGGAGCCAGGCCCCGAGCATGGACATGTGTGGTCAAGGTGGCGTGCGGCACACCTCCCATGAGACCTTATAGCATTAAACCTTACGATGCCCCTGAAGGTAGATATCTGTAGTCCCACTGACTTGCCCAAGGACTCATGGCCAGTACTGGCAAAGCTAGGTCTGGAGTGCCCAAAGTCAAGGGAGTCCCCTTCTGGAGATGTAAGGTGCACAGAGTTACTTCCTATGCCCCTGCTCTTTGTTTCTTTACCAGAGTAGCATTCAAGGGCTAAGTCATGCAACTGTGGGTGTCTTGTATGTGACAACCTTCTTTGACCCTGGGAAGTATCTTGAGGGGCCAGAGCTGGCCCTGGAGAGGGGAGTCAGCACAAAGGGTGAAGAGAAAACACACAGGGAGCACCTATAGGTAGGCACCCAACAGATCAGATGGGTTTTTTTGTTTTTTATTTTAAGATTTTATTTATTTGAGAGAGAGAGGGAGAGGGAGCACGACCAGGGGGAAGGGCAGAGGGAGAAGTAGACTCCCCGCAGAGCGGGGAGCCCAATGTGAGGCTCGATCCAGGCCCCTGGGATCATGACCCGAGCAGAAGGCAGATGCCTAACCTGACAGGTCAGATGTTTTAGATGCTGTCTCATATTATCCTCACAGCTTTGTGAGGCAGAAACTTTCATTCCCATTTTACAGACAAGGAAGCTGAGACTCACAGAGGTAAAAGGAATTCCTGGCCTAGGTCACTGAAAATGAGTTAAGTAGCTGGAAGCCCCACCAAGGTATTTATATGCATCATTAACCAAACCAGCTTGGCAAAGGCCCTCTGCCTGCCTGGGCCAAGTTTGCTACCTACCATACCCCAAAACACTACTCAGCTGGTTATCAAATACTTGAATATTTCTGTCCCAGCTGGTAAGCAGCCTCTAACTTAAACCTTCCCAAGTGGTGCCCAGGATTCTTTCCCCACACTCCCAAGTCTCCCCACAATCCAATGACAGAAGATTAAAGTCTGCTCCTCCTAGGGACCACCAGAATCTCCATGGTGAGTGTCCATTCTGACAGGCTAGTGCCATGCCATCTACCTAAGGATTGTAAATATCATTGCTCTGCTCACACCTCACCTGAACCATGATGTTATCACTGGATGCCGCCTCCTGGGCCTCATTCACCCAGCGCTTGACCACGTCAAAGCTGCACTTCAGCAGGTGCTAGGAGAACAGAGAACATTAAGATGTAGGCAGGCAGGACACTCAACCATCATACCTCCTAGCCCCAGCTCACAGTTCAGTCCAGCTCTGGATCCTTCCTCAGAAACAACCCAGAGCCTCTCCGTTGTGCTGGTTCTGTGAGACAGTGCACAAGGATAGCTCCTACCCTCACTCTCTGCCCTGGTGGCAGATCTCCCACCAGATCCAAATTCCAACAATCAGTCACCCCAAGGGATGGGTCAAGAGTTCCCCAGCATGCTTCACTAAGAAAGTAGGTGGGACTCTCAGATCTGGGGATACAGAAACCCTTTTTGTCCTACTGAAAACCAACACTGATATTTCCTCAGTTTCCCAATCTGCTGCCCCGCCCCCCAGGGTGCTACACACCAGGGAAGACACCAGGGCAGAGCTGGAGACACTGGGCACCTTGTCCACAATGGCCTGTTTCATGTAGCGCTCGATAGCCTGCAGCATGGTGCTCTGTGGGGACAACAAGTGGGGGCAGGAGGGGACCCAATCAATCCTTGGTGACCATCAAGAGTGCAGGTGATGGGTGGAAGAGTGAGGGCAAGAAGGAGGCAAACTTTATCTGGTGTTCCTGCACCCCACCCACACCCCCACAATGCCTGGCCCAGTGCTTTGCCCAGGAGACTGAGCCTTGCCAAGAAGCAGGGAAGGAGAATGGCTGCTTGGTGGGGGCAGGAGACTCACGTCAGTAATCTGGCAGAGGGCACGCACAGCTGGGCCCCAGTAGTTGTCTTCTTTCCCAGTCATGTCCTTTGTTAGGCTGTGGGAGCAGAAGGCATCGTCCACACATAGGAGATTGGCTGGCCCTTCCCAAGCACATGTCCCCATCCATTCCTCCCCAGCTCTGGTCACCACGCTTGCCTGAACTACCATACGAGTCTCCTAACTAGTGCTCTCACTGTATTCTTACTCCTTCCTGGTCAAAAGTCACACGGCAACAAGAGAGATTATATAAAACTCGAAAATGACCAGGTCACTCTCTGGCTTGGATTAAAACATTCCCAAGGCTTCCTACTCCCCATTATCATCAAGTATAAGCTCCTTAACAGAGAAGTCCCCAAACAGGTCATGCTCTCTCCTCTCCAAGCCTTTGTATATGCTATTCCCTCAGGCTGGAGCACTCCTGGCTCCCTCCACCTCTGTCCTGCTCTCTATCTATCTAGATGTCTATCTCTTTCTTCTTCTTCTTTTCTTTTAACATTTTATTTATTTTTTTTAAAGATTTTATTTATTTATTTGACAAAGAGAGACACAGCAAGAGAGGGAACACAGCAGGGGGAGTGGGAGAGGGAGAAGCAGGCTTCCCACCGAGCAGGGAGCCCGATGAGGGGCTCGATCCCAGGACCCTGGGACTATGACCTGAGCCAAAGGCAGACGCTTAATGACTGAGCCACCCAGGCGCCCTTCTCTCTCTCTCTCTCTCTTTCTTTCTTCCTCCCTCCCTTTCTCTTTCTTTTTTAATAAGAGTTTTTGGAAGAGTTTTTTTTTTTTTTTTTTAAAGAGTTTATTTATTTGACAGAGATAGAGAGCGCACAAGTAGGCAGAGCGGCAGGCAAAGGCAGAGGGAGCAGACTCCCCACTGAGCGGGGAGCCCGACGCAGGACTCGATCCCAGGACCCTGGGATCATGACCTGAGCCGAAGGCAGACGCTTAACAACTGAGCCACCCAGGCGCCTGGAAGAGATTTGTTTTCAGTGGCTTCTTTTTTTCTTTTAAAAAAATATGGAATGCTTCACAAATTTGCCTGCCATTCTTGAGCAGGGGCCATGCTAATCTTCTTTGTATTCCAATTTTAGTATATGTGCTGCCAAAGCAAGTACTTTCCTGCTATTTCTTAGTCATCCTTCAGGACTTTACTCAGACAGGTCTAGGAGGCCTTTCTTGATCCAAATTCAAGTTGGATATCTTTCTGGTCTGTTCTCACAGTCTATCATACATCCCATGATAAACTCTATTATATCTTAACGCCTGTCTGCCTGGCTATTTCTCTATTAATTCCGGGCTGTAGAGCTCATGTCGGTCTTATTTGCTGCTATATTCCCAGAGCTATACACAGGGACTGGTGGATATTCAATAAATATTTTCTAAACGAACCTGCAATGGAATGTACAACATCCCCCCCACCTCCAAAGTGTGGCAAGAATAAGAGAACTGAGCCCTAGTTCTTAAGGACAGGGATTAGAGGGGCGCCTGGGTGGCTCAGTCATTAAGCGTCTGCCTTTGGCTCAGGTCATGATCCCAGGGTCCTGGGATCAAGCCCCGCATAGGGCTCCCTGCTCAGCGGGAAGCCAGCCTCTCCCTCTCCCACTCCCCCTGCTTTGTGTTCCCTCTCTCGCTGTGTCTCTCTCTGTCAAATAAATAAATAAAATCTATTTTAAAAAAAAGGACAGGGATTATATTTTAGTCACATCTGTCCCCTGAATAACTCATTCTAAAGCAGAAACCAGTACGTGGTAAGTGAGCCTGTCTCTATACCCCCTGCACTCTCCATGTCTATTTTTCTTGTGTTCTCTCTTGGTACTCACTAAAGTCTTTGTGAAAGTTCCAGGCTGGCTCAGTTGACTGAGAGGAATCAAGGAAGCAAGGAAGGATTTATGCCTAAGGTAAGGCCAGATAATTAAAAGGGAAACTGTACACTCTAGAGGCTGCTCTGGGTTGGGCAGCAGTAACTGAAAGATGAGGGAGACAAAAGAGGAAACGGTGCCTGGCATTATGTCAAACAAGTCTCACTGCCTGATACACATGAGAAAAATCGGCCTCTGTGGCAATGGCATCCATCAAAGGAGCATCCACAGACCCAAGACTTACCTGCTGGTGACGATGATAACATCCTCAGCGATGCAAGACATCTCCTTGATGGTCAAGTAGCACATCCGACGGAGTGTGGGCTGGTTAAGAAACAGAAAAAGCCCTATGACCCCTGGCTCAGCATGAGGGCCAAGGTTAGGAAAATTCCAATCCACACAAAAGTAGACCACACTGACTGAGGGCACTTACATCATTGGACTGAAAGAGCTTGGTCATGGCAAAGAAGGCCTCGGTTGCTTCGGTGGTCCCTAGGTGCTCCCCCTGTTTTAATCAAAATAGAAGTCTCAGCCTGGGACAGAGAGGCCAGAAGGCTCTTCCTGCCGGATTAGCCCAAGCCAGATCCCCAGACCCTGGAGAGGTTCCATCAAGGGCAACACATCAGAGTTAGACACTGAGGGGACCGAGAGCTGGATGACAACCACACAGGAGCTAACAAAAACCCTAAGGGTTATCCGACTTAGCAACCCTCCCAATAACCCCCAGCACCATTTTCCCCACCCCCAAGCTCCATCCTCTTACTTGGTTTATGAGGTAAAGGATCTTGGTGAGGATGTGGGCACATTTTCGAGGGTTGATGGGAGTTTCATTAAATACACGGGCCTAAGAAGAAGCAATAAAGAACATTACCTTCTAGCCTAGTTTATTTCCCTCCCACTGACTGCCCTCAAGCACATTCAAGGTCTGAGAAGTTCCAGGGTAAATAAATATATTTGCCTGAATGAGCTTATTTTCATAAGGGAACAGTTTTGTTTTGCTTTTTCCTTAATTCACCTATTAACAACTCCTCAAATCTTCCCTAAATATTAGTTAGGGATGTGCGGACTTACTAACAGACACTTAGTAGTAAACACCTGTTAACTAGAAACAGAAAGAGAGAACAAAAACAACAATAAATGCAAGCATAATGAAGTCTCTCCAGGAATGAAGTTTTCCTGTCTTTCCAGGAACAGGTTTTCTCCCTTACTGTTCTTTAACCCACCACTTTGAATGTGTTAGTATTTTGAGCATGCTGTGAACACTTAGGATGAAAGAGGGCAAATGACACTTGCCTCCTGGAGTACTGCACTCTTCTCAAGATGCTGGAATGGGTTGGAGCCTCCACCTACAGAACAGAGAAGACTGAGTATAGGTTGTAAGCCTAAACTGCAAACCTTCCAGACATTGAGAAGGAAAAGATGTCACTATTGTTTACCTAGCCCAAGTTCAAATTACTCCAGAATGGCAATCAAAGCTCTACAACCTGCACATAGATCCTACCACTCTCCTGCAGGGAGCTCCCTCTACCCCAAACCACTTAGTCACCCAGCAGCCCTGGTACAGTTCTTCTGTGCCTCTCACAGCATCTTGTCTTGCATTCATTTATGTAACTTGTACTTAACTGAGTCCCTACAATGTGTGGGGACCACCATCTCCTAGTGACTAGGATTTCTTCACAGCAAATGTCACATTTGTAATTAATTACATGTGTGATTATCTGGCTGGTGTCTACCTTCTCCATTATGCCTGTGACGTAATACTCCCAGGTAAGGCACTGAGTGTCTCATTCGTTCTACTGCAGTCTCAGAACGCAGTACAGTGCCTGACATACTGTACACGCTCAATAGATGTTTGCTGAATAAATGAACGGAAGAGGGTTCTCAGCCACAGAACACTGGCTCCACAGATTAAACCCCAGTCTGGCCAGCAGCAGCGCAGCCTCGGCGAATCCCAAGAGGTCTCACGGAGAAAGTCACAAGGGTGCATCTGGCCGGCGCCTCCCCCCCCCCCCCCCGCCACAGCTGGTGAAACTGAGGCCCACACATACGCATGACCCGCCCAAGGTCACCCCCCGAATAGTGGTCCGACCTCACGAGAGGGGGCAGTGGAGCATGCTCGGGCTCTCCGAGGTCTGCCACTGACCAGCTGCGGACCTTGGCACAAACCCTGTCCCTCACTGAGTCTCGGCTTCAGGTCTAGGCAGAGGCCCGGAAGGAGGGCTCCCAAAGAGGGTGCAGAGAGCCTGCGCTAGCGTCCAGCCTCCCCCAAGCCTACGCTCCCTCACCCGATTCCTCGTCTTTCTTGTCGAATTTCTTTAGCATGGTGGTGCCGGCGGGGCGCAACGCAGCAGCCCCCTTGTAAACCAGTGCAGAGCAGCGGCGATCAGGCTGCGGTTCCGCACAGGCAATTTCCGGCCGGCCACGTCGCCCTGCGCTCTGCGCAAGCGCAACCTGCGCTCTGCGCAAGCGCACAACCCACGGCTGCTCCCCGCTTTAACCCTCTCCCTGCAGGGGAGGGACTGGTCTCGGGTCTGGAGGTTCGCGGGGAAGGATGGAGGCCTTAGACTCGGGGCTGACGTGCACCCCAGCTCTGCGCCTTACGTCCTCCTTATCCGTGCAATGGGAGCGGTGGTTCCTCCCTCACTGCATTGTGGCGTTAGTTTAAACGGGCTTTCGAAGGTGAGGTCCCTAGCACGCTGGCCCGCAGTAGACACCCAATTGTTACCTGTTACTATTGTCAGCTTCTGGGGCGCCCTCACTTTCAGTCTCCTTACCTTGCCTGATTTTTCTCCCAAGCTCGAATCACCATCTAAAGTATTTTTACTTTATTGATTTTATTGTCTTTTATTCACTGCCGTAGTTAATGTTGGTATATAGTAGGTGCTCAGTCAATTCTTGTTGAATAAATGAACTTTCATGCATGAAATGCATTAACTTTATCTTAATAATTCATATCTGCCCACCCACCCCCAATCACATCTAATCCTGGTGCAGATTGTTTTGTACTTTATTAACTTTCAGGGATCTAAAGTAAAAAACCAGCATAGAAACTTCAATGTGCTTTTAAAATACTTTAGATATTTATCGATCGCCTACTAGATGCACCGCCCTAGTGCTGGAGGCGGGAATGGACTGAAAGGGGGAAAAGAAACGTCACCACAGTTTGTCTTCCTGGGCACCTGCGCGGGACACCCTGAGGCTAAGGTAAGGATGGTGCGTGCCAGCGTGCCAAACTGCATTTGGCTACGGCAAACCCGAGTCAGGATAGCCGAGCGCTGCAATGCGTGTCAGGCACCAGCTTGCCTGGGGAGGGGGCTGCTCGAAGTCAGGCGAGGAGAAGGAGCCCTGGTGAGCCAGTGGTGGAGAGGAGCGGCAGGGGGTGGGGCAGAGGCCCATAACTGAAAGAGGGAGTAACAGCATAGCGGAGGAGTGGAATTAGGGGGAGGGGCCAGACTCTAGGGTTAGGCTTTGCTGAGGCTGAGGCTAGGGGCTAGAGGGAGAGCGAAGGAAGATCTTGCGCCAACGTGAAATTGTCAAGAGCCAGAAAGATACTCAAAATCCTTAACCAGTAACACCACCCCTTATCCGGTGGAAATCATCCAAAAGAAAATAAACTTGCCCACTGCAGCAGTTTGCAGTAAGATAATTGGAAACACCCTAAATGTCCAGCAATAATGGGATGGTTAAGGGAATTATGGTAGATCTATCAGATGAAATATTCCTTGCCCTTTATAAAGGAATATTTCTGATGACTTGGGAGGCAATATGCAAACTTCTTAAAATAAATGAGACATTAAACGAAAAAAGCAGAGTGTAAAAGTGTTCACAATTAAGGTGAAATGAATATGCCTTGTGGTTAAAAAGCAGAAAAGAACCTCAGAAATTTGGATTGTTAATGTTAAGAGGGTGAAATACAGATGAATTGGGCTAAATACAGATGAATTGTATTGGGCTAAAATATCCTTTTATGTCTTTATATTAATTCTATAAAACTATATACCAAGGCCAAAAAGTACAATACCTTTCTGAGAATAAGAATTGTGGGTGGTGACTCCATCTCTAACTATGGGCTTTTATGTATATATATATATAAAGTTGTAGGCTTTTTATTATTTTTAAATGTTAATATATATTCTTCAGGATAACTGCTAAGTCCTTTGTAGAAACAGAGTACTGAAAGTACAAGAGAAACTAGGAAAATCTGAATGACATTGGTAGATTGTATCAATATCAGTATACTGGTTGTGATATTACTTTTTATTAATTTTATTAGTTTAAAAAATTGAGGTATATTACCACATAAAATTCACCCTTTTAAATATACAAATCAGTGGTTTTTAGTATATTCAAAGAGTTGTGTACCCATCACCACTAATTCTAGAACATTTCATCACCCCCAGAAGAACGTGGTATCCATTCGCTTTCCTCACTCCCCTCCCTTCCCCAACCATTAATCTACTTCCTGTTTCAGTGGATCTGCCTCTTCTGGATATTTCATATAAATGGAATCATACAATATGTGGCCTTTTGTGTGTCTGGCTTCTTTCACTTAGCATAATGTTTTCAGAGTTCAACCTATGTCGTAGCATGAATCAGCACTTGATTCCTTTTTATTGCTGAGTAATATTCCATTTTATGGATATGCCACATTTTGTTTATCTTGCATTAGTTTATGGACATTTGGGTTGTTTCTACTTTTTGGCTTTCATGAATAATGCTGCTTTGAACATTTGTATACAAGTTTTCATGTGACATATGTTTTTATTTTTCTTGGGTGTATACCTAGGAGTACAAATGCTGGGTTATATGATAACTATTTAACTTTTTTGAGAAACTGCCTATTTTCCAAAGCATTGGCACCACTTCATATTTCCACTAGCAATTTCAATTCACCACCAATTTCTCCACATCTTGTTAATGCTTATTATTATCTTTTTTTTTTTTAAGATTTTATTTATTTATTCATGAGAGACAGAGAGAGAGAGACAGAGGGAGAAGCAGGCTCCCCGCGGAGCAGGGAGCCCGATGCGGGACTCGATCCAGGGACTCCAGGATCATGACCTGAGCCGAAGGCAGTCGCTTAACCAACTGAGCCACCCAGGCGCCCCACTTATTATTATCTTTTTGATTATAGCCATCCTAGTGGGTGTGAAGGTGTATCTCTTTGTGGTTTTGTACTTCCTTGATGGTTAATGACGTTTCAGGTGCTTACAGCCATTTGTATATTTTCTTTGAAGAGTTGTCTAATCAAATCCTTTGCTCATTTTAAAATTGGGTTTTTTTAAATTGTAGAATTGTAAGATTTCTTTATATATTCTGGATACTAGATCCTTATCAGACTTACAATCTGCAAATATTTTCTTCCATTCTATGAGTTGTCTTTTCACTTTTTTTACAGTGTCCTTTGAAGAAGAAAAGCTTTTTTTGTTTTTTTTTAATTTTGATGAGGTCCAGTTTATCTATTTTTTCTTTTGCTACTTGTTCTTTTGCTGTCCATATATAAGAAATTACTGCTTAAGCCAAGGTCATGAAGATATATCCTTATGTTTTTTCCTAAGAGTTTTATAGTTTTATCTCTTAAATTTTAGGTCTATGGCCCATTTTAGTTTTTGTATATGGTGTGAGGTGGGGGGGGGTCCAACTTCATTTTTTTGCATGTGGTTATCCAGTTGTCCCAGCACCGTTTGTCAAAAAGACTATTCTTTCACCCATTGAATAGTGTTGTTGCCTTTGTCAAAAATCAATTGATAGTAATGTATGGGTTTATTTCTGGACTCTAGATTCTATTCAACTGATCTATATACTATAATTTTTTTAAAGCTTTATTAATTTATTAGAGAGAGAGAGAGAAAGAGCGAGAATGAGTGGGAGGGGCAGAGGAAGAGAGAATCTCAAGCATACTCTGCGCTGAGGCTTGATCCCACGACCCCAAGACCACAACCTGAGCTGAAACCAAGAGTCAGATGTTTAACCAACTGCACCACCCAGGTGCCCTATGTAGTATAGTTTTACAAGATGTTACCACTGGGGGAAACTAGTTAAAGGATACATGGCAGGACGCCTGGGTGGCTCAGTTGGTTAAGCGACTGCCTTCGGCTCAGGTCATGATCCTGGAGTCCTGGGATCGAGTCCCGCATCGGGCTCCCTGCTCAGCAGGGGGTCTGCTTCTCCCTCTGACCCTCTTCCCTCTCGTGCTCTCTGTCTCTCATTCTCTCTCAAATAAATAAATAAAAATCTTTAAAAAAAAAAAAGGATACATGGCATTTCTCTGTATTATTTCTTACAACTGCTCATGAATCTATAATTATCTCAATAATAGTTTAATTTTTAAAAAGCAGAGCTTATTTTTAGGGTACGTTCTTACCACCACCATCCCACCTGTGCCCCTGAACTAAAAGAAGTGTTTTGTTATAAGAATTTTTCTAGCCTTCCTCTGGGGTGCCTACTCTCACCCTCCAGGTGGCACCAACTCTCTCTCTTTTTACCCCTAGTTTTTCACAAGTCAGAGCAGGAAAAAGGCCCTTCCCCGGTCTTTTGACAAGAGCAGGACACCAGTCTCTGGCGTCCACCAAAATGACTCAGGGCAGTTTCAGAACCCTGGCCTGCCCTGAAGGTCCCCTCAATATAACAGGGAGATTCAGAGATACCTTTGCTTTAGGGGCAGCATCTAGCCTCATAGAATGAATTCCCCAGTCAATGAAGCAGTCCACTATTTTTTCTCTGCTTATACCCACCTTTGAAAGCATTCATTCATTCATTCATTCATTCATTCATTCATTCATTCAGCACTTACTGAGCACCCACTATTATATAATTCTTATAAACATAGCAAGTACTCTATACAGGTAAGGTATTATCTTAATAAAAATTAGACTTTTTTCAGGATCAGATAATGAACATAACTCCCCACACACCTTTGCAAACTGTAAAGGGCTACACTATAATAAGGTATGATCAATATTGGGGCAGGAGGATCACAGTATAAGAGCTAGCATTTATCAAGGACTCACCGGAAGACAGACACTTCATGTATTTTATCCTTAACCCATCCAAAGAAAGGTCAAAGTAAACATGACTGCTCCTACAGTCACAAAAACAGAATCTCAGAGAAGTTACATACATTGCCAAAGGATACACATCTACTGAATGACAGAGCTGGCATTCAAAACTAGGTTCCCAGGTTGCCAAAGACTGCTGCTTCTTCTCCTGAACCCCAAGCCATCAACTGAAAGGAAGTTTCTGGAAGAAGCCACCTCTAGGAAAGTTTGTGCTGAACACATAGTTATTAGATGACCTGGGGAATCAGTCAGCCTCCTAGATATGCGTTCCTTACACCATTTCTTCCAAGCATCCTAACACAGTTCTATTTATAAATTATTCCTGAATTTAGCAAGAGGCATTTCCCAGGTAATGTAATATATTTCTTTTTTTTTCCAATTAGAGAAAAAAAAAAGCATATATATTTGGCGGGGAGGAAACCTTGGGACAATACAGCAAAGTAAAATGAGAAGTAGAAAATTAACTATTCCTTTTTTCTTTTTCTTTCTTTTTTTTTAAAGATTTTACTTATTTGTCAGAGAGAGAGATAGAGTGTGCACAAGCAGGGGGAGCAGCAGGCAGAGGGAGAAGCAGGCCCCCCACTGAGCAGGGAGCCCAATGCAGGACTCGATCCCAGAACCTTGGAATCATGACCTGAGCTGAAGGCAGACGCTTAACTGACTGAGCCACCCAGGCGCCCACCAAAGTGCCTTTAAACCACCCCAACCCCAGACATTTAGTTGTTTCCAGTTTTTCCATGTGTAAATGACATTGTGACAAACATCTTCGGTATACATTTTGTCTCTGTTTCTCTTTGTTTCCCTAGGCCACAAGGGAGGTAGCCCCTTGTCAAAGGATGTGCTGATACTGCCTTCCAGAAAGTTCATGTCAGTTCCACTTCTCCAGTTTGTTTTAGTGTCAGCATTTACCAGTCATTGCCCCTAGTGAACAACCAGCAAAAGAAACTGACGTTTCTATAGCTACTTCTTTGGGCCAGGCACAGTTCTAACTCACTCTCTTGTGTGATCTCATTTGATCCTCACAACAGTGTCAGGAAACTAAAGTTCAGAGAGGTATATTCATTTGCCCAAGATGATACAGCAAGCTAGGAATGCAAGCAGCCAGAGTGTTACACTCCTCCTTAAAACCTTCCAAAGGATTCCCCTTGCACTTGGAATAAAATCCAAACTGCTCTCTATGGCCTATGAATCTCTAGTGCCTTATATCCTGCCTCCCTCTCCCACCATGCTCCCCTCCAGGCATACTGGTTTTCTTTCTGTCCCTCCAGCTCTCCACCATCCCGCCTACCACAGGGCCTTTGCCCAATCATCTCCCCACATCTTTTACATGGCTGTTGCTCTCCCACTCTGGTTCAGCTGAAAGGCCACCTCCTCAGAGAAGGGGTCCTGACCTCCACAGCTAAAGTACCACCCCTCTCTTTTCCATGATCTTGTTTTATGTTCATCATGGCAGTTTATTACTGTCAGATTGTCATTGATTTGCTTGCTGTATTTGTCAGGATCTTCCAGAGAAACAGAAACAACAGGGGGTGTGTGTGTGTGTGTGTGTGTGTGTGTGTGTGTGTGTGTGTGTGTGTAGAGAGAGAGAGAGAGAAATTGATTTACTAAAAGGAATTCACTCATGCAGTTATGGAAGTGGGCAAGTCTCACAATCTGTAGGGTGAGTCGGCAATCTGATGACTCAAGAGAGCTGATGATTTGGTTATAGTCCAGGTCCAAAGGTCTGAGAATCAGGAGAGCTGGTCGTGTAGTTCCTGTCTGAAGACTGACAGGTTCAAGATTTAGGAAGTGCCAATGTTTCGATTCAAGTCCAAAGGCAGAAGAAAACCTGATACCTCAGTTTGAAGGCAATCAGGCAAGTGTAGTTCTCTCTTAGTCAGCAATTTTGTTTTATTCAGGCCTTCAACTGATTGTATGAGGCCCACCCACATTGAGGAGGACAATCTGCTTTACTTGGTCTACTGATTTAAATGTTAATCTCATCCAAACACTCACAGAAAGACCCAGAAAATGCTTGACCAGACACCTGGGCACCCCATGACCCAGTCAAATTGACACATAAAATTAGCCATCACACTTGTTTATTGTCACCTCTCCACCTTTAGCTGCTAAGGCAGCTCCTTGAGTGCACTGTCCCTGGCAACTGGTACATAGTAGGTGTGCAGAAATAGCAGCTGAATGAATGAATGACAGAGCCTAGATTCCAGCCTTCATCTAAGCAATTCCCCATTTGTTCTTTTTTTTCACATTTATTCTTTTTCTGTAATAAATTACTTCACATTGATCACTGATGGTTTACTGAAAAAAAAATGATGTAACATCTAAAGTCAAATTGGTGTCCATGTGCAAATGCGTGATTTTTGTGTGTGCGATGACAGAGCCCTGGATTGGGAGTCTGAGGGCTCTACTCAGCTTCTTGGGGACCCTTGGTTCCCAAGCAACAAGTTAACACCCATGTTGCTCTTCTCTGAGCATGTGACTGTGAGCCAGCTGAAAGTCAAGTAGGCCTGCAGCAAAACTTCAAGGTTATTGAGAGATGATTTCCTGTCACTGCAAAGTAGGAGGAGAAGCAGCATCTGCAGGAAAAGTGGAGTAGCTGAATACTTATTAGTGATTCATCAGAAGCTGATGACCATGAATAGAAAGGGTTAGAACATCTCCACCCATCAGACTGAAGAATAATGACCTTCCAGTATATCCAAAGGGAGTATCTATGATAAGCTCTGAGACCTGCACCCACCCCTCAGTGACTGCTTTACACAACCCATAACGCCTGGGCCCAGTAAACATTGGCTTGTGCTGGGGTCTGATGATTCTATAGTCAGAAGGCCCCCAGAACAAGTCTGCCTTTGCATAAACAGCTAAAATACTGATGCATGATGTGGTGGAGTGTACACAAATCACACTTGTGTGAATAAAGCAGGAACACATTTCATGTGCAAGGACTTGGTTCTGGCATTGCCCTGGGGGTGTTTATGGTGCAGTTTGTGAAGGACCTTTGACCCAGGAACCCCCAGGAAGTTCAGCCACAGGGGTGATTTCATTTTCTCTTTCAAAAAATGTCATTGGGGATCTACTATACATTATGCTTTGCTTGGAAGAGACTTGAACAAGAGTTGGTGTGTTGGGAAGGAAGGGCATGGAGCTGGATTGCCCAAGAGACAGATTAAGCATGTATTTGCACCCCAGCCAAACAGAAGCACCAAGAGGAGGGAGAGAGGGGGAAAGAGAGAGAGAGAAAGAGAGAGAGAGAGAAAGAATCCTTGAAATAATTAAATATTTGATATATATCACCCAAAAACCACTCAGAATAGCCATCAGGGAGAAAGAAAAAAAAATGAGAACATTGCTGGTTTATATTGTCTTGGTTTTTTTTTGTTTTTTTTTTATTTTGCTTCAGACTTGGGCAATTGAGCAAAAGATTTTGGTAAATGTGCAAGCTCAGGAGCCATTCGGGTTGGGTTCCAGTCCCACCTGTCATAGGTGCCATAGGTATTTAAACATAATCAATTCTTTCCTATTTTAAAAAGGAAAAGAGAATAAAACCCTCCTTCTGACTACCACCCCCTTCCATTTATCTCACCCTCTCAGGAAAATCATTGACAATCCATAAAAATTATATAGATGACTCCTGGAGCCCCTGGTTGGCTCGGTTGGTTAAGTGGCCAACTCTTTTTTTTTTTTTTTTAAAGATTTTATTTATTTGAGAGAGAGAATGAGAGAGAGAGAGCATGAGAAGGGAGAGGGTCAGAGGGAGAAGCAGACTCCCTGCTGAGCAGGGAGCCCGATGCGGGACTCGATCCTGGGACTCCAGGATCATGACCTGAGCCGAAGGTAGTGGCTTAGCCAACTGAGCCACCCAGGCGCCCAAGTGGCCAACTCTTGATTTCAGCTCAGGTCATGATCTCAGGGTTGTGGGATCAAGCCCTGCATTTGGCCATCTGGCTGTCTGGCTCCATGTTCAGCACGGAGTTTGTTTGTCCCTCTCCCTCTGCTCCTCACCCCGTGCTCTCTCTCTCTCAAATAAATAAATAAATAAATAAATAAATAAATAAATAAATAAATAAATAAATAAAATCTTTTTAAAAAATTACATAGACGACTCCTTAAAAAGTTGCCCTTACTCTTCTTTGCTTGCCACTGCCCACCCACCTCTCCCCATCTCCACCCACGGAGTCTGCTGTGTCCAAGGTCTCTACCTTTGTTCTGTGATGACTGCAGGAGCTTTTGTTTCAGTTCTCCTCTTGCTCAACCTTTAAGCTACGTTTGAAACCAATAACTACTCCCTTCTTGGAACTCACAAAATGAAGTGGTATATTACTTATCTCCTGCTACATAAGAATCACCCCAAACTTAGCTGCTTAAAACAATACACATGAAGTGAGATACCACTTCATGCACTTTGGGGCAACCACTATCAAAAAATCCAAAAACCCCAAAACAGAAAAACAAGTGTTGGCAAGAATGTGGAGGAATTGAAACCCTTATGCACTGCCAGTGGGAATGTAAAATGACACAGCTACTGTAGAAAACAGTATGGCAGTTCCTGAAAAAATTAAACAGAATTACCTATGATCCAGTAATCCCACTTCTGGGTGTATATCCGAAAGAACAGAAAATAGGATCTTGAAGAGAAATTTATACGCAATGTTTATAGCAGCATTATTCATAGTAGCCAAAAGGTGGAAGCAACCCAAGTATGCATTGATGGATGAATGGATAGACAAAAATGGATAGATAGTCTATTAATAGGATGGAATATGATTCAGGCTTAAAGAGGAAGGAAATACTGATGTACGATGCAACACAGGTGAACCTTGAGGACATTATGCTACATGAAGTAAGCCAGTCACAAAAAGACAAATGCTGTTTGATTCCCCTTGTGTAAGTCATCTAAAACAGTCAAATTCATAAAGACAGAAGGTAGAGTGGTGGTTACCAGGGGCTGGGATGAAGGAGAAATGGGAAGTTGTTGTTTCATGGATATAGAGTTTCAGTTTACAAAACAAAGAAGTTCTAGAGATCTGTTGCACAACAATGTGAATATAGCTAAAACAACTGAACTGTATGCTTAAAAATGGTTAAGATAGTAAAGTTTTATGTTATGTACTTTTATCACAATTAAAATAAAAAAATACCTTTATTATCTCACAGTTCCTGTGGGTAGGAATTTGGGCATAGCTACCTGGGTCCTCTACTTCAGGTCTGTCATAAGGTTGCACAAAAGCTGGGGTCTCATCTGAAGGCTCGACTGGGGAAAGATCCTCTTCCAGCATGATTGTAGGCAGGATTCAGTTCCCTGTGTACTCTTGGCTTGAGACCATCGCCAGTCCCTTGACATGTGGGCCTCTCCAAAATGTCAGCTTACTTCTTCAAAGTGTGCAAACCAAGAAGGCAATATAGAGAGTCTGCTAGCAAGGTAAAAGTCATAATTTTTATAATCTAATTACAGAAGTGAGGGTTCCTGGGTGGCTCAGTCGGTTAACCGTCTGCCTTTGGCTCAGGTCATGGTCCCAGGGTCCTGGGATCAAGCCCCACGTCGGGCTCCCTGCTCAGTGGGGAGCCTGCTTCTCCCTCTCCCTCTGCCACTCCCCCTGCTTGTGCTCTCTTTCCGTCTCTCTTTCTCAAATAAATAAATAAAAATCTTTTAAAAACAAAAAACAAACATGGTTTAAAAATCTAAGCCAGTGGGGCACCTGGGTGGCTCAGTCAGTTAAGCGTCTGCCTTGGGTTCAGGTCATGATCCCAGGATCCTGGGATGGTGCCTCGCTTTGGGCTCCCTGCTCAGTGGGGAGCCTGCTTCTTTCTCCCCCTGCCGCTCCCTCTGCTGCTGCCCACTTGCTTTCTCTCTCTGTCAAATAAATAAATAAAATCTTAAAAAAAAATCTAAGCCAGATATGAAAGACTGTAATTATAAAACATCCTTTGTTATACTCTACTGAGTAGAATCAAGTAATGGTCCAGCCCACATTCAAAGGGAGGGGATGACACAAGGGCATGAGCCCAGCAGGCAAGAATCCTTGGGACCATCTTAGAAATCTCATAGGCAGAGAAGGCATTTCATTAAGAAATATGCTCCCTCCCATTTTTCAAGAAATGCCTGACTGTCTCAGTCTATATTTTGTTTTCCTACTCTCAGAAACATACATTTAAGAAATCCTCTCCTTTGGGCGCCTGGGTGGCTCAGTCGTTGAGCGGTTGCCTTTGGCTCAGGTCATGATCCCAGAGTCCTGGGATCGAGTCCCACATCAGGCTCTCTGCTCAGCGGGAAGCCTGCTTCTCCCTCTCCCACTCCCCCTGCTTGTTCCTGCTCTCGCTGTCTCTGTCTCTGTCAAATAAATAAATAAAAATCTTAAAAAAAAAAAAGAAATCCTCTCCTTTCTTTTGACTCTATTAGAAGAAAAGCAATAATGCAATTGAGATGGTGTCATAGGGGGTGCCTGGGTGGCTCCATCGGTTAAGCATCTGCCTTCAGCTTGGGTATGATCCCAGGGTTCTGGGATCGAGCCCCGCATCGGGCTCCCTGCTGAGCAGGGAGCCTGCTTCTCCCTCTTCTGCTCCCCCTGCTTGTGCTTTCTCTCTCTCTCTCTGTCAAGTAAATAAATAAATTCTTAAAAAAAAGAGAGAGAGAGATGGTGTCATTGCTGAATGTTTGTGCCCCTCCCCAACCAAGATTAATATGTTGGAGCCTTAACCCTAAATGTGATCATACTAGATTTAGTTTAGGGGGCACCTGGGTGGCTCAGTCGTTAAGCGTCTGCCTTCGGCTTAGGTCATGATCCCAGATCAAGCCCTGCGTTGGGCTCCCTGCTCAGCGGGAAGCCTGCTTCTCCCTCTCCCACTCCCCCTGCTTGTGTTCCCTCTCTCGCTGTGTCTCTCTCTGTCGAATAAATAAATAAAGTAAAAAAAAAAAGATTTAGTTTAGGTCAGGAGGCTGGGACCCTCATGATGGGATTAGTGCCCTATAAAAAGAGAAAGAGAGATATCTCTCTATGCATAAGAACCAAGGAAAGGCCATGTGAGCACCCAGCAAAAAGGTGGCTGTATGCAAGCCAGGAAGCAGGCTTCCACTAGGAACTGAGTCTGCCAGCATCTTCATCTTAGACTTTCAGCCTCCAGAATTGTGAGAAATAAATGTCTATGATGTAAGCCACGCAGTCTGTGGTATTTTGTTATAGCAGCCCATGCTGACTAAGACAGATGGTGAATGACATCTGCTAGGCCTCCAGTGTTAGGGACGCAACAGGGATAGGTGGAGACTGAGACAGAGAGGAGAGCACACACCTCAGCTAATGGGGCAGTCATGACTCAATGCATCTGGCTTTTGGCATGCAGGAGTTCAGGCCCAGAATGGCCCCATATTGTGACTTTTCCAGGGAAACTAGAATAGAGATTTCTTTTCTTTTTTTTAAAGATTTATTTATTTGGGGCACCTGGGTGGCTCAGTCAGTTAACCATCTGCCTTCAGCTCAGGTCATGATCTCAGGGTCCTGGGATTGAGCCCCGTGCCAGGCTCCCTGCTCAGTGGGGAGCCTGCTTCTCCCTCTCCCTCTGCCTGCCCCCTCTCCATGCACACACTCTCTCTCTCTCAAGTAAATAGAGAGAGCATGAGTGGGAGGGGCAGAGGGAGAGGGAGAGAGAATCTCAAGTAGACTCTGCACTGAGTGCAGTGCGGGGCTTGATCTCACGACCCGGAGATCACGACCTGGAGCTGAAACCAAGAGGGGATGCCCAATCAACTGTGCCACCCAGGCACCCCTGGAAGAGAGATTTCAAAAGAAATACTCTTATTTTTAAAAGTAGCAACAAACTCAAAGTGTTTTAAAATATTGTGCAGGCCGAGAAGACAGACCAAAAGAAAGTATGCTCCAGCCCAGTAATACCTGTAGATACTACATTGCACCCCCTTGTCTTTTTACGTGGCTTCTGTGGGGGAGAGGGGTCACACTACCTTGGTTTCCCACTTAATTTTTTAGCTGCTGTTTTGCTAGATGCTTTCTTCTCACATTAGATGTTGACATTGCTTAAGGCTCTGCCTTAGGCCTTCTCATCTCACTCAACATACTTCCTTGGGTGATCTCAATTACCTCCAGACTCCATTTACTACCTACGTGCTGACGACTCATAAATCCACATCCACCACCCAAAACAGCTCCAGACCCAGGGCAACATAATAGCTGACTTCTCAATGCCACATTCCCTAACCCAACCGATTCCCCTGTCTCCAGTATACCTGTTGGCTGTCTCTGCATGGCTCCTCACCTGGTTAATGGCACCTCCCAGTTGCATAATCCAGAAACCTGGAACCATCCTGACATCTTCTTTCCCCTCATTCTCCACATCCAATCCATCTACATTCTTCACTGTCTCTTCAGCAAATATATGCAGAGTTCATCCTTATGAACCAGGCTGTATGCTTGGCTTTGGGGATCCACAACAAACAGGACAGGCAAGATCTCTGCCCTCTTGATGCCCACGCTCTAGCTGACACAGTAGTTTAAAACTTGTTTCCTTAGCTTGAAAATTAATGTAAAATAGGATTTATCTGGCACATAGTAAGTAGCTCAACAAATGCTACTTGTTAGATAGAGTAAGAAACCCCGTGAATGAAGACAAAAAGAGGATTTTTAAAAAAATATTTTATGTATTTTTTGACAGAGAGAGACAGCGAGAGAGGGAACACAAGCAGGGGGAGTGGGAGAGGGAGAAGCAGGCCTCCCACGGAGCAGGGAGCCCGATGTGGCTCCATCCCAGGACCCATGACCCGAGTCGAAGGCAGACTCCCAACAACCGGGCCACCCAGGCACCCCTCAAAAAGAGGATTCTGTAGGAGAGAACAGGAGCATGGGCCTCCTCTCCCTGGGGTGGGCAGGGGAGACTTCTTTGAGAAGCCCATATTTTGGATGAAACCAGAGGGATGAGAAAGGATGGGGGGAGGGGACAGCCAGTGCAAAGGCAAGAGGTAGTGTTCGGCTGGGCTGAGGTAGATGATGTGGAGAGAGAGAAAGGGACCCACGTAGGAAAGGTTTTGGAAGCAGAATCAACATGATCTGCTGTGGGTGAGTGAGGCAAGGGAAAGGGAGCAATCAAAGAGGATGCCTGCGTCTGGCTTTAATTAGCCAATCTCGTTTTTTGAAAGGGGGGTCACCTAGGACACCACCAATGTGGGGGAGGGGTGGAAAATAAGGCTCCCAGCCAAGAGGTCCAATAGACCATTTCCTGCATGGTCACTTGAATCCACCGTGTCCCTCCCTGTCCACTGCCACACCTTAGTCCTGGACTTCTTCAGTAGCTTCCACCCTGTTTCATTCCTGTCCAGCCCTCCTTCACTCTGCAGCTCCATCCTGCCTTGCCCATACAAACCTTCTCTAGTCGCTCCCTGGCAAGCAAATAATTGCTTCGTCTAAGAGTTCAATGGGGTGTTTATTAATTTACAGATTTATAAACCGTTGGAGCCAGAAGAGGCCTTAATAGCATCTTTACTTCAAATTTTCAATCAAGTGGTCTTTCTGCATCCACATTTCTCACTTACGAGAGACAGTGTGGCACGGTAACAGGAGGTAGGCCTTTAGAGTCAGGTAGAACCTGCATTCACTTTGGGTTAGTTACTTAAATTCTGGGGACCCTAGGGGCGCCTGGGTGGCTCAGATGGTTGAGTGTCTGCCTTCGGCTCAGGTCATGATCCCAGGGTCCTGGGATTGAGCCCCGCGTTGGGCTCCTGACTCAGTGGGGAGTCTGCTTCTTCCTCTCCCTCTGCCTGTCCCACTGCTCATGCTCTCTCTCTCTATCTCTGTGTCTCAAATGAATAAATAAAATCTTAAAAAAAAAAAAAAATTCTGGGGACCCTGACATTTTGTTTGTGAAAAATGATTCCTTTATAATTGGTGTGTTGGGGGTCCCCTGGACCACCCTCAAGTTTTTGATTTGCTAGAAAGACATGCAACTCAGAAAAGCTGTTCTACTTGTGGTTACAGTTCATTACAGCAAAAGAATAAAAGTTTAAAATCAGCAAAGGAAAAAGTGCATGAGGCAGAGTCTAGGAGAGACTAGGTGTGTGTTTCCAGTTGTCCTCACCCAGGGGAGCCTTACAGACAGAGCTGACTTCTCCCAGCGATGACGTGTGACAATACACACAAATGTTGCCAACCATCTGAGCCTCGATGTCCAGGGTTTTTACTGAGGGTCAGTTGTGTAGGCCTGGAGCTCTGGCATGACTGACCACCGGTATTCAGTGTCCACAACCACTCCCCAGCCCCAATCAAGTCAGACTGAAACGTGGCCAAGGCCCCAGGCAATTGAAAACAGGCATTCACCCTAAGTCATGTTGTTAGCATAATCTATCTGGTGTGACCCAAGGCCCTGAGTATAGAAAGATACTCTTACCAGGCAGGATATTCCAAAGGTTTAAAGGTTATCTCCCAGAGCCAACCAAGGGCCAGTCCTTTCTGTGGCTTGTGCAGGGTTCGAGCACCCCAAGCCTACTGAGTTAATCCTTTAATGCATAGTTAGTTTTAAAAAATTACCATGTGGGGATGCCTGGGTGGCTCAGTCGATTAAGCGGCTGTCTTCAGCTCAGGTCATGGATCTCTGGGTCCTGGGATTGAGCTCTGCATTGGGCTCCTTGCTCAGCGGGGAGCCTGCTTCTCCCTCAGCCTGCCACTCCCCTCCTCCCCTCCCCCCCATCCCCCGCCTCTTTCTCTCTCTGGCAAATAAATGGATAAAATCTTTAAACAAAAAAAAAAATTACCATGTGTATCAGGCAGACTCCGGTCAGGAAAATCGAAACCACTGCAGTTATTTAAAACAGACAGGATTTACTAGAAGGAGTTGGTTACACAGGTGATGGAAGAGCTGAGAAGCTAAGCAGGAGGGGAGGCACTGAGGGAATGCAGAAATTAGCAGCAGCAGCAGGAAGCCTCTCCTGCCCCTAGGACTAGAGGTGGTATTCCCAGAGCCCAGGGGCTGCGTCATCTGTGGGAACTGATGGGTGGGGACACCTGGGGGCCACTGGGGCCACAGAGGGAGGGCCTGTACAGAGGAAGAGTCAGCTCCCATCCCACCCCCAAGCTGAGGGAGGCAGGGAGATAGACTCTGGCTTCTCCCTCCCTCCTACCTGTCAGTCTCCCACTAGCATCTCCCATTGGCTGAACCCAGTCTTGAGCCAACTGATATGGGAGCTTGGGAAATGTAGTTTCCACAAGGGTGGGAGCTCTCCAGGAAATGATTCAGACAGCACTTACTTAGGGCCTGTTCTGTTGTGCCTGACACTGCCAGACATGTTTGCCTGTGCCACCCCACACAGCCTACCTGGAAACTGCCCTACCAGCAGATGTCCCCGCTCCATTATATGGATGAGGACATTTAGGGACTCAGATGAAGAAAAATAGTCTGTAGGGAGTGGAGAGGGAGTGTTTGGGGGTGGGGGAAAGGAGTAAGGACTGTAGGCTTCATCCTGACATAGATGCACACAAAGTTTCTCAAAAGCCTTCCAGGGCAGGAAGTATCCCCTATAGCCAGAGCGGGCAGAGGTGGGAAGAGTGAGGTATTAGTTCAGCATTCTTTATTAATTTAACACAGTAAGGAATTTCCTCCTGCCTGGAGCCTCATTTCCTTCCTCAGTCAAATTGCCCCACCTAGATCTCCCCCAGGAAGACCTGGGTTTATTCACAGCAGAAATTGCACTGAATCCTTTCTTTCTTTTTCTCTCTCATGTGTGCAAAGATGACTTGTGTCTACAGTTTGTTTCTTCTCTCAAGGACTTATTCACTTCTATGTTTCATGTCATTTTCATGCGGCCCATCAATGAAGTCGGCCTGGGGCTTACTAATGCACAGTTAATTATACATGCTCAGAATCCAGAGACTGAGGAGCTCCCACAAAATGGTTTAAAAAAAATCTTTAAGAAAAAGATGTATTTATTTATTTATTTTTGAGAGAGAGCGCAAGTGGGGGTAGGGATGGGGGAGAGGGAGAGAATCTCAAGCAGACTCCCTGCTGAGCGTGGAGCCCAATGAGGGGCTCTGATCTCATGACCCATGAGATCAAGATCTGAGCCAAAATCAACCGACTGAGCCACCCAAAATCAACCCACTGAGCCACTCCCACCCCATATGGTTTTAAATACACCTTTGAGTGATGCCACCTTCACACATTTGTCCAGGTCCCTGAGGATCAGAAAGCCCTTTTGTTCACACCCCCTACATTTGGCCCAGCACCCTGGCTGACTTTTCTGTGCTCCCAGATAAGAGATGGAGATAAAGGTCTTATCTCCTTCCTCCAAGCCCTGTGTTCAAAGATTCTGTCTAATTATAGTTAATTTTCTTAGGTACGACAATGCTATAGTGGTTATGTAGAAGAATTGGACTTACCTCCAAAACTTTGAGGAAAATACACACACACACACACACACACAGTGAATATGGCCACTTATTAATTGTTGGATCTTTTATTTAATTTATTTATTTATTTTTATGATTTTATTTATTTATTTGAGAGAGAGAGAACACAAGCAGGAGGAGGAGCAGAGAGAGAAGCAGACTCCCCGCTGAGCAGGGGGTCCAACTCGGGGCTCAATCCCAGGATCCAGAGATCATGACCTGAGCTGAAGGCAGATGCTTAACCAACTGAGTCACTCAGGTGCCCCTAGATTTCTTTGTAATAAAAATTTTAGGGGTAAAAGAATCCCTTTTCCCTCCCATTTAAAATTTTTTTAATGTATTTATTTGTAACTGTAAAGTTATTTTTTTACTCTCAAATAACCAATCACCACTTCTAATCTCTTTGAGATAAATTGTGTCATCACTTTGAATTTACTTAATTCCATCTAAGAGGGGAAAAAAAAGAGAAAGAGGAGCGCCTGGGTGGTGCATTCGGTTAAGCATCCGACTCTTGGTTTTGGCTCAGGTCCTGATCTCAGGGTTGTGAGATCGAGCCCCAAGTTTGAATCTGAGCTCAGCGCAGACTCTGCTTAAGACTATCTTTCCCTCTCCCTCTGCCCCTCCCCGCTGTGCGCATGCTCTCTCTAAAATAAATAAATAAATCTTTTTTAAAAAAGAGGAAAAAGGAATACCAAACCAAAATAGGTTTGGAGGAAAATAGAGTAGGGTTGGGTTTGATCTGGTTTTTAAAAACATGAATGAGCTTCAAGGTGAGGCAGACCCACCCCATCCCTTCCCCAAAGAGCAGCTGGGGCTGTGGAAAAGGGGCCCAGGAGGTAGGATGGGTGTGTGCCTGCCCAGGGCACAGGGTCGGGGGGATGTGGCCCCCAAACCTCCAGAGTCACGGAGAGGGCAGAGTGGCTTGAAGGTCCACAGGGAGCGCACTCATTGTAGCCTAGCTATGGCGGTCCTTCACCTGGTGGCCTTAAGATCACATGAGCAAATGACTGCAGTCACCTTGCCAACTTCTCTGCTTTCGGACAGTGGCTGGAACACTGATGCTCAGCTCAAAAGCTGCTCCTGAGGTGGGTAAAGTCTTCCCCCCAAGTCTCGGGTGGCAGTTAGTCATGCCCTCTCTGAGCCCCCATAGACCTTTCTTTTGACCTTTCTGGACACGGATGTTCAGCCTCCTGCACTTGGGCCGCCGTGCTGGGAGTTGGGTATGATCTTTGCCCTTGTGAAGTGTTTGGGGAGTGAATCTTCACTACTTCTTTTGGCTCCTTCTCCATCTCTGACACACATACATACACACAAACACAGAACTATCTGCACACAGGTGGTGCAGAGACTAGCATGTAGAGAAGCTCAACAAATCTTTGAATGAAGAGTCTTAGATTGACTTAGCTTGTGCAGGATGCCAGGCAAAGCAGGAAAAGCAAAGATAATTATGTTGCATCCCTTTGCCTTGGGCTCACAGTCTAGGAATAGACTCATATACAGCCATTTATAATGGAAGGTAGACTAGTGTTTCAGCTACCTGTTGCTGTGTAAAAAGCTATGCCAAACTTATAAAAAATAATGATTTATTATTTCTCATGGTTCTACAGTCTGGGCTGGGCTCAGCTAGGTGGTTCTACCTGGTATCTGCCGGGGCTGGAATGTCCAAGGGGACTTCTTCACTCACATTTCCAGTACTTCAGCTGGAATGGCTGGAACAGTGGGGGCTGGCTGGGCTCACCTGTCTCTCTATGTAGTCTCCTCATCAGGGTAACTCTTTACAAGGTAACTCAGGACCTCAAGAGATAGCATCCCAAGAGGACAAACCAGCATTCAAGTATTTAATCAAGCTTCTGCTTGCATCACCCTTGCTAATGTCCTATTGGCAAAAGCAAGTCACATGGTCAAGCCTGGAGTTCATATGTGAGGGACTAAAAAGAGCATGAATACCGGATGCTGTGTTTCATTGGAGACCACCAACGTACCAGTCTAGCACAACCGAAATATGCACTGCATACTGATTAAATATACTGCCATGGGTCACCCAGGAGGAAGCTATTCATTCTGCAGTGAAGCTATTATAGAGGCTTTCACTCATTCATTCACTTAACAAATGTTTCTTTAGTGTAGAAGTGCTGGGGATTCAGTATGGACAAGACAGATGTGCTCCTGCTCCTGTGGGATATCAAATAATAAATACATATGCAAATAAGGCAATGTCAAATAATATAATAGGGTAAAACATGACTAGGGGTTGAGGGATGGCTACTTTAGCTAAGGAAGTCAGGAGAGGCCTTCCTTGGAGGGGTAGCTTCTTGGAGACTTAAATGATGAGAGGGAGCTGGCCATGTGATGATCTGGGGAAGAATGTTCTAGGAAGAGGGAACAAGGACAAAGGAAGGCAGGAATACACCTTGACTAAAACTCAACCTGACATGTTTTAGGGACAGAAAGAGGGCCAGAGTGACTAAAGTGTAAGAAGAGCTAGGAGAGAGTAGGAGGTAAGGTCAGAAGAAGCAGGCAGGTGCCTTGCTGGACCTTTGGATGCAGCCTTGAAGTATTTATTGAGTGTCAAGAGCTGTGACCCATACTTCCTTGCCTGTAAGTTTGGCCTTGTGCCTTTCTGGAACCCTTCTGAGAAGCTAGCTAGATCTGGCAACTGCCCAAAAGGGAGGGGCTCAGAAGGACGTTAAAATCGTAGCATTTGAAGCTTAACGTCCCTGTTCTGGGAGTTGGGAGGCAGCACAGTCAAAGACCTCCATCACTACCATCTACAATGCAAACAGACACGCTGTCTTGACATAGATTCAGGGCCCCTGTTACCCGTTTCTAATTATAACCAACATTTGTTTTCACATACATCATCCAAGGTAATTCTCATGTCCAGCAGGGAGAGACAGTCCAAGGAAGCAAACATTTGAGCAACCCTGGTGCTAAGCCCCGTGCTAGGCACCATCCTATGTATTACCTCAGTTATTCTTCCCCACAGCCCTGTGAACAAGGTTTGATTACTATCTCCATCTTGCGTGGAGGACATAGGCTCAGAGTCAACACAAGAAATGACAGAACTGCAATACCCACATGAGTCCTTTGATTTTGTGCCATAGGTTCATCCACTCCCTGCCGCTCTTGCTGTCTCATAGCAGGGCCTGACATGGGCTGGTGGCCAGGTTGCGCATTCTCCAAGAGCCTCATCTCCATATACGGGTGTGCATGAGTCAGAGACACCCTGGCAGGATTAAAAGAAGACTTATCATATTACCTTGAATTTGTCTTCCTTTATCAAACCAGAACACCTGCAGTACACTATGAGTAGTTAGATAGATTGATATGATATTATTCATATATACATAAAAATTTCATAATATATGTACTTTTCAAATGAACAATCAGATCTCTTGCTGAATTTAGATGTTTTTTACCTGAAAAAGTTGCTAGGAGTTAAATAAACATATACTGAACATATTATTTGAAAAGGTAGCTAATACACTATTTAAAAACAAACTTATCCTGTCTCCTGACTTTCAAAAATACCTATGTGTTCCAAAAAGGAAATGTATGTATCTCCATACATGCATATAAAATTCTGTAGTCATCTTTGTAATAGCACTATTATAAATGGAATGCTTGTGTGTTCAAAGTGTTAATCATTTAAGCATTTAAAGTATACCACAATTTTTAAATCTGATTTGATATTTCCTCATATTGGAAAAACAAATAAGAAGTGGCCTGAGCCTCTCTCAACACCTAAGAGGCCCTCTGCTCCAGCTGATTTGAACCATATCAAATGTAGGATTGACTTTGTTTTTTTAAGTTGCAGGGAAAAGTGACCTGCTTGGATTATGTTCAGTTGCACCCCATGTTCAGATATAGCAAAAACACTTGCTGGCCAATCACAGTTCCCTCACTTGGCAGAGACTGCCAGAAGTCCTGTGCTTCTCTCCCAAAAACCAGCCTGTTTCAGATCCTTGCTGCTTATGTCCTTTACACAGTGGCTGTCATATGTTCCAGTGACCCCGCTGGCCCCCCAGGGTTGGGTTGTAACTGAGCGTGAGCCTCCGTCCTAAATACCTCTCACTGTGGCCAAGCCTGATTACAGTTCTTTCTGGATATAGTCTCTGATTTGCTTTCCAAAGGTCAGCAGCTCGAGTTAATGTGTTTCAGGGATGACCCAATCAGCTTGTATTTAGGAGAGACTTTGTATATAAAACTTGAAAAAGAAGATTGAGCTTCTGGGAACTGGAAAAGCACAAGTTAAAACTCTTTTCCCTCTACTCTCGCTTTGTATTTTTGCAATATTACAATAAAGGGAATACAAATTAGAAAGTCCTCAACAATCTCAGCATTCTTCCTGTCTAGCCCTTACCCATATAGGGGTATACTGTGACAAAGCTGTAGTTGTAGCACGATACAAATTTGTGTTCTTATGTCATTAATCCCAAAAAAGGGAGAACCTAGCTTTTTAGAGGGGAGGAGTTACTTTTTATCCTAAGATGGTGTAATATTACATAAAGTTTGGGGAAATTGAAAAAAATGTATTCATAGGCCTACCATCCTTACTAAACAATTTTAATTTTTGCATTTCTATTTATACTTTGTTCACTGCATCCATATTTTGCATATTTTACGTAATAGAACTATTCCAGTTATTGCCCACAAGCATTCACAGGTTTAAAAAAAAAGAATGCATACTCCCACACTCTAAAAAACTCTAAAAACCTGTTTGAGTTCTCCTTACCAGCCCTTATCCACATGCATATTTCATCTATACAGTTGTAATCCAAGCATGAATTCAATTTAATATTTTAATTCTGTTATATTACAAAATATTTACTATTATAGTCTTTGTCATTCTTAAGTTTTCTTTAAGACTTGAAAGAACTACAAAGGCAATGCATGCTTATTTGTTATAAGTGAAATAATAAAGAATTTTGTGAAAGAAAAATTGTATCTGCCCTACTCTAATTCCATCCCCCAAAGTAAAAAATATTAACAGCCTGGAGTGCTCAATGCATATTTTTCTCTCTATCTTTCAGATATAAACAATATATAAAATATATACTTTTTGTTTTTAATGGAATATATTATTCACATTTCTCGACAAATCACTTAAAAAAAAAAAACTTGACATGCATATTTCTCCAAGTCAATAGATACCAATTTAACTTATTCTTTCATTTATTTTATTTTATTATTATTTTTTTAAAAAATTATTTATTTATTTGTCAGAGAGAGAGGGAGGGAGAAAGAGAGCATGAACAGCGGGAACAGCAGGCAGAGGGAGAAGCAGACTCCCTGCTGAGCAAGAAGCCCAATGCGGGGCTCGAACCCAGGACCCTGGGATCATGACCTGAGCCGAAGGCAGATGCTTAACGACCGAGCCACCCAGGCGTCCCTCATTTATTTATTTTATTTTATTTATTTTTTAAAAAGATTTTATTTATTTATTTGACAGAGAGAGACACAGCGAGAGAGGGAACATAAGCAGGGGGAGTGAGAGAGGGAGAAGAAGGCTTCCCACCGAGCAGGGAGCCCGATGTGGGGCTCGATCCCAGGACCCTGGGATCATGACCTGAGCCGAAGGCAGACGCTTAATGACTGAGCCACCCAGGCGCCCCTTAACTTATTCTTAAGTTATTCTTAACTTATTCTTAAGTTAATGGGTTCATAATAGGGGTACCTTGGTGGTTCAGCTGGTTGACTCCAACTCTAGATTTTGGCTCAGGTCGTGATCTCAGGGTTGTGAGATTGAGCCCCAAGTCCGGCTTTGCCCTAGGCATGGAGCCTGCTTAAGATTCTCTCTCTCTCTCTCTCTCTCTCTCTCTCTCTCTCGGGATGCCTGGGTGGCTCAGTCGGTTAAGCAACTGCCTTTGGCTCAGGTCATGATCTCAGGGTCCTGGGATCGAGTCCTGCATCGGGCTCCCTGCTCATTGGGGAGCCTGCTTCTCCCTTTGCCTGCTGCTCCCCCATTCATGCTCTCTCTCTCTCTCTGACAAATAAATAAATAAATCTTAAAAAAAAATTTCTCCCTCTCCTTCTGCCCCCCCCAAATAAATAAGTAAATAAATAAATAGGTTCACAATTCTACAGGAAGGATCTACCTTAATTTATTCAGCTGTTTTCCTAATGATAAACATGCCTATCGTTTCCAGTTTTTGCCTCTAAAAACAGTGCTGCAATAAAACATCCACTTACATATATTCTTCCATACTGGTACTTTTATTTCTGCGGGCCTGATTCTCCAAAATGGGATTTACAAGAGCAAATATATATATATCTATATATATCTATATCTATATCTATCTATCTATCTATCTATCTATACATACATACATATATATGTATGTATATATATGTACACACACATATTTGTATTTTTAGTTTTTTAAGATTTTATTTATTTATTTTTAAATATTTTATTTATTTATTTGACAGAGAGAGAGGAAGTGAGAGAAGAAACACAAGCAGGGGGAGTGGGAGAAGGAGAAGCAGCCTTCCCGCTGAGCAGGGAGCCCGATGTGGGGCTCCATCCCAGGATGCTGGGATCATGACCTGAGTTGAAGGCAGACACTTAATGACTGAGTCACTCAGGCGCCCCTTATTTATTTATTTTTGTGAGAGAGAGAGAGAGCACAAGCAGGGAGAGCGGCAGAGGGAGATGGAGAAGCAGGCTCCCTGCAGAGCAGAGATCCTGAGGTGGGGCTGGATCCCAGGACTCCGGGATCATGACAGAGCCAAAGGCAGACATTTAACCGACTGAGCCACCCAGGTGCCCCTGTATTTTTAGTTTTGAAACCAATTTTATTGAGATATAATATGCATATAGTAAAATGTTCCCATTTTAAGTGTCCCATTCAATAAATTTTGACAAATGTATTAACCAACGTAACCAACCAACACAATCCAGATCTGAAATTTTTTATCACCCCTGAAAGGTCCCTCCTGCTCCTTCACTGAAGAGCCTTACTCCCACTGTCCATATAGGTTTCAGTTTCCTAGGATTCCACATAAATTGAAGCATCATTGTGTAGACATTTATGTCTGGCTTTTTTACTTGGTGCAATGCCTTTGAGATCCGTCCATCTTGTTGTTCATATCAGTAGTTTCTCCTTTTTTTGCTGCTGAGTGTAATTTTTGAATATCACATTATTTTACAAAAAGGTTATGATAGTTCACACTCCTACCAGCAATTAGCAGGAATGTCTTTTTCCCTGAACCTTTATAATTTATAAGGACTGGATGTTCTCATTCTTTTTGGTTTTTGCCGATCTCACAAATGAATATTAGTATCTCATTGTTGGCTGAATTTGCAGGTTGTTTCTTGGATTTCCTCTTATAAGTTGTTTGTATGTATCATTTACCCATTTTTCTACTGGATTTTAATTTGTAGAAACTGTTTACTGAGGATGTTAACCTTTGTTGTACACATTAGTTTTTTCCTGCTCTATTCTTTGTCTTCTGACTTTTCAATAGTATTTTTGTCATAAAACTTAAAATATTTTAATTAGTGAAATATGAGTATCTTTGCTTTTATAGCTTCTGCATTCCCCAATAAGCATAATGCATATATATACTTTTGTGTTCTCTTTTTTCCCTTAAGATACAAGTATTTCTCATTTGTTACAGCCATCACAATTGTTGATGGCTGCATAATACCCCATCTGGAGATGATCCATAAATTTTTTTAAAAGATTTATTTATCTATTTTAGAGATAGAGCATGAGTAGGGGGGCATGGGGCGGGGAGAATCTCAAGTGGACTCTGCGCTAAGCAGGGAGCCTGATGAGGGGCTCAATCCCACAATCCTGGGACCACAGCCCAAGCCAAAACCAAGAGTCCGATGCCTAACCGTGTCACCTAGGTGCCCCAAAATGATCCATAAATTAAATTATTCTTCTTTTGAATACTTAAGTTGTTTTGATTTTTCATTTTTTATTGAAACATCTTTGTGCATATGACCTTTTCTACTTATTCAGTTAATTAGTTTCAGTAATATCCCAGGAGTAACACCATAGGTTTGAATATATTGTGTAATTTAAAAAACATCTCAATAATCTAAAGAAATACCAGCACAAGATCATTAAGATTTCATAGTTGAGTGTAAAACAGGGCTGATAGTAGACTTACAGGTTTAAGGGATGACACATCAACCCCAAGTGTGCCTAGCGCTCACTGCTGTCTGGTTTGCAGTGGTAAAGAAATGGACATTTGATGCTCTAGGCTTTCCCATATCTTATTTAAATGTCCTATCTCTCCCCACCCCCATCTCCTTTTTACTGCTTGGTAAACAAGCTCAGAGCGGAATGGGTAAAGCCAGGATTGGATCACAACCCTGACTCTGACTCCAAAGCCTGGTCTTCACACTGTAACTGTGGAATAAAGTAACATTTGTACAGCACAGAGCACATCACAGTTTACAAAAGCCCTTTTACATCGTTTTACACTGGGACTCCCTTTCTGCTTTTCTCAGCCCAGTGAATGCCTTCTCTTTCTCGGGATGGTCTTACCATTTACTCCACTGTATTTTAGTCTGTCATTTATGTCAGTCTTCCTAACTAAACCTAGCTCCTCTGCCCACTTTGGGTCTATCAGAAGGGCAGCAAGTGCCTTTGTAGGCTGAGCATGGTGAGGGGTCTAGTGTGATGGGATCCATGTGAGGGCAGATGGAGCTGGTAAGGTTGGCTGAGGCTGGGTCGCCAAGAACCTTGCTTGCCACACAAGAAACTGGACTCCATCCCATGGTTAATGTGGAGCTGATGGAGGGGCTTAAATCATGTGCAGGCTGCTGACAGTGAGGGCCCAGCAGAGGCAGCTGGGATGAAAGAAAAGGAAGGGTCTGGATTCCAGGGAAAAATTGGATTTTGAAACAATACGTCTTGACCACTGTAGTGTCTGCTGCTATTCAGGAACACTTAGGTTGATTTCAGCCTTCAGAATTTGACAAGCCAGACAGGTGGGCTGTGGGCATTGGGGGTGGATATGGCAAAGCAAAGAAGTGGTTAAGAGTGTATGCAGGCTCTGAGGCTGGGGTGCCTGGATTCAAACCCTGATGAGTGACTGCCTGTAAGTTACCTGACCTCTCTATGCGTCCATTATTTTCAGCTTTAACGTGAGAGTACATATCTCATTGTGTTGTAGGGAGGAGTAAGAGTTAAGGGGTATAACATGCTTGGCACACAATGAGCACTCAATAAATATAAACTCTTATGGTTATAAGAACATTACAGGTTAGCCCAGAGAAAGGAGTGCTCACATAGGCCTGGAGCAGCCATAGGACTTTGTAAGAGTGGCTTAGGGGATAAGCCTGCCAGGAGGGCAGGGGGCTCATACCCCAAAGGCACAGACGCAGAGAATCTTAGGTCTTCCTTGTTGGTGGTGGGGGAGGAGAGGAGTGGAGGAAAATGGGCTTTTCCATGTGCACACTGTAAACTCATGACTTATAAATCTTGTCTCATTCTTCCTCTTGGTGGTCTGGCACATGGTCAGCTCCCAAATATTTGTTAAATGAATGAAATGCTTCCAAAATATTTTTTTTATTTAAAAAATTTTTTAAAAATATTTATTTATTTGAGGGAGAGAGTGCACAAGCAGGGGAGGGGCAGAGGGAGAGGGAGAAGCAGGCTCCCCACTGAGCAGGGAGCCAGATGCGGGGCTTGATTCCCAGGACCCCGGAATCATGACCTGAGTCGAAGGCAGATGCTTAACCAACTGAGCCACCCAGGCACCTCTAATTTTTCAAAATTTTGTTTTAAATATTTTTTTTTAAAGATTTTTATTTATTTATTTGAGAGAGAGAATGAGAGAGAGCACATGAGAGTGGGGAGGGTCAGAGGGAGAAGCAGACTCCCTGCCGAGCAGGGAGCCTGATGCGGGACTCGATCCTGGTACTCCAGGATCATGACCTGAGCCGAAGGCAGTCGCTTAACCAACTGAGCCACCCAGGCGCCCCTGTTTTAAATATTTTTTAAGAACTATTTCAAGAGGGGCACCTGGGTGGCTCAGTCGTTAAGCGTCTGCCTTTGGCTCAGGTCATGATCTCAGGGTCCTGGGATTGAGCCCTGCGTCGGGCTCCCTGCTCCATGGGAAGCCTGCTTCTCCCTCTCCCACTCCCCCTGCTTGTGTTCCCTCTCTCACTGTGTCTCTCTCTGTCAAATAAATAAATAAAATCTAAAAAAAAAAAGAAGAAATATTTCAAGAAACACTCATAGCAAAAAGTTTTACCCATTCATTAAAGAAACTTTAGAAAACAGACCTTGTAAAAGGTACCTAATTAATTGAGTCCACTGGCTTTCATAGAATGAAGTGGAAGCCTAGGCAACCTTTTCAAATTACTTATATTTATTATAAAATTCATTTTTTAAAAAAGGGATTGGGGCGCCTGGGTGGCTCAGTCGTTAAGCGTCCGCCTTCAGCTCAGGTCATGATCCCAGCGTCCTGGGATCGAGCCCCGCATCGGGCTCCCTGCTCGGCGGGGAGCCTGCTTCTCCCTCTCCCACTCCCCCTGCTTGTGTTCCCTCTCTTGCTGTGTCTCTCTCTGTGTCAAATAAATAAATAAAATCTTTTTAAAAAATAAAATAAATAGGGCACATTCTGCATGGAGCACTGGGTGTTGTGCACAAACAATGAATCATGGAACACTTCATCTAAAACTAATGTTGTAATGTAAGGGGATTAACATAAGAATAAAAAAATTAAAAATAAAATAAAATAAAATAAATAAAAAATAAATAAGGGATTTTATTTATTTATTTGTTTTAGAAAGAGAGAGAGCATGAGCATGGGGAGGGGCAGAGGGAGAGGGAGAGAATTGAGTGTGGAGCCTGACTCGGGGCTTAATCTCACGGCCATGAGATCAAACCAAATATTTCTTTCTCTTTTTTTTTTTTAAAGTAAGCTTTACATTCAACATGGGGCTTGAACTCACAACCCCAAGATCGAGAGTCACATGCTCCATGGACTGAGCCAGCCAGCCAGGCACCAGTTTATTATAAAATTCTTAAACATAACAAAAGATTGTCCAATATAAAAGTATCTACTCTATCCCGGCTTCCTATTAAGCAGCACACAGAGGCAAATTTCTGTGGGGTAGGAGCAGAAGCACCTTAACTTCTAGGTGGATATTGTGTTAGGGACGCCCCCTCCTCACACCTGCTAGGCTCTTGCTCACTGTGGATTGGATCCAGGACAAAGGGTTCCCCAGTGGAGAGAAAGCCAGAGCCTTCCACTGGAGACTCCATCCACCTTCAAGAGTTGGAGAGTGCGAGAACAGCACGCCACCCCTGCTGCAGTGATACTCATGCCAACAAGCTCTGTAAGCTCGGGCTCTCGAACTCTGGAGTGGGGAGTGGCTTTCTGAGATGGATTTCCTCAGGGAAGTCATTGCCCATTGCCTCCCATAGTCTAATCTGATGGGCTACGTGCAAATGAGCAAACCCTAGCATGTTGTTCCTAGGTATGACTGGTGCACATCTGTCTCTGCTGTAGGTCTCATGAGTATGCAAATAGGCAACCCCAATATGTTGATACTGGTATGATGTGTTGACCCTCCCTAGGATTGGGCAGTCCCCATATGTTGGTAATTGATAAGATACTGTGCCCAGAACTAAGACTTTGAGTTATAGCTCCTATGCACACCCACTCAATACATATAAACAAAAAGGAAGAAGGTCATAATTTCTCATAATCCCATCATTGATAACATTTTGTTGAGGTTATGTGTGTGTTGTATATGTATGTTATGTTGCTGTGTTTTACCTATCTGTACAGACACATATTTTGAAAAAAATTAAAACAAAAACTACAGCAATAAAAATGAGATAACACTGGGGCGCCCGGGTGGCTCAGTTGTTAGGCATCTGCCTTTGGCTCAGGTCATGATCCCAGGCTTCTGGGATCGAGCCCCTCATCGGGCTCCCTGCTCAGCGGGAAGCCTGCTTCTCCCTCTCCCACTCCCCCTGCTTGTGTTCCCTTTCTCACTGTCTATCTGTCAGATAAATAAATAAAATCTTAAAAAAAAAAACTTATAAAAAAATTTTAAAAATGAGATAATACTATGCATACAGTTGCATACCTTATTTTTCATTTAAACAAATTAATGAATGTGTTTGGGCTTGCCACTTAGGAACTAGGTGGCTTGAACAAGTTACTTAACCCCCGTGCTTCAGTGCTCTCAGCTATAAAAATAAAAAATGCAAGTATTTTATCATAGGGAGTTATAGTATAAAGATTAAATGAGATAATACATGTGAAGTACTTAATTAAGGTCTAGTGTATGTTAGTTACTATTATTAAGTGATTAAATACGCTTCTTCAAAATTTTAAATGGCTATATAGCATTCCATTGTATTGATACACTGACATGTTACATAAATATGGATTTATAGAATTTGTAGAATATAAATATATTTGTATGTTATTTAATTATATATACATATGACATATATCTAGCATATATATTGATAGACTGTTACGGTGGCATATGTATACTGTGCATGTTTATTTATACATATGCTATCCTATCTATCTATATAATATATACAAAACCAATTCGTAATCTGTAGACATTTAGGTTGTTTCTTCTTTTTCAGTATTATAAAATCTTAGTCCATTTGGCTGCTATAACAAATTATAGACCGGGGGGCTTACACAACAAGCATTTATTTCTCACAGTTAGTTCTGGAGGCTGGGAAGTCCAAGATCAAGGTGCCGGCAGACCTGGTGTCTGGTGAGAGCCCGCTTCCTGGTTTGCAGATGGGTATCTGCTCATTGCGTCCTCACATGGCGGAAAAGGAGCAAGCTTACTCTCTAGCCCCCCGTTTTTTTTTTTTTAAACTTTTCCCCCTATTTTATTTTTTAGATTTTTTTTTTTTTTTTTTTTGACAGAGAGATAGAGAGCACAAGTAATCAGAGAGGCAGGCAGACTCTCCACCGAGCAGGGAGCCCGATGTGGGACTCGATCCCAGGACCCCGGGATCATGACCCGAGCCGAAGGCAGCCGCTTAACCGACTGAGCCACCCTGGCGCCCCTCTCTAGCCCCTTCTTATAAGGGCACTGATCCCATTCATGAGAGCTCCGTCCTTATGAGCTAATACCTCCTAAAGGCCTCACCTCCAAACACCATCACATTGGGGATTAGGGTTTCAACATATGAATGGGGGGGGGCACAGACATTCAGTCCATAGCAACAATCCTTCAGTGAACATCCTTACAACTAAGTATTTGTGCACATCGTCGAATATTTCATTAAGACAAATTTCCAGAAGTGAAAATGATGAGTTAAAATGTCTTAAATATTTTTCCTTAATTGTTCCATATTTTATTTTAAATATCTAAGCGTTAACTCAAGCTGGCATGTGGTGGAATCAGGAGAATCACCACCCATTAGTTTCAGCCACTTCCAAGCATTTGATAAAGGGGAGTCCTACAGTATATGATTCTGAGACTCATCCATGTGGTGGCAGGGAGTCCTGCTCAGTTCCTTGTCACCGCTGTAGAGTATTCCACTGCCACACCCGTTTCACTGTCTTCTGTGACTTCTACATTAAGCTATTCATTACTAACTTCCAGGTTCTGCTCAACAGCTTAGGCTGATGTTTGTGGGCTCAGCACAGAGAGAATAACTAAATATGTTCTTTGGATAATTTCTTTTGTGAAAATCCTAATACCATAATGAACACTAAAATTACCAGATAAGTCAGCCCCAAAACTCTCCAGTGTGGTTTTTTTTTTTTCCATTTGTTTCTTAAGAAACCTTTAGAGACTGCCGAGGTGCCCTGATGAGAATAAAATCATCAATTGAAAACTGTAGGAAAGAAGGTTATTTCTATCTTGCTGTACTGTGTACCTACATTTGGTTCCCAGACCTTGGAATTGGAAGCATTCTTGGAGATACCAGTTCAGCCCTCCCATTTTACAGAAGAGAAAGCCGATCCAGAGAGGGGCTTGTCCATGGTTACTTTTTTAGGTGGTGGCTGAGGTGGACCTGGATCATCTGTCTTCTTCTTTTTTTTTTTTTTTTAAAGATTTTATTTCTTTATTTGACAGAGAGAGACACAGCGAGAGAGGGAACACAAACAGGGGGAATGGAAGAGGGAGAAGCAGGCTTCCTGCGGAGCAGGGAGCCCAATGCGGGGCTCGATCCCGGCACCCTGGGATCATAACCTGAGCTGAAGGCAGACGCTTAACAACTGAGCCACCCAGGCGCCCCTGGATCATCTGTCTTCTGACAGTGGGTCTGGTGACCTTTCTGCTTGAGTGCATTGTTCCCTGAAGCGTGACCTTGGCCAGCCCCTGCCTCTGCTTGAACCGCTTTCTCTCTTGGTCCATACAGTTGCTGAGCAGACATCCCTATGTGAGCCCGGATGACTCAGAGTTGAGGCCTGGGAGGGGTCAGGGTGGGGTAGTAGGTGGTACAGGAGTGGCTGGTTACTCACAGGAGGGAGCCAGACTCTCAGACTGGGAATTGGAGAGGACCTCATGGAGCTGGGCCGGTAGGATTTGGGCATAGTCCAAGAGCAGCCTAGAAGAGGTAGGAGGACTGGTGGAAAAGAAGTCTGGAAAGGCAGAATGGAGGGTCCTGCCTGCCAGCCATAGAGGTAGATTTTTAGTTCTGTAAAGCTGTGGAGCCACTGAAAGATTTTTTGGTTTGTTTTTTGTTTCTTCATCTGTTTGGGTGGGGAAATAGATATAAAATTGACCATTTCCACTACTCTTAAGTGTACAATTCAGTGGCATTAATTACACTATTGTGCAACCATCACCACTACCTAGTTCCAGAACTTTCCCATCACCCCAAAGAGAAACTCTGTACTCATTAAGCAATGACTCCCCATTCCCCACTGCTCCCAGCCCTTGGTAACCTCTAATCTACTTTCTACTTCTATGAATTTGCTTATTATAGCTATTTCATTTAAGTGGAATCATGCAGTACTTGTCCTTTTGCATCCAGCTTATTCATTTAGAAACGTTTTTAAGATTCATCCATGTTGTAGAATGTATCAGAAGTTCACTCCCCCTTTTTTGGGGGGGGGGTTCTAAATATGTCCTGTTTTCATTTGCTTTTACTTTATTCTGGTAAAATACACATAACATAAAATTTGCCAGTTTAACCATTTTTTTTTTAAGATTTTATTTATTTATTTGACAGAGAGAGACACAGTGAGAGAGGGAATACAAGCAGGGGGAGTGGGAGTGGGAGAGGGAGAAGCAGGCTTCCCACGGAGCAGGGAGCCCAATGCGGGACTCGATCCCAGGACCCTGGGATCATGACCTGAGCCGAAGGCAGACGCTTAACCGACTAAGCCACCCAGGCGCCCTGCCAGTTTAACCATTTTTAAGTGGACAGTTCAGTGGCATTAGTATATTCACAACCATCCCGCCATCTGTCTCCAGAATGTTTTCATCTTCCTAAACTGAAACTCTTGTCTCCATTAAACACTAAGTGCCATTCCACTCCCCTAGCCCCTGGCAGCCACTGTCCTATTTTCTGTCTCTAGGAATTTGACTATTCTAGAGACCTCAAATAAATGGAATCATGTACTATTTGTCCTTATGTGACTGGCTTATTTCACTTAGCATTATGTTTTCATGGCTCACCCATGTTATAGCATATGTCAGAATTTTATTACTTTTTTAGGATTTTTAAAAAGATTTAAAAAAAATTTTAAGTCATCTCTCCACCCAACATGGGGCTCGAACTCACAACCCCGAGATTGAGAGTTGCATGCTCTACTGACTGAGCCAGCCAGGTGCCCCAGAATTTCATTATTTTTTAAGCCTGAATATTTGTTTATCCATTCATTTTGTTTATCCATTCATCCATTTTTGTACATTTTGGGTCATTTCTACCTTTTAGCTATTGTGAATAATGCTGTTATGAACATTGGTGTACAAGTATCTGTTCAACTCCTTGCTTTCGATTCTTTGGGGTATATAGCTAGGAGAGGAACTGTTGGATCATATAGTAATTTTATGTTTAATTTTTTGAGGAACCCAAACTATTTTTTTTACAACCTTTTTTTTAAGATTTTTATTTATTTGACACGGAGAGAGAGAGCACAAGCAGGTGGAATAGCAGGCAGAGAGAGAGGGAGAAGCAGGCTCCCCACCCTGCAAGGAGCCCAATGTGGGGCTCGATCCCAGGAGCCTGAGATCATGACCTGAGCCAAAGGCAGACGCCTAACTGACTGAACCACCCAGATGCCCAAGGAACCCAAACTGTTTTCCATAGCAACTGAACCATTTTACATTTCCTCCAGCAAAGCATGAGGAATTCCAATTCCTCCACATCCTCACCAACACTTGTTATTTTCTGTGTTCGTTCCTTTTTATGGCAGAATAATATTACATTGAATGTATATATCACATTTGGTTTATCCGTTCATCTGTTGATGGACACTTGGCTTGTTTCCACCTTGTGGCTATTGTGAATAATGCTTCGATGGACATTGGCTTACAAGTATCTGTTTGAGTCCCTATTTTCAGTTCCTTTGGATCTGTACCTAGAAGTGGAATTGCTGGGTTATATGGTAGTTCTATGTTTAACTTTTTGAGGAACCACCAAACTTTGAGTGGTTTTGAGGAACCACTGTGGCCTCACCATTTTACATTCCCACCAGTAATGCACAAGGGCCACAGGAGGGTTTCCAGCAAGGATGAAATAAGAGAATCTTTCCCAAGCCACCTCCCTCCTGGCCTGCTGCAGTATTGTTGGGGGATTAGAAAATCACTTCTGTGTAAACTGCCTGCTTCTGGGCTACTGCAGTCCTAAGGCTTTCTTTTCTTTTTGGTGACATATTTAATTCTGTAGTGATTACCTTTTTCTTTAATCCTAATGGAACCCACTCTATGAAGATTCTGAGCAAAGCTATTAGATCTCCTTTATTCCAGCATATTTCTGCTTTGTTATACATTTTTCACCTCCTTGAAAACTTTCTTGGGGCACCTGGGTGGCTTAGCTGGTTAAGCATCTGCCTTTGGCTCAGGTCATGATCCCAGGGTCCTGGGATCGAGCCCCACATCGGGCTCCTTGCTCAGCAGGGAGCCTGCTTCTCCCTCTCCCTCTGCTGCTCCCCCCTGCTTGTGCTCTCTCTTTCTCTGTCAAATAAATAAAGAAATAAATAAAATCTTAAAAAAAACACCTTTCTTATTAGAGCCTGGTGGATTTGGGAAAGTGTTGGTGTCCTGGCTCTGTGACCAGCAGCAAGTCACTGAAATTTTCTGGGCTTTTTGCCTCATGGAGGATGTTGGGAGATGTGCTGTCTGAGTTAGTTTTTCAGAAGATTGTCTGTCTTGCTACTTGGAAAAAAAGAACCTAGTCATATAGTATATCTCCATAATACTTCTAATATGCCCAAGCTTGATGTTGAGAAGTAAGATCCTAATTATGTTTAAACTTTTATCCAAATCACAGGACTGGTTTATGTCTTAAAAATTGTTTTCACTGAAATTCATACAGAATAACTCAAGTTTACATTCCACATGCATTTGAAATATTGTTATTATTATGTTTTATGTATTTTTAAATAAAAACATTTATCTTGTCTTGAATTTTCCTCCTATGGTGGATACTGATAAAACCATCAAGGCGTGGGGCACCTGGGTGGCTCAGTCGTTAAGTGTCTGCCTTCAGCTTGGGTCATGATCCCAGGGTCCTGGAATCGAGTCCCGCATCAGGCTCCCTGCGCAGCGGGAGGCCTGCTTCTCCCTCTCCTAGTCCCCCTGCTTGTGTTCCCTCTCTCGCTGTCTCTTTCTGTCAAATAAATAAAATCTTTAAAAAAAAAAAAACCATCAAGGCAATTTTTTCTTTCTTTCTTTTTTTAAGATTTTATTTATTTATTTGTCAGAGAGAGAGAGAGAGAGCACAAGCAGGGGGAGTGGCAGGCAGAGGGAGAAGCAGACTCCCAGCTGATCAAGGAGCCCAAGGTGGGACTCAATCCCAGGACCCTGGGATCATGACCTGAGCCGAAGGCAGATGCTTAACCGACTGAACCAGCCAGGAATTCCTCAAGACAGCTTTTATTTGTCACATTTTATATTTTAGGGGTAATCTTTTAAACCAGTGAATATCATTAATTTTGCATATATATATAAATATATATTTACATTCTTTATAGTAATATAAATATGTTACATTTATGCATATACTTATAAATATGGACTGTAACTACATTTTTTATGGTAATACAGTGTAAGAAAGCAGTATTTCCTGGTTGGATTCTTTTCTAGATGCACGAGCAATTATTGCTTTGACTTCAGTTTGTTAAGTTTATGATAGGAAGGGGCGCCTGGGTGGCTCAGTCGTTAAACGTCTGCCTTTGGCTCAGGTCATGATCCCAGGGGTCCTGGGATTGAGCCCCGCATCGGGCCCCCTGCTCAGTGGGGAGCCTGCTTCTCCCTCTTCCACTCCCCCTGCTTGTGTTCCCTCTCTCGCTGTGTCTCTCTCTGTCAAATAAATAAATAAAATCTTAGAAAAAAAAGAATATTAAAGTATGAGACTAAGACATTATTAAATATTTTATACATTGCCATTTTCCTATAGACTAAAAATTTCCTTGCACTAATTAATGCACACTTTTTGTAAATATTTGTATAATGCAATACAATCCATGATTTATATTAATTGGTTTGTCCTAGATTGGAAAGTCCTAATATATTTTGTTTATGGACTCTGTGGACTCATTTTTATCTATTTCTCAGAAACACAGCTCCAGAACACCGGCTGATTATCTCAGAGCCTGGGGGATAAAGTGAACCATCTAAAAGCAAACAATGTTTATAGTTGCTCTGATTCAGCACAATTTAGATTCTCTTTGGCAAAGAAAACTAAATAATGCTCTGTTACTTCTCAGCCTAGGTCAATAGAGAGAGCTTTGAGCTCCCTGTCTTAATGATCCTCCTTGCAAAGGCAGCCTCTGGAGAGGGCGGGGAAGCCAGCGTGGACACATCACACCAGATGCTCCCTGTTGGACAGGTTGCTTCAGCTCAGTACATTTGTTTGCAAAACCAAGACTGATTTTGATCATTGTAGTTTTAATGTGAAACAAAATGAAGAAATAAAAATTCAGATAGAGATTTAAAAAGGGAACAAATTCTGGCACATGCTACACCATGGATGAACCTTGAGGACATTGTACTAAGTAAAATAAGCCAGTCACGAAAAGGCAAATATGGTCTGATTCCACTTATATGAGATTTTACTACTAGAATCTTCAAACTGATAGAGATAGAAAGTAGAATGGTGGTTTCCAGGGGCCGGGAAGGGGAAGTAGGGAGTTGCTGTTTCATGGGTACAGAGTTTCATTTTAGGAAGATGCAAAAGTTGGGGCGCCTTGGTGGCTCAGTTGGTTAAGCGTCTGCCTTCAGCTCAGGTCATGATCCCAGAGTCCTGGGATTGAGCCTTACATCGGGATCCCTGCTCAGCGGGGAGTCTGCTTTCCCTCTCCCTCTGCCTTCCTCTACCTGCCACTCCCCCTGCTTGTGCTCTCTCTCTCTGTCTGTCAAATAAATAAATAAAATCTTAAGGAAAAAAAAAGAAAAAAAAAGGAAGATGCAAAAATTTTGGGGATGGATGTTGGTGATGGTTGTATAACATGAATGTACCTAATGCCACTGAACTGTAAAATAAAAAATGGTTGAGATGGTAAATTATACGTTAGGTATATTTTACTAAAATAAAAAATTCAGTTAGAGCATCTACCCCAAATCTACATAGTTCTGTACATTGAAGCTTTGGCTTTTAAAACAGAAATCTGCTTAGTCTTCCTTTACTAACACTGAGCTTTTTTTTTTTTAACTTTCATAAATCAGTTTAAAACATAGAGAGGTGGAGATTTGGGAGCTTTTTAAAAAGACAATCAATCCTTCCAGGTTAAAATTACAGTCAGACTTGGCTCAGATTCAACAGATTCAGTACTGCTGGGACTCAGGGCCTTAACTCTGCCATGTACTGAGAGGTAGGTGGGTGGTCCCAGCCTGCTCATAGACTACATGGAATTGAACTAGAAATCAACAACAGAGAGCTGGAAAGCCCCCAAATACGTGGAGATTGAATAACACACTTCTAAATAACACATGGATCAAAGAAGAAGTCTCGAGAAATTTTTAAATATTTTGAATATACAGGGGCGCCTGGGTGACTCAGTCAGTTAAGCATCTGACTCTTGCTTTCAGCTCAGGTCATGATCTTCGGGTCGTGAGATCAAGCCCTGTGTTGGGCTCTGTGCTCAGTGAGGAGTCTGCTTGAGATTCTCTCCCTCTTCCTCTGCCTCTCTCTCTCAAATAGATAATTAATTAATAAATAAATAAAATCTTTAAAAATATATTTTGAATATACAAAGAACTCTTCAAATTCGAAATTAAGAAAAGGAACAACCAGGGCGCCTGGGTGGTTCAGTTGGTTAAGCGACTGCCTTTGGCTCAGGTCATGATCCTGGAGTCCCGGGATCGAGTCCCACATCGGGCTCCCTGCTCAGCAGGGAGTCTGCTTCTCCCTCTGACCCTCCTCCCTCTCATGCTCTCTGTCTCTCATTGTCTCTCTCGCAAATAAATAAAATCTTAAAAAAAAAATTTTTTTTTAAAGTGTTAAAAAAAAAAAAAGAAAAGGAACAACCAATTAAAAATGAGCAAAACACCTGAACAAACATCTCACCAAAAAAGATACAGAGGTGGCAAATAAGCATCTGAAAAGATGCTCCACATCATATGTCATTAGGGAAATGCAAATTAAAACAACAACAAGACACCACTACACACCTATCAGAATGGCCAGAGTGAGAAACACTGACAACACCAAATGCTGACAAAGATGTGGAGGAACAGGAACTCTCATTCATTGCTGATGTGAAGGCAAAAATGGTACAGCCACCTTGAAGGACAGTTTGGCAGTTTCTTACAAAACTAAATATACTCAGGGCCCCTGGATGGCATACTTGGTTAAGTGTCTGACTCTTGGTTTTGGCTCAGGTCATTATCTCAGGGTCATGAGATCAGCAAGGAATCTGCTAAAGTTTCTCTCTCCCTCTCCCTCTGCCCCTACTCTCACTCACGTGCTCTCTCTCTAACATCACTAAATAAAAAAGAAGAGGTTTTTTTTTTTTTTTAAAGATTTATTTATTGATGTCAGAGAGAGAGCAAGAATCTAAGCAGACTCCAGAGCCCAATGTGGGGCTGATCTCATGAGCCTGAGATCATGACCCGAGCCAAAACCAAGAGTTGAACACTTAACCAACTGCACACCCAGGTATCCCTAAATATACTCTTACCATCAGATCCAGCAGTCATACTCCCTTTTTTTTTTAAAGATTTTATTTATTTATTTGACAGAGAGAGACACAGCAAGAGAGGGAACACAAACAGGGGGAGTAGGAAAGAGGGAAACAGGCTTCCCGCGGAGCAGAGAGCCCGGTGCGGGGCTCGATCCCAGGACCCTGGGATCATGACCTGAGCCGAAGGCAAACGCTTAATGACTGAGCCACCCAAGCACCCCAGCAGTCATACTCCTTGATGTGTACTGAAGGAGTTGAAAACTTTTGTGCACAAAAAACCTTCACACAGATGTTTATGGGCAGCTTCCTTCAAATTGCCAACACTTGGAAGCAACCAAGATGTCCTTCAGTAGGTGAATGGATAGGTAAACTGGTACATCCAGGTAATGGGATGTTACTTAGCACTAAAAAGAAGTGAACTATCAAGCCACAAAAAGACATGGAGGAAACTTAAATGTATATTACTAAGTGAAAGAATCCAATCTGAAAAGGCTATATACTGTATGATTCCAACTATACAACATTCTGGAAAAGGCAAAACTGGAGACAGTAAAATGAGCAGTCTTGCCAGGGTTTCCGGGGGAGGGATGTGGGAACTTTCTGTACTCTCCGTTCAATTTTGCTGTGAATCTAAAACTGCTCTTAAGAAAAAAAAAAAAAGTCTGGAATTAGATAGTGGTGATGATCGCATGGCTCTGTGAATGTACTAAAACCCACTGAATTATACACTATAAAAGGGTGACTTTTATGGCATATCCATTATATCCCAATAAAGCTGTTATAAAAAAAGATACCTACTTCATAAGATTGTGCAGATTAAAGAAGGTCATGAGGGGGAGCTCCCCTCTACTTGCTGGATAGGATGCTCCCTAATTCATGAATCACTTAAGAAAGCCAATTAGAGGGGTGCCTGGGTGGCCCAGTCATTAAGCGTCTGCCTTCAGCTCAGGTCATGATCCCAACGTCCTGCGATGGAGCCCCGCATCGGGCTCCCTTCCCGCTGAGTGGGGAGCCTGCTCCTCCCTCTCCCACTCCCCCAGCTTGTGTTCCCTCTCTCGCTGTCTCTCTCTCTGTCAAATAAATAAAATCTTAAAAAAAAAAAAAAAGCCAATTAGACCTTCCAGTTAAAAAAAAAAAGGTCAGGGGTGCCTGGGTGGCTCAGTTGGTTGGGCGACTGCCTTCGGCTCAGGTCATGATCCTGGAGTCCTGGGATCGAGTCCCGCGTCAGGCTCCCTGCTCGGCAGGGAGTCTGCTTCTCCCTCTGACCCTCCACCTCATGCTCTCTCTCTCTCTCTCATTCTCGCTCTCAAATAAATAAATAAAATCTTAAAAAAAAAAAGGTCAGGAGTCATTTTATACATGTGTATTATAACACTTAGTAAATACTGTTTTGTAAATACTTGTCCGTTTCTACCTTTCTCTCCAGAGTCTGAACTGCGTCTTTTATATTTGTATCCTTAGTGCTTAGCACAGTACCTAGCACTTAGGGAATGCTCAGTAAAGGTTTAATGAAGGAATTGGAGATGAAAAACAAAGTAGAGGGCGCCTGGGTGGCTCAGTTGGTTAAGCAACTGCCTTCGGCTCAGGTCATGATCCTGGAGTCCCTGGATTGAGTCCTGCATCGGGCTCCCTGCTCGGCAGGGAGTCTGCTTCTCCCTCTGACCCTCCCCCCTCTCATGTGCTCTCTCTCAAATAAATAAAATCTTTAAAAAAAAAAAAGAAAAAGAAAGTAGAGATAAGGCCACAGATGACGCCAGGGCTTCTAATCTGGACAAACAGATGGACTGTGACCAACAGGGACCTCAAGATGGGAGGCAAGTTTCATTCTGTTTGTTTGTACATTGAGTAAGATGTATTCTAGTTTAAACAAATTGCACTTGAGTAGTCTGTGGAATGCCCCAGTTAATTTATCCAAATTTTCATTAAAGATACAGGTCTCAGGGACGCCTGGGTGGCTCAGTCGGTTGAGCGTCTGCCTTCGGCTCAGGTCATGATCTCAGGGTCTTGGGATCGAGTCCTGCATTGGGCTCCCTGCTCACCAGGGAGTCTGCTTCTCCCTCTGTCTCTTCCCCTTGCTCATGCTTTCTCTCTCAAATAAATAAATAAAATCTTAAAAAAAAAAAAAAAGATACAGGTTTCAAATTCAAGTAAGAAGTATAAAGCCAGAAAATGTATGGTCAGTCACAGGTTGCTAACTACAGTCTATGGGCCAAATCCGTTTGGGTTTCATTTGGCCACAGTAATTTTTTTTAATAGACACTATTTTTTAGAGTAGTTTTAGGTTCCTGGAAAAATTGAGCGGAATGTACAGAGATCCCCTATACCCTCTGTCTGGACACACACATACTGCCCCCACTGTCAACATCCCCCACCAGAATGGTGTATCTGAAACAGTCAATGAACCTACACCTACACATCATAATCACCCAAAGCCCATAGTTTCCATTAGGATTCACTCTTGGCATTGTATATTCTTTGGGTTTGGAGAAATTTATAATTTATAATGGTGATATGTATCCACCATTATAGTATCATATAGAGTAATTTCACTCCCATAAAAATCCTCTGCAATTTTAAAAATAAATTGCCAACAGTTGAAACTAGGAGATTTGTCATAAAAATGAAGAATTTCAACTTCTGTCAAAATATGAGGGAAAAAAACAAGAATCAAAAAACAAAACAAAAAAAAATGAGACACCTGGTAACCCTAATCCCATATTCTCCAAAGACAACCGACTAGATCTGAATAAGGGCTGTCCCCTTCGGGCAGGTGGGCTCATATGCTCAAGTTTGTTTTGATCATTTTCATTATACTCCATCCCTAAGTTATCTTAGGTAACTTTCCCCTTACCGCCTTTCTTCTTAGGTAAATGGTAGTTGAAACAGGGAAATTAGGGAGTAAGGACAGAAAGCAGCCAAGGACAGACCCTTTGGGAACACCAGTGATTAAAGATTGGTAGGTCTTATGTTCAATAGTCTTTCCTCTTCTGAGCCTTTTTTCTGGGTTTCCCTAATCCTTACCTTGGCTTCTTGTTGCTTCATCAAGAATCTAATCACTGGGGGGATGCCTGGGTGGCTTAGTTGGTTGGGCATCTGCCTTCAGCTCAGGTCATACTCCCAGAGTCTTGGGATCAAGTCCTGCATCTGGCTCCCCGCTGAGCAGGGGAGTCTGCTTCTCCCTCTGCCTGCTGCTCCCTCTGCTTGTGTTCTCTCCCTCCCTGACAAATAAATAAATAAATAATCTTTAAAAAAATCTAATCACTGGGGCATGTGGGTGGCTCAGTCTGCTACGCGTCCAACTCTTGATCTCAGCTCAGGTCTTGATCACAGGGCGCTGCGTCCAAGCCCTGTGTTGGGTTCCATGCTGGGCGTGGAGCCTACTTAAAAAAATAATCTAATCATAGTTGATTTTGGAGGAATTGTTGAAGAATCTAATTGTAGTTGATCCTGTTCTTGGAACTCCTTTCCACAATTCTTTTATTCCTTTTCTCTTTCCTAAACAGAGGTTATTGGAAACTGGAAATTAAAGGTAGTCTTTTTCCATTCATTGGAGTAAAACACTTGCATTAGGTAAGACTGAATGAGATAGCAAGTCTTGAGGTATTTTCCAGAATGATTAACTGACCAAAAATATTGGAGAACCACTACTTTGTCATGTTGAGTAAAAATGTCCTGGAATACTCTGTTAGATCCTATGGGTAGTTTTCTGATAGTCTAATAACAATAGTAGCTAAATATGGATAGCACTTTATAGTATAAAAAGTGCTTCATACATACATCATTCTAACCCCTCAACCCTCTTTTTTTTTTTTTTAAAGATTTTATTTATTTATTTGAGAGAGAGAATGAGAGAGAGCACATGAGAGGGGTTAGGGTCAGAGGGAGAAGCAGACTCCCTGCCGAGCAGGGAGCCCAATGTGGGACTCGATCCAGGGACTCCAGGATCATGACCTGAGCCGAAGGCAGTCGCTTAACCAACTGAGCCACCCAGGCGCCCACCCCTCAACCCTCTTGTTAGGTAAGCATCTAACCTTCCCTTTCTATGGTAGTTCCATTTTAAAACTATTTGTGTTAACACCAATTCTGGAGATTCCAGGTTCTGTTACTGTATCATTGCAAAGGCCAGCATAAAACACAGGCCAACTGATGTTGTCATCACAAATCGAGGTTGGCCAGTACTGAAAAACAGGAAAAGCCTGTGGAAAATGCCTTGTCTTAGCGACTTTCGAGTGAGATATAATAAATGCTGGCTCTGAGGATAATGAACAATCTAGGCAATCTCAGGCGTGATGCCGAGAGGGAAAATGAAATCTTCATTCACTCAATAATAATTCACTGAACACCTGTGTTCAAGATACTCTGTTAGGTACTGGTACTATAAAAATTAGTCAGACCTTGCCTACCTTTGACCTTGGACAGTCTAGAGTTTAGAATCATATAATGACATTAAGAGATTTGTTTTATTTTATTTTCTTTTTTAAAGATTTTATTTATTTGAGAGAGAGAAAGAGAGAGAGCACACGTGCGCATGTGCAGGGGGGAGGGGAAGAAGGAGAGGGAGAAGCAGACTCCCCGCTGAGCAAGGAGCCTGAGGTGGGACTGGATCCCAGGACCCTGGGATCGTGACTTGAGCCGAAGGCAGACACCTAACTGACTGAGCCACCCAGGCTCCCAAGAAATTTGTTTTCAAACACTTCCTCTGATTTTACTTTTCAGAGTTCTTTTTTCCTCTATTGTGTATCTTAAACTGTAGTTTTACCTTTTATGTCCCCACATGATAACCCAGTGTACTGTCCTTTATATGTTCCCATATAAAGGTCTTAAAAGTGGGTAGAATAAAGAAGTAGGTAAGGGTCTGTGCCTATGATGTGAGGAAACTTGCGGAGTCTGTCCTTTTTTTTTTTTTAAGGAAATTTGTGGAGCCTGTCTTTTTTTTTTTTAAGTTTTTTTAATTTATTTATTTGAGAGAGGGTGAGAGTGAGAGAGCATGCACAAACAGGGGGAGGCGCAGAGAGAGAGGGAGAAGCAGACTCCCTGCTGAGCAAGGAGCCTGATGAGGGACTCGATCTAGGATCCCAGGATCATGACAACCCACCTGCCCAAAGGGGACAGCCCTTATTCAGATGCTTAACCAACTGAGCCACCCACGTGCCCTGAGCCTGTCCTTTATTAGCCTCTTTATGAAATCTACCACAAAGGATTTAATGGGCTCTTCAAGAAGGACCCATGGAAGAAACCCAGGAAAAGATAAGACCCTTGGCTATTGTCTCCTAACTTCTCAATAGGAAGCTCTTTGTTGGCTCTTTTACTCATCGGAGATCACTACCTAATAGTATCGGTAAGACAATGGTAAGGAGTGGAAAAGGGAGTTGTGAAAAGGAAGAGGGATAGTAATCAAAGACAGTTGTCATCCTCCATTTGGGTCTTAGGCCCGGTGAGTATCCTTGGTGTTGATCTGCAGAGGAGGTTTTACCTTCCTGTGTTATTCTTCCAATCTTCCAGTAATCAAGGGCATGCAAGGTGCTATGGGCAGGTGTGCGCACACACACACACACACACAGAGAATCAGATTGCTGCTCTAAACTTGGAATGCTGCCTGCAGCTGGAGACCTACACCTACACTGAAATTTTCAGACATACACACCATTCAGGTGCTGAAGCTCTCAAACATCCCTTCTATTAGCCCTTCACTCCCCTCCTCACCCCCACCAAACAGCCCAGTAGACAGTTTCCTGGGAATAGCAAGCCAACGGGAAAAGCTGGTTGAACAGCAGTCAGACATTCAAATGTCCCAGTACCAGCCCTGGGCTCCAGGTTCTTCTGCTCTGAAAACTCTGCACACAGAGGGAATAGGAAACAGGAAATTATTTCTGCCCTCTTTTTTTCCTCCCTCAATTTAAAAACATTGTTAATGCTCAAGGATAGCTGGCCAACGTGTTATGATTACTCAACAGCGTCCTTGCCATATTCAAGGGAGAAAATGATCTTGTGTTTTATTTTTAACAGCAATAGTGTATTTCTTGAGGATCTTTTTTTTTTTTAAAGATTTTTTTTTTTTTAATTTATTTATTTGACAGAGCCACAGCGAGAGAGGGAACACAAGCAGGGGGAGTGGGAGAGGGAGAAGCAGGCTTCCCACGGAGCAGGGAGCCCGATGTGAGGCTCAATCCTAGGACCCTGGGATCATGACCTGAGCTGAAGGCAGATGCTTAACCGACTGAGCCACCCAGGCGCCCCGAGGATCTTTTTTTCCACCGTAATTACCACACACATTATTCCAGTAGCTGACCCTCAAGGCCTGTCAGAGTTCAAAGACAGATACTAAGATTGGATTAGGTGAGAGGCTCTGGAAGTGCCACCCCCGTGTACTTCTCTTCTCCTCTTCCACTGTTAAGGATTCCTTTGCATTTCATTTGCTTTCCCACACTTGCTCCCCTTGCATACCCTCCACTCCGTCTTTGCCAAATCTACCCATCCTTCATGCTATCTTTGGGAGTGTTTACATTTTGTTGTACTTCCTCTGTTCTTATTTACTTCATATTTATTCCTTTTTTAAAAAAGATTTATTTATTTATGGGGCTCCTGGGTGGCTCAGTCGGTTAAGCATCTGCCTTTCGCTCAGGTCATGATCTCAGGGTCTGGGATCAAGTCCAGCATCGGGCTCCCTGCTCAGTGGGGAGTCTGCTTCTCCCTCTGCCCCCCCACCCCACTCCTGCACGCTGTCTCTCTCAAGTGGAAAAAAAAAAGTTTTATTTATTTATTTTGGAGGGTGGAGGGGCAGAGGGAAAGAGTCTCAAGCAAACTCCCTCCTCACAAACTTGAGATCTTGACCTGAGACTAAATCAAGAGTAGCACACCTAACTGACTGAGCCACCCAGGCACCCCATATTTACTCTTTACATTAACTCACGTTTTACTCTTACTTTAAGAGGAAACTTGAAAAAAAAATTTTATATAAATGTAGTTGACACAATGTTCCACTAGCTTCAGGTGTACAACATAGTGATTTGGACAAATTTCTACATTACTCTCTGCTCACCACAAGGGTAGCTACCATCTGTTACCATACAACATTTCTACAATACCATTGACTATATTCCCTGTGCTGTGTCTTTCATTCCCCTGATTTATTCATTCCATAACTGGAAGCCTATATCTCCTGCTCACCTTCACCTATTTTGTCCATCCCCTCACCCCCTCCCCTCTGGCAATCATCAGTGTGTTCTCTGTATTTATGGGTCTGTTTCTGCATTTTATTTGTTTTTGTTTTTAGATTCAATATATGATTGAAATCATGTGGTATTTGTCTTTCTCAGTCTGACTTATTTCACTTAGTGTAAAACCCTCTAGGTCAGGGGCGCCTGAGTGGCTCAGTCGTTAAGCATCTGCCTTTGGCTCAGGTCATGATCCCAGGGTCCTGGGATCGAGCTCCACATAGGGCTCCCTGCTCAGCAGGAAGCCTGCTTCTCCCTCTCCCACTCCGCCTGCTTGTGTTCCCTCTCTCGCTGTGTCTCTCTCTGTCAAATAAATAAATAAAATCTTTAAAAAAAAAAACCCTCTAGGTCTGTCCCTGTTGTCACAAATGGCACAATCTTATCCTTTTTTATGGCTGCGTAATATTATATATATTGCTTATATATGCATAATATTTTTTATATACATAAATATTATATATATAAATATCTCTCATTGTCTTTATCCATTCTTCTATCAGTGGACACTTAGGTTATTTCCATATCTTGGGTATTGTAAACTATGCTGCAATAAACATAGGGGTGCACAGATCTTTCAAGTAAGTGTTTTCTTTTTCTTTGATATATACCCAGTAGTGGAATTATTGGATCATACGGTATTTCTATTTTTAATTTTTTGAAGAAACTCCATACTGTTTTCCACAGTGGCTGCACCGATTTACATTCCTATCAACAGTGTAAGAGAGGGTTCCCTTTTCTTCACATCCTCACCAAGACTTGTTATTTCTTACCTTTTTGTTTTTAGCCATTCTGACAGGTGTAAGGTGATATCTCATTGTGGTTTTTATTTGTATTTCCCTGATGATGAGTGATGTTGAGCATCTTTTCATGTGTCTGTTAGTCATCTGTAGGTTTTTTTTTGGAAAAATGTCTATTCAGGTCCTCTGTCTTTTTTTTATTTTTTTTAAGACTTTATTTGAGAGAGAGAGAACGAGTGGTGGGGAGGGGCAGAGGGAGAGAGAGAGAAGCAGACTCCCTGCTGAGCAGGAAGCCCGATGCAGGGCTCTATCCCAGGACCCCAGCGATCATGACCTGAGATGAAGTCAGATGCTTAACTGACTGAGCCACCCAGGTATCCCCCCTGCCTGTTTTTTAATTGGATCATGTTGTGTGTGTGTGTTGAGTTGTATAAGTTCTTTATATATTTTGAATATTAACCCTTTATCAGATATGTTATTTGCAAATATCTTCTCCCATTCAGTAGGTTGTCTTTTTGTTTTGTTGATTGTCCTTTACTGTGCAAAACCTTTTCATTTTGATGTATTCCTGATAGTTTATTTTGCTTTTTGTTTTCCTTGCCTCAGAAGACCTATCTAGAAAAATGTTGCTATGGCTGATATCAGAGAAATTACTGGCTATGCTCTCTTCTAGGATATTTTTTCAGGACTCACATGTAAGTTTTTTAATCCATTTTGAGTTTATTTTTGTGTATGGTGTTATAAAATGGTTCAGCTTCATTCTTTTACCTGTCGCTGTCCAGTTTTTCCAGCACCATTTATTGAAGAGACTGTTTTTTCTTCATTGTACATTCTTGCCTCCTTTGTCCTAGATTAATTGACCATATAATCATAGGCTTATTTCTGGGCTCTCTATTCTATTGGATTGATCTTTGTGTCTATTTTTGTGCCAGTACTGTAGTGTTTTGATTACAGCTTTGTAGTGTATCTTGAAATCTGGAATTGTGATACCTCTAGCTTTGTTCTTCTTTCTCAAGATTGCTTTGGCTATTTGGGGTCTTTTGTGCTTCCATACAAATTTTAGTATTATTTGTTCTAGTTCTGTGAAAAATGCTATTGGTATTTTGGTAGGAATTGCATTGAATCTGTAGATTGTTTTGGGTAATATGGGCATTTTAACAGTATTAATTCTTCCAATCCATGAACATGGAATGTCTTTCCATTTGTTTGTGTCATCTTCAATTTCTTTCATTGATGTTTTATAGTTTTTAGTGTACAAGTCTTTCACCTTTGGTTAAGTTTATTCCTAGATATTTTATTCTTTATGGTGCACTTGTAAATGGTATTGTTTTCTTAATTTCTTTTTTTAAAAGATTTTTTTTAAAGATTTTATTTATTTATTTGACAGAGAGAGAACACAAGAGAGAGAACACAAGAGAACACAAGTGCCCCAATTTCTTTTTTCTTTAATACTTATTTTATTTAGGGGCGCCTGGGTGGCTCAGTCGTTAGGTGTCTGCCTTTGGCTCAGGTCATGATCCCAGGGTCTGGGATCCAGCCCAGCATCGGGCTCCCTGCTGTGCGGGAAGCCTGCTTCTCCCTCCCCCACTTCCCCTGCTTGTGCTCACTCTCTCGCTGTCTCTCTCTCTGTCAAATAAATAAATAAAATATTTTTAAAAATACTTATTTTATTTATTTGAGAGAGAGAAAGAGAGAGCGAGTGAGCAGGGGAAAAGGGCAGAGGGAGAGGGAGAGAAATCTCAAGCAGACTTCCTGCTGAGCACAGAGCCTGAGGTGGGGCTTGATCCCAGGACCCTGAGATCATGACCTGAGCAGAAATCAAGAGTCAGCCACCTAACTGACTGAGCCACTCAGGTGCCCCTCATTTTCTTAATTTATAAGAGGAAACCTTTGGAAGTAACCTAAATGTACAGTAAGGGATGAATAGATAAAGAAAATGTGGTGTATATGTACAACAGAATATTATTCAGCCATATAAAGGAAGGAAATCCTGCAATTCGTGACAACATGGATGGACCTTGAAGGCATTATGCTAAGTGAGATAAGTCAGACAAAGAATACAAATACTATCTGATCTCACTTATATATGGAATCTAAAAAAACAAACAAAAAAACCATATATAAACACAAACAAAAAAAATAGAAGCTCATAGATACAGAGAACAGGTTGGTGGTTGCCAGAGGCAGAGGGAGGGGAGTAGGTGAAGTAGGTGAAGGGGATCAAAAGGTACAAACTTCCAGTAATTAAATAAGTCCCAAGGGAATAATGTACAGCATGGTGACTGTAGTGAATAATACTGTATTGTATATCTGAAAGTTGCTAAGAGAGCAAATCTTAAAAGTTTTCATAATGAGAAAAAAATTTGTAACTATGTATAGTGATATAATGTTAAATAGATTTATTGTGGGGATCATTTTTCAATATATACAAATATGAAATCATTATATTGTTACACCTGAAACTAATGTTTTTTTAAATCAATTTTATCTTTTTTTAAAAATATTTTATTTATTTATTTGAGAGAGAGAGAGCACGAGGGGGGATATGGAGAGCAGAGGGAGAAGGAGAAGCAGACTCCCCACTGAGCAGGGAACCTGACACGGGGTTCCATCCCAGGACCCTGAGATCATGACCTGAGCTGAAGGCAGGCACTTAACTTACTAAGCCACCTAGGCGCCCCTGTATCAATTTTATCTTGATTAAAAATGCCCAAAATCTGCAACTTACTTTCAGCTGCCTCAGCAATAAAATAAAATATGTATGTGTATATGTGAACAAAAGAGGAAATTTGATTACACAAATGAGAAAACAGTATAACTTGTCTATTATGTTTTCATAATAAAATGATAATGTTCTGGATGATCACTTGGGCCTATGCTCTCCTCATTAAGAAATATTAAATACAGTGTTGTAGAGTTAAAAACTGGCAAGCACCAAACGGGGACTTTTCCTTTGAGACAGATAGAAGGCTTGAAAGAACTTGAAATGAGACTTTATTACCATATGATGTAACTTTAGTTGATGCCCTGCCATATACCACCTGAAAGCATTGCATGCCTCCCACCCTGTGAAAAACACTAGGTTAGGAGGCTAATGCCTCCTACTTAAATATATAGATCTTACCTAGAGAAGTTATGCTTGAATCTATGAGGTTTCTTTTTTTTTAAAGATTTTATTTATTTATTTGAGAGAGATCGAGCATGAGCAGGGGGAGGGGCAGAGGGAGAGGGAGAAGCAAACTCCCCACTGAGCAGGGAGCCTGACGTGGGGCTCGATCCCAGGACCCTGGGATCATGACCTGAGCTGAAGGCAGACGCTTCACTGACTGAGCCACCCAGGTGTCCCATTAGGTTTCTGTAAGAACTTGAGGAGGTGAAAATACCCTGGATGGTGTGGCACATAATAATCTCTCTATAAATGCTGGTTGAGGGCGCCTGGGTGGCTCAGTTGGTTAAGCGACTGCCTTCGGCTCAGGTCATGATCCCAAGGTCCTGGGATCGAGTCCCGCATCGGGCTCCCTGCTCTGCGGGGAGCCTGCTTCTCCCTCTCCCACTCCCCCTGCTTGTGTTCCCTCTCTCGCTGTGTCTCTCTCTGTCAAATAAATAAATAAAGTCTTTAAAAAAAAAAACTGCTGGTTGAATGTTTATCTGCCAACTATAAGGTGCTATGTAAATGAAGCTATTATTAACCTAGCATGCGTTGGTTGATAAAGTGATAGTCTCTGATAGAGCAGGGCATGTCAATGTTGACGAGAGAAGGAAGCTGGCTCTGGCTGACTCAGGAAATCACTAGGAAACTAGATGTGTGTCAGAAAGGAAGAAAATAGGAAGCACAGGAAAGATCCCATTAACTACCCCCTTTAGTTTAGTCCAGAGCTGTGTTTGAATTCTGTGCCACCCAAAGCAAACTTCATTTTGGATAAATCTTCAGCATCAGAAGTTTTAGAGTCAGTGTTAGTCCCCTGAGAACTTTTATTGCATTGAGTAGGGAAGCCAACATCTAAATAAAGGAAAAAAATTACTTCCAGTCATTCTTCAAATGCAATAGAAATATTATCATTGCCTATTCACGTGTCCAAGATATTGTCTTTATATGTTTTAAATCAGTGTGGAAAAGGAATTTCATGCCTTCAATGTGTCAGAAACTGATCTTAATATTTTACCTTGGTAAAACATTTGGGAATTTGTGAAGCATTTTCCATTTAAATACTTTATTTATTTATTTATTTATTTATTGTTTTATTGTTTTATTTATGGTTTCATTTATTTATTTGACAGAAAGAGAGAGAGAGCACAAGCAGGGGGAGCAGGAGAGGGAGATGCAGGCTCCCTGCTGAGCAAGGAGCCCGATGAGGGGTTCAATCCCCACCACTGCCCTTTGAAAATATCCAAAGCCTCTTTTCTTTAACATTTATTTGTTTGTTTTAGAGATGGGGTTGGGGGAGCTAGTGAGAGGGATAGAAAGAATCTCAAGCAGGCTCCACATCAGAGTGGGGCTCGATCTCATCACCCTGAGATCACAACCTGAACTGAAATCAAGAGTCGGATGCTTAACCGACTAAGCCACCCAGACGCCCCTAACATTTATTTGTATAGCATAGGTATAAATTTCATGCTCCTAGAAAGCCTGGTACTCTCCTTTATGGGTTTTTTTTCCCTGTGGTTTGAGGGGAAACTTTGCATCTCAGTTTCTTCACAGGCAATCCACAGGAACAATTGCAATGTTCTTATAAATAAACTAGTCAAGATAATTTTGGCCAGTGAATGTTTTATAAGGTAATTTATTGAAATGAGAGCTAAATTTGGAATTGTTAATTTAGCTATGCAGACTGTTCACTGTAAGCGCCACGCCCCAGCCGGGACTCTGCAGAAGGGAAAGACAACTCACTGAGCTCAGAAGGACGGTACTGGCCGTGCCAGCCCGTACAAGCCACAGCTTTATGGCTAGGATTCCAGAAGCGTGGTTTCCCCTTCAGTCAAAGGAGAAAGGATAGCAGCTGAGCAGAAGAGAAAGTTAGAAAAGCCTCACTATTACCTGAAATTGCACTGGTTTTGGTTTGTCCAAAAGCTATTTCCCCTTTCAAAGTCACTTTGTGAGCATTGACCATACCAGAATGATCAGCATTCTCTATGGCTGGCTGAAGGGTGAGTCAGGATTCTAAATTCTGGCTGCAGTGCTAGAGAAAATGGAAACACCAGTGGAGGAGGACATCATGATGTCAGCAGTTTCCGAGGGCTGATTAAAATGCTGGAAATCATGGTTTTGTGATGCAATAAATGCATCTGATTGCCCTCCCCCAAAATGAGGCAAAGGGTTTGATAAAAGCAAATCTAAGAACTACGTGGCATTTGCTCTCAAGCAGGCAGAAATTTTGATATGCTCTGCCTAGCGTTCAACATGACACCATTAAAGCATATTGTTGGCATTTAACAGACGCAAAGGAGGTGCTACAAAGTGTGGGGGTTGCAGTAGTCTCCCTAAACTCTTGGTGGGTAGCCCTGAGTGACATTTCCTGAATGAAATCACTCTGTCTCTTCATCAATGATCCAAATCCAATTTTCAGGAATTCTTTATCCATTTCTAAACTTTACATCACACTGAGAAACAATGATCACCAAAATGTCAACCCATACAATTTTATATAACTTACAAAGGATTGTTATCCCGAACATATAAAGAATGCTTTCATATCCGGAAGAAAAAGGCAAACAACAAAATACACAAAGTGAGCAAAATCAGCCCTTCTCAAAAGAGGAAACCTGAAGAGCCTACAAATATATGAAAAGATGATCAACCTCACTGGTAATGTGGGAAATGTTAACTGAAAAATGAAATGCCAAATGAAAGTGTGTTTACACAGACCTGCACACACATGTTCATAGCAACTTTATTTGTAATAGCCCCAAATTAGAAACAGTAGTCCTTCCATGGATGTTGGTTAAACTGTGGTTTATCCATACCATGGAATGCTACTCAGTAATAAAGGAAAAAACTGTTTGATGCACACAACTCCCATGAATCTCCAGGCCGTTATGCTCAATGAAACAAAAGCCAATCCCAAAAGGTTACATACTGCACAATTCCATTTATATAACTTTTTAAAAATTTATGTATAACATTTTTGGGGTGCCTGGGTGGCTCAGTCAGTTAAAGCAGCCAACTCCTGATTTCGGCTCAGGTCATGACCTCAGGGTCCTGGGATTGAGCCTTGTCGGGCTCCACGCTCAGCAGGGAGCCTGCTTCTCTCTCTTCCTCTCCCTGTGGGCCCCCCCCCCCCGCTCGCACTCTCTCTCTCTCAAATAAATAAATCTTTAAAAATTTTATATATAGTACTAAATGGAGCACTGGGTGTTATACTCAAACAATGAATCATGGGACACTATATCAAAAACTAATGATGTAACGAATGGTGATTAACATAACATAATAAAATTTAAAAAAATTATTAATCCAAAAAATTTTTGTATATAATATTTTTTAAAGTTTACTTATTTATTTTTTTAATAATCTCTACACCCAACCTGGGACTCAAGAATCACATGCTCCTCCAACTGACCCAGCCAGGCGCTCCTATATATAACATTCTTGACAGGACATTTTAGAAATGAAGAACAGGAATTAGGGTGGAGGGGAAGAGTGGGAAGGAAGTAGGTGTTGGTATAAAGGGGCAACAGGAGTGAATCTTCTGATGTTGAAGGTATTCTGTATCTTGAGTACGTAGGTGATTACACAGACCTACATATTAGATTCAATTGTATAAAACTGCACACACACACACACACAGAGTACAAGTAAAATGGGGAAATTTGAACAAAACCAGTGGACTATATCGATTTCACTATCCTGGTTGTAACATTATACTATATATATATATATTTTTAAAGATTTTATTTATTTATTTGACAGATAGAGAGAGAGCACAAGTAGATTAGGCTAAATACTCCTTTAGATGTTAGATTCTAATACACCCATTTATACAGTACTTATTTTTCAATCTAATCTTGAAGAGTCAATTACACTATTTTTGTAGATTTGAGAGCCAGATGATCATATTTTTAATGCTCTCTCAAAAGACAATTTAAGACATTTTGTAATTTGCCATTCACTACCTATTTTAAAGTTTAAATAATGAAGATGATCCATATGAAGTTACTTTTTTAAATGAATGCATCTGCTTTTCTTTTAAGAACAAAAATGGGTGGTTTTACTTTGAACCTTTAAAAACTATTTGCAAATGATGTTCTTCTCTTACCAGTTATTTTGCAGAAGTAGAGGTAGTTTCAATTTGAGGTCATAGAGGAGAAAGCCAACTGATGGAATGCTCACGAAATCATTGGTCAGTGTTTCATATTTTCCTTATCATCTGTTAGTATTCCCTATACTGTTACTTTAAGGAGTCAATAGGAAATTGTAGGATTAGGTTTCAATAACTACTGGGAGGCCGGAAGCATTGTGTTTAAGCACTTAGGCTGCTTCTGTTTGAAGCCTGCCCTGTCATTTATTCACTCTCTGACCTTTGGCAGAATACTTGAATTCTCTGGAATTTTATTTCCTCATGGGGATAATAAAAGTACATATCTCATAGAGGTTTTGTGTAACCTTATAAAGAGGCTATAAACAATGACTGGCATATAATAAGCCCTCCATAATAATAACAAAAATAATAGATAACACTTTAATAGTAATTATGCCAGGCCTTGTTAAAGAACTTTACATATACTATTAGCTATTATTAGTATAACTGATTCCTATTTCAGGATTTAGTTTAGTAAACTATGTTTTAGCTTCACAAGCAGACAGGAGAGATGAAAACGATTTATGCTCCTTAAACTTATTTGCATATTTTCCAAGTCAAGTCACAGAGACTCTTTCCTGTAGGCAGAGAAAACAAGACATGGAAGGGTTTAGAAAGATATATACGATATCATCTCCATTGGACAGCAGAATTTAAGGCATGTACAATGCAGTTGGGCATTTTAGCGGAAATTAAGAGTTGGCAGGTATTGCTGCTCAACTGGTACTCATTTTAAGGAATCCTGAATCATGCTGAATCATAGCATTTTAGCTGATCCTCCCTCAGGACATTTAATATTTTCTTTTTTTTTTTTTTAAGATTTATTTATTTGAGAGAGCAAGAGAGAGTGAACACATGCAGGTAGAGGCAGACCCCCTACTGAGCAGGGAGCCTGATTCAGGGCTCTATCCCAGGACCCTGGGATCATGACCTGAGCAGAAGGCAGTAACTTAACCAACTGAGTCACCCAGGCACCCCCACTTAATACTTTCTTATGGCCCATTTCATCTTGCAAGATCTTTAGGGGCAAGGTCTACATCTGAACTAGTCACTTTCATAACAGTCAACATTGCTGAGCAAAAAAGTGTGGGTAAGACTGAACACTGGAAGGGAGGAGGGGGAGAAAACACATTTATAGGGGAGGGACTCTTTCTTCATATACGATTGGCAGTTTATCTTTTGAGTGGGCTGGCTTTTTCCTTTCTTATTTTCAAACATCTCTAGTGAAATAGGTGTACACCAAGGGCATATCCAGACAACACAAACGAGTGTAGTTAAATTCTATCATAAACCTCTGGAGACAGAATGCCTCATGATCAGTCTGGCTCTGTTAATAATAATAGTCATTACAGAAAGCTGGGTGCCAGGTAGAGAAGAGCCATTACCTATTACTACTCCTAGAGCCAAGCAGCAAAAACCACATTATGTTTCCATTCCTTCCACTTAAGTCTTTTGAAACCTAGATAACATTATGTCCACTACCTGTTTCACACCCACCCTCTTTTTAAACAATTTTTTAACATTAGGAACATTCTGTCCCTGGGTCTATAATAGATATCAAAAATTGTGGTTGGAATGATAAACAAAAATCAAGTAAAAAATAGGAATTGATGGTTACTAGGACAATTTCACTAGTCTTCCTGGCATGGCTTGGATGCACCCAAGGTGGACTTCCTCCATTTAGCCTCGTGCATTATACTGTCTCACTGTTGGGGCTTAGGAAATCACTACTTAAGTGTTTGCAGTTGCCACACAACTACTTAGCTGGAGATATAAAGATTAATCAGTTAGGAAGGGGAAATCTATAAAGCTGTGTAAGCTTCTTGGTAATAAAACTATATAAGCACAAAACAGTTTTGTTATTGGTAACTCTGGTCTTATATAACTCAACACAGAAACTGCTAGGCAATTCAATCTTATTGGAAGTGGGACCCTTTCATGCTGAATTTTAAAATATTTTTACTTTAATTTTCTTGGTTAAAAACCAAAACTTTAAAAAATCATTGGCCCTTGAGATAGTTCATTCACTCTTTGATAATTGATAATTGCTACCCTTCATTGAGCACTATGTTGAGCACAACCTGCTAAATGCACTACAATGATTAAGTAAGAGCTAGTGATTTGAATCCAGGTTTAATGCCTGATTCTCAACACCTGTGCTCTTAACCACTGTGCATTCCCATGAACATGATTTTAGAAGTCATACAGCCTGGGGACTGGGAGGATTCAATGAGATGAGACCAAGGACAAAGGACACCTAAAATCTTCACAGCTACCCACCTAATGAATGCTACAAATATGGACTGTTTATCACAGTTTTAACATCTTAATAGATCTGTACAATTAATTTCAAGTAAGATGATCATTAAAGGAATGAAAAGTAAATTTCTGGGATATACCAGCCAACAACTTGGGCTGCATACTAACCTTGAGGAGCATATTAAGCTTAGTAGGAGACTATAGTAATTTCAGGGCTTTTAGAGCTCAAGAGACTGAGGGGTGCTTCTATTTTTTCCCGTTTCTAACAAAAGCGGTTTCAAGATGGTACACACAATTCTTTTTTTTTTTTAAGATTTTAAAAAATTTATTATTTTATTTGACAGAGAGAGAGGGAACACAAGCAGGGGCAGAGGGAGAGGGGGAAGCAGGCCTTCCGCTGAGCCGGGAGCCCGACGCGGGGCTCGATCCCAGGACCCTGGGATCATGACCCGAGCCGAAGGCAGACACCCAACGACTGAGCCACCCAGGCGCCCCGGTACACACAATTCTTAAAAATTTTAGTTCAGGGGGCGCCTGGGTGGCTCAGTCGTTAAGCGTCTGCCTTCGGCTCAGGTCATGATCCCAGGGTCCTGGGATCGAGCCCCGCATCGGGCTCCCTGCTCAGCTGGAAGCCTGCTTCCCCCTCTCCCTCTGCCCCTGCTTGTGTTCCCTCTCTCTCTCTGTCTCTCTCTGTCAAATAAATAAAAATTAAAAAAAAAAGTTTTAGTTCATATTCCATAATTGTTTTCATCCTGAAAGAGTATCTATGCTACATATCCATCCATATCTTTGGAGAAGATACCAAATCTCACCTAAGGGCCATTCCTGAACATGATAGCCCAGGCCAGATGGCTCTCCTGGCATGCCGTGTTACCCCCTTAAGTCACAGTGAATGTGACTCATCGATGTGCTAAACGGTCACAAGGTGTGTTGTGAGGCAGAGAAGTCTCAGGGCCATTCCTTCGCCATCTTCACACCCTCCGCAGGGCAGGTCCCTTTTCCCTTATCGGGTACATTTCGTGAGGGGGAGTGATAGGGGGTTGTTGGTGGTGGTTCATCTGTTAAAGAGGTTTAAGCACCAGGGAGTTCCAGGCTCTGCCTACGCTCACAAAAAAACCAAAACAAAACTTAGGGCCTCCGACCCACAGCCACAGCAACTTCTGTCACTTGGCAGCCGCGACTTTTCCCTAAACTGAGATGTGTGTTTTAGGAAACGTGTCCTAGCTCGGAAAGTCAGTTCGAACCAGAGGTCTCGGAGCAGACGCTTTTTTCTGAGCCCCAAAAGTGACAGGAATTTTCCCCGATCCCACGCTAATCACAGCCACTTCACTGAGACCCGCCCTCTGGCATCCCTCGTCGCCGGCTGCCGCGAGATATCCCCAAGGGCGGGACACCCAAATTTCCCCCGGGTGGGGAGGGGCCGGGAATAAGCGTTAAGGGCCGGAGAAGAATTGGGGCCTGGGGTTCCGGGCGGGAAAGGCCGCGCGCGGGGCACGCTGGGAAAGGCCGCGGCGCGCGGAGGTAGAGGCCCACCCCGCCCCGCGCCGCGCTCAAGCTGGGCGGCCTTCTTCGGGGGCGGCTCTGATTGGACGGCGGAGCTCCGCGTGCTGATTGGCCGCGTGGGCGAGGCGGAGGAGAGCCGTGCGCAGCGGCGTGTGTGGGGCCGTGTGCAGACCCGCGTGTGGCGCAGGCAAGGACCCTGAAAATAAACAGCCGCTATCTTGTGAGCCGCCTTTCCCGGGTCTGCGTCTGAGTCTCCGCCGCTGCGGGCCCGCTCAGACGCCGAAGGTGAGGTCCTAGAGCGGGCCCTGGGGTTGGGGGGAAGCCGCGGTGCGGGCCCTGGCCGAGGCGGACGGAGAGGTTGGGAGCGGTGAGGCGGCGATGGCGGCCGCGCTCTGGCCTGCGCTGCTGCTGCGTCAGGCGGGAAACTCGGCTGCCACCGTCGCCTCAAGTCCAGGTTTCCGGCCTGCCGCAGTCAGGCGACCCTGCCGCCCTTCTTTCCGTCTTGGGAAGCCGGGTCGCCGCGCCTCGGGGCCTTTTCCACAGCCAAGGCCGCACCCCAGGCCGTAGCCTTACAGCAAAGGAGGCCCGGGCCCTTGGGACTGAGGCCCTGAGACTTCGAGGGTCGCGGAATGCGAGACGGAGGGTCCATTTGGCGGGAACTCATTGGAAGGAGGCTGTGGTGGGGAAAGGACCCTAGTGCGGTTGGGGGGGATGGGTTTGGGTATTTATGCAGGCCATGTGCTGGGGTAGTGGGCCTGGCGGGCCATGTGCCAAGGGTTCTGATGGGCTTGGGTTTAGAGTGGTGGGATACTCCGCCAGAAGGCCTGAGAATCCCGAAATTCGTACTCTGACATACTTGATAGCTTCCCGATTCTTGAATTTTTATCGTGGTTCAAATGCTAAGTTACTTCTCTTAACGTTGCAGTACGAAAAGAGGCAGATAGGTCTGGCTTTCCGTGAATCAACGAAATCCAGTCGTTTCATGGATTAATTAAATACAATTTAATTTTAAAATGAGACGTGAAAGTTAATGAGCCAGCCCCCTTGTAGATATTCCAAATGTGAAAACCTATTTTAGGACGACGTAGTTGCCCACATTTGGGTTTGGGTGTTGATTTTATTATGGGTAAGGCGTATGCTTGTTGCCACATGTTAACCACATGGCCTCAGCCACAGGGCACTTCCAAAGGAAGTGACTACATCTGGTCTTGGAGGTCTTAGAAAAAGAAAATACTGCTCAGTAGTCATTTGTCACTTGGGATAGTGTGTTTCAGTCATTATCCAGAAAGACCCACAGAGAGGGTAAGAAGCAGAGTCTGGATTAATTTACATCCTCATACCCCAAGTTAAACAAGTTTTGTTTTTTTTTTAAGGTTTTCTTTTCCTATTGTTTGACACAATTTTTGAGAGAAACATAACCAGTTAATTTCTGCATGGACAAGTTACCTTAAAATAGCAACTTTGTTACTCTTGCTCAAGCACTATAAATTGCATATACGGTTTTGAGGGGTTTTAAAAGATGTAGGAGATGAAATTCCTACCTCTTAGGCTTCCCCCCCCCTTCTGCGAAGCATCATTTTCAAATGCTTAAAAATTACTCTTGATCATGGTTTAATCAAACCTCTACAAATGCCACGTACATAGGTACATGCTGTGTTTAGCTTGTTCAGCCTGATTCTCGTCTACAAGAGCTCTCTACTGGAATATAAAAAGAATATTAGATTCCCAAGGGCTGAAATAAGGACTTAAAATTTTTTCCAAATCGCAGCTCTTGGCAACAGTTTTTTTTTTTTTTTAACCTAACAGTATATGTTTGTGTACTTAACCACATATGTCACATTAGAAAACTTGGGTAAGTCTTAGCAACCTAAAGGTCCACATTTTCATACTGATGAGAGATGATGTGTTTGAAACAAATGTGGAGTCTCTGTAAAATATTTTCAGCCAAATCAATGGAAGACCAAAGGGCATTAATTACACTAGCATTTGAACTGGAACAGGCAGAGTGATCTCTTCTTTAAGGTATTATAAATGGGTTTTGTAGGTGGTTTTATGACTTTCTGGATTATTTTTGCCTTTTATAAAAAAATCTAGTAACATCTGCATACATGGGAAGTTACCAAATTGGTGCTTAAAAGCAATAGAACCACAATTTGACTAATTGGAATGGTCTGTTGGCTAAGCACTTGACCACAAGAGAGATTTTGCCTTTTTTTTTCCTTGCAGGAGTGAGTTTTAAAAAATTGTTGGCTTCTTTGCTCTTCCTAGCCCTTTTGACAGTAAGTGGAGAGCCAGAAGACTGATGCCAAGGCATCCTGGCCTGCTATGTGGAGAATGCTCTTTCCCTACTGTCTCACGTAATAGAACTCTGATTCTGGCAGTGTCAGTTGCTGCTGCAGTAAGGCTATGCTATTTACAACCATTTTCATGTTGTAAAAAACTGCTGGAATAATAAAGTGAGAGCTTGTGGCCACCAAAATGCAAGTTGTGAGTAGATAGAATGTATTATTAATCAGTAGTATGAGTGTAGTATAGTGATCACCTGGAGTGGCTCCATAATTACAAATGAGGCTGTTAACTAGTGAAATCAGTTGCCAGTCTTTGAATCTGTGGTGACACTCTTAAGTTCTACCGCAAAGAAGGTTAAGAAAATCTGTCTTGGCTTGAAATTCAGGAAAGCTGTGTGATGGTATACTGTGAATAAATTTATATATGGCTGTGGATTTTTAAAAGGTTGATCAGTTCTAGTTTCTGTTTATCTAAAGACAAATACTTTTGTCATTACAAAGTAACTTGTTTTATATGGTCTCAGATCTTCAGTCTCCTCAGTAAAATGGGAACAAGAATACATAACTTGCAGGGTTGTAAGGATTACAGGTAACATGTTTATTAACCTTTGAGTCATAGTAGATATTTAGTTATTAAAACCTTAAAACCCTTTGGGGGTGATCAGGGCAGGAACCAGGATAAGAACCCAGAATCGCTCCCAGTATTACACTCTGGTCTCCTTTATTCTGGTCAGAATGTAGGTAATGTACAGTGTAACTTCCTTCCTTCCCTGCTGTCTGTAGTTTATTTATTTAACAATAGTGTGAAGTGTTTCAGTACCATGTTGGAACACTAAACTGATTTAAGAGTATAATGATGGGGGGGGGGCCCGCGCCTGGGTGGCTCAGTCGTTAAGCGTCTGCCTTCAGCTCAGATCATGATCCCAGAGTCCTGGGATCGAGCCCCGCATCCGGCTCCCTGCTCGGCGGGAAGCCTGCTTCTCCCACTCCCCCTGCTTGTGTTTCTCTCTCGTTGTGTCTTTCTTTGTCAAATAAATAAAATCTTTTTTAAAAAAAGTATAATGATGGGGGCGCCTGGGTGGTTCAGTCATTAAGCGTCTGCCTTCGGCTCAGGTCATGATCCCAGGGTTCTGGGATCGAGCCCCACGTTGGGCTCTCTGCTCGGCTAGAAGCCTGCTTCTCCCTCTCCCACTCCCCCTGCTTGTGTTCCCTCTCTCTCTGTCTCTCTCTGTCAAATAAATAAAATCTTTAAAAATATATATATAATGATGAGTGAGTACATTCATGGGGGGGCCAAAGCGCCCCTGTGGTCTGGATATAGTTAGGTCAGCAATATGGTAACCCTAAACTTGAGGGAAATAACTAGAGATACAGTAAATGTGATACACACACACACAGCTATGTTAGGAAAACCATATAAAACAATAAAGATAGCCAGATCCACATCATACTTTGTTGCCCCCCCCCCCTTGCCTGTCACTACTTACTTTAAATAGATTTATAGCCAGAGTTAGGGTCTTATTCATTGGAACTCACATTGTTAGTCTTGATGGTGTCCTGTTAAGATTTTAGTAGTTCACTGGCCTTGTTCTTAGTATCAAAAATGTGGACCAATTACATTGATGAAGACAAGTTAGTATAACCAATAATGTTTTGGTTTCAATTCCAGAATTTAAGCCTAGATGAGTATAAAATAGTTGGACCTCTTAGTTATAAATGGCCTCTCAGTGAATTTTCAGTCTTCTCAAGCGATATCTTGACTGCCTTACTGCTGCCTGGCATGCCCTGTGCTCCTACATTTCTTTAAGTGTGGTTTGTGTCATGAAATTTGATAACACAAAAATTGAAATGGAAACATAACTGATTTCGGTTGTTGGAAATGTGAAGTTGTTTGGCATTTACCCATTTTTCTTACTTCTTCATTCCATTCAGGAAGTAGACTTTGAGACGGGAGACTTGAGTAAGCAGAATTTGCCCTATTCTAAGCCTGCTCTGTAGGCATTGCACAGTGTTCTAATCCACCTGTAAGCAGTCTAACTTAATTGAGGGGAGAATAGAAAGACTAAGCAGGGGATATAAACCAAAGTTTTTTGAGTTGAGCACCTGTTAAGGGCAAGACACCTGGTAACATTTCTCATCACAGATGAGTTTTATCTTTTCTTGATAAGGACAGACCTCAAGTGTCTGAGGTAACACAGCAGGTGGTTAAGTGGTTAACCCAGGCTTACCTGTTAGAGTCCCCAAATCTTTATTGTGTGACGATATCAGTGTAGATACAAGCAATGACTTTTAGCAACAAAAGGAAGAGAATATATGCTCTCCTTCTGCCTGGCAACAGTGAAAATACAGCATTTTGTCTTTTATTTTCATTAGTAGATAATGTTTTGTAGCATTCCATAAAATATTAGAGGTCTAGTTGATTGTGAATTCTAAGAGTAATAGGATTTTATTAGATAATCTGAAATTATCATTCTTAAATTTAGAGTGATAGTACATCCTTAATGAGTACATAATTTAGAAATACATTGTTACTTTTTTTTTTTTAAGATTTTATGACAGAGCACACAAACTGGGGCAGGAAGGGCAGAGGGAGAGGGAGAAGCAGACTACCCACTGAGCAGGGAGCCCAACTCATGGTTCAAGCCCAGGACCCTGGGATCATGACCTGAGCTGAAGGCAGATGCCCAATCCACTGAGCCACCCAGGCGCCCCTACATTGTTACTTTAAATTAATGGTGCAGTAACTCTTGTGATAGCAAGCATTTAGGTGTTAGTACTTTGTTAGATTGGGTTGGGTCAGTACAAGAAACACAGTTTGTTTCATTCAGCAACTGATTATAATTGTCCCTTAACCCCAAGCAGTTAAAATACTGAGTATAACTGCTACTAAAAGGATAATTACATGGGGGGGCGGGTGTTGTGATGATTGAAAGGTGAATTACTTGGTCTATGTCCTCAAGGAATATGATAAAAGTCAGTATGGTAGTGTTATGAGACAGATACTAATAAAGTACTGTGGGTTTTACTAGGAAGGAGAGTTCCAGGCTGGAGATACGGTCAGATTCTTTTATAAGAGTTGGCATTTGAGTTGGCGGCTGAAGGTTGGAAAAGGTTGTGACAGGTGGAGGGGGGCGGAGGCAGGATGGTGCAGTAAAATTTCAGCCAGGAGGTCATAGGCAGTGAGAACCACAGAACCATAAATCTCAGCTATCTTACCTAACTGCCTCTCCTTTTCATAGGGAATAGCATATAATTTTCTATAGACATTATAACTAAATACATTTGCATATAAGATGAATATTAGGATGGGGACCTGCTTCTAGGATAAGTGGCAGGTCTCTAAAACATAGTGGGAATCGGTTGGTTTAATGTTACGAGACAAATCTATCACAGGGGCTCTGAAAATGTAGAACAGCTTAATTGACTGATTGTCCAGGCCAAAGGGCGGGAGAAGGCAGATTGCATACACATTACCTAAACCCACTGGGAAGATCTTTTAAAAAGCATGTGGCCTACTGATGATGGGTCTTTGGGATGTAAATGAAATGTTTCTTTTCCCTTTAAGATTTAGTATTTTTTTTAACATTAATTTACTCGGTAAATGAAATTATGTGACACTGAAATTTGTCGATGGCAAAGCAGATATCTAAAACTAGTTACCATGTATAAAGTTGCATATTTGTTTTGTAGAATTAATTACTGTCTAAATGGAGAAATACTGCTTTCCCTAAATTTGTGGTTCATATAGAAATGATCACATTTTAACCAAATTTCAGTTAGGAATTAGGGTGAGAAGAAGTAGAGTGTAGTGTTTAATACTTTAATGTTATTTTAACTAGTTGTCATCTTTCCAGAAGTACTTTTCCTATCATTTCTTTTTCTTTTCATTTTGGATCTGGGTCCCATGAATAGAGATAAGACAAAACGAAGAAAACAGTTAATGAAAATGTACACATAGATTAATCAGTACTTGAGTAGTTTTTTAAACTCCTATTTCTGTGGTGAAAGTAAACCTAAAATTTTACCTGCTGACTTTATTCCACTGATAAACATGATGATTCATTATAACACATTCCCTTTGAAATTTATTATGAAGTAAACCATGTTCTTTTAAAGCATCAGTCTAAAGGGGTGATTGTCTGAAACTAGCTTTAGAAATGCATATTGAATATATAGGATTGTGATGTTTTCTAAAAGATGTTACCTTATTTGTACTTACAGATATATATAACTTTTATATGCTTTTCTTTTAAGATTTTATTTATTTATTTGACAGAGAGCGAGAGCAGGAACACAAGCAGGGGGAGTGGGAGAGGGAGAAGCAGGCTTCCTGTCGAGCAGGGAGCCCGATATGGGGCTCGATCCCAGGACCCTGGGATCAATGACCCGAGCCGAAGACAGACGCTTAACGACTGAGCCACCCAGGCGCCCAATATATATAATTTTTATAAAAGATTTTGAGAGCGTGGGCATGAGCAGGGGGGAGGGGCAGAGGGGGAGAGAGAGAACCTCCAGTAGATTCCCTGCAGAACGTGAAACCAGACACAGGGCTCGCCCTCATAACCCTGAGATCATGACCTGAGCCAAAATCAAGAGTCAGACAATCAACCGACTGAGCCATCCAGGAGCAGCCCCTCTTGTTTAAATATTAAATGATAAACTACTCAGGACTTGTCAAATTGCCCGTATTACCTTGTAAAGGAAGTGATCATTTCAGTGCAAAGAACTCATTGACAGCAATAGTTAAATGTGCATAAATTGGTCTGGCTATAAACTGGAGAAGATGCAAAATGAAAATGAGGTTAGAGGGGAGGACAAGGTACCATAAGCAGCCCTCTTCTGTGATCTTTTTATTTTTTATCCTAACTTCTCTGGTGGAAACCAGTACTTTACATGACTTAAAAAGGCTAATACCAGTAAAAGAAAGCAAATGTAATCTAATATTTTGCAAAAATACATTTTTAATCTTTACTGGCTGTTTTCTTCTGACTAGAAATGTGCATTATGCATCTGAAACCACTAACATTTTTTTTAAAGATTTATTTATTGGGACGCCTGGGTGGCTCAGTTGGTTGGGCGACTGCCTTTGGCTCAGGTCATGATCCTGGAGTCCCTGGATCAAGTCCCGCGTCTGGCTCCCTGCTCGGCGGGGAGTCTGCTTCTCCCTCTGGCCCTCCCCCCTCTCATGTGCTCTCTCTCATTCTCTCTCTCTCTCAAATAAATGAATAAAATCTATTTAAAAAAAAAGATTTATTTATTTTGGGGGCGCCTGGGTGGCTCAGTCGTTAAGCGTCTGCCTTCGGCACAGGTCATGATTCCAGGTCCTGGGATCAAGCCCTGCATCGGGCTCCCTGCTCAGAGGGAAGCCTGCTTCTCCCTCTCCCACTCCCCCTGCTTGTATTCCCTCTCTCGCTGTGTCTCTCTCTGTCAAATAAATAAAATTAAAAAAAAAAAAAGATCCCTTTGAAAACTTACAGTGCATCTGATAGCAGAGATTTGGGATAAGTATTGAGTTCTTTTGAATATTTGACAATGGAAACTTTTGAAACTGAACTTTAGCTTAATTTTTAGTTACTGGATTCTCTATGACTTAGCAATGAACCAGTTACTGAAAGGATGGCGGGGAGGGGGGACTTTGCCATTTCACTGTCACTTGAGTTTTGGTGCTGTGGTTGGTTTAGATGATTCCACTTAACTAGTCAGTCTTAGTTGAAACAATATGTTTTGCTAGATCGTGGTGCTTGTGGCTTTGAGAGGGTAGTTAAAAAATTTGGTGTACCATGGCTTGGCACTGGAAATAAGGGTAAAAATACTCAGATGTGGAAGTGTGGAAATGTAAAAGTTACTACATTGTTCTGAGATAGTTTGTTTTTTAAAAACCACTTTCTTAGGAGTTTCTCCTGCAACATTACATTCTATTCCAGGAATAGTCCCTGTTTATTTTTAGATTGTTACATAAGTATAAAATTCATTTGCTTTAGTGGGAGTTTTGCCCCCTCCCCTTTATAAATAATACCCAAAAAGGAATCTGTTGTGAAATTCCAAGTACCCTTGTTTTAAATGTAAAACTACAGGAAAACTTAGAAGAGAATAAAAGAGAGAAAAAATGGTCCCGGTGCTTTAGATGCTTTTTGGTATATCCTTTTGTTGTTTTTCTAATATTTTTAGCATACTGTATCCTCTAGAGAAAATTTATATACTGCATTTCTTCTTACATGTTTGCTCTAAAGAGTCCTCAGACAAGTGCTGCAGTAGAACTAGGCACTGTTAGATGCTAAAGTTACAGAGAGAAACAGTTTTTCTTTACCCTACCCCTTACTCTCAAAGTACATACCACAGCTCTGTTGTTTTGAACTATTCCAATTTTATGACCATTAAATAACTTCCATTTGCCCAAAATAAAGTTTACTGGCTTGTAACCATGAAAATGTGTCCATTAAATTAGACCTTGAATGAGGTGTTACATTTCTAATAATGGATGTGCATTGATACCCTCTAAATTCCATCACCCCTTTAATAACTAAATTAACATTTGTATTAATCCATATATTCATAATCATAATGGTTTTAACAATCAGAAATTATATCAAAATACGTGTGTTACAGTTTTTCACTTTTAATATATTTCTCAATAGGTATTTAATGCCTAACCAGTATATATGCTGGCTTCTTCCCCCAGAATAATTATCCAAAAACACACTCAAAGGACAATATAAGCTAAAAGTAATTTCAAGTAGTTTAACAATGTCATTTTTAATATTTCGAAGATCTGACTGCAGCCATGAGCAGCAATGAGTGTTTCAAGTGTGGACGATCTGGCCATTGGGCCCGGGAATGCCCTACTGGTGGAGGCCGTGGTCGTGGAATGAGAAGCCGTGGCAGAGGTGGTTTTACCTCGGATAGAGGTATTTTTGTCGAATAAAAAAATTTGAAGCACTTCAGTATTTATTAGTATCAAGACTGGTCTAATTAGCCGAATTCTTTTTGTTTTTACCCAAAATAGGTTTCCAGTTTGTTTCCTCATCTCTTCCAGACATCTGTTATCGCTGTGGTGAGTCTGGTCATCTTGCCAAGGATTGTGATCTTCAAGAGGATGGTAAGTATTTAACACTTCCTTTTAATACCCTTCTAGAATTTGGAGAGGTGAGCATGTACTACTGCTGCACGTAGCATTAGAAAAGACATTTTTACCTTTGAGGTTTTGTATTGTATGGCTTAAAACATAATAGTGTTTTGTAAAGGTTTTATAGTCTTGGTCTGCTTCTTTTCCTTATTGTTGAAGCCTGCTATAACTGCGGTAGAGGTGGCCACATTGCCAAGGACTGCAAGGAGCCCAAGAGAGAGCGAGAGCAATGCTGCTACAACTGTGGCAAACCAGGCCATCTGGCTCGTGACTGTGACCATGCGGATGAGCAGAAGTGCTATTCTTGTGGAGAATTTGGACACATTCAAAAAGACTGCACCAAAGTGAAGTGCTATAGGTAAGTTGTTATGGTGTTGCTGGAGGAAGGCTTATGGCAGAGATTATTTTAGAGGTGAGTTAGGTATAAATGGAAGGGCAAGGGCCTTGTGGACCAGCACATTAATGAAGGTTGGCTGTGACCAGTTGATACTGATTTTCAGCATATGTAACCAGTGGCCTGTCTATATTAGTCACTATTCTGCCATCATGGCTTGTAGCTATGGCAGTTGGACAACTTACACAACTTGGAATTTTTAATGTTTTAAAAATAAGAATGTTATGCTGTAATTTGGAGTTTTCAGAGGCATTGTAGAAAACGATAATTCCAATACACAAATCTTCTGTCCTGCAACCGGAAATCTTTGTCTGTGGATGAGACATACAATAAAATGTACATATTTAAGGTACAAAACTTTAAAGTTTTGGTAAGTACATACCAGTGAAGTCTTAGGGATTAATTTGTATAAAGGTACATCTTGGGGCACCCACCCAGTGTGGGACTCAAAATCATATCCCCACGCTGGGTGTAGAGATAGATAAATAAAACTTAAGAAAAAGGTACATCTTGGTCAATGTCCTTTTTAGCATTGGGGGTGGGGAGAGAATCCCAAGCAGTCTCCATGCCCAGCACAGAATGGGCCATGGGCTCCATCTCATTACTGTGAGATCATGACCTGGGCGGAAATATAAGAGCCACTTAACCAATTGAGCCACCCAGGTGCCCCTGTTTTTGGTGTTTCGGAATTTTTGGTGGATCTCTTAGGGTGAAAATCTTAATTTTATGGTTTAGGCTTCATAATTGAGTACTTTGTTATCTAATTTCTCCTTCCTGCTTTTAGTTTAGGGGTTAATGAGACTCTTGAGGGAGAAAATGCATTGCTTCATTTGCCAATTGCTTTTTGTTCCAGTTACTATTGCTTCAGTACAGTTTTGCGTTTTCTGAGCACATTGTGAAAACTTTTTTTTTTTTTTAAGGTGTGGTGAAACTGGTCACGTAGCCATCAACTGCAGCAAGACAAGTGAAGTCAACTGTTACCGCTGTGGCGAGTCAGGGCACCTTGCACGGGAATGCACGATTGAAGCCACAGCTTAATTATTTTCCTTTGTCGCCCCTCCTTTTTCTGATTGATGGTTGTATTATTTTCTCTGAATCCTCTTCACTGGCCAAAGGTTGGCAGATAGAGGCTACTCCCAGGCCAGTGAGCTTTACTTGCCGTGTAAAAGGAGGAAAGGGGTGGAAAAAAATCGACTTTCTGCATTTAACTACAAAAAAAAAAAGTTTATGTTTAGTTTGGTAGAAGTGTTATGTATAATGCTTTGTTAAAGAACCCCCTTTCCGCGCCACTGGTGAATAGGGATTGAGGAATGGGAAGAGTTGAGTCAGACCAGTAAGCCCGTTCTGGGTTTCTTGGATATGTTCCCATGTAGGAGATAAAACCAATTCTGGAAGTATTTATGAGCTTCCATAAATAACTTTAATTTTAGCATAACGATGGCCTTGGATTGTCTGACCTCAGTAGCTATTAAATAACATCAAGTAACATCTGTATCAGGCCCTACATAGAACATACAGTTGAGTGGGAGTAAACAAAAAGACAAATGTGTGTTAATGGCTGTGCGAGAAAAAAACGGGATAAAGGCCTAAACAGGAACAACTACATCACAGCGTTGATGCTGAATATACATAAGGTGATGGCAAAGGTTTAGAACACATTTTTTTCAAAGACTAAATCTAAAACCCAGAGTAAACATCTATGCTCAGAGTTAGCATAATTTGGAGTTATTCAGGAATTGCAGAGAAATGCATTTTCACAGAAATCAAGATGTTATTTTTGTATACTATATCACTTAGACAACTGTGTTTCATTTGCTGTAATCAGTTTTTAAAAGTCAGATGGAAAAAGCAACTGAAGTCCTAGAAAATAGAAATGTAATTTTAAACTATCCAATAAAGCTGGAGGAGGAAGGGGAGTTTGACTAAAGTTCTTTCTGTTTGTTTCAAATTTTCATTAATGTATATAGTGCAAAATGCCATATTAAAGGGGAATGTGGAGGACTAAAAGCTGACAGTTTGGACTTTTCTTTGTGTACTAACTCAGTCATGTCTTCAGTGATGAAAATTAGCTATTACAAGGAAGCATAAGCTTTAGATCCTTTGGTGTCCTGTTTTGCAGGGATATAAAAAATTCTTTTTGTAACCCATTATAATGCTGCCCTTTAGCTTTATGTTCATTCTTGATAGTTTTAATGCCATTGTTATATTTTAGCATTTAATACTTTTCCTGGGCTTCACAAGGCTCTGAAATGGCTGATTCTTGTTTTTCTAGGATTTGTTCTAGAGTTGAGATGGACCTTAGAAATCATTTGGTTTAATGAACGAATTTACTTTAAACATGAGTTAGTGGAAGCTTAACTTGCTTGAAAAATGACAGCTACCTGGAGTCTAGAACCTACTCAAGTATCTGTCCCACCCTATGTCCTCTTTTTGTCCCCGTCCGTCACCCGTTCCCCCCCCCCCAGCTAAACTAATTATACTTAGTGGCTTATGCTTTCCCAGCTTAGTTTATTTTTTTCCCTTCACAATGCCATGTGATTTTTCACATTGGATCTATATTGTGAGTTTTTCATCCTCAGGTAGTCTGGTCAATTTGTGATCTATACCATTGCAGGATTAAGATGTTGGTGTCTGGCCAATTTCTACTTTGCCTAATAAATAGTCAAAAGCAGGCAGAAAAAAAGTGTGGCTCCCTGACATGTAGGTCCTTTAACTCATGAACACAAGCAAACAAGTTTCTTTTTCCTTTGATACTTGTATTGAGCAAATGATAGATGTTAACTAAGCATGTTAAATATCTTTTTTTTTTTTTTTAAGATCTTATTTATTTGACAGAGACAGAGAGGGAACACAAACAGGGAGTGGGAGAGGGAGAAGCAGGCTTCCCGCGGAGCAGGGAGCCCGATGGGGCTCGATCCCAGGACCCTGGGATCATGACCTGAGCCTAAGGCAAATGCTTAACGACTGAGCCACCCAGGCACCCTGCATGTTAAATGTCTTGATAATTTTTGTTTCTATTGCAAGTAAAAGCGTAAAGGAAGACCTGTTTTCAAAGGCATCACTGTTAAATGTAGATTCCGGTTTGGGGGTGGTACACATGGGGTTCTTTTCCCCCAAGGTTTCCAGCCTCAAGTTGGAAAACCTAGCAAGTGAGATATTTAGAACTGCTTTGCTTCGCACAACTGTCCTTTGTGCTGCATTTGTAGTACCTAGCAGCCTTTTGTTTCAAGCCCTTTGATACACATAACTGAGGGCCTATTCACAGGCTACATAAGTGTTCTTTCATAAGGTTACATTTAGTTGCATTGACCTTGATGACTGAGCAAGTACAATGTGAAAATAGTGTATTCTAGGGAATCCAAGCTAATTGCTGAGAGCCAATGAGCAGTTCCTGTAGCAATTAAGGATTTGTTGTAAGACTTTTTTTTTTAAGATTATTTTATTTATTGGAGGGGGACAGAGGGAGAGAATCCTCAAGCAGACTCCCCACTGAACGTGGAGCCTGACACTGGGCTCAATCCCAGGACCCTGAGATGAGATCATGGCCCGAGCTGAAACCAAGAGTTGGACACCCAACCAACTGAGCAACCCAGGAGCCCTGTAAGACTTGGTTTTAAGCAACTTTTTTTTTTTTTAAGATTTTATTTATTTATTTGACAGAGAAAGACTCAGCGAGAGGGAATGCAAGCAGGCGGAGTGGGAGAGGGAGAAGCAGGCTTCCCGTTGAGTAGGCAGCCTGATGGGGGGCTCAATCCCAGGACCCCAAGATCATGACCTGAGCTGAAGGCAGACGCCCAACGACTGAGCCACCCAGGCGCCCCTTAAGCAACTTATTTATTAGAGAGCAAGCGAGAGAAACAGCATGAGAGGGGAGAGGGTCAGAGGGAGAAGCAGACTCCCCGCTGAGCCAGGAGCCCGATGTGGGACTCAATCCAGGGACTCCAGGATCATGACCTGAGCCGAAGGCAGTCGCTTAACCAACTGAGCCACCCAGGCGCCCCCTTGAGCAACTTTTTAAAAACTGTTTTCAGATAGTAAGTAGCATTGCCTTGATAGGTGAATGGTTCTGTCAAATGGGAGGTTTGTTTGGGGTTTAGCCGCTTCACTTTTGGGTCAGAAACCAATCCCCCCTTTCTGTAAGGTTTGCTGAGATTTCTATCCCTGCAGGATCGAGGAGATGATGGAAAGATAAGTGGAGGTGCTACAATGAATTTTGCATCGTCTAACATTTTCATCTTTGCATCCCTGTTCAGTTTTGCTGCCTTTTTGCATACTTCTAGAATAGCTGTTTCGCCTCAGCCTCTTGAAGCTGCTTCAACATGACCTAAACGGAGTGGATCAGATGGAGCTCTTGCCTCCAAACTTATTTTTTTAATAAAGAGTAGTCAAAAGAAGAATCTATACATTGAGGGGTGCCTGGCTAGCTCAGTAGAACATGCAACTGTTGATCTTGGGGTCCTGAGTTAAAGCCCCACATTGGGCTTTGGAGCTTAGATTTAAAAAAATAGGTCATGTTCTCAGGGTCGGGAGATCAAGCCCTGTGTCCTGCTCTACCCTGGGTCCTGCTCCACACTGGGCGTGGAGCCTGCTTAAGATTCTTTCCCTATCCCTCTGCCCCGCCCCCCTCCCCCACCCCACTGCTCATGCATGCGCTCTCAAAAAAGATGTTCCATCTAACTTAGGTATGCATAGCAAAGCTATGTTAGTTTTTTTTTTTTTTAATAAAGATTTTATTTGAGAGTGCATGAGAGAACATGAGCTACGGGAAGAGGCAGACTCCCTGCTGAGCAGGGAGCCCAATGCAGGACCCCAAGATCAACAGTACCCCTATTAAGTAGTATTTTAAAATGTTAATTTCAGGTGCCTGGGTGGCTCAGTCTTTAAGCGTCTGCCTTGGGCTCAGGTCATGATCCCAGGGTCCTGGGATCGAGCCCCACATTGGGCTCCCTGTTCCACGGGAAGCCTGCTTCTCCCTCTCCCACTCCCCCACTTGTGTTCCCTCTCTCGCTGTCTGTCAAAAAATTTAAAAAAAAATTTTTTTAATGTTAATTTCAGTATCTTTGAAACTTTATTTTGAAGATTTATTTTAGGGGGGGGGGGCAGAGAGAGAGAATCTCAAGCAGACTCCCAGATGAGCACAAAGCCCCAGATCATGACCTGAGCTGAAATCAAGAGTTGGATGCTTAATTAACTGACGGAGCCACCCAGGTGCGCCTGCTTTGACACTTTAAAGTCAACTGAAAAGATTCCTTCCTTTCCCTACAGCAGATAAGAATTCTATTCCTGGGACGCCTGGGTGGCTCAGTCGTGAAGCGTCTGCCTTCAGCTCAGGTCATGATCCCAGGGTCCTAGGATTGAGCCCCGCATTGGGCTCCCTGCTCCTTGGGAGCCTGCTTCTCCCTCTCCCACTCCCCCTGCTTGTGTTCCCCTCTCTCGCTGTGTCTTTCTCTGTCAAATAAATAAAATCTTTAAAAAAAAAAAAAGAATTCTATTCCCTACACAACCAATGTGCTGTACTGCAATGAAAAGTTACAGTGATGGCATTAATGGAGTGACACTGGTTTTACTTTTAGGAGTCCACTGCCGCACTGTACTGCAATGTACGAAAAATTGCACATGCTTTTGATGATGTAGCATAGGGCTTTGGGGTAGCTGGCGTCCAGAAAACATTTAGATTATGCTGTCTGGTACAGGTGCACTTGTAACCTTGTCTACTTAAAGTGCCAGAGGTAAAACCTTGAGATTTTGGGGGAGTTAAGTTTTTAGTGCATATTTGTCTTTTACCATCTGTCTCTTACTTTCTATTTTGGATGTGTTTGCCTTAATATGTATTAGTATTTGTTGTGATAGTCTAAGTTAAACCTCCATGATACTGAAAATTTTTTAAAAGATTTGGGGTATGTTTTTTGTGGTAGACTGGTATGTCATAGTAAGCATTAAACATTGCATTTCCTGTATGTAACCTGAAGTATTGGGGGCTACTGTTGTGAGTCTTGTGTGCTTGATGTGAAGAGGGAGTAACTGTTGAAGCAGTGGAGAAGTGTGAATCTTAGCAACAGCCTCATGTCTGGGAGCTAGTAACCTCTAGAATTAGACATGCCGGCATTTGGCTCTAATTTGTCTAGGCAGTTTCTGAGCTATCGGTATTTTATAAGCTTCCAGATGATTCTCAGGTACCACTGGATTGAAAACCATTGGTGTAAGTAACCAAGGTCATAGCCCTGGTGGTGCAGTTGGAATTTGAGAACATAGTCCTGTGCTTATGCTCTTAATTACAGTGGTTTGTGTGTAATTAACCTTGCTTGCTTGCTTCAGAATGGAAAGAACATTCATGACACATAACTGCTTCACGTCTGTCCATTTTCAACCCCACAACAAACCTTTACAAGGAACTTAGCTGCTACCTGTAATCTTTTAGTAAATGTTTTGATAGCAAGCTACAGTATTTTACCTCCTAAGGTAGCTGGTACATACCCAAATGCAAGGACGGTGGTAGTGTTTTCTTAAAAATAACAAGCATTTTTTGACTGACTTCTTTGCTTTCACTTGTAAAAACATCCTTTCCTAAATGGGCCTGAGGAGATCAACGCAATTCTGTTGAGTTGAGTAGCGTGGGTGCATTTTCGTCTTGATCCTTCCTGGTCTTTTTTCTCCCTGCTATTGTGGTTCTTGGTTTTCAGCATTGAAGTTTTAATTTAGTTTACTTTGCAGCATGGCCCACCAACCAGGGCCTAGAACCTGACTACTCTTGTCTCCCCAGAGAACATTGCTAAGTGACCAAACTTAGGCAAAATAATTTGATGGCAGACAGGTCATTATTCAGTGAGTTTTTCCACTTGACTGAGATGGACTTCTTTCCTAAGTGTGGCTACTGCGTTGCTTTGCCTTCACCAAGTAACCATCCTTTGCCCTTAGGTTCATTTTAAATATTCTTAGTTGCAGTTAGCATGCCCTCTTGTGCCCCCAATAATGAAAGTCATTGGAGAGGAGTTATCACAATGGGACCTCAACTTAAAGTGGATGCAAGTGGGATGGAATAGGGGCAACAGTTCCCTGGAAGGAGAATGGGGAACTCCAGTTCTTCTGCCTACTACATTTATACTTCCTGGATCAGGCCACAAAGATGCATGCAATAGGCACATGTACTTGATGTTTGATGCTTAGTTGACGCACCTATCATTTATGAGGCAATCTTATATATTGGAGCTCTTAGGAGCTGATTTAGGTATAAAGCTCCTTAGAGGAGTGGGAGTTCATTTAGTGCTTTCAGGTGGTATTTTTAATTTGGAAAAGTTAGATACTATATTTGTGCAAATTATATGGTGTTACACAGATGAGGTGACACTCTCTCTTCAGGCTATGGCCATTTGCTTGTCTGTTTCCACACGGCGAACCTGAACTGATAGAGGGCAAGAAGTCAGAGCTTATAGTCACAGATTTTTTTCCTGAGTAGGACAAAAATTTTAGAGGCAAGATTTTTGTTTTTTAATTTTTAACTGTATAGCTGAGGGCTGAAATAGAAGCAAAAACTTACTTGTCATTGACTTTTCAAACCTTTGCTGATTCGCTATTGTGAATGGAAGAGAAAGTCAATTCAGTCTAGTGGTTTTTGTGCCAAATTTCAGAATTCTATCACAATTATCATAGCTGCCATGTTTATATTGACTTTTTACAAAATTGCTTCATTAACAGGTTTCTGAATCAGATCAACCAAAAAATGCCTTGGAATTGGAATATTTACAAAATGATAAATGGTAATGTATGGAGGAAACCCAAATTTCCATTTGATTTCATTTTAATTTTTTTCTTGTTGGGTCAGGATCCAAATGCTCCATATACATAGCATTTGGTAATGTCTCTTAAATCTGTAAGTTGCCTGTCCTTTTTGGAAAAAACAAATTGAAGAATTCCTAATGACCTACATTTGGCTGATTGTATCCCTGTAGTATTGTTTCATATGGTTTTATTTCCCAGAGTTTAGTGGTAGTCAGGTCTAGAAGCTTGATTGTATTTTGATTTTTTTTTTTTTAGGCTAGATACATCATAGGGGGTGCTGTCTACTTCCTGTTACATCACACCAGGAGGTACATAATGTCAGATTGCCTTACTTCTGGTGATACTAGGCTTGATTAGTAGGCTCAGGTGATTTCAGTGTTTTCTATTATAAAGTCTTCCATCAGCCTTGCACCACATGGTTTTAGCAGCCATGGATGATAAACAGATCTCTACTAATACTTCAGTCATGAACAATTAGTGGACCTTAAATCCTTAAAAATGCAAGCCCAGGATAGACGACCCCAGGAATGAATGTGTGTGACTTCTAAATGCTGGCCAAGTGATCTTGCACTTTCTCCCACAAGGTCTATTGGTGCTGCAGTGCCTGGGCCTCGAAAATCTGATTTTAGCTGCAGGGCCTTGCCCAATTTTGGGAATGTAGCATCATGCAACCAATATAGGCTGTGGTGTCAGACTTCACTGGAATCTCTGCTCCAAGCCAGTTTTTAGCTTATATTTGAAACAGCAAGTAGCTCTAAGCTCCAGTTTCCTCATCTGTAAAGTGAAAAAAAAAAAACCTTGTATTTTGCTGGATCACCGTGATGGATTACATGAGACGTTATTCGTAAAGGGCCTACCACTTACTGGAATAATAAATGGTACTTACTGTTTTTATGCAAACTTCTTACAGTGCCACCAGATTGTTTGTATGCCACCTGAGAGGAGTACCTCTCAGTATATTTGGCAAGTCTGAAATAAGGCCTGGTTGAACCAGTTCACGAACACCTTTAATGCATGCCACTAACTCCAGAGCCTTTGGAAGGCAGCAGATGGTAATATGAAGGAAGATGGTCAGCTGGGAGATGGAGGAGAGGTGGTGCTATAGAGAACTGGAGAAGAGCCCATGTCCCTCTGGGGACAATAGCTGCTTGGCTTCTCTTAACTGAGAGATTCTCTAATGCTTTGGTGCATGGAAGAGCAGTCTACTATTTTAAACTTTGTGTAATGCATACTCTGTTAAACCTGAGGAACATTTTGAAATCAGTTTTTCTTAGGCATTTTGATCTTGATTCTAAATTTGTTCTAAATTTCAACTTTGATTAGGAATGTAATCTGGCTTTGAAAATTTGAAACAGAAACACTACGGATATAATGGTTTAAAGTTTTGCTAATAACTTTAAAATTTCTCTGCCTTTGGGATGTTCTAATCATACATCTTCCTAATGATTTTAATTTTTTTTAAAGTTTAAGTAACCTGTACACCCAACATGGGGCTCGAACTCATGACCCTGCAATCAAGAGTCGCATGCTCCTTCGATTGAGCCAGCCAGGTGCCTCAGGATTTTATAATTCTACCATATTCCATTTTTATACTTGTTCTTGAGTGTAAACACTCTCAGACCCAAAAGAAAAAGGATGCCATCTCATCTCAGGTTATCAGCATGGGAGTTTCTGGTATTTTGGGCTGGTTAACCTTAGATTAGGACACAGAAGCCCAAAGGTGATTAAAATCTGAGATGCTGCAAGTAAGGTTGAATCTCCTCTTCTAGCAGTTACTCCTAGTATGGTCTTTAGGGAACAGGTCTCCCAATCCCTATCTTTCAAGCATACTTAAAAACGTTTGGACCCTTTTTTCCAGAAAGTGTTCTTGCAATATTTTTTTTATTAGGCCACAGTAGTTGATCAGACCTTTCTGTTCTTTGCATAGTTTATAAATTTTCTGGATTGTTTAGCTGGTTTTGGACATTTTTATTCAATTCTTCACAGGTGAAAAGTACACATATAAGAATACATCTATATAGTAAGTACTTTCTGTGTAACAAGTTCCCTTAGCAGAACTCCTTCATGTTCATATCTTTGCAACTAGTTTTTGTACACTTCTAACTTTTCTTAGTAAATTATGAACTCGTGGGCTTTTACAAATTCCTTTTTTTTTTTTTTTAAGATTTTACTTACTTATTAGAGGATGGGGGCAGGGCCAGAGGGAGAGGGAGAGAATCTCAAGCAGACCCTGTGCTGAGCAGGGAACCCGAGGTGGGGCTCAATCTGCTTGTGCTCGCTCCCTCACTTGTGCTCTCTCTCTCAAATAAATAAATCTTTTAAAAAAATAAAAATCTGGTTGGGCAAACAGTATCAGGTTTTAATACCTGAGGATATTCTCCGGGCTCAAGCTGACTTCCCAGGAGCCATCCTTTTTTCTTTCTTTCATTATTTTTTTTTAAGATTTTTATTTATTTGACAGAATGAGCACAAACAGGGGGAGCAGCAGAGGGAGAGGGAGAAGCAGACTCCCTGCTGAGCAGGGAGCCCAATATGGGGCTCGATCCCGGGACCCTGGGGTCAGTACCCAAGCCAAAGGCAGATGCTTAACCGACTGAGCCACCCAGGCACCCCAGCCCTCCCTTTTTCATGAAGGGTAGCACTTGTTTATAGACGAGTAGTTTTTTGTGTTTTTTTCCCAAAGACTTTGTCAGAGAGAGAGAGCACGTGTGCACAAGCAGGGGGAGCTGCAGGCAGAGGAAGAAGCAGGCTTCTGGACTCCATCCCAGGACCCTTGAGATCGTGACCTGAGCGGAAGGCAGACGCTTAATCGACTCAGCCACCCAGGTGTCCCAATATAGCTGAGTAGTTTTATCAGCTTGTTTCCTGCTTATAAATTTTGGGAATGTGACAGCCTTCTTTCATTTCGTTCTTTTTCTGTCCTTCAGAGTCCAAGCTGGCAGTCTTCCTGCTGGTGTAAAATTCTCTACCTTGTGGGTCTTCTGTATTTGTCATGGGAATTCACTTCATTAGACAAGAGGCTCCTCCACAGAACTTTCCTGGATAATTCTATCTCTGTCCTGGGTTCTGCTGCAGTGGTTGAAAGGATTCATGAGTCACACACCTAATCTCTTACCCTAGCTCCGTGGATGAATATTCTGATCTTTTGATCGTTCTGAGGCATTAGAAAAAGGTGGTTCAACCACACCCTTAGCTTTTTCTCCAGAGCACATCCCAGTGAATCTCCTAATTTTAGCATCTTTTGCAGTATGCATAGGCTAAGATTTTCTCAAATCATCAAGTTCAGGTTCTGTTTTAACAGTACTTCCCTAGGTTATCACTTTGCTCTTGCATTTTACTATAAGCATCAAAAAGAAACCAAAAAACCCCCTGAGCTAAATATCTAAGTTTATTGTATACAAATTCCACCTTCCACGTAAGTGTAGGATACAACTCAGCTACGTTTCTACCATATAAGGACTCCCCTTTCTTCCAGTTTCTGGTAACATTCCCCAATTCCTTCTGAGCCCTCACCAGCAGTGCCTTCAATGTCCTTGTTTTATTTATGTATTCTCTAAGATACAGATTTTCTCTGTTGAGATCTTCACTTCTTTCTGAGTCCTCACTAGCAGAGTTGTTAATATCCACGTTTGTACTAACGATTTGTAGAAGGCATTCTAGGTTTTTTCTATCATCCTCATAATTCTTCCAGCCTCTGTCCATTGCCCTGTTCCAGAACCACTTCTACATTTTAACATGTACTGATCTAACATTAGGATGTTTCACTTGCATTTTTTTTTTTTAAGTAGGCACCACACGCAGCATGGAGCCCAATGCGGGGCTTGAACTCATGACACTGAGATCAAGTGCTGGATGCTTAACTGACTCAGCCACCCAGGCGCCCCAGGGTTTTTCAACCGTATTGACAGTTGCTGTACAGGAATGTGGGTTCAGTGTTGCCTCATATCAGGATTTGTGTGTGACATTTTCCAGTTCTTATTTTTTTAAGATTTTATTTATTTTATTTGACAGAGAGAGAGAGAGAGAGAGCCAGAGAGCACAAGCGGGGGGAATGGCAGAGGGAGAGGGATAAGCAGGCTCTGCACTGAGCAGGGAGCCCAACGCAGGGCTCCATCCTAGGACCCTGGGATCATGACCTGAGCCGGAGGCACATGCCCAACCATCTGAGCCACCCAGGTGCCCCCAGATTTTCCAGTTCTTAAAACAGGATAGAAGTCAAAGCAACCATGTAGGCCAAATTCAGCCTGCTGGTCAGATTACAGTTGTTATGTACATTAGTAATGTGATCTAATGATAGGTCACAATTGTGGATTCGTAGATAAATAAGATATATATGATTGATACTGGAATGTAAGTACAGAAAATCTTAGCACTACAAAAGGCTGTTCAAATTTACATGGTGGCTAAGAAACAGCTTAAGTTGGGGCTGTTGGCATACAAGAAAAGGCAGTACAGCAGTATTGTCTCTGTTGCTTTACTCATTTGGCTATCAAATCTCAGGAGCCAGACCCATGGGGTGGAGATAAAAAAAAACAAGGTAGGGGGGCGCCTGGGTGGCTCAGTTGTGTGATCCCAGGGTCCTGGGATCGAGCCCCGCATCGGGCTCCCTGCTCGGCGGGAAGCCTGCTTCTCCCTCTCCCACTCCCCCTGCTTGTGTTCCCTCTCTCGCTGTGTCTCTCTGTCAAAAAAATAAATAAAATCTTAAAAAAGAAAAAAAGATAGGATCCCAGGGCGGCAAGGCCTGGAAATCTTAAATTTGGTGATTTAAAAGCCAACAGAGGAACGCCTGGGTGCCTCAGTTGGTTAAGTGTCTGCCTTCGGCTCAGGTCATGATCTCAGGGTCCTAGGACTGAGTCCTGCATCAGGCTCCCTGCTCAGCGGGGAGCCTGCTTCTCCCTTAACCGCTGCCCCTCCCCCTGCTTGTTCTCTCTCTCACACAAATAAGTAAATAAAATACTAGGAGGGGGAAAAAATTAAGGCCAACAGAGCTTTTACAAAGCCCCTGAACCCGGCCCAGCTGACTACATAGGCTTGGGTAAGGCCACATAATAGATGTGACTGCAGATCATGGGGTTTTTGGTTTTGAAATAATTGAGAACTTTACATAGATCTGTCCTGAGCACCTTATATATAGTTGCCTCTTTTAACAACAGCTCTGTAAAGCAAATGTCCCGATTTCATGAATGAGGAAAAATGAAAATAGGTAAATACTGTTATGACAATTTCACAGACTAGAAATTAAACACAGGTTAAGTCACCTAAGGCTGTCTAAATTGTCTCAAATGAGAAGGAGGCATAAACAGGGGGACTAGTTGGGTAGCAGAATGGAGGAAGGGTGCTGCCGGCCCAAGAAACAGTATGGGCAAAGACAGGATCAGTGTGCACAGAGAAAGGAAGGACCTTAGCAGACTGTGGCAAGATGAATGGTATAATCAGGATGCTCCTAGTTTTAAGTACTGGTAAGTCTGACTCTTACTGGTTTCAACACTGAAAAGAGTTTATTGGTCTATATAACTGAAGACTGAGCCGAGGGCTTGAGGCAAGGCCTCATTCAGCAACTCATTGATGTCACCAAATACTGAGTCTTGTCTTGGAGTCCTAAAGTGTCTGACAGTGGCTTCTGGTATTACATTGGTTCTGACATCCTCCCAGCATTTTAAGTCAAGTCCAAGACTCACTCTTGGTCAGCCTGGGTCTTAAGCCCATCAATCAATATTTGTAGGGATATGGCATGGATTGTTTAGCTTAACCTAGCTTTCTTACTCTGTTCTTAAAGCTGGGCATGTAGTTCTCTTCCCCCCCGAACCGTGGACTTCAGCTAAGTGGGTAGGGAGAACAAATGCTGGAAGGACAATCAATATAGGTAATGCCTCGTGAATCCTGTTTTATATGACCTCTGCATCCTAGAGTCAGGAATTTAATGGATAAAGAAACAGAAGTTTGAGAAACTTCTGTCTCAGAAAAACTCATTTGAGTGAGAAATGACCTTGTTTGTTTGGTACCAACAAGCTTGGTTATGTGTTATTTATGGTAAAGGTTAATAAAGTTAATAAAAGACCCCCAAATGCAGCAGCTTAAACAAGACTATGTTTATTTCCCTCTCATTTTACAGAGCTAGATGTTCCAGAGCTGGGAGATGACTCTGGCATCCTCACAATTTTTCCATTTCTGAGTTCAAGGTGGCTGTTGCCATAAGTCACCTCTCAGTGGGGAAGGAAAAGGGCAAGGGGAAAGGCCCGTCCATACTTTTCATGGCAATGCCTAAGTGGCACACATTCCTTCCATTCAATTCCCATTGGCTGTTATATAATCACAAACCCACAACTATCTGCCAGAACGTGGGAAGATGGAGTCTAGTTGGGAGGCCGTATGCCCACCTAAAACTTTTAAGGAGACAACTTGTCCTTTTTAAAAAAAAAAAAAAAGATTTTATTTATTTGACAGAGAGACACAGCGAGAGAGGGAACACAAGCAGGGGGAGTAGGAGTGGGAGAGGGAGAAGCAGGCTTCCCGCCGAGCAGGGAGCCCGATGCGGGTCTCCACCCCAGGACCCTGGGATCATGACCTGAGCTGAAGGCAGACGCGTAATGACTGAGCCACTCAGGCGCCCCGAGACAACTTGTCCTTATCATGGTTCAGGCATGAGATCCTGGTGTCTATTCTTTTAAGTACTTGTCTGTCCTGTCAGATCCTGAACCGCGTCAGCTGCTTTCCCTGCTGGCTTGTGCCTCCGGGCTGGAGCTGAAGTGCCCACCATTGGTTAGGTCTTCTGGCAGAGCACCATGCTTGAAAAAGGACAGCTGCTTTACTGGCTTAATTTGCTACCGTCCTTCACCCGACCTGCCCACCACAGCTCTGGACACCATGAGGGAGTAGCCACCAGAACCATACCCACCTATCAAGTGGCCTCTCCCGTGCTCCTGGGTCCTTGTCTAAGGATCTTATGATCCCAGCAGTATGCTCATCACACACTGATTGACCGCATCTCTCTGAGTAGTGACACACATACGTAACCTCTCTAACCAACCTCCTCCTCCGAGTAAGTAGCTTTTTCTTCCCTGGGCCTTACATTTCTTATTTTAAAAGAGGGTGACTTCAATTACTGGTCCAGCTCTGATGAGCCCGGCGATTCCAGAAGAGCTCGAAAAAACTGAGGCCCCACGCAAATGACAGGGAAACGTGAAGGAATTTACGAAGCCCGGCCAGCTCGAACTCCTGGAGAGCACTTGCTCCGCTCCGCCCGAAGAGGCGTTTCAGCGCCGCTAGCTGGAGTCTGCGCCTTCCGCTTCTGGAGCTGCCTAGCCTCTTTTGCGCAGGCTAGGTTCAGCTGCCCCAGGCCTTTGGGAGGATTTAGTTCGTTCAGAGGCATGAGGACGAGCGACTTCCACAAGGGCATGTTTGCCCTCACCAGGAGAAGCAAAAAGGGGGACGGAGGGATGCCACCTACAGTACCAACCATGACCCCAAACAGTTTAGACTCAACCACATCTAGCCTCGCCCGCTTCCGCAGTACCAATAATTAACACGAGAAAAATTTGCACTCATTATCGCGAGAGCAAAACCAGGGGCTGGGGCCAAAAAAAGGTGTCTCATTGCGCAAGCGCAATTTTGCCAACGCCCCCATTCTTCGTGCGCGTGTATTGGTGCAACGTCCCGGCGCCTACGAAAGGCCAGCCTTACGCGAGCGCGCTTGCGTTTCCTCCTCCCCTTGTCAGTTCTCATTTCACTTCCGGCTCCCACTTCCGGTCCTTCCCCTTCGTCCTTCCGACAGAAAAATCGGTGGTGCGGTCACATAGAGTATTTGTTCCCCGCCAGGGTCGGCCTTGCCTGAGGCAGTGAAGCTCCGGGGGCTGGGGCCGCGCGGCCCCAGGGAAGCGCCCTCACTCAACCATGGTGAGTTGGGTGGGTGCGTGATGGAGGGGGCGAGCGGGCGGGCTGTGAGGGCTCCCGGCCGCATTCGGGGCGCTCGTGGTGCAGGAGCACAGCTGGGCATCACTGCAGGCTTCAGAAATTGGGGGAGGAAACGGGAATCTCGAGAGCGGAGTTACCTTCTCCGGCAGTGTTTTCATGTCGATCAAGCGCTTTAAGTTATCGCTCGGGAAAAGTAAGGCAAGGAGAGGCGCAAGAGCCGGTTGCAAGTCACGGTGCCTGGCGTGGGCCCACTTGTTTGTCTCCAAGTCCCATACGGGAGGTGAACAGCGGTTGTGACAGTGTGTTTCTGGGTTATTTGATTTATGTGTCCTCGGTCTCCCCCACGAGATAAAAGCTTCATGAGGACAGGGTCTTTCCACCATTGCTTTCTTAATGTCTAATACGGTGTCTGGCACGTTGTAGGTGTTCAGTAACGATTGAATGGATGGCATAGTGCTATTGCGTGAGGGTGTGATCTCTGTGGTCTGGAGTGGTTTGTTGGCTTCTCCATTCGTTCAAGTAGCGCTCACGACATGTAAATGTGAGAATGCACATAGCGCTGGTACAAAGAAGTTGCTCACACATTTTGATAACCATAGTATTTTCATTAAGTGAAGTCCCCATAAGAAACACACGAAGCAGTAATAGGTTGTAGATGTATCGCAAGCTCTTGTAGATTAATGAACCCAAGATCTGAAGAAGGAGAGAAACTAGTGGGCTAGAAACAGCCCTTTCTGTGGGAGAATATGCCCCAAATTACTGCTTCATACTGCCCTGCTCAGCCTTGAGGCTCTTTGTTTCCGAACTCTAACAAGCATAGGGAATCCATCTCTCCATTCACTAGCAGGGGAGAGGGATCCCTAGGCCTGGATATTTCTGGGTACAGGAGTTGTTGGTTATTTTACAACACTTTCACCATCACACATTTGTATTTGTGGGCTCCCATTACCCTGGGTTCCCTTATCACATTGATTCATGGTGGGGGGGGAGTTCCAGTAAGTCCCCTTAAAAAGAAGACCCATGGCTAAATTGCTAGTACCTACCATCCTATCTTAAGCATGGAGTAAGCATTGAGAATCATTAAATTAAATATTCAGAATCTCTAGGATTTAATGAAATAGATAGGACACTGTCTCAGCCTTCAAGATGATGGCTTCCCCTGGGAAAGCTGCTCTGTTTTATTCCTTAGTAGATAATGTGTTCATGTGTCCACCAAGCTTTCGCCAGTTTTTTTCCTGTGTTCATTGAAAGGGAGGGCCAGAAAGGAGACTTAAATTGAGCTCACTTTTGCTGAGTATCTATAAACTGCATACCTGATGTTTTCATATATTTTTCTTGTTAAGTCATCATGACATCTCTGTGAGATAATCCCTATTGTAATCCCTATTGTAAAGATGGGGAAACTGAGAAACTACTTCTCAGGGATGGTAAGTGGAAGAGCTGAGAGTAAAATCAAGTCCCTGACTCAGCAAGTCCTCTTTCTACTTATACTACAACCCAGAAAACATGTTCTGTGCTTGACACCGTGTTTTGGGGACAATTGTCTTGACACTAGTGTGACAATACTTAGGTAAAACTCAGTTTGGAAAAGCCAGTCTTGGGCGCCTGGTGGCTCAGTCGTTAAGCGTCTGCCTTCGGCTCAGGTCATGATCCCAGGGTCCTGGGATCGAGCCCTGCATTGGGCTCCCTGCTCTGTGGGAAGCCTGCTTCTCCCTCTCCTACTCCCCCTGCTTGTGTTCCCTCTCTCGCTGTCTCTTTCTCTGTCAAATAAATAAATAAAATCTTTAAAAAATAAAAAAAAAAAAGAAAGAAAAGCCAGTCTTTTCTTCTCAAATTCTGCTGGCAGGAAACAGACAATTGGGATGCTGGGTGGGAAGGACCATGGTAGTTATAAACCCAGACAAAAGTTAGCAACCCAGTTGGGACGAAGGGGCCACAGAACTTCCTGGGATGGTGATGACACAGGTGATACATTGTGAAGGATGGATAGGAGTTAGCCAGATCCAAGGGGGTGGGGACAGTGGAGAAGTAAAGATTTTAAGTGGAGGGAGCAGTGAAAGTAAAGTCACAGGATTTGGACATCTTTTTTTTTTTTTTTTGTTACAGTGTATATATACTAGTTCAAACGTTATGCTTGTGACTGTCTTTGTGATACTTTTCTCTAAAAACTACATGAAAAAAAGGTTACTTTTTTTTAAAGATTTTATTTATTTATTTGACAGAGAGAGAGAGATAGCGAGAGCAGGAACACAAGCAGGGGGAGTGGGAGAGGGAGAAGCAGGCTTCCCTCTGACCAGGGAGCCCGATGCGGGGCTCGATCCCAGGACCCGGGGATCATGACCTGAACCAAAGGCAGACGCCAATGAGCCACCCAGGAGCCCGAAAAAAAGAGTATTTTAAACATGGGCATTTTTCTTCCCTTCTCTCTTAGGCCCGAAATGCAGAAAAGGCCATGTAAGTATCAACTTAATTTTGTTTGTAAATTTTATGTAACTTAATTATCACCATAGAGCTCTTTTTGTGTTTGGTCCTTTTGGTATGTTTCTTTCTCTACATGTGTTAAAATAGTATTCCCATATTTGCTGTTTGTTTTCCCCATTAGTGTTTTCTGACAGATCCCAGAACTTATACTGGATAAACATTAGTTCACTTGGAGATGGTGCAGGGGCTGTGAGAGTGACAACTGGGCACCCCATGATATTAGTCTTTTAACATCTGGATGTGTTGCTCACCACAGTGGTCTGATGAGTAGAGTTTCCCATAGTCTTTAAATGCAGTGTAAGTAAAATGGATACTTGGATGTTCAGGAACACCAACGGCTTTTTTAAGTCCCACTGTTGGAACATGAAAACCCCTAACTTCTCTGTGGTGTCTTCATCTCTCGCACATGCTCGTGTATGCTTTCTTTTTTTTTTTAAATGAATAATTTTTATGAAAAAGTATATAATAATATATATATATATATGAGTCATATTAATGAATACCTTACATGATGGTCATGAGTAGACCTGCCCCATCTAGGAACTTGGGTGACAAATCTGTGAGCAGTATCTAATGGAGTCTTCTCTCTTCCTGGTAGGACGGCCTTAGCAAGATTTCGCCAAGCTCAACTGGAAGAGGGAAAAGTGAAGGTTGGTGTAAATATTCCTCATGAATTGTAAAGCATCAAGCATAAATGTGGTAAAACTCCCTCCTGAGCAGACTAGACTTCCTATTTCTTGTCTGTACTTGCTGACATTCTTATAGTCTGTACACTTGAATTCCAGGTGTGCCTCCCTATAGCTGGGGCAGTGTGATGACCTAGCTGCTTGTTCTTCTACCTCCTCTGTATGATGATAATTGGCTTCCCATATTATCCCAGCTCTGTTGAATATTGAATAATAGGAAGGGCTGGGGAGAGCAGCTCTAAGCTGCAACCAGTAAATGATCGCAATTCATGGAGGCTCAGCCAGGTCAGGAATAATATGTACCATTCTTTCAATGTTTTTGTTTTGTTTTTTAAAAAAATTATATACATATGTGCTCACACACATACATGTGTATACACACATGTATGTTTTGTTCTAAACACTGATAGCCATTATTTCTTAAGATAATATGAATATGCCATGGAATGGATATAATCTAGCTTACTTAGCCATCTCTCTGTTACTGGAATTTTAAGTTGTTTCCAGTGGTTCACTCTACTAGATACAGTGCAGCCTATGTATGTTTTTGCATGTATACTTGTTTCTTAAGTAGAGACCATAGCGTGAAATGTAAGGCTTGATGAAGATCATCTGGAACTGAAGCTTCAAATGTATTTAGACCATTAGACATTTAGTCTTCAGGGCTGAATCAGTTGGGGATGCTGCATAAAGCTTGTAACTAGGACAGTGGCAACATGTGTATTTTGCTTCTTCTTAGGAACGAAGACCCTTCCTTGCCTCAGAATGTACTGAGCTGCCCAAAGCTGAGAAGTGGAGACGACAAGTATGTTCTGGGTGAATCTGGTCTTAGTAGAAGTAACAAGTCTCTGTTTCTTTTTGGGTTGAAGTATAGTTGACACAGAATGTTACATTAGTTCAGGTGTACAGCCTGGTGACACCACACGCATAGCTACCATCTGTTACCGTAAACACTATTACAGTACCATTGACTGTGTTCCCTATGCTGTACCTTTTCCCCCATGACTTATCATTCTATAACTGGAAGCCTCTCCCTCCCACTCCCCTTCACCCATTTTGCCCATCCCCACTCTCTCCCCTCTGGCAGTCATGAGTTGGTTCTCTCTATTTATGGGTCTGTTTCTACTTTTTTATTTGTTTATTCTTTTGTTTTTTTATATACGTGAAATCATGTGGTATTTGTCTTCCTCTGTCAGACTTACTTTACTTAGCATAATACCCTCTAGGTCCATCCATGTTGCAAATGGCAAGATCTCATTCTTTTTTATGGCCGAGTAATATTCCATTGTGTATGTACACCTCATCTTCCTTATCCATTCATCTGTCCCTGGATACTTGGGCTGCTTCCATATCTTCAGTATTGTAAATAATACTGCAATTAACATATATTTTTTCCAATTAGTGTTTTCATTTCCTTTGGGTAAATACTCAGTAGTGGAAATATTAGTTCATACAGTATTTCTATTTATCATTTTTTTAGGAACCTCCATATTGTTTTCCATGGTGGCCGCACCAGTCTACATTCCCACTAACAGTGCACAAGGGTTCTCTTTTCTCCACATCCTTGCCAGCGCTTGTTATTTCTTGTCTTCTTGATTCTAGCCATTCTGAGAGGTGTAAGGTGGTGTCTCATTGTGGTTTTGATTTGCATTCTGATTGTTTCTTATTATCTAAATGATCCGTTACCAGAATTCTAAGTATTTTTAATTACTAATTTTGAGTTCTGTTTTTTCTGTGCTTTCAGACATATTCAGAAGTCATGAGAATTTATTACCTTATATTTTTTTTCACAGATCATTGGAGAGATCTCTAAAAAAGTGGCTCAAATTCAGAATGGTAAGCTAACCTGTCTTTTAAAGTGTTGATTCTCAAATCCACAATTAGACTTCGGGATTTCAACACTTGTCTCTCAATAATCAATAGAACAAGTAGATAAAAAATCAGTAAGGACATAGAAGAACTGAACAATAGTATTAATCAATTTGACATTTATAGAACACTCCAGGGGACATTTGTATCTGGAGAAATTTTTAGTTTTACAACTTGGGGTGCTACTGGCATCTAGTGGATAAAGCCGGGGATGCCGCTAAGCATCCTCCAGTGCATTCTACAAAGAATTTTTGGCCCAAAATGTCAGTAGTGCCACTGTTTAAAAACACAGTTCAAAAGGAAATTGAAACCTGAGTAGCCTTCTATCTATTAAAAAAAAAAAAAAAATTTTTTTTTTCTTTTTAAGTAAACTCTGTGCCCAGTGTGAGGCTTGAGCTCATGACCCTAAGATGAAGAGTTGCATGTTGTACCGACTGAGTCAGCCAGGCACCCCTATATCTATTAAAGAAATTGAATTTATCATTAAAGCCTTCCAGCAAAGAGAACTGCAGGTCCTGATGGCTTCCCTGGTCGGTTGTACCAGACATTTAAGGAAGAAATAATACCAGTTCAACCTAGTTTCTTCCAGAAAATTGAAGGGAAAGGAACACTTCATCATTCATTTTATAAATTTTAGTATTAGCATTACCATGATACTAAAATAAAAAAAAAGACATTATACGGATAGAAAAAAACTGCCACCCAATATTCCTCATGCATATAGACATAAAAATCTTCAACAGACATAAAAATCTTCAATAGAATATTAGCAAACCAAATCCAGCAATTTATAAAAATGATAACAAATCACAACCAAGTGGGATTTACCCTGGAATGCATGGGCTGATTTAGCATTCAAAAATTAATATAATTCACTTATCATCATTCTAAAGTAGAGAAACCACATGCTCATCTCAGTAGATACAGAAAAAGTATTTGGCAAAATTTAACATTCACTCATGATGAAAACACCACTAATTGGGAATAAGAAGGAATTTTCGGGCGCCTGGGTGGCTCAGATGGTTAAGCGTCTGCCTTTGGCTCAGGTCATGATCCCAGGGTTCTGGGATCGAGTCCCACATCGGGCTCCCGGCTCAGCGGGGAGCCTGCTTCTCCCTCTGACCCTCTCCCCTCTCATGCTGTTTCTCTCTCGCTCGCTCTCTAAAAAATAAAGAAAATCTTAAAAAAAAAAAAAAAAAAGGGAATTTTCTTTTTTTACTCTGATAAAGCACTTCTACCAAAAAACCTATAGCCAGCATCATAATTAATGGTGAAAGATTGCATGCTTTCCTCCTAAGGGCAGGAACAAGGCAGATAACCTATTCTCACCACTTCTATTCAGGGTCTTACTGGAATTCCTAGTCAGTGCAGTAAAGCAAGAAAAGGAAATAAAAGGCACACAGATTGGAAGGGAAGAACTATAATTCTCTGTTCTCAGATCATGTAACTTTCCATGTAGGAGATCCCAAGAAATCTATAGAAAGATTTCTTTCTTTTTTTTCTTTTTTTTTTTAAGATTTTATTTATTTATTTGACAGAGAGAGACACAGTGAGAGAGGGAATACAAGCAGGGGGGAGTGGGAGAGGGAGAAGCAGCCTCCCCCTGAGCAGGAAGCCCGATGGGGGCCCGATCCCAGGACCCTGGGACCACGACCCGAGCCGAAGGCAGACGCTCAGCGACTGGGCCACCGAGGCGCCCCTATAGAAAGATTTCTAAAATGAATAAGTGAGTTTAGCAAGGTCACAGAATAGACGGTCAATACACAAAAATCAGTTCTATTTTTATAAAGTAGCATTGAAAAATTGGTACTAGAACATTTTTAGAAAGTGCTATTTACAAAAGCACCAAAACACAAGAAATACTTAGGTATAAATCTAACAGAACATATGTGCAATCTGTATGCTTTTTTTTTTTTTTTTTAAGATTTTTTTTTTTTTTTTTTTTGAGAGAGAGAGAGATGGCAACAGAGAGCACAAGTTGGGAGGAGAGGGAGAAGCAGGCTCCCCACTGAGCAGGGAGCCTGACACAGGGCTTGATACCAGAACACCAGGACCATGACCTGAGCCAAAGGCAGACGCTTAACCAACTGAGCCACCCAGGTGCCCCATTTTTTTTTTTTTTAGGATTTTATCTATTCATTTGAGAGAGCGAGAGAGAACACATGAGTACTGGCAGAGGGCGAGGGAGAAGCAGAGTCTTCTGCTGAGCAGGGAACCCGTGCAGGGCTCGATCCCAGGACCCTGGGGTCATGACCTGAGCCGAAGGCAGACGCTTAACTGACTAAGCCACCCAAGTGCCCCTGCAATCTGTATCCTTAAAACTACAAACACTGATAAAGGAAATCAGAGACGATCCCAGTACATGGAGAGATACACAGCATTCATGGATGGGAAGCCTCAGCCTAGTAATGATGTCAGTTCTGTCTCTTTTCAAATACTCACAATCAAAATCCCAACAGGGTTTTTGTTTTGTTTTGTTTTGTTTTTTAAGATTTTATTTATTTATTTGAGAGAGAGAGAGAGAGCACATAAGAGGGGGGAGGGTCAGAAGGAGAAGCAGACTCCCCGCCGAGCAGGGAGCCTGATGCGGGACTCGATCCCAGGACTCCAGGATCATGACCTGAGCCGAAGGCAGCCGCTTAACCGACTGAGCCACCCAGGCGCCCCCAACAGGGTTTTTTTTTTAATAGGTTACCAGATTTTTTTCTACATTTTAAATGGAAAGGCAAAGGAGCTAGAATAGCCAAAACAATTTTGAAAAAGAACAAGATTGGAGTATTCATACCACCTGATTTTTAAGATTTAATATAAAGCTGCTATATTCAAATAATATATTGGTGAAAGATGATAGGAACAGAGTAAGAAGGGCAGAAATAGGGCCACACATGTGGCCAGTTGACAAGGTACAAAAGCCATTCAGTGGAGAAAGGGAGGGATACTCCCTTGCAATAGCCACGTGATATTTTATTTAACGGATCAGGGGTCATTAGCCATTTTCCTTCCTCTGGTGGGTCCCCCAGCTGCTCGCAGCCTTGGCTGCCATAGACAACACCTTCGCAAAGTCCCTTGTGCATATTCCTTTATAACGAGTCCCTTAGGCTTAATTCTCAGGGTATAGTCTTTGCCAAAAGATGTCCCCATGTAACGACACATTGCTTTTCTGAAAGGGTGAAACCAGCGCAGAATGCTCCCAGGCCCTGGTGCTTGTACCAGTCTCACTGCACATTGCTGGCGTTGGATGCCAGGTGCCCCCCCCACTAAGGTATTTTAATAATTGGGTAAATGGAACTGCAGGATTGCTTCAGTTTATATTTCTTCAGTTGCTAATGAGGAGCAAGCTGTTTTTCAAGGATTTTTTTTTCCCCTGCGCTGGTGGGAACTTTGTTCCTAATCCTTGCTTTTCCTTAGGTGTTAATGGTTTTTCTTAGAAATTTATTTTATTTTATTTTTTAAAGATTTTATTTATTCATTTGACAGAGAGATAGAGAGATAGTACAAGTAGGCAGAGAGGCAGGCAGAGGGAGAGGAAGAAGCAGACTCCCCCCTGAGCAGGGAGCCCAACGCGGGGCTCGATCCCAGGACCCTGGGATCATGACCTGAGCCGAAGGCAGCCGCTTAACCGACTGAGCCACCCAGGTGCCTCCTTTCTTAGAAATTTAAATGAATATTTTTGTACCAGATACTTTTGTTAAGTGTTGGCATTCATTTTTTTTTTTTTTTAAAGATTTTATTTATTTATTTGACAGAGAGACAGTGAGAGAGGGAACACAAGCAGGGGGAGTGGGAGAGGGAGAAGCAGGCCTCCCGCGGAGCAGGGAGCCCAATGTGGGGCTCGATCCCAGGACCCTGGGATCATGACCTGAGCCGAAGGCAGACTTAACGACTGAGCCACCCAGGCGCGCCCCCCCCCTTTTTAAAGATTTTATTTATTAATTTTTTTTTTTAAAGATTCTATTTATTTGAGAGAGAGAATGAGACAGAGAGAGCATGAGAGGGGGGAGGATCAGAGGGAGAAGCAGACTCCCTGCTCAGCAGGGAGTCCGATGCGGGACTCGATCCCGGAACTCCGGGATCATGACCTGAGCTGAAGGCAGTTGCTTAACCAACTGAGCCACCCAGGCGCCCCTTTATTTATTAATTTGACAGAGAGAGACAGCGAGAGAGGGAACACAAGCAAGGGGAGTGGGACAGGGAGAAACAGGCTTCCCGCTGAGCAGGGAGCCCGATGTGGGGCTTGATCCCAGGACCCTGGGATCATGACCTGAGCCGAAGGCAGACGCCTAACGACTGAGCCACCCAGGCACCCCGACATTCTTTTTTTTTTTTTTTTAAGATTTTATTTATTTATTTGACAGAGACACAGTGAGAGAGGGAACACAAGCAGGGGGAGTGGGAGAGGGAGAAGCAGGCCTCCTGCCAAGCAGGGAGCCCGAGGTGGGGCTCGAGCCCAGGACCCTGGGATCATGACCCAAGCTGAAGGCAGACGCTCAACGACTGAGCCACCCAGGTGCCCCCCGACATTCATTTTTAAGGGTATAACATTGAGTGCTATTTTCAAGAAACGATATTAACATTTTTGTTTTCTAGCTGGTTTAGGTGAATTCCGAATTCGTGACCTGAATGATGAAATTAACAAACTGCTAAGAGAGAAAGGACACTGGGAAGTCCGGATAAAGGAGCTGGGCGGTCCTGATTATGGAGTAAGTAAGCAGTGGTCTCAGTGGATCTTGGGGGTAAGCCAGCGAGCTTTTTTACCAGCCTGGGTAGCTTTGCATCCTCTGCAGCTCCCAGCCCATGTCTGCCACAGAGTAGGCACTTGAGGAATGAAAGAAGGTTTGGGAAGTGCACGATGCATGTGGACAGGAAACATGGAAGGGGTGGGTAGGATAATTCTTTTTTTTTTTTTTTTTAAGATTTTATTTATTTATTTGACAGAGAGAGACGCAGCAAGAGAGGGAACACAATCAGGGGGAGTGGGAGAGGGAGAAGCAGGCTTCCTGCAGAGCAGGGAGCCCGATGCGGGACTCAATCCCAGAACCCTGGGATCATGACCTGAGTTGAAGGCAGACACTTAACCTATTGAGCCACCCAGGCGCCCCGGGTAGGATAATTCTTAAACATCCCAAAGCACAGCCCTCAGAGCAGACAGGGCACCTGTGTTTACTGCTCAGGTGGTCTTGGGGTGCCTGGCTGGCTCAGTCAGTGGAGCATGCGACTCTTGTTCTTAGGGTTGTGAGTTTGAGCCCCATGTTGGGTGTAGAGATAATTAAAAGAATAAAAATCTTTAAAAAACAAAAGAAAAACGACCATGGTCCTTTTGCATCATCCCTGAGCTCCTTGGAAGTCGGGGCAGCCATTGTTGGGTTCTTTACCTGAGGGGGCCTCAGGGGCCCTCCTTTCTTTGGACTATCATTTTTTTTTTTTAATGTTTTGTTTATTTATTTGTCAGAGAGAGAGCATAAGCAGGGGGAACAGCAGGCAGAGGGAGAAGCAGGCTCCCTGCTGAGCAAGGAGCCCGATGCGGGACTTGATCCCAGGACCCCGAGATCATAAGCTGAACCGAAGGCAGACGCTTAACCAAGTCAGCCACCAAGGTGCCCCTCTTTGGACTATCATAAATTCAGTCCTCTGTACTGGCTGTCAAGTTTTTAGGACCATTACCCATTGTGAAACACATGCATACCAACTCTCTATCACAACCCAGTACACACAAAAATGTACTGAAAAAATACATGGTGATGCATGTTGATATTTTCTATTCTGTTATATTTTGATTTTAAAAAATTGATGATTGTGACCCACTTAATTGACTTCATGACTCACTCATGGGTCTTAACTTTAAAAAATACTACCCCAGAGTCCTCCCCATTTATTCGTTTGTGATGAGATCTACCTCAGGTCATTTGACCTGATCAGTGAGCTGTAATGTGTTATGTAGGAAGTATGTGAAGTTTTTCTAACCTGCTGGTATTTTCACTTTTATGACAGTTTAACACACATAATTCTCACTTTAGTACTTGGCGTAAAAACGAAGGAGAGGCATTCATGTTTCTTGAGCCCTGGTTTTGTTCTTGGCACTGCATGAGGAACTTTCTCACTTACTCTCTTGAGCAGTTTGGTGACGGTGATTTTATGTGTCCTGTCAAACAGCTTTAAAGTAATGCAGAAGTTTGGTAACCCTCCCGGAAAAATGACCTCAGAAGCAATAAAAAATGAATATGTAAGGTATTCTTAACTGCCACCACCCAAAGTCAACATTAATTTTCTTAAAATTTTCAGTGTTATTTTTTATTGAAATATAGTTGACACACAATATTACATTTATTTCAGGTGTACCACATAGTGATTCAACAATTCCGTACATTATGCCATGAGCGTTGTTAACCATCTGTCACTACACAGTTATTACAACATTATTGACTATATTTCTTTAAAAAAATTTTTTTTAAAGTTCCAGTATAATTAGTTTCAGGTGTATAATATAGTGACGCCACAATCCTGTACATTACCTAGTGCTCATCATGATACATGTATTCTTAATCTCCTTCACCAATTTCACCCATCCTCCTCCCTCCTCCCCTCTGGTAACCATCAGTGTATTCTCAGTATTTAAGAGTCTGGTTTTTTGTCTCTTTTTTTAGTTTGTTCATTTGTTTCTTAAATTCCACATATGGGGAAAGTCATGTGGTATTTTTTTTCCTCTGGCTGACTTATTTTACTTAGCATGATACCCTACAGATCCATCTATGTTGTTACAAACGGCAACATTTCATTAATTTTTATGGCTGAATATTCCATTGTGTATGTATATTTATATTTATATATTTATATATATATTTCATTATATATATGTGTGTGTGTGTGTATCCCATGTCTTCTTTATCAATTCATCAGTCGATGGACACTTGGGTTGCTTCCATAGCCTTAGCTACTATGAATAATGCTACAGTAAACATAGGAATGCATATATCTTTTCAAATCAGTGTTTTCATTTTCTTTGAGTAAATTCCAATAGTGTAATGACTGGATCTTATGGTAATTCGATTTTTAATTTTTTTAGGAACCTCCATACTGTTTTCCAGAGCGGCTGTACCAGTTTGAATCCCCACCAGCAGTGCAGGAGGGTTCCTTTTTCTCCACATCTTTGCCAACACTTGTTGTTTCTTGGGTTTTTTTGTTTTTTTTTTTAAAGATTTATTTATTTATTTGAGAGAGCGAGAATGAGAGAGAGAGAGAGAGTACATGAGTGGGGGAGGGTCAGAGGGAGAAGCAGGCTCCTCGCTGAGCAGGGAGCCCGATGCGGGACTCAATCCTGGGACTCCGGGATCATGACCTGAGCCGAAGGCAGTCGCTTAACCAACTGAGCCACCCAGGCGCCCTTGGGTTTTTGATATTAGCCATTCTGACAGGTGTGAGGTGATAACCACACATTGTGATTTTGATTTACATTTCCCTGATGATGAGTGATGTTGAGTATCTTTTCAGTGTGTCTGTTGGCCATCTTCATGTCTTCTTTGGAAAAATGTTCATGTCTTCTGCCCATTGTTTAACTGGATTGTTTTTGGGTGTGGTTTAATTTCTGTATAGTTTGGATATTAACCTCTTATTGGATATATCATTTGCAAATATCTTCTCCCATTCAGTAGGTTGTCTTTTAGTTTTATTGATTGTTTCCTTTGCTGTGCAGAAGCTTTTATTTTGATGTAGTCCCAATAGCTTATTTTTGCTTTTATTTCCTTTGCTTCAGGAGACATATCTAGAAAAATGTTGGTATGGCTGATGTCAGAGATATTACTGCCTATGCTCTCTTCTAGGACTTCTGTGGTTTCAGATCTCACATTTAGGTCCTTAAACCATTTTGAGTTTATTTTTGTGCATGGTGTAAGAAAGTGGTCCAGTTTCATTCTCCTGCATGTGACTGTCCAGTTTTCCAAACACCATTTGTTGAAAAGACCATCTTTTTTTCATTGGATGTTCTTGTCTCCTTTATTGTGCATTAGTTGACCGTATAATCCTAGGTTTATTTCTGGGCTCTCTGTTGTGTTCCACTGATCTATGTGTCTGTTTTTGCCACTATCATATTGTTTTGATTATTATAGTTTCGTACTATATCTTGAAATCTGGAATTCAGCTTCATTTTTCTTTCTCAAGATTGCTTTTGCTGTTCAGGGTTTTTGTGGTTCTATAAAAGTTTTGGTATTATTTGTTTGAAATATGCTGCTGGTATTTTGATAGGGATTGCATTAAATCTATAGATTGTGTTGTGTAATACGGACATTTTAACAATATTAATTCTTGTACATGAGTGGGGAATGTCTTTGTCATCTTCAATTTCTTTTATCAGTGTTTTATAGTTTCAGAGTATAGGTCTTTCACCTCCTTGGTTAAGTTGATTCCTAGGTATTTTATAATTTTTGGTGCGATTCAACATTAATATTTTAATGTATTTCTTTATCTAGAGTTTTTTCAGATTTTATTTTTAAGTAATCTCTACACCCAACGTGGGGCTTGAACTTACAACCCTGAGGTCAAGAGTTGCATGCTGTACCGACTGAGCCAGCCAGGTGCCCCTCTTTCTAGAGTTTTTTAATGCTTAACAATTTTATTTCCATTTTCTATGTGTAAAAATAATATATTTAGAATCTTAGTTTCACAAGATGAGAAGAGTTGTGGAGATGAATGGTGGTGAGGGTTACATGATAATTATGAACATATTTAATGTCACTGAACTGTCCACTAAAAATGGTAAATTTTGTTACATGTATTTAACCACCATGAAAAAGAAAAGAAAAAGTAGTACATTGTCATTTAAGGTCAGAAAAGTGTAAAGAAGCAGAAGAGCATTCAGTCAGAGTGCTATTACCTGGCTGCAGCTGCTTGAATAGTTCCTTCCATTGTTTGACTGTTAATGCCATGACTGAGATCACACTCACTGTATGTATAATTTTGGTTGTAGCATTTGTGCTTCATTCCAAAATGGTAACATTGGTTATGTAGATACTACATAGTTCTGTGCAAAAAAGAGAGAGAAAATATAAAATAAAAAAATGTAAAAATTATAAAATATTAAAAAACTGTTATATTCTATGCATGATATAGAATATGTTATATATTTTTCTAGCCCAGAGAAATAACTGCTAGTGACATTTTCTATGTATCTTTCTAGCTTTTTTTTCTATGTATATGTATGTTCATTTTTACAGGATTGTTTCTTACTCAACTATGTGCTTGGTTCACTTAATAGTGTATCAGGAACATAATTTCATGTCAATAATCATTTGTATCACTATTTCATTTTTTATTTTTATTTTTTTTTTAAAGATTTTATTTATTTATTTGACAGAGAGAGACACAGCGAGAGAAGGAACACAAGCAGGGGGAGTGGGAGAGGGAGAAGGAGGCTTCTTGCAGAGCAGGGAGCCTAATGCGGGGCTCGATCCCAGGATCCCGGGATCATGACCTGAGCCAAAGGCAGACGCTTAACGACTGAGCCACCCAGGCGCCCCTGTATCACTATTTTAAAAAGCATTTTTGAGAAAGTTGTATAATCAGTAGAGAGAACTCTTATATACCATTCATACAGATTCACCAGTTTTTGATACTTTGCTGTATTTACTTTGTCATTTTCTTTGTGTACCTTGAGATTTATTTTTTCTGAACCATTTGAAGCTTAAATACATCATGCTTCCTTACCCCTTAATACTTAATATCTCTGTGTATTTTCTTTTTTCCTCTCTGTGTATTTTCTAAGAGTAAGAATATTCTCTTACATAACCGTGGTAGAATTATCAAGTGTAAGACATTTAACTTTGATACAATCATTTTATCCATCCTACTTGGCTGTTTCACTGATTTTCCCAATAATCTCCTTTTTAGCATTTCCCCCTCTAAGACAGGACCTAGTCCAGGGTCACATACTACATGTGGTTGTTGACATCATCATTTTTGATGGATAGAATTTTGTCTTCAGGATGTATTTCATTTGTCTTTTACTGCTTGTCATTAAAGTTGTTTGCAATTGTTTCTTTAAGTTTTGTCACTTAGGTCATATCATAAATGTTTTCCTAAGGCAATACAAAAGTTTCATAAGAATCATCATTTTACAGGTATAGAATATATTCCATCTTTGACTATGCTATAATTTACTTAAAACATCCTCATACTGTTAGGTATTTAGACTGATTTTAATTTATGAAAAAAATGTACCTAAGTATTTTTCTCTGTACATCAATGTTTTCCCACATTCAATGTTATTATCTTAAAGTATATTTGCAAACATGGAAATAGTGGGTTAAAGGATCAGATCCATTTTCTCTTTTTCCTTCCCAATAAGAAAGTTGGCCCTAAAATGCTGGATCATGAAGGGAAAGAAGTCCCAGGAAATCGAGGTTACAAGTACTTTGGAGCAGCGAAAGATTTGCCTGGTGTCAGAGAGCTTTTTGAAAAAGAACGTAAGTAACTGCTAATGTGTGTGACGGTTTTAGCCTCTGATTGCTGGTGATCATCATAACACGTCTGTGTAGGCTGGGTGCTTTTCCTGTATTGTTTCTCAGCTGCACGGCAGTGGTGTCAGAATTATTGTTCCCAGATTTGAAATGAGAAACTGTAAGTATTAGGAGTTGAAGTCATAGGCCCAGGGCACAAGCTGGGACTGGGAGGTGGCTCCAGAATCAACTGGTACCAGATGCTCACCCTTGGCACGTGCCAGTCTCTCAGCCCCAATGTTTTCCCTGTTTGAAGTTGCCTCTGATTATCAGGGCAGGCTCTGATGTTCATTGAAACGGGTTCCTCTTTCAGTTACTTATTAGTTGAAAAATCCCTGCCTGAAGAACAAGTACAACCTTGGGCCAAACCCCAGGAGGTATAAATGGAGAAAAGCGGAACGGCTATGTGTGGATCCATGCTGCTGGTCCCCTCACCTGACCTGCCTTCTCCCTCCGTGGCCCTGGGGAGCTTCAGCCAAACCTTGGCCTTCCAAAATGCACTTGGAAACCACTAGCCTGGAGTGTTGTGGATTTTTAATTTTTCTATAAAGTCTAAACACGTTATAGAAAAAAGGATGAATAGCAGAGAGGAATGACACTAGTATTCTCACCGCTGTTGGCATTCTGCTCTGTTTCCTTCCAGTCAGTTTTTCTGTTGGTTTAAAAATATACTTCTACTATATTAAGCCCTGCTTATTTTTAAATTAATTATGCCCAAACTGTTTGGCATGTGTTATTAACAACACTTAAAAAAAATTCAGGGGGAAGTGCTCCTGGCTGGCTCAGTCTGTTAAGCATCCGACTCTTGATTTCGGCTCAGGTCATGATCTCAAGGTCATGAGATTGAGCCCTGCATTAGGCTCTGCGCTTAGCGGGGAGTCTGCTTGGGATTCTCTCTCTCCCTCTTCCACTGCCCCTCCCCCCCTCTAAAAAATGATCTTAAAATAATAATAACATTAATTCAGGGGGTGCTTGGGTGGCTCAGTTGGTGGAGTGTGTGACTCTTGATCTCAGGGTTGTGAGTTTGAGCCCCATGTTGGGTGTAGAGATTACCTAAAAATAAAATCTTAAAAAAAATAATTCATAGTTTAAATATCATGCTGTTCATTATGAAAGTAATATCATTTTATTATAGAGAAGTTGTAAAATACAGAAAATCAGAAAAAAATTGTCTATATTTTCACATCCTGTAGATGACAATTGTTGACATGTTGGGGCATATTTCCTTCCAGTTTTTAAAGGGAAATGACAACCCAACAGATTGGTCAAAGAATCAAAGCTGATAATTTAAGAAGAAAAAATTCATATGTATAAAAATACATACGTGGAGGGGGGCTCCTCTGTTGAGGTTATGCTGTACATAATACTTTTTTAAATTTGCATTTTTCTAAAAAAATCAGTTGTAGATTTTTTTTTTTTTAAAGATTTTATTTATTTATTTGAGAGAGAGAGAATGAGAGACAGAGAGCACGAGAGGGAAGAGGATCAGAGGGAGAAGCAGACCCCCCGCTGAGCAGGGAGCCCGATGTGGGACTCGATCCCGGGACTCCAGGATCATGACCTGAGCTGAAGGCAGTCGCTTAACCAACTGAGCCACCCAGGCGCCCCTAGATTTTTTTTTTAATAAGAAAGTGCTTAGGTCTTTTTTTTTTTAAGATTATTTTATTTGGGGGGGGGGAGAAACAGGCTCCCCGCTGAGCAGGGAGCCCAATGGGGGGCTCCATCCCAGGTTCCCGAGATTATGACCTGAGCCGAAGGCAGACGGTTAACCGACTGAGCCACCCAGGCACCCCGAAAGTGCTTAAGTCAGTCTTAATGAGTATAATTCAAATAGCACTGTCCCCTGGGTTCCCCCCATCCCTGTGCCCCTGGATCACTGGTAATCACAATTATGTTTCGTGCGTTCCCTTCCAGGCCTTTTTTTATGCACTTACATGCTTATTTCATCAGCTAAATTTCATCAGTATGAGTGACAGATGACTCATCCCCAGTTCCGTTTAGGCAGAAAAGTGAATTTATTGACACACATAACTGAAAAGCCCACGGGTAGTTTGTCTTCAGGAATGGCTGATTGCAGGTCACATTTCCTCTATTTTGTATTTTTGACTTCCAGCCTGTGAGCTTGTTTCTCTGTCTAGCTCTCTGCTTGTGGTGGCAAGTGGTCCATCATCAGTTTACATTTTGTCCTCTCTCAGCAAGAGATTTTTTTCCCCCAAGCGGTTCAAACAAAACTCCTAGAATTGAAGCTGTTTGGCTTTGATCAGATCATAGTTCAATCCTTAAACCAGTCCCTGTGACAGGGAGGGATGCAGTGTTCTGAGCCAGCCAGGTTTTAGCCCTGTACCCGGTGCTGGGTGCAGCCAGCATCATCACAGGACAGGGACCAAGAGTGGTGCAGGGGTGGACAGACTCGCCATTACCAGCGTCAGGGTGATAGGTGGAGGCCTGCGAAGACCCAGTGGCCCTCCCATACCTGTTGTGTTGTGCTCTGCATTGATGTCCTCCCATCGTTCTGCTTAGAACTCTGTGAGTGGATGTGAAGAACTAAAGCATAGGATATGAATTTACTTTATATAACTATTCATCTATTGGTAGACCTTTAGCTATTTCTAGTTTTCTGTAGTTATAAAATTTTTGCTGATCTGATGGTAGAAAATATATTATTTTTACTTTTTATTTCCCTGATTACTAATGAAATTGATAATTGAATTCAATTACTTTTTTTTTTTTTTAAAGATTTTATTTATTTATTTGACAGAGAGAGCGAGCACACAGGCAGGGGGAGCGGCAGGCAGAGGAGAGGGAGAAGCAGGCGTCCCTGCTGAGCAGGGAGCCTGATGCGGGACTAGATCCCAGGACCCTGGGATCATGACCTGAGCCGAAGAAGGCAGCTGCTTAACCAACTGAGCCACCCAGGTGCCCTGAATTCAATTACTAATTGAAATTTTTATACATATGAATTTTTTCTTCTGAAATGATCAGCTTTTACTCTTTCACCTAACTGTTGGGTTGTCATTTCCCTTTTTTTTTTTTTTAAGATATTTTAGTTTTAAGTAATCTCTACCCATCGTGGGGCTCAGACTCATGACCCCAAGATTAAGAGTCCAATGCTCCACTGACTGAGCCAGGCAGGTGCCCCTACGTTTTGAGTTTCAAGAATTACTTAAATAATCTGAATAGTAACCCTTAGTTTGAAAATATTTTCTTCAGGACTTTCTCATTTATCTTTTTGGTTTGTTTATAGTTTCTTTTGTCTTATCTCTATATTTACATTTTTCATCATATTTTTTTTAAATTAAACCTCATGACATTTCCTGTGTTATCAAAACACCTTGTGAAATGGCTATAGAGGGGTCATAGGGTACCCTATTCCCCACACATCCTGTAGTTGACAGCCCTGGTTATTCCAGGTTTTCACGACCCTCTAAACAATGCACATCTCTGTGCCTGCTTTTGTTTTTGTTTTTTAAATTAGGATAAATGCCTTCTAAGTAGACTAATTGGGTTGAAGGTTTCAAAACTGATTGAAAAAAGGGTTGTACCACTTACGTAATTCTGTGGCTAGTATAGGAAGGGCCTATAAAGGGCCTATGGTGTTTTCTTGAGCGCACTCCCTGGCTGTGTAACATTGTATAGGATGCTGGCTCAAGTGTGATTGTGGTGGGATGTTTAGCTAAGTTGGTGCGGTTTCTTTTAGCTCTTCCTCCTCCAAGAAAGACACGTGCCGAGCTCATGAAAGCAATCGATTTTGAATACTATGGTTACCTCGATGAAGATGACGGTGTCATCGTGCCTTTGGAACAGGAATATGAAAAGAAATGTAGGTCTATGAGCAATTTATTTCATTATAGATGGCATCTGGTTTCTGTTCTGTCCTTTGAAAATGGGTTTTTACATAGTGCTGTGTGCCAAAAGCGAGTTTGTTTTATTGCTGATGGTCTTCAGAAGACATTGGCTGCTAATGACCTAACCCTCCGTAACTGTGATGCAGTCCGGGGCTGTGTGGGGCTAGAAGCAGCATGTGGAGGATGCCCAAGAGCAACATCGGACCTGTTCCCCGTCCATGGGGAGTTTATTATCTGGATTCCTTCCAACATTGGCCTTTCTTGAAATCAGGAAATGGTGCCCATATAAGTGGCTTTTCTTTTCTTTTTTTTTTTTAAAGATTTTATTTATTTAACAGAGAGGTAGAGAGCACAAGTAGGCAGAGAAGCAGGCAGAGGGAGAGGGAGAAGCAGGCTGTCCACTGAGCAGGGAGTCCAGTGCGGGGCTGGATCCCAGGACCCTGGGATCATGACCTGAGCCAAAGGCAGCCGCTTAACCGACTGAGCCACCCAGGCGCCCCTTAAGTGGCTTTACGATCTGCTTTAAACGCAGCCAATATGTTACCACTGTAGAGCAAGATGGGTGGCTCTTTCTGAGTGCTTCCTCCATGCCAAGCCTTGTGCTGAGCATTTTATGGACCCTGTCCTGAAGCCTCCTGATGGCCCTGTGAGGAATAGTTAGTGCTGATCTTCTGGTGGTGTGTTGAGCTAGGGCTCTGGGGGCAGGTGGTCAGGAGCCTGAGCCCTTTTCCAGCAGCATATACTACTGTCTCCCTTGTCATGTGGGCATGTCAGGAAGCTACTCAGGTTGCTAAACTGGGGATGATCTGGGGACGTCCCCTAAAAAGCTGCCTTGTTGTGACTTCCACCTAGAGCTGTGGTATGACCAGACTACCCCTCATATCCCACTCCTGCCTGCCAGGGCAGAGTGGAGGGCTCTCTTCTTCAGAGGGGACATGTTGGCCTTGCCTGACTAATTCAGAGGCCTGACTAAGCAGCACCTGTTTCTCCAGTCAGGGCCGGATTGGTGGAAAAGTGGAAAGCAGAGCGAGAGGCCCGGCTGGCAAGAGGAGAAAAGGAGGAGGAGGAGGAAGAAGAGGAAGAGATCAACATATATGCTGTCACCGAGGAGGAGGTACTCTGGGCAGTGGGGGCCCCGGTGCTCACTGCTCCGAGCCACAAAGGCTGGGCCTTGGGAGAATCGGTGGAGTGGTAGGAAGGCTTAGCTCATTGGTGAGCAGTCAGGGTCAAAGCCTGGCTCTGCCCCTATCTCCAGGTGAGAACTCCGCTTCCTGACCTGGAAGATGGACATGAGGCTCATCTCGCAGCATCCCAGGGAGGGTTCCAGAAGGGAATGGCTGTGAGAGCACCTTGTAAACTGCTTTACACCCAGAATTACTTACCTCCTGAATATACTGCTCTCCGACTTCTTTTTTTTTTTTTTTTAAAGATTTTATTTTTATTTATTTATTTGAGAGAGAGAATGAGAGACAGAGAGCACGAGAGGGAAGCGGGTCAGAGGGAGAAGCAGACCCCCCGCTCAGCAGGGAGCCCGATGTGGGACTCGATCCCGGGACTCCAGGATCATGACCTGAGCCGAAGGCAGTCGCCCAACCAACTGAGCCACCCAGGCGCCCCTGCTCTCCGACTTCTAAACACATTTGAAGCCGTATGAGTTATAGCCCCTGTCCCCATCGCTTCTCTTTATTTATGTATTCATTTATTTATTATTACCATGATTTCAGGTTCAATTATAGATCTATTGCTTATACTTTACAAAGTACCACAGATTGGTTGGCTTAAACACCAGGAATGGATTTACTCGGAGTTCTAGAGGCTGGAAGTCTGAGATCAAGGTGTCAGCAGTAGGTCTCATTATTTCCTTTTTTTGTTTGTTTTTAAATGGCAGTGCCAGTAGCTCTTCTGCAGTCTTAACACCCCCACACCCCCATGGTAGAGATAGAAACCAGCCCAGAGCAGACAAGGGACTGATGGAGAAGGTCATGGCTGAGGTGGAGCTGTGATCCTGCCTCTCTGGCAGAGCCTCCTAGCTTCAGGCTCTCCTGAGGGGCCTGCCATGCAGGCCTCACTCCTTGGACACATCGAGAAAGAATAAAATGGATTTGCTGGGCTGAGAAGGGGAGGGGCATTACTTGTGCATGGGCGGTAGGTCAGGTCCCGTGTGAGGAGCTTGCTGTGATATCAGTGGTAAAGAAGCAGGCTCAGAGAAGGTTAGTGACTTGGTCAACATCACACAGGATATAGCCGACCTGAGGTTCCTGTGCAGGCCTGGCTGATGAGCAGTGGGGACAGTGAAGCATTTGAAGTAAGCTGGCCGCATGCCCTAGGAAGGTCTCGTCCTGTCTCGTCTCGTCTCGTCTCCTCTCTCCTCTCCCCTCCCCTCCCCTCCCCTCCCCTCCCCTCCCCTCTCCCCTCCCCTCCCCCCTCCCCTCCCCTCCCCTCTCCTCCCCTCTCCCCTCCCCTCCCCTCCCCTTCCCCTTCCCCTTCCCCTCCCTCCCTCCCTCCCTCCCTCCCTCCCTCCCTTCCTTCCTTCCTTTTTTTTTCCCCTGAGTGGAGTCCAGTGAGGGCTTGAACTCAAGACCCTGAGATGAAAACCTGAGCTGAGATCGAGAGTCAGATGCTTAACCAACTGAGCCACCCAGGCACCCTTACCTAGGAAGGTCTTCTTTAGCTGCAAATATTCATTTGCTCTTTCAGCAGCTGTTTGCCTAATTAGTGGCTACTGTGAGCCAGGCCCATGCCAGGGGCACAGCAGTAAACAAGCTCTGCTTATAGCTTAAAGTCAGTGGGGAGACAGCCCAGTGGGTAGAGTCGATGGAAAACAGTGGCTGTCACAGAGATAGTGACACGGTGTGGGGAGAGCCCGTGAAGCCTTTCCTGGGGAATTGACCATTCAGCTGAGGCCTGGAAGATCAGGAGAAGTTAACCAAGTGAGAGGCGGTGAGGGAAGAGTGTTCCAGGCAGAGGGGAGCAGCATGTACTGAGAGACGCTGTGGGAGTGTGAGGGACAGAGGACAGGCCAGTGTGGCTGAAGCACAGTGTGGGCTGCTGGTGGGGAGAGGAGAGGAGGCGGGAGAGAGGGGCAAGGCAGGACAAGCACCCCAGCTCCACCGGGAGGAGGCTTTGCCTTTATCCGGAGAGCAATGGCAAGCCACCAGAGGTGGTTGTGGGTCTTTTTTAAAATTTGAAATAATTTAAAGGAAGCTGTAAAGGTAGTACAGAGCTTCCTGTGTATCCTTCACCCAGTTTTCCCCAATGGTTACATTTTCCAAAGTTATAGTACAATATCCACACTAGGAAACGGAATTGGTGTAATGAGTGTATAGAGTTCAGTGTCTTTTATCATGTGTAGATTTGTGTAACCACCATTTGTTTGTTTGTTTGTTTGTTTGTTTCTTTCTTTCTTTCTTTTTTTTTTTAAAGATTTTATTTATTTATTTGAGAGAGAGAGAATGAGAGAGAGAGCACATGAGAGGGGGAAGGTCAGAGGGAGAAGCAGACTCCCTGCCGAGCAGGGAGCCCGATGCGGGACTCGATCCCGGGACTCCAGGATCATGACCTGAGCCGAAGGCAGTCGCTTAACCAACTGAGCCACCCAGGCGCCCCTGTTTGTTTCTTTTTTTAAAGATTTCTTTATTAGAGAGAGTGCATGTGGTGGGGAGGGGCAGAGGGAGAGAGAGTCTTAAGCAGACTCTGCGCTCAGCATGGAGCCTGACGTGGGGCTTGATCCCACGACCCTGAGAGCATGACCTGAGCTGAAACCAGGAGTTGGCTACTTAACTGACTACGCCACCCAAGTGCCCCTGTAACCTCCATTTCAATCAAGATACGGAGCTGTTCCCTCCATGCGCTGCTCCCTCACAGTCACACCTCCCTCCTTCCCCCATCCCTCACCCCGGCAAACTCCAGTCTGTTCTCTGTCTCTGTAATTCTGTCATTTTGAGAATGTTTCATAAGTGAAATCATACCTTATGTCACCTTTGGGGATGGTCCCTACACTCAGCACAATGCCCTTGAGATCCATCGGAGTTGTTGCATTCAAGAGTTCATTCCTTTTTATTGCTGAGTAGTAGTCCATATAGAGAGAAGTATGCAAGTGGTAAGTGGGCAGGTCGGTGCATTTTCACAAGGCAAACAACTCCATGGAGCCGATACCAGGTGAAGAAATGGAACGTGACCATGACCAGCACCCTAGAAGCTTGCTCCTGCCCTCCTGGGTGTTACTCTTCTTACCTCTCATAACCCTTAAGCTCTTACCTGCTTCTGAACTTGACGTCAGTTGGTGGAATCATGCATCTCTTTGGTGTCTAATGATCGTGGGTGTTTGTTTAGCATCCAGTTTGGGGCTATACCAAATAAGGCTGCTGTGGCCTTTCTTATTCATAGGCAGCCATTTATGTTGTGTGTACATGGAGGAGTGGAATTATCAGGTCATAGGGGAGGCTTGTGCTGGGCTTCAGTAGATAACAGCTAAATTGTTTCCCAAAGTGCTGGGCCCGGTTTGCACTCCTACCAGCAGCATCCGAGACATTCCACTGAAGGGTCTCCAGCCGGCTCCACTGGGCAGCGGGTGTGCCGAGAGGTTGGTGCGGGGCATCCAGCGCCTCACAGGAGTCCTCTCTTCAGGTTTCCAAAGCCACAGTATTTCCTTAGGTGATAAGTAATCTCTTTTGACTCATGTGCAGACTCTGAGTTGATCTTTTTTCTGTATGTGATACATTTTAAAATCTTAATTAAACAAAATAGATAACATTTACAAGGTTCAAAAGCCACAAAAATACATAAAGATCAACAAAGGTTCTCTAGTTCTCTAGGTGCAGAGATGTACCTGGTTCTCACGGCTCTCGCTAGTTTCTTTTCTTATTTTCTTTCCTCAGACAAAAGGTGGCATAATTTACACAGTGCTTTGTTGCTTTTTAAATAGTTAATGGTGCGTCTTCATGTCTTTCTGAGCACTGAACTTCCTCATTCCTTTTGTTTTTTCCTTTTAAACAGCTGCATAGTTGTGCATTTTTGTAGTGGTCCCAGCCTGTGTTTAACGGGCTCCTGCTCACTGACTTTTTGGTGGTTCTATTTGTAGTCTGACGAGGAAGGCAGCCAGGAGAAAGGAGGTGAAGACGGGCAGCAGAAGTTCATCGCCCACGTCCCAGTGCCATCCCAGCAAGAGGTAGGACAGAGGCAGGGAGCTGCCCTTGCTTGTGGGGCTTCCCCAGCGCCAGGGGCCTCTCCTCTAAAGGAGACTGCACAGAGTGGGGGAGTGGGTTTTCCTCCTCCTTCCTATCCCTTAGGGCAGCTCTGACCCCAACCGCATGCGCCTGGTCGCTCTGCTCACAATAGGGTGTGGAATCCGGGGGAGGCAAGATCTTGTCTGCGTTAGGGAATACTGAGACACGGTTGTTCGTACACTTCCAGTGGGGAAGAGTGGGGCTCTGGGAGATGCCTCTGGGTTTTGGCTCCTTGATGGTCCCGGGAACTCCCTCCTGGCTGGGTTCTGGCAGGGCAGGGAGGGCCTCGCTGAGGAGTAAAGCATGAGCCCTTTCTTCTTGCCATCCACAGATTGAGGAGGCCCTTGTGCGGAGGAAGAAGATGGAACTCCTCCAGAAGTATGCTAGTGAGACCCTGCAGGCCCAGAGTGAAGAGGCCAAAAGACTTCTGGGCTACTAGGGCTGAGCTGGGACATGCTCGGGGTCTGGAAATCTGCCAGGAGGCCGTCATCCCCCGCTGGCCCTTGGTGAGCCCACTGGACTCTGCTGTCCTGGAATTGCAGATGGGCTGGTTCGTGCTGCGAGTCTTCCTGCTACTTCCCCTACCTTTTCTAACCCCCTCTCCTGATCTGAAGGGACGGGCTGCTGTGCCTCCCCGGCAGGCTGTCTGTGCTGAACCCTCAGCTGTCACTTTTGTACAAATGTTTGCTATTGTAGGAATCCATTTATTTTTATCTAGAGTGTGTAAAACAGGCTGCCTGTGTTTTACTTAGCTTTCTACTGTCATTCGCTGGGGAGGGAAGTCAACTTATGACTACCATTAAAAAGATGGCAGTTTTTCCTAAAAAGACATATTGCTACCTCCTCTTGAAAAATGAGAAAATGTGTCAACCCTGGGCCCACAGTCCCACGTGTCAGCCGCCAGCCCGAGCTGTTCCTTTTGGGTCGGGTACTACTCCCAAGTTCTCCATGGCCCACTCAGCCTGCCTCATTCCCTCCTGCCCAGGTGGCAGGAATTTCAGTTTGATACTTCTGTTTTATGACTCGTTCTGAAGAGAGCTATTTTTATTAAAGATTTTTTATATGAAAGGGCAACCTCTATGTCTACAGCCTGTTCCCTGGGAACCATACTGAGGTGACGGTCGCCTCGGGATGCCAGGTGCAGAGTCACCGCTGGGGACAGAGGCCCGAAGCACACAGCCCGGGTGTGGGAGGGATGGGACCCATCCCGGGCTCCCTCTCAGAGCTGAGAGCTGAGGTGGGCGGGCGGTGCTGTCCTCACCACAGCCCCGAGTGGCCTGGGTCAGAGCACACGCGGATGCCCAGGAAGCACCGGTCGGGGCCAAGCCTGCCCTCTGGGCGGGGTCTGTTCTTTCCAGAAGAACAGGAGCCGACAGCAGAGACGGGACTTGGCAGTCTCTGGGGCTGTGTGTATGTGTGTTTGTGGGGGGCTCCACAGACTCTGGAGGGCTCCTGGGAGCGTCTGGGAGTCAGCGTCAGGACCAGGTGGTTGTCCTTTGGGGCCGGGCCCCATCTCGGACTGTGTGTCAACAGGGGGCCCTGCTTGGAGAAGCCCAGGACACAGCGGGGAGCTGGGCTCTTCGGGTGGGTCTGGGGGTCTGCCTGTCAGGGGAGCGGCGGGTCAGGGAACGCAGAGCCCCGTGTGGCTGGGGGTGGCGAGTGTCAGGGGAGAGCGTGGCCAGGCCGTGGACAGCGCTGACGGGCCCCTCGAGGGAGCCTGAGGGCAGCAGGGAGCCGGGCAGAGCCAAGCAAGGGGGTGACCCGGTCAGCGTGTGACCTGCTTTAGGAAGCCGGTCAGCCGGTGTGGAGCCGGATGTGGAGGCAGGAGCCAGGGCAGCTGGAGGCCGGCTGGCGTGGGGAGTGGGGAGTGGCCGCGTGGGAAAGGTGACAAGAGGGTGAGGAGAGGAGATGTGACTGGGGTGGGGCCACCTTGCATCCTGGCTTCCCTGAAGGAGGGGCTGGCGCGGTCCCTCCTCAGCTGAGCCCCTGGGTGAATGTGTGCAGGGAGCAGGGGGGAGGCGGGGTTGCGGCTTTGGGAGCCCCTAGGGGAGGGGCAGGGCCAGGCTCAGCTTTGGGACCTAGGCCCCTGGCCTCAGTTTCCCTGTTTTAAAGCCCAGGACTTTGTCCCAGGGTCAGGCAGCGCCACGGTGTGGGCAGAGGCAAGAGAGGACCCTCATCACAGCCTCTGTGGGGGCGTGTGGTGGCCCGGCTCAGACCACCCACTTAGGGGTTTTTCATCCAAGGGGCACATGCAGGCTTGGGGGCTGCCCTGCATTCAAGGACAGCAGGAAATTCAAACCACAGGCATTTCTTCTCCCTGGAAAAGGTGATGGGAAGTGCCTGGAGCGTGGCCCCTCTGGAAGGCCCAGGCTCCAGGTCTTCATCATTCAGTCAGCGGAATTACCAGGATTCTAACCTCTGGGACAGTGTTAGAATCCCTGCAGTGTACAAAGCCTCTCCCAGCTGGGATCTTGCAGTGGCTTGCCGGGTCGCAGGCAGGACAGGAATTAGCGTCCCCCATCTGAGGAAACCGAGGCTGGTGGAAAAGCACCCAGCACCATCTCCTACAGGTGTCCTTGGCAGAGATGGACCCAACCCCAGGTTTCTTCCTGTCCTGGAGGCCCTGACTGCTTGCCTGCCTGCCAGGGGCCCCAGAGGGAACGTCTCTGCAGGGCTCCCACTCCAGGCCTGAACAGAAGAGGAATAGGCTTGGCAGGTGTCACCAGTAGTGGGGATGTGGTTCCCTTGGGCCAGTTCATTGCTCAGAGGCAAAGGAACCAGTCTTGGGAGGCTTGAGTTTGTTGACAAAATCTGTTTCATGGTTTATATTAGCTTTGGCTCTGCCCAAAGTTTCCAAAAAGGCGGCTTTCCATAGATACATTTCCATAGACTCCCCTCTCCTTTGCTCACCTCACTGGTTTTCCTGTGAGTAAAACATCAGTCTTCTTGTTTTGCTTTAAGATTCATCAGACCAGCTCCACCCAGGCCTCAGGCCGGCCTTCCTCCCTCTGCCTGCACTCTGCCCCCCTGACACTTGTGTTCCTGCTCTTGAGCAATGTATAAACAAGGAAGAGATTAACATCGTTCTCCTCTGACCCTGGATACCTTGGGCAGCGATGAGAGGGACAAGCCTGTCACGGGGAAGCAAAATGCTGGTTATGTTGCCGCAGACTGCCCCACTTCCACCCCACCCCATCCGCTAACAACTGAACTGGAGAAGAGACATCAGCATCCCACTGCCTCCTCCCAAAGCCCCAAGACAGGATGGCGTGGGGGTGTCTCAGCCCCTGCTCACAGGAACTGTGAAGCGGTGACTGCAGGAACCCATCTGGGTACATCAGGCCTTCCCTAACGGGGCAGGCAGTACTTTACTAATGAGCAGACGGGTCCCCAGGGAGACTAGTGGCAGGCAGGGAGAGCAGGGCTGATCCCCTTCGGTCTCTCTGGCTACGCCATGGAGGATTCTGTGAAAACTGGCAAGTTGGAGGGTCTGGGGAAAAGGAGGGGGGGTTGAACAGATCATGTTGGAGGAGTAAGGTGGAACAGGGTGTTCCAGAGGGTCTGGGGCTTATCACTGAAGTTTGAGCCAGGGAGTGGCCTCATCAGAGCCCTTCCAGCAAGCCCATTTGGTGGGGGTGGGGGACAGTGGGGACTGGAAGCTAATGGGAGGAAGCCAGGGCAGTCCCGGGTGGGGGCACTGTGCGAGGTGGAAGGTGGCATGGAGTTGGTAGAGGTTGGAGTAGGGGTGCTGAGAGCCATTTGATCCCTCATTTTCAGGTAGAGCCTCAAGCATGAAATGGGTACCATCAATAGAAGCAGGGAGGGCTAGGGTTCATTTGACCCGTGTTTATGATGTTTTGGGGTTCTGGGAGTGAAGAGAGAGTCGGATGGCTGGCATTTCTTTGGCCTTCAGGTGGGCTAAGGGCTGGCCTCTGGGAGGGAGCCTTCCCAGTTCTCAGCCAGCACCCACCCAGGGCACCTAAGTCTGCAATCGCACCATTATATTCTAATAATGCGTAGCAAGCACTCTTCTATATTAAGAATGCAGGGTATCATGGTTGATGTCTGGTCTTCAGTTCTTTACAGAGTTTTCTCACCTTCGTGTCTGATGGGTCTGATGGGGGCACATTTTTAGCACCAAGTCTGGGCGCTGCCAAATAAAACTCAGATGATATTGTTAGAGGCTGTATATTTTAATCATGGTGACAGTAGAAAGAATAAAGATGAAAAAAGAAAGGAAGAAAGGAACGGAGGGAGGAACCAAGGAAGGGGAAGAAAGGTGGCATTTGTCCCTCTAACCACGAGTTCTGATCCACAGACTGTTGGGGTTACAGCAGATGCTTCAGTTTATCAACTGGGATGGTGTGCCCCCATGTGGCAACAGCACAAACACAGTTTAAACTCAGCCCACCCACTGCTAGCTTTAAGAATGTTAATTTTTTTTTAAAGATTTTATTTATTTATTTATTTGAGAGAGAGAGAGAGAGACTGAGCGAGAGAGAGAGAGAGAGGGAAAGAGCATGGTGGGGGGGAGGGTCAGAGGCAGAGGGAGAAGCAGGCTCCTCACTGAGCAGGGAGCCTGACCTGGGGCTTGATCCCAGGACCCCAGGATCACCACCTGAGCCAAAGGCAGCTGGTTAACTGACTGAGCCACCCAGGCACCCCAAGAATGTTAAATTCTTGACACATTTTTAAAAATTTGGGATATGCATTATTTCAAACTTGGGGCATTGAGATATCATAAACAGTTTTGAATTTGAATCGCTCTGTTTCAAATGGGCATAATTCAATTTCAGATAAAATGCCACTGTGCTACTCAGAAACTTACCACCAAAAGAGAGGAAATGCAGATATTTTTTTAACAGCTTTATTGAAGTATAATTTACACACCATCAACTCCACCCATTGTAAGTGTACAATTTAAGGATTTTAATAAATTTCCTGAGTCATGCAGCCCTCATGACAGTCTAGTTTTATTTTATTTTTTAAAATAGATTTTATTTATTTGTTTGAGGGAGAGAGTGGGGGGTGGGGGTGTGGGGTGGTGAGGGGCAGAGGGAGAAGCAGGCTCCCTGCTGAGCAGGAAGCCCGACGAGGGGCTCGATCCCAGGACCCTGAGATAATGACCTGAGCCGAAGGCAGATGCTTAACCGACTGAGCCACCCAAGTGCTCCAACAGTCTAGTTTCAGAACATGTCCATCACCCTACAAAGACAAGTGGTAGCTGGGCTTTCTGGCAAAATCCATAGCCAGACCAACATGCCCCCATCCCACCCTAAACCAATGCCTGTCAAGATGAATGTAAAAGCCCATTCAGTTATTCAGCCACATGTCCACCCCACCCTGCAAATGTCTACACTCTTCCTTCCTCTCCCCTTGCTTCCAATAGCTGAGTCTTGGCTCATCCTGGCCCCTGGGCTCACCTTTTCCTTTCTTCTCTCCACCAGTGGCTGTGAGGAGCCACTCTGGGCTGGAACAGATGTTATTTTCTGGGGTTCTGAGCTTTGACATGCCCCAGAGCCAAGCCCAGCCTGTGGAAGCCTTCCATCCCATGTCCTTCTGTCTCCTTCTAGCTCAGAATGGGAGACTATTTCCTGCCCCTCCAATCTGATGTAATAAAGCTGGGCTCCCAGAATTGCTTTTCCTTGTCACTTTGGGGGTTCCTGTCTAACACTGTTGGGTACTTCCCATGGGAGAAGAGTTCACACTGTTCCAGAACATATTGCTCCTCCATCTTCTCTATGGGTCTGTCTTTGCCTCCTCATCCAGTCAGTCTCTTCCCCACTTGGCTGGTAAGGTTCGTCAGGGATCCTGGTGGACTTGCCCTCTATGGTCTCCTTAAGCTATGGGAAAGCCCTCTTCCCTTTTCTGCTGGGGAGGGTATGGATTTTTGTCTTCTTTGTTCACTGATGTGTTCCAAGGGCCTAGAATAGTACCTGAACCATAGTAGGCATTAATAAAATTTATTGAACCAAGTAGAACTGGAGTCTGAAGAGGGCAGGAGTGTTCTCAATTCCCTCCCAGCTGGGTAGTTGGGAAGCCCTTTGTGGGGAGAGGTTCCATTTTACCTATTTCAAGCTTATGTGGGTTCCATTTCTCGAAGGACCCTTGGTTTATGGATTATCTTGGCAGAAGCTGGTCTGACCCTCCACAGAATTCCCCACAAACCTTCCATGTTCCTTTGCTCAGGCCAGTCATTGGTGCTGTTTGGCTGGGTCAGTTCCCCCAAATGGACCCATAACCCCAACTGAGCCAGTCCACCCTGAGCCATTTGGACATCTGCTTCAACCACTGCTAGGCTGCCTTTGGGGGTTGTGATTTCCCAACTCCTCCTTCTGGCCTTGCCATCCACCAAATGGGCTCTCTAGATCCCTTCTCCTGAGAGTCCTGAAAGGGGGGGTCACGTTGAGGACACAGCCTTCAGGTCCCTTTCCCCATCGGGATTCTGGTCTTCACCCCAGTTTTGTAGCCGGCTTAATTTCCGGCCTCACTGAAGCCTTCTCGTTCCTTGTAGTGGGCCGCTATGCCTTTCCCTTCTGTGTGGGAAGATGGTACCACCTCTCCCAACCCCTGTTGGAGGGATTCTGCCGCGGTTGTCCCCTTCCCAGTGATCCATTCTAGAGGAGGCCATTCTGGGTGCAAGGGCTGGGCTAATGGCCCCAGGCCTGCAGGCCCACCCAGAGACTCCACCGTACCCTTGAGTCAGCTCCTCATTCCACCCTTGAGGCAGCCTGGCCCGTGGCGGTGGGGGGCGTGGCGAGGGCTGGGGGCGGTGCCGTGGGCGGAGTTGGGTTGTGGGCGGACTCAGGGGCGGGGCTGAGAAGCGGAGAGTCCCCGGGCCGAGGGCAGCAAGTCGGTCTGGGGGCGGGGCCGAGAGCGGTGCTGGGGGCGGAGTCTGGCCGGGGCGGTGCTGGGGGCGGGTCCGAGGGCAGAGTCTGATCGGGGGTGTGGCTGAGGGCGGAGTCTGTACCGCGAAGTGCTGAGGTTAGAGCGGGGATGGGGCGGGCCCAAGGTGCTGAGGGTAGAGTCGGGCTGGGGCGGGGCTGAGGCCGGGCGCGAGGGCCGGACTGGCCCGGAACGAGCAGAGGGCCGGCCGCGAGCTTTGCGGAGGCGGGACTAGGCGAGTCCCGGGCTGAGCGGGGCGGGGGGGGCTGCCGGGGCGGGGCCGGGGCGGAGCCGGGCCGGGGCCGGCTGTCGGCTGCGCCCCTACTTCAGGTGTTGCGGCGGTTCCACGTCGCCAGGCGGTCCGCGGCTTCCGTGAGCTCAGGCTTCCCTCAGCGTCCGGAGCGCCGGCCCTTCGGCTCCCGCGCGGCCATGGCGGGGCCGGGCCCGGGCGCGGGGGACCCGGACGAGCAGTACGATTTCCTGTTCAAGCTGGTGCTGGTGGGCGACGCGAGCGTGGGAAAGACGTGCGTGGTGCAGCGCTTCAAGACGGGCGCTTTCTCGGAGCGCCAGGGCAGCACCATCGGCGTCGACTTCACCATGAAGACGCTGGAGATCCAGGGCAAGCGGGTCAAGGTGGGAGGCCCGGCCTGGGGTCGCCGCGCGGGGGTGGCCTGGCCCTCTCTGGCTGCCGCGCAGCCCGGGCTCCTACGGGCACCGGGTGTCGACCGGGGCCCCTAGAAGGCGCTCCCTCAGCGGGGGCGGCCCCAGGCCGCAGCGAGCGCCCCGGATTGTCCTGAGGATTCTGGCAAATCTCTTTCGATTCCCCCTTTCCCTTCCTCCTGTCGGAGCAGGCCCAGGCCTTGGGGTCTGGGTCAGGTTCAGTCCTCAGAGCGCCGGCCTTGGGTTGTGTGTGTGTGTGTGTGTGTGTGTGTGTCTTGGGGGTAGTGCGGGGGAGGAGGCCCCGCCCGCCGGAGCTTACACACCCTGGGGGCACTTTTGCTCCAAAATAACTTCGCCAGTGGAAGGCAGCAGAGCGCCTCGGAGTGCGGGGGACAGAAGGCCGCCTGGCTGGCCTGACCCTTCCCCACCGCGATCGAAGCCCCCAGCTCTGCCCTGGTGGGGGGAACCCGGCCAGAAAACTACACCCCCCCACGACTAGGAGGGATCAGGAAGTAGTTGTTTCTAGGACCGGAGGGCCAAAACTTTTTGTCAGAATTTCCGGCCTGGCCACGCCTCCCTGCAGTCTCTTTGTGGACCTGGTGGTGGAACTTTACTCGACGAGGGCCAGCACTGGGTCCCCTCCCCCAGCTGGAGTTTGATAGAAACTGAAAAGTTCACAGATACCGGAAGGTGGGGGAGAGGACCAAACTTTGGCAATGACTCTGAATAGAAACAGCAGGATGTAGTTGCCACAATGTCCTGGCAATGGTTTGATAAATAATACTTGTGATTAATGAATCAGAGTTTCTTAACCTGGCTACCAGCCCTCCGTAACAGAGTTAGGAGACCGTGGCTAGGGCAGAGCATTGTTTTTGCTCAGTAACTTAACTGAGCTGTGCAGAAATCTTTTCCATTCTTTCATGGTTTTCAGTTCACGTGATCTGCAGGACAGCTCTTAAGAGCACTGGGCAGGGGCAGCACAGGGCAAGTGTTATCTCCTGTTATCTCTGTGTTTTCTAGAAGTTGAGCCAGGGTATTGGAGTCCCTTGAGACCTGATGCTCTGGTGCTTTGCGTCCCTGGGCTGCTGTAGCCCTGCTCATGTTTGCCTTTTGCCAGGGTACTTAGCTCTTTGTTTCTGCAAAATTGGGATAATTTCTGGGTGTTGCCTACCTCCTGTCCCTCCATGGAGAAATAGTAAGCCAACAAACTTTACATGACCACAGTGCCTCTAGAGTTCATGTGCCACAGGAAGCAGAGACTCCCTGCCTGAAGGGTTTTGTTTTGTTTTGTTTTAAAGAATCTTTTGGGTTTCTGTGTGTTTCTGGTTTCCTTAGGATGGGAAAAAAAAAAAGAGCAAGGTGTGGCAGACAGCTTTGAGTCATTATTTGGGACCACCCCTTTGGAACAGGTGGCGAGGGAAGGGCTGTAGGATGGGTGGAGTGCGTCTGTGGATGAGTTTGTGCCCTGTGATGATGCCAGCAGCCAGAGGGAAAGCGGAGTGCCTAAAATATAGGCATAAATAGCAGTGGTGTTCCTGCAAGCTGTCGGCCTTCTCCTGCACCCGAGTGTTTGTGGTGGCTGGGTGCTGACGGTGGTCAAGGAGGGGGCAGGGTGTTCCTGTTGACCTGGCAAGATAACAGCCTGTGCCCCAGTGGAGCCCAGGGTGTGCTGTGTACCCGAGCGCAGGTTATGCAATGCGGGGCAGGCAGTTCGTGATTTCCGTTCCTTATGGTCATCTCCACGTTGTTCTCAGGAGGCTGCCGGGTGGGATTGGGATCAGCACGGGGTAGGGATGGTAAAACCCCTTGGTAGTTATAACAGCTGACCCTCTTGAGAGGCCGTTGTGTGCCAGCCGATGTGCAGATGTGTTCTTATTAACCCTGTACTGGCATAGGACAGGCTGGCCCCAGGGCACAGCCAGTAACTGACTGAAGTGGGCATTTTTCTTCCAGTGTTTCTGACTCCAGAGCATCGAGGGCTTTCCCCTATGCCAGACTGCTTCTTAGAATCTGACTGGAGTGGGAAAGTCTTTGGCATTTATCTACCTCCTCGTTTTGCAGTCAGAGAAACCTGGGGCTCAGGGTGCTAAAGAGGCTTTGGATTGAAACTGAGCAGCAGTGGATGGGAGACAGTCCATCAACAGCAGTTTTGGGGCTCTACTGACTCAGCAGGAGCAAGTCATTTTTGCTTTCTGATTCTGTTTCCTCATCCATAAAATGCCTCGGAGGTGCCTTGGTTTTTTTTAAAAAAACTTCAGGTTTGTTAGAGTTAAATTTATACTCCTTAAGCTTCACCCATTTTAGGTGTACCGTTCTGTGAATTCTTTTTTTTTTTTTTTAAGATTTTATTTCTTTATTTGGCAGAGAGAGACACAGCGAGAGAGGGAACACAAGCAGGGGGAGTGGGAGAAGGAGAAGCAGGCTTCCCGCCAAGCAGGGAGCCCGATGCGGGGCTCAATCCCAGGACCCTGGGATCATGACCTGAGCCGAAGGCAGACGCCCAACGACTGGGCCACCCCGTTCTGTGAATTCTGACGAAATGTATACAGTCCCATAATCACTACCACAATCACAGTATAGAATACTTCCAGCAACCCACAAAGTTCCCTTGTGTCCCTTTGTGTCAGTGTCCTCCCTTCACCCCAGCCCCTGGCAGTCACGGATCTGTTTTCTGTCCCTATAGTTTCAGCAGTGTGATTTTTTTTTTTTTTTAAGATTTTATGTATTTATTTGACAGAGAGAGACACATCGAGAGAGGAACACAAGCAGGGGGGAGTGGGAGAGGGAGAAGCAGGCTTCCCGCCAAGCAGGGAGCCGGATGTGGGGCTGGATCACAGGACCCTGGGATCATGACCTGAGCCGAAGGCAAGACGCTTAACGACTGAGCCACCCAGGCGCCCTCAGCAGTGTGATTTTAACTGGAACCTTTGACGAACCAGATTTTATTGTTATTGTTCCTGCAGAAAGTGTGACCACATCAGGGATTTTGTTTAAAACCTTTCCAGGAGCTATCTGGGGCCGAGCAAGGATCCAGCATGATTCCCCAAAACTCCTCTCCTTGTTCTGCAGCTTTTGTTAGAGCTTGACGAGCCCAGAGATAGATCACCTGGTGTTTTTCCAGCTCCTCTGAGCTCCAGTGCTTGGGGGTGCTGTGAGGGTAAAGGGGGAAGGCCAAGAGGCCACAAGTTCAGAAGGGCCTTAACTAGCTTCTCACCCAGCCAGAGCAGAACCACTTTTATCCAGTTCTATATTGAGGTTCCACTTGTTTTTATTTGGCTGAAAAGTTCTGCTGCTAAAAAAATAAAAAAGTTTGCAACATCACAGATCTAATTAAACCCCTTTATTTCTATAGTCACTTCCTGTTGCAACCAGAATGACATCCGTACTCCTCACCTGAAGAGGTGGGCCCCTGTCTGCCTTGGCTGATTTACTGCCTTCCCTCTGCCCCTCACTCACTGCTCTCTAGCCTCGATAGCCCTTTCTGTCCTTCAGACATGCCTGCCTTGGGCTCTTTGTATCTGTTCCCCTGCCTGTCACAGCATGTCCCTACATCCCCCTGTTGCTTCATTTGGCTCCCACTGCAAATGCCTCCTCTTCAGAGAGAGGCCTTCCCTGACCTTCTGGACCCTCTGTCCCATTACAGGGTGAGTTCAGGGGTAAGTTCATAGCACTTAGCAGGACTTGAAATGACCTCATGTGTTGGTCTCCTCCTGTACAAGGTCTGTCCGCTCCTTGAAAGTGCAGGGATTTAGTCTGCTTTGTGGGCCTGTGAGTCCCCGCACCTACAACAGTGTTATATGCATGGTGCATAGTACATGTCTGGGAATTGATTTTTATTAATAGAGGGGAAGCTGAGGTCAAAATAAATGAAGTGACCAGCATGCCTAAGGCCACACACAAATCAGGGGCAAAACCAGGACTTGAACCCAGGGTCTGCCTGGGTCCTAAGCCCAGGGCTCATTTTTACACTTGCCACCCGTCTGAGTCCCTCTGAGTTCAAAATGATGACCCTGGGAATCTGCAAGTTAATGAATCTAGTAAAAAGACAGTTGCAGCCACTGTACTTTGAGAAACAGTGTGGACTTGGGCATTTTATAGATTTTTCAGTAGTAAGGGTTGAAGCCCTAGCAAGTTTCAGGATGTTTGTCTGCTACCAGAACATCTAGCCAGCTCTGAACAGCTCACCTAGCCTGCTGTGCTGGTTAGTAAGGCTCCATATAGGGTGATGGGTTCCTGTGCCCACCCCATGTGGATTCACACAGCTCTAGCTATGCAAGTTGAACTTCAAGAGCGAATCTGGGGGGCTGGGGGGCTGCATCTTCCAAACCAAATTTCAAAGGTGTAAAAGGGCAGACAGTAAAAAAAAAAAAAAATCTCCCTTTCACCTTTGTCCTCCTACCCCGCAATGCCCTCTAAGAAGAGGCAATTGGTGTTATTGGTTTCTTTTCTATCCTGAGAGTGCTATTGCGAATAAAACCAAGGAATTACAAATATGAGGACTTAAATTATTATGGCCATTGTTACTATTTTCCTCCTTATCTCAGACAGATGATTTCTTAACTCACCCTTCCCCCACCCTTTGCTCCCCGCCCCCGCTGCCCCCCAACCTCACTATCCCCCAGGAAATATCAGCCGGTTCTAAATCCTTAAAACATTCTTACTGCTCCTCTACTCTCTCTTATCTGGGACAACACAAAGGCCTGTTATGTAAACTCGTTTTGCAGATCGCTGGGGACACAGACCTCAAGTCCACACACAGAGGTTAGCCTTGTCGAATTGTACCCCCTTTATTCAGCTCTCTGTCGGGTTCACTCTCCCCTTATTGAGGATGTTGCCAGATCTCTCCTTCACAGAGGTAAAGTGTATGCCCTTGGGCCTTGGCTCTCAAGCTTCCCTAGGCCCTACAAGTCACCTTTGTTTTTGTAGCTGCTCCTGGCACTTCCCAAAGAGGGGGCAGGCAGGGAAATAGGAACTGCCTTCTTTTTAAAGTTTGCATCTTTGGTCCTTCCAATCAGGGGTCTGATTTTGCTATTTGGATCAGATGCTTTTCTGATTTGGATCGTATTGGTTTGACTTTTTCAGTTTTGATCAGAAATAGCATAAGGACTGTTAGATTAGAAAGAAGTTCTGGGTCATGCTGGTTGTCTGGAGAAATCTGTTCTTGAGGCCAATGACAGCCATCCCGTTGCAAAATAAACCTTGCCTCCTGAGGTTTCTAATAGTCCTGAGGTAGCGCGGGTTGTGGAAAGACAGTGGAAGGAGGGCCAGTGTTAGACCCACGAGGCACCATCTTAAAATCTTGACTTTGCCATGTAGTTCTTTGGGCATGTGACATCATTGCTTCTAATCTGCTTCCCTGTAAACCTCTTATCTTTAGGGACCTGGCCCATTGCAGATCATTAGGAAATGGGGACTGACGTTGGTGTGGAAATCAACTGGGAGAGAGAGCGGCATGGGGCTTCTCAGCTTGGGTGCCCAGCTGACCTTGTGCAAGTCACTTCACCTATCTGTTACTCCATCAGTGAGCTGCAGAAAGAATCCCTATCTCACCTACCCACACAGGGTTTGCTTGAGGTCACCCTGTGAGAAGGACCACCATCTTACAGAGTGGGACATGAAGGCCTGTATGTGGCAGATCGGAACAGAACCTGGCCTTCTGGCTCCTGGTCTGGTGCTTATTCTCACTGCTATGCTATGCCCTCTCCCACTGGCAGTATGCGCACAAACACCACACACGCACGGAAAGGTTTGGGATGAGTTTAATATCTGGGCCGTCATATATCACTTATATTTTACATTTTTTGTGTGTTTTGATTAGCAGTACCGTTATCAGTATCCTAATGCCAGGTGCTGGTTAAACAAACAAATCCTTATTCATTCAGGTGAATTGGGTGAATTGGTACATATGGCTAGTGTGAACAAACGAAAAAGCCCATCTTCTAGAATGGCTTACAAAATGCTGTTCTGTTGAACATAGAGCAACAGAACCTGAGCTAGTGCTGTTAGAGAGAGGATCTCTCCAACCTGCTGTGATAAATTGATAAGCAAGAACCATTGCTCATTAATAACTTCTGTATCTATCCCATGACATACATGGACTCCTCTGATCTTACTTGTACTCCTTTGCCTTGTAAACCTCCCTTTCTTGGACTGGAAAAACAGGAACTTAGTCCTACATGAGGTATGTAAACATTGTGAGTTCTTCGAGGTTTTCGCACCTGTTCGTCAGGTGACACCGTCCCGAATTTGGAGTGTGACTAAGGAGGAATGTGACTAATTTGTAAAAAAAAAAAAAATAGCAACCTAGAACCTGATGTGTCCATGGGTGCTGCCCCTTTCAAAATCGTCTCCTTGAGAAATTGTGTGCGTATTTCCCCAATGTTTGATCAGCTGTGACGATCCTTATTCACATTCTTCAGAGCCTGCAGCTCTTCCTTCTGGCAGGTCCTTCAGGGGTATATTTGAGAGTGTTCCATAGTGGTAGTGTTCTTCGGTCCAAAGTGAGGTCTAACCATAGAGTCACAATTCTGGTGCATGTCAGTCCAGGGGGCTTGCCCAAGGGCCCTGACAGCAATTGCAGTGTGTGTTGGGCAGCAACAGGTCATTGGAGTGTGTCATCTCTTGAGGCAACTGCTTTTTAAGGGGATGCTGGTCATCTTGATGCGAGAGGCCTGAAAGGTTGGCTTCCAGCTCACAGCTCATGGTTAGTGGGTTAGGTTAGCTGATGTGGATGGTGTTGGACATTTCATCACTGAAGGATCCCATCACTCACTGAAAAAAAAAAATCCTATAATTTCCAGTCAGGGAATCCCCACTCCTGCCATTTTGATGCCAGAGAAAGATAAAAATTAGATATTTTTTAAATTAATTAATTAATTAATTAATTAATTAATTTTAAAAGATATTTATTTATTTGACAGAGAGAGAGAGAGAACAAGTAGTCAGAGAGGAAGTCAGAGGGAGAGGGAGAAGCAGGCTCCCCGCTGAGCAGGGAGCCCAATGTGGGGCTCGATCCCAGGACCCTAGGATCATGACCTGAGCCGAAGGCAGTGGCTTAACCGACTGAGCCACCCAGGTGCCCCCAAAATTAGATATTTTTAAAATGAAAAATATTCTGGGGCACCTGGGTGGCTCAGTTGGTTAAGCATCCAACTCTTTTTTTTTTTTTTAAAGATTTTATTTATTTATTTATGAGAGGCAGAGGCAGAGGGAGAAGCAGACTCCCTGCGGACCAGGGAGCTTGATGTGGAACTCAATTCCAGGACCCCAGGATCATGACCTGAGCCAAAGGCAGACGCCTAACCGACTGAGCCACCCAGGTGCCCCACCATCCAACTCCTGATTTTGGCTCAGGTCATGATCTCAGGGTCGTGAGATCGAGCCCCAGGTCAGGCTCCATGCTCAGTGGGGAGTCTGCTTGAGATTCTCTTTCTCCCTTTGCCCCTTTCCCCAACTCATGCTCTCTCTCAAATAAATAAGTAAAGAAATAATCTAAAAAAAAATAAAAAATGTTCCATTTACATTTTCCAATGAAAAGCTTTGATTTTTTGTTTGTTTGTTTAACTTGTTTTTTTATTCTTGGGTTTTAACTCTCATGGGTACACAAATAGCAGATGATTTCATGATAAAAAAAGTAGAATTTAGCTGTCAGAATAAACTTCAGTTTGCTATCAATTGTTAATATCTTCCGTGTTTACATTATAGATAATTACATAGAAAAAGATCGGTTTTATAAAATATGTGAACATTCTTTGAAATACATAGAAAAAAATCTATTTTATTTTATTTTTTTAAAGATTTTATTTATTTGAGAGAGAGAATGAGAGCACAAGAGGGAAGAGGGTCAGAGGGAGAAGCAGACCCCCCGCTCAGCAGGGAGCCCGATGCGGGACTCGATCCAGGGACTCCAGGATCATGACCTGAGCCGAAGGCAGTCGCTTAACCAACTGAGCCACCCAGGCGCCCAAAAAAATCTATTTTATTATTGAAATCACAAGGTAAATACCTCAGTGTAAACTCTGACTCTAGGGTTTTCTTTGGGTTCTTTTCCCCAGAATAAGTCCTTGGTAAGTGTTGGCTGAATGAACAGAGAGGGAGGGAGAGAAAGAGAGAGAAGGGAGAGGCTTCTAAGCAGGAAAGGGTATCAGTAAACCTCTGCTTGAAGGGTTGGGTTCATGCAGGAGCTTAAGGGCTCCTGGCCAGGGAGGGGAGGTAAATGTCAGGTGAAAACGGGAGACCTTATAGGAACTCTGTGTTCTGTTTTGTTTTGTTTGATTTTATGACTTTTGAGAAATAGTGTCACCATAGTGCAAGTTGATGGGGAAAGTTTTTGTAGACTAGTTTGCTAAAAAGCCTAATCTCTTAAAATTTAACTGGCGAAGTTCGGCTAATTTGATGTGAAACAGTCATGGTTGGTATTTTCAAGCCTAGTGTGAAAAACTCATTAAGTATTAAAAGGACTCCAAACTATAGAATTCCAGCTAGATTCTTCTTTTTGCCACTCAGGGGTTCCCCTGCCTCTGAGCAGGAGCGTGATAATGGATGGAAGGCCGTGGTGTGTTAAGATGTTTTGGGGCAGTTTGCTCTGTGTGTGTACATGTATGTATACATCAGCAGATTATTGTTTTGCTTTACGTGAGTTGGCCTTACTTGACTGTCATTTTTTAAAAGATTTTTTAAATTTATTTTAGAGTGAGTGAGAGTGTGAGTGGGGGGAAAGGCAGAGGGAGAATAGAGTCCCAAGCGGACTCCGCGCTGAGGGCAGAACCCGAGGTGGGGCTCGATCCCACAACCCCGAGATCATGACCTGAGCTGAAATTAAGAGTCAGACGGATGCTCAACTGACTGAATAGCCCAGGTGCCCCCTTGACAATTTTGTCTAAAGTAGCACTCTACCAAGTTCCTTAAAAAAAGTCTTTATTGAGATATAATCCGTATACCATAGAACTTCCCCATTTAAAGTGTTCGGTTCACTGTGGTGTTGTATACTCACAGAGTTGTATAACCATCACCACAATCAATTTTCAGATATTTGCATTGCCCCAAAAGAAACCTGCTACCCCTGAGCAGTCATTCCCATTCCTACCTCCCTATAACCCCTGGCAACCACTTGTCTACTTTCTGTCTCTATAGGGTTGCCTGTTCTAGACATTCCAGATAAATGGAAACCTACAATATTGTGGGTTTTCCTGTGTCTGACTTCCTTCACCAAGCATAATGTTTTTGGTCTTATTGCCTTGCTTTGTTTTTTTCTTCCTAGCACTTACTACCACCCCACGTCTTGCTCGCGTGTTTGTTCCCAGGCCCGGGAGGGCATGTGAGCTCTGCTGTGTGCCCGCACTTAGCACTGCACCATCTCTGTTGTTGTTGAATGACCTACATGAAGCTCTCTGCCCTCACTGTTCAGTGACTGACTTTCTGCGTCACAAAGTATGTCTTGGCCTCTGTTGGATCTCTCTCCCATGCCGTCTTCTTAGTAATTTGGAAATACATATGTCCTGTCTCTATTCATCTTGTTAAATGTTAAATACATATTCAAATTTATATTTTCCTACCTGTGGTCTAGAATTAGTATTTATTCCTTTGACCCTAAGAGGACAAGAACCTTGGCACACTTTTCCTCCCTCCTCATTGCCTCCCCACCCCCAGTTTCCACATTGAAATCATCTGGGATTCGAGAGCCAGATCATTATTGATTTTTTTTTTTTGACATTTTGCATCAACAGTTATTTTAATTCCTTTAATTTATTTAATTTATTTAATTCCAAGTTTTATTTATTTATTTTTGGTTTACTGTTTTTTTATTGCTTTAGTTCATTGGCATTTTGCTTGAATTGTTCCTCAAGTGATTCTTTCAGAAAGAATCTGTAAGTGACTCTTGAAATCAAGTGACCCTTGATTTCTAATGTTCTGAAATCTTACCATAGTGTACCTAGGTTGTGGGATATTTTTTCATTCACCTTCCTCTGAACTCAGTAGGTATAACCAGAGTGAAAATTCCTGTATTTCTAAAGGTCTAAGGATTTTTTTTTTTTTAAGATTTATTTCTTTATTTTAGAGAGAGAGGAGCAAGCAAGCATGGTGGGGGAAGGAACAAAGGAAGAGGGAGAGAGAAACCCAGGCAGACTCTACGCTGAGCGTGGAGCGGACATGGGGCTCGATCTCAGGACCCTGAGATCATGACCTGAGGCAAAACCAAGAGTCAGATGCTTAACCGACTACATCACCCAGGCGCCCCTAAAGGTCTAAGGAATTTTTAACCAACTGAGCCACCCAGGCGCCCCAGGTCTAAGGAATTTTTAAAAATGTATTTGATTAGCTCCTATTCTCCCCTCTGGAGCTTGCATGGTACAGGAGCTGGAATTTAGGGTCTGTTCTTCACATCTCTTACCTTCTCCATCTCAACAGCATGGTGCTCTATTGTGCTGTGTTCTGGACAAACCCTGGGCTTCACCTTCCAGTACACTGATTTCCTTTTCAGCTGTGTCTGTTCTTTTTTTTTTTTTTTTTAAGATTTACTTATTTTAGAGAGAGAGAGAGCATGAGTGGGAGGGGCAGAGGGAGAGGGAGAGAGATTCTTAAGCAGACTCTGAGCACAGTGCTGAGCACAGACTCAAGCTCATGCTGAGCGCAGCGCCCAACCCAGGGCCCCATCCCAAGATCATGACCTGAGCCAAAATCGAGAGTCAGACGCTTTAACCAACTGCGCCACCCAGGCGTCCCTCAGCTGTATCTGTTCTGACCATTCATTCCATCTCTTGTTTTATTTTGATAATTACAATTTTAGTTTCCAAGATCTCCAGTTCGTTCTTTTTCATATCAGTAATATTTTCATTCTGCAGATATTATTAATACTCTTATTTTTCCCAACTTTTTGTTATGAAAACTGTCAAGCATATAGAAAAGCTGAAAGAAGAGCACAATAAGCCCCAAACCTATCCTCCACCTAGATTCAGCAGTTGTTCTGTTTTACTCTGTTTGCTTCGTCTTTCTGTATATGTAATATACCTTTTTTTTAATTTGAAAGTAAGTTGCAGATAACATGATATATCACCCCATAGCTCAACATACAATTTTTAAGAATGGGCATGATTTTTTTTTCTATTTTTTAAACTCCAGTGTAGTTAACATACAGTGTTATATTAGTTTCAGGTATACAGTATAATGATTCAACAGTTCTATACATTGTTCAGTGCTCTTCGTGATAAGTGTACTCTTAACCCCCTTTATCTATTTCACCCATCCCTACTCCTATCTCTGGCAGCCACTAGTTTATTCTCTGTATCTAAGGTTGTTTGTTTGTTTGTCTCTTTTCGTTTGTTTGCTCATTTGTTTTCTTTTTTTTCATTTGTTGTGTTTCTTAAATTCCACATGAGTGAAACCATATGGTATTTGTCTTTCTCTGTCAGACTTATTTTACTTAGCATTATACCCTCTAGGTCTGTCCATGTTGTTGCAAAGGTCTCATTCTTTTTTTATGGCTGAGTAATATTCCATTGAATATATTTACCACATCGTCTTTATCCATTCTTCTATGGTTGGGTGATTGGGTTACTTCCATGTCTTAGCTATTGTAAATAATGCTTCAGTAAACATAGGGGTATATATATCTTTCAGAATTAGTGTTTTCATTTTCTTTGGGTAAATACCCAGGAGTAAATACCCACCAGATTATTGGATCATAGGGTACTTCCATTTTTAATTTTTTGAGGCGCCTCCATACTTTTTCCCACAGTGGCTGCACCAGTTTGCATTCCCACCGGTGGTGTGTGCAAGGCTTTCTTTTTCTCCACATCCTCACTAACACTTCCTATTTCTTTCTTTTTTTATTTTTTTTAAGATTTTATTTATTTATTTGAGAGAGAGAGAAAGAGTGAGCGGGGCAGAGGTGTGCCTGGGGTGGCTCAGTTATTAGGCATCTGTCTGCGGCTCAGGTCATGATCCCAGGGTCCTGGGATGGAGCCCCACATCGGGCTCCCTGCTCGGTGGGAAAGCCTGCTTCTCCCCCTCCCACTCCCCTTGCTTGTGTTCCCTCTCTTCACTGTGTCTCTCTGTCAAATAAATAAATAAAATCTTAAAAAAAAAAAAAAGAGTGAGCAGGGGGGAGGGACAGAGGGAGAGGGAGAAGCAGACTCCCCTCTGAGCAGACAGCCCGATGTGGGGTTCAATCCCAGGACCCTGGGATCGTGACCCAAGCCAAAGGCAGACGCTTAACCAACTGAGCCACCCGGGCACCCCAATCTTCCTATTTCTTGTCTTTTTTATTTTAGTCATTCTGACAGGTGACAGGTGGTGACATCTCATTGTGGTTTTGATTTTTATTTCCCTGATAAGAATAAGCACAATGCTTTTAACACACCTAAGTAAATCAGTACAGTTGAACCTCGAACAACTGGGTACACTTCTGTGCAGATTTTTTTTTTTTTTTAATTTGACAGAGAGATAGAGAGCACAAGTAGGCAGAGCGGCAGGCAGAGGGAAAGGGAGAAGCAGGCTCTCTGCTGAGCAGGGAGCCTGATGCGGGGCTCGATCCCAGGACCCTGGGATGATGACCTGAGCTGAAGGCAGCCGCCCAACCGACTGAGCCACCCAGGCACCTCTGTGCAGATTTTTTATAGTACAGTTCTGTAAATTTTCTTATGACTTTCTTAATAACATTTTCTCTAGCTTATTTTATTGTAAGAATACAGTATATAATACATATAATATACAAAAATATGTGTTAATCGACTGTTTATGTTATCTACAAGTCTTCCCATCAATAGTAGGCTATTTGTAAAGTTTTTGGGGAGTCAAAAGTATACACAGATTTTTGACTGCCCAGGGGGTTGGTGCTCCTGACCCCATGTTGTTCAAGGGTCAAATGGTATTTCTATAAAATAGCATCTACTGTCTAGTCGATTTTTAAGTTTTTCCACCTTTCTCCCTCAAGTTTTTTATAGTGTTTTTCCTCTTTTAATTTTTGTTCTTTTTTTGAAAGACTTTATTTGAGAGTGAGCACGAGCAGGGAGAGGGGTAGAGGGAGAAGGAGAAGGAGACTCCCAGCTGAGCAAGGAGCCCGATGTGGAGCTCAATCCCAGGACCCTGAGATCATGATCTGAACTGAAGGCAGATGCTTAACTGACTGAACTACCTAAGGCGCTGCAGTGTTTTTCCTCTTTGAACCAGAGTCCAGTAAAGTTTGGTCCAGAACAACACCTTGCTTTTTTTTTTTTTTAATGACTTTTTGTTGTTGTTGTTGTTAATGATACTGATTTTGGATACCGATTCACTTCCTGGATTTGTCTCATGGTTCCCTTGTGGTGTGTTTGCACTTGTTCCTTTGTCTCCTGTATTTCCTGTAAGCTGGAGGTTGAGTTAGAGCTCACTTCGACTTGGGTGGGACACGGCAGGTGGCACAGGAAGCCAGGTTCCCACATTGGTACTGATGCCTTGGTTTGATCACTTGGTTGGGGTTGTGTCTACCAGATTTCTCTATTCACATTTATTGTTAAAAGATTCCTTTTTGCTCTGTTAAATTTGTTTCCTGGGATATCACTTAAGAGTCGTGGCCTTGAGCTGGCCTTTTCTGCCTGGAGCAGTGGACAAGATGAAATGGGATTCCAAGGAGAAAATGCCTGGAACTTTGAAAGTGTTCTGTCCAGCTTAATTACAGTTGTTGGTAGATGTGACCATCTGACACCCTGAGACATAAACTGCATATTGGGGAGATCATTAGATGGCGACTAGTTGATGGTTTGTCTGTCCGTTCTATAACTACCTCCTCTTTCCCAGGCACTGTTCTAAGCTCAAGAGAAAAAAGGATGAGTAAGAGACAGTCCCCGTTCTTCAGGAGCTCTTAACTGGTCAGGGGCACAGACAGGTAAACAGCTAGCATGCAGTGCTATTAATGTCGTTGCCCAGTTTCTGAACCAGGAATTGGAACACATGGCCTGACAAGTATGTGTGTGTTTATTTTAGCGACAGCAAGACCGAATATTGAAAATTAGGACCGTCCCTGCAAAGCAGGGCCCTGTGGTTGCCATGGCTGTCAGAGGGATGTCTGCTGAATGCCACAGGGGCACAGAGGGGGCAGCAATCCGCTCTCCCCAGGGTCACGGAGGCAGTGAGTTTCATGATACGTAGGCCCTGAAGGATACGTGAATTTCCCAGTGAGGAAAGATAGAAGGGGCTTTAGCTACCAAAGCCATATATGTGCAAAGTCAGGGAGGTGTGGAAGAGGAAGTGTGGGTGTTTGTCCAAGTCGAGCGTAGCTGGAGTGTCAGGGGAGATGAGATGATGCAGGGGGCTCAGCGCCAGACTTCTGATCGTGGAAGGTGCGTCACCTGTGTCCTGAGGGCTGTGGTGGCCCTTTGTGTGGGAGACCCACTGTTTGTCCCTGAGGCTTGATGCCAGCTGGAGGCACCATCAGCCGTGACAGAGCGGAGGGGCGGCCAAGGGGTCAAGGCTGAGTGGGGCTCCCAGCTTGGCGCACTCTTCATTAACCCTGGTGTCAGGGTGCAGGAGGGACAGTGTGAGGGAAGGCAGAGCTCATTTTGGGATGTAGTGCATCTGATCCCTCTCTAGGCTGGGTCCTTGCTGCAGAGGAATTTTGGAAAAAGAGAAGCAGATGGGCGTAAGGGAATTAGTGTGGAGGCTCCGAGGGCTCCATGACACCATTTACCCAGGAAGTCGGAGCTCATGGCCATGGCTTTAGGAATGCTGTCATCGCTTGCTCTCAGCTTCTCCTGGTAGGCATAGGTTGTTGCCACAAGGAGCCAGCAGTCCACCTGTTAGTTATGGGCTCTTCCCAGCCTGGCGGGCCTGCCTGACCACCGAATCGGGGAGGGGGGCTCCTGGCACCCTGCTTCGGTCGGGTCACTCTCTGTTGCCCCGTAGTGCTTAAGGGGGCCTGTGAGTGTGGTTTGGTAGCAGCAGGGAAGGAGGCCACAGAGGAAGGACTTGGGTTGTGCTAGGTGATCTCGGCTTCCCTGTGAGAGGGAGGAGGGGCATCCCTGGGGAGCCAGTGGTCCTTTGCGAGCGACCGAGGCAAGACTCCTTGGTCAGAGGCTTTGGTCTCTTTCCCACATCTCGTCTTTTCCCCATCGAGACTGTTCAGGAAGGGGTTTGACTGATTCCTGCAGGAGGTATGAATCATCACTGAGGTTTCTCAGAAGAAACAAAACAAAATAAAGCATTTAAGGATTCTGGAGGAGCCTTGCACACAGTAAAGGGCATGGGCTTTTAGAGTCAGACAAAGCTCTTCTGCCACTGCTTCCCTGTGACCCCTCATGTAGACAGTAGTAAGACTTACCTTCTAGGGTTGTGAGGATGAAACGGGCTGGCAGAGGTGAATGCTAACACAGGTGGTGCCTGGAGGTTCTCGAAGCACGTTAGAACCCCTCCTGCGCCACGTGCTCCTGCCAGCCCTGCAGAGTGGGACTGGTCACCGCTGTACCCAAGTTCCTGGTGAGGAAATACCGACTCCAGGTAACTACTGGAACCATCCTTGACCCCTCTGCTGATGGAGTAGAATGGGAACCTGAGATTCCTGATCACTCGTTCACTTCCAGTGACAGATAACCTGCCAAGGAGGGTTGCCTTGTAACAAGGGACAGAGAGAGATCTGTGACACTGGGACCTTGGGCAGCTGTGTTTAGGGGGCAGGAGGAGTCTTGAGCTCAGGAGTATGCCCGCAGCCCTTGCTGCCCGCTGCAGAGAAGCCGTCTGTGTTCAGGACCTTGTTGTTTGCCCCTCCCTGGGTCACTAGCCTAGGGTGTTCTTGCCCTGCTCTCCCTCCCTTGGCTTCTGCCCCCCTGCCTGCCCACCTGCCAGCTAACATACTGGATGTTTGGCAGCTTCTCACTATTGCTCCTAAGAGTAACCCGTGTCTCGGTTCTGGCTTGTTGGGAAGCCCCAGGCTGTGCTCTTCCCTGGAGGACTGAGGCAGGAGAAGTGACAGCGGCTGGCCAGAGGAGTGGCCTGCAGACTCCACCTCCTGGGTCAGCTCACCGCATCCCAAGACATCATGAAAAATAGCTCAGGAACTCGTATTTGGGTCAGTCTGACCAGTTTTCAGAGTTTTGTCCTGAGAACTAATTTTTCCAAGGTCTTTTTCTACTATGAAGAAGCAAGGAACTTTCCACTGTTTGTTTTGTCATGCAGGAGAAAGACCGTTCACATAAAATCCTCTTCTATTTCCACTGGTGGAGACAGTGCTGGACATAGGTTTTGGAAACTGAACCACTAATGGTGCTTTTTTTTTTTTTTTTTTAAGATTTATTTATCTATTTGAGAGAGAGAGAGAAAGAGAGCATGAGTGGGAGGGCAGAGGGAGAGGGACGGAATCTCAAGCAGACTCCCCACCGGGCATGGAGCCCAACACGGGGCTTGATCTCACGACTCTGGGATCATGACCTGAGCTGAAATCAAGAGTTGGATGCTTAACCAACTGAGCCACGCAGTCACCCCGCTAATGGTGCTTTTAACCTAATGAGCAGACTTGATTTCCCACTGGGGCACATAGGAAGCCACTCCTTAGGGACAGCAGGCACAAATCCCTGGAAAGCAGGTTTAGCCCCACCGTACCTCTTGTCCTCCTCTTGTTCCCTCTCACTGGCCTGACTACCAGGCCCTGCCTTCAGTTCCTTTATTGTTGAGTACCTGGGTCTGTGCCTGGTTGCTGGTGGCACAAAGGAGTAAGATGGGGTCTCTCCCCTCAAGAGCCCATTCTCGATAGCAAGAGAGAGACTTACAAACCAAGAGCCCCACATAGACAGCCCTAGGCCAGTTCCCACTAAGAAACCTGTTTTTTGGTGCCTACAGAATGGTGATGTGCTGCTTTGTTTTTAATTGGATTTGCTTTAGGCTGGACAATCTTTTCTGTTGCCTTGCTGCATTTTATGTTCCTTGCCTGCCCCCAAACGCACCTTAGTTTGGGACACTTGAATTAAATGTTGAACATACTCTGCAGTGTGTGCTGTTACAGAGGCAAGAACACAGATGCTAGGGAACAGGAAGGCAAGAAATGAATTCTGCTCTGGGCTGGGGCTTGGTCCTGTGTGTCAGGGAAAGCTCTACTGACCAGGTGACTTTTGAACAGGGTCCTGAAGGTTAGGTAGGAGTTCACCAAAAGATCAAGATGAATGCAATCTATCCTAGGAAAAGAAGATAAAGACAAGAATATGCCGTCATGGGTATAGGGACTCAGAGGGACAGTGTAAACAAGGAGTCATTAACTGTGAAGCTTAGAAGAGAAAATAAGCCTCATCTCTTACCCTGAGACTGTGCTTCCCAGATTGAGGCAGCGATACATGGGCCCGAGCCTTCTTGTCACCAAGGCAGAAGAAGGACCTGAACAAGACCCAGAACCCTTGCAGCCTGGAAATGCCCACCCCCACACTCAGAAGAGGGGAGCCACCCCCACCCGCACCCATTTGAAACTTACCTGACTGACCTCTCCTGAGTGGGAGTGGGGGCAGCTCCCCTTTTCTGAGTGTAGATGCTCTGGGAGCCCTTCTCCATCCTAACTGGGCCTCACTCCTACTCTCCGTGCCCAGCAGATGCTTCTGAACTTCACTCCAGATGTCAGGAGCCCTAAAAATTTCCCCTGAAGTCCGATGTAAGATAAGAAGGCCTGGCTTGGGGAAGGTAGGAGAGGCGGGCAGCGTGCCAGGCGGGAAGTGGGAGAGTTAGGGAGGGCGGGCTGGGGCATAACCCACAGTACAAAGTCCCTGCCTGTTTGGCAAGTGAGTGTGCGGGCAGAGGACTTCAGCGGGTGGGGTGTCGGTTTCAACTTGGTAGATGCTCTCGGTGGTTTCAGGCTGAACACTCACAGTCTCATTAGGATGCGAAGACCCAATGGTTCGCTTTCCTAAGCCAAGTCCTGGAGCCTGAGCTGCTAGATGGAGATCCGGCGGGGCAGGGTGACAGGCTCTAAGGGCAGGAAGGGTACTCATCCATCTAGCATGTATTAATCAAGCACCTTCGACATGCTAGGCAGTATGCTGGGTTCTGGGCATATGTGGAAAGCCAGCCAGCCAGGCTCTGCCCTCATGAAACTCCTATGAGAGAGAACAGGAAACATTTAAAAAGTGCATATGTGTGAATGCTGCCTTCAGAGAAAAGTAAATCGGGGTGAGGGGACAGGATGGGCTGCTCTTTTAAGAAAGGGGAATCATGAAAGACCCGTGAGCACAACTGATACTTGAAAGCAGGCAGGAGTGAAGGGAGGCGGCAGTCATGTGCTGGCCTGGGAGAAGAACACTTCAGGAAGGGGAATGTCAAGGGCAGGGGTCTTGGTATAGAGACCTCCGAGTGCTCAGGGACCGGCCAGGAGCAAATACGGCTGAAGTGAAGTTATGTGTGAAGGCAGATAAAGTCCAGGCTGCAGGTCCTTTAGGCCTTTCTGGGGTGGAGAGCCAAGGAGCGACAAGATCCTACTTAACACTGTTTTAGGGGCTCCACATCGGCTGCTGTGTGGAGAATGGACTGCAGTGCGGGCGGAGGCCCGGGGCAGGGTTGAGGCTGGCTGCGGTGGCTGTGGTGTGAGGCTTGGTGACAGCCAGTGTGGAGGGGAGGGAGCAGCAAAGGACTCGGTGCCCATGGGCCCTGCTGAGGACAGGGAGCAGGGAAGAAGACAGACAGACAGACAGATGGACGTGGGCCTGCCTTTCTGCTCTGTGCACTGGGCTGGTGGTCTCTGCCTGCAGGCTCTGACGGGGAACCAGCCTGCTGCCTCAGAACCCCACAGCATCCATGTGGGGGGTTCTGCTCTGGCTTCTGGGAAATAGAGCCTGCAGCTGTCCTCTCCGATGGACGGCTCAGGATAGCCCCAGTGTGCTTGCCTGCCTCCTCACCTGCCTGTCTCTTGAGTAGCTAAGGTGGCTGATGACACTTATTAAACTTTCGCCCAGACCCCCTTGGGGCCCTGCCTTACGGCAGGTGCGGGGCTCCGACAAAGGAGCTTTGCTTGGCTGCTGGGAAAGTAGGCCCTCACCTGGCTTGGCTTCTCCCACCTGTTTTGGAACACAGAGGGCATTTGGGCCAAGAGATTGAGCCTCCTCTATGAAACCTTCCCCGCGATCCCACAGTAGGACCCCGCTCCACTCAGCAACCCAGGTGATACTTGGCAAACATCAGTCAGAGTGCCTCTCGTCTCAGCCTGGGCTCCCTCTGGAAAACGAGAGCCTGAGACACAGGCTTGCACGCAGCTCATTTGTTTTGGTGACCGGAGAGAGTAAAACAGGAGGAAGGAAGTGCTACAAGGCTGCATCCTCAAGTTGGTCCCTGCCACGGGCAAGTGGGGCTTGATCTGGCCGGGCATCCCTTGCTCCCCGTTGGCCAAGGGTTGATCCGTAGGGTGGTAAGGCCCTCTCACTTCTGGGTCACGAATGCATGAATGCTTGGTTTCCCACAGGCCTCCCGGGCTGGAATCGGAGAGGATCCAAGGCAGGCAGCGAGGCTCTTTAGGCTGTTATACTGTGTGGGCTGGTTGCTGCTGCAGTGGGCTGGAGTTCAGGGGGGCTGCTAAGATATGTGAGGTGGGATAAAAGAGATGTCTAATACGAATTTCCTTGTTTCAGACAGTCTTCAATGGCTTCTCATTGCCATAAAAATAAAATCCGTACTCGACGTCGGCCTGTAAGATCCTGCATGTTCTGGCTTCCGCTGCCCCTGACCACATCTCCTTCCATGTGCCTTCTTCACTGCCATCTGGCCACACTGCCCTTTCTGTATCTCCCAACACGGCGAGCTTTGTCTTTCTGGACACTGTGGCACTGTTCCCTCTGCCTGAACACTGTCCCCATGCCTGGCTTCTCATCATCAGGTCTCAGCTTGAGTGTTACCTTCTGGGACCACCCCAGGAGGCCCCTATCCCAGGGAGTCTCTCCCCATTATCCTTATTTTCTGCAGAGTGCTCATTATCCTTCTCTGCAAGGGTCCTATTTGCATTCTTCTTGTCTGTCTTCTTTTGCTGGGATGTGAGCTCTGTTTTTGTTTTATTCCCTGCAGTCTCCCCAGCTCTTGAACAAAGGCTGGCCCATGGCAGAAATGCAGTACATAGTAGACGAAGAAATCAATGACCCATGCACACAGCCTGATATAGTTTTCTTTGGGCATTTTATATATTCTATCTCGCATTAAAGCTCCTTTCTTATATTTAAAACACTAACCAAAAATTGTACTAGCACAGTAAATATTGTTAAATGGATGCTTTTTTTTTTTTTTAAAGACTTTATTTATTTATTTGATAGAGAGCAAAGCACAGGGAGAGGCAGGCAGAGAGAGAGGGAGAAGCAGGCTCCCTGCCAAGCTGGGAGCCCAATGTGGGACTCCATCCCAGGACCCCGAGATCATGACCTGAGCTGAAGGCAGCCGCTTAACTGACTGAGCCACCCAGGTGCCCCTAAAGGGATGCATTTATCCAGCACCTTCTCTATGTTAGACACTGTACACACTGAATCTGTTATTTGGCCCTTACTGTACCTTTTTTTTTTTTTTTAAACAGATGGGAAACTGAATTAAGTTGTAGCTCAGAGACACTATGCTGGAAAGTGATGGAACTGGTTTACAATCTCAGGCCTGTTGGACCCCGGAGCACTGACACTGCTCTTTTCATTCCCTTCCTCTAATGCGGGAGAGTAGGATGAGAATATTACCAGTCATGGGAAGGACCTACTTTCCAGAAATATCTCCTCCATTGCTGCCCAAATTTCACCAATTGGTTGACCTAGATACCTTAATCTGGAGCTATTTTGTTGGTTTTTAATTTAGTTTTTAATTTTTATTAGAGTTACATATGTGTATGGTTTAAAGAGTCATTAGGTTCAACAAGACTTGTTACAAAAAGGTCTCCTGATACCCCCACCTCCAGCCTCTAGGGGTAATCAGCTCCAGCTCTTTTACAGGTGATAGGATTTTTCTATTTCTTTTGCTTATATTGCAACCCATCCCCCTTCCCCCCCCAGTTATAGCATAGTTTGTTGACTTCTGACTTTGGAAGGTGATGGTTAACTAACTCTCAGTGCTCCCCCCAGCCCCCATCGTACACGTACACACTTTGCATCCTCCCAGTAGAGTTGTGTGGCAATAGTGATTAGATCATAATTACATTCCTTTCAGCTCTCTTCCCAGAGTGTATTCTGAATTTGCTCACTTCTCCCTTCCTCCACTGTTACCACCCTGGTCCAACCACTGTCTTTTACCTGGATTATGGCCATTGCCTCCTAACTTGTCTCCCTGTTTCTGTCTTTGACCTCTTTTGATCTCTTCTCAGTACAGCAACCAGAGAGATCCTGTTAAAAAGTAAGCCTGATTGGCTCAAAACTCCCATGGCTTCCCACTTTGCCTCAGAATGAAGTCCAGATTTCTTACTATGATCTAGAAGTCACTGCGTGATCTGGGCCCCTTGATACTTCTCTGTCATCCCTTATTACCCTTTCCCTTTTTTTTTTTTTAATTTTATTTATTTATTCATGAGAGACAGAGAGAGAGACAGAGGCAGAGGGAGAAGCAGGCTCCCCGCGGAGCAGGGAGCCCGATGCGGGACTCGATCCCAGGACCCTGGGATCATGACCTGAGCCGAAGGCAGACGCTTAACCGACTGAGCCACCCAGGCGTCCCCCCTTTCCCTTTGTACTCTGCTCCAAACACCCCAATCTTCTTGCTTGCTTTGTGTCTGCCTCAGGGCCTTTGTACTTGCTTTTGTCTATTCCTGGAATGCTTGTCTCCCAGACATTTGCATAGTTAGCGAACTTTCTCCACATCTTTATTTTTTATTTATTTATTTTTTTAAAAGAGAATTTCTTGGGGCGCCTGGGTGGCTCAGTCATTAAGCATCTGCCTTCGGCTCAGGTCATGATCCCAGGGTCCTGGGATTGAGCCCTGCATTGGGCTACCTGCTCCGCGGGAAGCCTGCTTCTCCCTTTCCCACTCCCCCTGCTTGTGTTCCCTCTCTTGCTGTGTCTCTCTCTGTCAAAGAAATAAATAAAATCTTTTAAAAAAGAAATAAATAAATAAATAAAAGAGAATTTCTTTTATTTTTTAGTAATCTCTGTACCAAGCATGGGGCTTAATCTCACCACCCCAAGATCGAGAGTTATAAACGCTTCTGACAGAGCCAGCCAGGCGCCCCTGTATATTTATTTTTATTTATTTATTTTTTTAAAGATTTTATTTATTTATTTGAGAGAGAGAATGAGAGAGAGAGAGCACACGAGAGGGGGGAGGGTCAGAGGGAGAAGCAGACTCCCCACCGAGCAGGGAGCCCGATGCGGGACTCGATCCCGGGACTCCAGGACCATTACCTGAGCCGAAGGCAGTCGCTTAACCGACTGAGCCACCCAGGCGCCCTATTTATTTTTTTTTTAAAGATTTTATTTTTAAGTAATTTCTACACACAGCCTGGGGCTTGAACCTACGACCCCGAGATCAAGATTCGCACACTCCACCAACTGAGCCAGCCAGGCACCCCCTCCAGATTATTACCAACAATTATCTCAATGAGGCCTTCTGTGGCTGTCCTATCTAAATCTTCATTCTTCACGTGCTTTATAATTTCTTCCCCTGCTCATTTTTTTCCCTTCTTATCCCTATCTAGCATACTTATTATTTTTATTATTTACTTTATAATAAATATTTTTATATTATATATGTATGTATAAATACATATATTTTATAATAATTATAAATCCTTATTACTTAGGATCTTACTTAGCATTTGTCTCTTGCACCAGACTGTAAGCTTGAGGATAGGAATTTGCATCTGTTTTGTTGGCCCTGGTATCTCCATTCTAGTATCTGGAACACATAGCTGGTGTTTAGTAAGTTCTTATTTAAATGATTGAATGACTACGTTATGATTAGTAAGTGCTGTTCACTGCTAAGCCATTAGTGTACTGCCATTATTTTTCATTTACTATGTTCACCAGTTTTTCCTGGAAGTAGTAATCATCTTTGTTTTGCTTAGGTGTCTATGTATTTACCATTAATTCATCTCCCCAATTAGAGAAGATCCTAATTGATATAGCTTCCCTCCCCATCTGTCCAACATATTTGTATACCTTGCCTCTCAATATATGCCTCTCAGTATGCTTCTCTCAGCTCTGTCTTCTTCTTCTTCTTCTTTAATATTGATTTATTTGCGAGAGAGAGCGAGCGAGAGAGCATGAGAGAAACCACGAGTGGCGGGGAGGGGCAGAGAGAGAGGAAGAAAGAGAAGTAGGCTCTCCACTGAGTGGGGAGCCTGACACAGCCCGATCCCAGGACCAGGAGATCATGACCTGAGCCGAAGTCAGATGCTTAACTGACTGAGCCACCCAGGCACCTCTTAGTTCCGTCTTCTTGAAGAAATCTCTCTCAGAGCTTTCTTGTTTTCTACTTTAGTGTTTTGTGTGTGTGTGTGTGTGTGTGTGTGTGTGTGGTTAGAGTAATAATCTACAAGAATTCAGCCTTTTGAAATTTATTGATACTTATTTTGAGGCCCAGCATATGTATGGTTTACCTTGGTGTATATTCTGGGTCCACTTGAAAAAAAAGTGCTGTTCTGCAATGTTGGGTGTAGTGTTCTAGAAATGTCAATTTGATCAGTAGTGTTGTTTAGTATATTCTTTATCCACACTGATTTTTTTTTTTGGTCTACTTACTGTATCAATTACTGAGAAAGAGGTGGTAAAATCTCCAACTACGATTGTGGATTTGTTTCTCCTTTTAGTTATGTCAGTTTTAACTTCATGAAATTTAAAACTCTGTAATTAAGTGGATACATATTTAGTATCATTATGTCTTTCTGATAATTGCCTCTTATCATTATGAAATGTCTCTTTATCTCTTGTAATTCTTTGTTTGGAAGCCTACTTCATATTCTTATAACTGTCATACTTTCTTATGCTTACTCTTTTTTTTTTAAAGATTTTATTCATTTATTTGAGAGAGAATGAGATAGAGAGAGCACGAGAGGGGGGAGGGTCAGCGGGAGAAGCAGACTCCCCGCTGAGCAGGGAGCCCAATGCAGGACTCGATCCTGGGACTCCAGGATCATGACCTGAGCTGAAGGCAGCTGCCCAACCAACTGAGCCACCCAGGCGCCCTCTTATGCTTACTCTTTACATGTACTTTATATATTTCATTTTTTTATGGGCTACCTATTTGTGTCTTTATATTTAAGGTGCATCTCAGGTAGATAGCATATAGTCTTGCCTTCTTTCCAGTCTGACAAGCTATGGCTTTTACTCGGAATGTTTGGTCCATTTATACTTAATGTAATTATTGATCTGTTTGAGTTTAAATCTGCCATTTGCTCCTTGTTTTCTATTTGCCGCTTCTGTTTTTTATTCCTTTGTTCCTTTCCTACTTTCTTTTGGTTTTGTTGAAAAAAATTTTTTTTAAGAATACCACTTTATTTCCTCTATTGACCTGCTTATTTCTCTTACCAGATGAAGGGCTAACTATGCATCCTTAACTTATAAAGTCTCTTTAGAGTCAGTTTTGTATCACTTCATTTGTTACAACTGACACTTAACACTTCTCATTTCTCACTTTACATCTGACACCTCACAAGTGTAGTCACCTTACAACAGTATAATTTCATTTAACTGCCGTCTTTTTTTGGTGTGCTATTATTGTCATACTTTTTATTTCTTTTTTTTTTTTTTTAAAGATTTTTTATTTATTTATCTGAGAGAGAGAATGGGAGACAGAGAGCATGAGAGGGGGAGGATCAGAGGGAGAAGCAGACTCCCCGCCGAGCAGGGAGCCCGATGCGGGACTCGATCCAGGGACTCCAGGATCATGACCTGAGCCGAAGGCAGTTGCTTAACCAACTGAGCCACCCAGGCGCCCCATACTTTTTATTTCTAATACATTATAAATCCCACCTTACAGTCATTATTTATAGTTTTCTAGTCAGTTGTCTTATATGGCAATTACAAGAAACAAAAATCATATTTTAGATATACCTACCTATTTACCATTTCTAGTGCTTCTCATTCCTTGTGTACATCAGCATTTCCATTTAGTATCATTCCTCTTCAGCCTGGAGAACATCTTTTAGCATTTCTTGTTGTGCAGGTCTTCCAGGAAGATTCTACTTTCATTTGTCTGAAATTATCTTTATTTCACTCTCATTTTTGAGAGATTTTTTCCTGGCTAGAGACTTTGGTGTTGAAAGGTTTTTTCTTTCAGTACTTTTTTTTTTTCCTTTTCTTTTCAGCATTGTCTTTTGACATCCATTATTTCTGGTGAGAAGTCACTTGTCATTTGTTACTGTTACCCTGTATATGTCTTTTTCTCTGACTCCTTTAAAATTTCTCTCTTTTACCGTTGTTTTCATCAGTTTGGCTATAGTCTCCCATGGTATATTTTGTATTTCTTCTGCTTGGGTTTTGCTGAGTTATTTGGATCATTAAATTGGTATTTTCATTAAATTTGCAATTTTCAGTCATTAGTTCTGCCACATTCTCACCATTTTCTCCTGGGACTGCAATTATGTCAATATGGAACTGTATGATGTTGTCCTGCATGTCCCTGTACCTCTCTTGCTTTTTCTTCAATATTTTTTTTCTCTTTGTTCTTCAGAGGGAATACTTTCTACTGATTTTTCTTCAGGTTCAGATTTTTGTGTGTTTGTGCCATCTCCGTTTTGCAAGCTCAGCTCATAGAACTTCACTTATTGTACTTTTAAGCTCTAGAATTTTGAGTCTTTTTTGTATGTTTTAAAAAAATAATTTCCATTTCTGTGCTGAAATTCCTTATTTGCCTACTCATTGTGATCATATTTTCCTTTAATTCTCTGGTCATACTTAAAATAACTGCTTTAATATTTTTGCCTACTAAAATCCAATATTTGGATCATTTTGGTATCATTTTCTATTGGCTTTTTTTCTTTGTGGATCAAATTTTCTTAGGGTGTTTTGTTTTTTTGGTTTTCTGCATGTTTAGGAATTTTTGATTGTATACTGGAAATAGTGGTTGATGCCTTTTTTTTTTTTTTAAGATTTTATTTATTTATTTGACACAGAGAGAGAGATAGTGAGAGCAGGAACACAAGTGGGGGGAGTGGGAGAGGGAGAAGCAGGCCTCGTGCGGGTCAGAGAGCCTGATGCAGGGCTCGATCCCAGGACGCGGGGATCACAACCTGAGCCGAAGGCAGGCGCCCAACGACTGAGCCACCCAGGCACCCCTGGTTGATGTCTTATTGAGACTCTGGATTCTGTTCTCTTCTTTTGAAGAGCATTCATTCATGTCCTTTTTTTTTTTTTTTTTTTTAGATTTTATTTATTTATTTGAGAGAGAGAGAACAAACAGTGGGGAGAGGCAGAGGGTGAGAGAGAAAGAAGCAGACTCCCTACTGAGCAGGAAGCCCGATGCGGGGCTGCATCCCAGGACCTGGAGATCATGACCTGAGCCAAAGGCAGATGCTTAATGGATTGAGCCACCCAGGCACCCCCATTGACTCATGTCCTAATAGTCAATTCAGTTTGCTGGCCGATCACCTTGAACCTGTGTAGGCTTGCTTTTATGTTTTGTTAGGGCAGATAGGTGGAAGTCCAAGGATGTTTCTTTAGCCTCTCTGACTTGACAGAAGTCAGCCTCCAAACCTGAGACTCGTGTTGGGGCTTGGTTTTAGGCTTTGTTAGGGCAGGTTTTTGGAGGCCTTTGTTTAGTCATGGTCTTCACTCGTAGGTGACAGCCTTTCTGATGTCTCAGGAAAGAATCTGGGTTTCTAACAAGGTGCTCGGGAAGCCTCTTCACTGTGACTGGGTCAGAACTTTAGCATCCCCCTAGCACTGCTCAACCTCTATCTCTGGTCTTTTCTCAACCCTGTAGTAGTCACTCTCTGGTAAAATTCTGGTAGTCCCACCCTATGCATGGAGCCCCCAGGGAAGGAGTCTCCAAAGACTTCCCACAGCACACCCAGACGTTACGCTTTCCCACCCCTGCATTGCTCCTCATTCCAGTCCCATCAGCTGCGCCAGACTCTGATATTTGCCTCCTGGCCATGTGGGACCACTGTGCTTTGCTTGGATTATAGCCCATTGTCTGGCAGTCAGGAAGCCATGCCCGGGTAGAGAGAGTTGTGGTGATCGGGAGGCGCATCTTACGAGTTTTGCATCTTTCAGGATTATTTCTCGTGCTGCTTGTTGTTTACATCTTGAAAACAGCAACCTCCCATATTTTTCTCAGTCTAATGGTTGTTTGTGGAGGGAGGGCTCATCTGCCAGTAATTACTCTGCCAGAGCTGGAAGCTGCTCCTGGAGCCCCGTGGCCTGCTGCAGATGGGTTGATGTCCAGGCTTGCTGCTCAGCTGTTGCCTTGGGATCTCCCTCAACCACCATCTTGAGGTTCCCTTTGCCTCTCTTTTGAGTGGACTTCTGTTTTCGGGATCCCACATCTTATTTTTGGTTGATTGCTTTAGTTAGAGGAACTGCCAGTAGCTTCCTGAGAAAGGGTGGCAGGAAGATAAATTTTTTGAGGCCTGTGTATCTGAAAATGTTTATTAAACTATCACACTTGACTGATGGTTAATTGGGTAGAAAATTCTATGTTGGAAATAATTTCCTATCCTATTATATTAGGCATTTTTTTCATTGACTATCTAATGCCATGTGGATTTTGTAAAACTTTAATGTTAAAACCTGTTTTTTCTTTTTCTTTTCCTCTCTGGAAGCTTTTAGGACCTTTTTTCCTTCCCCATTGTTGTGGAATTCCCATGCGGTGTGTTTTGGGGGGTCTGTTTTCCTCCATTGTGGCTACTTAGTGGGCTCTTTCAACACAGAAGGAGTGTTCTTGAAGTTTTTCTTTGATTTCCTCCCCTTGATTTTACTGTTCTTTTTCTTCTGAAATGCTTACTATCCCCATATTGGACCTCCTAGGCTGGCTCTACAATTTTTTTTCCCTCTCTATTCCATCTCTTTGTATTTCTTTATTTTGGAGGGATTTCTTCAACTTTATCTTATAACCCTTAGGTTGAATTTTTCATTGATGTTATATTTTTAATTATCAAAAGCTCTTTTTTTTTTTTAAGATTTTATTTTTAAGTAATCTCTACACCCAGTATGGGACTTGAACCCACAACCCTAAGATCAAGAGTTGCGCCCCTCTATTTTCTTTTTCCTGAATACTCCCTCAACTTTTTTTTTTTTTTTTTAAGAAATAGTATTCTATTATTGTTTTACAGATCTTTTCCTATCTCTGAAAATCCTGATGTTTGTTTTTGGTAAACAAAAATTTGCCTCTGCATAGTTTTTGTTTCATTCAAGTCACCTTTTTTTCTATGTTCGTTTGGCCTCTGTCTTATGTGCCCTCCTCTGGGGTATGGAGATGAGTTTCTTGGTTATCTGGATTCCAGGTTTGTGTATTGCCAGAGTTCATGCCTTTCGCTTCACCCCATGCATGAACTAGCAGACATCCGGTTTCCTTGGAGCCTTTTATGAAGGAGTAAATAGGAGGTCTCAGGACTGGAGGGTTCCATTTGGCGTGTGGTGGCCCAGAGTTTGTTAACTCAGACTGCTGTCGGTGGGGCTTAGGGAAGAGGTGGTCACCTCCACAGCCCTGCCCTCAGGAACTGTCTAAGGCCTCTGGGGTTTTTCCCTATCCTGAACAGATGAGGGGGCCTCCCACACCTTGTGAAGTAGATAAAGAGGTGCCCAGAGTGCTTGTGCCAGTGAAGGAGGATGGATGGACCCACAGCTTGGTGGAGATCGAAGGCTCGTGTTCATCTTCAGAGAGCCCCAAGAACCTGTGATTTGTGGAGCAGAGAAGACAAACCCTGAGCCCCCAAGAGCCCTGGCATCTGCCCACTCTGATGGCCCCCGACAGCCCATCTCTCCCAGGTCCAGAGCTGGTGACCTCCACCCAGCCTGGGCACAGTGAAGGTCCAGGTCTTCTCTGGGTACAACCCCTCACCCTGCCCTATCTGGCATCTGTCATGGCAGACTGCTGCTTCTACAGAAACCAGGGGAGCTCCTGCTACACACGGGCACCTCTCCTCCATGGTCAGTGTCCAGAAGGGCTTGGCAGTGGGCACCAATGGGTGTTTGCTAAGTGAAGACATGGCAAGGAAAGACCCCAAGTTTCTTGCCTTTGGCCAAGCTGGGCCAGCTGGTGGTAAAGGCCCCACGGGAGGACCCTCTCCACTGCCTCCTCCGGGCCCTCACTGCCACAGGCCAGGCCCCCTCATCACCAGGTTGTGAGCATCTTCCCAGGCATCACTGAGGCAGGAGTAGAGAACCCTAATGCTGGAGGAAACTTCCACACAGCTGGGTAGAGCAGTGCATTTACAGGCCCAGAGAGGGGAAGGCACAGGACATGCACACACAGCCAGCATCATAGCACACCTGGAACTGTGAGCTGCTGGAGCTCTTCTGGCTCACTTGCCAGCAGTGAGCCCAGTGTGTAGGGGAGAGAGGGCACAAGGAGGACCCTGGGTCAAATGTACTTCCTGCTGCAGTGCAGAATGTCCCCTTACCACCTTTCCCTGGGGACTTTAGCGAGCAGAGATGAGGGCTCCCCACCTTCCCTCTGCATCCTCCTGTCCCCCTCAAAGTTGGGCCACTGAGTTGTTTCCTAAGGGTGCAGAAGTCCTTCTCTCTCTGTCCACCTTCTAGCCCCTCTTGCATGATTCCTGCCAAGGTGCAGGCTGGTGGCCTGCCCAGTGGAACCAGCACTTTGGGCGTGGGTCTGTGGGATTGCCCTGCCTATCCCCTGTGCGTGGTCACACCACCAGGTTCACGGGAGGCCCCCTATTTCTTTAGCTGCAGATCTGGGACACGGCTGGCCAGGAGCGATTCCGCACCATCACCCAGAGCTACTACCGCAGTGCCAACGGGGCCATCCTCGCTTATGACATCACGAAGAGGAGCTCCTTTCTGTCAGTGCCTCACTGGATCGAGGATGTGAGGAAGTACGCAGGCTCTAACATCGTGCAGCTGCTGATCGGTGAGCTGGGGGCACAGGGCAGGTCCAGCAGGGTGCCTTGGGGTCACGGATCTATCTCTCGGTCTGTCCTAGTCTCTTTCTCCTTTTTAAACAGAAGGCAAGTGGAGCACAGAGAGAGGCTGAACTTGGCCAGGCAGGAAGGGAGCCAGAACTTGAACTGTGATCTTCCAAATATGATCCTGCCAATCACTTACACAATTATATTCAAAGTTGGAATTAGAGGGAGGAAGAAAGGAGCTAACATTCGCTTTGTAGTTACCGTGTATCCCCACAGTGGGTAACACTGGTGTCATTGGATTTAGTTCCCATAACCCTGGCTACTCCTTGTTTGTCAGGGGCTGGAGCTCAGGCTCAGAAAAGTGAAGTAATTTATCCCAGTCCACACAGCCTGTGAGCATATAAATAGGAAACTTGAGCTCTGCCGATCATCATTCGGTGACTTGCTGTCACACCACACTGCAGAGCAGGGCTTCTCAACCATCTGTGTGCTTCCCTATCACTCTGAAGTTTGTGAAAGCGCAGATGCCAGGCACCACGTCTGATTCAGGAGGGCTGGGTGGGCCCCGTGAATGTGCATTTCTCACAGGTTCCCAGCAGGTGCCATGTCTGTGGCCCAGAGACCCCACTTTGAGAACCACTGTTGCTCTTACCTCCATTTTCCCTTTTCCTCCTAAATCAACTTCCCAGACCTGGGCTTAAGACGCTTTGGACCATTCGTGTGGTCCCTGGAGTCCTCATTCCAACCATCAGGCTGATTCTTCCAAGACGAGATTGTACAGATGGGGCCTGGATATAGCTCCGGCTGGGGAAAGGGTGGTGCTTGGTTCTCCCCAGCCTGCCTGGCCTAGGATGGGGAAGCGCTTAGCGGAGCTGGACTCCCCAGGCAGGAGTGGAGCTCACCTTACCTGGCCTTACACTTCCCTTTTATCCAGGGCATTTAAAGTAAAACATTCTGCCATAGAGCATTTTATACAAATACAAAAAATAGAATAGTGCAGTGAACCCTGGATATTCATCCCCCAGCTTCAGCTATGAGCAACTTATGGCCAGTTTCTCTACCCTCATCTCTTCCCCTCCCTTGTCTTGCTTTGGGGCGAATCCCAGTACCGTAACTATTTCATCTGTAAATATTCCAGCATGAATCTATAAAAGATACAAACACTTAAAAAGTACCTAACAACAAGACCATGTTCACATCTGAAAATTCTTAATATAATCAAGTAGCTGATCCGCATTCAGATTTATCATTGCTCCTAAATAGCACACATACTTTTTTTTTCAGTTTGTTGAAAGGAGGATCCAAATAAGCTCCCCACATTGAAATTGGTTACTGCATCATTTAAGACTACCAAAGACAGTTTAGATCTTTCTAGACGGTTATCTTTTTTTCTGTCCTCCCTATATAGTCACAATACAAAAGTCAACCATTTAGAGACTTAGAAGATTTCTTCTAGAAATTGGGTCAAGGAGCTGTTGACCAGATTTTTTGGGAACATAATGAAACGTCTGACACCTTGTAGAAGAAGCCAGAAGTGTGCTCTCAGGTCAGCTGGTAGTCTGTGCTCTTCTGCGCAGGAAAGCAAAATAATCGAAAACCATGATCTCACAGTGAATAAGAGAATTCCAGAGGAAAATAGGAGAGAATAAATAATAAGCATAACAAGATGTTAGCAAAGAACAGACCTCACAGCACTAGTTCTCCCTGTTCATGCTGCCGCGGGCCAGCTGTTTTCCTGCCCATCCGGTCCCCCTGTGCCGAAGCTGTCATCAGAGATGGGGGACCGAGACTCAGGGGTGAAGTGACTTACCGAGGGTCACAGAGCAAGTGAAAGGGAGCTGACGTTGCTCGCAGCTCTAAAGTGCTCTTGGCCAAACTCTACTGCTCCTACACTTTGGGAAGAAGCAATAAAATACACGAGACTCTGGCAAAGAGAATAAAGAGGAAAAAAAAAAAGCAGGGACGAAAGGTTAGAATAAGCACTTTAAAATTTAAAAAGGTCTTTTTTTTTTTTTTCCTTAAAGAGAAAGAGAGATGGCCATGCCAAATGGTGTTTGTTGGTGGCGGGCAGGGCGCGATGGATGGCAGGGCATCCCCCAGCTTGGCCCTGCCAGGTGGGCCAGGGCTTGCTGGCGCCTGTGGGCCTCACCAAGCCGCACCCGGCCTTTCCCTGCAGGGAACAAGTCGGACCTGGGCGAGCTCCGCGAGGTCCCACTGGCCGAGGCGCAGAGCCTGGCGGAGCACTACGATATCCTGTGCGCCATCGAGACGTCTGCCAAGGACTCGAGCAACGTGGAGGAGGCCTTCGTGAGGGTGGCCACGGAGCTGGTGGTCAGGCACGGCGGCCCCCTGCTCAGTGAGAAGGGCACCGACCACATCCAGCTGGATAGCAAGGACGTCGGAGAGAGCTGGGGCTGTGGCTGCTGACCGGGGTGCAGGGCAGGCAGGCAGGGGCCTCCCCACCTCCTCTCTCTCTCTCTCTGGCCTGCCGGGCCCACCCCTCCAGAGCTGGCCATCCATGGTGCCAGCGATTCTAGAGCAGCTGGATAAAGTCCTGGAATTATCCATTCCGTGGCCTGGGTACTTGATGGGAAAGCTACCTTCGAGGAAGGAAGAAGCGGGGTACCTTCTGAGGGAGACCTGGTGTCCTACAGGGTGTAGAGTGGGGGCCCATCCTGCCGGCCGGTGGCTGTCCCCTCTGCGTCCTTCGTGGTGCCTGCCCAGCTAGACCACAGCGGGAGAGGGGCCGGGCTGTGCCTCCCCTGCGCCGCAGGTACTGGTTCTGGCCATTTCCCACCTTGGCGTCTTGCTGCAGCTGTGGTGGCAGGTTGCTGCCCTCCAGGGATGTGGCTGGTGCCTTGGGTTCTTCCGGGTCATTCCAGGGCCTCTGTGCATAGCCCCAGAGAGTGAGAGCAACCAGCCCGACAGACTCGGTTCCTGAGCACAGCCCCGGGGAAGCCCTAACTCCTTCCTGGCGAGGAGCCTTCTTCCTTTCTTCACTGCCAGCTCTAAGCTCGCAGATAGCTTGGGGCTTGGCTTCTGCCTTAGCAAGATCTCTCAAGTTTTCTGGTTTTCCATGTAGCTTCTTGTTTTCATCGGCACAAGTAGGGGGTCATGGCCCACAGCCAAGCAGGGACTGTCTGCTGGCCTGGGGCCCAAAGTTTTGCCACTCGGGTTGCAAAACCAGCTGATTCTTCAGCACCGACTCGCAGAATTTGGGGGTTTGGGGGGAATGAGATAGGAATGTGGACATTTAAGGGAAAAGTAAAAGCTGAAGTCCCTGAGGATAAGGTCTGAGAGGGACCCTCAGGGCACCTAGTCTGACCTGTGCAGAAGCCCCTCCTGCCACCTTCAGAGCAACAGCTCCCCCACCGTTTCCAGTCCAGCTTACGGTTTCCCGAAAGAAGAAGACAAGGCCCCAACAGTCCTGGCTCTGACCGTTTCATCCTCCTAGGCCCACCCGCCCTTCACAGCCTCGGCGTGTGCTGCATGCTGGTTAGAAGGCAGGCGGGCGCCGGCATCACCGGGGCTCTTGGAAGTCCTCTGGGGGTAGTTCAGGGGATCACAGGGATGGAGCTGGGGGAGGCAGGTGATCTTCCTGTACCACCCAGGCCCTCCGTGTCAGCCCAGGCTAGGCCCTTAGGCCCCCCTCCGTGTGGGGCTCCAGGAAGTACACTGCTGTCAGAGCCATGGGAAAGGCCACACCATGGAGGTGGAGCCCAGACAGCGCCCCTGGCCCAGCCCTGGCCCCAGCGGTGGGCCACAGGCCTCCAGCTGACTTCCCTTGCCTTGCACCTTGCCTGCCACCCTTTGGCCTGTGTCACACCCTCGCCCAGGCAGGCCCGTCTGCAGAGCCAGAAGCCAGACCTTCTGCAGCAGCCAGACCCACAGCAGTCTGGTGAAGCAGGGTCGGGCACAGAGGGCTTCCCTGGCTGAGACCGAGACAGGCAGGGCTGGGGACTCCCTTTTGGGCAGGGAGGCAGCCCTGGGACAGCTGAGCCTGGTTCTGGAGAGGAAGGATGTTGACCTGGTTGGACCAGGAGCTACTGAGCAGGGGCCTGCACTGAGGGGAACCAGCCCACTGGTGGCCAGGTGGGGTGGGACCTGGGAGCAAGAAGGCCACTTCACTTGGCTTCCTTCCTCACTGGCCTTGCCGGTGGGATGGGGTGAGTGGAGCCTGGGGCCCAGCTGCTGGCAGGGAGAACTGGTGTCTGCCAGGCCCCTCCACTTCAGTGCCTGGGCTCTACCTGCAAGTAGAACGTGCCTATGACTGAGGCACATTTGAGCCAAGGGCAAAGGTCCTCCAGCCCCATGACCTCTGCTAGGGGCTGATGTTTGGGCAGAGCTGGGCATTCAACCTGGGCCCAAGCTGGAAGAGAAATCTCATGAAGCCTGACCTTGCAGAGACCTGCTGCTTTGGGGGGCGGTGGCGGGGATGCAGGGGGTCTTGGAGCATAGGCCTGGGCCTAACCTCCCCACTGCCCCCCATGAATGACTTGCAGCCTCAGTTCCCACTGAGCCCAGGTACAGACCCTACCCATTGTTACCTGTTGTCCCTCTCCGCCTTAGGGCTGGGATGGCTAGGGAACGCGGGAGGCCATTCCGTTCCATCTCCTTCACAGGGACGCCCTGGACTGCCATGAGGATCCAGGGCAGGCCCAGCAACAGACAGCTGGCTGGTGACAGGGGTCTGGACTCCAAACCATCCCCCTCCTCCTCCAGACCCCGGGGTTGGAGGCCTGAAACCTTGCAGAGGCTTGGCAGAGAAGAGAAGGGAGCAGCCAGCCCAGCCAGGACCAGGGAGGTTTCTGCCCACTGGCAGCCTTTGGCTCACCCAGCAACCACGAAAACACTTCCCTTTCCTGTCTTTCTTAGTTCCAAGGTGTCCAGAACACTGGGCTGCGTGGTCTCCTGCCACCCCATCCTCCAGGCACCACGGCCGCCAGGGGTTTAGCTTAGAAATCCAGGGGTTGTCTTAGGCTCCTCACTCTCTCCACCCTACCGCAGTGCTGGGATCCCACCTCCACGCTGCCCCCCGCCCCTCTGCTCTGGACAGGCCCTGGCCTCCCCTGGACGCCTCCTGGACCTCCTTGGCCCCTGGGCTTCTAGCCGGTGCAGCCCGAGGCACCCTCCTGCTGCAGTCAGCGTGGCAGTGGCAAAAGGTCACACTGATGCTGCCCCCTCACCTTCCAGGGTGCCTGGGGCCCTCGGGATACGGTCTATGCTCAGTCTGGATGTCCAAGGCCTCCACAGCTCTGCCCTGGCTTTTCCCCAGCACCTTGTGCCCCAGGAGCACCCTCTGTCCAGGCCGCTCCCTTCCCACCCTCCTCCGCAGTCACCCAGCCTTTATTCCTGTCGTTTAGAGTCCCACAAATGACCCACCTGGACACCCCTGAGAACTGGCCCCACCCCAAGCTAACCCCTTGCTCCTAGTACCCCCTGGCAAGAATGAGTTCTTTGTCCCCCTCTTCCTCAGTGGGAGCCATTTCCCAGCTTCGGCCCCAAATACAAATGCTAGTGCTCAGGGCCTGACGCTGGTGTGGGGTTGACCGCATGCCGGCTGGGCGACCTGTCTGTAGGGCCGGGTTGGGTGGGGGCCTCACTATCTGCTGGGCCTCCGTTTTCTGTCACATGGGGACCCAGACTTGGGTAAGAGAAAATGGGGAAGTGCTGAGACAGAACACGACCCACCTCTTGTTTCCTCCCTCAGCAGGCCCAGGGCTTCTGGGGCCAGAGAGCTTAATCTCTTCCTCTGTTTATAAATTACCCAAGAGCAGGAGCAGGTGGGGTCAGGGGCCAGGGTGTGGGAGAGGAGGCAGGGGACAGGGCCAGGAAGTATCCTGGCAGCCAGCAGGCCCGGCGAGAGCACCGTCTGTGGCCTGGGTGGGGCCGGTGTGACACGGGCTGAAGAACCAGAAGGCTGGTGTTTTAGCAGCGGGGCAGGCAAGGGACATGGATCGTGATTCCCAAGCCAAAGAGGTGGGTTCCTGTCCTGGAAGCAGGGTTCAAAGACATCAGGCCGCAGCAGGCATGGAGCTAGAGGAAGCTCCTAATTCATATTGAATTCAGTTACTCTTTCCTAGGAGGGCTGCCAGGGATGGGGCCTCAGGGACCCTCTGCACCCTGCTGGCCTGGGCCGTTGGGCTGTGGGGAAGGCCTCAGCCAAGCCCAGTGATGCCATTTGCATTTGGGGATTTTTCACATTACCTATTTATGATGCATAAATCTTTATAGCAAATCTATTTTTTGAAACATGGAAAAGTTGCCTTTATGGAAACAGCAGAGCCAGAGTGTACACATTCCTAAATCATTAAACAGATTTCTGCCAAGAGCCAATGGTGCCCAAGACTGGTTATCTCACCTTTGAGCCCAGAGCTGGCCCAGGTGGCCATGTCTCCACAGACGGTTCCACCTGCCCAGCTGGCTTCCCCGACTAGTCTCCAGGCCCAGAGTGGGTGGGCGGGCCTACACACTGCCCACTGCCCTTCTGTTGCCGGGAGCCCTGTTAAGACTTCTCTGCCCCAGACCAGTGTGGGATCTGAGAAGCAGTCAGTGCCTAAGGGGCAGGAAGGAGCTTGGATTGGGTCCTCACTCTGCCAGGGATATACCCGTGTGAGCTTGGGCAAGTTACTGCATTTCTCTGGGTCTTAGGTTCCTTCAGTTGGGTTTGAGTTGAGGCAGGTTGCGTATGAATCACTGATGGCCAGGGGCACCAGGCCTGGGATCTCTCATCTACAACCCTGTGGGAAGGTGTTACTATCCTTGTTCTTTGCGGATGAGCCAATAAACTCAGGGGTTGGGAGTTCCTTGCCCAAGCCTTGAAGCCGTAACAAGTTAGAGCTTTTATTCCAAGTCAGTAGAGCCCTCACGAGGGCCAGACTGGTCCTGCTGTATTCCCAGGGCAGAGAATGGTTTTAGGCACAGAGTAGGCAGAGTGCCTGATTGGGGCCCCTGGCACCAGGAAGTCCACGAATCCGTAGCCCACCCAGGTACTCTGGGGTCTGTTCCTGGTCATTCTCAGAAGGGGCCTATGCTGACATGGGGGCCAGATGAGGATTGCACGGCACGGCTGCTCACCATGGCCGGGTCATGCTGTACTCTGTCTGCCACGCCCTGCTCTGGCAAGAACTGACATCGTGGAAGTCAGACCAACCTCCATCCAAATCCCAGGTCTGCTGTGACTAGTTGCGTGACCTTGGGCCTCGGGCCTTGGTTTTCCACCAGCCTCGGTTTCCTCAGATGGGGGACGCTAATTCCTGTCCTGCCTGCGACCCGGCAAGCCACTGCAAGATCCCAGCTGGGAGAGGCTTTGTACACTGCAGGGATTCTAACACTGTCCCAGAGGTTAGAATCCTGGTAATTCCGCTGACTGAATGATGAAGACCTGGAGCCTGGGCCTTCCAGAGGGGCCACGCTCCAGGCACTTCCCATCACCTTTTCCAGGGAGAAGAAATGCCTGTGGTTTGAATTTCCTGCTGTCCTTGAATGCAGGGCAGCCCCCAAGCCTGCATGTGCCCCTTGGATGAAAAACCCCTAAGTGGGTGGTCTGAGCCGGGCCACCACACGCCCCCACAGAGGCTGTGATGAGGGTCCTCTCTTGCCTCTGCCCACACCGTGGCGCTGCCTGACCCTGGGACAAAGTCCTGGGCTTTAAAACAGGGAAACTGAGGCCAGGGGCCTAGGTCCCAGAGCTGAGCCTGGCCCTGCCCCTCCCCTAGGGGCTCCCAAAGCCGCAACCCCGCCTCCCCCCTGCTCCCTGCACACATTCACCCAGGGGCTCAGCTGAGGAGGGACCGCGCCAGCCCCTCCTTCAGGGAAGCCAGGATGCAAGGTGGCCCCACCCCAGTCACATCTCCTCTCCTCACCCTCTTGTCACCTTTCCCACGCGGCCACTCCCCACTCCCCACGCCAGCCGGCCTCCAGCTGCCCTGGCTCCTGCCTCCACATCCGGCTCCACACCGGCTGACCGGCTTCCTAAAGCAGGTCACACGCTGACCGGGTCACCCCCTTGCTTGGCTCTGCCCGGCTCCCTGCTGCCCTCAGGCTCCCTCGAGGGGCCCGTCAGCGCTGTCCACGGCCTGGCCACGCTCTCCCCTGACACTCGCCACCCCCAGCCACACGGGGCTCTGCGTTCCCTGACCCGCCGCTCCCCTGACAGGCAGACCCCCAGACCCACCCGAAGAGCCCAGCTCCCCGCTGTGTCCTGGGCTTCTCCAAGCAGGGCCCCCTGTTGACACACAGTCCGAGATGGGGCCCGGCCCCAAAGGACAACCACCTGGTCCTGACGCTGACTCCCAGACGCTCCCAGGAGCCCTCCAGAGTCTGTGGAGCCCCCCACAAACACACATACACACAGCCCCAGAGACTGCCAAGTCCCGTCTCTGCTGTCGGCTCCTGTTCTTCTGGAAAGAACAGACCCCGCCCAGAGGGCAGGCTTGGCCCCGACCGGTGCTTCCTGGGCATCCGCGTGTGCTCTGACCCAGGCCACTCGGGGCTGTGGTGAGGACAGCACCGCCCGCCCACCTCAGCTCTCAGCTCTGAGAGGGAGCCCGGGATGGGTCCCATCCCTCCCACACCCGGGCTGTGTGCTTCGGGCCTCTGTCCCCAGCGGTGACTCTGCACCTGGCATCCCGAGGCGACCGTCACCTCAGTATGGTTCCCAGGGAACAAGCTGCAGACGTAGAGGTTCCCAGTTCAAAGCCGCTTACTCATCAGCATGTGTCAGCAGCACCTACAAGGGAGCTGGAGGGTCTGTGTGCAGGGCTGAGGGGACATCAGGAGACATGGACCCGGCAAAGGAGGCCAGGAGAGAGGGCAGTCATGGGACTGGTGAGTTAGCTCCTGGAAGCTGGTGAGTGGGGCCGGCATGCTCCAGCCTTCTGCTCACAGCCCCGTGTCATCCAGGAGCTGGTTAGAAATGCAGGATCTCAGTGTCCACCCCAGAGCTCCTGATTCAAGATTGGAGTAAGATCCCCAAGGGATCTGGGTGCATGTTACAGTTTGAGGAGCACTGGTCTACACAGCCTGCCCATCCCACCCAGGTGGCCCCTGGGCAGGCCTTCATGTTTCAGAAGTTTTTAGGTTCTTCCTAAAGAAGAAGGCCTGAAGGTTCTTGCCCATTTACCCCTGAAGTGTGTTTTCCATCCTCCGCAGAGGCACCGACTCGATCTGTGGACATCAAGGGCAAAGGGCTGGTGGCTGGCTCCTTGGCAAAGCTCTGACTCTGACAGAGTCAGAACCCGTGGGGTCACTTGGGCCCACCTAACACCCAACATTCGTCCAGCAAACTCCAACCCCATCTGGCAACATTTGAGCTTATCGTGTGTGACAGGGATTCTTGATCTTTTCTGGATCTCTGACCACTGTAAGCTGTAGACCCTTCAGTCAGAAAAAAATCTATATTCACATCTGCACCCAAATGTGGCACATTGTGTGGGGGCGTGAGTAGACAGGGGAAGGCTGCCCACTTTGCGAGTCTGGAATCTTGAAACTTCTATTGGAATGCTGTTTACAGCCTCTTCAGTTGGCAGAGTCTGAAATTTATTGAAAGGTTTCTATGTGAATTCACAAGAGAATTTAAGGACTTGCCTCAAATGCACATCCAGTGAACAGCAGAGAGAAGATTTGAGCCCTGGATGTTGGGCTCTAGGGTTGTTCCTTAACCCCCTGAAATCCTGGGAGGGACCTTTGGATTTAGTGGGATGGGATGTGGCTGGCCTGACAGCCTGCAATGTACTCAGGTATACATTCGACAAAAGGGACCCGGTTCTAAGTGGACATTTCTGAAAATAACAGAAACCATATGGCGATCTATCTCAAGGAACGAATCTTAAGAATAATAAAACCTCTATGCACAGGAATATCCATGACAGCCTTATTTCTATACAAAGGGAAACTGGGAGGCAGCCGTCCCTTGCTGCAGAGTACTTTAGACAGTATGTCTGAGCATTGTAGGTGAAGGACAATCTCTCCGTGAAGGGCTGGGTCTTCCTTTTGCCTTTCTACACTTTCGGTCTTCTATGATCAACATCTACTACATTTGTCATAGAAAGACACAGTACACTTCAGAAGAGTCATGAAAACAACATAACATTAAAAATGTGATGCTATATTCATCGAAGGATTCAGAATACCCAAGTCAAGAAGTGTTAGCAATTAATGTAATATCAATAGGGTCTGGACATGAAAATGTTAAGGGTGATTGTGTTAAAACGGAGCTATGAAGAACTTCCTCCTTCTTTTCTCTCTTTTACAAATCTTTAAAAATGGAACTATGCTGCTTTTTGAGTAACATATAGCATATTTTATATATATCCTGTTGATATATATTACATAAGCATGTGTAACTATAGATCTCTATCAAGCTATTGACATCCACACATACATACAGATACGTGCTCATGTGGGAAATAAGTAATAAATCTGATAAGGGTTTTTGGAAATTATTTTACTCATAGTTTTCATCACTCATAACCTCGTTCAGTAGTTTCAGGGAGAACTTTGGCATGGTGGATTGATAATCGGTCATGGATTTTCTTACTTATTTGGTGGGGGGTTTTTTTTTGTTTTTTTACTTAAAAATCACATATGTGATACATGATATTTGCTTTAATTCTGAGACTTTCCAAATACCCACAAAGGCAGAGAGTGCGGCCCAGCCCTGTGTACCCACTGCCCGCCTTCAACAACCCTCATAGTCTTGCCACATTGGCCGCATCTACCCGCCCCCCTTTTCAACGGGAGTATTTTAATGCAAATCACAGACAGGAGGCATTTCATCCAAATTGGTCACTATGAATCTAAAAGCAAGCAGGCAAGCAGAATAATGCCATTACTCCACCTAATAAAAGTAATCATAATTCCTCCAAGTCATCCTGGATCTGTCCATATGAAAGTTCACCAATTGCTCAAAAAAAAAGTCTTCTATTTTTGTTTTTGGTTGTTGTTGATGGTTATCAGATTTGGGTGTGTATCTCTTTTTAAGTCTCTTTTAATCTAAAATAGTATTCCCTTCTTTTATTTTTTTTCATGCCACTTACTTGTTGATGAAACTGGGTCATTTGCCTGTAGCTTCCCCTCTCAGGTTTTGGGTTTGGCTGATTATGCCCCGATGGTGTTCTTTAGCATGTTTTTCTCTCCCCTGTACTTCCTGGAAACTGGTGGTTCGATTGGATTCTTGGCAAGAATAGGGATGGTGTGATTTGTACCTTTTGCTCATGCCAGGAAGCACATAGTGGCAGGGCGTCCCACTTTTAATGTATTGGGATTGATCTGAGGGGTTCAGGTGGTGCCCACCTCGGGCCTTCTTGTAAGGTTCTTCATCAGCCTTTCACCTAATGCTTTTACCATCTGTTAACCATCACTGCCTGAACCAGTCATTTCATCAGGGGGTTGCAAAAATGGCGCCATCTAACTCCTGCTCACCCTTCATGTTAAAGTCATCCCTTCCGTATACACTAGCTGGGATTATTTGAGCCAACAAAAGTATAATGGCTTCGATGGATTAAAATGTATCGAATATATGGGGCACCTGGGTGCCTCAGTCGGTTAAGCAGCCGCCTTCAGCTCAGGTCATGATCTCAGGGTCCTGAGCTTGAGACCCACGTTGGGCTCCCTGCTCAGCGGGGAGCCTGCTTCTCCCTTCCCTCTGCCTGCCTCTCTGCCTACTTGTGCTCTCTCTCTATCTCTCTGTCAAGTAAATAAATAAAATCATTTTATTTATTTACTTGACAGAGAGAGACACAGTGAAGAGAGGGAACACAAGCAGGGGGAGTGGGAGAGGGAGAAGCAGGCTTCCCCATAGAGCAGGGAGCCCGATGCGGGGCTCGATCCCAGGACCCTGGGACCATGACCTGAGCCGAAGGCAGACACCTAACGACTGAGCCACCCACGCGCCCCTAAACAAATAAAATCTTAAAAAAAGATAAAAACATACCGAATATGTGTGTGTGTGCTTCTACAAAGGAACATAGTCAGTGGGTTAATCCACTGAAGCCATCATTCTTTTTAATGCTCCAGTTATTCCATCTCTGGATACTGAGACTCCTTTCAAGCAGGCTCCTGAGTTCTTTGCCATGACCCATTGGTCTTGAGTGCTTCTTTGCTTTCTGGCATATATTGTGCATTTTCTGCCCCAGACCTAGAGTCATTCATTACTCCAAGGAGCCACTGGGTGTTTTGCTGTTTCCAAAACAAGTTTTTAAGTTTTCTCCTGTTCTTTGCTCAGTGTTCCTTTTTCCTGTTGTTTGTTTTGAACATGCTGGGGGCTTTCTTCAGCCTGGTCACCCCTGACTGTCCCCTGTATTGAAAGCTTCTGGAGCCTGGCTGGATGCGTGGGTCCTATGATGGGTGGGCTTCTTCCTATAAGGTAATCGGGGTCAATCTGGCCTTTCCACTAGGGCAGGGTCCTCAGATGTCTGTGCCTGAAGGTCTTTTCTCCCAGGCCTTTCTGTTTGTGCAGTAAGGATCTTCTGTCTCCTTCTGGGGGCGGGTGGTGATGGCAGAACCTCACTGCCCTGCCTGCTGTCCCAGGCCTGGAGTCTCTCTTCTTGGTGTCTCTGAAAACACATCTCCTCTTTCCTGCAGGGTTGGGGCAAAGTGGTGGTCATGTCAAGATGGAAGTTGGGGAGGGCACCTGTGGGTTCCAAGTGCTCTGAGCCCGATTTTCAGCCAGTGCTTCGTTCTCAGCCCCTAGCCTCCCCCGTGATCTGATCTTGTTAAAATCTGCGCAACCTAGCAATGAAAGCAAATTCCTATTTGCGTGTTCACTTTTTAAAATATAAAGTGGTTGGTGCTATGAAAAAGTCTTACTTTTTATAATATCCTGTTTTTCTACAAAGTTGCTTAATAAAAGGATACATTCTATTTTAAAGGTTCTGTGTGTTTTTCCTGGATGTGAACTATTCCGATTGCTTTTGCGCAAGAGCTTGTAACCTAAGCATAATAGAAATATGTTTAGGATCTATATGACAGCTTTAGTACGCCCTTGCTGCTTTGAAGGAGCATTGTGTCATTAGTCTTGCTGGGCTCATTTGTGCAGTTTGTTATATTTGAATTTTGTTATCATGATTGAAAATCATATAAAGTGTTATCATCTTGCAGACCTTAAAAAATTCTTTTGTTTCATTTCTGAATAAAAGTCATATCCCAATTGCATAAAGGGAGCGTGGAGCCTCCTGGGGGTTCTGTGGGGCGACGGGGCTGCCCCTCCTTGGGCTCCCTCTGCAGGCTGGCGGGGGTGGGGGTGGCTTCTCTCAGCTGCTCAGACAGCTGTGGATCCTTTGCCCAACTCTCCGTCTTATAGAACCTTGTGGGCATCACTTTCCTGCTGTTGTCTCCTCCACTAACCTGGTCCTTGTGGGTTTATCCCTTTTTTACAATCCCCTAGTAATTTCAGTGGGGCTTGGGGCTGGGAGAGGAGACTGTCCCACTCGGGCAGTATGCCCAGTGTAAGCAGAGTCTGGGGAAGGTTCTGTACGCATCACCAACGCCTCTCCAAGCTGTTGTCCTGGCTTTATCTGGCTTTCTGCTTAAATCTCTCATGAGGATTGATAAGGAGTTTGAGGTGGTGTCGGTCTCATCCCTTAGATGTCAGGTTCTATAGCCAAAATTTTGATTGGGATGAAATTGAATTTAGAGAATAAAGGGAAGACTGGGAAGACTGAATCTTGCTGTTCTCAAGTGGGGACCTCTTTCCATTTTTCAGACCTTATATTCTCAGTGACACTTCGTTATACTTGTTTTTTTAAACTGAATTTTAATACCCCACTAAAGCTCTAGATCTGTATTTCATAAATGGGCTTTTTAAGAGTCTTGAAGCTTTTCAATCGCCCACAAAGGGCAGAGATGGAGAAGGAGGGAAGGGCGGCAGTTAGACTCCCGTCCAACCAGATTGAGCCACTTTATTTCATATACCAAGTACTGTCTAAGGGTTTGTGGGAAAAAAGGTCTTACCACTAAAAAAGTTTGAAAACCATCACTCCAGACCTTTAAAAAAATTGTGATAAAATATACATAAAATTTACCATCTTAAGCGTTTTTAAGTGTACAGTTGAGTAGTGTTGAGTGCTTGTGCAATCATCACCACCATCCACCTCCAGAACGTTTTCATCTTAGTTCTTGCAAAACTAAAACTTGATACTTGTCAGACAACTCCCCATTCCCCCCCTCCCTCGAGTCTCCACTCCAGACTTTTTATTTTTTTTATTTTTTATTTTTTTAAAGATTTTATTTATTTATTTGAGAGAGAGAATGAGATAGAGAGCATGAGAGGGGGGAGGGTCAGAGAGAGAGGCAGACTCCCTGCTGAGCAGGGAGCCCGATGTGGGACTCGATCCCGGGACTCCAGGATCATGACCTGAGCCGAAGGCAGTCGCTTAACCAACTGAGCCACCCAGGCGCCCCCACTCCAGACTTTTTAAAGACAAAATGAATGGGTGGCTTCAGTTACAGAATAAAGTGATCCACGTTTGTTGAAGGATACTACATAAATATATAAAGACTTGGTTAAAAAACTCTATAAGGTAATTCACACTTTCTGGACTCAAAGTAAGGACTAGTTACTCAGGTTGTGATGCAGGTGCAGGGAGTTCTTTTCAGAACCAAAAGCATCAAATGCATGTATTCTTGCTTTTGCTTTTACTCACCGATCGGCCCCCTGAAGCATTCGATAAAGAATCCAGCAGGTTGGCTGAACCTCAGAGCCTCACTTATCGTTTCATGATGTCTTTGTAAACCTCACTTGTTTCCTGCTTAGTAGGGATACGCAGACCTAAAAGAAAGGAACAGGATTTTATTTACATCCCTGTAAGAGTCTGAACAAAAACAGGGTCACTGGGGCCATCAGGGACTCCATCTGGATACTTCTATGTTGTTGCCCTGACAACTCTGAGGTATTTTAATTTTTTAAATTAAGAAGGTAATACAGTTCAGCTTTCCTCTCTGAATTTAACCCACTTTACTAGAGATCTAGCTTAAAAAATGAGACCTTCCCAAGATTTTGAGACATTTCACAAAGCCTGCTGTAAGTTGTCCCTGCTTATTACCTGTAGTGAATGAAAATGAGGATTCCATCCCCAAAGATGTTTAGAAAGCTGCCAATCAGAGGCCGGGGGTGTCTGTCGAGTCAGACGCTGTTCTTCGAAGATTCTCCAGGCCACGGACTCACTGTTCCCTCGCTGGGGCAGAGCTGGGTGAGGACAGAGTCTTCCACGTTCTGCTCTCTGCCATCTCGGGCCACACACAGGATGGGCTCAGGCCCTTTGCAAGAGATGGAGTGCATTCTTCGCTTGACAAGGAATTAGCCCTCATCTGGTTTGGCGTGTATCCGCAGGGGCTGGAGAGGGTGAGGGTCCCGGCTGGGAGACTGTGCGCGCACATGCACTCACAGGAGGTATGGCTGAGTGTATATGCAAAACACGGGAGACGGGCACTGTGTTAGCGGCTGGATGTGGCTGCGGCTCAGGGCCAAGACTCAGCGTGTACCCCCCGAGAGTGCCCACCCTTTACAAATGCCCTCTTGACAGCGGCTCCACCTTCTGATCAAGCGCCGTCAGCTTCGCCTAGACCTCGCGGGGCCCACGGCGGCCAGATGCCCCCCTGCTGCTGTGGCAGGTGCCAGGGCTCCCGGCGGTTAGGGCGGGGCCGGCTCCTGGTCCCAGACAACGGCTGCTTGCGAGAGCCATCGCTACCACGGCGAGGCCGGCCACCAACGTCGTGCTTGCCCCTCGCTCTCTGCTCGCCCGCTGGCCGGAGGAGCGCAGAGGACCAGAGGAGGGCCGCGAGCGGGCGCGGGAGCTGGGCTCAGCGGGAGCCTGCAGTGGGGCAGAGGCCTGCTGGGGAACGGCCCGCCCCGGCGATCAGTGGAGGGGGTCAGCCGCCCGGAAGGTGGGGGTGCTCACGGCAGCCGGTCAAAGTCGCCTCGACAAATTCTCCACGTGCAGCTTGATTTTGAAAATGCTCGTGAAGGAGATGGTCATGAGGATGCGGTCACAGAGACCGTGGGACGGCGGTGGCAGAGATGGCATTTTGCTTATAATGGGGCAAAGGTCCGTGGCTGTCTGGTGCTAGTGGTGACCGAGGTGGTAGGGGCTGGGGGGCGGTGTCGCCTCACAGGGCTGCTCTTCTGTGGCTGCAGAGGAGAGGGTGAGGGGAGGCAAGCGTGAGGCCGGCGAGCAGGCCATGTGGGCGCCAGTGGTGGCGGTGCTGGGGGTGTTGCGCCCAGCCGTCAGGGGTGGCGGGGACCTGCAGGCCTGCAGGGGACAGCAGTGGTCAGCGGGGCATGGTCGGTGGGGGCGGCGGCGGCGGGATCTGTGGTTGCTGGTTTGGTGGCTGTGGAGCAGTGGGGACTGTGTACATGGCTCTGTGGTGGCCACTTTGCTGGCCTGGGACAAGGACCGTGGGGACAATGGAGGAGGCTAATTGAAGCTCCCAGTGCACCTGTTTCCCTGGGGATTCTCGTCTGAATCCGCCACCCACCTGGGGAGATCCCCGCCCGGCCGCTGGCAGCCCCTCCCTTCCCCTCTGCCCGCAGCGGTGTCGCCCCCCTGCATTGGTGATGCGGTGCTGCTCAGGCTCCTGGCAAGTTCTCACGGGGCCAGCCGCTCGGCCAGCAGAGTCAAGGCTTCTGATCGCCCTGTGCCCAGACCTGTGGCTGCATGTGTTGGCCTCAGGAGGGAGCAGGAGCAGAATATAGGGGCATCCCACAAGGACACTGGGGGGCTGAAGGTCACTAGTTTCAGAAGCTTTCAAGGGGGCACTTTTCAGGTGTGAAGGGGAAGCTGTCTGGGATCATGCCTGCGAAGTGACTGTCAGGGGTCCTAGGCCTGTGTCCTCCGCCCAGTGTGGGCGAGCAGTGCCTTCCTCACGGAGTACAGAAGAATGACCCACGGCAGGTGCTTCACGCGGGGCCGCGCACAAACTAAGGGCCCGGTGAGGAGAAGCCAGCTTCTCCCATTCTCATGGGAGCCCTGTAGCCGCTGGCTCCAACTGCAGAAATCCCACACTCCCAGCCTGTGGACTCCATCCAGCCGATTACTACGTTTTATGTGTGCTGTTATTTCCGCAACATTTTTTGTTGGATTTCGTTGCCAACACTTGAGTCAGAGATTTCACACACAGATGCAGATTTCTAACCCCCCTGGAAGAATGGGAAGCCTGGGTGCTTGGGTCCACACCTCCGCGGGGAGGCATTAGGTGGAACACGGGCCCTCCGGTTTCCCGCAGGCCCCACCTCTCCCTACAGCCCCTCCCCTCCGCTGAGTTTGGGCCCCCGGCTCCAGCCTCACCTCTGCGGCTCAGTGTCCTCCAGTGGGTGCTCTGTGCCCACTGGCCTTCCCTGTGGCACCCTCCGAGCCACAGGTCCACCGCACGGACCTCCTCAAGGGAAGGACCTCAGTGTAATTCTATCTGGATTTGGGGTGGCCAGGAACAGGCCTGGAAGTATTCTCTCATGCTGTGGAGGAAAGTTCATTAGTTTAACAGCTGGCACCAGAATTCCTCTGAGGGAGAGAAGTGTCTTGTTTGACGAATTTGGTGGCCATTGCTGGGGCTGGAAGGGGGACTCCGGTTTGCAGGTGTCTGATGTCAGCACCTGGAGTTGTTTCCATGAGAAAGGGAAGAATTTGTTGTTTTGTTTCTGACGAGGGCTGGCTAGAGAGGAGGAAAAGGAGAGAGAGCTTATAAGAGAAGGTGAGAAAGGATGGGGCCAGGGGAGCAGGTGTCTTCGTGGCCAAAGGCCGCTTTGGAAACGGTGATGTGCCTCTCAGGGTGTGTCTGTCAGAGAGACGGGAATGGCTCTTCTCCTACCCTCGCAGGGTCTTCCGTGTCTCCTGCTCTGCTCACTGCTGTGTTGGGAGAGCACGCTTTCTGTGGAATTGGGAGGGCAGCTGGACGCTCATGTGAAATTTGCCTGGGCCCTCCGGCGTGGCCCATGCAGGAAGCAGGGGCCAGGACAGAGGAGAGCGTGAGGACCGGAGTCCTGGGACCCGTCAGGCACGGAGGAGGGGCTCGGGATGTCCACAGACTGTGGGACTGGGGGAGGCTGGTGTGGAGGAGGGGGGACAGCCCATTTTACTAGGAACCGGGGGGACAGAGAAGGCCCAATTGGTATCTGGTTATAACAAAACGGACCCAGTTTTCCAGAAAGAGCCAGACGTGGGTGCTGAGAGGAAAAAACCCAAAAACCTGAACTTGGATAAAATGGTTGAGCAGCCAGTTTATTTTGAGTTACTGGTGGCTTGGGCTGCCCAGGCCGGGCGGGGTCTGGGGAGGGGTGACCCTGGGGGCCTGGGCTCAGTTGAGGATCTCTGTAGCGGTGCACAGCAGGCCGGCCAGGAGAGCCAGGCCCAGCGTGGCCACGACAACCAGCAGCACATCCCACCAGAGCCCCGGGTAGGTCCAGGACGCCGGGAGCCGCCAGCCGCAGCTGCCCAGCTCGAAGCCCGTCAGCTGGCCCAGCGGGCGGGCGGTGGCAAGCTCGGGGCTGGCGCAGCGGACGTGCAGCAAGGCCTCGGGCGTGCGGTCCTCCAGCCAGAGACGCAGGTAGGTGAGGCTGCAGTCGCAGTGCCAGGGGTTCTGTGTCACATTGAGGATCTGCAGCTGGGGCAGGTGGTCGAAGGCGCCGGGGGGCACGGAGCTAAGGCTGTTATTGGCCAGCAGGAGGTGGCGGGTGTGGGCCGGCAGGGCGGGCAGGGCCGTGAGCCCCCGCCCCCGGCAGTCCACCCACAGCCCCATGGTTTCCAGGGCCTGGCAGGTGCACTCTGCAGGGCACTCCTTGGTGGCCTCTGCGGCAGCCCAGAGCAGCAACAGGGCCCCCCAGGCAGGCATTGGCAGGCTGGCTGTGGGGAGAGTGGCCGCGAGGTGAGGGAGGGCCTGGCAGTCCGCACCCCCTGCTGATGGCCGGCGGGACTGACCTGGGACAAAGGACAACTCACCTCCCTTCTCAGGCCTCAGCCTTGTCCTCTGTGAAATGGGGTGGTGAAGACTGCAGGAAGTGAAGTGTGCCCAACCCAGGCCTAGCTGAGCCTGGACACTCAGAAGGCAGGATGGGGAGCGTAGCTGTGAGGGGTGGGGAGGGGAGTGAGGGTAAGAACGCTCTTAGGAAGGGGCCAGGAGGTCCAGCCCCTTCTCAGGGGGGAGAGGTGCAGATGCCGGCTAGATGCTTCCTAGTCCTGGCCCCTGGCCCCCAGGCTGCTCCCAGCCCCCACGCCCAAGCCTGGGGTCAGGCCAGTGGTGTGGACTTCACAGACCACACCTCTTCCCATCGATTCCCACAGCTCGCCTGTGGCCCAGCGAACCTTAGGTGATACTCGATGTAGAAAACAGCAGGATGAGGATGCTGAGGTGGGGACCAGGAGGCAGCCCAGAAGGCGTTCCCTCTGGAAAGCCACACATCTAGGCCAATACTCAGAGTTGGGGAAATTGAGGCCTGGAGACAGAGAATGACTCGTGCAGGGTCACCCAGCGGTCTGTGTCAGAGAACGGACTCCAACTCAGGCCTCATGAGCTCCGGGCTCTTGCCTGGTTTGCTGACTTTCCTACGATTGCTTCCCCTTCCTCAGACGGGCTCTCCCCACCAGGGCCGGGCCCATGGCAGGTTGTGAATATTAGTTGAATGAACCAAGGAGCCAGTGTCTCAGAGCCATGCCCCACCCTACCCCATCTCCTGGAGGGAAAGCTGAAGGTGGGACAGGGGTGGGCCCGGGGGCTGGCCGTCCCACCTGGGTGGGGGTGCGCTGTGGGAGGTGGTGCTGGGTAATAAGAGGGCCACTTACTTGTGAGGCCTGCAGCCGGCACCCCTTTCTGTGGCCTGAACTGTCCTGCTTGAGGCTGAGGTGGCAGCTGTCCGCGAGGCAGCCGGTGGTGGCCGCTGCTTCAGTGGGAGGAAGGAAATGATGAAAATAGCCTGGCTTATCCCCCACGTGCAGCCCTGGGGGGCCGTCTCTGGTCCCGGGGACTTGGGCCCTGAATGGTAGGCCAACCCCTGTTTACAGAAGGGGGTCCCACAGTGCATCCCTGTGGACCACCCGTGCCTCGCTGGGCCTCAGTACGGAGTCTGTGGGAAAACCAAGGCGGCCCCTCACCAGGTCCCAGGAGGTGGGGAAGGCTTCCAGGAAGGGGAGGCCTTGGAGCTGAGTGGCTCTGCTGGTTGTTCCTCCCAAGTCTGAGGCTTCCTCATCTGTAAAATGGAAGCAATCATCCCTGTCCTGCTTGCATACGCAGGGTGTAGGTGGGGCGGCTCCCGTGGGCTGAGAATTCTATGGAGGGAGAACGACGTCGTTTTAAATTTTCTGTGGTTCTTCTGAATAGGTCAAGGAGAAAGTCACTTTTCGGTGTCACTACATCTTTAGCACCTTCTAAACCTCCTGATCCTTTTCTTTCACAGGATGCTGAGGGCTTGTGGCTTGGTCTCCATCAGTCATTGGTCTCTAGCTAGAATTTAAGATTTTTTTTTTTTAAAGATTTTATTTATTTGACACAGAGAGAAAGATAGCGAGAGAGGGAACACAAGCGGGGGAAGAGGGAAAAGCAGGCCTCCCGCTGAGCAGGGAGCCTGATGTGGGGCTCGATCCCAGGACCCTGGGATCATGACTGGAGCCAAAGGCAGACTCTTAACGACTGAGCCACCCAGGCCCCCTAAGATCGTTTTTTAATTTGCATTATATTTATTTCTATAGCTAAATTTTACCTAAGGGAGTGACATCAGTTTTCCATTTATGTTAGTGATAAAGAGTTCCCTTTAAAAGAGAAATGGATTTTCAGTTTATTTTTTTAATATTAAAAAAACATGGGGCGCCTGGGTGGCTCAGTTGGTTAAGCGACTGCCTTCGGCTCAGGTCATGATCCTGGAGTCCCGGGATCGAGTCCCACATCGGGCTCCCTGCTCGGCGGGGAGTCTGCTTCTCCCTCTGATCCTCCTCCTTCTCATGCTCTCTGTATCTCATTCTCTCTGTCTCAAATAAATAAATAAAATCTTTAAAAAAAAAAACATGAATAAAAATCAAGCCTAACAGTAAAATATTATACAAAAATATATTATAAAATTAGGACATTCATGTAGTCATTTTATAATAAGTTATAAAAAATTGCACTCATATGAAATACCAAATCAGTCAGAAAAGGGCTTGCAGAGATGGCACAATTTGTGCCCGTGGAGAGTGTGGGGGGCTGCTGAAGTGGGGGAACCCCTGGGGTATAGCAATGCTTTGGGAACAAGTTCTAGCAACTGAAGTAAACAGAGCCCTTGATAGAGGGGCCCGGGAGAGGAGCCCAGAGTGAGGGGCCGCTGAGGAGAGGAAGTGGTCCCCTGGGCCATTCCTGTGGTCATGGCCAATGTCAGCCATGGACGCCAAACCTGACAAGAAGGTCCTGGGCCCCCCGCGATGCTGCCGGCTGAGGAGCCCCTGATGCTTGAGCAGTGCCAAGTGGTACCCTGGCCGGGATGGAGGGCACCTGGGCACCACACCCACAGTGACAGCAGCAGGAGAAGTCAAGGGCAGAGGCCTGGGGGGGGGCTTTTTCTTTTTTGAGATTTTATTTATTTATTTGAGAGAGAGAGAGAGAGCAAGAGAGAGCACAAGCAGGGGGAGGGGCAGAGGGTAAGGAAGAAGCAGGCTTCCCGCTGAGCAGGGAGCCCGATGCGGGGCTCGATCCCAGGGCCCTGAGATGACCTGAGCTGAAGGCAGACGCTTACCGACTGAGCCACCCAGGCGTCCCTGAGGGGTGCTTTAAACACCCCATTTACACACTACCCTAGACCCGTAGGAGAATGCCTCTCGTACACAGAGTGTGGGTGTTTTACTTTTTTAGCATCTCGCAACTCAGAGCCCCCTTCAAGGCACGCTCCTGTTCATCTGTATGTTTGTCATCTGCTTTCCCCGACAGCACAGCAGCTCCCCGAGGGCTGTGTCCGTGGTCAAGCCATGGGGACTCGGTCAGCGGCCGCACCTCGCAGGTCCTCCCTCCGTCTGTGCCGGGTGATTGCCGGAGGGAGTCGACGCTTTGACTCGGAAAGATTCCATCAGCAGGGAGGACCCTGGTCCTCTTCTAACCTGGCCCCTCATTGTGCAGATGCTGGCAGGTCGCTCACTGACTCACTGGGAGGCTCCCCTGCCCCCGTGGCCCCATGGCCCCGTCAAGGGCCCGCGGCTCCCAGGTCACCTGGGATTGGGTTTGGCTTGCTTTTAAGTACCCAAAGACGTGTATTGCAGCGTTGCTAATGGCAAAGCAAGAAGCTGGAAACAAAAGGAATAGTTACTGGGGCCTGCACACCACAGGGTATTATACGGACATTATGTTAAATGAAATAAAACTGCATGAATTGTGTTGGAGGAATATCCGTTGTGTTGTTGAGCGACAAGAGTGAAATGCACGAGAGAGTAAAGTAATATCCCATTTTGGTAAAACAAACTGTGATGATAACAACAAACTATCCTTGCTCAGGATGACTTGCGAATGTGGGCCTCCTTATTTCTTATCGTGAGCCCCTCTCAGGCCAGCCTCTGTCCTCTCCTGTGGCCGGGAGGCTGGGATCTCTCCTGCAGGCTCAGAGGGTGCTTGTGTTCTCGCCCTCCGCTCGGCCCAGCTCTGCTCTCTGGAAAGGAGCTGCGCATTCACTTTCCGGTGAAGCCCAGGGAGGCTACCCGGTGTGCCCAAAGGGCCAGCCTCCGCAACCTTCTGATCCCTGGCCCAGAGCAGGGTGGGGAGGGAAGGTATCATTTGGTCCCCTGGAGTCATGCCTGCTGTGAAGACAGCTTGCTCCAGTTGGGGTCACCTGGCAGGTACTTGGTGAACATTCTCATCGGAACCTGGATCCCAGACCAGGAACCTCAGCCTCCATGGACCTTCCCTTCTCCCACTTGTGGACGCCTGGCCTTGTCCCATCTTCATCTACCTTCATGCCTTTACGGCAGGTGGGGAAGGAGTCCCGGTGAGTGGCGGTCCCCCAGCCCCCAGGCTGTTTCCTGACCTGATCTGACCTAGTTGGGCACACACTCTTCCTTTTGGACCTCTGAGATATCCCTCTTATTTTTAGCATGTACAACTTAAAAAAAAAACCCAAACAAACAAAAAACAGCACACATGAGAACTCATTTTTGTTGTGGAAAAATGGAATGTTCAGATGAGCAGGAAGAAGACAATAAAATTTTCCCTCAATTCCAATATCAAGCAAGACTGCCTTTTATTTTTTTCCCGTGTGTATTTTTTTTCTTACCCCAAATCAGGTCACTTGGGGCCCACGCTCTTCTGGAACCTCCTTTTTCCACCTGTGAATACACCCACATATACCACCCATGTTTGCCATGGTTCCATTGTATGGATGTGGCAGCTTTTTTTTTTTTTTTAAGATTTTATTTATTTATTTTGACAGAGAGAGACACAGCGAGAGAGGGAACACAAGCAAGGGGAGTGGGAGAGGGAGAAGCAGGCTTCCTGCAGAGCAGGGAGCCCGATGCGGGGCTCGATCCCAGGACCCTGGGACCATGACCTGAGCCGAAGGCAGACGCTTAACGACTGAGCCACCCAGGCGCCCCATGGCAGCTTTTATTTAAGGAATCTCTGGCCATAAAGAGCATGCCTTGCTCTCCTTATCTCAGTCAGACAGGCCTTTGTGGGGACGGAGGGTGGGAGAGGGACAGCTCTTTGGGCTTCCTGAGGTGGGGAGGCTCCTCCTTCCAGGGCTGCCCAAGTTGGCTGACCCAGTATCCTACACCATTGTCCCTGTGGAGAAACTGAGACAGTCTCCTCTCCTGCCCCTTCAGGCTACTTACTAGGTCACCTCCCACTCCCTATATGTGGAGGCCCACTCTGTCTGGGCCCCCTCCTTCCTCTCAGTCTGTAAACATGCTTATGACCTCCTTTATTCTGGAAAAATCTTGTGTGTGTGCACGCGTGTGTGCATGTTCTGAACACCACAGCATGCTCCCTGCCCACTCCCCTCAGCCCCTTCAGTTCACAACTAACCCAGATACAGTGGATACTTCCTGCGGGCAACAAGTCCTATCTCAGTCATGTATGTTCTCTCTTGGCCTCCAGTCCAGCTGCACCCGCTTGCCCACCCATCTCCAATGCCAGCCCAGACCTGGGCATCCTGTCCTTCCTGGACATCCCCTCTGAGTGTCCTACAGGAGGCTCATACCCACCATGACCTAAACCTGGGTGTCTTTCCCCCAAAAGCCAGCCCTCCTCAGTGTTCTCCACCTTAGGGAGGGCCAGCTGCATCCACCCAATCACCCAGCTGGAAACCTGGGGCACCATTAGGGATGGCCATATCCCCCACTGCCATATCCCATCAGCTGCCAAGTTGGCCAACTGCCTTCTGCATATCTGTGGACTTCTCCCCTTTTGGGTGGTTCTCTGCTCATTCTATGTCCCCTCCTCTGGCCCTGTCTTCCACTTCTCTCAAGCAACCCTCACCCCAACTTCTCCTCTGACATCCTCCTCCACATCGAGAATGGGAGCCCAGCTCTCCCCCAGGACCCTGTCCTCTTGCCTCTTCTTGCTGCTCCCTGTGATTTCTCTTCCTCACGCAAACCTCAGCTCTTTTGATATGCATGTTGTCTGCCAGGCCGCCTGCTCCCGCCTGCTGCTCCCCATCCTGGTCACTCCTCTTGTGGGTGACCCCCGGGCACAAGGCTTTCTGTCCACCATGAACATTGTCCTCCCTCTCTGTAATTCCGCATTCATGTGGATGACCCTTGGTCACCCTGGCCTCACAGTCCGTTGGCCTCTCCCGAACTGTGCTCCTGCCCTGGGGTCCCCCCCAGCCACTCACCCTCACAGTCTTACCCCAGACTGACCATCATCAGCAACTGCTCCTCCTTGAAGCCTTGATGCAAGCACCCCGCCTCTTGACTACACCTCCGCATTCCAGCACAAGTCCTTGAGCATGCCCACTCTGGTCCTTCTCCAACCTCACTGAGGTCTCTGGGCCAGTGGCCTTATCACTGTACTTTTATACTTTCAGCATCATGGCCTCACAAGCTGATTCAGGGATGACCACTGTCCTTCGGTGTCCACTCTTCCCTTCTTCCACACAAACAGAATTTTAGCTGGACATGTGGCCCTCAAACTAAAGACTACATTTCCCAGCCCCCTTTGGCTTCAGATGTAGTCATGTGACCAAGTGCAGGCCAATAGGAAAAGAGGAAGAAGTGATCAGTCCTGCTTCCCGCTGGCTGCAGGGGGCTGGGAAAGCCATCTTGGTTCTTGGGCTGTAGCCCCGACTTGAGGATGGCAGAGCAAAAAGAAGGAGCCTGGGTCCTTGATGGTTCTGGAACTGCCATCTAGCTCAGGCATGGCTACCTGGACTTCTTCCAGAGAGAGAGAAAAAGAGAGAGAGAGAGAATTTTATCTTGTTGAACCTTGTCTTTTCAGGTTTCTGTTACAGCAGCCCATGTGCCTCTGAGGGCAAACCCGCCGATCTGCCTGTGGTGTAGGTGTGTCCCTACATTCGGCCTTCCCACCTGCTGCGGCACAAAAACGTCCTGCTGCTACGTGTGGGCGCGATTCCCGGGAACGCCTCCCAAGATCCTGCACCCCGATCCCCGGAAGTGGTGAATGTGATGAGACCCCACTGCTGTGGTTGTGCCGTGTGTTGCGGCACAGCTGACTTCTAAAAAGGGCGGTTTTCCAGGAGGACCTGATCTAAACGTGTGAGCCCTTAAGTGCAGAGAACGTTCTGTGGCTGCGGGCAGAAGAGGAAGTGGGAGAGACGCAGCAGAAAGGGAAGTCGGAGAGATCTGGAGCGTGCGAATGGAACCTCTGTAGAAACGGAAAGGTGGATGGAAACGAAGACGGACCCACTAAGGCTTCAGGAAGGCTTGACTTCAAACTGAAAAAATGTTTCTCTTCCGCATTCTTGAGCCTCCCCCTCCCCTTCACTTGTTTTTCTGTAGAATCCTCTGGCCCAGGAACTTGGTATGGATACTTAGTAAGGAGACTCGGGTGGCCCGTGCCAGTGCCAGGTGTCAGAGCACGTTGGAGACGTGACAAACGTGGCGGGCCGAACGTACCCGATTCCTATCAAAACCTCCCAGATCCTGTACTTTCCTATAAAACCCCTCAGCCTTTTACCCCTGGCGGGTCTGCAGTTTGGAAGGCTTTAGCCGGCTGCAGGCTCCTTTGCCTGGCAAAGTAATAAAACCGTCCTTCCTCTTGATGCGAACTCTGTCTTCGTGTCATATTTCGGCTCCAGAGCACAGAGGTCGGTATTCGACAACAGGAAGGACTTGATGCGTGATTGCTGCTTTGAAGACAAAGCAGGAGCGGGATGCTGCGGACGGCTGCAGTGAGCCAGCAAGTGCATTCTTCCCCGGAGCCTCTGGGAAGGAACACGGCCCTGCGTGCACCATGATTTCAGCCTCTTGAGACCTTAAGCAGAGAACCCAGATCCACATTGTGCCCACACTTCTGCCCCTTGAAAAGTGTGAGATAAGGAATGAGCGTTGCTGTAAGCCTCTAAGTTGGCGATAATTTCTTACAGCAGCAAGAGAAAACCAATATGAAGGGCAAACCCGGCTCTGGTGCTCCGCATTCTATCTATCCGCTGTGCGAAAACGAATGAAAGGAACTCTTGTTTAGAACGGAGCGGGGAGGCCGGCAGGGGGAGCTCTCGTGCCCTACCACTCGTGGTCCATTGCAGACCCGATAGGAAGAGAGGGACCTTGCACTTGGATGCTACTTTACTATCCCAGCAGGTGGAAGGAAGGTTTCTTCCCCCTCCTCTCCCCGCCCTGCAACAGGCCAGCCAATGAGAGACCACCACAACTCAGCCAATGAAAAACCGCCACACTTTGACCTCCCAGTTTATTCCAATGGGCTTTTTGTTTCTAACAGCCCCTCCCGGCTCCCCCTCTGCTTCCTCTATAAAAGAGCCCTCTTCTCCTTTATTCTGTGGACTGGGTTATGGTTTTCCAGTACTTTGCTTGTCTCGGCTCGTAATTCTCTGCTATTCCCGAATAAACCCATTTTTGCTGGCAAGGTAACCGGTGGTTTTATTTTTAAGGTTAGCATCTTTTGCTTTCTCAAGGACATTGCTCCCACAGCTACCCACTCTCTTGCATCATCAAATTTATCCTTTACTAGATCAATCCCATTAGATTACAAATGGCCTAAAGTAGTGTCCTTTTAAAAAACCCTCCTTAATTCCACATTTTGCTCCAGTTACCACTACTTTTCCTGCCTCTCTCCACCACAAAACTCCTCCAAAGATTTGTCTCTACCTGCTATCCAACCGCAATTCCTGTTGTCTCAGCCCCAAAATATATTCAGAACTGACCCCCTGTACTGCGACTGTCCTGGTCTTCTCTTAACTCCCTTGGCTTCCCATTGCAACCAGAATGAACTCCACCTCCTCCCTGTTTCATGAGGCCCCACTATGGCTTGACCCCCACCTAGTTCTTGACCTTGCAAAGCACTCTCCTCTTTGCTTGCTAATCTACAGCCACGCTGACCTTCTTTCTATTCCTCAATCACTCCAGTATCTTCCTGCCTCAGGGCCTTTGCACTTGCTGGTCCCTCTGCCCAGGGCACCCTTCCCCCAAACTCTGCCATGGCTTCCTCCTGACCATCATTCATGTCTCAGGTCAAGTGTCCTCCTTCTCAAAGGCCCTCCCCTCCAACTAAGGCAATTCTCCATTATTCTGCACCATAGTATTCCATTTAATTCCTTCTATAGCACTTAACAGGACCTAAGATCTTGTTTGTAAATTTTTATGCCTTTTAAAAATATATTTTTTTAAAGTTTTTATTTAATCTCTACACCCAACGTGGGGCTCTAAGTCACAATCCTGACACCCCAAGATCAAGAGTCTCATGCTCCCCCTGACTGAGCCAGCCAGTCGCCCCTAAATTTCTATGCATTTCTTAAATGTTTGTGCCCACTGAAAGCGAACTTCAAGAGGACCGAGTCTCTGTTAACTGCTGTTTATAACTACACCTCTGCCTAGCACATAGTCCGAGCATAATACACATTTGTCAGTTTTGCTGACCGTCTCTCCTCTGGTTCCAGCCAGTCCGTAGCTCTCCAGGACGTTTGTCTCCTGGATGCCGGTCTCTGCTTCCGGCTGCAAAGGTTTGACCTTGACACGTGCCTGCTCAACATCTTTTCATGGCCCCTCCATGTCTTCGAGATGAAATCCAACTCCTTGGCAGAGTTCTCCTTGGCCATCCACTCCAGGCTCCCCTGTCATCTCTTCCTGACCTGAAGCTTCATGGTAGGTCATCTTTGTCGCTACTCACCACCCACATGCTGGTGTCCCTCTCTGTACCTTTCTCTTTCTGGAATCCCTCCCCCCCCCCCCAGTTTTGCCTGTCACACTCCCTTCCTTTAAGATTCACCCAGGGCATGACCTCTTCCCGGAAGCCCTCCCTGACCTGCTCCCCCAGCTGAGTTAGTGGCCTGCCGTTTGCCTGTCTGCCCACGAGCCCAGCTGCTCCTCAGGCACCTGGGCACCGAGGCATAATGGATGAGGTTCACAGAGTGAGGAATGACTGAAGATCGGTTGAGTCTCTTAGGTGCTTTCAGGTGGTACATATGCCTCTGACATACATACTGAGACACACGAGGGACAGAGTCACCCCTTTCCCATTCCCTGACCTGAAGGAGAGAGCCTGGGTCTGGTCATTGTATTATAAAGGAAGCTGCTTAGAAACCTTTTACGTGGGGAGCCCAGGATCCTTCATTATCCCCCTGAAACAATTTTTTCCTTCCCATGGGAAGCAGAGGACAGTAAGAAGTGGAAACTATTACCTAGCATTTTTAGCCTGTGTACAACCAGGGGTAATTGGGCACCCCTGCCCCAGCTGCTGGGGCTGCTTTGACCAGAAACTCTGTGGGCTGGTTCTCTGCGGATACACATCTCTATCCGTAAAGCTGTTTGGGCCCAGGCTATGGAGCAGCATGCCTGGCTCCGAACCCAGTTTTGTTAACTTACTAACTCCATGATCTTGAGGAATAGTCTCCGCTTCTCTCTGCCTCAGTTTCCTCATCTGTAAAATGGAGGAATAAAAGAACCTGCCTCCCTGGGGAGCCATGAAGCCTGAGTGAGTTTGAGGCCCTTGAGGCGTGTTGCTTGGAGCCGGGCACAGTCTGTGCTGGGTCAACCAGCCACCGGTGAGGGTCTGCCTGGATGCTGTCAGGGCATAACAGGTGGGCCTGGCACCCTTTGATCTGTCTGTGGTGTCAGAGGGTTTTCTGTTTGGTTGAATGGATCGAACAATTTAGCTTGGCACTCCTGACCACTGGGGCGTCGACCTTTGCTTGCCCCCTCAGGCTCAGCAAATGCATCTGGTCGGAAGTTAACAGGTCCTTGTATTTTCTGTGAACTTACTGTTATGTTACCTTCTCTCTATGGCAGGTGGGACCGCTTTCTCAATTAAATTAGAGCATATCGATTTTCCTTCCTAAAATCATTTCCGTAAATTTAAAAAGTGGGCTGATGCTAAGAAAAATATTGAGTTGGTAATAGCACACGTGGTGCAAAGGTATGGCAAATATCTATGGAGGGGCGTTCAATTGAGTTCAATCCCGGACTCACAGACCTCACGCCAGGGGTGATTTTGAAGCCTGTTTATTCCTCTATTCAATGAGTGCTCTCGCCACCTAGTGGCAAGAGTGTGAAATTGCAAGATATTTGGACAAGGGCGGGCAATTTCAGGTCAACAGAAAGCGCGCGCGCGCGCACGCGCGCGCGCGAGAGGGTGTTAGTTAGAAATTCCTGCAAAAACATTCCCCCCCTCCCCAGGAAAACAAGCTTAACGAGTTGCAGACCATTTGAATAATCCCAAAGAAGCCTTTCTAGAAAATAGGCAAAAGAAGAGTGATAGAGGTGAAGGCTATTCACAAATACCCAATTCTCCTATTTTCCGTGAGATTCCAGCCCCACTCCTTGCTTTTCCGCTCACCCAGCGCCATCTTCAGGGCATGCAACCAGTGTAGCTGCAAGGGCTCCCCGCTCAGAAAGGCCCTGCGATTGGGGTTTAATGCTCTGTGGTTGCTGTCTTGAAATTCATAATTGCCTTAACTTTGAATTTGTTCGATGCCCCGGGGCCTTGGAGCCTGGCTGACACGCACTCCACTACCTGTCCCCCCGCTGACTCTTGGTTGCCTACTCCCCTGCCCCACTGGTTCCCCAGACCCCTCCCGCTGCCCTCTGGGCCAGGGTGCGTTATTATGTTGGTCAGCCAGCTCTGGGCTAGCAACCTGCTAGTGATTATTGTCAGGCCTCCTAAACACCCACCACAAACACACCCGAATTATCCTGTGTTCTGATAAAGCCTATTTTTTTAAATTAGGAAATCTATTTGTTATCTCTTGCTATGTAACTAATCATCCCCCAAACTGGCAGCTTGCAGCAATAACATGTATTCATTTATTGTCCCGCAGTTTCTGTGGGTCGAGAACTTGGAAGTGGCTTCGCTGGGCAGTTCTCATTTCTGGATATTGCAGTTTGGGATCTCGGCCTGGGCTATGCTTGCTGGAAGACTTGACTAGGGCTGGAGGACTTGCTTCCGAGGTGTGAGCCTGGCTGTTGGCTGGAGGCCTCAGTTCCTTGCTGGCTACTGACAGGAGACTCGGATCTCCTGTCACATGGCCTTTCCCACAGAGTGCTTGGGGGTCCTCGTGACATGGAGAGCAAGAAGGGAGCCACAGGGCCTCTTGTGACCAAGTAGTAGAAGTCACACCATCAGTTCTGCCTTGTTCACCTTGTCCTTGTTAAGTCTAGCTCACGCTCAGAGGGAAGGGAGCTCAGCTTTACATCTTGAAGGAAGATTATCAAAGACACTGTGGACATTTTAACAGGAAATTTTCAAATTCAAATAGTTGTCAGGTTGCTCTCAAGGAAGCACTAAAGCTTTATTGAGAAGCATCTACCAAGGATTAATTAGTCAATGGTAGCTCCCAGGAGCCTCAGTTGACAGGAAACTTCTGGGTCAGGGTTGCAGTTGATACTCAGGCCCAAATATCAGGGGGGGGCCCTGTTTTGGGTGAGGGCTTCTTAAGAACTGTGCACTTACTTTGCTTCTGACCAGAGGAAATCCCAGGTTTCCCATTGATGGCAGCTCCCTGGGCTCCACGATTCCCTCCCCCCCCCCGCTCCAAGGACATCACCCCAGCCTGCAGCTCAGCCAAGGTGTGCCCCATCTTTTTGTGAGATTATACCCTCTGACCCTGTTTTCTGTCAGTGACCTCAGGCCTTGGTGCTCCGTACAGGTCCTGCCTGCTTCTCATGGGGACATGCTGGGGCCTGAATCTGCACTCTGCTATTGAGCTGCATGGCTGTGACAAGGGCCCTCATCAGAGGTGGAGGTGAGAGGGAACCCCGCCCACCCTGGCCCTACCTGGCTTCTGTTGGTCACAGATGTTGATGCTGCCTTTGGTCCCTGACCTGGGCCTTTCGCCAGGGAAGTCCTGTGATTGTCAGGACATCTCACCCTGAGGTAGTGGGCCAGGTTCCACTGGGCTGGGAACAGCAGGCCAACCTTGGGCCAGAGCAGAGCATCGGGCAGATGCTTAGGTCACACCCAAGTTCAAGGTCTTGAAGTTGAGGAAGTCCCAGGCTCTCCCCACCGGGCAAAAGGAAGGCCACTGAGGGGCAAGTCAGCAAGGCTGAGGGGCCAGGAAGCACCCGACACCAGGTCTGACTGCAAACACAGCTGAGAGAGCTTCTGTGCCCATTCTCCCTTTTTTTCTTTTTCAATGGATTTAGTTTTTTTAAGAGGAGTTAGATTCACAGCAAAATTGAGCAGAAAGTATAGAGTTCTCCTATACTCCCTGTCCCCGCTCATATGCACAGTCTCCCCCACTATCAACATCCCAAACCTGGGTGGTGCATTTATTCTAACTCATGAACCTACATGGACACATCATCACCTTCCAAAGTCCACAGTTTACAATAAGGCCTGCTGTTGGGGTGTATGTTCTATGGGTTTCGGCAAATATACCTGTTGTTGGGGTCTCATACGGATAGTTTCTCTGTCCTAAATTCCTCTGCGCTCCACCCTATCATCCTTCCCCACAGCCCCAACCTCTGGCAACCTCTGATCTTTTTACTCCATAGTTTTGCCTTTTCTAGAAAGTGATATAGCTGGACTCATACAGTATATAGTCTTTTCAGACGGGCTTCTTTCACTTCGTAATACACGTTGATGTTTCCTCCATGTCTTTTTGTGGCTTGGTAGCTCATTTCTTTTTAGTGCTAATATTCCGCTGTCTGGATGTGCCACAGTTTATGTATCCATTCCCCCACTGAAGGACGTCTTGACTGCTTCCAAGTTTTGGCAACTATGAGTAAAGCTGCCATAAACGTCCACGTGTGAGCTTTTGTAGGGATGTACATTTCAACTCGTTTGGAGTACATACCAAGGATTGCTGGATTGTGTGGTGAGAGTATGTTTAGCTTTTAAGAAACTGCCACACTGGGTGCCTGGGTGGCTCAGTTGGTTAAGCGACTGCCTTCGGCTCAGGCCATGATCCTGGAGTCCCGGGATCGAGTCCCGCATAGGGCTCCCTGCTCGGCAGGGAGTCTGCTTCTCCCTCTGACCCTCCTCCCTCTCATGCTCTCTGTCTCTCATTCTCTCTATCTCAAATAAATAAATAAAATCTTAAAAAAAAAAAGAAAGAAAGAAACTGCCACACTGTCTTCCAAAGTGGCCGCACCATGTGTGGTATTCCCAGCCAGCGGAGGGGCATTCCCGTCAGCGAAGAGCAAGAGTTCCTATTGCTCCATATCCTCACCAGCATTTGGTGCTGTCAGCCTTTCTGATTTTGGCCATTCTAATAGGTGTGGGGCGGGTTCTCCTTGTGTTAATTGGCATTTCCCCAGTGACATCTGATGGGGAGCATCTTTTCATACATGCATCTGCCATCTCTGTTATCTTCTTTGGTGAGTTGTCTGTTTGAGGCCTTTCCCCATTGGAAAAAAATCAGGTTAACTCTCTTATTATTGAGTTTTAAGAGCTCTTTGTGTCTTCTGGATAACGGTCCTTTATCAGATGTGCCTTTGGCAAATATTTTCTCCCAGTCTGTGGCTTCTCTTCTCGTTCTCTTGACAGCATCTTTCTCAGAGCAGGACATTTTAATTTTAACAAGTTCCAGGGTATCGTTACTTCTTGGATGGATCATGCCTTTCGTGTATTTTAAAAGGTCATAAGATACTCAAGTTCGTCTAGATTTTCTCTTGTGTTATATTTCAGGAATTTTGTAGGTTTGCATTTTATATTTAGGTTTATGACTCACTTTAATTTTCATGAAGGGTTAATTTTTTTTTTAATTTATTTATTCATGAGAGTCAGAGAGAGAGATAGAGAGAGGCAGCGGCAGAGGGAGAAGCAGGCTCCCCGCCTAGCAGGGAGCCCGATGCGGGACTCGATCCCAGGACCCTGGGATCGTGACCTGAGCCGAAGGCAGATGCTTAACCGTCTGAGCCACCCAGGCATCCCGTGAAGGGTTAATTTTTGTGAAGGGTGTAAGGTTTGTGTCTAAAGTCTTTTTTTTTGCATGTGGATGTCCATTTGCCCAACACCATTTATTGAAAAGTCTATCTTTGTCTTGTATTGCTTCTGCTCCTTTGTCTGAGATCAGTTGACTGTATTTGTGTGGGTCTATTTCTGGGCTCTCTATTCTGTTCCACTAATGTATTTGCCAGCACCACACGTCTTGATTACTGTAGCTTTATGGTAAGTCTTGAAGTTGGGTAATGTCAGTCCTCCAACTTTGTTGTTCTCTTTAATATGTTAGCTATTCTGGGTTTTTTGCCTCCCCATATAAACTTTAGAATTGGTTTGTCAGTTTCCACAGAATAACTTGCTGGGACTTGGATTGGGGCTGCACTGAATGGAGAGATCAGTTGGAAGCACTGACATCTTGATAATATTGAGTCTTCCTGTCCGTGAAGGTGGAATATGCCTCCATTTATTTAGTTCTTTGATTTCTTTTATCAGAGTTTTGTAATTTTCTTCATATAGATTCTGCACATATTTTGTTAGATTCATATCTAAGCATTTCATTTTGGGGGGGTGCTAATGTAAATGGTGTGGAGTTTTTTTTTATGTCAAATTCTACTCGTTTATTGCTGGTATATAGGAAAGCAATTGACTTTTGTATAGTAATCTTGTGTCTTGCAATCTTGCTATAATTGCTTATTCTAGGTTTTGTTGTTGTTGTTGTTGTTGTTGATTCTTTTGGATTTCTACTTAGATAATCATGTCATCTGTGCACAAAGACTGTTGTATTTCTTCCTTCCCATTCTGTGTACTTTTTGACTTAGTCAGTTTGGGCTGCTGTAACAAAACACCATGGACTGGGGGGGCTTAAGCAACATACATTTATTACTCACAGTTCTGGATCAGCTTGCCAGTGTGGTTGGGATCTTGGTGGGGGCCCTCTTCCTGGTTTACAGATGACTACTGTCTTGTATCCTCGGCTGGCAGAGTCCGAGAGAGAGGGGAAGCAAGCAGTCTCATGTCTAAGGGGACTAATTATCATGAGAGCTTCACCCTCATGACCAAATTCCCCCCCAAAGGCCTCAGCTCCAGATACCATCCTACTGGGGATCAGGGTTTCAACATATGAGCTTTGAGGGGATACAGGTATTCAGTCCATAGCATCTTGTATTTCCTTTTCTTGTTTTTTGCCTTGGCTAGGACTTCCAACAAGATGATGAAAAGGAATGGGGAGGGGGACGTCCTTGCCTTGTTCCTGATCTTAGTGGGAAAGTATCTAGTTTCTCTCCATTAAGTGTGATGTTGACTCTAGGTTTTCTGTAGATGTTCTTTATCAAGTTGAGGAGGTTCCCTATGCCTAGTTTGCGGACGGTTATTATTATTGTTTTATCATGGATAGGTGTTGGATTTTGTCAAATGTTTTTTCTGCATTTATTGATAAAATCATGTGATTTTTCTTCTTTAGCCTGTGGATGTGGTGGATTACATTAGTTAATGTTTGAATGTTGAGCTAGCCTTGCATACCTGGGATAAATCCCACTTGGTAATTCTTTTTATACACGGTTGGATACAATTTGTTAATTTTTAATTTTGCATCTGTGCTCATGATAGACATAGCTCCATAATTTTCTGTTTTTATAATATCTTTGTCTAGTTTTGGCATTTGGGTAATGCTGGCCTCAGAATGAGTTAGGGAGTATTCCCTCTGCTTCTATCTTCTGGAAGAGATTATAGAAAATTGGAAGAATTTCTTCCTTAAATGTTTGATAGAATTAACCAGTGAACCTATCTGGGCCTGGTGCTTTCGCTTTGGGAAGGTTATTGATTATTGATATAGTTTCTTTAATAGATGCAGTCCTATTCATATTTCTTTTTGTGCGAGTTTTGGCAGATTGTGTCATTCAAGGAATTGATCCATTTCATCTAGATTATCAGATTTGAGGGCTTAGAGTTAGTAATAATATTCACTTATTATCCATATAATGTTCATTTATAGTGATATCTCCTCATTCATTTCTGTTATTAGCAATGTGTGTCTTCTCCCTCTTTTTCTCAATTAGCCTGATGAGAGGCTTATTGAGTCTATTGATCTTTTCAAAGAATCAGCTTTTAGTTTCATTGTTTTTCTCTACTGTTTTTCTATTTCCAATTTCATTCACTTCTGCCCTAATTTTTTAAAATTATTTCTTTTCTTCTGCTTACTTTGTATTTAATTTGCTCTTCTTTTTCTAGTTTCCTAAGGTGGAAGCTTAGATTTTTGATTTTAGATCTGCTTTTCTAATATATGCATCTGATGCTATAAACTTCCCTTTAACCACTGCATCCCACAAATTTTGATAGATTGTATTTCATTTTCATTTAGTTCAAAGTATTTTTAAGTCTCCCTTGAGATTTATTCTTTCACCTATGTGTTATTTAGGAGTGTGTTGTTTAACTTCCACATATTCTGGGATTTTCCACCTATTTCTGTTGATTGATTTCTAGTTTAATTCTATTTTGGTCTGAGAGCATATAGAATATGTTGAAATTTGTGAGGGTATGTTTTATGACGCAGAATGTGGTCTATCTTGGTGAATATTCCATGTGAGCTTGAAAAAAAATGTACGTTCTGCAGTTGCTAGATGAAGTCGTCTATAGATGCTAATTCAATCCATTTGGTTGATGGTACTGCTGAGTTCACCTATGTTCTTACTGATTTTCTTCCTGCTGGATCTGTCTATTTCTGTTAGAGGGGAGTTGAAGTCTCCAAATATAATAGTGGATTCATCTATTTCAACTCACAGTTCTGCTGGTTTTTGCCTTATATATTTTGACACTGTTGTTAGGTGCATACACATTAAGGATTGTTATATCTTCCTCAATAATTGACCTTTTATCATGTAGTGCCTCTCTTTGTCCCTCAAAAATTTTCCTTGCTCTGAAGTCTGCTCTATCTGAAATTAGTATAGACTCTGATAAAACCCCAATAGGTTAGGCTTTGGTAAAACAGTTTCTCTTAAGGGCAGGCCTTGTTAAGGAAAACAGAATATTCTGGCATATTTCAAAATGGTTACTTCCCTTCCCACTGTGAGAAGCATGAGGGTTTTTTTTCTCTGATTTTCACTGTGAGGACCTTGTAGAGCTTTAGAAGGTAAAATTCACAAAGGTGTGGGACCCCACCCCCCCATGACTGGGTCCCCCTAGGGTTTTTAACTCTATATACTTGTCCACACTGAGCCTCCACCAATTTGTTGATTACAGTTCAGCTTGTCCTATTCTGGTACTGTTTCCCAAGAAGGTGGGTTCTTCTTTGGCAAGTTGTGATTCTCTGCATTCACCAGTCTGTCTTTCCAATTTTGGGGAGGGCCGTTTGTCCTGCAACCTCACTTCCCTTGTGGATCTAAGAGGAGTTGTTGAATTTTCAGCTTGTTCACCTTTTTACTTGTCATTGGATGCACTGGTGACTTCCAAGCTCCTTACATGCTGGACTGGAAACTGGGCACATTGTTGCTCAGCCACAGACTACATCTCCCAGCCTCCCTTGCAGCTAGGCATGGCCAATGGGTTGTGAGTAGAAGCCTTGTGAGCCAGAGTGCCTTTCCTTCCCTTTCCCTCTCCTCCTTCCTGTGGGTTGGAAGGCAGATGCAGTGCTGATGAATTGGCTTCCACTGTGCAAGGGAGGATATGACTCCAGGGAATGCCAAAGCAACAAAGTGGAATGGATCCCTGGATCCCTGGGTGACCACATAGAGCAGAGCCGCTCTGCCAACCAGGACCATTCACCTCTGAACTCTACAGCAGGGACATTAAGTTATATCTTATTTGACCCAGAGTATTTTGGGGTCTCTTTATCAAGGCAGTTTAGCTTGTACCATAACTAGTCCAGACCCCAAACCCTTAGCGAGCCCAGAGCTTCCTAGCCAGAGACAGCTGGCTGTGGTAGAAAACTGCAAGAGATGTAGGCAGAAAACAGGCCCCTCTCCAGGCTTGGATGCTGATTTGCTGTGTGATGCTGGGTATTTCCATATCCTAATCCACCTCAACTTGCTTCCAATGAGATGAGGGGCCTACAAGCATGGTGATGAACCACTGATGGTTGACAGTTGCTAAGAAAAGATTTTAGTTAGGGAAATCTTGAGGATGAAGCTTAGTGTAGTTGTAACCTACAGGAGCCCTCTTTGCCTGTCTGAAGATTCCAGGTGCCTAGAGCTGGAGGGGCTCCAGGAATATCTCTTCTGGTCCCTCTTATTTTTTATTAACATACAGTGAAGTTGGCTTTTTTTGAGGGGAGCCTCCAGGTTTTTGAATCTTTTTCTATTTTCATTAAAAATTTTTTTAAAAATTTATTTTTTTTGAGTGAGAGAGAGCGAGAGAGAGCAGGTGGAGAGGGGCAGAGGGAGAGAGAATCTCAAGCAGACTCCCCGCTGAGTGTGGAGCCCTATGTGGGGCTCCATCCCACAATCCTGAAATCATGACCTGAGCCGAATTCAAGAGTCAGATGCTCAACCAATTGAGCCACCCAGGTGCCCCAAAGGTCTATGAATCTTTTTTTTTTTTTAAACTTATTTGAGCGAGAGTGAGTGAGAGAGAGAGCATAGAGGGAGAGGGAGAAGAAGACTCCCCACTGAGCTGGGAGTCCTGATGCAGGGCTTGATCCCAGGACCCTGGGATTACAACCTGAGCCAAAGGCAGTCGTTTAACCGACTGAGCCACCCAGGCACCCCTCTATGAATCTTAACACATGTGTAGATTCCCGTGACTGACACCATGGTCAGGATATGGAACAGCTGACCCTTCTTACTGGGCAGGGGCACAGGTGGGCCTCACCTGGGTCATGCAGTCATTAGCAGCACAGCCAGAGGAGGAGGGCCTGGTGGGCTCAGGCTGAGCTGCGAGGAGCAAGCTGGGACAGCCCTCTCTGCTCAGACCAGCCTCCTCAGTGCCCAGCCCTGTCCACTGGCCCATGAGGAGTCCTGGGACCTTCTGAAAAAAGCCTGGCCCATCTGACAGGACCAAGGGTAGCGTGGCCCCTCTGGAATGGCCACTGGCCTTGGTCTCTTTCATTCCATTCCCAGAGGAACCATAGGGAGACTGGGGGCCTGTGTCACTCTGCTCAGGAGCATGCAGTGGCTCCCTGATGCCTCCCGCCCCCATCCAAGCTGCTGAGTGTCTGAGGCCAGACAAGTCAGGAATGCCAGTCAGGCATTGTCTGTCCCCAGTCCCTGCTGCCCTGCCCCAGAGTGCCCACTGCTCCCAAACTCCCCACTGGGTACCCCTTGATCCTCCTTCTCCCATGATCCCCTTCTGTGTCCCCCTAGCTCTGGTTCCAGGCTCCTAGTGCCCCCTTCCTCCCACAGTCCTGCAGCTGCCTCTTCTTCACTCCCCTCCATCTACCCTCCATGAGGCAGCTCAGAATCCTCCAATGGCTCTCGACTGCCTATGGGAGCAAGTCCCAGATCCTCGTCTGCCATCGAGTCCCCCCATGACCTGCTACTGTCCCTCCAGGCACCTGCCCTCATCCCTTCAGTTCCCCTCTGTGGTGCATCCGTACTCCTTGGCTCAGATGAACTCCTCTTGGATGGACTCTTGCAAATATTTTACCTTGATTGGGCACTGATTTCACCCATGTCACACTATTTGTCAGTGTATCTTTCTCTCCTACGAGATGTTAAGGTAGGTGAGACCAGGCAGCTTATCTTACTCCTTCCTGTGACCCCATGAAATCCAGTACCCACTATATGCTTGGGAAAGAGGTGTCCCAGGTACTGTACTAATGGGGGCCCTTTCTGGCATCACACTTTGCTCTTGCTGTTTCCTCACATTAAATGCCCTTCCCTCCTCTCTGTTTGTCTAAATCCTACCACTCTTCTAGAGCTAGTTGAAGGACAGCTTCCATCCAGAAGCTTGCAGTAACCACCCCCGCCTTGTGTTCCCCCAGCCCTGCCTGGTCTTCAACACTTCTGGGGGTGTGGGAATTCCCCAGTGGGCCAGGTGTGGCCTGGAGGTTGGGCACAGCAGTGAGAGGAAGGGGACAGTGCTGGGAGGGGAAAAGACCCCAGGAGACCAGGGAAGGGATTCTGGGCTGGGCTGTGTGAGAAAGTGGGCAGGGGAGGCAACAGCAGGTATGGGCTGATCCAGCAGCCCCAGGGCTTGAATGTGAACTGTGGCAGCAGGAATGCAGGGGCTGCTGGGAGGAACTCAAGGAAAGGATGTCTGCCAGGCTCTGTTGTGGGAGGCTCTGGGGTTGAGCCCAGTCTCAGAAGGAGTCAGCGTCTCCAGGGTTCTAAGGATGTGATGGTGGTTGGGCTAGCCATGGAAGCTCACCCGATGGTGGTCAGGCTGGTTATGGAACCTGGTCTGGTGGTGGTCAGGCTAATCTGGAGGTTAGTCTGATGGAAGTCAGGCTGACCAAGGTGCCCATAGGCTGGGCCAGTGACCTCAGCAGGAGATGAGGAGGGGGTTGGTGAGTGCAGGAGCTGTGGAGGCTGGTGCTGAGAGCTCTCTCCGCAGGAGTTCACAGCCAGCCAAAGCTTGGTGCAGGGCATCCAAGATGGCCGAGGGTCCAGATATCCCCTCTGGAAGGAAAGAATGGACAGTGAGGGCAGTTCAGTTTGCTCACTGTGGCCCACATAGCCACTCTTCCTCCTTTCTGGGGCCCTCCCCAGTCCTGCCCAGTCCTGCCCAGCTACCTCCCCCTCTTGTCTCTTTCTCACTGAGGATGCCAGAGAAGGTTTCTAACCTCCCTCTCAATTCCAGGGACCATTCAGGGCACTCGACCTACCTGAGCCTTGCCCAGCAATGCCCTGTGAGGCCAGCGAGCAAAGGCTCATCACCAGTTGGTTGCCTCATTAGCCTGTGAGGCCCTTTGAGGAGAAAGCTTGGCCTGGCTCCTCTTGACTTCACCAGCTACAGTCTGGCACTGATGAAATCCTACTGCCCTGAACTTTGTCTAAATAATGGGGGCCATGTAACTTAGTGCTTAAGGGAGAGACCCAAGGCTCTGGTTACAGCTGGCACTTGGCCTTTCTCTGCTTCAGTCTCTCCATCTGTGGAATGGGTACAATAACAGCGCCTTCTCCAGTGGGCTGTTGTCATGACTCAGGGGGTTAAAACCACTTGAGGCGCCTCCACAGAGCCTGGCCCACACTCAGCCCAGTGTCTGAACTGACAGCAGAGAACCTTGCCGACCTCCCTTGGGGGTTTGACCACACCGGCTTCTGCTTAGCTCTTCTCCCTGGGACACTGAATAGCATTTTTAACTTTCTGAAGCCTGTTCCTGACTATGCACTTTGCGGGTGGTCAGGGCAGTCATGACAGTGACATTTTGCAAACAAGACACTCAGGACAGAGAGTGCTGGGCAGGCTGCTCTCCAGACGCTGTCCAGGCTCTGAAAGATGGGCGAGTTCTCCTACCGTGTGTGGGGTCCTTGCAAGCATCCAGTGTGTTCAGCAAAATCTTCCCCAGGGCTCTTTTCGATATGTTCTTAAAAAGAAATGGAGACAGGGCTGGACTGTACTGTGGCTGCCACGTCCCCATTCAGCAGGTGGGACTTGGTGGCCCCTAAAGGCTTCTGTAAGGCTCCCTGGGTGCACAGAGTTATTACCCCCCATCCCTTCCTGGGCCCCTACCCTTAGCCGGCTGGCCACACTGCTTGATGGGCTTCCCAAAGACTTTTGGTGGGTGGATAGTGGGGGGTGCAGCATCCTTTCCATCAAAGATCACATATTTATGGATTACCATTTATGTGCCAAAGTAGAAGTTGGCACTTTGGAAATAAACATGAATAAGAGCATTTTTATGCATTAGCTCATTTAATCTTTGCAACAACTGATATTATTAGGCTCAATTTAACCAGTGAAGAAAAGCGGTGCTGAGAAAGAATGAGAAATTTGCCTAAAGCCACTCAGCTAGGAGGTGGAAGAACCAGCTTTTACCCCCAGGTTGCATGGCCTGGAGTTGTGGTGGTAAGCACCACCTTCGCTATCTGCTGGCGCTGGCTGCCACTCAGCCATTCTCTCAGGCTGTGCTGCCCTGGCTTTGGCCTTGGTAGTTCTGTGTCCTAGGCAGTCTGGTGCATAGGCAAGAGCCCACTTAAAACCCAGGCAACCTGGGTTCAAATCCTACTTCCACCTTATAGGAGCTGTACTCCTAAGTTAATGGTTTCTCAAAAAAATATTTTTTAAATGGTTTGCTGATGTTATTTAGGAACACAATTGACTTCTGTGTTCTGATATTTTATTATTTACCTTGCCAAGAAATTACAATAATTTGCCTCTGGATTCTCTTGGGTATTCTATGTAGATGATATATAATCACTGATAGCTTTGTGTCTTCCTATCTAATCCTTACACCTTTTCTTTCTTTTTCTTGTCTTACTGCATTGGCTAGAACCTCTAGTTGGCATACAAACATTGATGACATGCATGCTTGTCTTGATTCTCACTTTAGAAGCATTCCTTCTAACATTTCACCAGTAAGTGTGAGGTTTGTGAGAGGTAGTTGGCTGAGACTCCTTACCTGGTAAAGGAAGGTCCTTACTGTTCTTAATTTGCTGAAGGGTTTTATGATAAAAGGAGGCTGACTGACTTTTCTATATCTATTGAGATAAATATATGGTTTTTGTCCTTTAATCTGCAATGTGGCATATGATGTTAATAGATTTTTTAATCTTGAATTATCTTCAGATTACTGGGATTAAATCCAAGTTGGTCATGTTGCATTTCTTTAAACACTGCTGGATTTGGTTTGCTAATATCTTATTTAATATTTTGTATCCATGTTTCAATGTGACATTAGCTTATAATTTTCCTTTCTTTCTTTCTTTTTTTTTTAAAGATTTTATTTATTTATTTGACAGAGAGAGACACAGCGAGAGAGGGAACACAAGCAGGGGGAGTGGGAGAGGGAGAAGCAGGCTCCCCGCAGAGCAGGGAGCCCGATGCGGGACTCGATCCCAGGACTCTGGGATCATGACCCGAGCCGAAGGCAGTCGCTTAACCAACTGAGCCACCCAGGCGCCCTAATTTTCCTTTCTTATATTTATCCTTCTCTGGTTTTGAAATCAAAGTTATATCAGCTTTATAAAATGAATAATAGCACCTTGGGCAGGACAGAGAAGCCTTTCCTTCTTTTTAATTAACTTCTCTGAGCCTCCTTTTCTACATCTGGAAAGTGGAGTTGACACCTGCCTAATGTGAGGAAAGCTCCGAGCCAGGTGCCTGACGCAGGCCAGTGCTCCCTCCTGAGAGCCCCTCCCCTTGCCCTGGGTGTGCCAGCGCCCGTGAGCCTACCAGGTCCCGGAGCCTCTGCAGGAGCTGCAGCACGTCTACCAGCTTCTCCTCCAGCAGGGACAGCCGCACCCTCTCTGTCTCCACCATCTGCAGCTCCAGCCTCAGGTGCTCATTCTCTTCCACCTTCTGCTGTAGCTCTGCCTGCGGGGACCAATGGGGACTCAGCACCCACCCTGCTGCCCTCTGCCCAGCACTCACTGTGCCATCTCCAGGCAGGGCCCATGACTTGCCTTGACCCTTTCATGGAGGTCATCTCATCTGACTCCCTCCCCCCACCGCCAGCCTGCCAGTGACTGGGCAGGTAAAGTCCCCCATCTTCCCAGTGCTGGCACCAAGGCCCAGAGAGGCTGCATGTGTGGCCTAAGGTCACACAGTGAGTTGCGTTAATGTACGAATATGCATATTTTGTTTTCTAGTTGAGGACTCCATTTTCCCTTCTCTATCCATCTGCTTTCTTTTCTTTTTAATACATTTTTTTGGTTGCAAGCAACAGAAACGTATCTGGCTAGTTAAACAGAGAATTCACTGGCAGGCTCTGGGTCATTCCCAGAACAGACTGGCAGCTGGAGAAACTCAGGGATGGGGCAGCAATGGGGACTGAGATGTAGGACAGTCTCAAGCCTCTTGTCCAGGGGTCAGAGCTGAGAAGGACACTGCAGACACTCTCCCACTTCCCTCAAGATGGAGAGCCCCAGGAGGGGGCCCTATTGGGCCAGCGTGAGTCATGGCCCACCCGTGGCCAGGGGAGCACTGAGACCATGAGTCCTACCAGGATACCCACCAGGGGGCAGATGCCAGGCAGTCACAAAGCATCACATGGCTACTTGCCTTCTAAAGCAGGGATGCCAGGAGTAAGGCAGTCCCAATTCTTGGCACCGATGGAGGGAAAGAGGAGCAGCTGAAGGTGTGGTGCCCTTGGACACTCTGGGCCTTGGGCAGGACAGAGAAGGCATGTGCCAGTGCCCACTGCAGATGGGACTGGAAGGGTGGCTTGGAGACACCACTCACATGCCTCAGTAACTCTCCTAACCCCCCACTTCCTTGGAATTCACTTAGAAAAGGGGTGATGGTCATGCCCTTTGGATCCACATCAGACCACAGATACGTCAAAAACAGTATGGATTTAGAATTTCAGGTGTATAAATATAAAGCTATCTTAGATCAAAACGATAGTTTGCAAAAGCGCAGTGGGCTAGGGCTTAGTGAAATGGTAACTCTCAATAGCACTCTGCACTTGATTACTGTGGAATGGAGTCGAGAGATGAGAAAAACATGCTAAGTGGTCTTACTGAAACGGAGACACCCCGCTATTGGCGTTGCTTCCAGCTCCCTCCCACTACCCTCAGTAACCTTCCTGGGGAGAAGTGTCCCTCCTCCCCCTTGTCTGACTTTGATGGAGCTAATCCCTGAACCCTGCCTGCCTACCACAGGGATTGGCCCAGGGACAGGCACAGGACCGAGGCTGGGCCAGTTGGAGTTCTTCCCTGAGATGTAATATATTGGGCTCTTATCCCCCTGGGCTTTCTTAGGTGGGCCAATGGGAGCCTAGAGCTGTCTGTGGCCTTGCCTTTCCTTTCACCACCACATGGAGGAAGCCCTTCTGAAGTAGGGGGATTGAGGCCAGCACCCGAGAAACCCAGAGCAGACAGAGGTAGGTGGAGACAGTCTTGTCTGAGTCACTGGATCCAGCTGTTCCTGAAGCTCATCTCCTCGGCTGTTCTTCTGAGGCTGTTCTTGCCGGCTCCATATTCTAATAAATACCTGTTTATAATTCCAATAACTTGCAACCCAAATATTCTTCATTAAATCTAAATCAAAGCAAGTCACATCTCCTCTCTGAGTCTTGGTTTGCTCATCTGTGAACAGGGCCCAGGACTTGGCTGATATGCCTCGAGGGTTCTTCCAGCTATGAGAGAGACTCTAGCATTGGTCCAGACCTCAACCTCTGGGGCTCAGCTGACCTCCTCCCCAGGTGTCCCCAGGGCCTTCCCACGGCAGCCCTGGGTCCCCAGCTGCTCCACCAGCATGGCGATGCGGGCCTCCAGCTGTCCCAGGGTGCAGGCATGGTCACCACTGCCAAAGTGGCCGAAGTAAGTCATGAGCTTCTTGGCTGTCTGGTCATCACACCTGCAGGAAAAGAGAGCACCAGCACTGTGGAGCGGCTCTGCAGAGTCTGCTTCAGCCTCACAATGTGGGTGTTGCCACTGAGTCTGTCTCCTGAAAGTTAAGCCAGGCCATGGCACCCCCTGCTCAGTACCCTCCCATGGCTCCCCGTCTTACTCCAAGGAAAAGCCAAAGGCCTCCCCCAATCTGCCCCTTCGATCTCTCTGACCTCCCTCCCATTCATCTTCACTCACTGTGCTCCAGCCCCAGTAACCCCCTCACTGCCCCTCTAACATGCCTCAGGGCCTTTGCACTTGCTGTTCCCTCTTCCTGGAATGCACTTACCTGTGTCTTTCAGGTCTTTGCTCACATGGCACCTTCTTAGAGTGGCCTTCCCAGCATCTCCCTGCACCCCCCTGTCCCTTCCCCTGCTTCACCTTTCTTCCTCACACTTGTCACCACTCACTAGAATAGGAGCTCCAGGAGGTGGGGGTGCTGTCTTGCTTATTGTTGATCTCTCAGTGCCTCCAGATTTGCCCGGCACATAGTAGGTGCTTAATAAATGCTTGTTGTTGACTTAAGGGTTGGTGATAACAATAACCCGGGGAAAATTGACAGCACTGTACAATATAATGAAAGTCAATGCCGCCCCCCGATGGTGAACCTACGGGGATCAGGCACCTGTTAGGCATTTTATAGCCTCGTTAGCAAGTCCTCAGAAAACCTCTGCCAGACAAGTGTTACTGGCCCATCTTAGAGACAAGAAGGCTGAGGCTCAGAGAAGTCAGGCAACTTGTCTGAGGTGCCCCAGGCATCTGGGTCTTTCTTCCCTCCAGAGTGGTTGTGAGGGTTAAATAAGCCAGGGGGTCAGCTGGAGGGGGCCCTGTAAGAGCTGTTTCTTGCAGGAGCAACGGGGTAAGGAAGGGTCTGGAATGTCCTGGAGTAACACTAGAGCTTTGGGCCATGTCTTGGCATAGCGGCCAGGGGAGTGGGAGGAAACCAATGGGAATTAAAGCTCCCCACAAAGAGTGCCTTTGTCAGTCACCTCATTTCATCCCTGCACACGCTGGGGGGCTGTCTTCTCACTTCCCTCCGTGGGCTAGGGGCCAGGGTGTCCAGGGAGCTGGGGGTGACCCAGCCTGGACTTGAATCAGGTCCCCAAGGTCAAGCTCTGGGAAGGGGCTCTGGGACTCCAGCACCAATCCCAGCCACCCGCCCACCTCAGTGCACATACCCACTTCTGCAGCTGGAGAGGCGCATCAGCAACGTCTTGACCTCTGCCAGTGACCTCTGCTCTTCCTGCCACTTCTCTTCACCCTCCTCTTCTTCGTCGGAGGCGGCCTGGCCCTCCACTGAGCGGAACAGCTGCCCGTCCACTGCTGGAGAAGCACGGGATGCCGGCACCAGGGCCAAAGGGAGGGAACCAGGCAGCCCTCCCCAGGGGGACGTGCGGTGGGCCCCGCAGAGGGGACAGGCTCTGGCACCATCAGCCCTTTTTCCAGATAGCCGCTCTCCCACACTCCCCGTCCCTGCAAGGTGAGGCCACCGAGGCTGCTGGGTCCCCTCCCCAGTGCCTGGCCCAATCTGGCCAACCGGAGCCCCTCCCTGGGGTTTTACACAGGGCCCCCGGGAGCGAGGAGCCCTTTCTCTTCTCTGCTTTCTAAGATGACACAACTAGCCAAGGCCTGTCTGCGCTCTCAGAGGTGCATATTATTTCCATTTTAGGATATGACAGTCCCAGCCAGGGGAGCCACAGGGCAGGGGTTGGGGCTCTGCAGGGCATGGGCACCAGGTTGAACAGATTTTCAGCTCTCAGGGAGCTACATGCCTCTACCACTTGGGAAGTCACGAGTGTGACTCTGTGTGATCCCCAACGTGGCCGTGTCTGGTTGGGGTACTCCAGTCTGGTTGCACATTGGAAACCCCGGGGACTGGCCGCCCAGCGTCGGCCTCCATCTCTGGGGGGAGTGTGGGGGGGGCAGCCCCTGACCATCTCTTCAGGGGAAGACTTCCCTCTCCTCCCCACTCCACCCCAGCCCAGGGGACACGCGAGTCCAGGCTGACCAGGCAGAGTGCACACAGCCCGGCCACATGACGAGTTCAGCCGCGGCAGGGGACCTAGTGTGAGCCAAGGAGAGCCAGGCCAAAATCTGAGTCAAACTTGCAGGGAAGAGAAGAGCCGCCATTCCTCTGGCCTGGGAGTTGGAGGGTGTGGGTCTGCAGCTTGTGGGGGCTGTCTGGTCAGTCTGAGGGGAGCACCTTCCGCACAAGGCAGCAAGAGATGAAGTTCCATGACACCCTGGCTGTGCCTGAAGCCTACGTGGACTTTTTCATTAATTCGAGCCAGTCTGACAGTGACAATGGCCTGATCCTCACAGACAGATAGTGTCCTGAGCAACAAAGCTGTGTCCTCCTCCCCTGCAGAGGGAGAGGAGAATCACAAGCAGCAGAGCTGGGGTGGGCCTGGGCCTCTGCATTTCTAAAAGGCTCCTGGGTGATCCTGACCACCTGGTAGGTTTGGGAACCACTGACTCAGGTCTCCTGACTTGGGACACCCATCTCTCCAGCCTGACTGTCCCAGCTGGTTGGGCTCAGGGCCCTTCTGTTTTGTTTCAGTAGAAACTGTCCCAGACCAAACAGAACCAAGGTGGAGGGGACTGGTCCCTGACTTTTTGGTTGTATGAATTGCATTCCCAGTACTGACAATTTGTTTTTGGTCCTGGCAATTTCCCGACGCTGTGTGTGTATGTGTGTTGTGTACGCGCGTGCATGTGTATATGTATGTGTCCGTGTCCGTGTGTACATGTATGTCTGTGTACATGTATGTGTGCGTACATGTATGTGTGTAGATGTACGTGTGTGTGTGTACATGCATGTGTGTGGCATCATTGTTGTCACGGTCATTATTACTGTCCTGGTGCCCCAGGCAGGGGCAGGCGAGGTGCTCTGAAGAGGAACGGGAAGGATGGTGCCCAGCAGCGCCCACAGCTGCCCACGACTGAGCCCGGAGAGCACTGGGCACCCCTCAGCCAGTGTTGCTCCCCTTCCCACATGACAGTTCCACACCCACCAGGCCCCGGTTCTTGAGCCGATGGGCCTCCTTGTGGTCTTCTTGAGGGGTGTCCATCCAGCCCCTGCTTACATACCTCTGATGATGGGGCGCTCACTCCACCTCAGTTCCCTGGGCACCCAACCCATCCCTGCATGGGACTGAAAGGAGACAGACTTTTCCCCACACTGAGCTGGAACCTATCCCTGGGAACCGCCTTCTCCCACCAGGTGTCTGTACTCCCTGGCCTAAGGACGGAGCCCTTGTTACTCGGGAAGCCCCGCCTCAGCACACAGCGGGAGTGGGGTTCTGTTTGGAGGCTGGATGGCAGCATCGGTGTGGACAGCTGTGGGAATGGGGCCTGGCACAGCCGGCCAATCATGAGCCTGGCAGCAAGCCTGAGTGTGGCGGGGACAAACCTTCGTCCAGGGGTCCGCTCCTGGAACCGCTGTCTGACTGCCAGGCTCCCTCTGGAGGGCTGTCTGGGCTTCTGGTCCCACTGTCCGCAGGGTCACCACTCTTGGCTTCTGGCTCTGGGCTGGCTTGTGACGAGATTGGGGTCTGGGTGCCCTCTGACCTGTGGGCAGGGGAGAATACACAGGTGTTGAGAGGGAGGAGGGGGCTCAGCCGGCTTCCTGCAGGAGAGTGTGGGATGTGGGCCCACTCTCTTCCACTGCTTACTCTGCACAGGTAAGCTGTGTATGATGTGCCTGAAGAAGACCCTGGATTGTCTCTGCGGTTGACCCTACTGACTCCCTACCCAGCGGCCAGCATGTTAGAGCCAACCTTCCATGACAGACACTCACTCTCTCAGCACCTCTTGCAGCCAAGGCACAGGCTGTAACCCAATTTTAGCCAGTGAGACTAAAGGCAAAATCTGAGGAGCCTCTGGAATGGATTTGTATCCCTTATAAAAAGAAGATCAGGAAAGGAAATGCCCTTCCTTCCTGGCTTTGGACATTATCATGTGGATATGATGTTTGAAGCTATGGCAGCCATCTTGTGACCAAGAGGAAATGGCTGAGAGAATTATAGAGTAGTTAAACAAGAGCCCTGACATCTTTCAGCGGCTGAGTTAACTGGTCTTGGAGTTACCCACCTCTGGACTTCTTATTATGGGTGAGATTTTTTTTAAAAAGTCTTAATTGTTTCAGTTACTTTTAACTGCATTAAGATCGAAAGTATCTCTCCTCTTTGGGCTTTGGAGAACCTACTTCAGCCTCATCAATCAATTTTCTTGATAATCTAAGGTCCTCACTTTTTGGATATTCATTTTCCATGTCACTGCAGTTATAAGGTCAAGGAAAACATGAAAACGAATCTATCATAACATGAAAATATTCACTAATGAACTACTGCTTGCTAAACTAGTCCTTCACTTCTCCCTCATTGTACACCAACATCTGTCTCTCATCTCTTCAGAAACTGTCATTCCTCATCTCTCTCTGACTATCAGATGTAACAACCCAGTACAAAGTGTCTGTAAAATGAAACTGCACATCTTGGAAAAGGAGAGCCTTTGGGATATCGGCGAAGGGGATACTGGAGAACCGTGGGATTACAGCAGAACCACTGATTGTGGGGATGTGGTGGAGTTGGACCAGTCTACGACTGAATAAGACAAAACCAACAGGATTAGGAAGGGCCAGGAGCACCAAAAGAGGACTTGGAGGACTGGGAAAAGTCCTTAGAGAAACTAACAAAAGTCTCAAATATTTTTGCAAAAGGGATCCTCCTCATGATTAAGCTGCAAAAATAAGAAAACATGAAGTTAAGGATGCACCATTGTATTTTCATACAGTTTTGCTGGAAAAAATTATTCCAAAAGGAATATAATCAACCCAGAAACAGTCTATATCTAAGAATAAGTACGCTGTACTGCAGTCATGAAGATTACTTGAAAAATGAGTGAAAAATGAAAATGAAAATTACCATGTGATCCGGCAAAATGCCTCTGGGTATATACCCCAAAGATTTGAAAGCAGAGACTCAAGCAGCATTATTCACAAGAGCCAAAAGGTACAAGCAACCCAAGTGTCCATTGATGGATGAATGGATAAAGTGTGGTCTCTACAAATGATGGAATATTATACAGCCTTAAAAAGGGAGAAAATTCTGACACACACTACAATATGGATGAAACTTGAGGACATTATGCTCAGTGACATAAACCAGTCACAAAAGGACGAACACTGTATGAGGTCTCTAGAGCAGTCAAAGTCCTGGAGATAGTAGGACGGTGGCCGCCAGGGGCTGGGGGAGGAGGGAGGGGGGAGTTAGTGTTTACTGGGGACAGAGTTTCAGTTTGGGAAGATGAAAAGTTTCTGTGGATGGATGGTGGGGCTGGTTGCACAACAGTGTGAATGTGCTTAGTGCCCCTGAACTGCACACTAAAAAATAGCTAAAATAGTAACTTTTATGTTATGTATAAATTTTACAATTAAAAAAAAAGAATGAGTAGTTGAAAACATCACCTGGATTTATTAACTAAATAGTACAATAAACTCACTTTCATACATTTTGGTTTTTTTTTCAAGTTAAAGCCTCAACCAAATCTGACACATGTCACTCTCTTTGGTCCTATTTTATGCAGATTCATTTCAGTGGATTTCCCAGGACCAAATATTACTGGAAAACAAGGACCCTTCTGCTCAGTTCAGGAGTCGCTATTTGGAGTCACCGGCCAGTCTTCGCCCACACAGACTACTGTAAAGGTAGAAGCCATACAACACGGTGGATGAGACAGGGTCCTTGGTTCCAACCCCAGCCTTGCCAATGAGGAACTGAGAGTGGGACTTGGCCCCCATTTTGCAGGTGGGCCACTGAAGCCAATGACCTCGGAGGTCCCCCCGTCTCTGCTTGGCTTCTCTTGATTAGGCCTCTGTGAGTATTCAGAGGAGCCAGCTTGGCCGGGAGCGGTGTTGGCCGCATGCATGTCAGGGAAACCAAGTTGCTGTTCCAGAGGGATTGGGACACGGGGACGAGGCACTACAGAGGGTCCTAGCAGGGTTTGTCAGGTGGATTCAGTGTCCCAAAGACTGCTGAGCCGAGCAAGAGGGGATCTGCGGGGCTGCACTCGGCGGGGGCATCGGCCACCTGTGGCCACCCAGCACCTCCCCTCCCCATGGGTAACAGCGCCCCCAACTGCCACCCAGGTACTTCACCTGCTCACCTACCCCTACGAAAAGCCGAGCATCTGCTCAGAGGAGGGCGGGGCACATGGCCCCTCCCCACACTAATTAGCATGATCCCGCCCCTGGCCACCGTGATTCACTGAGGCCTGCACAGGTAGCCAATGAGATGCACCCACCCGCTTGCTCCCTGCGTAGTGAGGTGTGAGGATGAGGTGGGGAGCTGTGACAGCCATTGGTGACTCCCAGGGGACCGCTTAGAGATGCAGGGGACTACAGATAGAGCCTAAAGATGACAATAGAAACGAGGTCCTTGATAACATTATTTGAGTTGCTGGATCAGGCTCTGCCTGAAGCCAGGGCTAACCCTGAACTTTTGTGTCTTCTGAGCCAGTAACTCTGACTGATTAAGTCTTGCGTTCAAGCTCCTCTAATGCAAGCTGAGAATGGAGATATGGTTTGGCAGCCGGCAACGTGAAAACCCCATAGGTGGGTATTCTTGTTTAAGCGTGAAACCATGTGAGGTTTCCAAAGGCTTGGGCCACAGCCTGAAGAAGAAAAGACACAAGGGCCACTGTTTGAAGACTCCAGGGTGGAGGCAAGTAGCCTTTATATGGCCCCAGAGAGTGGTGCTTGATCAGGATGAGGGGGAAGCAAAAGTGAGACTTGGAGAATCATAAGGAGGCAGTTTTAGCTCACTGTGAGGGAAAACTTTCTCACAGGGATTGCTGACCAAGAATGGAATGGGCTGTCTTGTGAGGTAATGAGCTTCATGGCAGAGGAGGTATGTAAGGAGGTCAGGACTTCAATGGCCTGAATTTTTTTTAAAGATTTTATTTATTTGTCAGAAGGAGAGAGAGAGAGAGTGAGTGAGCACAAGCAGGGGGAGTGGCAGGCAGAGGGAGAAGCAGGCTCCCCCACTGAGCAGGGAGCCCCATGTGGGGCTCGATCCCAGGACCCTGGGATCATGACCTGAGCCTAAGGCAGACGCTTAACCGACTGAGCCACCCAGGCGCCCCAATGGCTGGAATTTTGAATAGAGTTGGAGGTTGAACTCGACAATATCTACATCTTCCCACTATGAGATGTTGCTTCCCCCCACCTCCCACTAAATTATTTAAGGGCTTCAACAAGCAAAATGAGATGGAGGGGATAGCCCTTATTTAGAAGTTTCCTAGCATAAGCTCGCTCTGGCACACTGGTCCCTACACTTCCCGCAGCCCCACAGCCACTGGAGTCTTAGAAGCCCTGCTCCAAGTGCAACCTTCGGCATTAACAACAACTAAATCTTTCGCAGAGCGCGCAGTAGGTGCCAGGCACTGTTCTCAGTGCTTTAAACATTTTCCTCACAACAACGAGGTAGGTAGGTACTGCCATTCCCCAGGTCTTGCAGATGAGGAAGTGGAAGCACAGAGAGCCCGAGCAACCTGTTCAAGCCGCACAACTCAGGTCTGGAGGAGCTGGGATACCCGCTCAGGCCACTGGCTCCAGGCCCACACCTCAGTGGCCCTGCCCAGTGGGAGGGAAGCTTGGAAGACAAGGCTGCAATGACCCAGCCCAGCTGCCGTTCTCATTAGGTGACTACAGGTCACATGCAATGAAGTCAGGAAGAGGAAGCCACTGAGAAGAGTGTGGAGAGTGGGACAGATGAGGACACACTTCGGCATTTTCCAAGAAATAAAATGTGGCTGCAGAGAAACAGAGTTTCCCTGGGGAGACTGAGGGTGTGCTACTCATATCTAGTAATTGGTATTTAACCGAGTCTGTCATTACCCTGCTGATTCAATCTGTAGGATCATTCACATAATCACACAAATGTGCTGTAATATCTCCACCTTAATACAAAAACCCCAAACCAACCAAACAAAATAACCCTCCCCACCATATGGCTGCCCCCAGCTTCCACCCCTCTCTCTGTCTACTGTAGAGCAGAGCTTCTTGAGGGGTTGCCTCTGCTGTTCCAATCTCAGCTTGTCACCCGTCACTGCTGAGCTGCTAGACCCCAGTGGCTGCTTCTCAGTGCTCGTCTTGTTTGGCTGGTGACATTAAGACTACATTTCACAGGGCACACTTCACAGGGTACATTTCATAGTGCACATTTCATAGAGCACATTTCATGAACACTACTACACAGAAAGCAATGAACTCTACGACTCCCTCACCTGGTCACTTTCTTCCCGTGGCTTCCAGGAGACAGCTCCTCCCTCCCTGGCACGTCGCCTTGTCTACTTTGCCAGTTCCTCCTCCTCCCTATTCCTCTATGCTGCCTGCTGTGCCCTCAGCCTCCACCTGAGAACTTCTTTATTTATTTTATTATTTTTTTAAGATTTTATTTATTTATTTGACACAGACACAGCGAGAGAAGGAACACAAGTGGGGGAGTGGGAGAGGGAGAAGCAGGCTCCCGGCTGAGCAAGGAGCCCAATGCGGGACTCGATCCCAGGACCCTGGGATCATGACCTGAGCCGAAGGCAGACGCTTAACGACTGAGCCACCCAGGCGCCCTGAGAACTTCTTTATATCCATTCACTCTATAAAGGGTCTCAGCCAGTGCTGTGGCCTTTAGCACTGATGACTTCTAAATGTATCTCCAGCTCTGGCCTCTGGGATCCAGTTTTCTGACAACCTTACCCAGCTTAACTGCTGCCTTGGCATCTCCACCTGGATGTCCCACAGGCATTGCAGATGCCTCGTAGTGTCCTTGTCTTTCTCTGTCTGCTTCTCCTGCTTCCCCTCAGTGAAAAGCGCCATCGCCCACCTGGCCACCCAAAGCGGAGGTCATACCTGAGGATGGAGAGTCTGACCCTTCACTCAGGGCCCAGGCCAGGGGTGCTGCAGGGAGGCTGCTCGGCAAAGGGCCGTCATATCATGCTATTTTGTGGCCACTCCCTTGCCTGGGTTTGTGCAGGTGAGGACAGAAGTGGGAAGGAGGAGGAGGGGAGAAGGAGTGCAGCCCCTGCCCTCAGGGGACCTCTGGGTGACAGGGAGCCCAGAGCCTTCACTCTTCAGGGCCACACCCACTGGACTCAGGGCCAGACCCTCACATAGACAAGGAGGGCGCTGGGTCTGCAGGGTAGGGAAGATGTCCTAGAGGACTTGGGGACTTGGGGTTGAGTAGAATGAAAGAGGCTTGAGTGGAGGAGGAAAGGCAGCAGGTGTGTTTGGGGACAGATGGGGGCCAGCAGGGCTAGAGAAGAGGACTTACAGCAGATCAGAAAGGGCTGAACAGACCCTGACTGGGCACCCCAACTTTGGGCTGGGCCTTATGTGTGCTATTTTGGGTACTGCTCATCCCCTGGATTTATGAGACTGTTATCTCTCAGAGGAAGAAAAGGTTAAGTCACAGAGGTGGTTGGGGGCCAGCAGGGATCTGGACCTAAGTCCATCCTTCCAAAGCCTGAGCTTGTTCTCTTGCCCCATCCTTTATGTCACCAGGCCTTGGAAAATCCCACATATTATAGATGGTGGAAGCCAGTGGAGCTTTGCAGGTATGAGGTTGAACCATATGGAATTACTGGGTTTTGCTGCTTTTGACCTGCAAAAGGGCAATTTAAAATGGTTTGATCTGATAGGACATGTTTTTATAATGGTTCTTGATTGACTGGCTGCAAATATGTCACTTCAGTAGTGAGTATCCCAGTTTGTGAAAGGCTTTGTTAGAATTTCTGGGCGTAAGGGCTGCCTGGCTGGCTTAGTCAGTGGAGCATGTGACTCTCGATCTTGGGGTTGTGAGTTTGAGCCCCATGTTGGATGTAGAGATTACTTAGAAGTAAAAATTTTTCTAAAAAAGAAAAAGAGAAAAGGATTTTCTGGGCCTAGAAATCTGACAGCCATCCACCCTAGGACTGGACCATGTGGCCCAGTGGTTTAAGTAGGGTTTCCCATAAGAATGGGTCCCTAAGGTTGGCTCTGGGGAGGAGATGGAACTGCCTGGGGACAGGGCAGAGGGTCACCTGTGGCCTTGCTGAATGATCTGGGTGCTATGGCCCCTCGTGACCTGCAGGTCCAGCCTCCTTAAAAACGCCAGCCCCAAGGTCACAGAGCTGCATCATGTTACATCTCTCCTCTCCCCCCACTCCTGGGCCATCAGCACTTGCTGTCATGGTCATTTTTGGAAGACAGCTCTGACCCTGCTCCAAAGCCCTCTGTGGCTTCCCAGGGCCAGCCAGAAAAGTCCAGATCCCCTGATATTCTAGTCCCTCCATGGAAGAGTTTCTGAAGTTGCAAAGCAAAGATCCCAAGGAAGAAAGAACACATTTTGCTCAGGAGGGCCCTGTAGGGGGAGAGAAGTCCCTCTGCTCCCTTCCCACCCCCAGTCCCCTCTGTACTGCCAAAGGGAGCAGAGGTGAGCTCTGGCCCTGTCTCTCTTCCCTTCAAAATGCTCTCGGTGGCCATTCGAAAGAACTCCAATGTCCTAACACAACATTGAAGGTCCTCCAAGAACTGACCCAACCCTCCAGCCTCATCACTGGTGATGACCACTGGGCACAGCACAGCCAGACCACTGAACCTCCTGTGTGTCACCCTTGGGGCCTTCGCACATGACAAGCACAGCTAACACCTAAATGGCCTTACCGTGTGCCAGACACTGTACTGTTCTGAGTATTTTTGTGCTAACTCACCTACCCTCGCCAGCAACTCTAAGAAGGAATGATTCTTCTTGCTGCCATTTTACAGATGAGGAAACTGAGGTGCAGAGAACAGAGTAATTTGCCCAAGATCACACCGATTCCTCCATCTTCAATGTGCACCCCCTGTCTAGCAAGCTCTGTCTGGAAAATCCTACTGGCCCTTTGCTCTCCCCTCTCCAATGCAAATGCCACTTCCTCTCAGAACTCCCCTGTCTCTTGATTGGACTCCCAGAGCTCACATGCTCCCAGGTATCCTGTTAGGATCTGTGTCCCTCATCAGACAGGGATTTCCTCTGGGCATACAGCACAGGGACAGAGGGGCCCAGTAATAGTTGGTTGAATGAATCAATGAATGAAACCATTGGCAGTAGTGGGGGTGAGGAAGAAGAAGGTCAGGTCAGGCTCTGACAAATCCAGAGCCTGGATGGGGATCCCAGGTTCCCCCAACACCTTCTACTCTCAGATTATTCCCGAAAGGACAGAGAGAAGAGCATTCACTTTGTAGCCACAAGATCCCGGTGGCGTCTCAGCTCCAAAGCTTCCCAGCTCCCATCAGCTTTTCCTGTGGATCAGGGGCTAACCTCCCTGCCCACTTCACTGAGGGGCGGGCCCTCAAAGTGGGAGGATGATGTAGAGTTTCCTAAACTGCAGACGTTTTTGGTCACCGACCCTACTGCTTACTAATACAGATTTCCTTTAATAGGAAACATTATTACCAGTAGTGAAAAGCCAGTATCTTGTCATACATAGAAAGTAACCAGAGAAATACATAAAACAACAAAACAAAGTAAGTCATTTCTAGCAAGGCCTGCTTTTCTGTCTGCTCCCAACCCTGAGGCTGTTCTTTCTTCCTTAAAATGGGAAGAATTGCCAGTTCCAAACCAGGACTCAGAAGGCCCAGCATCCTTGCTCCATGTCTCCCTGGCCTGTGAGCCTTCCTGCACCTCTGTGCAACTCTCCTTTGGGAGCCATGGAGGAATCGGGGGGAGGGGGCACTCCTGGGACTGCAGAGGTGCCTGTCACTCAGCAGGCATTGGAGCAGGACCTCCCTCTCAGCTCCAGGCAGTTCTGGGGAGAAAGGTGGGCCCTGGAGGCTGCCCACGGTCTGCTTACACCCTCACACCCAGACAGACCTGAGTCCTTGTGTGCGGTCGGGCGTTGTCTCCAGCTGGTCACATCTGTGCGCTGCCCGGAGCCCGGGGTGAACCTCTAATGTCTCCCTCCTGTCAGAGGCTGACGGCTACATCTGGCCACCAGCCCAGCGGCTTACACAATCTGACAAAGGCCAGATGTTGCTCTTCCTCCCTTCCTCCAGTTCTGAGCTCCTGGCCCTTGGCTTCCGGGTCTCCAACAGACAGACCCCCCCCTTCTTGGGATCTGTGACACAGAGAGGGGTCTGGGGAGTGGCCAAATCTGGGTTGCACCCCACAGGACTATGGCTTTGCAGTGACCGCCCCCCCCAAGCCTTCATTTCATTCCCCCACTCACTCATCAGTAAACACAGAGGGGTCTTGGGTCCCATAAAGATGAAACAAAATAGCCAGCTGGTAAGGAATGCCCATGTCCACTGGCCTTCATTATGCTGTGTCCCAGTGGGTCTGCATGTCTACCTATCCATCTACCTGCCCATCTATTCACCTAGCTGGCCGGCCGGCCATCCATCCATCCATCCATCCATCCATCCATCCATCCATCCATCTGAATACATTTTCTTAGCCCTTATTTCACAACAGAGTTTTATAATACATATTTCAATATGTCTTCTAACGATGGGGAGCTCCTGCCTTCACCAGCATTCAAGGCCATTTGAGATGGCGCTCAGATGAACAGGTGCGTGTGCGTGTTTTAAAACAGCTAAGCATTTATTTTTAACACATATTAAAAAACAATTAGCAAGCACACCAAACAGTTTTAGTTTTACCTGTGTGACAGTGATATACCCTTCTTTTATTTTTATTTTTATTTTTTTAAAGATTGGATTTATTTATTTGAGAGAGAGGGAGAGGGAGAAGCAGGCTCCCCACTGAGCAGGGAGCTGGACATGGGGCTCGATCCCAGGATTCTGAGATCACGACCTGAGCCAAAGGGAGACGTTTAACCAACTGAGCCACCCAGGTGCCCCAATATACCATTCTTTTAAATAAATTTATTTAAGTAAAAAGAGTGAGATGATTTAAGGAAAAATGTTAATCAAGTAATAATAATACAGGTGCTATGCAGATACGGCAAAGAATGACACAGACCCTAGGAGAATGTCTGCAGCTTGGCAAACCCTCAGACACCAGCACACAGTGAGCTCCGGGTGCTTCGAGAGCTACACTCTTACCACCTCCGCCACTCATTTTGCTCCCCACTGGAGAGGACCCCCAACTCTGAGTATGGGCACCCTCTTCTTATAATGGATATTTTGGAATGTCCCTGTGTGATCCCAAAATGAGCTGGATAAATAATATACCCAATCTTCACAAATATTTTGAAACAATTAATGTGATGCTCTAACAGTGATCTAAAGGAAAAAGGAATTTTATGATATATATTTCAATATGTAAATATTCAGACATAATGATATTTTTAGATGCTTAAACCTACTTATAATGGCTAAGATTTTTTTTTTTTTTAAGATTTTATTTATTTATTTGACAGAGAGAGAGACAGCGAGAGCAGGAACACAAGCAGGGGGAGCGGGAGAGGGAGAAGCAGGCTCCCCGCAGAGCAGGGAGCCCAATGCGGGGCTCGATCCCAGGACCCTGAGATCATGACCTGAGCCGAAGGCAGACACTTAACGACTGAGCCACCCAGGCACCCCGGCTAAGATTTTTTTTTTAAATTGAAGTGTAACTGACACGCAGTGTTATATTAGTTTCAGGTGTCCAACATGGTGATTATACATTACGCTCGCTCAGCCACAGTGTAGCTCCCGTCTGTCACCATACAACATTTCTACAATACCATTGACTATATTCCCTGTGCTGTGCCATTCATCCGCTTGACTCACTCATTCCATAACTGGAAGCCTCTCCCTCCCACTCCCCTTCACCCATTTTGCCCATCCCCCACCCCTCCCCTCTGGCAACTATCAGTTTGTCCTCTGTATTTATGGGTCTGTTTCTGCTTTTGTTGTTGTTGTTGTTAAAATGGTCAAGTTTGAATTTGAGACTAGTAAGGTAATATTCAATCGCATATTGTTGACATTCTTTTCCTGTATTTGACATTTTGAAATAAGGGCTAAGAAAATATATTCAGATGGATAGATGGATAGATAGGCGAATGGATGGGTGGATAGATGGATAGATATGTAGACTCCCTGGGACACAGCATAATGAACGTCAGTGGACACAGGCATTCCTTATCAGCTGGTTAAGTGTTGTCAGCATCTATGATGTGACTCTGAAATGATGAGCAACTCTTGGAAAATTCCAAAGTATAACCTTCCCATTACTCACACAGCATTGCATTCTTGGAAAATCCATTGTACATTAAAACTATGCAAAAAATTATATTTTATAGGTAAAGCAGAGTTAGATTCTAGTCTTAGATCATTGTAGTGAAAGCAAGTTTTTCACACAATGAATGTACAGGGACATCTGGAAGTTGGGGGGGGGGTACAGGGCAATCCTGGGTTACACAGGACCTGTGGAGAGGCTTGTATCCCAAGTGTCAGGAACATTGTCCCCCTAGTCATTGAGACAAACACTCCCTCCACAAAAGTTCCCAGAACGTCCCTGGGGGAGATGTTGCTTCCAGAGACATGCCCTGTTGTAGACGCTGTCCCTGATCCTCTGTTCTAGCTTCATGTCCCACTGGCTAAGGCAGCCTCCACCCAAACCTAGCTTTAGGCTGCCTCGGGGGGTGGGTGGGGGGAGGACTGTGAGGTGCCCGGCCGATGGATTTGGACTTTGAAGCTGCTGGGTCAGCCACCTGGGCCACGCCCATGCCCTGGGGAAGCACCCAGGGTCTGTACCTGCCAGTGCCCACTGGCCTGCAGCCATCCTTGTCCCCCTCCCCACGTGGCCTCTGGGCTCAGAGAGCCACCAGGTTTGGGGATTGGCTTGTACCTGTTTACTCCTGGGCCAGCCTCTCAATCAAGGGGTGCCCTCATCAAGTCCCTTCCCCTCACTGAGACTCAACCTCCTCAGCTTTTATTTTTTTTTATTTTTAATTTTTTTAAATATTTTATTTATTTATTTGACAGAGAGATAGAGAGCACAAGTAGGCAGAGAGAGAGGGAGAAGCAGACTCTCCGCTGAGCAGGGAGCCCAACGTGGCTCGATCCCAGGACCCCGGGATCATGACCCGAGCCAAAGGCAGCCGCTTAACTGACTGAGCCACCCAGGCGCCCCCCTCCCCAGCTTTTAAATGGGGACATCGCCCCCGCTCATGGACGAAAGTTGGGGCTAAGTGAAGGATTCATGTGCCTGGCACACGGTGGGCACACAACTCTTGTTAGTTCCCATCCTCTGTTCACAACTGCCTCCTTCTCTAGTCATTTTGTTTCCCAAAAACCTCAGATAGATGCTTGAGTGCAGGTATAGTCCCACAGTTTCTTAATCTGATCTGTGCCGTTGAATATGACAGCCACTAGTCACACTGAGCTACTGAAATTTAAACTCATTGTAGTGAAATAAAACTAAAGATTCATTTCCTCAGCCATGCTAGCCACGTATCAAGTGCTCAGTAGCCCCGTGGGGCTTACAGCTACCATACTGGACAGTGCAGAGGTAGGCCATTTCCATGATCACAGAAAGTTCTGTCGGACAGCTCTGAGATTATGTTAAAAGGGGAAGTAATAGTCCATAGTCATTTTGTCTGGAACTGTAATTCTCACTTGTAAGCCACTATTCAATTCACTATTTATGTTGGTGCAGTGACAATTCTGCCTAAGTTGCAATTATCTGAACCTAGAACTTGCCGCCGCTGTAGCATAAACACAAAATATATCACGAGTGAGGTTCCTGCCATAATCCCAGTGCATCCCTCTCTACTTAAGAGAAAACTTGAGCTGGGTCCCCATCTATACCACCTGAAGGGGTGGATCCTCAATAAAGAACTAAATGTGAAGGGCAGAATTAAAATAGAACATACAGCAGGATGAATAGCCTTCAAACCTAGGGGTGGGGGACAGCTCAAATCAAAACTCAAAAGCCAAATCAGAAGGTCCAAAGCGTTTGGTGAATTGCATTACATCAAAGAAGACATGGGAGCCAGCTGGTGTATCTTGGCTAAATTCTGTCTAAGCCTCCCACAACCCAGCAATTCCTCCCCGGGGTATATTTTCTGGGGGAAGTTTCCACACCCATCTGCAAGGTGGCATGGTGGAGGATGCTCATCAGTGTCACGTGCAGATGCAGGAGCTGGGAGGCCGCTCCAGGGTTGGGTGGGTGTCCGCCTCTGGGATTGGGTGGGAAACTCACCAGAAGGAGAAGCAGGGGACAGACATGCACATAACCAGTGCCCCTGAAACATGCAGCGCCGAGTGAAGAATGCAAGAAACGGAGTGAGGCATAGAGTGCAGTGCCATTATGGAAAGAGAACATAGACACGAAACCACGCGTTTTGCAAGGACACAGCAACACGAAGATACACAGAACTCACACGAGAACGGTTGTCTATAGCTCAGATAGGGAAAGGGGAAGAAAAGGGGGAAAAATCCATTCCTACCCCTGCTCCAGCCCAAGTCTCCCACTCAGGATGCAGAAGTTTCCAAATGTCAGAATAAGTGTTCACCAATGACCAGCACATTATTATTTCACACAGGGGCTGGCAAACTTTTCCCAAAGAGGGCCACGTAGTGAATATTTCGGGCTTAGCAGCCCATGTGGTCACTGTTGCAATGACTCAGTGCTGCTTTTCTGGTGCGAAAGCATACAGAGAGGAATGAACGTGGCTGTGTTCCAATAGAACTTGATTTACGGGTACTGAAATTTGAAGTTCATGAAATTCTTCTGTGTCAGGAATATTGTTCCTTTTTGAGTTTTCCCAACCATTTTTTTTTAAGTTTTTTTTTTTTTAATTAATTTATTTGACAGAGAGACAGCACAAGTAGGCAGAGCGGCAGGCAGTGGGAAAGGGAGAAGCAGGCTCTCTGCTGAGCAGGGAGCCCGATGCGGGGCTCGATGCCAGGACCCTGGGATCATGACCTGAGCCGAAGGCAGCCGCTTAACTGACTGAGCCACCCAGGCACCCCTTTCCCAACCATTTTAAAAGGTTAAAATCATAGTTTCTATCAGATACAAAAATAGGCCTAGGGCTAGATTTGGCCCACGGGCCATAGTTTGCGAACCCCTGATTTAACGAACTTTTGCCCCCAGTGGATAGAATTTAGTCCAGGGAAAACATGTTTAATCAGCGTGGTGGACTGAGGTCTCACCTTTGCTCCTAAGGCCAGCCAGCCAGCCCCTTCTGGATTTGCTAAGAGCACTGAATGAGGATATGGAGCGAAGCAACCATCTGGCAGGGGCCAGAAAGCCACACTGAGCAGAGTGCAGTACGCCTGTCTGGGTCAGCAGGAGGGAGGGATGTTGTTTATAGCTGATACGCTAAGGGAGTGGGTGGCTGACGGTCTGTGGGATGCACGTTCACACACAGGTGCAGGCTCATGTGAACTCACTGGTGGCGTCTGATGGCATGGGGCATGAGCTGCGGGTGGCAGGAGGGCACCCCAGTAGCCTGCTCCCGGACCAGCTGGGTCTGCCCTGCCTTGCTTTTGGCCCGAGTCTGGCCCTCCAACCTGCCCATTGACTGTGCTGACCCCTGACACCCTCCCAAAGAATTCCCTTCCTGCTTCAGTGAGCCGGTGTTATTTCCTGTTGTTTGCGACATGGACCCCTGGCTGGTATGGCCTTGAGCAACTCATGTCACCCTTCTAAACTTTACCTTTCCAAAAAAAAAAAAAAGTCTTACTGTGGTGCACACCATGGTTACTGCAGGGTGGACAGAATTTCTAGGAATGACTCAAAGTTCCACACCGTAATTCCTGCAGTTCGTGAATGGGGGGAGGTGTCACTCCCGTGATGGTGTTATGTTATATGGTATAGCTGATCTCAAGGGGGTTATTGTTCCCACCTAGTCACATGAGTCCCTTTAAAAACAGAGAGCTCGGGGCGCCTGGGTGGCTCAGTCGTTGAGCATCTGCCTTCGGCTCAGGTCATGATCCCAGGGTCCTGGGATCGAGTCCCACATCGGGCTCCTTGCTCAGCTTCTCAGCTTCTCCCTCTCCCTCTGTCCCACCTCCTGCTCATGCTCTCTATGTCTCTCTCTCAAAGAAAGAAAGAAAGAATCTTAAAAAACATAAAAATAAATAAAAACAGAGAGCTCTCTTGGCTGGCACAAGAAAGGTCGTCAGGGAGATCTGAAGCATGAGAAGGACTGGGGTCCTTGCTGGCTGGAAGGTGAATGGGGCCATGTGAAGTGGAGTGTGGAGAGTGACCCCAGGGCCTGACAGCCAGCAAGGAAATGGGGATCTCAGTCCTACAACCAAAAGGAACCTAATTCTGCCAATGCCTGAGTTTGGAAACACACCCCGGAGCCTCTATACCTGGCCAATGACACCTTGATTTCAGCCTTGTGAGAGCCCAGGGAGAACCAAGCCAAGCCTTCCTGGACTTCTGGCCTACACAGTGTGAGATCATAAGTGGGTGTTGTTTTAAGCCACTAAGTTTGTGGTAATTTGTTATAATTGCATAGAAACCAAACACAACTGCACAAACAGACACACCCATCTGCCTTCATGGCACACACAACCTCAATTATACTTTCAGGCATACAGTGGTCATGTGCTTCTAGAGAAGAGATCTGATTGGTCTGTGCTGATCATGATGATTCCTTCCCTTTACCAAGGATTAGTTTAGGGATAGGCATGTGATGTGCTTCTGGCCAATGAGAGGGGAGGCGAAGTCTTCCAGGAGGATCTCTGGGAAAAGGGAGGTCCAAGGAAGAAGTTATGTTTCCGTCTGTGGACGTGGCAGTGATAACTGAGGCCATGGCAGTTATATTGTGACCATGAGGGATTTGCTGACAGGCCAAGATGACAAACTGAGGAAGACAGTGTGGGAAGATGAAGAACTGTATCCTTGCATGGGCACCTGGGTGGCTCAGTTGGTTAAGCCTCTGACTCTTGATTTTGGCTCATAAGGTCATGACCTCAGGGTCCTAAGATTGAGCCCTGCATTGGGCTCTGAGCTCAGCAGGGAGTCTGCTTAAGATTCTCTCCCTCTCCCTCTGCCCTTCCCCACCACTCTCTCTCTCTCTCTCAAATAAATAAATCTTAAAAGAAAAAAAAAAAAGAACTATATCCTTGCAGACATCACTGAGCTGCGAAGAACCTGTTTTCCCCTGGATTTCTCATCCATGATCATCAGTGTCCTTAAGATTTAAGCTGTTTGGAGTTGGGTTTTCTTTTCTTTTCTTTTCTTTTCTTTTTAAGATTTTATTTATTTATTTGAGAGAGAGCACAAGAGGTGGGGAGGGGCAGAGGGAGAAACGGACTCCCCACTGAGCAAGGAGCCCCATGTGGGGCTTGATCCCAGGACCCTGAGATCATGACCTGAGCCGAAGGCAGGCGCTTAACCGACTGAGTCACCCGGGGCGCCCCTGGACTTGGGTTTTCTGTTTCCTGCAGCCTAAAGAGTTATTACTGAAAATGGCTCACAGCGCTGCTTGGGGGTTAAATGAGGTCGTGTACGTGAAGTCCTTAGCACAGTGCCTCATGCCCAGCAGGTGCCCAGAAATGCCGGCCTTGTCCTTAGTGCTGCTCCCCTCTGCCTCCGCCCTGGGGTGAGTCACTGTGGGGGGTGAGCTGGAGGAGCGGGGCCAGTGGGGAGTATCGATCGGTGTCTCTGTCTGTAGCCGTAGCGTTGTCTCAAGAGCTTTCTCGCAAGGAAGTGGCTTCTATGGTTGGGGGGCTGGCTCAGCCAGGGTGAAATCCAGAGGAGGGGGAGGTCACAGGCAGGCTGGGCACAGGCAGAACCCCTTCTCTTTTTCAGGGGAGTCCTCAGTCTTGCTTTAAAGGCCTTTCAAATGACAAAATCGGGCCCACCCAGATTATCCAGGATACTCCCCCTCACTGCAAGTCAGCTGATTATGGACTTAAATAACATTTGCAAAATGCCTTCACAGCAAGTGTAGATTCATGTTTGGACAACTTGAGGCTGTCACTGAGTGACACATTGAGGTGACACATCAGAAGACCATCACCATGTCTCCCCCCACACACACACCTCCCCCCATAACCCCCGGCTCAGCTTTCTCTAGAATGGATGGACAGTGTCACTTGCGTTTGCTTCTCTTTCTGCTTTCAGCCACCCAAGCCACTCAGGCACTCTGTGAGCTTTGGGAAGCTGCAGGGCGGACAGGACACCCAGAGCCTGGCCAGGGCCCGCTGAGGGGCGGCGGCTGCCAGGCAGCCGGCCAGGCCCCGGAGCCCGCCCTGGAGGGCCTGGGGGCTTGAGCACCATGCTTCCTTTGCTGCGTGGCGTTTCCTGAGCGAAGCCTCCTCGCAGGAAAAGGAGACTCGCATGTGAAAACAAGAGAACAACAGTAGGAAGAAGAGCTTGAGAGGGGGGCCGTGGAGGGCGAGCTGAAAATAAATCATGAAGAGGGGAGTGTGGGCCAGTCCTCAGGGGCCTCCAGGCCTGGGAAGTGCTCTCCATGGCCCCTCATCTCTGGCTCCCACTTGCCTTTACTGGGGTGGGGGGCAGGTGCAAGGGGACCCATTGGTCTCCAGAGGCGTCTGCCAGCCTGGCTGCTAATTTCATTCTGTGATTCATCGGACAGACGCATTACTGAGCCTGCTGTTGCCCTGGGTGTGAGAGATACTGCACTTAGCAGCAGAACAGCCCTGACCTCATGGAATTTACCTTCCCCTGGGGGACGCAGACATGAATGAAGTCATCACAAAAATACATTAAGGACGGAAAAGGCCAGGGGCTGTGAGAGATGGCAGGGGCGCAGACTTGATGGGGCTGAGGCCTCTGGAAAAGTGAGCCCTGGCGGAGGAGACCGGCAGTATGGACATGAGTTAGGCGGGGCAGGCCCAACAGCGGGCAGGAACTGAAGGCCCGAGGAGCAGTGGGTCGCTGTGGCCAGAGCGGTGTGCACAGCGGGCAGAGTGGAAGACGCCGGGGCCGGATCCGTGGGCTGCGGCCAGATCACTCAGGGCCACGACGGTTACTGCGAGGAGGCCAATGTTTATTCTAAGGGCAACAGGAAGCTACGAGGTTAGATGTGGGTTTAGAAAAGCTCCCTCCCACCCCAGGCCACTTTGTGGCCAGTGGACTGGTGGGGAGCTAGGGACAGCCATCACATCCGGGCTGGTGCTGGCGCCCAGCGGGTGGCGGGGGCGGCTGGAGGGGGGCAGGCAGGTTGGAGACTTGGCAGGGACTCAGAGGGGTTGGCTCTGAGATCCCAGCGCAAATGTTACCTCCTCAAGGAAGCCTCCTGCCGTGAACTGAATTCATATGGAGTCCTCACCCCCCAGCACCTCAGAAAGTGACTGTATTTGGAGACAGGGTCTTTACAAAGGTGATCAAGTTCAAATGAGGTCACTGGGGTGGCCCTAATTCAATCTGACTCGTGTCTTTATAAGAAGAAGACATTCATTAGGACACAGACGCACAGCAGGAGGACTATGTGAGGACACAGGGAGCGGACAGCCATCTGCACGGCCAGGCGGGAGGCCGGAACACAGTCTCCCACAGAGCCTCCAGAAGGATCCACCCCTCCTGACCCCTGGCTCCGGGACTTCCGGCCTCCAGAACTGTGAGACACCCATGTCTGTTTAAGCCAGCCAGCCCGTGGTGTTCGTCATGCAGCCAGGCTGACTGATACACTTAGTGCCACAGTCAAGCAGCCTCCCCGACCTCACCCAGCCGTCACTGCTCCTGTTTACTGCCACCCACTCGTTGACTGTCTCCCCCAGCCAGGAGGTCAGTCCCATGAGGGCAGAGACTTCGTCTTGGTCATGGCGGCCAGCACAGCATCAGCGCTCTCTGGGCATGCAACAAAATTTGGGTGAATGAAGAAAAGTCAGAAGTTATTTCTGACAGAAATTGTGACGCGACCAAGTGAAGAATCTCTGTCTCCCACCCTTACTGGGTCTCTCACTGCTGTTGGCCCCAAGCTTCTCCAAGTCACCTCAGCCCTCTCAGGAGAAGTGTCCCCTCCATCCCTCATTCAGAGCAGACAATGGGAAACCCCATATGTTTCTGACGGTCCATGCACCTGACAGTCAGGAGGAAACCCTCATCCTTCCTGGGCTTGGCCCTCTGCTGGGCTCAGTGGCAGCAGGGACAGTAAAGTGGGGCACTGGGTGCCATCGCTGCCCACAAGAAGCTCCCAGTCTACGGAGAGTCCACCCTCCTCCCTTACGCCATGTGACACAGGCCTGGTCAATCACAGAAACTGGTCCAGAGTAGTTACACGACCCCCACCTGGGCCAATCAGCACATTCCTTGTCCCTGGTGTCCATGATTGATTCAAGGATGGGCATAATCATATCAGGATAATCAAAGCTAATCTAAGGATTTTGTTGGAACTACTGGAAAAGAAAAGCTCTTTCTCTTGGGGATGATTGGGAGCATGGGAACTCATCCTGTGTTGGCAGCTGTCTGCTCCCATATAGGAAGAATGTCTGAATGTGGAGCCAACTAGAGGAAAGCAGAGATAAGAGATAGAGAGATTCCATGTGTCATTGTTTGGGCTCCTAAATCCAGCCATGCCTGAAGCCATACTCTCAACCTTATGAGTAGATAATGCCCCCCCCCCAGGTTTATTTACTTATTTTGAGAAAGAGGTGAGAGGGGGAGGGGGAGAGGGAGGAAGAATTTCCAGCAGACTCCCCACTGAGTGCAGAGCCTGACACAGGGCTCTATCTCAGGACCCTGACCGAGATCATGACCTGAGCTGAAACCAAGAGTCAGATGCTCAACTGACTGAGCCACCCAGACACACCAGTGCTCCCCCCCTTTAAAATATAAGGCAGTTTGGGTTTAGTTTCAGTCATTAGCAACAAGTTTCCAATATAATACAGATCTCCCTCTACCTTCAAAAAAGCATGCATTTATTTCTCACCATTTCCCCTACACAAGAGCACCTTGATTATCTGTACCCCAGGTCATCCCATCAGAACATTCTGGAGACCATGGTGCCCACTCCCTCATGTGCTCCAGGGTTTCTCTGGCTTGGGTCTCAGGCAGAAGCCATCTCTACCACCCAAAACTCGAGGCCAGGCAATGTCAGAATCCTGGCCCTGGAGCAGCAAGGCATGGCAGGCCTCCACCCAGGCACTGGCCTCTTCTTCCAGTGTTTCCTTGTGGGTAGGCAGCACATTCTTATGTGGATGGGCCCACCCTAGACGAGGGGAACTATCCACATGTACCAGGGCCTCTGACTCTCTGGAACATCACTGCACTACACTACACAACAAACTGCCAAAAAATTTCCAACATCTGGCTCTGAGGCCCAAACATCCGCTTTTTCGTTTCCCCTTTGCTTGGTGCCATGTTACAGCGTTTATACTTCTTTTGCTTCCAGAAAGGAAATTCATGGGCTGGACATTTGCTGGTTTTGTCTGACCTGTGTCCTTCCGTCTCCTGGCAACAGCCCTCTTGTCGCTTTGAGGAGCGGCCCCGCCCCCATCTCTCCCAGACTGCAGGGTGGCGGGTGTGCTCTGGCCATGGCCAGATGGCGTATGCCAGCACCCTGGCCTCAGGCATCCCAGCACTGGGGCTGTCACCCAGGCTGGGTCAGCCGCACTCTTCCCTGGGACTTTATGCACAGGTGCTGGAAAGCAGTAGATTGGGTCACCGAATTTGAAAAGTGATGAATCTGGGGTCACTGCAGCCCTGTTCCCCACCATGTGGAGCACGAGTGAGGAAAGCCAGGTGGGGACAAGCAGAGATATAGGATGCATGGAATGTGCCAGTGGCATGGGGCTTTCAGCCTGCTCCAGAGTGTGGAGCGGACACATGAATGTTCCTCTCAGGTGAGAAGGCCCCCCCACACTAGAGGGCCAACCCCTGACATTGACATCCGTGAGTGCTAAGTATGTGCCAGGCACGATGTGAAGTGCTTTTTAGATCCTGTTTAATTCTTACCTCATGATCTAGGCACTAAAATTAACCCCATTTTCCAGATGAGGAAACTAAGGCACAAACAGGTCGAATCAGAGTTTCTCAAGAAGTGTCAAGGCACCAAAGAAAAGAGACAGCATATCGAGGTAAGTGGACAAGGTGGGTCATGGCCAAAGGCGACTGGTCCAGCACCTCAGGCTGCCCTGGGTCCTATGTGGCTGGCTCTGACCTGGGGACCCTGGTCCACTTGGAACCCATCTGCATGCCTCAGGCCACCCACCCGGCGTGGAACAGGACAAGCTGGGACTTGAAAGCTGGGGATCTCAGAGCCCAGCCCCTAATCTAACCACAGAGACATGGGAACTTCAGCTTGTTCCAAACCACCCAAGGGAAGCAGCACAGACAGCCTTAGACTCCGGTACACTCGAGGGCTGTGCCCTCTCCTACTGGGTGACCTTGGGCAGATCACTGTCCCTCTGTGGGCTCCAGCTTCCTCTCCTAAGGACACATCTGCAGCATGCATTAGCTGGTACCATCCAGATCCATCTCCCTGGTAGGGGCACAAAGCCCCAGACCCTGGGCTGTCAGCCAAAAGTGTGGGCTGAGCTCTGTTCTCAGAGAAATCCGGCTGGGGGCATGCATTTGAATGAAGGTAGATGTCCCTGGGAGATACTGTTGATCAAAGAACGCCACAGTTCCTCTGCCTTGCTGTCTCCATTCTTGGGGCTGAAAAGGCCTCCCCCATTCTCCGGGCCTTTCTGCCTCTCTGTGACCCCGCTCTGGCCATGGTGTTCACATAGACATCCACTAGTGGTTTCTGGGCAGGTTTTGCTTTTCTGGATAGAAAAGAACAAGATGTCCCCCTTCCTTCCACCTTCAATAGGGTTGTGGAGTCCACATGTCTGAAGGAACACTGTGAAGACTCATGAGAGCCACTTCCGGACTTCTAGGCGAGGAGAGGACAAGGAACCCCAATGTATTCAAACCACTGTTAGGTGAGTTCTCGGCAGCTTGCAGCTGAAAACATCCCTACCTGACAAACCCACCACTAGGGACAACTTCCTGGCTGCCCGCAGAATGGCACCCTTACACAGGGGTGGTGTGACGGCCTGCAATGCCGGGCCAGAGTGCATCACCTGCGGACGATGTGGCAAGAGGCGTCAGGGAAGCCGTACGATATCGTACCTGGAGCTTGAATCTAGATCCAGGTGGTGTGGTTTGCTAAGGACGGCTTTGCAAACTCTGGCTGCAATTTCAGAGGGAGGTAGCTAGGGGAGAAAAGGTTTGGTGACCCCCCTCCACCCCTGCCACCGACTCAAGGCTTCACGTGCTCTGGCAGGACCCCGACCAGTCGGGAGAATCCACACTCACGGGACACTGCCCACCCTCCTCGGGCTGTGCCCGGTGGTATCCTTTGCTGAAATGGGCTCCTTTGAGTTTGTCGCTGTAAACACAACCCGTGTAAGATTCGTGAAGCAGAATGCTCATGTCCTCTGACCTCTGAGGTCTGAGCTCTCCATCTATTCCATGCTTTTCTAGCATGTCCGCAATTATATTGGAGTGCCGTGTTAATACCCAATGTTAACACAGATGTGAAATTCAGATGTGTCTGCTCTACCCAGTTCCCTAACCCACCGTGAGGTGAGAATATCAAGACTTGTTCTGGGTCCCGTTGCTGGCTCCTCTACCCAGAGGCAAGTCCTCCTTGTCAGTGAAACACCGTATCTGGCTCTAAAGTCTGTTTCAGCCCGCAAATCCTAAGGTTCCATCCTTGCAGAAGGCTCTGTCTTGGAATAGATAACAGCAGGCCCGAGGCTCCCCCCAGCTCCTGGCAAGGCCTCCAGGTATGGGGCTGCTGGTCTATCCCTTCTCAGGTGCTGGAGGTCAGGCCCTGCGTCTTCTCTCTCCGGACCCAGATACAGCCTCCTCACCTGCCTCCTTGCCTCTAGTCGTCCCTCCTGCCTGATCTGTCCTCCACACACAGCCAGAGGGGTCTCCGTGAAGCTCAAATCTGATTACTTTTCTCCTTGCATAGCCCTTCTCTGTCTCCCTTGTTGTCTGGGGTAAAGGCCTCATGTTCAGCCTGGTACTCAGATCCTTCGCCACCCCCTGCCTGCCTTCCAGCTTCCGCGCCTGCCACTTTCCACTTCAAACCCTCCACCACAGTAAGCCTTTCTGTTCCCAGGAGGCACCAGGGCCCTTCACATCTCTAAGCCCTTGTATTCACTGCAACCTGCATTTGCAATGCCTGAGAAAACTCCTACTCATCCTTCAACACCCAGCTTGGATGATGGCATTCCCCCAAGAGATGTCCTGACCCCTAGCCAGTCATTTATGCCACCTCTGTGCTTGTCTACACTCTGCAACTTTGTTAGTGTCCTGTCTACAATCGGCTGAGACTGTCCATTGTTTGCTGGGGGTCTCCAGAGACGGAAGGCTCTCTAGGGGCCGGACTCCGTGAATAGTAACAATACCAACCACCACCACCATTACCATTGATGAGGGATCAATAATAATAATTTCTAATATTTATTAAGCATTTTCTCAGTGCTAAGCACTATTCTAGGTGCTTTATATGTATTAGCATTCTGAATCTTCAAATACCCTAGGAAGTGGATTAGTAATATTCTCCTCACCCCCATTTTACAGATGAGGAAACCGAAGCTCACAAAATGAGAATAACTTGCTGCAGGTCACACTCCCAGAGCTGTACTTCCAGCTACTGCACTCCACCGTCTGCCCATGTCTCACTGGATATTCACCCCCAGACCCAGAAGAACAGAACCCCACGCCTACTTTGTGAATGAGGAGATAGGGGCTCACAGACAGAAAGGGAAGGGCTCAAAGCCCCACAGGAACTATGTGGAAAAACTGGGATTCCAAAGCAGGTAAGGCTGGGCCTCCTGAGTCTGGGCCCCGACCTGCCACGCCCATCTCCGTGGGGGAGGGGTCCCAGGCCAGAGCGTGCAGCCGGTGCCTGGCCAGCTGCCCCTCTGTGAGCCCCGGGTATGATCCCTGAGAGAAAGGCCTCAGTTCCCACCAGCGGCCACCCACACACCTGCTTCCAAGACTAATGGAATCCGTGACCAGACGCCTCCCAGCTCCAGATGGTGCTCCATGCCCCACTGCCCCGCCTCTGCCTGTCTGCTTCCCTCCCTCCCCTGACCTGCTGACTTTGCCCCCCCTTCCCCAAGGTCAGGCTGGGCTGCTGCAATGGGGCAGAAGAAAGGAGGTGTCCCTCCGATGGCCTCATCTTTGTGTCCCCTCCACAGTGGCCTCCTTGGTGGCTGGCCAAATGAGCTGTCCTCCTACCCGCACCCCCCCCCAAGCCTTTTCATCTTTCTATTCCAGACAACAAAGCCACGGAGGCCAGGCGGAGGCCCCTCCTCCCTGCTCCAGCTGAGCTTGGTTTTTCAGTCTCCTTTTATGTGAGTTTGAGCCCAGCCCCTGCCCAGGGGTGTTGGCCCCAGGCTGCCTGCCCAGGTGTCCTGAAGGCCCAGCTGCCCCTCAGCGCAAAGCCAAGGCAGGCGCAGCAGGCAAATGGCCAAGACACCGGGGCTTCGAGAGAAGGTGGAGATGCCCACAAACCCCCAGTCGCCGGAGTCAAGGGCAGATCCTCCAGGAGCACCACTCCTCCTGAAGCAGGATCTGTCCACTGGACCACTCACTCAGGGCTCACCTTGTGCTGGAGTCCCACATGCCCACACCTTCCTCACCAAGACATGTTTGGGGTCAGTGTCCACCTGCATGCTCAAGCGTCCATTCATTCGCCATCTTGGGAGCCCGGGGCTGGGTGCTGGCCTAAAGAAATGCCACACGGGCTACCTTGGTGAGGGTGCAGAGTACCCCTAGCCACCCTAAAGCGTTCAGCAACCTGGAAAAGCCAACTTTGAGACAAGCCTGTTCTGCGTCTAACCAGGCTTTCTCCTGGGGCCTCCACCATCCAGGAAGGCTCCAGCTGCCACAGGTGGCCTGTTTTTAGAGACAAGAAAAGGGATTTGGGCCACAAGCTCCAGAGAGAGGCAAGGGTGGGGGGCGTGTGCTGTTTAACACACATGGGCTATGCTCCCTTTGATTCTCCTGGGAAGAGCTCAGTCCTAGAGTTCAATGGGGCTGGCTGTGGCTCCAGCAGGGGGTATGTGACCAAGGTTTTCACCAATCAGAATATCAAATTGTCTTGGCCCCCCTGATGCGTTCAGGGATGAACATGTGTCCAAGTTGGTTCAATAATTTCCAGTTCCAGGAATTCCATGGGATGGCTCAGATGAGAGATAATCTTTCTACCAGACTTGGAGCTTTGAAGAGGTAAGCACCCCAAAGGCTACCAGGGGAGAGAACTTGCCTGAGAGCAAAGCAGAGCTTCTATATTCTGGTGACATTGTTGAGTACCTGGATCCAGCCATGCCTGAAGCTGGCTGGCTACCCTTTCCAGGAGACACTTTTTTTTTTTTTTTAAAGATTTTATTTATTTATTTGACAGAGAGAGACACAGTGAGAGAGGGAACACAAGCAGGGGGAGTGGGAGAGGGAGAAGCAGGCTTCCCGTAGAGCAGGGAGCCCGATGCGGGGCTCGATCCCAGGACCCTGGGATCATGACCTGAGCCAAAGGCAGATGCTTAACGACTGAGCCACTCAGGCGCCCCGACACTTTTTTTTTTTTTAACCCAAGTCAGTTAGAGGCAGGCTTTCAGGCACTCATCTAAGAGAGATGGCTAATAGGAAGAAAGAGAAAACAGAGAAGAGAAAGGTGGAGAGTGACTGGGTATAATTTGGGAGAAGTAACAGTGAAACACCCTTGTTAGATGTGGGGTCAAATGACATCTCATGAATCGTGATGTCAAATATTTATATAAAACTATCATTGTAATGTAATCTGTACACTCCCCCCCAAATCGTCAGTAAGGTCTACTGGGCTCAAAAATATGTTGGGAAGAGAGACTATTTTGTGGGATTGGAAGAAGAATCTGAGTCTCTCCTCTGAGATGTGGTGTGACCAGCTGTGGGAAGTGAGAGCTTAGAGGCTATGATGGAACAGGTAATCCTTCCTGGCTGATTGGGCTGGGTCAGGTGAGCCCCTGGGTTTTGGCCTGAAGAGCGCTTTGATTCCTGGAATACTTCTATATGATCCGGGACTCCCACAGCTGGGGCCCCTCTGTACCCAGCACATTTGTGTCCTAACATGCGTGTTCATGACCTGCTCCCCTCAGGCCCCAGAAGAGCTTCTGAGGGCAATGGACATGTCTGTGCCGTTCCTGGTTACCCGAGGTATCCACTTTCTCCATAGAAGCTGCATAGGAAATGTGGAACTAATAAGTGAGCATCCCTAATTGCTTAAATATTTACTCTCCATTCTCTTAGGTTCCTGGCCAGGATGGTGCATTGAGGTGCTAGGGGAGGTTCCCTTTCCATGTACAAATACATAGAAGTACTGGATAAAATATAACCATTTAAAAGAATACAGAGCCAAGGGGCGGGTGGGTGGCTCAGTCGGTTAAGCATCTGCCTTCGGCTCAGGTCATGATCCCAGGGGTTCTGGGATCCAGCCCCGTTTCAGGCTCCCTGCTCAGTGGGGAGCCTGCTACTCCCTCTCCTGCTCCCCCTGTTTGTGCTCTCTTCTCTTACTCTCTTGCTTTCTCTCAAATAAATAAATAAAATCTAAAAAAAAAAAAAAAGAAAAGAATGCAGAGGCAAGGTTAAGAACAAGAAGGAGAGATCAGATCTCCAGCTTGCATGGGATGCAGGAGATGGACCTGAAATGCCCACTGAGGGGTCAGGACTGGGGTTCTAATGCCCAATGGGGATAGCTACTGAAGACCTCGCCTGGTAAGTTCATACAAGGAGGCTCCTGCATGAAGCTAGGGGCCCTCCAGAGGCTGTCTCATCCAGGAGCAGAGGTGAGAAGAACCCTACTTACTAGTCTTGGGATGGTGTCCCCAGATATGGAGCTCAATTTCTCCTGACCTATGTAGTTATGAAACTTCAAGCCAAGAAATGAAATTAGAAACTGGCCCAGAATCAGGCCCTGGTGGGACAGCTCTGGACGGAACTCCACAACCTTGGTGATGGGTGGATTCTCCACGATCGTGGCTTCTGCCAAAGAGGGGCTCACTGTCAACGATCACAATAACACAGCGAGAACTTGTCATTATCACAGAAAGAGCAGAGATAAAACACCAGGGAAAGCTCAGATGTTGTGGTAATCCCAAAGAGACTGGAAAAGAAGGATGTTTAAATGAGAAAGAGATGAAGGACTGGAGAGAACCCACAACACAAGGACTGAGCAGGATGGGAAAGAACGTGCAGTTTTGAAAAAGAAATACATGGAAGTCCGGGAAATGAGCAAGGGAGTCATTGAGATATCATTTTAGGGCGACAGTAGAGAAGAGGAGAGGACATTTATTTGGAGTTGGGAGACTCACCAGGTGCTGAAACAGCCAAGTGTTGGTTAGGAGACCACCCCCATGGCTCTATTTCCTCATTTGAAAAAAGGTGGCATAATACCAGCCTCCGAGTGTTATGAGAAGATCAGAGTGGGTCAGTTTCTGTGATAGCCCTGGAAAAGTGTGAGTCGGGTCATGCATGCTAACCAAATGGCTTCAAGCTGTCATTCGCAGGAGGGATTTCAGTCATTGGCACTGTTTTCCCCCCAGAGATACATCTGCAGAACACCTGGAGGCACTCGAGAGTGACGTCACTTAAGAGGGGGTGCTGGGGCTCTAGTCTTTGGGGTATGGTGCTCCTTCCATCCCGCAGTACCTCTACACTGCAGGCCCAATGGGTCTGGCCACGGAGGGAGGAGGTTCAGCTTAACAAGCAGGGGACATCTGAGTTCCAGCCCCCCTGCAGGCTCTGAAAGGTCCTGCAGATGTTTGGGGCGAGGAGTGGCGGGTGGGGGGAGTCCAGGAGGACTTGTGCACGTTGCCAGGCTGGCCTGGGGTATGTGGCTTTGGGCTGTTCGGGCTGGGGTTTGGATCCTAGCTTGTCACTTGCTGTGCTACACCGGCAAGTTGCTTCCTCTCTGGCCTTGGTTTTCTCATCTGTGAAGTGCAGATGATAATTAATACCTTTCTCTTAGGCCAGTTGAGGGGCTCATTTGAACGAATGTGGGGAAAGTGTCCGGCATCACGCCTGGTACACAGGTGATGCTCAATGCATGTCCTTGGCTGTTCTATGCCCTCCCCTTTCCTTTCTTCAAAGGAGAGCTTTGGGGCAAGTCAGCCCACAGACTCTGCCCATAGAAAGCAGGCAGAGGAGAGGTCTGCCTCCTGGGGCTGGGCATGGGTTAGGGGGCATGTTTGTATAGGGACAGGAAAACAAGCAGCAGAGCCATCTCCTAATCACCATGACCTCCACACCATGTCACTCACTCTCTGGCCCTCAGTTTTCTCCTTCACTGGACATCTCCTTGGAGACTCTGCAATAACTGCTCCTCTTTTTCCTCACCAAGAGAACCCAATTGTGTTTGGGGCATCAATATGGCCAGATCCTCCTGCAGACAGGAGCAGCCACGTGACATGGTTCTGGCCCAGGAGATGGAGGTGCAAATTCTGATGGGGTGTAGGGGTATCTCTCCCTGAACACAAAGGCAAAGCTCACTTGAAGAAAGTCTTCCCCACCCTCAACCTTGCCCGTCCTCCTCATGCCTGAACAGCAGACATGAGGCCTGCAGCTACGGCAGCCATCCTGTAACTGCACATCAACAGCAAAGGGTAAGGTGGAAAGAAAGAAAGAACACAGGCTGTAGGGGCAGGCCGACCTTACTTTTCCACTTCCTGGCTGGGTGGCCTCGGGTGCGTTACTTCACTTCTCAGAGCCTCACTTCCCACCGTCTGTAAAATGGGGATAACACCTCTACCTCACACAGTTCTTGTGAGGATTAAATGGTGCCATGGATACAAATCCACCTTTTCTACTGTAAAGGGCTATCCAGATGTTCGTGGTGGCTCTTACATCATGCTGTAGAGGACAGTTCCTTTAGGGTAAAACAAAGAAGAGACCCTTTATTTCTCCTCTTGGAGAAAGTTCCAAGGCTGGCCCCAGGCCCCAAGCCAGCCAGTCCAGCTCTTGAGCCGATCAGCTATGCAAACAGGAAGTGGCTATCCAAACATTTGGAGATGCAGGAGGCTGGCCCAGAATGGGCCTCTTCAGGGAGGCCTCTCTCCACATTGTGCCTTCTCATCTCCCAGCTGTGAGCACCTCCAAAGTCAAGGAGGGAGGTCCCTCCTCTAAGGGGCTAGGTTCAAAGCCTCCCCTTCTGGTTGCCCTGCCCACCAGCCTGGGCCAGGCCACCTTCCTTGCCAGCTGGAGGATGGCAACAGCCCCTCTGTGGGCTCCCCACTGTCTCTTGCTCTTCCCTCTCCTCCCACCTCTTCGTCACAACTGTAGCCAGGGCAATTTTTTTTGAAATGCAAATCAGTTCTTGTCACCCTCTTGCTGAAAACTTCCGTGTTCTCTTTGAGGGAAAGATTGAAGTTCCTGACACAAGCCTCCAGGCCCTGGATGGCCTGGCCTCTGCCTGTCTCTCCAGTTTTCCTCCTCCAGCCACCCTGGCCTCCTTTTAGTTTCTGGAATGTGCCAAGGTCCCTGCTGTCTCAGGGCTTTGCCTGTAGTGTTCCCATTTTCTAGAACACTCTCACCTTCTCCCCTCCTCCTCTCCCTGGCCCATCTTGCCACCTAACATCCTATTCTCAGCTCTCAGCTCAAGTGTCACCTCAGGGGCTGGCTGAGGCTGCAGCAAGCATGACGAAGGTCCTGCTCTGCCCCCCACAACATTCATCCAGCCTGTTGCCATTCATCTAGTCACATGCTGATCTCACACGCTCAGTAGGGGCTACTCAGGGCAGGGATTTCAGGTTGCCTTGTTCCCAGTCACATCCCTGCTACCTGGCATGGCCTCTGTATGGAGCCGGTGCCCAGTAAATGTGGAAGTCAGGCAGGCGGGCGTGCCTTATGATTCAAAACGGAGATGGAGCTGTTTACTGAGCACCTACTGTGTGCCAGGTGGGACCTCGCGACCTCTTCACAGCTGCCCTGGCAGGCAGGGGCTAGAGTCCCTGTGTTCTACCAAAAGGGGAAACAGAAGCTCCAAGAGGGGCAGTGACTTGCCCAAGGTCACACATCTGGCAGAGGCCCTGCTAGGATTTGACACTCCGTTCCATGCCCAGCTTCCTGCCTGGTGGAGCTAGCACCAGGATCATTGCACATCTGTTTCCTCATCTGTAGAATGGGGATGAGGCGGGACCTCCCTCACAGGGCTGTTGTGAGGATTCAGTCGGTTAGGCCACTCAAGTGCTTCGCTCAGAGCCTGGCACACATTAAGCGCTCAGCGACTGTGAGCTATCATCATCATGGTTATCGTGTTGGTCAAAGAAATAAAAATAACTACATCCTCTTGGGACCCACGAAAGGGCAAGTGGAAGGTCTTCGTGGGTGAAAAGGCACATGAATGGATGGGTGGGTGGAGAGCAAGCGAATGAGGGAATGAAAGACCGAAGACATGGAAGAACAGCCGAGCCAACGGAGGGATCCACGCACGAACGTGTGAACGAACAGAGGAACACGAGAACGAGCGTGTGTGCGGGGAGGATGCACCCCTGAGGTCTGGGAGACCCGGGGCTGACTTGGGGCGCCCGGGCCGCGTCCTCCCCGGCCCCCCCCCCCCCCCCGCTCACCTGTAGCGCCGCAGCTCGCCCTCCAGCCGCCGCACCCAGCGCTGCAGGCCGGGCACCTGTCGCGCCAGCGCCTCGAGCTCGCGCACGCGGCCCAGGCTGCGCAGCACCGCCTCCCGGGCCTCCTCGGCGCGCCGCCGCACCTCGGCCTGGCCCTGGCGCAGCCGCCCCGCGCGGGCCTCGGCCGCCGCCAGAGCGCCCCGCGCCTGCCGCAGCTCCCGCGCCGCCGCCTCGGGCCCGCCGCGCCCCGCCTCCTGCGCGCCCGCCTGGCTCTTCCAGAGGCCGACCTGCGGGGACAGGGCCGCGGGGACCGCGGTGAGCGCCTCGCGTCGGCCACCCGCCACGACCGCGGCCACCGTGCCCGCGCCGCCCCGGAGCTCCCACGGTGCACGTTTATTGCGCGCACTGCCTACCGCTCCCAGGCTGGTCGGAGCTCGTTTAATCCTCGCAACAGCCCAAATGAGGCAGGAGCTCTAATGATCCCCTTTTTCCTGGGTGAGGGAAACTGAGCCACAATGCCCAGTATTCTCATCTTTGCGCGGTACCAATAATTCCCGAACTTCACGACTCTTCTCTTCTCTTCTTCAGTGACTCCTCCGATCCCTAGACTCGAGGAACAATCTAAGCGTCTCAAAAAGGCGTTTCTGGACCTCCCCGGTGTCTGGTCAATAGACTCTTCTTGAGGGTGGGGTTTTTGTCTGTCTTGTTTACCGCTGTGTCCCCGACGCCTTAACCAGGTCTGGCACACAGTAGGTGCTCAACAAATACCTGGAGAATGAATGATCCTGGGGCCATCTTGCTGCGCACCATGGGAGTCATTTCCCACTCTCACCCTTTGCTTCTCTTGTGCTCCTAGGCCGCCAGCCCTTGCCTGTCCATAGCTATGACCCCTGAAAGCGGCACCCTGCCACTCCTCCGCATACGCAGCCTGCCCTCTGCCGCTCAGGGCTGGTGCCTGGGCAATGGGCAGAGTGGGGCTAATGCAAGTCAGCTCCCTCCTGACCTATGGTCCCTTGGGGCAGAGGCTCTTCTCGTCCTCCTCCCACCCCCATCGCCCTTGGCTGAGCACAGTGCTTGAGCACAGTGCTTAAGTATTTGTTGACTGAATCCCAGATGCTTGGGCTCTGTCCATATCTCACTCAGTGCTTCCTTCTCAACATCCTAGAGGTCTGGCCCTGAAGGGGTTCGGTGGCCAGTGACTGCCTGATGAACAGTGACACTATCTATTTAGCACCTGGCCCTGGCCCTGAGGGAGGCCCATAAATACTTGCTGAATGACCCAATGAGCCGCCAGTCTACCCATTAGGCAGGAAGCTCCTTAAGGGTGGGGACAGGGCCTTTTTCACCCTTTATCTCCTAACCCACCCTTCAGCCCCAGCCTGGCACCACAGAGAGCTCAAGACGCCTGCTGAATGACTCAATGTTCCTGGGAGAGTTCAACTACTGGGTTAGAAGAGGCAAGACGACATAGTGAGGGTGGGGGGACGGCGTGGGATGGTGATCCGGGTGGGACAGGGGTTTTAGAGGTGGAATGGGGGGGGCTGGAGTGGGTTGAATGCAATGGGGGTGGGATTGGGGGAGGACGCAAGTGAGCCGAAGTGGGGTGGGGCTGCCCTCTCTTCCCCCTTCCACTTCCTCAGCGGGTCCCGGGCTGCTCAAACGACCCCCGCCCGCCTCCAGTCACGGCCGCCCCCCTCCCTCCGCGCCGGCGCGCACCTGCAGCGCTAGACAGCGCGCGTCACTGCTCTGCAGCGCGGCACGCAGGTCCTCCACCAGCTCGCGCAGGCTGCTGTTCTCCTCCTCCAACCGCGCCAGGCGCTCGCCGTCCCGGCCGCCGTCGGAGCCGCCGTCCGGGGCGGGCGTGCGGGGCGGCCGGCGGCGGCGGCGCGGGCGGCGCAGGCGGATCTGCGTCTCGATGTGCTCGCTTAGAGCGCCGCGGGGCAGCCGGGGCCCTGCGCGGGTGCCGAAGTAGCCGCAGAGGCGCGCGTGGAACTGGCGGAAGGTGAGCTCGGGCGGCTCCGCGCGCAGCGCCAGGCGCGCCTCCTCTTCGGCATCCGCGTCCCCGTCGGTGGCCACCCCAGCGGCCGTGTCGCCAGCGGTCGCATCCCCCGGGTTCGTGTCTCGGGCGGCCGCATCCCCGGAGGCCTCCCCGGCGGCGGCCCCCTCGGCGCGCAGCCCCAGCACGGCGCAGAGAGCGCGGAAGTCAGCGCGGGGCAGGCGGCCGGCGCCGCGGCAGTCCAGGTGGTGGAAGACCTCTTGCAGGTACTGGTCCATGCCGGTGGCCAGCACCACGATCTCGTTCTCCACGCCGCGGTCCAGCCCGTAGTGGTGCGCCAGGGCGCTCAGCAGCCACTGGGTGCGCCGCGCGGGTCGCCGGTACGGGTCACCCGCCGCGCCCTCCATGCCGGCCTCCCGGCCCGGGCCGCTCAGCTGCATCGCTGCGGCGCGTCGCTCCTCCGGTCCCTCCGCCCCGCCACTTCCAGGGGCGGCCCCAGAGTTCTTCGAAAGGAGGGGCTTAGCGGTCGCGGTCTGGTTGGAGCGGCGCGGAGGGCCGTGTCCAGCAGCTGCGCTGGCTTGGCCGGGCGTCTGTGTTTACTCGGGTTGGTTAGGAGAAGGCTGGGGTAGGGGGCCCGGTCCCTCTCTGTCTCGCTTCTATGGGTGACCCCAGCTCTCTTCTCTCCTCATCACTCCAGGGGCTTCCCTGGCGTCTCCTTTTCCCTTCCCACTCCCGGCTCTGTCGGCTTTCAACTCCCGCACCCTCTGTCCCACCCACCCTGCGCTGAGAGTTGGCCCCAGGACCGGCGCGAGGCGTGGGCGCAGGATAGGAAGCCGGGGAGAGAGGGAGGGTAGCTGCCTGGTCTTGTTGCTGGGGGTGTGTCCCCCAAGCCCACGTGTCATTCCACCCCTTCTCCGGAAAGTCTTCCGAGGGTAGCCCCGGGAGCTGGCTCTAACCGCCCTCTCCCCGCGCAGGTGCGGAGAAGCCCCTCTCCCCCTATATTCAGATACAGGGTTCCCAAACTCTTGTCACTCCACCATAGATGGTGCAGAGGCTCACGTGGTAACTAGAGCAGAGAGACAGGGTTGGAGAAGTAAGTGGACTGCTTTAGGGACATCCCGCTGGTAAGAAGTCGATCTGAGATGGACCCTCGTTCTCTAAGCTCTGTGTGTGTTTGGTGGGGAGTTGGGAGGCGGGGATAGAAAAGTGGTTTCCAGCCCTTACCTTTGTGCCTGTGGATGCTGAGTTGGCGATGCGATCTGAGTTCTGTCTCTTGAGCTGGGGTTATGCTAACAGGGTTGTTTGGCCAACATTTTCTCTGGTGCCTTACAACACATTTCTGGAAGGTGAAAGAAAAACTACTCCGGGGAGACCTAGGCTGTTTTTCCTTTCTCTTTCACAAAATGTCATGCACCTGTTACCTGCACTGGGACCCGATATCCAGCCACGTTGTAACAAGAGGCAGACTTTATTCAACTGTCCTTGGCTGTAAGATGGGCAGAATCTGGCTTTCTGTATAACTCTAGGAATTTAAATGCTAAATCCTGGAATTTGAGGGGCGCCTGGGTGGCTCAGTTGGTTAAGCGACTGCCTTCGGCTCAGGTCATGATCCTGGAGTCCCTGAATAGAGTCCCGCATCTGGCTCCCTGCTTGGTAGGGAGTCTGCTTCGCCCTCTGACCCTATCCCCTCTCATGTGCTCTCTCTCTCAAATAAATAAATAAAATCTTTTAAAAAAATAAATAAATCCTGGAATTTGAAAAGGTACTAAAATTCTGTCTCCTGGGCTGCAGTATCCCAGAATCAGCACTTTTTTGGGGCAAATCCCTACTCATTCTTGAAGATTTAGCCCAAGGGATGGAGTTAGATGCTTCTCGCCAGCCATTTTGGACATTTTTTTTTTTTAATTATAAAAGTAATAGCATTTTGACAAAAAGTTTTACATCAATTCCACTTCTTGGGCACCTAGGTGCCTCAGTCATTAAGCGTCTGCCTTCGGCTCAGGTCATGATCCCAGGGTCCTGGGATCAAGTCCCACATCGGGCTTCCTGCTGGGTGGGAAGCCTGCTTCTCCCTCTCCCACTCCCCCTGCTTGTGTTCCTGCTCTCGCTATCTCTGTCTCTGTCAAATAAATAAAATCTTTAAAAACAAAACAAAACAAAATAAATTCCACTTCTTGGCTCCTGCCTTAGAAAAAGACACGTGCACAGGATGTTCACTGTATCATTGTTTATAATATTGAGAAACTAGAGACAACCTGGTACTCATCAGTGCATCAGCCATGATGAATCACCAAAAAGGGATGAGTGAAATAAGCAAGTTGCAGCCTCTTATGTACAATGTTATGATTTCCATAACAATAACAACAAAGCCACACCAAAGGGTATTAAATATTATGTAACTGCATAGAAAAAGATGGAAGTAGGGGCGCCTGGGTGGCTCAGTTGGTTAAGCCTCTGCCTTTGGCTCAGGTCATGATCTCGGGCTTCTGGGATCAAGTCTCACGTGGGGCTCCTTGCTCAGCGGGAAGTCTGCTTCTCCCTCTTCCCCCCCATGTTCTCTCTCAAATAAATAAATAAAATCTTTAAAAAATCAAAATAGAAAAAGATGGAAGGAGTCAAAACTGATGCAGTGGTTATTTCTGGGGATCAAAGATGTTTAGCCTTTGCTGTAACATTTCCCTTTTTGCCAAGACGATTTCTTTCTTTCTTTTGGGGAGGACACACCTTATTTACCATTTACATACCATAAAATTCACCTACTGAAGGGTGTGAATAAGTGCTTTTATTTTTATTTTTTTTAAAAATTTTATTTATTTAACAGAGAGACACAGCGAGAGAGGGAACACAGCAGGGGGAGTGGGAGAGGGAGAAGCAGGCTTCCCACCGAAAATAAATGCTTTTAGTACATTTATAGAGTCTAGAGACATCACAGTCTAACTTCATAACATTCTCATCACTCATTTCCCAAAACCCTTGTACTGGTTAGTTCATTTTCTCCTTCACCTTCCACCCCCCCTTCTGCGCTAGGCAACCACTACTTCCTGTTTCTATAGATTTGTCTATTCTGGACATTTCATATAAATGGAATCATACCATATGTGACTGATTCCTTTTTGAAAACATGAACAGTCATGTTTTCAAGGTTCACCCACACTGTAGCATGTATCAGTACATCCTTCCTTTTTATGGTGGAGTAATACTCCATTGTGTGGCTAGACCATGTTTTTTGCTTCTCTGTTCATCAGTTGATGGACATTTGGGTTGTTCCCACCTTTTGGCTGTTCTAAATAGCACTGCTGTGAACATTCATGTGCAAGTTTTTGTGTGGACATGTTTTCATTTGTCTTGTGTGTAGACCCAGGAGTGAGGCCTCTGTTTGGATGGTGGTTTTATGTTTAATTTGTGAGGAACTGCCAAACTGTTTTTCATGATGGCTGTACCATTTACCTTCCTAACAGCCATGTTTTCGTGTGTTTCCTGATGGGTTAAGCAACACGGATGTTCTCAGTCCTCCATCTCACCTCACAAGGCCCCAGGCCTTCCTCAGCGAGTTCCTGTCGTCTTCCATTCTTCTCTTTGTTCACACCCCGCATGCAGTCTCTCATGCTCTACCCTCACAACACATCCTGAATCCCACTGCCTCGCCCCACTCCACGGGTACCACACGGAGCCAGCCCCCCAGCATCTCTCACCTGTATTCTTGCAGCAGGCTCCCCCGAGAACTGCCTGTGGACTCCTACAGTCTGTTCTCCAAGCCAGAGGATCCCCTCCTCTCTGCTCAGGAACCCCTAATTCTTTCCCTCTCACAGGGACTTAAGGCAAAGTGCTCACATTCCCCCCAGCCTCCCCCTCATCTCCTGCCATTGCCCTTCCCCCCTGACCTCCTTGCTGTTCTTCTAACTCACTTCAGGGTATTTGCAGCTACTTCCCCCAGATGTTTACCTCCTCAGGCCATCACCTCCTCAGTGAGGCCTTTGGTGACCCCGAAGGCACTCTGCACCTCTGACAGACTCGTCTGTCTCCCTGTGTTAAACTGTCAGTCAGCCATGAGGTAGCAAAACACATCTGTTCCCCTGGAACCGTGTCACTGAAAGGAGACAAACAGCCTCTAACTTCCTTCTCAGCTGCCTCCCTGGTTGCCTTCGGGAATGGTGGTGTGTATGGCCTCCCACATATTTTCTTTGCCTATAGATGATATGTATACTTTTTATTTGTATTATTTATTATGTATATCTTTTCAAGGCAGCTATTATGCCGCGTTGCTGTTGATCTGTGGGCCTCGCATGAGGTCTGAGCTTCAGAAGGCCAGGAACCTGGTGTCCCTCGTCCCAGCAGGGGCCTGGCACACCGTAGGCGCTGATAATGTTGGTTTGTATGAACACACATTTGTAGCAGTATATGGGAAGACTGCCTCTGGTCGGGGTTTGGTGGGATTTGGTGTCCTTTGATACAGCGTTGTTGGAATCAGGGAGACTCCAGACGTTGGTAGTTGATTGGATCCCCAGCTGGACCGCAGAAGCTTTTAGGCCTGGAGCCCCATGGCCTGTGGGTCTGCCTTGTACATTTAGGACAGGACTCTGGAACTTGGCTCTGGACCCCTGAGTTGCATCTGTGCAGTTGAATCTGATTTGATTTCATGTTAGTGCTGAGAGCAGGCAATGAAGCAAGACTGCTGTGCTCCCCACTGCCCCGGGCCCTGCAGCTGGGGGCTGCTTTTGGCGAGGGAATCCTTTGAACAGTAACGTTCCTGGGCCAGTCAACATTGAAAAGAAAGCCTTTAAATATCAGGCCATGGAGCGTTGCCTGGGCCTCCGCCCCCCGCAGCTCAGCGGGGGCCAGGGAAGTCAGGGTTGATAATGGTGCACTGTCAGGCCTGTCTGTCTGCGGGGCAGTGTTACCAGGCGCCTCTGAAATCATTCCGGTCAGACCCACAAGGTTTTTGTTGAAGGTTTGAAGTGAGCAAACTCAGAGGTCTCCTGGGCTCTTTTGTCTGAGCTGGGGGATGGGTGTGTGTCTGCGTGGGGGAGCACAGAGGCCCTGGCAAAGAGATGATTTTCTGAAGTCAGTTCACTATTGTTTGAGCCATTTCAAAAAGTATATTGTTTAAAGTGTCTTTAAACATCCCAGAAAAAAATGCTTGTTAGCACAAATCACCACCAGAAGAGGGGATCCCAGATACTCCTGATGTATTTGTTTTGAGGCATTTTCCATGCATTTGGGCACGAAAGAACTTCCCTGGGGTGGTTGTTACACGACTACATACATCTGTCAAAGCACTTAAAAAGGGTGAATTTTACAGGATGTGAACTGTAGCTCATTAAACTCAACATAAAGAAACACGGTTGAAATGTTGTTGCTGGGATCTTTGCACATCGACCATACTTCCTAAACAGCCTTGCTATCATTAATATTCCTTTGCAAATGTTCTCGAACACCACTCATGTTCCATCTCACGACTGAGCTGTGAGGTTCTCCATCGTCGTCCCCCAGGGATGCTCATCAAGGTGGTTTGCAGTTTTTCTCCATTAAAACACCGTGAACTGTTGACTCTGTGTCCTGAGTGATTTACTACAGCGCCAGGGAGTTGGAACATTTTATGTGCTCTTGATATTGTCAAACTGTTTTTCAGAAAGCTTTTGTCATTCTGTGCAGCCCTCTGGAGTGTCTGGGAATGTCTGTGAGCCATCATTTTTAGTGACAAAGCTTTTATATTTTCAGGAGTCTTGGTTAGTAGATTTGCTTAGTGTTCAGACACCAAGTTTTACTTCTATTAAAAATCAGACTGAACTAGGCAAAGATTTCTTAGATACAGCACAAAGTGAATGGTCCAAAAATGAAAAAAAAACTCAGTAAATTGGACCTCATCAAAATTCAAAACTTTTGCACTTCAAACAGTGGTGGTAAGGACACCATTAAGAAAGTGGAAGGACCGGCAGGAGACCAGGAGAAAATATTTGCAAAACATAGATCCCATAAAGGACTTGTATTCAGACTTTACAAACAACTCCTACAACTCAATAAGAAGAAAAACAACCCAATCAAAAAGGGGGCAAAAGACAGGAACAGACATTTTACCGAAGAGGATATATGGATGGCCAGTAAGTCCATGAAAAGATCTAGTCATTAGGGAAATACAAAGTAAAACCACAATGGAATACTATTTCGTACTCATGAGAATTCATAATAAGTTAGACTGACAATAAATGGTTTCTGGAGGGTGTGGAGAGATGGGAACGTTCATACTATGATGGTGGGAACGTGAAACAGTGCAGCCACTTTGGAAAAACAGTTTGGCAGTTTTCCAAAAAGAGCATGAAACTGCTGATGTGGAAATACCAGGGTTCGGGAGCGAATGGTCAAGAAAGAATTCTTGAGACGACTTCAATGCAAAAAAGTGGTTTTATTAAACCACGAGGACAGGACCCGTGGGCAGAAAGAATTGCATTGGGGTTGTGACAGGTGACTGATTATATACTTTCAAGTTAGGAGGGGGGTTAGGGATAGCGTAAGTCTCTAAGGAATTTTGGAAACAAAGTTTCCAGGACCTTGAGGGGCTAGCTGTTGGTAGGAAAAGGTCATTTATTACTGTCTAGTAAAACCTTAGTCATGAGACCCTTCAGATATATATCAGTGTGCCATATGCTTGGGGGATGATTGCCAACAGTTATCTTGGTTGGGGGAGGTAGAGATAAAGGAAGTTTCCAAAGGAATTTTTTTTAATCTTTTTAAAAAATTAATATATAATGTATTATTTATTTCAAGGGTACAGGTCTGTGATTCATCAGTCTTACACAACACCCAGCGCTCACCATAGCACATACCCTCCCCATTGTCTATCACCCAGCCACCCCATCCCTCCCATCCCCAACCCTCAGTTGGTTTCCTATGATTAAGAGTCTCTTATGGTTTGTCTACCTCTCTGGTTTCAACTTGTTTCATTTTTTTCCTCTCTTCCTCTATGATCCTCTTGTTTCTCAAATTCCACATATCAGTGGGATCATAACGATAATTGTCTTTCTCTGATTGACTTATTTCGCTTAGCATAATACCCTCTAGTTCCATTCATGTCGTTGCAAATGGCAAGATTTCATTTTTTGGTGGCTGCATAATATTTCATTGTATATATATACATATGTATATATATACCAATCTTCTTTATCCATTCATCTGTTGATGGAAATCTGGGCTCTTTCCATAGTTTGGCTATTGTGGACATTGCTGCTATAAACACTGGGGTGCAGGTGCCCGTTCGGATCCCTACATTTGTATCTTTGTATCTACTGTCCCTAGTAGTGCAATTGTTGGGTCATAGGGTAGCTCTATTTTCATTTTTCTTTTAAAGATTTTATTTATTTATTTAATTGACAGAGAGAGAGAGAGACAGCGAGAGAAGGAACACAAGCAGGGGGAGGGTCAGAGGGAGAAGCAGGCTTCCCGCCAAGCAGGGAGCTCAATGTGGGGCTCGATCCCAGGACCCTGAGATCATGACCTGAGCTGAAGGCAGTTGCTTAACCAACTGAGCCACCCAGGCGCCCCCTCTATTTTCAATTTTTTGAGGAACCTCCATATTGTTTTCCAGAGTGGCCGCACCAGTTTGCATTCCCACCAACAGTGTAGGAGGGTTCCCCTTTCTCCGCATCCTCACCAACATCTGCTGTTTCCTGAGTTGTTAATTTTAGCCAATCTGACCAGTGTGAGGTGGTGTCTCATTGTGGTTTTGATTTGTATTTCCCTGATGCCAAGTGATGTTGAGCATTTTTTCATGTGTCTTTTGGCTATTTAGATGTCTTCTTTGTAGAAATGTCTGTTCATGTCTTCTGCCCATTTCTTGATTGGATTATTTGTTTCTTGGGTTTTGAATTTGATAAGTTCTTTATAGATTTTGGATACTAGCCCTTTATCTGATAGGTCATTTGCAAATATCTTCTCCCATTCTGTGGGTTGTCTTTTGGTTTTGTTGACTGCCAAAGGAATATTTATATGTAAAATGAGAATTACAGGATCCTGGAGGTCTGGCCGATGTTAAGCTAAGGTTGCCTTTTGCCTTTTGCCTCTAGCAAAGTATTAACAAGGAGGCAGTTGAGTTCCTAGAGGAAGGTCACTCTGCCTGTCTCAAGGACTTGTCAATGGGCTGTAAGTAGTAAGGAAATTTAATTCTTTTTCTTTTGCCTTTGTTCCCCACATCACTACCACATCACCCAACTATTTTACTCCAAGTGTCTACCCAAGAGAAGTGAACACATCTGTCCACACAGAGACCTTTCGTGGGTGTGTTCATGACAACATTTTTCATAAATGTCTAAATGTTCAACCTCAATGTCTATTAACTGATGATCGGATGGAAAAAATGTAGTATATTGCACAATGGACCGTTATTCAACCACAAAAAGGAATGAAGTATTGATTAATGCTCCAGCGTGAAAGAACTTCAAAAACATTCTGCTAAGCAAAAGAAGCCAGTCACAAAGCCAAGCCACGTATCATATGACCCCATCTATATGAAATGTCCAGAAAGGTCACATTTTTTGAGATAGAAAGTAGATTAGTGGTGGCCTGGGGCTGGGGCTCAGAACAGAGATTAATCGTAAATATGCATGAGGGTCTTATTAGGGAGATAAAAATGTTCCAAAACTTATTTATGGTGATGATTTCATCACTTGGTAAAGTTACTTAAAATCATTGAATTCTACACTGATTTTTGTAGGAGGGTGAATTTTATGATATAAAATATACCTCAAGAGAGCTATTAAAAAGGGGGGCTAGAGATGGCAAGGAGAAGGTGGGTATAGCTGTTCCCCAAATATGCACCCAACTGCCGGAGGCTTGGGAGAACTTCAGAAAACCCTCTGGGTGCCCATGGAAGCTTTGGGGTTCCTCTACCCTGAGAGGACAAAGGACACAGTGATTGAATGCCTTCAAATTGCTCCCATCCAAGGGATGCCTCTCTGCACTGTGGTTTTGCCCTTCCTCCTATCCAGATGTGGAGTCAGTTCTTCATCCCCTTGAGTCTTGGCTGGCCCTTGTGACTTGCTCTGGTCAACAGATATGGCCAAAGTGACACTGTGCCATTTTAAGCCTATGTCTCAAGAGACCTTGTAGCTTGCACCTTTGCTTTCTTGGACCCCTGCCCTGAGAATGCCTTCTGAGGGAGCTAGTCCAGCCTGGTGGAGCATGAGGGGCCACATGGGGGGCAGAGGGGGAATTGAAGTCCCCCAGCCAAGGTCACCAACTGCCAGACATTTGAGGCCATCTTGGACCTTCCAGCCCTATTGATACAGATCATACAGACCAGTGAGTGAGCCCCAGCCCCACCAGTGAAGAACCACCCAGCTGATCCAGAGAACTGTCACAAATAAAGGGGCTGTTGTTTTATGCCATTAAGTATTGGGATGCTTTCTTATGCAGCAATAGGCATCTGGGACACATACTTTGACTTTGCCTGTCCCGAAGCCATCTTTGTTGTGGTGAGGTTGTGGGCCCACCTCTCACACCTGAGTACCAGGCTGCACACCTTTGCCCTCACTCCATCCCATGACCTCTGGGGCTTGACCTAGAAGCCATTTCTTTCAGGGCAGTGGTTATAAACCTTGGCTATGCAGTAGAATCTTGGGGGAGGTAACTTTGAAAATTGTGAGGTATATTACAGTCATTTATTATTGTGCAAGAAATCATCCTAAACCTCAGTGGCTTAAGACAACAATAATTTACTTTGGTCATAAATCTGCAATTTGGGGAGGGTCTGGTGCTAACAGCTGGTTTCTGCTACATACAGTGTCTGTTGGGGTAGCTCAAAGGCTGGGAGCCAGGATCATCTGAAGCCTGGCACTCTTGCATGTCTGGTGGTTGAGGCTGGGAGTCAGCTGGGAACTGTTGGCCAGAACATCTACATGTGGACATAACATAGTGGCTGGATTCTTAGAATGAGCTCCCCAAGAGAACAAGGCAGACGTACATGGAGTTTGGATGAGCTGGCCTCAGAAGTCCTAGTGTCACTTCTGCCATACTGTGTTGGCTGAGATGGTCACAGAGGTCTATCTGGGTTTAAGGGGGAAGGGCCTAGACCCACCACTGGATGGGAGGGCTACCAACATCACTCTGTAAGAACTTCTGGAAGGAAATGTATTGAGGTGGCTAGCTTTGGAAAATACGATCTGTTTCTGGTTCCTAAGCCCCACCCCTGGAGAATTAGTACTGAAGGTCTGGAGTGAAGCCTCAGGATTGAAGTTTTTACATGTTCCCAGGTGATTCTGTTGTATATCCAGGACCAGGCAATGGCCCTTTGTCTAAGACCCAGGGCCCCTCAATCCTGAACTCAGAGCTGTCCCCACAGGAGGTGCAGCAGAGATTGGCTGCTTGCCCGGCATGGTAGTGTGACCAAGGACCCTTTGGAGGGAAACCAGCCTCAGGCCAGCAGGGGGGACCCCAGGAGCAAGAGGCCTGCTCTTGTGCAAGGGAGGGTGGTGTCCCTAACCGGCCCTTATTAATGGGACCTTTTGGGAGCTGGTGTATCCCAGTAGCCTTCTTCCAACCCTGTGTGTGTCTCGTTGGCACTTCCTGGCTTATAGACGGTAGTCTCCAGGCTGCTGGTGGTACAGTACGATAGGGTGGCATGGCATTTGGTGGGCAGAGTTTCAGTCCTTCTCCCCAGGGTGCTCACTGCCATTTGGTGATTTCCCCTCACAGCTGTTCTCCAGCTTCAGTTTGTTTAGACTGATTCAACCTGAGGAATGTTGGAGGACTGCAGTTGGTGGGCAGTATTGTAGGAGGGGCTGCCCTCAGCCCCTGGGGGTGGACTACGGAGGCAGGAGATGGGAGGCAGGGGACCTGGGTTCCAGCTCCAGCTCTGCTACAGTTTTGCTCTTTAGCCTTGGGTAGGTCATATCTCCCCTCAGAGCCTCAGTTTCCCCAACAGTCACATGTGTGGAGCCTCAGCTCCCATTCTCTTAAATGACCTGCGTGGAGTGGAGCTGCACTCCCTTAACAGAAAACCTAATGTGGCTCCCCATTGCCCATAGTCTTGGAGCCCTGCCTGCCCTCCACACCTGTGTGCCAGGGGCCCTGCGCACCACTCCAGCCTCATCATCCCTTCCCTGAACTTGCCATGCACCTTCACCCGTCTGGGCTTTTGTATATACCGTTCCCTCTGCCTGGAATACTTTCTCTTGCTTTCACTGCCTGGCAAACCCCAAAGTTTGGCTTTTATCACCTCCTCCATGAAGCCTGCCCCCTCCTGCTAGTTACCTCTGTGGTGTGTCCCTGCACCCTACCCCTTGGGTATTCTGTGATCTACATTGGGATCAACAGCTAGCCTCCCAGCTGGGGGGGGGGGAGGGGATTGAGAGGGGAGTGTTTGCAGACCAGCCCAGGCTTTGGAGTCAGTCTGGCTTTCAGTCCAGCGCTGCTGCGACACACTCGCCTGTGTGACCTCAGGCAGGTCGCCCCACCAATCTAAGCCTCAGTTTCCTCATCCCTGAGTTGGGGCTCATGATCACTAAACAGAATTCTCATGATTTTTTAAGGACATCAGCGACAGAAGTAGAGAGTCTATGTGAAAGAGGTTTGGGGCGGGGTAGAGTTATCAGAGTTTTCAGAGCTCATTGCTTCCCTTGCCTTTATCGAAGAATGTGGAGGAATAGGGGGAGCCGAGCCCCCTGTACTGTAGGTAAGGGCGAGGCGTATAATAGGTGCTCACGTTCAGAGTAGGAATATCCTTAAAGATTGGATGAATGAATGAGTAAATGAAACGAGGCAACTAGTTTCTGAATTCGGATACACCTTTTTGCCAGACCTTGTCTGTGCACCTGGTCCGGGGACAGCAGCCGAGGCGGGAAGTCCCGCCCCCAGGAGCCCCGCCCCCAGGAGGAGCCCCGCCCCGGGGCCGGAGCCACGCCCGTCTCCTAGCAACTGTCAAACATAATTGCGCAGCGGCGTCCTGCTCCGGTGGGCAGACTGCGTCCTTGGAGCCTTCTCGCCTGGGGGCCGTGACGCCCAGGCTGCTGCCCAGCGCCTCCCCTCGCAGGTACCGAAGGTCCCTCTCTACCTGCCGCTCCAGCTGGGCACCCCGTTCTAAGCAAAACGTTAGCCCGGGTTCCTCCTCCATGGACCCTGAGCTTGTGCCCTGAACCCAGCACTCAGGGCCATTCGTGCCTTGCCTCGGGGGTTCCCCCCCTTTGACCTCACCAGACTTTTGCACCTGCTGTCCCCTTGCCCGGTTCGCCTGTCCCCACATTGCAAACTCATCCTGGGCTTTGGCGCTGCCCTCGCCCTGAGGCCTCCCCTGGTGGAAGCACAGGGTTTTCTCCCAACTTTGCGGTTCTTGGGTAATTGCACTTAGCTGGAGCTGGCATTCCAGAGTGCCAATGATTGACTCGTGAAAGGAGGAGCAGCTGGGGCTGGGGGAGGATAGAGACTCAAGTTGGAGAAACGGGTTGCTTGTTATCATGATTACTGCAAGCCACCATTCTCTGTGGTTCATTGTTGAGTGCCTACTGCATGCCAGGCAGTGTCTGAGGCCTTGGCCGTTCAACCCAGGACGGGACAGGGGAAGGGAAGGAGGGGAAGGGTGGGTCATCCTGAAAGAGGCAGGGCTTACCTCCTGGGAACAGAGGGAGGTGACAGCAGCGCCTTTATTTTCTTGCAGCCAGGAGTGCCACGCCCGTGGGTGCTCTGCAGAATGTCGCTGCATTCCTGGGAGTGGGAGGATGAGGACAGGGCGAGCATGGGGCCCATGTCCTCCATGGCCAGCTTTTACCAGTCTGGGAGTGAGTGTGATATGGAGGAGTACCTGAAGGTCAAAGCCCAAGCCCAGGAGTCAGACTCTGAGCACCCATGCAGCAGCGAGTCCTCATATGGGCCTGCCAGCACCTTCAACTCTGATGTGCCCCAGGTTGTCCCCTGCAAATTCATCATCTCACTGGCCTTCCCGGTGAACACTGGTAAGTGCTGGAGCAGAATCCCAACACTCTCCGCAAAATGGGGTGCGCTAATGACCTTCTCCCAGAAGTTTGGGGCACCTGAGCTCCCTCCACTGGCTTCCCCAAGTGAGGCGGCCAATGCCAGCAGCAGAGGTCAGGAAGGAAACTGCAATTTTAGGGAGCCCATTGTGGGCCAGACAAGTGAGTGATTAAATAGGCTTCACATGCTTAATCCTCTCAACAACCCTAAAAAGCAGGTGGTATTATTTCTGCTTTTTGTGGATGAGTAAATGAGAACCCGTACAGCGTGGGTTCTCATAATCTGGCTGTGCATCACCAAATCCCTTGTTTAAATTCTCAGATGTATTGAATGAAAATCTCTGAGCGTATAGGTTTATCAATTACCTGTTGCCCCCCAAATTCTGTGTAACAAACCCAAACAACTTCCCAAGTCAGGGGCTTCAGACTGGAATCCCCTGTTCTCCTGGATAAGCAAGTCAGCGGCTCCAGGCTAGGGTCCCTGCGGTGGCTCCGCTCTACTCCCCGTGTCTCTCATCCTCCTCCTGGACCTGTGGGTCAGCCAGACACATTCTTGTTATAGAAAGGCAGAGACACATGAGAGGGCAAGCCCAGACAACCCAGAACTCTTCAAGTCTTTGGGCACCTCCCACCTGCTCACATTTTTTTGGCCAAAGGGAGTCACATGATTGAACCTCTAAGATTAGGGGCAGAGAAAAGAACTCCACTTTTGATATATATCTCTTTTTGTCTACTTGCACTAACCCCCCTGAAGATTAGTTTCAGCTTCTCCTTGTAGTTCTATCCATTCTTGCCTCAGATATTTTGGAGGCTCTTTAGTTAGATGTATATATATACCATGTTTAGAATTGACCCGTCTTCTTGGAGACTTGAACTGTTTTTACCACCAAGACCAGGGGGAGGCAGGTGAAGCACCACAGGTGAAAAATGTAAGGAGGCGCTCCCTCTCAGCGTCATGCAGTGAATTTCTGCACCCTGTTACTCCACTGGCTAGGGGGCCTGGACCTGCATCTCAGCCCCGAGTGGGGCAGACAGCATGGGGGTGGGCGGCCTCCCACAGCATCAGGCTCTTTTTTGGTTCCAGGGAACTGTGGAGACGGGTGTGCTTTCCCATGTGAGGTTCAAACAAGACTCATTAAATCCGTGTCTTCTAGGTTATAAAGGAAAATATACAATTTTGATGGAAAAATACAAGAAACACCCTAAAATGGACAAACCTGCTGCAAAGGTTCGGCGTTACTACCACATTGAGTATTTCCTTCTGCCCGATGATGCGGAGCCTAAAAAAGTTGACATGGTGGTGTTTCCAATGGTGGCCAAAGTGTTCCTGGACTCAGGAGTAAAGGTGTGTGTGTGTGTGTGTGTATACACACACCTCACATACAGTTTAATACTACAGAAAGTGTGCTTGCTTCCCCTGGAGCTTGCTAGAAATGCAGGATATGCACTGACCTCCTAATACCCATTACCAGACTATTTATATATCTTTAGTCATTTCTTTGGTGTTTCAAAAGTTTTTGCCGCTCTTGTGATTTCCTTCTCTGTGTGAGTACCTGTGTGTATCCATGTGTGTGCATACCTGCCTGCCCGCACACACACGCACCCGCCTGCCTATGGCCTGACTCTGGGTCAGTGCTTGGAAGTTACTGGAAAGGGCACGATTGGCAGGTAATTGCTTTGACTCTGTCTTTTCCGATGAACCCAGACGTGTGACGGGGCCCCAGCCAGGACACCCATTTCCTGATGTGAGGTGGGGGCTGGGGGAGCGCCAGGCACAGAAGGCAGACAGGTGGAGAGCAGCGCCCTGGAGGACGAGGCTGGCAGCAGTAACCTCAGGCTGCTAAGCCTCCCAGTCCTGCACTTAGAGCCTCTTGGTGTTCTTTTACACAGACAGTGAGGCCATGGCACGAAGGGGACAAAGTCTGGGTGTCATGGACCCAAACTTTTAACATCAACGTGACAAAGGAATTACTAAAGAAAATTAATTGTCACAAAATAACCTTGAAGGTCTGGGACACTAAGGACAAGGTTTCGAGAAAAGTCAGGTATTACCGGTTGAAGAATACTGGGTATTCAGAAGATACAGGATCTTTCGGTAAGTCAGGTATTTGTGTTTTGTTTGAAACGTTTCTCGAGGCGTATGACTTCTCACTGGTAACAGGATCAAAACCAGTGTCCCCTCCTTTACTTCATCTCACTTTCCCGGGGCACATGTGGCTTTGAGTGTCAGTGGTGTGTCATCCCTCCAGGACAAGCTTGAGCATCAGGAAGTACTGCCCCCTGGAGTTGTGTTTGAGGGTGGGCAGTGTCTGTGTGCATATGCATTGGTCACCACCTCTACCTCCATCACATTTCTGGACTTCCTGTCCCCAGGCAGCACCCACATGTGCATTCCCCACCGGCCTGTCTCCTGGCTGAGTATTGGGTGTTCACTGACAAAAAAACACCAGGAAACAAGAGAAAACTTAAGAATCCCATGACCCTGAGACCACCATATTAGTCTTTTCATATAGACCCTTGAGATTCTTATTCTTATTCTCACAAACAGGGGATAGGGGCAGAGGGAGAGGGAGAAGCAAGTTCCCCACTGAGCAGGGAGCCCAACGCAGGGCTCTATCCCAGGACCCTGAGACCATGACCCGAGCTGAAGGCAGATGCCAACTGACTGAACCACCCAGGCACCCTGGGTAAATATTTTATCAATGCCAGGAGGTCCCCTTTTGAGCTCACCTCCAAGGAGAGAGCTAGTAGGAGTGGAAAGATCCAGGCTTTGAAGTCAGCCAGCTCAATTCAACCTGTCTCCCTTCTTGAACTAGCCAATGACCTTGGGCACCTTCCCACTTCCTCTGCTTATATGCCCCGAGGCAGGGGGATGGGGGTGCACCCCCCCCAGCAATAAAGAGAGTGTGTGTTGTCTATATTTAAAAACTAAAATGCTGCAATTAAACTATGCTGTGGGGTTAATTGTAAGATGCATCCAGTTTTTAGAGATGTCAAAATGTCACGGGGATGTGCATCCAAGAATGGAAGGAGTGTGTACTATTATCACTGCTGTTGGTGGCTCCAGATAAGTATAGTTACCCCCATTTTACAGTGAGCAAAGGCGACTGACACCTGCTTGAAGTGTGTGACAGCGCCAGAATCAGAACCCATTTTTTGGTGACTAGCAACCCTCTGCTTTCTCTGTCTTTCTAGCCTGCCTTCCTGGGGAGCCTTTCTGGCACCGGGGACTTGGCACTTCTGACTGTTCATCTTTCACTTACATCTGGGGTTTCTTACCCTAGGTGCTGTTGGCATTTTGGATCAGATAATTTCTTTTTGTGGGAGCTGTCCTGGGCACTGTAGGATGCTCAGCAGCATCTATGACCTCCACCTGCTGGATGCCTGTAGTAGCCTCCCAGTTGTGACAACCAAAATTTTCTTCAGACATTGCCAAAGGTCTCCTGCGGAGGGGAGCAGAATCACCCCTGGCTGAGAATCATTGGTTTATATCTAAACTACTCATTGTAGGGTTTCTGTGTGAGAAAATGGGATTCAAGGTGACTTTCTTGCTTGGACCGAACGAAAGACCCATGTCTTCAAAGCATGGGGTTCAAAACCACCTGTGTTAGATGCATTTGGAGGGCTGCCCAAATGCAGATTCCAGGGCTTGCCCCAGAGCTGCTGAGCCAGAATTTCTGGTAAACATCTGCCCCGAAGTGAGCTCACATTGGAGCAGGGGTGCTGGGGCAGGTGTATCAGGAAGGATTCCTGGAGAAGGGGCCATGGGAGCCAAGTGTGGAAGGGTAAATGGAGTCAGCTGGCCGGAAAAGGGGGGAGGAAGGGTGTTCTAGACCCTGCAGGGAGGGCCATGGGCCTTTGTGAGTGTTCTTGAAATGATAGCACTTGCCCCTCCCCAAGCCCCATCTCACGCCTGACATCACTGCCTCTTACGTTAAATCATTTCTTTCCATAAGCAGTGTATGTTCACTATGTAAAACAATTTAGAAATCGACTAGCATATGGGCGCCCAGGTGGCTCAGTAGGTTGGGTGTCCAACTTGTGATTTCTGCTCAGGTCAGGATCTCGGAGTCGTGGGATGATGGTCTCAGTAGGGAGTTGGCTTCTCTCCCTTTGCCCCTCCCCACACACGTTTTCTCTCTCCTTCTGAAATAAATAATCTAAAAAAAAAAAAAAATTGACTAGCACAAGGGAGAAAGAAATAAGATCACATGATGCTTGACCAGAGGTAGTCATTGCTATCATTTCCCTGTGCATTTTATATGTAAGTAGAAAGAATATTTTAATGAAAATGCATCTGGTGTACATGTTGTCCTAAGTCCTGCCTTTTTTCACTTTAAAAGGTATCTTCTTGAAACTCTTGTCTGTGGGAGGGCAGAAACAGCATGAGAGGTTTGGCTCATGTTCCAAAGAGGATGGGAAATGTATTTGGTTGAACCATAGGTCCCATGCCCAGAACTGGTTAGTTTTCAGCCTGCTGGTCTTGAATGGAACATCCCATCAAAAGTCAGCATTTTTCCTCTATTAATTCTGCTTGGCTTCTTGGTTTCTCAGTTACTGGACAAAGACTGCACCATTCATGAAGCCCCTAAGTCATATGTGACCCCGGCTATGCCCTTAGCTCTTGGCCATCACTCCACCCAACACCTGGTTAGTGTTCCTGCCTGTGTGGTGTCCTCTGGGACTCTCTACCCCTCAGCTGGCTCCTCCCTCTGCATCCAGGTCTCTTCCCCATCTCCTCTCTCCTACCACTGTTCCCTGACTTGTCTATAGCCCTGCTTTGACCTTGGCACTTCATTGCTCTGAACCTTTTTATGGCCACCCAGTGGCTTAGGGAACCAGGTCCGTCTTCTGAGTCTGGTCTTGAAGGCATCCTCTAATTTGTTCCCCACGCCTCTTTTCTCGCTGCTATTCTCACCTTCACTCCTGGTCCCTGAAAACACTAGGGTTTTCCCCGTTGTGAGACCTGCCTTCAGCTATGGGGCCGTACCTCACGGGCTCTTAGCCTCATCTCTTTCTCCACAATTGGTATCTGTCCTTCAACACTGAATCCAATTGCATCTCTTCTTTTCTTCACCTCTTTCTTATAGCTTCCATTATCTGCATTCATTATTCCTCACATGTTGGTTGCTGCCACAAGCATACAGAGTCCCATATTGATAGAATTGAAAGATAGAGGGCTCATCTCCCTAGCTGGCTGCAAGGAGCCCTGAAAGGGGGGGGGGATAGTTCTGGCTTAATAAGTACCAGCTCTCTGACCACAGGAAAGTTATGTGTCCTACTCCCCATCTGTAAACTAGGGGAAGTGGGAGTGCCTTCCTTCAAGTGAAGTGCGATGATTAAATGGAAGGACGCATGTCAAGTATGTAATGGTCTTATTTGGAAGAAGCCATTGCCAGTTGAGGATTGGATTTCCTGATACTTTTTTTTTTTTAAGATTTTATTTATTTATTTGACAGAGACAGAGATAGCGAGAGCAGGAACACAAGTAGCAGGAGGGGGGGAGGGAGAAGCAGGCTTCCCCCCAAGGAGGGAGCCCGATGTGGGACTCGATCCCAGGACCCTGGGATCATGACCTGAGCCGAAGGCAGATGCTTAACGACTGAGCCACCCAGGCGCCCTGGATTTCCTGATATTTTGAAGCAGTGCCTAGGCAACTGCTCCTGGAGGGCAGGGGCCCTGCCTGTCTTATCCACCTGCTCCATCTACAGCACTAGGAGAGTGCCGTACACATAGAAGGTGTTTGGTAAGCATTTCTGATTGATTGAGTCAATGGTTCTCCTACATTCTAGAGGAAGTGAAAAATTTGGTTTTAAATCAGAGAAGATTATCTGCACAGGCCCCACACATCAAAGAGGAGTGGAACCAGGAGGATGCACAAGAAAAAGCAGAAAAAGCAGGAAAACACATCAAGTCTTTGCATGGTGAGTGGACATGACTTTGTGGACAAGCTGGGGGAAGTCGATGGCAGGGAAGGGGATAGATGGGTGTTGCTGGCATCGTGCATGTACACTGGGATCCTTCCTGTGTATCAGCAACTCCTGCTGGTGCTGGTTCACTCTAGAACCCAGTGCTGTTTCAGTGCGGGAATCACTTTTTGTTGTTGATCCCTTCTTTTTGTTTAATTTTTATTTCATGACTTACAAAACTTTTCTAACTATAGAAGTTATATATGTGTGGTTTGTTTTTGTTTTTGTTTTTAGAAAACGTCAATGAATATAGAAAGTATAAACCAAGCAGGGAAATCAATCTATAGTTCTATCACCAGGAACAAGCATTGTAATTTTTTGGTTATCATGGCAAATTCCTTTGTTGTAAGATTTTTTTTTCCATAGATAGGGTTGTTCTGGATACATAATTTTGTATTTTGAGGTTTTGTATTCCGAGATTAATATGCACTTTCCTATTTACTTAAGAACTTTGCATAAACTCCATTTGTGGCGACTACATAATTTTTCATCTGCTGGTAGCACTGTAACATTCCCTGTAGGTGGGGATGTAGGGATCTTGGGAGTGTTACCAGTATCCTCTAATGTAAACAGTGTTGAATTGGACAACTGAATAGATAATAGACTTTTTTTTCCTTTCTTTGTTTTCCCTCTGTGGGATATTATATAAGAAATTGGAGGCTTCCTCTTGTCTCCATTTGTCCAAATAATCCTAATTAGTCTGTATATTCATTCATTTACTCGTTTATTATTAACCAGCCTTTTTATGCTCACCACACACCCATCCCTCTGCTTGGTGACTGCCATTACAAAATGAGTAAAGGGCCCTCATTTCTTAATGAACTAGAATGGAACAGGACGTCCATTTGCTAATAAATATTATCAGATTCTCACCCAGCAGAGTCTGAAACTTTTCCCAAGATCTCCGAGGAATATGAAAAGATACCCAGAATGGAAGATCTTGCCACAGTTCGGTAAGGATGGACCCATGTTATTTTAGGGAGTGGGAGTGGAACCCCCTCTTGTACAAGCTCTACAGACTCTCACCAGGAGTCATGTGGATTTTTAGTAACTTAGTCAGAGCTCATGCAATCTGGGTGAAATTAAAGGAATAGAGAAAGGAATGCTGTGTTTATGAGTGCAAACATGCACTGTGCTTTTGCACTTGTTGGTTTATCTCAATCCTCATCATGGTCAGTCTGTGAGATGGTATTACTATCTCCGTTTTCTTCACAGCATAACAGAGTGGTTAGTGATTTGCTCAAAGTTTTAAAACTGGAATTCTTGGGAGTGTTGGTAAAGCCAGGACTCCAGCCCATATCTTCAGATCACTGAGACCACAGCGTTTCCTGCTGTGAGTGCAGTTGCTCTTAGAGCCTAAGAAGGATCTGGAGATTCCTTGGATGCTGTGGGGAGCAGAGGTAGAATGGAGGCCCAGCTGGTGGCTTGGGAGAATGGGATGGGGAGAACAAAGGGACTATGTCATTAAAAATTTTTGACTTTTAAAAAATTGTTTTTTGTGTTGAATTTATGCACTAATTTGAGAAGAATTGACATTTTTACATTGTGAGCCTCTCCCATCCATGATTATGGTATATCTTTTCACCTAATTCAGCTCCTCCTCTATGATTTTTAATAGAGTTAATTTTTTTTCTTCCTATAGATGTTGGATAATTCCTGTAAATGAATTCCTGGATATTTTAGAGTTTTGACTGCTTTCATAAAAATATATTATTTTCCATAATATTTCTAGTCAGTTAGAAATTGATAGTCAAAGTGTGGTCTGCCGAGCAACAGCATTGGCATTACTGGGAACTTGTTAGAAATGTGGAACGTCAGATCCACCCCAGGCTTACTGAACCATACCTGCATTTTATTTAACAGCATTTCCAGGTGATTCATATGCACATTGAAATTTAAGAAGCATAGGTTAGAGGAATGCAATGTCATTTTTTAAAAATCTGCTCACAGGACGCCTGGGTGGCACATTCGGTTAAGCGTCTGCCTTGGGCTCAAGTCATGATCCCAGAGTCCTGGGATTGAGCCCCACATCAGGCTTCTTGCTCAGCGGGGAGCCTGCTTCTCCTTCTGCCTGCTACTCCCCCTGCTTGTGCTCTTTCTCTCTGACAAACAAATAAATAAAATCTAAAATAAATAAAAATCTCACATATGGTGCAGTAAATAGATTCTTAGATTTGGTCCTGATTTTTTTCACCTTCATTTATTTTTCTCTCTGTGTATTTTCTAGATGGAGTATTTCAAGAGAAACAGCTCTTTCTTTGGGAGCAGCATCTGGGATGGAGATGAAGGAATTAACTGAGAGATCATCATTTAACAGCTTAACAAACATGTTAGAAAAGCAAAAATTTCAAAGTAAGTTAGGATGGGATTTTGGAATTTTATAATATAACTAGACTTAGAAGAATTATGAAATATTTCAAATTCAGATACTTCAGAAAGATTCTTTGATATCTGGCCAAATGTTACTTGAAAGTAAAAGAACACTACATACACTTTCAACTTACCCATTCTGTCTCGCCTCACCCAGGCATTCCATCCCACCTCATCCCATTCACTTACCCGCATCATCTCACCCATCCGCACAACATCTCTTCCCACTCCACCAGTGTTTCCGTGCTCCTGACTCACGATGTCGTGAACATGGGGGGCATGAAAATCCCTAATGTTGACTGTAGACTTTCAAATAAATAACTACATTCCTATGTGATAGATGCTGTGGTAGGGTAGATAGGTATGTTGGGGAAGCCCAAGAGTCGGGTTTATGGAAAGACTCTCGGAAGATAAGCAGTTATTTGCTTCTCATGGTGGAATGAGGGAAATAGTATCCCAGGTCACAGGAACCACTCATGCAGAAGCTTGTAGTCTTAGGAACAGACAGAGAGGCAAGGGTCCTCAGAAGCCACTACATTGACCTCTTCATTCTTGACCTTGTTCTCCTCACCAGTTTTTCAGCAAGCAGTTAGGTTTCCAGTATGAGGTGGAATATTCTAGAGCCCTTGCACTTGCTGCCTCCTGGGATGGTCCACTTCCTGTTTGTACAGCTGTAACTGCTACAAATCATTTCCTTAACTGTCTATCAATTAATCTGCTTTTCCTTGTTCGAGTTCAACACTCCAAAGCTGCAGAGAGAAGTGACTGCTTGAGGCAGGCTCTCTGCCAGGCGTCAGAAACACAGTTACTCACATTCCTTTTTTAAGGCCCTAAAAGACTAGTCCACACTTTCCTATCTGAACACCTTCGACTTAGTTTCTGAGTTTTCTCTTTTCCAGATTAAATAGCCTTGCTTTTCACAAATACTCTTTAAGCATTTTAATGAGATTTTCAAACCATCTTTTTTATTTTGAAAAAAAAAATAGAAGAGTACACAAAAAATAAACAATGTATGTACAATTTAGGTGTTAATATTTTGCCACATTTCCTTCATTTCTTTCTTGCTCTTTCCTTCTTTTTCCTTGCTCTGTCCTCTTCTTTCTTTCTCCCTTTCTTCCTGTGTTTCTTTCCTTCCTTCCTTCATTCCTCCCTCTCTCCATCCCTCTCATCCTCCCTTCCTTCTTTCTTTTTGAAAAACAAAAGTTTACAGATACAGGGTGTCTCTTTTGCACGCTGTGCTTTCAAGAAGCATACCCTAGGGGTGCCTGGGTGGCTCAGTCAGTTAAGCATCTGCCTTTGGTTCAGGTCGAGATCCCAGGGTGCTGGGATTGAGCCCCGAATCGGGCTCCCTGCTTAGGCCGGAATCTGCTTCTTTCTCCCCCCTACTTGTGCTCTCACTCTTTTTCTTTCAAATAAATAAATAAAATCTTAAAAAAAAAAAAAAAAGCATACCCTATCCTACATAGAAATTGGTGTGACCCTTCCCTGCCACCCCATTCTTTCTGACACATTCATACAATGTTGTGTTGATTTTTGTTTTTATGAGTTGCAGAAATGATTTCATACTGTACGTATCTTCCTGCAACTTGCTCTTTGCATTCATCTTGATTTTTAAAGTTCATTTGTGTCCATATATGTAAGTCCAGCTCCTTCTTTGTAACATAGCCCATCAGATGGCTATGCCATCCTCCACCCGTGGACTCCCCACCGAGGGACATTTGAGTTGTCTCCCATTTCCCGCTGTCACCAACACTGTGATAGCAAGCATTCTTGCGCAGGTCTCTGTGTGCCTGGGCCAGAGAGTCTAGGGCATTCGCCCAGTGGGGTCATAGGGCATGCGAAATGCACCTTGACCCCTCAGGAGGTATTGCTGGTTTTTATTCTCTGGATTGTACCTCTTTGCCCTCCTGACAGAAGTCCTGAGAATTCCAGCTTTTCCACATTATCAGCCATGCTTGACATGGTCAGGGGCTTACTTCCTAATTCCTCATGGGGTTGATAGCATCTCATATGCTTATTTGGTCACAGTCTTATGTGATTTACCTATTCCTGTTTCTTTGCTTATTTTTCTGTTGGGTCTTATGCTTTTTTAAATTTTTATTTTGTTTTTTGAAAGATTTTATTTGTCACAGAGAGAAAGAGAGAGAGAGAGTGAGTGCAAGCAGGGGGAGCGGCAGGCAGAGGGAGCCCTATGCCGAACTAGAGCCCAGGACCCCGGGATCATGACCTGAGCTGAAGGCAGATGCTTAACCGAATGAGTCACCCAGGCATTCCATTACACTTTTTTTTTTTTAAAGATTTTATTTATTTGAGAGAGAAAGAGCATGAGTGGTGGAGAGGAGCAGAGGGAGAGGGAGAAACAGACTCCCCACTGAGCAGGGAGCCTGAATTGGGGGCTCGGGGCTTGATTCCAGGATCCCAAGATCATGACCTGAGCTGAAGGCAGATGCTTAACCGACTGAGCCACCCAGGCACCCCTGAGTTTTACATTTTTTCTTACTGATCCATAAGCTTTATTCTTTAAATCTTCTGGATAATTATCATGGTTACTTACATGCACTGTAAACATCATAGGCCAGGGTCTGCAACTTACCCTTTTACTTTATTTGTGCTGTCTCGTTTTGCATACCTGTTATGTAACTATTCCTTTCTAGTTTGTATTTTTGGTAATGTTTAAGAAATCCTCCTCATCCGGACATCAGTAGAGTCTCCTATATATTCCTCTAATTATTTTGAAGTTTTTTGTTTTGCACCATTAGTCTGCCTTTCATTTTGCATATGGCACGAGGTGCCCAATAATTTCATTTGCCTCCAAATGGATAGTCAGTATAATTAATTGACTAGTCCCTCCTTTCCCACTGATCTGAAATGCCACCTCTGATATCTGTTAAGTCCCCTTATACATGCAGTGTATTTCTGGGCTTTCTATAGTCTGTTCCATTGGTCTTTGTATCACAGAACAAATAGCTCATGGCTTCAATTACGTTAGATATGTATGTCTCCTCTTTTCTCCCCTGGATCTGAGCTTAGCACAGAGCTGAATATTTCATGTACCTTTGCTCATTTACTCTTCTCAACACCCTACAAGGCAGGTGCTATTGCCCCCCATTCTACAGATGAAGTGATTGAGGCTTAGGATGGTTAGGGAGGGGGGAGACCTGGTTCTGGAACCTTGGTGGTTCAACTCCACAGCCCAAACCTCAGCCCTACACTGTGGTTAAGAGCTGACTTGGGGGAGAAGTTTGGTATGTGGCGGTGCTGGTCATCATCCAACCTCAGCCCCCTCTGCCCGTGTTCTTGGGTTGGACCAGGTGGGAGATCAGGATCTTCCTGCATGTAACTGACAACCGGTCTGCTATCTACACATAGACACATTTTCTGGTTGCTGGGGAAGGGCAGCAGCACAAAAGACAACCTCCGCCTTCAAGGATCTTCCAGAACCTTGTAGGTATGCATGTATGCTTTCACATATGGTAGCTTGGATATGAGCTCCTTTGAATGCTTATGTCCTTCCTTTGATTTCACAGTTAAACAGAAAGACTCAGAGGGGAGAAAGAAGAGCCAGAAGAAAAGGAAGAAGTCTCGAGCAGAAGAGGAAACTGACCTCAAGGTGGAAGGAAACTGGAAGCATGGTACCTTCTCCACTGAGCTGGTGGTGATGCCGCTCCTTGCAGGTGGCTACCCCTGGTCCCAACAGGTTCTGGTTGTCTTGTCCTATGTGGCTAGAACGTCCATAAACAGGATGCTCCCATTGACCAAGCCTCTGTTCTGCCACCTAGCTTCACGCTCATAGTCACTTCAGCAAAAGTGCAGGCAAGCGTCCCTGTTGTACAGAGGAGGAGAAGGAGGCACAGGGAGGTCAGACGTATTGTTCAAGATCACACAGCAAGTAAGGGCGAGGCCAGGGTTTGAACTCAGGCCTGATTCCAAAGAAACCTGTGAGAATAGTTGTGCTGATTTTGTTTGCTAAATAAGATGCTGCTTTTTATAAACATCGTCCTACAGATTTTTACGAAAACATCTAGTAGAGGAAATGAGGGAAGGAGCCGGTATTTCTGTCCCGTCCTGCTCATGGCAAACACTGAGCCTCCCAGTAAGCTTGGAGGGGGGCTCTCGGGGTGCCTGTCCTTTGTCCTGTGAGGCATCAAAACTCGCAGACGGCAAAGCTACTCACTTGAGGTCACATAGCTCAGGGGCAGAACAGGGGTTTCGTTCTTTGCTTTGTAAGATCTATCACAATTTGGAAACTAGGTTTTCTACGGTTTGACAAATAAGAAGGTATGCATGTTATATCCCTAGGTTTTGACAATGAAAAGCTCAGAATGTATTTTGGGTAAAATTATATGACTTCATTTTTAAAATAGTAACATGGAGGGGAAACCCTCTTTCTTTTCAGAGAAAATCATTTCAAGCCTATTTCATTGTAGGCATTTTGTTGTTGTTGTTTTTGGCCATCAGGGTGAATGTGCGCCCTCTACTGGCCAATCTGCAGAAATCTAGGCTACTATCTTGAGCGGGAACGAACCCTTGCAGCGGCTTGAGGTTTTACCTCATGAAAGTCAGCATCAAGTTCCGCAGGTGCCAGGAAAATCAAATTCTCACAAGCTCTTGTGTTGATGTTGATACATCTTGAGGAAATACGATTAATTTTTTAGTTTTCACTTTCTTTTTTTTCAAGAATTTATTTATTTATTTGACAGAGAGAGACAGCGAGAGAGGGAACACAAGCAGGGGGAGTGGGAGAGGGAGAAGCAGGCTTCCCGCTGAGCAGGGAGCCCGATGCGGGGCTCGATCCCGGGACCCTGGGATCATGACCTGAGCCGAAGGCAGACGCTTAACGACTGAGCCACCCAGGTGCCCCTAGTTTTCACTTTTAAATGGATTTTTGAAAATCCGCTTTCACCTAAAGTTGGACCTTTCAGGCTGTCTTAGCTTTCCTGTGGCATTGGAGTCTTTTCTAGAGAAATGAATTTTCAGAGACGCATACCCACTCTCAGGCTGTGCTCCAGGAGGACCCAGCCTCCGCACAGCGCTTGCACGCTCCTGCCCGGGGCACACATCTCTGGGGAACACCTTGTGGGCTGAATCCCCAAGAGAAACCCGTGCCTATAGATGGGTGAGCTCCGGGTCATCCGCTGACTTTGGGTCGAGGTTGATTTTGCTGCTTAATTTTGCTGTGGGAGGAAGGAGAAGCTCAGATGGTCTCAACCATCCTGGCGTGACTTTTTCCAGCAGGGTGAAGCCCAGAAGTGTCTGGGCTTCCCCTCTCTCTAACCTGCACTGTCACAGCCCTGTACGGAGACAATGATTCCAAGAGCACCAGTGACAAACGGACTTTGAATCTTGGCTCAGCCACTGCCCAGCAAGTTGCCCACGTTCTCTGAGTTCTTCGACTCCATGTCCTCACCTGTAGAATAGGGGTGAGAATTTCCACCCCGGGAGGCTGCAGGAAGGATCACGTGAGATAATGTGTATAAACTTGCACACAGTAGGACTCAGAGAGGTTACTGGTGTGGAGGTGGCCGCTGCTTGTTCAGAACATTTGGGTGGGCTGGTGCAGGGTGCTGGGCCTCCAGCAAGGAAGGCAGAAAGGTAAACCTCCTCCCTTGTACCGATAGCATGGTTTATGGTCCTAAGCTAAGAAGGGCCTTGGCTCGGCAGGCCAGCTGGATGTTTGTTTTTGCCGTAGAATAATAGCATAAGATCATTCCAAAACCAGCATGATAATTTTTGGTAATCAGCTTTGATTTCAAATTAGGCCCTAGGCTTTGCATCCCCTAGTGGTGAATATTTGTTGGCCAGTGACCCATTAAGAGTTTTGAAAGACTCTGGAATGAGCTCTTATTTTTTTTGTGTAGTGGAGGGGCCAAGTGTCACCAGCTAGGCCTGGTTTGGACATGGGTCCCACCGCTTATTGGACAAGAGACCTTGGATGACTTCTGAACATTTCCGGACCTTAGTTTCTCTGTCTATGAAGCAGAGATGGTAGCAGCCACACAAGACTGTTCTGAGGATCCAGTGACGTTAAGGCACGCTCAAGTCTGGATGTTGTAGATGCATGCACCTTGCGGGGTCTGTTCCTGGGCTCCTTTTCTCTTACCCTGGAGCTGGGCTCCTCAGCCTGGGCACTTGTGCCCCCAGGGGGACATTGGGTCGTATGAGGAGGTAGTTTTGGTTGTCACAGGTGGGAGCAGAGGGAAGCTGCTGTCCCATAATGCACAGGACAGTCCCCACAGCCGAGAATCTCTGTCCTCAAGTATCTGTGGTTTTGAGTTTGTGAAACCCTACCCTGGAGTTATGGCTGACGCCTCCCTAAATTTCTGAATGATGATTTGAGTGCACGTTTGCACTGGAGATTTCTTCTAAACGGGGCAGTCTTTTCCATGAAAAGGTTTACAGAGTTCTAGAATACAAATCATGATTAGTTATGGCCTTAATGAGTGAGCTTTGTTGAAGAGAAAGTCGTGGGAGCCCTGGGGGCTGCCCCCAGGAGCTGCACGTGGCCCCATGCTCAGGCCCATGTGCTCAGCTGCACATCCCGGGCCCGTGACTTGTTTTAGAAGTGAAGCTCTTTCTGAGCATGAGTGACTGGGCCTTCGTGTGCCCTAGAAATACATTTACAAGCCTGTGAAAGGAGCAGAGCTGATCTTTTTGAGCACCCGCTATATGCTGGGCAGTGTTCCCAGCAACTTCTCCTACATAAACCCTCTTAATCCTTCACCCTAAGCATGGTGGGATCTCTGCCCATTTTGCACAGGAGGAAATTAAGCCCCACAGAGCCTCTAACTTGTTGTAGGCCATGTGACTATAGGATAAGAGAGCCAGGATGTGAGCCTAGGCCTCTCTGTACAGCTGGAGGATTTGATCTCCCCCCCAGCCCCCACACCAATATGTCTCCACCTGGTAAAATGTATGGACCCCTTTCATGAGAAAAATATTCTCCCAGCTATGTGTGTCCCACGTGGTGGCTCCGTTCACCCACCCTTTTCCCTACTTGCGCTACCGCAAACTGTCCTAGCCGGAGGTGTGCCATGTTTGATTCGGCTCCGATGTACCGGTTATGTTCTGCATCAGGATCTAGGCTTTTCTCGTTGGACCACACCTGTTAAAGCAGCACCACTGGCCTCCATGACAGAGACCCTGGCATTATGTGTTCTTGAATGTGTTCTGTTCTAAAGTGCTTGCCTGGAGCAGTACTCTCCAAGAGAACTTTCTGCAGTGATGGAAATGTCCCAGATCTGTGTTGTCTGGTCCAGTAGCTCATAGCTACACATGGCTACTGAGCATTTGAAATGTGACTCATGTGATGAAGGAACTGCATTTTAAATTGTATTTAATTAATTAATTAATTAATTAATTAATTTATAAAGATTTTTAAAATTTATTTGTCAGAGAGAGAGTGCAAGCTGAGGAAGAAGCAGGCTCCCCGCTGAGCAGGGAGCCTGATGCAGGACTCGATCCCAGGACCCTGGGATCCTGACCTGAGCCGAAGGCAGACGCTTAACCAACTGAGCAACCCAGGCATCCCTAAACTGTATTTAATTTTAATTTTAATTTAAGTAGCCACAAATGGCCAGTAGTTACTATACTAGAACAGTGGTTCTGAATCACCTGGGGAGCTTTTATTATGTTTTTTTAAAATATTTTATTTATTTATTTGAGAGAGAGTGAGAGAGCACAAGCTTGGGGGCGAGGCAGAGGGAGAGGGAGAAACAGACTTCCCACTGAGCAGGGAGGCCAACGTGGGACCTGATCCCAGTACTCTGGGATCATGACCTGAGCAGAAGGCAGACACCCAACTGACTGAGCCACCCAGGCATCTCACTTGGGGAGCTTTTAAAAACCCTAGCTTGGGGACGCCTGGGTGGCTCAGTCGGTTGGGTGTCTACCTTTGGCTTGGGTCATGATTGGGCTCCTTGCTCGGCGGGGAGTCTGCTTCTCCCTCTGCCTGCCTCTCTCCCTGCTTGTGCTCTCTCTCTCTGACAAATAAATAAAATCTTAAAAAAACAAAATAAAAATAAAAACCCTAGCATGGAGGCTACATCTCAGACCAAGTAAATCAGACTGCTTGAGGGTACCACCTAAGCATCGATATCCCACCTGTGACAACCAAAACTACCTCCTCATATGACCCAATGTCCCCCTGGGGGCACAAGTGCCCAGGCTGAGGAGCCCAGCTCCAGAGTAAGAGAAAAGGAGCCCAGGAACGGACCCCGCAAGGTGCATGCATCTACAATATCCAGACTTGAGCATGCCTTAACGTCACTGGATCCTCAGAACATCTATAATGATTCAGGAGATGCTTATATTACAAGATGATCATCAAGATTAAATCACAACAATTAAATTCTCTTAGGGAACTTATGGGACCTCAGTTTGAGAAACTGGCATATAATATGCTGGTAGTAGGTGTTTGCCAATTCCTTTTTTTTTTTTTTTTTTAAGTTTTCTTCTTTTGGTTATAATTTAACATTGGCTCTTTTCAGGTTGCCTGAACCCTTTGTACTTGTCTTGGGCTGTCATGAGTAACAGTCTAATGCTGTGCATATTTCCCTCCCCACCCCCCAGGATGGCAAACTGTTGTGAGTCGTGGCAGGGGGAAGTCTGCCAGCATTTTAGATTGTTTTTTGACTTTAAAAACAGAAGTTCCTATCATGACTGAGGAGCAAAAACAGGACTTAAATCCCCTGACCATAAAGATCAAGTGTGTTTCCTGCCTTCCATCACAACCTGTTCCCCTCCATGAACTAGAGGTAAGAATGAGCCAGAAAAACTGATTGGAGAGCTCTTTTTCCCATCTGGTTGCCCATTACATGTCATCTCTAATTCCCCCCAGTGGCCTTCTGTGAGATGGATCATCATCCCCATTTCACCATTTAGGATCTCACAGCAAGACATGAGAAATTAGGTTCCTGGGTTTAGGAACTACCAACTCTTGATGTCTTCCCACTACACCAAAGGTGTCCTTCAGATGCAGGTAGTGATCCTCCCTTCAGAAGGAGCCCCCAGGCTTCATGGATACAGCAGCAGTGCTCACATAGATGCCACTCATTTTGAACCAACTAGGTTTAGTACTGATGTTTATCCTGGGAGTTCCCTTTTTCCTATTGTAGGATCCTTGTTTCCTGGATTCTGTCTTCCTCTTGCTTTGTTTGCTCTCTGATTTTGCTGGAACACATCTTCCTGTAGCTTCTTGAGAAAAGGTTAATGAGAGATACTTGTTTTGAGGTCTCATGTGTCTGAAAATATCTTTATTCTACCCTTACACTTGAGTGATATTTTAGCTGGTATAGAATTCTCATTTTCCTTCAGTTTTGAAGGCATTGTTCTGTGCTCTTTTATGTTCCATGTTGAACCTTTGTATTTGCTTTTTTTCTTCTCTCAAAGCTGTAGGATCTTCTTTTTGTTTTCTGAAACTGCTTGATTATGTGTCTTGGTGTGGGCATACCATATATTATACTTCCATTTTGAAATAAAAATTCAGAGGAAGTTGCAAAGGTAGAGAGATCCTATGTACACTTTGCACAGTTTTTTTCAGTGGTTATGTCTTATATACCAATAGTATAATATCAAAATCAGGATATTGATAAATGTGTGTGTAGTTCTCTGTCATTTTATCACATGCATGGATTTATGTAACTGTCACTGCACTTAAGATACAGAACTATTCCACCACCACAAAGTTCTCTCATGCTACCCTTTTATAGTCACAACCACTACCTAACCTTGCACCATCCCTAACCACTAACATGTTTTCCATTTATATAATTTTGTCAGTTTGAGAATGTTATTGTTGTGGGTTGAATTGTGTTCCCTCAAAAAGGTATGTTGAACACTTAACTGCCAGCAACTCAGAATGTGAGTTTATTTAGAAATTGGGTCTTTACAGAGTTAATAAAGTTAAAATGAGGTCATCAGGATAGGCCCTAATCCAATATCACTGATGTCCTTATGAAAAAGGGAAATTTGGATGTAGAGACCAACATAGACAGAAGACAAAGAATATATGAAGAGATGTAGGGAGAATGCCATGTAGTGAGTAGTTATGTTGTCACAAGCCAGGAAATGTCTGGGGCTACCAGAAGCTGGAAGAGGCAAGGAAGGATGCTCCCTTAGCAACTTCAGAGGGAGCATGGCCTTGCTGACACCATGATTTTGCACTTTTAGCCTCCAGAACTGTGAGACAATGAAATTCTGTTGTACTAAGTCACCCAGTTTGTGGTAATTTATTATGGCAGTCCTAGAAAATGAACAGTTATATAAATGGAAACATCCAGTATGTGACCTTTTGAGATTGGCTCCCCCGCCCCATTCAGCATAATGCCCTTGCATTTAGCTGAGTCATTTTTTTAAATTTACTTTTAATTGTTTTTAAGACCATTTACATTTAGTGTAATTATTGATATTTTAGAGCTTAAGTCTGCCATTTTAATATTTTCTGTTTTCTCTGTTTTTTGTTTGTTTTTCCTGCCTTCCTGTGGGTTTTTTGGAATTTAATTTTGATTTATATTATTTTTATTTTTGAATGTATAGGTTTTTAGTGGTTACTCCAGAAATTACATTATGCATACATAACTTATCACAGTCTACTGGTGTCAACATCTTTCCAGTTTGAGTGAAGTATAGAAACCTTACCTTCCTTCAAATCTGTTTACCCTATCTCATTTATAATTGTCTTTTTTTTTTTTTTAAAGATTTTATTTATTCATTTGACAGAGAGAGACATAGCGAGAGAGGGAACACAAGCAGGGGGAGTAGGAGAGGGAGAAGCAGGCTTCCCCGCGGAGCAGGGAGTCCGATGTGGGGCTCGATCCCAGGGTCCTGGGATCACGACCTGAGCCGAAGGCAGACGCTTAACGACTGAGCCACCCAGGCGCCCTCATTTATAATTGTCTTAAATATTTCCTCTATATAGACTGAGAACCACATCAGACAATGTTATACTTTTTGCTTCAACTGTTAAGTGTAATTTAGAAAACTCAAGAGGAGAAGGAAAGTGTATTGTATTTACCTATAGATTTGCTCTTTCTAATGTTCATTTTTCCTTTCTGATGTTCCAAGATTTCTTTTTCTTTTTCTTTTTAAATTATTTCTGTTTCAGGAACTTCCTTTAGTCATTCTTTTAGGGTAGATGTGCTGACAACAAATTCTCTTAGTTTTTCTCTGTCTGAGGATGTCTTTATTTCTCCTCTATTCCTGAAGGCTAGCTTCATTTGATTTAGAATTTGGGGTTGACATTTCTTTTTATTCAGGATTTGAAAAAAGTTATGCCACTTCCTTTTGACCTCTATGGTTTTTTGATGAGAAATCAACTGTCATTTGAGTTGTTTTTTCCCAATATGCTGGGTGGCACTTATCTTTTGCAGCTTTCAAGTTTTTTTTTCTCTTTGTCTCTGGTTTTCAGAAGTTTGACTGTGATGTCTCAGTGTAGACTTTTGGGGGGTTTATCCTGTTGGGTTCACTCAGTTTTCTGAGACTAGGCTTATGTCTTTTGCCATAAAATCACAAATTTGGGAAATTTCAGCCATTCTTTTTAAAAAATATTTATTTTGAAGGGGGGGGCAGAGGAAGAGAAAGAGGGAGGGAAGCGGACTCCTCGCTGAGCATGGAGCCTGATGTGGGGCTTGATCACAGGACCCCAAGATCATGATCTGAGCCATATACTCATATAAGTATATGAGAGTCATATACTTAACTGACTGAGCCACCCAGGCATCCCAGCCATTATTTCTTTAAATACCTTTTAGCACTACCCTTTTTCTGCTCTCCTTCTGGGAATCCAATGTCATTACTATTAGTTCATTTATTACAGTCTCACAGGTCCCTGAAGTTTTGTTCATTTGTTTTTAGTCTGTTTTCCTTTATGTTCTTCAGATTGCATAATTTATATTGTTTTATCTTCAAGTTCACCAAGTCTTTTCTCTGTCCCTTCCATTCTGTTATTGAGCCCACCCACTGGTTTTTAAATTTTTAGTTATTGTATTTTTCAATCCTAAAATTTCCATTTGGTTCTTTATATCTTCTATTTCTTTGATAGGACTTTTAATTTTTTTCATTTGATTCAATCATGTTCACACTTGCTTTAAAATTCCTGTCAGATAATTCCAAGATGTATCATTTTGGTGTTAGCATCTGTTGATTGTCATTTCTTGTTTAAGATGGGATTTCCCTGGTTCTTGGTATGATAAATGATTTTTAAATTATATCTCCGACATATTAAATATTAAGTTATGAGACTCTGGATTCTATTTAAATCTTCTGTTTTAAATGTTCTGCCAGTGGAAGAAGGGGAATGCTGTCTTATTTCTGTCAGGTGGAGGTGGCAGTCCAGGTTCCCCACTCAGCAACCATGTCCTAGGGGCAGGGATGCCTTGCTACTACATGCTTCCCACATGATCCTCGCTAACCACCACAGTGGTGGGGAGGCCACATTACTGCTGGATGGTGGGGAAAGATTTTGGCTTCCACTCTGCCTCCCTCGATGCCTTGTTACTGCTGGGCAGGGGTGAAAACCTTGACTCCCAACTTGATCTTTTCTCATGACACCTAAGTCAGGGGAATTGTTACAGTCGGACAAGGGTGGAAATCTGGGTTTCCCATTTGACTTTTGCTTATGGGAGTGGGGTGGGCCTGGTTTTCTTCATGGTGCTTGCCTGGGGTAGGGCAGTTACTAGCCTAAAAGTTTTCTGGCTCACTAAGCTGCCCCATTCTTGTTTCTTTGGCTGGAGAGAGAAGACTTTGGGATTTTTCCTACCTACTCCCATTAGCATTTCTGAGTTTCTGTCTTCTCCAGCACCTAGTCTAGAATATGTGAGACAAGTAGAAACCCCAGAGAACTCATCACTTGTTGTTCCTCAGGTCCCACAGTCCTTAACCTTCTTCTCTCCATCCTTCTGAGTCTCCTTATGTTTGTTTTACATCTAAAGCCCAGAGTTTAAAGAATCTGTACTTAGCAGGAGAAATAGGTAAGAGTGTGTCTATTTCATTGTGGTCCAGAACAGGAAGCCTGTTGGTATAGAGATGTAGATATACATTTAAAAATTTTTTAAATATTTTATTTTTAAGTAATTTCTACACCTAATGTGGAGCTTGAACTTACAACCCCGAGATTAAGAGTTGCATGCTCCACCTGAGCCAGCCAGGTGCCCCTAGAGATAGATATTTTTTGTTTTTATTTTAATCACCTGGTGCTCATCATGTCACATGCACTCCTTAATTCCTATTACCTATTTCACCCATCTCCCTCACCTCCCCTTTAGGAACCATCAGTTTGTTCTTGGAAGTTAAGAGTCTGTTTCTTGTGTTGTCTTTCTTTCTCTTTTTCCCTTTGCTCATTTGTTTTGTTTCTTAAATTCCACATATGAGTGAAATCATATGGTATTTATCTTTCTCTGACTGACTTATTTCACTTAGCATTATACTCTCTAGTTCTATCCATGTTGTTGCAAATGGCAAGATTTCATTTTTTATGGCTGAATAATATTCCATTGTATATATATACCACATCTTCTTTACCCATCCATCAGTGGACACTTGGGCTGCTTCCATAATTTGGCTATTGTAGATAATGCTGCTATAAACATCAGAGTGTATGTATCCCTTTGAATTAGTTTTTGTTTTTGTTTTTAATTCTTTGGATAATACCTAGTAGTGCACTTGGTGGATCATAGGGTAGTTCTATTGTTAACTTTTTGAGGAAACTCTATGCTGTTTTCCAGAATGGCTGCACCAGTTTGCAAATTCTACCCACAGTGCAAGAGGGTTCTTCTTTCTCCACATCTTCACTAACTCCTGTTGTTTCTTATGTTTTTTATTTTAGTCATTCTTTTTGGGGGGGAGGGGGAGTGCGCGAGCATGGGGGGAAGGGCAGAGGGAGAGGGAGAGAGAATCTTAAGCAGAGTTCATGTTCAAGGTGGAGCCTGACATGGGATTCAATCTCACAACCCTGAGATCATGACCTGAACCGAAATCAAGAGTCAGACACTTAACTGACTGAGCCACCCAGGTGCCCCTGATTTTAGCCATTCTGACAGGTGGGAAGTGATATCTCATTGTAGTTTTGATTTGCATTTCACCAATGATAAGTGGTGATGAGCATCTTTTCTGTATCTGTTGGCTATCTGTATGTCTTCTTTGGAAAAATGTCTGTTCATGTCTTCTGCCCATTTTTAAACTGGATTATTGGGGGGGGGGTGTTGAGTTGTATAAGTTCTTTATATATTTTGGATAATTTTATCAGTTATATCATTTGCAAATATCTTCTCCCATTCCACAGGTTGCCTTTTAGTTTTGTTGATTGTTTTCCTTCGTCATGCAGAAGTTTTTTTTAATGTAGTCCCAATAGTTAATTTTTGCTTTTGTTTCCCTTGCCTCAGGAGACATATCTAGAAAAAAGTTGCTACAACGAATGTTAAAACAGTTACTGCCTTGTTCTCATCTAGGATTTTTATGGTTTCATCACTCACATTTAGGTCTTTAATCCATTTTTGGATTTATTTTTGTGTGTGGTCTAAGAAAGTGATCCAGTTTCATTCTTTTGCATGTAGCTGTCCAGTTTTCCCAACACCATTGGTTGAAGAGACTGTCTTTTTCCCATTGGATATTCTTTCCTGCTTTGTCAAAGATTGACCATATAGTTGTAGGTTTACCTCTGGGTTTTCTATCCTCTTCTATTGATCTGTGTGTCTATTTTTATGCCAGTACCATACTGTTTTGATTATTACAGTTTTGTAGCATAACTTGAAGTCTGGAATTGTGATGCCTCCCGCTTTGCTTTTCTTTTTCAAGATTGCTTTGGCTATTTGGGGTCTTTTCTGGTTCCATACAAATTTTAGGATTGTTTGTTCTACTTATGTGAAAAATGCTGTTGGTATTTTGATAGGGATTGCATTAAATGTGTGGATTCTTTTGGATAGTATAAACATTTTAACAGTATTTGTTCTTCCAATCCATGAGCATAGAATGTCTTTGCATGTCTTTGGGTCATCTTATCTTGAATTTCCTTCATCAGTGTTTTTATAGTTTTCAGAGTACAAGTCTTTCATCTCTTTGGTTAAGTTTATTCTTAGATATTTTATTGTTTTTGGTGTAATTGTAAATGGGACTGTTTTTTAATTTCACTTTCTGCTGCTTCATTATTAGTGTATGGAAATGCAGTGGATTTCTTTACATTGGTTTGTATCCTTCGTCTTTACCGAATTTGTTTATCAGTTCTAGCAGGGTTTTTTGGGTGGAGTCTTCCAGGTTTTCTATATATTGCATCATGTCCTCTGCAGATAGTGAAAGTTTTACTTCATCCTTATGGATTTCGATGCTTTTTATTTCTTTTTGTTGTCTGTTTGCTGTAGCTAGGACTTCCAGGACTATGTTGAATAAAAGTGATGAGAGTGGACATATTTGTCTCTTCCTGACCTTAGGGGAATGACTCTCAGGTTTTCACCATTGAGAATGATATTAGCCATGGGTTTTTCATATACGGCCTTTATTATGTTGAGGTATGTCCCCTGTAAACCTACTTTGTGGAGGTTTTTTTTCATGAATAATGTACTTTGTTAAATGATTTTTCTGTATCAAAATGATCATATGGTTCTTATCATTTCTCTTATTGTTGTGATGCATCACATTGATTGATTTGCAAATACTGAACCACCCTTGCAACCCAGGAATAAATCCCACTTGATTGTGGTGAATGATTTTTTTAATGTATTGTTGGATTCGGTTTGCTATTATTTTTTTGAGGAATTTTGCATTCTATGTTTATCAGAGATAATGCCCTATAGTTCTCTTTTTCTCTGGTATCTTTATTGGGTTTTGGTATAAGGGTAATGCTGGCCTCATAGAACGAATTTGGAAGTTTTCCTTTCTTTTCTATTCTTTGAAATGGTTTGAGAAGAATAGGTATTAACTCTTCTTAAATATCTGGTAGAATTTTCCTGTGAAGCAAATGGTCCTGGACTTTTGTTTGTTGGGAGTTTTGTGATTACTGACTCAGTTTCTTTGCTGGTAATTGGTCTGTTCAAATTTTCGATTTCTTCTTGATTCAGTTTTGGTAGGTTATATGTTTCTAGGAATTTATCCGTTTCTTCTAGGTTGTCCAATTTGTTGGCATATAGTTTTCATAATATTCTCTTATACTTGTTTGTATTTCTGTGGTATTGGTTATCTCCCCTCTCTTATATATGACTTTATTTAATTAGGTCCTCTCTCTCTCTTTGTTGAGAAGTCTGGCTAGGGGTTTATCAATTTTATTGATTATTGTTGATGAACCAGTTTCATTGATCTGTTTTATTGTTTTTTTGTTTAGTTTCTATGTCATTTTTTCTCTGCTCTAATCTTTATTATATCCTTCCTTCTGCTGGCTTTAAGTTTTGTTTGTTGTTCTTTTTGTAGCTCCTTTAGGTGTAAGGTTAGGTTGTTTAGTTGAGATTTTTCTCACTTCTTGAGGTAGGTCTGTATTGCTACAAACATCCTCCCTAGAATAATTTTTGCTGTGTCACAAAGGCTTTGAACTTTGTGTTTTTGTTTTCATTTGTTTCCATGTACTTTTTTATTTCTTCTTTATTTCCCAGTTGACTCATTCATGTTTAGTAGCATGTTATTTAACCTCCATGTGTTTGTGGTCTTTCCAGATTTCTTCTTGTAATTGACTTCTAGTTTCATAGCATTGTGTTCAGAAAAGATGCATGGTATGATTTCGATGTTCTTGAATTTGTTGAGTCTTATTTTGTGGCCTAATATGTGATCTATTCTGGAGAATGTTTCATGTGCACTTGAAAAAAAAAAATGTGTATTCTGTTTTAGGATGGAATGTTCTTTTTTTTTTTTTTTAAGATTTTATTTATCCATTTGAGAGAGAGAGCACAAGCTGGAGCTGAGGGGCAGCAGGAGAGGGAGAAGCATGCTCCCCACTGAGCAGAGAGCCCAATGTAGGGCTCGATTCCAGGACCCTAAATCATGATCTGAGCTGAAGGCAGACACTTAACTGACTGAGCTACCCAGGTGCCCCTAGTATGGAATGTTCTGAACGTATCTGTTAGATCCATCTGGTACAATGTGTCATTCAAAGCCACTGTTTCCTTGTTGATTTTCTATTTAGATGATCTCTGCATTGATGTAAGTGGAAGTGTTAAAGCCCCCTACTATTAATTCATTATTATCAATTAGTTCCTTTATGCTTGTTATTAACTATTTTATGTGTTTGGGTGCTCTTATGTTGGGTGCATAAATATCTACAGCTGTTAGATCTTCTTGTTGGGTTGTCCCCTTTATGATTATATAGTGCCCTTCTTTGCCTCTTGTTACAGTCTTTGTTTTAAAGTCTATTTTATCCAATGTAAGTACTGCTACTTCAGCTTTCTTTTGACATCCATTTGCATGATAGATGTTTCTCCACCCCCTTACTTTCAATCTGCAGGTGCCTTTAGGTCTACAATGAGACTTTTGTATTGATAGTTCTGTATTTATTGCTATTTTATTACTTGTTTTATGGTTGTTTCTGAAGATTTTCTCTGATTCTTTCTTGTCTTTCTCTCTTTCATGGTTTGATGATTTTCTTTAGTGATATATTTGGGTTTCTTTCTCTTTATTCTTTGCATATTTATTAATGGTTTTGATTTGTGGTTACCAATATGTTTGTATAGCAGTTTATATTAAGTTGATGGTTGCTTAAGTTTGAACTCATTTTTTACTCCACTCCCCTCCATGTTTTAGTGCCCTATGGTGTCATATTTTACATCCTTTTATTTTATGAATCCCTTGACTGATATTTACAGAAATGCTTATTTTTAATCCTCTGGTTTTTTTGTTTGTTTGTTTTTTACTTTTCATACTCACTTGTGTTCTTTCCATTCAAAGAGTTCCTTTTATTATTTCTTGCAGGGCTTATTCAGTGGTCATGAATTCCTTTAGTTTTTGTTTGAGAAACTCTATTTGTCCTTCTATTCTGAATGATAGCCTTGCTGGATAGAGTGTTCTTGGCTGTAGATTTTTCCCTTTCAGCACTTTGAAGATATCTTACCAGTCCCTTCTGGCCTGCAAAATTTCTGCTGAAAAATTTGCTAATAGCCTTGTGGAGTTTCCCTTGTATGTAACTGTCTTCTTTTTCTCTTGCTGCTTTAAAATTTTTTTCTTTATCGCTACTTTTTGCCATTTTAATTACTATGTGTCTTTGTATGGACCTCCTTGGGTTGATTTTTGGGGGTGACTCTGTGCCTCCTGGATCTGGATATCTGTTTCCTTCTCCAGATTAGGGAAGTTTTTAGCTATTATTTCTTCAAATAAATTTTCTGACCCGTTTTCTCTCTCTTCTTCTGGGATCCCTGTAATGCGAATGTTATTATGGAGTCACTGAGTTCCCTAAGACTATTCTCAATTTGTGTATTTTTCATCTCATTTGCTCATCTTGGTTACTTTCCATTACTGTCTTCCAGGTCATTAATTCATTCCTCTGCTTCATCTAGCGTTTTATTTATTCCGTCAAATGTATTTTAAATTTAATTTATTGTGTTCTTCATCTCTGATTGATTCTTTTTTATCTCATTGTTAAGGATTTCACTGATGTCCTCCACTATTTTCTCAAATCCAGTGAGTATCTTTATGATCATTACTTTAAATTCTCTGTCAGGCATATTACTTTTATCTGTTTCACTTAGGTCTCTTGCTGTGGTTTGGTCCTATTCTTTAATTTGGACATATTTCTTTGTCTCCTCATTTTGTCTAACTCTCTGTGTCTGTTTCTGTGTGTTAGGAAAGTCAGCTACTTCTCCTGCTCTTGAAGGTAACAGCCTTATGAAGAAGAGGTCCTGTAGTGCCCTGCAGTGCGGTGTCCCCTGTTGCCCAGGACCTGGCGCTTCCAGGGAATGTCTCCTGTGTGTGCTGCCTATGCCTTGCTGTTGAGTCCTGCCCCCCCACTTTTTTTCAGTCCAGTTGTCTGCAGAGGCTCTCTTTGCCTGTTATGGGCAGTATTTGGTTCCCAGCAGGGGTGCAGTGCATTTTAACTAGGTGTACACTGGCTGCTTCTGAAATGAGATCTGCCGACACAGCTGCTGCCACTGGAACTGAGGTCCAGCAAAATACCAGGTCACGAGGTGAGGTGTTGGTGGAGTTTGTGCCAGTTTTCTGGGGTAGGGGCCCTGCAGTGTGGGTACTGAGGCAAGCATGAGTGGGAAGGGTGGACCTGCTGAAGTGCAGGGGGTGGGGCAGAGGGCTTGGTGTAAGCAAGTTAGATAGTGAGTGTCAAGGGTGCACTGGTTCCCACAGATGGCCTCGTGTTTATGCTGGGGGGCAGGGGAAGGAAATGGCACCTGCCAACTCCTTTGTTCCTGGAGAGGTCTTCCAGTGATCCCTGCCTCTCTGGGCCATGCTCTCGGATGAGTAAATCACTCTGACTCTCATCCTTGTCCCCCCCCTCCCCCCGCCATGGCATTTTTTTAAACTGCTGCTTCTAGGCTATATCTGCATGGGTTGTTTGTCATGCTGTCTCTTTAAGGGCAAGGACTCTTCTTCCTAATGCCTTCCAGGCTCCCCCAGGACTGAGCCTGCTGATTTTTAAAATTCCAGGCTTTAAGTTCCACTGGTTGTAAGAACTCATGAAATTTGGCCCCCCTTGCTTTCAGTGCCAAATGTTATGGGGATTTGTCTTCCCCTTGTGGGCAAGTATGCAAGTCCATTTTTTACTCTTCTCTGCACCACTGGCTCCTTCTGCACCACAGATGGCCACAGTCCATCTTGCTCCCCAACTCTGTCTTTCTCCTTCTTACCTTCTTTGATGTGGTCTCTTCTCTATCTTTAGTTTTGGAGTTCTGTCCACCTTCAGATCGTTTTCTGAGCTATTTACACTGAAGTGAGTGTTATCTAGTTGTATCCATGGGAAGAGGCACGCTTAGGGTCCTCCTATTCTGCCATCTTCCCAGCCTCCTCAAATATCTTTTCTACACATTTCTTTTCTTCTTCTGGAACTCTGATGATACAAATGTTAGACCTTTTGATATTGTCCCACAAGTCCCTGAGGCTCAGTTTACTTTTACTTTTCAATCTTTTTTCTCTCTGTGTTCAGATTGCATACTTTATTTTAAAAAAAGATTTATTTATTTTAGAGAGAGAGGTAGAGAGTGTGTGTGTGTTGGGGGGTGGGGGTAAAGGCAGAGGGAGAGAGCATCCCTAGCAGACTCCGTACTGAGTGCAGAGCCCAACATGGGGCTCGATCTCATGACCCTGACATCACGATCTGAGCTGAAACCAAGAGTCAGAAACTTAACCAACTGTGCTACCCAGGCGCCACTTAGATTGCATACTTTATATTGATCTGTACTCAAGTTCACTACTTATTCATTCCTCTGCCATCTCCATTTTGTTCTTTGGATCATCCAGTGAATTTTTAATTTTAGGTATTATATTTTTCATTTATAAAATTTCCATTTGGTTCTTCATTATAGTTTCCATTTGCTGAGACTGGCTACCTTCCATTTGTTTCAAGAATGTTTGCAGCTACTTGGAGAATGTTTATAATTGTCTTAAAGTTTTCATCAGATAATTCCAGTATTCAAGTCATCTCAGAGTTTGCATCTGTTTGTTGTCTCTCCCCTTGATAATTAGTCAGCATTCCCGCTTCTTTGTATGTCAAGTAATTTTGAATTATATGTTAGACATTTTAAATATTATGTTGTGAGACCCTGGGTCTTGTTTAAATCCTATGGAGAATGTTGGCTTTTTGTTTTATTAGACAGTAACCTTAGGGTCAAGCTGTAATTTCCAATTTACCTTCTGTGGCTGTGGTTTTAAGGCCAGTTCAGTTTTCAAAGATTTTGTAGTGAAATCCAAGTCTGTCCTGCATGTGCAGTATTCAGGGGCCAGTCAGACCTGTGCCATGGTCTCTGTAGTTCAGTTCTCAAAACCCCTGGTATGCTGCTTAAGGCCAGATCCACACATGCACAGTTCAGGGATAAGCCCAAGTTTACACATAACTTTATGGAACCCCTTTCTTGATTTCCCCCCTTTCTACACTCTCCAGGTCCTAAGGAATCCTCTTCCTGGTCTGCTGGCTTGAAAGGTGTACCTTTAGTGTTTCCACTCTGACATGCCCTTCCTTGGACTCAGTCTGCCTCTGAGGACAGGTGGTGGGAAGATATGTAGAGTAAAAACAATATTGAGGGTTTACCACGTACTTTTTGTATCACAGTTCCTCTGGTCAAAAAGGATTTCCCTCTCTCAGATTTTTAGGTCCCTGCCCAGCTGCTGCCACTGCCATCAGAGTGTAGCTTTGGAACTTGAACTTGCATGAGGGCAGGGCCAGGAGAGAAAAACAACCTAGATCCCTCCAAACTCCCACTCTTTCTATCCTATGGGGGTCCTTCCTCCCATTCCTTAGAACAGAAAGAGAGGGCTTCGCTTAGAGCTCTGACTGTCCATGCCTGCTGCACAATTCTGGGATTCAGGCTTCCTTCTGAGTCCAGTCTGTGACATACAGGAGGAAAATAAACCCAGGAAACTCATAGCTACGTTGGTTGTACTTTGAGTTTGGTTTCCATTCCCCATTATCCCATTACCTTTTACTTTTCAGGGGCCTCTGATAGCTGCTCCACACATTCTGTCTATGGTTTCTGGTTGCATTCACTGGGAGATTCAGGGTGGGGTGTGCTTATTCCACTTAACCAAATTTTAAAGTTCATCTTTTACCATTCTTAATTTTTTCTCTTTTACTATTGTTTTATGAATGTTCTTTTTATACTCTGTATACAAGTCCTTTGTTAGATATATATGTATTGTACATATTTTATGCCAGTCTAGGGCTTGACTTTATTTGTAAAGCCCATTTTATCAGCTTTGGCTGTTATAGTGTTTTTTGTGTCCTGTCAAGGAAATATTTTCCCATGTTCATGAAGATTCTCTCCTATGTCTTCTTCTTGAAGATGTATAATTTTAGCTTTATATTTAGGTCTATGATTCATCTAGAATTAATTGCATTTTCCTATCCATGAAAATTTATATTTCTCTATTTAGATTTTCTTTAATATCTCTCTGCACTATTTTGTTCTTTTCAGTGTACAGGTCTTACACATTTTTCATTGCATTTCTTTCAAGCATTTTATGTTTTTATGCTATTGTAGGTGATATTTTTAAATTATTCATTGCTAGTAAATAGAAATACAATAGATTTGACTTTGATGATGTTCCTTTTTATACACATAACTAAACAAATATATTTAGTTTATGTATCTGATCATTCTAATATCTTATGCCATTGTGCAACCAATTTTGCTAGTAGTACCTTTTACCTTAGGTATTTTGTAATTTTTACTGTGGTTACACATTTAATTGAACTTTCTCCATGGGGATTCTTTGAGGCCTAGGTTGAAAGTAGATTTCTCTAGAAGGGTTTTTTGTTTTTTTTTTAAGATTTTATTTATTAATTTATTTAATTTATTTATTTGACAGAGAGATAGCAAGAGAGGGAACACAAGCAGGGGGAGTGGGAGAGAGGGAGAGACAGGCTTCCCGCTGAGCAGGGAGCCCAATGCAGGGCTCGATCCCAGGACCCTGGGATCATGACCTGAGCTGAAGGCAGACGCTTAACGACTGAGCCACCCAGGCGCCCCTCTAGAAGGTTTTTTGATAACTTCACCAGGTACCTGGGAGCATACCAACCCAGGATTATTTAAAAGTTTCCGTGTAAAATAAATAGTACACTTGGAGTATGAATTCAGATCACAAACTTGCATAAGGGTTAACTTTTGATTATAAAATTTTAGCATCAAGATTAAAATATGCAAGATACCCTGTTTTCTGTCCCTCCTTTGCATCTCATTTTCCATGCCCTGTTAAACCCCAGACCTCTGAGCCCTTCTTCACCTTGTTGTAGCTTTCTGCTTAGATACCTATTAATATGCCAAAGGTGATCTTATGCCAACTCTCCAGATGTCTGGGAAATATGGATTACCTTTTCTAAAAACCACTTATCTGCACCTAGCTTTGGGCTTGGAAGTAAAAATACAGATGTGCAAAATGCACATGGCCTGTCTTCATGGCACTCAGTTTGGGAGGAGGAAATAGTGACTTAATACTTATTAAGCCCCTGTCTTGTGTCAGCCACCATCTTGGTGCTTTCATGTATGTCACTTAATCCTGGGGATGACCTAGCAGAGCAGGCTCTTTCATTGGTACTTTTGTGGGTGAGGAAATCCAGGCCACAGGGGTTGCAGGTGGCAAATGTGGCACTAGGATTTGAGCCCCCTGTGGGCTACCTTTAAAGGGGAGGCAGAGTGACCACCACTGCAGCCTGTTGATCTGTTGTCATTTCATTCCCTCCTAGAGGCTGTGCATCCCTGTGTACTGCAAGTACCAGTTCTTTAAGACTCCAGTTCACAGAACAGAGGGGCGGCCCCATGGAACCCACATCCGCTTCCAGGACATCAATGTCATCTTTCTCGGGGCAATGCAGCCCAGTGACCTGAGGGAATATCTGGAGGGGCCCCCCATGGTGGTGCAAGTTCATGACAGGGACCGCAAGTTAGAGGAGTATTTCCGGAAGCCCACCTTGTTTGGGGATGACCCCTTGGATGCATACCTCAACCTCCAGTCCCTCATCTCTCCGGAAGAGACAGAGAGCAACCCCTTTGAATCCCACAACAAAATATGGGACCCTTATGGGGTTGCCCAGGTCAGTTTTGCCGACCTTCTCCTTGGCCACAAGTACTTGAACTTGGTCGTCCCCATCCACAGCTGTGAGCCCAGGCCCACACACCGTGGCCAGAATGGCAGAAGCAGGAAGGTTGTGGGATTTCGGGTCCCCACAGATGGCTTCCAGCACAACCCAATGCCAATGGGTAATTACCTCGAGGCCAACTCTGTGCTCAAGCTGCGGGTGGACATTGCTGTGCCACTGCGGGCCAGAGCTGAAGCCCCTGACCCAGAATTTACAGGCACCCAGTTTGGCCGTATCATTTTCGTGTTTGACTCCAAGAAGATCTCCCTCTTCCATGACCTGCTGCAGGACATCACCATGATCAATGCCAAGGCCCTTGATCTGGAGGCGTACCCTATCAGGGACATTCAGCAGATCCTGTCGGCCTTTAAGATGCGGGTGAAGATCCAGGAAAGGCAGGACCTGGATGTGCTCACTGGCTTCCACCTGCTGGATGGGAAGATCCACCTTCTCATTCTGGAGGGTTTAGCTGACCAAGGCTTGAAGCGGTTATGGGACAGCCATCAAAGCCGGTGGGTGTGTGGTTTTTTGTGTTTCGCGTAAAAGTCATGATGTCGGGATGCTGAGTGAGTGGAGTGGGGAAATCTTTTGAAGCCAGGTTCAGGTTTAGTGTCCTCATCTTAAGGATGAGAGAAAGAAACGTTGATCCAGTTCCTCTCGGGGTTTATTATAGAGCACTTCACAGGGCTCCATAATTGGCCTTGATCCCAGGAGGAATTGCTTGCCTTTAGATGAAGGGAAGACTTTAGGGGCACGTAGAAGAGAGGGTGGTTCAGGAAAATGGGCCCTCCCTTCAGACTTCTGAGGGGCCTACTTGGCTAACAGGGAGAAGAAAGTTCTGTATGGCCCTAAGATGGATACCACAGAGGAATAGATTTCCACCAGGTCTAAGGAGACCTATCTGATTATTTTGAGGCTGGAGAAGCTGCCTAGGCTGCAGAAAGTTCCCCTTCCCTGATGATCTTCAGGAGCACCTGATGACTGTTAAATGGGAATATTGTAGAGACAATTAAAGTTTCAGATTCTGGGCTGGAGCAGGTGGCCCCTTATGGTCCTTCCATTCTTTAGTTTTGGCTTCATGACAATTCTCTTTTCCTTTTGTTATTTGCAAGTATCCTAGTTTGGGTTTAAAGGACCTCTTTTCTTTATTTTTATTTTTTAGATTTTACTTATTTGAGAGAGAGTGAGAGAACAAGTTGTGGGGGAGGAGCAGAGGGAGAGGGAGAAACAGACTTCCTGCTGAGTGCAGAGTCAAACATGGGGCTCAATCCCAGGACCCTGAGATCATGACCTGAGCCAAAGTCAGACGCTTACCCGACTGAACCACCCAGGTGCCCCAGGACCTCCCTTTTTTAGTCTGGGAACTCCCCCTCTCTGTCTTTGGAGTTCAGATGCCTCAGGACCCAGATGCTGACAACAGCAGGTAGTCCTGAGGTTGAGTCCATTCATCCAGGAGGGGAGAGCAGCCCTGTGGGGACCTGTCTTGATGTGTTGGTAAGCCGAGAGGCACTGTGGAGAAGCTGGCATTGTGTCTAGTTACCTGCCTAAGAGAACTGAAAACAGGTCCACACAAAAAACTTGTATGTGAATGTTCACAGCAGCATTATTTATAATAGTCAAAAAAGTGGAAACAACTCAACTGTCCATTAACCAATGAACAAAATGTGATATGTCCATATAATAGAATAATATTCAGCCATGAAAAACGAATGAAGTACTGTTATACACACTTCAACATGGATGAACCTTGAAAACATACTGAGTAAAAGATGCCAGACATAAAAGGCCACATGTTGTATGATTCTGTTTATGTGAAATGTCTAGAATAGTCAAATCTACAGAGATAGAAGATTAGTGGTTCCCAAGGTCTCAGGGGAGGGACGAAGAAGTTAATGGGTACAGTTTCTTCTTGGGGTGATGAAAATTTTCTAGAATTGGTATTTATGATTGCACAATATTGTTAATATATTAAAAACCACTGAATTGTACAATTAAAAAGGGTGAATTACAACTAAAAAGGGTATGCAGTAAAGAATCCTGCCTTGCCCAAAAGGTCTGGCCTTTGTTTTTGGCTTCTGGGAGGTGATATATGTCATACCTAATAGGAGTGCCTTTGCTTAGGTTGGGGGATGACTACACCAGAACTTAGGATAGGATGGGACCACCGCACCTGACAGTCATAGGATAGAGGTTGGCCATGCCAGAAAGACCACCAGTGTGATTTTGGGTTAGGGCTTTGGTCTTGCAGTGTCAGTTGATCTGGAGATTGAGATTGCCATGTGGGCAGTCAAGCAATTAGTCAGTCATGCCTCTGTAATGGAGCCCAAATAAGAACTCTATATACCAAGGCTCAGGGGAACTTCTCTGTGCATATTGTCCCTCAGCAATGTTACAAGGGCAACGCATCCTGATTCCATGAAGAAAGAGCAATGGAAACTTGGTGTTCAGAACCATCCTAGACTCTGCCCTATGTGTGTCTTCCTCTGGCTGATTTTAATCTGTATCCTTTCCCTGTAATAAGCTGTGAGTGTGAGTATAACAGCTTGCAATGAATTCTGTGAGTTCTTGTAGCAAATTGATGAGCCTGAGGGTGGTATTAGGAACCCCTTGAACTTCAGTTGGTATCAGAAGTCAGGGCAGTTTGGGGAACTATGACCTCAAACTTGGCAGTTTGGCTAAGTCAGGGGGTATGGTATGTGAATTATATCTCCATGAACAATTTTGTCCCAGTAGAAGAAATAATATAAAATATGTTCACTGGCCCCAGTTCAGTTAAACTACAAATAAAAAATCATTAACCAGGAAAAAAATTTCACATGCTTGGAAATTAACAAATACCTCCAAATAAGCCATGGGTCAAAAGCGAAACTGTAATAGAAATTAGACATTATTGAATTGAACAATAATGAAAATAGTATAATATCTAAATTTGTGGGGTGATGTTAAAGTGTTAGAGGAAACTTTATAGACTCAAATGCTTATATTAGAAAAGAAGAAAGGCTGAAAATTAATGATAGATGTTACAGACATTGAAATAAGTGTTTTAAACTGTCAATAAGTTTAAATATAAGAAATTCCAAGAATATAAAAAACATTTTCAGATAGGATAGTTTAATGAGGTTTCTGGATACAAACATTAATGTAAAAATCTATTGAATTTCTGACTACCATCTACATACAAAAAATTATTTTTTAAAAAAGTTAATGCTTTTAAAGTATAAAAATATGAAATTCACATGAATAAATTCAACAGAAAGGATTAGAATATCTCTATCATGCATATTATAGAACCTTTAAAAACATTAAAGAAACCTAAATAAGTGAAGAGACCTACCATGTTCATGGAATCGAACACTCAGTATTATAGAGGTGTCAGTTACCCGCAAACCAGATATATCGATTCAAAGCAATCCCAATTTTAAAAGTATGGAGCTTGAAAAACTGATTTAAAAATTTACATCATCATGTAAAAAAAAAAAAACACTCTTGAATAAGAACAAGATGGGAGAACTTGTTCTACAAGGTATCAAGGCTTCTTATAAAACTCTAGTGATTAAGACAATTTATTGGATCAGGGATAGATAAGCAGACATATGGAATATAATAGAAAATCCAAATACAGACCTACATGTAAGCAGTCGCTTGACATATGACGTGTGACATTGCAAGATCAGCAAATGAATATACTAAAACCATTGAATTGTACACATTAAAAGGGTGAATTTAGATGATTTGATACCACTTCACACAGACCAGTTTGGCTGGAATTAAACATGTCCAATAATAGCAAGTGTTGACAAGGATGTGGAGAAATCAGAATTGTCATTCACTGCTGGTAAGAATTAGATGAATTAGATGGTAAAGTCACTTTGGAAAACAGTCTGGCAGTTCCTCAAATGACTAAAAAGAGTTACTGTATGACCCAGCAGTCCCCCTTCTAGGTAAATGCCCAAGATAACAGAACATATGTCCACACTAAATAGTATATAACTGTTTATAAGAGCACTATAATAGCCATTAGATGGAAACAATCCAAATGTCCATTAACTGATGAATGGCTAAGCAAAATGTGACATAGAAATACAATGAACTATCATTTGGACATAAAAAGTAGTGAAATACTGACTCACACTACAACATGGATAACCCTTGAAAACATGAAGCGAAGTGAAAGGAGCCAGTCACAGAAGACCACATATTGGTTGAGTCATTTATATGAAATGTCCAAAATAGGCAAACCCATAGAGACAGAAAGAGGATCAGTGAATACTTAGGGCTGTGGGTCAAGGGGTGAGAGTATAGGGGGTGATAGGTAGTGGGTACAGGTTTCTTTCTTAGGTGATAAGAAAGCTTGAAAATTGTGAAGATGGTTGCATGTATCTGTGAATAGACTAAAAATGATTGAATTACACCCATTAAATGGATGAATTATATGGCACCTGAATTAAATCTCAATTGAAAAATACCTCTAGCAGACAAAAAAAAATCTGTGAGGAAAGGAGAAACTTTTCAAAAAATGGTGTTGGCAAAATTGTTTGTCCATAGAAAAAAGGAAAATAATTTCCTACATCAAACCATTCACAGAAGTCAATTCCAGCTGCATTAAAAATCTGTGTACATTTTCAACTTTTGAAAGAATTATACATTCATAGGAAGTTTAAAGACTATTACAGAGATCCCACATACCATTTCCCCACATCGGTTACATCTTACTTAACTATAGTGCAATATCTAAGCCAGGAGACCAATGTCAATACAATGTGTGGGTTGTTTGTACCAGTTTATCACATACAAATTTGTGTGACCACTACTATAATGAAGATCACAGAGAGCTCGCTCATGCTGTGTGTTCATAGCCATGCCCACCCTCTTTAACTATCTTGTTTTCCATCTCCTTAATTTTTTCCTCTGTATGTGATCTTACATATTAGTGGAATCATATAGTGGATGACCTTAGAAGATTGTTTTTTTCCACTCAGCATAAAGTGCTAGAGATGCACATTCTTGCATGTATCCATAGTTTGCTCCCTTTTGTTGCTGGGTAGTGTTTCATGGAATGGATGTGCCACGGTTTCACCATCCATCTGTTGAGGGACATTTTGGTTAGATTATTACAAATGAAGCTACTGTGAACAATAATTTACAGGTTTTTGGGTGGACATGTTTTCTTTTCTTTTTAATTGGATTATAATTGATTTACAATATTGTATTAGTTTCAGGTGTACAAGACAGTGATTTGATATTTTTATACATTGCAAAATGATCACCACGGTAAATCCAGTTACCATCCATCACTATACAAAGTTATTATAATATTATTGACTATTCCCTATGCTGCACATTACATCCCTGTGACTTACTTACTTACTTATTTATTTATTTATTTATTTATTTATTTATTTATTTATTTATTTATTTAAGATTTTATTCATTTATTTGACAGAGAGAGACACAGCGAGAGAGGGAACACAAGCAGGGGGAGTGGGAGAGGGAGAAGCAGGCTCCCTGCAGAGTGGGGAGCCTGATGTGGGACTTGATCCCAGGATGCTGGGATCATGACCTGAGCCAAAGGCAGTCACTTAACCAACTGAGCCACCCAGGCACCCTGTGACTTATTTATTTTAAAACTGGAAGTTTGTACCTCTTAATCCCCATCACCTGTTTCACCCATTCCTCCCCCACTCCCAGCCCCAGCAGCTACCAATTTGATCTCTATACCTGTGGAATGTTTTTTGTTTTGTTTGTTTGTGCTGGTTTTTAGATTTTACATGTAAGTGAAATCATACAGTATTTGTCTATCTCTGTCTGACTTATTTCACTGAGAATAATACCCTTTAGGTTCATTCATGTTGTTGCAAATGGCAAGATCTCATTCTTTTATATGGCTGAGTAATATTCCATTACATACGCACCCCCCCCCACATCTTTATCCATTCACCTATTGATGGACACTTAGATTGCTTCTATATCCTGGTTATTGCAATAATGCTGCAATGAACATAGTGGTGCACGTATCTTTTTGAATTAGTGTTTTCATTTTCTTTTGGCCGAATACCCAGTAGTGGAATTGCTGGATGATAAAGTAGTTCTGTTTTTAAATTTTGAGGAATCTCTATGCTGTTTTCCACAGTGGCTGCACCAGTTTGCATTCCCACTCGTAGTGCACAAGAGTTCCCTTTTCTCCACATCCTCCGTCACCAACACTTGTTATTTCTTGTGTTTTTGATAATAGTCATCTGACAGGTGTGAGGTGGTATCCCATTGCGGTTGTGATTTGCATTTCCCTGATGTTCAGGGATGTTGAGGTCTTTTCATTGTGTCTGTTGGCCATCAGCTTCTATTTAGCTGCTCTGCCCATTTTTTAATTGGGTTGTTTGTTTTTTTGTTTTTGTTATTGAGTCATATGAGTTCTTTATATATTGTGGATATCAATCCCTTAGTAGGTATATTGTTTGCAAGTAGCTTCTCCCATTCAATAGGTCACCTATTCTTTTTGTTCATTTCCTTCACTGTGCAAAAGCTTTTTAGTGTGATGTAGTTACATTTGTTTATTTTTGCTTTTGTTGCCCTCGCCTGAGGAGACATAACCAAAAAAATATTACTTAGACCAATGTCAAAGAGCTTATTGCCTGCGTTTTCATCTAGGAGTTTTATGGTTTTATTTAGGTCTTTAATCCATTTGAGTTGGTGTTTGGTGTAAGAAAGTGGTTCAGTTTCATTCTGTGCATGTAGCTGTCCAGTTTTCCCAGCACCAGTTGTTGAAGAGACTGTTTTCCCATTGAATATTCTTGCCTCCTTTGTCATGCATTAATTGACATGTTAATCCTACATTTATTTCTGGGCTCTTCATTGTGCTCCATTGATCTGTGAGTCTGTGTTTGTGCCAGTGCCATACTGTTTTGATGACTACAGCTCTGTAGTGTAACTTGGAATCTGGAATTGTGATACCTCCAGTTTTGTTTTTCTTTTCAAGATTGGTGGTTCCATACAAATTTTAGGATTGTTTGTTCTAGCTCTGTGAAAAATGCTATTGGTATTTTGATGGGGATTGCATTGAATGTGTGGATTGCTCTAGGTAGCATTGACATCTTCACAGTATTTGTTCTTCCAGTCCATGAGCATGGAGTGTCTTTCCATTTGTTTGTGTCATCTTCAGTGTCTTCCTTTCCAATCTGTATTTCCTTTGTGTGATGGAGAGGACCTGCAGTACTGTTATACATATAAGAGTTGTGACATCCTTGTCTTGTTTCTGATCTTTGATGGAAGATATTAGTCTTTCCGCATCACAAATATGATGTTAGGTGTAGGTTTTTTGTAGATGTCCTTTATCAATTTGAGGAAGTTCCACTCTGTTCCTAATTCACTGAGAGTTTCCTAATTTGCTGGTTCACACAATTCACAAAAATAAATTCCAGATAGATTAAAACCCATTTGGAATAATTATAGATTCACAATCAGTTGCAAAAATGATATAGAGTAGTTCCATGCACCCAGTACCTAATTTCCTCCAATGGCGACATCTGACAAAAATAGAATGCCTTATTGATGGACACAGTGCAGTCGACTAGGCCACAATTACCTGATCTTATTCAGAGTTCACCAGAAAAGAAAAATCCACTTCCGAAAAGCAAAATGAGAAAGCTTTTAGATGAGTAGGATAAAGAAAGATTTCTTGAACAAGACAGAAGTACAGGATAAAGGAAAAAGATGCTGGATCTGGCTACGTTAAAGTGAATAAATTCTGTTCATCAAAAGAGATCATAAAAATTATGAAAAGACAGACTGAGAAAAAAATTATTTGCAGTGTGTGGAGCTGGTATCCTGAATGTAAAAACACCCATGAATCAATAAGAAAATGAAAACAGGCCAAGGGAAGAGTGGGCAAAAGACTTGAACAGGTACTTCACCAAAGGGGAAACCCCATGACCAAACACAGAGTCACCGAGGGGATAGGCAGTGTCTCTGCTGCCTTCCCTCAGTTTCCACCAGGGGCAGGAGCAGCAAGTACCAACACAGGGGGGTGGCGTAGCAGGATGTGCTTAGAAACTCTGCCAGGCCGGGAATGCCAGCGAGCCAGGTGTGAGCAGGGACGGAGAATGGGAGCGGGGGCAGGGCGAGAGGAAAATGAGGCAGTGTTCAGCATTTTCACTGCCAAGGTTTGGAAAGATCATCTATCAGCTGTTTTATTATTTTTTTCAGATGATCTATTATTAATGCACTCCTTTTGTTCATGTGTTTTTAAACAAGCAAAAAGAGAAAGAAAAAGGAAAAGCAAAAAGTTCTGCCAAAGGGCAAAACCGTGGAGCGTTCCAGGAGGCCGCAGAGCAGCGCTAAAGCCTTGCCCTGTGGCCTCCTTGCAGAGTCACCAAAGCAGAACAGGGCAGTTCCAAGGTGCTCTACAACTCGGCGCTGCGGTTCCACCACCGCCTCTACGCCGACCTGGAGACCATCCTATACCAAGTGCACCTCTTCAAGCCGCTGTCACAGCTCATGAAGTGCTCGGCACTCTGCATCCGCAACAGCGTTCTACAGAAGGCCTTCCAGGCCCTGACCAGGTGCACCAGGCTGCCACGGGGGTGAAGGCCACCTCCCTGGGGGTGCCCATGGTGGGGGGTGCCCTGGGGTGGTGCAGGAGCCCCTCCAGGGGCCAGGGGCAGAGGCAGAGGGAGAAGCAGGCTCCCCGCGGAGCAGGGAGCCCGATGCGGGGCTCGATCCCAGGACCCTGGGACCATGACGCTTAACGACTGAGCCACCCAGGTGCCCCAGTTTTTATTATTCTTTATGCCCAAAGGAGCCGAGCCAGGAGTGGAATTCAGTTCCAAGGGACCCTGAGCCTGTGTCATTCCCAGTGACTATTCCACACACTCTCCCAGGGGGGTTTTGGAAACACTGGGGAAAGAAGGGCAATTTACTCCAACACAGGTCACACGAAGCTCTCTGCTGTTCTTGGGGAATAGCCTGGAACAGCCTGAGCAGTGAGTGAGGAGGACCAGAACCAGATCCACCAGGCCTGCAACAGTTTTCTCTACCAACTGAATGTTTGCTTTTCTTTGCTTCTTCCCTAACCTCCTGTGCAGAAAGGTATCCTCCAAAGATCTAGATCTTCCACTGTGTGCCTGCCTTTACCTGTGCTGTTCCTTCTACTCTAGTACTGGGGACCTCCCCCCCTGCCCTGCCCCCAGGCCTTCTGCTGGTGACCCTGTGAAGCCGTGAACTCCTCCTGCTGGATTGAGCATGGCTCATGCTCTGGGAGGGCCTTCTCCATTCACGTAGGGAGCAGGAGGGCTGAGCGAGGCACCCCCAGTTTGGAGTGGAGACTGACAAAGTGTAGTGCAGTGGGACCCCTGGGACCATGGCCAGCCTGTGCTGGGCTTTGTGGGGGCACTGAAGGACAGTAGCTGGTTTTTTCAGGAAGTCACGAAGGGCTGACCTTGAGCGGCAGTGAGCAGGCCTTCATCGGGTAGACAGTCCACTCGCTGTAGTCTGCGGCTGGGGGTGCAAACCATCTCTTTAGGCTTTAAAGCCAGCAACAGCCCTGGCTGAGAGTTGGCTCCCAGCTTATCAAATGTATTAATAAAGGAGAGGGTGGAGCCAGGAGAGAGAGGAAGGGAGAGAGCCGAGTGATGCGGAGAGAGGGGACTTAGTCCTATTATCCCCCACCTCTCCACCTGCAGCTCTGCCTGAGGGGCCAGGCAGGTGTGGGTTGCGAACCACACAACGGCAGGCTGAAGCTGCAAGTCAAGAAGGGTGGACGGTGCAGTGGGCCTCAGCAGGCTCGTGCTGGGGAGGTGCTGGAGCATTTGGGTGTCCAGAGCCTCGGCGGTCAGTGAGGGGACGCTGGGCCCTGCCCTGCCTTAGGGAAAGGGAAGAAAACTGCTATTTATTAAGCATTCACAGCATCCCAGGTAGCTGCACATTCATCATGGCTTTATTCGCATCTGAAAGGCCAAGGGGTGGGCCAGGGACCTCAGCTGGTGAAAGGCAGAGACTGTCCTCAGGCATGCGCCTCACACTGGACCTCAGAAGTGCCAGAGACACTGAGCAGCAAATAACAGCTCCTGACATGGATTCTGCAGAGCGTCCGCGTGAACCAAGTGCCCACAGCACAGCGGGCCCCTGGGAGAGGGCAGCGAGGAGGACTCTCAGGGCAGGGGTGGGAGGGTGACCGCTCATTCCTTGTGCTTTGCTGAGATACGAGGCTGAGTGTACAGTGCCCTCTTCCTGTGGCGGGAGATCTACACCCCTGATGGCTAGCTGGTTGGGCTGCTCCCTGGTGGGGTGTGGGTTGGTGACAGGCATGGAATAAGGCCACAGTAGCAGAAAAATAATCAGAGTGGACTGTGGGAAGCCATTAGCTTCTGGGGGCTGGGAGGAGAGCAAAAAGGAGGCATTCTCTTTTGTGGGCTCGTCCAGGTGGAATCGAAGCTTTGCATCTCTGAGTTCTGTGACCTGGGATGAGCTAAACAGCCCCTGAGCTTCATGTTCTCTTGGAAGACGGGACTGGTTTGATGGATCTTGAAAGGTAGGTGAGGCCATGTGGGTGGCCCTCTGCCTTGCAGGATCTACAGCATCTGCCATCACTGCACCAAGCTCAGGGAGGTGATCACCAGAGACCTGCTGCCGTCCTCCACCATGGTCAAGGACTTGAGCCAAGAGCTGGGGCTGCCCATCTCACAAGACGATCTCACAGATGGAAAAGTGATGGTCTTGCCATCTCAGCCGGCCCCCTGTCTTGAGCGCTTCCTAAGTCGGAAATCCACCCTCGCTTACGAGATCCAAGCCCACAGGGACAAGTACCTGCAGGGGCGGAACACCATGGTGCTAACTGACAAAGGCCGGGAGCCCAGCCTGATCCAGGTGGGTGCTCTCTCCTCCCCAGGTCAGGGGTCCCAGGCCTTGGCTCCACGTGGGGCTGTCCAGTCACTGGCGGGGAGATACAGGCTAGATAACTGGTGCCTGAATCTGCTCTCCTGGGACCCTGGGCGGGGTGGGCGGGAGTACAGGCTGCGGGGCTGAGCCGGTCAGACGCGTGCACTCCAGCCCTCAGGGCCCCATCCTCCCTGCAAGTGAAAAGAACGCTCTTTACCTTGGCCCCAGAGTTCATCTTAAAGGAAGAACTGGGGTGTGTGTGTGCGCGTGTGTGTCTGGTGTGTTAAATGTGTAAGAAGAACAGAATAGGAGCTAAGGAGCTGCTGAGGTGTAAGAAGGCTGGGTGCACTCTGTGGCCTGAATGGCCGGGGAGAGCCTCCCTCATTCCACACCAACCGAAAAGCTGCGACTTCAAGTTGTCCATCCAGGGGCTCTGTGCAGCGCCCCCACCCCAATCTCTAGGAAAAAGAAAGTCTCTCAGAAGTTTGAAAGCTTTCAAAGTGTATATTGTTTATGAAAACCAGTGAAGAGGCTTTTTCCCCATTAGTGTTCAGGTTTTTACAAAAGAACCAGTTCTTGGATCTGTCAATCTGCTTTTTCTGTTTTTCTATTTTCTAATTAACTTTAGCTTTTATTTTTTATAATATTTTAAAACTGTATTTTTTTTCCTTTTTTCTAGCTTCTTTAAAATTTTTTTTTAAAGATTTTATTTATTTATTTGAGAGAGAGAGAATGAGAGAGAGAGAACACATAAGAGGGGATAGGGTCAGAGGACGAAGCAGACTCCCTGCCGAGCAGGGAGCCCGATGCGGGACTCGATCCAGGGACTCCGGGATCATGACCTGAGCCGAAGGCAGTCGCTTAACCAACTGAGCCACCCAGGCGCCCCTAAATTTTTTTTATTATTGAAGTATAATTGGCATACAATGTTATGTCAGTTACAGGTGTGCAACATAGTGATTAGATGATTCTATACATTACTCAGTGCTCATCACAGTAAGTGTAGTCACCATACAACATTATTACAATATTGTTGACCATATTGAATCCCTGCGACTTATTTTCTAACTGCAGGTTTGTACCTCTTAATGCCCTTTATCTATCTCACCCATCCCCCCACCCACTTCCCCTTTGGCAACTACAAGTTCTCTGTATTTAAGAGTCTATTTGTTTTTGTTGTTGTTCATTTTTATTTTTTAGATCCCACATATAAGTGAAATCATATGGTATTTGTCTTTCTCTGACTAATTTCACTTAGCGTAACACCCTCTAGGTCCATCCACCTCATTGCAAATGGCAAGATCTCATTCTTTTTTATGGCTGAGTAATATTCCATATATATACATATACATACATATACACACACACACACACACACACCACATTTCCTTTATCCATTCATCAGTCGATGGACACTTGGGCTGCTTCCGTATCTTGGCTGTTGTAAATTATGCTGCTATAAACATAGAGGTGCATATTATCTTTTCAAATTAGTGTTTTCATCTTTTTTTTTTTTTAAGATTTTATGTATTTATTTGACAGAGACAGACACAGCGAGAGAGGGAACACAAGCAGGGGGAGTGGGAGAGGGAGAAGCAGGCTCCCCACTGAGCAGGGAGCCTGACGTGGGGCTCGAGCCCAGGACCCTGGACGCTTAACCAACTGAGTCACCCAGGCATCCCTGGTGTTTTCATTTTCTTTGAGTAAATACCCAGTAGTGGAATTACTAGATCATATGGTAGTTCTATTTTTAATTTTTTGAGGTACTTCCATATTGTCTTTCACAGTGGCTGCACCTTTCTAGCTTCTCTTTTTTTAAAAGATTTTATTTATTTATTTGAGAGAGACCATGAGCAGGGGCGGGGGATGGGGGCAGGGGCACAGGAAGAGGAAGAAGCACACTCCCTACTGAGCAGGGAGCCTGATGCGGGGCTTGATTCCAGGACCCCGGGATCATGACCTGAGCCGAAGGCAGATGCTTAACTGACAGAGCAACTCAGGCGCCCCTACCTTTCTAGCTTCTTGAGTTGACTATTTCCTTCTTTTTATTTTTTCTTGTTTAATAAGAAAGGCTACAAATTTCCTCTGTATATATCCTTGGCCATATTCTGTAAAGTGTAATAGGTACTGTATGTTCTGATTGTTATTTGCCTTAAATTCCTTATAAATTACAAAACAAGACCGAGGTACAGGCCTATAAAAAAGTCAAACAACTGAGAGTGTTAGCAATCTTCCCTTACTCCCTTATTTTACCTTCTCAGTGCACTTACATATGTACACACACGTGGGCACACACACACACACAAGTACATGAATATATCACATCCATTTATGGGTTAGTACTGTTTTGTTAATGTCATTTAACAAAGGGTCTTGAAGATTTTACAATAATAGGGCTGTACAAAATTTTATAATATGTTTGTACAATTTACTTAATATCTTCATATCACCTATATTTTGTTGAAACCACTTGGAAATATTGTTCCAGAGTTTTAAAAAATTGTTTGTTGTTTTCGTTATTGCTAATTTCAAATGACCTTATCCATACTATAATCAGTCATTGAAACCCAACCATAATTTAATTTTGTTCTATTTTTACTCTGAGATGTAATTTACATATGATAAAATTTAATCATTGTAAGGCATATAAATCAATATTTTTTTTTTAGAAATTTGGTTTGGCAGTTTAAGATTTTTTAAATTTGTCAGAGAGAGAGAGGGAAAGAGCACAAGCAGGGCGAGCTGCAGGCAGAGGAGAAGCCGGCTCCCCACTGAGCTAGGAGCCTGATGCAGGACTCAATCCCAGGACCCTGGGATCATGATCTGAGTTGAAGGCAGACGCTCAACCAACTCAACCACCCAGGCATCCCTAATCAATAATTTTTAAGTAAATGTATGGAATTGTACAACCATCACAATCCAGTTTTAGAACATTTCCATCCCCATAAAGTTTTTCCTTCTGCCTGTTTAAAGTCAATCCCTGCTCCCACCTCCAGCCACAGGTAACCACTGATCTGTTTTTTGTCTCTACAGATTTGCCATTTCTAGACATTTCATGTAAATGGAATCAGACAATATGTGACCTTTTGTGCCTGGCTTTTTTCACTGAGCATCACTTGAGGTTCATCCATGTTGCAGAATGTATCGATAGTTCCTTTTTTAAATTGTTGAACTTCCATTCATTGAATGTATCACATTTTTAATTTACTCATTCCCCACGTGGTGAAATTTGTATTGTTTCTAGTTTGGGACTATTATGAATATCGCTGCTATGAACATTTGCAAACAGATCGTTACATGAAAATGTTTTCATTTCTCTTGGGTACAAACCCAGATATAGAATTGCTGGGTCATGTGGTAAATTTAACATTTTAAGGAATTTTAAAGCAGTTTTACAATGAAGTTGCACCATTTTACACCGCAGAACGCAGCGCATGAGGGTTTTGGTTTCTCCACATCCTCACCAACTCTTGTTATTGCCAGTCTTTTTGATTAGAGCCATTCTATTGGGTGTGTGTAATGGTACCTGACTGTGGTTTTAACTTGCATGTTATAATCATTAATGATTTTGGATAGCTCTTAATGTACTCATTAATGATTTATCTCTGGTAACTTCATATATTTACATGCATTTTAAAATCAGGTTGTGTTCTTGTTGAGTTGCAAGTTTTTTATTCTGGGTATATTTGCTTAACCAAAACTATGATTTGCAAATATTTTCTCTGTATCTGTGGCTTGTCTCTTTACTTTTTTAATTGTGTAAGGAAAAACTCTTGAAGTGTGAAGGCTTTTAATTTTGATGAATTCCAATTTATCAGTGTTTTACTCTTATTGATCATGCTTTTGGTGACATAGTTAGGAGCTCTGCCTAACCCAAGGTCACAAAGATTTTCTCTTATGCCTTCTTCTAGGCGATTTAGAGTTAGCTTACTTTTAGGCCTTTGAACCATTTTGACCAATTTGTGTGTGTGCGTGTGTGCGTGTGTGTGTGATGCAAGGTAGGGGTCTAAATTTATCTTTTTGCATGTGGATAGCACCACTTCTTTTTTTTAAGATTTATTTATCTGAGAGAGAGCATGCATGCATGGGAGGGGCAGAGGAAGAGGCAGAGGGAGAGGGAATCTCAGGCAGACTCCTTGCTGAGCACAGAGCCTGACGCGGGTCTTGATCCCATGACGCTGAGATCATGACCTGAGCTGAAACTGAGAGTTGGACTCCTAACCAGCTGTGCCACCCAGGTGCCCCTCTAGCACCATTTTTCAAAAAAGATGAACTATCCCCCCCCCCCATTGAATTGCCTTGGCACCTTTGTCAAGAATCAGTTAACCATAAATGCAAGAGTTTATTTCTAGGCTCTGTTATTACATTCCATTGACTTAGGTGTCTATACCAGGCCCACATCATCTTGATTACTATAGCTTTACAGGGAGTTTTGAAATTGGGTTGTGTAAGTCCTTTAACTTCTTTTTCAAAATTGTTAGACTATTTTGGGTCCTTCACATTTCTGTATAATTTGCCAATTTCTACCAAAAAACAAAACAAAAACAAAAACCCCCAAAACCAAACTTACAGGGATTTTCATAAGGCTTGTGTTGATTCTATAGATCAATTTTAGGAAGAATTGCCATGCTGTCAATTTTGAAGCTGTTAATCCATAAACATTGAATGTTTATACTTTTATTTGGGTCTTCTTTAATATCCTTCAGTAAGTTTTGTAGTTGTCACATACAAGCCTTACACCTCATGAAATTAATGCTGTTATGAATGGAATCATTTAATTCTTGAATTGTTGCAAGAATATAGAAATCCAATTGATTTTTGTATATTGCTTTCATATCCTGAAATTTTTTGAAGTTGGATCATGTCATTCATGGGTAAAGACCCTTTTACTTCTTCCTTCCCAATCTGAATACCCTTCCTTCCTTCCTGCATTAGTCTGTGCAGATTGCCATACAGAACTTACCACAGGTTGGGTGGCTTAAACATCAGAAATTATTTTTCTCTGCATATATTGAGGTTCTCTCCTTTATACAGTGTATTACATACGTGATGTTTGGATGTTAACACAATCTTGCATTCCTGAGATACATCCCACTTGGTCATGGCACATGATCTTTTATCTGTGTATTTCTGAATTTAGTTTGCTAATATTTTGTATTTTTCTTGTGATAGCTTTGTCTGACCTTGGTACCCATGTAATATTGGCCCTGTAAAATGAGTTGGTGTTTCCTCCCCTTCTATTTTCTGGAAATATGTGAAATGTTGGCATTCATTCTCTCAGTATTTGGTAGAACTAACCAGTGAAGCCATCTAAGCCTGAGCTTTTCTTGGGTAAATTTTAAATGACTCATTTGATCTCTTTACCCCACCTGGGGTTCATTGAGCTTCCCTAGATCCATAGGTTAATGTTTCGGGCCTTAATTTCTTCAATAGTTTTTTCTGCTTCTTCCTCCCTCCCCCTTCTCAGACTTCCATTATGTGCATGTTGGTTCACTTAATGTCCCACAGGTCTTCAGGCACTATTAATATAAAAAAATTCTTTTGTTTCCAATCCTCAGATTGGATAATCTCTATCTTTAGGTTCAGATTCTTTGTCAGCTTAAATCTGTTATGTCCCCCTAGTGAATTTTTCATTTCAGTTACTGTACTTTACAACTTCAGAGTCTTCATTTAGCTTTTTATAAAATCTCTCTTATTCAGGTTGTCTATTTCTTGAGTCATTGTTGTATATTTCCTTAAATTTCTGAAATAATTTCTATAGTTTTTGTTTTTTTAAAGATTTTATTTATTTATTTGACACAGAGAGACAGGTAGCAAGAGAGGAAACACAAGCAGGAGGAGTGGGAGAGGGAGAAGCAGGCTTCCCATCGAGTAGGGAGCCCGATGTGGGGCTCGATACCAGGACCCTGGGATCATGACCTGAGCCGAAGGCAGTCGCTTAACCAACTGAGGCACCCAGGCACCCCCCTTTTTCCTTTTCAAACTATCATTTCCTCTGGAGTCTTTTACAACTTTCTCTTAATCCTTAGTGTTCACTCTAGATGTCCAGGTGGCAGCTTGTTTTTCACTGAAACTTAAAGAGCTTTCCTCCATTTTGTTTTCCCTTTTAATTTGTACTTGTTGGTATTTTACATTGAATTCTGCTCTACCTTCCAATTCTCTAATTTGATCTTCCCCTGTGACATCTATGTTAATTTATAATTTTAAATTGCCTCAGTCATGTTTTTACTTTACAGAAATTCTCATGAGTTCGTTTTATTTTCATGAATAAGTTAACTTTTATTAAATATACATATAAGAGCATGTGTGTGCACTGTTAAAAATAATAAACCCATTATCCAGCTCAAGAAATCAAGCATTATCAATACTTTTATAGTTTTTTGTGTGCAGTTTCCCATCTCTTAGCTCTTACCCAGAAGTTACCATTATCCTAAATTTCATCTCTCACTTGCTTTTCTCTTAAGGCCTACTGCCTACGTTTATATGTTTTTGTGTGCTCATTTTATTTTTTTATTGCAGTATAGTTGAGACTGCATGCATATATATCCATAAACATTTTTAGATTTGCATATCTTTGAATGCTAAAAAATGGAATGATACTGGATATAATCTTATGCAGTTTTAATTTTTGCTTCAACCATGTTTATGTGTCTAAGTGTAGGAATATACCACAATTTGTTAATGGGCATTTGTATTCTTATGTTTTGCTATTTAAACAAACATTTTTAACATAGATATGCAAGACTTTTTTGAGATGTATACTTAGGATTAGAATTGCTACGTTGTACTTCTGCTTGTCTGGGTAATACTTTCTTTTCCAAAATGCTTATACCATTATATACCTGCCAACCATGCATGACTTTATGCTACTTTATGCTCACATCTCTTATAGTTAGACTTAAATTATTGCTAGTCTCTAATGCATAATAGTATCTATGAAGGTTTTAATTTGCATTTCATTGTTTACTAGTGCATATTTATGAATATGTTTTCATAAATTTGGTAATTTCTTATTTATAAATGTGTTCCTTTTAACTTTAGGTGGTTTTATTTTAATGTTCTCAGTGCTAACAATGGCATTTTATAAACATTGCAAATCTCTTTTAGTGCTTAACTTCACTCTCTTACTGGTGTCTTTTAACGGACAAAAGTTATTTTGTAAAATTTCCATTTCTTTTATGACTTAAATTTTTTGCCTTATTTAAAATCTTTTCCTATCCCAAAGTCATACAACTATTGTTTCCTTCTAAAAAGATTTAAATTTTTGTTCATCATATTTAAATTTTATCTGGAATTTATTTTTCTTTAAAGATTTGAGATAGAGTGAGAGCGAGGAAGGGAGAGAGCATTAGCGGGAGTGGGGGGGCACAGAGGGAACGGGAGAAGCAGGCTGTCCACTGAACAGGGAGCCTGACATGGGGCTCAATCCCAGGACCCTGAGATCATGACCTGAGCCAAAGGCAGACTGAGCCACCTAGGCACCCCTGGAATTTACTTTTTGTATGAAGGTAGGAATCTGATTTCATTTCTTCTACATATCAATGGTACCAGCCCTTTGCTTAAAAGCCCATCCCTTCCCCAGTGATATATACTGCCAATTCGGTCAGATCAAGTTGCTCTTTATACATGAGTTTGTTTATGGGTATTTGAGATCTTTATTGAAATTGCACTTACAAATGCATTATTTTCTTCAAATAATCAGTATTTCTGTTGTTTTTTTTATTTCTATATTGTACACTTATTTTCTACTTAATTGATTTCTACTCTTATTCCTTCCTACTTTTGTTGGCTTGAATTTGCTCTGCTTTTTCTAATTTCTTCAGATGGACGTTTAGATAATTTTTAGACATGAATCTTTTTTTTTTTTTTAAAGATTTTATTTATTTGACAGAGAGAGACACAGCAAGAAAGGGAACACAAGCAGGGGGAGTGGGCGAGGGAGAAGCAGGCTTCCCGCAGAGCAGGGAGCCCGATGCGGGGCTCGATCCCAGGACCCCGGGATCATGACCTGAGCCGAAGGCAGACGCTTAATGACTGAGCCACCCAGGCGCCCCGGGACAGGAATCATTTTATTATAACATTCATTTTGGCTAAAAACTTCTTATGAACATTAAGTGCATCCTCCCAAGTTTTTTTTTTTTTTTTAAGATTTTTATTTATTTATTTGACAGAGAGATAGGGACAGCAGGAACACAAGCAAGGGGAGTGGGAGAGGGAGAAGCAGGCTTCCTGCTGAGCAGGGAGCCCGACGCAGGGCTCGATGCGGGGCTCAATCCCAGGACCCTGGGATCATGACCTGGGCTGAAGGCAGACACTTAATGACTGAGCCACCCAGGCGCCCCAGTGCATCCCCCAAGTTTTTAAACATCATATTTTCATGATGACTCAGTTAAAAATATTTTCTATTTTCCATTTTCATTTGTTCTTTGACCCATGGGTTACTTAATAGTATACACAATTTCCAAATACTTCAGGATTTTTGTTACCTCTTTTTGTTATTCAGTTCTACCTTGACTGCATTATCAGAGAATATATTCTGTATAATTTCTATCTTTTGTTGATATTTGATTTATGGTCCAAAATAGGTTAGTCCTAGAAAGTGTTCCAGAGTACTTGAAAAACAAAATGTATCCTGTAGTTGTTGACAGTGTTCCAAATACATCAACTTTGGTGTTTCCCGCCCCCCCCCAATCTATATCCTTATCTTTAAATTTTGTCTCTTCTCTCAGTTACTAGGGGAAGTCTATTAAAATCTCCAAATATGGGCGCCTGGGTGGCTCAGTTGGTTAAGCGACTGCCTTCGACTCGGGTCATGATCCTGGAGTCCCTGGATCGAGTCCCGCATCGGGCTCCCTGCTCGGCAGGGAGCCTGCTTCTCCCTCTGACCCTCCCCCCTCTCATGTGCTCTCTCTCTCTCTCATTCTCTGTCTCAAATAAATAAATAAAATCTTAAAAAAAAAAATCTCCAAATATGATTACAGATTTCTTTATCCTTTCCTGTTTTTGCTTTATATCTGCCAAGCTTATGTTTTAAATATACACAAATTTCAGATTGCTTTATCCTGTTGATTTCTTTTATAAATATGATAGGTCTTTTTGTCTCTGGTACTACTTTTTAGATGTATACATTAAATATAGTAAAATTAATAAATCTTAGGTATACAGCCTCATTTTTATCTACGTACATATCTATGAAACCATCACACAGATCAGGGTGTTGATTCTATCAATCCAGAAAGTACCATGCTTCTGACCAGTTAACTACTATCTTGAGATCTACTTTCTTAGCAAACTCCAAATATACAATACAGCACTATTAACTACAATTACCATGCTATACATGACATCCCCGTGATTTACTTATTGTATAACTGGAAGTTTGTCTCTTTTGACCACATTTATCCAACTCACCCACTCTCCACCTCCAGCAACCACCAATCTGTTGTGTATGTCTGAGCTCACAGTTTTTAGATTCCTCGAGTTCACTCAGTATCTGTCTTATTTTAGCATAATGCCCTCAAGGCCCATCTATATTGTCACAGAAGGCAAGATTTCCTTCTATTTTATGGCTGAGTAATATTGCATTGGATATACACACATGCACGTACACGTGCGTGCACACACACACACTCCATCTTCTTTGTCCATTCACCCATTGATAGACACTTAGGTTTCTTCCATGTCTCGGCTGTTGTAAATAATGCTGCAATGAACATGGGGGTGCATTTATCTTTTTCAGTTAGTGTTTTGTTTCCTTCAGATGAATAACCAGAAGTGGAATTGCTGAATCACATGGTATTTCTAACTTTGAGGATCCTTCATACTATTTCCATAGTGGCTGCACCAATTTACATTCCTATCAAGAGTGCACCATGTTCCATTTTCTCCACACCCTTGTCAGTACCTGTTATTTCTTGTCTTTTTTTTTTTTTAAGATTTTATTTAATTGAAATTCGAGAATGAGATAGAGAGAGCATGAGAGGGGGGAGGGTCAGAGGGAGAAGCAGACTCCCTGCTGACAGCAGGGAGCCCAATGCGGGACTCCATCCTGGGACTCCAAGATCATGACCTGCATCGAAGGCAGTCGCTTAACCAACTGAGCCTCCCAGGCGTCCCATTTCTTGTCTTTTTAATAATAGTCGAAGTGTGAGGTGAAATCTCTTTGTGGTTTTGATTTCCACTTCCCTGACGATTAGTGATGTTAAGCACTTTTTCACTTACCTGTTGGCCATTTGCATATCTTCTCTGGAAAAATGTCTATTCAGATCCTCTGCCTATTTTTTAATCAGGTATGTTTTGTTATCTTTTGGTTTTTCGCTATTGCATTATAGGAGTTCTTTATTTTGGATATTAACCCCTTACAGGTTATATCACTTGTAAATGCCTTCTCCCATTCAGTAAGTTCCCTTTTCATTTTGTTCGTTTCTTTTGCTGTGCAGAAGTTTTTTAGTTCGATGTTGTCCCAGTTCTTTATTTTTGCTTTTAGTGTCAAATCAAAAAAAAAAAAAAAATCACTGCTAAGACTGATGTCAAGGAGCTAACTACCTATTGTTTTCTTCTAGGAACTTTATTAGTTTCAGGTCTTAGGTTCAAGTCTTTAATACATTTTGAGTTGATTTTGTGGATGGCGTAAGATAGTGGTCCAATTTCCTTTTTTTTTTTTTGTATATGACAGTCCTATTTTCCCAGAACCATTTATTGAAGACTGTCCTTTCTCCATTGTAGATTATTGGCTCCTTTGTTGTAAATTGCATATATGTGGGTTTATTTCTGGGCTCTCTATTCTATTCCATTGACTTGTATGTTTTTATGGCAATACTGCACTTCTTTGATTACTATAGCTTTGTAATATAGTTAGTTGAATCAGGAAATGATGCCTCCAGTTTTGTTCTTTTTCAAGATTGCTTTGGCTATTCAGGGTCTTTTGTGGTTCCATAAAAATTTTAGAATTGTTCTGTGAAAAATGCCATTGGAATTTGCATAGGGATTATATTGAATCAGTAGATTGCCTTGGGGTGTTTCCATTAAATGGTGAACAATGCATAGGAAAAATTGTAGAGGCTCTTCATGATATCTTCTTCCGGAGAGGATTTAATTTTCTCGTAGCAGGCAAATAAAGGACAAATTCTCTTAAAGAGGTTTATCCCTTCTTTGCCCATATTTCTAAAGCATAGATTTTCTGAATTCTGAACTGTGCACTCTGAAATCCAGTTTTTGTTTCCCTAGCATGATGACATTTTCCAAAATATCTGCTTAACATTTGAACCTCTTAGCTGCTTTTTCTGCTTGGGGTCTTTTTATCTGCTTCATTCATCTTATTCACGTGCAATTTAGGAATCAGCAAATACTTTGAGAGCAAACTGTATAGGGAAGGAAAAAAAGATTCAATGTACTTCTGCTCTCCAGATTCTTGGCCCCTCAAATCCTGAGTTCTTCGCTCGCTCTACAGTGATGTCAAGCAGATGTCCGTTTCTCTCTGCAATCCTGTCAGTTGTTGCTTAATATATTTTGAAACCATTGTTAGGTGCACAGGGATGCTCATGATAGTTATACCTCCTTGCTTTTTTTCTCAATATACAATGTCTTTTGTGGCCTCTTGATAGATTTTTATCTAGAATTATGTGGTCTGATATTAAGAATGCCACTCCAGTTTTGCTTGTCTTGGCTTTGTGATTCCTTTTTGCCTAGTTTATATTCTCCCACCCTTTAATTCCAACCCTGTATCTTTTTGTCTAAAAGTTTTTAAAAGATTTATTTTGGGGGCACCTGGGTGGCTCAGTCATTAAGCGTCTGCCTTGGGCTCAGGTCATGATCCCAGGGTCCTGGGATCGAGCCCCACATCGGGCTCCCTGCTCTGCGGGAGGCCTGCTTCTTCCTCTCCCACTCCCCCTGCTTGTGTTCCTGTTCTCGCTGTCTCTCTCTCTCTGTCAAATAAATAAAAATCTTACAAAAAAAATATTTATTTTGTAAGTAATCGCTACACCCAGTGTGGTGCGTTTTGAACTCATGACCCTGAGATCAAGAGTCCCATGTTCTACTGACTGAGCCGGCCACGTGCCCCTAAAGCAGTTTTTATAAACAGCATACTGTTAGTTTTTGTTTTTTTTTAAATCTGAGATTAATTGGCAAACAACCCGTTTACTGAGAATATTGTTAGGTTAGGCTTTTGAGGGACCACCTCATTTTCTTTTAAATTCCTTCTATTTGGTTCTTTTGACAAACCAGGTTTTTTTTCTGATTTAAAAGTTTGCATTCCTTGTTTCTAAGGTGGTTGTCCTAAAGGCCACATTCATTTTGATATATTCCTACTGAATTCTGAGACTTTTTATATTAAATTTTGTATAAGCCAAATAACACATTTAGAGCCCCTTTTATCTTTTCCTACTCACACCCTACCATCCCTTTTATATATCAGTCTCCAGAATTCCAGTTCTAGGTTATTATACCTTCCTTGGTCCTTTTCAGAAAGAAAACTACTAGGATACTGGACACCATTACTTGCTACCTTTGTCCAAATACTCCTGGGTTTTCCTCCTCCCTTTTGGATCTTTTCCGAGTGTATTTTCTTTTTTTTTTTTAAGATTTTATTTATTTATTTGAGAGAGAGAATGAGATAGAGAGCATGAGAGGGGGGAGGGTCAGAGGGAGAAGCAGACTCGGGAGCCCGATGCGGGACTCGATCCGGGGACTCCAGGATCATGACCTGAGTCGAAGGCAGTCGCTTAACCGACTGAGCCACCCAGGCGCCCCCGAGTGGATTTTCAAAGGAAAGTCTCTGCACAAACTTCCCAAGCCTTGTACACCTGACACTGCTGTCAGCGAATGGCCGTTTTGCCTGGGTGTGCAGCCTTAGCTTCAAGTTCTTCACCTTGTTCACAGTGCTGTTCACAGGTGGCCTGCTCGTTCTCTGGCCGTTTTCAACATCTGTCTTTGCCCTTGTGGTCTTACAAGTCACTGTGTGCCCAGGCCTGGCATTTTCCTTATCTATTCTGAGGCTCCTGCTTTCTTAAAATCTCCTACTCCTGCTTTCCCCTTCCTTTTGGGGCTTCTGTTATTTGGATGTTCCCACTTCGGTTCCCAGTCTCTAAATTCAGGCTTTCTAATTTTATCTCAAGCTGGTTCCCAGTCCACTAATTTGTTCTACAGCTGCCCCACTTCCACGGGGCGTCTCGCTCGCTTGCGCCCTTTATTTCAACTCTAATGTTTTACACCCACTATTTGCGTTTCTTTAATCAGCTGCTTTTAAGAATGATTATTACATTTGCCTTAAATTTTTACCCCATCTCTTCCAGTAGCTTGGCTTCAGTTCAGTTTGTGTCTGTGGTCTTTTATGCTGGTTCTACTTCTCAGGCATCTAGTTCCTTTGGCTGTGGATTCCAAATTTCCCTGCAGCCCTCAGCTCCAGGGCAGGGAACCCCAGGTGTCCAGAACTTCTGACCACTGTTCTCACCTCACCATGTGATCTCTTTCGGCCAGAACTTCCATTTTAAACTCTAAGGAAGAAGTATCATGAAAGGAGAACTGTCTCCCTCAGTCGTAATACACTAGCTCTAAGGTTTGGAAGGAGCAGGGGACTTGCACTTTTGTGAAAGGAGATGGACTCATTCAAACCAACCCTCCCACTGAAAACACCTAGAAGAACTGGACAGAACACTCGATGCTCTGATTAAAGCTGTGTGTGTGCCATTACAAGGCCCCAGCTTAGATGGCCCCTCTGGCATAGTCCTCTTGAAGGTGCCCACAGGCCGAAGTTTTGTCCCTGTCTCTGCCTCAGGCCCTGTTGCTCCCAGCTGTAGGAGTCTTGTTGCCTTGACTTTTCACTCCTATGTGTGAGTCACAGATTTATTGAATCTTTCCCTTGATTATCTTGCATTCTTTACAGAAACTCCTCGAAGATTCCAAAGCTAAGACACTGGGGCTTGGCCTAAAGAAGTGGTTAATGTGAGTCAAGGTCACCATCTTCAGCTTAAAAAAAGAATTTTTTTTTTCCAAAGCAAAAGATGGTGATTTTGCTGAAGGTTAATAGGCAAGTGATGGGCAAGCTACGCTACACCGTACTTAAGAGTTTAACTCTTTCTTTTTGGGGTCCCAGCCACCTTTCCCTGCCACCTTCTGTTCTCTCTCCTCACTGCAGCTTTCATTCACAAAGGAAGCTGACAGACCATCTTGGGGGCTCTGGAGAGAAGGTGACACTCACAATGTAGTCAGCACTAAAAGGTGACCATGGGCAGGGATGGCAGTCCTTGCTGCTTGAGGTCATAATCTTCCGTGTATATGCCACAAAAGCTTCTCCCACTTCTGACCATCTGAGCCCCAAATGCTATCTGTGGCTGGGTGTTGTGTATTCCAGTTACTTTGACCTTAGGCAAATCTCATTTCTGGCCCTGACTTCCACCACGGACAGTGAGGGGTTGGAGCAGATGGCCCTTTGGTAGGGTTCTGTGATGGAATGGCAGCTCCCGAATTCGAGATGTGATACCTGCACTGTGGCCATGTCCCACAGATCACCTTGCTCACCCCAAGCCGGCAGCTGGTGTTCAGGGGCCTGTGTGTAATGACTGGTGTCTCTTTCTTCAGAAAAATATTACTGGAGCCTACCAGGTTAGCAAGAAGCCTTCAAAGTCTGTGGTGAAGGTGATCAGAATTTCAGCCCCTGCCAAAGACGCTGTTTATAACTACAGTATCCAGACCCTGAACTCCACAGGGCTTGCTAAGAAGGAGCTGTATCGAGAGATGGCCAAGGTGAGTGAGAGGCCCAGAGAGGGAGGCAGGCAGTCAATGCTTATCTAACTCCAGACAGAAAAGTTATTTGGCTAATCCAGTGAGCTCTTTCCACTTTTGACCATACTGCCTGGAGGTCAGCAGGGGATCCTGCCAACCAGCGAGAGGAAGGAGACAAGGGAACCACGTACTGGGGGGGAGACGTGTTCTGTTCCCACACTCTATGGGAATCCTCCACACACAAGGGTGAGCCGAGAGATCCTCAACATAGACTCATATGTACCTGGCTGCAAACAAGTGCAGGGTCCTCACCTCTGGAAAGCATTTCATTGCTGCCACCCCAAAGGAAAAGCCTTAGCAGGCTTCCAACATGTTAGCTTTAGAGAAGGGCTGCTCTGTCAAAGAGAACAGGAACGTGACCCTCACAGTTCAGTTATTCTGAACTGGGGTCCCAGCCACCTTTCCCTGCCACCTTCTGTTCTCTCTCCTCACTGCAGCTTTCGTTCACAAAGGAAGCTGACAGACCATCTTGGGGGCTCTGGAGAGAAGGTGACACTCCCGATGTAGTCAGCACTAAAAGGTGACCATGGGCAGGGATGGCAGTCCTTGCTGCTTGAGGTCATAATCTTCCGTGTATATGCCACAAAAGCTGGATCGCCAGCTATGTTGTCAGGAACTGTCATGTCATTATGCCCCAATGTGCCACCGTTTCTGATGCTTGCTTGGAGATCAGAGGGCCAGTCAGCCCCAACCATGGCTGCTATCAGCCCTTCCATCCTCGTGTCTGCCCCTTGTTTCCAGGAGCCACAGAAGAGATTCACGTACTCCCAGAAGTACCTCTCAGCCATGGTGGAGCCTCAGGACTCAGAGGAAGAGGAGAAGAAAGCCAAGAAGAAATCCCGCCAGGCCTGGCTCACAGCCAACGGATTCCAACTGACAGGTCTTCACAGAAGCCCTGAAAGCAACCGTCACCCCAGACTGCCGCCCACTGGCACCATCGCAGAGCTGAACGAGGTCCACAGGGTGGGGTGGGGCCTCAGGTGGGGTGTCTGCAGGGCCCTCCCTCCTAACTTACTGGGGTGTTTGCCATGTAGGAGTGGAGGGAAAATGCCCGGTTTGCTAACGTGCTGGATCGAGAGAGGTGGAGTTGGGACCGGCGCCAGCAGGACTTTGACCTGTATAAGAAGCCACCGCTTTTCTTTGAGCTGCCCCCTCCCCCAGCGCCAAGGCCTGCAACAGGTAACAGCGACCTCTGCAAGGTGGAGCCTCCTGACGCTGCGTGCAGTCAGGATTTCTGCTGCTTCGCATCTCTGGCCTTTTTGTTTTACCCAAAGCTAGGAAGTTGAGTCAGAATAGGTCTGGCATTAATGTGCTGGGCTGGAACTCAGGAGCCCTGGATTCTAGCTCCAGCTGTAATACTAACTTGCTGGATGACGTTGGGCAAGTCCCTTCACTGCTCCTGGTCCCTGGAACCACACCAGATGGTTTGAGAGAGCATGTGCATGTGCAAGTGGGGGCGGGGCAGAAAGAGAATCCTCAAGCTGACTCCTCGCTGAGCGTGGAGCCTAACACAGGGCTTGAACCCATGATCCTGAGATCATGGCCTGAGCCAAAATCAACAGCTGCTCGCTTACCCAACTGAGCCACCCAGGCACCTCTCTGGGCCTGGTTTCTTAGCTATAAAACACCTAAGTTGGGAGATCAGTCTAAGGGCTTTCTGAGCCCCAACACACATTACCCATGTCTAGATGCCTGGCCAGCAGCTGGGAGCAGAGGCTCTGGGCACCTCTGGGACCTTCTAACTCCCTTCCTGCTCCATGATGTTGCCATTTCCGTGTGGGGGAGGGAGGCTAGAAGCACGGGTCCCTCTCGTCCTTCTGTTTATGAAGATGGGCCTCCAGATCATTTACAGGTTGACAGAGAACCTAAATTTGCTGGTTGCCAGAAACTTTGTTCAGGGAGAAAGAGAGAGGAGTTTATCTATGGACAAGGTCTGCCAGAGAAACCTTTCTCAGAAAGCCAGAGCAGATAAACAAAATGGATTTCTTTCCTCCCCCAACCCCTGAGGGCAGCTGGTAACAGCTCCATGAAACAGGAGGAAGTGCCAACAAGCTGCTGAAATTTGTCTCCCCCACTGTCTGGCCCTTGCTGCCTCCCTTCAGAACAGGCTCCGGGTTCTGGGGTGGCGTGAAGGTCTCCTGCTACCTGTTGGCGTGGTCCAGCCCAGCAATGCCAGATTGCCTCCTTGGCCCAAGTGCTGCCGCTGGGCTCCACCGCAGGCCTTCCCAGCCCGTGCTCCCTGGGCATGTCCGGCAGCCTGTGCCTGCCGACAGCACGCCACAGATGCGCGCAGGGGCCTCTCCTCCCCACCACGTTTAAAGGAAACTCGGAAATGGCAGGTGGGAAAGGGCGATTTGAACCAGGGGTGCCCATATGCCACAGGGCCTACAGTGAAGCCCCCTTTCCCAAGGGGCTGCCTGCGGCCTGGGGTCCGGACAGCTGCTTCCCTGGCGCCGTACCAGATTCGTACTCTCGATTTTGTACACAGCGCTTCCTTGCCAACAAAACACTTTAAGACCTTCAGGTTTCACTGGAAAGTTACCTCCAATGTCACAAGACTTGTCAACTTTTACCTTTTGAAGATTAGTTACCCAGTCCCTGGCAGAGTGCTCAGGCCAGCCCAGGTGTCCGCACAGCAGACCAACTGGTACTTGAAGGGAAAGGAAAGAGCCTGGCCTTCTCCTCCCACCTCAAGACAACAGCTGTAGTGGGTTTTCTGGAGCCCCAAACAGCCCAGAATGGAGCCTAGAGAAATGCAAAGGCCTGTTAGTGCCACCTCAAGATTCCGCGTTGTCCCCCCTTCTGGAGTGGAGGCTAAGCTCTGTACAGACAGCACAGAGAAAGGCCCCCCCCGGCAGGAAAAAGTATATGCTGTCATGTACCAGCCTGGGCGGTTTTCACCCATCACCTGAGAAGGACCAGAGACAGGCTCGATAATCCCCAGGGCACTGTGGCCTGGCCTGGCCTGGGCACCGGCTCCTCAGCATGCAGGGCCCTCTTCCTGCAGGGCGAAGACAAAGCGCACTGGAGGCCATCCCCAGAGGGTGGATCTCAGGGTTCTGAGGAAAAACAGGATCAGTACAGCACAAACGCGAGAGGGGTAAACACAAGCTTGTGCATTTTCTATTTTTTGTTATTAAGTGCATCTGTTCCATGTACACAGTTTGTAGACTGTTTCTTGGAGAATGCACAGTCTGCAAGTGGCTATCCGTGTCCCTGCCACAGAGGCAGCAACACGAGCCCATTGCCACTGTGACGTCTCCTAAACTAGCGGAAGCCCCTCAAATCCCAGGTGTCACCAACTGCATTCTGTCTCTTCAGCACCTGGGACCAGGTCAAGCAGCAGTGCCTGCAGGACAAAGCATAAGGAGGCACCCTCAGGCCAGGAGAAAGCCCCTCTGGTGTACAGGGGGAAGAAATGGCTCCACTGTCCGGAGAAAGTTGTCCATCGATGGGCCATGGTCTGGGGGCAGCAGGGAACACTGTCCCTTTGCTTCAGGATGTCCTATCCAGCGGGTGGGCACAGACGTAGGCTTGCTTCTCGAGGATCTGCTGGGACACCTTCTTAATCTGCTCATCTAGATTTTCTGGAGAATCTGGGAAGAAAAAAGAATAGGCTTGTGAGGACAGAGTATTGCTAGGGCTGCTGTGTTTTTTTGTTTTTTTTTTAAGATTTTATTTATTTATTTGAGAGAGAATGAGAGACAGCATGAGAGAGAGGAGGGTCAGAGGGAGAAGCAAACTCCCTGCCAAGCAGGGAGCCCGATGCGGGACTCGATCCCGGGACTCCAGGATCATGACCTGAGCCAAAGGCAGTAGCTTAACCAACAGCCACCCAGGCGCCCTCTGTTTTGTTTTAAAGTTGGCCCACCCACTGTGAAGGAACCCTAAAGGTAACTCTCCTCCTCCACACCCCTAGGAGGTGATTCTGGCTGCAGGGAGAAACCGGGATGGGGCTTCATCCTGAAAGACAAAGGGCCTCATCCTGTTAATCCCTGAGAACTCTGGATCTTGTGGGAGCAGGGGCTGGAGAAGGACCCTCTTGCCAGTCAAGCCTACAAGAGGAACAACCATGTCTTCCCACAACAGCACGGAACAGACACGCTAGCACCCAGAGCCAGGAGCTGCACGCAATTTTGTGCTCCTCTCCTCCATCACTTGGCAACAGGGCTGGGCTCTACAGCAGGGGACACATGACACGGAGCCCTGAGGCCAAAACAACTCTAAGGGTCAGAAGAAGAATCTGAGCCAGGTGTTCTCAGACATGGCCAAGGGGCTAAGGTAAAAGAGGAGCATTCCAGACAAACAGCCCTATGAGCCAAGCCCCTGCAGAGGCTAGGGCCAAAGCCTGGGACATATGCTAGGAGGGCAGCTGCCAGACTTGGGCCAGACCTGTGGGAGCTCTGACAGTCTTCACCTGCAGGTACATGCTCCTATCTGGCAGGCCCTGCTGCAGATGCACCCAACCCTACCAGCCATCACTCAAGGGAGAGCTTGGTGAGCAGCTAGCAGGCCCTGGGAGCCTGGCCATCAACAGTCACCTGGACTCAGGCCCACACCTCCCTCCCAAGGCCACCCTACTTACACTTGTCCAGCTGGGACAGGGTGAAGACATTCTGGTAGTAAGCTTCTGCACAGAAGATGTTGGCCAGCAGAACCTGCCAGAATTAAGGTTGAAGAGGATGACGTAGGGCACCCCCCACGCCACCCCACCCCACCCTGGTGTGTGAGTTTTATTTTTTTATTTTTTTTTAAAAGATTTTATTTGACAGAGACACAGCGAGAGAGGGAACACAAGCAGGGGGAGTGGGAGAGGGAGAAGCAGGCTTCCCATCGAGCAGGGAGCCCGATGCGGGGCTCGATCCCAGGACCCTGGGATCATGACCTGAGCCGAAGGCAGACGCTTACCGACTGAGCCACCCAGGCCCCCTGGTGTGTGAGTTTTAAGGAACTCAGCCAAACTCAGCAGCTTGGCTGGGGTCAAAAGGCCTGGCTCAGGAGTCAGAGTCTTAGGTTCTAATTCCAGCCCTGACCCAACTAGCTCTGTCCCAAGAGCAAATTACTCAACACTTTTGAGCCTCAGTTTCCTCTACGGCAGGAGAGCCATCATAATCCTAGTGCCCACAGGCTGTTGTGGGACAATGCACATAAAGACCCAGCACACAGTCAGTGACTGCATCCAGCCCCTCAGGCAGGGTGAGGAAGGCAGACGGGGTGAGGGCACAAGGTCTGGGATCCTATCACTCACCTACCCCTCTTCCCTCAGGTAGAAAGACAAAAGGGAGTGGCCCCGTGTCCTGAGCAGCACAGACCTTCTCATCGGAGCTGACCACCAGTGCTGGCCACGGCCACAACTCAGCAAACCTGCCAGCCTCCTGGTACCATGCCTGGGCCAAGGCCCTTGACTTGCCCATGCCACCCACTGACCCCCTCCCCCAACCACAGGCTTCATTAAAGTGCAGGGGATAAAGCCAGCAGAGAGGCTCACCTCGTGGTCGTGATTTCGGATCCCCACTCGGATCGAGCGGCTGGCCCTCGACAGCACGGCCGTCATGCCGTATAGGTTGATAAGGATGTTGGCTACCCGCTTCAGGATCATCTGCTCCTCCATGATGGTCTGTGGACACAGAGCCCAGGTGGAGACTTGCAACTCAGGGCCTCCCTCCCTGGGCACATCTTCAGCCATCTTCAAGACTCATTTCATGCCTCAGTGAAGAGGGGCTGACACTGCCTCTCCCTTTGGGTTGTGAGAGGCTGGCTCACTGGCTGCCTTGTTTTCCGTGCTGTCTAGATTTGGGCATGAGTCAAGACAAGACCAGGTCCCAGAAACCTGGCTGAGACCACTGGCTGTTGCTTACTGTTCTCATGTCACCCTGAGTAGCAACAGCCTCACAGAGCAGGGCCCTAGATTTGGGCCCAGGCAGGGCTGCCCTCCCTACTCCAAGGAACCTCTCTCTACCAGGAAGGCACCCACCCAAGTGGCCCCCGGGAACAGGCAGCCCCACCCCACCCCTTCATGGTGAACAAGATTTCTTTCTAGGCTTGGTCCCAAAGGCAAACACTTGGGAAAACACCCCATCTCCCTAACCCCCAAGTCAGAGGGCCTGCCATCCCCAGATCTGGCAGGGGCCCGGGTACCTTGCCAAAGCGGAGTAGCAGTGTCTCCACAGTGCGGCCAAAGTAATACACGTTCTCCTCGAGCTTGCTGGCACTGTCCTAAGTATGCCAGGGGAAAGACCACTGAGCGACACCTCCCCCACAGTGCCCATCCCACCTGGCTGGGGCTCTGGAGCCCAGGGGCTCTGCTACCAGGCTGGGCCATCCTCCCCAACACCCTGGTCACAGCCCTCTGGAAGGGGATATCCATCAGGAGGGCACCCACATGGGGGGTATGCCACGTGTGCCCACTCACTGCGACACTGGGGTGCACCGCTCCCAGCTTCCCTGTCAACCCCAGATCCACGGTTCGGCCCAGGGAGTCTCGCAGCCTCTGGCCGACGGTCTCAATGATAGTGGTCATGTTGCCCCGTTTAAGCTCTCTGCAGAAAGCCCACGGCCCTGTGACCTCAGGCCCCACCGCTGGTTCCCATTGCCCAGCAACACCCATTCCCTCTGACTATCCAAGGCATTCAAGGGACCAACTCAGGATCCAGGTGCTGCCCTGCCCTGGGCCTGCTGGATGCCCAAGACCTCCCTGCCTGTCAGAGAACAGCTGGTCTCTGAGGTGGAGCCACACAGAGCGCTCAGTCACAGTCACAGCCAGCCCCCAGGGGGTGCTCTGGGGTGAAGGAGTCTGCAAAATGCTCTGAGCAGCCCATACTGGGCTCCAGCAGTGATTTCTAAGTGCTCCAGGCTCACGATGGGGGGCAAGAGGAGCAAGAGAGTGAGAGAAGAGAGCAGTCTCGTGTTAGCCTTCAAGCCCAGCGCCTATTGGGAGGGATAGTTCTCGTTCTCCAGGTTCTGAAAACAAAGCTCCCTGCAGCGTGGGAGACGGGAACTGCCGGGGGAGGAGGGTAGTGAGGCAGCTGGTCCCACTTATCACCTGCAGATGAAGGCCAAACTCTAGAGCCTGGCTTTTAAGGCTCCTGTCCGCTTCCCTCCCTCCAGCCAGCCTCTGACTACATGGCTCCATGGCCCCCATCCCAGGACAGGGCAGCCCCCCCTCTGCCGCCCCAGGATGGACCTCTGATGGGCACACGGGTTTGGCACCTACTTGATCCTTGCAGTCAGGATGCGGCCGGCATGCTGTAGGCCTGTCAGTGCAATATACATCCGGAGAATCTCGTTGGTTCCCTGTGGCCAGATCAGTATGGAAGTCAAGCTGGCCCCACTGGGATGGCCCTGTTTGTGCTGTGCATGTAACTGGGTTGGCCACCCCACTGCCCACTTGCCAGTGCCACGGAAGCTGCTGCTCTGGAAGCAGCCTCCCACTGGGAACAGGGCTGTGAGCTGAGGGTGAGGGCAACACGCTGGCTACCCCTCCACAGGGACGAGCAGGGGGCTGACCAGATGGCCGGGGCCTCCCTCAGGGTCTACCGCCTCTCTGTGAACAACCAGACAGGAGTCATTCCTTTTTCCAAGCCTCCAATTCGGCTTCTTTAAAATGGGAGAAACCACCTTCCCCAGGAGGGAGGGGTGCTGGTGCCCAGGCGCAGCAAATGCTGGGTGGGTGCCACCAGATTCCTCAGGGAAGCCCCCGGCCACTGAGCACAAGAGCTGGCTGCTCCCCAGTGCCAGGTACCCATACCCAGAGGGCCGCCTCTCCCCTGCTGCTGCACCTGCGCGCACTGCTCACCACCTGGGATCTTGTCCGGGAGGCGGGCCGCACCTCTGCCCCACGTGCACAGTGCGCTGCAGGTCACACGGCCAGCGCTGGGCACTGAAGCCTGCAGCCAGGCTGGGCCGTGGACAGGACACTCCCATGGGAGAGAAGAGGAGCTTGGAGGCCTGCAGGCTAAGGTGTGTCCCATCCTGCAGACTGGAGCATTTGCTTCATACTGAGGGCTCCGTGGCCCTCCGTGCCCCCCAGTCAGGACCAAATTCAACTGGCCAAGGGGAAAGGGCTTTAGAAGAAGCAGTCCTGGGGCAGCAGGGATGGGACATGTCCCTATGCCCTTGGGAAAGTGCCCCTTGTGCCCTCACGCTGGTCACATCACATCCTGTCTCTAAGGAAGAGGACCAAGGGCTGGGATGCTGGGGGGCATGCCGGGAACAAGAACAGCCATGGGGTCTTCCCCCTGGGTTGGGGAGCCCAGGAGCTGGGCCCCACCTCCATGAGATCTGAAGGTGTCCTTCAGAAACCACACCGGTTGCTCAGGCTCCAAGCCTCATCTACGGGTCTGCCTCCTGGACACCCTACGACCATCCTAAAATTCCATCCATCTCTCTCTACAGCCTCTGAAGTCAACCCCTCTCTTCTGCAGCATGCATCTGGCCTCTACAACCCTCCCCTGCAACCCCCATCAGCCCCTGGGGAATTTCCCAGAATGGGAATGCATTCAAGTCATTCCCTGCTCAGAAACCTCTGATGGCTTCCAGTGCCTGCACAGTAAGATCCAAATTCTTCTGCTTATCAGTCAAGGTCCTCCATAGCCTGGCTACTTATCTCCCCTTCCCATCTACCCTCTGCCCCCACCCCCATCAACTTTTCTACTACCTGCCCCAGCTCCCCCCCTACTAGGACTATTCACTGTTCCCACAAAGACTTGCTTATTCTAGCCAGCACTGGCAGGTAAGGCCTGATCGGGCCTGGCACATTCCATCTCCCTGTCCTTGGCCCAAACCACCCTCCCCTTGGCCAGGCCACAGTTGTTTCTGCCCCCAAAGGCTAAGTGCACTTGCTTCCTGAGACTCCAGCCCACTGTAGGGGGAGGTGCCGCTCAGGCCCTCACTGCGCGGGTATTCCACACTCCACCCGCGTCAGGCCATTCAGTCAGACCGCAAGCTCCCCAAAAGCTTCTCTGGGGCCCCAACCCCCCTTTTCTTACCCCACCCGGGGTCTCCCCCTCACTGAATTCCCTTTTTAGGCTTGTGAACCCATGGAGGGGGGCAGCAATTAGAGAGGGAGGTGTCAGGGCTGGGGAAGCCTGTGGAGAGGACACTGCTGAGTTGCCTCCGTATCCTGAGGAGGAAAGCCAGACCCAGAATGAGCCCTGGAGGTACAACCGGACCTCCCGTGGGATCTCTGCTTGTCCCACCACCACCAACGGAAGTGCAGACTCAGCAGAAAGGGCCCTCGCTTGGCCCCTCAGCCTCCCCTCCACCCCTGGGAAACGGGGCTATGCAGAGGCGTTGAGGAGATGAGAGCACTCGGGGTGGGTGGTGGGATTGCTGGGCACTCACCTCGAAGATGAGCAGGATGCGGCTGTCACGCAGAAAGCGCTCGTACGGGTAGTCCTTCACGTAGCCTGAGCCCCCGAGGATCTGCAGTGCCTCGCTCACACACTGCCAGGCACCCTCTGAGCTGAACACCTGCCACAGAGCCAGGACCCAGTTAGCACAGGGGCGGCAGTGCCGGGTGCCTTCCACAAGGGGGGGTCTCAGCCAGGGCAGGTTGGCTGGGGATGGAGTGGGAGGCTCGGCGTGGAGAACCTGGCTCTAGGACGAGACTGACCCAGGTAGCAGCCCTGTCACAGTCTCACTGGGTGGCTTCGGGCACGTCCTTTTCTTCCTGGACCACAGTAACCAGCCGTGGCTCCCCACCCACCATGACTCTTCCTACCTCTGAGGCTTCCTTGGGGTGGAAGCGCCCACTCCATACCTTCCACACGGAGAAAACTCCTGTCCTTTTAAAACCCACCTCAGACTCCCTCTCCAGGAGGCCTGACCCTGCCCACCCAGCCCCATTCACCCACAGCTTGCTCCTCTGCATGTGAGCTGCTTGGCGTGACACCTGGCTGTGGGTATGCAAAAGTGGAAGGCCGTCCACCCACAATAAAAGTCCTTCTCAAGAAAGCTCGGCTGCTATGGCATACCGATGGGAAATTATAAAACACGGCCTATATTCTCTCCATCTGCTATCAACTGGTGACAACTTGGCATAAACTGTGCTGGGGTGACACTGTCCTGTCCTATAAACACACTCTACTGGGCACTGTTCTTTCCTGTTTCTCCCGTGCCATGCTGGCCTCCCCAGCTGCATCCTAGGGCCATGCCTGGCACATGGTGGGGATGTCATAAATATTGGATCAATGATAAACTGACCTATAAGCTTGCGAGAAGAGGAAGACGGCAGGGAACACTGGGTCTGAAAGGCCGCAGCTAAGGAGCTATTCTGGGTCTCTCAGGCTGGGCAGGGATTACCTTCACCATGGCAGCCTCGATGGAGCAGTCAGGAAACCCTGGTTGGTCCAGCATGCCCGCAGTGAGGTAGGCCATGCTTTCCATTACATAAGCTTTCTGAGCCATGAGGGCAAACTTCTCCTGGGGTGTTCAGAAAAAAACACAATCAAGAAACAATTTGCATGTGCTGAGACCCAGATGTGCCAGCCAGCAGAGAAAATAGTGAAGTCCAGAGCCTCAATGCCCAAGAGCACCAAGCCCCAGCATTCATGACAGCGAGCCACATTAAATAAAGCCTTATCTTGTCTTCTTCCCAATCACTGCACGGGAGTCACCAGCACAGACCACACAGGCACTTTCCATGCCCACACGTGAAACCAACACATGCAGCGCCCATAACCTTCAGTACCTGAATTAGTCCGAATTCACTGAGGTTCTTGTTGAACTGTTTCCTCGTGCAGGCATATGCAGCAGTCATTTCTGAAGAAGAGCAAGAGTCATTAAAAAGAACCATTTTCCGGCTATCCTAAAACGATTTCCTAAGGCTATCATCATTACCCTGCAAACACTCAGGCAGGAACTATGAGAAACAGGTCTGCTGAGACCAAACACCCTGCCAGACAGCGCTGCCCCTTCCTAGCGTATCTGGCCAGACAGGGCTGAATCTGGCCCTTTTTCTTACCAGATGATAGGCCGGGCCAAGCAACCACCATCCCTGAACATCACCACTGACCTCACAGCATTGCTGCCAAGGCTGCCAGAGCTGCAGGTGTTAAGTAAGGCACCCAGCATGGAGCCAGGGCCCTGGAAGCACCCAATAGGAGAAGCAGGCTCACGCCTGTCACAGCTGTCCATCACCAGAGCAGGAGGGCAGCCTGTCGTGTATAAAGCGGCCTCCCAGTGGTCAGTGGCAAATGCCAGCCCCTCCCCCTGCAGTCAGCCTCCTCCAGAGTCTACCTCCTTTGGGGGCAGGCCGACCATGAGAGCCCCCATGAAGCTCTTGCATGGAGGAGTTTTCCTGATGGGGAAGCAGAGGCCCAGGGCACTTCAGGGCCTTGGGAGCAGCTTAGCAAAGTGAGCCAAGGCCTGAGTTTGGAGTCTGACAGGATCAGCTTTTAGACACAAATGAGTAGCCTTGGATTAATCACTTACCCTCTCTGAGCCTCAGGCTCCTCATCTAGGAAATGGAGGTAAGAGATGAAAACAAAGCCTCCCTGTCCCCACCTGGCCCTGAACTCTGAGGAACTTCATAAGCACTACATCAGCACCCCCACAGCCAGGGCCCCGTGCCTTTCCCTGCAGTCACCTCCACAAAGCTAAGATGATAATGACATCCATGCCCAACAAAAACCCTACAGGGTTGTTCTAAGTTCACTGACAAAAAATTCTAGGTTTCAGGTATGCTAACAGAAAAAACAAAGGGAAGATCCTGAGGCTAAGTGATCGGAGTTCCACTCCTCACCCACTGGGTCTCCCACTGAATTAGCACTGATGTCTTCCTCACATCTGGATGTTTGTGAAGTAGCTCTGTTCTTAGTGGTCAGAGCAGCAACCCCTCTTGACCTCTGATGGTCCGCTCCCCCACTCCCCTGATCCTTTGTGAATAGGTAAAACAGAGGAGTGTGAAAAAGGAACATTAACCACTTGGGGGCAGATTGACCACATTTTTGGGTCTAAACCAAAGTCTGAATCTTAAACTGCAGCTGGGCTGTCTGTCCATCCGAAGGCCGGGCTCAGCAGCAGCCTGTGTAAGGACATGGTAGAGCCTCCAGGGTGGAGTGGGGGCTGCAGGGGCAAGACTGGGCCACAAAAGGCTCCTGTCCCTGACTTACCTACCAATCAATTTCTTGAGCATCCCGGCCACAGTGCTGCCCATGCTGAACCGCCCACTGTTGAGGATGTTCATGGCTACCTGCAGGGAGAGAGGGGGCGGCTCACTGAGACTGCACTCCCCAAGTGACCTGCTCACCCCTGCTGTGCTGGGAAAAGCCCAAAGGTCCTGGAGGACCACAGGTGACAGACCACAGCACTGCTTGTCTATTTTTACCAGATGGTTTCTTGAGGACAAAAGGCAAGTCTCTAGAGAATTCTGTGCCCGCATCTAGGAAAGTTAATCGTCCTGCCAATCCCCACCAGGCTAGGAGACAGTGTGGTCCCAACACATCACAACAAGGTAACTCAGTCACAAACATCCTTGGAGTCACCTCCTGATAAAGGAACCGGACAACATTATTCCAGTAGAACAGGCCAATTCTTAGTCCTCAGAGGAGGGGCAGAAACTAAGACCTACTGGGTACACCCTGCACGCTACCAAGACTTTCCCACCGGCACGAGCCTCCTGAAGGACAGTAGTAACCCGCCAAGCCCCTCCCACGCCTGTGAAGCCCAACTAGGAGGCCTCAAAGACAGGCTGGGGCTGAGGGCAGAAAGGAGTCTGTGAACACCACAGTTTTCCTAAAAGCTCAACTCCAAGCGTATTACTGCTTTTCACTGAATGCTTATGTGTGACTTATGCAAGTGATTCTGAATTTATGATTACTTGTTAACCTGAACGGGAGAATCTCAAAGCAGACACTGTGAGGTTGGAAACTGCTCCAATGACTTGGGGGGAGGGGGGGCGGGCGCAAGTGCAGATTCCACCTGCTGAGTCCTAGGGGACTGGGGAATGCAGGAACAAGGCCCGGCCTTGGGGGCTGAATGAGGGAGCAGGCGCGGTTATGTCCCACCACAGTGTGATACCCAGATCCTGCCCTGCCTCCTCTGGGGGCCATGCCTCTGATTTCAGACCGCCTGAGTCTCAGGCCTCGGGTGTGCACTCGTCTCGGGACCTGCCAGGACTATGAGGAGCAAGTGAATTCTCCCACCTCATCCTCTCTGCCCACATGGGCTTGTAAAAGCCAGTTCATGGTTTTATGAAAGCAATCCATTTCATGGCCCCTTCAGAATTTCTTCTTACGCTCATTAAAAAAAAAGAGAGAGAAAGAAAGAAAAAAGGATTCGAGACTAGATCTCATTCCCCGGAAGATCAAAGACCTAACAGATTTTGCCCTTTTTCAAGATGGGCTCCTGAGCTTAAATATCAACCCTCCTCAACCATGGGGCCTCCCCTCCTGCCTATGAGGCACCTGCCAGCTTTACGAGCTTCTCTCCCGCAGATGTCCCTTACAATGGCATTCTACACCGCACTTTGCCAGAAGCGAGACACAATCCACGCTTCCAACAGCCCCTGCCTGCTGCCATACCTCAAAGGTCTGACTATCGATAAAACCTCTGACTGGGTGCCTGGGTGGCTCAGTTGGTAAGCGTCTACCTTCGGCTCAGGTCATGATCCCAGGGTCCTGGGATAGAGCCCCGCATCGGGCTCCCTGCTTGGCGGGAAGCCTGCTTCTCCCTCTCCCACGCCCCCTGCTTGTGTTCCCTCTCTCGCTGTGTCTCTCTCTGTCAAATAAATAAATAAAATCTTTAAAAAAACAAAAAACCTCTGATTAACCAGAGGAGGAGGCTCTTCCTTTTCTCCCACTTTAGCCAGGCGATTTTCACCTGGCCTCCGATCATTTTGTGGTCTCTGGGATCACTCACTTTTTAGCATTTAGGCCAACGGGCAAGCAATCCTACTAATAAAAAAGAAAGGGCTTTGGAAATCTATGTTCTTTTGCATATTAAAATAATTGTTTTTACATCTAACACAATGGGGAAAATGTCTCAATGCAGTGTGGAAAGGACTAGGGCAAGGGGCATTCCCATACAGGAACCAGCCCAACTCTCCACATGTAACCTGGCAGCGGGGGCCAACAATTAAAAATGCTTGTGCCCTGAGCTGGAAAGCCTACTGCTGGGTGTTTAAACTGTGGAAGTAATCAGACAAGTGTGCACAGATACAAGCAAGGAGATAGACCACGCAATATGGTTCTGAGTAGGAAAGAGGAGAAAACAGTGTTAAATGCCCGACCCTGGGAACATCAAATGTGCCACCACCATACAAAAAAATACTCTGCAGTGTAAAATATTAGCAATATACATTTACTAGCATGAAGAGAGTATTAGGATTTCTTGATAAATGAAAAAATACAGGTTATATTACACAAATAGCATTACCAAATGTTTAAGAGATGTATGCTCTTTAAAAAGGTCTAGAAAGGGGCACCTGGGTGGCTCAGTCAGTTAAGCGTCTGACTCTTGATCTCAGCTCAGGTCGTGATCTCAGGGTTGTGAGTTCAAGCCCCATGTTGGGCTCCATGCTGGAATGGAGCCTACTTTACCTAGCTTAAATAAATAAATAAATAAAAAGGTCTAGAAAGATGAGCACCCAAACTGAACGATGAATAGCAACTCTCTTAGAATCGAGCTTCAGCTAATTTCATTTTTTCCATCTATATTCTCTCATCTGTATATAACATCTGAGTTACACAAATAAACATACCACTATGCACACACTGCTCCCTTTTTGTCCTTTCACCTCGTAAGTCATTTGGTCCACATTCACCAAGCAGCCTCCAGCCAGGAGCTTTGGCTGAATGCATTTATCAGATTCTCATAATACCCAGGAATGGAGAAAGGTATTGCTGTGATCCCTGCTTCACAGCCAAGGTGGGTGGGGCTCCCCAGAGCGAAGATACTTGCCCAGGTCATCTGGTAAATTAGGGCTGGGAAACAATAAAGACAGCCAGTTGGCAAAGGAGGGGGGCCTGGGTGGCTCAGTGGGAGTGTGCGACTCTTGATTTCGGGGACATGAGTTCAACCCCATGTTGGGTGTAGAGATTACTAATAAATAAGCTTAAAAAAAAATGGGCAAAGGATCTGAAAATACATTTCTCTAAAGAAGATGTACAAATGGCCAATAAGCACATGAAAAGATGCTCAACCTGATCACTCATTAGGAAAATCTAAGTCAAACCACAATCAGATATCACTTCACACCCTCCAGGATGGCTATAATTTTAAAAATGCCCAATAACAAGTATCGGTGGGGATGTGGAGAAACTGGACCCTCCTACGCTGCTGCTGGCAAGGTAAGTGGTGCAGCCACTAGGGAAAACAGTCTGGCAGTTCCTCAGAAAGAACATACTGTCACCATATGACCCAGCAAAGTTCCTTCTAGGTATATATACCCAAAAGAACTGAAAACATACTGTTCACGCAGAGACTGGTATATGGATGTTCATAGTAGCATTATTGATAATAGTCCCAATGTGGAAACAGTCCAAATGTCCATGAGCTCACGAATGGACAGATGTGGTGTGTCCCTACAATGGAATATTATTCAGCTACAGAAAGGAATGACAAGTGCTACAGCATGGATAAACCTTGAAAACATTATGCTAAGTGAAAGAAGCCAGACACAAAAGGTCGCATATGGATTCCATTTACACGGAATGTTCAAAATAGGCAAATCCATAGAAACAGAAAGTAAAGTAGCGATTACCAAAGACTGGGAAAGGGGAAATGAGAAGATACGGCATTTCTTTCTGGGGTGATGAAAATGTTCCAGAATTAGACCCTGGTGATGGTTGTACAACACAGTGAATATACTAATACCCACGTGTACATTTGAAAATTAGTAAGTTTATGTGATATGAGTTTTAGGTCAATTAAAAAATAATAAATCTGACTCTAAGACAGGACCCATGGCTATGCACTCAGAGAGCCTGAGCTTCCTCAGTGCCCGCTGGCCTGCTTTCTTTCACTTGCTGGAGAGAGGAATCCTATCCCTACTTGAGGCAAGGGAAGCCTCGCAGTACCACACACTCCGTCTTCTGGGAGCCACCTTCTCCATCTGCTCATTTCCCGGAGAACTACACACAGTCACCTGGCAAGCACGCGCTGGTTGGCTATAAGCAGGGATGGGACAGGGGGCTGGGGGCCAACAAGCTACACCATGAACCTGCACGGCCCTCATGGGGGCTGCTCCCATGACGCACCTTAAACCCGCCTCCGACTTCTCCAAGAACATTTTCGATGGGCACCTTGGTGTTTTCAAAATGCACCTCACAAGCTGAAAAAGATGAAATTGAAGGCCTTACCTGATGAATGCAGAGCACTTGCACTGGAACCATAGGCATGAAATGTAATTCATTCATTTGTTCACTCATTCAATCTCCAGCTACTGAAAGAATAGTACAGAGATAAGGTTCCTGTTCACGTGGAGCCCCTACTTTGCTCGGGACATGATGATGTTTAAGTACTATAGATGAAATAGAGAGTGGTGACAGAATCAGAGGTTGGAGAGGGGGCAGATAGTAACATTTTTGTTAGGGGTTTCCATCAGGCTTTTCTAAGGGGACACTTGGCAGAAGTTTGGAGGAGCATGAGCCAGAAGCAGAACCATGGAAGTGGACAGCACAGGCCTTCTAAGGTGCCTGGATTCAATGGGAGTGTGGGTCCCACTTAACTCAGATGCACTCGCAGCCTGCTCTGTGCTCTGCGGAAGCGGACGGCCTTTCCCTGCCTTGCCCAGCCAGCTGTCGCCAGGGGCACGGAGCCCAGCCAACGCGAGCCCCGGCTGTCCCTGTGCTGGTGTGGTCCCGCTCAGCCCGCCAGGGGCTCCTGTGAGCTGCTGTGAGAACAAGCCCCAGCACGGTACACACGCAGCCGACTGGGGCCCCACCCACAGCCCGGAGCAGGCTGCCCAGCACCCGCAGGCTGCGAGAAGGGCTCGCTGGCAGCTGAGCGCTCAGGTGGTTTCTCAGACAGGGGGACGGGGGCAGCCCCCGAAGTCAGGAAGCGCTTGGTGTGCAGAGGCAGGCAGAGAAGGGAAAGCGTGGCCGCGGTGAGGACAGAGGCGGGAGGGAACAGGGGCTTTTGCACCATGTTTTCCGTAGCAGCATCTTACCGGCTGTCACACACAGCAGCTCCCAGCAACTTAACACCGGAAAAAAAGGGAGCCTCAGGACAAAGAAGGCCACGGCTCAAGAGCAGCCAAACAGCAAGCAACCAGGTCTGCTGACTTTTTATTCTACTATTCCAATGGCACGGCTGTGAAATACAATGAAATCCTCTCTTTGGCTGCTGGTCCTATTTTATAACAGATGGGCTACAGGGCCAGGCCCTTGTCCCAGTGACTCTAATTCCTTCACAGGCTGCTGAGTGTGGGGAGGATGCTGCCTCCCTCTCTGACCTCACTTTGGGCCACTCTATCCACTCTTGTGGGGCCACTGACGATCCCAGGGACACCACCTACCCTGACTTCAGTGCGGACACTGGCCCAGCAGTGGTGCAGGCTGCCACCCTGCTCTCTCCCTCACCCGGGTCACTCTGACCACCTTCTCCCCACCAGCACATCATGCTCTTTATCTTGGGCCTTTGAGCATGCTCCTTTCTCTGCTAGAAGGTTCTAAGTAAGTATCAATAGGCAGCATGAGCCTGGTGGGAGGTAACACCTGCTTCCATATGCACGAAGCATTATACAGATGTCATAACACTCCCTTCCCAGGTCATGTCACCAGGTGCATTCTAGTAGCACTCCTTTCCGTTAGGTGAGGAAACGGAAGCATAGGAAAGTAAATGAGCTTGTTTGAGGTCACAGAGTTTCTAGGCAGTGGAGCCAGGTCAGAGCTCAGCGCCCTGTGACCCTGCTGAACCAGGCTGCTATGGCAAATATTGCCATCCAGAACCCAGAATCCCTAAAGAAGAGGTGGCAGACAGGAGCAGGTCTGGAGGGGCCACCTGCAGTCCCCTGAAGCAGAGATACCCCATGATCTGAACTAGGAGCCCCAAGAAGCAGTCTTGTAAGGACTCCATGGCAGTGCTGGTCGGGTCGGAAGCCACTTACAGGACGCCAGCTTCATGGGGACCAAGTGCTGCTCAGGGGATGCAGGTGGCCCCGGGTGGGTATGAGGGAGAGTGAGAGGAAGGAGGAGGGTCCAGGCAGGAAAGATGGGGTGTCCTGCAGTGGAATGTTTACCTAGGACACCCCTCTGCCTCCCTGGTGTCCATTACAGCCTCCCTCACAGGGCAAAGTGCTCACAGGGAGATCACTATGGCCTCCACATGGAGAGGGGCACACGCAACATGTGTTAAAAGAATAAATTAGCGGGGCGCCTGGGTGGCTCAGTCGTTAAGCGTCTGCCTTCGGCTCAGGTCATGATCCCAGGGTCCTGGGATCGAGCCCCACATTGGGCTCCCTGCTCTGCGGGAAGCCTGCTTCTCCCTCTCCCACTCCCCCTGCTTGTGTTCCCTCTCTCGCTGTGTCTCTCTCTGTCAAATAAATAAAAAAAAATCTTAAAAAAAAAAAAAAAAGAATAACAGCTTCAAGGCGCTCCTCGGCATTGCCACGGAGTCACTGGGGCATTCTTAATGTGACTTTACTGACATGTTTATATGGAAGCAAAACTATTTACATCTCATTTGATCTGGAATTTGGATGGGGCCGAAGGGTGCCCCCCCCCATACACACAGCCCCCCCACACTGCACGCGTGCTACTTACTGTTGGAGCCGCGTATGCCTAACTTATCCTCAGGCTTCCCGTTAGTGACTCCACCGAAGGCTCTCTCTACTATGAATGCTGTGATCTTGTCTTTTACTGAGCTGTCGGAATCAACCACCTCTGTCTTTGCAAACACAGTAAAAATATTGGCCAGTCCTCCATTGGTGATCCAGACCTGAGGGAAGAAAGAGCAAGGGCTTTGGAGAAAACCAAACTTATGCACCCCCCATCAGCTCCACCCTTTGCCACAAGACATCCCAGCGGCCTGTAAAACTTCAGGCCAGAAACATAAAGCTCCTGGCTCTGGGGAAGCCAAGCCTGTGTGGACAGAAGACAGGGGTTCACCCCAGGCTCCCCAAGAGGCACAGGTGGCCATGTTTGTGTGTCTGCACACAAAAGGGAAGCCAATGGTACTGAGCCAGCTCAAGCTCCAGAACCAAGCAGCCAGGGTTCCTCAAGAAAGCAGAGCAGGCAGGCAGGAAGGAGAGGGGAAGAAGGAAGGGGGTAGGGAGGGAGAAAGATAAGGAGACTTCTCAACAAACTGCAATGTATGGAACTTATCTGGACCTTGATTCAAGCCAACTGTCAGAAAATAAAAAGGTAAGAGACAATCAGGGAAACTGGAATGCTGATAGACAAAGAAATGATCAATTTTCAAATGTGAGAATGGCATTTTGACTTTGTATTTAAAACAGTCTCATCTTGTAGAGACACTCTGAAACTCTCAGAGACGCGACACAGGCGTGGCCGTGCTGATGGAGGAAACAAGGCGGGCTGGGGGTAGGAGCTGCTGAGGCCAGTGCCGGCGGCGAGGAAGCTCGTTATACTAAACTTTTACATGTGTTTGAAATCTGGTCACTTCACCTCCCTGAGCCACAGTTTCTTTTTCCAGAAAAACAGTCGCACCCACCCAAGAGCTGATGTGTACGTGCTTTACAACCCGTGGTGTGTGGGAGGTGGTCAGTGCGTGGTGAAGGCTGTGGCTGAGGGCCCGAGCAGGCCACAGAGCGCTACCTTGGAGCCATTGAGGATGTAGTGCTTCTTATCCTCACTCAGCGTGGCCCTGGACTTGATGGAGGCCGCGTCACTCCCACTGTGGAAACAGAAACACGCAGCTGAGGCGAGCGACGCTGGGGATGAGGAACAGTTCTGGGAGGCGGCAAATGGAGGGTTTGGTACCTTAACACAGGAGTTGGCTAACTTTTAAAAATAAAGGGCCAGTTAATAAACGTATTCAGCTTTGCAGGCTACAGGATGTCTGTTCCAGCTGTTCAACTCTGCTGCTGCGGCATGAAGGGGCCACAGACAACCTGTAAACAAAGGGCATGCTCCAGCAAAGCCTTATTTACAAAGACAGGCGGCAGGCTGGATTTGGCCGCCCCCACTTCACCACACGAAAGAGTGGCAGTGAAAACAACCTGGCCTTAGGCTGAAATGTGGGGATGTATGCGTAGAACGAGCTCATCTGAGCTCCTGTGAGGAGGACTGCAGGGCACCCCTGGTTCCCAAGTGACAGGAAGCAGGATGGAGTGTGGTCCAAGTAACGGACTTGTCAGTAGAAGTCCTGAGTCCTAAGCAGGCCTTGTGACCTTGGGCTGATGACACCACCCAACCTGTTCAGTGGGGACAGTACTGGCAAGTTGCTTAGGAGCCTGAATGCACTATCCTATGTGAGGAGCACTGCAGACCACAAAACAACTGTCTGACGGGTGCTGTCAGGTACGTCCTCTCATTTGTAAGTCTCACTGGGACAGAGAAACAAGGTGAAGATAAGGGAATTTGAAAGAAAAGTTGCTGAGTCGACTCTCTGCAAGATGCAGGGATGGGAGAGAGAAAAGCCACCACCTATTCACCAAAACCCACAGCCCTCGTCCTAGGGCACCCGGAAGATGCCCCGGGAGGCCGCCACGTGGCACCTCTTGCCAAGGGCCAGACCTGCTTGGCTCCGTCAGACAGAAGGCAGCGATGTGCTCCCCCGATGCCAGTTTGGGCAGGTATTTGGCCTTCTGCTCCTTGGTGCCAGCCAAGATGATCCCCTAAACCAAACACAAACAAGGCTGCTGTCAGCTGTGGGGAGAAAAGAAGTATGTGCACATGCTTGTAGAACACGGCCCCTCCTGGAGAAAACAGCTCCTGCAGGAGGGAATACCGTGGGCTCAGAGCCGGCGGCTACAAGCGAGAAGTGGAGAGCTGCTGCCAAGCACGAGGAGTGCGCTGCCGAGGAGCCGCCCTGAAGTGCGCGCTCCGGCGTGGCCTGGGCCTGCGGCACCAGCCACGGCTCTGGGTCGGACTCAGGGATCATCATCACTGCTCCTCCACTTCCAGGCTGGGTGGCCTTGGGCCAGGGATGGCCCTCCTCTGAGCCTCCTGCCTCTCAACTGCACACTGGGGGTAATGCTACCCACCGGAGGGGTGTCTGGATGATAGCCTGTGTCTACGGGAGTGCCGGGGCCACGCCTGGCAGAAAGAAGGTACACAGGCAGTGTCCGAGCCGTCCCACCCTCCTTCTCAGTGCCACGGGGAGAAGTGTGCCCCTTCCACCAGAAGACGGCCGGAACACAAGTGCTCTTGGGGCGGGGGGGCCACGCACACTGTTCACGTGGCTCGTTTCACTTTCTACAAAGTGAGCAGAGACAGCCTGAGTAGCGGGCCAGTCACTGAAAGCTGTGTGTCCATGGCCCTGCCCTAAAATGCTCCAAGCCCGGGGATAAGGAAGACATGTGCACAAACAGCAGGGAGGACACACTCTGGGCCCTGGTGACTCCCGAGCTGAGCAGGGGAGGCTCGCTTCCAGCGGTGAGGTGAGGACAGGCTCCTCGGAGGCAGTGGCATCTGTTGTGGGCCTCAAAGGATGGGTCAAAGGCGACGGGGACAGAAGGAAGATTCCAAGGGAAGGGACAGTGTGATCAAAGCAACGCGGGTTGTGTGGGACCAAGTGCCGTCCTGGGTGGCTAGAGAGAGGAGGATCACAGGGGAGTGCTGCAGGGCCCCCCTCCGAGACCCTGAGACAGCAAGCCCAAGTCACTTCCTGGTCAAAGTGAGCAAGCCTCCTGCCTCCATACCCCCACGTGACTCCAGACCTTTACATAGCATCAGAAGGAAACCCTAGACTTGACCTTGAGGCCAATAGCCTGGTGTGCTGCCAGGGTCACAGCGATCGAGGCATCTAGGCCGACAATTTCTCCTAGACGTGCGTACATGGTGTTGGAGAGGCCCAGGCCACCTAGAGAAGAAACAGACTAGCTTTACTTATGGTCCAGACCCATATTTCTCCCATTAAAGGCAAAGGGCTCGACTGCTTTTCCTGTTTATAAATACCACATTACCATTTTAAGAAATCACAGTACAGAAAGGTACAAAGAAAACAAAAATTACCCATAAACTTATCAGAGCATTTTTGAGTACATCCCTTCAGATTTTTGCTAGGCATATAAGCATAAATAGACATATATGTTTTTATTATAAGAAGGTAATATTTAATACAAAAAGAGTACCTTCACACGCATTAAATCATTTAAAATCTTCTGTCACAGATCTTTATAAACCTGACAGCTGTCTGGCAACCCACTCCCAGTATCCAGTGGGCTCTAGGACAGGTTTTCTCTGCCTCAGCACTGCTGACATTTTGGGATGGATTATTCTTTGCTGTGGGGAACTGTCCACTGCACTACAGGACATTTGGCAGCACCCTTGGCCTCCACCCAAGAGGTGCCAGTAACTCCCTTTCCCCTAGCTTTAACAGCCAAAAATGTCTCTAGACATTGACAAACATTCCCTGGGGAGGTTAAGTCAACCTGGATAGAAATCATTCTTCTAGGGGTGCGTGGGTGGCTCAGTCATTAAGCATCTGCCTTCAGCTCAGGTCATGATCCCATGGTCCTGGGATTGAGCCCGGCATCGGGCTCCCTGCTCACTGGGAAGCCTGTTTCTCCCTCTCCCACTCCCCCTGCTTGTGTTCCCTCTCTCACTGTCCCTCACTCTGTCAAAAATAAATCTTAAAAAAAAAAAAAAGAAATCACTCTTCTGGAAAGAAGACAAAGATTAAAAAAACAAAAACTCCACTGAGCTGATGTATTTTGCATTTCATCTTCAACTTCTAGAGGTGGCTGGATGGCCTCCATGTGTCTTAAAAATGATAGATTGGGGCATAGGGTCACGTGGCCAACAAGAGCAGAGCCGGGCCTTCAATTCGGGTGGGGGTCCTAGCCCTGGAGCCACCGCACAGCCCAACTGCAGAGGGTGCCACTCACACATAAAGGGAAGGATGGCCCTGCCTGATGCGTAGTTCCCCAGGGTTCCATACCCGGGGAAGGTCAGAGCTCCACAGTATCCCATCCCCACTCCTGCCATTACACAAAACTGTAAAACAAAACACTTTTGTTCTTACTCATTTCATATCCTGAGGGTCACTACTGTTTGTTTAAAAAAACCCCAAAACCTTCTGATGTTTTTCCACTAACATAGGTATCACCACAATCATGGAGAAACAGCAATCCCATGGAGACAGATGACAAGTAGGTGGAGACTGCTGGCTGGGGAGAAGCTGAGGGGCAGGAAGGAACCACACACTAGGCAGCATGCAGGGAACTGGGGGAGAAAAATCCAGGCTGGGTTGCCAAAAGGGCCTCCATTTTCCAGGATGGTGGTTTCCAGCCAGTCTTTAGAATGCTCCAGACTGGGAACATTTCCCCCCAAATTTGGGGGCACAAACATAAGGTTGCCGTTGTCTTAATTTCCCAAGAAAAGATAAGAAAAGAAAAAGAAAAAGAAAAAGAAAAAAAAGAAAGTGAAAAAGCCCCAAACTCATCTCAGGAAAGAAAGAACACTTTCACGCCAGTGAGTAGGACAGGAAACAAGAATAAGAGGTACAGTGCTGTATCACCTCATGCCCCGCCCCCCCCCCCCCCCCCCCCCGCCACATGCTGGTACAAAACACACGCAGCTGGAGAAAGACACATCCCAAATGGACACAAAGTGTTTGCAGATAAAATTAAGTACTTCTCCCCAATCAAGAGACAATTTAAAAATGCTCCTGAAGGGGAAATATATATTATCACTAACCTGACTATGTGTCTAGAGGTTTTCTTCTGCCACTTGTTTTCTCCAAGCACTTACTTATTTTTTTAGCTGACAGACCCACCACGGTTCTCTGGCTCTGCCCCCACCTTCATTCTGTTCTAACATTCACTGTGGACTGCACACTAGGGCAGGCGATTGCCCTGTGCCTTGTGAGCTGGGACACTGACGAGCCTCGGCTGTCTGGGCAGAGCTCAGTTTCCTCCCACCACACACGGAGGCTGCAGATTTGGGCAAGGAGACCAGGACGCGCAGCTTCCTCCACAGAGGCTCGAGCTGCTATGTTCCGCCACGAGGGGAGGCGACAGCAGTGACGGTCTCACGTCTTCTTGCAGATGGGGCAGTGTTGTTTTTACACATTTAGAAATGTGAGGAGAGGTATGTCATAAATGACAGGTAAGATACGTTGTTTAACAGCTTAAAATGTTGCAATAAACATCCATATGAATGAAGATGTAACCTAATTAAAATCTGCCTCCGAATCAAATCAGGCATGCACTATTTGGTCCTAAATGTTCACATCTCATCTCAGACCGGAGGACCAGCTCCAGGCTGGGTACCAGAGGGAACTTACTCTACAGACACCGAGGGCCCCCCAACCCTGGCTGCGGAGGTGATGAGGAACAACACAGGCCTACCTTTATTCTCTGGAGATAAACCAGGCAGGGGGACAGAACATCAAGAAAACCTCCTGACTTCTCTATCTTGCTCTGCTAAACCTAACTCACAACCTGGTTGGAAAAATGCCCAAAATATTAAATGTCCAAATGACCAGCTCAAAGACAAGAAATAGGCCCAAGCCTTTAAAGCACCACAGACAGCTCTTTCCCCTAAAGAGGGTTCTTAGTTGATCCAAGGGGGAAGTGACTCCAGAGAAAGCTCAAGCAGAGGGCTCAGCAATGGGTGCAGCATACAGGCTATGGAACCCGGAGCCACACTTCTATGTCAAAGGGGACTGAGAGTAAAATTAAATGGTGTGTGTGTGTGCATGGTGTGACTGTTACTCTGCTCCTGTTCTTCTTTCCCCTACCCCTCCGCCCCACTTCTTGCTGTCCCCTGAATCCCTACACAATTTAGATGACCAACTCTAGATTAGGCAGAAGAAGAGACAGCGGTAGTGACTGGCCAAATCTAAGAAGGCAGAATCACACTGGGATCCTGGGGAGAAAGGCCGGATCTTTCATCTGGGGGCTAAAAACAACACTACAATGACCCAGGAATTACAGGGACAACCCAGAGCACAACGGGCCCTGCTCGAATGTTTTCAGTGATCTAATCTCCCACCTCAACGCACCTGTGTCCTATAGCCATGCACCTTCTTCCTCTGCACCAGGATAGGAAGCAACTGGCAGACCCCGACACCTGAGCTCTCAGCCTATGGTCATCCCTCCAACAAAAAGGGCTCACAGCTCTGGGGCAATTCCTTTGTGGAGAGACCAAAGGGCCTCACGGTGCAGATCACACTGGAATTGGCCAATGTGGCTTTGAGGTTATACACACCTCCTTCTCTGCTGCCCACAAGGACCTGGAGAGCACAGACATCCTGCAGTGGTCCTTAGCCATGCCAAATGAACACAGTGCAGGCCTCAACAGTTCTTCCTGCTCCTAAGTCCCTTAGTCCACACACTCACCGGCCAGCGACCCCAGATTTGGTCCATGGTGGGTGTTTTTAATTCCAGCGGTTTTATAGTTTGATCCTGGACATACTGCATTTAAAGGCCACCTTTCCCAAACAGAACCCTTTCCTGGACAAATATGGGGTCCTTTCTTAAAAGCCAAACCAGCAGGGTGGTGTTTTCACTTTACTTACCATATTCTTCTGGGACTTGCAGCCCAAAAAGCCCCAGGCTCTTCAATTTCTCTAACGTTTCTTTTGGGATTTTTCCCTCCCGGTCAATTCTCTCAGAGTCCACTGCCAAGAGGAAATATTTTGATTAAGCAAAATATAAGCTATGTCTACAAAGATGAACAGAACAATTTTTTTTAAAGATTTTATTTATTTATTTTGAGAGAGAGAGAGAGAATGAGAGAGAGAGCACATGAGAGGGGGGAGGGTCAGAGGAAGAAGCAGACTCCCTGCCGAGCAGGGAGCCCAATGTGGGACTCGATCCCGGGACTCCAGGATCATGACCTGAGCCGAAGGCAGTCGCTTAACCAACTGAGCCACCCAGGTGCCTGAACAGAACAATTTTTGTATCGCATACAATCCCAGGGTCAGAAACTTCAAAATTGACATGTCTAGTCAGTTATTCGGCATGTGTTCAATTTCACCTAATTAGCCCAGCCAGCATTATTATTTTGAAAAATGGGCTGTACCAGGTAGTGTTCTCTTTCTTGATCTGGGTGCCATTCACATGGGTGTATTCACTGTGTAAAACTGCAGCAGGTTATATAAACTTCTCTGAAGGCACATATATACCTGAATTTTTTATTACCATTACCTTCTAGAAAATTAGAAACTAAGTACACAACTTCCAGAACTGTCCTAAAAATGTCAGGCTAGATAGCCAAACTCTGGGTTATACCTGGATCTATGTCTAACTAGTTTTCAGAAACCACAACTCTTTCACCATAGCCTACAAATTCTGAGGACAGTTTAATCTGTTCAACACCTACTCACGTCCATTAGCGCAGAACGGAGCAATCACTAGCATTAGGTCTATAATTATATACCTTGTATGTACACATTTTTGCCTGAATCAAGTTAATTAAAATCTTCTTTCAAATTGGCAGCATATTAAACTTCACTATTATTATAAATTTTAAAAACCACCATAACCTACACTTGGGAATTTTTATGCACATGGATCACTAATGAGAAATATGGATTCCCCAAGAGTCCAAACCCCTCATTTTTTGTTTTTTTTTACAACTTTATTGACATTTACAAGTGGCAAATAAAGCACATATTTACAATATGTATTTTTTGAGTTCTGACATGTTTGCCCATGAAACTACTCTCACCAAATAAATAATAAAAACTTCCTTTTCCACAAAGAGTTCCCTCATGCTCCTTTGTGATCAATCCCTCAGTCCATTTCCATCTCTAGGCAACCACTAATCATCTCCTTTTTGTCTATAGATTAGTTTACATTTTTGAGTTTTAAATCACATAGCAGGTAGTCTTTTGATCTGGCTTCTTTGACTCAGGATGATTCTGAGATTCATCTACATTACTGCATGTATCAATACTTTATCATAATACTTTTTACTGTTCAATATTCTACTGTATGGATATAAAACAGTTTATCCATTCACCTTTCGATGGGCATTTGGATGGCTCTTGGGTTTTGGTTCTTAGAAATAAAGCTTCTATGGGCATTCATATTTGAGTTTTTATGTAGCTCTGTTTTCATTTCTCTTGGGTCACTACTTTGGAGTGGGATGGCTGGGCTGTACAGTATGGTATGCACAGTAAGAAACTGTCAGGATCTGGGGAGACTCCTGCTTCCAAGATGGAGTAACAGGGATTGGAATTATCACCTTGCCTCAACATACTAAACATACAAGGCATGCATAAGAGCAACAAGCAACATGTCACTAGTAGAGAATGAGGCCTAGACCACGAATTCTCAACAAGGGCAACAGCACCCCCAAAGGTAATAAAAATTGGTTCGGGAGTGGGGCAGCAAAAAATATTTTTTTAATGGATAAAGAACAGAAATACAAATAATACACAGAAATATGGTACAACTTGGAATTAAAATTTCATGAGTGGGGTGTAAACAGGGAAAAGATGTCTAAAAAGGGTTTGGGGGGGGAGGGTCAATAATGAAAAACAGGTTGAGAAACCCTGCTCTACAGGCTGTTCTGCTCCCACCTAACAATGCTTACAAAGCAAGCCTTGACCAAAACCAAAGACACCACCAAAATTAGAGTTCCTGAGGGAACACTGATACAAAAACCCTCAACAAAATACTAACAAACTGAATTCAGTAATACATTAACTGGATCTTTCATTATGATCAAATGGGATTTATCTGGGCATATAAGGATGGTTCAATATCTGCAAATCAATGTGCTACATCACATTAACAAAAAGAAGGTTAAAAATCATGGTCACCTCAACAGATGCCAAAAAAAGCACTTAATACAATTCAACATTCATTTCTGATAAAAACTCTCAACAAAGCAGGTATAGAGGGAATTTAACTCCACATAATAAAGGCCACATAGGACAAACCCATAGCTAACATCACACTCAACTGTGAAAAGGTGAGAGCTTTTCCTCTAGGATCAGGTATGACACAAGGATGCCCACACGTGCCACTTTTGTTCATCATAGTACCAGAAGTCCTAGCCACAGCAATCAGACAAGGAAAATAAATAAAAGGCATGAAAATTGGTAAGGAAGAACTAAAAATGTCACTATTTGAAGATGACAGGATACAATACATAGAAAACCCTAAAGACGATTCCAGAAGTTGCTTTCTGAGGTAGCGTGCGGTCTTTGTCGGCTTCCACCATGGCATACTGTGGCCAGGGCCAAAAAGTGCAGAAGGTGATGGTTTAGCCCATCAACCTCATCTTCAGATACTTGCAAAATACATCTCGAATTCAGGTGTGGCTTTATGAGCAAGTGAACATGCAAATAGAGGGCTGTATCACTGGTTTTGATGAGTACATGAACCTCATATTAGATGATGCCAAAGAGGTTCATTCTAAAACAAAGTCAAGAAAACAACTGGGTTGGATCATGCTAAAAGGAGATAATATTACCCTGCTCCAGAGTGTCTCCAACTAGAAATGATCAGTGAAGTGAGAAATTCTTGAGAAGGCCATGTAATTTGTTTTTTTAGATGTCCTTTGTTGTGAGTGTAGTTCCAAAACATTTGTTCTTATTGTTTTGATTACCTTTATGTTATTACCAGAGGACAATAAATGCTGTGGGATTGCATTTAACAACAACAAAAAAAGGAAACCCTAAAGACTCCTCCAAAAAACTATTAGAAAAAATGAATTCAGTAAAGTTGAAGCATAGAAAATTTACATAAAAATGCTGCATTTCTATACACTAATAATGAACTATCAGAAAGAGAAATTAAGGGGCACCTGGGTGGCTCAGTCGATTAGGCATCTGCCTTCAGCCTAGGTCATGATCCCAAGGTCCTGGGATCGAGCCCCATGTCAGGCTCCCTGCTCAGTGGAGAGCCTGCTTCTCCCTCTCCCTCTGCCTGCCACTCCCCCTGCTTGTGCTCCCTCTCTCACTCTGTCAAATGAATAAATAAAATCTTAAAAGTAAAAAGAGAAATTAAGAAAACAATCCCATTTACAACTGCATCGAAAAGAATAAAATACCTAGGGATAAATTTAACTAAGGAGGTAAAAGACCTGTATTCTGGAAACTATTAAAACAGTGAGCAAAGAAATTAAAGATGACAAAAATAAATGGAAAGACATAGAGGCATTCCTCATTTTAACTGCACTTCACAGATACTGCATTTTTTACAAATTGAGGGTTTGCGGCAACCCTATGACAAGCAAGTCTACTGTGCCATTTTTCCAACAGCATTTGCGCATTTCATGTCTCTCTGTCATATTTTATATTTCTCACAAAACTTCAAGTCTTTTCATTATTATTTTATTTGTTATGATGATGTGTGGTCAGTGATCTTTAATGTTACTACTGTAATTGTTTTGGGGTACCATGAACTCAACCCATGTGAGACAGTGTGAGCTTAATTGATAAATGTACAATCTGACTGCTGCACCGACCAGCCATTCCCAGTCTCTCTCCCTCTCCTCTAGCCTCTCTCTTCCCTGAGACACAATATTAAAAATAGGCTGATTAGTAACCCTACAATGGCCTCTAAGTATTCAAGTGAAAAGAAGAGTCGCATATTCTCTAACTTTCATTCAAAAGCTAGAAATGATTCAGCTTAGTGAGGAAGGCACGTCAAGGCCAAGAGCTAGGCCTCTGGTGCCAAACAGTTAGCCAAGTTGTGAATGCAAATGGAAAGCTTCTGAAGGAAGTTAAAAGTGCTACTCCAGTGAACACAAAAGGTAAGAAGTGAAACAGCCTTACTGCTGACGCGGGGAAGGCTGTAAGTGGTCTGGATAGATCAAACGAGCCACGTTCCCTTAAGCCAAAGTCTACTCTAGAAAAAGGCCCTAAGTCTCTTCAATCTATGAAGGCTGACAGAAGTGAGCAACCTGCAGAAGAAAAGTCTGAAGCTAGCAGAGGTTGGTTCATGAGGTTTAAGGAAAGAAGCCGTCTCCATAACGTGAAAGTACAAGGTGAAGCAGCAAGTCCTGATGTAGAAGCTGCAGCAATATCCAGGCAGCACCCTCCACCAGCAAAAAGGCTACACCTTACTGGAAGCTCAAGGTGATGGTTAGCATTTTTTAACAATACAATGTGTTGTGATTTTTTTTAAGATTTTTTATTTTTAAGTAATCTCTACACCCAATGTCGGGCTCAAACTTACAACCGCAAGATCAAGAGTTGCATGCTCTAACTAGAATTTAAATAAAAACATGAAAAAAAAAGTCTCATGCCCTACTGACTGAGCCAGCCAGGTACCCCAGCAATAAAGCATTTTTAAATTAAAGGTATGTACATTTTTTGGGCGCCTGGGTGGCTCAGTCAGTTAAGCGTCTGCCTTTGGCTCAGGTCATGATCCCAGGGTCCTGAAATCGAGTATCATATTGGGCTCCGTGCTCAATGGAGAGCCTGTTTCTCCCTCTCCCTCTGCTCCCCCTGCTCTCTCTCTGTCAAATAAATAAATAAAATCTTAAAAAAAAAAAGTATGTACATTTTTAAAGACATAAATGCTAGTGTACACTATTTAATAGACTGCAATATAGTGTAAACATAACTTTTATATGCACTGGGAAAACAAAAAATTCATTGGACTCATTTTATTGTGGGATTTGCTTTATTGTGGTAGTCTGGAACCAAACCTGCAATATCTCTGAGGTATGCCTATTCCATGCTCACAGATTGGAAGAATATCGTTAAAATGTCAACACTACCCAAAGAAATCTACAGATTGAATGCAATATGTATCAAAATAACAGTGGCATTTTTCACAGAAACTAGAGTAAATAATCCTAAAATTTGCATGGAACCACAAAAGACCCCAAATAGCCAAAGCGACCTTGAGAAAGAGGAATAAAGCTGGAGGTATCACAGTCCATGTTCAAACTACAGCACAAAGCGATAGTAATGAACACAGTATGGCACTAGCACAAGAACAGACATATAGCTCAATGAGAACAGAGTCCAGACATAAACCCACACTTTTACGGTCAATTAGTCTTTGACAAAAGGGGCAGGAATACACAAAGGGGGGAAAAGACCGTATCCTCAATAAACAGTGTTGGGAAAACTGGACAGCTACATTCAAAACAATGTAACTGGACCATTTTCTTACACCATATACAAAAATAAACTCAAAATTGATTAAAGATTTAAATATAAGACCAGAAACCATAAATTCCTTAGAAGAAAACATAGGCAGTAAGCTCTTAGACACTGGTCTGGAGCAATAATTTTTTGGACTTGTCTCCTCAGGCAAGGGCAACAAAAGCAAAAATAAACAAATGGGACTACCGGGGTGCCTGGGTGGCTCAGTCGTTAAGCGTCTGCCTTCGGCTCAGGTCATGATCCCGGGGTCCTGGGATCGAGCCCCGAGTCGGGCTCTCCGCTCGGCGGGAAGCCTGCTTCTCCCTCTCCTACTCCCCCTGCTTGTGTTCCCTCTCTCGCTGTGTCTCTCTCTGTCAAATAAATAAATAAAATATTAAAAAAAAAAAAAAATGGGACTACCAAACTAAAACGCTTTTGCACAGCAAAGAAAACCATCAATAAAATAAAAAGGCAACCTACTGAATGGGAGAAGGCATTTGCAAGTAATATAACCAATAAAGGGTTAATATCCAAAATATATAAAGAACTCACAACTCCATGTCAAAAACCAAACAATACAACTAAAAAAAGAGCAGAGAATGTGAACAGACCTTTCTCCAAAGACAACATACAGATGACCAATAGATACAAGATGCTGAACATCGCTAATCATCAGAGAAAAGCAATTCAAAACCACAATGAAATATCATCTCCAACATGTCAGAATGGTTAGTATCAAAAAGATAAGAAACAACAGGTGTTGGTGAGGATGTGGCGAAAAAGGAACTCTCGTGCACTGTTGGTGGGAATGCAAACTGGTGCAGCCACTATGGAAAGTGGTATGGAAGGTCCTCAAAAAATTAAAAACAAAACTACCATACAATCCAGTAATTCGCTTCTGCGTATTTGTATGAAGAAAGCAAAAACACTAATTTGAAAAAATTCATACACCTCTATCTTTACTACAACATTATTAACAATAGCCAAAATACAGAAGCGACCTAAGCGTCCATCGACAGATAAATGGATGAAGAAGATGTAGTATACATAAACAATTCAGCCATAAAAGAAATGAAATCACGTCATTTGCAACAAGATGAATAGATTTAGAGGGTATCATACTAAGTGAAATAATGAGTAAGACAGAAAAAGACCATACAGGGGCACCTGGGTGGCTCAGTCGTTAAGTGTCTGCCTTCAGCTCAGGTCATGATCCCAGGGTCCTGGGATCGAGCCCCGCATCGGGCTCCCTGCTCTGCGGGAAGCCTGCTTCTCCCTCTCCCACTCCCCCTGCTTGTGTTCCCTCTCTCGCTGTGTCTCTATCAAATAAATAAATAAAATCTTTAAAAAAAAAAAAAAAGAAAAAAACCATACAATTTCACTTATATGTAGAATCTAAAAACCAAAACAACCAAAACAGAAACAGACTCACAGACACAGAGAACAATATGGTGGTTGCCAGAGGAGAGGGGGGATGTAGGGAGAGGCAAAATAGGTGAAGGGAAATAAAAGACACAAACTTCCAGTTATGAAATAAATAAGACATGGGGATATAATGTACAACATAAAGAATATAGTTAATAATATGTAACAACTTTGTATGACAACTGATAGTAGCTAGATTTATACTGGTGCTCACTTTGTAATGTATATAAACATTGTATCACTATGCTGTACACCTAAAACTAATATAATACTGAATGTCGATTACATTTCAATTAAAAATATAATAACAAAATAAAATCATTTCACTCTGAAAAAGTAAAGGATAAACTGGTCCTCGGGTAGTAATAAATAATTCAATTTAACTGTATTGTTATAAACAATATAAGACCCTAGCTTATCAAGAGCCTACTTCTCCCTCTGTCTCTCAGATAAATAATAAATAAATAAAATAAATAAAAATAAAATAAATTAAAAAAAAGAATTTTTTTAATAAAAAATTACACTGGGGCACCTGGCTGGCTCAGTTGGAAGAATATGCAACTCTTGATCTCGGGGTTGAGCCCCACATGGGGTGTAGAGATTACTTAAGTAAATAAAACTTAAAAAAAAAATTAAAGCCTTTAAAAAAATGAAAAATTACAGTACAAATAATAACAGCATCATGAAAAAATTCTGAAAATAGTAGTGATCATGGTACAAAATATGAAATAATGCCACTGAATTGTATACTTAACAAGGATTGAAATGGTAAATTTTGTTATGTACATTTTACCACCATTATAAAGAAGGAAAGAAAGAAAAGAAAAACAGCAAGGTATTGTAGGGTTTATAATAAATATAGAAATAAAATGTATGAAACAATAGCAGATGGTCTGCGAAAGCAAGAATGTTGTAAGGTTCCTATAGAAAATGTGAAGGGATATAATAATAGCTCAAAATAGACTTTGATAAGACTTATATACCATAAACTCTAAAGCAACCACTTAAAAAAACAAGAGGTATAACTAGTAAATCAACAAAAGAGATGAAATGGAAATATAAAAATATTCTATTAATCCAAAAGAAAGCAAAATCAGAAGAAAAAGGGAAGAAAAAGACTGGGCAAATAAACAACTAGATGATAGAGTTAAACCCAACTATATATATATATATTGTTTCAATGTGAATATTGATACATATATTATAATGCATATTCACATTAAAACAATCATATATCAAAAACCAATTAAGGGGCGCCTGGGTGGCTTAGTCGTTAAGCGGCTGCCTTCGGCTCAGGTCATGGTCCCAGGGTCCTGGGATCGAGCCCCGCATCAGGCTCCCTGCTCGGCGGAGAGCCTGCTTCTCCCTCTCCCTCTCTCTGCTGCTCTGCCTACTTGTGCTCTCTCTCTGTGTTAAACAAATAAATAAAAATCTTAAAAAAAAAAAAAAAACAATTAAAAGGCATAGACTATCAGATTAGATTTTTAAAAAGACAACATTCTACGAAGTTGCCTATAAGAAGTACGTTATTTTTTTTAAGATTTTATTTATTTATTTATTTATTTAGATTTTATTTATTTATTTGAGAGAGAAAGAGAGAGAGCGTGAGAAGGGGGAGGGTCAGAGGGAGAAGCAGACTCCCTGCCGAGCAGGGAGCCCGATGCAGGACTCGATCCCGGGACTCCAGGATCATGACCTGAGCCGAAGGCAGTCGCTTAACCAACTGAGCCACCCAGGCGCCCGTAGTACATGTTATTTTTATTTTAAACTTTTATTTTGAAGAAAATTTCAGATTTAAAGGAAAGTTGCAAAATAGTATAGACTTCCTGAATACTCTTCACCCTGCTTCTAACAGAACCTTGCAGAACCATGGTTAAATTCTCAAAATTAGGAAATTGACATGCATACAATAATATTACTAAATTACAGAATTAATTTCACCTCTTGTCCATTAATGTCTTTTTTCTGTTCTAGGATTCATTCTGGATCCTACGTTGTGTTTAGTTGTGATGTCTCCTTCCTACCCTCCAGTCTGTGACAGTTCTTCAGGATTTCCTTGTCTTTCACGACCTTGATACTTTTTTAAGACTTTTTAAAAATTTGAGAGACGGGGAGGGGTGGGAGAGGAAGAGGGAGAGAGAGAGAGAGAGAGAACGAGCTCGAGCACACAACTAGGGGGGAGGGGCAGAGGGAGAGGGAGAAGGAAACTCCCTACTGAGCATGGAGCCCAATGCAGGACTCGAGTCCAGGACCCTGGGATCATGACCTGAGCTGAAGGCAGATGCTTAACTGACTGAGCCACCCAGGCACCCCATGACCCTGATACTTTTGAAACACTGGTTACTTGGTACAGTGTCTTTTTTTTTTTTTTTTTTAAGATTTTATTTATTTGAGAGAGAGAGAATGAGAGACAGAGAGCACGAGAGGGAAGAGGGCAGAGGGAGAAGCAGACCCCCTGCTGAGCAGGGAGCCCGATGTGGGACTCGATCCCGGGACTCCAGGATCATGACCTGAGCCGAAGGCAGTCGCTTAACCAACTGAGCCACCCAGGCGCCCCATGTACAGTGTCTTTCAATTTGGGTTTGCCTGATGTTCTGACAGTTAGATTGAAGCTGTATGTTTTGGGCAAGAATATCACGGGGGTTATGCGCTCCTCTCATGATCTGATAAATCCTATCGGGGTACATGAGGTCACTAAGTTTTATTACTGGGGATATTAACTTTGAACACTTGTTTAAGGTCGTGTTTGCCAAGATTCTCCATATAGAGTTACTATTTTCCCCTTTGTAATTAGTAAATATCATAGGGAACTACTCTGAGATTATGTAACTGTTTCTCCTCTAACTTTCACCCATTAACACTAGCATCCATTAGTGGAACTTGCCTATACCAATTTTACTACAGCGTGTGCTTCATGATAATTTTGTATTTCTACAATCCCTTCTATGCTTATTAAGTCGAGGAGAAACTCACGTTGAATATAAAAGCGCAAATCAGTTAAGAGGATAGAAAAGAATATAACATACTAAGACCAGTCAAAAGACAGCTGGAGTAGCATAGTAACACCAAAGTAGATTTCTCAACAAATGCTATTACCAGGGATTAAAAAGATCATTTCCAAAGGAGTCATTTCATCATGAGGATATCATAATCCTGAATTTTCATCCACCTAATAATGGATCCTTAAAATACATTAAGAAAAAACTGATAGAAATGAAAAGGAAAAAACCACACAACCATAGCTGGAAAAGTCCTTCTCTCATTAACTGATAGAAAAAGTGGATAAAAAATTTGCAAGGATACATTTGAACAACACTGTCAGCCAATTTTGTCCTAATTAACATTTATAGAGCATTCAACCAAACAATGGGAGAATATTGTCTTCAAGTGCACATGGAAGAACATCTACAAAGTAGACCATACTATGACCATAAAACAGATCTCAATAAATTTAAGAGGACTCAAATTATACAAAGTATATTCTCTGACCACAATGGACTACTTTTCAGAAATCAACAATGGGAATATCACTACAAATCCTACAGACTTTAAGAGGATAAAGAGATAAGAAAAGATTATAAACAACTTTAAGCCACTAAATCCAACAACTCGTTAAATAGACAAATTCCTTAATAGTTATGAATGATCAAAATTCACAAAAGAAATTATGTAACCTAAATAGCCTTATATCTATTAAAGCAATTGAATTAATCAGGGGCGCCTGGGTGACTCAGTCGGTTATGTGTCTGACGTTGGCTCAGGTCATGATCTTAGGGTCCTGAGTTCAAGCCCCGCATCAGGCTCCACACTCAGTAGGGAGTCTGCTTGTCCCTTTTCGTCTCCCCCTGCTCATGCTCTCTCTCTCTGTCAAATAAATAAATAAAATCTTAAAAAAGAAAAAGAATTAGTAAAAACTTTTCCATTAAGAAAACTCAAGGCTCAAATGGTTTCACTGGTGAATTCTGCCAAATATTTAAGGAAGGAATCATACCAATTTTACATAAAGTCTTACAGGAACTTGAAGAGGAGGAAACACTTCCTAACTTAGTCTATGCGGCATTATTCTAATTAAAAATTGGATTGTCTGGTTTTTGTTTTTTTGCTATTGAGTTGCAGGAGTTCTTTGTATTAGATATTAATCCCATATCTGATATATGGTTTTTACAAATATTTTCTCCCATTCCCTTAGGTGACGGTTTCTTTTGCTGTGCATAAGTTTCTAAGTTTGCTATAGTCCCACATGTTGATTTTTGCTTTTGTTGACTATACTTTTCATGTTTGTTTTGTTTTGTTTTGAATTGCTGTTGGCTGTATCTGTGCCAAGGATCTGCCCCACGTATAAACCTAAGGTCTTCTTAGGTCTTTCCTGAGTCTATGCCTTTCCCTGGGCATGTGTGGTGACTTTATAATTCCCCCTGTATATGTGGTTGCTTTGAATGTCCTTGTCTTCAATCTGGCTCCCAAAAGAGGAAAAAAAAAATGAAAGGGGGGGACAAAAAAGGGCTCAGCATCTTAAATCTGTTGGAAGTCACTTTGGCCACAAGGGTAAGGGCTTGCAACAATAAGAGAAGGTAGAAAAATCGCCTCTGCCTCTTGGTCTGTACCTCTGTGATCAGAAACAGTAATCAGAACACAGACCCCTAATATTTGATGGACAAGGTCTTTTTTTTTTTTTTTTTTTTTTTTGCTACTCTGGCTCCCACAAGCCAAATGCTAGCTGCTCCAGGAATAAGTGCACAGCTGCCTGCTTTCCGGCTGAAGGTGGGAGATGGGTAGCTGCTACTGTGCTCAGAGCTAACTGACCAAAATTAACTGCAATTTACTATCCATGCTCCCCTGGAAACTGCAAGCCTTCAACAGACTTGAGTTCCAAAAACAGTTACATTACATAGATTCTGCCATTGCAGTTGTTGTCCAGGTGGGGAGACAGACTCCTGGTGCTTCCTACTCTGCTACTGTCCCACAATCTTCTGGTAAATTTATTTTTGGCAAAGGTACCAAGTGCATTAAATGGGGAAAGGATAATCTTTTCAACAAATGTTGCTGGAGCAATTGGATAGTCATATGCAAAAAATCCTGAAATTTTACCTCATGTCATATGTAAAATTAACTGGAAAGGGGTCATAAATCTGAATGTTAACAGTTAAAAATATGAACCTTCTAAAGGAAAATGAGACAAAAATCATCCTGACCTTAAGTTCAGCAGATTTCTTACATAAAATACAAAAAAGAGAACCAGAGAAGAAAAAATTGCACTTAACATTAAAAACTTTTGCTAATAAAATGAAAAAAATCAAGCCACAGACTAGGAGAAAATTTTTGCTAAACATACTGGAGAGAAGACTTGTATCTACAATAAAGACTTCCTATAGCTCAACAATAGTTAAGACAATCCCATTTTTTTAATGCATAAAATATTTGAAGGACATTTCACTAAAGAAGATGGCAAATAAGCACATGGTAAGATGCCTACATTATTAGTTATTAGGGAAATGAAAATTATAACCACAATGAGATACCACAACACACCCATTAGAATGAGACTTGGAGTAACTGGAACTTTAATAACTGGTGGGAATGTAAAGTGGTAACCACTTTGGGAAACAGTTTGGCAGTTACTTAAAAAGTTAAACATGAACCTATCTTAGAATTCCACTCCTTCATACCTCCCCAAGAGAAATGTGAGTATATGCCTGTCTACACCAGACTCATAGAAAAATATTCACAGTATCTTTTGCGATAGCTAAGATCTGGATACATACTGAATGTCAATTAATAGGTAAGCGAATAAACAAACTGTGGTACATCCAGACAAAGAAATACTACTCAGTGTTAAAAAGGAATGAACTAGGAGTGCCTGGGTGGCTTAGTCAGTTAAGCATCTGACTCTTGATTTCGGCTCAGGTCAGGATCTCAGGATTGTGAGACTGACCGCATGTTGGGCTCCATGCTGGGCGTGGAGCCTGCTTAAGATTCTCTCTCTCCCTCTGCCCCTCCCCCGCTAAAAAAAAGGGAATGAACTATTAGTACATGCAACATGGATAAACTCAAAATTATACCAGAAGCAGCTATGCAAAAACATATGTAATGTAGAATTCTATTTAAATAGAATTCCAGGAAATACAAACTAATTTACAGTGACACAGAGCTGATCAGTGGTTGCCTGGGGACAGGTGGGGATGAGAAGGGGATGAGAAGGGCCTGAGAAAGCATTTAGGGGTAATGGATATGTTTATTATCTTGTATTGATGGCCCCTTGGGGGTACCTATATTTTTTAAAGCAGAACATTATTATATTTGAATACGCAACTTCTATACAACCAAAAAGTAAAACATCACAGTAAAATGAGAGCACATGGTATTTCATTTGCAATGCATGGCAAATAGTTAACATCCTTAATCATAAATGATCTCTTAGAAGCCAGTAACAAAAACACTAATATTCTAAGGGAAATGAAAAAAAAAAAAAACACAGAGGAAAATGAAATAACGATTAATAATGTTTAAGGACATACGAAGATGACTAAACTGAACAGTAAGAAAAGCAATTTTTTTTGTAATACCACACTGTCAAATATTTAAACATTGACATGTAATGTTTGTACTGTTTAAGAAAACAGAAGTCTCATAAACAAACACTGGGAGACAAGATTGATGAGGACAATCTATACCATTTGGGGAAAATTTCTACTTTTGACTCAGAATATAAATTTTGGATATATTTAATTCCAATAAGGTGGAAATACTAGAACTATTTCAACAAATTAGCCAGAGGAATTTAAAATAATTTATATATAACGCATGTAAGGGGCGCCTGGGTGGCTCAGTCGTTAAGCGTCTGCCTTCGGCTCAGGTCATGATCCCAGAGTCCTGGGATTGAGCCCCACATCGGGCTCCCTGCTCTGCATGAAGCCTGCTTCTCCCTCTTCTCCCCCTGCTTGTGTTCCCTCTCTCGCTGTGTCTCTGTCAAATAAATAAATAAAATCTTTTAAAAAAATAAAAAATAAATAAAGCATGTAACTGCCTAGAAAATTTGTACCTAATATATGGGTCCAAAAGACTACTAGCATAACAATGTGTTCATCAACATGGGGGTATATATATATCAAAATTTATTAAACACTATACTTTGAATAGGTGCAATAATCAATTATACCTCTGTAAAGTTTATGAAAACGCTGACAAATCAGAGAGTAAAAGTTTAAGTAAAAGAACAAGGAACTAAAAAAAGATACAAGTAGGAAGATAACCACTAGAACAAAAACAGAAATATTTCTAAATAAAAGATATTTATACACAAGAAAGGGACTTTTTTTTTTTTTTTTTAGATTTTTTATTTATTTATCTGAGAGAGAGAATGGGAGACAGAGAGCATGAGAGGGGTAGGATCAGAGGGAGAAGCAGACTCCCCGCTGAGCAGGGAGCCCGATGTGGGACTCGATCCCGGGACTCCAGGATCATGACCTGAGCCAAAGGCAGTTGCTTAACCAACTGAGCCACCCAGGTGCCCCATACAAGAAAGGGACTTTTAAAACCAGCAACAGAACAAGAGTTAGTGTGGGGAGGGGGGTGCACACGGACAGAAATACTTCAAGGGGGTTCACAGGGCCAAAGCTATTTTAATAGTAGTAAAATATTCTTTGCCTTTTTAATTCTAATTCTATCATGAGTGTACAATGGGGTTTTCCTGGAACTGTAAGAAATATATCACAGATTAAATGCAGAAAGTTATGAGAATCCAGCTGGATTCTACCTGGTTCTGGCTAGATTCTGATATCTGTTGTTGCATATAATAATAAGCTGAATATTAAAAAGATCTGCAAAACTGTAAAACCATACTCATTTTTTTTGTTTGTGAATAAATATTATTTCTCATTTAAAATATTGTTTCTGTTAACATGTACTGGGCTTTCATGATTTTTAAATAAAGTAATAAATGAACATAGTATTTTTAAAATTTCTCAGTTTTAATCTTCTGGCAGGGCACATATTCATAAATAAAACCCACATAAAGAAGATCCTGTGGGGGTGCCTGGGTGGCTCAGTCGTTAGGCATCTGCCTTCGGCTCAGGTCATGATCCCAGGGTCCTGGGATCAAGCCCCGCATCGGGCTCCCTGCTCAGTGGGAAGCCTGCTTCTCCCTCTCCCACTCCCCCTGCTTGTGTTCCCTCTCGCTATATCTCTGTCAAATAAATAAAATCTTTAAAAAAAAAAAAAAAACCCTTTGGGGTCCTCAGTGCTAGAGAAATACTATTGTCAGTCAGTCATCACTGAACTCCCCAGAGAGTTCCCTTGGCCAAGATGCAGCCCTGTCAAAGGACTGGCTGAACGGTCTAAAGGAGGGCTCTTCAGGCTAAACTGGTGCCCTCGACCTGCAGTCTGCAGGCTGCTAGATATTCCTGGTTCATAACAAGCTCAGAGAGAGCAAACCTTTAAAAACACTTACAGCAATTTTACATTGCCACACAACCAAGCACATGATCAACGGATTTATATTTTGTAGGTCTTTTTTTTTTCCTTCCATTTTTCTAATTGTTCATTTTACTGTATTTTACAAAAGTGTTGGTTTGCAACAGTCTGGAAATGTTTAAAAGCAATCATTCACCACATATACATTGAGAAACACTGAACTAGGTGTCTTCTAATTAAATAGCAATTGGGATGATTCTTTCTTTTTAATTCTTTATTTAAATTCACTTTAATTAACCTACAGTGTATTAGTTTCAGAGGTGGAATTCAGTGATTCATCAGTTGTACTTAACACCCAGTGCTCATTACATCAAGTGCCCTCCTTAATGCCCATCACCCAGTTACCCCAAACCCCCACCTACCTCCCCTCCAGCAACCCTCAGTGTGTTTCCTAGAGTTAAGAGTCTCTTATGGTTTGTCTCCCTGATTTTGTTTGATTTTATTTTTTCTTCCCTCCCACAATGTTCATCTGTTTTCTTTCTTAAATTTCAAAGCAAGTGCGATGATTCTTAAAGCAAAATATTTTCAACAGATATTATTTCTACATGATTAATGACATTCAAGAGAGCTTCCCCTATGTATACTGCTTCTAATGTAAATATCAACTGTCCTTAAAATGGAAATTAATAATGATAAAGAAGATCATACATACCCTCTTCAGTGAAGAATTTTTCTACAGGTCCCACAAACTGATTGATTTCATTAAGTTCATCTTGGCTAACTTCTGGAAACGGGAAAACTTCTTTCTAAAAATGATAAACATTTACTAAAAATTTAATTTTTAGCAACCTCCCATCATGGTAATATCAGTCAAAAGGGGAGGAAACAGAGTTGCTAGATTCCATATGTGGCACTCATTGATGGAAGTAGAATGCAGATTCTGGAACCACCGAGACGGATCTTCTGCCCAGCTTTCCCTATCAGTAACAAGTTCCACTGAGTGTCCCATGAAACAAAGAGCCCTAACATTTCAAAGCCCTGGGTTCTGTTCCCTGATTTGCACTGCAGCCTGCTAACTGGGTGGCCTTAGCCAAACCCCTTCCCCTCTCCACGCTTCCACTGTCCTACCCATAACATGCAGGTAAATATTTACTCAAGGGTGTGGGGAGGGTTGTGAAAGGCAATAGGATAGGAACGCTCTCTACTGAAATGTAAAATTCTACGCTGGTTATTTTGGGAGTTTGAAGATGCTGCACTGACAAGAATACATGGTGGTGACAAGGCCTCCCATCTCACCAGGTTCTCACCTGGCTACGCACTCCAGCCTCTGTCCCTCCTGTTCCGAGGACATTTACTCGCAGGAGATCACTGCAGGAGACCCAGCTGTTGAGCCACATCAACCTGAATTCAACTCTGGCTCTACCACTTATATGTGTGACTTGGCCTTTCTCAGGATCAGCTTCCCTCTCCTCAGAACGGGAGGCTCAAAAGAAATAAGGTGTGTCCTAGAATATGAAGAAGCTGTTAATTATTTGTATAAGACACTGGCTCTGCTCTCATTTCTGCCTCACAGCCTGGAAAAGAGCTGAGCTTCAAGTCTGTCTCAAACTACTAAATGGCCAATGTTTCTGGCTGACCTAGGATTCCTCACTAAGCCATCATTATATGTTGCCTAAAATCTTCCTGCTGTGTCCTTAGCTCCTCTGGCTTTCTGGGTTCCTGCTACCCCTGCAGTTGCCAGAGCAGCTCAAGGACTTGGATGAGTACTTGGATTTGGTCTCACAACAGCTGAGAAGTGATGTCCCAGGCCACAGGCTGCTAGCCCCCAGGAGCCCTGCCTCTCCTCATGGCACCTCCCACCGAGTGTTCAAGAAAGGTCTTCAAAGCAGGAGTCCTCAGTCTTCCCCCGCTAGCCTCTTGTGTATCTAGTCAGCCACTGAAGCCTGTCCACTCTAGTAACATGCTCCCAAGTCTGTTTTCTCCTCTCAGGACCCAGGACTACAGGCTTGTGGTGGGTCCCTATCCAAAAGTGACAGCAGACTTAAAAGAATTCCTGCCCCCCAACCCTGCCCCGGGCCATCCCTGACCCCACCCTCAAGATGGTCTAGACAGAAAATATGCTGAGACTTTCATCACTCTACAGCCTCTCAGAACAAAGCCAGCTGCTTAGCTGAACATACAGAGGTTCAACCCAGGCCCTTCAGAGCTTCACTGGTTCCTGTGGGCTTGTGCAATAGGTGTTAGAGGACGATGATTTCCTTCTGATACCAGTGAGCACACCAGGTGAGAAAAGAGATGAGCCTGGCAGCTAGTTGGCCCTCACCTACGACCAAAGGGTAACTGCTGCAGGAAGAGAGAGCTCAAGTGCATATAAGAACAAATCTCTGACAGCAATGTTCAAAAACCCAGTGGGGTGCCTCAGGGGTGCTGGGCTTGATTTCTATCAACGGTTTTTAAATTTTTTGAAGCAGTGGAACCGGTTTCTCAAATAAGTCTACTACAGAAGCCAAATACGTAAAACAGGTAAAAGCCGAGCTGCTAAGTTTGAGGCTGTGGGTGGGAAGGTCACCCAAATGCCTCCCATTCAACTCCCCACTAGCCCCTGCAGTAACCCCTGGGACATTTCCAGGAATAGCAAGGGGCCAACCGAGGGCAGTGTGACAGCTATAGGCCTAGAGGACCTTGAAGGTTTTTCTTTTTCAGAGATTCTAAGCACATCAGATGCCATGTTCCTGCTCAAACCGCAGTAATGCTATGAATGAGAGGATGTCAGCTTGAGTCAGGGCAGTAGCACTGGAGGGGCTTAAAGGTGGTCAGATTCTAAATATATCCCAAAGGTAGAGAAAACAGATTTGCTGTTGGCTTAGACGTGGATTACAAGAATAAGAGGCATCCAAGGGGACTCCAGATGCTTGGCCTGAACAAGTGGGACAACAGAGCCACCACCATCGACGATAAAGATGACTGGGGGGAGGAGCAAGATTGGGTGGTAACACCAGGAACTCAGTTTCAGATACGCTAAATCTGAGGTGCCTATTAGACATCTAAGTGGAGCTTCTGGGTAGAAAGGTAGACATCAAGAGCCTGGAGTTCAGGTGAGAAATCTGAACTGGAGAAATATATTAGAGTCGTCAGGATACCGATGATATTTAAAGCCACAATACTAAATTAGATTAAAGGAAGAGTTGTGGATAAAAAGAGAAGTCTATAGACTGAGCCTCAGAAAACCCCAACTTTGAAACACAGAACCATACATACAGAGAACAAACTAATGGGTGCGAGAGGAGGAGGTAGGAGGATGGGAAAAATGGGTGAAGACAAGTGGGAAGTACAGGCTTCCAGGGATGAAAAGGTACAGCATAGGGAATCTAGTCAATGGTACTGTGACAGTGTTGTATGGTGACAGGTGGCAGCCACACTTGTGATGAGCCTAAGTATAGACTTGTCAAATGACTATGTTGTACACCTGCAACTAATGTAACATTGTGTGTCAACTATACTTCAATTAAAAAAAAGAAAAAAGTTTCAACTGAAAGTAATATAACACTGTATGTTAACTATACTGGAGTGTATAATGCTAAGTGCAATAAGCCAGTCAGGGAAGACAAATACCGTATGATTGCACTAATATGTGGAATTTAAGAAACAAATGAGCAAAGAGGAAAAAAGAGAGAGACAAACTAAGACTCTTTTTAAAAAGATTTTACTTATTTAAGAGACAGAGGGAACTAGAGAGAGAGAGAGAGAGAGCGCGCACAGAGAGGGAGAGTGGGAGGGAGAAGCAGACTGCCTGCTGAGCAGGGAGCCCACCGCAGGACTCAATCCCAGAATCTGGGATCATGACCTGAGCCAAAGGCAGATGCTTAAACAACTGAGCCCCCCAGGCACCCCAAGAAAGACACTTTTTTTTTTTAAAGATTTTATTTATTTATTTGACAGAGAGAGACACAGCGAGAGAGGGAACACAAGCAGGGGGAGTGGGAGAGGGAGAAGCAGGCTCCCCGCAGGGAGCCCGATGCGGGACTCAATCCCAGGACCCTGGGATCATGACCTGAGCTGAAGGCAGTCGCTTAACCAATTGAGCCACCCAGGCGCCCAAGAAAGACACTCTTAACTGAAGAGAACAGATGGCTGCCAGAGCATAGGTGAGTGGAGGAATGGGAAATAGGTGAAGGGGAATTAGAGTACACTTACATGATAAGCACTGAGTAATGATTAGAATTGTTGAATAACTATATTGTACACCTCAAACTAATGTACCACTGTATGCTAACTACACTGGAATTAAAAATTAAAAACAATGTAAAAAAAAAGGAAAATTCCTAACTCTGACTGGGCTAATCAGAAAGACTGGGCAACGTTTAGAGGTTAAGGAGCCAAGAAAGAACCAGCATAGGAGACTGAGAAGGATCAGCCAATGAAGTCAACAGAAAAGCCAGGAGAGAATGGTTTTTTAGAAGCCAGGAATGATGAACTGTGTCAAGGAAGATGAGAACAGACCACTAACTGACCTCACAAGAGAGCAGCTTTAGCAGATTGTTAAGGACAAAAGCTGGAATGGTCTGAGTTCAAGATGCAGCAGAGAGGGAACAATCACTGATGTAGATGAGAAAGGAGAGAATTACTGGATCAATGCCCTTGAGTAGGTGAGAAGGCATGGGGTCTAGTGATCAGGCTGGTTTTTGCTAAGAGTAGATAGTTCATCCATAGTAATCGAGTGTAGACCCTAGGGGCACACATGTGGGGAGGAGGGGTAAATTCCGTGGTGGAGGTTCTCCTTTGACTGCATGTACTTCCTCAGTGAAACAAGAAGCCAAGCTGATGGGTAAGTGAGGATGGGGGAGGTGGTACATGAAGCTTGGAGAAAAAGAAGCATGAAAGATTTGTTTTTTCACCAGTGTCCTGCAAGGCATGATGGACGTTCCAGGACCGAGTGCCCCAAGAGCCCCAGGTTCTGGGAAAAATGGTTTCTCAAACGTTAAAAACGGGCTTTGCACTTCCTAGCAGGGCAAGCCACTCTGCGTTTCAACTTCTGCACCTGTATCGCCTGACTGATTAGAGGAACAGTCTAAGAAAAGCCAGAGAATAACTCCTTAAACAACACAGTACCATCCAACATTTCAGCCTACCTCAAAACATTTTAAACACATTTTTTTTTCTTTGCTTTCCACGGCACTTTTAGGGGAGGGCAAGTACCACTTTTACTATTTTGTAGATTAGTAAACTCAGGCACAGGAAAGTGAAATGAGTAACTCAAGGTCACAGACTACCAAGCGGTGAAGCGGGCAAACATTACCTATTCCGCTGCCTCTTGCACCGACACGGTACCTGACAGTTTAAAAAGCATTTCCGCGCACTACGAATCTCATTTTACAACACATCTGTGAGGCAGTACATATAACTAGCTTCATTTTAAGGCTGAAAGCACGGAGGCTGAAAGTCACAGAACCAAGGTCAAATCCATTAACAAGAGGATGACGAGTGCTCGATGAGTGCCGCCTACTGAGTGACAGCTAGGTTACTACTGGGTTCTACCACCTACGGAAGGGACCGGGTGTGGAAGGCACCTTGGAGCCTGCCTGCTGAGGCAAGGTGAGGCGCTGGAACTCAAGCTGTGAAAGCGAAGGAGCCGCTGGAAACGGACAGAGGGCGCTACGGTCACAGTCTGAGCTGTTCAGGAAACAAGAGAGGAAGCCCCGCACATTTCCGGGGCAGAACGCCGAGTTGAGGGTTGCCCAGGGACCGCCTCGCCTAGGGCTTCCCAAACTGACCTAACAAGAATTAGCTGTCAGAACTGTAGACCGAGTGTCCGGGCCCCGTAAAGGACCCTTCCCTTTCCCTGGAAAGATTCTAGTGGGACTCAGGAACTTGGGAGTTTTAGCACACCCCCCGCCTGGCGGGCGTACTTGTCAGCCAGGTGTGGGGACTCTCACTTCGACCCCTTTCCTTGCTAAATGGCAAAACGCGGGAGGCAAGAGCGAGGGTCGGCCAGCGCTCGGCGTTACCTTCTCGATTTTGCCCAGGAAGAGCTCCTTGGCGAAAGCTCGGCTCGGCGGACTAGTGCGCAGCAGGCGCCGGCTCGTGGCGAAAGCCACCAGAGCCCGGGAGGCACGCGCCGCTACCGCCCTGCGCAAGAAGAGGGCCGCGACACCCATGCTGCCCGCCGCGGCCATCCCCGCGCCGACTAGTCTTTCTTAAAGCCTCAGTCACGTTCACCCTACAGGCGCCTCCCGATGACGCCACTGGCCTGGGCCACGCCCCTGGCTTGCACCACCCCTCCCGTCGCCATTGCGCTTGCGCGGCCTCCCACAAGCCGGGGGTGTAAGGGGGGAGGTCGAAAGGGCGGGCCGGCGCCATGTTGCCAGCTTCTAGCTGGGCCGTTAACGGCGGCGGGAAGGGCTTTGATTTCACGTACTGGTGGGTGGCGGCGTCAGTGGCGGCGGGGGGAAACTTCTCAGCGCTCGGGAGCCGAAGCGGAGGCCCAGCTGTCTCCGCTTGCTTTCCTGCTGCCAGTTGGGGCAACGAGGACGTGGCAAATCTAAGGAAAAGGCCATGGGAGGGGGATTCATAATACTGGTTCTCTCTGGAGGGGAACTCAGTAGCGTAATGTTGTGTTTTTTAAGGGGATTTGTGAGGATTCCTTTTGATTCATAGCTTTCATATATGTTACATATACTTATTTTGTCAGGGGAAAATAAAAGGCTTGTTCTGCCAGAGAGGGGTCTGGGTAGAATCCTGACTCACAACTATGGGAAATGTTGAGGGAGCAGAAGGCAAGCTGAGGACAAAACACAAGCTGATACCCCGCAACCCCCACAAACTGCCCCCCCCCCGCAAGGTGGGATCTGTGTGACATTCCTCAGGCACTCCTGGCTGCCCTAAAGCGAAGGGAAGGAAAAACAAATGGTCAATTTAGAGATTAGCCCTATTAAGACAGGAGTCTCCCTCAGTTTACAAATGTCTTAGTGATTTACAAGAAAAAAAGCGTTCTTATCAATAACCTAACTTCCTAATTTTAATGTAGATAAAATTCAATGTCCTTATAACCTGCAGCCCATTGACAAAAACTTGAGGCAGGCAGAGTATAACGTTCCTTCAGGAAGCTCCCAACGGTCTAAACGTTAATGCCTCGCTAGAGGGAAGATCAACCTTGGTTTGAGAATAGCCAGGCCTCAGGTTTCCTGTGAGTCTTTAGCATAGGAAAATCCTTTTGAAACTTCCCTGATCTTTACTTCCCCCAACCCCAAAGTATATAATCAGTTCCTTCTCAGAATCCCACGGCAGCAGCTCTTTTCTGCCCACAGGTCCTGTCCCTGTGCTTTAATAAATCCACCTTTTTGCACAAAAGACATCTCAAGAATTCTTTCTTGGCCATCCTCTCCGGACCTCACTTACATTCCAAAACTACATCAAGAAACACCAACTTAAAAGGCAGGCGGAGGAAGAGAAACTACGGAGGCAACCAAGAAGGGGTGTGTACCTTGGGGTGGGATGGGAAAGGCCATCGAGCCCAGGTAGGAGGGCCCCGGCAACCCCCCAGCGCTGCATGGCCAGGCCCAGCGATACCTGACCAGGGGCAAGTGGGCGCTCTCTAATGGTCTTACGTCAGCCTCTTCCAGGAAGATTTCTTCTCGTTGTGCTTGTATTTACCACAATATTGGAAACAGCTTTCTGCCTCCGTCATGTTGGTGAGGTTTTGGAATATAGGTGAGGTTCAGTGGCGTGATGTCTGGAGCCGACAACTAAGAAAGAATTCTTGAGACATCTTTGGTGCAAAACGGTGGTTTATTAAAGCACAGGGACAGGACCCAAGGGCAGAAAGAGCCACGGCCCCGGAGTTGTGAGCGGTGGCTGATTATATACTATGAAGTTGGGGGAAGGTAAGGAAAAAGGGAGGCTTCCAAGAACTTTCATATGCTAAAGAGGACCTACTAGATACCAGACGCCTTGCCATTGTCAAGTTAAGGTTGTTTACCCCTCTAGTAAGGCATTAACATTAAGATAGTTGGGAACTTCCTGGAGGAACATTACACTCTGCCCACTTCAAGTATCTGTCGATGGGCTGCAGGTTATAAAGACATTTAATTGTGTTTACATTCCCTTCTGGAAGCTATTGCTAAGGCTTTTGTAAGTAAACTGAGGGAGACTCAGGTCTTACTATTTGTTTTTCTTTTCCTTAGCTTTAGGGCAGCCAGGAGTGCCTGAGGAATGTCACATATATCCTATGGGGGTGGGGGGGTTGTGGGGTGTCAGCTTCTCCTTTGTCCTCAGCTTGCCTTCTGTTCCCTCATCATTTCCCCCCGAGCAATTTTGACCCTTAAATCTTGAAGGTTGTTGAAGGTGGAAGGTCTTATCTTCTGTAACGTCTTCCTGCTGAATAGGGGCGTAAAGAGGTCCCTTCCTATGGGTCAATATTGGTGAGTTGGGGAATGTGTAGGGGAGTTACAAAAGGGGGAGGCAGCTGAATCCAGCGCCGTCAACGTATGCGAACCTCCTTGAGTAGAAAAGATCATCGGTTGGCTGGAAGTTCTGGCAGTGAAGGCGCCTTGACACTAGGCAGGGAGACACCAGAAATGACAACAAAATAAGGCTAATATTATAATGAGAAAGAAATCGGAATGAAAGATCTTTGATATTGACCTTTGATAATTTTCTTCCAGTCCAGGAGTTTAAAGCAATCCCTAAAGTATTCATGTCAGGTAGAAACCCAGAAGTCTTTTATGGTAAGCGGGACTGTACACACAGCATTCTGTCTTTGTAATAGCACACATTCCACCTCGTGCAGCCGTTAAAACATCTGATGTCATTCTATTGTATAGAACTGCTTTCTGCATTTGAGTCATTTCAGTTTTTAGTAGAGAACTACTGTTTTGGGCAGCATTTAGGGCTTTGACCATGTACTTAGGAGTTTCCATGTGTCTCCCATCCAAGTACTAACCAGGCCCGACCCTGCTTAGCTTCCGAGGTCAAACAACATTCTCCAGTCTCAAAGAGGTAAAAAGGATGGATGCTAGGTGGCTATACCAATGAGACACAGAACATGTCCACCATGGTTTTAAATTTCAAAGGTTAGCTGGGTTGGTAAAGGTTTTAATAATGCATCCATGCATCCAGGCAAAACCCAGAGTACAGCGGCCTATCCAGTCTGGGGGAAGCCATGGCCACAGGTTAGAGCTGCATAGCCACTGGGTCCCAGCCAGGAGCCAGCCGTTTAATACTGGGCCTCCTTGAACTGCAGTCAGGACATTAAGGGTTATTTGGTTTTGGAGGGCCATCCTTTGAATTTGTAATAATTTTAGGCCCATATTTGATTGGGGAATTATGGCTTGATAATAATCCCCTTTCCTTTAAATTGCTCCAAGGGCATATAAGACTAGAAAGACATATTTGGAGTATAAATATTTTTAAGGCTTTTGCCAATAGCAAAGCACAGGTGGGGGCTACTGATTCTGCTTTGGGGGCAGACATGTTTGCTGACAGGGCTTTGGCCTCAACAGTCTTGAGTTAGACTGACTATAGCATACCCAGTTTTTCTTACTACCTTTTCCATGAAACTATTGTCATCAGTAAACCGCTATCATTTGCAATTTTAATAGGGGCATCTTAAATCTGGTCAACTCAATAACCTCTGAGCAGTTATGCTCATAGAAGTACAATGGTCAGGTCCAGGCATAAGGGTAGCTGTGTTTAAAGTCTGACAGGTTTCAAGTATTATTTTAGGCACATCTGTAAGCATCGCCTGGTGTTTAATGAGTCAGCCTCCTATCATCTATTGGTGGCCTTTGGTCTCTAAGACATTCTGGACCTGATGTGGAGTCATTACAGACAGGGATTGTCCCATCGTGAGATTTGAGGCTCCTACCAAGAGGGCTGTTGTATGCTTGGTTAAAGCCTCTACTTGTAATTGTACATTTATAGAGGTGGCTTCTAGGATAAATATAACTATGAGGTATGAAGACATCAAGAAGCCCTCTTTGACTTTTTTACGTCTGGACTTGGGAGGCACAACCCTGGTGGTAGATCAAAAGATTATTTGAAAATGGGCAGTCCCCGGGGTACCCGGGTGGGTCAGTCAGTCGTTAAGCGTCTGCCTTCGGCTCAGGTCATGATCCCAGGGTCCTGGGATCGAGCCCCAAGCCCCACATTGGGCTCCCTGCTCTGCAGGGAGCCTGCTTCTCTCTCTCTCCCACTCCCCCTGCTTGTGTTCCCTCTCTCGCTGTGTCTCTCTGTCAAATAAATAAATAAAATCTTTAAAAAAAAGGGGGGGGGGCAGTCCCCGACCTTGTCTGAGATTGAGCGGTACTCTGCCCAGGTGGAGCTGTGTGCAAACCAGATTAGTGAAAGAGGCAGGGTTCTAGTACTGAAAATCTTCAACTACCATTCTGTGAAAATGCTTAGTTTTCAAAATATTGGTTCCCTGCAGGAACACTGGCTCTCAGTGGTGTAACGGAGCTGTTACCTGGAGATGTTGAGATGCAAAGGAAAATTCCAAAACACATGAGAGGATATTTGCTGGGGAATTACTTGGTTGGAACCTGACAATCTTACCGAGCATTCTGGAGGTTGATGAATAATAATGGAGCTGTAAATGTCACTGTCGAGCAACCTTGTATTAAATGAGGAGTCGCTGTCTGCCCATGGAAAGAGGCCAGTTTGCAATAACCTTCCTAAAGGTTAACGCTACGAGATTTACCTGTATGAAAAATGTAAGGAAAAGCTCTTCATTTTACTGACATGGGAAGGAAACCTACAAATCAAGACAACATATGGGTTTTTTATTTTTGTAAACAGATTATGAAGCACCATCAAATCTAATGTATCTATAAGAATTAAGCCATTTCCTTTTACTTTTGTCACACTGCCCTAGTTACAACCTGTTACTCAGATTACTTTGTAGATCTAGTTCTATTTTACAGGAATGCATAGGAAACTATGTATTTTTTATGGAGAAGTCTTTGTTTTCAGTTAACCAGATTTGTTGTAATCAGATCATTCTGAATGCTTCACCTTTGGTCACCTGTTTGAATTTAAAATGTGTGATTGTGGGACGCCTGGGTGGCTCAGTCGTTAAGCATCTGCCTTCGGCTCAGGTCATGATCCCTGGGTCCTGGGATGGAGTCCCACATCAGGCTCCTTGCTCAGCGAGGAGCCTGCTTCTCCCTCTCCCTCTGCTGCTCCCCCTGCTTGTGCTCTCTCTCTCTCTCTGACAAATAAATAAAAAAATCTTAAAAAAAAAATAAAATAAAATGTGTGATTGTAATTAAAGCTGAGTGAAAATTAAAAAAAAAAAAAAAAAAGAAGCCCTCTTTGAGGTCTAGCCTTAATATCTTAATTACAAGGAATCACTGGCAAGCGGGGGAGAAGACTTGTCAAGAGGTAAGGGCATCCCCAAGTGCATCATACAATCCAATCATAAAGAAAGTGGGGCCATCCATTATCTCCATAAGTCCATAGTTAACCCCTGTGGAGTGGGGTATGCTTCTGGCTTTTAGGGAATGATTTCGTGATCCCAGCCACATAGAATTGGTCAAGGTGATAGCTGAGTTATACAGTCATTGGGAAATCAATCTCATTTTCCCGCTGTTTAAATAATCATGTGCCCTGTTATTATCCCCACAGAATAAAAAGCACAAAGATTGTCTATATGAACTATTGTGCAATTTCTCTGAAGTTTACCTCAAGTTGTCTAGCTTAGGTAAACAAACATTTAAAGACAATCAGATCTAGGATTTAACATCTGCAAAGGTGGGCTATTGAACCATAAATTTTTCTCTCTAAAATAACCCTCATTTCCAGAGATAGCCAAATCAGGACTAATTTATTTGAAAAACAAGTCCATTTTTAACAAACTTGGCTTAATTATTTACATAAGCTCAGCAAGAATAGTGAGTGACCATATAGATCTTTTAGAATCTGCTTTGTTGGAAGGAATCTCTAGGTTGAAGTTTTAGTAGCCTCTCCAGACCAGAAGCCAAGCCAAGTACTTGCCATCAAACATGCCTGCAATACCTGTAGATTTGGGTGAATTTCTCTTCATGAGGTGCCCAAAGTATCCTGAGGTTCCTGCACATGGCAGGAAGTGACATTCTTTATTCACCTGGTAAGGTGGCCTGGAACTCTCTAAGCAAGGTATCAGGCCAACAGTTCCAAGGGGCTTTATGGCTCCAGGTTTGATAAAGTCAACCTCAATTCCTTAAAGCTATTTGGTTATATCTGAGTCTATGCATGTCTCTCTTAAATATGACATTCCAGTCAAAGCCTTGGTAAAATAACCCATGTTTCCAATGGTGTCCTGTTATAAGGAGAACAGATTCTTATTGAACTTACGCAAATGACTAGGATAGCCATGGAAGAAAGAATACTACTGAGACCTTTTTAATTTTAGAGGGTTCAGGTAGAGAGAAAAGATAAATGCTTCAGTGTGTTTACAAAGGAGTATTTTATCACATTTCTGTAAGTCATTGATACCTTAAGAGAAAGTCTCCTTAGTCTGGAAGAGTAAACATTAGAGAACCAGCAATGTTTCAAGCAAGAGTCACAAAACTATAATCATCTTTTTAGTTCATTTAGTCACAAGTTACTATTTCTTACTTAGTTTGAGTGTAGCTTTAGTTCTGGAAATTCTTACCCATTTCAGTTTTAGGATTTTAAAGATACCGAATACCTGTATTTGTCCTAAAAGTCCTTTTTATGAATCTCTTTGAAGATGAAACTCATTTTGCAAGAGAATAAGAACAATTATAAATGACAAAAACTCAGAATGGTTAGAGATCTGATGAGATGAGAGTTTACAATATAGCTGACAAGGAAATCAGGTTATTTCTGTGACACTTAACACTCCAATAGCCAGAATATTGAGTGATGATGACCTTATATTAAAACTTTAGGAATTGCATATAACCTCTAGAATAGTTATAGCATTTATCCAATGTAACCCAAGGCTTATCATTTGTTTAACAGTACTTCCGGGGTGCCTTAGCATACCAAATAAAAGGCCTAATGAGTTAAAGAGACTTCATTTACAATTTAAATCTTCGGAAGTTTGTTAAAACCTTGGAAAGTTATAACACATGCCTGAATAGGATTACAGATCATTACAAAACAATTATTTTTATTTAACCAAGGTGACAATAAGAGATCTGAAAGGCAAAATGTATGGTTCTATAGTTGTTAGCAAAACTTAGCTCCTTTAAAATTGAGAAGTTTTAACCAAGTGATCGAAGACCTGATAATGACAAAACATAGAAACTGGTTTTCTGGACAGACAAGAGAAAAAAACCTTTGTTTACATTTTCTTATCTAGAGCAGATGAACAATTCAAGAAACCTTGTCTTTTGAACAGAGAATTTCAATATTATACCAGTGTACCTTTAAAATCCATTCATTTTAATCTTAGTCCATCCTGACCACACCTAAAATTCTTTTCCAAAGATTTCCCATCAGTCTTAATTACATTTAGCAGAATTTTTTTTTTAAGTTTAAGGTGTTTTTTTTACTTTTTATTGTTATGTTAATCATCATACATTACATCATTAGTTTTTGATGTAGTGTTCCATGATTCATTGTTTGTGAGTTAACACCCAGTGCTCCATGCAGAAAGTGCCCTCTTTAATACCCATCACCAGGCTAACCCATCCTCCCACCCCCCTCCCCTCTAGAACCCTCAGTTTGTTTTTCAGAGTCCATCGTCTCTCATAGTTCGTCTATTTAGCAGAATTTTGTACTCTTCAAAACCTTAGTCTCCATTGAAGACTAAGTAGAACCAATTGTGAACTGTTATACCAGAATTCTTTAGATGGCAAATTTGTGAATCAGTTAAGCACAAAACATGATTACCAACAGATTTAAATATCCTTAGTTTTTTGCAATAAGCAGTCAAAAGCACAAACCTACATCCAGTAATCAATGGTTTAGCATTTTATCCTATTTGGAAAAGATGTATATGTCCAACGATTTAATGCCATTTATTATCCAAGCAAACTTTAAAGTTTCAGGTTACCAAAGACTTTGAAAGCTATTTTAGCAATTACCCATGAAAACTTTGATGAGATAGACAATTAACCATCATTTTAGTCATCTTTTTGCTAAAAAATTGCAACAGAGATAACACAAGCTTATTTGGCCTTCAGCAAACCTCGATAGAAGAAGTTTTCCCGTTTACTGTTGATAACTTGAAAGACATGACTATTTTAATTAAACCAACAAACTTAGCTTAGTTCAAATACTGAATTATGTTCCACCTGGATCCTCCCCATTGTCAATTTTTACCTGAGACACTGGTGGGGAAATCTGGAGTAGGTGGTGTTAAGTCCAGGGGGTGCTCTTCTTCCTCCTTGACTGTGAAGGGAGAAGGAGCCATGGTACCTGAGGCACAGGATGGTCTAGAAGGCAGTTATGCAGGCCGCACCCAAGGTGGTGCAGAAACAGAAGAAGGGGGAGGGAGACAGAAGAGGCAAAGTGCTGCTGGAAGTCAGAGAAAGGGTTCCCGGTCTTAGAGCTCAGCAGCTCCAGCAGAGGCGCAGACGCCATGTTTTCCTACTAACAAGGGGGAATAGGCAGTCCATGTCGGGCAGAGAAGACCAGGAATTTCCCTGAAACAAAGGGAGTTTCGGCAGCTGCTTGGGAATATTCCTTAAAGTCCCTGTCCCGAGATAGACTAACCACAGTTGGCTCCAGTTATAGCCATTAACCCGGGAAATGAGTGAGGGAGAGGCCCCCACATCTGTTAGGAGGAACAGAGAGAGAGAGTCAGCGTCCCCTTTGCTAGGGAGGGCCTTTGTTATCTCCAGCAACCTTGGTTTATTCAGAGGAGGTTTATTTAGATAATTATCATCCAATATGTCAAGAGGGGGTTTACTAGTGGCCACATTCAGGCAATCACATTCTGCAAGAGGCCCTTAGGTTGGGGTTCTGGTGTAAAGCAATGAAGGCCTAGGTACGAGCAATGAAGGTACCCCAGGTCCATTTGCCCTGTTTCCTGCAGAAGAGATCTAACTTGATAGATCCCACTGAAGCCATGCAGTGTTACAGATCAGAACTTTCCGAAATTTTGCAATCCGAATTGTTTCCAATGGGTTAAAAGGCATCCCAAAGGAGAATCCTTGGGGACTGAAGAAGCTCCCATTCCACGTTAGAGAGGGTGCTAGAGAGGGTCCATTACCAAAGAAAATCCCCTCCTGACTCCCAGGTGGTGTCCCACGTGCAGGATATGTCAGAGGTTCCTGGTGTCAAAGCGATCCAAGGCATCCCTTAACAAAATCGCTATGAACATCGCCACCGTTAAAGGCCCCTGTAGGAGGGAGGCCTGCCCTCCCCCGGCTTCCCTATCACCTTCTAGACTTCTAGATGGGTGCTGGTGAATGGACCGAAATACCTTGCCTTGGGCGCCTGGGTAGCTCGTGGTTAAGCGTCTGCCTTCGGCTCAGGTCATGATCCCAGGGTCCCGGGATCGAGCCCCGCATCGGGCTCCCTGCTCAGCGGGAAGCCTGCTTCTCCCTCTCCCACTCCCCCTGCTTGTGTTCCCTCTCTCGCTGTGTCTCTCTGTCAAATAAATAAAATCTTAAAAAAAGAAAGAAAGAAAGAAAAGAAATACCTTGAAGAACCCACTGTTTTAAACCATGGAGAACACTAGAAAAGTTTTACAAGGGGGAAATTATCCAATTTTGTAGCTTAAGTAGTTAGAGGACATTGACGAAAAACAGTAAAGATAGAGATCCATCATGATCTAAGCGACATTCCAACACATGTGGTCTTTACAGCCAACTTCCCTAGGAAACATCCCTGGTTGGGCTTTAATTCCATCGGGTTCTAGTTTCTGCCGGCTCCCAGTGGAGGTCCAGCGGCCAGAAGTGGCTAGACTAAGGATGTGAAAGGGATCACATTAGATCAATCAGGAGGAAACCTCACACGGGAGTCTTTTTTTTTTTTTTTTAAGATTTTTTATTTATTTTTTGACAGAGAGAGACACAGCAAGAGAGGGAATACAAGCAGGGAGAGTGGGAGAGGGAGAAGCAGGCTCCCCGCGGAGCAGGGAGCCCGATGCGGGGCTCGATCCCAGGACCCTGGGATCATGACCTGAGCCGAAGGCAGACACTTAACGACTGAGCCACCCAGGCGCCCCTCACACGGGAGTCTTAAGATTGGCAGCCGTCCTGGTGACTTAGGTGGCTGTCCCATGCCCAAGACAGACGACTTTGTGTAAGGACAGCAGTAAAGAGAGGGCATCAAGTTTCTGGGTCTTATTACCATCCCGGCCAGGGTACTAACTTCCAGCCAAAAGGCAGACTTTCTCCTCCCCATAGAGTAGCCATGGGCTAGAGGACTGCAGCCTGAGCAACTGATATGAAAGTGTTCCAATAAGACCGTACTCCTTGAAGGGCCCCTGTAATAAGAGTAAAGGAAGAGGAAAGTACTCACCAATTTTGTACTGAAGCTCAGAGTCCAGATGTAAAGACTCAAAGCCCCACATTGGGCGCCATATGGTGAGGTTTTGGAATATAGGTGAAGTTCAGTGGTGTGGAGTCCGGACCCAACGACTTCTTGAGACGTCTTTGGTGCAAAATGGTGGTTTATTAAAGCACAGGGACAGGACCCATGGGCAGAAAGAGACACGGCCCCGGGGTTGTGAGCGGTGGCTGATTATATACTATGGGGCTGGGGGAGGTAAGGAAAAAGGGAGGCTTCCAAAGAACTTTCATATGCTAAAGAGGACCTACTAGATACCAGACGCCTTGCCATTGTCAAGTTAAGGTTGTTTACCCCTCTAGTAAGGCATTAACATTAAGATAGTTGGGAACTTCCTGGAGGAACATTACACTCTGCCCACTTCAAGTATCTGTCGATGGGCTGCAGGTTATAAAGACAATTTACATTCCCTTCTGGAAGCTATTGCTAAGGCTTTTGTAAGTAAACTGAGGGAGACTCATGTCTTTTAGGATTGTGATCTCTACAAGTTAACTATTTGTTTTTTCTCTCCATAGCTGTAGGGCAGCAAGGAGTGCCTGAGGAATGTCACTTACATCCTATGGGAGGGGGGGCTGTGGGGTGTCAGCTTCTGCTTTGTCCTCAACTTGCCTTCTGTTCCCTCATCAATGTGAACTCCTGGAGAACAGTGGGAAATCTGTCATCTCATCGCGCTTTGCCAGCTTGGCCCAATAAAAGGTTAACTTGATGACAACATCAGGGGGAAAAGAGCTCAAAGACTTTTTTGGTTGCATAATATTTGCAAGCGTCTTCTGCAGTCTGTGCTATCTGTTCATCTTTAACTTTGAAAGGTTTGACAGATTCTTTCTTCATCGGTGTTCAATACTTGCTGATTTCAGCACTTGGCTTCACCAGAAGACTTTTGGAAACACCTGCCTTTGAATTAATCCCACAGGCAAAACAAGAAGTGAGATTACAAAAACTGGGTTTCAAGGTTGAGCTGCTGTATGTTTTTGCCAAAACTTGTAGTCCTATCATTCAACCAGATAATCTCTCAGGTCCTGTTTAGTGTACAGACGTCTCCCTATATTAAGCAAGTGAGAAATTTAGTGGCACACAGTTTCCAAAACAAAAATTGGGGAAAATTAAAGGCATAGGTAGTCTAGTAGCATGTACAGTGGAAGAAGAGTTTTGGAGTTCTACTACTTTGCCAGTTTCTAAGTTCAGTTTTCTCATCTGTAAAAATGAGTATAATACCCCTTATCTCACAGGACTTGTGGGGATTAGAATAATAGGAAAGCATCTAGCACAGCAAATGATCAATAGTTGTACTATGTGATTCTCATCTCACACTTGAGGATCAGCCTCTGAGAAAAAGGATGCTACTTTTAAACAGTTTGCTTGAGACATAGAATTTCCTACATTCGGTGTTTGAAACACTCGGAGTAGCTCTGAATGTTCTTCCTGTATGATCACATCAACACAACTGATTCCCATATGTAACTTAACCAGCAAATAAGCTGACACTCTTCTGTGGCTGTAATGTTAGTGTTAATATATCAAGATGCTTGGCTTTAGCTCTCAGGCACATTGAGTAGAAAACTATTCCTAGATCCTTCGGTGTTAAAGCTGCAAACCTAATGGAGAGATTTACTTACACAAATTGGGGAGCAGAAGGGGTAGAGTTGTCCCCTGTTCTAAGACTATAAGATCAATAATCAGTTATATGAAAAATGAGTTAGTCTGGTCAAGGTTCCTGCCTCATAGCAATCAATATCCTAATAAAAGGGCTCACAAATACGTTGTGCAAATTTTATCACCAGTTTATTTCCTGCTGAGAAGTTTCTGACACCTTACTGTCCGGAGATCAAACTTCTGTACACAGACAGGTGTCCCTCAGAGAATACTTTTCTCTCCTACCCTAAATTACATCCTTTGGCTACTCCCTTTTTGATGTATATTCATTCCCACTTGGGGTAAATTAGTTATTATAGAAACATGGAAGTCACTGGCTTGTTGAAAGCCACAAAGATAATGGGGTACTATGGGTTGAATTGTGTACCCCCAAGATTCATTTGTTGAAGTCCTACCGGTAATATCTCAGAATATGACCTTATTCTCTGTTGCCGATATAATTAGCTAAGTTAGGATGAGTCATACTACAGTAGTGTGAACCCCTATTCTAATATGAACTGGTGCCCTTTTAGGAAATGCCCTTAAAGGAAGGGGAATTTGAACATAAAAATGCACAAAGGGAGAACACCATGTGAAGATTTAAACAGAGGTCAAATGATACTTCTACAAGGCAAGAAACCACCGAAGATTGCCAGGAAACCATAAGAAGTTAGGAAACAAGCCTGGGGCAGATTTCTTCTCAACCCTCAGAAGGAACCAACTGTGCCAACACCTTGAGCTTGGACTTCTAGTCTCCAGAACAATAAACAATGAATTCTTTAAGCCACCCATTCTGTGGTTCTTTTCTTTCTCTCTCTCTCTCCCCCCATTTCTCTCTCTCTTTTTTAAATATAGATTAAGAGGTTTATTTCAAAGAATTGACTTACATAATTGTAGGGACTGGTGAGTCTGAAATCTGTAGGCAGTGCAGCACACTAGAAACTCAAGCAGGAGCTGACCCTTGAGGCCCCTATGGTTGTTATTAGAGCAGCCCTAGCAGAGTAATACAAGAGGTATGATTCTTGGCACACAGTGTTTTCAGAAATAAATAAGACCTAATAGTGACTGCAGGACTGAAGCTATGTTTTAGAACCTATATACCCAGGGATGCCTGGGTGGCTCAGTTGGTTGAGCATCTGACTCTTGGTTTCAGCTTGGGTCATGATCTCATGGTCTTGGGTTCAAGCCTCACATCGGGGTCCACAGTCAACATGGACTCTGCTTGAGTTTCTCTCCCTCTGTCCGTCCCCCTGTGTGCTCTCTCTCTCTCTCTCTCTCAAATAAATAAATCTTAAAAAAAAAAAAAAAAAAAGAACCCATACACCAGGTGCCCAGCCCTCTTTCTTTGTTCTCTTTTCCCCATTATTGGCTGACCTGATATATGGCCAAACTAGTCTAATAGATAAGGTCAGGAGCCCCATCAGTCCTTTCACTCTCCACCTCTACCAACTCATTGAGGGTAATAGTACTTTTAGGTCAAGATTGCATGAAGGGGCAAGCATAGCATCCATACATAGTGCTCATCACATGTGTGCTCTGTTTCTTCTTGGGTGTAATCATCAGTGTGAACATCTTGGACTTGTCTAACAAGTCTTTCTGCCTAACAATGAATTTTCAGACAAGACACATTGTCCTGTTTTTCCCATTCCCTCACTGCCACCACGCCTTGGGCAAGACGCGACCCATCCCAGAGTCTCAGTTTCCTCATCCATAAAATGATGGAATCAATAAAAAGTACATATTTTTAAATAAGACTCAATGGACTAACATTGACTTATCCTCTCGTTTCAACCACCCTAAATTTCAGAGTCTAGCAATTCAGCTAAAAAGAAAAAAAAAATCTAAAAACAGGCATTTTTTTTTAAAGATTTCATTTATTTATTTGAGAGAGAGAATGAGATAGAGAGAGCATGAGAGGGAGGAGGGTCAGAGGGAGAAGCAGACTCCCTGCCGAGCAGGGAGCCTGATGCGGGACTCGATCCCGGGACTCCAGGATCATGACCTGAGCTGAAGGCAGTGGCTTAACCAACTGAGCCACCCAGACACCGACTTTTTTTTTTTTTTTAATTTGAGAGAGAGAGAGAGAGAGAGAGAGAGCATGAGTTGGGGGAGGGGCAGAGGGAGAGGAAGAAGCAGACTCCCTGCTGAGCAAGGAGGCTGCAGTGGGTCTTGATCCCAGGACCCTGAAATCATGACCTGAGCCAAAGGCAGATACTTAACCGACTGAGCCACCCAGGTGCCCCTAAAAATAGATACTTTTAAGTTCAGAGTTGGTCCTCATGATGACAGTCTTTCAAAATCTCAATAGATTGGAAATATTAAGAGCATTAACAACAACCAAAACAAAATACTTTTGAATTTCTCTTATGTTTCAAAAGCCAAAATAACCCAAGATCCAAGTTCTAGAACATGTAGCCCCCACTACAGTATGAAAAGTGTGTGAAATAACACAAACCTGTGTTGTTCGAACTCTTAGAATTCCTAAGGCAGTTGCTGTAAATAAGAGGCAGGTAATCACCTTAATTCTCTTGGGTCATCTGTACCTGCATGAAAGCCAGGAGAGCAAAATCTTATTTAAAGATGGTGAGGTGGCAGGACCAGCATGGCAAAACCTTAACTCGTGGGAAATGGCACATCAAGAAGATGGAATGCCATTTCTTGCTAACGGGACTTATTACGGAGTACTATATAGTCCCCCAGCACCCTCCATCCACGGTTTCACTTCCTCTGGGTTCAGTTACCCATGGTCAACTGCAGCCCAGAAGAGGATGTTCCTCCTTCTGATAAACGTTGGGAAGGTCGATAATAGCCTAATGCTAGGGCACAGCGCCGACGTCATTCCCCTGACTTCATCTTATCATGTGGGCATTTTATCATCTCACATCAACACAGTACAATGAGATATTTTGAAAGAGAGAGAGAGAGAGAGAGAGAGACAACATTCACATAACTTTTATTGCAGTATATGGTTATAATTGTTCCGGTTATTGTTGTTAATCTCTTAGTGTACCTGATTTATAAATTAAGCTTTATCATAGACATGTAGGTATAGGAAAAAACTATACATATAGGGTTTGGTACAATCTACGCTTTCAGGCATCCACTGAGGGTCTTGGAACTTATCCCCCCCACCCCCCCACCCCACAGTGGATAAGGGACGACTACTGCATTCCTCTTCAACTCAAGCGAATAAATACTGGGGAATATATTTGGGAAAGTGTAGCTCATCACCCTGGCTCCTGCAGGAGTGGAATCCTGACACACAGCAGGTCATTGTCAAGAAGGGTTGCCCAGCCTCTTCCCAGAAAACCCTTGGGGCTGTAGCAATGGCATTTAGCACTCAGCACTAACATTTCTTTGAAACTAATAACAATATTTTTTTGTAATCCTCTGAGTCAGTGACCGTGGGACTGCAAGTCAGATAATGAAGTGCGATGTGGGGAGTTCATTTTAATGGTTCACCCACTGAGCACAGAAGGTAGAGACAGTTCATTCTCCCAAGTCATGCCTGCATTTCACAAAGCTTTCAATGCTCACTCAGCATGAGTTGATCAAGAATACAGTTTGCTCAACATTAGAGCCCAATAAATACCTAGCAGATGACAATGTGATTTCCTGTGCAGAGACTGATAATCTTCTCTGTTCTCCATGTTCTTTGCTACCCTGCCTATCTCCAAGAAGGATCTGGAGTGTATATTCACATGCAATCAAAGGAATGAAGTGCATGAAAAACTCCTCTTGGTTGTTCCTGGAGGTTGTAAATGCAGATTACAGGACCATGGAGATTGGGCATTAAGTAAAAAATTATTGATAATTGCTGGATCTGTTCCCTTTTAAAGACAATTACTCCTCTTAATCACTTAGAAGAACTTGGCATTTACTCAGATTCATTTTTCTTCCAGCTATAATTTATAGGAGAGGTAACTCAGTGAAACTCAACCGAGGAACTAATTTTATATTTTCCCCTGCAATATGTTGTAATTAATAGGTTTTTTCCTTTTTTTCCCGAAGATCCAATATTCTATTGCTGGCCAGACTGTAGTTTGTAAATACTTAAGTGCCCAGGATTGCCCTATAAAAGTCATACAACTGATGAAGGAGCAGAAGGCAAGCTGAGGACAAAGCAGAAGTTGACACCCCGCAACTCCACCGCTCACAACCCCGGTGCAGTAGCTCTTTCTGCCCATGGGTCCTGTCTCCGTGCTTTAATAAACCACCATTTTGCACCAAAGATGTCTCAAGAATTCTTTCTTGGTCGTTGGCCCCGGACCTCACCCCACTGAACTTCACAACAATGGGATTTCACGATGTCCAGCCAAAGTTGTCAGACATCTGGGTTGGGATTCCAGGTCACAGTGAAAGGGCCCTTTGGGGTGCCATAGACTAAGAAATATTCCCTAGAATGAAGGCTTGTTTCTTCTCAGTGCCTGCCACATGTGAATGAATAAGTACTTCCCTGACTTGAACACAAAATCCAGTAAATTGTATGGATTCAGCTGGTGAGATAAAGCAGTATGTTCAGGCACCAACATTTTTTTCTGTGGATACCAAATTTTTAAAAAAAATTTTTATTAAGTAAGCTCTACCCCCAATAACCCCAAGATCAAGAGTCGCATGCTCCACTGACTAAGCCAGTCAGGCACCCCAACCAAACTGTTTTTTAAGGGAATAAAAACTAATTGTAAATATACATGATAGGTTGTTATATAACACCCATATCTCCGTATGGGTGTTAAGGATAATGAGTTTAGTTTGAGTTCCAAATATATGAAATGGGTTTTAACTTGAAAAGCAAGAAGGACGACTATGGGGCAAAGGATGGATTTTATTTTTTTTAATATTGTATTCATTTATGAGAGAGTGGGGTGAGGGGCAGAGGAGATGGAGAAGCAGACTCCCCGCTGAGCAGGGAGCCCAACACGGTTTGATCCCAGGACCCGGGGATCCTGACCTGAGCTGAAGGCTGATGCTTAACTGACTGAGCCACCCAGGTACCCCAAGGATGGATTTTAGATCCAAAGTTGATGCAGTGGTGTTTCTCCTTTACAACCTTTCCCTTGTTAATGGCTTTGATGACAGACAAGGCTACAGGACCTAAGGGAATACTATGAAGAACTGAAAAGGATGGACATTTGGTTTATGACCAGCAAGAAATGCAAAAGCCTTGAAAAAGCTATTGTGTCCTGGTCGGCAATGTGTTTCTTAGTACAGAGAAACAGGCAGGTGCTTCACAGCATGCTCTAAAAATCAGGTTTTGGAGGAAAAGAACTACACAAATGTCTCTGATGGGTTCTAAGTTTACTAGCAATATACAATAATGGGGGCAGGAAATATTTTTGAGGAAGGAATGTCCAAAATAACATTCCCACCACAAAATCCTTTGTGGGAAAAGGCAAAGTATGAATATAATAAATACATCCTAATAATCTTTTTCAATACACAAAATCAAAACTAAAAGTCAGGCTGGAGTTCTGGGCGAGAGAGTGGGTTGCACACATCCATCCATTTTTTTCTCCCTTCCCACTAAAACTGGAATAAAGGTTTTTACAAGAACAGCACAAAAGATAAATCCTTAAACTTGAAGAGAACAAGAGAGGAGACAATACAATACAAATCTGGAAGTTGGAAAACAGATGGACAAGTTGTCAGTGGCGTGGCATGCAGCCAAATCCTAAGCTGGCAGTGGAAAAAGCTGAGAAGCGATCTTTATACCACAGATTTCTCAAAAGCTCAGAAATTGGAAAGGCCAGTATCTCCTGAAACCGGGGTAAGGACTGACTAAAACACAGAGGATTGGATGAAAGGCGTTTGAGATGAGCTAAATGGGTCCTTTTCCAAGTCTGCTGGGCAGTCATCTGCAAGTTAATTTCTCAGTAAAGTGAGGGAAAAAAGGCATTTTTCAGACATGCAAAGGCTCAAATAGTTTATCTTCCATGTATGCATCCTTTCTAAGGAAGCCACTGGAGGATAATGCTCCATCAAAGCAAAGGAACAGACCGAGAAAAAGGCCATGACTCCCAGGAAACAGGGGATCCAGTACAGGAAGGAATAAGGGGAACCTTGGGCTGGTTACAACTCACCAGTCCTAGAGGGTAAGCACCTGACATTTAAGAAGATTCAGACATGTGTAACTAAGGAAAGTGTAGGGCTCTGTATCTGTATCCACCCATGAGAATAACTGGAAGCTAAGTTCTATCGGTAAGATCCACAAAATAGTGAAATACGGCTGAGAGTGAATGATAAGTCATGACGAGGATGTGTGCAACGCGGATGCTTGTGTTGAAGCTTGATGACTCTCTCAATATTCTGGCAAGAACTTTCTGATCTTCATAGACTTTACATTGGAATAAAATATCAATTTACCTGAACAAGAAGAATTCTCAACCACACGCATTCTATGCAAGAGTATCTCTGGAAGGGATCCCAATAAGCTGGTACCAATAGTTGTCTTGGGAGAGAGATTTGGCAGGCTGGGGAGAAGAAGGAGTACAGAAGGCCATTTTACTGTTTGATTTTTGTTGTTGTTGTTGTTCCTCTTGATATTTGTACCATGTGCATGAATTACTTATTCAAAATAATGAGATAAAATCTTTTTTTTTTAATTTTATTTATTTGACAGAGAGAGGCACAGCGAGAGAGGGAACACAAACAGGGGGAGTGGGAGAAGGAGAAGCAGGCTTCCCGCTGAGCAGGGAGCCCGATGTGGGGCTCGATCCCAGGACCCTGGGATCATGACCTGAGCCGAAGGCAGACGCTTAACAACTGAGCCACCCAGGCGCCCCAATGAGATAAAATCTAAAAAAAAAATCATGCCTGTCGCTATTCATCACTTTATTGGAATTTCTGCCAATAAGAATTCTTGAGGGCACGATTACAAAATCACCTGCCAGGTTACTTTAATATTTCCCACAAATTCTAATAAAAGCCTTGCATTCTAGCTGTGTCACCAAAGTGGGAGGGATATTCAATTCAATGAATTTGGTAAGTGGGCGACACTAAACAGAAAGCATTTTCTGCTGCTGGTTCTGCCCTTAGAGAAATCTGTGAATTAGAAAGCTCTTTGGCTTACTAATGTTGTAACCTTGCACGAGTGACAAGCTGTCCAAGCCACCATCCTCCTCTAGGGTAAGGGTGATCTGAGAACATGAAGCTACGACACGGATGAAAGCAGCCAGCACAGTGCCTGGGGCGGGGCGGAGACCCTTTTAAAGCATCAGCAGGATCCAAAGGAGTACTTTCTTTCTTTCTTTTTTTTTTTTTTTTTAAGATTTTATTTATTTATTTGACAGAGAGAGACACAGCGAGAGAGGGAACACAAGCAGGGGGAGTGGGAGAGGGAGAAGCAGGCTTCCCGCGGAGCAGGGAGCCCGATGCGGGGCTCGATCCCAGGACCCTGGGATCATGACCTGAGCCCAAGGCAGACGCTTAACGACTGAGCCACCCAGGTGCCCCCAAAGGAGTAATTTTAACAGGTGCCATGATCTTCCTCTCTGCCATTCTTTCCTTTAACTTGGAAAATTTGGAAAATAGGATCCTTCCCGTGCCTCAGGAATTTCCCTGGCAGTCTAATAAGCTTTACTACTAAGACGGAAATAACAATAACTCCATCCCACTTAAAGGTGGTTTTTAACTGATTAATATTTGCCCCTCAAAGGAGAAGAGAGTGAATGGGAGTGTGGCGGGAGCCTCCAAGGATGGCCCCCTGTGATCCCCAAGTTCAGGGCAGTGCGTCACCCCCTCCTGCAGTGTACCACCCCCGGTCTGTGTGACTGATAGGATGTCACCTCTGAGATTAGGCTGGAGGCACTTCAGCTTCTAACTTGGGCTCTCTCCCCGTCGTATATCACACACTCTGGGGGAAGCCGTGTCACTGATGCTCGGCCCTATGGAAGCCCTCCGCTGGTGAGTGAGGGAGAGAAGCCTCCTCTGGCCAACAGCCACCTGAGTGAGCTCAGGGGCAGGTGCCCCAGCCCTACTCCAGGCTTCAGAGCCTGCAGCTCCTGCGGACATCACTGAGCCACGATAACACCGCAAAGATAAGAATGTTAACTTTAATGCGTTACCACGAGCTAATCCTCAGACCTTCTTCAGGCTTTTCCTAATCATCCCAGCAAGACCTTTCCAACAAAAAAAATGAAGCCCCTGAAATCGTGTGTTGTATTTAATTCATTCGATCTAAGAAAGTGCCTCAGCCATTCCTTTACTTTCATCATTTTGATTATTTTCCTTTCATATTTTTGAAGCCTACAGGCTGGTTATTTGGTAGAATGTCCCTCAATGTGGGTTCATCTGACGCTTCGTCATTAGATTCAGAACAAGCATTTTTGGCAAGAATATCACAGAAATAATGCTATGCTCTTCTCACTGCATTTTCCTGGGTGGTGCATGATTTAGGTGGTATCTGCCAGGCTTTTTTACTGAAAGGCTGGTCTTCTTCCCACTGTAATTTGTAAGTCTGTTATGGGAAAGTACTTTGCCTAGTATAATACCCTCTAGATCCATTCATGTTGTAAACGGCAAGATTTCATTCTTTTTTATGGCTGAGTAATACTCTACTGTGTATATTTTGTGTGTGTTTGTGTGTGTATGCATATGCCATGTTTTCTTTATCCATTCGTCTATGGATGGACCCTTGGGTTGCTTCCTTATCTTGGCTACTGTAAATAATGTTGCAACAAACAAAAGTGTGGTAGGAAGGTACATTTTTTTTAAAGTAGGCTCTACACTCAACATATGGCTTGAACTCATGACCCTGAGATCAAGAGTCGCACGCTCCACTGACTGAGGCAGCTAGGCGCCCCGAGTACTTTGAACTATGTAAATATCCCAGTCCCTATCAGATGTTTAATTAATTCATTTTTAACTTGATTTATGGATTCCTATTTCATTCAATGATTACTATAATCAGTACTACAATTACTTATTTTAAAACTCAAAGTATCCCGTATTTGTGTAGTAGGAACCCTTTCAAGCTGGCTTCTGTGCCACTTTGAGCATGTCCTTACTTTCTGGCACAACAAAGTGCTCCAGACTCATCTTGTACTTTCCCTGCCCTTGCCCTGGATTCAGCCATTACTCCTTGGAGCCCTGGTTCCTGTTCATGGAGAATGGTGTTCAGAAGCCAAGATCTGGGCACTAGGTACACTCATGGCTACCAAGGTCTTCAGTGCTCCCAGTTCCTCTTAATGAACACAGTTAGGGAATATATGTATTTCTGACATATTTACTTCTCTATTTATTTCTCTATTGAAAAACTTGAGTTTACACCGCTGGTAGCCAGCCTCCAAGCTGGTCCTCCATGACCCTGCCTCCTGGGATTCATGCCCTTGTCAGAAAGGCACAGAGACTATAAGAAATGAAAAGAGGTCATTGGGCATCCAAAATTCTACTGGCAGAAAACACACATCTGCAAACACATACTACCTTTCATGAAAAAAGAAGGATGACCCAGAGGGAAGAGCCAAGAGCAACGGAGAGTCACTCCAGGGCAGGGATAGGACCAAGTCCCAGTCAATGAGCGTCCAACATTTTCTTGGCTCCGTTTCAAACTGCCTGGACCACTGACTGCTGTGTACCTCCCATTTTCCCCCTTAGGAGTTGCTATACAGCGGCTATCGTATGCTGATCTCGCCATTGTACGTCGGTGCGTGTGCTTTGCGGGTGGGAGTGCTGATAACTGGTTTCTTCAGTTCAGGAGACAAAGGAACTGTGTTTGAAGAGCCTTGTCTGCACCTAGATGACAAAAGCATGGACTTTGAGCTGGTGCTATAATGGGATGAAATTTGGGGAAGAGGGGTGAGCATATTTTGCGTGTGGGATGGACATGAATCATTGGAGACTAGAGGGTAGATGATGATAGGCAGCCTCCAGGATGGTCCGCATTCTTAACCTTGTGTAATTCCCACCCATTGCATGTGGGCTGCACTTAGTGACTGGCTTCTAATGAACAGAATAAGTCAGTGACACCCTGTGTCACTGCGACTAGGTCATAGGAGACCATGTGGCACTGCTTTGGTTCTTAGATCACCCACTGTAGGGGGAAGCCAGCTGCCATGCTGGGAGCAGTGCTACGGAGAGGGCCACATGATGAAGAGCGAATCCCCTGGCCAACAGCCACATAAGTGAGCTTGAAAGCCCCAGTTAATCCTTGAGAGGACTGTGACCCTCGCTAACACCATGACTGTAACCTTGTGAGAACCCTGGGCAGAACCACCAGCTAAGAGGTTCCCGCATTTCTGACCCACAGGAATTATGGGATAATAAATATGTATTGTTGGAAACTAAGTTTGGGGGTAACTTTTAGGCAACAATAAGTAACTAATATAGGGGTGCCTGGCTGGCTGAGTCAGAAGAGCATGCAACTCTTGATCTTGGGGTCAGGAGTTTGAGCCCCATGGTGGGTGTAGAGATGACTTAAATAAATAAAACTTAAAAAAATAATGAATACACTCCAATATACCCAATTTCAGTCCATCACTATGGGGTTTCTGCAATGGACAGATCTAGAAATGTCTATTTTTTAAAATCAGAAATTAATTATTAATAATTCCAAATTAAATTTACATTATAGAATTTTTCTGAACATCTTTGATATATTTGTATCTTTCTACTTATATTAAAATATCAGTTTTATTAAGATTAATATATTTACTTACTTGCTTTATCTAACAATGTACATAAAGAGGTTTCAATTTACAATAACAGTATTGCTAATTATAATAAAACTGAGTGAAGTTTAAGGTTTATTTGCAGTTCCCTTTGTCCTTGGACTACACCCACTGAGCATATACAGTCAAAATAATGGGTTCAAAAGTTACTTGAAATTGCCCTATGACCCAGCAACTCCACTCTTAGGTATATATCCAAAAGAAATGAAAACAGAAACTCAAACAGTGGTACATGAATGTTCACGGCAGCACTATTCACAATAGCCAAGAATGCAAAGAACCCAAATGTCCATCAAGAGATGAATGGATAAACAAAATGTCATCGATCTTGTAATTCGTTGGATGTGTAAGCAACATCCTCCTGGGTCATTACGTGTACTTTTGTCCCAGCAACAGGCTGAGATATGACCCTACTTATGGTAACAGGTGGTGGTTGTCTGGGGGAAAATGAGCATCTCTTTAATGTGCCCCAGGTGGGTTTCCAAGGGCTCTCAGGCAAAGGAAGGATAGTGTCCTCAGATATGGGAGCTGGGGAAGATAATTCCACTGGCATGGGAGGCTCAGAGTGATACAGGGGTTCAAGAGTCTGTTTCATCTAGGTCCAACCACATGTCCCCATTCTAAGTTTCAGGATCCTATCCTTTCCCAATGAGTGTCCTAACTCTCACATAAGAAATTGCAGGACTGGGGGCACCTGGGTGGCTCAGTGGTTAAGCTTCTGCCTTCGGCTCAGGTCATGATCCCAGGGTCCTGGGATCGAGCCCCACATTGGGCTCCCTGCTTGGCGGGAAGCCTGCTTCTCCTTCTCCCACTCCCCCTGCTTGTGTTCCCTCTCTTGCTGTGTCTCTGTCAAATGAATAAATAAAATCTTAAAAAAAAAAAAAATCGCAAGACTGTGGATTCAACTTGCTGTAAACCCAGCAATACACAGTTTCCTTTGCACTTGCTTTTCAACAATGGCAGCCCTGTGGCTACGAGAAACGAGCGAGTTTTTGAGGGCTGTCATAAAAGCTGTCGGGTTCTCAGACCCTGAGCTGAGAGGTGAAGAATCCAGGCTTGCCATTTTCTCTCTAGATGATCCAGTGTTGCGCACAGGAAAACCCACCCACCCCACAGTCTTTGCGCTCACCGTTACCGCCACACCCCTCAGGTGGGTTCCCAAGGCACTTTTTTCGGTTGTCATTCCATCACAATCCACCACAGACAACAGCTTCACCAGTTGTGACAGCACGGCTGTCCTGCTTTCCATTGGCAAGGCGCTCAGCACGGCACTCAAGTCCACGCTCCATCCAACCAGTTCCCAAATCCCATCATCGTGGCTCTACCTCCTGGTACTGCTTAAGGCACCAACTTGGTATCCTCAGAGTCCAGGGAGCAGAAGGCACAGAGTAATTTGGCCAGGGAAGGTTTAACAGAAAGAATTTGTAACTAGAGGTGATTACATACTAAGAAGAGACAGAAAACATACTCTTGACAAATGACGTGGGGCTGAAAGAGATGTCTGAGGAAGAAACAAACGTGGGGGGAGGAACAGGCTCTTCCCAAGACTGTACTTGACATTTCACTGGAGAAGGTCTGGTTGCAGCCCCCTGGGTTGCCCTGGACCAGAGCTGGACTACAGTTACCAACCTGCGCCGGGGAACCACGGGCTTGTCGTGGCAAGCAGGACACCTCCGCCAAAGAGCAGATGGGCAGAACCTGGTGGGCAGCGAACCTTGGGCCAAGAACGGAAAGCAGGGAACTCCCCTCTAGGGTGTAGTTGTACTGAAGAGCGTACGCAGGGCATTGCCAGCTGCAACTTGTAAACAGGAAAAACTGAGTCACCTGCCATGCAAGTAAGGCAGAAACTCACCAGAACCTGGAAGAAATCCCCTTCCTCCGGCAGTGCCCCTCCAGCGCTCTCTATCGACAAAGCTTAACATCATGCCAGGTGGCAAATGGAGACTCCAGCTCCATCACCACAGAGCAAGGCAAGGAGGGTGGATTTGGAGCTGAGTCAGTAAATTGATCATAATGGAGTGATTGTAAGTGAAAACGCAAGATGCAGAACGGTGTGCACGATGTGCTATCTTTTGTGGAGGAAAGGCTGGGAAATTATGTATCTGCGTAATTCTGCACAACAAAACACTGGAATGATATACCTAGAAATTAGTAAAAACAGTTAACTATGGAACAGCTCGGAGTGAAGTAAGGATGGAGGGAATGCTGATGGAAGCAAAATTTTCTGAAAATTGATGTGGTTTTGACTTTTGAACTGTGTATTTTATATGTCCAAAAATAGAACTAAACCAAAACAGTAAAACAAACAAACAAACAAACAAAAACAGAGCAAACCCTAACTGGTTTTGCCATATAGCCACCATCACCCAGGAGCAGCTGACCTAATTCAGAGGTGCAATGGCTTCCTGAAAGTTACAGAGCCAGTCGGGGGACACTACCTTGGAAAGACAGGTTCTGTGCTATGGGATGCAGGACATATTTTGAACCAGACTCCACGACATGGTGGCGTCTCCTCCATGATCAGAACACACAGGTGCGGACATGAAGGCACAGAAGGGGGGTGGACGGCCACTCTCACCGTTATACCTAGAACCCTTGCACAGAAATGTTACTTTCTGTCCAGGCAACTTTGAGCTCTGCTGATTTGGGGGTCTTCACTCCCAAGGAGGAAATGCTTCCACCAAAGGAAAGAGAGCAGATTCTGCTAAATAGCAAGATGAGATTTTCACCCGGCCATTTGGGGCTCCTTATTGCCACTGAACCAACAGGAAGCAAAAGGGTTTATTCCACTGCCTAGAGGGATCGTCCCCAATTACCCAGGGCGACTTTTGAACTGCTGCCTACACAATGGGGCAAGAAGGATTATGTGTGCAACCCAAGGGGTTCCCTGGGGTACCTCCTAGCAATGCTGAATCTAAAACAGGTAGGACACTTGAAGACTCAGGCCATCTGGGAAGGATGGCCTGTTATTCCACTCTGACCAGCTGAAATTTTGCCTGAGGGCAGGGGAAACATGGAATGGGTAACAGAAGAAGGAGCCATTGATACCAACTGCAGCCTCATGATCAATTTCAAAAATGAGGACTGTGGTAGCCTCGTGCATTTTCCTTTTCCTTGTCCTATGTAGGTGTTTGTTGGCTTATGTTGTTTCCGTCTTCTCTCTCCTCCTTCCCATTTTTTTCAATTTATATGCAAGTTGTTGGAGGTTAACTTTGCAATTTTGTCTTTAGGTAACAGATGCTCAGGGAGGCTTTGATGATCTGAGGGTCATTAGCATGGCCCACGATGGGTACAAGGACTGCTCAGGAGGTACGGCTCCTCATTCTGGGGAGAAGGTGACAAACTTCTTCCCTCCTCTGAAGCGTGGCTGTATCTTGATAGGCAGAGACACAGAGCTGTTTTGTTGTGCAGAAGGCCAAATGTGTGTAGGAAGATGCACACGGAAGCGGCGTAGCCAAAGGGGGTGGACCATGGTAGTTCTTGATTTCTTCTCTGTCAGCTCCGAATCTCCTCTTCATTCCTTGTTCTGTGATAGTGGAGATGGACTTTGTAACCGTTCTCCTTTGCCAGTTAGCAGTAGATGACTTCGGGGCGGGGTGCTGCGGGAGGAAGAGGCGTACCCTCTTGAATCCCACTGGCAGGGGATCTCCTGCCTGCTGGCCGCAGCCCGGTGACTGGGCCCACTCAGACCTGGAGCAACCCACCACGCTTCACCACCACTTCTCCAATGAGATTGAGCCATGGCACCACAAGAATTGCCCAGCCAACCCTTAGCCTCATGAGAAACATACATTGTTGTGGTTATTTTAAACCCCTACATTTTGGGGATGTTTTGACACAGAGGGAGAGAGAGAGCACAAGCAGGGGGAGTGGCAGGCAGAGGGAGAGGGAGAAGCAGGCTCCCCACCGAGCAGGGAACCCCGATGCGGGGCTTGACCCCAAGACTCCAGGATCATGACCTGAGCTGAAGGCAGACACTTAACTGACTAAGCTTAAAATATGAAGTTTAAAATAAATTTTCTAGCTCCACATTTTTTAAAGGAGTACTGACATCCTTATGTTAAATTGTGTTATTAAAGAAGGTGGAATGGGGGCACCTGGGTGGCTCAGTCAGTTGAGCGTCAGATTCTTGGTTTTGGCTCAGGTCATGATCTCAGGGTCATGGGATTGAGCCGTGTCCAGCTCGGAGCTCAGCACAGTCTGCTTCAGATCCTCTGCCTCTCCCCTGCCCTTCCCCCCGCTTTTGCACGTTCTTTCTCGCAAATAAATAAATAAATAAAATCTTAAAGAAGAAGAATGTGGAATGTTTTCAATTTGTTTGACTCCAGATTTTTGTTTTTGATTATTTTAATCTTTTCCTCACATATATTTTGATTATTTCTTAAGTTACTCCCAGGCATTTAAAAAATTATCCTGAACATGTATTTTCCCCCATTTTTTATTCTGATTTTTAATTTTCTTTTTAATTAAGTAAACTCTATGCCCAACATGGGGCTCGAACTCATGATCAAGAGTTGCATGCTCCACTGACTGAGCCAGCCAGGTGCCCCTTGTTCTGATTTTTAAAATATATATGTGGCTCTTGCATGGAGCACTGGGTGTTATGCACAAACAATGAATCATGGAACACTTCATCTAAAACTAATGATATAATGTATGGGGATTAACATAAGAATAAAAAAATAATAAAATAAAATATATATGTGGCTCTTGATCCTATTAACTTTATATCCAATCATCTTGCTAAGTTTCCTTATTTACAGCTTTTTCCTATAAATAGAAATAATTTAACTCTTTCTTTCCAATTCTCAGGCCTCTAACTGTATTTGATTGTGGTGGCTAAAACCTTCACTAAAACATTAGGCAGAAGTGAAGGAGGCAGTCGCTTAACCAACTAAGCCACCCAGGGGCCCTGAGGTACATACATTTTATCAAGCTAACAAAGTCTCCATTTAGTAAGTGCCTTCCTTAGCAGGAATGGGTCTGGATTTTGATGAAGGCTTTTTGGCAACCATGGAGTTGATATGATTTTTTTTTCCTCATTTCAATTAAATTGATTGATTATATTAGTGGATTTCTTAATATTGAACCATTCTTGCATTCCTGAAATAAACCCCTACTTGGTCATGAAGTGTATTAGTTTACATTTAATGTACCATTAGAGTTTTGCTATTATTTGATTCAAAATTTTGCACTGACGGTCTTAATATTTGTGCAAACTTTATCACGTTTAGAAGGCACTGCTATCGCAACTTCTTAAAAGAATTTGGAAGTTTTCCTACTGTAATCTGAAATAGTTTGACTAGCATTGAGATTATCTGATATGTGAAGGTTTCGAAGAATTCCCCTATGAAGCCTGATGGGCCTGGCAGGTTGTTACTTTTTCATTTCTCTTATGGGAATTTGTCTGCTTAAGATTTCTCTCTCTCCTGAGGTCAGTTTTGGCTAATTATCAATTTCCTTTAATTCCTTTGTTCATTTCCTTTAATAAGACACTTTTTTTTTAAGGTCTGTCTTTTGATTCTTTGACAGTGTCTTGTCTTAGCTCCTTTTTTTCCCTTCACCACCAAGCCTCCAAAGGAAATCTATTGCCGAGGTGCCTCTTCTTCTCCAGCAGTGTCTTCTGCACCTCTGACTCCAAACCTTTCCGATCTTTTCCTTTTGATTCCAGTAGGTCTCAGTTCTCCTCTCAGCATTTGTCCATGCAGGGTGGGTCTCTCTCCTTACGGGCACAAGCTCTAGATGTTATCTGTTTCTACTGCCATTAGGACCATACCATTTTCTCTTTTCCCTGCATTCCCCACCTGGATGTATATTCTGGTCTGCAACTCCATGTCAGCTCTGCTAGTCGAAGATATTTATGTTCCCACTTACCTTTTGAAATGCATAGTTTTCGCTCCTTCTTGGTAAACTGTAGGTCTAAGCCACGGGTGACTTCATCTGTTCTTTTCCTGAACAATGCTTTCTTTTTAATTTAAATTCAATTAATTAACATATAATGTATAATTAGTTTCAGAGGTAGAAGTGATTCATCAGTCTTATATAATAGCCAGTACCCTTATATTGTTATATAATATACCCAGTGCCATTATATTTTATTATATTATATAATTATATTGTATAATACATCATGTGCCTCCTTAATGCCCATCACCCAGTTACCCAAACCCCCCACCCCCTCCCCTCCAGCAACCCTCAGTTTGTTTCCTATGATTAAGAGTCCCTTATGGTTTGTCTCCCTCTCTGGGTTCGTCTTGTTTCATTTTTTCCTCTCTTCCCCTATGATCCTCTGTCTTGTTTCTTAAATTCCACATATGAGTGGGATGATATGATAATTGTTTCTCTGATTGATTTATTTCGCTTAGCTTAATACCCTCTAGTACCATCCATGTTGTTGCAAATGGCAAGATTTTATTTTTTTGATGTCCATTCATCTGTCGATGGACATCTGGGCTCTTTCCGTAGTTTGGCTATTGTGCACATTGCTGCTATAAACATTAAGGTGCAGGTGCCCCTTTGGATCATTACATTTGTATCTTTGGGGTAAATCCCTAGTAGTGCAATTGCTGGGTCGTAGGGTAGCTCTATTTTCAACTTTTTGAGGAACCTCCATACTGTTTTCCAGAGTGGCTGCACCAGCCTGCATTCCCACCAACAGTGTAGGAGGGTTCCCCTTTCTCTGCATCCCTGCCAACATCTGTCGTTTCCTAAATGGTTAATTTTAGCCATTCTGATCATTGTGAGGTGGTATCTCATTGTGGTTTTGATTTGTATTTCCCTCATGCAGAGTGCTATTGAGCATTTTTTCATGTGTCTGTTGGCCATTTGGATGTCTTCTTTGAAGAAATATCTATTCATGTTTTTTGTCCATTTCTTTTTTTTTTTTTTAAGATTTTATTTATTTGACAGAGAGAAAGAGAGAGAGCGTGCACAAGCAGGGGGAGTGGCAGGCAGAGGGAGAGGGAGGAGCAGGCTCTCTGTGAAGGGGGGAGCCTGATGTGGGGCTTGATCCTAGGACCCTGGGATCACAACCCGAGCCAAAGGCAGACGCTTAACTGAATGAGCTACCCAGGCACCCCATTCTGCTCATTTCTTGATTGGATTATTTGTTCTTTGTGTGTTGACTGTGACAAGTTCTTTTTTTTTTTTTTTTAAGATTTTATTTATTTATTTGACAGAGAGAGACACAACGAGAGAGGGAACACAAGCAGGGGGAGCGTGAGAGGGAGAAGCAGGCCTCCCGCGGAGCAGGGAGCCTGACGCAGGGCTCGATCCCAGGATCCTGGGATCATGACCTGAGCCGAAGGCAGACGCCCAACGACTGAGCCACCCAGGTGCCCCGACAAGTTCTTTATAGATTTTGGATACTAGCCTTTTATCTGATAAGACATTTGCAAATATCTTCTCCCATTCTGTCAGTTGTCTTTTGGTTTTGTTGACGGTTTCCTTTGCTGTGCAAAAAGCTTTTTATCTTGATGAAGTGCCATTAGTTCATTTTTGCTTTTGTTTCCCTTGCCTTTGGAGATGTGTCTAGCAAGAAGTTGTTGTGGCTGAGGTCGAAGAGGTTGCTGCCTGTGTTCTCCTCTAGGATTTTGATGGATTCCTCTCTCACATTCAGGTCTTTCATCCATTTTGAGTCTATTTTTGTGCATGGTGTAAGGAAATGGTCCAGTTTCATTCTTCTGCATGTGGCTGTACAATTTTTCCAACACCGTTTGTTGAAGAGACTTTTTTCCATTGGATATTCTTTCCTGCTTTGTTGATTAGTTGATGACAGAGTTGAGGGTCCATTTCTGGGTTCTCCATTCTGTTCCATTGATTTATGTATCTGTTTTTGTGCCACTACCATACTGTCTTGATGATTACAGCTTTGGAACAGAGCTTGAAGTCTGGGATTATGATGCCACCAGCTTTGGGTTTTTTTTTTCAACATTTCTTTGGTTATTCGGGGTCTTTTCTGCTTCCATACAAATTTTAGGATTATTTGTTCCTGCTCTGTGAAAAGGGAATGGTATTTTGATAGGGATTGCATTGAATGTATACATTGCTCTAGGTAGCATAGACATTTTCACAATATTTGTTCTTCCAATCCATGAGCATGGAATGTTTTTCCATTTCTTTGTGTCTTCCTCAGTCTCTTTCATGAGTGTTCTACAATTTTCTGAGTACAGATCCTTTGCTTCTTTGGTTAGGTTTATTCCTAGATATCTCATGGTTTTGGGTGCAATTGTAAATGGGATCGACTCCTTAATTTCTCTTTCTTCTGTCTCATTGTTAGTGTATAGAAATGCAACTGATTTCTGTGCATTGATTTTGTATGCTGCCATGTTGCTAAATCGTTCTATGAGTTCTAATAACTTGGGGGTGGAGTCTTTTGGGTTTTCCACATAGAGAATCGTGTCATCTGCAAAAAGTGAGAGAGTTTGACTTCTTTGCCGATTTGGATGCCTTTTATTTCTTTTTGTTGTCTAATTGCTGAGGCTAGGGCTAGTAGTATGTTGAACAATAGTGGTGATAGTGGACATCCCTGCCGTGTTCCTGACCTTAGGGGAAAAGCTCTCAGTTTTTCCCCATTGAGAATGATATTTGTTGTGGCCTTTTCATAGATGGCTTTTATGACATTGAGGTATGTTCCCTCTATCCCCACACTGTGAAGAGTTTTATTCAAGAAAGGATTGCTGTACTTTGTCAAATGCTCTTTTTTTTTTTTTTTTTGCATCCATTGAGAGGATCATATGGTTGTTTTCTTTCTTTTATTTATGTAGTGTATCACATTGATCGATTTGTGGATATTGAACCACTCTTGCAGCCCAGGAATAAATCCCACTTGGTTGTGGTGAATAATCCTTTTAATGTACCATTGCATCCTCTTGGCTAGCATCTTGGTGAGAATTTTTGCATCCATGTTCATCATGAATGTTGGTCTTTAATTCTTTTTTGGTGGGGTCTTTGTCTGGTGTTGGGATCAAGATAATGCTGGACTCAGAGAACGAGTTTGGAAGTTTTCCTTCCTTTTCTATTTTTTGAAATAGCTTCAGAAGAATAGATATTCATTCTTCTTTAAATGTTTGGTAGAATTCCCCTGGAAAGCCATCCGGCCCTGGACTTGTTTGTTGGGAGATTTTTTATTATGGCTTCGATTTCCTTGCTGGTTATAGGTCTGTTGAGGTTTTCTATTTCTTCCTGTTTCAGTTTTCGTATTTATATGTTTCCAGGAATGCATCCATTTCTTCCAGATTGCCTAATTTGTTGACATATGGTTGCTCATAATATGTTCTTATAATTGTTTGTATTTCTTCAGTGTTGGTTATGATCTCTCTTCTTTTATTCATGATTTTATTTATTAGGGTCCTTTCTCTTTTCTTTTTGATAAGTCTGGCCGGGGGTTTATCAAACTTATTAAATTCTTTCAAAGAGCCAGCTCCCAGTTTCGTTGATCTGTTCTACTGTTCTTTGGTTTCTATTTCATTGATTTCTGCTCTAATCTTTATTCATTCTCTTCTCTTGCTGGGTTTAGGCTTTATTTGCTATTCTTTCTCCAGCTCCTTTAGGTGTAAGGTTAGGTTGTGTATTTAAGAACCTTCTTGTTTCTTGAGAAAGTCTTGTATTGCTATATACTTCCCTCTTAGGACCACCTTTGCTGCATCCCAAAGGTTTTTGAACAGTTGTGTTTTCATTTTCATTTGTTTCCATGAATTTTTAAAATTCTTCTTTAATTTTCTGGTTGACCCATTCATTTTTAGTAGGATGCTCTTTAGCCTCCATGTATTTGAGTTCTTTCAAATTTCCTCTTATGATCGAGTTCATGTTTCAAAGCACTGTGTTCTGAAAATATGCAGGGAATAATCCCAATCTTTTGGTACTGGTTGAGGCCCGATTTGTGACCCAGTATGTGATCTTTCTAGAAAATGTTCCATGTGCACTCAAGAAGAATGTGTATTCTGTAGCTTTAGGATGCAATGCTCTGAATATACTTGTGAAGTCCATCTGGTCCAATGTGTCACTCAAAGCCCTTGTTTCCTTGTTGATCTTCTGTTTAGATGATCTGTCCATTGCAGTAAGTGGGGTGCTAAAGTCCCCTGGTATTATTATATTATTTTTTAAATTTAAATTAAATTAGCCAACATATAATGTCAATGTGTTTCTTTAATTCTGTTATTAATTGGTTTATATAATTGGCTGCTCCCATGTTAGGGGCATGAATATTTAGAATTGTTAGATCTTCTTGTTGAATAGACACTTTAAGTATGATATAGTGTACTTCCTCATTTTTATTACAGTCTTTGGTTTAAAATCTAATTTGTATGATATTAGGATTGCCACCCCAGCTTTCTTTTGATGTCCATTAACACAATAAATTGTTTTCCTCCCCCTCACTTTCAATCTGGAGGTGTCTTTGGGTCTAAAATGAGGCTCTTGTAGACAGCATATTGATGGGTCTTGCTTTTTTATCCAATCTGTTACCCTGTGTCTTTTGATTGTGGCATTTAGCCCATTTACATTCAGAGTAATGATTGAAAGATATGAATTTAGTGTCACTGTATTACCTGTAAAGTGACTGACTTTATATATTATCTCTGTTCCTTTCTGGTCTGTGTTACTTTTGGGCTATCTCTTTGCTTAAAGGATCCCCTTTAGTATTTCTTGCAGGGCTGGTTTAGTGATCACAAATTCTTTTAGTTTCTGTTTGTCTTGGAAGTGTTTTATCTCTCCTTCTATTTTGAATGGCATCCTTGCTGGATAAAGTATTCTTGGCTGCATAGGTTTCTCACTTAGCACCCTGAATATATCATGCCAGTCCTTTCTGGCCTGCCAGGTTTCTGTGGATAGATCTGCTGCCAGCCTATGTTTCTACTCCTGTAGGCTATGGACCTCTTGTCCTGAGCTGCTTTCAGTATTTTCTTTGTCTTTGAGATTTTCAAGTTTCACTATCATATGTCAAGGTGTTGACCTATTTTTATTAATTTTGAGCTGGGGTTCTCTGTGCCTCCTGGACTTGAATGCTTGCTTCCCTCCCCAGATTAGGGAAGTTCTCCACTATAATTTGCCCCAATATACCTTCTGCCTCTCTCTCTCTCTCCTCTTCTTCTAGGATCCCAATTATTCTAATATTGTTTCATTTTATGGCATCCCTTACCTCTTGAATGCTCCCCTCGTGATCCAGTAGTTGTTCATGTCTCTTTTTCTCAGCTTCTTTATTCTCCATCATTTGGTCTTCTATATCACTAATTCTATCTTCTGCCTCATTTATCCTAGCAGTTAGAGCCTCCATTTTTTATTGCATCTCATTAATAGCCTTTTTGATTTCAAGTTGGTTAGATTTTAGTTATTTCTCCCGAAAGGGATTCTCTAGTGTCTTCTATGCTTTTTTCAAGCCCAGCTAGTATCTTTATAATCATTGTTCTGAACTCTAGTTCTGACATCTTACTTCTATCCATACTGATTAGGTCCCTGGCAGTCAGTGCTGCCTCTTGTTCTCTTTTTGGAAGTGAGTTTTTCCGTCTTGTCATTCCTGCCGAAAGTGTCGCTTTTTTATTTGTAGAGTTGCATTCTTTTCTTTGGTCTCCGGTTGAGTTTGCAAGTTCAGAATGATTTTGTAGCTCTCTAGCTGAATTTCGGGGACCAGACAAAACGAAGGTCTCCTACTCCTCTGCCATCTTGCACTAGCTCCTCTCCTGAACAGTTCTTAAAGGATGTGGGGAGACATTCCTATTGAGGTGGCTGTGATTACCCTCAGGCATTTTTATTTTTGAATGGCTTCTTCCCTACTAACTCCATGGGAGATGAGAAATACCAGTGGTCATGCTGGAGGTGAGGATGGAGTGTGTTATGAGTAACAGGAAGTGAAGAAAAGATTCCCCTATAAATGCCTCAACAGTCACGAAGCTGCACATTAGAAATGGGAGAAATTAACCTTCATGACATCCCTGCCATCAGCCAGCCAATAAATCTTTATTACAGCCCACTCTGTGCTGAGAAGTGGGATGGGTTCCATTGGGAAGTGAGCACTGACTTGAATACACTGAATGAGTGGCATCTCAGCTGACACAAGGTTACCCAGAGTTGCCAAACTGGTGTCAATGTTCGTCCCAGGAACTTAGCACTAAAGTTAGATTCAGGGGTGTCCAACTTCTCCAGGTCTCACATCCTTACCAGAATCACCAAACCCACTCAGAAACTCTAGGATTTCCTTCTGTGTCTTCCTTGTTCACCAAAATAACACTCTCTGTATGCCAGGTACATTGTGCAACATCCATATGATGGGCCATTATGCAGACATTATAAACCATTGAGTCTTTCATTATAAGGGGAAAAAAACAAAATTTACACATACAAACTTGTACTAAACTGTATGCTGTAGAGTGCAAGAGTTCCACGGCTCAGTAAGTTTGGGAAACATGGCACAGACTGTCTTTCAGAGATTCAGAATGCACATCATCCTTTCAAAGGCTCTGAGAAGTCCTGCAGTAAAAAACCAGTGTAACTTTGTCTAATCTGGCTTTTCCTACATCGTTTTTGCTTGTGAACTATTTGTTCACGATGGGTACCAAAGAACACTTACAAAGCTTTTGGGACATACATAGAAGATCTGAACCAGGTAATTGAGAATATGTGTGAAGAGAAGATGCAAAGCAAGTAGACCTAATAATTATAACTGTTTTTGGGTGGTGGGATTGTAGGTGAGGGTTTTCCCTGCTTTGTATGAATCTATTCTTTCCAAATGCTCTAAATGTTAGAACACATTTAGTGAAAGCTAAAACAATGATTAAAAGCCTCCAACCACTGCTCCAAGTGTTCCTGGAAGTAGTGAGGAATGCTGGCCTCTACCCAGCACCCTGGCCCCAAGCTGCTTCCCTAGATCTCTGATCTCATTTTGAGCCACTAAATTGTATCGTGCATTTCAGTGCCGAATTCCATCTTTGGTCCTAGGTGTTTGTTTATTCATTCAACAAACATTCATGGCAGTTCTGCTTCTGCTGTGTGTTGAGATGACAGCAGGGTACAAGAGCCACCACTGTCCCGACCTGGTGACGTCCGCTGTCGCAGTGATCACACCATATATAACTACAAGGGATGCATCTCAGAGGGAGTAATGGCTGAACTAAAGTTTGTTGGATGAACTAGGAGCTAACTAAACGAAGATGGGAAGAAAAGCATCCCACTGTTGGGGAAAGGGAGAGAACACTTGCACAGGCCCAGAGGCAGGAGGAAACAGCTTGTCTGGGCATCTGAAAGGCTAGGGAGCAAGGGGAAAGTGAGGGTTATGTCAGATCACATAGGCTTCATGAAGGCCTCATTAAGGATCTTTTTTTTTAAGATTTTGTTTATTTGAGAGAGACAGAGTTAGCGATAGAGATAAAGAGAGAGAGCATGAATGGTGGGGAGAGTCAGAAGGAGAGGGAGAAGCAGGCTCCCTGCTTAGCAGGGAGCCTGATGCGGGGCTCGATCCCAGGACCCCGGGATCATGACCTGAGCCAAAGGCAGACACTTCACCGACTGAGCCACCCAGGCGTCCCAAGGATCTTCTTATTTTTCTAATCATAAGGTCAATAGGAAGCCACTGACTTGGCTTTACGCGGGATGCCCCTTAAGAAGATTCCTCTGATGCCACGTGGAGAATGGGTTGAGGGGGGCGCTGTGGCATCTGGGAGACCAGTCAGGGAGCTCCAGGCCAGGGGAGAGATGTGCAGAAATGGATAGACTCAATATGTCGGAGGCAAAAATCTAAAGGGCTTGGTGACAGAATGGACTTGGAAAGTCAAAAGAAAGGACAAGTGTCAAGAACAATTCTTAAGTCCTGGTGTGTACAGCTCAGTGGTGGTGCCATTTGCCCAAACAGGGAACACAGCAGGGGCCTCGGTTTCAGGTGTGTATCTGTATGAGACTATGAGGGTGGTGGTGGACATAAAGAGTTTGGGGCATGACTGAGAGATCCAAGGGAACACAGTGCTTGGAACAGAGGTCTGGGCTGGACATGCAAATCTGGAAGCTGCGGGGGCACACAGGTTGGCTGAAACTGCAGGCCTGGAGAGAGAAGTGAAGGAAGAGGCTTGGGCCTGGTCCTCAAACCAACCCTGCAAGGCTCCACAGAGGAGTATTACCCTGCAAAGGGGACTTGAGGGTGTCCTCAGAGAGGAAGAGAGTGGGATAGAAGATGTTAAGGAGACAGTGTTTCTTTTTCTTTTCTTTTTTTTAAATTTTTATTTATTTGAGAGAGAGCAAGAGTGAGAGAGCACAAAGCAGGGGGAGCAGCAGAGGAAGAAGGAGGAGCAGAGAAGCAGAGGGAGAGGTAGACTCCCCGCTGAGCAAGGAGCCTGATGCGGGGCTCGATCCCAGGACCCATGACCTGAGCCGAAGGCAGATGCTTAACTGACTGAGCCACCCAGGCGCCCGGGAAACAGTGTTTCAGGAAGGAATATGTGTGAACAGTATTGGAAGCTGCCCAGAGGTCAAGTAAAATGAAGGCTAAAAACGTGCAGCGTGTGGGGGCTGGAAACGGCCAGTATGAACCACTCTTGTAGAAGTCTGACTGTGTCCTGTGTGGCCCCAGCCAGAATTCTCAATGTCAAGGGTAGCAAACGGCTGAGCGAACAGGCTTCCGTACATTTTTGAGGGTGGTGGTGATTTACACAGGCTAAGATCAGCCCAGTGGTTCTGCTATGCCCTCCCACCCCCCCTTGCAACCATCAGCTCATTTTCAGATGCATTTTGACAAGACCAGTCCTGTGCTTGGTCACCGGACACAGAGAAGTGGGAGGGAGCTCACAGTCTGGTGGGGGAGACAAACGCAATACCCAGAGAATCGTCCCCTCCAAGCGGTGGCTTAGCAGCTCACCTACATCAAGCAGCTGGGGAGCGCAGCCCCGTGCATGCATCATGACGTCAGACACAAAAGTACAGCTAAGTGTTTCAGGGAATTTCAGTGATCAGCTTCACCCCCTGAAGAGCCTCGGAGTAGCCTGGAAAAGGAATGGCCCCCCAGCTGCACAAGTCTGAGCACCTCTTTTGATCCCAAGTCACTTCTCTATGAGGGGTGGGCCACAGCTCATTTTGGTCCCTAAAATTAACCTTTTTTGAGTTCCACAAATGAGATCTACCAGTTTTACTTCACTTTCTGGTACGAAGTGGAAACTTGAAGGCGGTATTCTCTGGAGCTGAATTTGGTTCCGGGAAAGGAGAAATTGTACAAGCCCATCATGTTCTCACGGGTGAACCAGAATTCACCTTCCTGGTTTTTGCACATCATATTCACCATCGCGTGGAAAGATGGCTGCTTTGACCTCATAAAATCATCTCTCCTCCAGCATCTGGGGACTGGCTCCCCCCACGGAGTTCCCAGTCCACTTCAACACCCCAAAGAAGCCAGCTCCTCTCTAACTCAATGAACCACCAAATTTGTTGAAAGTGGCTAGAAATTATAAATCCCTTTGAAAACTTCCATCCGTGCCTACATTGTGATGCGTACCTTTAAGTCTTATAGCAGCACCCTCGATTAAAGTCAGTCCCGTGTCTTCTTTTTTTTTTAAGATTTTATTTATTTATTTGACAGAGAGAGAGACACAGTGAGAGAGGGAACACAAGCAGGGGGAGTGGGAGAGGGAGAAGCAGGCTTCCCGCTAAGCAGGGAGCCCGATGTGGGGCTCGATCCCAGGACCCCAGGATCATGACCTGAGCCGAAAGCAGACACTTAACCCCCAGGCGCCCCTGGTCCCGTGTCTTCCAGGAAAGCTGCTGCTGGCAGTCACGACAAGGACGGGGCCAAGTGGTCAGCTGGAGAGCTCTCTGTGTCTGCTCCATAGGGAAACAGCTGGACTTTTCAGACAAAGTAAAAACCCGAGAGTTTTAAAGGATTTATTTGATTTCTCCACATGATCACAGCTATGGTTTTACATCAATAGAGTCTGTTACTACTCACAAACAGAATGCATATTAAAACAAAAGCACTCCTTTCCTGCCCAAAGTTACACAGCGGGTACCGGGCCTCTTGGGAGCGAGGTGTCTCTCGAAGTCTTTGAACGGTCTGCATTCAAGACCTGATGCTAATCGGTTAAAACAACTAGGAGGTGAACGACAGACAGTTCCCAGGAGGAGACGGCTCCTGCGTGGGGCCTTGATGTGGCCGCAGTTAGGCTAGTGTGCGTGCCCGCCGGCTAGGGGAAACACAGCTCCTCCCGCCTGTCCCTTTTCACCACCCCCACTTCACACTGATTTGTTTCGCCATCTGTTTCCTTGATTATTGTTGTGATTGAAGACACTTTACAGAATTACTCCATTTCCGGGCAGGAAGGGAGATGATATTTTACAACGGAACTGTAAGATGCATGCTTACCTGTGGAGACACAGCTTCATACAGAACGCTGAGTCAACACCTAGGGTCATGTTTAAGTATCTGCTGTCTTTTCAGCTCATTTTAAAGAAAAACAAGAGGCTTCTGCTGCATGCAGCGTGGGATGGAAAAATCGCTCTACACTGGATGACCGAAGACATTTTTAAGCAAGATGTGCACACCATATTAGGATGAACTTTATTTTTACATTGTTGTACAATTCATTCATAAACTTAAAAAAAAATACAAATACATGATTTAATTGTTGTCCCAGAAAAGATTTTTGCGACGCTATCAGCCACTTCCGCTATGGGTCTCCTGCTCCTGTCAGCAGTTACTGTTTAATTGGAACAATTTGTGCGACTTGAGAGAAATGTCCCCAGTGCGTCCTGACAGTGCAGTGCTCAGCTTCCTGCTGCCTATCGGGGGGGGGGGGGGGTGGTGGTGGCGGAAGACAGGCCCCCATAGCTGTGACTCTGTGGCAGGCTGGGGTCTAGAAAGAACAGTCCCACGAAAGCAACACTGGGGGCGGGGGGGACACAGCAATCTGTCAGAAGGTTTTGCTGCCCAGACGAGACTTGGGCAGCGCAGCTCCAGCTTCCTTAGTGGAACAATGTACCTTCTGGAAGCATTTCCCATGGTAAGTTTGTAAATATGACACAAAGGATTGATGAAACCCCACTGACCTGAGCCCAACACACTGTGAAGTTGGAAACATGGGGAGAAACGGAATTTGTTCAAGAAGCCCCCTTTCGCTAGATCCAGCCCTGTGACGCCCCAACAAAGCGTCAGGACACACGGATGGCAGCTTTGGAGGTGAAGGTTCGGAATGGCCGTGGAGCACGAAGGACAGCGATGGACAGAGCCCCCCACCCTGGCCATTGGCTTCGCCCTCTCTTCTTTCTCGTTAGTGGTTGTCCCTTCGGAAAGGGCAATCTGGCGCCAAACAGCCTGTATCTTTTCTGGAACAACCTCGAGTTTACAGTTAGACTTTACTATTGGTACAGAGGGTGAAGAAAAGCCGACATATTTCATATGTTATCACTTTACTTCAACTATTTGTCAACAGTAACACTGATATAGTTTGCAAATACACAATACATAGAGTGTGGCCTCGCATGACTGACGCCGGGTGGCATGCAGTACAATTCAACTGTTCCTGGTCAGAACAACATCCTTTAAACTGCAAGACAGAGAATGCCTCGGGGAGCCTGACTCTGCGGGGAAACCAAGGAATTTAGGAGCCAGCGGGAGCGGGGAGCCTCCCGCCAGCCTGGACCAAATCAGACACACCCGTGCTTCTTACTTCTCTCCTTCTGGGAGAGAAATACGACACCGATGGGAAGATAAAGGTGGGCAGGTTAAAGTCACACTTCTTCCAAAAAAAAAAAAAAAAAAAAAGGCTAAACTCTAGATTGCTGTATTTGCTCTCTGTGGAGATTAACAAAGTGCTCGGTTTGCAGATTTGCTGGTATGGTGGCCTTGATGATATGATAAAGGGGTGGGTGGGGAGGGAGACGGGCAGGACCCCCCCCCCCGCTGGCCCGCCAGGTGGGCTCCCCTCGGTCCTCCTGCCATCTGGCCACGGCACGCCACGCCATCCACGGAGCGCGGAGCCCGCGGCCCGCAGAGTCCCGCACTAGCTTCGCCCTTTCTGAAAGGGCTCTCCGCCGGGGCAGGGGCCGTGGGGCAGTCCTCGGGTCCCACGGCTTAGGAGCACAGCACTGGTGGCTGCAGTGGCTCGAAGGGCTGAAACTACAAAGTACGGCCCGTGGGTGACTCAGTCACAGAACCGGACGCCTGCAGCGCCCAGCCCCAGGGGGGCAGATGGTGTCACCACAACACGGAAGCGACAAGAGCACAGCTGAGAGTCATGTTGATGCCCTGGCAGCTAACTGGACCATGAGAAGGCAGCGGGGGGCTTCGCTGGCGAGGGCCGGCACTCGTGGCCGGGGTCAGAGGGGCCACGGTGATGACACGGCGAGGGGGGGGGTGTGCTAGCACATGGCCACATGGAGTCACGATGATCACGGCTACCACTCAGAAAACAAAATGGGAAACACACACACCGCCCTGGGTTGCTACATGCTAGAATGAGCGTTCGGGCTCGGAGCGGTTCCCGGCGGAAACTCGCTCTGGGGCTCGTGCCTGTTGCAGTGGAGACAGGATGAGTAAGTTATGGTGTTGGGGGGACGAGGATGGGAGCTGGCCGTTTTCATGTTGGAGATGGACACTTCTGCCGTGGATGGGTGCCCCCCCTCGGAGGACTCTGAATGAGTGTGCATTAAATCATATGCATATAAAAGAAATATGGATCATGGAAATTCACAGTTATCGCAGCCATTAAAGTGTCTAAGAATCTGTGTAACCAATATCCTCAGACAACCAGTTACTGGTTGTCCCGAGTTGCTACTGTAGAGTTTACTGCATTTTTATCTATTTGCTTACCTGAAATAACAGAGCAGTTATAATACTGAGTACTTATGATAGTTTTCTGTTAATAAAATAAGGATTTATACAAAGCAATATTGGACTTTTTAAACAGTTAGATGCTATGTTACTTGGCACAGTTAGTAATGATCGCATAAAGATTTTAGCCAGTCCTGGAGGGACTTCTCTTCTTTTTATGAAAATATGGAAGTATCTGAATTTGTTCCTAGCATTTACGTTTTTGGTTTACTCTCTCTCACACATTCATGTAAGGTACTGTCTTCTTATCAGGTAAGTGGAGCTCCTTGTAAAGTCTCTATTGCTAATTTTGTGGACTGAGACGTTTCCTTTCACACACAAATACTACCTATACAGTATATATATATATATATTTATATATTTATATATTTATATTATATAAAGTTTACTTACGTTATTTTCATCAACCATATCAGGTCTACTTAATTTTTTGCCCATTGTCAATAAAAGAGCAATAAATGCAGCAAGTTTTGGGTTTTTTGTTTTGTTCTGTTTTGTTTTGTTCTGTCTCTGGTTTTTGTGTCTCGTTTCTTCTTTTCCTAGGCTGGGTTTTCATATGCGTGTACAGTTAGGGAGCAGAGCTGAGGGCTGCTTTGGGGTGGGGGGCAGTTCAACAGCTACGTGGCCCGTGGCACCGTTTTCAAGGCTGATGGTGGCCGAGGCCCACCCCTGGGGTCGAAGTGGATGGAACCCGGGACACCCACGCTAAGTGCGATCGGGAGCTTTGTTCCCACAACATAAGCCCCGTGGGCTCAGGGGGCTCCATCCAGGCCGTGGGGAGCAGAGGGGAGAGGTGGAAACACAAGTGCCCTGGGTCTGGTCTGAGGCTGGCCGCCCTGGGCATGACTCTGTGTGGTGTGCAGTTGTTCCAGGGAGTCTGGGACCCCGCCCAGGCTGTCTACACAATTGTGCTGATGCCGCTGGGTTTGGCCTTGCTGCTGGTGGGGGGCGGCGGGGCGGGGGGCTGCCCGTGGTGGTGCGCTGCGTGGCCCGGGTGGCCCGGGTGGCCGGCATGGGCCGAGGGCAGCGGTGGGTGGCTGTGCACATGGGCCCCGTAGGGCGGGTGCCCCCCGTGGGGACCGTGGTGGTACTGGTGTGCGTGCTGGATGTGCTGGGGGGGGTGGTAGTGGTGGTGGTGGTGGTAGGGGGGCGGGTTCTGCTGCACGTGGCAGTACTGGGGGCGGTGCACATGCACCTGGGCTTGCGGCAGGCCCTCGACAGGCCCTTGGTGCTGGCTGGCCACAGGGTGCTGCGGGTGGGGCAGGCCCGGCGGGTGGGGAGGGGCTGGGGGCGGGTGGGCCTGGGGAGGGGGCTTCCCTCTCTTACTCCCAAATAAGGAGCCCAGGAGGGAGGATGAATTAGGCATAGTCTGGTGTGGGCGAGATGGACACTCTCGTGTTGATGTAGCTCTCCGGCGCATGTGAGGACTGCTAATGATGGACCCCTAAAAAGGAAATTCATAGAAACCAAAATTAAAAGATCTTAAAGCACTTATGTCAGAATGATTTTTTTTTTCAATGTAAAAAGTTCACCCACTGACTGCTAAGCCTTAGTTCAACTCACTGGCTGCCGAGGGCGGGGCTGGGCGAGGCTGGGTTAGCGTCACCTCCGCTCATGCTACTGGGGGCCGGCAGGGACTCAGAAGTGGCCTTCCGCTGCGGGACGGGGGGTGGGGCAGGGCACGAGGGACCCTCCTGTCTGGTCAAAGCAGCAGCAGCAGCACAAGTGTGACTTCTGCTCTCGTCCTGACACGGAAGGCGGCCTGAGCTTTCGGATCAGGACAACTGGCCTGGGGGTGCCTGTGAGCGGCGTGTGCGGCATGGAGTGGGGTGGGCTGGTGTGCATGAAGGACCCCGTTCCTGCTCAAATTGCACCCTACACTCTCCTGGGTCCTCTCCATGGGTGCAAGGGCATCAGCTCTGCCCCAAGGTTTCTGGGAAGCTGGTGGTAGGGACAGGACGGGCTCAGGGAACCTTGTTCTGGGTGGTGGGGCTGCCTAGGCATTTCACTGCAGCTACCTACTGCAAACCAAACAAGGAAAAAGAAGGAAACAAAAAGGTCTGCAAGCTGAGGTTAAGATGAGAACAGTAATATAGAGATGGTTGGAAGATGAATGAAATCTCATGAAATCCACACTGAATTTTTCTTTCTCTCAAGGCTCTCCTCCCCCGAGCTAGCTAAGCAAGTCCACAGTGCCCTGACTGCAGACACACAGCAATCGAAACTCCAGGAAGGAAGCGATGGGGATGGCGGAGCATGGAAGTCAAGAGACCGGCAAAACCGCCCTGCCCCCGCCCCCCCACCCCCAGGACAGCGTGGGTGGAGGGTGCATGGGCGCCTGGCGGCGGTGCCTTCCACCCAGGAGCAGTGCCGGCAGGTGGGGACCCCGGGGGGAGTGCCGGGAAGCCGGGATGTTAACCATGCTCGGGGGGGGGGGGGGCCCACCGGGGACAGGGTTAAGCGGAAACTAAAACACAGAATTCAGAACCACCCCCCACGGGTCCAGCCCAAACAAGCGGTGAGAGGCATGGGCAACTCTAGGCGACGAAGCTGGCATGCAGCGGGGCAGAGGCAGGCATGGGGCGCGGGGCGTGTCTGCGCCCCTGTGCAGTAGGGGCGAGGAGCAGCAAAACAGAACAAAACAAAACGACGGGAAAAAAAAGACAACAGGTATAAACCAAGGATTGGGGAGGCAACACGCGACAGCCAGCTGGACGTAGGCGCTTCCTACTTACTTCCACATTGCTCTCTAGCGATCCCGCACTGCTGCGACGCCCTCGCTTCCCTGCCCAGAACATGCAATACCAGAGGTTAGACGCGGACGCGAGGCCGGGCCGCCGCCGGCGCCGCCGTGGGCCCGGGTGAGGTCGGAGGACGGGCTCCGCGGGGAAGCCGGCGGCAGGGCAGCAACGAGTTAAAAAAAAAAAGGGGGGGGTGGGTTTCAAGAAAAAAAATTCTTTTTCAACCAGCCCCAACTTCCTACCCCTTCTCCCAGACTGGCAGTCCGCTGGGGGGAGGGGTGCCTCCAGGTGGGGCCCCAGCCGCCTGCCAACAGGGGACGACAACGGGACAGGGGCAGCTCCTCCAACGGCTCAAAACAAACAAAACGTGGTCCTGCGCAGCCCTGACTTTCCGTGGATTTCATATACACATGTATATGCATATTCGTACATACATATACATCTCCCCCCTTGCAGGCACGGTGGGGTTGATGGTTAGGAGGAAACTAAACTTGGCGTCCTGTCTTTTCCTCCTGGGGGGCTCAAATGTGCCTCTGGAGACTGTTGTTTGGTTTGTGCAGTGCCCTGGCCAGGGGCAGGGGACAGGGTCAGGGGCTGCTGGGAGGGCCCTTCTATGGGCAGCCCCCCCACCCCGGGATGCTACAAGCATTCCCTCAGCTATGAGTGCTCCCTGCCGATGGCTTTTTAATATCCCCAGCACATGGCGCACAGTAGGCCCTCAATATAGGTTGACTATGTCAGAGGAAGGCTGTTGTCTTCTTGGTTCTGGATGCCCAGGGCTCACCCTGGCCACCCCAGTCCCTCTGGAGGCCATCTCCATGGATTTCTGTAGGACATTGAGGCTGGCAGGAAGGGTGGGTGCCCAGGCTTCGGGGTCTGGTCTCCGACTGGCTCTCAGGAAGGCAGATAGGAAGAGGGAACAGAGAAGGGGCCTCCCACTTGACGTTCTGTAGGCTTCCATCTGTGCAGCCCTGGCCATGAGCCAAGCACCTTTGTTCTCGGTCAAGCCCCACGGCAATGAAGGACAGGCATCCATGCCAAGGAGGAGACGGATGCTCTGGTTGGGGGGCTGTCTGGCCCAATTCCCACAGTGAGCAGGATTCACACCCAGGTCTGCCTGCCCACCTCTGGGGCTGGGAAGCTTGGCCATGCTGCCTTCTGAGCTGAACGCAGGCTGAGCCCAGGAGCCTGGAAGATGGAAAGGTTGCTACCTGCCTCTCTGTGGCTCACTGAGAGAATAGGTCTGTGGGTCCATGTCATCCGAGTGTACTGGACTGTGCCTGGGACACAGCCTTGATCCTGGGCGTACAACAGCAGACTTGGGAGAACATCTCGTCCCTTGGCTTCACCTGCCAACCCTCAAACCCGAGTTCCAGCTGGGAGCTTTGCTTGACTCTGGGAGTGAGCTCTGAGAGGGCCTCAGAGCTCGCTCAGGACAGGGCCACGTAGAAGATTAGGGCAACAGGGTTTTCTACCAGTTGCTGAGGACCAGGGAGAACCAAATAGGACCTGGCCCTTATTCCCAGCTAGAAGAAAGATGTAGGTCACATAGCCTCATCTTTCAGCTGGTGTGAGAAGAGGGCCTGACCTTCTCCTCTTCCTGCTTTTTGTCTCAACACAGTGGTCCAGAGACATGGAGCAGGAGGAGGCCCTTTGGCTGGAGAGGTGACTCTACCTGGCGCTCCTTTGATTTTTTTTTTTACCTCAGTTTCTGCATCTGTGAAATGGGCACGCCCCTTCCTCTGAGTGGGCTGGACATGAGCATCAGACACTCAGGATATTGTGGCATCATGCAGAAATGCTGACAGTTAGATCTCTGCTGTCTTTGGGGTTTTAAAGTCAGCTCTCTGGCCCCTCTAAGCCTAGAGGACTCCCCTGACTGAAAACCAGGGACAGAGGAAGGCCAGCCCACACCCCCCACCCCCACCCCCGCCAGTGCCCAGCAATGTCTTCTGGCTGGCCTGCTTCTCCCAGTGGGACTTAGGCCAGGCCTGGAGCTAGGTTTGGGGGCTCCATATGGTATCTAGTCTGAAGTAGAACAAAACCCTCTTCCTGTTCCTCCTCCTGCCCCATGTGGGCCAAGACTTCAGATAGTTTTACCTTGGATGTCTTTGAATGATGTTGTTTCTTAGAATTCATCTTTTCAACTTCTGAAATCAGCATGAGATGTGGGGTGTCCCTAGAGGAGTTCTCTGCAATCCAGTCCCAGAGCCCCTTACTCACAGGCACACCCCACAGACACCTGCTCAGCGTAGACCCGTGTCTGGGGGTGTGCACACATGCACACACCATGTACTAATGGAGGTGAAGCGTGCCGGGACAGTGGCTCTTGCCCATGCATCCACACTATCCCTCACCTGCACTCTGACTCCAGGTAGCCTCCCTCTCTCCTGGGATCCTGCACCAGCCACAGGTGAGCCCCACCCGACCCGGTGCCTCTCCTAGAGCCAGATCAGGCCCTGCCAGGCCAACCAGGGCCAGGATCAGGAACCATATCTGGAAGGGGTTCCCAGCATGGCTCTTCACAGCCTCCCCCTGCTCCTCAGTGTCGGCACAGGATGCAGCACGGGCTCTTCACCCAGGGTCTCACCCTGTGGCCCTTAACAATGCTGGAGGCCGAGCTGGTGCTGCTTTGGCCACTGGCTGCCAGGAGCCACCAACTCTCCCCTGAGGGGGCTGCCGTGGTACAGGACCTGCAGGGCCGCGGCTAAGCCCTGGAGCAATGACAGGGGCAGGCGGGTCCTATGGCCTCTGGGAGACATCCTCTTTCTGGAGACCCGTGCTGGGTAGCTTGACCGGGAAGGGCAGGAGGATGTGGGGGGCTTGGGGAGAGTGTCCACCATGACTTGACTGGTCTGGGCCAGGGGCTAAGGCCCAGTCACACCTGTGTCCCTGGTCCTTGCAAGTCCTCGATCTCAGGCCAGCAGGACTCTGGTGCCACTGAATTGAGCACGGGGTCCCGGGCGAAGGAAGACCATGTGGGAGGTGTTGGGCAGCTCTGAGAACGTCAGCGGCTCCTAGAGGTCTCCTCGCGGCCCAAACTGTAACTGCCTCTTGGGTCTCCAAGGTCTCCGTCTGAGGTGTGTCGTCTCCTGGGATGCTGTGTGATCGTAGGTCACTCTCTCGCAGCTGCTCGTGGAGTGGTGACGTGCCAAGCGCTGAGTGCCCCGAGGCCTTGCCTCTTCTCCACGAGCTCATCTTGGTGAGGGCCACGGTGGGTGCAGTGACGCTGCCTCCAGAAAGCAGCAGCCCGACCCAGTGCAGGACAAGGGGTTCCTTGTCTCCAGCCGCTGCGCCCAGCGTCTTCCGGGATGGCTGCCGACACCGGCCAGTCTCCCCCTGGAGGTCCCAGGTGGCCCATTCCTAGTCTGGGGCGAGGGCAGCTGCCAGCACTCCTACACCCCTTGCCTCGCCCTCCAAGCTTCCTGGGTAGAGGGGGCTTTCTTCCCTGCGGATTCTTTTCACTGTCTCCCGGGAAGACTCCATCCCTAGAGTTTTTCTTAGCTCAGAACGCCCAAATGACAGTGGCAACAGGAACAATAAATGGAAAGCAGCCGAATCTCAGAGCTCTGTCTCTCACGTGGCCATGGGCCTGGGCATGCGGCTCTCCCTGACCCCCAGGAGCAGGAAGAGATGTGGCTGGTCATGAGGGCCATCCCGGCCATGGTGGGAGCCTCAGTTTCAACAGAGCCACAGTTACCCTGAGGGGCTGGACAAGACCCCTCAGCCCTCCGGGCACTGCATCAGGGAACAGAGAGGCCAGGGCTTACCCACTGCACAAACTCAAACAGAGGCCCCAGCCCCCAGCCTGCAGAGGCCCAGAGCAGTCCAGTTATGTTTAGCTGGGTTTAACAAGCCATAGGGAAAACCAGTGGTTCTCAACCAGGGGCAGTTTTGCCAACCAGGGGTGATTTTTGTGTCCCCCGCCCCCCAACCCCTGCTGCGGACACCTGGAAATTTCTGGAGGCATGACTGACTCTTATGACTGAGGGAGGTATTCCCGGCATCTCGTAGGTAGAGGCCAGGGATGCTGCTAAACATCCTGCAGGGCGCAGGACAGTCCCCCCCAGCACTAAACGTCAAGACCGCAGGGGTTGAGAAACTCTGGGTTAACCCTCATGCTGGCAATGGATTTCTTGATTTTTACTATGGAAAAAAAAAATATGACAAGACAAAAAAAGGCAAAGGAAAAAAAAAATCCAACTCAAAAAAAAAAAAAAAGAAAAAACAAATTTCTGGGCAATGACTAAGCTGCAGGGAGGCAGCAGTGCTGGTGGGGCAGGGGAGGGATGGGGTCCCGGGCAGGCACCTGTTGCAGGGCCCAGAGCTGGCCGCGGGGTAGTGCCTGAGGCACGGTGGGCTGGTGAGCCCCCAGGAGGGGAGGGGGCTGATCGCGGCCCGATGGGGTCTTCTCCAACAAACCAGGGCCTATCATCAGGCTCCTAGGAGAAGCTGCCTGGCTAAACAGGGGGCGGGGGCCGTCCTCCACGACTCCTCTGACGGCGGCGCTGTGGGCCAAGCAGCCTGGAGCAACACTTGCACAGAGGACCTGGCCAGGTGAGGGCCGCCAGCAGAAGCCCCCTGATGCTCTCCGCGCACCCCCCGCCCCGGGAAATCTGGGAGGCTTGAAGAGATGCTGCGTGCTTGGGTATTAAGAGGCTGGCAGCAAATAAACACACACAGAAACAAAGAAACAACCACAAAAATCACAGTTCTGCCAGGGCTCTCCCCCCGACATCCCAGGGGCAGCTGCAGCCACCGGCTCTGGGCTGGATCGGGGCCTGGGTTTCCCAAGAAGGGAGCCCGCTGTGAGGGAAGCAAGACCAGGGACAGCGGGGAGAGGGGGTCTCCAGACACAGTTTAGGGGGCGTCACTCCATTTCATTCATCAGCATAAAACACAGGGACGCAGTAGCACAGAGGACAAGGGACACATCCATCAGCGGGGCCTGGCTCGCTCTGTGTGAGAGCAGTTTCCGGAAAACAAATAAAAGAATAAACAAAACCCCTACAAGGAGAAAGGGAGAACGGGGGTAACCTCCCGGCTGTTCTGCCTTAACAAGTGGGTCCTGTTGCCTCTGGCCTTCAGGGGACGCCCACTCTGCGTGGTCAGATGTTGCTACGGTTTGGGGACGGTCACAGGAAGTGCTCCGTCGGAGCCCTGCCGCCGCCACCGGCCGCCACTGCAGGCCCTTCCCGGCGCACCACGCGTGCCCCAGCTGCCTCGTCCGAGTCCTGCATGCGCTGCGCTAGGAAGGGGGACCCGGCCCGGCTCTTACCCGCTTCCGAGAGGTCCCTCAGGGAGCTGCTGAGGGCGCTGCGCTTGAGGCCCTCCCCGCCCGCGTAGCTGTCGTCCAGGCAGGCCCGGCTCAGCGTCCCGTTGCCCGACTCCTTCTTGAGGCTGGAGCACTGGGACATGCTGGGCCGCACGACGCCCTTCTGCTTCTCGAGCTCCGCTAAAACAGAGGGGGCGAGGGGCCGGTGAGAGGAGCACAGCCTTGAGGGGACAGCCCGGGGTGGGCACGGGACCAGGGCCCTCTGTGCAGGCTTGGCAGCAGGCCCAGCTGCCATCTGCCTGGCATGGGGAGAAGTCGGGGCCCAGGGCTGTCTTGGGAACGAGAAGGTATGAATGCTGCCTTTCACAAAAGGGAGCTGGAAGGAAACCCTGGAAGGGAGGCTGGAGAGGCGTGGGTCTTGGGTCTGCAGGAAAGATAGTCACTTTGCAGGCCTGAGGGCCGACAAGGAGGGCAGACAATTCTGAGGGTACGCTGAGCTCTGTTCTCTACCAAATGGCCTCTAGACCCTCAGTTTCCTTGGATGCATCCTGGGTGCCCCATGCCCAAGGCACTCTACGCTGAGGGCCATGCCTTCTGCTCCTTATCTGGGCCTGCAGATAAGCAAGGGGTAACCTGGCCTTGCCCTGGATGGGGGTAGCTATGTGTGTCTCTAGGGAGCGAGGCTTGGAGCCAGGAGAGGGAAGGATTATAATCAGCTTCGATGGAACCCAGGCGATGGGCTCGGCTGTGATCCCATCAGTCACTTGGGCCCTAATGCGGAAGACAGACAAATAATAACCACACTAAAGTGCAAAGAGCTCAGCTCCAGAACTCCGGGAACGCTTGTCTCATGGGGTGACCAGAGAACTAAGGCCCTGGAAGGACATGCCGTGTGGTCCCACAGGCAGGATGGGCCTGGGCCGCTGAAGCCCCGGCTCTCACAGGGAGGCCTCAGCTGCCCTCCCCATGCAGCCACCTCTGGCCCGGGCAGGTGGGCTGTCCTGTCACAGGACCGTGGGAAGGACAGGCGAGGCCTCACAGAGTCCCCAGAGATGCCGGGGCTGCTGGCTCTTCCTCTCCAGGGGGCCTGCAACTTACACTCTATCCTGTGCTTCTCCATCTCCTGCACTTCTGCGATGGACTCCCGCAGGTCATCGGTGAACTTCTTCCGGTCTTGAGGATTGGGAGCATTAAAGTTTATTAACACTTTGATGTCTGCTCCGGGGACAGCAGACGTGAGCCGGATGCCATTGGGGTAGTCTGCAAAGGAGGAGGAGAGGAGAAGAACCCATGGGTCCCCATGTGATCTCTGCAATTTCCCTTCTGGTCAAGAAAATACTAAGAAGTCTGAGAGCCAGGCTCTCAGCGGACGTGTCCAGCTGGGAAGGAAAGGCATCCACAGCGCAGACCACAGGGACTGCCAGGAAATCCCCATCTCCCGACCTGGGTCCGTGTTGTTCCGTCTATAAGTCGGGGGCAGATAGGGCTGATCTAGGCAGAGGCCACGGCCCCCATTCTTCCTCAGCCTGAAGGTCATGGAGACTGGACCCTTCAATTCAAGGTCCTTGGTCACTGCCTGAAGTTTGAGAGAGTGGCTAGGGGTGGAGTCCAGGAGGAGTCAGAGGTAGCGTCCTGTGCTGGGTGGGGAGTTTTATCTGGTCACCTCAGACAATTCTGAGGGTACGCTGAGCTCTGTTCTCTACCAAATGGCCTCTAGACCCTCAGTTTCCTTGGATGCATCCTGGGTACCCCATGCCCAAGGCACTCTACGCTGAGGGCCATGCCTTCTGCTCAGACCTGTCTGGTGCCACCTCGGAGCTCATGGGGTCTCTGTGGCTTTGGTCCTCTGGCAGCACCTCTCCCCTCAGTGGGTGTTTGCAGGTTCTTGGCTCAAACACCGATCCCACTTTTGCTCAGACCTCGCGGTCAAGGCTGGGTACTCAAATACCTAGAGGCCCAAACATGTTCCCTAAATATAGGAAGCAAACCACATGAGACCTAAGAGCAACAGAGCGAGTAGGGAGAGGGGCGTGCAGCCCAAGACCACCACATGGGAATGCGGGCCTAGCAATGCCAAATCCCAGTTTTTAAGAGAAGTCAAAAATAACTAAAAGTTTAATATGAAGATTTAAGTATCAGCTCAATGAATTAAAAAATAAATCTATAAATGGACTATAATATAACTGAGCTGGGACTGATCGAAGGCCACCACTCTAAGATCCGTGGTATGAAGGAATGTCCCATAGAAATGTCAGTGTCAGCTCTGGGGCTCCTGCCAGTGCCTTGTGTCCAGGACTGAGGGCTAAACCCTGGGAATCTAAAAGTGATGATGGCGCAGCTTCTGCCTGAGGATTCAGTCTGGTGGGGCCCACTGCTGTGAGCATCACAACCGCTGCCACTCCTTCCAAGAGGGGGCCTGCTGCTCAGGATGATGTGGGATGGCGCCATCCTCCCTGGGGCCACCTGGTAGAAACTGAGGCAAGGCAGGCTTCCTGGCCTGGGATGTGGTAGACAGAGCAGGAGGTGGAGAGATGGCAGGGTTGGGGACACAGCAGGTGCCAGTTCCATCTGGGACAGAGAAGGGGTCAAGAGCCCCAAATCCAAGCCCTCAGGCACCAGGGTTTGGGATGGCCCAGCCACAGGTCCCTGGTACTTTCTCAACCTGCAGATGGACAGCTGATCAGATGGTGGCTTGGTGACCTGTCCGAGAGGACGAGGGCTTCCGTGCTGGAGACACCATGACACTCCATGGGCGCAGGCCTCCCCTTGGGTCGGTTCAGAATGGGCAAGGCAGCGGGACCAAACCCCTACCCCCATCTCAGGAGGCCTGGCTCAGCCTGCAGCTCAGGGACCCCCAACAAGGACAGGACAAAGAGGCAGAGAGGAAAAGGGAAGGGCTTGGGTGTTGGAGAAGGACCAGGTCAACAGAAGAAGTCAGTGGGGGTATGAGCTCTCCCCCAAAATCCCTAGGCCCCACGGCCCACTCATACCCAGAGGAGACTTTTCAGTAGCAGCTAAGAACAAATCCTGTTTCAGGAGCTGTCCTAAGTACTTCATGTGCAAGGACTGAGCTGAGTCTATGAGGTAGGCACTTCATAGACAGAGGGACTGGAGCCTGGAGAGGTTACACAGCTGGGCCACACAGCCACTGCGAGTGAGAGCAGCACGTGAACCCAGGCTGGTGACGTGGGAGTAAGAGCATGCGAGGGAGCGTCACCCTGGGGGTCTGTCCTCGGGAACCGGGCGGAAGGGGAGATTGCTGGGGAGTGCAGCGCTTCCTGACTACAGGGCAAGAGCTCCGACGCCGTCTCCTGCCACATGGCGCACGGCCATGTGTGGATGAGCGCCCCAGTGCACACGCTCGTGGCCAGGCCGCAGCAGGCCCCCAGTACAGACTTACACTGGTTCTCGAAGAGCAGGACCTGCATGCCGTACAGGGAGAAGGACTGTCGGAAGCTGTAGGTCACGGAGTTCTTCTTTTTTTGGAAGATCTTGGTAACCTGGGGGTAGCCGGAGACAGAGGCTGAGTCCCGTCATGTTCACTGCCCAGATGCAGCTCTGGGAGCTCAGGATTCTAAGTGGGTCTAATGTCAGAATGCTTTCAGCAATTCAGAGGTCAGGGAGGCCTCTGGGGCAGGAGAGAGGGCTGTGTGCCCATGCATATCTTTGGACATGGATGCTGGCTCTGTTCCTACAAGTCCCAGGTGTCTTCCCAGCTGGCAGTGACACCCCTCAAGCTAGCAGAGAGGTGATGGGCATGGTGGCATGGCACAGGACCCTGAAGGCGCCGGGCCGGGCACTTAAGCCCAGGACCCCACCTGAGCACTGTAACTGCCTGAAAGATTAATTTTGGAGGAGAAAAATGGAGGCTCAGAAGTTTGAAGTAACTTGCTTGAGGTCAGGGACTCTTAACAAAGGACTGGAAACCCACAGGTCCAGATTCCAGGCTCAGTAATCAGAGAGGAACAGCTGACTCTCAAGCAGGTAGGGATCAGGGACAAGGGCCTCTAGCAAAAAACCTGTGGCATGCGGGAGAGAGACAGAGACCCAAAGGACAGGTTCGCCCTACTGTCTGCAGGGGCATCTTTATCCCCAAGGGCTAGCACCCATGCCACCTTTTTTCCGGGCAGGAGCTCCTCAGTTTCCCTTTGGGGAACTCCTTCTCTTTCACCCTCAGTTCAATAGTCCTGGGGGTGGGCAGTGACCCAGGCTTAGCCAATGAGAAAGCACCGCACCTGCCTGGCCCCCAGGAGTGGCTTGGGCACGGGCCTGGGATGCAGTGAGACCTTGGCTCGGGCTCTTACGAAGAGAATCCCACTGGCCGGGGATGCAAGGAAAGGGGGCAGGTGAGGCCTGCAGCTGCCAAGGCTGACATTCCCTTCTTGGACAGAAGGGAACCCACACAGCTGAGAGACAGTCCGAAGAGGAGTCCTGCTGACACAGTGGGAGCCTCCGGGAGCAGTTGGGGCTGAAGGCCCAGATACCCCTCTGGGCTTTTCCAGAAGCCAGTGAAGCCCTGTGCTCACTGGCAGTGCTGGGAGTCAGACTCTGCCTCTGCTAACCCAAAGACCGTGGGGCTAAGTCCAGCCCTGTCACCTGCACCCCACCCCCACGGGTGCCTTTCCGGAGCACCGGCAGACATGGCCACACAGAGACCAGAGGCGCAGGTCGAGGCTGCCCTGAGCTGCTCTCCCAGCCACGGCATGCTGTGGGGAACCACATACCACCAGGAGGTCGTTAAACAGGAAGATTTCTCGCTGGTGCAGTCCAAGTTTCTGGGGCTTATTTGGGTCTGGAACCTCAAAAAGCCGGCAGTAGCAGACCAGCCTCCGGTGGGGCAGAGAGAGCACCTGTGTGGGGAGGGAAGCACTGCTGTCAGTCAGCCCCCTGCCCCTCGGCTGGAGCCCAGGCAGCACACTCGGAACCCAGCCTGTGGGCCTGGCATTCGAGAACGCCCTCTCCCACCAACCGTGCACAGCAGAGCAGACATGTTTGGACTCCTAGCAGTTCTCCCCTGCTCTTCCTCAGGAGCTCTCCTGAAGGGCCGTGGAAAGCTCCCCTGCTTCTCATGACACCTCCTTTCCTTTCCTTTCCTTCAGGCAGGTCCCAGACTTCTTAGAGCATCACATTCACATGGTAGCCAACCCCCCCCAACAGTGAGAAATTCATGATCCCTGAGTCCCCATAAAGTGCCCGTCACAGACATAAGCCCGGTAGTCTCTGTCAAGGTTTCTTCAGAGAGTGTCTACTCTAGATGAGGAAACTGAGGCACAGAGAGGTTGAGCAACTTGCCTCAGCCACACAACAGGGAAGGTGTAGAACCGGGAGCAGATTCCGGGCCCCTCCTAGAGAATCCCAACGGTTCTGATGCCCGAAAAACCCTGTCCCAAGTCCTGAGCCAGCTGCCACCACTCTGTGGGGCCTGGCCTGGGCCTCCACTCTGAACATGCCTAGCATGGGTTCACGTGAGCCCCCTGCCTGCCGAAGCCCAAGCTGCTCTCAAGGCCAGGTGCAACTTGTACGGTGTCTAAGGGCTGTGGTGACAAGCCACCTGGGAGGCCCAGTCATGGCTCTGAGAGCACCCAGGCTCACACAAGAGACAGCAAGTTAGTAAAGGGCCAGGACGTGCCTCATGGCAGGCAGGGAGGGTCCACTGTGCAACAGGGCCCCTGGTGCAGGGATGCCCAAGCTCAGCACACCCCTCATTTACCAGTTTCCAAACCCAGTCAGGATAGCAATCCCTTTCCCCAGTCCTCAGATGGGGAGAGAGTGCATGGCCCAGGCTGGGCGCGCTCAGGGAACGGCCCTGTTTGGAGCAAAAGTACCAAGGGGAGAGGATGGTGAGAGGTGGGGCCGGAGAGGCAGGTGAGGGCAGGTCATGGTCATGGCAGCATCCAGCGGTCTCCCTCTGGGGGAAGCTGGGAAGAGGGGGGAGTGGACAGGTTTGTGACGCTAACTCTCGCAGCACGGGGCTGCCTGGCGAGGAGAGGCAGACACAGAAGGCATGTGCCACGTGACTGCCAGGTTAGCTGTGTGTCCAGGTGCTCCTGGGGTGAGCAGGCAAACCTGCTCCAGGCCGTGGCAGTGGATGTCAGGGGGCAGAGCGTGGGTGGGGTGGGAAGGAGCGTCTGTTTCAGGCACAGTGCCTCCGGGTCTGGGGACAAGCCTTGGCCTCAGTGCTCAACCGGGCTCGGATGAGAGGGAAGGAGACTATCTGCTCTGGCCTGATGGCACAACCCGCCCCCTGCGGCCACAGTCTCTGGGCCTGCGGAGATTCGAGGCTGGGATAATTATGAAAATCAAATTTCTTAGCGCTCCAGAAATTAATTCAAGCAGTCAGAATTGTAGACCTGGGAGCTAGGGGAGGCAGTGATGTGAACAAAGGACACGGGGGCCACCCCCAGGGCGGGATATCAGCCAGAATGTAAAAGCAGAAGGATACTCACACAGCCAAGCCCGTGATGCAAGGATCCAATCTATGCGGGAAACATGAAACAAACAAAGGTATTAATGATCCAAAAAATGCACCTGGGCCTGGAGAGAGCTGATAGGACGACATCCAAGTAGGTAAGCACCCCTCCTGTGGCTCCCATGTCCTCTGTCCAGACATGCCACACACAGTTCTCGCAGCCAGAACTCTGAGGGAGCAATGAAGGCATTCCCGGGCCACCAAAAGACCACTGCACAACTCTGGCTGTTGGTTTCTTAAGAGCCGCAGGCTCTCTTTAAATAGAACCCAGAGCCAATGGTTGTTATTCCCAAATAGCAGGGGCCGCCCTACACCTGAAGTAATTCCGCCACCCTGCCCCTAAGGGGCTGGGTTCCAAATGGCATCAAGGCCGCTGTCCGAAGCTGAAGCCAGTGAGGTGGGCCCGGGGTCACATGGAGTGGGGGTGGGCGGGAGTGAGGGAGCCAGGGACGCTGGGTCACCACATACCGGCTTCTTCCCCACGATGAGCTTCTCCACCTTCTGCACCTGGGACACGTGGTCCTCATTGGTCTTCAGCTCCCGCTTGCGAATGCGCTCATAGATCCCGATCAGCATCTCCCGGGGAATGTCCTCACCATCGTCCACACCTGGGCAGGAGAACGGCAGCCAGGTGTCAGGGAGGGCCAGGGCCTGGGTGGCGGTGGCAGCACTCAGCTTCGGGCCCCAGGCTCACCCCTCATTTACCGGTTTCTAAACCCAGTCAGAATGGTGATCCCTTTCCCCAGTCCTCAGCAGAACCCACAGCCACTGAACATCTTCAGTCCATTACAAAGTGTCTCAGAATCCTTCCACCAGGACCAGGCCAGCACAGCCACGCTCCGAGGGCTTTATGCATATCAGCTTGCTAACAGGGCTGCGCCCAAGTTCTTGCTTCACCCCTGACTAGCCATGTGACTGAATCTCTGAGCTGGGGCCAGGATGTGCTGGGTAGTGTCATGGCAGGCAGGGAGGGTCCCGCCATGGACTTTGAGAGCAGCTTGGCCTTCGGAAGGCAGGGGGCTCACAGGGGGACTCACAGACAGAGGGTCCTATTTGAAGTGGACCACCAAGAGCACCACTGGTGGCTTCCCGGAGATCTTGTGGGGAAGCCAGAGCAGCCCTGGTGTTTCCCAGAAAGTGAGAATTCCGTGCACCTGCTGCTAGCTGTCATTCACGTCACGTGCGCAGAAGCTGGGGGCCCGGCTTTGAACCCGGGCTGCTCTGACAACAGGCACGTACCCTTTCTGCTAAACCCTGAAAAACTGCTGTGAGGAAAACTCAGCCCCACTCAGGAGAGAAACGCAAACCCACACCTCAGACCGCAGGCTGGCGAAAATCCAGGGGTTTGGTAACTGGTGCTGTTGGCGAGGCTCTGGGAAGGGGCCTCTCACACATTGCTGGTGGGACCGGGGCGTGGGTCCGTCCCTGAGCTGGGCCACTTGCCCGTCACAATTATAAACTCAAACCCCCTCTGGGCCACTGATTGCGTTTGGGGGGAATTTATCCCACGGGACAGGATACGCAAAAAGGTGACTCATTGCAGCATGGTTTCCAAATAGCAGAAGACTGGAATTCACCCATTTACCCATTGATAGGAGACTGATTAATACATCACTGCACAGGAGGGCAATGAAATACCACACATGTGCCAGGAAAATGAGCAAGGCCATAGGGAACTGACATGGAAACATTCTCTTAGATTTGTTAAATGAGAAAAGCAAGGTGCCAAACAGACGAGGGTAAAACCAGTCACACACGTTAGTACTTGCGCGAGCAGAGGTGCTCTGGTCGGTATACCAGGGACTGAATGACCTGGGCACACGGAGGGGTGGGAGGGGCCCCGCCACAGACCTTTCCTACTTTTTTTTTTTTAAACAGACTATTTTTTTAGAACTGTTTTTTGTATTTTATGTGTTTTTTACAAGATTTTATTTATTTGTCAGAGAGAGAGCGAGCCCAAGCAGGGGGAGTGGCAGGCAGAAGGAGAAGCAGGCTTCCTGCAGAGCAGGGAGCCCGATGCGGGGCTTGATCCCAGGACCCTAGGATCATGACCTGAGCCAAAGGCAGACACTTAACCAACTGAGCCACCCAGGCGCCCCTAGAACTGATTTTTAGAGCAGTTAAGTCCACAGCAAAATTGAGGGGAAAGCACAGCGATTTCCCCATAACACCTGCCTCCCCCGCATCCCACTACCAACCTCCCCCATCAGAGTGGTATATTTATTACAATCAGTGAAACTACACTGACACATCATTCACTCAAAGTCCACAGTTTACACTGGGATTCACTCTTGGTGTGCATTCGATAATAAATGTTTAATGGCGCATACCCACCATCGTGGAGTCAGACGGGAGAACGTCACTGCCCTGAAACTCCCCTGGGCTGCACCTACTCGTGCTTCCCTCCCTCCAACCCCCAGCACCCACGGATCTTTTATGTCTCTATAGTTTTGCCTTTTCTGGAATGTCATATAGCTGTGGCCTTTTCAGAACTGGTTTCTTTCACTCAGTAATATGCATTTAAGGCTCCCCCAGGTCTTCTCATGGCTCGATAGCTCATTTCTTTTTAGTGCTGAATAATAGTCCCTTGTCTGGAGGTGCCAGTTTATGTATTCGTTCACCTACTGAAGGACATCTTGGTTTCTTCAAGTTTTGGCAACAATGAATAAAGCTGCTATAAATATCCGTGTGCAGGATTTTGTGTGGACATATGTTCTCAACTCCTTTGGGTAAATAGCAAGGAACGTGATTGCTAGGCTATATTACTTTCTGTTTTTTTTTTTTTTTTTTTTTTTAACTATGTGAGGATAATACCCATTCAAAAAAATCAATCTAGAGAATTTAAGAACAAATATCAATAAAATAAAAGCATTGCTCATCCGGCTTCCATGCTGGTGAGCTATTCCTCCCCCACCCATCTTCCAACCCCCCAGAGGTGGTCCTGCTGCTGGACCTACTGGGTGAACTGGGGTGAGCAATTCCAGAGAAAATGTGTCCAGTGTAGGTTGGGTGGGGGGGAAGGTTTCCTCTATAAAGAACAAGCTGGATGTCCACCCAGTGCAGAGCACCAGGTGGGCTTGGGGAGACTAGAGGCCTTCCCGCCACTGTCATGCACCTACTGTGTGATCCTGGGCGAATCCCCTCCCTCTCTGCCTCGGTTACCCTTCTGGAACACAAGGAAGATGGAACAGAACACTCCCGAGTTCCTGGCTGGAAAAGATGGGATTTGGTGGGAACGGCCCAGGGTTAGAAGAGAGAACCAGCAGCTTGCTCCACTGAGAAGTGGGATGATAATGCCCAACCCCCCTGCCCCAGACTGCTGGAATGGTCACATGCAAGGGTGGTACAAACCACAGGACCACTGACATGAGGGTGGCTGCCTGGCAGTATCTGACCCAGCAACCCCATCCTTCCCCTGGCTTTCTTTCCTCTTAGCTAATCATTTCTGGCTCCCCCTGTGGTTCCCCATACTGGATGGTGATGGGGGGCGGGGTGTCCCAATTACGTGGGTGAGGTTTCCAGGCAGAAAAAAAAAATCACAGTCAAATCACAAAGACCCTTAAACTCCCCCGGGGTCGCCAGCAGCATGTCGTGTACAGCCTGCTTTCTGCACCCTGGGGCCACACAGGATTCTGTGAAGACCAGAATCAGGCTCAGCCCTGTGAGGAGCGAGGTCTAGGGTTGATAGAGGAGCACACATCCCTGCGTGTACATCAAAGCATCTGCTGGCTGCGCTCTTGTGCTCTGGTGCTGACTTGCGATTAAGGAAGTTCCTAGACTCCTTAGCTTCCTAGAAGCTCTAGCTGAGACCTGAATTCCCTGGGGCCCACAGCACCCCTTAGACCTAGCAGAGGGCCACACACCTTGAGTGCTCAGTGCAGGGAATGGCCATCATCTGGGTGGTCTGAACCAAGCCCTGACTCCCCAGCTGGGAACAGGGGGCAGCCCGGCCAGCTCTGGGTGGGCATCCCATTAGCCGGCTTGTTGCAGGGGTGCCCACCACCAGGGGGCGTGCTAGGACAGTTCAAATCCCAGGAGGGTCCTCCTGTCCTAGGAGAGGGGATGACAGAGCAGGGGCTTTGTAGGAAAAAAGGACAAGAGGAGTACATTTAAATGGCTCAACAAGCTCACAAACTTGGGACCTGATTTAAACCAGCTTTTTCCTTTTTTAAAAACATGACACCCTCAGGGGTGCCTGGGTGGCTCAGTCGGTTAAGTGTCTGACTCTTGATTTTGGCTCAGGTCATGATCTCAGGGTCATGAGATTGAGCCCCATGTTGGGTTCCATGCTGGACACAGAGCCTGGCTAAGATTCTCTCTCTCCCTCCGCCCCTACCTCCCTCTCCCTCTCTAAAAAAAATGTATGTGTGTGCGTGCATATATCTACACACACATATATGTATACGTACCGAACACCTGACACCCTTTCTAAGGGGACCTCAGCCCGCTGCAGCTGGAGTTTCCCCAGGAGAGGGACATAGTCCCTCCTCTTCCTTCCAGAGACTCCAGGTACACGAGGACATGCTATCCAGCTAACACAGTGCCACCTGGGAGACAGCTGTCCCCTTTTCAATGCCTTTCCTCCACAATGACACCAGGAAGGCCTCCTTTCCCCCTGCCCACCTTAGCACCTCAGCCTTGGGGCCCAGCCAGAAGCAGCTCTGGTGCTTTCGTCCACTGAATTCATTTTTATAGTGACTGCTTAAGTGTGCCAAATGATACGGGCTTCCTGTTTATAGCAATGATGGAAAGTTCCTCTAAAACACACACACACACACACACACAGAGGCAAGTCGGTTTCACAAGGAACATGGAGCGTAGGAGAGGGAGGCAAGCAGTGACGGGGACGGGGTGGGCCAGCCCCGCCTGCCCAGGGTACCCAGCACCCGGGCTCCAGACTGCTCCTTCACATCCCCCGATCTGGCCCTAGCGGGCCCTCCCATGCTGGGCTGAACTTTCTTAGGCCTGGCGCCCCCTCTCCACCTCCACCTGTCAAACCCCTGTGCGTCCTTCCTCCACAAGTGAGGTTCGTGGCACCACGAGACCCAGTCTGTGCTCCCATCGCACGTGTCGCTGACTGTCATGGCTGTCAGCACTCCTCAGGGTCATTTGTGCCGTGTTTGTGGAAGGACGGGGTGTGCGGGAGCCCAGCCCCCCCCGGCTCTGCCTGTGGCCTGGCTGGGCACGTGCTCTGAGGGACGGCTGTACGCCAGAGCCCCGGGCCCAGGCCGGCTCACCTCGCAGGTTCTTGACGAAGTCCTCCAGCTTCATCTTCCGCTCAGGTTTGACGTTGGGGCTGTACATGTCTGTGTTGAGCAGGATGATGGCGAATGCCAGGATGAAAATGGTGTCTGGGTTCCGGAACTGCCGCACCACCCCGGGGTTGCAGATGCAGTACCGCTGGCTGGGGGCCAGGAGAGGGAGCAGGGTTAGGACCTCTTCAGTCAGGGCAGGACACAGGTCTGCCCCTCCCTCAGGACGGCTGCCACTGCTCGGGCCCCGGCACTAAACAGCTGAGGCTGGCCACTGCCCTCGGAGCCTCGGTTTGCACATCTGGTCAATGGGGGTAACACCTGCTCCTCCTTACGCTAGTTACAACTCAGCCATCTGTCCTCTAGCTGGCGATAGGGGGTGGGGTGAGGATCGCTACTTCCTGAGGCTGCTGCTTCCTCGGAATTGGATGCAGCCCAGAAGGTGACCAACTTCGGGCCAGTGGGGTATGAGCAGATGGGATGTGGGCATCTTTAAGGATGTACCTTAAAGGGCAGAGTCCACTCTGTTCCCCTGCCTGGAACAGGGATGTGATGGCGGTTGTTGGACATGCTACCTGGGACCCTGAGATGAAAGGAGCCTGGCTCAGGTAGGGGGTGGGTGAGGGGGGCAAACTGGAGAAGAGGAACCATGGGGCACCATGACTAAGGCAGGAGTCATTGGAGCTCAGACGACATGGGCTTCACTCCTGTCTTCTCCATTAGTGCCGCCACCTCCAGGAAGCCCTCCTGGAAGGAAGTACCTGAACAACCCCCTCCCAGGGCCCCAGAGTTGTCCTCCTGTTGTGTCCTCATTCCCAACCTTGGTCCCACCACTGGTGATGAGCCCTGAGGGCTGGGTCAGTGGCTGACTCGTGTCTCCCACACCTAGCGTGGGCATGGAGGATCTTACCCAGCCACTGTGCACACAGTCCTGGGAAGAATGACTGTGGGGTGGGTAGCTGACCTTGATTGTGGGCTCTCTGTTGTGCCAGGCACTGGGCTAAGTGTGCCCACACGCCCAAAGTGGTTTAGTCCTTCCACCAGGTAGGTGCTTTTGTGATCACCACGCTATAGGCAAGGACGTGAGGCACAGAGAGGTTAAGTTACCCATGCAAAGTCACATAGTAAGTGATAGAATGGGTGTTAGAGCTAGGCCATCTGGTTCTGCAGCTTGTGCTCTGAGTTACTGTGTGAGATGGGCTGCCCTTTGTGAATGGGCAGACAATGACGACACGGACTCATGAAGAGTGATGCTCATGAGGACCCGGAGGAACACAGACTGTCCAAAAGTCTGGTTCTAGAGATAACCAGCACAGCACCTGGCACACAGAAGGGGCTACTTACTGCCTCATTCCCCAGGCAAGTTGAGGGCCACCTGACCCTGCCCTGGGGACAGGGCTGGAGAGGGGGATTCCGGCCCTGAGCCATGGGCCTCAGAGTCAGGAACTTTCCTCTTCCCGACACCCACCCATGCCCTGCCCTGACCCCAACCTGAATGCCTCGATGAGCCGCTCCACCTTCTGAGCCTCCCCTTGGACCCGGATGTGTGCCTGGAACTTCCTGAGGGCTTCATCTAATTCCATGGCGGAGAAATCCATCTCATCCACCACACAGCTGAAACGAGAGACCAAGGCCCCATGAGGGTCTGCTGCCCGCACAGTCCCTGCTGGCCTTCCTGTTGGGGGCAGAGCACAAAGGAAGCCCATGCAGGGCAGGCCGTGAGCTGCCCAGAGCCAGGGGACCCGGCCGCCTCTTGTCCAAAAGGGCCCTCCGCCTGGCTTCCTCCAATCACTAAACACTTCAGATCACAGCCCAAAGACCCCTGTGCTTCTGGGGGAGTCTACAGACCCCCTGAGACTATAGGAAAATGTTGGTGTCCATATCTCTGTGCGTAGCTTTCTACAGAGGGGCCAGAGCCTATGGCCTATGGCTGTTCCTGATACAGGCCCTCAGCGTGCACATGACCCAGGGCACAGAACAGCACGTGACGGCAGGAGTCTTCTCGGGCTGTCTGCGAGGGATGCCGGCACAGCCCGCCCATCTTCCCCAGGAGGTCGGGGCTGTCCACTAAGGTCGGGCAGTGACTGTGCACTGGGCCCATCTCCCCACATGGAGGGGCCTGGGTGTCTTTCAAGGGGCACCTTGGAGGCCCTGTGCCATCCTCATCTGCCAATCTGCCAAGGGGAGCGGGGCTTGCAGAAATGGCTGAGCGGGTTTTGTCTGGCTCCCCTCATCCTAGCCCTGCCCTCGCCCTCCGGCACACCATGCCTTGTCCTCTGAGCCAGACCCCTGAACGGAGAAGGTGGGGTCTGCCCCAGGGACCCACTCAGCAGGCTGTGGTTTCCAGTGTATCTATTTGTAACAAAGCCATGGCCACCCCTGGTGGCGCTGCAGAGGCCTCGGCCATAGCGGGGCCTAATCCTCACTGCCAGGGACCTTGCTCTGGGCTTGGGCATTAACTGTGGCGCCCCCATCCTCGGAGGCTGCTGCAGAGCAGCTGGGGGAGGGCAGGGGCCACACAGGGTAATTTGCTGACTAGCATCTGAGCTGGATGCCTGGTGTGGAGGGTCGGGGGTGGGGGTGGGGTGAGGATCGCTACTTCCTGAGGCTGCTGCTATTTTCTGATGGGGGAGAACAATGCACGGATTTCCTACGGACCAGCGGCTAGCTTGGGGGGGGGCGGGGGGAAGCCTGGGGGGAGCACAGGAATGGCTGCAGGGGGTGGGGGGCTGGCCCAAGACCGTCTTAGGCCCAATTCACTAAGGACCTCATCTGCTTTCCCCTGAGCTGCTTCCTGACGCTGGTTTAAAAGGCGGAGAGGGGCGCTAACCATATGAACAATGCAGCAGGCTTTTCCCGCTGAGGGCCGGAACAGAAACGCAAGCAGGGAGAATGCAGCCCAGGTGGGCACATCGGGCCGAGGAAGGGCACAGATGCCATTCGGCCGGCTGTTAGCTTCAGCTGCCGCTGAACGCCGTGGCTCACTGTGACCCGTGTGTCTGCGCATGTGCTGGGTGTACGTGTGACTGAATGGGTACAGACGTGTGCATGTGAGTCTGCATGTGTGGGGGTATGGGGGACCCGGGCCAGCCCTTCCCTGGGCCCGGGTTTCCTCACCTGTATAAGAGGCCGGGGCAGGGCGCCTGGGTGGCTCAGTTGGTTAAGCGACTGCCTTCGGCTCAGGTCATGATCCTGGAGTCTCGGGATCGAGTCCCGCATCGGGCTCCCTGCTCAGCGGGGAGTCTGCTTCTCCCTCTGACCCTCCTCCCTCTCATGCTCTATCTCATTCTCTCTCTCAAATAAATAAATAAAATCTTAAAAAAAAAAAAAAAAAAAGAGGCCGGGGCAACTGCCCACCTCCTCCCAGGGCAGTGCAGACATGGCGGGCACGCATGTGGCCAGGCTCCTCCTTATGGCGGACATGCCTGGCCCCAGAAGGCCCGCTGCCCACCCCCTTGCCTTTGTTCTTCCGTCCGATGAGGCAGGGCTGGACGGATGCAAGGTACTGTCCTTGTTACTAGTGGTTCGCTCTTTACCCCGCTTTGATTTCTGCTCCTGGCCTACATCTCGGTGTGTAGCTGCCTGGTCAGAAATATCCTCACTGGAGATGCTCCCCTGGGGCCTGAGCCGCCCTATTCCATCCTGTCCCACGGCTTCGGCTCCTCCTCTGTGAGAGGGGCTTAGCGAGACCCGACACCCACCCTTGCATGTTTGAGGACGACACAGGGCCCGTACACAGTAACTGCTCTGTAAACCCAAGGGTCCCAGGGCAGGGGGCCTTTCCACTTAGGGCAGTCTCAAGGAGGAATGGGCAAACTTGGGGTACAAGCTGGACAGTGCTTCTCAAAACTCTCAGCAGTTCCCAGGGAGCTGGAAACAGGGTTTTCCGCAGAGTTGCAAGTAGCTGGGAGGGCCATGGCTGCCAGCCATGGTTGGACTCTCACCCCCAGATCTCCCAGGCAGGAGAGGCAGGAGAGATGCAGGGAACGGAGGCACTGGGGTCTCTCTGGGCTCCCCCCGCCCCCGAGGGTGTGTCAGGACAGTTGGCAGTCAGGCTGGGGGACTGAGCTCAGACCTCCAACCCCCCAGTGCTGTAGTGGCTTGGCCCTGCTGGAGAGGGATGGAGGGGCCAAGGGTGCGTGCAGGGGGGCCCCGCAGGGTCAGCGTGTGAGCTCTAGCGCCCGGGGGTGGAGGCACGCATGTATGCCTGGCAGGGTGTGATGTGCAAAACCATGTGGGGTGTCTGTGCGTGTCCAGGAGCAAGAAAGAGCTAAGGGGAGGATTCGGTGTGTGTTCCAGCGAGCAGGGTGAGCCTGACACCGCGTGCGTGCAGGTCCACACCCCCACCCCCCCCAGCCCCAGAACTCACTCGAGCACGTCTCGGTTGAACTGTTTCTGCCGGTTGCCCAGGAACTCGCCGATCATCTGCCTGCTGAGGCCCTTGCGCTGCAGCAGGAAGTGGGCTACCCCCACTGGCGTGTCAGGCACAAAGCCACGCTCGATGAGGTACTGGACGCCCTTCTCAGGCTTCCTAGGGGCGGGACGAGAGACAGGCTCAGCCCTGGCTGCCCCAACCCCTCCTGGCTTGCCCTCCTCCCTGGGTACTCCAGGTGCCCTGTCCCGGTCCGCCGGAGGGACCCAGAACTGCCCAGACCCTGCACTAGGCATAGGCTGGGACTGGGCCATCAGCTGGAGCAGGGACTGTCCCCACCCCCCTCGTGTTCTGCACTGCCCCAAACGCCCCTCAGTGTAGAAGTCACTGTCCTGTGTTTCACTGCCAGGCAGACTGGAACCCCTTGCCCAACACAAACTGGCCTGCCCTCCGCCCACTGATCACCGTTTCTAACACGTGCTGAGCCCTTACTCTGAGCACCGCTGTCTAGGCACCCTACGCCCACTAACTTCTCACACTCCTCCTGGGGGCCAGCACTCTTGTTACCTGGGCTGTTGAGGAGCCTGACGGCCGCGTGACCTTGCCAGCAACCTCTACTACCTTTGTTGTAAGGACTGCCTGAGTTAACAGTCAGGTGCCTAGAACGACGCGTGTAGTAAAGCGCCGTGGAAGGTTCTCATGACTAGCCCCAATTTATAGGAGAGGAAGTGAAGGTGCAGCGTTGACCCTTCCTGGGCAAAGGGGTTTCTGGGAAGGGCTGGGCTGGCCCTGCAGGGCTGAGTGAGTCCACCGGCGCTGGGAGCCATGGGGCCCGGCCAGACTGTGGTGGAGGGAGGCCCCCTCAGGGGCTCGGCAGGGGTCCAGGCTGGCCCTTTCCTCCCTTTGGGCCTCTGTCCTCTTGCTGGTCTGTGGCATGGTACAGGCTTGGCTGACCTCACAGGGTGGTGTGAGGGGGCCGCATGTATGACCCTTGGAAAGCAGGTGTCCTCGGACAACCCCAGAGCCTCAGACGGGCCTGAGGAGCCCTGGAACCCTTGCGGTGTACCCAGCACCCGTGTAGGGGGTGAGGGGAGCTGTGCCCCACCGCTTGCCCTGGCAGGTAGAGATCAGTGTTTTGCTATCCCCTAGCAGCCTGGCAGCGAGAGTGGGTATCCACCTGTCCCCATAAACCATGCGGCTCTGGACTGACAGCAGCATCCAGCACATACTGTATTTCTACCTGCAAGCAAAAGCAGAGCTCCCACTGCAAGGTGACCTTGCTATTTTTACCCCAGGATAACCACACACCCTAACATCACCTTCAGGAGTTTGGCAGGGAGCGGCTGCTGGCCAGCTGGGTCCTGGCACGGCTCCCCCAGCCCTGTCACATACCCCATTCCTCCCCGAGGACTCTGGGGTAGCCAATCAAGAGCTGCCCCAGCCCCTCGGCTGCTCACGCTCCCTCACTGCCCTGCTCCACGCCAGCCCCAAGGGGCCCCACCCGTGCCCACTTCCCTCTTCCTCAACTTCTAGGTCAGAGGTCACCCCGGCAAGCCCACAGACGTCTCTTCTTTCGCTTACACGACATTAGCGAAAGGAATTCTAGTGAGTTGCCAACATGTAGAAATTGGGAGAGCTCAAACCAGAATCCAGATTTCCGGCTTCTCTTGAAAAATCAGGCCATCTGGCACTTCTGGGCCTGTGCCCCTGTGTGGCCATGACTGGAGAGCTGGGCTGGGCCGCCCCACTCAGGCACCCTGTGTCAGCCACCCAGCCTGGGGGCCCAGATCCAGGCCCGGCCTGCTTCCCCAGGGGGCTGGCTGCCCTCCCCACTAGGACCCCTCCCGTGTTTCTACACCAACGTCACACAGCATCTCGGACAGCAGGATACGGAGCAGAACGCAGCAGGGGAGTGGAACACACCACAGGAAGGAGGATTCTTCACAGATTAAGTACCCAGAGTCTACTTTTTGCTAGGTACTGCTCAGGATGACAGCAGAGAGCCGGGGCTGGTCAGGAACACCTTACAATGGCAGGCTCTAATCCTTGGTCTAAAAGACAAAGGGACTGAATGATCGCTGGAGGGCAGAGGAGGGGCTCCTGCAGGTGAATCAGAGGCTTTCTCTGAGCAGGTGACCCTGGGCAGTAACCTAAGTTATTAGGGAGCTTTCTGGGTGGAGGCAACAGTGAATGCAAAGGCCCTGAGGTGACAAAGGGTTTTGCATGATCCAGGACCAGAAAGATACTCACCAGGGCAGCTGAGAGTAGGGGCCCCTGGGGGAGGGGAGCTGTGCAGGCCACAGGGGGAATCTGGTCTTCCTCTGAGTTCAATGAGAAGCCCTAGAGTGTTATGAATCGGGCAGTGAGGGAACCATGCTCTGTAAAGAGCAAGGCTAGGTCCGAAGTGCGAGCTCCTTGAGGAGCTTCCCACAGGCATCCAGCTTACAAGGCAGGAGGTGGGGAGAAGCAGCCATTTTCGAACACTGCCTCAGAGTAGGGATGACAATAATTGCTCGTGGACCCGAGTTTGAACCCGATGACTCCAGCTCCGAGTCTGAACCCGATGTGGGAGGGACTGGTTCCACCTGGCAGGTTTCCAAGTGAGGTCACAGGAGAGAGGAATCTGAACTCACTGGGCCTTGACTAGTGACCAGGAGCTTGCTGAGCAACTGAAAGGAGGGATGTGGCGGCAGGAGGTGCAGGTAAGGAGCTGGGGTCGGGGGTGCGGGCCAGACTGGGAGCTCCAGGGTCAGGATGAATATGGCTGTCAAAGGAAGCCTCTGGAAGGCTTTACGCAGGGGAATGGCCCAGCCTTCACCATCCTCTTCAGCCAGTGCACTGGACATCTGATGGTGTGAGTCCCCTGCCTGTCAGGCCCTTGCTGGCCCCGCCCACCTTGACAGGACAGTGAGGCCCCGAGTGTGCTCTTGGGGGGCCTGCCAGGCAGGGGTCCTCGACCCACCTGCTCCCTCACAGAACTCCATGCTGATGGAAGGGGCACGTGCCCTGGATCCTGCTAAGCGGCACACACAGTGACTTGCTGGGTGCAGGGATGTGAGGAGATGAGTCATTATGCTGCCCACCCTTGTGGCAGTTAGGGGACCACATGGCCAATGCACTGCGAGAGAAGGGTGCGTGGCACTCCCCATGGGAGCCCCATGATCCCTGATGGCGCTTTCCCTTGACCCAGGGACCCAGAGAGCCCACCTGGAAAGGACGCCCCTGCTGTCTCGTCCCTGGGAGACTTGATGAGCACAGCCCCTGGCCAGCCAGTGACGGATGCCGACGCCACAGGGGAATAACCCGGGCTGTGTCAGCATGCCAGAGCCCACCCAGACTGGCTAAGAAGGGTGAGTCTGGCTAGGAAACTAGGTCACCGGGCGTCTAGTTCCACCCCAAGGCAGACACAGTGGTGGGGCTCTGTCTCCTCCCCAGCTGTGGCCTTACATTTCCTTCCTTAGGAGGGTGCTGCGGGACTTCTGTCTGGAACCCCAGGCCCTAAAGACACAGAAGAGGACACAGACTGGGGCTCATCCGGCTCCCGATCCTTAGGTCCAGCGAGGGCCGGGCTCACACAGAGCACACCCAACAGAAGCCCTGGAGAAGGCATGGCTTCGCTGGTGTCCCCAGGACCCTGTTTTAAGACCTTCCAGGGCCTCCCAACCCCTGCAGGACAAGATCCAGGCTTTCTGCCCCTGGATTCACTTCTTTATTCATTCCACAAACATCTATTGAGCCCCTGTTCTGGGCCAGGGGTTGTGCTAGCACGCCTGTGGTCCAAAGTCCCCATCCTTGAAAAACACCTTGAAAAAGCATGGTAAAGGAGGGAAATAACATGTTCTCTGGAGTCAAAGGCCTGCACTCATACCCAGGCTCCACTTACAGGCTGGAGCAAGTTACTTAATCTCCCTGTGCCTCAGCTTTCCCGTCTGTATAATGGGGTCAGCAACAGTGCACACGGCAGAGGTACTGTGAAGGTTCAATGAGTTAATGCCTCTGAGACTTCAAAAAATACTGTTGGTCCTATGGCTCCAAAAGGAGGGTCAACAACAAGCAGAACTAAACCAAAGCGCTGCCATGGGAACCTGGAGAAGGCGTGTACTTCGGCTGGAAGGGGTGGGAGGGATGATCAGGAAAGGCCTCCCTGGGGAGGTGGCATTGAACCGGGAGCCGGGAAGGGGGACCCTGCTAGAAAGAATGATCAGTGCAAAAGCTGTATTTGACTCGTAAGGCAAAGACGGCACAGGAAGGTCAAATAACTTGGCTCCAGGTTGCCAGGCGACAGAAAGCGTGCCGGGAGTTTCAACCCACTCCTCTGCTCTGAGAAGCCCCCCAAAGTTTCACTCTGCTGTCCCCACCCTCACTGCTGCTGAAAAGCCAATCTATCCAGCTGCTGAGCCAGCTCGCTTCTCTAAGGGGCCCAGAGTCAATAGGTGCCAAGGGGGACACTTGCACCATCCACACCTGATCTGCCCCTGCGTTCTGGGCCCCCCTGTAAAGAGTCCTTGAAAGGCGTCAGCAGGACAGGCTGGAATGGAAGAGGCCACAGTTTGGTCCTGCTGTCGGTCGCCAGGCGGGGCCGGCTTTGCTCCACGTCAGCTGCTGATTCAGACTTGGCTGTGGTAGGCGAGTGCGTGTAGACCGCACCAGTGGCATCTCTCACGTGCATCTCCTGTCCCCGGGCCACCAGCAGTCAGTAGGGACGCCGAGCTTGTGGGGCTCCAGGAGGGCAGTTACAAGGCTGGGCACCACACTTATGGATCACCCACTTGCTGGAGTCCCAAGCTGAGTGCTTTGCAGGCTCTTGTCCCAGTAGGGGTCTGCATGTCAACAACGGGCTTCTCCTGTCGTTTCTAGTTGCCCGAGCAGCTGAAGAGACGTGCAAGTGGGCGGCTGTCCACACCTCCCTGCCTGGCATCTAGCTGGCCTCCGGATTTCCCACCCCACCCACTCTGTCCCCCTGACCCCGCGGGCTGACCTCACTCCCAGCCTGGCAAGTCAGAGCCCCGAATCCTGCCGAACACCACGAGCAGTTTGGAGCGAGCCAGCAGGGGCCGACGAGAGAGGAGAAGCGCTCTTCCTGCCGGGGTTGCTGTGAGGCTGAACCATGACCCCGGGACGGCTGGCAGGCCTCCTGCCCTGGTGGGGCACTGGCAGGAGACGACTCTGGGGAAAACGGCCCGGAGATGCCCAGCAGCTTTTCAGGTCCAGAACCAGTAAGGCCTCTGCTTACACCAATCTGACTGGGTTCCTGTCACTTGCAATGGAGAAGGCCCTGATTAACAGAGACCAACACAGGGTCTGTTTACCTATGGTGCCCGAAGATCCTCTGCGGTCAGAAGTCTGAGCCGTCCCTGTGACTGGTCTCAGCTGACCACGGGAGGAGGGACTCAGCAAGTTTGGTACTTGGACAATCTCTGCATGTCTGGAAGTGCCCTTCAATTCCGTAATCCAGGCTCAAATGCCCCCAGTGTCCTACAAAGGAGTGACGGCCTTCCATCTGCTCACAAAGTTCCAGGGCCAGCAAGCTCACCACCTCTTCAGACTGTATTTCATGCAGCTCTGATTTTTACAAAGCTCTTCCTGATGCCGGGAGTGCAAGCTGAATGGGGCTTGCCCTTACTATAGAGAGAAGGTGGAGGAATTACCCTTCAACATGACTGTCTGCCCTGCAGGGCATGCCTTGGCACGGTTTTCTTCCCTGAGAGACTCAGCACCAGCCACCCCAGACCCAGGACACGGCCACGGACCCCCAGGGCTGTGAGGGTGGTGAGGGCCATGGGCTGGATGGGTAGCTCATGTCCAGGGGAATGGGAACCCAGCCTCCTTCTTAGTAGCTCAAAGTGCTCCAGAGAGAGCTGATCTTTCACCGGAACCCTGGAGCCAGCATGTCTGGCTCTGTGGCCTCGAGCTAGCACCTGACCTCTCTGAGCCCTGGCTCCCTAGAGCCAAGTGTCACAGGGTCACTGTGAGGATTCAGTGAGCTGACGCACATGAAGTGTTCCGCACAGTGCCTGGGACCTGATATGTTCATATGGGCTGGCTGCTGTCATTGGTATTTTCATTACTCACAAGAAACACCTCACATGTGAGGAGCACAGAGTTGGGGCTAGCAGATCGGGAGCCCACCCCCAGCTCTGCTGCTCACTGACAGAGGCCGGCCCAGCTCTGTGGCCTCTGAGCCTGCTTCCCATGCAGGTAGAGAGCAGCTGACTGCCCAAGGATGCAGGAAGGGTGAAATCTCGGAGCACCCCAGACTCACACCAGGGCTCTCCGCCTCCCTCCTGCAGAAAGGAATGACAGGCAGGGGGGCACCCGGCAGGCCCCAGGGGCTGGGCCCTAGGTGGGAGGGAGGCTGGGCTGCAAGGGACCCCAGGGGCCCCCCTGAACAGCTCCCAGCTCAAGCCAAGAGTCCTAGCACACCATCACAGCGAGTGGTTGTTGAGGCCCTACCTTACATGCCCCTCAGAGACGAGGTAATCACTCATGGACGAGGGCAGCTCTGGGGATGAGCACACTCTTCCAGAGGTGGGAGAAGTCTGGCCTGGTCCACCTGGGACAAGGCTGCCTGGGGCTACAGTCACCTGGGCTTTTGCCAGAGCGAGAGGGGCATGAAAGAGGTGACTGACGCACTGAGGCCCGTGTCCCTGAGCATGTGTGTGGAGCACAGGAAGGGGGGGCCCCATCAGGGCTATGGGGGTACTGACCCAGGCTCCTGCCACTGTGGCGGCCCAAGGACCACCGCTCCAGGGCCATGCGGCCTCCCGTGGGTGGTGTGGCTTTGCCTCCTGAGCTCTCCGTTTACCCCCGTGGCCCAGTGAGCTGATGGGGGTACATGCGGCTACAGGCGCAGTGGCCGTTCCCACACTGGAGCCGGTGGGGCGGTGGGAGTTCTAGCCTGCCCACCCCGCTGGCTGTGTGACCTCAGGCAGGTGGCCCGCGTGGGACCTCCGTCTACCTGTCTGCACAATGGGGTTAGTAAGAGGCTCTATCCCCCAGGAGAACGGGACTTAGAGCAAGACAGCTTGTGGAACAGTGTCTGGCACAGGCTAAGCACATGGAACTATCAGCCACTGCCGTTACCTTTGACTGTTCTCTGTCGGGAAGGCCTACTCCTGGAAGGAGGTGGGGGGCCGGGCAGGCCCGGGAGGCAGTCGGGGGTGCGGGCCGGGCTGGGAGGCTGGGAAGGGAGGTGGTGAGGGCTGAGCCGGGAGGAAGCCTGGTGCACTCTCCCAGCCCCGGAGCCTCCCTGGTGGGCAGGGGGCAATTTCACATGGAGTCCACTGGCACCTGCCACTGGAGGCCAGCCACCCCACTCTGCCCCACACCCCGAGTGGAGCCAGACCTGCTGCTGACTGTCCCTCAGTGCTCTAGACCAGCACTGTCCATGAGCACAATCGGCGGCGACCGAACTGTGCTAGATCGGCGCCGTCAGGCACGGCGGCCAACGGGTGGCCAGTGAGCACCTGCACCGTGGCTAGGGCGCCAGAGGCACTGGATTCGTGTTAAGTTTCAGTGAACTTTAACTTCAGTAGCCACCTGTGGCCGGACCGCAACGCTGTAAAAACACCGACTCCCCCAAGTGATCTCTGAGCTGAAGGCAACACGGGCAAAAAGTCGGCCGGGGTTGCTCGTGGGTCTTACTAAGCGGATTCCAAAATTCACATGGAAGAATACCCACCCAAAAGAGCCGAGACGATTTTTAAAAAGAACAAAAGAGGGGGTTTTGCCCTCATAAGAAAACATGTGAAAACCAAGTCTGATGCTCGTGGAGGAACGAACAGGTCCTGGAACGATTAATGTGGAGCTTCGCAAGCATCTTCGTTCTGTTCCCTGATCTGTCCCGGGCCCCTAAAACACTGCCTGGTGTGTTACAGGCGCTCAATAAATAGCTGCTGAATGAATGAAAAGGTCCCATTCATGTAGGAATTAGATGGAACTTCAAGTCAACGAAGAAAGGACAGACTGTTGAGTAAATAGTTTGGAAACAACTGGCTAATCTTTACAGAATAATAAAAGTTGGGGTACGCCTGGGTGGCTCAGATGGTTGGATGTCTGCCTTCAGTTCAGGTCAAAATCCCAGGGTTCTGGGATCGAGTCCCGCGTTGGGCTCCTTGCTCAGCGGGGAGCCTGCTTCTCCCTCTGCCTGCCGCTCCCCCTGCTTGTGTGCTCTCTGACAAATAAATAAGTAAAATCTTAAAAAAAAAAAAAAAAAGTTGGACCCCTCATCTTGTGTGGTTCTCCAAAACAAATTTCAGCTTTAAGTCCTAAGGGCATGCAAATACACTAAAGAAAATATTTTTAAAACTATACTTATAATTTGGGGCAGAGCCCCTTTTAATTATTATCACTGTATTGATGATTTGGGGCAGGCCCCTTTTAATTATTACTATTTTTATTATTTTTTTTTTTAAGTAGGCTCCATGCCCAGTGTGGAGCCCAATGCAGGGCTTGAACTCACGACCCTGAGATTGTGACCTGAGTTGAGATCAAGAGTTGGACACCTAACCAACTGAGCCACCCAGGTGCCCCATGGGCAGAGCCCCTTTTATTTTATTTTTTATTTTTTATTTTTTTAAAAGATTTTATTTATTTATTTGACAGAGAGAGAGACAGAGAGAAAGCACAAGTAGGCAGAGTGACAGGCAGATGGAGAGGGAGAAACAGGCTCTCTGCTGAGCAGGGAGCCAGATGTGGGGCCTGATTCCAAGACCCCAGGAGGATGACCTGAGCCGAAAGCAGCCGCTTAACGGACTGAGCCACCCAGGCGCCCCGGCAGAGTCCCTTTTAAAATAAAAAACATGAAAAGCCAAAGAAACAAAACAAGAAAATACGAATTTAGCTAATTAAAATCTTCCTGTACAGCATGGTGACTGTGCTTAATAATACTGGATTGTATATCTGAAAGTTGCCAAGACAGTAAATCTTAAAAGTTCTCATCACAAGGAAAAAAAATTCTAACTATATGTGGTGAGGGATGGTAACAACTTCTTGTCATCATTTTGCAATATACATAAAAATTGAATCATTACCTTGTACATCTGAAACTGATGTTAGATAGCAATTATCTCAATTTTAAAAACACAAAAAATTAAAAAACTTGTGTTAGATGAAAGAGCACAAAGTTAAAAGACATATATATCTGAGAACCACTGAACTGTATACTTTATAAGGGTGAATTTTACAGTATGTGAATTAGATCTCAAAAGAAAAAAATTTTAAAGACAAGTGACAGACAGAAAGAAAATGTTTATAATTACAAAGGATCAGTATCCCCGACAAATAAAGAACTACTAGTAAATCAACATGACAAATAACCTGAGAGAAAAATGAGCAAAGAATATGAACTGGGGGCGCCTGGCTGGCTCAGTTGGAGGAGCATGCAACTCTTGATTTCAAGGTTGTGAGTACAAACCCCATGTTGGGTGTAGAGATTACTTAAAAAGGGGGAGGGGCCTGGGTGGCTCAGTTATTAAGTGTCTGCCTTAGGCTCAGGTCACGATCCCAGGGTCCTGGGATTGAGCCCTGCATCGGTCTCCCTGCTCCGTGGGAAGCCTGCTTCTCTCTCTCCCACTCCCCCTGTTTGTGTTCCTTCTCTCGCTGTGTCTCTCTCTGTCAAATAAATAAAATCTTAAAAAAAAAAAAAAAAAGAAGCTGGGAAATGCAAACTAAAATGACCAAGAGACAACTATGTCTACCCTTTGATTGGGGGTGGGGAGAGAACACTGAGTGTTGCCAAGCATATGGGAGAAAGAGGACCTCTCAGATCCATAGGCAGAAGAGAGGAAATGGGTAGAGCCCCCTTTTAAAGAGTAAGTTTCCAGTGAAAAACTTGCCTACCTAATTCCGCTTTTAGCTAGCTTCCCTACAGACTCTCTTGGGAGTGTATGTAAAGAATAGATCCACACTCCTTGTCATCTATGGTTGGTAGTTATGAAGAAGTGGAAGCAAGTGGCCATGTCAGTAATATGGATAGGCACACCAGGGACCACTACACAGCAGCAGGCGGGAGGGGGAGGGAGGTGGCCCATGCACACTGACGGCGGAGCGGGGGCGGGGGTGGGGGTGGGGTGGGGGGGTGGAGATCTCCAACAGCAAGCCGTGCGGTGATATCTCAGTGAGATGATGTCCACAACCGCAGGCCCCAGATAACACCAGCAAGGCCACAGCGGCAGCTAACACTTGGGAGAGGACTTACTCGATGCCGGGCACTGCTCCAAGCACTTCACATACCTGCTTCCTTCCAACTCACACCCTGCAAGGTGGACACTGTTGGGCCCAGCCCCACCGTACAGACGAAAGGCCAGGCTGTGAGCCCGGGCAGTCTGGCCCTGGAGCTGTGCTCTGAACCACAGCTGTCTGCAGTTCCGAAGAGCACACACATGCACGGAATAAAGATCTGGGAGGAGAGATTCCAGAATGACAAGAGCCAGAGGGAATGTTATCCTAACTGGAAGGCTTTCATTTTCCACGGGGAATGTATTCCTATACCGCGCACATAACTAAAAACAGAGCTTAGAGAGAATCTACACAGACCACAACTGGCTGGTGGAGGGACTGTTTTTTCTGGCCTCTACCTGTCGACCCGGCTGGGACCCCCACATCAGGACATCCCCGGAAGCTGACAGGCGTGCGGTGGGCTTGGGCACTAAGGGAGCCCCCCGGTCAGTTCGGCCCCCTGCCCAGGAGGGCCCTGGCCTGGGTCTAAGATGACTCGGGAGCTGGCTATGCCCAGAAGCAGGTGGGAGCAGACTTCTGGGACAGAGCTCAGGATGGGCTCAGCAGAACATGGCCCTTCCTGCTCACATGCTGCTCTGGCCACAGCTCGTGCAGCGGTAAGGCTGTCCCTACGTGCCGTGAACCACGGGCTGATGGGAGTCTCGGGAGAGAGCACCCGGGTGCTTGAGACTCATAGTTCTCAGCTGAGTGAGGACCAGTGACCCAGAGCCCCCTGGCCGCTCACATGTAAATGTCCTGTTCCCTATACCCTCCATCTGGGACAAGCCTGAGTCCCCGAGATAACGCAGCACTCCCATTTGTAGCAGGGATGGCTCAAAAGTGCCCCCAAGTCTTCCTCCATCTCAAAGAGGAAGCAGAGAGTGGGGGAAGTGCAGCGGATGTGTGTCGGTCACCACCAGGCAGTCTGGCTGTGTCCCCAACCTTGGAGGAGTCAGCGCCAGGCTGACGTCCGATGACCCCCAATGCCAGAGGCCCCATGGATGGAAACGATGTGAAATATGAGGTTTAATAACCAGAGCCCGGCAGCGTCCCTTCCAAGGGAGTATGCGGCCTCCTCCCCTTCCGCTTGCTATTTTCAGCCGTCCTAAGAATAGCCTGCTTTAAATACCCGTCTCCCTCCTTAAATCTGCTCTCAGGACTGCCCCCACAGCACCTTTCTAGAACTCCTGGTGGGGAGCGGCCACTCAACAGACCCAATTCACACATCTCCCAAAGGACCTTGCTGAGACATCTGTTAGCACCAGGCTTATCTGTGTCCTGCTTCCCCCGACACGTGCCTCCGAGCCGAGCCCGCACCTGCCCTGGGAGATCTTGCTCACACGCGGACCCCATCACAGCGCCGTCAGCCTTCACATTCACATTTCCTGAGAAGCTACTCTGTGCTGGGTGCTGCTCTAGGCACCGACAGGGCCCTGAACTCCTGTCCCCGTGTTGCTTTGTCCCAGAGAAACCCCTCGTTCAGCTGCTTCTCAGCCTGTGAGCCTCTGCAATCCCCACGGCAGGGCCCTTGGGAGGGGTTGGGCCCCCCACTCACCGGGTCCAGTCTCCTCTACGACAGCAGCGCCGTGCCAGGTGCTGCCACAGGCCCCGTCAGCGCAGCGTCACCCCCTCACACATGCTCTTTTAAACCCTCGGTGTGTGCAAAGGCCCCGGGGCGTAGGAGGAAGGCCCGCCCCACTCGGTCCTGCGGGGCTGGCAGGCACTCACTTGTTGAAGAGATTGAGGCCAATGCGGTAGTGCCTCTTGCGGATGACATCGTTGCTGAAGGCGGGTGAGTCCCAGCTGTTGCGGGTCTCCTTGTGGTAGGTCTGCTTGCTGAGTGTCTGCTCCCGCAGGCTGTCGCGGGACGACGACTCAGAGCTGCAGTTGATGGTGTCGTTGGAGTTGGATGTGCTGTTGATGCTGTCGTTGTCCCCATCCGAGTAGTCGGACTCTGACTTGCTCTGCCTGTTGGCCGAGCCGTTGATGGCCAGGTGGCTGTCCAGGGGCCGGGGGGGCCGGGCCCGCAGCTCCGGCTCCTCCCGGGGAAGGCTCTTGGGGGGGCCGGCCAGGGGGCCGTGCTTGGGGCTGCCCTGTGGCCCGCCCAGGCTGCGTTCGTAAGCGCCCTGCCTCTTGAGCGAGCTGCGGTCCGAGCGGTCACTGAGGTCCACGGAGCTGTCGCTGGGCGGCTCAATGGTGAGCAGCGGGAGGTGCTCCACCCGCAGCCGCTGCTCCTGCCGCTCTAGCGACGGTGTGCTCTGGCAGCTTGTGTCTGTGTCCCCCTTGTCGTCCTTGTGAGCCAGCGCCCAGTAGTCCTGCGCGGCCCCCCCGGCCCGCAGCCGCAGGTCCGACTCCGTGCTGGGCGGCCGGTGCGCCGCCTGCGACAGGGGCAGGGGCGGTGACAGCTCCTCCTCGTCGATGTACAGGGTGACGTCACTGTACGAGGCTGTCATCTCATCCAGCTTGTGGTGGTCCACGCCGTGCAGGGCCGGCTTGGGCTCGGCGTCCCGGGCCCGCCCTGCCTCAGGGGCCGGTGCCTCCTCGGCGTGCAGGCTGCGGCAGTTGAGGGCGTCGTCGATGGACTCGGCCAGTGACTTCACCTGCCGCGAGAAGGCGTCCTCCAGCTCCGTGATGGCGTCTGCGAAGTCGCTGGACGGGGCGGGAGACTTGAGGGTGGGTGGCTCGCCAAGGTCGCCGCACTCGGATGGCACCAGGGCCCCCAGCTGAGAGCCGTCATCAGTCACCGAGACCTGCTTCCCCTCGAAGTAGGAGCTGTGCACCTTCTCCGGGCCCTCGAAGGAGAACTGCATCCTCATGTTGGACAGCACAATGCGGCGCGACATGCGGTTCTCCGACATGGAGCTGCGCAGGCGCTCGAAGTTCTTGTTCATCTGGTACTGACGGAAGGCCGTCTGGATGGTGCGGGCCGCATGGCGGGTCACGAGGCGGCCCCCATACTTGCGTTCTAGCATCTCCACCTGGTCGGGGGTGGGGGGGGCGGACAGGACATTAGTGAGTACAACCCCGTGTGCTGGTGCAGCGCCATGTCCACCCACAGTCGTGCCCGCGGCCCAGCCCCGCGGTGACACCATCCAGAAAGGCCTTGGAGCATCCCAAAGTTGGTTATGGCGACCGCGGAGGCCTGCCCGTGAGGTTGTGCAAGACAGGGGTTCCCCGGGTCAAGTAAGATGGAGAAGCCCCATGTTGAAGTGAAAGCAAGGATGTTCCCTGCAGGACTTTCCAGAACCTTTAAAAGGTGGCGTGTTCCCAAATTTCTTTAACCACAAAAACCTTTGGCCCCAGTGCATCTTGTGGCCTGTGGTTTAATGAAACTTGGGAGATGCTGGATGAGGTGCAGGCAGCCCCTCCAGGGAAGAGGAACCTGAGGCACGAGCAGGTTAAGAGACCAGCCAAAGAGTTCAGTGAGATCCTGGATGCCAAGCCTTGGCTGCAGGCTTTTGGTCTCACTTCCTCTTTACAGCAGCCACCATGTGCTCTTACCAGCTGGGAGGGTGTCACTGAGTTTCAGGGAGGCCTGAGGGAATCACCTTAGTGGGGAGCAGGCTTCCAGGCCACATGCCCGGTCTCTAAGCCTGGCCCTGCCCCTCGTTAGCTGTGCTACTCTTAGCAAGCCTTGGGGCCGCGCGCTTCCTGTTTCCTCATCTGTAAAGTGGGGACGGTACTCAGCCCTACCTCGTAGGACCGTGGTGAGCACCTGATGAGACAGACACAAGTGCTTAGCACATGCCAAGCACAGGGACAGCTGGGGCTAGAAGTCCTTCAGCTGCATTCCTGGAAGGTCTTTACAGTTTGTGGGGTCCCCAACTCCCCTCACTGGACAGATGGGGAAACTGAGGCCCAGAGAAGTGACCCAGCTCACAGCTGTCATTCTGGCACCCCAGGTCCTGATGGCCCCTCTCCGTGATGAGGTACAGAGATGGGGCGGGGCTGCAGGCAGGTGGCACTGCCTGGGGCTCCCCTGTGTGACACACCAGCCTCCCAAAGCCCTGAGGCTCATGCCAGCCGTTGGTGATCAAGGACAACCCCAAGGGCTGCTAACCGTGCCTTGCTCCTGCGTGAAAACATGCCCATAAAGTGGGAGCCTACCCTGTAAGAATCAAAGAAAATTCAAGATAAGGAACTGGCTTCTCTGCGAAGCCAGGGCTCTTGGGGTGTTGGGCAGAGGGGGCACCTGATGTGGGGCCGGGAGAGACCTAAGGCCCTCAGGAGGAAGGCACACTTGTGCCAGGGAGGCAAAGCACCACACCCTGCTTGTCTAGATCCCGCCGGCCTATGCCGTGCCGGGCATCACACCAAAGCTGGTGGCACAGAGAGATAAGGTCCCTGCCCTCAAGAAGCAGAGAGTCTGTCAGGGAGAACGGACAGACACACATACTTAACTGAAATAAAACCAAACAGATGCCGAGCAAATCCAAGCCAAGGCCCGAGTCGGGGGAGAGGGTCGCTCAGAGCCGCTGTGGGGTGGGCTGGGAACAGAGGGCTTGGAGCCCCACATGCCGCAGTGCAGGTCCCGGCCCCTCACGTCCCGGCTCTGGGAGGCCACCCACGTCAGGGATACCAGCTCTCTGGGCCCGCAGGAGAGGGAGCAAAAGGCCCGGCAGAGCAGCTCCTTTCATAGGAGGAGCGGGTATAGTGTGTGTGTGTTGGAGGGGGGTGGGTGGATCAAAACGACTTTTCTGGGCCCAGAGTCAGCCAGGGTGGGTCTGTTTTTTCTCTTGCCCTGAAGTTACTGAACAACATCCAAAGAGATGACCTCACTTCCACATCTGTAAGCAGACTGTTTTTTTGGGGTTTTGAGTGGAGCTCTGAAAGCCAACGGGGCCGATAAAGGGCCCAAGGCTGAGCTCTGGGAAGCCCTCTCTCCTCTGCCCATCAAGGCCGGTAGCCTGGCCCCTCTCATGTCACCTTTGGGGGCAGTCATGACACCAGGACCACCAGCTTAGGCCCAGGGCTCACTCAGGGCTCTTTCTCTCCTGCTGACTTTGGACCTAGAAAACCAAGCAGCGACCTATTTGTCTGAGACCGGCTCCCCAAATCTGGGGGGAGGAGTTGCGGGGGGGGGAGAAGAGGGACTTTGGAAAGGCAGAAATTGGCTCTGTGTTGTCATCAAATCCCCTCCCAGTCCCTCCTTCCTGGTCTTCCCTGGAGGACATAAATTGACCCAGGCCAGCTCTTATGCATCCCCCAGACTCACGGTGGTCATTCCTCCTTCTGGGCCCCAATGGACCCGAGGCCCAGTCTGGAAGTTTATTGGGGTGCAGGAGAGGGAATCCAATCTGTATGTGCTCACCTGCTGTACATCACCCTCACCCGATACTCACGTGACATCCAGTCTGCAGAGGGGCTCTGGGATCCCCCTTCTCGGAGGATAGAGGCTCTGGGAAGTGATGCGGAGCTGACCTCTAGCCCTCACTCTCCCTTTAAAAGGACACTTCTCAACTGCGGGGGAGGGATAAGGAACAGAGAGGAACGCCCTTCCACAAAGCAGAACTACCACCTCTCCATGACTCAGGACTCCTGCTCTCATTGATAGGAAACCACCAGAAGGTGTGGAGGCCCTGAAGCCAAAGCGCTCCCTTCACTAAACGGGACTTTGTGTTCCCCAACTTTAACTCCTCGTGGAATTGTGCATCCTACTTTCACCTGGCAGTTCCCAGGTAATCTGTCCTATTGCCACTCTTGCTTTGATTGCCAGGAAGCTCAATAGCTCAGGGGACCTCTCACCTTTTCACCACCTCTTCCCCGCCACCCTTGTTCTGCCTCAGGGCCTTTGCACCTGGCGTTACTGCTTCCTGCAAGGCCCCTTCCTCAAACACTCAGTTCAGATGCCACCTTGAGGAGGTCTTCCCCACCGCCCTTATCCAATGCTGTCACCTCTCACAATCACTCCACTTCTTTCCCCTATTTCATAATCTCTGGAGTTTGTATCATACTCTGGAATTAAACTGTTTTTATTGCTAATTTGCCTGTGGGGTCCATCTCCTGGACCAAAGTGTCAGCTCAAGATCTGGGGCCTCACCCTGTCCACTGTTGACTCCCCAGCACTGAGCACAGTGTTTGGCACATGGTGTGCATTTGGTTAATGTGCATGGGATCAAAATGAACAGCTGTGCCACAGTAAGCCCATATGAAGCAGATGGTTATCTCCATAGGCCTCTGTGAGGTCTTCAACATCCTCACTTGTTTCAACGGTTCTGCTGGAGGTCTTTTACTATCAACTGCTTCTGATCCACTTTGGATCTGGGTGTAAGTGATAAATGGAACAGAGACCACGTGGTCTTCCCCTGCTGTGGGCCTGGCCACGGAGCCAAGTGCCACGGTGGCGGGGGGGGGGGCGGTATCTGCTCCCACAGCCCAACAAGGGGCCATCTGCAGAAGGATGAAGAGAATCAGGGCTGAGAGGTAGCACTGAGAACAGGGAGAGGAGGGGGCTGGTAGGGGACTTTGTCAGGGGGCTTGGGGGGAGGAAAGACCCAACGTGGGCAGTACCTGCACCACTCCTGGAAGTCAGGTGCCACATCAGGCCCAGACCTCTGCTCGGTAAAAGACAAAGAGGAAGACTGGGGAGCAAAGAGAGGGCGGCAAGGCAAGGGGTCAATGTGACCACCTAGGACTCATGAGGAGACGGCCCAGGAGCTGGGGGAGGCTGGACAGATAAGCCTGGTCCTGCACATTTGCACTGCTGCTTGCCACAGCCTGAGGTTCTCTTGAAGCCTGAAACTTGCCTTCAGTTTCACCCAAGAATTCTTATTCAAGGGCCTCTTGGTGCCTGCACCCCTGAGGCCCTAAAAGTGAGAGCTCTTTGCCCCCCGCCCAGGGGTCGCTCATTCCCTCTGCCCCCCACCCCCCACGCAGCCAGGACAGGCCTCCCCCTCAACCCCAAGAGGCTATCTTTAGTCCTCCCTGGAGCCCGGCCAAGCGGGCAGGCTGTGCAACCTCCTCGTCCTGCACACAGGTGCCAACCCCACGGTGGGTCTGGGCCAAGGCCCGTGCGGGAGGAAGCGAGCCTTCAGCGAGGCCGTTTCCCACGAGAACAGAGTCGTAAACCAAAGGAGATATAATAAGCAACCTCGCCTGCTGGCTGTGGATGGGCTTGGTGTTCTTTACGGGGTGTGTGCTATTTATGTTGTAAACGGACCTCCTGCCCTTCTCGGGGACTCCTCCTGAGGACCCCCTAAGGGTTCAGGCCTCTCCTGGGACCTCAGACATTCAGTGTCTGGCCACCTCACCTGCGTGCACGGCCATGAGGACGGTGAGTGGGGCGGAGGCCAAGTCCTGACCCTCCAGTCCCCTCACTCGGGGCACCTCCGCTGGTCGGGCGGAGCAAGACGGGGAGCCTGGGCTGAGGCGAAGGCCACGTTCCTAGCACAAGTACACTTAACCGGACTCCAGCGTGTGGGAGAGCCGAGCCTCCTGCTGCTTCTGGCCGCCCCAGCAAAGGGCCGGGCACCCACCCATCTCCAGCCAGAGCTGCCCCGGCTGCCTGTCCCTGCGCGGCGGGCCCCACCTACCTGCTTGTCCTGCAGGTCGGAGGAGAGCTCATAGCTCTCAGACAGTGACCGCGAGCGCTTGATGGCCTCTTCCTCGGCCTGCTTGCGCAGGATGGAGGTCGAGTGCTGCAGTTTGGGCCTCCGTGTGCGCTGCTGCTGTCCCGGCGGCCCCGAGTACAGCCCATACGCTCCCACCGACGTGTGCTCGTAGCGGTCGGGGCTCAGGCTGGAAGCAGGCGCGAGGGGGCCCTGGCGGTAGGCTGACGGGCTGTCCAGCGACGTGCCGGTCTCGCTGCTGGGGGCTTCGCCCTCCACGCTGCAGGGGACGGAGAGATGAGAGAGGCCTCCTGTGAGTGGGAGACCAGAGCCCAGGGCCCAGTGGGGAACCAGGAGGTGGGAGGGAGCCACGCTCAAGAGGCAGCCCCGCAGTGTCCCCCACACTGCCGGCTGGTACCTGACACACTTTACTGATTGACTTTGCTTACTGTCCGTCTCCTACATGAGAACGTCAGCTTTGCAAGGACGGAGGTTCGACCCACGATGTGCACTGATGGGCCCCAGTGCCTAGAGCAGGGCCTGGCCCGCAGTAGTAGGTGGTCAGTGAAAATCTGCTAACCAACTAAATGGATCTGGTCACCCTCTCTCCCTCACTCCCACCACCTGGGTTAAGTAAACCACTGATTTTTGTATTTTTGTTCTTATTTTAAACAGACATTCACAAAAGTGACTCTTTTACTATATACCTACTTAAGGGTCAGGCACTGGAGGGTTTTTTATAGGCTGAGCCATGTCCCCCCAGAATTGATATCTTGAAGTCCCAACCCCCAGTACTTCAGAATGTGGAGGAGACAGGGTCTTCAAAGAGATAGTTAGGTTAATGAGGTCCGTCAGGGTCCTGATCCAATGTCACTGGTGTCCTTCTAAGAACAGGAGATTAGGGCCCAGACACACACAGAGGGATGACCACGTGAGGACACAGGGAGAAGGTAGCCTTCTGCACACCAACGAGAGAGGCCTCAATGACATCAGCCCTGCCGACACCTTGATATTGGACTTTGGGCCTCCAGAACAGTGAGAACAGTGAGAAAATAAATGTCTGTTGTTTAAGCCGGCCGGTCTGTGGTCCTTGTTACAGCAGGCTTGGGAATGAATACAGTGTTGTACATACATTTTTTTTTTAAATCTTAAAACTAGTCTGCAAAGAAAGAATTACTAACTCCCCTTTTCCAGGTGCAGAAACTGAGGCCCATAGAAGTACAGGGACCTGCTTGTGGTCGCACAGGTAGTGAGTGGGTGAGTTGAGATCAAAGCCCAAGTTGGTGGGACTCCAAGACCTGGCGGGGGGGGGTGTGCACCCCTCCACCTCGCTGTGCCTCATTCCCAGGACACAGACATCCCTCTCAACATTCCAAGCGCCAGACTGGGGGGGACAGAGAAGGACTGGATGGCTTACTCATCCCAAAGTCAGGAACTCAGAAAATGGACATTGGTTCCTGCTGCAGACTCCTTTTTAGTATAGCACAAAGAGGCAAGGTTGTTTCTAACACAGCTTCTAGTAGCCTCTCTGGTCAAGCCTTGCCATCTCCCTGTCCCTGCAGGATATCACTCAACCTTTAAAGACCCTCTATTTGATCCCTAGGGCCAGGGCAGGGGGTCTCTCTGGAAGGGGCCCAGAAGAGAGAAGGGAACATTGCACCCCCTCCCAGACTGCGGTCCTTCCTCCACAGTCCTGTCTTCAGACCAATGGGAACACCCTGGGTGCAAAAGCCTTGAGGCCAACTGGTCTACCCCCTGCCCAGCTCTGCTTCCAGTCACATCACAAGGCCTGGCAGGGCTGCCCTGTGAGCATAGAATGTGACTGTTTACAGACTCCTGGGAGAGACAGACTCAGAATGGGGGCAGAGGGAAGCAGCCTGCCCTGTGGTTCCAATGCTGCCCCGAGCCAGGGATGGGCTGCAAACCCCCGTGCTTGCCTTCCAACTTGTAGTTCAAGAATACTGTAGGACTTCCGCCCCATCAACTGGCTCTGACCTCTGAGGACATGCAGTTGGTGTCCTGTGACAAAGGACATCCCATCCTGCTCCCCAGAAGCTAAAGTGTGACAAAGTGACAAAGGTCTTTCCTTGGGGAAGAGCTCTGGGTGCTTTGCCTTGATCTGGCTGTGAATCAGGGTGGGTCACTGCTCATTTCAAGGCCTGTCTCCCTGTCCATTATCCATGTGGGATGGACTAGATGCTTTTAAGGTGTCAGAGGAATACCCACCCTTCAAGACTCTCCTGACATCACAGTTCCCAAGAACAGTTTCCTTTGGGCCCCCTGTATATGTGTCGGGTGGGGGAGAAGGATGGGGACCAGCAGAGCTAAAAATTCTCTCATTCTTTTGATAAAGCTTTGAATAATACTTGACAATAAATACTCGGTGGCTTGATCAGTAGTTGTATGAAAGAGAGAGGGAATCCCCCTATCAGACCTGCAGGCAGTCGATAAGCAAGCCCACCCACGGACAGCCAACCAAAAGCCCCTGCCTTCACTCTGGCCCCATACGCCTCCCTGCCTCACCTTTTCTGTGCAGCCTGTGAGCATCTCATAAGGAAGTATTTCCACACACACATCCCCCATACTGGAAATGCTTTAGTCAGGGGCAGAGTCTGTTTTTCCGAGCAAGAGGCTGACAGGAAACAAAATCTCATCCTTGAAGACAAGCAGCCAGGGCTCTGCTCAGAAGGTTTTAAAACAGTCTCAAAACCACGAGTTTACAGAAACACGGGGAGACTGAAGGGCAATCCTCAGAGCAGGAAGCCCTTCCGTTGTGCCTCATGGTGGCTCTGTCAGGGAGTGGTGGGCTGGGACCCTCGTCGTACTGCCCCAACATGCCCCGGGATAAAGGAGCAGTGTCCACCTCTCATGTCTGTGGGGGATTCAACCCCCTACCTAGGCCTTGCTCACTGGGCCTCAAAGTAAGTGAACAGGCAAAGGCGCATTCTTCCTGATAGTGGTGGGGATGGGGCAGGGGTCAGTCTGTGAATTTGAGGGGTTGTCATCATTACCTGACAGCTGTGGTTTGGGGCAGAAGGGGCTGAGGAAAGAGAAGCAGGTGACAAGCTACTGAACTCAAGGGCTGTATGTTGCTTGGTAGTGGGGAAGAGCCTGGCTGCCTCAATGGCTGGGGACATGAGCAGGATGTCAGCGTGGGTCATGACATGACAGGAACAGAGGTGGCTGGTGGGTCGTGACCTGACAGGGACAGAGGTGGCTGGTGGGAGGCAAGCACTTTCTGGGGCTGTGCCAGTCCAGGATTCCGGCTCTGGGCATTACCTGGCTCCCAACTGTCTTAAGCCAGCAGGTTCTAGAACATGCTAGAGAGAGAGGGCCAAGCCTCCCCTCAGAGCCAAGGGAAGGGATCTGACAGTCACCTGCAGCCTTTCTCTTCACCATGACAGCAACTCCAGTCTCCTCTCCCCTATCGGCCCTACCTTCCAAACACACCCAGGCTCCGCCCACTTCTTAGCAGATGGCTCAGGTCACCATCCCTGCTCCCTGGATTATCACAACAGCCTCCTCAATGGTCCCCCTGCCTCTCTCTTCCCCAAGGCTGCCACTGTGACTCTGATAAAACGTAAGATTGAGTGCCTCCCCTGGTCCCATCACACTTAGAAGACCCTGTCCTTGCAATGTCCTTGAACGCCTGACCTCGGCTGCTCTCATCTTGGCTCCTTCCCTGCCTTGCTCATTCTGACTTCCTGACTCACTGGCTTCCTTTCTCTCTGCTCAAAGGGGTCAGGCATGCTCCTGCCTCAGGGCCTTTGCACCGGCTCTTCTCTCTGTCTGGAACACTCTTCCCCAGATCTCTGCCATCACCAGATTTAAAATCGCAGCTCCCTCCCCCTCAAGATTCCTGGTCTCTTTCTTTGCCTTTTTCTTTTTTTTTTAAATCTTTGATGATCATCATCACTTCAAAACATGTAATATATTTATCCTGTTTTTTGGTTTGCTGTCTCCCATGTCACTATATAAGTTCTAGAAGGATGGAGGTAATTTGTCTGTTTTGCTTACTGATGTTTCCCAAGTGCCAACACATGTGCCTGGCTAACAGTGCTCAGTAAATACTTGCCAAATGAGTGAAGGCACTTCCCCATGCCTGCTGTTGGCTGGGTCCTGGAACAGCATCTTGCATCATCCCTGCCAGACCTCCTATGTGCCCCAAACCAAACTCGTGATCTTTCTCCATTGTCATGCAGTGACCCGAAGCCAGGATCCTGGGCATCATCTCTTCAGTCCCTCCCCCACCACCAGCTCCCGCCCCTGCCCCATTCAGTCTGTCACCAAGTCCTGTTGAATCTACATGAACCGTATCCCCTTGACTGGTACAATGTGGCAGGCCTTCCACCCCACCAAAATCACCACCAGCCTCAGACCACCCTGATCAGAACCGAAATGGCCAGGCCAACTTCCTGCAGCCAGCATGACCCCATCACAAACATTGCCCCCCAGTACAGGAGTGGACAAAAGTGAGAAATGCATGAGTGCTTGCATGTAGCTTAAGAACCCACCGTAAGCCAGAAGATAATCAGAAGCTACACACTATTAGACATAAAAAGAGAGTCCTGAAATCTGCACCAGACAGCTGGTTCACAGAAATATCATTTTTGTCAAGTGAAAATGCCCAGTGTTGACGAGTATGGGCAGCAACAGGCATTTCAGAAGTCTAAGTTGGTATAACTTTTTCAGAGTACTAGCTAGAAACCGCTATCAAATCCACTCGATTTGGCAGAGGCTCTGGCAGAATCCATAAAGATGCTTTACTTACAGCAACACCCTGAACCCCGAGCCCCCCCTGTCCTGCTTAGGACTCAGCTCTGCCCCCAGTTCCTTCCTGGGGGAGTGTGAACAGAACAGTCATCTTCTCCCTCCCCACAGCAGATCAGACACCCCATAGATCTTTGCTTTATATGATGTCCACGCCTGACACAGCAGGGAGTTGGGGGTCAGGGAACCACCAGCCCTGGCCCAGCAACCCCTCCGGCCCCCCTTGCTGCCACCCAAGCCTCCTGCACCAGCAGCCCACCCTGCACACTGCTTCTTCACCACAGTGATTTCCTGGCTGGAGCTCAACGTCTCATCCCCCAGGTCAGTTCCCTTGGGGAAGCTTCTTCCACAACCTTTGTCCATCAGCCAGGCCTGAACACTGTAGTGGGTCCTAAACCACACAATGGCATTCGTGGTCTCTCTCAGAGGCCTGGGCCATATGCAAATCAGGGAGTGGGACGGGCACCTGTTCCAAGGGCCTGACAGTCCCTGACAGTTTAGCGTTTCTGGAACATTCTACGACAGTTGGGTGGCTGCTGCCCAGCACTCTCAGAAGATGCTCCTGGTCTAGTAATCCCTCTTCTAGATATTCACGCTAAGGAAACAAGCAAATCTGCGAAGAGGTAAATACAAGGAATTTCACTGCAGTGTTGGTTCTAATTATAAACATTTGGAAATAATCTAAATGCCCGTCAACAAGGGATTGATTTAAATTACTTATATATCCATATAATGGAAACAATGTCAAGTCCAGGGGGGAAGATGGATGGCTGTTCTAAGGAAAAAGACAGGATTTTTTGGCTGACCATAAGTTTAACATGAGCCAATGCTGTGACACGGCTGGGAAGCCAGTCGCTAACACGAATTAATACAAAGCCAGAAGCAAAAACAGCCCTGCGGCCGCTACGGCTCTCAGATCACCGCAGAGGACCGTGTCCGGGTGCTGCACTGATCGTCTAGAGCCCCAGAGTGCAGATCACAAACCGGGGGCACTTGCTCGCCCCACTTTCGCTTGGCCGACATTGCTAATTGATCACAGACTCCCTCCCGCACATCTTCCAACCCCGTGCTCCACGTGACTGACCCCAGCGGGCGCGTGGCGTGAAGTCTACTTGCCAACCCCAAATTACAGTATGCCAGGAATAAATCTCCAGGTCTGGAGACCACCTCTCACCAAAAGCTGGGATTGCCTGGCCAGGAGAAAAGCAGCCAGAGGGGAGAGATGATGCCTATCATCAAGCCTCTGACAGGCTGACAAGAGGAGGGAGCAGATTTCCGTGGACAGAACCATGACCAAGGTCACCCAACCTGACAAAAGAATGCTCTCACGTGGTTAGGGCTGCTTGGGAGGTGGTGAGCTCTCTGTCACTGGAGGTGTGCAAGCTGTAGCAGGTCAGACACCTGTCAGAAATAGAGCAAAAGGACTCCTATACTTGCTAGAAGCTGCTACGGACAGTCTGAATGTGCACCCCCACCCTGTGGCTCCCCCCTGCCCGTCACTTGGAGTAGTCTACCTCTGAGGGGCCACACTCTGGTCCTGGCTCAAATCCTACTTCCTGCATGGGGCCACCCCCTGCCTAGTGGGGCCCCCATTCCCACACTCTGTCACAGTGTAGATTACCTGGAGAAAGAGAGTGTGAGGGTCCACCCCCCCCCCGAGAGCCTGCTCCATGGGGCTTGGTCCTGCAAAGACAGGGACCAAGACTGGCTCCTTGCCGAGAAAGCTCCACACATGCACAGTGGGGCTCTAGAGGTGGGCCTGGCCCAGCACAGCTGTCCAGGTGATAGTTGGAACTACACAGAGATGTGTCCCCAGCCCTCCCCTGCTGGCCTGGGGACTCGGAGCCCTGTGTCCCTGGAAAGTGACCCCAAACTCCTCCCCCCCTTCTCCAGTTTTCCCAACATGCCTTCCTCTGCTGGAGGCTGGTGTGTGCGTGGTTTTTATGCGGGGGAAATGGCTGGATCACTACAGAACAGCATCTAGAGTTTCTGACTGCCCAAGGATGATGAAAAACATAAGAACTAAGAACATGTTTTGAAAAGTTCCCCTCTTCCCCGGCAGTATCCCTGTGCCTTTCCACCAAGTGAGGGGGCTGGACAGGCTCCCTATGGCAGCCTCTGAGTCAGATGTCGGGGTTCTGCCGCTTATCAACTGTGTGACCAGGGGCAGGAATACTTCTATGCCTCAGTTTCCTTTCCTGTAAGATGGGGGCAGAGTCCCGACTTCACAAGACTGCTATGAGGCTTAACGGAGTTAACACAGAGGAAGTCCTTAAAAGACTGCTTGGCTCATAAAAGGCACTTTGTAATTGCCGGCTCTGGTTATTCTGACTGACCCGGCTGGCCTAACCTACACGTCCCGGCAGCCAGAGGTGGGGAGCAGACAGGCCCAGTGTGTGAGCCAGGGTCACCCGCCTCTGCCTGCTGCAGGGCCTGTCTTGGCGCAGACAGCCGCCTCCGGCCATGGGCCGTAGTCACTGGTGATGAGGCCCTAGGGAGGGCGGCAGAGTCCCAGAAAGCGACCCGGGCCCCATGGCCCAGACGCCACGTCCTGACTCTAGCTGGGGAGTGAGTCAGGGCCAGGGGGCCCTCGGCCACTCGGGCCACGGATGTCTCTAATTATGGCTTGTGAAGTCATGAATGACTTTTCTCAAGAAAAATGTTAGTTAGAGGCGGCTCTGGGCAGAGAGGCAAGGGGGCACGGGGGAAGCAGGGACCCTCTTGTCAGGGGGCTGGCTGTTCGCCCCAACATCGATGACGCTGATGGTAGTAACAGCTAATGTGTATATAGTTAGTGGTCTTCCAAGTGTTCTATGTAACTCAGTTCTCTAAACCACCCTACAGGCACAGAGAGGAGGTTAAGCTCAACCCCAAGGTCATACGGCTAGAACCCAGGCAGTGTGGCTTGAGTCTGCGCGTTTACTCACTGTGCTTACGTGACTTCTTAGTCACTCACACACATGCACACTTGTGCACACACACCGGGTGGGTTAGCAGCAGTAACTCTCCTCTGGAAGTAACTCTCCTCAACACAGCCCAGGTGCTGCGTTTTGTGTTCAAACATAGCCTATGACCCAACTACCATCCCTGGGAGCTAGGAGGGAGCTGTGCCTTCTGAGCTTGGGGCTCAGTGGAGTTGAGTCACTGGGCCAAGGTCACCCCTGCAGGACAGCAGGGCTGGGACTTGACCCCAAGTGGGTGTCTCGGCCAACCGGCTGCCCCGAGGAAAAGCATGCAGTTGATATGCTGGGGATCCAGGGTTGGGGTCCAGAGCCTAGGGGTCTTGGGGCTGTGCATGGTCATGAGAGAAATAAGCCTGGCTTTGTGTGTGTGGCCAGCTATGGTCATATCACATGGCGAAGCCGCTCTCTTGAGAGTGGGCTGGGTCCCCCGCTGGAGGAAGGAGTGCTCTGAAAGCCTGCCCATGGTTAAATGCCCATGCCAGGAGCCTCGGTCCACACTGACTGCTGGCAGTCTGCACGGGCCAGAGCCAAACAGCCTCCTGAAATACGGATGCCCCTCATGTCTCCAGGCCTTGTGGCCTCCCCCATGCTCTGCTCTCAGGGTTTCTGATTTCCAGAAAGGGAGTCTAGGCCAGAGCCGGGACAATTCATTCCTAGCCCTCACATGCTCTGTTGTGGAGCTTCTATAGCTCTTTGCTACCCAGGCCATATTAACTGAGGTCTATCACTCAGGCCAGGGAAGGGGACGGTTTGCTCTGTTCCAGGTCCTCAGGGAAGTATGCAGACAGACTAGGGCAGGGTCTAGGGAGGAGGTGAAGGTGGGAAGGAAAAGGAGACCATGTCCTCTGAGGAAGAGCAGGGAGGGCTCAGCTGGAGAAAGGCAGCCTTGGGACCAGCCACAACCCCTAGATCTCTGCAGGGTCATCCTGGGGCAACGGGAGCAGGCAGGTCTGCGGAACCAGAAGCAGGGTGAAGGCAGCCTGGCAGCTTCAGGGAAGTAGTTTTTCAGCAGTTCAGCTACTGGGGAAGGGGCTGCCTCAGGGGGTGGTGTAGGTGTTCCAACAGGGTCTAGAAAACCAGTCTTCAGGGACTGCTGTGGCTCAGGGCGGGTCACCGCACAAACACACCCACTGTGCCACATGGGAGCCCTCGCACAAACCACATCCACGTATTTAATCCCTGCAATGATCCCATCGAGGAGACTCAGTAAGGACTTGTGGCTTGCCCAAGATTGCAGAGCTCGGGGCAGAGCCAGGACCCAGCTGTGCGACATTCTCCGAGTCCTTCCCACTCTGTGAAAAGTCCCTGGAGCCAGGAGGCATCCCCCAAGGGCTGGCCTGGCCATAAGGAGCAGGGTGCAAGGACACAGAGGGGCATGTTTCAAGGGAAGAGGGAATGTGTAAAGGGACACACAGCTGGTATGCCCAGCAAGAAGGGGACAGAGAAGACTTCCCTAGGGAAGTGAGGGAGGCTCTCCACACCTTCTTCCCTCGTTGGGGTGGGGAGAGGAGGTAGAGGAAAGGCTGCAGCTTCAAGATGCTTACAGCCTTATAGGCCGGACCACACCTGGTAAGTGGTTCTTGGGAGGACAGATGCCTGCCGGGGACCGAGGTGACTTATGAACACCCAGGAACACCCCAAAGCTCTGTCCCTGCTGGGAGGAGTGGCTGGGCATCTCCCCTGGGGGGCAGGGTCAGGACGAACGCAACCAGAAGGAAGTATCCTCAGGAATGAGTGGTGAGCAGGAAGGGACGCGATCCTAGGCTGCAAAGCCAGTGAGAGTTCTAGGAGAGGCCACGGCAACGGGTCCCTGGGACGCACGCAGGCAGAGAGGTTGAGCCCTGGGCTTAGAGCCTCCAGACACTGGCCAAGCCTGGGACGGAAGGGCCGGGGTTGTGAAAAGATTTAGGGTGTGAGACCACATGAGGCACACATGCTCAACGTGACTTCTGGCTGGTTAACCAGGAGCTCCGTATCTACAGCAAGGGAGGTGATGAGCTTTCTGGATAATCCAAGAGGTGCCCCAGCAGGGCTTGGTGGAGGTGGAGGTGGGGGTGGGGAGGGGAGTCAGGTGGGTTCCTGCTCTAACTAGTTACTCAATTTGCTTTAATGAGGATATACAGTAATCACAAAAGCACCAAAAAACCCCAACATCTGACTGCCCAGCACCACCCCTTAGATGACGAGTAGACCGCTCAAAGGCAGGCTCCACACAGAGCTCCTGTGCTCCCCCAACCCTAGGCCAGGTCCTCCGGCAGCCTCCCCGACCTTGGCTGAGAGCATTGCTAATCTCACAGCGGCTCGGGCCAAAAATCTGAGAGTAGCTCCTGGCAAGTCTCTTTTCTTTACACCCCACTGCAGGGGCAACATCTGACCCGTTGGCCTGCCCCCAGCCACCAGCCTGGTTTGCACTGCCCTCACCTCTTCCCTATGTTGCTGCCACAGCCTACTACACCCTTCCACCCTTCTCCAGACAGCAGCTGGGATCCTGTTAAAACACAACTCTGACCACGTCCCTCCTCTGCTCTCACCTCACTGGGATCTACAGCCCAAATCCTCAGAGTGACCCAGAAGACTATTAAGACCCAAACATTCTTCCTGCTACCCCCTCCCTCCATGCCCTCTTGGCCACCCCACCCCAGCCCCACTGTTACTCTGTACTCTTGGCACACTCCTACCTCAGGACATTTGCACATGTTTTCCCCTCTGCCTGGTGTCTCTTCTCTCAGATATCTACCTGGTTCACTCCCTCACCTCCTTCGGTTCACTTCATTTAAAAGCCATACCCCTCCCTGGCCCTCCCTATTCTTCCCCACTTCATTTCTCTTTATAGTGCCACCATACCACTATATGTGGGGATGTGACTGTCTGGATGTCAGGCCCTGAGAACTGGGGCTTCCCCACTAGATTCTGTTAGATTCTGTTAAACCACAGATTCTAGATTCTGTTAAAACACAGAACTCTGGCGCTTCATTCCGTGAACATGTACCGAATGCCAAGTAGGTGACAGACCCCTGCCAGGCACTGTCAGTGTAGCAGTGAACAGACAGACACAGCCCTGTCCTCGTGGGCACACTGGGGGATGCAACTAATTAATAATGACGGCTCGTGTTAGGAATAGTAACAGAGGAAGCGTCTGGTACTGCAGGATGGCGAGCGGAGCCCGTGCCCTGGTGCTAGATGGGGGGAGGCCCCCTAGGAGGCATGCACCAACAGCTAGGACCCGAGGAGGAGCACCGTGTGGCCGTGAGGGGTGAAGGCTGAGTGGGAGGAGGTGGGTGTCCGCAGCGTCCACAGGGGATGGAGAAGTTCAGTGTGGCATGCACGGAGGGCAGGCAGGACCAGAACTTGCAGGCCGAGTGAGAAGGGAAGGATGCACGTCCAGCAATGTCTGCAGCCAGGTGGGAACAGAAGAAGAGATCTATGTGGGAGATGGTGACAAGCCAGAAGACACCTGTGGGAGGAATGAAAGGAAGGGCAGGAGGCCTCAGGGTCCTGATGCCAAGTTGGTGAGGCCAGAGTCACCGAAGAGTAGTTGAGGCAGCAGAGAGCAGGGACAAGGCGATGCAAGGTTGGCACAGAGAGGGGTTAGAAGTCAGGCTTTGGTGGGGTGAGGAAAGGCCTTGGAGGACGGTGTCTGAGAAGACAGTGGGGGCTTGGGGTGGCAGCTGAAGGGGGCTGCAAGGAAGACTGTTGTTTTTGTTTTTAAAGATTTTATTTATTTGAGAGCGAGAGAGAGAGAATGAGAGAGAGAACACGAGAGAGGGTAGGGTCAGATGGAGAAGCAGACTCCCTGCTGAGCAGGGAGCCCGATGCGGGACTCGATCCCGGGACTCCAGGATCATGACCTGAGCCGAAGGCAGTCGTTTAACCAACTGAGCCACCCAGGCGCCCAAGGAAGACTGGTTTTAAAGCTGGGACAGACGCAGGCACATCTGAACGGTGACAGAAGTGGGGGGCCCTGGGAGGAGCAGCACTGGGCACGGGCTGGGGTCACTGAAATTTAAGCTGGCAGCAGAGGATGCGGCCAGCTGGGGTCCCTCCTTTGGGGGTCTCACTGTTCCCTGAGGGGCAAGGAGGGGGTCAGTGGGCTGCTGAGGGGGCCCGACCCCTCCCACCAGCAAGCGGGGCTTAGGCAGGGCCAATTTCAGGAGTCCGAGGTCTTAACCAAGAGAAAATGGGAGGTTCCCTCCAGCCCTGTGCTCCGTTGCAGGGAGTGGGCCCACAGCCCCTACCACTGACCCCTGGTCTCCATCCCCACACCTCTTGGCTTCTGTGACCTTCAGACCTCTCAGGTGGCCCCTGAGCCCAGAACAGCTGCTCCCAGAGCAACCCTAGCGTGGGTGCCCAGCTCCCTCTCTGCTGACTGCCCTTTAACCTCCAGGCCAAACCCCCTCCTGCTAACTTCCCACCCTGAGGCCTGCCCTGCCGAGGCCGAGACAAGTTCTGGCCCAGATGCACCTCCCGGCTACAGCGTTATCTCTAATTACCTGGCACCAAGACCTCCAGAAGTGGCTTTTAATATATGTATAAAAATACAGGACTCGGAACAATGAACTTCTCAAAGCGGGAGGCTATTTTCAGGCTATTTCATGCTTACTGAACCAACATCCAGCATTCCCCCAGCTTGTCAGCGGCTCCTCCGGGGCGGGCAGGAGGCATGGGGAGAAGCAGGCAGCAGTTAGGAGTGGAGGAGTCTTCCTGGACTGCTCGAGCACAGCAGGAAAGGGGCCGCGTTGCACGATGCCCAAGCTGGAGGGGGCACGGTGGTGGCACCGACTCTTGCTCCCTGCCCTCTGGTCCCAAGCACCCTGCACGGCGCTGCAAGGCACTTTCCATCCTGATGCCATGATGATGTGAGTGATGGTGAGGCTCTCCAACCCCAGCTTCCCTGAGCCTCAATTTCCCACCTGCCTGGGGTCGGGGGCTGGCCGCCACTTTGAGGCAATGTGGTGGAGTCAGGTGAACGGTGCCTTGGCAAGGAGCCCTGCAGACAACGAACGCTCTGCCTAATTAGAGGGAATTATCCAGGAGGGGCCTCAGCAGTGCTCATCCTCAGATGGGGCGTGTTCCCATCAGCGCACAGCCAGAGGGAAGGAGAAAAGTCTGCTGTCCCGTGAAGCCAGCGCATGCCGCCAGGCCCTTGCCCTGTCAACATGTTTTCCAAGATCATCTTTCCGGCCCCCCAGGAGGTGATGGCTCCAATCTCCCCAGGCCAGGCCTCACTCCTGAGCATAAAGAACATCTGTCTGCCCTTGCTGGGGATGGGCTGGATTGTCCCGTGGCGCGGCTGTGAGTCACTGCCATTAAAACAGCCCAGAGGACCAGAGGGGGCTTTGGAGATTGGAGTTCAGGGTCCTGGGACAGGACAGGGAGGGGTTGGAGGGCAGCCCCAAGAACCTGTGAGCACATCACCCTTGAATGTTCCTGACTCTGGCCGCTCCCATCGGGAAGAGGGTCTCGGCTGTGCAGAAACACGGTGCCCAGTGCAGGGCCAGGGGAGCCCCTCGTGGTGCGTGGGGGCCTGCACAGGGCGTGCCCTGGAGCTCGGAGCACGGCAGACGTGGGGGAAAGGGGTCGCCCTGGCAGGAGGGAAGGAAAAGGGGTGTTCTCGATCTGTATACAAGTGCCAGCTCCACACCCCTGTCATGTCGAACTCTTGGTTCCCTTCACAGCACGTCTTGCTGACCACCTTTTTCCCTTCGCTCTGATCTGTAAGTCCTTCTCTCCAGGAGAAAGTGGGATCCGGAAGGGTGGCGGTGGGGCTGCCAGTGCTGCCTCTGTTTATCAGGCCTCCCCAGCGCCGCAAACAGGGCTTGGCGTGAGCAGGAGCTCAGTCAGTATTTGTTGGGTGAATGAATGAATGAACAAAGGAACAAATGAGTGATGCTGTCAGTGATTAAGGAGCCCACACACACCTGGGAAGCGGCATCTCTCACTTGTTCGTGCATTCAAACACGGAGAACTCTGCGCCAGGTGCATCCCCACAACCGCGCCCGTCTCACCTTCTCCCCTGGACCAGGAGCTGTAGGACCGAACCCCTCTTGATTTGCTCTCAGACCCCCTGGGCAGCGCCCCCTTAGCCCACTGTCCCCTGGCATGTTGCCTGGGCCCCTGGTCCACTCCCCTCCAGCGGCAGGGCTCACTCCTCTGTCATCTGGAAGCAGGAGCCCAAGGCCTGGAGGGGAGGGAGGCTGCTGGGTCACTGACACATGGCACAGCCATGACAGGGATCTGTGTCCACACTCGCTCCCTCACCTGGCAGCTGGGCCTTGGAAACACTCAGTGGCTGCGGAACCCAGAGCACTGCTCTCCAGACCCCGAGTCACAAAGGAACAGGGGCCTCATGCAGTCTCACCCCTTGGGGACCCCTGGCTCAGCTCCCCTTGGCCCACCCCCCACAACTCCGGGAGGCCTGTGGGGCCAGGCTGGCGCTGGCGGGGCCTCAGACAGGAAGCAGGAGCAGAGTCTCACACCACAGGTTGGCAAACGTGCACTGCTGCTTTGGCTGGAAGCCAGCTGGCTGAGGGGAGCCATGACTCTCTGCATGAGGGCAGGGGCCCGGGGCCGGCGTGAACACCCTGCCACCAAGCCCGGCCAGGGCCTCTGCCTGGGGAGGGGCCACTCACAGTGGCATCACCATGAGTCCCAGAGAGGTCCTCGAGCTGCCTGGGAGCTCACCCTGCGTCTGGGGACTGGAGCACCAAACCAGGGATAAGGCCCAAATCAAGAGGAAAATCAGGCCTCGAACGCCAGGCCTGCAGTCAAACCCAGGACGGGCAGCCTTTCCATAGACAGGCTGTGAAAAAGCCCTTTATTCTCCCCAGTGCTATCCGGGCCAGGACCAAGGCAGGGGTGAGGCCCACCCATCCGGGACCCTGGGCCTTGTCCCTGGGACAGATGGGTGGGAGGCCCGCTGCCCATACCCCACTCCTCATACGGACACTGTAGACTTCACAGAGCTCTCTGGAAGACAGAGCACCTCCATGCAAGGGGCTCACAAGGTCTCCATACAGAGTTCCCAGGCCCAAAGAGTATTTAAAAAAGCAAACAATCCCTCCCCCCACTGCAATAAATGGCCAACATTTACCATGTAGAGGCTTTTTATAATGAAAATCCAGACTTCTGACTTTCCCTGGGGAGAGAAACAGTTAAGGATCTGGCCGTACTGGGCCTATAGTCTTGCTTGATGACAGACAGAGCTGGGGATAGCTACCCCCAGATGGCACATGCTCTTCTCCACTGCCCCAGTCCTCACCACTCCCTAGTGCCCACCACACTTGCCTACTCCTCCCCCACAGGTCACCTTCCTGCCTATTGAAGGCATCTGCACTTGCTTGCAATGCTCACAGAGGACCCCTCTCAAAGAACAGCAGTCTGATCTGCAGCTCTGGGCTCAGTCATTCCCAAGGAACCTGATTTAGAACACCAAGTCCTGAGGGGCAGGATCCAAGCCTTCCCACAGCTTTGCATAACTAGTGGGAATGCCAAGGAGCTTCCGTTCTGTTGCATTCTCCATTTAACTTTTACAAGACTCTATCGAAGTAATGCCACCACACTGGTCACGATCCAAAAGCACATGGTCATCACAGCCACCAAGCCCCGATTTCCCAGATGTCCTCATTCCTCAGTTCCACACGGTCAAGATATAATTTGAAAAGCCATTGGATACCTGGTGTTTATTCTCAAACTGGACTCGTAGATGGTCTCCTGGGGTTGGAAGCCCCCTCTGTCCGTCTCTGTATCTGGAACGATGCCCCCGTGGCTCCAGACATGCCCACAGAGTGTGTGGGGAAGCTCTGGGTGGAGATCAGACCAGGTCGAGACCAGGTTCCCACTTCCGGGCTGAGTGACCTGGGGCAAGTTACTTCACCTCTCTGGGCTTCTGGCGGTCTCATCTTTGCAGTGGGTATCATTCTCCTGACCCGCTTGTGCAACAGGAATGTGGGAATTGGGGGGTGGGGGAGACTCACTTGGCCAACTGCAAACCCCTGTGTAGACACGTGGGGCTGTCTCTGCTGTGGACCACACACTGCTGCTCAGAGAAGAAGGGCTCAATGGAGAGACTCTGCTGGGATTGCCAAGGCCAAAAAGAGGGGCTCGGGATGAGTGTTCTCTAACCCAACACCAAACTAGGCACTGCCTGCTTGGGAAACCAGAAATGTCTCTTGTGGATCTGTATGGAGATTTATACTTTCAGAAGCCCCTTCCCCTTCATCCTTCCCACTGCTTACCTGGCCTCAAGCAACAAAGTTTACAAAACAGCTTCCCTGACCATGATCTCATCTGTGTACGACACCACCCTCTTCCCTTTCTGGTTTTTTTTTTTTTTTTTTTTTTTGCCATTTCCTATAGCCCACTCTCTGCCAGACGGTCACCCCCAGCTAATCCAGGCCAGTCCTTGTTGGTTTTGACTGCATAAAGACGGCCAGAGCCTCCAACCCTGGGGCTCACTCGGAAAGATTTTTCAGAATACACACACACACACACACACAGCCAAAAATCTTCCTGGCTGAGCCAAATTAAATACAGAGGCCTCTAGTTATTTCCATACGCACAAAATGGACTCAAATAAAGCAGTTCTCTGTGGCAGGCTCCAGCAGACAGGGCTGGGCCAGGCCCCAGGGACGTCCCGGGAGTGCCGGGCGGGAGGCACACGCTGGGGAGGCTGGCTCTGGGACAGAGTGTGGGCAGAGAGAAGGAAGATGCCCGTCGTGCTGGCCTTGCTGCCTCCGGCCCACCCTGCTGTCCAGGACGAAGCGTGCGGGCCTTGTGGAGCCTGGGACAACCTTGCGCCCAGCTCTCCAGTCCCACCCCAGTCCCGCACCAACATTAAACTGTCCTCAAGAGGGGGATCCCTCCGCACTCACCCACCCTCAACTGCCAGAAAGCACTTTCTAAAATGCAAATTGTTCGCGTCTTTTATGGCATCAAATCTTTGTCATGGTCCAAACCTCTGAGTGTGGCGCTGACACTCCCCTCCCACAGGCGCCCTGCCCACCTCCCAGCCTGCTGTCCATCCTGCTGACCCCCTCCACCCCCATGCTGCAGCCGTATGGTGCTGTGACTTCCGGCTGGTGGCAATGTGCACTGCTCCCCTCCCCGAAACACTCAGTACCCCATAGCAGAGGAAGCGGAGCCCACGAGAGCCCACAGGACTTCACTGCCCAACTGTGAGCTCACCCTGGGTGGGGGGGGGGGGCGCATTTTAGCGTCTGTGTCCCCAGGTGTTCAAAACCATATATGAAGTGACTGAATGAATCACTGGATGAACTGATGATGGTGCAAAGAATACTATAATAACAACAGATGCTCTGAGCACTTTGCACCGAACGAACTCCTAGCATCCTATAATGACTTTTTAGAACAGATTTTTATTTTTTAAAGCAGTTTTAGGTTCCCAGAAAAACTGAGCAGAAAGCAGAGATTTCACATATTCTCCGTGCCCCCCCCAACGTAACCTCTCCTACTCTCAACACCCCCCACCTCCCACCATGGTGCATTTGTGAATCCATGGACCTCCCCTGACACAGTAGGATCACCCCAAGTCCAGAGTTTACATTAGGGTTCCCTCTGGGTGTTGCAGATAACTACCATTTGATGCAGATGCTGAATCCTCTCCCCATTTTGCAGATGGAGAAACTGGTGTACAGAGGGGCCGCGTAAATCACCAAGGCCCACACAACTCCCACACAGGGTGAGGAGAGGGCAGGTTGACCGAGGCACCGGGCCCAGCACTTCACACCCACTCCCGCCCCACATGCTCTGCCTTCTGCGGGGAAAGCCCACCCACCACCCCGTCTGCCCACCCCCCTCCTTCTGCGCTCTAGGGACCTGGACCTGCAGCACGGCAGCAGGCACGAAGAAAGGGTCTGGGGGAAGGATGAAGGCTCCAGGTAGGGAATGCCACACCCCCTCGACCTCCCACACCTGCAGCTCTGTCACACAGCCCTTCCCTGTAGACTACTTGTCTGGCATGTGGCAGAGAGGGGCTGTGTGACCTTGGGTAAATGACTTGGCTTCTCTGTGCCTCCGTTTCTCAGCCATTAAATGGGGGTATTATCTACCTCACAGTCAAACGATAATGCAGACACAAATCCTCAGCCTGGGGCCTGCCACCCAGAAGTGCTCAGGGTAGCTGTTGTTACTATCACAACATAGGACTGTTGCTCCCCACAGTGCACAGGGGCCCCGGGGACAAAGGGAGGGGCTATAAGGCTGTGAGCACTCAACAGTGGGAAAAAGCCTTAAGGAGCACCCTTTGTTCGGAAGGTAGGCACCCAACCATCTGACCCAACCCCAGCATCTGCACCTGAGGAGAGCGAGAGGTGAGTGGACAGGGCATGGTCACTGCTCAGAGCCAGGACTGGGGTAGGACTCAGGCCTGCTGTCTATTTTGTTTTTTTTTTTTACCCAAACTTGGTTGAGGGCCCTCTGTGTGCCAAGCACTGTGTAAGATGTTAGGGGTAGTAATAATATATTCCTAAGAACATATTAGAATATTACAACTAATATACCTATTGCAGCTAAAATTTACTGAGCACCTGTTATGTGCCAGGCTCCAAAAGCGGCACCATTAGAAGCTGCAGGATGGAAGAGACCGTGTGGCGAGAAGGAAAGAGGGCCTTGGCAGAGGCTTAAGGAACCGCAGTGCTGACATGCGTGGTGGGAAGAACCCGGGAGGGCCTGGTCTCTTAAGCCAGAGAAGAGCGCTCAGGGTGTGTCCAGAGGCCAAGCGAGGTGAGGGGCCAACCTGTCTCGGGGCAAAGGCAGGTGCCACTGACCGGCTCTACCACCAGGCAAGGGGCAATGAGGGCAGTAGAGGCAGGGTCTGTGGGGACACTCAGCAGAGAGTCCAATTCTGCCCAGGGAGCCAAGGCATGAAGGGCAGATGCCTGGGGCACTCCTGACCTGACGCCAGCCCTTCCCCAGGAAAGCCCTGCCTGACGGCAATGCACAGGCCTGGCCTCCCTTGGCCACCTGCAGACACAGGGCCTCCAACACAGACTTCCCTGAATGCAGCAGGCATCATTTGGTCTTCAAGGCTGGGAAACTGGACCAGGCTCCAGCTTCCCCAGTTGGGCCAACACAGCCAAGGGCTGTTTGGGGAACTTTACGGCTCTATCCCAGGAACCCACCCCCAGCAACTCGACATCTCCACCTCCACTGGACAGGTCCCTGATCAAAAACATCAAAATGTCTGGTATGTGTTTTGAAACAGTCTGGGAGCAATGAAATACAATTGCCCGTTACTTCTGTGTATGGTTAAAAGGTTGCATAAGGAAAGGTTCAAAATAGTGCTAAGAATCCGTTACCCTCCTCAAGGCCTTCCCGGGTCATTTTGCCATTTTTTACTAAGTAGGAAAACAAAAACAAAATCCCAAACCCTGCCCATTTAAATTATGGCTCTTAGAAAAGTCAATGGTCCCAAAGGAACAGAGAATTGGAGTTTGCGTGGCCACACCTCCCCCTCCTCTTCCTCCTCTGGTAACTGCAGAGGAAAGAGCCACTTCCCCAAACGCTTCCTCTCCAACTCCCCGCACGGGACTTACTGCACTTCAGGGTCCAGTCCGGGGCCTACCCAGGGAAATCATGGCAGGAATAACAACTGTAGTTGATAGCAATTAATAAGAACCATAGGAACGGCCGGCATTTACTGAACACCTACAAGCCCGGCACTGTTCTAGCTCCTCCTTTCTCGTGTTCTCCATGGAAAATCATCCCAGGGACTGTGGAGGGCAGTTCTTACACCCAGATGACCTCCTGGGGCTGGCAAACTGTTTCTGGGATTCAAGGCCACTTGCCCGAGTGTCCAAGGGTGTCCTCTGTCTGCTCTGCCGAATGCCAGCGCATCTCTGTGCCCATCCGAGGGCTGGGGCCCGGTGGGGTCCTGCAGGTTCTCTCCCACTCCTCTACCTTCCTGCCCCTGCTTCACCCTCCATTCTAAGGCCCAAGCCTCCCACCCCCCAACAATGTCAGGGAGCAGGAAAGATACATTCACCAGAATACCAAATCTACTTTCTGCAGAGCTCGGACATTATTTTCACGTTTGCCTTAGTTTCCTTGTCTGTAAAGTGGGAATAATACCAACCACATCGAAGTCTCTGAGGATGTTCATATAAGGTAAGTGTGTGTAAAATTCAAAGGCCACCCAAGTGTCAGATATTATCACTTTTATTCTGTAGCCCATTCCAGCTCCAGTATCAACTCTAGACCCGTCAAAAACAGTCGTGGCTTCACCCAAAGCCAGCTGAACCCTTTTCCCCTTTCTGCCAGCCTGTACTAGGCACCTGTTGTGTCTGCTACCCACAATCACCTCTCCCTCCACGATCCCCACCTGACAAATAAGGCTCATAGAAGGGGCCACCTTGCCCAGGCCACTCATTCAGAGAGGGGCAGAACTGTGACTCATGCCAAGTTTCTCCAACCCAAATGCCACTGTCTTTCGACTGCAGCCAACTGCCTGTCTGTCTGGTGGCTGGACCAGGCTGGGGAGCACAGAGCAGCACAGAGAGGGTCCTGAAGCCAGGCTCTGGAGCTCTCAGCCCCATTAGGCGCCAGAGGCAGCCCCAGGTGGGACCAGGATGCCAGAGCTGCCCGAAGTACCAGAGCTCAGCATGGGCCACCAGCTGAGAACTCCAGAGGCACTGCCACCCTGCCCCATTTCGGGGCCACAGGGCTGGGGCATCAGCCCCAGTGTCCCTACTCCTGAAGTGTCCCCAGGGGGTCTCTCCATTACCCCTGGAGCAAGCCATTTGCCCCATCCTAAGAAACCTTCACTCTAGCTGAGAGCCAAGTCACCTTGCTTTGCAATTTTTCCAATCCATGGGCAAAGCGATTGCCAAAACACTCTGGACTACCCTCTCTTAGTGGGCTACAAGCACATGCACATGACTATGGGCTTTAGTCACTTGTCACCAAGTCTGCGACCTGTCTCGCTCCCAGTCACCACCACCTCGCATGTGAGCAGCACCCTACCCTCCCATGGCTCCCCCCAGCTACCACCCCTTTTCTTCCTTCTTGCTCTTACCCCTGGCCTCGTCTGTGGCCAGAAGGAGAGACGATGCATTCCTGTCTAGCAACACGTCTCCCCTGAACAAGTACCACGGTCCAGTTTTAGCACAATTGGACTCGGCCGCCCTGATGTCACAGCTAGAAGTTACCACCTCTCAGGTATTAACTGTGCCCTTTAAGCACTTCATGTAGATTAACAACAACTCCAGGAGCTCCTCCTGTCACCCACGGTTTACAAGTGGGGAAACTGAGGCACAGAAAGCCCAAGGAACATGCCCAAGATCATAGAGAGTGTGAGGAGCAGAGCTGGGGTTAGGGTTACCGGCAGGCTGGCCACAGAATCTGTCCCCCCGCAACACTGGGTCAAACACCCTCCCTCAGCAAATGACCATAAGCATCACGAAGCTCACCCCCTTCACAGATGGGAAACTGAGGCCCAGAAAGGGGATGGGAGGAGTGACTGATGCCAGGGCATCTAGGGAGGCTGAATGCCAACAGCCAGTTAGAGCGAGCTCTGCTCAGGTCCCTGGAGGGAGAGACCTTCCAAGCTTAGTAATAATCAGGATAAATAGTTAACAACTACAGTGATTATAATAATAAACATTTATCGAGCACTTAGCTATAATACGATAAGGCACCTGTTTTAAATGTTTCACGTGCACTAACGCATTTCAATCTTGTACCACCTAGCCTAGCCTCTCGGCCAGAAATAAAAAAGCGAACACCATTTGCTTCTGTCTTTTAAAACAGCCACTGGGAAGAAAGTATTCATGTTGGTGGACAGACCTGGACCAACTCGGCCAATAGGCGATTTGGGGGAACCTGAATGAGGAGACTGCCTCGTAGATGCAGTCACCAACCCTGACAACCCTGACTCCTCCAAATTTTCCAGTTTATTAACAGTTCTTCTCTCTCAGGGGAGCAAGTTCAGCAGTCCACACTCATGTGTGTCCTCTAATGACGTCAAAGGCCCTGGCCTTGGGTTTCCTCCCCATGCAGAAGCTGGTTGTGTTTGCACTGGTCCTGCTGAGAGTCTGGGGACCGTTGGCTTCTGTGAGACCCTGCTCCTTGCTGAGGCTGGCCTGGGCAGGTGTGCCACTCTCAGAATGCACAAGTGCTCAGGGCCCAAGGGCACTATCTCAGAATCCGGCTGGAGCGTAGGGGCAAGCAGCTCTTGGGGCCTGTGGGTTCTGGCAAGACACTAGGAGAGCCCAGAGGGTAGTCCTCAAACCAAAGCCCGAGGCTGGGGCATTTGGAAACATTTTGGAAATGCTGATGCCAGGGGGATACCAGACACCTACCTGTTCCATGGCTTGGGAAAGATACAAAAGGCTCCATTTATGATGGTGACAGATTTTGCTACAGATTTAAATTCTAGAGGAGGCACAGCCTGGCTACGAAGAACGGAGACCCCAAAGCCAGAAGACTGAGTTCAAATCCCAGCACTGAGACTTATGGCCAGTGACCCTGGGCAAGTCACATAACCGTCCCCCAACTGTTCCCCAAGTGGGGACAGAAGCCCTTACTCACAGATTGCTCTGCGAATTAAGTACTTTGCAGAGCTGAATGGCAGCCACTGCGATTACTATTATTATACTGACCTTTGAACAGAGAGGAAAAAACAAATGTGCTCATAGTTTCCCCATCCAGACAAGCAAGGAGGGGACTCTTGCTATGGCTCTGCATCTGGGCCTTCAGTTCCGATTAAATGGTTACCATGTTAGGAAGGCGCAAAGCAAGGAAATAAAAGGGAATGACCCTTTCCATCAAGGAGCAGGGAAGCCACAGCTACGTGCAAATAAAGCATAAAAGGATATTCAAGTGAGAGCAGCTAGGATCGTGCCTTAGCTAAAAGCCACACAGCTCCAGAAACCAGCAAAAAAGGACCGTGAGGAACTACCTTTAACTCAGTAGTCACTTCTCAAGAGAAGAGGTGGTGATGATGCTGGTGTTGCTGGCTACCGGCTACGGTTTGCTGGGCATTGAATAGGTAGGAGTCACCAGGCAAAGCTGCATATGCCCTCCGGGGAGATACTTCTTAGCCCCATTTCATGGATGAGAAAATCAAGGCTCGGACAGCGGAGGCCACATCACCGAAGCCACACAGCTGGGGAGAGGCAGAGTAGGCTTTGTGTGACCCCCAAGGCCTGTCTGGGTTCTGTGACACACGGTTTCACGTTATTAACCTTGGTGCCTCTACATCTAGCCCAGGGCCTGGCACAAAGTAGGTGCTCAGTAGCTAGTGAGTGAATAAAGGAACATAGGAAGTGCAACAACGGGTGCCCTGTGGGTCGTACACATCTCTCCTGAGAACAAAGCACCCCCAAGCCCAGGAGAGCATGCGTGCATCTGTGGGTGCAGTCACTCGCTGACGCCTGGCTGTGCCTACCACGTGGCCGGGCGCTGTGCTGGGCAGGCATCAGCGCACACAGGCCCCAGGGCTTAAAGGGGCACTTGCCCAACTAGGGGGACGGCCACAGCAGCCAGCAGAGTGGCAGGTCCAGGTGGCACCGTGCCATGTTTCCCACCATAATCACCATCCACCGCTCCTCGGCAGCAGCTCAGGCAGTGGGAGCGGCCAGATTCTCCAAGGCTGCACCAATTAATTCTTCAAGAGCCTTAATGCCCTTTAAAGTCATTATGATTTGCTTTTGAGGACAAATGATAAATCACATTCAACAGCCTTTGAGCATCCTCCCCCATAGCACAAACACACACACTTCCACAGGGGACCTGGGCCACCTCTGCGGAGCTCTCCCCAGGCCTCCAGCCTGCCGCAAGCCCACTGGGCAGATATTCCACATGTCATCACAATTCAGAGGAAATTTACAAAAGGGGAAGGAAGAAAATCCCATGGGTCACTGGCAGCGGGAAGAGCAGAGCGCTGACTTGGACAATCGCAGCTCAGACTGGAGGCCTGGGGCTGGTCAGCAGTGCGAGGGCTGTCAGACACGTCCTTGAGCATCTGTGTGAAGCAGGGTACCATTCCCTTCCACGGAGGGGGAAACTGAGGCTCAGAGGAATGTGGTCTGAGGAATGTGACTGGCATAACGTCACAAAGCTGAGCTGGGATTTGAAACCAAGTGTTCACCTCCCTGAGCCCTTCTTTGCTGACGCCCTGAGCTGCTTTGGCCTCACAGATTCTCCTGGCCAACCAAGATCCCTCGTTCCACACAGTCCGGCCAGGTAACACCCGCACACACGCGCGGGCACACACACACATATCCTGAGCTCCCGGAGCCTACGGGGCCCTGTTCAATCCCTTCCAGGAACACCTATTTGCCCAGTCATCACACGGTTTGACTGCAGCTGTCAGTCCTGTCCATGTTTTTGAACTGAAGCTGTGTAAATATTAGCACAGCTAGTCCACAGTCCAACTTCCTTGAGTGAAAGCCTGAAAATCCTGGCAGGGCTGGCAGGGGCCCTCCAGCATAACATCTGGGTTCTACTCCAGGCTCCCCTTGTAATAGCCCAGTAAGGTCACTGGATTCCCTATTTTAACATGCCCATTCAGAAAGGGAGGGTAGGGAGAGACCTGGACTGCCCTGAGTTTCAAACAGCAGAGCATCAAGGTGCTGCCACGCAAAGGTGTCATGCTTGCTATCAGGGAGAAGCCTGTGCTTACAGGTGGTGTGGCCATGCCTGGAGGGGGTTATCTTGGACCTGTTGCACACTGGGGGTCTCCTGAGGTCTCTGGAGCATGCTGGATCCTTCCTGGGTTTGGAGAGGGAGAGATGGCCAGCTGGGAGGACTCTGCGTGGGGGGCAAGGTGGCCAGCCCAAGGAGTAGCTGGCTAAGCCTCCGCAGGCCAGGAGCTGGGCTGATTCTGCACCCCCCCCCCCCTTCAGAACTGCATCCCAGGCACTCCAGAGCAAATGTGATCCACCTGCTCTGAGGCGGACGGGTGAACTTCGGGTTGTGCCGGAGAGGGGCTTCTCAATCTCCAGGACACCTGGCCTGTGCTCTGAGACTCAGGGAGCAGCTGTTCACCACCAACCCTGACAACAAAAGGACTCAAGCAGGCTTCCCTGCAGCTAGAAGATTTAGAGTTGGATACAAAGAGGGACTTCCAATAAGAAGGGATGCAGGACTGAGAAATAAGCCAAAGAGGTGACTATGGACATCCCAACTGGAAGGGTGATATTGGAGAGGACCTAATGCAGGGGCACCAGGGACACCCCTCAGTCTCTCTCAGCTGGGAGCAGAAGAGTCGTCGCCTGTGGAGCATGCCGACTGCGTCACCACGACTGTGCTGGCCCTGGGAGGACAAACACTCTGAGTTTTGCTCACCGCTATGTCCCCAGTGCCTAGACAGGGAACGCTCACAGCAGGTACTCCGTAAACCGCAGAGCCTTGGTGCCGACAAGACTTTAACACTCAGCCTCAGTTTGCTCTCCTGCGATATGGGGATGCCAGAACCACAAGGACAAGAATGCAAATGCGATACCGGGTGGGACAGCTGCGTAAGACAGTAGCACGTGTGCGATATGAATATCGTGACCCCCCATTCTCAGACTCATGCCACCGATTCCAGACAGCTGGCCCTGCAGCTGCAGCTTGCCCAGCCTCCGTCCCAGACACAAGAAGCGACGGGTTCTTGGGAACCGCACCCCCACAACCCCACACGGAGCCTCAGCCCAGCGTCCCAGGCCCCCGGGGTGAGGAGGGGGCAGAGGGGACCACATGCATGTTCTCAGTGCAACTGCCAGACACACGCCGCAGAATTTTTGAACTCAGAGATCAAACGGCTGCAGGTGGGCTTCCCCCCACCCCTCAGGGGGCCCGACACAAGCCAAGTCAGCTTGTCAACAAATCCTCTCCGCCCCACAGCCTGGCTCCTCCAAGGGGCCTGCACACAGCTCAGGGGGCAGCTGTGCTGGCGAGCGAAGCAAGGAAATCGATATTCCCAGCACATACACACTCTCTTTCCATAAATACTGGCCCCTGGACTCTCAGGCAGCCACCCACAGGCCCCAAAGCAGAAAAGCGTTGGTCTCTGGGACACACGTTCGTTCGCCCCCGTCAAGACTCCATCCCTGACCACACCAGGCACATGAAAAACACACACACACCCAATCACACCAGCAGACCCCTCACAGCCGCACTCACACAACAGCAGGAGCCACACAGATCTCAACCTCCCCAGGACTCCAGGCTCCCCAGCGCACTCCTGGGTCGCCCCCGCCTCCGCCTCCCCCTCCCCTCTCCCCCAAGCATACCTGGACCACCTGCGCACAGCCCCGGAACGAATCCCTCGTCCTCACACACACTTGCCCAGGGTCTCCCTGACAGAGCTGACTCGTAACCTGGGATACAGGCCCAGGGACTCGCATAACTAGGCCCACAGGAAGACTCCCTGGCAGCCTCAGCCCGCCTCAACCAGATGCAAGCACGGACGCCCGCCGGCCACGCTCCGACTCACAAACTCCAGTGCACTGGCTCCCGCCTGGCGTCGCATACCCACGCGCATCAGTTTCTCCCACGGAAACTCACCCACACACAAGCTCCCGTCCCGACAGTCGCTTGGGAGCGAGCACGCACATGCCCGCATGCACACACACACACACTCCTGTCCTGACAGCATCTCTTTTTCTCACACGCACGAACTCAGGTCCCGGGTCTGGCTGCACACATACGATTACAGCCACACTCCACCCTCTCAGCCCTCCTCCCTCTCGCACACACAGGCCCTCATCACACACAGCCTGACCGTCTCACGCACTCCGGCACACCCATCCCCGCAGCCTCTCTGGCACACACTTACACGCACAGCCCCGGCAGGCTCTAACAAACCACTGCACAACAACACAGCACCCGGCTCTCTCACAAACCCACAACATACTGCACGCCAGCTGTGCAATGGCTGGGGTTCTGCTGGCTCCCCCACCCTGCCCCGCCAGCCCATTTCCGTGCAGCCCCTCCCCAAGGCCCTCTCGGCCGAACCCCGGCGCCCACTCCCCCCGCCCCACCCCCGGCCTCGGCCCCGCCCGGGTCCCTTACCCGCTGTCAAGCTCCAGCTCCAGCAGGGACTGGGTCCGCTCGGAGTTGCAGTGCAGGCACCACATGGCGGCCGCGGCGGGAGTTGACGGGGCCGAGCGCCCGGGACCCAGGCCCCGCCGAGCGCGGCCGACTCCCGCCGGGGCGGCAGCCCGGGGCCGACACCCGACCACCGGGAGACCTGACCACCCGCCACGCGACCACTTCGGGTCGCCCGGCCCAGTGCCCGCCGGTTCCCGCTGCTCCCGGCCCTAATCCCAGCCCCAGGCCGGCCAAGCCCTCCCCTCCGCCTCCGCCGCCGCCGCCGCCGCCGCCGCCGCCGCCACCCGCCCGCCTGGCGCAGAGCGAGGCCCGGCCGGAGGAATGTGGCCCGGGAGGGGGCGGGGCCAGGGGCGGGGCCGGAGGCCGGACTGCGCCCGGCGGGCGGGGCTGCGCGGAGCCTCGTGGGGAAGCGCGGGGGCAGGGCACGATGGGGCGGGGCTGCGCGCAGGGGCGGGGCGAGCCGAGCCAAGTCGGGAGGATCGCAGCGGAGAAGTTCTCCGCAACAGCATCCCTTGTACCTACAAGTTAGGCCCTTTTCTGGGAGGTCTCCCTCCAAGACAGAGTCCTCAAATATACGTATCTTCCTTCCCAACGTGTAAGCACAGCAAATACAAAACCCAAACCAGCCAACTGTGCTGATGGCGCCAATCTTCGCCAATCCTCACTTTGGCCGAAGTTTATAAAATGGGACCTCTGCTCCCGGGATGGTGTGGCTCCGGGGCTCTGATGCTCCTGCCCCAGAGAAAAAAGTGGGTTCCATCCTGAGGCCGGAGACGCCCATTTGGGGACTTCTGGGTGAGGATCTGATGAAAGCAGCTTCTTTTTCCCTAAGCCCACCCAACCCCACCAGAGACAACTTTCAGACCCCCATGGCTGGCTTAGAGTAATCCTGCTTCCCTATTAGAGCTCTCTACCTACATTTGGTCCTCAAGACAACACTGTGATATAGGTGGAGCTATTAGTGGCCCCATTTTCCAGAAGAGGAAATTGAGGCTCACCTTAAATGGGTTAACTCTAAGAGGTTTTCCCTCACCTTCTCTTCCAGGCTGCTCATTTCTCCTTACTATAAGCAATCATGGCTTGCTGTTCTCAATTTGCGTATTAACTTGTTTATTATCTGTCCTTGGGCTTCATGAAGGCAGGAATAGAGACCAGCACCCACACTTGTGGAATGCCCAAATGTGGTTGGGAGACATCAAGCGGACACAGACACAATCAAAACCCCACCTGCCCCACCTGCAAGTCCATCTCCTGGAGGGCCAGGCAGATGGCACGTTTGCAGAAGTCAGGAAGAAGTAGGAAGCCACTAATGCAGGGACTCCTCTTGTGCCCTTTTGAGTCTTTCATTCGGAGGGGGTGGTGCCAAGAGCCTAATGATGAGTGCTTTCCCAGATGGGGAAACTGGAGTGGGGTGGGGGACAGCGAAGGAAGAGGGCTGGGCTGGCCCAGCTTGCAGCAAAGGAAAAGGCCATCCCTAGATCCGGTTTAGTGTACCAGGGTTCCCAGGCAACAGGCTGAGCAGGAATCCAGTGCCCCTCACTGCCTGTCTCCACATTTCTCCTCTCTGCTTCTGATGTTGTCTTTGCTACATTAAAAATAAATAAAGACTCAGAATGGGAGAAAATATTTGCAAATCACATATCTGATAAGGGTCTAGTATCTATGCCATACAAAGAACCCTTCCAACTCAACAATAAAAAGGCAAATAACCCAATTAAAAAACAGGCAAAGGATCTGAACAGACACTTCTCCAGAGAAGATATATGAATGTCCAATAAACGCATGAAAAGATGCTGAACATCACTAATCATCTGGGCAATGCAAATCAAAACCACAATGAGATAGCACCTTATACCCACCAGGATGGCTAGAATCAGGAAGATGGACAAAAGCACCTACACACAAGGCTTCCAGAAGGAGAAGACTTCTGACACACACTGCTCAAAGACTGCTACCACGTTCTGTATCCTGGCTGGGGGGAGGGGGAGGTAGGAGAGGATAGTTTTGAAATCATCCAGTTGGGGGAGGGGGTGGAAAACTCCCACCCCAGCTTGAACAGCCCTCTAAAAATAGGTTGCAATAAATGGAGCCAAGAGAATTCCCCCAGCCCAGCTGCTGGAGCACTCCAGAAACAGGCTCCGACCGACAGCCTCACGACCTGGATTCTCCAAGAATTCCAGGCACTTGTCCAGGCCCACGGCCTAGCCGCCTGCCAGGATGGTCTTGGCGACATTGTTCCTGCTGGGATTTAGAAGAAGGGGGTTGAATTTCCCTGTTAGCATTTGGAATACCAGAGGATGGAGTCCCTGGAAACCAAATGCCTCGTAATTCTCTTGTTTTGTTTTATCTCCCTACAAAGTGTGCCTCTTACTTCTGCTCAGTTAACTGCCTCACAGATTAATAATTTAGGGAATCGTGAGGCAAACAACAAAGTTCCAGCCTGGAGAGGCAGAGAAAGTCAATTTTTCTGCTAAAATGACTAGACTGGGCAGAATTCTTACATGTTCCATTTGGGCAAATTGCTTAGCCTTCTGAGTCTCAGTTTTCTCAACTGTAAAGTATGCCTCATGGACCACATCTACCCTGGAGAATTCATCTTGCTGTTTAATTTAACTTAGTAAGCATTTATTAGTGCTTACTCTGTGCCTGTCATCTGAGGCCTCAATGGGAGACACTGATGTGACAAGTGTCCCTCAGTATGATGTTATGATAATCTAGAGGAAGGAGCCTGTAACTGCCCCACAAGAGGCTCCAAAGATGAAGGGACTTTGGGGCAGAGGCTTGAGGGATGAGTAGGAGCTCATATATAGGGGTACAGGATTCAAGAAAGTCATGAAAATGTTTAGTTCCACTGTACCATCCTGGGTTTCAGTCCTAAGTTGCTTGCCTTGGCCTGTTTCATGTGTCATGACCCAATTTCATCCCCATCCCCCTGGCTTCTGACACCAGATATGTATGTAGCATCCCCACCCCCCACCCCGAAAGGCCAACCTTTGCAGTCCCTCTCCCAGAGCTGTCAGGATGAAGGCCAGCCCTCCACACAGCCTGCCTCCAGGCCTGTGTGCCCTGATTGAGGTTTACCTCTTCAGCCCTCGCCACTCATCATGCCCCCTTCACGCACACCATACGTCCAGCAATACAAAACTTCTTTCAAAGCCCCAAAGTCCTGCTGTGCCTGGCTCATAGCTAAGACTTTGGATTTCAGCTTTCAATGTCACCTCTCCCAGAAAGCCACCCCTGACCGGCCCCTAGTCCAAGTTAGACACTCCGCTTAGGCACTCTCGGGTTTACTCTGCACCTGCTCTCCCATCACACCAATGAGCTATATTGCTATTACCAGGCAGAGTTAGGCCTGCATCCTTCTCTGCAGCATCCATCACACCTACTATGGGACCCGGGACACAGACGTGCTCAGCAGTTGAATTAATCTGGCCTGAGAGTCAAATCTGACCCACTGCCTGCCTTTTTTTTTTTTTTTTAAAGATTTTAATTATTTGACAGAGAGAGACACAGTGAGAGAGGGAACACAAGCAGGGGGAGCGGGAGAGGGAGAAGCAGGCTTCCTGCTAAGCAGGGAGCCCGATGCGGGGCTCGATCCCAGGACGCTGGGACCATGACCTGAGCCAAAGGCAGACCCTTAACGACTGAGTCACCCAGGCGCCCCTGCCTGCTTTTTTAAAATAAAGTTTTATTGGGGCGCCTGGGTGGCTCAGTCGTTAAGCGTCTGCCTTCGGCTCAGGTCATGATCCCAGGGTCCTGGGATCGAGCCCCGCATCGGGCTCCCTGTTCCCCGCATCGGGCTCCCTGTTCCCCGCATCGGGCTCCCTGCTCCCCGCATCGGGCTCCCTGCTCCGTGGGAAGCCTGCTTCTCCCTCTCCCGCTCCCCCTGCTTGTGTTCCCTCTCTCGCCGTGTCTCTCTGTCAAATAAATAAATAAAATCTTTAAAAAAAAATAAATAATAAAATAAAATAAAATAAAGTTTTATTGGAACAGAGTCACACTCATTCACTTTTGAATGCAGATACTTTTGTGCTACAACAACAAAGCTGAAGAGTTACAATGGAGATAGATGACTTACAATGCCTAAAATATTTATATCTAGTCCTCCACAGAAAAAGTTCATATACCCTGCAATAAGTCAGGCTCCTCTGAGGGAGTTTCATGTTGGCACCAGCTACCCTGCCTGTTTAGCCAGACCTCCAGTGCCCTGGCGCAGGCCCGCCGTGGACAAGATCTGGAAGAGCAGAATCCAGATGTCATGGGGGAAGGTGGTGATTAAAACTATAGGGCTGGGCCAGGTGACCTTCAGACAAGATGGCCACGTGATGGGACAATCCACTGCTAGGAATGACTCCTACGGAGCTCTTTGCCCGTGTGTACAAAGACTTAGGTCCAAGGATATTAGTTGTTTGTAACAGCAGAACAGGGAGGAGGAGACATGCAATGTCCCTCAGGGGCGACTGGTTAAGTACACAGCAATACGCCCATCAGTGGGATCCTATGTTAACAAGATGGCGGCAGTACCATACACATAGGAAATGATCTGAGATGTGACACTGTGATTAACAATCCAATAAATGGTGATAAGTATTTATAATAAAATATACAGAACACTAGTGTGCTTATATAGCATCATATAACCATTGACTATTTCTTAACGAAGATCCAAGAAACATGGACCAGTGGTTGCCTCTGGTAAGGGTAATCGGGTTTCCAAAGATTCCTGGAGATGGGCTTCTGCCCTCTAAGCCTGAAGTCTTATTGGGACAGGGCTGGGAAGGAGAAAGGAGGACTTTTCACTCTATGCCCTTCTATAGTTTTCAAAATTTTACACAAGTGTTTGTTACCTTAAAAAAAAAAAAAAAGCCAGTGCAATAAAGAAATCAATAAAATCATGGCAACCCACGGGACCGGAGGTCTTCTAGCATCTTGTAGGAGAATCTGAGGCCCTCCAGAACCAGTCCCCAAAGACCCCAAATTCTAGACGGGACTTAGGCCACCTCTCGGGCCCTCTGGATTCCTTTTCCTCTGAGTCGGCTGTGTCTTACTGATGGCTGTGAAAATCAATTGGAGCGCATTTGACTCCCTCTCAGCACCTGTTGATCGTTCATCTGTCGCTCTTCATAAGACCGAACAAACATCCCTATGGCACGGCCAGGATGCTGGGCGTGGGAGGGAGCTCTCTCATCATCCCTGTGGCCCAAGCCCTCATTTTACAGACAGGGAAACTGAGGCCCTGAGTGATAAAGGGATGTGCCCTGGGGTGTGTACTAGAAACCATGACACTGGCCCAGGTGTCCTGCCTCCCAGGCCACAGGACCCCACCGTCCAGCACACAGCGGGGCTGTGGGTGAGGTGTCGGTTCCTTCCTAGGAGTGTTGGCTGCTGTAGGAACCCGGAGGCAGCTGTGCAGAATGCAGAACTGTGCACAGTGGTATCTCAGAGAAGCCCATCAGTCCCCCAGAACAGAAAGTTTCCAGATAAATCAAGCTGCTCTGAAGTGCCAAGTTACTTTTAAAATTTCACAGAAACCACTGGCAAATCATAGGCTTCCCTAGTTGCCCTACACCAAGTAAAGTAAATGACCTTGGGATAACTTGCTTTGGGAGGCTGGGGGTGGCCTGGAGGTGGCGTAGGGTTGTTTACCGGGAACCAGTCTATATGGCCATCTCCCTGCGCAGGCACTCCTTTGGTTGTCATCCAGGCCCTGACTCCTTCCAGCCTCACTCCCAGCTCCCATCCCTATGCTAGAGCTTCTCCCAGAATGCATTGTGCACTCTTCTGTCCCAGTGCCTTTGCTTATGCGGTTCCCACTCCCAGGCCACCCTCTTCATCTGCTTGGCAACCTCCCACTCAACCTTTAAGACTCAGCCCAAACATCGCCTTCTCTTCAAAGCCCCTCCCAGTGCTCTGTCCCCCAGGTGGGGAGGGAAACCCTCACCTAGACTGTGGGCACCTCAAGGGCAGGGACAATGGCTCTCCATCCACCCTCGTGGTGGTGGGGCTCAGACACTGCCACTGCTCCATGTGACCAGCCACCAGCAGAGCTGAGTACCAACCATAAAAACTCAGTGGTACTTGGGTTGGCCAAGACCTGGACCATGACAGTGAGATTCAAGAGGCTTTAATGTTAGCATATCCTAAATTTTAGGGCTGGACAGAATCACTGTGAGGAGCCTGAGGCCTACGGGGGCAGGGGGGAGGGAGGAGCACTTCCCCAAGACACTCTGGGGCACGGCGAAGAACGCGTTATCATCTGACTTCCTTTCCGCAGCTCCTTCCCCACCGCTCTGACAAAGCAAACCACAGAGTCAGGGAACCACTGTGGTTTGAGGTGTAAGGAGGCTGTTTTCCTGTGGTCTTTAAATGAACAATAAAAATTAGATGCAGGTGCTACTATGCTAACAGTTGACTAATGGATTAACCCAGGCTGTGACGGAAAGATCCTTAGGGACGGCTTGCAATAACAGAACCACACAGGACGCAGGGTCAGATGCAAGGAGAAACGAAATCCCTTACCAACACCGGGTGGCTCTATGGGAGCTCTGAAAAGCCTAGCACGTGACAGGTGCTCAGTGACCGACAATGTGAACAAAACGGTCAGGAATGATCACTTCCTCCAAGAAGCCCTCCTAGCCTGGATCCCCAGAGCACTCCATGTTTCTAGGTCCCCAGTGCCCACTGCAACCCCTGCCACAAAGTGGGTAACAGTTTGTTGTAAAAGTGAAGGAAGGTGGCGGGGGTGGCCATGGGTCCGAAGGTGCTGATGGTTTCCCTCCTCAGTGTGGCCACCCTTGTGTGCACTCTGTCCTAGTCCTTCTGCTGGGCCCAGCCAGGTCAGCTGAGCTGCTTGCCCTGGGATTTAGGGGGCAGGGCCCACGGAGAATAGACCTGTGGCTTCTAAGTGCCACTACTTGAGTTACAGGTCTCTATTCAAGTGGATGGGAAATGGCCGTTTGCCGGTCTTCTTGCAGGATTCAAGAGGCCTCACGACATCAGGAAGACATTTAGAAGCAAATATCTCAGCTGCCACCTTCATCAGTGAAGGGCTCTTCCCTGACTGCACCGCACCCCACTGCCCTTGAAATCATACTGCACATCACACTTCCCAACAGGTGGCCCTGCCAGCCCTAGGATACAATCAAAGTGACCCCACTTCAGCCCCTCAAACTCAACCCCCCTTTCCCTGGCCGGTAGCACAGGGAAGCCACTTGGCCAGATCCTCAGGTCTGATCCTCTGGGCCCCTCTGTACCTGAGACAGAGCCTAGGCCACCTCGGTTCTCTGCCCCAGATAGAAGAGGCAGCCCTGTGGCCAGTGGGTCTGGACACACATCCCAGCCCCTGACTCCCTTGTGTAACAGTGAGTGAGTCACCCAGCTTCCTGGGGCCTCAGTGAGTGCACCTGTAAACCCTCCTTGCAGGAGTGGTGTGGGGGCTTGGCAGGAACACCGAAATTGCCTGGCCAGCCCGGGCACCCAGGAGGCCTCAGAGCTTGGCAGTCCCTTCCCCTGCTCCACCACTGTCCCCACACAGTGGGAATGCTTATGGCTTAGGGCATCTGTCGGGGTCCATAGCCTAGCTCCCCCACATCTGATCTTTGATTGCACCTTGGGCAAGTGGATGGGTCTCTCTGAGCCTCCTTTCCCACCTCCCTGCCTCTATTTGCCTGTTCCTTAAGTTTGGGGCTGTTACCTCTCTAGACAGCCATGGCCACCCCTCACGGGTGCATACCCTGGATCAGGCACTTTACAAAAGAGGTTGCATTTAATCCTCAACAACCTTCCACTTTACAGATATACTGTGGCTCAGAGAGGTGGGGTAACTTACTTAAGGCCACACACCTAGAGCCTGGATGATAGGGATTTGAGCCCAGGTCCATTTGACCCCCAAACCATGAATGTAATCACAAAGCTAGACCTTCCCTGTCTTCCCCCTACACAAAGTGCTTATCGGATGCAGGCTCTGTGCTAAACACTTTACACGTATCATTCACTTAAGCCTTACAATGACCTTCCTAGGAACATACCACTATTACTATTATCATCCGATCATCCAGAGAAAGAAACTGAGGCTCAGAACGGTTAAAGAATTTGCTTAAGGGCAAACAGCTAGTAAGTGAGGATTTGAACCCAGGGCTGTCTGATTCCCAAGTCTATGCTTATAACACTGTTCCCTCTGGTCTTCAAGGCCCAGTTCCAAGGCCCAGTCCCCTGCAGAAGACAGTTTCCCTTCTCAGCTGATATAATGGAAACAACAAAAGCAAATACAGGCCCCCCCCCCCCGCCCCACGCTGGCTATGGAGTCAGACACCTGGTTCTGTCCCCTTATTGGCAGTGTGGCCGTGGGCATCGCCATTCTGAGCCTCAGTCTCCTCCTCTGTAAAATGGGAATGAATAACAACGCGTATCACTGATGTTGGTGTAAAGATTTCAGCGGGATACCCAGTGCCTGGCCCTCAGCAAGAGTTCTGCCACCACTGACCCCACTTAGCCAGCTCCCAGGACCCTGATCACAAATCCCAATTCCCTTTGCTCTACTCCCTTCCTGGGGAAAGCCTCACTTGCCCTCTGGAATGGAGAGCAGCTGAGGAGGAGCTGGTGGGCATGGTGGTAGCTGGCTCTGGGAAGGACTTGAGGCTTCTGCCAGCTCTGCTGGGGCATCCCAGAGGCCCAGGTGGGGTCACACCGGGCAAGCGGTCCTGCCTTTTTTCCTTCTCCTCCCCAGCTGTCTGCACCTCTCCCTTCCTCCCTCAACTAAACTGCCCCACGGTTGAGCTCACACTCAGAGGGCCCCTTGAACTAGCTTGCCACCAGGGATGAATTAAGGTCTGTGGTTCCAAGCCCCATGCCCAGGCCTACAGTCTGGGAAAGAGACAGACCCCATGAGTGAAGGGCTCTGAGACAGCACACACATGTTCCAATGGACAGGGGCCCGCTTGCTGTCAGCTCCTCTGAGGGACCTTCTGGGACACCCCCAGGTAAAGCACATCCCCATTCTCTCTCATCTAATTCCCTTCAAAGCCCATCTCTCAGCCTATATTTATCTTGCTTAATTACTTGTTTGCTTGTTTACTGTCTGTCTCCTCCACCAGAATGGAGCTCTGTGAAGGAGGGGACTTTGTTTACCACTGTAGCCCCAGATGGTGCCTGGTCTATAGTATGTGCTCAATAAATGTCTGATAAATGAGTGAGTCATGTTGAACCACAGTCATTCTCATTCAGGGACAACCCCATGGATGGGGCAAGGCCTGTGAGCTGGGAAAGGAAAGGCAGGCCCCCCTCCCGCTCCCCATTCTTACCCTTGTCTTATTCGATCTGAGCCAACACCCCCATTTCCACCATAGATAGATTATGGAAGGGCTGGGCGAAACGGTCTTTCAAAAACACCATTTTTCATCTCCAGTGTGCCCAGTACTTAAAGGAAGATTAAAGATTTTATGAAAAAGATTTTATCCGCTAAAGATTTTATAAAACAAGATGCATCCCTTTGGCAGAGCAAATGACCATCCTTGACATATTTGGGTTTCTTTCCTGGTAGCTTTGCTTAAACTGGGGCCCATCTGTATTAAAGGGAGCAGATAAAGTGAGGGAATCGAGGAGGAAATATGGAAATCTGCAAGGCCTCGTTCTGCTTCAGATTCAGACACGTGGCATTCCAGGGAGCCACCAGAGAAGGAGCTTGCTTACTCCTGAGCAGCGTGTTCCTACCCAGAACAGCAGCTACCAAGAGGTGCCAAGCCCAGGCAAGGCCCCAGTGGCCCTCTCCTTTAATGAATAGATGCGTTCATTTATAACAAGTGCCAGGGACACCTGTTTTGCAAACGGATGCCCTTAAGTGCTCCTAAAACATCAGCCTCTCTTAAGTGGGTTAAAAATTCCCCTCCGCAATCTTCTTTATGTTATTGATTTAAACAACACCTTCTCTTATCCCACTGGGAGGAAGACTGCAACCAGTTTGACCCGACTGCACTGATTCGGAATTAATGGACGCGGGATATGTGTGATGCCTGACTCATTGTTTGAATAAATCCATAACTGAGAACATGTGCGTTCCTGAATGTGTTCGACAACTGCCCCCAACATTCATTACTACCTACCACGTGTCAGGCACCAGCTGGGGAATCTCAGAGGATGCAGAAGCAAACAGACGTGGGCCCTACCTTCCGACGCTTGGCGAGTAAGGGGACTGCAGGCAAATCACAATCATTGGTGCCAGCCCTGTTCCCACACGAGTTCACATAATCCTGACAGCAGCTCTACAAGGTGGGTTTGCACCCCAGTTTATCACGGAGGCCCTGAAGCCCAGAGTGTAAGTCATTTGTCCAAAGACGCACAACCTCTAAATGATGGCACTGGGATTAGCACCCGCCTATGCTGACACTCAGCCTGTGTTCTCTCTACTCCACCAGTGGTTCTCAACAGGTGTTCTGGGAACAACAACAGTAGCAGTCTCAGCTGGGAATTGTTGCAATTGCAAATTCCCACACTCCAGGAGGGTCTGATGCCTGCCACAATTTGGGAAGCTTGCGCCAGCCAGGGCACTGGAGTGGGTCATCAGTGCGGTATGGGAGCCACCTGACATAAGATCAGGACTGACTGTGAGCTGGTGGGATGGCCATTTAGGGAAGGCTTCCTGGAGGAGGTGATGTCTGTCTTGGGATCTATGGCATGAATGGGAATTCACTGGGTGGCCCAGCAAGGGAAGGGCACTCCAGGTATAGGGAACAGCATAGGCAAAGGCTTGGTGAGCTTGGGAAAATATAATCGTAGTTCTGCATATATGTGGAGTGTTAAGTGTGGGGATGGGTGAGCTGTGAGGAATGAGGCCAGAGGGTGAAGGGGGAAGAATTCTGCTGGCAGAAGTGGCCTGGATTTATCCCCAGGTTGGTTTTCCCAATGACCACAAAGCACATGTATACCAATTACATAACACTATGCTTTACATCAGGGAAACTCGATCTTCATCAAAAAAAAAAAAAAAAAAAAGTCTCACTGAGAATAAATTGGATTTTCCCATAAAAACAAATCACCCAAACTAAAACAGTTACAAAATCCTGCTTGGATCCTGTTATCAGCAGAAGGCCTGTGCTGGAGGCCTGCTCTGGGTTTGTTTAACACAGAGAACCCATGTTATAGAAGGCAGCCATAAAACAGAAGGATGCTTTTTATATCCTGATAGGGAATCAGATACAAGATGTATTGCTAGGTGAAACAAATAAAATGATGAATGCTGTGTTTGTATAAAAGGAAGGGGCAGGAGTAATCACACACATGCACACACGCTGACGTGTGCATAAAATATCTCTGGACAGTGGTTACCTCTGGGGGAACTTGACAGGGCTGGGAGGGTGGTTCACTGTTCACTGTGTGCCTTTTTTTTTTTTTTAAGATTTTATTTATTTATTTTGAGAGAGAGAGAGAATGAGAGAGAGAGCACATGAGAGGGGGGAGGGTCAGAGGGAGAAGCAGACTCCCTGCCGAGCAGGGAGTCCGATGCGGGACTCGATCCCGGGACTCCAGGATCACGACCTGAGCCGAAGGCAGCTGCTTAACCAACTGAGCCACCCAGGCGCCCAACACTGTGTGCCTTTTATATCTTTAATTGTTGAACTACGTGACTATATAATGCCTATAAAAATAAGAAACAAGGGGCGCCTGGGTGGCTCAGTCGTTGGGCGTCTGCCTTCGGCTCAGGTCATGTTCCCAGGGTCCTGTGATCGAGCCCCGCATCGGACTCCCTGCTCAGCGGGAGGCCTGCTTCTCCCTCTCCCACTCCCCCTGCTTGTGTTCCCTCTCTCGCTGTGTCTCTCTCTGTCAAATAAATAAACAAAATCTTAAAAAAAAGAAGAAGAAACAAGCCTTTTTTTGAGTGCTTCAGAGGTATCAGCACCAACCAACACTTTGGTCTTGAAGTAACTGGCAGGGCTGAAAGAGCACTGGGAGGAGAATAACACTCTCCTGGGTCCCATGTGATTGTGTGCCTTGTCACTGGACGCGGAGTCTGCGGCTCACCTGGAATCATGTCACATGGCCCGGGTCTCACACTTCTACCTGCTTGGTGGGTAACAGGGATCAGAGAATACACTTTCTGCAGCAAGAAATATCCCTAAGCATGTAGTGACTTTACTGCCATCTAAGGCTGGCGGGGGGGGGGGGGGGACGTCAGGTGGGGCAGTAGGGGCGGTGGGGGTGGGGGGAGGTCAAGGCTGTCTTCCTATCCTCTTGGGAACAAGACTTAGCTGCCATCCCACCGTGCACCTCTTGCACTGTGCAGAGAGAAGATCAGGCCCCAGGGAGCACCTCCTGTGTGCTGGGCAGGTGTCTGCAGCTTGGCATGCACTCTCCTGTGCACGGTTATCAAGTCCTATTACGTAGCCCACCAGGAAACTGAGACACAGAGAGGTTCAATGGATTGCCTGAGGCCACTCAGCTCGTAGTGGCAGAGCTGGGATTCCAATCCCTAGGCTATGCAGGAAAAGCCTCTGAGCCTCTGAGCCAAGTGGGCCTTGGGCTGCTAAGGGAATGTGACCCCATGAAATAAGAGTAAACCTGGAGACCCAGACGGGGCTGCCCCAGACTCCTGGAGTGGATCCATAACGAGCATCCCTTATGCAACATAGCCCACAGACAATTTTGGTCTCTCTCGCAGTTTCCATAAATGAGTATAATTTCTGTGTTAATAGCAAAGATATCAAGGTTTGGAACCCCCTGGAGTGTTAGAAGTGCAATTTGTAATTACAAACATACAACAATTTGTTCAACACGTCAGCTCTGTCCGCAGTAATTATTACCCTGGTCAAGGGTAATCCCCGCAGTGCACGGGGATGGGAACCAGGAGTGGGTGCACTGGGCTTGGACCCCAGTTGTCTTCCTTGAGGCCATTTCTTCTCCCCAGATCCCTCCTGTTCCCTCCCACAGTGGGCCGCATCTTGTGGCCGCTGCTCCCCCCCGCCCCGCCCCCACCGTGGGCCTCTCACGGGCTCGGCCCTGCCTATGGGCACCCAAGTAGGGACAAGCAGGCATTCCTTCTTGGCAGGCATCCCTAGTGAATCCTGCCTCCCACCCTCAGGAGGGGCCCTATTCCAGCTGCTGTTGCCCGAGCACCGATTCTGCGCCCAATTCTGCGCCTGGTGCTTCGAGGGGCTCACAGTGGGTCTCGGCAACCTTCCCAGCCATAAGAGAGAGCACAGTCCACACCTTACAGAAGGGACGGAGGCCCAGATGTACAAGACGCACTTGCACAATATGCAAGATCACACACCAGAACACAGGGAGCTGGGATTTGATACCAATGGATGGCCCAAGCCATGAGGGTCCCCACTCTGGGATGCAGACTCTGGTTGCAATGGATGAAATGAAGTATGCAACACACGTTGGCTCCTCTTGTGCTTTAACTCCAGGGCAAGGTATGGGGGCCAAGGGAAGCAGGGGAAGGCACTCCAGGCTCTGAAGGCCTCCTTGGTGCCTAGCTCCGGCTATGCTAACTGTGGGGCACTCATTCTGGGCTTTACACACGTGACTTGTGGATGCCCTGTCCACCCTGTGAAGCTGGGACCTCATCATTTGCATTTCACTGGCCAAGGCTGCAGAGCAGAGATCTGGGCCCCAGCACTCCCCTGCAAAGTGGGGGTTCACCCAGCAGTCCCCAGGTTGGGCTTGGTGGCAAATTAAGATTGGTTTGAAAAGACAGCTCAGGGCACAGCTGGTGGAGCCATCCTTGGAGAGGATGAAAGATGGGGTGGTGACAGCTGTGGGCTGGAGCCACTGAACCAGCGGTCTGGGTGTCAGACTGGGGTGCAGGCGAGGAGCAGGGGGAAGGGTAGCTGGCCCTGGCCTGACCAACCCCACCTCTCACTAGGCTGGTCTTGGCGGGGCCAGTCCACCTGCCACCGCTGGAGGGCTGGCGCCACCTGTCGACCTTCTGGAGAACTGCACCCTGGCTTTCCCAGCCCCAGGACAGAGCTGGCAGGACCCCATGGTACCCCAGCCTTGGGACAGGTGTAGAAAGAGGCAGCTGAGTGAGCTTCTGGACCCCACCCTAACCTTCCTTAATCTAACCTCTTCCATCCTGCCTGAACAACCTAAGACCCCCTCCTCCCCAGCCCTCCTTGATGTACAGAGGGAGGGCAGATGGGTTAGGAAGCAGAGCCAAGACTCAAACCCATTTTCACTGACATTTCAATCTAACAACAAATCACCCTGCTTCAAACCGTGGCTCCTCACTGCTTACAAAATAATCACCAAACTCTTTGCTATGCCCATAAGGCCCTGCAGATTTGGCCTCTGCTCTCCTTACTCGGCCTCAGCCTCTTACCAGAGGGTTGGCTCCTGCCCTGGCCCTTTGCAAATGCCAATCCCTCTGTCCACGCTCTTTTCAACTACTTAAGCCCGACTCCACCTTCATGCCTCAGCTCCTTCGGGAAGGCCTTGCCTGACCTCCTCACAGGGCCCACTGAGCAATTCCTCCTAGCACCTGGTTGATGTTGTTCCAGAGAGCATTTCCCTCTATGGGACAGCTGTGTGAGGGTAAGGATCATGTCTGCTGGATTCACCATTTATTTCAGCCGCAGGGCAGTGCCTGGCACATACTAGATACTTGAGAAACCTTTGTAGATGAAACGAAGTATGTCTAGTTCACATGAATCCCTGTGTCAAAATTAACATGCCTTCATAAACAAAACATTCATTTCTCAAGGGGCCAGGCACAGAGGTAAAGGTATTTCATACTTGAGCTCTGGTGGAGGGGGCGGGGGGGGGGTGATATTAACAGACAATAAAGTAGGGGGGGTCTGTGCACAGATGTCCTGACCAGGAATAGACAGCCAGGAAAAGCTAGAGCTGAGATGTGACCCAGATCTGTTTTGAGTCAAGCCATTTTGTGGCCCTTGAGGCCAGGCATATGGCCCAGTTCCTTCTGAGGTTTCACCCGGCTGGGTTTGTTCAAGCTGCTCACACAGATGGAAGACAGTGTTTAGAGTTCCTTTTCCCCTGAGGTTACCAACAGAGTCCTGGAGAGAGATTCTAAAAAGTAAAGCATAGGAAGGCTGCCTACGTGGGGAGGAGAACCCACCACACCCTGGCATCTCTCCTTTGCCACTGAGCATGCTCAAGGCCGGTTCTACCACCAGCATGGAGGGCTCCTCTGTGTGTAAATCTGTAAAAGGCGCCCTCTTCTGGTGGACACAGCCTCTTAGGCTCCTGCTTGGACTGCATTCTTCCTTTGCCAACTGCTCTTATACAGTGCACAACCTGAACATCTGTACACTAGAGATGCCTGGAGCTCCGCCCTCCTGGGTGACTATGACCCTTGGTCCCTGCTGTCCTTCTGACACCAGCAGTGGATCCTGCTCTTCCTTCAAGGGGGCAGGGAGCCCTTCTGGTAAGCCTTTATAGTTATGCATGCAGGACATGTGGCCACATGTAGCCACCAGCTGCCTTCCTTTCTCAGACCCTGGGAGAGAGTAAGCCCCAGAGAAAGCCCTCTGGGAGATTTACATGGCAGAGATAAGACACTGGCAGGTCCAGAAATCACAAGGCCCACAGAGAAAACATCAGCAAAACTTAGCACTGACTTAAGCTGCCTCATGGAGGACTGTCAAAGCTTAACAGGAAGGCAGGGAAAACTCCAGCCCACATCATGGGTATTAGCTCAGGTGGGATGAATGACATGTGGCTTGCCTGGGTCTTCAAGGAGACAGACCCTCAGTCCTCTCAGAGAGGCTGCCGTACGTCCTGGGCTTCTGCACTGAGCCAGGAGCCCGGAGGAGGCCAGGGCTGGCTCAAGGTCACCCAATGGCCAGCTGGCAGCCAGGCTGGGCCCATGCCAGGTCCCCAGGCTCCACCCTCGCTCCAGACCCAGATCTGCTGGAGTGGGGAGGAGGGGGAGCTGGTCTCCAACTCGGGCCTTCACCGGGCACAGAGGGACTGTTCTTTGCAGCTCAACAATCCCCCTGTTTGCCCCGTGCCAGGCTACAGCCTCCCTCGAGTCCTGCTGACGAGGAAAATCTGGTGCCAGCGTCCACAAATATGTGTGCCTTCTGGAGGGAGGAGGCAAGTCAGACTCTCTAGCCGAGTGGGTGGATTTAAAGGCCCAGAGGGAAGTCAAAGGGTGGGGGCAGAGCAAGCTACCGGGTGTTTTCTTTAAAATACAGTGCAGGGATTAAATACACACAGATATAGCTCCTGAATATTTCCGACTAGATACCCCCAAAATGCTCCTCATGTTTGCTCTGAATAGGGGGTGGGGGGCATATGCAGTTTTCATTGTATATTCTTACAATGTTGAATATTTTTACCAGGTGTCTGTTTTCCTAAGCAAATACTAAACTCATAGAAAAAACAAAAATAAAAGGCCCAGAAAGAAAGGAAACAGCCAGGGGCTCAGAATTTCAGAGATGGAGCTCAGGTACTGACCTTCCCTGTAACAAACAAAAGCTGAGGGGCGCCTGGGGGGCTCAGATGGTTAAGCGTCTGCCTTCAGCTCAGGTCATGATCCTGGGGTCCTGGGCTCGAGTTCCGCATCAGGCTCCCTGCTCAGTGGGGAGTCTGCTTCTCCCCCTGGTTCTCCCCCTACTTGTGCTCGTTCTCTCTCCCTCTCTGTCAAATAAATAAATAAAATCTTAAAAAAAAAAAGACATAAAAAACAAACAAACAAACCAAAAGCTGAGATTACCTGTGCTTGCTGGGAGCTGGGCCATGTTGGTGGCCCATTCGTGCATGGTGGCATTTTGGCCTCACAGTGACCTGAAGAGCCAGGCCCTATTATCGTCACTCCCACTACACAAACCAGGAGGCACGACCCAAAGTCCTAGCCACAAGCCTAGTCCAGCTCTTGCTCCTGGCCTCAACTTCCTCCTAGGGACCCAAAGTTCTCAGAGAGCCCCAGGGAGGAGTGATGCTGCCCCAGAGGGAATGTGCCTCGTCAGGCCACCGAGGGGAGTTCACCGGCGGGAGCAAAGCCTACAACTTCCGGGGCCACGTAGGCAGGCTGCTGAGAAGAGGCAGGGCCATTCTCTCAGTCCAGGCCCCTGCTGAACCACAGTCCCTCCCCGGGGCCTCAGTTTCCTCGTCTATTAAATGGGTGAGTCTTCCATGTTTTGCTTGGTAGGAATAAAGCTTATCCAAGCGGTGCCTGGCGCATGGAAGGTGCTCAGTCTATACCCACTTCCTCCCTCCTCCCCTGCCCTGACAACTCCATGAGCAGTAAGGTAGTGGCCACTGCCTGGGGAAAGGCAGCGGGATCTGGAGGGCCGACTGTAGGTTGGCAGTGACCCCTCCTATCTACTGGGCATGCCCTGGACACTGAAGAGGACGCAGAGCCCCTTGGGAGACAGGTGGGCAGGGTGCCCGAGCATGTGTGTGAGCTCGAGTGAGCTTGCATAGCGGCCTGAATCTGGCGGGCCCTTGCTGCACGCTGTGGCCCCTCCATCCTACCTCTCGCTGCCTCCAACAGACCTAGATTCAAAGAGCTTAGGAGGGGATGTTTATTTTCTAGACGGACGTACCCAGAGTTGGGCAGGGAAGACGCGGCCAGGGATCACCCTGGCCCTCCCTTACCTTGGTCCAGTGCCCTGGGTGGGGGGGCCTCCTGCCACAAACAGCACAGCCTTGCTGGCCTCTGGGGCCTCCTCTGCGGCCCACGTAGGTAAGCTCCCGCAGCCCTTCCCCGGCCAGTGCAGTTGGCAGCGTGGGTCATAAGCCCTCAGCCCCTGCTTAATCCGCCAGGGCCCTGGTCAGCACCAGCGGGACACGTGACACCCGCAGCTCCACAGACCTGTTTGGCAGGAGTGGCAGCTGGTCTGGTGGGGGAGGGCTGCCTGCCCAGCCCGCCCTGCCCTCGGGGCAGTCCCTGATCACCTCACTCCTCCTGGCTCTTGGGGTCCAGAGCCTGTGGTCCCAGGCTCCTGCCCGCCTTCCTGGGAAAGGTACCAGTATGTGGATGGGGAGGCAGGGCAGATGGGGAAAAGGGCACACCTGTCACCAAATGGTGCTGGGTAATGGTGTGTGTGTGTGTGTGTGTGGGTGGGTGAGTGCACACATGTGCACACTCAGAATGGGACCCTTATTGCACACCATACACGAATCAATTCCAGGTAGATTAAAGATCTAATGTAAAACATACAGAAGAATATTCATGACCACAGAGTAGGAAAGGATTTCTTAAAACACAAGACAATAATAAAGTGAAAGATAAATTTGACTACTTAAATTAAGAACTCTGAAATGAAGACGTTCACCCCAAGACCCCAGAAAAAGTTAAAAAGGCAAGATATTTACAACGTATGTAAATGATCAAGGAGTCAAGTCTCAAATGCCTAAAGAACCTCCCACCCCAAATCAACAAGAAAATAAAAAGACAGCCCAAGATGGGCAAAAGACTTGACCAGGCACTTCACCAAAGAAGAGATCCAAATGGCCAATAAACATACAAAAATGGCCCAACCTCATTGGCAATCAGGGAACTGCAAATGAACCTCACAGTGAGAAACCATTCCACACTCACTAGGTGAGCAACAACGGCGAAGACTGATAATAGAAGGTGCCAGGGAGAAGGGGGCGCAATAGGAGGGAATGACCACCCAGTGCACTTTCCGGCCCAGTTAGAGGTAACGCGCAAGAGAAGTATATGCCCTGCGCACTAGGATACAGACAGGTGCAAGAACAACAGCCCCAAACTAAAAACCACCCACAGGTCCATCACAGTAGACCGGATACGTCAGCTGGGGCCTAGTTGATACGAGGGAATACTACACAGCAGTGATAAGGACTCACCACAGCTACTTAGGACTGAATGAGCCACACAGCCGCGAGTTCAAGCCCAAGAAGCCAGACCCAAACAAATATCTACAGCCTCAGGCTATTTCCAGACAGCTCGAAAATAAGAAAAACAGAAAAACTGAATGATACTGTAAAGAGTTGTTCAGCTAGGTGGTAAGACAGCGAGAACAAGAGCATTATCATCACAGAAGCCGCAATGGTGACAATCTTTGAGGCATACTGGCGGGGGATGAACACAGAGCAGGGGTGGGCGGAGGGTTGTTTCTGAGACCGCTCCGTTTCCTGACGCAGGCCGTAGGCACATGTGTATTTCAATCATTTTTCTTTAGGCTGCTACACATATGCCTTTTCACTTTCCCGTGCGACAGATTCCTACCACATTTAAATAGGCACACTGGTGTGGTATGGGTAGGGGGTAGGTGGGGACCCCAAGCTGTGACTGCAGAGCCACCTGCCCCCACCTGCCACACCCTGACACAATAGCCACCTCAGCCGCGTGGGACATCTGAGCTGAAAGGGTTCATCGTACCCTCTCATTTTCAAGACAAGCACGGAGGATCAGAGTCAGAAAGGAACTTGCCCAAGGCTGCAGAGCAAGTCAGGGCCAGGACTGGAATCTAGGTCTTAAACCAGGGTTCGTTCCTCTTCCTTTTGGAAGAATTTTCCCATTGCAAATCACCTTTAACACCAATCGGGGCAGACTCATTCTGTTTAGCACTTGGCGCTCTCTGGAATTTTTATTCGCTTACTTATTCATTGCGGGGCTGTGGACATTAGAACACAAGCTCCTGGAGGAAAGGGCTTTTTGTCCGTTTTGCTCCTGTGGTAAAATAGGTGTTCCATAAATATTTATTGAATGAATAAATGAATGGAGCTGACATTTCTATTTGGACTTGGAGGCCCCAGAAATACTTAGCGGCTCCTGTGATAGCCCCAAAGGAGAAAATGAAAAATAACTGTATGACACCGACACACTTTTTCAGAGCTATTTTCCTAACTGCCTCAGGTGGCTGGTGCCATCACCACTCCCATCTTCAGGAGGAGGAAACTGAGGCTCAGGGAGGCCTAGTGACTTGTCCCAGGTCACGGAGCTAGGAAGTGGACAGCTCGTGTTTGAACCCAGCCCCAGAAGCAGGCTGGCCCTCAGCCGGTCCACGAAAGGATCCCCGTATCAGGATCAGCGTGCTTCAGCCCCTCCTGCCCACCGCCCACCCCGACCTCTTTTAGGTGCCAGTTACAGCTTCCAAAGTGATTTCTGGTCTCTTCCAAACTCCTTTGGCCCAGGGAGGGAAAGGGACCTGTCCAAAGTAACAGGGAGTCCAGCTCTCTGCCTTCAAGCTTCCCAAGGTAGTATGACCAACAGTGACCCCAGGGCAGCTCATGGATTTGCCATAAGACACTCAATTTCTGTACTGTTCACTTCATACCAAATCCTCAGGCCCCCTGGCTAAGTCCAAAAGCTAGTCCTAGTTCTGCATCTGGATGAGCTGAATAATGAAACATTCCCAGAATACCCTCAGGCAACTGGCTTTATTAAAACACCTGGGCACTTAGCATTTTTACAAACCTGTATTACCATCCCGATAGCTTTCACCAAGCTCTCGGATGATAATTAAAAAAATAAAAAATCATTGGCTCTGGGAGTCTTGGAGCTACAACGAGTAGGCGAGAGGGACACGTCTGCGTCTCCAGGGCACCTAAACCGACTGATATATAATAAATCCTCTGTCCAGCCTCAGTTTGCATACCTCCAGTGAAGGGAATTCACTACCTCCTAAGGCAGCTTGTTTCTTGTTTGGATCCAGGTCAGTTGAGCACAAGGAAAACTTCTATCAGCCCCTGGCTCTAGGGCCAATGAGGTGCCTCAGCCACTGTTCTGCCCTTGGGGAATTCAGTCGTGAGTGACTGCATCATCCCAAAAGAATGGGACACAGCACAGGCTAGGATTACCTTCCAGAGAGGCAGCACGGGAGGCCCCAACCATTATACCCCCATCACATATGGCACGTGGATTTATGTGGGTCAGCCCAGACTCCGTTCTCACTTGAGAACCCCTCTGGGAGGGATGCCTCCCTGAGAGCGTCAGGGCATGAAAACTGGCAAACTGTGAGGCTCTGGGCCCAAGGAACCCAAAGGATTGCCATCGGTGGTAGGGGGAGGGTACAGCATTCCCAGTCGTTCCCGCTGGCCTGTGGGGTTGACATCATTGTTTTAATATTATGCTTCCAGAACCTTCATACACATTAATGGATGGGTCTGTGGTTTTGCAGATGAAATGGGATAATATATGTGAGAGCCACTGTGACAGCGTCTGGCAAGGAGCAGATGCTTAAAAAATGTTTGCTGGATTTGAATTGCAATCATGCTGGATCAGAAGTTCTTCGAAGAGTCACTGAGAACTTGGCTGCCTGTGTCCTGCCTTTCCAAGATGGCACGTGCTGTGGTAGCCCAATGGAAGGGCCCTGGGAGCAGGAGGGGATTCCTGCAGCCTGGTGACTCATCCATGCCCCTGCGCACTCCCCGGAGGGGGAGACACAGGGACTCAGGGCAGGCTTCGCTGCAGTGGTGACATCGACAAGCGTACGGATGAACAGAGCTTTCTAGGTGGCAGGGTGGGGGGGTGCACTCCTGCGGGAGCTAGGACAGGGCGAGGATGGGGTCCAGAGGGAAGGCAGGGGTCACTAGAAGATGCTGCTCCCCAAAGCAGGATTGAGTTACACTTCGCTGTGGCAACAACCAGGTCTGAGTGCGGGGAACCCCAGCCCACATGGACCTCACCAACACGATGGGCCTTTGCCCAGCCTCTTTTATGCAAAACACACTTTCCTGATAGGAACAAACAATCGCATTCCCTACCCCCTGATTCCGAAACACGGGAGTGATGAGACCAGACACTGGCGACAGAGAGCTGGCTTAGGCTAGTTGACTCCCCATCCCAGGCGTCAGAACACTGGTGGGGAAGAAAGCTGAAGAAACAAAGGGTCACAAGTTCTGGCTTGGCCTTGGCACTCCCCTCTGCACAGTGGGGAAGGGGCATGACTAACAGCAGGGGGGCTGCTGTGGGGGGCAGGTATGGGGTGGGCGGGAGAGGGCAGGCTGGTCAGAGCTGCAGCTGGAAGGGCAGACAGCCACTGGCCCTTTCAAAGCCGCCTTGACAGAGGATGGCCACTCTGGTCATGAGACTGAAGATTACTTAATGTTTGCAAACTGTGCAGGAGCCATCCCCTGCAGAGGAAGGCACCAGTCCCCTTCCTTGTCCCTCCCCTGCAGGGACCTCTGTGGGAACACTGAGTCCTCTGAGTGTTCCCTAGGCAGCAGCTCCCCAAGGATGGCTGGACTGCTGGAGAGCTGGAGACAGTGGGATGCGGCGTGACCTTGAACACGTTCCTGCCTCTCTCTGGCCTCAGTTTCTCCAGCTCCAACAAAGGATTGGCCCTAGGATGCTCCCTCCAGCTCTGATGCTCAGTGGCTAGACTGTGGGCATTGGGCACCTGGGGCACCTCTTAGCTCATCTTTTCCTACCTGGAGGTGGGGGTGGGGGGCGGAGGGGGATGGGGCTGTTTCTCTTCTTTCCTTTCAAACGCACACGTGGGTTCAGGAGCGTGGCCACCTTACCAGCCCAAGGGAAGAGCCAGGCATAATGCTGGGGACCGAGGAGAGTGACTAGAGGGGCACTCCTGTATCACCTCAGTTCAGAGCTGCTCCGAGAGGGGGGCTGCGCAGGCCAGCATGTGGGTTGTCTCGTGGGGACTGACCACAGAGTGGAGCAGCGGCTTGTCAAAGTGCACAACCAGACTCCTGCTCCTAGTGCAGAACAAGTGCTTCTCTCCCTGCCCCCCACCCCATTATAGAGCATGCTCACAGCAGAATGTACAGAGCTGACCAGGCAGAGCAGACTGCTGTCTGCATGAGCCTAATCTTGTGGATAGGCCTGGGGGAGGGGACACCCACTGCCATCTTTCTGCTCCGTATGCTCCAGGAACAGATCGGCTGTGACAGTTGAGAGCTTGGCAATTTAAAGCGGCAACTGCCTGGCAGAAACATGGGAGGGGGGTTTCCCCATGACTGGGGTGGGGGTGGGGACAGCCTGACTCACCTCTGCTAGCTGTCCCTGCTCCCTATCCTGCCCAAGGGCAGCCCTTCTGGACAGGGCAGGGATTTCCCACAGCGGGAGCCCCCTGGCCCGGGAGGGTCCCAATTGAGGCTGGCAGGTGGGACAGGGCGTCCTGACACCTGAGACAACCGCGTCAGTTCTCAGACCGCTGCTGCCTCCTGTCCTCAAGCGCCACCACCTATACGGCCCCCTGGAATAAAAACCAGCCTCTTGCCCACGTGGTGGCTGCAGGAGGGGTTGCCCAAGGTCACACAGGGGGTCAGGGGCAGGGCTGGATTCGGACCCAGCCCCTCCAGTCCAGCCAAAACTCCTCACTCCCTCCCTAGACGCGTCTATCTGGCTTCCAGCGAATTCCTGAGATGCCTCAACCTCCCGCCCGCAGGCTCTGGACCCTGGACGCGGTGGCGGGGTTTCTCCGCCCCGGACGCAAGAGCAGGGAGGAGTGGGGAGGGAAGGGAGGGAGTGCGGCCAGGGGAGCGGGACGGGGGGGGGGGAGGGGGGGAAGACAGCTTCGCTTGGTGACCCTCGGGGCCTGGATTCACGTTTCCCCGCCCCGGGGAGACAGCCAACTGCATAGACGCAAAAATGGAGCACCCTGAGCTCCCCTCCCCCCGCCCCCCCCCCCCCCCCAAATCGCGCCTTTAGCGTTCACAAGGTTTCGGATAAACGCTCCGCATAGTCGCGGAGGCTGAATCTCCTGCGTCCTCACCGCTTGAGTTCCGGAGAGCGACACCCGCAGAGACCCGGCTCAGAAAGACTGGCGTTGACGCACCCCAGGCCCTCCGAGCCGCCCGCGTAACCTCGGCTCCCAAAGCCGAGAGCCCGGCGGCCTCTGATCCCCCAACTCTACAACCGGGAGACCAGTGTCATCCCCGCCACTGCGGCCTCGGAACCACCTCCCCGGCCGGGCTCCGCAAAGCCGCCTGCGATCACCCCTCCCTCCCCCCGGTTCCCAAGAGCTGCTCGCGCGTCCGTGTAGCCGCGGCCCCGGGGGCGGAGCTGCTGCCCAGGCCTCTCCGCGGAGGGGACTCCGGGCCGCGGCCCCCGCCGCCCCCAGCCCCGGGCTAGACCCGCACCGCACCGCACCCGCCGCCGCCGCGCACGTCCCCCGCCGGCCCGCCTCCTACCTCGCGGGTCCGCATGCAGCCGCCGAGCGCGCGCCGTTCCCGCGGCAGGAGCGGAGCGCGGGCGCGGCCCCAGCGCGTCGGGCCGGCCGGGAGCGGGGAGGAGGGGGGTTTGCCCGGGGGCGTCGGCAACCGGAGCCCGAGCTGGAGCCCGAGCGCCGCCGGCCCTCCTGCCCGCGCCGCCACCGCGCGCCGTGACCTTGGCTGCGGACTCTCCGCGCCCGGCCTCAGTTTCCCCCCTTTGAAAGGTGTGTGTGGGGGGGGGCGGTGGGGAGGACGGGTGCCGCCCGGCCGCCGACGTCACCCGAGCCGGGACGAAGTGAGGGCGCTTGGGTCGGTGCGGCCTCTGCAGCCGATGGGCCCGGGAGCGGGATACACACAGTGCAGGCGCGTGGGAGGGGGCACTGTGGTCCCGGCGTTTCCCACAGACTCCGCAAGACCCCTAAATAAACACCTAGTAACCGCGGCCTCAAGCCAAGTCCCTTGGCCCCTCCCACGGAGCACTGCAGCCCCTGCAGGCAGGCAATGCCCAGCGCCCTCTCCTCCAAGCCTCCCCAGTTCACAGATGAAAAAACTGAGGCCCAATGAGGGGCAGCCACTGGTCCAGAGTTGCACAGCGGGTGGGGGCTGCTCACACCCACCCTGGCACCACGTCCCCTGAGGACCCTCCAGGACCCGCGCTCCTCGCAGTTTGGGAGGAGGATCTCGGCCTGCCAGCTGCACGCCTTATCCCACAGCAAACATTGACTCAGCACCAACTGAATGCTGGGGATGGGCCTCGGTGGTGTGGCGACTGTCACAGAGAATGGGGTGGCACAGTCTGAGAGAGGGACCCAATCCGTGGGGAAGAAGCGGCATAAATAGGAGAGGCTGGGCCTGAAAGAGACAGGAAGGGGGCGGGTGCTCTGGGAGGAGTGTGCTTAAGGAAACTGCAAGGATGGGGATGCGCATTGCCCAGTGTGTAGTGTAGAGAAGGCAAGGGTTCTGAGTGCCTTGAACACCAGACAAAAAAACAAAAACAAAAACAAAAAAACAAACAAAAAACAAAAGGCGTCTTCCTTTCCTAGGCTCGGGGAGCCCCCGACCAGTTTGGAGCAAGGGCGTCAGCGGTCTGGGCTGTGTTTTAGGCAGCGCCCCCTAGTGGCCAAAAGGGGCGAGACTTTAGGCGAGAGGGACGCGTCTGCCGCGGTCCAGCTGTGAGGAAGCGGGCTTAGTGATGTAATGAGTCAGGAGAAGGGAGTCTCTGCCCGCCCTGCCACCCACAGGCTGCGTGACCTTGGGCAAGGCACGTCCCCTCTCTGGGCTTCTGCGAGGGAAGGAGCCTGATTTTCAGCTCTGATATCTCATGACCCTGGATATCGGGGGCCAGGTGGGAGTAGCAGACAGTAGATTCAGGAAGGAACAGACAGATCAGAGGTTCAGCACTTTATGAGACTTATTTCATTTCCTTGTGGTAGGAACTAGTACCCCAGTTTTACGGACAAGGACACTGTAGCACAGAGAGGGTAGTTCACCTTTCCAGGCTCACACAACTGCTAAGTGTCTGAATGCAGGCCTATGCAGCTGCAGTCTAAATGGGGGGCCTGACCACCCCAGTCTCTTGTCTTGCAGCATTTATAGAGCACCTAAGGCATTCCTGGAGTACACAAGGCACTGGTGACAGACAGACAAGGAACTGTCCAGCTCCTTGTGGTTCTTCCTCACCCCGTCTCACAGCAAACCCGACAGTGGTCACTCTGGGGGGTGGGCTTTTGGGGCAAAGTATGCGTCCCCACCCCGAACCTCCTGTTACGTTCTTTTGTATGTTGGAGGTTTTCTTTTTAAGAGCTATGAGTTCATTTTATAGTTTCAAAAATATTTTTAAAAAGGAAGAAAAGATGCTTGTAGTTTTAATAACTGAAAATGTTCTACTAGAGAAGCCACTTCCTTTTGTTATCAGTGCCAGGAGTGAGTTCCCTGGCTGGTTGTAAGGCAGGTGAGGGAAGTGAGAACAGCAAGGGTTCTAGAAACTGTTCAGCCTGGGCGAGTCTCATCACCTCTCTGAGCCTCACTTGAATTCATCTGTAAAATGAAACTAATGATAAAAATCCCCACCCTGTCTCCCTTCAAAGGCTGCTGTGCAGATCAACCATAAGATTGTGTAAAAAGGTTGTGTAAAGTGCACTGTATAAATATTTTTATTTCCAGAAACCATGATGGAAAATATTGATAAACTTAACTATGTAAAAATTAAAACTTCTGAATAGAATAAAAAATACCACAGTTAAAGTTAAAAAGTTAAAATAGGCAAATGGCAAATAAAAAAAAAATTATCTGCAGTGCATATGCCAGAAGTTAATTGAGGAAAATGAGATGAACGTTAATTTTCCTCATACAGAAAGAGCTCTTTCAAATCGATAGGAAAAGATGATGAACTAATTAGAAAAAGAGCAAAGGATATGAACAAGCAGTTCATGGAAAGATATTTAATCGCACTTGTAATTAAATGCATATTAAATGCATCTTGTAATGAAATACAAATCAAAAATATAACATGCCTGGGCACCTGGGTGGCTCAGTTGGTTAAGCAACTGCCTTCGGCTCAGGTCATGATCCTGGAGTCCCGGGATCGAGTCCCCCATCGGGCTCCCTGCTCGGCGGGGAGTCTGCTTCTCCCTCTGACCCTCCCCCTCTCATGCTCTCTCTCTCTCTCTCTCTCTCTCATTCTCGCTCTCAAATAAATAAATAAAATCTTAAAAATATATATATATAACATGCCTGTCACTTTTTGTAACCTTACCAAGTTGGCAAAAATGAACAAGTTTGGTAATACTTGTGCTGTTGAAGGTGGGGGGAAATGCATGCACTCACAAACACTGTCGGGTGAGGGGCAAGGTAGTGCCGCACTTCTAAAGGGTGATCTGGCAAAGCTACGCAGCAGGCAAATGTAAAAATACCAGGATAGCCAACAGTATTCTGTGTAAGCAAACAGAGAAGCACCTCTGGTGTCCAGCAGTAGGGGACCAAGAAACAGTATGAAGACACATAAGCCGGGGCTTTGTCCTGGGGTGGACTGGGATGATAATGATCCACCTCAGAGGTAATCCTGGTAAGTGGGAAAAGCAAGGTGTGGTATGGGGTATGGTGTGGTACTTTTCGTGTAAAAAAGACGGGGGTCTCCTATGCATGCTGGTACATGCATATATTATCTCTGATAAGGGCGCTTAAGAAACTGAAACAGCGGTGCCTGCAGGAATGGTACAGAGAGTTGGGGCTGGGGTGGAAAGGAAACTGGCTTTTCACGGAAATGTTCTGTTGAAATGGTTGTTTGTTTGTTTGTTTTTTTTTTTTTGCGATATATGCATGTACTACCGGTTTTTGAAAAGTACGTTAAAAAAATAATCATTTGTGAAACTGGGCGGGGAGTTTCTAGGGCCTTCTCCGACACAAGCTGGGGTTGACTCCCTATGTGACCTCAGTGCAGGATGGTGTCCCTCTGAGCCTCAAGGTACCCTCTATCTAGTCAACAGGAAGCGCGAGATAAGAGTTCCAAGGCTCCTTATGCCTCTGATGCCATGCCAGCCCCAGAACTTTCTCACTGGATGAGCCAAACAGCTATGGAATGGCTGCTGGGGAGGTAGGGGGGCTCCTCACCCTTGGACCTGTGGCAGCAGAGGCCAAGGGTCAGTTGCCCTGGGGATGACGGCTTGTGTGACTTCTAAGACCCCTGCTGGCATGCTGATATGCTGTTCCTTTTTCCTTCTCCCACTCACAGTGCCCTGCCCGGAAACTCTCGGTTCATATTTCCTCTCCGGGTTACCCCTGGCAACATCCCATCTGTCTGGGTTGGAGGTCAGTTCTGGGGATGAGGGACAGATGACACAGCCCTGGGCACCCATGTGGAGTTGAGATGTCAGTGGGGGGAAAGCCTTATGCTGGGAAACTGAACCTCTTACCCCATCCAGAGATCAGCCCTAGCCTCAGTCTTGCTTCTTTTCACCTTCATAGGCAGCTCTCCATCCCCACTGCCTCTCTGGTTCCATGCCCCCAGGCATCACCCAGAACGTTCTGTGGCTCTCCATTGCCCACCAAACCAAGCTGACACTCTTCAGCTGGACATTCAAAGGGTTTGCTCGTTCTGGCCTCAATTTACCCTTGTAGCCCTTCCCTCCATGCATTATGTCTCTTATTTAAAGCAATTTTCAACAATACAGCTTTAATTACATCCCTCCCTTGCTTAAAACTCTTCTATGGCTCCCAGTGACCTGTAGGATAAAGTCTTAAGTGTCACCAGCTAGACCCCAAGACCTGACCTTGACTGCCTACCTGCTTGTACTCACTAACCTTTTTTTTTTTTTCAAGATTTTATTTATTTATTTGACTCAGAGAGAGAGAGCGAGAGACGGAACACAAGCAGGGGGAGTGGGAGAGGGAGAAACAGGCTCCTGGCCAATCAAGGAGCCCAACACGGGGCTCGATCCCAGGACCCTAGGATCAGGACCTGAGCTGAAGGCAGATGCTAAACAACCGAACCACCCAGGCGCCCCTCGCTAACCTTTGTCTTACATTTTCCCTTAAGCTCTTCTTTCTGGTTCAGCTCTTAACTCAGGCAAATGCCTCCGGTGATGGCAACTGTCCTGATAAGACCTCGCACTGGTCCAGACAACTCAGACCTTTTGAGCTAAACCCCCAACTCACACCTGTGCAGATGGACCAAGGAGTGACCTCTGGTACCTTTACCTCATTATAATACTAAAATCTCTGTCCAAGGAGGAGCCCCAGCCTCATTTACATAACATACAATGTATATATAGGCATGTTTCCTTAAGGCGCATGTGCCACCTTATGCCTGCCTCTACGTAGGGTAACAAGGCTTCCCTATCTAAATATTCATCCTAACCCTAAACAAAAGGAACCCATTCACCCTCTCTCGGGGAGTCATGCCTCTGGAAACCATTCCCTGTGACCTTATTTGCTGCAAATAAAAGTTTTCTTTGTGTGACAACTCAACCTGGTGTATTTTCTGACTCACCAAGGAGCGAACTCACTTTGGTTTGGTTACATAAGCTTCTCAGGTTAGCATCAGAACTGGTTTCTGCCTTCCTGCCTAGCTACATCTTCAGCATCTTCCCCCAGAGCCAAGCTATACTTAATGCCTTTTCAGCACACTGTGCTATTTCACGACACTGAGTATTTGCACATACTATTCCCTTGGTTCCCACAAATATAAAGAGTTCTTACAAATAAATAAAAGCCATGAACCACTCAAAATAAAAATGTCCAATTGATCTACCTAGGTATTTCAGAAAAAAAGTCATCCAGGTGGTTGCAAACATGCTTTTGTTAAAATGGAAGGGGGATGGGGTGCCTGGGTGGCTCAGTCATTAAGCGTCTGCCTTCGGCTCAGGTCATGGTCCCAGGGTCCTGGGTTCGAGCCCCACATCGGGCTCCCTGCTCAGCAGGAAGCCTGCTTCTCCCTATCCCACTCCCCCTGCTTGTATTCCCTCTCTCGATGTGTCTCTCTCTGTCAAATAAATAAATAAAATCTTTAAAAAAAAAATGGAAGGGGGTTATCATCTTCATGCAAATGACATTGAAAAAACTGTATCATGGTCAAATGATTTTTCACAAAGGTGTCAGAGAACTTACTAGAGAGAATAGTTTCTTCACAAACAGCACTGGGACAATTGTCTATCTACATGGAAAAGGATGCATTTGGACTCTTCCCATGACACACAAAAATTAACTCAAAATGATCAGTGATCTAAATGTAAGAGTTAAAACTATAAAGCTCTTTGAAGAAAATAGAGGAGTAAATAGAATAGAAATAGAATAAATTAAATTAAATAGAAAATAGAGGAGTAAATAGAATAGAAAATAGAGGAGTAAAGTTGTGACCTTGGGTTAGGCAATAATTTCTTAGCTATAAAATTATTTCTTAGATATAAGAATATCTTAGGGTTTTTTCTTGGATATAATGATTTATTAGATACCCAACACATAAGCAATAAAAGAAAAAACTGATAGATTGGGACTTTATCAAAATTAAAAACTATTACATTTCAAAAGACACCGTCAAGAAAGCAAAAAATTAAGCCACAGACTGGGAGAAAATGTTTGCAAATCATATAACCAAAAAACAAAACAAAACAAAACACCCCACAAAGACTTGTATTTAGAATATAAAAAGAACTCTTGTGACTCAATAATAAGAACACAACACAATTAAAAAATGGGCAAAACGTCTGAATAGGTATTTCACCAAAGGAGATAACATGAATGGCCAAGAAGCAAATGAAAAGATGCTTAACATCACTAGCCATCAGAGAAATGCAAATCAAAACCACAGTGAGATAGCACCTCATACCCACTAGGATGGCTCTCATCGAAAAGACAGACAGATGTCGACGAGGATGTGGAGAAATCAGAGCCCTCTTACACTGCTGGTGGGAAAGTAAAATGGTGCCACCACTTCGGGAAACAGTTGGGCGTTTCTTAAAAAGTTAGAGTTACCCTGTGAACCCCTGGACCCTACTCCTAGATATCTACCCAAGAGAAATGAAAACATATGTCCACATAAAAAACTTGTATGTAGATATTAATAGCAGAGTTATTCATAATAGCCCCCAGAGTGGAAACAACCCTAACGTCCATCAACCGGGTCTATCCATACCATGGACTATTATTCAGCCATAAAAAGGGATGAACTACTGCTACATTCTACAACATGGATGAACCCGGAAGACATGATGCTAAAGTGAAAGAAGCTAGACACAAAGGTCACATATTGCATGATTCCATTTATAATGAAATGCTCAGAAAGGCAAACCTATAGAGACCAAAAGTAGATTTGCGGTTATCAGGGGCTAGAAGCGGGACAAAGCCTTGATGGAAACTAGAGATGAGGCTTCTTTTTAGGGTGATGGAAATAATTTAGAATAAAATTGTGACGTTTATACAACTCTATAAATATCTCTAATAATCATGAAACTGTACACTTAAAGCAAGGGGATTTTATAGGATGTAAATGACATCTTTATAAAGCTTTAAGAGAATGAGTGGTGACTGAATGCAATGCAAGATCTAGATTAGGGAAAAAAACTTGACATGAAGGACATTCCTGAGATAATTGGTAAAGCTGACTATAAATTATATTTTAGATCCCAGTATGGTGTCTATGTTAGACTTCTTGAATTTGGCTACTGAACCATGTTTATGTAACAGAATGTTCTTGTTCTTAGGAAACAGACGCCGAAGTATTATTCAGGAGTAAAAGTCATCATGTTGCATGTCGACAATGACCTCTCAAATAGTTCTGGGGAAAAATATTATTGTGAGAGAGCAAAATTTGGCAAAACGTTAGTAATAATGAATTTGGGTGAAGGGTACAGGGGAGAAGTTTGTTTGTTTTGGTATTATTCTTGCAAATCTTCTTGAAGATTGAAATTATCACAAAATAACTCTTACAACTCTTAAAGAATCCACACATAAAAAAATTATTGTGTGGAACCTGAATTATTGTGTGAATAACCTGAGAATAAATCCATCGACCCCAAAGGGAGAAAAAGCAATCTAGTTGTGAACAGAATTCCCATAAGGGGTGTCCCCTGCTCATCACGTGTCTCTGAGATCGCTCACCCCTCCCCCCACCAAAAACGACACAGCCAGAAGCCAGAGGGCAGGGTTGGGACACATGTCTGTGTACTTCTCAACTAGCATTAATTCATTAATTCATTCATCCAACAAATATTTGAGTGCCTCCTATGTGCCAGGAATCAATCGGGGCACACACACAAATGTCCCTGCCCTCGTGGCACTGAGGTTCAGCTGGGGTCAGGGGAGGGTCCTGCAGGAGGAGGAAGGGGACCCCTCAGCTCTGCCCAGGCCCCAGTCTGGAGAGCAGGTGTCTGAATCATCTCTGTTCCCCTGGATTATAAGAAAGTCAAATTCTGTCCCCTCAAAAAAGAGGGTCTCAGCTTTTGGACACTGGGGCCCACAGCCTAGAGGGACCAGGCAAAAATGCTGGGTCACCTCAGATCGGTAGAGCTCAGAACAGAACCAGAAGAACGGCTGTTAGGGAGGGTGGCTGCAGGCTGTGAGTGTGGAGGAGTGTAGGAATGGGGGGGACAGGTGTCAAGGGAGAACCTCACTCCCCTCCCACCACAAAAACCAGCAAGGGGCTAGCCGAAGTGCTAGCCACGCAGAGCTATCATGAGGTGCCCCTCCCCCTATTCGGATCCTGGAAATTTCGGGGATTCCCAAGCTGGGAGCCCCTGAATTATTTTAGGGGATCTTACATCCCATATGCACACCCAATACTGTTGGTAGACCAAACAAATACTGTTTCACACATTAACATCTTTCAAACCAAAATAGAAGCTGTTGTGAATAAAATTCATAGACTTCAAATTCATCTGAAATGGGTTTTCGGTGGCTTATTGTAATTTTTCAGCCATGGATACTAACTGTGGGGGTGGGGAGGTTTCTCCCAAGTTTTGGTGATGTAAAGGCATCCTGCTTTTACTGGAAAAGCCTGGAGAGTGCACCTGGGACCCCCCCCCCCCTTACTTCACGGTGGGGAGGACAGGGTTGGAGCAAGGGGCTGGCTCCAGAGGGGTGGACCTCGGGCTTCCCGCTCAGCACAGCCCTGGTCCTGGCTGCCTGAGAGCAGGGCGGGTGGGAGCCAGGGGCTGGAGGGATGCCCAGCAGGGCCGGTCCTGCTCACACCCTGGTACCATGTGTTATTTCTCCTGCCCCCAGCAGACTGGGAGGGAGCCCCTCAAAAGCAGTGACCGGGATAAGGCTGAATCCCTTCTGGGTCCCAAGCAGCCAGCACAAGGCCTGGGTGACCACAAAGGCAGGCAGGTAGAAGGGCTGCTGGACAAAGGGGGCAGAGCTGGGCTCAGGCCAGCTGACTCCTGCTCTTCACTTGCTAGCCGTGTGGCCACTGAGCACTTGGAACGTGGCTAGTGCAGATGGGGAACTGAGTTTTAAAAAAATTTCATTTAACTCGTTAAAATTTAAATAGCCCCATATGGCTAGTGGCTTCGGTCTGGGGCAGGGCAGCTCTACGGGCTTACCGGTAACACAGAACGGAGCCACCGATGGGGGTTTGGACCCACTGCACTCCCAGCAAGGATTTGTGGGTCCTCTCCTCACCGCGAAGGCTGGAATGCTGGGGCAAGCCTTGGTTCCCTCATCTGCTCTGGTTTGGCGACCACACACTTCCGGTGGGTATACAAACCAGGGACTCTAGGTTATGGGCAACTGACAGGTCTTCAAGGGTGATTTTACCAGGCTGGCTTGGGCCTTGTATACAATGACTTTAGAACTTGCTAATGATACATGCGCTCTGAATACAAAATAATGGCCACAGATTCCCCCCATCCTGGTGCCCAGGCCCCTCTGCAGTGGGACTTGTCCCCTCCCTTTCCCACCCAAAGGGGGGTTTATTTCCCTTTCCCTTGGTCATGTGATTTCTTCGTACAGTCAAATGTGGCAAAAGCGATGGTTGGGCCGGTTCCGAGGCTGTGCCTCAAGAGGTTTGCAGCTCCATACTCATCTTCGTGGAACGCTGCCCTTGGACCTCAGTGGATGGAAGCTGGACACCTGCTGGAGGCCACATGGAGGGGAACAGAAGGGACCCCAGGTGCAGAAGCTGGCTGCCCACTGGGGCAAGGCGCCATGTAGAGGGGTCCTGGGGTGTCCTAGCACCAGCTGCAGACATGTGAGTGGGGCCATCTCGGAACTTCCAGGCCCAGTGGACCCTCTAGCTGAGTGCAGCAAAGGAGTGAGCCCCTGGAGACCAGCCGAACCACCCAGATTTTCCAACCTGCACCACCATCCACAATAAGAAATCATTGCTGCCGTCAGTTGCTACATTTTGGGTGGTTTGTTATACAGTTAAATGAAACAGGTACACTACATGCATTGGTAGTGAGACTGTCTGGGAGTGTCAGCTCAGGGCCAGCCCATGGCCCCAGGAGCAGAACCACGGCCCAGAAGCATTCCCTGCACCGTGGGCAGGGGGCCCAGGTGTCCAAGAGCAATCTCTGAGGCTCCCAGGGGGAACTTATCTGCCCTTTAAACAGAACAGAGACTTGAGTAGGGCCAGAGGGAGGCAGCCTTGGGGAGATGCCCTGAGGTTTGCACTGTGGACCAGGCAGGCTCCAGCTGGTCACAGGCAGGACTGGATGAGCCGGGGTGCTAAGGGTTTCTAGATCAGCAGCATCCTGCTCCTGGCGCATTTACAAAGACATTTTCCCAAAGTCACCCTTACCAGGCCCTGCCCTCCCTCAGGTCCAGCTTCTTGGTCTTCCTAGGCAGGGATCACAAATCTTCATGCAGTAAGGATGGGGGTCGGGGGGGTGGTAAAAGAGCTGTCAGCAAAGGACTCCACGTTCAGTGGACATACTGTCCAGAGGCACCAGATGGGGCCCTTCTCCCATGACTGGCCCAGCAGGCATATCCAGCCTCCAGATGATGGAGTAGTGGGGACACCCGCTGGGGACCAGCTGCCACCTGGGAGGAGGGCAGACACCAGGGTGGGAAGCACGTGAACACCTCTCCACTTACCTGACCCACTATACTGGTCAAACCTCCAATTCCCAAAAGCAAGCTCAATTCTGGGTCCCCACTTGGATGCAGCCCCTTTCCAGCTAGCAAGGAATGTGGACAAGTGATTTGGCTGGCCTCAGTTTCCCCATCTGCAAAACAGGGTGGATATTCCTACGGTTGCTGCGAGAATTAAACGAGTACCGAGTAGGGCCCGACACACATTCAGGCATGTTGTTCTGGTGGCTGCTGGGAAGCCTCCTCAGGCCGCATGGCTCCTTCCTTTGCCCTCCTGTGTCACCCTGCGGGTGTGTCAGGGCGCCATGTTGCAGCCTCGAGGTGCTCGCTGTGGCCTGCTTATCTGGGGCATCTGTGTGTACAGATGAAATGTGGCTTGTTACATAGTCTTGACTGAAGTTTGGGACCGAGCCCAGACTTCTGGTGTCTCTTGTTGGTTCTGGGGCTCCACCTCTTACCCCATCACTGTTGGTCAGGAGCCCCCAGTTTGTTAAGCTTGTCATGGGCTCCATCTTGACACCCCCTGCCCAGCCAAGCTGACGGAATCCCCTGGCCTGTGGGAGAATGGCTTGATGGTTTCTTAAAGGCCTTCCAGCTCTGACTTTCTCTGCTGCACCTGCTGGGGAGCCATAGGAGAGAGAGCAGGGACACGACCCTTCTATAAACCCAGTAGACCAGGAAGGTGCCGGTCCCTCCATGAGCACATCTGATCTCACCATTGAGGTGGACAGGGCACGGGGGGCACGTTGTGGAGCCCTTGGGAGCTCTGGGTCCTGCCAGCCTGGGTTCAGATCCCATCCGTGACATTACTGAATGAACCCGGCCAAGGGACTTAACCTCACTGTCAGTTTCCTTCTCCATGAAGTGGGGCTGTTATAAGTGTTGCAGAAAAACGACCTCCTTTGGGTTAGTGGGTGCCTCTCCCCTTCAGTTGGGGGATTTCAGTGTGCCACGGCCAGCATCTGCTTTCTATACCCACGAACGAGCCAGCATCGACAGCGCCCAAACTAGGGCAGCACGCTTTAGGGACAGACATCTTTAGGATTTCAGCACCAGATTTTTTTTTTTTTTTTTTTTTTTGACATTAAGAGTTTGTGTTTCCTATACAAAGTCATCCCAGAATCCAGCTACAAAGTCTTTCCATACTGGTTCTCAGTCATATCCAACAGACCCCCCCCACCCAGTGTGGAAAAGCCCGCCATGACAACACAAGATACCAGAAGATGACATGATCTGTGTCAGGGGCCCGACCGTGCCCGGCACACACCGCTGTTCCACAAAAACCAGCTGATATTATTATTTGTGTCCCTGTATCTCCAGAGAGGCCAGGGCTCTGGGGACGGGCAGTGGCCTGTCTTGCGCACATGGAAGTCGGGCTAGGGTTGTGACAGTACTCGAAGGTGAAATGTGGTTCCTTATGTGGTTCTTAGAGGTTCTGAAGTTTGGGGCTAAACCAGCTGCCTCTTCCTGTAGTCCCCCTCTACCAGCACCGCCTGCTACCCTCAGTCTGGGGCTCCAAGGACAAGCAGCAGAGGTGGCTCGTGACCACCAGGTTGCGGGACATGTCCTCTCTCCCCCATCATTGTTCACAGGTGGGCCTCAGCTGGCCCTGCCTCCAGCAAACGCTTAACACATGAAATGGAATATCCCCCAACCGCGACCTTCAGGCTCTCACACTGGCCCACCCAGACTCCCTTCCTGGGGAGGGGGTGCTGGAAATCCCTAGCCCCTATCTCCTTTGAGTCTGAATTCCCTGGTGGCTGTCCACCCTGCTCCTCTCTCTGCCATCAGGCCCATTCCCCATCTCTACCGGCCACCTCCTTGTCCTCTGATGCCTTCCTCAGAGAGGCTCTTGCTGACCATCTGACTGAAGTGGCCTCCACCAAGTTATTCCCCCCCACACATCAACCCATTTACCTTCCTCACTGCACCGTCTGAAAGTATCTTGTTCAGTTGTTTGCTTACTTATTCCCTGTCTCCCTCCCACCCCCCCCCCCCGCCCCCGCAGCTCCAGGGGGAGGAGATCTGGGTCTGACTTTTCAGCAGGGCCTGGCACACAGTGGGTGCTCAGTAGATACTAGCTAATTGACTTATTAATAGAATAACTTGCTTGGTACACTCCCAGGGCAGGAAGAGGAGCCATGGGGGCAGGGGAATGTCCAGCTGCCCAGGGGAAGGAGACACACCAGAAAATCCCATCCCAGGAGCTGGGCATTCTGTTAATCTTCGCAGTGACCCATGAGGTGGTGATTAGTAAGCCATTTTCTAGATAAGGCAACCTGAGGCCCAGAGAAGTGAAGTGACTTGCCCAAAGCTACATAGCTTATACACAGAAAGCTGGGTCCCAGGGCGCCTGGATGGCTCAGTCGTTTGAATACCCAAGTCTTGGTTTTGGCTCAAGTCACGATCTCAGGGTCATGGGATCAGCACTCAGTGTGGAGTCTGCTTGAGATTCTCTCTCTCAAATAAATAAATAAATCTTTAGAGAGAGAGAGAGAGAGAAGAAAGCTGGGCCCAAGACCAGGATCTACAGCCGCACAAAGGAGAGTTCGCCGTGCAAAGGAAGAAACTGCAACAGCCAACATTTACTGACACCTGCCAGGCACTCACCCAGGTACTTTTCCAAGCTTTGCTCATTTATCCACTCGGGGAGGTAATTACAGGTCCATTTTGCAGATATAAAACTGAGGCCCAGAGCAGCTCTGTGACTTGCCTTAGGTCATACAGCAAAGCAGCAGCCCATCTAGGCTGGGTGCTCAGGCTGCCAGACTTCCCCACTCGGTGATGACAAAGGTGAGACGTGCTGTGCTGCCCCCGCCCCGGCTGCCTCAGTTTTCCCTTTGTGCGATGAGGGTGTGGGCAAAATGACCTCTGACCTGTATGATGTCATCAGGGAGGCGGGACTCTTGCCTGGGAAGCCTTAGGGCTAAAAAGGGAAGTGAAGAGTGGCTGTTTCCCCATCCCACCCACTCCCCACCCTGGCCCTGAGCCAGGTGGGTGGTTACTTCCCTTTGACCACTTCCTCCGGAAATTCCCCAGGAAATGCCCCTGTGCCCATAGCCTGAGCAGAGGTCCAGCCTCCAGGCCCAGGAGCCTCACACCTTGCATTCTCCTGCTAAGATGCCCGAAACAGAAACCAGGAGGCAAAATAATTAGCACACTTATGTGTGTATGTATACATATGCATGTGTGCATACATACAAATTGCTGTGTGTATGTGTGTGTGAGATATATTGCTCATTAGATCAATTTCTTTATCTACATAAGAAAACAACAATGAAAGCTAGGGCTGACAGTGCATTGGGACACGCTGCACCTCTATCTCTCAGGGCCCCTTCCCCTGCCCTCTGTCTGTGTGGCACCAGCTTCCTGCCCCATCCGCTGCCTCTGGTCTCCCCACTGCCACTCCATCCTCCACTCTAGCTCCCAAGGCACCCTCTTCGAACTCAGATCTGGTGTCTCCAAGGCAGTGGAAGAGATGGTTAAGAGCCCGGGCTTTGAGTCCAACAGATTTGGGGTCTGAGGCCATTTGCTAATGGTGTGACTTTGGGCAAGCCACTCTGTGTCCCTAAGCCTCGGTTTTCTCATCTGCAAAACAGGGATCATAAGAAACCCTACCTCATGGGGCTGACACCAAGGGATGCCACACATCGGGTCACCTAGCATAGCGCCTGGCAGGGCTTCTCAGCTCACAGTGGGGGGATGCTGGATGTTTCTGTCTGCCCAGCCTCCTTCTCACTTCAGGTGCCTCACCTGAAGGAGGAATCCCCTCCTCCACTCTTAGTCCATCTAATTTTATCAGCCTTTTCCATCCCTATCTCTAGAATATTTCACCCCCTTGCCAGAGTGAAGGGTCCAGGGATGGGCATGTGACCCCAGCTAGACCAGTGAGAGTCTGTTCTGGGAGTTCTGTTGGAACTGTTTCTGCTGGCGAAGTCATGAGAGATGAAAAAAGAGAAAAAGGCGCCAGTGTCTGGAGATAGAGTTTGAGCCCCTGAATCAAACCATACCTGAAGCCCTCACTGTTACAGAAGTAGAAGACAATAAATTCAGCTTTTGGCTTGAGACAATCTGCTTTTGTTGTTTGTTTTTATCACATGCAACCAAAAGAGTGCTGGTTAATACCACCTCCCTGCTTCAAAACCCCTGAGGGCTCCTCTGTGCCCGCTGAGTCTAGCACTCTGGGCTCTGGGCCTCACCAGCCTTCCATTTGGGCCTCAGCTCTGGGCTTCATCCTTCCAGACTCCGTGCTACCCAAGACTGATGATTATTCTCCAAACACACCATGGACACTCAACCTACATGTTCCCCCCCAAGTTCTCCCCCATTCTCCACTTGCCCAGTGTTCCCACTCACACTCCAGACCTGGCTCAGAGGTCACCCCCCCACCCCCAAAAACCTCTCAATATCCCTCCACCACTCCGAAATGCCAATGGCATCTACCTCTGGCCTCCTTCCACTTTCTAACTGTATCCCTGGGGTATAGTCCACTAATTTTTTTCTTTTTCTCTTCAAAAAGCTTTGTCTCACCATCTCATTTAAAAAATGAATACCTTGGGGTGCCTGGGTGGCTCAGTCGGTTAAGTGTCTGCCTTCAGCTCAGGTCATGATCTCAGGGTCCTGGGATCGAGCCCCATATTCGGCTCCCTGCTCAGTGGGGAGTCTGCTTCTCCCTCTCCCTCTGCCCCTCCCCCCCACCATGCTCTCCCTCTCTCTCTCAAATAAACGATCTTTAAAAATAAATAAATAAATAAAAATTTAATACCTTGGATCATTTAATATCTGACAGGTTCAAAATTTGGTTTTAACTCACCAAGTGCATTTCCTGAACCTGAAGCCTGACCAGCTGACACAGGACTGAATGACCAGGTGCCTGCCCTTGGGGCAGGGAGGGGGAGGGGTATAGTCTGAACCAAACAATTTCCCATTTGGCTCAAGTCTGTGGTTGCAAAAACAGCAATTTTTAAAATGCTATAATCAAATCGAGACTATTTCTTTTCTTTGGGGATAATAATCCTTGACATTTATTGACCTCTTTCGATGTCATTGCATAGGGCATGCCCTCACTTTACAGACGAGGATCCTGAGGCTCAGAGGGGTTATTACAGCAACCAAACGGGGAGCTGGGATCTGGCCCTCGGTCCTCCGGCTCCCACCCCATGTTCTCCCTGACTTACCTCGGCTACAAGTGAACACACTGTGGGGGGCAGCTCAGAAGCGGTTTAAAAATTCGCCGCTTAGGGCGCCTGGGTGGCTCAGTCGGTTAAGCGACTGCCTCCGGCTCAGGTCATGATCCTGGAGTCCCGGGATCGAGTCCCGCATCGGGCTCCCCGCTCAGCGGGGGGTCTGCTTCTCCCTCTGACCCTCCCCTCTCTCATGTACTCTCTCTCATTCTCGCTCTCTCAAATGAATAAATAAATCTTTAAAAAAAAAAAATTCGCCGCTTAAAGCTCAAAATCAAGCTGGGTTCTTCTGGTTGCTCATGAGCAGGTGGCTCTCCATACCTACTTCAGCATGGGGGTCTCTGGCTTCACAATTCATGCCTGGCCCCTGGCTATGACGTGCTCCCTATTTTGCGGACATCAAGTTTCAGATTTACTGTGTTTGCTTCGGCTACCTGTGTGATAGGAGTCTTAGTGGTTAGTCTGCTGGGAAGGTGTTTCAACATGTAACTGTTTTGAACACAGTCACTTCCCCATATGTCCCTGCCATGGGTGGTATCCCAGTAGCCTCTCGATGGCCGGTCAGAGGTCACCGAGCCTGGCCAACTGGTAAGTCCAAAATTCGAAGTTTGTGGGGAAATATGTTTGATTGACTCAGATAAGGAGTTCTGTTCTAGCACGTGTTTCGTTCTCTGCAAAGTGGAGATGAGGTACCTCCAGGGCGCGTCAGGTAGCCGGAATGAGGCAACATATGGAAAGTTACAGGCACACAGTAGGTGCTCACTACGTGCTCATTCTTTCCTGTCCTCGCTGCCTTGAAGCCAGAGCCATCTTTCACCCACAGGTAGGCTCAGTTGCTCTCACCCTCAATTGCCCCCACCCCCACCACCTATCCCGACCCCTAAACCCCACCGGGAACTCCACAGCCTGGCCAGCCCCACTGTGTGTGGGTCCTGAGGCAACCTGAACTCCACACTGAACCCCAGGGCTCCCGCTCCCTCACTTCTCATTCCCCAGACCAACTCCTCCTTCACCTTCAAAACCTAGTCCAGCTGTCATCTCCTCTAGGAAGACTTTGGGGAACCCATCCAGATGTGAACTCTGACATTCCTCCTCTGGTTTCCCATGGGCTTTGGAGCGCACACCGGTCTCAGCTCTGATCACCCTGTATGGTAACTTCCTCTTTTCTTGTCCCATCTCCCCCAGGGTACTGTCAACATCCCTAAGACAGAGATAATGTGTTGCTCATGGCAGCCTGGCCCCTGAAGCTGGCCTGTTGCTGGGTTGGGGAGCATTCCCCACATGCCAAGCACAGAGCTGGGGACCCCACATGGAGCAGCCCTGATTCAAAATGAAGCCAGTAGGGAGGAAAGCCGAGGTGAGAGTTGAGAAGTCCAAATCCGTTACATAAATTGAACCCCTGATCCAGCCGTTCCTGAAGCTAGTTTACCCCCCGCCCCAGACTTTTCGGTTCCATGAACTAATGAAGCCGTCCTTCTGCTTAAGCCTGTTTGATTTGGATTTCCTCTCATCAGCAACCAGAAGGGTCCTCACTGACAGACTGAGGCTAACCTGAGGCTAATCCAAGGTCAAATGGCTAAGAAAGTAGCAGAGTTGAGACTCACACCAAAGTCTAGGCTCTCGACCTACTTCAGCAGCCTGACTTTTCCCAGAAGCCTGCCTCATGGCCCTAGAGCCCAAGCCCCAGCTGACAGCTACCTTGATACCCCCCCTCAGGCCGGCTACAGCCTGGACACCCCACCCAGCCTGACCAGACTCCTTTTATCTCTTTCCCAGAAGCAGCTGAAATCACACTGATATGGATTTCTGGGCATTGGTTGGCTCATCCCAGCCGACCCAGGCAGAAGGCCCAAGAGCGCCTCACACTGGCTTGGCCCATAAAGGACTCTGAGGGGAGGATGCAGTGTGGACCCTCTTACTTGCCCTCACCTGTCTGACGCCTGCAGATGCTATGCTCGGCAGACTCCTTCCCCAGCTCGGGGGCCGCGGGCATGCCTGGCCAGGCCAGGCCTCCCATATTGGCAGTAACCCCACATCTGTGCTGGGTTTCTGGAGGCCACGCTGCTCTGGCTCTCTAATGATGGGGGTAGGAGGCCTGCACTGCCTCTGCCCGCTCCGAGCCCAGGGGTAGGGGCTCCCGAAAGGATGAGACTGGCAGGCCCCCGGGAGGTGGGAGGGCCCGAGTTGGCTTCCTGGACCCTGTGTCCCATCCAAGCCCAATCCCCAGAGAGAAGGCCTGAGGAAAACCCCCGTGCCTCAAAGGATGCAGGCTCTTCAAGGTGTGGCAGAGGAAGGGACAGGAGGAGAGGGCCGTCAACCTGAGCTTATTTGGTGCCATGAAACAGTCGTTCATGTTCAAGCAGCTGGTGGCTCGGGGAAGGCCTGTGGCTTGACTAGACTCGGGCGGGCGGGCGGACAGGCAGGCGGGCGTGTGGAGCTAGGACCCAAACCAGCGCTTGTCGGACGCCGACATCTCTGCAGCGGGAGCCCACTTGGAGGGTCAGCAGAAGCCCAATGTGACTGTCGGGTGTGAGAGACCTATTTGAGCAGAGCCAAGCTGAAACAGTCACGTTATTAAGTGGGACTTGGTCTGGCCACTTCCAGAAGGTTCAGGGGAAGGAGCGTCTGTGGAAGTCCCACGTCTCTCCTCAAAGCCCAGACTCCCCCTAGGCAGACAGCAAAGCTCAGTTCCCTGCTCGCCCGGCCTCTGCTGAGAGCCCCAGGCACCCACAGCCACGTGCACGACTCTAGCCCTCTCTGTCCACCGCCTGCTCTCTAGATCAACTTCAAATCCACTCGCTTTTTCATCTGGTAAGTTTGCTTCATCCTAAGCATTGGTAGCTCTGAAATCATGAATCCGGTATGCTGGCTGGTTTTGTTTCCTAACAGGTGATATGCATCTATGAAAACAAAACACACCCAACCAGGTACGCCTCCCCCGCCATGTACACCCTGCTGCGGCCTCCTCTGCTTTATCACTTTTGTAGTCCCAGAGATAAGACGGTGCTTGGCCCGCAGCAGGTGCTCTGTAAGTCTGTCGAATGATTGAATTCATGAATGAATGACAAGCCCGAAACCCTGCAAGGAGTCACGGAATGCTTCACGGCTCCTGACTATACCTGGCTGCTCACAGGTGAGCACATGAGGACTCAGGAAAGAAAGGAGCCTGTCTGGATCCCCCAGGTGAGCCCAGCTGTCCTGGCTCCTGGTCCCGCTCTTTCTGCCCTACCCTCAGGACTGAAATGGGCCTTCCTCCAGGACAGGTGCCGGCACCCACCTGGGCAGGCTCCCCAGCTTGCACCCTGGAGCCCAAAAAAGACAGGTAGCTGCTGGAGACCACTGACCTGGAGGCCAGAGCCCTGGGCTCTGAGCTGCCTGACCACCCCAGGGTCCTCCCACGGCCCCCCTGGCTCACTGGGGTCATCAGGGGGTTCTACTGATGTGGCAGAGGAAGCCTATGTTGACCTGAGAACACAGAACCACCCTGGGGGCTCTCACTTCTGCGGACAAGCCTACCATGATGCCAGCCCCAGCTCCCAGAGGCCAGGGGGGCAGACAGCAGCCCCCTCCTCAGCACTGGAGTCCAACCCACTACAATTGGAAAAACTGAGACCTAGTGATGGGTTAGTCATGGGGTCATTCACCCCAGACAGAGACTGCATGATACACTGAGGGGCTCGGAGTCACTCTGGGTTCAAGCCCCAGCTGCCCAGCTTACACCCGCTGTGGGACATTGCACAGCTCTCCCAACATCTCTGTGCCTGAGTCCCCACATAACCAAGGGTGCTAGCCATTGTCCTCTCCAGGGCTGTAGTGAGGTTAGATGGGGAAGCAGAGCTCGACGGGGAATCTCCCTGAGGGGTAGGTGGCCCCAGGCTCCCCAGGTTGCTCAAGGGGATTTCCCAAGGACCAGCACCAAAGAGGCTCACTGAATCTCTCTCGTTCTGTGCGTCCAGAGCTGCCCATCCACCCAGGGGCTGTCTCGAAGTCCCGCCCGGCCCTGGGGAATCTGCAGATCCTCAAGATTCTACTCTGGATCATTTTGGAAAGCAGCTTCTGCTCCCTCTGCCCTGGGCCTGCTCGTGCTCAAAGTTCATGCTCTGTGGGGTGAGGGGGTAGCAGCAGGGAAAGAAACGGCACCAACTACACTGCAGGGGCCCTTGGCAAGTGTGCAACCTCTGTGGGCCTCAGTTTACTCAGCTGGAAAATGGGTGTGGTTCCTTCTCGGGGTGGTTATGAGGGGCCCTCGACCTTCCATCCCCACCAGGGCCTGGGGCTGGGCTAATGCCCAGGGGAGTGAAAGAACTCCCCTCCCATGGCTGAAGCTGCCCTTGTAGGCAGCTGCGGGGAAACCCCTGAGGTTCTCTGGGCCCTGGCCATCCAAGCAGTGAGGAGAGGTCACAGAAAACAGTTGCGAGAAACATCGAACACACCGATGAGAGCCCCAGAGACCCTGCCCCAGCAGGCTGCCCTGACCATCAACGGCCTCTCACAGGTTTCTCAGGCGGCTGCGACCCTCTCCCTCCCCCAGGCTATCTGGTTGGTACTCACAGTGTCACAGGGGAGAGGGCGGAGGTCCTCCTGGAGCCCCAGCACCCTGCCTGCCTCCACGGCCCCTGGGGACGAGCTCTGGGCCCTCCCCACTGCAGGGCCTGACGTCTGACTTCCTCCCTGCTCAGCCAGCATCAAGGAAACCACGCCCTGGGGAGAGGGTGCCACACACCCTGGGGCCCCCGCCCACCTCTGACTGGGCCCCAGACACTCACTGCCCAGTGGGCTCCTTCAAGGTCCGGCCAGTCCGAGAGGCCTCAGCAGGCAGGTCAATAAATAATACAGCTCCCTCCCTGGCCAGTCTCGTGTGGCCGATCACGTTTCAGGCCACTCGAGTTTCAGGTGAGGCTGCTTTGTTCGGAGTGCCTGCCCAGCCTGGGGCTCTGGCCACAGGGGCGCTGACACTCACCGAGGGCCAGCCCGAGCAGGCAGGACTAGGCGCATGTCGGTGGCCCCGGCCCAACCAGGACTGGGGTGGCAGGGGCCGGACATTCCACTTCACCTCCCTACGGCCTCGTGCTCTCAGCTCCCCACCCCCACACTGGTGGTGTCCCCTGGAAAGCCCTCTGCCTGGCCCACCCCCATTCCCGGAGGCCCCGCCCTGGCCCCGCCTCCAGGAAGCCTCCTCACCCCCAGCTGGGAGTGATCTGTTCCCATCTGAATTCCCCCTGCCCTCAATGGCCAGTCTGTCGCCTCTGGGTATCAATCATCGTCTCTCCTCTAGACAGTGGCCACTACCTCCTGATTGGTGTCACGTCCCCCAGCCCACACCCCTCCCTCTCCACAGTCTCATTTCCTTCAGCAGCTCCAGTGATTGTTTTAAAACAGAAAGCACATCGTGTCATTATCCTGCTTTAAACCTGGCCCTGTCTCTCCCCCACCCCAGTAAACTCTCAAGTCCTCACAAGGATCTGGCCTGCCAGACTTTGGGGACTGCACATTCCTTCCCTCCTGGACCCCGGCTGGGTCTCCTCCATGTTTTTCAAACACACCAGGGCCTTTGCACCTGCTGTTCCCTCCGCCTGGAATGCTCTCCCCCAGGTCTTCATAAGCTCCCTCCTCCCTGCCACTCTCAACTCAATGCCACTCCCTCAGACAGACCTTTCTTTCTTCTTTCTTCTTCTTAAGACCGTTTTATTTATTTTTTTTAAAGATTTTATTTATTTATTTGACAGCGGGTTAGCAAGAGCAGGAACACAAGCAGAGGGAGTGGGAGAGGGAGAAGCAGGCTTCCCGCCAAGCAGGGAGCCCGATGCGGGGCTCGATCCCAGGACCCTGGGATCATGACCCGAGCCGAAGGCAGATGCTTAATGGCTGAGCCACCCACGCGCCCCTTAAGACCGTTTTATTGAGATATAATCCACTTTCTATAAAATCCACCTATTCAAAGTGTACAACAATTTCAGTATATTCACAGAGTTATGCACACATCACCCCGATCTAAGATCAGAACACTGTCATCATCCCCCAAAAGAAACCCTGCTTGCATTAAGCAGCCCTTCTAGTGCCCCCCGTAGCCCCCAGCCCCTGGCAATCGCTACTCTACTTCCTGTCTATGTGGGCTCGTCCACTGTCAGTGGTGTTTTGTGACCGGCTTCTCTCACTCAGCATACTATTTCCAAGGTGGCTCCGTGTCGTGACACATCGCAGCCCCTCATTCCTTTTCGTGGCTGCGTAGAGTTCCATCGTGTGGACAGATTTAGTTTGTGTGCTCTGCAGCCAGTGGGCAGCTGGGAGAGGTCTTCCCTGACCATCCAGGTGTCCTCTCGGCCCCAGGCACTCAATCCACCCTCCCAGTTTGATCTTGCCTGTAATCCCTGTCTGAAGACACCTCCCTCCGTCTATTTGCTTGGTTTACTGCTTCTCTCCCCCCAGCCGTCGGCTCCGTGCGGCCTGGGCCATTGCCTTACTCCTTGCCACATCCCCAGGGTCGGGCACAGGCCTGATGCAGAGCAGGGGCCCAGCAAATATTTATTGGCTGACTGAACGAAGCCTTTTCCAGTGAGATTCCCGTGCAATCTCCCTGCCTGGCTCGGAGGACACCTGCTGCCCTCACCAGGAAAGGCCTTGCCAGTGGCCCAGCTTGGCAACTAGTAACTTGAGGCCCTTGAGCCCCAGGTTCCTCCTCTGTCCAGTGGGATGGCTGCCCTCACCCGGTGGACATGAGCTGCCTGATGTGAGGCTGGACACTGAGCACCTGGCACAGTGCCAGGGCCAGAGGAGGGCTTCACCCCCACACAAAGACTGGATGGGGAGTGATGGGCAATAGAGCAGCATGGGGAGGGGCAGGGGGAAAAGGGGGGAGGGGGAGGGGAAGGCAGGCCTGCAGGGCTGAGGTGGTAAGTCCCTCGTATGAAAGGGTAAAGCAGCCACCAGAAGAATCCATGTGTGCTTTGGGCAGTGCCCATGCAAGGGGTGGAGGCAGCTGGGTGAGCCCTGCCTAGGAGCTCCCGTCCCACCCCATGCCCAGCTCCAGACCCTGCCCAGAGAGAGACAGGGATAGCCTGTCCAGAAGGGGAAGGATGTGGGGAGGGGACTAAAGACCCTGTCCTCAGCCTCAGGGAATCCTGGCCACTTACAGGCTCTCCCAGGACAGGGAAGCAGATGCTCTGGGGGCCTGGAGAGCAGGGCCAGGCCCCCCAGTGTGTGTCGGGGGGGCACATCCCAGGAAGAGGGGTAGAGGGGTGTTCACTCCAAGTGGGAAAGAATTTCCTTGCATTGGAGCTCCCCAGGCCTGGCCCAGGCTGGGGGGCGGAGAGCTCCCTGTCCCAGGAGGTATATGCACACGGCGTCCCGCAGAGGGCATCAGATGGCTAATTGTCCGGGAAGCTCCCTGGAAGCTCCCAGAGCCTGGCTGTCAGCTGCTCCCCAGCCCTCCTCCCCAGATGCACCTCAGCAGGGGAGGGGTGGGGGGGCCTGCTCAGCAGAACACCCGCCCCACACCCACCAGCCCCCCAAGTGGGCTGCCTCTGCCCACCAGGCGGCTCAAATGCCCCGTTGGCCCTCAAGGCACAAAATGATCTGTCGTTCCCAAAATAACACCAGATGCAAAAGTGATTTTCCAGCCTGGCCCCAGAGGCTGAGGATTACCGATGCCACAGACTAAGGCCTGTGACAGATGGGAGCTTGGAGGTGTTTGCTCAGAGACAGAGCCACGGTGCGGCACCTAGCCTGCCCGGGCAGGCCCACGGCCTCGACTCAGTTAATCTCACAACAGCCCTGGAAGTCGCTTACACAGTACAAAGGGGCTGGACCGGGGTTCGAACTCAGGCAGGCCTGACTGCCGAGCTGTCCTTCTCCCTGCTCCAGCACTCCAACACTGAGACTCAGGGGGACGAAGGGGACAGGCGTCACAGGGAGGCGCTCCACTGGGTACCGGCCAACGGAACCCATTCGTGATCTTCCCCAGAACCACCTCGCTGGCATGTTACCCAAGGAAACAGGCCCAGAGGGGTTTAGCAACTCACCCCAAAACGCACATCATATAACCTACCGTCTCTGGCTGTGGGCCCCGGTGTGCACAGCTCCCAGGTGTCGTGTTCCCTCTCGGAGATCTGGGGCCAAAGGCCCAGAGACCCTGCCCCTGGCTTCTGGGCTGCAGTCACTGAACCCCTGGGCAAAGGGCCAGGGCTGGCCGGCCGGCAGCCTGCTCCCCACACACACCTCTTGCTTTTCCAGATGTAAGCGGGTCTGGGCCAGGGGCGACAGACTCGGGTGGAGGGGAATCTGAAGACGCAAGTGGAAAACTATGTGCTGTCCGATTGCAACCCTCCAATTTGTCACTGTGGCTGCCGCCAGCCCCGCCTCAGGCCGCAGACCTGCTGACTCAGGTCTTCCCTGATGCTGAGGGGGGCTGGGATCCCACCGAGGGCCTGCTCTGTCCTTCTCTCTGTCTGTCCGACTCGGGAGCTCACCTCAGTCCTCTTGGTGGCCTCCCAACAAAATGGGGTGGGGGTCCAGAGAGCAGAGCAAGTCTCCTGGAGCCCCCTAAGGGCCATCTTCCCCAGCTAAGCATGGAGGTGCCCTGTACTTACAGGTGCTAAGTGGGGGTTTGGGGCCAACCCAGTGCCAATTATGGTGTCCACACCCACCTGGTGCTGTGTTTGAGGGTAAGGCGGCCACCCCACCAGTGTTCATATCAGCCCTGCGATGCAGGCCTGCCCATCGCCACTGTTGGGCTATCAGGCCAAAAAACACTCTTGGAGCACTTAACCATGAGCTGTGCAAGTCTCTGCCCCACAGCCCTGACTGGTAATTGTCCCTTGTGCCGTTAGCCCCGCGCTGTAGATGAGGGAATTCAGGCATGGAGCGGCTGATCTACCAGGCCCTGCGAGGCTGGGCTACTCCTCCTTGGACTGGGTGAGCCTCTGGCAGAGCATGGCAGGGCCTCCCAGTGCTGGGCCCCCTGCATCCTGTAAACAACCCTTGAGGTTTCCATAGTGCCAATCCCCAGAAACCGCAGGAGAGAAGGAGACACAGGGAAATCCAGCTGAGGTTGGAGGGAAAGGCACACAGCACACTCACCATAGCCGGGGGACTCACCCCCTGCTGTGGCCTGCCTGGCCGAGGTGCCAACCGGAGGAGGTCTATCCCAGGGTCTAAGGAGGGACAGGTGGCCACTGACTCACTCCTGGGGTGAGCTTTCCTCTCTCTGTTCCCACAGCCAGCCACATCCGCATCCAAGAGAATGCCTCCACCCTCACTGTCTGCCCTGTTTTCCTAAAGCTGGACCCAAGGCCTATCCCTGCCATGCCTCCCACCTTCACCCACCCATCTATCCAGGCCCAGAGGCCCAGACCCTCTCATCCAGCAGCAAAGACAACTGTGGCCACTGTAATGATCGTTCCCTATCACAGTGAGTGTGGGCTGAGGGGCTAGGTTTCCCCTTTCTCTTTGGCTGCCAGGAAGCTCAGCAATTTTCACCTCTACAGAAGGACCTCAGGATCCTGCTTATCTCTCTGTCCCATTCTATTTTTTTTCTTCTAGGTCATTACATTCTGTCCTATATTGTACTTATCCTGGTCCTGATGTTTTACTTGATTTATTGTAGGTATTTCCTATAAGCAGTCACAAATATTTTGGAAAGAAGGAAGAAAGGAAGGGAGAGTTTATATAGTTTATAAACTAGGTGATGAAGGTGGGAAGAAAGAGGGAGACTCTTCCAATCCCTTAGCCTTTGTAAAACCTCCCCTTGGTAACAAATATGCCCTTAGGTGGTATCTAAATAGATGTCTTCCAAGCCCTTCCAAGCAGCTGCCTCTAAGCCCCTCCCATATAAACTCTGGCCCCACCTAATCCCCCTTTACAGACAAGACCCAGCCTTGCCCGAGATCACACAGGATCCAGCTCCCTGCTCCCTGGTCTGAATCCCTTCAGCAGGTGCGGGGGCTGGCGCCAACCCGGGGACAGGCCCCCTCCCCAGGGCACAAAGAGCCCTGCTCTGCCTCCATGTGCGCTGGCGTGCACAGCGCCCCCGGTCCAGGCACCCCTCCCCATCCGTCCACCTGGCGAGGGGGAAGGACGAGAACAAGAGCAGCGGTAATCACACCTGAGGCTTACCCAGCGCTGGCCGGGCGCCAGGCCCTGTTCTTTGTACACCACCTCATTTAAGCCTCACACGAATCCTGTAAGGATCTGCAGGTGGGAAGCTTTGGCCGCAGAGATGAAGCCACTTCACGCCGCTGATGACGCCAAAGCCAGTTTTAAACTTGGGCGGCCTGGTGCCTGCGTCCGGGCTGAGTTCTCAGTCGCTCGGCAACTGCCCCGGACAGGCACAGGAAATTACCCCACGCCGCGCTCTGAAGGAACGAGTGTGGGCCCCATTTCACTGACGGTAACAGGCTCAGAGAGGCTAGGGGACAGGGCCAAGGTCACTCGGCTGTGCCCAGTGCCCGTGTGTTATGCAACAAACGCCCGTTCCCGTGCACCCTGGGGAGTCTGCCAGCCATACCGTGCCTGCCGCTGGCATCCTCCTGTGGGCACGCCGGGGCCCAGCCAAATGCCCGCACACTCCCCACTACTGTTCCACGCTCCTGCCTCCCTCCCTCCCCACTAGAGACTCTGAGTTTCTCCGGAGGGCACCAGGCATGACCTTTCCTGCCCTCCATCCCTGCTCCCCCCAGGCTGGAGCTGTCCTGGGGCTCACAGAGTCCGTGCAAATCGGCCAGCCCGGTGCCCAGCGTCCCTGCCACCAGGCGATGGCCGGGCAGAGCCGCGTAGACACACACACACACACACACACACACACACACACACGTGCGCGCGTCCCGAGTACCTGAGGGTCCTCACGGAGATGCAGTACTTCCACATAAGGCTCCACACGGCGCTACCGCCACCCTTCATGCCTGGCTAGTTGGGAGAGCCAGCGGCTGAGGGACCCAGGGCCACAGCCCTCCAACCCTGGTCTCCTCCCCTCCAGGGGCTGGCTGTCTTTGCTGGCTCTCAGGTCACTTCCTTCTTCATGGTGGGAAGAAGAAAGACAAGACCTACAAGCCAGGGGAGAGGGGGAGGCGCCGGGCTGCTGGTGTCCCAGCCACCGGCCTTGCTGTCCCCAGGCCAGCCTCCGTGTGCTGGCCCGTCGGGCTGCTCAGCCCCTCCTGGCTGAGTGGCCCTCTCGCACCAGACCCCGTGGCTTCGGCACAACCTTGCGCCTGCCAGGAGACAGCAGTGGCTGTGGGCTGTGGGCCAGGGGAGCAGTGAGTCACTCGGGGCGGGACGGGTGAGGGGTGTCTGCCCGGTGAGGGAAAGTGCCGGTCCTGTGTCCAGAGGCTGGCCTGGGACGGGAGAGGCCGAGCCCGAGAGGGAGGGAGGTGGGCGGGGAGGCGAGGGCGGGCCCACATCCTCCCCCATCTCCCCAGAGGCCTAAACCCAACACCCCGCCCCGCAGCCCGGCCCACCCCAAGCAGCAGGCCAGGAGCTGGCCAGGACAGGGAAAGGGGCCGCTCTGCCTGCTTGGCTCCTGGGGGAAGCCTGGGGTGTACGGGACACAAAAGAAAGACAGATTCAGGGCTGCAGCCTGGGAGGGCGGCTGGCCCAAGAGGGTCTCCATCTGCTGGGAGAGACAAAGTTCCCAGGCCTGGCCAGGCCACTTCCTTGCTGTGTGACAGATGATGCTGTGTGTGGCCGGCCCCTTTGACCTTAATTTTCCCTGACCACTTCGGGCTCATGGAGTCCTGGGCACGGGTCTAAGCTCTCCACGGGGCCAGAACCGGCACATCCAGTTCTCCCAATGGCCTTATGAAGTGGATTTGATCATCGGCTCCGTTTGATATTTGAGGCAACTGAGGCACAGATGGGGAAAGTCACTCACCCCAGGTCACAGCCCTAGGAAGTGGGGGAGGTGGGCTTTTTGCTGTGGCTCCGGGGGCGCAGCATTTCTGGGTAGAGGTGGGAAGTGGAGGGGGGCGGGGGGCTTTGGCCCCTCTGAGCGGCCATGGGGGCTGGGCCCGAGCTGGGTCTGGGGCATTTCCAGACCAGGGTCCCAGCTGCAGCCCCCACCCTTGTTCCCCATCCCCCTCCCCCCAGCTGCTCCAGGGCCCAGCCCAGGGCAGGCAGCTGGGGCTTCCCAGGCAGAGCCCCTAGGGACAATGACTCACAGCTCAAGGTCAGGGTTCACAGAATCTACTTCTACCCACCCACAGCCCCCAGGAAGTTCCCCAGGGTCAGGTGGGTCCAGATCCCCGCACCCTGCCAGGCCCTGGGCGTAGAGCTATAGAGCTATGGACGGCTGCCAGTGTCATCCTGTCCAGGGCCCACTAGGGCCCCCATTTCACCTATAAGAGAACTGAGGCTCACAGGGGGCATCACCTGCCCACAGACAGTCAGCGAGGGTGGCGCTGGGCCCTGAGCCTGGGTCTATGGGTCAAAGCCTTGCTCTGTCCCCAGGCCCCTGGCCCTGGCCTGGGCAGGACGTCCAGGATTCCAGCCTGATTCCCACAGTGAGGATCAGCAGCTGCATGTTTGTCTGTCCCCCAAGCCAGGAAAGAACTTTTTATCTGAAAGCAACATTGCTTTCTACAAAGGCTGTGGCTCCTTTGGGGGGCTCAGGAACCCCAGTTCTCTCTCCTCATCATCAGAAGCCACCACAGCGGCCCACTACCTGTCATAGGAGCTCCTCCACAGCACCCTGGGGAGGTGGCTGCCCAGCCTCAGCTTGAGACCCCTGAGCGATGGGAAGCTCATTATCCTTCAAGGCTGCTATTCCAGCCTGAGCCTCCACTGACCTAAGGAAACTCTCCCCAGGGCAGCACCTCACTTCCTTGTGCCACACAGAGTAGGACCTCCATTCAAGAGTTTATCTGGTCTGTCCTACTGGTGGAAGTTTTCTCAACATCTTCTGTGGGCGGAGGCAGCGTCTGCGCTCTTGTCTCCAACACCACCACTCTGTTCACACCATCCACGGACTCACTCATCCGTTCACACATCCATACCCAGCTCCCGCCTCCCTTCCCTCTCCCCTCCCAGCCATCCACCCACCTCTCCTCTCCTCTTCCTTCCATCCATCCCCTCACTCACTCCCCTCTGGCCTGGGCTGATCCCTGGTCCCCACAGGGTAAAAAGCTAGAATAGGTGATTGCAGAGGCCTCTTTCTCTTCCTGAAGCATCTTCCAGAACCCTCGTCCCATCCTCCCTATCAGCCTGTTGCCTCTCACCTGGTCCCCCAGGATTCCATCCATGGCCTGTCCCATCCCAGGCACATCCGAGCCTTCTGTCTTTCTGCCCCGTGCTCTCCTGTTGCCCGCTAGGCTCTGGTTTCTCATGGCTCCTGGGCGCTCTGACCCCAGGCTCTGGGGCAGACCCGCTGGGCCAGGGCTTAGCACCGGGGTCCCTCACCACTCAGCTGGGAAGAGTATCTGTCACATGCACCTCCCATGCCTGTTGTGTGCAAGACACCAGTCGTGGAGGGTACCTGGTAGAGAGGGGAAGGTGGCAGCTTTGGCCCTGGAGGTGATCTCAGAGAGAGGTGTCATTTTCAGGACAGGGGGCCAAGACCCTGTCCTGGAAGACACCCCTGCCACCCAAACCTCTGGAGGGGCCAGGCGCCGCTCTGTTCTTCCCCTTGGCTGCACCCACCTGTGTGCCCCTCCTTTCCAACAGCATCACACTACGGCTTCCCTCCCCCACTTCACAGATGGGGAAACTAAGGCACGGGGAAGGGATGCGTGCAGCTGTCCCCAGCTGCCGGGGCATCGCCTGCTTCTCAGAAGACTGCTTCCTTGGCTTGATGAGCGACGGGGTGGGGGGCACCCACGAAGGATTAGCAAAGCCTCAGGGAAGAGCTTGAGGGCTCGAGGTGTAGTGTGGCCACCCGGCAGGGGCCACGCCCTGGGCCATCTCCCGCACTCCCTCCCCGGTGGCCCTTGAAGATCTGCTTTTTCAAGGCGCTGGCAGCCCCCACGCCATTGCTGTCAGCTTGGGCCAGCCTCACACCCGAGCCGTTACGTGCCGCCTGCGCTGCTCCCCAACTTCGCAGGGTGCCGATGGCGCAGAGACTGTCACACGGCCGGGTGCAGGTGGTGGTGGCCTGGGGGTGTGCTGCCCTCCTTCACGACTGCTCTCATCATGTCCTCCCAATGGCCTGAGGGGTGGCTGTCATCATGCCCATTTTATGGGTGAGAAAACTGAGGCTCCCGGTGCTCTGAGGTTTCCTGAATGCTGACTCAGCACACCGTCGTCCTCATCACCGATGGTGGCTTGTCCCTGAGAATGGGGGCGGACTCCTTCTTCACCTCTGACTCCCTGTCCCTAACACTAGTCATCCCATCTCCCTGAGCCTCCATTTGTTCCTCTGCAAAATGGGAATAAGCATCCTTGCTACGGTGGGGAAGAAGTGATAGCAGGCTCACAGAACCGTGTGGCCCTGGGTGCAGGCCTCAGCCTCTGAGGGCCACCTTCTGCAGGACAGCAGAGCTCACGGCAGCTGTCATGGCAAAAGCCCCTGGCACGGCTGGGCACCCGTTAGGTGTCCAGTGATGTCGTCCCTCCAACTTCCCCTGTAGGACACAGGGGGCCACAGCAGGAAGAGAAAGTGAGGGAGGTCTGAGTGGAAGCTCGCCCCTCTCCCCAGCCACGCAGCCACGGCCGGGCTCAGCGGAGAGCTGGCCGGCCCTCCACCCTCCGTGCGGTGACTCACACGGCCCACTGAGGATGAAGTCACTGACGCCCAGGCAAAGAAAAGGATACATTTGTTCCCTGGGAGATGCCGATGCCATGGTGAACTTGGCCTGTGAGGGCAGGACACAGCCTGTGCTCGGTGGAGGGATGCAACGGCTCCAGCAGGGAGGGCAGTGGGTGGAGCCCCTGCTCGTGGGGAGGGGGACTGAGCTGTGGGAGGCGCCCCTCCTCCGCAGGCCAAGGGAGGGCCTGTGAGCCTTGGCCTAGCCTCCAGGCCTAGCTGGATTTGTCAATTCTACTTGCTCGGTGAGGAATATCTGTGGTCTCAGGGATCTGAATGCCCTCCAACCTCTGCCTCTGACTTCCACCCGTCTTGCCCACAAAATGGTCACTCTCCAGTCTCTTCCCTGGCAGTGGGCTGGCGGTGACAGTGGGTTTATGAGGCCAGACAGCGCCCCCCTCCTTGCTCTCTGGATCTCTGTGTGGCCTCCCCAGTGCTGTCCCTGCCTTTGGCCTGTCTCCCACTATCTGTCATAAGCTTCGTTTTAAACCCAATATCCTCCCTGAGGCCGGCCATTGCCTACTCCTGGCCAAACCACAGTGAGGCAGGCAAGACCCTGTGCCGTCTGCCACCCACATCGAGCCTCCTGATGCCCACAAGCGGTCCCTGCCCCAGGCCTCCTGGCTCTGAGCCTACCCACTCTGGACAGGAGTTCTGCATCCCTGGCCTGTTACTCTCCAAACGCCCAGCAGATGGATTGTCTCCTCTGCTCTGGGCCCATGGACTGAACCACCAGGCTCCCATGCCCCCATTCCCGGTCGTCTGTGGCCAGTGGGAGACCCTGGCAGGAGAGCGGGAGGCGGTCAGGGTGTTCACTGCCCCTTGGCAGCCGCAGTGCCTGGCAGGTGGCCCTCTGTACACGGCTCTGTCTCTCTCCTGCTCCACATAACTGCGCCCTCTCCCTACGCTCAGGCCCTGGGTTGTAAGGCCTCCCAACTGCTGGCAGCCCCGGTGCCACACCGTCCCCTGGGTCCTCTCTTAACCCTACCGCCATGTCTGTGCACGGCTCCACTGTGGCCAGCTTTGCGTACAGACGCTTCCAGTGAACCCTCGATACCCCGCCCCACCACCAAGGCCACCGCCTCTAGGAAGCCAATTACTCCTATGTTTGTTCCTTCATCCGTTCCATGTGGGGACTGCCTTGCTAGTGCCAGACTCCACTCGTGGACCTGGGGAAGAGGAGGGGGAGCCAAACAGGGCTGATGTTCTCCTGGGAGGAGTAACCGGCCCCAAACAAAGAAACCTGATAAGCTTTCCTGGGTTCCTTCCTCTTCTGCCCCACATCCTCTCTGGTCCCTGAGCCTCACATTGCATGGACATGGCCTGTGTCCACGTCCCTCTCCCTCCCAGCCTTGAGAGCCCATGGAAAGCGGGCAAAATATCCACACAGTTTAGCTCTTTCCACACCTCACACACTCTGAGGAGTGGCGCTCACTACTACCCCCACCTTTTTTTTAACAAATTAACAAACTGAGGTTCAGATGCCTTGTCCAGAATGATCTCTAAACTCAGCTCTGTCTATCCAACTCCAAAGCCAGAGCTCTTTTTCCTGATTCAGGCTGAAAACAAAATGAATCACCCATCATTTATATGTACAGACTTCCAGTGGTGCCCAGAGCAGGGCCAGGCGTGAGGCAGACACCCAACACATGCCAAGTTGGCTGAATGTTAAAACCCTTAACCTTCCTGCGTCTTAAGCAGCATTTACCTTATGTGGAGGGGGTGCTGGGATGCCCCTATTTTTCAGATGGGAAAATGGATGCCCAGGGTTGTTAAGAGCATTGAGTCATGGGGGACCACTGGGTGGGTTCCCAAGCCCCCAGGGAATCTAGCCAACCGACTTCTGCCATCTTGTCTCAGGCCTAGGAGGCCAGTAAGGGCTAAGGGCACAGGCAGAGATGGTCACCGAATCAGGCCGGGTGTTGGAGAAGACTCGAGAGAAGACCTCTGCCATGCCCGTCTTGGGGAGCGTGAGGCACATTGTGTCCAAGCTCCCGACTGGGCGTGCAGGGCCTCGCTTTGCTTGCCGTGCAGACAGGAAACTGTAGGGGGCAAGGACAGAAGCAAGGACCAGGAAGCAGCTGATGCTTGGACCCAAGAGGTGGCCCAGATGGTGGGGACAAGTGACTGGAGTCTAGAAACATTCTCGAAGCAGAGCCAGTAGGGATTGCAGATGGCTATGATATGGGGTGAGAGAGAAAGAAGAACAGGAGATGATGCCTGGGTTTCTGGCCTGAACAACTGGGGGATTGGAGGGTCCATCAATGGTAACGGGGACATGAGGACGGCTGGTGGGGAGAGGTGTGGGGGATGGTCAGGTGGGACAGAGGGGTGGGGACCATGCAGTCTTAAGGGACAACCATTGCTGGGTAGGAATGAGGGCTCTGGTTTTTCAGAAGTCAGAAATCCACACTTTTGCCTAAAAGCTCTTGATTTTTGCATGTCTGCAATAAATTCAAACTTGAAATGCCATATTAGGGCTAATCCCATGCAAGTCAAATCAAGTCCATCTGTGGTGTCCGGCCCACAGGTCACCTCTCGTACTCTTTGTTCCTTTTCACCTGTCAAGGCTCACTGAGCTGCCATGTCCTACAGGAAGCTGCCCATGACTGGTCCAGCTCCAGAGATGCCCGTGGCTCCTCACAGCCCTTAGAGCAGGGAAAAATCCAGACCGGGAGTGACTTGAGGGTAGATATGGAGCTTGCTCATCAGTTTCTCTGGCCCTGGCAAACAATTTGGCCCAGAGGAGGAGTTAATGAATGAGTATCTGCTAAATGAAGGAACAATCCTTTCACTTGATCTGTTTGCCTTTTATTTTGTAAATGAGGAAGCTGAGGCCCAGAGGAGGGATGTGCGCTGCCTAGGGTGAGATCTGGGGCTTGGGCCTGCTCACTGTCCAGCCTGTTTGTCACCTGCCCCTGAGACTGGAGGTGGGTGGGGCAGGAAGTACAAAGACGATTGCACGATCTTATCAAGTTTGGCCACTGGAGGGAAAGCCAGGATCCTGGGAAGCTCCTAAGTATCCAGGGTGGGGATGGTGGGGGGGAAGACTATTCTGGAATGTCTCTTGAGGACCTGCTGTGGTGGCCTGGCTATGGGACAGATGGAGCCCCAAAGAGCAGGGTCTGACATCAGCAATCAATCAAACCGAAAGACAGCCCTCCTGGCTTCTCTCTTTTGGGACTTGTGACTCTGTTCCCTTTTGGGCCTGGGGAAGGCAGATGTACCGGGGACCTTCAGGGTTTGTGCCCCCATCTGCTATGTAGGGAGATCAGACAGTGGAAGCAATGGAGGCCCCGGTCCCATTCCCTAATGTTGGAGATGGAGAAATGGAGTCACACAGGGGTTAAGTGACTTACTTAAGGTCACACAGCAGGGAGCAGATCTGGGACTCTCAACACTGGTTCTGACTAAGACCTTTCCACACCCCTGAGCTGCACTGGCCAACGGGTTTTTATAAACCATTCCTGCCCTGCCCTGCCCCCCCCCCCCCTTCAGTGTCCTCATCTGCAAAACTGGGAGAGAACAAAACCTGCCTCAGGGGGCATTTGTGAAGATCAAACCCATAGGAGGAGCCAATGCTGTGTGAATGTACTTTGAGAAGCTCTATGAAGGATCATGAACATAAAGCAATGCCCTTCTGAGCTTCTAGTCTCTACAGTTGCTGGCTGTGGTGAAAACTAAAGCTTCCAGGGAGAGATGTTTCGCTCTCACTCAATAGTAATAATAATACCCGGTGCTTATTGAGTGCTTACTGTTGCCAGAGCCCTACATGTGATGAGCTCACCGAATCCTCAGGCCTATCCATGAGGTGGGTACCATTATTATCTCATCTGTAGAGTGGGGAAACTAAGGCACAGAGTGATGTGCAAACATCCCCAGAACTACACAAATAGGAAATGGCAGAGCTAGGATTTGAGCCCAAGCAATGCTCTCCAAAATGCACATTATAACCACTATGCAACATGACTTTCCTACTCTGGTGGGCAAGTCCCTCTCTATGCCTAACCTAAATCCCACTTGCTGCTGGCCTTACCCATTCCCTAGGTCCTTCTCAGGCAAAGGAGAAGAGCTGTTCTCTGGGATGCCCATCCTGTGCTGAAAGGTCTCAGTTCTTTGGCCCCTGGCTCCTCGCTTCCTGGGTCTTGGCATGCAGGACAGGAACCCTCCCCTTGACTGATCATGCCCACACACGAAACTCAGAGAACTGGTGAGGACTGCACCACCCTGGGCCTGGACCTCACCTCCTCCATGGCCTTCCTGACTCCTTTTTTTCTCATCCACTGCCCCAGCCCTGCCCTGTCCAGGTCAGCCCCCTGGCTGAGTCTCCTCCATTGCTTTCCTTTGTTCATAGATAGTTCCTAGCCCTAGCCTCATCCCACCATTTTGATGCAGACTCTCTGTGGACATGGTGGTATTTCATTTAATACTCTTTACTATTTTCCCTTAAAATCAACTGGCTTAAAATACCTAGTCTGGCTTAAAACAGCAAGTCTCATCAAGTGCCTCGATCTAACTCTTAGTTAACAGGAACTACGGGAGACAGAGGTAACAGGTGAAATGACACCAGTGGGGGAAGCGATCAGCCAGAAATGGAATGTGGGAGGTGCTGAAGCATATGGCCCGGTTTTTTCAACAAATGAATGGCAAAGCTGGAAAAGGAAGCAGGAGCTTCTAGATATAAGGAGACTCAACAGACACATGCAGCGTGCGGATTGCATTAGGATCCTGATTTGAACAAATCTACCGTAGAAAGACATTTATAAAGACCCCCTGGGAAAGCTGAACATGAAAATGGGTGTGGAACGTGTGGAGGAAAGATAAAACACGCCGGGCAAAGCCGTGACATCTGGCGCAGGTAGGTGATTCATGGCGGGACCCTGCTATGGGACCCTGAGCAGTCGCTCTCTGCTTCCAACCAGATTTCCAATTTACAACAATAGTAAGTTAAAAACAATGCACAAAATGCCCAATTAACTGGCTTTCACTCCTGAATACATTCATTTTAAAAGGAAACTTTATATCACTCCCCCAAATGGAAAACTAGTATCACTTGCTGTAAGTAGAAGGTTACCATGAAAACAAGACAATGTTATTCAATTTCAGGCAGATACTGTTTCCTGCCAAAGGCGCTGGGCTTAAAATCTGCCCTGTCTTTGTGAGGAAGAAGCCCTGGGAGAGAAGTGAACGCACTCTCATTGTGGGCCCCACTGTATGGGGACCCGTGCCTTACAGGTAAGATCCGTGAAACACATTTTCTTCTGCTTTTCCTCTGTCAGGGGATAGCGGTGAGGAGCCCGGGGAGGCAGGTCCCCAGGTAATCCCTGCAGCAGAGAGGGTCTCAGCTGGGGGACACTGAGATGGCGTAGCAGCTTGGGGCTTTCTGCATCACACAGTCCCAAAGCTTTAGAGCTGGGGTCAAGATGGGGTGGGACCTTCCCCCACAGACTTGCCAAGTCTGTGGGGGGAACCAGAAAGGATGAGACTCTGGGTTTTCCGACCTGCAGCCCTATGATCATCTAAACTTTTTCTTGTTCACAGATATTTATTGAGCACCTACTGTGTGTCAGGCACAGAGGATGAGGAGGGGGAAAGGGTGGGGATGAATGAGACAGAGTTCCACAGAGCTGACATTTGGAGGTGGGGGCAGAGGAGACAAACCCTAGGCAAATGATGAGATAATTTCTGATGTTGCGGAGGGTGATAAAGAAAACAAAAGTGGGGGACGTGGAAGATGACAAGTAGGACAGGCTGGTGCTGTGCCAGACAAGCTAATTGATCAGGAAGGGCCTCTCTGAGGGGGTGGCATTCCAGCTGGGGCCTGAGGGACTAGGAAGGAGGCAGAGGGGAAATCTGGGGTCAGGGGGCTCCGGAAGAAGCCAGAACATGAGTAAGGTGAACTAGCCTTCAGCAACTCCTGATGCTTTTTTAAACTTTGTATTTTGAGTTCATTTCAGACTCCAGCAAAGTTGCAGGAAGAATACAATGAAGCCTGTGTATCCTTCACCCAGATTCTCCACATGTTAACACTGTATCCCATTTTGCTTTATCATATTGTCTTTCTCTCCACACATACACAAGTACAAGCATACACACACACACACATACTTAGCCACACCACACACACTTTTTTTTTTCCAGAATTATTTGAGAGTAAGTTGCCCAGCTCAAGCCCCTGCTACTTCAGAGTGTCTGTCCTAAAACAAGGACATTCTCTGACATAACCACAGTACAGTGTTCAAAGTCAGGGCATTAACATTGATTGAATTCTACTATCTAATCCTCAGATCTTATTCAGAGTTGCCAAATGACCTAATGATGTCCTCTCTGGAGAAACAATCCTAATTCTTAAGCCTCCTTTACAGATACCCAGAGGGAAATGCATTCTCAGGATGGCCTTCCAAGGAGAACACCCGGCCTGACCTTTAAAGTGGACAGCACAGCAGGTGGGCGGCTGGCTCAGGGCCAGCTAGGGCCCAGTGCAAAAGGAAAAATGTGCATCTTGATACATACTTGCCAAAATAGCATTTTGAACCAAGTGAAAAAGTTAATAAGGCTTTAAAATTTAAGAAAAAAATGATTAGGGGCGCCTGGGTGGCTCAGTTGGTTGGGCGACTGCCTTCGGCTCAGGTCATGATCCTGGAGTCCCTGGATCGAGTCCCGCATCGGGCTCCCTGCTCGGCAGGGAGTCTGCTTTGCCCTCTGACCCTCCCCACTCTCATGTGCTCTCTCTCTCAAATAAATAAATAAAAAATCTTAAAAAAAAAAATGATTATATATACAGCTTCACGGTTCGCTCTCTCTCTGCACTTCATTATCGACCCTCATAAACCCACCCTGCAGGGCACACTGGGCGGAAGGGCCTAGAAACCAGAGCCCCTGTAGAAATGACTGCATGGCACGGTAGTGCGCATTGTAAAACAAACAACAACCTGTCTTTAGGTACAATCTTGACATTTTATTTACTTGATTACTGAGTGGGGTTTTTTGGCACCCACTTAAATTCTGGGCCCGCAGTGAATGTCTCCCTCACTTTACCCAGCTCCCAGCCCCGACCGCCACACACAGACATGTCGGCTCTGCCGAGTGGACAGAGGGTGCACACACCTTGCGCTTGGCAGTCTCACGATAAACCCAAGTGGCCCTTGGACCCACTTCACAGATGAAGAAAGAGAGGTCCTCTAGCACTTCGCTATATTGAAGTATCACACACTGGGGAGCTTAAACAACAGAAACTAATATATATATAATTTTTTTTTTTTTTTTTTTTTTTGCAATTCTGGAGCCTGGAAGTCTGGGATCAAGGTGTCTGCAGGGCTGGTGTCTTCCAAGGCCTCTCTCCTTGGCGTGTAAATGGGCTCTTCTCCCCAGGTCCTCATCTGGGTTATTAGTCAGGGTCCCCCAGAGGAGGAGAAGCAACAGGATGTGTGTGAACACACATACATACATAAGGTATTGGTGTATGTGATCAAGAAGGCCAACAAGTCCCAAGGTCTGCGGTTGGCAAGCTGGAGACCCAGAACGCTGATGGTGGGTTCCAGTCCAAATGCTGGGAGGCTCAAGGCCCAGGATATGCCAAAGTTTTAGTGTGAGTCCAGAGGCAGACCTCAAGGGCAGCTGGGCAGGTGGAGTTCCCTCTTATTCGGCCTTTCTGTTCTACTCAGGCCTTCTGATTGGATGAGGCCCACCCATGCTGGGGAAGGCAATCTGCTTTGTTCAGACTGCGGATTCGGATTCGGATGTTAATCTCATCCAGAAACACCCTCACAGCTACATTCAGAATGACAGTTAACCAAATATCTGGACCCCAGTGGCCCTGTCGAGGTGACACACAAATTTAATCATCAGACATGGTCTTCCCTCTGTGTGTGTCTGTGTCCTAATCTCTTCTTATAAGGACACCAATCATACTGGATTGGGGCCATCTTAGTGATTTCATTTTAACTTAATTCCCTTATAAAGACCCTATCTCCAGTACACTCCCATTCTGAGTTACTGGGGTTGGAACTTACACATATGAATTCGATGCGGTATGGCCGGGGGAGGGCAGGGGCACAGCTGGCCCCATAACAGGCCCTGACTGGGGAAGGGACCCAGATCGTAAGCTCTCGGGGCCAAGCACTTTCCTCCTCTGAGTTGCCTGGGCACCTGGGGCCCCTCAGGTTGGCATGCCCTTCCCCAGGCAGGCGGACCCATCCATCCGATGTCTGCCAAGACATGGCGGAGGTGCAGACTGTCACTCAGTATGGATCATCTCATATGCAAAATCCAGCAATTACTGAGACAAAAGTGCTTATCCTCAAGAGTCCGGTAATTTCTCCCCCACCCTCTGGGCTACCCGAGGGATCTTGCTAAGACACAAGGCTGCCAGGAGAGGTGATGCGTAAAAGACTGCTGCCCTGGAACCTACCCACGCCTGCAGGGCCTGCTCTTAAATGCCCTCTAAATGTGCCCGACGAGGACATGTGGATGGAGGCAGGCAGCCTCGTCCCACTCGAGGGGTTCAATTCCTCTCTTGGAACTTGAGCTGGGTTCAGCTCTGGCTCCCTGATTCTTCAACCTTCACTGACCACTCCACTGAAGACAAGCTTCTCCAGGCCCCTGACAATTTGGTCAAATGGAGCCTCCGGTGTATACCTCACCCAGGCCTCGCTCGGGTCCAGCAGAAGTGCCTGCAAGAGGAGGCCATGCTCACAGGGAACACGGGGCACTTTGCACCACCCAGCACACAACTCTTTCCTAACAGCCCTCCCATAGAGCCCAGGGACCAACCTCTCTCATACACAGTGCAATGCTGCTGGGGGTGGGGGGAGCACAAAGGCCTTGGTGGGGTGGAAGCCACAGGGTCCCTGGAGGCTCCTTCCTACCGCTCCTCCCTTGGCGTCCCAGCACGGCTGAGGGGCAGGAGATGGCCTGAGCTGCACCAGTCAGACTCTCGCCCCAGACTTTACATCCGGAGTGGAGGCCTGTGGCTGTGGGCTCTGTGGGGGAAGGTAGCCTTTGTCATAGTGGGGAGCCTGCACCGGGGGGCATGGGGCTCCTGTTCTGGGCCCAGCCCACTTCTCCAGCTTCCTCTGATCCTCTGAGCTCCCCAGAGAGGCACCCAAGTTCCCTTTGGCTTGAGCTGGCCATGGGCAATTGCTGTTGCTCGCCACCAAAGACTATCGGATCCAGTGCTCCTACGCCACCACTCTCATCCTTTTCGTGCCTTTTCTGCCCTGGGCACTGACCTCCCCGTGTCAGTGGGAAAGCCCTCCTCATCCCTCAAGACCCATCTCAGCTCCGCAAGAACCCTCCCGGCCTTCCTAGTTGAAATGATCATTCCCTCTCTTGAAGAATAATCACACTTTCTTCAAACTTCTCTCATTAATAAAAAGAAGACCTACAATTTATCAAGTACCAGCTGTGTCCCAGGTGGCTTCACGCCTGTCAGGCACTCTTCCTAAGCCCATTTCAGCTCAGGATGGGAGGGCGGGAATGGGGAGGTGTTCTGGATGGTCACCGTGGCAGATTTGACCTCCCAAGATGGCCCCGTAGGCTTGGGCAGATCTCGCGACTCCTGGTCAGGAGGTGGGGTGTGAGTTGCCTCCCCTTGGATGTGGGAAGGACCCCATGATGCCCCAGGGAGTGGACTGCCACAGAAGTGAGGCCTCATGACGTCAGAGGCCTGGTCATGAAAGGTGACACACTTCCTACGTGGCTCTCTAGGAATGCTGCTAACTTTTGGAACATAGCCACCATGTTGTGAGGAAGCCCAGGCCCCATGCGGAGGCCCCGTGTGGGTGTTCCGGCTGACAGCCAGCAGCAGCTGCAAAACAGGGGACTGGGTGAGTGGGTGGGTGGGGGAGGCCTCTGAGGAATGCAGCCTCTGTTCTTCCAGAAGCCCCATCTGATGGGAGTGGAACAGGCCCCGCCCAAGTTGCAGATCCATGGGAAGATCAGACACTGCCATTGTTTGAAGTCATTACATTCTGGGGTCATTTGTTAGCCAGCCTCAGCTAGTGGGGCACTTACATGGAGCCAGGAAGCTTCAAACAGCGCAGACAGGAAATGAAGCAAGGCGGCCCAGTGGGGTCCATCCCTTGGCTTGGACTGACCACATTCTCTTACCTCAGGGAGGTCACTTACCTTCTCCGGGGCTCTGTTCTGTTGTCAGAAATATGGGGAAAATAACAGTATCTCTTTCATAAGGCTGTTGGGAGGATTAATGGAGATACGTATAAACACTCAGGGAAAGTAAGGAGTAATAGTAATACTTATTATCTAAGGGACCGGCCAGATTGGATTCCCAGTCAGCCTGACCTCAGAGCCTGCACCATCTCCCCAAGTCACAGAGTATCCAGGGTCTCACTGCCACGTTTCTCCTCAACAGACCGAACTTGCAGCCAAGAGCTGAGGTCTGGGACTCTGGTGTGTGTTGGGAGCACCCTGGTACCCCCTAATCTGTCCTGGAAGGTTTGCCTGTCTGGCTGCCTGGGCTGAGCCCTCGGGGCTGCAAGCCAACCTAGTTCACTCACGGGGGCTGAGGCTTAGGGAGCGCTCTCCAAAGTGAGTTTCTTCACACTGTGGTTTTGATATACCTGGCCTTGGTTATTTCCAACAGAAGCGGTCAGCGAGACCTGCCCATCAGGAACTAAGTGGTCTAATCTAGAGTAATCCTACATTTGTAACCAGACATCCATAATATGCTCAGAGGCGAGGCTACAAGTCAGCCTGGGGGCAAGTGAACATGCACAATTATAATTACTCTTGAAAAATCCCTCACTCCAGAGGACCTGGAACACACTGAGGGAACAGCACATGCGTGTCTCACCCTCCACTTCAGGATGCCTGAGGCTGTGTGGAGCTATGGGTGGAGTCCCACACCATTTACAGTGCTCTCTCCTCTTCCTCTCTGTCTCTTGCTCTCCTTTCAACATTAAAAATAGCATCTGGCTTTTAATACCGAGTGCAGGCAAGCATGTAGAGACACGGGGACTCTTGCCCACTGCTGGTGAGGATGCACACTGTTACAACCACTTTGGAAAGCAATTGTACAAACCTCAGTGAGGCTTAAGGTACTCATATACCACCCTGGTACAAACCCTACAGAAACTCCGCAAACATGAGCAAGGAGGTATGTGCAAGACCCTTTACTGCAACCCTGTCTGTAACAGCGAAAAATGGGAAGCCACCTAATTCAACAAAACAGCAGAACGGATGTTGGCATAATGGCATAGTCATACAACGGAATACCATACACCAATGAAAACGAATGAATGAGAATTATACATGGTAACATGGATGAAGCTCACCAATAAATGTTGAGTGAAAGAATCAAGTTGCACTTTGAAGAGATAGATAACTGCACACCTGTGTTCACAGCAGCATTATTCACAATTGTCAAGAGGTGGGAGCAAGCCAAGCATCTATTGACGAAGGAATGGATAAACAAAGTGTGGTCTCTACATATAATGGAACATTTTCAGCCTTAGAAACGAAAGAGATTCTGCAATCTACTACAGTGGATGAACCCTGAGGACATTGTGCTCAGTGAAACAGGCCAGCCACAAAAGGACAAACATTGGATGATCCCACTTATATGGGGTCCTTGGTCAGATTCAGAGATAGAAAGTAGAATAGGGGTTGCCAGGGGCTGGGCAGGGAGGGGAACGGGGGGCACTGGTGTTTAAGGGGGACAGAATTCTGTGATATCCTGGAGACGGATGGTGGTGATGTTTGCACAACAGTGTGAATGTACTTCATGCCACTGAACAGGACACTTAAAAAATGGCTAAGATGGTCGATTATAACTTATGTGTACTTTACTGCAATTGAAAGATTTTTAAAAGCAGGTTGCAGATTACATCATATATCTGAAGCGTAAAAACATGTAAAACAGCTTTTGTGTTAGCAAAGTTATAAGAATGTGCATGGGAAATAGACAGATGGAAAGGGGGGTAGGTGGTGGCGCACTACTTAGGTTTAACTCTGGGGGAGCGGGCGGGGGTGGGATGGCATTTGGGGGAGGTCCACAGGGGCCACCCACCACATTGGTAACAGTTTATTTGTGAAGTCAGGCGATTGGGTATATTACTGTCTATGTTCTTTGCACCTGTTTCTTTTTAAAGATTTATTTATTTGACATAGAGAGAGACAGCGAGAGCAGGAACACAAGCAGGGGGAGTGGGAGAGGGAGAAGCAGGCTTCCCGCGGAGCAGGGAGCCCGATGCGGGGCTCGATCCCAGGACCCTGGGATCATGACCTGAGCCGAAGGCAGACGCTTAACGACTGAGCCACCCAGGCGCCCCTGCACCTGTTTCTTGAACAAGTGTACCCTGCGGTTTGCTGGGCTCTGGCGACTGGGGGGAGGGTTCCATGTCCTCTCACAGTGGCCTCTTGGCCAAAGCTGAAGGGTTCGCAGGGCCACCTTCTCCGCCCCCCCCCCCCCCCCCCCCCCCCCCCCGGCGGAATGCAGAAGTGCCCTACAAACATTCTTTCATTCTCTAGTTGAAATAAGCAGCTCCGCTCCTCCCCCAGCCTCAGCCTCTGGCAGAGCTCCAGGATTATTTTACATTAATTTAAGATCTCTAATGAAGAATAATTAACAGCTTCAAGGGAGCCTGGCACACCCTGTGTTTAGAAGTGGTTAATTATGCATTGTCTGCAAAACATCCTTTTCATACTCTTAAGTTTTGGGTTGCTGTTTTAAACAACGGAATATGGCATCAGGAAAAAAGCCAAGAGGTTCTGTTTGCAAAGCCTTCCTGGGCGGGGGAGGGGGGGGCGGGATGGAAGGTCTGTGTGGGCCAGGACAGCCACCATTTCCTATGCCCCTACTAAGTGCTTTCCCAGAGTTGTCCCTGTCAATCCCCACAAAAGCCCTGAGAGGTGGGCTAGCAGCCCTCCCACATCGTACAGGGGCGGGCTTGGAGGGAAAGTGAGTTTCTGAGCGCTCTGCCAGGATGAGGTCTGATCATAAAGCCAAGTTCTTGTCTCCCTGATGTGTCACCGTTATTTATGGTCACTCACTGGGGATGGAGAGAGGACTGACCCAGCCCTGAGCATCTCATTTGCTGGGATGCATAGTTGGACTCCTCAGCCGGCAGTGAGTGGCCTCCGCAGCCAGATCACCTGGTAAAATCCGGATGATCCCACTGACAGGCCATGGGACTCTGGGCAAACTACTTCTCCTTCCTGTGCCTCCAGTTTCCCCTCAGCGGGAAAATGGGATAATCACGTCCCCCACTTGTTTGGGTTGCTGCAGGGTCGGGGCTTGGAATGGGACCTCACATGTAGTGGGTGCTCAGTGAGCTTCAGCATTATCGTCACCTACTCTGCCTTCCTTTCTAGGCTCATCCCCTTACAGATACCCTACACTTCAGCCTCACATTTGGCCATTTCTTTTTAAAGATTTTCTATTTATTTATTTGACAGAGAGAGACACAGCGAGAGAGGGAACACAAGCAGGGGGAGTGGGAGAGGGAGAAGCAGGCTTCCCGCGGAGCATGGAGCCCGATGCGGGGCTCGATCCCAGAACCCTGGGATCATGACCTGAGCCGAAGGCAGGCGCTTAACGACTGAGCCACCCAGGCGCCCCTCACATTTGGCCATTTCTGAACCATGCCAGGCTCGGTCCTACTTCCTTCTGTTTGTTTATGCCACGCTCTCTGCCCTTCCCTGTCTGGAAAAATCCCACTCCTACAGCCAGCTCAGATGCCACCTCCTGCAGGAAGACTTCCTGGATTTCTCCCAGACAGCCTCCCTCATGCTGCTGGTAGTTTTGTGCCACCTCTACCTCCCATCTTTAATTTTCATGGCTTGTTAGTGGGTCTATTCCCCTTGGAGCCTGGGAGCTCCTTGAGGATTATATCCCATTTGTCTCTGGGCTGCAGTAGGGGCTTGGGAAAAGAGCCCCAACTCTGAATATGAACTTCCCACGGTGGGCGGGGGCCAAGGGGGCTGTCACCAGCTCCCCCTGGAGGCTGAGCCAGGCTGCTCACAAGGATCATGGGACTCCCAGAGGTGACGCTCAGCTTGTCCCTCCCTCCCTCCCTATATTTCTCATGGGGTCCTCACTGTGTGCAGCACAAAGCCCAGCCCCAGGTCCTGGACTCCAGTCCCTGGCACCCCGTCCGAGCTCCATGGTCTTTTGCTACCACCTGAAGACATCTGCCCTTTGAAAGCTTCTGGTTTCTTTCCCCACATGCTTTTCCCTTTGCCTGGAAACCCACCTTCTTCTCAGCCCTGCCAACTTCTCCAGACTCTTCACTGCCCGCTCAGCTGTCACCTCCTCCGTGAAGCCCCCATACCCTGACCGCGACTCCTACCGTTTCCACCTGAGCCCCTGTGGAGCAGGGCTGTGCCTCAGTCATCCCTCCCGTTCCAAGGCCCTGGTGTGCTTGCATGGCCTCAAGTTGGGGAGCACTCAAGAGAGACTGTCTTAGAACAAGAGAGACCTAGGTCCAAATCTTGTGGCCTCACTTACTTGGCTGCCTGCCCTGCAGTCTCCACTGGCTCACCTGCTCAGAGTGGGGGCTTAGTGCCTCTTTAGCAGTAGGGCTGAGGATGAAGGAACAGGGAAAGTGCCCCACCTTCCGCTGTCACTTGATAACTAACAGCCAGAATATGCCAGGTGCCCCAAGGCTCTAACAACAAACTCCCCGGGGTGAGGGTGGAGTTTCGGCCACCTGCAGAGGGTGGAGATCCCACCTGGTGGGGCCTTCCGCTCAGATGTGGCAGTGCTCATCAGATGCAGGACAGGCCTCTTTCCCTGGCACCCGCCCAAGAACAGGGACTTGCTTTCTGAGGCTGCCGGGAGACCCTCAGGGCCCGCCCCCTTTGGAGAAAGCCCCTGGAAGAGAAAAGAAAAGCTGCCATGCTTTCCCAGAGCTGCTCGCATGCTAATAGCTGTGGACTTCACAGAGTGTGAAATCAGGAAAAACTAATTCCCTCAGAATAGCTGGTATTCTAATTCCCTCCTCCCAGGTCTTTCATTACATGCCGTTGAAGGAGACCACGAGGATGGCCCACAATGCCCTTCCCGCTGGCCTAGGCCCCCGCGTTTCTCAGCCAAGGTGTGCGTGCAGACAGAACACACGTGCAGAAGACATTGTCAGGTTTGTTAACATTCGGGCTTGTGGTGTCTGCAGGGAGCAGTCCCCAAATGCCACTATAATCAGTTCCAAACACCAAAAGATGGGGAAACTGGGGCTGAGAGAGGGAAAGCAACCTGTCTAAAGTCACACAACAAGGGAAGGGACTTGAACGCTGGTCTCCTGACCTCCAGACCAGGGATCCCCCATTCAGCCTCCCCAAATAGGTCTCAAATTCCTGCTTGAGATGCAGGCAGTCACACCTGTGAATCACATGAGCCACCCATTAGGCCGGAGGGAATGTACCGCGGAAGGGCCAGGCTGCCCTCCTGCGGGGTCACACCTGCCCAAGATCCAGTCCACTCCAGGGCTGATCCCAGCAGCAAGAAACAATGAAACATAGCATTTGGCCACCGAACACTCTGGGGCGAGCACTTCCCTGCAGAAAGCCTCCCTGAAGGGCTAGAGGGAGATGAGAGTACAATTAAGCCGAGTTGCAAAGTGACCCGCAGCAAACGCCCCCGCCGTTCTTGGTCAGTGGCGGGGAACCCCCCGGCCGACCTGAGGAGGCCCTGCAGTCGGCGGGCTAGGGGGTGGGGGGGACTTCACCTCACAGCCCGTTGCCCTGTGGCAGAGGTCCTCCCCGGAGGGTCCACGTACCTTTTATAGACTCCATGCAGCGGCTGCAGACACAGGAACTGCCAGTAATCCAGGCAAAAGGCCTTGAACTTGAGCATTTTCACCTTTCAGTCTCCAGCCGGCCCACCGTGGCTCCTCCACCGGGACTCGGAGAGGGGTTGGGGGGAGCTGGGGGCCTGGCCACTCCGGCCCACCCTGGTCCCGCCGCAGTCCCCACTCACATGGCCCGGCCCTGCCCAGCCGGCTCCTAGAGCACACGCCTCCAATACAAAGAGCAGCGCGCACAAAAGCCTAGCAACTCGTTGGTGCTGCTCACCCGGGGCAGTCTCAAACTGCTGCTATCTCTGGCGGCTGGTTCTTCTTGGGGTTCCCCTGGGACTCCCCAGGGCAAACCAAGGCAGCCCTGGCTGTGCCCAGTGGCAGGGGCCCCCGGCCCGTCATCCTGGGGGGCCTAGATGCTGGGGCTCCTGATGGCAGCTCAAAGCCCCTTCTTCCAACCAGGCCCCGGACACTCGGTGGCCTCACCCGCACCTGGCCGGGTGGTTGCCCACCCGCCTGCCTGGCCCAGAGTGGCTCTGGCCCCAAAGACCCGGGCGTGAGGCCAGGAGGGGGCAAAATGACAGGCGAATGCCGACCTTGCTACCCAGATCGGTTATGTTTGGTGGAATCCCAGTCCGGCCTGGGTGAGCGAGAACTCACCACTTAGCCACATGGTGTGGGTGGGAGCAGCTTGGCTCTGAAAGGCAGGCAGAGAAAGACTGACAGGGCCGCCGGAGCCGTTGCCCGGGCGACGGGGACACATTGATAAAATCTAAAATGGAACCTCGATGACAGCTGCTCATTGGCTGCTGGGAGGGGACTCCTGCCGCCAGCCAGGGAGGGCAGGAGGGAGGAGAGCCGCGGGGCTGAGGGGCCACGGACAGCCGGGGGCTGTTGGGCGGGAACGAGGGGGCCACGGGCAGAGTGGGTGGCTGTGTGGCCCCAGGACCTGGCCGTCCAGGCGACAGAGCAGAACCATGCAGCCTGGCCTCTCTCCCCATCTCTGCCGGTGGGTCCTGCTTCTGCTCCACCGCTCTAGGGATCATTCCCTACACACCAGCCACAGGGACCTTAAAATGTCACTCTTCTCCATACCCTCATGTGGCCACATGCCACTCTCAGAAGAAAGGCCAAACTCCTGACCGACAAACTGGCTCCTGCTGGCCGTCTGACCTCTCTAGGCTCCCGACCCGCAGACACCCGCCCCCCCTTCATGTCCCCTAATCTACGACACCCTTCGGGCTTTCCCATGCGGTGCTCTCCGCCGGAGGAACCCCCTCCTCTGGGGCAGCAACTCATCATCCATCAGATATCACCTCCAACACCTCCTCAGAGCCTCCTTCACCCTGCACCCTAATTTGCTCCCCTGGACGTGCCCTCCTCCGAAACGATCCTGGTTACTTATTTACCGCCGCTCTGAGCTGGCTGCAGCACGTGCATCTCCTGGGCAGGGCCCCCGCCTCTCTCTCTTTTCACCGCCCATCCCCCAGCTTGGCCCCAGCTGGGCCCACCACAGGCACCCAGTCATCATTAGTGGAAGGAACGAAGGAGCTTGGGTAGCAGAATGGAAGGATCTTAGCGCATGAAATGCCCTCCTACGAACAGCACACCCCCCGCCCCCCACTCCAGGTCCCTGGTTGGCTCAACATCATTTACAGAGTGGTGGTCCCGTGGGGTCCTTACGACCCTCCCCTGCTCGGAGATGAGGGAACTGAGGCTCAGAAAAGACTCCGTACCATGCATGAGGGGGGACATCCAGGAGACGGCAGCCTCAGATGGGAGCTGGTGCTGAGTCAGGCTGCCAGGCTCCTGGGGGCCAGGTGCGGAACCAGGGGCCTGATCCCAGCCCCGCACTCTGACAAAGCCAAAGAACAGAGTCACCTGCGCCAGGAGGGCGTTCTCTGGCATTGGCACGCATGCTGCTTCTAGAACAGTGGTTCTCAACCAGGGGCGATTTTGCCGCTCCCCGCCGCCCCGCCAGGGGCCAGGTGGCAATGTCTGGAGAAATCTGGGGTTGCCACAACTGGGGAGGGGTGTGCTACTGGCATCTAGTGGTGTGTAGATGCTGCTCAACATCCTCTGATGCACAGGATGGCCCCCACAATAAAGAACAATCCCTCCCCAGCTGTTAGTAGTGGTGAAACAGAGAAACCGCGCCCTGGAGAGTAACTCGCCTGGAAATATCCCATCGTGGACAGTTACAACTGGAAGGGCATTCGAAATGGCTCAGTCCAAGGCTCCTATTGTACAAACAGGGAGTGTGAGGCCCAGCCAGGGGAAAGGGCACACCCAGCATCATCAGTCTGCGCCCAAGCTGGACCCAGAAAGCCCCGCACTGTCCGGGGCTGGGGAGACACGAGCCGCTGGAGAACCGGGCTGATAACAGCGGGGCAGATGGGGAAGGAGGGTGACAGTGGCCATCTGCCAAGGGTGAGGAGCGTGTCTGCCTGTTTGCCAAGGTAGCACAGGCCTCGTGAAGTGCTGCCCCGCCCCTCTCCCCCCACCAGGACATCAGCTTCCCTCTCACGCCTGTGGCAGAGGAAGCCGGCTGTGCCTTTGAAAGGAGGCAATTGCTGGCTGGGACCTTTGTTTCTGAATTCCCAAGCTGTGAATGGGGCCTCCAGAACCTCCGTGGGATGGACGGGCAGAATGGCACCTCTTCCACTGGGGCCTGAGGGCCAGGTTTCCCGGAGGCTCCCACAGCGCTGCCGCACAAAAAGCGCACGGAGGCCAGGTGCTGGTGGGAGAGGCTTGGTGGGGGCCCTGGGTCCTGGGCCTGGGTCAGACACCAATATTCCTCTGGTCTCTGCATCTCAGTTTTCCTCATCTGTGAAATGAGAACATTGAGCCTGGCTCTGCCTGTGCCCCAAGGCTGCCGTGAGGGTCAGCAGTCAGGATGCATGGGACTCCACGATCACAGATCCCAACTGGCACCTGCCCCTTTTCTGTTCCTCAAATGGACCAAGCACATTCCACCTCAGGACCTTTGCATGGGCCATCCCCACTGCCTGATGCTCTTCCTCCAGTCACGTGGCTCACCTCCACTTTCCTTCTGGTGTCTGGTTAAATGGTCCCTCCTCACAGAGGCCTTCCCTGACCACCCTGTTATCACTCTCTATCCTCTTCACCCGGATTTATTTTTCTTCATAGAATTTACCACCACCTGACATGGTATTTTAAAGCCCGATTCCTTTGTTTGCTGCCTGTCCCTCCGCCTGACACAGCATCTCAGCAAAGACAGCAACACTGTTCCCCACAGTATCGCAAGCCCCCGACACCCATAGGTGCTCAGGAAATAAGGGCTGGGTGGAGGAGGGGAAAGGGCAGAGCTAGGGGGTCCTGCTGTCTGCTCTGACCCCTAGCTTGGTCCTCTAGGGCTATGAAGACACTGGGTCATTGGCTTCGAGGTCAAGTGTGACCAGCCTTGGGGGTGGTGGTTACCGTGGCCGTTTCCTGACCATGACCTCCTGTCTGGTCTGGTGAGAGCTGGGTCAGGGTCAAACCTGAAGGGAGCAGGGGACATGTGACAGCCCCTCCCCAACCCCCAGACACTCGGGGACAAAAGCCCCATGCACCCTCCCTTCATTCTAGAGCCTTCCCCGCCTGGCCCTGAGCAGAGTGCTGACTAGGGGCTGGCAGAGCAGATAAAGCGGCGGGGAGCCACACTGCTGGGTGGTTTTCAGAGAAACCAGTGGCTCAGCGTCTTTACAGCAGTTTCGTGACCGTCTCACCCTGGGCTCGGCCCGTTCTGCCACAGACACCCACGCACCTGCCAGGCCGGGCCGTCCGGCGGTGAGCACGTGAAAACGCAGTGTGGCTGTGGGGGTGTGGGAGCCCGTGCGCGGGCGGGTGTGAGCAAGGGGCTGACCGCATGAGGAATGGAGCGTGCGCGTGTTCTGGACGCAGCGTATGTGACGGTGCGGGCGCAGTCCCAGGAGCTGTGGGCGCGAGGAGGTGTGTCCGCGCGGGCGAGGAGTGTGCTGTGGCCTTGGGGAGTGTTCACAGCATGCTCTGCTCACCGGCTGAGAATCCTGAACAAGTGACTTCTGTAAAATACTAATGTATTAGTTCTGTGCGGTGGTGAGGAGCTGGGTTACTGTGGACTTTTGTCACATGTGCCCACTCCTGTCAGCATCACATGTGGCCGTGGCCATGGGGCGTCCCCATACAGGATTATCTGAGTGTGGGAGCTGCTGTCCACCCCCCAGGGGGGCTGCCAGCACCACGACGGCTCGAGGAAGCAGCACCCGGATGGTCACCCCTCTGCCCTCCTCAGAGCCTCAGGCAGCCTTAGGCTTTCAGAGCCGGTGGCCGGGACCATCCCATCCCAGCGGAGCATCCGTGGCTCTTGCCCCAGCACAGGGGACCCAGGCCCTGCAGTGTCTCCAGTGCTGGGGCTCAAAACCTCATGGGCCTCCTTTCAGGCTCCCCAGAGGGACTCAGCTCGGCCCGACCCTCTGCCTCACCCCTCCTGGCTCTGCATGCGGGGCCACATCCACCCTTGCGGATCGTCACCAAGTACGCCGCTTCTTGGCAGCGCCCGTTTCCCACCCCTCACAAGGACCAGCCTATTTCTAGTCAACGAGGCCAGTCCCCTCCTCCCTGGCTCAGGCTGCTAGGTCAGACACGGCTCCCCACGCCAACACCACTCCAGGACCAGCGGCCTGTGACTTGTCTTTTGTGCCCCTGGCCTGTGAGCAGAGACTGACTGACTTCCGATCCACAGGACCTTCCTCAGTGTCTCGGTCTCCAACCCTCTCGTGTAAAGTTAGAGAATGTCTTTTTCTGAAGACATCTTATGGAAATGTCAAGGTACAAAACACATGTGAAGGCAGAGGCCCTCGGACAGCCCCGCTCCCACCAACTACCATCCGAAAACCGATAGAAAGCATCAGCTTCGCCCTCGGGTCACTGCCCTGTTGTCATGGGAACTGGTGGCCGCAGGCTGGCCCTCAGAGGGACCCCAGCCTTGGATCTCAGAGGAACCATTAGCTGAGCCCTAGTCCTCAGGGGACCATTCCTCCCTGGACTGGTTCTCAGAGGATGTGTCAGCAGTACCTCTGGTCCCTGGGGGAGGTTTAGGGCTAAACGGGGCGACTAATTTCCCATGATGCCTCTTGGGCCCACCCTCGGTGCCGATGGGAAGAGCGGGCCCAGAGGAGAGGGAGAGACAGTACCTGTAATGGTCAGTGGACAGGCTGCTTCCGGTCTCCAGGGAGCTCCTGAGGCGGCAAAAGTGAGACAGTGTTACCCATGACCCCCACACGACAAATGCTCCGGGGCTCATGCCAGCGCAGGCCACACTGGGTGGACCCAGGACAGGTCCTGGGGTAGGTGAGCAGCCCTGGGAAACATGTTTGGCCCCCACATGCAAGAAACCATGTGCTTTCTTTCTCTCTGACAGGTCAGTGAGAAGCTGCCCTGTCTCCATCCCACACGCAGTTCGGAGAGCTCAGTTACAAAGGACCCTTGGCAACATCGAGTCCAGCTACTCCCTGCTCACTGGGGAAACCAAGGCCCAAGGTCCCACAGGGAGTCTCCCAGCCTGAGGCTCCTTGTAGCCAGAGACCCAACGGGGGCCTGGGCCTGCCACCTTGCAGCTCTGCCCACTGGCCCTCTTGCCACTGACCAACCCTGCCCATGCACGAGCTGGCCCCTGCCTCCTCACCCTCCTCTCATCCTACCCCCACCTCCAACCACCCTGCTACCTTGCTGGTCCTGCAACATGCCAATCTCATTCCTGCCCCAGGGCCTTTGCACTTGTTCCCTTTACCTAGGATGCTTGGCCCCCATCGCCACATTTGACACTCTCCCCTCAGAGAGGCCTTCCTGGTGTGTCTAAAGCAGCCCTGCCCCTTATGCTCTCATCCCATCACTCTGTTTTATTTCTTTCAGAGCCCCACGTGAAAGGAGCTAAGCCATTTAGCTGTGGGCTTGTTCACTGCCTATCTTTCCAGGCAGGGTCTTGTGTGTCCTGGTCATTGTTGGCCCCACTGAGGAGACCAGTCAATCCTGCCGCCTGCTATAAACAGTGGGTCAGAGGTGGTGAGTGCAGGTGAATGCAGTCAGAGGAGGGGGGGGGAGCCCCACCCGAGGTCCCACAGTGGCCTGCGAGGCAGCCTCTTAGCCTCATCATGGCTGAGGATACTGAGGCTCAGAGCAGGGAAGCACCATGTGTCTAACAGCTCGAGACTGGGACTGGGCCAGGATTGGGACTCAGGTGTGTTTGGCCTGGGACCACCATGCTTATCCCTAAAGGGGCCTCCCCTTGGAGTCCTCGTAGACTATAGGCCAGGCTCATGAACTCCATGCCCGGAGTCCAGAGCCCCTGCACAGAGACTTGATGCCCAGCTCTGGATCTGGGCCCAGAGCCAGCCCAACCTGGGGTCAGACCCCACTCCACCCTCACTTGCCATGGGTTTGCTACAAGTCCCTTTACCCCTCCGTGCCTCAGTTTCCACATTTGTAAAAGGGGGATAAGTAAGTCGTTCATGGGGGCAAATAATGGATTTGAAACGACTATGGAGAAACACAAGCCACTGTTTGCTGTGCATGGTAGCATGGCCAGTGTCCTAGAACTTTGGGGCCTTGGGGTGTGGCCTGGTTCCCCCAGCACAGCCTGTCCCTGCCCTCCTGGGGAGCGGCTATTATGACACTGGACACACCCTTGGAGGCAGTGTCCCTGGACTACACCTCTCCTCCCATGCCATGCTGCCTGTCCTCCCGGGATGCCACCTCTCCCCACCGTGGCCACCCTGCGCACCCCTCCCCCACCCGATGCCTCAGAAGTCCAGGGCCCCTGCTTCCTGTGGGCCTGTGCTTGGCACTTGGGCTTTGCCATTCTGAGCCAACTCTGGGTGCTTGCCATGGGTCATCCAAGCTTCAGCCTCGGTTTACCTACTTGCCCTTAGTAGGCTGACCCTCCTTCCACATCCCCACACTGACCTGCAATTCTGGTCCAGTGAAAGCATTGCTGGTTTGCTGGATCCCATGTTCAGCGGGTTAGATTCCCCAGAACAGAGCCCTGCCCCAGGCCCCTCCTCCTTCTCCAACCCCAGCTGCAGAGGCTACAGACCAGCTCCCTTCCCCCCCGGCCCCCCCCCCCCCCCCAGAGCCAGAGCTCACTCCAGGGCTCAGCAACTCTGCCTGTGTCAATGAGGCCTTGCCAAAGCTCAACGAGAAAAGAGGACGTAAAGGGCAGTATCAGGATGCTCTCCAGTCACTTTTCCAGACTGTTCACTGTCCTGTGCCTGCTCGGGTGGGTGATGGCTTTTCCAGGGGGAGAGAGGGCGGGGCTGGCCAGGCAGGCCTTACCTCCCTCCTGAGGCAGGACCCCGTACCGGGAGTGGCAAGGAGCTCCTGCCTTCGGGAAGTCCCTAGTCCAGACAAGGGGACCCAGCGTTCAGCACCTCTCCCCCAACAACTGGCCCCTCAGATGCAGATGTGCCATGGGAGGAAATACCAATATGATGTGACAGGGACACAGCAAAGTGATGCCAAGGTGCCCAGGCACAGAGCCACTTGACACAGCACAGGGATTCGGCTCCCTAGATCTAGTCCTGCTCTGACTACATTATGAGAACCGGGCAACATCCCAGCCGGCCACAGAGAGCCCACCTAGTGCTAGGGGCTGTTCCCACACACGTCCTCATCTAACCCTTGCACAACCCTCACGAAGCACAAAGCAAGTGCAGCTCAGGGGCCCTGTACGTGGGACACCATTCTGTTTCCTGCCTCTTTAGCCTGTAGCAAACTCCTATTCACCCTACAAAACCTTGCTCAAGGGTCAGCTCCTCCTTGCAGCCTTCTTTGCCGACCGTGACCTCCTAAGCAGATGGCTTCCTTCCCTCCTTCCTCCTCTCCCCTCTCCCTCCTGCCCTTCCTCCCTCGTTCTCTCTCCCCCTTCCCCAGTAACAGCAAATCTATCTGGAGCAGCTCCTCTGTGCGAGGAGGCACTGCCGTTAACGCTTCCCGGCATCAACTCATTTAGTCCTCGCTGGAGCCCGCGAGGGAGTTACGGTGACGCGTCACCTACTATGACACACGGCTCCAAGATGTCGAAGCGTCCACGATGTTTTCCAGCCAGATAGCACTGTCACTGAAGTACACCTACGAAGAGGGGGACTGTCTCCTGAACACGACCTGCCCCCACAGGGCTGAGGGGCCTTAACGGTCACGCAGGGCTGACCTGGCCTGCCGTGGCCCAGCCCGAATCCCTGTGGCAGGTAGTGGCCTCTGCCTGGGCTCTCCACTCCTCCTCACCCATGTCTCTGCCCAACCCCAGGATCCCCTCGGTAGCCTGAACCCCTCGGCAACCCCCCGCCTGAAGTCTCACTGACCCTCCAACAGCCCAGCTAGGACTGGCTGTAAGTGGAGACCCTCTCTCCACCACGTGCCCTGCTGGGTCCACGCAGCCTTGGCGCCACAGGCTGAGGCCCGTTCTGCTCACCACTGTCTGCTGCTCAGCCCGGCTGCCAACAGGAGAGGCTCAGGCCAGAGCAGGGAAGGCCTAGAGTGAGGGTGTTTGGAGACCACGAGAGGCCGCCTGGCTGAGCATACCTGCATTTGGAACCAACCACCTGAGCTCACACCACAGTTCCAACCTTGGTGGTGACAGAAACCCTAAGCCTCGGCCTCCTCCTGGAACAAGGGGTGGCAATAACATCACATGGATGATGAGAGGAGAGATGAGAAAGAAAAAGTGTTTTGTAAACCAGAAAGCGCCAGTGCATGCATATTTGAGGTACTCCTACAGCTATTATCATACGTGTCAGAGTGTGTATTGAGATGTCAGGCCTTAAACGTTCAAACATGAGTTCTAGAGCCAAGAGGGCCAGGGTTCAAATCCTAGCTTTGCCACATACTAGCTGTGTGACCTAGGGCAAGTTAATGAACCTCTCTGTGCCTCAACTTAGTCTCCCCAACTGTAGTGTTTTGGGAAGAGGCAACTGGCTTATACATTTAAAGCACTTAGAACGGGGCACCTGGGTGGCTCAGTCGTTAAGCGTCTGCCTTCAGCTCAGGTCATGATCCCAGGGTCCTGGGATCGAGCCCTGCATCGGGCTCCCTGCTTAGCGGGAACCCTGCTTCTCCCTCTCCCACTCCCCCTGCTTGTGTTCGCTCTCTCGTTGTGTCTCTCTCTGCCAAATAAATAAAATCTTTAAAAAAATAAAAAATAAAGCACTTAGAACAATGCCAGGCACAGAGTCAGCATTCCATAAATGCCAGCTATCACTAGTATAGATAGGATTCAAAAGAATTACTCAGTATACCTTATATTATGTAACATACATGATACAGATTATATTAATACATAATACCAACAGTAAGTCAGCAAAATATCAGTGTGTTACATTAACACTAATTCTGTATTAATACACATTTGTTTTATTCACATATATAAAACCCTCATTTTATATGTGGGGAAACTTCTTCTAGCCACTAGTCTTACTGGAGGACTGGAGTTGCTTTACCTCTCCCCGCCCTGGGCACCCTGGACCAGGCTCGGACATAGGGCTCTCAGTCAGCCAGGCAGGGCTTCAACTCCTCCTCCTGTCTCCCGTTCAGGCGCAGGGGATAAGTAGCCCCTTCTGGCCACCCTGGACAAGGCGACTGCCCTGGGACAGTCCTTCCTCGGAAGCCCCTGCCCCGCCGCCCTACTGTACTGGGCTCCTGGGGAGGCCACTTCCTTTACCTTCAGAATAAACCGGCTGCTCCAGTCCTCTCTAGCACAGCTCCTAAACAGCACCCAGCCGTTTATACCAAGTTCAGGGACAGGAAAACTGCTCTGTGCTGGAACAAGTCAGGAGAGAGCCCCCCTGGGGGATGGGCCATGACTGGCAGGGCCACGAGGGGGCTCCTGGGGGGGCTGCGTCATCCGGGGTTTGGGGGCCTTGGTGCTGATCACTTGAGTGTGTTGTCTGCGACAATTCCACGGGCTGTACCCTGTATTTCAATAAAAATTTACATTAAAAAAACCTGTGTGGTTCAGCCCCAGCCTGGAGCAGTAGGAAAAACCCAGAGCTTGAGCCTGTTGTAGCTGGAGGCCCCTTCAGGCACCCTACAGCAGCTGTGTGTCCTCGGGAAAACCCCTTCCTCTCTCTGGCCTCAGTTTCCCTCTGCTGAATGAGGAAGTGGTCAGTGTTTCTATTCCCAGCTGTGCCGTGGGGACGGCGCTTTTCAGAATTCTGATGTACTGATGCCTGGGCCTTAAGCCAGGCCAATTAAGTCATATAACCTCTGGGGGCGTGTTCCTGCACTGTGGGTGTTCTGTTTTGTTTTTTTAATTCTTTACTTGGAAATAACCATAGATTCACAGGAAGTAGTAAAATACAATGTCCTGGGAGGTCTCACGCACCCCCTTCCCCAGCCTCTTCCAGTGATAACATCTTGCACAACTACAGGGCACCATCCAGGCTACATAGGTACCATCCACCACGGTTATTCTGACTTCACGCGTGAGACAAGCACATGTGTGTGTGTGTGTGTGTGTAAGTGTGCACGCATGCATGTCTCCATGTAATTTTAACACACATGCAGCTTGGTGTAACTCCCACCGTGATCAACGGCACAACGGTTCTCCCACCAGGCTCTGTGCTCCCCCCGCAGCCACGCCCGCCTCTCGTCCCCAGTCCCTCCCTGCTGACAACCACCCATCCATTCCCTGTCTCCATAAGTTTGCCATTTCAAGACCGCTCTACAAATGGAATCGTACAATGTGTAACTCTTTAAGACTGGCTTTTTCACTCCGTGTAATTCCCTGGAGGTTCATGCGAGTTGCTGAGTAACTCATTACCTCCTTTGGATGGCTGCTGCGGACGTAATGAGTACTCCACGGCCCGGACGCACCACAGTTGTCCACTCGCCCACCGACGGACATCTGGGTCGTGTCCAGTTTAGGGGCCCTAGTGAATAGAACCGCTACGAACATTCTGATACGGGATTCTGTGTGAATGTTAAGTCTCATATCTCTGGAATAAGTGCCCAAGAGTGCAACAGCCGGGTTGCACGGTGAGCGTACATTTATTTTGAAAGGGAACTGCCAAACTGTCTTCCAGGGTGGCCGGACCGTCTTACCGTTTCCAGCAGTGATGTAGGCGTGATCTAGTTTCTCTGCATCCTGGCCAGCGTTTCGTGCTGCCACAATTTTTTATCTTAGCCACTCTCAGCTATGAAGTGAGATCTCACTGTGGTCTGAGTTTGCATTTCACTGACGACTAATGACGACCACTGTTTCCTGAGTTTCTCTGCCACCCGTGTATCTTCTCTGGTGAAATGTCTGTTCACGTGCACCTTCATTTTTAAAAGCTCCCCAGATGGGTTTAATAGGCAACCAGCTAATCCCCTAGCACCATCTGAACTTGGAAAGTTTAAAAAGAACCTGGTCGCTGCTGTAAGAATTCTGGGTGGCCTGTGCTTTCTGGAAGGGATACTTGGAGGGCTCTCTGGTGGGGTCCAGGCTGCCACAGGTAGTTCTGAGCTACTGTGTCTCAGGCCCGAGGGGACCCTGTCTCTTCCTGAGAAGGAATGGGGAGACAACAGAGAGCAGAGACAGAGGGCATGGGAGGGGACCCCTCCTGGGAGCCCCTCACTCCAGGGAGTCAGCGCAAAGCCCACGGGAGCCTCTACGAGTGGATTTGTCTGTAGAAAGCAGTGGGTGGCTAAGTCCATGTGTGGGGTGAGGGCATGACCCAGGAGGGAACCTGAGGCCAGGCAGCTCCAGCCTGTCACAGGCCCTGGAAGGGACATATTTGTGGAATTTACGTCAATCTCCAAAGGGGCGGGGGAGGCCGCACCCCTCCCTGTTACACTGTCCCTCCCTCCCTGTCATTAAATAAGCTGGTGGTCACTGCATCAACCGTACGAATAATAGCAGAGCACAGCAAGGAAATGAAATCGTCCCCCACCCCAGCTCTCTAGGGACTAACCAGTGTAACTATTTGAGAATATTTTCTGGCCGGGCCCTTCTCTAAATGTGTGCCCATGACTGGGCATATATATGTTTTTTGGTTACATAAAAACACAGTCTGTTCTATAAAATACTCCCACCCCACCCCCTCGCTCCACACTTCTCTTGAGTGTGTTTTTAGTTCTCAAATATTCCTGCTCGTCACCCCTTGGAAAGCTGCCTGGAACCCCTGTGAGTTGCCCGCTGCCCCAGGTGGGTGCTGGGCTTGGGTCCATCTCTCCTCTCCTGGTAAACAAGGCTGCGGGACCGTCCCATCAATACGGTCTCTGTGCACAGGTTGGGATGTTCCTCTAGGACCCGTTCCTGGAATTTCTGGGTCACGGGGTGGGAATGTTTTTATGTCTCTGCGTACACATGGATGCTGACCCACGAGGCTGGACCAACACACTCCCAGCAGCGGTGACGGCGAGCGCTCGGCCATTCTCAGGGCCACAGAAGTGTGTCTGTCTGGGGCAGAGGCAAGGCCGAGGGAGGAGGCGCTGGGCGCCATTCTGCCCCATGCCCACCCCGTGCCCCGTGTAGGTAAATCAGCTGTGACCCATGCCACGGATGCTGTGTGAGCAACGGCGTGCCGGGTCTGGGCTCACGACCGCTCTGCTGGCTGCTGGGAGAAAGCACCTCAGGGCCAGGGCCCGGGGGCTGTCATCCTTCCTCTCTGGGGGTGCGTAAGCAGAGACACAGAGAAGGGGCTCGAACCCAGGAGCGCCCCTCCCCTGGCCAGGCTGTCCTGGTGTCTCATCCCCTTAATCCCTGAGGGGTGAGGCTTTTTGCCCAGGGTCACACAGTGGTGCTCACAGACCCACTGGGGTTCCCAGTTCTGGTCTCATGAGCTAAGGGACGCTGCCTCAGCCTCTGCTTCCTCATCTATGATCTTCCTGCCTCAGGGGCCAGAGTGAGGCTCCAGGAGCTGACAGACTGGAGGCGCCTTGTAAACCAGACAGACGTGAGGTGTTGCCATGTTGGCCCATGCCCCGGCTGTCCTGCCCAGTCCCCCATGCCCCTCCTGGGGCTTCCCTCTGAAAAGGCCACAGAGAGCTCCTGCCCACCCACCCTCGGCCTTCCTGTCCTGGCTCTGGGCCCCAGACAGCCTTGCCCACCAGCCTGAGGCCCCACCACCCAGCGGCACAGTGAGGTGATTGTCCCCAGGTTGGCCTCCATGCCCCTCTATCCTGCCAGGAAGCTCTGCCTAGGAGCTCAGCCTGAGTCTGGAAAACTCCCTGCTGGCGGGGGGGGGGGGGGGGGGGGATGTGTCTCTGTGCAACCCCCCTGGACAGAGGTGTGGAGAGAGAGATCGGGGCGACCAGGCAGGGGCCCTGAGTGAGACCTGGAGTGCATCTAGTCCATCTCTGGCCCTCAGTTTCCCCGTCTGCACCATAGGAGGGTTTGTCTACAGAAGTGGTTCTTAACTTTGGGGGTGGGGTTCTTAACTTTCAGCCTCACCCCTACCAGGTCTCAGGCCACTTTGGGACAGTGATTCATGCATCCCACCTACTAAGCACACAGCCCCCACTTTGGGCCAGGCTCTCTAAGAGCTTAGTACTGACTCCTATCGCCCTCACAACCAGCCTGCAACTCGAGATGTTCACATCCCCACTTCACAGATGAGAACACAGAGGCTCCCAGACGTGATTAGAGGCATTATTCTGAGCATAGGGCGATACAGAGTGAGTAAGATAGACATAACACTGAGTGGAGGAGGGGGCAGACAAGAAAAGTAGATAAGCATGCACACAAACAAGGTCATCTGGACCAGTACAGAAAGTAGAAGCAGGTGTATGAGACAGGGGAGGGGGCACCCTTAGACACTAGCCAAGAAAAGCCCCTAGGAAGAAGTGACCACTGAGCCTAGGTCCGAGTGACAATCAAATGCTGGCTCAGAAGGATGGGGCTCTGTGTAAGGAATAAGCAAGGGAAAGGCCTGAGGTGGGAGCCAGCTGAGCACGTTCAAGGTGAGGGTCCCTCTGTGGAGCGGGGGGCCAGGCCAGGCATCTGCTGCTGGAACGAAGCCTGTCTTGGAGAGGGAGGCCCACAGAGACCCCCAAGACCACCACTCCAGCATCCCAGCTTCTTCTGCCACCCGAAAGGTCCCACCAGGGATTCTCTTCTTAAGGCAGAGACATCCGCAGAAGGTGTCTACAGGCCAGGGCAGCTGGTGAGGGCACATCCAGTTTTTCCTGGCTGGGGGAGTGGACTGAGGCCTCCGCCTGGGGCTCGGACCCCAGCCACGCCTGTGCCCCAGGGCCTTTGGCACTGCATCTGGGACTGCCACGACCTGTCTGTCATTCCTAGGTCCAATTTGCTGATGGGCAGTGAGCACAGAGGTGCCTTAGTCTAACCCGGGCCAGGAGGGTGGGGTGTGCTGCAGTCCCTCCCAACTGGGACTCCTTGCCCTGCCCATCTCCAGGAGAGATGCAGCTTCCAGCAAACCCACTGGGTCCCCCTGGCCTTTCTGGAGGGTCCTTCCTAGGTTTTCAGCCTCACCCCTACCAGGTGTCAGGCTCTTCAGGAGGGTGCTGACAGGGACTCAGTTAATCCTCAAGCCTGTGGGCAGTTGGAGGTTCTTATCCCCATCTTATAGATGAGGAAACTGAGGCTCAGAGGGGCTCACACCTGCCCGAGGCCTGAGGCCTCTCGGCTGGTAAGCAACCCCACCCAGACCCTGACCCGGGTCATCAGGGCTCTGTTCCCCACCCTGTTCTCCATGGCCCCCATCATCCACAGTCATTCCAGGCAGCTGACCCCCACCCAACCTTAAGGTGGGAGATTTGCTGAGCCGTGTGTTCCCGGAGGATATCTTTCCCCTGCAGGGCTGGGGATAGGCGGAGTGGGAGGCTTTGGATACCCAGAAAATAAGCCAATTCACCCCAAACTCAGCAACTTACACATTTAAAAAATTTAACTTTTAGTCAACATGTTCTCACGGTTCAAACAGAAATAGAAAAGATATCAAGTTTAAAGTCTCCCTCCCCACCGCCCTGCACCCATCAACGTTCCCCCTGCCCCCCAGGGAGTCCCTGTCAGCAGTTTCCTGGGCGTCCTTCTAGAACGTCTTTACGTGAACACACACAGACGCATATGTGCCGAGCTGTAGGTACTACGTATGTACTTGCTCCTCACACGGAGGTCTCCTCCCGGACACAATGCCCTGGCTTTTCCCCTACCGGTACCTTCTGGAGCTCACTAGCGCCCCCTGAGCCACCTCAGCCTGAAGACTAAGCCAGGTGAAGGGGGCACGTCTCCAGGGGTAGGGGCGAAGGGCAACTCTCTTCTGTGGTCGGGGAATGCTGGGGGGCCTCCTTGACCCAAGCCCCTGACCCTGGAGTAGTGGGGTGGGCACAGTGCATGCCTCTGGGATGCCATGGACCTCGGTGGGCGCTGCGTCCCCTTCCACATCCGACATGGGGCCCATTAACAGCACCCCAGCTCATAGACGCACTCTCAGACCCACACTCTTACCATCACATGGGCGTGCGCGCGCACACACGTGCGTGCACAAAACACAACGCGCGCGTGATTGTGCATACGTACAAGCATGGAGACCCCCCCTCCAGCACCCAGCTGGGAGTACCCCGGGGGGTGGGCTGGGGCGCAGGCCACCAAGCACAGGGTCACGTGATGAGCAAGTCAGCTGGGATGTGACGCCGCCACTCCCGCCTTTGTGCCCGCACCCGGCAACCACATTAAAGGCAACTCTGCCTCCAGCCTCCCTTAGCTGAAAGCGGGGAACCAGGACCTAGGGTGATGAAGAGCTCAGGTTCCACTTGCAAGCTCTTTTCACGTAGATTTGGCCCTCCTTCCTGCAAACTGGGTGTGTTGATTCAGTTCAGTTATATGAAAGTTAAAAACAACAAAGAACACTTTCAGAACCTACCGCTGGCCCGGCCCTGGGCTAGGTGCTTTATTGTAAATCTCACGGGGAAACCGAGGCTCAGAGTGAAGGCTCACAATGAAGCCACTACGTGCCGAGTGCCCGCTGTGTGCTGAGCACTGGGCATGTGGCTTCTGTCCTTCCGAGCACCCTATTATCACCCCCACCTTGCAGAATGGCCAGCTGGGCGCAGAGAGGGGAAGGGGCTTGGCCCCAGTCACACAGGAAGAGAGGGCACTTGGGGCGCCGTTCTTGACTTCAGGGCAGACTAGACTGGAGAGGGGGTGGGGCAGAGGGAGAGAGTCAGGTCTGCACAGCTGACAAGGGACCCCAGCCCACAGTAGCAGGAGGCAGACCCCAGTTCAGTATGGGGGACAGTTTCTCAAGGGCTGCAGAGGGCCCCGAAGCCTTCGGGGGGGGGTGGTGTCTGCAGGCAGAGCTGTTGGGCACTCCCAGCCCTTGGATCCAGGGGTGTGGTGGTCTCTAGGTAAAAGGGGAGCCCTAACCCACCCCCTCTGTTCACAAGAGAGGAGCTGGAGAGGAAGAAGCTCAGGGTGAAGGCCACAGTGTGGGGGCTTCTAGTTCAGGGGCGGCAAGATGCCATCACAGCATGCTCTGTTCCCCGCACGTCTGGTCTCTGCTTGGGACACAGAGCATTCTCCGGGCAGAGGGCTCTAGCCCAGGCAGAAGGCCTTGTGTGTCCTTGGCCCTTGGGGTGGGCTGGTGGCTGCAGCAGCAGGCCGAGTCTGTCCTTGGCTGGCTGGGCAGGGCTGAGCCTGGGGTGCAGAGTCGAGGGGGTGGCTGGAGGGGCAGCGTCCCCACTGGCGGTCTGTCCCAGCCCCTGACCTCCCCCCACTCCAACCTATAGGTGCTCCCACAGCTCCTCCCTGACTGCCCCACAGGCGTCTCTGTACCACCAGCCCCCACACTGGGGGCCCATCTTGGTGACAGCACTGCCACCCACCCAGACCCCAAGCCAGATCCTGGATGCCGTAGTCTGTGACACCTTTGCTGCCTTCCTCTCTCTCCCTGCCCCCAGCCTCAGGCCGACCCTCAGTGGGCACTCTGCTCTGGCAAATCCTTGGCCTCCCCATTGGACCACCTCTGGCTTTTTCCATCATGCCCGCCCCTCCCAGCCCAGGCCTGGCATGGGGGCGCCCTCTGAACGGTGCTTTCTGGATGAAAGAAAGAGAAACAGAAAACAAACTTCAGGCTGAAGGAGACAACGTGGGATGTCCTTCTCTTACCTGACAAACACAGAGGGCTGCTCTGTACCAGGCTCTGGCCTGTCACTATGGCCTGGCTCAGGTGCCATCTCCTAGGCACAGCACCCCAAGGTCTCTGGTCCCTCAGTCAGTACAGAGATAGCTGCAGAGCCCAGAAAGGAGACGGCTGTGGCTGGAGGGAGGGAGCAAGGTTGGGGGGGTTGCGGCTGGAAGGCTCCTGAGGGCCTGGCCCGGAGATCTTACGATCTGATATGTGTGCAATGTCAGTGAGCCAGATGTAGCCCTAGGACAGGGGGTGAGCAGCACTGCCGTCCCCGAGCTCGAGTCCACACCCTGGTTTTCCACTGATGGGCTGGGTGACCCTGGGAAGAGCCCTGCTCTCTCTGGGCTCATGTCCCTGTCTGGACCTGGGGCTGCCTGGCAGGGACACCTGTCTGTGAACTGATGACAGGCTCAGGGCACGTCTGAGGAATAAGGACAGGATGGAGGCAAAGCCATAGCACGGCCTAGCTGGGGAAGGCTGCTGGAGGGCAGGGGGCCTGCGTGTCCAGCAGAGCAGCCCCGCCCCTGCCCGTGGGGCTCTGGGGTTGGCAGATCCTCAGCCCTAGGCTCCAGGAGGAAGCAGCTGCCCTGAGAACAGGAGGGAGGGCACCTGGAGAACCCAGACTTGACCCAGGGAACACATGAGCTGAGCCCAGGACCCAGATCTAGACCACCCCTTTGGCCCACAGGGACCCCGAGATGCGTTACGTGCCTCCTGGAGCCTCAAGCTCCTCTTCTATGGAAGGGCCTCCAAGCCCTGCTCTGCCTCTGGGATGGTTCTGAGCTGCACACGTACTTCCTAGGTAGTGCTCTATAAACTGGGAAGTGCTGTGGACGAATGGAGGGTGCTGTTCATTCCAGCTGCAGAAGCCCAGGCCCTCCGAGGCCCCCAGCCTTGCTGACCAATTGCTCTTGCCTGAGAACCCCGTGTGCTGTCTGCAGTCACCCCCGTGAGTCCGCACCCTGGCCTTGGGGGCCCAGCAATGGCCCATTTTACAGATGTGGGCCGTGCCTGCCCCCATAGCCCTTGCTCTGCCTCTTCCCTACACTGTTCCTCCCCCGGGAGGCAAAGCACAGACAGGATTTCCCTGCCTGGGGGGCTGGTGAAAAGGAGGTGAGGTCCATCTGAAACATGATTTTTTTGAGAAACACACAATGCCCTAGGCAGCTTTAGAAAAAAAAAAAATGTTGTTGTTTAATATATACTACGGGAAAAGAGGAAAGACAAAATGGTAAGAAAAATGGTTCTTGTTTAGAGGCCCCAGTTGGCTAAGAAAGAGGGAGGTATGGTAGCCTGCAGTGGAAGGTCAGCTGGTCCTGAGCACCAGGGGTCCTGGAGATTTATGCAGATACACCCGGTTGCAAATCCTGTCCTCCCATCTGCACAGCCCCTGGCACTCAGGGTCAGCTGCCTGGGTGAAGACCTGCCTCCCCGGGGCCCAGCTGGGGCTCTGGGAGCTCTGTGTGCCTTTGCCCACTCCCGAGCTGAGGCTGCCAGCTTGGCCTATGCTGCCCTCTGACTCCAAACGGACTCAGCGGGCTGTCTGTAGCCTCAGTTTACGGCCCCTCCCCCACAAACACACACATGCGAATCCCCCTCCTACACTCCCGGGGCGTGGGCCAGGTGGGGCTGACCCTGTCGGCCCACCTCCAGGGGGAGCCAAGTGACAGAGGCTGGCCAAGTGGCACACGGCCTCCCCTGGGCCATGGACAGGGTGTCAGGAACAGCCGTGAGCCCTAGAGCGCCCGCATGGGAACATGACCCAGGGGGAGGGCAAGCAGGAGATGGTGACCAGAGTAGGGGAGCCCCCGGATTCAGCCACACCGAAGCAGGCTCCTGGACTGTGCACTGATAATAACCATTCACATCTCTTCTGACTGGAGTTTCTGTCCTTTGCAATCCAAAGGCTCCTGGATTAACACACTCCCCAGCCTCAGCCTTTCCCTTCCCAGATGTCCCAATTTTTTAAGTCCCAGGGTGTCCCAAAGCCTGTCTCTGTGCAGTGAGAATCCAGGGAAGGAAGGGGACGAGAATGTTATTTTAGGTGACAGATCCACCATGTGCTTTATTACCTCACTGAATCCTGATGGCCACCCTGCAAAGTTGGAATTATTGGCCCCATTTTACAGGAAAGGAAACTGAGGTTCAGAGAGGTTAAGCCATTTGCTCCAAGTCATACTGCCACCAGGTGGCAAGGTAAGGGGTTCCATCCAAGCAGCTCCTCGGAGGGTGGCTGAGCCCTGTGGCAGGGGGCGCTATCGGAAAAGGCCTTCAGAACCCCAATACATGGGCCCCTCAGCTCTGCCGGGCCCACCCATTCTCAGGGAGCTTTTCCAGGGCAGCCTGATCACCCAGCAGCCCTGGAGACGGTCAGGGCCTGGAGTCGACCAGGATGGGGGACTGAGGGACCTGGAAGTTGCCTGCAGCCCTCTGGGTGACAAATGGGTGAAGCCGGGCGTTTCTCTCTTATTGGATAATGAGAGCAAATGTGAGGAAGCCTGGCTCTCTGTGTTATCTCAGGGCCCAGCAAACGTTGCGAGAGACAGGCTGTGAATTGCAGTGAGGGCTGTGGTGATTAAAAATGCATCACTTCCCTTATTAACCATTCCAAACAGATGCCGGGACCGTCTTGACGAGGAATGAAACCGCCGGAGCCAATAAAACATCTTGCAATTAGCCATGCTCAGATTGGCCTCCCGTTGAGCTCTAAGACTGCTCCGGTGGGACCCTGTCACAATTGGGTGATTTGTCCCTCTGAGGACGGGCCAGGGCACCAGGGTCCAACAAGGTCAGGCCTGATCGGAGACAGGGGGAGACATGGGACATCTCCAGCCCGGGCCTCGTCTTCCCAGCTCATCCCCAGGAAATCCAGTAGACCAGAGAGGGGAGGCCAGAGTCCGTCCGCTGGGGGGTCTGTCCAGGGAGCCTGGTCCCTGAGATCCCAGGTGGGTGGGGCCCCGAGCGGACACCACACTCGTCCCGGCTTCAGACTCACTGCCGCCAGCCTCACTGGCCTCGTCCCGGCTCTCCCTCGACATGTGACGAGTCAATTTGCCAGAAGCCCATTCACTGAGAAGTCAATTTGCAGGACGACAGACTCCTCAAAAACACTTGCTTCCCTTAACCTTTTAGTTTTAGTTGGCTGGGTTACATTTTTGTCTTCAAATGGCATTTGAAGCAATGTTTGATTTGTGTCTGTCCCAGCTCCCTGTGGCTGGGTGGGAGGCAGAGAGCAGGGACAGAGGGGCTGGGAAGAATGAGGTGGCTGTATTATCACTCATGGAGGTGGCACTGGGCAGAGGCTGAGCGGGAGGGAGCAGGCAGGCCCACCCGAGGGCAGCCTCTAGCTGGGGCTGAGCCCAGGCTTCAGAGGGGGCTTTCAGGGAGTGAGGGTGTCTGGGGGGGTGTTCCAGAGTCTCAAACTTATCGCCAGGGCTGACCAGGTCCCAGCTGACAGCAAAAAGGGCTTTTGGGAGGGGAGGAAGCTGGTCCCAGGGCCCCTGGTTGGGTGCCGCCTTGGGGAGAAGGGGTCAAGGGGTGTCATCTGTCGGGGTGGGCAGCGGAGCGGACAGGCTTCTCATGGAAGGACAGACTGGGGGGTTGCCCGTCTTCCTGTCTCATGGTCACCAGGGGTCCAGCCCATTAGATCCAACACCTATCTTCAGCATTTTTTATTTTATTTTTTTTTTAGATTTTATTTTTTTATTTATTTGAGAGAGAGAGAATGAGAGAGAGCAAGCACATGAGAGGGGGGAGGGTCAGAGGGAGAAGCAGACTCCCTGCCGAGCAGGGAGCCCGATGCGGGACTCGATCCAGGGACTCCAGGATCATGACCTGAGCTGAAGGCAGTCGCTTAACCAACTGAGCCACCCAGGCGCCCCAGCCTTTTTTAAAAATTAACTTTTTTATTTTGAGACAACTGTAGATTCACTTGTAGTTGTTGAAAATAATAGAGAGATCCTGTTTACATTTCACCCCATCTTCCTCCATGGTAACGTCTTACAAAAGTGTAGGACAATATCACCTCCGATACTGACGTGGTGCTGTCTGCCATCCTAGATTTCCCGTTGTACTCCTACTCATGCCCATGTGTGAGCATGTGCGCATGTGTGTGCATGTGGGCAGATGTGTGTTCAGTTCCATGTGCTTCATCACGTGTGCGGGTTCATAGGCGAGCCACACCATCGTTCTGTTACAAGGATCCCTCGTCCAACCCCCTGTCCTTTATAACCCTAATCCTGTGCTGCCACCTTCTCTGTTATGACATGAAGTCCACACGTAACATCTATCTACACGTCTATTTCACAACAAAAGTCAACAGAGCGCCCTCACTGTAACAATCCAGAGAGAAAAGGAGGAAAGTGACCGTAAGGAAGAGAGAGCGCCCCAGGCATGAGAGCGGTGGGTCTGGCTGTCCCACAGGGCCTCCCGAGGAAGTCAGTCACCTGCCTCTCTGGACGGCGGTGGCTCCAGACCAGGCGGATACAGCGGGTTGCTGGCAAGATGCTGCCACGGGGGGATGCTGCCCTCGGTGATGTGATCCTTTGAACGGTGACAGCTCTTGGCAAAGCTCTGAACCTATCAAAGCCTGATCTTCCCTCGGCTGCGAGAAGAGCAGTGGCGTTCCTGGAAAATGCAATATATACTAAAACCATAGGAAACGCGTTTTGTGGTTTGGATGCCCAATGGAGTGAGGTCCAGGCTCAGTTACCTACGCGTGGATTTTCACTCCCATGAATAGGCGGTTAGACATGCGCAGGTTCTTGGCTGTGGGGCGCTTAGCCCCTTTGTGGCCCCTGCCTACCAGACCCCTCTCCTCGAGTGCCCCAGAACTCCTGCCAGCATCATCCACGGCCCAGAGGAGGCAGTGCGGCCCTGCTGAAAGCCCCCCACACTCACTCTCCATCCCCACAATGACCGATCCACCTGCATCTGTCTCCCCAAGGGCAGGGGCTGCTGTTCCGTGGGCTCTAGCCCAGGCCCAGTGCTGGACAGGTGCTAATACATGTGCTCAACAGGACGGATCTGGACAGTCAGCCACGGTGACTATGGTGAAGCTATGCGGAACTGGCCGGTCAGGGCTTCCCGCCAGAAGGAGACGGCTGCCTCCTTTAAGGCCTAGTTGGTCACCATGTCCCCCAAACTGAGCTTTTTCTTTTTTTTTAAAGATTATTTATTTATTTATTTATTTAGAGCATGAGCCGGGGGAGGGGCAGAGGGAGAGGGAGAGAGAGAATCCCAAGTAGACTCTGTGCTGAGCACGGAGCCCGACACAGAAATCAATTTCACGACCCTGAGATCATGATCTGAGCCGAAATCAAGAGTCAGACCTTAACTGACTGAGCCACCCAGGGGCCCCCCAAACTGAGCTTAATTGGCTCAAATTCAGAACCGCCAAGCAGTGATTGGAAACTGAACTGCTCTGTGTAACTGTCTTGGCAGCCAAGGCACTTCAGTAAGCAAGCACATACGCACATGTGCAGATCTTCTCTGAAGGACCTCAAGAAAGTGGACACAGCGGTGGCCTCTGGGTAGAGGGACAAGGAGGGAGGGGCCTGACTTTGCACTGTGTACAGACATTTTTGTACCACGTGGATGAATTCTCTCTCAATTATATGAATAAATAATCACCAAAGATAGACTGAAGGTATTGCTTCTGTGATTAAAAATTTTTGAGCACCTACTATGCACCAGTCATCCCCAAAGAGCCCAGCCCCCCTGAACTGCATATGTCCTGGAGGCCTGGGTTCTGGGTGGGGGGCCCAGAGCCCCCTAATCTCCCCTCTGTCCTGGGACAGACACCCCAACGAAGTCAGTGGAGGCACTGGTGGGTGCCCAGCTGGACACAGCCCTGCTGAGTCAATGCCAAGTGTCCCTGGGGCTAAGCGATCCATCGGGAGGTGGGGAGGTCTGCATCACTCAGCCTTTAACAAAGAAAGGGAAATCAAAATCATAGTGAGAGACCACTTCACACCATGAGGATGGCTACCATAAAAAAATCCCAAACACAAAACAGCAACTATTGGTGAGGAAGTGGAGAACCTGGAGCCCTCCCCCACTGCTGGTGGGGATGTAAAATGGGACAGCCGCTGCAGAAAACAGTATCGTGGTGCCTCAAAAAATTAAATATAGAATTACCACACAAGCCAGCATTTCTACTTCGGGCTATATATCCAAAAGAATCAAAAGCAGGGTCTTGAAGAGATATTGGCACACACATGATCAGAGCAGTGTTATTCACGATAACTCAAGTGTCCACTGATGGGTGCATTAAGAAGATGTGGTCTACCCACACAATGGAATATTATTCAGCCCTAAAAAGGGAGGAAGTTCTGACAGAAGCTACAGCATGGATGAACCTCAAAGACATTATGCTCAGTGAAAGAAGCCAGTCATGAAAGGACAAACACCGTATGACCCCACTTACATGAGGTCCCTAGAGCAGTCACATTCCTTGAGAAAGAAAGTAGGACAGGGGCCACCAGGGGCTAGGGGGGGAGGCGTTGGGGAGTTCGTGTTTCATGGGGGCAGAGTTTCAGTTTGGGAAGATGGAAAATTTCTGGAGATGGACGGTGGGGATGGTTGCACAACAGTGTGAATATATTTAATGCCACTGAAGGGCACACTTAAAAATGGTTAAAATGGTAAATTTTAGGCTATGTATATTTTGCCACCACATTTAAGGAAAGGTTATTGGTGCTCTGCAGGCCAGGGCCTGCTGGGGTGCTGAGAAACAGAGGCGGGGCCCTGCCTGGGAAGCCCCCAGGCTGGTGGGGGAGATGGAGAAGCGGGTAGTTGGTGACAACAGAGGGCCTGCATGGTGGCAAAGGGGAGGACCGGGCATGCAGGGGCTCAGCGTGGGGACCAATTTGCCTGGGGGAGTCAAGAAAGAGGCATGAGTTGGATCTTGGGGTCTGATGTGAGGGGGAGAAAGGGCATTCCTGGCGGAGGAACCAGCATGGGCAAGCTCTCCTGAGGGCACTGGGGTGTGCAGTGGGGGCGGGCAGGCCAGGAGAAGCAGGAGGTGCCAGGCGGCCATGGAACCAGAGAAGGGGAATATTCGAGCAGGGCCACCCCACTGCTCCTTGGGGCCCCCCCCTTTTCTCCCTTCCATCTCTCCATGGCTCGGGCCTCTGCGGCCTTGGTTATTGCTATCCTGGACTGTGGCTGTTTATAGTAAGTGCCCACCGGGCCTGGCGCACAGATTGGCTTGAGTGAATGAATCCGTGCGTGGACGATGACCCCACGGTGACCACGTGTGACAGACGGAACTGTGTGCGGAAGAGCCAGAATGTCTGAAATGCAGCTCCTGCTTCTCGTGGCCTCTCTCCTCCCAGCCTCCCGAGCATGCCAGCGTAGCTGACGACCAGCAAGAGCAGACCCTGCCTCTCCGCTTCCAGGTGACATTGCTGGCCCAAACACGGCAAGAGGCCTGCCCAGGATCACAAAGCAAGGCAGGGGCAGAGCTGGAGTGGAATGTCCTTCTCTTGCTCTGTGAGACCCTGGGAGGGCCAGTGCCTCAGAGACGTAGGGGCAGGGGTGAGTGTGACGGGGGGAGAGAAAGACAGCAGGAGCCAGAGAGCAGGTGGGGTGAGGCATGCAAGGGAAATTGGGGCCTCGAATGGGCCTGGTGGGTGCTTAGTCAGCACCCAACAACAATGCCTTCTAGGCCCCTGTCGGTCACACAAAAACAGTTTGACCGTGACCCAGGGGCATTCTCAGGAGCATTTGGGCTCCCGGCCCCTACCATTAGCAGCCCTGCAGGGAGCAAGCCACACACTCCTTCTTACCTCTGCTGCAGTATTCCTGACTGTCCAAATGGGGCGTGGAGATCTGAGGGGACCCGACATCCTAGGGGATGTCACTGTTCTCTGGGGACACGTGTGCCCTGCTATGGGCACAGGAAAAGGACAGTTGAGAGCCCTGTCCAGCCTGCCCCCCAACTTCCCCCCAAGTCCAGCGATGTAACCATGGTCCCCACCCCTGATCAGAACCCTCCATGGCTCCCCACGACCCACTGCCTGCAGAGAGAGCCCCCTCCGGGCACTCCAGATGACTCCTGCCCTGGGTCCTGCCCACATTGTCAGTGTCATCTGTCACCATCTTCTCCCTCACACTTGGGGCTCAGGCCAGACATAACTACTTTCAAAAAAGCCTTCAGTATAACAGAGCACTCGAGCTGGGCTTTGGGGTCCAGCTTCAAGCCCCACTCTACCCCCTCGTTGGGTGTTGGCTGGGGTGTTATTTGGTGACTCAGTGGCATTGTCAGTATACTGGGGTAACAGCCCCACCTCCCAGGGTTACTGTGAAGGTCAAATGAGCTAATGCCTGTAACCACGGCCTAACGTTTGCATACCAGAGTGCCCTTCCCTCCCATTCATCCCGCATGCCCACTGGAGGATGTGGCCACCTTCTCCGTCTCTGGGTCATTTTTCTGTCCTGGTCCTTGGCACTCTGCATTGATACTGTTTGTTCATGTGTGTTTTTCCCCCTGGCCTGCGGGCTCCCAGAAGGCAGAAGCTATTTCTTACTCAGCAATAGGCTTTTCTGCTTAGGGCAGTGCCCGGCACAGATCCATCATTCATTCATTCGTCAAAGATTTACTGAGCAATTACTGTATGCCCATGCCTTTCTAGATGCTAGAGGTACAGCTAACACACCATCAGCCTCTCTGCCCTGGTACGGCCGACCTTCTAGTGGTGAAGATGGACCAATCCACCAACAAGGAACACAGCGGCGGGCAGATGGAGACTGTGCTGGGCAGGGAAGGTGGGATCTGCAAGCTAGATTTGGTGGTGGGAGCAAAACCCGGAAGGAATGGACAGAGGGGTCACGGGAGTTCCAGGTAGAGTGAATGAATGAATGAGCAAGTGAAAGAATGAATGCATGAGCAGGAGGCTGCCCCCCTCCAGCCCCCGCCCCCCCCCGCCCCCGCCAGCAGCTCTGAATTTCACACTCACTGCAAACTTCAGTGTTTGCACGGAGTCCAGCTTCCCATGTTCAGGCGGCAGGATGTGACATGCCCGTAAGACGGCGGTTACCATGCTCCATGTAGTTACAGTCGGAAGGGGGCTGACCTTAATTAATACACCATTAATTAAACTGTCAGTACAGTAATGACCTCAGTTGTTAGCAAATCTGATTAAGGAGCTGATTCTTGGAGGCCTCATGATTTCCCCCCATTTCATTAAGAAATCTCCTGTTTTTGTTGTCGTATCAGCCTTTATTCCGTTTGCTGTGCCACCACCGTGAGTGACTGAGCCCCCAGGCTGGTGCCCACTCTCAGACAGAGCCCAAATTCCATATCACTCTCTTAGGGCCCACTCTGTGGGACCCAGAGGCTGGAGGACAAGAAACTGGAGGACATGGGACACCCTGATCCTGCCATGCACGGGGACACTGGAGCAAGTCTGTCAGCTCCGGCACGTGGCGTACCGGGGGAGGGACACCGCTGCCCAGTGGACAGCAGGAAACAGCTATATGACCTCGGCCCAGCTCCTACTCTCCCTGAGCCTCCCTGAGCCTCAGTTTCCTCTTCTGTAAGATGAGATCAACAATACAGCCATTTTACAGCGGTTGGTGAGAGGCAACGGGGCAGAGAAGGCTCTGGAGCCCAACAGTGCAGCGGTGTGGTGGCTAGATGCTACAGTGCTTGAGTTTCCAGATGCCCTGAAAGTTAAATAGCTAGAGATACTTAGCTTCCCAGCCCCGCCCCACGTCGAAAGCCCTGGGAACAAAGGTTGAGCAGCAGGTGCTAGGAGAGCTGAGGTTCTGGGTGAGGGTGAAGTAGGGGAGCAAACACGTGCCCTCGGGGCCCACTGTGCAGCCAGGCCTGCTCTGGGGCTCCAATCTTTACATAAAAACCATGGGGGCAATGGCTCCTCTCCAGTCACCCCCTATTCCCCAGCTGCTTTGTAACCTCTGGTACCCATAGGTCTGCTGGCAGCACCTGGGGAAAAGGCCTGGATGTCATGGCACCAGGCCGTGGGAGCCTGAGAGCTGGAGAAACATAAAAAGACCCCCACAAATGACAGGCAGGGTACAGGGGTACAGAGCCCCCCCAGAGGCCCTCCCTCTGTACCGGCTCAGCTCCTCCCCCAGGCAAGCGGCAGGACAGGGTTAGTCTTTGGGACAAACCTGCCAGGGGCTATGTGTTACGAATGCTGTGTCCAGGGCTCCTGGCAGGCCAAATGAGCCTCTCCCGGTATTGGGATGAGGAGTGGAATTTGTATGGCAACTGTGTCTCTGGCAAAATCACGAGCAGATAGGCTTGAGTAGCTCCTGAGCCCAGGCAGAGGTGTGGCAGGAAGGAGACGGCTGCCTTGGGAGGACCTATTCTCAGCAACAGTGGTGGATGTGCCATGCCGGGGAAGGGTTTACTATTTGTTTCCAGAAATACACCTGGGGCCTTGTCACAGGGAGTGAGAACGCCGCAGTGTTCTGCTCACATCAACAACCAACCTGTGGGCTTTTCCACTAAAAAAGCAAATGAATATCACAGCAAACCAAAGACACAGGCCACCTTCATCGCCCCTGGGGATCCTGTCTGGGCCTGCTGGTGCAGTGGCAAGAAATATGTTTATTTTCGGGGCTCCTGGGTGGCTCAGTGGGTTGGGCGACTGCCTTTGGCTCAGGTCATGATCCCAGGGTCCTGGGATCGAGCCCCGCATTGGGCTCCCTGCTCGGCGGGAAGCCTGCTTCTCCCTCTCCCACTTCGCTTGCTTGTGTTCCCTCTCACGCTCTCTCTCTCTCTCTCTCTGTGTCAATTAAATAAATAAATAAAATGTTAAAAAAAAAAAAAAGAAGTATGTTTATTTTCCTTCACACACCAGTAGTGAGAAGCTATCCCTCCATGGAGGGGGGTGGGTGCTGCTTAACTAGGGGCTCCACAGGTTCCTGTCATTCTATAGGGTTCTGAGGCCTTGGAGTGGCCCCCAAGATGTCCCCCTACATAATGCTCCAGGCCTCTCCTTTCTCATCCTGGGGACTGAGCCCAGCCCAAGAGGGTCCAACTCGGTCCTCTAACCTTACAAGGTCTGAGGTCACTGAACAGCCCCGAACAGCTGAGGCACTGGGCAGGCAGCCTATGGCAGGTGGAGATGTGGAGCTGGGTCTCACCCCTATAGCTTCAAGTCCCCAAGGAAGGATCCTGCAAGGCCAGAGACCAAAGGTTGCTCGCCCCAGAACAGCACAGTGCAGAGCCCCAGAAAGCTGCGAGGGAAGCTGGTGTTCTAATCCGATGCCCCCTGGGAAGCCTAGCTTAACGAGGCACGGGCTTGGGTTTCCATAAATACCCGGACCCGTGATGTCACCACCCCGTGCGGAGTTTCAACAGCTTCTGCCGCTGGCTGTAGGCCCAGCAGACAAGTGCTCTGCCACTGGCCCACAGAACACCTGTGTGGCACAGGAGGACATCAATGCCCCCTGCTCAAGACGGCGGGCTGGACCTTCACCTGTCCATGGAGGACACAGCATCCTGTCCCCACCCCAACCTTCCGGCCAACCTTCCATCAGGCATGGCTGGTCACGAACGAGCTGGGCACAAGAGGCTTTTTCCAACAGACACGCTGAAGGCTATACCAAAAGCCAAAATGGAAGAAGTGGTGTTGAAGACCCTGCTGTATATGGATTTGGGGGGATTACCTGCCCTCAGAGATAAGGAATTTCACAGCCCAATGGAGACCTGCTGACTAACAGCCTTTTTCTCTTCGTCACCACCAACACATACCTCGCTGCAGGAGACAAACGCTGACACCTCAGCCGGGTGCCAGCTCCCTCTGCGAGCCACCTGCATGGCAGCCCACCCCTCCCCCCACCAAGCCCCCACTCCAGCTCCACGCTCAGCTGGGGCCCCTCTGGCTTCTGGCCCCGAGTTTCAGGCATAACCCCGTCACATATACTCACAAGTAGCGTCTTCGGCAAGCCATCCTGTCTGGGGGCAGTTTTCCCCTTCTCTCGCTCTCCAGCTGGGAAGGCTCAGCGTGGTTAGAAGAGGAGCAGGATGCTCAGGCGAGAAGTGGAAGGGAATAAAATTAAATCGAGGGGCGAGTCACATTCCCGGGGGCGGCGGGCTCCTCCGCCCAGCCTGGGGCGGGAGCAGGGGGTGGCAGCGGCAGGCTCCGAGGGGCCCCGGGCACAGCAGGGCTCACACCGTGCCCAGAAGCCTGCGAAGTCGTCCAGTCACCATGGTCGCCAGGTTGGCCGGGGGCGTCGGCCTCGCTGCTACCTGGGACCACCTCGGGCTTTTTCCCTCCCGCACATCCGGGGTGCCTGAGCGCGGGGAGGAGGGGAGGGCTGGGGGGAGTCTGCGCCCGCTTTGCTCTCGCAGCATCCGGAGGAGGGGCGGGCGCTGGCGAGTCCCCCCCCCCCCCCCCCCCGCCCCCCAGGCGCCCTAGGAGCAACGTAGTGCGGCCGCGCTGGACCAATCGCCGAAGCGCTCGTCGCCATGACAACTGCAGCATCAGGCGCGGCCACCCGGCGGCGCCCTCGCTGCAAAGTCACCGGCCCGACAGAGAGCGCCCGTGCGGGTGCGAGGCTACCGCAGCCTGCCTAGCCCCTTCCTGGCAGCCGCTGGAAACCTGGAAATCTGGTTGCTAAAATGCACGCGCTGCCCGGAGCCTGCGACGACGCTGCTTTCCAGGGCGGCCTCTCTGCCTTTGGCACAGAGACACGCAAGCCATGGAATGCACAGGCTGGCGCCCTGAAGTCAGGCCCACCGATTCCAAGGCTGGCTCTGCCTCCTAAGGGCCTCGAGGACTTGGGCAAGCCGCTTCCCTTCTGGGAGCCTCGACTGATGCTACTGTAAAATGGGATCATTACGCCTACGTCACAGGGGTTCCAAGAGGGCTTGTCACACACAGTAGCTGCACAGATGCACAGCTGTTATTATTTGTGCTGGCCATGCCCTGGAGCTAGGGAGAATTTCTGGTCTAGCTGTGTGCCCACTCACTCACTCATTCATTCGACAAACACCCCTGACCACCTTCCACGTGCCAGGCACTGCTTGTGGATGGTCAACTCAGTGATGAAGAAGGCAATGCTCTCATAGTATTTATATCCCAAGAGGGAAATAGGAAAACAACATGTAGTCAACTATATAATTTTACATGGTAAGGATGAAGACAAGAAGTAAAGAAGATGACGGAGAAGAGAGGCAGATAATGGGAGGGAGGGAAGGAGGAAGACATCTCTATCAGAGGGGGTGGTCAGGGAAGGCCTCTCTAAGAGGGCACATGTGGGCTGTGACCTGACTAATGGAAGATCTAGGGAAGGAGCATTGCAGGCCGAGGGAAGAGCTAGTGTCAAGGTCCTGAGGCAGAAATGAGCAGAGTGTATTTGAGTAACATTGAGGAAGCCGGTGTGGCTGGAGTGGGTGAGCCACAAGGAGGTGAAGGTGAGAAGGTCCACATCCATCCTCTTCCCCCGGATTCACTTTTCTTTCATGCACAGATCTCTCTCTTTTCTTACCGGATGCTTAACTGATCAGAGTCTGTTTCCCTATCTGTAAATGAGGAATCCAAAACCTATCTCAGATATATACACATATATAATTTTTATGTCCATTATAATCCTTATGACAACCTCAATGAAGGATAAGATTATCTTCCTATTTTAAGGGGAGAAAATTAAAGCCAGGGGTTTACCAGCTGCCCCAGAGTCACACAACTGGTGAGTGGTATGCCTGGGGTGTCTGGCTCGAGTCCTGACTCTTAAGTACCTACAAAGCTTCCTCATTGGGAAGATTAGATGAGGGAAGAGGTATGAATGCCCTGCCTCTGGTTGGCAGCTCAGAGGACCATTCCCTTTTTCCTATCCTGTCTGGACTCTCAGACCCACTGAAGTTAGGGGAAGGAGGAATGCTGCATCCTTGAGTTTTGTTCCTTTCCTGACAGTGGAGAAAATGGAGCTCAGAGAAGGTGAGTGACTTGCCTGAAGTTGTACAGCACTGAGTGGCAGAGGTGGGACTGGGACCCAGTTCTGGCTCCATGTCCCGTATGGAGCAGGGGTAGAGCTGAGCTTCGGAGTGACTAATGGGGTAAATGGCATCAGAACTGCGTGATGCTTTCCGATTCACCCTCTGGAAGCAAACCTTGGAGTGACCAATCTTCCTCACCGTGCACTTCCCTCCCTGAGAAGAATGCAGTCGTCATGGACGAAATTCACATTTCTGTGGGCTTAACATGTTACAGATCCCGCTCTTACCCGTCCCACCATCCCTACCGTCTCTCCTGACTGAAGTTGCACAAGATTTTAATAACGATGCAAACATAACAACTACAACCATGAGGGCTTCACAAGATCATTTTGTCAGATCCAATGTTTAGTGAATCCTCAGAAGTAGGTGGATTACCACCCCCATGCAGAGAGGTCTCACCTCTACACAGCAGAGCTCACTCACTCGAAGCCACATCTCTGTGACTCCCAAGCCCGGGGCCCTAGCAACTCCCCTCACAGCCTCCTCAAAGTGGGGATTATTTTATCACATCCATTTTCCAGAAGAAGAAACTGAGGCTCAGAGCACAGACAGCCCCTGACTGCAGAGCCAGCACCATCATCCTCTTCCTGGGCTTCCTGCTCTGTGGAGCCTTCTGGGCGGGGGGTGGAGGGGGTGGGGGGGTGGTGAGGGGGGGATGGCACCCATCTGCGTATTCATTGCTTTCTGGCACTCCTTCCTTATAAACTTACACGTCTGTTTCTTCTATGTTATGTTGTTAATTTCAAAATAGGGCAAATGGCGAAGACCCCAGTGTTCAGAAACAAATGCCAAGAGTGTAGGCAAGTGTTTACAGGACACCTGGGCTGTTCTGATTTCTGATGGTGGTGGGTCAGGCGTCAGGGAGTCTCCAAAAATCATGAAGCCAAGGCCTGGCGGGAATTGGTGTTGGGACAGCGGCAGCCACCACTCACTCTCAGGGTCCCTCTAGAAATGCCCGCAGGCCCACCCTGCACTCCCACCTTGTCACTGTGGACCCATGGAAGCAACCCAGACTAGAAGGAGCAACTGGCTGACAAAGAGTGGGTGGGGAAATTTTCCACATCCAGGACTCCCCTCCCCAACTGGAAAATTCCAACGTGCCAGCTGATAGGCACATTCACACAGGGAGGTCTGGCTCCTGCACCCTGCTGCCAATGTGCCCCCATCTGTCCCCAGCATGAAAGGAGCACAATAGCATTTGGGAAGAGGGAGGACAGAAAGAGCTGGAGCACATCGTCCACAGATCCTCAGGTCACAGCGCCTTCCAGACTGGCAGCTCTGGAGTCCCAGGGATCAAACCTCTTCCATGGGGGCAGTATGGAGCCCCAGCCCTCGTGCTCAGGCCACCAACTGTTCTAACCATGGAAACACAGAACCATCCCCATTCTGACTCTTCAAAGCTCAGAATCACAAATCTTTCAAATCCCGGTTTGTTTGTTTGTTTTCCTTTTAGCTTAAGCTTTATATTTTAAAGAAACAAAACTTAGGGGCGCCTGGGTGGCTCAGTTGGTTAAGCGACTGCCTTCAGCTCAGGTCATGATCCTGGAGTCCCGGGATCGAGTCCCGCATCGGGCTCCCTGCTCGGCGGGGAGTCTGCTTCTCCCTCTGACCCTCCTCCCTCTCATGCTCTCTGTCTCTCAAAAAAATAAATAAAATCTCTAAAAAAAAAAGAAGGGCGCCTGGGTGGCTCAGTCGGTTAAGCGACTGCCTTCGGCTCAGGTCATGATCCTGGAGTCCCGGGATCGAGTCCCGCATCGGGCTCCCTGCTCGGCAGGGAGCCTGCTTCTCCCTCTGACCCTCCCCCCTCTCATGTGCTCTCTCTCATTCTCTCTCTCTCAAATAAATAAATAAAATCTTAAAAAAAAAAACAAAAAAAACTTAATTGCACAAATAACCCAAAGATCTCTTCTCTTTGAACAAAAGAAAATGCCCTGGCCCACTCCCCGTGCCCACCTCTGCAGAGGTAACTGATGTCCTCTGTTTGGAACACATCCTTCCAGAAAGTTTGTGAGGCAGGCAGCTACATTTATAGGCCTCTAGAAAATATAGAGAATTACAGGGACCCTAGAAAATGGTATCTTATTAAATTATGAAATTTTTAAAATTTTAGTTTCACGACACCAAAAGGCATAAAGATAACTGCAGTGAACTTTGACGTCCCCAGCACCTACTACAAGAATTAGGAAACGACGAATCTGATGGAAACCCCGTCATCACCTCTGTTCTCTCCTCCCCAGCCCTTCCCAATTCACATACACATGGAATTCACTCCAAAGTGAATCGTCCGATACATTGCTCCTATCCTTATAGGTGCCCACAAAGGGCAGGAATGCTTGCCCACATTTTTAAACTTTACACAAATGGAATCACACTGCACGTCGTTTTCTGCAATTCTCTTTCCCCAGATGGAATCTCTAAAGCAGACACTTCTTTGCTGAGTTGCCAAATCATAGGCTTTTCTGATCCCAGCTGTGGGCCGGGCTCCTGGAGCTGGGAGGGGCCCGGCAGGCTCATGCACAGCCCCCCTTGAGCTTGCACCCCCTGCTCCTCACGTGTATGCGGCGGAGGCAGGGAGGAGGTAGCTACAGCAATTATCTCTGGAAACGGACTCCCGGAAGCTTGGTAAACACCCTGTCTGCAATGCACCGAATCCCAGCGAGGTGCCCTGTCCCCTGTCCTAGGGAAGAAGCCCAGGCCCTGGCCCCAGGACGGCTTTAGCAGGGGTCCCTGACAGGCCGCTGAGACACAACGGCTGCCGCTTCTCAATGCCATTTGGAGCCCTGGCCGATGGAAGCTTGGAAGCCACGGGGCTGGCATCAGACTCTCTCCCACTGCTGTGCCAGGCTGGCCAAGGACAGCCCTGGTCCACGGAGTCGGCTGACGCCAGGAGGACGTTCCTTGCAGACACTCCCGCTGCATCTGGGCTGTGCTGGTGGGGGTGAGGAGGCGTGGGAGTCAGGCTCACCTTGGTGTGTCCCTTCTGCAGGGCTGGGACTCTGTCCTGCTCACCTAGAGGGCGGGAACCAGCAGGAGCAGAGGATGCTGGGAATAGCCTCATGCCCTTCTGAGCCTCCACTCATGAGCCTGTGAGGGGCCCGCAGTGGGATGGAGGGTGGGCGTGACCATGAACGAGAGGCGCCACTGGCCAAGTGCTTGGCCAAGGATGAACCAGCCATAGACCCCAAGCCAGAGCCGATGGGTCTGAGTGTGGCCTGGGGTGTGGGCTCACACCCTCTCCTAAAAGGTGGCTATAGCCCCTCTGTGCTCCCCCACCCCCCAAGGCCCTGCACCTTCTCAGCAGGCAATGTAGCCTGGTGGTCAAGTCCGGGAGCCACCTGTGTCAACGGCATGTGACTGTGGGCAGGTAACCCATCTATGCACTGAGGCTCACAGGGCGTCTCCCTCTACCTCCAGGTAAGGACTAAATGAGTTAACAGGTGCAAAGCAGTTCGACCGTGGCCTGGTACAGCCTACTCGCATTAGAAGTGTTAGGCAGTGTGGTCGTGATTCTCGAGCTGGGTAGGCTGCTGGGAAGTTCACAGAACTGAAATTCACTGGGCACTGGAGTCAGAAGACCAGGCTAACACCTCCCCACTCCCCCACGCCCCCAGCTGAAATGAGAGCATCCGGTGGGCCCCAAACCGACCTCACCGCACCTCCCATTTCTCACCTTTCTGACTAATTTGACTAATATTTTTCTTATATCTAAAAACAGTTTTTATTCAAAAGCTAAACTTTCTGTCATTATGGTACATCGTGTACTTAGTGGGCTAGTTACACCCCCAATAAACATTCAAATAAATAGGGTCATGGAAGAAAAACCGCTGCCCTGAGGCCCTCTCTTGGCATCAGGGGTCTGAGGGTCTCCAGCTGGGAAACCCTATGCTGATGCTGGAGACACCAGGCAGGGGGAGCGCAGGGCGGGTGTCCATGCAGGCAGTGGGAAAGGCCATGCTCATGAGCTGGGTCAGGACAGGACAGGAATACATGTGGCAGTGTTTGGGGAAGGTCACAGGGCTGTTTGTGGTTACTATGGGGTTGGAGACTGCCTCTTTCCCTTCCAGGAAGCCCTCCTGCCTTGTCTCGGCTGGGGGTTCTATGTGTGCATGTGTGTGTGCGTGCGTGCGTGTGTGTGTGTGTCTACCTGGGTCTATCTTTGGTCATTTGCACTGCTCCTCGGAAACAGAGCGGAAAGGCCTTAGGCCCATATGAGGGGGGCAGCAACCCTCCATGGCCACCTTACATCATTGCCACAGTCTGGTCTCCAGGGTGGTCTCCTCCTGGGTCTTCACAGGGATCTACAAAGCCATGCTGGGCTCTGTGTGTCGTTGGGGACCAGTAAGTGTGGCCACCCACTGCCCAGCCCCCAGCTCCTAGGGCCATGAGCATTCCCTGACCACAAAGCAGCACTAATTCTCCATCCACTTGTATCTTCATCCATAGAATGCTGACTACTTCTTGCTTTGGGTCAGGCCCAGTCTAGGCAGTGGGGGACTAAGGTGAGAGAAAGCCACATGTCCTGCCTGGAGGAAGGGAACAGGTCTTGAGGCCTGTGGTGGACAGCGGACCCCTCTCCCCACGCAGCTGCCTCCCCTCCTGGCAATCACTCCTGCACCCCGCTCAGTGTCTGGGGCTCAGGTAGGGCTGACGCTACTCCCAGGAACAGGTATGGCACTCAAGCTGGGCCCATGACAGGCAGGCCCAGACTTCACTGGCATTGTCAGGAGAGAAAAACTCTGGACCTGAGCTTGAACGTAAACCTTCAGATAGGAGCCAGCACTTTCCATGGGGCCCCTTGAGAAGGGGGCCAGTACATGGGGAAGCCAGACTCAGAGCATAAGAGGGACAGATCCAGTGTCAGCATGGGAACCTCTGCATCCAGTCATGCCTGTAGTTTTGAGGTTACGTGAGCTGATAATCCCATTTCCTTTAGGCCAGGTTGAAGCGGGTTCTCTGTCACTTACAACCAAAAGTCCTAACACCTGTGTCTCCTAATAGTTATGATTCCGAGTGAATATTATAATACTGAGTGACTGTTTCAATGGAGGCATACATAGAATACAATGTGATACGGGGGAAGGAGGGCCAAGTTCTGGAAAAGGACATAGGAAGGAAAAATGGAAGCTTCCTGGAAGGCAGGATGTTGAAGCTGAGTCTAACAGGATGACCAGAAGCTTGTCAGGCAGACAGTGCAGGGAAAGGCATGCGTGCAGATGGAACAGCAGGTGTAAAGGCCTGGAGGTGAGAAGCACAATAACGAGGGTCAACTTACTGAATGATGTGGGCTTCATGGTGAGGGTAATGGGGAGCCACAGAAGGATTCTGAGTAGAGGAGGGATATATGACTAAATAAATCCCTTCATGGGGTATGGGTTTAGAGGTTAGAGGCAGGGGGACAGTGCCTTTGGAGAAGGGGAACGGCGTGTCTTTAGGCTTGTGGTGGACAGCCAGCCAGCACTTCTCTCTGCCCTGCATACAGCATGGGGGGGAGCGGATGGGAGAGAAGAAATGCTTTGGGGAGAGATGTGGATGAGGTATGACGGGGAGGCAGGGTCAAAGGCAACACCCAGGTTCCTAGCTTGGGCACTGGGTGGATGGTGGTGCCATTTACCTACATGGGGGCACAGGAGGAGGTGCAGGGTGCAAGGAGAGATGACCACACTCCTTTTGGATGTGTTGGGGCTCAGTGCCTCCAGGACATCCAGGGGAAGCATCCAGGAGGCTGTAAGAATCTGGCTGGAGGCACAGCACCAGGAGATCAGGGTGGGGAGGGAGTGGTGGTGAAGGGGGAAAGCCGAGCAGAGCCCTGGGCATGTGGACACTTACGGGAAGAAGCAAAAGCCAGAGCAGGGAGGTGGTGGGAAGAAACCCGCTGAACTCCCTGCCCACAGGTGCGAGCTCCACGCCTTCCCATAACACATCCCCGTGACAGCGCGCTCACTCCCAGCCTGGGACTGGGCTGCGTTCCCCAGCCCCACCCCTCAGATCCTTCCTGGGGATCCACCATCTGCCCTGTCCCTGCCACAGTGAATCAGGCCCTGCCCCTCCCTCCCCAAGGACCTGACATAACATAAAGGCGTTTCTGAGCAAAAAAGAATCCAAAATAGGCACCAAGCTTCGTGCTCAAAGATGTTCATCACAGCGTTATTTATAACAACAATAAACAAACTAAAACTCCAAACAAATATTAAGGTCCAACATTGGGAGCCAGCTACAAATACACGGTTCTGCATGTGCTGGGCTACCATGTGGTCTTTAAAAGGGAGGTTTGCAAGCAATCATGTTGACAGTTGTTAGGCAAAAAGTAGATCATCAAAGTGTGTATTCGGTATGAACCCTGCAATGTGAGTGTAACACAACTAGAAAAATGCCAATATGCCACCATTAAGAGTCCGCACCTCTGAGTGGTGGAGGTACTGGTCAATTTTATTTCCCTTTTCATTTTAATTGATTTTTCATAATTTCTACAACATGCTTAACTAAAATAAGGGGAAAATGTTGCATTCTGTGGGGGTGAGCAACAGGTTTGGAGTCAGGTGGGGGTTTGAATCCAGCTCCCCCACCTGCCTCAGCGCTGCGTCCCAGCTCCTCTCTCGGGCTGGTTTTCCCTCCGAGGATCCATCCCCACCCCTCACAAGGGCTGTATGGGGACCAAATGAGTGGATTAGGCAGTGCACCAGGAAGAGTGTGTGCCCAAGACAGGTGTTGCACAAAGGTGACCAGCATCCCCAGGGGTCATAAAATCAGGATACCATGGGGGCCGCCTGGGTGGCTCAGTCAGTTAAGCATCTAACTCTTGGTTTCGGCTCAGGTCATGATTTTGGAGTCGTGGGTTGGAGCCCTGCCTCAGGCCCCGCGCTCAGTGGGAAGTCTGCTTCAGGATTTTCTCTCTCCCTCTGCCCCTCTCCCTGCTCGCTGGTGTGCGCTCTCTCTCTAAAATAAATAAATAAATCTTTAAAAAAAAATCAGGATGCAGTGAAGGTGACCCTTGGGCACAATGTGCTGGGCTGGGTGCTGGGTGTAGCCCTGAGTGGGTCCGACTGGACTGAGCGCCTGAGGTGGACCAAAGGGCCCCTTTCGGGCCCCTGATAGAATCTTCGAAGTTGCGTTGTAGATGGCACCATGGTGAGTCCCCTTGCAGTCTCTGACTCACTGGTGTCCTCACCTGTGTTACAGATGGGGATGAAGCCTAGACACGAAGCCTGAGGTTCCCTCTAGAACCTCCCTACAGAACTTGTTCCTGGCCTGAGGGGCATGTGGGAACCCAGGCCTAGAGTGAGGCTCCGCTGGGCTCCAGAGGGTTGGGGAAGCTGTCCAAGTTCTTCCTGTAGAGCCTCAGGCCTAGAGGCCAGGCTGGGCCTGCAGAGAGGACCATGAGCGAGGCTGACCCTGGGGAGCCCGGGTCCTGCGGTCTCCTCTCTCCACACCTCCAGCTGGCTCTGGGCCCGAGTTTCCCTCTGCCAGTCACCTGCTTGTTCTTACCAGATTCTCTAGGCCAGCGGGGGCTGATCTGGCTGCTGACCTGGGCTGCCAAGGGGGCCCGTGTGGGAGGGCTGGGGTCTTGAGTCACCCCACGCAGACAGACACAGCCCATCTGGCCTGATGAAGGCTGTCCCGAGGGCAGACTGGGGTGGGACAGGCTGGGGGCACAGCAGGCATGGACTCGGCTCTCAGGCCTCAGTTGAGGTCTCAGCCTCCCGCTTACCTGCTGTGTGACCTTGGGCAAGTGACTGCCCGTCTCTGTGCCTCGGTTCCTACCCTGGAAAATGGGAAAAGCAGATCCCCACTGAGAAGGAGCACAAGAAGGGTTCTGGGAGACGTACCTGCCACAGCACACACTCGGTGAAGGCTGAGCTCGGGGGGAGCATGCTACGCATAAGTGTCCTAGGCCTCTAGAGGCCTGTCTCGGTCTCCATTCTGGTTCAGCCCTGGGAGAGGGGTCTGGGGAAGCTAGGTACATGGAGACACCCCTAGGAATGGGAACCGGGGGGAGTCTTCTCTGGGAGGACCAGAGAAGTGGTTCTCTGGGGCTGTGGCCTAGTCATACTGCGGCATATCATCTTGCACAAACACAAATCAGATCCATCCTGCTCTGGCTTCCCATGGCCCTCAGAATAGAATCCACACGCCTGGCCTGGCATCACAACTCTGCCACTCTCATTCACATGCCGACATTCATCCCTTTGCCCACTCTGTTCTGTGCCAACCTTGCTCCTGCCTCAGAGCCTTTGCACACGCTGTTCCCTTTATCAGAACACCCTCCCCCCACCCCCAATCTCTGCACAGCTTACTCTCTACATCTCAGCTCAGAGATCACCTCTTTGGGAGGCATTTCCTGAGCATCCTTGCTGAAATGGTCCCCCCCCCCCGCCCCCATGCCCATTTTATTTCATCCAGAGCATTTAAACTCATCCTGTTTAGTTGTTTTTTCTTTTTCAACATCTGTCTGCCCTCAAGAGAACGTTGGGTCCCCAGTGGCAGAGTCATCACCTCTGACTTGGTCATCACAGCCTCTCCCAGTGCACTGATGGGGCCTGGCATACAGTAGGTGCCTAATAAATGTTCACCAACTGAAAGAATAAATGGATGCTCTCAAGCCACACTACCTGGCTCATGCCCACTGGATCAGAGGGAACAAGGGTACCAGCCTGTAGCTTCTCATTATTCCCACATGCCTCAACCTTTGCAGGTTTGGTAAAAATCCCAGCCCAGACGAACGTTCTTCCCACAGTCTAAATCTGCACGGGGTAATTACTCGCGCATTCGCACTAATAATAGGTCTTATGATTATAGTTTATTTGCTGCGATTTTAGTTAATGGACCGGATGGAATATTTGCATGTGGAAAGTTCCCCAGCTATTTCAGGGAGCTCCCAAACTCGCCGCTCAGAGGAGAAAGGCTCTTGATGCAGTAAGAGCCTTAAGTGCAGGCAAACAACCCCCCCAATGTCTCTGTCTCCATCTCCTCACCTGTAAAATGGGGTGATAACACCTACCTTGCAGGGAAGGAGTCCGTAGGCCAATCCCAAACCTCCACTGCCACGAACACTGCGCCATGGGCTAGCGCTCTTTGTACCAGTATCCAAGCAATGGCTTGCTTTAAGTGGATTTTTTTTTTTTTTTTTTTTTTACTTGAATGCATTTAAAAGGGAAACTTTCTTTCCCTGCCCTAAATGGAAACCAGGACCATTTGTCTGAAACATATATCATGGAAGAGAGCCCCTGGGGTTTTGCGACACATTGATGGATTTGTGTGTTCAATGCCTGTCTCTCCCACTGGATCACTGGCTCCTTTACCTATCCTCTAAACTGCTGAGCCCCCAGGGGTACACAGTAGATGCTCATCAAGTCAGTGGTAAATGAACCGATGGCGGAGTCCCACCAGCGGGAGAACTGAAGGCTCCAACGGAGTTGGCCATCCATGCATCTGTTCATTCTATGCCTATTGCATGAGCACCTACTATGTGCCGGCACCTATTAGGTGCTGGGAAACAGCAGTAAACGAGACGATGTCTTTTCGGTTCCTCTCTCCTTCCCAGTCCCCTCACCTGGCTCCTCCTTGTCCCCGTGTCCCTGGCCACTTACTGTCCACACTCACTCCCTGGTGGTCTCATCCAGCCTCCTGGCTTTGTAAACCACCCAGACGCTGACAATGCCCATGTTTATATTTCCAACGTTGACCTCTCTGCTAATGTTGGACCTAAGGTCCAGGAAGGACTTCTAGGACAGTGTAAGATCAGCATCGCCCTCTCCCTCAAAACTTGCTCCTCCTGCTGTCTCATTCTTTTGGCAAGGCGACTTCACCCTGCCACTTGCTCTCTCCTTCTCACACCCCACGCCTCCTCTGCCTGCTTTGGATTCTCTGCGCCTCCATGGCCCACCTTGGTCCCGGCCACCCTCTGGATGACCGGAGAAGCCTCCCTATTCCCTGATTCTGGCCTGGCTCTCGACAGCCTATCTACAGATAGCAGCCAGATTTGATCCTTTGGCTAAAAGTAAGCAAGGCATGTTAACCGTTCTGCTCAGCACCCTCCAGGCTCCTGCCCCACTCAGAGTAAATACTGAAGTCCTTGCAATGACCCACAAGGCCCTGCATCATCCCCCTGACCTGTCTTCTGTCCCTCTCCCCCTTGCTCACTCTGCCCCAGGCGCAATGGCCTCTTCTTTGCTCCTGCCTGTGAGGCCCTCTCCTGCCTCAGAGCTTTTGCATGTGCTGTGGTTTCTGCCCAGGGGAATATTAAACCTATTTAACAATAGGCACTGACCTGACCACTCGGAAACACCTCCTGCTACGCTAAGTATTAACTCCTTTGTTGCAAGTCCTGGGGATCTGTGAGGGGGGCCAGGAGTGGGGTGGGACAGCGTGACAGCAGTCAAGGGGCCATTCTGGGGGTTCAGGCAGTGGTCTTCAGCTTACTGGCATGAAAATCTTTCAATATTTTAACAAAGGTGTGTATTTGTTGAACATCAGCCCTGATTCGGCCTGGCTGCCTCCTCTCCCAGCCATCTGCTTACGGCTTTGTCTTCTCCAGGCCTTTGCTCAGGGTCCCCTCCTCAGTAAGGTCCTGTCCGATCCCTTCCCCAGTACACACTGTCAGACCCCATCCGTGCCTTTTCTCCTTAGCGCTTGTCACCGTCAAAACTCTGCCTTGCGCCCAAGTGGAAACAACTCAAGTACCCATCAATAGATGAACGGATAAACAAACACGGTCTGCCATACAATGGGATATTATTTGCCCATAAAAAGGAAGGAAATCTAACACAGGCTACAATGTGGAAGACCCTTGAAAACACTGTGGTAAGACGTTAGTCACAGAAGACCACAGATTGTATGATTCTACTTATACGAAATATCCGGAATAAGCAAATCCCTCGGGGCAGGGTAGATCAGTGGCTGCCAGGAGCTTGGGATCTGGGGGTGGGGGATGGGGAGTGAGTTCATGGGGACAGGGTTTCTATTTGGGGTGATGAAGAGGTTCTAAAATCGATTTTGGGGGCGCCTGGGTGGTTCAGTTGGTTAAGCGACTGCCTTCGGCTCAGGTCATGATCCTGGAGTCCTGGGATCGAGTCCCGCATCAGGCTCCCTGCTCGGCATGGAGTCTGCTTCTCCCTCTGACCCTTCTCCCTCTCATGCTCTCTGTCTCTCATTCTCTCTCTCTCAAATAAAGAAATAAAATCTTAAAAAAAAAATAAATAAAATCGATTTTGGTGATGGCCGTACAACTGAGCGATTACACTATAAACCACTGAATTGTACACCTGAACAATAATCATGTATTTTCAGTTATGTATCCTAGTTTTTGGTCGGTCCCCTCCTCCTGTTACTGTGTTAGCTCCATGAAAATAAGGTTTCTATCTGTTTTGTTGACTGCTATATTCCCACTGTTTGGGACACAGTAGGTGCTCAACAAAACACTGAATGGGTGAGTGAATGAAATCTGAGCTCAAGGCACAGCTCCATAGCGAGCCCCAGAGCTCAAATCCCCCACGTTGTCCCTCTCTGTGTCCGCATCTGCCCCCACTGCTGGCCAGGAGCCTCCCCACAGGACAGGTCTATGAGGTGTGGAGGGTGAGGACGCCACAGGCCTCTCTTAGGGTAGGTCCAGGCACACACCTGGTCAACCATGCATCTGTTCATTCAATGCATGGATCCTCTTCTGGTCCACACCTCCTCCCCATACCACTGCCCGGGGCTCCTTTGCTCAATACACATTTCCTGGGCACACCTGTGTGTCCTGGGCATTTTGCTGGGTGTGAGGGAGACACACTGGAGGACCCCACACCCTCTAATTGGTAGGGGCTGACTGGAGAGCTCTGATCTGGGGCTCATGACCAGGTTCCATGAGGCTCACCACCGCCCCCCCCCCCCCCCCCCCCCCCGTGCTTGCTTGGCCAAGGACACCGAGGGCAGAAGGGTTGGGACTGCATCCACCATCCCCCTGGATGCCTTGACCAAAAATGCCCAGCTGCAAGGGCAGCATGTGGGACCACACTCTCCTTCCCCTTCTCGCAGCCCATGTTCCTATCTCCCCTGCTGGATTCCTATTGCCTTCCCCCATGGTGGTTTTATGTAAGCTGTAGCTGAGGGGGCGTGGCAGGACGATGATCTGTGTAGGAGGGAAATCAAAGGAGCTCCCTCGGGGCGGAGTGAATGACCCAGATGAGGACCTTGGGCAGGGAAGGGAGACCACGCTTACCCTCACTGACCAGGAACTAAATGGGTTTCTTGAACTGAGCCTCAGATATCGCTTCCCGGGGCTGCCGAGGGCGGGTTTGGATGACTTGATGCAGTTATTTGTGTTCACATTTGTTTTTTAAACATGTCCTTGCATAGTACATTTGCAGGATTCCAAAGCACAAAATGCCAAAGGTTTATGGTGAAAAGTCTGGTCCCGCCTCTGCTCCACCCTTCTCAGCTCTGTGGCTCCCATTCATAGTGGCAACCACGGCTCTCAGGTTTTCTGGTAGGCTTCCTGTGAAGGACTTGTTTTGTTTTTGTTTTGTTTTGTTTTTCCAGAAACAAGCAAATACGGGGCAAAGACTCTGAATAGATACTTCTCCAAAGATGATGTGCACATGGCCAATAAGCACAAGAGAAGATGCTCAGTATCACCTGTCATTAGGAAAACGCACATAACGAGAAACGACTCCTTACCCGCAAGGACAGCTAAAGTGAAAAACACACGGTAACAAGGGCTGGGGAGGATGTGGAGAAGCAGGGGCCCTCACACGCTGCTGGTGGGAACGTGAATGGGGCAGCCGTCGACACAAACCGCCCCCCCTCAAATGTTCGCAGCAGCATTGCCCAGAACAGCCAAAGAGTGGAAGAGACCCAGGTGTCCATTGACTGACGAGTGGGTAAATAAATAAAATGTGTCCTGCTCAGCGGGAAGCCTGCTTCTCCCTCTCCCTCCATCAAGTGTGTGATCGTTTTCCCTTTGCCTCTGCCCTTTCCCCCCACTCGTGCTCTCTCTCTCAAATAAATGAATAAAATATTTTTTAAAAAACATTTTATTCATTTATTTGACAGAGAGAAAGCGCTAGAGAGCAGCAGAGGGAGAGAGAGAAGCAGGCTCCCTGAAGAGCAAGGAGCCGGACATGGGACTCGATCCCAGGGCCCTGGGATCATGACCTGAGCCAAAGGCAGACGCTTAACTGACTGAGCCACCCAGGAGTCCCTAGAGCTCTCTGGGGTTTTTTTTTGTTTTGTTTTGTTTTAAGATTTTATTTATTTATTTGACAGAGAGAGACACAGCGAGAAAGGGACACAAGCAGGGGGAGGGTCAGAGGGAGAAGCAGGCTCCCCGCTGAGCAGGGAGCCCGATGCAGGACTCGATCCCGGGACTCCAGGATCATGACCTGGGCCGAAGGCAGTCGCTTAACCAACTGAGCCACCCAGGTGCCCAGATTTTATCTATTTATTTGACAGAGAGTTAGCACAAGTAGGCAGAGAGCAGCAGAGGGAGAGAGAGAAGCAGGCTCCCCGAAGAGCAGGGAGCCGGACATGGGACTCGATCCCAGGGCCCTGGGATCATGACCTGAGCCGAAGGCAGACGCTTAACCGACTGAGACCCCCAGGCGCCGCACACAGTTGACTCTTGAACAATGCGGGGGTGAGGGGCTCTGATCCCCATGCGGTTGAAAATCGACATGTAAGTTTTGACTCCCCCCAAACTTCACTAATATCCTATTGACCAGAAGCCTCACCAACAACATAAACAGTCAATTACTACATATGTTGTATCTATCACACACTATATTCTTCCAATAAAGTAAGCTAGAGAAAAAAAAAACATTAAGAAAATGATAAAAAAGAGAAAACATATTTACAGTGCTGTCCCATACAAAATCCACCTGAGTAGACTCACACAGTTCAAACCCGTGTTGTTCAAGGGTCAACTGCACTAACTGTCTATCAAGCATGTGATAGCATTGTGTCTAAAAAACAATGTACATAGCTTCACTACAAAAAGGTTTAGTTCTAGAAAATTCTAACCATCATTTGAGCTTTCAGTCAGGCGAAATCTTTTTGCTGGCGGAGGGTGTTGCCTCGATGCTGACGGCAGCTGACTGGCGGTTGCTGACGGCTGGGGGGGCTACAGCAGTTTCTTAAAATAAGACAACAATGAAATTTGCCGCATCTGCTGACTTTTCCTTCATGAACCATTTCTCTGTAGACTGTGACGCTGTTTGATAGCATTTTACCCCAGTAGAATTTCTTTCAAAATTGGAGTCCACCCTCTCAAACTCGGCCGCTTCTTTATCAACTAAATTTAGGTCATATTCTAGATCCTTTGTTGTCATTTCAACAATCTTCACAGCATCTCCACCAGGAGTAGATTTCATCTCAAAAACCATTTTCTTGGCTCATCCATAAGAAGCAATTCCTCATCCGTTCAAGTTTGATCATGAGATTGCAACAATTCAGTCCCATCTTCAGGTTCCACTTCTAGTTCTAGTTCTCTTAGTATTTCCACCACATCTGCAGTTACTTGCTCCCCTGAAGTCTTGAACCCCTCAAAGTCATCCATAAGGGTTGGAATCAACTTTTTCCACACTCCTGTTCATGGTGATATTTTGACCTCTTCCCATTCATTCCCATGAGTCACGAATGTTCTTTTTTTTTTTTTTTTAAGATTTTATTTATTTATTTGACAGAGAGAGAGAGAGCACAAGCAGGGGGAGGGGCAGGCAGAGGCAGAGGCAGAAGCAGGTTTCCTGCAGGCCAGGGGGAGCCTGATGTGGGGCTCGATCCCAGGACCCTGAGATCATGACCTGAGCCGAAGGCAGTCACTTGACCAACTGAGCCACCCAGGCACCCGAGTCATGAATGTTCTTAATGACATCTAGAATGGTGAATCCTTTCCAGAAGGTTTTCTATTGACTTTGCCCAGACCCACCAGAGGAATCACTATCCGTGACAGCTATAGCTTTATGAAATGTATTTCTTAAACAGTAAGACTTGAAATCAAAATGATTCTTTGATCCACGGAATACAGAATGGATTTTGTGTTGGCAGGCATTAAAACAACATTAATCTCATCGTGTATCTCCATCAGAGCTCTTGGGTGACCAGGTACATTGTCAATGAATAGTAATATTTTAAAAGAATCTTCTTTTCTGAGCAGTAGGTCTCAACAGTGGGCTTAAAATATTTAGTAAACCATGTTATAAACAGATGTGCTGTCATCCAGGTTTTGTTGTTCCATTTATAAAGCACAGGCAGAGTAGATTTAGCGTAATTCTTAGGGGCTCTAGGATTTTCAGAAAGTAAATGAGCACTGACTTCAACTTCAAGTCACCAGCTGCATTAGGTCCTAACAAGAGAGTCAGCCTGTCCTTTGAAGCTTTGAAGCCAGGCACTGACTTCTCTTTTCTAAGCTATGAAAGTCCTAGATGGCGTCTTCTTCCACTAGAAGGCTGTTTCGTCTGCATTGAAAATCTGTTGTCTAGTGTAACCACCTTCATTAATGATCTCAGCACGATCTCCTGGATAACGGGCTGCAGCTTCTACACCAACACTTGCTGCTTCCCTTTGCTCTTTTATATTATGGAGACGGCTTCTTTCCTTCACCTCAAGAACCACCTCTGCTAGCTTCACACTTCCCTTCTGCAGCTTCCTCACCTCTCTCCACCTTCACAGAATTAGAGAGAGTTAGGGCCTTGCTCCCCATTAGGCTCTGGCTAAGGGAATGTTGTGGCTGGTGTTCTCTTCTCTCCAGACCTTCTCCTGCCTTCTCCGTATCAGCATTCAGGTTGTTACCCTCTCTTATCATTTGTGTGTTCACTGGAGTAGCACTTTTCATTTCCTTCAAGAACTTTTCCTTTGCATTCACAGCTTGGCTGACTGTTCGGTGCAAGAGCTTTTGGTCTGTCTCAGTTTGCAACATGCCTTCCTCACTAAGCTGAATCATTTCTAGCTTCTGATGTAAAGTGAGAGATGTGACTCTTTGTTCCACTTGAACAGCTAGAGGCCACTGTAGGGTTATTAACTGGCCTGATTTCAATATGATTGTGTGTCAGGGAGCAGGGAAGCCCGAGGAGAAGAAGGGGGACGGGGGATAGTTGGCCAGTGGAGTAGTCAGACTGCACACATGTATCGATTAGATTCCCCATCTGACATGGACAAGGTTCAGGACACCCCAAAACAGTTACAAGAGTAACATCAAAGATCACAGGTCACAGATCACCATAACAAATACAGCAACAACGAAGAAGTTTGAAACATTGCAAGAATTACCAAAATGTGACGAGACACGAAGGGAGCAAATACTGTAGGAGAAATGGTACCCCCAGACTTGCCTGAAGCAGGATTGCCACAAATCTTCAGTTTGTAAAAAATGCAATATCTGCAAAGTGCAACAAAATGAGATATGCTTGTACTCACAAAGTATTTGATGAATGAATGAATGAATGAGTCTGCTTACAGGACAGATAAAGTCGCTGGGCTTTTTACTCAAGGGATCCGTCCTCTTCCTTCACCACCAAGCCGGCCAACTTCCCTCCTTCCTCACCTTTCTTCTTGGCCTCCCTGCGAATCCCTCCTCCATGGCTACTGCAGAGGCAGGGGCTGGGTCCTGGAAGGTCCTGGAAGCCCCATTGAGACAGGCCCCAAGATACTCCATAGAAGCCCCAGCTTCACCCTGGCTGGCCTCTCTGAGTCAGCCGCCCACCCCCGCGTCCACATCCAGCCATTCCTCAAGTCCTGGCCCGTTGTCAAGCCTGCCTTTGGATTCAGGGAAACTGAGTGGTTCTGACATGGAAACAAAGACAGGGGTTTCCCCAAGAAAGCCACATCCTCTGGGAGCCCCTGCCAGCCCTGAGGACCCTGGAGCCCAGGGATGTTCCCATGAAGTTCTCAGAAGTTCTGGGGTTGGTCCAATCCCAATGTCATGGGGTGTAATACTCAGATATCCCAGCAGAGGGCAGTGTGTGGCTGCTACAGAGTCCTGGAAAGAGTTGCCTACAAAATCTTTGGTACCCAAGGAGATCCAGAGAGACCCAAAGGACCTGGCTCTCTCCCAAGCCTGCCCATGAGACCACTACTACCCTCCAAATCCATGCCCATGCCTTACTCCCTGGCTATAATGCCGTCTCCTCATCTCTGTCTCTGACAACCCAAATTCCTTCTGCTCCTTCATGTTCTTAAGGGGGTAAAGGGGCTTAGTCTGCACACCTGTCCCCGACCCTGTGCATAGAACACAGTTCACCAAGACGCCTCTCACGCCCTAAATGCTCTGGCCCCAGCTCTCCCCCTGGGCTCACCCCCCAACCCTCGGCCCCTCTCTCCCTCTGTTCCAGGCATGCTGTTCTTCTTCTTCTTCTTCTTTTTTGAAAGATTTTATATATTTATTTGACAGGGAGAGACACAGTGAGAGAGGGAACACAAGCAGGGGGAGTGGGAGAGGGAGAAGCAGGCCTCCCGCGGAGCAGGGAGCCCGATGCGGGGCTCGATCCCAGGACCCCGGGACCACGACCCGAGCCGACGCAGATGCCCAGCGACTGAGCCACCCAGGCGCCCCCATGCTGTTCTTCTCTCCATTCTATAATGAGTGAACCATCCTGTAATCAGTGAACTTCTTATGCCTCAGGGCCTTTGCGCTTGCTCCCTCTGCTTCCCAGCCCCATAGCTGGCTCCTTCCACCACTGAGTTCTTGGCTCAATGTCACAGGCGCAGAGGCCCTCCCTGACTGCCCGGGTAATGTCCTTCCCAGTCCTGAAGAGTCTTTTCTCTGGCTCAGTACCAGGAATTATTTTAGCTCCACCCAGGTCCTAAGTCCCAGATGTCCCCCCAGCAGTCTGTCTCTGAGAGCCCGGGGAGGTGGGCTGAGCTGCGACTGGTCAGCTGCCATATCTGATCCTGAGGACACTAATTCAGCATTTCTCAATTTCCACTGTCTGTCTTTCTTTCGTATTTTAATCCAAGGCATTTGGGGGCCTGTCTCCCTCATCCTTGCAAGGGGCTAAGAGGCCCGGCCCGGTCCGGTCCTTGTGTGCTCAGGAAGACCCACCCTGGATCTGACACGAGGCTCAGGGTGAGCACAGGCTCCACACTGTCACCAAGGAGATCATGAGCCTCTGAACAACAGCTTCCAGAGGACGAGCAATGTCTCAGGGAGGGGACTGCCACCGTGTGACCCTGGGGAATCACCTCATTCTGACCCTCAGGCTCCTCATCTGTGACATGGGTGCAGGGGGAGTGCCAACCCTGCTCTCGGTTTGCCGTGACGAGGTGGCCGCAGAGAAGCAATCAGATCCACGGATGGGGGCCTGAGGGCATGTGGTCACAGCAGCCTCTTTCTTCTCCTCGGGCCCACGGCACAGAAGTTAGGGGCCTGCCCCTGGCCACACTGCTAGGGGCTCAGGGACCAAACCCAGGCCAACAGACTCCAGCAACCACAAGCTCCAGGGCCTTCTCCCAGTGAGTCGTGTACCTGCTAAGCTGTGTGACCTGGGGTAGAGCGACCTCTCTGGGCTTCCACTGGAAATTCAGGGAGGGTGAGAGTTGAGGTCAATCATTACCTCCCCAGGGAGGTGGGGGACACATTTAGGTTGTTCATAAACAGAGACTTCAAAGATGTCCAATCACATGCCAAGAGAGATAGGTATTCTGTGTCTGGTGCACAGCAGGGGCTCAGAGGGGTCCCACTGCGCTGTGTTACAATGGTGGTGACCATGGTCACCCGTTTGAGCTGCGACCAGAGCCAGGTCTTTCCCTCTGAGCACCTTCCCTCCTCTTCACTTGGCTCTCGGCTGACTGCATATAGCTCCATAAAGATGTTCCATAGGAGAATGCACCAGAGGCGGCCTCCATCCCTGTCCCTGGGCTGTGTGTGATGTAGTCCAGGTGAACACTGCCTTCCCCAGAGGTGAGCCCAGCCGAGTGGGGTCCCGCCCTTCCTGAAGCCCCCTCGTGGTTCCCCTGACCAAAGCATGGCAGGTCCACCCCAGGCCTCCTGAGCCAGAAGCCGGGGCGGACCCAGCGCTCGCGGTGTTGACAGCCTTCCTGCCGACATCCAAGCCGCCCCACTAGGGAGGCACTCCCTCTCAGGGAGGCAGGAACATAGGCTTTGGGGGCCAGTGGAGCAAAGGATATTTTAGAAAATGTGTTCCCTACTTAATGCATGCCCTGCACCTCCCAGAGGCCAAGCCTACTTCCTGCTCAGTGATAATCATGGGCACCCCCTCCCTCCCCAGCCATCTGGTGCTTTTTCTGCCACTCCAAGTCTCCAGGTAGGCCCAGTAGGGACGCTGAGGACACAATCACCAGCATTTTAGGAACTAGTGTTTGTGAATGAAGCATGGATGTCTTCTTGCAGAGGATGCTGAGTGAGCCTTTCGGGGCTGGCAATTTGCAGAGCACTCCAGATGTGGCAGGACAATGGGGGTCTGATTGGCAGGAGAGCGGGAGGGGCCAGCAGCTGCAGCTACAGAGCAAGGAAAGGTACGGGGGCAGGAGGAGGGGGGCCTGCAGGAAAATCTGCAGGGCGGTGGGAGCCCCGCAAAGGCATGGGGCAGGGCAGGTCTCATTCTACAGCCCCAAAATAAAAGCGCTGAGCCAGCTGAACAGGAGATAGGCCTGGGCAGGAGGCAGAGGGACTGGAGGGAGACAGAGGAGGCAGACAGCAAGCTTCCCCTGAGAACTCCGTAGTTCGCTCATTTATCTGGCTAACTCATTCATTCATGCATGCACGCAGGAACGCCTTCGGAAGGCATCACGATGGAGTGGCAACAGCTCTCAAGAGTCATTCAGACTCCGTGGTTTAAATTCTGGCTCCTTCACATATTTGGGTCCTTCTGCCTCAGTCCCCACGTCTATGCAATGGGCTTGGTATGAGGCTAAGAAAGGATCTTACAGGCAAAAATGCCCAGCACCACCCCTGACTCTTAGTAGGGACTTACTAAATGTGGGCTCAGCTTTCCTGTCTCCTCTTTTCCTTCTCAGCCATTCTGACATCTTTTGAGTACTTAGTATGTACCAAGAATTGACCTGGGCAGTGGCAGACAGACAAAGACAAGACCTCTAGGCCAGGCTCTGGCTCTTGGGAAGTATCCAGTCTTGGAGGCAGAGGGTAGTGAGGGACAGGCCTCTAAGTGATATCAGGGCAGGGGGGGGGGTGTTCATTCATTTATTCACTCATCCCTTTACTTATTCATCCAATAAAATTTATTATGTCACTGCACACCGGGCTGCATAAAGCACCGACCCTTCCCAGGAAGGATTCACAATCTAGCAAGAATCAGGTATGTTTGGAACACAGAAGGCAAGAAGCTGACTCAGTACTGGGAAGGCAGCACAGAGGAGGTGCCATCCGAGGTGGGTTTTGAAGGATGCATAGGAGTTCCCTGGGGGGAAGGAGATGAAGTGAAGAAAGCACACTCCCAGAAAAGAAACAGAATGAGCAAAAGCATAGCAGCCTCCTGGTGCTTTGAAAGACTGTCCTGGCAAAGGGCACACTTGCTTGGCTCTAGACCCAGAATACTGTCTTCATGCCCTAGGGAAGTACAGAAGCACCCCCAGCTGTGCTCGGTAACCGGTTCTGGGCCTTCAGTGATAGTTATCATTTACTGAGCATCTACTCTGTGCCTAACATCTCCAAGGCCTGTGTATACATGGCCTCCGTTCATCTTTGCACACCTTTGAGAGGGGTCTGCTTTTCTCAGGGCTCAGGAGGAAACAGGCTCAGAGAGAGAAGGTGATTCACCCTCCGATACCACTGGTCAGGAGAAGAGCCTAGATTTGAAACCAGATCTGCCAAACACCAAAATAATGCTCTTCGCCTGCCTTGCATTTGGACATGGCTCCGGGGCCCTCTGGTCACTAAATTGTCCACATGGGATCTTGGCTCTGTTTGGTTGCGCGCCTTGCAACCCCCAGCTCCTGCACACCTCTAGCCTCTGGCCATGCTCCTGGGCTGGTATTAACCCTTCTGGATTTCACACCACCGCCCTTCACCTCAGAGGTGCTAGCCTCAGACCTTCCCTCTGTGAAATGGGACCTGGCCCCTCAGCTCTGCCATTCCTGCCACCCCCCTGCCCACTCTCTGCATCCACATCTGCAAAACCCTGATAAACCATCTCTGGGCCTTTCATTTCTCCAGCCAAGCTTTTCTCTACATTTTAATAAGCTGCTTGCAAAATTGGTGATTGATGAGTAAGAATGAGGAGGATGTGGGGCTGAACATTTTTTTTTTTCTTGGACTCGCTTCTGGCTGCGCACTCAACTTTAAATTGATTAATAACGTGCAGGTCCAACATTAATTATCAGCCATTTGTCACTGGGGAAGGCTGGAGCCTGAGCCCTGTTTGCAGCCCTTCTCTTCGTGGCCAGCTCCATGGCGTTGTGGGAGAGGTCCGGCTGCCCCTCATGGGCGCGGAAGGCCCCCGACACTTATGGCCCTTGATGGCCTTGGTCCCTGATACCCTGAGCACTGTGGCAGCTTCTAGAGGCCAAAACCGAGCACCCCAGGGTGATGGTGTCCCTGACATCTGCCTGCCCCAAGGCGGCTCATGGCCTGTCTGGACCCTAGGCTGGCTCTGAATAAGGTGAAGGGGATACCAGAAGACCCCAGGATTTCTTCATTTAACCAACAGTGACTGAGCAATGATGACATGCAGCCATTCTTTGGGCACTGAGGGCACAGCAGAGAGCAAGACAAGGTCCCTGACTTTTGGGGAGGCTCATAACAGAATCATAGGGAAGTGCAGGAACGTCAGAGGGAGCTAGGTCACTGAAGAAAAGCAAAGTTGGTAAGGTCGGAAGGGCCGGGAAGAGGGCAAGATTACCCACTCACATAGGGGTTGGGGAAGACCTTGCTGAGGAGGTGGATGAGGGAGGGAGCCACAGAGATATCTGGGGAAGAACGTTCATGGCAAAGAGAGCAGCAGTGCAAAGGCCCTGGGGTAGGAGGAAATGGATGATTAAAAATAACACTTTGCTACATGAAAAAAGCCAGTCTCAGGGCGCCTGGGTGGCTCAGTCGGTTAAGCCTCTGACTCTTGGTTTCTGCTCAGGTCATGATCTCAGGGTCATGAGATCGAGCCCTGCGTCTGGCTCTGCACTCAGCAGGGAGTCTGCTTGGGATTCTCTCTCCCTCTGCCCCTTACTCTGCTCACGTGCATGCTCTTTCTCGCTCTCTCTCTAAAATAAATAAGCCTTTAAAAAAAAGAAAGAAAGAAAAGCCAGTCACAAAAGACCACAGAGCATATGATCCCATTTATATGAATGTCCAGGATAGGCAAGTCCACAGAGACAGAAAATGGGTAAATGGTTGCCAGGGGCTTGGGAGATGGGGGAATGAGGAATGACTGTTAATGGATATAGGCTTACAGGTGATGAAAACATCCCAAAATTAGATAGTGGTGATGGTTGCACAGCTCTGAATATACTAAATCAACTGAATTGTGTGCTTTAAATGGGTGAACTTTATAGTATGTAAATTACACATCAATAAAGTTGTTACAAAATAACTATGTCATATGTCAGGTCATCATTAGCGCCATGCAGGAAAAGGAATCAGGATAAGATGGGGAGGGGGGTTAGGAGGTGACACTTGAGCAGAGACCTGAGTGGAGTTTCGGGGCCAGGAATGGATGACGCGAGCCTTCTGGGGAAGCTGACGCCAGAGTTAGGCATGTGGGCCGTATCAGACTCCAACCTGGGGATGCTGGAAGGTACTTGGTGCGGTGTAAGCGATGAAGTTTCAGGTGTGCAGGACTGCATTTCATGAGGATTTGACATTTTTAAATCACTAAGAATTGCATCATCTCAAAGCTAGCGGGACAAATGATGTTTCAGGCCCAGGTCCCTTGGGTGGTGAGAGAGGTCACCAGAGTCCTCTGCTCAGAGTGAAGATGGCACTCTGCAGAGCTTACAGGTAGTAGTGATCCCACGCCTGAGGGCTGGCACACACGTCGGTAGCCCTCAGGGGCCCCACTTAACTCGTGTCAGCGGTGGAGCTCGATATTCTAGGAAATAAAGGTCAGCATTTATAGGAATTAACCAGGCTGAGGGAAATGGACTCTTCCAGATCACCCTGGGGCTCCATCTCTGGGAAGGCTCCTTGGCCTTAAGTTTTAGGAAAACAGATATTAGTGTTTCCCCAAAGGTCCCCCCTGCCCCCCCAGAGCAGCTTCGGATGCCAGGAAAGTCCCCGCAACCTCCAAGTGTTCACTGTTCATGCCCCATTCACCCCATCTCCGCATAAACGCAGAACCATCAGTGAAGGAGGTGGTTGTATCCCAGGGTTCCTGGCAGAGGGCACAACACGTGCAAAGGCCCTGAGGTGGGAGCATGCCTGGTGTGTTCCAGGATCAGCGAGGAGGCTGATGTCACTGGTGCAGAGGGAGTGCTGGGAAGAGTCAGGGGAAGAGGAGTCAGAGGATCAGCTGGCACAGGACTTGGATGGCCTTGGCCTTTATTCTAAGGTGGGAGCCTTGGGAGGGTTCTGAGCAGAGAACAAGGAGGGCCCCTCTGGCTTTATGCTGAGAACAGACAGTGAGGTGGCAAGGGCAGGAACAGGAAAAGCAGGGAGGAGGCTGGTATGAGTGGCCCCAGGAGAAGACTTCCCCATGACCTTGAGTGAAGATCCACCAGACTCTCCCAGAGAGGGGGAGGGGGATCAAATAAGCCAGATGAAGACCATGGTCCTCCTTCAAAAATGAGACGTGCTTGGCTTTTTCCTCTTCTTTCTCTACACCATGCTTTTCCTACATCTAGGTCTTTGTACATACTGTTCCCTCTACCCGGAACACTCTTCCCTCTCTCCTATCTGCCTGGTGAAGCTTCATCCTCAAGCTCCTCACCCCGTGGGTGCAGGAGGTGCTTCCTCTGCTGAGGTTGGTACCCCAGGGTAAGGCGCTTCCCTCCCACCCACACAGCAGGCTTGGGCCTTCAGTGTAGACCAGTCTCCATGACATCTCCCTGAGCTCCGACCTCAGGACTGGGACAGAGCCAGGGGCTGAGGAGACCACAGGGTCACCTATCCTCAGGTCAGTGGTTGGGGTGGATGGAAGAGGTGGTGCAGAGACTGGGCACAATGCCACCAAGTGCAGGTAAATCCAGCAAAGCCCAGAATTCTGGGCCAAGTCAGGTTGTGTCTCTGGCTGAATTTTGCAGAGCCTCACACTTTGTTCATTGATTAATTATACAAATGTTTACTGAACCCTGGTCTAGGCCCTGGGGATTGGGCAGTAAGTAGGAAAGACAGTTCCTGCTACCGTGGGGGAAGGGGTGCACACGAAAGAGACTTTGAGAGGGCACTAAGTTTTGTGAAGGTGCACAGGGGTGGTCAGGGAGGGTTTCTCAAGGAGGTGACCTTTCAGCTGAGACCTGGACAGCGACAAGGTACCAGCCATGCAAAGACCTGGGGGCACTAGTGGTTCAGACAGGGAGTGGCAAGTGCAAAGGCCCTGAGGCCAGAGAACACCCCATGCACTTGAAGAGCTACAATGAGAACAGAGTGTCTGGAGGGGAATGCTTTGTGAAGAGGAGGTTGAGGGGGAGGCAGGGCAGGTGTGATGGGGAGCCTGGATTTTATGCAAAGCATAAGAGAAAGCATTGGATGGTTCAACCCAGCAACATGAGGTCGTTTGTGCTTTTAAAAGCTCCCCCTGGCTGCTGAGAGAGTAGAAAGGAAATGGAGACCCAGAAGACCCCTGGGTGGGTGGGTTGGGGGGGGGCAATGGTGGTGCCTGAAGGGCCATGGATGCTCAAGCCTGGATGGGAATTCAGGGGCAGTGGAGGTACAGGCTGGAGATAGAAATTTGGAGGCCATCTTTCAATTTTATTGTTTCAGAGATAAACCCTTGTAAAGTCCAGGAATCAATAAACAGACTAACACTGGCCATCTTCCCCATCCAGATCCTGGGAGAGCATTTCACGAGTAAGTGCTTTCCAAATGACTCTGGTCTAGGGAGGTCAGCGGGGGGTGCAGTGAGACCGAAGCCCAGGCATCAGCCAGAGCTTGATAAACTCTGCCCACGCCTCGATGGCATCCACTCACCAAGGGCAGGGTGAACGATCACCGCACACATTCTAGAGCAGCATGGCTGAGACAGGCGGTGGCTGGAGAGCCGGCCCCTGGGGACACCAAGGGAACAGAGCCACGTCCACTCCATGAGTTGGGGTGAAGCACTGCCCTGGAAGCCTGATTTCCTAGCTGTGTGGCCTTGGGTCCTGGCCAAGCTGCTCTGAGCTTTAGTTTGCTCTCTGTGAAATGGGCATAAAAACACGTATGCTGCAGGATTGTGCAAGAAGGAAGTGAGCAGATACACACATCAGTGGTTCTCCTTGGCAGTGCTGCAGGCCCCAGGGAGGGGAGTGGGGGTCCAAAATTTGGGGGAGGTGTTCATTGGTTGCCATGGTGATGTTGTAGTCACATCACAGGCTACAGGTGTCACCTGCAGGCCACCAGGTGCTCCCCCTTGAGGCCTTGGCACACACAGTTCTCCCTGGAACGGCAGAGTATACAGACCTGTGTGTTGTCTCACCTGCTAAAATGTGAGCTCCAGGAGGGCTGAGACTTGGGGCAGTCTATGCTACCGAGTCCCTAGCCCTGAGGACGGTGCCTGCCATGCCCCCTTCTTTTTGCGTCTAACTTTACAATAACACCGGGGCTCGGGAGTTGCCAGATGAGGAAACTGAGGCAGGAAGACGTTTGTTACTTTGTTCGGCTAGGTACTCCTCTGACCCCAAGCAGAAACACTGCTGGTTCCCCAGCTCTGAGCCAGAACTAGTAGCCTGGGGCCTCTCCAGGAGGCTGGGGGCACTTCAGCGCCCCTCCCCAATCCATGTTCCCAGCCTGCCCAGGGCTGACCAGCTCAGGGAAGGGGCTGCATCGATTCCTGCCACCTCTGTAAGCCAGAGCTGTCTGCGCGCTCAGATACCATCGGCTTCCCATTAGGCAGATCAATAGCTTCCACTGGTTTCCAATTTGTTTCCAGAAATTCATCTTCCAGCCACATTTTTAATTAACCCCCCTCTAACACACCCAAGGCACCAGTAGATCATCCTCCCGGGGCTGCCTCTGCAGACCATAGACCACGAGGCTCCATGGGCCACGGGGAGCTGCAGGTGTGTTTAAAGCCGACCAGTTGTTCCCATCACTGGAGGAACTGACCCCACTGGCCTGGTGCCATCTACTCTGTCCCCTGCTCCTCTCGGAACCCCCATGGAAGGGACCGGGTCCTCCCTCACAAAAAGAAAGATGATGAGAGGCCAAGGCAGTGTCCTAAGACCCCCCAGCTGGTAAGAGTTAGGGCAAGTGCTCCTTTGGAGGCAGACAATTTGCAAAGGCTCTCCAGATGCTTCAGGACCATGGGGGTCTGATGGCAGGGGGCCAGGAGGGGCCGCCAGCTGCAGGTTCAGAGCAGGGACATGTAGGGGGAGCATGATCCCCAGGAGGCTCTGCCTCCCACACCTCGGGGCTCCTTGACATTCCACACTGCTCACCTGTTTATCCCTCTGGTGCCTACCACCCCACAAGGGCAGGGGCCTGTGCCTGTCTCCAATGCTGTTCTATCCCTGGTGCCTGGCACACAGCAGGTGCTCAGTAAATTGCTGCTAAGTAAACACTAATACTTGCCATACTTAGAACACTCCATTTGCACTGGGCAGTGTTCTAGAAGCTTCACTTAAATGATCTTATTTCATTTTCACAGCACTCCTTGAGGTGGGCACTACTAGTGTTTTCATTTTATAGGTGGGAAAACTGAGGCACAGAGAGGTTAAGTGACTTGCCCGAGGTCACACAGCTAGCAAGTGGTAGAGCTGAGATTTTGAACCTATCTGACTCTGGAACTCCACACCACTCTCCCTTACCTGCTCCCCATGGCCTTTCAGCTCTGAAGGACAGGAACTGGGTGCTGCACCGCATGTAATGTTGAGTGAATAAATGAGTGCATTCTGTACTCTTTGCTTTCTTTGAAACACAATACAGTCAACCAGTCTGCTGGCCCAAATCTGGAGTGTTTCTGGTTGGGGACGAAGGCGAGAGAAGAGGTAAATCCCCCTGGGGGACCCAGAGGTGACAAACCTCCCAGTGAGTCCAACTTGGGGGCCCTTACTAGGGACCCTCTGATTTCACACCCCCTCCATCCTCACCAGTCTGTTACACTGGGGCTCTCTGTCATCTATACAGAGCGTGCAAAGCCATGATTGTGTTCTATGTCGAATCTTAGAACTTTCCAGTGAGGTAAGTGGATTACTGTTGACCTAACATCTGGGCAAGAACACCCTGGGGGCCACCCTCTCCTTCCTGTGCCACTGGGAACCAGACCTCAGTCAGCAGATGTTCCAAGTGTCCTGACCCCAGCCTCTCCCCTCCCGTCCCCCTCCTTCCTTCTGTCCTGGCTCTCGACTCAGTTGCTCTCACCGGCCACAGGTTCAGGGTCCACCATGGCCCCCTCCCCTTCATCTCTCTCTTTGGCCACCACCAGAAGCTGACCCGGATAACCACATGTAGCAGGGGCTGAGTTTCCAGGGGCTGCCTGCTGGGGAAGAAGCGAGGGAGCTGGGTGAGTGGGGACAGCGGCGAACTGAAGGTCACCTGCTCTGTGTAAGGGGGCCTCTGCTGGGGGCTCCAGCCTGTGGTTGAAAGGAGGGAACCCACCAGGACTGCCAGACTTTCTGAGCCATCAAGAGAAGACAGAAACCCAGCCTTCACCACCTGAAATCTCCTGATTTTCAAATGTCAAAAGTCATTACGTTATAAGCTTTTAAAGCAAAGATTTTAACCCACATTTTGCAGGCCAGAGGCAGTCTTTCAGCAGCTAGTTTATGACTTCTGCCCCGTTCAGGGTGAACTCTCGGCTTGGCATTCAAGGCCTTTCATGGTCTGGCCCCTCTGTATCCAGAGTGGACTTCCAGATATGAGGATGCTTCCCTGTCTCAGGCCTGCCCCCTCTACCCAGAATGCTGTTGCCTCCTCTAGGAAGCCACCCCTGATTGCTCCCACCCTCTTCCCCCAGGCAGAATCCACCCTATCTGTCTTCCTGCCTAGGCCCCACCACCAGCCAGGGACGGAGCCTGGGCTGGAGCCACACAGACCAGGTCCCTTCTGGTCCCCTAAAGGAGGGTCAGCAGCCACGTGCTGCTCAGGTACCATCACCTCCTTCCTCAGACTCCCACCTCTAACCAGCAGGGGCAGAGGAAATAGAGGAAAGAAACTTCAGTGAATCCCATAAAACACAAAGTCAAGTTGGTGTTTGCATTTGAAAATACTACCCAGTTGCCAAAAACTATATGACCCCCACGCACACACATGGGGGGGGGTGCTGTCCCTTCCTCCACTTTCCTGCTGTCTCTTCCCAGCGTCCATTCGCTCCCTCCCGGCTCACCAGGGCATGTGGCTGATCGGTGCAGAATGACTTCATAAGTGAATTCTGGCCAAGGCAGAGTGTTCAACTTCTGCTCATATCCTCTCCCCTACCCTGTGGGGGTGGGTGGAGAACCAGCCTCCATCCCAAGGGAAAGGCAGGGCCACAGGAGGGAGGAGGCCAGTCTCCTGGGTGACTCAGAGCAGAGCCCTGGGCTCATCCAGGCTGCCTGTCCTCCTCGGAATCTTAATAGAGCAATGAACATCTGTCCACTGCCTGGAATCCCCCCACCTCTGCCAAGGGACAGCTCAGGAAGCTTCCAACCCCCTCTCTGGGTCCCCATTACCCACACTCCACTGTGACCCCCCCTCCCCTGGGCTCCCATTGCCCACACTCCACTGTGACTCTGCCTTGACATACCTGCCTCCCCAGCCCCCCGCCCCCACATCCACTCCTCAGGGCACAGGACCCTGCTCCTTCCCCTTCTTATTTTGGAACCCTGCATGGGGCCTGGGGTAATCAGTCTCCATTGTTGAACACTTCCTATATGCCACGTATGGTTCTGAGCTCTTTCTCATTTAATCCTGAGCACAATCCCACAAAATTGTACAGATGAACAAACTGAGGCCAAGTAACCGGACTTGAGTCACACGGTAGTAGGAGGTGGGCAGCGAATCTAGCCTTAACCGCGGGGCAGCCTCCCAGCGCAGCAGGGCTAACCCCGGTGAGCGGACGGATCAGTGTCAGGGTGGATGGATGAACAACTAGGGAAGAATCCATGGATCTGCACTGCCTGGTGTCTCCTGTAGGCGAGGGGCCCCTGGGACCGAGGAGTCCCATCCCCTTCCCACGCCTGTGGTTAGCGCTGGGCTGAGCCCCGAGCACAGGCTCCAGGCACATTCATCAAACAAGTGACCAAACAGACATGCTGGTAGACAGCCGTGACAGCGGTCCCATACTGCGGGGTTTGCACCCTTGCAATCCTACGTGCACATCTCCCCCAAATACATCATCTCGGATCTGCTTGAGAAGAGACGCCAAATGCCAGCTCCGTGGCACATTAAAGCCAACCAGCCGGGCGGACTTAGCAGCCAGAATGAAATAGTGGAAGGCTCAGTGGTTTTATGGGAAGGCTTATATCTTATGAAAGGCCAGCCCAAAGCAACGATGAGCGGGTGAGACGTCACAAAGCTGGCAGACATCCCCCCCTGCCCCCTGCTGTCTCTCCCCTCTTCTGCCATTTCTGATGTGCAGAAGGTGTGGCGTGGCTCAGGTGACTACCAGGGACAGAGGCCTGGGGGCCATCCAGGAGCAGGGAGAAAGATGAGCCAGGGCTGGTCAGAGCAGTGGCTGGGGAAAAGCACACCATTTCCCACTCTAATGGCAAAGTCCACGCCCTCTGGGACCCATTCAGGTAAGTAAAGGCAGCAGACAAGTGACATGCTTTCCACCTGTTTAATCCTCCCAGGAACCAATGCAGGTGAGCATTATCATCTCCATTTTCTGCATGAAGAAACTAAACAGGCTCTTGCCAAAGTCACTCGCCAAAGGTCACACAGTTGGTAGGTGCCCAACACTAGGCACCTGCTAGTTGTTTTTTCAAGCTATTTGTTTCTATCTCATGGCATGTCAGCTGGAGTAGTTCGTTTTGCCTTCCACTCTTTTCATGACCATGACTTCATGAGCCTCCTGCCACCTCATTTTTAAAAAACCCTACCTCTGGGGCACCTGGGTGACTCAGTCAGTTAAGCGTCTGCCTTTGGCTCAGGTTATGATCGCAGGGTCCTAGGATGGAGCGCCGCGTGGGGCTCTTAGCAGGGACCCTGCTTCTCCCTCTGCCCTTGTCCCCTGCTCATGCTCTCTCTTGCTATTTCTCTCTCTCTCTCTCTCAAATGGATAAATAAAATCTTAAAAAAACCCCTACTTTTTAGTGACGCCCTTCTACTCTAATATGTGGCCTTGAGGTAAATGATGAGCCAAAGGCTCTATTTTTAGCCATCAGTGTTATTGCTAATATTCGGTGGTCAAAGAGCTAGACAGTCAGGCATTTCCCTGTTTCCATCTATGAGGGGTTCCTTCAGGAGCATTCTGAGAGGCAGAATTATGGGTCAAAACTGTGAACACTGTGGGGACCCTCGATACGAATGCCCACACCACCCTCCAGCCTGCATTTCCCAGGCTGCAATGAGTATGCTCCTTCTGCTACTTTTCAGCCACGCACACCCACCTCCCCTCTTCCAAACATTCCCCTTTTGAGGGAATCTCCTCACCTCCACTGGAGTCAGCCTTCAGTGGGAGCCTCCCTCACCAAACCATCCCAGGGTTGGGTTGGTGAGGGAGGCTCCCACTGAAGTTTAGAATCCTGACCTGAATGGCTCCGAAGTTTAGAATCAGGAGTTTAGAATCCTGACCTGAATGGCTCCGAGGTAGAGAAGCCACTGGACACAATTTTGCATGGGCTTACTTGCTCTGCAGGTGTTTTTAGCATGGACAAAACTTGTAAACACCACAGTGATCCAAACAGGGCAGGTTGCAAAAAGGTAAGTGCCATCGGAAAGAATCTGTACAAAACTCACAAATGAAACAGCATCCTATGGACCACACAGCCCCTCTGCTGGGGACCAGGTAGAGGAAGCAGCAGGTTGTAGCCCCGGAGTCGGGAGATGTCTTGAAGGTAAGTGGGGGGACAATGGACAGGATGCAGCTTGGGAGGGTGTGGCCTCCTCCGAGTTCAGGGGCACATGGCCAACATGTCCCTCTGGGGCCCTGACTGTGGATGCGGACCTTCAGAACAGCAACCAGGGAAGGTCATGTCTGGAGCATGAGTTGCAGGGGAATAGGGTACAATGCCCACCCTTGGAGGGGTTGGGGCAGCCTAGAGCACTACCTTCCTCTCCCTCCTTCCCCCACTCCCTCCCACCCAACTTTTTTTTTTTTAAGATTTTATTTATTTATTTGTCAGAGTGAGAGAGCACAAGCAGGGGGAGTGGCAGGCAGAGGGAGGCGGGGCGGGGGGGAAGCCGACTCCCCGCTGATCAGGGAGCCTGATGTGGGGCTCAATCCCAGGACCCTGGGATCATGATCTGAGCCGAAGGCAGATGCTTAACGACTGAGCCACCCAGGCTCCCCCCACCTAACATTTTAAGGCAAAATATCAACGCCAGCGGTCTGGATGGTGGGTGTATGAATGTCTGGGGCTCTCCATCCACACTGCCCACGTTCAAATCTGGACTCCGCCGCTTCCCAAGGAGATCCCGCAGGAACTGCTCCCTGGCTCAGTGCTTCACTTGAAAACACTGAACCCGCCTCAAGGGGTAGTTAGGAGGATTAAAGAAATTTTTCTTTATTAAGCATTTAGAATGGTTCTGGGCGCACAGGAAGTGCTATGTAAGTATAGGCTCTTATTTTTATTTTCCCTAGGTTGAAATATTTTGTAATTTAGAAAATCTATACAACTGGAGCTGAGTTATTCTGACAGAGGCGACAAAGCCTGTTCACCAGTTCCTGCTCGTGAGCCCCCCCGCCCCCGCCACCACCTTGCCCTGGCTCTAGCTTCCACTATACCCCCCTACCCTGACCCCACATCTCATTCTCTTTGGGCGATTTTGGCCAAAGCTTTTCCTGTCTCTGGAACACGAAAACCTGCCTGATGCCCCCGTCGTAGGCACTTCCTAGGCTGCTGGGCATCTGGGACATGCAGAGCGAGGGACACCAGCCGCCCGAGCCTCAGAAGCCCTGGCGGATTTATGGTTTGGAGATTTACACTGGGTGGGGCAGGGCACCAATTAAAGGGACGATGCAAATGAACCCGTCCTAAAGAGCTTACCCAGTGACCAGCCAGGCTCTGCAGTAAACAATGAGGATGGCTGGGGGGAATTACCCGCCCAGCTGTCATCCCTAAGTGGAGAAATCAGAGGGGGCTGGAGGAAGGGGAAGATGAGAGACCAGGAAGCAGGTAAGGAAAAGGCAGTCCCGGGCCCCCACCACCCAAGAAGGTGTGCTGGAGAGGGAGAGCATCTGCACCAACTTCCTGCCTGCCTTGCAGAGGCTGGAAAGCTCATTCCCTGCAGCTAGAGCTTGGGATGTCCCAGCCTGGGCTTTCCAGACCTTGCAGCCCCCCCCTCCCCAACCCCGGCCCAGGCCCTTCCCTGCTCTTATACTTCGGCTGTGGCTACCACATGTCTTGGATGGAGGGTTCTGGCTTTTCCGCCGGCAGCATCTGGGGCCTGAGTCGCCAGCTTCCTGGGTGGTAAGGGGCAGCCATGGTGGCTTCCTGATCCTTCAGCTGGCAGCCTCCTGACCCCCAATGTCTGGACTGTGGTGGAGGCCCATCTGGACCAGTTCTGTAGGGCTGCCCCGGGCTGGTTCCTGGAGGCCCAACGAGAGCCTGTGCCTCCAGACTTTCCAGTGATGTTGAGAAGCATCTGATCCCTTGTATTACAACTCTTTCTGCCTAAGCTAGCTGAGTGTTATGGGCTGGATGTTTGTGTCCCCCCACAATTCATCTGTTGAAATCCGAACCCCCAGTAGGATGGTATTTGGAGGTGGGGACTTTGGGCGATAATTAGGTTTAGATGAGGCCATGTGGGTAAAGCCCCCGTGGGATCAGAGTCCTTATACGAAGAGAAAGAGAGACCAACGCCCCTGCTCCTCTCTCGGACACAGCAAGAAGTGGCCAAGTGCAAGCCAGAAAGAGAGCCCTCACCAGAAACTGAACTCACGGGCTCCCTCATCTGGGACTTGCAGGCTCCAAACTGTGAGAAAGAAATGTCTATTGCTTAAGTGCCCCCACCCCCAGTTTGCGGTACTTTGTCATAGAAGCCCAAGCTAATACACTGAGTGATTTTCGGTTTTGCCATGTTCTCCAACCTTTACACCTTACACACGGGCAGCCCTCCACCCTCATTGCTGTTCCTTGCACTTGCCCCGTCTTTGTACCTGCCCTTCCCTCTGCCTGGGCTGCACGTCCTTCCTCCTATCTGCCCACCGGACTCCTACTCAGCCTCTAAGGCAAAGCTGATGTGCCCCCCTCCTTCTAGTGCACCTTTTCCTGGTGCCCATGATGCACAGAGTTAGCAGCTTCCTCCCAGCCCTGTCCCCCTCCCCCCCAGCACTTGGACCCGCATTCGTCAGTGCAACAGTCCGCAAGTATTAATCGGGTGCCCACTGGTGGGCCGCCGGAGTTCCACGGTGAGAAGGTGAGCAAAGACCAGCGATGCGGACAGGTTCCCAGCCGGTCCCGCTCTTGATGAGCTGGGTGACCTGGGGTCTCTCTTCAACTTCTCTGGGTCCCGTCTGAAAAGTGAGGCCATCAGGACTGCCTAGGGTTGGGAGGGTCCCTCCACACCCGTGCCCACGTCCCTCTCCCTCAAGGCTCAGACCTGGCGCGCGGCAGGCCTGGGGCAGATGCAGGGGGCCTGAGGGCCGTCAGGGTAGCCCCCACTGCATCACCACTGAAGCCTGAGAAAGACAAATGAGACGCGAGACAATGTTGTCACATGAATCAGTGTCTGAATCTGCCAAATTTTCATCTTGCTGTGATTAAAAACCAGCTAGAGCGTCATAAACTTACTCTGGCTTCGGGCGGCAGCCGCTCAACATCAGTCCCTGGGTTGCAGGCAGCTGGGCCCCAAACTGCTCTCCGTGGGAGGGATGCCCACGTATCGGGCTCCTGCTATTCACCCGGGGCTGTGGGGGCACCTTCCAAGGTCAACCTCCACAAGGAGGGTCCCGCCGCCAGCCCCTCTCACACTAGAAAACTGAGGCTCAGGGGCGCCTGGGTGGCGCAGTCGTTAAGCGTCTGCCTTCGGCTCAGGTCATGATCCCAGGGTCCTGGGATCGAGCCCCGCACCGGGCTCCCTGCTCCACGGGAAGTCTGCTTCTCCCTCTCCCACTCCCCCTGCTTGTGTTCCCTCTCTCACTGTGTCTCTCTCTGTCAAATAAATACATAAAATCTTTTAAAAAAAAAGAAAAAAAAAGAAAACTGAGGCTCAGAGATGGCAAGTAACCAGCTTTGGTTGCACAGCTTGGAGGGAGAGGCGGAGCTGGACTTGAATCCTGGTCGGCTGCCCCTTTGCCTAGGTTTGGGATAAGACAAGGATGCAGGTGCTAGCAGTGACAGGGCAAACACTAAAGCTGGTGGCTGGGGTGGGTGGGTTCAATTCATCTGAGCTGTCAGTTCAACATTTTGAAGAGGCAGCCGTTAAATGCAGACCCCAGAGCCAACCTGCCCGCCCCTCACTGCTGGGCTTCAGCTCGGTGCTGCTTCCCGAGCCGGGCACGGTCCTCACGTGGGGGGTGGGGGGATGGGGCGGCGAGGGCACGAGACCTCCGCCCTCTGGGAGCTCAGGGTCTCCCGCAGGAATGTGGCAGGCTCCCAAGGGACCCGGGGGCAAGAAGGTCCCTTGGGAGCCTGCCACACTGCTGACGTGATAAGGGCTGGTCCAACGAAGCAAGGCAAGCTGGACGCCCCTCCATGGGGGACCGGCAAAGATACGCTGAGGGGGGCACAGGATAACACAGGGAACAGCTCTGGGAGTACAAAGGCATCTGCAGAACATTCTGCACGCGGTGTAATTCTAGTCATGAGAGAGGAAGACGTACAGAGTGCCATCCGCTTAATGCTGTGTGCACCTGAAAACGCACAAAAAAGCCCTGCTAAGACACACTTCCAACAGACGTCAGCGGGCAGCTGTGGGAGGGGCCGGGCTGGGGACATGGGCCAAACGGCCCCTCAGCCCCTTCACAGCTTTAATTGGTCCTACAGAGAACGTGGTCCTACGCTGCTTATTAAACGGGAACGCTGCGGGTGAAGTTACTGGGCCGGCGTGTTGTGTTTCTCCAGCACTATGCCCTGTGCATCCACAGCCTACAGGTTGGCAGAAGGGGGACCACGGATGTGTATTCCCAGAGAGGGACGGAGTGGCCGCAGGAGATGCTCAGAGCTGGGGAGCCCAGGCGAAGTTCTAGAGGGGGAGTTATTACATTGTTCTAGTTTTCCCGTGGGTTTGATGTTTTGAAAATAAAACCTTTAAGAAAGTGTGACCTGGAAGACGTGGTGGAGTGCCAGAGAGGAGGGCCAAGTACTTGGGGAGATTCGCAGAGGAGGGGTGGGGGCAGCAGGGTCGGGGGGTGGGGTGGGGGTTCCCAGAGCCCCAGCAGCAGGAGAGGCTGGGGAGCCTGCCTGAGTAGTGGGAGGAGCAGGAGGGGACCGGCTGGGCTGGTGTGCTGAGCCCCAGGAGGTGCTGGGCAGGGGGCTGCAGACACTGGAAAGCTCAGGGGAGGCCTTGTAGGTAGGGCCGTGGGGTTCGGGTTTCCTTCTGTTGTTCCTCAGGAGCCAGGGGTGATTTTTGAACTGAGTGGGCAATGAAATACTTAGAGCAACTGGTTGCTGCCTACATGGGTCTGGCCTGACTTAGCCTGTTCCCCTCCTCCACCCCACCCCCCTGCACCCCCTTTCCTGTTCCCCTGGCCAAGTCCTTTCCCTTCTCGCTCTGGGATATTCCACCTGGCCAGATGCTCGGCAGGGCCCTATTTCAGGATGAGAGTCTCACCAGAAATGGGACTGAGTCACAGCATCCCCCAAAGGTCTGGGTCCTCTGGTGGGGTGTCCCCATCCCCTCTGTGACCCGAGATAAATCTTCCCCTCTCTTGGTAAAACAATAATGCATTGTCTTGCCAGCTGAGGCACATGCTGGTGGCTGGACTGGAGGCTGTCAGAACATTCTGGCCCCTATGACTGCATCTGTGGCCCCAACAAATGCCCAGGGCCTGGCACCTGGAGTGGGCACTGACCGTGGGCCATGGCCTGCTCTAGGCCCTTTGCATCAGTACTATTCACAGGTACTATTCACCGAGGGCTGTTAACCAGTACAACACCCTTGTCTGGTTGGTAAGTATCTGTTGCCTTGAGCCCCTCCCACTATCTGGCTGCCTGCATGGAACTGCTCCCCACTTTCCCACAATTCAGCAACTAAACGGTTAACATCTGGTGCAGCAGGCTGTGAAATAGTTCAGCTATGCCTCCCAGTCTTTCCTCTAGCCAATCCATAGGGAAGGAGGGGGCCTCAGGAATGAAGGAAGGCCATCAAGGAATAAATGAAGGGCTCTTAGGGAATGAATGAGGGGCCCCTAGGGAATGAATGAGGAGCCTCTAGGGAATGAACGAGGGGTCTCTAGGGAATGAATGATGGGCTCTAGGGAATGAATGATGGGTCCTTTAACCTCTTTGCCACTATGTCCCTGTAGGTGTACCAAGGTAGAGGTTATCGAAAACCCTCCCAAGTCAACAGTGGACAACGAACCCATAACACTGACCAGGCGCCTACAACGTGGTGGACCTCGTACTGCCCTTGGTGGGGGGGAATGGAGGAAGCATCCAGGGAGCTCACATCCCAGGGAGGGCCGAAGGGGCCCTGCAGGCAGATGAGACTGGACCACTTTGGCTTTGAGAACCTAATTTTCTCTGTCACAACTACTCTGACTCTGCCAGTTTTCTTTCCAAAGCAGCGGTAGACAATACATAAGTGAATGGTGTGGCCATGTTTCAATAAAACTTTTACAAACATAGAAGAGAACAGGACCCCAGAAATAAACCCTCGGGTACACGGTCAAATGGTCTTTGACAAGGGGGCCAAGACCACTCCACGGTGAAAGGTCAGTCTTCAAGGAATGGTGCTGCGAAAACTGGATTCCACGCACAGAAGGATAAAGTCGGACCCATACTTCACACCCTATGCCAAAATCAATTCAAATGAATCAAAGACCTACACATAAGGGCTAAAACTATAAAAATCTTAGAAGAAAACATAGGGAAATCTTCATGACACTGGATTTGGCAATGATTTTTTTGGATATGATACCAAAGGAGTCATAGACAAAACATATGCAGGCACCAAAAGAAAAAAAGTAGTTAAATTTATCAAAATTAAAAACTTCTGTACATGAAAGGACACATCAACAGAGAAGAAAACCCACAAGATGAGAGGAGATATTTGTAAATCATGTGTTTGATAAGAGACTGATGTCCAGAATATATAAAGAGCTGCTAAAAATCAACAACAACGAAAAACAATACAATTCAAAAATAGGTGAAGGGCTCCAACAGATACACAAATGACCAATACGCACATGAAAGGATGCTCAATGTAGGGAAATGCAAATCAAAACCACCGTGAGATACCACTTTACACCATTAGGATGGCTGTTACCAAAACAAGCATTGGTAAGATGTGGGGGAAATGGACCCCTTGTGCACTGCTGGTGGGAATGTAACATGGTACAGCAGCTGTGGGAAATGGTAGGGAGGTTCCTCAAAAAACTAAATACAGAATTACCATACGATCCAGCAATTCCACTTCTGGGTAGACAGCCAAAGGAATTGGAAGCGGGGTCTCGGAGAGACATCTGTACACCATGTTCAGAGCAGTATAACTCACAATAGCCAAAAGGTAGAAGCTAATCAAGTGTCCAACAATGGATGAATGGATAAAACAAAACGTGGTCTATCCACACGATAGAATATTACTCTTCCTTAAAAAAGAAGGAAACTCTGACACATGCCTACAACATGGATGAATCTTGAGGACATCATACAAGTGAAATAAACCAGTCACAAAAGGACAAACACTGTATGACTTCACTCACAGGAGGTCCCTGGAGTCGTCAAACTCACAGAGACAGAAAGCAGGATGGTGGCTGCTGGGGGCTGGGGGAGGGGACTGGGGAGTTCGCGTTTAATGGGGACAGAGTTTCAATTTGGGAAGATGGAAAAATTCTGGAGACGGATGGTGGGGACGGTCACACAACAGTGGAGTGTACTTATGCCCCGAACCTCAGACTTACACGTGGTTAAAATGGTAAATTTTGTGTTATATAGATTTTACCACCATAGAAAAAGTAAATAAAAAATAAAAAGCGTATGCCCACGTGAACACATTGTTTGGTCCCTCCAACGCCTTAAAAGGGACCCAGGGAACTGGACTCCTGACGCGGAGCAGGTGGGACAGTGGCTCCCGGTGGGCGCAGGAGGAGGGCGGCTGCGGATATACTGATTGGGCTGGATGACGATGAGGTTGATGACAGGGTGCTGGGATTAAGTGTGGGTTGGAACCCTGATTTCACTACATGGCGCGGGCTCTGGTTTTCCCAGGACAGCAAGGCATCTCTGTTGGCCTCTCTGTCAGCACAGATGGCCATCACAGCCCACCTCATGAGCTGAGCATCACCTCCTGGTTTCTCTGAGGCCCTGCAGGGGAAATGGCCAAGGACTGGGGTGGGGGCAAAGGACGGACCCCCAGCCACTCTCCACACCCCAGGAAGGCTTTGAGAACTCTTCAGGCCACGGTGGCATGCTCCTTGGAAGGCATTTCTTTGGCACAGGGATAGTTCGAGAACATAATGCACACAGGCCTGCTGCCAACCATTCCAGCTCGGGGAGAAGGGTGCGCACGGGGTCGGCTGGGCAGTCTGCAGCAGCAGTGACCTTCAGGCCCCAAGAGACAGGGTGAGGACTTTCTGTCCCTCTCCCTCCCTCCCTCTCTCTCTCCTTCCCGCCCCGTCACACTGGATCCTCAGGACTACTCTGTGCAATGGCGACTATCACTGTGCCTGTTTACAGATGCGCAGACTGAGGCTTGGTGGGAAGGGAAGTTCTTAGCGCCAGTCTTTCTGACTCCAACTTGTGTTCCTCATGCCTGGCCTCTCCTGTGAGGACAAGACACAGGGCAGGTGGGGCAGGGGAGTGAAGGAGGGTCCCGACGCCCGATCCCAGCTCTATGGCTCCTATGCTGTGTGCCCTTGGACAGGCGTGTAACCTCTCTGGGCTCCCTGTACTCCTCCCCAAGGCTGCATGTGGCCCACATTCAATTAATGTTAATTCTTTCTCTTCCCTTCCCAAAGGAGGAGTTGCTCACAGTCTAGAGGGAGGAGGCAAACATTTAATTAAGAAAAACTCAGGACACAGTCTGAGATGGGCTGCAGAGAGCAATGAGCAGAGGGATCTCAGAGCATCAGGGAGAGAGCGAGGCCGGCGCCAGCAGAGGAGTCTCATGGGCAATTAAGCAGGATGCAGGAGATCTGTGGGGCTCTTGCCTGCACCCAACTGCCCCCGGAGCCCAGGCCAGGCTTCCTTCAAAGTGGTGGCGCCCGGCAGGGTACGGGGAATGAAATTGGCTGCCTCCACGGGGCCTCCTGGCAGACTTCAGCCGTGAGTTAAGTCCTAGCTCTCCTCTCTCTGAGATCTTACCCCGCCGTGTTAGGGATTAACTATAGCTCCAGGGAACACCAGACTAAATGAGGCATCCACAGACTAAAACAGAAGGGGGTTCTGTGGAAGCCTTATCCCCAGCGCCCTGCCACCCTGGGACCGTGAGCTTCCTGTGGTCCTGTGTCCCGGAGGAGGGCAGTGTCCCCACCATCGTCATCAATCAAGATTATAGCAGCAGCTGCCCCTGCGTCTGCGCCCAGCCGGGACACGCTGCCTCAGGCCATGGCCCCGGGGCCACATCCAGCCCCCCGCTGTTTGGGGAGGAAGGTCTCATGGGAACATGGCTACACCCACCGCTGACCTATCATCACTGGCTGGGACATCTGCAGAACTGAGTGGTGATGACAGACTGTATGGCCCACAAAGCCTCAAATAGTTACTACCTGGCCCTTTACAGAGAGTGTTTGTTGATATCGTCCTGCACCTGTCTCATTCCTCCTCATGGCCTCCTGGGAAGCCAGTGTTACTCTTCTCATTTCACAGGAGGACCCCATGGCTGGGAGAGGTCAAGGCCAGCCCCACGGGGACAGGGCTTCATCCTGTTCCGAGCACACCCAGCAGGGCCGGGCACAAAACAGCTGTCTGGTGACTACAGGCTACATGGATGGACAGACGTGTGGATGGAGGACGTGACTTGAATGAACGACCCTACTTGGCGTGGAGTTTGAGGTTACAGGGACCCTCCTGGCACCTGCGGGGACAAGGGGCTGCCTGCCCCAGGGATCAAGGCCCTGAGCAGAGTTGTGCACCCATAAGCTGATGTGCTCTGAGACACCACCTGCCAAGGTCCAGGGTGGCCAGGCCACAAGAGGGCCAAGGCCAGTCCTAAGAGGACAACCAGGGGTGGCCAGGGAGGCGCAAACCAGCTAGTGTTGCCTCTGTAGGATGACAGGCTTGGGGACTGGTTTGGGGCCAAGGCCAACTACAAAGAGCAAAAGGGAAAGAATGGGGCTAGGAGGGCCCTGCCCTCAGGAAGTGGGGGCTCCACCCCGTGAGTGCGGAAATCAGGGGAGCATTGCAGGGGCTGGGCACTGAGCCAGGCCTTGGAACTCCTGGCTCTGACCACGGAGGGGCCAGACCAGGAACTGCCTGGTGCGCCAGGCATGTGCAGACCTGCAGACCCCCCCGTCGGGGCTCAGGGCACTGTGGAGGCTGCAGGAGGCTGAAAGGGGCTCTCCATCCAAATTAAAGGCCATGTCTCTCAAGGCTGGGTGGAAACAATCCAGGTCAGCCAGGGGGTAGGCAAGTGCTCCTCACTCCTGCCCTGGATCAGCCTGCACAGTGCTCTCCTTCCAGTAAGGGAGAGGACAATGAACCGAACCTGGCATATGGGGACATGCACTGTGGATGGCAACACCAATCTCAGGGGAAGGGTTCAATGCTGCAAAAACAAACAGGCTGCTCAGGGAAGGTCCCCAGGAGATGAAACCATGTGAAGACTGGAAGGTGAGGAGCAACATGGGCGTCTGGAGGAAGAGTGAGCCAGGCAAAAGGCACAGCCAGTGCAAAGGCCCTGGGGCAGAGGTATGCCTGGAAGCCAGTGAATGACAGGGAACCCGGGAAGAGCTGAAGGCAGAGAAATGATGGGGCAGATGATCAGGACCATGTGGGGTATGGGGAGGACAGTGTCTCTGACTGTGAGCGAGGAGGGAGCCATGGCAGGGCACTGAGCACAAGAGTGGCTGGCCCTGACTGGGTTTTATCAGGATCCCTCTGGCAGTCCAGTGGAGAATGGACTGAGTGTGGGATTAAAGGTAGGAAGGAGGGGCGCCTGGGTGGCTCAGTCCGTTAAGCATCTGCCTTCAGCTCAGGTCATGATCTCAGGGTCCTGGGATCAAGTCCGCACATGGGGCTCCTGGCTCAGCAGGGGAGCCTGCTTCTCCTTCTCCCTCTGCTGCTCCCCCTGCTTGGGCTCTCTCTCTCTCTGTCAAATAAATAAAATCTTAAAAAAAAAAAAAACGAAGGTAGGAAGGAAAGAAACAATGAATGAATGCATAGAGAGAGAGAGTGAGGGGAACCAGGAGCTGAGCAGAGCTACACATTCAGGAGACACAGAACGGTGGGGCAGCATGTGGGCTGCATACCCCTCACCATGTCCTGCAGGTGCTGCCAAAGCCCTCCAAGCTGTGGCTCGAGCACAGGCTCCCCGGGAAAGCATTACCACCAGCTCCCCACTAGTGGCTTCCCTTTGTTGCCGAAGACCCTGAAGTTCAAAGAGCAGTGGACTTTGCCAAGGTCTCATGGCCCATTCCGGACAGGACAGGTCAGGACCTTGCCAAGGTCACATGGCCCGTTACTGGACAGGTCAGGATGTGGACCTACATCCTTCCAAGGGGCTGGCAGCATCCCCACTCCTTGAATACACACTAGGAGCTCCTTCTGAGTCAATCTCATGAAGGAGGAGGGCTTGGAGAACCTGTGGGGATGCAGGCTGGCGACCTTGCCCCGCTGGGAGGAACGTCTTCATGCACGCTCCCCGGGTGAGGTGTGCTGAGTCTCCTGCAGGCCCCACCGGGCAGGGCTGGAATTTACCGCTCTCTCTATTTTCAGAAAGACCATTCAAGGCCCTGAAAATTAATTTCCCCTAGGAAGACAATTACATGTCAAATAATACACCCACTGAGCAAATGATTAAAAAAAACCCAGCCAAGAAGGCTTTGCGCAGGCTAATTCTGAGCTACGTGAGCTCAGTACTCAAGGCCTTGTAAGGTTATTACCAGGTGGTAATGAACACAGGCATGCAGGTGAGGGGAGGGAGTCCATTTCTAATGTTTGTGCCTCGCCGCAATTTATTTCGAACCTACAAATAGCATCTGTTGGGAAAGCCAGTCTCCTCTGTCTTCTAGTAAAAGGATCACCAAAGGCCATGTGGGAGGAAACAAACAGCCCCGAGCTGAGGGACTGCAAAGGGACATGGCCTGTGGCCACCGCTGGCCCCACACGTCAGGCTAGCCTGAGTCAGTGGCCAGCATACACCCAGGAGGGCTTGTGTTGTGACTCCTGAAATGGCCGGACCAGTGTGTCTACCAGCAATGACTGGTGGGAATGGAGGAGCCAGCTTAGTCCTTAGATGGGCCTAAATCCCATCCAACCAGCCTTTCTCCATTACACGGTGGTGTGACCCCAGCAGCCCTCAGTGTGCTCCCCTGATCCAGGCTTCAGGTGTGGAGACTGAGGACCAGAGAGGTGAAGCAAGTTGCTAGGATCACACTGTGAGGCAGGACAGGGAACCCAGGCCCTCTGTGCCCCCAGCCCAGTGCCCTGCTTTGCCCCAGGTCCCGTGTTGGGGCTGCTGTTTGACCTAGGGTCAGACCAATGAATCTGGGTTATCACGGGATCTGGTATATGCAGAACAAAGATTGGCCAACTACAGATCTTGAGCCAAATCTGGCCCTCTGCCTGCTCTTGTAAGTCATGTTTTACTGGAACACAGCCCTACCCTACTTCTGTCTATATTGGGGTACAGCAGCTTTTAGACAACAGCAGCCTAAGGGATGCTGCTGTCCCCTTAAGCTGACCCAGCCACTGTCAGAACTCATAGGCTCAGTGTGCATTTGTGCCCCAGTCTGGCAAACCCTTCATTGCCCTGAGGAGGCTCACATCAGGGTGCATGGCCCCATTGCAAGGCTGTGAGGGTGAGCAGCCTCTGGGGGTGGGGAGAGGGTGGTGACGGCAGAGCATCAGGACCCCATTTATGGACCAGGTCAACTTAGCAAACTGTGACTGCGAGGTGGGGGGAGAGGGAGAGCTTCTCAGGGGTCATGATGATCCCTGCGGAGCTCACCAAATTGTGCCCCTAAAGCAGGGAATTCCAGGACTCCGGAATGTTAACCATGCTCTACTCCTGAGCCTCAGTTTCTCCGCCTGTAAGGGGGGGCTCATACCCAATGACTTCTGAGGCTCTGCTCTGCCTCAATGAGAGAGATGCTGTCCTAATCTAGGCCTCGTGTGTCCCTGTCAGCAAGGTCCTGTTGGAAGGTACCCGGCCGCCTGGAGAAGGGCTCTGCTACTTGTCTTCCTGGGACAGTCTGGTCATTTTCACACAAACTCATGAGAGGAAAAGGAGACATTCCTCACTGCACAAGTCCTCAAAGTTTTTAAAAGATGAAATTTAGTATTTTCAATATTAAAGGGAAGTGTCCATTTGAGGTCAGAAGCCTCTGTGTGTGTGTGTGTGTGTGGGTAAACAGCTTTATCAATACAATAAACTGGACATATTTAAAGTTTCTGTTGTTGACGTTTAATTTCATGGTGTCATAGAACATTTAACTCGAATCCTCTCAAAGTTATTGAGATGAGTCTTATCACATAGAATTCTGTCTGTCTTGGTAATCATTCCAGGTGCACTTGAGAAGAATGTGTATCTGCTGCTGTTGGGTGGAGTGCCAAACAAGTCAAGTTGGTTGGCGATACTGCTGCTCAAGTCTTTTACATCCTTACCGACTTCTGTTCACTTGTTCTATCAAGTATCAAAGGAGGGATACTGAAATCTCCAACCATAATTGTAGATTTGTCTGTTTCTATTTATCTGATCAGTTTCTCCTTCATGTATTTTGAACATCTGTTGTGATGATTTAGGATTGCTATTTTTACCTTTATGAATTGATCCCTGAATGATTATGGAATGACCTTCTTTGTCCTTAGTCATATTCTTTGCTCTGAAATCTACTTGGATATTAATCTAGCCATTCCAATTTTCTTGTGGCTGGTGTGTTACATGTTTTCCATCCTTTCACTTTTAACATATTTGTATCTTTATATCTAAGGTGTTTCCTGTAGGCAGGATCTAGTTCTTGCTTCTTAAAAACATCTAATCTGACAATCACTGCCTTTTAGTTAGGGTACTTAGACCATTTACATTTAATATGAATGTTGAAATGGTTAGGTTTAAATCTATTTGTTTTCTTTCCATCCCATTAGTTCTTTGTTCTATTTTTCTTCTTTTCCTAACCTTTTTTTGGATGATTTGAATATTTTTTTGTGACTGCCTTAGAGCTTTAATCTCTACAAGTTTTTAAAAAAATATCTTGCATGTTTATACACAACCTATTGAACATATGGAATGCAGTTATAATAACTTTTAAAGGCCTTTTCTGCTAATTCTAGCATCACTATCTATTTTGGGCCAGTTTTGATTGACTAATTTTTCTTCTCATATGGGTCATATTTTCTTGCCTCTTTTCATGGCAGAAAACTTTTCACTGGATGCCAGACATTGTGTATTTTACCTTGCTGGATATCTTTGTATTCCTCTAAATCATCTTGAGTTTTGTTCTGGGTCATGGTTAAGTTATGTGGAAAAAGTTTGATCCTTTGGTGTTTTGTTTTTAAGGTTGTTAGGTGGGACCCAGCAGTGCTCGGTTTGGGGCTAATCGTTTCCCCCTACTGGGGCAAGTCTGTGTAGAATCCTCTGGCTGATGTCCCGGGCATCATGAGGTTTTCTGGTCTGGCTGGTGAGAATAGGAACTCTGCCTTGTTCATAGGTGGGTGCCGGGCACTGCACTGCCTCTGGCTTCCTTTGGGTAGTTAATTCCCTGGGCTCTGGTAGTTTTCTCTCACACAGTGTCCTAGCCAATACTCCACTGAATGCCCAAGGGGGACCCTCTGCAGATGTCCCAAGTTCTCTCTCTGTGCAGTGCAGTCCTCTCCAGTACTTGTTTTCGTGAGCTCTAGCTACCTTGGTCTTCCTGGACACTTAGCTCCACCTCTTCAATTCAGAGATTTCTCTGGGCTCTGCCCTCCCCTTCCCAACTACACACATGTCACCTGCCACGTTGGGCCAGGACCTTCTCCCAAGGGAGATGCCCAAAGCACCACAGAGATCACTTTGTTAGTCTTCCTCCTCTCACGGATCACTGTCCTTTGTTGCCTGATGTTCAGTGTCTTCCAACTTATTCCATGTATTTTGCCCATTTTGGGGGTGTTTCAGCTGTCCCATTCTGTTTGAAGCCTGGTTTTGAACATCAAATGGGTCTTGTTTCCCCAGTAAATTTCAGGGGAACCCAGAGGATCATAGAATTTGATCCCATGTTACAAGCAGAGACTCCCTTTACACCCAAATCTCCTCTGTACGACCCCAACATGTGTGAGTCACCTTTCTGCTTTCTGAACACAAAAACAGGGAGGAGGCTGGAGCTCTGTTTAGAGATAAGAAAATGAGACATGTTTCTCTTGCATAATTTGATATTAAAATTTTATGTCAACATGGGCATGGCCAATAAGCTTGCAGTGCAGGGATAACGCTCAGCATGTCTAACCAGCTGGCCCCATTAGCACCTGTTCTGACCAGAGGGCTGTGGCCATGGAGGAAAGGCTGGGAGAGCTGTATTAGCTGGCCAAGAGCCCTGCATGGACTCCCACTCTGTCCGGGCTATTGCAGGCATGGATTCAGGCATGTCCCCAAAAGAGACAGCTGGAATTAGCAGGAAACTAACTTCCCATCCGTGTGACATGTCTCAGGCAGTGACGAGCTCCTGTCCCTGGAAGGGTGTAAGCAGGAGCTGATCCTCTAGCAGGGATATCACAGGGGGTACTGAACCAAATGGTGCTCTCTGCCCCTTCCATGTGGCACGGATCCCATGACCATGCTCTGGGAGTGAGAATCCGGCTTCATGAGCTTGCAAACCCTTGCTCCTTGCTGGGAGTGCATTTCCACGGAAATGCCAGTGAACTGCACAGACCCATAGCATCTCCCTGCGTTGGCCCCGCTGTCCTGGGTGGCCGGCCCCCTTGCCAGACCCAGCATGCACTGCCTCACTGAGGGGACCGGGCCCGGCCTCACTCAGCCAGTTACATAACTGGCCGCCTTTGAAAAGGCGCTGCACAGAGTCACACGGGTTAGCAAACTAGTTCAAGGTAATTTATGACTTCGAGATGCTTGGGTTTCTAAATACAACAGACAACTACAAACTGCAAAAGCTTCAAGCTCTCTCCCCAAGGGAGACTGCCCGGCCCAACCTGGGGCAGTGGGGCCGATGACAGCTTGGCAGGAGTAAGCTGGCACACTCGCAGGCCTGGCTGGCTTAACCCACCACGGGCCCCCATGAGGTGCACCCTTGTGACCTCCTGAAGACCACTTCCCCTCCGCACCCCCTCCCTCCCATGTCTCTGGTGTGCATGAGAGGGTGATGAAGATTTTTCCCCTGTGCTGCGATGGCAGACACCGTGCTGCGTTCAGAGTTGCCACCTCCTAGTTGGCTTGTTTTTCTTTTTTAATGCTAATAATATTTATTTGGGGTAAGTTGGAATTCAGGCGACAGAAACTCCAGTACGCAGAAACTAACTATTATGTCAAAGGTTGCTGATGTTTCTCTTCTCCAAGGGGGTGGCGTGCCCTGCCTGAATTTCCATCTGTCCAGCGCTGCCCTTGAACGCTCCAAGTGGGTTCTCTGCATGCTCTCCTGCAGGTCGCCTTCCTGCCCTGGTGCTTGTGCCCGAAGCTTGAGACCCAGTCCTGGCCATCTGGAAGAGGACTGTGGGATCTGCCCTTGCTTCACTGCACTCTTGCCGCCGCCCTCTGCACCCAGCATCTGTTCCAGCAGCCCCCATCCCCACTGCAGGCCAGGCTCCCTCCCCTGTTCCAGACCCTCCCCCGCCTCCCCTTACAGACACCAACTGGGAGTCAGCACTGAATGCAGGTCTCCAGTACCCACACCTCACCGGCCTAATCCTTAGTGTCACTCCCAGCTGTAGGGATCCAGGATGAGCAGGACACAGCTCCGTCCTCAAACCCCAGTCTTCCTGACTCACACATGCACCAATCATGGCCACACAGTGCACTGTTTGCTGTGACAGGGGCTAGCAGGTGAGCCTGGGGGACCCAGAGGAAGCCTGGAGAGCCAGAGGGCTTCCTGAAAAAGGTGATGCCAAAAGCAGGCTATGTTCCATGTGATCTCTGCAGTACTTGGGTATAAGCATCCCAGAGAAAGACGCCGCCATGGGGACCGATGGGTCTATCTCTGCTGGCTGGCTGGCATTAAGTGACAAAGTAACAAATGGTCTGAGCCTCCTCTGCCTAGTCCTGGAGGGTCAGAGTTCTGGTGTCTTCCGGGAAACAGAGACACAGCTACAGCCAGCTGTCCTGGGGCCCTGGTTCCACCCTTGCTCCTCCCTCAAGAACGAGCGACACTGTGGTTGATCCACAAACAGCCCTATTTCTCCACCTCCCTGTCTCCACACCCTCTGCACTGTGACTGGGCAGCTCTTCCCATCAGGAGGTGGGGTCTAGTCCTCCCCTCCCCCTCAATCTGTGCTGGGTCCATGACTTGCCCTGGCCAACGGGATGTGGAAATGATGCTGTGCCAATCCCACACATCAGCCTCAAAGAGCCTTGTGGCCTTGAGTGCCCTCCCGCTTTGGACCCTGCCACCACCATGGGCAGAAGCCCAGCCAGCCTCCTGGAAGAATAAGAGACATGAAGCCCAGTCGCCACCACCCCTGGTCGCCCAAGCCAAAAGCCAGCTGGCAATCAGCCGGCCCCTGCCGTTGACCACACATGCTTGAGAGAGGCCAGAAGACCTGCCCAGCCATCTAGCTGCTCAGCTAAGTAAATGGCTGTTGTTTAGCTGCTACATTTTGGAGTGGTTGTTATGCAGCAGAAGCTAACTGATACAGCTACCCCAGAATTCTGGGCACATAGGCCGCAGGATTTATAGGTAGAGACCTGGCTGTAGACAGATGGGTGGGCTGGCCCTGGGGATCTCACCTGGCCCTCTTGTTTGCTGTCACCTCGGCTCTGCTCTATAGATCGGACCCTGAGCTGCAGTGAGCACAGTTACAACTAGTTCTCCTGGCAGTGGTCGTGCCCAAGCCGTCTGGCCTCTTCTACTCCTTACTGGCCCTATGAAGAGCCCTCCAGTGGCTTCCCATGACACTTGGGGTGAAACCCAAACTCCTCACCAACCCACATAGTGCTCCCAGTGCCCATCCCTCCTCCCAGCTTCGTGCCTCTCACTGCACTCCAGGCACACCTGCCTCCAACCCACAAGACCCAACCTGACCTCCAGGCCCTTGCTCATGCAGCTCCCCTGACTAGCATGCTCTTCCCTGACACCCACACAGCTCCCTCCCCACTTCCTCCAGGCTTTGTCAAAAAACCCACAGATCACTCCTTACCAAATGGCATGAGTCGTTCTCTACACCCTCCTCCTGCTTTATTTCTTTTCAGAGCACTTAGCATGACCTGGTGCAATAACGTCCATACTGTGAGACATTCAGTGGGAGCCAGTGAAGGTTATGAAGGGAGGATGGGGTGGTGAGAAAGAGGTCAGCCATGGGACCTTCATAGCATAGAGCCACTGACTGGGAGTCCATGTATCCGGAAGCAGCCTGCCATCCCCCACTGCCTGACAACCACAGAGACACTCTTGGCAATGATGTGCTTTAGCCACTTCTTGGAGCTGGTACTATACCCAGCAGCACAAGCCCAGATTTATGGCTGTGGCATAATTGCTTACAAGCCTCATGCAGGTGACACAAGTTTGTCAAAAATACCTTGCCTTGAGGTGGCCCCAGAAATCTGTTCCCTGGGACACAGGAGGCTCCATTAACAGGGTCTACCTGGGAGCTCCTGCTATCTGAAATCCTCTAATTGAGGGCCCAGCATTTAGGGCCCTTCTCAGAAGTGCTAGAGCCTACAAAAAAGAGAATTCTCTAGCTGGGAGCTGGGACTCCCCTGCAGCAGGCAGGAGAAGCAACAGGTGGCCTGGCTTAGCCTCAGAAGCTGGGGAGAGCATCCTCTAGGGCCTGGGAGGCCCAGGGACGGCCCAGACCAACCATGGATCCAGGGTTCAGGGATGAAGCTCTTTTACACTCTGGGAGGGGCCCCATGGCCACTGGGGTCTTAGACCAGGAACAAGGAGGCAGAGCTGGGGGCCTGGTCAGGGTCCGAAGGGACTGTGTAGTGCTGTGGTAAAGAGCACGGAGTCTGGAGCCAGACTGTCTTGGTTCAAATCCCAGCTCATTCACTGACCTGCTGCTGCATGACCTTGGGCAAGTCACATAATGGCTCTGAGCCTCAGCTTCCTCATCTACAAGATGGGTGTAAAAACAGTGTCTCCTTACGGGGCTGTAAGGAGCATTGTAAATGTAAGGAGCACTGAGCCCCATGGAATGCTCAGACCAGGGCCTGGCACATCACAAGTGCTGTGGAAGTGACCTGTCATTAACATCATCAGAGGCCATGACTCTGCACACCCCAGAGCAAAGGAGGAGCCTTCCTGGCAAGGATACAACTCTGTTCCAGGCTTGAGGGTGATAGAGTGCTGCTCCCAGAGTTCTCCATCCCCTTACCAGGCAAGGAGCTGGCAGGGAGTGAGAGAAAGGAGTCTATTAGACCTCAGGTGCTTCATCATCAAAATGACAGGGGTGAGAAGCAGAAGCAGCAACAGCTTCTCAGGCCTTTAGGAGAAATGTGCCAAAATGACTTTCATGCCAGCTCACTGGAGCCCATGGGACAGAAATGAAAAGGCAGGCTGTCAGGTCTGGTTGCTCTACTGCCAACCCCAGGGTTCCAGGTCCCAACCTACCAGCCCTACTCTGTACAGCCTGGCCCTCTTGTTTGTCTGTACAGCCAGACACCAAGTGGAAGGAACACAGTACCTGCCTTCAGAGAGTTGGAGCCAGACTCCATGTTGGGGCCACCCCAGTTGTCATTACAACCTCAGCCTCTCCTTTGTGCTCATGTTTCCTCAATCTCACAAAAACATCTACAGATGGCTACACAGGGCTTACTGGGGCATTTGCACATACTGGAAATTGCAATGGTAAAAAGAGGGAGAAGGGGAGAATACAGACAGTAGGCATGACTGCAGGGTGTGCTACAAATTATCAAAGATCTGAGGGCCTCAGTACTTAGGATTTTTAAAAAGGCTTCGTGATATGTGACTGGAGAAAGGAGGCCCATTTAGTAAATGGTGCTGGGACAACTCAGTATCCACATGGCAAAATGAAGTTGGATCCCTACCTCACACCACATCCCAAAAAATAATTCCGGACACATCAACAATCTCCATTTGAAAGAGAAAACTTCAAGAGGAATTTTCTCTGGGGGAATATCTTTCCAAACTTGGGGTTGGGAACAATTTCTTAAACAAGGTATAAAAAGCTCACTAAGCATACAAAAATTGGTAGATTTGATTGCAGTAAAACTAAAAATTTGTTTTTACCAAATGACCAGTGAAAAGACAAATCACAAAAAGCAAGAATACATCTGGAATATGTACAACAGGCAAAGGATTAGTATCCAGAATACATAAAGAACTACAAATCCATAGGAAGAAGAGAAGTAATGAGCAAAAAGATCACAGCAGGCATGTCTTAGAGGAGGAAACAGGTGCACAGATGAGCATGGGAAAAGCTGTTCAACTTCGCTAGGATGCAGGGAAGTGCAAGTTAAGGTCCCAATGAGATATTTCATAACCATTAGACTCACAGTGAGTAAGACATCTGATAGTACCAAGGATTTGAGAGAATACAGATCAACTGGAATATGTAGTGGTTGAGTGTGACACCTGGTCTGGCCACCCTGAAAATCACTTTGGCATTTTCTTGTTAGGTTAGCCATTCACATACCTTATAACCCTGTAAATCTACTCCTCGGTATTACACAAGGCATGTACAAGAAGATTCCATAGCAGCACTGTTAATAATGGGGGTGGGGAGAAAATGACCTAAATACTCATTGACAGGAGAATGCAAAAATAAATTGCAGAAGAGTCACACAATTTATTTTCACACTAGTGAAAGTAAACTACTGCTACACAACAGCATAGCTAAAGCTTAGAGTAAAATGTTGAGTAAAAAAAGTGCAAATTTTAGAAATCTAAGTATAGAAAACAATTTTTTAAACTCAAGAACAAACAATATAATGTTTAGACTTATCAGTAAGCCTATGAGCAAGAGAACGACAAACAAACACAAAATTGCAGATAAGGGGTGACCTCCAGGGTAGGATAAGATGCAAACACATGAATGCAAGCTATTGGGAATGTTCTAGTTTTGGAGTTGAGTTGTGGACTCACAGATGTTTGTTATTTTGCTGTCCTTTATCATGTACCAAACACATTAAATATTGAATAGACACAGGCAAAGGAGAAAAAAGAGGAACACTGTGTGGATCTAGACAGATCCAGTATGATTTCCTTGTCACACAGTTCACTATTTTCACTTCGTGTCACGGTGCGTACCAAGAAGTTTGGAGAAGCCAAACCAGGAGGTGAAAGGACTGGAAATTGGATGAGGGCATTCTTCCCTCTGGGCCTCAGTTTCTCCATACCCAAAATAAGGGGGTGGTGTACCAGGAATGACAAATGGCTGGCATCCATAACACAGGTCTCCCCATCCTCCCCCACTACAGACACTACTAATGGATTGCAGTACTATTTCACATGGATCACATACACAGCCTTGGACTCCTCAGCTGGGCCCTGCAGGCTGGTAGATCTGAGATGGCACACTAATGATACCTACTTGTTGATCTGGAGAGCTCATCCAGCTCTGGCCTGCAAGTTTTGAAGCCTCACCAGCAGGCGCTAGCTAGTCTGAAAGGCTGTGGCCCTAGGGAGGAGCCTGCTGGCTTTGGAGAAGACCTTAGCCAGACCCTGGCAGCATGCAGCCCAGCTTCCACGGTGCCCACTCGCATGGCCACCAGTCTGCTGCAGCTGGCCCTTGCCCGCCCACCATCTGACCAGGCCTTTTGCTTCCATCTATTGGGTGGGCAGGCTCATGTCTACCCTATGTTGGTGAGCTGTGCTAGACTTGAAAACAGCTCAGCTAACAGAGGGCGAGGCAGGAGCTCATCATCACCCTCTAGTCCGGAGAATACTGGAAATGGCCCCATTGTGCCTGATCCAAATAGCCCTCTGAGGCAGGAGGATGGTATTCCTTTCACTGCCTTTGCCTATTTGGGCCTGCGGGCCTTTGCTCCCGTGCTTTCCTCTGCCTGCCCTCCTCCTCCTCCTCCCCTCACTGGCCTTAGCTCACAAGACTCCTCCTTGGTTGCACTGCTCCATCTCTTTCCTCCCCAGTGAGAGTTGACATCCCTTCCTCTAGATGTCCACAACACAGAGGTCAGCTTTCTCAAGGAGAACTTGTGTGCTGGGTCTGGTCCAGCTTCTGTGGGTGTCTGCCTTCCAGTGTGGGGAGCCCACCAGGGTCTAGCTCACAACTGGCGTGAAAATAATAATACCATCAGGAGCAGCCACAATGCCTTGGAATAAAAGGGCTTCTTTAAGAACTGCCCACCTATTGTATGAGCCTCACAGCCAGGGAAGTTGGCAGTGGGGGACAGCACTCTCTATTCAACAAGAAAATCAAGGGCCACAAAGGGGAGTGACTTTTCCAGCATCACTGCCCACCTTCCCACCTTCTGGGAGGCTGGGAAGGTTTCCTGCCATGTTCCATCAGAGCCCTGAAACCCCGGTCCTGTGTGGAAACCCCTCCCCTCCCCAGAGCAGGGGAGTGCTGAGTGACCACAGCCCCTAGTCATGGAGCATCTGGTTTCATCCTGCTACCTGCAGATTCTTTTAAATAATGAGATCATATTGAGAGACATTATATTCAGTGACATGGTGCCTTGGTGATTCATCTCTCTTTCATTTTATTCATCTTATGCAAATTTTAAATGACTGCTGGGCTGTGTGCACAGGAAGTCTTGATTTACTAGAAAGAACTGTGGGGAGTTCTTAGAAAACAAAGGCAGGAACTTAAGGCATCGAGACATGTCCAACAAGCAGAGTGAAGACAAAGGTGTCTCCCGCTGCTTTGTCCTGGAGCAAAGCTGCCAGCACATGCCCACATGTGGCCTGCCAGACCCTCAGATCAGAGTCTGTCACTGACACCCATTGTGTGGAAGGGCCTGAAACCTGCTATTATCTTCGACACCATCCACAGACTCCGAGAAGCAAACAGCGCAGACTTGCAAAGACGCTGAAACAGGAATGCTCACTTGTGTTCCCAGAAACACAGATGCCAGATGTTTACTTCTGGTTCCAACTTCTCCTGGGTTCATTCTCTTTCAAGCCTTGGAAACTTTGGGTACCACTTCTTGCTCTACAATCTCTCCATCAGATCCCTCCATTTCTCTCTACCCCAGGAAGCTCCCCACCTGGACAACCCCAAATACTCCTCAAAACCATCTCTGATGCCCCCTCTTCCAGGAAGTCCCCTTGCCTTCTCTCTGGCCTCTTTATACTCATCTCCTGCTAGAATGATCATAATGGGTCAAATGCTGCTGCTTGCACATCTGTCTCCCCTGTCATGGGGTAGGTTTGTGGGAGCAGGGCTCATGGCTGAGGTACCCCCATTACCTCCAGCCCCTCAGCATGGGCCCTGGTACATTGTGGGGATGCAGTAGGGCCTCAAAAAAACATGACCTAAAATACCTGGGCTCTGTCTTCCTGGAACTTATAGTTTAGTGAAAGATATTAAATGACAAAGAAGGTGAACTCAAGGTACTCTGAACACAGACCAGATAATCCTTTCCTGAGTACTTCACAGCTAAGCCAAGATCTCATTGGTGAGTAAATGTCAACCGCACAAAAATGGGAGTAAAGAACTCTCCAAGGAGAGGGAGTAACAGACAAATGTTCTAAAGTGGGAGGGAGTAACTTGTATAAGTACTGAAAGGCTACATGTCCATGTGGCTCTCCTTCATATCTTTTCCCCTCTGGACTCAGGCTGACAGAGCAGTCTCTATCTGGAATATTGCCATTGTCACAGAAGAAGGAAAAGAAAACTGGTAAATCACTCACTCGTTCTTAAAGTGTGTGCTCAGATTTCTTTCACTGTTCACCAGCCCCTGTCCCATGCCTGAGAGCAACATGGATGGTGCTGTATAATCCTCCATCCAAGAAAGGCGCCACAATAAAGGGCACTGAATGTGGGGAAATGGTAGTCCAGTTCCACACCATGCTTGGAGTTTGATGTTTATCCTAGGAGCAATGGAATCTGTTGAATAAATTGTTCATTTCTAACAAATCACTCTGGCTGTAGTGAGACCAACAGATTGGAAATGGGCAAGAGCAGATTTAGAGAGAAAAATTAGGAGGCCACTTCAGTTTTCCAGGCCAAAAAAAAAAAAAAAAAAAAAAAGACTAGGGTCAGACTACTTTAGACTAGGGTCATGGCAGTGGAAATGGAGAGAAGCAAATAGATTTTCAAGATGGGAAGTTCTAGGGATGTACAAAGAGAAGCACAGGTGAGTGAATATGTGACCCCAGGAGGTAGAAATAATGTAGCAGAGTTGGCTTCTCATGTCTTACCACTTGCTGGCTCCCGTCTTTTGGGAAGACCAGCTACTCTACTCTCTACTTGTCCTTGGGCTCTCTGTGTTCTACTATTAAATCTCCCTTCTTGCTTAAAAAAAAAAAAAAAAACCAAAAAAACAAACTTGAGCTAAATAAAGAAGGGAACAAATGGATTAATAAGGTGAAGAGTAGCCGAGTGGAGTGACAAATGAATGACAGAGTGACCAGGGGAATTAATTCATGTCTCCAAGTGTTCAAAGAATGAAGAGAAACTAGACTCAACCAGAAGAAGAAAGGCCTCCCCACTGGGCATGTCTCAGAAGGATCCCTCCCTCCCCTACCAACACACCAGGCATCTCTCTTCTTCCAGGAACAGGGAGGCAGATGAAGGATGGGCTCTGTGGAACCTCCTCAGCATCCTCTCCTCTCCTCTGTGTGGTCTCTCTACACTTCGTTTTCAGAGTTCCAAACTTGATTTTCAGTGTGGGAGGGCTTGGGATTCACAAACATCCCAAAAGAGAATTTCTGTAGCAGCAGCATTAGACAACCTGACAGGAACTTATAGCTTTGGGTTCCACACAGGCACAGAAAGCCTCCTCTGCCCTGGGTGCTCTTGTTAGCCAAGAAAAGTAAGATTCAGACACAGAATTGTATGGTTGTGGACTCAGCCCACACGACTCCCCTTAAGGGTGTAGTCGCTGTCCATGGTGCTCACAGGCTGACTCAGCTGAAGAGACTTCTAACACCCAGCCACAACATATCAGAGCTGAGAGGGTTCCAGGATCTCAATTTTCCCAATGCCTCATTTTACAGATAAGAAGACAGAAGCCTAGAGAGGGGAAGGAATTCCCTCAGGACCACTCCGTGAGTGACACTGTGGGATTGGAAGCTAGCCTCTAGAGGCTTGCTCAGACAAAACTCATTTCCTTGGAAGGCTCCTGGCTGTTGCTCACTACCCAGAATAATTAAGTCCAGAAAACTCATAGTAGCACATAGTAGTTACTCAGTGGACATTTGTTGACTGAATAAATGATTATAGTGAGACACAAAACACAAATCTTGAAGCTGGGAGTGGACCCCGAATCCTGAATTCAAACAGGAAGTCTTGTTCCTTTTTGGTATGGGTGAAATGGTATGGAAAGAAGCAGTGGGGGAAGGGAAGCAGTGTTGCTATGAAGACAATGGGGTGTGGGAAGAGGATATGAGCAGGCACACCCAGGACATTAAGCACAGAGGGACTGACCTCTGTTCTCTCAGGCTTCACACAATCTCCCACCCAGGAAAACTGGTTGAACAGCTCAAGAGTTTCCTTAGGGAGGGTGGTCACCTGACCTCAATCTGGCCAATCAGCATATTCTATCCTCCCTGGCCACAGTGATTGGCTCAGGGCTGGGTATGTGACCAATGAGATCCCAATGGATCAGATCTCAGCTGTAATCATAGGGAATGAAAGGTTCTATTTTTGTTAGGGTGAAGGGATATATCAGTTTGTGACTGTTGATGGCCATCTTGCTTTCCCAATGGGAAAGCTTACCTGAGAATAACACCTGCAAAGAGGATAGTAAGCAAAGCCAATAGGTGGAGGAAGATGATTCCTGCTGATGTCATTAAGAACCCAGGTACAGCCTTGCCTGAAGCTGTCTGCCCTTAGCCTTCTCAGTTACATAAATCATTCTCTCCTGAGTTGTTTGATTGCTTGTTTAAGCCACTTTGGGTTTTCTGTCACTGGCTATCAAAAAAAAAAAAAATCTGACTGCTCCTTCCAGTTGGCTAAATGGAGCATCCTGGAATTGTGACAGCATGGATTTAAGCTAGCTTCAAGAAAGGATTTCCAGATAACACTGCAAAATTCTAGTCTAACCTGGAGATCCAAATGGATTCAAGCTGTACCTGTTGGAGGTCTGCTACAGGCTGGGCCACTCCCATTACCCAAATTAATCCTCACGGGATTGACCCCATTAAGGTAGCAATGGATGACCCCATTTTAGAGGATGTGACTGAGGCTCCAAGAAAGGAGGTGACAGGGCTATAGCTTGGAACTGTGGAGCCAGACTGCAAACCCAGATTCTGCTGCTTGTGTCCTGGGAAGCCTCATGATGTGGCTTGTCCATGTGACAGGGACTTCAGCACCCAGCCCCACGCCTGGTATCCTGTGGGTGCCTGAGGCTTGGTAACTGTCATGTGGCTGTTACAAGACTCACAAAAGCAATTCGCACTGAAGGGAGGAAGGAGAACTTCCTTCACCAGCCCCACACACCCTCCCAGCTCCCTGAAGCCTAAAGTCCCTTTCTTTCCCTTATTTTCCTTGGCAGAGTCATGCCCACGTGACCACAGGACAGTCCCCTGTTCACAGCCAGCACCAGGAGCTGCTACAGGGGAGGCCAAGAGCCTCCACCCCTCCACCATACTTGGGGGAGACACCTCTTTCTTTGGGGACATCTCTTTCTTTGGGGCCTTGAGGGACCCTATGCCCCACTTGCACACCAGAGTTTTTTTTCTAGAACATGCAGAGAATCTCACTCAGTTTGAAATGGGATGTATCCATCACTGCCCTTCCTACGTCTTCCTTGAAACTCAGCTCATGCACTCCTTTCTCTGCATGGTGGGCTCCTGTGTCTGCTGCAGGAGAGGCTGAACTGACAATAAATCAAGAGCTCAGCACTTGAAGGCATGCATGAGGCAAAAGCTGACAGCTGGAAAGCTCTGTTTAGAAAAGACCTCACACTTCACCCTGAAGAGGCTGTAGGAGAGCCCGGGGTTCAGAAGTAGTGCTTGGGCCAAAGTGAACTGGAAGGCTTTATGATGGCTGGAGACTTCTAGCCATGATGGGGGATTTGGCGAGGTCCCTGACATGTCATGAAGGCTCACTGTGTGCAGGTTCAAGGTGCACAGAGAAGAAAAGGCAGAGGCCTGTCCCACAGTGTTCACAGATCAAATATGAACGGGCCATCCAACCAGGCAGAGCACCATAGTTCATGAGCTGCTCTCGTGGGTGCTGAGTGGAGGGACAGAAGCAGAGACCCAAGTCTGCTGGGGAACTAGTCAAGAACAGAGAAGTTTTAACTGACACTAGAAGGCTGTATCTGTTAGATTTGTTCAGCTGAAGTGACAGAAAACCCTCCTAAGAGTGGCTTAAACTACAAAGGCATCTAACACAATATTTAATGATGACGTGAGGGATGGGAGGTCCAGAGGTGGTATGGCGGCCCAACAATGTCATCAGTGACTCAGATGCCACCCACCTCTTTATTCTACCATTAAGAGAATATTGGTTCTGGGGTGCCTGGGTGGCTCAGTCATTGAGCATCTGCCTTTGGCTCGGGTCGTGATCCCAGGGTCCTGGGATTGAGTCCCACATCAGGCTCCCTGCTCCATGGGAAGCCTGCTTCTCCCTCTCCCACTCGCCCTGCTTGTGTTCCCTCTCTTGCTGTGTCTCTCTCTGTCAAATAAATAAGTAAAATCTTTAAAAAAAAAAGAGAGAGAATATTGGTTCTGTTAGTACCCCCTCACAGTTGCAATGTGGCTGCCTCTACTCCAGCCATCACATCTGCATAGTTAACACTCAAGCAAGGGGGCACCTTCTTCCCTGCCCACCTCTTCTCAGGAAGGAAGATCTCTCACAGAAGCCCCTATAAACTTCCTCTAATACCTCATTGGCTGGAACTGGGTCCCAAGCCCTTTCCCCAACCAATCGCTAGATGCAGGAAAACTGGCTTGGACTAACCCTGATTCCTCCAAGTTTTGCATCCACAGAAAGAAGGCAGGGTGGGCTGAACAAAGGCTACTGTGTGAGCACCCAATACCACCCAGCCATAAGGGACAAATGGACAAGGGAGCTGAGGATTCAAAGCTAAGGAACAGAAGAGCAGTAGGAACAGCACATGCAAAGGTGCAGAGGTGTGGGAGACAGACTGGGTGCTCAGGATTACTGATGGTTCATGACCACAAGAATACCCCACAGGTGGGAAAGGTGGGCAGGGCCTCATTCTACATTTTTGGCCTGGAGTGGGGCAGGCACTAGGCAATGGGAGCTACCGAGAGATGCTGAGCAAGAAAGTGAGTTCAGGAGCAGATGGAAAATTGCAGTTGTGTAGAGGTGTACTTTAGGAGCTGAGCAGAGCCATTCTGTGACAGCCAATAATGTCGCTAATAAAACTCTGAAGGCATCTGTTCAAACAGATGATTAAAATAGACGAAAGAGTAAACATGACCTTAATTAATGAATTTGCTAATGGCAGGTACCTGCTTCTGCGTATTAGAATGCATACCCTCAGCCTGGTCCTTTAGACAGCTACCCTGTCACATCTGTGACCATGTGACCCTCACCTGTCCCACCTGCCCTCAGCCTGGCTTCCAGCCGCACACCCCCCAGGGTGCCTGAAATGACTCAGTGCTCTGTGTTGTAACTTACACAGGATGCCCCCAGCTCTGAGGGTGAGGCTGACTGTGTCCCACTCTACAGAAGAGAAAGCAGAGACTGGAAATGGATGGGTAAGGGGCTTGCTGTGAGGTGTGGGGTGGGATCTGAACCCAGAGCCTCTGCCTTTCCCAGTCCACCATGCTAATTCATGACTTCAGAGTGAGTACCCCCTCAACCCCCAGCCAGGATGCTTGCTAAACCCAAGGGGACTCAGAACTCCTGCTCAGTCCAGTGCTGCATGGGGTGGGGGGTGGGGTGCACACAGGGGCTCAGGAAGGAAGAGGAGAGGAGGGGAGGGAGGAGGGCTCTGCTCTGTGGGATGCTCACCCATGCAGAGGGCACACGTGTGTGTGACCCCACAAATGTGTCATCTGTTTGTTATGACCTGAGGCCTTCCAAGCTGAGCACGAGGAATGCCCTGCACCTGCGGGTACCACAGAGTTCATGGGGTGCGCAGGTGGTTAGATGTCCTGGGGTAATGCCCTCACAGCCCATCCCATGACTGAGAGGACAGTATCTTTAGTTAAGGCCCTCATTCTGGGCAATCACATCCTGGGATTGCCCAGGCTGCCAGGTTGGCCAATTCTGGCCTTAATGGGCAAACTGGTATCTAGGGGGCTGGTTTTTGTTTTAATTATACATTTACAACCCAATAGTCCAGCCCCTTGGCCGTTCTCTTATAGCCCTCTGCCTCAGGTTTTATTTCCCTCAGGGACCAGTTTCTGGGCCTTAAATTGAGTCCCATTATGGATATAAATACTGTCCCTTTCATGTGTCAACTTCAATATACAAGGCCACCCCAAACTCCCCCTCCTGCACCAGTGAGCAGGCGTCTTTTAATGCAGTTCTGTACAATTATGAGCTGAGGATTTAGAATAACAAGGCCAGGAGGGGCCTGTCTGACCAAGCAGGGCGGGTGGGTGGGCACTGACCATTCACCCAGGAATCCTCAGCTGGCAAAGTGTCAGGCAGCCAGGAGAGCTGCTGCCAAGGGTCGAGGGGGTTTAGAGTAAGTTGATTAAATGGATTAATCCAGCCGCCTCTGGGATGGCAGGCCCTAGAGCGAGGCTGTACGTTGTGAAAGACGGAGTGTCCCAGTGCCTGGACCCACCCCTTCTAGAAACCAGGGAGCGAGACATGGCTTTGAAATCAGAACACTGGCATTCAAAGCTGGCTCGAACATTTGGTTAGTTATCAAAAGCTAAATGAGCCTCAGTTTTCTTATCTGTAAAATGGGGCTCTTGAATGCTCTCGCCCTTAGGTGAGGGGATTAAGTGAAGTAACACTAGATGATATCAGGAGCTGTGGGAGCTGAGTGTGCCCAGGCATGCTGTCACCGCTGTTGTGATCCCTGTCTTCCCGAGCGGGGTCAGCACACTTTCTCCATAAAGTGAGTCTTCTACTCTGTCTCTGTCTCTGTCACAACTCCTCAGCTCTGCTGTTCTGGTGCAAAAAGCCAACACTGGCCATAGGGAGTCCACACTCTCAGGCTCTGCTTTCTGGGTGATGGGGGTCTAGGCACTTGGGACCTTCCATGTTTCACATGGGCGGGCATGAGTCCCCTGAAGTCATCAGGCAGAGGGGCATGTGCCCTGGAATCCACATCTCCCAGCCCCAAAGCAGTGGGGCAACTGGTAAGTCTTGTCCCTGGGGCCTTGCAGCTAAGACAGGAGCGAGGGGTACTCTGGTCCTTACTGAAACGACCTGGAAACCCAGTTGTGTGGAACAGGGAATTCACCCAGGTCACACAAGCTCAGTTCAGACTTCCTGGGGCATTGTGACTGGCTCCTCATCACTGTCATGGATGAGGGAAAGGCCTGAGGCAGGGGGCAGGAGGACTGGTTGGGTCCCACCAGCCTCGCTGGTCAAGGAGCAGCTTTGGGCGCCACATGGCACATATGCTTTGCCTTTCTGCACATAAGAGAAGGTCCCTTTGGGAGGACTGGCTTCTGCTCTCTGATAGAGGGCCCACTGTGCACCCAGCACAGCAATCCTGCAAGTCAGGTTTAGAAAGCCCGGCACAGAGAGGTTAGGGAAGCTTCCAGGTCACACGGCTGGTAGGGGCATGGCTGGGGTCTGCAGAATGCCTATGGAGGGATGTATAAGGGACTGGGAGAAAGGCAGGTAGGATGTGCAGCTTTGGAAGTCAGAAGCCATGGTATTCCTTGGGGACACTTCAGGGAGCCCCTGGTCCCGGGCCTGGCCACCTCCACCCGCCTCGGCTGCCTCTGCAGGGCCAGCTTTGAGGGCTGCATTCTCAGAGGGCCGGGGGCATGCTGTGGCTCTTGTCCCAGGTGAGGAAGTGAAGCGCCACAGGGCTACCACAAGGATCACAAACACAGATACCTCCAGGGGCTGGGCCTGGAGAGGCAGGGGGAGGCTTATGGAGCAGTGGGGGCTGCGGAGGGCTGGGGACACAGGCTCTGTCCAGTGGGCAGCTCTAGCTCAGCTCCAGTAGAGAACTGAGGGAACATCCCCCTGGTTGGCTGGGTCTTCTCAGGCCATATCAAACAGCAACAACGAAAAGCTCCACACACCTGGATTTTCATCTGAAATCTTCTAATTTATACCTGTGAAAATTAATTTCTTAAAAAGCTAGATTTGGGTGCATCTGTTATTAGCTCTCTATTACAGATGAAGACACGAGAAAGGAGATGCTTGCCCAAGGTCACGGAGCAGGGGGCTCTGCTATAACCCAGGCCCCACGGCCTGTATCTTTAACTACTGGCTCTTTGCTACCTGAAAGGGTACAGGCCTGGAAGAGACTTTGAAAACAGTCTAATCCCCAGTGCCCCATCGGATGCCAAGTCAGCCTCAGGAAATAAACCCTCGACACCTACTTGCACACTCTCAGACACAGGGAGTGCACTGATGCTCTGGAAGCTGGTTTGGCCTCTCTGTGAATTGGCCCGGGATAGCCCAGGAGAGGTGTAGGGCAGCCACAGGTCTCCCTGAGGCTCCCTGTCCCTGGCCGAGAAGCTCCAGTCCCCTTGGCTGCCCTTGGCAGGGGACCTGATAGAGGTGACAGCCATGCAGTCAGGTGCGAAGTGGAGATGAGATGGTGGGCACAATGCACTTTACATGCAGACATTCAGGTACTCATTCAACAAACATTGATTGCAATGTGGTCAGCCTGGGTATAGGCCTGGGTGTCCAGCTATGTATACACCACAGCCCCTTGAGCTGCTGGCCTCATGGGAAAGCACTACTCAGAGAAAACCATCCCCCAAGCCCCCACAACAGCCCACACGAACAACCATATCGTGGTTGAGGGTCACAGTGAAGGGCAAATAGAGGCACAGGACACCCAGAGCAAGGACTGACCAAGAACTGGGATGCTGGAGCCAGACAGCCTGGACTCTGTGATCTGGGGCAGTGACCTCACCACCCCATGCCTCAGTTTCCTCATCTGCAGAAAGGAGTACCTACTCATACCTACCTCCTAGAGCTTTCACAAGGATTAAGTGAGTTCATTTATTTAAAACACTTAGGACAGTGTCTGGCAGTGGATTGGGCTCCAGCTCACCTCAACAACAGCCCTGTAAGGAAGGTTTTGCTGTCCCCATTCTAAAGATGAGAAAAGCAAGGCTGAGAAGGGTTATGAGACCCAGTGCACGCTCACCTCCTCTTCATGCTGCACCTGAATGTGCACTTTCTGTCCAGCTCGCCTGTGTTCTCTGTCCCCACTGCAACCACCCAGCAAAGTAGGCATGCAGAATTTTTGAACAAGTTAGCGTGTGAATGAATACTCAAACCCTGTCCCCGTCTTGGGCTCTCAGAGCGTGGACTGGATGGGATATTGAGCTCCCCCAGACTGCCCAGGAAGCACAGAGCGTGAGCATGCCCTCACTTACACCCCACATGGCACACGCTGTGGGGACTTGGGGGTGGGGAGCGAGGACACTGGAATAATCCCTGGGGGAGATGCTGGTGGGCAAGGCACAGAGGCCCCTGAAGATGAGGCACGCGTAGCCGAGTTTCTAGCAACCAAGGAGTGGGGAATGAGGATGCTCAGAAGGGGCAGAGGACACAGCCCAGCCCGAGCACTGCCCCTGTCGGCTCTGAGTGGTGGGGAGAATCAGCATCAGCCCTGCCCCCACTGCATCTCCTGCTCAACCCGCCGAGGGGAGAGGAGAGAAGAGCTAGTCCAGCTGCTGCCACAGTGCTCCCGGCCTGTGGGCGCCTGCTTCAAGGGTCCTGTACATATTGGCCCATTTAATCTTCCCTGAAGCCTCGTGAAGTAGCTGCTGATTTCAGCCCCGCGTGGACAGGAGGACTCGCTCAAGGACGGAGCAAGGATTCAAACCCAGCCTGGCACCCAGGAAATGTCCCTATCCTCACTTTTATGGCTGCCTGGCTGTTGCGCAGGGAAGACTCCCCGTGCTGATACCTGGCACCTCTCCGAGGGACACAGACATGTGTCATGACGGCTCCTGGGAAAGTGGAGAGGGGGGGCCTGGGCATTGGGTCTGCAGCAGCCACCAGCTCTGGGGGCCACGGTCCCAAGGTCAGCAGTAAGGGCAAACAGCAGCAGACGCTCAGCCCAGTGCTCCAGCTCCGGCAGCTCATGTTGTGCAGTGTCCCGTGAGGTGGCCGTGGCCAGACCCATCTGCGGTGACACAAGGGACTTGCCCAAGGTCAGGCAGACTTAGAGGGCTTAGAACCTTGGTCTGCCAGCCTTTGAAGCTGTCCCCCAAAGAGCAGACCATCCTCAGGCATGACGATCAGGTGAGCTAAGTATAGACGGGGTGCATGTGTCAGGGTATAGGTGGGGGGCAGTGGACAGGCAGGGTCAGCAACAAATGCCACAGAAGAGCAGCGTCCTGAAGGCTGGTGGGGAGAGGAAGGGTATTCTCGCTGGAGGACCCAGCTTGTGCGAAGGCCGGGAGGTGGGATACCGTGTGGGAAACAGGGCTCATGTGTTTATGCAGGAGCATCAGGATGTGACAGAAGGTGTCACTGGGAGCCCCTGCCCCCACCTGTGGAGGCCCCTGGACTCCCACCTCCTCCTGGCTCTACCCAGGTCCTGTCTCCTGCTGCCCGGAGGCCCAGCCCCTAGCTTTCTCCGCAACATCCTGCGCTTCCATATTGTCCTGCCTTGGCTCAGACACAACAGATGGATTCCCGCCCTTGAAGTGATAATTAAGCTTCTCATTACCGAGAGGTACCATCATGACATGTCCTCAAAGTTTAAAATAAATTAAAATTGAAAAAAAAAGTAACCCAGACTGTGGAAGGTCTAAATGAGCTTGGGAATAAGAGCAGGTCCCTTAGTTCCTATTAATGATGGAGCCCTCCTGGTCCTAGAGGGAGGGAGGAGGTGAACTTGACCCACACGTGGCCTGTGTCTATTCAGTGTTTTATCTGTCCTCACATTTTTCTGAGCCCCTTTCTGCATCTGGCCCAGAGCCCTTACAGAGCTCACAGGCTGGAGAGGACTCAGAGGGTGATCACAGCCCTGGGTGGGTGGAGGGGGTCTCAGTGAGGCCAGAGGCGGCTGTGGGAGGGGGTGGGAATCAAGAAGGGCCTCAAGGAGGAGGTGACATCTGCACTGGGTCTCCAAGGATGAGCCATCATCTAGCCATGGTGAATGAACAGGAATACAAGACGAATGAATAAGTAAATGAGCGAATGAATGAATGGGTGTCCACCTGACAGAGCAAGGAGGGATGGCCAGCCCAGGCCAGGCTGAAAACACAGGGCACCCAGAGTCAGGAGGGGCCATGGTGTGATAACTGCCTCCCCATCTTTATGGCCTTCTCACTGCCACGATAGACTGAGTTGGCTGCGTGGGAGTCCTTATCTGTCCTCTGCTCTGGGACACTGCCCCTGGGTGGCCTCAGTGTCCCCAGGTGTACTTGTACCCACCTCCTGGGGGTTTGTGAAGAGGGGACGGTTGGTGTGCCGCCCAAAGCTGAAGAGGGAGGAAGAGGATGGTGGAGAGCCCCACAGTGGTGGGATCATGGGGTGAAAGGCATCGGAGGGGTGCAGTGGAGAAAGGCCCCGCCTCCAGCTTGAGGCTCCAGCTGGTGGTGGCTTTCCTCACCAAGAGGGACTTCCTGGACAGGAGGCAGTCACAGTCACCCAGATAGGCAAAGCTGGACACTGGGGACAAATGTGGCACAGAGCATCAGGGTCAGAGCTCCTGACCCAGAGGAGATGGTGTGGGGCAGAATGGAAGGGCCTGAGGACATTGGGGACATTCACTCACTGGGGTTGTCAAGGTAGAGACCCTTATGTTTATTTCACAGCTTTCTGATGCCCAACACAGCTGGGCCCAGGGAAGCCACTCAGTAAACACGTGCTAACCTGACCCAAATGCACACATTTTCACTTTAAACTACTGGAAGAGAACTTGCTGAGTTCAACAGATTGATAACCCAGACTCAGGTTAATTAGCTAGAAAGGTGAAACCAAGGATTACCAAATGAACACAATATAGATTCACAACAAAACTAAGAATCCACACTAATAATTAAGACTCTCACACAGGCAGCCCACTTTGGCCTCAGGGCCTTTGCACTTGCTGTCCTCTCAACCTGGAACACTGCCCAGTGCATTGCTTGCTTCCTAAACACCTTCAGGAATTTGCTCAAACATTCTTCCTGACTTTATTTTTCTCCACTGTGCATACCACCACCTGGCTTTGTGTATATTTTACTTCTTTTTTTTATCCATCTCTCCCACTAGGCTGTTAGCTATATGAGAATAGAGACCTCTGCCGGCCTCAGTCACTGTTGTGCCCCAGTGTCTGGAACCAGACTGGCACATTAGGGCCTCAGCGAATGTGCCCTGGGTGAATGCATGTTGTAGATTACAAACAAGAATGTTCTAGGGAGTGATAAGAGTTGTTTATTCGCTATTTATTGAGTCCCTACTATGTGCCCAACACTGACCTAGGCTGTAGGCACAGCAAAGAGTAAGTCAAAAAACAAAAAAAAACAAAAACAAAAACCCCACAAAAAACCAACAGCTCTGCTGCTCCTGCAGCATCGTCACTGTGGAGGGGAGACAGTGAGCACGGCTTATGAGATGGGGTACATGCTACAGAGGAAACAGGGGGACTCAGGAAGTTCAGGAGTGCCAGGGTGTGGCTGGAGCCAGCGCTGGGCTGGGGCGACAGTGGCCGGAGAGGAGATTGCACAGGACCTTGTGCCCACTGTGGGGACTCCCCCTCCAGACGGAGGAGCCATGGCTGGGTGCCGAGCAGGGGCGGGGCCCCGAACACCCCACACGGATGAAGTGGGTAATGGCTAGGGGCATAGCATCTACAGTGGCATCCTCCCTGCCCCCCCAAGCCTCCCTGGTTGTGTAGGCAGAAAAGGCCCCTCTGAGGAGGTGACAGGTGAGCCGAGGAAGCCCTGCATGCATATGCCTGACATGCCTTGTTCTGTGTCATCTGACTTGGCCTCTCTCGCTTGTCACCACCTCCTCCCGCCCCCAGGAAGAATCCTCCTTCTAGGGGCCCCCTCTCCAAATACAAACCAACCAATCCAGAGCATGCACCCCACCACCTCCTTTCTCTGTCAGGCCCTCCTACTTCGGGCCACTATCCACCAGCTGTAATCACCCCAGGGCCTGATGCCAGGCAACTCGGGACGGCCCCCATGCCCCAGAATCCTGAAACTATCCCCACCGCGTAGCCAATCCGAAGTCTGCCATCCTGCCTTTGCCTGTTCCTTCCCGCAGGAACCACAGTAAAATCTCCTGCCTTAGTCGTCCCTCTTCCTGGGGCTTCTCCATGTGGCCCTGTGGGGTGGGTGTGCCCCTCCTCTTGGGGACTGTAACGCTCTTCTGAACGGCATCATGTCCTGATCTGTAGGCCTTTAGTGAATCTCACATGTTCTCTTAATGCACTTTATTTTAAAACCAGCCCTATGAGGCTGTTTGCAAACACTTCAGAGTAAACAGATGAGCTATATACGTTGTTACAACATCTTCAACAAAGTTAGTATGACTAGAATTCCTTTTCCCCATAAAATGGCAGCCTCCATAAGAGTGGAGGGCGTGTAAGAAATTACACTGACCAGACCAGGCACCTGGGAAATCCTCAATATCCGTCTCCCCAAACTGAGAGCTCAGGCCGAGTCCCGGTCTCTAACTTCCTACTGTGCATGGAATTTGGTTGGTTTCTCAAATTCAGCTTTTAAACTTGTCAGCTTAGCAGGGAACTTGTCAGTTCCGCGCTCATCTTTCTAGCAATAATCAAGTTACACCATGCGTGAGACGGCCTGTTCCCTGAGTTATTTAATTAGAATCTGCAGATATTAGCAGGGAAAGAGTTAGCACAGCATATTTCAAAACAAGCTACGTCTCTGGGAGAGTGTGGGGATGCACGAGTGTGGGAGGAAAGAACAAGATGAAGTCCCTGGAAGATATTAGATTGACTCTTTTCATTGGGAGCATCGATCTTCATGCATTTCCAGAGACGTGCCTAGAGAGGGCAGGGTGCTGGAGCGGAGCTTAGCTGTCATCCCACGGGAAGAAGGGCGGAAAATTTCAGATAGCTGTGGTTCTGGAAGCAGTCTGACCCAAGGGAACCACACAGAAAAGTCCCCTCCAAGACTGCTGTCCTGCTTAGGATCAGGTTCAGCTGCTGTAACAAAGGCTCCCCCCCATCCCATGCGAGTGGTGAATGGAAGCTTGCATCTCTCTCCTGCTTGGTCTAGAGGCGGATAGTCCAGGGCCACCCTGCTCCAGGAAGCTCTTCTCCCTGATGCCCCGTCATCCCGTACGAGTTGCCCTTGTCCACGTGGGCCAGGATGGAGTGCAGGTTCCCGGCAGCAGGACAGGGGGAGAAACAGAAAGGGCCTGATTCTCTCTGCTAGAAAATATCCCAGAAGTACAAATCATTTCCCATCCCATCCTGGAGAGACAGCCTGGTACCACAACCAGCCTAGCTGCAGAGGAGGCTGGGAACTCTGTAGTCTTTGGCTGCTACATGCTCAGTTCAAAGTCAGGTGTCTCGTTGCCTGGAGTAGTGGACAGTGTCACTGGGAGCCCCATGACTTGACTGCCACCTCCCTTTTAACGTTCTCTCCCACCCCTGACCACTCCCTGAGTTCATGTTTTATGAGAGATCATCCATCAGACAAACTGCATTAAGTAGTTCGTAATTCAGGACCAAGCTGAAAACCCACCATTGGGTGTCAAAACGCTGGTGGGACCCCACTGCTGTCTCTGAGGCTCCCCACCCAGAGCCCACTGTGCATATGCAGCCAGGGATATCTTGCTCAGTGAAAGATGGGTCACGTGGTTCCCTGCTCATGGTTCACCCACTCTTTAGACCATGAAGGCCCTCCCTGAGGAACCTGTTGGACTAATGAGACCAGAGGCAGCCAGTGGCCCAGCAGCCAAGGCCCAGAGCTCACCGGAGGAGAGTCTCACTGGTGGAATGTTCTGTCCTCAGAGTGGACCGCTTTCTAAGCCTCAAGCTGGGAGACATTTAAGTTTGGGGATGCAGAGCAAAATGCACCAGTGGGGGTGGTCCTGGAAATAAGGGGTGCTGGTCCAAACCCCCACTCCCAGCCTGCCTCCCCCCCCCCCGCCTCTATCCTGTATGTGCATAGCCTCCTACCATCTGGAAGGCCTCCTCCCATTTCCTGTGGGTGGGGTCCCTCCTGGATGGGGAAAGTAGAAAAGCCAGACTCCTGCATTCTAGCAGGACACTCAGATGCCAGGTTCAGTGACCCTGAAGCCAGTTCAGTGACCCTGAAGCCCAGCCCCACACCAGTTCCGACTCCGCACACAGGCTAGTTCACGGGACGTTGTTACCCTGTTATGAATTCTTGGTCATAATTAACACAGGACCAAATGTTCCCCTCAATCCCCCTGAAAATGTTGGGCAATGTTAGTGTAGGAAGGTAACAGACAATCTCTGCATTTCCGCCCTGCAATACTCCTGTGATAATTCTCTTGTCATTTTTCTTTTGAGTTGTTCTGATTAACTCCCAAGTACTATCTCACTGCACGCCTCTCAAACTGGAGTGTGCGCAGCCCCAATTCTGTGTGGGGAGGATGCAAAACGGGGTACCTGTGATACATCTTTCTGGAGCATCAAGTTTATGACATGATTTGGAAGAACTATCCCCGCTCTTCCCCAATCCCAGAAAGTAAGAGAAGAGGAGAGGAGGGGAGAAATGCCTCAGGAAAAACAGTCTGGTCTCTGAAGCTTCACCCAGGTGCGGACGGAGGGACACATCCACAGCTAGGGTGACCTCTCCTCTTGTCGGCTGGAGAAGTGGGATACCCTCTTGATTTGAATGCCGTGCAGAGAACTTGGTGGCACTGTGCACGCTTCCCCTGTCCTGGGACCACGTGCCCTTGCCCGCGCGTCCCTGCACACCCAGCCTGCACTCCTTGCATCGCTCCCCTCAGTGGCTGTTCCGGCTCAGCCCCTGGCCGATCCCCTGTACGTCTCGACGCCAGGCTTCCTGTAGCTTGGCCTCCTGCCCTCCATTCTAAAGGCTGGGATCGTGGCTCACTTGCTCCACGGTCTTCCATTTGGTCCCTGCCTGGCCGTGGGAGAGAAAAGTGGCTTGACTTTTATTTCTGTGACACTGGTTCTTAGGTCTAAAACAAGAGGCCTTAGAATCAAGTCGAAGAATCTTCCCACTGCCCCTGCCGGCCCTGGCTCTGGCCAGATGGAGGCGCTGGGGTCATTTCACCAGGCTGCCCGGTGACCTCGGCAGTGGTGGAGTCTCTTTCCGAGGACACTCCCTGGGTCCAGTTGGTTTCCTCCTGGGCTTCACTACTGCTGCTGGTGCTGGGGGTGGAGGAGAACCCAGGTCTCTCCTGGGGGGCTGGGCTGGGGCGGTGGTCCTGGATTCTAGGCTGGGTAGGACACTTTCAGGCGCTTTGTCCTTCTGCTTTGTCTCCTGGTCCCCTTCAGCCACTGTGTTTCTTCACTGAAGAACCAGACAGGTACACAGGGCTCGCCGGCAGTATTTTTTACTGCCTCTCAGACCTGCTGAACCTCTTGGGTTGGGGAAGGACCGTGGCTGTTGGGGTCAGCAGAAGCAGAGGGCCTTCCTTACCATTAGGGTGCGGCCCTCTGCCTTACATTTCTTAGAGCTCACAGTCAGGGGGGTGGCCATCCTGTGGCCATACCTCCAGCCTGGTAAGGACTGGATCTGGTCCCACCCATAGCCCATGTTCGTTGTCACGCGAGTCACCCTGGGGTCTCTGTCATCCCACAGTGGCTCCCTGTAAGGCCTGAGTTGCTCTCCCTGCCCCATATTTACTCATAGGTCCCTCGTAATGTCTTTTAACCTTCCTCTCTTGCTGGGGTCGATGGTCATCAATTTTCTCAAGCGGTTTTCACATCTGAGGGACATAAATACCAGAATGTAGCCTTCCCTGCTTAGTTATTTGTCGTTGTGGCTCCCAGAAGTCTTCTCCCACAAAAGGCTGGCATCCAGTGACCAAACAATAGAAAACCACCCCCAGGCTCCACACATCCACGGGACGGCCGTCATGTTTTCGGCGCAGGATGTGTCTTGGGGCAGCAAAAGGGGGGGTACCCCAGAAAATGTTGAGTTTGTAGCCAGCAAACTCGATGCTGAGGCCAAATTCAGTGAATTTTATATTCAGCTCACCGACAAAAAGCATATCCTCTGGCTTCAGATCTCTGGCGACAATACCTTTTTGGTGGCTGTACCGAACACCTGACGACAGCAGGCACAGTTTGCCTGGAGGCCCTTCTCGGTCACTCGGCCATGGTGCACTAAAGAGTCACATGGGTCTCCCCTGCTTACATATTCTCAAACGAGGAATAAGGTTTTCTCAGTGTGGATCAGCTCACATGACTTTACAATATTCGGGGAGTTCAAGGCCTTCATATTTTGGGCTTCACAAAAAAGTCCCTGGAGGCCGGTAGCGTTCTGCTGGGTGATCTTGATGACCTTCACAGTCACCTTTGCCCTGGTCGGGATGTGCTGGGCCAACTTCATGGTGGTGAAGCTGCCCTCACTGATGGTCTTGAGGAGCTCATACGCAAGACAGGTCTCCTCCTCAGCAGAAATGGCCCCAAGGCCCTGAAGCAGGGCAACAGGCTAACTACACTGACAATACTAAATAGCAATGCTAACTATGCTTACTAACTATGATAACTAACAATACTAACTATGCTAACTAACAATATGGACTGTACAAAATGTGCTAATACGAACAATGTCAACTATGCTCACTATGCTAATAATACTAACTAGACTATGCTTACTATCTATACCAACAATATGAATGATACTAACTGTATTAATACCCTCATACTAAATAAAGACAAAAAGGGGGGAAAAAAACAAAAAAAAAGAAAAGTGAGAAAAGAATGAAGAAAAATTGAGAAAAAGAAAAAATTGAGAGGAAAAAATAAGAAAAAGGAAAATAAAGAAAATTGAGAAGAGTAGAGAAAAAAGAAAGAAGAAAATAGAAAAAAGGAGGAAACAAGTCGGTCAGGTCCCCAAAGTTTCCTGGGCTATAAAGACCACAAACCCAGGCTGAGTCAGGCACCAATCATGGCTAGAGATAAAACCATAGTGGTTTCCTTACTTTTTGTTCCCAAGACCCCTTTACTAAATAAATAAATAAATAAATAAATAAATAAATAAATAAATAAATAAATAAATAAATAAATAAATAAAATTTAAAAAGGACCCCAAAGAGATTTGTGTTGGGTTTTTCAAGATTGATATTTACTTATTAGAAATCAAAATCTATAGGATACTTCCATGGCCTTTTCATTTCTAGTTTGAAAAAAAACCCCATAATTTTGGCTTTTAAAGACCTCATCATGTCTACACTTAAAATACTCAATTCCTTTGGCTTAAACTCTGGTCTCAAAATGATGCTACAACTTAACAGACATCACAATACTATAGGAAAATGTTCTGTTGCATAAAACGCAATAAGGGTCATTATTAACATCTGTGAAGCTCGGAGGAAGATTGCTTTCATCATATTTTCACCAATAAGGTCGTGAACAAATTTCTCATCAGAAACCTTGGAGGTCAGAAGGCTTGGGTTGAAGTGTTCAAAGTGTTGAAGGGAAAAAGCTGTCAACCAAGAATCCTACATTTGGCAAAACTGCCCTTCAAAAATGGGGAAGGAATTAAGACTTTCCCAGATAAACTGAAGCAAAGAGACTTGCCCTGACTACTGGACCAGGCCTGCAGTGGAGGGAGTGCTTCAGGTTGAAATGAAAGGGCACTGGGCAATAACTTGAAGGCTTATGGAGAAATAAACTCTGGTAAAAGTAAATACACAGGGAATTATGAAAATTAGTACTGTTATGACTTTGGTTTGTAGCTCTACTTGTTCTCTATGTTAAGAGACTGATATATAGATATCAATATCGATATAGACATTGATATATATATATAGTTAAATATATAACTTTGGTTTATAGCTCTACTTCTTGTTCTCTACATTAAGAGACTGATATGTATATATATATTAAATATATATATATGACAGCGAGTGAGAGGGAGAGAGAATGACAAGCAGACTCTATGCTCAGTGCAGAGCCTGACATGGGGCTTGATCTCATAACCCTGAGATCATGACCTGAGCTGAAATCAAAAACCGGATGCTCAATGAACTGAGCCTCCCACATGCCCCGAGACTAATATATTTAAAAAAACCTAATTATTAGTCTATGCTTTTGGACACACAATACATAAAGATGTAATTCTGTGACATGGGGGTAACTGAAAGAGGGTGGGGTCAGGACTGTAGAGGAACTGAGTTTTCATGTTATTGAGGTTAAGCTGGTATAAACTGACATGACAGTGTTGTAAATTTAGGATGGTAAATGTAATCCCATGGTAACGGCACATACACAAAAGGAAATGAGAAGGAAAGATGAAATGTTTCACTACACAAAAAAATCAACTAAATGTAAAAGAAGACAGTCATGCAGAAAATGGGAGACAAAAAGCAAATAGAAAACCAAGAGCAAAAGGACAGAGGTAAGTCCTTCCTTATCAGTAATTACTTTAAATGTAAATAGATTCAACAGATTAGCAGAATGGATAAAAACACATGATCCAACTATCTGCTGTCTACACCCTTGAGAGCCAAAGACACAAAAAGTTGAACATGAAAGAGTGGAAAAAGATAATCCATGCAAATCATCACCAAAAGAGTAGGATGGCCATATGTTAATTAAGAGGTCCAACACAGCAAGAAGATAAAATGATGAACATTTACACACCTAATGAGAGACCATCAAAATATATGAAGAAAAAATTGACAGAACTGAAGGGAAAAACAGTTCTAAAATAATTTTTGGAGCTTTCAATACCCCACTCTGAGTAATGGACAGAACAACCAGACAGAAGACAAGTAAGGACACAGTGGACTTGAACAACACGATAACCCAACCGGATTTAACAGACAGGCACAGGACTGCCCCCAGTAACAGCAAACGCGTCCTTCTCAAGTGCACACAGGACCTTCTCCGGGACAGACCTCGCATTAGGTCACAAGTTAAGTCTCAGTATCCTTTATAAGACAGATGTCATACAAAGTATCTTTTCCAACCACAGTATGATGAAGTCAGAAATCAGTAACAGAAGGAAAAGTGGAAAATTCAAAAATTTGTGATAACTAAAAACATATTCTTAAAGAACCAATCTGTCAAAGAAGAAATCACAAGCGAATTAGAAAATACTTAGAAATGAAGGAAAATGAAACACAGCAAAACTCACAGAAAACAACAAAGCAGTGCTACAGGGGACATTTATAGCTATAAACACTTACATTAAAAATCAAGACGGGGAGCCTGGGTGGCTCAGTCGGTTAAGCATCTGCCTTTGGCTCAGGTCCTGGGATTGAGCCCCGTGTCCGGCTCCATGCACAGCAGGGGAGCCTGCTTCTCCCTCTCCCTCTGCCCTCCCCTGCTTGTGCTCTCTCTCTCAAATAAATCAATAAAATCTTTTAAAAAGATCAAGACAGAGGGGTGCCTGGGTGGCTTAGTTGGTTAAGCGAAGGACTTTTGATTTCGGCTCAGGTTATGATCTCAGGGTCTTGAGATCGAGCCCTGCGGTGGGCCCTGCGCTGAGCTTGGAGCCTGCTTAAGATTCTCTCTCTCCCCCTGTCCCCTCCCTCTCTAAAAAATAAAATCAAGAAGAAATCAACATTATAACTATGCAACTTAAGAAACTAGACAAAGCCAAAGCTAGTAAAAGGAAGGAAATAATAAAGATTAGAGCAGAGATAAATGAAACAGAGAATAGAAAAATGAAAGAGAAGTTAAAAAACCCAGAAGTTGGTTCTTTGAAAAGATCAACAAAACTGACAACCTGCTATCTGAACAGACTGTGGGAAAAACAGGGAAGGCTGCAAGACTGCATCACCACTGACTCATACAGACACAGAAAGGATCAGAGTACTATCAACAAGTGTATTCTAACAACCTGGAGAACCCAGGCAAAATGGACAAGTTTCTAGAAATATAAAACCTACCAAGACTAAATCACGAAAAAATAGAAAATCGGAATTGATTCCGAATGAATAAGGATGAGTCAGTAATCAAAAACCTCTTGACGAAAACTGTCCTGGCCCTGACAGCTTCACTAGTGAATTCTACCAAACACTGAAAGAATTAACACCAATCTTCTCAAACTCTTCCAAAAAAATTCAGGAGAAAGAACACTACCTAACTAATTCTGTCAGGCTGGCGTTATTTTGACACCCCCACCCCCCTCCACCCCGGATATCTCTGGCCCACTTCCAGACAGTCACCAGAGGATTTTTCTAAAACATCCAGCCAGGGGCACCTGGGTGGCTCAATCAGTTAAGCGTCTACCTTTGGCTCAGGTCATGATCCCAGGGTCCTGGGATCGAGTCCTACATCGGGCTCCCTGCTCGGCGGGGAGTCTGCTTCTCCCTCTCCCCCTGCCTGCCACTCTGCCTACTTGTGAACTCTCTCTCTGTCAAATAAATAAATAAAATCTTTTTAAAAAATAGAACATCCAGCCAGGTGAGTTCTTCGCTCAGTGACTTGAATCTGGTTCCTATGAAATCTTCCTCTTTCCTGCGTAAAGATAGGACGAGTAGTGCCTCTAGAATCAGGCTGAACACATATGGACCCCTTCCAAGAGCCTCAGTCCACAACTGCAAAATTGGTCAATCATCTTTTGCAACTCTGCTTGGCCACAATATTCATTAGACTCCTGAGAAAAAATGACCAATTAATGGATCCATAAATTATAATACCATCTTGCAATTAGATATATTTTATAAAAGGGAGATATTTGGAAATTGGGCTTTTAAGATTTTGTCTGCATCTTGTTTGTGTATTTGTAGGTGTGTCCATATATGTTGTAAATGTGAGATATTTTCTCTACCTCCAGGCGGTATTGTTAAAATTAACTGGTGAAGTGCTCTATTTAGTTGGTTTAAAGGCAAGTGCTTGTAAGGATTGGGCATTCTACAACTCAGAAAGATAGAAACTAACCCAAATTGTTTTTCAGGTTCATGTGATCTTGGAAAATATTTGCTATTAAAGCTAACTTAAGGTTGTTTGTTTCATTAAAATGGATATGCCTTTAGAATTGCCAACATTAAGTATAAAAGTTTTATTCTGCCTGTGTTTATTGAAAGTCAAGCAAGTTCGTATTATCTCCATTGCAAAATTCATCAGAAAAGAAAAAAGAGTTGTCTAATGCCTATGAAGCTTTCTGGGCAATCGAAGAACAAATACACAGATGTAAATAATTTTAATAAATGTAATCAAGACCACTGGGAAAAATAAGGGAAACAATTCTGTATGCAAGGAAAGTTAGACTGGAAAAAGGGAAAACCTAGGGCAAACTCTGAATGAATGTAAAAAGGAAAGTTGTAGGTTTGTGAGAAGGGAATCTCTAGGAAGGAATTTTATGCAAGGTCAGGACTGAGATTATGGAGATTAGCATGTAGAAAGAGTTTATCAGGGAGTATTCACCTGGGGAAGCGAAGGGAGAGCAAGAGACCAAGATCGGGCAGAAGCTAAGCGGTAATTCAACACCAACAGAAGCCGTAGGCGACTCTCTGAGGAGTTCCAAAAGTTGGACTGCCCTTCAGAGCCATCATAAATAAGGTCAAAGGGGTTGGATCTTCATAACGGTCTTTGGATGTAACCATCTGGGAAGGGGGCATGCCCTTGGCAAGGCAGCTGTCTGCAGTCAAGGCCATCCCTGATGGCGTCTGAGAGTCGAGGACTGCTGGCAGCATTCCTACAGCTGGGAGACCTTTGCTCCTGCTGGAGATGTTGGTCAGCACGTCCCAACACCCATCATAAGAACTTAGATCCATGCGGTGCCCTGGATGTCCTTGTCAAAATCAGTCTATGTCAACGTGGGGGATGACACAGAGGAAAAAGGAAGGACTGCATAAATTTTTAAAAATTCATCTTGTTGCAATGTATGAGTTTTAATAGCAGAGGTACACCGGTGGAAGACCGGAATTTGGGTTTTCTCTCTGTTAATATGACAGGGCCTTCTTAGATTATTGGTCTGTATTATAAACAAAGGTTTTTCTTTATCTTTAATCTGCCTAGAAAAACAAAGTTTGCTATGTCTTGGATCCGTGAGATCTTTGATTACTTAGGAAAGTTGAGTCTTCTCAATAATAAGAGAGCTAAGGTTTGTTAACAACTCCATCACCCTCTGCATTTACCTTGAGAATCTCTTCTTGCCCCCTTGGCTGAGTCAAGAACCATGTTTTGTAATGATCTGTAATCCTATTTAGGCATGTGCTTTAAAATCTTCTGATATTTGGCAACCTTCCAGAAATTCAACTTCTAAATGAAGTCTTTCTGACTAATTAGGCTTGTTCATTTGGTGTGTCCAATCATGTGGGAAGCATTGTTAAACAAGGAACGATAAACCTTCTTAGCCCAAATTGTACAAGTGAGTGCTGTAACTGTTCTAGAAATTTTATAAAATTCCGAAGGCTTTGATATGTCCTGGTATAATGTCATCACTTGTAATTCTAATTACTGAAGAACTGTTGTCGCAGAATTTCTTTGTCAACTGCGTTGTATCGACAAATACAGGTCTCTCATCCCTTTAAGATTGTAAAGCTCCACTGAGTTAAGAATTTCCAGAACTAATGGGGAAACTGCATTCAAACAGACTCTTCTTTGAAACACTGCTGGTTCTCTAATGTTTGCTCTTCTGGATTTAAGTCGGCCTATGACTTACAGAAATTGGGTAAGAAATTTCTTTGTAAACAGATATGAAACATTTATCTCTTTCTCTCTACTTGATACCACCAGAATTCGGAAACTCTCAGTGAGTATTTTTATATTTTCATGGCGATGTATTTATTTGCATAAGGTCAAAGAATCTGTTCTCCTTGTAACAGGACACAGTTGGAAACACTAGTCATGTTCCCAAAGCTTTGGCTGTAATGTCATATTTGAGAGAGATATGCACAGACTCAGATATGACCAGACAGCTTTAAGGAGCTAACGTTGGCTTTGTGGAGCCAATGAAGCCCCTTGGAAAAATCGCCTGGTACCTTGCCTACAAAGTTTCCAGCAGCTTTACCAGGTGAATAAGAAAGGTCACTTCCTGGAAGGTGCAGGAACCTCAGGATATTTTGGGGGCCTTGAGAAGAGAGAAATCCACCCAAATTTACAGGTATTACAGGCAAAATCTGATGGCAAGTATTTGGCTTGGTTTCTTGATCTCTAGAGGTGGTTGAAAGTTCAATCTGACATTCCTTATGAAAAGTTCCAGCAGGGGCACCTGGCTGTCTCAGTCAGTAGGACATGTGACTCTAGATCTCAGGGTCATGACTTAGAGCCCCATATTGGGTGTAGAACTTACTGAAATAAGTAAATTTTTAAAACAGAAAGAGTGTTAAAAAAAAAAAAGTTCCAGCAAAGCAGATTAAAAACAAAAACAAAAACCTATATGCCAATCACCATTGTTTCTACACCTGTGTAAACAGGCCAACTTTATTAAAATTGGACTTATTTTACAAAGGAATTAGGCTTAATTTGGCTATCTTTGCTAGAAATGAGGGTGATTTTAGAGAGGGAAATTGTTTCAGTAACACACTTTGTAAATGTTGGATTCTAGTTCTGATGAACTGTCTTTGAGTGTTGGTTGGTTGCCTCAATAACTGGGCTGGGTTCTGAATTCTGGTTTCCTTGAATAGCTAACTATGACTCTCCAAACTAAGGTTTCCAGTCTTCTTCCGCTGTCTTGACTTGAATCACTGAGAACTAAAACTGCTCTTTTTTCCTGAAACCCTACAAACTGAAGCTGGACAACCCGAGATAAACTTCAGAGGAAAGGTGCCACAATGGCCCATGTGGAGACCATCTTCATGCCTGTGTTTTAGGGGCCACTCAGAAAGATCCCAGAGACACACGGATCACTGAACAAGCTTATTGCAGCCATCGTGATCGGACGATCTGCCATTGGAAAATCCAGACTTCGAAAGGTGCATGGATGGGAACAGTTTCATAGATCAAAGACAACAAAGAGCTGGATGCAGGGGTGACCCATGAGTTATTGTCCACTGCTAAGGATGCCAGAAACTGGATGACTGCCCAAGGGAACCATGCTGGCAGCACATACAAAGACCCCCAAACCCTCTATAATGGCTTTAGGACCAAACATAGATTTAACTAAATATCAACCCCAATATTCCTTGGAGGACTGTAGAGGATCTAAGGAATGGGGATTTGGATACCATGCTGGCACTAATACTAGCTGGAAATATAATGAATCCTTATCCCAGAACATCTTATGGGAGAAATAATTAGCCACATTCACCAAAGCACCCATTATAAGAAAGATGCTACTCTTCAATGGATCTAGAAGTATATTGCGGGTTCCAATCTTCAGAGAACTGCTCAAAAACATGCCAGTTGTGCTAGAAACAATCCTAAGACTGGGCCTCCACCAGTTCTAAAAGGTATACATACAACTTAGAGCCACCAAACCTGGAGAAGACCGGCAGGCAGCCTTTACCAGGATGCCAAAAACACAACAGGTGATTCTCAGTATTTGCTAATATTCGCAGACACCTTTATAAGCTGGGCTGAAGCTTTTCCATGCTGTTCAGGGAAGACCTCAGAAGTGGTTTTTGTTTTTTTAAAAAAGATTTTATTTATTTGAGAGAGAGAGATCACGAACAGGGGGGAAGGGTAGAGGGAGAACCAGACTCCCTGCTGGGCAGGGAGCCTGATGCAGGGCTCGAGCCCAGGACCCCAGGATCATGACCTGAGCCCCAGGCAGATGTTTAACCGATTGAGCCATCCAGGTGTCTGAAGGCCTCAGAAGTTGTCAAAACACCTGTAAGCAAAATCATCCCTAGGTTTGGACTGCTGCTAACAGTTCAGAGCAACAATGGAGTGAAAAATCACATGAATGGTGTCCAATGCCTTGGGCATTCAGTGAAAATCACACGCTTCCTGGAGATCCCAACTGACTTGAAAAACAAAAAATGAAATTCAGCAAAGATATGCCAAGAAACCAACTTAATTCGGGAAAAAGCCTTGCCATCTGCCCTGCTAAGAGTAGCCACTAGAAGTGAGCTTGGTTTAAGCCCCTATGAAATGTTATATGGATGACTTTCCACATTCTTTTCGTGACTTAGGAGTTCCCAGCAGGGCTCACATCAGGGAACTGGATACTGTCAGGTACGTTCAATACATGAGTTTGCTTCCAGCAACTTAACGTTCCTCCCACATGTGCCCTTACACTGCCTGAATCCTTTGTGGCATCAAAAGGTGTCACTAAGGACCTGAAGAGTGGGTGCCCAGAGGCCCAGCTCCAACCTCATCAGACAACATCCTTTAAGGTGCTGTTGGCCACCCTCAGAAGACTACAGGAAAGTCAGCCCTGGATCCATCACACCCGAATTACGAAAATGCACAGGTTCCCTACCTGGGATGAGGGAGAGTATTGAAAAGGACCCCGCTCAGACCAGTGAGCCTCTGATGGACCTGAAACCACTACTACTTAGGGGGAGCTGGTCCAAAGAAATCAGTCCATGAGTACAACACACTACTTGGTCACAACAACCCTCCCCTAAAACCCTAGACAGAACCTAGGACAAGAACTATTGACTGAAGTAGAAAAGTCCTGGTAATGCAGAATGTTGGCTTTCAATCTGCAACTCAAGAATAGTCCAGACAAGCGCAGAAAGCTTCCATTCCTCTACCCCAGTCTTAACCCCACTGCAGCAGGAAATAACCAGATTGATCATCATTCCAAATACACTCAAGGATGAGGACCAATCAAAAGACAGTGGGGACTGAAACCAGCAACCAAAGGGTTTACGGGATGAAAAAGCACAATGGCAACTTTTTACCCAGACCTTCCTCCTTTGCCCCTAAGTATCCTTGACTCTCCTCCTGGGGAGGGGGGGCGGGATTTGAGGTTTGTCCTCCCATCTCCCTGTTTGGCTGCCTCCGGAATAAACCCTCTCCTTGCTGCATACTCGAGGTCTCAGTGACAAGAGTCTTTGCTTTGCATCAGGCAGATGAACCTGGGTTCGCTTACACATACAGTTAGGTACTCAGTAAAAACCACTGAATGAGTGTCGACTCTGAGGCTTGGAGAGTTCAGTGTCTGGTTCATGGTGACACAGAGGGTAGGGAGGAGGGGGAGAAGGATTTAATTCAGAATCCTCTGACCCCAGTGCCTCTATTCCCATCCATGGTGCTGAGAAATTTCTGCTCTCCTCCTGAGGCCACCTGCTCAGCCCTTAGCGCAGCACCTCTGGACCCAGATGCAGAAGGCCCCAGCCCCTCTCCCTGATTTGGAGTCAGCTTTCATTCCATCCTGGAGGTGACAGTTCAACCCTGCTTACCCAGCACGCAAACACCCCAGCTTGGTCTGCCACCTTTGGTAATTTTCATACCTCCTTGCACACAAAATAAATAGCACGTTCTCATTTTGGGTTTGCGGTGGGGGGAATGGCCCAGTTAATTACAAAGGCTGCCTTGCCTTGGCACGGAGTGATGAGAGATGTTCACAGGAAAATGGATTAATTTTGACTAATTGCTTTCACTTACATGTCTTAGTTCCAATTAAGACAACGTTTGTAACCGAGCCCACCTTCTCCAGAAGCAGCTCCCATGCTCCCCAGGCAAGCAGCCCTCAGGTTTCACTGGCTGCTCAGGGTCCTGAGAAACTTGCTGGCTGGGACCTATAGGAAATGCCAGTCAATGTTTCAGGACGCCTCCCGGAGAGGTGATCTAGGGGAATTGCCTCGTTCAGTGTTCCTGAGGATTGATCAGCTCACACTTGTGAGGCAGGCACAGCCTGGCCGTGTGTTCAGGCCGCCTGTTAGAATCACACAGGAAGCGGTTAAAATTCAGAGTCCCAGACCCCACCCTGGATCTACCTAGTCAGACACGAGAAGGACAGGGCCTGGAAATCTGGAAATCAGGGCGCTAGAACCGATTCGGCCTGGAAAGGCTCTGGGTGTCAAGTCTCAGGTCGGCATTTGAAAGCCGTGTTATCTAGGGGAGTTGTTCCAAGTATTTCTTTGCCTCAGCTTCCCAGAGCGGAAAAAATGGGGCTCACCATAACTCTCTTGAAGGGGTGGGATTGGCTGTGCAGGTGAGGTGAGGCCCCGACCCACGGCAGACAGTCATTAAATGGTACTTATTCCAATTAGTGGACATGGCTGGGTTCATTTCAGGGGGTTGATGAGAACCACGAGAGAACAAAAGACAAGGCTTTTGTGCTGGACAAAGTCCTTGCACCTCAAACACAGTATCAGCACCCTCTCTGGGCCCTCCAAGCAGCTATTCATTCTGTCAAACTCCAAACTCTGCAAAGTTCTTCTTTTCCCACCTCCCCCCAACCAATAAATCATTAGAAGGTTCAAAGTGGAGGGCCTCGGCAGCCTCCCTCGGAATGGAGTGGAAAACAGACACACGCGCCCTGGGAATAAGGGAGCAAAGTCCTACGTTTGCAAAATGGTCAAAACTGAGTCATTTCATTTGTGGAAAATGAATAGATCTGATCTTGCAAATGTTTCGCCTCAGGGAAAAGTAGCACGCACGCATCTGCAAAGAGGCTTCTCCTGGCAGAAACCATTCCCCGCTGTTCCGGGAGGCTCCACCAGCCCACCAGAAAGCTGGCGGCGCGCGTCCTTGGGGTGTAAAGAAAAATCCTCGCCAAGTGGGGACCCCAGGGTAGGGGGGTCGGATAAGGAGAGTCTCTCAGGGTTCATTTCCTTAACATTTAGCAAAGATCATCAGCTCTTGGTGTCCGTCCAGACCTTAGCTAGGATCATGAAATCCAGGCACTGCCTTTCAGAGTCAAAGGTAGCCCCCCTGCCCATGATTTTTGGTGAGTGTTTATTGTGGAAAGGGGGACGAAGCAAGGGGAGAGGGGGGTTCTCCACTGAGCAGGGTAGATGGTCCAATTTTTTTTTCCCCTTCCAATTTATGGCCTGAAAATATTTAAGAGTTCTGAGTCCAATTAAGCAAACATTAATTTGTGCCCGTTCTGTGGACAAGGCATTGTGCCCGGGTTCCCAGCGAGACCAAGGTGGATTCAGTCCACTAAGCCTCTTGGTGCCTGCTCTGTGTTTTGTGCTAACCAGGGGGCCTCAGCCAGGTTCCTTACTCCGCCTGAGGGGTTAAGTGCTCAGGTCACTAGGACAGAAATCAAAGTGAACACAGGTATCAGAAGCGAGCACAGAAAGCCAAGGAGTGCAAGCAGGGGGAAGGGCGCTTCAGCCATGACCCCCTCAACACTTCGGGGAGGCAGCAGCGTGAGGGTTCTGAGAAAGGCTTGGGTCTGCCAAGGGGAGGGGGCAGAGGAAACAGCACTAGTCCCACAGATAAGCTCAAGGCAGGCAGGGAATCCAAGGATGCATCTAGAACTGGTGAGTAACACCACTGGGTGGCTGCGGAAGATGCATGGGGGACAGGAGCAGGAACCTGGGTGGCACAGGTGGGAGGTGCCGGGCCCAGGGGCCTCAGTGAGAGCCACAGCTGTGGTGATGGGCAATGGGGCTCCCTGGAGGGTGAAGGGGGGGTGGGGCGGTCACTGTCAGACTTGAGTTCTAGAACACTCTCTCTGGTGGGTCCATGGGAGAACACTCGGCCAAAGACCAGGGTCCCTTTAGGAAGAGACCTCATGGTCACTCTTCCCTGGGAAACAAAGTTTGCAGCTGTCTGGGGGTAGTGAGCTGAAGCACGGAGAGTGGGTCAGATCTGAACTGTCTGGGGGGGGGGTGCTTCCTGTCCTGTGCCCCTATGCCTACCCTGTGTTAGTGAGCAGAGAGTGGGACATGCGTCCAAGGCCTGATCCCCCCCCACCGCTGCGTGGTGACAGCTCCCTGGGGGACAAAACACATGCCTGGCCCAGGACAGAGATGCAGTCAAGGCCTGACAACAGCATCTTAAAAGTCCCAGCAGTGGCTTCTACCATGAGTCCTAAAGGTCTCTGGGCCTGTTCCCAAGAGTCTGCACAGCAGAGTAGAAGTCACTACGGGGTTGGGTTCTTGAGCCTTAGAAAAACTTAGATGCAGCCTTCTCTGCTTGGACTCCCTTTGCTTTCCTTCCCTGCCCGGCTCCTCATCTCCACGTGTCCTGCTGAGAACCATTTGGTTCGAGCTGTGAACATATGTTCCAACTTGCAGACAGTCCCCCGCTCCCATTCGCAGGCCGTTCGTTACTTGCACCATACAGGTCCTTGCACACGCTTTTGCCCCCACCGAAATGTCCTTCCCACCCTGCCCCCTGAGCGGACAATCACACTCCTGCTTCAGGGAGGAGTATGTCAGTGCATACCCCAGTGACGGGATGCTCACTACCCCTCGGCAACCCACCCTCTCTTCAGACAGCTCTTTATTTTTAACAACTACTCTGGATAGGTGATACATGCACGCGGTTCCAAGCTCAAGCAAGAGCACAGTGCACGCTTTGAGGAGGCTCACGGCCACTCTCGTCCCTGCCGGCCCTGCTCCCCACCTCCCAAGTGACCATTCTAAGAACTGCTTGCGTCTCCTGCCATCGCCTATTTATGCAAACATTACAAGCAAGAAACCATGGTCTTTTATCTGACTTTTCTTACCCCAAATGTAATGTGAGATACATGCTCTCCTGCCCCTTGCTTTGCTCACGTAACAGCATACCCGGGGCCTCTTCCCCCATCAGCCCACCGAGGGCACCCTCCCTTGGCTCTCACAGCTGCACAAATTCAGAGTGGCCCATGGTTCCAGAATGCCCAGCTGCCCCTCCTCCAGCATCTCCTGGCCTCGGCCATTCTCCGTCTCTCAGTGTATCTCCTCTCCCCTCTCAGGCCTGTGGTGACCTGGCCCTCACCCCACTGGTAGCCCTTGTATGACACTCTATTCAGTACCTCCCCCCACCCTAAGTGTGCCTCTGCTTCCTGCTAGGACCCTGCCCTCCCACTGCCCCCTATTCTGCCTTCCTGGCTTGGGACCATCACCCATGTCTCCTGGGTTAAGCCAAAGCCAAGTGCACAGGTACGGAATGGGGCCTCCCCATGCTGCATGCCCAGGATGCAGCCACCATCATCCATCTGCATTTCTCTCTCCTGGGCTGCCTAGAGGACCCCACCCAAGCCTGAAACTCCCAGCTCCAGGCCCAGGATGAGCATCTTGTCTCCCCAGCCTGGTCACGGGGCTATTCAAACCAGCCAAAAATCTGAAATCCCATCTGCTCCCAATGGGCCTGGGCGTCCCCGTGGCTCTTAAATGGCCTCCTTGCTTCCCCTCCCCTCTCCCGCCCTCATCACCAGCCCATCGTCTCCCACCCTCATGGCCTTCTTGGTCCCCCAACTCAAGCCTTGAGACGTGCCTGGCCCCAGCCCACTGGGCTGAAGCACTAAGCAGCCGGGGTTCTGGTTCCTATAAGCCCCTCTCTTTGGTCCAGTCAGTAGCCCCCGCTGTGACCCCACTCCATGCCGACCCCCCACCCTCCACTGGTGGGGGTGGGGAGAGGCAGGGTCTCAACTGCAAGCGTCATCTGTTCCATGTACCATGGAGACACACTGCATCAGTCAAGGCTGGCAGGAGCCCGCCCCTCCACCAAACATCCCAAAGACTTTCCCCATCTGGCCCAGTCTGGTCCCGGGGACTGTCTGAGCTGAGAAGCTTCCTGTCTTAGATATGTCACAGTCTAGGTAAACCGGACACCACCACAGCCCTTGAGGGTATGGAACCCCCACCAAGCCGGGTGACCTCCAGGAAGGACACTCTAGAATCAGGGAAGTCTGCACAGTAAACCAGGGTTCTTGCTGCTCGAGGACACGGAGCCAGCAGACAGAGCATGGCCAAGGTCTGCAGGTGGCAGGCCAGGGCCAGGAGCAGCAAGGGAGCAGGGCTCTGACCTGGTGAGACCTTATCAGGGAGAAATCAAAGCACATGGTTTCATGGAAGCCACCGCTCCCCGGACCCACAAGCACATGCACAGGTTGATGACCCACATACCTGACACTCCGGGAACTTTCTCCTTCAGACCTGCAAAGAGAGAGAACACACGCTTAGAATGCAAGTACCCTCCACTATGGGGGATCCGCATGAGGACGTTAGATATGGGGACCCACGAGGTCCCCAGTGACCCTGGGAGCCTTTCTCCAGCCTCAGCACACTGGCCCCCAGGCCCAGCCCCCAGGGCATCCCATTGCTAGGCTTCTGACCTGGAACTCCACCCTGAAAACCACTTCCTCCTAGAAGCTTTCAGCTTCCCAACCTCCTCCAGTGCACATCACCTTGACTGTAATCGTCTTCCCAGGATCTGAACATCCCAGAAGTTGGGGAGCAGCCCCAGACAGGGGGGCCTGTGGCTCCAGAACTCTGTGGCCTGGGCCCCACAAGGCAGCGGTGGAAGGAATGAGTGAGCGGGGACGGCGCGGCTGGCCTCCCTGCATGCTCTACTTGGTATTTCCAGCATTGAGCCCCACTACCAGCTCCATTTTCAAGTACCCAGAAATCAATTACACCACTTTACAAAGGAGACAAGCCTGAATGTCAAGGAACTGGACAATTAGATCGTATCACACACACTTGCACTTCCACGGAGACTGAGAAATACACGGCATCCATTGACAGCGGTGCCTTCACGCTCTGTAAACCAAAGAAACGGGATTGGGGATTAAAATGCTCGCAGCAAAGGGCTAAAGCCATGGCCGGGTTCCCAGGGTCTGAAGGAGCAAAGGGCTAAGAGCAAGCACATTCGGGAATCTAATCCCTGGACGTCCCAAATTGGATTTTACTGCCAGCGAGCTACAGAAATAAAAACACACTTAACCCAAAGTCTTTTTTTTTTTTTTGCAAACTGCCTTTTGCAGTAATTTTACAGACCAGCTGCATGGCCCCATCAACACTAAAGCCCAGGGGAATGGCTTCTCCCACTGAGGCAGCCTTGCTGATCTTAGGAGAGCATCCCGTGCCCTTTCCTAGGTCTGCTGTATCAATGCAGATTCTTTTTTTTTTTTAATTTTTTTATTCTTATGTTAATCCCCATACATTACATCATTAGTTTTAGATGTAGTGTTCCATGATTCATTGTTTGTGCATAACACCCAGTGCTCCATGCAGAATGTGCCCTCCTCAATACCCATCACCAGGCTAACCCATCCTCCCACCCCCCTCCCCTCTAGAACCCTCAGTTTGTTTTTCAGAGTCCATCGTCTCTCATGGTTCGTCTACCCCTCCGATTCCCCCCCCTTCATTCTTCCCCTCCTGCTACCTTCTTCCTCTTCTTCTTTTTTTTTTTTCTTAACATATATTGCATTATTTGTTTCAGAGGTACAGATCTGAGATTCAACAGTCTTGCACAATTCACAGTGCTTACCAGAGCACATACCCTCCCCAGTGTCTATCACCCAGTCACCCCATCCCTCCCACCCCACCCCCACTCCAGCAACCCTCAGTTTGTTTCCTGAGATTAAGAATTCCTCATATCAGTGAGGTCATATGATACATGTCTTTCTCTGTTTGACTTATTTCGCTCAAAATAATACCCTCCAGTTCCACCCATGTCGTTGCAAATGGCAAGATCTCATTCCTTTTGATGGCTGCATAATATTCCATTGTATATATATACCACATCTTCTTTATCCATTCATCTGTCAATGGACATCTTGGCTCTTTCCACAGTTTGGCTATTGTGGACATTGCTGCTATAAACATCAGGGTGCACGTACCCTTTCGGATCCCTACTTTTGTATCTTTGGGGTAAATACCTAGTAGTGCAATTGCTGGATCATATGGTAGCTCTATTTTCAACTTTTTGAGGAACCTCCATACTGTCTTCCAGAGTGGCTGCACCAGCTTGCATTCCCACCAACAGTGTAGGAGGGTTCCCCTTTCTCCGCATCCCTGTCAACATCTGTCATTTCCTGACTTGTTAATTTTAGCCATTCTGACTGGTATGAGGTGGTATCTCATTGAGGTTTTGATTTGGATTTCCCTGATGCCGAGCGATATTGAGCACTTTTTCATGTGTCTGTTGGCCATCTGGATGTCTTCTTTGGAAAAATGTCTGTTCATGTCTTCTGCCCATTTCTTGATTGGATTCTTTGTTCTTTGGGTGTTGAGTTTGATGAGTTCTTTATAGATTTTGGATACTAGCCCTTTATCTGATATGTCATTTGCAAATATCTTCTCCCATTCTGTCGGTTGTCTTTTGGTTTTGTTGACTGTTTCCTTTGCTTTGCAAAAGCTTTTTATCTTGATGAAGTCCCAATAGTTCATTTTTGCCCTTGCTTCCCTTGCCTTTGGCGATGTTTCTAGGAAGAAGTTGCTTTGGCTGAGGTCGAAGAGGTTGCTGCCTGTGTTCTCCTTTAGGATTTTGATGGACTCCTGTCTCACATTGAGGTCTTTCAACCATTTGGAGTCTATTCTTGTGTGTGGTGTAAGGAAATGGTCCAGTTTCATTCTTCTGCATGTGGCTATCCAATTTTCCCAACACCATTTGTTGAAGAGACTGTCTTTTTTCCATTGGACATTCTTTCCTGCTTTGTCAAAGATTAGTTGACCATAGAGTTGAGGGTCCACTTCTGGGTTCTCTATTCTTTTCCATTGATCTATGTGCCTGTTTTTGTGTCAGTACCATACTGTCTTGATGATGACAGCTTTGTAATAGAGCTGGAAGTCCGGAATTGTGATGCCGCCAGCTTTGCTTTTCTTTTTCAACATTCCTCTGGCTATGCGGGGTCTTTTCTGGTTCCATACAAATTTTAGGATTGTTTGTTCCATTTCTTTGAAAAAAGTGGATGGTATTTTGATGGGGATTGCATTGAATGTGTAGATTGCTCTAGGTAGCATTGACATCTTCACAATATTTGTTCTTCCAATCCATGAGCATGGAACGTTTTTCCATTTCTTTGTGTCTTCCTCAATTTCTTTCATGAGTATTTTATAGTTTTCTGAGTACAGATCCTTTGCCTCTTTGGTTACATTTATTCCTAGATATTTTATGGTTTTGGGTGCAATTGTAAATGGGATCGACTCCTTAATTCCTCTTTCTTCTGTCTTGTTGGTGGTGTATAGGAATGCCACTGACTTCTGTGCATTGATTTTATATCCTGCCACTTTACTGAATTCCTGTATGAGTTCTAGCAGTTTTGGGGTGGAGTCTTTGGGGTTTTCCACATAAAGTATCCTATCATCTGCAAAGAGTGAGAGTTTGTCTTCTTCTTTGCCAATTTGGATGCCTTTTATTTCTTTTTGTTGTCTGATTGCTGTGGCTAGGACTTCCAATACTATGTTGAATAGCAGTGGTGATAGTGGACATCCCTGCCGCGTTCCTGACCTTAGGGGGAAAGCTCTCAGTTTCTCCCCATTGAGAATGATATTCACTGTAGGTTTTTCATAAATGGCTTTTATGATATTGAGGTATGTACCCTCTATGCCTATACTCTGAAGAGATTTGAACAAGAAAGGATGCTGTACTTTGTCAAATGCTTTTTCTGCATCTATTGAGAGGATCATATGATTCTTGTTCTTTCTTTTGTTAATGTATTGTATCACGTTGATTGGTTTGCGGATGTTGAACCAACCTTGCAGCCCAGGGATAAATCCCACTTGGTCGTGGTGAATAATCCTTTTAATATACTGTTGGATCCTATTGGCTAGTATTTTGGTGAGAATTTTTGCATCCATGTTCATCAGGGATATTGGTCTGTAATTCTCCTTTTTGATGGGGTCTTTGTCTGGTTTTGGGATCAAGGTAATGCTGGCCTCATAAAATGAGTTTGGAAGTTTTCCTTCCATTTCTATTTTTTGGAACAGTTTCAAAAGAATAGATATTAATTCTTCTTGAAATGTTTGGTAGAATTCCCTGGGAAGCCATCTGGCCCTGGGCTTTTTTTTTTGGGAGATTTTTGATGACTGCTTCAATTTCCTTAGTGGTTATAGGTCTGTTCAGGTTTTCTATTCCTTCCTGGTTCAGTTTTGGTAGTTGATACATCTCTAGGAATGCATCCATCTCTTCCAGGTTATCTAATTTGCTGGCATAGAGTTGCTCATAATATGTTCCTATAATTGTTTGTATTTCTTTGGTGTTGGTTGTGATCTCTCCTCTTTCATTCATGATTTTGTTGATTTGGGTCATTTCTCTTCTCTTTTTGATAAGTCTGGCCAGGGGTTTATCAATCTTGTTAATTCTTTCAAAGAACCAGCTCCTAGTTTCGTTGATCTGTTCTACTGTTTCTATTTCATTGATTTCTGCTCTGATCTTTATTATTTCTCTTCTCCTGCTGGGTTTAGGCTTTATTTGCTGTTCTTTCTCCAGCTCCTTTAGGTGTAGGGTTAGGTTGTGTACTTGAGACCTTTCTTGTTTCTTGAGAAAGGCTTGTATTGCTATATACTTTCCTCTTAGGACTGCCTTTGCTGCATCCCAAAGATTTTGAATAGTTATGTTTTCATTTTCATTGGTTTCCATGAATTTTTTAAATTCTTCTTTAATTTCCTGGTTGACCCATTCATTCTTCAGTAGGATGCTCTTTAGCCTCCATGTATTTGAGTTCTTTCCGACTTTCCTCTTGTGATTGAGTTCTAGTTTCAAAGCATTGTGGTCTGAAAATAGGCAGGGAATGATCCCAATCTTTTGGTACTGGTTGAGACCTGATTTATGACCTAGGATGTGATCTATTCAGGAGAATGTTCCATGGGCACTAGAGAAGAAAGTGTATTCCGCTGCTTTGGGATGGAATGTTCTGAATATGTCCATTTGGTCCAGTGTGTCATTTAAAGTCTTTATTTCCTTGTTGATCTTTTGCTTAGACGATCTGTCCATTTCAGTGAGGGGGATGTTAAAGTCCCCCACTATTATTGTATTGTTGTCAATGTGTTTCTTTGCTTTTGTTATTAATTGTCTTATATAATTGGCTGCTCCCATGTTAGGGGCATAGATATTTACAATTGTTAGATCTTCTTGTTGGATAGACCCTTTAAGTAGGATATAGTGTCCTTCCTCATCTCTTATTACAGTCTTTGGTTTAAAATCTAATTTGTCTGATATAAGGATCGCAACCCCAGCTTTCTTTTGGTGTCCATTAGCATGGTAAATGGTTTTCCACCCCCTCACTTTCAATCTGGGGATGTCTTTGGTTCTAAAATGAGTCTCTTGCAGACAGCATATCGATGGGTCTTGTTTTTTAATCCAATCTGATAGCCTGTGTCTTTTGATTGGGGTATTTAGCCCATTTACATTCAGGGTAACTATTGAAAGATAGGAATTTAGTGCCATTGTATTGCCTGTAAGGGGACTGTTACCGTATATTGTCTGTGTTCCTTTCTGGTCTATGTTGCTTTTAGGCTCTCTCTTTGCTTAGAGGACCCCTTTCAAGATTTCTTGTAGGGCTGGTTTTGTGTTTGCAAATTCCTTTAGTTTTTGTTTGTCCTGGAAGCTTTTTATCTCTCCTTCAATTTTCAATGACAGCCTAGCTGGATATAGTATTCTTGGCTGCATATTTTTCTCATTTAGTGCTCTGAATATATCCTGCCAGTCCTTTCTGGCCTGCCAGGTCTCTGTGGATAGGTCTGTTGCCAATCTAATGTTTCTACCCTTGTAGGTTACATATCTCTTCTCCCGAGCTGCTTTCAGGATTTTCTCTTTGTCTATGAGACTTGTAAGTTTTACTATTAGATGTCAGGGTGTTGACCTATTTTTATTGATTTTGAGAGGGGTTCTCTGTGCTTCCTGGATTTTGATGCCTGTTTCCTTTCCCAAATTAGGGAAGTTCTCTGGTATAATTTGCTCCATTATACCTTCTGCCCCTCTCTCTTTCTTCTTCTTCTGGGATCCCAATTATTCTAATGTTGTTTCGTCTTATGGTATTGCTTATCTCTCAAATTCTGCCCTCGTGATCCAGTAGTTTATCTCTCTTTTTCTCAGCTTCTTTATTTCCCATCATTTGGTCTTCTATATCACTGATTCTCTCTTCTGCCTCATTTATCCTAGCAGTTAGTGCCCCCATATTTGATTGCACCTCATTAATAGCCTTTTTGATTTCAACTTGGTTAGATTTTAGTTCTTTTACTTCTCCAGAAAGGGTTTCTCTAATAACTTCCATGCTTTTCTCAAGCCCAGCTAGTATCTTTAAAGTGATGATTCTGAACTCTAGATCTGACATCGTACTAATGTCCATATTGAGTAGGTCCCTGGCAGTCAGTACTACCTCTTGTTCTTTTTGTTGAGGTGATTTTTTCCATCTTGTCATTTTGTGCAGAGGAGAATAGATTAATGAGAGAACAAAATGCTAGCAGAGTAACAATGTCCCCAGAAAATATACTCTAAACAAATCAGAAAAGACCTGAAGCAGTGGGAAAAGAAAGGGAAAGAGAGAAAAAAGAAAAAGAAAAAAAAGAAAAAGATAAAAACAAACAAAAACAGAACAAAACAAAACAACAAAAAAACAGAATATGATAAAATATGATCAGGCTGGTATATAGATCAGTGCCACACATTAGATTTTGGGTGTATTTTGGTCTGTTAGAAGAAAGTGCCTCCAGGGGCGCCTGGGTGGGTCAGTCGTTAAGTGTCTGCCTTCGGCTCACGTCATGATCCCAGGGTCTTGGGATCGAGTCCCACATCGGGCTCTCTGCTCGGCCAGGAGCCTGCTTCTCCCTCTCCCACTCCCCCTGCTTGTGTTCCCTCTCTCGCTGTGTCTCTCTCTGTCAAATAAATAAAATCTTTAAAAAAAAAAAAAAAGAAGTGCCTCCCAAAATTTTAAAGAAAGAAAAACTTATATATGTACAAAAAGAAGGGTTGATATGATGAAGGGATGGAATATGACTGTAAAGATGGAAATTATAAAAAATTTTATAAAAGGAATTGATAAGAAGCTGTTTGAAAAAAGAAAGAAGAGGATTTAAAAAAAGGAAAAAGAAAAAAAAGGGAGAGAATGTGATCAGGCAGGGGAGTAGAAAAAACCATATACTAGAGATTTAGGGTATATTTTGATCTGTTAGAAGAAACTATCTCAAAATTTTAAAGAGAGAACAACTTATATATATATGCCAAAAATACGGGTAACTACTATGAAGGGATAGAATATGACTCTAAAAATGAAAAATAAAAATGTTTTTTAAAAAAGGGATTGATAAGATGTTGGTTGAAAAAGGGAAAAAGAAAAATTCAAAAAAAAAATAAATAAAAAAAGACAGTTAAAAAAAATTAACTTTGAAAGACTAAAGAATCATGGTAAAAAAGCCATGAATTCTATGTGTAGTATTCCCCTAGTGCTGGAGTTCTGCCGTTCTCATTGATCGGTAAACTTGGTCTTGGCTGGCTGTTCTTGCTGATCTTCTGGGGAGGGGCCTGTTGTCGTGGTTTCCAAATGTCTTTGCCGGAGGTGGAACTGCCCCACCCTTGCCCGGTCCGGGCTAAGTAACCTGCTCGGGTTTGCTCTCAGGAGCTTTTGTTCCCTGCAAGCTTTCCGGACAGCTTTGGAGGACGAGAGTGAAGATGGCGGTCTCCCAGTCTCCGCCCCAGAGGAGCCAAGAACTCGAGACCCCACTCCTCAGTGCACCCCCAGAGAAAAGCCGTCAGTCACTCCCGTCTCCCCGGTCTCTGGCCGCACTCCGTGCTCACCCAGCCTGTGACCGCGCGTTTCTATCTCTGGCACCCGACCCCGGGTGCAGTCTCCCAACCCCACAGATCCCTGTGGTGCGCTCCTACGCTGCTCCTTCCGGGGGAGGAAGGGGAGTCTCCCCGGATCTGCCGCTTGTTGGGTCCCTGCTGGAGGAGCAGGGGCCCCGACTGTGCCGCGGATCACGGTTTATGGCCACCCCGAGCTGAGAGCCCGCGCCTGGGCTCCGCCTCTGCAGCCGGCTTCTCTGCTCCATTACCTGGGAGCTCTGCCACACTCGGGCACCCCCTGTCTTTCTGTGACCCCGAGGGTCCTGAGACCACACTGTCCCGGAGGGTTCCACCCCCCGCTTAGCCACCAGAGTGATGTCCCTCAGCGGAGCAGATTTTTAAAAGTTCCGATTTTGTGCTCCGTGGTTCTATCACTTGCCAGAAGCGGCCGACGGAGGCCCCTCCCCCGCCGTCTATCCTCCCGAATATCGCCTCGGATTCACTTCTCCGCACGTCCTACCTTCCAGAAAGTGGTCGCTTTTCTGATGAGAGAGTTGTTGCTATTCTTTTCTTCGATCTCCTGTTGAGTTTGTAGGTGTTCAGAATGGTTTGATCCCTATCCAGCTGAATTCCTGAGAGGAAACGAAATCCAGGTCTCCTACTCCTCCGCCATCTTGCTCCGCCGTGTCAATGCAGATTCTACCCAGGTTGTCTTTCAAGCTAACTGACGGCCCAGGGGCACAGGAAAGTTTCTCCAGGGTGCCATAAAGGGTCTTAAACACCAGCAGTTGTTGGCTGTCTGGAAGGCTCCAGCTGTCCCCAGCTCTCACCGCAGCTATGCAGTGCCTGCCAGGGCCATGGGCCACTTCCCCGCTCAGCCGGTGCAGAACGAGAAATAAGACCCATGATGATGAGGAGGAGAGACATCCCTTACTCGGTCCTTACAAGGTGCCAAGCCCGGGCTGGGCCCTGACGTATGCTACTGATTTTCATAGCAAGCTGGCAGGGCCAGCATGGTCCTCACTGTGCAGAATAGGGACTGAGGCTCCTGGAGGCTGCACAGTTAGTTAGTTAGTGCACAGTGGCATGACCAGTCAGCATTGAGGTGCTCTTCTGCCGCACCTCAACAGCTGACAAGCAAACCACACCCCTTCTGTCCAGTTAGAGGTCAAGATGGAGGTTTCTTGGGTGGGTGATGGAAGGGGGCCCTTGGGGGCTTGCAGGTGCTGCTCATGTTTGGGTCCTGATCCAGGTTCCAGTTACCCAGGTACAAAATTGGGATTAATAAAAAATATATATTTGATCACTCAGAACACCAAAATGTATTTCTCATATATATTTGGTCTTTGTCCACAGTTCCTGGCTCACAGCACCCCAAACCCTTGAAATTTTCTTTCTTTCTTTCTTTTTAAACATATATTTATCTACTTGAGAGAGAGGGGGAGAGAGAGAGAGAGAGAACACACATGCAGGGGAGGGGCAGAGGGAGAAGGAGAGAGAATCTTAAGCAGACTCCCTGCTGAGTGTGGAGCCTGAACTGGGGCTCGATCCCAGGACCCAGAGATCATGACCTGAGCTGAAATCAGGAGTCAGACTCAACTGACTGAACCACCCAGGCACCCCCAAACCCTTGGAATTTCTGAGAAATGAGAGCAATGGGAACATCTTTTGTTAAACTATTTGGTCTCTGGTCCTCGGTCCCTGAAATCACTTCAGAGCCATTATGGTGAAATGAGTGTCTTGTTATTCATAACAAGCCCCTTTCCACCATAACTAGGTTCATGTTAATGAGCTGAATTTTGGAAAACACCTAAGGATGGGTGCTGGTTGCCAGGGGAACCAACCAAGAATAGAGGGTTGGAACTTTCAGTCCCACCCCCTGACCTTCAGGTAGGGAAGAAAAGGCTGGAGTATGAATCAATCACCAACGGCCAATGATTTAATCAATCAGGTCTACGGAATGAAGCCTCCATAAAAACCCAAACAGATGGGGTTCAAAGAGCTTCCAGTTGGTGAACACACAGAGATTCAGGGACAGTGGCATGCTCAGAGGACAGGGAAGCTCCACGCCCCTTCCCCATCCCTTGCCCTGTGCATTTCTCTGACCTGGCTGTTCCTGAGTTATGTCCTTTTAGAAGAAGCCAGTACTCTAGTGAGTAAACTGGTTTCCTGAGTTCTGTGAGCCACTCTAGCAAGTTAATTGAACCCAAGGGGGAAGTCACGGGAACCTCTGATTTATAGCCAGTCAGAAGCACAGGTAACAAATTTGCGATGGGCGTCTGTAGTGGGGGTGGGGGGGCAGCCTTGCAGGACTGAGCACTTTACCTGGGGGCTCTGAGGCTATCTCTAGGTAGAGAGTGACAGAACTGGGTTGAATCGGAAGACACGCAGTGGGTGTCGGAGAATGGCTTGGTGGTGTGGAAACTCGCCCCCCTCCCACAGGTGTTGGAAGTGAGTACCAGAATCTCTCCCGGGAGGCCCACAGGGTGAAAACCCACCCTGCTGCACACTTATGACACAAACATTTTCAGTCTATGTGCTGTTTTATTAACAAATTGGAAAAAATATAATATGAGGGAGAAGGTGGGGAATAGAGATTAGCAGTGAGCTGATAACTGTTGAAGCTGGATATATGGGGGGGGGTGTCTGACACTGTTTCACCTACTTTTGTGCGTGTTTGAAGTTTTCCACAAGTTGAAAAAACAGTTTTTGTAGGATGAGAAAATCTGGGGCTCTAACGTACAGCATGGTGACTATGGTTAATAATGCCGGATGGTGTACTAGAAATTTGCTAAGGATAGATTTCAGGTGCTTGCACCACAAAAAACAAAGACAATTATGTGAGGAGAGGAACATGTTAGTCAGCTTCCCCGTAGTAATCATTTTACTGTATATATGTACAACAAAACACGTGGTACACCTTAAATAGATACCATTTTTATTTAAAAAAAAAAGACAAGGTCTGTGACATGAGTGGCCAGTAGCTGCACCTGGACTCTGACTTCTGTGATGGCAGAAATAACACCCCTGCCAGGTTCAGCCCTAACCTTTGGAAGGCCGGGCGACTTTTGCTTTCTTGCTCTTAGGAACCCAACCGCCATGCTAAGAGGAAGCCCAAGCTGCCGCGTAGGGGAGGGGGGGAGAAGGGGGGAGGGGAAGGCTCCCGGCCACCAGCCCCAGATGAGCCTCCAGCTGCCAGCCACTGTGAGCAAAGCCTCAGCTGACGTCACACACGACACAGAGGAGCTGTCCCCATAGGCCCTGCCTAAACTGTGGAATCCTGAGTAAAGAAATGATGACTCTGGTTTCAAATCACTAAGTCTGTGAAAACCCAAACACTGCCCCACTTCTTGCCCCAGGAATGTTCCAGTCCCTCAAATCCCCCTCACCCCTGCTACGGACCGAATGTTTGTGTCCTCCACACTCATACATTGAAACCCTAACTCCCTCCCTGCCCAGTGTGGCTATACTTGGAGATGGGCCTGTGAGGAGGGGGGGAAAGTTAAGTGAGGCCCTAGGGGTGGGGACACTGGAGAGGAAGAGACACCAGAGCTCACTCGCTCTCTGCTACGTGAGGGCACGGTGACAAGGTGGCCCACTGCAAGCCAGGAAGAGAGGCCTCAGCAGAAACCAACCCTGCCAGAGGCTGACCCGGGACTGCCGGCCTCCAGAACTGTGAGAAAATCAACGTCTGTCGTGCAAGCTGACTATCACCCCCTCCAGCCTCCGGGCCTTTGCACACACTCTTCCTCCCACTTGCAGTGCTTTACGTAGTTAACACCCCCTGACCACTGGTCACTTTCCTTCACTGTGTCCCTCATTCGGCGGCATCTCTGGCCACCTTCCGCAAACTCGGCCAGGCCTCCCTCCCTGTTCGGCTTCTCAAGCAGTCCACCCCTCCCCCACAGCAGGGGTAGTCAGCAGCTGAGATTTCTTTGAATAACGGTTTGATTATTACTGCTCCCCCTTCCCCACTCATCACAGGGCCTGGCACATGTAAGTGCTCCATTGTAGAAGACAGTGCTACCCAGGAAAGTAAGAGCCCTGACCCACAAGTTGTGCTCCTAGTGAGGCACGCGACATGGCCCTGGGTGGGGGGTGCTCCCTAGAGCCCCGAGCTGGAAGGTGTCACAGCAGGAAAATGGACGAATGTGGCCCATCTACACAAAACAAGGGACACCAAGCAGTCAGGGAAACACACAAGCCCTGGCGGCCCCCAGCAGCAGGGTGAGTGGCTTACCCAGCCAAAGAGGGCACACGTCACAGTCCATCGGACTGAAGCAAAACAGGCAAAACTCAGCACCTCAGCTGAAAGGTGCCCACCTGGGAGTAAACTGTGAAGCCAAGCAGGGACATGGGTGTCACAAAAGTCAGGGCATGCGTCATCCCCAGAGAGCAGCTGCTGTCAGAGGAACATTAAGTGCTTTCCAGGCTGCTGGACTTGGGTGGGGAATACAGGTGCCTACACTGGAGTGAATCTTTAAACTGTACGCACACACACGTATGTGTATGTACATTTTGTATGTCCTCCGCGTGTGTAAGTCACAATTTCAAAATGGAAAAGGCGAACAACTGTTCAACAAAGTGATGAATTATTTTAAAAGGAGGGAAAGAGTCCCTGCTTTGTTCCTCAAACCTCCAGGCCCATGATCACAGGTGGGCTCCTCTGGCCGCACCCAACCTCCCTGTGCATTCGCTGGTAACAGATAAAATGAAAAGCAGGTGTTTCCCAGTCATGTGTGTTCCAGAGGCCTGAATGTAAACCCCTGTTCTAGAAGGACCGTGGGCTTCCTCCCTGCCCAGCAATTCCAAGTGGCATCAGCAAACACCAACACAGGCCACGGCTCCCCCGGCTGGCAGGGGATGGAAGACCAGGATGGCTGACGGAAGTGTGTGGTGCTTCCCCTACCAGGGGATGCAACAAGGTGCAGGTGAGCCCTCTGTCAGCTGGAAGACTCTCCAGATTCGTCCTCAGGGAGCCTGAAGCAAAAGCAAGCCACAGAGGAGTGAGGACGGGCGATCCCCAGGAGCAGTAGCAGAGGTTCTTGTTTTGTTTTTGTTTTCCATTTTATCAGAGCCGTGGCAGAAAAGCAGGCAAGCAGGGGCTGTGTGTGTGCACGTGTGCATGTGTGCATCTTACTCTTCATCTCCATCCCCGACCTCTCACCCTGGGGGAAGCCAGCTGCCTTGTCTTGTGGGCAGCCGTGGAGAGACCCACGTGGTGAGGACCTGAGGCGTCTCCCACCAGCCACACGAGTGAGCTTACAGGTGCATCTCCTGGCCCCTCGGCTGGCGCAGCCCCAGCCAACACCTTGCTGGCGATCTCAGAGCCCGAGTCAGAACCACCCAGCTAGGCTGTGCCCGGGCTCCTGACCCACACACGCCAAGACAAGAAATGGTTGCCTCTGTGAGCTGCTAAGTGTTGGGGTCGTTTGTGATGCATCAATAGAAAAATTCTCCTCCCTTGCTTCACCCGACTGGGTAGCCTTCACTCAGTCCCATTTGAAGTGATCTTATTTGCGTCTGCTTACTGTGTCTGTCTTCCTCAATAAGGGGAAGCTCCATGAGAACAAGCGACTTGTGAGGTGCACCGCAGAGCCTCCGGTGCTAAGAGGATGTAGAGACTCCTGGTTAAATGGCTGAGCTGCAGGGACGCAGCCATGTCAGGAGCCCATCGTTCTGGGATGTCGTGTGCCTAAGAAGCCAGGACATACCAGGGAATGAGAACAGACCCTGAGTCAGACCTTCCCGGTCGCGGCCCCAGCACTGCCCCTTACTGCTGCCAAGCGACCTCAAAATGTCACTCAATCTCTATGAGCCTCAGTTTCTTCATCTGTGGATTGGGGATGATAACAGCCCCCAAGAATGCCGTAAGGTGCCTTGTCTGACACAAAGTGTCTGTCATGACACAAAGTGATTGATTGATAAAGCTGCTTCTCTCAACACCTGCCTGAAGGTGTAATTTGAGAATGTGAGCTCCCTGCGACTAGGCTGCTGGGCAGCTGCTCATGGGCAGACCCGCGGTGCAGGAAGGAAGGGCGATTCTCCAGTAGATGATGCATCCCCAGGCGCCAGCCCAGCGTGGGGCCTGGCACCCAGCAGGCTGCAGGGGGGAGCGGGGGGATGTTTGTCGTGTGAACCCATGATGGAACTGCAACCTCACACGCTAACGGCTGCACACAGCAGTCCCCTTTTAAACCAAGGATGGCGTATTCAGAACCCCATGTTCATATTTGAACCTCATGGCATATCATCATGGTCTTAGAGCAGAAGAAGAAATAAATGATGTGGGGAGAAGGGGCAGAAAGGGGTCGGGCAGAACTCTAGGGAGGGTGATGCCCTCCGTGCATGCATGGCCATGACGTCAGCGTGGGTGAGGTAGCAGGTGGCTGGGAGCGTACCGGAGCCCTCTGGTTCCCTGCCAAAGAGGGTGAGAACCGGGAACAGGATGACTTTCCAGATTGGTATGAACATATGCAAGGTCACAGATGCAGGCTCACACCTGTTAAACCAACGCCTGGAGCCAGCATGAGGCTCTACATTTGCGCATGCTCAAGCCACGATGCCTGAGTTCACGTTGCCCCAGACGTACCCGGAGATAAGGATTCTGGCGCCAGGAGTTGATATGGGAGGTGAAGGCCAGGGGGTAGGGAAGTGAGACAAAGAAGGGAAGGCAGCTAATCATGGCTGTGTTCAAGCCCACCACTGTGGACCACAGGAAGCTGGTCCACCAGGAGGCCCCAGGATCCAGTGCAGAGCTCTCCCAGCCAAGAGGCAAGGCAGCCGGGGCACTGGCTGAAGTCCCCCAGAGACACTAAGTCTCCACGCTTCAGCCTGCTGCACAAGTGGCCAGGGGGTCTCCAGGCAGCAAGAAAAATCCCCAAGCAGTGAGAAGTCAGGCCGGTGTGTACTGAGGAGGCTAGGGCTAGGGGCTCCAGTGGCCAGTGCTCTTGGGACTAAGAGAAAGTTTCCTGCTGTCCTTATGACAACACAACGGATGACTGAGCCTTCACAAGGCTTCCAGAAGGTCAAGGGTGTAAGTGACCATTTTTGTTGTTCTTTTGATTCCGTGGTGGAACTTGCAGACTGACTCATTAAACATGCATGCCGATCCCCTCCTTCCATGCTTTGCTGTACATGAGTCAGTCTCTGGAAAAACTGAAATCTACATTTCCCAGACACCCTTGCAGCTAGGGTTCTGCAGGTGGTCTCAGCTGCTCTGGGCAGATGCCTGCCCAAGGTGTGGAAGGTGGATGTGAGCGGCATGCGTGGGTGAGATGGGGTGCCTGGCTGTCACGGAACAGAAAGGTCCAGTTCTCCCACAGCAGTAGGCTCCAGCGTCTGGGTCTGAGCATTATAGGCCATGGTATTTTCATGGCAACAGTCCCGGGCAGGGTTAGGTGACTGCCCAGGCCGTGTTGTCCCTGGTCATGGTGCATCAAAGCTGATTCCCCTGGTAGTGTTGGAATCTCAATCTGAACACCCAGGAATAAATCCCACTCTGCTCAAACCAGGAAGAGTGGATTCTGTTGTCTGCTATTAACTACTGTGACTGGCACACATTCAGATGCTGAAATCACCTCTATTGTTTTTTCTCACTTGGAAGAAATACAGAAAAGCTTAAGAAAAACAAGTACAAAATCATCTGTAATCCCACCACCTGGAGGTAATGGCTGTCATATTTTTGCATGTTTATCTCTAGGCTTTGTTTTTCTACCTTTTTATATAGTCAAAAGATAGTTCTGTGGCATTCAAGGCCACCTTTGTTCACTGAATGTGGATTATAAATGTGTCCCAGTGGCTTTGTTCCTGAGGTCTTCAGCAACCTGGATCAAATCAGGATCCTCTCTACTTTTTTTTTTTAAACCTCCTTAAGGAGGTATAACTGACTTACACAAAGCTGTACGTGTTCAGTGTATACAACCTGATGACACAGGAGAGAAGTAACATCTGCAAAACCATCACGACTGTCACACCATAAACACATCCATCACCTCCTCTACCCTCTTTATTCTTTTTCTGATAAGAACATAACTTAAAATCTACCCTCTCAGCAAGAGTTTTATGTATATAAAATGGCATTATTTTTTTTTAAAGATTTTATTTATTTATTTGACAGAGAGAGACACAGCCAGAGAGGGAACACAAGCAGGGGGAGGGAGAGGGAGAAGCAGGTTTCCCGCTAAGTGGGGAGCCCGATGCGGGGCTTGGTCCCGGGACCCTGGGATCATGACCCGAGCCGAAGGCAGACGTTTAACGACTGAGCCACCCAGACGCCCCTAAAATGGCATTTCTAATGACAAGCACTGTGTCATGCAGATCTCTAGGACTGACTCATCTTGTATACCTGAAACTCTGTGCCTCCATTTTCCCCTCTCCCCAAGCCCTGGAAACTACCACTCTACTCTCTTCTTTTATGAATTTGACTATTTTAGCTTCCTCATCTAAGTGGTATTATGTAGTGTTTGTCCTTCTGTGTCTGAGTTATCTCACTTTGCATAATGTCCGTCAGATTCATCCATCTTGCTGCAAATTGCAGGACTTCCTTCTTTTTAAAGTCTGACTAATATTCCATTGAGATTCTACACATTTTCTTTATCCATTCATCAGTCAATACACATTAGGTTGCTTCCTTGTTTTGGCTATTGAACAATGCTCCAATGAACATGGGAGTGCAGCTATCTCTTTGAGATGCTGATTTCTATTCCTTTGGGTATGTACCAAGAGGTGGGATTGTTGAATCATACGGTAGCTCTTTTTTTAAAGATTTTATTTATTTATTTGTCAGAGAGGGACAGAGAGAGAGAAAATTGAGAGAGAGAGAGAGCACAAGCAGGGGGAGCAGCAGAGGCAGAGGGAGAAGCAGGTTCCCTGCCAAGCAAGGAGCCCAGTGCAGGGCTCAATCCCAGGACCCTGGGATCACTACCTGAGCTGAAGGCAGACGCTTAACTGACTAAGCCACCCAGGCGTCCCGGAAGCTCTAATTTTTTGTCTGGCTTTGATTCCAGGGTAATGTTGGCTTCATAAAATGGGTTTAGAAGTATTGTGCTTCTTTTTCTAGTTTTTGGAAGCATTTGAAGATTGGTATTAATTCTTTGAATGTTTGGTAGAATTCACCTGTGAAGACATCTGGTCCCATTTTCCTTTGTTTGGAGATGTCTGGTTACTGATTCAGCCTTCGTATTTATTATTGGTCTGTTCAAACTTTCTCTTTCTTCCTAATTCTGCCTCAGTAGGTTGTATGTTTCTAGGGCTTTAACCATTTCTTCTAGGTTGTCCAATTTACTGGCTTATAAGTGTTCCTAATTGTTTATCTTTTTTATTTCTCTGACATCTGTTGTGATGTCTTCTCTTCATTTACAATTTTATTTGAGTACGCTCTCTTTTTTTCTTAGTTTTGCTAAGGGTTTTTTTATTTTGTTTCTCTTTTCAAAACACCAAACTCTTGGTTTCATTTATTTTTTTTTACTATTTTTCTATGCTCTATTTCATTTATTTCTGCGCTGATCTTTATTCATTCTGCTAACTCTGGGCTCTGTTTTTTCTTTTTCTAGTACCTTGAGATATAAAGTTAGGTTGTTTATCTGAGATTTTTCTTTTTTAATGGAGGTGTTATTAGGTACCTCTTAGTACTGCTTTTGCAAAGTTTTGGTATGCTGTATTTCCATTTTCATTTGTCTTGAAATATCTTCTAATTTCCCTTTTAGTTTCTTCTTTGATCCAATGGTTGTTCAAGAATATGTTGTTTAATTTACATGTATTTGTGAATTTCCTCATTCTCTTCAGTTACTGATTTCTAGTTTCATTCCATTGTGGTCAGAAAAGATACCTGGGATGATTTTCATCTTGTTAAATTTGTTAAGACTTGTTTTGTGACCCATTATGTGATTTATCCTTGAGAATGTTCTGTGTGTGCTTGAGAAGAATGTATATGCTACATTGTTGGGTGTTCTGTATATGTCTGTTATGTACATTTGGTTTATACTGTTGTTCAAATCTGTCATTCCCTTATTGATTTTCTGTTTGGATTTTCTGTCCATTATTGAAAGTTGGGTATTGAAGTCCCCCACTGATATTGTATGCCTATCTATTTCTCCCCTCAGATCAGTCAATGTTTGCTTTATATGTTTAGGAACTCTGATGTTGGGTGTGTATATATTTATAATTGTTACATCTTCCTGTTGCACTAATCCTGTTATCATTATATAATGACCTTCCCTATCTCTTCCCTATCTCTTAAAGCAGTTCTTGACTTAAAGTCTATTTTATCTCATATAATTATAGTCACCCCTGCTCTCTTTTGATTACCATTTGCAAGGAGTATCTTTTTTTCTAGTCCTTCACTTTCAGCCCTTGTGTGTCCTTAAAGCTAAAGTGAGTCTCTTGTACACAGCATATAGTTGGAGCCTGTTGTTTTATCTATTCAATCTTTCTATGCCTTTTGATTCATGAGTTTAATCCATTTACACTTAATTATTAATAGGTAAGGACTTACTATTGACATTTTGTTCATCATTTGCTGTCTCTTTTGTAGTTCTTTTGTTTCTCTCTTACTCTTTTGCTGTCTTCCGTTGTGATTTGATGATTTTTTGGTATTAAATGTTTTGACTCCTTTCTCTTTTTCTTTTGTGTATCTTCTTTAAGTATTTCCTTTGTGGCTACCATGAGGCTTGCATAAAACATTATAGTTACAACAGTCCATTTTAAGCTGACAACAACTTAATTTCAATCACATACAAAAACTCTATACTTTTACTCCCCTACACACATTTTATGTTATTGATGTCATAATTTGCATATTTTATATTGTGTACCCATTAACAGATCTTTGTAGTTATAGGTTATCCTTAATACTCTTCTAATTTTTATACTTGGGTTAAAAATGATTTATGTATAATCATTACAGTATTGCATTGTTCTTTGTCTATTTATTCACCTTTACCAGTAAGATGTATACTTTCATATACTTTTGTGTTGCTGTTTAGTGTTCTTTCATTTCAACTTGACAAATTCCCCTTAATGCTTCTTGTAAGACAGGTCTAGTGATAAAAAACTCCCCCAATTTTTGTTTGTCTGGGAAAGTTTTGATCTCGCCTTCATTTTGGACAGTTTTGCCAGGTATAGTATTCTTGATTGGCAGATTTTTTTCTTTCAGCATTTTGAATAGATCATTCCACTCTGCTAGCCTTCAAGGTTTCTGCTAAAAATTCTGCTGATAACCTTAATGGAGCTCTCCTGTATATGATGAGTTGCTTTTCTCTTGCTGTTTTCAAAATTTTCTCTTTGACTTTTGACAATTTTAATGTGCTTCAGTATAGACCTTCTTAGATTCAACCTACTTTGTATCTTTTGGACTTTATAAATCTGGATGTCCATTACTCTCCCTAGATTTGGGCAGTTTTCAGCTGTTATTTCTTTAAATAAGCTTTCTGTCTCCCTTCACTTTCTCTTCTCCTTCTGGAACTCCCATTATGTTATATTGGTTTTCTCGATGGTGTGCCATAAGTCCTATAGGCTTTCTTACCTCTTTCTTATTCCTCTTTCATTTTGATTCTCTGAGTAGAGAGTTTCAAATATCCTGTCTTCAAGTTCACTGATTCTTTATTCTGCCTGACAAGTCTGCTACTGAGGTTCTTTACTGAATTTTTCAGTTCAGCCATTATATGCTTTAGCGCCAGAATTTGTTTGGATTTTTTTTTTTTTTAATGGTTTCTCTTTGTTGAACTTCTCATTTTAATCATGGGTTATTTTTCTGCTTTTTCAATTGTCTATCTGTGTTCTCTCATAGTTCAATGAGATTCTTTAAGATGATGATTTCTAAGTTATTGTAAGGCAATTCATAGATCTCCATTTCTTTGGGGTCAGTTACTGGAGCCTTGTTTTCTACCTTTGGTGATGTCATGTTTCCCTGATTCTTTGTGATCCTTATAGCCTATGTTGATGTGTGCACATTTGAAGAAGTAGTCATCCCTTCCAGTCTTTATGGACTGGCTTTGAGAGGAAAGACCTTCCCAGACAGCCTCCTAGAGATTCTGGAGCTATCTCAAACCAAACCTCAAACTATGGATATGTCTACTCCACTCCCACTCCCTCCTGGGGAGGTATCTCAGGATTGTGTGCCTTCTCTCAATCACACAGAGCCATGCCAGGTGCTCAGAGTTACCTGTTCCTTTTCCCTAGGGCAGTACCCAGATATGCCAGGGCACTGGATGCAAGTTCTACTTCCTTCCCTCCCTTTCTGAAAGGTATGTCTTATGATTTTGTGCCTTCTCCCTAACGTACACAGCCTGCCAAAAGTCACCCAGCTCTTTTCCATACAGTAGGGCACCAAAATGCCAGGGCAGTGCATACAAGTTTCACTTCTGTCCCTCCCTGCTGAGGGAGGAATCTTGGAGTTGTGCACCTTCTCTTAATCCTCCCTGAGATTAAGAGAAGTTGCTGAGATCCTCCCTGACTGCTGAGATCTGCATGCCATATGGGGGAGTATGTGGGGCACCATCTGAGGGGGATTGTGGTTTGGGGATATATGCACTAGTTGTTACGAGCCTCTGCCCTTTTCTTGTTCTTAGCTGCTCTCAGATAATCCAACCATACCTATTTCCTCAGTGTTCTGGTGTGCCAAGATAAGCAGGGCTTTTGGACATAGCCCCAAAAGGCCAGGAAGCTGGACCCTCCCTTGTTCTTTTTCCCATGGGTGAAGTCATGGGCTGGGGAACTCACTCTTGGCTCTGAGTCTTGTTGGTCTCAGGGAGGAGTGGCGCAAAGTGAAACTGCTCTTTTTACTCTTTTCAATACGTTGGTCTTTGGATTTTGTGGTCCACTGGGGTGCTGGTACCTTCAACTGAACTCCAGAGCTCGCACAAAGGTATTTTTGCCTGTAGATGATGGCCAAATCAGTGTTTCTGTGGGAGAGATAAGGGCTGGGACCCCTTATTCTGCCATCTTTCCGATATCGCTTCCCTTCTCCATCTACTGTTATAACGCTCTGCTCTAAGAACAAAACACACACTCCACCCACAGCCTACGAGGCCAGAGGAGTCTGGGCCTGCTCCCTCTCCACCTTCCGCAGCATCCAGCCTCCTCCTGGCTTACCCTACTCCAGCCACACATCTTCCATTAAATCCCTCAGGCAGCCAAGCTCCCCAACTCCTGGGGATTCCTGTTCCTTCTTCCTGGAAGATCTTTTCCTACATATTTGTTTTGCTGGCTCCCTCTCATCTTTCGGATTTCACTTTTGCATTTAAATCCCAGCTTCTGGGACAGGCTTTCCCTGTTTGCCCTATTTAAATGGCCCTCCAAACCCATCTGGGATTTTCTACCACATTACCCCATTCTTCCTTCAGTGCACTTGTCAGTCTGAAATAGTCTCATTTGTCCATTTGCTTATTGTCTGTCTTCCCCAGTAGAATGTCAGCTCCAAGAGGGCAGACACTGTGTCTGTCTGGTTTACCACTATATTCCCTGCCCATTCCCTGAAAATTTCTTTTAAAGCAACATTTCAAATGTAACATAATGGTCAATGTTTAATGTGTCATACCTGACTTTGCCCTTTCGTATTTGTGAATATGTAGTAGTTTCTGAGTATAAATAATACTGCAATTGACATCTTTGTGCATAATATTCTTTGTCTCTGCCTCTTGTGATTTTGTTAAGCAACAGCCTCAGAAGTAGAAATACTGGCTCCCTCAAACAGCGTGAATATTTTTAAGGCTCCTTTATACACATGACCACACTGTATTCCAGAAAGTCTGAATTAAAGACCTAACATAGGTCCCACCACCCTGAATGTGAGGGCTAAGAGACAAGAGACGAGTCTTTAGACTAGCAGTGCCCATGAATCAGCTGGGGATCCAATCAAAATTCAGACTCTGATGTAGGAGGTCTGGAATGGGGCTCAAGACGCTACATTTCTAACAAACTCCCAGGAGAATTCCTCCAGAGGCTCTCATTGTTATGCTCTCCTGCCTGCTTTTTCCTACCAGTGTCTGGGTTCCGTACTGACCCAGGCCCTGGGCACCCATGCCTCTGGTCTAGCCCCCAGCCACCCACATCAGCAGCCCCAGCAGGAAAGCCTGTACTTGGTTTCACTCTCCTGCTTCCATTTGGTTCTCAATTCCAGGTTCCATGATACGTGGTGTTATGTGGGTTCTTAGGGGTTTTGAGTTGGGTTTTCTACCAGTTGTGAGGTGAACTTATCCCTTCAGATCTCAGGATGCTCCACTGCCCTGGATGTGACAGTAGACATCTGTGACTATTTTTCCTGCCTGCCCTTTTTTCCCTCATCTTATGCCAACAATATCTCTGTTTTTCCTTTGAAGACCTTGCCCCCTCAGCCCTTCCTAGTCTATATGATTTGAGGGGGATGTTAACTCTCTGTAATACCAGAATTAAAAGGTGAGCATATAACCTATATCTGGCCCATCAGTGGATTTCATCCTTTTGTTTCAGTAACTGGTTCAAGGCTGGACATGTGATCTGGGCCCAAGCAAACCCATGCCAGGACTTGTAACAGAACTTTTGTGAGTGAGAAGCTCTCTCCCTTTGGGGAGCTATGAGGGTTACTACATGCAGCAAACTGACCAGACAGGGAGACCAACATGGAAAGCAGCGCTAAGGTAACTCCTGATAACATAATTTGAGCCCCCGGGGTCAAGCCAGACCTGATGCTGATGTGATTTAGACTGGAGTGGGTTACAGTGGAGCTATGACCAAAGCCATCAAAGCAACACACTAGCTTGAGCACTGATGCTTTTGCATGTCAGTGTGTTCACCATAAACTATGGAAGGAAGAGGGCTGCCGAAAGAGAACCCCCAAGAGTATGCATGCATACACACATCACACTCACGGTTCAGGCTAGAATAGTGTGGATTATGGTGGGGGTGGGGTGGGGAGGACTTGCAGTCAACAGAGAGGAGGTCTGCTCTAGTTGAATAGGAGGTTTTACCACATTATTGGCATCTTTATATGATACACAATTAGCTTTGAAACAAGAATAAAAATAAGAGACGCATTAGTCAGCTATAAAGTAGCTTAATGGGTGCATGAATCAAAACAGCATTTAAATATGGTACAGCAGCCTATTTCGAGTCTTTAAAAAGCCTTGTGCCATTTATCTCTCCCCAAGGAGGAAATCCTCAATGTTGCTGCTGTCTCTTTCTTGTGCATGAACAGGGACTTCAAATGCATCATCTCATGGGATCTGTGGAGGACAGGCGGCCGGGTCAAGGTCACACGGGCTGTTGGGGCACAGCAGACATGTGGACAAAGGTCTTCCTACCACAACCCTGGGTTTGACTCACCACCAGAGGCAGGTTTCCTGGGGAGCCACAGGGGCTGAAACCGCAGGGCCCTTAACTTGTATGACCCCCTCCTTAGATCTGACAAATAATTCTGGATTCTTTTTCTTAAAAAGTGCCACTCAAAAATATATAAGTTCTCCACAAGGCATGGATCAGCCCCAACCCCCAACCACACCCAAGGCTGTTTCCCTCCCTTCTCCCTCCTTTTTCAAGAACCCCAAACCCAGGGGCGGGTGGGCGTTGTCATAGACTTGAAATAGGTACTCAAAGGCTCTGCTTCCAGAATGTTTCTGCTCATCTTTATTTGCAGTTTCCTCCCCATTACTGATGATTTAGATACTTGTTATGCAAATGACATCTACAGAGACCCATTCTGTGAAATGCTTACAGGGCTCTTTTAAGGTCTTCTTCATCTTAAAAATAAAACCAAATCCTCCTGCTTTTCCCTGGGCCAGTGCTGGGGGTCCCAGTCTGTGGAAGGGAGAAGCCTCCCAGCCTTCCACACCGTGGCTCATAAGAGCAACCCCCATCTCTTGGCCTCAGGGAGCTCTGTCCCTTGCCTTCTAACCTGTCAAGACTGGACAAGGGCTGGGTGCCACACTTGCCGGCTCCACTGCTTGGCCCTGACTCAGTTTCCACCCAGACATCTCCCTGCCCCTCAGGCCTTCTCAGACTTTCAAGAGCATCCCAGTCATCAGACTGAAGGGACACACCTGCTCTCCCCATCCCAGTGCAGAGGAGCCTCCAAAGCTGGCAGCACTAGACAAAAACGTGGGGGCTGTCCAGGGGGCTGGCACCCTGCCCAGAACCACCTTGGGCTTCTCACCTTCCACCCTAGAGCGTGATTCTCAGCACCCCATACCCCTAATATGAAAGGGGACCCCCATCTCTCCTGAAGTTACATGACCTGTGTTAATGATTTTGCAGAGGTGCTTGAAAAGTAATGGTTCTAGGAATAATAACTATTATTATTTGATTTTACATGATTATTATTACTGTTGTTATAAAAACTAACATTTACTCAGCAGGTTCTACAGACCGGGCCCTTTCCAATCACTATACATGTATTGACTCATTTAATCCACATGATGTCCCAGGAGGCGGGCAGTACCTTTAATTCATTTAACTTTTCCACTCTCTGGGGCTCCTTTGTTTTAATTGCAAAAGGAACACAGGCTCACTGGAGCAAGCCAAATTGTCCGGAGGGGTGTAAGAGCACGTCCACGGTGTCCCCTGTGCCCACAGTCTCTCCCCTCCATCCCCGCTCCACCGCAGTCCCCTGGCATAACCAAGGAGAGCGGTCTCGGGTACACAGTTTGTGCTTATGCCAACATGTGCAAGCACATATCGGAAGGCTCTCTTAGAATTATCCTCCCCGGGGCGCCTGGGTGGCTCAGATGGTTGGGCGTCTGCCTTCGGCTTGGGTATGATCCCAGTGTCCTGGGATCGAGTCCCGCATCGGGCTCCCTGCTAGGCGGGGAGCCTGCTTCTCCCTCTGCCTCTGCCTCTCTGTCTCTCTGACTCTCATGAATAAATAAATAAAACTTTAAAAAAAAAAAAAAAAGAATTATCCTCCCCATTCTGTGGAGGCTCAGAGAGGTTAAGTGACTCACCCAAGGTCACAAAGCAGGCACGCAGAGGAGCTGGAACTTAACTTGACCCCCAAATTTAACAGCAAAGCCTGTGACCTTCTCCACTAGCGAATATTGCCTCCCAAAGTCCTATCAGCTCTGAACAAAAGGAGTAATCATGATCATAACAATAGGAAATAGCAGTGCACATTGAGTACTGATCACATACTGTTTCAGGTGCCTTATACATACATACTCATCTAGACTTCCCCAGAGCCTATCATTTGCACAGCCTCTTCCCCATTTCACAGATGAGGGAACTGAGGCATCATGAGGGGAAGCCACTGGCCCATACATCCATAAGTAGTGACAGAGCAGGGTGCAGACTCAAGGTCTCCGACTATAAAATCAGCCCAGGAAGGAAGTTGGGCATAGGAAAGGGCAGGGTTTGGCCCTGAGTCAGTGGGTAGGATGGCCAGACACTCAAGAGCAGAACCCAACATCTCTGTGGACAGCGCTGCTTCCTGCGTCCCACAGCCAGCCAATGGGGAAAGCCTGCAGTAAGAGCACTGTCTCCAGTCTGCTGGCGGCCGCCTGGGGGGCACTCCGCAGGCCGTGTGGGTGCAGGGCGGTGGACACAGAGACCCGACTCCGGACAGGAGTTCTAGAACACCCCCCACTGCCCCTCCCTGCTGTGTGACACTCGGCAAATCCTACTCACTCTGGGCCCCAAGCTACCCATCTGCAAAATGGGGATATGAAAAACCACAGAAGGAATGAGCAAAGAGGTTTTTGGAATAAAACGGGTATAAATAAAAAATAAGCAGATCTCCTTTTCTGGGCTTGACACAAGACGGGTGGTACACGAAATGTTTCTGAATGAAGACGGAGATAAATGAGTGACTGGCCGCCCCGTTCCCTCCCCTCGCATCACGGCAAACGCTTTAATGAGTCCAGATGGCATCTACTGCCCTTATTAAAAATCTCCAAAGAGCTTCCATCTCCCAGGGAGAGGAGAGGGCAGCTCGAGTGCTCTGAATCAGGACACCACCAGCAGAGAAGGGCCGAGCCGACCGACGAGGCCCCGGTCCACAGACGCGCAGTGCCCGGAAGCCACTGTGGAGACAGCAGGTGCTCAGGCCAGTGTACGTAATCACACGGTCAGCCGCCTCGCTGCTCCAGCGGTAAGGAGCCCAGAGGTTTCCTTCTGTAAATGTTCAACTGTAAAAGGTATTTGTGGCAGAACAATCGATACAGCCCGGGTCAGGCGGAAGGCAGTGAGCTGGAACCTTAGAAACTGCCCAGTCGAAGCCGCCTGCCCTCTCTAACTGCTTCTGTTGTCCCCTTGGTGAGAATTATAAACTCTTTTGGACAAGATGGTTTGCAGAAAGGGAGCATGGATTTAGAATAAGAATTACATATCCAAATAGGCTCTATCAAACCCCAAGCAAGAGCTGTATCTTAGACAGTGCTGATTTCATCCCCCCATATCAGCCTCCAGGGGCATCCAGGGGCTTCTCTGCAGCAAACTCCCCGCTGGGCAGTCATCAAGTAAAGCACCAGGGATGGGGCCTTGTCAGTGAGACATGCGATTCTGGAGGCTGTGTTCCCCTAAGGTATTTTTTCTCAGCCACCAAAATGAGCCCAGCTCAAAGCTAACTCTCCCACCTGTCTGAAAAATGACACTGGTTAGGTCTCAGGTGGTGGTGGGGAGCGGGGGGAGGGGAGACACCAGAGTGTGCCCAGTGGAGACCCCCAGCCGGTGAGGAGTGCCTGGAGGCAATGCCCCTCGGTCTCGGCACCACTGCCCCAGGGCAGGGGAGCAGGTAGAGTCAGGCCCCCAAGGGAGGGAACATTCCCACCATAGGATGCAGAAATTGTGGCTTTCCATCACGAAAATTGTTAAATCGCTACAGCTATCTCGAGATGGAATGGTTGTGCCTGAAAAACAGAGCTCCCTGTCCTGGAGGTCTGCAAGAGTCTGGTGGGTGGAGAGGGTCCGCAGAATAGATGAGGGACTAGACTGTCTACCGGGGTCTCGTTGGCCACCAGGAGGTGTCAGGATGCAAAGATCTGATTGTTCTTCCCTGGTAGACCAAGTGCATAAACCTCCTCCTAGCTGGCCAGTGCCGGGCAATTGAGCACGGACTATGGGTTGTAGGTAAAATAATTCCGCATCACATGTGCTCTTGCTGATGGGTGCTCGCCATCTCACACGAGACATGTGCAAAGCTCAGCTCCATGCCAGGTCCTGGAAAGGATGTCAGCAAAGCTCAGCATAGAGCCACCTGCTCAGGGCTCGGGGTATGCAAGGCTCCTGGACGGAGCAGAGGCGCAGTCAAGCATCCCAGGCTGAGGGATCAAGGAGGCAATCATAGAGGTTTCTGGGAAGAGACTTGAGTGCAGCCACCTACTGGAGAGAGCACAAAACATGTTTTCACTCCAGAATCCAGGGTGGGATATGCAGGCCCTAGCCCAGCTGTCTGCAGGCAGGGACACTCTCTGCATTTGCTCCTGCACAGGCCACGCTATAAAGAAGCTGCATCTGTGGGTAGGAAACACCCTTACTGTCCAGATGACATTTTGGGGAAAAAAAAAGTTGGCCACTTTCCTCTTCCCTCCTTCCCCAGCTGAGTCCTCCGAGGACAGCAAGGGTGTCAGCCTCCAGCCTGCCGAGGTGGGTGGGGGAGGGTGGTGGCTGGCGAGTGATTGCAACCACCGCCAGGAGGTGCTGGAGCAGGGCCGGCGCACAGTAGGTCTGTCTTCCATAGCAGTTGTTGAATGAAGGAGAGAGGAGAGAATAGCAATGCCGTGTGTGGGACTTAGAGTGCTGAAAAAGACTGTCTGGGCAATAGGGAGCCACAGCAGGATCTTGAGTAGAGGAGGGACAGGATAAAAATGGAGTTCCAGAAAGAGCACATGAGCCATCTGGCAGTAGCGTGAAAAGGAGATACAACGGGGATGAAAATAACAACGATCAGAACGATGAGCACTCCCTGAGAGCAGGTGAGGGGCCCGGCATGTTCTGAGTGCTGTGTCTCAGTTACCACATTCTGTCCTCCCAGAGTAACTCTGAGGGGTGGGGACTGCCACTGTCCCCTTTGCACAGAGGCACAGTGACCTACCCGGGGTCACACTGCAAGTATGCAGCGCATCGGCTCCTCACGAGGGTGGTCTGCTCTGCGGCCTCCTGGCCCTGTGTCTCTGGGGCATTCCTCAGCACACCAGGCCTCAGGCTCCTCATCTGAAAACTGGGAGTGAGAGATGCTCCTCTCTCGGTGTGGTTCTCTCTGACCCCAAAGACTATGTGTGACGTGCCCACTGCGGGGAGGCAGAGACCGCCCTTGGAGAAAGCCTCATATGCATTTTCAGGAAGAAGGAAAAAAAAAAAACCTTACAAACGATTTCCTTGAAAGGCCAGTTCTAACCCAACTGGCTGGCATTTTGATTTTCTCCCCCTAAGAAGAGTCTGGAAGGAATTATCCAGTGTTGACAAAATTTGGGAACCTTTCCAGGCCTTTAGGATTCCATCTCCATTTCAGTTCTGGATCAGTCACCTTGAAACAAAATCCAATATTCTCTTTGACTGGGCACCTTGTGGGGAATTTTTAATATGCTGCCGCAGTGAGTGAGGATGAGGGGCAGACACCCCGGCTCCGTGTCCCCTCCCACTGGCATGGCCAAGCTGCCGACCCTCACCCGCCCCCAGAGACCCAACCCTGGACAGAGGGGTGCCTCGGGCCCTCCTCCTCCTCCTCCACGCGGGTCCCTGCGTCAGTCCCTGTGTCTCAGGTCCTGGGGACGGGACCAGAGCAGCCTCCCCCAGCTGCCCAGGAGGGACCTCCTGCTGGTGGGGGAGGGCAAACTCCCAGAAAGGGGGGGCTTGCGGGTCCTCCTTGGGCTGGAGCCAGTCCATGGGGGCACTCCTGAGGGCTCTGAGGACAATCCCAGAAGACCTGTGCTATCAGCATGCTGCCCCTGCCAGATGCCTCACCCTTGCCCAACCCCAGGAAGGTTCTGCCTCCTGTTTCAACAAGAGGGTTTCCACCTCCAGTGAGAATCAATATGGGCCGAAAACCAAACATATGTAGCCAGCCTGAACTTCCCTCCAGTGGAGCCTGGCATATCCACTTGGGTGTCTGATGGACATCTCAGACTCACCTGGCTGAAGCTGAATCCCCCACCACCTTCCCACAGGCTTTCCCATCTCAGCCGGGGACCCGTCTGCCTTTCCACGTGCTCTGGCCAAACACCTGGGTCAGTCTGTGTCCCCTCCTGGTCTCATGTACCCTCATCTCATCCACCAGCCAGTCCTGGTGGCTCCGCTCGCAGAATTGCCCAGAATGTGTTACTTCACCACCCCTCCCCCACTGATCTGGTGGCCAAACCTCCGCCAGCCCTGCTTCTCATGGTTGTGGTCCCCGGCTCTGCCCTCACCCCGGAGTCTGCTCCCCACACACTGCCAGATGGACCCCACTCAGACCATGTCAGGCTGCAGCTCTCATCATCTCCACACCTGCCATGGCCACCCCGGAGGCAAAGCCAGGACCTCCCAGGCCTTACGGAGGGGGCCGACCTCATTTCCTGCCACCACTCTCCCCACTGCCCAGCCACCCCCTCCAGCTGGCTGGCCTCCCCATCTTCTCTCACACACCAAGGCCATTCCTGCCTTTGCTCTTGCTGTCCCTCCTCCCGAACACTCTGCCCAAGGACCACATGGTCCCCTCACCTCCTTCAAGTCTTCACTCAAATGTCACCTTCTCAAACAGGCGTTCCCTGACCTCCCCCTCTCACTACACTGACCCCTGGGGGGTCTCAGTCTGCCTGCGTGCAACGCATTCCCCCCAACCACCTGTGAGGCCACAATCCTGGCTCTGCCACTTACCAGCTGTGTGACTTTGGGCAAGGTACTTAACCTCTCTGTGCCTCCATTTTTCCATTTGTGAAATGTACTTTCACTCTGGGCCAAGGGTTTTGATCACTAGGCTCTAGTCATCTCTTCCCCCACTCTCCTAATTGGGCAAGTCCCTTCCTCTAGATGTCATTTCCTATAGCTGCCAAATATAGAGCTTAGCCAATAAGTGGTCTGAGCCCCTGAGGTGGTTTTAAAACATGTCCACGGGGGCACCTGGGTGGCTCAGTCGGTTGAGCGTCTGCCTTCAGCTCAGGTCATGATGCCAGGGTCCTGGGATCAAGTCCCGCGTTGGGATCCCTGCTCAGCTGGGGGTCTGCTTCTCCCTCTCCCTCTGCTGCTTGTGCTCTCTCACTTGCTCACTCTCTCTCTCAAACGAATAAATAAAATCTTTAAAAAAATAATAAAAAAAAATAAAACATGTCCGCGAAATGTTTGGCACTCCTTTATTCAGAAGGTGGGGCTAAATCCGCCCTCCACTTTTTGGGGAGGACACAGGCTGGACTTAGTGACTTGTTTCTAATGAACAGAATGTGACAGAAGTGGTGGCGGGTAGTTTCCGGTCATGACAGATGTTGCTGCCCCACCTTGCTCGCTCCGGGGAAGCCAGATGCCATCTTGTGAGGCCCCTCAGACAGCCTCTGGAGAGGCCAGAGTGGGGAGGACTGAGGCCTCCTGCCAACAACCACACGGATCCTCCCTCCCCAGGAGGATGCAGCTCCAGCCAACAGCCGAACAGCAGCCCCATGGAGACTCTCAGCTGGGCCATCCCAGACACCGTGAGCACAGTACATGTTTAAGGTTCTAAGCCTCTTGGTCTAGGTAATCTGCAATGTAGCATTTAGACCACAATACAACCCCTTCCCCTCGGACACTCAAGCCCCTGTCACAGCCCCCTCCTTGCATCTCCAGCCCCAGACTGAGCCCTGCCATTTTGTAAGATCAGCTGGGGTAACTGGGAACCGTTAGTGGGCTCTCTGACCAGCCTGCAAAGCAGCAGGAAAGAAAAATGCTCAATACGGCTCTCAGCTCCTCATTCCAGAAGCAAGCCCCAAACAAGCACCAGGCCCCAGGATGGTGCCTGTGGGACAGGGTGCACCTCCCCGTGGAGCTGTGTGAGACCCTCAGACGTCCTGAAGGACCAGGAAGCACGAGGAGAATGAAGCCAAAGCAAAGTAGACAGACCTGGAAACCCAGGGCACCTGTCCTGCCTGAAATAGTGGAAGCGCATGGACTCATTTTTAAATGTGTCATATCACTGAGCTATCTCAAAAGTAGGGAAACAGTTGAAACAAAACCAAATCAACTGAGGAATGGCTAAAATATATATATATATGGTCCATCCACACAATGGAGTGTTATTCAGTCGTAAAAAAGAAAGAAGTGTTGCCATGCTCCAGCATGGATAAATCTGGAAAACACTGCGCTAAGTCAAAAAGTCAAAAAAGTCAGACACAAAAGGCCGCATAGTGTGTGATTCCATTTATGTGGAACATTCAGAACCAGCACATCTACGGACACAAAAAGCAGATTCGAGGTTGCCGGGGTCTGAGGAATGCGGGAGTGGAGAGTGAGCGCTAATGGGTGGGGCATTTCTTTTGGGGGTGATGAAAATGTTTTGGAGTTAGGTAGCCGGTGATGACTGCACAACTCTGCAAATCCACGGAAAACCACTCAGTTGTACACTCTGAATGGGTAGACACTATGGTTTGTGAGTTGTATCTCGGTAAGGCTGTTAAAGCTACAGCATGGAAATGTGCGGCCCCCGCCAAGGAGGACCCGCCCAGCTGGGGTCCCAAGCCGACACACCTGCAGGGGTGCGAGGCGAGCCAGCAGCCCGGAAAGCTGCTTTGCTCTATCTCCGTGCTGATCAGAGGGAAAAACAAAAATCTCCCCTGAGAATTCATAATAGCAGAGATTCGATAGGCCGGGAACTGTGCAGAGCAGGGCCAGGAATAACACCAGAGGTGGGGCCCTTCCTCCCACAAACTTGACGGCTCAGGACAGAAACGGCTTTGTCTCCTTTGAGGACATTAACCCTGAAATGCCAGAAATGAGCCCAGCAGTTATGGCTGCAGAATACATCCATGTGGGTCCCTCACTCCCACGTACTCCCACCCCGCCCTGGGAAGCTGTCGGGCTTCTCTTCTGAATCTATTCCTGCGGGCCCTGGGTGAGGTGAGAGAGGCCCCTTGCTGGCGGTCTTTGAGCAGAGAAGGACAACACACTTCGAGGCGCCTGCCCTGTCTGTGCCATATGAGTCCCCTGCCAGCCCTTCTGCGGGTTGACCAGCTGTCAGTGTGCACGGCCAACCACACTGCCGATCATGCTGTTGGTCACTCTGCAGTCCACACGACCAACCACACAACTGGCCTAGCTGTTGGCCACAGGGCCTCCCATCCAGAAAAGGCGGGGGCCTCCATGTACTGCACAGCTGCTCCTGGACAAAACCAGCCAGCTGACACCAGAGGGGACAGACACAACCCCCACCACGTGATAAGTGGGAGCCTGTGTCCTACTAGGCCTGGGGCTGGAGGAGAAAGCCACCACCACTTGGATGGTGGGCATGTCCCCTGGTGGTGCCGAAATGTCCATACTGTCGCACGTACCCTGCCTGGGTCGTGCGGCCCTGGGAACAGACATCGGATGCCAGCGATCTCTGAGATTCCCCAGGCTACCCGAGTCCTGGCCAGTCTCTCTCATGCATTCATTCATTTCTTCCTATCAGCAAGTATCCGAGTGCCGACCACGTGCCAGATGCTGGTGCTAGAAAGCCACCTGGTCCCTGCTCTTGGGGAACTTACATCCTGGGCATCAAAGTCAACAGGCAGACAAATACACAAATGGTCATTTTAGATGCTGGGAAGTGCTACCAAGTGAAGCAGGGTGATGTGGTAGAGAGGATTCTGAGGATTTGGGTCAAACCCTAAAAGATGATTTTCAGAAGGTGACAGTTATGGAAAATGTGAGGTGAGTAAGTGACCCACATAGGTGTCAGGGGGATGGATCCCTGAGGTGGAGGTCTGGGTTTTCAGATGTGGAGCAGAGAAGATCCATGAGCCCCCAGGGAGAACAAATGGTCAGTAAACGCATAAGGAGACACCCCACCTCCCCAGCCATCAGGGTCATGTCCATCCAGACATCACGCGAGATGCCGTTTGGGACCCACTAGACTGGTACAATAAAAAGTCTGGTCATTCCAAGTGTTGGCAGGGACTCTCATCACCATGCGTGGGTGGGTTTAAGTTGAAAAACCTCGTATCTTAAGACTAATTCCACTCCCAGGAATGTGCTATGTAAACTGGGAGGTGTGTGTGAGAACGTTCAGAGTATTGTCATTCAAAAGGGCCTTGAAATGGAAACACCTCAGTGCCTATCAGTAGGAAAACAGATAAACAAATCATGACAGTGGACTCTGCAGCAGTGAAAGTAAACTGACTATAGCTATGGGCAATAACCTGGATATAGCTCTGTTATTTAATCAGGAACAAGGAAAGAAAGTTCTGGAAGACAACACACAGTAAAATATCTTCAAAAAAATAAAGTTAAGAAAAGCCAAGCCAGGACTTCCAGCTTCTGCTTACAATGTAGAGTGTTAGAAAGAGCTCACCCTAAAAAGATAATGATGGCAAGCCAGGCGATAGGTTAATTCACAACTTTTCCTCACTCATCAGAGAGCTCAGGCTGCAGGAAACCAATAAACTCAAAATCCAAGAAAAGGGAGGTACCTCCAAAAAGAGAGAGGATGTGAGTTCTGGCTTACTTAAAATGTTGGGAAACAATCGCTGAAAATCGCGTTCACCAAACCTTAGAGCCAAGGAGCTCAGGGAGCAACAAGCAGGTAAATACAAAAGAAAAACAAAAATCTTGGCACATCATATTCAAACTTCCGGAAGATAAAGAAAGACAAACAAAAAGTACTGAAGGCCGTCAGAGTGAAAAAGACAACACTATAATAACTATAGAGGACCAAAGAAAGGAGTCACGGTAGATTTCTCATCAGAAAATCATGCAATCCAGAGGACAACCTAGAATCTACAATCAAATAATAAATATTTTAGGCTTTGCTGGTCACATATAGTACCTATCACAGGTTTTTATTTGTGTTTTCTTTTTCTTTTTTTTAAACTTTTAACACTGGGCCACGGGCTGGATTTTGCCCGTAGGCTGCAGTGTGCTGACCCCTGCTCTGGACAGACTGATCAAGAAAAGAAAGGAGAAACACATAACTTACAGTAAGGAGTACTAGGGACAACCCTATGCTAGTTGGATATCCTGGGGAATTCCTTAGAAGACACAAACTGTGCAACTTCACCCAAGAAGAAACAGATAGCATGAATAGTCCTATATCCTAATCTTAGCAAAGTCCATCAAACATGTATGGGAGAAATGACACCAATTCTACACAAAATCTTCTAGAATATTAAGGGAGGAATCACTTCCCACCCCATTTTATGAGGCTAACATTTGCCCTGATAACCAAATGAAAGGCACTGCCACAAGGAAAACTACAGACCAGTATCCCTCGTGAACACAAGACACAAAAATCCTTAACAAAATCTAGTGAATAAAATTCAGCAAGAAGACTGGTTCAACATTTGAAAATTAATCATGATGTTTACAAACTAAAGGAAAAAATATGATTATATCTATAGATGCAGAAGAAAGCCTGGATAAAATTCAACATAGACTTGTGACAAAAACTCTCTACCAGCTAGCAATAGAAGGAAAATTCCTCAGCCTGACAAAGGGCATCTGCAAAAACCTACAGCTCACGTCCTCACATTCCCACTCTCCCACTCTTTTCTGAGCCAGCACTTCCTCAGTCCTGGACCTTGCAAGAGAACTTATCTTCTAGCATGTTCTGCCCTGGCTGTTTAAAGGGCTGGCACCCTCTCATTCTTTAGGTCTTGACTTAGAGAAGCCTTCCTGGCCCTTGCCTTCCCTTGTCACACCCTGCCATACCCTGCTTTACCGAATGCTCTTGTTTCTTTGTGTACTTGAATGTCAGCTCCAGGAGGACAAGAGCCCCTGTGCTTCCTCACCAGCACTGTGCCACCTCAGCAATATTTGATTATGAATGTGCAACGTATGATCACAGCTGCAACTGCAGCTTGATTTCTTCCACAACCAGGGAGATCATTACATATGGGAGACAGCCCATTTCATGGGTAGACACATCCAAAAATAAAGGCTGAAATGTTACTGTAGCTGGGAGGACTCTCAAATGGGGAAAGTGAGGCTCAGAGAGGAAAGGGAGTTATCTAAGGTCACAGGACAGCAGAGATGACCTTGGCGCCAAATATGGCTTCTACCACATCCTAATTGCTGGAAAGCGCTTCTGACCTGTCAGGAGACCCATCCTCTGAGGACCAGGCATGTTTAGGTCACTGGCTTAGATGCCAACTGCCTGGCCCACTTTTCTGGGCATATTTCTCTTTGTTCCTTGCCAGGACAGAACTGCTGCAGGGCACCTGCCCCAAGGTAAGCCCAGCCCCATCAGGAACATCTTCAGAGGAAGTAATGGGCATTGGGCTTTGACATCATAACTCACTCTGGCTTGTAAACTTCTTCAGTCCCTTCGAAACATTCAGCAGGATTTAAAAGAGGTGTTCAGCAAATCTTGTTAGCACTAATGGGAGAGGGTTTATTGCTCTGTTCTCCTCATCCCAAGTGGCACAGAGGGGAATAAGCGTATCTTCTCTGGAAGGTTCTCCCAGCTGCATCAACCAGGCATGTGGCCATGAAGGGCTGCCAGCAACCAAGCACTGAGCACCAGAGCCCATCTCAGCCTGGAAGGCAGGGCCCCAGCTAAACTCTTTCTGGAGAGGAAGTTCCCACCGCAATACAACTTCCAGTCATTAGGATCTCTTTCGAGAATATGAGTTTTCTTCCATAAGAATATCACAATTTTGTCCTTACATGTAACTTTAAAAAGGACCTGTTTTCTTAAAATGTGAATTGTTGTTATCAAAGGATCAAGTTCCCTCTCCCTCCCTTCCCCGCTCTTGGAGAAAAGGAAACTCACTTTCATGGAGGACTTACTTTGCCCTTGTCCCCTGGTCCCCTGGACAGGAGCTTGCAGACATGTACTCTAACCTGCTCCTGCCAGTGACCCTGATGGGTAGGGCTGGGAGAAACTGAGGCGCAGAGTGAGCTTAAACACTGTCCCCAGGCCCCAGCATGAGGCAGTGACATGGTCCAACTTTGACCTGAGTCTGCCGGACACAAAGCGTTCATGGAATTCAAACCACCGAAGTCAGCCCCATGGCCCAGCTTTAACACATCCTTGCCTTCTTAGAGCCGAGCACAGCTTGTGGGGCATAGCAATTCTCATACTGAGAAGCCACCAGCATGGTACAAGTGAGCCCGGACAGGAAGAGACAGACACACAGACACAGGTACTAATGAATTTGTCTGAGACCTGGATTAAGCCACACCTGAAGCCAGACCTTGTCCTGGAATTCTCAGTTCCAAGAACTGATACCTTAATCTACTCCCCTCCCCACCTTTTAAAAAGTCTGTTGAGGTTGGTCTTTTTGTCACTTGCAACAGAGTTCTCACAGCTGCCCGTGTAGATCTAGCCCATGTGTCTTCTTTCTGGACTCTGGTTCCAGTTGAGAACATATAATCCACTTTCCCTTCACCCTCCTACATCCTGTTCTTTCTCCCTGAACCTTCTTTCTATCTTCCCACCTTTGCCCCCCAGGGATTCCTTTCCTTGTTTCTAATGTTAATGTTGGCTGTTCTGGGAGCAGGGCCTTGAATGCACCAAGCACATTCCTTGCCCAGGGCCTTTGCACCTGCTCTTCCCTTTGCCAGATTTTATGTGTCCTGCTCCCTTTCTTCACATCAGATTTGATCAAATATCATCTCATCAAGAAATCCACTCCTGGCCACTGGGTCCTAGAAGACCTCTCAATGCCCATAACTCCTATGCCCTTCCTGGCTTGTTTTCCTTCATTATGCTTAGCACTACCTGAAATGACATCCTGTCTCCTTGTAGACTACCTGCCACCCACTGAAATGACAGTGCCCTGATGGGGAGGCCAGGCCCATGCCATCCCCATTGGGCCCAGCACTGTGCCTGCCTCTAGATGGAAAGTCTATAAATATCCTAAAACTTGAGTTTGGAAGAGATCTTTTCTTAGACCATGAATTGTGATCAAGGAAGGAACAGTGAGAGAATTTGTATAAATACGATCATTACCAGAAATGAAAAGTCTGACAAAAATGGTGTTTACAACTGCTTAAAATACCCCACACCTGGAAAGAAGTCATTTGGGGGTGGGAAAAGCTGGGAAATTGGGCTCTTTTACATTTTAAAGACTTGCCTACTTTTCTTACTTTAAAAAAAGAACCGATAGCTGGGGTTGGAGGCTCCTGGCACTCTGAGAAGACCCACTTGTCAGCCCAGCTGGAATGTCTCAGGCATTTCCACGTATGGAGTAAGTGTCTGGAGAATGGATTGCCAATTCTCCCATGTGATGTGGCAAAGCTGACCCCAAAAGTCACAGTGGTTGATCCCAGCAAGGAGGTGCTGGCCCCAGCACTCTGCACATGGTTGAGTGGTGTTTTCCCATCTATGGCGCAGTGGTTTGGGCACCCAGGAAGGGCTTAAACTCTTTGAGAGACCCAAGTTCCAATGGAAATTTAGGTTTTAACTGAATCCAGTCTTCCCCAGGATCTGCACCCAAACCTCAAAGGGGACATCTAACAGCTGAGAATAGAATCCAAATCCCCTGAAGGCATCAGATCAGGGGTAAACACATTCAGATGCTATAAAAATCTCCTATATCAAGATGCCCTGGACTTGCTGCCCCTTTAGTCTAAGTATAGAGCTTAGAAGAGTTTGGTTGGCAAATGGAATATGCAGACAAGTTCCTTCACCCATCCTTCCTTCCATCTTTCCTTCCTTCCTTCCTTCCTTCCTTCCTTCCTTCCTTCCTTCCTTCCTTCCTTCCTTCCTTCCTATCCATCCATCCTCCTACCAACTTATCCATATATCCACCTATATACATCTACCCATGCACTCATTTATCCATAACTTCCATCCATCTACCCATCCGTCCACCATCATTTATACACTCATCCATCCATCCACTGATCCACCCACCCTTCCATCCATTGCACAAATCCACACTGGGCATTTATTATGGGTGAGGCCCTATACTAAGCAGAGATGCATCAAGCCCCTCATGGAGTGTACAATCTACCCAAGTAGACAGAGTTGTAGACAGATCACTCCTGCAGCATGGGTGGTGTCATGAGACAGACAGATGCCGAGGGAACAGCAGGGCCACTGAGGGTGGTGAGGCCCATATACCCAGCATCTAGCCCAGCACAAACCCTCAGTAAATGCCTGACGAACAGATTTGTCTTACTGGTCTTGAATGTGTTCTGAATATGATTTCAATATGAAACATGAAATATAAATTTTTAAATTATGAATATATTTTGTTATCTCGTTCATTGTCCATCCACCACCCTACCCCCTCCCATCACCAGAATGTAGCTTCCAGGAGAGCAGTAACTGCTCCTGTCTATGTTTATTGCTAAACTACAGGACTCAGGGTGATGCTGGCAAATAGCAGGTATTCAATAAATATTTATATTTATTTATTTATTTTCAATTTTATTGTTATGTTAATCACCATATGTTACATCATTAGTTTTTGATGTAGTGTTCCATGATTCATTGTTTGTGCATAACACCCAGTGCTCCATGCAGAACATGCCCTCTTTAATACCCATCACCAGGCTAACCCATCCTCCCACCCCCCTTCCCTCTAGAACCCTCAGTTTGTTTTTCAGAGTCCATCGTCTCTCATGGTTTGTCTCCCCCTCCGATTCCCCTCCTTCATTCTTCCCCTCCTGCTATCTTCTTCTTCTTTTTTTTTTTTTAACATATATTGTATTACTTGTTTCAGAGATACAGATCTGTGATTCAACAATAAACACTTATATTTAAATAAACATCTTTTCTGATTCCTGGCCCTAACTTTGTGTCCTATTTTCAGCCATGCTCTTTGCCTTGGAGTATGTCAACCACTCTTGGTCTGCAGATCTGCCTCTCAGAGCTTTTGTAGGATTTGGAATTGGAATCCCTGTGGTTCTCCCTCTTTCCGTGCCTGGCCACGGGCATCTGCCAGCTCAGCTAATCAGAGCCCTGCCCTCCTAGTCACTCTGACTTGTTCAAAGATAAGGTACTGTTTGAAAAAATGTTCATTTTCTAGCTCTTTCCATCCTTACAACAAAAACACTGTAAGGTAGGTGTGCTATTATTATCCTCATTTCACAAAAGGAAACTGAGGCCCAGAAAGGTTAAGTGACTTGCCTGACGTCACACAGCTCTAAAGTGGCATAGCCAGGACCTGAATCCTGCTGTCTGGCTCCAGAGTTGAAACACGAAACTACCGTGTCTTTTGAGCAAAGGCTAAAGTGACGTCAGTCCGCAGACTTGGGCTCCATCTGCTGACAGGTGTCCTTTCCTCACTGAAGCCTGGAGCTATCAGACTGACAAAGAAAGAGGCTCCAGAGGAAGAAGCCAACCAGAGGCAAACAGAAGTGAGAGAGGAAAAGTGCCCCTGGATCCATCAATGTCTGAAGGCGGTTTGCAATTTTAATTTTTATAGGCCCCAAATTCCTCTACTGGAATTTTAGTGGTCCTTAAGTCTGTTTGAGTTGGGTTTCTGTTCGGATTGACAAGCTAGATTGTTTCCACATGCTTCAAGCCGGGGACCCAAATTTGCGACCATCTTCTCGTGAGTTTAGACTTTGCGTGTTGGCTTCTTCCTTGTCTCTCACCTGCATCCCCAGTTCCTTCCATCTCTTAGCCCAGCCTGTCCAGGACTAAGGCCCACCCTGCAGCAGTCCCACCCCATCCCCGGGTAGGCTGAGGGGGCCCAAAATTACTAAGTGGGGATCCCTATAGTCCACCAGCTCCCCACACTGCAACCTTCCTGCCTGTGCCCCATGATACTGATCCCCTCTGTGCTAATGAACTTCTGCCTCAGTCTCCCCTACGGCCCTACAGCATACCCCTGGGTTTGGGGACACGTGTAGATACTGCCCTGGAGTGGACCCCATCCCCCACCCCCCAGATGCTGCCTAGAGTCCTGCTTTAAGCCAATGGGCCCACACCTGCTTCCCTCCCCAAACACTGTGGTCTGGAACCTTCTGAAGGTCTTGCTCCTCCCTTCCTCACGAGTCCTCCCACCTAGGTTTCAGTTCCAAGGCCACCTCCCCAGAAGACCGGCACCCAGACATCCTCTGCCGGATTCTGGCTGACTTTCCTCACGGTGCCTGCCCTGTTGGAAATGACGTTCTTAATTTGTGCATCAATGATCCTTTCACTCTCTCCAGCTGGAATGCCAGCCCCTGAGGACAGGAACCTATGTGCCCTGTTCACTGCCTTAGCCCAGCATCGGTAAGGTACACAGTCGGTGCTCAGTAAGTATCTGCTGAGTGAAGGAGTGGCCTGCTCTGAGCCTGCTGCAGCAGGAGGAGAGGCCGCCCTGGTTGGTGAGCATACCCCGAGGGCAGATGCACGTGGCCCAGCAGCGGGGTGCACGGGTTCTGACCCTCAGCCCCTTCCTGGGCCGCCCAGGGCTACCCGAGAGCCACATGAATGAACAGCAACAACCACCAGAAAGGCCCAGGTCCCCCAGAGCAAATCCCAGGCACCCGGCACTGAAAGCACCCCGGACGCCCAGCACAGAGCCACGCATACTGGGCCCTTCGACAGCCCTAACGGAGGGACCACTGTTGTTTCCACTTAGAGATGGGAGGTGGCATGGCTCACCAGGTTCACACAGCCAGGATGCTGGGCAGCCTGGCGGATGCCCTGGACTGGGAAAGGGTGGCGAAACAGCCCACAGAGGCTAGGTCGAGTGTCTCCTTCGGGTACCCTTAGTGGGATTTGACAGTTTTTCCTGTTGGAAGCATCCAAGCGACCCCGAGTCATCACACCACGAGCTGGTGGCTGGAGCATCAGAGAAGCCTGAGCCAAAACAGCTGAATGGTAAACCTGGAAAAGCCAGCTCTCTGGACGGCAACACCCACCATCCCAGGAGGTCGGGATACCAGGCAGTGGGGTTTCAAGCAGCGGGCTGACTCATGGCCCTGCCTGCGGCCCCCACCCAGCCCCCAAATGCCAGAGCCCAGGACACGAGCCAGGTTGTAGCTGCCCCACTCCCTCGGCAGGCAGCCCACCCGAGGACCTGGTCTTGTTCCTCTAAGTCAATTCCCGGGCTCCTCACCCTGCTGCAAACTCCCAACCCCTTTCATTGCAGTTCCCTTCCGCCCCTGACTGCCCCCGAGAGCCAGTTCTGAAACTGCCCAGGAGGCGCAGAGCCCCGCCTACCCTGACACCACCTGAGCCAGCACCTGGGAACAGGTGCACACCTTGAACTCAGGCAGTTTCCCAGACTCCCCATCTCAGACCTCCAGTGCCTAGGCTGCATCTTCAGTCCCTGGACAGCCTGACTAGAACCAAGACACTCCTGGGCTGGGCCCTGAGGGAACGTTTCTGGGCCCTTCTCCACTGTGCCCCAGGGCTGAGCAGAGAATGTGGTCCAAGGAGCATCATCAGCAAACTGATACCCCTTCTCCCGGCACCCTGACATGACATCCCTGCTCTGTTTCACCCTGTTGCTATCTCCTCGGCCTCCTCATATATTAGCTCAGACATTCAGTCTCCCTAACACTGGACCCCAAAACTTTCTAGAGCCAGGCATGTTCTGGGACCACCCTCCTCACATTCCCAAGGTTCTTCACGTCATCTGATTTGTTTTGCTTTGTGCGAGCCCCAGGGCACACCCACCGCTGTGTTTCCAGATGCTGTCTCCATCTGGACTTTTGAGCACATGTTCATTTACTGTCCTGAAGGTCCTGGTCCCCAGGGCAAGCTGTATACTCCAGAACGGCAGTCCTGGTGGTAAAAATCCAGAAACACTAGCATATCAGTGGATAGAGAGCAGCTTCCTCAAGCCCCTCAGGCGCCCCTCCCCTGGGGGCCCCAGGACCTCCCCATGATTCAGAATTAATCCCTGGAGCAGAGCCACAGCCAGGCCTTTGTGAATGGCCCGTGCTCTAGAATCCTTGTGAAATATCTTTAAAGCGCACTTGTATCCTGGGGTGCTCCCTGAGTTGCATTTATTCTGTAAACATTCCTTGAGCACCTGCCGTCTGGTAGGCCTGGGGTGAGAGGACCCTCTGATGTAGGCTCTGAGGCCTGATGGAAGACAGTGTTGAGGACACACACGCATAGATGGGCTGGTGTCCTGGATGCACGGCCAAGGGGGCACCCTCAGGGAGGCAGAGTCTGGGGGCTGGGAATCTCAGGGCAAGCCTGGACACCCATCACAGTGCTGCACAACCGCCCCAGACACCTGACTCTCAGAGAGGCCCCTCTTCGTGGCTGCGTGGTTCTAGATGGGGCTGACTTGGTGACAGTCCATCCCACCCACAAACCCCAGGGCACACAGGCTCCAGAAGCCACTTCGTCCCAAGGGCCAGAGACAAGAGCACAGCACTATCGTTCTTATTTCCAAGACAGTGCAAACATTCTTTAGCTCTTCTATTACATTTCTCCTTTTTTCTATTAAATCTCTGAGAATCTTGGACGCTGGGGACTAGAAGGTCCCTGAGGTCATTTGGCCTGATCCTCCCCGGATGCTTCAACATCCTTTTTGACTCACGGACTTTACAAAGTCAGTATTTTTGAGAACAAAAACTAACGGTGTGCTTCTGGGTGATAACCTTTAAGCTGCTGATCACTTTCACTCTTCCATGCAGGGGTGGGGACCGCCCCCCCCCCGCCTCCCCCTGCCCTGCCCACGCAGCGCTGTTCACCCTGAAATGCAAGCTCCTGGCTTCCTGGCTGTCCCCGCCTATGCTGGCTATGTGACCCTGTGTTCCAGCTTGGGGGGCTGCTCCAGCCTCACCTCCTGTGACAGCCCCATGAGCAGAGGCATGTCAGCAAAGTGCAGCCCCCTGGCTGGGCAGGCATGGCAGGGACAAACTCCCCACCCTCCTGCCCCCAAAGCCCCTTCAAAAGGGGTGGGAGCTGCAGAATTTTCCATGCCTCTGAAGGATGCCAGGAATCATTTCGTCTGCCTCTGGAGACAGCCCGCGTGCAGTTCATTACCTCAACGCCGGCTGTCAGGGTCCTCTTTCGATGGCAAATGCACACACACATTTCCATCCTTGCCCAAATGCTGTTAAATCCTCCCATTGCTCATCCCTATTAATTGCATCTGCCATAAAGAGGAGAGCAGCATCAGGAAGAAGTGGTGTGTGGTGCTGGCAATGTCTGCAAACGGGTCTGTTTGCTTCGTAACAAGCAACTTTGAGGACTATTGATGGCTTAAGGACGTCCCCATAATGGGCTAGACAGGGTCTAACTTTCATTCCAAGGATTAAAACAAAACAAAGCGAAACAAAACCATGCACAGGCAGGAGACCAATTGTCTGTAATAACCATCCACTTCTAACTGGCATGAAAGAGGCCCTTCAGGCAAACACAAGTCCTATAAACAAACTGCCAGCCGCCCCAAAGCCCAAGACCGTAATAATGATAATTATTATTACTGTTTTTATTATAATAGTAACTTGCATTTTAATAGTACTTTGTACTATAAACAAAATATGGGCTGGCTGCAGCCGAGAAACCCAGAGGCAGCTCACTCTTGGGGAGACAAGTGAACCCACAATTTGAAAACTGTGCAACAGATCTAAATATAGAGCAGAAAAGTTAAATCTTAACTCAGCCCAGGAGATCAGAGAGGGCTGCCTGAAAGAGGCAGCCTCTCTGTTGAGCCTGGACAGGAGAAGTAGACATTTTCCAGGGAGAAGAGCCAGAAGGGTTCCTGGGAGTGGGGAACAGAATGAGCAAAGGCTTGAAGGTGGGAACAGCACGTTGCATTTGGGGAACTTGGAGCTACTCAGTGTGGCTGGAGCTCAGAGTTCCAGGGGGTTCCGTCTGGTAAGGTGGGCCCAGAGCAGGCACTCGAGGGTCTTACAGGCTGTGTGGAAGAGTTTGGATTTTACTACAAGGCAATGGGAAGTCACAGAAAGATTTAATTTATTACGCTCTGCTCTGTGTATGTGTGTGTTTCACCTAAGGAGGACTTGTGTTTGCCTTCAGTCTCAAAGATATTGGGACGTGATCCCTTCCATGGCTTCTCCTACTCCTCCCTCAATTTCAGCTTCTGGAACTGCTGCATCAGATCACTCAGCCTGGCGTCCAAGTCCCTAACCCGGCTTTTCATAGATTTATTCTTAATTCTTCAAGAAACGTTCTTAGATAAAGAGATACCTGTGTTTTGGGTGAATTCCTCAGGACTCATTTCAAAGCTACTATTTTCTCTTTGATGATCTCCTGTGTTTGACCGTCTATGGAGACTTACAGCTCTCATTCCCATGATGAGTTTTTAATTGTTAGGATGACTAGCTGGTCCTTTTTCATATCTATCCCTGTCTCTTCTGCTTTCTGTTTGGATTTCACAAGTGTTTGTTCTTTTCCTGGATGTTATTCCTCCTTTTTCTCTTAAAAGTCCTGCTATGGGTTGACTCCTCCAGAAAGACCCACTGAAGTCCTTGCCCCCAGAACCTCAACTGTGACCTTATTTGGAAACAGGGTGGTTGCCGATGTAATTGGTTAAAACAAGGTCATCTGGGTGGGCGCCCAGCCCCATATAACCGGTATCTTTATCGGGGGAGATTTGGACAGAGACATGCACAGAAGGAAGATGACGTGCAGACACAGGAGGACGGCCATGTGAAGACACTGGCTGAGGCGGGAGCTGGTTCTCCCTCGGAGCCCTGAGAACGACCAACCCTTTGGACTCCCAGCCTCCAGAAGTGTGAGAGAACAAACTTCTGTGGCTGTCAGCCCCGCCTCACCCCGTCTGGGACACGTGGCTATGACAGCCGCAGGAAATGAACACAGACCCCAAACATCCCTCACTTCACAGACATTTCAAGGACCTTTCGTGTGGCTTTGCGGTGGCCTTGTGCGGTGTTAGTTTTGGAATTCTGGGGTGCAGACGCAGCTCCCCACCCTGCTCAGCCTCTCCTGGCCAGCAGAGTGTGCTGTCCAAAGCAGCACCCTCCCCGTCCCATGAAGCCTGAGACAGGGCTAGAACCAGGTCTCACGCTGGCGCCCAGGACCCCTGCTCCATGGTGACATCGACGGATTGCACCTGTGGCCAGCAGGCGGCTTGGCCCATCCCAGCCCTGCGGCCGCACCCTGCCTTCAGCCTCTGGCGGCCAGACAGACGCCCCTGTCCCTGCAGTGTGGTAAGAGCACCTATTTTCAACTGGGACAGTGGGGGACAGGGTGCTGAAATCCACCGGTGAGCCCATACAAGGAGTGGGAAGACTAGGGTGCGGTTTTCAGAAGATTGCTCGGGCCACAGAGTGGAGGTGGCAGGGAAGGACAGCAGGGGCCGAGGCCACACACCTCGGGACAGGGTTGTGGAAGCATTTGAGAGATCTGGAAGAAGAACTGGCAGCCCTCTGTGATTCAGTGGGGAGGGAGAGGGCAGCAAGGAAAAGGCAGGTCAGGAGGGCTGACCCAGGCAGGTGGATTTATGGTAAGAGAGGGAGAAGAGAAGGCACGCAGGTTTGGGCAGGCCGGGGAGAGAATGCCAAGCTGAGGTGTCTAGAGCACCCTCAACAAGCTAAGAGGCAACGCTTACGTCGGAGCTTGAACCCCATCTCTTTGGCAAGGCTTTCCCTGACCTCCTGTGCTAGACACTGTCCAACAGGCCCTGCCCTGTCCACCTGCTCCGCACCCAGGGCCTGACCACGTGACTCCACCAATGACCAACTGGTTTCCAGTCTGTATTAGCTCGGGCTGCCATAACAAGTACCACAGACCAGGGGCTTAAACAACAGACATGGATCATCTCATGGTTCTGGAGGCTGGCCATCCGAGGTCAAGGCGTCAGCAGGGCTGGTTTCCTCTGAGGCCTCTCTCCTTGGCTTACAGATGGCTGTCTTCTCCCTGAGTCCTCACATGGTCATTCCTCTGTGTTATTAGAGTTTTCATCTCTACTTTTCATAAGGCTACTAGTCAGACTGGATTAGGGCCCACAGATATGACCCCATTTTAACTGAGCCCCCTCAGCTTGGAAGAAGCAATGGCTCCCCACCATTGCCAGGCCCCAGGTGTCCCTTGTCTGCTCTACCTACACGGCCACACCTCTGTAACCTATCCCCTCACTAACCTCTTTTCGCTTTCCCCTTGACTGTGTGGGCTCTTCCTTGCCCAGACCCTGAGTGATAACTGCCCACCCACTTTCCATCCCTTGGCTCTAGGCTAATTTCTTAAATAGTTTTTTTTTAAATGATTTTATTTATTTATTTGAGAGTGAGAATGAGAGAGAGAGAGAGAGAGCATGAGAGGTGGAGGGTCAGAGGGAGAAGCAGACTCCCTGCTGAGCAGGGAGCCTGACGCGGGACTTGATCCCGGGACTCCAGGATCATGACCTGAGCCGAAGGCAGTCGCTTAACCAACTGAGCCACCCGTGCCCGGCTCTAGGCTAATTTCTGTAGGAATCTTATCATCCCCTGAAGCCTATCACAGACCTGCAGTCCCAAAGGAGCGGGGCCCTCCTAGAAATGCAAGGGCACACCCCTGTGGTGGACTGTATTTCCCAGAGATTAGGGGTGGGGTCCACGCTCCCACCTTCCCAGCTGCCCTGACCAGTGGAAATCAGGACACTAACTTCCAAGTTCAGACATTCACAGGTGATAAAAGTGAACTGTGACCTCTACCTCATGCCTAATACAAGAATGACCTCTAAATGGGTCATGGGCTTAAGTGAAAACTGAATTTACAAAACTTTTGGATTTTATGGACCTGGACCTAGAACCTCAACCAGAACTTGGCAAAGCGTTCTTAGACTTGACACCAAAAGCATGCCCCATGAGAGGGAGAGTCAGTGAGCTGGACCTCAGAAACATTTCACGTTTTCACCTCACATAAGACGCTCTGAAGAGGGTGAAAACGCAAGTACCGACTGGGAGGGATACCTGCGAATCACACATCCGACAAGGACTGGCATCTAGAACATTCACAACAGGACAAAATCAAACAATTCGACCGGAAGACGGGCATGAATGGACACTGCACCTCAGAAGCTATACAGATGGCAAATGAGCACGTGGATGCGAGCACCATCGCCAGCCCTTAGAGGAACGCGGACTGCCACCGCGGTGGGAAATCTGCACACATCTGGGGTAACAATGGCAATGAACAACATCTCCACACGGAACACTGGAAAGAGTGTGCTGGTAAGGCAGTGTGGCCAGTCTGGAAAAGAGGGTGGCAGTTCCTTTCAAAACTAAACATGCAACTACCCTACAAAGCAGCAACAAAAACCTATGTTCACGCAAAAACCTCTACACAGATGTTCATAGAAGCAGTCTTTGTAGCAGCCCCAAACCAGAAACAACCCAGCAGCCCTTCCGTGGCTGATGGTTAAACTGTGGTCCATCCATACCACAGAACATTACACGGTAGTAAAAAGGAATAATCTATTGAGACACACGACCACTCGGATGGATCCTAAAGTCATTATCCAGAGTGAAGAAAGTCAATCCCAAAAGGTTACATTCTGTATGAGTCCATTTATATACCATTCTTGAAATGACAACATTATAAAGATGGAGCATGGATGAGCAGTTGCCCGGGGTGAGGGAGGCAGGAAGGAGAGGAGAGTGATTATAATAAGGGCACCATGAGGGACCTTGTGGGGACGGAACTGTTCTGTATCTTGACTGTGGTGGTGGATATGACTGAACGGCCCATCTCTCTCCTTCTGTCTCTCTGTTCCCCTCTGTCTCCCTCTGTCTATTTTGAGATGCTTGCCCTTTGGACCCAGCTACCACACTGTAAGGAAGCTCACACCACATGTCCCAGCCAACAGCCTCAGCTGGACCCCGAGATGACCAGCATCGTCAGCAAGACCCAAGAGTGACAAAGCCTCCAGATGACCCCAACCTCAGGACCAAGTCACCCTGAGCTGTTGAGTCCTCCAGCTGGTGTCCCAGCTGTTGTGGAGCTGAGGCCATCCTGACCCACAGGGTCCGTGAAAGAGAATACAGGAATGTCATTGTTTTAAGGCACAAAGGCTTGGGAGCTTTGTTCCCCAGGCCAAGTTGGCGCCTTGGAATCAGGCCTGCTGTCCTTGAGGCCTTACGCACTCTGCTCACCTGCACCATCCAGCCCTCACTTTGCTCCACCTCTGAGTGGACAGCTGTGGGGAGGGCCATGTGAGCAGCCTAGCAGGTCTCCTTGCTTCCCTCCTAACTGGATGACTGTGCATTCCCAATCCCCTCACACACCACAGTGGAAAAGGTAAGCCTTAGGTGAACAGTTTTCTTCTTTGTTTGTGCATCATTGTCCTGGCTAAGACTCCCTCTGGGAGGGAAGGAGGATACCACCTTGCCCATGCCCTTCACCCTCCCCACCCCACCCTGCAGCCTGTGGTCAGCTCTAGGCTGTACCTTGTGAGGGAGCAGGGGGCTGGACAACCCACTTTAGAAGAGCCAGAAAAGAGCAGCTGTGGGGGGAGTCCCAGGCAGGGGAGCAGGTGGTCCATGGGCCCACAGGGCAGAGCTGACAGCCACAACCGGGGTCTGGATGGGGGTGACATAGGGCTGCAGGCCCAGCCCAGAACCAGGCAGAGACACGCAGGGGTCACCGAGGGGATCCTGAGGCCCACCCAGACCTGGAGTTGGAGGGCCCCCGGGGCCTGGGCATCTGTGGCTCCCAGGCTAGGATGGCAACAACTTCAAAGGCAGCCTCCTCTTGGTGCTATAGAGATTTGTTGGCCTCTCAGGGGGACCCTGAAGAAATCCTAATGGGTTTTCTTGGAGAAAGATCCAGGGGATGCAAATGAACCCATGTCTTCCTTCATTAGAATGGGAAATGCTTGCTCATTGCACACAAATGGGATTTAAAAAAATCAACTTTGCCAACCCATGCGGAGCGCCTACAGCAGCATGAAGGAGCCATGTTCCCCAAGGGCAGCCTCCTGTCAGGGCAGGGTGGGTGGTATGGGGCACTGGTGGGCGGCAGCCTCCTGTCAGGGCGGGGTGGGTGGTAAGGGGCACTGGTGGGTTGGATTATGCCTGCCCTGCCTGGGGCTGGGGGAAAGAGCTTTCTGTGCGAATCCTCCCGATTTCCTGTCTGGCAGACAGGAAGCAGGGTGCCTGGCCCTGTCTCCTGCACGGAGGGTGCCGGCTTCCACACAGGCCCTCCCAGCCCAGCAGTTAGGGCCAGGCCCTCCCCTCACACCGCCTTCAGGGCGAAGCTACAGACATGACTTAGGAACCTGCTTCCACCTTGGCCACAGGGCCCCTGGGGCCTCCAGTGTCACTGGCTAGAGAATGAGCAGGGCCCCCATGACAAAGCCACCCTAGTCAGTGGCATTATGACAAGTACCCAGACTGAGGCCCTGAGGTCATCATGACTGCATGAGGTAGTCACCAGGTGGGGCCCCATCTTAAAGATAAGGAGACTGAGGTTCAGCGAAGTGACTCATGATCTGGTGGGGATCTGTATGCCCCCTTTCCAGGTGGGCACACTGCAGTCCAAAGACAGCATGAAGAAGGTCAAAGGTCACACGGTCTCATGTGGCAGCAGTGGGAACTGATGTTTGCTGAAAGTATTTGGTGATTTGATGTCATATCAAGGCCATGAAGGTCCAGCTTCTAAGCTTAGGCGAGGCCCCTAGTGGCCCACCACCTTGCCCCAGCCTGCTGGGGCAGCCCCGCTCTCGCCGTTCACATGCCCAAGAGGGGCATCGGGAAAGTGCAGGTGGCCCTGCCAGCCAGCTGCATGTATCACCCCTCACTGCAGGCCCGTTCCTCAAGCTTTAGCCCAAGGCTGGCTGTGAGGTTGGGAGGAGTGAGGCCCGGTCAGCAGAAAGGGGGACCCTGGGCTTGGAGGGCCCGAGCGACCTGCCCAAGATCATGGGACAGGGAGCAGAGCACAGTGGCTGCAGCCTGGTGTCCAGGGGCAGAGACGTCCCAGCCTCCCCGGCCTCTCTGCCGGGAGGGGTCTGCCTTGCACCCTGGGAAGGGCTCCTCTTCTGCAAGCACATGCAGTCTGAAATGACAAAAGGGTGACTGCGGCCTGGAGGCAAATGGTGCAGAGAAGCCCCGAGCCCATCCAGGACGGCCGAGGGTCAAGTGGCCTGTTTTCTCCGATTCTAACAATTTGCACTCATTCCCTGCACAGAGAACCTCTGTAATTTACTCTTACCATCTGCAAGCTTATCCAGACATTAAAAGTTAATTTACTCTCTTGCTCCTTCTGCCTGTTATGGCCCATGTGGAGGCTTCCCCCCCCCCCCAAAAGCATAAGCCCTGCATCCTCGTGAAATTAAACATTTAAACAGCAATTCCAAGGTTCAAGCTGACTGATTACCATCTTCCTGGGGGCTCCATGCGGCTCACGACCAGGGCTGAACAATATGTGTGGCCTTGGTGGATACCCAGCCTGAGAAGCTGCCAACCAAGGCATGCGTGCCACAGGAAGGCGCTCAGACCAGAGTTGGAAGCAAATCCGGGACCTGCTGGAATGTTCTGTCGCCCCGGGGAGTCTTGTTCTCGATGCGCTGGGCAGCACGAGAAAACACCCATGTTCTGGTGGTGAGCGTGGCTCCGTGACCTTTAGAGCCGAGACCCTGCCAGAGCCACCTGACTCTCCATTCTGGCTCTGAGGCCGGCTGGCTGTGTCCATTTGTTCCCGTGTGACCCTGGGCAAATCACATCAACTGTCAGATGCTTAACTGACTGGCCCTGAGATCATCATGACTGCATGTGGTCGTCACCAGGTGGGGCCCCATCTTAAAGATAAGGAGACTGAGGTTCAGAGAGGTGACTCCTGATCTGGTGGGGATCTGTATGCCCCCTTTCCAGGTGGGCACACTGCAGTCCAAAGACAGCATGAAGAAGGTCAAAGGTCACATGGTCTTGTGTGGCAGCAGTGGGAACTGCTGGTGCCCCAGGTGCCCCAAGGGGCCCCACCCCAAGGTGCCCCAAGAACGGAAATTCTTACAGAGCTCTTTAAAAGAAGTATTATATTATTTTCCATCCCATAGAGACACTCCAGCTAACTGGTAGCCAAGTGCCACCAACAGGAGTCTTGCTTCAATGAACATCTGCTTTGTGTACAAAATAACATCCTTACTGTGTACAAAAGTCTGTCCTGGAACCTCACACCCATTAGGATGGCTACCACCAAACCAAACCAAACCAAACCAAACCAAACCAAACCAAACCCAGAAAATACCAAGGGTTGGCGATGACGTGGAGAAATTGGAAGCCATGTGCACTGCTGGTGGGAATGCAAAACGCTGCAGCTACTATGAAAAAGAGTATGGTGGTTCCTCAAAGACTTAAAAATAGAACTACCCTGTGATCCAGCAACCCCACTTCTGTGTATTGACCGAAAAGAATCGAAAGCGGGGACTTGAAGAGATATTTGCACACCCATGTGTTTTGCAGCATTTCTCACAATAGCCAAGAGGCAGACACAACCCAAGTGTCCATCAACATTTTTTTTTCCTAGTGATGAAGGGACACATAAAATGTGGAATACCCATACAACGGGATATTCTTCACCCTTAAAGAAGAAGGGAATTCTGACACAGGCTAGAACATGGGCAAGCCCTGAGGACACTGTGCTTAGTGAAAGAAGCCAGTCACAGAAAGACAACTACTATACGATCCCACTTACCTGAGGTCCCCAGAGCAGTCACATTCCTAGAGACAGAAAGTAGAGGGGTGGCTGCTGGGGACTCCAGGGAGGGCAGTAGGAAGTCAGTGTTCGGTGGGGACAGCATTTCAGTTGGGGAAGAAGAGAAGCGTTTTTTTTTTTTTTTTCTAAAGATTTTATTTATTTATTTGAGACAGAGAATGAGAGACAGAGAGCATGAGAGCATGAGAGGGAGGAGGGTCAGAGGGAGAAGCAGACTCCCCGCCAAGCAGGGAGCCCGATGCGGGACTCGATCCCGGGACTCCAGGATCATGACCTAAGCTGAAGGCAGTCGCTTAACCAACTGAGCCACCCAGGCGCCCATGTTCTTTTTTTTTTTTTTTTAAGATTTTATTTGAGAGAGAGAATGAGATAGAGAGAGAGAGCATGAGACGGGGGAGAGTCAGAGGGAGAAGCAGACTCCCCGCCGAGCAGGGAGCCCGATGCGGGACTCGATCCCAGGACTCCAGGATCATGACCTGAGCCGAAGGCTGTCGCTTAACCAACTGAGCCACCCAGGCGCCCCGAAGAGAAGCGTTCTGGAGCTGGATGGTGGGGCCGGCTGCTGAACCGGACACTTAAATGTGGTTAAAACAGTAAATTTTATCGTATGTGTATTTTGCCAGAAAACTTTGTGCTGGATACTTTCTAGGCAGGATATAAAAGGAGTCCTACTAATGGGAATGACCACTTATAGGCGTGTTCGTGGGTGTCAGGCAGCACTCTGAGCACGTTCTATCCAATGACTCACTGCTTCCCTGCAGCACTCTATACCGTAGGTACTCTTACTCTGGCCATTCTACAGATGACTTCTCTGCTCAGCCCTGACGTGGAGCTGGGAGTCCACCCCCGCGAGGCTCATTTCCACAGACGGAATCAGCCAGCCTCCCCTGTGCTCCTGGGTGAGCTCTTTCAGCCATGGGGGGCGGGGGGGCGGGCGGCGGCCAGCAGGAGCAGAGGAAGGAGAGGCTGGGTGGGGTATGTGTCCCCTGCTCCCTCCCTATGCACACGGGCCCTGCTGGGTGGCCCTCTCTTGGAGCTGCGGAGCTCACTGGATTCCATTAGCACCACACAGACCCGCGCGCACACGCACACACATACACACGTACATGGCTGGCTCCCCACTGCTGCTCATCTCCGGGTGCTGCATCAGCCCTGCTGGCTTCCTTGACGTCACTCATACCTCTGTAAACTGTCCCTTCATTAAACCTCCCCGTGAGGGCACCTCAGTTTCCCCCACACCCCCGTACTCCTGTCTCTCTGCCGACAAGCATAAGACAGATTCCTAGTCGGGGCGCCCACAGATCGCAGGCTCCTGATCCCATCCCTGCGATGCCCACACTCCAGGCCTGCCATAGGAGTGGGGTGTGAACAGAGTGTGTGGACACAGGAAGCACACAGGACTAGAAGGATTAGCTGTCCCCAGAACGAACAGACCTCACCTCAGCCGCGGCAATGGAAATGTATTTGCCCTGCAAATTAGTAAGATGCACAGACATAACCTGGCAGGCTTAAAACCAAGTTTTAAGGGCCCCATTTGCTGGCACATGGTAAGTGGGTAACAAAGGAGTCTGAGTGAACGGACAGCAGACCCTGCCCATTAGCAGGGGAACACTGGCCTGTCACATGGCCCAGATCCAAAGACAAAGCCTTCCTTCTTTTGTCCATCCTTCCTCTCAAGTTTACCAACCACGTGCCGGCGCCCGTGCCAGCTTGCAGGGACCAGGGACGTGCCCGTGAGCGACAGGGACTCGGGGCGGGGGGGCGTGTCCGGGAGGCTTGGGCCTCCCCCAGCTCCAGTGCTTGGCTTTCCTGCCCTAGTCCCCCGGCCTGTGTCCAGGTCACACTGATGGTGGAACTGGGCCAAGAGTGTTCCTGCCCATCTGTGAAACCTTTTCCAGGGTGGCCACTGTCCCGTCTTCCAAAGTGAGGAGCTGGCATTTTCCATCATAATAGGCCGCAGCGGTAAGTGCCTGCTGGTCAGGGAAGATTACAACCCCTAAGAAAGCTGGTGCGGAGCTGCAGAGTGTGGCTGCCACTCCAGCAGGTCCCCCTGCCTCCAGGCCGGACGGTGATAAGGACAGCCCTCAGCCCGCCGCTCAGGCCGCAGAGCTGCTGCAGGGCGCGCAGGGCCACTGAGTCGGCGAGGAATCGGGACGTCCAGTGAGCAGCTGTGCCCACTGGAGCTTGGAGCTGGGAAAGCCCGAAGACAGACAGCTGCTGGGCCATGGCTGCAGCGAGCTGTGCCATCTGCCGAGCCCTTGCACAACTCTTGTCGCACTCCTGCTTCCCACCATCTCACGATGCGGGCGCTGTTCTTATCCGGGGTTTGCAGATGAGGAGCCTGAGTCTCCAGGCGGTGAGGTAACTCACCCAGGCAGTTCGAAGCCAGTGCGGGGAGGCTGACGTCAAGCCTTGGTTTTCTGATCTCCAAAATGGGGCCCGTGAGGCTCGGCTTTGAGGAGCTTTGTGAGGCCCGAGTGGCATAAATAGGCGTGAAAACCTCTTAGCGCTGTGCCTGGCGTGTCGCGGGAGCTCAGCTCAGCAGGGGCGGCTCCCTGTCCCTCTCCCTGCTCTTTTGTGCCACACTATCTCTCGCGTCCAGCCGAGTCCCAAGCCCTGCTCTTCCCGGCACCCAGGAGGAACCAGGCCAACCTGTGTTTCCCAGGCCCGTCCCGAACAGTAAGATCTAGCATAAAGGCAACGTATCATCTATTTATCTCAAAATTGGACCCCCTGAAGCATGAAGGACCGACCACTCTGTGTCAGAAGTCCACCGCAGGTAGGATACGCCAGACTCGTTCAGCCACCCCGCCCATCCCAGAACCCCTGGACTGGAATATAAACACTCACTCGCGCCAAGACCATGAAACAGTCCACACGGCTTAAACGGGCCCAACATTCGTATAGGAGATGCCTCCTAGCTATCCTGTCCATCTGTCCAGCCATTTGTCCACCTGTCCGTCCAACCATCCATCAGTTCAACAACTCACGTGCCAAGCACTGTTCTACGGCAACACGGACAGCAAAGAGCAAGACAGACAGGAACCCTCACCTTGTGGAAGGTGACGCGGCAGGGTGAGGTGGGGGCATTGTGCACAGCAGGTACAAGATGAGGACCCTCGCACGCTCACACCACCCCCCTCCCCTCCCCCACCTCCTGATTTTCCTGGATTCTGCTATTATTTTTACATCATCCAGTTTTCAAACTCACATTCTGTTCATAACTGGATTTCATCATTACCCTGTATTGAAATGGATTAAATGGTCACCACCCGCCCTTCATCACAGCTTCCCCATCCCTGGATTCTTCATTCTTTTTTTTTTTTTTTTTTTTTTTTTTTTTTTTAAAGATTTTATTTATTTATTTGAGACAGAGAGAATGAGAGAGACAGAGAGCACATGAGAGGGGGGAGGGTCAGAGGGAGAAGCAGACTCCCCGCCGAGCAGGGAGCCCGATGCGGGACTCGATCCCGGGACTCCAGGATCATGACCTGAGCCGAAGGCAGTCGCTTAACCAACTGAGCCACCCAGGCGCCCCTGGATTCTTCATTCTGATTCATCTGCGAACCGAATGCATTTCCCGTGTTCATCTTTGAGACAGTCTGCCTGTTGCTTTTACACATAAACAACAGCAAGGCTGCGTATATGTTATTCTTGGGGGGACACACCCTCCCTCCCCCGCCCCCCAACTCAGAAACCTTGTGGACTTTTCTCCATTATCCCGAGATTTCTGCCCTTGTAGGTGATGCATGTTTTCTGCTTAGACACCTGGAGAAGTCCTTCTCTTGTCTGAACTTGGATATGTCTGATCAGATGTTTCCAGAACACAGAGGGCTTGTCGGACCTTCGCTTCTATAGTGCAGCTGATTGTTAGCCACTGCCCCCACTAGGAGCTAAACTGTGCTTTGGAGCATCATGGGCATTTCTTCCATACCGGCTGGCTCTCCGCTAATTGCTTTTATCTCTTCCCCTCGTTCTTTCCCAGCTGCACTTGCTCTGGTTATCTTAAGTCTTCCGCTTCTGACATTTTCTCCATTTCAGCAGTCTATCTTCTATTCCTTGCTGCTCCTAATTTATTTATTTGTCCTTAATAATCCTGCTTTGATCTTCAATTTTTCCCTTAGGTCCTTCAATCTCCCTTTTCATCTCACCCTGATTTTTTTTTTTAATCTTCTATTTTTTTTTGAGCTCCTCAATTGCAGTTCTTATAAAGTTGCTTTATAGCATGAAGCAATTATGAGAAAATTTCATTTATGGTCCTTTTTTCAAGGTGAGATTCTTTTTTTTCTAACCTCACATTACAAAAATTTTTAAAGAGCGTGATTAGAAAATAGCTTTAGGCTGAACCATGTGAAATTGCTGACATGTGGCCATTTTCGACCTATAAAAATAGTAATTTCATGGTTCAACCTAATACCACGAACACCCAGTTAAATACTTACCTATGCGCTTTTTATTTTTGCTAAAAAATAAGTTACTAGGCTCATGACACTTCACTCCTAAAGATATCAGCAGGACTCTCCTAAGAAGAACCGTGCCCATGAATCTGTGTTGGGTTATTTATCTCTTCCATCCTTCCATCTTTCTCGCTTTGTTTTATCCTCGTATGTGTTTGCACGGCGTCTGTCATCTCACACATGCCTGGGCAGCTCGGTGCAGACGCTGGATTTGCTGCAATGTGGTGGGCGCAGACCCTCACTTTCTCTCTACGGGTCTGCTATTCTCTCCCAGGCACAGTGGAAGGGCTGAGAATCCGGGTCCCGCCCCCTCCTCCCATGCCTGGAAGGCTAGCACAGAGCTCAGGGAGACTGTGTGTCGTCCTCATTAGGACACCCAAGCTTTGCTCTGTCTGCAACAGGGGGTGAGAACCAAATTCCCAAGTCATCCTCCAGCCCAGTGCAGCAACCTTGAGTCATCCTGGCGCTTCCTGCAGAGGGCTGGAATAGCCAGCGAAGGGCATGCCGAAACTTTTTGCCCTTTGCATGAGTAATTCCTTCTGCCTGGACTCCTTCTTTCCTTCTCACCCTCCTCCTTCCCTGCCTCACCTTTTCTATCCTTTAGGGCTCAGCTGTCACCTCCTCCAGGAAGCCCTCTATGTCTCCCACAAACTGGGTTAGGGGATCTGCCTCTATATACCCACTGTCCTAAGGGTTTTCTCTGTCACCACCCTTATCACCTGAGATGTCACTGATGAATTATGCATCTGTCTTCTGTTAGGCTGCGGGTGTCTGAACGGCAAGAACTGGGTCATTTTCACCACACCCCCTCCATGCCTGGCATACTGCCTGACACATACTTCAAAATATGGTTCAAAGTAAATGAAAAAGCAGGTGGTGTCTAAAGAAACCTAGGCCACCAATAAATAATTATGGAAAGATACACATTGAATTTTAGTAAAATTAAGGAATTCTGTTCACCCTAACACCATAAACAGAAAGAAAAACAAACCACAGAGTGGGTAAAGACATTCACCATACAGGTATCTCACAAAGGGCTTGCATCCATAATATATATATTTTAGAACCTCCTACAGCTCAATAACAAAAGACAACCCAATAAAAAAAATGAGCAAAAGACTGGGTCATCCATTTCATAAGGAGGAAGTTCTAATGGCTACAACAGCTGTGACGGGGTGCTCGAATCAAACCACAGTGAGATCCCACCACACACCCATCAGAGCGGCTAAGAGCCAAGAGGACGACAACCCCAAATGATGCTGAGACTGTGAAACAACGGAACCCTCGTTCTTTGCTGGCGGGAATGCAGAGAGCTAGCTGGAGAATGGTTTCTATGAAAGCCCTTGGCAATTCTGCCCCCAGTATGTACCCAGCAGATATGCACACGTGCGGCCACCAAAAGTCACGAAATACAGACGGGGGCGGTGAAAGTGGACCAGCTGCAATTATACACAAAAATGTGTGCCTCTCACATAAAGTTGAGTGCAAGAAGCCAGACAAAGGACTATATACTGTATGACTCCATGTCTGTAAAGTACAGAACCACGTAAAACTAATCTATGCTGATGCAAGTCAAAATAGTGGATGGGGTGGGGAGCCAATGGCCGGGAGGGGACCCCAGGGAGCATTCTGGGGCAGTGGAGAGGTTGTCAGTCTTCACCTCCGTGGTACCCACAAAAATCCAACAAGTGTGCAGCTAAGATGTGTGCCCTTTACTCTGCAAATATACCTTAATAAAACATTTTAAAATCATAGACACAATTTTTAAAAAATACTTTTGCATGCATTAGGTAATAATGCAAAATCAAGGTGAGGGTTAGACACAAGATCAAGGACGGTGTTCACCTGGGGAGGGGGAAGGCTGGGATGAGGAGGAGGACGTGGGGAGGTAAAACTCTCAATATTCCTGCCCCGTGCACACCTCACCTCTCCCAGGAAGCCCTCCCTGACCGCCATTAACTGTCCCTGCCACCCCAGTCATTTTGTCACATCACCCCTGCATGCTCTGCTTTGCCTTTTTACTTACTTGTTGACTCCATTTATCTACAGCATAAGTACCCAGAGAGAACAGATTTTTCTCACGGCTATATTCCCAGTCTGGCACACAGTAGGTGCTCAATAAATACATCTTGAATGAAGACCAAATCACTGTATAATATTAAGGACATCTTTCTCTGACTCATTAAACAGTTTGCCAAATAATGCAGCTTTAAAATTCAGGGTTTTAAAAGTATCTAGTAGTTTGGAACCTAGTGAGGTCTGGGTGGGTAGGTGGCCAGAACAGAGATATGAGCAAAATAAAGAGTGGATATTAACTAAGTTTGGAACAGCCATTCAAGGCTAAATGGAACAGGTCAGGCTGGAGAATAACTTGGGGGAAGAAATTCTTCCAGGTTTAGAGACAGCTTCCCAGCTTCCCATTGATGCAGGCAAACAAAAACACCAACCGTAGAGGGTGTAAGCGGCCCTTCAGGGTCTGGCCACCAGCATCTTCTCCCCGCCAAGTCCCCAGAACTCTTCTCAGACCCTAACCTCGTTGTTTACTCTCCCCGGCTGTCCCCTCTGCTCATTCCTTGTCCACCTGGTGCAATCCTATTCACCTGTAACAACCCAGGCTCGGGAACCCACTCAGGGATGCCTCCTTTCATCTCCCCCAGCCCAAGCCCCTCAAACACACCTGTGCCTAAGTCTCCGCACACATGCTTTCTTGCATGGGCTCATTTGCACATCTACCTTCCAGGTCAGCTCATGCCTGACCCACAGCCTGGGTTAGATAAGTAGTTTCGAGTGACGGAACAAATGAACAGTTTCCGAAAGGAAATGGGTGGCTGAGCTTTCCCCACTGTCAAACAGTGTGCTGATTCGAGGCGAGCCTCCCCCTGCCCCTGTTTTATCTGCCTTTCTCCCCACGTTGCCCACACAAACCCCAAACTGGTTTTCCAACTGCTCCATGTCCACCTCTTGGGGGAGGAGTGGCCGGACTTGCCCTCTGAGCCTTGACCGCCCTGCCCATCGAGTGCCCGGGGGCCATCCCAGGAGGCAAAGGCCACATCTAAGTCAAGGCGGGGCAGCTGGACCAGGCCCACAGCAGGGCCACACCTGACCAGAAGGCGGCCGGGGGACAAGAATCATAACCAGACCAACCCTCTACGGAAACAGCGTGCGAATCACCCATGAACAGCAGCTTCCACGGACAGAGTGTACGACCCTGATCATCACCTACTCTCCTGCTGCCGGTGTCTCCAGGGTCACTTGTCCTCAGCAGCCGTGGCTGTTGTGTCTGGCTGGACCCAGATGAAATACTGGCGTTTGCTCAGGGGCCGGAGCACGTGCTGTCAGACAGCAGAGCCACACTCAGCAGGAGACAAGCTTGCCTACGAGGCATCCGGAACCTAGAGACCCTGCTTGCTGACTGGGCAGGTATGCGCCAGACGTGAAGGCAAACGGCGTCCACTGCTGTTCTCTGCCTTCCCACCCCTCTCTCTCCCTCCCCTTCTCTCCAGTATGGTTAAAGGAGCACAGACTAAACATGCCTGCACTGTGATCCCCTGCGATGCATTCCTTTCTGGGTCCAGCGAGGCAGCCGGCTGTGATTCGCTGAGGCCCGTGGCATCATTCCCCAGGCCTCCGTGGCGGGGCCAGCCTCCCCGAGCCGGCTGGGCTGGGCCCTGTAGGCCAGTTCAGTTTGGGCGTCCCAGGGGGGCAGCAGCTCTGGCAGCCCGGGCCCACCCTGACGCCCTCCCCTGCCCACTCTGGGCCCTGCCTGCAACTGCCCCCACCTCCCCAGCTCCTCGGGGGGCCACACGGAAGTGTCTCCAGGGGGTCTGTGTTGGGGGGCGGGTTCTCATTCCAGCAGCCTCGTGGCAGAGCCTTAAGTCCACGGCACCTCCTCCTAACAGCCCAGGGATGGTGGGCCTGTGCTGGACGCCGCTGTGTTTTCCCCATTGGGAATTTTCTTTGCTGCTTTCCAGATCCTCCACACCGGAGCCACTTGCTCCCCACACTCCCTAGGGCCACGGCTCCCATCCTCTTGCCATCTCTGGGCAAAGGAACGGAGCAGAGACGTCATCCAGGCTTCACCTAATATCCTGCAGCGGAAGCTCACTGAGCAATGTCCTGTGATGGCTTGTGACTTTGAGCAGGTCGCTTCACCCCTCTGAGCCTTGGATCCTCAGCCAGGGTGGGAGGCAGCACAGCCTGGCCAATGAGTATCCCCCTCAGCTGGGTTTCCAATCCTGGCTCCATCAAATGACAAGGATGTGATGTGGGTGGAGTGGCTTTACCTTCCCAGCCCTTATTTTTTCCATGAGTAAAATGGGGGTCTTACTAACATCTTCCAGCTGGGGGAGCCAATGAAGCAGCACATGTGTCAAGTGCCTGGCACACAGTAGGTTCTCAATTAAGGGAAGTTGCTCTTGTCCCCAGGTGACATGCAAGGACCTCAGTTCTGTCCATCTAGTCTCCCACATGCTCATGGTGGGAGGTGTTGCATGAAGCTGGTGGGTTCTGCACCTCCCTGTGCTGCTTGGGAAGAAGGGGAACCCAACCCCCAAGCCTCCCGCCCCAACCCTGCAGAGGCTTCAAGGCCACCTGCTCCTTCCCTGGGATAATTGTGCTCAGCCCTAGGGAGCAGGAGCTAATCAGTGCCAAGGTAGATTAACCCCGGGAGCCCCAGCAACTACTCAGATGATTCCAATTTACGAGATGAAGCCTGTCCCTGAGAACTGCAAGCTGACCATGTCACAGTGTCCAGAGCCTGCTAACAGCCTCAGGCACCTCTGCTCTGACTTTGCCTAACAAGGAGAAGGCTGGGTGGCACATCTCCAAGGGGCAGAGTGGATGTCCAGGGATCCTCAGGAATCAAGTGGGTGTGTTCTGCATATTTTCCATCCCAGTGGAGACCTTCCTGGGAGAAGAAGGTGCAGGAGACTGGCCCCAAGGCCCTTGAAACAAATGCCGCCCACGTGGAGGGCTTGGTCTGCTCTGGACTGAAATGGCAATTGCCTGGTTAATGAGGCAGGTCCGGGAGGTCTGGCGGGAGGGGAGCAGGCCGTGAATCTACAATCACAGTGGAACAGACAGCAGATACATCCCGCCTGGTAAGATTGACTCAACAAACATTGCCGCTCTGTTCCCAGGGCCCAGGAGGTTGGCCTGAGGCTGTAGACTGGGGACAAAAAGACAAGGGTCCCCTAGAATGTAGGCGCTTTGGGCGCTCTGCTCCCTGTGGGAGCACCGTGCCTGGCACATAGTAGGTATGCAGTACAGGTTTGGTGAATGACTGAGTGATCTCCACCCTCAGGAGCTCACAGTCTGAGGAAAAGACAGAAGAGCAGGAGAGCAGTGTACCTCCATTTGATCACTGCATGCTGGAAAAGCACAGCCTGGAGAAGTGAGGATCCAGCCCTTGCTTTCATGCCTGTGGTGACAGGGGCTTCACTACCTACTGGATAGCACTGACCAAGGAAAGTCTCCCCAGCAGTGAGCTCTTCATCTTTTTGTTCCTGAACCCATTATTTTCAATAACGTTCCACAAACTTACTGTGTTCCATGGAACACAGTAAGTGGAAACTAAGTGTTCGATGAAACTTACTGAATTAGGAAGGGAGGGATGAGATATCCCTGCTGGTGGTCCCTACTCTGCACTCTGGTTCCCCACAGACCCACCTGTTCCCTGTCCCATGTCATCTCACAAAGACCCCAACTCTGGGTCAGGTAGCCATCCTCCGATTCCCTTTCAGGAATAGGGTCTTCAGTCATCTCCCCTGACAAGTCCCTCCCCACAGTAGGAGCCCCTGGGGCTGGTGGATGAGTCACTCTCCTTGGCTCTCCAAGGGCCCCCAAGAAGGACTAATCTCCTTAGTACATCCATGAGGGCCAGGCGGGGGTCCCAGTGCTCTCCCAACTCAGTGCTCAGTAGCCACTCTCAACTCCAATGGAGCTGCCCCCTTTAGGCTTTGCCCTTGAACTTCGCTCCTCCTGGAATGCCTTCTGCTCGGCCACATCCTCTCCCCTCCGGCTGCATGTTCCCATATCTCTCCATCTGGCCTGAGCACCTACCACACCCCACACGACCCTGGGCTGCTGGGAGTTCCTGAGAGCATCTGGCAGGGCTGCATGCCCAACCCCTCTGAGAGGCCCTGAGGGATGGTTTTGAGCACGGGCTTTGGAATCAGGCAGTCCAGAACCTGAATGCCACCTGAGACACATTTGTGTTGTGTGGACCTCAGGGGCAGGTTCTTGAACCTCTCTGAGCCGCAGTTTTCTCATCTGTACAGTGGGGCTAATTGAACCTTCTTGCCAAGATTGTTGTAAAGATTAAATGAGATAATAGAACAGCCCTGCACACAAGAGGTTCTGATAAATAATGGCTATGAACACTAACAGGAAAAATAACCGTATTATTCCACATGCCTCTAGCGAATTTTAACAAATACAAGTGAATCACACAGTTTGGGAGAGACCTCGAGGCAGCAGCTCAGGCAAACCAGTTTCTGGGGTGAAAAGGCCAGCAAGCCAGCGGAGTTCTAGACAGATCAGAACTAGACGGATCCTGGCGCCCACGTGCGGAACACAGAGGCAACGAGGAGCCCTGTTCATCAGCCCATTGGAGTCAGGGCCCGGGATTTACACAAACAGGCCAGGCACCCGCAGCTCCGCCCTGGTCTGCATAGTCAGCCCGTAGTCATGGCCCTCCTGGCCAAGGCCTCCAGGGGTGGTGGAAGCTGGCCTCCAGCTTCCACTTCCCAGAATGCTGGGAAGATGGTCAGGCTAAGCCCAAAGTCTTTAAGACACTGAGCCCCCCTCCCATGAGGATCCATTCCCAAGCCCTGGGAAAACCAAGCCTTCTCAAGCTGTGAAGCTCAGAAGCTGTCTCCCCATCCCCTTCCCTGCCCCCACCACTCAGGGCACTGCCAGGGCTTCAGGTGACCCCCACACAAACTTTTTTTTTTTTTTAAAGATTTTATTTATTTATTTGACAGAGAGAGACACAGTGAGAGAGGGAACACAAGCAGGGGGAGTGGGAGAGGGAGAAGCAGGCTCCCCGCAGAGCAGGGAGCCCGATGCGGGACTCGATCCCAGGACCCCGGGATCATGACCTGAACTGAAGGCAGTCGCTTAACCAACTGAGCCACCCAGGCGCCCACAGACGAACTTTTTTATGTTGATGTATTAATTTTCACATTTCAGAAAAATACACAGCAGGCCCGTTGTACCCATGAGCTCACAGTAATGCCTGCTTAGGACAGAACCCAGCACAGTCAACTAAAGGGCACTTCTATAAGAATCTGCATAGCCAGTGATGCTCCTATGACCGGGCCGCCGTCCTCCGTGGTCCTACTGCCCCTTCCCCAAGCCCCTCCCACCCAGGTCTTGCCTCCATGTCCCTGGAGTACCCGCCCTCTTCTCCCCCTGCTCCCAGGAGGAGCAGGTGCCCAGGCTTGGGAGCCGGCCAGTGCTGTCAAGAGACCTTCCAACTCAACACTCAAGGATCACCTCCTCTGTGAGGCCCTCCCACCTTGACCGGGAATTCCTCTTCTCTCTTCCTGGCCTCCTTCTGCTGGAACGGGTGGTAGAATTCCAACTCGGAGCTGGCCACCAGCCTGTCCCTGTCTCCCACTGCCTCTGCACCTGGATGGGTAGGCCTGTCCCTCGTCCACACCTGAATCTTCCACACACAGGTCTGGCATGGAGTGGGGGTCAGTAAATGTTTGTAGCAGGTGGGCAGGCAGACAGGAGGGAAGAGAGAGGAAATGCCCTCCCAAAACTGATGAACCAAAAAGCAAGACAAATGCCAAAGCGGTCCCATTGATAGCCCCCAGTCCTGACTAGAAATCAGAGGAAGGTCTCCACCAGGCTACACACACACTTGCCCCACTGCAGGGCTAGGCTGCAAATCCAATGCCTTCCCGAATGACTGGCAAAATGCAACTCGCCAGAGGCGTTTCACAGGGGACATCTGACAGGCGCCCTCCCACAAGTACTAGGCAGCCTAGAGGTCACCAGCTTTCTGCCCCCAGGAGGGCAGCTGTGTGTGCTCACCTGAGACACAGCCCTGCTGAGCTAGCATCACTTGTGCTGTTCCTGGTGCCCAAGCATCCGGGTCTCTCTGTTGGCCATGTAGATGGTTCACTGAGTGTCCATACAGGCCTCTCCTCCAGCTTCTACATCGACAGGTTGAGGCAAGGAGGAGGCCTCATCTGGCCTGCCCAAGATGCCAGGGAGAGCACAGCCATCTCCACAGCAGCAACTCCTGGACCAGTGGCCAGGCCTGGGGCATTTCCATGTGTCCTCACGATGGCTCCACTACACAGGATTGCCCCTGCACGGGGCAGCAGGTGAAGGGAAGGGCCTCGCCAGCTGAGAGGTGGTAGACTTCCTCCATGGAGTTCTTAGCAACCTCACTGCTATGTACAAGGAAACCGATGCTCCAGGACTTTAGAAAGCCAGGCTGTGGGCTGCAGGGCATATGAGGTCGGAGGCCCATCCACATCTGTGTCCCCAGGTCTCCACGGCCAGCTTCAGCAAGGCCAGCAGGTGTTTACTGCCCCGAATACATCATTAATCCCATTGATCTAGTGGTTAGCAAATCAATCAAAGAGGTCAAGGCCACAGCAATCCCCCTATTTTATTTGGCCCCCTCCATAGCTGCCTCTACCAACCCACAACATAGAAGGCATTTCAAGAAAACCACAGAATGCCAAGTCCCGTGGGGCGGTAAAGACTGAGAAGTTGTATCTCAATAAAGGTGTTCTAAAAAGTCAACCGTCCAGCCCCCAACAAGGTCAGGAATATCTCCTATGGCATTCCTGAGAGATGGCCATGAGATGCTTCTTGAATACCGCTAGGGATGAGCAGCTCACCCTTGTTCTTTTTTGAGAAAAAGCTTTACTGAAGTAAAATTCAGATACCATATAATTCACCCATTTAAAATGTACACATCAGTGGCATTCGGTATATTCAGAGTTGTGCCACCACTGCCAAGATTTTAGAACACTTTCATCATCTCAAAAAGAAACCCTCTGGGGCGCCTGGGTGGCTCAGTTGGTTAAGCATCTGCCTTCGGCTCGGGTCATGGTCCCAGGGTCTTGGGGTTGAGCCCCATGTCGGGCTCCCTGCTAAGCGGGAGCCTATCTCTCCCTTTCCCTCTGCTTCTCCTCCCAGCTTGTGCTCTCTCTCTCTCTCAAATAAATAAATAAAATCTTTTTTTTTTTTTCAAAGAAAGAAACCCTCTATTCCTCCCCTTTCTCATACCCCAGCCCCTGGTAAACACCAGTCTATAGATATATGTCTTCTGAATTCCATATAAATGGGATCATAGGTGGACTTTTGTGTCTGGCTTTCACTTGGTAGCATGTTTTCTAGGTCCATCCATGTAGTGGCATGTGCTAGCACTCCATTCCTTTCCAAGGCTGAGTAATATTCCATGGTATGGATAGGTCACGTTTTTTCTATCCATTCATCTGTCACTCATCATGGACACCTGAGTTGTTTCCATGTGTTGACTACTGTGAATAATATTGGTGTGAACAATTGTGTACAAGTTTTCATGTGGACATAGGTTTTCATTTCTCTTGGGTCTATACCTAGGTGAAATTACTGGGTCATATGGTAACTCTGTTCAACTGCTTGAGGAACTGCCAGGCTGTGTTCCAGAGTGGTGGCACCATTTTATACATTCCCACCAGCGGTGTGGGAGGGTTCTGATTTCTCCACATCCTCACCAACACTTGTTACAGCCTGTCTTTTTGATTAAAGCCCTTCAATTGGGTGTGAGGTGGTATCTCATTGTGGTTTTGATCTGCATTTCCCTGATGCTAAAGGATGTCAGACATCTTCTCTGGTGCTTATTGGCTATTTATGTATCCTATTTAGAGAAATGTCTATTCAAGTCTTTAGCCCATTTTAAAAATGGGTTGTCTTTTTGTTGTTGCTTTGCTCACTTTTTAGTTAGGTTACTTTTTATTATTGAATTATAAGAGCTCTTTATATAGGCACAAGTCTCTTATATGTGATTTCTGAATATTTTCTTCCCTACTGTGTGTTGTCTCATGTTCTTGATAGTGTTCGTCAAAGCACAGAAGTTTTTTATATTGATGGAGTTCAGTTAAAATTATCTACATTTTCTTTAGTTGCTCATGCTTTTGATATCATATATGACTCTTTTGCCAAATCCAAGGTCACACAGATCTATCCCATGTGTTTTTTTGTAAGAGTTTTACCACTTCTAGCTCTCACATTTAGGTCTCGAATCATTTTGAGGAAGTCTTTGTTTATGGTGTGAGGTAGGGTTCCAACTTTATTCTTTAGCATGTGGATATCCAGTTGTCCCAGGACCATCTGTTGGAAAGACTGTCCTTTCTCCCACTGAATGATCTCAGCACCCTGTGGGAAACAGTTGACCACAGATCTATGCATTTGTTTCTGGACTCTCAATTCCATTCCGTTGACCTATGTGTCTATCCTTATGCCAGTACCATATAGTCTAAATTACCATTGCTTTGTGGTAAGTTTTTTTAATAAATATTTTATTTATTTGACAGAGAGAGAGTAAGAGAGCACAAGCAGGGGGAGCAGCAGAGGGAGAGGGAGAAGCAGGCTCCCCGCTGAGCAGGGAGCCTGGGGCAGAGCTTGATCCCAGGAGCTGGGATCATGACCTGAGCCAAAGACAGATGCTTAACCACTTGAGCCACCCAGGCACCGCTGTAGTAAGTTTTGAAATTGGGAAGTGGGGGTCCTCTTCCTGTGCTTCTTTTTCAGGATTGTTGTGACTATCCTGGGTCCCTTGCAATTCCACGTGAATTATAGGGTCTGCTTGTTACCCTCACTCTTGCTCAACATGAACGTGCAGGAAGGATTTTACCCAGGGCTCCTTTAAAACTTCATGTCCTTCACTTTGAGTCAAGTTTTCAGCCATAAAAGATCATATTAAACCTGATCAAATCTAATCAATTAGCACACTGGGTAATTACCAGACTGCAAATTAAAGTGACTGATGCCCTGTGAACCTGCCTGGCATAACCAGGTCCCCTGTGTGGGACTGGACACTGTTGTAAGAGATGGCTGGATGGAAAACAAGCAGATGCCCAGGCTGTCTCAGGAATGGCCATCACCCCCCTCCCCACCCCCAGGTACCCAAACCAGGGACCAGCACCATCACAGACTTCTGCACTCCCAAGCCTTGTCAATGCTACCTCCCCCCAAAACCTCATATAAGACCATCCCTCCATCCAGAACCCAGACCCCACCAGCCCTCCCCAGGGCTTCCTCCTGCTGCAATGTCCTCCCCTCCCTCCACGTCTACCCAGCTCAGTCCACACTGTCACTCCCCACAGCCGGTGTGGGGACGATCCAGGCCCCTTACCCAGGCTGTTTGACCCCTCCCGCCTTTGCTGTTTTGGTTCCTCTGCTCCAGTGTCCCCTTCCCTACCACCAAACAGCCCCAAATCCCTGACCGGACAAACACCTCTCTCTGAGATTGTTTTTCCTTCATTCTGGATTTCCTCCCCACTGTATTACATACTTGAAAGTCTTTCTGTACACATTCAACAAATATTTATGGAGTGCCTGACTCAGGCAGAGGAAGTACTGGGGGGGGGGACACAGTGGTGAAAAGTGTTGCCACCTTCACAGTAACGACATTCTAGCAGGGAAGACAGCTAACAAGTAGACACATGAATCCAAGGAGTGGAACCACTGGGACACAGAGCAGCCATGAATGTACCTTGAGTAGGAAATGGCAAACACCTTCCCCAGCATTACGAATTTCCACCACCCCTGCTGAAGCATGGAGTTCCTGTGGCTCTACATTCCTCACCAACACTTGGCATTATCAGTCAGTATCCTTCATTGTGTATTTCCTTGATTACAGACGAGGTCAAGTACCTTTTTGTTTGTTTATTATGCACTTGCATATCTCATTTTGCAAAGCGCCACTCTCCCCTGGCCCCAGGTAAGTTTGACTGAGTTCTGCTCCGTGCCCCTAAGTCATCAACACGAACCTTCCTCGGAGGATCCATCATGCATATCCCACCTGGCTCTCTACTGCCCACACCGCATTTGCCATGGGCTCTTCTTCAGCTCTGTGCACCCTGTTTGCTGCAGCAAACTTCGGTGGTGACTTTTGGCCATGACACCCCATTGCCGAGTTTGGGGAACTTCTCTCCTTGTCAGCCTTCCCTTCTCGAAGGCACAAATGAGAAACTCACTCTCAGAGCCCCCACTGCAGTTCAAGTGCAGCATGGGGCCTCACTCTGCCAGTCGGGCACCCCTGTGTAGGAACTGGGCCAGAAGCCTGCAAGGTGAGGAATCCATCCCGGCAAGAGGACAGACCACGGCAGGGGAGACAACTGGCGCTCGGGGCATGGTGGCACAGCTGGAGCCCAGCGGGGCAGGGGCCCCAGGGAGCAGACTGCAGTCTTGTTTGGGTGCTGTTCCTGACTGTGCAGCTAGTTTCTCTGGGCCTCCTGGCTGGCACAGAGCCCCCGACAATATCCTTCAATAACTGACTTCCCTGCTTAAACTTGCAAGAACAGATTCTGTCCTTTGTAACTGAGCTCTGAGACTAAAGCGGGGTTCAAATAAACACTGGTTGAATGAGTGGGTGAGTGGCTGAATCAATGGATGGGTATCTCACTACACCGTGAGCCCCAGTGCCTGGCACAGAGTAGACCTAGGACACGCTTGAGGGCTGGCAGAATAAATGCGGGAGTGTCTACGGAATGTTCGGAGCAGCTGACGTCGGGGATGCTACCCAAGGGCTGGGAGGAGGCAAGGTGCAGATGGTGGGGGCTCAGCTCCTCGTTCACCGTCTGGCAATGGAAGAGAAGGTGACTCCTGACTCGCTCGTCACTTTCACTTGCACCTACATGGCGGGCAGCACCGCCTTTGTTCCCGAGACACAGTCCTCAGGAAAGGCTCCCATGGCCCATGAGACAGCAACATGGAGAAAGATGAAAGAAAAGCCCTCAACCTGGGGAATGAAAGAGATTCCAACATCAACCAGGGCCATGGTGCAGAAGGGCCGGCTCGCAGACGTGCCCGGAGGCCTGAGCACGTCACGCACTGCTGCGCGGTGAAGTCAACAAGGACACCAATTAAGTTAGCAAAAACCATCAGCTCACCACAATAGCCACCCAGGGCCTGCGCTCCGGACACACACACAGTGACAACGATCCCACCGGGCAACTTGAGGTAATTGTGCTCATCCTCAGGCTCCCTTGGAAGAGCGAAGGGCAGCAAACAGCAAGAATTTTATTTTAAAATGATTTTGAGCCCAAATGGTTTCCAAGTCTAAGGAGCAGGTGGAGTATTTTGCATGTGTGAGGGCATTAATAAATGCCTCTTTGAAGCTGGGGGCGGGGAGAGGCAAAGCTACATAGATAATAAGAAGCTGAGATACTATGAAACATTCTCAGCAGCATCGATACAGGGCTGTGTCGACAGCTCAGAAAAGGCTCAGACACCGCCCTGTGTCTTACCCTCAGTATGGCTGGGCCAACAGCTTGGCATGGTCAGTTCACTTCAATTGTCTCCACAAATGCAAGAGGCTCGGAGCTCAGAGGGGGCCCTGGACGGCCAATGTCACACAGCTGGGCCAAGCGTGGGCCCGTTTCCATGTGGGCTTCACCACGTTTCTCAACCTCACCTGTGATTTCTGGCCCAGGGCACTCAAGGCAGAACCCACTTGTGAGCTCACAGAACAGGCCCCATCAAGGCTCCAGAATAAACTGGTCCCCCAAACCAAGGTGCTGTTTTCTTACTGATTCCTAAATGTCCCCGAGGCTGGGTCCACGGGACAGTGAGTCCGAGTGGTGGAGTCACGGCCCTGGAGCTGGGCCAATTTTGAGAGATCTGTCCAGTATCTACTGGAAATACATTTCAGTGGGCATTCCTTCGGACATTCTAGGAATCTATCCAAAGCACATAATCATTGCACAAAGATGCAAAAAAATATTGGCAGTTACCAGCTGCTCACCAGCAGAAGATGAAATAGACAACAATATCATACACGTGACATGGGGAATGCTGTGGCCCCTAAAATGCTGCTATGGTATGACCTCTCCCTAACAGGAGTCCTACATGCCACAGCCCCGGTGAGCTCCATGAGAACCACGAGGTCAAATATGCTCTGCGGATGCCCCCCATCGGGAACAGAAGGCCCTCAAAAGGAGTCACTGGAGCAAGTTTTATGAGGGGCTCAGGTTAGGGGAGCCAACCGGAGATGCTGAAGCTCCCAGGGCTGGCACAAGGGGGGAGCTACTAAACCCCTAGTCCTAAGAGACGGTGGGGGGCATTTATAGAGCCTGAAAGGTTGGCAGGGGGAGGCCCTCTCAATGGGGGTTGTGGCTGTGGACAGAGGGACACAGCCATGGCCTACCCCCTGACCCAGCAGAATGAATACTCCAGCCTCCTCTCTTCCTGCCCGCTGATCTCGTGTCCCCACCACCCTGTGGGCACGAGCCAGTGATAGGGCGTCCTTCCAGGGCCCAGAGCATGGTGGAGGGGAGCAAGCAGAGTGGGTCCAGGTGGATGGATGTATCTCTTCCTCTCAGAGACTCAAAACATGTGTTCATTAGCATGTCCCACATACACATTTAGCTTCATTTCCTCCAGCCTCTTCCTAAAGCATCTGACCTTTTCTCCTGGGGCCTTTGGGTCACTTTGACCTAGAACAGTTGGTGTCAGACGAAGCACATCATTAAGTCAGCAAAGTGAACAGACTACAAAACTTCACTGACGCCGGTATGAGCTCACTCAGTGTGGTGACAAAGTATTCGCCCAGGAGAAATCTGGCTCAGGAGGAAGTGCTCCCACATAATGGACAACGAATCTTCATTTTGTTCTTAGTGACTTTCTTTATTTTTCCATTCAAACCTGAGGGAATGTGACTCAGGTCCGTTGGCAGGTTGGTTGGCTTTGTGTCACAGTTCAGTGATTTTTAGAAACTTTACTGAGTGGTGCAACCACGTGCATAAATTGGTTTTAAGACACTTTCTTGCTCCAGTAAGACTCCTCATACCTAATTACATACAGCCCATCCTATTCTCATCACCAGTCCCTGGAAACCACTAATCTACTTCTGTCTCTACAGATTTGCCTATTCTGGCCTTGCTGAGGATGGAGTCCTGAGGTACAGTGGTCTTGCGTGATGGGCTGCTCTCACTGAGCATAACATTTTCAAAGTTCATCCATGACATAGGTTGTATCAGAAAGTAGTCCATTCCTTTTTCAAGGCTGAGTTGTGTTCCATGGTATAGACGTACCACATTCCACCTATACATTTACACCACTTTCCAGAGCATTTCCCCCAGAAGCCACCCAGAGGAACCCCAAGGCCCAGAAAGAGGGCAGGAGAGGGGAGAGCAGGGGCACCTCCACACCCGTCCAAGCAGTGTTGGACATTCATAACACCTGTTTCCAAGTTCACCAGCAAGAGGAAGCTGACAGTCAGCAGACTCAAGAATGGATCATTCAACATAGTCATGGCACCCACTTTGTCCAGGTTCAGGAATCCCTCCCTGGAGTTGCTCACAGTGATGTCAGCCCTCCCGGGCCCCCCAGGGACTTCCCCAAACAGGAAAACTGCCTGGTGACCTCAAGATGGCATGGCCAGGTGGCCTTTGAGGAAATGCACCCCCCCCAACCTAGCCCCATCCTGGTGGGAAGGAACATTAAGTAGACACACCAAACATAATGCTGCCTCATTAATATTCATTACCACCTCACCAACTGCCCGCCTGCCCCGCGGGTCCTGGGGGAACCAGTGGAGGACTTGAAAAATGGGCTCATTAAGATGTTAAATAATTCAACAGCAAGCAGATGCTGCCAAATGCTCGGCAGGCTTTCTGCTTGGGCAGCAGCACCAATGCTTGCCCACAGACCGACCACCGCTGCCGGACCCTCCCGGCCTGGGGGACTGTCCACGCCCGTCATGGGGCAGCAGGAGAGGGCTGGCACCCTTAACAAGGAGCGAGATGGACTTTCTTTGTCCAAAGATTAGCATTCGTTTCAGCAAGGCCCCTGGAGCTGCTCATAGCTTATTTCAATAATGCTGAGGTCGCCCAAAACAGCTGGGAAACTTGACTTTGGGATGCAAATGTGTTTGTGGACGAGAGAACCAGGCCAGCTGGGGCCTTGGGCAAACTGGCCCTTCCAAAGGGACGGCGCTGCTGAGCTCCCACGCCATGTCCTTCAATCTCAAACCTGGAAAACATCGCGGAGGAGAAAGGTGCTTCTCACCAGCATCTGGGTGACCAAAGAGGAGCATGCCCTTATACTGACCCATTGAAGCAAATGACTAATAATCAAGCCTAGTTTCTGGCGTGGAGCAAGGCACAGCCTTAAAGCAAAAGCGGACTTAGTCCTTTGGTTTATGGTATTACCTCAGGAGTTCCCTGAAAAGCAGCAGTGCCTGAAAATATTCCACGGCGCGTGTCAACCCTTGCAGAGAACCGCCTCCTCCCCAGGTGTGGAGGGCAATGTCCATCTGGATGCCCACGTCTTGGGACGTACGGCTCCCTCAGCCTCATTAACAGTCTGGCCAAACCACTCCTCACATCTCCCTTCATCTAGATCCGCATGGATGGGATTTTGCTGCCAAACTCCTGTTACTATTTATAGCTACCAGCTATGGGAATGCTCCACAGGCATTTACTTCACTTATTTCTCAAAACAACGTCGTGGGCTGCCTCCTCTGCTCTTCAGGAGGGAAGGGAAGGAGCAGAGAGAGGCAGTGATGAGTCTGAGGGAAGCAGGGAGGCCAGTGACTAGGGAAGCCAGCACGAGCCCAGAGTGTCTGGCTCTGAGGTCATGTTCATAACCATGGCCTCAGGGTCGGCCACTGGAATGACCCTGTGTGGTCAACAGCACAGGAAGGCCCCAGACCAAGAGACCAACTAAGATGGTGAGACATGGGCCGGGTGCTTCTGCCTAAGCACTGCCCCATGCCCTATGGGCAGAGGCAAGGCCTTCCCAAACTGGTCAAGGTGGGGGGGTCACCTCGTGCCTGACTGGAAGTGGCCTCTGGGGGTAAACACGGTATCCCATGCTTGCCTGCTTTCTGGCCCACTGCCTCTCTGCAAGCCCACCTGGCTCAACCAGAAGGATGACACTGTTCCTACGGCTGGGGGAGGAGCCAGAGAAAGGACAAAAAAAGGCCAGAGACTCAGGACACAGACCCCTCCCTCACACCTCACAGCACCTCTGGGAGGCACGTGGGGAAGCTTCCGGGCAAGCCTGAGTGGAGGGTCCACCCTTGTAATAAGCAATAGAGCTGCCATTCCCACCTGCCAGCCCAAGCTGGCCACCTGGCACCCCATGCCCCTAATTCGCTCACAAAACTCGGGCTCCCGGAGCCCCTGGGGACAGAGGCCGGAGCGGGTCGGTGGCCCCCCTGAGCCCTGCACGGTACTGCCATGGCTGCAGCCAGGGAGGCATATGGCTCAGGGACTGAATCAGAGGGGCCAGGCCTCCTCCGCACCAGCATCTGCCACAAGACGAGGATGTTCCACCTTCAGTTAGCGATCTGGAAAATGAAACTCGGCACCCACGGTGACCAGATTAATTTTAAAGGACCCCAGGTACACGCAGCTGCCTGGCCTCGCAATTTAGTGTGCCCCAGAGATGACTGAGTTTCCTCAGCCAGGCCCAGATCCTACCCAGGAACAGGAACCCCAGGAGCAGAGGAGTGGAAGGGAGAGGGAGCAGCCTGCCCAGCCCCACACCCCTGCAACCCCAGAGGGGTTTCTTTCTTTTGTTTTATTGTGGTTAAAAGACACCCAACATGAAATTTGACATTTTATGCACACAGTTTAGTGGTATTAAGGACACTCATGTTGTGCAACCATCCCCACCATCCATCCAGGGAACTTTCTCATCTTCCCAAACTGAAACTCTCCCCATTAAACACAAACTCCCTGTTCCGGTCCCTCAGCCTCCGGCACCCACCATCCTACTTTCTCTCTCTATGGATTTGACTCCTCTCGGGACCTCCTCACCCTTTGGGATTACTTATTTCACCAAGCACCACGTCCTCAAGGTCCATCCACGCTGTAGCCTGCGTCAGAATTCCCTTCCTCTTGAATCCTGAATAACATTCCGTTGCGTGGACAGACCACATTTTGCCGATCTGTTCATCCATTGATGGACACTTGGGTTGCTCCCACTTTTTGCCTGTTGTGAATAATGCTGCTACGAACGTGGGGGTGCGTGTATCTGTTCGAATCTTTGGGGGTGCAAACCCAGAGGTGGGACTGCCGGATCATACGGTGAGTCTATGTCCAACTTTTTGAGGAATCGCCATGCCGCTTCCCCCAGCAGCTCCACCAAATTGCACCCCCACCAGCAGTGCACAAGGGTTTCCATCTCTGCACAGCCTCGCCAACCAGAGAAGAGTTTCCCAAAGCTAACTCCAGGGGACGGTATGAGCTGTGACAAGCCATGGAAAAGCATTCCAAGACCAACCAGGTTCGGGAACTGGCGAGCATGTGTCTTTCCCCCAGGGCTCCTCAGAACTATTACTGTGCCAGTGAACTCAGGGGCCAGACAAGGGACGAGATAAGCAGAGCTCCTCCAAACTCCGCCTCCTTGAGAGCTGTCAGGGATGGCCGGTCTCCAGGCTACAGGACCACACCCGAGAAAAGTCCCGAAACACCGAGTCAGCATTCAGAAACGGCTGTAGCCATTTTCCAATGTCCCGACATCCAGTGTGGGATCTTGTATTTGACCAAAGTATCGATTGCAATGGATTGGTAATAACAAAACAAGGGATCTTTTTTCAGAGAGAGAGGTTGAGAACTGTCATTCTAGAAGACGCTGTTATAGAGATTGGGGCAGGGGTAGGGGAAGGTGCAACCCCACCCCCGCCACCCCCACCCCAGGCCCCTTGGCTTTCTTCCTGCGTGTGCTGTGGTCCACTCTTCTATCTGGCTCTCCATACTTTGCAAATAATTCCCCAGAATGTTATCTCTTAATAGAAAAATGAATGCTTCATTGCATAACTGGCCCCTTCTGGGTTAGAGACATGGGCTGCAGGAGGAAATCATAGAAGGACAGAAGCTCAGGTTGAGGAGCGACCCTAAAGGCTCAAGTGCTTCCGGGAAGATGAAAACTCTCCAGCCTCATAGCGAAGCGGTGCCCAGCCTCTGCTTTCCTGACTGCCCAGAAGGGAAGCTCACCACTTCCTGGGACAGCCTCCTCCAGCGCGTGAGTGAAAAGCTTTTCCTTCGCACTAAGCCGGACCTTCCCCATGCACGGGGACTGCTGGTGGCCCAGTCCCTTGGGGCTGGCAGGCCTTCTGCCTCAGAGAGAAGCTGGGGAGGGACCAGAGAGATGGGCCAGCCTGAGTCCAGTGTCCCTATGGAAGGATGTGCAAACCGGCCTCCCACTGTGTCCACCCCTGCCCTGCCTACCAGTCCTGCCAGATCTGAGAATCCAAGCTTCTGCCTACTAGAGATATGCTGGGGCACCAGGGAGACCATGGCTCTCTGCAAAAGGAAGTCAAAACAAAGGCATTAGAGGGAAGAGGAAAAGCTTATTAATTTTTGGGCCCCATTCCAGATTTGACACCTGGCCCATTTCAGCATTTTCTGAACTGACAGACTCAGGCAGAAGGAAGGAAGGAAGGGGGACATCTTGTGCCCTAGAAATTTACTGCCCAGAGCCACCTACTAAGGCATGCTGATTTAGAATCACAGGACATTCATTAGCTTCGGACGAGAATGGGAGGTCAGCAAAACGCAGGGATTCAGAGCCAGGCTCTGGAGCGGGATGGTTGGGGCTGAGTCCTCACTTGGCCACATAGCCACTGAGCAACTTTGAGTGAGCTGCTTAACCTCTCTGAACCTCCAGTTCTTTATCTGAGAAATGGAGACAATAAGGATGCTGACCCCCTGAGGCCGTGGGGAAACTCAAGTGGGGAAAGATGATGCAATCCAGGACTGGCCTGGAGAGAGAGCAGGAAAGGGGGAGCATTAGAACTAGCATGCCTAGGGGCACGTGGGTGGCTCAGTTGGTTAAGCGACTGCCTTCGGCTCAGGTCATGATCCCAGAGTCCCGGGATCGAGTCCCGCATCGGGCTCCCTGCTTGGCAGGGAGCCTGCTTCTCCCTCTGACCCTCCCCCCTCTCATGTGCTCTCTATCTCAGTCTCTCTCTCAAATAAATAAATAAAATCTTTAAAAAATTAAAAAAAAAAAAAAGAACTAGCATGCCTAGCTCCCCACCCTGGCTGGGAGTTGCCTCAACAACCCAGTCCAGGCAGAGGGAGGGAGGAAACAGAGGCCTGCCCCAAGCCCCTCAAGGTGTAGCCAGAAGAAGGATGCTCACCACATCTAGTTAGGAGGCTCCAAGGGGATCAGCAGAAAGGCCTCTAAGGGGAATTATTTCTGTGCTGGGGGGGCGGGGTCAATGCCAGAACCACAGGTCTTCACCCGCGCTAGGCCCTGGGCTCAGCCACGGCGAGGACTGCCTGCTGTCTAGGGTGCAGTGGGGAAAAGGGGGCTGGCCAAAACACGCCTCAGGACTACCATGCCTCAAACTGCTTTTCATGTAGACTCCCAAAGTGTTTATAAAGCACCGTTTACTTACTCTCCGACACTGAATTAGGTAAATATTATAGCAGATTTCTGCAACGCCTACCAAAGCATTTGGAGATCAACTCAACGTTTGGAATCACACAATTATCTTAGGCCACCATCCGCTGAGAAGGGCGTGGGACAGGAACGCGGCCTGCCAGCAGGATAGATTCACGTGTTCCTCCTCGGGGGGCAGCCCCACGGGAGCCAACACGTCTATGGATAATTCCATCAGCAAAGTGTCCAGGCTCCCTGCAAGGGATGCGGCCAGCACAAGAGCCACTGTGCTCAGCAAAGCCCAAGCATGGGGGCCCATCAGGTGTTTAGAGTCTCAGCCTGTCCAGATGCAATTTACCAAGCAGGAGACATTGGACCATAAGCAATGCTGCCCAGTGACAGAGGGCAGAATCTGCCTTTGTTCTCAGGGCAACAGCTAGAGAGTTAACCAAAGGTCAAACTGTCACGTAGGAGAAAGGGTTTTGCAACCCACTGTTCACACCTATGACCTCTGGTTAACACCTTTCCATAGAAGTTAATGCATTTTATGACCACCAGGATTTCTATTATCCCAAAGGGATATTAATGTCCCTTTTATCCCCGAACCAAGTAGACTTTGCTTATGGCCAATTAGTTTTATAGCCCTCACAATACCTTTGATCATGGGGATCTACTGTAACTTTACATCAGGTAACATTAAGTGTCTGTGTTTAACACACCAAGCAGTATTTCACCAGAAGCATTCTCCTCTAAATGAATGACATGAAGAGTCATCACTAGATATGATTTTATTAGATTTCATTATGATTTGGGCCCATTTTTCTCTCTTGGAAACATATGGACAGTGTTAACATGAAGGTTCATCATAAACAGGACTGAATATGCATATCCTCACTTGGCAGGTGGTTAAGTGCCAGAAACACTTCCAGTCACACATTCAACAAATATTTATTAGGCCGCTAACGTGTTAGACACAGGCTGGGAGACAGAAAATAAAACAAGGCCCTTGCCATGAAGACTACTCAAATTAAATGGAGACACATAAATAGGTGGGTTCTAAGGAACCTGACCAAGGTATGTCCACAGGGCAATCAAAGCAAGGAAGAGAGAGAAATTAACTGCCTGGTAGAGAGAGGAGCAATTTAGCTTGGGTTTTGAGAATGAATAGGAGTTCTCTATAAGAAAGGGCATTCTAATAAGATGCAACAGCATGGCAAAAGAATGGAGGTAGGAAATAGAATCAAAAGCAAGAAAAGGTTTGGTGATCAAGTGCAGAGGGTGCAAGAAGAATCTAGAAAGGCTACTTGATTCATTAATTCACCAGTTTTTAATTAGACAGACAATACAGCTTAGGAACTAAAAACATGGATTCTAAAACCAGTCTGCCTGGGTCTGAATCCCACGTCTGCCATTTAGCACCTTTGTGACCCGGTGGCTCTCAGCATACTCTCCTGTCTGTGGAGGCGATGAGCCTGTGTTCTCTCCCAGCTGTTCCATCATCAGACCTGCCACCTGCCTGCACCCCTGCCCAGAGGCCCCCCCACCTTGCCTCGCCCCTCACTGCCTTCCCGCCTGGCTCAGGAACATGGGGCTGCCTCCCACCGGAGGGCCTGAGGCCGTGGGGAGGAGGCGTGGACCGGGAGGTGCAGAGCAGGGTGGGCCAGCTGGACCCGCTCCACAACGAGGATGGGGAGCAGCAGGTGGGGGTGGGGTGGCCAGTGGAAAGCACCTAGTGTTGCTGTCCTCACACCTGAGCTTTTCCACCCAGCTAGCTGGGCACCTGGCCCATTTTCTTGGCCTCTCTGGGCCTCAGCTGACCCCTCTATCATGCGACAGCGGTGGGACTGAGGGGCTTGTACATGGGTCTCAGCCCAATCAGACCAGCCCACCTGGTGTAGCAAACATTTTATGCCCCTCCTTTAATATCCTGAAATGAAAATCACAGCTGACATAGCATGCTCGCCAAATAACTTTTAAAAAGCCAATACAGTGCCCTAACCGTACTATAAAGTAGAAATCAAAGGAAAAGGACTTATGACAAAAATAATACATGTTTTAAGATGTCAGCGCAACTTGTCGGGGCCTAACATGACCCCGCTGTGGGATAAGGCAAGGAAGTGACGTCCACCCCTACTCCTGGTGCTACAGAGGCGGTCGGCAACGGGCAGGTGTCAGATGGAGCCTCCGACACCACTCAGGGCACGGCCAAGGTGATGTGATTTTTCTGAAATCATGAACAGCTCTCACTCAAGATCAAAACAAAAGAAAGTACAACTTCTCACCATTTAGAGACCAGCTGTGCTCCTGGGAAAGTCAGCACTGGGGTGGAAATCAGGGTCCAGTCTCAGGGGATAAAGGGCAGAGTTTCCCTTCATGACGGTCTGATGGGATGTTCAAAAGTCATGAGGCATACAGGAGAATTCTCCACTCTGGGGCCCGCCCCACACACTGCTGTAGGTCCAGCGTGTCCACCCCCCTGAATGCCAATCACCCCCAGCCCCTGGACAGGCAATCACCCAGCCAGCACCTCCATGATGGGGACACACAGGGACAAGTCTCGCCCCTGTACCAGGAGTCGGGTAACAGAGCTCATGGCCACCCCAAGGCTGCTGCCCTCCCCCAGGGCCCTAGGAACAGGAAGGGGTTGGTGAGGGATGAAGTGAGAGGCAGGCCCGTTGCAAATGTGCACAAACTATCACTGTTCTCCCAATCTCTGCACACTGCCCCATTGAGCAACCTGTTCCCACAATCCCTCCTGGGGAACCTCGGCACCTGCCCCTCCCGCAAGCCCCCTCCTGCCGTTTGCCAGGATGATCTACACCCAGCGTCACCACCATCAGCCTCAGCCAGGAGACCAGCCAGACCCTGAGAGATGGGGTTTGCAGAATGGTGTGTGCAGGGTCCTCAGTTTCTCCTCTGTTCACTTCCAGCCAGAGCCCTGATCTCAAACCCAGGACTGAGAGAGCCAGAGTCCCTGTAGCCGTGAGGGGGACCTTGTTCATGGGCATCCAAGCCGCCCTGCTTGGCCCCAGCTCTCAGAGCTGGATTTCCGGATCTAATTACACTAAGGTTGCCCTGCCAGGGTCCTGGGGTGGGGGAGATTGAAGGCGAGAACCCCTGGGGCTAGGCTCAGTGGCACCAATGTTTAACAAGAACAGGGTCCCTGAAGGGAGGAGGGGAGGAGGCTCTCAAACATCAGTGCCCAGTGCAGTGGTTCCTAAAATAATTAAAGAATTATGTATGAGCGACCCAGCCATCCTACTTCTGGGTATTTATTTATCTGAATCGAAAGCAGGGACTTGAAGAGATATTTGTACATCCACGTTCACAGCACCATTGTTCACAAGAGCCAAGAGGTAGGAGCAACCTACGTGTCCGTCTGTAGATGGATGGATAAATGAAGTGTGGTCTACACGCACGATGGAACAGTATTCAGCCTTAAAAAGGAAGGACATTCCAGTGTGTGCTCCAGTGTGGATGAACTTGCGGACACTACACTAAGTGAAAAAAGCCAGTCCCAACAGTTCAGTGTATGATTCCACTCACATGAGGTCCCTAGAGTCGTCAAACTCACAGAGACAGAAAATAGGATGGTGGCTGCCAGGGGCTGGGGGAGGGGACTGGGGAGTTCGTGTTTAATGAGGACAGAATCTCAGTTTGGGAAGATGAAAAAGTTCTGGAGACGGCTGGTGGGGATGGTTGTACAACAGTGCAACGTGCTTAGTGCCCCTGAACTGGACACTTAAAAATGGTTCAAATGGCCCAGCCTCTACCCTATTCCAGCTCCACATAGTACTGCCCCCCCAAAAACTTCCTTTCCTTCCATTTTCCTGACTTTTCTCTCAGCCTCTTACTAAAATCCTCACAGATTCGCCCAGAGAAGCCTGCTGTCTTATTTTCTAGTTCTTGTTTTAAAGAATCCTTGTCCTCTCCCTAAGAAACCAAGCCAAGAGGCACGCAACTCCCCAGGGAAGAGCGTGGGCTCTGAGGCATACCCCTTGGGTTCAAATCCCAGCTCCACTGCTTACAAGCTGTGTAGCCTTGGGCAAGGCACTTGACCTTTGTGCCTGCCCTGTCAAAGGGGAGTCATTCTAGTACCTAGCAACCCACACAGGGTGGCCGGGAGGGTTACGTGTTCCGAACAGAGGCTGGCTCCAGGCGAGGGCTATTTGCGCGTCTGCTGTTGTTATTACCGACAACATGAAACAGACGCTCCCTGACCATTACTTCTGGGATCTTTAAAAAAATACCAGCTTCCTCTAGCTCTGGAATACTAGGTTTGTCTTAATTTGATGCTTCAAAACTTTGGCACCGATCGTGCCTGTGTGTCCGTGTGTGGTGTGTGTCCCTGAGTCTCTGTGTGTGTCCCTGCGTCTGTGCACATGTTTGCATGTGATCTTTCTACAAACAAGATGGCAGCTCTCTCCCCAGGGAAGATGTCTCTGGGACACGATGGTTACCAGCACCCCTGTCTGCCCTTTTGTACGGAGCCCACGTTCCCTCCCAGCTCCTGCCCTCGACGCCCTGGATGCGGTGCACACTCAACATGGCAGGCACCATCCGACTCTGTGCCTTTGCTTGTGCTGTTCTTTAACGAGGACCCTTTTCTCAGCTCCCCCCCCCGGAAGATCCTGGTTTGCTCTCCCAGAACCACCACCTCCAGAGCGCCTGTGGGCCTCCCCAGTCCTGCTCCGCCCACACCTTCCCGGCTCTGGGGCACTTCTTACACATCCCTCCTCTGAGAACCCTTCCCACAGGCCCTCCTCAGAGGACAGGTGCGCCCCCTGCCCTCCACACCACCCTACAGCGCTGTGAGGCTCCCCGGAGAGACCCTGCGCCCAGGGTGGGGTGTGGGTGACCCAGCCGGGGCCTGGCAGAGTCGTCCCTGTCTTCCTGCCTCCCTTGGGCAGTCACAACTTCACGTGCCTCCTGCACCACGCGCCCCCTCCACATGGGCCCCTGGGGTGCAGCTCCACAAGAAGGGACCCAAGACCACGGCTGAAGCCGCATGTGGGTGCACCTCTCCAAGAGGAAGCCCACAGACCTTCTCTTCCCTTCAGGAGCCCCGTCCCATCCTCCCTTCTGGGCAGCACACTGAATTTCCTCTAAATTGACTTCCCCCTCCTTGTCATCTTGTCCTAGTGCTGGTGACACTAATACATTCTTGCAGCTAGACTAGAGGGATTACTGCGGCACCCCCAAGCCATCCCTTCCAGGGGCTGGTCTGGCTCAGATAAAAAAAAAAAAAAGAGAGAAAACAACTCCCAGTTGGTGCCTCGGCGATGGCGAGGGGACAGAGAAATTGCCCAGTGGGCGCCCAGGACCCAAACCACACACGGTAAAACCCGCTTCTCCTTCCTTCCCCGCCCCTGCACCTCACAACTCTTGTTGTGCTTGATTAAAGACAGAAAATATTAGCGTTCCTTAATTCTTTTCCAGCATTTACAGCTAATGAGAAATGTATCCTATTATTCCACTCCTTGCGGTTTCTCACCCCATGAAAGCTAATAAATCTCTCTCGCTTTCCCCAACCATTGCACACGGTGTTTATTTTGAAATGTGATTTGAGTTTGCCGGCAGTCAGCTACAAGATGTGGATTATTGCTGAGGCGCTGGGAAAAGATGGGGGTAGAAGGAGCTTCGTGTGTGGATTGGGGGCTCTGAGACCACAGGCCTGGGGCCAGGCTCCGGGGATCCGACGAGCTATATAGACTGTATGTGTGTGCATTTGATTGTCCATCAGGTTCCTCTGTGGGATCTGAGAGCCAGAGAAGGATTCAGAGGGACGCCCCCATTAGAAGTAGTAGGGCTGGGCTGCCCCTCTCCCTCAAGAAGAGGGGGTCTGGTGGGTGGCTTGGTCGGCACTACCCACCCCCCGGACCTGACTTTCTAGGGAGGTCCCAGGGCCCAGCTCCCACATCCTGCTGCAGCCTGAGGGTTATACACCTGTCCTCAGTTGGTGTCATGGTTATGTGATCTGCTGCACTTCAGGGTGCGGGTCCTGCGAAGACCTTAAGGCACCTGCCTCCAGGGCCTCAGAAGTGGGGAGAGACCAGATCCACCAAAACACCCCTATTCACAGTAGGGTCTGTGCACCCCACACCATCCCCCGACAACAAAACCCCCAGGTGACACAGCCCCAGAGGACTCTCTCTGGGTACACGTCCCCTGCTCTTACATCTCTACAGTCAACCAGGATTCCAAGCTAGTCACAGGGTTGCTGGGGGTGGGGTGAATGGGGCTGGTTGCTGAACCAGATAGAGGTGTGAAAATATGAGAGGAGGAGGGGATTCCGTCCAGAAGTGCCCTCCTAAGGAGGGAGGCTGTGCTGTCCGCCGTCACTGAGGCCAGCCCCTCACCTAAGGCTTAGAGAGCCTGCTCGTCCTTGCCCGTGGACAATCATCCAGGACCCCAGGTGGCCTGCGCAACCGAGGACCGAGCTCCTTGTCATGGTGACAACTGTCTGAGCAGGTTATTCTTATGTCTGTGAAATGTCTTAGTCCCTGCCGCTACGTGCTTAATGCAGAGTGCTAGTTATTTGCAGGTATGGGGCAGTAACCTCGAGGGGTAGGGGCAGGGAGGGACGCATGCACATCCTAGGACAACCCTGGTGAGTCTGGTCTTTCTGTCCTGTTCTCACACTGCCTCTCCCTTCTCTCTGATGCGACTGGCGCATCTGAGACAGCGGGCTGGGACGCAAGGAGCAGGGGCTCCATAGGCAGAAAGGCCTGGGTCTAGGCCTGGCCCTGCCACTGTCATCGGCCTGACCCCCTGAATTCAGGACCAACCCCCTGGACTCAGACTGACCCCCTGAACTCAAACTGACCTCCTAAACTCAGACTGACCCCCTGAACTCAGACTGAACCCCTGAATTCAGGACCAACCCCCTGGACTTAGGCTGACCTCCTAAACTCAGACTGACCCCCTGAACTCAGACTGAACCCCCGAATTCAGGACCAACCGCCTGGACTTAGGCTGACCTCCTAAACTCAGGACTGATTCCCTAGCCTCAGGCTGACATCCTGAACTCAGGACCAACCCTCTGGACTCAGACTTACCTCCTGAACTCAGAACTGACTCTCTGAACTCAGGACTGACCTTGTGAACTCAGGAAACTCCTAGAAGCTTCTGCCTAACTGTCAATCTTACCTTTTAGAAACTAAGGAACTGCTGGAACAGAAAAAGAAACATTTGAGGAAGCCGCCTGTGCAGATGAATCAGAAAGTGCAGGAAAGTGCCTCCCTCTCATTATAATGTTAAAATCCCTCTCTGAATATTCATCCCAAGCCCTAATGAAAGAAGCCTGCTTTCTCTTGTCTGGGGAGTCCTGGCTTAGGAAATCATCCCATGATCTCCTTATTTGTACAAATAAAGTGGCCATGCTAGGCCACTCCACCTGGTGTGGTCTCTGTCTGCAGGGACCCACTTTGGTCCCATAACACTGCCTTCTAGATGGAGGGGCCCTCAGCAAGAGATACAATTTCTTTATGCCTTTGCTTCCTGCAAAACGAGGTGAATGGGTCTCCCCCTCAAGGACCTGGGGAGGGTGGACGTGACCCTGCACAGAGAGCCCTGCACCAGGCTGGGCACCGCCAACCTTCACTCACTGCTGTTCTATGGCTCCCGCTGCAGAGTTCAAGGGCGAGAGACCTCACTGCAAGCTCGCACCCAGAGAGCAGGGACACAAGCCCTTCAGAGGGGCCGGGGGCGGTTCAGCAGGTCAGTGTCTAGATCTGCAGCAGGGTGCCATGAAGACTGATGTCTCAGCCCCCCCGGCCCCCAGGGCTGCGTCCTTTATAGTCTGGCCATGCCGGACCGGAAACCCCTCTGACGACCCCCACCATCCAGCTTTCCAAATGAAACTTGGCTGCTCCCTCTGCTCAGCTGACATTTCCAGGGGCTGGGTGGGCCCTCTGCCAGTGGGGGGGGGCCGTGGAACTATGGTTCCAGATGGTCCTGAGGGTACCCCAAACTTGCCCTCCCTCCTCACATCACCCAGGCAGTCTGGAGAGATTTCAGAAAAGAAGAAAGCTAGTACCTTATATTAATTCACTCCACCCTCACATCAACCTGAGCTGTGGCCCTATGCAGTGGGTCCCACACTTACCCCCATTTGTCAGATGAGAAAACCAAGGTCGCAGCATGGGTGCTGCCAGGATCGGTACCCAGGCCGACTGGCTCCAGACCCAGGTTCTAAATAACCACAGTACACTTAGTCCGGAGAAGAGCCTGGTGGAGAAAGTGGACGAGATGGGCAGGGAAGCCAGGCCTCCCAAGGCCCAGGCAAACACACTTCAAGCCTCCACTTCTCTGTGCTGTGGACATGCGGCCCTGCTTGCACACACTGCAGTGATGGGAGGCTCACTACCGTACAATAGGCCCTCGCCCCATCATCAGGCACTTTCAAATTGCAGAACCTTTTCCCATTGAGCTGATAGCCCCCTGCCAATCCACCTTTTCAAAGGGAGAACACATCTTTTCCTGTGCCATGACCACCCTGCAGAGATGCAGACCTATGGAGGTATCAGCTCCACGCTGGGCCTGGGCTGGGAGTAGAGAGAGATACAGTGGAAGGGGTAGAGTTGCTACCATCAGCCCCCTGGGCTGGCTCTCTGTATCTGGGGCCTCTGGCCTCTGTTGGAGGCAGCCCAAGCTGCCCCCAGTCCTTAAATATCCTGGGGTGAGAGTCTGTGTTGTAGACACGACAAAATGCTCCCCATCCAGGTTTTGAATGTTGATTTGCTTGTCTGAGGCTAAGGGCCTGGTCTGGAGAGCCCTGGGTTGGCCACAGGCTGCCCTATGCCTTGCTAACAATTCCTGATGCTCCTGCCCAAGGAGGAACTTCCCGATGGTGGAGGGATGTCTCTCTGTGCTGCCCTAGAAGCTGGGTCCGGGGGTGGGGCGGCCTCAGGGGAGGCCCTAGCCCTGTCCCAGAGCATGTCTGCTGTCCTCTGATTTATACATCCTGGTTCCATACATTTGGAGAGAGTGTTCTACTGATACACATTTTAAAATATAAAAGGTCTAGAAACCGCTTCCATGAAAGATCCACCTGTGTGGGAAGGATAGCACTGAGTCAAGGGTCATCCAACAGAGTCCCTGGGCTGACGATGACTGCCCCATGGAGGATGGTGTCAGCACCAGCCCCCCATCCAGACGACCGAGTACTGCTGGCTTTCCTTCCAGTGTCAGGACTCATGGACCAAATGCAAAACGTTCCCCATTCTGAATTTTTCTTCCAACAATCTTTGTTTACCCCTTGGGCCATGTGCCGCCAATCATCTGCAAGTGAGTGTGCACCCAGATGACAAAATCATGGACTGGGGAACACGAACATTAGGGGGCGCTCTGGAACAGCCGCGGGACCTGGCTCACCCTAAACACAGCCTTGGACTGCGCGCACATCACAGTAGTTTTCCTGTGGCAAAACGGCTCCAAGGTTGTGGGCCAGAACACGATGGAAGCACAGAGGATTTCATATTAGCAGAGCTGCATTTGGGCCACAGCTTTGCCCTTGGAGATGTGTGTGCTTGGGAAAGTCGCTGCGCTCTGGGTCTTTTCCCTCATCTGTAACGTGGGGTTGGTACCTGCCCAGAAAGTGCTCTGTGGAAATCTGATCAAAGACAGCACCTCCTCTGTTTTCTGGGCAGATGTTTCTAACCCCAGCTCAGCTTTTAAGAGGAGACTGGGAGCTCCACACTGGCCCCCAGCAGCAGAGGCCGCCCTGTCATCGCTTGGCCAGGCCCCAGACTCTTCCTTAGTACCCCCCCAGACCTGCCATGAGGAGTGCTGAGCTGTGGCCCTGGGCACCCTGGGCACCACTGAGCTGAGTGTCCACATGCAGACTGGACAATGGTGGCTTGCAATCAGGTGAGCCCACGTCAATCCTGGCTCCCATTATACCCTGAGCGGCCAAACCAGCCAGACCCTTCTGCACCAACACCTGCTCATCTGGAAAACCAGGTACCGACTTGCCTCAGGAGTTGAGGGGACAGGCACTGCCCACAACCTGCTCGCCTCTCCTGGGCCTTTTAAGACACAATTAGGAGCCTATCATGCCTCCATGCAACCACGATGCATACACATGCCTCTCTCTCTCTCTCTCTCTCTCTCTCTCTCTCATACACACACACAAACACACTCTCACACACACATAAACTAAGCTGCAAGGGCCTCTGAGATCTTCAACAGATCAGAGGCAGCTGTGGAATAGCACTTTTAAAAATGAAAGCAATGCGAAGTTTCCATTTGGGAAGATGAAAGAGTTCTAGATGGTGGAGATGGTTGCACAACAGTGTGAATGCCACTGAATTGTGTGCTTTAAAAATGGTCAATTTCATGTTATGTATATTTTACCACAATAATATACATAATAATGTGTGTGTACACATATACATAAATGTATTTTTTTAATATAACTACCCACATGGGGCAAAGAGATAGGCCCTGTGAGACAGCAGGGACAGTGCCACATTCACCTTGGCAGCCCCAGGCCCAGCTAGAGCTGGGCACTTGGGCACCCGAGAAGTATCTCTAGAAGAAAAGAAGTGTGAGGAGGTGCTGGGTTGGAGTTGGGTTCCAGTTCTTCGTGACCTGGGTCATTTACTCGGCCTTTCTGGAGCCCCAGACTGTAAGATGTGGGAGACAGGCTAGTCCTGGCAAAGGTGATCACCAGGATACTCGCTGACCTTTTACAGAATGCATCTTGGCTGTTGAACTGCATATGATCCGCACTATACCGACAGGCAAGATGGGCGCACAGGGATGCCCCTCTGGCTCAGGGATGTCACACAGCCAACAGGGCAAGCGGATTCCTTGGCTGCATGATGTAGGCCTTCACCACACCCAGCCATCCCAGTGCATGTCCCTGTGTCAATTCACCTGCACGGTATTTTCAGGGGGGCGGGGGCTCACCGGCTGCACTCTCCACTCACCCTCAGTGAGCTACATGAGCATAATCACTTGGTGACAACCCTTCACCCCACTCCTGATGGGCGCTCCTGCTTCTTCAATAAGCAGCTCATTTTAAAAATGTAGTATTTTGCTTCTGTTGAGCTGTTCATGGGCTTTACTCACCAAGACTGGACTGAAGTTTCATCTTAGGTAGGTGCCAGGTTTTAACACCCACGCCTGAGGTAGAAATCATCCACAGGCAAAGAATGCTTGAAAGTTCCTCAAATGACCTGCTGGGGGTGGGGGCTGAATCCCAGCAGCGATGCGGATGGCGAAAATCTGAACGTGTCCCATCCGCCTGCATGGTTGACTCCTTCTGGGTAAGTCAGGTCTCAAAACCGTCCTGCACAGAAGCTCGGAGCTAGTCCCAAGGCTGTGAGGAGCTCAAGAGAAACCACAGGGAAGGGCCCTGAGCGTAGGCCTGGGCACAGAGAGGTGCTCAAAATGTTTCCTGACTTGCATCTTCACCTCGCGGGGCCAGGCCCTTCACCACACTTCCTCTGTGGCCGCCTCTTCCTGCCTGCCCAGTGGCACGCCCTTGCGGGCCCCGCTGCCCAGCGGAACTCACAGCTCCTGGGGCAGGGGACTCATGACCACCGTGGCATGCCAGCTTTGAGGAAGAAAGGGATTCAGCTGCCTCTGAGCCAGCGCCGCATGTCAACCCAAGGCCGCCAGCCAGCCAACAACCGGAGGGCCATCTGGACATCTGGAGCCCGCTGGGGCCCCCTCAGCCACAGACCGCCCGCCCCTGTCCAAGGCCAGATAAGAGCCTCTTTGAGAGGGAGCTTCCGACAGACCCTTCTGGAGCAATACCTTCCTCCTGTGGGTGGTTCTCAGCTCCAGATGGCTGGAAGGAGGGGTGGCTGGCCTGGCGCCCACCCTTGTCTCTCTGCCGCTCACAGAAGCACCCGCAGCCGTTGGGAGCTGAAGTCAAGCAGATGTGCTCAGTAGGGAGATGGCTGGGGACTGAAAGCTGGGGAGCCCCACTTCCCGAGCGCTGGCCCCTGAGGACCCAAGACAAGTTCTAAGGACAGGTCTGACCATCACGGGCCGATGCACTTCCTGCAGAGGCGCCGTCTTCACGGCCTGGGATTAACCAATGTGGGTGGTCCCCTCACCTCCACACCACCCCCCCCCCCATCTCCCTCCTAGAATTGTCTGGATTTGCATCTGTTCTCCGGGCATTCTATTTCCGGGCAGGCAGATTGGCAGAGTGGGAAGTAGCCAAGGGCCCTGGATTCCCCTTCTGCTGCCTCTCCAGCCTCACTGTCCCTCTGGGCCAGAGTTTCCCTGTCTGCCCATGACGCCTCACAGGCCACACGTGGAGATGAGGAGAATTCAGTGACGTGTTATGTCTTCCGTTTGCTCCACACACATCTGTGCTGCGTCTGCTCTGTGCCAGGCACTGTTCCAGGTGCTGGAGATACCGTGGTGAGCCAGGCAGGGGGTGGCCCCACTTCGTGACCAGAGCTGGAGACTGGCCCCCGGCCTGCCTGACTCTACAACAGGCGGTTGCTTTCTAAAAAAGCAGCTGATTTAAAAAAAAAAAAAAAAAGCAAGCAGCTGATAATTAAATACAACGCTGTCTATTTCTTTAACACTCAGAAATAGCTCTTCTGCAAAAGTGCAGAAAAAGGTGAAACTGCAACAGTTAGACACAACATCCCAGGGATCATCAGGACGTGTAACTCGCCTGATCATCTGCACGCCGGGCCCTGGGCTTGGCATGCAGCGGTGCTGAATAAATGTCTGCTGAGTAGATGAATGCGGAGGTCCACTGTGTCAGAATAACGTAACCCCAAAGACTGGACAGCTAGCCTACTGACCTCAGCAAATGTGTGACCCAGGCCGCTACTAGCAATTGTGAGCTGCCAGCCTGGACACTTGACACGATCTGTGTTTCCAGTCTCAGACATGCGATCGACCAGAGACAAAGGACTGTCTCGGGGTGAGCAAGGCACTTTGAGGAAGACTTCCATCTCGTTGACGCTCTGCCAGCCGGAAATCCCAGCTTCACACACTACCGGAGTACCCTAAGAACCTCAGTGGGGGCATACTCCAGAGGCCAGAGTCTTGGGGAGCACGGTGTATCAGCTATCTGTTGCAAAGATGATGCTCCCGACAAAATGCTCCAAAACTTAGTGGCTTAAAACAGCCACCATTTGTCATCTTTCACGAGTCTACAGGTTGGCTGCATGTCTTGGGCTGGGCTTGGCTCATCTTGTCACAGGTCTGTGGTCAGCCAGTGGCTCAGTGGAGGTTGGCCAGCCCAGGATGGCTGAGGTTCGATGACTCAGAGTCAAACTCATGGAGAAAGCAATCAGGATGGTGGGTGCCAGGGACTGGGGAGCACAAATGCGGAGTTACTGTTTAACAGATTCGGAGGTTTAGTTTTGCAAGATGAGAAAGTTCTGGAGACGGAGGGTGGTGATGGCTGCACAATGTGAGCATACCTAGTGCCACTGGACTATATACTTAAAAATGGTTAAGATGGTAGGGGCGCCTGGGTGGCTCAGTCGGTTAAGCGTCTGCCTGGATCCTGGGATCGAGTGGGGCTCCCCAGCTTTCGGTCCCCAGCCATCTCCCTGCTGAGCACATCTGCTTGACTTCAGCTCCCAAGGGCTGTGTGTGCTTCTGTGAGAGGATCCTGGGATCGAGCCCCATGTTGGGCTCTCTGCTCAGTGGGGAGCCTGCTTCTCCCTCTCCCTCTGCTCCCCCGCTCCTGCTCTATCTCAAATAAATAAACAAATAAGATCTTTAATAAAAAAAATTGTTAAGATGGTAAACTTTATGTTATGTGCATTTTGTCACAGTTAAAAAGAAAAAAAACAAAGACCAAACAGAAATAGTAGTGCAGAGGAAGTATAGATCCTCAAAGATCGTGATGGAGGTTTTCAGAAGCCCCTTATTACAGAGCCTTTAATCGACTTTAAAGTCCTCAGCCTGGACATCCTGCCATGTGGGAGTCAGGCCCTGGGGGCCATCAGTGCACTAATTCAGAGATGCCCACTCCCAGCGTGGTCAGCCCAAGTGCAGCCACAGGCCACACTCCCTGAGCGAATTCCATGTGTGCCCAGCTCTCTGCACCTCCAGTCAAGTCCAGAGGCGTTGTTAGTTGGCATGAGGTACTTTCAGGAACAAGGTCTCACAGATAGAGCCAGCGGCTTGCTCATCAGCATGGCTGCAGTGGGAATGGGTCCTCGCTGGCCCTGTGATGGCATTCCCACCAGAATCCTGAAACGCCCTCCCCTCCCCCATATGAAAGAATATGAACAGCCAGCAAGAAGCCGGTGACCTTGAGAGGGGTACCCAGCTGGGTCCCCACACAGACCTGGCTCTGACAGTGGGTGAATGGGGAGGATTCTCACGGTTCTGCTGACCCAGGCGGGGGCCTGACTGGCAAATCCTACCCCTGGAACACTGACCTGCTTGCCTTGGGTGAGCCTTTCTGGAAAGTGGGTTCCAAACACCCAAAAGGATCTCCTTGAGCTTCCAGAGGGGGCCGTACTGCTCTTGGTGCCTGCTTGGGGGCAGAATCTGGTCAAACATCCCCCCCTTCAGAATCTGCTAGTGAAGTCTGCAGGGGGAGGCTGTTAATTCATCCACAGCCACCGTGATCTCCAAAATTGACTAAAAATTCCCTAACTGGCTTTGTCCGGGGCCCCCACGCCTCCCAGACGCCCCCAGGATGCTCTGGGACTCCATTCCATTCCCTCAGATAACATGACCTCCTGGCCACTTGTCCCCGTCACTTTTTCCCCTGGCCCCAGCTCCTCCTCTGGACCTCCCACACCTAATCCTCACCCTCTGTCCAGGGTTAGCCCAAAGCACACGCCTCGGCCCTGGGATGAAGGTCTAGGCTCCTGTGGCCTCACCACCCTTGGGGGCCCCCAGAAGCCGCGGGTCACTCTCCGGCTGGCCACCCCTGCTTCACCTGATGCAGGGCTCACCTCGTCTCTGCCCTCACTCTGTGAAGAGAGCACTGGGCCCACTTCTTTTCTTTCTTTTTTTTTTTTTATTATGTTAATCCCCATACATTACATCATTAATTTTAGATGAAGTGTTCCATGATTCATTGTTTGTGCATAACACCCAGTGCTCCATGCAGAATGTGCCCTCCTCAGTACCCACCACCAGGCTAACCCATCCTCCCACCCCCCTCCCCTCTAGAACCCTCAGTTTGTTTTTCAGAGTCCATCGTCTCTCATGGTTCGTCCCACTTCTTTTCTTTAACTGAAAGCTGGGCCAGATACTTCTCTCCAATAATTTTCACTACATGAGCTCTTGCCCAGCAGTTAGGGGTGTCAAAACCACTTACAGTCTTCATTCCATCACATTAGCAGGCTTCTCAGTTCTGTGTCAAGTGCAAATTTGATAATGAGCCTCCGTGGTCTCCATTTGGATCTCCCAGGAGAGGCTTTAGGGCCAGGAGGGGGCGGGTTCTGGGGGCTTCCTCTGGGCTGGCTCAGCCACCTCCAGAGCCACACAAGGCTTAGTTCCAGCCTTCCCACAGAGGCATGGCCAACATGACAGCCTGGCAGATGCCCTGGGAAAGGCCCCTGCAGGGGCTAGCCTCCGGGGCCCAGGCGCTCTCACTGACCCTGTGCTCTTAACGGTCCTTCCCAGCATCCCACCTGATGTCAAGGCCCAGCTCATGACAGTGTGGGTTCCAATGTCCTAATGCCCCAGGTCGGGAATCAGTCCCCCGTGGAGTCACCAGGGTTGGGTGGATCCCCCTCTCCCATCTGCCTTTCAGAAGTTCAGGAAGGGAATGTTTTGGACTGAGAAACTGGTGCTCTTTCCAAACCCCCCACCATGTCCCCATGGCCACTGGAAAGTCAGAGTCTGTACCTAGTGCGGGAGCAGACCGGGCTTCTCCCACTGAAGTTCTTAACGATGGCTCTCACCATATCACTGAGTGCTGGACAAAGTTCTCAAGGGCCTTCTGGCTCACCTCCCCTGCCTCCCACCCTCTACTCCCACGTGTGCCCAGACCCTAGGCAATCAGGCTCCCATGTTCATCCCACCCCCAAACCCGCTCCTGACTCCCCTGTGGAATAACCTCCTCTCTCTCTGCTGGGCTCCTTTCCACCCTTCAAGACCCGTCCTTACTGTCCCCTTCTCCAGGAAGCCTTTCTTGACGTCTCAAACCACACATTGTGTCCTGCTTTCTCAGATGCTTTTTGACCCTGGTAATGATGACAGCCAACATTCACTGAGTGATCAGTACATTCCAGGCATTGTTCTGAGCACCTTACTCATAGGGCTTTAATCTTCTCCCTGACTCTATGGAGACTTTTATAATCTCTATATAATACATGTGAAACTGAAGCAAAGAGAGGTTAAGTAACTTGCCTGAGGTCACACAGCTGGTCAGTACGGAGCTGGGTTGGACCTGGGTGCTCAGGCCCCAGCATCTGTACCTCTGACCCCTCTCTTCCCTGAGTAAGGGCTCCACCCCTGCCCCACACTGTGGGCAGCTGTCTCGCTCATCACTGAAATCACCTGATGGGTCCCAACATCACCTCCTGGAGGGTAGGACTTCAACGCCTGGTTGTAAGGAAGGAAGGGCATGTCCTTGGGTGAATTTCCTTATGGCTTCATCACAATTTCATTTAACAGAGTTTATTTCTATTCCTTGGTCACTGCCGTCAGCTTACTCTTGCTTATTTCAGTTGACTACAAGAGCCAGTGTGGAACAGTGAAGAAGGGTCAGCCAGCTCTGGGTTCGAGTCTCCACTCTTGCTGTGTGGCCCTAGGCAGCTTACTCCATCTGTCTGGGCCTCATTTTCCTCTTCTGAACACTGGGGTGGAAGAGCCGAGGTCCCAGGGGAGGCGAGGCCGGGATGAGGTGGTGCACAGGCGCAGACCCTGACGCAGAGGAAGCAGCCACCCTGCCACTGCCTTCGTTTTCTCGGGTCAGGACAGAGAGTCCTGGTCAGGACAGGTTTCCAGCGCAGCTTTGGCCCCAAAAAGCCTTACGACAGCTCACCTCTCTGGGGCCGTCTCTCAATCTGTCCAGTGAAGTCCCTTCGGCCTCCTGCATGTGGGAGGTTCGGAGATTTTGTTTTGATGGGTAGCATCCTGGTTACTAGTTACAGCAGCTCCACATTGCCCCAGACAACGTACAGATAGGCATTTCCTTCTTGGCCTTTCTAGGGCTTGTCACCAGCTTTCAGGGGACGGAGCCAACAGCAAAAGGCCTGCAGATTCCAGGAAGACAAGCCAGGTCCTCGGGTTTGGAGCAACCGTGGAGGGGATGCCCCCCTTGCCAGCCACCATCATGGCCTCTTGGGTCTCCTGCCCTCCACCGTCATGCCCCTTGGTCTCTTTCCCACGCAGTGTCCAGGGTAGTATAGATCCAGATCAGGTCTCACGTTTCCATGGCTCCCCTTCTCTGGGGTAAAAGCCAGAGAGCCCTACAGAGCCCCATGTGGACTCTCCTTTCCTTGACCTCTGTGTCCTCACCTCCACTTCCCTCCCCTTGCTTACTCTCAGCCAACCAGCCTCCTCACCATTCCTCCAACATTCCTCCAGCCTCAGGGCCTTTGCACTGGCTGTGCCCTCTGCCTGGCTCTCGCTCTTCCCAGAGATGCACACAGCTCACGCCTCACTTCCTCTGGCCTTTGCTGCTCACTCTACCCAAAATTCCAACAACTTCCCATCCACCCCCAGCTGTCCTTGCCCATGCTTTCTTTTTCTCCTAATCACATTTCCTCTCGAACACACTAAATATTGTCCATATTTATCTCAATTATCAGTTTCTCTCCATTGAAACGTGAGCCCATGAGGGCAGGGCTTTTCTTGTTTTGTACACTGCTGAATAATGCATGGCACATGTAATGCTTAATAAATATTTCTTGAATGAACAAATGAACGATGTTTGCTGAAAAGAACCTAAGCACTCAGGAATATTTTAAATGTTGCTGTGATTCGCGGCCAGCAAAATGCAGAGGAGAACCTCGAGTAGCTGTCACAGACATCACTCAGAGGACTGAAATCACAGTGTTTACACACCAGCATCCGAAAGAGTGAAATACACCAGCTCATAGCTGGAGCGTGGTTAAGGAAGACAAAGGTCCTGATAAGGGCCGCAAATGATTCCTGAGTCAAGAGGCAAGGAGGCCTCACCAAGGAAGTTGGAGCAACAACTCCTGTACCTCATGCCAGAATTAGAGGCCAGGCAAGAGATTCAACAAAGGCATCCCTTCACTGCTGAGCGCTGAGACCACAAAGCCCAAAATGGGGATTTCTGACCTCAGGTCAGAAATGGGAAATGGAAAACCATCCCGACACACACAGTAACATGCACTAGACTGAGGCCCCCTGATGCCTCCCATCACCGGGGATGGGAGCTTAATAAGTACAGCAACAGTAGCAAACCCAGTGCTCGCTACAGACCAGATGCTATTTTAAGTGCTTTGTAAATATTAATTCACTTAATTAATTCACTTCCCAGCGTCCCACCTGATGTCCCAAGCCTGTGGGGTAGGGACCATTATTATCCCCCATTTTACAGATGTGGATGCTGAGGCACAGAGAGATTTCGTATCCTGCCAAAAGGCACAGGAGCGAACATCAGAAGACCATAAGTAGCAGAGCCAGGATTCGAACCCAGGATGTCAGACTCCACAGAGAGTGCAAAGCTGCTCAGAGAAGGGGCAAGACACCCACAAGGCCACTGATTGCTCCCCAGAAGTAATCACCTCACTCCTGAATAGCATAAGATACCCATCTACCGAGCTGAGCTCGGCTGGTGGCGGCTGGGCACAGTGACACTGAGGAGGCTGTTGGAAGTGCCTGCACCAAGGTTGAATGAAGCCTCAGCGATACTTTATGAATGCATTTCAATGCTGCTGTAGAGAAAACTAAATTCAACTCCATTTTCATAAAAGTTCCATCCATCAAAATATTAGATAAGCAACAGTCCCTTTGGTTTCTAAAATGCAAAATGGAAGCACACACAGGGCGATAAATGTAATGATACTCTTAAGCAACTCTATTTTTGAGGTAGCAATAGCCTCATTTTCTGGGTAGCGTACTGTGTGGTGGGGAAGCGCAGACTCTCTGAACAATGCCGCATGACCAGAGCTAGAGGGGAGGGCACCAATGGCCAGGATGGCCAACACCATGGCTTCCCAAGCATGGGAATGATCATGTCCCATGGCTCTGGTCCCCAGAGCCCCCCCTGGAAATGGAAAACCATCTCGACACACAGAGTAACACACTGGACTGAGGCTCCCTGATGCCTCCCATCGCCGGGTGACGCAAGGGTCCGAGCTCCGGCTGACACAGGACGGTGGCCCACCTCTCGGCTTCTCGTCTGAGGAGAGGGGCTTCGTGTGACAGCAATCACCCGTGTGTGTTTACCTACTGGTCCAGCTTCGTGGGTCCTGTCTGTGTCTTTCCTAGCCATTGGCTCATCTGCCCATGTTAGAGTACACCATGGCCAGGTGTATCCGCACCTGCTCTGTGGCGGGCTGGTGGACCCTGGCCGCAGGGGCTAGTGGCCGAGTCTGGAGGGACGAGTGGACAGGGACTCCCCAGCAGTGCCCTGGGGGTGCGGTGGGCCCCTGCCCCACCTCCTCAGCTGCCTCTCCTCCTGGCTCCGTGGCACCTGGAGCGATGCTGAGCAGAGGTGGTCCAAATCGCTCTGAATAAAGGTGTCAGCGAGACATCACTGCAGAGAAAGAGGACAGGAGGTGGGATTCAGCAGCCGCAAACCCCCGCTGGAGACTGGGAGGGAGGACAAGCTCAAGCCCCACACACTGACAGGCTGCAGAGTGTGAGCCAAGCACAAACTTTGGCAGTAAATCCTTTAAACGACACACGTCCACTGGCGGCTCCCATGTACCTTCCTCCCTCCGCCCCACAGCTCAGGGAGAGGTTCTACTAATGTGCACTGACCTTGCACGAGACAGCCAGCGGAGCCCGCACCCTGGGATGCGCTCCGTGACCCCACGCACCCCACACTGGAGACAAGGAACCCCAGGCCCAGGGCTGCTCCGCCTTCTCAGGCTGCAGGTTAACCCCCTGTGCACCCGCAGCCCCACAGCAGGCCTGTCACAAGTCCACACGGCCTTCTTTAGGTCACCCAACATCCTGACAAAGCTCCGCATGGCACGAGTCACGTCCACAGAGCCCTCGCCCTGGCTCGCTCTCGACTATCCAGAACCAGCAGTGAAACTGTCCCAGATGGCGGACCTGCTCTCAGAGACGTCTAGAAGGGCCATTCCAAACCTCCACTCTGGGCAGCTCTAGAGGTTGCCTTCATTTTTATTAAAGACTAGTCTTCTGGTCACAAGGAAAAAACCAGGAGCCAGTCATTTTCTTTCCAAACCAGTTGGGTTTACCCCACAGCAGGCAGGCGGAGATGCCTGGCCCAAGGGAGGGAGAGGTCACGGCATTGGTGCCACAGGCTGGGTCTTGAGGATGGTCTGTGGTGGGCGACAGAGGCCTGTCCTTGCCCATCCGGGGACAAGGGTGTGTAGTCGCGGAGAGGGGCTGGGTCGCCCTGGCCCAGGGCCTGAGCCAGTATTTGAAAGGAAGAAGGCATGCCTGAATGTGAGTGCCCCCAGCACCTCACGGGCTCAGCCTGTGGATGCCTCAGGGCCAAAGCTTCAACCAACACAGGCCAAAGTCCACACAAGGGGTCACGGGGCTGGGGCTTGAGGAGGCAAACAGTAAGAAAGGGCTCTTCTTGGTGATTGAAAAAACTCCGCAATGTGTTCATGATTGATTTGCTCCCCAAAATGGGGTACCTGCTTTCCAACTAGCTTCAAAATCATAAGCCAGTGGTTCCCAGTTAGAGACAACTTCCAACCCAACACAGGGGGCACTGGCCACTGTCTGCAGACATTCTTTCCTCACTATATATTTTTAATAAAAAGGATATACATGAAAGTGTACAACGTGTTGATCCAGCATACAGATGCACGGTGAAATAATGACTATAGTCAAGCGGATTAACATGCCCCCCACCCCCACAGCTGCCATTTGTGGGTGAAGCCCATGAAATCCCCCCTCGGTGTATTTCCAGCGTCCAGTGTGTATGGCGTCACTAAGGATAGTCATCATTCCTCTACCTTAGATCTCTAGGCTCGTTCACCCCACATCGCTGCACCTTTGACCATCTGGAGACATTTCTTACTGTCAAGACTGAGGAGGGGGCACCACTGGCGTCCATGGGGTCAAGGCCAGGGATGTCGCCCCACATCCTACAATGCACCAGATGGATCCCACAACAACGAATTATGTGGTGCAGAACGTTCAGAGAGCCCAAGCTGAGAACCTCTGTCCTAAACAGGTGGACCCTGAGCTGAAGCTGCCTCAAAAAAAAATAAGAGTAGACCTTTACGATACCATACATAATGTGTCTTTCATGGGGACAGAGCTTCTGTCTGGGAAGATGGAAAAGTTCTGGACATGGATGGTGGTGTCACAGTTGTGACAGTGTGAATGTACCTAATGCTATGGCTAAGATGGTCCATTTTTAAAAAAAGATTTATTTATTTGAGAGAGAGAGCGGGGTTGCAGGGGGAAGGGACAGAGGGAGAGAGAATCTTAAGCAGGTTCCACGATGAGCGCAGAGCCCAATGCAGGACTCAATCTCACGATCCCGAGATCATGACCTGAGCTGAAACCAAGAGTCGGACGCTTAACCAACTGAGCCACTCAGGTGCCCAAACGGTACATTTTATGTTATGCATACTTCACCACAATAAAAAAGCCTACAATTTATGTTATTTACTTATATAATTATATATTACATATTATTACATAATTATAATTATGCAATAATGTCTGTGCTCACCATAGAACCCATGACTTCCATCTCACCCTCATCCCCTCCGGAGGGCAGAGCAACCTGAAGCTGAGGGTGTGCAGTGACTTGTCCACTGTCCACAGTGGGAACACCTGGGCAGGGCTCTGGACGCGGGCATTTGCCTGTTGCTCGGGGAAAGGCCTGTATTTCCGGGGCTCTTCTCAACTGAACTGACCTCCCCAAGCCCAATGCAGCCTTCAGGATAGTTGGTTCAGCCAACAGCCATTGGGCACCGGCTCTGGGCCAGGCCCTGGGGAGGCGGAAGGAAGGAGACATACAGACACCCCTCCCTCAGGGAGCCAGGCCAAGGTGAGGGGACAGAACACGAACCAGAAACAGAACCCATAGGGACACACTGTAAGGCACGTCAGATGGTAAGTGCCACGAAGAGAAGCAAAGCGCACCGAGGTGGCAGACGACCCTGGGGCGAGAGCACCTACTGAGAAGGCGTCATCCTGGTACAGAGCTGCAGGAAGCCCTGCAGGAGGCCAGGGAGCCCCACCCTGCCCCCAACGCAGCCCTTCCCTCCTTCTCTGCTCCTCAGCCTGAGAGCAGGCACTCTGCAGGATCCCAGCCAACCTGCTGTGTGTTCACAAGCAAGTTCCTTAACCTCTCTGTGCTCAGCTTTCTGTTTATAAAATGGAGAATAAAACCTACCGCTCACTGTTGTGAGGATTAAATGGGAGACGCGTAACTACTTATCACCCTGCTGGTACACACAGGGTTCGTGGAATGCAGTGTTGAGTCATCTAATAACGACAAGAATGACAATGTCATCCTCTCGAAGAGGTACAACCCCACCCCAACCCCCCACAGCTGGGGACTCAGGACTAACATCCCCAAAAGTGTGATTTCTTTTATTTGTACATAAGCTGTCCATGAGGAGTTTCCCCCTTGAGTGCCCAAGACTGACAGACGGACATTACCTTCTGGCAAGGCCGGGTATTTCCAAGGACCACCCGCACCCGTTTCTCAGACCGTACTAATGCTGTGGTCTCATGTGCAGGGGGTACTTGGTCCCACTCTGCCTTATGTAGCTTCCTAGCTGATCACACACATTAGCCTTGCCTCCACAAAAGACCAAACACAGGCCAGCACTTGCTGATTTTCCCTCCAATTCCCCAGCCCAATGGGACCCAAGAAAATTCAGAGACCCGGGCACATGTTCCTTGTTTGTGCCTGCTTGAGAACATCACTTTCTGCTCTCCATGCCATCCACATGGTCTGAGAAGGCTGGGGAGACTGGAAGGGGCCTTGGGGGTGAGGTGGGGAATACACTAGGGTCTGTGAAGTTCTCAGAACCCATACAACCCCTTAAAGGGGTCAAACTCTAGAACCTTAGGAGTGCAAAACGGTACAGCCACTTTGGAAGAGAGCTTGGCAGTTTCTTACAAAACTAAAATTACTCTCACCATATGATTCAGCAATCAGGCTCCTTGGTATTTACCCCAAGAAGTTGAAAACTTCCGTCTAAACAAAAACCTGCATGTGGATGTTTATGGCAGCTTTATTCATAGTTGCCAAAACTTGGAAGCAGTCAAGATGTCCTTCAGTGGGGGAATGGATACATAAACTGTGGCACATCCAGACAGCGGAATATTAGCACTAAAAAGAAATGAGCTACTGAGCCATGAGAAGACCTGGGGGAACCTTAAATGCATATTGCTAAGTGAAAGAAGCTGGTCTGAAAAGTCCAACTGTATGATCCTCTGGAAGGAGTAAGAAGATTAGTGGTTGCCAGGGACTAAGGGGGGGCAAGGATGAAGAGGCGGAGCACAGGGGATGTTTAGGGCAGTCAAAACACTCTGTATGATACTGTTATGGTGGATCCATGTCATCATACGTGTCCGGCCCCATAGAACGTATAACACTAAGAGTGAACACTCATGCAATCTGTGGACTTCTGTTACTGATGATGGAGCCACCTGACTCATCCACTATAAGGCCTGTGCTGTGCCAATGTCAGATGTTCATGCTGGGGGGTACTGCACGGGGCCAGGAGGCACGAGTCCAACACCCTGTATGGACAGCTCCATTTTCCTGTAAACCTAAAATGTTCTCAATAAATAAAGTCCTTTTTTTTTTTTTAAATCTAGAACCCAGAGAAGATGACAGAGGCAGGGGCCTCCAGCCAGTGAGCAGCATGACCAGTAGGGAAAGTGAAGTTTCTCACACTCCCCTCCCCTACGCCCTGGATTGCCCCCCACCCCCACCCCCATGCGCATAGTTGCCACACCAACTATCCACTCAGTCACTCAAGCCAGAAACCTAGGGAGCCTTCCATGATTCCAAACATCACGCCCTCTCCCCAGCCCATCTGTGGGTCTTGTGGGCTTTGCCTCCTAACGGCCCTCAAATCTGGGCTTCTGACCACCCCTCCCCTACCTCCCTAGCCCAACCGAGCCCCATCATCTCTCTCCTGGGCCACCACTGTGGTTCCCGTCCTGTGTCCCTGTGGTCTGTTTCCTACCCTGACCAGGGAGGTCTTCTAAAATGATACCTTGGACCTTATCATCCCACAGCAACCAGAGCAAAACCTCAACTGCCCTGGGCCCTGCCGACCTCTCCCCTGCACCTGCACTACCCTCCGCCATGCAGGCACTGGCATGTGATGTTTTCCACTAGGACAGGACCTGGCACACAGCAGGTGCTCAATCAATACTGTTGGATATACCAAGGAATAAACGACCCCGCAATGTGCTGATAGATGTTATCATCTGCATTCTGTAAATGGGGAATCAGGAAAGTATGGATCCCTGGGGTTGGAGGCATGCTCATGAATGGAGTGTTTAAGCCACAACGGCTTACTAAGTGTTTATGAACTTGATGACCACAGAAGACCCATTACACCACTCTGCTGCCATTCAAAACTCACCGCTTTGGAAAGATCTCTTCCTGTCCAACCCCCACCCCCACCCCACCTCTGCTCTGCCCCTCCTGTGGGAAGCCTCCCTGCCTCACTTCACCTGCTGTCATCCTCTGATTACTGATAGATGCCGAAGGGGCCAGCAGACACCACTGTCCAGCTGAGACCACCCAAGAGACCGGTCAATGGGACCCGGTTGCTGTGGTGCTCAGCGGGAGAAGTTTCTGCATATACGATTATTAATGACTTTATTTATATACCAATATTTAGTACTGCTTGCAATTAAGCAGATCTGCTTTCAAAATATGACTAATTAGAACAGTCGTGCTGGCAGGGAGACTTCTGCGAGGAACGCACAGTGTTCAAGCAAAAGTTGCCCCCGCCCGCAGCAAAACCAGGTGACGGGTCTCAGGAAGGAAGGCGGGAGGAAATGGGAGGGGAGGGGGAGGAGGAGGGCAGAGGGAAGGCAAGGTGCAGTCCTCAACCCAGGAGCCTTCATTTGTATGATGCTAGTTAACTACGTTCTCTGGCCTGACATTTTCTGCTACTTGGAAGCCAACCAGAAAGGTATGGGCTGCCTAATTCCCTGGGCTGACATTTTGCAGGGAGCCAGAGGAGGGGAACCTGTTCAGTGATGCGGAAACCCACAGGGTATGTACAACTTGTCATTAATCACCCATGGGCCCCTGTCCCCACAACACCCTCGCTGACTTACACCCAGTAAGGGGCACGACTTTCTGGTTTTTCCCTGAGGGACCATTTTTGGTCAAAACAGGTACATCTGGGTTACCTGGGTGGCTCAGTTGGTTGAGCGTCTGCCTTCAGCTCCGGTCATGATCCCGGGGTCCTGGGATTGAGCCCTGCTTGTTGGGGAGCCTGCTTCTCCCTCTGCCCCTCCCCCCTGCTTACGCTTTCTTTCTCTCTCTCTCTCTCAAATAAAAATTTTTAAAAATCTTAAAAAAAAAAACAAAAACAGGTACATCTGGCAAAGGGGGCCAAAAGCTCAAGTTCTAAAGATTGCCTCAGTCTTGGTGTCCCAAACAGACTGAGAACTAGTGTCCCTCAGGGGCGCCCACATCTAACTCTGCCCACCTCACTCACAGCTGCCTCTTACCTGATGTCCAGCTCAGGTCCCTATTCTGTGCTAGACCTTGACCCTGACCCCAAGGTCCTCCAGGTGGGTAACATGGGCATAGAAACGGACAGCCATCCTTCCCGGTGACCCTGGGGACAAGGCCTGATGGGGAGGCCTCCTAGAGGAGGAGGCTCAAAGCTGAGGGGAAGTGGGGTCTCTGGGCTGAGCAAGCACATGGCAGCATGAAGCCACGTGGTGGGTGCTAAGAGCCTCCAGAGTGGCAGACCCTGGTCCCCAGGGTCTGGCTGCCAAGAGCAGTGGGGCATCCACAGACCGCCCCCCCCCACACCTCTCACCCCTCACTTCCACTGTTCTCTGCTCAAGGTCACCCACTAGAGGCCCTCCCCAACCAGGCCACCTAAAACTGCACCCCATCACCCTCCACCTCCTTGCCCTGCTTAGTTTTTCTGTCTAGTGCCCCCCTCTGTGGGACATTCCAATCCACACTGACCTGCTTCTCTCTTTGTGCCTGTCCCCCCAACTAGGATATAAGTTCCCCAGGACAGGGGACCCAGGCAACAGCGCCAAGCCCGGTACCCAGCTGGCACCCCCCAAGCATGGGCTGAGTGAACAGTGAGGAATAGAGTGGAAAAGCCATCTGCAGCCCACAGGGGTGTGACTGCAAAGCCCCTGGCAGGGCCGGAGGAAGGCGGTGGCCTTGGCGGTGGGAACCATGCTATCCGGATACTGGGCTGGTCACCCTGCAGCCAGGGCTCCTCCCGTGCAAGTGAGGGGGCCCTGCTCAGTGTCCAAGCAAAGCTGGAAATCTCACGCTTCACGAGAGATCTCCTGATCTGTAAACGTTGGCAACTAATTCAGGTTTTAAAAATATATCTCTGTCGTCTGGGCGTAGTCCGAGGAACCTGATTTGCCCACTCAGAGGAAGAGAACACGGGAAGGGTTTTCTGAGCAGAAGGGATGCCCTCTGTTTTGCACATGGAAAGAGCAGCCTGACCAGGTAGAGTGGACGCTTGGTGGCCACCAAGGTCCCCCTTTGGCACGGGGCCAGATCCTGCACCTGAGCCCCTTTCTGCAAGCTGCCTTGGACCAAGGTTATGACTCCCTTCCCCAGGGACAACCACATCCACTGTCTGGTCCATGCAGAGTGGCAGAGAACCCATCTCTTTGCCTCGATGAGGGACATCTCGGCAGGGTTGTGTCAGCCCCAGAGCTCTCACTGGCCATCGGTTGAGGGAGGCCTCTGTTGGGATTATGCCATGGCCCAACATCGCCCCAGCCCTCCCTGCTCTCTGTAACCTCCTTCACTGTGGCGACATGTGACTGTGCTTCTGTCCCCTGGGCTGCTGGGGTGGAGTTGGGGCAGGGGCAGAGACCCGGGACATGCGGCCCCAGGAAGGTTGACAGAGCCAAAGCCTTACCCCAAAGATCCAAGGTGAATCTCCCCAGGGCAACACACCCGTGAATTCATGGCAGGCAGCTCTGTCTCCTTGGTAACCCACGGTGTTCCACACTCCAAGCCTTTAAGTGTAACCCCGGTCATTCCAGGGGTCCAGCCAGGAGCCAATGTAAAAGGGCCCCATGTTGGGGCTTTATGGGTCTGTAAAATATCCACCCTGTTTTTTCTTAGGCACATTTCATAAACCAGTGCATTTTATACCTGGGAGAATCAGCAGCTCCTATGACTACATGAAGCCGTTCTTGCACGCGCTGCTGTAAACTCGGGTGACAGGATAAGGATCTTTGCCTGTGGCCATAAAACCAGGTCTGGAACAGGCCAGCCCCTCAGTGTGTGGATGTCGGGGGCAATGAGCACCCACACCTGCCCCCATCTGCTCGGGTAGCCTGGGTCGGTCCCAGACATGGACCGTGACACCAGTCATAGCAGCAATAAGAACAGCCGGCATGTGCTGACCACATCCTACATGCCAGGGCCTCTGTGCTCACGCTCGGCATGCCTTTGCCCTCGACAATCTTCTGAAGCACGGTCATCACCCGCATTGCACAGATGCGGAAACTGAGGCACGGAGGAGTTAAGTGCAGCAAGGTCACACGGCTGGCCTTGGACCCCAGGCCGTCTGGCTACAGGGAACAGCTTGTACTATTGAACCCCTAAGGCACTGTCCTGGAAACAAATCCCAGCCTGCTTGGTGGTGGTCGACCTGCCCGGGCGGTCCTTACATAAGCAGGTAGCAGCAGGCCTCCCTGGGCGCCAGCAGGGCACCAGGTCCTCCTGACTCTCAGCAGCCCACTGGGTCCTCCTCCAAGCCCACAGGGTGGGGCCGTTTACCCCCACTGAGCAGCAGGCAGAAGGGGAGGCGGGGGCACCTCAAAGACAGCTTTGAAGGCGGGAGGGGCGGGAGGCGCCGAGAAACGCCAAGTTGGGGGACGATGCCCGGCGTGGGCGTGGAGACACAGCCCTGCTGTCGGAGCACGGCCTGTCTGGAGAACAACCTCACCCTGCTTGGGGTACTGCACTCCCTATGACCAGTAGCTGCACCCGAAGTGGTGACTCTTCACGCGGGCCCTGAGGGGACACACAGGAGGATGCCAAACCATGAGTGTGACCTGCCGTGGATGCAGCCCAGCGTCCATCCTCGAGGGAGTGGCTGGTGCATTGTGCTGGATGCCCCACTCCCCGCCCCCAGAAGGTTCTGGTCAGGGAGGAGCAATGCACCGGGTGCACATCAGCCTTGACACGCACGTTGAAAACACAGAACTGAGTGACACAAGAAAGATGAGATGCCTCAGCATGGGTTTCTTGCAGCAGGGGCCGTGTCAACCGAGGGGTGCTCTCAGGGGAAGCTTGTCGGGGGCGAGGCAGGGCGGGGGCTCCAGGAGGGGCTGTCCCCGCCTGACCCGCGGGGCCTGGAAGAGTAAACTCACCAGAGACGTCCTGCCTCGAGGCGAGCCATCGGCTGTGTGGCCCGCAGGGGTCACGGGTGCCTGTGTGGGTGCGGCCCCCCTTGGCTGAGGGCCTTTCTCCATGGAAGGCCCGCCCTGGTGGCAGCCCCTGAGAGTGAGGGGACAGGGCCCTGGAAGAGCACAAGAGGACAGCCGCCACGCCAGGGGGAGGGAACGGTCGGACGTGGAATGGGGGGAGAAATGAACGGATGGAGCTGGACAGAGGCCTTGGCTGGATGGCGATGATAAATGCACCCCGCCTGCCGAGTGTGATTAACTCGCCCTCCTCACGGGAGGTCAGGCACAGAGCGGGGAGGGCTGTGGCCGCAGTGCGCACAGGAGGGACACCTGCACACTGCAGATGCAGATGGGGGCACTGCGTCGGAGATGCTCCCAACCACCAAATGGTACCCCTGAGTCTGGAGCAGCCAGGGCCCGTCGGAAGCTGGGTTAATAACTAGAGCGGTGGAGGGACGTTCATCACTGTCAGCCCTGAGCGCAGTGCTAGGCAGGGATGGGCGTGAGGTCACCAGGCCTGGGACGTCCTTGGCAGCTGCCCCAGGTGCAGAGAGAGGAGCTCCGTTGGTGGGGGGATGAGGCTGGGCTTGGGAGCAGGTGCAGGGCCCCTCAGCTGGGCCTCCAAACAAGGGCCGAGGCTGTGCAGAAGCAGCGAGAAGGGGAGAGAATGCCTGCCGTGTGCCCCCGTGAAGCCAGCATCCTCTGGGGGGAGGCAGGTAAGAAGCAAATACATCCAGAGCATGATGCGCAGGGGATCCGTGCCAAGAAGGAAAACGGGGGAGGAAGGATCGGCAGGGAAGAGCCAGAGTCTCAGTACTGAGGGAAGTGGACCCCCAAAAGGGAGTGAGGGAGCGGGCCACGAGTTTCTCTGGGTAAGAGCCAGGACACAGAGGATCGTGCAGCTGCCCCGCAACCACTCCCATCCCCACCTCCTCCCATTCCCCTGCCTCAGTTTCCTCATCTCCTAAAACACAGACAGTACCACTTTGCTCAGTAGTTCTGTGAGAGCTGAGTTCCTCTCTCTGAAAGCCTCTAGCTTATCACTATATAACCCAGAAACTCCACTCCTGGGCAAACACCCTGAAGACTTACAAGTATGGTCTCGAATGTTCGGAGCGACACTATTCACAATAACCAAAAGGTGGAAACAACTCACGTGTCCATCCACACATGAGTGGATAAACCAAATGTGGTCTATCCATACACTGGAATGTTCCTCAGCCTTAAAGAGGAAGGGAATTCTGACGCAGGCGCCAATATGGATGAACCTTGAGGACATTATGCTCAGTGAAAGAAGCCAGTCACAGAAAGATAATGCTGTAGGATCTCACTTATAGGAGGTCCCGAGAGTGGCCCAGTTCCCAGAGACAGCAGAATGGTGGCTGTCAAGGGGGGAGGAATGGGGAGCTAGTGATGAATGGCGACTGGGTTTTGGTTCTGCAAGACGAGAAGAGTTCTGGGAGATGGCTGGTGGGGCTGGCGGCACAGCCCTATGCCACTGAACCGGACGCCTAAAAGTGGTTACAATGGTAAATTTTATGTCATGTGTATTTGCTACAACTTTTATTTTTATTTTTTTAAAAGATTTTATTTATTAGAGAGAGTGCATGCACATGCACAAGCAGGAAGGAGGGGCAGGAAGAGGGAGAGGGAGAAGCAGGCTCCCTGCTGAACAAGGAGCCCGATGCAGGACTTGATCCCAGCACCCCAGGACCATAACCCGAGCCAAAGGCAGACTCTCAACCGACTGAGCCCCCCAGGGGCCGCCCCTTGCCACAACTTTTTAATAATAAAATAACACTCTTCTGGACAAAAAAAAGTACCTGGTACATAGTCAATGTTCAAGTGAGGCCTGGTTCCTACCAGCGCTACCCCTGACCTCCTCAGGACAGAGAGACAAGAACACAAGGCTTGGCACACATAAGCTGGTGACTCTGGCCAAGTTCTCAGCCCCCCTGAGTTTGGGTGTGGATGAGGAGGTCCTTCTAGCCAGCGCTTCTCTGAAGTCAGTCCTTGTCCCCAAGCCTGTCGACCCAGGATACCGGCATGCAAAATCCAGCACGACTGGGCTTTGCGCAGGATCAGAGATCAAAAGATATGCTGGAGTGGATATAAACAGCCCCAAAGCTCTGGCTTCGCTGTTGAGCTGGCGGAGCAGGGGGACCCCAGTGAGCCTGGCTCCAAACTCCCCTTCCCAGAGCAGCCCTCCACGGACCCTGGTAGCTGACTCTGTAGGCCCCCAGGTTCAGGCTCTGGGCCCCAACCCCCACCTCACTGCCTGTCACAATTCCTCTTTTTCAAACTCAGACTGGTTTTTCAATCCAAGTAGGCCCTTCCCCTGCCTGTGAAAGCATCTGGTTTGCTGGGTAAGGATGCAGGGGTGGGGGGTGTGGAGGGGAAGCAGTGAGGCACACCTGGAACACAGGGGAAGGGGCAGGGCGGGGGGCAAACAGTAAAACTCCACCCCCTTGCCCACCTTACCCCATCTGGGACTCAGTCTTGCTTTCACCCTGACTCTTACAATGATTCTCAGTCGTCTCAAAATCAGCCTGCGGATACTGATCAGCGCCCCCAACACAAGCGGCAGACACATTTTGTGATGGGCACACCTCTGCCCTCCCTCCACCTCCCGCACACCGGCAGGCATCCCCCTGAGGGCTAACTCCAGCATCCCGGGCTGCAGGCTGGCACTTAGGAGGCTCAGCAAGTGCTGGTTAAGTGAATGAATAAATGAATAAATTAATGACTAATTCAACACATGTGGGAAGAAAGGAAGGAAGAGAGAGACGGAGAGTCCCAGACATGTAGTTGCCTACACATCTCTCAGTCTCTGCCTCTCCCTGGGTCTCCTTCTGTCCCTCTGTCTCTGTTTCTACACCCCCACTACAATCCATCAAGGTCTGTCTGTTTGTCTGTCTCCCAGCAGGCGGCTGAGAGCAAATGGACCAAAGGGCTCTGAGCTGCCGCTGGGGTGCCCCTCCTCCTCCCAGAAGGTCTATCCACCTGTCCACCTTCCCATTTTCTTTTTTAATATATTTTTTTAAGATTGTATTTATTTATTTTGAGAGAGAGTATGTGCAAGCAGGGGGAGGGGCAGAGGGAGAGAATCTCAAGCAGACTCCCTACTGAGTGCAGAGCCAATGAGGGGCTTGAACTCACAACCCCAAGACCATGACCTGAGCTGAAATCAAGAGTCAGATGCTTAACCTACTGAGCTACCCAGGCACCCCCCTTCCCACTTTCCAAAAGGCCAGCTTCTTCCCCTTCTTCTTGGCTGAAGCAGCAACCACCCAGCTAACCCACAGACTCTTCCCCTGAGAGAAACCTGCCGGCCCCCATCACTTCCCCTGGGTGTCAGAGTCCAGGGGGCCTGAGTCAGCCAATCCTCTGCCTCTGTGACTCATAATGTATGAAGTAACTGGCCCTCATTCGCTGAATAAGATTAAATTTAGCAACAATCCTAACACTAGGGTCCCCAGGGGGCCCACCTCATTCCCAATGACTCAAACTCTGAGGCTTCAGGCTCCCAGAGATGTGGTCAAACATCTTCGAATCACAGCTGTAAAACCACCTTCACTGTAAGCTTAGGACTGACTAAGAGGGGCCAAAACCAAATGTACGAACACGGGCTTAAACACATGGTTTTAGTCTCTCATGTACTAGCCTGGAGGTAGGCAGTAAAGGGGCAGTCCAGTTATCAGGGGCCTAGGCTCCCTCTAGCTCACTGCATCCCTGTGGTGCAGCCCTTGTCCTCACAACCCACAAGTGGCTGCCTGTGCACCAGCGACCACATTCTCATTCCAGCCAACAGGAAGGAGCAAGAGGCAAAAGACCCATCCTTTCTTTAAAAGACATATCCTGGAAGCTGCGCACCACACTTATGGCCAGAACGGGGCCACAGGGCCATCTACCAGGGAGGCTAAGAAATGCAGTCTGTATTCTCCCCAAATTTCCAAAATAATAATGACTGTGGACTGCTACAGAGTGTGCCTTCCTACAGCCAGTCTGGACTTACTGGCCTTGTGCCACGGGGACAGCACTGTTCCCTATTCTTATGCCCCCTTTCCGGATGAGGAGCCTCGTCCCGGCTGCTCAGGACAGAGCCGGTCTCCAAAGCCAGACTTGTGTGCACCCACCACCTTGGCAATTTTTGTCTATCAAGCTGCACTTGGCAAACAGGGCCTGAGAAGTGACAGTGTCCAATACCGACCCCACGGCCCTTGACCTCCTCCCTGTGCAACCGAGACCACGTCTAGACCACTGCCTGAGACGGTGTCTCAACTGTGGAAGATACCTGAGGACCCAGCATGGGTCTCACTACAGCAGCTCCACCTGGGGTGTGGCCAGGCTGAGCTGAGCCCACAGGCCCCAGAGGCCCAGACCCCAGCTGGGGAATTTTCCATTAGACCTGGGGGCACAGGCTGGCCACCAGCTCATGTGTTGGGGAGGAAGTGGTTTGTTTCGATCAAATTAAAGCAAAGGAGAACCACTCGGGGAGAAAAATTGTGAGCTTCAGCTGAAGCTGTCACCTTGAGAAGAAAAAGAAAGCCAGCCCCCTCCTAGAGGGACATAGGTAAAACCCAGGACGTGGAGTCCCTGAAGGGCAGTGTGGGAGGAGGTACCAAGACTGTCTGGGGCTCCCTGTCCCTCCTAACCCCCTCCCTCACCTCCCCAGCCCAGCAGGCTCTCCAGCAGGCTCTCCTCACAGCCCCCCTGCACGGGGGAGAGGCCAGGGGGCACCTGCCTCCCTACCAGGCTGTGAGGTTGCCTTCCTGTGCCCCCGAACCTGTCCCCCTCCCTGGCACACGTCTGCACACACAAGGCTCTATAACCACTTAGTGGATTGGACCTGAAGTTCCAGTTCAGTGGAGAGATTAAAGACACTACATTTTACAATAAAAGCAGTCCTTGCCGAGAAGAGGAGCTGACTTCCTGGCGAAATAAAAGCTGCTGTCCCCATCCCTCTAGGCTCCTCCTGCTAAGAGGGACAGGACTTTTGGCATCTGGTAAAGGGAAATCTGGGAAGATGGTGACGAATCAGCTTCCCCCACCCCACCCCCATGCTGTGCTGTGCCCCCCCGGGGGCCAGAGTCTGCATGTTTCTTAAACAAGAGGGCCATGCTCTTCCTGCTGGGCCACTGGCCTCCAGATCCATCCATGTCCTCGCCTCCTGGTCTGCAGCTTTCAAGTGTCTGGGTAGACAAAGGGACCAGGCTTGCTGAGTCCTATCCACGAGGGAGGAGACTTTGCATGCCATGTCCAGGCCATGGCTAGCAGGCCCACCCGCTCCAGAGGCCGCAGAAACACAGGGGAGGCCAGCTCCCATCCCTGCCACTACCCTGCCACGGGCAGAGCCCAAGATCTTGGCCAGCAGTGGGCCTCACGACCACCGGACACAGAGCAGAATGGAAAGAGCACCACTCTGGGGGTCACAGCTCACGTTGGGCCCCCCGTGCCACCCCAAGCAAGGTGCTTCACTTCTCTGGGCTCAGTTTCCTCATCTCTAAAGTGGAGCTGTGCAGATAAAAAGGGGATCAGCTGGGGGAGCCTGGGTGGCTCAGTCGGTTAAGTGCCCGAGTTGATTTCGGCTCAAGTCATGAGCTCAGGATCGTGAGATTGAGCCCTGCATCAGGCTCTGCCTCAGTGGGGGGTTCGCTTGGGATTCTCTCTCCCTCTCCCTCTGCCCTTCCCCCCTATTCTCTCTCTCTCTCTCTCTCTAATAAAAGGGGGAGGGGAGGAATCAGCTGGCACACAGCAGGTGCTCAGTGAATGCTTATTTCAGCCAATCTCATGGTGGAGATCTCCAGTGCCAGGAAAATACCTGCCTCGAGGAGAAAAGCGGTAGAAACTCAGCCACTAGACATTTTAATGAGTTTGAACACACATCCACACAGTAAATGGAGGCACTATACTGATAATATGCATATCACCAGAGTCCACCAAAATGACATTGAGGGATGATGTTAAATAATCAAGGGAAATAGAAGTCCCACTGTTTTCTTCCTGTACCTCAAAGGATCGTGGATTTCGCCCCCAGGGGTGTGCACTCTTCATTCTGGAGACCCTGGACTCGTCCATATAACAATCATGGATTTATCTAAAATGTCTGATTTTAAATATAAGCAGTTTGCTGGGAGGGCACCCAAAGGCGAGCCGGACCTGGCTTCTGCTTGCCACAGAGTGAGAAGAGGCAGGCACCCCGGCATGGCACGGTCGTGGGAAGTCAGATGGGGGGCTCCTGGAGGACCTAGGCCTGCAAGAAGAAACCTAAAGAGAGGACGGATCCCAAAGTGTATAAAATCATGAAAAGTTCTGAGAGTTTTTACAATAAAAGCAGTCCTTGCCGAGAAGAGGAGCTGACTTCCTGGCGAAATAAAAGCTGCTGTTCCATAAAGGACATGTGGGCTTTCTGGAGGCAGGCATGGAGGTGCGGGAGGGGCATGCCAGGCAGAGGGAACAGCATGGGCAAAGGCACGAAGGTGGGACAACAGCACATGTCTGCAGCGGGTGCCAGTACAGAGGACATGCAGCCTCCAGGCCACCCCACCTGGGGCGGGTTTCCGGGCAAGTGAAATAGCTGCGTGTGGTGAGACGAACAGGCCCGGGAAGGAGTGGAAAGGAGAGGGAGAGGGTGCTCACCTCCTGCGTGCTCCCTGAGTGGGAGCTCAGGGCTCAGCACCCTCTGGAGCATCCTCCCCCCGGAGCTGGGCCAGGCCCATGTGTGACGGCCCTTCCCCCGGGAGTCCCCTGAGGTCCCCGGCAGGATGAGACCGCGTCTGTGGGAAGCCCCACCGGCCCCCCACAGACGACAGGTCCCGTTGCAGAAGTGCCATGCTCCCAAGGCCCGTGATGCCGGGGGAGACGGCAGGGACAAGAACACTGTGCTCTTGGTGACTGCAGTTACCCAAAACTCATTAGCGACAATGATTTCCTCCAGACCCCCTTTCTCCTCTCTGGATGTTTTGGCTGCTTCGCCGTATGGCTGGAGTTAAAAATACAGCTCAGAGTGAGGGGAGTGCTGGCAAGAGTGGGCAAGCGTTCCCCCCATTGGGTGGGGGAGACTGTCGCCTGCTCGGGTCCCCTGACCCCGTCGCTGGCCGGGTGGCAGAGCTGGGGACATCCCAGGCTCAGCGGAGCCGGTCTCCGAATGAACTGTAGAATGAGAAGGCCCTCAGGACATACGGCCACTTGCTAAGTTATCCGACACAGACAGGTCACCACGACAGGGCGGAGAGAGAGAGGCACAGTGTGGGCCCCGCCTGCCAGCAGGCTGCAACACAAACTTGTGCCAACCTTAGTTAGGGCAGGGGAGTGACAACGTGGCCTGAGCAAACCCGAGGCGGCAGATGAAGGACAGTGGCAGACCCCTGCTCCTCCTCCCCTTGACACCAGCAGGAGGTGGCACCAGAGGCCTCCCCGGACTCTGACGAAGCCTCGTGGCTCCCACCAGACTTTTCGGAACACTGGCGCTGGGACCCCCGGGCCTCCAAGGGAGAGGCCTGCCTCCCCGAGCCTGCCCGTCGTGCTGAAGCAGCCACGTGCGCTCACTCGGGTCAGCGGCTCCGGCTGAGCCCGGCCTTCCAGACTTGTCCACAAGTTCCCAGATAGGTACTCAAAGTCATCCAGACCCGCCGGACCCGCTCATCCAGGACGTGAATACCACTGCGTAACTTCCACCGGCAAAGAGAACAGAAGATGACACCAGTGAAGCCCAGCCCAAGCCCTGACCTGCGGAGTCTCAGAAGAGTGAGCTGTTACACAGCCACAGGGGACCAGAGCTTACAGACTGACTGGTAGATTGATTGAGTCCATCCGTCTGTCCGTCCGTCCGTCTGTCCATCCATCCTTCCTTCCTTCCTTCCACACATTCATTAAAACCCACCCTGAGGCAGGGCCTCTTATAGGCACCCCAGAGACAAAGAATTCATTCTCCCTGTCCCCATGGGCGCTTCTGGGCTGGATCCTCAGTGCCCATCCAGCGTGTCTGGGTCCATCGCATGTCCATCGCGTGTCCCCGTCTCCCTGTTTGTCAGCTTTCTCCCCTGGGGCCTGTCACTTCTAGGCTCCCCTCAACGTACTCTTGTCTGGTTCCTGCCCCTGCCTTCATTTTCTCTGGGTGTGGAGAGGACATGTGGGATGTTCTGCCTTTCAAATGGGTCTCAGTATGCTTGAAAACATCACCTGCATACTAAAACAACAAGGGTATTTAAATGTTGCATTAGAAAAGATCTCTTTAACACAAAAGAAGTTGGTAAGGGAGGAACAGAGGAAGAAAAAAAGATATAAAACTTATTGAAAGTAAATAACAAAGTTGCAGATGGAAATCCTACCTTAGTAACAATTATATTGAGTACAAGTAAATTAAACACTCCAATCAAAAGCGGGAGACTGGCAGAATGGACTAAAAACACATAATCCAGTATGTGCTAAGAGACCCGCTTTATTTTTTTTTTAAACATTTTTTTTTTAAGATTTTATTTATTTATTTATTTGAGAGAGAGAGAGAGTGAGAGAGAGAGCGCAAGAGGGGGTAGGGTTAGAGGGAGAACCAGACTCCCCGCCGAGCAGGGAGCCCGATGTGGAACTCGATCCCGGGACTCCGGGATCATGACCTGAGCCGAAGGCAGTCGCTTAACCAACTGAGCCACCCAGGTGCCCTAAGAGACCCGCTTTAGATTCAAAGACACAAAGAGGTCAAAAATAAAAAGATGGAAAAGGGGTTATCATGCAAATAGGAAGCCAAAGAAAGCTGGAGTGGCTACACAGATATCAAACACAGACTTGAAGATGAAAACTGTTAATGCAGACAAGGAAGGATGTTTTATAAGGACAAAAGGGTCGGTCCCTCGGGAAGACACAATACTTCTAAACATGCATGCACCAAGCAACAGAACCCCAAAACACATGAAGCAAAAACAGAGAGAGCAATAAAGGGAGAAATAAGCAGTTCCACAGGAATAGTTGGAGACATCAGTGCCCCGCTTTTTGTAACAGATAGAACAGTCAGACAGAGGGTCAACAAGGAGACAGAGGACTTGAACACTGGAAACCAACCAGACCTGACAGACAGGCCCAGAACACCTCCCAGCAGCTGGTGCATATTCCTCTCAAGTGTACTTGGAACGTTCTCCAGGACAGATCATATCTTAGCCCTTAAAATGAGTCTTGATTTGGGGCACCTGGGTGGCTCAGTCGGTTGAGTGTCCGACTCTTGATTTAGGCTCAGGTCATGATCTCAGGGTCGTGATAAGGAGCCCCAGGTCAGCTCCACGCTCAGCATGGGGTCTGCTTGGGATTCTCTCTCTCTCCTTCTCTCTCTGTGCATCCCCACCCCTGCTCGCACTCTCTCTCTCTCAAAAAAAAAAAAAAAAAAAGAAAGCAAAAGCAAAAACAAAAAAACTAGTCTTGATTCATTTAAAAGGACTGTAATCATACAAAGTATATTCTCAAAACACAAATGGCTGAAATTTAAAGAGTCCCCTAAACACGGCTAGATGGCAGCTCTTGGGAATGTGCTTGAGTCATCCTTGTTCAAACCACCACTCTCCCTACCACCCTTGCCTCTCTGTGCCTCTGTTTCCCCACCTGTATGTTGGGGACAAGAGAGGAACTTCACAGAGCTATAGCAAGTGTTTATAAGAAACCACTCAGTTGTCATAATTATTACTTGTTATTGATGGAGGGTGGTAATGATAATCCCTTACGTTCCATCTCTGGGTGAGGAGGCATTCCCTCATAGAACGGGTTAAGACTTTCAAAACGCCTCCGCTCCCACTGTTTAACTCAGTCCTCATCATCTGTTAAACGGGAAAAAGCTGGTAGTGGTGAGGCCCCAGTAGGTGGCATCTGTTGAGTCCTTCGCCCAGGGCCTGGCTCACAATAGGTGCCAGAGAGGGAGTAGGTTGGCCCATGGGTGGGCATCGAGAGGGGGTGGTCGGTTCCCTGCACACCCCTTGTGGGTGGAGGATTTTACACACCTCCAAGTTTAGAGGTGCTGAGCTGGGTGAGAGCAGAGCCTTGAAGAAGTCTAGACAGAGATGGGAGCCTGTAATGGGCTGGGGGGGGGGCAGAATATTCTAGATGGCTCTGCCTTTTTGTGGGGAGTCCTCCATCCTGTTGAAACAATGTAAGTCTCCCCCTTTAACTGCAGGTTAAAGGGATGATGACGGCACGTCTTACAAAGATGCTGGATTCATGATCAGCTACATTAAATGTGCAGGAGTCAGACAGACAATAGAGAGATAAACGCCAAGACCCAGTCTGAATTCTAAATCCTGTGACTTTCCTCTAACATCAGATTTCTTCTCCACCTAGGAAAGAGGGAACAACAGCAACAAAAATTGGCAAGCATGAGGGGTACTCTGCTCTACTTGTATTACCTATTTAATCCTCACAGCCCTCTCTGAGGGAGGTGATGTTTTATAACCCCATTTTATAGGTGAAAACACTGAGGCACAGAGAGGCTAAGTAACTGGCCAGAGGCAATACAGCCAAAACGTGGTGGAGGGAGTGGTATGGCCCCGCAGTGCATGTCCTGACTATGTATGAGTATGTACTTTGTGTGTATCCTGACCAGGAGCCATCTAGAACCCCCAGCCAGCCACCCTGGGGGAGTTGAGAGTCCTTGCTTGGGCTGCTTCTCCAGAGGGGTGAGGGAGAGTGGGGAACTGGAGGCAGGGTCTGGGGACATCAGCCGGCCCCCACTCACTCCCGAGCCCAAGAATACCGCAGGCAACAAAAACCTACATGCACTCCGCCATCTGGAGCCTTTCCTTCTGGTTAAGCAATGCTCTCTCCTTCCCATCTAGACAGGTAGTTGTTGGGTGAGGGAACAGTATGGGACCATGTTCCTTTTATCCACAACCCATGTGCTTCTGCTCAGCTCCACCAGCACCCTGAGCCAACCTCCCAACACCCCATACCCCGAGTCCCGTAGCATCTCCTGCAACCTCCTACTCACTGGCCCCCGCCTTCCCCAGGAACAGGGGTCCCGTCCACACCCAAGTGCAGTCCCAGCCCTCCTCTGTGCAGCAACCCCAGGGACACCTATCTCCCAAAGTCCCTCTGGGCCTCTCCAGCTCTGCTCACCCTGCACACCCTGGCTGCGCATCCCCTACCCCTCTTCTCCCTTGCTGTCCTGTCCCCTTGCTCACTCTGCTCTAGACACATCTGTCTCTCACCATACCTCAACCACACCAGGCATGCTCCCCTCTCAGGGCAACCCCCAAAGGGAAATCTGGTTGTCCTCCTGGATCCACTGTCCCCTGTTAGAGAAAACGAAGCTGAGGCTCACAGAGGTACATTCCACATGCTAAGGGGGAGGAAGAAGAGTTCAGTCTCCAGGCCACAGCCCCATCAGAGTCTTACCCCCGAGCTGACGACACTGGCCACTGGCCCATTCATGTTCAATTTCAGGCTGTCCAGAGACCCCTGCAACCTATCTCCAAATAATCTGCACTCTGTACTAGAGGGCATCCCTGCAAGGGTCCCTAGCAGCTGCCCCAGGACCGCTGGATACAGGCTGGAGACTTTTCCTTTGAGCACTGAGACCATCCTCATTGAGGCCTGCCACATCAGACAGTTCGCAGACAGGCTGCAAATGACCGTGAGAGGCTCCTCCAGACCTGCCAATCCAGGACACCCTCCTTGGACGCCCTGTTCCCTGAGGTTCGGATGAGGAGGGCCAGGCCCCGGTGTCTTGATTCTCTGTGAGGTCTGACACTCTTCAGGCAAGGGCAAACACAGAGCCAACAAGCCATTCAAATCAACAAGGGATTTGGCAGGGGGGGGGGGGGACACAGAGCCAGAAGAGGAGCACATTTGCCAACCCCCCACAAGACCAAGTGTCCCAGTGAGTCCTGATGAATGAACACATGGAGAAAGGCCCGAGGTGGCTTCTCGAACAGCTTTCTAGCAGGCTGGCAAATGCCCGCAGGTTTGGAGTGGGGAAGTGGGGCCGACTCAAAGCAGAATGCCTGGCACCGGCTGGGTGGCACCTGCCAGCTTCGAGAGTCCCTTCCCCTGCATGTGCACACCCATTGCCCATGACCACTCCACCAGCAGCCGGCTTCCACCCTCATCCTGCCAAAAAGGGACCTGGGCTCCTGGCGGTAAAGTCACTCCTCCAAGGTGACCACAACAGCGAGGCACCAATTCTGCCACTCAAAGGGAAAGCCACAGCTGTCCCTGGGTGGGCGACGGTGCTGGAGTTCATTCTGGGTTGTCTGGGGGAGCTGACCATACAGATCTGGAAATGGCTCCATGTTTCGTGAAACATTTACACAAAGCAGCAAACAGCTTTGAATCTACGCAGCGTGGTGGTGAACAGCATGGGCTCTCGAGGCAGTCAGCCCTGGGTGCCGATCCCACCTCTGCCACTGGGTGACTGTGGGCAACCTGCTTCACCTCTCAGAGCCTCAGTTTTCCCATCTGCAAAATGGGATGATAATGGCTCACAGCTGTCACAGCGTTAGCCTGCCAACGGAGACTCTGTCAGCACACGGTGCCTGGAATGGGCTCGGTTATCACTGTGGTTTGACTACGATCAAATCCTGCTCCTCTGTGAATCTTGCCTCCTCCAAGAAGGAAAACCAAGCATTTCACAATCAGGGCTCAGACACAGCACAGCTTGGGAACGATGAGCCAGTCTTGTTCACCACTCCACAAACCCCCTCCCTGCACAACCTGGCTGAAATCCGGGTACTAAGCAAATGCCCCAGGCTGGTCCCTGTCTGTCTGGACCTCACCTGGCCCAACTGTCCCCACTCACAGTCCTCACGTGGCCACTGACAACACCTCCCACCTCCCCCTCCCCAAACCTGCCTGGCACCTCTCACCTCCCCTTTCTCATGTGTTGTTTCCCTGGCTTGATACCATCTTCCTCCTCCTCTTTCTAGCTCAAATGTCACCTCCTCCAGGAAGCCCCTGTTGACACCCGAGGGTGGCCATCTGCTTCCTGCTCTGGGGCTGTACACCACTTAACCCCACTTCCTATCCTGGCCCAATATCTCTGCAACCTTCTTTATAGGCCTCTGTCCCCGTCCATGGGTTTCCAAGCAGAGGCGGTAGGGGAGCCGCCCAGATCAAGGACAAGAATCAGGCTGAGCTGCCCACGTGTTCAACAGTTAGTGAATAAAAGGACATGCAGATAGCATGGCCTACGTGCAGTGCTCAGCCTGGTTCCTGGTATACCACAGGCGCTCCATAAATGTTAGCTCCCCATCAGCATGGCTCCAGATACCCTCAAGGATGGACAGGCAGGAAATACAGGAAAATAGTGCAAAACTTTCATGGTAGATCCGGAAAGGGTGTTCTGCCTTGTACAGTTCTCTCCATTTCCCTGTATATTTGGAAATTCTCATAATAAAAATTAGGGAAGACAAGCCTCAAAAGCATTCTCAATACCCTAGCTGTTCCTGCCCCTGGAGCTACCATTCACTGCGTTCTCCAATGCCAGGCACTTCATGCAACGCCTGACTCTGATCTTCCTGAACAGAAGCAGCCCTCCCCATTTTACATGGCGGGGGGCTTGCAGGGAGACTGGCCTCAGGAAGCCAAGGGCGATGCTTTGCCTCACTTGGAAAGCCCGCACCACTGGGAGGTGGCCAGGGCAGGACGGGCACTGCGCATACCCGCTGCCGGGGCGGGACTGAACTCCAGGTGTTGGTCACTGGGTGGCCTGGAGGATCCCCAGAGCAAGGCCAGGGCAGTCGGGGTGGGGGAAGCATTTGAAATACTCAAGACCACAGCTCTTCACCTGTTACAATGGAAGCACTTAGTGTTTCTAAGAGCTGGTCCGGCATATCCTGCTGGAAACACGAGCCCCACAGAGGGGCAGGATTCAGACTCCGAAGGCCGCTGGGTGATGTCACCGGCCAGCGCAGCCTGGCTCCCAGCTGGGGCCGTTTCAGCCACAGCCTGGCCTGGGTCTGCACTGGCTGCGGGGCGGCGGGCTCGAGGCCCATGGGACCGCAGGGCCACGAATGGGACCCCGGACAGCCTCCCGGCCGCACGTGTGCCTTCTGCCCCATTCCAGTTAGGTCAGTGCACCTTCCCCAGCCCAGTTCTTGCTGCACACGGGCCTGTCTGTGTTGTTTTCTGCGGCTCTGTGGCAATTACTCAGATGACAAGCTCAGAATGGCGCCCTTCCCAAGTTAGGCAAAGCGGTGTTCTTTCTCACAGAAACAGAGAGCAAAGAACAAAAACCACCATCAGCTGTCAAGACACTGTCATAGATGAAAGAGCTGACAAGTAGCCACCCAGCTGACAAAATAAGGCCGATGCCCCCAAACTCCCAATGTGGCACCCCCCGTTCACCCCGGCCCAGCCCCAAGATCTCTGCAGCCTCCAGGAGGCCGGAACACAGAGGGTGGAGGCGGGCACGGACGTGGGAACGGGGGGAGCAGGTCCTTGCTTCATCTCACACACAGTGCTGCTCCCTGTTTTTCTCGAGCCGAGCCAGATAAAGAAGCTTTTCCCGATTTATTTTCCAGGTTGTAAAATAATCATTTGCTTAGCTTGTCAGACGGCTAGGAGAGAACTTCAGAGAAACACACTCTCCTCATCTCTCTGCGGATTCTACCATCTGCTGGGAAAACAGGAGCGGCTCGCCCTGGGCCCTCAGAGTCGGAAACATTTTGTCCGAGCAGGACCCGCCTCCCAGTGTATGTTGCAGGTCATTCTGGCCGAGGGACATCCTCCCCGGCATTGGATACTCTGCTCTATCTTGGCCGGGAGAACAAGAACATTATCTCACGAAACTGTGAACACAGTATCTCCCTCTGCCACCTTCGCCGCCACCCTCTCGGATCCGGAAAAGCCCTCAAGGCCTCTCCTGGCCTGTACGTGGTCCCCACTCTAACTATGAGGGGGACCAGGGCACAGGGACACAAGGCTCTCGGGGCTGCAGAGCCTGGACCGTGGGTTCGGTACTTCCGGCGACTCTGAGGAACAGAACGCTTTCAGAGGTGTCTTGCCAGGACCCTCCCAAGTACAGCTTACGTCATGACTTCTTGCCTGCCGCCCCCTCTGCGCTGGCCACCCGTAAGCTCCCCTCCGAACTGCCAGCACCAGCATCACGGTTAATGTCACCACAGACCTAGGGACAGCGCTTGTTTGGTAAGTCAACAGAGACTGAATGCCACTAGAAACCTCCCCCAGAGTGAGTCACCAACTCCGAGCTTCAGAAAAATGTCCTCTCCGAGTGATGTGACAGTGCTTGAGGGCTGGAGGGGACGAGAAAACGAGGGAGGCCGCTTCACAGGGCCCTCTCCCCAACCTCGGGGGGGGGGGCCAGGGCTTACTTCGGCCGGGACACCCTGGAAAATCAGAGGCTGGAAGGGGTCGACTTGTTCAACCCTTGCCCCCTCTCACCACCACCTTGGGGGATGCTGAGGACCCAGACTTGGTGACGGGATCCCACATGGCAGGACAAAAGCCAGGCCTGCTGGGCTTCCTCTGGCCCTGGAGGCCGGGAGTCACACAGGATCCCGGGGGTATCCAATCATTCTGCAGCTGGGAGGGTGGGTGGTGGTGGATGAGAGCAGGGGGCTGGAGCCAGACCACCTGAGTCCCGATCCTGGCTCCACTGCTAGGGGGTAGGAGAGCCTGAGCAAGTCACACGACCTCTCTAAGCTTCAGTCTACACATCCATAAAATGGGAGCACCGACTGTTCCTGCTTCATAGGAGGGATGTGGCCATGCAGTGAACTGGTAAATGCAAAGCCCCGCAGCAGTGTGGGCCACACAGGAAGCCTCCAAGGGGTGTGGCCGTAGCGCACTCACTCCTGCTAACCAGAGATTTGGTTCTGTGGGTCCACCGATACCAGCAGGGCCTGCTCAAGTTCAAGCTGACTGCGTGAAGGAAAACACAGCAGTTCTCATCGATCCCGCTTGCCTTCATCCACTCAACAGATATCTACTGGGCATCTATTATGTGCCCGAACCTCTAGTGGGAGGGGTTGGTTCTGGAAACATCATTATAATGTAGCAACAGTTTATAATGTATAAACACTAGATATGAATTCTGATGTCAGAAAAATCAATTAAATAATCCAACATATCCAAAGGCACCCTCTTTCTTCCCTGTTATCATCCTGTTGTCCCTGTAGCTGAGAAACTCACAATGCTATCTTTCAGCAGAGGACTCCTGAGAAAGGGCTTAAAGTTCTGGGCTTGAAAGTTTCTACCATGCCTGGGTGAGGTGGTACAAGATCACTCTTGTCCCAGGATGAGCCTTGTCAATGATCTTTCACCTGCATCTCTCTGTCCTCAGCAAGACTAGGGACCTGCACCTTCTGGATGTGCAGGGGCAGCCTGTCCACATGGTGGCAGGGGGCAAGGGGCTCCTGACTCCAGCTAGAGCAGCCAGCCGGTGGCGGCTTAAGATAAGGTTAGCCAGGCCTGCCTTAGCCTGACACGCTCAACGTACCCTTGCCTACAAGGACCCCCGTCTGCCGGCAGGAGGGCCTGGGTTCTGACGCCGGCAGTGCCCCCTGGTGGGAGGGGGCACCAGCACTGGGAGAAAGTGGAGCCAAGTGCCCCAGCAGGAAGTAATCCCGACGCTGTGGCCTGGCGCTGCCTGGCGCCTCAGGAAGCTCGCACGGAAATGTCCCTGGCTCAACCACAGGTGGCCAACCCCACTTCACCCTGAGTTCTGAACCCCAGGAGGTCTCACCCGGGTTGTCAAGAAGTTCACGCACCACCTGCCCGTGCATAGTGGGCTCCAAGGAAAGGAGAAACTGATTGACAAAGGAAGAGCCTGAAATGCATTAAGCACCTACTGTATACCAGTCTCTTCCATGCCCCTTATCTTCCCTTAACCATTAGAAAAGGTATGGGAGGCAGCTGAGATCATCCCTGTTTCGTGTGCATTAAGGAAAAGCTCTGAGGCTACATGAGGAGGCATGACTTGTCCCGTGGTCACTGGCTGGTGAGTGCAGAGCCGGCCATGGGAGCCAAGTCTACCCATGTCCCTTTCTCTATGCAGAGCTGTTTATTCTCTTCCTCTGTTCTCTGCTCTTGCCTTTGTCTCTCCAAGCACATCACTAACAGCTCTGCATACAGTAGGCACTTCATAAAAGTCGGCTGCTCTCGAGGAAGTTGGTTAAACCATGCTCAGGCATCAATCACTTCGCTACACGGATGGGCAGTGGGCACTGTGAATCCAAAGGGGAAAAGGAGCCCTCAGCTCATTCCCCCTACACCCCAGGTATGTGAGAAGGCAAGTATGATACACCCCCCCACGCCCCCACCTCCGCCCGCCGCAAGAGTCTCCTATGAAGGGAGGGAGGCTCCAGCATTCTCCCTCCTGAAAGGCAGGGAAATGAAGTGGATGCTGGGAAATGGGACCAGTGTGCTCCATCTTGAGGGAGCCCACTGTTCTGTGAATGTGCTGGTATCACACAGTCTCATTCGTCACGGTGTGGTCTGGGGGCCAGCGGCAACCATATCTCCCGGGAGCTTGGGAGCCTCCCCCAGACCTGCTGCTCCGAATCTGGATTTTAGCAAGATCCCCAGGTATGAGGTGGGCACAGTCAGGTTGGAGAAGCTCCCCTGCCCTAGAACTTGGCTGGTGGTGGTGTTGCCACGGTTCCTCTCAAAGGGGATGCCATCACGGGCCCTGGCTGTGTCTCAGTGAAGGGAAGCCGGTGTCGCAGAGCTGGGGACTTGTGAAATAAACCCCGCAGCCACGTGCCCGGCTCCCCCCCACTCCGAGGCACCACCCAGATGCGACACTGGGGATTCCCCACAGCAAGCGGGACTCACTGTCTGTCCGAATCCCCCCGTCCCCACACTTGGTCACCAGTGGTGACTTGAAATGAAGAAAGGAATGCATTCCCCAGGACGGTGCTGGGAGGCATCTGCCAACAGCATGTGTCACTGTTGCCTAGGAAAGTGGAACGTGCATCCCTGCCCTTGTGTGTCGCCTCCCTAAGCTGCTGAGGATTTCACCTGGGCAGCCCCCAGCTTTTCTTCCAGTCCCTGTCTGGGGGATAAGAGCTCAGTCCCCTGCAAGTAGCACTAAGTGAGCCACAACCACTGTGGGAGGTTCGGAGTGACACCAGAGAGCCAGGGGCGGGGCACCTGGAGGAGGCTGCAGGGTCTATGCTTTCTTTCAGTGACACCAGCTAGGAGTTATCCACGGCCTCCCTCCTCCCTCCCTGGGATAAACAGAAAGCAGGAGTTTGCCACCAGACCTGCCACCACAGAGCCAGGAGGCTGCCCCACGTCCTGACCTCACCCTCACCGCCCTCCTTCTTCAGAGCCCACCAGAACCCAAAGCACTGCCCAGAACCCGTGCAAGACACAGGGGGGCAGGCGGGCATCCCTTGTCCCATGGCCACAGCCTGGCACAGCCCCACAAGGTGGGGGAGACACCGGGTCTCAGATGACTGTAGCTGGACTCGAAATCAGGAGCCCCTCCCCCATCTGCACCCCCACCCCCGCCCTGCAGAATTTTGGAGTCAGGATCAACTCCTCCCCCATCATCCCTGCCTACCCCCCGCCTCCCAGGAAACCTTCAGGAAACTGCTGACTGCTAACCCCCCTACCCCCAACACAGTGTTTTTCTCCTCTGCCCCGGGTCCAAACCCTGGAGTGTGGCCAGGTGGTCCCGAAGACAGAAGGACAGCGAGGGTAGACAGGCTCAGAGCACCCAGGAACCCAACCCCGGAGTCACCTGAAGCCCCCGTGCCCCCTGCTCGCCCCAGATGGGCGCCCGGACTTCTGCGGAGAGGAGCCCCGCACCCGACTTGGGCACCCCTGGGAGGCGGACGGGCTGCCGCCCGGGAGCTGCAAGCTCGCCCGGGACGCTGGGGGTCAGCGCGGCTGGGCAATCCCGCCCCCATCCTGTCCCCGGCTTAATCCTTGGTCCGAAATAGTCAGGGTAATCCCAGGGTGAGGCGGGCGCGGTATTAACCCCGGAGCCGCGAAGGAAGAGACCGAGACGTGCAGAGGGAGGAGAGCTCGGCGCATCACGAGCTAGAGGGAGCACAGGGTCCTTCCCGGAGGGACGGCGACCCGCGAGTGACCCAGGCCCGCTCGAGGGCGGGATCTGCGCCTCCCGCGCCCCCTTCGCACTGGGTCTCGGGCTCTCCGGGTCAGGAGTTCTGGCCCCGCTACCCAGAGCCCCAGGTCTGCGCGCGGACAGCACCCCTTGGCGAGGCCGATCCCGCAACCGAGCCCCGGGGGTCACTGGAGCCCGAGTCCGGAGCCGTCCGTCCGCGGAGCCTGGCCGGTGGGAGCGCTGGGCAGCCGCCCCGGAGCCGCTTTCCTGTGGGGAGCCCAGTCCCCGCCCGGGGTCCGGCCCTAGGTCGGCGGCCCCCAGGTGCGCCCTCCGGCCGGGCACCCTCCCCGCCTCCGCCCGCCTCCCCGCCCGGCCCCGAGGGGAGCGGGGCCCCCCAAGAAGTTCGCGCACCCCCGACACGCCCGCCGCCCCCGGTCCCTGCTTACTTGTCGCGGCGGCCGCCGAGCTCCGGGATGACGCCGAGCGGCTGCGAGCCGGGGCCGGGGCCGGGGCCGGGGCCGGGGTCGGGGCGGCGGGCGCACGCGGCCAGGTGTCTCCGGTGCCGCTCCAGCAGGCCGGCGTTTTCGCGGCTCAGCCGCGCCACTTGGCGCTCCAGCTCCTCGATGCGCCGCCGCCGGCGCGCCAGCAGCTCCTGCTGCGCCGCGACGATCCGGGTCAGCTCCTGCAGGTACTCGGCCGCCTTGCCGGGGGGCTCGGCGGCGCTGGCCATGGCCCCCGCCCGGCGGCCGGCAGCGCCTCAGGCGAGCGGGCGGCGGGGCGGCGGCGGCGGCGGCGGCGGCCGCGGCGGCGGCGGGGCGGCCATGGCTGCGCGGCGGGGACGGCGGCTCGGCGCGGCGCGGGGCTCGGCCCGGGGGGCGCGGCGGCGCGGGGCCGGCGCGGCCCCGCCTCGGCTCCCGCCTCCGCCGGCGCCCGCCCCCGGCGCTTCCGCGCCTCGCGCTCCCCGCGCCGCCGCGCTCCGCCGCCCGCTGCCCCACGGACGCGCCGGGGCGGGCAGGGCGCGGAGCTGCGGCCGCCGCGGGCAGGCGAGGAGTTTTGCAAAGTGCCGGCTGCGGCGCGAGGGGGAGCGGGAGCCCGAGCGGCCGGCGCGGGAGGAGGCGGGAGGGAGGAAGGGCGCGACGGAGGGAGGGCGCCGCCTGCCGGGCCCGGCGCCCCGCGCCCCGCCGCCCCGCGCCCCGCTCCCGGCGGGGACGACTACCGCCTCGTCCCCCGGCCCCTCCCAGCAGCTCTGATGTATACATTTAATTTAAAAAGCAATTCGGCAAAATATATCTTCATACTACTCTCAACCAACAATTTTTGGTGTGAGTAGAAAAAGAGCTAATAAACTCATAAGAACTTTGAATTTAAAAAAACCGATCAGTCTCCTAAACGCTGGGTTGGTTTTATTGAGACCCATGCAAGTTTTCTAGACTGTCCCTTCTGCGTTCTGAATGCTTGGTGACCCTGAAGCTTCCAAGAGGTCGAAACGGACGAGCCGCCAAGACTCAGGCATGGGCATTCCAATTGCACCCAGGGTTCTGGGAGCTGATCGCAGGGTGGGGCAAAGACTCACCCAGACACTGGCATTGAGACCTTGGGCAGCTTGTTTTGTCTCTGAGCTGCTGTCTCCTCAGCAATGTTTTCTATTTCTTGGCTTTTTGTCATCTTTATAATTTTCATACTCCACATTTCTTTGGGGCTAAACCTATTTTTCAATCTTTTTGGCTTGAAGAGTTAGGTGATTTCCATTGTTTCTTGTTTTCCAGCAAATGCCTTTAAGGCTATAAATTTACCTCTGCGTAAAGCTTTAGCTACATCTCATAAGTTTCTAAAACTCCACAAAACTTATTAGTACATTAGTACATTTTGATGGTATTGTTTTCTTTGTTAAGGGTAGCATTTCCCTGGCTTTGCTGACTTGATATTCCATACCCATGTTTGTTGATACCTCTCTACCTCCAGGAGAGGATGAGCCCTGCACAGAGGCCCTCCAAGACCCTAAGCCCTCTTTGGGTATCCCCTGGTCATGGCCTACGCAGAGGGAGAGAAGAGCAGTGGGGCCATTTATTGGGGTCCTAAATTCAATAAATATTCCATCAGGATAAGGTTATACACACACCTTGGTGAATGAAACATCAACACTTTCAACTTGGCCCTCATTGCTAGACCAGTAATAGTCCTCTAGAAATTAATATTTTTTATAGCTCCTGTACTTGTGGTCTACAAATTAATATCATTTTTATAAATCCTGTAACGATGCTCAGAAGAACACAATATTACATTCTATTTGTGGGTGTATATGTAAAAGTTTATCAGTTCAATTTGTACATTGAAATGCCAACATCTTTACAATCCTATTTTAATATTTCCTCATTTAGAAATACTCTAGGAGCCTCCCCAAAAGGGAGGTGCCCCTGGCTTCTCTTGGCTTTTTGTGGGGAGAGCTGACCCCAGAGTCAAGCATGGGGCCTCTGCCAGTGTTTGGGAGGGAAGGAAATTCAATTCTAAATTCTGGCACATGTCAGTGAGGATGGTGGTGAGGAGATGGAGCTGCAGACCCCTCTCCCAGCCCCAACCCCCATTTGCCTGTCTCGTACCCCACCGCCACCCCAGAGGCTCCTTCTAGCAGTTCCAGGTGGAAGCTGACCTCTCATTTCCATTTCCACACTGCCTCCCTGCTCTCTGAGACTTGCCACCTCTCCATTCAGCAAAGGGCCAGTCAGTGCCAGGCCCTTGTAGGTGCTGGACAGCCTGTGGGGAAGAGGCTCCACCCCTGACTCATGGGCGCTGCCAGGCCAAGCCAAGGCAGAAGACGACAATAGGCAATATGGAGGTGGGAGCCTCAGGGGACCTGAGCCTATACCCCAGGACTGGGCAGGATCCTTTCCTTCTGGACCTGCCATCCCTCACCCCCCCTGAGCCAAACAGAGATGTCCACAGAGCATAAATGGTGAACCCCCATGGGTGGCAGGAATGATGGCAAGTTTTGTGATGCATTGCTCTGCTCCTTCCAGCTCCTATCACTGAGCTTCTCAGCCTTAGGCAATGGAATGAGCCACTGCCAACTTGCCATCTGCCTCCGTCTTCCTCATTTTCCTTGACCTCCATTCTTGGCACTCTGGGGTGTTCCAGTTAGTGCCAAATCCCCGGTGCTGGTGGTTACAAGAGAGTCTGCCACTAGCAATGAGGTCACATATACCAGCCCTCTCAGCTCACACACAGGTGCACACCCAGAACAAAGACTTCCCTTCCCCAAAGACTTCTTCCTTAAAGAGCATCACCTGGTCACTCATTTAGCCAATGTCACTGAGCACTCACTCGGGCCAGGCTATGGGGACACTGTCCATGACACAGACAAGGGCCTGCTCTTCTGGAGTACCCCCCATGGAGACAGACACTGAACGTAGGGTGGGTGGGCATGCACTCTGGGCAGTCATGCAGGGCCCACTCACTGTCACTCTCTTGATTATCTTAATTTTTGGACAAGGGACCCAGCATTTTAATTTTGCACTGAATCCCCAAAACACAAGGCCAGTCCTGGGGGAGTGCAGTGGTGTGCTGGGTGAGCATGGAGCAATCAGAAGAGAGCACTGTTTAGCAGTTGCCGATTTCTGTGGTGTAAATACTCCCCACCATCGCCAATTCCACGAAACCCCAGTGAACATGGAGCTGGGGGGGAGCCGTGCACTGCAGGGCAGACAAGGGGCAAGGTGTTGTGTGGCTGTAACATGTGCTTGGCATGTTTAAGACTCAGCATAAACCTAATAGTATTAAACACGTGTCAGCAGGAGAGTTTCGCCTTTGGGTCAAAGATGCTGAGAGCTAGGAGCAAAGATTCCCACCACAGAAGTCTCCATGAACACCTCCACCATGCTCCAAGCTAGACAGTGTGCCTCCCACCACATTCCTTGAATTGTAAGGGGAATGAAATGCTTACATACCTCTGCCACGTAGGCTCAACTTTGGAAGACGGTCCAGCAAGACCTGTCTTATGACAAGCTCTGTTGTCACAGATTAAGGTCTCCCTGGCCTGGATCCCCACCACTGGTCCCCAGTGTTGTGAGCTAATTGACCTCTTTTCTGAGCAAGATGCTTAGCCGCCCAGGTGTCTCATGATCTCCCCACGGAAGAACACTGACGGGAAAAGCTGGCCGCTACAGATAGGGATAAAGCAGGGTGCTTTGACATGATGGGCAAAGCAAAACAGTCATAACAAATTTAGACCATTCAGTTTAGAACTACCTCTAGTTTAAATTCCCACAGTGGACGATGATAGAGCTGGAACAGTGCAGTGGACGCTATGGTAGTTGCCCAGACCCCCTTTGGGACCTGACCCTCATCCCCCATCAGCCAGGCACATGGGCAGCTGATGACTCATGACCAAGTCCATCTTGGGAAATTGCCCTGTGCTGATGGCATCTGCCTCGCCCAAGGATGTGTCCCCTCTTTCCCGGGCAGCTCTTTCCCAGTGATGGGTCCATGTAGGATTACAAAGCCCAGCCCCCTTGCCTGAACTTGGGCAACTCTGCAGGATCATCCCAGCTCCAGGGGCCCCAGTAGGATCCATTGAGGTCTCTATCAGGATGTACCACAGCCCAGCTTCTACATCTGCCCAGTCCTGTTTCTCTGCCCCCTCACTGGAGCTGGTCCTAAGAGTGCTCCCCACTAAAGCTCCTACAGGCAAACCTGTATCTCAGTTTTTCCCTGGGAAGCAGCCTGGGACACCGTTCTTTCCTGACCCTGTCTGCACGCCACTACTCTTACCTTGTTATGATTCGTGGGGTTTACGTGCTGTTCTATAACTCTAATGTCTCCCTGCTTTGTATATAGATTGTTTCTAAACCCTGAAAAGCCAATAATTGGCTTTTCCAATATTATAATCATATAAATACAAGACCAAATAGTTCACCTTGAACTGCAGAGAAAAAGATGTAAGTACGCATTCAAAAGAAAATACAAGTAGCAAACATTTGAAGGAGGAGACGGGAAGGAGATGCCTATTATGACCATTTATTAATTTTTACTATTATTATCCATATTGGGCTTCTCAATAAGATCATCCACCTTTTTTAATATTACCATTTGTTGTAGCATATTCATTTTTCTTCTTAAAAATCTTCCTCTGAGAGTTATGTGATTCACTGTTATAATTTGGGCTGATTGCTTCCTTGGCCTGCTACATGGCTATCATTGGAGATTTCTTGGCATTACACTTCTGGATTGGGTCCACGGTTTCTTGGATTCTATGTATTCTCTTTCTTGGAATCATTTTTTATTTTGTTGGATACAAAAAGTCTCCCAATGAGTGCCTATAAGAAGGTCTTTGAGTCTTTGTGCATCTGAAAGTGTTTATTTTTCCCCCGCACACTTGATTGACAGTTTAGCTGGGTATAGAATTTGGGTTAAAAATCAATTTCGTCAAAACCTGGAAGGTTTTGCTCTGTTTTCCTCTATCCCATAGTGTTACTAATGTTCCTCTGATTATTGTTCCCTCGAATAAGAGATTCTCTTTGGGAGGTGTTGGGGGGGTACTGACCCCAGTCAGAATGTGTGGAACTATGGTGAGGGGCATTTTTGATCATCACAATGACGGGGGACATTCCGGTATTAATGGGCACAGGCCTGGGATACACCGTACAAAGTAGTCCCACCCAACCCAAACTGTCCTCCTCAAAATGCCAAAAAGAGGAACAAAGGTGGGGGACTCATGCTACCTGATTTCAAGGCTTATTATAAAGCAAGAGTAATCAAAATGAGTGGTACTGGTGTAAAGACAGACATAAAGATCAATAGGATAGAAGAGAGTCCTGAAATAGATTCCACACATATATGGACAGAGATAACAAGGCAACTTGATGGGGGTAAGGATAGTTTTTTAACAAATGTTGCCAGAATAATAGGAGATTCACTTGCAAAAGAATGACTCTTGACCCATGCCTCACAGCATCTATGAAAATTAACTTGGAATAGAAAGTAGACCTAAATATAAGAGCTAAATACATAAAACTTCTAGGAGAAAAAAAAAAAAGGACAAAATCTTAATGGCCTTCAGTTTGGCAAAGATTTCTTACGTATGATACCGAAAACATGAACTTTAAAAGAAAAAATCAATAAATTGGATTTCGTCACAATAAAAAACTTGCTTTTCCATAGACACTGTTGAGAAAAAGAAAAAGTAAGCTACAGTGTGGAGAAGATATTTGCAATGTGTGATTCAATGAAGGACTTGTGTGTAGGATATATAAAGACCTCTTAAAATTTAATCATAATGAGACAGATAACCCAATTTAAAATGGGCAAAAAGATTTGAGCAGACACCTTACCGAAGGAGACAAAGAAGTGGCAAATAAGTACATAAAAAAGATGCACAACATCGTTAGTTGTTAGAGAAACGCAACTTGAAACCACAGTGACTTATAAATGATGCCCAAACCATAAGCAACAAAAGGAAAAGTAAGTCAATTGGACATCACCAAAATTCAGATCATTTGTGCCTCAAAGGCTGCCAATCAAGAAACTGCAATGACAACTTACAGAACAGAGGAAAAGAGTTTTTGCTAATCATGTGTTTGATTAGAAACTTGTATCTAGAATATTTAAAGAACTTTTGCAACTCAACAAATAAAAGGGCAAATAACCCTGATATAAAATGGGCAAAGGATCTGAATAGACATTTCTCCCCAAGAAGATGTAATAAGCACATCAAAAGATGCTCAGCCTCAGTAGCCATCAGGAAAATGCAAATCAAAACCACTTGACATCCACTCGGTTGGTTAAAATGAATAATACAGAAAATAATAAGTGTTGGCAAGGATGTAGAGAAATCGAACCCTCACATGCTGCTGGTGGGAATGTGTATGTATGGTACAGCTGCTTTGGAAAATAGTTGGGCAATTCCTCAAATGTTTAAACCATATGACCCAGAAATTCCCAAGTATATAGCCAAGAGAATAGAAAACATACCTCCTCACAAAAACTTGTACACAAATGTTCATAGCAGCGTTATTGATAATAGCTAAGAAGAGGAAACAACCCAAATGTCCATCAGTTGATCAATAGATAAATAATACATGGTATATCCATACAATGAATATTATTTGGTAATAAAATGGAATAAAATACTAACACATGCTGTAATAGGGATGAATCTTCCGAACATCATGCTAAGTGGAAGAAATCAGTCACAAAAGACTACTGATTGTAGGATTCCATTTATACACAATTTCCAGAATAGGCAAATCCATAGAAACAGAAAGTAGATTTGTGGTTGCTTAGGGCTGGGCTGGGGGTAGTGAGTAGGTGAAGATTTCTTTAGGGGTAAAGAAAATAACCTGAAATGGATCACCAGCTGATGATGTTTGTAAAACTCTGTGACTATACTGAACATCATTGAATTGTATACTTCAGTGGTGATGTTTGTAAAACTCTGTGACTATACTGAACATCATTGAATTGTATACTTCTAAAGGGTGAACTGTGTGGTATGTGAATTAGATCTCAATGAAGCTATTAAAAGAAAAAAAACCACGATATCTACTAGAATGGCTTCAGTTAAGGAGGCTGACCATTCTTCTTCCAGAGTCCCCATCGGGTGCAGGGCAGCGGGGGACTTCAGGTGGGGAGTGAGGGGTGGGTAACCACCTTCTCCAGGCTCAGCATGAAGCCCTCCCAGGGCCCCTGCCCAGTTGAGGCCCTCGATGTAACTGGGGGGAAGCCTGGCCCCCCTCGCCGCACTCAGTGCACCTATGCACCCTCCAGCCCAGGGCCTGGCCAGCAGAAGCCGCAGATCACTGTTTTCCTCTTGAAGAAGTAGCTGTGTGAATCACTGCGATGGACACGGTTAAGTTATCGTTCTCAGGCCCCATGACTGAACTGGACCCCAGGACAAAGGCTGTGAATGGGGCAGGTTCCCACCCAAGATGACCGGTGTGGGAAGATAATGCGAATTGGTCGCCAACATTTTAAGGGTGGGAGCTCTCACACAAAGGATCTAATTTGGGGCTCCTCTCAGACAGGCCCCTCCTGGCTACAGTTGTCCCAGGTGGATGGTGGCATTGCTGGCCTGTCACTCGGCCGCATTCTGTTGGCCAAAGCCAGGTTCAGAGGAAGGGGAATCCCTTACTGCCCTGGGGATGGGAGGTGCCACAAAGCCACGTGGCAAAGGGTGTGGAGGCAAGAAGGGGGGTGAGCAGCGGGCCGTTTGTGCGAACATGGCTTACGTGGCACCAGCCACACAGCAGGGGCTCAGGAGGTGATGGCCCGCATCCCTCACTTCCTGCAGCTGTCCCCTACTCCCTAGCCTCTTGAAGCCTGGAAGATGGGGGCATGAGGGAAGGGGCTCACCCTCAGGACACCCCAGCCTCCAGGGCCCCTGGGCAGCATCGTAGAGCTGGCCTTCCCTTGCTGGTGGTGGTGATGGGACGTGCTTCTGCGGCCACGTCTGCCTATCCGGGGGGACATGGTGCCATGGGCTCCCACCCCATTTTGCCACTCCTGGCGAGCGTGAGGAGCGAGCAGCCCTGCTGGAAGGCGCAGTGTCTGCTCGGTAAGGGGAGTCTCACTGTGGAAGGCCATGAGCAGAGCGCAGAAGGCCCAAGAGGTGGGAGGCGAGATGAGTCGAGCCAGGGGAGACCTGAAGTCCCCAAATGCCAGGACAGCCACTGCCTGCTAAGCCCTGGCACCAGCCATCCTCCCCTAACCCTGCGTGGGGGCCCTGCCAACAAGCCAGGTGTGGATTGTTGGGTGCACCATGCAAATGATGCAGTTGAAGCCCAAGACAAGAGTGACTTCCCCAAGGCCACTCAGCCAGTTAGAGGCAGGAGGTCTTGACCTTGAACTCCAGGCTCTGTCTGCATTGTTTCCCCCCAACCCTGTATCCCCGCCAGTGGTTTATTGATTATTTCACAAAGCCTCACCCTGAAACGAAGCCTTCTTTCATACTCTACCATAAGGGGTGCCGAGAAAAGCAGTCAAGGTAGTGCCTCCCGTTCCTGGCTACCCACATGTCCTTCTCTCCACTCTACCATGCTGCATTTCCTTGCCTTGGACATGTCCCATGCTCTAATGTCTTTGCATTTTTGTACTTGCTGTTCCTTCTTCCAGATACTCCTTTCCCACACTCCCCAGAGTGGAAAACTCCTGCCCATCCTACAAGGCACAATCCAAGAGGCACCTCCCTCCAGAAGCCCTTTCTGACTTCCTTAGCCTACTTGAGGGCTCTTTTGGCTCTTCTTCTTGCTATTTTCATTTTTAATTTTTTAAAAAAGATTTTATTTGTTTGAGAGAGCATGTGCATGCGCCCATGAGCCAGGGGGAGGGGCAGAGGGAGAGGGAAAGGGAGAAGCAGACTCCCTGCTGAGTGTGGGGCCCTAGGCAGGCTCAACAGGGAGCTCATCAGGTTGGGGTGGGGGTGGGGCTCGATCCCAGGACCCTGAGATCATGACCTGAGCTGAAGTCTGACGCTTAACCAACTGAGCCATCAAGGCGCCCTCTTCTTGCTATTTTTAAAAGATGGTCTTCACCACTTTGATGGGGCTGTGAGGGGGAGGAAACATTGACTCTTAGTCACTGCTGGGGTGACAATTGGCACAAACTCCTTGAAGGACAACTAGAGAATGGAACTGTCCTTCAGATCTCAAATGCACGCACCCTTGGACGTGGCAACTCCTGTATTAGGAATTTATCTTACAGCAAACTCACTCACATGCTCAGAAATCATGGAGAGTCTGTCCTGTGGAATCTCTGCAGCCTTAGATGACATTGAGTGGCTCTCTGCGGATTGACGAGAATGACCTCAGGATAGAGGAGGTGACGGAAGTTGGGCACAGAGGCGGTAGCCATGGAGGTTTCTAACGGTGTAAAGATATGAAGGAATATGCAGATTGTGTGCTTGAATATGTATAGACTATTTCCAGAAGGTTGCACTCCAGATAGTGCTGGAAGTGGGTGCCTCTGAAATTTTTATACCTCCTCATGTATATTTTACCTTTTTACAAAATGACAGTAGCCCAGGGGTAGGGAGAAGACTGGCCCTCTAGCCTTTTGTGAAGTTCAGATCTTGTTTCTCACGTGCACATGTATTGCCTTTCCCCCAAATATAGCCATGATAATTAACTGACAGAAAACAAATAATCTCGGGGTATTACATTATGCACATCTGCCTCTCATTTTTACCACATTCTGTGGGCTGGAACTGTGTCTGATTAATCCCTGTACCTCCACTCCCACATTCTGCCACCAAGAAGAGCTCAGGAAACATCTGATGAATAAATGAATAAATGAATGAATGAATAGATGAGGGAATAAGTGACCAAGAAGCCTACGAGGCAGGGATAGTCCCTGAGCTCCTAGTTCAGACCTGAATCAGTGCAGGGGTCCTTCTCAGAGCTCTGCCAGGCTCCCTGGCACCCTGAACCCTCACTAGCAGGAATCAGGGGCCAAACAACCAGGGAGGAAGCTCCCTCCTTCCCCTGGACACCCTTACCCCCACACCTAGCATTCCTTGTCTTCACTCTCCAGCTTGCCCGACCCTTTATTAAGTACAGACAAGTATTGGACAGGACAGATAGGCAGACAGACAGACAAAAAGTGGTAGCGCCAGGACTCAGAAGTCCCACTTTTTCACCAATTTGCTAATAAGCCCAGGGCAACTCTCTTCTCTTAACTCTCTCTTAAAGCTTCACATTCCTTATCTGTAAGTGGGGAGACTAAGCCCCCTTTCCAGGCTGCTCAGAGGGTAAAATAGGGTCACATCTGGAAACGCATGGAAAGGCGCCTGGCACGGGGTACGTGCCATAACACTGTCCCGCCCCTTCTCCGCTCTCGGATCCCCGCCTCAGAGGTTTGTCAGCATCACCAAGACCAAGTTGGAATAGAGACACTGTTAAACGATAAGCATTAGTAGGAAACTAAGTATGTGTGTGAGCAATATCAAAGTAGCCATTAGAAAAGTAGAGAGAGAAGGTGTAATTTTCAAAGCAGTAGAGGCAAAAAAAGGGAGCAAAGACAATTTGATCAGTTTAAAAATGAAACAATGAAATTATGATGAATTAAAACCACAAACTAAGGTGACCAAATGAGTCCAAACATCAACCACTGCAATAAATATTCATGTTTCCAGCTCCCCTATTAAAAGGCAGAGGTTCTCGCGATGCCCAGCTGCCTGTATTTACAGGAGGAAAAGCGAGGCGAGAGCTCCCTCCAGGTTGGAGGCCCTGCCCACCACCCCTCCCACCTCACCAGCACTGATGTTCCAGACCTCCAAGCCTCAGAGCTGGCCATTTGGCCCCTTGCCCTGTGGGTGGCTGGGGAGCACTGTGTGCTCAGTCCGGATGGGGCTGGTGGTTGCAGTCACCTTGTCTATCGTTGTTTTTCTGTAAATCAGGGAGGATGCTCACTGCTCAGCTGTTCCACCTTCCACAAGCAGGTAACTGGCTATAGTTGTGAGCACACAACAAGGTAGGATTGAAGCCCTTCCTGAGGTCTGGCACCCCCAGCTCCTGGAGCGTACATGCACAGAGCATAGTATCCGGACTCAGGCCTGTGCCAAGTGCCCTGGGTCCACTGTCTGCTGGGCCTAAATGGAAGACTTCCATCTTCCCTTCAGAAAAAGGAGCCTTCAGAATTAGATTGTTAGTGCTGTAGCTTGTCGGGGCCAACAATCTCTTATTACAAATGAAGAGGCCCAGAGAGGGAGAGTGACTTGTCTGAGGACACACAGCATGTTAATGGCAGCCCCCCCATGTAACCCCAAATTTGGTCATTCAGATCTTGCCTTTGTGAATTTGGCCATCACTGGAGATGCCTAAATGCCCCGTTGGTTTTTTTCTTTGAATTACTCCTTCTTAACAAAATATCTTTGATTTAAAAGCTTTCTTACCAAAATAGTCTGAAATCAAACTGTACCACTTGCCATAATTAGAATATAATCCATAAAATAAAAGAGAATGAAAAAATTGTTACTATCTGGATAGAAATCGTTGTCATTCTACCCTGTGAGTCGAGGCCTGTTCTTTCTAGATTAGCAAGTGCCAGAGAGGTGTTAAAGACCTATTAGCACACAGCTGAGCCCTTCTCCTTCATATAATCAAAGGGACTGAAGAAGAGAGACCTTTCCCTCCCTGTCATCCTATGTTGTTTGGTGCGCTTCTGTCCACATCTCAAACGACCTTGGGGACTTGGTCTCAGATGCATGAGGGCCCCACGGGGCTTGTCCTAACCCTACCTCAGGTCTCTGCTTTGCAAATGTAAAATGGGGTTGACAATGTCTACTGCTGAGGGATGTTGGAGGCCATACAATTAATTGAGGAAACATGTAAGTCACCCAGCACGGTCTCTCCCTGTGAGGGACTCAGAGTTGCCCTCACGACAATAACTCTGAGGGGTGTCGTGTTAACAACCCCCCACCCCATGGGAGGAGCATGCAACTCTCCCCTTTTACAGATGGGGAGGCCCTGAGACAAGGCCTTCTCCCCTAGAGTCTGCAGCCAGGAGCCTCTCAGGGGCCCACGAATATGTTTGAGAAGGGGAGTGGGGAAGGGAGGAAAAAAACACACTGACGAACACGTCAAAATGAATAAATGTTTAATTAAATGTCCAGAGAACATAACATTAGTCAACTAGTCAATTGCATCTCAACTCAGGGCTGGTACAGTTATATATAAATTCTATTTAATGAGGCGTGTGGGTGCCTTTTAATATGTTTGATATGACATGGTGTGGATATGCCAAACAGGACCTAGCAGAGATCTTAAAATAGCCCTGCCCACATGAAAGAAGGGGTTTGCCAAGAGCCCACTTGCATTCGTTCATCCAATCATTCATTCAGCGAGCATGGAGTCTGTGAATGCAGCAGAGCCCACACGACAGTCCCTGATCCTGCTGGAGGGTGGCTCAGAGTCACTGCCTCCGTCTGGCCCTCATCTCTTAGGATCTTATCTTGAACTTTATTCCTCCCTCCATCTCCCCCAGCGCAGGGCCCCTCTCCTGGACACATGAGGAAACTGAGGCTCAGAGAGAGCAGGGCATGCCTGAGGTCACAGAGAATCACCTAGTGGGTGGCCGAGCGGGGATTAGCACGCACGCCTCTCCGCTGTGCTCTCCTGGAAGCAGGCAGGCCTGCATCCCCCAGGGAACCCTCTCTTGGATCCTCATAAATATGTACACGGCTGACCCTGTGCAGACTCCCCCTTCCGGAAGTCTGCAAGGAAGCCCATTACAGATTCATGTGGCACCGACTGCATTTCTAATTAAGAGAACACGGTGGTTCTAATTTTAACATCACTCCCGTACTCCCTCCGGACGCCGCCCCTCCCTGTCATTTCTATAAGGGATGTTTTCGTCTCTGAGGAGCATGTGCAGCCCTAGCTCTCTTGTCTGTTACTTGGGATGAATCATCTTCTGGAGGGCTCTTCGTAACGTGGGTGACTTGAATCACTTGTTCTGGGGTCCCCGACAGATGCTTCCTCCATTAAGTGAAGAACGCCCACCCAGTTAGCACCTGCACCAAGCTGGAGGCTGGAGGCCACGGCCCTTACTGTTAACCATGACCCTCGGAATAACATGCAGCCGCCTCCCCAGGCCTGCCGAGCCTCTGTTGCTGACTCATCTCCTCCAACTCTCTCTCCTGCACGTCCCCCCTCCCCGGCCCCGGCCTAGGATTGCCAGATGAAATACAGGGTGCCCAGTTAAATTGGAATTTCAGATGAAAGGCAAATGATTTTTTTTTTAGTTATAAGTATGTCCTATGCCACGTTTGGGACATACTTATAACTAAAAAATCATTTGCTGTTTATCTGAAATTCTCATTTCAGAAATTTCACCGGGTGTTCTATATTTTTATTTGCTAAATCTGGCAACCCTATTCCAGCCACATGGTCCCCTTGCTCTTCCACAATTGCACCACTAGCCTTCCCACTTCTGGGCCTTTGCATGTGCTGTTCCTTCAGTCTGCCCCATCTTTGCTGGTTCCTTGATACTAAGATCTCAACTCAAATCTCACTGCTGCAGAAGTCCTCCCTGACAGCGCCAGACTGAAGTAGCATCCCACCATCGTTGCTATCTTCCTCTCTTCTACAAACTGATTTTATGTTTCTTGTGGCACTGACCATGATCTCTGAGATGACCTTATGTGTTTGTGGTTTTTCCGTCTCCCCCCACTGCAGTGTCAGCCCGTGAGAGAAGTGAGTCTGCCTAGCAGGGGCCCAGGCTCCTGTGCACATGTTGCATGCTGGTGAATATGTACAAGCCCCCCCGCGCCCCCCACCTTGCGAGAGAGCTTTCGTTTTGCCCACACCGTAGCTGCGGAAACCCAGTGGGGAGGTGAATGACCTGTCCTTGGTTTCCAGCTGGCCCTGTATATGCCAGGGAGCCCACCCACTACTTTCTATTAATTAACTCATTTAATCTCAAATCAGCCCAAATGACAGAGGTGATGCTGCTGCTTCCATTTCCCCGCTGAGGAAACGGACACACAGAGAGGTTCAGTAACTCGCTCACAGTCACACAGCTCAAACCCAGGCCTTCTGGGTCCAGAGCCTGCACATGGAAAACAATGGCCCGGTCCAGCCCCTCACTTCACTCACTTAAATGTTTACAGGAGACCCACAGGAGCCGTGCCCTAGCCATACAACCTCCACGCTTCCCTGACCTCAGCCATGCCCTCCCTGCCACCACCACTGCCTACCCAGTACATATGCAATTCCTTGTCCTGCCCCTGGTCGGCTTAGCAAGTGCTGTTCCCTCTTCTCGGGAACTCTTCTCTCTTTCTCTTGTCCACCAGGAAACCTTTTATTATTCCATCGAGATGCCTGAACAAGTGTCTCCTCTTCCAGGCAGCTCTCCCTGACTATCCCCTCCCACACTAGGCCGGGGCCTCCTCCGAGCTTCCTCAGGACTCCTCCCACTCTGGCCCTGGCCTAAGCCTGGGCTCTCCCCACCCTGGACCATGAACTCTGGAGGGGCAAGAGTGGGTTGGAGGCCTCCCAGGGCCCCGGTGCCCAGGGCGGTCTGGGCTGAGGGGGTAACAGAAGTTCAGGATTGCGAGGACCGTCCCTCCCGTCAGCAGGGAACCTCAGCTGCTTTTGTCCTCAGCTGGACTTTGGCTCCCATCTGGGGCTGTTGCGGCCGACTGGAGTTGACTCCACTGATGTGACTGGAATGGGAGCAGCCACAGAACTGGGGCGGCTGGTTGATGGAGGGGCTTCTGGAAATTACATCTAGGTTGGGGTTTGGGCTTAACAACCTTCCAGAACCCCCCAGAGGAAAGCACATGCTCACGTTTAGAAAGTTATCCTAGGGAAATGATCAGACAAGTGCACAGAGCTGCATGCACGAGGGTGTTCATTTCAGTGAACAGTCAAGCACTGGAAACATTTGTAAAACATTAGAAGCAAGCTGAGTGCCCATCCCCAGGGCGGGTGTAGTGACTTGTGCTGCATCCAAGCCAGGCAACTGGCCTCCGCCGGAATCTGCTGTTCCTCTTGTAGCACTTTCCTCCGGCTCTCTATCTGCCGTAATAGCCACATCCCTTTCCGCTTCGAGCCCTTGCACACACTGTTCCTCCTGCCCGGATTGCTCTTCCCTCCCCTCCTTTCTTGGTTAACTACTACTCCCTCTTCAAATCCCAGCCCAGTCATCACTTCCTTTGGCGGGGGTTGGGGGGTTGGGGGGCCTCCCTACCCAGGTCAAATCCCCCAATGACATGGCTCTTGCAGGAACCCATTATATTTACAATGGTCCCTGGATTGGTATGATTCTTGGTTTATCTTTTCCCCCAATTGAACTGAAAGCTTCACAGAGGTAGGAACTGATCTGTTTTGTTTCCCAGTGTAAATCAGAGTCTAGCACAGTGCCTGGCACACAGGGGTTGCTCAGTGTTTGTTGAAAGGATGTCCGCATTGATGAATGAATGACTAATGGATCCAGACCCATAATTGCTGACATGGCAAGATGCCCGTGATATATTTACATGCATGAAGAACGTAGGTTACAAAATCTCTACAGCTTGCTGACATTTCTGTAAGAAAAACGATTTCTCTGTATGCATATATAAAAAAGAAAAAAAATCTTGGAAGAAAGCACAGCAAATCGAAATGGAGTTAGCAGTCAGCAGAGGGGCTGAGGTGATGTTCCTTTTCTTCTTATCTATAGTTTCTGCTTCAATTAGCTCAAATTACCCAGTAATTAGAAAAGTGCATACAAACCCCTGGGGGGGCTTGTTGAAATGCAGGTTCTGATCCAGCAGGTCTGGAGCGGGACTCCCAGGTGATGGCCATGCTGTCAATTGGAGGACTAGTCTCTCTCTTAGATGTCCTGAGGCAGGCAGGGAGAGCCAGCAGCTGCTTGTTGCTTCCTTCAGACCCTCACAGTGGTCATTGTCGGTTAAATCGGGCCAGGGTTGGGCGGGGAGCTGGCCCTCGAGCCCACCCAGGCCTGCTTAGCTCTCCCTCTGCTGTTTAACCTCTCTACGGCCACGGACCAGGCAGCCCCTCGAGGGCAGCAGATGTGCTCCCTGAAGACCCGGCTCAGTGGGCAAGCTGGGGCCGGGGCACTGGGGCTACTCCTTCCCTGGACCCTCAGCCCCTCGGAGCTGGGAGCACCTGATCAGAACTGAGGGGGACACTGAGGCCCAGAGAGAGGAGGGGACTGACCAGATAGGACCAGAAGCAGAAGTCTAGGGGAGACTGGATGAAGGACAAAGGGACAGAACGAGGCGATGGTGCATATTTTTCCCGGATTGACCAGTCATCCTGTCATCTACCACTGAGGGGATTCCACCCTCACACCCATTTACCCCTAGGAGACCTCTTTTAGCCCGAACACATCAGGCTCCTGCTCAGGCACCATCCGTGGCTCCCCATTGCCTGTGGGAGAGGTTTTACAATGTTTTGTTGACTCTCATAGAATTTTCATAAAACTCCACCCCCCCAACCTTTATAAGTTGGCATCTATGATCTCTCACCCTATGTTTAAAGGTATACTTTTATTAATAGGAAAGAGAACGTATTCAACATTTTGCAGGATGAAATGTGATGAGGATTGACCATAATTAGAATACTTTATGATATGACTTGATAAAATAGATTCTAATTATCAAATTAAATACCCTCCTCAGGATCTGAAATCATGTGAAATTTTATTGAATGGATTTTATCCTTTTTGTAATTCAAAATGTGAGAAACCTCAAAAAGAGTCCAGGGAGATGGGAAAGAATCAATTTTGCTGACTTCTGTTTGGCTGTCCTGACTTCAGAACATCTCCACCCAGGCCACGTGTCCCCGAAGGGTAGGGGGGGTATTATAAGACTGGGAGAAACAGGGTGCCGGTGTTTTGAATGCAGTGATCTCAGTCATCCCAAATCAGTACCTGCCATCATCCCCCGAGTCTGAGGGCCGAGAGCTTTTTAGACCCAGCACAATATGCCACAGCTCCATTCCGAACAGGTGAGGATTCAATCCCAGGCTACTACCTGTTCCTTCCTACTGCTCATCACTTACTGTCCCTACCTGAGTTTCTGACCTTGCACTCAAACTGGTGCCTCTGCTGAGATGCCCATGGTTTCAGCTCAGGTTCGGACTTACCTCCTCCTAGGACTCTCCTCTGACCCACCAACCTGGCACAGTCCTTCTCCGAGGTTCTAGCACTTTCTATCCCATAGAAGGTGCTTGTCTGTTTCTCTTCCAGCCCCTCCATAAAGAAACCCCATCTGACTTTCTGACTTGCACTCTCCTCCCCTCGCCCCCATTCCCGAAGTCTCCTTGGGAAGCTGCCAACACATAACTTGAGCTAATAAATCTTTGGAGAATAAATACATGGGCAAGCAGGGCATTGATAAAGAGTGCCAACATCCCTTGGAGGTGATAACAGCAACTCAACTTTCCTGGCTTAGGGAACAGAATTATTGACTTGGAAGCCAACATGAATCTGCCTCCAACCTGCATGTCTAAGAAACAGCCCTTGATAATTGTTCTTTGATTTAGATCATGAGCTCCCATTCCCCTCTTGCCCACTCATGGGAAATATCATGTCAGTGGTTCCTGAAAACAACAAAATGATTATATTTGCACATTTGAACACCCGGCACCCCGCCCGCACACAGTCCCCTTGCCCACTGCATCTGGAACATGTGGGCTGTAGGAGCAAGGAGCCGGGGCTGCAGCCGTCGTCTGCTCCTTCTGCATTTTAAGATGCTTCGGCTCCAAACCTATAATTTTGAACGGGGGTAAAAAACCTTCTAGCATACACAGCATCTTTTAGCCACTCCCTCTCTCTTCCTCTCTGTGTCCATCCAGGGCAAGTTGCCAGAGAAAAGCTAATACCTTCACAGCTTTCATTATGGGTGACCTAAAACCAGTCATTCTCCATCTCTAAGATGAAGGGTTCCTCTATCGACCCCAGCTGACTGGCTGCAGCTGCTGGATTAAGTCCTGCCTGAGCAGAGTGGGAAAGAGTGCTCAGGGCGATTAGCAATGTCTACCAGGGCCACGGGAAGGGAGCGTGGAGATACACGCAGAGAATTGTACCATTTATGAAATTCAGATTGAAAACTGGTTTCTTTGGCCCACACCAATTGTTTATTTCTATTCTTTAACCATGAATTTTATTACCACTATTTATAAAGTCGAAGGTTTTACCCCTTCCGACCCCAAAGTTGGATTTTGGGAATTTCTAGAAAACCCCACTGGCTTTTATCCCCACGGGGCAGCTGGAGCCAAGTGGGTGAGGTCATGCACTCCAGGTCACAGTCCCCACCACCGGCTCCTCAGGCGTGTCATCTGCCTGGCCTGTCACACTCGTGCTTATGAGCCCAGGCTTGATAACTGATTTGCTCGGTTGGCAGGTGGCGGAGGGGACTGCTGTGGAAAGGCTCCCAGAGGGTAATGTCGTGGCCCCTGAGAGAGCAAGGGTGGCTGTCTCAGACCACCCAGGCAGAGGAAGGAAGAAAAGTTCACATTTTCAAGCACCACATATCTGTTCCCACCGCGCAAGGGGTTTTCTAGCTCATTAAGCCCACACAGCAAACCTCTGGAGGAAGTCGTATTGTAATCACCATTTTACAGACAGAGAAACTGAGGCTCAGAGAGATGGTGTGACTTACCCAAGGTCAAGGTCACCTGGCTGGTAAGTTGCAGAGGCAGGAGTTCTACTCTGTGCCTGGGCCCCATCCGCCAGGCTCACGGGCTGCTGCCTTTGCCTTACCCCTCCTCTGTGGGGAAGGGTCCCGAGGGAGGGAGTGCCACTGCTCTGGGGTGATTATGCCTTAATGCGGATTCCATTTTCCCGGTTCTTATAAGTGGTCTTTATTTGCTTTCAGTAAATACTCCCCAAATGAAAGTGGTCACCTGATGAGGCTGCTAATGAAATCCTCCACAGAATTTTATTTGCTAATTACATACAACATAAAACTTAACAAAATAATAGACGATCACCAAACCCATGGTCTTGGGTTTTGGTTTCTTCCTTTTCTCACTCTCTAACCACTGCGATTGCTCACTTTACTTGATGAAAAAATTGTGGATCTAAACCGGCTCCTCGAGAATTAATCATAGGGTAAAATGCTCACGGGGATTTGTTTGTACACCTGCGTGAGCTATCTCAGCTGCAGTGGCCAGTACCATCAGGTGGGGACCTTGAATGTCAGGGGAGGGGGCTACGACACAGTGTGTTACTCAGGTGACCCTGGCCTCGTCCCTTCCCGTCTCTGGGCCTCAGTTCTCCCATCTGTACAATGAGGGAATTGAACTGGATCAACAGGGTTCAAAATTTTATTTCAGAAGCGGAAGACCTCAGACAAAATATCAATATATAAAATACCGGTGTGTATCTTGAATACAGAGCTGCCACTGATCAAAACAAAAAAGACAACTGTGACAAATTTGCATCCATGACCTTGATTCTTCTCCCCTCCTTTCACACCCTATGTTGTGTGGCTTCATAAATCCTCCCAGCAAAGGGAGAATCTATACCCCAAGCCCTGCTTCTAGATTCAGACACATGACTTGTTTAGTCCAATAGGTTCAAGTGCAGAGATAGCATGCCAGTCCCAGCCTAGCGCTCAAGAAGCTGGATGGTGTTCCCACTTGCTCTCTTCTATCTAGGTTGTCACCATGAGAGGGACATGTCTCACCCATCCTGTGGGTCCTGGGAGGAGGATGAGAGACACACAGAACAGAGCCACTTCCAGCTGAGCCCAGCCTAGATTACCTGACCCCTGGACTCATGAGAATTAATTTAGGATACTGAAATTGGGGGAAGGGGTAAGTTTGTTATGCAGCAATAGCTAACTGATACATTGAATATAAAATTGGGCATATGAATAGGTATTTCATAGAATTTCTCTTTTTTTAAGATTTTATTTATTTATTTATTTATTTATTTATTTATTTATTTATTTTAGAGAGAGAGAGAGAGCACGAGTGGGGGTAGGGGCAGAGGGAGAGGGAGAGGCAGAGAATCCCAAGCAGACTCCGTGCTGAGCATGGAGCCTGACGCGGGGCTCCATCCCACGACCCATGAGATCATGACCTGAGCTGAAACCAAGAGTCAGATGCTTAACTGATGGAGCCACCCAAGCACCCCAGTATTTCTCTTCTGGAGTGACAAATAAGTTTAAAAAAAAAGTCAACATTTGGGTGGAGGACAGACAATACACAGAGAAAAATATAAATGACCAATAAACAAAAAAGTTCACCTTCAGTAGTGATCCAAGAATTTGAATTAAACTTATAACAGTCAACTTCACCCTCCAAACCAGCAAAAATAAATATACATGAATGACAGTGTGGTGTGCTGACAGGGATAGGGGGAACAGAATCTCTTGTATCCAGCTGGTGGGTGTGGGAATTGTGCAATGCTTTGGAAATCAATTTAGCACCATCGAGGCAAACTTGTAACGGACATACCCTTTGCCTCAGCAGCTCCATGCCTTGATATCCCCACCCCGAGAAGCCCCAGCCCCTGGGCCCACAGAGCGATGAACAGGAACATTTGCTGGAGCACTGTTCAGTGCAGCGAAACTCAGAAATAAGCTTGCTGTCCAGCAAGAGGGGAGTGAAGAATAAGTTGAATAGAAGCTATACGACAGAATAATACATGACATCTGAGGAAAAAAACAAGAGCTGAGTGAGACAAAGTGTGGCCACAGTCACACAAAGTCATAAAAATACACACAAAAACAGGAATATTTTATTTACAGATGCTTATTATTAACAATAAAAGTTGCTTTGGAAGGGTATGCTGCAAATTTGTGAAGGCTCGCTACCTCTGAGAAGGGAGGGAAGGAAGAGAGGACAGAGGGTAAATGAGATGCAAGTCACATTTGCAGTTTTTTGTTTGTTTACCCACCACCACCACCTCAGCCTGGGCGTGCAGACTCCCGGTGCACACACCAAGTGGAAGGCACAGGAGGCTGTCTTATCACGCTTTGTACTTTTCTATATTCAGGTTTTTTTCCTTATGAAAAAATAAAGTGACCCATGGGACAGCCCGAAGTAGAGCTGCTCAGAAGGGAGGGGGTGCAGGCCCTGGCTCCCTGCCCACACAGCCTCCCCCTCCAGGGGTGGGGGTCCCCACACCGCCCGCTCCAGATGGGCAGAGGCAAGAACCGAAGTGGAACAGCAAACCTTGATGCCAGTCTGCGTGGACCTGATTTCTGGTTCTGCTGCTTGCCAGTTGAGGGACACCAGAAGAGTGGCTTAACCTTGCGTGCCTCAGTTTCCCCATCTGTGAAGAGCTGAGGTGACGACCAAGTGAACTAGAGATGGGAAAGGGCTTGGCATGTGCTTGGTTGGGGGAGGGTTGCAATAAATGTCAGCAGCTTTGCTTGCTTGGGTGGCCCCAGACCTCTTCTAACAGCCACACTGGCCATAGGGAGCCATGGCTGGCTGTGGGAGGAGTTAGCTACCTGCCAGGCTGTCTTTGCTTGGCCCTGGTCTAGGTGGCATGGAGGTGGCGGGGGAGGCTGTCTCCCCCGCCACCTCAGGCCTTTGGGGTGAAAGGGACTGAAGAATTTCAGCTGCCACCTTCCTCTCCTGGCCTGGCTCCTCTCCCCACTGGCCTGACGCTCAGGGTGTTCCAGAAAACTAGAGCCCGTGGAGGAAAACCCACAAGTCACTTAGTCCTTCATGGGGCTCATTCTTGTATTCATTCAACAAACCATCCCAAACATATCCTTCCCTGTGTAGTCCCACCTCCACGGTTTTCCTTTGGGTGTAGGACCCACACCAATGGAGCAAGGAATCCTTCAGAGCCATGTTTCCATCAATCCCTGGCAGCCTTGAATGTGTGGCTGATGGCGTCCCCACCCAGGATGGAGGAAATTGGAGCTCAGGGAGAGGAAGACCCTGCACCAGATGGCGTTTCTGTGCCTTTCGAGCTTGGAGGCTCCCGCCTGAGTGCTTGGCCCCATGCCCTTCCAGCCATTTGCCAGGGCCACCCAGAAAACCCTGTCCCAGCAGGATGGATCCACCCAGGGTCCAGCTATGTCAGTCAGACTCTCTGACAAGTGGCAGGAAGCTAGCCTTCAGTGGTTCAGCCAGAGGGGAATCCGTATCACGCGTTGTATCAATCACCTACTGCCACAATAATGCTGCCTAACAAACTATCCCCAAGGTCAGTGGTTTTTCACAACTGTCATTTATTGAGTCATGGGTCTGCAGGTCAGTGGATCCAGGATGGGCAGATTCATTTCAGGTCCCTTTTAGGTGTCTTTCCCCCTCCCTGGACCAGCAGTTACCTGAACTTCCTTATTATTATGTCAAAGGCAGAAGCACAAGAAGGGTGGGTGGGGGCGCCTGGGTGGCTCAGTTGGTTAAGCGACTGCCTTCGGCTCAGGTCATGATCCTGGAGTCCCTGGATCAAGTCCCGCATCGGGGTCCCTGCTCGGCAGGGAGTCTGCTTCTCCTTCTGACCCTCTTCCCTCTCATGCTCTCTGTCTCTCATTCTCTCTCTCTCAAATAAATAAATAAAATCTTAAAAAAAAAAAAAAAAGAGGGGTGAGTGGACACTCGAGGCCTCTTTAAGCCCAGGCTCTGAACTGACATGCTGTCACTTCCACCACATTCTACCATGTCAAGTCACAGGACCATGGCCAACTTCCATGGGGAGGGAATATACTCAGCCTCTAAGGGGTGTGTTTGCAAAGAGGGAGAAGCCTGGGATGATAATGCACCTGCTTCCCGCTGGTAGCCACTCAGGCTGCTGGGCAGGCAAATGTTAGGATGGCCACTTTATACAATAGGGAACTGCTGTGGTCCAGAAAGGTAAAATGATTGCTCTCTAGCCCCAGCAGGCAGGCCTATGCTCCTGGCCACCTGATCTCTAAGCTTCACACACTCCCCCCTAGCCTAGACTTAGACCTTTGCCATTCATCCTGGATGCCCCAGGTCCTGGGCTTTCTCCTAGCCAGTCCATCAGACCTTGAGATGTAACATTTCCAGAGCACCCAAGATACACACACACACACACACACACACACGGAGAAGCAGATACAGAGAGTTAATTTTTGTCCAAACTTAGGAATTCTGGAGGAAAAAAAAATCTATATGCAATACTGTATTTTTAGCGCTAAATGGTGCTAAAAGCATTTTTTGGCACCCTTTAGAGAGTGAAAGTTGCATGGTTTGGGAGCAGAAAGCTGAGCGGGCTGGGTGTCCTCTGGTTTTGTCAATGCACTCACTTCTGGCAAGGTCGGCCTGCTTCTGGCAGCACGTGTTTGCTGTCTTTGTGTGGTCACCTCTGAGCGTAAGAAGGCCCAGGCCTCCCACCTGCATGTCTGGCCGTCTCTCTAGAGTATCAAAGATGGGTAAAGGGAAGAAAATACCATCATCCGAGAGGAAACCAACTGAGCAGATGCAGAGACCTTTCTATTTTGATCTGAAAGAAGTTGAGGGGGTTGACATGCTGACATCCAGTCAACCCTGCAGGATCACCATACATGGATGTGATCATCCCATTGTCCTCACTAGCCATGAAAGCCAACCCCAGCTACAGATAGGGAGGGAGCTGTCTGCCAAGGAGCCTTCCAGGGAAGATGCCTTTGGTCCTTAGAAGGAGACAGGGAGAGATTGTCTCTGCTTCTCCTCTTCTTGTGGATGCTGTCATGTCTGGTTGTGATGTGACGCCTGGATCTTGGCAGCCATCTTGTGTTGGTCAGGGGGCTTCCCTGAAAGCAATACTGACGCTTAAATTGAGTGCTGCATGCCAGGCAGGCCCTGTGCTGAACATAGAGGACACTGGTTGAATGCTTTCTAGGTTTTCCTGTGTGGCAGGTCCCGGGACCATGGTAGACCCAGCCTCAAGGGGGTCCCAGCTGGGAAGGGATAGTGGGGTCAGACAATGGCAACACAGGATAGGGAATGACAGCAGAGGTCCAGGGGACGGGGAAGAGCACCCTCTCTCCTGCTCACCTGCTGTCTATCTCACCGTTCTGCAAACGAACGCTCTGTCTCCATCTGGACTCCTTATGGGCCCCGTTCCAGCTTTCCCCAACAACAGTGACAGGAGCACATGTGAACACTGCACCTCCCGTCTATCAGCTCATCTTGTCCTTGTAGGAGCCTCGCGAGGACAGTGTCCTCCTCATTTCCCAATCAGGGAAACCAGGCCCAGGGCACCGATGGTGCTTTTAGCTTTTTAGCTTCTGCACTTAGCTTCTCAATGTGGGCAGGCCATGACATGGGCTTACACATCCTAAAGTCGGCCCTTGTCCTCCAGGCACTTCTGTGCCCAGTCACCCCCATTGCCTGGGGCCCTCAGTGCCAGATCTGCCCCACAGAGCCGTCCACAAGGAGCTGGGGCCTCCCCCCACCCCCGCCACCCCTTCTGAGAGTCAGATCAGCCATTTCCTCCGGGAGAGAGGGCATCCCTCTTCACCAACCTACTGCCCAAGAAGAAAGCCTCACACAGGGCATCTTGCTGATTTTTTACAGTAACTCTGAAGGCACTACTGTGCCCACTTCGCAGAGGAGAAAACTGAAGCCCAGAGTGGGGAAGACCGGAGCAAGAACACACAGGCAGGAGAAGGTGGGTGTAGGACCCACCTCAGCCCCCCAGGCCCTGGGGGGCAGCTTCTACCTGAGGAGAAAGAGCAGAGGTGAAGGGGCAGAGCCTGTCTGGGAAACTGCAGTTTGCTGGGTGTATACCACGGGGTGGCAGCCACTCCAGGGGCAGGCCGGGCTGTCGCAGCGTGTAAGCACGAGGGGGTGACGGTCAGATCTGTGAGCAGCCGGGGGGGGGGGATGGGGCAACTGAGATGAGGAGATGCTGGGGCGGGGAGGCTGGTGGGGAGACTGGGACCTCATGCTGGGGCTGGGGGGGCCCTGGGCCGAGAAAAGGGCAGGTTCATGGGAACTTAGAGACTGGCCAGATGTAGGGTATGGGCGAGGAGGGCCCGAGGAGGGGACCTCAGTCGTGCAGGCACAAGTGCGTCCATGGTGGCGGGGGCAGAGCTCTGGCCAGGCGGTGGCTAGATGTGGGGTATGGCTTGCAGGAGGGGGCACAGAGCTTGGCCGCCAGGCTTGCTTTCGGGCGCTGCCATTGAATCCATCGGGATGAGGTTTGGCCGTCGCAGAAGACCCACTTGACCTTGAAGCTCCTGGGAGTGTCGTTCTCTCCTGTCAAGGGAGGCTGTCCTGGGTCCGTGCAGACTCCACAGACAACGGCCTAGCCATTCTGGTGGCCCCTCCCCGGCCTGCCGAGCCAGGGGAGGGACAACGTGGTGTGGGGGGCACCACCTCCCGTTGGTCCGTTTCACGAGCTGCACGGGACACCGTTGCTCACGTTCTGTCCCCACAATGTAGTTGCATTATTGGCTTCCAGCCGCCAAAAGGGCTGGGAGACCTAGAGTGTATTGTGGCCACTCTCCACCCTGCTCTGAGTCAGTGGTCTGGGTCCTAAGGAAGAAGGCGGGTGATGTGGGGAACAGGTGGCCTCGACCAGAGGCACCTCCGGGCAGCCTGCCACCTCGGGCGGCCAACTGGCCTCTCTAGGCATCTGCTCCACTCCTGCACCCATGACACAGGACAGCAGTACCTACCTCGGGCCCTCGGGGTGAGCCCCTGAGTACTCTGTGAAAGCAGGCTAGGCCCTAGGGGGTCATGGAGGGCCAGCAGGCGACCACCCCTGAGGGGAGCAAGCACCGGGACAGAGGGGGAGGGGCTGGGGACCAGTAAGCAGGGGGATGGTGATCCCAGGGAGGTCAGCTTCTGAGGAGAGTGGGGGTGGAAGCCAGTGGGGCAGGAGGGCAGGAAGGGCAGGAGGAAGGAACAGCTCCCAAGGGAGGGGGGGGGGGGGAGAGAGAGAGAGAGAAAGGGGGCCGTGGTGATACCCGGTGACATGTGGGCGGGGCTGCCATGTCCTCAGGGCTGGCAGCCATGGGAAGACAGCACCGGAGGGAGGCCTTGGTGGCCAGTCAGAGAAGGGGAGTGTGGCACAGAGGGGCAGCAGAACAGACTTGCTCCCCAGGCAGGACGCCTGCAATTCTGGCAATGAGCACGCCCCTCTTACGAAATTAGAGCTTTATTAAATAAACCAAGTAGAAACGCGCCTATTTACATCCAAGTTGTCAGTTTGAGCTCAAGTAATATGCAAGGCACAATTCTTCCGGTCTCCAGCTTTACAAAAAATAAATCACATGGTCCAGCCCTAGAGGCCTGAAGTGGATTCACACTTGTGGCTCAGAGTCAAGCGGACGACTCCCCACACACAGTGGCCACGCATACCTGGCCCTGCGGGGCGTCCCAGTTCATCCTGAGAGTGGCACGGCTCTCGGCCTAGGGCAGAGGGGCCGCGTTCTGGGGGCCTCCGATGCTGAATGAACAAGGGTCTGGGAAGGAGGAGGGCCTTTTCCTCATTGTCTTCTCCTTCCCAGCCCCTTCCTGGAGGGCAGGCCCACCCCCCTCACTGGCCAGGTCGGGCTCCGTGGCCTGCTGGGGAGCGATGCCAATGGGGAGACTGGTGCCCGCACCGGGCGGGCCAGAGGCTCAGGTCTGCTGAGATGCAAAAGGAGGAACAGATTAACACTGGGTCTTTGCGCTTGGGCGGAACATAGTGGCTTCTCCAGGAGAACACACAGAAGAACAGATCCCGGTCTCCGGCTCAAGGACATTTTCCTAACTACAATTCCATAGAGAGGCCAGGAGAGGGAGAAGGAACCAGACCCCACAGGACATCCCAATGGTGCTGTGGCCACGTCCAGGAGACGTTCCCACGCTTAGTCACAGTGGCCCACAGAGGGGCAGAAGGCGGCCCGGCTCCCGGCTCCCGTGGTGAGTGAGCGTTCCCCCCGGGGAGGCTGAGCCAGCACGGGGTCCCCACCGCTGCGTTCCTGAGGCTTCTGTGCAGTCACGAGGCCCGCACCTGACACTCATGTCTGTTCCCTCCCCTCATCTCCTAGCAGGAGCCAGACTAGGGGTAAAGTTTTCACGTGAGGGGAACACCCCACAAAAATGAAGTGATTAAAAAGTCCTTTCCCTGAGGCCACCGCAGTCACATCCCCTCCTAGGAAATGGAGCTTCTGCCTGCTCAAAGTCTTGAGAAGAGAGTGGTTCTAGAGACTGGAGGGAAAGAAAAGCATGACTACATGTTGTCCAGAAACCCCAGACAACCAGGCACGAAGGAATGAGCCAGCATCTTCGCAAAGGCTAAGAACGAAACCAAACCAAAGCCAACTGGAACTCCTGCGTGTAAGCAGCAGCTAGAGGGCACAGCCTGAGCTCCAGAACGGAGCAGGCAGCGAGGGGGGCCTGGCGCAGTCCCCACCGCGGGGGCGCAGGGCTGGCCCACTGGCTAGTGGGAGGTGTATGCGGGGCTCCAGAGCCCCGAGTGCGGGCTAGCTCTACGGCTGGGAGGCAGTGCGGTGAAAGGCGTCGGCGACGAGGCAGCGAAATCTGGAGCGGAGAGAGAAGAAGTGAGTGACAGAGTAGATGGGAGACCTCGGCCTTCCTCAGGGATTCCTCAGTGCCCACGTCAGAACAGCCCCTGATAGAAGAAGTGTCAGCCACCACCCCCCTGACCACGCCCCCAGGCAGCCCTGGGCCGGCGGTGTGATGTCACCCAAGGAACAGGTGACGGCCGGACATGCAGAGAGGCCTGGAGCGTAAGCCCTGACCCCCCACAGCAGACCTGTGGGAGAGAGCAAGGAGTGGGTCTCAGGACCACACGGAAGCGGCCATGAGTCCACAGGGCATGCAGGGAGGAGAGCCTGTCCATCTGGGCAGGAGCAGCTCCTTGGGCAGGGAAAGCTGCATGAACAAAGACTCCAGTGTGAGCGGAAGAGTCTGGAGTGTTCAAGAGCTAATGCCAAAACTCCGCAGTGGCTCCGACACACAGAGGGAGGGGTGTATTGGGAGACGGGGTTAGAAAAGGTGAATGCCCACTGCCAGGGTGGCTGGGGAACGTTTGTGGAAGGCTATGGTTCTAGGGGTCCAGGATGCATGCGGGATCTTGTCACCCAGGAAAATGCATCTATACACAAAACCATTCTCTTCCAAAAAATTCAGATCCTTTGAAGCCTGGCCATGCCCCCTTAGGCTCAGTAGACACCTGTTCAGGGGAGAGAACCCTCCAATGGAACACAGAAGACATAAGGGTTGCCATGCGCCCTCATGGTCAGGCACTGCACTTCTCACAGGGAGAAGTGTCCCCTGGAGCCGTACAGGGTCACCAGGACCTCAGGGTCACCAGAGACAACCGGACTATGAAGAGGAATGGCCCTCGTGATTTCTCTCCCTCTGGGAGATCCGTCATCAGGCCTGTCCGGAACCCTCACCTCTGAGTCAGCCAGCCCAACCCAGCTTAGAGCCCTCGGTGGCAGCCCCGGTGGGGGGAGCCAGTCCCAGAGAGCACACCGTCAGAGACAACTCCCCGCCGCCAGCCCGCCGCCCTGCACCGACCTGCCTGGGAAAGCTCTCCTCGCCCAGGACTGGCATACCGTTTTCCCTCACCAGCTCCCCAGTCTGCCTTCTGGGCCTCACACCTCAGCTGCCACTCTTGCCCAGGGCCAGAGCTTCTGAGACTTGGGGTTCAGGGCCCACTTCCTCCCTCAGGACCCCTCCCTCTTAGCCCCAGCCCTGCCTGGCTGCATCCGCCAGGGGGCTACTCACAGTGGGGGCTGTGGCGAGGGCTGGCTCGTGGGGAGAGGGCCGGAGGTGCGGTGAGCTCCCGGGGCGCGCAGACTGTGTGGTAGGCTGCAAGACCACATGGCTGGTTAGAGCTGGGGTGGGGGGCAACCCAGGGCACACAATGCGGCCCACCTCACCTATGATCATGACAGCGGTCCCAGCCAGCAGGGCAAAAAGTGTGAAGAACATGACTTGGTAGGAGTCCAGGAAGTGCTGGAAGAGGGTGGCTCCGTCTGCGATCGATGGAAAGACAAGTCACCAAAGCAACGCACGGAGTTGCCTTATGTCTGTGTGGGTGGCCAGAGGGTGAGGTGGCCTGCCCGAGGCCTGGGGCGGCGTCTGGTCCTGTGGGGCGGCCACCCCAGTGCTCCGTCCTATTCCATCCTGGGCCACTTGAACCGACCCAGTTCCACCCGAGGCCCCTGAGGCCCCGCTTCCTTGGAAGTGGGCTCAGTTTCGGTACCCATTCCAAGGAAGAGCAGACCTGTCCGGGGGAGTCGGAGGGTGGGGGCTGCCCAGGAGGCAGCCAAGTTGCCCGGAAAGGCAAGGCAGTGTTGAAAACGTCAAGCCGTGAGCAGCGTTGCTCATGACAGTGGAAGTCAGGGTTGGGCAAAGGCACTGGACAGGGATACTGCCGCCCTCCGAACTGAGGCCCAAGCACCAAGGGAGCCCAGTATCAGCTGCTCCAAAGCCACCCCTCCTCTGGGGCCCCGCCTCGGGGTGGCCCAGACTGTGGCTTCCTCTTCCCTCTCCCTCCACCTCATCCTGCACCCCTCCCTCCCCGCCACTGGGCTGTCCTGTGTCAGAACACATCCCTGCTTGGCAGGAAGGAGGTGGTGGCCTCTTCAAGTGCCCTTAACATTGGTCCCACCCCTTCAGTGGGCTCTCAGCCAGACCTGACCAGACCACTTCCCTGCTCTCAAGAAAAAGCCTGAGTCCTCGGCCTGCCATTCAAGGCTCCTCATGGCCCAGCCCTTCATCCTGCAGGGTCCTTCTGACCGCCTCGCCCTCCCCCTGGCCACTCCTCCTTCCAGACCTGGTGTAAGCAGCCCCTTTGAACTGCACCCTCAAGCTGGCAGAGGTAAAATTACCCCCTCCGTGTGCCTCCCACTTCTTAAGGCCCATCTTTACAACCATTCCTTTCTTACTGTGTTTATAACCCACGCCCTATCTGAGGTGGCGGGCTTCTCAGGCCTCTGTCCAGCACAGGGGCTGGTACACAGCAGGTGCTAATAATGACTTCAGAATCAGTGAATCATCTATTACTGAGCACCTACTGTATGTTAGGTAGGCCCTGTTCTAAGCACTGTCCCCACATACAGCACTTTAGCTTCCAGCTGGGGAAGACCAGTGGCAATCATAGTTAATTGTATTAATTATTCTATAGGCTGACAGTTGAGAATAGTGCTATGGAAGAAGGAAACGGGTTTGAGTGGAAGTAAGGTTCAAAGTTTCCTACTATATGAGCAGAGAATGTTTGAGGGAAGGTTGGTTTGATGGAGGTGGGGGTGGGGGCCAAGGGGCTATCTGGGGGACAGGCATCCCAGGCAGAGGGAACAGTGAATGCCAAGGACTTAGCTGGGGGCTGCATATGTCCCCAAAACAGGAAGGAGGCCAGCGTGGCTGGAGCAAGGTGCTCAAGGGGGAGACAAGCATAAATGGGTCGGGAAGGCAGATTATGCTGGGCCTTTCAAGACATTGGAGAGACTTGGGCTTTATCTCCCTCGGGAGGTGGGAGCTATAGCACAGTGTTGGAGCAGAGGAGGGGCATGATCTAGTCACATTTCAACAGGATCCCTCTGGCTGCCATGCTGAGAACAGACGGAGAAGCAAAGCACGTGTGGCTGCTCGAATGAGTGATATTCGCTTTGCAGGATGTTCTGCGTTTCTGAGTCGTCCAGTTCTCGACGCCCCCAGGTTCCCACAAACAGCCAAGACCACCCAGTCCAGCCCTCCTCACCCAGGCCCATCCCAGCTGTGCCCCATCCCGTGACTCACGAGGACCAGGCCCTCGGCGATCCATCACAAAGGCCACGGTGACCGGAATGGTGATGGCTTGGTTAGTCATGGGGCTGGAGAAGGTCAGGGCGGTGGACAGAGGCCCCTGGCTGCCGGCCGCAGGATCCGAGACGCCAACTGTGTAGGTGATGAAGCTGGGGAGCCCCAAAGACTTCTCCTTCTCAAAGGCCAGCACAGCTGGGGACCCTGATTTCACCTGGGAGAGACATTAGGGCTGGAGAGGAGCACCCCCCCACTTCTGCCTGACATGCTGGGCTTCCCTCCTGGGCCCGAAGGCCAGGGGTGGAGACCCCTCCCCAAGCCCTCTTCCTAGGCAGGTGATGATGCCTGGGTACTTGTGACAACGTGAAATCTGCAAAGTCAGGGAAGGAGCACAGTGTCTATACTTGGAGTGTTTTTAAGAAAGGACAGATCAATATCATTGAATTCTAATCAAGTGCTCTTTAAAAAAATGCTAAACTAACATGAACTATCATCAAACGCCAACTTTCCAAGGGAACAGCCTGGAGCTCTGTTTATGGCCGATCGCCAGCAGCTCAACCCCAGGGCCTGGCAGACCCTCTGTCACCAGCAATGAATTCATCCCTGTCTCACTCCAAGAATGTTCAGTCATATTCACTGCAGCAAGACAAGAGATGATGAAGCAAACAGTGGAGCCAAAAACCCCTTCACCACATCACCCCAGATCTTCTCCCAGCTTGCTGGGCAGCAGGACCCAGGACACCATTCACCCAGCATTCAGCAGATGGGGAAACTGAGGCCCAGAGCCAGGGACTTGTCCCCAGTTGTGCAGGCGTCAGTGATAGGTCAGGGATTAGGGCTTTTTCCTCCTGCCCCATGTCAGTGTGCATTCCTGCACTGACTTCCTTCATTGAACATATGAAATGTTCACTGAGCACATACTACGTGCTAGGGAAGCCCTATGCTAAGTACTGGCCTCGCATACTTAACTCCTGGTTGGGGAAGACTTGCAGAAGTCACAGTAATTAATACAATTACACAGGCTCATAGATAATGGTAATGCTGGGGGAAGGAAGAAGAAGATAAGGCCTATTTACATTTTTTAAAAAAATTTTTCACTTTAAAGAGAGGTGGTCCAGGCCTCCACGTTCCACCTGGGCCTCCCTGCCTCCTGGTCCTCTCCAAGGCCCCCGGCTCGTGCATGGACGCCACTCACCTCCAGGTTTTCGAGAATCTCCATGGCACCAAAGACCTTGACCTCCGAGCTGGTGTAGTGGTTGCTCAAAAGGATTTCAGCCTGGTCAGTGTACAGCCCTGGGCTGAAGGGCACCTCGGCGCCCACGTGCTCTCCTGGGATGTGGATGCCCGGGATGGAGGCGGTGACCAGCAGCACCGTCTTCTTCATGCTGAGATGCTTCAGCTGTTTGTCTGTCAGCCTGTGCATTGTGACGGAGCAGAGGTACCGGCCTGTGGAGACGAGGATGTTCCACACGGTCCCCTCTCCCGCCCGTGCCCTGATGCTCCACTTTCTCCTGGCAACTCCTTCTCATCCTTCAGAGCCCAACTGAGGCATCACCTCCTCTGGGACCCTCCAGGGACATCCCTCTTTGGTACCCCTGGTCCAGCCTGGACATGCTTTCTGTGACCAGCACTCTTGCTCGCTCCTTTCTCAGAATGCTCTGGTTCACCAGATCCGCATCGCCCTGACATTCCTGGGGTGGGAAGGCGTGGGCCAGCTCCACATCTCAGGGCCCAGCCGTCCTGGCTCAGAGGGACGGTGAGTAAACGATCAACAGATACCTTGACCCAATGCTGGGCTACAGGCCAGTTGGGGCTGACTCCCAGTACGGCCTATGGCCCCAGATACAGCAGAAAGTTCTGGAAAGGCATGGATTGGGACGATTTTGATACCTGTTGGATCCTCCATGCCTGCCCTGGGTAGACAAATGAGTTAAATGGACACTGTCAAGCGGGGCCCTGGAGAGCCCCCCAGTCCGGAACCAGGGTGCTTGTGCTGGAGTCCCTTCCACGCCCAAGCCAGCCAAGCATCCCTCGGTGAGTCGGCTAGTTTCCCTCAATAAAGTGGGAATAACGTCGCACCCCTCATGGGGCCACATTCGCGAATAAATAGGGCACGGGACCCCCAGGTGCCTGCTCCGTGCCCAACTGTGCGCTTGGGCCCCACACACGACGTGTCCTGAGGACACACCTCCTGCGTCTTAGGCGGCGGCCCGGGTGCTGACCCGAGCCATGGGGCGTGGCAGGCTGGGCTTACGGCCAGGCATCATGCTGATGCTAACTCCTCCTAATTAAGAGTGGGCAGCATGTTCTTGGAAGGAACTGAAAAGTGGGCCAAACGCTCATCAACAGTCGTTACCATAATGACATTGGCATCTACCATCGAGGACTCGGTAACAGGAGTGTGTGCCGGGCACTATGCTAAGCAGGTCGCAGGAACTATCCTACCGAACCCTTGAAGTGCCCCAGGAGGGCACTCCTCTCCTCAGGTTGTGTTGGTGACACTCCGCGTCACCTGGCCCACATGCCGGGGGCCCAGGCAGTCGCTCCAACCCCAGGGCACCAGCCTTCGGCTCCACGGGCCATGGAATGGTGATGCTCGGACACACCATGCGGGCCCAGGACCCTTCCAGCCCCGGCTTGTTTGCACCACTCGGCCCTGACATGCGGGCAGGCAAGGCACCATCCTGCCCAGGTCACAGAGCCTCAACACCCGCTGGCTCTGGACCTCAAACCCAGCTTTTCCAACTCAGAAGTGTCCTTCCTGCTGCATGGAGTGGGGGCTGCGGGGAACGGCCACCACCCAGCACAGGCCTGCCAACCCCTCCTGGTGGCCGGAAGGGGCCAGTGGCCAGAGGGGTGGCATCAGTCCCCGGAGCTCCCGACAGACAACGTCCCTCTATGCAGAGGGACAGTGAGCCGAACACACCCAAAGGAGCCAGTCTTCCCACTGAGACCCTTGCAAACTCACCCAGAGTTGCGTCAAATCCTGGCTCTGCCGTGAAAACGTCGCGTGCTGGGAAATCGAAGACGTCCTGCTTGAATTGGACCTGGCAGCTAATGAGGGATTCTGGATGCAGAGTCTCCATGATTTCCCTCTGAGCAGGGGAGCACTCACCTGGAGATGGGAAGGGGGTGAGAAGGGCATGGGCCAGGCCCACCTGGGCCTCTGTACCTGCCCGCGGAGCCCCAAAATGAGGAAGCGAGAGCAGGCCGCACACAGGCCAGCGGGGCTGCAAAATGTCGCACACGGGGGGCCCCAAGCTTCACGATGCTGCCACAGTTTACAAAAGCTGAGGACAATTCTAGGGAGGAGGAGGGTCATTCTAAATCATGGGCAGATCCGAATCTGAGCATTTGGGCTAGAGCCTGCATCCAGCGGCCCGGCAGATGGGTTGGCCCACTAATGCACGTCATCTGTTCCTGTCAGCAGGGGAAAATGGGCAATTTATTTCTGGACATCAGGAGGGCAACAGCTCCCCACTAATACACTGAGTATCATTTCTGCAACTGCACGGTGCTGTCCCCGTGCACTGAGGTAGGAAAACAGAGGTTACTGGATGCAGTAAAGCTGCCTCATCAATCAGAACGAGAACAGCCGTATTTAATTCTACCAGTTAAGTGGTTAAAAAAAAAAAGAAAACCAACCCCCAAACAGCCCGTATTGATGTATTTATTTCTGACAGCTGGTGTCCAGGGCTGTCATAGGCAGGGGACAGGGTCGAATGTTCTATGCATGACTTGGAAGAGGTAATTACAGAAATCAAAATCAGCAGTGAGGCCTGCTAAGTCATTACTTTCTGGGATTAGTGGGGGTGACGTGTGGCTTTCTTTACTCGGTGCCCTAGGGCTGAAGTGGCATTTCCAGCTCAGACACAGGCCGTGTCTGGGTGCCGGGCTCTTTTAGGAAGATCTCTTTTTATGGTCTCCGCTTGTGGAGGACTCGGATTTCTAAAAAGCTGGAGGGAATGGGCCAGCAGGGGTTTAAATGCTCTCTCTGGCTTTGGCGTGAGTTTGAGTGGGAAAAGCAGACAAAACCGCAGCAGAGTCCCTGAGCCCAGTTCCCCCCCTCCCCCAGACCAAGCAAGCCCCTCACTCTCTACCTCTCAGGTTAGAGCTTCTGTCTCCCACGGTGACAGTCACCTTGGAGGCCTCCGGGAAGCTGGTCTGGCCTGGGCGGACGGAACGGGCTACGATCCTTTGAGGGACACCAATCACTATCTGGGGAGGGAGCCGAGGCAGCTACACTGAGCACCGATCACGTGTGGGCTCCATGCCGGCCATTTTCCTGACCTCACCCTGCTGCCTGTTTATGGGCATGGCCCATTGCACAGGGGATAAAACTGAGGCTCAACATCTGGAAGACCTGTCCAGAGGTGGTAGAGCTGGGGTTAGACCCCGGACCAGTCAGACTCTGCAGCCTTGCCCTCTCCCGCTGAACAGGCTGCTTTTCCTGAACAGCGGAGCATGAGCTGAACGGCAGGCCTGAATTCATTCAATGGTTTGGGGTGAGGCGCAGAGCTTGGCTCCCGTGGAGGTTGCCATCACTTCTCTGTTCATCAGTTTGGTTAATTAGTCTTTCGGCAAAGAGCGAAGGCGCTGTTTTACTTTACTGTCATTTATTCAAAATAAATCACCCTAAAATGCAACTCACACAGCCTGAGTAGGGAAGGCTCCCCCAGACTCAAGTCTTCCCAGGTTTTTCCCTGCCCATCCCCTTTGCTCATCCTGCACTGGCCACACCCAAACCCCTCCAGTTGTGTGCCTTCCTTAAGCTTCCACCCTCCCCTGCAGAGCCTAACCCCATCAGAGCCGGACCCCTTGCAGGCCCAGCTTGTGTCACCCCCTCTACCTGGAAGTCTGTCTACCCACCTCTGGGCAGGCACTCAGCACTTCCTGCCTCCCAGGAACGTGATCTCCCTAAGAGCCGGGATGGGGTCTCACTCCTCCCCAAAGCCCACGCAGCTCCCAGGGCCATGGCTGACACAGAAGCATAGGCAGGCCCACAGGCTGGCCCCATCACCTCCAGACTCACTGGTAGGCACCTGCACCCCGGCCCTAGTTCTGCACATCTTCTCCTGGACTCCTTCTGACCACCATGCTACCGTCTTCTTCCCCGTTCCTCTTCCTCCTCCTTCACACCTTGCAGAGGGGGCCCAAGGCCTTGCTCCTCTCCCCTCCTGCTCTGGTATGTTCTGCATGTTCCCATCTACTCTCAGGTCTTCCAGAACCATTTCTGTCCTTAGACCCCCACCCCATCTCCAGCTTTCTGCCCCGGAGCTCCAGAAACACCTGCTGCCTCTCCATCAGCCCCACATAGAGGAGCTGCAACCACATCAAGCTGGCCATGTCTCAACTCACTCATCTTCCACCCACGCTGGCCACTCCTTCTGCATCCCTAACCTCCCCCCCCAACCTCCGGTCAGGGTGAAGGACCAACATCCACCTTGTCATCCAAGCCAGACCCCGGGGCAGTCATCCCCAAAGCCTCTTATTCCCTCATTCCCTACTTCCAAATGGTTTTCAAGCTCTGGTGACCCCCCTCCTTAATCTTCCCCAAACCCACCCTTAGTTTCTGGCCACCCAACAGTGCCAGCTGAAGGCCCATCCTCAGCCCCCTGGCTGGCTACCCTGCAGCTCCTCCCCCTCTCCTGGGCTCTTAGACTGCCAGGCACTGGGACCCGTTCTAAACCTTACCTCTGATCTAGATCACTCTCTACTGTAAAAAAAAAAAAAAAAAAAAATCCTTGATGAATCCCTCCTGGGTTTGGCATAAGCTTCCACCTCTTTGCTCTGGAATAGTAACAGTTGCAGCTAATACCTACTGAACATTTGCTGAGTACCATTCTAAATGTTTCACATATGTGAGCGCCTTTAATCCTTAACAACACTCTTCTGTCCATTTTACAGACAGGAAAACCAAGGCACAGAGAGGGGAAATAACTTACCCGAAGCCACACAGCCTCTCAGCGGCCCAGCTGGGATGGGAACCCAGGCAGCCTGGCCCCAGAGCTCACATGCTTAACCACCCCACAGAACTACCTGGAACCCAGGGTGGATCACGATTGCAATGCCAGCCTCCATTCCCCCCCACTGCCTAGGTTCCGGCCACCAGGGCTATGCCATGCTCTCTCATCCAGCTCCCCACCGCCCCAGCCCCTGCCCACTCTTGGCGGCTCCTCCCGGGAGGGCACAGCTTCATCAGTCACAAGGTGCCCCTCTCTGGGACCGGCTCACCCACTGCACAGCCCCAGCACTAAATATGTGAGCTATTAGCTTAAACTGCTGGATTCGATCACGTGCACGCTGGCTCTAAAATGAGGCACATTTGGAACACAGCCAGACGTTGCTCATTGATTCATTCTCAGCTGGAGATAAATAGAAGAGAGAACGGTTTTGTTCGCCTCCAGAAAGCGTCAAGAGGTGACTTGCCAGGGAGGCTTAACTTTGCTGGTGACGCCACATCACCGTGCTGGCCTGCCCACGCCGAGATTCCTGGGGAGACGCCCCCGGGGGACGCTCCGGCCCTTCCACCAGAGTGCATGGGAGCCGGGGGGCGGGGGGGGCAGCCACCCCAGGACATCAGCCCCTGTCATGGCACCATTTTGAATGTGGGGAGGCGGGGGCCTGTGCAGAAAAGGGAGCTTGTTCCAATCCCAGAGGCAGTAGGCAGCGGAACCCAGACTCCTGACTCTGGATCCTGACCGCTGGCAAGCTGCTACCGCTTCTTTTCTCGAGAAAAGGGAGGTGTTCAGTATAGAAAGCTAAGGGTTTCACCCCGAGTGGGTCAGCCACGTATGCCCCGAAGCCCCACCTCCTTGTAGGTCCTCAGGTACCCAGCAACCTCGTAGTAAACCGTCACAGATCCCGCCTCTTGGGCCACAGCCACGCCTGTCCTGGGCTCGATGTGGAGGACGCTGCTGGCCGAGGAGCTCCAGGTTCCAGAGAGGCCTGGGAGAGGAAGCCCTGGCTGTCACTCACCGTTCCCACATCCGAAACTGCGGCCAAACCCTGTGCCCTGGGTGACCGTGCCAGCCTCCTGGGGGCCCCGCCCAGCCCCATGCTCTACACTGCTGCCCTGGGGGCTCACTCGTCACCCTCAGGGTAGAAGCCATCCCACTGGCCTCGGCACCCTGGCTTGGCCCTCCCCCGCCCCCCACCGGCTCCTGGCCGTGGCCACCTGGGGCCACCTGCAGGTCTAGGTCACCTGCTCGCTGCACAGCTGCCACCCTGCCCAGAGTGAACCTCTGGCCCTCCTTTCTCTCCACTGCCTCCCTGCTTGCAATCTCCTGATCATTCCCTTGTCCTGGGATGACCTGGGAGCAGGCCCTCCCCACAGGACCGCCCCTGCCCACCCCCAACTGTGTCAAACAAAGCTGGTGTCAGGCTCAAGAGCCAGTGCTGGACAGTACTTCTTAGTTAAAAGCCAATCACATTATAGAATATATACCACAAAATAACAACCACATTCTATTTCTGGCACATTAGATTTGTTTTTCTTTAAGGGCAGCGGTTAACTTCCTTTCAAAATGAATTTAATTAGATTAAAAAAATAAGGAGTCACTTGGAAAACCTGAAACAAAACAAGTAACGTAGGTCATGGATATACAAGTGGTGTGGGAGCGGCTGAAATCTGGAAATCGTGGAACGGGCCCAGTAGCTCTTCTTTGCTTACATTTCCTTTCGGAGGTACTCTGTCCTACTCTGTAACCACTAGCCACGAAATGCATTCAAATGAAACAAGTAGCTCCTCGTCGCATTAGCCACATTTCCAGGGTTGGATTGTGAGTGCCCCCCGCGTTAGACGGTAGATACAGGGTATCTCCGCAGTGGCAGAAACTTCTACCAAATAGTGCTATGTGAGCACAGGGCTGGCAGGCTTGCTCGGTAAAGGGCCAGATGGGACACGTGTCGGGCTGTGGACACGGGTTCTGACGCCTGCTCTTGAACCTCCGATGAGCTCGGCTTGTCTTACCCTTACAACAGGAGCCCGCTCCCATCTTCGTGACTGCCTGGATTCAGAAGGGTTCCCCGGCCAGTATCCACCTCTCTTACCTTCCAGGCCGACCAGGACTGTGGCCAGACAGAGGACGTCCCCCACCACCACCGCTCCGGACAGCTCCGGGGAGATGGCCTGCTGGACGGGCAGCGGGACGAAGTCGGAGAGGCCCACGTGCTCCGAGTCCCACACGCTGAGCAGCGTCAGGCCGACGCTGACGGTGCGCACGACACATGTGTTGTTGGTGGTGCCCTTCCCAATTTGCACAAACTCATCTCTAGGCACAGGAGGGGGAGGCAGGCTCTCAGTCTCAGGGAAGGCGCGCACGACTTCAGAGGGAGAAACACACTGAGTCCCCTGCCCGGTGAAGCTTCTTGCTGACCGTGGCCCCAGACGTCCCCTGGCTCAAGTTTCCCAAGCAGCTGCTGCAGATCTGGGGCCACCACAGGCCACATGAACCTGACCTCCTCTCCTCTTCCCTGGGAGGAGCCCATGGCCCACAGCTGGGTGGCCCGGCGCACATCCCCCACGTTCCAGAGGGGAAGGCTGAGGCCGGAGGGCAAACGCTTGCCTACAAAGCGCTTGCCAATCCCTTCCCAACAGTGAACTGGGACACTCTCGGGAGGCACGACCTCTGCCCCCTGCCTCCTCTGTAAAATGGGGATGAGAATGTACCCGCGTCCCAGGCTTGACGTAAGTGTGAAACCAGGCCGGTGGCTATAAAGCAGTGAGACCAGTGGCCGGCACGTGGTTAGTGCTTGGTCAACACCAGGCCTGGACTGGCTGGCCTGAGGGGCAGGGTCTCTGGCTTCCTCCCTTTCCTCCACCGTGCCTTCTGACCCCTGAGCCCTGACTGGTCTCCAGGAGAGGTGCTCCCACCACAAAAAGGCCAGCGGGACTTCTGTGGGGTAGCTGAGGGGTTGGGAGGACCCGCCTCCACTTCCTCCAGGGTAGCCTAGGTCTCAGACAGATGCACGGCCCATACCACGTGCACGGAGCTCCACGGTTTGCCAGAGGCCTTTGCGACTATGGCCTCAGTTGATGGCCCTGAGGACGAGGCAGGTTCCCCACACAACAGGTGTGGAGACGGAGGCCTGGAGAGGTGAGCTGCCTTGCCTAGGAAGGGCCCACAAAGGGCAGAGCTGGGGCTTGAACTGGACCTAACCCCAAACCCTGGTCCTTCTACCATGCTACGTCCCCCATGCCTGGCCCCAGGTATGTGAGCAACAGGGGACAAGTCTGTCGCAGGCCTGTGGGGAGGCCAACTTACAACGGACACCCACACCTGGATACAATCTTCTGCCCCCCATGCTCCCTAGCACCCCTGCCCAAGACCCTCCTTCCTCCTGTGCCTGATGCCTCTCTCTTCTGCTTTTAGCTGGTCTGCAGGCCCCTGGGGCAGTAGTTCTCAAGCTTTAGAATTGCCTGGAAGCCTCCTTAAAAGACAGAGTGTTGGGTCCTGTGCACTTGCATTTCTAAGGGCTCCCAGGTGCTGCTGGCGCTGCTGGTCTGGGGACCACGCTTTGAGACTCACTGTTCCAGCAGACCCAGTCAGAGGTTTCAGCAGGCCCAGACTGAGGCCACGGCTCTCTTCCTGCTCTGGAGAGCACCCTCTCGCCTCACATGAGGCCTGTGGCTGCAGCTGTATTTCCAAAGAGCCAAAATGAATTGCACGTGGAACCAGATGTGACCTGGTATTCAAACCCACTTCCTGGCTGTGTGACCCTGGGCAAGTGGCTTGACCTCTCTGAGCCTTGACAAATAGGCTATAGTGAGGCATCAGTGAGACACAGGAGGGGGAGTGATTGTTCCTCACCGGCACCGGGGCGCTGGAACGTGTGCGTCTCCCCTGCGGGGGGCTTTCCCAGGCACACACAAGTCTTACCACAAGCCCTTCAAGAACCAACCCCGACACTGTGTCTCGCCTCCTGGCCAACAGGGCACATTACCGATAGCTTCCTGCCACATGATAATAAACGCTCTGGGCCCCGCTTTCTCCTCACTCCTGCCTCCTGGCCGAGCCCAGGGCTTCCCCCTGTGGCCCTAGAAGTGTGGCACGTCCCCTCCTCTTGGCGACTGCAGGTAACAAAGTCTCCTTTCAGTGGCACTAGGCTGTCCAGTTGCCATCCAGGTACAACTGAGGAACGCCTTCCAGTGGGAAATGAGGGTCACCCACAGCCTACCTGTTGGTTGCAAAGCTGAGGACCGAGTTGTGAGCATGGAAGATGTCTCCGGAGTTGTCATGGAAGTGGACCGTGAAGGTCACAGTCGTTCCCAAAGGCAGGGCTGCCAGAGCCTCCTTGTTCTGGGTGTGCAGGGCGGGGCTCATGGAGATCCTCAGGTAAGAAACTGGAGACACCTGAGGATAGTGAGCAGGTGTGGTGGTGACCACCCTGGGAACCAGCTTCCCCAGGACGAGACATCTGCCCCCAGGCAGGTCACCTCCCTCAGGAAGGACCGGGAGCTGGATCGACTCGGGGGTCACGAAAGAGAAAAGGCCTTGGTCTCCTGAGTGTCCCAGCCTAGTGATGAGACTCCTGCCTCCCCACACAGCAGGCCGGGCTTACGAAAAAAAACCCAACCTACAAGAGTCAAAACCCATGGCTTTGAAAAATTAGATCATTATTCACATTTGCAAAAATATCCCCTGGGCTTTGAATGTTTGGTTTCTCTGGGAAACCTGGCTCTCCGGGTGTTTTAAGTGGAAACAATGCCCATTTGGACTGCAGAGGAGGCATTAACTGGGAGCTGCTGGGAGCCTGCAGATGCTCCAGGGAAAGCAGGATGGGGAGGAGGGAACCCGAGCTCCAGAGATGGAGGCCTTGGTCCCTTAACTCCGAGTAAAATCTATCCTGGCCAGAACTTTCGCCCCCTCAAAAGACCTAATTTCTGGGATAAAGATCAGTGGGTGCAGTGACAGGTATACAGCTGGTGCTCAATACATATTTGCTGAAGTAGGGTGAGCAGTGAGTCACTTCTACTTACTCAAAGAGTAGGGTGGAGGGTTCCCACCTTGAAGCAAAAAGGCATTAATTAAGGAAGTAGGTCTGTGACCCCAGCAGGATCGCAAACTTGAAGTCACGCATCTCGTCTGTCACTCAGGATTCAGGATGTGGCTAGGAGGAGGTACAGGTGGGAAATCTGGGGGACCTGACCCAAGGACGCCCAAGGAGAAAGTCCCTAGCACAAAGGAGCACGGAATGGCGGGGGGGCATGGTAAGCATTGTGCTGAGGCCAGGGCACACAAACCTGAGTCAGGCCCACGTGGGTTAGGGCCCGACCCTGCCTCGCAGCCACCGAGAGTGACTCACTTCCACTAGGAGTCTGTTTCCTTGCCTGTAAAATGGGTTAGTCACCACGTACGTAATGCAATGATTTCTGCGCTGGGTGTCTAGCACACGCAGTCACTGCTCGTGGGCACCGACCATGCTCCAGGTACCATCTGTCCTGTCAGGACACGGGGGTGCCAGCCCCAGCAAATCACAGGTTTCGCTGGGCCTCAGTTTCCCACTCTGTGAAATGAGGCCATTGCAATCAATAACCTCTACGGAATTTCAGCTCTGACATTCAGAAGATGCTATAGCTTTTCCTCCAGGACCTTTGCCCCCAAGTTATTCTTCAATAAATTCTTCCATACAATTTCTCAGCTGGAAGGTGAATAGATCCATTTTACAACTGTGAGGGGAACGTTTTTACCTCAACGCCCTTGCTTTCATTACTCCAAAAGGAGGAGAACACGAGCCTACCTTTACAGCAAAGATGATGGTTTGGTTGGCCCCGAAAGGCTCTTGGGCAGTCACTTCAATTGTGGATGTCCCGATCATGGACCCTGATGTCACGAAGCCTTTCTCGTCCACATGCACCACGGGAACCTTCTCTGGCCCATCCAGGACGCGGTAGCTCAGAGATGCTGCGCCATCCCTTGGGAAAACAAACAGACCAGTTTTTCAGAGCGTGGCTGTGGGAGCAGGTCTTGGTGAGGGGACCAGCATCCCTGCCCTGAGATGCAGCCATCTGGGTTTCCCAAGGGCTCCTGGAAGAAGGAAAAACCTGATCCTGGCTCTGCTATTCATTAGGACCCAGGTGGGCAGCCTGACTGCAGCCTCCTCAGCCACCCATGGGAAACCTAATGTGGAAAACTGATGGTTCCAAGGAGAGCACTGCTTCTGCGAGAAAAGACTGAGGGCTAAGCTGCTCTCATCCCTTGCATGGGACTTTTGCTGTAAAAGATCTTTTCTGGGGCAAACGGTTTCCCATTTACTGACAGAAGGCAGCCTGGCACAGCGGAAAGAGGATGGGGCCCGAAGTTGGGCAGATCCTGACCACAGTCCCAACGCCCCGCAGACAGCTGCATGCCTTGAAGCACCTCGTGTCTCCTCTCTCGGCCTCAGTTTCCCCAACTGTAAAAAGGGAAGCAATGGTCCTGCCCTGTCCTATTTCCAAGGGCAGGGAATGGGATGAAAATGGGCTACTTGCTCAGAAAATGGTTCGTAAAGCTACTGATGATCTGCACTGGGTAGAAGACAAATTCTACAGTATTTTATACTCTCACATTTATTATATAATAAAGAAACAACAGGAAGGAAATGTGTTCAGCCCCCAGGGCTAGCCCCTTTACCTTGCTCTTTGCACGCAGCCCTCCAGACCCTCCTCAGACAACGTTAAATAAGTATTATTGCCTCTGCTTCAACTTTCTCCCCCATCAACTACCCCTTCCCTGGAACCTGCAGAAGTCCTGTTCATCCTTCAGGATGAACTGACCCAGCTCAAGGGGCGCCTGGGGGTCTCAGTCGGTTAAGTGTCTACCTTCGGTTCAGGTCACAGTCCTGGGGTCCTGGGATCAAGCCCTGCATCCTGCTCAGCGGGGTGCCTGTTTCTCCCTCTACCCCTACCCCCTGCTTATGATCGAGCTCTCTTGCTCTCAAATAAATAAATCAAATCTTAAAAAAAAAAACCCAGCTCAACCATCTCTATCTGACATGACTCCCCTAAATCATCACACAGAAGGCCCTTCTTTGGGCTATGGCTTAACCATTATACCTTGTTTGATTGTTGCCTTTATGCTGTACTCCTCTCTTCCCCACCAGAATGTCATCCAACTCTGTTCCAGGAGCCTAGCACACAGCCTGGCATTTAGACACTGTGGCTGAACGAACACCACATGTATGTGTTTCATGCAACATGCAAGTACCCCTGGGGTCCTCAGAGCCCCCCCACTTTGCAAACCACAGTTCACATGCAAGTCATTGCTACCAAAGGCACCCCACGTGAATGCAAGGCAGGAATTATACTTGCAGACACTGATGTACGTCCCCACCGAGTGGGGATCTGGCTGAGTGCAGGTCTGGGTTGTGGCCCAGAATTTGCATTTTACCATGCTCCCAGATGATGCCCATGCTGCTGGTTCAGGAATGATACCCCCCGAACAGCAAGTCTTGAAGACAAAGGGGCATCTGAAAATTTAACTCTTCCAAGGTGGTACTTTTTTCCCTTTGGAGTCGCGGACTTGAGCAGTAGGCATTAAAAGCTTTCTAGGTGACAGGGAAGGAAAGATGGACCCCCGGGGACCAGTGATGTGGAACAGCAGGAGAAATCCATGGGGAAGAGAAAGGGGAATGCAGAAGCCGCACCCACTCACACCGAGAGAGACGCAGTTCTCTTGAAGCGTCCGCGGCTCCTGACAACTTTGACAAATGAGTCGTCGGATGTGGAGCGCAGCTTCTCAGCCCTGCTGCAAACAAGCGCTGAGTCACGTACCTGTTTGTCTGAAGCTTTATAAATGAGTTGGGTGACATTAGTATTTGTTCTGCTTCTATTTCAGGGTTCAGCAGCAGCAGCTTCTCGAATACCTGGAATGGAGGGCAAGGTTTGCTCTCTGGGATGTGCTGGAGTCCCGCCCAGGCCCCTGCTCCCCTCCTGGCAGTGAGACCAATGGGGCCCAGAAAGGAGGAACGCTGTTGTGGGCACCTGCCAGGCGTCAGGGGATGGGATGTGAAGGGTGGACTTTTAAGAGAGGCCAGAGGTGTGATGAGAACAAGCGGCAGGCTCATGTTTGCGCAGCCCGACGGCGGCTGCTTCATGGAACAAGGGAGCACGGGCCGCCCCCCAAGTTCCCGTGGTGGGGAGATCTTTATGGGCACAGAAGGCAGTGTACAAAATTACAGGGCTCAGGGTCTGGCTCAGCTGCTCCTCACTGTGCCCATCTCGGAGTAAGTCCCATCCGCCCCTTGGCCCTGATCTTCCTCCCTCTCGCCATGCTCTCCCAGGAGCTGCACAGGGCGGGGCGGGGCGTGTCATTGGACCAGGCTGGCCCATGAGAAACCTGGTAGTATTGGAGCGAATCAGATCGAATCTGATCCTCACTTCTCAGGAGCTCCGAGGCCTTCCACAGCTCCCCAGCCCAGGGTCGCAGCTCTTACGGGAACTCCAGACCCCTCCCGACAAGCACCCTAATTGCCCACCGCCCTTCCAAGTCCCTTTCTCTAGGGGGCCTTGGGAGGACCTCCTTTGGCATCCGGGCCTGGATGCTGAACCCAGCTTTGAGCTCCCCCTCTGGCTTCTGATCTTATCAGACGGGCTGGATGCGAAGGGCCTGGTTTTCCAAGGAAACCCCTTCCCTCCCAGCACTGCTGGGTTCTGATCATATAAATAAGCCTAGATTTCCTCATCTGTAAAATGGGTCTAAAACCATAATCCTTGCCATGTCTGTCTCAAAATGCTGTGGGATTTGTGTGGCAACGTGAGCGGCACTTCCTAAATGGTGAATGATAAATGATCTCTGGGAGCGAGATGGGGTTCTGGTTTCAGGGGGTCCTTCCACCAGGCAGGGGGTGCCCAGGGTGGAGCAGCCTCGCTGGTTCTGACTTGGACACACACACACAGCACAGGAAACACACCCACAAATAGGTTTCCTCCTGTTTTTCTTAAATGCATGTGCTTTTTTGCCCCTCTTTAGAGGGAGGGGAGGGTGTAAGAGCGATCTAACTTTCCTGTTAACTCAAGTGTCAGGAAAGCAACAGTGCGAGCACCAGGGTCAACAGCGACGGACCCGTGGCCTCACCACCTGGGGGACAATCACGGGGAGGTGTGGGGCCGGCTCCATTGCGGGGAGGCTGCTTCTCATCGCCTGCTGATTCTGCCACGTGGCAAGACGCCCCATCTTCAGGACAAGCTGCCTACTGGGTTTTTAGACAACATCTTCCTATTTTTAAATGTTGGCAACAAATAAAAATTGTTTCAGAGCACTGCATGAACCAAAGCAAATACATCTGTGGGCTAGATCCAGCGTCTCGAAGTTTCGGATGTACTCAAACCTCCAGCTGCTGTCAGCTAGGGAAACCGAGGCACAAAGATGTTAAGTGACTCAAGTGAGGTCACAGAATTTGAAAGCTACAAAGCCCCGTCTTTAATCTCATGAGAGGTGCCAGACATGATTTCATTTTATTTTTAACTGGGAAGAATGTATATTTGTATTTGGGTCTGTATAACTGTATTTATCCAAGTATGTGTGTATGTGCGTGTATATATGCGTTGTATCAGTGTGCGTACATGTGCATGTGTGTATGTGTCTGTGAGTCTGTGTATGTTTGTGTGTCTGCGTGTGCATGCATGCATGCAGACAGAGGTGAGGGGGTTGCTAAATGGGTGTTCCTTTCTTTGAAAATCTTTACCCCTGACGAGGTAAGTGTCTAGTTTAGAAATGGCTTATTTCATCTTGAAGAGGAGGCTTGAATCTGTTTCTTTCTCATGATATTTAAGGGCGACTTTCAGTTTTTCTTTGCAATTTAGGGGGACCCAGAGGTTACTGAGTCCCAGATGAGTAGAACAGGGCCCTGTGAAGCTAAAAATGCTCTTCAGAAGCAACTTGTCCCTTCCCTAGTTTTAGAGAGGGGCCCCGAAGGACACGGGAGGTAGGAGGGCAGGCTGGAGAGAGAAACATGGGTGCTGAGCCCCAGGTGGGAGAAGAACCGCTGGGCTCTAGGTCCTGACTCAGTGGTGTACCCCTGGGGGTTCTGAGCAGCCCCCCTCCCTCTCTGAGGCTCGGTTTCCGTCTGTGAATCAATAGATCACACTGTCTGCCAGGCCGTCCACACAGCACAGCCCTCCAGGCCTTTCTGGGCCCACCACCCACTCACCGTGACCTGGAGGGGCACTTTGACCCCTACCCCCTCGGGCCGCAGACTCATCATCAGGCAGCAGCGCCCTGCTGGCTTCATGGGAACACCTCCCAGGTGAAACAACACTGGGAAGTGGTGAAAGGCAAGCCTGCCTCCGTTAAGTGCTGAGTATTTGTGAAATAAACACAGTTCAATGAATGCTTCATGACTTTCCAGCTTCTTCCTACTATGAAGGTGCCTCAGACTCTAAGTGCAGAATTATCTGCTATTTGGGGATCACACTGAGCTATTTCAGACCGCCAGGACTTTGTACACACCATTCCTTCCACCTGGCCTGCCGGCCACCCGCCCCCATCCTGAGGGCCCCGGGCAGCCCCAACTCTGGGCTCCCACAGCACCTTATATACTCCTGATCCCTGCAGGCCAAGAAGTCATCAGGTGCACGGGCGGTAGCAGGGCTGATGTGGGCCTGAATGACCCTGGGGTGGGGGGGAGCACTTGCTTTCCCTCTAACGGTGGCTTCTGCCCCCCTTGCTCTTTACCTGGATTTGGATCTCATCGGTGAGTTCTTTGGTGAGGCCATGCAGCTGCCCGGCGGTGGGGTCCAGAGCCTTGACCACCACCCTCAGCCCGGTCCGGCCTTTCACTCGGCCGTGCACGTTCATGGCAAAGTTGTACTGTGACGGAAGCCGTAGTGAAGCCTGGAACAGACACCAAACACGTTCTCAGGGAAGGTTTGGGGCCCTCTACCCCTGACAGCTGCCTGCCTGTCCTCAAAGCCTGCTGCCTCCCCGCTCTGGCTGGGGCCCGCTAACCCCAGCACCCACGCAGCATGGAGAGGTTCACAGGTGCAAGTGGGTCATGCTGGGTCAACCCAACTGGGCAGGCCTTCTCAGAGCCTTTAGTGTGTGGAGTGGGCGATGAACCAAGAGGGATGCTAGGCTTGGCAGTGTTTGCCTGAAAAGCCCAGCACATGACATGTCTGTGCTTAAGGAACAGTCTGGGGAAGTACCTGGTCCCGGGGATACCACCCTCCCCAATCACCCCCTCCCTGCTGTGCACAGATAAGGCAAGAAGAAACATCCCCAAACCACCCCCCACTTGGGTCCCGCATGACTACGGCCCACCAGGGGTGGCAGACTGGAGTCACCAGGGCTGGCACCCTGTCCCATTTCCCCACTGGCTCACTGGGTGACATACACCAAGTCCCTTCCCACAGATGGGCTCCAGTCAACACGAAGAGGGGGTCAGTAGCTTCTCTTCCAGCTCTGAGGTCTGAGGAAAGGCCAGGGTCCCTCTCAGAAGGGCTAAGGGGAGGGGAGTTTGCCCTCAGGGGTAAATCTGGAAAAAGCCCCAGGGCTGCCAGGCATCACCTGAGAGAGAAGGTCAGAAGTTACAGACTAGGTACCCTGACCAAGACCCTATGATCTTCTGGAACTTCTGTGACCTCCCCACAAGGCTGTCATTTTTGCTGCCTTCTGAAGTCAGTTACCTACAAAGCCCGTCTGTAGCGCTTAGCAAGTACATGCTTAGAGTGGAAAGCTCTGCAAGGAGGGAGAGCTAGGAGCCCAGATTCCTGGACAGGAGAGGACTGGGAGTGGAGGAAGGACACCAGGGAGGATGGTGTGGTGGCAGCATTTGCGAGGTGTCCCGCTGAGCCTTGAGAGAAAGAATGGGGCCAGGACTGGCCTGGGAGTGAGGGTGCAGACCCCACATGCAGAAATATGGGGAGAACCCTCCCTGCGCCGGACACTGGCGCACATGGGGGGGCAGAAAGGGGGCCCAGGGTGGGCAGTTACCTCATGGTGTCGCCCTCGGATGTCCAGGATGTCCCGCTTGGTGACAGACCAGTGGAAGGTCAGGCCTGGCACAGCATTGCCAAAGGAGAAAGGGTTCTGGTTGTTGGTGATCCCGGTGATATAAACAGGCATCTGCAGGAGAGAATCCAGGCCCGTGACCACTGGAGTCCCCCTGCCGAGAGTGCCCCCCAAAGCCCTGGGGCACTGCCTGACCTCCCCACTGCCTGGGTCCTTTCCTGTCTCCTTCATGCCATGGGAGCTGCGCCCCATCCTTCCCTCACCAGAGATGGGCCCAGCACAGGTGTGGGGAGGGCAGGCAGAACAGCCAGTGATCAAATAAAAGACAGAACCGGCCCCTCTGCACACAGTCCTTGGGCTGTGGACGGTGTCTCACCTTAGCTGACCGACCCCCTCTTTGTGATGTGACCCCCCGACCAGAGCTCCAGGGTGCCTGCAGCCTCCCAAGTGGCACAGCTCATCCTGCCCTGCGGTTGGTCCCTGCTTCTGTTCTTCTTTCTCAACCCAGCCGAGGGTCCCTGCTCATGGGGGAATGGGCACAGGTGGGATTTGAGGTTCCTGAGTGCCCGCCAGGGGAAACACGTGGAGGGACACTGCCAAAAGCCAAGAAAAGACTCTGTGCCAGGCTGCCTGGGTCAATTTACAGTTCCATCACTTACTAGCCATGTGACCTTGGGCCAAGGCCGTAAGCTTTCCACATGTGTTCACATCCTCATCTATAACAGAGGGATGACACGGGAAGCAACCTCAAGGGTTAATGAACACTGAAGGAACTGCTGCACCGAAAGCACGGAGCAGAGTACCCGCCATATAAACGTGAGCTCCTGTGATGTGCCAGGTGCTATTCTAGGTGTGGGAAGCTGGTGGACCCGGCCGGGGGGGGGGGGGGGGGGGCACAGGTGTTGCTCAGTAATTGTGCCAGAGAAAACAGAGGGGCCCAAAGCAGGAAACACAGGGAAGGCTCCTAAAGCTGGAGCTGAACCCATGGACCAGCAGCTGTTGAGCAGGAGAGGGAACAGTGACCTAGCCATGGCCCTGCCAACCTCATCCCAAACCAAGGACTCAGAGCCCAAGATCTGCAGAGAAGCTGCTCAGGCAGCCAGTGTGGATGGGAGGGGCCGGAGAGCTTCCCGCCTCACCTGGGTCCCCGTCCTCATGCGAGTGATGGGGGCGCGGATCCTCACGGCCTGCAGAAGCAGCACCTCCACCTCCACGAGGTCCTAGGGAAAGGGCTTTGCGGTTCAGGCTGGCTGCGGTAGGGACTAGGGGCTCGCAACAGGACCCCTCCAGGGAAGGAGGATCTTGCTGAAGCCAGCTTAGAGTCCTGCGGCCAGGAGGCACTCACAAGATGCCCAGCACCATGCTCCTCTTCCCAAGGCAGCCTGGCCCCGTGGGTGACTCACCCCACAGAGAACTGGCCACTGTTTTTCCCGTTTCCTTGGGGGTCCCAGCCTGGTCCTCTGAGCCTAGAGGCCTATTTGATCAGCTGCTCCAGGTCAGCAGTCCAGAGCCTTGGGGGCAGGGACTGGGGACTGCTCTTTGGGGTGGCCCTCACAGGAGAGGATTTCAGATTCTCCCAACCCCAGATCTAGCATGTTTCTCTGTAAGTGAACAGGGTACTGTGACAAATGCAGTACACAGAATCTAGTTAGAGTAGACTGTATATCCTTTCATTCTGAAGTCTATACTCTAATTAATCTGGTTAAGGATTAACTTTAGGGGCATCTGCCTTTGGCTCAGGTCACGATCCCAGGGTCCTGGATGGAGCCCCATGTCAGGCTGCCAACTCAGCAGGGAGTCTGCTTCTCCCTCTGCCTCTCTCCCCTGCCCATGCTCTCTCTCTCTCCCTCTCAAATGAATAAAAAAAATCTTAAAAACAAAGATTAACTTTATTAGGCTTTTTTATAGTGCTATTGGCTCTTGCTGAACCCAGGCTACTAAAACCCTTAAGCCTTATTTGCATTGGCTCATACTGAGCCCGCCTCCTGTGTCTTGCGATCTGGGCTAATGTCTGGCATTTAGTAGGTACTCAATAAACATCCATTCCCTTCCTTCCCTTTGCCCTTTTAACTGCCTGGTCTCCTTCTGCCAGTCCCGGCCCATACCCCGGCCATGGGTGCTGAATCGGTGACCTGGTTTGGACAGATGGAACTGGGAGCTTCGGAGCAGAACCCCATACACTCTGTGGACACATGGGCCTCAAGCTGAGCACCCCCCTGCCTGGGCTCAAGAAGATGGCTTTCGGCTAGGACCAGTGGCACAGCCTCTCCATCTGCCAAGGGGCACCAGGACCTTCCCCCAGCTCCTCTCCCACCCTGCCAGATGGGAGACACACAGAGAGAGGTGGCCTGGCAAGGTCAGACCAGGAAGAGAAGTGGCCGGGAGGGAAATGCATGGCTGTCTGCCCCTCTGGCCGAAGTTGCAGCCAGCTGCCATTTCAGCTACCTGGGCCCCCAGGAGGAGGAAAATAAACTAGTTCCTGAAGCCACAGTCCTTTCTTTAGAAGAAAAAAAAAAAAAGCAAGGCCTCCTTGGTCCTTCATGTTATTCTCCAGGACATCTATCTGAATCCTGCTATATGCCACAGGACAGATTTCACATTCTCAACGCTTTCTTGCCGTCTTTATAAAATCGATAGGCAGAATCAGGGCATCTACCTCCATGATTCAAAAAGACTTGGTGGTTTAAGCAGAGACACTACAACTCTGCTAAAGGGAGTAAATCAATGAACTCAATGTCGGATCAAAGTCAGCCTTGGGAAGGAGGACTCATCAGCCTCCCCTTCTCTAGGACGATGCACACACCAGCTCCCTTGGGTGCCCTGTGTTCAGATGCGGTGAACTCAGAGGAGCTCACGGACTCCTTCCAGGGAGCCCTGGATGCCGGACAAGGAACAGGGGAACGGGGTTCTGAAAAGGCTGTCCGTAGTCACATTAGAGCCCAGATTTCTGGCCACCTCCCCTGAGATGCTTCCACAAGTCACTGTGGTCACAGGATGTCAGGGAGAGCCCAAGCACTCTGAGGCCTGCTCAGGACGTGGAGACCATCTCCCATCTCCTGTGAGGAGCCCAACGAGGTGCCCACCCCCGGGAAACAAGGAGCACCATCAGACTTAGAAACCAATGTTCAGGGCGCCTGGCTGGCTCAATCGGTGGAGGATGCGACTCTTGATCTCAAAGTCATGAGTTCAAGCCCCACGTTGGGTGTGAAGCCTACTTAAAAAAAAAAAAAAGAAAAGAAACAAACGGGCACCTGGGTGACTCAGTCATTAAGCGTCTGCCTTCGGCTCAGGTCATGATCCCGGGGTCCTGGGATCGAGCCCCACGTCGAGCCCCGCATCAGGCTCCCTGTTCCCTGCTCGGCAGGAGGCCTGCTTCTCCCTCTCCTACTCCCCCTGCTTGTGTTCCCTCTCTCACTCTGTCTTTCTCTGTCAAATAAATAAAATCTTTAAAAAAACAGACACAAAAAAACAAAACACACAAGAAAAGAAACCAACTTTCTCCTGCCTGGAGTCAGGGCCGCTGATGTGGGGCAAGAAGACCCTGCTGTGGGGAGGGCTCCCCTAGCTGAGCCTTCCAACATCTCTGCTGATCCAGAAAAGCACTTTGCAAATGTCCCCGAGTCCAGCCAAGAGGCTTGGGGGATAACTTAACCTCAGGTGGAGCAAAAGTGACTAGTGCATGATTCAGGTTTTCCTTTCTTCCTAGAAATACAATTCTGGGTCTGAAATCCTACTGGTGTCCAACTGTCCACACTTACAGTAGCCAAGCTATGCACGCCCCTGGAAACTCATACTGCAATCCACAAAGCATGTTGGAGGCAACAGCATCCTTTCTCTTCCATATGAACATCCCAAGCCTTGGGCCACTAGCTCTTCCTTAGGCCTGGCATCAGGAAACAGGTGAGCAGCAAATGCCCGGGGGCAGGGGTGCCGAGGGAACTAAAGGGGGCAGGTTGTAAAGTGCCCAGGGCAGAGTCCACCATCATAGCTGCTGACACCATCGTGCACTGGAACGTCCTCAGGGCGGGGACGGCGTTGGAGACCCTGTCCCTTAAGGAGCAGCTAGGGAGACTCAGTCTGGAGCTGGATCTTGGGGGACCCCAGGTCGGCCGGGCTGGCCCTGGGAGGGGGCGGGTGGCACACAGGGGCTGTGGACTCAGAGGGCAGAAGCAGGGCCCTCAGAGAGGGGGTCCTTGGGAGCAGAGCCCGACCCCAGTAAACAGACCTCCTCACCATCACAGCTGACCAGCGCACCACTGCAGTGCACCCCAACGCTAGAGGCTTCAGAAGCACACGTGGTCAGTGCAACCCACACGCATTACCTGAGACACGATGACGAGCTTGCCAGTCTCAGCGTCCACAGCCCGTACGACCCCAGACACTGTGCCGTTGCCGACGGCCAGCCCCTGCACCAGCCCCGCGCTGTTCACCACAGCAACGCTCTCGTTGCTGATGGAGAAGAGGATATTGGACTGGGGCTGCGGGCCGCCCTCCGAGGTGATCTGGAATGGGGAGAAACAGCAGTGCCCAATCAGCCCCCACGCCTCACCCTCAGAGGCGAGGGTGCCAACACCCCCGAGCTCTCCATCTTAGCCTCCTGACGCCTGGGGGTGGGGTGGGGGGCATGCCTGGAGCCAGGCAGGGGCCAAGGCTGGGGATGGGCAAGCATGTGGCCTTTGGCTCCTACCTGCATCATGGCTCCGATGATCAGTGTCACCTTCCTGGGTATCAACCTAAATGGGGGAAAGACCTGCGTGTGGAAACACAAGAGAGAAGTGGGCCGTTGTGTTCCGAGCTCACACGGCTGGGCAGAATTCACCCTGAATGTTTTCAGGGAGAGGGACACGTGGTGCCTGGACATCCCTCCTCTGTGAGAGGCGACTGGGGAGGGCCTGGGGTCCTGGCCAGCTTGGGAGGAGCCTGAGCGCCCCTCCCCAGGATCTCAGCCTGCGCAGGGGCCTGAGGATCTGCGATTCCTAAGGGCATGTTCCGCTGTTTGTAACCAAGCTTCGTTTCCCCAGACCTGAAGCCCCATGAAGATAAACACACCTTCTTCACATAAAACTTCCCCTTGCAGCACGGTCCTCACCGCGTGGTCCCCTGACCAGCAGTATCAGCGTCATCTAAGAACCATTAGAAACACACATTCTCCAGCCCACCCCAATCTGTGGAATCAGAACTGGAGGAGGCGTCCTGAAACTTGTGTTTTAACAAGTCCTCCAGGGGATTCTGATGCACAGCAAAGTTCACATTCCAATGCCTTCAAGGTTTTCTCCCTTTCATCGCATTTCTCCAATTTCTACTGATAAATTGCCCTCGAGAACAGTTCTCTTCTTCAATGCTCTCAAAACTTCTTAGATGAAGAAAGAGGGGTTTTGGGGGGGCAGGGACAAGGATGCCCTTGTCTCTGCAGCACGGAAGGCCCAACATCATCCTCCTGCCAGCCCCCGCCTAGCAGGAAGAGTCCGGACGGTGAGTGCATATGCATAAGGATTAGTCTCTGTAGGGCTGTGCTATTTATAGGCAGAAATGAATTCTTCACCAGAAGAAAGGAGCCCTTCCATCCAGAAGCACAAACCACAACCACCAGCTCCGGAACAGTTTAATATAAAGTCTGCCAGCCCCTGTGTGGACAAGACCTATGGAGGACGCTGGCAGGAGGGTTAAGGAGAAACTTGGATGTGAATGTGGGGCCATGGCTGCCTTGGCCCCTGAGGACTGGGAGGCTCCTGTGCAAACCTAATGCCACAAGACAATCCCAAGTGACACACGGAGATGACCCCAGGAGACCCCGGAGCTCCCTGCTTGCTCAGGGGGTTCCACAACAGAAGCCCACGGCTTCGGAGGGCTGGTTCGGACCGACTGTCGGGATGAGCTTCTACACGTGAGCCTAATCTGCCTCCTTCTCAGCACCTAAGGGTTTAAAGAGTATTCTGCCACTCCCCGGCCATGTGACAAGCAGCTCCCCCCTTCTCTGAGCCACATCCTGGCCCCCCCCCGCCGACAGAGGGAGATTAAAGTACCTCAGGCCCCTCCCTCTGCTGCTGGGACTGGTGAGAGCTCTCTCTGAGTCAGAGGACATGGCAGGGCAGAGATTTTAATATGGTTTCTCCACGGCAGCTTCCTGGACGATCCCTAGAACTCCTAGCCCATCACAAAAACGACACACTTCCCACTCCATGCACGCAGGCAGTGAGGGCTGGATGGATCCCACCTGGTGGGAGGAGGCACAGTTTTACCTCAATCCGCTGTGGGGCCGAGTTGATTCGCTGTCCAGCTTTATTAGTCACCGTTGCAGTGAGACTGGTCTGGCCAATGGCCACGCCATGGACGCGAAACGTGGCAGTGTAGTTGTCAAGGGCTTCATCGAGGGCCCTGGAACAGAGGGAAGGGCTGGGACTTCTCCCCTCAACCTGCCCGTGCTGTCCCTGAGATGGCTTCCTTGGACCCCCTGGGAGGACTCACACCAACGTGATGATCTGAGAAGCCGCCCGGAGCTTCAGGTCCATGAAGGCAAAGTATTTGGCCAGAAAAGGCTTCTTGTGAAAGTCCAGCACGCGGACATATGCCTTGACCATCTTCCCAATCTCCACCTACATCGTGGGGGACAAAGACTCAGGGTAGCCTCTGAGTGACTAATTCTATCACCGGTAGCACTCCAAGGCTTTCTGCCAAAGCGTTGTTAACCTCAAACCCACAGACCCAGGTTGAGCTCCAGATAATCGGCCAATCAACAAATGAATATCACTTAAGTGCTTCCTGTATACAAGGGGCTTTGGGGATACTCAGACACATAAATTATACTCCCCACTCTTAAAGAGCTAAGAATCTAGAGTGATAAGATGCAGCCAGAATAGCATACAGTAGGAGTTCAATAAGTGCTCACTGACCAAATAGCTCACACCTGGTAGTATATATAATACATACAGTAAGAACCTTGGGATACGAAGCGTCAGAAATGCTTAGTGAAGAAACAGAAGTCTGATCAGGAAATAGGACCACAGAAGGAATATCTGAGGCTGTGGAAGAGAATATTGGCTTTTCAAGTACTCTAAGCTGCTCAAACATTCCCCTTTTAATTACTAACTGTTCTCTCCAGTCAGGAAACTAGGAACCTGATAGCAACCCTCTGTAAGCCTAGCTGCAGCTCCTTTAGGTATTTGGAGCAATAAAAATTCCCTATTTGCATTAAAGAATTAAAGATTCTATCATGTATTCCTTTTCCAAAAGCACTTGGCATTAGTGCATTTTACTCATTTGCCACTAAGATTCCCAAGAATCCAAAACCCACATATCGGGGGAAAATTCACCATCAGCAAGTTGTGTGCCTTGCTTAGTGTCGGTTAGTAACATACACCAGCTAGAGGACAGGAATTCCCAAGTTGGGGCTAAGGAGGAGACAACTTCGGGCAGGATTTACAGCTGAGCTTTCCTGATGTCAACTGGCATAAAAAAGTCTAAACACAAAGGTTGCTCCACATCGTGCCCAAGGAGGGACGGAGGCGAGATAGCACTAGAAGCTCGAAGCAACTCAGGAGCCGGGTACAGGGGCTCAGAAACCAGGAGAAAGAGCAAAGGGCATGAGGAAAATAACTCTCACACCTCACCACTCCCCCGTCTCTGTGAACCAGCAGTGAGGGGCCCTATTAGGAACTGTTACTGACCTTATCAACCACGCGGACGTAGAGCTCCTGAATGTCTGAGACGTACACGTCAGCCTTTGCCGGGGCCGGGAAGGCAAGGCACAGGTCATGGATCATGATGGTCGACATGCCCGGGAGCAAAGGGTGCACCTGCAAGGTTGGAGGGGGTGCTCAGTCCTGCAGCTGCTCGTGGCATCCGCTTATCACCCATGGGATGCCATCTTGAGGAGGCCTCCAGGCCAGGGCTCAGAAGCTGCAGACAAGGAAAATCCTAACCCAGATATTGCCCTGCCTACTCCTCGTTATGAGCCCCCTCTGCCAGCCAGGGGAAGGGCTTGAAATGTAACATGGTAGAACCAGGATGGATCTCGGAGAGCATTTACTTCAACTTGGTACAATTTATGAGAAGGAGAAAATGGAAGTTGCTCAAAGCAGGGCAGTCAGTGGCCACGGGACACACACAGGGGCTCAAACCCAGGATACATGTCTCCTGTGCAGGCCGCCTGCCCCTGCAGCTCTGGTAATAGAAGAGTGCCATATACGACATAACTCCTTTCTGAACAGAACCCTCACTCAGGAGTCCTCATCTGACCTGACAGAATCTCAGAACCTGGAAACAGACCACAGAAGCCACCACAGTCTCAAGTATTCACTCTGAGTCTCATTCTTCCCGACATTCATCTCTGCCTCGGCCGTGTTTGTAGAGACGACCTCATGAACATTCTGAGTAGGTGGACAAACCTGTTCCAGCCTTTGCTGCAAAGACTCCCCACCTCCCTCATTTTAAACCTACTTCTTTCCCTATCTGCTTTAGGGATCCCACATACAGAAGCATCTCTCCCCAGATGAACCGCACCACAATCACTGTCTCATACTGCACACGCACTTGCCGTGATGTGTTATATTGCTTAGGCATGTATCTCAACTGGATGGTCTGGGGGCTGGGCAGGTGGGGGGCAAACCACGGAGCTGGTGGCTGAGTCCAGAGGGCTGCTTCCCATCTCTGTCTGGCCCTGGCTTTGCTGGCTGCAGTTTGTGGTGTTAGAGTCATTTGGCGGGGGGCATGGAGGGGAGGTTTACAGTGATTCAGTGCTTACAAGGCTAGAATGTCAACATCAAGAACCTGTCGGGGGAAAAAGCAGGTTTCTGACTCTAAGGAGACAGCCAAATGTGATCACATCATATCCAGGTTAAAATCCTTCAAAGGTGGCCCAGAGACTGAGTCCAAATCCTTCCCACATCCTAGAAGAACCTGACACGAGCCGGCCCTTGCCCATGGCTCTAATGTCACTGCAAACTAGGCTCCCTCACCACTGTCAGGCTCCAGCCACCGTTCTGCTCTGTTCCTCAAAGCCAGCTAGGGCCTGCCTGCCTCAGGGCCACACAGCCCATCTTAACAATCTGGGGCATTTTCCCCCCCACACCCCATCTTCACCTGCTGGCTCCTGCTCATCCTTCAGGCCTCTGCTCAAGCATCCTTCCTAGGAAAGTCTTCCCCAGTTAGATAGCTAAGGCTTCCCGCTACCTCTGCTCACTTCTCCTAGTGCAGCTTTACTGCTTGTAATTGGGCTGTGACAGAGACCACAGTCTAGTGTCCGTCCTCCCCCAGGCTGTCTTCTCATCAGCTACAGCCTCAAGGCTGGGCCTAGCGTCTGGCACAGGCTCACCCCCCAGTAAACATGTATTGATCAGACCAAGATGCAGGGTCACAGCTCTAGGTCACTACAGTTATGGCAAAGAAACCTGGTACTCCAGCTTGCTTGCTTACCTTTAATTTTAGCTTTGCAAAGACCTAGAAATTCTAGGAAAAATAAAAAAGTCTGCAAACCCACACACCCTCATCTCTTTGGGAGATGCTGGTTGTGGTCCAACTCTCAATGCACATATGGGGAAACTGAGGCCCACACAGGGTGGGAAGCCAGCCTTGAAGGGGCAGCACTGGGGAGGAAACTCAGGTGCCCGAGCTCTCAGTTCAGGGCTCCTTCTACCACACTTTGCCACTTGCCAGAACAGGATGCCCCCAGCAACCAAAACGGAACCGTGGGCAGGGGAGGAGAGCAGGGCAGGAAAAGGCCAGAGCTGAGGCAGAGGCCCAAACCCACAGTTAGCTGGGGGCATGGAGGATTAGCAAGCTCGGCCAAGCTGGAAACTCTGTCAGTATCACTGAGCTCAAGGGCACATCAACACGGATGAGGCATGCCCGAGTTATTCCACACGATGACTTAAAAGTCGATTAACAAAGACCCCAGAGTGGAAATCATGGTTGTATTCCAAAGCGATGCCTCGGCAATTTGAGCCATCGCCACCCAGGTCTGGTATGAAATACAGGCCGAGGAGTGGGCTCTGGGAAGCACCAGGTCTCCAGTTTTGCCGAGGATGATTCACCCTGGCTTATTCCTTTTCCCTCAATGAAAACGCATTTAAAAATTCGAGAGAGAAATGAGAGCTTTCTTTGAAAACTGAATTCGAGGCTCCAATCTATTCCTCCTGCTGTCAGGGGCCGGTGCATCCTTCATGGCACCAAGAAATTACATGTTGCCCTGGCGGCTGATAGACCCACGCAGGGGAATGCACAGAGGGCTTTTTCTTGTTCTTTTTTTCCTCCCCTTCAAAAGGACCATTTGGCACATTTTAAACAAAGACATAAAATGGCGAGGGGAAATCAATTCTGTCTTCCACTTGATTTCCCAGAGGCTGGACGTCTGGCCGCATTCTGGATGACAGACGTGGAGGACTGGCATCAATCTGCCATCCGCGGAGAGGCTGCGTGCCCCGGCCTGCCCCCCTGCTGGCATACAGTGGCTCACCTCACCCCTGCTGAGCAACGCTTCAAGGGAGAGCACACCGGGCCACCTGGGAGAAAAACCGCTCTTGGAGAAGGGGGACATTTGCCAGGCCACTGGTGGCCGAGCGGGGACCGGCCTCACTGCCAACTCTGGACTGTGCCTGTCTGCTTCTCGTGGCATTTTGGACCCACTTGCTTCTTGACTGACATTCGGGGGGGAACGTGTATGAAGGAGAGGAGTAGGAGACACTCCAGGCCCAGAGTGAGTTCTAATTTCTAAGTGTTGAACTTCAGTGAGAAGTGAGAACTTCAGGGCATACTGAGCCGAGAGGAAAGTCCTGTCATCTCTTCAGGGACGATGAATACATTACTGCTCATTAAGACCCTGGCGGTGGAGCCTGAGGTGGCTCTGCTCGTGAGCTGGCTGACACCGTGATATCCGCTCGCGCCCGCCCGGCCCCGAGCTTCTGCCCGCACCGGCTCGGCTCCGAGCTTCCCTGGGTCCCCATACGCTTCAGGCTTGTCCCTTGACAGGTGGCATTTATAGAAGAGTAAGGACCCTATAAATACTTCCAGACGTCACAGGACCCTTCAGCTCCCATTTCCTATTATGGAGTGCCTGTCAATTGGGGGGGGCGCGTCAGGCCGCGCCATGCAAGTGTTGGGGTCCATGCCCCCAGTGAGACGTCCCTGAGACCTGCAGGGGGTGACCACGAACACAGGGAAATCACAGGCATGGGGAAGAGGCCTGGCTTGGAGGCTGGATGAAAATCCATCCAGGGACCCCAGCTGGCCTTGAGGCTTCCTGCTGGGCCAGGACTGGGACAGGTACCTCTGGGAAAAAGCAGGACACACCGAGTTCAAAGCCTGTGGCCGCCCCCTGCTACTCTCCCCATCTTCCTTCCTGATGCACTTGTCGAATATACAATGTCGCCATGCCTGCCGATGCATCAGAGGATGGAGGAAACGGAGAGAAACACTGTGGCTTGTGATTTGTTCACCACTGACTCCCAGTGCCTGGGCCGGCACCAGTCTTTTGCAGAAGGAATGCATTACTTAAAGGTACGAGGTGCTTGGCACACAGTGGGCCGTTCCCCCTGCCTTTCTAATCACATGGGTTCTGCATGCAGGACTTGATATGAAATGGAAAGAATGGGTGAGAAGAAAGAAACTCTAAGTTTAAATCAGGTAAGCACTCCTAGAGAAAAGCCAGCCAAAAATGAAATAAAGGCCCCTCGCAGAGAGTTTTGGGGTATGTGTGAGCAGAAATCAGCACAGCCCTTCATGCATTGTGTGGGCAGACTAGCCCCACAATGGCCCTGGTGTGTGAGTACCACAGCTACCTTCCAGAGACACTCAGAAGCCGAAACACACCCAGGAGCCATTCTTGCATCCCGAATGTGCATCAATAGGAAAGAAAGAAACATTTTCTATGAGCTAATTGAAGAACCGCTGTGGGCTTTCTCGTCTCTGTGATTAAGGGAAATGAGAATGTTGCTAATGAGCAGCAGGAAAATGCCAAAGAAATGTGTAAACGTCCTTCAGAAACAACTGTCTGAGAGAAGCTGCTAGGATCTGTCACCGATTGTCAATGCTCCATGAAAAATTCCTCCAGCAGGTTACAGAAGAGGCAGAGGGAACCAGAACCCAATCTCCATCTCGAGGTGCAATGGTCTCCGCACAGGCCCAAGCCGATGGGAGGCAGAGACCCCAGGGGTCAAGGTGCCTCCTAAACACCCCTTGTGGGGGGTCTGCCCCATGGGAGGCTGCTGGTGCTTCCCATAGTGCTTGGCTTGTCCTGGGGATCGTGCCTGCCCCGGGCGCTCTGTCCCACTCCACAAGAGCCATGGTGGGATGAGACACATGAGCAAGGGCCAGCCCACAACCAGAGAACTGCTGTGGCTCTCGCTGGGACCATCTGTAGAATGGGGACACAAATACTTGTCTTGACTGGAGAAACCTAGCATCTGCTGCTGACAGGGATGGCACAGGGATAAACCTAGTACTGCAGCACTGTGGGACTGAACAGGGGCTCGAGGTCTGGGGAAACCTGACCCTGATGTTGAAATCCTGAGTCTTCCAGACAAGTGTCCCAGCTCCTATTTGGCTGCCTCCAGAGACAGGGCACTCACTATCTATTGAAGCAGTCCAGTCCAACAGGGCTCTTAGAAGCTCTTGTTCTTGGAGGAGAGTTCTCTCTCTGGCTGCAGGCCCATCCTCCAGGCTTACTCAAAATGTAAGGTGCGAAGTAAATGTGAGTAAAGGGGTCCCCAAGTATTGTTGGTACTGTACACATTTTTCTGAACTTGAAGCTTCTCTCTTCTTGACAACCGGGAGTTTTTGTTTTTTTTTTTAAAGATTTTATTCATTTATGTGAGAGAGAAAGAGAGAGCGCATGAGAGAGAGAGCACCAGCGGCAGGGAGGGGCAGAGGGAGAGGGAGAAGCAGTCTCTCTGCTGAGCAGGGAGCCTGACACAGGGCTCGATTCCAGGACCCTGGGATTGCACCCTGAGCCATAAGGCAGACACTTAACTGACTGAGCCATGCAGGCACCCTGTTAATAACAGGGGAGTTCTTTTTAAATCCCCAGAAGTAAAGCAAAGCAAGGCATGTCTCAAGCAGTCAGAATTATTTATGATTTGAGCTTTTCCTTTTAATATGAAGGATGTGACAGTGAAGACTCATTTACATGGCAGGAGGGATGGCCAGGGAATTATCCTTTCTTTTATAAAGGGAACAAAAATGCTCTGGGGACCATTTCCTATGATCTCAGACTTCTAGCAACCCTCATGCTGCCTCTAACAACACACAGAGTGGCTGCACCAGCTTGCATTCCCACCAACAGTGTAGGAGGGTTCCCCTTTCTCCACATCCCCGCCAACATCTGTCGTTTCCTGACTTGTTCGTTTTAGCCATTCTGACTGGTGTGAGGTGGTATCTCATTGAGGTTTTGATTTGGATTTTTATGGGGCTATTTTTAAAAAACAAAAAGATTTAAACAACTCAAATGTTCTACAAAGAGAGAATGGCTAAGTACAAACGACTACATAAAAATAACCAGCCAGCCTAGGGGCACCTGAGTGGCACATTCGGTTAGGCGTCTGACTTTTGGTTTCAGCTTAGGTCATGTTCTCGGGGTTGTGGGATCGAACCCTGCATCGGGCTCCAGGCTCGGCATGGAGTCTGCTTGGGATTCTCTCTCCCTCTTCCTCTGCCCCTCTCCTCCGCTCTCTCTCTCTCTAAAATACATAAATAAATCTTTAAAAAATCTATTTTTTAAAAATCAGCCAGCCTACATAGCAACATGGGGGAAAAAACTTAGGGTGCAACCCCTGACAAACACAGAATGCTAAATTCTTCCATACTGTGGGCATAGCTGAGTCAGTATTTGCCAGAATAGGGAGAGGGTCAAGAAAGGAATATGGAAGAACAGAAAAAGCCAATATACCTTTCAAAAGCAATCTTCCTTATCATTGTTATAGTGCTACTTATATAATCATGTTTTAATTAAAAGATTGACAGACATGAAACCACTAGTTAATAACTAACAGTGTGGGTAGTTTGTAGACGTGGAATGAAAGTCACAAAGGTAGCTCACAAGTGATGAAAGTTTCACAAACGATGAATCACAGACTCTAAAGACCTTGCTAATTGCATCTGATGTGATTAAGTGCCTACTTTGGAAATAACCACTCTGTTAAACCTAAGGCCACCGGATGAGGAATTGCAAGGAGCGTAGGGACAGGGCCCGCACTCACCATGGCCACGCCCCTGGCCTCCTGGTAGACCACTTTGATGATGTCTGCGGTGCTGGTGTTGAGGAAGAAGTAGCCAGAGCCTTCTCTGATGTGCAACTCGGTCTGCAAGGAGGGGTCAGCCTGGGTGTCAGAAGCGAAGGGGCCCCTGTGGGCCACGCCCAAGTAGCATCGTGGCAGGGAAAAGAATCTGTACCTGAACACTGGGGTGGTTGTAGATGGTCACCTCCTCCGGGCTCACCCTCACGTCTTCCACCAGGATGAGTTCTATGGAGGCTGACACGGGCATGAGAGGGTCGTACTGTAGGGGCAAGGCAGTGCCATCAGATCCAAGACAATGGGCCAACCTTGGGCCAGCCCACGGGCCTCACCCCTATAAGGGCAGCACTAGAAACCCCAGGTCCTGGCGTCACCCTATACTTGTTATGTTGGGGACACAGCCCCGGGAAAACCATCATGCTCCAAGCCCAGACAAGAGGCCACATCCCTTTGAGACATCCGGTAATTCTGCCAAGGCCGGCACCCCACCCCACCTGCCAGGCCCCGTGAAGCAGGCGATTCACCACCCCCCAGGAAAGCGGGGGCACACAGCAGATGACCAGCTGCAGAGCCGTGTGTGAGGGGCCGGGGCTTGGGCAAGCAGCAAAGGCGCTGAGTGGAGGGGCGTCCTCATGGTGGGCTCACAAGGGAACAAGCACGGCCCCTGCCCCCGTGGGTGGTGCACGTATCCGAGTACGTGATGCTGCGATGTGTACCTTAAGGGAGACTGCTGGACCCGCCCCAGCTCGGACCTGCCGTGTACTCACGTGCTTGAGCACCTCCCCTGTGCCCAGCACTGTGCTAGCCTCCGGGGGTCCCTAACTGCCCTCAGCAATGATGCAAATTTACTGGAGGTCAGGATTAGAAGGGAAAGTAAATGAAGGACTTGTGTCAGAGCTTGGGGGGGTTGTGAAGGCAGTGAAGGGCAGGTTAGGGATGGGGGGGACTCTCAGGTGAGCAGACACCAAGGAAGTGAAGGTGTGGGTGGTATCACTAGAGAAAAACCCACAGGCCAAAGAGCCTAGGTGCCAAGGCCCTGAAGGGGGAGGCCCATGAGGCCACCCAGAGCCAAGGGACTCCCTGTGCAGGTGGGGACAGATGACCCAGGGCTTGAGCCACTAGGGGCATACAGGTGTACTCCTTGAGGGCCACCTACCCCCAGGCCAGCTTCAGTGCTGCTCCCACTGGAGTCCCACCCCCTCCAAATGCTTCCCTTGCTCCCCACTACCCAGGAGACAACTTCAAGCTCCTTATCCTGGCATTTAGGGTCTCCTGGAACCGAGGCCCACCTTCTCCTTCCAGCCATCATCTCCTGCCTTCGTCCTATACAAAACCCAAGTTGACTGCTGCCCCTCCCTCACCATGGGGTGGGGATCATCCAGGCAAGACCCCTCTTGGGGAGCCCTTCTCATGCCCCCCTTGTATGTACCCACTTCACCCACAAGCAGTGCTTCTGCGGGGGGGCCATGAGATGCTAGGGTAGAGAGAGAGGATTCAATAGGCCTTGACCCAAGTGTATGTAGACGGTGGCAACAGTGTGTATGCGGGGGGCATCTATACCATGCCGGGGGGTGGGGGGGCAGGTACTCGGTGCCTGGGCTCAGGGACCACTCTGCAGACAGGTTGACATTGTGGCTGGGACTAATGAGCGGGAGGCCACCGGGTAGGGAGGAGTGAAGGGAAGGAGGGGGATGGCCTTCTAGGCAGTGGGGACTCTGGGTGCCAAGTCACGGAGGCCCGAGCCACTGAGGCACATCCTTGGGTGGGATGTGAGGTCAGGGCTGTGCGGGAGAAGAGGCGGGACGGATGAGCACGAGGGCTCCCAAAGCTGTGTGCAGGGCCACGAGGTGCCAGGGCCAGACTGACTGCCTTTAAGTTGGATCCCACCAGCTGCCTGAGTGCCAGGCGTGGGGGATGGGGGTGCTGGAGGCAGGAGGCCAGCGGGAAGGCACCCCAGTTCACGTGAGCCCATGGCACTCGACTGGGGATGGGCTGGTGAACGGAGGGGGCTCGGGGGCTCGGGACGCGCAGAGAGCGGGCAGGACGTGAGCAGGAGCAGGGGGAACACCCTGCCCGGGGCCCGGGGAGATACCGACTGCTCCACCCTGGCCGTGCTGAGGTAGGACTGCTGGTAGCCTGTGGCGGTGGCGGAAATGGCTGTGGTCCCTGATGCCTCGTGAACCGAGATGGCCTGCAAACCTGAGTCCAGGGAGAGAACGGATGTTGGGTTTTTGCCCCCTTGCCGCCTGTGAAGCAGCCCCTCCCTCCTTCCGACTTGCAGTTTTAAATCTCTGGTCCTAAAAATACATAAGCGAGTTTGTTTCAACTGTATGCACCGTAAGAGTTACCAGACCCTGAGCAAAGTGCCACAGTGCGGCTTCGGGGAGCTGCGCTGGCCGCAACTTCTGGCTGCCCACGGGTCTGGGAAGGCGCGTGGCTCAGAGCCACAGGGGTCTCGGAGGCTGGTTGATCTGTGCAAGCTGGGACGTGACACTCCCCTGCCCTGAGCCTGAGCCTGTCTGCCTAGCCCTGCAAGAGGGATCCAGTGGGGTCCACAGTTGCCACCAGCCCTCCTCAGTGCCCCCTCCATCCCCCTGGGTCTCACTACACTCTGTACTCCTGGTCTGGGTCATCAGGCTCCCCACCCAGCTCACCGTGCAGCTTCCGCTGGCCGCTCCCATCGCCCTGGGCCACCAGCTGCATGGGCAGCTCAAGCTTGATGCTGGCCAGCGAGGGCCTGGTCGACTCCCACTGGATGCTCAGAGAGCTGAAATTGTCGAATCTGCGGCCCTGCTGGTCGTAGGCGGCCAGGTCCAGCAGGGGGTTGCGGTGGCTGGAGACCGGAACCTGCAAGAGGTAAAAGTCCCACATCCTGGCCAAGCCCAGAACCGGGCACAGCTGCTCCTGATTGCGCGGGGCACTCTGGACCTGGCTGGCTGCCTTCAGGGCTCCCCGGGCCTGGTGATGAGGTGGGCCAAGTCACTAACTATGCTGCCCAGCCGTCAAGATGCCTCATAGCCCTGTCCAACATGGCCTTTTACTCCAGCCCGTGGTCCTCAGGGGGGAAAAAGTTTGCTCCCCCAAGCATGATCCTGGCGATGTCCGAAAGCCTTTTTGATGATCACAACTGTGGGGTGGGGGGGAAGGGTTGCAATGGGCATCTAGTGGGTAGTGAGCATCAGGGATGCTGCCTAACACCCCACAATGCACAGAACAACCCTCAAGAAGTAAGGATTTGGTCCAAAATGTCAGGAGTGCCAAGGTCAGGAGACCCTGCCCTAGAGCCCATCCCCCTTCCACCACCACCTTAGCCAGGCTGCTCTGCTTCCTCTCTGGCCTTACCTTCCCAAATCCTTGCCACCTCCTCCCTGGCCCATGGACGCCCAGCTCCTCCAGGATGACCCCCGCCCCCAAGGGTTTAACAGGAACACCAAGTACAACCTCTAAAATGTCCCAGAGTCATTCAGCTTGCAAAGCTCCTCTTGGAGCCAAGTTCTCACCTGATCCTTAAATATCCCAGTGAGATGGGAGGAGTCATCCCCATATTAAGGGTGAGGAAGCAGAGTCCCAGGGAAGAAAACGAACAAATCAAAGGCGACTCGGGAAATGAATGGTACACCTTCAGGGTTCAGTTCCAAACCCTTAATTACAACCACTCTACCACTACCTCTTGCTCCCCAAGCAAATCCACCCCTTAGAACCCACGCCAAGCCGGCCTCATTCCTCCCAGATACTGGTTCATCCCCTCTGCTCCCTGCCCAGATGGCAAGGGGACAAAACAGGGACCCTAAGCACATAGACATCTGAGTTCCACTGCCTGGACTCAAACCTCGACCTCTCACCACCCAGGCAACTGCCCACCTCCCAGAGCCTTAGTTCCTCCGTCTGTGAAGTGGGCATCATAACAGAACCCACCTCCCAGGACTCCATTTTAAGTAAGGGTCATATGAGATCGTTTTAAAGAGCCCGGCTCACTAAAACAAACGTGCAAGTCGGGAAATGGGCAGTCACTTGCAGTGGTCACCAGTGTGTCCAGTTCTCTGTCAGGCACGGGTCCAGAAGCCAGGGCTCTACTTCTTGGGCCCCTGCAGTTAGGAGTGACCATGTCACTCACTTTGACCGGTGAAAGGGGAAACTGACTTAAAATGCCTCCAGGGCAAAGCAACCTGCCAGGCTCTCCTTCTTTCTGGCCATGTTCCACATGGTGGCTGTCTCACCAACTGTGTCTCGGAAGGAAGAGAACAGTGACACGAAGCCTGGTCCCTCCCCCACCACCATGATGCACATGTGGCATGAGGGAGAAGTGAACTGTGCTGTGGGAAGGCACTGGGATCTGGGGGTGCTTGTTACTGCAGCCTAGCCTCACCTATCCAGACTGAGGCTGTCCCCGAACTCCTGACGGGTGCCAGGAGGGCTCTTCCCCAGCTCCTCCTAGCTCTCTTGCCCCCAAACACTGAACCAAAGCATGCTGCATATTTTAAACTCAGGTCAGCATAATCCCCTGGAGATGCAAAGGATCTTGTAACAATTCTGGATTCGAGCCAGGAGCTGTTGACTCTGCGCAGGGACAAGAAGTGGCATTTTCTAGATGCCCCACTCTTTCCTCTAGAAGCAACCTGGGTGGAAAACTAATGCCCTTCCCCCCCCCCGTGCTCCCAGGGAAGGACATTAACACCCTGTGCCAAGCATGCTTGGATCTTTCCAACAGGCATTTGGGGCAACAATATTATCCCCATTTCACAAACAGGAAGGTCAAGACTCAGAGACATTCAGCAACTTGCCCAAGGTCACACAGGTTTTGGGAACTCTGCCGGTCTAATTTTAAAGCCTACAGGCCCTCCCCTGTGAGTGTACAGCCTCCCCTGACTGTGTGGCCTCTCCCTGGTGCACCAGTCGGGCGGGGGCTCCACGCAAGCCCTGACTAATCAGTCTCCCGGTACGCAACGGGTGCTCAGCCGCAGTGCGCTGAACACAGGACAACCCGAGCCGAGGACTGGGGTCAGGCCGGAGTCAGGTTCCACTTTGTCACTCTGACTGGTCAGCTCCATTCTGGTGTCTGGCCTCACCCATAATTTACTCTGCAAACACATCTTGGGTGGCTTCTGGCTTTGGAGAGGTATAAAATTAAATTGATACTATACCCAGGATGCATGGCAGGGATATATCTTTCTCAAGGTCCCCTAGTGAGATCATAAATCACAGGGGCCATGCCCAAGCGACTCACAGCTCCGAAACTCCAGGCCTGATGGATGGCCCAGCGATTCTGTGTCTGAGGTCCATTATTTCCTGGCGAGTGAGATCTATGACACGCACAAGTCCATTCAGAGCCATGCTCCTCTGCCTGTCATCTTTCAGTCAAGAGAGACAACCCTGCGCTGACCCAGAGGTCACAGCCAACAGACGGCCAGATACAGCTCACTTGGCAAGTGCCCAGCGTGTGAAGACAAGATGCCCATCGATCTGCCTGTTTTTTTTCCTTTGAAAATAAGAAGGTTTGGCCAGCCTGGGCTTGAAGGGGCTGGAGCTGAGAGGGGCAGGCTATCCTGTGGAGGGTCACCTGCTCTCCAGGTCAGTACCCCCTGGTTCCCCTACCGCCAGCCCCCTTCCTTCAGCAGCATCCCACTTGGCTTCTCCGGGCATTTGGGCCTTCAAGAGTCAGGGGCAGAGGGGCGCCTGGGTGGCTCAGTCATTAAGCATCTGCCTTCAGCTCAGGTCATGATCCCAGGGTCTTGGGATCAAGCCCCGCATCGGGCTCCCTGCTCAGCAGGGGAGCCTGCCTCTCCCTCTCCCACTCCCCCTGCTTATGCGCTCACACACACTTTCTCTCTCCTCTCTGTCAAAATAAATGATAAAATCTTAAAAAAAAAAAAAAAAGAGTCAGGGGCAGAAGACACAGGAACGAGCACCCTGCGCCCTCATTTGTCCATCACCTTACTGACCTCCTACCACGAGGAGGGCTCTTTTCTAGAGACTCGCAAAGAAGGAAATAAACACGTAAATTCTACAGCATTGGATGATGTTAAGAGCTCAGGGGCAGGGAGAGAAGGGAACCAGAATATGAAATGTTGAGGGAAGGGAAAAACTTTCAGTAAGGTGTAAAGACTGAGGACACCCTTCCAAGGGGTAACATTTGAATAAAGTACCCTCAAGAGGTGAAGGAGGCAGGGAGGGAAGCCTGGGGGCACAGGAGAGGAGAGAAGTCAAGCCAGAGGGAACAGCAAGTTGGGGATGCATACAGGGCACGTTCCAGGGTGCTCACAGCATGACGGGGCATCCCAGCATGGGTGGAGCAGGTGGGGGGAGATTAATTGGGCCCAGGACTCAGGGACTGCAGGTCACAGAAGGGGATTGGCTTTTGCTCTGGGGGAATGAGAAGCTGCTGGTCGGGTCTAAGCAGAGAATAAGGTAAGAAGTGTAACATTTACCATTCTGAACACCTTCGGTCTACTCATGTTTGTCCCCTATAATCCTAGGAGACCGCTGTCACCCAGGTCATTCAAGGAGGAATTCAGAGCCAGCCATCAGTCCCTATTGATGTCAGCTGCTGTCTGACTCCTGGCCTCACACCCAGTGGACCAACAGGCCAGGTTGTCCAGAAGAGTCCAGACATAGCATGACTATATTCTTTAGGGATAATGTGCTAAATACATGAAAGTGATTTAAAATGTGAAGCTTTCAGGACTTTCATCTCAAGAGCCCCCAAAATCAGGGAGAAGAATTAGGTCCTGAACACACAGATTTTCAGCTTGGGAATGACAGCCACCTGCTCCCTGCCACCAACACCCGGGCCGGAGCTAGGGGTGAACACGGCTTTGTGGTGACAAGCCCCCGGAGGAGCTCTAGGCTCAGAGCCGGTTCTCCTCACTTGTCGAGAGGAAACAGGGAGGTACACCTTGGCTGCCGTGGGCGGGTGGTGGGAGAGTGCGCCAAGGCTGGGCACAAAGAACCCTCACTTTGTGCTGGATGCTGTCGAGGCAGTGACTCTTAAAGGGACCGGCACTGGTGGCAGCAGAGGGGCTCCTACGGCCGCGTACCTCAGAGCTGAGCAATCAGGAAAGCCTGAGAGAAGGCAGAAGCCCACCAGGACAGGAGGAAGACAAGTTAACTAAACTTGCAGGGGACGTAGAGGCCGAGAGGCCGAGAGTCACACACCAGACAGACAGAATTGTTCCCAAGTCCTAGACACTGGAGTCTGGGACCCCCCCAGAGCTTCCAAGAAATGTATTCTGACCAGACACAAAGCTGTTCTTCACCCAAAGGGGAGCCAAACTCCAAATCTCTCTGCTCTGGTGGGAGAGGCTGCCCACATAAACAGCTTCAGAACGCTTCCGTTACGGGCGCTGAGTCCTCTCAGGGCAAACAGCAAAGAGCTAAGAGTGTCCTATCCCTAGAGGTGGCTCCAGGAGACACAGGGCCCCTCAGGAGCCAGCAGGGCAGAGGGCAGCGGGACACGCCTTGGGGCTGATCATAAGGCCGGGGCTGGGAGGAGAGAAGCAGCCGCAGGGGCCACAGAGGAGGCACTGAAAACTTGGAGCTGGGCAGATCTAGGTTCTGCCTCCAGGATCCTGCCTACCTCCAGGCCTCGGGAGCAAACCCATGAAGGGGATGCAACAAGCCTGGCCTTCCAGATGGTCTGGGTGATGGGGAACGAGGCATACAGTGAGAGCTCCTGGCACATACAACCGTTCTGATTACCATGTAAACCCTAGGCTAGCCTCAGGGCCTTTGCACTTGCCACTCTACCTGCTCGGGACACCCTTACTGCAGCTCTTTTTAGCCGTGACCACGGGGCCTGACATGGTAGGTGTCCGCCCGACAGAGGCCTTTCATGGCTCCATCTGAAGTGGCCTCACTGGTAGGTGTCCTGCACTACCTCCCTCGCTCCACAGCCCTTCCCACCTTCTGCCCTTCTTGTCTACTATCCGTGGGCCTCCTGGTCTCCTGTCCCCTCCAGGTGCCTCACCTGTCCTGAGTACTCTGTATTCTCGAGCCCAGAACTCTGCGCCCAGCACACAGAAGGTGCTGGACAAATACATGTTGAAGGAATGAGGGAAAAGCAGCTTGCCCACTCTCCACCTCTGAGAAGGGACTGGGGGCTGGCTGGCTGGGAGGGTGTTGGTATCCCTGACCCTGAACAGGAGGGCTTTGAAGTCCTCTACATCTGTCATCTGGCCTCTGGGGGTCCTGGCTGGGGGGCTAGACCAGCCGTAAGCCCAAGGGGACCAGACCTGTGGGATTTACCTTCCATCCCTGCTTGTCAGAGCAACCCCCAAGTGACTTTCTTCCCCCTCCCACGCTTATGTTTGAAACACAGCCCCCCTACGTTCCCCTCACTCATGGAGAATGCTGCAGCTGGTCCCCCTCTTTAGCAGCCCCCACTCTGACCACACACACACTGCCTACAGGCCACAGCCCCACCTCAAGGTCCCCAAGTCACAGAAGTTAATGAGATTTTACCAACTGCCAAGTGCCACACAGAGAGGGGGCCGAGCCTGGGACCAGAGGCGCCCTACCTCCACCTGGCACTGCCACGAGCAACTGTGACTCCAGGTGAGCCCCTCACCTCTCTGGGCCTTCAGCCCCCCGATATGTAAAAGCTGACCAGGAGCAGGCCCTCAGCGGGGGCTGCTGAGCATGGAGGCAAGAGAGCAGCGCTGACCCGCCGCCCTCCCTGAGAACTGCTCACTTACCACCTGCTTGTTCTGCTGCAGCAGTGGACACGACAGGTCGAGCTGGGGGCTGGCATAGACGGGGGTCAGGGTGAGCCTGGAGGGTGGGGCGCAGACGAACTTCACCACAGCGGGCTCCAGCGCGGGGAAGGGGTTGGTGACGCTGGGCTTGTTCCCCACCGAGAGGGCGATGACCTGGCCGAGCAGAGGAGCAGTCCGAGTCTGAGTGCCTGCTCCACTGTGAGCCTGGCCTCACCACCCAGCATCCTTGGACTCAGTTTGCTGCTCTGTAGAATGGGCAGCTGAGACCTGCACCACCCGGGGCTTACAAGGGTGCAGTGACCTATGTGGGGGGGAGTGCTCTCTCAACACGCAAGAGGCCTTCAGACAGGGGCTCTAGTGTCCTTTACAAATGCTGGCCAAACCACTGCGGTGATGCCTCACAGCTTCCCGGGACCCCCCGAGGACCCCCCAGTTGTAGGAGCGAATTCCCAAGCCTGTGGGTTTTCAAATGAGGAGCCCACACGGACTTGGAAGATCCCTTACAATGAGGTGCAGGTGTGGGAGGGTGTGTGCTGATGGACAGAGGCCTGCATGGCAGACGGATGTGCGGGGGCCTCAGCCTGTATGCCCTCCTCTTTGAGAGAAGTTCACTTGGCCGCTGCAGAGGCCATGATTAAAGATGCAACAAAAGAGGGAAATTTAAGTCTGCTTTTAGAGCTGAGACCTCAGAAATCAAGCCCAGGCCTGAGTTTTGCGAGCACCCAGCTAATGACCCATCCCAAGGAAGCACCCCAGACCCCTCAAATGACTCACGCTTCTGTAGGACCTAGTGGTCGGGTCTTAGAGCCCCTCACCCTCCCTGACCACAAGGCAGGACAAAGGGTGGTTTCCACGCTGACCTGCAGGCCCTCGGCCTCTACCGCAATGACCCCAAGGAAGTGAGGCACAGGGCATGGAGTGGGAGGACCCCAGGGGTGCCTCTGCTCAGAGGGCCAACTCCTACGGCCCAGCAGGGACATGGATGACCAAGCCAAGCCAGGGGGGAGACAATTTATTCTCTTATTCATTTTTCTTAATTTAAAAAAAAAGTATTTTCTTATTAACTTTTTTTTTTTTTAAGCCAAAGCCAGTGGGAATCAGGGGCTTTCATGTGCGTCTCTCCCACTCACACCAAGGCAGTCTGGGTGTGGCACACTTCACAAGGGTACCTCGGGTGATGTGCACATGTGTGTTTTGACGTCAGCTGACGTTCTTTGCCCCACTGCACGTGTAAGGGCATTCTCCCCTTCCCTAAAGGCATGGGCTCTCTCCTATCTTTCTTGATCCCCCCTGGCCTCCCACCTTGCTTTTTGTTTCCCGGCTCCGGGGCATCCTGTGAATGGTGGGCTAGATCCCTACTATCAGCAAAATGAGCACTCGGCGCTGAGCCTCCGGAGTGGCAGCCACAGGGGGCCTGCTGGGTGAGCTGCTGTTTTCTCCAGCCCATGCTAGCCCCACGAGAGTTCAGGTCACAGACATGTTGTGTTGGTCCACCCAGTCTCTGAATTTCTTTGGTTTTCGGCATGGCAAAAAAACAAAAATTGAGGGATTTCACATAAAAAAATATTGGGATTCCTGGCTTATCTTGAAACACCAAAAAGATCTGCCAAACCTGGGCTGAAATCTTGCTCACTAATGCTATCTGCCTGACCCTGGAGACCTCTGACTGTGACCCCTCCCCCGGTCTCATCCCATCCCCCAATTTGGTGGTGGGCAATGATGAAGCCCAGAGAGAGAAGAGGTCACCCCAGCAGTGGAAAGGGTGCTAGCTCTAGCAAAGCTGTCCTGTAGGTCCCCGAGTGCTGTATCCCGATCAACCTGCCTATCCACTCAGTCATGCCACCTCACTGATCCTCAGCTTGCCTGTCTGTGAAATGGTGCTGTAAGCACAGCAGGGTACTCAGGGAATGGGACTTTACACCCCTTCCTCTGGACAAGATGGGTCTAGGGGTGACGGCCCTCTCACCTGCTCGCCCAAGGCCTGGCAGGTCACGAGGATCCAATGTTGCTGGTAATTCCGGGAGGTAGAGGGCCCAAAGAGAGCCAGGCTGATGCTGTCTGTGTCCTCGGAGGTGATGTTCCGGAAGAACTTGGAAGGCTCGAGGACCCAGGGTTTGGGACCTCCTTCAAACAGCATCTCCTTCGAGGACCCAAGGGTCACCAAGGCAACAGAGGAGGGATCCACCGGCTGTGGGGGAAAAAAGGAGAATCAGCATTCCTCTGGAAGGCACATGCTCGGCCCCCTGCCAGCTTGCCCCCGTGGAGGCCAGACAAGCCCCAACCCCTCTCTGGAATTTGGTCTGCTCATCAACACCAGCAGGGTTGTTGTCAAGATCCAAAGGCCTATGAGTGCTCCAGGAAGAACTGTGTGCCCATTCTGATATACTGCTGGGGGTGGGAGGTAAATTGATTTGCTTCTTCTGTAAAATCATGGGTAAAACCCTTGAAAATATCCAGAGCCCTTGAACCCGAGAACTTCTCTTCCAGAATCTAACCTAATGACCAAACAAGGAGAAAAACAAGTTCACGCACAAGGAGACATTCATCACACTATCACTTATTATAGCAAATAATGGGCCAACGATCTAAAATCCACAACGGGGGGCTGGTTAACTAAATGTGGTCCATCCATGCCACAGGAGGTGATGCGGGTCCCTAAAGCAGTTATTTACGAAGAGCTGGGTACAACACTGACTGTGTAGTGTGATCACAACTATGCTGTTTTAAAAAGCATAAAGCAATCCTACAAATACACCAGATGAAGGGGGCAACTGCAGATGGCCTGTCCCTGCTGGCGATTTGTTTCCTCTTTACTCCACGGAGTTTCCCACACTTTCTATAACATACAGAGGAGCTTCGGGGGGGCAAGGCTTTTTTGCCTGTTTTGTTCCCAGCACCTAGAACAGTGCCTGGCACATAGTCGGTGCTCAGTCATTATCTGTTGAAGGAGAGAGTGAACACTGAGTCCTAAAAGTACCCAATAAAGGAAGGATGAATTACATTAAGTTTTACAAAAAGCTCTCATCTGCTTTCACGATCTTTGTGCTGAGGGTCCCAGGGCCTCCCTGCATGGGACGGTGGCTGAACTGAGGGTCTGTGGGAAACAGCAGGGAGAGGGACAGCACCTCCGGGAAGATGAGGTTTGCTGTGCACAAGGACATCTCCCCTTACAGACTCAGCAGGGATGTAGAGAAAGTGGGCCCTCTGCGGGGTCCCACAGCCTTGTTCCCTCGCTCCCTGATGGGGCTTGTCTGATCCCCTGCTCCAGAGGGTCTCACTGAGATTGCCCTGAGTCCTTACTTGTCAGCTAGCCTCCCTGTTTGACCCCCCAACTCTACCCTGTAAGAGCTGCCAGAGGTTCCTTCCGAAAGCACAGATCTGACCATGTCACTCCTGCACAAGACCAATCTGTAGCCCCAGCTGCCCTCAGAAGAAAGTCTCCGTGAGTCCGGGATTCGGGCTCTCCCAGCCTGGCCCTTGCCTCAGCTTTTTTTTTTTTTTTTAAAGATTTTATTTATTTATTTGACAGAGAGAAACACAGCGAGAGAGGGAACACAAGCAGAGGGAGTGGGAGAGGGAGAAGCAGGCTTCCTGCGGAGCAGGGAGCTCGATGCGGGGCTCAATCCCAGGACCCTGGGATCATGATCTGAGCCGAAGGCAGACGCTTAACGAATGAGCCACCCAGGCGCCCTTGCCTTAGCTCTCCTAGTCCCACCTTCAGACTAGCCTGTCCCTAGGGCCTCACAGAAGCTGCTTGCTGCCTTGGTCCCCTACCCACTCCTTCCCTCAAGAAGCCCCCGTTTCCTCCCTCACCCAGTGATGTCCAGCCTGCCAGGGCTGACAGCTCCCCCGCCCCGTGTCACAGAGGAAATGATTGGTCTGGGTGTCTGCCTCCCTCATCAGCCTATGGGCTCATGAAAGGTAAGGCGTGTCAGTTTCCTTCTGTATCCACAGTGTGAGCAAACTGTATGAAAAACGAAAAACCATGTAGAGAAAATAAAAATATTAAAAAAAAAAAGATGGAGGAAATTATCACAACTCGGTGATACTATTTCTTAACCATGTGATTAGCAAAAATCTAAAAGTTTGAGCACACACTCTGCTGGTGAGTCTGTAGAGAAACGTGCACCCTTTTCAAAGAATTTATTCACTTTCTTATTGAGATGTAATTGGCATAGAATGTTATATTAGTTTCAGGGGTATAGCGTAACAGTTCGATATTTATATGTACAGTTGACCCTTAAACAATGCAGGGGTTCGAGGTGCTGACCCACCAGGCATCGAAAGTCCACGTGTAACTTCTGACTCCCCTATAAGGGGATGGAAGCAAGACTTCTGAGGATCCTTCTAATATGGGTTTAACTTTGGAACCAAATGAACAACTTACATATACATTAGAACAAAATTAAAAAAAAAAAAACACACACCAAAAAGCAAGCCCTAAAACTGAGAAGAAATGGAAACAGACCAATCTGATGGATTGATCACAGCAATGCTGCAATGACCGAGCCCGCACCAGTCCCCTACTCTTGGCCTCAATGATCCCTTAACCTCTCACGATTCCCAACATCTTTCAGAACGAGAGCTGCAAACACCTGTCACCCTGATGGCCTTGCAACAGCTGACCGGATGGGGGTCGGGGTGTGTGGGGTTGGTTCCTAAGGTGGAATCAGCCTCAGGCAAAAGGGATGCCAGGATCGATTAGCAATGTCTGCTGTGGGCACAGATACACACAGGTGCCATGTCTGCATTAGACTGGAGTCCACATGGGCGGGGGCCACTTCTAGTTCAGAATGGCCAGTATGCTGGGAGTGTGGAGGCTACTGCTAACACACATTGAGTACGTCCTTAGTTTATTGCCTAGAACATACAGAGTTACGTCCAGGTCCGGCTTCCCCAAGCTCTACTCTCCTGAAATCCTTAAAGCCCCAAGTGTTCGTGCTGCTCTGGGCAGAACATCCAGTCTCAGACCCCTCTGGTCTGGTAGAGGCCAGAATGTGTTGCTGGGATGTCATAAGGACAGGAGGGTCAGTGTAGACTCCAGTCCACTCACCAGGGCCCCTGACCCTCCACCCAGCTCCTTCCATGCCCTCACCCCCATGGTAGCTGGATCCTCATCCCCCAACTGCTAAGAGCCTGAAGTCCTCACAGGTACAGACTGATGACCACTCGGCTGTTACCTGCAGTCCTGGACCCAGAACAGTTCCCCGGCCGGCGGCCACCTCAGTATGGAGGGGGAGTCACCTGAGTGACAGCTTTAAGATGCACACACCCTCCCGGATGGGGGCAGGCAGGCAACATGACATGACCTGTTGAGGCCTATTGGGCACAGGTTCTCTGGGTTGGGTTCTTAGCAAAGAAAGGGCATCACTCGTCAATGAGAATTCTGTCCTTTGAAATTTTTTTTTTTTTTTTTGCAATATGGACACTTTCCTGAATTTGCTATTGGATAACAGATCTCTAGGCACACCCCATATATGTGGGCACACATATATGAAATTTCAAAAACCCAGGGCGCCCCCACCCGCAAACTCTACCTTGCTGTGTGCCCAGGTCTTGAAACCATCAAAAGAGCCCTTTTTCTGCACGCGAATGGCCAAGTATCATCACGGCCTTCGCTCTTCCTCCTCAAGACAGCCTCACGGCCTGCGCCACTCAGGCCTCTGCTCAAACATCACCTCCTTGGAGAGGCCTTCTCTGACCCCTTAAGACAGAACCTCTTGTCATTTGCTACCTCCTTTCCCAGCTCAACCACCCTTCTCACTACGTGCCACCATTTTCCATATAGTCATTTGTTTCTCTGACTCCACAACTAGAATGAAGTTGTTACTGGTCTGCTATGTGACCTTAAACAGGTTAACTTCTATAAGGCTCAGTCTCCCCAACCAGTAAAATGGGTACAAGAACCCAAGCCTCATGGGATTACCATAGAGATTCAAGGGACGTGAACGAAAACCCGGAATACATGTCCAGCGCATGCTCAATAAATGGCCCTAGCATCATTATCGTTAACTGTCATCCTCATTTAATAGACGGAAAACATGAATCCCAGCAAAGTAAAACAATACGTCCAAGTTCACCCAGTTTGTTCTGACTCCGATGCCCTGTTCTTCCCCAAGTCTCAATGCTACAACCAGCAAAACTTCGCTGTGGGCAAAGCAGGTCACTGTAAACGTGGCCAAAGAATTTTGCCCTAAGGGAAAGACTGTGCAAAGGCACCGTGTGGCCTATAATTACCAGCTGGAGAACAGTGAATTATCACCTTCACGTGTAATTCTCTTCCCATTCAGGTATAAAAGTGTCACAGAATCCTGTGCCAGGAAGAAAGGTTAATAATCAACACAGACACTCATAAATCATACAGGCTCCTCGGTGGCTGTGAAAGTACAGCCACTGGCCAGGCCAGAGAGGAGAGGGGCCCTGCACCTCAGACAAGACTTCTACTACTCCAGGGCTTCGTATCCTGGTTTGCAGAACAAGAGGTTGAACCTAGACATCAGGAGGCCCTTAGGAAGGACAGCCTACACTTGCAGCAGACGGCATCCATGCGCCCCCTCGCAGGGATACTCACACTTGGTCTAGGATCAAGAGACAGAAGGAGCGGGGTGGGGTGGGCAGAAGTTAGGGCCCCACTGCACCTGGCTGTCCCAGAGGCTCAGGGGTCATCACGTTCAGTCACACTGACACTGCGGGAATGGAGAGCCAGGTGAGGTCCCCAGATCCAGGCACTAGGGACTCCCAGAGAGTAACCTGCAGGTGGGTCGAGGGGTGCCAAATCCCTGCAGTAGACAGAAGCCGAAGAGTAACTGGGGTGCTGACTGCAGAGGGAATTAGGTAGCCGGCGAACACAAGCCCCTCCAAGGTCCAAACGGAGGAGGTTACATGTACGTTGGGGGGCAGGGCTGAGCAGTACCCGTCTTACGTGTGGACCCGATTTTGTCCTTCCCTGACCTTCACCAACTGTCCACTGCTAGGTAAGGAGAGAATAAATATCCCACTCCTAACCCAGCTTTCAAACACCTCCTTGATCTGACCCAGAGGGCCTTCACAGCCTCCTTTGTGACCCGAGGTATACTATTTCTAGTGTCCTCACCAGCCAAGCTTCCTACAAGCAGGCCCTCCTTCTACTTCTGTGTTCACCAGTGACCTGTCCCCCTTGAGGCTCTTCATTCCCTCTACCATGCTCACTGCAGTTGTCTGAGCACCTGCCTTCCCCACAGACCGGTGGCCACCTAGGGCAGTGTGGGACTTCTCCCTACATCTCTCTCTCTCCAGCCTGGGCTGTGTACCAACTGTACCTACCCAGGGATGATCTGCAGAGTAAACTGGTGAATGGACAAGCAAACAGTCATTGTGAGTTGCTTTCCCAGTTTCCACACTCTTCTCTTCCTTAGAGGAAGGACCACATTTTGTTAGGGTAGGTAAGTGTCCAGCTAAAATATTTCCCAGACTCTTTTGAAGATAGATGTGCCCAATGGATTAAGTTCTGGCCAATGAGATGCAAGTAGAAACTGTTCCTTTAAACTTCTGACAAGGTTACTAGAAGAAACTAACTCAGCTTGGAGGAGAGCTCTTTCCCCTTCTAGCTACATTGGAATGCAGATGTGATGGCTGGAGCTCCAGCAGCTATTTTAGATTATAAGGCAAACTTGAGGATGAAAGCCACATACTAGAATGGTGAAAGATAGAAACCTGGGTCTCTGATGACTATGAGCTGCCACACTAGCCCCATGTGAAGGATCTCATGTGAAAGAGAAATAAACCCTCTACTGGCTAAGCTATTGTTTTAGATTTTGTTATGTGTAAATAAACCTGATCTTAACTGTTATCAAGACGGAAGAAAGATAAAAGAAAACACCTATATCCTTCTATAATGTGTCCAGTCAGGAAGCCTTGATTGGGGACATGTCTATATTATCTTCACCCTTAATCCCACCTTGGGACAGTGAGCTCAGTCAGTGGCCTTTGATATTTCAGCCACATACCCCACATAAATAGGGTGTCTGGTCATTTGGAGCAAGCACCAAGGAAGAGCCCTGAAGAACCTCCTTCCCGGGGTCCTAGGAAAACTCCACCTTAGGCTGCGGCAGGGGTTCCTCAAGAATGCTGCCAATCCTCTCGAACCCTGTTCTCTGAGCCCTATCACTCCTTCCTGATCAGGAAGGGGATCCTGACTTCCTAATTTTAAACTGCCATCCTCCCTTCTTTACCCTCCCTATCACCCTCTTCTACTTTACTTTTTCCATGGTAAGCACTCGTCTATTACTGTCTGTCTCTACCTCTGTTTCTACCAGCATGTCCATTCATGAGGACAAGGATTTCTCTGTGTTTTCTGCACTGATGTATCCCTAAGGTTTAGAGCAGGGACTGGTGCAGAAAAGGTGTTCATATAGATTTTGGTGGTGGGGGAGGGGAGAGGTCAGGAAATGTTGGTTTCCGTCCTGGCTGGTAAGCCTGGACACATTCGCCCACTCATTGATTCTAAATAAAACAACCCTTCTCAAAAAATATGCACTTCCAGCTATTTAACCAAAGGAAATGAAAACACTAACTCAAAAAGATATTTGCACTCCCCTGTTCATTGTAGCATTATTTACAATAGCCAAGATATGGAAATAACTTAAGTGTTCAGTAACAGATGAATGGATGAAGATGTGATACACACACATACACAGGAATATTATTCAACCATAAAAAAGAAGGATATCCTACCACTTGCAACACCACGGATGGACCTTGAGGGCAGTGTGCTAAGTGAGATAAGTCAGACAGAGAAAGACAAATACTGTATGATCTCACTGTAATCTAAAAGAGAAAAAGAGCTCACAGATACAGAGAACAGATTGGTGGTTGCTGGAGAGGGGCATGGGGCAGCAAATGGGTGAAGGGAGTCAAAAGGTACAAACTTCCAGTTATAAAATACAGAACTCATGGAGATGTTGTGTACAGCATGGTGACTAGAGTTAATAATAGCATGTTGCATATTTGCAAGTCGCTAAGAGAGCAGATCTCAAAAGTTCTCATCTCAAGGAAAAGATGTGGCACTACGAATGGTGATGGATGTTAACTAGACTTACTGTGGTGACCATTTCATAATGTATACAAATATGAATCATTACATTGTACACCTGAAACTAATATAATGTTACATATCAATTATACCTCAATTAAAAAAAACATAAAACCAACCCTTGGTGGTTGTCTGTTCTGTATCAGGCACTATGCTCGGGGCTAGGGGTTCAGAGATGAAAGGCTCTAACCTCACTGACCCCACTTCTAATGGGTGAGGGGGGAAGAAAACCTGTTACCACAAACCAAGGGGACCAGAGCTGTCCTAGAGACTGACGCTGGGTGTCAGAGAAAGGCGGCCCTGATTGGTCCAGTCTGGAAGCTGGCGGGACGCCCCCCCAGGACAATCCTTTCACCCTCCCCTTCAGGAGGAGCCAACTCACCTGAGCCTATTAGAGGCAGGGTTCTCATTAGGACTGCCATCCTGTGACGGGGCAGCTGCTGTGTGAACCCTTCCCAACCACCTTGGGAGGACGGTCTGGTTCTCCTTTATCTGCATTTTAGTAACTAACCCTACTGAGCACTCACTACCTTCCAGGCACTGTTCTAAGTCCATTTCATTCATTAGCTCAGTTTCTCCTCACCACAACCCTACAGTTTGGTGTTGTATTAGCCTCATTTTACAGGCAGGGAAATGGGAGGCCCAGAAAACTAAGTTAACCAATGCCCCAGAGTTGGTGTCGGACCTGGATTCAAACTGGGGAGTCAGTGTCAAAGCCAAGGCAGTGAGCTCTGAGCTGTGGAGGCTTTAGCTGCCTCTGGCCACAGATGGACGAAGGGGGACTCACATACCAGCTGGTTGCCTGATGGCAGGCAGACAGCAAAATCCAGACCTGACCCGTGTCTCCCAGACCCCAGAATCTGCACCACATGCCATCCTAGGGTTCCATGGAGACCTGGCAGGACAGCTCTGGAGTGGACCAGAAGCCCTCCTGTCTAGATCTCTGCAGAGAGCATGTCATCCACACACAGTTAGCAATCACCGTCTGCCATCAGGAAGGCTCTGCTCCTTCAACCTCCTTCCTGAATCCACACAAGAGGGAGCAGTAACTATTCCAAAAGCTATTCTGACCAGTCAGGGTTTTAATACAAATTTGCCAGAGCAAATGAATTACTCGCATCAGGGGAGGAGGTGGAGGGCAGGGACCCCGGGCTCACCTTGAGGGGCAGGTAGGCAGCGATGGTGATCCGGGCACTCAGGTGGATGTGGCCATGTCTGTAGCTCACGAGGAGTGTGGTGTAGCCCTGGACCTCTGCTCTCACCTTGACCCCACTGCAGTGCTCAGATCCTGGCTGCAGCCTCCCTGTAAGAAGAGAGCCAAACGGTCACTGTGAACTTGCCTTTGCTCGGAAAAACATGACAGGTTGACAGCCCCTCCTTCATCCTGGGCTTGATACACAATCTAATTTTTTCAACTTAAAAATTTGAAGTATAAGTCCCATACTAAAAATACATGTAGCATATACATATAATTCATAGTGATTTTTTTTTTCCTTCCACAAACTGAACACACCCAAAAAACACGATGACCTGTATCCCTGAATCTCCCATAGATCTTTCTGGTCACTAGCCCTCCCCAAGGAAAACCACTGTTACCTGACTTCTCACCACCAGCTTAATTTTGCTGGCTGCCATATTTTATACGTAGTGAATCACTAAGCATAAACTCCTTTGTGTCTGCCCTCTTAAGCTCACTATCGTCCCAGGCACCATAACTGCCTGTGGTGAGAGCCCTCCTTACATTTTGCACAGTGTAGATCTTTTATCCACATTTGTAGTATGATTGCATTGTGTGACTAGACAGCTGCTGATGTCCCCACGCTACTGCAAACATCTGGGTTGTCTGCAGCGTGGGGCTGACGCAGGGTGCTGCTATGAACGTGCATGCGTGCGTGTCTTCCGGGATGGATATATTCCGGCATTTCTGTTGTGTGCATCCCTAAGAGTGCGGTATGTTTGCCTCCAGTCCTTACTGCCAGGGCAATGGGTATGTTCGCTTTTCATCATTATTGCCAAGTATCTTCCCCAAAATGGATGCATCAAGTCATACTGCTACTAGAAGCTACACAGCATCCCCACCAATACTTGGTATTTTCCACGAGTTTTAAAAAAGCCATTCTAGTGGGAGGGTAGTGGTATCTTACTGTTTTCTTTCCAAACACTTAGAAAAAAATTCTACCGTGAAATGCCACACACCCATCCCCTAGATTCTACAATGAACATTTTGCTGTATTTTACATATCAATCCATCCCCCTACCCATCCATCACCTGATCTTAGTTTTTAATGCATTTAAAAGTAAGTTGCAGCTTCAGCACACTTCATTCGAATTGCTTTAGATATGCATAATTATCTCTAGTTCAGTATTTCTTCCTGGTTCTTTTTTTTTTCTTAAGGTCAGATTTACACATAGTGAGACACCGATCTTAAGTGGGCCACGCCATGAGCTCAGACAAACACATCCACCCGTGAAACCCGAACCTCTACGAAGATGCGGGACACGACCTGCCCCCACAGTTCCCTCCTGCTCCTTCCCGGGGGCTCCCCCCTTCTCCAGAAGCCATCACTATGGCATTCCGACTTTTTTCCACCACAGTTTAGTTTTGCTTTTTAAATAATAGTTTCATTGAACTATAACTCACATACCACAGAATCACCCATTTAGAGGGCACTCGTAATTCAGTGGTTTTTAACATACTCACAGAGTTGTGTAGCTATCACCACTAATTTTAGAATATCTCATCTCCTAAAAAAGAAACCCTGCATCCATGACCAGTCGCTCTCCGTGTAGATCAGTCCGCCTCACACTGCACATCAATGAAGGGGGCTCTTTGTATCTGGCTGGTTTCACACGCATGTTTTTGAAATCCATCTATGCTCTGGCATGATCAATAGTTGGTTCTTCTTTATTGCTGAGTCTTCCATTACAAGGGTGCTCATCCATTCACCAGCTGATGAGCATTGGGGTTGTTTCCAGGCTGGGGCAACCAAAGAACAGAGCCTGCGATGCCCCGAGCAGAAATCCCTACGTCGCCAGAAAGGGTGTGCTATGGAGTCCGTGCGCAGAGCCCAGGAGCTCCGGAAAACTGCAACTCTGCCAAAGGGGCTGATTTGTGTTCACAAGTACACACAGTAGACAGGGAAATGCTAGGTCTGAGTGTGGACCCTGCCAGCAGTGAGTCTGGGCAAATGCTTTTCTGGACACGACCCCAAATTATAAGCCAGGATGCCAGGTCCTCTGCATAGCTGGGAAAAGGGCGCTGGAGAACGGGGGTTCTGACGCACGGCAGAGGAGCTTCCTGAGCATGATGCCTCCGCCTCCCACCCCAGCCTGCCTAGTGGGAAGACTCAGTGCTCCCTGAGTACCAGGCTCTCCCCATCCTGCGGCCTCTGCCCTGGCAATGAGAGATCCACCTGCACGGACCTGGGGCCAAACTTGGAGCATGCCACCCCCTCTGTGGTCTCTGGCTCCTGACATACTCTTCCCGTTCCTCAGGACACTCCCAATTTGTCCACTCTCATCCTTCAGGTGCAGCTCTCATTTCCTCTAAGCAGCCTTCCCAGGCACCCCCAAACTGGCTTAGACATCCATCTTCTGCACATTTCTGCTGGGGAATATGTTCGGGCATTTCTGCCGGGCACACGCCCAGGAGTGGGACGGAGCTGCCGGGACCTGTGCTCACCCACAGGCGCACTCCGTCCCAGGCACCATAACAGCCTGTGGAAGCATGGGTCTTGCTCGGCTGTGTGGGCCATGAAGGCGACACCATGCCTCTCGTGTTTACCAGGAACCCCCAGAGCACAGCACTTACTAGGTGCTCAGTGAACAGGTTGCTGAGAACCAGCCAAGGCTGGGAGCAGAGAAGGGGCCAGGGCAGAGCAAGAGCTGGTGTGTCGCCACCCTGGGCACTGAGCCTAGCCAAGCCCGAAGCCCTGGGGCTCCAGCAGAGGCTCCAGCAGAGGTTCCCAGCCCCGGGACTTTCAGGGGGGCTTCAATGATGAGGACAAGGAAGAAATGGGACCCTAGCAGCCAACTCCAATAGGAACAGGGTGGAGCTCCAAACTGACCCAGAGGGTGTTAGGGGCCTGGGGCCGCCCCTTCCTAAGAATTGGGACCTGAGCCCCATCTTGTGTCTTTTCACCCTTGGGCAATCTTACCTGGGAAAGAGACTGAGACAGAGAAGGAAACCTAACGTGGGGACCCCCTCTGGCCCCAAGCGTCTGTTCCATGAGTCTCCTGTGCCGCAGACAGATGTCACCCAATCTGCTGGCCCCACCCGGTCTCTAGTCCCACAGATTTCCATGACACCAGCATCGCTCTGCCCAGACGAAGCTCCGGATTTTAAGATACATAGTTCTCATACAACCGAGACCCTACACACAGGCTTCAACAAGCCACATCAACTCCACACTGAGGGACATTTAAGGGGCTTTGTAAGGGAAATTTTGATGCCACAGGATTTTGGTCTCGGCTGCCATCTTCAGAACCAAACTCCTTGAACAATGCTTCTGCACTGGGCTCAGGGATGTTCATTTGTAACCCTCACAGCCAAGTGAGGAGTTAGTATCCCCGTTTTATACATGGAAGAGTCGAGGCTCAGAGAGGCTGGGCGACTTGTCCACCATCACACAGCCAATATACGGAAGAAGCGGTGCTCAGACCCGTAGCTGTGGAGCTCCCAACCGTGTCCTTCATTCCCAGAGCCTCCTGGGCCTGGGGCCACAGCCTGCAGGCTCTCCTCCCAGCCATCAGCAGGCTCCTCTCCCTCACGCTGATGTCTTCCTCCGTCCTTCAATGAGGACACTTAAATTTTCATAAAGCTGTTCCTCCTGGGTGGTCAGAGAGGCACAGCAGCACTTGCCAAGGAAGGACGCGAACACGGTTTGCTTGGTGACCTTTCAGAGATGCCGTCCCCTTCCTCTGCGTAGCTTCAGGTTCACACAGCTCCACGAGTAACCACAAGCACAGCGGGGACATGCGAAGCTGCCTGGCACACAGGTGATCCTGACGAACACCTCTGCCAATTGAGCTGCTTAAACCCGTCAGGATCGAGTGCTCTGCTCAACAGCCGACAGTTGCTCCCCACTGCCTGGACCCTGAATCCAAGCCCTTCGTGATTCATGATTCGACACGTTCCAGTCCCAGGGCCACTGTATGTGCCCGTGCCCACCTCTGGGCCCTGACCACAGAGACCCTGCCCACCTGTCACTTCTAACCCCTGCCCAAACCTTCTTCCTCCCTCAATGGATCATCAGTCCTTGGTTCTCTCTGTCCGCAAAGGAACCTCCCGGCTGCCCCTGGCTGGCTCCCCTGGGAGGCACAGTTTCTCAGGGGACAAAAGGCTTCATGGTCAGTGCCAGATCCACCCAGGTCTCTATCCCATCCCACCTGTGCCCTTGTGTGACCTTGGGCAGCAGGCAGCCCCAGTCTCTTCATATGACATGTGGCCCAACCACAGCTCCCTGCCCCCCCCCCCCCCCCGCCAGAAGTCTGATGAGTCACACACACTGAGTGCTCACTCCACACCTGGCAGGGTTGACATCCCTTAAACTAACTGCCTCAGCCACCGTCACCACCGATACCACCACTAAGACCCTGCAGGGCATGCCCAAGAGGAAAGAGCAATGCGCACGGCTTGGACTGCTCAGGGTGTCGGAACACCAAAGTGTCAGGATTCTGTCACCAGCTAAAAGCCCTATGGACAGTGAATTGTGAGCACCTACTACCTTCTAGACAGTGTAATGGGCATGAGGACATGCAATTCTATTTAGGATGACACCCATTTTAGAGATGGGTGGTTCTGAAAGCCCAGTGACAAGGCAGGTCACACGGTGGTCAAGAGCCAGACCGGACCATTGTTGAGGGTGGACAAGGGGATAGATGCCATTCCTGATGCTCCTGATTCCCCTATTGCCTCAAGCCCTCCATTTAGGAATCTGGGGCAGCCCATGTTGAGAACTTATACGGTCTGGCCTGATCCCCCTGTCTGGTGCCCACTCATCAGTCCTGGTTTACCTGGGAGCGGCTGGAACACGCCTTGGTTCTCTACCTCGATCACCAAGTCAAAATGGGAGCAGTCGCTCAGGGTGACCACCTCGTTGGCCCCACCAGGAATGAGGCCACTGATCCTCAGGGGCAGCTCCAAGGTCTGGCCCACACGTGCCTCCACCTGGCACGGGGCGAACTCCATGCTGCTGGGCTCGATCACATACACCTGGAGGACAGGGGTGAGGATGGGGGTCATCAGGCTCCATGGGAGAGGAAGGGCCTGCGCCAGTATTTACTAAGAGCTGCTGTGCACTGGGTACTGAGGACAAGTCAGTGAGGAAACTGAGCTTGGGGGACATGTGTGCTGGGGACTGGAATGGGCTCGGGGACAGAGCTGTTTGGGAAGGCCCCTCTGATACGGTGACACAGGAACTCAGACCTGAGAGGCATGTCAGAGGTGGCCAGACAGAAACGTGGGAGAAAAATGTAGGAAGAAGACACAGTGTGTGCAAAGGTCCTGAGCCATGTACCAGCTCAGCTTGCTGGAGGAATATAAAGAGGGCCCCGGTACAGGGTAAGAGGTGTCATCACTCACAGCTAATACTTCTATAAAACAATACTTTCCACCCTCCAGGTTCTGTTGTAAAAACATTGCTAAATTTAATCCCCTGAGCCTGTTTGTTAAGAAGATTCTATTAGTAACCTCCACCTGATGAAGAACCTGGCACAGGAGTGTAAGGGACTTGCCCAAGCACAGTGGAGACTGGACTGGGCAGCCTGGCCCCAGAAACCAGACTGTAACCATTACACACACTGTGTCTCAAGGAACTGCTCTCAGACTTCTGACTGAGCAATTGGGTGAAAGGTTGCACATTTACTGAGATAAAGAAGCTTAGAGGGGGGCAAGGTGGTCATAGTTTATCCACATATTTGGCAATTATGCTGTAGCTAAAGGGTCTCAGTTATGACTCTTTTTATATGAGAATGAGATCAATCTTTAGACGGGTGTGTGTGTGTTTGTGTGTGTGTGTGTGTGTCTAAGTGGATCCAAATAAAAAGACTAGAATAACCTGTCTTTAGATGGGTGTGTGTGTGTGTGTGTGTGTGTGTGTGTGTGTGTGTCTCTAAGTGGATCCAAATAAAAAGACTAGAATAACCTGTCCATCCATGTCCCAAAAAATATAAGAGCAGGTTGGGATTGGACACACCGCGAATGGAGCTTTGACTTCTGCCCTAAATGAAGGAATAATGGCAGGCTGAGGTCAGGGTCAAGAAGTCAGGAGGCCGAGGCAGGGTGGGCAGAGGCTCAGCTGCAGATGACCACTCCCACCCGAGGCCTTTGCTCAGTGAGTTGGTCCCGTGTCACCTGGAGTCAAGAGTCAGGTGTCGGGCCCCAGTAGAGGGAAAGGAAAGGAGTCAGACCCAGGTCTCGTGGAGTTTGGGGCCTCCCTTTCGTTGTGAATTTACCAACACTCAATGGCCCTTCCAATTCAGAGATTCAGACCTTTCAGGTCTGAGTTTTCTAGAATGACTCCTTTGAGTATCTCATGTCTTCTGTATTCTCTGATCTCCCTTCCAAGAAATTCCTACTATGCTGACCCTGGCCCTTCTGGGTCTCATCCCCTGCCTGGTGGGGGATGTCACGTCCATCCCACTGCCCACCACCAACACCAAGTACAAGCCTGAGGGCTGGATGTTAGAAGGCAGCTAGAAACCGCCAGCCTGAGCCTCCAAGCCCCTGAGGTCTCACCTTCATCTCCCCGAAATGTAGCGGGTTCTGCACGTCATGTGCATGGATCACACTGAGACCAGTATCACTGCCTGTGGTCATCACACCCTTGACGGTGACCGTGGCAACCACGTAGCTTGATGAAGACCAGCTGAAGTTCCCACTCCCACCATGTGCCTGGAGAAGAAAACCATCAGATCAGTCCATCTGCCTGGTCTCTCTGTCCATCCTTCTGTCTCACTCTCTGACTCGCATGGTCAGCGGCCTCCCACTCCATGGGCTGACATCTGGCTGGAGACCACCTCCCCACCTCGGTCTCTCCACCCTGCCTCCTTTCTCTTCCTCATATTCTGGGGGCCTTGTGGCTGACACCCACTGATGCCCCTAACAGTGGCCCCAGACCTGGGAGCACCTACAGACTGGACTGGGAGGACCCTGGGCCACAGAGTCAGGTGCAGGAAGCTGCTTCCTTGCCCAGGCGCAACGCTCCCTCCCGGCACACACCCCAGCCGCTCCTGGTGGTCCTCCATGGAGTAGAGACAGTCCAGCGGCTTCCCAGGTCAGGGGCCATCACCCCAGAACCTGAGAGAGGCCAGGAAGGGGACACACAGGCAGCGGGTCCCAGTGACAGGCATCACTCTGCCAGGGAGGCAGTGGGGACTGATGGGGACTCTACTGGCCACAGGGGCTCAAGCCCCCACAGAAGTCAGTCCCTGCCAACGAAGGCCAGACGGGCACGTGAATATCAGAAAGCGAGAACACTTGATAGGTGACAGAGTTAGAGATATTTTTCCCTTGAATTTCACATTTTTCTCCAGGGATAGTTACGCTACTTGTAGAAAACAATCATTTTTTTATCAAAACAAATGCAGGTGGAATTTAAATCTGTATTCCAGGTTTTCTTTATCATGCTTTCTTTTCTGTTTTTCAGGGTTTTTTTTCTGATTACCAAAATACACTGCTGTGATAGAAACCCCAGAAAATATAAAAAGCATAAAACTCCCCGATTTTAAATTCTCTCCAACCACTAGAAGGTAAGATTAAAAGAAACAAGATAGGTGAAGAGCCCCAATCCCATGGAAACACCCAAAGGAATGCACCCAGACGTGGGGTGTCACGGTTACCTTTATTGTGTACTGATAGGTGCCCGTCTTTGGTTGCCACGGAAACGTCAAGATGCTCGGATAGAGGGTGATTGGGATGTGAATTTCTACCTCCTGCTGGTTCCACACGGGCACCCGTAATGTGTGGACCCCTCCATCCTACAAGGGGGTGAGGGCGCCGCACGTCACCATGACAACCAGGTCATCAGAGGTTTTCCCAGTCAAGCAGACCCCCGCCCCTCCCCGGAGATCAGGTCACAAAGATTCTGTGATTGCCGGGGAGCAGGAAGGAAGATGCTAAATGCCCTGCAGCCTTCTCTGTCTCCATGGAGACAGCTTTCTATGGCTCTGTAACAGCCACTCAAATAAATGCTGCTTGACTTCATCCTCACAGCACCCCAGATGAGATGATGTGGTTACTCCACTTTACAGATGGGGAAACTGAGGCATGGGGCACAGCAGCAACTTTGCCCAAAGCCCCCAGAGCTGAAGTGACAGGCAGGCAGGAATTGCTGTCTACCCCACAGGCCACTCTTTCTGCTGCCTCCTAAGGGGCCGGGACAGATTTTGTGCAGTGTAGGAAGATGAGAACACCCATGCCGATGTTCCAATCAGTAAAAAAACTGCTCACACCTATAACTGACTGGTCTTCTAATAAAGGGGGAAAATGAAAAGACTTTAAAGGACGAAAGAGCTAAAATAGCCAGAGGGATGCTCATGGCCCCGGGAAACAGCACAGCTAGACACACGGGCCCAACACCGCTTCCCCAACAGGGTTTCCGCCCCAATCCCAGAAGGGCAGGCTCACCTTTACAGAGGCTGGCAAAGGGCAAAGTAGGAGGGGCACCCTGTGTGGACACAGGGACAGGGAAAGCCCAAAGCCCCACCACCAGACATCTCCCATGAGTCCAGATGGGAGGCAACCCCCAGAGTACCCACGAGAGCAGTGCACCAGGCTGAAGTTGGGGTCCTCGGCTTCCCAGGGCTCATGTCCAGCCTGGGAGGGTACAGGGGGGCAGAGAGAGGGAGGTGCTGACTTGCCTGGTCTACCACAGAGGTGAGGGCTGCCTCGATGGCCGTCTGGCCCCGCTTTGTTGCCCTGATGTGATGGTACGACCCATTCTGGGAAGAAGCGAGCACCTCAAAGAACTCAGAAGGCAGCACGGTTTCGATGCGAATATTCTGGAAGGGAGGCAGGATGGGTGAGAGAGGTGTTTCTGGGATGAGTCAGGAAGTCAGAATGCAGGAAAGGAGCAACGTGACCCACAAAGAGCAGCCAGGCCGGGCCATGGGGCGGCCCAAGGCCCAGAGGCCTCCAAAACCAGCAGACGAGCTGGACGAGGCCCTAGAACTGGGCTCTGAGCCCTCCAGCCTTTGACCCCCTCCCAGGCCACCACACTCCCCGCATGGCCCGATGACCCAGTGCTCCTCAGGGGAGCCTGAGGCCTACTATCGTTGGCTTTCTCAGACCCTGAGGTCCCAACGAGGAAACCACCAAACACAAAAGAATGTCATCAGTATCCGTCAGAGTTTTCTTCCCAAAAAAATGGTGATCGACAGTCTTTATTCAATAACACGAGGAAAGCAATGACCTACAAAGCTGCCCCCAGGGGAACGCTGCCTTCTTCTTCTAAAACCTCAGAAGCCACTAGGAATGTCCCAGGCATTCCAACTGATGATCCTGGGAGCCTCTCACGAAGGACCAAAACCTGCCGGACTCCTCTCCCTCTGCCTGTGTCTGCCATTCCTTTCTAGAGCCAGAAAGCTAACTGAGGTTAGCCTGGGTCACCTGGGCCTTCCGGACAGTTACAGGTATTCCTGGCCCCACAGGGAAAGGTCAGGGAGTGCTCCCTGCTCCTCTGCAGAGCAGGAAGAGGCGGATTCTCAGCACCATGGAGTCTCAGGCTATGACAAACGAGCAGGAAGGCAGCAGGTGGACACTGCTCCCCATCACCGCCTCCTGGAACCGAGCTGCCTGCGGCCCCCTCTCCCCACTCCGGCCCTGCAGGGGGAGGGCTGGGGGGCACAGACTCGCAGGTTCACAAAGTCCTGAGAGGCCCCAGAGATGTCACGTGCTGTCTCTCATGGACCCAGAAACACCACTAGGAATCAATAACTCAGCTTGCCTGCATGGGGGCCCTGCAGCTTTGGGGGGCCGCTCCAGGAGGCACATCCCACACTGACACCCCCCCGGGACCCAAGGCAGGCACTCACGTCTGACAGGTAGACCTTGTTGCCGGACTTGTCAAGCACTTCGATGGTGATTTCATACAGGCGGCCGGTCTCCAGCACCCACCTGTCACCGGGGTGGACTGTGAACCCTACAAAACAGGCAAGCAACAAAGCCTGACACTCGGGCCTGTACAGGGCCGTGCTGCTGAGGAAGGGGACGGCACCAGGCACACCTGGAGGACCCCACAACGGCTCACCTGCACTCCCCCAAGGAGAAAGAACAGCTGCTAAGCATGGTGAGATCTAATGCTCACCATCGGCCCTGAGCCCGCAGAAGCTGGGGTGAGCTCTCAGCTTCCCCAGCACCACCCTGAGCATATCCCACACTGACTGCTCCCGGGCTCATTCAAACTTGAACCTATCCACTGAAGGTCTAGCCTCTGAATCCACAGTAGTTGTATGAACCGAATCCACAGTAGGTCTGCACTCTGAATGCACAGTGAGTCTACATCTGAATCCATAACCCTCTGAATCCCAGTAGGTCTGCACTCTGAATCCACGGTGAGTCTACATCTGAACCCATAACCCTCTGAATCCCAGTAGGTCTGCACTCTGAATCCACAGTAGGTAGAGCTCTGAATCCACAGTAGGTCTTGGCTCTGAGGCCTGGCACTGAGCATTCTATCCATGTGAACAGCCCTCCCTCCCAGGCCTCTAGCTGTGCCCCCACACACGATGCACACGGGCTGCTCGCTGACCCCCGTGAGGCCGTGCACTCTCTCACCACACCCTCGCCCAAACTGTTAACTCCGCCAGGCCGACCTACCTACAAAGGAGCAGCTTCTGGGAAATGCCTGCCTCAACCCTCATCTCCCAGAAGCTGTTCTTCGGCACTCAACTTGACTAACTCTCTACCACTGTCCTGTCACCATCTGTTTACACTGCTCTCTCTCTGCAAAACCAAGCACAAGGACCTATGCTTCCTTCCTCCAGAACTCTAGGCCCAGCACAGGCCAGACTGAGGGAAGGTACCAAAAAAGGCTTTCTGAATAAATGAAGCTCCTAAGACACACCTGCCTGGTGTTACCACATTGTCAGCTCAGGTCTGCACCGATCAGCAAGCTCACATGGTGGCTCATAGGAGGACCTAGGGGTTTGCTGCATGTCGGTCAAATGTTCTCTCGCCTGAACCAATTCAGTACACCCAACAGGTGCGTCAACTCGGAGCAAACTCAAAGGGAGCATCATCTCTATGACCTGGGGTGACACTTGGGTCCTGGACATCTCTCAAGCATTCATCAGTTATGGCAGCTCCTGGGCCCTGGCTCCGCCCCCACGGGTCCTCCATGACCGCCGAGTCCTCCCTTCCTCTCTTGGGTCAAATGCCTCCCCTTCCTCCCCACTGAGACTTTTACCAAGTGTGTCCTTGCTTTAGGGGCTCCTTTGTCACTGAGCTGACCGACCTCCAAATGTCCACAGGTCTGGACAGAGCCCTGGTATAGAAACCAGGAGGAGACAAAGCCCTCCCACCTACGTTGACCTTGGCCTACCCTCTGCTTGTTTCTGTGCATCAGTGCAGGGAGGACTGGGGAGCAGCCCTGGCACGAGCTGGCTGAGCTGGCCGGTGTGAAGCATTTTCTGGGGAGCTGTTGTTGCCTTTATTTATTTTTTTAACTCCTGTCAGTAGCACCTGGGAGGACCCAGGATGACCAAACTTACCCAGGTATCCGGGTTCAACCACGTAGATGGTGCTATTGGGTAACCTGGAAGCACCCTGCATGCGGATACCTGAATGCTTACTTAAGGAACAAAACACAAGAAGGAGAACAGAGCAACTGGCAGGATTCAGCTCATATGTGTAGGAGAGAGGATGAAAACCCCTTGTGTGAGGACAAGTAGAACAAAGCCATGTTCCAGAATCAGAGGCCACACCACGCTTCCTACACTAGCAAAGGAGGATCTCTGCAAGGGACACTGGAGCCCACACAAACAAGGCTAGGACAGGGACAACCCACACGCTGGTTTGGAAACAGCCTTGCCCAGGACCCTCGGATGGGGCTGCCCGTGCCAGGGAAGGTTCCGGAGGCGAGGAGTGAGGCTCTGCTCCTGCCACCACCTCCCATCCTGGAGCCTCTCCTATGAGTCACCCACAGAGGTGAGCGTTCCACACAGCCGTGTTGCTATTTCGGTTCTTTCCAATTTTCAGACCTTGAGGGAAAACAGGGTTATTTTTAGCCTCGCCAAGCTTTCGGGGAGAAAAATGACTTCCAAACAGCAGGTCTCCTGCACAGGACATGCTTATGTACTTGCAGACAGGCCGGGGAAAGGATATTCCTGTGGCTCAGGACCAGGCTGCTCTGTCCCAGCTGCACGGCGGTGACCATCGATGTGTCCTGGTCCAAGACGGCCACGGGCCGGCCCACGTCTCCCTCGGGGCTCGAGATGCTGTTCTGAAGCTGGAGCTCATACTGCTCAGAAGGCATTGACAGCTCTGGCCGCCCAGAAGCAAAAAAAACAAAGTGGGGGAGACAAGAGCAAAGGCAGGAAACATTAGAAACCCATACATCCACCCCACCCCAAATCCCTGGACCCGACTATCAGTATGACTGCTTGATTTCTCTTTCTTTCTTCTTTTTTTTTTACTTAGTTTCTTCAACACTTTTTTTAAAATTTCACTATAGTTAATATACAGTGTTATAATTTTCTCAACACTTTAAAATTTAACATTATTCTCCATGCCTGTGGACAAAACTGACACTACCCATGAATTTTCAGAAGCAATCAGTTTTTTAATGACTCATAAACTGCTTTTTTTTTTTCATTAAGCACAGCCTCTGACACCAATTGCAGGCTGCTTGCAGAATCCAGGAGCTGAGTGAATTCTGCTGCTGCACCGAGGGGCCTGGGGTAGGGCTCACGGGAGCCGTGCAGCCTCTGGGGGGGTGGTCCAAAAAGGCACCAATCCATTGTTTTCCACCAGGTTTGGGGAGTTCAGTCTAGGATCTGCAAAGAATGTTCTCTTTTGCTATCTTGACTATCCATCAAGGTTTCCCTGCTCGGTGTCACGTTGTAGAAGAGAGAGAACTGCTCAATTTGGGATTTGAGGGATGAAAAACGATTTCCCCAGGAAATAAGCAATCCTACAAAACTTGCCGCTTCTGCGTCAGTCTTCCACAGCCTATGTGTAGTGACCACGAACGCTTTTATAAATGGCTACTGCTGACTGCAAAATCAAGATGTGGTGGGACTGTGCCTGCTGCTTTATGGGCCTGCCACCCCATTTTATCCCACAACCACCCTTGACCTGGGTACTGCTGATGCGCACAGCTTCAAGATGGTGGTGCTGTGGAAATCGAGCCAAGAAGCCCACTGGGTCCTCCAGTGGGGAGTGGCGGAGCTGAGATTCAAACCAAAGAGAGCAGGATGAATCATTGAACACTACATCAAAAACTAATGATATACTATACAGGGGCTAACTGAACATAAAACAAGACAAAAAAACAAAGAGAGCAGGAGCACTTTTACTCAACCCCTCCCGGTCCTGTCTGTCAACTTTCCTACTGAGCAACCTGCTCACAGAGCCTGGGGGCGTGGCCACATCTCTGCCCTCCAGCAAGAGACAGGAGGGAGAACCATAGACTGCACCCTTGCTCACCATTCCTCCCCAGATCCCAGCTCAGGGCCTTCCATGGGAGGTGTCCAGGACAAGGGCCAGGAGGAATTTCAGCTAGATCATCCTTAGAATTCCCAAGAATTCCAACGGGAGCTTTAAAAGGAAAGCAACTGGTCCACTTCCTGTCTTAGGGTATCTTCTGTGTGTTCTAATAAGTCCCCAAGAATCTGCCCTAGAGCAGAGGGTTCTCAAAGTGTGGGCCCTGGACCATCAGTGTCACCTGCCAACTCCAAATGACTGCTCCCCCACCCCAGAGCTGCTGAATCAAACTCTGGAGGTGGGCCTGGTTCTCTGAGTTTGAACAGGCCCTCTGGGTGATTCCAGGGCACACTAGAACTGAGAATCCCTTAGCGTATACACAGCCCATCTCCTTGTCCTCTAAATGGGGGAAGCCCAGCCTAGCTGAGCTGAGATTCTTGAGGATTATATTTTCAGAATATGGCAGAAGTGCATCGAGAATCCACGCCATAATAAAATAATGCCATTGCACAATAAAGCAGTATTACTTTATGCTGTTTTATGAAGCACTAGCTTCCTCCTTTATTTAAAGTTCTCCAAATGAATAGGCCATTTTGGGAAATGAATATACGGATTCTCAAAAGATCTTGCACAACAACATAATTACAAAATCCTAGGACAATGAAAATAAGGGGTTTGTTTGACTCCTTAAACACCTCTTATAATGCAGAACTCACTACTTGTGAGAAGCACTGAATGCAGAAGGCTTTGCAGATGCTAAGGGTCACTGTCTATCTATAAAAATAGGAAGGCTGTTCTTGGGGCACCAGACCAGCTCATCTACCATCTGCAGAGGATAAAGGGCCATCACCAAGGCTGCCCTTCCATAAGCCAAGAGGCCCACATGCTTCTAGGAGACAGGCTCTGTGACCCTCCTGACCCTGGCTGACCCTCCAGATGTGCTTCTTATTCCCCCCCCCCACGGGTAGGCTCCAGGGATGACCATGGAGCTCCTGGGGAGGTAGATCTGAGCCCAGGAGGATGGGGAGCTCACTCCCTCACCTCTGGCTCCAGCCCCTGCTCACATAGCCCATAAGAGCTAGTTCTGGGCAGCCATGGCTCAAGGGTGTGCTGGGCTCCAAGTCCCTTTGACACCTGGGTCACCGACACCAGCCTGTGCAGGTGATTCTCCCAGCCTCAGGGCATTTTATCTCTGTTCCTTCCATGATTGCACTCACTCACGTTCTTTTGGACACCAATTCCCTCAGTCAGCATGGCCTCCCCACCTTTTGTTCTGTCTGATAATTTAGTTATTGTGCCAGTCATGTGTTCAAGCAGTACAAATACCAAAGGATTGAGAACTGAGGGGAGAGACCTGCGGCCCCCGCTGGAAACACTGCCCTGCAGGCAGCACATAGCCCCCTATTACAAGCTCCAAGAGCCCCTCCCCCCCTCCCCACCCCCACTTGTAAGATGTTCGGAGAGTAACCATTGGACTGGCTGCTGGGCTGTGTGCTCCAGGAGGGCAGAAACCCAGGCAGCATATGCAGCCTCTAGCAGACCACGGCACTGAATAGGTGCTCAATAAATGGGCTTACAAGAAAGCGAGCCACCCAATTTAAAGGGAGGCAGACAGAAGGGAAATAAAGACATGGAAGAAAAGAAGAAAAATTACATTTTCAAGGAAGGAAAACTGAAAAAAAAAAAAAGAGAAAGAATATATTTGGGGTTATAATTATCCGCATGTTAATAAGTCCAGATAACTGGCCTCTAACCTAGAATTCTCTAAGCCAACACGGGATGCCACGCAAGATGGACAGCAGCTGAAATTCATGTCCCTGTCATGCCATCAGTCGTCACTTCCCTGCTAGTCAACTTGTTTAAAAAGACAGTGATGTGGGGCGCCTGGGTGGCTCAGTTGGTTAAGCGACTGCCTTCAGCTCAGGTCATGATCCTGGAGTCCCAGGATCGAGTCCCGCATCGGGCTCCCTGCTCTGGCGGGGAGCCTGCTTCTCCCTCTGACCCTCCCCCCTCTCATGTGCTCTCTCTCTCATTCTCTCTGTCTCAAATAAATAAATAAATAAAAAATCTTTAAAAAAAAAAGTGATGTGAATTATATCTTAATTAAAAAAAAAAAAAAAAAAGCCTAATCCATCTAAAACAAATGGACAGAGTTTCCATTTGTATGACTAGGTTATGGTGGACCTTGCTGGCTCGGTTCTCAAGGGTTCTGTCTGGAAGCCACCCCAGACCTGCATCAACCAGAACCATCAAGTACCCAGCTATGTTCATTTTTGGAGGAATTTTCCATCTCATTTCCCCATTGATGAAAGGGAGGCAACATTCCTATTTCCTGCCCTGGGCTACCTTTCATGTGTTCCGACGCTTTGACATATATGGTAGGTCAGTGACCCAACCCACAAGTTTTCTGGGTCCCTTGAGATGTGCTGTTCCTCTGGACTATGACATCTGAACTAATTCAGGGTGAACTCTCAAGACCTCTTCATTAAATCACCCGCCATTAACCATGCTGACTGCACTCCCCGGTTGGGGCCCAGCTCTCAGATCTCTGGCCAAGAGCCCCCACCCTGCTTCCTATCCAGAAGGAGCCTATTCTCAGCTTCCGTGGTCTGAGGGGCAGAGTGCTCTGCCACACTGTAACTTCTCAACAGATCCATTGCTCCCAGGTGAGGCAGTGTCTTTCAGGACCCCATCTATGGAACAAAACCCAAGTTTCTTGGATACTGAAGCATCTATGTGCTTCTTACACAACACCCTGCATCACAGACAGAATGACCCTCCAACCTGGGGGAGGCAGCTGCCTGAACACGTGCCAAAGCCCTTGGACAGATGGGTGACACTCTTGACATCTTGTGCTCTGGCCAGGAAACATGGATAAACTTTTATTTATTTATTTTTAATGGTTTTATTTATTTATTTGACAGAGAGAGACGGAGCGAGAGAGGGAACACAAGCAGGGGGAGTGGGAGAGGGAGAAGCAGGCTCCCCGCGGAGCAGGGAGCCTGATGTGGGGCTCGATCCCAGGATCCTGGGATCATGACCTGAGCCGAAGGCAGATGCTTAACGACTGAGCCACCCAGGTGCCCCATGGATAAACTTTAAAAAAATGATAATAGTAATAATTCTTAGGAGGATTGGTGCTGTATTAAGAACCCTCACCATATAAAATGCATCACAGGTACACAGCACTCTAGAATTTCCAGAACAAATCCACATCCACTAATTAATTTTGCCCTCACAGCATAGGCAGAAAGGCCTCAAGGTATCTGAAGGGGAAAATGAGCCCCAAAGGAGGGGCAGTGGTCGGCCAAGGCTGGACAGCAGTCAGTGGTTGACCAAGGGCAAAGCCCGCTCCAATGTGAAGCTCACAGCTTCTGACATTCTCAAAACAAAGGCGTGGATATACACCCAAAAGGACTGAAAGCAGCATCTTGAAAAGATATTTGCACACCCATGCCCCTAGCAGCATTATTCACAATAGCCAAGAAGCAAAGTAACCCAAGCGCCCATTGATAGATGAATGGATAAGCACTCAACAAATATGAATATGCGTACACTGGACTATTACTCAGCCTTAAAAAGGAAGGAAATTCTGACACACGCTACAACATGGATGAGCCTTGAGGGCATTATGGCTAAGTGAAATAAGCCAGTCACAAAAGGATAAATACAGTAAGATTCCTCTTATATGAGGTCCCTGGAGGAGTCAAATTCACAGAGACAGAAAGTAGGATGGTGGCTGCCAGGGGCTGGGGGGACCAATGGGAGCTGGTGTTTAATGAAAACAGAGTTTCAATTCTGGGAAGGTGAAAAGTCCCAGAGATGGATGGTGGGGATGGTTGCATGACAATATGAATATACTCAATATCACTAAACTGCACACTTAAAAATGGTTCAAATTGTAATTATATTATGTGTATTTTACCACAATAATAAAAATGGTTAAAATTGTAATTATATTATGTGTATTTTACCACAATAATAAAAAGCCTCTGCCATGACCACCTCGCTGAGTCAGTGACTCACCTGTGATCTTTCCTTGCCTGATCTTCTGCACCCTATAGCGAATGGAGGTCCCCACCATCAGGTAGACGTCGTAAGCTGGGTTCAGAAGGATGTTCTCCAGAATCAGCAGTCTGACCTCTGCAGGGCGCACGTGCTTGGAAGAAAGAGGGTAGAAAAAGTGAGGTGAGGGAGGGGTGCTTGGCTGGTACAGTCAGTTAAGCGTCCGACTCTTGATCTCAGCTCAGGCGTTGATCTCAGGATCCTGAGTTCGGGCCCTGTGCTGGGCTCCGCACCCAGCACGGAGCCTACTTATAAAAAATAAGAAGAAAAAGTGAGGTGGGGTGGGAATGGAGAGTGGTGTAGACAAGAGAAAGAGAATCTAGAACTTCTCAGGATGCTTATGTAGGGACAAAGAAGTTAGGGGTAAAAAAACAAGGCAATGCTCAGAGCCCCCCACCTTCAGACCCCCAAAGCCCCGGGGGAACCCTGTGTGTTCACGAGGCACATGTTCAGCGGCTACTGCTGAACCGTGCTGAGCACATCACTTTACGTTACGCGTGCTATAGCTCAATGTATAATCATAATAGTTACACAGAAAGAAAAGTGAGGAGTGATATCCATGGATACTGTGGCCACCAGGGGCTCGGGGGCTCCACCCACAAAAGCCCAAAGGCCAGGTTGGTTGGAAAGCCACAGGCAAACCTGAAAATGGGAGAGAAACATGTCCCTGATGAGTGCTCAGCCCTTTCCCCCTCCCGCCGCGCCGCGAACTCCTCATCAGGAAAAGGTGTGAGAGACTTGAAATGGGAGAACCACCACCAGTCCAGCGCACCCCTTGGGTTCCCGGAGTCTATGGGGGCCTGCACCTTTCCCTGCCTTTGATCTTTTGGCAACTCTTCAAGTTGGAGAAAACTCAGCAAAGAAAATGATTCTCATCCACAGAGATGCAAATACATTGTCTCAGGTGGAGGTGTGGTCGATTATCATCCCGTGGATATTGACCAGTTCTGCTTCTATTCCTAAATTCTTGGGGTTCTCCTTTGCTCCAGCTATAACATCTTACAGGTTTCCTCACTTAATAGTAAGTTACATAGTATCTCTGACTCATCCAAAGAGACAAAAGCAGCCCTTGGGCCCCGCTCTGCAGTGGGTGCTTTCCAGCAGGGGGCAGGCAGGGAAGCCGCGTATGGACGGGCAGCAGGCAGGACAAGGGGGAATTGCAGCTCAGAGGTGGGGTGGGCTGGGCTTGGGTCCAGAATAAAAAGAGACAAACAGTCTCCAAACATGACCTGCAGGGTGCTACAAGATGAACCCCTACAATATGGCACGTCCTGTGCTTCTAAAACCCTCCAGGACCCCTGGCCTACTGGCTAAACCACTGAAGAGTAAATCAGGAGGTGTTCTTTCATCTGTCACTTTAGAAATTCAATGGCAGATGGAGGACCACACCCTTCTGTGTGAGCTCCAGGAACCAGGCAAACGAAAGGAAGATCTCAGGGTTGTAGTGCAAAGGAGGCAGGGCAGACATGTGCCCACAAGAACCGGGAAAGAACCAGGACCTCTTCTTTCTGCTGTCCTATCCCTCCCCCGATGGGTGCTGATGGAGAAGTAGGTGCTAGTGAGGCTAGGGTGACTTGAGGGGGGCGGTGAGCTAAGGAGCCTTAACCCCACAGATGGGACCACCAGTCCCAGGGCTCAAAGTGGAGCATGGAGGACACTTGGAAGTCCCCAGTTTTTTCAGAGCCCCAAATGCTTGGATGCATCCCTCCACTGGGACGGAGGGGGGTATTTGTTGCAAATCAGCTGGTTAATGAGCATCCCACTGCTCCTGGACCTCCCTTGAAACTGACAACGGATCAACTACTTTGGAGCTCTGGAGATGGTACACTCTGGTCCCCCAACTACCTCTCTCGAAAGCTGTGGCCCCCAAAACACCAAACCCAACAGCAGGAATACAGAATCACGCCCCGAAGTTCCCAGTTCATGAACAGTGAAACTTCCACGGTACCACTCCTAAAGGTGCGCATGGCTGTGAGCCATGCCAGGAAGCCCCGCTCCTCCCAAGCCCCAGGGCCCCACCTTGTAGACGGCCTCCTGGATGCGCGCCTTGAGCTTGGAGCTGCCAGTCTTCATCCCAGACACCAGGACGGTGTCCCCCTGCTTGGCCACCTTCTCCATCTCAGAGATGTAGGAAGGAGGGATGTACGTGGACTCCAAGAACGTGAGGATTCTGGAAAAGGAATGTGTCATCAGACCTGAATGTGGAAGCAAAGACCCTAATGGATTCACTGTCTGTTGGCACCTCCTAGGAGGGGCCAGACGCTGAAGTAAGTGATGGTGCCCTGCTTGGTGCTGCTTAGAAGTGTGTCCCTGAAACTTCCTACATCGGAACTGCCCACCTCCTTGTGAAAAACGCAGATTCTTGGGCCCTGGCCCAGGCCTTTATCTGCTTGAAGCCTGGCACTGTGCCTTTTATCAAAATCCGCACGTGATTAGGGTAAACCCTGCAATATGAGGACCACCTGCTTAGTCAAAATGCTTCTCTCCCAGGTGTGAGAGGTGAGGCCCACGGAAACTAGGAAGCAGGCCCGAGAGCACAGACCCAGCCAGGGTGGTGCCAGCAATGCCCACCAGGCTCCCAGGACTCCCTGCGACGTCCTACCCACCGCTCAGGGCCAGCTCTTGCCCCTGGAAAATGACACTCAATGACCCTCCTCCAGTATCAGGAAGAGGGGATCACACCCATCTTATTGCCCGTGGGGCTGGGCTGTGGGGAGAAGCCCCACGTCGGGAGAGAAGTCAGAGGCGGCGACCCCACAGTTTAGGCAGGAAGCAGGGCTGGCTTGAGGGACCCTTTCCACTTCTCTCTTGCAGACTGTGATTTACAGGGTAGCCCGCCTTCCCACTTTGAACGAGAGCAGTCCACTGGACAGGCTTCCACCCTCCCCAAGGTCCGCCAGCGGCTGTAGTATGCTGTGACTGACTCCCTTGTGTGGCTTTACTACGTGTCACATCCTGATATTAATGAAAATCCAGGACACTCTGGTGGCAACATGCCTTAATGCCTTTGATTCTGGTTAACATTCAGCTCACGCACAGAGTTTCTGGAAGCTCAGGAGGCTATCATGACAGGAAACGCACCTGCTTGCATAGACTGGGGCAGGGAACCAGCATTCTCTGAACATCTGGTGTGTGACAGGCCCAGAGCGAGGCTCTGAATACCGTGCTGACCCACACAGCTGCCCTCAGAGGTAGCCACAATAATCCCCTCCCGCGGACAGAGGAGGATGCTGATGCCCAGATGGGCTGCATTCCTTGACTGAGGAAGCAGGCAGGAAGTGACCAGGCCAGGCTGGGAATCCAGGTCTCTGACTGAACTTCACGAGACACCAGAAAGTCCAGAGCTCATCCAGAAGACAAAGGTTGAGGGTCCCATCCCTCCAAAGACCTTTGACCCAAAAGGGCAACCCAGCTTGCCCATTGTCAGGGTGTGAGGATGTCTGCCAGGGAAATAGGCGTGGGCTAAGCTGAGATGTTCCCTAAAGCCCAGAGCTGGACTTGTAAAGGTGTAAATAAAAGACCAGACTTTTAACTCCCCACAAAATACTTACTAATTGCAAGGTGGTAAGACAGTAACTTCATAGTGGGGCATCCGGGCAGACACCATCTAACCCAAGTGATGACAGTGAACGTCATCCGTGACAGACCCACAAAATCATGATAAGATGCAATCAGGAGAATAAAGAAGTTCAGCTCTGCCATCTTCCTGCCAAAGATGCAAAGCTCTGAGTCTAATCAGGAGGGAATATCAGATAATCCTGAAATGAGGGACATTCTACAAAATAATTGGACTATAATCTTCATGAGTATCATGGTCCCAAAAGAAAGAAAGGCCAAAGAACTGTCCTAGGCTGATAGAGACAGGACAACAGACAGCAGGTGACTCTGGCTGGGGTTTGCACTTCATGTGAAGGATATAACTGGAATAGACTGGCAAGGCCTGAATGAGGTCTGATGACTGTAGGCATCAGTGTTCATCTCCTCATTTTGATGATATTGCGGATATGCCAGAAAATGTCCTTAATGGTGGTAAATGCATGTTAAAATAATTAGGGACATCAGGTCGGCTCTTAAATGGTTCAGGGACACCACTTTTTGTACTATACTTGCAACTTTTCTGTAAGCTGAAAATAGCTGCAAAATTTTTTAAAGGGGCACCTGGGTGGCTCAGTTGATTGAGCGTCTGCCTTCAGCTCAGGTCATGATCCCAGGGTCCTGGGATCGAGCCCCGCATCGGGCTCCCTGCTCAGTGGGGAGTCTGCTTCTCCTTCTCCCTCTGCTGCTGCTCCCCCTGCTTGTGCTCTCTCTCTCTCTCTGTCAAATAAGTAAATAAAATCTTAAAACATTTTCCTTTTTAAATTAAGTCTTCCTCTGGAGTTAGAGAGCATAATGCTAAGCAAAATAAATCAGTCAGAGGAAGACAAACACCATATAATTTCACTCATAAGTGGAATTTAAGAAACAAAATAAGCAAAGAGAAAAGAGAGAGCGAGACAACCCAAGAAAGAGACTCTTAACAATAGAGAACTTGTGGTTAGCAGAGGGGAGGTGAGTGGGGGGATGGGTGAAATAGGTGATGCGGATTAAGGAGGGCACTTGTGATGAGCACTGGGTGATGTATAGAAATGTTGAATCACTAAATTTTACACCTGAAACTAATATAACATTGTACATTAACTATACTGAAATTAAAATAAAATTTTAAAAAGATTATAAGGGAATATTGAAAAAAATTAGATCTTTTTCCCTTAAAAGAGAGTTTAAAATTTGATTTAATAAGCCCTGAGGCAATGCAGGATAGCAGGGGATATGAGCCCAGCCCTTGGGTCTGCACCAGCACTCGTCAACGGGACCTTCTGCTTCACATCTGCTCTGTGCAACGTGTAGTAACCACTAGCCACATAGCTAACAAACACGTGAAACATAGCCAGTACATCTAAGGAACTGGAGTTTTCATTTTATCTCATTTAAACTGAAATAGCCAGGGTTGGGTTGGGTTAGTGGCCACCATATTGGATAGTGAAGATTTATATAGATCTGAGTTCAAATTCTAGCTCCGCCACTTACCAATCTGGTAAGTGGCTTAAACCTTTGTTTCTATGTCTGAAAAATGGCAAAAATGGTGGTACTAGAGCCCACACGGCTTTTGGAGGGATTGAGGGAGTCGAGATGCCTAAAAAACCCATGTCCTAAGGAGTCCAGTGCCGGGGAACACAGCCTCTTGCACCTGTGAGGGCTGTCGCTGCTGGAATGTCTTCCTAGCCACAACCTGTCTCCCCTTTAACTCACCCCCAGTGGAGGGCTGCCCTCTGAGGCCACATACAACCTTTCCCAGCACCCCATGACAGCTTCCATTATCTGGGGCAAGGTTTCTCTTCCACAGCTGGGCATGCCAGCCTCCTCGACAACTTCCCACAGAGCACACCCCAGTGGGCTGCGGAAGCAGCAAGGTTCCAGCACAGCTATGGGAGCCGAAATGCTCTTCCTTCAATCAGTCATGGGGAATGCTGGCCAGCATCCTGGGAACTGCCCTGGGCTCCTTGCTGACGGTGATGATGATGATAAAAGCCCCCAGCCTGCACGGAGCCAACTGACAGCCTCCTTCCTGCTTTCCTGCAAAGGTGAGGTGCCTCTTACCGCAGGGCATTGTGGGAGTCCGAGAACCCATTGGCCTCCGTGTCCTTCACGATCGTCCAGTCAAAGACCAGCCCAGCCAGAGTGCTGAATGTGTTCCCTGCAAGAGCAGATGGGGGGGAACAGAAATGTATCAGAGTTAACTCCTGGGGCTGGGGGGGAGGGGAAAATGCACTCAGCACCACCCCTCTGCAAAGCAGGTGTTAGGCCTCCATTTCAGGAAAGGGAAACTGAGGCTTAAAGGGTTAGGGTCATGTGACCATGAGGGGCTCACCTGGGATGCGAACCCAAACCTGTCTCAGGTGAGCACTTGTGTTCCTCCCACAGTACCTCTGACGGCTCATGACAGGCTCAGCGCAGTGTGTAACACCACCACCCCTCAGGTCTATAAGGACTTCACAGTTCAGGTGAGCTCCCGAGACCTGAGTCATTCGTTCCCCCTTACTCTCCCTCTGCAGGGAAAGAAGCTGTGGATGAAGGGCAGCATCTTGTCTCTTCGCCTGGACGCCGAGACTCCCAGGGTCCCAGTGTGGAGGAGATGGCAAGCCAGCCAAGCTGGTCTTAGCTCTGCAGTCCGGCTTGCTGTCCGTGAGCCTTCTGACAGGATGTCAGGACAAGAGAGCCCAACCTGGGACCAGGCAATGATTGTGGAGACAGGACTCCGTAAAGACCTTGTTAGTATAAGTACAAGGTCTGGTTCCCGTCAACGCACTACAACGGTGTGGGAGGTGGAAACCGGTGGCTCCGAGGCCTGATCTCCTAGGAGCTGCAGCTTTGCTTTTACCTAAGCAATGCTGCTTTTACATTTTTGAATTATTTCCCATCATTTCAAATGAAGAAATGCAACATATAAATCCAACTTCCAAGTTCTCTTGAAAAGTCTACAGAGCCGACCTCCTGGATCCTAGTCCCTCTGGGGATCGGTGGCTGGCTCAGCCTTGCAAGAAGGGATCATGGTCTCGGATTTGCCACACTCCCCACTATGCCATGTTGTTTACCCACCCCACCCCCCACCGCCCCATAGTCTTCATCTATATTCCCTGTCTGGCCAGAAACCCAAATAAGAGCATCTGGGGTCTAGAAAAGTTCTTACTACAGTGCAAAGGGCAAGGCATTCAGCGTCAGACGGGCCCCAGGTCCTGCCCCACCCCACCTGTGAGATCTCAGAAGCCAAACGAAACAGTGCTTAGCAAAAGCTGCAGAAAACTGGGCTGCTGTCTTTGCCATTACTTTTAGGGCAACATAGAGTTACTCTGTGACCCAGCAATTCCACTTCTGGGTATACAAGCTAGAGAAATGAAAAACCATGTCCAAAGAATGGCACATGAATATTCACAGCAGCATTATTCACAACAGTCAAAAGGTAGAAGCAACCCAAATGTCCATCAACAAATGAATGGATAAACAAATGCACTCTATCCATACAATGGGATATTATTCGGCCCTAAAAAGTAAGGAAATACTCAATACAACATGAATGAACCTTGAAAACATTATGCCAAGTGAAAGAAGTCAGACTCAAAAGACCATACATGGTATGATTCTATTTACAGAAAATGTCCACAATAGACAAATCTATATACACCAAAAGTAGTGGTTGCCAGGGGCCAGAGAGGAAAGAATGGGAAGCCACTGCTCAAGGGTACTGGGTTTCTTTTCTGTAGTGATGAAAATGTTCTAAAATTAGCTAGTGATGATGGCTGTACAACTTTGTGAATATATTAAAAACCACCGAACTATACACTTTAAATGGATGAATTTCATGGTATATGTATCTTTTTTTAAAGTAACTTAAGACAGGAAATAAAACAGAGTGGTCAAGAGCAGGTGGTCAATAAAGTTTTATTAGAACACAGCCATTATGCACCCCTTAGGACGGCTTTAGAGTAACAGTGGGAGAGCTGAGTAGTTGCAGCAGAGACGGTGTGGCCAGCGAAGTCTAAAACAGTTACTCTCTGGCCCTTCACAGGAAAAGTCTGCTAAGCCCAGGCCAAGACAGTGGACTCAGGGACCAGGCTGGAGCTACATACTAACTACATGTCTTCCCCCGGCACACACGTGTGTGTGTTCACACTCTGTACCTTGGTCTCATCATCTGGATGTGAAATGAGGTTAGAGCATGCAAAGTGCTCAAAGGAGTGCCTGGCCCCAGCGTGGCCTCAAGCTTGGTCATTTGTTCCCAAGATCGGTGAGTCATCCCCAAAGAGCCCTGTAGAGGAGCTCCTATCATCTCACTGCACAGACCCCTTCCCCAGCTCCCTTTGCTTTAAGCCAAGTGCAAACCTCATGTGGGACATGCAAGACTCTTTACATTCTGCATCCCCCACCCCACCACCCTGCTGCAAGTTTAGTCTCCTCCTGAATAAAATGGCCTTCTGAGGTGGGCAAACACCATCCTCCTCATGGCTTGGTCAAACATCATGTCCCTAAGAAACTGTCCTGACTTCTGTCCCCCACACCCAACTTTCAACCTTCCCTGGGTTGCCTTACATCCGATTTGATGACAAGCAGCACCTACTGAGATGCATGTGGGCCCCCCTACAGCCTGACCTACTAGGGCAGAAGCCAGCCCTTCCTTCCCAGCACCTGGCAGGATGCCCAGCAGGTAGAACGGCTCAGATGCCACGTGGCTCACTGAGACCCGCTCCCGTGCTGCCCAGCACTAAACCCTGGACACACTTCTCACCAAGTCCTTGCAACCCCCACATAAGCACCACTATCTCAATTTCATAAACCAGAAAACAGTTCAGAGAAGTGAGACAGCTTATCTGATAAATGAATAGACAGGAAGGAGGGACCTGACTGATCCTCTAGAACAGTGATTTTGTCCTCAGGGGACATTGGGCAATGACTGGAGATACTTTTGGTCATCAAAATTTGAGTTCTGGGGCACATGGGTGGCTCAGTTGGTTAAGCGTCTACCTTTGGCTCAGGTCATGATCCCGGGGTCTTGGGATCAAGCCCCACATTGGGCTGTCTGCTCAGCAGGGAACCTGCTTCTCTCTCTCTCCCTCTGCCTGTTGCTCTGCCTACTTGTGTGTGCTCTCTCTCTCTCTCTCTCTCTGTGTCAAATAAATAAAATCTTTAAAAAAAACACTTGGGGAATTCTACTGCCTCTCATGGGTGAAGGCCAGGGATGTTGCTGAGCATCCTACAATGTACTAGACAGACCCCACCACAAATAATTATCCAGCCCCAAGTGTGGATACTACCCTAGGCTGGGAAATTCTAATCTAGAGAATTTATTTTTAAGTAGAGGGAGCTGGAGTGGTCAGGGAAGATTTCAAAGACAAGGTGAGCCAAGGACTGGGCTTAAGTTTTGGGAGAGCCCTCATCTGAAAGACATCTGTTGCCTAACTTACTTTTTCCAACGGGAATCTTAACCTACAAATTTCCCTTTGCTCAGCTTCCAAAGAGGTAAGGCTGCAGCCAAGACAGTCCAAGAACAGATCTTCTAAGAACCCCAGAGCAATCCTATATTGGACTCCAGTGAAGTAAAGTGAATGATGGTGCCCGGGCCAGGACAGGGATGCATCCCAGCGCACGAGCACACGTGCACACGCGCACCCTGCTGTCTGGACCAGGAAGCCAACCCCAGCCCTCAAAGCCAGGCAAGGAGAACACTCCCACTGTTTCCAGCATGGTGACCCAATAAGCCTCTCCCAGCTTCCCACTGCTGCCAAGACACCGGATGTCAGCTTCCCAAAGATGCGCTTTACCCAGCACGGTCCTGGGCACAGGCATGGAATCGGCCTCCAGGGACTGCCAAATCTCTCATCTCACAGGCCCTGCTGCAGAGGCCAATGAGTGCCAGCCTCCGAGGGCCTGGGGGACACTCAGTGGTCTTGACCTCTTCAGTGTCTCCTCAGCACCGACTCTGCCATCCTGGCTGGAGTCACCCTCCATGGGGGAAGAACAGGGCTGGACGTGAGGGGACTGAAAAACAGACTGCCAGGGGCCCATTCTCACCTTCAGAGTCCAGAGCCTGGATCTTCAGCTCCAGGGGTGAGTCCTCCAGGTAGAGTTCTCGGGTAGTGGAGACTATCTGAATGCCGTGGATGAGGTCGACGATGGCATCACAGCGCAGGACCTGGCCCGTGGCTGGAGGGATGGGAATGGAAGGGTTAGCACAGAAAGCGGTGCCCTGAGCACCATGCCACCTCCACAGTCTCATGGGTCAGGTGCTCTCGCACTTTGGCAAGGATGAGAGCCACCAACAAGACCACCACCACGAAATGGAGCTGGGACAACCATATTGACCTCAGCAGCCAAGCCGCTGACCAGCACACGGGCCTTCTGAAAGTGAGCACAGACCTGTGCGGAGTAAGGGCTTGGGGGCATTTTCATTGCCCCTCTTGTACTTTGGCAAGGTGAGTAGCTGCATTTAAAGCTGCGTGCAAGAAAACTCCTCAGAGAGAATCTGGTTTTGTGACCATTACGTTAAAAGACAAGGATACATTATGATGAATTAGCATCCAGAAAGATAATGCTGTTCTGAATGCTTGTCGCTACGCTGAAATTAGGAATGGCACCCGGAGTTTGTTTGCTTACACTGGTGTTTTTACAGAAGACCATCAACTGTACTGTAGAATGAAAGGGTGGTGTGAGCAAGCACACAGACTTTTTTATTAGCTCCATAAATAAGATACATAAATGGCATTACCCAGGGAATTCTCCAGCGTAAAAATAACAGCACGTGACACAAGATCATCCTGCCCATTCTCCAGGCCCCGTAGAAAACCACTTGTGCACCGTTCATGGTCCCTTGTTAGAAAGCACTACATCAAAAGCCTTAAAAATACTCATATGTAAAACTGGGAATCTATCCTTGGTAGAAAATAACTTAACCCAAAATTGTTCTCTGTACAAATATATTTATTTTTCTATATAACACCAAAACAAACATCTGAAAACAATCTAAATGTTCAATAGAAGGGGATCCTTACAGGACAAGCCCCTGTGAGGAATGGTATTCAGCCCTTACAAATAACCCTATAAAAATGGAAACTTCGTATCATGTTAAATGGAAGAAAGCGTGACGGAAAATGACATTAATTGTCTTCTAAGCAGTTTACCACCATATGTTAAATTAAACGTGGGCAGTAAAAGAATTGCAACAACTTTTTTCATTTTGATTCAATACCCATTGAGGAGTTATTTGGGGAACAGATAATTATTTAGAAATGAAAGGCAGCCTCGACGAGAGGGAAAACAGGACACAGAGCTGGCGGGAGGGGCCCGGGTGGGTCCTGCCTGAGCATCCTCTGACCCAACAAGAGACAGAGCACTGCCTAGCGCACTGGCGGGCTGTGTGGCCAAGGTCTCAGTGGGGTGTCTCCCGTCTCTTGTCCCCACCAGGGATTCCCACAGGGCACTCAAAGCTCTTACTGATGTCCTCGGCAAAGATGATGCTGGTCAGGCGGGCAGGCTGGGACAGGCGGGCCTGCACCACTGCCTTCTGGGAGCACTGCGCTTCATCCGCACCCAGCGGCTCGATACTGGCCACCTCCGGCCGGGTCGATGACCTGTGGCAAGAAGGTCAGAATTTATTCTCTGGAGCTACCCCAAGAGGCACAGCTGGGCCCCGAAGCCAAAGCTGCAGTTCCCCATCCGGGGCTTTGTCCCAGACTCAAACACAGAATAGAGGTGGGCAGTGTCCAGGATCTTCCCACCCGGGGAGAAACGGGGCTTGGCTAACACCCCGCTCATAAGAGCGTGACCCCCTGAGTGCATGGGACCTCCACACGCACGCTCCCACTGAGCAAATTAGCCAGGAGACCAAACACATGGGAATAACCTCCACGTTCAGCAGAGGGTCGCCTTACAAGACTAGTCTGTGGAACTAGGAATAATTCTCTCTCAGTGGGAAGACTGCCTCCGGTGTTTGGTTCGGAGGAACTGCCATGGATCTCTGCTGACCTCTGGGCCAGGCCTGGCACACAGCAGGCAAACCTGGAGATCACCGACTGTAAAGATAACAACAATCGTAAAGTCCTGGTGGGCCCGGAGCTGGCATTAAGGTAAGGATGGGGAGAAAGGCAGATAATACATAAATAGACCAGTAAAATCTATGAGAAGCCGTCCCATGGAGAGACAGGACTTGACAACAACAGGATGAAGGGAAGGCACGACTGGGGGAGTGACCCAAGGTCAGCGCCACGGTTTCTCACCTATGACACAGGCTGACGACAGTTTCAGGGTCGAGGGGGGATGGGAATGAGTGGGAATGAGCAGAGCGGATACTACGCAGAGAGTGCTGAGTGAGAATGTGCCGTTATAGTTCTCTGCAGACAGGGTGCTCTGGGGAGCTGCTGGGGGAGACCTCTCAGTGCCTACCACACAAAGATCTGGTGTTTTGGGCAAGGCTCTGAGGTGGGAGCAGCCAGCAGTACTCCGAGGACAGGAGGGATAGTGTGATCTGAGGCCTGGGACTCAGGTCGAGGAGATGGACAGGGGCCGAGGTCAAGGAGATGGGAGGCACTGGCCAGAGCCTGTGTTCTTAACCACCACCCCAAGCTGCTGATGGCTTTTCTTGAGAATTTTGCAAAATTTGGAGTCTACTCATCAGGGAAATGTAAATCAAAACCACATCTCACACCTCATACCTGTTAGAGTGGCTATGATCAAAAAGATAAGAGATAACAAGTGTTGGCAAGGATATGGGAGAAAGGGAACCCTCCTGCACTGTTGGTGGGAGTGCAAATTGGTGCAGACACTGTGGAAAACAGCATGGAAGTTCCCTCAAAAAAATTAAAAATAGAACTACCATATGATTCATCAATTCCACTTCTGGGAATGTATCCAAAGCAAATGAAATCACTAACTTGAAAAGATATCTGCACCCCCATGTTTACTGCAGCATTATTCACAATAGACACACAAAAGACATGGAAACAACCTAAGTGTCCATCGATGGTCAAATGGATAAAGAAAATGTGTAACACACACACACACACAGACTGGAATATTACTCAGCCATAAAAAAGAAGGAAATCCTGCCATTTGTGACAACATGGATGGACCTTCAGGGTGTTATGCTCAGTGAAATAAATCAGAGGAAGAAAGACAAATACTGTATGATCTCACTTACGTGTGGACTCTAACAGCAACCAAACTCATAGAAATAGAGAAGAGACTGGTGGCTGCCAGAGGTGGGAGACGGAGGAAATGGGCGAAGGGGATCAAAAGGTACAAACTTCTGGTTATAAACTAAATAAATTCTGGTGATGTAAGGTACAGCATGGTTACTATAGTTAACAGTACTGTACTGCATATTTGAACTTGGCTAAGGAAACAGATCTTAAAAGCTGTCAACATAAGAAAAGAACTGTAACTATGTATAGTGATGGATGGTAACTAGACTTACTGTGATCATTTTGCAATATACACATGTATCAACTCATTATGTTGTACACCTTAAACTAATACTATGTTTTATGTTAATTATAGCTCAGCAAAACTGGAAAAACAAGTCCTTAGATGAGGAGGCAGGGCTTGAGGTCAAGGAGATGGCAGGAGCTGAGGTCAGGGAGGCACTGGAGGCCACAAGCAAAGAGCTTAGATTATTCTGAGAACAATGACAAGCCACTGGGGGATCTTAAGCAGGTGCACAACCTAATCCGCTGCACACTCTACAGAGCAGAAAAACAGGTGTTGTCCTCAGGGCACTTACAGTGTAATCCAGGACCCAGAGAAGGGGTGTCCCCTGTGCAGAGTGTCCAACACTCATTCCTAGGGGCTGCGCTCAGCACAGTGCCCTGAAGACAACAGGCACTACCCGTCTTTGCTTCCTTCCCAGACCTTCGCTTAAACTCACTGGAACACCATCGATCTGGGGTATTCAGAAAGAAACTTGTAAAAAAAATTAAAAAAAAAAAAAGCCTGGTGCAAAAAGCAATGGTGTGAAACACAGCCAAAAAGACATCTCCAAGTCATCTTCTGGCTTGTCACCGAGTGCCCCCGCCCGGGGCCGGCGTGGCACACACATCATAGACCCATGCTGAGCAGCCGGCAGCGCGCCCGGACACGGATCAACACCTCCACTGAAAGGACTCAGAACACAAAGCTCACCCACTGTCAAGGAAGGAACCCCAAGCCCCTGAGGAAATGCACTGCGGTCTCCCCACGGAGGGACTTCCTCTGAGAAAAGAGCCTGCCAGCGATGAAAGAAGGACGACAAAGTGGGCAGGAACACACACCCAGGTAAGGAGGTGAGAGGAGGTGCCCGCGGCAATGAGCCTCGCAGCATGCTGGAAACGCACTCCGTTTAGCTGCTAGCGGCTCTGTGACTCTAAGATAGTTTTCTCTTTTCCTTTTCTTTTTTTTTAAGATTTTATTTACTTGATAAAGCATGAAAGAGAGAGCACGAGTGGTGGCGGGGGGGATGGGCAGATGGAGAAGCAGGCTCCCCACTGAGCCAGGAGCCCGATGCAGAACTCGATCCCAGGACCCTGGGATCATGACCTGAGCGGAAGGCAGTCGCTTAACTGACTGAGCCACACAGGTGCCCCTCTAAGATAGTTTTCAAAGCCTGTTAAACCACACACACACATGTATACACACACAGAACTGAGTGTGGAAACAAGAAAATTAGAAAACTCACACAGAGCATAAGAGACTAAGGAGACAGGACAAAGAAAGGCAATGTGGGATCCTGGGCAGGATCCAGGAGCAGAAAAAGAACCCCCATGGGAAAACTGCCATGAAGTCTAGATGTTGGTGACTATTCACCAGTGTTAATTTCTTCATTTTGACCAACGTTCCTGGTTGTGTAACACATGAACTTTAGGGGAAGATGGGTAAAGGGTATAAGGAAATCTCTGTATTATCTTTGCACCTTTTCTGTAAATCTAAAATTATTCCACAATTTAAAATTAAAAAAAAAATGACAAGGGGGAATGGATAAACAGGGAAAGCACAGAGGATTTTTAGGGCATGAAACTATTCTGTATGATATTATGGATGGTGACTCAAGTCGTTATATGTTTGTCCAAACCCACAGAATGTATGACACCAAGTATGAGCCATGATGTAAGCTATAGACTTTGGGTGACAATGATGTGTGGATTTGGTTCACTGATTGCAACAAATGTTGACAGTGGGGAATGTGGCAGGGGACACGATATGGGAAATCTCTGTAATTTTGGCTCAATTTCTGTGAAGCTAAAACTGCTCTAAAAAATCTATTGCCCACTTCTCTGTTTGAGAAACAATGTGGTCTATGTCTTGTTCAATGGCCCCTGGTGGCCAGACATCGGGGCTCCCGGTCTGGGCTGAAAATGCCTCCCCAGTCTCTGAATCTCAGCCTCCTCAAGAGTGAAATAGGGCAGCCACCTCTCCTCCCGTTGCCTCACAGCAACGAGTTAATCTGAGAGAAGAACGGAGTTAGCCCAGGTTAAGCCGGAGAGGCCGGAGAGTCCCTCTCCCGCATCCCCCCACACCACTGAGAGGCCCCGCCAGGCTCAGGACCTGGCTGGAGACACCACACCTCTCACTCCAGGCCAGGTTAAGTCCAGGTGTGGGCCTTAAAGCAGCCCTGTCCAAGAGAAATATGGCAGATCACATTTAGCGGTTTTTAATTGCCTTGTTAACAAAAGGAACAGGTGAAATGAATTTAATAGACTTGTTTAGAGCAGTTTTAGCTTCGTGCAAAATTGAGCGCTAAGTGTACGGAGAGTTCCCATACTCTCTACCCACCCCCCAAACACACACACTGCCTTCCCTGTTGTCAACATGCCTCACGGGAGGGCACATTTGTGACAACTGGAGAACCCACACTGACACATCACTACCGCCCAGAGCCTCCAGTACGTGGGGGTTCATTCTCAGGGTTGTACAGTCTGTGTATGAGGACATGTATCCGCCAGCTATAACCTCACACTGAACAGCTTCGCTGCCCTAAAAATCCTGTACTCCACCAATTCATCCCTATTTTTTTAAGTTCCTATTAAAAAGCCATATTAAAGTAATAGGTGAGGGGTGCCTGGGTGGCTCTGTTGGCTAAGCATCTGCCTTTGGCTCAGGTCATGATCCCGGGGTCCTGGGATCGAGCCCCACATCGGGCGTCGGGCTCCCTACTCAGCAGGGAATCTGCTTCTCCCTCTGCCCCTCCCCACCGCTTGTGCTCGCTCTCTAATAAATAAATTTAAAAAATAAAAATTAAAAAAATAAAGTAATAGGTGAATTAATTTAACTAAGGATGTAACCCAACATATCCCAGATGCCATCACCTCGACACATGGCCCAGCTGCCCCGCGGGCACTCATCACCACATGAGGAGAGTGGTGAAGGCAGAGGACTGGTCTGCAGATGGACAGCCAGGCAGGCAAACACTGCTCCCAACTCACCACTTGTCCTGGGGATACCTTCTAATCCCTGCCAAACCCCGGCCTGGGAGCTGGTGGGTGCTGGGAGCTCTTAGCACCTCTTGAGAAAGTTCTCTCCCTCTTCACACTTAGGGCTGATACAAGGGCGCTAGGTGCAACCTCCAGATAAGACAAAGCAGCTGCCTGGAAGGGGGCACCCACTGCATCCTGGGGCCTGTGGTGAGCAGGCTGTCCCTGGGGCCCAGCCCGAGACAGTGGGATCCCATGCAGGGGAGGCAGCCTCCAGTCCCTGCACCTGCTCACCTCGGCTAAGTTGGGGCAATGGGAGCCACACTCCCCCCTCACCGGGCAGCTGGGGGGGCCAGAAAGCACCTCACAAGAAATGCTAAAGTGCCGAGAAATGTCAGCAGGTGTGGCGGGCGCTCAGGATTTGGGCAGACCGTACCACATCCCCCTCCCACTGATGTCTCCCCCGAATTCTCTCTGGGCTCCAGTATGCCGCATCTGAAGCTGGAAGGGCTCATGCCAGGCCCTGACAAGACAGTTTACAACAGCCTTGGGTGGTGTTTCTGTTACCAACAGAAGGGCTCTCTCTTTTCAGTTATCTGATCTTTCTGGCACATCCTGAGGCCTGCCTACTTTGGCCGTACTTTTAAGAGGCACAAAAGAACCACAGAATCCAGCGATTATGTGCCCCTGTCATGGCGAGGTTGGAATGCAATTACGAATGAAAAAGCACATTCGAAAGTGTTTGCCGGGGAACTTGTTGGGCAGGTACCCTCGGGACTCCCAACTCCAACTAGAGACTGCCACCGGTGGGGGGTGAAAACACCGGGTGGCAGTAACAGACTAGAAACAAGGACAGAAATTGTTGACAATGGCTAATTCTGATGGTAGGAGTACGGGTATTCATTATTCTTTGTTCTCTTCTGTACTATTTCAACTTCTAAATGCAAACATTTCCCCCTAACAGTGGACATAACTTAGAGAACTACTGCTGTGCCCTCATTGTTCAGAAAAGTAAACTAAGGCTCAGAGAGAAGAGGGGACTAGTTATAGGCCATGCCGAGGGCCGGGGCCAGGACATACGTGATCCAAGGCCAAATTTCGTGTTTTCTGCTATTCAAGTCCCCTCCCGGCTACACAGAAGTGTGGCCTCTGCATCCCACAGCTCTCCAGGTGGGCTCAGAACACCCTACAGATACATGCTCCTGGAGAGTCAGGCTGGCTCCTTCCGGGGCTGGGCATGGAAGGGCTGGCCACACATAGGCAATTCTGGAATGTTTCTGCTTCCAGGATCTGGCAAGAGATGAATCACCTTCTACAGAGAGGGAGGATGGGTAATTCTTGAGACATAGTTGTTAATCACATTGAGCCAGGCAGACAGAGACAGGGAGCACCAGAGGAGATAAGAGAGAGATGATGGGCAGGAGCACCTCATATCTGGCTAGTGCTGAGACCTCCGGGGACCATTTTTTGATTAAAATAAAAAGTATGGGCACTTGGCTGGTCAGTTGGAAGAGCATGTGACTTGATCTCGGGGCTGTGAGTTCGAGCCCCACGTTGGGTGTAGAGATTACTTAAGTAAATAAAACTTTAAAAGTATATATATGGGGGCACCTGGGTGGCTCAGTTGGTTAAGCATGTGCCTTCAGCTCAGGTCATAATCCTGGGATCCTGGGATCGAGCCCTGCGTTGGGCTCCCTGCTTAGTGAGGAGTGTGCTTCTCCCTCTCCCCTCCCCTGCTTGTTCTCTGTCTCTCTCTCTCAAATAAATAAAATCTTTAAAAAAATAAAATAAAATAAATATGTGTGCTGGGGGAGTATGATAATTAATCTTATGTGTCAGCTTGACTGGGCCAAGAGGTTACTTGGGCAAACATTATTCTGGGTGTTTCTACAAGGGTATTTTTGGATGAGATTCACATTTAAACCTGTAGACTGAGTAAAGCAGATTGTCCTAATGTCGGTGGGCCTCACCCAATCAGCTGAAGGCCTGAATAGACCAAAAAGGCTGACCCTCCTCCAAGTAAGAAAGAATTTCTCTTGCCTGACCACCTTTGAATTGGGACACTGGCTTATTCCTGCCTTCAGACTCAAACTGAAACACCAGTTTTTCCTGGGTCTGCAGCCTGCCAGCCTTTTGGATGGCTCTCCAGGGTCTCTAGCTTGCCAACTCACCCTGCAGATCTTGGGCCTTCTGAGCCTCCATAATCACATGGGCCAATTCCTTATACTAAATTTCTTTATATGTAATAAAATTATATGCTATCGGTCCTGTTTCTCTAGAGAATCCTTACTAATACAGAGAGAGGGTAGAAGATAACAAAGGGAATTGTCCACCATGTGTTAAACCTAGAGCTGAATACTTCTAACCATCAGATTACTTACCCTCCAGCAGGTATATCTGGGAAAATGAAACTGAGGCTCAGAGAGGTCTGGCAATTTCCCCAAAGCACAGCTGTAAGTGGCAGGGCCAGGGATCACAGCAACAGGTCAGGTATTTCTCCCACTACGTGATGTGTTCCCCAGGGTATGACACACACAACAACAGACAGGATACACAGATGAACTATTTTTAATGGGCTCTTTATGTATTTCAATTATTATTATTATTCTTTCATTTTAAAGTGTTGTAGGAAAAACAAACACAGCAAACTTGTGCACTCATAAATGTTAATACTGATGACAACATCAATATCCAAAAAAGTGAGCCATTTTGTAGGAAATAGTAAATTCCAATATAGGCCCTACATAAAAAAAGGCCCACGCCTGACAGTGGCAGGAAGCGTCTGCAGTTCGGCAGTGGGGGGGCTGTGGGTGCAGGGAGAGTGAGGGACGGAGCCTCACCCCCGGGCCACACCTTCTCTCTGGTGCTACTGTATCCACTGCCATTTTCCAAGGTTTCCAGAAACACAAGGACAGCATAGCCTTACACAGCAGTGTCAGCAGCTCTGAACACCAGGGAAGTCCCCTCTCTGGTTGGGTCGGTCCCCTGAAAGGGACAGAGGAAAGGGTGAACCGTGCACCGCGTGACACAAAGCGGGCAACGGCGCATGGGATCCTCAGGAAGGACCGGGGCGGGATTGAGGGAGGGGGGAAGGAGGGGACAGGGCTCGGAGACAGACGAGTACTAACTATGCCTGGGAGGCAGGTCCGCATGTTGGCCTGACAGCTGAGATGCCCAGTGTCACCTGCACCCACGGAAGTCAGGTCCCTGCTACCAGAGCCCAATTCATTTGCATACAAGCATTGTGTTCCACCAAAGAAACAGGTCCTGGCTCGTACAGCTTTTCTGCCAAAGAGCCTTCCTCTGCCCCCACCCCCCCAGTTTAAATTAACTGCCACTCTGCAGAAAGAATTCGTGGTGTGGCAACTTGCACATACGTGGCTCCTCTGTACATCTCAGCTAGCCGTCAGCAGGTCTGCCCACCCTCCCACATACCAGCACTCACCCCCACCCATAGGACGGGTTCCAAGGGCTTCCTCGGGCCCCTGGTGCAGTCTGGTAAGCAGCACTTAGTGATGGTGTCTGCTTGCTGCAAGGGGAAGTCCCAAGATAGTGTGTGCTGCCACTCACCTGCTGTGTGACCTTAAGCAAACGATTTAACCTCTCTGGGCCTCTGTTTCTTCATCCACACAGTGGAATAAAAATCATTCCTGGCACAAAGGATTGGGGTGGATTAGATGGGACAGAAAATATAAAGCTCTCATCATGGGCCTTGTACATAGTAAGCTCCCAAGTTCAGGAAATAGAAGGAGGTTCCCAAATGAGGGGTCTTTGGTGCGATTCGGACCACAAGAACTTTGCTTTTTAAAGAAAGTTAGACAGGGGCACCTGGTTGGCTCAGTTGGTGGAGTGTGCGGCTCTTGATCTCGGAGTTGTGAGTTTGAGCCCCGTGTTGGGTGTAGAGATTACTTAAAAATGAAGGCAGACAGGCAGGCAGGCAGACAATGCAGGTCCTTCTATATCGTGATCATTTATGCCTCACCCTGTCCATCCCCTTCCCTGAGTGAAGCCTGATCCTAGTCCCTGTTGTCAGGGCATCCATGGCAGCTTCATCATGGGTCCCCGTCCCCAACCCCAACAGCAGATATCCTCAGAACCACAAGCAAAGATTCAGGCCCAAGACAGGGCTGCTGACCCAAGGCCGCAACACTGGCAAGATCCCAAGCCACTGGACTTGGAGTCTAACCTCTGCTCGGAAGCCCGCCCCTCCCCCCCGCCCCTTCCCCCTCGCCCTTGCTCCCAGCTCTGGCACCTCCATCCCTTTCCTGCTGTTGTTCTGGCCACTTCACATACCCTTCTCCAAGCTCTCCCGCTGCACGGCCTTCACGGCTCACCGTAAATGGCAACTCTTCCAGGGACCCCTCCCCAAGCCTCCTCCCCCATCTCCTCTCAGCCCCCACAGCCCCAGTTGTCCTCCTTGGGGTCATTCATTCATTCATTCATTCATTCATCGAATCCATATTTACTGGGTCATACGCCATATTCCAGGTACTGGTCTAAGCACCGGGGATACACCAAAGTACAAATTATGCATTAATTCCCACCTTCGTGGAGCTTACATCTCAGTGGGAAACAAGAACAAACAAAACGAGTAAGTGAATATAGGATCTTACACAATAGGGCTATGGACAGACATAAAGCAGGGATGGGAAAGGCAGGATGGTCAAAGGAAGCCTAACAGAGGGGGTGACATACGAACACAGCCTCAGATGTCTCTGAAGGAGAGGCAGATGTTGGCTCTTCGAATATCTGGGAGAAGAGCATTCAAGGCAAAAGGATCAGCAAGCCCAAATGGCTCAAGGCAATGGCTCAGCAATGACCCTCTTCCTTGTCCAACTTCCCTCAGAGACAGTGTGAGGACAGAGCCTGTGGCTTGTTCATTTCTTGCCTCCACTGCCCCTAGCACAAGACTCTGGTACATGTTCCTGTAGATGCCCTTTATCAGATTATAGATTCTCTTCTATTCCTAGGTGCTACAGATTTTTATCATGAATGGGCCCTGAATGCTCTGCACCTATGGAGACAATTAATCATATGGCTTTTCTTTGAATTCTATGGATGTGGTGAATTACACTGCTTGTTAATGTTAAACCAACCTTGCATTCCTGGGATTTACCCCAGTGGGTCATGATGACTCATCACCCTTTTTAATATTTTTCTGGGTTTATTATTTTGTGAAAGAATTTTGTGCTTTTCCCTGTGGAATTTCTTTTTCTTATAATGTTTTTGTCTGGTTTGCAATCAGTGGAATGCAGGCCTCATAAAAATGACCTAGGAAATAACCACTCCTTGTCTCTTTCCTGAGTTTATAAAAAAAACTTGTACTACTCCTTCCTTAAATTTTTCATAGGATTTACAGACAGGCCATCTGGGCTTGGAATTTTCTTTAGGAGAAGGTTTTTAATTATAAGCTTAATTTCACCAAATGTCCTAAATGGAACGGGAGGCAAGGAGGATGTCATTCCCGTAGGGGGACCTGTGCTGGATTTTGGCTGCCCAGCCTCCATCCGCCTCTTTCAGTAATGGCACCCAGCTTTTCCGTGGGCACTGCCTCTCCTCCGCTCGCAGACCATAAGGCTCCAGAGTGCTCACACTCCTCCGCACACTAAGAGGCAGGTGGCTGCGGTCTGGCCAATCGGCTCTGTGCTCACCCGGCAGGAGAGGGGTTCAGACGCAGGCATGTGCCCAGGTGAGTCAGCCAGAATGGCTGCTGTGTATAGCCTGTGCCCCACTAGACTTGACTCTGGGGGCTGTATGGCTGGACCTGTGACCTTGCTACCCCAGGAGAGCACCTGGCCAAAGCCAAGACACGAGGACCGAGAACCCAGGTCCTGTTGACAATCGTGTAAACCCCTGCAGGACAGAAGCGGGAAACAAATTCCACCGGGGCTTCCAGTTCCGGAAGCCAACGCAACATTCCTTTGTTTTATTTAAACTATTTTGGCTTGAGTTTCCTGTTGCATATAGTCAGAAGAGTCTAGACAAAAGAAACACCCCTGACTGAATTCTTTAAGGCTTACTGCTTGATTTCATTCAGACTACTGGTATTTTTTTTTTAAAAGCAAAAAACAGACAAAAAACCCCTTGTATTTATTAGGTGCTTATTCTGTCAGGCACAGAGCAAAATGCACCCCAAATGTTTCATGTGCTCCGAATATCCTATTAAAACCCCCATTTGGGGGCACCTGGGTGGTGGCTCAGTCAGTTGAACGTCCAACTCTTGATCTCAGCTCAAGTCTTGATCTCGGGGTCATGAATTCTCAGGGCCCCGTGTTGGGCTCCACATTGGGTGTGGAGCCTACTTAAAAATAAAATAAAACAAAAAACTATCTGATACCTGAGGAGACCTCCACACGGATAGTAAGTCACCAGCCCAAGGTCACATTCCTAGAAAAACGGTTCAGTCCAGCCTGGTCCTAGACCCCTGGTCCGGACACTGCCCTACTCCCTTGGGCTGAAGGCACAACTATTCAAAACAGGGCCAAAGGCCTCGGGCGCCTACCTGGGGCTGCCCATGGGGAGGGCTTGGGCTCCCAGATTTTGGCAGAACATGGCCTCAACCCTCTCCTGAATCACTACCCCACCTATATCTTTCATAATGCTTTTGAAAAGTGTCATGGGTTTTATGAAACCAACCACTGGCTGAGAAGCGCTGGCATGTTTCTGCGTGCACCCCAGAATCAAGCCGGCTCTGGGGTCAGCGCCCTGGTTTTGAATGTGGCTCTTCCAATCACCGGCTCCTGACCCCTGGCTCCCCATTTGTGCAGTGAGTAGTCATTCTTACCAAAAAGGGTTTTGTTTTGTTTTTAGGATTAAGTGGGGAAATAATACAAAGGGATGGGCAAAAAAACCCAAAAAACAAAAAACACAACAACTGATTCTGCTATTTTGGTTCCCACTGTCACATACCCCTCTGCAATATGTGAAGCCTCTGGATGTGCATCTCTGGCCCGTGGGGGAGCCGGCAGGACACCTGCTCGTCTGCCCACCTGTCCCCACCTCCAGGCCCCCTTCTGTATGCTGCCCTCCCGGTCCAGTCACAGCCAGGTAAGCCTTGTATCCTTTTCTTATTTTTTCTTTTAAATGGATCCTTCTTTAAAGAAAAAGTACTTTAAAAGGAAACCTTATATCACTAGCGTAAATGGACAGCCCGTATTATTTGCCATACATCTCAGGTAACCATAAAAACAAACATGAATCAAAACAATGTTGCTAGACTCTGGGGGGAGGAGGACACGGTTGCCTGCAAAGGTTCTGGGCCCATCTGCCTGCTCTCAAGAGACAGGCAAATATTCAAAGGTGTTCAGGAAAGAGAATGGTGGTTTCCAGGGGCTGCGGCGGGGAGGCAGAGGGAGAGTTCCTGTCTGATGGGAACAGAGTCTCAGTTGAGGATTACGGACAAGTCCTGGAGTTAGAGGGTGGTGATGGTGGCACAACGGAGAATTTGCTTAATGCTACTGAACTGTGTACCTACAGATGATTAAGATGCTAAATTTTACAATATGTGTATCTTACCACAATTAAAAAAAAACAACAACAAAAAGGTAAATAGCATATTGGCACCAGAAATAAACTTTTATTTTGAGGAACTCTAAAGGACCGACAGTGGATTTTGAAAGGGTAAATCTTTCCCATTCCCAATGTGACACGGGGCCCGCTCACACACCATGTGTTGGGCGCGTTGGCGTCCAGCTGCCGTGGGGGGAGCCATTCCCCACTCCTCAGAACACAGGCACGGGAGCTGGGCAGGGGAACCCAAGGATGTGGGAGGGTCAGACCAGAAAGCAAGAGTCCAGAAAGGAGAAGTGAGAGATGTACTAAGAGCAGCGGTGGGTGGGGGCAGAGGAAAGCACAGCCCCCCACCATCTACCTGCAGGCTCTAGCCCCTCTGCGGCAGAGGCAGGGCCTGCAGGGAGGAAGCCACCCAGAGGGGCTGGCAGAGCAGACCGCAAAGGAAGCAAGAAGAAAACAACCCAGTACCAGGTCAACTCAAGTCAACACACACTTCCTGGCACCGCCCTCCACGGCTCGTTGAAGAGAATTGAGCAAGTCCCCACCAGCCCTGCAGGAACCAGAACTACGGGTAGCCCTTGAGGCGGATGCAGAGCAGAGAGCAAGTCCCTGAGAACCAACTGGTCCCAGGCTACCACGGCCCAAGTCCTGACCCTGGCAAGCCCCTCCCTGTCTCCTAACCACAGCCCACAGGGTTCCATATGGCTGGCCCCTGCCAAGCTCTCTAACCTCACACTTCCCCTCACCAGACATGCCTTCTCTGTGCTCTGCGAGCCAGTGTGGCCCCTCCTCAGGGCCTTTGCACTTGCTGCTCCCTCCGCTGTACCCGCTTAGGTCCCAGGTCAGCTTCAGGGAGGACATGCTGTTTTATGTCCTTCACAGACTTACCGCCACACGAAATGTAGCCATTCCTTTCATCTTAGTCGGTTATTTAACTCTCCCAACCAGCTCCAGGCTCCTGGGAAGCAGGCCGCCATCTTCTTCACTATCCCATGACCCAGGACCAGGAACATGCCTGGATCAGTTCTAAGTCACAAATATTCATCATCTGGTAAGTGGACCCCCAGCCCTCGTGGGTGAAATCTGTATTGCTGATCAGTGCTTGCCCCCACCCCCACCCCCGCCACGGGTGTTTGGGCAGGATGGTTCTTCACAGCGAGCACTGGTGGGCCTCTGGCCGAATGAAACCCACTTTTTGGGTTAAGCTTTCACACTGTAAATTTTTTATTTTAATGTTAGTGCCTAATTCTCCAGTTTCCCCTGGGTTCTCCTGCCTCCTCACCTGTCCAGCTACCCACATGTGACCAGCCTCCGTCCTGCAGGCTGAGTGGGAGCTCAGCAGAAGGCAGCTGGGCTGGATGACTTTCCAGCTCAGCGCAGTGCGTAGAGTGGGTTTCGGAAGAGCCAGAGGAAACCCTCTCCCTCACCCTTTCTCTCCCACTTTCCCCAGGCTGCAATGGGACCGGCTGCTTCCTTCCGCGGGGGGCGGGCAGAGAGGCCCCCGGAGGTGCTGCTGGCCTTGGAACTCGCACCACTACAGGTCAGCAAGGACAGAGGGACTGTTGGCTCTTTCATGCCCACAGATTCCCGAGGGGGAGTGGAGGTGTGTGGGACACAACACACACCAAGGACAAGTTCCACTGTGTGGGGACCCATGCAGCCGGAAGGGCTCCCATTTGCCTCCCCAAGAATCCTCATACCCGTGGCTGAGAAGGGCACCCTGCTTCAGGACCAAGCCTGGCAGACACACCAGGCAGCTCCAGAGTGCCCCGGGGGAGACTTTCCGGAACAGGAAAGGGGGAGAATTCTGGGCACAGCAGTTTAGTGGGGGCCATGGGATGCCCTTTACCAGGCTGATGCGCCTCCCCTCAGCAGGGGGCAGCGCGGCAGCTCATGGTGTACGAATAGAACCTTGTCCAGTCAGACACCCCCGGCCAAGAAGCCTGCCTCACCCGGAGGCCAGGGAGGTTGCACAACACCCCCTTTCCCCGGCAGCAGCCAATGGCTGGCTGATCACGGGTGACAGAAAAGCTCAAAAGCTTGCTCTCCCCCTTACCTCAAGGAGGTGGACCTGAAGTGGAATTCAACTCCACAGGGTCCCAAGGGTCACACTGACTTTCTCTGGGACCCCATCCTTGCTCATCTCCTTTCTCTTCCCTATCCTGCCTCCCAGGAGAGCACCCTCTCAAATAAAGCACCCACAACCAAATCCTCACCTCAGGCTGTACCAACCTAAGACACTCACTTTCTCCAAGACAGGGCAGCCCACTGGGGAAACCAGAACACCCTGGGACTTCAACCACAGGGAAAAGCATGAGCAGATGATGGAACAGCTACCAAGCAGAATGGTGCTCAGACACCTAAAGCTTAGGAAGATAATGAAGCACCGGAGAAAAATATTTGAGTCTTAATGTGAGCTGGTGGTTGACAGAGGAGGGTACCGAGTGGCCCAAACACCAGGTACGAGCTCCAAGGGGGAAAATTAGTGACTAGAAGGAAGCCCAAGTGGTGACTGGCTGTGTTACAGTTGAAGGATTACAGTATATTTCTCTTTTTCTTTACTTTCCCAATTTTCTATATAATGTCATTTTGTATATAAAAGGATACCTTAAAAAAAAAAAAAAAAAAGATTTAGGGCACCTGGCTAGCTCAGTTGGTGAAGCACGCAACTCTTGATTTCGCGGTCGTGACTTTAAGCCTCATGTTGATTACTTAAAAATAAAATCTTAAAAAAAAAAAAAAGACCTAATGAAAGATACTTCATGGAACACTTTCAAAAACACAAAATAGTAAGAAAGAATAAGAAACTTAACTCATAACCAGCAATGCAACTGGAAGGATTCAATCAGTGTCCAGCAAATACAACCGAGGCCGCAAGACCCTGAATGGGGTGGGAATGGGGGTGTCCCTGTGGGCTCCCACACAACTCAGAGACTTCGCCACAGATGTTCCTCAACCTATGATGGGGCTAGGCCCCGATAAACCCATCTGAAGTTGAAAATATTGCAAGTCGAAATTGCCTTTAATACACCAAACATACCAAACATCATAGTGTGGCAGCCTGGCCTACACTAACCGTGCTGGGAACAGTGACGTTAGCGTGCAGTTGGGCAGAAGCCTCTAACACAAATCTGTTGGATAACAAAGTGCTGAGTGGATCGTGTAACTTACTGGATACCGTGCTGAAAGTGAGAAGCAGAAGGCTGAGTGAGTACAGGGTGGTCCTAAGGGTATCGGCGGCTGACCCTGTGATCACGCGGCTGGCCTGGAGCTGCGGCGGCTGCCACCGCCCAGCGTCACGGGAAGGTGTCCTACTGCATGTCGCCAGTCTGGGCAAAGATCCACACTCAAAGCTCCAAGTTCCGTTCCTACTGAATGACTATCACTTTGTACCATTGTAAAGTTGAAAAATTTAAGTGGAGCCATCGTTAGTCGGGGGCCACCTGTATTTATGCGACATCACACAGAGCCCTTCCTTCTCTGAGGCTCAGAGGACAATGTGGGCAGTTTACACTACATGATCTCTAGGGCTCCTAGGGCCCGAAAACTGTCCCATTATTTGATGCCATAAAATCAAGAAACAGGAAAAGTTAACTTAGAGCCACTGGCTGAGGCATGCAGTGATTTCAGTCAACTTGGAGCCTGGCCCCAAATTCAAAGGATTGAGCAAAAATTCCCCCAAGGTCCAGGAGAGTTTTAATTTTTTTTTTTTTTTCAATCTCAGACTTAACAATGAACTTCTTGAATGAAGAGGGTATTTTCCTCCCAGGTTTAGGTAATTACGGATATACAGCTTGTCTGCATGCCAACTCTTAAAATCTCCAGAGGAGATTCTTCAAAAACTAAAGCAACAGAGGACTCAAATAGGAACAGCGCTACTAAAAATAAGTATTTTCAATGCTTGATTGATGGAAGATTTTCCTGTGAAGTTAAGGGGAACATCACAACCACAAAACACCTCTGAGGAGACACTTAAGCTAAGCAGTCACACATTTGCAATAAAAATTATGGATCAGATACAAAACAAGTTATAAGGTACTTAGCACTTCTCTGATGCATAAGAGATTAGGAATGTTTTTTTTTTCCCCTTCCTCCTAAGAAGCTATACAAGTAAATTAAAAACCACCAGAGTCTCTCAGAAAAGAAAATGTACTTGGAAAAAAAAAAAAAGGTTACTTCAGGAAAAAAAAAAAGTACAGCTATAGAATCTCAAAGGAAGTAGCATCCAAATATATCCAAAGGGATCCATTTGAAGCCAGTTGTTTTTAATAACCTCTTTCTTGCCCATATAGCAAGAAGAACAGACAACTTCAACCAGAGAACAAGCACGTATCTCCTGAAAGCAGGGACTAACAGCTCATCTTCCCACACAAGACAAGGCCCTAGTCAAGGATACAGAAAACATTAAGCCCGAAGCTCAGCCTCGGATACCAAGCCAGGAACAAGACCCTCCAGGTGCATAATGCACTAAACCCAAAATACAATTGGCTGATATAGCATGGCCTTATTTCAGGAGGCTGACTTTCCGAAAATAAATAGCTACAGGTAGTACTATTGAGGAAGAATGTGCCTCTGAGCTCTGGGGACCATCCTTGCATATATGCGCACACTGATACGCAAACAGACTTAAAACATAACACACACACACATATGATTCTCTGTAACAGCGATCACACCTTGGTAAGCTTCAACACTGACCCAGGCATCAAACAGGTAAAGAAAGGGAGAGGCAGGGGCGCCTGGGTGGCTCAGTCGTTAAGCATCTCCTTCTTCTCCCTCTCCCGCTCCCCCTGCTTGTGTTCCCTCTCTCGCTGTGTCTCTGTCAAATAAATAAATAAAATCTTTAAAAAAAAAAAAAAAAAGAAAGAAAGGGAGAGGCAGAAGTGTCTCCTGGATGCCCAGGGCCCAGAGAGCCTCCTTTCATCTCTAGCAAGGTGGGGCTGTGAGGTGTGGGTGGGGCCTCAGTCACACCGGGGGCTGTCTCCACCCGACAAGAGTAGAAGCTTCATTCTTCTCGGTCCTTCTCGGTCTGCTGGACAGGTCTGGACCACATCACCCTGCCCAGCCAGGGACCTAGCCAGGTCTGTCTAGGGGGAAAGAGGGGGAGCAGAGGCCTCTAGTTTCATTAGTTTCTGGGGTTTCCAAGATCCCACCCCCCACAATGAATGTAGAATTCCGGAGTTCCCCAGGAAGCCAGGAGGGGAGTTGTCGAAAAAAGCCTGAGGTTTGAGCACAAGCCTGACCCCACCCTGGACAACCTGGGGTGAATCACCAACCATTCCTTGCGTTTCATTTTTCGTCTGTAAAATGGGTCCCTAGGGTTTCCCCCCGCAAGACCTTTCATCAAAGGTTTATGTTCCTCCCAAAGAGGCTGAACGGATATGATTCTTCCCACACACGCCTTTCAGGCTTCTCCACAAACCCAATTCCCATACCAGTCCGGCGCCGGGGATGAGTTTCCAATCACTAGACAAAATCAAGAAACCTGCGTCTCCAGACTAGGGCTTTGCAGGGCCTTGACGACCCGCTCCCCGGAGTCCTGGACAAGAAGGGGAAGTAAGACCACGTGGACCCCCATCCCTGGCCCAGGCGCTCCAGTGCATTCCTCTCCCCACAGGGGAAGTCCTGAGGACCCCCTTCCCTGGTAGGGCCTCCCCGGGGCCCTCCACAGCTTCGACGCCTTCCTCAAGTCAGGCCGACTCTTGGGCCCCTCCTGGCGCACAAACCGCGAACAGACAGTTAGCTGCCGGCCGGGCCCCGCTCCCTTCCAGCCCGAGCGGCGCGGAGGCCCAGGCGGCGCCATGCGCAGTGGCGGCAACCCGCGCGCACGCCGCCGAGTCCGGCGCGGCCAGTCGCTCGGGACGGCCGTGACCGCCTAGCCGCCGCCCGGGTGCCCGGAGAGCGCGCGCCGGCGCACCTGCTGCGCGCGGGCCTGCTGGGGGCGCGCCCGGCCGCCCCGCCGGCACCCCCCTCCCCCCGGCGCCCGCCCCGGCCCGGAAGCCGCGCGTGCCCGCAGGCCCCGCCGCACCAGCCCCGCGAGCCGCGGCCGCGCTCTGCCCGCGCCGGCGCACCTGCAGCGCGCTCCCGCCGGCCTGCCTCCTGGGCCCCAGGGCCCTCCCTCCCCCGGCGTCGGCCGCGCGCCTCACCAGCGGTAGCAGCCCTCCGAGGCCTCCAGCGTGAAGTTCACGCGCGTGGCCCGCGTGAAGGGCAGCAGCACTTTGGGGATGTTGAGCTTGGCCGCCGCGGCGATGGGGCCCAGCGCCAGCAGCACCGAGAGCGCGTGCAGCAGCGGCGGCAGTCCCCGGGCCCGCGCCGCCATCCTCGCCGCGCTTCACCTCCGGCGACCCGGCGCCTGGCCGCCCGCGCGCTCCCCCTCGGCCCTCCTCCCCCGCCCGCGCGCGCCGGGCCAGCAGGTGATAAACGCGGGCGGGAGGAGGCGGAGCGAGGGCCGCGGCCTAGGGCCACTTCCTGGGTCCCGGCAGGGCCCGAGCGCGGGAACTGAGGGGGCCGAGCCCGCGGCGACCCCACCCCCGGCCCGGGCCCGCGCGCCCTCGACCACGCCGGGCGGAGGGAGGCTCTGGAGCGCGCGCGCCCTCGGCCACGCAGTGCGAGCGGGGGAGGGGGTGGGTAATGAGGTGGGGCAAGCGCCCCGGGCCACGTGGGGGATGGGGCCGGGGCCCGAGCCCGAGCCCGAGCCACAGTCAGGCGGGGAATGAAGGGCTAGGGCGCGCGCCCACGTGGGGTCAGCCTGACCTCGCGCGCCTGCCGGCCACCCCTCGACCTCGCGGGAATCACTGCGCAGTTTTCTGGTCTACACGCTCGTACCCGGTGGTTTCAAGCTCTGGCTGTTACTGGGCGCCAGTGCGGAGCCTTCCAGCCATTCGTGCAGTCATTCATTCGGCTCTGTTCAGCGCCTCTGGCGACTGGGCCGGGCCTGGGCGCCGCGCAAACGAGGCCGCTGAGCGACTGTGACCGTGACCGTGAGCTCGGTCGGAGAGACTGACCGTCAACACGCAAAGGGACAGGCACCCCAGAAATCTGGGATGCGGAGTGCCGAGGTGCACTTCGTCCGGGTCGTACTTTCCAGAAGAGGGACCCGGGTTCCGTAATCGGCAGCGACCTGCTGGAAGCACTGAGGGCCGGCTGGGTGCTTCCTCCCACTTTAACCTCCATACAGCCTTGCCAGAGAGAAGTTATGATCCCCATTTCTCCAGGAGGAAGCAGATAGAGTGGCCCAAAGATCACCCAACAAGAAGGGCAGCGCTAGGGCTCTCAGATCCCAGAGCCCTATTTTCTGCGCTACACCTCCTGTCTTCTGTAAGTCCTAGGGAGGGTTACCCAAGGGGTGGATTTAGAGCACCAACGCTGCCGGGGCACACGCTATCCCCTCTCGCCTCTGTTCAGCATCACTGAATTCGTCCGCATGCAGAAATCTTAGCTCTTAAACTCAGTCTACATTCTGTGCTCTGTGGTTTGTAGATGTCTTTGTCACGACTTGCACGAGCTACATGAGCGGTGAGTTCAGAGGACACAAAGTGCACCAGTGCCTCTAAAATGTTCATCTATTGCGGGGCGGGGGGGGGGGGGGGTAGGGGGCAGTCTAGTGGGAGGTCAGGAAAGGGGTGGGGCGAGGGTGCACCAGCCCGGCTCTTGTAAAAGGTTCAGGAAGTGTGCACTGAATTGTAACCAGAAAGGCACACATTAATGCCACTGCAGGACAAGGAAGGAGACCCTGAATTTCAGTCAGGCTGGGAAGGCTTCTTGGAGGAGGTGGCCCCTGGGCTGGACATAGATACCTTACTGGGATTCAGAGGCACACATGTGTCTGTGTTTGCCCCCCAGGGGTCATCCGGCTTTTGGATGGTGATGAGGTGTGTTTTGGGGTCAAACCCTTAAGATCCCAGACCAGGGAATGTGTGCATTAGGGGAAATTAGATACCAGAGCTAGAGAGTTTTTCCTGTGTAGAACCAGGTACTCTGGGAGGGGAAATTCCAATAGGTTCTCTTCTCTGAATAAAAAGAAGAGTTGGTATGGGAAAAGCAGCACCAGAGGGGGTATCTGTGAGGAAATTTTAGTGTTCTTGTTTTCACATTTTATTCATTTTTGAGTAGGTAATACAGTCAGATGGTTCAAACTAAAAGAGTCAGATGGTTTAAACTAAAAAGGCCCCAAAGGGCTCATAGTAACAGTGACTGCTCTCACTGTCCCATAACCGGATACCCTTCCCCATAGGCAACCAGTGTTTTCTGCTTGAGCAGAGAAATTGTAGACATGTATATATATAAAACTAATTGTGTTCCAATTCTGCCCGCTTAAATTTGTAAACCAGGAGCCTCGCCAGGCAGGTAAATAAAAGGGACTAGGCAGGGCATTAGGGGACTGGAGTGCTCTGGCCCATTAGGATCATGAGTTGCTGTGCCCCATCTTTCCAGATATTGTGATTATTGATGAGAAATTAGGAACATGGATTTTTTTTTGAGGTGAAATATCCTGATTATAAAATATGGCAATTCATTAAAAAGAAACATGCACACTCCTGACCATTTATCCTAGAAAAATGAAAGTTTATGTTCACACAAAAACCTGTACATAAAATGTTCATAGAAGCCTTATTCAGAGTAACCCCAAAGTGGAAACAGCACAGAGGTCCTTCCATGGATGACGGTTAAACAGACTGTGGTCCACCCATACCATGCAGTCCTACTCAGCAGTAAAGAAATGAGCAATTGATACACGGACACCTCAGATGAATCTCTGGGGAATTACAAGTGGAAAAACAGCCAATCCTCAGAGGTTACATACTGTATGATTGCATTCATACAACATCCTTGAAGTGGCAAAATTCTAGAAATGGAGAGCTGCTGGCTGATTGCCAAGGGTGAGGGTCTGGCCAAGTGGGCCTGCATGTGATGTGACTATAGACGGTCAACGGGGGGAACGCTTGTGGTGATGGAAATGTTCTATATCTTGACTGTATCCATGTCAGCTTTCTGGTTGCAGTATTATCCTCCGGTTTTGCAACACATTACCATTGGTGGGCATCTCCTTCTCCTTCTCACCCTGCCCCTGCCCCCCTCTTGTGAGCCCTCTCTCTCTCTTTCAAATAAATAAAATCTTTTTTTAAAAAAAAAGACTCTGGGAAGACATAGTTTGCTGACCCCCTTGTATGCTTCACTCAAGACAGTCAGGAAATTTCCCCCAGCAGAAAACAACCAATGGGAAACAACAAAATGATGGATAAAACATTTTCCCCTTCGTCCCTCCTCCTTTGTTTTAGTTGATTCTGAACCTAGTAATGGTTGGTGTCTGGGCCCATTCTGGCAGCCAGCCTTCTCTGTGTGATCTGATTCCACTCCTGCCATTGGCCCCCTTCTCTGTGTCAAGTGCTTTATCTGAAATTCAAGGAGACGGTGGGCCTGAGCAGACCATCTTCCTCCAGGCACAGAGACTCTCTGGGATGGAAGGGACCTCAGATTTGTGTTAGATGTGGTAAATAAAGAAATGTTTCCTGTAACTGGTATCAGTGCCTCCCACACTTCTGTCATTTCCCCCCACCCTGAAAAAAATCCTATGATATCTGAGTACCACCTGTACTATTTGTTTTTTGTTTTTTGTTTTTTTTTAAGTAGGCTCCACACCCAGCACGGGGCCCAATGTAGGGCCCGAATTTATGCTCCTGAGATCAAGACTTGAGCTGGGATCAAGAGTTGGACACAGCCCAATGAGCCACCAGGCACCCCTGTACTATTTGTCTTTAAATCAGATTGTTTACATACGTGTATTTAAGAATAAAACTTTGTCACTTCTGTAAAGAGAAAATCAATATCAGTTGCAAAATAGAAGTAGCCAAAAAATAAATACAATGAAACAAAGGGATGCCATCAAGTTACAAATAGACACTGCGTCCTGCCAAAGGCCTGCTCTCCCCATTCAACCGGAATATGATCAAGCACTAGACAATATTGAAGACAGACTGGCCCAATCAAAGGGCCTTGCTCCTTGAGTGGAGAAAGGTGGAGAGATAATTTAAAAGGCAGGTAAGGGGGCACCGGGGTGCTCAGTCGATTAAGCATCCAACTTGTGATTTCGGCTCGGGTCATGATCTCATAGGTTGTGGGATCCAGCCCCACTTTGGCTCTACACTCAGCAGGGAGTCTGCTTGAGAAGCTCTCTCTCCCTCTGCCCCTTCTCTCTCTCTAAAATAAATCTCTCTTTTTTTAAAAGATTTTATTCATTTATTTGACAGAGAGAGACACAGCGAGAGAGGGAACACAGGCAGGGGGAGTGGGAGAGGGAGAAGCAGGCCTCCCGTGGAGCGGGGAACCCGATGCTGGGCTCGATCCCAGGACTCTGGGATCATGACCTGAGCCGAAGGCAGATGCTTAACGACTGAGCCACCCAGGCGTCCCTAAATAAATAAATAATAAAAATAATAAAATAAAAGGCAGGTAACTTTTTTCCTAGTGGGATGTTGTCATATTAGAGCCTATCCACCTGCTTTTCACAAAAATATCTTTTTTCAGTTTTGCAATGGAGAATCTCAAACATTTACAGTAGTAGATAGGGTAGTATAATGAAGCCCATGACCCTTCAGTCCCATGACCACAATCCATGGCCAATCCTGTGCCTTCTGCAGATAACTCGAAGCTCTGCCCCATGTCATTTTGAAACAAATCCAAGGGATCTTATCATTTCATCTGTATCTCAGTGTGTGTATCTCTAAAAGATAAGGGGTCTTTTACATATACACTATAACCACAATACTATTATCACATCTAAAAAATTAATAATTCCTCAGTTATATCCAGTCGGTTCAAATTTCTAACTATCTCATAAATGTCATATTTTTTGTCATAGTTTGTGTTCTAAGAATCAGGATCCAAGTAAGATTCATATATTGCAATTGGTTGAAATAAGCCTTTAATCTATAGGTTCCCCTTCTATCTCTGTTTCTCCCCTGGCGATTTCTGTGTTTCCCGTTTATCATTGGAGTAGAGGTATGTATTTCAGAGCACCCTCCTGCTGAGTCTGCAGCTAGGTTTGGTCATGGAAATTGAGGAACGGGGGACCCAACACGAACCTTCGGGGGTCTCTGAGCTGGACAACTCAGCATTTCGGAAAAATAAAAAAACTTAGGAAGAGGCTGGGAGCATTGGAATGGCTCCTGCCTTTGCAAAAATGATTTCCAAAACATCATCATATGTAAGATAACGGCGCTATGTAATTATAGAAATTGCTGTTCTTTATCAATGTGCAGACAAGCTGCCTGCTCGTGGATCCAATTTCTGTTCGTGCATTTACTCTCACTCGGGAAGGTCTTCTCACACTTGCCACATTCATCCTCCGTCAGAATCCGTGGGCATTTACTTCAGCTTCTCACGGGCTGCTGGAGCCCTTCATCCTAACCTCCTCGTTCCCTTCATCCCCGCTGAGTAAGCTGATTGCAGCTCCACACTGTCAGACCCCCTCGGAAGCTCAGGCACATGTGTGTCTTCCCAGTCCGTGAAGCCTGACACTGGCAACCCTGGCTGGATACACAAGGGAGTCCTCAGACATCTCCAGGGCACCCAAACTGGAGGAGGGCAGATTCTACCCCTGGCTTCCCCAAACTGCCCCAGCCAGGCACCCAGCTCCACACGGAGGCCAGAACAGTCAACACAGATCACAGGGCACTCCTCACCCAGCTGGCCCCCCAGAGCCTCCCAGATGCCTTTGGAAGAGAATCCAAACTCCTTCCCATGGTCCTCAGGCCCTAAAAGATGTTCCTTCTTAGCACAGAGTGTCACCTCTTACTTCTACCTCCCACACCGCTCTCCCAGCCTGGACACATCTAGATATCTCATATCTCCAGTATCTCTAGGAAGGATCATTTTTTAAATTTATTTTCAGTAATGAACATTAAATGCAACATAATAATGGCTGGGAAAACTATTTTTTGCTGTTTTATTGAACTTTAAGCAAGCCAGAAAAAAAAATTTTAATAAAAAATAAAATAAATATTACCCTCAAAAAAGGGAAAGACAGGGCGCCTGGGTGGCTCAGTTGGTTAAGCGACTGCCTTCGGCTCAGGTCATGATCCTGGAGTCCCGGGATCGAGTCCCGCATCGGGCTCCTGCTCAGCGGGGGGGTCTGCTTCTCCCTCTGACCTTCTTCCCTCTTATGCTGTCTCTCATTCTCTCTCTCAAATAAATAAAATCTTTAAAAAAAAAAAAAAAGGAAAGACAGTGGATTGATAATTACATTAATGTATTTTTTAACTTACATTTACATAGTTGCCTGTTGCAATAATGAATAACATTAGAGTGTACTGACCATTAAATAAAAAAAAATGAAAAAATAAATTTCCATTTTAGGCTAATATGCAGATTCAGTAAAATAGTTCAAGTATAAGGTAAGACTTGCACTTATCAAAAATATTATCCCTTGCAGTTGGCACTCTGTTTCACATTTTAAAATTTAAACCAAATAAGGCGCCTGGTTGGCTCAGTCGGTTGAGTGTCTGACTTGGTTTTGGCTCAGGTCATGATCTTGGGGTCCTGGGATTGAGCCCCAAGTCGGGCTCTGTGCTCAGTGCACAATCTGCTTGAGACTCTCTCTCGCTATCCCTCTGCCTCTCTCTCTTGCCAAAATAAATAAATGGATAAATCTTTAAAAAGATAAAAAATTTAAAATAAAATTTAAACCAAATAAGAATTACAAGTAGTTGCACAGAATGGCTGAATCACAAAGGGTTTTTTTCTTTGTCTTCACAATCACTATACTATCCTTGTTTATTTTGAAATTACTGTGTAAACATAGGAATGTGTATTGCCTTAGGAACTGGAGACAAGAACTATCCCCAAAGCAAATTCAAATGAAGCCAAAAACATTACAAACTTACTCTGGAAACAAACACATGAGCTAAATCCATGTGTCTGGGGAGCCAACTGTGTAACTAGGAGTTTTCTGAATTAATATCCATGTATAATACATTGTTTATTAAAGCATAGGTTTTGTAAGTGTATTATTTTAGAGCTTATGTATTATTAAAATTTGACAGTGCACAGGCACCAAGAGTAAAAATAGATAAATTAGACTACATCAAACTTCAGAACTTCTACATGTCAAAGGATGTGATCAACAGAGTGAAAAGGTGACCTACAGAATGGGAGGAAATATTTACAAAGCATATACTGGTAAGGGGTTAACATCCAAAATACATAAAGAATTCCTATAACTCAACAACAAAAACAAAACAAATAACCCAACTTAAAAATGGGCAAATGGGGAGCCTGGGTGGTTTAGTCAGTTAAGCATCTGACTCTTGACCTAAGCTCAGGTCTTGATCTCAAGGTGGTGAGTTCAAGCCCCATGTTGGGCTCCATGCTGGGCATGGAGCCTGCTTTAAAAAAAAAAGAGGGTCAAAAGACTTAAGTTGACACTTCTCCAAAGATCTATAAATGGCCAATACTCATATGAAAAGATTTTCAACATCATTATTCATTAGGGAAATGCAAATGAAAAACTACAAGGAGATATTACTTCATACCCATCAGCTACTATAAAAATAACATGCACACACAAAACAAGTGTTGATGAAGATGTGGGGAAATTGGAACACTCGTGCACTGCTGGTGGGAATGTAAAATGGTGCAGCCAATAAGGAAACAGTCTGGTGTTTCCTCAAAAAGTTAAAAGTAGATCTACTATATGATCCAGCAATTCCCCTTTTGGGTATTTACCCAAACAACTGAAAGCAGGGACTCAATAAAATAGAAAGCAGGGACTCTCACGTTCATAGCAGCACTATTCACAGTAACCAGAAGGTGGAAGCAACCTAAATGTTCATCAACAGATGAACAGATAAGTAAAATATAGCAGAAGCATACAGTGGAATATTACTCAGCTTTAAAAAGGAAGGAAAGTCTAACACATGCTACACCATGGATGAACACTGTAAGGGACATAAACCAGTCACAAAAAAACAAATACTGTGTGGTCTCACTTACATGAGGTCGCTAGATTAGTCAAGTTCATAGAGACAGAAATAGGACAGTGGCTGCCAGGGGCTGGGGGAGGAGAATGGAGAGTTGTTTAATGGAGACAGAGTTTCAGTTTTACGAGAAGAAAAAGTCTAGAGATTGGTTACAAAACAATGTGAATATGCTTAAACTGTGCACTTAACCATGGTTAAGATGACAGATTTTATGTTATGTGTATTTACCACACACACAAAGAAGAGATTTTTTTAAACCCCTCAACAGTAGCCACAATAATTCCTTAGAACTCAGACCTGCTGGAGTTTTTTCAGGGATTTGTGTGTTTTATCAGTGTGATAAATAATAAATACACACTGGCATTGTTTAATAGTGCCTGTGCATGGTGATATTAAAAAGCAGATGACCTTCAGTCCATTTTTATTACTGTTTTTAAATTCTCTGTAGATGATGCATCCTCTTACTACCTGCACCTACAGCAGATCACTCCCACTGCCCACCTTTGGATAATGCTTACTTTGATGCCCTTGCACTTGCTGGCCAGATCCTGGCTCTGCTACCTATCACTATGTGGCCCTGAGAAAGCTACTTAGTTATATTTTCAGCTATCTATAACATGGAGATCTTCACAGTATCTCCCTCACAGAGTTAGGACAAGCATTCGATTAATAATACATGGAGAGTGCTCAGGACAGTGCGTAGAACAGTATTCAAATGTTTACTATGCTAGGAGTCCTCTACTCCCTTTCAACAACTGACAAAAACACCTATCCAGATTTCTTTAATTTGAATTGTTTGCCAACATTTAAAAATCAGACTATTTGATATAAAGTCTGGATTTATAATCTCTGTTCAAAAATCAGAAGCTCGGGGTGCCTGGGTGGCTCAGGTGTTAAGCGTCTGCCTTCGGCTCAGGTCATGATCTTAGGGTCCTGGGATCGAGCCCCACATCAGGCTCCCTGCTCGGTGGGGAGCCTGCTTCTCCCTCTCCCACTCCCCCTGCTTATGTTCCCTCTCTTGCTGTGTCTCTCTCTGTCAAATAAATAAATAAAATCTTAAAAAAAGAAAAGAAAAGAAAAGAAAAATCAGAAGCTCTGGCAACCTTGGGCCTACCTATATTCCCACATGGCAATGGTATGCTGGAAATCAGTGGCAGCCACCTTCTAAAAGAAGGATTTGTGACCTCTCTGGTTTGCCACACTCCCCACCACTCCCTACTACCTCCATGTCAGCTTTAATTGTTTCCATTACCTACCAACCCTGAGACCTTTGAGTATGTGGCCCTTGTTCAAGACCCATCTATTACTTATCCCCTTGCCCTAGTCCCCAGACCTGCCCCTTAGGTGAATTAAATAGAAACCACTTCCTCTCCTGGAGCCTGAGTTTTCTGGAATGACAAATGGGACCAAAAATGTCCACCTCAAGGGAGTATTAAAAATATCAGGGGTGCCTGCCTGGCTGGCTCAGTCGGTAGAGCATGCAATTCTTGATCTTGGGGTTGTGCTTGAGCCCCACGTTGGGTATAGAGATTGCTTAAAAATAAAATGTTAAAAAAATATATCAAAGAATATATTTAATATAAAAGCATTTGGTAGGGATGCCTGGGTGGCTCAGTTGGTTAAGCATCAGACTCTTGATTTCAGCTCAGGTCATGATCTCAGGGTCATGAGATAGTGGCTCAGCATGGAGTCTGCTTGGGATTCTCTCTCTCTCCCTCTCCCTCTGCCCCTCCCCCCCTCAAATAAATTTTTTTAAAAAGCATTTGGTAACAGCAAAGGACTCTTTAAGTGTAAATAATTTTTTATTCTGATTAAGATGCATCCAGAATATTGTACTCATTATGTTCTTCTGAATGTAGTCCTTTCATCCACAATGAGTGACTGAATGTAAATCATAAATAAAAATTCACACCCAGGCAACAAAATACATGTTAGGAAACTCATTTCACCCCCAGCCTCACCAACACAATGATCAAGAGGAACTTCAGGTTCCATAATTTTCCATCGTGTTCACTGAAGGAGGCAGCCACAGGTTTAGCTCTGTCAACCTCGCAGCTTTTGGACTGGTCGTTCGCCCTCCACCTGAGACTTCCTGTCAGTGGGCAGGCGATTTCCTGTCAGTGGGAGGGCAACTTCTGGTGAGAAGCTCCAGTCTCCCTCCCTGCCCATGGAGGAAGTTGCTTAAGTTAATCATTTAAGTGACCAGCCAGGTATATTTAGCTCAACTGTTGACATTATCTCAACATTGACATCGCAAAGGTACACATTAGACTGTGGCAAACTGGAGGGTCCTTAAGTCATAACCTGGCTTGCCTGAATAATTTAGGTTTTGCATCCACTAGAAACTTGAACGAGTTCAAAATTTAATTAGTTGGGGGGAGGGGCAGAAAAATCTTTTGCTGCCATGTTTATACTATGGGCCCTGAACACTTCTTGTATTGAGAAAGGCAGAAATCATCCTTATTCGCAATTTCTTAGTTTCTCGTCTACATTTATTATCTCAGGGGGAAAAAAAACATAAGTTTGTCAGAATAAATCCAACTTCTCCAACAGCTGAAAATTACAATTATTTGAATATGGTGTTGGAGTCCATTTGTGGAGAGCCAAAGAAATCATAACTGAAAAGACAGATAGACATGTGAGCAGACAATTCGCAGTAGAGGAAACCCAAATGGCCAGTAGACGTAAGAAAATCTGTTCATCCTTTTCAATAACCAGGGAAATGCAAATTAAAACAGCCCGAGCTGTCTTTTCTCACTATCAGATAGGCAAAACTTTTAAGGTCTGACTCTATCAAGTCTGGACAGAGATGGGGGAACATGCTGCTGGAAGAAGTGTAAATTGGTTCAGCCAATTTGGAGAGCTTTTTGGTACATATGTCTGCAAGCTCTTATTGGAAATCTTTGCAATCAGATGTGTTTTGGAATTTTTTTTTTTTTTTTTTTTTACTTTGAAAGTAAAAGGTACAGATACCATTTTTATATTACCATTCCTAATGAGTTCAGGAGCAGCATCCAATGTCAACACATTGATTTGTCTGCAGTGAAACATGAATATTCAGGGCGCCTGGGTGGCTCAGTCGTTAAGCGTCTGCCTTCGGCTCAGGTCATGATCCCAGGGTCCTGGGATCGAGTCCCACATCGGGCTCCCTGCTCAGCAGGAAGCCTGCTTCTCCCTCTCCCACTCCCCCTGCTTGTGTTCCTGCTCTCGCTATCTCTCTCTCTGTCAAATAAATAAATAAAATCTTAAAAAAAAAAAAAAACATGAATATTCAGATTAAATGGGATAAATATAAACTTTAAATAGCCTTAGCTCATTTGAGGTCACTTTTCACTGCCACAGGACTTTGTTGCAAAGTTATAGGAAAAGGGGTTTCTAGAATTTTTTGGCCTTCAGAATTGGAGAAGGGGAACTGGGATCCATACTTAGTAAACTTGAACATGGGTATACTCTATGACCTAGCAAGTCATTTTCCTAAGGAGACACCTTAAAATAATGGGATTTGAACTTTTTTGAATGCAATCCACAATAAGAAATACAATTCACATATACATTTGTATGACTAAAACCAAAGTTTCATGAAACATATCCACCTTTCCTACAGGTGATCGCCCTGATGTTATGTATTCTAGATTTTGTGTTTTCAGTGCACAGTTTAAAACATGCCTGCCCAGCTCTAAGCATTTTTCTACATCTCAATTTTTAAAAAACTGTTGGATTACAACTCAATGATAAAAAGATAAATAAGTCAATTTAAAAATGGACAAAGTGCCTGAATAGTCATTTTTCTGAAGGAGACATACAAATGGCCAATAAGCACATGGAAAGATGTCCTATATCATTACCCATCAGGGAAATGTGACTTGAAATCACAATAAGATAACACTTCACACCTAGTAGGATGGCTATAATAAAAAAATTAGACAATAACGAGTGTCGGTGAGGATATGGGGAAATTGGAACTGTTGGGGAGGAAAACCTTTTCCTTTACTCTCTTAGCTTCAGTTCTTGGAGCCCTGTAAATTAGCTAACAAGATGCAGATTAGCAAGAGAAAAGAACTTTTATTAACATATTATGTGGAGTTCACAGAAAATCATGACTCTCTAAACAGTGTAGGATGAGAGTTTATATACCTAACTTAATAGGGGAGAGGGACTGGGAAGAAAAGGCTCCTATGAGAAGAGTAAATGAGGTTCTAGGGGGACAAACAGGACATAAAGTTTGTGACAATATTTGTTTATGTAGATACGAGTGATCTTCTTTGCCTTCTTTCTGGCCAGTAAAATTCCTGTGGAGAGGAGATTTATGGCAACCTCATTTCCAGAAGTTTCTGCTTTCAATCAGATAAGGGAAGCTCCAAAAAGGCTCTTTCTGCATTTGTTGAGTTTCAAATCTGTTTAGTTTAAAATAATCTTCAAATTATTTTATGAAAAATAAAACAAGGGTGGGGGGGGTTCAGGTGGGTCATCACAGAACCCTCCACATAGCGTTGATGGGAATGTAGAATGATGCAGCTCCTCAAAAGTTAAACATCTAGGGGCACCTGGGTGGCTCAGTCGTTAAGCGTCTGCCTTCGGCTCAGGTCATGATCCCAGGGTCCTGGGATTGAGCCCCGCATCGGGCTCCCTGCTCGGCGGGAAGCCTGCTTCTCCCTCTCCCACCCCCCTTCTTGTGTTCCCTCTCTCGCTCTCTCTCTCTCTGTCAAATAAATAAATAAAATCTTTAAAAAAAGAAAAGTTAAACATTTAGAATTCTCATATGATCCAATAATTCCACTCCCAGTAGAAATGAAAACATACCTTCACACATTCGTCATAGCCAGTGGAAACAACTTATCCGTCAACCAATGAATGGATAAACAAGTGTGGTATATCCACACAATGGAATATTATTTGACAATAAAAAGGAAGGAAGTACCAATACATTCTACAACATGGATGAAACTTGAAAGCATTATGCTAAGTGAAAGAAGCCAGACACGTAAGACCACATATTGTCTGATTCCATTTATGTGAAATGTCCAGAATAGGCAAATCCGTAGGAGCAGAAAATAAACTGGTGCGTACCTGGGGCTGGGGAGGGCTGTGTGCTGGGGAGCAGAAATGAGAAGTGACTGTTAACGGTCATGAGGTTTGTTTTGGGGGCTTTGAGAATATTCTAAAATTAGATTATGGTGATGATTTTACAACTCTGAAATACTAAAAATCAGTGGGTTTTATGATATGTGAAATGTATCTTACTAAAACTGTAAAAAAAATTGATCAAAACCTTTACATTGATTTCTCAACCCACTAATAGGTTACAACCCCAGTTTGACAAAATGACTACAAGGAGATGTAAGGAAGGATATCTACTGCAAGATTTTTTTGTGAATGTGAACCAACTGGAAGCATCTCTAATTTCACTAAGTCCAAGAATGGATAAGTAAACCATATTCATGAAATAAAAAAGATGAACTAAAGCTACAGATTGACATGGGGTTAGGTCACAAATTCACTGTGTTAAACGGAAACAGCAAGTTGTAAGGATTGTGTATTTCTGATGCCATTAGTGTTCCGTTTCCTTTTTTTTTTTTTAAAGATTTTATTTATTTATTTGACAGAGACACAGTGAGAGAGGGAACACAAGTAGGGAGAGTGGGAGAGGGAGAAGCAGGCCTCCCGCTGAGCAGGGACCCCGATGTGGGACTCGATCCCAGGACCCCGGGATCATGACCTGAGCCGAAGGCAGACGCTTAACGACTGAGCCACCCAGGCACCCCTAGTGTTCCGTTTCTTAGCCTGAGTGGTGGTTTTGAGTGTTTGCTTTGCAAACTTTTGTTAAATTGAACACTTTTCTGTATCTTTATAATTTATAGCTAACTGAATTTTTTTAAAAGGAAATGCAGAATATTATATGCAGCATGATGCTGTTTATGTAAATTTTAGGAACATGCCAATCAGTAGCACTGTGTCCATTCATGCCTGGTCAGGAAAACAGAAGTCATTTTACTGATTTCAAGCAGAAAGATATTTAATGCAAATAACTGATTTCAAATATGTTGAAAAGGATGGAGAATAACAGGAAAAAGGCTACAGTACTCAGGCGTCAGGAGGCTGCCCCTATCCGTGGACTGAAGCTCAGAGTCCACACTTTGTGCTGATCTGCCAGAGGTCCTGCCCTTGACCTTGACTGCAGAAGCCTACACTCTTGCTGTGGCTACAGCTGCTGCTGATGAAAGAACCACCACCCTACCAGAGATGGTGCCACAAATAAGAGTAGTTCATTTCTTCCTCTGGCTTTACACCTCCCACCAGTGATGGCCCAAAACCAGTGCGGAAGGGAGAGGGGTGGGTGGTTTGGAAGCTTCTCGCCCCATATGATAAAGCAGAGAGCAGGGAAAAGCAGAAATAGAGCTGATAGACAGAATCTATCTATTGTTTATATAGGAAGGAGTCCCACCCAAGTCATGATAGTGATTAGTCAACTTTATAATAGTCTATGTCTTTAATTTAGAAAGTCAAAGTGAATATAATATTAATGGTTGTTAATTCTAAGTTTGGGGACTATAGGTGTATTATTCTTATGTATAGTTTCTATTATCTTCTTCAATTCTAAAAATCTAATAAATTCTAAAAATCTAAAAATAGATTCTAAAATTCAATCAAAAAAGAACTTACCGAAAAGAAAATGTAACAAAATACAAATATTTTTGGTGTTAGGGTGGCAAAGCTAGGACACTTCCTTTGTTTTAAATTTTCCAAATATTCATTGACACTTGTATTAAATTTACAGTAAAATTTCATAATAGGGATGCTCTTCGGGTTTTTTATTTATTTTTATTTTTTTGCCTAATTTTACATGAATGCTATAATTTGGAAGAAATACCACATTATTGAAAACAAGACAACAGGCCCAAAGTAGAGTCACTTATGCTAAGCCCCACGTCACCAAACTGAGACTTAATTACAGTGTTGGGTCTCCGAGAAATGGAATCTTAAACCTTGTCGCCTGATTGGCACTACTGAGGTCATCTGCCTGATAGAACCTGCGTCTCCTACAGGAAAGTAACCTTGCAATAACCAACCTAATTTTTTGCATAGTGTAACTTCCTTATTCCCTCCGCCTATAAAAATCTTTTATTTTGTACAGCTCCTTTCTATCTGCTAGGTGGGATGTTGCCTAATTCCTGAATCATCAAATGAAGCCAGTAAGATCTTTAACATTTCCTTAGTCGAATTTTTTAAACAATGTCAAGAAAATGATTTTAAGCTCTTGTAACTATATGAAAGATTAGCTTTAGACATCTCCTTAAAGCATGCTTAAAAAAAAAAAAAGAAAATAATGACATCGATGGAGCACTTATTCCTCTAGTAGATATTTGTTGAGTGCCCTGGTACCTACTCCACCAATGGATGCATTGGGAAATACAAAGAAGGATAAAATGGTGTCTCAGGTTGTTCGGAGTGTGAGATATTATAATTTACAGGAAATACATATTTTATCTTTCAGATGATCAATATATTTTTCTCATATGTATTTGGTCTACATCCATGTTTCCTGGCTCACAGCTCCTCAAACCCTTGAAATCTCCTGAGCAACAAGCAACTTTTGTTATAATATTTGGTCTCTCGTCCTCAGTTCCCAAAATTGCTTCAGAGCCCTTATGGTGAAATGAGTGTCTTGTTATTCATAACAAGCCCCTTTCCACCAGAACTGGGTTTGTGTTAATGAAATAACTTTTGGAAAGCACCTAAGGATGGGGACTGGTTGCCAGGGGAACCAACCAGGAATTGAGGGTTGGAACTTTGAGTCCCACCTCCTGACCTCCAGGGAGGGAAGAAGGGCTGGAGGTTGAATCAGTCACCACCAGTTGATGATTTAATCAATCAGGTCTACATAATGAAGCCTCCATTAAAAAAAAAAAAAAAAAAGGGAAGGGGTTCAGAGCATCCAGGCTGGGGACCAGAACACTTCCATATACCACTATGACCCAAACTCTGTGAGGACAGAAGTTTCTTTGTCTTCATTTGACTGTTAATTTGTTTCTTTTAATATCCTTTGTAATAAATCCACAATCTAGTGAGTAAGCACGTTTCCTGAAATCTGTGAGCGGATCTAGCAAATTAATGGAAACTCAGGGAGTGGGTTGTGGGAATCTCTAATATATAGCCCATTGATCAGAAGCACAGGTGACAACCTGGACTTTCGATTGGCATCTGAAATGGACGGCAGTCTTGTGGGACTGAGCCCTTGACTTGTGGGATCTGGTGCTATCCCTGGGTAGGGAGTGTCAGAATTGAGTTGAATTGTAGGACACTGAGTGGGCATTGGAGCATTGCTTGGTGGTGTAGGGGGACTTCCTGCCCCATATCTGAACTGATAACCAGAACTTTTAACAGTCTAGTGGGGAAGGCTGACAACCAAGGTTTTCATCTGGGACACAAAGCAGCTTTTGTTTCTGCCTATGTATTTTCCTAGAGTTTGGATTTTTGCAAAAACATGTCTAATGGCTGTAAACAAAAATAAATTAAGGTTTAAAGTAATAGAATGCAAGCTACCCTAGAACAGTGGAAAAAAGAGGACATTCTGGGAACCCATCAGACACCGCCCAACCCAGTGTCGAGTAGGGGTGGGGGTGGGGAAGGTGTCCCAATGGATCCTTCTGAAGCAAGAAGAGTGGACCTTTTCTGCTGGGTGCTGAACTCTTTACAGGGTTAGAGCTGTTTTCCTAATGTAATTTCCTCCTCACGGCTTAGCAGGTATGTAGACAGAGCACTCCCATGTTTCCACTTTACTCTCACACAGCTACCACACTTCCCTTCTGATGCCAGATGTGTGGATATTCCACACATCAAGTAATTCTACACCATCTGGGTGTCCTACCTTCCAGTTCACTCCTGACACCATTGACCTGGACATAGGTTAGGGCTCAGTCCCACGAGGCTGTCCCCACTTCAGACCCCAGTCACGAGTTCGGCTTGTTACCTAAACATCGGACTGACCAGGTCTAACCTGAGGGTCCCATGATCCCCTCCTCGGGTTTGATAAATCTGTTAGAAGGGCTCATAGAACTCAGGGAAACAATCACTTACACTTACTGGTTTCGTATAAAGGATATGGATGAACGGTCAGATGAAGAGGTACGTGGGGCAAAGTCAGGAAGAGTCCCAAGCACAGGAGCTTCTATCTCTGTGAAATTGCAGTGTGTTATTCTCCTGGCACGTGGGTGTGTTCAGCAGCCTGGAAGCTCTCTGAACACCCCAGTTTGGGGTTTTTATGCAGGCTTCATCATGCAGGCGTGAGAGAGCATTAATGCAATCTCCAGCTCCTCTCCCCTCCCTGGAGGGTTGGGAGTTGGGGGGAGCTGAAAGTTCCAAGCTTCTGACCATGGCTTGGTCTTTCTGGGGACCAGCCTCCAGCCTGAAGCTATCCAGGAGCCCACCAAGAGTCACCTCACTAGAACAAAAGACACTCCTCCAACATTCAGGCAATGCCAAGAGACTTAGGAGGTCTGTTTCAGGAACCAGAGTCAGAGACCAAATATTAGAACAAAAGATGTTCCTAGTGCTCTTATGACATAGGAAATTACAAAGGTTTTAGGAACTCTGTGCCAGGAACTGGGGCAGAGATCAATACATATATTTTTTCTGTTATGTCACAGTAGGTAAGTAAGACCAACCCCCTTTACAGGTTTGGAACTGAGCAGGATAAGTGGCTTCTGAAGGGTTGCAGGACCACTTGGTTGGAAGACAAAGAATTAATTAATTAAAATTTTATTTAAATTCAATTAATTAACATATAGTGTATTATTAGTTTCAGAGGTAGAGGTCAGTGATTCATCGGTCTTATATAACACCCGGTGCTCATTACATCACGTGCCCTCCTTAATGTCCATCACCCAGTTACCCCATCCCCCAATCCCCCTCCCCCCCAGGAACCCTCAGTTTGTTTCCTATAGTTAAGAGTCTCTTATGATTTCAGTAGGCTAAGAATTAAAACCCAGTTCTCCTGACATCCAGGATACTGCCAAGGATATTCCCAATGACATATTTTTTTAAAAATTAGAATTCTTTTCTGGTTTTTATTCTCTGAGTTTAAGATGTCCATGAAAACAGGAACTGGACCCATCTGTATTATCTCCACACTAATTAGTCTCAGTTTTATGTTGCTAGGGTCAGCTCAGGGACAAACTGACACAAGGATATTAGTCATTAAAAAAAAAGAGAGAGAGAGAGAGAAAGAAAGAAAGAAAAGTAAAAAGCTTGTTCAGGAGCTGCCATGAAACATTTTGTTGTTCTCAAATGCCAATCTCTGATCCCTGAGGTGGGACAATGTTTGCCTGTCACAGAACTAAATGTGACTTTAGGCAAAAATGCGCTGCATTTGGATGCTAAAGAGATGATGTCCTGGGTTTCTTTCCTTCCCAGGCAGGAGAAAATTACACCTCTGTGTGCACTCAGCTTTTAAATTTTCAGGTGTTGTTTTCATATGTGATCTTTTTATCCTCACTGAAAATCAAAGCACAGGACACAGCAATTGGGAAAGTAGTTTAAGAGACCCAGCAAACGCACACTTCTGTTATTATACCCATCTTACAGATGAGCACATTGAGACCAAGAGTGGTGGAGTACCATGCCTGTGATCTCACAGAGCCTGACCCAGAACTTGGGCCCATTGTATTTGAGGGCTTAGATTGGGGTGAAGTCAGAATGCCCTCTCCATACTCCTGAGGACAAGACAATTTTATTTGTTTAAGCATTTCTGTTCAGACAGGGAAATGGACCATGTTCCTATTTAAAATATCTTTAGACCAAGAACCAGAAAATTATGGCTTGTAAAAAATAATCCTAAAAGGGGCGCCTGGGTGGCTCAGTTGGTTAAGCGACTGCCTTTGGCTCAGGTCATGATCCTGGAGTCCCGAGATCGAGTCCCACATCAGGCTCCCTGCTCAGCAGGGGGTCTGCTTCTCCCTCTGCCCTCTTCCCTCTCGTGCTCTCAGTCTCTCATTCTCTCTCTCAAATAAATAAATAAAATCTTTAAAAAATAATAATAATCCTAAAAAAAAAACCAGGATAAATTAGGCAGAACATGATAGCTTTTTGAAGAGTGTCCATTAAATCCTGGTTTGAACATCAATTATTGTTTGACTGAGTAGAGAGAAGTTATTGTCTGACTTTGCTCTTGAATACCTCCAGGGACAAAGAATTCACTGCCATTTCACCCAGCCTGTCATGCGTTCTATGTCAATCCCAAGTCTGCCTTGCTAGCTAGAATTGCTCTCCATCCACTGGTCCAAATTCTGCCTCAGGAGCACCACATTAGCCTGACCACCATCTTCTCCCTGACTGCTGTCCTCTGCAAGCTTGACACAAGCCAATGGGAGGTACGTAAGCCAAGATGCAGCCTGGGCGTTAAGCCCCGGACTCTGGAGCCTGGCTGTCTGCATTCACCTGGCTCTTCCACATACTGACTGCAGGCCTGCCTGTCCTTAGAGAGTTGATTCTGTAGTTTATTAAAAGTTTATTCTTCTCTGATATAACTGTTTAGAGCTGTATTAGCAGGGCTCTCCAGACAAACAGAACCAATAGGATATGTGTGTATGTATGCATGTGTATGCAAATGTGAAGAGATTCATTATAAGGAATGACTCACATGATTATGGAGGCTTGTAAATCCTAAGATCTGTGGTCAGCAAGCTAGATACCCAAGAGAGACATTGGTGTAGGTGCAGTCCAAGTCTGAAGGTCTGAGACCAGAAGAGCCCATGGGTGTAAGTTCTAGTCTGAGGACAGGGGGCCGATGTCTCAGCTCAAGTAGCCAGGCAACGGAAATTCCCTCTTACTCAGCTTTTTGTTTTCTTCAGGTATTCAATTGATCGGACCCACTCTGGAGAGGGCAATCCCCTTTACTCAGGTACTGATTCAGATGTTCATTTCACCCACAAACACGCTCACAGACACACCTAGAATGCTGTTCAACCCAATGTCTGTGTACCCCCCGTGGCCCAATCCAGCCAAGACACAAAAATGAACCATCCTAAGAGCTGCCAATTTCCTCTAATCACTGCTTTCCTGGCTTCTCACAAATTCAAGATGCTCTGTTTTTGCTTTCAGTTCAAAATATTTCCGAAGTCCCTTGTGACTTTTTCATTCATCACTATCTAAAAGTGGATTGTTTAATAGTCAAGTATTTTTGAGATTCTGTAGATTGCTTTTTAATTTTATTTGTAATTGCAGTAAACATAACAGAAAAACCACCTTCTTCACCATTTTTAAGTGCCCAGTTCAGTGGCACTATGTACATTCACAGTTGTGTGCAACCATCCCCACCATCTGTCTCCAGAACTCTCTCATCTTGCATAATTGAAACTTTGTCCCCATTAAACAACACCTCCCACTGCCCTCTCCCCTGAGCCCTTGACAAATACCATTCTACTTTGTGTCTCCATGAATTTGACTCTAGGGACTTTTTTTTTTTTTAAGATTTTATTTATTGATTTATTTAGAGAGAGGGAGAGAGAGAGAGCAAGCAAGCAGGGGGAGAGGCAGAGGGATAGGGAGCGAGAATCTCAAGCAGTCTCCCCACTGAGCATGGAGCCCGACGAGGGGCTCAATCTCATAACCCTGGGATCATGACCTGAGCCAAAACCAAGAGTCGGGCGCTCAACCGACGGAGCCACCCAGGCACCCCATCTCTAGGAACTTTATATGAAAGGAATCATACGGGATTTGTCTTTTTTGTGACTGGCTATTTCAGGTAGCTCAATGTCCTCAAGGTTCGTCCATGTTGTAGCGTGTGTTAGGATTCCCTTCTTTTTTAAAGCTGAAGACATTCCATCATATGTATAGATCCTGTTTGTTTAGCCATTCATCGGCGGGTGGACGCTTGGCTTGCTTCCACCTCTTGGCTCTTGGCTACTGTGAATAGTACCACTATTAGAAATGCGGGTGTGCAAATAGCTCTTTGAGGCCCTGCTTTCAATTGTTTTGGGTATCTACCCAAAAGTGGAATTGCCGGATCATATGATAATTCTATTTTTACTTTTTTGACAAACTGCTGTAGTGTTTTCCACAGTAGTTGCACCATGTTACATTAGTGCATAAGGGTTCCAATTTCTCTACATCCTCCCCAACAGTTGTTAGCTTCTGTTTTTCTCTTTATAGTATCCATCCTAACAGGTATGAAGAACAGCTTATTTTCATTAATATCTAATTTAATACAATTTTTGAGATGTATTTTATGGACCAGCATGTGGTACATATGCAGTGAATATTCCATGACCACTTGAAAAAAAAAGTGTATCCTGTTTAAGTGTTCAGCAAAATATTCTATACCTACCAATTCAGACAAGTTTGTTGATAGTGTTATTTAAATATTCCATATCTTCACTGATGTCTCATTAAACTTTCTTGTCCACTGAAAAGAGGCGTCAGAGTCTTCAATATCATGAACAGCTTATGCTAATAAATTTGGCAACCTAGATGAAATTAATAAATTCCTTGAAAAACACAACTTACCAAAACAAAAAGAAATTAAAAATCTGAATGACCGTTGACTGCTAAAAAAAAAATTAAATTTGCAATAAAAAACTTTCCCACAAAGAACATTCCAAGATAAGATGGTTTATGGAAGAAGTAATTCTAATTTACACAATCTCTCCCAGAACAGAAGAGGTGGGAAAGCTTCCCTACTCTTTTTAGTGGGCTAACATAATCCTGATACCAAACAGTATAAGAAACGAAAATTACAGTTCAATATCTCTCATAACTAGAAACACAAAAATCCTTAACAAAATATTAGGAAATAGAATCCAGCGGCTTATCCCAGGAATGCAAGTTTGGTTTAACATTCAAAACTCAAACAATATACATCATCCTATTAGCAAGATAAAAGGGGAAGATAACAGGACCATCTCCTCAAGGCAGAAAAAAGCATTTGAGAACATTCAATACCCATTTGTGTGTGTGTTTTTAAAGGATTTTATCTATTTGACACACGGAGAGAGAGAGCACAAGCAGGGGGAGTGGCAGGCAGAGGCAGAGGGAGAAGCAGTCTCCCTGCTGAGCCGAGAGCGGATGCGGAACTCCATCCCAGGACCCTGGGATTATGACCTGAGCCAAAGGCAGACACCACATGACTGAGCCACCCAGGCCCCCTCAATACCGATTTGTGATAACTTTCAGCAAAGTAGGAAGAGAGGGGAACATCTTGAGGTTAATAAGGTGCATGTATGAAATACATGTAGTTAACAACATGCTTAGTGTTAGTAAAATAGTGAAACATGAAGGCTTTCCTCCACATCAGCAACAAGGCAAGGATGTTTAATCTCATCACTTCTACTCAACATCGATCCAGAAATTCTAGCCAGTGCAGCAAGGTAACAACAAAACACATATTGGAAGGAAGAAATAAAGCTGTTTCTACTCACAGGCAACATGATCTTGTATACAGAAAACCTAAAGAATCTTAAAAAAACAAAAACAAAAACAAAAAAAGCCTTAGAAAAATTAAGTGAATTTAGCAAGGCTGCAGAATACAAGCTCGGTCTACAAAACTTGTGTTTATATGTATTAGCAACAAGCAAGTAGAAAAGGATGTAAAAGGACACCATTTGTAATAGCAAGAAAAACGAAATATTTAGAAATGAATTTAATGAAAGAAGTACACAATCTCTACACTGGAATCTAAGAACAATAGTGAGAGAAATTAAAGATTTAAATTAATGGGCAGATACAGTATGTTCATGCATTAGAGGACTGGAAAATTTAAAGATGTCCATTTTTTCCAAATTCACCTAAAATTTCAATGCAAATCCAAGAAACAAACAAAACCAGCAAAGCTGTTTAGTAGATATAGACAAGCTGGTCCTAAAATGTATATGAAAATGCAAGGGGTCTAGACTAGCCAAAACAATTCTGCAGAACAGATTCAGGTGACTTAAACTTTTGAAAGATTCACTATAAAGCTAGTAATCAAGCATTTATGATATTGACATAAGAATAGACAATAGATCTATAGAACCAGGACAGTCCAGAAATAGACCCTGCCATATATAACCAATTGACTTACAAAGATGATAAGGTAATTCAAGTAAGAAATGACAACTTTTTAATGACTGATACTGTAACAACTGGGTAATCAAATCCATACATAAAATATAATGTGAGATCTATCGTAGTTGGAACCAAAAACCTTCTAGAGGAAAATACAGGAGAATACCTTTGTGACCTGGGGGCAGGCAGAGATTCCTAAGTAACAAAACCAAACAAGAAAAAAATGGAATCAGAATTTAAAATCTCCGCTCTTTGAAGACTCTGGTAGGAGAATGAAAAGACAATCCACAGACCAGGAGAAGATATTTGCAAATCCTACATCTGATAAAGGACTATGTATTCAGAATACATAAAGAACCCTCCAAACTTAATAAGAAAACAAGCAATCGGATAAGAAAATACACAAAAGATTAGAACAGACACTTCACCAAAGATAAACGGGTGGCACATAAGTACATGGAAAGACACTCAACCTTATTAGTCATTAAAGAAATGCACATCAAAACCACAATGACCTATCAGTACATACCGACTGCAATGGCTAGGATGATGAGGCTGCAGTGGATTTGGAATCCTATGCTGGTGGGAATGTAAATTTGGAAATTGGTTTGGCAGTTTCTAAAAAGTCAAACATATTCCTATTACATGTTCGGGCATTCTCATTGCTAGGTATTTACCCAGAAAAATGGAAGTATTTTTCACAAAGACTTGTATGCAAATGTTCACAGTGGCTTTGGTTGACATAGCCCAAAACTAAAAACAGTCCAAAGGTCCATCACCAGATGAGTGGATAAACAAAGTGCAGTATATCCATACAATGGAACACATCTCAGCAATAAAAATGAATGAGGTATTGACACAACATGGATGAATTTTAGGATAATTTTGCTGAGTGAAAGAAGCCAGATAAAAAAGAGTAATACTGTATGATTCCATTTATACAAATCTAGACAATGCAAACTCCCATTTATAGTAACAGAAAGTAGATAAATGGGTGTCTGGGGATGGGTGACAGGCGGTGGGGGGGTGGGTACAGGAGGGAAGAATCACAGAGGGGCACCAGGAAACTTTGGGGGGTGATAGATATGGGTGGTGTCTTGATTATGATGATGGTTTTCACAGTGTTTATATATTTATATATAGTTGATTTATTTATATATGGTTTCACAGTGTTCTTATATATATATTTGACATATATATGTCAAAATGTATCAGTCTATACACTTTAAATACGTGCAGTTTATCCCACCTGCCAGACCAGCTGAAACAAATAAGAGCGACAACCCCAAGCGTTCCCGAGGCCGAGGAACAACTGGAACACTCCTTCCTTGCCAGTGGGAGTATGGAATGGGACAACTGCTCTGGAGGACTGTTTGGCAGTTATTTATACAATCAGACCCGCTCTATGACCCAACAATTCCACCACTAGGGTTTACCCAAGTAAAATGTTATGTCCGCAAAACCCACCCGGTACACGATTGTTCACAGGAGCCTTACTCATAATAGCTCCAGGCTGGACCCACCTGTCCATCAACAGGAGGATGCATAAATAGTGGTGTATGCAAAAAATGGAGTAGCAGTCAGTAATAAATGTGAAGACACAAATCCCAAAGGCATAATGTTGAATGAAAGTAGCCGGACACAAAAACAGTGCAAACTGTGTGATTCCATTCCCTCGAAGTCCAAGAACAGACAAAAAGCAATCTGTCCTTTTAGAAATCGGAGCAGTGGTGGCCTCTAGTGGGGAGGGAAATTAATTGGGAAAGGACAACTCATTTCTGAAGGGATGGACAGGTTCCCTGCCTTGATTTGGCGAATGAGTACGTGCGTATATATTTAAGATCTGTGCATTGTACCTGAATTAAAATTTTCAATTTTATTTTAATAACTAGTCAAGAAAACACACGTGGACACCCAGGGCCCGTCCATGTATTGTCTCTGGGATGCTGCCGTCATTGAAACCTCACAACACCTGGTGAAGCAGGTGCTATTGTCATTCCCACTTTATAGATGAGAAAACACAACTGCAGAACAGCTGCGCCACCTGCCCAAGGTGTGCAAGGTGGGGACGCAGGTAAGGGCGTTGAGCCCTGGGAGTCTGATGGGCGTGGGCTGTGCTCTTTGTCACCACACTAGCTGTTCTAGGTCCTGTGCTAGCTGCTGGGAGCCCTTGGTGAGCCTCGGGGCTAGTGGATGAGACAGAGGAGCGCACCAGACTTAGTTGTTCTCTTCCCTAACTTTCATTCATCATTTGGGCAAGGGGCGCACAGAAGTCGGCATGGACCTCAGTCACGCTTGGTTAATGACTGCCTGCCTTTTGGGAAGACAGGAAGGTAAGCACGTGATGGGTGTCAGAGGGTCCCCAGGCCCACATGAGGATTGGACCAACGGCATCCCATTAAGAGCAGTAATTAAGACTGGGATTTCAGAGAGCCCAGAAATAAACCCGAGAATATTCAGTCAACTAATATTTGAAGGGACAAGGGAGCCAAGAATATTCAATGGAGAAAAGATAATCTCTTCAATAAATGGTGCTATAGAAAAATTGGATATTCACATGTAAAAGCATGAAACTAAACCCTTAGCTTATACCACTCACAAAAATTAACTCAAAATGGATTAAAGACTTAAATATGAGACCTGAAATCATGTAGCTACTAGAAGAAAATATAGGAAAAAAGCTCCTTGACATGGGTCTTGGCAATGACTTTTTGCATATGACACCTAAAGTGCAAGCAACATTATTAAAAACAAACAGGAGGGCCTACATCAAACTAAAAAGTTTCTGCACAACAAAAGAAACCATCAACAAAGTGAAAAGACAAACTACAGAATGGGGAAAAAAATATCTGCAAACCATATATTGGATAAGGGGTTAATATCCAAAGAATATAAAGAACTCATACAACTTGATAGCAAAAAAAAAAAAAAAAATCCAATTAAAAAAGGAGAAAATGGGGTGCTTGGCTGGCTCAGTCAGTGAAGCATATGACTCTTGGTGTTGGGGTCATGAGTTCAAGCCCTACGCTGGGCATAGAGCTTACTTTAAAAAAAAAAAAGGAGCAAAGAACCTAAATAGACATTTTTCCAAAGAAGATACATGAATGGCCAACAGACACATGAAAAGAGGCTCAGCACTGTTAGCTATCAGGGAAATGTGAATCAAAACCAGGAGGGTTATCACTTCACGTCTGTTAGAATGGCCATCACCAAAAAGACAAGAGATAACAAATACTGGTAAAGATGTGAAAAAAAGGGACTCTTGTGTACTCGTGGTAAGAGATGTAAATTAATGCAGCCACTATGGAAAACAGGGAAAGTTCCTCAAAAAATTAAAAATAGAACCACCATATGATCCAGCAATTGTACTTCTGGGAATATATCCAAAGGAAATGAAATCACTAACTTAAAAAGATATCTGCACATTCACTGCCGCATTATTCACAATAGCCAAGACATGGAAACAACTTAAGTGTCCATCAGTGGATGACTGGGTAAAGGAGTTGTGGCGCGTGCGTGTGTGTGTGCGCGCATGCACACGCACACACACACACACACAAACACAGTGGAATATTGCTCAGCCACAAAAACGCAAGGAAAACCTGCTAATTGTGACAACGTGGCTGGACCTCGAGGGCATTATGCTCCGTGAAATGAGTCAGAGAAAGACAAACACTATATGATGTCTGTGATATGTGAAATCCTAAAACAACAACAAAAAATCTTATAGAAAAAGATGCATGGTTACCAGAGGCAGAGGGTAGGGAGGGGGGATTGGAGGAAGCTGATCAAAAAGTACAAACTTCCAGGTGGAAGATAAATAAATCTGAGGGATGTGATGTACAACGTGGTGACTATAGTTACCACCATTGTTTGACATCTATGAAAGTTGGTAAGAACTAATTCTCATCACAAGGCGAAATTCTTTTTTTTCCCCCATTTCTTTGTACTGTATCTATATGAGGTGATGGATGTTAACTACACTTATTGCGGTGATCATTTCAAAATATATGTAAGTCAAACCTTTATACTGCACCCCTGAAACTGATATGGTGATGCGTGTCAATTGCGTCTCAATAAACCTGGGGGTGGGGGGAAGATTGGGGTTCCAAAAGAGTCCTTCCACCTCTGTGTCCTAGATGCCAGAGAAAGAGTTGGTCTGCTTTCTTCCAGGAATTAGGTGAAAGTTTCACCTGTCCTAAATCAGGAGAGTCCATGGAATGCGGAGAATAAAACCCTGGGGCATGAGCTGGGACACTGATGTATCAGTAAGCAATTGTTACATAACAAGCCATTCCCAAACTTAAAAAAATACAGTCTTGAAAAAATATAGTCACTTAAAAAAATAGTCACTTAAAAAATCACTGAATTGTGCAAGACTTTTGAATCTCAGATCTGTACCTCTGAAACAAATAATGCAATATATGTTAAGAAAAAAAAAGAAGAAGAAGAAGAAGAAGAAGGTAGCAGGAAGGGAAGAATGAAGCGGGGGAAATCGGAGGGGTAGACGAACCATGAGAGACCATGGACTCTGAAAAACAAACTGAGGGTTCTAGAGGGGAGGGGGGCGGGGGGATGGGTTAGCCTGGTGATGGGTATTGAGGAGGGCACATTCTGCATGGAGCACTGGGTGTTATGCACAAACAATGAATCATGGAACACTACATCTAAAACTAATGATGTAATGTATGGGGATTAACATAACAATAAAAAAGATAAAAAAAAAATCACTTACTGAAGACTCACCCATGACGCTATGGGTCAGCTGGGTGGTTCTGAGCTGAGCCAGGCTTGGCTGATCCTAGCTGCAGTCACACGGCAGCTCGGCTGGGCTGGCGGGTCTAGCATGGCCACGTGTCCATGCCTGACAGCTGACCAGCTATTGGCTTGGGCGACGGGACTAACTGGGCCACAGGTCTCTCATCCTCCAGCGGGCTAGCCTGGGCTTGTTCACATAGTAGTTGGGTTTCAATGAGCAGAGACGCGGGTCGGGCCTCTTTTGGCCTAGGCTGGCAACTGGCAGCAGCATCCTAACCACCAAAGGCAGGCATAAACCAGCACAGACGCCACCTCTTGAGGGGAGGGTGTGCCCCATCACACTGCAAAAGGCAAAGAGCCACCAAGCACCCCTATCCTTCCTGTTTTGATTTGTATTCCCTGACAGCTAACAGTGTTGAGCATCTGTTGGCCATTTGTACATCTTCTTTGGAAAAATGTCTGTTCAGGTTCTTTGCTCCTGTTTTCACCCTGTCCCTGATCACTCTGCGTGAAGTGCCCCCGCTTCACTCAGTTTTCACATTATCCTATTTCATCTTTTCCAGGGCAGTGATGGTTTACTTACTTACTTACTTGCTTAGTGTCTTTTGTGTGTTTCTCTCATATAGAGAGTTCTATATATAGAACAGATATTCCTGGGGGGCAGGAAGCAGTCTGGGTTTTGTTGTTGTTGCCCATTTCTGTAACTCCAGTAGCTACAAGATGCTCACAAAGTATTTGTGGAATGAAGGAATTTGACCCTCAAAGCCCTGCGAGATAGGGATCATCAGCTTCATTTCAGAGATGAGAAAATTGAGGCTCAGAGAGGTCAAGTAACTTACTGGAATCACATAGCAGGTAAATGAAGACTCTGGGGCTGAAAGGCAGAACATGTGCTACAGTGTGTCACAGCTAGTGTGGTGGAGAAATCTCAAGTTGATTTTTTGTGGCCAGGAGATACATTACCAATGAACCAGTCTCACAAATTCAGATGAGCATGAAGAGTGTGATTCACTTGGAGCAAGAGCAGGGTGAGCATTGCATAGTAACATGCCCTGACTCCGAGAGACCTGTGTGGCTCCTTCTTGTTTCCCCCTCCTGCGCTGTGTTATACCCAGTAAGTCACTTTCCCTCTCTGGGCCTCAGTTCCTCTACCTGTACAACGAGGAGCCAAGAGAAGGAGGGGACAGTGTCTGGTCTGTTTTGGAAGCCCCATTTTCCTTTGCTTTAACCAGTTACCTGCTTCCTCCTTATCTGTGAGTGAGCAATACCTGAGGGGCAAACCACTTCCTGTCTGGAAGCTCACCTCCCTGACTCCAGGGCAAGGCTGCATTCCATGGCTCCCTGGGCCTCACAAAGTAGGAGCAAGATGTGCCCTGATGATCTTGGACAAACTCTACCCTAAAGGGGACTGGTGCCTCACTACTCACTTTTGTAAAGTCTAAAGGAGAGAGTTAGCGGTTTGATTACCCTGACTAGGGGCAGCACAAGAAACTGGTCTTGTGGGGTGTGTGGGGGGAGGTCTGCCCTTGCTGGGACTAGTAAGGCAAAGTGTGCTTCCCACGGACCAGACGCAGATCCCCGGGAAGAGGTGAGACCATGAGCTGTTGTTAGAAACCATCCCCCCCAACCCACCCAAGAGTTCCTGCTGAGGGAGGGCAACCTCAGTAGGAAGGCCTGGAGGGGCATGTGATTATCAGACAGGGCATAGTCTGGAATTTTTAAATCCAGAAAGTGACCCAAAACTATGAGATCTGTCTAAAGGATGGGGAGACACAAGTCCCCAGAGCTGGTTGGAAAAGGGCATTTGTGAGAAAGAATAAAGCTGATTCCTGCTTCTATCCCACCTACTGGGCCCCACAATGTGTTCACAATGTGTGTCAGTCAACCCTGACATTCTTCTGCCAACCCACCTTAGAGGCGCACTGGATTAGAGGCTTTTGGGTTGCAAAGACCAAATACCGACTCTGGCTGACTTAATCCCAAAGGAGATCCCCGAGGTCTGGGAGCCTGGAGGAACAGGCTTGCAAAATGGGCCAGAACCCCGGGTACATGTGGTAGGGGATGGGGCAGTGGGATCTTTAGCAGAGGTCCTGCTGCAGGAGTGGGCCACCCTGCCTGTCCCCATGCTGGGACAGTCAGTATAGCCTCCAGCTGTCCGTAATCGCCGCTTCCTGCTGAAGGATCCAATCCTGGGTGACAGCACTGGGTTAGCCAAACCTAATTCCATGCCCTTCTATGCTCCCCTGGCTGGGCTGGTGGGAAACGGAGGGGCATGTAATGGATGCTGTAGCTCCAGAGCTTCCTCCACCACCTGCTCCCCAATCCTGGCATCCCTTGAGGGTTTTTTGTTTTTTGTTTTTTTTTTGGCAACTGTATGGCAGCTATTTCTCACAACACCCAATGCTGCTTCCTTCAGTCCCTGATGCCCTCCCGGGCGTTGCTCCCCAAGGCACTCCCGAATAAACCTGCACACAAATAGAGATTATTTCCCTGGAAACCCAACCTGCAACAGAGAATGTGGCTCTTCATCTTCATCAGGGGGTGGCTCCATGTACTCTCATCAAAAATCCACTCCCAGGGGTGGTGGGGAGGGCCCTTCATTCTCCAAGATCCTTCTACTCTTCCTGCCTTGGTTGCAGCATCCAGGTATTTCAGCCCCGCTGGCTGGTACCCAGCTAAACACATTTCCCAGAATCGCTTGCAGCTGTGGCCATGTGATTAAGTTCTGGGCAATAATGTGTAAGCAGAGTCATGTGAGCCACTCCTGGCCAATAGTATACCAGTAGTCTGTGAGGCACTTCTGGGCTGTGCGTTTTTCTGTTTCCACAGTGGGGAGGGAAGGCACGCTGAGGGAAGCGGGAGCACCTATTTTAGACCCAAAGAGCCATGCATAGAGGATGGTGGAGCAACAGTTAGAGCCTGGATTATCCCTGAGCTGGGTTACCTCTTCTGGACCCCCACCCCTACCCCCATAGAGATTTTTATGAGAGAGGGAAATAAAATTCTAGCTAGTTTAAGCTTACTGCTACTTCTGGAGTCTCTGTTATAGAGGCCAATTTTTTAATACTAATCAATACAGAGGATTCAGCAAAAGGAAGATTGGGTATTGAAGGGTCAGTAAATAAAAGGGAGTGTTCTGATACCCGAAACAACACAGACACAGCCTTTTGAGGAAGTCACCTCTCTGCCAGCCCCCAATCTCGAGTCTCCCTCATCCTGCACGAAGTTCCAACACAACCAAGTCTTCCTGGGAAACTGAACCGTGATTAAAGGGAATTCAGATGTACTGACAAAGTGATCAACTTGACAGTCCTGGATGGATGCTGAGGCTGGGGGGGGGGGGGGGGGGCGGGGAATTGGAATTAATTACCTTAGATGCGTGCCTGGCCTAGTTTACTGTTTCCATTTCAAGTGGGAGGTAATTAAGCCATATCCCAACAATCAAACACATGATTTTGCAGTCACAGCTGTAGACCTAGGAGCAAACAAGAAAAGGAAAAGAGAAACCTCACGTAGGGACTATGACTAAGAGGGGGGGATATCATTGCAAAGACAATTTAACAACAAAATTAAGGGTAATTTGTGCTTAATACAGCAGTTTGGGAGTACAAATGAGGTTCACCTCTAATTTTTCACATTAAAACAGACTTGAGTCTGCATATACTAGGTAAGTTGTTTCTCTTCCTGAATTGTTGGCAAACTTTGAGGAATCACTCAGTCTAGCAATTCAAAGGAACTTCCCCCTCTAGACCACCCTCAAAGGAACTCTTGAAAAGAGAGCTGGACCAAGCCTGTAGCAGGGCCGTTTTTAGCTGGGATTATTTCTGCCCCTGCCACAGGGTGTTTCCGTTGAACATTGGTTTGGTGCAACCTGATGCCGCGCTGATGTTCTCACTGGTCAGGATCCTTGAACTGGCCACAGCACTGTCCCGCACTGTTCAAGGCTGTGGCGTATACTCTCGTGGTCAGCCATTATCCTCAAATCATGCTCACCATGCCAGGGTTTCTAGTTTTGGTGCAATACAGGGCTTCCCTCCACCCACACAAAACAGACCTGGCATTGAGCATGAGTCACTACTCCCCATGGTGATTTCTTCCTGTTCATTCTTGCAAGGGGTCTTTAGTCAGAACACCCCACTCTGCCAGACAGGTTTACTATAGTGGACTCTCTAAAGAGAATGGGCTAGGATCTTGACTACTATGTGCCCAAGAGGTAATTTGGCCCTAGTGCAAAATTTCCCAACTTTTCCCCAGCCACGAGCTTTGATGAGCTAGTGGGTCCCATTATAATCTCCTCCCAAGGCAATTGGTACCCTCCACACTTGCTTTTTAGGTAAGCTAACTTAGGGAGTTAGGTAAACTAAGAGGAGTCACTTCATTCTTCCGAAAATAAGTTGGACTAGGAAGTGAAGTACAACTTCTAAAAAGCAATTTCTCTTACTTCAAAACAAAACCAAAACTCTAAGATCATCAGCAACACCAAGTTAATGACCAGCTATCATCATGGCAGCCCATCACAACTTACAAATGATGTCTGTGTGTTCCCTCCTTGTCCCTGACCACCATGTGCAGCCTTATCTTTACAGAACCATTCAGGAATCTGGGCCAGGAGAGAGAGACTCACCAAGGCAGAAAACGAGCTTTCCCCAGACTTTGCAGGGCGGGCTGGTGTTCTGCCGTAACACCTAAACCAGCAACTCAGGCAATGAAGCTATAGATGGGACTTGCCAGTGGGTCCTCCCTTTGCCTGGTGTTCACCACCACGACTGAGGACTTTGGACTAGCCCCCAGTGCCCTAGATCCAATGGTGAGGTGGAGGAGGCGGCTGGAGGACATAAAGGAACTTTGCTTTATGTGACGGTTAGGTTCTAAAGCCTGCACATAAGACTCAAAATGCATTGTAGTCAATTTACCCTTGAAAATTCTTGAAATTAACAGAATTTGGGGCCCTCAGAAGTTCCAATCTAATCCTTACATTTTTTTTCTTTTCATTGTGGCCATGGCCTTATTTTCCTTGGGACAGTGAAGGCTGAGGCCTAATTTGAATGGGTGGGGACTAGGGAAGTGGTAAGGAGTTAATAAGAGCTCTCTCTTTCTCTCATGTTTGATTTATTGCAAGTAAAAGTGCACATGGTGTAACTCAAGCATGTAAATGGTAATGTATGGTGGGCTATAGTAGTCATGGAGGGCTTGTGTTAATTTCACAATAACTAGATGAGGTACATAGTATTCTTTCCCATGCACCCTTTGTGGATGTGGGAACTAAAGCTCAGAGAGGGCCCATATGTAGCCTCCAGTCTCGAAAATGGCCACTTGGTGTCTCTTCCTTAGCCCTTTTGCCCTCTGAACCCAGGGCAAGCTCAGCATAGGCTCAGACTGGGGCTCTGATACTCGAGCTATCACAGAATGCTCTTTGCTCCAGGTTCAGAGCAGGGGCTCTTGGAGGCTCTCAAGCTGGGATAAGTGCCAGTTAGGGGGATAGAAATCAGGGACATATCTCTGAGGGGGTGGCAATGTGCTGTGTTTCTGTAGATACTCAACAAATGAAAGATGGGGATGAACAGGGCAGAAAGGCACACCAGGCAGAAGGACTAGGAAGAGGAAAAGCGTAGAGGCTGGGAAGCAGAGCCTGTTTCCTGGGCGTTAGAGTGTGGCTGAAGTCAAATGGGCGGGGAAATGTTCCGGCTAGAGAGCTAGGAGGGGGCCAAATGAGGGTTCGCCTGAGTGCCACCATGAGGGGTGAGCTTGGGGGAGCGGGCATGGGATACAGCTCACATTCCTGAAGTCCTGCTCAGGTTGCCCAGAGTGTGACTGTTGGACTCCAACACTGACGAGAATTGCCTATCTTGAGGTTTGCCTGTTTAAGGCATCAGGGGGAGCAGGCACTCAATGTGTAGGAATTGTGTGTGAATCCGTCAGAAACGGCGGGCTGAGGCACTGGAGGCTTTTGTCTTCATTTGAAACCTGTCTGCATGTCTTAGCAGACTGGAGCAACGCATCCATCAGTGGCAGGTGACAGAAAATCTAGCTCAGACCAGCACAAAGGGAGTTTACAGACTGGGAGAACTGACTTCAGGCATGGCTCGAACAATCTGGGGTCTTGTCTCCCTGGCTCTGCACTTGGCTTTCTGATGAGTTGGTCTCATTCTCAGCTAGACTTCACAATTGGCAGCAAAGCGATCACCAGCAGCTCCCGATGTACGTTCCTTATCCATTGACTTAGCAGCCTCCATGAAGAAGCTGCCTTTTCCAAGAGCTCCAGCAACAGTCCCAGGAAGGACAGTGCTGTGGCCAGTTCAAGGATGCCTGAATGGCTCCAGCTCAAGTCACACACCTGTGCCTGCCCAATCAGGGGCTGTGTGGGAATTAAATGCCCACCCCTGGAGAACCTCATGGACTGAGGGAGAGACTGGGGGGGGGGGGTTGTTCCCCAAAGAGAAGAGATGGGGTCTTTTTAACCTATTTGGGCTGCTTCCTTACCCCTCATTTTATTGTATTGTGGTAAAATACACATATCATAAAAGTTGCCATTTAACCATTTTTAGGTATACACTTCATGGCATTCCTTACCTTCACATTATTGTGCAGCCATCCCCACCATCCACCTCCAGAATTTTTCACCTTCTCATTCTGAAACTCTGTCCCCATTAAACACTGACTCCCCATTCCCCCTTTCCAAGCCCCTGGTAGCCACCATCCTACTTTCTGTCTCTGCACATTTGACTCCTCTAGGGACCTCATATAAGTGCAATTGTACAATATTTGTCCTTTGTGTCTGGCTTATTTCACTTGGTACAAAGTCTGCAAGTTTCATCATTGTTGTAACAGGTGTCGGAATTTCCTTCCCTGTTAATACCGATGGATACAGGGCACCTGGGTGGCTCAGTTGGTTAAACAGCCGACTCGATTTTGGCTTGGGTCATGATCTCAGGGTCCCGGGATCTGGCTCTCCGCTCAGCAAGGAGTCTGCTTGAGATTCTCTCTCCCTGTCTCTCTGTCCCTCCTCCTGCTCGAGTGCTCTCTCTCTAAAATAAATAAATAAAATCCTTAAAAAAAGAAAGACTGAATAATACTTCATTGTATGGATATATCACATTTTGTTTATCAGTTCATCTGTCAACGGACATTTGGGTTATTTCCACCTTTTGGCCATTGTGCATAATGGTATGAACATGAGTGTACAGTCATCTCTTCAAGACCCTACTTTCAACTGTTTTGGGTACATAGCCACGGGTGGAATTGCTGGATCATATAGTAGTTTTGTATTTAATTTTTTGAGGAACTGCCCTACTGTTTTCCATAGAGGCTGCACCATTTTACATTCCCACCAGCAGTGCATGAGGTTCCAAGTTCACCACATTCTCACCGACACCTGTCATTTTCTGGCTTGCTGTTGTTGTTTTAATTATAGCCCTCCTAATGGGTGTGAGGTGGTATTTCACTGTAGTTTGATTTGTATTTCCCAAATGATTAGTGGTGTTGACCATCTTTTCATGTGTTTAGTGACCATCTGTATATCTTCCATGGAGAAATAGCTATTCAAATCCTTTCCCCATTTTGAATTTGTTTTTTGAGTTGTAGGAGTTCCTTATATATTCTGGAAACAAATCCGTTATCAATATATGATTTGCAAATATTTTCTCCCATACTCTGAGTGGCTGGGATAGGTTCTTTTAACAAGAGGCTTTGCTGGGCAGGCAATTCCACGGACATCCACCCCACCAGTCGAGGCTTCTAGAAAGTGGGAGTCAAATGTAGCTAGCAGAGGCATATCCAAAGCCCAAAGACAAGATGGGAAAGATTCCATCCAAACTGATACATGCGATCACCCTGGATTAGTCAGGTCCCCTCCCAAGTGGGAATCTGAAAGCCCAGCTTGTCCAAAGCAGCACTCCAGCTCTTTCTGGAATCAAGCCCAGGCATGATGACTCTTTCCCAGCACTTCACATATTTTTTTCCCTAAAGCATCTAATTCCTTATCAGTTCTTGGCAGGCCGAATTGAGATTCCACATGAAATTTCACTTTATGGAAGAATTCTGAAAAAGAGGCAGTCTCGGGCATGTTGTTTCTTACACAAATGTCTTCCCAATTGCACTGCATCACTATTTCTCATATTTGGTGGCGTGTGTCACATCCAGTAGGTTCTTTTTTTTTTTTTAAAGATTTATTTATTTATTTATTTATTTGAGAGAGAGAGACTGAGAGAGAGAGAGCATGAAAGGGGGGAGGGTTGGAGGGAGAAGCAGACTCCCTGCCGAGCAGGGAGCCCGATGCGGGACTCGATCCAGGGACTCCAGGATCATGACCTGAGCCGAAGGCAGTCGCTTAACCAACTGAGCCACCCAGGCGCCCACATCCAGTAGGTTCTTAATAAATGTTCGACTTTGTAGTACATTTTGCAGCCTATAAGGGGATTCTAATGATGTCTTCATTTGTGCTCACATAGTCTTGAGAGAAAACCAATCAGGGATTAATGCATCCATTTTATCATTTAGGAAACTGAGGCTCAGAGAGGGGAAGTGACTTATCCAGGATCACAAAGGCAGATCGGGGATTCACACCCGGGTCTGCCTTACCCTCAACCTCTGCTCTGAGTGCTGCCTCTGGCTGCTTCTGTAGATAGAGCAGAATGGAATAGAACTGTCCATTTGGGGTAGAGTTGTCAGACAAAATATAAGATGCCCGGTTAAATTTGAATTTCAGTAAAACAACAACAAGACTTTAGGATAAGTATGTCCCATATCACACGAATATACTTACACTAAAAAATTATTTGTTTACTGAAATTCAAATGTAAGTGAGCATTTTGTTTTTATTTGCTACACCTGGTAACCTTAATGTGGAGGAGACTTTTAGTAGTCACTGAGGCTCAGAGAGGGACTGAGATTTACCCAAGATCACACAGGAAGCTAGTGGTAAACCTTGCATTGAGTCCAATCTGCCTGTTCCCCAGTCTTGAGCCTCGCAGGGAGGTTGGGAAGTGTTGGGAAGTCCCTGGAGCAGGGGGTGCTGGTGAGAACAGCTGTGCTCTCTCCAAAGGCAAAGGCAGCTTGCAAGCCCCGTCCCCTCCCCAGGCGTTCTGCTGGGCAAAACCATGAAGCAAATCCCTGTGTGGAGGACATGAGAAGAGCGAGGTCACACCAATTTAGAGATGATGATGTTGATTGAGATTTCCAAACAGGGAGCACAGCCTGCTCAGGAAGCAGCTAATTAAGCAGGAGACTCCAATTAAGAAGCAATTTGAGTGTTTGCGGCAAACCCCAGCAGCAGCCCAGCGTAGCAGAGAGAAGCCCAGGCACGGCTTCTCACCTCCTGCGTGATTAGCTCACTGTGAAATCTCAGACGAGTTATTTAACCTCTCTGGGCTTCTGTTTCCTGGGCTATGAAATGAGGGGATGATGCTGGTTGATAATGTAAGGACCCTGCTGGCCCCCAAACTGGCAATTCCGAGGGAGGAGGCGGCTTCTGTCCTTCCAACACTGCACAGTAGCACTCTATAGTCTTTTACCGCCCTCTCTCCATTCCACCCAAGGCCAATTCTTTTCTCATCTCTTGTGGATTTGAATGCTAGTCTCTAAACTCAGGTGGGTGAGAATTGTACTTTTCTTTATTTTTCGTATCCAAACTTAATTTTTCCTTCCAGATCTCATTCCTCTAGGGTGGTATTCAAGCATTCCCCTCTTCCTATTCCCATGATGTACCTACATTCCAGGAGGATTAAATGCGATGTTGAGTATGTGTTGGGGGCAGGTCAGCAGCCTCCACTGAGATATTGTCTTGGTACCTTCTGGGCCTCAGGAATGGTCCTTGCTGGTTGCTATGGAGATCACATTCCCATCTGCCAAGGATGCAGCTTGTGGTAGATCGATTGTAATAAGGGCCCCAATTTTTCTTGCTTCCTGATATTCACATCCTTTGGTAGAGCCATCCCACGCTGGCCATAGGCTTCACCGCATGTCTTGCTTTGGCAAATGGAATAGAGGGAGACTTAGTACAAGCAGAAGCTTGACAAAGCCCTTGATCACTGTGGCTTTGTCTCTTGGAATCCTGCCACTGCCATGAGGACATACCCGGGCTAGCTGGTTGGAAGGATGTAAGAGATACTTCATGAGTTCATAGCAGACTAACTCAGAAGGTTGAGTCATCCCAGCCAAGGCATCCTAGCTGACCCCAACCAAGATCAGCAAAGCTCAAACCAAATTAGCAGAACCACCAAAGTGATCCATAGGCTCACAAGAGATAATGAATATTTGTTGTTTTAAGCTTTTAAGTTTTGGGGTGATTGTAATGCCACAATAGCTATTGGATGCATGGCTTTCCCCTACACTTCTATGCCTGCACCCAGGAAATGAGCCCTTTTTCCCCAGACCCACTGGGATTGTTGGCATTTTATATCATGTATAGGAGCAGTTCTCTTATCTGTTAAGGACCTTATAATCCAAAGCACAGGTGGTCCCATCCTGTAGTGGTAGGCAAGGTCCTCTTGTGAGGTTCTGGGGAGTTTAAATAGGTTCAGTATTTATAGAATGTAATTTTATCAAGTATACCAAGAACCTTTAAATTGTCCACACCTTTGGTTCAATTTAGCTAAAGAAGTAATCTGAAATTTAGGGGGGGAACCCTATACACAAACATATTTTAATTATAGTGTTATACTAGCAAAAAAACCCCATCTAAATGTCCAACAATATATTACATTCAGGTGATGATATATTATGGATAGCCATTCAAAACCATGTTTACAAGGAATTCATAAACAACATGGAGAAATCGTGTGCTATGTTGTTAGCTAAAAAAGCAGATTATAAAATTATATAGGATACAGTATCACATATTCAAGAAACATGGGGAATGGTAATAGCGTTGAAATTTAAGGAGTAGGATTATGGATGATTTTTATTTTATTTCTATATGTTTCTGGATTTTCCATATTTTGAACAATGAACACATACCATTTTTATGATCTGAAAAAAAAATTATTTTTCTCCATCAGTGTAGGTATCAGCCTAGGTATAGCCAGGAAAACACAAACCACCCAGAGGGAATTTGTTCCTCAGGTGATGGAGGAGTTGGAAGCCAAATAGATGACAGTGAGGTATCCCATCGGTGAGCCCAGAAGGAAGCCAGTATCATTCCTCTGGATAATGAGAGGCATCAGTGTTCTGGGTTACCCAGGAGCTGGGATTGCCTGGCAGGAGCTAGAATCATGGGAGGAGCCTTCCTGATAGGAGCTAGGGCCACAAAAAGTCCAGGGAATGTCGGTGGGGGATGAGAAGGGAGAAGCCACAGAGGAGAACCATCTCCCACATTGCCCGAGATGTCCCAGGGCGTGGAGAAAAGGAGAAATACTCTGGCTTCTTTTTTCTTCCTACCTTCAGTGTTCTTCCACAGCTGACCATTGGCTACATGGGACCCCAGAGGGCAAGAGAAGGGTAAAAATGGATGTGAGCACACATGGGAAGCTGACCAACACGGTATAAGTGGCTTTTATGATGTCAGTGTTTATTTATAAATGGGTTCCACGTAGTTTTGGTTAAGATACACATTTCTATATCTCCCCAGGGGCATCATGGAACGTATTTCCCTTAACTGCAAAGGATCCCACTCATTGGCTTAACTGTTTCCCTATTGTTTGGTATTTGGGCATGTTCCAGTTTTGTGGCTTCTACAGAAAGCAGCACCTTTATATACAATGGTTTAAAATTTCATTTATATTCTTTCTTTCAGTTCAGTTCTTCCAGGATGGATCATTGTATGTGTCACATGATCACATCAGCAATTTAAAAAATAATCATAGAGGAAAACTTCAGGGTAGTGGCACGAGTTCTACAACTAGAATCGTACTCGTGATGTGAAGATACCACTAAGCTTCACTCTTCTCATCTGCAAAAAGAGCATCCCTCCTGTCCTGCCTGCCCAGTAGCCTTTGGGAAGATCGAGGTAACGTGTGCTGCCTGAGTGATGCACACCTGTGTGTGTGAGCTGCTGGCGACATTGTTGATGATGATGGGGATGATGAAGATTTGGCAGTTGTTGGGGCGCCTGGGTGGCTCAGTCGTTAAGCGTCTGCCTTCGGCTCAGGTCATGGTCCCAGGGTCCTGGGATCGAGCCCCACATCGGGCTCCCTGCTCCATGAGAAGCCTGCTTCTCCCTCTCCCACTCCCCCTGCTTGTGTTCCCTCTCTCGCTCTCTCTCTCTCTGTCAAATAAATAAATAAAATCTTTACCAAAAAAAAAAAAAAAGATTTGGCAGTTGTTGAATGAATGTTCCTAAGATGAGGACCAATGGGCATCATCACTGGTACTGGGGAAGGGCCATTTCCCACCAAAGATTTCCCAGCCCTGTGACCCAATGTGCGAACCTCAATTTTCCTGAGGCCCACATACTTCATGGCCATGCAGAGCATGTTTTAATGACAAAAACTCAGACACTAAAATGATGAAAGACCTAGGTGTAAGACCTAAAACCATAAAACTCCTAGAATAAAAGATAGGGAGAATTCTTCATGACACTGGATTTGGCAATGATTTTTTGGATATGACACCAAAAGCACCAGCAGCATAAGCAAAAATAGATAAACGGGACCACAGCAAACTTAAAAACTTCTGCACATCAAAGGACACAATCAACAGAGTAAAAAGGCAGCCTACAGAATGGGAAAAAATATTTTCAAATTGTATAGCCGATAAGGGGCTAATATCCAGAATATATAAAGAACTCCTACAACTCAACAACAACCAATTAAAAAAATGGGCAAAGGACATGATTGACATTTCTCCAGACATATACAGATGGCCAACAAGCACATGACAAGATGCTTAACATCACTCATCATTAGAGAAATGTAAATCGAAACCACAATGAGATACCACTTTGTGTCCATTAGGATGGCCACTATCAAAAACACACAAACTGGCAAATAACAAGTGTTAGCGAGGATGTAGAGAAATTAGAACAATTGTGCACTCTTTTGGGGAATGTAAAATGCTGCAGCCCTTATGGAACTTCCTCAAAATATTAAGCATAGAATTACCATATGACCCAGCAAATTTCACTTCTGGGTATATATCCAAAAGAACTGAAAGCAGGATGTAAAAGAGGTATTTTCTTTTTTTTTTTTTTTAATATTTTATTTATTTATTTGAAAGAGAGAGAATGAGAGAGAGAGAGAGAGAGCACATGAGAGGGGGGAGGGTCAGAGGGAGAAGCAGACTCCCCGCCAAGCAGGGAGCCTGATGCGGGACTCCAGGATCATGACCTGAGCCGAAGGCAGTCGCTTAACCAACTGAGCCACCCAGGCGCCCCAAAAGAGGTATTTTCATAACAGCATTATTTGCAATACCCAAGAGGTGAGCACAACCCAAATGTCCATCAGTGGAAGAATGAATAAAGAAAATAGGGCATATACATAGAATGGAATATTATTGGACTTTTAAAAAGAAGGAAATCCTGGGGTGCCTGGGTGGCTCAGTCGGTTGGGCGGCTGCCTTCGGCTGGGGTCATGATCCCAGAGTCCCAGGATTGAGCCCCCCATCATGCTCCCTGCTCGGTGGGGAGCCGGCTTCTCCCTCTGCTCCTCACCTTCCTCACTCTCTCTCACTCGCTCTCTCGCACTCTCTCAAATAAATAAATAAATCTTTAAAAAAAAAGGAAATCCTATCACATGTTACAACATGGATGAGCCTTGAAGACATTATGCTCAGTGAAGTAAGCCAGTCACTAAAGGACAAATCCCATATTATTCCATTTCCGTCAGTGATCAAATTCATACACACAGAAAGTAGAATGGTGGTTTATCAGGGATATGGGGAGAGGGGGGATGGGAAGTTGTTTTTTGATGGGTAGAGAGTTTTGGATTTGTAAGATAAAAAGTTCTGGAGTTCTGTTGTATGACAATGTGAATATATTTAACACCACTGAACTGTAAACTTCAAAATAGTAATGATTAATTTTGTTATTTTTTTAACCACAATTAAAAGAAAAACTGAGCTGCTGGTGGCCAAACCTTGTTAAATTTTAGAATGCTTCCCCTCCCCTCCTCTGTTGCCAAGTCATTCCTACGTTTTTATTGAATTTGCCATGTCAAGGCATGGACACAGATGGGTTATTTCACCAAGTCTTTGGTGTAGGTTATATCAGTTAAGAATGCTTTTCAGGCAGAAATAACAAAAAGTCCACTTCTTGATGGCTTAAAGACAAGGGTTTATTTTCTTCCTGCTACTAGAGATAAGCAGTTGCTGGCAATGAGTCAGCTCTTCTTATCTTTGAATGCCACTTAATCCTCAGTAATCCTGCAGACTTCAGCGTAGGCCTCCTTGGCCAGAACTGTGTGCAGTAGAGCCTGGGGAAAGGAAGGGGTCACCTAGGCAAGGCTCATTGCTGCCCTGAACAAAGCTCCCCGGGGTGTTGTCAGCAAGGGGCAAGAGAAGGGAATGTTGAGTAGACCACTGCGAGGTCTGCCTCATAGGACCAGAGATATCATATAGGCTAGAGATGACATTTGACCCCACTCACATATTTATTGTCAGTCCCTCCCAATAGTGGTTTAGGTCTTGGAAGGCAGATTCTTATCTGTCTTGTCCACTCTTGTGTCCCCCAGTGCCTGGCATGTAGTAGATGCTCAATAAATATTTGTTGGCTGAAAATAAGATCAGTGTGGCCTAAATTTGAATAACAGGCTTTCTCTCTCTCTCTTTTTTTTTTTTGGAAATGACAAAATGATGATAAAGTTCATCTGGAAAAATATGTATGTGAAAAATAGCCAAGATCATTCTGAAAAAGAAGAGTAATGATGGGGTGAGCTATGTTAAACCAGGGTTTGGGAGAAAATAAGAAATAGCTGGAGAAGTCAGTGGAGTGCTGTAGAGTGGTAGTTCCTGGGCCTGGCTCCACATTAGGACCCCCTAAAGTGCTTCTTAAAAAAAGCAGATGAATAAAACAAAGCAATACTTGGGCCCTACTTCCCTAGAGATTCTGATCCGATGGTTGGGATCTGGATATTGGTGTTTTCTTAAAAGCCTCCCGATGATTCCAGTGTGCAAGGAGGATTGAGAACCACAGTGCTGGAGGGTCCCGAAGCAGGTTCGAAGACATTAGAACATGAAAGTTATGGTAAAGTGGTAAGAGGTGAATTTATGGTAAAGAAATTTCAAATGGGTGGTGTCAAGACAGGTTCTTCAATTAAAGATGTTGAGATGATTACTTGACCATCTAGAAAGAACACTGGATCTTTATTCCTGGCACCAGAATAAGCCCCACAAGGATCCAAGTTTCAAACGTTACAAAACAAGAGGGAGGAAGAGCGAAAACCATGAAGTTATGGATAACTTTATAATTGTGGCGGGAGAGCTGGTTATAAGCTTAAAAAGAAAAGGTTAGTAACTTTGAAAACAAAAAAATTTGATGTCTGAATGTCATAAAATACCATAAATGAAGTCAAAAGACAAGTGACAAACTGGAAAAAATGTTTACAACACGCATGCCAGACAATGGACTACATTTTCCTAACAAATCAATAGTATGATTCTGACACCAGTTCTAATTCTGTTCATCAATTACAGCATGTGGGTGTTTTCCCCACACCACTTAGCAATTCTGAGACACCAGCTGCGGGTCCTACAATTCAACTCAATTCTGACACTCTTTACCCAGAGAGAGCCTCAGATCCCACAGATGAAAGGCTCAGTCCCACAAGACTGCCCCTTCTTCAAATGCCAATTCCAAGTCCAGGCTGTCATCTGTCTTCTGATAGACTGGCTAGAAATCAGAGGTTCCCATGACCCCTCCTTGTGTTTGATTGATTTGCTAGAGCAGCTCACAGAACTCAGGAAAAGTTTCCTTACTAGGTTACTCGGTTATTCTAAGAGGACATAACTCAGGAACAACCAGATGGAAGAGATGCACGGGGCAAGGGATGGGGAAGGGGTGAGGAGCTTCCATATCCTCCTCCCCAGGTGCCACTCTCCCCAGATTTCCATGTGTTCACGTGCCCAGAAACCCTACAAACCTCATCCTTTTGGGCTTTTATGGAGGCTTCATTATCTAGGCATGACTGATTAAATCTGTCCATCGGTGACTGAACACAATCTCTGGCCCCTTTTTCCTCCTTAGAGGTCAGGGGTGGGCCTAAAAGTTCCAACCCTCTAATCACCTGGATCCCTTGGCAACCAGCTCCCACTCATAGGTGCTTTCCCAAAGCACCCTCATTAACATAACAAAAGACATCTTTTATGGTTCTCATTGCTTAGAAATTCCAAGGGTTTCAGGAGCTTGGTGCCAGGAAAGGGATGAAGACCAAATATATATTTTGTATTATAAATCACAACATCACAAATAGAAAACGTTCAAACAACCTAACAGTAAAATAGGCGATGGATTTGAACAGGCAACTCTTGGAAGATGTTCAACCTCACTTGAAATGAAAAGAAACTCCTGTTAAAACAGCAGAGTCCTAGGTATGTGTCCAAGAGAAGTGAAATCGTACACGCTCACAGAAACGTGTACACTCATGTTCACAGCAGCATTATTCCCAAGAGCTAAAAACTGGAAATGACCCCAGTGTCCATCCTCTGATGACGAATGGATAAACAAAATGGGGTCTATCCCAATGGTAGAATATTCTGCCATAAAAAGGAATGAAGTGCTCACAGAGGCTACAACATGGAAAACCCTTGCAAACATTATGCTAAGTGAAGTCAGTCAGACACAGAAGACCATATAGGATATGATTTCATTTTTATGAAATGTATAGGTAAAGCTATTGACACAGAGAGTGGATTGGTGGTTGCTAGGGGCTGGGGGAGGGAGGAAATGGGACAGTGACTATTAATGGGGTTTCTTTCTGGAATGATGAAAATGCTCTCAAATTGATTATGCTGATAGTTGCTTAACCCTAAATACACTAAAAACTATTCAAGTGTACACTTTCAGTGGGTGAATTGTAGAGCATGGGAATATTTCAATAAAGCTGTTGAAAAACACTGAGATAGGACTTTTCACTCCTCCGTTTGACAAAATTAGTAACCGTGTAGGTGGACAGAACTTTCATATATTGTTGATACACGTGTAAATCGATGCCATCCTTTTGAAGAGCATTTTGGCAATTTCTACCAGCATTAAAAATGCATATATCCTTTGACCACATGCTTCCATGTTAACTGGCCCTACGGAGATATTTATAGTGCATCCAGGTACACCAAGGAGCTGCTGGGGCATTGTAGGAACAAAGAAACTAGAAATTGATATACATCAACAGAGAACACACTCAGACAATGCAAAGAAGCATGGCCATTAAAAAGAAGGCAGTAGCTTAGGCCCTGTTGATGCGGAAAGATCTGCAGAGATGTGTTTTAGGTGGGAAACTGGCAAGGCATGAAAACAGTGGGCAGAGTGATTCTCTTTTTATCAGTCAAAGCCAGTCTACCAAAGTATTCAGGAAAGAAATGCAAAGCATGCTCATGTCCAGGGAGAGGGACTGAGATAGAAAAGGAGGTTTTAGTTTTCATTTTGTAATCTTTTGGGACTGTTTGAATTTTCTAAATGTGGGCCTGCATTAACTTTATTTTTGAAACGCCACCGGGCCGGGATTATCTGTGTGGCCGTATTTTGAGTCATTTTCATTTTCTTTATGCTTTACTGTGTTGAAAATCTTTTATAATCTTCGGCATTCCAGAAATGTGTGTGATGGGTGTGTGTGTGTGTGTGTGTGTGTGTGTGTGTGTGTGTGTGAGACACACTGCTGTTCCCCCAAGAGGACCCGCACAGAGCTCACGACCTCCCTCTCCAGGCCTCGGGTTCCCATCTTCAGGGAAAGGCAGTAGGACAGGCTGGGGAGGCATGGCGGGGAGGGGGCACTTCACTGAGCATTGGCCAAGCCTCTCTCCAGAGACAGCTCCCACCTCCTCTTCATCCTGCCCCTGTGGCATGAAGCCAGCTCACAGTGGGTGGGGAGGCTCAGGTGAGGAGGCAGGGACAGAGAATAGAGTCCACTCCTCTGAAACAGCAAAGTGCACGCAGGGGAATGGGTCCAACAGGATGCTCAGTTGATGTGGAAGGAGCGGGGCCAGAGCCTAAATTCTAAATGAGGGCAGCAGGGGCCTCTGAAGGCTGGTGTCCAGAAGGCCCAGCCCGAGAGCCACCGAGGCCTAGAGCCGCACTTGCAAGTGTAGGCATGTGCCTGCGTGTCTGGGAGGGACGGGTTCCGGGGTCTGTGCTCCTATATGCGTTAGTGGGCTTACCCATCTGCGTTTCATGCATGTGGCAGAAGCAGCCTTACTGAGCAGCTCCAGGGCCCTTGCTTACACAGGCCCCCTCCAAGGCTCTGTCTCTAATTTGTATTTAGAGTTTTGGTCTTCCTTTTTTGAAAACCAGTTCCCCTCCCGCACTGTATAAACATCGGGCCCAACAAAATGTGGATCTGCCCTGGCATATTTATATCGTACTGTCCCATGTTTATCATGACTATGTCTCTGTCTCCTTTCCTTTGTCCCCCCTCCTTCCTGCTTTCCCTCTCTCCTTTCTTCCTTCAATATTTGTGTTCTAGGAACTTGCTCTTTTGGGACAGAAGGACAGCGATAAAGGAGCCCATCCATTCCAGAGAGGTTCAGGGGTCCGTGGGAGCATATTGTGGGCCATCTTCCTTCCTCCTGGGACCATCAGGAAAATGGAGAGTGGAAGAATGGAAGAAATAGCAGGGTGGCCAGACGTGGACGGGGCGTGGTGGAAGGCACTGTGAGTCCATGTCTTTCTGTGATCAACTGTGTCTGGACCTGTGTGTGCATTTGTGTGTGATGCCATGGGTGTGCGCCTATGGCTGTGGGCGGTGTATCCCTCCATGTGTGCAGCTGAGGGAGAACCTGGGTGCCTGCGTGCTGTTTGTTGTTGGCCTCACGTGCCTTCGAGGGACAGAATCCAGGCGGCACTACGGGCTAATGAGTTTTCACGGCTATGGAACTCCCTCAGGGCCAGTCCTCCCTGGCAGAGCAAACCACTCTTAGAAGCCCAGAGATGGGAGTAATGACTTTGTCCTTCCCCGGGGTGTCCAAACATCCCTGCCGGTCTCGAGTGGCCCCGCCAACCTGACCTGGCTGAGCCCGAGGCCAGGGGCTCTAACAGATGCAATGATTTTTCAACCTTTGGGCATCACCTGGTCACCTGGTTGGACCAGCTCCTTGACTTGTGGTTTGAATGGCAGGCACAGGTGGCCAAGCCTGAGTATCAGGTTTCCATGGTGACAGTCCCTATAAAGTGCTCAAGATCAACAAGATGCATGGGGGCAGTACTGGCAAGAAGGGCACTTTTTAAGCCCAGCCCATTTCTGTTTCAGAGTTGGCTCAGAGAGGGCTGGAGAAATCTTTAAGGTCACCTAGAACACCTGTGGTTATTCTCTGTCTAGCCTCCACCTCCCGGATCTGTTAGCTGCGGTTTTCACCTGCTCTCTGTCCCCCCAACAATGCTGATCCCCGTGGATGCCATCACGTGAGCGTCCTTGGTCTTTGGCTCCCAGTTGGGTTCGGCCAATGGGAGGCACTGATGGGCATCAGAGGGTGGGAGGAGAGAAAAGTTGGGGTATTTCCCCAACCTACTCCCAGTTTTGGCAGTGACTGTGTCTCTCTAGCCACAGCTTTTCTCAGGGGACCCCCCCACCCATCACTGAGGCTCTTGCTGCTTCCAGGAAACCACTCCTCTCTAGTCACTTCATGTAGGGGGTAAGCAGCCCAGGTACTGCACCATCCCATTGATTTCCTTACAATACCGCCCCGGCCCCCACCACACACCTGGGGTAAACCACCCCTTTGCTAAACTCTTTTCATTAAACCCTATTGAATGGGTCCTCTCTTTCCTGTTGGGACCCTGACTGATACACAGTTTCCCATTGTGGTAGGAATAAAACATATACTACCTTCTCCTGCTCCATGTGGCCTCCAGTCTTTGCACTTGCTGTTTCCTCTGCTCATTTAAGAATCACCTCTTCATCAATAAAACAAAAAAATAACAAAACACATTGCATATGTTTAGCACGCTTGGCACTCTTACCAGTTTAAAAAAACACTAACCAGTATCATTTTTATTGTTGCCAGGTACTGGAATGCAAATAGAGGTGCTGACTTGTTAAAGGGCCTGGTTTTAATACTGTTGTCAATTTAATATGAACTAATATTGAAATACTGGATCTGTGCCATTTATTATTCATCTTTGGTGCATTTCTGCAGTTAATGTAGTCATTGTATGCCTGTATTTTTAAAAAGGAGTGTTAATGTTTTGAGGGTTTCTCATTCATTTGAAGATGAAACATATCCTAAGATTGCACAAAAGGGGGAAATCATAAGTATATAATGTTCAATAAATCAGTGTCTTGTTATATCACAATGACATTTTAAAATAAGATTTACAGGGGGCACCTGGTGGCTCAGTCGTTAAGCGTCTGCCTTCGGCTCAGGTCATGATCCCAGGGTCCTGGGATCGAGCCCCACATCGGGCTCCCTCCTCAGTGGGGGGCCTGCTTCTCCCTCTCCCACTTCCCCTGCTGTGTTCCCTCTCTCGCTGTGTCTCTCTCTGTCAATAAATAAAATCTTTAAACAAAAGATTTACAGGATTGAAAAGTGGAAAACAACAATCTCTTCCAAGGTGCCTTCATGACCACTGTCTAAATCAGGGGGCACCATCACTTTCACAATACTTATATTTTGCAATTTATGATTGCTTCCTACTTTGAGATTTGTGTCTCTCACTTCACTGTGAGCTTGACCAAGTCTCTCAGATCTTGGCTGCTGGGTTCACTCTTGTGTCCCAGTGCAGTGTCTTGGTGAGTGGACATGCTAGGATGCTTTAACAGAGGCCTCCAAACAGTATGAATAACCTAGTTTATTTCTCCCACAGGTGATGGTGGGGGTCAGCGGCCCAGGCTGGCACAGTGGTTTGAAGGTGTTCCCAAGCCCCTGGGGCTCCTCAGACCACCTCGCTCCTCAGCCACACAGGGGACAACTTAAAAAACCCTCTTACCCAGAGCAATCCTACTGTCTTTGGTTGTGGCTTCCCCAGTCCAGCCTGCCCAAGAACCTTGTTCTCCCAACAACAGGCTTATCTTCGTGGCTTTCCAAACCACAGAGCAAGTTCCCTGAGATGAACTTCTCACAATGAAACAGGGTTACTGCACACACGTTCTTGCCTGTTTTATTAAATATTACTTTTTTCCTTCTGTGGCTTTCCACATCCTTGACCTTTGGGCGAGTTATTTCACCATTCTGTGCCTCAGTTTCTTCATCTGTAAAATGGGGATAACCATTGTTCACCTCCTAGGGTTGTTACAAGGATTAAATGATCATAAAGCTCTTAGAATTGAACCCAACAGACAGGAGGTGCTCTTTAAATAATAATCAGCATTACTAACTCTTTTGAAGATCTTAACCTCCCCATGAAGTAGGTGAGAAGGCATCACCTCATTTTCAGATGCATAAATGACGGACTAAAGAGCTAAAGCAACTTGCCCAAGGCCATGGTGCTGACAGGTTGGCCTAGTCTAGGTTTAATCCAGATCTGCACCTCAGCTCACCTCATGAAAAAACTGGGGTGATGACAGCAACCCCTCCTAGGATTTGGTTGCGAGAATCCAATGCCATCATGCAATCAAGTGACAGGCACTTGGAGGGCACTGTTCAAACGTCTGTGCCCTTCCCCTTCACGGTGGCCCACTCTGTCACGCGCACGGGCGCTCTCACGGAGCCACCAGGGATCCCAGCTACCCTGCTCCTGGCAGCCCTCGGGGTCAGCTGCTTGTTTGGCTGCAGGGGACAGCTGGGCCAACAGAGGGGCCCATTGTCTCTGTATTCTGGGGCTCTATTGTTGGAGCTTAGTCCCCGGGTCCAGCCCCAAGGCACTCCCAGCTGTCGCTAGGGCGTGTCTTGATCGGGGTGGGAGGGACAGGGAGCAAGCACGGATACCCGGCTGTACCCCTAAGATTGGATCTCCAGCGCGGCTCACTGACGAGGAAACTGAGGCTCAGAGAGCCCAAATGACGTGTGGGGAGTTTGTCTCACCTTGGGGTCGCCAAAGATGGGGCGGGGAGGGCACGCGTGTGGCCTCAAGTCGGAGAGGTCATGGATTTCTTTAGGTCACAGATTGCAGGGCCAGAGCACCCCCATCCCATTTTACTCGTGGAAACGGAGGCCCCAGAGCGGGGACGCTTGCCCAAGGTCACACAGCGCGTCTGCCGCAGAGTCCGCCGGGAACCCAGGCATCCCTAAGTCCCAGCCTTGGGCGAGAGCAGGAGCGCGGGTCGACTGGGGGCGGGGCGATTCCGCACGTTCCAAACCTCTGTGGCGCGCCTTGATAAAAACTCGCGCGGCCCTCCCCTTAGGGGGCGTGGCTTTCCGAGCCAGGGGATTCCACTGGGCATTTGTCTGCGGAAGGCGGGACTTCGTGCTTGATGGCAGTTGGAGGCGTGGCCTCCTAACCGCGGGCGCGCTCACTGCGGGACTTCATCCCTCTGTGACGCAGGCGCGGGCGCGGGCGGGGCGGAGTCGAGACTGCCGGAGCTCCGCCCCCAGCGGAGGAGGCCGAGGCCGGGGGCGTGTCCTGGGCGGGGCCGTGCCCCGCCCCGCCCGGTCGCGGAGCAGTGGCCAGCGCAGGGAGGGCCCGGCCCCGGGATGTGAGTGAGGCAGGGGTGGGGGCGCGGGGTGGGGCGCCAATCCAAGCCCCCGGGGTTCCCAGGGGTCCCCGTGGGCGGGAGCACTAGTGCGCGGGCTACCCGGCGGGCTCGTCAGGTGCGTGCCCAGGTACCGCGGGCAGGGGCCGCTCAGGCCGAGTGAGCCCAGGCCGGCCCCGCGCCACTTCTCTGCGGTCCGAGGTGCGGTCCACGGGGCTCCGACCTGGGCGAGGGCCGGCGACGTGCGCGGGTCTGACGTCTGTCTTATCCCGGGCTCCACCAGCTGTGCGGAGGCCCCTCACAGTGGCAGCCGCTGAAGCCAGGTTTCTGGTCCCGATGCGGCGGCGGCTGCAGAGGTGTAATGGGGTGGGGAGGGGGCTCAGCTGCGCGGCAAGGCTGAGGTGATCTCCATCCCTGGCTGCGGGTTGGGCCACAGCCTGCGTGAACCCCGACCTGCTGTTTCTGGGAACGGTCACCCCCACCCCCAGCTCTCAGGGATAGGGAGCTTTCTGTGCTCAGCTGTTTGGACGCATTATCTCAAGATAGCCACATATTTTACAGTTAAGGAAACATACAGCTGTTTAGCGTGATTGTTATAATGTGGAAGTGAGATGCTGAGGCCTTGCAGCCAGATGCACCTTGGTGAACATCGGGTGCTGCACAGATCTGCAGTGTGACCTTGGGCAGGCCTGGTTCCCTCTCCAAGCCTCTGTTGGGATGGTGGTGCCTACTTCCAGGGCTCCGGTGAGGTTTGGGTTGGATAGTGCAGGGAAAGGGCCAATGCTCAGTAAGGAGCTGCTTTCACGACTGTTGTTACTGATATTAAGTGGCCCTTTTCCTGCGGCTGAGGGAGCTAGTGGTACTGGGTCGGGATTGTGTGGTCAGTCCAAGTGGGGTGGTAGGGAGGAGGAGGCTGCTTTCCACACTGAGACTGCCCCTCCCTGTGTGTCTGTCCCTGGGCACACGGAAGGCCACACGCAACTCAACTGTACCAGCATGTGCCGGAGACACGCTGGCCCATCGTGTATTCACCACGCTACAACATAACCTTCATGGGCCTGGAGAAACTGCACCCCTTTGACGCGGGAAAATGGGGCAAAGTGATCAGCTTCCTAAAAGGTATGGAAGGCCCTATGAGACCCTACATCTCTTTCTTCCAACCCACCTCCCCGACCCCAGCCCCCGGCCCCTGCCTGTGTCTTCCCTGACACAAGCCACAGTCTCCTACCTCCAGGCTCAGCCCTCAGACTGCCTTCCACCATGCTGGCAAAGGGGCTTTGCAACACAGATTTCTGAGCATGCTATGTCCCTGTCTCAAACCTTCAGTGCTCCCCTTCGCTGTGGGCTTAAGTCCTGGCTCTGTCCATGGAGGCCAGTAGAAGGGGAGCTGATTAAGGATGGACACAGGGAAGCTGAAGTTTAGAGGAATCCAGTATCCGTCCCCCACAAACTCGGAGAGTCCAAGAGGTAGAGAGCCTTTGCTCCAACCCTACTGATTACAGGTGGAGGAAATTGGAGCCCAGAAAGGTTAGGGAATATGCTCAAAGTCACACAGCTACTAAGGGGCAGAGTGGGGTCTGGAACTCAGAGCTCTAGGCTCCCAGCTTTCACAGCTGTTCCGCTGAGAACGGTGGGCTCTGCAGTGTGGTTTCAACTTTGGCTTGTGATCCAGGGGTCTGGTTTAGGTGGGAAATTCAGGCATCACAGTAGGCTAGTGGGAGAATATTCTCCCTTTCCCCTGCATTAGGGGTTCTTTAATTGACAGAAGTAGGGAATATTACCTGGCATAGGATGAGGCATGGTGTATCTTTAAATCACACAATCCTGATGACGCCATGGAGAAAGTTTCACTATGGGGCTAGCCTGTCTTTAATACCGAAGCCCATCTCCCCTTTTAACAAATCTAGAGCAAGCCGCAGGCTCTGCATGTTGCAGAAAATAGAATCAAATTACAGATTAATAACAGTTTGTTTCTATCATATATGTTTTCTATTTTTGGTTAACTTCTATTTGTGGCAACCACTACTGATTTTCCATTTACAATTGTGACCAGAGTGAGTATTGAAAACTATTAAGTAGAAAAGAGTCCAAGCGGGGTGCCAGGACGGTGAGAAACCCAGCGAGGTGGGTGGGGCCAGCCTGCTGGTCACCTTACAGGTCTCTTGCCTTCTTGACTATGGTCCTTCATGCTCTGTTTCCAGCAGACCTGGCCTGAGTCACTCCCCCCCTTGCCCTTTCTTGGGATCCTGTGTTACCCAGCAGCTCAACATAGGGTTCCTTGTCTCCCTCATCTCTGAGCTGACAGTCTTCCTGAGTTCTCTCCTTTCTCCTCTGAGGATGTGGGTGGAAAGGAGGCAGGGACCACTTGGTGAGGGGCCTTGGGTGCTGCCAAGAAAAGAGCTGGCCCTTTGCCCGAAGGCAGTGGGGAGCCATGGAATGTTATTAGGGGGAAAGGGGAGAGTAGAGAGTGCCTTCTGTATGTGGAGCTGTATGTGGGAAATGTATGGGACTTATTGGCTTCTATGGGTTACACATTAACAGTTTTCCTTAGATTCTGACCTTGTCCCTTTGATTTCCCTAGAGCCCAGAGCAGGATGGTCCTATTCTCACTGTGCCCTAGAGCACTTCCTGCTCTTGGCTTCAGTGTCTTTTTTTTGCAAAACAGAGCAAATCTTGTCTGGTGGATGTGAGGGCTGATAAAATACTGCAGTGTTTCCCAAACATCAATTATTTGCAAACTGCTCTTGGGACCTTGCCATACCACCTGCTCCGTTATTTACTTCATATATATTTTTTTAACTGACTTAGCCTCTGCTTTAAAAAAAAACTTAAACTTGTTTTAAAAGGAAACATTATATCATCTAAATGGGAAAAGGCAGTTTCACTTGCCACAAATAGAAGGTCATGGTTAAAAAAATAAATGCAGGAAAACTTAATTCACTTCAGGCTGCTTACTGTTGCCTGGAAGTCTGCGAGCCTGCTACTTTTTGGGTTAAAAAAGGGAGATGAGCAAGGGTTTAGGCAGGCCTTAAAGAGAGGCCACACCGTACTGAGCCTCCCATGGTGTCACCAGAAGGTGCAGGGAGAACCCAGAAGAGCTTTTCTCACTTGAGTCAACATTATTGATCTGTGTGCCACCTGCCTCTGAAAGCCATCCCGTCACACCTGAGCTCACCTCTCGGCTGTCAGTGGTTTGGGAAACACAAGGATCACTGCGTGCCCAATGTCTGACGCCCTCGGGCCCTGGGGCCTGGCATTGTCCACCCTGGCCCAGGAGGCGACCTGTTCTCAGAAGCCAGCGGTTGCCCGCCTCCTACTGGGGCAGGGTTAGCAGAGGCTAAGTCTGCAGCCTACTGGAGGAGTGGTCTGGAGCTGGGTCTGCCTTTGGGTCATCAGGGAAGCAGGGTGCCCACTTTGTGGTTTCAGAAGAGAAGCTTCTATCAGATGGCATGCTGGTGGAGGCGCGGGAGGCTTCGGATGAGGACCTGCTGGTGGTGCACACAAGACGCTATCTCAACGAGCTGAAGGTACAGGGCCTGGGGCCTGGGAGGCTGCTGACCAGGAGGGGTGGCCAGAGCAGGGGCAGCTCAGCCTGAGGAAACACAGCCTAAAGGGGCTCCATTCCTGCCCCTCGTGCGGCTGGGGGGGGGGGCATGAGAGTCTGTGGTCCCCAACAGAAAGAGACAGGTGTCATAAAAAGGCAGATACCAGGGATAGGCTAGGCTGCTCCAGGGGCTAGTGAGCTCCCTGTCCCTGGGTGTATGGAAGCAGGGATGTCCATTTGGTGGGGCTTGAACCTTTCTAGGTGTTTTGGGCCTCTACCTTAGTGCCTTTCAATCTATGTTCTTTATTTTTATTTTTTTAAAAAGATTTTATTTATTCATTTGACAGAGAGGAAGAGAGAGAGAGAGGCAGGCAGAGGGAGAGGGAGAAGAAGACTCCCCACTGAGCAGGGAGCCCGATGCAGGACTCGATCCCAGGACTCCGGGATCATGACCCGAGCCAAAGGCAGACACTTAACTGACTAAGCCACCCAGGTGCCCCTCAATATGTGTTCTATGAACAAGCCTCAGAGACCCTTGCTGACATGCTGCGTGAGGGCCCCCCAGCCCCTTGTCCTAGCCAACCAAAGCTATCCCATTTAGGTCTATTTTTATATTTGGCTGAAGTTTAAGATTCTGTATTAAGAACTTCTACTGCTAAAGATGTGTTGAAAACTGTTGGGCCAAAACTAATTTGAAACTCCCCAGGGCCAAGCAAAGAATATAAACAAGTTGTCAGACAGATGTATGGGGGCCAACTGGGGAGCTTCTGCCCCTTCCCAAGTGGGTGGCTTGCTACTCAGCTCCACCATGGGCCCAGTGTGGCTAGGGACCTGCCTTTCAAAGAGCAGTTTGAAATTCAGATTAGTAAGTGGCAGTCCCTGGTTTCTTAAAGTGGCAACTCATTTCAAGATTTTCAATCCCACCTGCAGACCAAAGCAGGCCTATAGGCCACCTGCTTGTGACTTCTTTCTGGAAGAGCTCACAAACACTCATCTGTGCTTGAGGGTCCGAGACCCCTCTGTGGGGTGCTCCCCTAGAGAGGAAGCTAGGCTGGGGGGGTTGCATCAGAACCTGGTGCTGCCAGCCCACCCTGGTGGGGGCACGGTCATGGATGCCATAGGTTCTCTGCCAACAGTGTGGGAGCCCAGACCGCTGACCCCCAGCTCATCTTAGACTCAGCGCCATGGCAGATGCCAGAGGTCACCAAACCCTCCCCCACCCACTCACCTGTATAGGTGGAAAGCCTAGGCCCAGAAAGAGGCTGCACCTGCTCAAGGTCACCCAGGAAATCCAACAGCCCTCAGGGAGACCCCAGGCTGGACATCCAGTCAGTCTTCCCAGTTCCTGGTCACAGCTACCCGCCCTCCTCCCGACTCTGGCCCGAGCTGTGAGAATTCTAGATGGAGTTGTGGCATTGTCAGCTCATGAAAGATTACCAGGAAGAGGTTGAAACCTGGTTCCTGGGAGAGAGAGGTGTGTGAGGCCTTGGCAGGAAGCCCAGTCCTTGGCTGCCCTGGTTTCCTGGGGCAGACATGCGTGGTCACAGTCCACAGCCCAGGAGCTGGGCCAGGAAGACATGCCTGCCAGAGTCCAGAGGGTGAGGGTGGGGAGCAGGGACAGATGGCAGTGGGGCAGGGCAGGGAGAGACCAGAACAGAGGGAGGCCAGGGTGGATTGCATGTGAATGTGCCAGGATAAGGCTGGGGGTAGGGTGGAATAGGCTCCAGGACCCCACCTATTTGAGGAGCCTTCAGGAGAACCATGCAGGGCTCACTCTGTGCTTGGCCTTGGGCCCTCAAAAGCCTAAAGGCAGCTTACTGTGTGATAAATAATAATAATAAAAAGTGTTAACAGGTAGAGACCCAAGTAGAAAATTGAGGTCAAGGGCAGGAGGAGAATTCAGATATGCCAACTGAGAGGATTAACCAAGATGCTATGATTGAGCTCATGTATTTGGCTTGGAGCTCCCTGGCAGCAAGAGCAAAAGGAGAAACATGATGATTTCCATAGCACCTACTAAGGTGAAGTACTCAGTCATTCAACACATCTATATCAAATACTGACTGTGAACTGGGTACAAAATGAAAAATAAGCAAGTTTCCCTGCTCGCATGGATTTACATTTTGTTGTGGAAGACTGACAGTAAAGAAGTAACCACACGAGCATTTCACAAAGCACAAAGGGCTGTGAAGGAAAGAAAACAGAGGGTAGCTGAGTGAAGGGTGGAGGGTGGCTGGGTGGTCTGGGAGGGCCTCACAGAGGTGAGGTTTGAGCTGAGACAAAAGAATAAGGAGTAGGTGACACTCTTGTGGAGCTTTGAAGGGAGAATGTTCCAGAACCACATGCCAGGAGGGGGAGGGGACTTTGCCTCCTAAAGGGGAGAAGGGTGCTTGAGGTGGCATGATGTGGTCAGGGAGGCTAGCAGCACCAGCCACACTGGGTCTTGCAAGCTGTGGGAGGAGTTTGGATTTTGTACCAGGTACCATGGGAGAGTGTCATGGTGTGAGGTGCCCTTGATGAGCACGTGGGACCCATGCCCATTTCAGGCATTTTGACATTTAGGGGCTGTGGCTCAGGAACATCCCCCTTGCCCGCACTCATCCCCTGCTCTCTCCGCACCCCCCATCTGCAATGTTCCTTTTCTTTTCTCTCTCTGTTGCGGGCACCTGGAACAGTGCCCTGGAGAGTCCCTGCAGGTTTCCTTGGCTGTTGTGTGTGTGCTGTGAGACGTCACCCTCTCCCCTGGCCCGCCTCACTCTGTCCCCCACCCATGTTCCAGGGCTCATGCCTGCCCTGTCCTGGGGCGGCCTTTGATGCTTAATCATTCAAGCATTGACCGAGATGCAGTAGCCTGATGTTTGCCAGGTGATGTCTGTTCAGGGAAAGAAATTTTTATTGAGCACCTACTGTGTGCAAGGCCCAGAGTTGGCCCCATTGAGGGTGGTGGTTGGATTGGGCCAGTGCCAGGTTTGTGCCTTCTGCTAATCCCAGTGATAGTTTGCCTGCGGTGTGGGGTAGCGTGATGCCGATCTGATATCTTGACCTTGTGCAGTGCCTGGGATACGTTTATCCAGCAGGTATTTTTTTTTTTTAATCCAGTAAGTATTTAATGAACACTGTGCTGTGTTCCAGGGAAGACAGGCTAGAACAAAAGAGATGGAGTCCCTCTCCTTAGGGAGCTGGTATTTCGGTCGGCGGAGTCAGCCAATAGACGTGATAATCCAGTCAATGATAGGCTGTGTTACGAGGCACTCAGTGCGGTGGGCAAAAGTACAGGAGGAAAGGGGGTGGTGGGGACTGCGGTTTGAAATAGGGAGGTTAAGGAGGGGCTTACTGACATGTGATCATGGACTGAGGGTAGTGAGGGAGTTAGCTATGTGGGCATGTGGAGGGAGGGCATTCCAAGTAGAAGGATCAGCAAGTGCAAAGGCCCTGGGGCAGGAGTATCTCCAGTGTATTCTGAAACAGTATTTGCCACTGGATCGGAGGAAATGGGGGTGGGGAGGAGACTGGCAAGAGATGGGGTCAGAAGACGATCAGGGGCCAGACCACACAAGGCCCTTTGTACCGCTGTGGCCTTGCTCTGAGGGAGGTGGGAGCCAAGGAATGTTTTAGGCAGAGGGAGATGATCTGATCTAGGTTTTAGCAGGGTTGCTTGGCAGCTGTAATGAGATGAGGCTGTCAAGACAAAAGCAGGGAGATCAGTGAGGAAGGAGGTTGCTACAGTAATCTGGTGAGAGGCCCTGGGCTCTCAGACTAGGCTAGAAGCAGCAGCTATGGATTTTGGTAGGATTTGCAGTTTGTTATGAAGTTGAAACAATAGAATTTTCTGTTGTTCACATTGGGTATGAGGCATGCAAGAGAAAGCAAAGCCAAGGACGCCTGAGCCTCAGAAAGTCTGAGCGCCTCTTGGGCCTAGTCACTGACCTCACAGCACTCAGAGTAGCACTGGGGAGGGAGACAGACCTTTGGGCGGGGGGTGAAGTCTCAGAGAGTGTCTGGAGAAATGGCCCCCACACCCACCCCCTCTGCCTCTCATTTTTCTCTCTCTAATCTCTTCTTCCCTGAGGGGACTCTTGTCTCCTTTTTTTCTTATTTATGGTAAAATTCAGATAGCATAACCAGTAACCATTTTAAAGTGTAAAATTCAGTGGCATTTAGTACATTTGCAATGTGGCGCAAACATCACCTCTATTTAGTTCCAAAACATTTTCCTCACTCCAAAAGGAAACCCTGAACCCACGAAGCAGTTGCTCTCCATTCCGCCCTCTCCTCTGCCCCTGGTGACCAACCACCCGCCTGTGTTCTAACTCTATGGACTTGCCTTTTCTGTGTGTCTCCTATGCATGGAAACATACAGTATGTGACCTTTGGCTTGTGGCTTCTTTCACCAAGCCCAAGCGTGGAGTTTTCAAGAATCATCCATCCTGTGGCATGTACCTGCACTTTATTCCTTATTATGGCTGAATAATATTCCAGGGTGTGGATAGACAACATTTTATTTATTCATTCATCAGTTAATGGGCATTTAAGTTGCTTCTGGCTTTTAGCTTTTGTGTGTAGTGTTGCTATGAATGTGCATATATGAATATTTGTCTGAGTACCTGTTTTCAGTTATTTTGCTTATATATCTAGGCCTGGAATGGCTGGTCATAGGGTAATTCCGGTTAACTTTTTGAGGAAACACTAAAATGATTCCCATAGCAACTGCACATTTTATATATCCCTAACCACTGTGCAAAAGTTCCAATTTCTCTACATTCTCACCTACACTTGTTGTTTTCTGGTTTGTTTTTGTTTTTGATCATGGCTAACTTAGTGGTGTGAAATGGTATCTCATTGTGGTTGTAACTTGCATTTTCCCTAATGGTTAATAACACTGAGCATCTTTCCATCTGCTTATTGGCCATCTTTATATCCTCTTTGACGAGGTATCTGCTCAAGTCACTGGCCCTTGTTAAAAATTTGGGTTGTTTATCTTTTTGTTGTGGAGTTTTAAGAGTTCTTCGTAGGTTCTCAATATTATATGGTTTGCAAATAATATCTCTTCCCATTCTGTAGATCGTATTTTCTTTCTCTTGATACTGTCCTTGGATGCACAAAATTTTTAAATTTTGCTAGACTTCAGTTTGTCTATTTCATCTTTTGTTGCTTGTGCTTTTGGTGTCACATGTAAGACTCAATTGCCAAATCCAAGGTCATGAAGATTGACCCATATGTTTTCTTCTAAGAGTTTCAGTCTGTGTTTAGGTCTTCTGTCCATTTTGAGTTAATTCTTGTATATGGTGTGAGGTAAGGGCTCAACTTCGGTCTTTTGCATGTGGCTCTCCAGTTTTCCTAGCACCATTTATTAAAGATACTGTACTTTCCCCACTGACTAGTCTTTGTAACCTTGTAGAAAATCAACTGACAAGAGATGGATGGGTTTATTTCTGGACTCTCTATCCTATTCAGTTGATGCATATGTCTGTCCTATGCCATTGCCACATTGTTTTGATGACCGAAGATTTGTAGTAACTATTGAATTGGGAATTGCAAGTCCTCCAACTTTGTTCTTCAAGTTTTTTTTTTTAGGTCCCTTGAGATTCCCTATGAATTATAGGATCTGCAAAAAGGCCATTGGGATTTTTTTTTTTTAAGATTTTATTTATTTATTTATTAGAGAGCGAGCGAGAGAGAAACAGTATGAGAGAGGAGAGGGTCAGAGGGAGAAGCAGGCTCCCCGCTGAGCCAGGAGCCCGATGTGGGACTCGATCCCAGGACCCTGGGATCATGACCTGAGCCAAAGGCAGTCGCTTAACCAACTGAGCCACCCAGGCGCCCAGGCCATTGGGATTTTGATAGGGATTGTGTTGGATCTGTAGATGAGTTTAGAGAGTATTGCCATCTTTATAATATTAGGTCTTGCAACTCATGAACATGGATATTTTTTCATTTCTTTAGATCTTTAAGTTCTTTCAGCAGTGTTTTGTAGTTTTTAGGGTAACTGCACCTCCTTAAATTTAAAATTAAATTTATTCCCAAGTATTTTGTTATTTTCGATGCTATTGTAAATGGAATTACTTTTTAAAAAAATACTTTATTTATTTATTTGAGAGGGAGATTGAGCACAAGCAGGGGGAAGGGCAGAGGGACAAGCAGACTCCCTGCTGAGTGAGGAGCATGAAGTGGGGCTTGATCCCAGGACCACAGATCATGACCTGAGCTGAAGTCAGATCCTTAACCAACTGACCCATCCAGGCACCCCTAAATGGAATTACTTTTTAAATTTCATTTTTGGATTATTTATTGCTAAGGTATTGAAATACAACTGATTTTTGTGTGTTGATCTTGTATCCTGCCACTTGGCTGAATTCACTTCTTCAGTTTAATAGGTGTGTGTGTGTTGTCTTTAGGATCTTCTGTAGCTAACATCATGTCATCTGTGAATAGAGATAGTTTTACTTCTTGCTTTCCAATTTTTCTTTCCTAATTGCTCTGGCTGGAACTTCTAGTGTGAGGTTGAATAGAAGTGGCAAAAACAGGCATCCCTGCCTTGTTCCTGATCGTAGGTGGAAGGTTTTCCATTTTTTAGTACTGTGTATCTTGTTAGCTTTGAGATTGTGTGTGTGTGTGTGTGTATGTGCATGTGTGTATGATAAATGCCCTCTACCAGGTTGAGGGAGTTCTTTTCTATTCCTAGTTTGTTGATTGACTTTTCATGAAAGGGTGTTGGATTTTGGCAAAGGCTTCTTCTTCAACAACTGAACTGATCATGTGGATTTTTTCCCTCTTCTCCTTTTGCTCCCACTTTCACTGATGGAAAGTTCTGACCCAAACCAAGCAGTTGGGACTCCAAATGGGGTAGCAACCATCTCTTCCCCTGAGAGCAATTCTTGGTTTGGATTTCTGAGGGTAGAGGGTCCACCTGAGAAAATCAGGCAGCTAGAGAATAGAGTCTTGCAGAGCTGAGAGTATGGGGTGGGAGTGGGTCCCAGAGGTGTCGCCAACCTCAGGTATGTCCTGCTATCTGTGGGGTCCCCAAAAGGCTGGCTGGGCATGGAGGCCCTGATACCGGGCCAGGCTCCGAGATGGGGAAGCTTGCAGGCCATGCCTTTTGGTGGGCAATGGGCATTAGGCTGGGACAAACCTCCCTTGTTCTTGTCATTCATTCATTCATTCATTCATTCATTCATTCATTCATCACTTCAGGGGTCAAGTTCTCTAGAGCAGTGGTTCTGAAACTTGCTTAAGCATTGGAATCCACTGGAGGGCTTGTCATAACATGGATCACTGGGCCCACTCCCAGAGTTTCTGATTCAGGTCTGGGGAGGAGCCTGAGAATCTACATTTTTTTTTTAAAGATTTTATTTATTATTTATTTTAGAGAGAGAAAGTGTGCGCAAGCGGGGGGAGTGGCAGAGGGAGAGAGAGAATCTCAAGCAGACTCCCCGCTGAGCATGGAGTCTGACATGGGGCTCGATCTCATGACCCTGAGATCATGACCCGAGCTGAAATCTGGAGTCAAACACTTAACCCACTGAGCCACCCAGGCGCCCTGAGAATCTACATTCCTGACAAGTTCTTAAGTGCTGGTGCTGCTGGTTTAGGAACTACACTGGGAGACACACCCCCTAAAAGCCGAGCCTGCTGGGGATGGGGATGCAAGGGATTCCTGGAGGGCAAGCTTTGTTGTGAAACCTGTAAGAGAGGGTGGGACGAAGAGGATGGGGGAAGAAGCTGGGCACTCATGAGGGTTCAGCAGGAGCTTGGCCTCGCCTGACCCCAGGAGGGGCCCTACACTTGTGCTGGCTCAGGAACAGAGGGCTGGGCTGTTCTAGCCCCTTATGGGCCAGTCACTGTTTGGGGCTCTCTTGGGTGGCACAGGTGAGGTGGCCTCCTCCAGGGACTGTGCAGGTAGGGATCTGGGAGAGGATGGACAGCATGTGCTGTGAGCACCTACCATGTGCCAGGCGTCGCTCTCAGCATTGTCTGTATGGCAGGGATGAGCGTGGGCCTACCCTCCTAGCTCTGGCATCCTTCTGGAAGAGACTGATAACAACAGAGACATACTGTAATGTCAGGTAGAGATGGGTGCTGTGCGGAAAGATGAGGCAAGGGTGGGGGGTCAGAGGGAGGACCCAGGTGGGGGTACTTCAGATGGGAAGGCGAAGACAGGCCTGGTGGATGGGTCTAAGTCCTCATTTCAGGTCTGGTGGGGAAGACCTCCTGTTTCGTGGATGAGGAGACAGGAGGGAAGTAAAGGGCCGTGCCCAAATTCACCCAGCAGTGGCAGAACCCCGAGTTGGACCAGTTTGACTCTGAGGAGGATTGCTGAGCCCTGTCCCCACCCTACTGGCATCTAGCCCATCCCTCAATGCCCTTGCCTGGGACCAGACTCTCTGAGGGCCTGAGCTGCCAGCAGATCTGGGCGCTCTCATCTCAGCCTGCTGGGCCGCATGTCCCAGATAAAGTATCTGCCCTCCCTCTGTTGCCCTTCCCCACCCACCCCATCCTCCAGGGCCCAGCCACCAGCCTGCCCCGCCCCCTCGTTTGTTTTTCACCCTGGTCGCTGGTGGTTTTTCTAGAGCAGCACTGTCTAGTAGAACTTTCTGACATGCCAGAAATGTTCTAGAAGGGCTCTGTCCAGTAGCCACTAGCTACATGTGGCTATTAAGCACTTGAACTCTGGCGAGACTGAGAAACAAAATTCTAATTTTTTATTGAAGTATGGTTGATTTTTTTTAATTGAATTAACAAAATTCTCATTAAACATTTTTAAAATCAATTTAAAGGTATGCCCAAGTTAGCCACATGTGGCTGGTGGCCATTGGACTGAATGGCATGAGCCTAGATCCTCAGGAGGCGGCCCTGCTGCCCCGCACAGAAATCACTGTTGGGCCGGGAGAAGTCTAGTACCATCTCTCTAGGCCGGAAGTGGAGACACATTGGCAGACATTGCACCTTCTCCCAGGGGAACTGATCCCCTTGGCCAAATCCCAGACGTGCTTCTGGTGACTTTATGCCTGGCGCATGTAAAATTCACCCTCTGGCCTACGAGGTTCCCGGTGTGTCCCGGATGACTGCCGCTCTTCGAAGGTCTGTACGGGTTCTGTAAAAAGTCAAGCCAGCCGACGGAGGTTTGTGGCCAGAAAGTTTGGGAAACGGGGTGAAGCAAAGTTAAACAGGATTCTTCACTGCACAATTTAGAGCTTTTAACATGCCAGAGTGTGTTGTGAATTTCCAAGGGGTGGACAATAGAAGCAATGTTTCTTAAACTTACTCGACATGGAACCCTTTCCTGATGGGAGTGCTGAGCTGGACAGGTGCTGTGGAACGTAGTTTAAAAAATGCCCTTCTCATGGTTTAGTGTCCCTAGCGGACCCCTCAGGAGGCCAGGATAAGGTTTCGTTTTCTTTCCATCCTTATTCCCCGCTAGCTTGCTGAGGGAGAGAGAGGGAGGCAGGGACTTAACGTGTCCCCTCAGTGGCTCATTTGTTTTTATAATGTTTATTCATAGGAAACAGTGGCCCCGTGCCTCCCATGCATCAGGCCTGTGCCGGGCAGTGGGATTGGCACACTCAGCAGGCAGAGCCGGCCACCCTCCGCTCTCTGGGTCTGTCCCCCACCACACACACGCACACGCACACGCACACACACACGCACATACACACGTACATGGAGGGGTCTTGGAGCTTTCCAACCTTCCTGGTCTCAGCTCTAGCACCCCACCCTCTCCCAGGCCCTGAGGTGCCTCGATGTTGCAGCCAGAGGCTTGGGGCTTCAGGAAGGCTGGCTGGGCAGCTCTCCTTTCAGACCGCAAGTGGTCTGGGTTCCATGGGCCATGCTCACCAGCTCCTTCACTTGAGCGAGGCAGCAGAGCGAGCTTCCCCGGCCTTCAACTGTCCTCAGCCTTGGTGGCCTGGGAGGGGTGCCCATACAGCTGGTCAGTGCAGTTCAAGGCAGCCTGGGTGCCCAGCACACCTGGACTCTGACAAAACGTCTTCCCTGTTGGCCGGGGTGGCTGCAGTGGCCCGTAAGGTGGTTGACATGTGTCCTTTCCTGCCCTGACCTCGATGGCCACCCTCTGGCTAAGGGGCCTGCCAGGACCTTCCCAGGCATGTGCCCTTTCTGTCTCACCCCATCCTTGGCCTCTCCTTTTCCCTCTTTGCTGACTCCTCCCCATCACTGAACATGCTCAGGCATCTCCTGCCCTAAATCTCCTCTCCTGGTGGGAGAACCCAGTGGCCATGCTCCCTGTTCTCAACACCTCTCTTTGCTTATTCTTTCCTGAAACTTCTCTGCCTGGCTTCCTGAGCGCCATACCTCTGCCCACCCCCCAACCTGTCCCAGGACAGCCCTCGATTGACCGAGTGGACTATACTTCTGGGCCTGGCCCTTGCATCCTTGCATCCTTGCATCCTTGCATCCTTGCATCCTTGCATCCTTGGCCCCTCCGTCTGCCCATCCCCCTTGTGCTATCTGCTAACTGTTCCCCTCTCCCGGACCTCATTGTCTCTCGCTTCCTCCCTGGGGCAGCTGCTGCTTCTATTCAAGTTCCCCTAATTGGTCCTCCTGCTGCAGCCAGAACGGCTTGAGAAAGCATCATCTGATGACTCCCCGCTGCTCTGACGAGGCTGTCTGAGAACATTCTCTGGCAGCCTAGGCCCTACTCGACAGGCACAGCCCTGTCACAGCCGCACCCAACCTCTCAGGAGCCTGGACTCACTTTCCGTCTGCCAAGCAGTTGTCTTTTCACCTTTATCCTGACATCTGGGCAACTCCTGTTCATCTTCAGTCTCAGCTTCAAGGTCACTGCTTCCAGAAAGCCTCTCTGTTCCCACCTAGGCACAGACCATGTTCTCCTTTGAAGGCTTTGTCGCATATAAGCGCCTCCCCGCTAGGCTGCGCATCCCGTCAGAGAACAGGACTAGCCCCCACCTTGGAGCCTGCTGCCCAGCAGGCACTTAGTAAATCTTTACAGAGTGCCCTGGGCCCCTCTGAGGCTCTGCCTGGGGTCAGTGGAGAGCAGGGAGTGTGGATCCAGGTATATTCTCAGCCAGGCAGGAGATGGTTCAGGATCTGGGTGCATGGACGTTTGCCCAGGGGCCAGGGGAGGGTCATAGGGAAGGCTGTGTCCTGATCTTGGTGCAAATGCCTTTTGGGTACCCTTAGACCCTCCTGCCTCAGTAGCTGAGCTGAGGGCCTGATACCCCTTTTGAAGGTAGGTCTGATTCCCAGTGCGGGAAGAGGTCATGCTGGGCCAGGGGAGCAGGAGACCTGGGCTTCCTGTCCTGGCTCTGCCAGTGACTCACTGTGTGACCTTGGAAAGAAAGATCTTCCCAGGTCAGGGCCTCAGTGTCCCCCCTTTAGTGCAGTGGTTGGGCTGGGCCTGTGCCGGGTCTGCAGCTGGTCACTGGTAGTCCTCTGCAGCTCTTGTTCTGGGCACAAGAGGGCAGCCAAGGGCTTTGGAGCACCGAGGAATGTGGGCCAACCGCTTTAAGGAATCTGCTCTTTACTGAGCCCAGCGCTGGGGGGGCGGGGGAAGGGGGCTCTCATTTCTGACCAAAGGAACTGCGCTAGGCTGGAAGCTCACCCAGGGCACCTTGAAACTGGCATGACAAGGAATCTGATTTCCCAACTGCCGCCTCCGAGCTCTGGGCACGGCAGTGGGAGGCCAATGGCCTGCGTCTCTTTCCACAGTGGTCCTTTGCTGTTGCGACCATCACAGAGATCCCCCCTGTCATCTTCCTCCCCAACTTCCTTGTGCAGAGGAAGGTGCTGAAGCCCCTCCGGACCCAGACGGGAGGAACCATCATGGTAGGTGGGGAGGCAGGCGGAAGCAACTGCTGGGCTCCGGACCCCCGCGCCTCTGGGCTTTTGCTCACCCTGGGCTCTCCATCTGGAATACACTCCGCCCACTTTGTAGTTGAACAAAATCCTGAATGTTCCTCAAGGCACAGCAACAACGACTCTTTCTCCCGAAGGCTTTCCCACGTGCTCCAGGACATTGAATTCCTTGTTCCTCCCCGCCATTGACCTCCTATTAGAGTTACCGTATTTGCTGGTATATAAGATATATCTCCATTCCCCAGAGAGTATATCCTCAAACTATGGCTTCAGTGTACTCAATTCAAAATGGAAAACCAAACCCCCATGACTTCAGTGATGGGCGATGCTCCCCTCACCCTGCATCATGGGTGGGGCAGTAAAGAACACTTGCAGCAAAATTAGGTTGCGTATCCCATATGTAGTTGTCTTTAAAATTAGCCACAGGCTGCCGAGTTAATTGGAGGTAGAGGCATGTTGCAGTTTTAAATGTAGGATGAGCTAATCCAGAGCTGGATCAAGACCTAATGATCCCGATAGTTTTCTTTTTAGCTCTGCAAATTTGTACCTTGTTTTGTTTGTTTGTTTATTGGAATATGACTGCCCACCCCCAAACAATGATTTCCTACAGGATTTTGGTATTCAGTCTGCCATACTTCCATGGGCAAAAAACTGTCTATTTTCCCTTTGAAAGCCCCATTAAGATCATTGTCAGCTCACCTGTGATCATAACTACTTAACTCTGATTTCTTCCAGTTTCTTGGCAAAATTGCAAAGGGGCTTATGCACCGCACATCTCATATGCCAGCCAATCTGGTACTTGCTTCCAAGACTGAGTCTGAGTTTGCTGGAGGATGGGTGCCTCCTGAACCCTACCTCATAGGTCAGCCCTACCTCAGAGCTGGCTGGACGTGGTGTTTATGGAATGAATGAGTGAAGCTGTGAATGAGTGAGTGAGGGAATCGGTTGCCTGTGCCTCTCACCCTGTGCTTGTCTCCAAAGGCAGGGAAGCTGGCCATGGAGCGAGGCTGGGCCATCAATGTGGGTGAGTGCCCTGGCCAGCCTGGCCTGCTGGGTCCTGGGGGCTGGGAGGGCCAGGAGGAACCTGAGGGCAACCTGAAGAGTTGAGAGGCTCTGGTGCCTTATTAAGTGGGATGGGCGAGGGTATGCAGCCATCTGGTGTCTGGAAGGGACCAACCCGTGCCTCCATCTGGGGTGGGATCCTTATCTAAAGGAGTTCCCCAGTTGGCTCTCCAGCTCTGCCTTTGCATACTTCCAGTGACAAGGAGCTCACTCCCTCTGCAAAAGCCTTCACCATCCCCTGGGCAGCCCTGGGTGGGGCTAAAACCTGCAGCATTTCAGAGTCTTTCCTGAAAAACTCCATCAGCCTCCTGGGGCCCAGGACAGTCTACAGGGCCTTGGTCACGTGATGGATAGACAGGCCCGAGGTCAATACCACGGCCTTCTCAGGGACCTGAGGGCCAGCACTCTGCAGTCCCCTGGACTCTCCTGCAAGATTGGCTCATGGGAGGGCTGCACACATCTTCCTTGTCTCGTCCTCATCTGTCCCTCTTTGAGGTGCAGCACTTCACAGTTAGCAAAGCTCTTTATGGTCTGGCCTCTCATTTGAGCTGGGGACTGTTGTTGTCAGTCCCATTGTATCGATGAAGAAATAGGTGTGGGGAGAGGCCTGGTGGCTTGCTCAGAGTCCCAGAGCAGAGAACCCCTACCTTTGGCTGTGAGCTCTGCAAGGCTAGGGGCTGGGGCTCTTCCATCTTGGTATCGCCAGGTAGCCAGCATTAGGCCTGGCATAACCGTGATGTTATGCTATACTGCTAAGTGGATGATTGAAGGAGACATGCCCTGTGTGTCTACAGCAGGGTCCTCACAAAGACCCAGGGAGGCCCTTCCCACATGGAAGATGTTATGACCTGGTAGAGGTTAAGAGCCCTGGTCCTGATCCAGCCTGGATTTGAATCCTGGTTCTGCATGGCAGTCTGCTGTGTGATCCCAGGCAAGGTGCTGGTTTTCTGTGTGCCTTAGTTTCTTCATTTGTAAAATGGAGGTGATGGTAACAGTGTCCCCATTTGGGGCTGTAGGGAGGTTTCAGTGAGCTCTGTGCCCAGTTAGGAGTTCACGATTGGCTATTATCTCATTGTTAAGATCCATTGACAGCCTGTTGGCATGAAAAGAGGCCAGTCCTTTGTAGCGGTGGGCCCTGGATTCGACCTGCTGGGTGGGGCCCTGAAACTCAGGTCCTTGTAGGGGTTGCAGGGCAGTGGGCTCTCAGAGTGGGGGAGAGGTGGGAGCCAGACCCTGGTGTCCAGGGCCTCCCATTGCCACGGGTGGCCATGACCAGCAGAAGGTGCCCTTCCTGACCATTCCTTTCTACCACCTGCAGAATGTGGGTGGTCCTAGCATAAACGGGTCCCCCACAGCCTCACCACCCCTTTCTGGCATGGGAAGTCACATGGAGGCAGGCCTGGGCCCTATAGAGGCAAGGAACAACTTTTTGCCTTGGGAAAGATGAGCTCCTGGCCCCTGGGGGTTGTGATGGGCACTGGGGGCTGACTTGTCAGGACAGCGCGAGAGGTTTCTTGCTCCGGACAGGGATGGCGGTGATGGCAGAGCTGTCTCCTGACTCGGGGATGGCGACGTGCTCAGGTGCTCGGTTCACTTTGCCAACCTGGAGTTCCAGGAGCCTGTCCCTGGGAGCTGAGCAGGCACAGGGTGAGGGCCGGAGCCGGGGGGGGTGACCACACCGCGTCTGCCCTCCCACAGGTGGCGGCTTCCACCACTGCTCCAGTGACCGGGGCGGCGGCTTCTGCGCCTATGCGGACATCACACTGGCCATCAAGGTGCGCCGCGAGCACATGGGTCCTCGCTCCAGGAGCCCTCCCTGGAACACCCCCGCCACCCCCAATTGGGTGTTCTCCTCCACATTACAGAAAAGGGAACTGGATCCCAGGAGGGGAGGAAGCTGGCAGGTCGCACAGCCAGGCTGGGACTCCAACCCAGACCTGACACTTCCTCTTCTGCATTGTCTGTGCTGTGGGGGGGGGGGGGGGGGGACAGTGTGGCCTCAACAATGGTGGGGACTGGAGAGGGGCAGCCCATTTGTCCACAATATAGGGAGCGCATCGCTCTACCGGAGTGAGGAGGAGATGGGCATAATGATGGGGATGGCTGGTTCCGGCAGGCCCAGCCCTGCGCCAGCCTCCATTTGCCCTCCTCACCTCATTTACTCCTCCCCTGTACAGAGGAGGAGACCCCGGCCCAGAGAGGTGAGGGGCAGGGCGGGCACTGGCCTACACCTCTGCTGGGTTGCAGAGTTCCCTTTAAGCACCCTGTGCCTGGCCTGATTCTGGGTGTCAGGGTTGGGCTGGCATGGTCCCTGTTCTCACAGAGCACACAGACTAAATGGGGGCAGCGGGGCAAGCAGGTCAGCAGACCCTGCCATTCAGAGAGGGGGACACACGGGAGACCTTCCGAGAGGGTGAGGGAGGGGAAGGAAGGCTTCCCAGAGGAGGAGACATGAGAACTTGGCCTTGTAGGATAAGGCAGAGAATGCAGGATGAAGTTCCAGGCACAGCCTTGAGGGGAGGTTCCCTCTTTCAACCCCTATATATTCCCCTAGGAATCCTGGGCTGTCTCTGAGGGCTAGCCCGACTACCCTGCTCCTGACCTCCAGCCTGCCAGGGTACAGCACATGCTGCCTCCTCCAGGGAGCCTTCCCTGACCGTGCACACATGCTTCTCTCGAGCTGCACGGGCTTCTCCTGGGTGTGGGAATTCTTCTCCCGGTGGCCTGATTGCCCACAAGTGTGTCCAGCCTCCCACCTGACCCCTCCCCAACTAGGAATCCCCCAGGGGCTATGTCTTCTGGCCTGTGTGGGTCCTCACTGCCCCCTCCCTCCCCTGGCAGTTTCTGTTTGAGCGAGTGGAAGGCATCTCCAGAGCCACCATCGTTGATCTCGATGCCCATCAGGTGAGTACGCTGTGGGGGCTGTGGTCTCATGGCCCTGCCTCCCCAGGCCCCCATCAGCTCTGTCACACGGCCCCCCACTGTGGAGCTCCCTTCCCCCTGGGAACATTGCCAAGCGCCAGGCTGGGCCTCTGCCACCCCCACCCTGATCTGCTTCTCTCCTTGCTGCCCATCTTCTGCACCTTGGGCTGGAAGTGGAGGGTCTGTCTTTGTCCCTCTGCCCCGCTCAGCCCATCCTGGGCACTGGGTCCTCCTCATTGCTTCTGTCAAACCCAAGGGTGCTTCCTCCCTTCTGACTGCCCAACACACCAGGCTGAAGACTCTTCCTAAAGCCCAGTCTGGCCACGCCGCTCTCATGTTCTAAAGCCTGCTGTGGCTCCCCAGTGCTTCCTAGTCAGGTTGGGGTGCCACCCCCTGCAGATAGCTGAAAACTATTGTGGACCTGCCCCTCAGACAAATGCTCGCACGCATGATTTCAGGGTTGCTGGGGCCCGAGGCCACTACTTAAGAACTCACTGCCTGGGGGTGAAGCAGCAGAATGCAGGGCCTCCTCCTCAGGACTCCAAATATAGGGCTGGCTCCTCTGGTCAGACAGGGCGGGACATGCAGTGGGCTCTCGAGGACCCCTCCCACACCCCTGCTGTTGTGTCTTTGTGCTAGTGGGTGCCTTGCTTGGGGGGGGTTCCTGTGACACTGAACTCCGGTACCAAGTCACACCTGCACAACCCTTCCCAGTTTACCTTTCCCATTCCTGACCCCCGCTGATCCTGCCACAGACCAGAGAGGGTGGCAGGGCTAGAATTCCTTTTTCAGTCCGTGGAGAAGATACTCAGAGGGTTGGGCCTCACTCAAGGTCACACCAGAAGACCATGGGGCTGGGATTTGAGGTTGAATTCCAGCTCTGCCACTTAACAGCCAAGAGACCCTCTGCCTCCAAGGGCCAACTGAGCTGCCCAGGCACGTGGGCCATTTCCTGGGGTGTGTGCGGGGGTCCTGTCTTTGCTGAGGGTGCCCGTGTGCAAGCAGCTTTCATGTCCTCCCCACAGGGCAATGGGCATGAACGGGACTTCATGGGTGACAAGCGCGTGTACATCATGGACGTCTACAACCGCCACATCTACCCCGGGGACCGCTTTGCCAAGCGTAAGCTGCCCCCTCTTCCTCAGCCTTAAGTGCACTCATACTTGGATGGAGCTCTCTGTCCTGAGTGTTCCCTACATGCTGGGTTCTGCAGAAGTCACTTCAGTTATCCTCAGCATCCCTGGGAGGTGGGGATTGCTCCCATTTTATAGACATGCAAACTGAGAATTAACTCACTTGACCCATCCAAGATCACATAAACCTGTCCAATAAACAACACGTGTGGGTCCTTACATTAGGGAAATCACCAGAAGAAGAAAAATAGAACCCCTCCTGCGTATGCATTTGTCTGGTAGAAAACAGGGAATGACAAAAAAGAAACGAGAGGAAAAATAGGATAAAGAGAAAATTCAAAATAAGATGGCAGAAACCAAGTCAAATATAATGGTTGTTAAAATAAATGCAAGTGGCTTAAACTTACCAATCAAAAGGCAGAGACTCCCAGATGAATTTTGAAAACACAGCACCCTGGCCACTTTGCAAATAGGGGACATTTATGCAGTAAGGGGACATTTATGCCAATGGATCTACTGAGGGTAATTCAGTCCCAGGTGTGGCTCAGGGGCCCGGTTTCTGAATGGAGACTAGAAGGTGCTGGATTTGGGCCTGAGGGCACAGCAGGTGTCCACATTTCCAGGTGGAGGCTCAAGGAGGCAATGAGATCAGATGTCACCCACATGGGTCTCTAAATCCCTAGGGCAGAGTGTTTTAGCTGCAGTCCTTTCTCTCCCTTGGTCCCCCTTGCAGTTCTTGGTGCTCTTTAGCTTCATTTTGGGTGGAATGAGGCAGAGCAGTGCTGGCATCAGACTGTTTCCAGTCCTGCCTGGGGCACTGACAGGGACCCAGGCAACTTTGACCTTCCTGAGCCTATTTCCCTTCTTTGCACGTCGGGACTCTTCCTGTCTCCCCCACAGAGGCCATCAGGCGGAAGGTGGAGCTGGAGTGGGGCACGGAAGACGATGAGTACCTGGATAAAGTGGGGCGGAACCTCCAGAAGGCCCTCCAGGAGCACCCACCTGACGTGGTGGTGTACAACGCAGGGACCGACATCCTGGAAGGGGACCGCCTTGGGGGGCTGTCCATCAGCCCACAGGTGCGTCCAGCCCCTGGGGGGGGTGTGGGGTCCACGGGCAAGGCAGGCGGCACAGGTGCTTCTCCTGGTGTGGAGGAGGGGCCGGCCAGGACTTCCGAAGCTGCAAGGACCCCGGCCCTCCCCCATCCCTCTACAGGGCATCGTGAAGCGGGACGAACTGGTGTTTCGGATGGTCCGTGGCCGCCAGGTGCCCATCCTCATGGTGACCTCGGGAGGATACCAGAAGCGCACAGCCCGCATCATTGCTGACTCCATCCTTAATTTGTACAGCCTCGGGCTCATCGGGTCCGAGTGCCCCAGTGTCTCGGCACAGAACTCGGACACACCTCTGCTGCCGCCTGAGGTGTCCTGACCACGCCGCTGCCCTTCTGCTCTTCTGTGCGGCCCCCCGCCTGCCTTGGCCCCGCCCGCCCCTCACTGCTTCTCCTTTTCTAACCACAGGGGCGGCGGGGGGCGCAGCTGCCAGGAGGCGCTGAGGGGCAGGGGCCTGTCCCTGACTGGGCCGGCCTTGGGGGCAGCCCCTCCGCTCTCCCCATTGGGTGTCAGGGGGTCTCCAGGCCCCTCTGTGGGTGGGGGCGGAAGGCAGGGCCTGAGTCCCAGAAGACCTCACATGGGGTCACCGTCTGACCAGGCCCTGCAGAGGCAGGCAGTTTCGCAAGGAGGGAGGACGGCAGGTGAGGCTTTGGGGGCACAAGTCATGGGATTTGTTCCACCCTCTCCTCCTGATGTCAGGGAGGGCCCGAGGGGCCATGGGTGCCCATGTGGGTGGGGCTGAGAGCTGGGTGCTGCAGGTAAGCCTCTGCTGGGGTGGGCTCTGGATTCCCAGCCAGCAGGTAGGAGCCCTGGTCCTGGATGTGAGGGGTGGCAGGGAAGGGGTGCGAGTGGGTTTTCCCATCTGGTATTCCCCTTCAATAAAGCAAGGTCTGGACCTGCTTTCCTGAGGCTCCTCAGTGGCAATAAGGGGAGGGGAAGGCCTGAGGAGCCCCCAGTCCATGCTTCAGCCATGGTCTTGCCTGTTATGGAGAGTAGTAGGTTTTGGGGGAAGAATGCTTGGCTCAGTGATGGGCCTCAGCACTGGAGGCTTGAGGGGGCCGCCAACCCCAGTGGGGAGGGGACAGAGGAAGGTGAGGCCCAGAAGGGGACCTTGGGGATGGGGGCAGGTGGCCAAGCTGGGACCTGAGGCCCCAAGTAAGGACCGAGGTGCTGGTGGCCAGGCTGGAGTTCCTAGAGGGAGGGCAGAGGTAGGTTGTATGGGTAGGATCTAGGGTAGGGCCTTGAGTTAGGGGGACTGTAGCCTCCACTGGCCTCACCCAAAGTGCCCAGGCCCTGATTGTGCTTGGAGTCCAAGGTCCCAAGTGGGCCCTGACCTCTGGTCTTTGAAATGCCCCAGACCCTGACCTTGTCCTCAGCTCTAATCTGAAGGGGACTTCTGGGGTCCCCCAGGAGGCTGGGTGGGGGGGAGCATCCACCCCTCATTCCCTGGGTGTGTCTTAGACAGTGATCACAGGTGGGGGGGGTGGGGAGGGAAAGTGGGCCAGCTGAGGCATCCCTGTCCCCAATCAACCCCACCTGGAGGACTCATGTTCATTACCATATGGGGGTACTCTCACATTCTCCCTTGGTGCTCCCTCTGCTGGGGGGCGGGAGGAAGCGTTTCAGAATCATGAACTATCAAAAAGACTGACCTCCTGGACTAGACCTCGAGGCACTAACCACACCCTTGGACTCCCTCACCTGCCCCCCGCCCTTGCCATTGGTTTCTCTGCACCTGACTGAAGGTACCTAACATCCCCTCATTTCCACCTGGGGCCTGTGACCTCTGGGGGCAGGCAGTGGGCTTGCTTCATCACTGTTGAGCTTTTTGTTGAGAACCATAAAGGCTCTTCTTGATTGGACCGGCTGCTGTGTATTCTTGAGATGAAGCATCCTTACCTCCTAAGGATTAAAGGAAGTAAAGATTTAAAATTCACATAGCACGAGGCCTGACCTCAAGAGCTGCCCAATAAATGCTAGTATTTCATTTTGTTCTCAGAGTCCAATGAAGTAGGTCATTGTTCCCATTTTACAGATGAGACGACTGAGACTCAACAAGGCATTTGCCCCAGGCCATGCATGTGGTAGAGCCAGGTTTGAACCTAGCTCTGCCAGATACCTAAGTATATGTTCGCAGATGCCTCAGATTTGGCAAGAGTGAAGGAATGAGGTGGGGGTTGTTGCTCTCCAGACATAGGGGGGTCCAGGGTCTGGGAATGTGTCGGGAGGGGATGCAGGCGAGGCCGGGCTGTGCTGGCGGCTCTGCCCAGGGTGGGAGGGAGCTGGTGGGCCCCGGCAGGGCAGCAGGTGGGGTGGGGGTGGGGGTGGGGTCTTCCAGCCCTGGGCTGTGGTTGGAGCATGTGGATGGAGCACGGGGATGGGCTGGGCTGGGGCAGGGGGGTCCAGGCAGGTGGAGAGTAGAGCCTGTCCTCAGCCTGGTAGAGTGACCAGGGCATCCCCAGTGTTAGTGGCACAGCCTGGGTGGGAAGCAGGGTGGCCCCCAAGTGTTCATGCCAGGGACAAGGACGGCAGGTGAAGATATTGGGCAGGGGTGGGCAGGGGTCCAGTTCAGCCTTGTGCTGGGCGTAAGGAGGGGGATGAAGGCCGACAAGGGCCAGGCCCTGTTCCAGGCTCTCGGCAGGCAGGGATGAACGTCACAGCAGTCTGAGGTAAGAACTATTTTCATCTCCGTCCTATAGATGTAGACACAAGGCATACAGAGGGTTGGTTAGTTGCTTGAGGCCCACAGCTGGTGAGCAGAGGAACAGGATTTGAACCAAGGCTCCAGAATTATAAGCTCTTTCCTCATCTGTAGGATGGGGCCTTTGAGGGTCCTCACCTAAAGGCGGTTCCAGGAATAAATGCCGTAATACATGGAATGCATTTAGGGTGCCATGTGGCATCTTCTTAGCCCCCAGTAAATGTCAGTCATGATGATGACCATTCTCCTATAGGTCAGCTTAAGAATCAAGGACAGTTGAGGTGAAGCGTTCAGGATCTGTTCTTAAGATCTGTGTGGTTTGCTGTTTGCACCTAAGTTATAAAAGCCCAAGGAACATGCCGGGCTCTGTGAGGTGCTGAGGGTCTGGCACAGCAGCCCAGGGTGAGAGTGGGGACAGGCTGGGGACAGACACATGCTACGGGGAGAACTTGGGGAGCAGGCAAGCTTGGGAACACACTGCCCAGTGGGAGCCCACCGTGAGCAGCCCTGATGCCTGGCAGGTGTGAGATTTCTGCAGAAGACTCCATGCAGAGCCTCCTGGAGATCTGGAGCACGAACATCTGACGGGGGGCAGAGCAGCCCTTCCCACCCCGGTGCACAGGGGCGTGGGCAGACCTTGGAGCCTGAGCCCGCTGCATGGGAGCCCTGCTCTACCTGGGCCTCAGTGTGGGGCCTTGGGCCAGTGACTTAGCCTCTCTGAGCCTCCTTCCTCAGCTGTCCTGGTGAGTCACGGTCCTGAGCCCACAGGGCTGGAGCACATGTGTGTGGGGGTGACACTGGCGGCGCCTCAGAGCCTCAGAGCCACCCTCCCCGCTCCTCCCTGGAGACCCTGGTGCCATGCCTGGCTGGTGGGCCAGCTGAGGCCTGGGGAGAAGAGGTTTCATCTGCCCGAGCTACAGCTCTGTTCTCCACCGGGGCTAGCTGGGGGGAGCTCAGACAGGCATCGGAAACAGCAGTGCCCAGCTGCAGCTAACCACCCATGGGGATGCCCGAAGCTAGGCTAACAGAGCCGGTGGGGGAGTGGGGTGGGCAGAGGCAGAAATGAACGTACCAGCCTGCCGTCTTGGGTGTAAACAGAGGTGGGTGCTGGCACAGGGCCCTTCCACCCTAGCGGGACTCCCCAGCAGATTGGAAGGAGACTTAGGACCCTCCCTGGCTCCTCAGCCAAATGCTTGGGGTTTAAGGCCAGGACCTCCTCCAGGGAGACCCACTCTTGAGTTGGTTTTATTTTGCTCAGCCAACACTGGCAGGCGACACCCTGATCTGGGCTCAGGGCCAACATGGGGAGGCTCAGTGCCCTACCCTGGGAGTGATACTGTCCCGGGATTTTTTCTGAGGCTGCAGGGTACAGCGATTAATGCTTGGGCTCCCATCCCTCACCAGCCTGGCTGAGTCTCACCTCCTCCCTTGCTAGCCCGGTGACTTGTCCTTTCTATGCCTCAGCTCATGTATCTGCAAGGTGGGGGCCATAGTACCTACCTCTCGGTTGTCACGAGGATTGAACAAGTTTGTAAGTTGCTTAAAGCAGGGTCCAGCATGGAGTTGTTGATCTTAAAAAGAAATCCGTTATTTTACCAGCCCAAAAAAATGGGTTTATTTGGGAATGGCAGACAATTGCAATGTGGGACAAACAAGCTATGGCAAAACCCATAAGCTGGTCCTTAATAAAGGAGAGGAACATTATTTTATGGAGAAGGGGAGGAAATTGAGAGGGGTTGTTCTGAAGGAAAGCCCAGCTGGAGAAAAGCAAGAGTTGAGGGCGCCGACGGTTTCCCACAGGCTGAGTTGCTGGGGTAGTCAGTCTCTTGTAGGAGATGCAGTGTGCATCTTTTCCTATTGGGAGCTATAAATGACGATTCTTTCCTGTGGAGGGTTCTTCTGTTGGGGTCTGAATGACCGCTTCCTGTAATTGACGTCCAGTGGTGTGATGTGAGGGTTCCCCCTGCTGGCCTCCCGGTGCCATGCTAGTGAAGTTTTCCTTTATTAATTTTCAGAGTAAGCACTCAGTACACATTACCCATCATCATGATCACTTTTAAAAATGAGGAGACAGAGACTCAGAGAAGTGAAGATCACACAGTCAGGCAACGGAAAAGCCAGGGAATGGACCCAAGTCCATCTAACTGCAAAACCGGTGCCCTTTCCCCATAACTTTTGGGCAAAGGGTTGGAATGAGACGATCTTGGGGAGCATTGTGTCCTGCAGGCCACCCAGACCTCTCAGCCCCTCCCTGGCGCACACCCTGGCCAGCAATCCTGGGAGAGGCAGATGTCAGCACCCCAGTGTCCAGATGAGACCGGGAACCTGGAGGGGAAAAAGCAGCCTCCTTGGTCCATGGAGAGTGGTGGCAGGGCCAGGGAGCGGGCAGGGTGGCAGTAAGTGGGTAAGCAGCCATCTGCTCGAGCTGGGGCCTGGAAAGATGAACAGCGTCCGTGTCCTGCCCTTGAGATGCTCTTCAGCCGTAGGACGCACATTGGGCTTTCTGCAGCTTGAATTGTGCAAGCACAAAGTGAATTTTTAAAAATAAAACCAAGCAGGCAGCTGAGAAGTGCTTTATGAATTGGCATGTGTGTAGTCAGAGCTGAGGGTCCCTGGGACGAGCTGTCCCACCTGCTCATTGCGCAGATCGCACACGGAGGCCCAGCCTCGCGCCACTGCAGCTGGATGGGGCGCGCTGGGGTGGAGGAAAGGGAAGGCTGTCCTTCGCCGAGGGCCTGCTCAGATCCTGGCTCAGTGCGGGCAGTCACCACCATTGCTTTGTCTGTAGGAAGCATGAGGCCCACGGAGGGCTGTAAAGGAGCCTAACATCCCCGGTGAGCAAATGAACCAGAACCCAGCCTCCTGGATTCCTCCTGTCAGTCTTCTTATAGGGGGTGGCAGGAGGGAGGGACAGAGGGGCCATGTTGAGCACCGATAGAAAGTGCTTTCAGGAAGAGGACGTGGGGACGCCCTCCCACGACAAGCCACACAGCCTCCGTGCCCCTCTCTTTCCTCTCCCTGTTCATCCTCACAGTGGCCTCCCTGGGTGGGGACCTTGAACCTCATTTAAGGTCTAGGACACCAAAGCTCAGAGAGGCACAGAGCACTTGTCCAAGGCCACACCTGGCCAAGTGGCAGAGGATGGGCTCTGCCACCTCCCGGGTGTTTTTCTCTGCATTCCCTTGTCACTGTTAGGATTAAGACACTGTTGACGGGACAAGTAGGAACCATGAGCTCTGCCGAGGGGGTCTCTAGAGAAAGGACGCAGGCTGTGGAATTGGTAGCCTTGGGTTCGAACCTGCCTCTGCTACTGGCCTGCAGAGTGACCCGGGGCCAGTGGCATCCCTTCTCTGAGGCTCACTTCTCCCTCTCCAAGGACTGTGTGACATTATGGAAGTGGGGCTGGCACAGAGTCTCTGGGGCATTCGAGGACGGAATTAGGATCCAGAGAGTGAGTGTGGGAGGGACCCTCCTGAGTCACCGTCCAACCCCTTGTTGCACAGACAGGAAACTGGAGACCTGGGGACGCGGGGGCCTTGCTCCATGCCGGAGCTGGGCCCCTGGGAGGCAGTGTAACACGGTGGCTAGAGCTGGGATTAGCTTCCCAGCCGGGCCACTCCCTGGCCTGGCTGTGCGGGCTTTCCTTAGACAAATCACTGCCCCGAGCCTGAGTCTTTTCCCTCATAAGCTGTGTTGGCATAGGCAAGTGCTCAATTAATGTTAGCTAATAATACTATTCCGGTGGGAATGAGGCAGGATGGTCTCACAGCCAGACCTTTCCAAAGGCCACGATAATGGTGGCCAACACAGCGCAGTGCTTCTGGTTCACGGCTTAGCCCCAGCACCCGGCCGGCACATCCTCGCACAGCTGTGTTCGCAGATGAGGAAAGGGGCGCAGGGAGGGTCTGTCTCCCAGCTGGGGTGTGCTTCCCGGCTCACCCCAGAGCCTGGCGCTGAGCCACTTCATGTGCTCCACCTTTGGGTGCCCCGTGGGGCATGACCTCCCCCTTCTGGAAGGTGGGGGAGTGGAGGGTTTGCACAGCAGGGGCCTTCTGGCTAGGCTCTTCCTGGGACTTCACGCCCCTTTTCCGACTCTGCGTGTGCCGTGGCCTTGGAGCTCTGGCCAAGGTGTCACACGCAAGGAGGGAGGGGTTCCTGCTGGGCCAGAGGCCCACTGCCTTCTGGGACCCGGGAGCCAGTGCACGCAGCCTGCTGGTCGTCTCGGTAACCGATACCCAGGCGGCTAGACAAAGTTATGGTGTGTGGCTGGGAGGCTATTTTGTCTAATATGCAAAAAGGCCTTTGGAAATTCCTGGAGCCCATCTGGTCCTAGTTACGCCACAATATTGCTGTCTCTTCAACTCACAGACAAGGGAACACTTTTATTTCTCCTTTCGGAGCTCAGGAATGTGCCTTAAATGCAGCCTGCAGCCGCCCGTTTGGTTCCCAGAGTTCCTTGATGGTGTGTCAGACCCATCATTCCTTTAAATGCCCACCGCTCCTTCCCCTCGGCTCCCCCCACCCCAGACAACCCCTCCGAATCCTGAGGGTACCATGGGGAGGGCTGAGGCCTCAGAGGTGGGCCTGCCTGGCTTTGCGATGTGCCCCTGACGTCTGCGCCTTCTTGTCCGTGGAACCAGAGACAGGAACTCCGGAGACGTGAACAAGGGCCTGGCTTGTGCAAGGCACTTGGTAAGTGCAGGTTTTCCAATCAGCTCCATGAATTGGAGACAGTTCCTTGACCGAATACAGGTGCTGCTAGCCTCTGTAAAATGGGGTCTGTAACTCTAAGGGATGGCGATAAGCTTTCCTTTTCTGCCTGGCACCTCTCCACCCACTGAGGCTGCCCCAAGAACCAGAAGGCAAAACGAAGAGAGACTCTGCATCTACAGCAGCTTCGAGGAGTCCAGGCAGGGCTGCCCAGGCGCGTCTCCCTGAGCGGGACTGTGTGTGTGTTTCTTCCCCGGACTTCTGGTCCCCGTGGGTCCCCTGGGGCTCCTGCAGGCTGCAGCGTCCAGAGGCTGGGTGCGGCTGCTCTGTGCACTCTTGCTGACACATGGCCCTCCCACCCTGGGCTGGCTGACCACCGGCTGCTACTCTGGTTTGGGGCAGCCGGCATCCTCCTCCCTTGCTTGGGGAGCTCCCACTCCTCCATCCCAGGCTGTAACAGTCACAGTGCCCTGCCCCAAAGGTGGAATGTGATGAAAATTCAGATCCTCCTCATCCAGCCCCCTCCGTCCAGGCCAGGGCAGGGCTGTATTTCCCCGCCCTCTGAGGTTGGATGTAGCCCTGAACTTGCTTTATGAACTGTGAGCTCAGGGGCTCGTGTGTCTCCTGGGTGGAAGCTTTCTGAGCCAGCGGGTGAGTTTCATGACCCTTTGTCATGGCGATGGTGGGAGCATGTTTTGAGCCATAGCATCTCTTAGTCTGGGTCCCTGAAAGCCCAAGGTAAGTAGAGCCTCCACTCAAACAGGGGGTGGACGTTCGGTGTGAGTGAGAAATAAACCTTTGTTCTTTAAGGTTTTGGGTGGCTTGTTAGGAGCATTAACCTTGCCCACTCTGACTGATACATATCCCCTTTCCATGGTCACAGAGGTGGTTTAGTGATGCAATGATACTCAAACTGGACCAGAATCCTTACCTAGACTTTTTTATTTTGGGGGATGAGTGGGGAAGGGACCTTGTTTCTTGAGTTATAGAGCAGTCATATTTTGACCACAAAGATAGAGCCCATCTAAGGTATGAAGGTGCAAAACGGAGGCAGAAAAAGGTAAAATGCGGTGGAGAAAGAGAATTCTGCCACGAAGAGCTGTACGAGTTGTGCACTACACAATTCTACAGAGTGCTATTTACACAGTTGTCGCGATATATTTGTTTATTCACCAGGACAATTTCCCAGCAGATGGCAGTCAAGTGTCTCGAGGAAATGGAACCTTTCTCTACTTGGCACAAATGTACTATGCAGGCTAAAAGCCATGCTGTGTCGAGACCCCAGTCTCAGTCCTTGAGTCCCCAGAGCTTCCTGAACTTGAGTACTTGGTAGAGTTGATTCTCTTGATAAATTCCCTTTGCTGCTAAACTGTGCTCACAACAGAATCATTGACACTCTAGGCACCAACAAGAGGCATCAAGCTCATTTTCCACTTTTCAGAGCAGACCTTAAGTGCTCTTAGCAATAAGACTCCAACAACGAGAGGACACAGAGCAACCCTTAAAAGCAGGCTCACCGGCACCAACGACGCAGCAGGTGGAGGCCGTTCGTGTAGGTGCAGGTAACCCTTCCCCTCTCAATAAGCACCCGGATTCTTACTCTACCATGCTGCGGCCTGAAAATGGTTTGTAGTGGTAAATTTTTTTTCAGAGACACAGAGAAGACATTGTGTAGACTTCATCTCCTCTTAAATGGTTAAATTATAACTGTGTTGTTGCTTAAAAGGACAGACCAAAATTATCCAGAGAGTTCACATATGTGTGGCTTAAGCTAGATAAATAATGCATCATTGTAAAAGAAAGGATGGTGTCCAGTGAGGTCCAGGCCCCCTGCTATTCCCAGCGCAGGGGGAGGCTGCCCCTCCAGCCGGGGCCCTGATCCCACGCTGCCCTGCGCACGATAGCTCACTCCCACGACCCTAATGCCAGGAGTTTCCAGGACAGGTTTAGGGGAGGCGGTGGGCTCTGGCGTCAGATGATCTGGGGTGGGGTCCTGGCACTCGCTGCCTTTTCTAGCTGGATGACGCTAGATAAGTGCTCTTCCCTGTGGAGCCTCAGTTGCCACTTCTCGAAAATGGGAATGCTGACACCCACCCGAGGGGCTGCTGGGAGGGTCAGGTGGCATGGGAACCACCAGCGTGTAGTGGGTGCTCAGTGCACAGCGACGCGCCGGGTGGCTTTCTTGTCACGGCTCACCCCGTTGTCTGCGGCCCCTGCCAGACGGTGCAGGGGGCAGGGATCAGGTCTGCTCTCCCAGGGCCTGTGGGCACCCAGTAGGTGCTCCATAAACACTCTGTCATTGTTGCAGTTGTGAGGAAAATTGGCCGGTGCCTTTTGGGGCTGTGGTGGAAACAGGCCAGGAACTGTGTTCGACAGGCCAGGCTAGAGACCCGCTTGCTCATCCCACTTCTGGGAGCGGTGGGGCTCCAGTGTCCCCTCTGACTCCGTGGGGGCCCCATCCCACTCCTGCGTGAGTGCCCCTCTTCCCGACTCCTCTCCAGGCCCGTCTCAGGTCTCCCAGTGAGCCCTCGGCAGGACCTAGAGAAGGGAGCCTCCAGGCCTCGCCAGCAGCCCTGGGCCAACACAATCGTTTTTCCGTCCGGAGCTCCAGGGAGCTGCTGACAGCCAGGCTGGGGGGCTCGGGGTGAGGGGCCAGTGAGTGTAGGAGGAGCCAAATTCACTCTCTCCACCCACGGAGTAGCACTGGGGTAAACTGGACGGCACTTCCCTTTGACCTTGGGTGAATGACTTAGCCCTGGTCTCAGTTTCTTCATCTGTAAAATGGAGATCGTATCAGCACCTCTTTCTCAGCCGAGCAGTGAGGAATGAATAAGTGGGCTCATGCAAAGCACTCAGAACAAAGCCTGGCATGTAGCGAACGCTGCAGAAATGAGTTGCCATGATTATTATGATTATAAGTCATTCCTGCCAGACTTCTAGTCTGAACTCTGGCCCTCAGCTGCAATGACAAGGGTCTGTCTGTCATTTCCCATCTCCGAGCCTCAGTGCCCGTGTGTGCTGGAGGCTATGAGCCTGTGTGAGGTCCCCTGTCCGGGAACTGCACCAACCCCCTCCTCCCCCCGCCCTGCAGGGCATGGGTCACCTGATCTCTGGGAGGACCTGCCAACCCCATCAGCCCCAGAAACAGTAGACCTTGGGCCCTGGGCTATTGCCATGTCCGTCCCCCTTTGCATAGGAATGAATATGGAGGCCTGAGAGGGACAGGGCTAGCTGCTGAGCAGATGTCAGGTCCAGCGTAGCTGAGGTGTGGTCAGGCAGGTTCCCTTGGGCCCAGCTACGGGAACAAACCGTCCTAACTCGTCTGGCTGTCGTCCCTTGCAGACAGCAGTCATCAGCCCCAGCCTCACCCGCCCCTTGGCTCCCCTGGCTCCTTGGCCTGCGCAGTCCCTGCTGATGGAGGTCGTGCTAGGTGAGCAGGGGTAGGCCCTGCTGCTCCAAGGCCCTCCATCCCTCACCTCCACCTGAAGACCAGGGGCCGGAGCTCTTGTTCTCTGAGTGCCCTTCCTACCCAAGACCTTGGAGACAGAGGACAGGAGGCGTGGCATCACAAGGGGCCAACACTGGGCACCAGGAGTCACTCAGGACTTCACACCCCTGATGGCATGTGGGAGGCAGAGACGGAATGTACATATCCAGCAGTGGGGGCGTCTCCCCTACCACAGCCCCAGCCTTCCCACCTCCTCCACCGCCCCCCTGCCCTGACTCAGAGTGGGTCTGGGCTGAGGAGAGCCGTTCCTGAGCTGTGTCGATGGACCACATTCCCCAGAACGGGGCAGGGTTGCAGAGCAAGCCACAGGGGCCCCTGGGAAAGGGAGGGAGATTTATAACATTGGCTCGGGATGCCGGTCCTGGCCAGGCAGATCCTGGGGAGGCAGACCCTAGTCCATGTGGGGCCCCATCACGGTCTGCTGGAACCAGGAGGAGCAACAGGGCCCAGCCTTCTAGGCAGCAAGGGAAATTGAGACAGCAGCCCAGTTATAGGGCCTGATGAACATGATCCACCCAGGAGGTGGCTACTGTGTGGACACTCAGGCCCCACGGTCCTTGTGAATGCAGGGCTCAAGGCCATTGACTTCTAACCCTACCTGCTGATGGAAAGGAGACTTCTGCCCTCTCCATCCCTGGTCAGGTCAGGCCCAGACCCCAAACAGGGAAAGGCTGCCTTGAGGGGCATTTGAGATTGGGTCCCGGATTCGAATCCTACCTACCCCACTTCTTGGCTTTGTGACCTTGGGCAAGGCCCTTTTCCTCTCTGAGTTCCCATTTCCTCTTCTGCAGATAAGATAGTAATGCCCCCAAGATATGAAAATTGGCCACCGTGTATACCAGAGATCCAGTATGCAGTTGGGGCTCCGTGCCTCTGTCCTCCTCCACCTTCCCTTCTCAATCTAGGGGGTCTGAGGAAGCAGGCGTGGGTGATGTTTGCTCTGGCATGGGTTCCCAAGTCCCTGGCAACCTCTAGGCCAGGCCTCAGCTGCCTTTCCCAGACGATGCCAGCCCAGGGACAGATTCTCTGCCCATGGGAACTTGGGTCCATCCCAGGAGCATGGGCCAGATGGTGGGAAGGAGAAAGGGCAGGGTGGAGGCTTGGCCAGGGCTCTGCCAAGGTCTCCTGGTCACAGGTTGGAGAACAGACCCTGCCTGCAGAGTCCAGCGCCAGGGGCTGGCAGCCAGGGTCCAGCGCAAACAGTGGTGCTCCCCACCGAGAGCTGGAAATGGGAGCCTGGGGAAGCCTGCAGGCGGTGAACAAATATTTTCCCAAAGGATGCTTGGAACAAAGCTCATTCGGGGAGCTCCCTATGGTGGCTGGACCTGTGGAATGCTGGGTGGGAGGAGGGAGGCAGCATCTGCTGACAGTGAAGAGAGGGTGTCCAGCAGGGGTTGGCAGTCAGACCGCAGAGCCAGGGGGCTGGGACGGGGCATCCGGGCCTAGGGCCAAGGCTCCAGCGGCCCGAGCTCCCTCTCTGGGAGGGCTGGAAAAACTCAGCAGGCCCCAGTGCTACATCTCAGCATGCCTCTGCGCACGCTAGAAGAAAGTGTTCCCTCAGCAGACGCTGCCGGCATGCTCCGGCTTGGGGATCCCGGTATCACTAGACACAGCAGCCCTGGGCCGTCCTCAGGGCTGGTGCGACCCTTCCTGAGGCTGGCCCTGGAGTGGCAGCCTCCTCGGTGGGGGGTGGGGGAGGCTGGATCACAGTGCCCCTGAGGATTTGTGCCCCAAGTCCCTTCCTCCCTCACCAGTAACTTTAGGCCTGGCGGTGGGGGTCAGGTGAACTTTCTCTCTGAAACACCCTGGCCCCAGCCTGCTGGAGGTCCTGCCCTGGGGTCCCATAGCAGCAGGGTTAGACTGTTTACAGAAGCTTGTGGTGACTTAGGACAAGAGGGAAGCGTGCGTGGAGCGTCACCAGAGGGAGACCATGGAGCTCGCTGTGCAATGACCTGTAGCGACCCCGCTGTCCCAGATATCTGCGGGTTCAGGCTGAGGCTGCACCCCTCTTGCAAGCATCTTCACCCCATGCTCCCCAGCCTCCCTCCCTCCTTGTAGATTTCCCTGAGCACTGCAGAGACACCCCCTCCCCTCTTTTCTTCCCCCCCACCTCAGGCTGGGGAGGTCTCTGAGGGGCACCCCCTATCTTTGTAGCTTGAGCTTTGCAGAGATGTGGAGAGTCCCCTGCTCTTCTGGGCCTCTGTTTTCTCAACTCTGGCTCTTTCCAGGCTGTTCCTGGGACTTCTTATTAGATTGTGAGGCGGGCTGCAGGAACAGCTGAGTGGCCCACTGGCCAGGTGGGGACAGAGCTGTGTCCCTCCTCTGGGAGGCCCCTGCCTTCCAAGCATTCCTTCCCACCCATTAAAGAGCTTTGCAAAAATGCAAAATAGTGCTTCTATTCTCATTTGCTTTTTCATTTCAAAAAAGTAGCCGTTTTTCACGAAAATGTGTTGTTTCTTATTTTAAAGAATAAATATCTTAACAATTTTTCCATTTTAGTTTCTAATACAGTAAAGATTGATATTTATAACTCACATAAACTAAAATTCTTTGAATTTCTCAATGATATTTAAGAGTGTAAAGGATAGGGTTGCCAGATAAGTACGTCCTTCATGTATGTGAAGTACGTCCTATCTGATATTTGGGACATACTTATACAAAAGATTATTTGTTATTTATCTGAAATCCAAACTGAACTGGGCATTCTGTATTTTTATCTCTGTACCAAACCTGGCGACTCTATTAAAAGATCCTGAGAATGAAATATTTGAGGACCCCTGGTATAATATACCACTAAGTGTTATACCGGGTCATAATTCCGAGATTGAGGGAGAGCACTAGTTCGGTGTGCCTGGGGACACAGTGACATTGGGTGAGCCGTGGAGGGGAGAGAGCTCAGACAGAAAGGCTCTGTGAGTACCAGGGCCTGGGGCCTGGACCAGGGTTGGGGTGCTGGAGTCACAGCAAAGGAGGGAGGGGGACATGGTCTCCTGTCACCTTCAGATCTGTCCTGGAAGGTAGAACATTTCTAGATCCAAGAAGTGGGGCTCAGGGCAGCTCAGGAACTAGCCCAGATTGGTGCAGTTCGTGTGTGGCCATCAGGAGCAAACCCCCTCGGGCGTGACACCAAAGCCCACGCTTGGCCTTTCTAGCATCTTCCCCAGCTGCAGGACAAGGGCAGGCCAGCACAGGGCCTGCTTGGTGGTAGAGGCAGGGCAGGAAACCTCCCTCCTCCCGGGCTTTGGGGAGGCTGTGATTGGGGCCAGGGTTGCGGGGCCTTGGAACAAAGGCCGTTTGTGAGCGGGGGTGGGGGGGGGGTGGTGCAGATCTCAGGCTGGCCCTGTCTGCAAGTGGGAAGAGGGTCATCAGTCTGGCAGCGCAGGCAGGGGTTAATCCAGGCTGCATGCTGAGCGTGGAATTCCTGCTGGAGTGGGGGCTTGGCTCTGGATAGCATCTCCGCATCTCCGTGGTGGTGTGTTCATGGCCAGCAGGCCCTGGGGGAGTGAGAGAGGGGCTCTGAGGAGTATCTTTCTGGGACCACGGGGGGCAGAGCTGGAAACGTTCTCATCCTCAGACACTTACTTCCCCCTGGGGCCAACAATGCCACTCAGATCAGGGGGCCGGTGGTTGCCCGGGACAGAGTCAGGGGAGGATCCAGTTGATACGATGCCTACCAGGTGGGCTGAGAGAAAGGACCAAGGCTCCAGCCACAGACCTGCCTCGGTGGTCAGAGCGCTAGGTGGGGCCGCAGGGGAAACCCTCCCTCGCAGCTGATGACATGCCAGGGCCATGATGGACCAAGGGCAGGAGATGGGACCAGTTTCTCCTGGGGACAGCCCACAGGGGGTGTATCGGCTGTGCATGATTTAAATCCGTCGTAAACCCCACCAAAAGGCAGTCTGCTTTTTATTAGCACCAGGCTCTGGAAATTCTAAAAAAGGATCAATGATAAAAATACTCCTCCCTGTTGTGAACAATTGCCGTAGATACTGTTAAGTTTTAATAATACAGATGCATGCTTCAAATTAGCATGTTTTGCTGATGTACAAACGCCCACTACGTGGTCACCCAGACACGGGGGGCTCAACGATAAGCATGTTCGGAGGGTGAGTTTGTGATGGTTTGCAAGCCTTCGGGCAATTTAAAATGCAGTTAGCATCTCTGACCGCCTGTAGAACCACCTACTCTCGTGTTGGGAAGTGGATTTGAAATAATCAATAATTGCATAGTGATTATAAAGATGGAAGGAATAGAACTTGACCTACTTCGGTTCTTTCTGCGGGACCACATGGAGTTTTCATGTAGGCTTAAAATTTAATCCAGTGAAAAATATGCAAACTCTGAGTGAAATGCTTTTTGCTTGGAAAGTGCACATTTTTGTTCATTCATAAAATATTACATTTTGTGATTACTACTGGAAATAAGTTTGTCATGGAGAGACAGGGCTCTTGAACACCGATCCTGTCTGAGTGTCCGACACGCTAGGTCAGCCGCTGGGTCAAAGCAACCACAGTAAGAGCTGAATTGGGTCTGAGAAATGAAATCCTGCAGAAGGTGACTTTAAACCCCAGGTCAGAGGAGGAGGTGAGGCTGGGCTGGGGAGGGCTGTCCTGAAGGCACAGCTGAAGTAGGAGTAGGTAAGAGGTCCCAAGCTGAGGCTGTGGATGGCCAGGTTCCAGATGGTGCCCAGATAGAGCTGGGGCAGGTGTGACTGGGACGAGTTTACCAGAAACTACTATACTCCCACTTTCTACACATCATATCTCCATTAATATGACCCTTGGGCGCTTCTGCTTGGTGGACAGCCCTACCACTCTGGGGCTAGCAAATGATGACTGTTCTGCCAAGCCCTAACTCCTTCATTCTTTCTCTGCACTAAATTCTGCTAAGGGCAGAACAGGATGGAAGAGGGGGCCTAAGGGCAGTGAGCAAGCCCCGACTGAATGCCACCCTCCCCTCTGCTACCCTCTGCGGACGGGACTCCTCTGGGGCTTCCTACCCTGCTCTTCTTCAACCCTTTCCCTCTAGTTTCTTCTTGGATGGCTTCACCGTCCTGTCCCCAAGGCTCTGTCTCCATCCTCTCCATTTTCCCACCAAGATCTGGAAATTTCTCTCAATCCTACATGTTCCTTTACCCTCTCTCTCTTAGAAACCCCAAACCTGATTCTGGTCCAGAGCACTCCCCGGAGCTCCAACCCTGCTCCTGGACAGAGCCCTGATGGACAGTTATACTCAGCACGTCCATCCTAGGCTCACTGTTGCTCCCCTCTCTTCTCCTCCTGGATGTCCCCAGTCACCATGCTCAGCCAGTTCTGCCTCTGTCATGGCTGTCCAGTGTCTCACCTCTCCAGCCTCCAGCCCCCGCCCCTGCCCTGGGCCTGGCCACTATTATCATTCCTGCCTGCTCCATGCACTCTACCCACTGGCCCCCATTCCTCACCCTAAGCACCACTTCCAACACAATCCTATTGGCCTCACTGGCGATTTACTGAGTTCTTGCTGCATACTCATCTCTGGGCTGGACTCCATGAAGAATCCACAGGGCAAATAAAAACCCCATCCCCTCCCTGAGGGTCTCACCAACAGTCGAGTAAGGAGAGCCAGCCCAGCCCACCCTCTCTCCACCCATCCCTCCTCCTTCCTTCCCTCCTTCTGTCCCTCCAGCCACCTCTCCCTTGCTCCATCCCCCTTCCCATGCCTTTACCTCCCTCCATCCACCTCCCTCCATCTTTCTACCTATTCTGCTCTCCATCCTCCCTTCCATCCTTCCATCTCTCCTTCCATCTACCCCTCTAGTCACTTTTTTATTCATTTTGCCCCATTTTGTGCCAGGCCCAAAGCTGGTCATGGGGGCTCACACATGACTCAGGTGTGGTCTCAGGGAGAAGGGACAGTAAGAAAACATGGTGGTCAGAGCTTTGAGAAAGGACACACGGGGCCAGGGGACCGATGTCTGAGCTGGGTTCTGGAGGCTGAGTAGGAGTTTACCAGGGAAAAAGGTGAGGGAACGGCATCAAAGCAGAGGAAACAGTATTTGCAAAGGCAAAAGGTATGAATGGTGTGGTGTGCCCCATCTGCACAGTCTAGCCAAAGAGACAGATGTGTAGGGGATGAGGCAGAGGGGTAAGGGGGTTGCTGAGCCAGCTCATGGGGGCCTTGAAGGCCAACCTGATGCAGTCAGACTCCATCCTCAAGGCTGCGGCTGAGTCCAATTTCTAGGCAGGGAAATTCTGCGGGCAGGTGCATGTTTCCAGAAGAGCCTTCTTATGGTCAGTGTCTGGGCAGATCAGAGGGGTGCCAGGCAGGGGCAAGACAAAGTGAGGGTGGGCACAGGTTCCAGGTAACCTGGGGAGAGACGGTAGAGCAGGAGAATGGGGACACAAGCAAAAGGGCCACACTCATCCTGTCTGCGAAGGACTAGTTGTAGGGCTGGGCAGATAGATGGTAGTGGGGACCCAGGAGCGAAGGGGGATGAGGGTGGGGTGCACAGGTTAGTCACCGTGTCTCTCTCCGAGCATCCAGTCACCACGTACACAGTTAAGTTTTCATTCAGTGTCTGTGATGCAGCCCGGGTTCAAGTCCTGGCTCAGCCACTTAACCTCTGCCTTACTTTCCTCAGCTGTAAAGTGGGAAGACAGCTCCCCAGCCAAGGGCTCACCAGCTCACCAGGTGTTTAGGGGCCCCAGGGAGGGAGGGAAGGGCTTTGGAGAACCATGCAGACCCTGAGGGCACAGGCCCTGGCTAAGGGGGCAACTGCTCAGCTCCAGCTATGGGAGCCCAGACCAGACCAGACCCTCTGACTTTCCAAGAGAAGCCAGAAATACAGATCTTGCAATGTCCTGCTTTTCAAAATATCCTCTCAGACAGCAAAAAATGTATCTGTGGCCCAAATCTGGGTTGTTGTGAAGATTAGCTGGGTCACGCCTATGAGTGCCTCTTCTCTCCCTCTTCTGCCCTCCCTCCGTCCTTCCTCTTCTCGAACACAAGCCTCAGCTCTTCTGTGCTACGTCTCCTCCCCCCGTCCCAGCATCTGAGCTGGGTGCTGGGGGGCCCAGAATACTAGGGGTGGAGGCAGTGTGTCTTTGTGCAGAAAGGAGCAAAAATGTATAGACCCCAAACAATCGAAAGCAGGGTCTCAAATGGATCTTCATACACTCATTTTCATGGCGCCATTATTCACAACAGCTAAACGGTGGAAGCGACTCGAGTGTCCATCGACAGATGAGCGAATCAACAAAGCAGACATACAATAGAATGTTCTTCTGCCTTTAAAAAGAAGGAAATTGTGAACCATGCTACAACATGGATGGACCTTGGGGACATCATGCTCAGTACAAGTAATCAATCGCAAAAGGACAAATCCTGAGTGATTCCATTTATATGAGGTTCCCTAGAGTTGTCAAATTTGTAGAGACAGAAAGCAAGCCGGTAGCTGCCAGGGGCTGGGGGGAGGAGGGAACGGGGTGTTAGTGTTTCATGGGGACAGAGTTTCAGTTTAGGAAGATGAAAAAGTCTGGAGACGGATGGTGGGGACGGTCGTACAACAGTGTGAATGTACTTGGCACTCAACTGCATGCTCAAACATGGGTAATATGGTCAATTCTGTGTTATGGGTATTTTACTGCAATTATTTTAAAGAAGTGGCAGTGATATTTATGTGGGGGAGGGCAAGGCAGCCCAGGTAGGCTGGCGTGGTGTCGCTGGGGCCCTTCCTGTCTGTTCCCAAACCTCTGGGGCATCTCTCTCTGCAGCAAGATGAGGGCTCTGCACAGCCAACGAGCACATTTAGTCCCACTGGGACAGGGACCCGGTGCCATCCTGCGACCGCCGCACATGGTCCTGGGCCTGGCATGGGAGGTGCTGAGGGATGCTTGTTGCCTGGAGGCGTGAATTGGTATCAAAATGAGGCAGACACGTTCAGCTCAGGCTCATCTGTTTCCACCTTCAATTTTCTGCAGAAATTGAACTTCTGTATCATATATCGAAATTGATGTGTATATGTATGCTCTATCAGATTAAGGAAGCTCCTTTCCACTCCTAGTTTTTGAGATGTCGATTTTATGAAATACTTTTTTTTCCTGTACCTATTGAGACGATCATATATGATTTTTCTCCTTTCACTTACTTACGTGATGAACGAAATGACTTGCTCTTTCAGAGTTAAGCCAAACTCGTGGTGCGGGATAAATCATACTTGCATGCAATGCGTTATCTTTCTAGAGATGGCTAGATTTGGTTTATTTAGGTTTGTTCAGGATTTTTGCCTCTGTGTCTCTGGATGAGACTGGCCTGTGCTTTACCTTTCTCATCCTTGGGGGAAATCTATTTCGCAGTACACCCCTGCCCCGGGGCCATGCTCACCAGCTCAGGCCTTGAAGTTGGACAGGACCCCGAGACTGAGTGCCCTGGGTGGGGCCCAGGGAGGGCATGAGCCCATCTGTGCAGCCTCGAGGGCTCTGGAGGTGGGACTTTTGTGATGTGTGAGGTTGGTGGCCACCGGCAAAGTCACTGAGGGGGTAGAGAGACACACACCCACCCCTCCTAGTCTGCCCAGTGGGCCGGGGTCTGGGGTGGTGGATGGGGACAGGGTTTGGGGGAAGAGCCTAGAGAGCTCAGACAGGAAAAGTCAAGTTCAGGCCACTGTGGACTTAAAATCTCCTCCCCTCCCCATCTCTTCCCTCCAGATCTGGATGAGGCCTGTGGCCCTGGACAGGGTGGGGAGGGTGTGGTCTGTCTTCCCTGCTCTCCCCGCCCTCTTTTGCAATCCAGCCCAGGGAGGCGGGAGGTTGAAGGGAGGACAGCCAGCCTCTCTGAGTCCATCCCTGTTGCCTCTCGGGCTGCATTTGCGGACCCTCAATGCCAGCAGCATCCTTCGTGTGGTTTCCTTCCCCACTAGCACGTTCCTGGGCATATGTGATCCTTCCTGAAGCACAAGGGGAGCCTTCTCAGGGGGAGCCCCATCCGCAAAGAGCCCCTGGCCCCAGTTGGATTCCTTCCCACCTGCTCATTTCCTGCCCCCAGCAGGGTGCCCTGCTGCTGTGCTACCCCCATAGCCAGGCATCCCCTTAGGGCAAGGAACTGGCAAGGCCGTCCACACCTGGCCCCCTATCGTGGTGACCATCAGTGGGCCCTGGCACGCAGTCCCCATGGCTGCCCCCTGCCCTGCCCCATCTCACCCATTCTCTTCTCCCCTGCACACACAGCCCAGGCCTCAGGGCTCCTGGTCCACTGTAAGACATGACATCCAAACTGAGCGTGAGGTGCCCATCTCCCCTCCTTGCAGATCCATTCAATCCCTTAGCGATTTGGCTTTTGAAGGGGCTTTACTTTGTTTTTTGGGGAGAAGTGAAGCTTGGCTCTTGCCCCATGAGCAACAGTCCACCCCCCTCCTCCTGGTGGTCCATATATGCAGACTGATGGGGTGGGGCACAAGGGTTGCTGGGGTGATGGCTGGAGCTGCAGGCTGAATCTGTCCCCCACTGGCTTCTGGCTTTCTTTGAAAGGTGGGCTTTGGGGTCTTCTTTGTTTTCAGCTCTGGGTCCTGGTCACTAGTTCCTGCTAAAGCAAAAGTCTCAGCACCCAGGGCTACTGACGGGCTCAGATAAGCGGGTGACTTGCCCACGGTCACATGGGGTGTTCTCATCAGATCTGGGACTGACTTCCCTCCTCTGGGTTCCCAGACAGGGACAATGCCTCCATCATTCCCTCTTGTCCTGACATTTAGGGATACAAAAGATGACCCGGGGCAAGGATTTGAGTACAAGTGGTTTATTTGCGAGATGCTTCCAGGAAACAGAGTGACCATGTGAGGCAGGGGAAGGAAAAGGAAGAAAGCCCACAAAGGGTATGTTCATGAAAGAGTCACCGTTGGTGGCAATTGGGGCTCAAGCCAACAGGGGACTCTGTCGGGACTGTGCCGGGCACACCTCAGAATTGCCCGGCACAGGCCGAGGAAGCTGGGCTGTCCTGCCCCTTATTGGTTGAGGCTGCTGCTGGAGGCATTCACAGCATGGTGACTCGGGGCTGTCCTGAAGGCCCAGGTGCCCTCCTGCCAACAGAAGCCACCCGCGTGTGCAGCGTGACCGCGGAGGCTTCAGTGACCTCCTGCAGGGGCTGACAGGTGACGGGCAGGGCACGGCTATGCCTGCCACGGGACCGCTCTCTAGTCATCCTTTTAGAGTCTTAATAAAAACAGAACCAGACCGGGGGTGGGGACATCATAGCTTTTACCACAGAGCTCTGTCTTTTATTAACTCCTTATGCCTCGATCCTAAGTGTGTGCACGTTGGATTTTCACAAATCAAACATAGTCATGAAGCTGGCGCTCAGATCAAGAAGCAGAAACCAGCCGGCCGCCTGAAAATCGCCTCGGTGCCCCGCTTCTGGTCACTACCACCCTGAGGGGACCTGCTCCTAACTTCTAACAGCAAGAGATTAGTTTTGCCTGTTTAATTTTTTTTGTTTTTTAAAAAGATTTTATTTATTTATTCATGAGAGACAGAGAGAGAGAGAGGCAGAGGGAGAAGCAGGCTCCCCACTGAGCAGGGAGCCCGATGCGGGGCTCAATCCCAGGACCCCGGGATCATGACCTGAGCCGAAGGCAGACGCTTAACCGACTGAGCCACCCAGGCGCCCTAGTTTTGCCTGTTTTAGAACTTCCTAAAAAAGGGACTCCTACGTGTGTAATCTTTTGTGCCCGACTTGCGTTCAGAGCTGTGTTGGTGAGCTCCATCCACGTTGTTGTGTGTGGCCAGAGATGGTTTGTTTGCACTGCTGTGCGGGACTCAGCTGTGTGAACGCACCTTGGCGAGTGTACCCATCCCAGTGCTGCCGGACACCCCAGTGGTTTCCAGTGGGAATTACGAACAGTGCTGCTAGGAACTGTCCTGTCTGGATGTCTGGAGGACACATGCTCTCCTCCTCTTGAGGCAAAACTCAAGAGTGGAATTTCTGGGTCATGGTACATGCTTGTGCTCTGCTTTCGTCAATCCCACCAAATAGTTTCCTAAAATGATGGGACCATGTGAAACTCCCACCAGCAGCGGACAAGAATTCCAGTTGCTTCACTTCCTTGCCCACACTTGATCTTCCTATTGTTTTCCTTCTAGACTCCAGTGGGCGAGTGGCCACGGCTTTTTCACACTCTCTGTGGGGGGCCATCCCCCCTCCAGCCCTCACCCACATTTCAAAGATGAGAAAACTAGAGGCTCAGAGAGGGGCGTCCCTCGCCCCACATCACACAGCTCGCGGGTGGCAGGCTGGGAACTTGAGTCAGAGTTCTCTGCAGGAGGCCTTCTGCTGGCTGGCACGCAGGCTGGGTGGAGGGAGCCGGGGGTGGAGACTCAGCAGATTTCCAGATGTGAAGTGTGAGCGGGTTGGGGCCTCCTCCTCCCCTGAAGCTGTCCCACAGGCCGGGGATGACATCCTGTCCCTGTCCGTTCTCTGACTTGTTGAGGGGAAGCCGCACTGCGCTGTGTGTTCTTGCAGGAAGACGCCCCGCCGGCCCACCTTGACTGCCCACCAGGAGAGGCAGAGGGCTGACAAGCGTGTGGAGAGTGCGCTGTGGTGTCCCTCAGGGCAGTGAGCGGTGCAGTCAGGCTGCCCACGTGTGCTCCAGTCTCTGCCTGTCCTGGCGCAGCCCAGGGCTCGTGACCGTGACCTCCAAGCCTCCCGAGTTCCTCATGTGTTCAAAGGGCCTGGTGGCGATGCCTGCCTGGAGGGTTGCCGTGAGCCTTGCATGAGATGAGAAAGGGGCACGCTTCCATGGCTCCCTCGGCCCCCAGGGGAGACTCCGATGAGTGCAGCGAGCAGGGAGGGGGGCGGTGGGAGGGGAGCTCTCCTCAGAGCCTGTGGCATCCGGCACTCTGGGCAGGGCCTGAAGTTGAGAGGGGCGCTGGGATGCTGCCGGCACGCCCACCCCCTCCTCCCACGTGTTGGCATGTGGTTTTGTTCAGCTGGAGCCAAGCTGTTGGGGGGGAGTTTCCGTGAAAGAGCCTGGAAACAAGGCCCCTTTGTCTGGCCTGGGGTCTGCCAGCTCCCTGGGCCTGAAATTGTAGGTCAGGCCTCAGGCTGGCCATCCAGGGGCACTATCTGTGATGGGAAGAAGGCCGGGGCTCCCCTCTTTTAGATGGGAAAACTGAGACAGAGAAGATAAGAGACTTGTCTAGGAAGCTCAGTCTGTCAACTAGAAGCCAGGTCCCCTCCTCCACCCTAACCTTGGATCCTGGTGGTCCCTGGGTCCCCTCCAGGGTCTGTGTTGGTGCAGCCACTTCTCTTCAAGTCCCATGCTGCCCCTGACATCCCTCCCTCCTTCTCCCTCTTCTAGAGTTTTAGAGAGCTGGCTGACGGCTGCCACATTCCCAGTTACCAGGAATGTGAGCCTGCAAAAGTCGCTATCTTGGCCCTCAGGGAGTTTGTTGTCCAGTTTACAGCACAGGAGTGCTGACCCTGAGACAGAGTGAGCAGGCACTGTGGCCCTACAGTCTGGGTGGGGGTGGGGAGAAACCAGGAGGGCTCCCAGGAGGAGGTGATGTTTTAGCTGAGACTTGAAGGCTGAGAAAGAAGCAGCCGGGCAAGGAAAGGGGGGTCAGTGGGGAGAGGCAGGGGCTTTCTGGCAGGGCCCCAGCAGGAGCAGGAGCAGAAGCTGCAAGGTTGCAGAGGCAGAGTTCAGGCAAGCAAGTGGAAGAGGGGAGGGGAGAATGTGAGAAGACAGTGTCAGGAAACACCTCCTATCAAGAATGGAGACGCAGATGGGAGCCAAACCACTGTAGGGCCTCGCTGGCCAGGCTGCTGGGCGTGAGCTTTACTCCGAGGCCCGCTGGGAGTCACAGAAGGGCTTAAAGGCGGGGAGTCACATGGCCAGACTGTGCTTTAGAAATCAGTGATTTCCAAGAAGAAAGCAATGTTTTCAGGGGCAAAAGCCGTAAGCAGAACTTTCATAAAAGAGGAGAGGCAGACGGCCGAAAAGCGTAGGTCAAGATGCCCATCCCGGTTAGTGACAAGGGGCACGGAAATTCAAACCGCCCGGAGATACCATTTCACACCTACTGTGGGGCAAACATCAACAAACGTTTTCGGGGAGGTGCAGAGTCAGCTGCAGCCGGTAGGACGGCTACAAACACCGAAACAAGGGTTTGGCACGAGCCGGGGGACTTGAACATGTGCACACCCTATGACTCAGCACTCCCTCTCCCGGCCGCTGGGCCTGGAGGACTAAAACAGATGCCACGGGAAGACGGGTGCAAGGAGAGTTAGAGCAGTACTCTTTGCCATAGGAAAGAAAACCCAGAAAAACAACCTGAATGGCCGTAGACAAGACGGTCCCCGGTGTGAGGCAGCCTGTGGGGTACTATACGGCGCTCCAGAGAAATGAAGGCCAGCTGCAGCACCGTCGGGGCGCTCTCATCCGCCCGGCTAGGAACATTGACAGTTGGTCCGCTGACATCCAGTTCAAAAACAGCCCAAACTCAGTAACGATTTGGGGATGCATAAACTGGGGAGACCTTGCAGCCGGGGAGGGGCGCAGGAGAGGATTTCTAGGTCTGGTGGTCCCTGTCTTTCAGAGTCCCCAGTTTCTGGTATTTTCACATAACCCGAATCAGACTCTGGGCTCTTATCGCATTCTCTCCTGCTGGCTTTGCATTTTTGCAATGGGTGTACCCTGCTTGTTTTATTATTAGTCACCAGCCGCAGGCGACGACTTTCCTATCAGACCCACATTGCTTCCACGGTGGCGCTGCGCCTGGCCTCTGGTACCCAGCCTAGTGTGAGTCGATGATGTGTGAGATCCAGGCCTCTCTGGGCTCTCATTGGTTGGACTGCCCGGGGGCTCCCTTGGCCGAGAGCCAACCACTGACAAGCTTGATGAAGTCCCCTTGTGACTGTTGGGGCTTTCACAGAGAACATGTTTTAAAAATATGTGCTATTATCTGACAGCGTCTGAATCGAATGTAGACAAATCAACGTTAAGTCCAAGGCTGCAAATTCACTCACCCTGTCGGGGCCATTCATGGATTCCTCTCCAGCATCTGGCAACAGCCCTCCGTTTCCATTTAGAAGTTCATCCTACCCCCTCAGGCTTTTAGGGGAGAGCACAGGACCTGGGCTGAGCCAATCAGCATAGCCCATTCCTCTGCCTGCAGTGATTGGTACAGGCCTGGGCACCTGACTTAAGCCCCTCCAATCTGAGAGAACTTTAAGATGAAAGGACTTTAAGGGTTGTAGGCTGGAGCTCCTGGGATGTTTGGTCACCAGAAGAGTGCTTTTGGTGGAAAATGGAGGAGAGGGGAGGAGAGGTGAGGGACAAGGCGAGAGAAACTTGTTCCTGGAGACATTTGAACACCTGGATCCAGCTATGCTTGAAGTCCATACCTCTACTCTTTTACGGAATTTGCTATCTCTCTTTTCTGGTGTAAGCCTGTTTGAGTCAATGTACTGTGATTTGCAGCAGAAAGTCCAGACCAGCACCCCTCTCCAGCTAATCTGTGGCACCTCCTGAGCCAGAAGCTGGGGAGTCATCCCTGCCCCTTCCTTTCCTGGCTCCCAACATCACATACTCTCCCAGGCCCCTCCCCAGTTGCAAGGCCTCACCAAGTTCATATATCCTCAAATTGTTATTGAGTCCGGGCTGTTTTTGAACCTGATGTAAACAGACATACTGTGAAAGTTCCTATTTGCGTTGGTGAGATACCCACATGAGCACATAGTCTCTCCTCTCGGTATCTCCCCCATCCTACCACTTCCCCGTGCCTCCACGCCCATCTGAACCCCATCATCTCCCACCTGGACTCTACCACCTGCCTCCTCGGGGGCTCCCTTTAAAATCCTCCAGTGGCTCCACTTGCTCTCAGAATACACACCAAACTCTTCTAGCAGCCCACAACCTGCCGCATCCTCCCCCACAGCCCTTCCTTCAAAGGGCCCCTCAGCTTCCACATCACCCCCCCCGCCGCCAGGAGCACATTCCTTGAGCACTTACTATGTGCCTGGCCCTGCCAAAGTCCTGCCAGCCTATGAACTCATGTAACCCTCATGAAAATTGATGGCACCATTGTCCCCATTTATGGAGAAAGAAATGAGGCCCAGAGAGGTTCGAGCCTCCCCCAGTCATCATGCAGCTAGGACCCCCTAGGACCCCCAGCCTCTGTGGGCTAACCACCACCCCAACACCGCCTCCCCAGCACTGCCTCCTCAGGGTGCTTCTTGCTGTGTGTTGGTGAGGCTGCTGAATTTATATCTGTCTCCTACAAGACTGTGGGCTCCCTGAGGGCAAGGGGAGTCTGCCTTCCTGCTGGACCCCGGTGCCTGGCACAGAGTGCGTGCTCAGGGAAGATCTGTTGAGTGAGTAATATTAGCCAATGCTCCCTGAGCACTTGCCATGTGTAAGCCACTTCCTAGGCACTTGCCATGCATTAGCTTATTTAGTCTTCACGATAGCATGGGGCGGTTGGAGGTTATTTTATAGCTAGGAACACCTAGACATAGAGAGGGAACATCCCCAGGTCACACAGCTAGTAAGTGACAGAGTTGGGATTCGAACCCAGGCAGTGTGGCTCCAGAATCTGTGTTTGTATCCCTGACCGGGGGGATAGATGGATGGACAGACACTGAGAACAGATTCTGATGGGTGGGGGAGCTGGATGAACAGAGATCAGGGGTGTAGAGCCAAGACTGGGCCCTTATCCCGAGCATGTCAGGAGGCCAGGGCTGGATAGATGGAGATGCAGGATTAAGACACACCTCACTGGGGACCTTCTCTGCTTCCTAGGGTCAGAGCCAGCTGGCTGGTGTGGTGCAGAGAGTGTGGGCCCTCCGCCCGCTGCCTTATCTGGGCCTCAGTGAGGCGGATGGAGGGAAGAAGAGGCCTGGCAGGTTCCAGGGAGAGCTGCATGGGCTGGAAAGAGACCAGAGGGCAGCTCAGTGTAGATGCCCAGGACAGATGGGCTGGCCTGCTCACAGTTTCCCGAGCCCTATCGGGTTAGCACAAAGTCAAGGAGTGGGAAGTGGAGAGACTTGGGGGTCTGTATGTGTTGGCACTTGAATAAGTCACTCCAAGTAAATAGCTCTACTTCGGGTCACATTACCTGAAGTCTAAAGGTTGGAATGTGGAAGATGAACCGTCTCTCTGGGCTGTGCAGAACGCCCCCGAGTCCGGTGCTCAGCCCCGGGCCCAGCCCTGGGAGAGGGACATGCTGCGTTGGCCACAGCGTAGCAGAGGAGCTGGGGTGGCTCTGTGTGGAGAACAGCAGCTTCAGGGGGAGGGGGTGGGGAAGCCCTGAATGAGGAGGATCAGGCAAGTCTGGAGCGCCAGGGAGCACGAGTGGAACGGAAGAACGGAGTCACCTCTCAGTGTGCGGAAGACTTTGCTGTCAACACCTAAATTTGCCTGAGGATAGATGCACTGCCCTGCCATCCCATAGCTGAGTTCCTGGCTCCTTTGTCTGGGTTCAGCTGGGGCGGGGGAGCCTGGGCTCCTTCCACCCAGGGAAGGGGGTTCTGGGCCCTGTCCCTCTAACATTCCTATGGCCTAGAGGGGCCCACGGGTTTCAGAGTTGGAGGAGGAAACACAGAGCCTGTGGGGCTGGGGCTCCAGGGGAAAAGCTATGGACTGGGATGCCCAGACTGAAGAGCTTGGTACTCCTGGGGGCCATGGGGCTCTCCCCAGCTTCCTGGTGGGAAGGAGAGAGCCTGGATTTGGGTCGAAGCTCAGCTGTCTCTGAGCCTCAGTCTTCTCATCTGTAAAGTGGGCACAGAGTTTAACCTCCAGCATGATGGAGAGGGATGCAAGAGAGATGGATGTAGCCGGGCTTCGTAAACATGTAACACAGTGGTGACTTCAGTTACTATGAGTTTAGGCCTGTCAAGGGGTCCAAACTAATTTTGCCAAGACAGGATAGATGTGCAAGGACATTTCTGGGGGAGGGAGCAGGAGAAGGCAGGAGAAACTCAGGCCAGCGCAGCTCAAGCACTTGCTACCAGAGATGGGGAAGTCAGGAGGGTGGGGACGAAGAATCTCAGAATGGGAACAACTCCTGAGAGCATCAGGCAGGACGAGGGGGAGCCCTCAGCCAGCCTCCTGCTGGCGGAAGCCTGGGCAGGTCTTGCTGGAATGATCCTGCTTTAGTAGCCGCTGTGGGGAGCAGCTCACTGCGGCCTCAGCAGAAATGCAATGGTAGATCTAGAGGGACGGGCAGCCGCTTGTGCTGCCTGAGGCAGGAGATCTGAGTGGTGCATCTTCATGGCAGCCATAATCATCGTTATTCTAAACCTTTTGATACCCGAGGACTGGTTGGGCAAGCCCTGTCAGCCCTGGTTGGAGCCGTAGAGGCCAAGATTTGTTATGAAGCAGAGGTGTTTTCCCTCCACACATTCCTAGAAGGAGAGGCTTCTAGGAATTACTGGAGATTTCTGCCCCACGGTAAGGCCGTGTGCTGGAGGAGCCAGCCCCCAGCTGTGTGGTGGGATGGGGTGGCCAGGGGCCTTGGGGTTAGATGCGAGGGCGATGATGAACAAAGATGGATGGATGAGTGAATGAAAAAGGAGCTGTAAGGGTCCACCTTAGAATGGGGGAAAGCCTTTCTAAGCACAAAGAAATGCTGGTAGGTTTTTCTACATCACATCTCGCAAGTTCCATATGTAAGAAAGTACATCACTAAAGTTAAAACATAAGTGTCTGCTGCACGTACTTGGAAGACAAAGGGCCAACACTCCTACTGTATGAAGAATTGTTAAAAATTGTTGAGCTAAAGGGGCGCCTGGGTGGCTCAGTCCGTTGAGCGTCTGACTCTTGGTTTCAGTTCAGGTCATGGTCTCCAGGTCGTGAGATCGAGCCCCGTGTTGGCTGGCGCTCAGTGCAAGTCTGCTTGAGATTCTTTCCCCTCCTCCCTCTCCCCCGATTCCCAAATAAATAAATAAATAAAATCTTTAAAAAAATTGTTGAGCTTAAGACGAACACTTCACGAGTGAAAATGAATGAAGAGTATGTACAGGAGTTCTCAGAAGAAACCCAAGCGGCTAGTAGCCATTTAAAAGGACGGTCAACTTCAAATAACAGAATACCATCTTCACCTAACACACTAGCTAAACATCCCTGAGACTGAGGCCACCTGGGGGTGGTGAGCATGTGAAGAACAAACCCTCTGACACATGACTGGTGTGAGGAAACTTGAACACGTCTCTGGGTATCCTTGGGCAGTTATATATCAAAAGCACTTAAAAACGTACATGCCCTTTGCCCTTGCAACTTCTTGGAGGTGGACGAGCATCTGAATATATAGATTCAGGGATGTCCTTCAAATCAGTTTTTATAATAAAGGAAACTAGGAATGATCAGTGGGGGATCGGGTAAATCATAGTGATGGTAGACAGTGGAATACTCTGTTGACAGTGATTGTGTGGGTCCGTTATTGATGTAGAAAAATGGCTACAATATATCACATTAAAATGGAGCAGATAAAGTGTTCATTAGAATTTGTCTGTGTGCATTTGCACAGACATACATCCATGCATACATCCATTCACACACATATACATACGTATGTCTAGAATGAAAGTGGTTGGAAGAGGTTCTCTTGTGAAGGTAGATTTGCTAGTGTTCAATGTTCTATGTCTATTTTCCCCAACTTATGTATTAAGATCAGAGTCAGCCTCTCCCATTTCACAAATGGGAAAACTGAGGGTCAGAGTGGGCGGGAGCCATGCTGGGACCAGGCCTCTTGTCCCTGGGCTGCTTTTGCTGTCCTAGGGGCCCCTTTCAACCCCTTAGGGCTTCATTGTGTGGCCTCAGGCAAATCCCTTCCCTCTCTAGGCTGCTCCAGTAGGGAAGGGGCTCTGAGACCTCTCAGCCTAGCTTTCTAGCCCGCTGGGGAGATCCCAGCCTCTGAGCTCAGCGCCCCTGGCCCCCTCGCCCTTGCCCCTTGCCAGGAGAGCTGGCTTGAACGCCAAGGCTGAGCCAAGTCTTGTTTAGGGTGACCAGAACTTTTCAGAATTGCCAGAAATTTCATCACACCAGGCAGAGAAATGGGCGGGGATGAGTCACAAATGAGCAGAGTGAGCCGGGCCTCAGGAGGTAGGGGCTGACCATTCCCAGATGGGAAGTGTCAGGCTGGGCAGCTTTCCTGCAATCAGCAGACAGCTTGGGAAAGTGTGGAGAAGCCCCAGAGTGGAAGAAAGCTTGTAATGGTTTTCCCACCTCTTCTCTCCACACACCCCGTTCCATGTGCTTCATTCAGCCCCTCCAAACGCTCTGCCAAGGGGTCACCTAGTGCCGGCTCACATACCCGAGGAAGGGGAACAGTGGCCTCACTGCAACGTGCCCCACTCCTTCCTCTGCAAGGGGCAGGGAGAAGCAGGCAGCCTCTGGAGCCAGACTGCTCTGGGCAGGAGCCCTGGCTATGCCGCTGAGCCCGTTTCTTTGTAAAATGGGGGTAATAATATCCAGCATCTCTAGGATTGTTTCAAGTATTAAATGAATGAATGAATCGATATAAGGTGCCTATTCAAACGCTTGGCGCAAGGTGGATGGTTAACAGATATGACTTTATTTTTCATTCCAATCATTGTCCCCTTTATTTAAGACAAAGCGCCTTTGGAGAGAGTCTGGACATCATAAAATCTGATCCCCAATGGCTAACTGACTTCCAGTATCTGAAGCAAGCCTCGGAAGTGCAGGCGCCAGACTACGTAGGTAACATGGCCTTGATGAGACAAATTCCACTGGCCAAGAGTCTTGGGTGCAAGTAATAGAACCCCAACTTAAATTGGCTGAAGCCCCAAAGGGAATGTATTGGCCTTTGTAACTGACAACTCCAGAGGTGGGTTGCCAGGCCAAGCTATAATCAGGTGCTTAAATGTTGTCATCAGAAGGCTGTGTGTCTCTCTCTCCTCTCTGCCCGCTTTCCTCTGAGCTGGTTTCCTTCTCAGCGGGTTTTTCCTAAGAGGGGCTTCCATGCCACAGGCTCATACCCACAGCTGAGGCACGCAGCAGAAGAGGGCCTCTGCCCCAGACTCCGATACAGACAGCCTGCCTTAAAGAAAGATGTTCCTCCCTTCCGTTCCTTCCCTGGATGGATCACTTTAGTGGGGCACACCTGGGCCAGGTGACCGCCCCTGGCCCCCCCCACCCCCAGGAAGGGAGGATCAGCTCCATCAGAACAAAACACATGGACTCAGAATGGAGAGAAGAGGCTTGTGCTCAGGAGGCTCAGGAGGCTGGTACCTGGTAGCTGGTACAAATGGCAGATACGGATGCAGACGGCACAGGAGTTCACGGAGGGCTCCGGACCATGAGCTCCCGTGGAAGACTGGTGCACACAACGTGTCTACGACTTGCTTACAGAGCATTCGAACCAGCTATTGAAGTGGGATGCTAGTTATTAGTTAGGTGTAGGTTAGGCTGCTGTAAACGAGAGATCCTAAAAGACTATGGCTTAGGCATTTGAGAGTGTATTTCTCTTTCATGGGATGATCCAGGCCAGGTATGGTGCCGCCTCCGTGCTGCTCAGGGGCTCCTTCCTGGAGGGCAAGGGGGCTGCTCGAGCTCGGTGTCCACCACCCGGTCCTCATTCAGCCAGCAGGAAGGGGAAAGGGAAGGGGGAAGGCCACGCCACTTCTGCTCCCATTCAATGGGCTCACACTTCCTACCCGGCTGCCAGCGAGGCTGGGTCTGTGTAAAACGTCTATGGTTGGGGCGCCTGGGTGGCTCAGTCATTAAGCGTCTGCCTTCGGCTCAGGTCATGATCTCAGGGTCCTGGGATCGAGCCCCACATCGGGCTTTCTGCTTGGCAGGAAGCCTGCTTCTCCCTCTCCCACTCCCCCCTGCTTGTGTTCCCTCTCTCTCTGTTAAATAAATAAAAATGAAAAATCTTAAAAAAAAAACACAAAAAGTCTATAGTTATGTTTCTTACGTGAAGATTGGGGCATGACTAGTAGTTTGGCTCCACATGGAGCAGTTTTCATGGTGGATGGAAAGGCAAAGAGGTGGGGAAATTCATGGTGTATAATCAGCTTTTTGCTGGTTGAAGAATAAAGACAGGGATGGAGAACCAGGTGGGGTGCAGACCAGACAGGGCCTGACCTGGGTTCCAAGGACTGATTGCGTGCCCACTGACTGCACACTCCATTCACATCATCTGCTACAGCTTTAGGCCACCCCTTGGGCCTGGAGTGTGTCTGCTGGTGATGTGGCCCACTCCTGGGGGAAGGGATGAGTGGAAGGAGCCAGCACAAACACTGGGGCTCCGGGCCACTCGAGTGGGGAATTCCAAGGACTGGCGTGAAGCATGATGGGCTCCAGGTGGGCACATCTCCTTGGTCTCTTCTTGGTCTTCTTCAGAAGGGCACAGCTGGAAGGCGAAAGACAGAGGGAAGTCCTTGGCAGTACCTTCCAGTCGACTGGGGATGAAAAATATACTGATGTCCCCCCTGCATCCTCTGGAGACTCAGATTTAATCATTCCAGAGTAGAATGTAGACATCAGTATTTCAAAAAAAGTCCCTAGGTGATTCTAAAGGACTACCTTGTTTTTTTATTTTTGTGTGTTTAACTTAAGTAATCTCCACACCCAACGTGGGGCTTGAACTAATGACCCCACGATCAAGAGTCGCCCGTTCCTCCGACTGAGCCAGCCAGGCGCCCCGAGGACTGCCATGTTCTAAAGGTCGAGTCTGGGCCCTGCTGCCCTGGATCTTCATTGGACAGCAGGATGGCAGCTGGGGCCTCCCCCGGGTGAGGAGAGCCTCTGTCTGAAAAGCACTACCCATCATCTTCGAATCTCTTTTCTGCATTTGTGGAATTCTCCCTTTCGGCAGTCTGGCGGGGCCCAGACGCCCACTTTCCTAGCTGTCTTTGTGGCCAGTCACAGTGGCTGCAGAGGATGCCGAAGGGGAGGCAGGTGCAATGAGTAAGTGGGCCCCGTGCAGAGGAAGGCGTGTCACCTCAGCAGCAGGAGAAGTCCTGGTGGGGAGTCCCGGGCCCATCAGTCACGGAGAGGGCAGCCCCATGCTGTTTGCACCCGGGAGGGCGGGCAGATTTGGGGCACTGCTGCGGGCTCACCTTAGTTTAGACTGTGTGCAATCAACAACAACAAACATTTAATCGAGGGCTCATCTCATGCCGAACTCTGCTCGAAGCATCTTAACTTCAAAACAATCCTGTGAGGCAGGAATTGTTTTATAGATGAGGCCACTGAGGCCAGGGGGTTAAGCCACTTGCTGAATGTCACCCAGGAGAATGTGGCTTTAAATCAAGTCCATTTGGGGGCATCTGGGCGGCTCAGTTGGTTAAGTGTCTGCCTTTGGCTCAGGTCATGATCTCGGCGTCCTGGGATGGAGCCCCGTGTCGGGCTCTCTGCTCAACAGGGAGTCTGTTTCTCCCTCCCACTGCTCTTGCTCTCTCTCTCTCAAATAAATAAAGAAAATCTTTAAAAAAATAAATAAATCAAGGCCATTTGGCTCCAGAGCTACTGCTCCTAGACCCTACGCTATTGTTATATGGGAGTGTTATTATTATTGTCATTCCCACTTCTCAGGTGCCGGGAGAGGTGCGGTGACCTTCCGGAGGCCCCCGAGGGAGGACGCAGACTCGGGAAACGCAGCGAGCCTCCTCCTGCCCAGCCCGGCTGGCCAGGCGGTTCAGGTGTGTTCCGTGCCCGCCAGCCCTGGCGCCTTGGTGCCCGGGGTTTGGTGAGATTGTCACTGATGGGAATAACTCTGCTGCCCACTCTGAGCACTGTCTGTGCCTTATCGGCCTGGAACTTCCTCCAACTGTGTCTCGGCCAGGCCCTGGGCCCCAAATTCCTGGTGGGTGATGTGCGCTCTTTCTGTGATAACAGCCCTGGCAGGACTCCGAGGAGTCAGCCGCCTTGGCCACATCTGCAGCTCAGATAACAGGGACGGGCGAAGTGTCTCCACTTAATTTTGTGAAAGCTGGCCAGACCTTGGGGTCCCCCCAGGCTTCAAGGTGAGGACGAATCTCACTATCTCTCCTCCTGGCTTGGGGCCTGTGGGGGGTGGGGGGGCAAGAGCCTCACTGGGGGGCAGTGGGTTACCTAGGCACAAGGGAGGCAAGGCCCAGGGCCTACGACACCCCAGGGCTTCTCCATTGCTGACAGAAGGAAGGATTCAACCTGTCACTCACTCGTCAGACATTTACCGAGTACTCCCCTCCCACTAAGCCCTGTTCAAAGTACTTTTATATTTTGAGTCACTTAATCTTCCCAACAACCCCATGAGATAGGCCCTGATGTCATTATGCTCATTTTACAGTTGAGGAATTCAAAGCCCAGAGAGGTGAAGTAACTTACCCAAAGTCACACAGCTGGTGAGTGGTGGGAGTTCTTAACCACAGGCTCTACTACCTACAGTCATTTATAAATGAAGAAAAAAGGTCAGCTGGTGACAAGGACTCCGGAGAATAGAGAGGGTAGACAGTAAGAGAGGGAAAGTTGCTACCTGCGCTGGGGTCTTAGGGAGGGCTTCTCTGGGGGGGTCACATTTCAGCTATATCTCAATGCAAGGATGAGCCAGTCATGAAGATTGGGGGGTGTGCAAGAAGAAAAACAAGCTCCAGTGGGGAATAGGGCCCAGGGAGCCCAGGGTTAGACAGAAAGCTGGGGTAGCCTGGACCTAGGTTCTCAGTCTAGGCTTTGGCCCTCCATCCCCTCCTGGCTCTTCTGTGGTCAGTCCTATCTTAGCTCCTGGGCACTTCCTGGCTTTACCTCCTCCCAGCTGTGTGACCTTGAGCAAGTGGCTTCCCTTCTCTCTGCCTTTGCTCTTGGCTGCCTTATCCTTGTCCTAGGCTATGGCGAGGCCTCTGGGTGGGGGTGGGGGATGGCCTGGGCCCATGGCTGCTGCCCAGATGTGAGGTGGCAAGTGTTAAGCTCCATGTCTCTGGGCAGGGGTGGAAGATGGTCCTGGAGGTCCTGGTCTAGGCTTCGGGTCCTAGAGATGCGGCCCCGGTACTGAGAAACACACAGAACCCAAGGGATAGAGTCACAGGGAGATGCAGAGACCGAGGAAGACAGAATAAGACAGAGAGACAGATGGGCCACAAAACAGAGATAGAGATACAAAGAGAGACACAGAAAGGGAGAGACAAAGTGGGGGAAGAGTGAGAGATACCCTGAGAAAGAGAGACCAGACCATCTGAATGAGACACCAAGAGATACAGATAGAGGTGGATTCCAACTAAGAGAGACTGAGAGAGAGACAGAGAGAGAGAGAGACAGACAGACAGACAAAGATGGCATGGCCAAGAGAGGACAAGAGAGAAAGTTGTGAATGGTCTAAAGGCCACCGAAGTGGACACTTTAAAATGGTTAAAATGGTGAACTTTATGCTATTGTGACTTTTACCACAATAAAAAGAGAAACAGAGAGACAGAAGATGGCAAAGAGAGAGACAGACAGAGAGGGAAGGACAGAATTCCCGGACTGTGACTTTCTCAGGGGCTGACTGGCTGGCTTTGGGATGCTAAGATAGTGGTGGGGAGGTGACTGGGGGCTTGGGGTCCCTGTGCTAGGGTCCAGGCCTGCAGGGCCCCTGGATTGAGGGCCAGTCCCCCTTTCCCTGGGCTGCTCTGGGGCTAAAGGTTTGCCCTGGGCTGGCAGTGCCGGAGAGTGCTTGTGTGTTTCAGGGATGGGCTTTTGAGCCCTCGGCCAGGACCTGGGAGGTAGCCCCTTGCCAACTGCCTGCTCTGAGAAGGGCCTCTTACTAGTCCTAGGCTCCTAGTCAGACCATGGGATGCCCCATTCTGCCTCAACTGTGGCGATGACAGTCGCAGTAATTAATGGTTCAGTTTACATTTGGCAGAGTGTTCACCACCTGTTGGCGCCTGTGCTGTGGGTATGACACCGGGTTCTCCTTGGCTCCCCATCACCGGTTGGGGTTAACCCATTAAAAAATGAGGAAGCTGGACTCACAGAGTTCAAGGGTTTTGGCTGAGGTCATATAGGGGTCACAGGCAGCTAGCTGTATGAGCTGAGGAAAAGGACAAACTCAGATTGCCCCAAAGCCGGGGGCTAGGAACCATCTGCCCAGGGACCTGTAGTAGCCCTGGGGGGCGCCAGCAGGTCAGGTGGGAGGGGGGAGCCCCCCAGGTAAGAAGCAAGGGGGATGGAGAGGCCTGCCCTCCGATCCTGTCACACCGCCTGTCCCTTGGCAGTGTGCTACGCAGACCCCTCAGGCCCTCCCAACGTGCCCAGGGTTGTTGAGCCCATTTTCCAGGTGGGGCACTGAGGCCCAGGCTGGCCGAGGTGGCGGGCTCACAGGCCCTGAGGCTGAAGGCAGCCGCGCGGGACCTGGAACTGAGTTTAGACTGGGCGGGGCACGAGGGGCGCTGGACGGGTGGGGTGCTCGGGGCTCCGCAGCGGACGCGCTGGGCGTCGGTTCGCACAGCTCTGCTTGCAGCGAGCGCCGTCCCCGGCCCGCGGCGAGACCCCGCCCCGGAGGCGGAGGCAGGGGAGGGGGCCCGGGGTGGGCTGGGGCCGCCCCTCCGCGCCTCCGCCCCGCCCCGCGCCGCGCACAGCCGGGGCTCGGGGCTGGCGGCTCGCGGCTCTCGACGCGCGACGGCCCGGCGGACTGACGGACAGGCGGCCGGACGTGCGGAGCGCCCCGCGGTGAGTGCGCGCCGACTCCCTTCCCGCGCGGGGTCCCCATTTCCCCTCCCGCGCCGCGCCCCCCCCCGGGCCGCCGTCGCCGAGCTCGGCTTGGGGGCCCTCGGACGCCCCGACGGTTCGGCGGCCCCGCGGATGCGCGCCCGGAGCCGCGGGGTGCCCACACCCCCGCCCCGCCGCGGGCTCGCCTCCCCCCCGGCCCAGGTCCCATTGGAAGGATGCGGGCACTGAGGCCGGCGACGGGGAGCGGGGGACCTCGGGGTCCGCAGACAGGTTCCCCCAACCCTCCAGGTCGAGCGCCCCCCACCCCCAGTGCTGCCGCCCCCTCCCTCCGCTGCATCCAGCCGGTCACCGCCCCGCCCAGCCTTGCTCCACTCCTTCTCTACGCCCCCCTCCCCCTCTCGCGCTGCCCCTCAGCTCCCTCCGTCGGGCACCACCCCCACCGTCAAGCTCACATCCTCAGTTCCCCCCTCCCGTCACACTGCCACACACACACTCGCACCAGTAGCCGAAAGAAGTTCCTGCACCGTCTGCCTGGGCGCACCCGCCATCCCGTCCCCCCATTCCCCCATCCCCCCAGTTGCAAAGTCTCATGCTCAGGGCACCCCCCCATCTCTCACACACATGCTTGGGCTTCCCACACTCGTCTCCCACACACGTCCCTTTTGCACACACGTGCCTCACCTACAGGCGTGTCCCAGACAGGCACGCCTCTCTCAAACACTTGTGTCTGTGTTGCACGCGTGTGCCTCTGACACGCATGCATGTCTGCCACACGTATGTCTATCACACATGCATCTCTGTCTCACATGTGTCACACACGTGTCTCTCGCATAGCTGGAGTAACAGTGCGCCACACACTGAGTCTTGCATGCAGAGTCACATACACCAACCTCATAGTCCCGTGCACCCCTGACACTCCACCTCCATGGGCATAGCCCTCCCTGCTATCCTGAGCTTGCTGGGAGCCAGAGGAGGGCTGGGGGGAAAGCTCTGGGCCGAGGCTCTCTTACCCTTAGGACTGGGAGGCTCTGGGAGCACAGGGAGGGGCCTTCAGGGCTGGGCCTGACTCCGCCAACATCCCCACTCCTCACTCCTGCATCCCCTCCCCTTCCCCCACTCTACTGTCCCAAGCAGCGGTGTCCTTTCTCTGCCAGATGACCAGCAGTGTTACAAGGTGAGTGCACTTGGACTGGTCCAAAGCTGGTGTGAGCCAGCAGGTGTCACTATGACAGGCCAGAAAAAGAAAAAAAAAAAAAAAAGATTTGGGTGCTGGTCATCCCGCAGAGCCCCTTGAATAAGGGGACTGGTTTAGGCCCCTCCCAGAGCAAGCCCCTAAGAGCTCGCCTGGCTAGTGTTTGTAGCTGAATGGCTGGGGCTCTGAGCCTCACCTTCCTCCCATGCAAATGAGGGTGAAAATCCCCACCAGGAGGAGGGAGGGACATGTAACAGTTGCTCCCTCAACTTCCGCCCTCCCCGCCTGTATCCAGAGCTGTGAGGGGGGGGAAGTGGGCAGGGGATGGGTGAAATCAAAGAATCTGACTCTGGCTGTGCAAACCTACCAGCCTGGGCTTTGACTGGCTCTCTGTGTTTTGCTTGGCTCTTACCATGTTGTTGTTATTTTTAAATATTTAATTAGCTGCCGGCATTTGCAAATCGGCAAGTTTCACATAAAAGTCCAGATTTCCATCTTTTACCTGCAAAATCACAAAGTCTGGCAGCTCAGGGTCCACATTCCCCCTGTGGTGCCCACTGGCTAGTGCTGCCTGCCTGCTGCCCCTGGGGGATGGGACAGGAGCACCATTTGGCCATAGTCCCCACCAGGGACTCAGCTCCTGCCTGGCCTGCATAAGCCTCTGTGTTCGCTGTGTCTGCTGTTTTTGCTGCATTGCCCAACCCGAAGGGGCCTGGGCTAGTCCCCTCACCCATGACTGGGAAAGACTTGAGTGAGCCTCGTACCTCTTCGGAGCACTTGAGGGGCATGCCAGGGGCCTGGACCACAAGGCATCTTTGTGATGATGGAAGGTGCTTTCTGCTGGGCTGTGGGGGACAGTGGCCTGGGAGCTCCATGGGAGGAAGGCAGTGATCTCAGAGCTAGGCCTTGACCATCACATTTCTTCCCAGATCCCGTCAATGATTCTGCAAGATCACATTCTCACCTTATTTGACAGATGGGGAGACTGAGGCTCAGAAAGAATTTTCTAGCAAGCAAATGGTAGAGCTGAAATTTCAACCCAGATTTTTCTGACCCTAAAGCCAAGCTCCTTGCCCCCCCGCCCAATGAATCCACGAGAGAAGGAACTTGGTCTCATCAGCCCTGGGCAAATTCCCTGAGCCAGGTCCACGCCTGACATACAGTGGGTACTTAATAAATGCTTGTGGAATGACCAGGGAAGTGAAGCTGCATTCTCTGCAGGGGTCAGGGTAGAGCTAAATTCAGGACCTAAAGTGAAGAAGATTTTGTGCAGCCTAAATGACCACCCAGGTTTATTTGACAGAGAGACACAGCGAGAGAGGGAACACAAGCAGGGGGAGTGGGAGAGGGAGAAGCAGGCTTCCCGCTGAGCAGGGAGCCCGATGCGGGGCTCGATCCCAGGACCCTGGGATCATGATGTGAGCCGAAGGGAGATGCTTAACGACTGAGCCACCCAGGTGCCCCTAGGATTTTATTTATTTTTAAGTAATCTCTACACTCAACATGGGGGCTCGAACTCAAAACCCTGAGATCAGGAGTTGCACGCTCCACCAGCTGAGCCAGCCATTAAAAGGTACCCCTAGGTTCCTTTTCATCAACCTGAAAGCTCAGCACAGTTTCCTTCTCTGGTCTTGACAGTCATATTCACTGTGACCCCGTGACCACCAGGGTAAAGACTGCTGAGTCTCGAGTCTATCTGGCCTCAGGAGCATCACAGTGTGCCTTGTTGGATATCAGGCTTCATGTTGGCCTTGAATTTGGGGGCTCTGGGTGTGAGGATTTTCCCCATAAGCCCCTGGTCAGCCTTGGTGGCAAAGATGCCTTACAAGGAGGGACTCTGGTGGAGAACAGTCTCCCAGCTCCCATTCCCTTTGGGTGGCCTCTCCATGGGTGGCACGGGGTGGGGCAGTTGCTGCATTATTTTAAGTCCCAGCTTCTGTGACTCTTTGCTCTCTCTCTTGAGCACACTTATGTAGCTAATGTAAGTGAAGTACCCCCCGGGATGTGCAGCCTCCTGGAAGTTTGTTGACTGACTGAATGAGGGCCCAGCCCTTCCAGAGTGATGGGGGATGGTGGGCAGCCCTGACCTCTTCCTTGTGCTTCCTGGGGGTTTTCTTTCCTGCTGGGGAGGAAGGTGCTGGGCTGTGCAAGGTGGTGCAGAGGGCCTGTCCATCCCTTCTCTGGGCCTTAGTCTTCCCTTCTGTAAAGTGGATACTGTGTTCTTGAGCTTTCCAGGGCTCATGGTCCTGAAGTGGGGAGGAGAGGATGGAATCCTGGGGGCTGCTGTCTGGGAGGCAGTGGGTATAGCCCCATTCCCCCGCTTCCTGAGCTCTGAGGGGTCTCCCCCAGCTGAAGGCCTTGGCCTGGGGTGCAGTTCCAGCTCGCAACAGGATTCTGAGCGCTGTGCTCCCACAGTCCCATGAGCTCTGTGAGGGCTGGCAGGAATAATTCTGTCAGGCGGGAGCTGCTGCAGGAGCTTGGCTCTCCTGGGCTGAGTGTGGGAATCACATCCTAGGTGAGGCACCGTCCAGGAAAGGACTCAGGGTGGGCAATGCAGACACTGTCTTTGCTCCCATGCAGTCTATATTCTGGTTAGAGGGAAGAGGTGGGGTGATTCAGGTGACAAAGATATGAATTGCGTTTATTTCAGATGCTGTAAAGGAGTTTAAGTCAGCAAGACAACCAAATCCATGGTGGCAGAGAGGGTCCTTTGAGGAGGGGATTTCTGAGCTGAGACCAGAGTGGGGAGGGAGAATGCCAAGCAGGGGGCACAGCTAGTGCAAAGGGCCTGAGGTGGGACCCTGCTTGGTGTGTGTGAGGAATGGAAGAGGAGGAAGCTGGAGTGAGTCAGGGAGGGGAGAGAGGGTCCCGAGGAAGTGAAGGAGGGGCAGCGCAGAGAGTTTGAAAGCTACTGAAAAGTTTTGATGGAAGGAGCAAGGAGATCGGATTTCTGTTTTAAGACACCCTCTCGAGTAAGATCAGGAGGCTTGTGCCAGGCCCCATGCTGGGGTGCTGTTCTCACCCTTGAGAAGCTACGGGCAGAGGGCAGAGACAGGACTGTGGGCAGACGTTTGAGACCCAGGGTGACAGATGTTGGCATGGCCTCATCGTGGAATATTGTGTAGCTATAAAAAGAGGACGTTCTCTGTGGAAAGGTCTTTCAAGCTCTATGAAGAGAAGAAAACAAGGTGCCGAATGGCTTGTAAACCGTGCCTCCTTTTGTGTCCAATAAGAAATCCAACTTCCCGTTGGCTTGTGTGAGCATAAACAAGGCCTGGGAGGAAACAGGGGGAACAAGTTTCAGTGCTTACCTGTGGTCACCTGGGGGTGGGCTGGGGTGGGCAGGTGGGGGACAAGGGTGCAAGGATGAGGTGACATGTCCCACTCTGTGCCTTTTTTATATTTGCTGCTTTTTGAACCATGTGACTGCATTGCCTGTTCAAAACATTAAATTAAAAAGCAGTTGGGCAGTTGGTGGGTGACTGTTCGTTTGTGAGTTTTAAGTGGAAGTGTTTAAGGATGGTTTTTAAATTCCCTGCTTCACTGACCTTGTTGTTGAACAGACTGACTTCTTCCTGGCATGGTACACTAAAGTTTCCACTGTGATTAAATTAGATGGTAACAAAGTCACTTTTTGCAAAGTTTGGCAAATGGACAAAAGAAAAAACCCACCCTTTCTCTCTCTCCCCATTTCTCTCCCCCTTTTCCTGTGGGTGTATTTCCTTCTGGTGATTTGACTACTGGCTCTTTCTGGCGTGGGCACCACAGCACTTACAATTCTGTCCTGAGACTGTTTCCCCAGTCAGCCCTCCCAGCTGGTTGGGAGACTAGCTGCAGGTCCGGAGCCGGGGCCAGTCGGGAGCAGGAAATCCCTGCTTTGGCATCTGATAAGGTTCTGATTCCCAGCTCTGCCACTCGCAGGCTGTGCTCCCATCAGGCCAGTGACTTACCCCTCTGAGCCTCAGTTTCTTTATCTGTAAAATGGGTGTTCTATCTCTGTTAGGGTTAACTGAAGGAGGAAATGAGATCACTCGTTCCTTCATTCAACAGCTATTTATTGAGCATCTGCTGGGTCCTGGACACTGTTCTGAGTGCTGGGCATAAGACAGTGACCAAGACAACATCCTCTGCCCCCACAGAGCCTGCTTTCTGGCGGGAGACACAGACAGGAGACCTGTGGGTGCTCACTGTGATGTCCTATGCTGGCTGTGTGTGCAGTGAAGAGAAGGTGAAGCTGGTCCACGACTGGGAGTTGGGTGGGGATGTTTTAGGGTGAGCACCTAAGTGGAGGTGTCAGTGGAACAGACACCTGGGTGGAGTAGGGCTGTTCAGGCAGGGGTCACGGCAGGTGCAAAGGACCTGGAGCAGCTAGAAATCAGGACCCCCATGAACAAGGAGGGCCATTGGAGGGGGAGGGCCACATCTGGGGGCCACAGGAGGGCTTTCATTTTTATTCTGGGTGCCATACAGATTCAGTTCAGGGAGGGGCCAGCTCTGATTGAGATTTTCTTTTCTTTTTTTTTTTTTTTTTAAAGATTTTATTTATTTATTTGAGAGAGAGAATGAGAGACAGAGAGCATGAGAGGGAGGAGGGTCAGAGGGAGAAGCAGACTCCCCGCCGAGCAGGGAGCCCGATGCGGGACTTGATCCAGGGACTCCAGGATCATGACCTGAGCCGAAGGCAGTCGCTTAACCAGCTGAGCCACCCAGGCGCCCATGATTGAGATTTGCAAGTCCCCCCACACCTGAGCTGCTGGGGGAGAGCCGCTGGGGCCTGGAACTGGGCATTATGAGGCAGAGGGGAGTAGTGGAGTTGTGAACTTCCTCTGGGAGGGTTAGGAACCATGGCTGAGCATTGCTGGGAACAGCCAGGGAGAGGCTTGTGGAGTCAGGGTTCCCGGACAGTGGCTCCCTGGACGTCCATGCCAGGGATGTGTACCCAAGGATTTGGGGTGTTCACAGTAGCCTCTGGTGTGGGATGGCCTGTTGTCTCTCCCATGCCAACTTGAGGGCCCCAGGGATGCACATAGGCAGTTCTGACCTGCTTCGGTCAGGCTGTCCTGAAGGAGAGCAGAGGTCATGACAGCCAGGGAAGAATCTAGCCGAGTCTGGAGGTGGTCAGGGAGGGCTTCCTGGAGGAGGTGATACAGGCACTGTGATATGAAGGTAAAAAGGTGAGGGAGACACAAGAACAGGAGAAAACCCAGTTTCTCTTGGAGAGGTGGTTTGGAGGAGAGGTGGGAAGTAAGCGTATGCTGGTGGACTGAACCCTGACAATGGAGCACCTCAAATCCTGGTCCGTGAACCGGAGATGGGCAGTCGTGGGGCATTTCTTAAAAGAGGATGGACATGGCCAGAGGGTTAGAGGGTCCCTCTGGCAGTCCCGGCATGAGGGTGGGGCTGGAGGGGGCGAGATGATAGGTGGGAGGCTTGTGAGAGTGACAGGGCAGGGACACTGAGGCTCCGAGAGGGGCTTGCCTGCCTGGGGTCACACGACAAGCTCGGAGGAAGAACCAGAGCGGTAGCCAGGTCTGTCCGCTCCCAGGTCCTGCTCCGGATGGGCTGCCCCTTGATTACGGGCCCCACTGGCACGCACGCACGCACTAATTCCCCTCCGCTGCTCTGGTCCCTTCCCGGGGCCCCTCTCAGGTCAAGCCCTGCGTCATTTTGCACCATTGTCCTCACGTTTATTGGAACTTGGAAGCATTGCAAAAATGCCTCTGTCTTCTCATATATGGAGATCGTTACAAAGAATGTGCTGGTTTGGGGAAAGGTTATTTCCTTCCTCGAGGGTGGGGAAGCTAGCTTTTCTGGTGGGGGGGATGCTGCATTGTAGGCCAGAGTGACCCCGCCCGAATCACAGTATTGGTGAGGAAGTGGTGCCGCCTGCTTGCCCCGGGCTGGGAGACTTGGCCTGGCCAAGAGCGCGGGGGGCAGCGAGCATCCATGTTCCAGGGGAGTGGGGTGGCCACCTCTGGCCACTGGAGGCCTTTTTGGCTGCAGGCAGGCCTTGACCTGCTAGGGCTTCAATCTTTCAATTTCCTCATTGCAACCTGGGGACAGCCCTCCTGGCTCTGCTACTGTTTGATGGCCAGGAATGGCCGGAAATGTGAGAAGAGGGCCTGGCCTGCGGAGTGCTAGTAGGGTGAGGACCCAGCCAGGCCAGGGAAGCCTGGAGGGTGCTGGCATGCCTGCCTGGCCTGAGTCCTGTGAGCCTGGATGATGAGGGCTTTGGGTCCCAGCCTCAGCTTCTCCATTTGTAAAGTGGGCCTGGTGGTAGTGGCCTGCCTGGTAGGGTTGGTGTGCAGACTGCCGGGGAGCCCCAAGCACAGCTTTTGGCAGCTACACAGTGCTTCGCTAACACATGCTAGCTAGGTTCTTTGAGCGTCATGACCCCGCTCTCCTGTCCTCCTTCTCTGTTCTCTCTCTCATCATTGAGATGCCATCGTCTGTGTAGGGGCCAGATCTTGGCCTTGTGGTCAGGACACACCAGTTCTTTTTTTTTTTTTAGATTATTTATTTATTTACTTGAGAGAGAGAGCAGAGAGAGAGAGAGAGAGTGCACAAGCAGGGGGAGCGGCAGGCAGAGGGAGAAGCAGGCTCCCCACTGAGCAGGGAGCCTGATGCAGGACTCGATCCCAGGACCCCAGGATCATGACCCGAGCTGAAGGCAGTCGCCCAACTGAGTCATCCAGGCGCCCCAGGACACACCAGTTCTTGATAAGTCTCCCAGAGTTCTTCTTTCCTCAGCCTGGGTCTCCCATCCTAGCCCTGAATTTCCAGCTGTGTCTTTGGTCACTAAGTGAGCATTAGGTGATCCAGAAAATTCGGTTCTTCTCCATGACTCCTCACAACGAAAGCACAACATTAAAAACATTCTGGTAGAGAACTCTCAGGATCCCGGAGAACACCTCCGCAGCCCCCAGTGAGTCTGCGGCCTGTTGTCTGAGCCAGAGGGAGCCAGGGAAGAGTTATGAGCAGGAGAGTGCAGCCTGCTGGGGAATGAGTGGGACAGGCAGAGTGGGCAGGACCTCTGTGGATCAGGGCCAGCTCAGGTGGTCTTGACACATACCAGCCCCTCAAAGGCGACCTCACTGTGCCCTCCTTGACACCCAACACTCACAGGCATGTGCGTGCACACACAAGTACACACACACACACAGACTCAAGGCCACAGCTCTTCCCTTTGGTTTCCATGTCAGCCCCCTGGTCCTCGGGAGCTGAGAGATTAGCCGTCCTCATGGTGGTTTGGTGCTGGTGGAGCATCTCAGTGTTCTTTATCTAGTCCCCTGGCATGTCCTCAGAGCAGAATAATTCAAATGTTGTCTGACCATAGGCACCTCAGGGTCTCTGGCTGCTGGTCCCTGATTATGGGGCTGATGAAGGCAGGCCCCATAGGGGGCCTTGTCTCCTTTCTTGGGGAAAAAGCCAGTGGGTATCAGCTTCCTCTTCTGATAAAGTAATGATTAGCGTAACACCATCACATTTTCCGCCAGACCTCCCGACCTCCCGGGCCTTTAAGTTATACATAGTATATTTAAAAAAAAACCCTTCCCTGTTTTACTTGTACTTATTTAAAAGGAGACCTTCTGTCACAGCTGTAGACAAAAATCAGACTTGCCCTAAATCAGCAATACCCATGAAAATGAAGATTAACAACGACCAAGTGGGGCTTTGAACCCTTGTGACTTCTGTTACCTGGCTCAGCCTTGAGCAATGTGACTTGCCCTCTCTTTGCTACGAAGGTTGGCAAGTGGCAGAGAGATGTGCAAGGCACACCAGTGTTCCACAGAGAGTTCTTTGTGATCCTGAGTGGTGGAAAGAGACTAGGAGGGGGATAATTACTCCCCACGGGCCTCTGTTGCTTTTGCCTTGTTCCTGAGATCTGAGCTCACCCTGCATGGTCCTCTCTAACTCCACTTGGGCAGACCCCTCTGGCTGGTCATCCCACACTTCCCATCTTCTTAGGAACCCCCTTTCCACATTTTTGGGCCCTCATTGGCATGTTTCCTGTTGGCCAGGGCTGTAACAGGAGGCTGTAGCCCCTCCAGCAGGGATGTCTGCTCTGAAGCCAAGTCCCTGGTTCTCAGGCCGGGTGTTTGGGGCATTCTCTGAGGCGTCCAGTGGCCTGGGGTCCATGCCAGGGGGTCGTGGGCTGGGGGCTTAGGACCAGGGCTCCAGCGCTGAGGAAAGAAGTTGATGGTACCTGGCGAGGTGAGGCTGGGCCCAGTCACCAGATGACATGGGGAATCTAGGCCTGTCTAGATGGGAAAGTGCCTTTTAAGCTATGAAGTACGGTGAGCCGAGATCGCTAATGATTCGTCTCATGGGTAATACCAATCACAGTCATGATAATGGCCGGTCGAGCCCTTAATTAGCCACGTGCCCCAGCATGAGGAAAAGTTTGCCCTAGTGCTCCTACTTCTGTCACCCCTCGTAACTTGTTTTCTTGAACTGAATGGCTGACCTTACACCCTGACGAGTGAGAGAGACTCATGTAATGGAGCACTGGCCACAGAAAGGATATGGTGATGTCAGTTGCCTGAGCCTGAAATGCCCCGCTGTGACCCCAAGGCAGGACATGCCTGGGCCAGGTACGCCCCTTGGAATGGCTGTGGCTTCCTGTGTGTGGGGTGGGAGCAGTGACCCCCCCCTTGGCTCCAGACCTCAGGGGTCTCACGGGGATAGTAGGGCCTCAGCATAGGGCATGGTGGCCCACCCATGATGATTTCCCCTGCTCCGGGCTTCAGATGGGGCCTGTCCGAGGGGTGGGTGGTTTCTCCTTCATGTGGGCTTCGCTTGAGACCACTCAGGAGAAGCAGGGGGCTCCACTGCATCGTCAGGGGAGACTAGGCCCCGCTGGTCCCAGAGAAAGCTACAGCGAGGGTCTCTGATGCCGCCAAGTCTGCCTCACACCTCATCTTTATTTTGTCTCTGCTTTTCTTTGTGAGCGCTGCGATTTTCTCAAAATGACTTAAATGTGCCTGCCCTCAGCTTGGGGGCCTCCTGGCTCACAGCCTCTTCCCCCAGAGATGCTCTGTATGTTCTTTTAGGTCCAGTTCAGAATCCTGGGGAAGAGCTCTGACTGTCCCAGCGTGGGCCAATGGGCTGTGGCCAGGGGCGGAGTTGTGATAGTGACAGGGCTCTGTGGGCTGTCTCCAGCCGGTCCCTGAAAATGGGCCCTGCGTGAAGCAGACTAGTGCTGCAGGAGGTGCCTGCTGCCGGGACCGAGTTTACAAACTCCAGAGACCAACATTCTTGGAGTTGAGTCAGCAACCGACACAACACGGTTGCTGCTCTTACTTTCATCACAAGTGTCAGGATTATTTGGATCATAGGTGAAAGAAGGTGTAACTTGAGCAAAAAAGTCACGGAACAAAAAAGTACAGGGTGAAGTTTCAGGCTTGGCTGTATCCAGGGGCTCTAGAGATGCCCTTGGACTGTGTCTTCATTTTCCGTGTTGTGTTATTCTCAGGCGGTGTTCAGGTGGCCCGGCAGCTCTGGGGCACTCCTTGAACTCAGAAGCTTCAGCGTGGGCCTGTGTGGCAGTCACTGTGGATGGGGGATAGCCATCCTGCAGTCCATGTAGCCTGAGAGAGGGTGGCTCCCCAGAGGAAGATTGGGGTTCTCTTGCCAGGAGAAGGAGGTGGAGATCCCCACAGCATCACTGGGTTGCTCTATATAACCGGCCTGCAGTTTCTTCCCAGTTCCTGCGTCACATGGTGGACCCATCCCAAAAGGAACGTGAGGATGTTCCAGGATGAGTAACAGCGGCTCTTCACGATCTGGCGTAGTCCAGAGTTAGGGAGTTGAGAGAAGGGGTGGGGGCTGTGGGGTCTTGACCTCCAACCCAACCACACTTACCCCAAGTGGCGAAGATGTGGGCAGAGTCTGTTACTCTCTGAGGGTTTGTTCTAACCCTCTTGTTTTTACATCCTTCTTGCCTGCGAACCCTGTGCAGATTCAGGGACTCTGTGTACAGAGTGCAGGGAGGTCAAGAGAGGCAGCTATGAACTCTGAGGAAAGTTTCTCAGAGGAGGGGATATTGAGCTGGGCCTTTAGGGATGAATAGGAGTTTGCTAAGGGGAAGAGGGATGGGCCTGGCAGAAGGAATCAAGGAATGGGCGGAGTTGAGGAGTTGTGAAAGAGTTAGAGTAGCTGGGGACAGTAATTTTTAAAAATGTTGAACATGTATTGAGTGCTCATTGTTTGCCAGACACAGTGCTAGGGTCTCTACATCATCTCCTTGCGTCCCCCCTGGGTATTGCAGGGAGGCTGCTTTGATTGGGCCCATGTGCAAATGGAACATGCCTTCTCAGACTGTCACATGCTGGAGTGGCCCAGCAGCCCGGGGAGTCCAGAGCTTGGTCCTGCTTGCTGTTTGTCTCTGCTCCGGCAGGGGCGGCTTATGGCCTGGGAGGGCCCCCGAGGGTGATGCCACAGCCTAGGCCAGACCCCGCCGCTTGCTGCACACTGGCCGCCCACCTGGCAGCCCCCAGGAGATTCCTAAATTTCAGGGCCTTACAAATGAATAGGGGCACTGGCACTGCAAAGGCCCGAGGGAGTGGCAGAGTTCCGCTGGCTGGCGCCTCCTTCCGGATGCTGCTGTGGCTAAGGGAGCCCAGGCCTGCTGCTGACCGCTCGTCTTCCTCACCTCCACCTCCTGTCTGTCCCTGTCTTGTCTGTTTGTCTGCTTGGCTTTTGGTCTCTGATTCTCTCTGCCGGCTTTTCTGTCTCATCTCTTTCTGCCTGTCCCTTTCCACTCCACCTTTGGCCCTTGTGGAGCCGTGAGGCTAAAAGGTGACACATGAGAAAATGCTCCTGTGCGCCTGTGGGCATGGGGCCCCCAGCTTAGGTGGTGACTCGCCAGGTGACCTCGGGCAAGCTTCTGCCAATCTCGAAAGCCCTTCTGGGATGAGTGTTGGTGACACTTACATTTATATTCATCCGATGTCCTGTGTCAGGCCTTGCTGGGGCCATGCACACTAATTAATTCATGCACCACCCACCCAAAGCATTTTGAATGTCTGCTGTGGCCCAGACCCCAGGTGAAGGCCGAGCAGGAGGGCAGGGTCTCTGCCTCAGAATCACAGTGCAGCTGGGGAGACAAGCAGGCGGACACGTCAGCATAAGATGTCAGCTCTTAAGTGTGGGGAAGGACCGTGCCAGTCCCGGCCCCTGATGCGCATCCTATCTGACTAGGCAGGGGATGGGATCTTGGAAATGTGGGTAATGGCAGAATGAGCCAGGGCACTGACTGTGGTGATGTCCCAGGGCTGTCTACGCAGGCTGGGGAAGTGGTGCAGGACTGGATGGGCTCTGTTGGAGCTCTGAGCAAGGTGGGGCCAGGGACATGGCAGGAAGCAGGGGGCCAGTCATGGGGGCATTGGGGAGAAAGCGTGTTCAGGGCAGAGGGGAAGGAATGCAGGTAGAGAGAGGGGAATGGTCAGGAGGCTTGGAGAGCAGTGACCCACTGGCTGGGCCTGGAGGAGGGGTGGGATCCACCAGGGGAGGATGGCCCAGCATGTGTGTGTGTGCATGCATGCACGTTCACACTTTCTCACACATAATCGTACACACTTAAATTTGCACACCCACCCACTCCACAACCACTCACATACACATGGATATGTTCACTCTCCCTCAAGTGAGTGGGCACACAGTTGCACACGTACACCCCAACTCCCGTTCCCATGAACCCTTTCTCACCCTCATGTCTATGCATCTCTCATAGAAGGGGCTCTTGGTCTTTAGGCTTCCCTTGAAAGCATCTCTTCTATCAAAAGAAGGAAAAAAGCAAGAGAATGCCTGCTTGAGCCTGGAGATTGGGTGAGAGCAGGGTCCAGAACCCTCTCAGGGAACTCCTGGCACCTCCCTGGAGCAGCTCAGTCTCTGCTGGGTTTCTCAGCACAGGTGGAACCCCGGACTCAACTCCAGGGCTGGAGAAGGTGTGATTAGGGCCTCACCAAGGTTTGGGAGGCTCTGGAGGAGGGGTGGACCCCAGAGTTTATCTTCCACTGGCCTGCTGTGAAGCCGAAAATCCTACCTCCCAGGCATTACATTCCCCCAAGGCTAGTTTATTTTCTGGGAGGGGAGATGGGCGAATCCATTTCCATAGGAACCTGGCAGGGAGTCCTCTTTACCTGGAGGAGCTGAATTTTCTCTGAGCTTTTAATCACAGACATCAAATTTTATTGAATGCTTTTTTCCAGCATCTAGTAAGATGACCCCGGCAAATTTTTCTTTTGGTGAATTGCATTGATTTTTTTAGTATTGAACTACCCTTGCATTCCTGAGGTAATGCTGTTTGGGCACAATATATTATTATCCCCATAATAGGTGGCGGGATTCAATTTTCTGGTATTTTATTTAGGACTTGGCAGCTAGATTCATAAGTGAAACTGGCCTATCCTTCTCTCTGCTTATAGTATCCCCGTCTGCTTTTGGTATCAGGATTTTCCTCACCTTACAAAATGAGAGGAGGCTGCCCCTTTTCTTTTTCTAGGCCCTGGAACCATTTTTTTTTTTTTTTTAATAGGATGGAAATCATTGTCAGCTCTGACTGTACCATGTCTTGGGCTAACCTCTGCAGATAATTCTTTATCTCATCCCACAGCACCTTGTGAGGAGAGCATGATGCTTCTCATTTAACAGATGGGGAAAATGAGGCTCAGAGAGCCAGTCTCTGGTCTGTGGTCAAATAGTGGGTGTCAGCTTAGCTGGGCTTTGAATGTAGGCCAGTGTGACTCTAGGGCCATGCTTCCAAGCTATTCAACATGGCCAAGAATTATCTGAGATGCTGGCCTATAGGAGAGCCTTCAACCTTATTCTGGGGTTTTCCAGGGGGTCTAGGAAGAGCCCTGATTGAGCATCAAGAGAACTTTCCTAGCTCTACCTGCCCATCTGCTACCCACCTACCTGTGTACCCACCTGCCATGCATGTATCCATTTATCCACTGATCCATTGCCTGTCTGGTCATTGAGCTGTCTGTCAGCCATTCATTCCTATACTGATATACCCACCCATTAACCCACCTTCCCATTCATCCATCCTCCACCTCTTCATCCATCTGTTCACTGGTCTGCCCATCCATCAGACATTTATCCACATGCTGGTTACTCATTTATCCACTGACCCACTTTCCCATCCATCTATCCTCTCTCTGCCATCTATTCACCCACCCATTTATCTATGATTTGTTCACCATCTGTCTATTACCCCATCCATATCTTCATCAATTATCCATCTATATACAAGTTCACTTACTCATTCACTAATCCACCTTCTCATCCATCCATCTTCCACCTGCTACCTGCTCATCAACCACCAAATCCATCCATCCATCCATCCATCCATCCATCCATCCATCCATCCACTTGTCCATCCACCTACCCTTGGAGCTTAGCCTTAAAGTAGGAGCTGGGATTTGGGTCTTCAGAGATTCAGAAGGGAGGACACTCTGGTTTGGGAGAGCGATATGAGCAAAGATGAGGGGTTGGGAGTCTTCCAGTTTATCAGGAATTGGGTGAATGGATGGCAGCAGAGGGAACTGGAAGATAGGTGGGGGCTAGGTGGTGATGGACTTTGAATGTCACTCTTAGGAGTTTTCACTATGTACCTGAGCTAGGGGTCTTCAATCAGGGTAGGTGAGTGAGCTCCAGCGAGTCTGTGAGACCCCTAAAATGATACACAACAGTTTTTGGTGTATGCCCATATCTCTGTTAAGACTCTCAATTGCAAGTGATAGAAAACCTGGTCCAGGTTAGCTTAACACACTGTGGGTTCATGTCATTGCAAAATTCAGTTTTTCAATTCGGCGTGGCTGGATCCAAGGGCTCAGCAGCTATCGCTGTGTTTCTGTTTTTTCCACCTCATGGGCTTTTCTTGTTTTTGAGTTGGCTCCAGCCTCAGACGGTCTCCACCTGAGAACAAGATGGCTTCAGGGATCCTTGACATGAAATCACTTCATGTCTAATACAGTGGGAAAGAGAGAGGCCATTTGCCCCAAATCTCACCTGAACTGGGTTTCTTGAGCTCACGTTAGCCTGGTGTCCAAGTCTGAATTTGGCAGTTATGACAGGAATAGGGAACACTGATGGTGGGGGAATGGTGGGGTGGTGTGGACCCCAGAATGAAGCCCCCAGGCTGCTCCTGGAAGGCGAGTAAATATGTAATGGGATGGTCAGAAACCACCCCATGTCCACTACCAGGCTTTGCTCGAATTTTCGCTTTTCTGGTAGAGGGGGGTGTAGTACCCATAACTTTTTCTGGATTCTCAATGATAGGGAACCATTCAGGATTTTGAGCAGGGGTGAGAGGAGATCAGCCAAAAAGCCTCCTGCAGGTGGGACCAGGGCAGGCTGGATGGAAGATGCCTGGCTTTCTCACAGAGAGAGGGAGAGGTCAAGGGTGTGACGCCCCCCATCTGCCCATCCGCCCATCTGTCTGGGGCCGGGTGGAGGGCGCTGGACACCAGGTGGGGAGAGCAGTGAGCTCAGCGTGGCTGTGGGCAGGCCCATTTCTCATTGCTCCTCCCTGGGAGCATTTCCTCTTTCCAGAGTTGTGACTTGTAGGGAAGGAAAATAGCAGCTCCCTCCTGGTGCCAAAAGCAACATTTTCTTTTTCTCAAAGGTTGATTATAAGTTATGCACATTCATCTTTGTAATTTTTCACCTGCTTATGCTGGTAATGAGATTAGTGATTATATACACAGGGTCAGCTCTCACCCAGGCTTTAGGGAGCTTTTTATTCATTTCATTTTTTCTTTTTTTCTTTTTAGGGAGGAGAGGGCAGGGAGGGGAAAATACCCTGGCTGTTCTACTTGAAGGATGATTTTTCACAGTGTTTTCATGAGCTCACCCCTTTGGCGGTCCCCAGGGGCCAGTGAGCCTGTGAGTCTCCCAGCCCCTCTCTCTGTCCCACCTGGGGCCCCCGATGCTTGTCAGCACTTTGTACCCAGAGTTGGCTCAGAGACCCAGTGTCCCCCAGCACTCTGGACCCAGCCCCTCCCCTCTCCTCGGGGGTCTCAGGCCACCCACCTGTGCCTTCTGGTTTTCCCAGTGCAGGGACAAAGACCCCACCTCCCCAACACGCCCCTGGCCCTTTTTATTCATTTACCCTTTACCGTTCTTCTCATGGCCAGCCTTGTCTTCTTGCCAACCATATCAGCGATTGTAAAGACTTTCGCCTACAAGGAAATGAAGGGAAATAAGACTTTAAAGACGGAAGCCAAATGTGATCACTTTCTTTCGGTAATTTGTGACTATTTTTCACATCCCTCCCCTCCTTCCCATTTCTTCTGCCAACACCCTTTCTTGCTCTTGTTTTCTTTTCCTGGACTGCTATAAGTGGCTCTTTTTTTCTTTTCTTTTCTTTTAAAAAATCTCTTTTATTGTGAAAAAGCACACATAAAAGAAAGCACATAAAAGCGTACCCTCGAGTGACCACTACCTGGGGGATTCAGGAGGACAGTGCCCATACCCAGGAGCTCCTGTGGTCCTTCCCTGTGCCCCTCCCCCCACCACGTACCCATCACCAGACTTCTATGGTGGCCATTCTAATTTGGCTTTTTAGTTCTGTCTCCCATTTTTGTGTTCCCTATATGATGTTGTTTAGGTTTTACCTGGTTTCAGACTTTATAGACTGGAATCTTCCTTGGACTCCTTGAAAAGGATGTCTGTAGTTCCTTCTTTTTTGTTTTCTTTTTCTTTTTGGAGAGGGGGTGGGGGAGAGAGCGTGAATGGGGGGGCAGAGGGAGAGGAAGAGAGAGAATCTCAAACAGGTGACCTGGGGCCCGATCCCATGACCCTGAGATCGTGACCTGAGCCGAAATCAAGAATCGGATGCTCAACCAACTGAGCCACCCAGGCCCCCCTGTAGTTCCTTCTTGAATTCCCAGTGTGCTGGACCTAGTGGTGCCCCCCATCACCCTGTTGAAACAGTGTCTGTTATATGTACTGGATGCTTTGCCGAGTTCTCTGGGGCACTGCACATGGGGGAGTGATGGACCTCCTCTTTGGAGCTTCTTTCTTTCCTTGATTTTCACATCTCTACTTCTATCTTTTCTCCTCTTGTTGCTCACCTCATCATATCCTGCTGTCTTCTCTGTTTCCTGCATACCAGCCACAATGTGTCAAGCTGGTTCCTGCCTCAGGGCCTTGCACGTGCTCTTATCACTGCCTGGATGCCACTCCCCAGATCTTTGCATGGCCACCACATTTTTGCCAGGCAAGTCTCAGCTGGAATGTCACCTCTTACATGTGGTTGCTCTGACCATTCACCTTTTTTTTTTTTTTTTAAGATTTATTGATTTATTTTAGAGAGAGAGAATGAGCACGAGCGGGTAGGGGGCAGAGGGAGAGGGAGAGAGAATCTCAAACAGACTTGTACTGAGCACGGAGCCCGATGCGGGCTTGATCCCAGGACCCTGAGATTATGTCCTGAGCTGAAACCAAGAGTCAGATGCTTAACCGACAGCACCACCAAGGTGCCCCTGCTCTGACCACTCTTGCCAGAGAAGTGCACCAGTCCCCGTTCTTCACAATGCCTGTATTATCTTCTTATTCATTTGTTCCCTGTTTCTTCCCTCCGCCAATATTGGCCCCATTGCCCCTTTGTTGGTTTGGTTCACTGCCTCATCCCAGTACCTATAATAGAGGGTGACAGGTAGCAGGTGTGTGATGAGTATCTACAAGCTAAAGGATTCTGGCTGTATTCCCTTAGCTAGACAGACCTGGGTTCAAATCCCCATGCCACCTTTTACTGGTGATATGACCTTGGGCAGATCATTGACTCTGTCTGGGCCTGGGTTTCCCTATCTGCAGAGCATGGTTAATAAAATAAACCTTGGGGTGTCTGGGTGGCTCAGTTGGTTAAGTGTCTGCCTTCAGCTCAGGTCATGATCTCAGGGTCCTGGGATCGAGCCCCACATTAGGCTCCCTGCTCGGTGGGGAGTCTGCTTCTCCCTCTCCCTCTGCTGCTCACCCCTGCTTTTGTCCTCTCTCTCTCTCTCTCAAATAAATAAATAAGATCTTTTAAAAAAAATAAACCTTCTTGGAAAGCCTGGGTCCGGTGTTTGTCATTGTGTTGGCACTGAGGAAGTGATAGTTGAGTATGAACCTAACCAACAGCTAAAATCCCTGCTAACATTTTGTGCCAAGAACAAGTTTATTTTTCCCAATGAACTAGATGACTTCCTCTGATCAGACAAGGAGCACGAGGTCATCCTCTAATTTCCCTCTGGCTTTGGCTGCCAGGAAGCTTACTATCAAGGGGAGGTGTCGGGGGCAGCCCTTGTTTCCTATGGGGCCTGCAGTGCGGTTCCTTCTTTCCTCTCCTCTCTGTGCTCTTCCATTATTCACTTCTGGCTCCACAGTGCATGTGTTTTTACTTTTTATTGTAGTAAAATACACATAGTAGAAAATTGACCATCTTGGCCACTTTTAAGTGTACAGTTTGGTGGCATTAAGCACATTCATACTGTGGTGCAACCATCCCCACCATCTATCTCCATGATTTTTTCATCTTCCCAGACTGACACTCTGTCCCCATGAAACAGCTCCCCACCTCCCCTAACTCCAGCCCCTGGCACCCACCATCCTTTCTGTCTCTATCGACTTGATGACTGTAGGGACCTCAGATAAGTGGGATCTATAGGATTTGTCTTGTGGTGCCTGCTTCATTTCACATTGTCTGCAGTGGTCGTCCATGCTGTAGTCTATGTCAGAACTTCCTTCCTTTTTAAGGCTGAATAATATTCCAGTGTAGGTATAGACCATATTTTGTTTATCTACTCACCTGTTGATGGACACCTGGGTTGCTTCTGCCTTTTGGCTATTGTGAATAATGCTGCAATGAGCATGGGTGGGCAAACACTATTTTTAGTAAATACTTTCTTACCTTTCTGTGCCTGGGGTGATCTCAGACTAAATTATAAATTAAGGGTAGGTTTGGGGACACTTCCTAGGACTCTACTGTTTTATCTGCTTCTGCCCTGTGTGTGTGGGGGTGTGTGTGTGCATGTGGGTGAGAGATACTGTGGTCACTGCTGGTGCCCCGTCTGGTCCCTCTCATCCCCCAGATGCTCCAGGTGTTCCTGCTAATGGCTCCCACCTGCGTCCTTCTGCAGAGGCTTGCCCTTGGCCAACAGGCATTGCCTCCCACTACATGCCTGGGAGGTAATCCTTCCCTCTTCACCCCACTGTGGCCCTTGGCCAGTGACTGACTGAGGTCCCTGAGTGGGACAAGTCCTGGGGTGCCAGTCACACTCCTCAGGGCTCCCCAGGGATCAGGCTAGTGCTGGACTCTAGCCAATACCCCATCTTCGCTCAGTTTTGTCCCCCAGTAAGTCATATGTATGAGAACCCATGTCAGGTTCTGCCTCTGGGGGTCACCATCTAAGACAGTGTGTAACCCCTGTATTCCCTACCGCGTTGTGTATCTTGTATGACTGTGGGATGCGGTTGGAATCTGATAGGAGTGATACACTGTGACCTGCTAGGCCACCTGGGTGGTAGCAGGCACCTTGCAAGGGGGCAAAATTCCCACTGTCTGCCACTTAGAGAAGAGATGGGTCCTAACCCAGGAGACCAGGACATTCAGGAGGAGACCCTGGGCAGGAAGGGGCAGGAACTCCCACCTCCTCTGGGCCTCCCAACTTTGGGCGTGGATAAGAAGCCCAAGGCCTAAGGGGGTCCAAGGGGACAGTGACCCAGGGAACCCACTGATGCAAATGGGGAGTGAGTATGGACTTGCTGTGGACCAGAAGAGCCCTGTTCTCAGGCCCTACCCTCTGGTTTTCCGGGAGAAGTTGGGGGGTCTAGCTTCAGTGCAAAGTGTTCAGATTTTAAATGTTATACCACTAAATTAATGATAAATTAATGGCATTGAAATGTTAGAATATCAGCAACTAATTTCAAGAGCACACGTGGGCCCCCAGATGTGTCCTGTGAGCAGTTGGCTGGTTTGTGACCACCCTCTGGTTGAACTTGGGGGCAGAGGGCAGCTGTTCGGGGCGGGCTTCTGGGAGGAGCAGGACCAGGTGGCCCTGATGACTCACTTGTTTGTAACTGGTGTGTCTACAAGGGCCTCGTATGTTTATTTCTCTTCTGTCATCCCCCACCGCTTGAAAGTCCCAGTGTTTTGATATAGCTGTCTCTTGTTTAAAAGAGAGATCCCCTGCAAATATTTAGAAGGTGCTGAAGCCATACCAGCACCAACCTGAGCTTTTTTTCTTGTCTGGGGTTGCCCGGTAAAAATGTGGGATGCCCAGTTAAATTGGAATTCCAGATACACAACGAATAAGTATGTCTCCAGTATTGTGCAGGACATGCTTATGCTAAACATTTGCACATTGCTTATCTGAAGTTCCCCCACAACTGCTTGTCCTGTATTTTTATTTGCTAGCTTTGGCAAGCCTGTTCTTGTCAGGATCAGAAGGATCAGAAGACCGGGGAAGGGAAGCATTTCCTTATCTTGTGATTTGATGCTACGTGAAGCCAGACCCCACTTTTGATAACAGCACCAGCGATGAATCAGTGTCTCCCAGGGCCATGCGGGGGGTACAGCATGGCCTTGCCAGCCCAGAGAGTTCTCATCTGGCCCTGCTGTGGATGGGAGCTGTGGGAAGTGGTGCCAACTTGCTGCAGAGATGCATGTTTCAGTTTGGGGGCGGCAGTCCTGAGGGCAGCAGAGAGAGGAGCTTGCAGCCAGAGCGAGGGAGGGTCGTTGAGGTTCGAGCAGCACCCCAAGGCACCTCTGACTCTGCTCAGAGATCTCCCTCCCTGACGCTGCCCACCCCCCACCCCCTGGGGTGGGGGGTGAGGAGGAGAGTAGACATGTCTCCACACAGTGCGCTCAGCCACCTGTCTCAGGGGATGCTCCCTGGGAAGAGACCCTTCCCGAGTGCACACCCACCCCACCCATGAGAACCTGACCCTGGGCTACCACAGAATCCCCACTGCCCCCACCCACAGCAGGTGTCCCATCAACAAAGACCAAAGCTATTAGCAGCCTGGACCATGACCTCAACCGGCCCACTGGTCCTGCCTGGAGCCGCCTCCGGGATCTCTAGTTCTGGGAGTCAAAGACTCACCCCACCGAGCTGGACGCTCTCCCAGCTGTGAGTGTCAGTGGCTCCCTGACCTTCGGTCCCACCTCCACACCGATGGTGGCTGTTCATTGTAGGGAGTGGCAGACTGAAACCCAGAAGACCAGAAAGGACACCAGACACCCATCACCTAGATTTCACAGTTGTGAACATTTGGACATTTTGCTTTTGACTGCTATCCATGCTGAAATATGTTAGGGCATCTTACAGGCGTGATACATAGATAAAGGATTAATTAAAAAATGAGAAAGCATTAATCTTTAAAACATGCCGGTATTTGCCAGCCGTCACACCTCACAGAATGATCGGCTGGTCCTCAGTCCCTCCTTGGAACCCCTCATTGAGCTGAGATGACTTTCTCATCGGGTTTATTCACACCCAGGGCTGATCAGGAACCCCACATGAATAGGGATGTTCTATCTCAGGCCTCTGTGGATCTGGAGCAGCCTCCCCTCTGCCTGCTTTTCCTATGTGCCAAAGCGGCGGGGAACATTTGTCCTGTGGAATGTCTCACCTCCCGACCATCTGTGTTTCACTGCTTAGATCCCAGTGGTTCTGGTTATCTATTGCTGCATGACCAACTACCCCGACCCCTGGCAGCTGAGATCAACAACACTCATGTAATTTGCTCAGGAATTTAGGCAGGCCTTGGCTCCTTTCAGCATCAGTTGGGGACATCAGTGGTGTTCACCTGGCCTCCGGGCGGGTGGGGGCCTCCAGAATGGACTCACATGCCCAGGGCCGTGGCTCATGTGGTCTCATCGGTAGGGTGGTCACACATCTTCCCTGGTGCCTCGGTGGCCTCAGAGAACCAAGTGGAAGCCACCAGGCCTCATACAGGCAGCTCAGCATCCCTACTGCCACTCCCCTGTGGGAGCAGTTGGAGTTCTGAGTCTCACAGGTTACACGGGTCCCCAGGCCCATCCCTCAGCCAATCCCAGCAAAGGGGGGATGAACTTTGTGGATTGGCTGGGTGTGGTCATGTGGCCATGCCACTGTGGAGCGGGGTGCAGGAAGGACCCCCGACCTGAACCCTCCCTCAGGCTGGTGGGGTTCCTGCTTATAGAGGGGCCCAGTTAGGACGTGGGATTCTTTTTGTTTTTTCAGCTAAACCTCAGGCACTAAGAGTTGAGTTAATTATACTCCTCAGCTAATAACACACTATTATCTTGGTCTCTGCAGGGTCCTGCTTTTATTTTATTGGTTGGTTTATTCCCATTATCTTTGCTCCCCATGCCATTCCGTTTTCCCACTATGGCAGACTTCCAGCTCTGCTCAGTGCATATCTGTTTGCCTGTGTTTTGCAAATGGTATATTTTACTTTGCGCATGTGTATTTTTACTCCCCATGAACAGTGTTGGGCTAGCTTGTTCTGTTTCTTAACCTGTTCCACTTCGTGTTCTATTTTTTTTTTTTTTAAGATTTTATTTATTTGACAGAGAGAGACACAGTGAGAGAGGGAACACAAGCAGGGGGAGTGGGAGAGGGAGAAGTAGGCTTCCCTCTGAGCAGGGAGCCTGATGTGGGGCTCGATCCCAGGACTCTAGGATCATGACCTGAGCCGAAGGCAGACACTTAACAACTGAGCCACCCAGGTGCCCCTTCGTGTTCTATTTTTAAGGTCCATCCTTGTTGCTCTGTGCACACCAAATCATCGACCTAGCATTCTGTGGGGTCCTCACAAGGATGTGTCTGGCAGGGTCCCAGCAGGGAATGGGATGGGGGGCTCCCAGGGTTTACCAGAGGAGTGGTTAATGAAGAGTCATAGAACCTAGGTGTGGGCAGGGTCGGGGGAACTCTAGGGGTTTGGGCTGTGCTTGGAGTCGCGGTGGTGGGTGGGGAGTCCTTAGCACCCTGGGCCTGCAGGGGCTGGGGAGAGGCAGCTCTCCGAACCCAGCAGGGTCACCCAACTGGAGTTGTGGCCTTTGGGGGAGGGGTCAGCCACTACCAACCCCTGCCCTGGAGGGAAGGGGGGTGGGAGATGGGGAATAGATACTCTATCCTCTGATCTCTTGTCAGTGGCTGCCATTGAGGGATGCAGGAGAGGTCAGCCTCCCAGGTGCAGAGCAGGGTGGAGGAGGGCAGGGAGTGGATCTAGGGACAAGGAACAGCATTGTGGCCTGCGTCTGCTGGGTCCCCACCTACCACCAGACGAATACCTGGTGACCACTGTGGACATGTGGACCTCTGCAGATTTCTCTGGATAGCTCACTGGACAGGAGGACGCGGCCTGTGTGCACTGCACATGCTTGGGGACCTAACTGCATAGACGGCCCTCTCCAGGGGTGTCTGCTCCCATGGTCACTTGGGCCAGCTGGCCTTGTCATAATCACAGTTTTGTTATTATGAATGTGCATACGTTAGCCAGCTTTGCCAGTGGGATGGGTACAGAGAAGAAGCTGTGTGGGTTTGACTCTGCCTTTCCCTGGTCCCTGATAAGTTCCCACCTTGGGAGTGTGTGACCCAGCCTGCTGGCACTGGGCAGCCTGGCTGGAGGCTCTTTGTTTGTGACCACAGTCTGGCTGCTGGGGCTCCCCCCTGCAGGGAGGTCAGCCTCCTTTTCTCAGCCCCTCCCCTTGTGGCTCCTCTTTTTAGATTGGAAGGGGGGGCATGTCTGCAGAAGCCAGACATGAAGGGGGCCACTTGCTGTGGGGGCCGTGGGAAAACAGCAGCTGGAGTCTCCAGGAGGGACACGTTTCAATCTGAGAACAGCAGTGTAGAGATTGTGCTCTCCTACTTCTCACCTGTGTGTTTCCAGCCCCGCTTGCTTATCTCCACGGACAGGGAGCTTACCCCTTTCCCCTAGCAGCCTGGTCTAATGCTTGAGCTGGCGAAAACTATTCCCTTGTGGAGCTGAGATCTACCCCCTCCACCCTTCATACACACCTGTGGGTCCTGACCTACCCAGAACAGCTGTGGAGATATACCAGGGCTTTCTGAGGCTGCTCTTCTCCAGGTGAGCCACCCTAAGGGGCTCGGGACCCTCCCCATTGGGCTACCTCCTCTGAACACATTTCCGTTGGTCCCACCCCTCTCACAGGTGGGCACACAACCGTCAGACAGCACTAGGAGGCTCTGAGCAGCATGTCATGAGCCCCAGACTTCCATTCTTCCAGCTGGAGACCATAGGAATGAGCATGAGGTTCCCAGTTTAGGAGTGAGCCTGGGGGGGACCCTGAATTCAAGCACAGCCAACCACATGTAAGTCACATAGGCTTTGTGGGGAGCAGGAGCCCATACCCCATGTGACATCTCAGGGTGGCTAGGGCTCGGTGGTTTTCAAGAGGAGTCAGAAATTTTCTTTCTCTTTTTTTTTTCTTTTTTAGAAACCTGAATTTTCATGTGAATATTTCCAGTTTGTAAATGCTGATTAACTAACTTAAAGCTAAAACCCACTGTGTGGGATAAACAAAACACACGAGTTGGCTGACTAGAACCCCAGAACCCGTGGGCCCCCTGTTGTGACCTGAGGTGTGGTGGAGCCTCTTCACTGTATACAAATGCAGGCTCAGAGAGGGCAAGGGCCTGGCTCAGGGTTGCACAGCAAATGAGGAGTACACAAAGCCAAGGCCTGATGTTCTTTACGCTTCTCCTGGGCCTGGGGTGGGGATGATGGGCGAACCCAAGACCTAGAATCACCTAGGTGTGGGTAGAATGTGACACTTGGGGGGGCCAGGGCACCCAGGGGCCGAGAGGAACTAGGGGACCAACTTGTGGGAAAATGTGAGATGGGGTGGAGTGTGGCAGGGCTGGCTGGGAACAAAGTTCCTCTGGGAGAAGCTCTGGAAGAAGCCTGCCAGCCTGTGGCGGGAATATTTGCCTCTTGGGGATGCATTGTTCATGTGAGCAAGATGGAGGTGGGAGGAGGGTTTGGGTCTTGGTTTGCAAAGGTTTCCTTTCTTAAATGACGCTATTGAGAGTGGACTCAGGCCACTTTCGGGCTTTCGTGCCCCACAATCTCCAGGTAGAGGGTCATTGACCTGGTCAGGGGGGACCACAGGCCCCAGTTCTCCCTACAGCCGATTCCTAGCGCCACTTTATAGAGCCCCCTCCCCCACCCACTCACCTGAGATGGCTTCTTGGTTGGGGGGCAGGGGTGGATGTCCGTTTGTGTCTTTACCAAATTCATTTGGACTTTCCTTGGGCTTCTCAAATTTGGCATGGCCCAAACTGGGCTGCACATCTCTCTGCAGGCCCTCCTTTGGCAGCCTTCCCTGCCTCAGGAAGCCAGAGCTCCATCCTTCCAGGTCCTTGGTCCAAAACCTCAGCTCTCCCAGACTATGGTGGCCCTCTGCTGTTCCTCATCTCCCTCCTGCTGCTCAGGCCCTTTGCATTTGCTGTTCGGTTGGCTGACATACAGATATGCCTTTACCTCCAGATATTCACATGACTGTCTCCTTTGATTCCCTCAGGTCTCAGATGAAATGGCACTTCCTTAGAGAAGCCTCGCTTGACCACCCTGGCTAAAATGGGCTTTCCCACAGCCCCAGTCACTTCCTGCCCACTTTCTTGCTTTCTGTCATTTATTTATCCATTGTACTTACTACTGCCAGGCATTCAGTAATCTACTGCTTTGCTGTGGGTTTATTACCTGCCTCCCCACATCAGAGACTGAGCTGGCAGCATGGCCGTGGATCTGTCTTATTTGCTGAGAACCCCCCAGTTCTAAGGTGCCCTGCACATAGGACCTGCTCAGTCAGTTCTGGTTGGCTGGCAGAGGCCGACCTCCTTGTCCCGCTGTGCTGGGTGCTGAGTCGCTGTCACTGCCCTCCTCGACTCAGATCCTTGTACTCCACTCCAGTCCTGCCTGCTCGCCCTGCCCTGGGGATCGCTTGGGGTGGGGGGCTGGGGGGGGGGGGCGGGTGCGGCAGCATAAGGCTGCTTCCTCTAGAAACAGTGGTGGCAATGCTCTCTGCTCCCTGTCTCCTCTTGTCAGAAACTTTTAGAGAAGTTACTATTATATTGTTTGTTTGAATGTTGAAATGTTTGAAATTATTATATTTATAGGTTTGAAATAATAAGCACTTAAAATACTTGGGATGCCACTTTATTGTTTTTCTCCCTCCTTTTTTTGGAAAGCCAGACAGTTTTAGCAAAGTGACTGCAAACAATAGCTCAGCCTCACTGCGGTGGGTGGAGAAGGAGCCCATGTCTGGGAGTGAGGGCAGGGTCAGGGCGGTTCCCACTGGGACCACGGACCTTTCCTTGCTGGAGCAGGGAAGCCTCCATGGGGCTTGGGGCCACGGTGTGTTGGGGTCAGCTGCTCTCAGGTCATATGGGCTTTGCAGAGGAAGGGCTGAGTAGGGTTGGGGAGGGCAGGAGGGCATATCCCAGGGCAGATGGGAGGTGAGGCTGGGGCTGGGGTGGGGCCAAGGAAACAGATGGAAGGGGCAGAGTGGAGAGCTGTTCCTGGGGGAGAGTGAGCAGGACTTGGGGGGTGGGGGTGTTAAGGACAGCAGGTATCTAGAATAATTCTGGGAATGGTGGTAATATTTACAGAGGCAGCCAAGGACATTGGCAGGAACCTCTCCTGTGGCTAAACTTGTAGTCCGAGGGAGTCTTCTGCGGTGGGGGAGGGGGGGACGGTGGTGTTCCTGAGCCCTGCGGTGTGAGGGCTACGGTGGGGGGCTTGGCTGGCTGTGCCACAGCCTGGGAGGGGGCTTGTTCGTGCCCAGCATCTACCTGACCATATTGTCTGGCTGGCAGCCAGGCCTCTTGGTGGATGGCTGGGAATCGAGTTGGACTTCGGTGGGGAGAGAAATCATTTGGGTGGTCGTGTGTGTGTGTGTGTGTGTGTGTGTGTGAGAGAGAGAGAGAGACCACCTGTGGTGTCCTGGCACATGGATGAGGCTGTGGGTGAGACAGTGCGTGTGTAACTGTGTGCCTGTCACCAAGGGTGTGAGACGCCAGACGTGTGCCCTGAATGAGTGTGAGTGAGAATGCAGGGGGGTGTGGGGGGGAGGGGCGGTGGGCAGGAGGCTCCCACTCAGAGGGCATGTGTCAGAAGGCAGGCGAGGGTGGGGGGTCAGCGGCCCCGCACGCTGACACCTGTGGCTCGTGAGCGACGGCCGAGGCCCCCGTCTGTGCATCTGAGCAGACGTGCCTGGGCGCACGTGCGTGTGCTGTACTCCAGGGGTGCGCGCGTGGGAGGGAAGCCGGCTGGGGCGCTGTCCAGCCGTGCGTGTGTGTGCGCTGGCGTGTGTCCACGTGGGTGGGCCCCCGCGGGGCGCTGACGGCTGTTCCTTCCCGTTCCCCCAGGGCCTCGCAGCAGAGGACACGGTTCATCTCGAGGCAGCAGCTGGGCCGGCCGTGGGACCATGGCGCGGCTCCGGGAGCCTGCGGGAGCCTGGCTGGCCCTGGCCCTGGCCCTGGCCCTGGGTCCGCGCACCGGCACGGCCGCCCCGAGGCAGGACTGCACTGGCGTCGAGTGCGCACCACTGGAGAACTGCATCGAGGAGGCGCTGGAGCCGGGTGCCTGCTGCGCCACGTGCGTGCAGCAGGGCTGTGCGTGCGAGGGTTACCAGTACTACGACTGCCTGCAGGGCGGCTTTGTGCGCGGCCGCGTGCCCGCCGGCCAGTCCTACTTCGTGGACTTCGGCAGCACCGAGTGCTCCTGCCCGCCGGGCGGCGGCAAGATCAGCTGCCAGTTCATGCTGTGCCCGGAGCTGCCCCCCAACTGCATCGAGGCCGTGGTGGCGGCCGACAGCTGCCCGCAGTGCGGCCAGGTGGGCTGCGTCCACACCGGGCGCAAGTACGCCGCCGGCCACACTGTCCACCTGTCGCCCTGCCGGGCCTGCCACTGTCCGGACGCTGGGGGCGAGCTCATCTGCTACCAGCTCCCTGGTTGCCGTGGAGACGCCGAAGCCGTGCCCGCGGCTGCCGCCGGGAACTTCTCGGACGCGGAGGAGGGTGACCCCGAGCGACACTACGAAGACCCCTACAGCTATGACCAGGAGGTGGCTGAGGCGGAAGCTGCAGCGGCCCTAGCGGGCGAGCTCCAGGCAGGCGCTGGGGGCCCAGCTGCTCTGGGAGGCGGCAGTCAGCTGTCCTCCGCCATCCAGGCCACCCGCTGGCCGGCCGCCCTCCCTAGGCCCACGGCGGCTGCTGCCCTGGGTCCCCCGGCCCCTGTGCAAGCCAAAGCCAGGAGAGTGACAGAAGACAGCCAGGGTGAAGGGCAGGAGGAGACAGAGGAATTGGCCACCAGGGAGCAGCCAGCAGCAGGCGGCCCCACGGGGCTGGATGGACCACCCACTCCAGGACCAACTGGGCCTGGTCTCACTGCCCAAGATGACAAGGCAGAGGCAAGGGCAGGGCCTGAAGAGAACTTAATTCCAGAAGCTCAGGCCACCTCCCACAGTGCTGGGCAGGGGGGAGCCAGGCCCGTTCTGGGGTCAAGCACGGCCAGTGTCCCCCCATCACAGGCCACACCGAGCTCTCCTGGGGGCACGATGAAGCCCAGCACCCACACCATCCTGACCCTATCTCCCCAAGAGGCAGCCTGGGTCCCACCTACCCAGGAAGTGCCCAAGCAGCCTCCGGTTCTGCCCCGTTCTCGGCCAGAGGAGGACACAGACCCCAACTCTGTTCATTCTGTCCCCAGAGGTAACCCTGAAGGTAAGACCCTATTCTAGTTCCTCCAAGGGCACTCAGCCCAGGGAAGGGCAGTCTCAGGGCCCCGTCAGGGCCCCCAGCTCTCTGCACAGTTGCCTGGGGCTGGAGAAGCTGGGTCTGTGGGACCAGGCTAGGGACAGTCAGCCCAGCCCATACCACTGCAGGGCAGGTGGCTCTGAGGTGGTACTTTCTCCCTGGCTGCCCTCCTAGGGATGGAGTGGGTTGGTAGGGCTGAAGTCCCTCTTGCAGTAGGTGCTGGGCTACCTGGTGGGGCTGTGGTTGAGGGCCTCTTAGGCATACCTTCTCAGGGCTGGAGTTCCCCGAGGAGGGTTCCAGCTCAGGTGCAGGTTGGGCCTAGGGGTGGGGTCCACAGGTGCCCTGGCAGGAAGTGGGGAGTTTCGCAGACCTGGTCCAGCTGCTTGCTTCCATCCCCCCTTGACAGTAGCCTCTGGGCGTGGCTGTGTTCTTGGTCTCTGAGGTGACAGCAGAAGAGATGTGGTCTCTCATGGGGGCTCCTTGCGAGAGCCCAGGACTAGGGCTGCCACCCCTGCCAGCCAGGGGTGGTGTTAACACACACATCATTCTCGTCCCTGCTCTGTGCAACACCTGCCGGGCTCCCACCTACTCAGAGTAGAAGCCAAAGCTCTCTCCAGGGCCACAGGCTCTGCCCCAGTCAGCCCTGTGACCTCCTGCACCACCTCTCCATCACCCTTGTCTTAGTCTGTTTTGGCTGCTGTTACAAAAATGTCATAGACCGGGGGCTTACACCCCAAGCATTTATTTCTCACAGTTCTGGAGGCTGGGAAGGCCAAGATCAAGGTGCTGGCAGACGTGGTGTCTGGTGAGAGCCCGCCTCCTGGTTTGCAGATGGCCATCTGCTCATTGCATCCTTGCATGACAGATGAGGGTGCATCTCATCTGAAATACACAGAGAAGGAGCAAGTTTTCTTACATCTCTTCTTAGAAGGGCACTAATCCCATCATGAGGGATCCACCCCATGGCCTAATTACATCCCCAAAGGTTTGTCTCCACAAACCATTCCTATTAGGGTTTTTTTTTTTTTAAGATTTTATTTATTTATTTGAGAGAGCGAGCGAGCACAAGTGGGGCAGTGGGAGGGGCAGAGGAAGAGGAAGAAGCAGATTTCCCACTGAGCAGAGAGCCCGATGTGGGGCTTGATCCCAGGACCCCGGGATCATGACCTGAGCTGAAGGTAGATGCTTAACTGACCCCTCCCCCCATTAGGGTTTTAACATATGAAGTTGGGAGTGGGACATAAACACTCAGTCCCTATTGACCTTCTCCCTCAACTACTCTGCTTAGTACTGGCTTCCTAGCCCCTTTCAGGTACCTTCCAGCCCCAGGACCTTTGCACTTGCCACCCCCTCTTGACATGCTCTCCCAGGTGTCCATGTGGCTCTCTTTTCCAGGTCACCTCCCCAGAGAGGCCTTCTCTGACCACCCAGTTAAAAGAGCACTCCACCTTCCTCTTACCCTGCTTTAATTTGTCCTAGCAATACCTGACATTGTAGCATGTAGTTAACTTGTTTAATGTTGTCACCCCTGTAGAATGTTAGTGCCATGAGTGGAGGGACCACATCTGTCATCTTCTCTGCTATGCCTAAGGGCCTCCAGTAGGGCCTGGCAACACAGTCGGTGCTCAGTAAATATCGGGTAAATAAATGAGTGAATCAGTGGGGGCTTTCTGGCCACGTCCTCTACCATCCTTCCTCATCATAGCTTCCCAGCCATCCTAGGAACACCTTACACCGACATATCCCCTCTCTTCCACCCATTTCCACACATTTGTTCCCAGCCAGCTCAGGTAGCACCTCCTCTAGGAAGCCTTCCCTGAATCTTTATGTCTTGTCTGATCCCCTCACCACCACCTCTCCACCGCCTCACCTCTGAGGGTACCCTAGGCAGTTGTCTGGTTGTCTAGAGATCCCTCCCTATAGCTGAGAGTCTGTGTCTTGTTCAATCTCATATGTAAACCTTCTCTATAAACCTTCATTAGGCATTAACTGTGAATAGGCCCTGGTGGGCCCTGGGGAGGCAGAAATGGACCACTATGGCCCATGTCCACAGACTGGAGGCTGTGAGGGAGGGATGTCTGGGTGGTGTGTGGGGAGGTTTCTTGGAGGAGGGGGCATGAGAGGGCTCCGGGATTTCTGCAGCATTCCCATATAGCCACCCTGCTGCCCACAGCTGTGTGGCCTTGGGCAGGTCTCTTAACTGGCCTGGGCCCCGTTTTCCCATCTGTTAAGTACTATGCCTTTGTTGGGCATAGGCTGTGTGCAAAGCCTGTGCACATGTAGTGAGGGGGTGAAATTGCAGGCTCCTCCTGACCTGGTGGGAAGATCACCCCCCCACACCCCAGATGGCTCTCCTTCTAGCCCCATTATGGTGAGTGGGGCACAGAACTCACCCTTGCTGAGTGATCACCTCCGAGGTGCCAGGCCCCATTTCTTTGACCTGATCCTTCCCCCAAGCTGGGGAGGTGGGCTCCTTCTTTAAAACTGAGCACATCAAGGTCGGAGAGGCGTGGCTCATGGTTCCAGGTCACATGGTGGGAGTCGGTGGGCTGGAACCAGGGCAGTGGGCTTCAGGGGGCTCCTCCTTACCCAGCTCTGAGCTTGCAGGATGTGGGGAGCATGCGTGGGGTGGGTTGGGGGCTGTAATGAAGTACACGTGTGCCTGGGAGAGCTCGCAGGCCTGACTGGAGCATGGTGCATGCAGCGTGTTTGGGTTGCAGCCTCCAAAGGTTCCAAAATAGACCCAGCCCCCACCCCCCACCCCCGCCTCTCGCTCCAGAGACCTCTCTGTGGTTCTGGGCCTTTGGAATCTTGGAGACTTACTTTGTTCTCAGGAGCCCTAGTTTTTTTTTTCCTCTGTCCTGTGTTTTCTTAAATGGATTTTGGGGTGTGGCCTTTGATGAGGGCTGCTTGGGGCAGGGGCCCCTGATGGGGTGTCCCCTATCCCATCTGAGGGCTGTCCTGGCAGAGGGCCCAGGACCCACAAAGCCCAGAGATAATTAGCAGGGCACGGACCCGGCAGCTGTTTTGGTATGCAAGGAAAGGAAGGTGTGGGAGGTTGGGGGGGAGCTTGCCCTAGCCAGATAAACAAGGCTGGCCTGCCACTGACCACCCTCATCCATCTTTCCTCCTCTCCTCACCCCGCGTCCAGCCACCCCCCACCAGCTCACGAGTTCTGCTCCACGACCTGCACGACTCAGGCAAGTGGCTTACCGTTTTGTGCCTCCTTTCCTCCATCCGTAAGCAGCAGGGAGGTCCCTGCTTCGTGGGGCTGTCTTGAAGATGAAAGGAGCTGATTCATGTCCAGTGCTGGGCACGGAGCTGAGCACTCACTGAGTAATTAAAAATGTTAGCCGCTGGTTGTCACCCTCTGCTCTTCATTCTACCTGTTTATTTCCTCAACAGATGTTTGTGGCCCAGCCTCCCTGTGCCGGGGACTGTGCCTTTGAACAAGACCAGCACAGCCTCTCCGCTCCTAAGGTCTCCTGGGGGAGGGGGGTGTTCAAGGATAAGTGCACACACACGTTTACTCGTGGCCATAATGGAGTACACGCAGCTCAGGAAGGGTGGGCGGTGGGAAGCCTGATGGGTGGGGGTCAGGGGCCCGATGGAGCATCCTTTGGGAAGTGGGGACCTTGTGGGGGGAGGGCTGGGGCATCCCAAGTGACGGAGGAGCCCTCAGTGCCGAGGAGCTGGGGAGGTTGCTGTGCCCTGCTCGCCAGTGGGGCCGGCTGAGAGGCGGGCCATGGAGCCGGAAATGACCCCTAGCCATGTTGCCATGGCAGCCCTGGGGCCTGGAGAAGGATGTTTCCAGCCATTGCCCCAGGCCCGGCTTGGGTGGGGGTCCTGTCTGAGCCGGAGCTGTGCCAGGGATCCTGGCTGCCTCTGAGCATGTCCAGATGTGGCCTAATGGAAGCCACATGCCCGGCTCCCTGGGCTGGGGAGAAGGGGTCCAATGTCTGTTGTCACTCAGGGGGCTTTGTGAGCATGCCTTCCCCTTCTACCGCTGGGCTGGCATGATGGAGGGAGACAGGGGACTTCTGGGCCCCAAGGGAGGGCGCCCGGGGGCAGGGTGGCCCTCGGGAAGTCGGAGTTTCTCCCTCCTGGGAAAGGCTCCAGCAAGACCTCTGTGGGCCCCAGACCACGTGGCAGGAAAGGGCCCCCTTCCTTGGACCCTCGTGTAACCAGATTCTGCAGGGCAAGGGTCTTTGGATGCTTGACATCCTGGTTAACAGAGAAGCTTTAAAACTCAAATAACTCTATTAATTGCAGACATTGTCATGCTTGCGTCTTGTGCTGGCACCATTATAAGCACTCTGTGATAATTAACCTCTTTAATCCTCATTGCCACCCCCTTAGTTTACAGCAGAGGAATCAGGCCCCTCATCTGAGGACACATGCGCAGGGAGTGGTGGATCCAGATTTCCCTTGTATTTCTTCGTGTCTTCATCCCTGTCATTTCTGAGTGCCCAGTGTGTGCATGGGCTGTGACAGATGCTGAACCTACAGTGTAGAACAAAGCCCAGCACAGTCCCTGCCCTTTGGGAGCTCACGGTTTAGTGGGGGAGATAGTCCGGTAGTCACATGGGTGTGATGTTCTGAGTCATGACCCGGGCTGAGGAAGGAGGTGGATGTGCTCTCTAAGCCTATCTCAGGGATCTGACTTCTCCTGGGGATCAGGGAAGGCTTCCTGGGGGAAGTGATGTTTGAGCATGAGGGCTTGTTGACTGGGTGGTAGGTGGCAAGCAGAGAGGGGACAGTGCTCCAGGCAGAGGACACAGCATGTGCAAAGGCCCTGTAGGTGAAAGGAGCGAATTAGATTTAAAGGAAGCTGTGTGGTTGGTATGAGGCTGGGGAGGGGGTAGGGACCACGATGGTGTTGATCCTCAAGATGAAGATTTGGGTCTTTGTCCCAAAAGCAGTGGGGAGCCATTGAAGGTATAAGGCAGGGGGTGGTATGATCTTACTTGGGCAGTGCAGCACTCCCCCTGGGTGTTGGGAGGAGAACACAGGACTAGCAGTGGGCCTTTCCAATGTCTGTGGGTTTCCAGCACCCCTCCCCAGTCCCCCCACCCCCACCCAGAATCACCAGGCTGTGGCTCCCGGGACACAGGAGAGAGGGACTTGTCCAGACTCTCCCCTTTCCCCAGAGGATCCTTAGAGACCCTGCCTTTTCTTTTCTAGTCTTGGCCTGTGGGAGAGTTAAACTTGTGTGGGGCCTAAGGGAACCAGGCTGGGACTCTGGACCCCAGAGCTCATGTCCCATGCAACAGAATCACCTCCTGCTAGAGCTCCAGGCTCCTGGAATAGGCAGGGGATGGAACTGGCCTGTGGAGGCTGCAGCAGGAGAGCTTACAGGAGGATCCTGCCAGCCCTTCCTCTCCTCACCCCAAACCACGGGGCCTTGAAATGGGGTCTGTGACTCTGCTTAGGGCTCTGTGGGGCTTGCTGAGAGCAATAGGACAGGCAAGCTGGGGGCCTGGGCTCCCCACATCCACAGTAAGACCCAGGTCTGAAGCCTACCACTCACTCGTGTGATCTGGGGCCCAGGACGTCACCCCTCTGAGCCCCCGTTTCCTTGTTGATGAAATGGCACTGTTGCAAGTGCCCAAGGCTGTAGTGAAGACGAACATGTCAGGAGTGAGGCCTGCATGGAGTGAGGACACAGGCCAGTGTTGCCCGCACCTGGGCCTGCTGAACTGTTAATACGGCGCACGCTCCTCTCCTAGGTCCACCCGTTAGCTTCTTTCTGCAAAGCATCTTTGTAAGCAGTAGAATTTTGTTGTGAATATTTCGAAATTAGAAGATTTCACATAAATTTCAGCTCTCAGGCTTTTCTGGAAAATGGGCAGTTGTGGGCACACCAGGCCCGTGTGCCACAAGGCTGGCCTTTGGGGTTACTGACAGGAGGCTCCCCGCCCTTCAGACTGCGTGGGTGCTCTGCACTCTGCTGGGCTAGCTGTCCTCAGTTTCATCAGCAGCCTGGCCCTGGTTGGCAGCTGGGGGTACGTGTCAAAGCATAGAGTTTTGTCCTGTGGTTTATGTGGTCATTCTATTTTATGGAAGAAAAACTGGCATCCTGAGAGGGGAGGGGGCTTTTCTGGAGGTTACAGGAGAGCTGGGCAGGGGGCTGCAGACTCCCAGGGGAGGGGTAGGCTCATGGCTCCCACTGGGGACCTGGAGGCATGAGTGGGTCTGAGTGGCCTTAGCTGGGCCCTCCCTGTGGTTTGCCTGCCCCAGACCATATAGCACTTGGAGGAAATGGGGCAGGGGCCAGGGTGAGGCCTGTGTGGTGGGTATCTTTTAATTTTTAAAACTGTATCTTCCTTCCTTCCTTCCTTCCTTCCTTCCTTCCTTCCTTCCTTCCTTTTTCTTTCTTCCTCTTTCTTTCTTTCTTTCTTTCTTTCTTTCTTTCTTTCTTTCTTTCTTTCTTTCTTTCTTCTTCTTTCTTTCTTTCTTTCTTTCTTTCTTTCTTTCTTTCTTTCTTTCTTTCTTTTCTTTTCTTTTCTTTTCTTTTCTTTCTTTCCAGCTTTATTGAGATGCGGTCATGCACCATAAAGCCCCCCCTTTTAAGTGTATAATTCAGTAGCTTTTATCAGAGTTGTGCAGACATCATTAGGCTCCAATTTTAGAACATTTTCATCACTCCCAAAAGAAACCCCACACCCAGTAGCAGCCACTTCCCCTTTCCTCCTCCTCCCAGCCCCCAGCAACCACCAAGCTCCTTGCTGTCTCCATGTATTTGCATATTCTGGACATTCCTGGACGTGGAGTAATGCAATATGTGGTCTTCGGGGACTGTCTTCTGTCACTTAGCATAATGCATTCAAGGTTCATCCAAATTGCAGCATGCGTCACTACTTTGTTCCTTTTTATGACCGAGTAACATTCCATGGTGTGGATGTACTATGTTTTGTATCCATTCATCCATCGACGGACATTGTGTTTCCATCTTTTAGCCATTATGAGTACTGCTGCTATTGATATTTGTGTATGTACTTTTGTGTGGACAGATGTTTCTATTTCTCTTGGTAATATACCCAGGGGTAGAATGGCTGGGTCATATGGTGACTGTATATTTAATCATCAGAGGAGCTGCCAGAATGTTTTCCACAGCAGCTGCATCATTTTTCATTCCCACCAACAGTGCACGAGGGTTCCAACTTTTCCACATCCTCGCCAACACTGTCTGCATTTTTCTTTTCTTTTCTAGGGGGTGGGGAGGGGCAGAGGGAGAGGGAGGGAGAGAATCATAAGCAGCCTCCATGCTTAGAGCTCCAGCACAGAGCCCGATGCCGGGCTTGATCTCATGACCCTGAGATCATGACCTGAGCCCAAATCAAGTCGGATGCTTAACAGACTGAGCCACCCAGGTGCCCCTTACTGTCGTGTCTTTTTGAGTATAGCTGTCCTAGTGGCTGTGAAGTGGTATCTGACTGTGGTTTTGATGTGCATTTTTCTGATGACTCGTGGTGTTGATCATCTTTTCATGAGCTTACTTTAGAAAATTCTAGAATACACAGAACACACAAGCACACATTCCATTAGCCATTCAAGTGATGACATCATCACAATGTCATGTTGTCTCTGGAAGACTCCGCCATATACTCGAGGGAGAAAAGGCGTGAAGAAGGCAACTGATGTTGTCGTGTTGTTATGAAAATAATGCTGATCTCATGGAAGCCTGGAAAGGCTGCAGGGACACTCCAGGGCCTAGGACCACACTTGAGAACCATTGGTCAGTCCACAAATACTAGCATATTATGCACACCATTCTGCCCTGTGCTTTTTTTCTCTGACAACATATCTTGGGATTCTTCCTTGTCTTTACGTGAAGAGTTCCCTTACCAGTCAGTATGTCACTGTCCACGTGTTCCAGCTTTACTTTCTGGTCCCTACTGACAGATGTTCAGGTTGTTTCCAGCCTTTTGCCATTAAAAAGCAGTGTTCTAGTGAATATCTTTATGCTGTGCCCTGGTGCGGAGGCTGGGCCAGTATGCATGTGCATTTCTTTATATTTTTTGTGAACTTATTATTGAAGCATAATCAATAGAAGCTATCAGAAGCACACAACTCAATAATATATTTTCACAGATGGAACACACCCATGTGATATGTGCTCAGATCATGAAACATCATGAGACAAGCCAGGTCACCCCCTCGGTGCCTGTCCTGGAGAACCACCACTGCCCTGACTTCTAGTGGCAGATGTTCGTTTTCTGCTCAGACTTTTCTAAATGGAACCAGAGAGTCTGCTGTCTTTTGTCTCTGGCTTCTATTGCTCAGCACAGCGTTTCTGACATTGGCCATGTTACATGCGCTGTAGTTGGTCCTTTGGATCGCTGAGAGGTGCTCCATTGTATGGATGAACCCCAGTTTGGTTGTTCATTCTCCTGTCAAGGGGTGCTGGGGTTGTCTCAAGTCTGGGACCATTAGGAAGCATATTTCTGTGCACCTGCTCGAACCAATCTTTTGATGATCACGGGCACACGTTTCTTTCGGGAGATGCCGGCTCCTGTGGGCTCGGTGTTAGGAGACGCAGGATATGCATGTTTATCACCTCGGCAGATGGCAGCTTGTCCTCCTTTGAAAGCTGGGCCAGATTTTTGCTCACGCCAGTAATATATGAGAATGGATTTGCCCCATTTGTATATCTGACAAGCATTTATTGCATTGCTCTAGGTGCTGGGGACACAGCATCGTAATCAAAACGGATGGAATTCCTATCCCTCATGGAGCTTCCACCCTGGCGGGCTTGGGAAGCCCACAGTCAATCCCATGAATATGTAAAGTCTGTGTGCGATGGTGCTAGACGCTAGGGAGAGAATGAAGCAGGGTTCTAGAAAATGTTCTCAGTGTGGCCAGCCTGGGAGGTGGAAGATGGTGTCTCGGAGTGGTTCTAGTTAACACGTGTGTTTTGCTCTCCCCATCCTCCGCTTTGGCCAAGGGGTCCTCAGCAAGTCTGGCCACGCTCCCACCAACGCTGCGTGGGGCTGCCACCTGGTCTTTCTGGCACTCTTGCCAAACCCATGCCAGTCCTTGTGCTGGGAACACACCTTGGTCATGGCATGAATGACCTATGGCCATGGTAACAGGAGCAGCAAGCCACCACACAGTAAACTTGCATTGTCGCTGCCAAGTGCACGGGGCAGCCAGGCTCTGCTGCCCAGGAGTGGCTGATGGCAGCTGGGCTCATGCCTGTGAGTGTCTGCGGTTGGCTGGCGGCTCCGCTGGGGCTGGCGGGTGTGTGTGGGGCGGCCTCTGCCAGGATGGCTTGTCTCTCTGACCCCCTCGAGCTGGGTAGCCTTGGCTTGGTCTCGACCTGGAAATGGGGCTCCAGGGGGAAGATGAGAAGCACGCAGGGTTCTTGGGCCTAGGTTCAGAACTAGTAGAACCCTTTCTATTGCCCCATTTTGTGGCCAGCCAGTCAGGAGGCCAGCCCAGGTTCAGAGGCTCCTCTTGCTGGGAGTTGCTGTGAAGGGTAAACAGAGAGGAAGGGAGGAGAATTGGGGCTGAGTCTGCCCCAGGCCCTGGGCCGGGTGCTCCATGGACCTCATTTCACGTAGGCCCCAAATGACTTTACAGTGAGTCCCTTCCCACCAGGGGGGAAATGCTTGCCTGGCCCATGGCCCGGCAGCAAGTAAGTGGTGAGCCCAGGTGTGAACCTGGGTCCGTGGATGCTTAAGGCATGTCTGGATTTTCTGCTTGCCTCCTTTGGTAGGCCCGGTACAGAGCTCCCCAGGTTTGAGCTGGCTCTGCCCCTCGCTAGCTATGTAATCTTAGGCAAATTGCCTTATTGCCTGGGCCTCAGTTTTCTTGTTGTAGAATGGGCTTTCTGAGGGCTCCCTTCTATAGCTGTGTTCTCAGTTGGAAGAAGGCTGGTGTTGGGCACCAGGTGCTGGGGTCTGTCTCCTAGCAGGGCTCTACTCACAGCTGGAGTCCTGGGGACTGATTCCAGGCCTCGGGTCTCTGTCGGGAAGGCAATGGCCTTTGCACTCTGGGCTGCTTCCTGTTTATACACTGAGCCTGAGACAGCAGATGTGGCTGTCCGGAGGCTGAACCAAGCCCTTTGGCCTCCTGTACCCTGAGCCTTCCAGGATCCTGGGTGCCCCTGTGAACTGGAGCTGAGAGGTCTGTGCTCAGGGCTCTCCTGAGAGCAGTGTCAGCATCATCTGCCTGCCACCACCTCCTCTAAGCCCGGCCAGGAGTTTGTGTGGCCTCTGCGTCCTTTGTCCTGCAGCATCTGGGGCCTTGCAGGGGAGGCGTCTGTAGACCGAGGTCAGCACTGTGTGGGCTGGGGTTCTACGTGGCCCTCCTTATCCACTCCAGGATCTCCATACTGGGAAAATGAGCTTGGAGCCAGTGGTGCTGGGGATGAGCCAGCTTGGTCCTCAGAGGGTGAATCCTTGGGTGTGAATCCTGCCCCTGCCGCCATGGCTGTGTGACTTCAGGCAGTTGACTCACTGAGCCTCAGTGTCTGCATCTGTAAGATGGGAGAGTGATCTTACCACCGCAGGGTTATGGAGAGGAGTAGCAGGAGGAAAGTCAGCCAGCACAGAGCAGCTGCGGGGGACTGAGTTCCTGTCCTTCCCGCGTCAGAGGGCCAGTGCGCTCTGGGGTCTGGGGCTATGGGCTTGCGTTTGTGCTTCAGTGAACAGATGTGTGTCTTTTCTCGTGGCCAGGAGTTGTCCCCGCTGGTGAAAAAGCAGAGGGGCCAGGCCTAGTGGGGTTGGGTGGGGGGTATTCACTTCCTGCGCCCCACCATGGCGCTGTCACTCTCCGCGGCCTCCCGATCTACAGTGCAATGGTCCTCCCTGGCTCTTCCATTCCCGCTCTCCACTTCTGTTCCAGCACCTGCCAACTGAGTCAGCAGACACCCGGTCCTGAGGTCTTCCCTTCAGTGGCACAGCCTGACGGGGAGGCTGACATCCCAGAAATGGGGAGGGGGATGCCCTCCTTGGGTCTGCACGTGGTCTTCTCCTTCACCCTCACAGGGCTGGCCTGCGTGGGGGAGCAGTCGTTACAGGGCAGGTGCTGAGCTGGTCACTGGACGTGTATTGGTGTGTTATGCCTTGTGACACCCCCGTCACTAGAGGTTGAGGTTACTGAGGTAGAGGGAAGTTAAGTGAATTGTCCAAGGTCACTGAGGGTGATGAAGCAAGCAGCCATGTGCTGACCACTGACTCTCGGCCCTTTGCCCTGACCACCTCCCTGGCTTTGCCCAGTTGCCTGGCACGAGTATGTAGATCCCACTGCCAGCTGTCAAGGGCTCCAGCACTGCCCCATGTCACAGACCCACAAGGGGCACATAGGGCCCAGGGTGGGGTCAGCAGGCCCCAAGCTCTGCATGTGCCCTCAGCCCCAGGCTCCCTCCCAGGCACAGAGTTTGGGATTCTGGGTTTCTCTGGGATCCACAGGGGGAGGGTGGAGAAGGCTGAAGAATCTGGCTGCAGGGAGCCACCTGCCTGGGCACAGAGAGCTCCCAGCACCTGAGAGGGTGTTGGCATTGGTGGTGGGGGAGAGTGAGAGAAGCCGTCTTGTTTCGTTTGCAGCCCCCACCCTCTCATCTGCACCACTCACTCCCGACATGCTTATGGGCCACATACTCTGAACCAGGGAGCCAGCGGAAACCAGAAAGGAGAGCACTCCCCCACACCCCCAGCCTGTGGTGATTACCTGCTGTAATGAGCAGACCTTTGGAATGCACAGGATGGGGAAGCAAAGCCAGACGCTGGAGGTGGGGCGGCTGGAGGATAAGAGCCACTGGCCGATGGGGACCCACAGGGGCCATGGGGACCGTGGGACCAGGAAGGCGCCTGGAATGCTGGGGCAGCTGCTCCCCAGCTTTGATTGTTTCCCTGGGGCAGGGGAGGCCCAGCGTGGCCTATAACTTTGGGTTTTCTAAAAGAAGCCAGGGATCTGGAATTTTCTATGAAAGCTCCCGATTTGTAAGTGTTGGCAACTAATTCAAATATATTAAAGCACCAGTAAAGTATGCAGTGAGTACCAGTTTGCTGCCACAATTTAGTCTCCCTACCCCTTCCCACCCCTAATTACACAAGTAGAACACAGAGGCCCAAAGGTGGATGAGAGGCTGGCCAAAGACTCCGTGAGCTCAGAGGATGGGCCCCAAAGTCCTGACTCCCAGCCCAGTGCGCTTTCCTCCCAGACCTCCCTGCCCAGTGGAGTCAAAGCACAGGGAACAGGTGGCACATTCCAAGGGCGACTGAAGAAAGTGTCGTGAAGAGGCCACGTGCACAGGTGAGCACAGGGTTGGGGACCTGCAGGGCATGGTGTGGCACCTGGGCTGGCAGCCGTGGAAGGTGTCACTTCTGGGCCTGAAGGGGAACCTGGCAAGAGCTGAGGTTCTGAAAGTGCTATGGTCTTCGGTCAAGGGGGCCATGCCTTCTTGGGGATCTGTGCTGCAGCCCCTCCAGGTCAGCCTCTGTCAGTGAAGAGAAGGGTGGGACGCAGATCTGGGACAGATGGGGACAGGAGCAGGATTGGTGGATGATGACCATGTAGATGTGGCTGGGGAAGGATCAGGATCTCTCCAGGATGCCACACCTCCCAGGCTTGGTTTGGGGGATGCTCTTCCTGAGATGGGTGACCCCAAGTATGTGGGCGAGGGCTACTCACAGTCTCTTTCTGGAGGGTTGGTGCCAGTTGCTGACACTCAGGTAGAGACACAGCCTTGACAGTGGGCATGCGAATCTGGAGTGCTGGGCAGAGGTCTGGGCCAGAGGTAGAAACCTGATCAGAGGATGGCTGGGTTTCTCTTTCTTCCCCATCGAGTTTGCCCCACTTGGCAGGTGGGCAGCAGGTGGGTAAGTGCCCAAAGAAAGGCTCATGATTCCCTATCTGTCACCACATGACCCCCGAAGCCTGGATGTGGGACCAGACGGGCCAAGGGACTTGTCTGAGGTTTCTCGGGCAGTGGAAGGAGAGCAGGGTTCTGGGTTGGGTTCTCTGGCTAGTGTGGAGTGTCGGTGTCAGCCCACCTCTCCTGGGCCACCGGGATGGTGCTCATTGCTCCCCTGAATATTGAGTCACTCTGCAGGCCGCAGTGACAAAGGATGGAGGTACTTGGGGGTTGGGAGAGAGATCTGGTAAAGGTCTAGTTGGGGTCGGGCCTGGTGGGGCTGCAGTCCCATGTCACTTAAGAGAAATACAAAGTTGCTGGGTAAAGTCACTGGGAATTTGGCTTTGGAAGGGCCCCAGCCTGGCCCTGTGGTATCCCCCTTGAGAATGCTGGGAGCCTGAGGTCACAGACTTGCGGCCCCTCCGCCTCATCTGGCGACCCATCCCCGGGCAAGGGGACTGCCTCTGCCTCTTTCCCCGGCTGGACCTCTGTGTCAGCACCGCCACCTGAGGCTTTGCCGGAAATCTTGCTGGTGCCCTGCTTCCTGTTTGCCTCAAAGAAGAGAAAAAAACCTTGCCCAGTTTTTTATGTGGTATTTTAATTTCTGTAGTTCTTTAACCAATCCCTATTTATTAAGGTAAAAATAAATGTTTACATTTCTCTTATAGAAAAAAACTGGCCTGGGGAAACCAAAACTGCCTTATAGTTAAACATCTTCTCTTACTAAACTGTATGTATGTATGATGGACTGGTAATTAAATTGAACTATCCAGAAAGACCAGGGAAGTAGAATTAAGTCGTTGAGAAGATTCATGTATAAAACAAAATATTATCCTGAGAACTGGAATTCCATGACACTCCTCTGAGCAGAAGTACAGTCTCATAGGTAGCAGCAAATTTCTTCAACTCGTCCTGAAGGAGCTACAATTCACAGTTCTTTTTGAGGAGGAACAGAGCATGTCCCAAGGTGTCTTGGGTGAAGTTCTGGAGTGATACCGGAAGGCTGCAGTGGGGGTGGGGGCTGGGAGAGGTCTCCTCCCAAAGAAAGGCTCATGATTCCCTATCTGTCACCACATGACCCCTGAAGCCTGGATGTGGGACCAGACGGGCCAAGGGACTTGTCTAAGGTTTCACTCTTTTTGTATGGAGGACACCCATTGGTGAGGGATCCTAATGGGCATACGCCCTTGGTCACGTGCACTGTTTTAGAAAGCTGTTGGCCATGTTCTAGTTCTGGAGCGATCTTCCAGGGACTGGTTCATTCTTAGAATGTGAGCCGCCCACTCTTGCGTCCCAGCGTTTGGATCTTTGTCCTGTCCTCGTTCAGGGAAGGTTATTTTCTCAGAACCTGGGGCTGGTCCCGTTCAGCTTTTCAGAGTTTGCCTCCAGGTTCTGTACGTCTGGTGGCTCTTTCTAGGGTGGCTTCTTCTAAAAATGATGCCAGTTCCACACATTCCCTCTGAACAGAGCTGAGCTTGTCAAGAGTTTTTGCACTGTTCTTGATCAGGGGAGCCCATTTTGTGCCGACTACTTTTCTCTTTTTGCATGAAGTCAACTTCTCATCAACTGGAAAATTCTAAGCAGAAATGGCCAGTTAAAATGCAGATGACAGGCACACACCCCATCCCACCACTGGCTCCCTGGAAAGCCGTAGAGGGTAGGGCCCTCCTATTGCATGGGTCTTCCTACTGCTCACCTTCCACCCCCAAAGCTTCCCAATGACCATGCTGCTTCCACGTGCCTGGGGCCTCGCACCCCTTCACATCGACAAAGCCCACCATAGAGTCCCCATATCTGTGGCTCCACCAGCCACAACACGCTGACATCCCAGGATTCCACTTGGAACCCAGCCCATACCAGGCAGCCAGGATGGACCCTCGGTGGGCCTGCTGTAAGGGGAGGGGGCTCAGGGAAGAAGTCTCAGTCCCATAATTGTTCAGGTCTTGCTCTTCTTTCTTGTTTGAGATGTGGTATGTGTGTGCGCACGCACACGTGTGTACGTGTGATGGAAATATTTCAGTCTTCACGCTTATATGTTTGGTGCAACTCTAAAAAATAAAGACATCTTTCCACTTTCTTCATGATGGTATGTGATGAGTACGTTGCAAATGCTGTCTTCTGAGGAACACAAATCCCTAATTTTAATGAAATGCAGTTTATTGATCTTTACTTTCACGTTAGTAGATTTTGTGTCCTTTTACAGAAATCTTTGTCTACCCCAGAGTCATGAAGATATTTTCTTATGTTCTCGACATTTTAATGTGTTTCACCTTTCACATTTGATCATATTTAGATTTGTTTCTTTAGGTGGTGCGAGTAGGAATCAAAATTCATTCTTTTTTTCAAATACATATTCAGCTCACCCTGTACCAGGTGTTGCAAAGGCCATCTTCCCCCCACTGCCTTGTTGGCTTTGTCAGGAATCAAGGGGCTTTTCTGCCCATGGTGAGAATGGGAAAGGAGCCTGAGGAGTGGGGGGCCTGCTTCCCTTGGAGTAGCTGCTACAGAGGAACTTGAACTCCCCCTGCCTCCCTCCTCCCTCACCCTCTCCTTTGCTTGCTTGGGTGCTCTGCTCAGGAGCCTGCACTCTGGAGTGCACAGCTGCTGTGGGCCCCTGCGGCTGCCCCTGGCTGGGCATGTGGTCCAGGGCAAGCGGTGCCTCTCTGGGCTGCCGCCTGCTCATCTGTAAATTGGGGATGTGCACAGGGGCCTCTTTCTGGAGCTGGAGGGGAGATGCAGTGGGTGCAAGATGGCGCCCCACAGGTGGCTCGGCCAGGGCAGAGACCCAGCCTCTAGCCTGCAGCCTCGGACTTGGGCAAGGGTGGGCAGGAAGTAAACCCCGCCACACAAGGAAGCCAGGTGATGGGAGGTGCTGGAAAGAGCAATGGAGGCTGGGGACTGCCCTTCTGGGGCAGGGAAGGGGGGAGGGGAGGGCAACTCTAAGAGCCTGAGTTGGGTGGGCCCTGGTGGGTGGGCTCAGCCCAGGTTGTTTGTCGCCATTGTGTGTGTGATCCTGGTGCAGGAAGACAGAGCTCAGGAACCCTTCTTGTTTGTCCACTTTACAGTCTGTGTAAGAGGATCCCAGGCGCTCCCAGGGCCTGCAGGTACCCGTTCCCCGCCCCCAAGCATACCAGCCTGCCCTGAGCAGAGAGCTGCAATGCTGGGCTGTTTGCTCAGGCCCCTCAAACATCCTGTCCAAACAGGGCGCTGGCAGAGATGGCCTGCTCATCACCCTCCTGCCAGGTGCACGCGTTTTTCTGCAGTATTTCCAAAGCCACCATTCTTTAGGACTTTAATGTCTGGGAGAGGGCACTGTCCAGAGGGGTTGTGACCTCTGAGCCAGATTGTTCAGGGCACCCATTGTTCTGTGATCAAAGGCAGTTACAATCTCCAGAATCTCAGAATCTTTTTATAACAGAATGCCTCTTGAATGGGCAATACCTGCACACGAAAAGAAACACACAAAAAATACAAAAGGGGCAAACAGTGAAATGTCAGTGTGCTTCCTCCCTCCCACGGTCAGGTCCTGCCCTGAGCCAACCACTGTTACCACTGTCTTGGCTGTTCTTCCAGAAATAGTCCATGTATGTCTGTGTATCCCTTTAAAATGATAAGGCATAACTTATTTTTTTTTTAGATTTTATTTATTTTGTCAGAGAAACAGAGAAAGAGAGAGCACAAGCTGGGGAATGGCAGGCAGAGGGACAAGCAGGCTCCCCGCTGAGCAGGGAGCCCGATGTGGGACTTGATCCTGGGACTCCAGGATCATGATCTGAGCCGAAGGCAGACACTTAACCGACTGAGCCACTCAGACACCCCTGTTCTTAATTCTTCATAGTACAGTCAGAAATCATACCGTATAAGTGCAGGAAGATCTGCCTAACTCTTTAACATCTGCGTAAGAGTGGACAGATATAACATCAATTACTTAATCACCACCCTACTGATGAGATTTTAGTTGTTTCTGACCTTTGCTCTCACAAATTCAGGGGTAGCAAGCATCCCTGTCATACATGTTTATGCTCATGGGGGAGGGGAGTCTGTCAGCAGGTTAGATTTCTGGATGGGGTAAGTGCTGGGTCACATTTTTTTTTTTACACTGCAATGCATCATTTTCTTTTTATTGCAGTAAGATACACGTAACATAACATTGGCCAGTTTAACGAATTTTAAGTCAATAAGATGTAGTACATTCACATTGTACAAGTATACTTCATCCATCTCCAGAACTTTTTTTTTAAGGTTTTATTTATTTGAGAGAGAGCAAGAGTCAAAGAGCCCAAGCGGGGGCGGGGGAGGGTGGTGGGCAGCAGAGGGAGAAGCAGACTCCCCACTGAGCAGGAAGTCTGACGTGGGGCTCTATCCCAGGACACTGAGATCATAACCTGAGCTGAAGGCACATGCTTAACCAACTGAGCCAACCAGGCGCCCCATCTCCAGAAATTTTTTATCTTCCTAAACTGAAATCCTGTGCCCATCCAGTGCTGACTCCCCATCCTCCTTCCCCCAGCCTCTGGTAACCTCTATGCTACTTTCTGTCTCTCTAAATTGGCCTATTCTAGGTACCCTATATAAGGAGAATCATATCTGTGTCCTTTTGTGCCTGGCATAAAGTCACTCTGTGGGTCACAATTGGAAATACTCTTAGTCTTTAGTCTGAGTCTTAGAATTTTCTAATCGTAGTACCTTTTGCAGTGATGTTATCGTTGTGAAGTGTTTGTGAATAGAAGCACGTATGGGACTTACATGACAATTAAAGGAGCACTTAAAGTGGGCACCCATTGGAGGTACCAGCTGTGGGGACAGAGGCTGTGGCCCACCTGCCCTGACCCCCTCCCACTCCACAGTTCCCACCATCCTGACTTCTGTGCGCATGTGTTCCTTCCTTTTCTTTAGAGCTGTACAGTCGTTTTGCTTTTTCCCGTTTTTGAACTTCATATAAAAGGCGATCTGCAGTATTCTTCTGTAACTTGCTTCTTCCCCCAAGATCATTACTGTGATTCATCCATGTTGTTGTGTGTGGTTGTAATGAATTTGTGCACAACGTGTGGTCCTGCCATGGCTTATTCACCCTTTCTCATCGAGGGGTGCTTGGGTTGTTTGCAGTTTGGGGCTTCTGTTTGTGGGTCTCTGGGTGGAGACCACGGGCACCTGTTTCTCCTGGGTGTGTACTTGAAAATGAGATCACTGCATCATTGGCTTTACTAGACGAAGTTAATTGTTTCCCAGCGTGGGTCTGTTCTCCCTCTGCTACTCAGGGATGTGGGAGGCGGGCTTCCTGCCAGGGCCTGTGAGGCAGGCGGTTGGCAGAGCGTTCGGAAGCCAGGATGATGTGGTGCTGGCCCATGTCACTGGAGACCAGAGAGAGGGCCATGGCTGCAGCTGTCATATCAGGAGATGTCCTCCCGTTCCATCCACAGTGCTTGCAGATAACTAGCAGGCGAGGGACACCACACGCCCTCTGGGCCAGAGCTCAGGCAAGGTGGCAAAGTGGCCAGAAGTGGGGGAGTCTGCGAAAGCCCGGAGGAGAACAGAGAAGATGGGGAGGGATTGCTGAAAACCCCGACAGCTTCCTCTGCTGGAGTTATTGTTCAATCCACCCATTTATTGGTCTGTCCCCTTGTTCTTTAATTAATTATTTGGTGAGTAGTCACCAAACACCTGTGTGCCAGGGCCGGAGAGGTATTGGTTACCTGTTGTTTGCCAGGCATTGAATTTTCTCACCTCCCCACTCTGTGAAGTGTTGCGGAGAGAGGTTATTTGCCCATTTTACAGGCAAGGAAATTGAGGCTCAGAGGATGAGTGACTTGCCCATGTCCCCTAGCCCGTGCTCACGATGGTAGAGATGCGTCCAGGCACCCCTCTGCCCCCCGCTGGAGACCGCAGCAGAAAGGTGGTCTGGGCCAGGTGGACAGGCCACACTTGCGTTCTTCTCCCGCATTTTCCTAAGCCTGTGCACTGGGCTGTGTATCTTAAACTCTATTTACACATCTGGAAAATCAAGATAATCATCCAACCTCATGTTGTTGATGTAAGTTTTCCATGAGATGGTATACACTGAGGGCCTGGGATGCTCAATTCAGCCCCGGGCCCTGGGAGCCTTGAGAGGACTCAGACCCATTCTTGGCTTCCGAGACCCTCTCAGTCTGGTGGTAGAGACAAACATGTCCCCTGACAGTGACATCACAGTGCAAGTATCTACCAAGTGCTGATGTGAATGAAGCCAGAGGAGGGGGCTGTTGCCCACCCCCCCCCCTCCCCTGGGTTGGAGGTGGGTGCCAGTGGGAGCTCAGCAGATGGAGAGGCAGGGAGTCACATGTGGATTGGCTGGTTAGGGATGGTTAGTTGGACAACACAGAGAAAGATGTTCCCAACCTGGACCAGCATGTACAAAGATAGAGTGGCAAGGAGAAGCATGTGGGGCTAGGGTAGAGGGTGAGAGCTGGACGTGACTCTGGGCTGTGATTGCCCCACCAGGGAGGGGTGCTTCATCCTGGAGGGCAGTGGCCTTCCAGGAGGGGTCTGTGGACCACAGGTTCCCTGAGCTGATTGCGACCGGGGAAGGCCAGGGAAGTAGGGTGGTGTGATGAGGGTTGGCATAGAGGTTAGTTTAGTTACGGAAGTCAGGGAGCTCCTCTCTGAGGAGGTGAGAGCCCTGAAGAAGAAGAGACAGCTGTGTAGACAGTGGGGGTGGGGCAGGGCACAGGAAAAGAGCAGAGGATTCCAGGCAGAAAGCAGAGTACATGCAAAGGACCTGGGCAGGAATGAGCCTAGGGAGTTCAAGGAGTGGAGAGAATGAGTGAGAAAGAGGGTCACAGAAAGGAGATGAGGGTGAGGCAGTCAACAAGTCTTTGTAAAGAAAGGGGGACTGTTGGGCCCGTAGGCCAAGGACAGACACAATCTGATTTATATTTGTGACTCATTCTGACACCCTCGGGAAGATGGCCTGGAGGAGGACACCTGTGGGAACAGGGACCCTGTCGGATCAAGAGGTGTGGGTGGAGTGAGAGGCCAGGTGGGTAGACTGGAATGCACTTTGGAGATGGCCCGCTGAGTGATGGAGGGAGGTGAGGAATGAGGAATTGGTGCAGGAGGGTCCTGAGGTTGCTGGGGCCCTTCACGGATGCAGGGGAGACCTTGGGGAGAGGTGGTTTGAGGGAAATCGGTTGCTGAACAGATTCTGGTGGTGGGAGCACCAGGGAGCACTGGTGGTGGTTCCTTAGCCAGCTGTGTGTGTGTGTGTGTGTGTGCACGCGCGCGCACGAAACTATGGCTGGAGACACATGTGTGGGAGGGGTCGAGGTGGAGCAGGCACTTGAAGCTCAGAGCTGGATGAGATCAGCCAGGGCCGGGGTGGAGACAGAGAAAGGAAGAATCCTAGGCCTGGAAATCTAAATGGTGGTGCCTGGGAACTTAAAAAGAACCAGAGAGAAAGACAGGCTGGGGACCTCAGAGGGGGTGGTCAAGGAAGGAGACCTGGAGGAGAGGGCCTCTGGGCTGAGCCTTGAAGCATGGGGGTGGGGAGTGGAGGGGGTGTCTTTTGGATGAGGAGATGGAGGTATACATCTTGTGGGGCTTTGCCTGGCTCTGCCTCCCGCGTCTTGGACAGTGCCAAGCAGTGCCAGGCTTGGCCCCCTCCTGTTCCAAGTGGGTGACCCTCCCAGCGTATGGGTTCACGGCCTCTGAGTTCCTTTGTCTGAAACAGAGGGAAGTCAGGGTGGGAAAGGCCAGGGGAGAATGGTGGGAAGTCTGCCAAACACAGGCTGAAACCTGGCTTCTGATCAAGGAGGGGGCAGGAGGAGAACACCATTCAATCCACAGGGAAGCAGAACCCCCTCTCAGGATGGTGCTGGTCAGATTTTCAGACAGGGCCTTCAGGATCAGCTATATCAAGTCACCCATGCCACGAATGTGGGGAAGCTGAGGCCTGGAGAGGGGAAGAGAAGAGGGGAAACTGAGGCTTGGGACTTCTAACTCACCACCTGATCTGTAAAGTGGGGAGACAAGAGTACTCACTCATCATAACTGTAAGAATGAAAGTGCTTGGACCCGAGCCTGGCACTAACCCACACTTCCTTTCAGCTGTTACAGTTATTTCAATAGGGCACCCATCTCAAGTCACCTGGCTAAGACCCAGGGATCAACTGCAATATCCTGATCTCAGTAAGGCAATCTTGGAGAAGGCTTAGGGAGTAAGAGTTCAGTCCAGTAAAAGAACGATGTGAACTTGAGCTATGCAGAGAAGGGATAAGCTGCCTAGGTGGAGTGAGCTCCCCAGCACCAGAAGTATTCAAGTGAGACATGACTCCCACGTGCCCAGAGTGTAATGAGAAAGGATTAAGCATGGAATGGTGGCATCACTTCCAGTGGCCACAGAGATTCAAGTGCCTTTGTAGAGAAAGAAACAGACAAGAAGGAAACTCGTAAATAAACAAGGTTTCACATAGTGATAAGTGCTATGAGGATCCTTAAAAATGAGTGATGCGATGAGAGTAACTGGGGCTGGTTGGATAAGCTGTCACTTGCCATACAGGGATTTTATGCTTTTATTGTATTAAGGTTTTCCTTTTTACTTGTGGATTTTATTTCTTTTTTCCCCCAGTTTTATTGACATATAATCAACATATAATACTGTGTAAATTTAAGTACACAGTGTGATGATTTGATCTACATATGTATTCTGAGCTGATTACTACAGTAACGTTAGGTAATACATCCATCACGGCACGGAGTTGCCATTTTTTGTTGTTGTTTGTGGTGAGAACATGTCTAGATCTATTCTCATAGCAACTTTCAAACACACAACACAGTATTGGTAACTAGTCACCATCCCGTGCATTAGATCACCAGAACTTATTCATCTTATAACTGGATGGAAGCTTGTACCCTTGGCCCAACATCTCCCCATCTCCCCAGAGGGGCCCCCCTATTCCCTGGCAGCCCCCAAATGACTCTCTTTCTTTGAGTTTGGCTTTTTTTTTGATTCCACATATAAGTCAGATCCTACAGTATTTGTCTTTCTCTGGCTGACTTAGTTCACTTAGCATAATACCCGCTGGGTCCATCCATGTTCCTGAAAATGGCAAGATCTCCTTTTCTATGGCTGAATAATATTTCATTATATATGTAGGTATGTATGTATACATATATATACACACATACATACATATACACACCTATATGTACATATGCATACATATCATTATGTACATATACATTTATATACATACATATGTATATATGTGTGTATATACCACATTTTCTTTACCCATTCATCCATCCGTGGACACTTAGGTTGCTTCCATGTCTTGGCTACTGCAAATAATGCTGCAGTAAACATGGGGGTACAGGTATCTTTTTGAGACTATGCTTTAATTTCCTTCAGATATATACCCAGAGGTGGAATTGCTGGACCATATGGTTAGTTCTATTTTTAAATTTTGGAGGATCTTCCATACTGTTTTCCAGAGTGGCTGCATCAATTTACACCTCCACCAACAGTGTACAGGGTTCCCTTTTCTCCACATCCCACCAATATTTGTTATCTCTTGTCAAATATTAGCGTCCCTAACAGGTGTGAGGTGACATCTCATTGAAGTTTTGCTTTGCATTTCTCTGGTGATGAGTGATGTTGAGCATCTTTTCACATACCTATTGGCCATTTATGTGTCCTTGGAAAAATGTCTATTTTGGTCCTTTGCCCATTTTTAAATAAAATTAATTTTTTTTTTTGCTATTGAATTGTATGAGTTCCTTATATATTTTGGATATTAACCCCTTATCAGACATGTGGTTTGCAGATATTTTCTCCCATTCTGCAGGTTGCCTTTTCATTTTGTTGATAGTTTCTTTTGCTGTACAGAAGCTTTTTAGTTTGATGGAGTCCCATTTGTTGATTTTTGCTTTTGTTGCTTGTGTTTTGGTGTCTTCCAAAAACTCACTGCCAAGACTGATGTTAAGGATATTTTCCCCTGTGTTTTCTTCTAGGAGTTTACAGTTTCAGGCCTTACATCTAAGTTTTTAATCCATTTTGAGTTGATTTTTGTATATCGTGTGAGGTGTGAGGGTCCAGTTTCATTTTTTTGTGGATTTTACTTTTGAAAACAGCTCTCTTTATCCTAAAATTATTTTCTTAGGTTTTCCTCTAATACTGCCTTTAGATTTGGAATTTGTTTTTGTGTGCAGTGTGAGGTCGGTCCCAACATCATATATTCAATCCTTTCTACATTGAGTTTGAATGTCGCCTTTATCATATACGATGTTCCCATATGCACATAGTTCTCTTTCTAAATTCTATCATTTCATTGATCTCCTTGTCTCTTTAGTTATTAGAACTTTAAAGTATGCTCTTTTTCTTTTCAGAATTTTCCTTCGGTGTTCTTAGACATTTCCAATTTTGGATGAATTTTAGAATCAGCTTGACAAATTTCATGACAAATTATGTTGGAACTTTGTATTGCATTGAAGTTGTAGATTAAATGGAGGAGAATTAATGTCTTCAAGGTACTGAATCTTCCCATCCAGACACATGGGATATATTTCTAATAAAATATACTGTTATATCTATTAGACAATTTTTTTTCTTCATGTGGATTTAGCATGTTTATGATAGATTTATTTCTAGTCTGTTTCTGTTTTGAATGAGATTTTTTTCTATTACCTTTTCTATTTTTACTCTTGTATAGGAAAGCACTAAATTGAGTATCTTGATTTTGTTTTTGGCTACTGTATAATTTATTATTATTATTATTCCTTAGCATTCATTTTAATACTGTGTTAGTTTTGGTTCCTTTGGATTTTCTAGAAAGATGAAACCATATAACATCTGCAAAGAATGACCCTCATCTCTTTGTTTCTAATATTTCTACTGCCTCTTTTTTTTTCTTACCTTATTGCATCTGCTCGTATCTCTAGGACAACACTAAACAGAGTGTCAGTAGGCATTTTTGTCACATTTCTGACTTCAGTGGGACAGTGTCTGATGTTTCACCACTGAGTGTGATATTTGCTATTTGTTTCTGGTAGATAATTCTTTTCATTCCTCCTGGTACAGACCTCAGGTTATTAGGAAAACTTATTTTCCCTCTTTTACAGAAGGGGACTTGAAACTTAGAAAAGTTCAATAACTTGAAATGCCCACTCAGCAGATGAAGCTGATGATTCTCAGTGAGCTGTCACTCTTTTCCTGGAACCTTGCAGGCTGCTGACATCCATTGGCACATTTGTTCCTCAGCTCTGCTAGATTATGTGAACTGCTCAAGGATATTTAGAGGTCTTTGTAGGCTTCAGCAGTTGTGCAGCTAAAGGTCCTCATAGTAGAGAAGGACACTAAATCTTTAGAGAGAAGAAATGGCTATACATGGTAGCACAAAGATGTGGACCTAGGCTCAGAGTTATTCCATTACACCTTGCTGTCCCTCCAGCATGGATATAGGTATTCTAGATGAGCTTTACCTTTTTTTGGTTTAAAATTTTTTATTGAAGGATCATAGCATACAATGTTATATCAGTTTCAGGGGTAGAAGATATCAATTCAACAATACTATACATTGTTCAGTGCTCACCACAATAAATGTAGCCATCATATAATGTCATTACAATATTATTGACTATATTCCCTAAGCTGTACTTTTCATCTCTGTTTATTTCATAACTGGAAGTTTGTATCTCGTAATCCTTTTTATTATTTCGCCCATCCCCCCATCACCTCCCCTCTGGCAACCACCAGCTTGTTCTCTGTATTTAAGAGGCTCTTTTCTTTGGGTTTTTTTAATTTGCTTTTTTGTTTTGTTTTTTACATTCCACACATAAATGAAATCATATGGTATTTGTTTTTCTCGTCTGACTTACTCCATTTAGCATAATACCCTCTAGCTCCATCCATGTTGTTGCAGATGGCAAGATCTCATTCTTTTTTAGGGCCGAATAATATTCCATTGTATACATGTGCCACATTCTTTATCCATTCATCTATAGATGTACATTTTGGTTGCTTCCATATCTTGGCTGTTATAAATAATGCTGCAATCAACAGAGGGGTGCAGTTATCTTTTCCAAATCAGTGTTTTGTTTTCTTTGGGTAAATACCCAGTAGTGGAATTACCGGATCATGAGGTATTTCTGTTTTTAATTTTTAGAGGAACCTCCATACTATTTTCCACAGTGGCTGCACCAGTTTGCATTCCCACCAGCATGCACAAGGGTTCCCTTTTCTCCACATCCTCCCCAACACTTGTTGTTCCTTGTGTTTTTTATAGTAGCCATTCTGACAGGTGTGAGGTGATATCTCATTGTGGATTTGATTTGCATTTGTCTGATAATTAGTGATGTTGAACCCCTTTTTATGTGTCTGTTGGCCTAGATGTGCTTTATCTTTTCATGTCATTTATTTTTAGGCCTCAGAAGCAAATGGTTGGGTTAATTATACTCATTTTCTGGCACCTTACACATCATTGTCTCTGTAAGACTCTCTCCTGTTTTATTTATGTATTTACTCCCTTTTATCCCTTTTCCCCATCACCAACCTCTGCCCCACCAGAGGCAACTGCTCTCTTCTGTTTAATTTGCATATGTGTGTGTGTTTTTAATTTATGTGCAAAATGTGTGTTGTGAATTTGAACGCAGTATTTTTAATTTGTGTAACAGATCTCACCTGATTTCTTCCTCTTCCCCCCAGTGCTTTTTTGTGCCACTCCCTCTTGCTGTGTGTATGTGTGTCCAGCTTCATGTTGTTGTGTGTGTACATCTAGTCTGTTATTTCTGACAGCTGTGGAGTCCTCCATGGAGGACATCCCCAAATTCTATTCAGCCACTTCTCCACTGATGAACACCCGCTTCCACAAATGACACCAAAGTATGGCATCCTTGTAGTGGTTGCTTTATGGGCCTGGGTGAGGACTTCCCTGGAATGCACAGCCAGGAGCAAAAACACTGAGTCCAGGGCGATGTGTCTACTTAATTGTGTCTGTGATGCCTTATGTCCTTCCCGATTGGCTGTGCCAGTGACCACTTCCACTCCCAGAGCATGAGGGCTCCCATCTGTGCCTGGCATGTATCACTCTTTCTGATTTTTCCAGTTTAATAGGTATTTTACTTTGGGGTGTATTTTATGTTAATTTTCAGGAGATTTTTCTATTTTCTCAATGGCAATTCTTTGCCAGTTCTAGGCATTCCAAAAATGTCTCCTAACCTGTCAGCAGTCTTCTATTTGTCCGTGGGGTTCTTTGTTATACAGAGAATTTTAATTTTGAGGTGGGCAAATTCATCTGTTTTTTAAGCTGTGGTCTGTGCCTTTCAGTTTTAAGACATTCCCCTACCCCTTCCTCCTCCTGCTCTCCCAGCCACACAAATATTTTCTCCACTAACTTTCCTAGATGAGAATTTTTTTTTTTTAGAGAGTGAGAGCGAGCGAGCAAGTGTGGGGGGAGGGGCAAAAGAAGGAAGAGAGAGAATCTCGAGCAGGCTCCCTGCACAGCTGGACCTCATGACCCTGAGATCATGACCTGAGCCAAAATCAAGAGTTGGATGCTCAGCCCACTGAGCCAACCAGTCACCCCTCCTAGATGAGTTTTAAACTTCCCTCGCTGTTGCTATTGATTCTTATGCCTTGTCCTGTCTTGGTGCTTAGGTCAGGTTCCTTAGAAGCAGATCTTGAGGGGCAGCTGGGTGGCTCAGTCAGGCGGCTGCCTTCAGCTAAAGGTCATGATCCTGGGGTCCTGGGATTCAGCCCTGTGTTGGGCTCCCTGCTCAGCGGGGAGTCTGCTTCTCCCTCTCCCTCTGCCCCTCTCCCCCTGCTCATGCTCACTCTCTCTCTCCCCCACCCCAAAAGTAAATAAATAAAATCTTAAAAAAAAAAAAAAAGAAGCAGAGCCTGACTTGAGGGTTTTGTGCATGTGGTGGTTCATTTGGAGAATCGGCCTGGGGAGGGGGCAGGGAAAGAGCTAGCCAATGCCCCTGATCCCACTGGGAGCTCTGGAGTGCGAGTGGCCCCACACACTGTCCCCCTTGAGGCAGGGCTGGGTTTTTGTACCCCCACTAGTCACTGATTGGCCATAGTTCTGCCAGCCTCCTCCCCTGTGGGGTGGACTTCAGCTCGCAGGCAGCTCTCCGAAGCAGGTCGTACCTGGGAACGGCTAGCAGCCACCCTGCACGGCTGCAGGGGGGTGGGGGTGAGTGAGTCACCTGCCCGGGCATGGGGGTCCAGACAGCCCCAGCAGCATCTCCTACACCTGCTGACTCTGGACACCTTGGAACCAGGTGCCTCCTCTAGGGTGGTGACTCTGCCTGTGTTGCCACCCACAGTGTCCACGAAGGATCTGATCGAGACGTGCTGTGCGGCCGGACAGCAGTGGGCCATTGACAATGACGAGTGCCTGGAAATCCCCGAGAGTGGTGCTGAGGGTGACGCCTGCAGGTAGGGTGGGCACCCCGGAGCAGGCAGAGCGGCCCGTTCACCTTTTCCAGATCCCTGCTTGCTCTGCGTGGGCCCCGGCACTGCAAAGGGGGGCATCTGCTCCACCTGTCCCCGCGTGCACGCTGTGGCTGCCGGGAGCCCGCCGGCCGGGCTTTCTCCAGGGTGGAGAGCCCAAGGCTGGCTGCAGGAATAAACGAACCACGTACATCTGTAGCTGGACTGATGAGCACGGTTAGGAGAGCGTACAGTTTGGAGCCAGTGTTAAAGGGCTGTATCACCTGGGAACAGTGAGGCGCCTCACTCCCTCGTGCTCAGCCCACGTGAGATTTTCCTCCTCAGCTTGGAACCGGGAGCCTTCAGCCCTCCTTTCTTTCCCCTCTCTGCTACCCTGGGGTCTCCAGAAGGCTGGCCCCTCAACTGTCCTCTGTTGTCTGTGTTGATTGTTTTCTCTGACTCTAGTGTTCTCTGCAAAGGAATCATTTGTACCTTTGCCCCTTCTGTGCTACGCCGGGAAGATGTCTTGGTCAGCCATTCACCTCTCCTTTTTCCCAGGGTTGCCTTCTTTCCCAACCTACTTATTTTTCTAGATAAGGAGGACAAGGTTCAGAGAGGTGATATGATTCACCCAAAGCCACACGGCTCCTTGGGAGCATGGCCAGAATTAGAGCCCCTGTTTCCTAATGTCTAGCCCTCCCTGCCTACTTTAGAGACATTTAAATTCTAACCTTGTCCCTTTCCCTTCCCTTTTGTCATCCTGCCAGTTTGAGGGCTGCTTAAGATGAGGAACATGCATCATTCAGGAGTTTTGAGCTTAGTGGCCCTGAAGTGTCCTTGTATCCCTCTTGTGATGGGAAACTCACTACTTCATAGACAGGCAGTTCCGTCACTGAAAACTCCCACTGGAACGTGCCCTTTCTGAAGTGAGGCTAAACCTCACCTCCTGGCGGCCCCCCCTCTTTGTGTGCTGGCTGCCCAGGGCAGCCCTACAGATATGGGGCACACAGCCGAGGGGCCTGGAGGCTGCTCTCTTCCAGGCTGAGCTGCCCTGTGCTTCCTGGGGTTGAGTTTCCCTCTCCTTAGCCCTGTGGAGACCTCAGAATGCTGACCCCCTCCCACACTGGTCAGGGATAGACAGTGTGGAGTCCAGTGTTTTTGGTGAAGCTCAGACACAGAACCCACGTTCTTTGATGGGGGGTGTGCTGGCTTTGCCGAGGCCCCTGCACCAGCATGGGCCTTGCTTGCAGTGGACCTACGGCAGGGCCTTCCCTCTCTGACCCTCCGTTTCCTCTTCTGGGAAATGGGACCAGTCATCCCTCCTGGTGGGGTCACTGGGAAGATGGGGGCCGGCGCTCAGGCAGGGCTGAGGCACACCTCTGTTGCAGGACAGCCCAGAAGCACTGCTGTGTGTCCTACTTGAAGGAGAAGAGCTGCATGGGTGGCGTCATGGGGGCCAAGGAGGGCGAGGCCTGTGGGGCTGAGGACAACGACACCTGTGGCGTCTCCTTGTACAAGGCAAGCCCGACCTGTGGCATCCATAGCCTGGGCCCAAGGTCCTCGCAGGCTCGGGGGTTAGGCTCCCTGCGGGACTCCTCCGTAGGAGGTCTGGGGGGCTCTTCATCTGCATAGAAACCATCATCAGCTATTAGAGTGGCCAGTTCATTCAGGAACTATTGGTTGAACACCAGCCTGTACTGGGCCACATTAGGCATTAAGGATGCAGAAATGAACAGCACATGAAAAGGCCTGCTCTCACAGGGCTTTCTGTTTCTGTTTTTTCTTTCTTTTTTTTTTTTTTATTTTAAAGATTTTTATTTATTTATTTATTTGACAGAGAGAGACAGTGAGAGAGGGAACACAAACAAGGGGAGTGGGAGAGGGAGAGGCAGGCTTTCCGCCGAGCAGGGAGCCCGATGCGGGGCTTGATCCCAGGACCCTGGGATCATGACCTGAGCCGAATGGGATCATGACCTGAGCCGAAGGCAGACGCTTAACGACTGAGCCACCCAGGCGCCCCTGTTTTTTCTTTTTGTATCTGACTTATTTCACTTCACTTCACATCCTCAAGGTCACCCACATTGTAGTGTGAGTTAGACGCTCTCTCCTTTTCAAGGTTAAATAACCGTCCATCGTGTGGCTATGACACGTTGCGCTGATGGCACTTGGGTTGCTTCTGCCTCTTGCCTAATGTGAATACTGTTGTGAACGTGGGGCTAAGAAGAGCCTCTCTTGAGGACAGTGTTTCACTTCCACTGTGTTGGCTAGAACTTAGTCCGGTGGCCACACTGAGCTTCCAGGGAGCTGGGGAATGCAGTCTTTCTTCTGGGGAGGTCATGTGTGGCCCTAGGCTGCATCCTGGGGGCCCTGAGTGAGTCCTCTGGGCTCACAGCCCATGGGGAAGGCCGATGAGCTCCGAGGGGCCGGGCTGTGGGCAGTGATGGTGCGTCTCTCTCCAGCAATGCTGTGACTGCTGTGGCCTGGGGCTCCGTGTGCGGGCTGAGGGCCACTCGTGTGAGTCCAACCCCAACCTGGGCTACCCCTGCAACCACGTCATGCTCTCCTGCTGTGAGGGTGAAGACCCCCTCATTGTGCCTGAGGTCCGCCGTCCTCCGGAGCCTGAAGCTGTACCACGGAGAGGTGAGTGAGGGGCAGAGACAGCTGTTGGGGCTTGCAGCCAAGGCTGGGTGTCCTCTCGCCTTCTGTGGGAACCCGGGGTCCACTGTCACCTGTGGCAAGCTCTGTTCTGGGTACAGTTCTTCTGTGGCCTCTGATGGTGGCCTCTGCCCTTTATTCCTGAGATGGTGATCCCATCCAGCTATGTATGTACCATCCACACCCCGCACCGAACCACCAACTCCCTGCTACTCTTTCACTCTCCACCCTCCCATGTCTGCCTGCACCTCCCCATCCACTCTTCTGTCCATCCATCCATCTATCCATTTCATCATCCCCGGCACATCCTCCTGACCCTGGTCCATTTCTCCACCCATTCATCCTACTACACCGTCCATTCCCGTGTCCCCTCATCGGGCCACTCACACATCCGTCCTTCCATTCATGTATCTACCCAGCCACATGAGCACCCACCCGTCCACTTACCCAGCCACTTACCCTTCTGCCTATCCATCTATCTGTCCATCCATCCGTCCATCCATCTATCCGTCCATCCATCCATCCGTCCGTCCATCCATCCATCCATCCGTCCATCCATCCATCCATCCGTCCATCCATCCATCCGTCCATCCATCCTTTTTCTGTCCGTCTGCTCATGTATTCACCAACCCACCCAGCAGCACACCTCTCACTCATTCATTCATTCACCTTCCTCCATCCATCTGCCCTCCATCCCTGTCAGCTATGTCATTCCGTGTCTTCAGGGTACAGGATAGAACTAGTATAGAGAATGCATTCAGAAATGGTGTCCCACCCGCTGATCAGCTCCTTTAGGACAGCACTGTCTTTCTCCCTGAATTCCCAGTGCTTGGCCCCGAAGAGTCACTAGCAAATAACTGAATGAATGCTGGGTTTGTTTGGTGGCCTCCCTCTCACCACCATGAGCCCTTTGAGGGCTGATGAGGCCTGTGCCCTCTTCCTCTGTGCCCCTGCCCAGATCCTGCCTCCGAGCAGCCGTTGGCTATGTGTGTGGGAGCTCTGGTACCAGTGCAGAGCCTGGAGCCTGAGCAGTCTTAGAACTTCCAGCCTTCTGTGTCCCTGGGTTCTCCTCCTTCCTCTGACTGCCATGTGCTGTGGTCCCTGTTCCAGCTGCCATGCCCAGTTGCTGTCATCCTAGCCAGGGATGTCTCCTGGTCTCATGACCATTAGCCTTCTTTGTGCCTGTGGGCCAGCAGGAGCCTGATGAGGGTGTCCCAGTGAGCCCACAGGGATTCTGCTAAGAGGGACTGGCTGGCCTTACCAGGCTAGTGTGGACACAGATCTGTGTCCAGTCCAAGGAAATACCACTTGCTGGGGTTGGCTGTAGGGGCCTGGTGGAGCAGTGCTCTGAAGGTCTGGTAAGTACCCAGAAGGGTTTGGTTCAAGGTAAAATTTGGGGGAAAGTTTGGCCTTAGGAGTCAGAAGGTGGGGACAGGGCCAGAGGTGCAGGTTCCTCTCCTCCAGTGGGGAACTGGTGGGTAACCTGGGCCTCAGGAGACATAGATGGTAGGGTCAGACTGGCCTGGGTTCCCGGTCCTGCTTAGGTGACCTTGGGCAAATCACTTTGCTCCTCTGAGCCTCAGTTTCCCCCTGCCAGGAATATGGTATGAAGAGCATGCTGGTGAGGGTGAGCACGAACCCTAGAAATGCTGTCCAGCCCTCAGCACTCTCGGCAGAGCCCTGGGCCCAGGCCCGTCTGCCCACCTGCAGCGCTAGGTCTCCGGGCCAGACCACCAGCTGCCACGGCCCCACCTGCATGCACCAGGCCAGGGCTGACTGGGCTGGAGCACAGTGAAAACACCCTCAATATGAAACATGTTTTTCAGATGTGACCTCATGCAGTTGGTCTCTTGGGCGGCTCTGCTGCCTGGGGCCAGTGAGCAAGGCTGAAGTCCCAAGCTGACTGTAAATATGGAGGGCTGCGGGTCCCCTTCCGCATTCCATTACTGGTATATGAAGAGCCTCCAAGGCAGCTCAGCCCCAGGAGCCTTCTCTGCCTCTCCCACCTGCTCCCCATGGCAGCCCTGGGAGGCTGGAGAGACCCAGTCCTGCCCAAGGGGACATGGCTGCGGAAGGCCCAAGTGAGAGTTCAGATCCCCATCTAACAGAACACATGTTGGGGTCCTTTCTGTTGCTAGGGGTGGTCTTCCTAGATGTCACTGAGATCAGGGGTCTGGATCTAGTTCAACACTTTAGCCAAAGCTTTCTGGGGACTGTTATGGGCCTGGCCCTGTCATATTGCAGGGCATAAAGACTTGGGCCTGGCTCTGATGGGTTCATTCTTATTGTTGGAGGTCTGTTTGTTCGTCTCTTCATCCATTCATCCATCCATCCATCCATCCACCCATCCATGCATCCATGCTTTGTCCATCTGCTCTATCTTAGCTGGGCACACAGAAGATTCTGAGGAGGACCTACACTGATTTCCCAGGGGCTTACAGTGTCAGCCATCTGCTGGGGCCAGCCCGTGTCCCATCATGAGCACTGACCCCCGCTCTAGTTGCAGAGGCAGAGTTGGCGAGCCGGGAGGCCCTGTCCCTGGGCACGGAGACTGAGCTGCCCAACAGCCTGCCCGGTGATGACCAGGATGAGTGCCTGCTCCTCCCAGGGGAGCTGTGCCAGCATCTCTGCATCAACACCGTGGGTTCCTACCACTGTGCCTGCTTTCCTGGCTTCTCACTGCAGGACGATGGCCGCACCTGCCGTCCAGGTAAGGGCCCAGACGGCTGGGGCAGGGCTGATCTTGCCAGTGGAGCATGGTGTTCCTGTGATGGGCACAATGGGCTCCTTCCCCTCCTGTCACCCTACACATTGGAACCCGTGGGAACTGGAGGCCCCTAGCAGTGGGGTTTGTAAGGCCAGGTGGACAGGTTGAAACCATCTGCTCCATCTGAAGCTCCATTTGCGTGGGCAGCCCCAGTGCCCCACCCTCGATCCCAGTGCAGGGCCAGGACCCAGGCTACAGAAGCTCCCACCAACTCAACTCAAACTGTGTCCCCAGCACTCGGCCTGAGGTGGTCAGGCTTCAACAGGCAACCTAGGAGGCTGCCTCAGTCCCTGGTCTGGGGGGCTTTCTGCCCATCAGCTGTCCAGGGTTAGATACGTTTTTAGTCTAGAAACTCACTCCCCTCCTTCCTCTCCTCCTCCACCCCAAATAGCTGTGAGATCGATTTTGCCTGGGGTACGTTGCTTTCTGAGCCTCAGTTTTCTCTCCTATGAAATGGGTAGGAGAGGATTAAACAAGGCAGTCTCTGTCAAATGCCTGGTGTGGTGCCCAGGGTGTGAGAAGAGCCTGAGGCCAGGCTGAAGGCATGAGCTGTCCCCCTCCTGTCTGCCCTGCCCATGACAGATGGGGACCCCCCACAGCCAGAGGCTGCAGAGGAGTCTGCACTGAAGCCAGATCCCTCCCAAGTGGCCTCCAACACCATCATGCTACCAGTGCCGCAGCCCAACACCTGCAAAGGTAACCTGGGCCATGGAGTGGGTCTGGGCCGCCTGTGGGGCGTGAGCTCCCCAGTGCTGGGCATGTGCGAGATGGTCTCCTGCCAAAGGGGTGCTTCTGCTTCGGGAATTTGGTTGGTCTGGCCTGTCTGGAGGTCAGGAGTTGAGAGTGTAGCTGAGGAGATGAGGTTGTATGTGGGGGAGGGGGAGCCTAGGGCCAGGGTGTGACCCCAAGCAAGTCAGTTAGCGACTTTTCATCTCAGGTCCTATAATATGGAAAGAATAGAATCCTTGCTTAAGAAACTGTCTTGGAGACTGCTTGCAGTCCTGTGTGGAAAGTTCTCTTTGTTCTTCCTCTCTTCCCCTCTGTCTTGTTCCCCCTGTCTCCGTATCCTTTCTCTCCCTCCTTCCCTGTCTCTCTGTCCCCTCCTCTCTGCCAGCACTGTGACTCCAGGGAGGGGTTTGGTATCTGAGCGGCGGTGGCCGTGGGAGGTCCTGAACATCGTCCCCGACACCAGCTGGCGTATGAGCCGATTTACCAGGGGATCTTGTGGAAAGGACTGGGGCTGGGGTTCCTTGGCTCCCAGGACCCTCTGCTGGAGCCGGAGGTGACAAATCCCGTGGTCTCTGATCTCCATGTGGTTTTCCTCAGACAACGGGCCCTGTAAGCAGGTGTGCAGCATCATTGGGGACACAGCCATGTGCTCCTGCTTTCCTGGCTATGCCATCATGGCGGATGGTGTGTCCTGTGAAGGTGAGTACCCCGGGGCCGCTCTCCTACCTGTGCAAACCTCAGCTGGCTCGTGGCGGGGGCCCCAGAGTGGGGACGGGGCAAACAGAATGAGGTGGAGGTGTTCTGGACATGAAACTCACTGTGTTAGTAAAGGAATGGGTCTGGCTGCTCTGACTGGAGCCCCAGATAGAGGAGCTGAAACAGCTCTTCCCTCTCCTGATACCATGCACGGGTGTGTGCATGCCATCTAGCAGTATGGACAGGCGTGTGCATGCCATCCAGGTGTGCCCACGGGCGGGCCAGGACTTCAGGCCACTTCCATCTTGTTGTTCTGCCATTCTCTGGAACAGCGCTTCTCAAACTTCAGCATGCCACCGAGTCACATGGAGGCCTGGTGACAGCACGGACCCTGAGAATTCCAAAGAATCCCGAGATCTTGACCCAGTAGGGCTGGGGTGGGGCCCGAGAATTTGGGTTTCTGATAAGGTCCCCAGAGCACACTCTGACTAGCCCTGTCTCCTTGGCTGAGGTTGGTTTGTGACCACCTTGTCCTTGTTCTAGCCACATGTGGAAAAAGAGAAAGAGGGGAGTATGTGCCCTGTTGTTGTAATGCAGGACCCAGAAGTGATGCTCATCGCTCCCCACTTGTCTCTGAGGGGGAGCAGGGCTGGACAGCAGGAGCCCCAGTTGGATGGCATGTACTCAGTTCTGTTACTGAAACCAAAGAAGGGGCAGTGGATGTTGGTAACTCTGCCATTCCAAAAGGGCCAAAAGGGCCAAAAAGAGACCAAAAGCTTGTCCCGCTAGGACCAGGTCTTGTCTTGGTGGGACTTTAGTGGACCAGGACCTCCCACTGTGAAATGGGGACACTGGATCCAGCACCTGCTGGGGTGCTTCCCACAGTGAATAACACCTCAAGAGCAACCTGAGAGACCTCGAGATGACATCTCCTCATGTCTGGAGGCAGGACAAGCATGGAGCGTGGAGATAGTCCAGGAAATGCTTTAGTTCAGGTTCAGGTTCAGGAGATGCGACTTCGGTGGGTGTCCACAGGTACCCATATCCCTATCCAAAGCTGAAACCCCACATCTAGCCCTTTGGCTGAGACTCTTCTGATGTGGATGAAAGCCATCCACATGCCCAGAGAGGGCAGGAGGCTGGTCCAGGGCACACAGCATGGCAGTAACTGGCAGACCTTTCTCCCAGGTGGTGGGAGCAGATCTCAGGTGGCCTCTGGGTTTCCGTCCCCATTCCTCAGGGTCCTGAAAACGTGAGGACTGCCTCTCTCCTGGGTCGGGACTCCTTCGGTCCCTGTCAGGCCTCAGGCCAGTGTCCGTGTCTCTCTGGGCTTCTGCGGGACCCCTGGCAGTAAAGACTGTGAGGTCTAGGCCAGAGGTTGCGGATGGCATTCTGAGGGGGCAGTCTGCCCTGCAGGGAGATTCTGCTAGGCTTCACCCTGTTTAAAATAATCAGATGAGAGTTACCAACCATGAAAACTCAAGAATTTTTTTTTAAATGATCAGATTTAAGGTTTGTCTTCAAACTTCTGCCCACAAGGGTTTCACAGTCCTGGTCTCCCCATAGACAGAGCACAGGGCCCAGAGTGCCCCAATGAGCCCCTTGTTCCCCAACCCCTTTTCCTATATATGTTGCCAGCTTGGTCTGCTAGGCACTTAAGTTCCAGACCCCTGCCGTTGTGTGGCTCGTTGACTGCCTCTGGAGGTGGAATGTCCAGAGCTGGGTGGGAGATGGCCTCTGATCTCACCCTGCTGTGTGCCCATGGGCGGGCCGCCTGTCCTCTCTGAGCCTCACCTTGCAACCTGTCCTCACTGGGGTTCTGGCTCTGACAGCTTTTTGACCGTACAAACTCAGACTTGGGCCCGAAGCCCAGAGGTACGACTGATGCGCTAGGAGGCCCTGGGCGGGTCCCTGCCCCTCTCTGGGTCTCAGTTTCCCTCTCTGTCACAGAGTGCTTCATGACAGGCCACGCCCCTCTAACGGCCCTTCTGTTTTTCCTCCTGCGGCCGTCACTAGACCAAGACGAGTGCCTGATGGGCACTCATGATTGTAGCCTGCGACAGTTCTGTGTGAACACCTTGGGATCCTTCTACTGTGTCAGCCACACAGTGCTCTGTGCCGAGGGCTTTATTCTCAACATGCACAGGAAGTGCGTGGGTAAGCGAGAGCCCCCGCCTGCCGCCGCCGTCACGGCTCTCTGCTCTGCTCCATGCCACGCCGCCACGCCGTGGCCACATGCTAAAGGGCCTGCCCTTTGCATATGAGCTCTCAGCACCGCCGGCACCCCCCCGCTCCGTGTCATGCCCTACGTGTCCTGGTGTCCTGTCCCGCTGCTTCATCGACGCCACAGGGAGGCTGCTTTCCCCAGGGACCTGTGTGCCCGAGAGTCAGAAAACGAATTGATGTGTGATGTGGGTAGGTCTTTGAAACGAGAAGGCCCCCTGTGCCGGCAGCAGGATAGAGTCCATGGGGTCTGGAGGCAGGGAGGCCTGCATTTGAAGCGGGACCCCCTAGGAGCTCTGTGGACTTGGACAAATGTCTTCCCTTCTCCAAGTCTCAGTTTCATTACCTGTAAAAAGGAGGCATTGATTCTCCTTTAGAAATGATGTGTGTATGGTGTAGCGCAGAGCCTGGGGCACAGTGAGGATGAGATTGCTGAGATTACCCTTAGGTGCTAATAGAATCCCCTTCAGAGGTGAATGGATGGAGTTGGGGTTGGGCAGACCCAGCATTGCACCTCGACTCAGTGTTCATTTGCTGTGTGATTCTGAGTAGTGGAGCTCCCTCTCTGTTCCTGTTTCCTTGCCTCTAACCTCGGGGCCAGAGGACTGGGCAGGGGCTGCTACCCAGCGGTACCTAGCTCCTGGCCTGAGTGTGGATGGGGCTGGTGCTCAATAATGGCCCTTCTCTCCTACCTCTCGGTGCACATGGGGGCCAGGGGCTGGGACTTGGGGGTGTGCCCTGGGGGCAGTGAGGAGAGCAGACTTGATGCTCTCCCATGGCTCAGGGGCCAGATGTTTTCATGGAGGAAACATGATGGTCCTCAACAGAGAGATAGACTCAAAGTAGCAGGGACTTGGGGCAGAAGGTTGGAAATGCTCCAGTAGAGACACAAGCAAAGGGAGAGGTCATCTCCACTGGTGGCATCTGGACGCACTCCCCATAGAAGATGGCATTTGTGCTGGTCTCTGAGGATGGATGGGACTTGGAAATCAGGAAGGGCATGCAGGGTGGAAGGAAGAGCTCGAACAAAAGCGTGGAGGTAGGAACAGTGCAAAGTGCATCCAGGGCACGTGATCAGAGCCCCGTCTGTCTTCTCTATGCTTGGGGACCATGTCCAGCCCGGACATGTTCTCTTCCTCACCCTCCGCCGCTGGGCAGATGGGCCCACAGTGCTGGGCTGAGGGGCGGCTGCAGACATGTTTGCCCTGGCCTCCAGCTGTCGGCACAACATGCACCCTCTCGAACCCGCTTCTCCGTGGCTGGGCAGTTCTTCCTGTCTGGGTCGTGTCTGTGTGTGGATGTCTGGGAAGGCGGATCCTGCCCGGGCCTGCGAGGACCCCTCCCAGGATGCCCTGGCCATGCCTGGGGGTGCGGCTCCCCCAGTGCCCTGGACAGAAGACCTTGTACTAGAAGGGGTCCCTGGGCAGCCAGAAAACAGGTTCTGGGATTAAAAGAGCAAAGGTATATTTCATTCAGCAAAATTTATGAGCTCACATTCTCGTTCTCTCATGTCTCTCTCCTTGTTCATTCTGCACTGACGCCCCAGTGCCCCCCCTTCCTTCTGCTCCACTGACATGCTCATTTTATCATCTGTTAGCACTTGTTCTCCCCATCACTTCTTCATGCACAGACAAGTACCGATGTCTCCTGTGGTTCATCTGCTAGCTCCAGGCTCGGCTGTGAACCCTGGCTGGTGCGATGAGAGACTTGCACCTGGGTGAAGAGTGCCCTCTGCAGCCAGACTGCCTGGGTTCAAAGCCTGGCTCTGCCGTTTTCTAGTTGCAAGACCTTAGACGAGTCCATTAGCCTCTCAGCCTCAGTTTCCCCATCTGTGAAATAACATAGTAATCACACCTGCTTTCATCACCGTGGAGATTGAGTTAGTCCACATAAAGAATATTTGATGTCATTGTTATGATTCAACAAATGGGTTACACTGAAGCAGCCTGCATAGGTAATGAGCTCCCCATCACCGAAGGTATGTAAGCCGAAGTGGGATAGGGTGGAGCCAAGTCCAGAAGACTTCTAATGGATGTATGACTTCTGCAGTTTGTCTTTTGTGCCCTGCCCTTTGAGGGCCATTTTGGCCCCTGGGAAAAGTGTTGCAGGTGAGCTGTTCTGCTAGATGATGGGAAGGAAGCAGTCCCAGGTTCTGGGGCCCATCCCGCAGCAGCGTTGAAAGAGTACGGCTCTGGGCTGGGTGCTCTGGGTTCCCTTCTTGCTGCTGCCATGTGCAGGCTGTGTGACTTCGGTCCAGTCAAGTCACTTCGTTTGTGAAATGGCATCTGTAAATGGCCAGACCTCTAGCGAACCTCAGTTAGTGTCGGCTGCTGTTACTTATTACTGTGGTTCCTCCCAGGCTGTTGGGGCTGTGGAGCTGTGGCCTTTCTGGGGTCGTGGGAGCATCTCTCCCTGTCACTCCATCCTGGGAATCAGAAGTCTTTATCTTGTGCAGCCAAGCCTTCCCCGGAAACTGCTGGCCTGAAACTCTCCCTTTCCCACCTCCCCATCCCCTCTGCTCCCAGAGTCAGGGTCAGCCTGGCCTGCATGCCCTTTGGTCACCTGTGAGTTTGGAAGGGGGTCTTTCCCCACAGCCCTGCACCCCACCTCTCCACCTGGTCTCCATCATCCTCGTAGATGTAGGTCCCAGGTCACCGGCCCTGAGAAGCGGCTCTGACAGTCCGAGGCTCCGAGACAGCAGCTTTTCTCCCCAGCATCTCTACCTTCCCTGTCCCGTCCCCACGCCAGGCAGGCAGTTCCTTGAGGGCGGGCGCTGTGGCGACCTTCCCGCTTGGCCGGCTAGGCCTGGCACAGAATAGGGGCTGGCTAATGTGTGTCCAAGGGATGAATGCATCAGTGAAGGATTGTTGCGCCTCCCTGCCAGGTGGAGTGTGGGGGTGGCCAGCACGTGGCCGGTCATCCGCTCATGCTCATCCTTAGCACCAGAACCTGGGGCAGGTTCTCCCACCCTCCCTTCTCTCACCTTTGTGGGCTTCTCCCCTTCCCAGTTGCTCATCCCAAGTCTGCTCTTGGCCTCTTCTCTATGTCCTGTCCCCTAGGGGACCTCAGCCCCTGACGACTCCCCAGTTAGTGTCTCTACTCAGATCCCTTCCATGAACTCACATGCGTGGCTGGCTGCCTCTTGACACTCAAACTCAGTGTGTCGGTGGGGTTCCCAGCCTTCCCTGCTGGCCTGATCCTCGCAGCCGTCCCCATCCCAGGCTGGCACCCTCGCCTGTCCAGCCGCTCAGCCAGAAAGCTCTGTACACCTCTCGGCTCCTCTTTCTCGCTCACCTCTGGCTCATCCATCAGGAGATCCTCTCGGCTCTACCTTCACAGCATTTCCAGACCTGACTTGCTTCTCCTCGCCTCCATGGGTGGTGGTCCAAGCCCCGTCATCCATCTCCCATTCTAACAGCCTCTATGGCTCCCACCTCCCTCTGCATCTACAAACACTCTCTTCTCTTCTCTCCCCTGCAGCCAAACCCCCTGCTGGCCAGTTCTGAGTCTGCCTGGGGGCTCCCTCAGGACCCTGGCATCCATTGTCCCCTCTGCCTGGAATATCTGCTTGACTCATTCTGTCAGCCCTTCACATGCTTGCTCAAATGGCCTCCTGTCTGAGGATCCCCCGGACTTCCCTGCTGCCCTCTCTATTCCTCATTCCCTTCACCCTGCTCTGGCTTTTCCATGACACTCATGACCACCACCCTCCCTACTTGATGCTTATTTATTTGTGTCGGCCCCGGCAGGGATTTGTCTGTCTTGTTCACCATTGGATGTACTCCGGTGCCAAGAGCAATGCTTGTTGGCACAGCAGACGCTTGATAAATCTTTGTTGAATGAACAGCTGCATAGACAGGTGCACATCAACCTCGTGGGGCTCTCTGGGTGGTGGGCACCTTGAGGTCTTGAGGGCAGGGCTGGCTGTGCCGGGCCCGAGGTCCTGGCACCACCCTGCAGCCTCTGACGGCCCCGCTCTCCCTGCAGACATCAACGAGTGTGTGACGGACCTGCACTCGTGCAGCCGGGGCGAGCACTGCGTGAACACTGTGGGTTCCTTCCACTGCTACAAGGCTCTCACCTGTGAGCCTGGCTACGCCCTCAAGGATGACGAGTGCGCAGGTGAGGAGGGCGGGCTGGAGGCCCCGCCCCTGATGTGCTCTGCCTCTTGCCCCACCCCCTGCCCCGCCCTCACCCCACCTCCTGTCCCACCCTGACCTATCCTGTCCCGCTCCCACCCTGCCCCTTGACCAGCCCATGGCCTGACCAGAGCCTTCTCCCTCCAGCAAGCTCCAAGCACTGGGGTTTCTTGCCTGTGGGAAGACCTCAAAGATGATGGTGTTTGGGGCAGAGTGGGGCATCTGAGGCTGGTGGGGGGAGGCCATAATGTGCTTCTGGGGGGTGTCAAGTGATTGCCTCAGCATGCCTCAGTCCCCCTGTTTGTACACTGGGGGGTAGAGCTCCACAGAGCTCTCGTGTGCCACTTGTGTGCCTTTCACTGGAAAATTCTAGCCTACTAAGAAGAGGGGGAATTATCGTGGAACCATTTCAACAGATAACTTCTTGCGCTGCTTTTATGTGCCTGGCAGTGTTCTAAATGGCAGGATATGGGCTGGGGTACGGTGTCCTTGCCCCCACCTCCTGATGAGGGAGACGGGCCACCCAAGCAAACGGGGAGGGCAGGAGTGGCTGTGGGCTGGGTGTTACTTTAGGTGGAGCTCCAAGGAGGCCCCCCTGGAGGTGAGGTCCCAGGAATCCAGACCTGCAGAATGAGAAGCTCTGGGGGAGGAGGCTCTAGGCAGGCAGAGGGAACAGCAAGTATGAGGGCTTTGGAGAAGGGAGAGATCTTGGTGTGGCCAAAGAACAGAAAGTCTCAGGGGTAAAGGCAGGCTGGGAGTGTGCAAGAAGTGGGACAGGGTTGGTAGGTCCCATCAGGGAGGAGGTTTGGAGTCTTAACATTTTTAACTAAAAATGTCCAGAAGAATGTCACCAAAGAGGTAAGACCCACAGAAGCACTCAAGTGTTGCAAACCCTGGAAACTGGATGAAAAGTGACCTGAGGTTGGGCATGAGCTCACGGAGGTGGATTAGCAAGCCCCACGTTGGGCCCTGAGCCTGGGTGGAGTGAGCTGGGAGGAGAGATGAGCCCTCGGCACACACATGGGCACACACAGATCCGGGGCCAGCCCCCCTCTGCAGACTCTGACACCTGGGGAGGGGCGCCACCTCCCTGGACGTGTCCCACACCCCCTGCCCCTCTGTCATCTCGGGTGCTGGCTGCCACCTCCTTAGACCAGAGCGGCTGCGGAGGGGCTGCCTCCTCAGGCATGGTCCTGGGACAGGGGCCACACCCGGTCCACGTTTGGGTGCCCGAAACCCAGCACAGGGCCTCGCAGAGACCAGGCTGCTGTGGAACAGTGGTGGAAGCCGTGGAAACCAGACAGGGGAGGGATGGAGGGAAGGACAGGTGGAAGGACTGCAGACAGACAGACACACAGGCCTTGGTCTGGCAGTCAGCGACACTGAGTGAGTGTCTGCCCTGCCGTGGACTCCCTATACGTCACCTTTCTGCATCCTGTCTCGGTTTCCTCGTCTGTCAGAAAGGCCAGCTGTACCTGCTGCAGGAGGGCTGAGGGAGGGCTCAGCCAGCACTTTGTAAACTGTGGGGTGCTGCATGGAGGTCAGGGGCCCTCAGGGACTTACTCCATGCCACAGAGCAGGTGGGAACAGCGGTGCCTTCCAGATCTGGCAGCTTCCCCCTCAGTGCCACCTCCCGAGAAGGCTGGACACAGGCCCTGGGGGACTTGGGCCCTCGTCCTCATTTCTGCCTGCCCCGGGAGCACAGACCCTGGAGCAGGCCCCAGCCCAGGATCCCCGAGCCGTCAGCCATGTTCGTGCCTCCATCCCCCCTGTTTAAGAAGGCGTTTGTCGTAGCCCCTACTTGCTGGGTTGTTGGGAGTACCAGGTAAAGAAAGCCCCGTCAGCGTGCCGGGCAAGGTGCCTGGTACCGCAGAGATGCTCAGGCACTGTGGTGACAGCATCATTACTACTGGCCTGGGTCCCAGCAGCGAACTTGCTCTGCTGCCCTCCCATGATGGAGGAGACCTTTGCAACTGTCAAGGTCACGGTGGGGTGTGGGGGCAGGGGCCTGCCAGCCCACCGGCCCCTGACACCCCGTCTCTGTGTGGCAGATGTGGACGAGTGTGAGCTGGGCACACACAACTGCCAGGCAGGCTTCACGTGCCAGAACACCAAGGGTTCCTTCTACTGCCAGGCGCGCCAGCGCTGCATGGAGGGCTTCCTGCAGGACCCCGAGGGCAACTGTGTGGGTGAGCAGGGGCTGCGGGGGCTGTGGCCGCTGGCCGGGGGGGCTCTGGGAGGGCTCGCTGGGACCTGGCCCCGGGATGCACTTGCGAAACAGAACTCTTGAAATCCTGACCTGTCTGACCTTGGCTGAGTTCCTACACTTGTGGCCTCAGTTTACCCTTCTCTGGGATTGGATGGTATGAATGTCTATCAGAGGTTTTTAACCAAGCTAGCAGTAAGGAATATCTTTATATCTTGACCTGGTACACACACATACACACACACACACAGCTGGAACAGAGATTCCGCAAAATATCTTTATATCTTGACCTGGTACACACACACACACACACACACAGCTGGAACAGAGATTCCACAAAACGTTACCCTACTACATGGGATCCTAGCTAAAATTTCTATTTGCAGATAATGTTAGTGAGACATATGGGGTCGAGCTCATTCCACACTCATGGGTCAAGACCTGCAGTTTGGCACATGGTGGCCTAGTTGTCCTCGCGTGGGTCTGAGATCTCACACTCTCCCCACCTCTCTTTACCTCCTTCCACAACACTGCTGGCCTGCAGCCTCACCTTCCCGGAGCTGCTGATGATGTCGGGTCCAGAGGCGGGGCGCCAGAGCCCCTGCGGGACTGACGGCATCTGCAGCAGGCATGGTCAAGGCGGCGCTCAACCCTGTGTGTGGTGGGGGGGGAGGCAGGTGAAAGATGCAGGAGAGGTGGAAAGACAGGCAGGTGTGCAAGGCCAGCCGCTGGCTGTGGACAGAAACTGGGGTGTGTTAGAAACAGCTTCCATCGCACACCCTTCCCTCACGCGGGCAGCTGGTGGGACAGGTGTCTCCATCTTACAGGGGAGACACTTAGGGACAAGAGGAGTGTTGGCTTTATCTGAAGCCTTTCTCAAGACTCTGGGGGGGTCCCTCTAGCCATTCTGGGAGCTGGAGCTGTTTCTGGGATACCCCTTAACAGCTCCTCACCATGTGACTCTGGCAGTGGCACGAGGGCTGTGGGCACGAGAGGGTCCCTGCGATCCTCAGCCAGGGTCAGGGAAATGTGGGGGTGGGGGTCTGCCCAAATGCCAGCAGTTCTTCAGTGATTCATTCATTGACAGTGTTTTCAGAGCACTTACTATGTGCCTGGTTCTAGATGTCAGGGAGTTATAGCACTTCACTGAGACATCTTGGAGGAGGAGGGACTAAGCAAACACATTTATAGAAGTGGCAGTTATTCAAAGGTGCTTTGATAAATAATAAAACAAGTAGGGGATGGAATCTTAAAGGGGGGCTCATCTACCTAGAATGGTTGGGGGCCTCCCTGAGGAGGTGACATTGGGGCAGGGACCTGAGCAAGAGAGGGAGCCAGCCATGCAAATATCAGAGGGCAGTGTGTGCCTGAGAAGGGGGGACAGCATACGCCAAGGCCCTGTGGTGGGCTGGGGGCATCTTGAGATGATGAGGCCAGTGAGGCTGGGGCAAAGTGTGAGGGAGAGATGGAGGATGAGCTTGACAGGTTGGCAGGAAGAGCCAGAGCAGGGGCGTGACTTACTGTAGTTACCCTAGAACTCAGCTTCAAGTTCTAGGGGGGCCACTGCCTTTAACCGCCTCATCAGGGCAGCTGTGAGACTAATGTAGGAAGAGCTCGGCAGGTGCTTAGGTTCTTGGAGGAGAAGGCCCTGGGGTCATAGGACACAGGAGGGGGACACTCTCATCCCACAGCCCTGTCCAAGGCTGATCTGGATCCCCAAAATGGCCACCTCTGGGTGTGGCCCTGGACTCAGAAGCCAGGATGCGGGGAGGGGCCGTGCCAGGCTCCCTGTCACCTCCATCCCTTCTGCAGACATCAACGAGTGCACGTCGCTGGCTGAGCCGTGTCGGCCAGGTTTTAGCTGCATCAACACCGTGGGCTCCTACACGTGCCAGAGGAACCCGCTGCTCTGTGGGCGTGGCTACCACGCCAACCAGGATGGGACCAAGTGTGTGGGTGAGGCCCAGCACCTCCCTGCCTGCCTTCCACCCAGCCTGGGGCTTCCTGGGCTCCTCGGCCCGTGGGCGGCCCTGGCCGAGGGGGAGCCTGGGCCTCAGGGTGCCCTGCTCGCCTTCCCTGGCAGACGTGAATGAGTGTGAGACGGGGGTGCACCAGTGCGGCGAGGGCCAGGTGTGCCTCAACCTCCCTGGCTCCTACCACTGTGACTGCAAACCCGGCTTCCAGCGGGACGCCTTCGGTCGGGCCTGTGTCGGTAGGTGGGCCCTGGTGGCCGGGAACCCCTCTGTGGCGCCCACCTGCCCCGGCCCTGCGCCGGGCCAGCCCTCAAGCCTCCTCCTCCTTCCTGCGGCCCTGTCCTCCGCCTTGCTCTGCTGCTCCTCTTGGCTCTGGTCTCCTCTGCTCCTCTCAGCATGGCCGTCACCCTCCTTTCTTGCCTCTCGCCGTGTCTGTCCGTCCCTCTGTCTCTGCCTCCAGCCTCCTTCCAACACTCCTGCTGCGTTTCTCCCCGGCCCCTGGTCTTGTTGCCTCTCCTGTTCCCTGTCCAGGTTCCTCCCTGTCTCTCCCTGTGGGTCTCTGTGTCCCCGTCCTCACCCAACCCCGCTTCTACCTGGGGGTGGAGGGAGCTGGCTCCCAGGCCCCTTCTGCCCTCCCTGCGGGCCGCCCACCCCCTGCCTGCCGCCCGCCCGCCCGCAGACGTGAACGAGTGCTGGACCTCGCCGGGCCGCCTGTGCCAGCACACGTGTGAGAACACGCTGGGTTCCTACCGCTGTTCCTGTGCCATCGGCTTCCTGCTGGCTGCAGATGGCAAGCGCTGTGAAGGTACTGCTGACCCGACCTCTGACCCCGCACAGAGGCCCCCACCATGTAAAAAGCCCAAAGCCCTGCCAGCCCCCAGCTTCATACCTTCCCCGGCCCCATCCCTACCTCACACCGCTTCTCTACCTCTGCCGAAGCCCTCCCAGAGGGCCCAGGGTCCGGCCATCTCACACCAGAGGGGCTGGGTTTCTCCATCGTCTGCACCCCCACACAGGAGCTCCTTTCAGGCAGGGATGACAGCCCAGCCTCGGCCCCTTAGTCGGTTCTGATCCTGGTCATGATTGCACAGCCCGGGGGTCCAGGCAAGGAACAGAAGCGAGTGAAACATGACATCAGGCTCAGGCCAGCTGGAGAGCCCAGTGGTCATCAAGAGGGAGTGGCAGCCACACAGCACCTGGAGATGGTCCTGCCCAGCAGTGACAGTCCAGGCTGAGCCGATCTTGGTTTTTCAGTTGCTAGAAATGTAGCTCTCTAAGTAAAAGCTGCTGGTTTTTACATGTTACGATAGATTTAAACTTCTAAAAAACACACCGTGAGTTACACCAAGCATATGAATGGGCTGGGCCCTGCCCACGGGTCAGGGGGTAGGTGAGGGAAGAGGATGTGGGTCTCTAGCCCCACCTAGCCTGGAGGTGCTTTCTTTACTTCCCTCCTGGGGAGGGGAGCCTGCGGAGACCCCTGAGCTGGCCCTCCCATGGGACAGCACCAGCCCAGGGGCAGGGCAGTATGACCAGGACCGGCTGCCTCAGAGGGCATATGGAGGGCCCCCCAGAATAGACCTCGCCACATTCATTCCTTCGTCTGTGTTCTGATCACCTGTGAGCCCCTCCTCCAGGCCAGGCTGGGTGCAGCGAGCTGCGGGCATGGGTCTCGAATGGTGTGGCTCATTCACTCGCTTCTTGGCCCTTCTGCCTTTGCTGCCATCATCCCTGCTTCAGGCAGCTTCTCTGCACCCTCTGTGGCTGGAGGTCAGAGACCCAGAGATGAAGCCAGTGTGGCCCCTGGCGCCAGAAGCTCAGAGCCCAGTAGAGAAGATGATGGCTCATTTTATGTGAACGCCACGTGTGTTGGGAAATTCTGAGGGGGATCTGGACGTGAGTCAGACGGCGGCCCACCAAGCCCTGTGTGACCCACTTCCCCTGCTCCTCTCCCCTGGCCCCCTCTGCTCTGACCACACTGGCCTCCTTGCTGTCCTCGAGGTCACGAGGCACACTCTCACCATAGGGCCTTTGCTCTTGCTGTGCTTTCTGCCTGGAACGCTTCCCCCAGTTGCCCACATGACTACAGAGCTGCAGCCTCCCAGACACTCTCTCTGTCCCCTCTCTACTCTTTCCCCACAGTGCTTGCTCCTTGGACGTACTAGTTATTTGACTCATTCAATTAGCCCTCCCCCTCCTTTCCCAACACACATGGCAACGGCAGCTCCACGAGGTGGAGATTTTGTCTTGTTCGTGGCTAAGTCCCCAAATTCAGCACAGGCCCGGCACATTGTAACAGCTCAGCATTTCTTGGTTGGATGAGGGAAAGCCAAGTGCCAGCCCTCGCCGAGCTCAGAGCCCAGTGGATGTTCCATCTGAGCCATGAGTTGACCTTCCCCTCACGTACTCGCACACCGTTTGGCTCATGTGCCCACACGTGCAGCTCTGGTTCCTCCCGCCCCCAGCCCCATGCAGAGCCAGGCGTGAGGATCAGGGCAGGCTGGTGAGGCCCCAGAGCTTGAGGGGGTCCTTATTAGCACCTAGATGATGCCTCCCAGAGCCATCTCTACCAGCTGTTATGGCCTCTCAACGGGGCAGCATCTAGCTCCCCACTGGGGAGATCTGAGCCCGATCTGGGGCTGCCTCCTCCAGGCAGCAGGCCGAGACCCCACCAGCAAGCTCCAGCCCTGGCCCTGCCCCAGCTGCATGGCCCAGGTGGGCTCCTTGCCCTTTTCTGGGCCTCTAATTCCCCACTGGCCCTTAAGAGAGGCTGGAACGAATGGCTTCCCAAGATACGGCTCTAAGTAAGCTGGGACCTCAGCCCTCGCCGCTGGGCTGGGAGGCCTCTGCCCTGACCACAGGCCAGTGTCCCCACAGATGTGAACGAATGTGAGGCCCGGCGCTGCAGCCAGGAGTGCACCAACATCTATGGCTCCTACCAGTGCTACTGTCGCCAAGGCTACCAGCTGGCCGAGGACGGGCACACCTGCACAGGCAAGTCCTCTGCCCAGGGGCCCCCTGCCCGAGAGGCACCCCTTGCCCGTGTGCCCGCTTCCCAGAGACTCCCTGCTGGGCCACGGACACAGGACACACAGAGGCTTCAGCCTCATGTTAGAACTGGATTCCCAGCCCTGCGATGTCCTTGGCTGTGTGACCTTAGGCTCCTCCTCTGTAAGGTGGAGGTGATGGTCCTGGCCTCAGCGGGATGAAGGGTGAGGTTACATACCTTGTCCAGGCCTGTGTCTGATACCTTATGGGCCCTGCACTGCTAGTAGGAATCATGGAGTGAGCACTGGAATGGGAGTTCTCTTTTGCTGTGTGGCCATTGGCAACTCTGTTCCCCTCTCTGAGCCCTGTCGTCCTCATCGTTGAAATGGGCCCCTAGGCTCCAGGGCTGCGGCAGGGCTGGCATGACTGTCCGCGGCTGGGCCCTGTGGGGACAAGGGGTTCACCAGGGGCCGAACCTCTTTCTGACAGACATTGACGAGTGTGCTCAAGGTGCCGGCATCCTCTGTACCTTCCGCTGTGTCAACGTGCCAGGGAGCTACCAGTGTGCGTGCCCAGAGCGGGGCTACACCATGACGGCCAATGGGAGGTCCTGCAAGGGTAAGCAAGGAGGACCCTGCCCCACCAGAGTCTCGGGCAGGCTCTGAGCAGCTCGCTGTGTGATTGGAACTCTGACACCTACGACACAAACATGGAATGGCCGATGCCCCTAGTGGGTATATTAACCAAGGTCTGTGCCTGGGTTGAAGAAGGAGACAGTCTTTCTGCTGTTTGACTCAGCCTGGGCTCAGCTGTGAGCCCTCTCCTAGGAGAGGGACAGGGATCCTGAGGGGTGGATCCTAAAAGGAGACCTGTCCAGTGGAGAACCTGAGGAGGTCTCCGGGGTCCCAGGGTCTGTCCCCAAGCACTGCATCTGCTAACCTTGCATGCAGAAAGACATTGTCCCAGCCAGAGCTGTGTAGAGCTGGGTAGGGCTGCACGGGGCTTCCCATCACTAAGGGCATACAAACTGGCTAGGCAGTCACCTATTTTTGCAGTTTGCAACTACTTTCCTGGATGGAGACCGGGTTCTGTGACGTCTAATCTTCCTTCTATGCTGGGGAGTCACGATACTAAGTTCAGTTCCATTGGGACTTACTGAGGCCACCAAATTCTAGGCCTGGCAAGCCACCCGGGGAAGGTGGAGGGGTCTAGAATTCACTTGGGCAGGACACAGGAATATCCGCGCCCTCCCCTCCCCCCCACACAAGAAGTGACCACTCAGGGCTTCACAGCGCAGCCCGCCTGCCCTCCTCTTGGCCTGCGTGACTGACTCTTCCCTGGGTGGTGGGGCTAAGAATACAGAGTCCCCTGGGTTGCAGCTTTGGTCCACCAAGGCAGGCACTCGTATTCCTACAGGCCCAGGGGTCAGAATCGGTCCTGGGCAGGGTACAGAGTTAGACCAGTGTCGTTCAGCCTGGTGGTTGCTACCTGTAAATGGGTCCTGAGATCATTTTGGTAGATCTCAGCTGGCTGGTTTTGGGGTTTTGTTTTTTTTTTTAATTAGTGAAGAACAAAATATAGGATCAGCTAGGGTGCAGTGGACAGAGTAGATCAGGGAGCACCATACCTGTGCAGACTGTTCCAGTCCATATATGTATACTTAGTCTAATGCAAAAGGATTCTTTACCATAGGTTGATGTAAAGAAAAAATAAAAAACCCCAAGTGAGGGTAGGTAAATCATGGTCGTGGAGGCCTGGTAGGCTCACAGAAGCTGACCTCCCTGGCTGCAAAGCCCTCTGCTTTTTAGTTTAAAAAAGAGTAAGTATGGGCTCCATCAAAGGTAAGGATTTTGCCCTCCATCAGCTGAGTTGTATGGGACACATGGCTTTATGTTCCTAGAATAGGATTTCATTTTAGAGAACAAGGCTCTGTTCCACTTGATGGCAGAACACAGGTGGGGTCCCTTCTCAGAAGTCCAGTCAGACCCTGCAGTGACTTTGCTCTTGAAAACCTGTTCGAGTCCGGGATGGTCTCTCCCCAGCCCATGTCCGCTGGGGTCTGTGGGCTGCCTGGCCAGCTGACAGCGTCTCTGTTGCCACCAGAGAGGGCTCCCTGGGCCCGGGTGCACGGCTGCTCTCACTGGCCCTGGTGCATCTGACCCTCAGCACCCATCTCTGGCTGTGGCCCCTGCAGCTGCTTGTGCTTGCCCCCATCCCTGGTCACTGCATCCTCCTCCCAGGGGTGCCCCCCCCGCGAGGCCCAGGTCCCCTCTCTCCAGTTCCTGCTGCAGCCCCCATCAGGAGGTCAGGCGAGAGCGAGGTACATGTGATGCCTTTGCTGCCCCTCCACACTGTCTTGCTGGAAAAGTCTCTGCGCTGTCACAGGGTGGTCAAGGACAGAGCGCGGGCAGGGTGGTTCTGCCTGGTCGTGTCCACTTCCTGAGTCACCTGTGGTGCCCACGTCTGCAGCCGCTGACCTTCAGAGCTAAGTGGTGGCCCTCTCTGTGCTCCGTGGTCCTGTTCTGACTCAGGCCAACCACGGAGGTCTCGTGGCTCCAACGGGAGGATGGGAGGACAGCCGTGGGAGAACAGAGGGTTCTGGTTAACATGTCACAGTAAATCCTGCCCCTCTTCAGTGGTTAAAAAAAAAAAAGTGGGGACAGAAAAACGTGAAGGAATTGAGACTTGGCAGTGTCTCCTAGAATACATACTCCGTGCAGGCAGGGCCATGACCCTCATTCATCAGCACACAGGGCAGCGTCCAGCGCGTAGCAGGTGCTTCTTGAACGCTCAACCCCTCGACTGAACCGAGCGGCAAGTTCTGCTGATACTTGGATGCATCTTTTCCCAGTACCTTGTTATGCCAACATACATACAGTATGTATATATACGATATAATAGGAGTTAAGGTCATGCGGAAAATAACCTTGAATTCTGCCTTTGTTTTGTTTTGAATATATGTAAAGCCCTTATCAGCAGTCCACTCACAATGGGCTAGCTCTTAGCAACGCTATTAATCTGAGCACTGACTTTGTCCCCTATTCCTCCCCCATCTGGGTTGTGGGTGGCACTTGGCTGTCTCAGCTGGGGCTGCAGTGACACCCCTGAGGATATGGCCTTGTCCAGCTCTCCCTTTGGCCTGACCTCTCCAAGAGAGGCTCCAGGGATGAGGATGCCACAGACACAAGGGGCGAGGACTCTGGGGTCATAGGGAAGTCCTGTGACAGCATGGTGAGGCCAGGCTACAGGGGTGCTGACCCTTGGCTCTCCTCCCTCCTACTACAGCACTGGGCCGGCAGACAGCAAGAAGCAGCTCCCTCCCCATTCCCGCCACACCCCTGCCCAGGATCAGGGGCAGGACTTCCTGCTCACCAGTGTGGGCAGCCTTAGTATCACTGGGGCCAGAGGGGGAAGAGCAGGGGCCCTCCCTTCATGTGGATTCAGTTAATGAACCATCAGGACAATAACCGCGCCCATCCTGGCCCCACTGGCTCCTGCCCTGTTTTCTCCCACTCGCCTCTGTGCCACCCTGGGAAATCGGGATCATGACCCAGTTTGCAGAGGAGGAAAGGGAGGGGGGCTTGGAGAGGTGAATGAATGTCAGCTGGTCTGTCGCCACAGAGGGTGGTGGCCAACTGCCTGGAGTCAGCATGTGAGGATGGGAAGTGACACCGTTCCTGCCTCGTGGGGTTGTGAGGACAAATGAGTTAATGAGCGGAGAGGGCCCCGAGCATCGGATGGACATCAGGCGTAGACTTGGGATGCAGTTGGCTTCTGTTGTTACAACTTTCCTGGCGTTCCTGTCACGCTGCTCTTCTAAGGAGTCCGTGTGGCATCGGGACTGGGTCCCTGGCTTCCAGCCCTAGCTGCCTGCTGACCGCTGTGTGACCTTGAGCGAGCCTGTGCCCCTCTCTGGGCCTCAGTTCCCTCCTGTGTCCGGGGAGGCCTGTGGCCCTCACCCTACAGGCCTGGCATGAGGATTGAGTGAGGAGAAACCCCTAAACTGGATCAGTGTGGAGGATTGGAGCAAGAAACCAGAAGCCTCCCAGGGAAGCTCCTGATAGGCTCTGCCCCACCTCACCCCAGCAACGGCCCCTGGCGCCTCCCTCAGCTGAGCCGCTAGTCTTCACGGAAAGGGTCTGTGGAACCCATTTATTTGATCTTACTTGTCTTGCAGGTTGCCTGTGCACGAACACGCCCCAAGTTTGCTTCTCTGAGCTTCTGTCAGATTCTTACCTATATGTCTCTGTGTGTGTGTGTGGGTGTGTGTCAGCATCCGTTTATGTCTGTGATTCTGTGTACCTGGGTGCGTATGCTTGAGCATAGGGGCGTGCTTAACCTCATGCCTGTCTGTGTGAGCGTGCACAGGAGGTGGGAGCAGGTCTGCGCAGCTTTGGGGGGCATTCGTAGCTGCGCATCTCAGAGTCCGTACTTACAAGTGATGGGTCTGACACTTCCATCCAGCAGTATGTGTGGGGCACCTGCTCTGTGCCAGGCACTCCGCTAGTTGCTGGGGACACCACGGGACCAAGAAAGACACACATCCTGCCCTTCTGGAGCTCACACTGAGGAAGGGGAGGTTGGACACAGAACAGACATACGAAGTAGCGTGTGTTTCCAAGCAGGACAGGCAGTAGAAGGAGAATAAAATGGGAGGGGGACCACTGTAGGGTGGTCAGGGAGGGCGTCCTGCAGGGGGTGACCCTGAGCTGAGACCTAAAAGATGAGAAGAAGCCAGCCATGGGAAGATGTGGGGAAAGTGTTTCAGTAGCAGAAACAGCATGTGCAAAGCCCCTGGGGTGGGATGGGCATCGGGGTGTTGGAGCAGCGCAGAGACATCCAACAGGCTGCAGCCCAAGTGGAAGGAGAGGAGCTCAGAGAAGGGCCAGAGGGGTGTGCATGAAGGGACTCGGCTTTTATTCTGGGAGCGTGGGAAGCCTTCAGGGGACACAGATGATTTATTTTAAAGCGAGGTCCTCAGCTGCTGGGTGTGGAGTGGACAAGGTGGGTGTGTGTGGTGGAGGGTGGTGGGGAGCTGTGTGCTTGCAGCCAGGACCAGCTGCCCTGAGACCCAGGCCTCCAGCGTGGGCTGTGGTGGTTTGGACGAATGCCCCCAGCTGAGGGGTCCCCATCATCACCCTCCTCTTCTACCCCCCCAGACCTGGACGAGTGTGCACTGGGCACCCACAACTGCTCTGAGGCCGAGACCTGCCATAACATCCGGGGCAGCTTCCGCTGCCTGCGCTTCGAGTGCCCTCCAAACTACGTCCGGGTCTCCGAAACGTGAGTACCCCTGCCCGGCCTTGGGCCAGGGACCCCTGCACCCCTCTTGGGCTGCCAGTCTTCACCCCTCCTGCTCTTCACAGGTCCACACGGCTGGGTCTGTGGTCTGATCACACAGGGTACAAATAAAAGCACCTTGCAGAAAGCTTAGAGCAAAGGGAACAAAGGGAAGACAACTCACAGAAAATCTCCATCCCCTTCCCTCCTTCCACGCGCACACACACACAATATACTAGCTAGCGATTGTTGTGTAACACGTTATCCCAACACGTAGCACCTTTCCATGACAACCAGTTATTATCCCCCTGTGGTTTGGAGGGTCAGGAAGCTGGGAGCAGCTTAGCTGGGTGGTTCTGGCTTCAAGTCTCCTGGAGACATGTCATCTGAAGGCTCGAGTGGGGCTGCAGGACCCTGTCACTCAGCCACGTGGCTCTGGGCAGCAGGCTCCTTGCCATGGGGGCCTCTCCGTGAGGCTGCTGGTGATGTGGCTTCCCTGGCATGGGTCATCAGGAGAGCAGGTGACAGTCCTTTGTAACCTAACCTAACGTTAGAAGTGACACACTGTGTCACGGGCACACAGTCCAGCACTGCGAGAGGTGGGGGGTACCCTGAGGATACCCTGACCACACAAGGTGTGGCCACCAGGAGGTGGGACACCCAGGACCATCCTACAGACCGGTGACCACACTTCTTACTGATCACTTCTTGGCATTTTGCCGTATTTCCTGTCCTTTACTAAACATACTTTTTCATAAAGCACTTTCGTGTTTCCTATAATTCAGTTGTCTTCCACTTTATTTTACTTTGTAAGGTATTTTCCATACTCATGTTTTTATAATTGCAAATGGGACACGTGCTTATAAAAATATTTCCATAACAAAAGTGGGTCAAGCAAAAGCTCTTGCCCCTGCCCCCAGCTGGATGTGACGGCCTCGGAGGGCGCTCACCTTCCCTTTTACGCTGGCACGAGGTGCTGGTGACTCTGCGGTCACACATGTGCTCAGCTGGGCCCGGCTTGCTGCTTCTACCTCATGGCTGCCCTGTGGCACATTGCCCTGTTTCACTGTCACATACCCTCTGACGTCCATGTGCATGCATGTCGGGACATTTAGGGGAGTGTGTCTAGGTGACCTGGACAGGTCCTCCCTTCTCTGGGTCTTAGCTGCCCCGTCTGGAACATGGGGGTGAGAGCAGCACCAGCCTGGGGTGGGTGTGCGCACGAGATGAGTAAAGGGATGCATGGGCTTGGCACGGTGCATGGCGTGACGTAAGCACCGTGTCACTTCCACTCGTTGCTGGTGGCATGGTTGTCGTCGTGGCACCCGTGTGGCCCTGTGCTGCCGTGGTACACCAGGTGGGGACTCTGCTCAGAGGATCCTCTAGAGCTGCTGAGCCCTGACGCCTAAGCAGCGTCCATTTTGGAATCAGTGAACTTGTGGAGAGTGACTTAATGAGGTAGGGGTGACAGTGGCTCTGAGAGCCAAGAAGGGACAGATTGATGCTGTGCTCAGAAATCAAGCTCTTAGACCCCCTGTGGGATTTGGTGGAGGTTCCCTCCTCATTGTCATTGTCCTGTAGCATGGCCGAGTCTCGAGGCTTCCTAGGGAGGGGGTGACTTGGAGCTCCAGGTGGGCCAGCGGCCCTGGTACTCAGAGAGGCTTCCCCTGGGAAAGGGCAGGCTACCCTGAGTCAGAAATGGAGACAGCTCCAAAGGAGAGTCAGTCATGGAAGAAAAGGAATTTGGAAAATGGTGAAACAATCAAAACACCATGCCCAGGGAATCTGTGCAAATGGGAAGTGTGCAGGTGAAAACAAAACGGAGGAAGGCGGGTCAGAATGAAGGGAGGAAGGAAGAAGACAGGGAGGAACGTGTGGCTAAGGGCTGCTAACACAGCGTCCCAGGCGCCGTGTGAAGCCCTGCATGCCCATTAACTCACCCCAACCAACGGGCGAGACCACAGGCTATTATCCCACCTCACAGATGAGGAAACTGAGACCCAGAGAGTTAAGGCGACTTAGCAGAATAGAGCTGGCGACGGAGCCGGGCCACTTGGCCCTGAGCCTGCCGCTGAGGCCTGCGCCATGTCCGGGCCTGGTGGCCGTCAGGGGTGGGAGCGCCCCCCCCGCCACCCCCCCGCCCCGGGCCCGCTGACCACGTCCCCCGTGCCCCCCACAGGAAGTGCGAGCGCACCACGTGCCACGACTTCATGGAGTGCCAGAACTCGCCGGCGCGTATCACCTACTACCAGCTCAACTTCCAGACAGGCCTCCTGGTGCCGGCGCACATCTTCCGCATCAGCCCGGTGCCCGTCTTCGCGGGCGACACCATCTCCCTGACCATCACCAAGGGCAACGAGGAGGGCTACTTCGGCACGCGGCCGCTCAATGCCTACACGGGCGTGGTGTACCTGCAGCGGCTGGTGCGCGAGCCCCGGGACTTCGCCCTGGACGTGGAGATGAAGCTCTGGCGACAGGGCTCCGTCACCACCTTCCTGGCCAAGATGCACATCTTCTTTACCACCTTCGCGCTGTGAGGCACACGTGCCTGCCCGAGCGCCCTGCGGCAGCCGCGGAACCCCGGGATCCCTCCGCAGTGTCCCCGCGCCAACCTCTGGGCCACCTGCAGGCGCTCGCCATTCTGCGGTCGCTGAACGCAGCATATGCAGGGCCGGGTTATGGTGGTGGGTTTTACTATAACTCTGTAAATTAACTTAATTTTGCTGACCCATTTCCTCCTGGATTCCTGGGCTTCTCCTGTGTCCCGCCCCGCCGGAGGGCGCTTAGCAACAGGAAGTGTGCCTAGACTTTGAGGGCAGTTCAAGGTCACAGTAGGTGCTCCGTGGGTGGAGTTAGAGGGCCGAAGACTGGAAACCCAGCGACCACGTTGGGGTGTTTGGACTTAACTGAGTGGCCTGTCCCCAAAGCTGATATTCCATTTCATATTCCACTGTGATTAGCTCTTTACTTTAAAAAAAAAAAAATCATTTTGAGTGTTTTTTAATTATAAAAGTAGTATGCACACATTGCAAAAAATATATTCAAATAGTACCAAAGGGTTATAAAGTAAAAAAAAAATGAAAAAAAGAAAAACACCCTTATTTTGTAAAGTGTTTGTGTTAGATGTTGGTATCTGCATGTCTCAGGCCGGTTTGTCGATCATGATGGTCCTTGATGTCTTATTCAAGGCATTAGCCCCCACCCGGGAGTTCTTTTCTTGGGGGTGAAGGGATCACAGTGTAAACAGTGCTAGCTTTGGGATCCTTTCCTCATATTTTACTACAACTTTGCCTCCTCCTCCTTCCCCAGAGGTGGCCCCCCACGGGTTTGTCACTCTGGATTTCATCTGGAGACTGCAGTCCTGGTCCTGGTCACTGGGCCCTGAAAACATCAGGTCAGACAGAGGACTCGGACAGGCCCCCGAAGGCTGAGAGAATTCATCTTTCCTCGCTGCCCCGTGTAGGTTTCTGGGGCTTTGAGGCTGCAACAGACCAGGAGGGCTGAGAAGGTGCGGCGCCGGGGCCCCAGTCTGAGCCCCCCCACCACATGCACGCTGCCGGTCCCCTTGACTCTTTCTCTAAGCCAGTGGATTTCCGGTGCAGGCAGTGTGTGACCCTGGGGGTCTTGAACTGAATGTGGTGGGCAGCAGCCGCCATTGAAGCGCCCGGCTAGAACGGACAGTCTCACAACGCTCCGCACCTGGGGGGGGGGGGGGGGGCACATGTCAGGACACAGTGGGTAGAACGTGCGCGTGTGCCACCAGCTCTGGTGGGTGGTGCTGGGACACAGAGTGCAGCGGGCCCGAGGGGGACGGTGGTGAACTGAGAGCGCATGCCCTGGGAGGAGGAGGCAGGACACAACTCCAGCCATCCCGCCTTCTGGAAACGCGCACCCGCGTGGCGGGATGCTCTCATTCTTCCAGACAAGCTCCCAGACTGCATTTTGATGTAAAATCTTCCAATTTAAGATGTGGTGATTATTTAAAACTTTGTAGCAGCAGGAACGAGCCAGCCCCGGAGCTTGCTGCTGTAAGCCTCCCCTGGAGGCCTCTCTGTCTCGTGGCCTTTTCTCCCCTCCCTGCCCCTCCCTGGCTCCGTCCCCAAGGCCACGTAGCAGGAGCCAGGATTTCCTTCTCGCGGCCTTGGCCATCTCTCTTCCATTTCCCTGGTTGTGGGGAAAACCGGAGCCAGCAACGATGTCAGGCTTGGTGCTCACCAGGCGGGGACCAGTGGGGACCGGGCCTCCAGTCTACAGGCAGGTTAGGGACACCAGCAGGGGACGGGGCTGCACCTGGCTGGCGGCAGCTGGCCCTGGCCTACACAGGCTTGGCTTCTTCCTCCAGCTCAGGGGTTACTCCCTGTGGGACCTCGAGTGAGTGACATCACCTCCCTGGATTTCATTCGCCTCATCAGTGGAGGGGGGTGTCCACAAGTTTTCCCTCACGGGGCCGCGATGCCACTAGAACGAGCAACATACCTACAGCATCCAGCTGGGTGCCTGGAGGCTCTTGGAAAACGAGTTTTCCTTCTGACTTCAGAGGTTCTAAGGTTCGCTGATTCTAGAGTTCCGTGTCTACAAGGAGTTTGGCAAGCCACAGTTTGAGGGACTAGGCCCTACAAGACTGCCCTCACTCCGGACGCCAGACACAAACTTGGGGGTCCCCACGACCACCCTCAGGTTCGTTAACTGAACAACTCAGGGAAGCGCCAAACTTAGGATGACAGTTCTGTTAGGATAAAAAGCATACAAACTGAAATCATCCAAGGGGAATGGTGCATAGGGCAGAAAGGAGGGGTGCATGTCCCCAGGATGTGTCCCTTTCCTGGCGTGATGGGTGACAGTTTGTGCAAAGTGTGACCAACCAGGAAGCTTTCAGTATCCAGCACTTTCATTCAAGTTTGCTCATACTGCAGCCTGACTGACCTATAGTGTCCAGTCCCTCCTGCAGGTCTGAGTTGATACGGCATGTCCCAAAGCCCGCCTCCTCAGTCACATTATTAAACTGTCCACTGCCCCACGTCCCCAGGCAAAGCCAGTCCTGTCAGGACCTTCCAAGGGCCTAGAGCTCACCTCCCTTAGTTGAGGGCAAAGGCCAGCTCTGCCTTTAGGTCCTAAAGCTGAATTCCAGCCCCCTGGCCCCTGGCCCAGGCTTTCTGATAGTGGAGTGATCATATCTGGGCACCTGTGTTTAGCATTAACTTGCTTCACCTCCTGATGTGCTGCTGTGTGTACCTTATGATAAACTTGGGCAGGACTGTTTAGCATAGAAATGAGCTAGTGGTTAGCCAAATCCAGCCAAATCCAGTTCTTTCTCAGGCCGGCTTTTCTAGCAGTAGTGCATCCTGAGGAGGCTGGAGCTCAGTGCTGCAACTTACTCAAGGCCATGGCCATCGGTGTCAGCATGGAAACCCACCCACAATGCCGCAGCAGGTGGGGGTCACCTGGAGAATAAGACTGGGTCCCATGCTGTCATTAGCACCTCGTCCAGCCCATTGTCTCTTGTATGACTAAATGTCTCCTGGGGTGGCCCGCGCAGGTTTGCACCTTCCATTCAACCTTGTCAGGTTCCAAAGGCAGCGTCGGGAGGGCCTGGCTTCCCCCCATCTGGTATCATCGAGCTAAGAGACCATATCATCTCTTCCTCCAAGCCTCTCCCAAGATGTTAATGTAATGCCGGATAAATAGAATATCGGGTTTGTCTCATTGCATAACCCACCCATTTCTTTACCCTCAGCTACAACTCCCTTTCTCTCGGTCTGTACTCCAGTTCTTCCACCTCTGGAAGGGACGTTAGCTTCGGCCACTGTGCCCGTCTACACCGCAGGCACACGTCAGATCAACTGGCTGCAAACTCTGAGGTCCCGTGACCACCCTCAGATTCAGTAGTTCTCTAGACTCACAGAACTGAAGAAGGTGTCTTACGTATTTTTACAGTTATTACAGAAAAGGATACAGATCAAAATCAGCCAAGGGAAGAGACACGTAGGGCAGAATCCAGGAGGGTCCAAATGTGGTTTCCAGTTACGCTCTCACCGTGGAGTCCCGGATGGCATTGCCTCCTCCCAGTCTCGATGTGTGACAATCCCCCCGGAAGGATCACCCAACAGGAGGCTCGCCTGCGCCTTTGGAGTCCAGAGTCTGTAGTGGAGCTGGTTGGTGGTTGGGGCGCACACGGTGCCTGGCCCCAGGTGGCAGCACAGTCGCTAACGATTTCACCCGGATTCACCCGGAGCGGGTTGTCCCAGCGGAGGGGATGCTACAGCAGAGGTGGTGAGGCACGCAGTTGAAAAATACGAGGGACCAATGCTTACAAAGACACAGAAGTGCGTGGTTACCGCTAAGTTGCGCTGACTTGCAGAGAGACAGTGAGAGCTCTGGGGTTGTTAGCAGGTAGTGGCTGAGGGCGGGGCAGAGCCCTTCAGTGGCAGCTTACAGAGGCACCTGTCTCCTGCAGGGGAAGGGCAGAAACGGCTGAGGGCAGGCCGAAGACCTGTTTGACTGTGGGAGTCACGGAGCTCCAGGGACATTTGCTGCTCAGCCAGGGTCAGTCATGGGAACGTAAGGGCCCCAGGGTGAGACACCTGAGACCATGAAAATGGAGGGGAACATCTGGAGACGCAGAGGAGGCTTGCCACTACCCTGCAGGGCCCCAGGTGCCCCTTGGGTGCTGCTCGAGCCGCCTCTCCTGGCTGCCAGGCCCATAACTAGGGCTAAAGCCCAGCATAAGCTGGCAAGAGGTGTGCTGGGCTTGATAAAGAAGGAAAGAGACTCTACACCCAAGAATTGCAGAAATGATCTGGCAGGTGATGACGAGAGCCAGGGGAGCTCCCCGAGATGGATCTTGACGGTGCTGGACCAGCACAGCCGGAATGAGGGTCTGGATAAACATGACTTCACTGACTCGGGGGCACTTTTTTGGGGACACGGGGCTTAACACCGTGTCCTGGCAAGGAACCCAGGGGATAGGGCCTACTCACTGACAAAGTGGCGCTTCGTGGCCTGGACACAAATGATGGCTGATTCTAAGTTGTCCCAGAAGCTGCCAGCTTGGAGTGGGGCTGGAGCGGGAAAGGGGTCCACAGCGGGTGTAGGTCGCGATGCAGGCAGGCTTGCTACTTGGGCTAGACACACTCAGCCCTGAAGGGGAGCTCATGGCAAGCCCCGGGGAGGGGGGATTCGCAGTGCGGGCCCCTGGGGTGCTAGAGCAAGGCCATGCCCTCCACCGCTTGAGAAACGGCCTGTGGTGTGTTGCTGGGCCCTCGTGGAGACCACACACTTGACCACGGGCGCCATGTGGCTGTGCATCTACAGCCACCCACTCCAAGCTGCGTCCGCCAGACCCCCCAAGTCCTAGAGTTGGACGCATCCATCACGGTCCATCGTAAGATGGAAACAGGTCCAGGATCGAGCCTGAGCAGGACCGGAGGCATGAGGGGGCTTCATGAGCAGGTGGTATACACTCCTGGGTCGCCCAGGGCTGTTGTACCAAGCCTATCCCCTTTTGCCAGGTGGAGGTTTCTCTAGAACCAGCTGGAAGAGGAAGACGATGCCAGAGCTTGGTTAATGAAGGGTCAGCTCCGTACAGGTGCAGGTTGGAAATGAACGGCACCTGCGTGACAGCCACATCCAGAAGTGACCTTGAAAGACAGTGGAGAGGGGACATCTTCCCAGTGGGTGGTGCTGTGGGCAGTGAGCCCCTCATCCACTTTGCGTGGAAGGAGGAGTGGCTTGAGGTGGGACTGTAGGGGGAGTGGCCATTGAAGGGCCCTCAGGCCTGGAGCCGCTGCCCCCACGTCGCTGCAGGGGAAAGCTGAGACCGAAGCCAGCACTGTCAAAGGTGACAAATGTCCTGATGGCAGTGCTTGGGCCCCGAGCCCCGCCAGGCCTGCCGTCACAGTGGCCTTTGAATTTTCTGTCATTACTTTCTTTTCTGTGTAAGCTAGTTTGGTTGAGTTTTCTGTCAAATGCAACAGGACAACCCAACAGGATGCAGTAAAAAGTGGGGAAGGGTGTGCCAGGGGAAGGGAACGGCACGTGCAGAGCTCCCGGGATGGGGATGAAGGAGACTTGGTGAGGAGTTTGGGGTGTGACCGGAGCGGGCAGGGAGGCCTCAGATAGGACTCTGATCTAACCTTTCGGCAGTGGGGAGTGTGGCGGGGTGGGGACAGGGGCACTGTTGTGTCTTACAGACGTCCCTCTGGCTGCAGTCTGGAGAATGGATTACAGGGGGTGAAGGCAGGTCCCTACAGGGGTTGACCCCTTGGGGGATATCAGCACCTTATTGGGTTAGGACCCTTGGACCTGGTCTTATCACTCCAGCCCTATCTCCTGTCCAGGCCCCTCTCTTACTTATCTCGGGGGCAAGCCAGTGACTGACTCACTCATCAGACTGGACGAACCTGCTGGAACTATCTTAACCCAAACTGGTGACATTCACTCTAATGTTTATGCGTTCTGCCCTTCTGCGTGCCCTCTGCTCTCCAGACCCTGGGGATGGGCCGCAGTTCATGGCCGTGTGTCAGGTGGAGCCCAAGCACCATACACACACACACACACACACACACACACACACACGTGCGTGTGCACTTAGTTCCACATCTTCCAGCAGGCCCCAGCCTGCCTGCTGCTGTCCCTGCTGAGCTTCCTGGTGCCTCTGGGGCCCAGCTTGGGGGGCCTGCCCTCTCTAGGCAGAGTCGACTGGAGGCAGGGCCCCTGCACTGGCAGGGTTGGGGGCTGTCTGTGCCAATGTGCCCCATCCCAGTGCTCAGGCCTCCCTCCTGGGACCCACAAGGGATGGCCAGTGTGTCCATGCACAGAGGGTCGTGCAGGGAGCGCCTGGGGCCGCTGGCCTTTCTGTTGCATTGGTTTTCAGACCTTGGGGCAGAAGGCTGGCAGTCACCCCCACAACTGTCCCTGGGGTCTGGGTCAGCGTCCCCGTCCTGCTCCCCCAGGCCCCATCCGGACACTTTGTTGTGTATCTCTGTGTTAGGAGGAGCTTTAGAAAATGAGTACTATGACTGGGTGTGTATGTAGTTTTTAAAAAAATATTTTATTTATTTATTTGACAGAGACCACAAGTAGGCAGAGCAGCAAGCAGAGGGAGAGGGAGAAGCAGGTTCTCCGCTGAGCAGGGAGCCTGATGCGGGGCTCGATCCCAGGACCTGAGCCGAAGGCAGATGCTTAAGCGACTGAGCCACCCAGGCGCCCTGGATGTAGTTTTTAAATAAGCGTTCTACTTTAGAATAGTTTTAGATATGTAGAAAAAGTGCCAAGATAGTACAGAGAATTCCTGCACACCCCCACCCACCCAGTTTTCTCTATTGTTAGCCCCTTACACTATTCTCTGCATTCATCACAATGACCAAACCAATACCGATACACTATTATTCACTAAAGTCCACCACTCATTCAGATTTCCTTGAATCCGTGTCCTTCTTCATCCGTGGACACCACCCAGGACACCCTGTTACCATTAGTCATGGCTCCTCTTGGCCTTGATAGCTTGTCAGACTTTCTTTGTGACAACGTTGACTGTTTGAGGAGTGTTGGTCAGGTGCCTTGTAAGCTGCTCCCTCCTGGAACTCGTCTGGTGTTTTCCTCATGATTAGACTGGGATCGTGGTCTGGGGGGAGGAAGACCCCAGAGATGTCACACCGTATCAAGGTTGCAAGCTGTCAGTGTGACAAATCATTGTGGGTGTTGACCTTGACCACCTAGCTGAGGTTTCTCTCGGTGAGGTTTCTCTGATTGTAACCTTACTCTTTTTCCTTCTTCCCCTCCTGCTTCCTTTGTGCTCCTACTTTTAATTCTTTAACGGTCCCATGTTACAGTGGTCATTCAGTTTCTTCATTGCTTTGCACTTGGCACTGTTTTAAACTGTTACCATTGTTGCTATGTGGGTCTGGTCTGTGGCTGCAGAGTCCTCTGGGGGTGCCCGTGATGATGCCCAGGCTGCCCCCGGGTACCAACCCCCCAGACCCTGCCATGGGGAGCGTCCATGTCCTCGTGCGTTTGGGGCCTGTTTCAGGACTTCTCTGGACATGAAACCAGGAGCAAACTGCAGGTCATGGGGTGTCTGTATCCCTATTCTTCTTCTTCTTCTTCTTTTTTTTAAAGATCTTTATTTATTTGAGAGAGAGAGAATGAGAGACAGAGAGCATGAGAGGGAGGAGGGTCAGAAGGAGAAGCAGACTCCCTGCCGAGCAGGGAGCCCGATGCGGAACTCGATCCCGGGACTCCAGGATCACGACCTGAGCCGAAGGCAGTCGCTTAACCAACTGAGCCACCCAGGCACCCCTGTATCCCTATTCTGTGACATTTTGTTAGGCTGCCCTCCAGAAAGGCAGCATGTCAGCCTCCTGTAACCTCTGTCCCCATAGATGACACAAGCCACACTGGGGGACGAGCAGTGCCATTGCCCCTGTGCGGGAGGGGGTCTGAGCACCCCACTGGGCACCCAAGGCTTGCTTTATCCGAGTCACTGAGCTACACCACAAACCAGGGCCCCACCCAGCGAGCCGAGGTCCCCTGTGCTCCATCGCTTGGCTGGCACAATATTTGGAAAAGTTTTGAGCCAACGCTTCACATCAACTTATGGTTTCCCAAGGAAAAGTGGTTCTTTTAAAATATTTTGATTTGGTAGCCCCTGTGGCCCCTCAAAATCTCATGGCATCTGAAAAACAGACCCTGCAGAGCACTTTTCTCAGGGGAAGAGCCATCCTACAATGGGCCAGGCAGCCTGGCTGGAGGTACTAAGTGCCCCATCACAGGAGGTATGCAAGGTGGGCCAGGAAGACCAGGACATGGGATGGAGCCCTTGAAGGTCTGTCTTGTCAAGATTCCATGGTTTTGTTAGGCACACGTTCCCCCCTTCCGCTGCTCTGCAGCCAGGGCTACCGAGGCGGCTCCTTATTTTTTGGCTGAGTTCGGGCGGATCTGTGGGGCAGTGGTGCCCCCTTGTGGCTGCAGCCCCAGCCTAAGCTAATCCCCCACCAATGGCGAGGGATGGATTTGGACAGGTGGGTATGAGGGCAAGGTGTTGTTTTAATTTCAAGTTCTTATTTAAATTCTAGTTGGTTAACATATACTGTAATATTAGTTGCAGGAGTAGAATTTAGTGATTCATCACTTATAACATGTAACACCTAGTGCTCATCACAAGTGCCCTCCTTAAACCCCATCACCCATCTAGCCCATCCCCTACCCATCTCCCCTCCATCTGCCTTCAAAGGGTTCTCTATGGTTAAGAGTCTCTTACGGTCTGCTTCTTTCTCTCTTTTTCCCTCCTCTATGTTCATCTGTTTTGTTTCTTAAATTCCACATAGGAGTGAAGTCATTTGTCTTTCTCTGACTTCTTTCGCTTAGCATAATACACTCTAGCTCCATCCATGTCATTGTATATGGCAAGATTTCATTCTTTTTGAAGGATGAGTAGTATTATATATATAATATATACACCCCACATCTTCTTTATATATTCATCAGTCAGTGGACATCTGGACTCTTTCCATAGTTTGGCTATTGTCAATAATGCTGCTATAAACATCGGGGTGTATGTGCCCCTTTGAATCAGTTTTTCGTGTCCTTTGGGTAAATACTAGTAGTGCAATTGCTGGGTCATAGGGTTGTTCTATTTTTAACTTTTTGAGGAATTTCCATACTGTTTTCCACAGTGGCTGCACTAATTTGCATTCCCACCAACGGTGTAAGAGGTTCCCCTTTCTCCTTGTTAACATCCATTAGCAACAACATCTGGTGTTAATTTTAGCCATTCCGACAGGTGTGAGGTGGTATCATTGTGTTTGATCTGTATTTGAGTGAAAGGTATTTTTGATGGTAAGGAGGACCATGGCGCCTCATGGGGCACACAGAGGCCCTGCTCATGAGCCGTTGTGGCTGGAGGGAAGGGGGTACTAGGAGCAGAGGCTTGAAATCTGGGAGAAGTTGGGTGCGAAGAGCATTGCATGCTGAGTGGGGGATGGTCCTCAAGGGGATGTGGCCTGGGTGGTGCCCTGACTTTGGCAGAGTGGCCAACCCTCCCTTGAACAGCAGGTGTGTCCCTTGCAAGGCTGTGGTCTCCCTGGGGTCTGCTCTGTTGCCCCACCTGTGGGACCACGAATTCTCACCCATAAGGATCTTCCTGGCAAAGGGACTTATTGACCTGGCCTGACCTGTGCTGCCACGTGACCACCATTGGTGGCCAGGTGCTTTAATGGTGGTGGAACTGCGGGCCAAGCTCACCACCCAGAGAACCGACATGTCTTGGTTCCACCAGCGTCTACCTGGCAGCACCTGCCAGGTTTCAGCCTCTGTGCTTGGGGGCCCCTCATTGCTAAAATTTCACTCCACCCCTCTCCAACCAGAAGGGTGGGCTTCTGTTCCTATTTTACAGAAGTGGAAACTGAGGCTTAGAGCCTGTGACTCCTAAGCTCACATAGAGATTCACACCCAGGTGTACCTGCCTGCAAAAGCTCAGTGGTCGGGAGAATGAAACAAGTGACAGGCTGGGAGAAAATATTTGCTAAAGACATCACTGATGACGGACTGTTATCCAGAAAATACAAAGAACTCTTAAAACATAATGAGAAAATGGATGATCCGATTTAAAAATGGGCAAAGACCTCAACAGACACCTTATCAAAGAAGATGTATGGATGACAAGTATGTGAAGAGATGTTCAACACCATACATTATTAGGGAATTGTACATTAAAATGAGACACCACTTCACACCTAGTATGATGACCAAAATCTAGAACACTGACAATGCCAAATGCTGCTGGGGATGCAGAATAATGGGAACTCCCACTCATTGCTGGAGGGAATGCAAAATCGTATATAGCAACTTTGGAAGACAGGTTGGCAATTTCTTACAATACTAAACACGCTCTTACCATATAATCCAGCAGTCACACTCCTTGGTATTTACCCCAAGGACCTGGAAATATATATCCACACAGAAAACTGCACAGGAATGTTTCTATCAGCTTTATTCATAACTGCCCAAAATTGGAAGCAACCAAGATGTCCTTCAGTAGGTGAATGGGTACATAAACTAGTCCATCCAGACGATGGAATTGTTTAGTGCTAGGAAGTGAGCAACCACGCCATAAAAGACATGGAGGAACCTAAAATGCGTATTATTAAGCGAAAGGAACCAGTCTGAAAAGGCCACATAGTGTATGATTCCAGCTATATGACATTCTGGAAAAGGCAAAACTATGGAGACATAAAAAATCAGTGGTTGCCAGGCATTGGAAGGAGGGAGGGATGAGGAGGTGGGACCCAGAGGATTTTTAGGGTAGTGAAACTACTTATAATGGTGACACATGTCATTATATATTTTTTCAAAACCCATAGCATGTACACCACCTAGGGTGGACCATCAGGTGAAGTGTGGACTTTGGGAGATGATGATGTGTCCATGTAGTTCATGAATGGGTGTTGATAGTAGGGGAGACTGCGTGTGTAGGGTTAGGGGTTATGTGGGAACTCTGCACTTTCCACCCAATACTGCTGTGAGTCCAAAACTGGTCTGAGGGGCGCCTGGGTGGCTTAGTTGGTTAAGCATCGGACTCCTGATACTGGCTCAGGTTATGATGTAAGGTTTGTGAGATGGAGCCCTGTGTCAGGCTCCATGCCCAGTACCCTCTCCCTCTGCCCCTCACCCCCCCCCCAAAAACCACTCTGAAAAACAGTCTATTAAAAATAAACAAATAAAAAAACTTCATTGCATTGCCCTACCCAGGCTCCAGAAGCTCACAGTCTGGTGGGGAGCTGGACATGGAAACAGGTACAACCATCTGGACAGTCACTGCAATGAGGAGGAAGCCACAGGGGGCTGTGGACTCTTAGAAGGGCTATTACGCTGGCATCAGAGAAGGCTTCCTGAAGGACGTGTTGCCTCCAATGGGTTTTGCCCTTCCAGCAAATTACCCAGGTAGAGAAGCAGGGTGGGCATTCCAGGGAGGGAACCAGCTTGCACCGAAGTGCAAGGTATTGGGGGGAGCGGCGGAAGTTCTCAGGTGCAGAGTGGGGATGCGCCCGAGCGGAGTTAAGTCGCAAGAGGCGGGCCCGTGGACCCTGGGCGCCGCTCCTTAAAGCCTCCCGGATCGGCCCAGGTTGAAGCGAGGTTGAAGCGAGGTGTGGGCTCGCGGAGGCTGCTGCCGGCTAAGGGTGTATGCGGCGACGCCTGGCGGTGGTGAGGGGCACTGCAGGCGGCCGCGCCGGCGCCGACCAGGGAGCGTCTGTGCTGGCCAGGGCCGGGTGGGGCTCCGCATCCCAGGGCAGAAATCAGGGGGGTCTGTGACTAGGGATGCACAAAAACGACATCTTTTGCCTGTCACTAACCTCTCGTGGAACTGTAGTGTTTCCTTTCATTCCTCACACAGACAACAAACCACGGCAGCTTTAGCTGTGTTCACACTACATTTCGGATATCTCACAATATCATTTCTGCTCGTTAGTACTTTCAAATGATCGTGGGCGTTCGACCTGCCACCAGACCGTGTTATTCATTGTGTTAAGACAGAAGCCCACACAGTGCCATCGTACCAATTTCTTTTTAGTATTTGGATAACTATAATTTCAGTGTCATTGGCATTTAAAAACTCACCCAGACTGCCAAAGAGGTTTCTGCCACGCGCACACACAAATATGTGTGCATGCACATACCTAAACGTGCCTACAGGTACACACAAACATGTGTACACATGCACCCACAAACGTGCGTGTGAACACAAACACATGGGCATGCAAATATGCACGTGTACACACACACTTGGTGGAGAAACCCTCTGAAGAAGAAAGGTGACTGTAGTGAGGAGTGCCCAGCGTGAAGTGGCTGTCCATATAATTTATCATCTAGATCTGTCCACCTGAGTGACAAAGAGGCACCACTAATAGGCTGGGACGGCAGGTGTCCACAGACTCTCGCAAGCACACCAAGCTCAAGGGCTACCCTACGTCTGGGGCCTACAGGGCATCCGTGGTTGTGTCTGGGCTTGTTTCTGTGGGCTGGTGAACATGAGTGTGCATCTCATGGGGGGGGGGCACCGCTGTGCAGATGGCGGGGGTGGGAGTGTGTGAATGGGGGATTCTGATCTCTGGTGCCTGCCAGACCTACAGCCTGGCCTACTGCCCCTGGTTCAGCCTGGTCATCCTGGCCCCCAGAGGAGACCTTGCCCGGGTGTTCCCAGGGGTAGCCAGTGGTCGGGAGGGCGGGCCTGCCCTGCCTCCTCTGAGAGAGATAGGGCGGGCTACAAGTGTAGCCTTCTTGCCTCACCAAACTCATCCTCCTTTCTGTGATCACTCCCATTTTACAGATGTGGAAACTGAGGCCCAAAGAGGTAGAATATTTTGCCCAGGGCCACGTAGGCTGTCCAGCCATGGATGATGGAGGGGTAGGATGCCTGGATCTTTCTGAGCCTCAGTAGTTTCACCTGCCATGTCAGGAGGTGACAGGAAGATGTCTGAGGCTGACCTAGCAGAAGAGACCCTCAACTTCGGTCTCTCCTGTGTAACTCCCACCATGACTCCCCATTCCCCAAAGCACAGGTCCCAGTTCCCCAGTCCTGCATTGTGGACCCTGGCCTCTCTGGCCTCATCGGTTCTCAGTGCTCCAGCTATCCCAGCTGCTAGCCCTTCCCAAGCCCCTCCAAGCACCTTCACACCCCCATGCCTCTGCTATTCTGTTTCCTATACTGGGAGTGCCTGGCAAACTCCTACTCATCCTGTGGTGCCCCATTCTGATCGCCCACACAGAGCTGGCACCTCCTTGCTGTGGCCCCCACTGCCTTCACACACCCTTGTAAGGGAGCCTATAAATCTCAGGATTTACACAGATAAACATCACTCTGCATCTCCAGCACTTAGCACCAGGGGCAGCATAAAGTAGGCACTAATAAATGTTTGTTGAGTGAATAAACGAACTTGTTTGTGCATTGCCCCCTGCCCCCACCCCCGCATGAGCTGCTTGAGAAAAAGGCTGGGCCCTTTCCAGCTATTCAGGTGGAAATCCGAGTTTGTCCAACTGTCCAGGCTGAAGGGAGGAGCAGGTGGTGACGGCAACAGTCAGGGTGCAGGGTCCTAGGCTGGGGCTTGTCTGTGAGCTGCACTGCCCCCCAGTACCTGAAGCATCTGCCCTAGGTTCCTCTCTGCAAGCACCTTGGGAAGGGACTGCTTTGCTGTTGCTTCCCCTTAGGCCCCTGAGGATCCCCAGTGGGGCTAAGCCCTCCGTGGCTCTCTCCCTCTGCCCTCAAAGGTCAGTGCTGGGCTAGGCCTCATCCTCTCCTCTGTTCGTGTATCGGGTCGGAAGCTCAAGGCTGGTCCGGCCTGACCAGGGCCAAGCTTTATGAGCTTGTCCTCCCCACCCCAGCCACTCTGACCCTGTAAAACATGCCAGGAAGGGTGGGGACAGGAAGGGGACAGCGGGTCTCTGAGCCTGCCCCGGGGCGCTGTCAGCCATGTCAGGATTTATGCCTTGATGTTCCCACCCCAGGAGCTGGTCACCAGGCCGACGCCTTTGGGCCAGAGCTGAGCCATCCCTGCAGGGGACCTGGCAGGGCCCGAGGACCGAGAGCCGGCCAGGAGGGGGGCAGAGGCACAGAGGTGTCCTGAGACAACAGCCCCCTGCAGATTGGTCCCCAAGTGAACACAAGTCACCCCGTCACCTGTGGGATGAGACCTAGCCGGGCATACCCACCCACCAGCCGTGGTGAAGGGGAAGTACCCCACAGGTGGGGCCTGAGGCCAGCCCAGCCTTCGTCCAGCGGAGGGACATTGGCTAGGACATCCTGCCTCCATGGGCCTCAGTTTCCTCAAGTGTGAATGGCGTAATGGAGCAGCTGCCTGCGGGGCCCCTCGGGCAGTGTTATGTTGTGCCATCTGCAGGGGGCATCACTTGTTTGTGTCTGCCTAGCGGGCCCTTCCCTTCTTGTCCTGCCAGCCACCTCCACACTCTGTTTACTTTGGGGGAGCTCCCCTCCCCCATCCCCATGTTCTTAGCCGGACTGTCTCCCCGCACACCTTCCTACCTGTCCCTCCAGGCACTGGGAGTCGAAGACGGAGCCTCCTCAGCAGGCCTCCTCAGGAGTGAGTGGCAGCTCAGATGGGCAAGAAGTAAGGGGAGAGGCGGTTTTAGGGGTTTTGCTGGTCTCAAACTGAGTTCCAGAAGTTATAGTGGGAAGGACAGGGGTGGGGGAGGGACAGGCAGACCTGAGTTGGATCTGGGATGTGGGGGAGGTGGCACCATGGGTCACCTAGTTGCTCATTTAGAAGCCTGGAGTAGCTGGACTCCTCTCTCTCACCCCCCCATATCCCAACCATCAGTGAGTCTGGCTTCCTGGCCCCTCAGAACATTCTAGAACCCAACCTCTTCTCTAGCTTCTACTTCTCACTAACCCCCCCACATCCAACCATAGGCAATCCCTTCATAATCAGCCCTCAGAACACTTCAGAACCCAACCATGTCCCCTGCCTCTGCTGCCACCAGCCTGGCTCCAGCCACCATGTCTCACCTGAAACATTGTGATTGCCTCCTCCCTTATCCACACCCCTCCTGTCCTCACCTTTCTCTTCAAAGCTGCCTGAACATTTATTGTAAATAACTTGCCTGTTCTCAATTCCTCCCACCCTCCATGGTTTCCCACCACACCCAGGATAAATTTAAATTCCTTACTGTGGTCTGTAAGACCTCTGAGTTTTGGCCCCGGCTCACCTCTCTGACCTCCTCTCCTTCCCTCTTTCCACATCCACAGTGGTGTTCCTCACTGTTCTTGAACTTACCTAGAATGTTCCCACCTCAGGGCCTTTGCACTTACTGTTCCCTCTGTCTGGAACATTGTTTCCCGGGTCTTCATAAGACTCCTTCCCTCCTTTTATCAGGTCTTTTCTCAACTGTCACCTCCTCATGGAGGTCCTCCCTGACCTCATATCTACAGTATGCCCCCCCACCACCTATCATTCCTCATCTCCTTACCCTTTTATAATTTCTTCAAAGCATGGGCACTGATGTTATTTTATATATTTGTACGATTATTATCTGGGGCTCACTGGTAGACAGACCTGGTGGTGTGATGAGTCCTGGGAGGGGGAAGACACAGCAGTCTGCGGGGGACTCAGAACAAGTTCCTGCCTCAGTGTCCCCCAGAGGCCTGGGCTCTCCCTCCTCAGCAGCCTGCTAACGAGATGTGGGTAATTCTGAGTCCTCGCTTTGTCCTGGAAGAGAGGTTGCCATGGAAACACAGGCGCTAGGCTCCAGCAGAGGGAGCATTAACCTCCCTTTGTTAGATCTGGGGAGGACTGCCTTCTGGGGGCCACCGCACCTGCTGCCGGGCTTTGGGAAAGAACACAGCCTGCGCTCTGAGCTTGTTGAAGGGCCAGTGGCCAAGACTGGGGATCTCCAGTCTGTCCATCCTTCTTACCCTTGAGCCTGTGTGTTGTCTCGTGGGTGAGGCAGATGCTGAAAGGGCCGGGTTAAAGGACAGAGTTCACTGCAGAGTGGTGGAGGATCAGGCGCGCACAGACCCGGGGCGTCTGGATCCCCCGCAGGTCAGCGCCCCACTCTGTTTAGCTGTTCCATGGCCCCGCCCTTCTCCGTGCCCGTAGCACCGGCCTTTCCATCTGCACACAATTCTGCTTTAAGAAAACCAATGCAGAGCCCACCTCCCTGCTCCCGTGCCCACTGGGGCATAATGTGGGCTCCGCTGGGGTGGGCCACTGGCCGCAGTGACAGCTGTCAGCGTGGTTGCAACCGAGGACATCCCCGGGGCTCCAGTTGTCCCCTCGGGTGCTGCAGGAAGGGAGGGCCCGCCTGTTGGGCACAACTGGGTGGTGGGGAGGTTGAACCCCTGCCCGTGCCTCCCCAGGACAGAGCTGCAGCCGGAAGGTCCGTGACCTCCGGCTCAGGGGTGTGGTCGCTCTCTTCCGGTCCGCCTGGCTGCTGCCCAGGCCTGGGGGGGGGGGGGCGGGGAAGGGGGAGAGGACAGGAAGCCCAGGCCTCTCTTGAAGGGTCAGTCCCCCTCCAGCAGGTGGTGAGGCCCAGCCCTCCAGGGAGCTGCTCCCGCCTGCCAGCTGCCCCGGCCCTGAGCGGCTCCCAGCCGGGCCTTGGGCGCCTCTTCCCTTCCCGGGGCGTGCCCCTGCCCCGCCACCGCCCAGGGCATCCCGGCTCCCCGCTCGCCGCTCCGCAGGAAGGGCCGCAGGCGTCCAAGGCCAGAGCCGGGCGCCGCGGGAGCCGGACGCCGCCAGGGGGCGCTGCGGCGCCGTGGGACGCGCGTGCCCCGAGCCCGGGCCCTGTGCGCGGCGGGCCTGGCCCTGAGGGTCTCGCAGCAGTTCCCAAACGCCTGGGTCACGTGGGGCCCCACCCTCCCCTCGGCCTGGCCACTCACCACTGCCCCTGGCTCGGGGGTGGAGGGGGCGGATGGGGTCGGCTCCCACTTCCCCCCAGTAACGCCGATGTGAGCCGGGCTGGAGGGAGCCAGGGCCGAGGCCCCAAGCCAGCCCTGGGTCCCCCCTCTCACGGAAGCAGCTGCCCAGACGTAGAGACTTTGGGGCATCTTGGGCCACTTCTCTGCAGGGCATGGGCACCCGGAGATTTCTGGGCGCCCCCGTTTTCCCAGAGAGCAAAGGCAGAGATCACGGGGACCGTGGATTAAGGAGCTTACACTCTTGCGTCTGATACGGCACTTTTCAAATTTCAGCCTCCGAATTCTGGCCTGGATGCGCTCTCAGTCTTAGTGCGGTGTAGAGGGGCGAGGAGCGCAGACCCTGGCACTGGATCCTGGGTTCCAATCCCGACGCTGCCAGTTACCAGCTTTTTGCGGGCCGTTCCCTTAACTTCTCTGTGCTTCTGTTTCCCGGCCTGTGGGGCGGGGTTACTGACAGGCCCGGCCTCGCGGGGTTGCTGAGGACTGAAGGAGGCAGTGCCCGTTCTGCGTCTCTGCAGTGGTCATTATGGTCGCTCAGTATTGCCTCACGGGTTCAGAAACCCCGCCACTCACAGGCGGCGGAGCAGAGCATCAGGAAGTGCAGAAATGTAGCGGGAGCGTCCAGGAGACATCAGGCTCAGGCTTTCCTTTCTGGAAGAAAAGGAAAATGAGAGGCCCCAGCAGGTTGAACTGCAGAAGGTGGAGTCTGTGCCTGGCCATGACCGTGACCGTGGGTGGTATGGGCAGCGGCTGAACGCTCTGGGCCCCAGTCTCCCCACCTGTAAAATGGGATGCCTCCCCTAGCTTCATCACCTGAGAGAGGCTTGGATGGGGAGGCCGGAGACAGCGCAGCCCCACCACTCAGGAGGGGACAATGACAGCCATCATCAGGCCATCTTGGAAGGGTGTTGGATGGGTGGACAGTAGCTCTCAATGCCCCTGGCTGACCCTCTGGGCCTGGGCACAGCCCCTCTCCCAGCCATATATCCCTCTTCCCTGCTGAGTCTGCCATCCCCTGAGCAGCAGGGCGAGGATGGGCAGTAGGATGGGCACCTACTAGAGGCGGTGCTTCAGGTGCAGAGGGGCGACAGACTGGGCAGAATGACATGGGGGCTCCCAGGGTGCCAAGGAACTCCGTGGCCATTCTCACTGGCCCCTCACCGTACCTAAGAGAAACTGAAGTCATAGAGCCTAAGGGGCTTGCCGCAGGTCACATGGCGAGACAGAGGTGGGTGGGATGCAGGTGGTTGAGCCTAGATGTCTCTTCCATGATCAATATCCAGGCCGGATTCATATCTAAAGACCTCTCCGTACCAGCATGGAACAGCATGAAGATGTGTTTGTGGAGTGAATGACTGTGTCTATCAGGCCACATTACCAAAGATCTATGCGTGCAGTGAGGGAGGGGATGTTCTGCTCAACTTTGCTCTTCTCTGAGCTCCCTGGTTCCTATGCTTAGGTCCAGACCCTTCAGTGGACTCTGAGATGTACAGTGACCCCTGGAGACTCCTTCCTGTGAGGAGTGGCTCAGACAGGACAAGTGCAGCCTCAGGGGTTCCAGCTACTGTCCCTAATTTTCTGCATGATTGTCCTAGGGCAGGAGGGACAGGAGGGGCCAGTAGGTCTATGGGCAGGGCTGGGACCCTTAGGAAGACAGGACCTAAGCTTGTGAGTAAGGGCCCCCATTTTAGTCACAGCTGCCCTATACTGGGGGTGAGCAAGTTGGAATGGCCATTGGATGGGAATGTTCAGGCAGTCATTAGTTGAAGTCATTACTGAGCACCTACGGTGTGCCAGACGCTGGAGCTGACATTATTTTGCTGGAGAAAAGGACAATCAACAGATAAACAAATTTAGAATGTGAGGGCAGGGGGTGACAAGTGGGAAGATGGACAGGAGAGCAGAGTCGGGGCAGAGCAACAGCGGGAGCCTGGGTTAGATAGAGGCGGCCTCACAGCGCCAGAAACCTGAATGATGAGGAGGTGGCTGCCCCGTGAAAGGCAGAGTGGCCTGTCGGGCGAAGGCCGGGCAGCAAGAATGTGCTGGAGTGGCTGAAGTGGGGCAGGAGAGACTCAAGAGGACTGTGCTCCACGCCCTAGGCCTCCCCTGCCTTTTTCCCAGTCCCGCCACCCCTTCTTCCCTCCAGCCCGCTCTCAGGATCCCCCAGCCGCCCAGCAGGGAAAGGCTGCAGCAGCTCTATTGGCCACACGGGGGCAGCAGAGAACACACCTGGGAAGGAGTGGGGAGGTTAAGGGCTGACCCCGAGCACTGGGGGGGCTCTCTGACAGCTGCGGCTGCGGACCGGACCCTCTCACTCTGCTCCTCTGTACCCGTCCTTGCAGCTCTCTGCTCGGCAGTCAGAACAGTGCCTGCTAAAATCCTGACGCTTGCATCTGTGGCCTGGGGACACTCGCAGTTCCATCTCTCTGGGGCATGGCGTAGGTCTCTGAAACGTTGTTTGCCATCATCTGTGCCTCAGCTGATTAACTTGCTTTGGGCATCTCGCTTACACTCTGAGCCTCAGTTTCCCCATGTGTAAGATGGGGATGATGGTAGGGCTATGGCGTGGGAGTCCTGTGCAATGAAATTGATAGAACACATGGGGCATGCCAGGTCCTCAGCACTGTGCCTGGCACCAGTAACTGCTCAATGATGATCGTTTGTAATGACAACGATTAATGACTTGGGGGTGTAGAGCTGAGAGAGAGAGAGAGAGAGAGAGAGAGATGGGCTCTTCAGATGGGAACATTGAAGGGGAGGGATTTTCCTAACTTATACCCACCAGGAACAAGGCCAGGAGACCCCCCAAGATTCCCTGTCCTGTTGCCAGATGGGGGACCCCAAAAGGGTTGTCAGCCTGGCCCAGGCCCCTCTACGGCAGACACAGGACTAGAATCTGAGATGGCAGCCTCCTGGCCGCAGCTTACCCTGCCCCACTGTAGCACATGCCCCTTCAAGGCCCCTGTCCCCAGCCTCTCCCCCAGCACTGGATGTTCCAGGACCATGTAGGCCCTGCCTGCACAGCACCCCCTGCCCAGGAGGTGACCGTCCCTCCCTGACGAGCCAGCTGTGTCAGAGGGAGGAAGGAGCTTGCTAGGGTGGGAGCATCCCAGGCTGTGTCCCCCATGTCCCTTCTCTTCCCCAGCTCTCCCTGTGCCCAAGTGCACGAGGGGAGAGAGCTGCAAATGTTAGAATGCTAAATGCTCGGAAACCTGGTCCTTTAGTCTTTGAATTCCTAGATTTTCCATCAGATGGGGGCCCCCTCATTTCTGACAGAGCTTGGAAGGGAGCCCCTTGATTTTTTTAAAAAGATTTTATTTATTCATCTGAGACACAGAGATACAGAGGGAGAGAGAGAAAGCATGAGCAGGGAGAGAGGCAGAGGGAGAGGGAGAAGCAGGCTCCCCGCTGAGCCAGGAGCCCGATGTGGGGCTCGATACCAGGATCCTGGGATCATGACCTGAGCCAAAGGCAGACGCTTAACCATCTGAGCCACCCAGGCGCCCCGGGAGCCCCTTGATTTTGATGTCCTTAGGGTGCGGGAGGTGTTTCTGGAGGGTGGGCAGCATGGGCAGGCAGCTGGAGGTGGCGGTAGGGGTGGGAGCTAGCAGGGTACGGGGAGGAGGAAGGAGTGTTGGGGAATATTGTGTGAACCCCCTCCCGCCAGGGTAAGAACCTCCTGTCAGTGGTGTCCTTGTTCGCTTGGTGTGGAGGGGAGGCCACGCTTCTGTGCCCCTCTCTCTCCATGTCCTTGTGAAACACCCACAACCTTCTTGGAATAATTCCTCCAAAACCTCGAATACCTCCAGCGTCTCCCAGGGTATTTTTCTTGTGGTTAAGGTGGTATTTACAGTGAAAACAGCTATTGAAGCAAATCGCAAAAATAATGTCAGTGTTTCCACTTTTGACAAAAATGGGAAGGCAGGTGGTTTCTTGTCTGCGATAAGAGCATCTGCTCCTGCAATAATTACTATTTGAGATAATTATGAAAAAGAATTTAAATACTTAAGGCATGCACAGAGGCCAGGACAACTTTCTTTCGCCTTATTTATAATTTCTCCTGCAAGTTGGAGTCTTGTCTTGACGTGGGCCGAGGGAGGGCCCTGGGAGGGGCGCCAGAGGTGGTGGGCCAGTGCTCAGACCCCGGGGCTGGGGTCTGCTCCGGGGGTAAGAGGTGGGCGGGGTCCCAGAGGGAGCCCAGGTCTTGGAGGCGGGCACACCTAGGCTGAATCTGGACTTGTTAGGGGCGCAACCGTGGACAACCCGTTCTGCACCTCAGTTTCCTCATCTGTGAAATGGGGTTCATGATTGGGTACACCTTAGAGAATTGTTATGAAAACCAAAACAGATCAGGTACGGGAAGCACTCAGTGTTCTGCAGGGTGAACAGCCCAGGCTCAGCATTCAGGGCCTGGGGCGGCTTCTGCAGCCCCGTATCTGTGGAAATAAGACCCGGCAGGTGCTCAAGGAGAACCCCGGTGAGTTTGCATTCCCTTCTCTCCACTGTCCTGTCTGAACTTCTGGGGATGCAGGATGCAGAGGGCAGCAGGGTGGCAAATGCCCATAAGCGTGGAGAGGAGCTGCCTCAGGTCCTGGCCCCTGGCCCCAGGTCAGCTTTTGGAGGAGGGCCAGGACTGAGGGCTGGGGGCCCCGGTGTTCCAGTCAGAGCTCAGCAGGGTGGGGGTAGATAGTCAGGGAGAAAGTGCTCTCTCTGGCACCTGAGGGGTCCAAGCAGCACCTGGGTGACCATCTACCAGGGATGCCAGGGAAGGGACAGGGGTTGGGCTGGGGGACCCCTGAAGACCTCTGTGTGGTCTTGAGATTTAAGGATAAATCAGAACCCAAGAATCCTGGGTCCTGGGGGAAGTTAGGGAAGGAAGACATGGAAGAAAGTTGGCTGGGGCTGATGAAGCACACATGAGGCCTAGAGAGGGGGGAGGGCCTTGCCCAGGCTCACACAGGTGCCTCTGATAGAGCCCAGGCTTCAGTTTGCCTCCACCCAGGGCTGCCTCTGGGGGCCTGGGGACCTGCATGAGTGGCAATGAGGCAGGGGGATGCCCTGCATGACCTTGAGGGAAGAGGATTCTGTGACCCATTCAAGCAGAAATGAGGAACCCCCCCAGGGGATCACAAGAAGACAAGGCAGGTGCCTCCAGTTCTGTGTTGGTCCTGCTCTGACTCATTGGTGTTGCATAGGTCTGTCTGTGCCTGACTTGGGCCTCACTTGTCTCATCTTTACAACAAGAGGGTTGGACTGTAAATGAAAACCCCAAAGAGTGATGGGTTAAATGAGGGAGAAATTTCTATCTCTTTTATATTTAAGCCTACAGGTAGTTGGTACAGTGCTGACATGGAGACCAGCCTACCAACCAACCAAGGAGATCTGGTTCTCATGGTCCAAGATGGCTGCTGGAGTTCCAGCCATCACGTCTGAGTTCTAAGCAGAAAGAGAAAGGATGGAAGAAGAAAAAGGGACAAAGTGTAGGTATTAGGTATCTCTTAAGACAGGCTCCTAGAAATTGATGCTGGGTACTATTTCACACATCCCAATGATTAGAACTTAGTCACATGGTCACTTCTAAATGGGAGAGATGCTGGGAATAAGGTCTTTATTCTAGGAGCCCAGCTGAAGATCAGAAAGAAGGGGAGGATGGTACTAGGGTCTACCAGCTGACTCTGCCTCAGAATGATTTTGTTGGGCCTTTCTGCTTTGACTTCTGAAGGGTCTGAGGGTCTGGAAATGTACCATTTGCTATGTCCCAGACTTTAAAGAATAGAATGCAGGCTAAATTGGAATAAACAAGCTTTCAAAATCCTAAGATTGTGAGATTGTAGAATTTCTAAATATAGTGTGCGTGCCTGTGTGTGCGCGCCTGGGTGCCAAGAAGCAGGGCCCCCGCTCAGGTAGCAGATCTGGGGCTCTCCCGGGGCAGGGGCAGGTGGTGCCCCACGGTGGACAACCTCTCTGGGCCCGGCGGGCTGCTCCCTCGGCTCCTGGAATCTACTCACGCGGCCTGTCGGCACAGGTGCCTGCGTGCGCGGGAGGCCCGGGGCCAAGGGCGGCGGGAGGGGGGCGCCCAGGAATGCCTGCTCTTTTTAAGTCGGAGTCGTCTGTGCCGTCGGCAGAGGTCTGGCGCCAAGGGCCGGCTCGGGCAGTGGGGGGCGCCCGAGAGCAGGCTCCGGGGCGCCGGGTGGGGATGGGGGGGCGGGGTCTGAGCGCAGGCGCTCCCCGCGGGCGGCCTCCAGGTTGGGATTCAGGTGTGTGCTTTACGGCCACACTGTGTAAGACAGGGATCTAGGCACTGGGCGTGCGGCAGAGAAAGTCCCTGCCCTGGGGGAGCCACGGTCAATTAACAAAAGGTATCAGTGAATAAATGATCTAGGGAGCCAAGCAAGCAGGAGCTGGGGTGGCAAGTGAGGCAGGGGCTGCAGTTCTAGATGCCTGGTGGTCAAGGAAGGACTTGCGGGGGTGGGTGACACTTGGGCCGAGGCTTGAAAGAGAGGGAGGAGTGAGCCCAGTGAGCATCTGAGAGAGGGCGAGCCAGGCAGAGGGCACAGTCTGGGCAAAGGCCCTGAGGCAGGCATGGGCTGGTGTGGCTGAGTTCCAGAGTAGGGCCAGGGTGAAGGGGAAGGAGGCAGGGAGTGAGGTCAGGGAGGTCACGGGGCCAGATGGGACAGAGCCTTGTAGCCATAGGAAGGACTTGGCCCTGTTGGGGGTGGGGTGGGAGCCCCAGGAAGTCTGAGCAGAGGAGGCTCGTCATCTGATCCAGGTTTTCATGGGATGCCTCTGGCTGCCGCGGGGAGAATGTAGGTAAGATGCTGGTGGCTCAGTGTCCGCACAGGATGTCCTCCCTTCCTCAGCGACACGGAGCTTCCGGCTTCCCCGGTCTGGCCCTCTGCCTTCTCCACAGCCATTGTTGGGGCTCAGGCCTCAGCTCTCACTGGTCATTCTCTTGCTTCTTGTCTCCTCTGGGCTTTAACTCCTTCAAGATGGCAAAGGGGCTGCTGTGGTTCCACACCTCACTCGCAGCATTTCTAGCAGAGCCAGGGGAGGTTCTGGCCTTTGCCGGGATTGGGCCATTTCTGTGTCAGCCCCTGAGGGAGGAGGATGCCATGCTCCCATTGGCCTTGCCCTGGGTTATCTGAATCAGCGGTTAATGCGAGGTGGGTGGGGTGCCACAGACCAGCTTAGCTTGGGTGAGGCAAGGCCACCCCTCTCTCCACGACTGCACCCAGGAGAGGCATGTGGCCTTTCTGGGGGCTAGAATGCTGTCCCGGGGGATGCATGCCCGGGGCTGGGGCTGTAAGCACTGTCCCACTCCCCCTGCTTCTAGCCGGCTTGGCCTCTGTATGATTTGCTATTGTTGCCAGATTACCACAAACCCTGTGGCTTAACATACTCACTCTTCTAACAGTTCTGCAGGTCAGATATCCAAAATGGGTTTTATGGGGATAAATCCAAGTGTCAGCAGGGTTGTATTCCTTCTGGACTAACCAGGGGAGAAGCATTTCTTTGTCTTTTCTGGCTTCGGTTGGCCACCTGCCTTCCTTGGCTTGTGGCCTCATCCTTCATCTTCAGAGCCAGCAGCCTCGGGTTTTTCTGACCTTCTGCCTCCCCTCTTCCACCTTTTAGGGACCCTTAGGATGATGTTGGGCCCACCTGGAGAAGCAGAACAATCTCCCACCTAACATCCTTTGTTACCATATCTGCAAAGTCTCTTCTGTTGGGCGAGGTAACACATTCAGAGGCTCCAGGGATTCGGATGTAGACACTGGGGGGCACATTATTTGCCTACAACGTGGCCAACATGGCAGCCCCTGCTCACTGTGGTCCTCTGGGGGAGTCTGGAGTCAGGCGAGTGAGCTGCACGGAGTGGGCTATGCCTGAATTAAAGGTGGTGGGGGGGGGTTTGCTTTCACCACCCCCCAGGGCAGAGCACATTCCAGGCTATCCCGGTTCTCACCCCTCAGCAGCCCATCTCTGCTTTCTGGGTTGGGAGAGCAAAGACACCAGGAATTATCCCCAACCCACAGCCATCACCACACATCCAGTGTGGCTCACAGGGGGCTCATGAATCTCAGGGTGCCGGGGAGGGTCCCTGTCCCACAGTGCTGCCTCCAGACCTAAACCCCATCCTGCAGAGAGCAGGCTGGGCCACTCGCGGAGGGACTCCTCCCCTCCCGCAGCTGGAGGAAGGCGACAGCGAAACGGGCTGTGTGGAGCTCTGGAGAGCCCAGAAGGCGTGCGCACCATCACCCAGGGAAGCTGGCCCTGGGGCCCCACGGGGAGACCTAAACAGGTCTCCGGGTTCCCTGTGACCTCCCCCGACTGAGCCTTCCACTTGGCCGCTCCCCAGGTGCCTTTGTGCGCATCATGCTTAGTCCTGTGTGCCCTCACCCCCGCCCACTCCGCAGGGCCTTCCTTCAGCCAGCACACGCGTTCGATCTGAGACCATGTTTTCAGTGATTCAATGAGGAGATCTTAAATTAAAATCTGTATTTATTGCTTTTCGTGACAACACTCTAACAACAACCCAGAAGCCTCCACGGCCCACATTTCCACTTGGCACTGAGCCCCCCTCCCTTTGGATGGAGCACCTCCTGTCCCGCTCACCTCAATCCCCACCACTCCCTGCAGTCTGCCCAGCCAGAACCGCTTCTCTCATCTCTGCTGTTGCTGTGGGGCCTGGGCCTTGATTTTACATCCACGCCTTGTCAGGTCCTCACTACTCCCTGCCCCTCCCACCCTGTCCCGATGCCCCGAAGCTGGTGGGGCCTGGGCAGCAGGGACCTGCCCCGGAGAAGCCACCGTTTCCTGGCAAAGCATGACCCAGGGAGATGGGTTCCCCACAGGCCCAGTGAACATGGGGCACTGGCTGAAGGTCACATGTGACCGTGGTGGAGGGCCCCATCCTGTCATGGTACCCTCCAGGCCTGGGCCCTGAAGACGGCCCATCCCCACTGGGCTGGAAGGGTGGCCACCGAGCCCCTGTCTGCCTCTGCCTTTGACTTGCTCTGTGAACTTCAGCAGTGCCCTCACCTTTCGGGCTGTGGTGGGTTTTCCTACCTGTGAGCGGAAAGCGGGCTGGGTGACGCGTTCTCTGAGGGGCCTTCCAGCCCAGGCCCTGAGCTGCAGCCTTGAGCTGCATTTTGACGTCATACAGTGCTGGGTTCTAAACCTGTTTCCGCATGACCCTCCCTGGATGTCCACTTTACAGATGGGAAGGTCCCTCCCCAGCTCCTTTGTCCTACCCAGCCTCCTGAATGCCGTTGCTCTTATGCATGGTAATGGCCCTGAACATGCGTTTGTAAGCATCCAGATGAAAGGGAGGAGGGACTTAACATTTATTATATTTTTTTAAAGATTCATTTATCTATTAGAGAGAGAGAGCGCGCGCGCGTGCAAGTGGGGGGAGGGGCAGAGGGAGGAGGAGAGCAGATCTCAAGCACGCTCCCCATTGAGCACTGAGATGGATGCAGGGCTCCATCTCAGGACCCTGAGATCACAACCCTGAGATCATGACCTGAGCTGGAACTAAAAGTCGGATGCTCAACCAACTGAGCCACCTAGGAGCCCCAGGACTTAGCATTTATTAAGCACCTACTGTTTGCCAGGCACTGTGTTTGACGGTGGATCCCGAAGACCACTCTGTAAGCTGGATTCATCACCCTCTCATCACAATAAGAAACTGAGGCTCAAGGAGGCCCTGGGAGCTGTCCTGATGGGGTGGGAAGTGCGGGGAGGCGTTTGGATTTGAATGCAGGCTGCTTTTCCCACCTGCAGTGGCACAGCCCAGGTGAGCCAGGAGGAGAATCTGTCTGAGCTCCTTGAAGATTCCGGGGCTCACTTCCAGCCTGTGGTGAGTGGAGGCAGGCAGCTCCGACTGGACTTTGTCTGGGAGTGGGAGGCAGGCAGTGGGTCGATGTGCTGCTGGGCTGGGCCGCCTGGGAGGGGCAGGCAGGAAGACAAGGGGGCCTTGGGCCCTGCCAAGAGGTATTGATTCCAGGCACCAAGCACTGCGCTGGGGCCCAGCCAAGAGATGAGGTCATGAAGGACGGGGACAGTGACTCCGGGGGCCGCGGCGTCCCGGCCGATGACGTGATCGCCAGACGTGAGGAATCTCTCTCTGCCTGGAAGATGCAGGCTCTCTCCTTCCTTCTCCTTGACAACCCCCCATACTCCAGCCCAGAGTACCAGGAGAGGGGAAGTGTATGGGCCCTGCCTCACTGTTGTGCTGTGTGACCTTGGGCAAGTCACGACCCCTGTCGGTGTCCTTGTGGGACTCCATGGCTTTGGGGGCACCTCCAGTGAATACTTTGATCAGTCCCCACCTGAAATCTTCAGTTTCTGGAGGGTCAGGCAGGAAGGCATGGGTACCTGGGAAGGGGGTCATCAACAGCTCCCAGCAACCACCCACAACTGCCTCAGTTTCCCCACCTAGTCCTTAGGGACAGGAGGTGGCTTTCTTCTTAGCTCTCTCTGGAATTACCCCTTGTGGAAGCTAGAGTGCGAAGTGGGGAGTTGGAGCCCCAGGCTCTGCCACCTCCAGGCTATGTGGCCTCTAGTAAGCTGCTTACTCTCTCTGTGCCTAGTTGCCCATCATGAGGCTGTGGCGAGGGCATGCACCGAGCTGCCCTGTGTAGGGCCTGGTGTATGGTAAGAGCTGAGAGATGCTGAGTGTGCGGGTGGACTCCTGGCCATAACAGGTCCCCTGGAGTCTTCCTGGCCTGAGTTTGGGTCCTGGCTTTAGTGCTGCTCAGCTATGAGAACTTGGGTGGGTTGGCCCCCTTCACTGAGCCTCAGTTTCTCCATCTGTAAAGCAGGGACAGCAGTATTTCCCAGAGTGGGTTGCTGGAGACATGAAAGAAGTCTGTGTGGGGCAAGCCCCTGATGGTCCGGCCCTGTGCATGCTGGCCGTTGATGTCCTGGCTGCCTGGTTGGCCTTTCCCTGCCCAGCACCTCCCCTCCCCTCCCCTTGGCTCAGCCCAGGGCAGCACGGGCTCCCCCAGGCCCTGGAGAGTGCCCTGTTAGAGCACTCAGCTGTGGGTCAGCGTGTCACCAGAGGGCTGCAGATGGTGGTGGTGACCACCTTATCTTCCACTTCTCCCAGAGCCACAGCCCAGCACCCACCAGCCCGGGATGCCATCTTGGCTACAGGACCACAGAGCCATGAATCTTTTTAAAGTTTCCCTTTTAACTCAGGGAACTTGAAGTAACCTTAGGGGGAAGAACCGCAGATAAACAAAAGGAAGACAAGAAAACTTGCCTGCAATTTCCACCTACAGAGCTGGCCATTGAGCATTTAGATGATCCACAGAGATGGTCCTTTGCATTTCTAGCCTCTTGCACTGTGGCTATGCATGCTGATTTATATTTAGAGAGAAGGGACCATGCCATTTTCCACTTTAATGGTACAGAGCGCTCATCTTCCCGTGTTGGTGAATGTTTCTCTACAACACCATTTCACACGGCCGCGTCATAGCTTGAGGCCTTGACGTGATATAACAACACACACAGCCCAACCCTCCACTGACATTTGGGTGTTGTCTAGATTTTCCTGGCTGTAATTAATATGCCCCATCACTCTTGCAGCTGAAACTGCCTGGTCAAAGGATGTGCATTTTTAATGTTTGATTCTTGATATCAGTTCATATTCCCAGCAGCTGTGTGTTTGTTTGCGTGCAAAATGTTCTGGGCTTGAAAATGATCTGTGCTATGTTTGTTTCCTTTTTCAAGCATGCTTTGGAAGAGCTGATACCACCCAGAGAGGCAGACTGCTTTCTTGGGTATCCTTAATATCAGCCTCATCTCCTCCCACTCTGTGCCTCTTTGTGTGCTTCCTAGCCACGCTGGCCACCTCACTGTTCCCCAGACATGGCAAATATCTCTGCCTCAGGGCCTTTGCGCCTGCCGTTTCCACCCTCTGGAATCTCTTCCTTTAGATAGCCACGATCCATCTTTTTCTCAAGAACCCATATTCTATTTCCCGAGAGGTCTCCCCTGGCCATCCTAGTTCATATGTACCTGCCCACCCCCCTCTCTTTATTAGCCTGTTTTTCTTTACCATAGAACTGTCACGTTTGCAATTCATCTGCTCTGTATCTTGGTTTACTTGCTTGAGGCCCAGCTCTTTGGGGGGACGGTGGGGTACCGAGCGGAAGTAGCGATGATACAGGCTGAAGGTCAGCCCCGGTCTCTCTCAATGGGGGTAAAAGGAGCCTCCCCTTTGCCATTCTCTGCAGTGTCCTTCAAGCCCAGGCTCGTGCCTGGAAATCAGAATTAGAGTAACCATGAACTTGGAAGCAAGTGTGCAGTGACCCAAGAGTAGATGCTCTTGGCCTCTTGTTCAACAGAATACACACTGGGCAGTTTGAGGGGTGAGCAGAGAAGCAGACTTGTCTTCATTCTCCAAGTCTCAGTTTCCCCAGCTGTAAAATGGGAATAGTCTCTTCTAACCAGCATGTGTGTTGTGAGGAAAAAGGCGATGATGTATGGAAAGTGCCCAGCACTGCATCTGGCTCATCATGGAGAAAACATGCAGAGTTCTTGCCATTTCTGTGCCTGGGGCACTGTTCATGCACTTGACATAGACTATCTCATTTACTCCACATAACACCTGTGTAGTGTGGAGTAAGTCCTGTGTTATCCCCACTTTACAACCGGGCAAACTGAGCCCAGAGAGGTCATTGCCCAAGGCTGCCTGGCTCATGGAGGCTGGAGCTGGGATTCCATCCTGGAAACTTGGCCTCCTTGCCTACCACTGCACAGTCCTGCATGTTAAGTGGTGGCAGTAAGTCAACAGAGGTGGAGTCCAATATGGCTCCTGATGCCCTGGGAGACCTTGGGCAAGGCGCATCTTCTCTACAGGCCTCAGTTTCCGCATCTGTAAAGTAAAAAGCACACTTGTGTTTCATGTATTTGTCAGTGATTCTTTGGGGGAAAGTCGGATTGAGTCTTTGGGAAGCTTCTGGCAGGAGGGGGATGGCAATACCGAGCACAGGATAAGGGGGAAAGCAAAGGATGGGAAAGAAAATGCTTAGAGCAGGGTCGAGGGTCAGAGTCTGACTCAGGCACTCACTGCAAGGACACTGCACTACTCTCCTCCCTCTAACCTCCCTCCTCCTCTGCCACAGCTTCTCCAGGGGGGAATGCCACCGTGTCCTGCCCATGGCTGCTCAAAGACCGGAGCCTGGGCCAAGGTGGAGATGGCCCAAAGCTGTGGACAGGCCACAAACTGACTCAGGAATCAGAATGGCCTTGTCCCACTGTCAGGACTTAAGCAAAATGAATCTGACTAGAAATTAATGTGAATCCCAGGACTTGGGTCCAAAAAGCAAGCTACGCATGGCTAGGACCACAAGGGATGGCTTAGCACTGTCCATGGTAGCCAGGAGCTCAGTCCTTGTGGTACAGACAAGCAAATGTGCCCAGACCATATTACTAAAGGCATAGAGCCTAGGAGGAAGGTGATTGCTGCCTCCATCCTTCAGAATTCCCTAAGTGCTATAGCGGAGATCCTTAAGAAAAGGACAGGTATAGGCTGAGGTGTGTCTTGAGGGGGCAGCCAGGCACTAGAGACTTCACTTCATGGGGAGCCATTAGAGAAGCTGGGCCACTCAACTTAGAGAGGCAGCCCCAGGAGTCCCAGTCACTACCTCCCCCAGTGTCTTCAGGGCTATCCTGAAATGATGAAGGGTGTGGGACGGTTCAGGCAAGTCTGTGGATCAGAAGGCAGGGGACAGGACCTTCTCTCTATATATATATGACACTGTGAGAAGCTGGTAGCTCTGTTGGAATAACTGCTTTGCCTAGTCCTAGTTTCTCCGAAAGAGATGGTTATCTCAGGATATATGTATTCCATCCATCCATCCATCTGTCCATGTATCCATCCACCTACCCATCTATCCATCCAACTCCCACACACCCACCCATCCACCCATCCACCCACCATCCACCCAGTCACCCACCCAGTCATCCATCCATCCATCCATGCATCCATCTGCCTACCCATCTATCCATCCATCCACATATCCACCCATCCATCCAACCACTGACACACTCACCCATCCATCCAACCACCCACACATCCACCAAGTCGTCCACCCATCCACCCACCATCCACCCACCCATCTACCCACTCATCCTTCCATCCATCCATCCATGCATTCATCCGCCTACCCATCTATCAATCCATCCACATATACACCCATCCATCCAACCACCCGCACATGCACCCACCTACCCATCCACCCACTCATTCACCACTCACCCATCCACCCACTCATTCACCCACCCACTCATCCATCCATCCATCCATCCATCCATCCATCCATCCATCCATCCATTCACCCATCCATCTATCCATCTATTCATTGACCCACCTACCTATCCATTCAATATTTACCAAGCCTTCCTGCACTAGGCTGGGGCCACAACATTGAAAACAGGCACCGCTTCTGCCCTTGCAAAGCTTATAGGCTGGAGTAAAGGCTAAACAGACAATAACACCTAGTGTGGTAATTGCCAGGTGAGTGAGGGTTCTGACCAGGGTGGCGTGAAGGAGGGTGGAGAGACTGCTTTTTGAAGAGGGATTTAGGTGTCAGATGGGAGGTTAGGCAAGATGACCTCAGGGTCTGTCAACAGGAAGGGGCAGTTTGGCACAGTGTCCCTGATCTCAGGCTGTTGTTGGCAGCATAGACCATGATTTCTAGCCTCCAGAGGCCATCAGAACCTTTCTTCTAGGAAGCTGGATGGGTCCTCCAACATCCCAGCTGGGATCCACAGAGAAAGGAAAGGCAGGGTGTGAATGGGGTTCTGGATGACCCAATTCCTTCAACAAAACAATGTGCACTTTCTTCTGCATTAGGTCTTGGGTGCTGCAATAGATATAGTTTGAGCTGGAGACCCTTGTTCTCTCTAGTGGTCCTCTGTGGATTTGGCCTTCCTACACTCAGTTGGCTTTCTTAGGGGGGATTTATTATTATCTTTTGGGGAATAATATGGGTTGGAAGGGGAGTGGATTATCACTCTAGGTTTCAGACAGGAGCATATAACCCAGGCATGGCCAATCAGACAAAAGTATGCCCTCCCCACAGTGATGGTGGGGTCTCATAACCTACGACAGGCCAACTAACCTCAGTCCTGAGATTCTGCTTGCCACCATCAGAGGAGCGCCTTCTTGCACTCTAGAGGCGTGGAGCCACATGACTGCAATCTGGGAGCTCCAGGCATTTTTAATTTAATTTTTAAGCATTTAAAATTATCCATTTTTTCCGGCTTTATTGTGGTATAATTGACACAATTGCAATGTACTTAAAGCATGCAATGTGACGATTCGATATGCCTATACATTGTTCCAAGGGCTCCTCCCGTCTAGTTAATTAACATATTCATCTCTTCACATATTTCTTTTGTGTGTGTGGTGAGAACATTTAAATTCTACTCTCTTAGTGGATTTCACTTATACGATACAGTGTTATCAACTATGTCACTATGTTGTACACTAGATCCTCAGACCTTACTCACCTTATACCCTCTTACCAACCTCTCCCTATTTCCTCCACCCCCAGCCCCAGGCAACCAGTTTTCTACTCTGTTTCTATGAGTTTGAATTCTTTTTTTTTTTTTTTAGATTCCACATATAAGCGATACCATGAAGTATTTGTCTTTCTCTGTCAGGTTTATTAGGATCACGCCCTCAAGGTCCATCCATGTTGTTGCAAACAGCAGGTTTTCCTTCTTTTTCATAGCTGAATAGTATTCCATTGTGTATATACACCACCTCTTTATCCAGTCATCCTTTGATGGACACTTAGGCTGTTACCCCGTCTTGGCTCTTGCGAACAATACTGCAATGAACATGGGAGCACAGGTATCTCTTCAATATCTTGTTTTCATTTCCTAGGGATATGTCCTTAGAAGTGGGATGGCTGGATCCTATGGTAGCTCTATTTTTAATTTTTTCAGGAACCTCCATACTGTTTTCCATAGTGACTGCACCAACCCATCCATCCAACCACTGACACACTCACCCATCCATCCAACCACCCACACATCCACCCAGTCGTCCACCCATCCACCCACCATCCACCCACCCATCTACCCACTCATCCATCCATCCATGCATTCACTCCCACCAACAGTGCACACGGGTTCCCACTTTTCTCGTTTTGGAAGCAAGTTTGAATTGGCCAACCTTTGCACCTAAAATAATCCTGACCAATATATTCTCTGGCGTCCCGCCTGTAGGGAAAACTGAGACCCAGAGAGGGAAATGACTTGCCCATGGTCACCCAGCGAGCTGGTAACAGACATAGTACCTAACCTAAAGCCCCCTGGCCGCCAGCCAGCATTCTGCTTCTCAAAGCTTCCTATGCTTTACCCTGGTTAGGATGGCCCCTGGGGAAGGGTAAGCTGGGAGGCGGCTCGAAGCCCCCAGCATCAGGCAAGGCAGGCCCTTTTCTGCCACCTCCCTTCAGCCAGCAAGGGCCCATCTCTTTACTGGGAAGCCCTGTGTGCACTGGATGGAGCTGGAGGGAGGGGAAGGGGGCCCTGATGTTGCTGAGGGCCAACATGGTCAGAATTCAGTTCAAGGGTGGAAGAATAGCTTCCCTCAACTGCAGAACCCAGAATTCCACGTTGGAAGTGTCTCAATGCTCAGCTCATGCCTGAAGTTCAAACAGTCTTTCCTGGCATCACAGACTTCCTGGGGTCCTTTGGCATCTAGGTTTTCCAGGAGGAAAACAACTGCATTTTTCATTTTTTAAAAATATGTTTTGGGGATTCCTTGAATGGTTTTGCTTGAAAAATAAATAGGGGTTCAAACACAAAAAAAATTTGAAATACACTGGGCTCATGTCCACAGCCATTTTACAGATAAGAAAACTGAGGGTCCAAGTAGAGTCGGGACTGTGCCAAGGACCTTCAGGAGGGCAGCACTGGCCCCTGGGGCTCTGATTTCCTGCCACCTCCCGCAGCATTGGTGTGCAGTCTTGTGTGACAACAGCCAGGTCTTATGTCCCATCTGAGCCTCCGTGGGACAAGGGGGTTTACCAGGAGCTCTCCAGCTTCATACTGTGCATCCCCAGCCACCTCCTTGCTCTCCCGTCCTCAAGGCCACCTTCAATTAAGTGAGAAGTCATTTCTGTCTGTACAGAAAGGACAGATGAATCAGAGGTTTGATCAGCGAAGGGACTCAGGCAGTTCCCCAACCAGCTTCGTCATTCCTTTGTGCCTTGAATGAAATTCTTCTTCAGTACGTGCCTTTCAGGAAAAAGAACGGGGGGGGGGGGGGAAGAAGAAGAACATGGGGTAAAGAATCCAGAGAGATGGATTGACCCTGATAATATCAAAGAGTTAATGTCTGAGCTCATTCCTGAGCTGTCAGGGGTCTGGAAGACTTTCTGTAAGCCATAAATAACACATTTTAATAATGGGGACTTTGATTCCTCTCTGGGGGCTGAAACTGTATTGTGATTCGGGTGGCAGCTTGTCAGGGCGCCAACATAGGGTTTCTCCTGCACTTATTAAGGGATTGCATATTTTGGGTATGTTCAGGTCTTCATGGTCTACTGCAAAACCATCCTGCTGAAAATGCTTTTGACCCAAGGAAATGGATTTTTAGTTGAAAACAATTTTTTTTCCATCACTCAAGTTCATTGTTTACCGGTTTCACCCTGAATTGGGTTGAAAGTTATTATTAATTATTTTCTTCATTCCCCTGACCCTACAGCAGCTGCATGACTCATAGGGTCCCAGTTCACCGGGACCCATGTCTAACCCAACCATAGGTAATGCAATTTCAGTATCTTGGGGGAATGCAGAAATCTTGTCTTAGACAACCTTCAGGGCTGAATTCTGTCCAGACCAGGTTCCATCTGAACTATATCTCCAAAGACCTGGCCTGCAGGCTTTGCTGTGACTTTGCTGTAGGATCTTGGGCAAGTCATCCCCCCAGAGGGACCACATCTCCTCCTCTGCAGAATAATAACCTCAAGCCCAATGACTGTGTGGTTTGATGTTCATTGAGGTCTGAAGAGCTATTTCCTCTCTTATAAAATGGGAGTAAGGACATCTCCATGGGAGAGATGTCTTGGTCACTTGGTTCTTTTTCAAGGAACTGAAGACACGACCACGGATGAGACAGAGGGTTTATGGCTACCTGCAAAAACAGTAGGCCTTTTATGCTCCACTGCAACATTCCTATGTTTCTTTCTTCTATAAGGGATGAAAGAGAAAACTATAGGTAACCATGGTAGATACTGCCATCTACCTAACCAGTATCCATCTCCCCTTTTTCTCAGTAATGGAACTCCGGTTTTGTTCAGAGCTGCACTATGTCAGGGTAAAGAACTACCTTTCTCTGCTTCCCTTGAGGTACAAGTGGGCATGGGAACCGGTCCTAGCCTATGAATTCTAAGCAGAACTTGCTAGGAGGAGCTTTTAGGCAACTCATTTTACTGTTTATCTTCTGGCAGTTCTTTTCTTTTCTGTCTGGGATTTGGATTTGATGCTGGAACTCTGCAGCCACCTTGTAAGCATGAGGACGAGGAGCACACCTGAAAGAATGTGGAGTAGAGTGAGGTGGAGCCCAGGCCCCTGAGGGTAGTGTGGAGTATGGGCCTGGGCATGATCTGTATACTTCCTGGCTTCCAGTTATGAGAGAGAAAGACAAATAACTATCATGTTTTAATCCACTGTTAGATTTCCTGTGAACTGCAGCCCCCACAAACATGCAATGACAAGCAAAAACTTTCAGGCAAGACAAGATAAAAATCTAACTAGCCATCAAGCGAGGAAGGAAGTCAGAAGGCAACTATGTGGGCCACAGAATTCTCTACCTAGTTTTAAAAGCTGCCCTTCAAGTTTGGCTTTGAGCTTCCTAGTAGCCAAGTAAAGGAGGAAACACCAACACTGACAAGATTCTCATTATCCCTAAAGAGGGAGTTTTGCAAAGAGAGACTCAGTTTCTCCTGGTATTTAGTTGTAGGGCAGAGTTTCCCCAGGGCCTGGCCACAAGTAGGTACCTGATAAATGCCACATGTTATTATGAACTCTCCTGCTTATTCCCATTACGGGGACCACTTTCAGGGGGACGGAACAAAACAGACCTCCTACACCCCACCCTAGTTCCTCTTCCTGCCGGCACAGCCGCCCAAGGCTCTGGGGCCCTCTCCATCCCACCTCCCCTGGCCAGCCTCCTCTGTGTCTTGAGTTCCCCCTTATCTCCTGGCTCCTGCCATCAGCATTTAAACCTGCGTCACCTACCTGTACCTGGAAAAGAAGGCCTCTCTCGCTTCCTTCCCCACGCTGCCCTTGTCCTGTTTCTTTTCTCCCTTCACCGCTGATTCGTCCCTACCTGCTGCCTTGACTTCCTCACCTTCCACTTTCTGGAGTCATTGCCAGACTCAGAAAGACTGTTCTGTAGTCTTGATTGTCCTGGATCCTCGTGCATTCATTGGCTCTACTAATTATCCTCCACTGCTCCTCTAGGCCAGGCCTTCTTCTGAGCCCTGGGGGGTACAGCCACCAACAGAACAGACTTTACAAAGCCCTGTCCCCATGGAGCTGATTCGAGCTAATAAATATGAAAGTATCCATAGTAGAGTCAACCTCCTGAACAACACCATGGGTTTGAACTGTGAAGGTCCCCTTATATGTGGATTTTTGTCTATAAATACAGGACTGTACTATAAATGTGTTTTCTTTGTGATTTTCTTAGTAACATTTTCTCTTCTCTAGCTTACTTTATTGTAAGAATACAGCGTATAATACATAGAACATACAGAAAATGTGTTAATGGGCTGCTTATGTTATCAATAAGGCTTTTGGTCAGCAGTTGACTCTTAGGAGTTAAGTGTCTGGGGCAGTCAAAAGTTAGACACGGATTTTGACTGCATGGGGGGTCGGCACCCATAATCGCCGTGTGGTTCAAGGGTCAACTGTGTATGCACACAAAGCGTGCCACACATATGGGATCTGGAGAGTGATACCTCAGGGTAAGTCTTGGCTTGTTCCGTGAACAGCAAGGAGGCCAGCGTGGCTGAAACAGTGAGGAGACAGTGGTGGAAGACGAGGTTGGAGAGGTGGGGTGGGGAGCGGGGGTTGTAGGGCATCAAAGGAGGCTGCGAGGATGTTGACCCTTTCTTCCCTTGGGGAGATGGGAGCCATGGGAGGGTATGGAGCAGAGGAGGAATGCGGTCCAGCTTAGGCTTTGTCAGGTTCCCTCCTGCTGTGGAACGAGGGAGGCTGCATGTGCCCTCCCCTCCTGCTTTCTGCATTTATCTCTGGTCTTTTCTCAGAGCTCCCTGTTTCCTCCGTCTCTTAGGTGTCCTTGTCCCCAGGGCCCTGTCCTCAGTTCTCTCCCTCCTGAGGCATCCTCAGCTCCTCCTTTGCACCTCAGCTCAGTCTTTCAGCCACCAACACCTGCTCACTGCCCCCCTCAAACCTCTTACCTCCTCCCATCCTCCCTTTCACTTCCTCCCTATCTTCCCACCCCCCCTCCTCCCTGGCCTCCTCCCCAAGGCTCCCCCATCCCTCCCGCCCCTCCCCATAACTCAGCCTGTAACTCAGGAGCTGGTCCTTAGAATGCGCCACTGTCCCCCTGCCCCACCAACCTGCAACCACATGGGTTCCTCCAGCTGCGGAGGCAGCTACAGCCCTCGCCCACAGGCGGTTCTCCCACTCCCGGGGATGTGGCACCCCTCCCGCACCTCAGCACCCTCGCACATACTGTTCTCTCTGCTGGGAACAAACCTGTACCTCTTGCCAACCTGACTCATCCCTGCATGAGATTCACTCAAGATGCCTTTGGCTACAAAAGTCTATCCATCAAGGACATTTATTTTTGCCTTACTCGAAGTCTGGAGGTGAGGGGGGCAGTGTGGGTTCAGGGGCTCAACAAACACATCAGGGACCCCGTTCTCCCATGTGACCCCCTCAATGTGTTCACTTTTCTTCAGGGTTGTGCTTCATGGTTCCAAAATGGCTGCCAAAGCACCAGGACCGTGGAGTCACAGCAGGAAGTGAGAGCCAGGTATAATGGGACTTTCTTCTCTTGTGCATGTCTCTTATCAGACAGGAGACATTTTCCCAGAAGCCTCCAGCAGACTTCCCTGATGTCACATGGTCACCCCTTGACCATTCCGGGCAAATGATCATGAGGGTGGCAAGATTAGCGGGATCAATCATCCTTCATTCTCCCAGACTATGCATTTTAGCCCCAGTGAAAAATGAGGATCTTATAAATAAACAAAGAATGGATGATTACTGTGTAAAGACTCAACGAAATCTGCTGTGTCACATGTGCTCAAATCTCCCCTCCCCTGTCACATTTACTCTGCAAGAGCCCGAGCCCCAGAACATGTTCCAGCAGCTACTGGATCTTGGCTCAGCATTCCCCAGCTCTTATCTCATGAATTTATCCCTCTAAGGCTTGTCTCATCACCCCCACTTGACAGAGGAGGAAACTGAGGCTCAGAGCTGGAAAGGATGGGTAGACACTGAGAGGGACTGGCTTGAGGTCTCCCACTGAAATTCTACTGGAGGTAGGCTGGCCAGTAGAACTTTCTATGGTGATGGAAAGCTTATATGTCTGCACTGTATGATGGTACCTCCGAGCCATATGGTCACTGAGTGCTTGAAATGTGGCTCGTGTGACTGAGGACTGATTTTAATTGAAGTAGCTACATGTGGCTAGCAACTGCATGGTAGGAGATGATAGAGTGCTGGATGCAGGATTGGCATGTCTGGCTCTTCGGATGCAGACAGGAAGTGACCGGGCAGCAGATAGATGACTTCAGAAATGTGTGAACTGGAATTTGCCACAACCTGGCCCTTGCTTGGGGGCTCCAGTCAAGAATTTGTCCCCAGAAATGCAATTATAGTCTTGGAGAGGGCTTGGCAGGCCAAGGAAATCATTCACCTGCCCCAATAAGCTCCTGGAAATCATTCACCCAGTGACAGAGAAACAATGGTCTAGCAATTTGTCCTGCTCAGAAGCATTTGCCCGTGGAGTCCACTCACTCTACCCCGTGAATGGCAGGTGGTGGGCTCTAGCCTCCCGCCTAAGACTCAGACTGGTCCATCAAAGCCTGGGCTCTGTGAGTTGCTGGGGGGCAGGGGGGCGCGCAGTGGAGGTCTATAGATACCATCCAGGTAGCTCCTTGTATTACTACACGGGAAACTAAGGCCCAGACAGGGACTAGTGATTATTGAGGTGGCATCTTATGCACTGTGTCTTTCTTTCATAGGACTAGGTACTTGCCAGGCCCTCGTTATGGCAACCCCAACATTCATTCCTCCCCCCTCCCTGCTGAGCAGTGGTCATGAGATTTTGGAGGTCTCCACTCTAGCTCTAGCATAGATGTGGTTTGGTCCAAGCCAGTTGGCACAATCCCATCCCTTTTATAGTGGTGGGTCCATGAGTGCCTAAGCCAACCAGTGCATGGGGACAGATTACCTTGAGGGCAAAACCAACATCCAAAGGACTGTAGAGAAGAGTCACAGAGAAACAAAGCTGGAGCCTTGATCGAACATGCCTAAAGTCATCTACCCTTGGAATTTTCTGTTATGTGAATTAATACATCTAATCAATACCCCTTTTAGTTTAGACTTAAAATCCACTTTTCTCTTACTTGCCACCTAAAGCATCCTTTCTGATGCAGAGATCTGACGTCCATTCTGTCATTTACTCTAACATCTGAAGTAGTGATGATGACTCCCAAAATACAGGTGAAGAGATCCAGAAAGGGCCAGGGGCTTGTTCTGAGTCACTCAACCCAGCAGGGGCAGAGGAGCTGAAATCCAACTGTTGCCAAATCCCATTATTTCACTTACTCCTCACCATATGCCTGTGAATTAGGGGTTGGTACCCTATCTTATGGACAGGAATAGTGAAACTCAGAAATGGAAATGCCCTATGCCTCATGATAATCCAGTAGGGGGTGGGGAGCATGTGCCAGTTATTCTGAGCCAGTTTAGTGATGTTATTGGAGGGGCTCTGAGAGCCACTTTTTTTTTTTTGGCATGAGAATGCTCTAACTAACGTGTCCTGGTGTGGTCCTTTTGTTATTCCATATTCCCTCTGTCATTGGAAACAGCTAGTATCTAAAGAGCTGGATGGATGCTTTCGGCTGGCGGCTACATTGAGACACCTGTCTGTGTCAGTGATTGCCATGTAACAAACCACCCCCAAAGCAACTCGAAACAATACCCATTTATTATCACTTACAAGTCTGTGGTCAGCAGATGGTTCTCATCTAGGCCAGGCTCAGTTCTGAGTGACTTGAGAAAAAGGGAATTTATTGAAGAGACCATGGGAATTCACAGAATCATTGGAGTCGGGGGGACCTAGTCTGGAAAGTGGGCCAGAACATCCAGGCAAGCTGATGATGCATAAACTCTACTCCACAGTGATACCACCTCTGAGGGAAATTCTCATAATTGCTTATACTCATGGGCACCAAGAGACACACAAGATGGGTTTCTGCCATACCATCTGTAGTAGCAAAATCCTGAAGACACCTGCACCTGTGTCAGCTAGCTATTGCTGTGTAACAAAACCACCCCAAACTCCATCACTTAAAGCATAAGCTTGTGTCATTGCTCTTGAATCTGTGGTTCAACTGGGCAGTTGTGAAGTCTTCACACTGGAATAATCATACAGCTGTGGAAATGAATGAAATTGAACTACAAATGTCAACATGGATAAATCTCAAAAAATATAATGTGGAACCAGGGAGCAAGGTACAAAAAGGATACTTATGGCTGATACACATGTATAAAAGGCAAAAACAGTCAAAACAATTCTGTTCATAGTCCACAGATATATGTCTGTAGATTATAGGACAGAAAATATGAGTGGGCTTGACAAGCACCAAATCTTGCATTGTGTTTATTAAAAAGGGGGAGAGGTGATCTGGAGGATTCTCTGGAGACTCATCAGAGACCATGTGCTCACCTGCCTGGCCATGTGCCTCCCAGCTACTCCTTCCTGTACCCTTCCTCAGCCCGTGGGTGCCTCTCAAGACCCCAGATCCTAGGCTAGAGCATCTGACTAGCCCAGCTCAGATCTATGCCCGTCTGGGGTTCCCCTAGGGCAGAGAGAGGGGAAGCTGGTGTCTTAGACTTCTGTGGTTGGAGCTGGGCACCTCCTTCTGCCAAGAGGGCCTCAGGATTGGGAAAGGAGAGGTTCTGAAAAATATCTGGGGGCGTTAGGAGAGATTCCAGATGCTGCCAGCCAAAAATGACAGCCTTCCCCTCACCCACACCCAGATGCCCTTCCACCTGTGGCCCTCCTCCCTCAGGACACAACTTTGAGGTGCCCTCCCCGAAACCTTCTCAGACTTGCTGTCTGACTCAATACCTCCCTCTTCTGGGCTTTTCCAGAGCTCTTTGCCTTCTATTCCTCTCTTAGAGTTCCAAGAATGTCTAGTTGTTCTGTTAAATCTACTGTACACAGGATCTGGAAGGATGTAGAGGCTGAGAGGTGATATGGAAAGAAAAGACAGACAGAAGGAAGGAGGGAGGGAAGGAAGGGAAACAAGGCAGGCAGGTGGGGCTGAAGGACCTGGGCCTTCACCAGTCTGTGTTCCTTGCAGCACTCCACACCCAGAGGAGGGCCTGGCATGCAGCGGGCCCGTGGTTAGTTTTGTTGACTGACTGGCTCTGCACTTTCTTAGGGGGTGATGGTGATGATGACTGCCCCCGATTTTTCTCCAGGTTGACATTGAATGTCACTTGGTGCCTTCTGACACTTACTATGGGGAGTGAAGGGCATGAATCCATTGCAGAGCCCTCTCCGCAGCAGCTCCCCTCTCTGCACACCCCAGTCTCCTTCCTCTTGCTTTCAGATGGGCTCAGACCTCTGTCGTTCTCTGGGTCCCTTTGCCTTGTCTCCACCCAGCCTTCCTGCTGCCGCCCTCACTGCTTAGGCTGCTTCTTAGAGGCAGAGCCTGAAGCAGGGATTCGGTGCCTGTGATTTACAGAGGGAACTTCCAGGGGAAATCTGGAACAGAGGGAAGGAAGCAGGATCAGACAGGGGGAGAAACCAAGCAAAGGTGTGGTTTTAGGAGAAGTCTGGTCTCAGCCTGAATCCCACGGGGAGCACTGGAGAGTAAAGGACACTACAGAGCTACCCTCCTCAGGATAAGGGGACTGGACCTTGTAATGGTCAATCACTGGTCAATGACTACTCTTGGGCGTTTGTTTGGGATGGAGCATAAACCTGCCTGACATTTATTTCCAGATGCTAAGGGCACTTCTTCGGTAAAGACATGGCTGTGAGCTATTAGTAGGTACCCTCACAGTAGCTGGAGGAATGGGTGCCCCCACCCATTGGGGCCGGGAGGGCGGTTTGAGCTTGGTGCCAACAGCATCACCACCCTCACCAACCTGGCTGCACCTGTGCTCCCTGGGACCTGGGCTGTGAGGGCAGGTGGAGAGCTCCCTGGATTTCTGCCCTAGTGCTGTGCAGAGCTGGGCCACTGTGTTTTCTGGAGACACCCCTGTCCTCAGTCTTCTTTCACCCTCGCTGTGAAGTGTCATCAGTGCCTCAGACCCAGCACATCCAGGCTGAACCCACACGGCAGGGAGGGAGGACAGGGGCCGTGTGGGCCTTCAGCAAGCACTGTCCCTTCTGTTGGCTCTTGGGCTTCTGGGATGCTGACTCCTCCCTGACTCCAGGGGCTGGGCCCGGGCCGGCTGGGGCCAAATAACATAGTCTTCCATTTCCCATCCTGGCTTGGGGCTGGTTGGGGGTGGACGCAGGAACCTGGCCTGAACAAGGCCAGAGGGGAGCTGGCTTGGGAAGGGATGTGTGTAAGTGTGACTGGTAGAAGACCCGGAGGGCTTGCACATGCAGTGGCCTATTGGAGTGTGTCAGTGAGGCAAGACAGGGGCAGGAGACCAGGAAGGAGGCTGCTGTGGTGGTCCAGTCAGGAGATAATGGTGGCTTGAACCCAAGTGGTTGCCATGGCGACTGAGAACCAGGGATGGATTGCAGAGATGGAGGGGAGAGACCCCAGAGGGCTTGCTGGCAGTTGCATATGGGGCCAGAGAGGGTGGGCAGGTCAGTGTGGCTTCCAGGTGTCAGCCGGGTCCCTGGCTGACTTGCCGCGAAGCCCGCGAGGGTCCCAGAGAGAGAAGGCGTCACACCCACTGTCCCCTGGACTGGCTGGCCTTGTTCAGCCCCCGCGGGGACAGAGTGCTTGCTGAGCCAGACTGGAGCCCGCACGCAGCCTTGGAGGAGGGTGTGAGGCCCCCACTTTAGAGGTGGGCACAGGGGCCGTGGCTCTGAGTCTGAGCCATGACTGCCACCCTCTGTGCTGCGCCCCCTCCCCCCCAATCCAAGACCCCTGCGGCCCTGGGGTGTCAGGAGTCAGGCCCCTTCCCTCTGCCCCCCGGGCCCTGGTGTCTGTGGGCAGAGGCACTCTCTGAAGAGACTGTGTCCTCCCCGAAGCCCAGACTTGGCTTCTCCTGAGCGACCTTCTCGGATCCACATCCAGGAGATGAGCTCAAGTGCTATTCCTGCCCAGTGATGTCACCCTGCCCAGGGCTGTCCCCCAGGGCTGTGGGATAGAGCCCACCCGCCCCCTCAGACACCCCCAACCTCTCTCTACGACACACACACACGTTCCCACATACTCGTGACCCCACACCTCCACAGACACACTCCCTCTCACACACATTCTCACACACTCACTCTCACGCTGACATGTGCACATTCTCTCACACATACCCTGGAGGCCCACAACCTCCCACACCTGTGCTTCATCCCCTTGATACACCCATTACTTAACCTACCCCCAGTGCACCCGTACCCAGTCACACACTCCCAGGCACCCACCCTCTGATCCTCATTCCCGTGCACGCACACACACTGCTGGACAGACACTCTCTCACATCCATGTTCTCACGTGCAAATGGCTGCCCTGGGGTCTCACACACCACACTCTCCCCTGTCCCTGACCCACTCATCTCACACAAGTCCACAGCCCCGAGTACAAATCACCCCCATGCACCCTCGTCCCTGAGTTCACACCTGCAAACCCAGAGGTCCCCTGTGACCACCCCAGGTAGCTCTGAGAAAATGAGAGCCACCTGAGGAGGCTGTGTTGCCTCCCACCATCTCTGCAGGGCTGTCTTGTGGGGGAGGAGGAGGCTTGCGACCCAGAGTGAAGGTGGGAGTGAAGGTAGGAAAGCCACTGGGAAGCCAACCCTAAATCCTATGGGAGGGAGAGCTTTGCCTAGGTCATAGCTGGCTGGGCGTGGAAGTGAGCTCTCCATCACAGGGAGTGTGCAAGCATGGGCTAAGCCACTCCTTAATGGAGAAAGTGTAGAGGACCTCAATCTCTCGACTCTGATTTTTGGGGGCTCAGGAATGACGGAGCTGGGTTGGGTGATGGGCTTGGGGGTGATGAAGGGGCTGGTTGGGCAGGTAAGGGGCAGGAGGGGCGCCAGAGAGGCAGGTAAGGCTGGGGCCCACGGTCCCAGAGGGTGAGGGCTGTCTCGCCGTGGCCACCATAATTCAGCCCAGGTGGACAGTTCCCTTTCTCTTGCCTGATTTACTGCCTGCTTCGAAGGGGCGAGGCCCATTCTTTGAACTTCAAAGGGAGCAGTGAGCGAAGCCGGGCCAGTAGTGAGAGCCGCCTGAGCCCTGGGATCTGTCCCAGAGGCTCCCGGTCCTGGGTCTGCCAGCCACTCACCAAAGCTTACCAAGCCACAGCCTCCTGGTCTGAAAACTGTGGTCCCTGCCACTGGGCCCCTGAGAGGAGGTCGGAAGATGGAGTCCTGCACTTGTTTTAAAGGCTTGGGGCTGTGATCCCCAGGCTCTGTTTCAGCCTCTCAGCCCCGTAAGCTCTGTTCAGGACAGAGAGGGAACCTGTCACCTCTTGTATTTTTTAACCCATCACTCCTTTTATTCTTATGTTACCCCCATTTTGCTGGTGGATAAATTAAGGCCCAGAGACATTAGGTCTGCCTCCTAAGCACACAGAGATGCCTCGGCCCCAGTCCCTGGTCTCTCCCCAGGCCTGCCCCATGGCTTGTGCCCCTGCGGTTGCAGTTGAGTCGGAAGTTTGTTTGTTGAGTTTTTCATTTCTTTTGCTGAGGGACTGGCTGGCCCGGGCTCTGCCATGGCAACCTGTGTCTCTGGGCCTCAGTTTCCCCATCTGTAAAAAGAGCTGCATGCTAGTGCTCTGGCATCTGATGTGGAAAGAATCTCAAGCAGTGAGCGGCCTTCGTGCTTGGGGCAGACCTGGGAGGCACTTTCTTTGTTGCGCCCTGAGTTACGTAAAACATTCAGGGCGGGTGTCAGTCAATGTTCAAAACTACGTCTACCATAAAAATCTTGATTTCCACCTTCTCATAGAGAACCAGAAACTTTTCTCATACCAGCGTTCCTAGCTGCTAACCACCACCACCAGCCGGAGCTGGGAGGGTTCCCCATGAGGTGGAGGACACGCTCTGCAGCCCCCACACCCCCTTCCCACCAGTGCCCTTATTGGTGTGCTCTGCCTGGGCCCCAGAAGCACCTGAGTTTGAGAACCTTAACTTGCCTGACTTGATTTGCTTTGGAAATCCTGCCCCATTTCGAACCTGCTGTGTGACCTTGGGCAAGTCACTACCTCTCTGAGGCTCAGAGTGGGCTAAAGCTCAGCACAGACCTTCTCAGCATTTCGTCTGTGCTTAGGGGACATCACAGCTGATGGCAGCTGGGATTGGTGGGGACGGTTGGAGAGCTCAGGGCCCCACCCTCAAAGTACACGCAGGAGATGAGCTTAAACACAGGAAACAATGTCAGAGGGAGGCAGTGGGTCCTTGGGGACAGCTTGAGCTGTGAGGTGTGAAGCCAGAGGGACCTGGGATTGAGCCCTTGTCCTGGCACTTTCCAGCTGTGTGAGCTTGGGAATGCTACTTAACCTCTCAGGTCAGCCCCTCTGTGGGCTACTCATCTCTCAAAGCCTAAAAACAGGGTGGCAGTGAGGATGTGAGGGGGTCCATGTGGGAAAGCCCCTGGCACACAGCTGGTGCTGGGTGAGTATCAGGGAAGTTATGGGCCCGAAAGAGGGAGGGCCAGGCCCTAAGAGGGCCTCCTGGGAGGTCAGGAAGTTGAGGAGTGTCTGGATAGGAGTTTCTAAAGATGAGCAGAATGGGGGGTGATATGTGAAGGAGAAAGAGGTGCCTGGTTGGACCACAGCTCATCAGGGAGCGCCTTTGGCTGTGAAGGGGGAGGGGCTGGTAAGGGGCCAAGGACGTGGCCTGAAGCATGCAGACCAAACCATGGCAATGGGGAGCCATGGATGTTCTTGAGCAAGGGGACACCTGTCTTTCTTTGAAGTCAATTGTGACGCAAGAGTATGCACTTTCCGTAATGCCCCAAGTTTTGGGGGGAGGGGTGATGGCAATATTCTTCTCAAAGATACTCTTGGGGGTCCATGGACAGGGCTGTGCATTGTAAATTGGGTCTGGGTCTTTTGAACTCAAATCCCCACTTGCCAACCTGCTCCACCCTGGATGTCAAGTGCTTCCTACGATCTGCTGGGGAGAAAGGAGCCAGGCCTTTGGGGTGAAAGTGACTGGGAGTCAGATCTCAGCTCCACCCTTGTGTGGCCCTGGCAGAATTTTCCACCCACTTACTTCTTTGAGCCTTGGTTTCCTCATCCATAAACTTCACGGGGGACCCAGTATCTAGAAGTTTTGAAGTTTCGTTTCAGTGCAGGCCTATTCTAGTTTCTCATCTTCAAGGGCGAAAGCATTTTGTAAAGGAGGGGTGCGGGGCTGCTTGCCTCACCCCTACTGGGTGAGTGTGTGCCTTGAACTGTGATTCTCTTTGTGGGGTTGGTTGGGAGGAGCGGGAGAAGGGGACCCTCCCGAGCTGTCTGGGGATGCTGCCACAAGGCAGAAATGCACAGACGGGATGTGGGCTGAGTGTGTAGTATGCACTGGGCCTCCCCCGGGCCCCCCAGAGCAGACACTCGAGGCAGAAGGGCTCTCTGCATGCAGCAGCGTGGAGAGCGGAGCCCATCGTACCAGAGGGAAATGCTCGCTTGGGAATGTGCGCTGTCTTTTAGGAATGATTTGGGGGCCATAAATTTTCGGTAGCAAAGCAATCCTCCAAGTTTTCATAATGCTGAAAAGTTTGGACTTGTCTTGAGGGGTAGCAATTTCACCCAAGTGATGCACCAGCTCCAACTATTTGTTATTGCAAAGGTGGATTTTTTTCCCCTTAAGGTGGAATCCTCCTTGAATTTCATGCTCTGCTTTAACTTGTTTTATTTCACCCGGAACACGAATAAAAATAGCCCACGAGATGTACAGATGGTGGAGGAAGGAAGGAAGGAGGGCAGAATGTTGGCTGAGCGTTTACTGTGTGCCAGGCCTGGCTCTGGGCCCACAGAGCTGACACCCCCCGCCGGGTCCCTGGCCTCGGCAGCTTCCGTCCAGCACCGGGAGGGGGGCTACCCCCCCTCTGGCTCTGAACCCTCCGGGCAGCGCCCCCTGCATGCAGCCATTTCACAGATGAGGAAAAGAAGTCTCCGGGGCATTTGGGAGCCTGTCCAAAGTCTCACAGGTGGGCATTTGGGAGCCAAGATTCAAACTCAGAGCTGTGTAACTTGAAAGTTCATTTTGGGGGCGCAGCAATCTATTCAGGGGCAAATCTCTTGAATCCCTACTGGGAGCTCACAATCCGAAGCTTATCTCCAGTGGCCAAGATAATGCTCTCTCCAGCTGAAGTGCCAACTTCGAGTGTGAACAAGACTGCAGGGAGGGGATGTTTGGCATAGCTGACTCCAGGGCTGGTCTGACGTCTCCTCGAGCACCCTAGAAGCCCTGTTTCCATGCCAACCGTTGCTGTGCCCCTTGCGGGCATTTTCCTCCACTCACTAAAGCAGGTCCTGAAAGGATGCCAAAGGGACCGCTTTCTGCTTTGAAGCAGGTCATTTGCATGCCATTTGCATATACAGTCATTTTTCTAGGTTCTCCCCAAACAGGGACCAACACAGTGCATGTGTTGTCTCCAGAACCCGACTTGACAGAATCAAAGGGCGTCAAAATCGTGCTGTATGTTGACGGAGGGGCTAAGGCAGCCGGGGCCCCGTGGCGGAGTGTGTGTCCTGGTCAGGCTTTCCCAAGGCAGGGGCAGCAGGTGGGTGTGAGGCTCAGACACAGGGCTGGGTTGAATGGAGAGGGCGGAGTGGGGAGCCCAGGGAAGGAAGAGTCATACTCAGAGCCAACCAGAAGGTTCTCTGAGCAGAGCTGTTGAGACAGTCTTTGTAGTGGAAAACACTGCCTGTATTAGAGTTACTAGGTACTTTATATACGTTACCTATGCTCCCCAGTATGGTTCTGCAACTCTGCAGGTCCGGAGAAAGTCACTTGCTCCTCACCAGGTAAGAGGTCCACCGAGAGGTGGCGGCGTGTGGATGCCAGGAGAAGGGTAGAATCCTGGGAGCTCAGGAGGCCCGCAGAGAGCATGCCAGCATGGGGACAGAGCTGCGGAGGTGGGTGTGTGAGCTAGGGTTGCACAGCAAAGTGCCACAGGCTGGGCCACTCAACGACAGAGATTTATTGTCTCATGGTGCCAGAGGCCGGAAGGCAGAGATCAAGGTGATGGCAGGGTTGGTTTTATCTGAGGGCTCTCTCCTGGGTGTGTAGGCAACCATCTTTTCCCAGTGTCTTCACCTGGTCTCCCCTCTGTCTGTGTCTAGGTCCTAATCTCCTCTCCTGAGAAGGACACCATCAGGTTGGATTAGGACCTGCCTACGTGACCTCATTTTAACTTTAACCTCTTTCAAAACTATCTCCAAAGATAGTCACATTCTGAGGAACTGGGATTTAGGACATCAATGTGTGGATTTTGGAGGAACACAACTCACCCCGAACAGTGGAGATTGTCATGTGGATATCAGTGGGGACGATGAGGAGTGGATGAGGAAGTAAGAGGGGATGTGGGGGAAAGCCTGATTCTGGGAGCTCTGAATGCCAAGCTGAGGGTCTGGTCTGCTACCATGTGATGGACACATGCCTCAATCCCCGAAGCAGGGAGACTAGCATGCAAAAGCCATTTGGAGCCAACCAGGCTGGTGCCAGCTGGATTGGACTGGGCCGGGGGTGTCTGGGGAATGACCCTCCCTTTCATTAGTGACACATGACTCAAGTGTGGGGTCCTCCTCATGCTGGCCAGTTTTCTAGGGCCTGATGGGTCTTCTAGCATAGGGAAAGTCACTTGACTCTTAGCCTGGGTTCTCCCCAAAAGCAGAGCCTGAGGCAAGGGTTTGGGACCTGGTGATTTATTTTGGGGTGTGATCCCAGGGACTAGGAATGGAAGACTGGGGTGAGTGAGGCAGAGAAGGAGGAGAGCCAGTCTAAGTTGCTGTTCCTGAACTAATCACTGCTGTAGACAACTGGAGCCCGATTCTGCAGGTGGGTGACAATGGGTGGACTATACACCTTCCAAGCTGGCAACCAGTTATAACCAATGGAACCACCTGCTTCAGGGAGCCAGAATCCCTGCTGACATTCATTTTTTTGACCGAAGTGACCAGTGCATCTCCCATGCCAGGCTCTGTGCTTTACCTTCCTGGGCACATGGAGGTGTGTGGAAACAATTCTGGGAGACAATTCTGGGAACAATCGGCATCCTTAGTGAGCAATGTCAGGAAGAGGCCTATACAGACTACACAGTGGACACAGCACAGGGACTTGTCACATCCTGGGGGAGGGAAGTGTCACAAAGGGGGCATGGATCAGAACCTTAGAGGAGGTATAACTGTGTTCCAGGGAGAATACAGGCATCCAGGCTGAGGGAGCGCAGATGGGGGTGACTGTGGCTACCCTCCACCCTCCAAATCTGAAATCCAGCATGCTCCCATTCTTCTTGGGCACACTGACAGACCCATCTCTTAGGCCAGCTTGCAGTTAGCAACTGTGTTCCAGCCCCTGGGTGGGGGGCACAAGTGATGCATGCCACTTGCAGGTCTGTCCTCCTCCTTCTCATGGTTTGCCTCAGCTCACTGGCTGGATGATGCCAGGGCAGACTCCAGGCCACAAAGATGCTGGTGGTACACAAGACAGAAGGAACCTGGGGCCCCGAGTGACTGTGTGGAGCCTAGCTCCATGGCTAAACCTCCTTGAACCATGACAAGAGTGAGAGATAGACCTTTATGGCGATGAGCCATGGAGACTTTGGGCTGTTTGTTACAGCTCTCTGTCTTCCCTTACTGATACAGAAATTGGTCATTTGAAGTGCAGTGTTAGCATAAGAACCTAAATACATGGCATTGGCTTTGCTATTGAGTGACTGGGTGGAAACTGATAATAAGAGTCTTTGAAATCTGCTGGTCCATGTTATAAAGTGGCAAAATCCTTGGGAGGACTGCTGGCTAGGCTGGCTTGGGAGGCAGAGCACGTGGCTGCTGAGCCTATAGCTCTAGGGGTGGTGGTTGCAAAGAAGCATCTTGGCCTCTACAGGCTGCATTTGCAAGGTATTACAGGAAAGAGATGAGCTCAGGAGAGGAGCAGCTGGTTTGAGGCAGAAACAATAGAAATAAAGAAGGATTTATTTTCAGGGCTGGAAAAGCCAACTGCATCTGGATCTGCAACAGTAGGAGATTAAGACTGAGAAAAACCTCAGGCCGCTGTGAAGCCCAGGTGAAGGACGTGACATTGCCACTCAATTACAATAGCCTCAAGGTTGTCATGATTAAGTGGGGAGGAAGAGGCAAGAAGAGGGAGAAAAATAAATGTGGCTCTGGGCATGATTGTTGGCTCTTAGAATAGACTAGAAGCAGTAGATTAGAAATTTAGGATTGGAGGGAATTACATTGCCAAAGAAACAATGATCCGGGGCGAAAAAGAGTCTTTGAAGTTTAATATATCCTTTGGGCCCCCAGCTCTCCACGAACAGGAAGCAGGGCTCTGGAAACTCTACAGTGGGCAACAGGGTGCTCTACCTTACCCCCTACAGGGTGGATCCAGGGGACACAGAGAAAGATGGACAAGGAGTTCTCTAAGAAAGCATAGCCAGTGTCAAGTCAGGGGACATCTGTGGCAATCCCTGCCTTACACTGGTCAGTGGACCATTTGCTTCTGGTGTCTTCCATTCTTCTCTCTTCTGAATGGGAGTTTTCACTGGGGTTATCTCACCCCTGCTCCATCATCACACACACTCTGGGTGTGTGTGTGTGTGTGTGTGTGTGCAACAAATATGTTTTCTCTCTAGTTCATGGGCCATAGACCATGTGATCGGATGGGACCTTGGGCTGTCTCCTTGAGGGGAGGGTGAGTTTTTTCTACGTGTAGGAGGGACATTCATGGATATGTGTTGGCCAAAGGGGCAGGCTATGGCAGCGACTACTAAGTGTACAAAGTCATCTGTGTCCCTTCCTGTCTTCCAGGGCACTCCACAGGCCATGTTCCCTTGCAGTCAGCTGGCCAAGTAACCGAATTATGGCCAAAAGAATGTGGGCAGAAACATGCACACCCCTGATGCTTGGCTCCCCAAACCCTGCATTATCTTCCACATGTCCTCTGTTTTCATGGGTGCTGCCAAGGTGATGCTGGTGGCCATGTGTTGGAAGTGGAGATGTGCACAGATGACTTCCGGGGGTGTTGAACCCTCAACACCGTGCATTGGAGGTGGCATGAATGAGAAATAAAGTTCAGTTATTGAATCTGCTGTGACTCCGGGGCTCTTTGTTACAGGATTAACTTCTCTTGACTAACACACACACCTATCTTGGCCCCCTCCCAACTGGCTGATCTGTCAAAGTCATGTTACTCTCCTGCAGAAAACTCTGGGATGGAGCCATGGCTCACTGGGCGGCCAGAAACCTGAACACAGCCCATGGGGCCTGCATGCCGGCCCTCTCCTGTCCTCCTGACCCTTCCTCCCCTTGCTCTCTGTTCTTGGGTCACAGTTTTCTTTTCCTCAAATATCCCACTGTCTTCTCCCTCAGGTCCTTCATCCTATGCTTGAACATCTCCTGCCCTGTTTTGTTGTGCTCACCCATTATCCTTCAGACCTTATCGCAAACATCATTTCCTCAGGGAAGGATTCCTGGCATCCTTCAGACTGGATTCAGGCCCGCCATACATCAATTTGTGGACCTTCGTTACAATCGCCCAAAAGAAGCCCTGGCGTGGCCGGAAATGTTTTGGACGTTGTGTTAATTAGATGCTGTTAACTGCCCCTTATCTTTCACATTCCCCCTCCCTGCTAACAGAGCCCCAGTTTGGTTCAGAGGACCTCGTGCCCCTGGGGCTCTTCTCCCAGACCCCCTTCCTGCCGCAGTTGGCCATGGGACCCAGTGCTGCTTGATAGGATCTAAATGGGAGTCCCCTTGGTGGGTTCTTAAAAGGCATTGTTTTCCTAAAAATGCCAGCATAGGCCTTTCCCCCTTCACCCTCCCATCTTCTTCCTTTCCTGCATGAGGATGAGCACCACATGCTAAGGACGGTGGGCCAGGAGCTGGAAGGAGCCTGTGTCCTTGATGACTCCCTCTAGCAGCCGCCCAGCCCTTCCGAGAAACCCAAAACCCTGTTTGGTCAAGCTTGGAAATGGGGTTTGTTACACGCAGCTGAACACGATCCTAACTGATGCACAAGGCTTTTAGGGGCTTCACAGAGTGGCCAGGAAGCCTGGAGAACTGTGCCGGGACAGAGAACACAGCCCTGTCAGGACCGCAGGGACTGTGTTAGGACACTGCTCCTGAGGTTCCTGGAATGAATCCATACATCCTTGCCTCTCAGGATGAGCTTCAGATCCAATGTTCCGGGCAGGACAACCTGGTCCCATGCCTGGATGGTCAGAGTGGGGTGAGGGAATGCCCAGGTCCTTGGAATCCTACAGTGAGAGGCCACCTCCTGACCATCACCTGCTACATACTCTCAAAACTCCCTGTGCTTTCATTATGGTGACACTAAACCAAAGGCCCCCGTAATCGCGAGGCTGGGGGTGGTGCAGCACAGAGCCTGAGAGAGGGGGAAAAGGGGAGTGGGCTGGGGCAGGCTCCCAGGAGGAGGGAGTCCTGGTTGCCACACCTTTTTTTGGGGATATAATTGACATGTAACATTACATTAGGTTCATTGGTACAACATAATGATTCAATATTTGTATATATGTGAAATGATCACCACAAACAGGTCTAGTTAACATCCATCGCCATGCAATTTTTTTTTTACAATTTTTTTCTTGTGGAGAGAACTTTTAAGATCTACTCTCTTAGCAACTTTCAAACATGGAGCACAGTATTATTTATTTTTTAAAAAGATTTTATTTATTTGTTCAACAGAGAGAGTGAGAGAGCACAAGCAGGGAGAGCAGTAGAGGGAGAGGGAGAAGCAGTCTCCCAGACTCGTGGGGCTCGATCCCAGGACCCTGGGATCATGACCCAAGTTGAAGGCAGACGCTTAACCATCTGAGCCACCCAGGCGCCCCGCACCACAGTATTATTAACTATAGTCGCCACACTCTACATGACATCCCCATGACTTATGTGTTTGATAACAGGAAGTTAGTATCTTCTGACCCCCTTCACTCATTTTGCCCACCCCTACCTTCCCACCTCTGGCAACCAGCACTCTGTTCTCTGTATCTACGAGTTCAGTTCTTTGGGTTTTTTCCAGATTCCATAAATAAGAGAAATTGTATATTTATATTTTTCTGACTTATTTCACTTAGCACACTGCCCTCAGGGTCCATCCATGCTGTGGCAAATGGCAGGATTTCCTTCTTTTCTATGGCTGAGTACTATTCCATTGTACATAGGTACGTACCACATCCTCTTCATCCATTCATTCATTGATGGACACTTAGGTTATTTCTATGACTCAGCTATTGTAAATAATGTTGCAGTGAGCACGGGGGTGCAGGTATCTTTTCAAACTCATGTTTTCATTTCCTTTGGATAAGTATCCAGAAGTGGAATTGTTGGATCATATAGTAGTTCTGTTTTTTAGTTTTTCCACTTTTTTCCACAGCGGCCGCACGAATTTACATTCACACCCACAGCGCACGAGTGTTCCCCTTTCTCCGCATCCTCACCAACACTTGTTATTTCTTGTCTTTTTGATATTAGCCACCCTAACAGGTATGAGGTGGTATCTCATTGTGGATTTGATTTGCATTTCCCTGATGATGAGTGATATGGAGCATCTTTTCATGTACCTATTGGCCATCTGTAGGTCTTCTTTGGGAAAATGTCTGTTCTGATCCTCTGACCTTTTTTTAACTGGATTGGTTTTTGTTTGGTTGGGCTTTTTTGCTATTGGATTATAGGAGTTCTTTACATATTTTGGATATTAATTCCTTACCAGATATGTGATTTGCAAATATTTTCTTCCATTCAGTAGTTTGCCTTTCCCTCTGTTGATGGCTTCCTGTGCTGTGCAGAGACATTTTAGTCTGATGTGGGTGGGCACACTTGGAATGCCCACCTGCTGCTTGTGCTGCTGCCACATTCCAGAGACTTCCCCCAGGGTTGCCTCCCTCCCCAGAGTTGGCTTTCCTCACTATCTGTCCACTCCTAGACCCTACCAGCCCCACAGCCTTGGCCACCCTCCACACGGAGGGCTGCAGGGGGCTCTGGAAGTGCCAGAACCAAGTGCCAGAACGAAGAACTGGCGGGCAGGGAGGTTGGCAGTGGGGTGAGTGGTCAAGGTGCCAGTTGAGGTGTTGATTCTGGCCCTCAGTCCTCGCTCTGTCGTGTGTGCTCCAGACATGTCAGCGCCCATCCTGAGAGCCAGCCTGCCTGATCCGCCATGCCGTAGAACAGAGCTCTCTCCCCTGTGCTCTCCACCATGCTTGCACCAAGTGATTCCTTCAAGGGCAGCCCCATCGTCCTGTACCTACCACCATGCAGTTCGGGGCCCCCACTGTGTGACAGGCTCTGTGCACATGTTGGAAAAGCCCTTTTGGAGCCGATCTTCCCCAAGGGTAGCAGATGTCTCACACCACACAAGCACAAACACACACACACACACACACACACGAATAGACACATGGGCACAGCCTGTGGGGATGTGGGGAGGGCTGTGGAGACAGTGAGGTGGTGTGATGAGAGAGATGTGCCTAGAGTAGAGACAAGAGTGTTTCTGGGACAGAGCCCAACTGGGCCAAGACCCTGAGTCTGGGGGAGTGGGCTCTACCCGTATTTGAGGAACTGAGTGTGGGCCAGTGTGGAAGAAGCACATCCAGGGAGGAGACTAGAGGTCAGGGGGTAACATAGCCAGATCAGGTGAGCTTTCCTATGAGTAAAATGGGAGCCATAGCAGGTTTGGGACTAGGGCATGCGGCAGTGGACCTGGTGGGAAGTCATGGGTTGGGGAGAAACGTAAAATCAGTGATTTACGTAACTTAGTGATACTTTGGGGAGGGTGAGCGGAGATGAAGGAGTCACAGGTGGCCTGGACCTCTTGGTGATTGGAAGTGCCATTTCCTGAGATGTGGGGAAGAATGAAGCATGAACAGATTTATAGTTCAGTCTGGAACATGAAAGATGAGAGTTGCCTCAAGGGGAGAGGAAAATAGGCATTTGGATATGTAGGTCTGGGGCTGGGAAGAGATCTCCTTGTCCTCTCACCTTTATTCCTTCCATAAACACCTCTTGGGAGCTGCTTTGTGCCTGTTTTTGAGCTGAAGATGGCAAGAGAGCTCCTTCCAGGACTTCTAAACTTGTGGTCCACTGGGGCCCCTGTGTACCTCCTCAGCATCACATGATCCAGACTTAGCTGCTGTGATGAATAGACCCCCAAACACAGTGGCAAATAAGTCAGAGTGAGTGAGATGGAAGACATGGCAGGGCTTGGGAGCGGGGTTGTGTACTCCTCCCACTTTATGGTCCACTGAGGCGTTTGGGGATGGGAGGGAACTCAGGCACCCTCAAGACCTCCATTTCAATTTCACCTCATTTCTATTCTAGGGGAATATTTCCATGTTCACCTTCCCCGAGCCAGCTGAGAAGGGCAAGGGCAAGGGGATGAATGTCCGTTTCTTTCCTGGGGGCTGCTAGAAGGGGTACACATGTCTTTGGCCGACCTCCCATTGGCTAGGATTTAATCTAATGCCCTCAGATCTATGCTGCAAGGGAAGCGGGGAGAGACAGGCTTTGGGGAGATGCCAGGGCAGCTGTGTCCCCAGATAACCTGAGAGGATTCTTATGGTCAGGAAGAAGGAGAGTGGAGACTTTTGGACAGCCCATGTTCTCTACCTTGAAGTCTGGATGTTGAAAGCCATGCAGTGCCTCGACGAGGAAATCTCCCACATGGTGTCCCAAGACAATGTGAGTGGAGCATTTTGAAGTAGTGGGGGCCCTCTGGGAACCAAAGTGGGTGGCTCATTTCAGCATGCTGTTTGGCTTCTTCCTCACTCCGGGCAGTCCGATTATGGAAACTTGGAGATTCTGTTGCAAGCCTTCACCAGGCAGTGCCCCTAAATCCCTTTGGCGGGTACTCCTCCAACCTGACTTGCATACCCCCCGATGGGAAGCTCACCCCCTTACGGGCACCCTCTCCATTTCTCTGGACTCCCTGACTGGGAGAAAACAATCCTCATAGGGAGCTCTGACGTCCCCCTTGGCCATCCACCCAAGCTGTCAGTCCCAGCTCTGCCCTCTGCTCTCTGCTTGCCCCAGAAGAATCCTGCAGAAATTTGGGGTCAACAAGAGAAGTCCTCCAAAGCTGCTTTTCCACCAGTAAAAGAGAAATGTATGGCTGCGCAAGACTCCTGGGGCAATCGAGTCCTCATGGCCAGCCCCTCCTCCCAAATGCTATGTGTTGTGATGATGAGAGGCATGATGGGCGGTACAGTATCCAGTTGAGGGACCTTGGGTAAGTTGCTTCACCTCAGTGAGCCTCAGCTTCCCTGTTTGTGAATGTGAGCCAGCAGTGTAAGGGTCTGAGTGCCACCTCTGCCGTTCACTAGTTCTGGACCCGAGGCCAAGTGCAATACCTGTCTGGGCCGCAGTTAGCCCACCTTTAAAGTGGAGGTAACAGGGGATGGTACCGACCTCACTGAGGTCTCAGGAGGCTTGAAGAAGCTCAAGTTTCTGGAGAACTCGGCAGCGACTAACCACAGTAGGAGACGCCAGACTGATGCCCCCTGGGAATATTAACCAGTTCTTTTCTCCCAGATAGCTCATGCTACCGCTTAGCCCTTTCCTGCCTCGTCCTCCTTGCCCTTAGTTCAATGAGCCAGTTACTTCCTGGCTTTGACTTTCAAAATCCTAGACCACAGGCAAAGGAAGATCTTGTGGGAGGCCTGTAAAAAGCTAGTGAGAGTTTACTCTGGGCTGGAGCTCCTCCAATGGCTCTGCACACCTCATTCCCTGGCACCCTGATGCCAACCTATGAGGCACGTGCTCAGTTATCCCATTTCACAGATGAGAGAACCGAGGCAGAGAGGTTATGTGTGCTGTGCAACTCTCCGCCGTGGGTCCCCACACACAGTGAGATTTCCCCATGCTCTCCCCAGGGGTGGAGAGGGGAGGGAGACTCAGGAGGGAGCCAGGCCCCAGCCCCAGATGTGCTGGGGGTCTGGTGGGCCCTGGGAGCAGACGGGGCTTGGCCTGCCACCCGCAGACGAGAGCAGGGGTCGGTGGGGTCTCCCCTGCCAGGCGGAGTGCCAGAGCAGCAGGAGACCAGGAGAATGCACGCAGGGGCTGCAGGGCTGTGGAGAGAGGCCGGCCTTGTCTTCTGTGTGGTGGTGGCTGGGGGGGAGGTGGGCTGCAGGAGTCCTGCCAAAGGCAGCCCTCAGTTGACTGGTTCATACGTCCAGGGCTCCTGGTGAAAGACGGGTGTACCCAAATTGACAGAGATCCCACTTCTGTCAGAATAGGAGTCAAAAAATGAATTTGAGATATAAAAAAAAAAAATCTTTAAAAAAATTTCTTGAGCATCTGACACTGTGGATTGAATGTCATCCAGGCTCCATACTCAATATACGTCCACGATTATGGTCTTCTCACCGTTGTTGCCCAACTGAGGCGGGGAGACAAGAGACACTCGTGTTTGTGTGTGCATTTGGCACGCATGCGTGTGTATGTGCAGGTGCGCACGTCCGTGTGTATGTATGTCTTGGTACGTGTGCCTCTCTGTAGGTGTGCGTGTGTGTGTGCCTTGTGCATGCGTGCCTTTCCCCCAGTGTGTTGCCTGCACCAGCCTGACCGTGCACAGCCGGTCCCCCATCCCAGCCCCCAGAATGCCGTTTTGTTTCTCACCCTTTCATATTCAAATGTCGGCCTGGCTCCCAGCATGCCCTGGGGATTTATGGCCTGATTGTGTATTGTTGGAGTCTGGTGAGTGGGTGAGCTCATCATTTGGCTTGTGATGGTAATTCCTGCCTGAGCCTGGGGGCCCCCCATCTGCTTCAGAGGGGCTTGCTTGTGTCCATGTCCCTTGTTGCTAGGTGCCCAAGCCATCCATTCAATCCAGAGATATGGAATAATACAAATACCAACAATAGCTAACATTTCTTGATTGGGGGTTGACTCTGTGCCAGATGTGGTTCTAAGGCCTTTGCATGTTCTACCTCATTTGAGCTCCATTCTACTGGATGGGGAAACTGAGGCAGGGGAAGCCGCCCAAGGGCAGATGGCCGCCACCACCCTGACCCGCCATCCATCCTCAGGCAGCCTGGTGTCAGCCCCATTTTCCACCCCGGCTCCCTTTCCCTCCTCTGGGCCATTTGGCCCCATCATATGGCTGGCCTCAGGGCTGGCCTCCTCCCTTACATCCCAGGCCCTGCTGGAGCCTCAGGCCTGCTTCCTGGAGGCTCCTCCATCCTCAGCACAGCTGTTGGGACGCCCTTCCTAAAACTTCCACCCCTCTTCACTTAGGCCTCCCATGCCTCCCCACAAAGCTCAAATTTGTCCTGGCATTTAGGGCTCCACTGGAACCTGGTCTTGTCCCCCAGCCTCAGCAGGGTTGTCCTGGGGCAGGTAGAATAGGCAGAGGGCAGAGCTGGGACCAGTACTGAGCTCCGCAGTGGGAAAGGCAAGCAAGTGGGCTGCTGGGAGCTTTGAACTTGGAGCTGACCCAGGTATCCATGGTAAGAGGTGGCCATTAGGCGGGAGCAATGGGGGACACTCAGCCTCAGATGGCTCTATTGGAGGCAGCTCAGGCACTGTTCCTCCACGCCCTGGGCCTCTCTGACCTCAGATGCCCCTGCTCCACCCTTGCCTACAGGAGATGGGGAGGAGAGGGGATCTCCATAGGTCCACGCTGTGAGCCCCACAGAAGCCAGAGATTCATTCACCCAAGGGGCTGGGTGGCATCGTGCTTACAGTAGCCGTGGGGTGGATGGAAAAATGGGGTGGGCTGGAGCTTTGGAGTCATACACTCCTGGTTCCTCTCTCCCTTCTCTGCCAGCTGCAAGCCTCCTGGCACCTTAGTTTCCTCATCAGAGAAATGGGACAATACCACAGCATCACGGTTACTGCTAATGCCAAGAGCTTCCAAGAAGGGCCTGCATTTGAGAAGGGCTAATTCTTCTTTTAAAATAAGAAATGGTATTTCTACAAAAGGCAGATTGATCTCCTGTGCCTTTGGGACCCCCGTTTTTTTCTGTGGAGTCCCGGGACACTGTCTCCTTTTGCCTCTGCGATCTCTCCGAGCCTGTTTCCCCCCAGCACAGCGTTAGCCCTGCTTCCTTACGGCGCTCCAGGGTTAAGGCGGATAAAGCTGTGAGCGCACAGCAGGTGCTGACCCCCCTTGAATGTGCTTCTTCCCACCAGCCAGCCTGCCCGCCTGCAGAGAGGTGCCTTTGCCGCTCCACTCGTGGAGGAAAAGGGCTTAGGAATCTTGTTACTGTTGGGTGGGTCCAGCTCCCAGACAAGACAGTGGGAATCGCATTAACCTTGGCCAGGGAGATCACCATCTGTCCAAACAGTGGGGACTGCTGCCCGTGGCCTGGGCGTCTGAAGCATCATGCCACATCACACGCTCCCTCTCAAATACTTACCCAGCAGACTGGCCTGGCCAGTCCCGCCCTCTCTGGCCTCAGTCTTCCCATCTGTACAAGGGCCTCAGCTTGCCTGCTCTAGATCATACACCCAAAATGGTTTCTCCCAAAGCTCTGGATTTTGAGCTAAGAATTGCAAGGATGGCCCACACCCCAGCAATCCTGCTCACTTTGGGTATGGGGAAACCTAGGCCTGATGAGGGAAGATGAGTCATCCAAGGTCACCCAGGAAGCCAGTGGCAGGGCTGGGACTCAGAGCCAGGTGTTTGGGCTTGGGGAGGAGTCCATGTGCCGTTAATGCCAGGAGAGTAGGTTAGGGCCTCCGGCTCAGCTGTGGAGCCAGGTGTCCGCACTGGGTGAGGAGGAGTCTCCGGCATGGCTCTCGCAGCCAGAGGCTTTTGAGGAGGGTAGTCCAGCTGAAGGAGGGTCTCGGCATGCCCTTACCTGGGCACCATCCTCGGTGCCTTTTGACTGCAGGACCAGCCAGGCCTCCGAGGCTGTTGACGGTGGGCCCGGCTCACCTCTCCACGGCCATCTCCGGATGCACTGGAAGCTCCAGCCCTGCTGAGCTAGGCACCTGCCTGGGGCACAGCCTGCATTTCCTCATCTCCAGGCCTCTGCTGTTCTCATGCTGCTCTCAGGCCTGAAGAGCCCCTTCCCTCGGACAAGGCGCCTTTTCCAATCTCATTACTTACCCTGCTTTCTCCCTCCTTCTACTCTGGCCTCTTCACTGTTCCTTGCAACTCATCTTACCTCAGGGCCTTTGCACTTGCCATTCCTTCTCCTTGGAGTGCTAATTCCCCAGGGATCCTCAGGGTTTGCCCCTTCATGTCACACAGACCTCCACTCAAATGTTCCTGTCACAAGGAGGCCTTCCTTACAACAACCCCATGGTCACTTCTGTTCCCTACCCTGCTTTCTTTGTCTCTATGTATATTTGTTTCTTGATATATATTTATATTTGTGTATTTGCCTGTCTTCTGTGCATGAGTGTGAGGTCCAGGAGGGTAGGGACTGCATCTTATTCACTGCTGAATCCTTAGTGCCTGGCACAAAGTAGGCCAAATGAGTAAACAGCTGTTGAATGAATGACTGAATGACCTTCCAATGTGGCCCTCATCAAAATGCCTTGTCACATGAGGGGTTTTATTTTTTTATTTTTTTATTTTTTTTATATTATTTATTTGAGACAGAGAGAATGAAAGAGAGAGAGAGCACATGAGAGGGGGAGGGCCAGAGGCAGAAGCAGGCTCCCTGCCGAGCAGGGAGCCCGATGCGGGACTCGATCCCGGGACTCCAGGATCATGACCTGAGCCGAAGGCAGTCGCTTAACCAACTGAGCCACCCAGGCACCCCTTGTCACATGAGGGGTTTTAAAAAAAAACGCCTTGTCACAATATTTCTATATGTTTCTCTCACTAAACAAACTGGGAACTTCTTTAGGATAGGGACAAGTATTGCCTCTCTGTGTCCCCACTCTGTTTCCCCAGGCCTGGGCCAGAGCACATGCTTGAGAATCAACAATAAATAAAATTGATGTGGCAGCTTGTTTGCAGAGACAACCACCACAAGTTCCCCCCATCCTTGTGCCCAGGCCCCTCTGCAGCGGGGCTTGTCCCCTCCCTGTACCTCCCAGAGGGGAATCTATTTCCCCTCTCTTTGGCCATGCGATTTCTTTGCACACTTGAACGTGGCAGAAGCGATGGTTGTATTGGTTCTGAGGCTGCACCTTAAGCTCTGTTCTCATGTCCTCTTGGAACGCTGCCCTCGGACCGCTGTGGACTGAAGCTGGCTGCCCCCTGGGGGGCCATGTGGAGGGGAACTGGGGGCACCCCCATGTACAGAAGCTGGCCTGCCCACTGGGGCAAGGGGAACAGAGGCTCCAGCCAACAGCCAGGGGCAATTACCTCTGGAACCATCTAGCTGAACTGAATGGAGCTGCAGGAGTGAGCCCAGCTGAACGAGGACATGCCGAGATTTGCCAACTCACAGGACAGCAAGAAATAATAAATCATTTTTGGGAGCCACTACATTTTGAGGTAGTGTTTCTTACACAGCAATGAATAACTGATAACACCAACTTCCCTGATTAAAATTCCAGACATCCAAGAAATCCTGAGACAGATGTGGGACAAGTCGGCTTTGGAAGAGTGTCCAGATTCCGACGGGAAGCAGGTCTAGCAGGTCTTCCAAAGGAGATCCGGAGATCTGATTATTCACGAATTCATTCATTCGGACCCATTTTCTGCCCATCCCAGTGCTGTAAGCTAGAGATCTAGAGATGGACTCTCAGCCTCTACCCTTAAAGTGCTTCCCATCTCATGAAGGAGGCAGACAGAAAAGCCATCACTGACAGTGTGAGGGAGTTAGGGCTGTGCTGACAGCAAGGATGATTATGATGATATTAGGGAAATATAATAATAATAACGTAAGCTCACTATGTCCCAGGTACATTTCTAAGCACTTTACTTGTACTATCTCATATAATTTTCAAACCAGCCCTAGGAGGGAAGTCTTGTTCTTTTCATTTGTGCTTTACAGATGAGGAAACTGAGGCACAGAGAGATTAAGAAACTTTCCTTGGATTAAGTGGTGGATCATCTCAGAGCAATGAGGGAATTTAGAGAAGGGAGTGATTATATCTGCCAGGTGGGTAAGGAAAGGCTTTTCTGAAGAGGGGCCATTTGTCTTGGCCTTTGAAGGATGCATAGGAGTCCACCAGGCAGAGAAATAGTGGGAACAACATGTGCAGGCCTGAGGCAAGATGAAGAAGCCAGAGTCAGCCCAGCCCAGGGCCCTGCACTGGAAACCATGGCATTTTACCTTGTCTTCTGGCACAGGAGCCAGGCAAGGGAGCGAGCCATAGCCCAAGAGACAGAAGCAGAGGGCTTGCAGGATCCAGGTGGGTGGCACGTGGGCTGAGATAGCATCTCAGCAAACGAACCCCGGTCTGAGGGACGTGACAGTGGGGCCGCTCAGACACACTCCTTCCCCAGACACCCCAGGATCCTGGTCCTCTGTGAGGGGCAGCCCCTCTGCCTGAGACACACAGGGACAGGGGAGAGAAAGCCTTGGAGGCTGGGTCCCATGCTGAAGAGTAGTACAGAGGATGCAACTTGGGGAGACTCGTCTGTTATGTATTCACTATTTATTTAACACTTTGATATAGGGCATATATGGTTTTTCCTTCAAACTAGGACACTTGGAGAACAAATGGGGCACTATTAATAGTTGCCCCGGGATGAGAGGCGTAAATCAGGACATACAGTCACACAGCATACGTGGCACCTGCCGTGAGCTTTACAATTATTAACTCGTTTAATCCTCTTGACAAATCTCATAAAGGGGTTTGCTATCCCCGCCATTTACCAGATGAAGAAGCACAGAGAAAAGAAATTCACATACATTGGCACTTACTCTTTGTTGGGCGCCGAGCCACACCATTTCACAGAAATCTCTCTAACCCTGACCACAGATCTGTAAAGGACATTTGGGGAACTCCATTCAGAGATTAAAAAAACAGGCTCTGAGACCCAACCCACGTCCAAAGGATCCCCAATCTCAACCTCTCTCTGCCTGACTGACTCTCCTTGGAACATACATACCAACCCTAACCTCCTGCTTGCCTACTTTTTTTCTTTTCCTTTCTTTTTCACACATCCCCCCCCCACCCCACCCCGTGCCAGGGGGATTGTAGCCCAGAGCGAGGTGTGTCTCCAGCAGAAGAATGCGTGTGTTCCTTTAGGTGGGACGGGAACAGTAAGAGGAGGAGGAGGGGCCTGGCTGTTGGGCTGGGGCTGTGGGTGGGTTGGAGGGAGTGGACAGTTGGCGGTGGAATGGCCAAGTTGGATCTTTAGGCTCAGGCGCTCTGTCTTTCTCTGTGTTCTTCTTCTTTTTGGTTTTTCTAAAGATTTTATTTATTTATTTGTCAGAGAGAAAAAGAGAGAGAAAAAGAGAGAGTGGACACAAGCAGGGAGAGGGAGAAGCAGACTCTCCGCTGAGCAGGGAGCCTGATGTGGGACTTGATCCCAGGACCCTGGGATCATGACCTGAGCCTAAGGCAGATGCTTAACCGACTCAGCCACCCAGGCGTCGCTCTCTGTCTCCTGTCTCTCTCTCTCTCTTTCTCTCTCAAGGAAGCAGGTGCACAAAGAATGCCTGTGTGGACGGGGCAGACTTTTCGAAGGGATTCCACCACTCAGGACTGGGTTCTGGCTGCCTATCTCTTCTGCCAGCCACTGACTCGCTGTGTGACTTTGTGCAGGGCCCTTCCTGATCTAGGCTGCACTCAGTGTCCCATCTGGAACTCCAGGAACAGAGACTCCAGGCCCTCTTAGAGCCTTGGGTTCTGTAGCTGGCTGTGCAGTGGTTGGGGACTCTGGATTCAGGGCCCGGTGGCCTGGCTTCAAATCCAGGCTCTGCCTTTTCAGACGTCTGACCTTGTGGCAAGTTCTTTAACCTACCTTTATGTGCTCATCTTGAAAACGGAATGATGGCGAAGAAGATGATGATGATGATGATGCTTCATTAGGCTGCTGTGCAGGTTAATCAGTGAATAGTGCTTAGAGCAGTGCCTGAAACAGAGGAGGGGCTGTGTTGCATTTGTTACTATTATCTTCTAGGGTGAACATAAGAACAGAGACTCAAAGGGAGGGGTCCAGGGTGAGCACAGGAGGGAGTGTCTGGCTGTGGGCAGGCCCAACACAACCTTGCAGCGAGAACAGACAGGACATTGTGCACTGGTGGGAGCCTGGCAGGCTGAGGGAGCCATGCCCGGGCACCTGCTGGGAACAAGGGTGACCGTGGAGGGTGGGGGAGTGGGCAGGGTGCCCAGGAATCTGGTCTCACTTGCTGTGGCCAGAGCTGGAGGGAGCACAGCCCCCGGCCAGCCCGGTAACTGTCCAACCTCAGCCATTTGGGCGCCACCCTGGAGATTTTTACCTTATGAGTGAACATTACTATAATTTATTTCACGCTTGTCTTAATTTTAAATTTATTTTTTAATTTAATTTTTTTTCAGGATCTGAGTTATGCTCACATGGTTCAAAAATCAAAAAGTTTAATAAACACTTTGGGGAGAGTCTGCCTCCAGCCCTGTCTCCCACCACCTGGCCCTTCCCCACAGGCCAGGCTATTATGCTATGTCAATAAATATAATGTATGCATTTGATATATTTCCCCCCATTTTAAAGACAATACAAAGCATGCAATGCACACTGTCCTACAACATGCTTTTTTCGCTTCATATTTTTTAATTTTTTTAGAAGATTTTATTTATTCACTTGAGAGAGAGAGGGAGAGAGAAAGAAGGAGCAAGTAGGGGGAGGTGCAGAGGAAGAGGGAGAAGCAGGCTCCCCGCTGAGCGGGGAGCCTGATGTGGGGCTCAATCCCAGGACCCTGGGATCATGACCTGAGCCAAAGGCAGACGCTTAATCAAGTGAGCCACCAAGGCACCCCTCACTTAATATTTTCTAAAGCAACTTTTCTACTTAGGTGGCTCTAAATGACAAAAGACAGCACCACTTCTTGTAAACAGAAGTACCCATGACAAGAAGCACATGGGAATAGAGCAAGGCCAATAAATCCCAGCAGCATCCTATTGTCAGTGGGAATCCTGAGTTCAAAGTCTGCCTTCTCTCTGTCCCAGTTGGACCAGGAAATGTTAGAAGTTGAGACACTCAGCACCAAGCTAACACCTGTTCTGTGAGATCATCAAAAGGACTAAAAAGATTTGGATGGGAAATTTCTTTCTCATCTTGGAATTCAGTGTATTTAATACAGCATTGCCTTTCTATATTTTTTCTTGATCAATCAATCTAGAATTTTTTCCATTTTGTTGAACTTTTTCGAAGAACTGGCTTTTGGTTTCATTGATTTTCTCTATTTTTCTATTTCATTAATATCCTTTCTAACCTGTATTGTTTCCTTCCTTCTGCTTGGTTTATGTTGAGTTTGCTCTCCTTTTCCAGGTTATCCATAATAACCTATATAGATTAGGTTTTTGATAGGAAGTCTTTCTGCTTTTTGAATCTAGGCATTTATAACTATGAATTTCTTCTAAGCACTGCTTTAGCTGCATCCCATATGTTTAGGAATGTTGTATCTTTGTATTCATTCATTTGAAATAATTTTTATTTTATTCAAAGTATTTTCTAATTTCCCCTGTGATTGGAAAGGAGTGTGTTGTTTCATCTCCACATAGTCGTGGAAATTAATATCCACATATTTTAATTTCCACAAATTTCTTTCTGACTTCAATCTATTGTGATTGGAGAACATAGTTTGTATAATTTCTATCCTTTCAAATGTATTGAGATTTGTAACATATCATACATCTTAGAGAATGTTCCATGTGTACCTGAGAAGAACATACATATCCTACTGGGTTGGGTGGAGTATTGTAGATGTCTATTAGGTCTATTTGATTTGTAGAGATGTTCAAACATTTATTTCCTTTTTGATTTTCTCCCTTGTTGTCCTATTCATTATTGAAAATAGGATATTGTAATTTCCAGTTATTATTGTTGAATTGTCTATTTTTCTCATCAATTCTGTCACTTTTTCCTTTATGTATTTTGGGGCTCTGTTATTAGGTCTATATATGTTTTTAATTGTTATACCTTCCTGATGGACTGACCTTTCTTATCCTTCTTTATCTCTAATAACATTTTTTTCTTTTAAAGTCTATTTTGTCTGATATTACCATTCCAGCTTTCTTATGGTTGCTGTTTGCATGATCTATCTCTCCCCATCCTTTCACTTTCAATATCTTAGTGTCTTTCAATCTGAAGTGTTTTTCCTACAGATGTCATAGAGGTAGAACTCATTTTTTAAGTCCAATCTGACAACCTCTGCCTTTTGATTGGATTGTCTATTACCATCACATTTATTGGTATTACTGGTGTCATTGGACTTATGTCTGCCACTTTACTTTTTGTTTTCTATGTCTTTTCTGTTCCTTTATTCATCCTTTACTGCTTTCTTTTGCGTTTAGTGAATCTTTTCTAATGTAACATTTAAATTCCTTTAATCAATTTTTTACTATGTAATTTGAAATCATTTGCTTACTGGTTGCTCTAGGACTTACCATAATACATCTTAACTTTTCAGAATCAGCTTTAGATTCATACTAGCTTAATTCGAGGTAGAAATACAAATGTTACTTTTATGTAGCTCTATTCCCTTTTCTCTCTTTTTGGGTGATGTTATTGCTATGTATGTTATGTATAATATATATAACTATTACAAACCCAAAACATATTGTTATAATTATTAGCTTACATAATTTTATGTCTTTTCAAGAAGTTAAGAGATGAAAAGAGAGTAAGAGTACGCTCAGAGATTTCATATTAACCTTCTTATTTAGCTTTCTGGTTATTTTCATTTGTTCCTATGGATTTGATTTACCATCTGGAGTCATTCTTTCAGCTTTGCTCCCACCAACCTCATGTGCTGTTATTGGCAAATATATTTCTAAATGTTATAGGCCCAACAATACAGATTGCTTTCTATAAGCACATTTAAAATCAGTTAACAGAACAAAAGAAAAGAAACATGCATTTATACTGACTTTTATAATTATATAATTACTTATACCAATATTTTTTGTTTTTTTCATGTGGATTCAGATTCTTGCCTGAGGTCATTTACTTTCAGCCTGAAGAACATACTTTATTATTTCTTATATGGTAGGTCAGCTAGCAACAAACTCTCTGTTTTGTTTACCTGTAATGCCTTTAATTCACCTTCATTTTTGAAAGACAGTTCTGCTGGATATAGGATTCTTGGTAGACAGGTTTTTTCTTTGAGCATTTTGAATATGTTATCTCATTGCCTTCTGGCCTCCATTGTTTCTGATGAGAAGTCAGGTGTTTATCTTATTGGGATTCCCTCATACATGGGTCATTTTTCTCTTGCTGCTTTCAAGATTTTCTCTTTGTCTTTGGATTTTAGCGTTTTTACTATGATGTGTTTGTCAGTCTGTTTGTATTTATCCCACTCAGAATTCACTGAGCTTCCTGGATGTGTGATTTAACGTTTTTCAATAAATTTGTGCAGTTTTCGGGTATTTCTTTGAATATTATGCATTGTGCTTAATGATGTCCCACGTTTATCTAAGGCTCTGTTCATTGTTGTCATTTTCCCCCTCTGCTCTTCAAATTTCACAATCTCTATCAATTTAGCTTCAAGTTTACTGATTTTTTCTTATGCCAGTTAAATATATTGTTGAGCCCTTTTAGTGAATTTTTCATGTCAATTATTGCATTTTTCAAACCCAAAATTTCCATTGGATTCTTTTTTATATTTTCTTTTTTTTTTTAAGATTTTATTTATTCATTTGAGAGAGAGAATGAGATAGAGAGAGCATGAGAGGGGGGAGGGTCAGAGGGAGAAGCAGACTCCCTGCTGAGCAGGGAGCCTGATGTGGGACTCGATCCCGGGACTCCAGGATCATGACCTGAGCCGAAGGCAGTCGCTTAACCAACTGAGCCACCCAGGCACCCCTCTTTTTTATATTTTCTATCTCTTTATTGGTATTCTCAATTTGATATGGCATTGTCATTGTAACCTTCCTTTACTTCTTTAATCATGGTTTCATTTAGTGCTTTGAACATATTTACAATTGATATTTTGAAGTCTTTGTTAAGTGCAACATCTGGTCACTGTCACAGGCAGTTGTTATTACCACCACCCCCACCCCAGGGTATGGCTCATACTTTCCTAGGCTTTTTTTTTTTTTTTTCTTGTATGTCTCATAATTTTTTGTTGGAAACTAGACATCTTAAATGATGTAGCAAATCTGGATACTAGTTCTCCTTTTAGGGGCTTGTTATTATTTCTTTGTTTACTTTTTTGTTGACTTGCTGGATTATCCTATTGAAGTCTATTTCTCCCAGCCCCTGCAGTGTGTAGCCTCTGATGTTACTCCTCTGGGGGCACAGCCTTGGGAATACCCAGAGTTATCCTGGGATGACTTGGTTTTACAGGGCTCTCTTTGACTGTCTCTTTCCCTGGCTGCACCCAGCTATTAAGCTCCATTAATTGCTGGCTGATTGCCTATTGTTTTCAACGATGCCCTGGGGCATACATTTCTTCACAAACACATCCAATCAAAACCAGTCTCCTTTGAACAGATAGTTCCTAAAGTCAGTGTTGGAGATTTTCTATAACCACCCCCAGAGGTTTCTTCCCAGCCTTCTCTTTTTCTGGTTCTCCCCAGCAAAATAGCTGGTTTACAGTTTACACTATATTTCCAATGAATCTATCAATCTCTTCCCAGTTGCCTTTCACCATGCCTCCACTGTTTTTGAGTGTGCTCTTTCACTTGAACTTCTCCACACTGGGTTGCAAATGAAATCATTTCCTTTGGAGAGAGTTGTACCTCTCTTTTCTATGGCCTGCTTCTCCCTTCAGAAAATGTCTCTGATGTGTAGTCCTGGTCCTGGGAGTGGGGCAGTGGTGAGCTTCTCTTTGAATGACACCCCAAATTTAGGATCCAAAAGCTCAGTATATGGGAAGAAGCAGCCCTGGGTCTTGATTAGGCTCTCTTGGTATAGAACCCTTGCTCCATGAGTTGGGACAAGGGTTATTGAGGCTCTAGTATCTCTGTGGATCTGTGCCCAGGTATAGCCTTTATACCATGAGCAGGGGTTGAGTAGAAGAAGGAAGAAGGAACTCCCATCTCTTGGCTGAACTTGCCCGGAACTTAGACTCAGCAATAGGTAGCTGGGACAGAATGAGTAATGCTGATGCTCTTCCCCTCTTGGGAAGGCAGCCCCTGACTAGGAGCTGGGGAGAGAGGAAACCCTGTGTTCTTGGATGTACCAGTCTGTCTCATTGAGCTGGGAGTGGGAAGGGATGGAGTAGATCTTGGTTTAAATACTACAAACTTGTTGCTCTTACTGAATTTTAGTACATTTTCCTGAATAATATATTCATTTGCTCTATGCCCTTATTTCCATATATTTTGGTTGTTTTAAAATTTTTTCGCTGATTTCTTTTTTTTTAAAGATTTTTAAATTTATTTATATGACAGAGAGAGACACAGCGAGAGAGGGAACATAAGCAGGGGGAGTGGGAGAGGGAGAAGCAGGCTTCCTGTGGAGCAGGGAGCCCAATGCGGGGCTCGATCCCAGGACGCTGGGATCATGACCTCAGCCCAAGGCAGATGCTGAACGACTAAGCCACCCAGGCGCCCCTTTTTCACTGATTTCTTTGGAGAGCGGTCCATTGAGCTCCTCATGCTGTCATGCTGGAAATGGAACTCACAAAAATATTGTCTTATAATAGCTTCTAGAAGCTATGTTGCTTTGCCTTTCATATTTAGGTCTATAATTCACCTGAATTTGATTTTTGTGTGTTTGATGTGAAGTAGGGGTTAAGTTTCCTCTTATCTTCTATTGAAGAAATTGTCTTTTTCTCATTGCTCAGATGAGTCTCCTTTGGCATAATTTAAATGTCCAAATATGGCTGGGTTTGTTTCTAAATTTTCTATGCTGTTCTACTTATCTATTTATCTATTTTTGTGCTGATAAACTATACCATTTTTGTGTTAATTTACTGAGGCTTAATGGTAAGTTTTCACTTTATCTTAGCTATTCTTAGCCTCTTGTATATCCATACAAATTTTAGAATTCCCTTGTCAATTGTCTTCTTGTCAAAAAACTCCTCTAATAGTTTAGTTGGGATTGCATTGGTTGATTTTTTAGCACTTAAGAGTGGACTCCTGAACATGGTTATTTAGATTGAGTTGACAGACTCTGACCAGCAGACCAAATCTTGCCCACAGCCTGTTTTTGTGTGACCCTTGAGTTAAGAATGATTTTTACATGTTTAAAGAGTTGTCAAAAAAGAATATGTGAAAGAGATCATATTTCTCAGTTTTGATTGCTACTGTTTTAAGATTTTCCAACTATGTTCATGAATATAATTGGCCTGTAATTTTCCTTTCTTATGATGCCTTGTTGAAACCAGGCTATTGGTATCAAGATTATGTTGCCCTCATAAACTAATTAGAGAGTTTTCCTTCTTTTTCTATTATCTGGAAAAAAATCTGTGGAAAATTGACTCTATTTCTTCCTTATGAATTTGGTAGAATTTGCCAGTGTATCCATTTTTCTGGGTGTAAAACATTTAAGTACAGATGACATTTCTGTAATAGCTATAGGATTACTCAAACTTCTATTTCTTCTTATTTCATTTTGATACTTTGCATTACCTTAGGAATTTGTCCATTTAACCAAAATTTTCAAATTTATAGGTATAAAATTGTTCACAATAGCGTCTTATTTTTTAAATGTCTGCAGAATCTGTAGAGATGCCCCCTTTTAATTAATAATTTATGTCTTCATTCTCTCATATTCTCAGTCTGATATTTTCATTATTATTTTCTTCCTACTTCCTTTTTTGGGGTTTATTTTGTTGTTCTTTTTCTAACTTCTTGTGATGATTCACTGGTTCTTTTCAGCCTTTCTTCTTTTTGAACACTAAAATTTTTTTTTTTAAGATTTTATTTATTTATTGAGAGAGAGAGTGAGAGACAGAGAGCATGAGAGGGAGGAGGGTCAGAGGGAGAAGCAGACTCCCTGCCGAGCAGGGAGCCCGATGCGGGACTCAATCCCAGGACTCCGGGATCATGACCTGAGCCGAAGGCAGTCGCTCAACCAACTGAGCCACCCAGGCGCCCCGAATACTAAAAATTTTTAATTACTTTTAAGCACTGTATTAGTTTCAGTCAAAAGTTCTGATATGTAACATTTTCATTATCTTTCAGATATATTTTATAACTTTCACTGTGATTTCTTCTTTGACTCACTGGTTATTTGGAACTGCATATTTTAATTTCCAAAAAAATGAGGATTTCCTAGTTATTGATTTCTGTCTTAATTGTATTGTGGTGAGAGTGTCCTTTGGGTGATTTCGTGTCTTTGCTTTACAGCCTAGAATATGATCAATTTTTTGACAATGTTCCAACTGTGCAGGAAAAATAAACATTTTGTATTTGCACATGCAGTGTTCTATATGTATTAATTAGGTGATGTCTGTTTGCCATGTTGTTCAAACCTTATGTATCTTTAATGATTTTTTGTGTTTTACTTTTATCAATTACTGAGAGAGGTGTTTTATAATCTGCCTATATGATTATAGACTTGTCTGTTTCTCCTTATAGTTCTGAAATTTTTTTCCTTTATATATTTTGAGGCCAGGTGTATCTAAATTTAGAATTGCTAAATAGTCCTAGTAAATTGAATTTTTAAATAGTGTGACATGCCCCACTTTATATCTCTACTAATGCTTTTTTTTTTTTGCTTTAATGTTTGCTTTGCCTGGTATTAACATAACTATACTTGCTGACTATTGGTCTTATTGTTTGTCTGCATATGTCCCATCCTTAACTTTCAATCTATTAATTATCTTTTACTTCAAATGTATCTTTTGGAAACAGCATATAGTTATAGCATTTAAAAAAATCCAATCTATCTTTTTCTTATAATTAAAAGTTTAAAGTTTTTAGACAATTTACATTTTATGTAGTTATTGCTACATCTGGGCTTAAATTTAGCATCTTACCAAATGCTTTTTATTTATTCAACCTATGCCATTTTCCTTACTCTCTACTTCAATGACTACTTTTGTATTTATTTAAATGTATTTTATTTTTTATTTTTATTTTTATTTTTATTTTTTTAAAGATTTTATTTATTTATTTGACAGAGAGAGACACAGCAAGAGAGGGAACACAAGCAGGGGGAGTGGGAGAGAGAAGCAGGCTCCCTGCTGAGCAGAGAGCCCGATGCGGGGCTCCATCCCAGGACCTTGGGATCATGACCTAAGCTGAAGGCAGATGCTTAACCAACTGAGCCACCCAGGTGCCCCAATTTAAATGTATTTTAAATCATTCCATTTTTCTCTGTTAGTTTGGAAATTATACACTCTTTTACTATTCTTTCGATTATTACCCTAGAGATTAAAATCTGCATCCTTCATTTATCAAAGTCTAATATTAATCGGTACTTTCCCCTTTCTTAGACACTGCAAGGACTTTGACATATTTGACATATCCTCTTAATTTTTATGTTGTTGCTGAAATTTATTTTAATTCTCTCTATATTTTTAACATTCTAGACATTACTAATTACAGTAGCATTACTATTGTCAGTAAATTTCTTTTAGACCTGTGTGCATATTTTTTAAGTTTTTGTTTTGAAATATCTTTAGACTTACATAGTACCTTTCATTCAGCTACGTTCAGTGTTATTATCTTACATAACCATAGTACAATAATCAAGACCAGACAATTAACATGATGCAGTGAACTGAACTGCAGACCCTATTCAGTTTTTACATGAATTCACATGTGTGTGTGCTTACAGTTCTATGAAGTTTTATCATATGTGTAGATTCATGTAACCATCCCATAATCAGAATATAAAAATCTTCATTGTCTTAAACTCTCATGCATCCCTTTTGTAGTCATGCATTTCTCTCACCCCTTACACATTACAGCCACTGATCTGCTCATAATTATAACTTGGTCATTTTAAGAATGTCATATAAATAAGAATCATACAGTATGTGACCTTCTGAGACTGGCATTTTTTCCCCCTCAGTATAGTGTCTTTGAGATCTAGCTAAGTTGTATGTATCAATAGTTCATTTATTTTTATTGCTGAATAGTATTCCATGGTAAGGATATGTTAAAATTTGTTTAACTATTCACCTGTTAAGGAACATTCTGGTTGTTTCTGGGTTTTGCCTTTTACAAATAAGACTGCTATGAACATTTGTGCACAGGTTTTTGCATGGACATAAATTTTCATTTCCCTGAGATAGACACCTGAGAGTGATTGCTGTTTTATTATAGTTTTTTTTAATTGAAATATCTTTGACATATAACATTGTGAAAACTTAAGGTGTACATACACTGACTTGGTACATTTATATATGGTAATATGATTATCATTATAGTGAAAATTAGCACTGCTATCACAACACATAATTATCATTTCTTTTTTTTAATTGAGATATAATTGACAGGTTATATCTCAGTGAAAATGTATTGTATTGCAGTAACTATAGCATTGTACATTCCCATGAGCAATGAAAGGAGAGATCCTGGCTTAAAGTTTATTTTGTATGATTTTAATATAGCCACTCTAGCTTTCTATGGTTGCTATTTATATAGTATATATTTTCTATCCTTTTGCTTTCAAGTTATTTGTCTTTGCATCTAAGGTTTATCTCTTGTCAAGAGTTCATAATTGGGTCTCTCCTTTACATCCAGTCTGACAATCTCTCTTTTTAGATTGGGATATTTAAACCATTCATATTTAATGTAGTTATTAATACGGTTGGATTTACATTTGCCATTTTGCTATTTGTTTTCTGTCTCTTTTTTGTTTGTTTTTCTATTTTTCCTTGACTGCTTTCCTTTGTATTAAATAAATATTTTTTAGGGTACCAGTTTAATTTTTCTGTAGATTTTTTCCTACATTTTGGGTTATTTTCTCAATTCTTGCTCTAGGAATTTCAATATGCACCCTAACTTATCACTGTTACTTCAACTTAATACTAACTTACCCTAGTAGACTACAAAAACTTTGCTCCAATAAAACTTTATTCCCTTTCCCCTTTATGCTGGTATTTTCATGATATTACATCTACATATGTCATAAACCCAACAATACAGTGTTATAATTTTTGCTTTATGAAACATGTATTTTTTAAATGTTAAAAGAAATGAGAAAAATGTTTTAATAGAATCTTTTATATTAAATCATATATTTATCATCTTTGGTGTTTTTTGTTTCTTCCTATGGATTGGATTTACTCCCTAGAGTCATTTCCTCTCAGCCTGGAAGACTTCTTTTAGGATTTCTTTAAAAGTACACAAGTCAGCAATAAATTCTGTCAGTTTTTGCTTATCTGGGAATGTTTTAATTTTGCCTTAATTTTTGAAGGATAGTCTCATTGGGTATAGTAATTTTGGCTGACAGCATTTTCCTTTCAGCACTTGGAATATGGTGTGCACTTCCTTATGGTTTCCACTGTTCCTGAGGAGAAGTCAGCCATTACTCTTCCTCCTGCTCCTCTGTATGTGAGCCATTTTTTTTCTTGCTACTTTCAAGGTTTTGCCTTCTCTTGCCTTTCAGTTTTGTGTCTACATATGGATCTCTTTTCTATTTCCATCTCAGGATTTGTTGAGCTCCTTAGATATGTGGTTTAATATTTTTCATCAAATTTGGGAAGTTGGGCCATTATTTCTTCAAAAACAATTTCCTGCCTCCTTCTTTCTTTGCTCCTTTTGGCACTCCCATTACACATATGTTGGTGTGCTTGATGTTGTCTCATGGGTCTCTGAGACTCTCTTGATTTCTCTTCAATCTTGTTTACTCTTGGTTCTTCAGACTGGATAATTTCTGCTGACATATCTTTGAGTTCATGGGTTCTTTCTTCTGCCATCACAAATCTGAATCCTTCCAAGGATTCCTTTCATTTCAGCTGTGTTTTTCAGCTCCACAATTTCACTTTGATTCTTTTCTATAATTTATGTCTCCTCATCAATAATTAGTTTGTTGGTTCACTGTTGTCATACTTTCTTTCAGTTCATTAACTATTATTTCTTAGTTATTTGGACGTTTTCATACAAGTTTCTTTGAAGTATTTTTCTCCAAGTCAAACATCCAGGGACACTCAGCAACAGTTTCTACTGAGTGCTCTTTTTCCTTTTTTTCTTTTAATAAAAGATTTTATTTTATTATTTGACAGAGTGAGAGCAGGAACACAAGCAGGGGGAGTGGGAGAGGGAGAAGCAGGCTTCCCGCCGAGCAGGGAGCCCGATGTGGGACTCGATCCCAGGACCCTGGGATCATGACCTGAGCCGAAGGCAGACGCTTAACGACTGAGCCACCCAGGCGCCCCTGAGTGCTCTTTTTCCTAAGCATGGGTCACACTTTACTGTTTCTTTTCATATCTCATGATTTTGTTGAAAATCGGACATTTTAGATAATGTAGTAGCTTTGGGTTCTGATATGATATTTTCACCCTGGAAGTTATTGATATTTTGTGTTTAGTAACTTTTGTTTGTTTAGTAACTTCCTTAGCTAAAACTGAAATCTGTCAACCCCACAGTGTGGCTGCTGCTGTTTTTGTTCCATTTTTTAATTCTTGTTTTTACTCTTAAGCCTAACTTCCTATAGGTCATTCCTGTGTTTGGATAGCTTAAAAGCAATCCAGTAGGTGGACAGAGGTCATGTTTAAACATTTTGAATCAATAAGGCTTCTATCTTCTCCTGATGTATGTGTGTATATAGGAGAGAGTCCGTTCAAAGTTCAGGATGTTTTAAAATATGCCTTTACCTTCACTTTCTTCTGAAAATCTCCATGTCTCTTATCTACAACTGTGTAACTCAGGGTTGGCCAGGAGCATGTGAATAGCTTGGGCTTTCTCTATTCTTTACTTCATACATGTAGGTCCTCAGGGCCTGACCCATCCTGGAAGAAGACTTGTGCCAACTGAGTTGGGGAGACTGAGAGCCACTAAAACACAAAGGCCACAGCTTCCCACTGTTCTTATCTGAATCTCAGCAGTTTTTCAAGCATAAAAGCTTCCAGGATTTGGGGCATTGAATGAAGGTGTAAAAGGCAGGGAACTAGATCCCCTTAAAGGCCTATGTGATTTTGCTCTCCTGGCAGAAAGAAGTCTATGTGATTTGGCTAGAATATCCCACACTCTACCTCTTTGGGCCACAAATGCCAATTGTGTGTCCTTGGGACTGAAGCCATAGCAGTGGAAACTGAGGCCCAGTATGGAGAAGGGAATTGCTGCATGGAAGGCACAGAACTAGGATCCTGGCTGTTGCTCTCACAGGCCAGTAACCAGTTCAGGATCAACTTCTCTGACCCTTGACGTTTCTAGTTCATGAGAAGAGAAGATGTGTTTCCTGCCCTGGGATCCCACTGCAGTGTGGGTGATGCCCACAGCCCCTCCGGAGCTTTGGCCATGCCAGTCTCTCTTTGACCCCCACATACGTGGAGCTTGTCCAGTGTCAGGGCTTTCGCACCTGCTTTTCTTGGCCTGGGATGCTCTTGCCCAGTTTTCCACACTCCCCTTCAAGATCACCCGCTCAGACACTCCCCTGACCACTCAGTGGAAAGGGCATCTCCTTCATTCTCCATCACTATCTGTAGCTTCCCTTTTATTAAATCTCTCATACTGGCCTGCAGTTATTTGAATTATTTAAGTATTTGTTTCTGGCTTGCTTCTCCCTTCCTAAAGGGCAAGTCCCCAAGCTCAGGGATTGGTATGTCCTTTACACCTATCCCCAGTACTGGGGCTGGTGGCCAGACAACAGACATGCCAGTGCATGTGCAGTGGAAGGCTACACAGAAGAAGGAGTGAGTGAATGCCCATGATCTCTCAGGACCCTCATGTGGAACTCCTCTGTGCGGGGTCAGGCCCCACGTGGCATGAGGACAAGTGTGCCAAGAACTGGGGAGCTATGTATGTGTGTGTATAAACACAGACTTTGTTTCATTATCCAGCAATGTTTTCTGGGGAGACGTTCGTGTGCTGGGAGTGAACAAAACTGATGAAATGTCCTGCTATTCTGGATATACAGGATAATTATATATTATCACTTAATACCTGATCTGATAACAGCTGTTAGAACTAGAGCAGGGGGGGAGGAGAAAGTGCTGGAGGGACCTGCTGCAATTTAAAGTAATATATATACAATGGAATATCATTCAGCCATGAGAAAGCAGGAAATCCTGCCATTTGCATCGTGGATGGACCTCAAGGCCATGGTGCTAAGTGAGAGAGGTCAGACAGAGAAAGTCAAATCCTGTATAATCTCACTTATATGTGGAATCTAAAAAAAACAACAAGAAACTGAACTCGTAAAAACAGAGAGTAGAATGGTGGTCACCAGCGGCTGGGAGGTGAGGGAATTGGGGAGTTGTGGTTTAAGGGTACAAACTTGCAACCAGTAGATAAATAAGTCCTGGAGATTTAATGCACAGCACAGTGATTATGGTCAACAATGCTGTATTATAAACTTCAAAGCTGCTAAGAGGCTAGATCCTAATTTTTCTCAACACAAAAAGGAAATTGGAATTATGTGACCTGATGGAGCTATTAGCTAATGCTACTCTTGTAATAATATTGCAATATTTAAATGTATCAAATTATCAAATCAAGGCTTTTTACACCTTAAACTTGCACACTATTTATGTCAATTATATCTCAACTAAAAAAACATAAAACAATGTATATATCTCTCTGAGGTTATTATATACAAATATAGTAACATATAACACATTGTGCATCCTATTCATTCAACATTGTATAAAATATATTACATTATATATGTTATAATGTATAATATAATATACATTATATATAATATTATATGATACCATATACATATATAATTATACTATATAACAAATTTTATGATCATGATACATAGATAATGATTATATACAACACCGTATTATGTGTTCTATTATATATATTCCCATGAAGTTCTGACCCACAGGCAGGTTCGGGGACAACTTCTGTGGGGACATGGGTGGTGCCTTTGGGGACTCCTCAAGACTAAGATGCCACATGGCCCTGGCCCCAAGTCCCACAGCTGTCACTTTCACAGTGACTGCATGGCTCTGAGACTCAGCTTCTCTCCTGCACAGAGGAGGTAAAGGTTCCTCCCTTGGGGGCTCTGGGGAGGATTGCCTGAAATGGGATTGAGAGAGTGATAAGTGCCTGCTGTATACCATTTAATTCCCACAGCCAGCAGGCTGAGGCTCAGCTAACAGCCCACAGTGTAGGAGCCACCATTCCTCTGAATTTAAAAAAAAAAAATATGGACATTAAAAATGTACTGGGGATTTGAGAGCATGGCATAATCATTACACGATAGTGCACCCTCCTGAGCCTCTCACCCAGAGCCGGCCATCATCAAACTCTGCTGTTCATGTTTGATCCCAGAGTCTTTATTTGTATGCCTGTGGGGGGCAAGCTGAGGGGTTGCCTAGAACAATTTCAAGGAACTCCCACACTTTACAGATACTACAAAACCGTCATCGCGTCTAAAAAAAATGGACAATAATTCCTTAATATTTTCTGACTTGGAATGTATTCAGTTGTTCTTGTTCATTTCAAGAGTGTTTATTTTTTTCCCAATGGATTTAATCAAACCAGGATCCATACAAGAACCACATATTGCATTTTGTTTATAAGTCTCTTAAGTGTCTTTTAAATCTGTAACCCTTTTTACTTTCATGCCTTTTATTTCTTTTTTTTTTTTTAAAGATTTTATTTATTTATTCATGAGAGACAGAGAGAAACAGGGAGAAGCAGGCTCCCAAGGAGCGGGAAGCCCGACGCGGGACTCGATCCCAGGACCCTGGGATCATGACCTGAGCCGAAGGCAGACGCTTAACCATCTGAGCCACCCAGGCGCCCTCATGCCTTTTATTTCTTGAACAAACCTGATCACTTGTCTTGTAGACCAGTACATGCTTTGGAATGAATGAATGAATGAATTGAATGAATGAGTTAGTGAATGAATGACAGCTCATATACATCCTTTTGGTCTTTTTGCCGGAAAAGTGGAAGAGTTCAACCTTGGGCCTTGGAAGGTGTGTATACCCCGTGGTGCTTGAATTTACTTATTGATTGTCTTTTTGGAAATCTTTATTTCCCCAAACTCATCTAAACAACTGACCTCTGGCAGGAAATGTGGATGTGGCAGGATCTCGCGTGAGCACCTGCCACGCCCCATCCTGAGCGGGAATGCTCCAAGAGGCTGGGCATTATTTATGGAGATGTCCCAGTGACAGGGGGAACTTCTGGCCAGGAACTGCCGGTGGTGTCACATCCTTAACCTGGCTGACATCGGAATGCCCTGGGGGGAGCATTTCTCCAGGAAAGGATGGTGGGTCAGGAGCCCCCATGGCGTCTTTTCAAAGCAATAATGAAGATATCAGAAGGGCAATCTGTCAGGTGCAGACGGTGGTGGTGAGTGCTGAAGCCAGGCAGATGGCGCAGAGGAGAAGGACGGGGCTGGGAACCAGATGTTACGTTTCCTGAAAATAGACATGTCAGGTCTCTGGGGCTGTCAGGTGCCCCCTTATTACCCTATTGGGCTAAACGGAGCCACTGAGCAGTGACATCTCACTCAGCCGTGGCACCTGGCAGAGGACCCTGGTGTCTGCAGAGGCTGGGTAGGTAGGGCTACGATAGTCAGTCCTTTCCCCTAGGGGGAAACTGAGGCTCAGAGCCTGCTGCAGAAGACCGTGCACAGTGTGGCAGTGGCTCAGGGGCAGAGACTAACTGGGGCCCAGGTTTCAGTGATCAGGACCCATTGGGAGGGTTCCTCGTGTCCACTTGTTCGAGGCTCTCTTGAGTTGCCCTAGAGCTGCACGGCCCCTCCCCATTTCTACTACATCACGGAGCACTTACTTGTCTTTGCACTGACCTTTATTTAAGCACATCTGCTTTTTTCCCTTAAGCAAGTGGAAACTTGATAGATTCTCTTAAAAACCCAAACAAACAAGCCCAGCATCACATACTGTAAATGAAAGAAGTGGTACAAATAAACTCTGTGACTTCTAAGTGAGGCTGGTAAGCGCGAACAAGCAGGTCCGTCTCAGGCGGCTGAGCCTGCACTCTGCTCTCTGGGTTAACAAAGGTGGAAGGCAAAGACAGGCAGGCCACCGGACCGCCATTGGGCGGGGGAGGGGGGGCGGAGAAAGGATCATGGAAACTGGCTCAGCATGCAGCACCAACATTACCTAATGCCTATGTCCCATCCAATGTCATCTTCTGGATGGGAAACTCAAGATCAACCAGGAGACCCAGGCCCACAGAGGAGGAGGGACTCACTCAAGGTCACACAGCAGGATGCTGCCTGTGGAAGCTTCATTTCTAGGAAGGTCACTCTGCTTCCTTGCAACCTGCTTGGTTCTAGTGAGCACATGCACCTGTCACTGTGTGGCCGTGACCCTGGGAGAACTGCCTGCCCTCTCTGGGCCTTGGTTTTCTCTCCTTTACAATAGGAACAATAACTCTTCCTTTTCTGGGTTGGTTGTGAGACATCGTAAGAGGAGACCATTCAGTCAGTGGATGCTTACTGAACATTGTATGTCTGGCACATAATAGGTGCTCAACACATGGAATCTCCTTCACTTCTAAAAAGTGACTCTGTGGCATAATAAGCACCAGATATTAACACCTACTCCACACCAGTGTGAGCATCTATCCACACTTAGCGAGATAGGTATTAACATAACCATTTAACTGACAAGGACACTGAGAGTCTGAGACATGAAGTCGCTTGCTCAAACATCGAGAGCTGCTCTGGACAGTGCGTAAGCCAGAGGCTCTGGCCGACACAGGGCCATGCTGGGACTCAGACCTGGGGACACAGAGGCCCAGGGAGACAAGACTCGCCTGGGGCCTCAATTCGAACGGCCAAGCTGCCTGCTGGCAATTTTAGATTCAGGCTGTTGAATTTCCAGCCTAGGAGAGAGCAAAGCCTGTCTCCGAGCCTCTTGGGGGAGTAGATGTGTAATTATTTCGGGCAGATTGAATGCTTCTGACAAAAAGAAGGAGGGAGGAGGGAATAATTAGCCCCGCTTTGCAGGCTGCTGGTATTTCTCTTGCAACGAGCACTGCAGCCCGAGACGCTGTAATTAGGCCTTGGTAATAACAGGCTCCGTATCTCCCGCACCCTGTCAGGGAGAAGAATCCATCTTATCGGTAATTGTAGGGTTGGCAGTTTCTGAATGTCTCTTTCCGCTAGCCTGGGCCTTTCCCGGGGCAGGGGGGTGCTGGCAGGGCTTTCTGAGTGAACACTGCCTGGGCTGGGGTGCAGGGCGGGTGGGGGGACCAAGTCCGGAGAAGCCTCCCTCAGAGCTCAGGTGGGAGGCCCGAAGCTGCTGCCTGGATCATGGCCCAGCCTCCCAGCCTGTCTTCCCTGCTCCCGACCCTCCTGCAATCCATTCTCCACAAGCCGCTGGAAGACGTGCAGCTAAACTGGAAGCCATGCTGTATCCCTCCTCTGCTTCACACCCTCCATGGCTCCCATCTTCCTCAGAGGCAGAGACAGAGTCCTCTCCGTGGTCTGCAAGCCTGTGTCTTCGGGGCTGTCCCTCTCTATCTCCTTCTACCTTCCTCTCACTCACTCGGCTCCAGGCCCACTGGCCTGTTCCCTGAGCACACGCCCGCACATTCCTCCCTCTGGGCCTTTGCAATGGCTGTTTCCTCCTTCTGGACGGCTTTTCCTTCACATGCTCACTCCCTCACCTCCTTCAGGTCCCTTCTCGGGAACAGCCACCCTCCAGCACTTCTTATTCACCTGTCCTACTTTATTTTTCCTCTTACCGTATTGCCTTCTAACTCACCATATATATTACTCAATACTCTGTTTTCCCCATAAGACTGTCAGCTCCGAGAGGCCAGAGGTATTTGTCTGGTTGGTTCATTGCTGTACTTGAAAGGCTAAAATAGTGCCTGTCACACAGTAGGTGCTCCATTAATGACACACAGCTGGCTTGACCTCCCCAGCCTGTGTGTTCTCTTCTTCATGTGAAGTTCACGTCATCACCAGGGCTCCACCCAGGGGCCCTCTCCTCTAGGGAGGCTTCCAGGAATTTTCCATGCACCACACCCTCTGGTCAAGGCCTGTTGAAGACACCTGACCTCCCTCCACTCAGTCACCATCTGTCCCTCCATCGGTCACCGCGAACTCCTTCAGGGCTGGGGCCCAAGGCTGAGCGTCCTCTGGGTCCCTAGAGACTGGCCATGGCCCTGGGTCCTAGCAGGTGCTGAATAGATGTTTCTGAAGAAATGTAGGGTGGAAAGGGGCCAAATGTCTGGGGAAGGGGGTGAACATGGGATAGCAAACAGTCATGACCACTGATATGAATCGAGAGCATTCTACCACCAGACACTCTGCTGTGTGCCCTGCCTGTCCCTGCTCGCTCCACCTCAAAACAACCCTGGGAGGCAACTCTTGCTGTCATCATGCCCATTGGACCAAAAAGAGAGGTTCTTTTAGCCAAAGGGGTCTAAACTGTTTCGGTAGCACATCCTAATAGGTTAAAAAAAATCGAGTGTAGCTCTCCACCTCTGGTCTTCCATCTACTCATTTATAAATTTATATATATATATACACACATATACACACACACACACACATGATTTATACACACATGTGCCCCCAAATAGAAATATTAAAGAGATGGATGAACATAAAGAGATGCTCTTCTTTTCCACGGTGGATCTCACACAACCCTGGGACTGCACATCCTATTCTGGAACCCAGTACACCATGGCTGGGTGAAGCAGTGAATGAGAATGAGTGAATGCTCATGAATCACTGCATTCAAGAACAGAGGCCCATTTGGGTCAGTTGTTTGGTTGTTTTCTTCACTTACTGGCTGTGTGTCCTTGGGTGAGTTGCTTAACCTCTCTGAGCCATGGTTTTCTCATCTGTAAAGCAGAGATGGAAGTAGTCTCATCTTCAAAGGGCTGTAAAGGAGTAAATGAGGAGTCAATGAGATCGTCTATATAAAGTGCTTAGAACAGGGCCTGGTACCTTGTTAGCTGTTATGATTGGGAAAACATTTCTTCCTAGAAATAAGGCTGAAAAAATGGCCAGAGTCAGAAAGTGAAAGACTAAGGACTCAAGAGAGAATGCTTGTCATCAGCTCCCTTCCACTGTCACCACTGACTCGAGCTGGAGCTGAAACCCCTCTTGGCGGTCAGTGTGGTACAAGAGTGGGTGGTGATTCGGGAGGACGGGGGCTGCTTCTAGCTCGTGTGACCAGATTGGGCTCCCCATCTGTACAATGGGGTAACAATGTACAGTGGTTGGGGTCGGAGACTTGGATGACTCCACGGGGGTGAATGTACTTTGCCAAGCAGAGGAGGACGTACTAGGCTCCGGGAAGCAGAGCTGCAAACCTGAGCAGCTTTTGGCTAAGGACTTTGCTCGTCAGGGTCATAACTCATTCATCTTGTACCCAAATGGACAGCCCCAATTCCAGGCTTACTAATCTGTGGACAGACTACATCAGAATCCCCTGTCCTCTCCCAGCCTCATCCCATTGGAATCACAGGGGGTGTGGGGGAGAGGGGACTCAGGACTCTAGAACAAGTTCCCCCGGGACCCTACAGCATGACTGACTTGGAAATGGTTGTATTACATAATCCATATTGTCTGCTTTGTAATTTTTAAGGGACTCGGAATCTGTCTCTGGGAGGGGTTAGAGACCAGTGGGCATGATCAGGTAGGACTGGGGTTCAAATTTGCTAGCAGCGTGACTTTGGATGATTCATTTCATGGCTGAGCCTCAGATTTTACATCCGTCAACAGGGACAGTAAGAGCACCTGTTTTCCTCAAAAATGAGGTCTAAATCCTCTCGTAGAGACCTGGTTGCTAAGTTCTCCATAAGTAGGAAGCGTGAGTATTCCTATTTATGTAATAGTATTGATTGCAGCGTTACTAAAGCTGTAATAGTGATTACTATTATTAGTGGTTATTGTTGTTGTGTTACATTAAAATATTTCTTCCAGGAATTTAAGTTCATAAAGAAAGGGGGGGTGGAAGCTTGAATGTCACAGAAAAGAAACCCCTGATCCATCAGATCAGAGCTAAACAGTGTGTAAGCCTTTTGCTGATTATGTTCAAAGGGGCCTCAAAGCAGGATTGAACCCCTCCTCTGTCTTTACTGAACTCTGAACGTGAAATGTGCTGCATGTAGGTGGCAAATCCCGCTAATCACTCGGTTTTCTTTTCAACAGAAGGATGACCGTGTAAACAAAATCAGAACCTGAAAAAGATAATGCCCAATATATTAAAACACAGATACTTGTTCAATGCAAACACAAGTACAAATTTTCTCATTAAAATTTTTTGTTACTTTAATATAAAAGACAGCAATGCTCCACATTTCACGTACTATTAAGACAAGTTTTAAAACCTTCTAATAAGGGGGTTGGTGCAGTCAGTTAGGCATCCAACTCTTGGTTTCAGCTCAGGTCTGATCTCAGATCCCCACGTCCAGCACCGCATGGAGCACCGCATTGGGCTCCATGCTCTGTGGGGAGTCGGCTTGAGGTTCTCTCTCCCTCCCCCTCTGCCACTCCTGCTCATGCTCTGTCTCTCTCTCTAAAATAAATAAATAAATCTTTTTTAAAACCCCCTAATAAGTGTTTAATGAAAATAAATTTTTTGAAGAGTAGCATGACTACAAAATCAATACTACCAAATGGTTAGTGATGCCTTTCGCATTAACAATATTCGGAGGGTAGGTGGAGAAAATAAACAAGGATATGGACATTTTAAAATGATATTTTCTCCAGGCTTTGTCTTTTTACTGAATCTTGTGTGTATTAGAAGATGTATTCAAGATGGTTGTAAAGATACTCAGCTGAAGTCATACTTCAAATGCCAAATGGACTTTGGCAGCATTTGATATCAGCAAACTTCACCAATCGACACATATAGGAACTCTTAGGTTTTCAGACTTTAACTGCCTAGAGTCTCTTAGCTGATGAGTCTGGCCTTGTAAACCTTTTCTTGGCCCTCATTAGTGTGTTATAAATTATTTTTAATTAGGTGGAGAGCATCCTATTGTAGGTACCATGATAGGAGTTGTCAATAACAAAATAAGACCACACTTAAGAAAAATTGGAATCATAAGAATGCTCTAAACAGACTCAAAGGTGGTTTGACGTTTTTCCATGTGATTTTAAAAAATGTTTTTTTGCAAAGCAATCATTGCATTTGTAATGATCTTGGCAGTTCATTGGAAAATATTCTCGTGCTTTCAAAGCTAATATGATTGGAGTAAAATTGCAAAAGAACACTTAGATCTTGCAATCTTGTTCTAATTAGTGCATTTACAAAATCAAACGCTCAGTGAAAAACGTTTTTGGAAAAATCAGCATTAAGACCAGGGATTTGGCTTCCTGACTTTCCCCACGGTTCGTGGGCAGAATTTGATGATGCAAGAAATTTGTGACATCATCAGAGCCCATCAACATTTTGGCCAAGGGAACTTGGGATGTGGGAAATATGAATTTAAAATTTATTTTTCATGTATTTTTTAGAAAGGCAATGATACTCTTCTCTAGGTATCAACTCATGATTTCACAAAGTCCTGTCCATCCTTCTAGCCAAATGTCCTAATGGCTGTTAATGTCTATGAATCAGTTTGTCTTCCCCAATATTTAAGAAGGGTCTTAAATCCTTTAGGCCTTCAACATGCTAGAGAAATATACATCCCAACTCTTTGCATCTTAAGGAAATCCAAGTAAGCTACTCTCTTCTAGAACGATCTAGAATGATCCAGAGAAATTCGAACTCTGGACTAAGCAGGCTGAACTTAAACCAGTGCAATATCCATGATCATAAACCTTTACACCATGGTACTTACACCTCACCCAGCAGGAGAGTCAGTGTGCCCATTATGCTTCTGTTGCAGGAGGTGTGCAGGCGGGAGCTGGGAATCTGCCACTGTTCCCTGCACTCTGGTGGATCCAGCACAGGAGGCCCACGGACCACACTTTGAGAAGCAGCTATTTGCAGCTCCTGTCTGTTTTTCCATCAGTGCTAGGTGCACCAGTGACAGGATGATTTATGACTTTGTGGGTCACCGGAATGAGACGCACACAGACATTTGTGGAATGTCATCGAAGGCATTTTCATGGAGGCCCATCATGAAATGAAAATATGCATGCTAGTGTGGTAACACTAGCCCCAGATTTTAATGAAACCCCAGGCAGCCCTGTCTTGATTATTGGAGTTTTATAACCCATCCTGGCATCTGAGAAGGCGAGTCCTTTTGCATCTTCTTCAGGCATGTCCTGGCTCTTCCTGAGTTCTGTGTAATTTTTTGTGTGTTATTTATGCTTTTAAAAAATTGCTATACAATTCACATTCAGTAAAATTCATTTTAAAGTATACAATGTGGGCTTTTTAAGTATATGCACAGGCTTCTGCAACCACCACCACAATCTACTTCCAGAATGTTGTCATCCTCCAAATAAACCCTGTACCTTTTAGCAACCACTTCCCATTGTCCTTTGCCTCAGTCCTAATTTCAGTCTCTATGTTTACCTATTCTGGAAATTTCTTAGAAATGGAATCATGCAATATGTAACCTCTGTGTCTGGCTTCTTTAATGTAGCATAATGCTTTCAAGGTTCATCCGTGTTGTAGGGTGTTTTGGTGTTTCATTCCTTTTTATGGTTGAATAATATTCCATTATATGGATACGTCATATTCTGTTTATCCATTTATCAGGTGATGAAAAATTGAGTTGTTTCTGGGTGCCTGGGTGGCTCGGTTGGTTAAGTGCGTTTGCCTTCCTCTCAGGTTGTGATCTCAGGGTCCTGGGATTGAGTCCCAAGTCGGGCTCTCTGCTCAGTGGGGAGTCTGCTTCTCCTTCTCCCTCTGCTCCTCCCCCTGCTCATGCTCTCTCTCTCTGTCTCAAATAAATAAATAAAATCTTAAAAAGTTAAAAAAAAAAAGAAAAATTGGGTTGTTTCCACCTTTTGGGTCCATGAATGGTATTGTTATGAACATTCATTTTTTGTGAACATGTATTTTCAATTCTCTTGCGTATATACCTAGGAGTGGAATTGCTGGGTCATATAATGACTATGTTTACTTTTTGAGGACCCCTATGCAGTTTACCACAGCAGTGGCATGGTTTTACAGCCCCACTAGCAAAATCTGTCCACATTCTTGCCCACACTTTTTGTTGTCCCAGTGGGTGCGAAGTAGAATCTTATTGTTTTGGTTTACTTTACCTTATGACTAATGATGTTGAGTATCTTTTCATGGGCCATTTTAGCATCTTCTTTGGAGAAATGTCTATTCAAATTCTTTGCACATTTTTAATTGGGTTACTTGTCTCTTTAAGAGTCTTTTATTTATTCTGAATATTAGACCCTTACCAGATATATGATTTGCAAAAGTATCCTCTGAAGCACAAATGTGTTTATTTTGATGAAGTCCAATTTATCTATTTTTCCTTTGGTTGTTTATGCTTTAGATATCATTAAGGAACTGTTGCCTAATCTAAAGTCATAAAGATTTACACCTATATTTTCTTCTAAGGGTCTTACAGTTTCAAGTCTCATACTTAGGTCTTTGATCCATTTTGAGATATTTTTGTATATGATATGAGGTAGGGGTCTGAATTCATTCATTTGCTGTGGTTATCCAGTTGCCTAGTACCATTTGTTGAAAAGACTATTATTTCTCCCCTGAATTGTCTTGGCATCCTTGTCAAAATCAACTGGTCATAGATACATGTGTTTATTTTGGGACCTTCAAGTGATCCATATGTCCATCCTTATGCCAACATTACACTGTCTTGACTACTGTGGCTTTGTAGTAAGTCTTGAGATCGAGAAATGTGAATCCTCCAAACAATTTTTTTTTAAATATTGTTTTGGCTATTCTGGGTCTCTTGCATTTCCATATAGATTTTAGGACCAGCTTATCAATTTTTTTTGGAAACAACCTATTTTTGTGTATTAACCTTGCTTATCTTAATCTTGCTGAACTTATTTATTGGTCCTAATAGGTCTTTTGTGTGTGTGCCATGTAAAATTCACACTCAGCTTGTCAAGGTTCCCAAAGAAATCTGTTGAGATTTTGATTGGAATTGTATTGAATCTATAGACAATTTTGTGGTTGAATTGACATCTTTTCAATATTTAAAATTTCTTATCCATTATCTTTCCATTTATTTAGGTCATCTTTAATACTTTTTTGTTCAATTTAAATTTTCTGTATACAAGTCCTACACATCTGTTTTTGGATTTATTCCTAGGTAGTGTGTTTATTTTTTTTTTTTTTTGCTTGATATTACAAATTATCTTTAAAAAAATAATGCTTTGGGAGCATCTGGGTGGCTCAGTCAGTTAAGTGTCTGCCTTCAGCTCAGGTTATGATCCCAGAGTCCTGGGATCGAGTCTTGCGTGGGGCTCCTTGCTCAGTGGGTAGCCTGCCACTCCCCCTGTTTGTGCAATCTCTCTCTCTGACAAGCAAATAAATAAAATCTTTAAAAAAAGCTTTGAAATGTTTTTTGTTAGTACATAAACTACAATTGCCTTTCATATATTTATCTTATAGTCAGTCATCTTGCTAAACTTTCCCATTGTGCTTACTAATTTTTCTATAAGCTCTTTGAGTTCCTATTAGTCAAGGATTAAAATTAATCTAATTCTAGGCATTTGGGGACTGAGAGGAGGGAAAGAGCCAAAACTGATATCAACTTAAGTAAAATATTGTTTGTTTTCTGATGGTAACACATTGAACTTTAAACACAGTCAGCCAGGGGCGCCTGGGTGGCTCAGACGTTAAGCGTCTGCCTTTAGCTCAGGTCATGATCCCAGGGTCCTGGGATCGAGCCCCCCTGCATCGGTCTCCCTGCTCGGCGGGAAGCCTGCTTCTCCCTCTCCCTCTGCCCCTGCTTGTGTTCCTTCTCTCACTGTGTCTCTCTCTGTCAAATAAATAAAATCTCAATAAATAAATAAATAAATAAACACAGTCAGCCATACAATATATGGTCTAAGCTATGAAACCTTCATCTCTATTGGTTCCCTTATTGATCATGGGCTTGGATATAATTCAAAAGGTACAAAGGCTATCTTCACCATGGGTGGAGATGAACCCCCCACACAGGAAGCTGGGCAGGAAAAGGTGAAGCATTAGTGGCCCTGAGTTTCTCCCAGTTAAAGTTGCAGGGGGACAGTTAATGGTGTGAAATAGGAAGTGTCATGGCACCAAGCAATAGGGGATTCACTTTCAGTTACCACTCAAGCAGTAAAAGACTCCTCACAGCTGTTGAAGACAGCTGTCTGTAGGTGCAGGGATTTTAGGGGCCGTTGACCACAGCCATGGGTGATTCTGAATGAGGACATCCTTCTCTACTCCTCAAGCTAGGCTCCAGAATGTCTGAATCTGGGATCAGAGCCTGGATGGAGGAAGTGGATGGGGCCACTGCCTTGCATAACTCCAGTATGTTCTATCCACTTTGCATTCCAGAATTAGCATTTGTTGGACACTTACTCTCCACCCAGCACCGTTCTTCCTTAATCCTCACCACAACCCACCATATTCTTCTTATCTCTGTTTGTATGGTGAGGAAACTGAAGCGTGGAGAGATGAAAGAACAGGGTCAAAGTCATCCAGCTGGTAGGTGGCAGAGCAGAGGCAGATCCCCGGATCTCTGCTCTCAATTGTTATGTCATCTGTGCCTTTCCAGTCTGGAACAGAGATGTGCTCCAGAGAGAAGAAAAAGAGAGACTCTGCTCTGATTCCCTCCGAATTTCCAGGTCTTGGCTGCTTTTACTGATCAATCCTTCCAATAAATCACTTTAAATTCTACTATTCATTTATTTATCTATTTATTTATTATGATTTTGCCTAGGCTCTCTCAAAGGGAATTCTATGACCTTGGTCTAGGTATTATATATGGAAGCTTAAGGTCAGGGATGGAATTCTTTTGTATCTTTGTAGCCCTACACAGGGCTTGGCATCTGGTTGAGGCTGGGAGTATTTATTGGAAGAATGAATGACTAATTCTCACAGGGAGACTACTGAGATAAAACCAGCCCACATTTTTCTGAAAGTTTACTCCGCATCAGGGATCACTAGTATTTAAAATGCAATAAACCGCTTAGTCCTCACAACAACCCTACGATACATTATGGGTACATTATGATTTCCACTTTATAGATGAGGAGATTGAGACCCAGAGAGGTTACGCCCGTGCCTGAGGTAGCAACCACAGTAAGGCAGGGAGGGCTGAGCCAGAATCAAACTTATGCAATCAAATCTGAAGCCTGGCCTCACATCGTATGACTCTATGTCGCCTGAATCTTATTCTTCCTCTTCAGCAGGGTCAGCCAGCCACTGCCTGATGTCTCCAGTGATGGGGGGCTTAGGACTGTGCAGCCCTGCCTCTCCTTCCCCACACTGGTTGGGGCCCTCCCAGCCCCTCTGCCGCACTGACCTGTGTGAAGTCCTCTGAGGCAGAACCTCGCTGAGTCCTTTCTCTATCCACCCCTCTTCATGGAGCTGCTTTCTCTGTCTGAAATGTCCGGCCACATTGTCTGGCTAGAAAATGCACTTCAAAATCTGGCGTATTCCGCTGACTCTAAAATATCACTGATTGTAAGATGCACATTCATTTTATGTTCACTTGAGAAAGAAAAATGTTACCAGCTAAACTTTGACATAATACTTTCTTATCACTTGGAATTTTTATTTTATTGTTACTGAAAGAAGCTCATTAGACAGAGTTTATCATTTATTACTCGTGTGCCTAAAAAAAATAAGAGAAATAAACTGGGTAAGTTAGTCCTAAAACGTGTTCACATTCAGAGTCTGACTGTTTTGAATAATTTCCGACTTGGTCATTGATGCCTGTGGTTTTCCATGTAATATTGTCCTCTGTGCCATCAATACCAAATGACATTGCAGCATTTCTGGAAAGAGTGCTTCTTTGTTATCCCTGAGGCTCTCTTCCAAACCTCTGACACCCATTCTGTGAGTTCTGAGTCAGGTGTTTTCTTGCTTGGTGTACCATGGTCAACCCTCTTGCATGTATCGCTAACAGAAAGTGACAACTTCATCTGTTTGTATGGATCTTGGGACCCTAGAACATTCGGTGGTTGTTTTGCAAGAAAATATGGTCATTCCTCCGATGATAAACATATGCTTTACTAATGTTACCTTTGTACTCTGTTCCCATGTTTTATTGCACACACAATAACTTCTCACTTCAACGCTAAGTCCTGGTGTAATCTTGTTGAAGACATTTTAAGTGGCAATTAAATGTAACACATGTCATTCCAACAACACACAGACCTCAACAGAGTGATGACAAATGAACAGCCATTGACAAAGCTCACACAGGCTGAGGCGGTGACAGCCGTACCCCGCTGCCGCCTGGTGACCAGGATGGTGAGCTGCTGTGCCTTCTCAGAGATGTCAAAATGAGAAGAACAAGTGTTTGAGCTCCCTGAGGCCAGGATGCCTCATTCCTCTGTGTAACCCCAGGGCCTGGCCCCAGGAAATTTTTTTTGTCTAAACAGATGAATTGAATAAGACACGAGGCAGCTGGGGAGAGTAACAGTGTAGAAGGATGCAGGAAAACATTAAAACACAGAGGTAAGAACTCAAATCACAGAAGGCTGGGGCCAGGTAGTTTGGGGGCAAAATGCCCACTTAGCCAGAGGTAGACCCTTGAAAGTATCACAGCTTCCTGGCACGGGAAACAGTTGGTCCTGGATGATAGAATATCAGATGTGACAGGGTCCTAAGAGATCTCGTTTAACTCCCAACAGCTAATTTATAGAGGAGCCAAGACTCAAACCTGAGAAGGTGTAGCCCCAACCATGAAGCCTCCCTGCCGCCACCCCCCTTCCTGCCAGGAAGGGTTGCCTTGGGCAGCATAGAGCTCCTTGACACTTGAGGTCTATAGTATAAGCATGAAACTTGGAAACTAGACCCTGTTCCACCTCTGACAGTAGGAAACAGGCTATGAGATGACCAGCATTGGGGAGCTTTGCCAAATCACCTCATCCCAGTCTGAATGATTTACCGATGAGGAAACTGAGGCTCATGGATTTCCTTTAGGACTCCTGTCCTTCCTCCTCCAAATACCTCTCTCTGTGCCCCAAGCCACTCGCCACTCTGTTAGCGGTGTGTCTGTTTTTCTGCCTTCATGTATCAGTTATTTGTGTCTGGATTTATCTCCCTGACCACAAAATAAGCTTAGTAAAGATGCCATCTCCTTAGGGTGGCCACATGATCTGGTGGAGGGAGGGTTGACTTTGAACCACTCAAAAAACTGTGGGATATCAGGGATGTTACTTAAAAGATCTGTGCCTCAGTTTCCCCAGTCCGTAAAATGGGGATGACGATGATATTACCTGCCCCATCTGTGGCTGAGAGGATTAAATGAGATATGGAACATGTGCTAAGCTCCCAGTAAATGTTAGGTTTGAATGGTCATCATCATCGTTATCACCTCTAAGCCTTCTCCACGGTGCTAAACAGATGTTTGTGAATTAAAGGAATTTGTGTCAGTGTAACATCTCTACGGCCCTGCTCCCCATCCCCTGGTAAATGCCCATGGTCCTGGTGGGCTCCCCGCTAGCTCCCTGATCCTGGTCCATACCAATCTGTGCATCATTTCCCCAGCCACAGTGGATTGGGTTATCACATGACCCAGTCCTGACCAATCAGAAATAGGAAGACTGAATGCTAGGTCTTCAAGTTCTTTGGCCCCCAGGGACCTAAAGCTGGATAGTGGAGTGTTGACCCCTCTGCATCCCTCCCTTCACCCCAACAGGGGAGGCTGCCGGAGAAAAGAGCCAGTGCAGAAGGGGTAGGTGGACCCTATAGAGGAAGAGAGAAATCAGTGCCAGTGACACAATTTGACCCCTGCATTAAGCTATGCCTGAAAGCAGATCTACTCATTGCTTTTTTTTAATTAGTGAGAAAAAAATTCCTTGTATGCTTAAGCCAGCTTGGGTTAGGCATCTGAAAGGGTCCAAAGCAATAGTTACTCCAAGACTGTGTGACATACAAATTTACATATATTTCTAATAGCATTTTTTAGAAAGAACTTATTCCACAATTGAAGTCAGTGCTGAAATCATATTTGGCCTTATACATATAAATGCCTGGCTCCACACAGCCTTTTGAAAACCTGTTGGCTTACCAGCTTCCCTCCACGTCTTTCACACAGTCTGAGCCTGCAACCAAGCTGTGTGGGGCCAGCAGGGCTACCCCATGGCTAAGCATGTCCGACTCAGTGTTTTCCCACAGCTTTCTACAGTGTCCCGGGGGAGAATTATTATCATCCCTTCCCTTGTATCTCTTTTTAGTTATAAGCAGCTCAGCTCAATTCAGGCAATTTCCTTAGACCTACACATGTTGCCCTTCTCCTTGTCCAATGCCTTCTGGAAATCACCCCCTCCAAACTCTTGCTCTGCCCCTTCTGTTTCTCTACCTGTTTATGGATTTCTCACCCCCAAAGAAGTCCTACCCTCCTCATTATGATTGTGAGGACTTCAAAGTGCTAGGGATGTCGGCAGGGTGGTGGTTTTGGGGGGAGCTCACTCCACCTCTCCCAAACCCTATCTCTGCCCCTATCTGTTCCATTGACAGTGACACTCTGGGGACTGAGTAACCATCTCTGTTTCTTCCCCACCTCACTGACAGAAGGCCTGTCAGAGAGGAGACCCGAAAAGTGTTTGTCATGGAAACACACCCCAAGGGCTTGGCTTGTGGGCTCTGTCTGATCCACATGCAGTGAGCCTTCTTCTCCCATGGCTTGGAGCTCAGACCCAATGCCCCCTCTTTCAATAAGGATATTGCAATGGTTCCTGTCCTCTCCTGAAGTCAAATTCATAGCTAACATTGCCTACTTGCAACCTATGATTTATTTTTTTTAAAGATTTTATTTATTTATTTGAGAGAGAGAATGAGATAGAGAGAGAGAGCATGAGAGGGGGGAGGGTCAGAGGGAGAAGCAGACTCGCTGCTGAGCAGGGAGCCTGATGTGGGACTCGATCCCGGGACTCTAGGATCATGACCTGAGCCGAAGGCAGTCGCTTAACCAACTGAGCCACCCAGGCGCCCAAATTTAAACAAATGAACATAATATCTTAGTTACAATATTACAGAGAAGTAAAAGGAAAATAATTTGTAACAAATAGTACATATTTCATCACATGAATGCTTAGGCGGGAACCACGCCAGGAGAGAGGATAAAGTTGTCAAATGATTGTGCCTATTTACAATGAATGTGTTTAGATTTAAGAGCACTAAGACACGCTTTAACGTTAATACACTGAAATAAGGGCTAAAACCTGTATTCACACACATGCATAGAATGCACCATATATGCACCTGCAGACTGACACAGGTGGGGGGCTGCAGGTGATGTTAGGAAAGGGTGGGCAACTCTTAACTCTTGGGAAAGTCCTGGGAAATAGAAAGCATATCCTTCCCTTGATTTACACAGTGGTTCCATCCTTGGCAAGTTCATGAGTACGCAAACACCTTTCGAAAAATAATCAAACCACTTTTTGTTTAAATGCAAAATCGAGTGTGATCCTAGACTCTGTTAGTCACAAAAAGGGATGCTGACAGTTCTTGCTGGGTGGGACAGTCCTGCACACTGAGATGTCCAGTTTCCAGGAATCCTGTCTGCTGAATGGGAGCAGCTCTACCCCCAACTTGTGGGATGAACATAAACACCTCATAAAAGTCCACATGCCCCTGGGGTGATAAAAACCCCTTTGAGAAACCCTAGTTTAGAAAAGAGTCTGGCAGCTTCAGAGACCAGGGTTGACTATAGCCGTGGGTAAACTGCTCCCTGAGGCTCAGTTTTCTCCTCTGTTAAATGGGGGCTTTTGAAGTTAGGTAAGATGGTGCATTGACACATGGCAGATACTCAATGGGCAGGAGCTCTTTCCTCCATTGCACCCATGCCTCCCCAGTCTTCTGGCCTCCAGCTGCGCCCCTCCAATCCATCCCTGACACCTTCTGCCAAAAGGACATCTTCCCCCAATTTACTTGTAACTTTGTTCAGCTCTGCTTAAACCCTCCATGGCCCCCATCTCCTGCCGAGCTTTTAGATCCTGGGTGACTTGGACCACTGGTTGTTCTGGCCTCCACCCTAGGACTTCCTGCCCATACTTGGTGGTTTATTCATGTTTTCATTCAACACATATTTACTGAATACCTGCTGTATGCCACTTCCTGCTCTAGAGGCCAGGCAATTAGTAAAACCCAAGCAGAGAAATTCTTGATCTCATGGAACTGACATTTTGGTGGAGAGGTAGACAAGAAAACCCAAAAACATGAGATGACAATTGGAGTTAAGATCAGATAAGAAAAATGTAGCAGGGTCAGGGGACAGAGAGTAAGGAAGAGGTTTTCTTAAATATGTATTTTAAAATTTAAGGGTCTGGGGCGCCTGGGTGGCTCAGTCGTTAAACATCTGCCTTCGGCTCAGGTCATGATCTCAGGGTCCTGGGATCGAGCCCTGCATTCGGCTCCCTGCTCAGTGGGAACCTGCTTCTCCCTCTCCTACTCCCCCTGCTTGCGTTCCCTCTCTCGCTGTGTCTCTCTCTGTCAAATAAATAAATAAATAAATAAATAAATAAATAAATAAATAAATAAATAAATCAAATCTTTAAATAATAAAAAAAAGATAAAATTTAAGGGTCTATCAGATACCATTTTGTCCTTCCTGGCTTAAAAAAATCCTATGATTTTTAATTAATCCTATGATCCTATGACAGTTTTGTGCCTAATTCTGAGGATGAATTTTGATTGGACTTGGCTGATCTTGGCAGTCGCACTCCCTTTTGCCAAGGATTGGTCTAGGGATGGGCATGTGACTCCATTTTGGCCAGTAGTATTTAAGGGAAAGACTGCCAGGGGTGTCTGGGAATGATTTTCTTAGGAAGGGTCATGCGGAGAGAAAGCCCTTTTTGCCATATCTCCCCTTTTTGCTTGAGCGACTTTCATGAGGGGATGTGATGTTGGGAGCTGTGGCATTTCTCCTGTGGCCATGAGGGGAGATAGAATGGCATGCCAAGAGTGGCAGAGTGGAGATATTGTCCTCAGTGACATCAGTGAACCCTTGAACAAGCACAGGGTCCTTACTTTAGAACTTCTTGTTCAGTCAACATTAACATTTAAGATAAAACTTCCTATCGGTTGGTGTTACTGGTTCTCAGTATGCTGCGCTGTGACTTCCCCCAGCCTCAGGCAGCTAGAGCCAGCTGAGTGGCTGGAGCTCCCAGGTTTATAGCCTCTGACCTCAAGTGGTGCCTTCTACTTCCCACAGTAGCCAATCCATGCCATCATTTCTCTGTATATCATGGAGGGGTGGGGTAGAGGTTGGGTATTCTTCACTGTTCCCCAGACTTTCCAGATCCTATCTAGCTTCATGCTTTGTACCTGCTGTTCTCTGCCCAAATGCCCTATCTAGAAAACTCCTACTCACCCTTCAGAGACCAATTAGAGATCAAATGTTGCTTCTTCTATGAAAGTTCTCCAAGCCCCCAAGCCTCTGCTCCAGTATCTCTTGTGTGTTTCCTTCTGCTCTACCACTCACTCCCATTGGCTGATGGGCTCTCCTGCTATAGACTGGACCTCCCACAAGTCCAGGAACTGGGTTTTCATTTATCTTTGTGGTCCCCATTCCTAATGCAAGGACTGGAGGGCTCAGAGCAGGGGCTAATGATTTTCGTTGGTTAGCTAAATGAGTAGGGTGAGGGAGTGAATGAATGAGTGAATTTTCCCAGCCTCCGAACTGAGGGCAGAGGCCAGATTGGCCTCTCCTCTGTGTGGGGGCACAGTGCGGAGGTGGTGCTGGCCCAGTGGTTGTTCCAGTGATTTGGAGGTGACTCTCCTCGAAGGTAGACCAGGTGGCCCTGCTGCTCACAGGGCAGGTAGAGGCCTGCCTGCTCCCAGCCCTCCTGCTTCCCCTAATCTCTGCTTCTTTCCCTCCATCTCAGGCAGGCAGCCACCCAGGGGCCAGTCCCACCCTCTTTCTCCCCCAGGCCTCTGCCAGCTCAGTTATCCTCTCCGCCATCTCCAGGACTCCCCGATCAGCGCCCCCCTTGCTTCAGGTGTGCTTGGGGGCTGGGGTGGGACGCTGGAGACTGAGACAGGTGACAGTCCTCACTGCTCTGGGGAAAATTAATTAGCCTAGGTTCTCAAATCACTTTGAAGATTAAAAAAAAAAAAAGCAAAAGCAAAAGCAAATACATGCACCAGTCCCTTATCGAGACGATTATTACCTTCAGGCTTACCTCTCCCCTTTGCTAGGGCAGGGTATGTCCCCATTCCACTCCATACCTGTTTTTCTAGAAAATCCAACTTCTGAAACTCAGGCGCTTTGGAGCATGGTGCAAAGAAAGGAGCATTTTGGCCCTTTCTGGGCAGGGCCCCCATGGCCGAAAACCAGTTCCCAGTTGCTGCTGGGATCTGGGTTCAGATTGGGACCTACCCTTTCTGAGCCTTGGTATTTCAGCAAAATGAGAATAGGTAATGCTTCCCTCGGGAACGAGCATACAACAGGTGCTCAGGAAACAGAGCTCCTGCCTGTCTTGGGACAGAGCAGACAGAGTCCACGCAGCCCCCAGGTAGAGGCTGGGCCTGTTGTCTGGGCTTGGTTCCCCAGGTACCTCCCCAGGGACCACCCAGCCAGCCTGCCCGCTACGGGGCAGACTCCAGCTCGGAACCGCAGAGACAGCTGACAGCTGCCGGGAGACCAGCTTCCTCCCACAGTCGGAAGGGCCTCCCAGGGCCACGGCGGGCCACGGCGGGCCACGGCGTGGACCCTTGGCGTCACGCCCCCCAGCCTGCAGTCAGCTCCTTGAGATGTCCTGGACTGTTCCCGTTGCCCTTTCCTGGAGAGGAAACTGAGGCTCAGAGAGGTCAGTCTCTGGTCAATGGATACCCGGCTGGGCTTCCTGGCTTCACCCCTCAGCTGGGCTGGGGGAGGGGGCGGCTGACAGGCAGGCAGGTGAGGTTTGGCAGAGGGAAGGTCTGTGAGCTTTCATGGGCTTCAAAAGTTTGGCATGGTTCAGCCTGAGGAGGGCGACGCTTCCTTCTGGAGGAGCCCTCCCCCTCTCGGGTCCTGGCATACCTGCCCGGCAACAGGTGGGCCTCAGAACCAGCTCATTTATGGCTCCAGGTGAGGGATCGTGGGGCCCCCCACTGAGGGGGTGGGGGAGGGGTCCTCAGGCTCTAGATGAAAGGCCAGAGGTGCCCCCCCATCTCTACCCCTCCCCACCTGGGGCCCCGGCTCCCGACCAGCTCTATCACCTGGAGCTCAGACACCCGAGGGCAACCTGGGAAACCAGAGCGCTTCTCCTTCATCCCCCTCCCCATGCGGGCCCCTGCCCTCTCCAAATGGGTCCCCTCTGCCTTCCAAGATGGATTACAAGTGCCTAGAAGGTGCCAGGCCTGAGGAGAGAAGGGCGGTGTTGGCGGGCTTGCTCCAGAGCGGGTGCCTCCCCTCGGAGCCCGTTTCCTCTTCTGTAAAATGGGGAGAAGAACGGCCTCCGGCACAGGGTTGCAGAGGGGAATACATGAGCTAGAGAATCAGCTGAAGCAGGGGGCTCGCAGGTGTTGGTTCACAGCAGCCACGGACCCACTCTGTGCAAGCCACAGGGGATCAAGGGGGGGCAGTGAGGTTGGGGACTCCATCTCCTGAGGGCGACAGGACCCTGTTGTTGGTGTCTACCTGCTGGCAGACTCCTAGCTGATCTTTGCCCTTGAGGAACTTGCAAAGTAAGATGGGAGATAAGACAGAGATGATGAGGATGATAGCAAGGACTAGCATCTATTGAGCACCTACTCTGTGCCAGCCCCTGTTCTAAATGCTCTACACGTTTTATCTCATTGAATGCCTCCACCACACCATCCCGGGAAGTTGGTATTTTGTGGCCATTCTCAATTTCAGGAGGAGGACCTGAAGCACAGAGGGGTCGGGGCATGGCCTGAGGACACGGCACACAGCTGGGAAGTGGCTGACCAACAGTCTGAACCCCCAGGCTATCAGGCTGGAAAGCCACTACTTTTGACTGTGGAATCGTGCTGCCTTCCCAAGAATGCTGAGGGTCTTTACAAACAAGCATAGGATCAATGTCAGAAAGGAGAAGGGGAGAGGAATCTGGAAGATGCCCCGTTGGTCTTCCAAAGCTACAGCTGTCTTCTGCTCACATATCATCTGGGGCTCCCCAGTGCCTGCAGGACTGATGTAGGGCCCTGGGTTCCCTAACCCCCGTGTCCTCCTTACTCTCCACCGCCCATGTCATCTACTGGCCACTCCCTGGTTGGCCTCATCTTCCTGAACATCTTTTTTTGCCCCATTGCCCACCCTGCTCTCTGCCCTACCCTTTTCTCCCTTTCCACAAGTCCGGCTCCTGGCCTCCAGCTCCCATGCTGCCTTGGCTCCCTGGGCTGGAGGGAACAGTCACTCCTGTCCTACCCCAGGCTGGCGAGGTCCTGGGCCTCCCAACCAGACACACTTGCTCCAGGAGTTTCTAAGAAGTGCTGGACTTTAATACCATGATTGTTGTCACATTTTTGTTTTTTCTTTTTAAACCCCTGAGTGTACAGTAGAGATGTATGTACTACAGAAAGTCTGGAAGATAGAAAAGCAGAAGGCAAACAAAGGCTCTTAGAATCCTGCACCCCAGCCCCCTCCTCCAAGAGATAGCTGTTATCAATGCCTATGGGTCCTGCCAGCAGGCTTTTCTCTTTATGCGCAATTTCAAAGCATTTATTTAAATCGGGAAGTGCCACGTTTTCCTTTCATATTTCAGGCTCTGTTCCCCAGGGGGGTCAGTAAGTCCTCCTGCATGTAGCCTAAATGCCTCTCACGGGGTTCATCACAGGTCAGGCCCCCCAAAGCAATGGACCCCTAAAAGACTGCCATCCTGGGTTGCAGAGGTGGGTGAGAAAGAGGGTCTTCACTGGAATCTGGTCAGAGGTTCTGGGCGCTCCATCAAACAAGGACTAGGGGGTCCCTAAGTAGCCCCAGCAACCTGGAAGTCCAGCTCCACAGGGCAGGTGCCTCTGTCTGTCTTGTCCACTCCTGTATCTCCATGACCTACACAGCGCCTGGCCCAGAGCAGGTGCGCATGCTTGTGGAATGACCGAGGGAGTAAGTGCCATGTGCAGAGGTGGGGAGGTGGCACAGACCAGAGAGAAGAAGGCCTTGCGCACCCTCCAAGGCTTGACCATCAGAGGCTGGGCTGTCCCAGGGGTCAGGGGGAGGGGAGAGCCCTGGGGCCAGGATAGGGTGGAGGGGCTTCCTGGCAGGGTCAGGAGGCCCCGCCCAGCCACCCGCCCACCGCTGGGGCACAGGAAGTGGAGGCTGCCATGTCCCAACCCTGAGGGCAGCCTTGCTTTGCAGCCATTTATCACCTGTAGCAATTCCAGGAATGCGGAGATAGAGGGGCCAAAGTCAGAGGGAGGTACCTTGGGGTGGGGAGGGCGGGCGTCATCCCACCTTTCTCCAGGAAGCAGAGAACCCAGACCCCTTGGCATCTGGGAAGGCGTGAGTGTCTCCTGAAGACCCTCACTCACAGAACATTGGATAATGTTGGCTTTTAGGGAGGGCCCACTGCATGCCGGGCACTGTCGTGACCCTCACAGTAGTAGATGCTGTTACAGTCCCCAGGGTCACGCCGCTGGGGACAGGCAGAGCCATGATTCACACCCAGCAGTCTGGGGCTAGAGCTTGCACACTGATGTAGAGTGCTCCTGTTAGCACCCAAGCCAGGCGGGGTCCTGCTGTCTGCCCAGCACCCTGCATGGCTCCTACCTACTCAGAGGAAAAGCCAAAGTCCTCACGGTGGCCACAGTGTCAACTGAGCCAGTGCCTCTCTTGCCTTGCTCACTCAGCTCCAGGGGTAAACTCATGTTTGCCTCAGGGCCTTTGCACTTGCTGATCCCACTGCCTGGGATGCTTTCCCCCTATTTAGATTCTTGGCTCACTCCCTGGCCTCCAGGTCCCTGCTCAGAAATCACCTCCTCCAAGAAGACTTCCCTGACCACCTTTGTATGACCTGTACCCTCTAGACGGCTCTGGCTAGTACAGCAGCCACCAGCCACGTGTGACTCCTGAGTACTTGCAATGTGGCAGGTCAGAATTGAGATGTGCTGAGTGTGAAATACGCACTGGATCTCCAAGACCCAGTATTAAAAAAAAATGTAAAACATCTCATTAATAATTTTTTGCATTGATTACATGTTGCCAAGATAATATTTTGGATCTATTGGATGAAACATATTCTTAATATTTATTTTATCTTTTTCCTTTTTTCAAAGCGATGAGGAGAAAATTTAGAATTACATGGATGACCCCTTCTCCCCAATCTCTTTCTTCCCGGCACTCACCCCACCTGGCACGTTACAGATTTGCTTGTCTGTGTGTCTATCACCTGGGTCTCCCCAGCAGGACAGGGATCCCTGTTCCCACCGCTCTACCCAGCACACACAGTGGTAGCTGTCGAGTGAACCAAGTGTCTGCTCTGTGTCCACAGTTGAAACTGGGCTTTGTTCCTGAGCATCTGAACTTGGAATGGGGGTGGGGAGTCAGGGGAGGAGTGTTGGGGTCCATGGCAGTGGGGGGCAGTGCACTACGGGATAAGTGAGGTTTGGATTTGGGTGCAAACACTGCGCCTGGCTCACTTTGTCCCTGTACGTTTTACTGCCTGTCCTATGAGGATCTCAGTCTCCGCCCAGAGGTTCTGATGGGCTCCTGGAGGTTGTCCCGTGAGCCACAGCAGGTAGGAGAGGCTGCGGAAGCTGCTGGACAATGAAAGAACCGTACCCTAGTGGGGGACCACCACATCTCCCATGGCCCCATGGGAGGCAGTGGAAATGGAGGAGCTGGGCCTGGCTTGGACAGGAGGTTGAAGTGCCTTCTGGGGAGGGGACAGGAGCCAGTGGGACCTGGGGATGCACAGAGGGACATGGCATGGTCTGTGTCCTTGATAGGGATCTCAGAGAATTCCAAGGAAGCGAGGTAAAATGGCAGAGTTGGTCAGAGAGGGGCGTGGGATTCCAGAGGCAGAGGCGAGCGTGGGTGGGAAGGATTCCCAGAGGAAGTGGCATCTGGCCTGGGAAGGGAAGGCTGAGTAGGGCCTGTGCAAAGCTGTGCAAAGGCCTGGGAGGTATGGGGTGGGCCAGGGGACGGTGAGGCTGGAGCGATGGAGCCCCTGGTGGTAGTGGGAACTGGGCCAGGGGGCTGTCAGACCCTGGCCTGCCCTGGGGCTCTGCACTCATGGTGGGGTGGTGGCCGCTGCTCAGGTCTGCTCAGAATGGGGCCAGAGGACCTGGGGCGTGCCTGCTGAAAGGATGCTGAGAAGTCAGTCAGTGCCTGGTACCCTGTATGGCAGGGCAGCCACCGTGGCCCCATCTCCCTGCATGAGGCCCCCGCTCCTTCCATGCAGCTCAGGACCCATCAACGTTCTCCTGGGACGGAGCTGCGTTTGCCCCTCCTGTGACCACCCCCACCCCACCCAGGTCTGGGCTCAGGGACACAAACGCTCCTGCTCTGAGTGTTCCGGAGAGCCCTGCAGAGCCTGGGCATGGTGACCGGGCCCTGCGTGGAGGCTGCTCTCTCCAGGCTGGACCGCCTGAATTCTCTGCAGCGCCTCACAACCCCATCTCCAGCCTGCCCTGCAGGGCCAGAGGGTGCCTCTCCCCCTGACTTGTCTGTGACCTTGAGCACATGATGACCCTTCTCTCAGCCTCTGTCCACTCTCTCCTCTCTCTAGCCTTTTTGCCTCTGGAAAGCGGGTATGGATCCCAGAGCTTGCCTCGAAGGGTAATGGAGAGGCCTGGCCCCAGCGGTGACTCACTGGGCGCCCCTCTTTCCCAGGGAGCTGGGTTCTGAGGGTGAGCTGCCAGACGGGTAGGCAGGCAGGCAGGCAGGCAGGCCTGGCCCATGGCAGGGGTGGGGGGTAGTGGTTAGGGCTGGCTGGCTCTGGAATGATCACACCCCTGCTTTGAGGGGGGGTGGGCAGGGAGGTAGAAGAGGGGGCAGGTGAGGAGCCAGGAATGATTTAACACCTGCATATAATTACCAAATGATCCGCCTTCTGGGAATTATTTTTATCTTAATCTTTTATTTGGTTCCAAATAAAATGAGAGAGGGACCAGCAAAGCCTAGGAAAGGGGCAGCAGGGAGCTGCTGGGCTACCAGGAGGTTACCGCCCTCACTGTCACAGGGCCCTGAGGCTCGCCTGGCCATTGCAAGAGGATGTCCAGCCGCTCTGGGGCCTGCAGCTCACCTGGGGAAGGCAGGAGCCCGGCTGAAGGCAAAGGAGACCCTATACTGCTGCTGGGAGAGTGCGTGTGTGCACGTGTGTGTGTGTGCATATATCTGAGTGTGTCTCGGAGGAGGTATAGCATTTCTTGGGGGGCTGACAGCAAAATCACAATGCAGATTCCTGGGCCCCACCCATCCCTGACAGATCCAATCCAAAGCCCCGGAGGACAAAGTTCATGAATCTTCATCTTTGGCAATCCTAATTTTTAACTTACTAATAGAAGTGACCCAATGACTCGTATACATTTTGAATTTTGAAAATCACTGCCTGATTCTAGCATTGTAGAATCTTCAGCAGTTTGGGAACTTTACAATGGTCAGATTCTTTGGGCTGTTAAAATCTTCAGAAGTCTGGAATATTCTGATCTTAGGGAGAAGGGAGGATGCTTAGAATTGTTACAACTTCCAGGTGTTTTCAGTTTTGAAGAACCATTCAAAGTCTAGAATGTTCAGATGCCTTAGAGCAGGGTTTTGCAAATGTCAAATACTCCTATACCTCTTCAAAACTTCTGCCTTCCCCACATCACGCCTATGTTTTTCTTCTTTTTTGTTCAGTCAGTTACCATTTATCTTCTTTTTTTTTTTTAAAGATTTATTTATTTATTTGAGAGAGCGAGAATGAGAGAGAGAGAGTACATGAGAGAGGGGAGGGTTAGAGGGAGAAGCAGGCTCCTTGCTGAGCAGGGAGCCCGATGCGGGACTCGATCCTGGGACTCCAGGATCATGACCTGAGCTGAAGGCAGTCGCTTAACCAACTGAGCCACCCAGGCGCCCCTTATCTTCTTTTTTTTTAAAAAAAATTATTTTGGAGTAACTTAGACTTACAAAGAGCTCCTATGGAGCCTTCACCCAGCTTCCCCTGATGTTGACAATCTTGAGCATGAGTGCAATTGTTAAAACCAGGAAATGAACACAGATAAAAATGCCATTTACCATTCTGAGGACCTTAAGGGAATTTTTGCTATTTTCACCCCATGTCCCTTGTCTGGTCCGGAATCCGATTGAGAATCCCTTATTGCTTTTAGTGGTCATGCCTCCTTCCTCTCTACCAATTTGGGACAGCTCTTCAGTCTTGTTGTCTCATTTCTGGTTTGTTTCAGGCTTTGAAACAATGCTGAGCAGTTATTTTGTCGAATACCCTTCAGTTTGGGTCTGTCTGGCATTTGTTCTCTAATGACTGGAAGGAGGTTATACATTTGGGGCCAGAATGCCACAGGAGTACTCCTCGGGGCATCATATCAGGGGGTACACAGGTGTCTTTTTACTCTCTGCCTCTGCTATCGTCTGTGTTTTTATTTAAACAGATCCCCTTTTTTTAGTGCGCTACCTGATTTTATCCAACCATAAAAAATCATATCCCCCCGGTTGTGATAGGTTTGACACTATAGTTATTAAAATGGAAAATCACCTAAAATAATCTCAATGACCTCCAGGACTTTGTGCACCACTTTTGACAAATGTTGCTTTAGATTGTGTAGGATCTTTGGGGCCGTGCAATGCTGGTTTGGTTTATTTTATTATTATTGTCCTCAAAGAGTCATCAGAACCATCAGAACTCTTTGCCTGTTGATCCAGTCCATCGAGAATTTTTGGAAGATAAGGCCCAAGTCCTACCTCTCTGCATTCCAACCTGGCTTCCTCAGCTCCCCGATTGCCTGGGGGGCTGTGGCTTGTTAAAACTGCAGATTTCTTGGGGCCCCTGGGTGGCTCTGTCGGTTAAGCGTCTGCCTTCGGCTCAAGTCATGATCCCAGGGTCCTGGGATCGAGCCCCGCGTGGGGGGGGGGGTCCCTGCTCAGCGGGGAGTCTGCTTCTCTCTCTGCTCCTCCCACTCATGCTCATGCACGCGCGCTCTCTCTCTCTCAAATAAGTAAATGAAATCTTTAAAAAAAAAAAAAAAAAAAAACCCTGCAGATTTCTTGGCACCAAGAAGTCTTAGCCTATTTAGTACCTTTGGGTTGAGACCCCGGACTCTGCCACTTTATCGGGTCCCGCACGCATGGACAAGACCCCCAGCCATACTGAAGTAGTCCTGTCTCTCTGGCGTCCTGCAGACGTATTTATCACTTCTCAGCTGATACATGAGCCTCCATATAGGAAAAGCGCAGAAGTCTGGGAAGTTATGGGGTCTGGCTCCCCAAAGTAAACTGCAACCTGGGAGCCACCATGTCAGCACAGGTCACTGCACCTGCCCCTGCCACGCCCTGGCCACATCTACTCTGCTCCTCATCCTATAGGAATACCACTGGCTGGAAGCTCTTCACCGCACCGGGCAGGGAAGGGATCCTGGGAAGTTCCCAGACTTTGTGGTGTGCTAAGGTGAGCAAGGGGCAACCTAACACAGCTATGTTGTGTCCAGTCCACATCCTAGGGACGCAGTTTGACCATACTACCTTTGGAATAAGACCACAACAGCACTGCATTTATACCTAACCCAGGGCAACTGCCCTTCGGCCCTCTGAAGGCATGCTCTGCCTGTCCCCCAAGGGGGAAGCAATATCTCTGATGTCACCGGGTCCCTTGCAGCGGGGCCACATGCCTCTTTGATGCTGAGATACGGGGTTACCACCATCAGTGTACCTTACGTCTTGACAGGATGGAGATGGGAGAGGAGGAGAAAAATAATGACTTACTATGTACAAGTATATTCATATGAAAGCAGAAGAAAATACACAAATTCTACAGTCTGCAATTAGTCACGTGGCCTCGACTGCATTTATAATTCCTTCTTCCCCTCCTGAGCCCATTTCCCCTTGGTCCTCACCTGAGCTTGGTTCCTGACCTGGGGGCTGCATTCCCAAAGGGGCGATGCCATTAGTGGTTCTGCCTATATGCGCTGCTACAGTCTTCTGTTCCCACAGGACACGGGGTACCCGGCGGGGAGCCCAGAGAACCCCTGATCTCCAGGGGCATGCACTGTGATTCTGCTGTCAACACGCCAGGAGGCCCTCAGAAACCTCTGCTTTAGAGATCCCAAGGTGCCGTCCCACTTGGCCCAAGGGGCAGGGACCAGCCTGACCTGGAAGGGGTCAGAGGGGAGCAGAAGATGGGGCATTTTCTGGTGGGTGCTGAACAGCAGCCCAGCAGACCCCATCGGTGCCAGGTTGGAGCCCCACTGCTCCAGGGGCTGGAGGGGGGTGGACAGGGGTCTCTGGGGACTCAGTTGAGCCTCTTTTATCCCACCCTACCCCTGAGCCCTGCCCGAGTGCCACTCAGGAAGCGGGGCCAATTCTGGGGCTGGAGTGTGTGGGGAGGGCAGCCCGGCAGGGCCCGCAGGAGGCATGTGCATGGGGTCGGGAAGGAGCCAGGGTGCGAGGGCAGCCTGCAAGCAGTGCAGGGCCCGGGCATGCAGCAACAGGCTGTGGTGGAGATACAAAGCGCCCATTCACTGTCTCCCAGGGCAGTGGCGACTCGCAGGGGAATCCCTCAGCAGCCTGGGGCTGTGGGGAAGCCAGTTCCCAGGAGACAGCTCCGTGCCGGTGTGGCATGACATCTTGGGTGGGGTGAGACTCATTGGACCTCCCCTTCAAGACTGTCACACCCAGAGCCCGCAGCCTAAGCCCCTGCCCCGAACAACAGTGCCAGGCACTACTCTCAACATCTTACCTGCGCTTAGCCACTGAAACTTCACAACAACCCTGTGACCTGGGAACTGTTAGAAATGGGGGAAACTGAGGCCCAGAGAAGCCAGGACTCAAAACCTTGAAGTCAGACTCTGAAATCCACAAGCCTGACCCACTTGCTGTGCTGCCTCCATAAACCTGGATCTCATGGAGAAGTGAATACTCATGGATCAAGGGCCTGAACTCCAATCCCGGGCTGGAATTTGCTCCCCAGCAGCCCTGCAGGCTTCCCTCTACTCCTGCTTGCATTCCCTGCCACCACTGACCCACATACCTTAGGCACCCCATTTAATCCCTACATAGCTCTAACGCTAAGGATGTGCTTTCTTGCAAGGAGCTGGAGTCTGACTCCCCGTGACCTCCCTTATAGCCCTGGCTCCTCCCAGGCTGGGGTCTCCAGCCCATATCCTCTCCTCTTCTGAACATACTTTAGAATATTCCTGCTTCACCTTCACAGTGGGACTCAGTTCCTTCCGGGAAGACTCTGCATAGTACAGAACAGAATTGAATGATCACCTCCCTTATGCTGGGTATAGGTCTTTGTTAATATGACCTCAACCAGGTACTTCCTTCTTTACAGGCACGGTCCCCTTGGTGATTTCAATTAGTTCTCAAGGAGGCCTTAAAATACTTTTCACTTGACATAACTATGACTTCCAGGTTTTGAGAATTTTCCTTTTGCCTCTTTTCAGCCCCATCATGCCCAAGGGCATCAGGAGGGCATCTTGGGGGTGGGGGCTGGCTCTAATGACTTCACCACAGTGATAACCAACACCAACACCTGCTTTTCCCACTGGTATCTCCTGAACACCCCACAACCACTACACTGGGAAACTGTGTAGGCTCAGAGACATGGAGGGACTCCCCAAGGTCGGTCACATGGCCAGAGAGGGGCAGAGCTAATGGTAAAGCTAACTCACACTTTTTTTTTTTAAGATTTTATTTATTTATTTGAGAGAGAGAGAATGAGAGAGAGCACATGAAAGGGGGGAGGGTCAGAGGGAGAAGCAGACTCCCTGCCGAGCAGGGAGCCCGATGCGGGACTCGATCCCGGGACTCCAGGATCATGACCTGAGCCGAAGGCAGTCGCTTAACCAACTGAACCACCCAGGTGCCCTAACTCACACTTTTTAAAAAAGATTTTATTTATTTATTTGAGAGAGAGCAAGAGAGCACAAGTGGGTGGTGGGGGGCAGGCAGAGGGAGAGGGAGAAGCAGGCTCCCTGCTGAGCAGGGAGCCCGACTGTAAGGCACAAGTTTTGGCTCCAAAAATGCTGTTGGGTCAGGCTGGCCCCCTCAAGGCACGCTTTCTTCGCTGTGATTTGGGGATAACAGTATCTTTCCCATGGGATGTGGGACAATATCCACATGGTGTTGGCTGACCTCTCAGTGCAGAGCCCAGCACTCAGGGATAGAGAGTTTACAATGAAAGAAAAAGAAAAGAAATTTTAAAAGCCTTTTTGGAGTTAGACTGCCTCCCAGGTTCCTTCTAGTTCATCCATTCATTCCTTCAACCAATATTTTTCAAATGCCTGCCAAAGTCTCCCTGGGGCCTCTAAGCTCCCATGATCTGGAAACTGCGACTTGTCTCACCTCATCCCCTGCACTAAGGCCACAGAGTCTGCCTGGCTACTCCTTGGCTTTAGCTGGCACAGTGGTGCCCCAGGGTATTTGCATCAGCTGCTCTTGCTCCTGGGAAGCTCTTTCCCCAGATGCTCCCTTGGCTCACTGCCTCATTTCCAAAGACCTTTCATTTCTCAGGGAGACCTCTGACTACCATGTCTAAAATTTCAACACCCTCTTCCACACAACGTGTCGTGTCTTCCATCCCAGCTCCGTTATCTCTCTTTAACCTTTATGGTGCCCTAAGACACCACATACATTACTCACTTTTGTGGTTATCGTTCTTTGACTATCAGCTCCGCCAGAATGGGGATTTTTGTCTGATATGTTCACTACTGTAAGCTCAGCACCTAGTGAGTGCCTTGCACATAGAAGGTTCTCAATAAACACGTTTGGAACGGAGACACACTGTGTGCTTGGAGTAGATCTAGAGGAAGCCATCTTTGTTCTCAAGGACCTGACATTCTTGTGGGTGATGGCAGATACCCACGCTGGTGACCACCATCCGGGAAGTGGTAGAGCCTCTGGCTGAAGCCAGCCCAGGGCCTCAGAAAAGCCCAAGTGGGCCTTGGGCCCAAGGCTGGCAGGAGAAGGGCATCAGAGTTGGGGGAGGGGCCAAACTTAGAAATTTGACATTAATACCTCAGGACCTAATTCATAAAAACATCTAATTACAGGGTGCCAGTGTTTAATTGTCATTTAGGTAATGACCTGCAACAGCATACAAATTATAGGGTAATCAACTCAAACGTGCTTACAACTGCTGTAAATGCCATTTAATCTAACATGGAGCTCCCCAGCCAGTGTCTCCAGGGCTCAGGCAAGGGCAGGGTGCTGGGGACGTCCTCCCTTTGGCTTGAAATGCCACAACGAGGTGAATCGCGTGATGCTGGGCTGCAAATGAGTTTCTACCCACCGCCCACCCTGCCCATGAATGGTGGCTTCCTCATAAACCCCAGTTTGAACTGCAGCAAGAGGAATTGAGGTTCCTGAATCTGGAAGGGGAAGGTCGGCCTCCTGGTTGGCTTGGGGCAGGTGGGGAGCCCAGAGAGGGGGCATGGCTGCTCTGGCTTCCTCTCTACCAGCAGGGATTAGACCCAATTAGGGGTCAGATACCGATGGCCCCTGCTGTGTTTTCTCTGGGCCGCACAGGGCTCTGGAAGAAGGCAACTGAGAGCCTCAGATGGGGCCCACACTCTCCTGTACCCACATTCCCTGCTGTCCCCATCACCTCCCCTGAAGCCCACTTGCTTTCACCTTCCCTTGTACCTTTACCACCTGGGCGCTGTTGGCCCTGTGTTGCCTGCCCCTTTCCAGAAGCAGGTGCCCGTGGTAAGAGCAACGTGCGCTTTGGAGCCGGACACCCAACGGTTGCTATCTGCACTTTGTCCCTTTGCCAGCTGTGTGGCCTTGGGCAAGGGAAGGGATCTCTCTGAGCCTCTCCATGGGCCAGAGAGACTACGCACATATATAAAAATGCCCAGCTTGCAGGGTCTGGTCCACACATTTTCCAGCTGCAGGAGGCAATATAATGTCCTGGTGAAGAGAGTGGGCTCTGGTACCGACTGCACAAGTACCCAACCCAGCCCTGGGACCTGTGAGCTTCCTGAACTTGCCTACACTACTTTACCACTTAAAGTCCTTGCTTCTCCAGCTGTAAAATGGACATAATTGTAGAGTGCCACCTACCTCCTAGAGTTCATGAATATGAAGTGCTGAGAACAGTGCCTAGCACAGAGTGAGCACTCAAGAAGTGGTAGCCATGAGAACATCCCACGTGCTGAGGAAACTGTGGATAGAGTGGAGGGCAATGTAGCCCAAGTTCCTGCACACGTACGCACACACACACGCACGCACGCACACGCACACACACACGCACATACATGCGCACAATGCACGCCATACTCTCTCTCCTCTCCCTCGCCTTGAAAACTCTCCCTTGCTGATCTGTCTGAAGAACTCTTATTCATCCTTCAAAACCCAGCTGGCTTCTCCTTGTCTGGGGCAATATCTGGTAGATGCTAGCTGCTCTTGGCTTGTCTCTGTCTCTGAGCTGGGGGTGTTCGGGAGGCTGGCATCATAACCACCCCGGGCACGGCACTCAGAAGAACTTCCTAATGTTGGTTAAACTGATCCTACTGAATCAGCAAACAAGGAGGACCCCCAGAAGAAAATATATTTATTTTCATGGGGAAAATAAATATATAACAATAAAAAAGTACCTAGGGTAAAAATAAAATTTTTCCTTTTCAGCCTCTTGAATTTTCTCGAGGTAGCCAATGTGTATAGTTTCCCATACTGCACTGCGGGCATATTCTATGCATCTACACACAGTATATATTTATCTCCAAATGGACCCCTTTGTCTGCATCTCTTTTTTCACTTGCTACTATTTCTCGAACATTCTTCTATTTCAAATTTCGCAGACCGCCCCATCCGTTTTAGTGGTGCATGGTGTTCCAAGGTGTGAATGCCTGGTGATTTACATAGCTGTCCCCTATTTAGAGGCATTTGGGTGGTTTGTGATTTTTTGCTAGTGCAAGCCAGCCTGCACAAACATGTTTGTGCACACACCTTGGCATATGTTTGTATCTGAGAGTGGTGACGTGTCCAGTGGTGACGAGCTCCCCTGAACTAACTAGGCCAGACCCCCCCACCATGGGGCATTTTGGTTGCTTCCAGTTCTTTGGCATTTGACTCGTCTTTTGGGTGCTGAGTGCTAATTCTAGACTGCTTTAGAAATAGCCTTATCTTGATGGCTTCCTGCCCCTGTTCAGGAGCTCCAAGGTTTTGCTGGGAAACAGTATCGAGAGTGAGAAGACAGATAGACAGGCACCCCTCCCTGGCCATTCTCCGCCCCTCATCACCCACCAACCAACTCTGACAGCTCTTCTTTGCCCGATTTTCTATGGATTTTCTATTGTGAATGTGAGTTTCTCAGCTACAAAACCATGTCCAAAGGCATTTATTTAGTCAGGGGTCCCCTTCCCCCTCCATGTTGAGATTCAGGGAAACTGAGGCCCCAGGAGAGGTGCTTTGTGCGTGTGAGGCCCTGCCCTGGCTGGGGCAGGCAGCAGCCGACACCCACCTTTCCCGGGCGACCCCCATCGGAGGCCTTCAGCCCTGTCCCTTGGCCTAATCCCGTTTTCTGCCCAGCTGAACAGTGGAGGAGGCTTATTTCTCATCCCATTTTAATGCAAAGGAGGCTGCCAGGCCTGGCTTGTTCTGAGTGTGGTGACAGTGGCCGTGAATGGGGACCCCAGTAACGGGGACAAAAATGTGACAGGGCCCTCCATCATGGCATTGTCCGACAATCGGGACATTATGGTTGCTCCTTGAGCCCTCTCCGGGAAGGGGCAGGGGCCCCCGCCTAGTATGCTAAGCAGACAGAGGCCAGGCCCGCCTTGGGCCACCCGGCCTTGGCCTGGTCAGTAATTTCATTGTGTCAGGCGCTTGGACCTGAGCAATTCAAAGCATCCCCCCAGCTGCCTTCCTCCCTCTACCTCCCGCCACCGAGGCCTGGACGTCTGGGGTGTGGGTGGAGGGGCTCCCAGACCCCGCCTTGGGGAGGCTGCTGGTCCCACTGCCCTCTGGCGTGACCCCAGGACAGGTGCTTCCCTCTCTGGGCCTCAGCGGGTAACAATAGCGGTGACAACAGTGACAATCACCCACAACGCTGGACATTTCTGCGTGTTGGCTGTAAGCACTTGACAGGCATTCTCTCTACTAATTCTTACAGTAACCTTGGGACGGAGCTTGGACCACCCCTAGCATACACCCCGAGGCACCCCGAGAGAGGTAACCGGCCCGGGGGGGGAAGCGCAGCACGGTTTGGCGGGGGGACCACAGGACTCAGCAACGCGAGGGTGACACGGTGCCACCCAGCAGAAAGACAGCCACGTGCGTTAAAACCTCAAGTTTTTAAAAATAAATAAATAAATAAAAAATAAAACCTCAAGTTTTCTGGTCGCCATGTTAGACAATGTAAAAAGAAACAAGTGAAATGAATTTTAATAATATAATTTATGTGCCTCTACCCAAAATACTATCATTTCAGCCTATAATCTATATTTAAAATACTATTAATAAGACATTTTATAGTACTTTTCTTCGAACTAAGCCTCTGGAATTGGGTGAATAGTGGACACTCACAGCACACCTCAATCCAGACTTTGTCACGTCTCAAGTGCTCGGGGGCCACATACGGCTGGTGGCTGTCGTGCTGGACAGCGCAGCTCTGCAGGGGAACGACCGGCCGAGTGCTCCTACTCAGCCTGGGCTGCTCACCTGCTCTGAGACCCCAGGCAGGGCGCTCCACCTCCCTGGGGATCAGTTTCCTTCTCTGAAGCTCCCTTCACAACCTGGATGATGGAAAGGAACAAAGTGATGCCCAGAGCCCTCCCTGGCTCACGGTTACTTGGGTGTCGGCACTCTAGCAAGGCCTCTTTGGGACCCTGGATCACTGGGCAGCTCCCCGGCAGGGCCCCCCTCCCAGACCCTGGCTGGGGCAGCCCCGCCTCCTTTCAGGCCCAGCAGAGCCCACGCAGCTTCTGTGCATCACCCCCCCCCGGAGTACTGGGATGGGGGCCGTGGGGTATGGCTGGTGGGGGGTGCACTAAGTCAGGGGGAGTCCCAAGACCAGTTGCCTTTACTCAACCTCCCTATGCTTAACCCATTTTGCAGAAGTGGAGACAAAGGCCCACTTACCCAAAGACACAGGTGGGAAGCAACCAGCATCCTGAATCGGGCAGACCCAATTCAAGGCCAGAGAGTGAGCAGACTTGGGAGCCTCAGGGCCGGACCCCGAAGTACCAGAGCAGATGGGGAGGACAGGGAAGCAGACAGGGAAGCAGTGGCTGAACTGCATGTTCACCGGCCTCTTGTAGAAGTTTAGCTAGGAGAGTCCTCCCCACTCCAATTTCTTCAAAGATCTATGAGACCCTTCACTTACAAATGAAAATGCCACTCCCCAGAATGAAACCCAGGGAGAGGCAGCTGGGAAGAGCCTGTGGTCAGGAACTGGGTCTGCCCAAACTTAGTTCCGGCTGGCTCTGTGTGATGAGCGACTTGTGATAAATCACTTACCCTCTCCACTGGATTTGCTCATGGGCGAGGCCAGGGTCTCTGCATCAAGGACAGGAAGGTGGGCCCGTGCAAACGGTTCCAGGTCAGGGGTGGAAGGGCAAAGGGAGCGGACGTAGAGACAGCTTCTTTCTCTCCGCCTACACCACCTCCTCCAGACCCCATTGATCAGAGGAGGCTCCTGTCCTCAGAACCGCAGGCCGGCCAGCTCTGCCAACCCCCGGCTCCTTTCCATTTGCGACTGGACAACTTCCAGGGCCGGAGTTGGGACAGGCAGTAATGGACCACAGAGTGAGTGATGGAGCCCCGGGAGCAGACTGGGAGGAAATGGGGGCTGGGGTGGCAGAGGACAGGGCCCTGTGGGCCTCCATGCAGCTCAGGAGCGGTGTGCCTCCCGTCCTCCCCTTCCCCCACTCGGCTCCTCCCCCACGTCCCATCCTCCTCTGAGCCTCCCTCCAGCCCTCCCTGGTTGGCGCGGCAGCTCCATTTTCCAGAACTGGAGACTGAGGCCTGGAGAAGAGAAGGGGCTTGCCCTCGGTGACACAATAAGTGAACTCTAGAGTCCCAGAACCTTCTTCTGCTGGTCCAGAGGTGCCTAGGGACCCTCCCAGCAGCCTGTGGCATGAATCCTCCCCATCTGCTCTGGTCCTTCGGGGTCCGGCCCTGAGGCTCCCAAGTCTGCTCACTCTCTGGCCTTGGATTGGGTCTGCCCGATTCAGGATGCTGGTTGCTTCCCACCTTATGTGCCATGTGACTTTGGCCAGGCCACTTCTCATTGAGTCTCAATTTCCTCATCCACAAAATGAGGAGCAGGGCTTTTGCACCTGCTCCCAGAGCAGTTGGGAACAATGTGAGAATAATTATCAGGGCCTTGGCCCTTCAGGACATGCTTGTCTGAGCCTTGACACTGGGGCCTCCTGCATCCTGGAGCCCACACTCAGACTAGGGGTCCTGAGGAGCCCTGGGCTAGCCCCGAGAAGGATGAGCCTGCATCCCCTCCCCTGACCTCCAGAGCTTCTGAGGCCCCGACCACAGACTGCCTCTGACCACAGAAACTTTGTGGGCTCTGCTGTGCCTGAAGGGAAGAAAAGCTGCCCCAGCCACAGCATGGGGGAGAGGCCCCTGGTGAGGGTTGCACGATGAGCCAGTGGTCCCAAGAGAGGCCCTGCCGGGGTGCCTCCACCTGAGCAGCCATGAGGCAAGGCTCTAGGAATCACTTTGCTCCTCTTCATCACCAGGCTGTGAAGGGAGCCTCAGAGAGGAGCGGGGAACTGATCCCAAGAGGGGCAGAAGGCCGGTGAACGGCCCAGGCAGAGTGCGAGCGCATCCCCTGGCCCTGATGCTGCTGGTTTGACACCTGTCTGCAACACGTAGGGAGGATGTGGGAGCCACACACGCATTCTTAGAGCATTTATTGAGCACTTGCTGTGTATTGAGCACCAGGTGTTAGGGTACACCCAGCAAAGCAGTCCCAGGCCTGCTCCCAGGAACACCCAGCCCACTGGGAACTTCATCGAGCACCTAGGGATAAAGGAACAAAAGCTGGGGAAAACCTGCATCAGCGATAGAGGAATTGAAAACCATGCAGGGGTAGAAAAATCACTGAGCTTGTGGGGGGGGGGGCAGTGGGGCACAGGGGACTCACCCGGAGGGGCTTAAGGAGACCCCTCTGAGAGGAGACTAGAGCTGACTCAGGGCGGCATAGCTGGGAGAAGCCTATTCCAGGCAGGGCGAACAGCAAGGGCCAGGGTCCCGAAGCAGGAAGAAGCTTTAGGGAGCCCGGGAATAGGAAGGTCCTGTGTGGTTGCAGTGCAGGAGTGACAGGAAGGGCAGGGGTGACTCTGGGGACTCAGTGAGGCCCAGGTGAGGAGCCACTGGGGCGGGGAACACTGGGCTGTTCCAAGCCAGGTAATGACATCTCTGATTTCTCGGTGGGAAGAGAAGCCAGGAGACTGGCCAGGAGGCTCTTGCAGCCACCCAGACAAGAGCTGATGGTGGCAGGTCGGCGGGGGGGGGGGCAGTGGAGGAGGAGGGGAGCAGTAGATGGATGCCAGAGCTATTTAGGAGTGGGAACGGTAAGCTCAAGGATCAGGCATGGAAGGTGAAGAAGAAAGACAGGTGAGGAATGATGCTGAAGTTTATGGTCTGAGCAGGAAGATCTGGGTGGGGGATAATCAGGAGTTCTATATTGGCCTCATGGAATTGCCTGTGAGACCTTAGAATGGATAGGACACAGGTGGTGGGATGCCTGATTTTGCTGGAGTGGATGTTTCATACCAATGGATGTTCACCTGGAGACAGACACAGAGAAAGCAGGGAGGTTGGGCCCATGGCCAGGCCAACTTGACCTTAGGTCCTATTAATCAAGGCCTACACCTAGAATGAGGGAGGTGACATTTGTGCTTTATGCTGCTCAGACTCTTCCTGGATCCTGTGCCTGGGACTGGTTGAGAGGAACCAACCAGGATTGGGAGGAGTCTGCAGACACTATTTGGTAAGTGGGACTGGGGAGATGCCACGCTTCATCTTGAGCCTCTGCAGGCTGCCCCAGGCAGGGGGAGGAGGTGGGGCTTATGGCTCCAGTGGCCAGAGCATAGAGAGGCAGGCTCCAGTGTGGTGTGAGCTAGAGTTTCCTCCCAGACAGGTTCCACAGACATGGGGCAGGCTGACCAACAAGGAGGGAGCTCTGCGTTCGGGGAGCTATGTGAGCTGGGGATGGATAGCCTCACAAGGAGGGTGATGCAGATGGTCTCTCGCATTGGGAGGGGGTAAGACCGCTCCTACTCAGCGATGCGGCCTCCAAAGGGGAACAATGTTCCCAGGGAGCAGCAGAAACCACTACTGATTACAAATTGCTCTGTGATTTTTCTCTCGTTACCAGGGCGACGGCAGGCTGAGCATCTTAAGCAGTAGCAGGATGCAGCCAGCTCTTTTAAAGCCATAGATGATTTCCCTTCAGGGTTCTCTTTCTTCACTTCCTCATCCTCCCCTTCCCCTTGCCCTCCTGTCTTCTTCACACCAAGCACACCCTGTGCTTGGCATTAGGGATCATACCTGTTCCCTACTCACTTTCTAAGTAATGTGCCTTCTTCTTGCAACTCATGCCCAGGCTTCTCGCTCACAACTTCTCTGGGCCTTGGTTTCCCCACTGTCGGAACAGGAAGGACATAAGCCTGGATGACCCTACGCATCCCCACATTTGCAAATCCAGCTCACCTGTGGATGTCCAGTGCTAATATTACCTCTGGCAGGAGGACGCTTGCTTTCCCCCGCCTGAAGCATGTTTGCGTGCGTGGCACGCATTCAGCAGCCTGCACCGGCCAGTGCTGTCGCCACTGGCCACAAGGGACTACCGAGCCCTTGACATATGGCTGCTTATGTTTCATGCGCGCAAACATTTCAGATGTATTGGGTTAAATGACATTAAAATGAATTGCACCAGTTTATTTTTGCTTTTTTAGAAAAGCTTGTAATGACCTACGTGGCTCGCGTTCTATTTCTATCGGAAACGACATTAAGCGGCCATTTGTGAATGTGGAGTCTCGAAGACAATGGCAGCTGCTGTGACGGAGCTCGGTGACTCATCTCATCCTGACAGAACCCCGTGACATTCTGTTCATTTTCCTATTTAGTATTCCTACGTGACGGGGGGAGAAACAAGAGGCCTGGAGAAGGAGCCCCGTGTCTGAGGGCACACGGCTCGGGTGGTGGTGGTGGAGCCCCCCAGTCTCCATGAGAGGCTCGAGGAAATCCAGCCGACAGGCATGGTGATTGAGGCAGAGGCCGGGAGGCTTCGCAGCTGGACGGGCGGGTGGCGCAGCTTCTCGTGGCGGGCGTTCAGGTTGCTGGCAATGGCCAGAGGCTGTCCAGGCGTCCAGGGTGTCAGGTCGTGGTAAGCCCTGAGGGGTTCATCACCAAGCCTTACCCCTTTGTCAGCTCATCGCCCTGAAACTCTGGCATCACCACTCCATCCAGGTGGATCTGACATTCAGGTGCCACCTGCCATTCTGTCCACAGGTTACACAGAGGTGACCTGGCCCCACACCAGCGTAGCCCCATTGCAGCTTGTACAACAGCCTGGTCTGTAAGCGTGCCTGGTCCAGCGTTTCTGATGCCACAGGTCTGTAGGATAGGGAGGGAGCAGGAGGGCCACAGCCCACCCCAGCAGGGGCTGCCACCCAGACTCAGTCCAAATGGCTCCAGAGATCTTGGTCTTAAACACCCTGACTGTTGCCCACTAGGCTGGCTGTTCTTTTTACCCTACCCCATTCACTCCCTGCCCTTCTCTACCCTGCTCGGCTCCCAGAGGCTGACCTCTGGGGACCCATCATCCAGGCTCTGTTGCCCGCCTGCTCCCGGCTGGGCTTGGCCAGTGGAAAGTGGGTGCACCTCGTCCCCATCTTTCTCTGTCCAGGGTCACCGTGGCTGCCTTTCTCTATAGCTGCAGCTCCGGGCATGAGGCCCCCACCTGTGGCTCCAGGCCTTTCCCGGGAACCACTCCCTGCCCCGCCCCCAGGTCCAGGGTGGTGATGGCACTCCCCTGTGCCCAGCCGTGGGCGCTGCTCTGACCCCGGGGGCTCCCTGAGTCCTGCCCAAGCCCTGTAAGTCGGGCCTCCATCCGGGGCTCTTCAGGCACCCTGCTGAGGGGACATCTGTGTCCAGCCCGGACCTGCGTGAATCTACCTGGGGCTCCTCCACAGCCCGGAGCTCAGCTGGCCCCCTGGCTCTGGCTCGCTCTGACTCCTGCTGCAGTCCAGCCGTGGCAGCCCCATCTCGCTCTCCCCGGCCCTGCAGCCTTCTCCTCTACATCTGCTTTGCTGCACATTCTGCTTCCTCTTACTGTTGTCAGTTCCTCTGCGTCTTGGCCTCTTCCCTGGGTCCTGGCCTCACTCAAGGCCTACAGCTCATTATCGCTCAGTGACAGGGTCCTTGACCCCGCTCAGGGGCTTCTAGAGACATGGCTCTACGTCCAGTTCTTTCCCTATCTCCTTTATCCCGGGGCCGGGCACGCAGGTGACCCCAGTACATTTCGTTCAATGGCTGAGAAAATGAAGTAATACAGAATACCCACAAAGTCTGCAAGCAAAGACAGATACATGTATGTGTATGTGAGTATGTGTGTGATACATATATATATAGACACACGTATCTAGTGCATATATACATGTCCGCATATACATGCATGTTCACACACAAACACATAATACACATTCACATACACACACACATATAGATACATATGTATGTATGTATATAAGATGTCATCAAGGACATCTTCAATTTGTAAAACCATTTAAAAATGCCATGTAAGTGCCAGACTCTGGCAACTCCGCACCCTGCAGATGCCAACTGGATGCCTAGGGGGTAGAACACTTTCTGCAGCCTCCACAGCTTCCGTGGTTTCCTCTGTCCAGCAGAGCATCTAGCGTAGGGCCTCCTGCACACTCAGCATGAAGAAATGGTTGGTAAATGGACGAATAGGCCCTTGCTAGATGGAGGCAGGAAGTCCTTGGGACTTTGTGTCATTTCTGTGGCCATGCCAGGCATGAGTGGTCCTCAGGCAGTGCGGCGAGCTAGTGGATCAATGGGAAGCCTGGGTAGTGCGTGCACTCTGCGGGAGCCCGGGCTCTGGCATTCACCCGCTTTGGGGAGACAGCAGCCTGCCTATTCTCCATAAGTCCCTCCAGATCCACTCAGGGCCCTGCTCTGTGCCCTGGGGGCTGACCTTGAGTCTGCGTCCATGGCCTCCCAGCTCCACCTGGACTGAAAGGGATCAGAGGGTGAGGGGGCCCCCTAGCCCTCCTGCTGGGTGGCAGGTGGCGGTGGCTGCGTCCCCCAATGTCTGTGGCTCGTGTCCGGCAGCCACCCGTCCAGCTGCAGCTGCCCGCAGCAGGTTCTGGGAAGGGCTGTTCTGTGCCCCAGGCCCCAGGAAGGAGCAGCTCCCCGCTGCTGGCAGTGTGCTTCACCGTCCCTGGCTGGTTTCTCTGACGCTGCCCACGTCTCTGCAACCGGCCCCTTCATTAATTACCCATTTGACTGCTGTCTGTTCCCTGCTATGACCCTGCCTCATTTTCCAGGCATGTCACTTCCAGAGTTGAGTCTTGGCTTCTGTCAAATGGGAGCAGCCTCCAGATAGGGTGGTTGAACAGGTTAAATGAGAGAGCTCACCTGGGAGCATGGCCAGCTCATTGCTAGGGCACAGGAAATGGCTGTTATTTCACCATGCTAAGTGGGGCGGGGGGTGGGGCAGGGGCTGGGAGCAGGGTAGAGTGGTGCTTAGTCGCACGGACCCTGCAGTCAGATGGTCTGGGTTCAGATCCCAGCTCTACCCCATCACAGCTGTGTGACCTTGGGCAAGTTACTCGGCCTCTCTGTGCCTCCTCTGTAAAATGTTACTATCTATCACACGAGGGCTGAACACATTAACGGCACGGAATACTCCAAGAGCAAGGGCTGTGACTGCCGCTGCCCAGTGGCCACAGAATCCCCACGTGTGCTGGCTAGGAGGTAAATGTTAGCGGTGGGCGCCGGCAGGCTGCTACCAGCATTTACACGGGCCACTGGCAAACACTACAGATGGCCGTCACCTCCGCTCCCCGTGCCGCTTAATTTTCCCACATTTTCCTGGACTCCGTCTTCCGTGTTGACCGTTGGACCCATGTGGTCAAGCAGTCCTGCACAGCGTGTTCGTGGCCTCTCCCGACAGAGTCGGGGGGGGCGCCCCATGATCCCTGACACCCGGCACACACCCCCACAGCCTCACGGCCCTCACCCTGGGCGGATCACTCCAGCCCGTGTGCCGTGGACATGCCGGGGGGCCTGCAGCCGGGCCAGCAGCTCCGCGGGCCCTTCCCGGCCCGGCGCCCCCCCTCTCCGGCTCTGTAACTGGAGCCGTGGGCGGCGGAGCTGCCCCCGGCCGCCAGATCGCACAGGTATCGGCTGACCGCCCGTGTCCCGTTTTCCTTCGCTCGAGGCGCAGGTAACAATGGCCGACAGTCCTCACAGGGGGCCCGGCCCCCCCAGGGAGAGGCCCCGGTGTGCTATCGGGCCACACGATCTCACCCCTTAAAAGGCCTGCCCTCCCCGCCGACATATCGCACAAACAGGGCCTTCACTCGCTGCCAGCGACCGTCTGCCGCCCTGGGAGTGTGGGCCGGAACCCGGGCCCCCGTGCCAGCCGGGCCTGCACGGCTTGCCCTTTCCCTCCATGTGAACCTGCCTCTCCATACACCTGACCATTCTTCTCCCCTCGGCCTGGGTTACACCCCGTGAAAGCCCTTTGTTCCTCCGCCCTGGTCGAAACTGGGTCTGGCCCGGCGAGGGGCTGCCCTACCTCTGCCAGCCTAGCCATCTGCCCGTGGGCAGCCCCGGGGGCCCTGAGCCGCTGCGAGCCCCAGGCCGGGGGTGTGGGCGGGGCCGGGGTCCTGCTTTCGTCTCTTCCCTGCCTCAGGCTGCCGGGCTCCTTGCTCGCCAGCTTGCTCTGCAGCAGGGCACAGAGGCCTGGCCGAGGGGTCTAGTTCGGCCCTGCTTTCCTGCATGGAGTGGGGAAGCCTCTGGCGCTCACAGAGCCCCTCTCTTCCTCATCTCCAAGGCGGGAATAACGAGACCCACCTCCCTGTGTTGTTGCGAGGACCGAATGTCCACAGTGCGCGTGGGCCTTCCGGGATGCTGGCTGGCATGGAGGCGGCAGGCCTGTGAGAGCTGCGACAAGGCCGGGGGCCAGGAGAAGGACCCGGCTGGCCAGCCGACACTGGGCTAGAGACCATTACAATGGAACCCGCACAGAGGGGTGGGGAGGGGAGTTTCAGGTTCAGGCCAGGTCTTGGGGTTCATTTTCTTGCACACCCCCAGTGTGGGGTTCTTGAGAGAGAATTCAGCCTAAGTGAAGTCACACCAGCCATACTGGAAGGACTCCGTAGCCACGCGTGGCCAGTGGCCCCCGAGCTGGGCAGGGCAGCTTTAGAGCATTTCCAGCACTGCCGAACGTTCTCTTGGAGGGCACTAATGTAGCGCCTGGTGGGTGACTTAATTCAGCACACACTTGCTGAGCCCCTACAGTGTGCCAGGCCCCACCCGGGGCCATCCACAACCTACCAGTCACAGGCGCCCTCTGAGCTTTCGCTGCTTGATCTTCCCACACACATTAATTGGGCGTGGACCGTGGGCTGGCACCAGAGGGAAGGGCATCGCGCTCTGCCCTTGGCAAGCTCGCAGCGGGCAGGGAGGGAAAGCTTGGATGCACATCCCAGTGACACAAACCTGGGTGTGAGAAGTCCCCTGAGAGCCGTGCTGAGGGAGGGCCCTGGTGGGGAAGTCACCCCCACTAAAACAAAGGATGCTTCCATTTTGCCATCTGGAAGCATGCCAGAGTGTCTGAGAAGAAGCTTCTAGGTCTTCAGATTCTGAGTTAAGCACCCATGACTCCCACTGCCAAGGTTTTGAGTGGGCCTAAGATGTGCTACCATACATCCAGGGGTGGGGAGCTCATTATCTCCACTTTAGCAAAATTTAGCCTAACCTACTGGTGGTAGGCAGGATAATGCCCCCCAAATATGGTCATGTCCTAATGCCTAGAACCTGTCGATATGGCAAAAAGGATGGTGAGTGTGCGAATAAATGAAGGATTTTGAGAAGGGGAGATTATCCTGGATTATGCAGAAGGACCTGATGTAATTGTAATGGTCTTACATGAGGAAGGTGGGAGGGGGGCAGATGTGATGACAGCAGCAGAGATTGGGGTGATGTGGAGCGATGTGCTCTGAAGACAGAGGAAGGGGGCCGTGAGCCAAGAAATACAGGGGGCACTAGAAGCTGAAAAGTCAAGGAAAGGGGTTCACCTCTCAGAGGTTCCTGAAAGATCCAGCCCTGCCACCGCCTCAATGTTAGCACAACGAGACTGATTTCAGACTTCTGACTCCCAGAACTGTAAGGGAATAAATCTGCGTTGTTTTTTGTTTTTTTGGTTTTTTTTAAAGATTTTATTTATTTGACAGAGAGAGACACAGCGAGAGACGGAACACAAGCAGGGGGAGTGGGAGAGGGAGAGGCAGGCTTCCCGCCGAGCAGGGAGCCCGATGTGGGGCTCGATCCCAGGACCCTGGGATCATGACCTGAGCCGAAGGCAGGCGCTCAACGACTGAGCCACCCAGGCGCCCCAGCGTTGTTTTAAGCCACCAAGTTTGTGGTGATTTGTTACGGCAGCCAGAGGAAACGAATATACTAGCTTTGGGGTTAACAGCATGGGTTTTAGGACTGGACTGAAACAGGTCTGAATCCCAGCTGCTACCTTTTCTAACTGGATAATCTTGGGGAAGTAGCTCCATTGCACTGTGCCTCAGTTTACCTTCCCTCATAAGTGGGGCTCATGAGACCCACCCAATAGGGTCACTAAAGGACTTGAGAGAAATCATGAAAGCAGATTATTCAGAAAGTGCTCTCTGCTGGTATCATTATCATGACCTCTTCAAAGGCAATGTGTGGTTTACTGAGAGTGTAATGACCAGAGGCAGACCATCTGGGCTGTAAAATTACTCAATCCTGCCTCCGTTTTTTTCACCTGTAAAATTACAATAATAATGGGGGGGTGTTACAAAGATGACGAGAAATACTCTGCATACGGCACTGAGAATAGGGCTGGCTCCCGGTAAGCTTTTAATCAGCACTAATTATTATTATCAATGTTATTGTAATCGCAGCCGGGATGCCCCATCCTGAGGACCACCCCCTAGGCCTGGCCCCCCAACAGCCATGCCTGTAGGCCAGAGCCCAGGATGCAGTCAGGTAGGCTGCATGGCAAATGCCCTACAGGGGGGACAGGCAGAAGGGGCCTGCGACTGGCCAGGCCAGGCCTGGTTCTCTGTTGCTCCACTTTCTCTGCCCCCCACGCCCCTCAAGCTGTCCAAACACGGGCCGGGCGCCTGAGGAGGACTCCCAAGGAACAGCTCTGGGAAAGGTTGGCCATCCGCAGCGTGCGGCTGGAGGAAGTGGCCCTTGTTTGCTTTCCTGCGGCCCCAGGAGCTTCCTTCCTTCTGCGTGTTTGCTTTGCTTTCCAGCAGCTGCCTGCTGTGGAGGGCTGGTTGCCCAGTGGACCCCGGTCCTGGAGCCCCAGACACTTCCAGACCCGGAGAAGCAGCTTAGAACAATAGCCCAATCCCTGGCCTCGGCTCCCATAATCAACACTTGGACTGCTGGCCCTCAAAACTAATGGAAGAACAATGAAAGCCAGCATTCGCTGAGCACTCACTGTGTGCCAGGCCCCCTTCTCAGCCTCAGTATCCACGTGTATCAGCTCCTTGAACCCTCGCTGAGACACTATGGGCCAATACCTTGCTATTTGCATCTACCAGCCAGCAAACTGAGGCATGGAGCTGGCAGGCAGTGCGCCCAAGTTCTCAACACTCATAAGAGTTGGGTCTCCAGGAGCCCCGCTCCAAAACCACCTGCCCTGTGCACCGCTTGGAGCTTTAACACAGAATCAGAGGCTCGGAATCACGACATCAGAGCATTTCAAAACAGAGTCGTAGAATGCAGGCACCAGATCACAGAAATTCTCATCAGTATTACAGGATCTTGTAATAAAATCAGAGATCCTTATTCTCAGGCTCATTACCTCTCATTGCCAGGAGACCCTAAATGTCCTATGCCCCTCCTTCTGCTCGTCCCTCCTAAGATGCATTTTCTTGCACACCCCCAGTGTGGGGCTCTCCTGCCTCCCCGAGCCCACCCATCCTCCCAGCAGCTTCCATCCCCCCTCCTCTCCCTCCTCCTTATCTGCATCAATTAGCACCCCTGCCTCTGAACATCTGGTGACAAACAGTGGCACTGATTACAAGGCTGTGCGTTTCTTGTGCAGATTTCACAGGACTGTCCCAGGGGAGGACGGGGGAGTTGCATCCTCAAGCTGGGGGTTGGCCGGAGGCTGCTCTAGCTCCCCCAGCAGGCCCCCAGGAGAGGGAACTTAAGACTGTGGCCATGAAGGAACCTCATACGATTCTCAGCCAGGATCAGCCCCAGAACGTTTGTACGGAAATAAAACATGCTAGTGGGAACAAACAAGGGTTGTCCAGGACAACCCAGAACTTGATGGAGGAACCCCCTCTGCAGCACCCTCGTGGGTGCTTGTCTAAAGCCCCTGGGATTCCTCCAGCAAAGGAAAGCTCCCTATCTCCTAGGCTTTCCACAGTTTATCCAGGGTCATCCTGCAGGATGATCAACCCCCTTCTCGGGGGAATCCCTCAACATGTAAAAGCCAACACTGTTTGACCCAGAACCCCCACTTCTAGGAGACAAGAAGACTTTGCAGCAAGACTCACACCAGTGCTGAAAGATAAATGTTCAAGGACCTTTGTTACCATGTTGTTGGTGATGGTGGAAAAACCAACGGAATCCTTGTCCAGATCCATCTACAGGAGGTTGAGGAAGAAAATTTGGGTACCTCCATGTTATGAAATCCTCTATGACTGTTAAAAACACTGAGGCAGGTCTACTTATGTGTAATGTGGAGTTGAGAAAAATACCTTGGGGAAGAAGCATGTCTCTGGGACATATATGTGTATGTTTGCATTCACATACACCAAGTGTGATCCTAGCGGTTCCCTCTGGGGAGCAGGATTTTGGAACATATTTTTATCTTTTACTATAGACACTTCAGTATATTTTAAAATCAGGGAAGGTGTAATGCTTTTGTTACTCAAAGCTATAAAGGAAGAAGATGTCCTTCCTTATCCCAAGGCAGCATGCCTGGAGAGAGCTCTGAGCAGGAAGGACGGGCTCACCGACTCCCATCGATCAGCTCATTTGCTGAGACTTTGGGCTGGACACCTGCCTCTAGCTACAGATGGACACGGCTCCAATCTTACTGTTCTAGTTGGTAATTCCAGTTGCTCTAGCAAAACCTGGGGATCTCGGTGGCTTAATGCAATCGAGGTGACCCCTTGCATTTCAGCAGTCTGGAGTGGGCGTGTGGCAGGAGACAGCCCAGGCTCCTGCCACCTTATGACTTCTCTGTCAGAACCCACCGGCTTCTTCCCCACGTAGGCCTGGATAGGATGCATATCCACTGCTGCTCCTGGTTCACTGGGGGCAAGCGGTCCTGCAGAGCCGTCTCCTAGACACAGGGGGGCTGGGACCCCCAGGACGTGGCTCTGCTCTGAGGCAGTGAGCGCAAATGCTCCGGACCGCTCTGCCTCCACCACCAATAGCTCTTCTTGTGCGGAATCAGTGCCTTGACTTCGAAGCAGGCAGTGCGACTCAGGAGAGAAATTAAGTGGGTTCACCTGAATATCCAGGTGGATCTGAGTTAAAGCTGCCCCAGGAGCTATGTCTGAGTGGTGCTGAGGAAGGTGCACCGGGTCTGTTTGGAGGTTCCTGCCAGGGGCTACCCTGTGCTTGCTATGGACTTGGCATGAGCCAGCTTCTTCACCTCTAAACACCACTGAACAAAAACCTGGGGGCACCCAGGGGGGCACAGTCGGTTAAGTGTCTGCCTTCAGCTCAGGTCATGATCCCGGGGGTCGAGCTCTCTGCTCCGTGGGGAGCCTGCTTCTCCCTCTCCTTCTGCCTGCCACTCCCCCTGCTCATGCGCGCTCTCTCTCTCTCTCAAATAAATAAATAAAATCTTAACAAAAACAAACAATAAAAAGACATGCAGCGTAGTGGCCAGTGTGGATAAGTGCTGAGAAGAAAACGAAATCCGGGTCCAGGGTGACAGGGCAATACATAGTGGTGCGCTGGTGTCTCAGGCGGGGCCGTCTGTCGGGCGGCCTCTGTGTGGAGGGGACTCCTGCAGGGAGGGAGCCATGCGGCATCCCCGAGGTTGTGGATGAGCATGGCAGTTCAGACCCGGCCAGGAAGTCTTCGCTTGAGCCAGTGAGCCAGCCAGGACATCAGCAGAGGTTGGTGCAAGCAGATGGTGTGGACCCTCGGGCTGGCCATGGTGTTTGAATCTTATTCCAGCTGTGCTGGGAAACGATGGGTGAATGAATGAAGCCAGAAAGTCACAGGTGGGGAGAATGCAGCACGGACAGGCCAAGTGCGGGGAACTGCAGGTGTCTCCGGTGTCCCGTGGATGTATGGCTGTGCAGGCTTCCTCAGGACAAGATACCTGTGGAGCAGGAGGGGCTGGCCAGGTAGCAAGCTCAGAAAAGTCTTCCCAGGTAGTGGGCCAAAGACATAAACAGGCCATTTACAGACGAGAAGACAGAAAAGGCCAAGAAGCCCATGAAGAGATGAGCAAACTCATTAGTAGTAACCAGAGAAGCCCAAGGTATCACTTTGTGACGATTAGACTGGCAAGAATTGAAAAGCCGGGTACTGCCAAGTGCTGGTGCTGGCACAGGCAGAGAGGACCCCCGGTGCCCTGCGTGGGGATGGCAGCTGGTGTAGCCAATCAAGACAGCCACCTCCCAGGGCTCATGCAAACGAAGTCACACCTACCCCAGCCTCCAGGACACAGCAATTCCGCTCCTGGATCCTTACCCGAGACGGGCTCATCCAGGTCCCTTAGGCGACATTTGATGTGTAAGGAGGTGCCCTGCAGTGCTATTTGGGGCAGTGGGCTTTGCCGTATGGATGCCCACCACTCAAGAGCAGGTGGCCATGTCCTGAGCACCTGCTATTTGCTAGACACAGTGTGGTGCACTTGACCTCATTATTTCATTGCAGGAAGAGTCCCTTGTATCCCTGCTTACTGCTGAGGAGACTGAGGCTCACCAGGTGGAAGCCTGGCCCGAGTCACAGAGTTTGGAGCTAAGGTCTGTGTCACTTTGCCTCCCCCAGAGTCAGCTGTCCTGGGTGATTTTGCTCAGCTCCCTATTAAAGGAGCAGCTCCTGCAGAGATGGTGGCCCCGGCTGGGCAGGACCTGGTCTTGCAGGACACATTCTGGCTACCGTCAGGAGCCCTGCCATGTGAGTCTTGGCTCTGCTTAGAAGGCCCATGACGTCAGACAAGTCGTCCCTTTGCTTGGCATCCTCAGGCTTCACACTTGTGAAATGGGTACAGTGAGACTGACATGAGAGACCTTAGTGAGGCTTCTCAGGCCGATGTTTGCTTCCCTTCTCCCCATCGCCCAGTTGCATAGGGGAAATCTCTCATCACCATGCCAAATTTCAATAAGGAAGGCTTCTCAGAGGGGGCGTGTCTAATCATGGAAGCTGGCTTTGCAAAAGTTAGATCCGGGCAAACCTAGCTCTCACTGCTGCTGTGTGGCCTTCGCTTAGTGCCTGTCCCTCCCCCATTGTTAAACCAGCTGGTCCAGGTGAGCAGACACTCTGACCCAAGCACTGCTACTTGGTCAGGGGCCGGGAGCTCTGGGGGCTCTTTGTGAAAGGCGTCGGGGAGAGGCAGGGCCCCCAAGGAGCGTGGATGAATGTGCACACTGATGCGGGGTCACGTTGAGGGGGGCTTCCCAGCGGCCAGAGGCGTCGTGCTGGTGCCTGCTAGGCCCCCACCCCTTCTCTGATCGGCAGACCCTCTTCCATGAAACTGTCCTAGCTAACATACTCGGAGTCCAGCCTCCGCTACCATTAGCCTGGACCCAAATATACCAGAGAGGCCAGGCATGGAGCTGCACACCCTCCTCGTGGGGCCAGCTGGCATTCGGGATGATAGTGGCTGGGGCCTGAAGGCTGACAGAGGTGAGAACAAGAACCACCTGAGGCTTCAAGTCCCGGCCCGTCCCCTCTCAGCAACCTGGGCACGCTATCTCACCTCTGTACCTCCAGTCCCTTGGGGACAACAGTAGTGCCTACTCACTGGGTTGTTGTGCCCACACAATGGGGCAATCAAGGGGCATTAAGCACACAACCCTGATAAGCCACAATCATTGTTATCCTGGCAAGTTCCACCCCTCCCAGAGCAGAGGGGACTGAGCCCTCAGGGTAACCCTCGGGTTGCAAAATCCCATTTGTCAGGACCCTCAGTCAGGTGAGGGTAAGTTATGCTGCTGTAACAAAAGCCCCAAATCCCACTGGCTTAATACAACAAAAGTTAATTTCTCACTCATGCAAAATGTCCCAAATGGGTCAGCTGTGGCTTTGTTCGGCGGCATAACAGAGCAGCAACCACCGTGGGGAGCACTGCCCATCCCTCTGGTAGAGGGGACAAGGGAGGTGGGAGGTGCGCCTGGCTCTTAAAGTGTCCGCCTGGATGTGAGACACATCACTGCCCCTTCTGTTCAAACTGGCCAACGCCAGTCAGAGGCTGACCCTAAGGGTGAGGAGCACGACCCTACTACGTGCCTGGAGGATGGAGAGATGGAATCTTTGCAAGCAGAGTTCCAGTGACTGCCGTACCATTCAACCTTCTTCATTACTATTATTGTCGTTATTATTTTACATATGGGATCAAGGAGTCAGCCCAGACCACAGGGCAGTCATCGGCAGAACAAAAGCCATCCCCTTATTTAACAAGCGTTTATTGAACAGCTGCTATGTACGGGACACTGTCTTTGGAATTGGGGAAATTATGCAAAATAAGAGAGTCAAAAAGCTCTGTGTTTAACTTTTTTTTTTCTGGTGGTAGTGGAAGCACAGATAAGAAACAGTCAACATAGTAAATAAGTGAACAAGAGCATAAGTGAAAAGGTAGAAACAAGAGCAAGGGTAAAAAGGTTGGAGTCCTGGAAGGAAGAAGGCCCTTTCAGCCTTAAATAGGGTGGTCAGGCCTCATTGAGAAGGTGACACATAAGTAAGGACTTGAAGGAGGTGAAGGGGTAAGCCATGGGGATGTCTGGGAAAGAACATTCCAGACAGAAGCTGCAGCAGGCACCAAGGCTTGTTTTGTTATTCAATCAACAAACATGTACTTATGAGGGTCCACTCAAGCTGAGCAGGTGCTGAAACCTTGGCACACAGAGCAGAATGAAATAATCCCTAACTGTGAAGACTTCAGAACCCAGCAGGGAAGAAGGGAAAGGCCTGGTCATTAGTGAATTAACCACCCATCCCTCCATCCATCCCTCATCCATCCATCCATCCACTAAGCATTTATTCAGTGCCCACAGAGTGCCCTGCCCTGCTGGGGCCTCAGTGCAGGATGAGACACAGTCTCTGTCCTTGAGTTGTCCTTCTCTGGTGGGGGAGGCAGGCCCCAACAGGCAGCTGCTCTCTAGTGTGAAGAGAGAGGCACGGTGGTCAGGGGAACCCAGGAAGAGCTGGGAGGCCAGGGCCACAGTCCTGAGGCCTGAGTAGGGAGTGGCAGCAGGAGTGATCTTTAATCAGAGGCCAGACATTGCAAATTTCACCTTGTTGGGTGCTGGTTGTTTTTTGTGTTCCTGTGACTCTTCTCGAGCTTTATTCGGAGATGCAGTCATGTCACTTGGAAATAGTTTGCTTCCTTCGGGTCTTGCTCTTATGATCCAGTAGGTGGGTCTGGAACAGTGCTCAGTGTAGAGCTAATCATTCCCCACTACTGAGGCAAGGCCTTCCAGAATGCTCCACCCACCACCCTGTGAATTGTGAGACTTTCAGTCTGGTTAGTGGGGGCAAGTACTATTCCCAGGCTTGTGTGACACCAGGTGACCCTGTCTCTAACCCTTGCAGACGGTTCCTCCCCTGGCCTCAAGCAGTGTCCTCCTGTGCATGAACTGATTGCTCTGCTGGGTCCTCGGGCTCCTCCGCAGATCCGGGCGACCCTCTCCTCTGCTGCTCTGCCCTGTGAGCCATGGCTGCCTCGGTCTCTGTGGACCCCAGGGAATTCTAGGCATGCAGCTCCCTGTCCCCGTGCCCCAGCCTGGAAACCCTCAAGGCAGCAAGCCAAGCAACCATCGAGCTGACTTCATTTGTTCCCCATTTTGCAGGGATCATTGTCCTCTGTGGCCTGAAATCCTGTGCTTTGATAATCACCACTTCATGTGTCCTGTCTGTTTTGTTGGTTTTAGGCAGGAGGGTAAATTGGTGGCTGTGGCTCCATCTTGGCCAGAAGTGGACACCCTCAATAATTCTGTACCCTCCTCACCTGAATTAAACTAGATTCTTCTCTCCTCCGTCACCTCTCCTTCTGCTAACTCAGACGGATGTGTGCTCTGGGTCGGACCCTTCACCGTGCCCTGAGGGAGGCCACACGGAGGTCAGAGAGCCTCGGACCTGGAGGGGGCCCAGAACCCAGGGAGATGGAGGGGAGGTTTGCCCTGCAGTGCCGCCCAGGTGCCCGGCAGCATGTACTCAGGAGACATCCGGGAGCCCGGAGGAAGCTCGCTGTGATGTCTAGGGAAGGCCTGTCATCCTCCCCACCTTGAGAGGAGAAGCCCCTCCCAAGGTCACATGGCACAAGAGGTCAGAGCAGGACTTGAACCCAGGCCTGGCAGACTTTGATCTTAATAGCTAACATTTGTTGGGTGCTTTTTCAGTGCCGGGCACTGTTCTAAACACTTCCCACCCTCGGCTGTGCAGTCCCTGGCACAGCCCCATCAGGCAGGAATGCCTGGCGCAGTTTCTAACGGTCAGTGCTGCTGAGGTTTCAGAATAGTGGGCTCTGGAACAGAGGTTTGAATTCCACTTCTAGCTTTTGAAGCATGTGTGATCTTGAACCCATTACTTAAACTCCTTGCCTCAGTGTCCTTACCTATACCCAGATGTTATAGGTCCAATTGTGTATCCCCCACCCACCCAAATTCATATGTTGGAGTCCTGATATCCAGGGCCTCAGAACATGACCTTATTTGGAGATAGTGTCTTTTAAAAGAGGTGATCAAGTGGAAATGAGGCTATTTGGATGGCTCTAATCCAGTATGACTGGTGTTCTTATAAAAAGGGGCATTTGGCAGACACATGAAAAAGTGCTCAATATCGCTCGGCATCAGGGAAATCCAAATCAAAACCTCAATGAGATACCACCTCACACCAGTCAGAATGGCTAAAATTAACAAGTCAGGAAACGACAGATGTTGGTGGGGATGCGGAGAAAGGGGAACCCTCCTACACTGTTGGTGGGAATGCAAGCTGGTGCAGCCCCTCTGGAAAACAGTATGGAGCTTCCTCAAAAAGTTGAAAACAGAGCTACCATATGATCCAGCAATTGCACTACTGGGTATTTACCCCCAAAATACAAAAGTAGGGATCCGAAGGGGTACGTGCACCCTGATGTTTATAGCAGCAATGTTCACAATAGCCAAACTGTGGAAAGAGCCAAGATGTCCATCGACAGATGAATGGATAAAGAAGAGGTGGTATATATATACAATGGAATATTATGCAGCCATCAAAAGGAATGCGATCTTGCCATTTGCAATGACGTGGATGGAACTGGAGGGTATTATGTTGAGTGAAATAAGTCAAACAGAGAAAGACATGTATCCTATGATCTCACTGATATGAGGAATTCTTAATCGCAGGAAAGAAACTGAGTGTTGTTGGAGTGGGGGGTGGGGTGGGAGGGATGGGGTGACTGGGTGATAGACACTGGGGAGGTTATGTGCTCTGGTAAGTGCTGTGAATTGTGCAAGACTGTTGAATCTCAGATCTGTACCTCTGAAACAAATAATGCAATATATGTTAAGAAAAAAAAAAGAAGAAGAAGAAGGTAGCGGGAGGGGAAGAATGAAGCGGGGGAAATCGGAGGGGTAGACGAACCATGAGAGACGATGGACTCTGAAAAACAAACTGAGGGTTCTAGACGGGAGGGGGGTGGGAGGATGGGTTAGCCTGGTGATGGGTATTAAAGAGGGCACGTTCTGCATGGAGCACTGGGTGTGATGCACAAACAATGAATCAGGGAACACTACATCTAAAACTAATGATGTAGTGTATGGTGATTAACATAACAATAAAAAAGGGGCATTTGGACCCAGAGAATATGGAGGGAAGACAATGTGGAGAGGCTCAGGTAGAAAGCAGCCCTCTATGAGCCAAGGAACAGACTCTCTCCTACAGCCCTGAGTAGGAACCCACCCGGCCCATGCCTTGATGTTGCACCGCAAGCCTCCAGAACTGTTGGGAGGTCAGCTTCTGTTGCTTAACACCACGCCCTGCCCAAGTCCATGGGACTCTTCTACCAAGGCTGATATCAACACCCATCTCATTTTGTGAGAATTACATGAGAGTCTGTGTAAGGTGTTTGGGAAAGGGCCTGGCACACACTAATACTCAGGCGTTGGTGAGGAAGCTGAGGCCCAGAGAGGTGAAGCAACTTTCCCAGGATCACACAGCTCATGGTGTCCGAACCTAAACCCTATGCTTTTGATGACTCAACCGGCTGCCGGAACTGCCATCTAAGTTCTCCCCTAAGTGCACTTTGCCGGAGCTCCTGCCACGCCGTGCCTCCTTTGCCCGTAGTTGGTGCTTAACCACATTCATCGATCATCCTATCAGAGGTCAAAGGGGAAGAAAATGAAACAGCAGAGAAGAGGGCCAGGCTGGCAGGGAGAGGATCTAACTCAAGGAAGTAATTATATATTAAGTGAAAACGTCCACCGGCATGATCACTGACTTAGCCGCGCCGCCTCCCCGATGGATATGCGGCCCTGGCTGCCTTCCAGTGGCAAGAGCCGTGTCAGTGTGTCTGCTGCAAGTCATGTCTCTGCCACCATCCAGGTGTAAGGTGGGCTTTTCCAGAGGCCGGATGACGTGCAGGAGGCCGGATGCTGTGGTGGATGTGAGAAGGCAACCGACTTCGATGAAGCCACATGGGAGAGATAGGCAGAAATGTAAAACAAATGCCACTTTTCTCACTGTTTTAGGGGCTGCCAGGTGGGCTGGAGGCTGTTCAGGGCAGAAGAAGACATTCCTGATGGAGCAGCCCGGCGCCTGACTGAGTGCTAAATGACAGGCGCTGGGAGCCGAGCCTCAGTTTCCTTGTCTGTAGAATGGGTGTCACTGGGATGGGGGAGCCCCAGGACCTGGGGGGGTGTTCAAGAGTCTGTTGCTGAGTGGCAACACCCAGCCATGCCTTGTTGGAGGCCAGAGAGGGTCAGGGTGAGGCTGCAGAGAACATAGTCCTCTCTGCTCACCCATGATGGAGGAGGGGTGCGGGGTGGGGGGTGGCGTGGGGGGGCGTGTGAAGGGAGCAGTTAGGTGGGTATTGAAAAAATTTCCCCAGGCTCTGAATTTGAGAGCAAATGTTACCAGAATGCAAAGTACCCAAGATCATCACAACCCAGCTCCCCCCACCTCTCATCTCTGCCCTGGTGGGAGGGACCATAATGCAGACCAGAGAGGAAAGGCATGATCTTAGGGTATACAGCCAGAAAGTGGTAGGGCTATGCTGCCCGGGGCAGACGTCCAGGACACGGGGGCCCTCAGCCTCCAGAGGCCCCGGGCACAATTTGGGTCACCAGATTCAGCAAATAAAAATATAGGATGTTAGTTAAATTTGAATTTCAAATAAACAATGAATTGTTCTTAGTATAAGTATGCCCCGTGTTAACATTTGGTACCTACTTGCACTAAACTTTTTGTTGTTGCTTATCTGAAATCCAGAGCTAACTGGGCCTCTCGTGTGTCACCTGACAGCCCTAGGCATGAGGAGGGGCAGGAGATGGCTGGATTTGGGGAAGGTGGAGCCCTCAAGTCAGACTGCCCGAGTTTGGGTCCTGACCCCACCACTAAACTAACCCCACAACCCCATTTGATTGCTGGAAACTCAGGCTGGGTTTTCTCCTGTCTTTATTGTACCAACCTCATAGACTGGCGTGGGGAGTCCACGAGATCCTTCTAAAGCCCTTAGATTGCGTCCTGGCACACAGTCCAGGCTCAATATATGCTCCCTCTTTGTATTATGGACTGAATTGGGGTGAGCAGAGGAGCTATAATCAATTGCTAGCCATGCATGTAAGGCAGCCGGTCTCAAACATCGGGGTATCTGGACCCCTTAACGTTTAAAGAAGTGATGGCAGGCCCCGAGCTGTCCTGCGTGTGTGTGTTTTATCTATCAGTTGTTACAATAATAGAAATTGAAGCTGAGAAAAAAATGTAAATATCTATGTGTTCATCTTCAATGATAATGAGTCCACTGTTTACATAAATAACACATTTTGAGTGAAAATAGCTCTATGTTGTAAAACCAATAAAATAGAACAGTGAGAAAAGTGGCATTTGTTTTACATTTCTGCCCATCTCTCCCATGTGGCTTCATTGAAGTCGGCTGCCTTCTCACATCCACCACGGCATCTGGCCTCCTGTGCGTCATCCGGCCTCTGGAAAAGCCCACCTTACACCTCTGAGTGCATGAGGGTAAAAAAGGCAAGTATCTTAGTATTACCATAAAAATAGTTGTGACCTTCTGATCTCCTAATCCCGAGGGAGGTCCGCGGCTCACGGGTTGAGAATCCCTGTCTGAGGCCCATCTCAGGCAGGCCCCTAGCCGCCCCGGAGCCGCCCGCACATCCCGGCCACGGGGACAGAACTTGGGCTGGCGTGAGACAGTGCTGGTGCAGTCTCGGCCACGATGTCCACTCCCAGAGCCACGAGGAGCCCACCTGTGGTTAGAGTGCACTTTACAGCGAGGTCACTGAGGCTCAGAGGCTGGAAGGGCCCTCCTGGCCCAGGTCCTCCATGGTCAGAGGGGGCAGAGCTGAATGGAGCCCAGGAGTATCCTGGGTGCCCTCCAACCTGCACACCCCTGATTCCCGCCCTGCCCCTGCACCCAACACATGTGCAGGTGCGCACGTGCGCACACACACACACACATACACACACACACACACACACTGGGGGCCTGACGCCAAGCAGGTGCCAGGGACTATAGGTGAACAGTGAAGGTCAAGCCAACGTCCAGGTAACCCAGGCTTTTCAATCTGTGAGCGGCCTCTGGGTGTACATCTTATGAGTATGACCTGGCACTCCTTGGCGTGGCCTGTGTGTGTCCCTCAGGGCCTGCCAGTGAGGTCTGTCTGGGGCTCCGGTCATGGCAGATGTGGGCCTGCACTTCCCCTTGGTGAGGGCTTGGTCCCTCCCTTTGCCCCGTGCGGGTCCCTTTGGCTCTCTGGCTCAGTGTCCATGTGCTACGTGGGTCCGCGTGCACATCCACAAGCCTGTGCCATGACGCTCTCTCTGGGTCAGGGGTGGCTGGGCATCTTGGAGGCTACGCTGGAAGATGGCGGCAAAGTTTTGCTGTTGCCTCCAGCACATTCTTCTGGGGCCAGGAGCGTCGTTGTGGCAACCAGTGGCCACCTTGTCGAAGAGCGGGTGTGTCTGTGATCACATTAAGAGAGCTGGGTCTGTCTCTGCACTCCCAGCCGGCCCCTGAGCAGGCAGGCAGCACTCGGGACCCGCCAACTCTCGTCCCCCAGCTCCTTAGCTCTAGAAGCTCGCCCGAGCCCAAGCGGGAGCCTGGTGAATCTGGGAACGGGCTCCAGATCTTCAGTCATTCTGATTCAACAAAGATTTATTAACTCCAACTATGTGCTGGGCACTGGAGACCCAGTGCACCAAAGATAGATGAAGTCCTACACTTATGAAACTTAATAAATGTATTAATACCCAAGCCTCACACTTCCTCAGCCCTGACGGTGTGCCAGGCACTGCGTTTTGCAGTTTGTGTGTGTTAGTTCAGTTAATCACTGCACTGATTCTATTACTGTCCAGGCACAGGTTAGGTTACTGGCTCTAAACTACACAGCAGAAAACAGCAGAGGCAGGTTGGAACACAGGGCATCTGGCCCCGTGCTCTTCACCACTAATCTGCACAGCCTCTAATAAATGAGGAATACCATTTAATATAATGGTAAATGCCACAAAGAAACAAAAATAGTGGATATAAGGTGTTGGAAGCCAGGGTCGCTGGGATTATACTATTGAAGAGTTGGCATTGGAGTTGAGTCTTATTAACCAAAAATAGCCAGCCATGCAAAGGTCAGAGGGAACAGCCGATGCAAAGGCCCAGAGGCAGGACGGAACATGGCACGTTTGGAAGAATAGAAGGAAGGCCACGAGCTGGAGCCTCATGAGGGAGGGGCTCTGTGCTGTCACAGATGAATTGCCAAATCTCAGCGGCTTCCACAACAAGATGTATATTTCTTGCTTGTCAGTGTTCCTGATCAGAAGGTGGCTCTCCTCAAAGTGGCCATTCAGGGACAATTCGGAGCCCTTCCTTCTATGGTTCTGCTGCCTATACTCTATGGCCCTTGGGTGGCTGTGTCAGGCTTGTAGAAGGGAAAGAGCCTGCGAAGTGTTGATGGGCTGGGAGTGGAGCACATCACCCCCACTTCGTGGTCCAGAGCCTAGCCCCCCGGCCACTCTCAACTGCAAGGGAGACTGAAACGTGCTCCAGCAATATGACCTGGAACAAGAGGACCCCAGCATGGTGCGAATGTAGCCAGACTCTGCCACCAAAGGCTGCTGGCTGTGCTGACAGAGAGCTGTCAGATTTGGGTATATTTTGATGTAGACTAATGGGATTTGCTGATGGATGGGGGGTAGAGGAAGATAAGACCCAAGACTGAGTCCGGGACCAGACAGCTGACAGAGGTGGAGAAGGTGAGGCTCTGGGATAGGGGAGAATGGGAGGATTTGGGGTTCCCTTGGCCAGCTGCCGGGGCACCCCCTGCAGGCCTATCCCTTCAGGGCCCTTGGGAAGGTCTAGATCCTGCCCTGTGGAGCCTTGGGCTAGATTTAAACTGAAGTCCAGAGGATGTGGGAATGTGTGTGCACACACATGTATGCATGCATATGTATGTCTGAACAACAAATAGGACATTTATCCTTCCCAAGCCCCCTGCAAACTATTTTGCTGCGGCTGGGTGTACCGTGTTGATGAGAGGCCTTTCCCAGGAGGCACAAGTCCCGCCCTTGGTCTTCTTTCTGCTAGACTTACTGCGTGCCCTTGCATAAAGCCCTGCCCCTCTCTGGGCCTCAGTTTCTCCATCTCTAAAACGAGAGTTTTGGTCCAAATCAGAGGCTGTACGCTGGTGGTCCAAAGGCCAAATTCAGCTTGCAGCCTGCACCATCCTCATGGTGTTTGTCAAAATACCAAAAAGGTGGGAGATTTTACTTAAGTTTTTGATTCAGTCTCTTAAGATTTGGGCCTTTTTCATGTCTGCTTTATTGAAAAGCTATTTTAGGAATAAACCAAAGAGGGGGAAATAACTTTGCCCAACACAGTGCCCAATATTTTTTACCATTGTGTTTGAAGAATCTCATCATTATGGAAAGAATAGTATTAGTTAATAATAGTAATATTTATCATTCATCCATTGCTCTGCAACTCAAAGTGCCATACAATCATCACTAGGAGGACGCCGTGACGTAAATATTATTATCCTACCTTTACAGATGGAGAAATTGAGGCTCAGAGCTCAACTGAGCTGGGGACCTCAGCGAGGGAGCAGGCCTAGGGTTAGGAACTAAAAGTGTGCTAAGGGGCCAGGTGACAGGCTGGCAGGCAACCTGGCCATTCTTTTTGTAGGTCTTGCTGCCCTCATGCCAGACACACTCTTCATCTGGATAGTAAGGAAGGGCATGGGGGTAATTTCTGGTATCTGGGGAGGCTGGTCAGAACCTTCCCAATTCTTGGACACCATGAGGCCAGGAACAGAGGGACTGCAAACTTGGGAATTCTCTTTGCTCATGGTAGACTCTGGTTTTCTAAGGCAGAGATAGACTGTAACATGGAATCTAAGAAGTTTCTGTATATTTTCTCCTCCCTTACCTACCCACCTACCTACCTATCCACCCATCCACCCACCCACTCCCCCATCCAGATATCCACCCATCTACTTACCCACCCACCTACCCATTCCACCATCCATCCATCCATCCATCCATCCACTCACCCATCCATCCAGCTATCCATCCATCCACTCATTCCTTCACATCCCTACCCATCCTGACACCCAAGTAAAGAAGAAATAAACGGTCCAACGGAAGAAATCAACCAACCATCCAGCCATTTTATTTGTCCATGCTGTGATCCAGGCCCAGTGCTGACATTGGGGAGTCCAACACAGCCTAGACACTGAGGGGCTCCCAGTGCGTGGGGCCATCAGGCTGTGGTCTCAGAGGTATCTGAGTTTCACCAGTGTCTGTGGGCACAGAGTTTAGAGGTGCCATCTCTTGGTGGCTCAACACAATCGCCAAAGGTCCCTGTAGTCTGCCTCACACCACACCTCACCCGCAAGCAGAGACACCTGGGGACCAGCAGATGCACAGGCACACACCCCCCTGAATCTCTCAGGCACATGGAGAGAGACACACACACAGCTGGGTATATGCAGGAGAACACACAATGTAAGCACATCAGCACCGCAGAGGTGCTCGAAGGTGCAAAGTCACGTGACTACCCCCAAGACTCCCAAAGGTCACGCACACACACACAAACACACACACATGCACACAGAAATGCAAACGGACACATATTAGAACACCCACAGCCTCTTGGAGGAGAGCTTTGCAGGTTGGCAGGCACTGGATATAGGTGGACCCAGAGCAAAGAGGACTCATCCACAACTCTCTGCCGGTCTGCTCTAGGACCGCGACATCCAGGAAGCCCTGTTGAGCCCTGCTACTCATGGGATCCCTCACCCCAGTTTTTCTGCTCCGTAACTGAGGACTGTGCCTCACCTGTCAGGACCCACGGCAATGGGAGGGGCATCCTGGTGAGCAGCGGGCTCCCTGAGCTGGTTTTGCCATGTGGCGAACCATCAAGCCCTCTAATGGTCACCCAATGCCAAGGGCACGGGCCTGCCCGCCACATGGCTCATCACAGTGACCTTGCTCAAAAGGCGTAGGCTGGGGATCTGATTCCTTTCCCAGGTAATACCAATGCCACCCCAACCCAGGCATCCAGGGGCCACTTCTGCCTGCTTGGCCAACAGAACTCGAGAACCCAGCTATGTGAGGGTCCCCATGGGAACCAGGCCTCGCTCCTCCTTACCCCAAAGCAAGTACCAGAATTAAGAAGAAGCACAGGCCATGGAATCATACAGGCAGACTCGATATAAATAAAATATTCATATAAAAATAGTCTCTTACAAAATATTCTCTCTTATCCAGTGGCTCACTTTCCAAAAGATGGAAACTGCTGGGAGTTTTATTATTATCTTTCCTCTCTCTCTGTATTCCAAACTGGATTCTTCTACTGGTGTAAGTTTGAGCTGGGGAGGACTAAAGGATGGGAATCATAATCTGGGAGACGACTCCAAATCTGGACCAGCTTAAATTTCTGGATAAGTAGCAGCAAACAGCAAAAAAATATAAACGTGTGTGTATATATATCTATATATGTATAAAGGACGTCTGCTCTTAAACATCTAGTGCTGCAAGGGGGGGCGGTACTTGCAAAATCAACTAGTAGAAATATCTGCATAAAGGATAATTATGTACAGTTCTACTTGACTCCTTGTCCTAGCAACAAAATTATCCCGCAAGGAAAGCAAGCAGTCCACTTTGATTGCAGAAAACGGATCCCGATGAGGTGGGAGGATTCTTTTTTAATTTAATAAATTAATATTATTTTTTATCAGAATAAATTGTTAAATATTGCTATGTTGAGGCCCCAGGGCCCAGAGCTCCTGGTGCAAAAGGCTCTGCTCCAGCCGAGGAGGGCCCCACCAGGCAGTGTGTGGGGTGGGGCGGAGCAGCAGTGGGTGTGGAAGAGAACAGTCCAGGGCTCTGGGGAGATCTTTCCACCGGGCGCCTGCAGAAAACCCAGGAGAGGTGTCCCCACAGCAGAAAAGACAAGCTCAGCATTCCCCCGCCGAGATCCCGGACAAGACCTGCCAGGGTGACTGCAGCCGGAAGCTGTCCGGTCCCCCCTGCAGTCTGACTTGCAGCTGGAGGCGCCCAGCCGCCGAGTCCCGGGCTCACTTGCACGTGTACACCTCGGTGCGCTCGCTGCAGGTGTTGCACTTGACATAACAGCACCAGTGGAACTTGCAGTTGCACTGCCACACGCGGGCGTACTGGTGGGTGTTGTAGCCGCGGCCACAGCACATGAGGTCGCAGCCGCTGGCCTGCGGGGCCGTCTTGTTGCAGGCGCGGCCCTGCGTGCCCACGCTGCCCGTCACCGGGTCCTCCTCGCAGTAATTGGGCGACTTCTCGATGTACACCAGGTCTGTGTCCATGGGCTTGCGGTACGACAGCGGCTTCTTGATCTTCAGGAAGGTGGGCCGCTTGTTGCGGCTGGCGCGCACTGGCTCCACGTGGACAGCCTCGTTGTACTTGTCCTTGAGCACGTAGCCCAGCTCCCGGAACTGCGGCAGCGTGGTCCAGCATGTCTTGGTGGTGCACGAGCCAGACACACCGTGGCACTTACATTCCAGCTTCATGTTCTCCTCCAGGATCTGCAGGGGCGGGCAGGGAAGAGCACAGCGCATGTCACTGCACACTGCAAGCAGCGGTCCTGGGCGGCCCCCAGCCCGGCCCACCCCCGCCCAGCCCCGCCCAGCCTCGCCCAGCCTACCCGGCTTGGGCTTTTGAGGTTCTTTGTGGTGGGGGTCTCAGACCTGGTTTCAAATCCCTCTCACCCCTGGCCTCTGTGCTGTGCTTCTACCTGGAGCTCACTTGCTCTCCCGGCCCCTCCCAACTCCTATCTGGTCCTTAGATTGGTGCTCAGGTCAGTTCAGGCCAGTCCAGGGCACACAGAGGGTTCTCTTTGACCTGCACAGCTTTATTTATTTTTTATTATTTTTTAAAAGATTTTATTTATTTATTTAAGAGAGAGAGATGGAGAGCGAGAGCACGAGCCGGGGAGGGGCAGAGGAAGTGGGAGAAGCAGACTCCCCGCTGAGCAGGGAGCCCCATGCGGGACTCGATCCCAGGACCCCAGGATCATGACCTGAGCCGAAGGCAGACATTTAACCGACTGAGCCACCCAGGTGCCCCTGGCCTGCACAGGTTTAAAATCATTTTTGAACCAACATTTAAAAACCAGCAGATAGACTTCCGGGGTTGGTTGGTTGGTTGGTTTCTGTGTTTTGGCAAACAGAAAGGGCATCTGGCAACTCTAGGGTGAGAGTCAAATCATTTACTAACTGGCACAGCTGAGGGCTGACCTACGGGGAGGGCAGCATGGCCGTCCTCTCCCCACAGCCTCTGCCAGCACGGTCACGTGGCAGCAACACCGGGAGCTGTCCCAGCAGCTGCCTCCTTCCCTGGCTGGCATCCCTCAATCTGCCACAGTCCCCACCACTCCATATTGCCTCCCCGACCTCAGAGGTCCTCTGCTTTGACCACTTATGACATCTGCCAGGCACGGTGAACACCCGAGGCTGGGAACCCTGGCTCTGATTTAGCCTTCCCTGGCAGCTTTCCCTGCCCTCCAGGCTACATGGTGTGCCTCTTCTTCTGAGTTCCCAATTCCCCTCAGGCTCCCATCGCCATAGCAATGAGATGCAGCACTATACGGGGAACGAGAAGCACAGATGCTGGACTCTGGGTTTAAATCCCAGATCTAACACCAACCTGCTGTGTGCCCTTGGGCAACCTCCTTGAGTCCTCTGTGCTGCAGTTTCCCCGTATGCAAAACGGGGATGATAATTGTAACTAACTGTAATCATACAACGAAGCACCTGACAGCAACAGAAAAGAATGAACTAATACACACAAAAAGAACAGATCTCTAAGACGTAATGCTGAGTGAAAGAAGTTGGATGCCAGAAAGAACCAACTGTGTGATCCCACTGATAACGAAGTTCAAGGACAGGCAAAACTAATGGCTGGTACGTGGGCAGTTGGCCCGTGAGCCATATTTTGCTGACCCCTGCCTTGGAATATCCCTGCAAGCAAAGAAAGCAACATTTACCAACCCCCCGTGGTACTGGATATTTAGCTTGTTTTCAGGCTTTGGGGTTTGTTCTTTTTAAAATCTTTTCTCTCCCTGCCTTCTTTCTTCTTTCTTTGTTTAAACTATATTATAGAAGGAAGTATCTTTGGAACTAAAGCTTCTCTTCCTTTCTCATCATCTTCAGCCCGATTTTATCCCAACAGACATTTATGAAGCTCCTACTGTGTACCAGGCACTGGGATGGGGATGTACTAGTGAGCACAGTTTCTGGGTCACAGTGTATGAGCATTTTCTTGGTCTTCATCTGGACTGGCAAATTAACTTTGCCTGTTATAGAGTGAAAAAAAGAGTGGATTAATGAGTAAATGACTGAACATTTATTAATCACCTGTACACGCACTGGGCCCATGTTTTCGTATGTGGCATTATTTAACTCTATGAGGTTAGCATGATTCCATTTTAGAGGGGTAAAAACTGAGGCTCAGCTAAGTCCTGGAGCTGGTCTGTGGGGCATTCAAAGGCAAGGGTCTTACTGCTGAGGGTTGTGAATCAACTGCTTGGTGGCTCTGCTGACTTGCTTTGTGACCTTGGAATTGTCACACCCCCTTTCTGGGCCTCAGCCGCCTTCACTGAAACATGGAATGAAGTCAATTCCATCTTTTCTTGGCGAAAGCCAGGGTGCTGGAACAGAATCAGACATTCAAAAAATAGTCATTAGCTCTGCCTCTGGGCCTGGGCCGGTGCGGGTGCTGAGGACACAGAGGTGACAAGATAAGTTTCCTGTCTCCAAGGATGGGCTCCTGTTCAGGGTCCTCCCAGTCCTGCGAGCTCTGCTTCCAGGAGGAGGTGACCAGTGCTTGGGTCAGTGGACTCAACGGGTAGGGAGCACCACCCTGTTTCAACCACAGTATCTGGAATCAAATGAGCCAGCAATGCCACAGCATCCAGAATGTTCTGGGACAGAGATTTCAGTTGGCTGAATGCTCTGATTCCAGGACACCTAGTGTGACAGAGCACCTACCGTGCGCTGTCGTCCTCATACAACCTGCACACACGCGCAGCTGCTACTGGGATGAGCAGCCCCCCAGATAACACAGATGTCCCTTTTGGTTGTCAGTGAGGAGATAGTTCCCCAGCGTCCAGCCCGCCTCCCCGCCTGGGCCTGAGAAGCATGGGAAAAGAGCAAGCAAGAAAAGGCTCGGGGGTGTGGCGATGCGCTTTGGGGGCAGGGTTCGGCAGTGGGTTCCGGCTGACTGGGATTGCAGTGCAGTCAGAAGTTTCATGCTGGGGGACACTCAAAATGGATTCGGACGATACTGAGGATGTGGGGCACCTAGAACCCTCAGCACGGCCGGTGGGTGTGCATACACTGCACGGTGTCTGATAAGACACGCTGACCTATGGCTCAGAAATTTCACTTCCAAGGCATATACCTGAGAGAATCAAATGCTTGTGTGCACAGGAACCAGGTTCAAGGACGTTCATAGCAGCAGCATTGAAGGACATATGGAGAGGGCCCAGTGTGGTCTCACGGTATCTTCACACTGGGCACTCTCCGTATGGCCAGCCCTGGTGGGATGGATAAGCTGAGGGGTGCGCTTAGCGGGACACTACAGGACAGTGATGACGAACAGCTACGGCAAAGCACACCAACAGAGGTCAAGCTCAGAAATACAGTGGGGAGGGAAAAAAGCAATTGGAAAAGACGTCCACGGAATGAGTTCATCTGTATCAGGTTCAAAAGTAGGCAAAAGTGGATTGTATTGTTCGGGGGCACCTAGAGAGGCGGAAAGTATAATAAGAAGTCAAGAAATGAGGGTCACAAATATCAAGACGGTGGCTGTCTCCAGGGTGGGGCGTGAGGGGCTGTGGTTGACAGGTGTCACCTGGGGCACTTCTGGGGTGCTGGCAATGTCTGCTCCTTGATACGGATGCTTTATAATTCTTCTTTTATTTTTATTTTTTAAAGATTTTATTTATTTGCCAGAGAGAGACACAGCGAGAGAGGGAACACAAGCAGGGGGAGTGGGAGAGGGAGAAGCAGGCTTCCCGCTGAGCAGGGAGCCCGATGCAGGACTCGATCCCAGGACCCTGGGATCATGACCCGAGCCGAAGGCAGACGCTTAAGGACTGAGCCTCCCAGGCACCCTATAATTCTTCTTTTAAATCAATATAAATGTCCTGTGTGCTTTTTTGCACAGAAGCTATATGTTATAATTTATAAAAATGCAGTGGGTACAACAGCCGCTAAGCACATGAAAGGATGCTCAACATCATTAGGCATCAGGCAAATGCAAATCAAAATAGCCACTTCACACCCTCTAGGATGGCTGACAGAAGAAATACAGACATAGCAAGTGTTAGCAAGGGTATGGAGAAATGGAAACCTTCACACACTACTGGTGGGAATGTGAAATGGAGCAGCCCTGTGGAAAACTATCTGGTAGTTCCTCAAAATGTGAAATACAGGGTTATCGTATGGCCCAGTGCTATGACCTGAATGTTTGAGTCCCACCCCCCAAATTCATGTGTTGAAATCCTAACCCCCCCTTGCCCTCCCAGCCCCCCTAGCCCCCTCCCCCCGGGGAGACAGTAAGTGGGGCCTTTGGGAGATTCTTAAGTCATGAGGGCGGAGCTGTCGTGAATAGGATGAATGCTTTATAAAAGAGGCTCCAGAGAGACCCCTAGCCCCTTCCACCATGTGAGGACACAGCAAGAAGGCACTGGCTTTGAACCAGAAAGAGGGCGTTCCCAGAAGGCGACCATGCTGGTGACTTATCTTGGACTTCTAGCCTCCAGAACTGTAAGACATAAATGTCTGTTGTTTATAAGTCACCCAGTCTGTGGCACTTTGCCTCCTAAAAAGACTAAGACACCCAGCCAGCAATTCTGCTCCTAAGTATATACTCAGGAGAAATAAAAACATACGCCCATAAAAACTTGTAAACCAATGTGAACAGCAGCATTCTTCATAATCGCCAAAAAGTGGACACAACCCAACTGTCCATCAACTGATGAATGGATAAACAAAATGTGGCACATCCACACAATGGAACATTATTCAGCCATAAAAAGGAATGAAGTGCTGACATACACTACAACATGGATGGATCTTGGGAGCATTATGCTCAGGGACAGAAGCCAGACACAAAAGACACCAATTGTACGACTGCATTTATATGCGATGTCCAGAATAGGCAAATCTATAGAGACAGAAGGTAGACTAGCGGTGTGGGAAGAGGCTGGGGGAGATGAGTGACGCCTGAGGGTACACGTTCCTTTCTGAGGTAATGAAAATACTCGAAAATTATGATGGTGGAACATACCTGAGACTATGCTCGAGAGTGCGGAACTGTACGCTTTCCATAAGTGTACTGGGGATGGTGTGTGAATTATACCTTAATAGAGTGGGTTTTCTAAAAAGTCTCTGGAAGGTTTTAGTGAAAAAACCTTAGGTTGTATTTTTGAGGCTGTGACACCCACTGTTTTCGTGTGGCGGGTGCCGGGCCAGGAGCCCCCGTGCCGGGGGTCAGGCTCCGGGGTCAGGCTGGGTGCAGCTGCCCCTCGCGCTGAACGCAGCCTCCCGCACATTGCCTCCCTCTTCCCATGAGGCCACAGCTGGCCTGAGGCCATGGTAGTATTTGTGTGGGCCCCTAATCAGATGATGTCCAGCCTGTTAACCCTGCAAACTCTGCATTTTCCGAGCCTCAGTGATTGCATTATATCCGCGCTAAGCTGGGCATAATCACAGCTGCCCTGGCCAGAACTGGCCACCCAGACGGGCATCCGGGTGGGCACCCAGCCCTCTCCCCGAGGCAGGGGACAACAGCAGAGGAAACAAGTGTGGGACAAAGCCACATTCTTTGCACGCCCCGCTCCCACCCCCAGAGGCCAGGCTGACTGACTACCAGCTTCTCAGCTGTCCAGAGGGACTTCAGGATAAGCTTCCTTTTACACTGGGAGAGTCTGGATTGTGATTCAATGACACGTGTAGTCCGAGGGTCTACGGGCTCTGAGAAGACACAGCCCCATGCACTTTCCCAGGGCTTGGCACACAGCAGGTGCCCGAGAAATGCCCAAAGGTAAATTCACCAACAGGGTGCATTCAAACTATTCCACGACCAGCATGCAGCGAGCCTGAGCATCGCCCCCTGACTGTTCAGGGTCTGCGAGGCCCTGCCTGGCTGGCTGGAGGGGAAGTCCAGAGGATCCCGGGAGCAACGATGATGCGGGGACGGGCATTCAGAGGGCTTGTGCAGCTGGGACGGATCCATGTCAGTATTTTATGGCCCTGGTGGCACTGCTGGGTCCCAGCTTACAGAGCAGCAACATACGACTGCTTGGGGGCTGCCATTTTACCATCCTGTGATGCAGAGAGGCCTCGATGCAGCAGGAAAGTAAAGGGGAAAATAAATCTGTGAGGCCCAGGGTCAGGTGTCTCAGAGGGTCTCTGGAGAACACGGAGTTCTCCCGCCTCCCACCCCACCGGTGGCCGGGGGTCTGAACACAGCAAGGGGCCTCAGCTTAGCGGACTGGGGGGACTTTCGGGGAGACAAGAAGTGGCTGCTACAGGGTTCACGTTTTACCTGATGAACGGAACGTGTTCCCTTCTCTTCTCCACCTGTGGCTGCTGGTCGGCTACGAGGTGGGATTTTATCATGAGTGGACAGGGAAGCCAGTGGAGGCCAGGAACACAAGTCAGGACTTATAAGGACCTCGTATTGGTTGTAACAAATGTGTCTCTCTGGTGCAGAGAGACTTCGTGTGTGGGGGGCAGGGGGTGTATGGGAGATCTCTGTCCCTTCTGCTTAGTTTTGCTGTGAACCTAAAACCGATCTGAAAAATAAAGTCTATTTTTAAGGAAACGATCTCAGAAGAGAAGTTGTATGCAGGGATGGTCTCCAGCGCTGAGACTGGGCTGTGTCTGCTGCTGACTGGCCGGGTACCCTCGCTGGCCCTCAATTTCCCCATTTTGAACCCAAGGGTCTAAACTAGATGATTTCCAAAGCTGCTTCTGATGCTGTCTCTCTGTCTTCCAACTCTGTCTGTCTTGGCTTTGTATCCATGCTCCTCTTTAACTGATATGGTGTTTCCAGAGCCCTGTCTGATTTTCCTGACACTCCCTGAGAGATGGACGTTATCATTCCCATTTCACAGGTGAAGAAAGGGAGGCTCAGAGAAAGGGAAGGACATAAGCAAGATCAGAGTGTGCCTCCGTAGTCTCTCCAGACCACTCCCCATGCTTCTGCTTCCTGCTTCACGCCCCAAGGAGACTACACGGTCCCCGACCATTGCTGCTGGTGATTGGTTGGTTGGGCCTGGTGCATATCGGTCATGGGACCGATGGGATGCAGCTGTCACCTCTAGGTGGGCCTGACCAGTGGAAGCCCTGGTGGGGGATTAGAGGGCAGGAGGGAAGTCCCGAAAGGTACCCCTCATGCTCGCTCCCCCCTGGGCCCCTCATTCTCATCTCCCTAGAAAGACACTCCATACCTGTTAGGGGTCACTCCCTATTTCTCCCTTCCCCTCAGTCTCAGGCAGCCACTAACTAGCATTCTGTCTTTATGATTTGCCCATTCTAGACATTTCACATAAATGGCTTCATACACTAGGTGGCCTTTTGTGGGTCTAGCTTCCTTCATTCAGCAGAATGTTTTCAAGGTCCATCCGTGTAGCATGGCGTAGCATGTACCAATACGGCCTTCCTTTCCATGACTGAATAATAGTCTGTCGTATGGATATGCCACAGGCTGTCCCCTGTTCATCAGTTGTTGGACAGCCATCCCTTCCTAAACTCTCCTTAATTTCCTTGTCTGAGTGCGCCCAGTATACTGGCCATGACCCCAGCAGCCATATGCCGCTCCCCTGAGGCGAGCTGAGAACGAGCCCCTTCCTCTTGACTGCCATGCCCATCCTTGTCCACCTCTTGGCTTGGCCCCCTGTTCCTTACCCAGTTAATCTTTACTGCCATCTCAGAGGCTCAACCCAACAATTCCACCATTGGATATGTACCCTCTGGGGAGGCTCACGCATGTGCCAAATGACCAAGTGCCTCACGGAGGTGTTATCTGAAATATCAAAAGGCTGAGAGAATCAAAAGATCCGCCAGTGGGGACTGGTTATATAAATTCTGACACTTCTGTGAACTGGAATGTCCTGCAGCTGTTAAAGAGAACCGGGCAGTTCTGTACTTACTAAGGAAGGCTGATCTGCAAGAGACACAGTGAAGAGAACAAAGCAAGGTGCAGAAAAGTACGCAGAGCGTGAGCTCATTTGTGTGAGGAAGAAAAGATGTGCGCATGAGTGTTAGTAAGAGCACAGAATAATATCTCTGGAGAATACATGAGAAATTGGTAAGAGTAGCTACTTCTGGGGAGGGCACCCAGTGCCAGGGATCTGGGGAGACAGGAGCCTTACTTATGGGATTGCCTTTTGTGCCTTTTGAATATGCTATCATGTCAGAAAAAAGTCACCTCATCCAGGAAGGCTTCCTTGATTGTCAGTGACTCCCTCATTGTCTTTATGGCTGTCCTGGGCTATTGATACCTGTCACTTTCGCCCTGTGAGACTGTCCATCTGTCAGCATCTCCCATCAGGCCAGCGGGTCTTTGTGGTGGACATGGAGATATACCATTCAGATGCCCCTTCAAGGGAAGTCTTGTATCAAAGCTACAGCTAGTGATGTACTAGTAAATTTCAGGGGGGGGGGAACCCCTTTTGTACCTTTTACAGTGTTTGCTAATTTCTTTGGGATAAATGTTCCTATCATGGCTGATTTTAAGCTACAAATGATTTAACAATTGGCTCACAAATCCCTGAATCTTTAACACTGGGTCTTGTGAGTCCATAGGAGCCAGCTCCAGCACGTCATGGGACCGGGAATGGAATCAGCATACACCCCCAGCTGTCAGATACTCCAGGGCCTGTCCCACCTGCAGAACTGCAGCCTTCCCAGGTGGGCAACAGCCAGAGGCTGAGAGAGGCAGGGGTAACAGGTCTGGCCAGCTGGATGGGCAGTACCTGCTCCAGAGTTCCTTCCAAGGCTTTGTCTGGCCACCATCGCAGCACCACCTCAGCCCAGTCCTGCTCCTCCCCTTTCCCTTTGCTGAGCCCTACTCAACAGCTTGGACCTACAACTCCATCTCAGCCTCTGCTTCTGGAGAACCCCACCTGTGACATTCCTCAGAGGCTGGGGCCAGGCCATTCACCTCCACCTCCCTAGCCTCTGGCAGAGAAAGCCTGGCGTGGAGAAGGTACTGACCAGTAGGAAGCAGAAAGAAGGACCTAGTGTGTGTCTATTCATGTTCATTCACTGACTCATTTTACATTGAACACCACCTGTGTGCTTTTCGGTATCACCCCCACTGCAGGGGCCCTGGGAGGACCGTGATGCAGGGAGATGCTATCCCTGCCTTCTCTGGGCCTACAGATCCAAGCCAGGAGCAGGCATAATAACCCTCCTGAATCTATAAATTTGGTGCATTCTATGAAGGAGTGGAACAGAATGCAGAGAAAACTTTTGACCCAAGAGTAGCTGCTCTTGTGTGCAGCTTCAGGAAGCTTCCCCCAAGAAGGCAAAGGCTGAGCTGGCAGCCAAATAACAGGAAGGATCAAATAGAATCAGCCAAACTTAGCAGGATGGGAAAAGGGCATTTCAGACCAGGAAACAGCACATGCCAAGGCCCAGAGGTAGGAGGGATGTGGCCTGCCCACGAGAGAAATGGGAAGGGGCAGGGGGGCTGGCCTCAGGGCAGGGAGGAGCCTGGATCACCCGCAAGCTAAGGAGTGCCACTGAGGGCCTTTCAGGCAGGGGAATGGCGAGGTCCGAATGACACTTTTCGAGATCATTCCAGACAGAACAGAAATTAGGTTAGAGAAGGTCGGAGTGGCAGGGTGGAGATGTGGAAAGAAACCGTCCCCATCACCCAAGCCAGAGACGACAGTGGCTCTGACATAGATGGTGGCAGGAGGGGACAGGAGGGGAAAATCAGCAATGCTTGGTGAATGATCCATGGGGAGTTTGTCGGGGGCCCAGGGCAGCTCACAGGCCTCTCATGGATAAGGAGACTATGCACTGAAACAAGGAACCCAAAGAAGGACCAGGTTAGAGGAAGAGCATGCATTGAGGGCATGATGGGGAAATTTCTGGCACAGTGAATACCCCGGAAGAAGGACATCTGGGGAGTCTTTTGGTGCCACTGAAATCTGGCCCTAGTCAGCATGGGTGCCCACAGGAGATAATGTGACTAGAGCCCCAGGCAGGATTCAGTCACTTCACAGACTAAAACATGTGGTTGAAACCAGCCAGAAGTGAGGTAAACACCTATAATCTTTGGTATTTAAAAAAAAAAAAAAAAAAGATTACAAAAGCACAGGATAGGAGAGTCTGAGAAAGACTGAAAGCTTTACATGACCACACTAATAAGCTGCTAAAAAACCTGAGGTCATATTAACTGAGGTCTGGGACCCACAGTAAGGGAGGAGATTGCTATGCGATTTTCAGAATTGAACTACACCCCAGCAGATGGACAGAGACAAATAGAGTATGTATAGGGGAAAGGGCTGGAGACCCCATACCTAAGAAGCTGGAGCTGCTCAGCCTAGAGAAGGAAGTTTCTGGGTGTCCTTGGTCACTGCCCCATCTGCTCTGCAGGTCTGTCCTGGGGCAGGGTGAGTGGGAGGGACTATGTGTCCATCCAGAGGGCACAATGGGGACTTCAGTTGGAGAGGAGTCACAGGATAGCAGATCCCCGCTCAGTGAGAGGCCAGCCCTCCCCACCACGTGACCAGACCTGGATGGGGGGCTCTGGGGAGGGCAGCAGCAGCTGGGGTCTGTGGTGCGGATTCCTGCACAGGGCAGGGCAGGGCTACTCTCAGTCTGCTTCTCTGCCCCCCAACCCAGCCCCAAACCTGTCTGGAGGGCAGGAAGGATTTTCTGCACCGCTGGAGGGAGAAAAATCAATCTCTTTCTGACATGTCCCCCAGGAAGTGCCAATAATGTACCAGGCACTGCCCAGAGCCCAGAATTACCCAGGGCGGGATTCTTGGGCCTGGGAGGGGCCTTGGGAGAAACTTGGCTCCAGAAAATTCCTTGATTCGTAACACCAAATAGATGCTATTGAAGGTGGCCTCCTGGGCCATGGCAGACTCTTGGGGCTGCCCAGAGGATCTGGGGGGTGAACTTCTGGGAGGCAGAAGGGGTTCTGAGCGAGGTCAGGCAGTGACATCGGCTCCCACCCAGTCCATGCCGCATGGCACTCCTATGACTGGGAGCCTCCGATACCCTCCAAAGCGTTCTGAGGGACGTCTAATTTTTAAAAACCAAAAGCTGTCTCTCAGCATTGAATTCCACTTCTTCCTCTCACATACCCTCCCACATTGAGGCCACTGGGAAGAACATGAAGCCCCCACACAGTCCAGGAGGATAGCCCACCCCACGGCGGTCCGTGCCTCCTGCCACGCCCTCCTCCAGGTGTGCAGCTCTATTCCTCCCTCCATGGTCTAACCCCCCCAACGCTTCAAGGGCAGCCAAAAATGGCCCTCTTCTCAGAGCATCCCGCCCTGCGCACTGAACGCCGGCAGGACTCGGCCAGCACGGATTTCTCCCGCTCCCAGTGCCCTTCTCCAGTGCTCTGCTTGTTGCACGGCAAGGCTGGTGTGGCCTTCGGAGCTCTGCAAACACTGACTCCTCAGTGAGGCTTTCCCACAGCCACCCTGACTGCAGTCACCCTGTCAGCGATGGCTCCCAGCTCCTGCCAGTCATCCCTCCCAGATCCCACTGCTCAGCCCTCCCTGTTCCCACTGCTCACCGCTCCCAGTTCCCACCGGTCATTACTCCCAGATCCCATTGCCCATTCCTCCCAGATCCCACTGCTCACCTCTCCCAGATCCCACTGCTCATCCCTCTCAGTTCCCACCAGTCATTACTCCTAGATCCCACTGCTCATCCCTCCCAGATCCCACGAGTCATCCCTCCCAGTTCCCACTGCTCATCCCTCCCGTTCCCACCAGTCATTACTCCCAGTTCCCACTGCTCATCCCTCCCAGTTCCCATTGCCCATTCCTCTCAGTTCCCACCAGTCATTACTCCCAGGTCCCATTGCTCATTGTTCTCAGATCCCACTGCTCATTGCTCATGGTTCCCACTGCTCATTGCTCCCAGATCCCACTGGTCATTGCCAAGGATAGGATCTTGACTCAGGCCAGTCAGGGCCAATCAAAACAAGTCCTGAGGATTCAGTGTGAAGAAAAGATAAGAACCTTTCTGGTTATTTCCCGCCAGATGTGAAGAAGGAATGCAAGGGCCAGAGCTATGGATAGGCATCTTGCAATCATATGGGTGTGAGAATGGAGCTAACTAGGAAAGCAGGACTGAGAAAAAAAGAGGATGATGGGTATGTGCAACTGGTTCCTAGGAATATCATCTGCATCCTGGATCAAGCTGGACTTGAATGCATTACCCCAGGACCATTCAGTTCCATGAATTGATGAATTTCCTTTGTTTTGAAGCTGGCTTTCCTGTACCTTAAAATATCCTAATGGATAGATACACAGCTCCCTTTATTTATAGGAGAGATGCTTTTTGTAAAGCTGATAGCCAGTCCATAGGTTTTAAGTCACAGCATGGACTGGCTAAAGATTGGTTTGCTTGAAAGGGCCTTGGGGAGGCCAGGACCTTGAGGGCCAGAGACTGAGGTTAGCTGGGTATCTGCTGCTTCCTTTCCTTTGACCCCTCCACTGTTGGCCAGGCTGCCTCCTCTGCAGGAGGGGTCAGTTCTGGACCATTTGCACCCCAGGTAATGAGCAGTGACTCAGGCAATCAGAATCGGTCTCTACATGACAACATGTTGTGATGGAAAGCAGTCTAAAGCTACCTAGGTAGCCCAAGAACCCTGGTTCAAATCTTACCTCTGGTCACCACATGCCAGTGATGACAAAAATGACCAAAGGGAGCAGGGCACGCTTCCTGTCTGGCTGTCCATTTCCTCATCACAACCAGCCTGCCTCTGACCACAGAGGCTAAAAACCCAAGACACCACTTGATAAAAACAGAGGCCTGAGAGAGTGACTTCTCGTTTCCTATCTTTGGATGCTGTGATGTGAGAGTGTGATTCCTGGCGCTTAGGCAGCCATCTTGTGACCAAGAGAACCAGAGGCTGACAAGGGGACAATGGCGGACCAGCAGGATAGAAACAACCCAGGCCCTCGGAGAATTGTTGAGCCTCTGAAAAAAAAAACTTCATCCAGACTTTATTTTGCAAGAAAAAGCCAACTCCTATCATTGAAACCACTTCAGTAAGATGTTTTGTTACTTGTAACCAGATGCAACCTCAGTGATTTGCTCCTTCTTGTAAAGTAGGAGCAAATTGTTCCTCAGAAGAAACAGCGGGGATTAAGTGCGAGAAGGGCAATCGGGGCCTGGTGCAGGGCATCTCATCCAACAGCCCTAGCCCGGTGAGTTTTCCTGTTTCATTCATGAATGCTGAGATGTATGGGCACGGCCCTAGAAGGGCACAGGCAGGGGAGCAGCGATGTAGAAGCTTGTCCATACTGCTGGCACCTGGCACGGGAGCCCAGGGTATCTTTATGAAGCCCCCAAGCTGCCACCTCTTCTCCCCACACACCGCCCACTCATGCCTGCAGTGTCTCCCCCCATCCCTGTTACCACTGGTGCTTGCTCCCACCCTCAGATCCTAACCACCTCTCCCCAGCAGGACACCTGGTTCCAGAACCTTCTGTGGACAAACCCTGAGTGAGCTGGATCACCTGGGGAAGCTGGCCATTGGTCAAGGAAAGGCACAGAAAGCAGGGGGCAGGTCTGTGGGGCGCAGAGGCCTCATCTCCCTAGGGCTGATGTTTGGTTTCCACAGAAGGGAGGTGACCTGAGCAGGATGGTCACCCAGTCCTGCTGGCTTCCTCTGCCAGGCCTCCATGCCCTAGCCACCCCAAGTAGCATGTGACCCAAACCACTTGCACCAGCCGAGCTGAACACTAGCCCCTCATCCTCTGTGTGTGATAAGGGGTGTCCCTTACCACACATGGGCCACTTCCGGTGCTCCCTACCTCACGGGCACATTCCCAAGGAGCCCGACAAGATGGGGGCCCCGCTGGCATCAAGGCTGGCTCCATCGCTCAACTCCCGTGAGAGCCCAGATATGCTGGGCAGTCTGTCTGCCCCCTTCTCCAGCCCGGAGGCTCACGTGTGAACACTATGCCCATAGGCCCCCTGCCCCCAGCCCCTGGTCAGGTCCAGCCAGTGGGAGACCCCACAGAAGACTGGAGAGCAGGAAGAAAGAGAGGCTGGGACACTTAGTCCCCAGACTCCCTCTCTGTGGGGCCATATGGTGGCTCTCACTGCATTCCCCTACCTATAACCACGGCTCCTAAGTGGCCCCCCTCCTCTAGCTATACTCTCTCCAGTGACATGTTCCCTTCCCTGCCCCTTCAGGCCTCCAGGTAGTAAGAGCTCCCCAGTGTCGCCAACACTCGGTACTGCAACAGCCCTCACAGGATGCCCCAAATGCTGCCCACACCCCTTGAAGTAATCCCTCCATTACACTCTCTTCTGTTACCCCAACTGTATCATCCACCAGACCCTGGCCGGGACACTGGTGGGCAAGGTATGCCACCTCCGTGAGCCTTGGTTTTGTCCCCTCGTTCAGTGGAACGCACCCCCTGGTGGCACGGCCAGGGCCGAAGGACCAAAGGTATAGTGCCAGGCCGAAGGAGGCTTTCAGAGATGTGGCTGTTGTTACTCTGACCTTTAAGTTATTTACAGTGCTGCATGACGTTTTTGTGTTGGACTTGGCTAAGAGTAGGGACAATTTCTCAGAAATGAGCTCCAGGCTCAATAAAAGCTGCTCACTTCGTTCAGCCGCTGTTCTAAATGCTCCACCCAGAGGCAGATTTATTATCCTCATCCCCATTCTACAGGTGAGGAAGCTAAGGCACCAGGGAGTCAGAGTTAGGAAGCGTGGGGACCAGTCTTCCAGCACAGGCAGTCTGCCTCAGGAGCTCTGTGGGCCAGCTGAGCAGAAGGAAGGCGGAGGGCCAGGATGGCCTTGTTCCCTTAAGCTACCGTCTCATGGGCTGGTTTGCGTAGTGGACACTGTGGTGTCCGTCCGGGTCCTCCTCCAGGACCCACACTCACCGCCCCGCTGCCCGGGGTGTGGCCGCTGATCCTCCAAGGCGAGTTCCTCCTAGGAGCTGCTCTGCCAGCACGGAACACCTCACCCAAGGTCATGCCCCTCCTCGGGGCAACTCCAGCCAATGACCGGTTGATGCTGGCTACCAAGACCTGGTCTCCCTGCCTCGGCTGGGGACAACTCTAAAGGGCCATCCCAGCCCCAGAGCATCTCGTGGGACCAGCTGAAGCCTCTGCGGGGGCTACAACACAGCCCCTTCTCTCCCTTGCTTCCTTACAGGTCTGTCTCCCCAGAGCCCTTCCTGGAAATGCCCTGCACGTGCACTTCCACGTCAGGGACCCTTTCCAGTGGCCCTGATCTAGGGCAGCGTGTAACTCAGCGGGCAGCTGGCCCTGGGCCATGCCCCCGGACACCACAGGTGTGAGCACTGCCCTGGCAGGAGAGGCTGCAGGCTGCCAGCCCAGAATCATCACTGCCTGCCCCTCCTCCTCCTGTTCCTCCTCCTGCTCCTCCTCCTGCTCCTCCTCCTGTTCCTCCTCCTGCTCTTCCTCCTCCTGCTCCTCCTTCTGCTCCTCTTGCTCCTTCTCCTGCTCCTCATCCCTCCTCCTGCTCCTCCCTCTCTTGCTCTTCTTCCGCCCCCTCTTGCTCTCTCTGCTCCTCTTCCACCGCCCCAGCTCCCCTCCTCTTGCGTATCAATCCATCATGAGCAGAAAGCTGCATGTCACTCGGCTGCAGCTGTATTCCTCTGGGCAACTCAGATGAAAGAGAGGAAAAGGTAGCTTTTTTTGGTAAACATTTGGAGTATTTTCTTCTCCGCCACATTCTTTAAGTCATATTGGATGCACTGACTTCAAGCAAATATTCCTGTCTGCCTCAGGTGGGGATGGCAGGGGGAGAGCCGCGTTCCATAGAACAGAGCCCCTGGAATGCAAGCAGGTTAGCCCCGACTGCAAGGCGGGTGCAACGTCCGGCCAGGGCCTCAGGACAAAGAGTGTCAACCCAACCCAGAGAGAGAAGTTTCCCTGGCTAGACTGGGACCTTCTGAAATTCAGTGCTGGCCAGGTTACAACTGCTCCAACACCATCTATGGCTCCCTGTTGTTGGGGTTAAAGCCCAGTCTTCTGTCTGGCTCTCCAGGCCTCCACGAACTTGGCCTCTGCCCAACTCTGGGGACTTGAAGGAAGCCATGTCTCAGGGACAAACACCCCCTCATCCCTAGACTTATCTCCTTCTAGGTTCCCACTCCCCCCAGGACACCTGTCTGCCCCTGCACACAGTCACACACGCCCAAACACAGCCCATGAGTCACATGCACACGCATCCTCCCCATATGCATGGCCCCCAATGACCCCCACGCTGTTCACACCCTGACAATCATCACCACACACTCGCCGGCTCCCTCACTCCCAGTCACACACGTGTGTGTGCAAACTCACATACACGGCCTCATACCACTCACCCCTGCCTAGCACATGCTCATATAGTCCCTCACCCACCCAGACACACACACATAGAGCCCCCCACATACTCACACACGGACACACACACATACACCTCCCCATACACACACATGTCATACACACACACCCCCCACACTCTCACACACGTCAAACACACATACACCTCCCCCCACACACACTCACACACATACAACATACATACAACTCTCACAAGCATGCTTGTAGGCACCATACACACATACACCCCTTGCACACATGCTTGTACACATACACACAGACATCTCCCCTCCCACACGCTCGCACACAGGATACACACATCCTCACATGTGACGAACCCAGGCGGTGGAGGCCAGCAAATGGGCTCCCCTGCGCTTCCTAGCCAGGGGCCCTGGGCCAGGCCTCAGCTTTGCTTACCTATAAACTGAGACTCACACAACCCCTTTGAAGGGCTGTGGGGGGCATTTAAGGTAGAAATCCCATTTTAGAGGTGGAACAGACAAGCCCCAAGCGGGGCAATGGCTGATCACAGTGCTGCCTCCTAACCCCCTCCCGTCTCTCCCAGACACATTCTGTCTGCTTCTTTCCCATGAGCTGACTCACCCAGAGGGAGCAGGGTTGACCCAGGGACAGCGGCTGCCCGAGAGACGGGGTCTGGGTGGGGGATGTGGACTGTGGCCGGGAGTGAGGTAGTCAGGTGACCCCAACTATAGCATGAGGGGCAGGGAAGCCAGCAGGAGGGCGCTGGAACCACTGAACCCACATGTTCCTCCCAACTTCTGGAGCATCAGTGAATTGGTCTTGGCATGCATTCGTTCTTTCATTCATTCATTCATGTATGCATTCGTTCTTTCACTAATTCATCCTTCCACCACATGTTCATTTAATCCCTGCTCTGGGCCGGGCCCTGAGGTTGATGGCCAGGTGGGCAGAACGAAGCAAGCTCCCTGCTCTCTGGAAGCTTACACTCTGGGGGGAAGGTGACCATGCATCCAACTGTCCCACAGGCCGAGGCCAGCCCCCACCAATGGTGGCTCTCAAGGAAAGCACACACCTGCCCCTCCTGTGGTCCCAGACCCCAGCCATTCTCCTCCCACAACCTGACTGGAAAAGGTTTTTGAGACAATGCAGGAATCTGAATCAGGTGGGGTATCATACAGCCTTGAGGAACTGTTCATGTTGTTCTGGGTAATAGCAGTACCATTGTTATGTTTTTTAAAAATCCTTATTGACTAGTGAAATAAAATGATGTCTGGGACTTGCCCTAAACTGTTCCAGTTTGGGGGATTTGGGGTAGACACTAAAACAATGTTGATGGCTGTTGGCCAAATGTTGGGGCTGTTGTAGCTGAGGGTTGGGTATGTGGAGTTCATTATACTGTTCTCCCTCCATCTACCCCCATCATCCCCTGCTACCTCTGACCTCACCCTATGCCTTTGTCCACTGCACTCCAATTATAATGCATTCCTTGCTGTTTCTCCAATACACCAGGGATGCTCCTGCCTCAGGGCCTTTGCACTTGCTGTCCCTTTGCCAGGAACACTCTTCCTCACCCTCTCTATATATGGTTCTGTCCCTCCCTTGACCTTTGCTCAAATCTCTCCATTCCAAGAACACTTTCCCTGACCCCTGTTTTCCTGGTTCATCTTGTTCCCTTGCATTAGTAACTGACATAGCACGCATTTTCTTTGTTTGGTTTCTCTTGTCTCCCACTGGAATGTAAACTGCTCAAGGACAGGGACTTGGTCTGTCTGCTCCTGGCCGTGTCCCCAGCACCTAGACCAGTGCCAGGACTATAGCCGGTGCTCAGAAAATACTTGCCGAATGAATGACTGAGAACAGTAATGGTGGAGCCTGACTAGAGTGAGGTGAGGACATATCCTTCTGCGCTGAGAACTGACGTTGAGGAGGATGAGGCTGGACAGGAAGGAGGCAAGGACAGGCCGGGCAGAGAGAACAACATAGGCAAAGGCCCCGGGGCAGAAGAAAGCAGGGAGCAGTCAAGACACGGAGAGAGGGCCAGCCCGGCCTCCTGATGGGACCGGGGCAGAGGGCCGGGGCAGGGGCTGGGGGGCTTGGTATTTGAGAAGCCCCCTCAGGTCATCCTGTGGATGACAGCCCAGAGGCCTGAGCAGGTGCAGGAAGCAGTAAGATGGAGGCTCAGCCAGGCGGAACCACAGATGAAGGGCAAGGAAGCTCACAGAAGCTGGAGGACCGCTTGGCCATTTTCCAGAAAAAGGCCCCTGTGAACCTGCTTTGGTGGTGAATCAGCCACAGCACCTGCTGCCCTTCCTGGCCCTGGCCAGCCCGAGGAGGATGCAGAGCCTGAGCTCCCAGCAGCCCGGTGCCTCTGTTTGTCCAGACCCTCCTCTCCTCACCCCGGGACTGGGCTCCTGCAGGGACAACTCTGAAGACGGCGAACTTCAAAGACCCCTGGTATCTAACCACAAGGACGGTGCAAGAGCCAGACCAGAAACAGGCATCCACACAAAACCTGGATGTGAACGTTCACAACAGCACTACGTGCAGGAGCCCCAATGTGAAACAAGCCACGCGTCCCTCAGCTGATAGGTGGATACGCAAAATGGGGCATATTCGTACAATGGTTTTTCAGCCATAAAAAGGAATGGAGGACTGATAGAGGCTCCACATGGATGGTCCTTGAAAACACAATGCTAAGTGAAAGAAGCCAGCCATGAATGACCACCTCATGTATGATTCCGTTATATGAGTTGACAAATCCACAGAGAAAGAAAGCAGATTAATGGTTGCCTGGGGCTGGGGGAACCAGGAGTGGGGACTAACTATTAATTGCTAACAGGTACGTGGTGTCTTTGGGGGGTGAGGAAAACATCCTAAAATTGTTATGGTGAGGGTAGTGCAACTCTGAATCCCTTCTGTGCGCACTTAATGCCAGGTCTTTCTGAACCCCACAACACCCATGCCACCTCAGGGCCTTTGCAGCTGCTATTCCCTCTGCCTGTGACACCCTTCCTCGGGTTCCTCAGCTCCAGCTCTGCTCCTCAAAGTGACCCTCGCTGGAAGCCTCTCCACGGTGCCCCGTGCCCTGTCCCCAGGGTAACCCCCTGTCATAGTGCCCCGTTAACATCCTCCCAAGCCCTTGGGGCACTTGAAGATGACTGGTTTGCCTCTCCCCTCCCTGCCTAAATGTCAGCTCCAGAAAAGCATGGCCCTTATCTGCCCTGTTCAGGAGGCATCTAGAGAGGCTTGCCTCTTGCATCTCCTCAGCCAGCATTTGAATGCAATGCAGGAGTGACTGCGTGAGCATAGGAATGAGTTCATCCTGAATCAGGAGCCTCGCCAGCCATTTCCTTCATGGTGGGATCTTGTAGAAGAGGCCCTGACTTAGTCCATAGAAGAGCAAGGTGCCCAGGTGTCATAGAGGGGCTCTATGACAGGGGACATAAGGGATGTGTGCTCTGGAGCATGGAGGAAAGACCCAGGAATGAGGTCACACTGGTCGAACACCTTCTGTGCCCCCAGCCACCCCGCAGATGAACTGCCCTGACTCCAACGAGGCCCTGCCCGGGTGACCAGGTACCAATGAAGCCCTTTGAACCGTTATCCCAGAACAGAGGTTCCCTTGGTGTTGGTGTCCGGGCACAAGAGCTGGTATCTGGGAGGGTGGGCTAGCCTGGTCTGAGGTTCCATGTTGCCCCACATGTCCCAGAGGACATGGGCGCAGGGACACCTCCCTTGAGATATGCTTTTTCCTGCCCCTGATGCAGTCAGGTTTTTTCCAGCCAGGCGACTAGGAAAAACACCCTGGGTTATCTCTGTGCCAGGGCGGTTTCCAGAGAGGTGGGGTGGGGCCTCCCCCCTGGGCGGAGGGGGGCCGTGGTTGAGGAATAAACTCTTCTGAAGCTACCAGGAACTGCCACAGGAGCTGAGACCTGAGGCTCAGAGGGACCCGGGGTTCTGTCCCAGCCCTGCCACCAAGAGCTGTGTGTTCGGAGGATTGTGAGTGGGCCTGGAAGAGCCTCTGAAACCACGTCACACCAGAGGAACTGGAGCATCTTAGAGCAGAGAGAGGAGTTTTCAACGTCCTGACTGGGAGTCCTAACTCGGCCGCCACCTTGCATGGGAGCCACCCACCTGGCTGGGTGACCACAGGAATATCGCTTGACCTCTCTGAGCCTGGTTCTTCAACAAGAAAACTGGGGGTTAAGAACAACAAGACACCATCTCAGGGTTGTTAACTGAGGCAGAGTAGGTGAGGTGCCTGCCTCACAGGAAGGAGCTAGAGGACAGGGCTTCGAGGGGACCAGGTCGGCGCCACCAAATTTTTGCAGGACTGCTTTCTGCAGAGGATGCCAATGGGCCTGAGGACGTGGGGAGCAAATCTGGCTCTTCCCAGTTGTTTTGGAGGGGCAACTCCCAACTGAGAGCCTGCAGGATGGGAGTGGACTTGGAGGGAGAGGGATCCCTCTCACCAGAGGTATGCAAGCCAGATTTAGATCAGTACTGTCCAAAATGGGAGCCACCGGCCACATGAGCGCTCAAACTGTGGTTAGTCTTAACTGAGATGTGCTGTAAGTGTAAAAGCAAATGCCAAGATTTCAAAGACGTCTTATGGGGAAAAAAATAACGTAAAGTATCTCAGTATTTTCAGATTGATTACATATTGAAATGACAATATTTTAGGTGTATTAGATTAAGTGAAATATATTATTAAACTTCATGTCACTTTTTTAACCTTTTTGATGTGGCTACTAGAAAATTTAAATTACATACACGGCTTGTATTAATTTCTTTTGGACAGCTAGGCAGAATCCTTGCTGCTCAAAGGGTGGCCCCAGGACCAAGAGCATAGCCTCGTGGGAGTTTGTTGGAAATACGGATTCTTGGGCCCTACCCCAGAACCTACAGAATAGGAGTCTGCATTTCCACATGCCCCCTAGGTGATCTGTGTGCATGTTTAAATTTGAGACACCTTGCAGATGCCTTGCTTGGAGGTCTGGGAGAATCCCCCCTTCAGGTAGGGAGTTGGAGCCAGTGACCTGAAGTCCAGCCTGTATTATGTGAAATATTAATTAATGCCTTTGTCCCTGAGTCATATACTTGGTCCATAGTGTCCTTTAAACCCCGCTTTCTCACGCCAGGAAGCAAACATACTTTCAAGAGAAAAGGGCAGCTTCATGAGGGACTAGTCTGTCTTCAAAATGAACAGTATCAGGGCACCTGGGTGGCTCAGTTGGTTAAGCATCTGCCTTCGGCTCAGGTCATGATCCCGGGGTCCTGGGATCGAGCCCCACGTCGGGTTCCCTGCTCGGCGGGAAGCCTGCTTCTCCCTCTCCCTCTGCCCCTGCATGTGTTCCCTCTCTCACTGTGTCTTTCTCTGTCTCTTTCTGTGTCAAATAAATAAATAAAATCTTAAAAAAAAAAAAGAAAAGAAAAGAAATGAACAGTATTGGGGACTACACCAATGGTTGGCATCCTAACTTTTTAAAGGCTGGGACATATCTCAGAAAATAACTGAAATGTTATGTGTTAAAAAGAAAAAAAAAACCCAAAATGTAACCAACTCCCCCTAAATTCCTCCCTCTTTTTTCTCTCCGAAAACTTGGCCCACAGGCATTAAGTGGCACTAAATATAGAAAGGGTAAGCAAGTAAATCACTCAGAGGTGCCACAGGTTGCCCAGGGCCTGTTTTACGGTTGAGTTGTAAACCATTGAGAGCTGAGAGCTGTAATTAAAATGCTGACAGCCTCCCAACTGTGAACAGGACGGGAGGGAGCAGACTGGGAACCCGCACAGAGGGGAGCAGGGAGGGTGGTACCTTTCCAAATGCACATCAGCCCAGGTTCAAAGTCCACCATTGGCTTTCCAGGACACAACCAAACCCACACTCCTCACCTCACCGGGGGCCAGGAGGTGCTGTGCCCTCCCTCCTCCCAGCCCCACTCCCAGACACAACCACGTGACTTCATCTCCTCTCCCTCTCGCTCAGGGAGGGACACACTGGTCTTGGCCTCAGGCTCTTGTGCCTGTGCTATTCCCTGTGTCTCAAATGCTATTCCCCACATGGCCCACTTCCTCACTTCCTGTTCAGAACTCACCTTCTCAGACTACCCTGACTACCTAATATAAAATAACCCCTCCTGTCCTCCCTGTCTTCTCACTGTGCTCGATTTTTTCATTATAGCATTTATTATTCTCTGCCAGTAGATTCTCTCTATATTCGATGACTTGTTTGTCCTCTGCTTTCCCTCTGGAATGTCAGCTCCATAAAGGCAAGTATCTTCTAATCCCAGAGCCTAAAACTGTACCAGAGACATAAATAGGTGCTTAATAAACATTTGTTGAATTAATGAATGCATGGATTTCCATCCCTTTCTTTCAGCTGGTCTGGTGATCTCACTGGGAAAATGTCCAACTTGCCAGCAACGAGCTCAGCTTTTCACCCATCCATTCAACCAGCCATCTTTCCCAATAACTAACCATTCATCCATCCATCCATTCATCCACCTGTCCATCCATATAACCATTCATCCAACGATCCTTCCAAATACTATCCATCCATCCATCTATCCTTCCAAATACCCATCCATCCAACCATCTTCTAATATCTATCCACCTAATCATCTATCCGTTCATCCACATGACCATCCACCCACCCATCCACACCAACCCTCAGATGGTTAGACCTCCTTTCCTGGGGTCCTACATTCCCCTTTACCAGATCCAGTTCATGCCATCATGAACACATGCAGTTATTCACCATTTCCCTCTGTTACTACAGTGTAAGAACCTCAAGAGCAGACATTGTGTGTCTCATTTATCTCTGATTTCCAGTGCCTAACTCTTAGTAGGTGTTAGTGAAGGTTTCCTGAAGGACTAGTTTTTCCTTTCCCCTTATTTACTTATTCTGCATTCCCGAGCAGCCCACTAGCTCCCTGATGGCAAGCACCATTTTTCAGTCATCTGGGGGTCTCTAAAACCTTACACTTGACACAAAGAAGACACGTTGTAAATATTTAACAAATGAGTGAATGAGTGAATGTGCAGAAGAGAGGAAGATAGCAAGAGTATAGACTCTGGAGCCAGACTGCCTGGATTCAGATCCTGGCTCTCTCTGTATTAGCTGTGTGACCTTGGGTGAGTCAATGAACTTGAACACAATGAACACTGTGCTTCGGTGTCCTCATTCATAAAAGGCAGATAATAATAATCCTTACCTCACTGGGTTCTTATGAGATTTTTATGAGTTAATAGATATGAGGAACTTAGAATAGTGTCTGGAGTAAGACAAAGGCTACAGAGGTGTTTAAAAATGAAATCTCCATTTAAAGTTGGCCCATAGGAACAAATATCAACAGCACAGAGTCTTGAGTTTAAAAGGTGGGAAAGAAGCGTCTGTCTGAGCTTGCACTGTTCCCACAGGAGGCCTGCTACAGCAAACACTTCAACTTTTTCCAGCCACACTGGGATCATTTTGCAAACTACCAATATTATGTCAGGTGGTCATAAGTGCTATGTAGAAAAAGAACACATGGAAAGGGACAGGAAGTGGTGAGGCAGATGGGCCCGCAGTTTCAAATAGGGTGGTCAGGAGAGGACTCATTAGGAAGGTAATATTTGAGCAAAGACTTGAGAAGGTGAAGGGGTGAATGTCTGGAGGGTGAGCATTCCAGGCAGGAGAAACAGCAAATGCAAAGGCCCTGAGGTAGGGATATACCCAGTGTATTTAGGGAACAGTGTAGGTGGAACAGAGTGAGTGAAGAGGAAGTAGAAGGAGATGAGGTCAGAGGGTCACAGCGGCCCAGGTCACAATGTCGGACATTGTGAAGACCTGATGTCTACTCTGAGTGAATTGGGAGCCACTATGAAGTTATGAGCAGAGGAAAGATGATTTCACTTATGCTTGAAAGGACTGCAGGGGGCCAAGGTGGGAGCAGGGAGACAAGTTAGGAGGCTATTGTACTACTTCAGGAAAGAGATGATGGTAGCTTGGACCAAAGGATCACGGACACAGGTTGTTACAAGGGGGAAGATTCTGGATAGATGTTGTAGGTAGAACCAACATGTTGGATGTGAGCTGTGAAAGAAAGAGTCAAGGACAAATCCAAGCTTTTTGGCTTGGGCAACTGGAAGGATGGAGCCGCCATTTCCTAAGCTGGGATGAAGGAAGCAGGAGCCCGTTTATGGGAGCAAGGTGAGCAGGGAGGTTTGGGACAAGTGGGGTTTCCCGCAGACATCCCGGAATGGGGAGCAGTAAGTAGCTGGATGTGTGAGGCTGGAGTTGGGGTGGGAAGTCTGGGCAAGAGACGGTACTGGACAACGCCACAGATCCTGGAATGTGGCAAGTCCTTGTGTGCCTGTGTCATGGGGCCAGAAAGGACAGGGGCAGGACCCTCTCTGGAGGTGGCTGCTCAGACATGACTAACAGACCCAGATGGACCTCCCCTGTCACAGAGAGCTCAGGACCAGGGTGGCATTGCAATGGCTTGGTCCCCTGGCAACCCTTTCTGTTCAGTAAAGTGACAAATCCCAGTGACCTCCCAGACATGTCCTCCCCAGTCCTTCTAGCATGCTGCTTGTCTGGTATGTGGGAAAAATGGAACTTGAGAGCTAGAAAGATCCTTAGGAATAGAATATAGGAATTAAAACCTTACTGTAGCTTTAAAATGACTACTATTGCTACTAATAATAACGATATTCATAATAGTAGCTACTGTTTTCCCAGCACTCATCATGCAGGAGAGCATGGAACTCAGCACTCTGTGGGCATGATAGCCTTCAGTCTGCACAATGGCTCTGGGAAGTACCAGTCATTGCCTTTCTCCTGGTGAGAAAACTGAGGCTCAGAGGCAGAGGACTGCCCAAGGTCACACCACAAACAAGTTGCAAAGTTGGGATTTTATTGCAGCTCTTTCCACAGCCTATCTCCCAGAGCGGAACAAAGCCCAAGATCCCTTCATGAGTCAAGGGCACAGTGTGACTAGGAGTCCCCTGCCTGGCCTCCCTGCCCAGGACCCTCAAAGCCCAGGAGAGAACAACTCCCCACAGAATCACCCTCCCAGCAGACTGAGTGGCATCCAGCCAGACCCTCAGTTGCCTCATCTGCAAAATGGGCACAATTTCACCCCTCCCTTGGAGGCAAGGTCTGAGCCTTGACCATCGAAGTGTTAAAGAAAGGTTTTGCAAATGTTATTGTTAGGGGCACCTGGGAAAGCATCTGCCTTTGGCTCAGGTAATGATCTCAGGGTCCTGGGATCGAGCCCCGAGTCGGGCTCCCTGCTCAGCAGGGAGTCTGCTGTTCCTTCTCCCTCTGTCTCCCTACCCCGGCTCATGCTGTCTCTCTCTCTCAAATAAATAAATAAAATCTTTTAATAACAAAACAAAACAAAAACCCCCAAATGTTGTTAGAATTATTATCTCACAATACAACCAATCCTTCCAGGTTTACCCCCCTGCCAAAATATATATATGTGCATGCATATATTATATATATATCACCACACATATATAGATATAATATATATATGCACGATGTACACTTTTGTGGGCTGAGGAGAGGCTTCAAAGAGCACAGGCTACAAAGGCAGATGGCTGGGAGGAAATCTGACTCAGATGCTTTCCACCTGAGCAACCTCAGTGTACCACGTAACCGTTCTGTGCCTCAGTTTTCCTCATCTGTAAAATGGGAGTGATCACATAGGCCCTACCCTGCGAGGTCATTTGTGGAGAGCACTTGGAATGGGCCAGCACATGTTGTGTCCGGCCTTGTGAGAGGTGCACAGAGCAGCTGAGTGCTGCTTTCCCACTGCCTGCACCCTCCTGGCCCAGGGCCTGCCCACCCCCATGGCCTGGGGAGGTCCTGAGATGAGGTCACTCATTCCGCTACCGCTGGGACTGCCCAGGAGCCTGAGACGCTGCCCAGGTCGCTGCCTGGACCTCAGCTGTCCATCTGTGGAATGGAGTTCACAAGGATTTCCACCCCCCACCCCATTCCCGGGGGGTTGTTGGGCCAGTGTAACGGATAGACTGAGTGCTGGGACACAGTGAGCCCTCACTACTGTGAGCAGTGTTTATTATCTGCATCTCAAAGACACACTGCAAGGCCCAGATTTAAAGAAGACCCTCTGTCAGGCAAGGAGCCCCTTTTCAGGACACACGAGCATATGGATTTTTCCTCAAAGGACATGCAAGTGTTCAGAATTAGGGAAAATGACCCGTGTGCTCCCCCACATCCCTGGGCCCCTCCCAACTCTTCCCTCCTTCCCTCCAGGACCATTCCTGCCCCGCCCCTCCCCTCCCTGTCTTCCCCCAACCACTCGGCTCCCCCTCCTCTCATCCCAGCCGATTTGATAACACCCAGGAGTCCCAGTCCCCCTCCTGAGGACAAAGGCAGCAATTGTCCCCGGTGGGCGCCTTTTGACTCGGTCTCACCACGGTGAAATCGAGCCCCCGCGACTTCACCTCACTTGGGAGGCCCCGCAGGGCCCCCTCCTCACCTCAGGTCGGTTTCAAATGAGCCCCCTGGCCGAAGGGCCAGCAGCCACACTGGGAAAGCCTTCCAAGAGAAATCAGACGACCACTGTGCGAGACCCCTTGGGCTGGCGAGGGGCCAGGAGGTGAAAGGATTTGCTGCCACCACTACTGCCAAGCCCTTCCCCAGGCCCCCAACACCACCAGTGTCCGCGCCCACTGCCACCCTACGCTGGCGGCTGCTGTCCAAAAGGCCCCCCTGCAATGATGAAACCGTCGGTACGGCCTCACAGACACACGTGGCTCCCGGCCTGTGATGTGCGGACTGCGGAGCTGAAGGTCTCTTACTTGTTTGCAATTAGTTTGAATGTAACTAGTCACACAGGGCCGTGGCAACTGTATCAGACGGACCTTACAAGCACTCCATGTCACTGAGAGCACCTACTGTATGCCAGGCCCCACACTGGGCTCTGGGAGATGCCAAGGCGACTCTCACAACTGTCTGGACGGACGAGGAGAATTTGGCAGGGGGAGAGGATGTGGCCCTCAGGCTGCCCTCACAAGCTGAGCAAGCCCAGAAACCCCGTTAAAACAGAAGGTGCCCCAGGTCCCTGCACAGGTGTGGGCATTCCTGGGCATGGCCGAGTCTGGGCATCTCCTCATGCAGTGGCATCCTGAGCGCCCCCCATGACAGCCCAGACCCCCTCCGCACTGGGGGGGGGCAATGTGCAGAATTCTCTTCACACAGCCAACTCCCATCTGGCCTGAAGTGTCCTCTCCCAGGCAGAGGACGGTAGCCCAGGACTGGCCCAGGGCCATGGTGCCAGAGTGGGAGAGGATTCACAGTGCCTGAGGGGGCTGAGGACTGCAGAGTCTCCAAGTTCCCCAAAACAGGGGATCTGAGAATCTTAGAATCACAGTGTGTCAGAACTGGGAGTGAGAATAAATGCATCCAAGCCCAAGAACCTCTGAGGCTGGTAAGACAGTTCAATGGTTCGGAACCGAGTCTGGAGCCACATGGCTTGGGTTCAGATCTGAGGGTGGCACCCGCCAGCTGTGTGGCCCTGGGCAAGTTTCTTAACCTCTCTGTTTCTCAGTTTTTCCATTTGTAAAATGGAGACAACAACAGAGAATCCTAACCTCATAAAACTGTTGTGGGATTAAATGAGTACATGCATTTCAAAAGCTAATATTAGAATCATGTCTTTATTCTCCCCGCAAACACACACCTGCCCACCAGCCGATCTCACTTTCTGGTAGCCAGTTCTTTCTCACCAGAGCTGAAACTTATATCTTCCCATATTCTTCCATTTCATGAGTCCTGGTCCTGTATGCTACCCTACCACCATACCCCTAGCCCATCCTTTGTGACGGGGGAGGGGGCGGTCAGTGACAGCTCCGTGAGGCTGCCCACTCCAGGCTGAGCCTGAGCTCTTCCCAGGCCAGGGTGTCCAGCCACCTCCTCTGGGCCTACCTGTGTCTATTCCCAGGTCAGGGCTGGGAGGTGGTCTTTGCAGCTCACCCAGAGCAAAGGGGGCTGCTGAGCACCAGGCTCCACGGAGCTGGGGACCCAGAGATGTTTGTCTTCCATGTGCTCTTTCCCTGCTCCCCATCCCTGTGGCCTCCTTATCTCACCACCTCCCTTCCCCAGCACCATCCACAGCTATCACCAACGCATCAGTGACTAGACCTGGCTGGGCCCTGCCCTTGCTGTGTCATCAGAGAAAACTGGAAAAACCTCAGGCCTCAGGGACATCCTCCACCCAAGCCTGGGCTGGTTTTCCTCTGACCCCTCCTCAGCAGCTTCCACTCCAGACCTGTCCAGGCTCCTTCCTCTGGGCCCACACACCCCAGCCTGGTCATCCCAGGGAGTTGTCCCCGATGGACCTCCCGGCCCCCACATCAGCACCTCAGCTAGCCCATCTCCCACCTGGGCCAGCCATGGGGACCAGGAGTGAGGCAGAGCTGGGAGTCAGGTCCCAGGTAACATTCTACACCTCCATTCTCCTGGCGTGTGTGTGGTCTTGGCAAGGGCTCGCTACATCTGGTGTCAGTCTCTCTCCTATTAAATGGGCCCAAGGAAGGGATAGTCTCAGTTCTAAAATGATTCTAGAATTCTCCTCCACTGTCCTGAGGCCACTGTCCTCCAGGGAGCGGTAGGGGCTGGGTAGGATTGCCAGGTTGTCAGGTTGAGCACATCGATACGCCAACAAAATGAGCCTTGACCTCAAACACACACCTTAAACAAAAGTTAACCCAAAATGGATCAGAGAACCTTGAGGACACTTTGCTCAGTGAAATAAGTCAGTCGCAAAAGGACAAATACTGCACGATTCCACGCATGCGGTCAAATGCATAGAGACAGAAAGTAAGATGGCGGTTGTAGGGGAGGAGGAATGGGGAGTTAGTGTTTAACTGGGACAGAGTTTCAGTTTGGGGAGATGAGAAAGTTCTGGAGACGGGTGGTGGTGATGGTTGTGCAACAAGGTAAATGCACTTATACCACCAAGCTGTACATCTCAGAATGATTATGATGGTAAGTGTTATGTATATTTTACTGCAATTAAAAATAAATAAATTTTATGGGGTGCCTGGGTGGCTCAGTCAGTTGAGCAGCCGACTCTTGGTTTCGGCTCAGGTCATGATCTCAGGGTCCTGAGATCGAGCCACGTGTCAGGCTCCGCGTTCAGTGCAGAGCCTGCTTCTCTCCCTCTCCCTCTGCCCCTTCCCCTGCTTGGGTTCTCTCAAGTAAATCAATCAATCAATCAATCAATCAATCAATCTTTAAAAACAAACAAACAAATAAATAATAAATAATTTTTTAAATAAGAAATTGAAAAAAGAAATCAGCCTTTGTTGATTTAAAAATAACTAGTTAATTAAAAAATGAATCACAGACTTCAATGTAAAATGGAAAACTACAAAAGCTTTTAGAAAAAAACATTGGGGAAAATCTTTGGGGCCAGGAGTCAGCAAGTTCTTGGCCACTACCAAAAGCAGTATCCACAAAAGGGAAAATTGATCAATTGAGCCTGATCAAACTTTAAAACACACTGCTCTGGAAAAGACCCTGTGATGAGGACGAATAGACAAGCTATACGCTGAGGAAAAAAGATTTGCAAACCAGGTGTCTGACAAAAGACTAGCATCTAGAATATAAAGAAATCTCAAAACCCAACAGTAGAAACATAAACAATGCAATTAGAAAATAGGCAGAAGCCATGGACAGCCATCCCACCAAAGGGGATCTACAAATGGCAAATAAGCTCACAGAAAGCTTTTCCACATCATCCATTGTTAGGGAAATGCTCATGAAGACTGCAGTGGGATATTGCACACACCTACCAGGATGGCAAAAGCAAAAATAAGTCACAACACCCAGTGCTGGTGAGGATGCGAGGAAACGGGATCCCTCGTACATTGCTGGTGGGAGTGCACTTTCTTATAAAGCTCAGAATATGACTACCCTACATCCCAGCAGTTTCACTCTGGGGCATTTATCTCAGAGGAATGGAACTTTGTGTTCACCCCAAAACCTATACACAAATGTTCAACACAGTTTTGCTTGAAACAGACCCACACCGGAAGCCACCCAGACATCTTTCAATAGGTGAATGGTTATAAAAAGACTGTGGCACAGGAACACCATGGAATCAGTAATAGAAAGTAATGGACTATGGATAAACACAACACCTTGGATAGAACTGGAGGGAATAATGCTGAACAAAAAAAGCCAATTCCAATAGGTTAGATACCATAGGATTCCATTTATACGACATTCTTGAAATGATAAAATTGTAGGAACAGAGAACAGATGAGCGGTTGCCAGGAATGAAGACAGGGTTACGGGAAGAAGGGAAGTAGATATAGCTCAAAAGGTGTAGCATGGGAATCCCTGCGGCAAAAATGTTATATGTCCTGACTGTACCAATATCAATATCCTGGCTGTGATATTGTACTATAGTTTTACAAGCTGTTGGAGAAAGCGGGGCAAAGGTACACAGGACCCTTTTGTGTTCTGACCACTGCATGGGTACTTATAATATGTTGACATATAAAATTTAATTTAAAAATACAAGAAACCCAGAAAGATTCGGATTTGAGTTAAACAACAAATAGTTTTTTAGTGTAAGTATGTCCCACATAATATTTGGGACATACTCATACTAAAAAACAATTTGTCATCTCAAATTCAAATTTAAGTGGGAGTCCTGTATTTTATTTGGCAATCTTACTCCTGGGAAATTCCCCAAGATAGGAGCAGATACTTGTCATTTCATTCATTTCCTCAACAAACACTTCTTGAGCACTTACTATATGCCAGGCACTGTTCTAGGCACGGGAACACATCTGTGAACTTACATCACCCCTACCCGGTGGTGCTGACATTGTAGTGGAAGAAGACAGGCAATAAACACATAATGAGCTGTGTAAATAAGATCATTTCACATGGCGGTGTTACATAGAAAATAAAGCAGGGTAGTGTACAAAGAGAACTGAGGTGGATGTAGGGGAGGAAAGTCAGGGAGAGGGGCTCCCTGAGAAGGCAACATCTGAGCAGAGACCTGAAGGAAAAGAAGGAGCTAGTTATGCAAAGATTGAGGGAAAAACATTCCAGACAGAGGAAAGAACATGTGCAAAGGCCCTGAGTCAGGAACAAGACTGGCAAACTCCAGGAGTGTGTAGCTTCAGACAAAGTTGGTGTCCACTGGTCCTAAGAACCCTGTGTCTTCCCCTTCCCCACATGGCAGATCTGGAAGACCTTGGAAGAAACTGAAGCCCGCCCAAGGTTGCCACTGGCCCATGTCCCTCAATTTGGGCTAGAAGCCTTTCCATCAGAGAAGGTGAGAACCCACATCTGCGCCTGGATCTGGGGCAGAAATGGAGGGCACAGAGGCCTGAGGGGAACTCCTCACAGCCTTGCCTCATCAGCTGGCTTCAGACCAGGCAGGGCTTGGCTCCTTTGGCCCTCAACGTGCCACCACGGACCTCTATATCTGGTCAAATATGCAAGTGGCCTTTGGGACGGTGGAGAGGAGCATAGCTGAGTAAACCTTATCTGGGCCCCGCCCCAGCTGCCAGGGGCCAAGTCCCCGGTGTCCCCTGATTCACAGGCCCACCTACAGCTAGGGCATGGTGGGAATCCAGCTCCCAGGAGCACCCAGACCAGACAGGGCAGGGCAGGAAGGGACAAGACCAACCCCCCTCCCTCCCGTGAGCAAGAGGCTGGGCAGGGACTGGAAGGTGACTTCTCACTCCGCTGGAATTCCATCCCCCTGAGCTCACCTCCCTTGGAGCAAGCAGCACATTCCAGCAGGGCCAGCCCCGTCCCAGCTGGGCCCCCATCCCCAGGGCTGCCTCTCTGGGGCTCAGTCACCACACCCCCAGGAAGGGATTGCTGGGGGCCCCTCCCTCCCTCAAGGCCCCCAGAGCTACGGCACACTTCCTTTTGCACAGCAAGACCTCCGACAGCCTGCCCTGCCAGGTGCAGTATCTTTGTGGAGGCTCTGAGTGGCGGGGCCCCTAGCCACCTGGCTGGGGTTCCAGAGCTGGGACCTGGCAGAGGCTGGGCTTCTCTGCACCCTCGTTGGGGGCATGCTACCCATGCAGGGGAATGCATCTAGAAAGGCCCACCCCTGGCTCTCCTTCCACCCCCATGACTGCTCTTTTGCTCCCCTCCTGCCCAGTGCTCATTTCCCCAGGGCTGTGCCCAGCTTTCCTGCTTTCCCACTTGAATCCTCCCTCTGGACAAGCCTACCAAGCCTGGGCTTCTGTTACTGCCTCCTGCTGGTGGCTGCCGGGAAGTGGCTCCAGCCAAGACCTTTCTCCAATTAAGATCCAAGAGTCCAGGATGTCCCTGAGGGCCCCCACTTGCAGCCCACAGGGTCTCCCAGTCCCAAAAGCACCCTAATCATTTCCCCCGAGACTGGTCTCCCCCTGCCCCAGGTCCTGACCCCAGTGAGAAGTGGCACCCCCCATCCATCCCAAGCACAACTCAAGATGGGTCTTGTCTATTCTGCTTCCTAAATGGCTGTCCCTCCGCACTCCCCTGAGGCCCCCACTAGGTTTGGGCTGCTGCCCTGCCCCTTCACTCTGTTCTCCACTCCGCCCCCAGAGAGGGCCAGAACCCTGCCCACACACTCCCCGATCAAAGCCCCTTCAGGAACGTCCTACAGAAGGGGAACGTCTTACTCCTTGAACTGGCATTCAAGGCCCTGCATTTGGTCCCAGCTCCCTGTACAGCCTCATCACCTATTACCCCTCTCTCCCGGACACACAGAGCACCACACCAGCCACCCGCACTGCCTGAACTACCCTCCTCCTTCCCACCTGCCTTGTGAGTAGGACTCTTACTTATCCTTCAAAGCCCTGCTAAGGAGTCCCTCCTTCCTAGAGGTCTCCAGACTAGTTCATCTCCCCAAAAGCCTGGAAAGAGATCATGCAAAACCACATATTCCGCCATCCAAAGATTTCAGCCCAGCGCTTCCAACACCTCTCTCCCTCCCAACCAAAGATCCTATGATTCCAAACTCCCCGTGTGAGGATGTGAACCAACATTCTACAATCCCCACCTGAACGGTCTGGGATTTCAATCCATAAATATTATGGCCCTAAAATGCCAGTAGGCAGAGACTGTAATTGTAAAATCACCTCCCCAAAAGAGCTGTCGGCACCCCCACCTCTTTCTTCTCACCTGACCACTCTAAATCGACCTTGCGGACCACACAACTGCATGAGACGGTGTGGGGAGGGAAAGCCCTGCTGGCCTGCAGCGGTGCCCCCACCTCCCCAGGCCCAAGCCCCACATCTGCAGGTGAGCGCCTGGCTCTGCCTAGGCTCACGCCCAAGCTGGAGACCTGTAAGGGCAGGGTGCCCCACGGCTTTTATTCTCCCTCATCTGCCAGGTGAGGCGGTGGGCTGCTCTGGGTCTCCCCTCATGGGCCTGCCACCACCTCTGCCCCTTAGGACATGTACCCCTTCCCCGACTTCCTCCTCCTTTCCTCTCTCACCATTGCCAACAAGCCCAGAGCCTGCGGTCGGGTTGAGTCTTGTCTTCTCACAGCAAGAGCGAGGGAGCAGCGATAAACACATCTGTGATCCTTTCCAAGATGCTCAGCCAGGAGCGGCTGTGGGCTGGCCCCCTCTCTCCTGTCAGCTCCCCACCTCTGCTGTGCGTGGGGCCCATGGAAGCCTATTGTGGGGGAGGCCCTGCGGTGAGACCCCTTGCCTTTGAATTATAAATAGCACATTGCAGGACCCTGTGGGCATCTCCCCCTCAGGCCTTCACGTGGCCCTGACCAGCACCGGGGATCAGGTGGCCAAATGGAGGCCTCAAATAGGGATGGGACCCAGAGCTGATATATACTGAGCCTTACTAACCCCAGGCTAAGTGGCTGTCCTTGCTTCTGACTGCTTGGATATGCGCCTGGACCCTCAGGGTGCCCTGTAGCAGGGTGTGAGTCTGGTCAGCACAGGGTGAGGTGGGAAGCTGACTTCCTACTGTGCTCTGCTTGAGTAGGGTGGCCACTGCCCTGGGTGGCCTCCGTTTGCACCCCACAAAGGGGCCGGACTGGTGGTTGCTCCGGTCTTTCCCTGTGTACACTGGGAAGTCCCGAATTCCACCTCTGGGCTCTGGAAAATATACAGTGCCTGGGTGAATGGCCATCCCAGGAAGGCAGCCTCACGGGTCCTCCCAAACCAGAGTGGGGTTGGTAGGTGTGGTGGGCATCCCTTCAGCTGCGTTTCCCTGAACGAGGAGAGTCGTTCCTGCTCAGAATCATCAAGATGGACCCAGCCTGCTCTCTTCCCAGACCCTGTTCCTGACCCTATCCAAGGCCTCACTCGGCCTCCCCGGAGTCAGTTTCTATGACTTCTGCACCTCCTCTGCTCCAGAACCATCAGTGGCTCCCCAGTGACCATCCGGTACTCAACTATTCGCTCCGTGTGTATATAGAATGCCTCTGTATGCCAGGCTCTGGTGTGTAGCCATGCATGAGACACACAGGGTCTCTGTCCTCATCAAGCTTATGGTCTAGAGAGAGGAGGAAGCCCCAGAACAAGGCAACATCTGAGATAGGCTAGGAAGGAATTGAAAGGGAAGTTTCTCTGGGAAGAGGATATCTGAGCTGAAACTTGAACAGTAAGAAGAAGGCAGCCACAGGAAAATCTGAGGGCAGAACGCAAGGCCCTCACTCTTTAGCCTGGCAAGTGACCTTGCAGGCTCCTCAGCTGCTGTTACCCCCTCTGGGACCCACAGACCAGCCGCTCTGGGCCCCTCGACTCACCCTAAGTCTCCACCTCTGGGCCTTTGGCCACTGCGGCCCCACACCAGACCTGGGTTATCTTTACCTCTCTTCTCTGTCTAGCCAAACCTCACTCATTTGGGAGGCCCACCTCTTCCAGGAAGCCCACTGAGGTTGGTTTTATGACCCCTGACAACTCCCAGCATCTGCATCACCCGAGAGCTGCCTGGAACAGCAACCACGGCCGTATACCTGCTGCAGTGGTGTGGCTTCTAAACCCTTCTCCTGTGTGATATACACAGAGCCTTTCTTACCCCAGATGAAGAATTCTCTCCTTTAGTTCTCCCAGGGGCCCAGCCAGGCAGGCACAGGCCAGGAGAGGGAAGCCACTTGCCTTCCTTCCGTCCGCCTCCAGGGAGTGAGAGCTGCTAGGGCAGGAGGGAGCCTGAGAGCTGTGACCTCAGCCCCAAGGAGTGATCTGACCACAGAAACAGGAAGGAATGAACAGCTGAGAACCCTGGGGGCGGGGGGGGGGTGCTGGCCCCAGGCAGGAGCGCCCCGCCACGGGACTGAATAAGCAGGGCCTTACACTTTACCCCAGGACACCATCCTGGGGCAGGCCAGGTGAGCAGCTCTGCCCGTGTGACTCACCGAGGCTGCCTGGGCAGCTCTGACACACGGGATGTGGCAGGAGGCTGGAGAGGAGGAGGAGGAGGAGGAGGAGGAGGGTGGGGGGCCTGGAGGCAGCAGGAAGGGCCGGCTGGCCTGTCTCATTCCTCTGCACCCCAGGGGGGGCTTGCTCCCCTGCAGGTGTGTGGGCTACCCCCAACACCACTTGCCAGACAGACTCCCTCGAACATGACACACGTTTGCACAACTTGTCATCACTCCCAACCTGTGCCAAGTATGAACTATGTGCCAGGCCCTGGGGTAAGTGCTCTCCACCCCAGCCCTGAGGACACTCCTGACAGCTCTGCTTCTTTCCCGTGAAGGAAGGAGTGACAGAGCCAGAATGTGAACCCAGGCGGCCCGCGCTCCGACCACCAGGCTGCAGCCGCACGCGGCGAAGCAAAGAAGGCCAGCCGGGGAGCCACACGCGCTGGGTTCGAATTCTGACTTTGCTTCTTAGCTGTGGGAACTGCTGTGTGTTGCTTCACGGCTCTGTCCTCCACGTCCTCACCAGTGAAACAGGGACAATGACAAGACCATTGACAGGGACGCCTTGAGAACTAAGTGAGCTGATACATCCAGAGCCAGAAGATGGCCGTTCTACGGACGTGCTCTCACGGAACAAGATCCGTGCCACATCATCATCTGTCCCCGGAATGAGCAGCTCGAGGCCCACACTCTGCAGGAGCTGGAGGTGGCTGAGCCTCTGGTGGTCTTTCTTTTCATCTTTTCTGTAGTTTTTAAGCGTTTGGCAGTGACTACCAGTTCTCAATGCCAACACTTAAAACTGAAGAGATTACACGTAAACTCTGAGTCTGGCCACGGCGAGCTGGCGTTCCTGCACGCCACAGCAGGAGTCTCATAAGTGGGGCCCGGGATCCTTGCTTCACCATAGCCCTGTGCGTGGTCTCCCTTGCTCTTGTCACTCCTGCTCCTGCCCGCGGCCCCTGTGGCCTCCGGTGGTGCTCACATGTGTCCTGTCCCTGCAGTGGTCCGTCCCCCACCCAGGTGGCATGGAGCCCCCCTCCCTGTCTGCCCTGGCTCACAGGCGCTTTGCCATGGAGCTCCAACCAGTCCCCAGAGACTTTCCTCTCCCAGAACCCCAGGGGCCTGCAGGCTCCAGGGTGGGCTCCTAGTACCTTGACCTTCATAGGCACTTCCGGAACCCATTCCCAAGCTCAGGCCTCTGTCCCGGGACACTGCCCACACCAAGCAGCACTAACCTGGGTGCCCCGAGACATCTGGTCAAGCTGCCTGTACTTGAATACCGCCTGGGATGGGGTGCTCACTTTCTTGATAACTCCATCTGTTTCTCAGTGGCTATAGCTTGTCCTCACACTGGCAGGACCTGCCTCTCTGTGACCTCAATCGCCACGGGCCCTCACTCTGTACTCTGGGCCTGCAGACCCTTGTGCTCCCTTGCCTTGAGACAGCCAGCTCCTCATGGGACAGTGTCCAGCCTCCTTTCTATTCCAGCCACCTCCACTAGAAATATCCCAAAACATCCCTGACTTTCTTCTAAGCTGAGCCCAGAATCCAGGAAAATCTGAGGAGGCAACAAAGATGCAACAGTCACCTCCCTTATTTTAAGCTCCAGATCTTGATTAAGATGACCAAGGACATTTCAGCGGCCTTGGCAGCTGTTCCACAGGGATGATTCCTACTGAACTCACCTCAACCCGTCCCCATGGTCAGAGTTTTGTATGGCTGATTTTGTGGACTCAAGGATAAGACTTCATATCCATCCCTCCCTCTTTCCATCTTGCTGAGTTACATCCAATTGATTTTAACCGAGATTCAGTTATTCAATGTCTCCAGTAACCGACATGCTTCATGCCATACGCGGATCCTGACCAGCAGCAAATGCACAACAGAGTCAAGCAGAATGAGGCTGTGGCTCGCCACCAGATACCCAACACCAGCCATTAGGGAAAAGCTGTTTTCCAGCACATCTGTAAGAGCTGCCCGGCTCCCCTCCCTGGCTGCCTACCTTTCGGCCTGCCTCGTTATTGTGTAAGTTCATGAGAGTCCGGGCATTCTGCTTGATCTCCCGGGCATCCACAAAGACCTTGGCGAAGCCGATGCCGTAGCGGATGTCGGCAGAGCAGCCACCCCACTTCCAGCCCTCGTCCCGGTGGTACTGGCCTTGCTTCTCCTTGTCGCAGCCACAGTCACTCAGGTTGCCTTGGGTGCAGGCGGCTGTGATGGCGTGGGCCACGCCGGCAGCGATGATAGCGTACGTGAAGGCAGCCTCCCGGCTCCCTGTGAGGACGAGAGTGGGAAGACGGGGGTCAGGTCCAGGGCACCCCAGGAGAAGGCCAGGCCTGACTACGAAGGGGGAGCTGGGCTCACTGAGCACCATTCCCGACCCCCCCGGAGAGCTCCATCATGGGCTGATGACACTGCCCGACACGCCCCTGCAGACACACACCCACCTAATCCCGTCACCGAATCCAGTCGTCCGGCCTCTGGAAGGTCGGATGAGGGCACCCCTCTGTCGATTCCCACCCATGCCCCACCACACTTGACGTGGCCGTGTAAACTGAGTGCACGCACACGCTCACAGCATCTGGCGACACAGCGCAAAGCAGCATTTCTTAAACACCTACGGTGTGCACAGGCTCTGGGGCCAGGGGCCTGGACTTAAATCCCAGGAACATCCATCCCTGGCTCTGTGACTTTCAGCCAGCCATGACCCCTCCCTGTGCCTCAGTCTCTTTAGCTGTAAAATGGGGACAGAGCGATCATACTTTGCTCAGAGCAATGACAGAGAGCATTAAGAGTTTGTGTGTATCAAGCTGTCAGCTCCGTGCCTGGCTCATGGCACCTGCCTGACACAGCAGGTCGTATGCTCACGGCCCCTATTATTATTGTTGTGAGTCACCTGCTGTTTATAGGTCCAGCCCCTCCTCTTCTCCATGGCCCACTCAATAGACCGTGAGCCTCTCCAGAGAAGGCTGGGACCTGGCCCCCACTCACGTCTGTGTCCTCAGGCATCAGTCTGATACAGAAGGCAAGGGCTGGGGAAGGGGAGAGGGACTGCCCAGTCAGGGTGGAAAGGGGCAGGAAGGAACCTGGACAGGAAGGTTCAATGGGGGGAGGGGGTTAGGGGAGCACTGAGGCTGTGCTTTCCCACAGGTCTTCCCAGGTGTTTGGAGATGGTCCTGCCGGGAGGCTGGGAGCTGCCAATAAGGATTTACAAAGGCTCTGCAGGATGGTGCCAGGGCTTTAAATGGGAGTGGGAGGGTCCTGAGTAGCTGGGCACAGTGGCGCTGCTACCCTGCCTCTTAGCCTCTCTGAGCCTCAGTCTCTCCATCCGCAAAATGGGTTCGAGAGCAGTGTCTGCTATACAGGAGGAAGATGAACCCAGGCATGGGAAGCCCCAAGTGAGCCCTCAGCAAGTTCGCTCTCACAGTGGGGTAGGGTGGAGGTTCAGGGAGGGCTCCCTGGAGGAAGAGGCCCCACATGCCCGAGAGCAGGCAGATGAGGCAGGGCTGACCATTCAGGAAGGGGCAGGGAAAAGGGTTCCAGGGTGTTGTGATGCAGATGACCTCATCAGTGGGTGAGGAGTGGGTGGGGCAGCCTCCAAGCTGCTTCAGGCCTCAGGTCACGCTGACCCACACTCAGGTAGATGATTTCCCCATCTACCCCTCATCCACCTCCAGGCCTCCCTCACCCAGGTGGCTAAGACACAAACAATCTGCCCCCCCTCCCAACCACCGCTCTCCCTCTCTGCAGACGTGCAGGCCTCTCCACCTGTCAGATGGCTTTACTATACCAGGCCCTTTGCTTTGACACTCCGTGCCAGCCCATCCCTGGCACCCCTGTTCACATAGGGCTTCCAGTCCCAACTCCACCATTTCCTGCCCGTGGCTTAGGCAAGTTCCTCCTCCTCTCTGAGCCTCAGTCTCCCTGTTTGGGAAATGCAGATGATACCAGTGTCTACCTGATAGGAGCTGCCGAGAAGTTACAGGAGTGTGTGTGACATGCTTAGCCCAGTACCCAGCTCAACAAACATCCCTACCCTGGGCACTCTCTCTTTTTAACTGCATCTCAACCTCTGGGGCGTGGAGAAGGGCATGATTTGCGCACCTACCAGGTTCCTGACTCTGCACACATTATCGATCGTATTGGTATTAGGAACCAGATGTGTGTCACACGTGCCCTGCAGAGGGCTGGGCACAAAGCAGCCTTGATAGGAGGCAGCCACAGGGTGGACACATGCACAGACTCCACCTCCGGGCAGGCTGGATATGTGACAACGCAATGAAGAAATGCTACATAAGATCTTCCAGTGCATGGCTGGGCTCATGGGAAGGCAAGGGAACCCATAAGGGCCACGTGTTGGAGACAGAACTGATCACCAGCAGGGCAAGAAGGAACGGAAGGTGGTCATCTCGTGTTGCTGGGCTCTGCAGAAAAGGGAGCTGACGAATTAAGGCCTCAAGGACCCGTGATTGGGCCTTGAATCCCACTGAGGCAAGACATTGGAAAGGAGCTAGGACTTGATGGTTAGACTCCCAGAAAGAGGGTAGATTGGGAAAATCACCACTCCCCCCCACACACACACCCAGCAAAGCTAGACAACAAGCAAGCAGGTCTGATATGGCCAGAACAGAAGGTGGGAGGGTGAGGGGTGAGGAAACCAGAATCTTCTGGGAACTGGGAGCCTTGTCCCTGCCTTTGCGATTTGGCTCTGACTTGTCCCTCTGCATGCTCAGGGGCTCCCAAGTCAAGGGGGAAGACTGGCCCCAGGCTGGTGATTCCCTAAGACCCCTGGAGAAGCAAAGACAAAGCCCCCAGATACCAGCTCACAGCACAGACAATCAAACACACAAGAAAGTAATATACTGGAGACAGCCAACAGTGAGATTAGACCCTCGGTGACATCAAAGAAAAGAATCATCAGATAGAGGGTATACAGAGAACAGGATGAGGGGCCCAGGGTCATCCCTGTCCTACCACTTTCCAGCTGTGTGACCTCAGGTGAGTCACCTAAATCGTCTGTGCTCCAGTTCCTCCGCTATAAAATAGGGATGGCAACCATCCACTCTATTAGGGGAGCTGGGAGGATTAGAAAAACTAACAGGGAAAGCATTTAGTACAGGGCCTGGTATGAAGAAGAGGCCCAAATAAATATTAGATTTATTACAATTTCTATTGATGACGGTAGTATTGGTTCTTTATAGAGGTTGGGAAGGTAAAGAGTAGGAAGCTACATTGATCTTCATTTATGGTTGAAGGAACCGAGGCCAAGAGAAAGGTCCGGCTTGTCCAGGCCACCCAACCAGTAGGCAGCAGAGCCGAGCTGCAGACTCGGCCTCTAGACACCCCATACAGATCAAGAACGATTCCCGGGATTAAATGACTTGAGATGCAGCGGGCACCACTGGCAGGTTCCGAAGCTGAAAGGTGACTGTGTCCCCTTTATCAGACCAAGAATGGAGTATGCAAATTGAGGAGGGGGCGGGCAGCCAGGCCTGTCATCTGAGCCCTGCCCTTCTTCCAGACTCCTCCCGGGGGTGGGGCCAGAGGCAGGGTGAGGAGGGGCAGGACCAGCACACTTTGCAATAACACCCTCCCGTGGGTGTTGGTGCCCTGGTCTCTCCAAGCCCCCTGAGCAGCGCACAGGATGCAGATGATGCACGCGGTGAGGGGCAGACAGCTAACTAAACATGGCTTCTGTTCCCAGGCACACCCCCTTCGGTTGGGGAAGGGCAGCTGTACCCCGACACATGTAACTCCCCTGAGTTCAAGCTGGACCCCCCACACCAGAGTGAAGTCCCACCATGGGCTATGCATGCCTTCCGCTCCCTGCCAAGCTGGCCCTCACGTCAGCACCCACTGCCCCAGAGAAGCAAAGCCTGTGGCTTCAGAGCTCCCAGGAACCCAGGTACTGGCTGCTCAAGTCCAATGCCTCTGGATGCTAAAGGGTCACTGTGAACCCCTGCCATTGACCTTGACATTGGGCTTGCCCACCAACATTAGACTGGCCCTACCCAGTCCCACCTCCCTTTCTCCCCCACCACCCACCTGACCACTGAGGAAACTGGCCTGGGCATCAGGCTGGCTGCATAGCTCACTTCAGGTCTGTTAACCTCTTAAAGCCTCTGCTGCTTCCTCTGTGAAATGGGCACAATGACAGCATCTATGCATCATGGGCTACGCAAGTAGACTGAATCACTGAACGAGGGGAAGGTGCGAAGCACAGAGCCCAGCACGCAGTAAGGGTTCAGGAAATGCCAACCATCGTGGTTGTTTTTGTTATTATTACTTCCGAGTCCCATTTTGCCTCATGGTGCTCCATGATGCCCTGGAGGACAAGACAGCCTCCCACAGAGGTAAGTGCAAGGGGCTGATCCAGCCCAGTCTGTCTGTCTGCTCAGCCACGCTTCAGGGTCACAAGAGGACAGGGACCAATGTCTGTCTTGCTTACTTTTTTTACAGCTCCCACCACAAGGTGTGAGGGATGAATGAATGAGCAGGCCTGCATTCCAGCTGCAACCCTGCCGGAAGCTGGATGACCTTGGGCAAGTCACTTAACCTCTCTGCCCCTCCATGTCCATGTCTGTTAGTATCACCTGCTCTGTAGGAAGAAATATATACCACCTAGCACTTAGCTGGTGCTTAAATAACGCTAGTGAGTGTTACAGTGATTATAATTGAGGAACTTACAGGCACACCATCGAGAGGTACAGAAACTCTCTCCACCCCTTGATCTAGTTTTCTCCATAGCCCTCCTGCCATTTTAGATTTATCTGTTGGTCGTCTGTTCCTCACACACCTACCACTCCGGCTGGAATATCATTTCCTTGAAGGCAAGCACTCTGTCATGTTCCCCACTGGGTCCCTGGAGCCCGACACATAGTAGGTACTTGGTAAATTCTGTTGCATGAATGGATGGATGGATGGATGGATGGATAAATGGATGAATCAATGAAGGCTCCAAAGAGTGGCCAAGAACCACATGACCTTTATTTAGGGCTTATTTGCCAGGCTCCCTGCAAGGCACTTCGGAAAAATATGTTCACCTATTCCTTAGGAAAACCACCCCAGGTGAGGTTCAGAGAGGGTCTGACAGGCAGAGGGGAGCAGTGGTGAACTCGGTCCTTTCAGCCTACTTCCCCCTGGGTATCCGCAGAGTTAGCCAGAGGCTGAGGGGTGGGGGTTGTGGGGGGTTTGAGGTGGGGGGAGAAGGATGCTGAGCACCTACTATGGGCCAGACCCACACTTGGCTATCTGTGGTATCTCCCAAGAGCCCCATTGGTAGGCACCATTCTCCACAGTATGACAGATGAGGAGACCAAGACTCTGAGAGGTAGACATGATTCACTGAGGCCACCCACCTCCAAACTGGCCAGAACTGGGACTCCAGGCCCAAGTGTCCTTTCTCAGTCCCACCCACCTCCCTTCCTGGCTCCTCGCGGCATCTGAAAGCCCACGGGTAACAGAGATTCCTTTGGCTTAAGGCATGGATGCTTATCAAAATGCCTTTATTTCTGTCAAGAGATGCCATTCACTTATCAGTTAAAACATATCAACAAATAATTTATAAGACCATTGAAATCAGATGGCTTGCTAAGCCAAGAATAGGTTTTGATGGCAGGAAGAAGGTAGAAAAGGACCCCCAAATCTTTTTTTTTTTTAATTAAAAAAAAATTATTCGAGAGAGAGAGAGCACTAGAGAGAGAGAACAAGAACGAGTGGGGGGCAGAGGAAGAGGGAGAAGCAGACTCCCCAGTGAGCAGGGAGTCCGAAGTGGAGCTCAATCCCAGGATCCCAGGAACATGACCTGAGCAGAAGGCAGACACTTAACTGAATGAGCCACCCAGGTGCCCCAAGGGTCCCCAAATCTTAAAACCTCAGACTCTCAGGTTTAGAGGCTATGTTACAATCCATCCATTCGTGCCTTCTGCGCCCATCCCAGATGAGTAACAACTCCTTATTTTGAGGCTCAGAAAAGGGACTTGCCCAGGCAGAACCAGGATGCAAACTTGGAAGTCACCTGCTGTCTCCAGCCACTCTGGGGGACTGCTCTAGACCCTGACCATGCTCGGGACTCCCAGCACAGCCCCTGTCTCAGTTGCCTGAGGAAGCCCCTCCAGTTGGGTAATTTCCCGAATGCCACCTTGCTTGTCTCTTATGAGACATCTGCAAGAGTGTGTCTAGGATGTCTGTTTTATTGCTGCAGAGACCATGCCCAATGGCACAGTTCATAATAAGCAAAGTCATAAAATGCTTACTATTTTCGAGGTTCTTCCCTAAGCACTCAATATATAGATCAACTCAATCCTGGCAACTGCCCTATGAAGTGTGGACCATTACCATCTCCATTTTACATATGGGGAAACTAAGGCCAGAGAGGTGATGCAAACTGCTAGGATTTAAACCCAAATTGCTCCGCTCCAGAGTCTAACCCACTCTCCTTCCCCAAGGTCATGATGCCCATTCAGGCCTACTGACTCCAGCCCAGGCTCTTTCTTGGGTCTCCACAGGAAGCCAGTGAGCAGCCCACACTGGGCTTGGCCATTGCTGACCATGTGCCCTCCAAGAACAGACCTACCCCCTCTCTGCCTGGACCGCCCATCTGTCCCTCCTACCCATGAGCAGAGGAAGAACCTCCATCAAACCTCCTTGACCAGGCCATGTGCCCTGTCTTCACTCCACAGATATTTCTTGAGCACCTACTAGGGGCCAGGCACTGTACTGGGGGCTGGGCCACCGAGAGGAGAGATTCAGACATGACCTTGCCTTTGTAGGGGGACAGACAGCAAGATCACATCACTCAGTGGCAGCTGAGGACTCTGAAAAACATCGAACAGGGCAGTGCTGGGAGCAGGGGGCACCTGGGGTGGTGACTTTAGAGCTCAGAGAGCAGCCATGCAGCTCTCTCTGTGGGGAGAGAGGGTTCCAGGCCCAGGGGTGGCCCATGTGATGACCCCGCCGTGGTCTAGCCAGTGGCAGAAGCAGGTGAGTCAGGGGCACAGGGGAGCTGAAGCTGGCTCCACCATCCTGCCCTGCACAGAGGCCTCACATGTCCCCAGAATCAGAGAATAGACCCCCAGAGCCACAGACATAAAGCCTATGGGTTCCTCTTGGAATGATAGGTTCATGGAGACCAGGAGACTTGCCCAAGGTCATCAGTGACTCAGTGAGACCAGCGGGACTAGAACTAGGCTCTCCTGGCTCCCAGCATGGGGTCCCCACTCTCACCTCCACCCCATCCTCCTTAATTCTCAGTGCAGGTAAATTTTCCTTCCAGAAGCCCAGGTGGCTGGCTTCAGCTCAGAACTTGGAAAAGATGGAACTTGTCTGTCCCTCCTCTCTACTCCTCATTCAGCTGGGTGACCCTGAGCAAGGACTCTGCTTCCCTGAGCCTCAGCTTGCCCATCTGTGAAATGGGAACCACGAGGAGGACACTGCCAAGTTGCTGTGAGGAGTCAGTGCAACCTCTGGGTAAAGAGCCCAGACCCCGAGAAGGTGCTCAGTAAAGAACCGTGTTATCACCAAGGAGAAAATGGGGAGCCTGGCTAATGCCCTCCACACAGCCCAGCTCCATAACGATTCCAGCGGGTACAGAGGAAATAAACTGATGAGCAAGCCTGCCCGAAAGATTCCATTCCACCGCCCTGTGCAATCGCTGTAAATGGCTTGCACCGGAATATTATCTGGGTGTATTTACGGTATCTTACTGGAAACCACAAAGTGCATTGTATTTTTTTTTTTCTTTTGCTATTTAAAGCCAGTGGGTCAGAGAGTGAGCAATCTGCAGTGACACGAGCTGAAATATATGATGATTTGGAAAATATACAGATGGAAAAAGGTTGCTTTTGCCAGTCCCGTGGCATGGCGGCTCACAGCCCTTCTAGGCTCAGAATGCCACAGCTGGCTATCTCCACCCAGAGGAAACAGAGAGCCTCTCGAGGAACAATCGGAAGAATTGGGGGTATAGGGAGTACCTGTCTGGGCTCAGGCTGGTTAAGGTAATAGGCCCATGGTTCTCCCCTGTCTCGGTTCCAACCACGGGTCTCTCTTCCAACTGGGCAAAGCCACACACACCACTGACCATCCACAAAGGGTCAGCATCCGTCCCTCCTGCTTCCATGCCTTTGTGTGTGCTGTTCCCTCAGCCTGGACGTGCCCTTCTTCCTACCTGCCTGCTGACGGGCAATGTAGCCCAGTGGTCAGAAGCAGGGCTCTGAAGGCCCTGGGTTTGAATCCTGGCCCCACTGGCCAGTGGCAGGACCTCGGGTGAGTTAATTGACCTCCCTAGACCTTAGTTTCTTCCTTTGCAAACTGGGAATACGATGACCTTCTAAGGTTGTTTGGTTGGTGGAAAAACCAAAGCACACGACAGACTCGGTCCACACCAGGTAAGGGATCAATAAACCGTAGCTCTTCCGAGATGCATGCTTGGTTAACCCTATCCTTCAGGGCGCAGCTCCAGTGTCCCCTCTCTGAGGGACCTTCTTGATGTCCCTTCCCTCTGCTTGTGGCCCGGTGCCTTCACTTTCCTTACTTCGTGCTGAACTGAATTCTGTCTCTTCCCACTAGGTTGTGGGGAGCTGGATTGTTTCTCTGCGAAGCCTCCACAATTGACGAATGAATGACAGTGCATGTAAAAGCGTGTGAGTGTGTGTCTGTCTGTCCACCATATGAAAGCTGGAAAGAGAACAAAAGACTCATCTCAAAGAATAGCGTCAGGAGAGCTAAAACCCAGGATGAACGGAGGCTTGCAGAAAAAATGCAAACGAGACAAAAAGTCCTTTGTTGGCTGCGTCCTAACCAAGTCTCAGGAAAGAATAGGTCTTTCGCTAGGGCAAGATGGTGTATTGTTAAGAAAGGGCAGAGAGAAAGTGGGGCTGGCCCGCCCCTTGCTTCGGTCTCTCTCACTCCCTGGAAAGCCTTCGAATCCATCCCTCCAAGCAGTCATTAGCTCACCACACATGCGCTCCAGTCTCTTCCACTGCCTGAAACAGGTAAAAAGACGGAGCCATTTGTGTGAGGCGCGGATTCCCAGAGGAGGGATCCAAGGCCCAGCAGGTCACCCCAGGGAGAGAGGGGGAGCTGCTCAAGCGACCAAGCTCTCAAGAAGTGGTGACAAATGCCACTGGAGCGGAAGTCCAGCAATGCTTCCAAGTCAGCCGGTTTGCAGACATAGGAGGGTGGTACTCCCCTCCCTGGGCCCGAATCCTAGGTCATCTGTGCCCATCCCTGGAAAAATTCCGGCGGGGGAGTACCAAACAGGAGGTCGTGAGTATCTGGAAAAGAATGCAGCCATCCCCAGGAGCACACGGTGGGAAATCACCATTTCTTTGTTGACAATGATGCTGGGGACATTGCAAATTTCTATATGTGCTAAGAATGTGATTATCTTCCCACATCCTGTCTCTCCCCTGACACAGGGGAAAGAAATTCTTCCGACAGCTCCCCTCCCAGGCAAAGCCCTGCCGGACTGATACATGTCCACCTCTCTCTGCAGCCCCTTTCTGCACTCCCTACCCCACATCCTAGAGCCCAGGGAGCCTGGGCCACTCCGGATACCCTGGCTCTGGGCTGGGTCACACCTGCAAGCCTCTCTTTGTGGCTTCTCCCCTGCCACAGCCTTCCCTCCCTCGGTTGTGGACCAGCCCACCTACAGCCTGCCTGCTCCTCTGCCCACTGCCGTCTCCTCTCCTATCAGATGCCAGAGCACATTTCAGCCCCGGCCTCACTGCCTGTCCCCACCAAACTGTGAGCACCCTGAGGGCAGAACCTGTGGCTGATTCATCAGTCTACCACCCAGAAGATTCTAGGAAATATCTGCAGGACAGATAAATGAATGAATGGGTGGACACACGGTGGGGTAGGGGGCGCTTGTGGTCTGTGATCCCATGAGCATTTAAATTATATGAATTCAACCAAAAGCCCCTAGAGGAAAATAAGTGAAAATACTGTATGCGTGGGAATGTAAATTTGTGTAGCCACTATGGAAGAGAGTATGGAGCTTCCTCAAAAAGTTAAAAATAGAATGACCATATGATCCAGCAATCCCACTTCTGGATACATACCCAAAGAAAACGAAATCATTCTCTTGGAAAGAGACCTGCACTCTTGTGTTCACTGCAGCATTATTTACAAAAGCCAAGATGTGAAAACAACTTAAGTGTACATCAATGGATACATTGTACATTAAGTGTATATTAATGGATAAAGAAAATGTGATAGATAATGGGATATTATCCAGCCATAAAAAAGAAGGAACTCTTGCCATTTGTGACAACACAGATGGACTTTGAAGACACTTGCTCAGTGAACTAAGTCAGACAGAGAAAGACTGTGTATGATCTCACTTATATGTGGAATCAAAAAACAAAAGAACTATAACATGTATACTTATAATTTAGACGCATACTCTTCCTTCTATACTGTGCATTACTACCTATACATTATATATTCATATGAATGTTTTACGGTAGAAAACCAGGTATTCTGAATTTTGTGGCTGATTTAAGGGACTTTCAAGGGTAATGCTGACTCGAATATGTTTCACTGTGCATGCCAATGTCAGAACTAGGACGTGTCTCTGCTGGAAAGATGGAGGATGTGGTGAGTGAATACACCTAGGTCAATTCCTGGTTCGTTCCAAACCCACGTTAGGAGCATGGTCAATCTGTGAGAGTCTCCAGAGTGGTGGTGTGTTTTGGTGTGGGGGCCTCTGAAGAGCGGCTCCACCAGACGGTCACTGAGTCCAAGGTCAGAAATGAATGGACCCTCCAGGGGAAGCCTAGTCAAGCTGCTCTCCTGTCTATAAGACTTTTCAGAGCCTTTAATATGCGGGTGGGCATTCTGGCTGATCTTGAGCAGGGAGCATAGCATTCTGAGTTCCCCAATTTATCATCCAACGAACCCCACTATGTTTCTCCAGAGAAGCTGCTGCAGGAGGGAGGGAGGGAGAGAAGAGGGAGGGAGAGAGGGAGGGAGGGAGTGGACCCTACCGTTCTGCCGAACAGACCCTGGGAACAAGTCCTCTCAAATCATGCTGTGAGGAAGGGGTCTTCCCTAGGCCTTGACCTAATCAGCTTTTGTATCCCATTTGAAGCCAATGCAAAGGTGGAAAGGAGAACCAACAGAATGCCAGGCTAAAATGGGTTAAAATCAAAAATGTGCAGGAATGAATGCTCAGTCTTGTATCGGGATCAGAATGAAAAGCATTCACTCCCACATCAGAGGGAACAGAGTGCTTCCCGTGAGCGTGGTACAACCCAGACCTGGGAGTCAGAAGAGAAATAAGACCCAGGCCTTGTCCTCAGGGGCTCAGAGCTACTGCTGGCACACGGGGTAGAGAGGAGCTTCAGGGTGGTGCATTGCTTCATGTGTTTCCTGAGCACCTACTGTGTGCCAGGCCCTGGGGTTGCCCCGGGAGAAGACGATTGACAGGCCTGGGTTCCATGGACACCCCCATGGTCAGGGAGAAGACTGATATTGGACACATCCTTGCAAAAGGGAGCAATGTCACTTCTGAGAATGGTAAGTGCTGTAAAGACATCAGCATGGGGTGACCAACCTTGATGGTCAAGGAAGACCTCCTAGAGGAGGTGGCATCTGAGTGAAGACCTGCATAATGCTGGCATAGGCAGGTTACCTGCTATGTCTTGGAAGCTTCTCCCTCTCACCCTTCTTCTCCATGTCCTGCTCCAGAGGGAGTTAGGGGCAGGTACCCAGTACCCAGGGAAGACCCCACAGCCTCTGTGCCCATCTGTGGTCACCATGCCCTCCACGTGCCAGGTGCTGTGTCAGAGGCCTCTGCTTCCTCACAGAGCTGCCTTCCGGTCCAAGAGATAGATGACAGCAACACCCACAACTATGATTTCCGGAACACACCCTGTGTGCCAGGCACAGTTCTGAATGCTTCGTGGGGAATAAATGATCTCAACCTATGGGACACAGCCTATGGAACAGACACTATCATCATTGCTGTTTGGTCAAGGTCCGGAGCTAGAAAATGGGGAAGCTAGGAAAAGAACCAAGAAGGTGGCCTCAGGGCTGAATTGTCACACAGTGCTGCACAAATGAACAAATAGAGAATATGCCCTGGGGTAGTGAAGTGATATGAAAAATCCGGCAAGGTAAGGGGCAGATAGGGATGGGCGGTCTATGCTACACAGGGGTGTCCTGAAGGCTTCTCTGGGGAGGTGACACGTGAGCCAGAAATGGAAGGACAGGAGAGCATCCAGGCAGAGGCGACAAGCCAGGGCAAAGGCCCGGAGGTGGAAAGGGCTTTGGCATGCTTGAGGGGTCAAGAGAAAGGCAGAGGGTTTGGGGTAGAGATGGAATGGAGATGGAGTAATATGGGGTCTGGGTGCAGATCACTGAGGTCTGTAAGGGACCAGGGGACCTGTCCATATTTTATTCCCAGACGAATAGGAAACCACAACAGGATTTTACACAGGGGGCTGCCATGATCAGAACAATGCTAGGAAGATGCTATGCTGGATGGCTGTGTGGTTGGGGAAGCGGGGGTACATGAGGATGCTGATGTAGCTGTCTGGGCAACAATTCTCTAAAGATGGAGGTTTTGAACAGGAGGTGCTGGTGGAGGTGGTGAGAAGTGGACAGACTGGCAGACACATTTCATAGGTAGAGTCAAAATGGTGAGCTCGGATTAGCAATTTCACCTATAGCATCTCCCCATTTTTCTCTACATCTCCCCACTCTACTGCACCAAGAATAAAATCTAGTGCATACATCCCCAATTCCTTGAGCTCATCTTCATCTAAGATGGGCATGTGAGCCTCCTGGGAGGGGTGAAGGGATGCTTTCTGATGGCCCTAATCTACAGGTGCCAGGGTCTTAAATCCCGCACAATGCTGGCACCTGGCAAGGTGGGTTATGTGACTCCCCCATTCTGCAGATGGGCAGACTGAGATAGGAAAGGTGAGGTACTCTCTCAGAGTCCTAGTGGTGGGACTGGGATGGAAACCTGGCCGTGTGACTTTGATACCAATGCTCACTTGGCTGCCACATGGCCCAACAACGAGACAAGGTTCTCAAATATTTGTCAGCTTGGAGAATCTGAAATCTGGCAGGCTCACAAAAACAGAAGAATCTTCCAGCAGCAGGGAACTCACTACCCATCTCAGCTCTGCCACAAAACAGCCATGTGAATTTGGTCAGACTCTGCCTTGCTCAGAGCCCAAGATGGAGGTAGACAGACCTCCTTTTGTGGGGACAGATGAGGTTATATGTGAGGAAGGGCTGTCACAGTGCCCGGCCCCTATGGATCCTCAATGAAAAGACAAAAGGCAGGAGAGTGAAACCCCACATGAGCCACCACCCCTGGGGTGCTTCCTGATCCAGGCTCCCTTCCCTGCACCATGACTCAGTACTACAACCACGATGGCCAAACCTGAGGGAAGAACACACAACTGGATGGAAAAATGGGCAAAAAGCATGAACAGGCAACTCACAGAAGAGTAAACATGTACAGCCAGTAAATATAGGAAGAGAGTTCACCTGAATCACTTCTCAGGGGAATGCAAATCAAGACAGCGGTGAGAAAGCATTTTATACCTGTTCCCTAGGCAAAAATGAAGTCTGAATAATGCCAAGTGTCGGAGAAGCTACGGATCAACGCTGCTGGCTGGCAGGAGTGGCACTCGGCACAGTCACTGTGGAAATCAGGTTGACATTCATACCCTGTGACCATGAATTCCATTCCTCCGTATACACCGAAGAGAAATGCGCACACATAGGCGCCAGGAAACGTGCACAAAGAGGCCTGTGCTGTCAGTGTGACAGCAAACGTTTAGAGGCGTCCCAGATGCCCCACAACCAAAAGCGTGGGAGCATAGACTTCAGTCTATGCTGAAGGAACAACGTAAATGGCTTTTATCACTAGCGAGTGACAAAAGTAAATCCAAAAGATTGCATATAGGGTGATGTCTTTTCTTTATAAAATTAAATACAACTGAACCAAATAATTTACTTCTGGGGACTATATCAATATGATAAAACAGACATAAGCAAGGAATGGGAAACCCAAGATTCAGGATAGAGAAAGCGTGGCTCGGGAGGGAGAGGCAGGGGGTGCATAAGGGATGGTCACAGGAGCAGGTGTAAATTACCCATTCTTTTTCTAGTTGTTGTGTTGGGTGGTGGATTCAAGGGCAGTTCATTGTGTTATTTAAGAAAAGGAAAAGGCTGAAGGGGGCTGAATGCATTCTCAAGCCTCCAAGGGCCACAATGGGTAGCAGGTGATAAAGCTGATGTGGAGCCATACACCACATTCTAATAATCCCTGGCATTTAAGACACCTGAAAAGCTGGCCTGCAATCTCATCTGAGACTACTGACCCCCTGCCTCCTGAGGCTGCAGACAGCTGTTCAAGATCCTCTTAGCAATCCAACATCCATGTCGTTGCCCCATTCTTCCTACCCTTTAAGACCTGGATCAAGGGCCATCTCTATTGTCTAGCCCACTTCTTGCACCTTGGAGTTTCACCTCTGAGCACCCACCACATCTTGTATGCCTTTCCCTGAAGCACAGAGCCATTCTGCTCTCTGATTGCTCATTACCCCCCCCTTCATATGTTGCAACCCTAACCCCCAGTGTTTCAGACTGTGACAAGGGACATTATGTATTTGGAGGTATGACCTGTAAAGCAGTGATTAAGTTGAAATGAGGCCATTACGGTGGGTCCTAATCCAATCTGACTGGTGTCTTTGTAAGCAGAGGAGATTAGGACACAGAGACAACAAGGGCATGCACAGGGGAAAGACCATGTAAGGACACAGGGAGAAGGTGGCCATCTGCAGGCCAAGGAGAGAGGCCTCGGAAAAAATCAAACCTGCTGACACCTTGATCTTGGAGTTCTGGCCTCCAGAACTGTGAGAAAAGAAGCATTTTGTCTAAGCTGCCCAGCCTGTGGTTCTTTGTTACAGAAGCCCAAGCTGGCTAATGGACTTGTGAGCAGGCCCTCTCCCCTGAGACATGGTCTAGGTGGGGCTCCCAGGTCTGGCCAACAAAAGCACTGCTGTCCTTGACCACTGTGATTGGTTTGGGATGGACACATGACCCAAAGTCAAGCTCTGTCAGCTGATCCAGTTGGGATGAACCTTAGGACTTCTGTAGGGGCCCCCAGAGAAAGGCTAATGCTCTTTCTTGCAAATTTAGAACCTGGAAGTTGTGGTTCTGGCACTTTCAGAGCCATCCCGCCACCCCAAGAAGCAGGTCTGGGGTTGGCAGAAGCCATTCCAAAAGTCAGCACCATCCCTGACTTTGCAATGACTTAAGCAGACATAAATTCCCCTTTTTGCCTGAGAGGGCTTGGACTGGGTTTCAGTTTCTAGCATCCAAGAGGCCTTTGTCTGGTACATGTCCATGGCCTTCTCCTGAGATCTAGACAGTAAAATCTAGAACATTCAGGAGGGGAGACAGAGCCATGAAACACAGAACCAGAGACCAGAGCGGAGGCTGAGGAGGCAGGAGAAGATGAGCCTTCGGGTCTCAGCATGAGATGGATAACTATGCCAAGGGCAGCTGCCCACCACCCCAATGTCAACTTTCCCCTTCCTCCTCAGTCACAGACTCTGAGCTGGTCTCAGAGCTACTCTGAATAAAAGACTACACTTCCCAGCTTCCCTTGTAGCTAGGCGAGGTTATGTGACTGAATTCTGGCCAATGAAATGTAAGTAGAAGTATGGGGTTGGGGTGGGGGGGGGCGATGTTTCCTGCCATCCAGAGTGTGGCCTTGATGGTCAAAGCTCCTCCCAAACTCAAAGACTACACTCTTGATGCCTCACCTACAAGGTAGCCTTGCTGGTTGGTCATTGCCAGGAAGAGGCAATCCTATAAGGGCAAGAGCACTGAGGGCACTGAGGAAGAGCCCGGGAGTCGAAATCTGAGGCTTGCTTCTTGGTGTCCTCAAGAGGATATGTTTACACATGAGGAAACCAAGGCTCAGAGGGAAAGTGACTTCTCAGACCCTTGGGGGTCTCATCTGCACCTCCTTGTCCTCAGCTCCATCGCCACCACCTTTCAGGTTCCAGGCCAGGGTACCTCCTTCCTAACTGGCCTTCAGGTCATCAGTCCCCCTTCATCCTCAGCATCACTGCCAAAGCAGATCTGCACTGCTATCTCTCAGGCCATAGCCAGTATCACCCCCTGCCCAGAAGACTGGCCCCTGACCCCTCCATAGTTCATTCTATTCCTGGGAGCTAGAGCAAGGCTGCTAGATCCAAAGTCAGATCCTTCATTCCCTCGCTCTCCATTCACTGGAGGAAAACCCAAATCCCTGACTTGGCCTGACAGACGTCACACCGTCCAGCTCCTGGCTTCTTCTCTGACCTCTGAGACTTCCTCTTCCCCCTGCTTGCTGTACTTCAGCTACACCAGCCCTCTCACTGGTCCTCAAACTGCCAAACATGTTCCTGCCTGGGGGCCTTTGCACATCCACCCTCTTTGCCCAACATGCCCTTCCCCAGACATGCCCGTGGCTCACCTCCCTTATGAATCCAGAGGCCTTTCTTGACCAAACAGGCTGCAACAGCAGCTTCCAGCCATGGTGGGCACTCAGTAAATATTTGGTGAATGTATAGTTAATGAATGACATAAATAAACGAATGAATTTTATAGCCACCCCTTAATGAGACATCCAAAATTACTATTAGGCTGGATCATATGATGTTGTCATTTTTGCAGGTCAAAAATCATTAAATAGTGGCTGTTTCATACAGTATGACCTTACTTTGGCAGCTAGGCCTTTGCTCAAAATCCTCCAATTGCTCCCACCACCTAGTTTGAGTTCAAACTGCTCAGATTGATGCCATACACCTCCTGGCCCTGGCTCCCACTCACTTCCAGGCCTGTAGACCTATTGCCCTAGCCTTGCTATGCCCCAGGTTTTCTTAGGCTCCTCTCTTTGCTTCGATTCCCTGAGGCCACTTGACGTGCGATAGGTTCCCTCAATTCTACAACTCTGGTCAGCTGGGAGGGCTGCTGGACAGCAGGGGCTCCTGGCCCCATAGCCCTCCACTGCACCCCAGCATGCACTATTATAATGCCAGGCTATGGTCTGGTTCTCCAAGGCTGCAGGCTGTTCCAAGGCTGCATCAACCCAGTCCTAGGACACCCTGTCACTCACTTTCATTGACCTCAAACCAGTCCCTTCTGAGCCTGTTTCCTCATCTGTAACATCTCATATGTCAGCAACGTACAAGTTTAAAGTAATGCCAGAGCCCAGACCTGGGTCCCAGGGACAGGGGACTGGGGATGTGAGCAAGAGAAGGCTGAAAAACCATGGGTGCCACCAGAAGGCTCACAGGATGGCAATTTCAGGACCTAAATTGGACTCAGCGTTGATGCCACCTTCCCGTGTGAGCCAGGGCAGCCCCGCCCTCTCTCTGGGCCCCAATTCTCCACCTGAAAAGTCAGCCCCGAGGCTGGAAGAGGGAGAAGGAAGGGCAGGTGGTACAAGGCAAAATTCTAACCACGAAGATGTCAGAAAGGGCACGCATGTAAAGAGGAGTTCTATAAGAGGAGGCTGCCACGCCCCCTGCCAACCTCACCATGAAGCTGGGGTCTGTCTCCCTCAGGCGTGAGTAAGCAGATGCCTACAGAAGATGGTGATCAAACAAGACCTGCTCAGGACCGAGATGACCAAGAAGGAGGAAGGAAACATCCAGTGGTGAGTGTGATGGGGAGCCCCAACTCTCATGGAGCTGGCATTCCCAAGGGGTGAAGAATGAGTCACAGTGCCAAGTGCTTGGCTGATGGGCTGGAGCTTCGTGATAGGAGGGGGCTTTAGACCCCGGTGATCAAGGGAGGCCCAGAGACCCGAAGGCCGTGAGGGAGAGATGTGCACAGAGAACAGGGGACTCTGGGGTGCTAACTGTGAGAAAGGATCTGAGGCAGAAGGAATGTGTAGTGCTGGGGCCCCAGGGCAGGACCCAGTGTGGTGTGTTTGGGAAAAAAGACAAGCCTGGGTGGGCAGGGGGGAGGGGGAAGATGGGAGCAGATGGGGGCAGAGGTCAGCAGCACTTTAAAAATGAGAGGAAGCCTCCACGGAGTTTTAAGCAGGGAAATGACATGATCTGATTTTCATTTACAAAGGAGGACCCTGCCTGCAGGACGGTTTGCAGAATAGCCAGGGGGCAGCAGGATGATGGGGGCGCCAGGGAGCCCAGAGGCGCCATCTGTGTGACCTGAGGGGGAGGAAGTACGGAGACACGGAGAAATGGCTAGATTTGGGGTGGATCTTTTCAATATCCACTGAATTTACTAATGCTGGGGCTGAGGGAGAGAGAGAACTCAGGGGTGCTTTTAGAGCAGTTCAGCAGGCCGGGTGAACCACTCCAGCCCAAAGAGACTGAGGCAGACTTATTTTCAGGGAAGTTCACAGCTTGGCAGCAAGCATGCAGACTTCCCGGCCCCCCAGTCCAGACACACACAAGCAGGACACATTATCATGGCCTTTTCCATAAATATTGAGGCCTCCCAATGACCAACCCCCTTTCCACCAGGTTTTCCTCACAGTTGCTTTAAAAACCAAAAGTGTGACCTGATACTTTGTGCATGTTTGTGTGTGTATCTCTGGGTGTGTGTGAGCACACACACACACACACAAACACACATGGACGCACGCCCATGTATGCATGTCCGAGCAACACACAATTCCCACAAGACAGGGGTTGCAAATTCAAATGCCCACAGTGGCCTGGTGAGTCATAAATGGGGACTGGGCGATAATAGGGAGTGGTAGGGACTGTGGCAGTGGCTCCATCTTAAAGGAAGCTTCATTCTCAGCTTGATCCCACTATAACTATGGAGGCACATATGTAAGTTATCAGTAGATCTGCGTATTTTTAAAAAGAAGCCAAAAATTCATACTTTTAGGTAGAAATGTTATTTTTTTAATTGGACTTCAATTTAAGAAACATCAGTGCTATATCAGTCAATTAGCATTTAGGCCACTGGTTGCTGATTTTCAACTTTGCCATAAATGGTTGGAGTGGTCTGGATTCAAATTAGAGATCTGACCTTCCCCAGGAGAACTGATTCAAGTCATGACACCCGCAGATCCCATACAGGGTAGCATTCCAGCATGGGGCAGGTGAGAGGGTCACAGAGGGATCCTGAGGGTATTCTGGTCTCCCATAGCCTCTAAGACCTTGCATAAGTTGTCTGGGTGAGCACATACCCACTTTGAGCTCCTTCCCGAAGACGGTGCGCTCCCCCAGTGCTGAGCAGTTCCAGCGGCCATTGCGGAACTGAAACTGACACTCGTCGAGGCCCATTTGTGAGCCTTCTCCTATGATGATGATGGCGTCGGGTCGGCTCTGGCAGATCGCCCGCTGTCTGGGAGCCAGGCCCGGGATCTTGTTACAGATGATGCTCGCGCCCAGAGCTACCACCGAGGAGAAGCCACTGGAGCAGGGGACACAGAGAAATGGAGTGTTAGTCCAGCAAGGGGGGGGGGCATGGCTTACAGGCGCTCCCAGGGTGTCTGATGCTCTTGTCCCTACTCCCCCTATACCCCTACCCCCCCCCGCTGCTCCCAGCAGAGGTCTCCCAACTTTTTTGATACTGTACCCCAAACCCACATTTATTCATTTTGTGTTCCATATCAGTACTTGTGTAGTATATATATTCAATATTAGTGAGCCTTGATTTTCTTTTAAGATGCACACAAAAAAAGATGACATATATCACAAATACAACATTTTGCACAAAGCAAGTTGCCTTCGGATTTATGGTAGAGTTCAATTGAGATGAAATTTTAAATCATGCAAACTAAAACCCAATATTTTTTAGGAATCGTGTCTATGTGATAACTCTGCAAAGGCAAGCAAGGGGATGATAACTCCAAAGTTTCCTGCAGCAGTTGCCCTGAAAGGTTGTGGGTACACGTTAAAAAAAAAACCAAAAAACCGCAACTGCCTATACACGTTATATATACTTTCTGGTATGTACGTATACGTTGTTTTACAAACAATATCTTTGAGAAGTAATTGTAAATAGAAGGTCTAGTATTTTCTTTCTGCGTGCCAATGGAGTATGTGTACCCCACGCCAGGCATGACCAGTCCAGAGGATGCCCCTGACTCTTCATACGGTTCCTATCTTCCTAACTCATTCTCTGTGCAGATACATACTGGACACCTATCAGGTGCCAGGCACCATGCTGGGAGAGAGGCCAGGGCCTGCCCTCCAGGAGCTCTGGAGGGAGACTACACCCATTTCACAAATGAATAATAGACCATTTCAGACAGTGGTGGGCACTATGAGGAAAGTAAGTGAAGAGGCCATAAATGAAGAGGGTGGGCTTGGGAGGGAAGAGAGAGGGGCCACTTTAGCTGCGGTGGTCAAGGATGGGAGGTGCTGTGCAGCTGAATGGCTAGGAGCCAGTCGTGGGCAGGTCTGGGGGAGAGTAATTTGGGCAGAGGGAACAGCAGATGCCAAGTTCTCGGGGGTGGGGGGGAGCAGCAACCTGGGATCACCAAGGAACAGAAAGATCCCACAGAAGCTGGTGCAGGGCTCAGGGAAGGAGAGAGTCTGAGGAGAGAACCTTGTAGAGGGCTAGAATTTTCTCAAGTGCATCAGGGAGCACTGAAAGGCTGTAAGCAGGAAACTGACGGCATCCCATCCCTCCAGCCCCATGGGAGAGAGGAACGCGGGGCACCAGAGCAGGAGCAGGGAGAAGGGACAGGCAAGAGGGGGTGGTGGCTTGGCCTTGGCAGCAGCAGGGGTGGCTGCGGATGGAGCTGACCCAACTTGCTGATGGACTGATAGAAGGGTGGAGCTGAGGGGAGGGATGGGGAAGGGTATGAGGGAAAGACAGGCGTCAGTGTGACTCCTGGGTATCTGGCCGAGGGTGGGGCCATTTCCTAATATCAAGATAACCCCAGACAAGCTCCAATGGCAACCCTGATGCTTCAGGTAGCCCTCCCTTTACACAAAGATGGTCCACACATCTGGAGCTTTTAAAGAGAAGACCTCACCCCTGATGCCTCACTCTGGTTATAATAATAAGAGCTTCCATTTACTGAAGGTCACAACCAGCCCTGGGCAAAGTGCCTCACATTTTCCATCCTGGGACTCAGCTACAGGAAGTTGTTCTGGAATTGGAATTTCTTAAAGCAAGGCTCTGTGTACCAACAGTGCAGGAGATGAGGTGACCCCACTTCTCTCCAAGCACATTACTGACCAGTCCTACTCTCTTTCCCTCTACTCCTGCCTCACACCAGCCCTCTTCCTGCCTCCGGCCCTTTGTCCTTACTGGTCCCCTTCCCTGCAATCTCTCTCCTCCCATGAGCTTCACAGGCTTGGCTTCTTGCCATTATTCCTGTGACTTCATGGGGCATCTTCCTTGACCACCCCAGCTAAGGGAACCTGCCTCCCCATCACACCCCTCATAACTTTGCATCACAGTCTCTGTTTTGTTTATGTAATTCTCTGGATTACTTATAGTCTTCTGAAACGTTTTAATGTACATGTCTGGTTCTGTGTGCCCACTTTGTCACTTGTCCTTCTCATTAGACTATGAGCTCTTTGGGGGCAGGAATGATGTCTGTCGGTTCACTAAATGGCTACTGAATGAATGAATGAATGAATGAATGAACCGATGAACTATGGAGTTTCCAAAATATCACTCAAGGTAAGTACCTATATGACACAGCAGGTGCCCCTCCCCAAATATGCCCTGAATGCATCAGTGAACTTTCGCAGCATCCCTACCATGCCAAGGCAGTATGGCAGGTGTTGCTGCAAACATGAGATACATGTGACCTTTCTAAACAGCCCTGGTGGGCAGGAATCACCCTTTTCACATATCTGAAAATTGAGGCTCACAGGGATTGAGATCTAGAGGCTAGTGGGTCACTGATCTGAAACAGAAAGCTCTCTAGAGCTCTCGTTCATTCATCTCAGCCACTGAAAGAGAGTCTAACACGGCTAGAGCTAGAATGTTTGAAATGTTTGAAATGTTGAAAGATTGTCAAGCAGAGATGTTGTGGCCACAAGTCAGGGGGAACCTGTGAATGCCTAGCTTACCACCAGGGAATTTCTACCCCAACAGAGTATAATTGATATATTAGAGTCAAAAATTCAGAGGAACAATAATCTAGCAGCTAAAAGGTCAGGCCTAGGGTACCAGCGAAGCTTCCTTCACATACTAGCTGTGTGGCCTTGAGCAAGTTCCATCCCCTCTCTGTACTTCAGCTTTTCCATCACTAAAATGAGGATATTGATCATTAGCCCTCATTTCACAGTGTTGCTGTGAAAATTAAATGTGTTAAAACATGGAAAGTGTTTAAAAGGTGCCAGGCACCTAGTATGTACTCAATAATTGTGCTGCTGTTGTGGTTTTTATTATTATTGGATTTGATTGTTATGGGGGGTGGTGCTTGAGTCACTGGAACTATCCACATTAAATAATACCGCGCAGATGCCCTGCCATCAGCCCTGAGCAGGGAGGAACCAGGCACATCCGGAGAGCTGGAAGGCTTCTTAAGGACCTTGGAACTTTACCCCTCATGCCCATTTTACAGATGGATAGCCCGAGGCTCAGGGAGCAGCAGGGCTCGGGCCAAATTCACCGTTCAATTCCTTTTCCTGACCTGGACCTCTCCCCGCCCCAAAGGGCGACTGCGGTGCTGAAGGCCAGCGCCCTCTGTAGCTCCCTCCCTCCCTCCAGGGCAGCTGGGCCCCGGCGGGGCCAATGAGGTCTCCGCGCGCCGGCGGGAGGTCCGGCAGGCGGGGCAGCCAGGGGAGGTTATTTTCTGTTGTTTTCCCTTTCTCTCTCCCTTCCCCAGTCCCTCCGCCCCGATTCTAATTAAAAAGAAGATAAAGCCTCACGCGGCCAGCGCCAATCAGCCCGACCAGCTTCCTGAATGCTGGATGCGCGCGGGGCGGCGGGGCGCGGGCCAAGATGAAGATTAAAGCAGGGAGAAAGAGAAAAGCCACCCAGACGCGGATGAATCAATAACACTTAAAACACACCCGCAGGCAGACAGCGCGCGAGCCCCGCAGCCGCCTCTCCGCCTGCGGTCGCCCCTCGGTCCGCGGTCGCGGCCGGCGGCCGCCTGGTCCGCTCTGCGCGCACCTGCTTGCAGCCGCGGCCGTTCAACTTGCGAAATGCCCGCTACGGAGACGCGGGGTGGGGAAAGGGGAGGAGTGGCAGTGGCAAAACACAAAGGCTCTGCCACACACACCCCCTCGCCGCAGGCCCCGCAGTCTGCCCCCTCCCCAAAGCCGAGCTGTGGGGAGGTTCCCCCCCCTGGAGTAGGAAAGCAGGTTGTGTGAAACCTGCCAAGGTGGCCCTTTAGCGCCAGAACCTCTATCAATCCCTCAAGCCCCCCACCCCCACCCCTCCGTGCTTCACACGCATTATCTCCTAAGTACAAAGGGTGACTGGCCCTGCAAACGCAGCTCCAAGACGCGTCCTGAGCCGCCCCCTCCCACTTTCCAGCCGGAGCGCCGCCCCAGGCCCCACCTCCGTGGAAATGCTGGAGTGCAGCAGGGAGGGCTGCTCCGCAGGCGCGCCGGCCGACTCCGGTGCCCAGTTTTAGGGGGCGGGGTGGCCCGCCTCTCTCTGGCGCTGGCTCTTCGAGCTTGTCTCTCTGGGTGTCTAGGGCCATCTCTCGTCCTACCTTTGTGTGTGTTCGTTGGGAATGGGAGGCGCTGTCCCCTCGGCCCGGGAAAGGGCTCTGGGAGTATTGAGGGTTCTTGGAAATCGGGTGGTGTCAGGGATCTGAGCAGCGGTTTGTGTTTTTGCCAGCGAAGGTCCCTCCCTCTAGGTACCTGTTCCCCGTTGCAAGGAACGGCCCCGCCTGCCACCCGGGGACTGCCCTGTCTCCAGGAGTGGCTGTGCCCGCGCCTCTGTGTACAGAGTTCCTCTCGGGCTCTTGGGGCTGAGCTCCTTGGGAGCGGCTGTCGTCCTGACTCCCGGCTCCGGTGTTCTTGTGGGACCTGCTGTTCCTATGCCCTATGCTCGGGTCAGAAGTGTCCCTAGGAGAGGCTGACCTTCGCAGCAGCTAGTTCTCCTGAGTCCCCCAAGCCGGACCGTCCCTACTGGTTGTCTCTGGTTCTGGGGGCTTCCAGACTCAGACATCCTCAGGATGGCCGGACCTCTGCCCAGTGTCTAGAGCTGTGCGCGCCCCTGGGGCGCCCGCCTGCGGGGGGTCTTTGTGCGCCCACAGCTCCAGCACCGCTCCCACCCAGCCTCTCTGAGGGGCCGAAGAAGTTGGTGGCCGGCGGCCGACCCCCTCCCCGGGCCACGCCAACTTTGCCGGGACACGCGTGCAGGGGATGCGAGCGGCCCTTACCCGATCCGGAGGTAGACCATGCCCAGGCTGAGAAAGAGGTGGCCCAGGCAGCGCCGCGCTTTCCGGTTCATAGTCCCCGCTGGCCGCCGGGGCCGCGGGCCGGGCTGTGCTGATCCCGCGGGCCGGCCCCGGCGGGGCTATCCACATAGCCCGCCCGGGAGGCGCGGGCCGAGGCGTCCCGGGGGCCGTCTGTCCGTGCGCCCGTCCGCTCGCTCGGCGCCTGAACCTCGCCGGGAGCGCGGGAGCCACGGAGCGGGAGGAGGGAGGGAGGAGCGAGCGCGGCGCGGGGCGACGCCGGGCTGCGCGCGAGCGGCCGGTGCAAGTGTGTGAGGCGCGGGGAGTGCGGGGGCGCTGCTGCCTCCCGCCCCCGCCCCTCCCTCCCTCCCTCCCTCCTTTCTCCCGCCCCCTCCCCCGCCCGCCTCCCCGGAGCGCCCGCCCCGCACCCCAGCGCCCGCGGGACAGGGCCGCCAGCTCCAAGCGCGCGCTCACGCCTTGCCCCACGCGCTCCCGCGGCGCCCCCTCCCGGCTCCCGGGCGCGGAGCGGGGCAGGGGGCTGTGGGAGTCCGCTCGACCCCCACGGGTCGCTAACTCGCAAGTTGCGGTTGAGCTGGCGCCCTGCGACTGCCTGCGGGGTTGAGAGGATCAAGGCTCAGCCGAGAACCCCCGCGCCCTGGCTTGCCTCCTCGTCCTCCCTGCCCGGCCGAGCGCTCAGAGCTGGGGTGTGTGTGTGTGTGTTAGGTGACACCCGAGTTCCCCCTTTCCCCAGGCTTCCGAGCCCAGCTTCAGAGGAGGGCGCCCCCTTCCGCGGAGCGGGGATAACTGGCTCAGTATATTCCTCCCCCACCGCGGTCTATTCGAGGGGATGCGGCAGGTGGGTGCCCAGGTAGGGCAGCCTCTTTTGGAATGCCCCTTCTAGCGGACAGTCGGAGTCGGGCTGAGGCCAGGATGCCCCGCACGGGACCCAGACGTGGGCCTCGCGAGCCGCCCGAGGGCGCCTGGCGCGACTGGCAGTTCAGCGCGCGCTCGCGGCGACCCCTGGTGGGCGCGGCGGGTGCTGTAGCGTCGCCTAGCTCCCCGAAACACGGTGCTCTGAGCGTTCTAGCTGACCAGAGGGGCAGATCCCTTCCTATGATGTACACCCCAGTCCAGTGAGCTAGCGGCTGTTGGACTCACGTCTCAGCTGAAGAAATTGAGGCTCCGAGACGCGAAGGTGTTTTCCCAAAATCACCAGCTAGAAAGTGGGAGAGCCAGATTACAAACAGCCCCACCCACACACACGCATTAACCACCACCTCGCCAGGCCTGCCTATCCTTCAGAATTTTTTTGAATCGTCCTTGAAAACCGCTGTTCATGCCTTCATTCACATCACACAAATGTCTGTGCCAGGGATCATAGTGAGCACAAAGGATATAAGGAAAGAAGGATCCAGGACCTTCTCTCTTGGAGCTAGTGAGGGAGACAAACCAGAGGTAAACAATTATGTAATTTCAGACATCTCAGGGAGAGGTGAAGATAATAAAACAGAGTAGTGAGAGAGACAACATTGGGTGCCCGGGGATTATTTGAGATCTGAGTAGGTGGCATTCGAGTTGAGACCTGAAGGACACAGGATCCTGGGTCCCAGCATGTCAAGAGGGAGGACAGCAATGCAGAAGACTGGAGGTGGGCATGAGCCCCAGGAGGGAATGCGGGGCTGTGCTCAAGAACGAGAAAGAAAGCCAGTGGGATGGATGGGAGGAGATGGGGGTTCACAGATCCCACAGAGCTATGTAGGCATGTCAGGGAGCTTAGATTTCACGGGGGAAGTTCAGTGGGAAGACATTGGAGGGATAGGAAGAAGAGTGACTCATCTGATGTGTGTGTTCCAAAGCTCCCCCTTGGCTGCCCCATGGAGAATCTAGGGAGGTGGGGGGTGAAGGGTAGGGCTGGGCAAAGTGGAGCCAGGCAGACCAGAGAGGAGAATACCCCATGGGTTCAGGTACAAGACGTTGGTGGTTTTAAAACACAGCCACACATGCCTCCCATTGAGAGGTGGGCTCCCATGCTCTCCTTGCTTGAATCTGGGTGGGCTTCTGTGTGGCAGGAGTGATGCTACAAGGCTTTCAGGCTAGGTCATAAGAGGCAATGCAGCTTCTGCCTTGTTTTCTGGAACACTCCTGCTGGAGCCCTGAAGGAAGGAGTCTGGAGGCTGCCATGATGTGAGGAAGCCCAGTCCACAGTCCCAGTTCAGCATTGGAGTTATCCTGGCCCAGGTGCCAGACATGTGGGTGAAGGAGTCTCCAGATGATTTCAACCCCCCACCTCCACATCATCCCTCCCTTTCAGTCTTCTCAGCTGAGGCACTGTGGACAGGGGCTTCCGTAGTCATCCCCAGTGTGCCCTGTCTAAATTCCCAAGCCCCATAACTTGTGAGTGTAATGAAATGATTGTTTTATGCCACTATTTTTGGGACGGTGCTTGTTACACAGCAATTGTAACTAGAACAACTAAGGTGGAAGTGGGGTGCGGGGAGAAGAGAGGACGATAGGCCTGGGTCACAAGCAGCTCTGACAGGACTTGGAAGGTCCCAACTGAGAGGGGGGAAGGAAAGAGAGAGAGAGAAGAAGGGAATGAACAGTAATCCCTAGGCTGGCTGGAGCACTCCCGTGGATGGAGGTAGCAATGAATGACAGTGGTGGGGAGAGACTGCAACAGCCAAGGGCTTGGGAGGAACAGTCACAAAGTCTGTCCTAGCCGTGCTCTTCCTCCTGTATTCCTCCTCCTCCTCTCCCACCTTCAGATGGAGTCAGCACCTAGCTCTGAGCAGTTTTCCTCCAAGGCATCACCCAAATGTGTCCTCTCTTTCCTGTATGCATTGTCACTCTTTTCGACCCAGGATTCATTCACCTCACAAATGTTGGGGGATGCTCATGACCAGGACATTGGGGCAAAGTGCTGGGATGTAATAGTGGGTCAAATAAATCCAGTGTCTGCCCTCCTGGAGCAACTGTTCTGAGGGCTGATTTGGTGATCAGTCACATAGGTGGCACTTACTATGTGCCAGGCCCTGTCATCAGCACCCTGATTCATTTAATCCTCTAACAATACCGTGAGGCAGGTGCCATTCTTTTTTGTTAATGTTTTTATTATTAGCATAATTATCATCATCTTATAGAATGGAGAAGGCGAATCATGGAGGGATTAAATAAAATCCCAAACTCCCACAGCTGTACGTGGCAGAATTGGGATTTGAACCTACGCAGTTTTGACTTCAGCATCTGCTCTTAATCCTTCAATTATGCCTCCCATCTAATGGAAAAGAGAGGCAGGGCCACTACAATAGAGAAGAAGGTATTAGGCATCAAGGTGGGAGATGCACAGAGGACTGTGGGGACACAGAGAAGAGGACTCCAAATGGGTGGGTCACTGAAGGCTTCCTGGAGGAGGTGTTCCTAAACTGGGATCCAGAAGGAATGAGCTGGGGTTCACCAGGCAGTTTTTTCAAAGCCAGAGGAAGCAGGGCCCATGGAGGTCTGAGGGGCCTGGTGAATGGAGCATCAGAGGGAATGGGGGTAGGGAGGGTTGCAGAGATGAGACTCAACAGGGGAGTCTGGGGACACAGGGCATATTACTAGGTTTGGGCTTTATCATAAAGGGAAGCAGGGTGTCACACGATCAGATTCATGCTTCAGAAGGCTCATGGCAGCTGTTACAGGGAATTGAGAGAAGGGGGCAGCACACGGAGGCAGGAGGTGTCAACAGATATGCAGGGCGGGAAGGCCCAGCCCACACCAGGGTGGTGACAGGTGGCAAGGAGAAAAGTGGACGGATTGGAGCGCTGCCTTGAAAGCAGAATAGACAGCATGATACGTCCCCAAGGACAAGATTCTGTCCTGGAGGCACTGTGGCTGGTGAGGACAATGCAGAGATGGGACAAGGAGAAGCAGGTCTGAGGGTGATGTGTCTGTGGTCATTGAAGGGGCAATTGAATGAGTGTGCTGGCACTCAGGTGGGCAGATATGGGCTTTCAAGGGGACGGTGTCCAAAGTGAGAAGTGCGCAGTCCTTCAAACCAAGGCATGGCTGAGATTCGGGGAGGCCGAGAAGGCTGAGTGTGGACAGCCCAGCACAGAGCCCCAGCTCAGCACGATTGAAAGAACCAACTGGGGAGGAAGAAGGTAGGAGTGAGCAGGAAGTTTCTCAAAGAGCTAGAGTAGGAGCAAAGAGTTTGCAGGATCAGACCTCACAGGGGAAGCAAGAACTGAAAAGGATCCAAACTCATCAACTCAAGCATCCAAAGATCTTTACAGTCTGGCTCCAAGTCACCTTTTCAGCTTCTACTTTTCCCAAATCCCGTGTCCATTACACAAAAAATTAGTGGGTGGCCACTAATATTTACAAAATGGAAATAGACAAGAAAATAACAGAGGGCATTATACATAATAAGGCTCTAATTGTGTGTGTATACTGTGGGTTGTAATAAAAACAAACAAACTTGAGACTGTTACTCCATCCTGTTATTCCTTTTCCGCCTTTCTCCTCTTTTCCACCTGGCCAACGCCTCTCATCCTTCACAGTCCTCCCAAATGTGAACTCACCTGAAAAGCCTTCCCTGATTAACTTTGCCTCTGTCCTAGGCACTTTGTCTCTTCCTCTTTCATTCAACCATCCATCAAACATTCACTGAAGATTAAAGTGTGCTGGGTATGGGATCCAGCAGTAAACACAACAGACATGACCCCCTCCTTTGAAGAGAGCACATTTTAATGCATTTTTTCCCTTTGTGCTCCATGGCCCTTTAGCTGATCCTGGCAGAGCCCTTCCCATGGGAAGGATGTCTGGGCTCACGTGCCTCCCTTTTACATTAGAAGTTGAGATCCTTGCAGACAGGACCCTCTCTCCTGCGTCTCTGTATCCCCAGCACCCAGCATGACTGAGGACCACCATGGCTTGAGAAAAAGACCATAGACTTTGGCGTCAGAAAGGCTTGGGTCTGAATACCAACTCTGCCACTTAATAGCTGCAAAATCCAGGTCAGTTTTTTTCTTTTAATAGTTGTTGGGCTTTCTCTGGGGCTAAAAAGTTTTCACTCGACTGAGAGCTCCCTCAGCAGGAACTGTGCCTGATTCATTGCAAGACCCCGAACCAGCTGTGACTAACTGTTTCATGACTCAGTGAGACCTACTGCAGAAAGTTCTTCTTTGGCAGAGCTATGCTAATCAAGAGACTTTCCTCACCATTTGGCTCTTTCTGCCTGGATCAAGGGAGAAGGGTGTCTCTTCAGCAGGTGCTGCAACCATAGGAAGCATGCCTGGGGCAGGGGCACAGAGGACCCTGGCCTTTGGCTCCCCCTGCTGGATACAGAAGGAGCAGCTGCATGGGTCCCAAGGACAGCATTGCTGGGAATATGCCCTGAGTTCTGCTAGTTACCAGACCCTATTGTAAATGAAGGCTCTAGAGTGGTTCAAATTCTGGCTTCATTCTGTTATCTCTGTGACCTTGGGAAAGTTACTTAAATTCTCCTCCCTTCAGTTCCCTCATCTGTAAACTTGGGATTATAAGAGTTTCAACCTCCTAGGGTTGTTGTGAGGTTTGAGATGCCACATGTAAAGTGCTCACAGTGTGCTGTGTACGTGACTATAGCATTAAATTGATGGAAAGGCCACGGCCACCACTTGGTGCCACCACCGATCAGGATAGGATGCCCATGTTTAAGACAGTCTCCATCGTCAGATTCCCGGGGTTTGGGTTATAGAATCTTCCCATGTGTATTTGCTTCTTTTGTTTCTTCATTTGTGCTTATAAGAAAACTGTAGCAACACAAGCCAGAGAAAGAGTTCCTATAACTCAAGTATTTAGAGCTGCTGGGAGCAACTGGGAGGAGCAGAGATTCCCGTGAACCAGGCCCCCCGGTGATGGGTGTCTGGGGAAGGCTGTTGGAAAAGTGTGGGTTTTTCAGCAAGGGGGAGCTCTGGGACCACAGGGCATGGAGCGGAAGCTCTTCTAAGGAAGCCAAGAGAATGAGGTTCTCCCCTCCGCTTTGTGACTACCCTGTGTGGGCTTTGAGAAAGTCCCTGAAATGTCACCCCTCCGAGACACCTTCCCAGGCCACTTAGTCCACAGTAGCTGCATCTCCAGCCACCTTCCCTTCACAGCACTGGCTACTGCGGGGACCCTGCTTTTCTTCCTGTGCCTTGTCTCTTTCTTGTCTGTCTCCCTGTGCTGGAAGGGGTTCTCCATGAGGTCAGGGGCCAGCACAGGGTCCTGCTCACCATCACAGTGCAGTCTTAATAAGGAGCGTGAAAGAGAGTGGCTTGATGGGGCCTCTCGGCCAGTGTGGCCAGAGAAGACCTCTTCAATGAAAACCAAATGACCAAAAACACGCTTTGAGATGCAGTTCCCCTCCTGCAGAAGCCATCCTTGGCAGACTCCTCCCTGCGCTGGCCCGGTCACAGCAGAGAGCTCGCTGCATCACCTTGATTTGTGTGCTGGTCGGCCCCTGTCACCTCACGTGAGCACTTCCAGAAGAGGGTTCACAGATGCCATGCTCGGGCGATGTTCCCAGGACCCAGGGTATCCAGCCCACAGAGAGCCACGAGTTGGGAGGAGACGGGGGCGGGGGCGGGCTGGAAATAAGGTTGCCGAAGCTGCTCAGGAGTTGAAAGGAAAGGCCTGTAGACTTCATTCTGTGGACGTGACCCAGTCCTGTGGAGGTTTTCACGAGAGAGGGAGCCTCTATTATCTTGTGGCTGTCCAGGGTCCAGCCCCCCGTGTGACTGGCACCGCAGTCTCCACTTGGGAAAGCTCCCACCGTGTGTCAGGCTGGTGGGCGGTGTGCATGCAGCCTTTCCCACAGAAGCTCGGCCTCCTCCTCCTGCTTGGGGCTGTCGACCTCCGGGCCCTTTCTCCTGGGGTGAGGGCAAGGGGGACGAGAAGGAGGTGCCTGAGGGCCACATCCCCACAGCTAGGAAGCAGCAACAACACAGAGACACGCCCCCCCCCCCCAGTAAAATAAGGAACTGGCCCCTCCCTCTGAACTATGATAGCATTTACCATTTATTGAGCATCCACTGTGTGCCAGGCTCCCTGATGGACTCTTAGTTCTTTGCTCCCTGGAAACGCTCTTCTCCCAGGTAGTTTTATCGGCGGTTCCTTACTTGGTTCAAGCAGCCCCGACCATCCATCCTGTCCCTTCACGACACTATACACATCTTACCCTGGCTTTCTTTCAATTCCTAGCATTTGCTGCCACTCTCTCCAACTTGACACGAATGTGTTTCTTTGTTGACTTATTTTTCTAAGTCTGTTTTCCCGGCTGCACTGTTAGCCCTATGAGGGACAGATACTCGTCGCCTCGCTGCTGCATTTCCTAGAATGACAGCTAGCATGGCACATAATCAGCCCTCAATGGATGATTGTTGGGTAACTGAGTCATTGAATGGGCCTCATTTACTCCTCGTAACCACTTCATTTTCCAGAAGAGAAAACTGAGACGTTGAGAGGTTCAGGTGCTTGCCTGGCAACTAGCTGAGTGTCCAGCACACAGTGAATGCTTAATAAAAGTATCAATTCCCTTTCTGTCTTCCCCCACATCTCTCCACCCCTGCCAACAACAGGGGCCTCTACGCTGGTTTCAACTCCATCCCAGCCCTCCCTCTGCTCTGCGTGAGGTCCGCTCACTCCGGTCAGTGATTCAGCGCTTAACACAGTGGGGCCAGGATGAGCAGGGCCAAAGCACCCTGACTGGGAGGAGTTGGAACTTGGGCATCAAGGCTGGAAAAGCAGCGTCTCACTCCTCCTGCTGCCAAAGTCCTGTTAACTGCTCAGCTGAGCAGCAAACCCAAAGGCCTGTTTGCAAATTTGGGGCAGAGTATGAAGGGTGCAAGGAGACTGTCCCTCCCCTAGATGGGGAGACTGAATCCCAAAGCAGGTACTAGAGGCTCTCAAAACATGGCTGGCTTGGGGAAGAGTCACATATGAAAGGGTGCTGAGCCCACCAGAGCAGCAGATCCAGGCTCAGCCACTGGCTGTGCTATCTTAGGAAAATGATTAACCCCCCTCAGCCTCAGTTTCCTCCTCTGTAAAATGGGGATGATAATAATGCTACCTCTGAGTTACACACGGTCATATATGTAAAGCATCTAGCAGAGTGTCTGGCATATATCAGTCACTCAGCATAAGTTGGTATTTGACGATGATGGTGGTGGTGGTGGTGGTAATGACATATATTGGAACCCAGCCTTTAGGACCAGAAGGCATCTTAAAGATCATCTCTGCCAGGGTTTCTCAAACTTCTTAGTCCATCAGAATGACTTGGTTACAAATACAGATGCCCAGGTCCCCTCCAGATCAAGCAGGGCTTCCTGGCAGAGCGGGGAGTCGCTTTTCTGCCTCCAAGCAGCTCTCCAGGTGCCAGCAATGTCTGGCTTCATTGGAGGAGAGGCTGTTGAGGATCCAAATACTAGTGCAGTGCACAGACCTGTGGGCTGGGAGGCAGGAGCCAGATAGAGCTGGCCTCTGACTGACTTACTCTGGAATCCTGGGTAAGCCCTTTGTCCTCTCTGAGATCCATCCTTCCCATTCATACCTTGAGGAGTTTGGAAAAGTCTAGTGCCTCATCCAGAAGCAAGCATGAGACCTGAGGCCGGGCTTGCCATTATGAGTCGAGCCTGGTCATTTTGTCTGTGAGACTCGGGGTCCACACAGGGAGCAAGTGGAGAGGGAGGGCAGTCCCAGTCTTAGCTTCCTGCTTTGAGGAGGCCAGCTGGCCGAAAGGCAGGCTCCCATTTCAAATCCCACCTCAGCCATGTGACCTTGAGCGAGTGACTTAGATCCAGAGCGCCGTTTTCTCGTCTGGAAAAGTGGAAATGCTCATCCTCATGGTATAAGGTCTCTGAGAAGTCACTTGGGCAATGCATCTGGAGCTCGTGGGCCTTCTTAGATACATCTGAGTGCTCCCATCACATGTGGCCTGGCTGATCAGTGGCCAGCTGACCGCGGGATCCTGGTCACCTTGGGAGGACGGTGCTTATCACAATTCCACCCCCAAGGTCTTCCTCAGGATAATCTGTCCCGGGTGATTCATCTCGTGGGCCGGGCTCTTCCTCTCAGGCCTGAAATATCTCCCTCCCTTCACCATTCCTGGGTCAGGCCTGTGACCCCCACCATGTGACTTCCTCTGGGGACTGGCCCTGGGCCCCTGCCTGCCTGCCAGCCCTCCAGTCCCTGGCTAGTGGCCTATTCTGGGCCTGACATATCAGGCAGGGCTCAGCTAGGGAGGAGGAAGCCCACAGCTTGTTGTGCTGGGGAAAAAGTGCATCCCCATGTCCGGCCCCCACCCTGGCCCAGCCGCACCTCTGCCTTCAGCAGGCTGGGCTTCCGCCGCACATCCTGGCATAACCCGACCCGTTTATCACCCAGCTTCCACGTGGTGCCCTGCCCCTCAGGCACACACATTCCCAGGGAGGCTTCTGGGCTGACTGGAGCAGAGGGGTTGGCCAGTGTACCCCACAACTTAATGGAAGTCACCTTTTTTCTGCAGCCAAGGACAGCTCTTTGGAGAAGGTAAAGAGATGTGGACACACATCCCAGCTCCATTGTGGACTTGCTGTGTGACTTTGGGCAAGTGAGTCTACCTCTCTGGATTGTAGTTTACCTAATTTTAAATAGAGAGAAAAATACCTCCATCTCCAGTTGTTGTGAGGATTAAATAAGATAATACAAGCTTAGGGATGCCTGGGCTTCACCTCCAACCAATTAAATTAGAATCTGAAGGATAGGTCCCAGACATTGGATGCAGCCAGGGATGGAAACCACTGGTGTGAAAAAATTATTAAGAGCCAAAGCTTTGGAGGAAGCCAACATGGGTTTGGATTCTGGCTCTGTTATATAATTATGGACCTTTGAATAGATTATTAGCCTCTCACAGCCTCTGTTTACTTGTCCATAAGATGAAGATAATAGTTCTTAACTTCCCAGTGCTGTTATGAGAAATAAAAGGAGTAATACATATTATGTGCTTTGCACATAGTGAGCACCCCAAGCGACGCATGTGATCAGATCCTTGTCACTTCACCACCATACACACAACAGTGAGCCCTGTGCCTGACCCACATTTGGCACTTCCAACAAATATCCGTAAATGAGTAGGTGTAGCTGTTACTACCATAGCTTAAAAAACAACGAAGAAATGTCTGTTATCATGAGACAAAGCTTCTGTCTTTTGACAGACTTACAAGATGACATATCCCAGCATCTGGGGCTGCTAGGAGTGGCCAGGACTGTGTCGTGGCCAGAGATGTAGGTGGAAGTCCTAGGTTCTTAGTCCATTGAATTTCCCCTTCTTGGTGGTCCTCTGGCTGCCATCTTGAGAAGAAGGGCAGAATGGAAAGCAAGAAGGACTCTGGGGCTTGCCAGCGTGGATGAGCTGCCATTGTAGCCCGGACTGCACCTCTGGGCTTTCATTTTTTCTCCCAAGTGAAAGGAAAATAGACTTCTCTTTGTTTAGGCTCCTGGTTGGGGAATTCTTGTTTCTAATAGAAGGGAAACAGATGCTTTGGGCTTCCCCATTGTTCTACTGTCTTTTTTTTTCTTTTAATACGGAATGCTTCACAAATTTGTGTATCACGCTTGCACAGGGTCCACACTAATTTCTGTATTGTTCCAATCTTCGTATACGCGCCCCCAAAGCGAGTACACTCATTGTTCCACCTTCTGTCCATAGTTGTCAGACTCCAGATAAATCTATGCCAAGAGGACCAGCAACCTGTGTCATCAATTCCTTCCTCAGCCCTCTCGGAAGCACCACAGAAAGCCTGCCCAGCCCCGAATCTGACCCCCGGATCAGAGTTAGCTGCGATCCTATCCAGGCTCCTCTGGCCTCCCTAGAAGGTTCCAGAAGAGAGAGTAGCGTACTCCTTCGCCCCAAGACTAAAAGCTCATGGCTCCCATTGCTCTTCTGAGCACTGTCTCTGGAGTCTGGCGAATATAGATGAGAATCTTCGGCTCCTGCACTCATTGGCCATGGGCAAAGTGTCTTTGAACAAGCCTGATTTCACATTTATAAGTGGGACTGTGCCAACCAAGAGATAAATTTAGACAGGGAACTCGGAGAGGGAAAAGGCAGAGTAACAGGACCAGAAGTAAGCAATGCTTCCAAATAAACCCAGAACTAGGTCTAAACATCCAAGGGAAGGGAGGTGGCAGAATAAATGTGATTATCACAGACCTTGGCATTATAAAAACAATAGCCCAGCAGCAGAATGTTGGGTGTGGGCAGGGAAGAGAGTGTGAGGGACTTAACGTTTCTCATCCTTCAAGGTAGGGAAAAATAGAGCTGAGAGTGAAACATGTAATTTAAACAAACACATGACCCCCAACTTCTTAATGTTCTTTATAATCTTAGGGGGTCTTGTAGGGAATAATATCTGATACAGTAATAAAACAATGAGTAAAGTTAGCAACTGTTTTTATTTCAATTAAATTCTTTTTCTTTCATTAAATTTGAGTATAAATCAGCTCCATATTTTATTTTTAAAATTTAGCACACTAAGAAACAGGTGTATTGTGAAGAAACATCATAAACAAATGCAAACAAGATGGATGATTTATTCAGCAAAGACTTTTGGAAATGTACCTATCGAAGCATAACTAAGCAATTAACTTACAACATACTAAAGGGTTTATTAAAGATTTTAGTGTAAGTAATGAAACTCTAAAATACCAGATGAAAACAGATGTGTCTTTTTAACTGGTATGAAGGTAAAAAGGAATTTTCTAAGACAAAGGCAATGAAAGAGATCACAAAGGAAAAAATGATGTAATAAAGTTAAAATTTCTGTACATCATAAAAAACAAGCACAAAGCTATACACCAATATAAAAATAAATATTTAGTTGGGTAAAAATAATTTTGACAAGAGGTAGCTATCCTTAAGACATAATAAGAGGCTCTAAAAATCACTATTACTCTAGTAAAGAAGAATATGAATAGACAATTATGGATTGAAAAAACATTAATTACAAAAATATATAAAAAATTACCAAACTCATTGCTAGAGAAATATGCAATAGAGCCACAATAAAATGCTATTTATAATCTGTACAACTGACAAAATATACTTTAAATGTTAATTCTCAATACTCACTAAAACAGGTACTCATGCACTATTTGTGAGGTTATAAATTAATACTAACTTTAGGAAAGCAAACTGAGAATTATTTCAAAAATATTCATAGTCTTTAAATCAGTAATGCTACTTCTAAAGAAATAATCAGAGATAGGTTCACAGACATATATACAAAGATGTTTACTGCAGTGTTATTTATAATAGGGAAAATTAGCAATAATTAAAATGTCCCACTAGAGATAAATAGTAAAATAAATTATGATTTATAATTCATGAATTTGATAGAATATTATACAGCCATTATAATGCTGCTTCCAAAGCATATTTAAAGTCTTGGAAATTTTTCATGATACAGTGTTAAATGAAAATTCAGGACTTAAACTTAAATAATTATATTTAATAATTATTAAAATAAACATTCCGAATGGAAATAAACAAAAATTAGCATGCCGAGTGTTATCCAAATTTATAGTTCTTTCTTTTCCTTCCTTCCTTCTACCCTCCCCACCTTCCTTCCACCCAAACTTCCTCCTTCCTTCTCTCCTTCTTGCCTCCTGCAATATACATGCCTAGAAAGATATCTGGAATGATGTGGCCTAATATTAACCCTGGATACCTGGGTTACTAGAATATGTGTGAACCCTACCCCCTCATTTTTGCACCATTTTGCTCTATAGCTTGAATTCTTTATAAAAGCATTTAATATTTTTATACGAAAATTTTCCAAAAAATTAGTAATACCTATTTTTGTAGGGTTTTTGTGAACATTGAGTAAGATGACCAGGAAAGCACCTGGCACAGTGTGGCAAGCAGAATTCTGAGTTGCCCCAAGATTCCTGCCCTATGCTGGACATGCCCTGGACATGCAGCTCCTACCCGGAAGGTCCCCTTCCCTTTTCCTTTGGCAGCTTTCTATTCATCCTTCAAAACCTGCTCAGGTCAATGTGAAGAATGCCTGGACACCTATGCCCCATTAGCAGTGAGAGCCCAGTCAGACAGCAGAAAGGGTTGGGGTGCCTTCATATAGCAGTAGTATCCAAGACTGACTGTTCAGAAGTTTTGGGTGCAAAACCACCTGGGACAGCCCAGCTCCTTCCTGCTTTACTGACCCTTGTCTTCAGGCTTCCCTTATTCCACTATCTGCCCAGTATCCTTCCAACAATTTTTTTTATTTAAATTAGTAAATTCCGTTTCTGCAGCCTGCAACTCAAGTACCCAACCATTGCCCTCTCTCCCCTTCCCTCTCTAAATTTTCAGGAACACCTGGCTACTCACCCCTCCCAGAGTAGATCAACTCCTTCATACCTCTGCTCTATGTATTTGTTTCCTTGTTTGGACGTGCTGATCTCAATACCAGACACGAGTATTGCTGAGTTCAAAGCTATTAAATGTTTCTGGAATGAATCTTAGTTACACGGAGGGTTGTGACGAGAGGCTATCCTTGACCCGACCCAGCCCAACCTTCTGAACGACGGAGAATGGGACTGACACCCGGGCAGCCTCATTCTGAGATGTCTTGGGCTGGCGGGGGAGGGCAAGCGCAGATGGTTGCTGCTTGCGAAAGGAGCTATGACCGCCTTAGGGAGCGGAAACGTAGGGTTCAGTGCGTCTAAGTGACGTGCTCAAAGTCACACAGCTAGAGCAAAGCAGAGGGCCTGGTCTTCTAAAACACACCCTGTTTAGTCTTGTGTGCCCCTGGAGGATGCTGGGCCAGGATCTTCTCTGCGTCCACACTCGCTCAGCACACAAGTGGCGCTCAACACGTGCTCACGGGCTCCCTGGTCCTCCCAGTAGCCCCAGGAAAGCGGAATTATCGACAGCTTCATTTTGCAAATAGAAACTGAGACTCCGAGGGGAGAAGGGCCCCCAAGGTCCTCCAGTTGCGAGGTGGAGGACCTGGACGCCACGCCAAGTCCACCAAATGCCAGAACCTAGGACCGTCCCTCAGTCCGCCCGGCCTCCGCAATGACGCAAACCCTGGGACACCCCTGCGGGGTCATGTTGCACTAGCTCCCCCAGAATGCCTGGTAGGAGAGGAGTTGGCAGGTGTACGGGGGGCTTTGCATGTGACTGCAAAAGGGGACGAGGTGCGCGCGGTGGAGCCCAGCTGTGCCCAGCACGTGGCCCTGGGGCCGGAGGGGGCAGAAGTGAGAAGATACTGTGTTCTCCTGGCTGAAAGAGGCCAAGCACGTGGGCCGAGTGGGGCCGAGTGGGGCCGAGTGGGGCCGAGTGGGGCCGAGTGGGGCCGAGTGGGGCCGAGTGGGGCCGAGTGGGGCCGAGTGGGGCCGAGTGAGCCGAACTGGACCGAGCAGGGCCGAGCGGAGCCGAGCTTGTGGACGGAGCCAGTCGAACAGAGCCGAGTGAGCCGAACTGGCCCGAGCGGGGCTGAGCGGAGCCGAGCTGGTGGACCGAGCCGGTCAGGTGGCGCCGAGCGGGGCCGGGCGGAGCAGAGCGGATGCCCAGGAGCCGAGCGGGTGGGTGACAGGACCGAGGCGCAGTGGGTCGCGGCTAGTGGAGGCGGTGAGGCTGTGCAGAGGTGAGGCTGCTCCGGAAGTCCTGTGGCGCATCGCCTCTGGACCCCTCCTTTCTAGGACCAGCGGAAGGCCGCGCGCTCCGGTCTCCTGAGCCTGCGAAGTGACTTTCAGAGAGACTCTCTTCCTTTGGTGGCCTCTTTCCCCATTTGTAAAATTAGGGCAATGGAAGGAGGCAGAAGACGCTGGTGTGTGCAGCCTTTCTTGAGCCCTCCCCTTCAGGGGATGATACAGATTTTCCGTATTTCCTGGTGGGACTGAATGTTGCCTTGTCGTTGGGGTTCGTCCTGGGAAGGTCACTTGAAAGACTTTTTCTGGAGCCGTAAATGTCCCTCACGCTGTTCAGAGAACACTTCCCTGGCGTGCGGTGGATGCTGCAACGTGCAGTCCAGCGGGTACGTGTCTGACACCGCTGACACACCGCTAAGCCTCGCCTGGTCCCAAAGTACACGAACCAGGCAGGAAGGAGCTTTCTAGGGTCTGAGTAGTGAAAGAGTCACAGATGGGGAGAGGTCCTTGGCCCTTAGCAGGGCCACCTCACTGAGCCTCCTTGTTTTCATCTGTACGGTTAGGAGAGTGATGTCTGCCCATCGGGCTGGTGAGGAGTCAGAGTGTATCCCTTATTCTCTAAAAAGGCGCTTTAGGGATGGATGGGCTAGGGGATCTGCATTTTGACAGTATTATCATGTCATCTTTATATTGTAAAATATGCCCCTTTTATTTTTTGATAAAAACTATCATGTACCAGGCAGTGTGGATAGAGATGTGAACAAATCAGCCAATAATCCCTGCTTATATTCTGGTAGAAGGCAGTTCTTCCTATGATCTGGCCCAAGAGTTGAGACAGTAAGCATAGTCTTGCACGTGCTGACCCCATAAGCACCTGAAGCCCACGCCTATATGCCTACAGCTGAATTGTTCTAAAACACACATCTGATGACATCACTGAGGTGTTCACCCCCCTTCAGTGCCCATGAGATAAAGCCTTCCTTCAGGAGCTGACCCCAGCCTACTCCTCCAGTTGCATCTCCCTTCCCTCTCTAAATTTTCAGGAACACCTGGCTACTCACCCCTCCCAGAGTAGATCAACTCCTTCATACCTCTGCTCTCTGTATTTGTTTCCTTGTTTGGACGTGCTGATCTCAATACTAGACACGAGATGGCGCCGAAACTGTACTCAAAGCTTTCCCTAGTAGCCACTGAGTACTGGCTACCTGTAAACTGGCTTGGTTATTGGAACTTTCAGAAAGCCCCCTAACAACTCGTTTTAGAAACAGCTTACGTATTTTTAGTACAACTCTTGATGAATTTTATGTATCTAATTAATGTTCCAGATATACACAGGAATGGGAGTAATGAAACTTATCTATCCAGTGTTTCAATACCATCATCCATTCTTGGATAGCAAGCCACATAGTTGCACTCAGAAGCTAGTTCAGGGTCTGAATTCACACACAGCTTCTTCCTGCAATCTTTGTTGCCTGGATGCTTCAGGGACCTGGGCCAGGGTTAGGGGGACATCCTCTTCTCTTTGTCAGGTTCTGTTTTTCACAAGCCAGGAAACAGAATTCAATCAGCAGGACTTTCCCCCCAAAATCTCATTTATTTTCCACCCAAGTAGTATTAGGTAAAAATCAGATAGTATTACTTGCACTGGTTTCTCAGTGAACTCTCTAACATTTCAAATGTGTGAAATTGTAGACACCCCCATCTTAGGAGGGGCCACAAAATGGGTTTTTATCAAAAAGCGGTCGTGACCTGGTCTCTGTTGCCAGGTCATGAGGGGATATGCCATCCTTTTATAGATGAATTTTTACCAAAGACAGTCCGATAAAGTGGAAGGAAATATTAGGATGATTTTAAGAGCTATGATTTTATCTTGCCTTGTTCATATTTCTATTTCTGGTCATGTTATATAATGTGTATAAGAAATCTTAGTTGTATTCATCAAGCCTGTGTTTTGCAGAGGGCAAATGGCCAAGAGTCTCATTGGTTTGTCTCAAGATCTTTTGGCCCCGGGTGGGATCCCTGGAACTTGAGAACCGCCTCTTGGAGAGTTTTGTCTTTCTCCACCTCTCAGCCTCATTTTTTCATCTATGAAATTGTGCCTATAATCCCTATTCCACAGAGCTGTGAAAATTCAGTAAGATCCTACAAACCTTTTCAAAGGCTTTGAGAGCTGTGGTGTTGGGGGCAGGATAAACAAGGCTGCTGTTAGACTACACAGCACATTTGGGAAGGTGAGAAAAAGGCATCGCTTTGCTTTCTCCTGGTAGACCCAAACCTGTGCCAGGGTGCACGGCTTGGTGGGTTGAGCTTGATTGGAATTCAGCCCTATTTGCCCTTGTAGCCAGGCACCCAAGGACACAGTCTATTCAATGGTTGTGGCAGCCCTGTGGGTGAAGTCCAAATTCTGCCCAGAGTGCCCCCTGTGTTTCTACCAAACTGAGGCCATCAGTGCCTTGAGAGTAAAGGATCATTCCACCCCTCTCTGCCTTGTACATGTGGTTCCTGCAGCCTGGCATGCTCCTTCCCTTACTCTTGCTGTCTCATTGAGCTCCTGCTCAGCCATGAAGACCCACCTTAGACAGGTCTTCTTTAGGTGCTCCTGATTTGATCACTTCTACCTTTGTGGCCTTTCCCCTTGATCTGAGCACACACCACTATCCTAGCCCTGATGCAGTGATCTCTTCTGTTCCGCCTCTCTCCTAGCTTTGGACAATGATGAAGAGACAGACCCAGAGAGTGGGCTCCCTTGTATCCTGGAGAAGTCCCATCTTCAGAATGTGAGCTGGTTAACTTGACACGGAGTGGTCACTCTGAGGAGAAATTGCCAGACTGTGGGAGCTTCCCGGGATTGAGGAACGTGACTCATTTATCTCCTAGTGCCCGGTTTGCAGCAGCGGCCCAGGGGAATTGGTGCCAGTAAGTGTCTGTTGACTGATTCACCGACTGTGTCTCACAGTTCCTTTTCTTCCCTAGCCCTGAGCCAGGGCCATGGAGCCCAGGGAACCATGGAGGTGAGCTAGGCAAGGACAGTTGGGGGATAGAGTTTTCTAGAAGCAAAAGGAGGGGAATGCGGGGATTGTCTTTTAAACTTGTTACCCACACCTAAAATCTATATATTCGTTATCCTTATGAAAATAAAAACATTGTAACTTAGGCAGAGGTTCTCCTTGTCTGACGCACCCAGTTCAAGCACTGTCACAGAGATACCTGCTGGTCCAAGTGGGTCCATCTCTACGTGTGCTTTTCGTATGTGTCCTTTAGGGCATGTGCTGGCTGCGGTGCCAAAAACAGCTCCCAAATCTCAGGTGCTTTACCATAGAAAAGTTTCTTTCTCATACTGCATAGTGTGATGTGGTTGAGAGGCACCTCTGGGCGGCAACCCCAGAAGGTGTTTTGGGGTTTGGGCTGGAAGGACTTGTGACTGCCAACTCCTCGACCCCTGCTTCTAGCCTCTGAGAGGCCGATTGAGGGGGACATTTTAGGCTTGAGGCGGCATATGCTACTTGTTTCCATATTCCAGCAGCACGAACTCAGTCATCTGGTCTGAAGTAACTGCAGGGAGACTGGGAAATGAGTCTTGTGTGAAGAGGATTTGTGAGCACCTAGCAGATCTTGCCACCACAGAGATGGGTATCAGTAGAACATATATTGTATTATATCACGTCATGTGACTAGGTGATAGAATAAAAGCGGTTGGATTTGGGGTATATATTATTTTGGCTCTAGAGAAGGCAGGGCTTGCTGATGGGATAGGTGTGATGGATACGGGAGAAAAGAAAACTAAAGCTGATTCCTGAGCTTTTGGCTTGGGCAGCCATAGAAAGCAAGATGGAGTCACTCATGTCACGCAGGGGCCTGCGTCAAGCAATGACACGAGCAGCTAAGTGGACTGCAGCTACCAGATTATTGCTGAGACCAGCACCAGCTGACGACACCCCAGGACTGACAGCAAGCAGAAGTGGAGGAGGTCTGCAGGGGCCCGAGACTGATTAAATCCCTTTAGAACGAGGGGATTTTTGCAGCCAACTGTCAGACTCCTCAGACATGGACCCCTCCGTCTGACCACTTCAAAAAGGTAGCTGCGGCTGAAGGCTCTCTGCCTGACTGATCTCCACACAGAACTGAGCTCCTTCACTGAACATCAGAAGCAGCAAGTGCCAAGGCTGACCCGGACCAGACCGAGGCCTTATCTCCCCTGCGTGTCCACAGACTGACCTGGCGTTCGGTTCGTTCGCTTCCTGCCCTCCGTGTTATCTTGTTCGTCGCGTGGCTTGTCTTATGTTCTGCTTTGTGTGCCATGTAAGAAGCCAAGTTAATCACGGGGTGAAATGTCATTGAGTTTGGAATCCTGAACCTGCTTTATAATGATGTTAACCTTGCTTTGTGACTGAATAAAGCTGACATTGTAGAAAGATACACCTCATGTGTGCGCCTTCATAACACGCTCATGACAGCAACACAGAGGGTTCATGTTGCCTGATACTGGACAGAGAGGAAAGGAGACTTGGGGCAGGAAAAATAGGGACAGTTTTTTTTCCCAGGGCGGGACAGGGGGCAGGGGGGACTTCTGTGTTTGCATTGTTAAGTGTGAGATACTATTAGATATCCATGTGGAGAGCACTCTAGGTAGGAGGGAGACAGGAAGTCATGGGAAATGGATCATATTTAATACCATGGCACTGAGGGTGCAGACAGAAGCATAGAGACCTCACCCTGAGTCTTGGGCCCACTAACATTTAGAGAGAAGAGAAACAACTGAAGGAGACAGAGGAAAGGGTATACAATCAGGCAGATGGCAAAGCAGATAAATGCAGTGACATGGATTTCAGAGAAGAGATGACTTCAAGAAAGGCGAAGCCACCCTGTGCTGAAAACCCACTGAGACAGTGAACAGAGAGACCCAGAGGGGATGATTAGATTTGGCACATGGGGGTTACTGATGCTCTTGGTGTCTGTCAGGTGGTACAAACAGAAGCCAGTTGGGTGAGTTGATGGGAGAATGGGAGTGGAGGCAGTAGAGGTCACAACCATAGGTAGTATTTCTCTGACTGATGAAAATGAGATAAAAGGATACCTGCCCAGGGTGTTAACATTGCTCATCTTGGAACTGAGGGGCATTGGGTGTGTTAGGGCATGACTTTGACACTGTAAGGCACTAAATAACCCTGTCTTAGCCTTGGCTCCCTGCTTGCACAAAGCATCATGATCAGCCCCAGGTGACAAGGCTCAGGGCCTTGTCACATCTTTCCTAGCACACCTGAAGCCCTGACTGTGCACAATACCTTTGTGTGCTTATGGTTTTTAGACTCCCTGGAATTCAGAGCTCTTCCACCCCACCCCCCCATTGACAAGCTTGTTCTCCAGATTTTACTTTCTAAAAGCTTTTGGTTAACTTGATTTTTACCCCACCTATTATCACCACCTCAGGTTGCTCAACTGCTACTGATAGGTTTTGATGGATGGCCTGTTGACAAGGCTTTTCACAGTGGGTAAATTCTGAGTAAGGGAAAATGAAGAGAAGGCCTTTGAGTGGGGTTATCTCCAGAACTTCCAGACAGGTAAAATAGTGACAGTTCTCTTGGAGGGTTCCAACCCAGTTCTTTCTCCTCCATTGGCTGCTGGGCTGTAGATTTTCACCATGACTGCTGGCTCTTGATTTTCGAAGATACCCACAGAAAAGGAAAAGAGGGTACGGATAGAGCAATTTCAATGCCACAGAACTTGCTGGGCTTACCCACATTCAGCCACATTTCTTGAATAAATGCTCTTTTACTACAAACCTTTGGTTAATTTCAAAAGTCTGAAAGGGTTGGTTTTGACTATTTTTGCCAGTGTCCTCATTGCTTTTGTGAAGCAGGGTATTGGAAGTCCTTATTCTGTTACTCTCCCTGACATCTCTCTAAGCTCCTTAGTTTCTAGTAACTCTCCAGTCTGTGTACTTTATCTTTCATTCTCCTCTCCTCTGCTTACTCCTTGTGTGTGCCTTATGGGTTTTCTGCATTATATAAGATCATATCTGAAATAATTCCCATGTCCTCTTCCTCACATTGTCCATTTTTGTACCAACTGGCTTATGACAGGGACTTTTTCAGATAGGGAGGGGATTATTTGCACTTGAGCTCTTTTTAGTTCTTGAAGAGTAGACCTGAAACCAGAGTATCAGACACACAACAGGACACTTCTGACCAAGAAAGAATATGCCTAAGTAGATTATAAAAATATTCACAAAGAATAGTTATTTATACAATTTATGGAAAAGGAGATTTCAAGCCAGTTGTGGTCATTTACAAGAAAGCATTGACTGTGGAGGAAGGACACGAATATGGTAAAAGTGAAAAACCAATTTCATCTGAACTCAGAGCTTATTCCTCTAAGAAAAATATCCCATCATTATTTGAGGGCATTTCAAATGTAGTGTAGACAAAAACAAGAGAAGCTGCTAGCATGAATTCTTATGAACGTAACGAATGTGGGAAATTATTCTGTAATAGCACAACCCAGGCAGGATAAAACTTTTAAAATGTAATCAGTATGGGAAAACCTTCAGTCATAACAAACCTCATAAGATCTCAAGGGATTAATAGTGGAGAGATTCCCATAAGTGTAATAAATGTAGGAAGGCCGTCACTAGGGAAGAGAGCAGACAAGTCATACTGTAAAGAATTCCTCTGATTTTAATGAAAGCGAGAAGCTAGAGTGCCAGGAGTTAAAACTCCTTTGCCACCAAAATTCTGCAGAGATGATAATCCTTATAAATGCAATGAATGTGGTAAAGCTTTCTTCAGTGAGTCACACTTTATTACACATCAGAAGAAAACCCTAGTAGATTTCTAGGGTTGCCATAACAAATGACCACAAACCGAGTGACTACCTAGCAATATATTTTCAACATCTGTAGAATATAAGTTTGGCATCTGTTGCTTGTGTTCATCCCTTAGAATTGGTCACATTTTCCTGATACTTTGTATATTGAGTCATTTTGTATTATATTTAGACATTGTGAATGTTATGTTGTGTTCTCAGTCCTGGTATATGCCTCTTGAGATGTTGCTGTGCTGTAGGAGGCAATCGACCTGGTTTGGGTCAGTCAGCCTATACGACTAGTTGAGATTCTGTGTATTAGATCAAGTAGCTCTATTGTTTTATATGTGTGCCATACGTGCTCAGGAATTAGGCTGGGACACCTGCAGAGATCCACACAGAATTAGGACCCCTTTTCTCTCCTCTGGAATTCCCTCCCACACTCTCTGGCCCTCAAAGGCTCTTTTCCTGTGTCCACTAGCCAGAGGGATATGGTTTCTATTGCTACTGCCAGGCCAACTCAGGAGAAAAAAATCCATGAGAGCCAAGAAATGGGAAACTCACCCCCATGCATATATATCTGGTTTCTTTTTCAAGTATTTTTGATCTTTGCTCATGGTATAAGTCTTATATTCATGTCTTTAATATTTTCATGCTTATATGACATACGTGGTTATTATAATATCTGCACTGTTGGTTATTACAACACCGGGAGTCTTAATTTCAACAGAAATTAGGTTTATGAATGTTCTGAAAATTTAGATTTTTTTCACTCATACATAGCTGATCTTACTCTTGGAACTCTTTTATGAATGAATTATTATTTGCTTCCTTCTTGTTCTTGAGGAATAACTAGAGAATGTATATTCTGAATCACACACATTTGTAAAATTTGAAGTCCAAACTAATATGAAGGAAAACTTCTATTACCATCAGATCTATATGAAAACTACAAAAATAAAGTGAAAACATTTTAAATTGAAATTTGGTGGAAAAGTTCCAGTTCTGCTCTGGTGAAACCTGTTGCTCTTGCTAATTACAGCTAAAATCTATCCGGGAACTCTCAAAAGTGAACGAAAGCAGGCCAATTATGGAGTGAGCCAAAACTTGGGAGATGCATTCTGCTTGAGGGTGAGCTCCCCATTTCTTTTCTCTCATGAAGTACTAATAGAAACCACGTCGTTCTAGCCAGAGGAAACATGGGAAGGGGACTTTGAGGGTCAGAAGGAAACTGTGATACAGGCTACAACTTGGATGAACCTTGAGGACATGGTGCTCAGTGAAATAAGCCAGTCACAAAAGGACAAATACTGAATGATTCCACTTATCTGAGGTCCCTGGAGTTGTCAGATTGAGAGATGGAAAGTAAGCTGGTGGTCGCCAGGGGCTGGGGGGAGGGACAGTGGGGAGTTATGTTTCATGGGGACAGGGTGTCACCTACACAAGATGAAAAGAGTTCTGGAGATGGACGGTGGGGATGGTTACACAGCAGTGTGAATGAGCTAATGCCACTGAGCTATGTACTTAACCATGGTTAAGGTGTTACATTTTATGTGTTACGTATTTTATACCGATTTTTAAAAAGGTAAAAACTTGCTTTGTCTTCATATGTATTTTATCTGACATTAGAACAGCCACCTGAGACATCCTCTGCTTACTTTTTATGTGGTGTATCTCTCTCTACCTATTTAAAGTATTCCTATTTTAGAAAACATACAGTAGGGACTTGTTTTTCTTAAATCACTCTCAATCTTTGCCTTTATTTGGATTGTTGAGATTATTAACATTTTTAATCCAACACACAGTTGGATTAAGATCTGTCATTTCCTTCTGTATTTTCTATTTGTCTCTTCTGATTTTTATGCTTCTCCTCTCCTGCTGCTTTCTTTTGAATTATCTTAATAATGTTAATATTCTAATTTAATTTATCATGTGGCATTTTGGCAATATGTCTTTGAACATTTTTATGTGTTGTTGCCCTGAGGATTATAATATACATATCTAACTTCTCACAATATACTTAGAATTAATAAAGTACCATTTTATGTAAATCCTCAAAATTTTAACACTGTATAACTTCATCATGACACCATTGCTGCCTTATGTGTTACACATACACATAGTGAAACTGCCACTAATTCGTGTTATAAATTTTGCTTTAAACTATGCATTTTAATGAAAATCTCAGAAGAAATAAAAAGTAATATTTCTTACTTACCCAGCTATTTGCCATTTCTGGGCTCTCCTTTAATTTCTGACGTACCAACTTTCCCTCTGGATCACTTCCCTTCAGGATGAACTACTTCAGCATTTCTCATTGAGCACATTGGCTGGCAAATAATTCTTTGAGTTTTACTTTAATTAAGAATTAATTCCTTTTACCCTTATTCCTGAAGGATATTTTTTTCTGGATATAGAATAGGTTTGGGAGGGTTTTTTGGGGGGGGGGCGCTTTTTTTTTCTCTTGTAGTACTTAAAGATATTTTTTCCACTGTTTTTTGACATCTGTTCTTTCTGATGAGAAATCCATTGTCATTCAAATCATAGGTTCCGAATATGGAATGTACCTTTCAACTCTAGCTTCTTTCAAGATGCTTTTATATTCAGGTTTCAGCAGTTTTATTATGATCTGTCTAGGCATGGTTTTCTTTGAATTTTTCCTGCTTCTGTTTGCTAAAATTCCATGTATTTAAATCACAATTGGGTAGTTTTATGATCATTATTTTAAAAAATTATTTCCCCCATCCCTTTCCCCTCTCTTATCATGATAACCAATTACATATATTTTAGACCTTTTGATATTGTGTGACAGGTCATTGAAGCTCTGTCCATGTTACTCACTCTCATTTCTCATATTCCTCAGTCAGGGTGTTGTCAAGGACGCTGACTGTCTCCTATCATCTCCATTCTGCTATTAGGTGGGGAGAGAGGTCTTATTTCAGGTATATAGTATTTTCTAGTTCTAAAATTTCCATTTGCTTATTTTTGTAATTTTGTTTTCTCTACTGAGAAATCCTATCTTCTGTTCCTTTTTAGTTATTTTCCTTTACTTTATAGAGCATGGTCATAAAAGCTTCCTGAAAGTCTCCAGTAATTTCAACATCCGTGTAATCAATGGGTTTGGCCTCTGTTGAATGTACCTATCCCTTAGAGTTGCTCACATATTCCTCATTCTTTGTGTGGTGGGTAATTTTGCACTGTGTCTTGGATTTTCTGAATATTCTGCTGTGTTCTCAGACCCACTATGGAGAATGGTGATGTTTTTGTTTTAGAAGACAACCTGGTCAGTTTCCATCTGTAAATTCTGTTTCATCTTCTGTGCCCCATGGCTAAATCTCTGCTCTCTTGGTTTGAGTCTTCCCCAAACATGTTCAGGGGTTCGGATGAGACCCTTGCTGGGACAGGTACAGAACTGGAGAACCCCTTCTCTGGTTGTCTCATCTCTAGCTTTCCCTCTCATACCCTCTATCCCCCAAGGGCTCCTTTCTGTGTTTCTTTTGGCCAGAATGACATGACTTTTATTACCTTCTTCATGCCATTTCATGAGAAAGAAAAAATGCATTATAAAAAAGAAATTGGAAACTATCCTCTTTGTAGGCTCTATCTCCAGCTTTTGGCTCCCTCCACGACTGACTTGTTTTTGTTTACTTTTGGGTCCTCAGATGGTTTTTTAAAAAATATTTTGTCCAAATATATTAACTATAGTCAGTGAAGGGTTCCACCATGGCAAAAGTAGAACACATGCATGAGTTTTAATTTCAATTTTAAATATTTTCATTTTATATCTAGAATTTGTATATTTACTTTTATGAGACTTGCTTTTACTTCGTTTTTACTTTTATTGTCCTTTTATCTTTGCTCATGTTTTTAAATCCCTTTTTAAAAAACCTTATATTGAAGAAATTTGGCAGATAAATGGAAAGGAGATGTAGGATAGCTAGATGAACTGTTTGCTCAAGAGAAGGTTTTTTTGGATAAGAGGAAAACTTTTTTATATTTTAAGGCAAAGAGGAAAAGGGTCAGACTGGGATGAAGGGGAACTCTGGCAGGGGTGGGGGGAGTGCAGGAGGTCTTCCCAGGTCTGGAAATCTGGTTAAGTCCCTTTTTAAATTTCTTTAATGTTTGTCAATATCTTCAGTATTGGAGACCTAGTTCTTTGCTCTTCAATTTCTATTGAATTAGGTTTTGGAATGCTCTGCAACTTTATATATATATATTTTATTATGTTCAATTAGTCAACATATAGTACAACATTAGTTTTTGATGTAGTATTCAACAATTCCTTGGTTGCATATAACACCCAGTGCTCATCACATCACATGCCCTCCTTAATACCAATCACCCAGTTACCCCACAACCCCACCCCCCTCCCTCTGTAACCCTGTTTGTTTCCCGGAGTCCAGAGTCTCTCATGGTTTGTCTCCCTTTCTGATTTCTTCCCCTTCAGTTTTCCGTCCCTTCTCCTATGGTCCTCTGTGCTATTTCTTATATTCCACATATGAGTGAAACCATATGATAATTGTCTTTCTCTGATTGACTTATTTCACTTTGCAAATGGTAGGTATTCATCCTTTCTAACAGCTGAGTAATACTCCACAAGCATTTGGACACACAAACACACAGGGTCATTGTTCCACAACATTCCTGAAGAAGAGGAGACAATGCAGTCCAAAAAGTACATGACCACAAAGAAACTCATGAGTCACAGAATGGTCTTGATGGCTTTTTTTTCTGAGGAGGCTTTTGGAGAAAGACTGGTGCTGTGAAGATGCTGGGTCTGACTCTTAAGCTGATACAAAAGAATCACCATGTACCCACTTGAGAGGGCCATGAGCCCCATCAGGGAGACTTCTTGGAATGTCACCAGTGCAAAATATATGTACCTAAGGAAGTAACTCATGGGATAAAGTGAGGATTCAGTGACAAAGAGAAGATGGGCCAAGGTCACATTGGGGGGTGGCAATAGTGGACATTAAGAAATGACCACTAATGGCCATATTAAAGACTCATAGGAAGAGAATGCAGTATATGTTTTGATGTGATGATTTATGTATGAACTCTGCTAAATAGGAGCTTCTGGGACTCAGGGTGACGGCCTGGGTGACACTCAGCAGGCAGGTGGTACAAAAAAATAGGCCCTTCATCAATCTGTACAAATAGATAACTGATTTACATTTTATGTCATCCCCAACTTTTTTGGGACCCAAAGATGTCTGTAGCCATGAACCCCATGTTTAGTAGCACGACTACATGGATTAGGGCCAAGTGACCAATGATCAGGTCGGTTGGCTTAGGCCTGTGCTCAAGAAACAGGGTGTTGAAGTGGAAGACAAGAAGGATGGTATTGACTGTGATCCCAATTCCAACTTCAGAGAAAAAGGCATTCCTTATGTCAATAAAACTGGAAAGTTTGTTATTTTTATTCATCTTTATGGTGGAAAATGAGCATGTAGTAAATGCCTGAGGAGAAGCTCAAGAAAAACTATCACAAATATGAACAACACCATCAGTTCAACCAGCACTATTGCCATCCTCAAAATAGGTGGAGTAATCTCAATGTACTGCTTCCTACCCTTTAGTGAATTGAATGTGATCTGACATTTGGTACAAACGTGACCCTGAGCAGCCACTTCCACACATCTGAGCTTTGGTTACCTTGCATGTAAAACAAGGATAACTATAATACCTATATCCTAAAGATATTATGAAAATAAACAGATTAAGTCAATATACCAAACATGGACAAGTACCTGATGCATACGAATTGTCATAGAAATGTTAGCTATTATTTTTATTATTATTTAGTTCTTCATACATATGACTTAGGAGAATTGATGCAATTCTCTAATAATTCCCTACCTCTGTCCCTGCCTAGAGAGAGGAGAAACAATTACCAAAATAATAGATCACTTTAATAAATTATGTTCATAGGGCACTGGTGGAATTTTACTCTTTTCTCAGAATCCCCCAAGACAATTTCACATCTTATCCAGAGGTGGGGGGGAACACTTTTAAGTGAACAGAATCAAGTTATCAATCATTTGCAGGAACACATCCACAAATTTCTTTTCTCTCTATTCTTTGGCACATGGTACTAGGGTAGTAAACATAACAGCAATTTAAAGAGATTCCGGGTTATTTTCTTGAAAGGTTTTAACGAGAAGACTGGGGTCCACCCCACCCTGAAAGCTGTTTCTCCATAGAAGTTCAGGCATGCAAGTCTCTTTCAAGTAATTACTGATATCTCATGAGGATCAAATGTAAAATTTACACTAGAGAGCTAGGTGATGGCCCTACTCAAGGAATATTTTCCCTGTACAATGCAAGTATTTACTTTAATTCAAGCCTTAGAAATATGAGGTACGTAACATTGTAAAATGGGTCCAGACACATATTTTCACAGATTTGTCATCTATAAATCAAGAATGTAAGGCTCAAATATTTTCACAGGTACCTGACAAGTACTTCTATTATGTTTAGTTGCTATCAACATAAGATAGCATTTAAGAAGTCACATCCGAGGTGGGCACTTGTTCTAAAGCCGTTGGGAATTTTTGATTTTCTAAAACAGAAATTAATTAATATCATTTAAAAAAGTTAATCTTTCTCTCTTTTTTCTGTTCTATCCCCTCCACATCCGTCTATTTATTTTTTAATTCAATTAATTAACAGAGTGTATTATTAGTTGCAGAAGTAGAGTTTAGTGATTCATCAGGTGCATATAACACCCACTGCTCGTTACATCACATGCCCTCCTTAATGTCCATCACCGAGTTACCCCACCACCCCACCCACCTCCCCCCCACAAACTTCAGTTTGTTTCCTATAGTTTAGAGTCTCTTATGGTTTGTCTCCCTCTCTGATTTTGTCTTATTTTATTTTTCCCCTCCTTCTCCTATGAGCCTCTGTTTTGTTTCTTAAATTCCACATGTGAGTGAAATCATACGATAATTGTCTTTCTCTGATTGACTTATTTCGCTTAGCATAATACCCTCTAGTTCCATACACATCGTAACAAATGGTAAGATTTCATTTTTTTGATGACTAATATTCCATTGTGTGTGTGTGTATATATATATATATACACACACATATATATATACCAGTCTTTCTCCAAAGTATTGAACAAGTAAAGTGATACAATTTTCTCCAATCACACATTCAGCAAATTAAAGTTTACTCCTATGATATGCCTAGAAGAAATAACAGAAAAATATTATAATAAGCTGTCTCTGGGTTTTCCGGGTGATGATGATATCATTAAGCACACAGTCCTAAGTGGTCTTCAGTGTCTTTTATGTACTTGTGAAATATACATATTTCCTATAAATTGTTTCCTGTATTGAAATATATACTGATAACATTTTAGATATATACTAAATATATAACTAACTGATAACTAATTAGATATATAATAATATTTAAAGGATAACATTTTAAAAGAATGGTATAAAATAAATTAAAATGAAAATTATAAAATTCTCATGTGTAATTTCTGTGAATACAAGCTTTGCTTTAATTTAGTTTGAAAATTTATAAATAGTTTAAAAAGTTTTATAAATATGTAACATTGTAAAAGTGGTCAAGTAGCATATTTCAATCATTTCTGTTAGGGCATAGGACTCCCGTTATTTTCAGTGTTACTAAGGGGACTGCAGTCTTACAAATAGAAATGATTAAGGAAAGGCAGGAGCATGTAGTTGCCATGAACTTGCACTAATATTCAGGAAATCATGGTTCAGATGGTCATTGCTTTAGAACTATTGGATCCTGCAGCTAATCTCTTTCTCTGAGTCTGCCTCCCAGGAGGCCAACCTGTAATAAGGGGGTCTAAAGATAAACTAGTTTTCATTCCTCCTCATGAATCAGCCTGATCCCATATGTGGGCAATTGCTCCTACTAGAAGTTTCTTATTCTGAAACACAATGATATCCTAGTAACCTATGGTCTTAGTATCTGCTCATTGAAACCAAACAGAGCAAATCTATTCCCTCTTCTTAAAACATCTTAAATTAGCAGAGGATGACTTTCATGTGCCTACTAAAGCTTTTTTCTCCAGGCAAAAGAACCCAGTTTTCCCCACTGTTCCATATAAGACAGGGTTTCCAGATTTGTCTCCATCCTTGTTGACCTCTCCAGTTTACCCATCTCTTTTCCTTTACTGCTTGGTACATTGAAAGAGATCCTTTCCTCTGAGTAAAGGACATGATTGCTTAAAAAAGAAAAAAAAGACCACTAGAAACTCTTGTTTTTCTGTAGGAGAAATCCCATAGGAAGCACAAGAAAAGTTAATCTCCTTTTGCTCAGTATCGATTAAGTGACATAATTTGATGCATGCATGGGCATCCACTTATATTTCCTCCATGAAGTGTAGGAGAGACAACAGAAAATATTACTCTAATCATCCAGCTGTCTCCAAACTTGGTGGATCACACAAAACTATATCAATGAAGCACACATCCCACACACACAGTTTGTGTTTGTTTGTAAATATTTTAAGTATGTATAGCTATTTCTGTGCTACTCTATTATTTTTATTATAAAGCATTCTAGTAGGTATGAACATTTCATAAAAACAAACTAAAAGAAATTCCATTAGCGTGTCCTCTTGTAGCCATGATTCATTACCTGAATTCACACTACTGTTTAGGAGATCAGGGTGCCAGAAAATAATCTTTTCCCCATTATCAGAATGATCTAGGAGACCTTCCTCAAATAAGGCTCTTAGGAATAGCTGATGTTGAGATGGCACCTGACTTACTTATGTACCGGGCACCAAAAAATCCCATTTTACATTAGTGGAGAAAACTAGCTGCCCTCAGAGATACTTGAAATGACATAATACCACAGAGAATATAAAATGGAAGAAAATTCTGAAATAGGCTACATCTGGAGAGGTCATTTTGTGAAAAATGAGGGAGAGGCTATTAGCAGATTAGGGGAAAACAAAATAAAACAAAACACAATTGAGTAAGAAATGCCAAATAGAAATCTGAGCATTCAGGGGCGCTTGGGTGGCTCAGTCAGTTAAGCGTCTGACTCTTGGTTTGGCCCAGGTCATGAGGTCGAGCCCCGCATCAGGTTCTGTGCTCAGCAGGGAGTCTGCTTCAGATTCTCTCTCCCTCTACTCACCCCCTTGTGCTCTCTTAAATCAATCAATCAATCAATAAAATTTTTATTTTTTTTAATTTATCTTAAACAATTTTTTTAAATTTTATTATGTTATGTTAGTCATCATACAATACATCATTAGTTTTTGATGTAGTGATCCACGATCCATTGTTTTCGTATAACACCCAGTGCTCCATGCAATACGTGCCCTCCTTAATACCCACCACTGGGCTAACCCTATTCCCCCACCCCTCTCCCTTCTAAAACCCTGTTTGTTTCTCAGAGTCCATAGTCTCTCATGGTTAATCTCTCCCTCCGATTTCCCTCCCTTCATTTTTCCCTTCCTTCTCCTAATGTCCTCCATGCTATTCCTTATGCTCCACAAATAAGTGAAACTGTATGATAATTGACTTTCTCTGCTTGACTTACTTCACTTAGCATAATCTCCTCCAGTCCCATCCATGTTGATGTAAAAGTTAAGTATTCATCTTTTCTGATGGCTGAGTAATATTCCATTGTATATATGGACCACATCTTCTTTATCCATTCATCTGTTGAAGGGCATCTTGGCTCTTTCCACAGTTTGGCTATTGCAGACATTGCTGCTATGAACATTGGGGTGCATAGGGCCCTTCTTTTCACTACATCTGTGTCTTTGGGGTAAATACCCAGTAGTGCAATTGCTGGGTCACAGGGTAGCTCTGTTTTTAATTTTTTGAGGAAACTCCACACTGTTTTCCAAAGTGGCTGTACCAACTTGCATTCCCACCAACAGTGTAAGAAGGTTCCCCTTTCTCCACAACCTCTCCAACATTTGTTGTTTCTTTCCCTGTCCATTTTTGCCATTCTAACTGGTGTAAGGTGGTATCTCAATGGGGTTTGATTTGAATTTCCCTGATGGCTAATGATGATGAACATTTTTTCATGTGTCTGTTAGCCATTTGTATGTCTTCTTCAGAGAAGTGTCTTTTCATATCTTCTGCCCATTTTTTGACTTGATTATTTGTTTTTTGGGTGTTGAGTTTGAGAAGTTCTTTATAGATCTTGGATAGCAGCCCTTTATCTGTAGTGTCATTTGCAAATATCTTCTCCCATTCTCTGGGTTGCCTCTTTGTTTTGTTGACTGTTTCCTTTGCTGTGCAGAAGCTTTTTATCTTGATGAAGTCCCAAAAGTTCATTTTTGCTTTTGTTTCACTAGCTTTTGGAGATGTATCTTGAAAGAAGTTGCTGTGAGCGATGTCAAAGAGGTACTGCCTATGTTCTCCTCTAGGATTTTGATGGATTCTTCTCTCACATTGAGGTCTTTCATCCATTTTGAGTTTATCTTTGTGTATGGTGTTAGAGAATGGTCGAGTTTCATTCTTCTGCATGTGGCTGTCCAATTTTCCCAGCACCATTTATTGAAGAGACTGTCTTTTTTCCATTGCATGTTTTTTCCTGCTTTGTCAAAGATTAGTTGACCATAGAGTTGAGGGTCCAGATCTGGGTTCCCTATTCTGTTCCATTGGTCTATATGTCTGTTTTTGTGCCAGTACCATGCTGTCTTGGTGATCACAGCTTTGTAATATAGCTTGAAATCGGGCAACGTGATGCCCCCAGCTTTGTTTTTCTTTTTCAACATCTCCTTGGTGATTCGGGGTCTTTTCTGATTCCATACAAATTTTAGGATTGTTTGTTCCAGCACTTTGAAAATTGTCATTGGAATTTTGATCAGGATGGCATTGAAGGTATAGATTGCTCTGGGTAGCATAGACATTTTAACAATGTTTATTTTTCCAATCCATGAGCATGGAATATTTTTCCATCTTTTTGTGTCTTCTTCAATTTCTTTCATGAGTGTTCTTTAGTTCCTAGAGTATAGATCCTTCACCTCTTTGGTTAGGTTTATTCCGAGGTATCTTATGGGTTTTGGTGCTATTGTAAATGGAATCGTTTCTTTAATTTCTCTTTCTACAGTTGTGTTGTTAGTGTATAAGAAAGCAACTGATTTCTGTGCATTAATTTTGTATCCTGCCACATTACTGAATTGCTGTATGAGTTCTAGTAATTTGGGGGTGGAGTCTTTTGGGTTTTCCACATAAAGTATTATGTCGTCTGCAAAGAGTGAGAATTTGACTTCTTCTTTGCCAGTTTGAATACCTTTTATTTCTTTTTGTTGTCTGATTGCTGTTGCTAGGACTTCTAGTACTGTGTTGAACAATAGTGGCGAGAGTGGGCACCCTTGACGTGTTCCTGATCTTAAGCGAAAGGCTCTCAGCTTTTCCCCATTGAGGATGATATTCGCTATGGGGGTTTTCCATAGATGGATTTTATGAACTTGAGGAATGTTCCCTCTATCCCTATACTCTGGAGAGTTTTAATCAGGAAAGGATGTTGTATTTTGTCAAATGCTTTTTCTGCATCAATTGAGAGGACCGTATGGTTCTTCTCCCTCCTCTTATTAGTGTGTTCTATCACATTGATTGATTTGCGAATGTTGAACCACCTTGCATCCCGGGGATAAATCCCACTTGGTCGTGGTGGATGATCCTTTTAATGTATTGTTGGATCCTATTAGCTAGGATTTTGTTGAGGATTTTGGAATCCATATTCATCAGGGATATCGGTCTGAAATTCTCCTTTTTGATGGGGTCTTTGCCTGGTTTGGGGATTAAGGTAATGCTGGCCTCATAGAATGAGTTTGGAAGTTTTCCTTCTGTTTCTATTTTTTGAAACAGCTTCAGTAGAGTAGGTATTATTTCTTCTTTGAATGTTTGCTAGAATTCCCCAGGGAATCCATCAGGCCCTGGACTCTTGTTTTTTGGGAGGTTTTTGATCACTGCTTCAATCTCGTTACTGGTTATTGGCCTATTCATGTTGTCAATTTCTTCCTGTTTCAGTCTTGGCAGCCTTATAGGTTTCCAGGAAGGCCTCCATTTCCTCCAGATTGCTCAGTTTATTGGCATATAGTTGTTGATAATAATTTCTAATAATTGTTTCTATTTCCTTGGTGTTAGTCGTGATCTCTCCCCTTTCATTCATAATTTTATTAATTTGGGTCCTTTCTCTTTTCTTTTGGATAAGTCTGGCCAGTGGTTTATCAATCTTATTAATTCTTTCAAAGCACTAACTTCTAGTTTCGTTGATCTGATCTACTGTGTTTCTGGTTTCTAATTCATTGATTTCTGCTCTAATTTTAATTATTTCTCTTCTAATGCATGGCTTAGGCATCGTTTTTTGCTTTTTCTCTAGTTATTTAAGGTGTAGAGTTAGTTGGTGAATTCGGGATTTTTCTATTTTTTTGAGTGAGGCTTGGATGGCTATGTATTTCCCCCTTAGGACCGCCTTTGCAGTATCCCATAGGTTTTGGACCAATGTGTTTTCATTCACATTCATTTCCATGAATTGTTTAAAGTCTTCTTTGATTTCCTGGTTGACCCAAACATTCTTGAGCAGAGTGGTCTTTAGCTTCCAAGTGTTTGAATTTCTGCCAAATTTTTTCTTATGATTGAGTTCCAGTTTTAAAGCATTGTGGTCTGAGAATATGCAGGAAATAAACTCAATCTTTTGGTATCGGTTGAGACCTGATTTGTGACCCAGTATGTGGTCTATTCTGGAGAAAGTTCCATGTGCGCTCAAGAAGAATGAGTATTCTGTTGTTTTAGGGTGGAATGTTCTGTATATATATATGAGGTCCATCTGGTCCAGTGTTGGCTGGTTTATATATTTGGCTGCCCCCATGTTGGGGGCAGAGATATTTACAATTGTTAGATCTTCTTGTTGGATAGACCCTTTAAGAATGATATAGTGTCCTTCTGTGTCTCTAATTACAGACTTTAGTTTAAAATCTAAATCTAATTTGTCTGAATTAAGAATTGCCACCCCAGCTTTCTTTTGAGGTCTGCTGGCATGGAAGATGGATCTCCATCCCTTCACTTTCAGTCTGGATGTATATTTAGGTTCAAAATGAGTCTCTTGTAGACAGCATATGGACGGGTCCTGTCTTTTTATCCAATCTGCAACCCTGTGCCGTTTTATGGGAGCGTTTAGGCCATTCACGTTGAGACCTATCCACAGAGACCTGGCAAGCCAGAAAGGCCTGGCAAGACATTTTCAGGGTACTAAATGAGAAGAACATGCAGCCAAGAATACTTTATCCGGCAAAGCTGTCATTTAGAATGGATGGAGAGATGCAGAGCTTCCACGACCGGCAGAAACTGAAAGAATATGTGACCACTAAGCCGGTCCTGCAAGAAATATTAAGGGGGTTTTATAAAAGGAGAAAGACCCCAAGAGTGATCTACAACAGAAATTTACAGGGACAATCTATAAAAACAACGTCTTCACAGGCAACATGATGACAATTAATTCATATCTTTAAATAAAATCTTTAAAAAAGAAAAAGAAATCTGAGCATTCATTTTGAAAAGTTACCACCAAGAGCTCTTAGAGCTGATAGTGAAGCTATCAGAAATATATGGCAGTTAAGACTCTGTAACACCCTGATCAAAAAAATCAATCACTATAGAAATTCTGCATTTATCCAAATCATGGATAATCATATGATAATATCATCAAGTGGGTCACCAATTAGTGAAGAATGGTAAGGTCATATCACTGGCTTTTTAACTTTTTGAAGAGCCTCCATACTGTTTTCCACAGTGGATGTACCAGTTTGCATTCTCACCAACAGTGCAAGAGGGTTCCCCTTTACAAGAAACAACAGGTATTGGCACTTTATTCTTTTTGATATGACTGTAAATGGGATTGTTTTCTTTATTTCTCTCATACTTCATTATTAGTGTATAGAAATGCAACTGATTTTTGTATATTAATTTAGTATCCTGCAACTTCACTGAATTCACTTATTAGTTCTAACAGGCTTTTTGGTGTAGTCTTTAGGGTTTTCTGTATGTCATCTGCAAATAGTGACAGTTTTGCTTCTTCCTTTCCAATTTTCATGCCCTTTATTTCTTTTCCTTGCCTAATTGGTTGTCCAAGACTTCCAATATTATGTTGAATAAAAGTGGCTAGTGTTGGCATTCTTTTCTTATTCCTTGATCATAGAGGAAAAGCTTTCCATTTTTCACTGTTGAATATGATGTTAGCTGTGGGCTTGTATTTTATGGCCTTTATTATGTTGAGGCCACTTCACTGAGAGTTTTTATCATAAATGGATATTGAATTTTGTCATGCTTTTTCTGCATCTACTGAGATGATCATATGATTTTTATCTTTCATTTTATTAATGTAGCGTATCACATTGATTGATTTGCAGGTGTTGTACCATCCTTGCCTCCCTGGAATAAATCCCAGTTGATCATTGTGTATGATCCTTTTAATGTATTGTTGAATTTTGTTTACTGATATTTTGTTGAGGATTTTGGCATCTATGTTCATCAGGAATATTGGCCTGTAATTTTTGTTTGTTCTTCTTTTTCTAGTTTCTTTAGGTATAAGTTAAGTTGTTTATTTGATATTTATTTTGTTTCTTGAAATAAGCCTGGATTGCTATGAACTTCCCTCTTAGAATTGCTTTTGCTGTATCTCATAGATTTTGGTATGTTGTATTTCTGTTTTCATTTGTCTCTATTTTTTTATTTTTCATTTGATTTCTTTTATGACCTAATAGTTGTTTAGTAACATGCTGTCTAAACTTCACATATTTATAGTTTTCCAGTTTTCTTCTTGTAATTGATTTCTACTTTCATACCATTGTGATCAGAAAAGATGCTTGATAGGATTTCAATCTTCCTGAATTTATTGAGACTTGTTTTATAGCCTAACATAACATAACCTGAATTTATTGAGACTTGTTTTATAGCCTAACATAACATCCTGGAGAATATTCCGTGTGCACTTGAGAAATATTCTGCTGTTTTTGGATGGAATGTTCTATATATATATGTTAAGTCCTTCTGGTCTAGTGTGTCATTTAAAGCCAGTGTTTCCGTACTGATTTTCTGTCTGGATGATCTGTCCATTGTATGTGGAATATTAAGGTCCTCTGCTATTATTGTGTTGTTGTCCATTTTCCCCTTTAGGTCTGTTAATATTTGCTTTATATATTTTGGTGCTCCTATGTTGGGTGTATATATATTTATAAATCTTCTGTTTTTTTGATGGATTGACCCCTTTATCATTATGTAGTGCTCTTCTTTGTTTTTTTTATTATGTTATATTAGTCACCATACAGTACATCATTAGTTCCTGATGTAGTGTTCCATGATTCACTGTTTGTGTATAACACCCAGTGCTCCATGCAATACATGCCCTCCTTAATACCCATCACCAGGCTAACCCATCCCCCCCCCCCCACCAAAACCCTTAGTTTGTTTCCAGGAGTCCATAGTCTCTCATGGTTCATCTCCCCCTCTGATTCCCCCCGTTCATTTTTCCCTTCCTTCTCCTAATGTCCTCCATGCTATTCCATAAGTGAAACCATATGATAATTGACTTTCTCTGCTTAACTTATATCACTTAACATAATCTCCTCCAGTTCCATCCATGTTGATGCAAAAGCTGAGTATTCATCCTTTCTGATGGCTGAGTAATATTCCATTGTATATATGGACCACATCTTCTTTATCCATTCATCTGTTGAAGGGAATCTCAGCTCTTTCCACAGTTTGGCTATTGTGGACATTGCTGCTATGAACATTGGGGTGCATGTGCCCTTTCTTTTCACTACATCTGTGTTGGGGTAAATGCCCAGTAGTGCAATTGCTGGGTCATAGGGTAGCTCTATTTTTAACTTTTTGAGGAACCTCCACACTGTTTTCCAAAGTGGCTGTATCAACTTGCATCCCTACCAATAGTGTAAGAGCGTTCCCCTTTCTCCACAACCTCTCCAACATTTGTTGTTTCTTGCCTTGTCAATTTTTGCCAATCTCACTGGTGTAAAGTGGTATCTCAGTGTGGTTTTGATTTGAATTTCCCTGATGGCTAATGATGATGAACATTTTTTCATGTGTCTGTTAGTCGTTTGTATGTCTTCTTTGAAGAAGTGTCTGTTCGTGTCTTCTGTCCATTTTTTGACTTGATTATTTGGTTTTGGGATGTTGATTTTGAGAAGTTCTTTATAGATCTTGGATATCAGCCCTTTATCTGTAGTGTCATTTGCAAATATCTTCTCCCATTCTGTGGGTTACCTCTTTGTTTTGTTGACTGTTTGCTTTGCTGTGCAGAAGCTTTTTATCTTGAAGAAGTCCCAAAAGTTCATTTTCGCTTTTGTTTCCCTTGCTTTGGAGATGAGTCTTGAAAGAAGTTGCTGTGGCCAGTGTAGAAGAGGTTACTGCCAAGACTCCACCCCTAAATTACTAGAACTCATACAGAAATTCAATAATGTGGCAGGATACAAAATCAATGCACAGAAATCAGTTGCTTTCCTAAACACTAACTATGTAACTGTAGAAAGAGAAATTAGGGAATCGATTCCATTTACAATAGCACCAAAAACCATAAGATACCTTGGAATAAACCTAACCAAAGAGGTGAAGGAACTATACTCTAGAAACTGCAGAACACTTATGAAAGAAATTGAAGAAGACACAAAAAGATGGAAAAATATTCCATGCTCATGGATCAGAAGAATAAACATTGTTAAAATGTCTATGCTACCCAGAGCAATCTATACCTTCAATGCCATCCCAATCAAAATACCAATAGCATTTTTCAAAGTGCTGGAACAAACAATCCTAAAATTTGTATGGAACCAGAAAAGACCCCGAATCGCCAAGGAGATGTTGAAAAAGAAAAACAAAGCTGGGGGCATCACGTTGCCCGATTTCAAGCTATATTACAAAGCTGTGATCACCAAGACAGCATGGTACTGGCACAAAAACAGACACATAGATCAGTGGAACAGAATAGAGAGTCCAGAAATGGACCCTCAACTCTATGGTCAACTAATCTTTGACAAAGCAGGAAAGAATATCCAATGGAAAAGACAGTCTCTTCAATAAATGGTGCTGGGAAAATTGGACAGCCACATGCAGAAGAATGAAACTCGACCATTCTCTAACACCATACACAAAGATAAACTCAAAATGGATGAAAGACCTCAATGTGAGAGAGGAATCCGTCAAAATCCCCTTTTTTTAAAATTACAGTCTTTGTTTTAAAGTCGTTTTGCCTCATATGAGTATAGCTACACCAGCTTTCTTTTCATTTCTATTTGCATGGAATATCTTCTTTCATTCCTTCACTTTCAGTTGGTGTGTGTCCTTACTTCTGAAGTGAGTCTCTTGTAGGCAGTATATACAATGTCTTGTTTTCTTATCCTTTTAACCACTCTATGTCTTTTGATTGCAGAATTTAATCCATTTACATGTAAAGAAATTATTGATAGGTATTTATTTATTGCCATTTTGTTGTTTTCTGGCTGTTTTTGTAGTTCCTCTCTATTCTCCTCCTCTTTCTCTTCCGTTGTGGTTTGATGACTTTCTTTAATGTTACATTTAGATTCCTTTCTCATTTTCGTTTGTGTATTTACTATAAGTTTTTGTTTGTGGTTACTGTGAGGTTCACAGATATCATCCTGTATGACTGTAAGTTGATAACAACTTAAATTTGAACACATTCCAATACATTTCTTGTAAGGCTGGTTTAGTAGTGATAAGCTCTTTTAGCTTTTGCTTGTCTGGAAAACCCTTTCTCTCTCTTTATATCCTGAATGATAACCTTGCCAGGTAGAATATTCTTGGTAGGAAGATTTTTTTTCCTTTCAGCATAGGCTATTCCACTGTCTGCTGGCCTACAAAGTTTCTGCTGAAAATCAGCTGACTGCCTTATGGGTTTTCCCTTGTGTGTAACAATTTGATGTTTTCTTTCTGCTTTTAAAATTCTCTCTTTAACTTCTGACATTTTAATTATAATTAAATTAAATTAAATTAATGTCTTGGTGTGGCTTTTGGGGGGTTCATCTTACTTGGAACTCTCTGGGCTTCTTGGACCTGGATATCTATTTCCTTCTCTAGGTTAGGGAAGTTTTCAACCATTATTTCTTCAAATAAGTTTTCTGCCTCTTCCTATCTCTTTTTTCTTTTCAGTACTTTTACAATGTGAATGTTATTCTGCTTGATATTGTTCCAGAGGTCCCTCAAGTTATCGTCAATTTTTAAATTTCTTTTTATTTGTTTGTTTGTTTGCTGCTCTTTTGTGGTGAGTTCCATTGCTTTGCTTTCCAGCTCACTAATCCATTCTTATGCTTAAACCAGTTTTCTGTTGAACCCCTATAATATATTTTTCATTTCAGTTATTGTATCTTCTGTTTGATACTTTCTTATATTTTCTATCTCTTTGTTGAAGTTTTCACTGTGTTCATCCATTCTTCTCCCAAGTTAGGTGAGCATCTTTATGACCATTACTTTAAATTTATCAGGTAGACCTCCTATCTTCATATCATTAAGATCTTTTTCTGAGTTTTTTTCTTATTCTTTCATTTGGAACAAATTTCTCTGTTTCCTCATTTTGCTTGACTCTCATTATTTATTTCTGTGTATTAGGTACAGTAGCTACTTCTCTAAGTCTTAATGAGTGGCCTTGTGTAGGTAATGAAACTTCTCATTCAACCTTGCCCTAGTTCTTGGTTGTCTCTCAAACCTTTGTGACTATCTAAACCACCTGATTTATTCTTGATATGTTCCCATTATTGAAGGTGTGCTAAGTCCTGCTGGTGTTCCAAGGGGAGGAATCTCACTTAGCATCTAGTTTCAGGCTGACTAGGAGCCAGACTCTCAGGCAGTAGCTTTTAAAGTATGCAAATAGTCCTGTGAGGCCAACTATATACAGACCTATGTTATCTTCTTGTTGAGTATTAAGGGTTCTTGTATGTTTTGGTCACAAGTCCATTATTATATATGTTATTTGTAAATGGTGTGGCTTATTTTTTCATTCACTTAACAGTATCATTCAGAGATCAGAAGTTTTTAATTTTGGTAAAGTCTAATTTTTTTCTTTCATGAATTATGCTTTTGGTGTTGAATCTAAAACCTCATCACCAACCACAAAGTCATCAGATTTTCCTGTGTTGTATTCCAGAAGTTCTATATTTTTTACTTATATATTTAGGTCTGTGGTCTATTTTGAATTAACTTTTGTGAAGGTGTAAAGTCTGTGTCTAAATTAATTTTTGTCATATGAATGTCCAATTTTTCCTATATCAAATTTTGGAAACATTATTCTTTCTCCACTGGATTGCCTTTGTTCCTTTATCAAATATCAGTTGACTGTATTTTTGTTGGTCTTATTCTGGGCTCCCAATTTTTTCCCATGAATCTATTTGTCAGTTCTTTCACCATGTCATCATGATTACTTAGCTTTATAGTAAGACTTGAAATTGGATAGTGTCAGCCTTAATTCTTCTACAGTATTTTTATGTTTATTCTGGATCTTTTTAAAATTTCCAGATAAGCTTTAGAATTAATTTGTCAATATCCACTAAGTATTTAGCTGAGATTTTGATTGGAATTATTTTGAATGGAAAGATCAAGATCAAGAATTAGCATCTTGGGGCGCCTGGGTGGCTCAGTCGTTGAGCGTCTGCCTTCGGCTCAGGTCATGATCCCACGGTCCTGGGATCGAGCCCCGCATCAGGCTCCCTGCTTGGTGGGAAGCCTGCTTCTCCCTCTCCTGCTCCCCCTGCTTGTGTTCCCCCTCTCTCTGTGTCAAATAAATAAATAAAATCTTTAAAAAAAAAAAAAGAATTAGCATCTTAACAATATTGAGTCTTCCTATCTGACAACTTGGATTATCTCTTCATTTATTGAGATCCTCTCTGATTTTTTTACATCAGTGTATTGTAGAATTTCTCACATAAATCCTGTACATATATTTGCTAGATTTATACTTAACTTTTCTTTCTTTTGTGCCAATGTAAATGGTAAAGTGGCTTTAATTTCAAATTTCATTGTTCTTTGGTGATATATAGGAAAGCAATTGACTTTTGCCTATTAACCCTATATTCGGCATCCATGTTTTAATAAGCTGTTACTGGGGCACCTCGGTGGCTCAGATGGTTAAGCGTCTGCCTTTGGCTCAGGTCGTGATCTCGGGGCCCTGGGATCGAGTCCCACATTGGGCTCCTTGCTTAGCGGGGAACCTGCTTCTCCCTCTGCCTGCTGCTCCTCCTGCTTGTACTCTTCCCCCCCCTCTGGCAAATAAATAGATAAAATCTTTAAAAAAAAATAAGCTGTTATTTACAGAAGTTTTTGTTGATGCAGTGGCATTTTCTACTTAATCATGTCACCTGCAAAGACAATTTAGTTTCTTTCTTTCCAATCTGTATACCTTTTATTGCTTTTCCATGTCTTTGTTATTTCATGTTATTGCATGAGTTAGGATTTCTAGCATGATATTGAATAAAAGTTGTGAAAAGGGACATCTTACTTATAGGGGAAAGACATCTAGTTTCTCACCATCAAGTATGATGTTAGCTCTATGTGTTTTGTAGTTGCTGTTTATCAGAATGAGGAAATATCCCTCCACTGCTAGCTTATTGAGAGTTTTTATGATGAATGGCTGTTAGATTTTGTCAAATGCTTTTTCTGCATCCATTGACATAATTATATGATGTTTTCCTCTAGCCTGTTGATATGATGGATTGTGTTTATTGATTTTCAAAGTGAACCAACTTTGCCCACCTGGAATGAGTCCCACTTGGTCGTGGCATATAAATCTTTTTACACATTGTTGGATTTGATTTGCTGATATTTTGTTGAAGATTTTTGCATCTATATTCATAAGACATATTGTTCTGTAGTTTCCTTCCTTGTAATATCTTCATCTGGTTTTGGTATTAGGGTAATTCTCCCTCATAGACTGAGTTAGAAAATCTTCCCTCTGCTTTTATTTTCTGGAAGATATTGTGAAGAATTGGTATATATTGGTTTAATTTCTTCCTTAAATGTTTGGTAGAATTCACCAGTGAAATCGTCCAGGCTTGTTGCTTTTTCTTTGTGGAATATTTTAGTTATTGGTTCAATTTATATAATAGATGTAGACCCATTCAGATGATCTGTTTCTCTTTGTGTGGGTTTTGGTAGTTTGTGTCTTTGAAGGAATTAGTCCATTTCATTTCAAATTATCAAATTTATGAGTTTAGAGTTGTTCATAATATTCTTTTTATTACTCTTTTACATGCCTAGATCAGTAGTGATGACCTCTCTTTCATTTACAGTAAGAGATTTATCAATTTTATTGATCATTTCAAACAACCAGATATTGGTTCCATTGATTTTCTCTATTAATTTTTTTTCAATTTCATTGATTTATCCTCTAATTTTTATTATTCCTTACTTCTGCTTGCTTTGGACTTAATTGGCTCATTATTTTCTAATTCCTTAAGGTGGAACATTAGATTATTGATTTTAGATCATTCTTCTTTTCCAATATATGCCTTCAATGCTATAAATTCCCCCTTTATGCACAGATTTCACTGTATACCACAAATTTTGACAAGTGGTATTTTCATTTTTATTTAGTCCAAAATAGTTTTAACTTTTTGAGATTTCTATTTTGACCCATGTGTTATTTGGAAGTTTGTTATTTAGGGGTGCCTTGGTCGCTCTGTCAGTTAAGTGTTCAACTCTTGATTTTGGCTCAGGTCATGATCTCAGGGTCAAGGGATAGAGCCTCGTATCAAGCTCTGTGCTCAGCGGGGAATCTGCTTGAGATTCTGTCTCCCTCTCTCCCTCCCCCTCAACTCTCTCTCTCTGTCTCTCTCTCGCTAAAAGAAATAAATAAATCTTAAAAGAAAAAAGAAGTGTGTTGTTTAATCTCCAAGTATTTGGGGATTTTCCCACTATCTTTCTGCTATTGGTTTCTAGTTTAATTACATTGGAGCTCTGGAGCATATACTATATGAAGTCTCTTGTTGGAAATTGGTTAAGATGTGTTTAATGTCCCAGGATGTGGTCTATCTTGGTGAATGTTCCATGTGAACTTGAGAAAAATGTAAACTTTGCCCTTGTTAAATAAAGCAGTCCATAGATATCAATTATATCTAGTTGATTGTTGATGCTGGTGAGTTTAACTATGTCCTTACTTATTTTCTGCCTGATGGATTTGTCCATTACTGATTGAAGGGTATTGAAATCTCCAACTATAATAATGGATTCATCTGTTTCTCCTTGTAGTTCTGTCAGTTTTGAATCATGTACATTGATGCTCTGTTGTTAGCTTCATCCATGTTAAGGATCATTATGTCTTCTTGGAGTAGTTTATAATATCAACCAAGTCAAAGTGATTAATGTGTTATTCAAAACTTGGCTTTTCTTGCTGATTTTTTTGGTTTTAAATAATTCTATGAATTATTGATTGAAAAATTAAAATATCTATGATTGTGGATTTGTCGATTTCTTCCTTTTGTGTTGTCATTATTTCTTATGTGTTTTAGAGTTCTGTAAATAGTTGTACACATAGTATTACTGTGTCTTCTTGAATAATTTTTAACCCTTTTATCATTATAAAATACCCCCATTTTATCTGCAAACAGAATAGACATAACAGACATATCATGCTTACTATTTGTAAGGTGTCTTTTTTCCAGGTAGCAGCCAATTTTTAAGGGACTATCATTTTTTAAGTTGTGATGCAGTTTCAAAATCAATGAACACTGAAAAGGCCATAAAAATACTCCTCCATTTCCCATGACATATCTGTATTTTTTTTAAGATTTTTTATTTATTTATTTGACAGAGAGAGAGAGCACAAGTGAGCACAAGCAGGGAGAGGCAGAGGGAGAGGGAGAAACAGACTCCCCGCTGAGCAGGGAGCTCAACATGGGCTCGATCCCAGGACCCTGGGATCATGATATGGGCTGAAGGGAGACGCTTAACGGACTGAGCCACCCAGACGCCCCTGACATATCTATCTGTATGATAACAAATTTTCTCCATATACTTTAGCCATGATACTATTTCATAAAAGATTGCATAGAGTAATATGCATAGAAATCCAGCTCTTTTCTCTTAAGGCAGACATTAAAGAGATTGGCAAATATGTAAAATAAGGCCATCTTCTCAGTAGATTTGTTTCTGTTTAGAAAAATATATCTATCTCTATTAAAATACCTTCCTTTTGGGGCGCCTGGGTGGCTCAGTCGGTTAAGTGACTGCCTTTGGCTCGGGTCATGATCTCAAGGTCCTGGGATAGAGCCCCACATCGGGCTCCCTGGTGGGCAGCCTACTTCTCCCTCTCCCACTCTCCCTGTTTGTGTTCCCTCTCTCGCTGTCTCTCTCTCTGTCAAATAAATAAATAAAATCTTCAAAAAAAATACCTTCTTTTTAAAATTTTTATTTATTTTTTATTTTATTTATTTATTTTTATTTTTTATTTTTATTATGTTCAGTTAGCCAACATATAGTACATCATTAGTTTTTGATGTAGTGTTCAGTGATTCATTAATTGTGTATAACACCCAGTGCTCATCATTTTATTTTATTTAAATTCAATTAGCCAACATATAGTACATCATTAGTTTTTGATGTAGTGTTCAGTGATTCATTAGTTGTGTATAACACCCAGTGTTCTTTATTTTATTTTATTTAAATTCAATTAGCCAACATATAGTACATCATTAGTTTTGGTGTAGTGTTCAGTGATTCATTAGTTGCGTTTAACACCCAGTACTCATCACATCATGTGCCCTCCTTAATGCCCATCACCCAGTTAACCCATCCCCCTACCCACCTCCCTTTCCACAACCCTCAGTTGGTTTCCTGGAGTCAAGAGTCTCTCATCGTTTGTCTCCCTCTCAGATTGCTTCCCATTCAGTTTTCTCTCCCTTCCCCTATGGTCCTCTGTGCTATTGCTTATATTCCACATATGAGTGAAACTGTATGATAATTGTCTTCCTCTGATTGACTTATTTCACTTAGCATAATACCCTCCAGTTCCATCTATGTCAGTGCAAGTGGTAGATATTCATCCTTTCTTTTTTTTTTTTTTAAGATTTTATTTATCTGACAGAGAGAGACACAGCGAGAGAGGGAACACAAGCAGGGGGAGTGGCAGAGGAAGAAGCAGGCTTCCCGCGGAGCGGGGAGCCCGATGCAGGGCTCGATCTCAGGACCCTGGGATCATGACCTGAGCCGAAGGCAGACGCTTAATGACTGAGCCACCCAGGTGCCCCGGTATTCATCCTTTCTGATAGCTGAATAATAGTCCATTGTATATATGAACCACATCTTCTTTATCCGTTCATCTGTTGAAAGACATCTCAGCTCCTTCCACAGTTTGACTATTGTGGACATTGCTGCTATGAACATTGGGGTGCACGTGCCCCTTCTTTTCAGCACATCTGCTTCTGTGGGGTAAATACCCAGTAGTGCAATTGCTTGGTCATAGGGTAGCTCTATTTTCAACATTTTGAGGAAATTCCATACTGTTTTTCAGAGTGGCTGTACCAGCTTGTGTTTTCACCAACAGTGTAAGAGGGTTCCCCTTTCTCCACATCCTTGCCAACATTTATTGTTCCCTGTCTTGTTAATTTTAGCCATTCTAACTGGTGTAAAGTGGTATCTCATTGTGATTTTGATTTGTATTTCCCTGATGGCTAGTGATGTGGAGCATTTTTTCGTGTCTGTTGGCCATTTGTATATCTACTTTGGAGAAGTGTCTGTTCATGTCTTCTGCCCATTTCTTGACTGGATTATTTGTTTTGGGGGTACTGAGTTTGGTAAGTTCTTTATAGATCTTGGATACCAGCCCTTTATCTGTTGGCAAAGAAGAAGTCAAACTCACTCTTCACAGATGACATGATACTTTATATGGAAAACCCAAAAGACTCCACCCCAAAATTGCTAGAACTCATACAGCAGTTCAGCAATGTGGCAGGATACAAAATCAATGCATAGAAATCAGTTGCATTTCTATACACTAATAATGTGACTGAAGAAAGAGAAATTAAGGAATCAATCCCATTTACAATTCACCAAAACCCGTAGGATACATAGGAATAAACCTAACCAAAGAGGTAAAGGATTTGTACTCTAGAAACTACGGAACACTTATGAAAGAAATTGAGGAAGACACAAAGAGATGGAAAAATATTCCATGTTCATGGATTGGAAGAATAAATGTTAAAATGTCTATGCTGCCCAGAGCAATCTACCTATTCAATGCAATTCCTGTCAAAATACCATCGACATTTTTCAAAGAGCTGAAACAAACAATGCTAAAATTTGTATGGAAATACAAATAGTACAGAAAAAGACCCTGAATAGCCAGGGGAATGTTGAAAAAGAAAACCAAAACTGGAGGCATCACAATTCTGGATTTCAAGCTGTATTACAAAGATGTGATCATCAAGACAGCATGGTACTAGCGCAAAAACAGACACATAGATCAGTGGAACAGAATAGAGAGCCCAGAAATGGACCCTCAACTCTATGGCCAACTAATCTTTGACAAAGCAGGAAAGAATATCCAATGGAAAAGACAGTCTCTTCAATAAATGGTGCTGGGAAAATTGGACAGCCACATGCAGAAGAATGAGACTGGACCATTCTCTTACACCATAAGATAAACTCAAAATGGATGAAAGACCTCAATTTGAGACAGGAATCCATCAAAATCCTGGAGGAGATCACTGGCAGTAACCTCTTCGACCTCAGCCACAGCAAATTCTTGCAAGACACATCTCTAAAGGCAGGGGAAACAAAAGCAAAAATGAACTATTGGGACTTCATTAAGATAAAAAGCTTCTGCACAGCAAGGGAAACAGTCAACAAAACTAAAAGGCGACCTACAGAATGGAAGAAAATATTTGCAAATGACATATTAAAATACCTTTTGTTGTTGTTGTTGCTTTATCTTTTTTATTATTATTGTTATATGCAACTAATGAATCGTTGAACACTACATCAAAAACTAATGATGTACTATATGTTGGCTAACTGAACATAATAAAAAAATACCTTCTGGAATATCGCAGGCAGTTGGTTTTGAGGTACGAAGCAGAGAGCCGTGATTCTGCAGGCAGATATCGGAGGATAAATGGCAGCAGGAGGGTGCCTGGATGTGGGGATCCTACACCGCCAGTGAGTGACAGCCTCGCACGCTGCGGACGGGCACAGACTCGCAGACCGGTAGCAGTGGGGAAAGGACTTTAGGGCAGCCCCTGGGTGGAAAACCAGACCGGCGGGGTTGCGCACATGTGAACCGCAGCCCCCTGGACAGAAACCGGATCGCCGGTCACGCGCACGGGAACTGCAGCCTCCGAGATGGAAACCCGGTGCACCGGGATCGTGCCAGTGAACTGCAACCCCCGGGGGTGGAAACCCCAAGCGGCGGAGTCGCGCGCGCGTGAACTGGGAACAGCTGGTGGTTTTAGAAGCACAAAGGGCAGATACGTGCCCCAACCTGGAGGCAGGACTGGGAGCACTGCGGAGGGGCGCACAACCCAGGACGCTGCAGTTTATAGCAGCACGGACAGAAACGGAGACAGTGTGGCCTGGAGCGCTCACTGAAGAACAGACTGAGGTCTCTCTGCTCTGGGGCAGAGGGTTGGAAACGGTCTCTTCTGCTCTGAGTCGCGGAAGAGACGCGGAAAGCCGCCAGGGAAAGGTGCCAGAGAACAAAAGCCCCAAAGAATGATTCCCACTGAGCCCATCCCCCGCCACAGGGGCACAGGGCAACTCCGCCCAAACAGGATTGCCTGAGTAACAGCGCAGCAGGCCCCTCCTGCAGAAGACAGGCTGGGAAAACAAGAAGCCAGCAACCCTAAGGTCCCAAGAAAACAGGTGCATCTTGCTTGGGTTCTGGTCAATAATTTCGACTCTATACGTTCCCTCAAACACCCATCAACAGAATGACTAGGAGGAGGAGCCCCAAAACAGAAAAGACTCAGAGATTATGACTTATGCTGCAGATTTACAAATGGATGCAGATATAACCAAGATGTCGGAGATGGAATTCAGGCTAGCAATTGTGAAGACAATGGCTAGAATGAGAAATCAATTAATGGCAACATAGAGTCTCTAAGGGCAGAAATAAAAGGTGAATTGGCAGAACTTAAAAATGCTATCAATGAGATCCAATCCAATCTAGATAATCTAACAGCTAGGGTAACTGAAACAGAAGAGAGAATAAGCGACCTGGAAGACAATATAATAGATAAAAAGGGAAAAGAGGAGGCCAGGGAAAAACAACTCAGAATCCATGAAAATAGAATCAGAGAAATAAGTGACACCATGAGGCATTCCAATGTCAGAATAATTGGAATCCCGGAGGGAGTGGAGAGAGAGAGAGGACTAGAAGATGTATTTGAGCAAATCGTAGCTGAGAACTTCCCTAATCTGGGGAATGAAACAAACATTCGAGTCCCAGAGGCAGAGAGGACCCCTCCTAAGATCAAGGAAAACAGGCCAACACCCCGGCATGTAATAGTAAAACTTGCAAATCTTAGAACCAAGGAAACCATCTTAAGGGCAGTTAGGGGGAAGAGATTCCTTACGTACAGAGGGAGGAACATCAGAATAATGTCAGACCTATCCACAGAGACCTGGCAAGCCAGAAAGGCCTGGCAAGACATATTCAGGGTACTAAATGAGAAGAACATACAGCCAAGAATACTTTATCCAGCAAGGCTTTCATTTAGAATGGATGGAGAGATGCAGAGCTTCCACGACCGGCAGAAGTTGAAAGAATATGTGACCACTAAGCCCGCCCTGCAAGAAATATTAAGGGGGGTTCTATAAAAGGAGAAAGACCCCAAGAGTGATCTACAACAGAAATTTACAGGGACAATCTATAAAAACAATGTCTTCACAGGCAACATGATGACAATTCATATCTTTCAATAATCACTCTCAACGTGAATGGCCTAAACACTCCCATAAAGCGGCACAGGGTTGCAGATTGGATAAAAAGACAGGACCCATCCATATGCTGTCTACAAGAGACTCATTTTGAACCTAAATATACATCCAGACTGAAAGTGAAGGGATGGAGATCTATCTTCCATGCCAGCGGACCTCAAAAGAAAGCTGGGGTGGCAATTCTTATATCAGACAAATTAGATTTTAAACTAAAGTCTGTAATTAGAGACACAGAAGGACACTATATCATTCTTAAAGGGTCTATCCAACAAGAAGATCTAACAATTGTAAATATCTATGCCCCCAACATGGGAGCAGCCATCTACATAAGCCAACTGTTAACCAAAATAAAGAGTCATATTGATAACAATACGTTAATTGGAGGAGACCTCAGTACTCCACTCTCAGCAATGGACAGATCATCTAAGCAGAAAATCAACAAGGAAACAAGAGCTTTGAATGATACATTGGGCCAGATGGACCTCATAGATATTTACAGAACATTCCACCCTAAAACAACAGAATACTCATTCTTCTCGGGCGCACATGGAACTCTCTCCAGAACACACCACATACTGGGTCACAAATCAGGTCTCAACTGATACCAAGATTGAGATTATTCCCTGCATATTCTCAGACCACAATGCTCTGAAACTGGAACTCAATCCCAAGAAAAAATTTGGCAGAAATTCAAACACTTGGAAGCTAAAGACCACTCTGCTCAAGAATGTTTGGGTCAACCAGGAAATCAAAGAAGACCTTAAACAATTCATGGAAATCAATGAGAATGAAAACACATTGGTCCAAAACCTATGGGATACTGCAAAGGCGGTCCTAAGGGGGAAATACATAGCCATCCAAGCCTCACTCAAAAAATAGAAAAATCCCGAATTCACCAACTAACTCTACACCTTAAATAACTAGAGAAAAAGCAAAAAACGATGCCTAAGCCATGCATTAGAAGAGAAATAATTAAAATTAGAGCAAAAATCAATGAATTAGAAACCAGAAACACAGTAGATCAGATCAATGAAACTAGAAGTTGGTGCTTTGAAAGAATTAATAAGATTGATAAACCACTGGCCAGACTTATCCAAAAGAAAAGAGAAAGGACCCAAATTAATAAAATTATGAATGAAAGGGGAGAGATCACGACTAACACCAAGGAAATAGAAACAATTATTAGAAATTATTATCAACAACTATATGCCAATAAACTGAGCAATCTGGAGGAAATGGAGGCCTTCCTGGAAACCTATAAGGCTGCCAAGACTGAAACAGGAAGAAATTGACAACATGAATAGGCCAATAACCAGTAACGAGATTGAAGCAGTGATCAAAAACCTCCCAAAAAACAAGAGTCCAGGGCCTGATGGATTCCCTGGGGAATTCTAGCAAACATTCAAAGAAGAAATAATACCTACTCTACTGAAGCTGTTTCAAAAAATAGAAACAGAAGGAAAACTTCCAAACTCATTCTATGAGGCCAGCATTACCTTAATCCCCAAACCAGGCAAAGACCCCATCAAAAAGGAGAATTTCAGACCGATATCCCTGATGAATATGGATTCCAAAATCCTCAACAAAATCCTAGCTAATAGGATCCAACAATACATTAAAAGGATCATCCACCACGACCAAGTGGGATTTATCCCCGGGATGCAAGGTGGTTCAACATTCGCAAATCAATCAATGTGATAGAACACACTAATAAGAGGAGGGAGAAGAACCATACGGTCCTCTCAATTGATGCAGAAAAAGCATTTGACAAAATACAACATCCTTTCCTGATTAAAACTCTCCAGAGTATAGGGATAGAGGGAACATTCCTCAAGTTCATAAAATCCATCTATGGAAAACCCCCATAGCGAATATCATCCTCAATGGGGAAAAGCTGAGAGCCTTTCGCTTAAGATCAGGAACACGTCAAGGGTGCCCATTCTCACCACTGTTGTTCAACATAGTACTAGAAGTCCTAGCAACAGCAATCAGACAACAAAAAGAAATAAAAGGTATTCAAACTGGCAAAGAAGAAGTCAAATTCTCACTCTTTGCAGACGACATAATACTTTATGTGGAAAACCCAAAAGACTCCACCCCCAAATTACTAGAACTCATACAGCAATTCAGTAATGTAGCAGGATACAAAATTAATGCACAGAAATCAGTTGCTTTCTTATACACTAACAACACAACTGTAGAAAGAGAAATTAAAGAAACGATTCCATTTACAATAGCACCAAAAACCATAAGATACCTCGGAATAAACCTAACCAAAGAGGTAAAGGAACTATACTCTAGGAACTACAGAACACTCATGAAAGAAATTGAAGAAGACACAAAAAGATGGAAAAATATTCCATGCTCATGGATTGGAAGAATAAACATTGTTAAAATGTCTATGCTACCCAGAGCAATCTATACCTTCAAGGCCATCCCGATCAAAATTCCAATGACAATTTTCAAAGTGCTGGAACAAACAATCCTAAAATTTGTATGGAATCAGAAAAGACCCCGAATCGCCAAGGAGATGTTGAAAAAGAAAAACAAAGCTGGAGGCATCACATTGCCTGATTTCAAGCTATATTACAAAGCTGTGATCACCAAGACAGCATGGTACTGGCACAAAAACAGACATACAGACCAATGGAACAGAATAGAGAAGCCAGATCTGGACCCTCAACTCTATGGTCAACTAATCTTTGACAAAGCAGGAAAAAACATGCAATGGAAAAAAGACAGTCTCTTCAATAAATGGTGCTGGGAAAATTGGACAGCCACATGCAGAAGAATGAAACTCGACCATTCTCTAACACCATACACAAAGATAAACTCAAAATGGATGAAAGACCTCAATGTGAGAGAAGAATCCATCAAAATCCTAGAGGAGAACATAGGCAGTACCTCTTTGACATCGCTCACAGCAACTTCTTTCAAGATACATCTCCAAAAGCTAGTGAAACAAAAGCAAAAATGAACTTTTGGGACTTCATCAAGATAAAAAGCTTCTGCACAGCAAAGGAAACAGTCAACAAAACAAAGAGGCAACCCAGAGAATGGGAGAAGATATTTGCAAATGACACTACAGATAAAGGGCTGCTATCCAAGATCTATAAAGAACTTCTCAAACTCAACACCCAAAAAACAAATAATCAAGTCAAAAAATGGGCAGAAGATATGAAAAGACACTTCTCTGAAGAAGACATACAAATGGCTAACAGACACATGAAAAAATGTTCATCATCATTAGCCATCAGGGAAATTCAAATCAAACCCCATTGAGATACCACCTTACACCAGTTAGAATGGCAAAAATGGACAGGGAAAGAAACAACAAATGTTGGAGAGGTTGTGGAGAAAGGGGAACCTTCTTACACTGTTGGTGGGAATGCAAGTTGGTACAGCCACTTTGGAAAACAGTGTGGAGTTTCCTCAAAAAATTAAAAATAGAGCTACCCTGTGACCCAGCAATTGCACTACTGGGTATTTACCCCAAAGACACAGATGTAGTGAAAAGAAGGGCCCTATGCACCCCAATGTTCACAGCAGCAATGTCCGCAATAGCCAAACTGTGGAAAGAGCCGAGATGCCCTTCAACAGATGAATGGATAAAGAAGATGTGGTCCATATATACAATGGAATATTACTCAGCCATCAGAAAAGATGAATACTTAACTTTTACATCAATATGGATGGGACTGGAGGAGATTATGCTAAGTGAAATAAGTCAAGCAGAGAAAGTCAATTATCATACAGTTTCACTTATTTGTGGAGCATAAGGAATAGCATGGAGGACATTAGGAGAAGGAAGGGAAAAATAGGCAGGGGGAATTGGAGGGAGAGATGAACCATGAGAGACTATGGACCTGAGAAACAAACAGGGTTTTAGAGGGGAGGGGGAAGGGGGGATTGGTTAGCCGGTGATGGGTATTAAGGAGGGCACATACTGCATGGAGCCCTGGGTGTTATGCGAAAACAATGGATCGTGGATCACTACATCAAAAACTAATGATGTATTGTATGGTGACTAACATAACATAATAAAATTTAAAATAATAATAGTAATAATAAAATAAATAAATAAATACCTTCTAACTAACATAATAGTCTCTAAAATTTTTTATTGTTTAGTGAATTAATATAAAATGGTTTTAGAATTACTCAGTTTAATATCTAGTATAGTAAGTTTTAACATAACCCACACCAACATATGCTCTTTAGTGTCATTAATAAGTTTTAATGTGGAAAGTGTTCTTATGACCAAAAAGTTTGGAAACTACCACTCTAGGGATTATACACTATGTATCCTTAACCTATCCCCTATTCTAAGTTAATATTTAATATAAATGTTTTACATTACATCTGTATATATAATGTAAAACTTTTGCATTAAACTTCCTTTTACCACATTTCTGTCGTTCATCCTATATTTTAGTTCTACAAATGTTATACATCCCACGATATATTATTATTCTTTTTGCTTTCATCATTTGACTTTTTAAGAAATTAGGAAAAGAGAAGAAACATAGTTTTTGGTACCTTTTTCATATATCTATGATTTTTTATTATTCATTTCTTCCTTTAGATCCATGTTTCAATCACTTCTCTGCATTGTGGAGAATCTTCTGTTACATATTTTATTTGTTTCTGCTGGTGATTAATGCTCTCAGCATTTCTATATCTGAAAAATATCATTAATGTTCTCATCATTAAACATTATTTTCACTGGATATAGAAATCTGTAGAAAAAATTTCTTTAGTTTTTCAGATATTGGTTATTGTCTTCTGGTTGCATGATTTCTAATAGTAAATTCTCTTTCCTTCCTATAATTTTTTATCTATTGTAAAGTATCTCCCTTTTTGGCTGGTTTTAAGATTTTCTCTTTGTTTTGAAATAATTCCACTGTAATGTGCTGAGGTCTCATTTTCTTTGTAGTTTTCTTAGAGTTTGTTCAGATTTTAGGTCTATATATTTTATCAGGTTTGGAAAAACTTTGGCCATTATTTTCTTCTAATATTCCCTCCTCATTTTCTTTCTTTTTCTTTTGTTTCAAGTTTTTATTTAAATCTATTTAGTTAGCATTTAGTGTAATATTAGTTACAGGAGTAGAATTTAGTGTTTCATTATTTACATATAACACCCAGTGCTCATGATAACAGGGCCCTCCTTAATATCCATTACCCATCTAGCCCATCCCCCACACACCTTCCTCCAGAAGCCCTTAGTTTGTTCTCTAAAGTTAAGAGTCTCTCATGTTTTGCCTCCCTCTTTTTTTCCCTTCCTTCCCCTATGTTCATCTGTTTTGTTTCTTAAATTCCACATATCAGTGAAATCATATGGTATTTGTCTTTCTCTGACTGACTTATTTTGCTTAGCATAATACACTCTAGCTCCATCCATGTCATTGCAAATGGCAAGATTTCATTCTCTTTGATGGCCAAGTAATATTTTATTATATTTCCATATAAATTCCACATATATATATTTAAATATGTTTATTTAATAGTATATATGTGTATATATACACACCACATCTTTTTTTAAGATTTTTTATTTATTTATCTGAGAGAGAGCACAGAGAGAGAGGACAAGCAGACTCTTCACCAAGCACCAGGCAGAGAGCCCAACACAGGGCCTGACCCCAGGAACCCAAGATCATGACCTGAGCTATAGGCAGACACCTAACCAACTGAGCCACCCAGGAGCCCCACCACATCTTCTTTATCTATTCATTAGTTGATGGCCATTTTGGCTCTTTCCATAATTTGGCTATTGTTAAAATGTCTATACCACCCAAAGCAATCTACACATTTAATACAATCCCATCAAAATACTACCAGCATTTTTCACAGAGCTAGAATAAACAATCCTGAAGTTTGTATGGAATCACAAAAGACCCCAAATAGCCAAAGCAATCTTGAAAAAGGAAGGGACAGCTGGAGGCATCACAATGCCAGACTTCAAGCTATATTACAAAGCTTTAGTCATCTTCCCTCTTTTTCTACTTGAAACTTTACACATATTTTAAAATGCTTCTTCTCCTACTTATGCTTGTTTCATTTTAAAAAAAACTTTTTTTCATGAATTTGGATGCATCAACTTGTTTTGAAGTTCCTTGAAACTTTTTTTCTGCAGTATCTAATCCTCCATTAAGTTTATGCATCTGAAATGTTAGATTATAGATATGACATATTTTAATTCTTGCATTTCAATTTAGTTCCTTTTAGGTTTCCATTTCTCTCCAGAAATAATTTGTTTTTTCACCCATTCTATCTGTTTTAACCCTTAAAGTATTGATAACAGTTGTTTTAAAGTACTATCTCGTAATTCTCATACCTGGAACATCTGTGGGTCTGCTTCTAGTGATTGTATTTTCTTTTGATTATAAGTCACAGGGTCCCATTTTGTCACATGTCCTATAATTCTTTAATATAATTTTGTATAAACTACATTTGATACTGAAGCATAATTTTATCTTTTTTATTTCAGAGAAAGTGCAAACCTTTTCCTACTTCCATTAGTTAGGATGAGGGTTGGATTATTCAGATTCCTCATAGAGTTTAATTAAGATGGGCTATGCTTCAGCTTTAATTATATTCAATATGCCTGTGATTACCTCAATTCTAAACCTCCAGCTCTGCCTCTATTTTTCTATTTTTTATTTTTTTAAATTCATTTTCTAAATTGACTCACAGCTTGAAACATGGAACTACAATTTTGGAAATCATGAAATGCATGACCACTAATACTCAGAAACTACATGCTCCCTCTCAGAATTAACCTAGGGGTTAAGGATTCCCATCACACACTATAGAAAGAGGATACTCAGAGCCACGGTGAACTCATAGGAGATGCCAGAAATTTCTCACCCCAGAAAGTGACATTACAAAGAATGAAATGGGATTGTACTAATTTGATCTTAGGATAAAAATGAAAGAACTGGTATTTTATACCATGATTATGACTCTTCTGATCCTTCCACACAAATATGGCAAGGAAGTTTATAGAAAAGCTTTGAGCATAGATCTTCCCAGATCATTTTTTTCCAGGAGAAAATAAAGTATGATTAAGAGACAAGTAAAATGTTTTACTGGGGACTCCATAGTTCTGTCCTCCCAAGCCAGATCTTGTCACCTTTATAAAGATGCTAAAATTATGGGCCTACAGAGATGAGGTAATGATATTCTTTCCTTTCAACAATGCAGGTTCTTCTCACGTGCATCCCACATGTCCATCTGGGTAAGTGCCTCTTTATTCCACAGACTCAGAATCAGTGCATGGGCAGGATACTAGGCAGGCTGGGGAAAGAGGCAAATTGGGTCTTAGCAGTAAGATTTTTTGGTAGCCTCAGTTCCAATCAACTCCCATAGCTCAGAAGATTGTTTTCTCTATAATGGAATGGGGAAATGCTCTTGTAAGTATGTTTGTCCTTTAATTTGGTGATTCATAAAAATAGTCAACTTTTTCATTTGAAATACTGAATTAATTTCATGTATGCATACATTTTTCTGAATAAAGTTACTTTTATTTACTTGCCATTTCAGTTCTCAAGGAAGACACTACATTTTGTCATTTTAGAGCAGAACATTACTAATTCATATTCCTCATAAAGGGATAAATTTTAGCTCTGGGTTTTCATTAAAAATACTGTTTTGCTCCCATCTTCATAAATCAATTAGAACTATTCTTTAATAATCCTCTAATTTGGGTTATTAAAAAATAATGTAAGTCTTAAGAAGAAAGTGAGGTTCTTTGTTTAAAACATTTTATCAAGAGAGTTTAACCTCACATTCCTTCAAAATATTTAGCGGTATTTTCTCATGAAGATCTTTCTTGTCCCAGTTTTAATTTCACGAATTTCAAATTAATGTTGACAGAACTTAATTATGTGCTCTTACAGCTAGGAACTTCACATCAGAAGATAGTGAAAATGAGGCTGCAGTTACACACAAAAAAATAAAGAAAACACAGTGATGATGATAGAAACGTCCCCTGCCTGTCTGCAGAAGACCTAAGCATATAATCTTAGAGTATTTGGTGGGGAGAAAGACTGTTTTGTCTATTTATCTCTTCTCCGTATATTATTCATTTTGAAAATGCCCCTTTCTTTTCATTGAGCATAGGCCAGACCCTGTTTCATTAAGAGGAAAAAATTTTTTTTAAAGATTTTATTTATTTATTTGAGAGAGAGAATGAGAGACAGAGAGCACGAGAGGGAAGAGGGTCAGAGGGAGAAGCAGACCCCCCGCTGAGCAGGGAGCCCAATGTGGGACTTGATCCTGGGACTCCAGGATCATGACCTGAGCCGAAGGCAGTCGCTTAACCAACTGAGCCACCCAGGCACCCAAGAGGAAAATTTGAAACAGAATATTTTCATCTGTCCTGATCTCTATGCTTGGGTTTTACTTTTTTTTTCTAAATTATATCTTATCATGAATTTATTATGAGACAAAGGGGAACTAATCTCCTTTTTCATTACTAAAATACAAAGAATTTGATGTTAAATTAAAGAGGAAAAAAAGTAAGACTACTTTTATGTCATTTATGGGTGGTTCATGGAAACCAATTCTCATGTAGGGCTGTTTGGGTTTCCCAGTAATGACTGCTTCATATTCATGATAAAGCACCTCTGGGGTTTTCCTGTTTCTTTACTTTGGAATAATAATTACTGTTCTCTTGATTTTTCTCAAAATAGATGTAAAAATATTGATACTATAAATACCCATGTGTCAGGGAACACCCTGAGCTGAACTTTGCAATCCTTGAAATTAGCAAAAGCAATGGATAATTCTCACCCATGTTTTTTTTGGAAATTGCTGCTGTTCATGTATTCAAATGTCCTTCAAATACCCATTTTCATTCCTTTGCAGTTGATATATTTCACCAAAGCTCTGTACACTGACATCTAGTTGGTGATGATTTTGCCTTCTCTGACAATGCCAGCTATTTAGCCACAGTTCTCTCCCTGGTCCATGTGCCAAAAGGTAGAGAATGTTGTCCAATAAATCCACAGCCCAAACCCACATGTGTGGTGCATTGTCAATCTCACCTCCCAGATCCTTTTTTAAAATTTATACTTTAATTATAGAAGAGGATTATGATGATGACAATGAAGGTGAAATTGACCTATATGATAATAAAAAACCAAAATATGCCCTTTCATGTACATTTTAAAGAAGGCACATTGTAAGTGCTAAAGATAAATCATATTATTTATACATTATCTCCATCCTAAGAAATGTGCATTTTTATGCTCATGTTGTACAGTGAAAACAGATGTGCTCATCCTTCCTTCCTTCCCCCTGTAATCTGTCCCACACACAAGGTTATAATGCCCAAATTTGCACTGGGGTCTGGCAAAGAGTTTCCTCCTTCACTACATTCTCCACTTCTCTGACCACTGGCTTGAGTGCAATGATCTTAGCACTCTTCACTAGTTTACAGCCCATTTGATGACACTGTGTGTCATATAATTATTCATAATTCAGAAAATTGCAGAATGACACAATGTCTAAAGTGATTGTTTCCTTGATCAAGTTTTTAAAGGGAATCTTAGCTGTGTTACATGTCTCCTGAGGAAACCTCAGCCTTCACTATTAGTTCTAACTGCTCTTGGTGGTAATTTATCCAAATGAATGTTCATATTTTGCTTTGATATTTCTTACTCCATTTATGTTTTGTTTTGTTGTGTTTGCTTCTTTCTTTTGTTTTGATTTCCTGATTTGCCTACTTAGCCTTTCTTTCCTCTTTCATGGTGTAGTCTCTTAGAGTATGACCTGTTTCAGAATTTTCTTTCATGTTATTTTCCCTGTGATTTATGTCGTTATGATCAGAACTTCAAGTCACTTTGAAGACATTTATTTTTCTCCAGTTTTAAAATGGGATTTTTGTGCTTGGTACAATAGTCAAGCCAGGCACCATCTGAGCATCAACCACTCTTAAGAGGCTTATTTGAGGAGGGTCTGCTAGGTCAGACTGCTGAGGCTGAATTGATATTCTGCACCCTGCTCTTCTAAACAGTGATATGTGAGTCAGGTGATGAGCGTGATCAAGGGCAGTTGTAGGAGGACACACTAACAGAATTTCTTGTACCTTGTTTTTATGAAATGTTCATATTCTCCAAGAATGTTTTCTAATAAAGCACAAATGGGAGCTAATCTCCTTTATGTAATATGTAAATACCTTTCTTTATAATTATAAGTGACAAACAAATAAAGAACAGAGATATTTGGAGTGTGTGCTTCACTGATATAGTTGTGTATGATCCAGGAAGTTTAGATACACTTGGAAAATTAGTTACAATTCTTTTTTCTTCTGGCACTTCATGTGAGCTAATATAAGTGGGTGTTTGTGAATGCATTAAATTGTGTCGCTTTCCCTGATCAATACTCTGGAGAAAGGAGATCAACTTTTCTTCTCCTACTGGGTGATTCTCCTACAGAAAAAGAATATTTGCCAGTGGTTTTAGATAATGACCCACATATACCATGATATCCAAAATGTTGAGGTAAATTCATGGCATATGCACACTCCTGCCTTTCCTTAAACGTTTTTTCAAGTTTTTATTTAAATTACAGTTAACATACAGTGTAATATTACTTTCAGGTGTAGAATTTAATGATTCATCACTTACATGCAACACCCAGTGCTCATCACAATTTAAGAAATAAAACAAATGAGCAAAGGGGGAAAAAGAGAGAGAGAGAGGGAGAGAGAGGCAAACCAAGAAATAGACTCTTAACTATAGAGAACACACTGATGGTTATCAGGGGGGCGGTGGGTGGGAAGATGGGTTAAATAGGTGATGGGGATTAAGGAGTGCATTTGTTGTGATGAGAATTTTGGTGAGAATTTTTGCATCCATGTTCATCAGGGATATTGGTCTGTAATTCTCCTTTTTGATGCAGTCTTTGTCTGGTTTGGGGATCAAGGTAATGCTGGCTTCATAGAAAGGAAGTTTTCCTTCCTTTTCTATTTTTTGGAACAACTTCAGAAGAATAGTATTAACTCTTCTTAAATGTTTGGTAGAATTCCCCTGGGAAGCCATCTGACCCTGGACTCTAGTTTGTTGGGAGGTTTTTGATTACTGCTTCAGTCTCCTTGCTGGTTATGGGTCTGTTCAGGTTTTCTATTTCTTCCTGTTTCAGTTTTGGTAGTTTATACATCTCCAGATTGCCTAATTTGTTGGCATATAATTGCTCATAATATGTTCTTATAATTGTTTGTATTTCTTCAGTGTTGGCTGTGATCTCTCCTCTTTCATTCATGATTTTATTTATTTGGGTCCTTTCTCTTTTCTTTTTGATAACTCTGGCCAGGGGTTTATCAATCTTATTAATTCTTCCAAGGAACAAGCTCCTAGTTTCATTGATCTGTTTTACTCTCTCTTTGGTTTCTATTTCATTGATTTCTGCTCTAAACTTTATTAATTCTCTTCTCCTTCTCGGTTTAGGCTTTATTTGCTCTTCTTTCTCCAGCTCCTTTAGGTGTAAGGTTAGGTTGTGTATTTGAGACCTTTCTTATTTCTTGAGAAAGGTTTCTATTGCTATATACTTCCCTCTTAGGACTGCCTTTGCTGCATCCCAAAGGTTTTGAACAGTTGTGTTTTCATTTTCATTTGTTTCCATGAATTTTTAAATTCTTCTTTAATTTCCTGGTTGACCCAGTCATTCTTTAGTAGGATGCTCTTTAACTTCCATGTATTAGAGTTCTTTCCAAATTTCCTCTTGTGATTGAGTTCAAGTTTCAAAGCATTGTGGTCTGATAATATGCAGGGAATGATCCCAGTCTTTTGGTACCAGTTGAGACCTGATTTGTGACCCAGCATGTGATCTGTTCTGGAGAATGTTCCATGTGCACTCAAGAAGAATGTGTATTCTGTTGCTTTAGGATGGAATGTTGTGAATATATCTGTGAAGTCCATCTGGTCCAGTGTGTCATTCAACGCCCTTGTTTCCTTGTTGATCTACTGCTTAGATGATCTTTCCATTGCAGTGAGTGGGTGTTAAAGTCCCTACTATTGTATTATTGTACTATACTACTATTGTATTATTATCAATGTGTTTTTTTTTTTATTTTGTTATTAACTGGTTTATGTAATTGGCTGTTCCCGTGTTAGGGGCGTAAATATTTACAATTATTAGATCTCCTTGTTGGATAGACCCTTTATGATATAGTGTCCTTCCTCATCTCTTATTACAGTCTTTGGTTTAAAATCTAATTTGTCTGATATAAGGATTGCCACCCCAGCTTTCTTTTAATGTCCATTAGCATGATAGATGGTTTTCCACCCCCTCATTTTCAATCTGGAGGTGTCTTTGGGTCTAAAATGAGTCTCTTGCAGACAGTGTATCAATGGGTATTGCTTTTTTATCCAATCTAATACCCTATGTCTTTTGATTGGGGTGTTTAGCCCATTTACATTCAGAGTAACTATTGAAAGATATGAATTTAGTGCCATTGTATTACCTGTAAAGTCAATGTTTATGTATATTGTCTCTGTTTCTTTCTGGTCTATGTTACTTTTGGGCTCTCTCTTTGCTTAAAGGATCCATTTTAATATTTCTTGTAGGACTGGTTTAGCAATCACAAATTCTTTTAGTTTCTGTTTGTCCTGGAAGCTTTTTATCTCTCCTTCTATTTTGAATGACATCCTAGCTGGATAAAGTATTCCTGGCTGCATATTTTTCTCATTTAGCACCCTGAATATATCATGCCAGTCCTTTGTGGCTTGCCATGTCTCTGTAGGTAGGTCTACTGCCAGTCTAATGTTTCTACCCTTGTAGGTTAGGGACCTCTTATCCTGAGCTGCTTTCAGGATTTTCTCTTTGTCTCTAAGATTTGCAAGTTTCACTATTATATGTCAGGGTGTTGACCTATTTTTATTGATTTTGAGGGGCATTCTCTGTGCCTCCTGGACTTGAAGGCCTGTTTTTTCCCCAGATTAGGGAAGTTCTCCACTATAATTTGCTCCAGTATACCTTCTGCCCTTCCCTCTCTTTCCTCTTCTTCTGGGATCCCAATTATTCTAATATTATTTCACTTTATGGTGTCAGTTATCTCTTGAATTCTCCCCTCATGATCCAGTAGTTGTTTATCTCTCTTTTCCTTAGCTTCTTTATTCTCCATCATTTTGTCTTCCATATCACTAATTCTCTCTTCTGTCTCATTTATCCTAGCAGTTAGAGCCTCCATTTTTTATTGCATCTCATTAATAGCTTTTTTGTTCTTTTATTTCTCCAGAAAGGGATTCTCTAGTGTCTTCTATGCTTTTTTCAAGCCCAGCTAGTATCTTTATAACCATTATTCTGAACTCTAGTTCCAACATCTTACTTACATCCATACTGATTAGGTCTCTGGCAGTCAGTACTGCCTCTTGTTCTCTTTTTTGAGGTGTGTTTTTCCATCTTGTCATTCTGTCCAGAGAAGAATAGATGAACGAGAGAGCAAAATACTAAAATGGCAACAACAACCCCAGAGAAATATACACTAAACAAATCAGAAGAGACCCAAAACCTAAAATAAATAAATAAATAAATAATACATAATTTTTAAAAAGAGAATATAATCAGACAGGTGAACAGAATAGAGCAATACACTGGATTCTGTGTGTATTTTGGTCTGTTTGTTAGAAAACTAGGTCCCAAAATTGTAAAGAAAGAAAAACTTATATATGTACAAAAGTAAAATTAAATACAATGAAAGGATAGAATGTAAGTGTAAAAATGAAAATTAAAAGACAGAAAAGAGAAAAGAAGGAATATAAACAGGTGAACAGAACAGCAAAATACAGTATATCCTGAGTGTATTTTGGTCAGTTGTTGGAGGAAACTACCTTTCAACAAACTATATATATATATAATTAAATACATTGAAAGGATAGAATGTAACTGTGAAGATGAAAATTTAAAAAGACTTTAACAAAACAAAAAAGAAGAAGAAAGAGAGAGAGAGAGAATATGATCAGACAGGTGAAGAGAACAGAGCCATACACTAGATTCTGGGTGTGTTTTGGTCTGTTTGTTAGAAGAAACTGCATCCTAAAATTGTAAAGAAGAAGAAAACCTATATATATACCAAAATAAAATTAAATATAATGAAAGGATAGAATATAACTGTAAAAATGAAAATTAAAAAAGATTTTAAAAGAGTTGAGAAAATAAGCAATTGGTTGAAAAAGGAAAGAAAAAAATTAAAATTGAAAGACTAAAGAATCATGGGGAAAAACATGAATTCTATATACTATTTTCCCCTAGTGCTGGAGTTTTGCTGTTTTCTATGATTGAGTAAACTTGGTCTTAGCCGGTTGTTCTTGTTGATCTTCTGGAGGAGGGGCCTGTTGCGCTGATTCTCAAGTGTCTTTGCCCCAAGCAGAACTGCACCACCCTTGCCAGGGGGCCAGGCTAAGTACTGTGCTCTGGATTGCTCTATGTGGCTTGTGTTCCCTGAAGGCTTTCCACAGCTGCTTTAGAGGATGAGAATGAAAATGGCAGCCTCCCAATCTCCAGCCCTGGAGCTGAAAGTGAAAGCTCATCCCCACTCCTCAGTGCACCCTCAGGGAAAGGCAGTCAATCACTCCTGTCTCCCTAGTCTCTGTTCACACTCTGTGCTCACCCAGCCTATGACTGAGCTTTTTGCTCTCTGGCACACAAGCCCGGTTCAATTCTCCAAACCGTGAGGACTCCAGCAGCGTGCACCTGCACTGCTCCTCCTGGGGGAGGAAAGGGGGGGTCTCACCAGTTCTGCCGCTCTCTGGGCCTCTGCTTGGAGAGCAGTCACCCAACTGTGCTGTGGTTCACGTTTTATGGCAACCCAGAGCTGAGAGCCCACTCCTGGGCTCACTGATTGTAGCCAGCTTCCCCACCCCGATGCCTGGAAACTCTGATGCACACAGGTACCCCGGTCTTCCTGTGACTCTGAGACCACACTGTCCCACCTAGGATTCCACCCTGCTTTGCCAACTGAGCACCTTTCAGGCAGGAACTTCCCTCACCAGAGCAGACTTCTAAAAGTTCTGATTTTGTGCTCTGCTGTTATATCATATTCCGGTAGCCGGCTTATGGAGGCTCCCTTACCCTATGGTTTATCTTCCCATGTATCACCTCCGATTCACTTCCCTGCACCTCCTACCTTGCAGAAAGTGCTTGCTTTTCTATTCGTAGATTTGCAGCTATTCTTTTCTTAGATCTCAGATTGAGTTCACAGGTGTTCAGAATGATTTGATAGCGATCTACCTGAATTCCAGGGACCAGATGAAACTAAGGTCTCCTACTCCTCCACCATCTTGGACCACTCTTCCATAATTCTATCTTCTATTACCACTTATTCATTCATCTGCTTCTTCCATCCTTGTGGTCATTGCATCCAGGGGATTTCAACCTTAGTTATTGCATTTTTCATTTCAGCCTGATTGGTTTTAAGCTCTTTTATCTCTACAGTAAGGGACTCCCTAGTGTCATCTATGCTTTTCTCAAGCCCAGCTAGTATCTGTATGGTTGTTGTGTTAAACTCTGGATCAGGCATATTACTTGTATCTGTTTCGATTAGATCCCTGGCTGTGACCTTTTCTTGTTCTTTCTTTTGGAATGAATTCCTCCATCTTGGCATTTTGTTTAGGTCTCTTCTTCTGTGTGTTAGGAAAGCCTGTTATATTTCCTGCTCCTAAGAGTAATGGCTTTATGAAGAAGTGGTCATATAATGTCCAGGGCCTGTCACTGCAGGAAGGGTGCTGCATGCACTCTAATGCTGTGTTATGGCTGCTCTTTCCCTCAAGTCAGTCCTCTGCAGGGTTTCTCCTTGCTTACAGTGGGGGGTATTTGACCTTGGCCAGAGTGTGGTGAGTTTTAACTAGGTGTGCTTTGATCTGCTTGTTAAAAGAGACCTGAAGCTATTTCCACTAGAGCTGAAGCTTTGCAGAACTCTAGGTTAATAGACATGGTACATGTGGGGGTTTGTGCTGGTCTTCTGGGGGAGGGACCCACTGCACTGGTTCTCTGGTACACTTGCCTGAGAAAGCAGTACCAGCAGAGGGCAGGAAAGTAAGTGTAAGTAATTTAAGCAGCCAGTGTTGTGGCTGTGCTGTTTACTGAAGTTAGTTTATGCTGAGGGGTGGGGGAGGGATGGCACCAGCGAGCTCCTTTGTCCCTGGAGAGGGGAGTTTGTGCTTGCTGCTGTCAGGGAAACCCTCCCAGAAGAACATATAATTTTCCCTTGTGCATCACAAATGGTTTTCAGATTGCTGTTTTCACACTGTCTGTGTCCCAGTTGCTTGCCTGCCTGCACAGTGCACTGTGGGTTCTGTCCCAGAGAGGCCAGCTGAGTTTTGAAACTCAAACTTTAGGGACCTAGGGTGGCAGGGACTTGCACTGGTCCTTTGGGGGAGGGTCTCACTGTAACGGGACTGATGCAGGTTTGACCCAGAAGGGTGTTCACACCAGAGTGCAGGAGCATGGAGTTTGGAGTAAAGCACAGCAAATAGCTGGTGTCCAGGTTAGCTGCTCTCAGCAGGTGTCTCTGCACCAATGCTGAGGGGCAGGGGAGCGAAATGGCACCCCTTGCTTCTTTGTCCCTGCATCTCTCAGATGCAGTCCAAGAAGGAGGAACCGTCTCTCCCAGTGCATCCCAAGGGCTCCTCGGATCATGCTGTCCACTGTGGGGCTTCTGCCCTCCTCCACAGGAGCACCACAGTGCCTGCCAGGCTCAACACCACCATGGCACAGACTTCTAAAACTCCAGTCTCTGAGCTCCACTGGCTGTAAAAACTAACAGTAATCAGCCCCTCTTATTTTGCCAGTCAGTGGCTTTGGAGAAGTGTTTTCCTTGTGCCATCCCCTGTGCACTGCTCACTTGCTGTCTCTCTCTCTGTCTCAATCTCTCTCTTCTCTCTGTGATCAGGGCTCTCTCTTCTCCATAGCACCCATGATCCTTTTCTTCCCCAAATCATGTCTCCTACTTTCCATGACGTGGCCTTCTCTCTCCCACTAGTTGGACTGTATCTATGAGTCCTTTTCTGTTTTGTTTTTTCCTTTGTTTTGTTTTTTTAGATTCCACATATAAGTGAAATCATAAGGTATTTGGTCTTTCTCTGACCACTTTTCTCCCCCAAATCACCTCCTACCTTCCATGACGTGGCTTTCTCTCTCCCACTAGTTGTGCAGTTTGTTCTGTCAGTCCTCAGGTCAATTTCTTGGGTATTCAGAATGACTTGATAATTCTTTAGCTGTGTTGGAGGGATGAGGCAAGCCTAGGGTCCTCATACTACTCTGCCATCTTAGCTCCTCCAAACACTATTTCATTGTTTTTTTTAATTACAGTTGATATACAAAATTATGTTAGCTTGAAGTACAATATGGAGCTTCAGTGTTTATATACATTATGAAGTGATCACTATGACAAATCTTCCTACCATCTATTACTATATAAAGTTATTACATTATTTTTAACTATATTCTCCATGCTGTACATAGTATCCCCATGTCTAATTTATTTTATAACTGGAATTTTGTACCTTTTAATCCCTTTTCCCTATTTTGCCCACCTCCACCCTCTCCCCTCTAGCATCAGCAGATAGTTCTCTGTATCTATGAGTCCTTTTCTGTTTTGTTTTTTCCTTTGTTTTGTTTTTTAGATTCCACATATAAGTGAAATCATAAGGTATTTGGTCTTTCTCTGACCTATTTCACTTAGCATAATATCCTGTAGGTCCATCCATATTGTTGCAAATGGCAGGATTTCATTCTTTTTATGGCTGAGTAATATTCCATTATATAAATATATACCACATCTTTTAATCCATTCATCTATTGATTGACATGGGTTCTTCCATATCTTGGCTATTATAAATAATGCTTCAATGAACATAGAGGTACACATATTTTTCAAATGAGTATTTTCATTTTTTCAGGCAAATACCCAGAGGCAGAAGTGCTGGGTCATATGGAAGTTCTATTTTTAATTTTTTGAGGAACCTCCATACTGTTTTCCGCAGGGGCTATACCAATTTACATTTCTACCAATGGTGTACAAGGGTTCCCTTTTCTCCATATCCTTGCCAACACTTATTATTTCTTGTCTTTTTGCCTCATACTAATCTGACATGTGTGAGGCAATATCTCATTGTGGTTTTGATTTGCATTTCCCTGGTAATTAGTGATGTTGAGCATCTTTTCATGTGCCTGTTGACCATCTGTAATGTCTTCTTTGGAAAAATGTCTATTCGAGTCCTCTGTCCAACTTTTAATTAGATTATTTGTGGGGGTTTTTAATATTGAGTTATGTGAGTTCTTAATATATTTGATGTATTAACCTCTTATTAGTTATATTATTTGCTAATATCTTCTCCCATTCAGTAGGTTGCCTTTTCGTTTTGTTGATGGTTTCCTTCATTGTACAGAAGCTTTTCAGTTTGATGTAATCCTATTTGTTTATTTTTGCTTTTGCTTCCCTTGCCTGAGGAGACAGATCTAAAAAAATATTCCTCAGACCAATGTCTGAGAGCTTACTGCCTATATTTTTTCTAAGAACTTTATAGTTTGCAGTCTTACATTTAAGCCCTTAATCCATTTGGAGTTTATTTTTGTGTATAGTGTAAGATAGTGACCCAGTTTTATTCTTTTGCATATGGCTGTCCAGATTTCCTAACACCATTTATTGAAGAGATTGTCTTTTCTCCAGTATATATTTTTTACTCCTTTTTTGAAGATTAATCAACCATGTGAGTATGAGTTTATTTGTGGACTCCATTCTGTTCTATTGATCTATGTGTCTGTTTTTGTGCCAGTGCCATTTTGTTTGACCATAGCTTTGTAGTATAGTTTGAAATCTGGGACTGTGATACCTCTACCTTTGTTCTTCTTTCTTAAGATTGCTTTGACTATTTAGGGTATTTTGTGGTTCCATACAAATTTTAGGATTATTTGTTCTAGTTCTGTGAAAAATGTCATTGATATTTTGATAGGGATTGCACTGGATCTGTAAATTTGCTTTGGGTAGTATGGGCATTTTAATAGTACTTCTTGGAATTTGTGAGCACAGTATATCTTTCCATTCATTTGTGTTATCTTCACCTTCTTTTATCGTCACCTTCTTTTATCATAGTTTTCAGAGTACAGGTCTTTCACCTCCTTAGTTAAATTTATTCCTAGGTATTTTATTCTTTTTGATGCATTTGTAAATGGGATTTTCTTTTCTTCAAAACAATTTTTGAGTATAGTTGACCCACAATGTTATGTGAATGTTAAGTGTACAGCATATAGTGATTTGACAAGTTTATATGTTATGTTATACTTACCAGAAGTGTAGCTAATGGATTGTTTTTTGAATTTCCCCTTTTGATAGTTCATTGTTACTGTATAGAAGTGCAACAGATTTATGTATATTAATTTTGTATCCTATAACTTTACTGAATTAATTTATTGGTTCTAATAGTATTTTTGTGTAGTTTTTAGGAATTTCTATATACAGTATTATGTTGTCTGCAAATAATGACAGTTTTATTTCTTTTCCAATTTGAATGCCTTTTACGTCTTTTTCTTGTCTGATTGCTGTGGCTAGGACTTCCAGTACTATGTTGAAAAAAAGTGGCAAGAGTGGGTATCCTTGTCTCGTTCCTGATCTTAGAGGAAATCTTTCAGCTTTTCATTGTTGAGTATGATGTTAGCTGTGGGCCTGTCATTTATGACCTTTATTGTGTTGAGGTATGTTTCCTCTATACCCACTTTGTTGAGAGTTTTTATCATAAATGGATGTTGAATTTTGTCAAATGCCTTTTCAGCATCTGTTGATATGATCATATGATTTTTATCCCTCTTTTTGTTAATGTGGGGTGTCATCTTGATTGATTCATAGATATTGAAAAAAAACCCTAAAATACACCAGAGCACTCTGTTCTTCTTTACAAATGCTGTCCTCAAGGGAAACTAGTTAAACAGAGGATAAACTTCTAGGATATTATCAAAGCCTAACTGACCTAGATGAGGAAAATGCCCAACTCAGCTCACCCTTGCCATCCTGTCCCACTTTAGGAGGAAGAAAAACACTGAAAACCACTTGTCAAGTTCACAGTCCAGAAGCATAGATTCACTAATCATAGAGATATAGAATGACTCATTAGATTAGATCTCTATGAGATCTAATCATAGAAATATAGAATGACTCCCCTCCTCTCACACCACCACATCACTAAAGGCTGGTTTACATCAGTTCCTTTTTTTAATTGAACTATGTTTGATTTTTAACATTATGTAAATTTAAGATGTACAACATGTTAATTTGACACATTTCTATATATATGATTGCCATCATAGTAATAATTAGCACCATTCTTATGTATATAATTATCTTTGTTTAGTCTCTTAGCAAATTTCTTGATTATAATACAATGTTGTCTGTATCCACTATGCTTGGGTTAGGGCTCTAGGGCTTATTTACTATCTGTTGTTAAGTTTGTATCTTTAAACAAGGTCTGTCTTGTATCTGTTGAGAAGATCATGTGATTTTTTATCATACACTCTGTGATGCAGTATATCACATTTATTGATTTCTATATGTTGAACCATCCTTATATCACAGGGGTAATCCCACTTGATCATGGTGTCTGATCCTTTTAATGTGCTGTTGAATTCAATTTATTAATATTTTATTGAGGATTTTTGCATTTTGTGTTCATCTGGGAGACTACCCTGTGATTTTCTTTTGCAATGTAATGTAATTGTAATGGTGGCCTCATAAGATGAGTTCGGAAGTGTTCCTTCTTCAGTTTTTTGGAAGAGTTTGAGAAGGATTGGTCTGTTTCTTTCTTGATATTCTCTTACTTTAGTTTTTAAATGTGGTGCCCTTTAATTTTTTTATCTATATTTAAAATAGCTGATACAAAGCCTGCACCTAATTAGTCAAATATATGTATTTCCTCAGGGACTGCCTATTAATTGCTTTCTGTTTTCCTACGTATGAGTCATACTTTCTTTTTTTCTTTTCCCTTTTCTTCATTTCTCATAACTCATTGTTGAAAAGTGAACAGTTTAAATATATAATATAGCAGTCCTAGAAACTGAATTCTCCCCTTTACCAGAAATATTTTGTTACCATTGCTTGTTTTTTATTGTTTCATTTCTTTTTTACTGGCTTTTCTAAACTAATTTGGTAATGTTTGTTTTCTTTATCATTTGTAGCCATTGTAGTTTCTGTTAGTTAATTTAGTGGCCAATTATGTTTGGCCTGGAACTCATGGGTTTCTCAGTCTTCACTAAGTGGTTATGTGTGCATATTGGGGCATACTCAACGATTATCCTCTGCTGAGTTGACAACTCTGCCACAACCTTCCTTTCTAGCCTGCAAAGTGCCTCAAGGTCAGTCAGAGGCAAGAGCTTATGGGACAAGGTCTTTTCTGAACATGTGCCCAGACCTGGGCATATACATATTCCTGTGCGTGCACATGGCTTTCTAGATACCTGTAATGTGTTTAGAGCTTTTCAAAGTCACTATAGACATTTCATACTACAGCTTTTTCTTTAAGCTTTTGGTTATTGTTTGCCCCAACTTTAATTCACTACCTCAGGGAATTGCTAAACGAAACCACTATCTCTGAGTATTTTTAACACGTACCCTTTAGGAAGTGTCTTTTCTCACTAGAAGAGCTCAGAGTCAGCTCAAATAAAAGCAGCTTTGCAAGTGGAGTCTTTCAGAGAACCATTAGATAGGTTAAATGTTGACAATTCCCTGAGAATGTTTTGAAGTCACTCCAATCTCATTCTGCCCCTTCTGGTGCCAGGCTCCTGGATTACCATGATTTGGGGCTGTTGACTTTCAAGGCTACTACAGAGGTAGGAAGGGGACATGGGAGTAAGAAAAATTTAAACTCTATCAAGCTTGCTCTTCTTATGGAGATTCAGCCATTTTTTTGAATAAATGTTCTTTGGATTGTTACAAGCCTCTGATTAATTTCCAGAGTTTTCAAAATTTATTTTGTCAGTATTTGCTATTTTCTCTTTGCTTCTGGGAAGAGGGGAATTTTCAGAGGTCCTTTACTGCACTTTTCACTGACATCACTCCCTCTCTAGCATCTTGCCAAATATTCTTGATCTGGGTCAAAATATAACCTGAGAGACAACATATCAACTTGCATTAGGATATTTCACTTGTGAATATCATGCACCTTGAAATAACTTTCTATATGAATGATAATATCTTTTTAAATTTTTTTCCTAAATTTCTTGATTTTTACTGGAATTTCCTAGAATTTCCTAGAATTACCTTTGAGGGGTACATGTTGATTTGTGTTTTTTGGCAACTTACAAGTCTTGGTTCAGGTTCCCAGCTCTCAATCTGTTTGTCTGCAATCATTGTATAACTCTTAATCAACATGAAAATAGTTTCCCATTGGGTGTGTACCACCATGTTCCTCAAATAATCAATTCTTGTGATATATGTCATGCAATTCTTATTATAAGTAGAATCTATTACAACTATTATGGATGCTTTGAGACTTTTTTTTTATAACATCTCAACAGCTCTCAAAATCTCAGTAAAACCAGAAGAAAGAGAATGTTATCCTTATTTCTGGAAGAATGGTGTCAGAGTAGAATCTGATTGGCCTATGTCACATCAAGTCCATTCATCTAATTACTGTGGCCAGAGCAATGGAGAACTTCTGTTGTCTAGGCCTGTGCTATATGTCATCATCTCTGCTAATGGCTGGACAACGTCAGCACTAAACAAGCAAAGAAATGAATTTCCCATCAGAGAGACTGATTCTCTTGCTAGAAAAATTGAGAAACCATACTACTATAGGCAAAAACAAAATATGAACTACACCATCTATGTGCCACTATGTAATGTTTCATAAAAATAATTCTAGAGGCACCTGACTGGCTCAGTCAGTAGACCTTGATCTTGGGGTCATGAATGTGACTCCCAGAATGGGTGTAGAGATAACTAAAACAAAGAAATAAACTTAAACAAAATAAAATAATTTAAAAAATAATTCTATTATACTTAGTCCTAAATTTGTAGCTGCTGGATCATTACATATAGTGCCTCAACTAATCCTCCTAAATCATTGTGAAGTAAGCATAACAATTCTCATTTACAAGAAAATTAGGTATCAAGTTAAATGGGAAATATAAAGTATCCTATATGATTTTTATGTACTTGGAGAAAAGCTGAAAAATCACATTAGAGTATTTGAGGAATCACTGGAGTGGCTCTTTTTGTTTATGCAAATGTTATCCAAATATTATTCTCCTGCCCTAGGCAGTGTAATAGATTACTAAGTGTTTTAATGAATACAGACCCTTTATCAGATTACTTGGAATGCACATACCTGAAAAACAGAGGACAATTTTTGCATGAGACAGTCACAGGGTTCTACAACTGAGGGTAGTAAGAAATCCAACAATGTCACTTGAGAGAAAATATCATGGGAATAAATCATGGTGGACCAGTGTTGTGCTACCAAAATTAGTTGACAGGAAATGAACCCAAATCTTCAAGGGTAAACACTCTATGAATACAAAAACCCTAGGTAATTTGATCTTGAACAACTCTTAACATTTCTTTTCAAAAACTTTATTAGCATGGAAACTAGAAAGGGAGACAAAAGATTCAGTCATTTCAAAGAGGGTTTTAAGTGAGAAAATTAAAACAGCCAGGAGAATAAATGTTTACATACCCAGTTAGACTAAATATGGATCACTGAGACTGTGGGCTTTTTAAAAAGTACCATAAACCATCAAGTACCTATAGGTGGTATGGACTCAGGCTATGACAAGTAAAAACCACCTCATAGGTCTGCTCTTGCTTCCTGTGATCAGAAATATGAAAATCTTTCATTATCTCAGATAAGGATATGGTTAAACTATCTATTCTGTACTTGCCAACATGTATCAAAATGAGTAGGTTTGGGGTGCCTGCGTGGCTCGGTTGATTAAGCGTCTGCCTTTGGCTCAGGTCATGATCTTCAGGTCCTAGGATTGAGCCCCACATTGGGCTTCTTGCTCAGCAACGAGTCTGCTTCTCTCTCTCTCTCTCTCTCCCTCTGCCCCTCCCCACCACTTGTTCTCTCTCTCTCTTTCTCAAATAAATAAATAAAATCTTTATAAAAAATTGAATAGGTTTAACAGTAAGAGCATACCTCCATGTAATTTAATTAACTGAGCATATCATGTATACCATGAATATTTATTTGGAAGCCAGTGAATTCACTTATCTTAAGAGAAGTTATTCATCACTCAATAATTAAACAATTATTTTCCTTTCCAAAATGATTTTAAGAACATGATTATTCGTTTTTCAGTGCTGATTAGCACAAAAGGACTGATGGTGGCATAGCCATTGGCCACAAGAATCTGGACATAAAGATGAGAACCGGGTCTTATACCACACAGTTCTTGAGGAAGACACAATGCAGTCCAAAACGTACATGACCACAAAGAAACCCATGGTTTTGGTGGCCCCTTTTTCTGGGGATGCTTTTGGAGAAAGGTTGGTGCTCTGAAGATGCTGAGTCTGCCTCTTATGTCTATACAAGAGAATCACCATGTACCCACTTGAGAGGGCCATGAGCCCCATAAAGGTGATATCCTGGAAGGTGGATAGTGTGAAAAATACTTGCTTGAGGAAGTAAACTTGGGGCCAAAGAGAACAGGATCCAGTTACAAACAGAAGAGGGGCAGAGGTCACATTAGGGGTGGCAACAGTGGATATTATGGAGTGACTACTAACAAATATATTGTAGACCCATAGGGAAATAAAGGAACACTGGTTCTGATGTGAGGATTTATGTTTGAACTTTGCCAAACAGGAGCTTCTGGGGCTGAGGATGATGGCCTAGAGGACACTCAGCAGAGAGGTGGCATAAATGCAGAGGCCCCTCATCAACTTATACAAGTAGATAAATGACTTACAATTGAAGTCATTCCAAAACCTTAGAGACCCAAAAATGTCTGTAGCTGCAAAACCCACGGTTATCAGCATCACTATATGAGTTAAGGCCAACTGAATGATAGGTAGTAGGCTTTGGCTTGTTTTCAAGAAGGAATGGGAGGATGTGGAAGAGAAGAAAGACAGTGTTGGCTGAGATCCCAATGCCAGCTTCCAAGAAAAAGACATTTCTTATGGCAATAACATCATGAAATTTGTTGTTTTCACCCATATTTATGGGGGAAAGAAGTATATGGTTAATAACTGAAGAGAAAAACAAGAAAAATGATCTTTCTCACAAATCATTACCTTCATCAATCTCAAGCAACACTACTGCTGCCATCAAAATAAGTGGGTTAATCCTGATGCTTTCTTTTTCCCCTTCAATATTCAAGTTCACCATCATACCTTCCTGGAAGCCATCCCCACCCTCTCCCACCATGGGAAGTCCCACAACTTCCCAACCATGCCTGGATTATGTATATCATTGCTGGGCTTCCACAGTGTTAGAGTTTTCCTCTACATTAAAAGTTGCCATAACTATACCCTGGCTAATTGAACTTAAGTTAAAAAAAAAAAAAGAATAAACCTTGGAATAATATGCAAATAAGAAAACAAAACAAAATAACAAAATAATAAAAGTTGCCATAAAACTGAATGGGAAGAAATCAGAGAGGGAGACAAACCATGAGAGACTCTTGACTCTGGGAAACAAACTGAGGGTTGTGGAAAGGGAGGTGGGTAGGGGGATGGGGTAACTGGGTGATGAGCATTAACGAGGGCATGTGATGTGATGAGCATTGGGTGTTATACGCAACTAATGAGTCATTGACCATTACATCAAAAACTAATATGTTGGCTAACTGAATTTGAATTAAAAAAATAAAAGTTGCCATATATTGTGGAAAGCATTTCTTTATTTTTACCTTATTTTTCAGTTTTTCAAAGGGAAGGGACAATGTCTTGTGTCTGCTCTTGTGTCTGCATCATCTTGATCAAGTACTGAATACATAGTAAGAGCTCTATCATTTTGGGTGAATTTGAATGAGGATGATTGCAGAAAAGTGGAAATATGACCTTCCCAAAGAGTATCAGCTGGATAGCCTACCACATAGTTGTTATCTCAGTGCTATCTCTATTCTGCTGTTTTTTTAATTGCCAAACAATTATTCTTAATACATAACAGACCAAATGCTGGTAAGTGTGGGTTCTGATGTCAGACTGTTTCCATTTCCATCCTTGATCTGCCAATTGCTTAAAGTGTATCTTGAGCAGTCAACACATCTGAGCTTCATTTACCTCCTCTGTAATATATGGACAATCCTATTACCCTCACCTTAGAGATGTTATGAATATAAAAAAGATTAAAGTACCAAGCATGGAAGCATTTCTGGCATATAATGATCCCCATAAAAATATTAACTATTATTTTTATGATTATGTAGTTCTTTGTACATATGTCATGAGATTATTAACTCCGTTCTCTTAAGGATTTCTTAAGATTGTCCCTGCCAAAAGGAGAGAGGAGACATAACTACCAAAATAGTAAATTCATTTAACAATCTCTGTTCACAGGGCTCTGATGAAATTTTAAGTCTTCACGGAGTCCCCAAAGATAATTATATAACTTAGAGATTTCAGTTCTCATGCAAGAAAAAAACTAGTTTGAACAGAGTCAAATTACTGATCATTAGCTGGAATGCATCCAAAATTTCTTTTCTCTCCATTCTTGGTCATGTGGTACCATGTGGTAGATATAATCACAACTTAACTCGATTTCAAGTCATTTCTTTTTAAGGTTTTAATTAGAAAATAGGTATCCATCCCCACCCTGAAAGACAGTTTTCCTAGATGTCCAAGATTTCATGTCTCCTTCAAGTGAGCAATGATATTTCCCTAAAGTCATGGGGCTCATGAGTAAAATTTTACTAGAAAATTTTGTGAGGAAGTGCACATGGACTATTTCCCTGTGGAATGCAGGTATGTGCCTTAATTCAAGCCTTATAAATAGGAGATACATAACATTGTGAAATGGGTCCAGGTACATTCTTGCATATTTGTCATCTGAAAACCAAGGATGTAAGGCTAACTTTTCACAGCTACTCAGAGCATTGTAGTTGGTTCTATAAGGTAAATGATTAAGGGGAATCAGAAATGTTAAGAAGCCATGAACATGGGATAGCATTTATGAATTGAGGGCCTAGGTAGATACTTGATTTGAAACATTTGGAAAATTTGGATTTTCTAAAATGAAAATGGCATAGTAGCATTAGAAATAGTTAATCTAGGTGTGCCTGGGTGGCTCAGTTGGTTAAGCGTGTGACTCTTGATTTTGGCTCAGGTCATGATCTTAACTGACTGGGCCACCCCGGTGCCCCTGAGCTAAATAAACTCTATTAGTGGGTCCTCTCTCAGCCATGCTTCATGATGCTCACCATCTAAATTGCACACCACTGGATGACAGAATAGAAACTCTGCCATCTGCAAGATGATCTAAGAGACCTTCCTCAAATAAGCCTCTGAGACATGGTTGATAGTGAGATGGCACCTGAATCACCTAAAATAGCAAGCAAAAAATCTCATTTTATACCCTGGAGAAAACAAGGTGCACTCAGGGAGACGAGAGGTTCCGAGTATAATGAGATAGATCACAGAGAAAATAACAGGCAAGAAAATTCTGAAATAAGTCCCATTTGAAGATGCCACATTGTGAAAGAGGAGGGAAAGACCACATGAGCAAGTTAGGAAAAAAGAAAAAATAAATGGAGTTAGAAATGTCAAAAGGAAATGTGAGCATTCATTTTGAAAATTCACCACCAGGAGCTCTTCTAGTTAATAGTGAAGGCTGGGGTACCCTCAGGGAACTAGTAACACAATTAAGATTCCCTTTAATACTCTGTTCAAGGAAGCATTCGCTTTAGACGTTGTGTCATCCTGCAATTACCTAAATCATGGATATTCATGTGATACATATATCATTAAATGGACCACGAACTAGTGAAGGTTGCTAAAGTCAATGCAGTGGAGCCAATGGTCAGAAGAGAAGTGGAGAGTGTAATTGAAGGAGGAAACCCCTCCCCAGAGCCCATTGCTAGTTTGGGCATCTATGGCCTTGTAGGTGGGACAGATTACAGGGTGAAGGGAAGGGAAGGAAGAGTACATCTGTTTTCTCCTCTGCAACAAGAGCATGATAATGCATACCTCTTAGGTAGAGGTGAAATGTAAACGATAGGATTTATGTCCAGCACTTTGCAAAGTGCCTTAGATATACAAAGAGCATACTTTGCTTTGTCATTATCATACGGGTCAACTTCACCATCATTGTCATCACTGTCATCATTTTCTACCAATTAAAGTAAAAAAGAGGGGGCGCCTGGGTGGCTCAGTTGGTTAAGCGACTGCCTTCGGCTCGGGTCATGATCCTGGAGTCCCGGGATCGAGTCCCACATCGGGCTCCCTGCTCGGCAGGGAGTCTGCTTCTCCCTCTGACCCTCTGACCCTCTTCCCTCTCATGCTCTCTCTCATTCTCTCTCTCAAATAAATAAATAAAATCTTTAAAAAAAAAAAGTAAAAAAGAGACAAAAAGGATCTGGATGTTGATATTGATCATGCACCATGGGCATGGGTTTGGGCTGTGGATATATTGGGCAACACGCTCTACCAATTCTAGCTGGAAAACCAAGAGAACTGTAGAGAAACAGCTGTCAGTCAGGAAAGGTAAAATTGTCGCCAGCTGGATGCCAGTGCTGTGTACTAAGATATTTGTGAAATGGGCAAGCTCCAGGAGAATGAAGAAGGAAAACATGAAGAACACCGGGGCAATGGATGGCAGCTATTCTTCAACATCTAGTGAGAATTATCCATTGTTTGAAAATTGAAATGTATAAGACCACTCACAGTGCTCACTTGCACACGGGAAATTTATAGTGCCAGAACTTTTAAATCTATTTTGAGAAAAATCAGAAGAAAAAGTATTTTTCCAAAGTATCGAAACCAGAGCCCCTTTGAGTGCTTCATCATACTTGACTGTCAGTCCTGGCAAGTCCTGTATGTGAATCTGTTTTCTAGTCAACCCAATAATGAAACAAGAGCCAAGTCTGGCTTTCTTGCTAAATAGTTTTTACTTTATTTTTTAATACCATTCTTTGTTTCTTAGAGAGAAGAGAGCATAATTGATTCATATTTATCTGTTCACCATAAGTGAATAAGATATAGGCTGGGAAAAATATTCTAAAACCTACACAAAGATATCAGAGCCAGAGATGGTTCACCTGGTCCTAAATTCTGCCCCCAACTAAATGGGTTCTGGCACATCCATTGTCAATGAAAAGAAAAAGACTATCTTACAATGAATAATATACAAAAAATAATAGACAGAAATACTCTTTCTCCTTGCCAGTTTCCATGAGATTATATTCTTATGTCCTAGGTGCCAGGCAGAAAATTCACTCACTTTGTTTTACTTTTAGTGTAATTACAGACTCATTGTCACTGTCCTCTTTAAAAATTTCTTATTAGAAGCTTAAGTGCTGACATCATTAATGTGAAATTTTTGAAATTAAAGCCCTGACAAGAAAGGTCTTCATGAGAAAATACTTTTAGATATTTTTGGAATATAGGATTAAACTCCTTTTTAAGGTGATCTTATGAAAGAAAAAAAACAAAAAACCCTCATTTCTTTGTAAACAGAAGTTGTTTGTATTAATTTATTTTTTAATTACACAAAGTACTAAAAGGTACTTTAAAATTAATAGTTCTAATTATTTTTTGAAGATGAAACAAGCAACACTGAGTATATTTCTTTTTTTAATTTAAATTCAATTAGCCAACTGATAGTACATCATTAGTTTCTTCAGGTGTAGTGTTCAATAAATTATCAGTTGTGTATAACACCCAGTGCTCATCACATCACATGCCCTCCTTAAGGCCCATCACTGAGTATATTTCATTAAAACTTGGAGTTAAAACTTATTATCCAATCTGATGAATATGAGTGTGAATACAAATTGGTAAAGTTTTAGTCCAAATAACTAGATAATATAACATGTACTTAAGAATGAAATTCATTTTATTCAGAAAAATGAACAGGAACCTAAAATTAATTATTTCACATAAAAAATTAATATTTTATCTTATTTATTTATTTATCAGTTAGAGAGAGAGAGCACAAGCAGGTGGAGTGGCAGGCAGAGGCAGAGGGAGAAGCAAGCTCCCCACTAAGCAAGGAGCCCGATGCAGGACTCAATCCCAGGACCCTAGATCATGACCTGAGCCAAAGGCAGACGCTTAACCAACTGAGCCACCCAGGGGTCCCAAAAATCAACTAATTTTTTAAGAAAATTTCCCATTGCACGGTAGAGAAAACAATCCTCTGAGCTGTGGGAGATGGTTAGAGTTGGATGGCTCATCAGAAGCTACCAAAAACTTAACTTACACCCAATTTGCCTGCTTCCACCACCTACCTAGAACGCTGTCCATGCACTGATTCTAAGTCTGAGGAACAAAGAGGCACTTACCCGGGTGGAGGTGTAGAGCAATCTGTGCAAGCCAGAAGAACCTGCACAGTTTAAAGGCAAGGATGTAATTAGCTTATCTCTCTGCAGGCCTGTAATTTTAGTGTCTGTAGAAAGGTGACAGGGACAAGCTGGGGAGGGCAGAACCACTGGGTCCCCAATGGGAGCATTTTACCTGTCTCTTAACTTTACTTGATTCTCTCCTGGAAAATAACAATCTGGAAAGAGCTGAGCTGAAAACTTTCTGAGTTCCCTTGCCACATCTGCATGAAGGGATCAGAAGGGTCACAATCATGGTAGAAGTTACTAAGTTCTCTTACTTCGATCCTAAAATCAAATGAGTATAATCCCATTTCAGACTTTGTAATGCCACTATACTGGAGTGAGAGATTCCTGGCGCATGATGTGAGTTCAGTGTGGCTCTGAGTGTCTTCCCTCTATAGTATGTGATAGGCACCCTCATCCCTAGATCGATTCTCCAATGAGCATGTGGTTTCCAGGTATTATTAGTCCTATATTCCATGATTTACAAGCTCACATGTTCAAGCTCTCTTTCAGTTAAATAAGATTTAAAATATCCCTTACTGACATAGGTGAAGGCAGAAAAATCCATTTGAAGCCAGTTTCTTTTCATTTTCCAGGAGTCCTTAGAGTAGCCCTAAATCTGATATAAATATGCACCCCATGCATACTGATGACCCCCAGGTCCTTTCTGAGATGGAATACAAATGTGTGCGAAGAGCTGGGAACCTTTTGCATTCCCTGCCTGAGGTACTGGGAAATCCAATCCTTGAGCCCTCCAGGGCAATAAATGAGAAATGCATCATAATGGACCAGTGTGGTGCTGACCAAAAGGATTTCCTGCAATAGAGGAACCAAATGTCAACATTCTATGAAAGGAAAAATGTCACGTATCTTGATGTTGAGCAACTCTCAACTTTTGGTTTATTAAATTCGTTAAGAAGGGAACCTGAAAGGAGACAAAAATTTCTGCCCATTCAAAGAATTAAACAGAAATTAAGAGACATTTCCTGATTTAAATGATCAAGAAAACAAACCTTTACATACCTAGCTAGGCTAAATATCGACCACTAAGAATATTGGCTTAATAAAAAGTGCCATAAATCATCGTGTTCCTAGTGGGCCAGGAATTGACTTTCTACACAGAAGGTAGGGCTCTATAGGCCACAGAGTTGCTGTCCTACATTTCACAATTTGAATAATTATCAAGTGTTGGTTACTTATACAAAATATAGTCTTGGTATCTCAAGGATGAAGCTATGATACCTGAATAGATGGTATTTTCTATATAAACATTTTATTTTTGGTTCATCATAGATTCATATGCAGTTGTAAAAAAGTAGTACAGAGGGATCCCATGTACCATTTATCCAGATTCCCCCAATGGTAACGTCTAGCAAACAACAGAACATCACAACCAGGGTACTGACAAGACTCTGTCAAGATACAGAACATTTCCATCACCATAAGGGTCCCTCATGTTGCCATTTTATAGCCAAATTCACTTACCTTCTTCCCTCTGCACACTCCATATCCTTGGGAATCACTAATCTCTTCTCCATTTCTCAAATTTTCTCATTTCAAAAGTATTATATAAAGGGAGTCATATAGTATGTCACCTTTTGAGATCGGCTTTCTTCACTCAGCATAATTTTCTAGAGATGCATTCAAGTTATCTGTGTGCCAAAATCATTCTTTTTCATTGCTGAGTAGTATTCCAAAGCATGAATGTACCACAGTTTGTTTCACTATCCATCTTTTAAATCATGTCTTGGTTACTTTCGGCTTGGGCCTATTGCAAATAAGGGTACTATAAACACTTGGGTATAGGTTTTTGTGTGAAGCTATTTTCATTTCACTGGGATGAATGACCAGGAGTGCAATTTCTGGGTCTATGGTAGTTTGTTATTGTATGTTTAATTTTTTTATAAAACTGACAAGCTGGGGCACCTGGGTTAAGCATCTGCCTTCGGCTCAGGGCCCTGGGATCCAGCCCCATGTAGGGCTTCCTTCCCAGCTGGGAACCTGCTTCTCCTTCTCCCTCTGCCCCTCCACCCCCACCCTGCTTGTGTTCTCTCTCTCATCTCTCTCTCTTTCTCAAATAAATAAATAAAACCTTAAAAAACCCTGCCAAACTGTTTTTCAGGAGTGGCTATAACATTTTATACTCCCACCAGTAATGTATGAGTGATTCAATTTTTCTGCATCCTCATGAACATCTGGTATTTCCAGTATTATTTAGTTTAACCATTGTGAAAGATATGTAATAAATCTCATTGTGGTTTTAATTAGCATTTCCCAAATAGCCAGTGATGATGACCATCTCCTCATGTGCGTATTTGCCATATGTATCCTCTGCAGTGAAATGTCTTTTCATGTCTTTTGTCCATTTTCAATTTGGGTTTTAAATTTTTTTCTTTTGAGTTTTTAGAGTTTGTTCATATATTCTAGTATCAGTCCTTTGTTGGATATGTACTTTGAAAATATCTTCCCACTCTGTAGCTTGTCTTTTAATCCTCTTATCTTTCACAGAGCAAAAGGTGTTTTTTCTTTTTCTTTTTTAATTTTGGAAAAATATAAAATAAAAATTTCCATTTTAACCATTTTTAAGTATACAATTCAGTGGCATTATATTCATAATATTGTGCAATTATCACCACTATTTATTTCCAAAATTTTTCCTCACCCAAACAAATTCTGTACCCAATAAGCAATCACTCCCCATCCCCTCTCTTCATAGACCCTAATAACCTCTAACATACACTCTGTCTGCATCAGTTTTATTTGTTCCAGATATTCCATACAGGTGGATTCATACAACACTTGTCCTTTAGTGTCTGGCTAATTTAACTTAGCAGAATATTTTCACGATTCATCCATGTATCAGAACTTTATTCCTTTTTATGATTTAATAATATTTCTTTGTGTAGTATATACATAAAACAGAATATTATTTATGCATTCATCTGTTCATGGGTTCTTGGGCTGTTTTCACCTATGGGCTATCATAAAAAATGCTGCAATGAAAATTCATATACATGTATCTGTTTGAGTCTCTGTTTTCAATTCTTTATATTCTGGGGTCTATACCTAGGAGTGGAACTTCTGGGTCATACGGTAGTTCTATGTTTATTTTTTTGAGGAACCACCAAACCGTTTTTTCAGCAGTTGCACCAATTTACATTCCCACCAGCAATATGAAGTTCCAATTTCCTGTTTCCTCACCAACACTTGTTCCTTTTTTTTTTTTTTTAATTATAGCCATCCTAGTAGGTTTAAAGTGGTGTCGTATTGTGGTTTTGATTTGCATTTCTCTAATGACTAAAGACATTGTGATGGTTAATTTTATGTGTCAACTTGGCTAGGTACAGTGACCAGATATTTGCTCAAACATTATTCTGATGCTTCTGTGCATGGGGTTTTGGATGGGATTTACACTTAAATCAGTGGACTTTTTTTTTTAAATCTATTTAAATTAAATTAGCCAACATATAGTACATCATTAGTTTTTGAGGTACTGTTCAATGATTCATTAGTTGTGTAACACCCAGTGCTCATCACATCACGTGCCCTCCTTAATGCCCATCACCCAGTTACCCCATTCCCCTACCCCCCTTCCTTCTGCAACCCTCAGTTTGTTTCCTGGAGTCAAGAGTCTCTCATGGTTTGTCTCCCTAATTTCTTCCCATTCAGTTTTCCCTCCCTTCCCCTATGGTCCTCTGCGCTATTCCTTATATTCCTTATATTCCACATATGAATGAAACCATATGATAATTGTCTTTCTCTGACTTATTTCACTTAGCATAATACCTTCCAGTTCCATCCATGTCGATGCAAATGGTAGGTATTCATCCTTTCTGATAGCTGAGTAATATTCCATTGTATATATGAACCACATCTTCTTTATCCATTCATTTGTTGAAGGGCAACTCCTTCCACAGTTTGGCTATTGTGGACATTGCTGCTATGAACATTGGGGTGCAAGTGCCCCTTCTTTTCACTACATCTGTATCTTTGGGGTAAATACCTAGTAGTGTAATTGCTGGGTCATAGGGTAGCTCTATTTTTAACGTCTTGAGGAACCTCCATACTCTTTTCCAAAGTGGCTGTACCAGCTTGCATTCCCACCAACAGTGATAAGTTCTTAATAGATTTTGGATACTAACCCTTTGTCAGATATGTCTGCAAATATCTTCTCCCATTCCGTAGGCTGCCTTTTAGTTTTGTTGATTGCTTCCTTTGCTGTGCAAAAGCTTTTTATCTTGATGAAGTCCCAAAAGTTCATTTTTGCTTTTGTTTCTCTTGCCTCTGGTGATTAAGAACTTGCTACGGCTGAGGTCAAAGAGGTTTCTTCCTGTGTTCTCCTCTAGGATTTTGATGGTTTCTTGCCTCACATTTAGGTCTTTAATCCATTTTGAATTTATTTTTGTGTATGGTATAAGAAAGTGGTCCAGTTTCATTCTTCTGCATGTTGCTGTCCAGTTTTCCTAACATATTTTGATGAAGACACTGTCCTTTTCCTATTGTATATTCTTCCCTGCTTTGTCCAAGATTAGTTGACCATATAGCTCTGGGTCCATTTCTGGGTTCTCTATTCTGTTCCATTCATCTATGTGTCTGTTTTTGTTACAGTACCATATTGTCTTGATGACCACAGCCTTGTAATATAGCTTGAAATCCAGAATTGAATCCAGAATTGTGATGCCCCAGTTTTTGTTTTGTTTTGTTTTGTTTTCAGAATTGCTTTGGCAGGGCGCCTGGGTGGCTCAGTCGTTAAGCGTCTGCCTTCGGCTCAGGTCATGATCCCAGGGTCCTGGGATCGAGCCCCGCGTCGGGCTCCCTGCTTGGCGGGAAGCCTGCTTCTCCCCCTGCCACTCCCCCTGCTTGTGTTCCCTCTCTCGCTGTGTCTCTCTCTTCAAATAAATAAATAAAATCTTAAAAAAAAAAAAAAAGAATTGCTTTGGCTATTTGGGGTCTTTTGTGGTTCCATACACATTTTACGATTGTTTGTTCTAGTTTTGTGAAAAATACTGTGGTATTTTGATAAGGATTGCATTAAATGTGTAGATTGCTTTGGGTAATATAGACATTTTAACAATATTTGTTATTCCAGTCCATGAGCATGCATGCTTTTCTATTTCTTTGTGTCATCTTCAATTTCTTTCATAAGTATTCCATAGTTTTCAGAGTATAGATCTTTTACCTCAATTTATTCCTAGGTATCTTATTATTTTTGGTGCAATTTGCAAATGGGATCGATTCCTTGATTTCTTTTCTGCTGCTTCATTATTGATGTGTAGAAATGCAATAGATTTCTGCACCTTGATTCTATATCCTGCAACTTTGCTGAATTCCTGTATCAGTTCTAGCAATTTTTGGTGGAGTCTTTTGGGTTTTCTACATAGAGTATCATGTCATCCGCAAATAGTGAAAATTTGACTTCTCTCTTGCCAATTTAGATGCCTTTCATTTCTTTTTGTTGTCTGATTGCTGAGGCTAAGACTTCCAGTACTATGCTAAATAGTTATGGTGAGAGTGGACATCCTTGTCTTGTTCCTGACTGTAGGGTAAAGGCTCTCAGTTTTTCCCCATTGAGGATATTAGCTGTGAGTTTTTTGTAAATGGCCTTTATGATGTGAGGTATGTTCCATCTATCTCTACTTTTGTTGAGGGTCTTTATCAAGAAAGGATGCTGTATTTTGTTAAATGGTTTTTCTGCATCTATTGAGAGGATCATATGGTTCTTATCCTTTCTTTTATTAATGTGAGGTATCACATTGATTGATTTGAGAATCAACCCCAGAATAAATCCCACTTGATCATGGTGAATAATTCTTTTAATGTACTGTTGAATTCAATTTGCTAGTATTTAACTGGAATTTTTGCATCCATGTTTATCAGGGATATTGGCCTGTAATTCTCCTTTTTAGTGGGGTCTTTGGTTTTGGAATCAAGGTAATGCTAGCTTCGTAGAATGAGTTTGGAAGTTTTCCTTTCATTTCTATTTTTAGGAACAGTTTGAGAAGACTAGGTATTAGCTTTTCTTTAAATGTCTGGTAGAATTCCCCTGGGAAGCCATCTGGACCTGGACTTTTGTTTGTTGGGAGATTATTGATTATTGAATCAATTTCTTTGCTGGTTATGGGTCTCTTCAAATTTTCTATTTCTTCCTGTTTCAGCTTTGGTAGTTTGTAAGTTTCTAGGAATTTATCCATTTCTTCCAGGTTGCCCAGTTTGTTGGCATATAATTTTTCATAGTATTCTCTTATAACTGTTTGTATTTCTGTGGTGTTGGTTGTGATCGCTCCTCTTTCATTCATTATTTTATCTATTTGGGTCCTTTCTCTTTTCTTTTTGCTAAGTCTGGGCTAGGGGCTTATCAATTTTATTAATTCTTTCAAAGAACCAGCTCTTATTTGTTCTACTGGGTTTTTTGTTTGTTTCTATATCATTTATTTCTGCTCTAATCTTTATTATTTCCCTTCTTTTGCTGGCTTAAGCTTTATTTGCTCTTCCTTTTCTAGCCCCTTTAGGTGTAAGGTTAGGTTGTGTATTTGAGACTTTTGTTGCTTCTTGAAGTAGGTCTTTATTGCTATATACTTCCCTTTTAGGACTGTCTTTGCTGCATCCCAAAGGTTTTGGACTGTCCTGCTTTCATTTTCATTTGCTTCCATGTATTTTTAAATTTCTTCTTTGATTTCCTGGTTAACCCATTAATTCCTTAGTAGGATATTCTTTAACCTCCATGTATTTGAGGTCTTCCAAATTTTTTCTTGTGGTTGACTTCAAGTTTCATAGCATTGTGGTCTGAAAATATGCATGGTATGATCTCGATCTTTCTGTACTTGTTGAAGGCTGATCTGTGACCTACTATGTGATCTATTCTAGAAAATGTTCTATGTGCATTCAAAAAGAATGTGTATTCTGTTGCTTTAGGATGAAATGTTCTGAATATATCTATTAAGTCCATCTGGTCCAGTGTGTCATTCATAGCCAGTGTTTCCTTGTTGATTTTCTGCTTAGCTGATCTGTAATTGGGGTGTTAAAGTCCCATACTATTATTGTATTATTATCAATGAGTTTCTTTATGTTAATTATTAATTGATTTATATATTTGGGTGCTCCCAAGTTGGGGGCATAAATATTTACAATTGTTAAATCTTTTTGATGGATAGACCTTTTAATTATGATATAATACCATTCTTCATCTCTTGTTACAGTCTTTCTTTTAAAAATCTAGTTTGTCTGATATAAGTATGGCTACTCTGGCTTTCTTTTGATGTCCATTGGTATGATAAATGGTTCTTCACCCCCTCACTTTCAATTTGGAGGTGTCTTTGGGTCTAAAATGAGTCTCATGTAAGCAGCATATTGATGGGTATTTTTTTAACCTGTGTTTACCCTTTGTCTTTTGTTTGGATCATTTAGTCCATTTACATTCAGAGTAATTATTGAATTATATGAATTTAATGCCAGAAGGATACTCCAGGGTGCAGGTGGGACAGGGCTAGGTGTAAGTGGCTCTGGCCTGGCCTCCACGAGGTGGTGAGGTGGCTCAGTTTTGCTCCCTGAAGGCTTCCAGTGCTGATGGGCATGGCAAATATGGCTGCGCTCCTCTCTCCAGCCCCTCACTCTTCAGTGAGCCCTCACAAAAGAGCAATCAATCACCCTTCTTGTGTCCTCAGTTTCCATCTGAACCCTGTGTTCACCCTGCTTTTATATCTCAGCTTTTATATCCAAGCTTTTATATCTCAGGTGCAAGACTGAGTTTCAAAACTCCAAATTTTAGGGACTCCCATGGCGTAGACCCATGCTGTTCCATTGAGGGAGGGTCTCACCATGCCTTTGCTGTTTGCTGGCCAGTCCCAGGAAAGCAGTCCCACAACCACACAGCAGTTCGCAGTTTATGGCACAACAGAGTAGAAAGCTGGTACCAAGACCGAGTGTTCTCAGCCAGCTTCCCCACTCCTATGTCTGAGAATAATGCAGCACTTCAGCACCAGTGGCTCTTCTTGCGACCCTGGGGATCCTCAGACCATCCTGTCATTCCTGGGATTCCACCCCACTTCACTACCTGAGCACCTTTAAGCCAGGCACGTCCCCCACAGTAGCAAACTTCTAAAAGTTCAGATTTTGCACCTGCTGCTTATAATACTTTGCAGTAGCCTGCATAAGCAGGCTCTCTTCTTGCCATCTTACCCACAGCTATATCTCCTCCAAGAAAACTCTGTACTTCCTACCTTCCTAAAGATGGTCACTTTCCTACTTGTATACTTGCAGTTTTTATTCTCTCAGACCTCCGATAGATTTCTTGGGTGTTCAGAATGATTTGACAATTATCTAGCTGTGTTTGTGGGACAAGCTTAGGGTCCCCCTACTTCTCTGCCATCTTAAACACCAGCATCTGGATTATAGATTTTAAATACTTGGTTTTCCTAGAAATTGACCCCTTCATTCATTTTTTATGAGAATGTGTATGTAACCTATTCCCTTCCACTATCTGCTGAGATACAAAAGAATTGGCAGGTTGTGTAATGAATGTCCCACTTTGTTCTTTGCTACAAAAACATCTCCAGGGGGCGCCTGGGTGGCTCAGTCTGTTAAGCGTCTGCCTTCGGATCAGGTCATGGTCCCAGGGTCCTGGGGTCGAGCCCCGCATTGGGCTCCCTGCTCAGCGGGAAGCCTGCTTCTCCCTCTCCCACTCCCCCTGCTTGTGTTCCCTCTCTCACTGTCTCTCTCTCTGTCAAATAAATAAATAAAAAATCTTAAACAAAACAAAACAAACATCTCCAGATTCAGTGTTTAGGCTTCTAGCTAAATTTAGCATTGTATTTGTGACAGAGCTCCTCCTCTTTTCCCATCTCCTAAGTCTACAGTACCATTTTCTGTCCTCCTACCTCTTCACAGAACACATATCAATGCCTTGCGCTAGTAAATTCCAGTAGCAAGGAAGATTATTTGCTCCACCTCTCATCAGAGTCAGCTTCATTTGTTTAACCCAAAAGTGTCTCTCTCTCTCTTCTTAATATGAAGATATATTCCAAAGAAGAGTCTGACAGTCAAAGAAAAGCATCACACTTCCTGAAGACATAAGCATTCCTCTTCTCCTAGTCACATGGCATTTGTATATTCCACAGAGGGGATATTTGGCGTCCCTTAACTGTGCCAGTTGTTTCTCTGTATTTCTCTCAGTGGTTTTGGCATTGATTTCATGAGCATTATGTCAAGGGCATGGATTCTTATTACCCTTGGCTTCCATTAGAAATGTATATTGATAAAATTATGGGGCACCTGGGTGGCTCAGTTGGTTAAGCGTCTGCCTTTGGCTCAGGTCATGATCTTGGGGTTCTGGGATTGAGCCCTGTGTCGGGCTCCCTGCTTTAGAGGGGAGTCTGCTTCTCCCTCTCCCTCTTCCCCTTCCCTTTCTGCTTGTACACTCTCTCTCTGTCAAATAAACAAATAAATAAATTAAATATTTTTTAAAAAAGAAATGTATATTGATAAAATTAGATGGTTATAATAGATCTTTAGAATCATTTAGTCTACCATTCTTACTGTTCACATGGAGATTCCAAGGAGAAATATATATATGTTACATATATCATATATGCATATATATGTCATTATACATATATACAACATATATATATCATTATACATATATACTATATATATCTATCTATATATATATCATTATATGTATATGCAACTCTCTGGAGCCAAAGTTAGGTGGTGATAAATAAAAAGTCAATTGTTAAGTCTATAGTGCTTCATATATGTCATGCATTTTCCAAATGCTTTTCATATATTTACTTATATATTCCTCCAACAATACTATGATGAAAGTACTATTATTATCCCCCTTTTACTCATGATGTTAATAGAAACAAAATTAGTTAAGTGAGCGAACAATGCTCACCCAGCTAGTCAGGGGTGGAATCTGGGTTTAAACAGAGGCCATCTGGATCTAGGGTACAAACTAGATCCTTCATAATTTTGCACTTCTATAAATAAATGGTAAGAATGGTCCTGTTGGGATTGCTTACCTGGAAGATTCTTATTTCCCCTTGTCCACAATTTACATAAACAGGTTTTAGTGAGTAATTGTTATGTAAGCATCAGTGTTCCAGATGCTGTGAATCCAAAGACAAATAAATCTCTGCCTTTGAGGAATTTGCAGGGGAGATAGAAAAGTAAACAAAGGCTCCCATTAAATAGGTTAATGTGTGCTATAAATAAGAGTATAGGTACTATAGATTCACAGAGAAGGGTGTGATGTTAGTGCCACCATGAGGTGAAGGGGAGATACACAAAAATGATTTCCTTGGAGGCCTGAGTGAGTTGAAACTCAAATGCTGAATAAAAGCAAGTCATATTTATGTAGAATTATTGTGGTTAAAATGATGATTCTAGAGATTGAAAAGGATGATGTGATGATGTATAGAATAATGAAAACACTACTGTTGTCAGAATCTCTTATTTTTCTTTCCAGAAATAACATTGTTTGCTTTAACATTCACATGGAACAAATGTTCCAGTTATGTTGTCATTAGAAAATGCCTTTTATCTTTACGCTGGTATAGGGATCTCAGAAAACACCTCACTTCTTTTCCTCCACATTTTAGTTTTCTTTGTGGGATGCAAGCCCAAGCTCATTGACCTGACCATTACCCACTTAGCTATAATCCATATGATGATACTCCTCACCATTGGGTTCTTGGTGTCTACCGACATTTGGGGACATGGGATATCCCAAGTGACTTCAACTGTAGAGTGATTGTCTTCCTTAACAAAGTACTGAGGGGACTCTCTATTTGTACCACCTGCCTCTTGAGTGTGCTTCAGGCTATCACCGTCAGCCCCAGTAGCTCCTGGTTGGCTAAAGTCAAATTTAAATCTCCAAATTCCATTTCTCTTCTTGTGGGTCCTGAACATATCCATCTGTAGCAACCTGTTCCTTTGTACTGTGGCCACACCCAGTGAGGCCCAGGCTAATTTTTGTTCCTTACTGAGCACTGTTCCTTTTTGCCCATGAGCTAAACAGGGGCCTGTTCTTCACACTGATGGCATTCAGAGATGTCTTCTTCGTGGGTCTTATGCTCCTCTCAAGTGGATACATGATAATTCTCTTGAGCAGACATAGGCAGCACTCATAGCATCTTCACGACAAGAGTCTCTCTCCAAGAAGCTGCCCAGAGAAAAGGGCTACTCGGACAATTATGCTGCTGATGAGTTGTTTTGTGATCATATATTGTGTGGACTTCATCATTTCATTTTCCATGGGCAAGACATGGACAAATGACCCAATCTTGGTATGTATCCAGATGCTCATGGCCAATGGCCATGGCATAGTCAGTCCTTTGGTGCTAATCAGCGGTCAGAAACAAATAATAAAAATTATGCAAACCATATGGGGGAGGAAAGGTCAAAATACAAAAAGTATTTTTGTTTAACAAAACAGCAATAGAAATATTTTAAGAGAAAAATGTTTCCACTCTCATTAGAGCAATCTTATGTTTAACAGAATTTTCTCTCTGAAAAAATTGATTAAATATGGCATTATAAATTTTCTGTCATAACATGGTAATCTTAATATATATATGGCTAAAAAATACATTGTAGATAATTTGAGCAGTCTTTTTCTGAGAATTATGTTGTCTTTATGAAAATTCTTTTTAGGAAAGATTGTTTCTTTATCTTTTTCTTTTTAGGAAAATTCTCTCCACTCTTCGTAGTTTTAATTTCCTGTATTAAAGTATTCTGTATTTTTGCTAAAATGTATCTACATGTGGATATTCTTTCTATATTTGTTATATGTGTCTTGTTAAGCCTCACTCCATGTAAGTGATTATCCTTCCTGGGAAGTTCTATCTTTGTTGCTTCAAATACTTGTTCTCCTTTTCCCCAGTATTTGTGAAGTTCCAATTCAGCGTGTGTCAAAGCTTATAATTTTATTTTCTGTATTCCTTAGTCTTTTTCATATTTTCCTTCATATTTTCCATATGTTCTATGAACTACATCCTGAATAATCTCTTCAGTCTAATACTCTAGTTCACTAATTCTCTCTTCAGTTGTGTTTAAACTATTTCACACATCCAGTAATAGTGTATTATATATATATTTTTTTGTTCCCAAGAGTTAGCTTCATTTGTCTTTTTTAATTTGCCTGGTAGTATTTTATAATTACATATTTTCTTCATTTTTGTATGTATGCCTCTTAAAAAACATTTACCCTACTTAATAACCAATATCTAATATCCACAGAAATATAATTCCACTTTAGTTTTTGAGGGCTATTCTTAGCATTTTAAAAATTTAAATTATGGTTTCATATTTGGCAAATTTTAATTTATTGGGAAATTGAACATCCTAGTTGAGATGTATTTGTCCTCCTCTTATATGGCACAAGTCTGGGGAATTTTCAGATTAATCTTTTGTTTAGATTTTTCTGGACTCTACACACATGGGGATAAATTTGAACTCCAAGCCAACATGAAAGCAAGATTTTGTTCCCCAAAAGAAGCCAACAAAGTGGCAGAGTAATTTCATTGTTAAACTCCTTTACTAAATTTTCCGAGCTCACATTTTTGCTAAAGACATCAATCCTTATGAACACAGGCTTTATGTAGGAGTCCTGTTCCTCCTTTCTGCCTTGTGTGGATTCATGACATTGTCTCCTGTGTATAGCTGTTAAGATCGCCATTTCTGGGTTCAGTAAATAACTGAAGAGGAACCCCAGTTTCTCAGTTTCAGATCCCTCTTCATATTAGCCTGCTGAGGATTTCCCACACTTTTGTAAACTGTTACACATTTTTTAAAAGGTTGCTTTATACATGGCTTATAACACATTAGCAGTGGAAAGTTCTTCTGTGTTTCTAGTCTATTAGATTACCAGAAGAACCACTACTCGTATATGAAAAAAAACCTTTTAGACTAACTATATAATTCTTTGTTAGGCCATAGGGTTTCATGAGAAATACCAATTTTGTGATGTCCTTACAAATGCTTCAAAAAAATTCCAAGGGATCTCTGTTTCTGTTTTTACCTCTTAATTTGGGAAATGGTATGTTAAAGACCTATTAAAACCACCACTCAGCTTATTAAAAGATGGGAGTTTATTCATATATTTGAAGCTCCTGTGCATCTTTCTCTAAGTGCATTGAAACAAAAATCAAAACAAAAAATAAAAAACTTCTCCCAAATGAATTGCTATCTTGATTATTACAATTATTTTCCTTGCTTTTCATTTTAAAGTTGTTGCCATATATGTATATGAATATATCATTAAGATATGTAGTCCCTGGGGCACCTGGGTGGCTCAGTCAGTTAAGCAGATGCCTTCGGCTCAGGTCATGATCCCAGGGTCCTGGGATGGAGTCTGGTGTCGGGCCCTCTGCTCAGCGGGAGCCTGCTTCTCCCGCTCCCTGTCGCTCCCCCTGCTTGTACTCTCTCTCTCTCTCTGTGTCAAATAAATAAATAAAATCTTAAAAAAAAAAAGATATGTAGTTCCTTTCACAGATTGTATATGTAGATAATTCTTGGTGAAGTCCCAATAGTTTAGTTTTGCTTTTGTTTCCCTTGCCTCCGGAGATGTATATAGTAAGAAGTTGCTGCAGCCGAGGTCCAAGAGGTTGCTGCCTATGTTCTCCTCTGGGATTTTGATGGTTTCCTGCCTCACATTTAGGTCTTTCATCCATTTTGAGTTTATTTTTGTGTGTGGTGTGAGAAAGTGGTCCAGTTATGGGATATAAACCAAAACAGAAAGGGTAGTATAATATCAGATTACCCTGCTTCAAAAATATCAATTCATGGCCAATTTCATTTCATTTGTAGCCACTACTCTTCCATCAAATGCTGAAACAAATACCATTAATAAATTACTTCATCAGTAAAAAGTCAATGTTTCTATTAAATAGAGGAATTTTCCCTTTTAAACATAATCACAGTATCATTATCACACCCCCAAATTTAAGGTTAATTAGATATATCATCAAATTTCAAATGGTCATATTTTCTGTATTGTGTTGTACATTTCCAGTTTGTTTGTTTGAATCTGGTCCAAGTAAAGTACCTACATTGTGATTGATTGATATGCGTTTTAAAACAGTGTCCATACATCCCAAGAAAGTAGTCTGGGACAGTTTTGGTTTTTATCATTTACTTTGTTTCTTAGCACTATCCAAAGTGACTAAAGAGTTATTTTTGTATTATTATGAATTCAGGGGCTTAAACATATTTAATGTGTTTCAACAAATCACATTTATTGTCCTTACTGATGATCAAACTATCCTGTGTTTGGTATATAGAAGTCTATTCATTTTGGCTTCTGGGTCCTTTGATATGACCCTTATAGTATTTGATAGCATAGCATCCATATTTCTTTGTATAAGAAGTTCCAAGTTCATCTATCTTTTCTGCCCCAGACTTGAGGTCAGCCATTCACCAAGAGGTTCTGGGACCATTTAGTAAAAATGCTTTGTACAGACCACAATCTGGGTGCTAGCGAAATTCATTGCTATTGGGTTTGTAATTTTTTCTAGGCATTCTTTATCAAAAGCTAAAAAATATTTTATTAAAAAAATACATATGAGTTTACACTGATAATTTAAATTCAAATTAGAACTGAGGGTTTTCACTGTATTTTATCAATTTTATGTATTTGTTTCTTTCTGATATTATACCATTCTTTCTGCTTTTGTTTATGTTTCAAATTTTCTATAATGAAATGTTTAAAAGTTGGAAAATGGTAAAAAAAAAAAAAACAAAAAACACACAACAAGTTGCAAACCAGGAGAATATATTTGTAGGACATATAATTGACCAAGAATTAATACTTCTCTAAACTTTCCAAAATTCCTAGTTCTCAAAGGCATGAACATCATTTCTCATATGCATTATCCCACATTACAATCTTATCCATTTACAGTATGACTTGGACTAGTTACTTCATGACATCAGAAAGGCAAGGAAGAGATTTTCTACCTTTCTGGTTCCATTATGAGATTTCGAGAGCTGCTCTTAGCTATAGTCAGCCTATTCATGTCTGAGAAGCCCTGAGCCATGTCACCTTACTTTGGATTATTTCCCTGGGCTACATGCCTTATCTTGTATTTTGCAGAACCTGATAATTCATCTATTTCCCTGCATTTCTTCCTTACTTCCCTACTCATTCTAAATATATGCCATTTTCAGTCTTCCATATTTTTTCAATTATATATCTATTTATCTAAAAATATTCTTGAGCCCTTTAGTATGTGCCAGCTACTGAGTAAGGCTTTCAAGAGTAATTTTTTTTCATTTTTATTTTTTAACAGCTTTATTGAGGTATAATTAATACACAAAAAACTACACATATTTAATGTATACAGTTTGATGGGTTTGAACATATGCATGCACCTGTGGAACCAGGATGAATTTGTGAGCAAAACACATGCAGTCACTGCCCTCATAAAGCTTATAGCCTATTAGGGGAGCCAGACATTAATAAAATATTCACACAAATAAATGTAAAAGATAAATATGGTGCATGCCATGAAGTACAGATATAGTATTTAAAGGACAGAATATGTCAAAGGTATTATAGGAATTTTGAGCAATGGCCTATGAAGATTAGAGATATGTGTAGAAGTGTAGAATGTACGTCCCAGAAAGCATGTAGTTCATGTAGATAGACATAGGATCTAGAAATAGATGATTTGAAGAGAGAACCATCAGCTATGCCATTTGTTAGGAATTAAAAGTGAGTCAGGGAGTACGGTATATCCCTGTAGGTGAAAAGTATCTCAGTTATTCACTGCAAAATCATCCTTCCCCCTTTCCCACTCCATGTAATTCCACAGATTTGACTCCATCACTGAATTCATGAGGAAGACCTCTAAAAAGGTCAAAGCCAGAAAGTTTATCTCATCTACACGGACTGATTGATAGATAACCACATGAACCATCATGAGCCTATCAGGGAAATGAACTTTGTGTTAGGTTCCAAAAAAGACATTATTCTTTCTACCAGATGTACCTCTAACAAGGACATAGGAGTTGATCCAGCTGCCCATATCTGAAGCCTGATTCTAAAGCCAATACAGAGGCACCAAGACCTCCAAACCCACCAAGCCCAAGGCTGCAAAAACAGGAAACAAAAATTCTTCAAGTGGATTACTATGTGTAATCATAAAAAGGCCTACTTCTTGCCTCAAGTTTCCAGATCTGTGCACTCTGGCTTTGAGGTAAGCAGCTCCATTTATTGAGTATACAACACTGTGTGTGGCAGCATCTCAAACCCACAAGGTTTTGGATATTCACATCCAAATTGCTGTGCAGGGAGAAGATCTGTGGGCAGGGAAGTCAAATCCATACTCAGATTATGTCTACCCCAGTGAATAAGGTATCACCTTCCCTCCCCATCCCCTGCCATGAGAGAAGAGGTCCAATACAGTCAACCTGTCACCATGGAATATTTCCATATCAAAGACTCAGCATCAACCTCTACAGATGGAAAATTGGGTGCACAGCAGAGGTGATAGCCAGATCAATCTTGGTGAGCAGAATGTCACAGTGTTCACTCCACACAGAGCCATCTCTGCTGCCATGGCCATTTTGTACATGGTCACAATGAATATGGAGGAAGCTGGGCAAGAAGCTAAGTGATATCCATAGGATGATGATTATGGAGAATTCCCTCTGATGTGGCTGCCTCTGGTGGGCATTTGTGTGGTGATGACTATCTTCATATTCTGCCTACCTTGCAGGATTGATCCTCATACCACCCCCCCACCTCCACTGCTAAGACCTGCTGGTCACCAATTTTCCAAGACTGTTTTTTCCAAGGCCCTGATCAGCAAAGGCAAACTCTTAGCCATTGCCCACGAATGACTATAGATCTATGCCTCAGGCCATCTTTTCTTCCATACAAGGTGTCCAACCAGATGTACCCCAAGTTCTGTCTACTAGGAGTGTTTCTTTATAGCACTCTGTCTCAGAGACCATCCCTGTGTGAAGTCATAGTACTACAACGAAATGCTGCCAGCTTGTGCTGGCAAATCATGGAAATCTATCCATAAATCAGGCCCTGGAATTTTTTCCTGTACTCTTGGCTGGTCATAGGGAACCCCCCGTGTGACTGTAGGTATGAATTGAGGGAGAGAAGGTAAAGTAGAGGAGAGAGAACCATGATTGTCTGAGCTCCCAGTTCATGAACTTTACTTGTGTCTTTCAAAACAGCTTTGGCCCAAATCAACTTATATTTATTTTACATGCATTTTTGTGATTCAGTGGATCACATTATACCCAATTCATAAGAAGTTCAGTTCACACAGCATCCTTTCTTGATCAAAACTCTTCAGAGTATAGGGATAGAGGGTACATACCTCAATATCATAAAAGCCATCTATGAAAAACCTACAGTGAATATCATTCTCAATGAGGAAAAACTGAGAGCTTTCCCCCTAAGGTCAGGAACGCGGCAGGGATGTCCACTATCACCACTGCTATTCAACATAGTATTGGAAGTCCTAGCCACAGCAATCAGACAACAAAAAGAAATCAAAGGCATCCAAATCGGCAAAGAAGAAGTCAAACTCTCACTCTTTGCAGATGATACGATACTTTATGTGGAAAATCCAAAAGACTCCACCCCAAAACTGCTAGAACTCATATAGGAATTCAGTTAAATGGCAGGATATAAAATCAATGCACAGAAGTCAGTGGCATTCCTATACACCAACAACAAGACAGAAGAAAGAGAAATTAAGGAGTCGATCCCATTTACAATTGCACCCAAAACCATAAGATAACCTAGGAATAAATCTAACCAAAGAGGCAAAGGATCTGTACTCAGAAAACTATAAAATACTCATGAAAGAAATTGAGGAAGACACAAAGAAATGGAGAAACGTTCCATGCTCATGGATTGGAAGAACAAATATTGTGAAGATGTCAATGCTACCTAGAGCAATCTACACATTCAATGCAATCCCCATCAAAATACCATCCACTTTTTTTCAAAGAAATGGAACAAATAATCCTAAAATTTGTATGGAACCAGAAAAGACCCCGAATAGCCAGAGGAATGTTGAAAAAGAAAAGCAAAGCTGGCGGCATCACGATTCCGGACTTCCAGCTCTATTACAAAGCTGTCATCATCAAGACAGTATGGTACTGGCACAAAAACAGACACATAGATCAATGGAACAGAATAGAGAGCCCAGAAATGGACCCTCAACTCTATGGTCAACTAATCTTTGACAAAACAGGAAAGAATGTCCAGTGGAAAAAAGACAGTCTCTTCAAGAAATGGTGTTGGGAGAATTGGACAGCCACATGCAGAAGAATGAAACTGGACCATTTCCTTACACCACACACAAAAATAGACTCGAAATGGTTGAAAGACCTCAATGTGAGACAGGAGTCCATCAAAATCCTAAAGGAGAACACAGGCAGCAACCTCTTCAACCTCAGGCGCAGCAACTTCTTCCTAGAAACATCGCCAAAGGCAAGGGAAGCAAGGGCAAAAATGAACTATTGGGACTTCATCAAGATAAAAAGCTTTTGCACAGCAAAAGAAACGGTCAACAAAACCAAAAGACAACCGACAGAATGGGAGAAGATATTTGCAAATGACATATCGGATAAAGGGCTAGTATCCAAAATCTATAAAGAACTTATCAAACTCAACACCCAAAGAACAAGGAATCCAATAAAGAAATGGGCAGAAGACATGAACAGACATTTTTCCAAAGAAGACATCCAAATGGCCAACAGACACATGAAAAAGTGCTCAACATCGCTCGGCATTAGGGAAATCCAAATCAAAACCTCAATGAGATACCACCTCACACCAATCAGAATGGCTAAAATTAACAAGTCAGGAAATGACAGATGTTGGTGGGGCTGCGGAGAAAGGGGAACCCTCCTACACTGAGGGTAGGAACGCAAGCTGGTGCAGCCACTCTGGAAAACAGTATGGAGGCTCCTCAAAAAGTTGACAATAGAGCTACCATACAACCCAGCAATTGCACTACTGGGTATTTACCCCAAAGATACAAATGTAGGGATCCGAAGGGATACGTGCACCCCGATGTTTATAGCAGCAACGTCCACAATAGCCAAATTGTGGAAAGAGCCAAGATGTCCATCGACAGATGAATGGATAAAGAAGAAGTGGTATATATATACAATGGAATATTATGCAGCCATCAAAAGGAATGAGATCTTGCCATTTGCAATGATGTGGATGGAACTGGAGGGTATTATGCTGAGCAAAATAAGTCAAACAGAGAAAGACATGTATCATATGACCTCACTGATACGAGGAATTCTTAATCTCAGGAAACAAACTGAGGGTTGCTGGAGTGAGGGGTGGGGTGGGAGGGATGGGGTGACTGGGTGATAGACACTGGGGAGGGTATGTGCTCTGGTAAGCGCTGTGAATTGTGCAAGACTGTTGAATCTCAGATCTGTACCTCTGAAACAAATAATGCAATATATGTTAAGAAAAAAAAAAGAAGATCGCAGGAGGGGAAGAATGAAGGGGGGGAAATCGGAGGGGGAGACGAACCATGAGAGACGATGGACTCTGAAAAACAAACTGAGGGTTCTAGACGGGAGGGGGGTGGGAGGATGGGTTAGCCTGGTGATGGGTATTAAAGAGGGCACGTTCTGCATGGAGCACTGGGTGTTATGCACAAACAATGAATCATGGAACACTACATCTAAAACTAATGATGTAATGTATGGTGATTAACATAACAATAAAAAATTTAAAACAAAAACAAACAAACAAAAAGAAGTTCAGTTCACTTGTCCCATGACCAGGTATCTTGTCTCTTGTGGTGTTCATAGAAAGTGGGAACAACTTTTAAAATGGAGAGTAGTGGACAGCAGAAAAGGAGAAAGGCACAGTCTTACTCCTTATGGTCAGCACTGATTCTACTGTAGGTTTTACCAGTGGAACCCTGCAGCCATCTGTCTGCCACAAGCACCTGTGATACAGTTAGGTTTGCTGGGGCTTAAGGACCAAGAACCAGAGCAACTTGTTCCCGTTGCAGAGACCTTTCTTGTTCTGAGTCCCGTTCCAAACTGGGAACCTTATGGATTACCTCGTAAATGGATCAGCACTGCATGTCCCGAAGTAAAATATTGTTGCCTCCAAAATCCTGAGACACTCATCATTATGTCTCTTTCTTTGTTGTGGATAGTACACTATGCAGCAACTTATCTTTCACTTTCCTATGAATATCCCCATGTGCTCCAGAATCTTGGAGATTTTCTCCAAGGTGGCAGACAGATGGCTGCAGGGTTCCACTGGTAAAACCTACAGTAGAATCAGTGCTGACCATAAGGAGTAAGACTGTGCCTTTCTCCTTTTCTGCTGTCCACTACTCTCCATTTTAAAAGTTGTTTCCACTTTCTATGAACACCACAAGAGACAAGATACCTGGTCATGGGACAAGTGAACTGAACTTCTTATGAATTGGGTATAATGTGATCCACTGAGAAAATCTCCAGAAATCCAACCAGAAACTCCAACTATTTGACAATGCTACTGAATTTTATCTCCCACCATCTGGCACACTTCATGGTCTTAATAGGACAGTTATCTAGAGTGCTTCCTAATGCCCGATCACCAGATCCCATTAGCATGGTGTCATGAACCAACATGATGCTCTGGTGCATATAAAGAGAAAAAGCTCCCCCCAGACTTTATTATAATACAGAGGAGGAGAATGGGTATAGCACTAGAGTAAGATAGTCAAAGTAATTTTGTCCTTACCTTAGGGCTCTTTTCTTATTTTATTATCAGCAGGAATGGAAAATAAAGCACATGCCTGGATCCATCCCCCAAATGCCCTGCACCACAGCTGCCTCCTCTCCACTGGCCATCACCTGTACTCGAGCCCCACCCAGGTGCTTAGAATCATAGCTCCAAATTATCACCACATGATTATATTTACAATAACCTTTGGTCATTCTCCTTCACCCACTGTCAAGCAGTCAAATAGTCCCTAATCAGCAGGGTGGTGGCTCACAGGGCCACAGGGATCACTTATGTAGCTACAAGTCTGGCTTGCTACACTTTCCACAGAGTCAACCAGAAATGATGCAACAAGCCCAAATGGATTCAGAGTGAAGGTACATGTTGTCAGGTCCCCACGCACCTGGTCCCACAGGATGGCATGGAAATGGAGGGGCCGCATGACAAATAGCACAAGTGGTGGTTTGCTCTGCCACCTAAGAGCTAACTCTAAACTCCAGCCAAGTCATTTTCGGATTCACATGGAAGCAGGAAAGCTCTTTCTGACTAGAGTTTTTCTTCTTATTGAAAAAGTGTCGGGGCGCCTGGGTGGCTCAGTCGTTAAGCGTCTGCCTTCGGCTCAGGTCATGATCCCAGGGTCCTGGGATCGAGTCCCACATCGGGCTCCCTGCTCGGCGGGAAGCCTGCTTCTCCCTTTCCCACTCCCCCTGCTTGTGTTCCCTTTCTCGCTGTGTCTCTCTCTGTCAAATAAATAAATAAAATCTTTAAAAAAAAAAAAAAAAAGAAAAGAAAAAGTGTCCTTTAGAATTTTTAAATTTTCAACAAGGCTCTATGTAAGTACTAAGATTTCATATATTTGCAAGTATTCTTGTGCCCTTTTCCCCCTATAGTTTTAATTGTATGTAGATTCTATTGGGAGCTACCAATTACTATGACCCCTCTGCATTTTGGAGACATTTACTCACTTTGTCTTGTTGCTCATCTATTTTGCTGATGAGAGATCCACTGTCATTTTTACTGTTACTGATTTTTTGAAAAGTCTCTTTCTCTTGTAGATATTTAAGATTTTTTTCTTTATTCTTGATTTATCGGTAGCTTCTCTACTTGTGTGCAAACTCTGAGGACAAAAAAAAGTCTGTGCTGCATTCTGGTAAAGAAGCTCCCCAAATCCTGTAATTTGTGGGATTTTGCAAAGGTCCCATTATGTGGGCACGATGGATTAAACCACTGGCCACTGGTGATGAGACTAGTTTAAACTTGGTCTTGACTTTTGAAGAATTTTTCCTTTCAATGATTTTTCCTTTTTATATTTCTAAGTGTTCATTTTTTTTCATATCTACTTGTATTTATTTCTGCTTGATTTTTTAAGTTTTTATTTAAATTTCTGTTAGCATACAGTGTAATATTAGTTTCAGGTGTAAAACGTAGTGATTCAACAATTCTACATATTAGTGCTCATCATAAATGTACTCTTAATCCCCTTTGCCTACTTTACCCATCCCCGCCCCCCTCTGGTGACCATCAGTTTGTTCTCTATAGTTAGGAGTCTATTTCTTGGTTTGTCTCTTTCTCTCTCTCTCTCTCTCTCTCTCTCTCTCTCTCTCGTTTATAGCAGCATTATCTACAATAGCCAAATTAAGGAAACAGCCCAAGTGTCCATCGACTGATGAATGGATAAAGATGTGGGACATATATTTACAATGGAATATTACACTGCTTGTTTTTTTTCTTTCCTGGCATAAAATATTTTTTTAAAAAGTTTTATTGATGTATAACTGATACACTGTGAACCTATTTAAAGTATGCAATTGGATGAGTTTTGACATATGTATGCACCCATGACACCATCACAACAATTAAAATAATATATCATCACCTGCAAAAGTTTCCTGAATTGCCTCTTCCCTCCTGATCCAACCCTATCCCCAGGCAACCACTGATCTGTTTTCTTTTTTTTTTTTTAAGATTTTATTTATTTATTTGAAAGAGAGAGAGAGGAGGAGGAGCAGAGGGAGAGGGACAAGCAGACTCCATGCTGAGTGCGGAGCCCAACATGGGGCTCTATCTTATGACTCTGAGATCATGATCTGAGCCAAAATCAACTGATTGAGCCACACAGGCACCCATGATCTGTTTTCTATCATTATGTTTGCACTTTATAAAATTTTTATAGACATGGAAGCACACAGAATGTACTTTTTATCTGGCTTCCTTAATTAAGATTCATCCATGTTGTATCAACATTTCACTTTTTATTGCTGAGTATTCCATTATATGAATATACCATAACCATTCACCTGTTAATGGACTTTTTAGTAGTTTCCTGGGTTTTGTTATTACAAATAAAGCTACTATGAACACTCATGCACAAGTTTTTGTGTGGACATATGCTTTTATTTCTCTTGGATAAACAGGTAGGTGTGACATGCCTGGGTCATATGGTGGGTGTATGTTTAAACTTCCTAAAAACTGCCAAACTTTCTTCCAAAATGGTTATACCATTTTGTACTTGTACCATTTGTACTTGATTCCTTTCTCCCTGTAATTGGGATTTCAATTTTTAAAAAATTGAGGTGAAATTCATGTAACATATCATTGTCTTAAAGTGTACAACTTGGTGTTTAGTGTATTCACAATATTGTCCGACCACCACCTTTCTCTCTCTAGTTTCAAAACTTTTTCATCACCCCATATATCCCATACCCATTAAAAAATCACTTCCAATTCCTCCCTAAACCTTGGCAACTTCTGATCTGCTTTCTGTTGCTTTGGATTTGGCTATTGTAGAAATTTCATATAAATGGAATCACACAATATGTGACCTTTTGTGTCTGGCTTCTTTCACTTGGCATGTTGTTGAAGTTTATTCAACTTGTAGTATGTATCAGTACTGCATTCCTTCTTATGGCTGAATATATTCCACTATATGTATATATCACAGTTTGCTTATCCATTTATCTACTGATGGTTATTTAGGTAGTTTCCACTTTTGATTATAGTAAAGAGTTCTGCTATGAACATTAATGAACAAGTGACTCAATACTCATTTTCAATTTGGGGGGAATATACCTAAGGAAATTGTGGGATAATATGCTCATTCTGTGTTTAACTTTTTGAAGAAACTCCAAGGTTCCTATGTTTCCATATGCTTACCAACACTTATTTTCATGTTTGGCTTTTTAAAAATAATAGCCATCCTAACGGGTGTGAAGTGGTTATCTCATTGTGGTTTTGATTTGCATTTCCCTAATGACCAATGATGTTGAGCACCTTTCCACGTTGGCCATTTACATATCTTTAGAGAAATATCTATAGGGCCATAATTTAGGACAGCAGTAATTTGGCTATGAGCCTCCACTGACTTGAGGTAATGAGGAGTGGTTAAACATTCTTGCTTAGCATATTGTTTTTAACTATCCATTATGGAAAATTTCAAGCAGATATGAAATTAGAGTGATTCAATTAATAGTTCATAGATACCCCTTGTAGTATAAGCCCTGACAATATTGGGTTTTCTTTTCTTTTTTGTAAGGTAAGTGCCTGGTTTGATTGCCTAGCCATCCCTTCAAAGATGGCAATCTCGAATAAACATATTGCCAGCCACACCATAAGGAGCCAGGCTGTACTCCCCTCTGCCCCAGGCTTAGTTTTAGGGATCCTAGTTGGCTTCTATAACTGACCACTTGGGCCACTTGTTTTTTCTCTTCCAGCACTTTAAATTCCCACTCTTACGTTTTAAATTCACCAATAAAATGTGAGCCCATGAAACCCTAGGCCCCACTCTCAACCCCAACAAAAGCATAACCCCAGGCCTGCTCACTCACTCTCTTTCTTCTCCTCCCCAACTTTCCCCCCAACCTCACTGTGTGGCACATATAATTTCAGGTCCTGTAAGTAATAAACTTTTTTTTCCCAGTTTCCTGATGGTTACTGCTACAGGGGATCTTGTAAACATATAATAAGAACGATAAGGGCTGGTCCAGCTACAACACTGGTTATTGATAGGCTGCACCCAGCACCAACAGCCCTACTCTGTCTTCTTGATGCCCGATTTTGACAAACTATGTGCTGTTTTTCTCCCCATTGGTTGATTAGAGGAAAAAGTCTGTCTACTTATATCACACTAACAAGTAATTTCTACAAATTACTATTCTGGGCCTATAGCAGATCTTGAAAGTTATGTGAAATTATCTAATGCATGTGACTTTTCTTTGGTTCTTCCAGGTGAATGAGAAGGCTTTTATTTTTATATAAGGGCTACTTCCTAATAGTTTGGGCTATTAAAATGTTATTATTTTAATAACATTTATGGCTTACCAAAATGTTAAGTTAAAATCTATACAATCATAGAACTTAATGAGAACAAAAACGAGCAGAACAATGTTCTGCTAGAAGCCTGGCTGATATGCTGCACTGGCCTGCATCGCAAAATAACAAAACACAGACAGAAAACACTGTGTGTAGGTAGCTGGTGCAAATCACTGTGATTCTGAGTCATGGCTTCCATCTTGCTCTCTCACTTGCTCTCACAGAAGCCACCTGCCATGTTATGAGCTGCCCTAAGCAGGGGCCTATGTGACCAGGAACTGAGGGAGGACTCTGGCAGATAGGCAGTGAGGAACTGAGGCCCTCAGCCCAACCACCCACAAGGAACTGAATTTTGCCCCCAAACTACCTGAGTGATTTTGGAAGGCCTGTCAAGCTTTGAGATGATCACAACCCTGACTGACACCTCGATCACAGCCTCATGAGACTCTGAGCCATGGACCCAGGTAAGCTGTGCCCAGACCCCTGACCAACAGAAACTGTGAAATAATAAATGTTTGTTTCAAGCTGCTAAGTTTTAAAGTAATTTTTTATATGGCAATAGATAATACACCAGGGACAAACGAGGTATTACTACACCCTGGCCTGAAATGTCTTACAGTTGCCTTGGGCTAGTTACTTAACCTGTGAGGGCTGCAGTTCCTTATCTTCAAGATGGGAAGAGCCTTCCCAGCCTCACAAATTAACTGTGGTATCTGTATGAAGGATCTGCTCATTGACAAAAACAACTGGCTTGCTAGGAATTCAACAGAAAATTTTAAGACTCAAACCAGCTTACCAGTATCTTCAAGGAGGAATTTTAGGGAATTTTTCATATTTCTATTTCCTTATATCAAAAATATTTGTAATTAGTAAAAACAAAGGACACACTCAACATCAGGTAAAAATCACGTTTTCCTTTAATTGACTACTTAATTCACACCATTTCTTCTCTTGGCTGCTACTTTGGTAACAACTAGGTCCCCACCTCTCAAGAACATTGCATCTAAACAGGCTGACACAGAGCCATTGTGAACACAGGCCCCAAACCAGGGCTTCTGGAATAACAAGAACAGCAAAACCAGCCTTTCTCTTCACTCAGAAAGGGATTTTGAATTAGAGGGTCTAAAGCTCCAATTTCCAAACACAGAAAACCTGGAGCTCAACGTAAAAATGGAAACCAAAATGCATCAGAAATGAAATATAGTACCTCCTCATATACTCAAGGTCAAGATGGTTCTTGAGAAATATGTATCTGATCAGCTGGCTTCTTGTGTTAGGAATGGCCCCACTCCAGCATTTTTAAAGGAAGCTGTTTTTGTTTCTATTTCATTTCCCAAAGGGGTATAAAAATCTACTAAAAGGGATATAATCAATCAGAATAAATCAGCTCACTCATAAGACACTCCCAAATAATGATATTTGCTTGCTGAGCATAGTCAGCACATTATTTCAAAGTGGCAAAATTCAGGGTAATCTGAGAAGAGAATTCAAAAGTAACAGCTACATTTGCTGATAGATTTATGTGAGACACACATACATTTTTTCCAGTGTGTATGCAAAGGACCAAGATCCCTGATCATCAAAATAAGTTATTTTGTACATTATAGTGCACAGAACAACAGAGGAAAGACACTTTCTCGGAGAATGACCAAAAGGCATTTTGCAAAAGGTTCATATAACTCTGAAGCAGAAGGACTGGAGCCCAGTGCCTTGTGGCCTTTATTAGCTTGACTCCTCCTCTTCTTTGGTTGCAGTGGCCTCAGTGGCAGCTGTCTCTTCTAAACGTTCTGCCGGCTTCTTCTCTTCCTCTTCCTCCTCCTCGTCCTCCTGGGGATAGAGGTCGGGATATTTCTGCATGCATTCCTGCATGGCCCGGAACTGGTCTACACAGTCTGACCCCTTGACATCCTCTGTGCTATAATGGAAGCAAGAAAAGGCTGACTTGAACTGTTCCCCACAGGGGCCACTGGCCATTCCCCCAAGGCACGGGCAGTTCCAGTTAATGTCTCCATTTGGCAGGATCAATCCTAGAATGGGAAAATGGGCAGGAAAATGTGAGACAGGCTCTCGAAGGTTTCTGAAAAAGCAAAACCAAGTCCAGTCCTTGAAAGATATGTGGGAGGTACAGAACTGCTGCCTGGTAGGCCCTTGCCTACCTCTCAATCTGGATTGGGTTCAAATGCCTATGCAAACGCAGCATCCCTTGGCTTGGCTGGAGAGAAGCCACCAATGGCAACTTTCTACCCTGATCTGTATTTTCAGCCACCTCCCATGGCTCTGGCTGTGCTCCAAGAGCTAAATACTGGAAACCATTTAATCCAAAGAAGAAACCATTATTGGGTTGGTTAGCAAGAAGCTTTTTCAAAGCCCCAACACTTTAAGGAGTTGAGGTATTGATCTCCTTCTTTCGCTCTCTGCTCTGCTCCCATTCAAATGATCAGGACCAGACCACCCCCTGCCTCCAAAAAAGGCACCTTGCCCCCTCAAGCCCCTCTGGCTCTGCAACTGCTCTCAGAAGCTCAGCTCAGTGTGAGGACTGGTAAAGAAGAGGCTGAGCCTTCTGCACTGGCGGGAAGATATCCAAGACATGTTGTATAAGGAAAAAGCTAGTGGCATACCAGATGGTGTGGTTCTAGTCTTTTAACAGTGAAAAAACCTAGAGGGATGTTAACCATACTAACCCAACTGCTAAACAGCACGTGTGTTTCAGGGAGGGGTGCAACTACAGACTGACGTTCAGTTGCAATATTCTATAGGCCCCCTTACTTTTGAATTTTACACTTTCTTGTCTCTGAACCTTATTCACATCTAAATAGTATTTCCTGGTTTTCTAAAATGCTTTCAAGATGATGGCTTCGTTTCCAGCTTTGTAATAGACAGGGAAATACGATTCATACAGAAGTTTCTTACATGAGTCTTTTATAGGACTGGGAGCACTCTGTAAGACTCTAAAATGCCCAGTGAAATTATACAACTTTTCACTCTAACCAAGTACCCAGGCACGGCACTCTGAGTTAGTGTCCAAAGTCCTAGGCCTAGGCTGAACCCCATCTCTTCATTCTAGCTCAGGAAACTTCAATGATCAAAAGATCTGCTGCTGCAGTTCCTTACTTGTAAAATGGGCTAACAGTGGAGATGTCAATGGATACCGCACCCCAAGCAGGTAGTTCACCACTAGACCATCAATAGCTGCTGGGCACACTCTCAAGTACCACACTATCTGTGGTAAAAAACATAATCCTTTTTGACAACCTTCTTCAATCGTACTACAAATCCCAGTTTGCACAGGAGATTTTGTGGTTCAGTGGGGTCTAAGTCAGGACTACAGCCAAGGTCCAAAGGATTCCCAGAGCCCAAGCTGTCTCCCCCCACATCTCACCACCTCTCCCTACACAGGCCAGCATGGTGCTGGATACCTACAGATACACTTCAGAGATATTGTGGGTTGGGTTCCAGACACCACAATAAAGCTCAAGTATCAAATTACTAGTATCAAATTACTCTCTTGGTTTCCCGGTGCATATGAAAGCTATGTTTGCACCACAGTGAATTCAGTGCATAATAGCATTATGTATAAAAACCGTACATATAGTAATTGAAAATACTTTATTGCTAAAGAATGTTAACCATCGGGGCGCCTGGGTGGCTCAGATCGTTAAGCGTCTGCCTTCGGCTCAGGTCATGATCCCAGCGTTCTGGGATCGAGCCCCATGTCTGGCTCCTGGCTCAGCTGGGAGCCTGCTTCTCCCTCTCCCTCTGCCTCTCCCCTGCTCATGCTCTCTCTCTCTCTGTATCTCTCGGTCTCAAATGAATAAATAAAATCTTAAAAAAAAAAAAAGAATGCTAACCATCATCTGAGCTTTCAGTGAGTTGTAAGTTTTTGCTGGCGGAAGGTCTTGCCTTGATGTTGATGGCTGCTGACTGATGAAGGTTGTGGTTGCGGCAATTTCTTAAAATAAAGACAACAATGAAATTTGCTGCATCAATGGACTCTTCCTTTCACGAATAATTTCTCTGTAGCATGTGATGCTGTTTGATAGCATTTTACCCCGAGCAGAACTTCTTTCAAATTGAAATCAATCCTCTCAAACCCTGCCACTGCTTTATGTCATATTATTTTGTTGTCATTTCAACAATCTTCACAGCATCTCCACCAGATGTAGATTCCATCTCAAGAAACCACTTTCTTTGCTCATCAATCAGAAGCAACTTCGCACCTGATAAAGTTTTTTTAACTGAAGTATAATTAACATACAGTGCTATATTAGTTTCAGGTGTATAATATATAATTCTATACCCTTCTCAGTGCTTATCAAAGTAAGTGTACTCTTAATCCCTCTCACCCGTTTCACTCCTGCCCCGGCAATCATCAGTTAAAGCTTGATCAGGAGATCGAGGCAGTTCAGCCACGTCTTCAGGCTCCACTTCTAATCCTAGTTTTCTTGCTATTTCCACCACATCTGCAGTTACTTCCTCCCCTCAAGTCTTGAACTCCTTAAAGTCGTCCACAAGGCTTGGAATCTGCTTCTTCCAAATTCCTGCTCATGGTGATATTTTGACCTCTTCCCATGAATCACAAATGTTCTTAATGACATCTAGAATGGTAAATCCTTTCCAGAAGGTTTTCAATTGACTTTGCCCAGATCCACCACAGGAATCACTATCCATGACAGCTATATAGCTTTATGAAATATATTTCTTAAACAGTAAGACTTGAAATCAAAGTGACTCCTTGATCCATGGAATGCAGAATGGATGTTGTGTTAGCAGGCATGAAAACAACAATCTTGTACATCTCCACCAATGTTCTTGGATGACCAGGTGCACTGTCAAAGAGCAATAATATTTTGAAAGGAATCTTCCTTTCTGAGCAGTAGGTCTCAACAGTGGGCTTAAAATATTCAGTAAACCACACTGTAAATAGATGTGCTGTCATCCAGGCCCATCCTCAGGGCCCTAAGATTTTTGGAATGGTAAGTGAGCACCGGCTTCAACTTCAAGTCACCAGCTGCATTAGCCTCTAATAACAGAGTCAGTCTGTCCTTTGAAGCTTCAAAAGAAGGCACTGACTTCTCTCTATCTCTGAAAGTCCTAGATGGCATCTTCTTCCACTAGAAGGCTGTTTCGTCTGCATTGAAAATCTGTTGTCTAGTGTAACCACCTTCATTAATGATCTCTGCACGATCTCCTGGATAACGGGCTGCAGCTTCTACACCAACACTTGCTGCTTCCCTTTGCTCTTTTATATTATGGAGACGGCTTCTTTCCTTCACCTCAAGAACCACCTCTGCTAGCTTCACACTTCCCTTCTGCAGCTTCCTCACCTCTCTCCGCCTTCTCAGAATTACAGGGAGTTAGGGCCTTGCTCCCCATTAGGCTCTGGCTAAGGGAATGTTGTGGCTGGTGTTCTCTTCTCTCCAGACCTTCTCCTGCCTTCTCCGTATTAGCATTCAGGTTGTTACACTTTCTTATCATTTGTGTGTTCACTGGAGTAGCACTTTTCATTTCCTTCAAGATCTTTTCCTTTGCATTCACAGCTTGGCTAACTGTTCGGTGCAAGAGGCCTAGCTTTCAGCCCATCTTGGCTCTTGACAGGCCTTCCTCACTAAGCTCAATGACTTCTAACTTTTGATGTGACATGAGAGGCTGCAAACTTTCCCTTTCACTTGAACACTTAGAGGCCACTGTCAGGTTATTAACTGGCCTAATCTCAGTATTGTCATGTCAGGGAATGCGGAGACCCGAGGAGAGGGAGAGAGACAAGGAAGAGCCAGTCGGTGGAGCAGTCAGAAAACACACAACATTTATCGATTAAATTCCTCATCTTACATGGCTTATGGCACCTGAAACAGTTATAATAGTAACATCAAAGATCACCAATCACAGATCACCATAACATACACAATAACAAAGAAGTTTGAAATACTGCAAGAATGACCAAAACGTGACAGAGAGACATGAAGTGAACAAATGCTGTTGAAAAAATGGCACCAACAGACTTGCTTCAAACAGGGTCACCACAAACCTTCAATTTGTAAAAAGCGTGGTATCTGCAAAATGCAATAAAACCAGGCCTGTATACAAATGCTGCCCTCAGAAGGCTCAAGACCAGGAAACCTGCACAGCCAATTTCCAAATGAAATAGTAATACTAACTTTTTAAAATAATAGCCCAGGTCTGCAGGAAGTCTATGCTTCCTTATTTCTCAGGGGAAGGCATGCTAGAATGAGGTAGCTCCTCCCAGAGGGCGCTTTGGGAGCCAATTTGCATTTCAAGGGCAAAATGTAAACACACACAGACATCAACATTTTAAATTAAGCCCAGATGCAGCAGGTTTGGAACATATAATCAAAACCCTGCAGTTCTAGTCCCTGCCACTTTCTTGGCCAGTCCTCACCTCCTCCTGGGTCCTCAATTTTCCCCCAGACCAGGTGATCTTTAAGGCCCTCCCCCAGTCTTTTTGAGTGGATGAAAATTCCTTCTGCCACCTTTCTAATGGCACTCTAAGCCGAACCAAGTGCTATCTTAGCCATAGAGCTGGGGTGCTTGGATGCAGGCGGCCGGCATGAATTGGTGGCCTACTTAGTCTCCTGAGTGATTCTGCCATTGAGAGCTCAGAACCCGGGTCCCAGAGTTCTCTGTTGTATATGCTTCTTGGTACAATCATTCACTATAAGGGGCTGCAAAGGCAAATACCTCTACGTCCAAGCAGATCTATTATAAACGACAGAAGCAGGTAGGACAGAAAACAAGAAGGACGATAAGGCCTGGCAGGAACTGAAGGGGAATGCACAGGCTCAGCAGAGACACATTCAATTTTAAAATGCCAGGAGACAAACAAAACACGGCCTGATTTGTTCTGTAGGCCCCAATAAATGTGCTTAACTAATATGGACCTCAAGAGAGGCACAACACTGGAACTGACAGGCGACTTGTTTTTCTTCGCCAGAGTGCTGATTCAAGATTATTCCCATAGCTGCCTTTCTCGTAGAAGACCTGTGCCTCCCACCACTTCCAACGGAGTGCTCTCGACATGCAGCCTCGACCTGACTTTACTCTCACCCCCAGGAGCAGTAAGACATTCTCCCTGAGAACATACGCTTCAATTAGCATCTGAAAAATTCCAATCAGGAGCCTACACTCCATGGGCTGCTGCTGCAAGCTCTTTCCACCACATTTACCACCAGTCAGCACTGGAAAGGTTGCTAATTATCATCACAGGTGTCAGAAATAGCTTTAGATTGGTCAACTGAGGACTGTTTATGATACGGACTGTTTATAAATCCTGCGCACACACACACACACACACGGGTCAGTCTTAACACACACCAGGGAAGTTCCAGTGAGCCCAGCAGTCTAAAGCCTCTGGAATGGCATCCTAGGCCCAAAAGACCACTGACCATTAATAAGTTGTATGCAACAGTTCTGACTAGGTGAGCTGGATCCTGCCACTGGAAAATTGTCCCTCAATCTCGAGTGAGCTTTTTGTGCAGGATCCTTGCTGGAGCACCGACGAAGAGAGAGCAGACCTCACCACCTCACAGAACAAGGTGTAGGACTCTTCCATGCCTGCTTGCTAATGGTCTGTAGATGTGGCAGAATTCCATCTGCCAGCTCGACTGAGCAGGAGGATCCCTGTCACCTTAACCCGCCTGCCACGCTGGAATCCATGGCCACCCCCCAACCCTGGCGTAAAACTTCATCGGGAAGCATCCAACCAGCTCAGTCTGTGTAAAACTTCAGAAGAAAAAGAGACAGAAGACTTCAGTTCAGGAGAAACTTAGGTTCTGGCCTAATAGCCAGGGGAGTGCATCAGCATGAGGGCTAGAAAGCACTGTCCTTGGAGATAGCCCATGGCTGAGAAGGACACCCGAAAACCCAACCTTGGCCAGGACAAAATGGGAAAACTATTATGGACATTTTCCCCAGGAAGGGTCCGTGGGTCCCTGGGAGGCCCGTGTCACTTACCATGCTCCTCATACGGATCGTTGGGATCATCAGCCACCAGCTCTGCATTGCTTGGAGTTTCATGGTCTTCTTTGGTCACAAATATGATTCGATCCTTCCCTAGTGTTTGGAGAACAGAGGAAGAAACATTTCACTCAAGAGCAGCCAAACAGCCCCAAACCCAAAGAAGCCACAAAAAGCAAGTTTTAAGACTGTCCTATGCAAAACCCCAAAGCGAGGTGACCATCAAACTGCCCTTCCTGGGTTGTATCACTGAGTCTGTGTGTGGTCAAGCAGCCACTTGTATTGAGTGCCTGCAACTGGAACAAAAACTCCACCAAGGTCATGGGTAAGGAAGAAGATGCCGTATGCACCAAGGTAGGAGACAAAATGCCTGATCCAATGAAATGCAGCTGCTTTAGTCCCCAGATTTGCTGATAATAGAGTTGTGCAACAAATTCTTCTTCCCATCAAGAAAGGGGCAGTCTCATCTCAGAACTCCCCTGGCACTCAGACTGTCCCCATTATGTCCCAACAACCTATGAAGGCCTCATCAACCTGCCGCCGTCTCCCCTCCTCCCCAGGCCCAGCAGGGAGCTGCAAGCTGTCAGCCTTCAGACAACTCTAGTGGAATGAAGAAGACTCACTAGGGCCTCGGAGTGCCTGCCGCTGGGCACCCCGCTCCACTCCACTAGGGCTCGAGTGCATGTGCGCAGGGAAGGGGTGGAAGGGACAGGAAAAAGGCATGCAGGAAAAGACTTGCTTCTAGCCCTGTAAGGGTTTACCCACAGCATTCAGAGTGCAGACGAAGTCTGAGGAGACTGAGAACTTTGACAAGAAGAGAGGGCAGGGATGTGGGTGCCTGGCCAGCAGCCCACCACAGCCCATTCAGCTGATGTAGCCACCGAAGTGTGTCCAAGAAGATGCCCTGTGCAAAAATATCCCGGTCACCTGCCTCTGAAAGGCTGGGGACACGGTGGTCTGAGAGTGCCCACAATCAAGACTCCCTCTGGCCTCTTGGCCCCTAATCGTGGCCAGAAAGAAGGGGTCATGGTGGTAGGGAACATTATGGAGGTTCCCCATGGTCCCCGAGGCCTGGGGAGATTTCCCGACACGTGGAATGACTGGGGGGGGGGGCGGATTTCATGAAGTTCTGATGTTATCAACTTCTGTAACAATCTGCAGTTCGTTATGTTTTAGAACAATCACCCAACCTAAATATAATAGGCTGAGTGTTAGGGTCAGGACTGAGGCCCTGCAAGGACCAGTGTCAGGAAGCCAGCTCTTCATGTGAACCTCGATCAGGCCAGAGCCCCTGGCCGTACGTGCCTGGCTGCCAGAGGGTCCTGAGCCTCCAGGCTGGTGGGAGCCAGATGCATGCTGTGTGAGGAAAAGCTCCTCGTGGGAGGCTGCACCGGCAAAGGAATGAGAATCAGTGTTGACTGAACTGGTATGAGTGTGATCCGAGGCTTTTTATACAATAGAAGCCCAACCCCAGAGTGGTTACTCAAAGTCAACCAGCCGGAAAGGGTAAGGCAGGCATGTCTGCTGTCTGACACCCTCCCGGCTCTCTCCCCTACACCTCACAGCTGTCCACACACCTCACCTTGCTAGAACCTGTGGCCATCAGCTAACCACAGTCTGTCTGATATTCCTGTTGCGGTTGGGAGCACTTTGTCTTCAGCACCCCACACACTGCATGTCATTAGTTGCCCCTGCTGTTCCTGGAGGGCAGACTGAGGCCGGCCCCTCTCTGGGTCCTGTGTGTCAGCTAGCTCCTGCCATCCCATCCCTACCCTGAGAGGAGCCAGCAGGAGCCCCATTCTACGGTGGTTAAGCCTAGGGCTACGGGAAGTGGATATACCTGAGCCCACCCCAGGCTGGAATTTGAACCCAGCTCTGTGTGTTTCCAAAGGCCACGCTGTGGAGATCCTTTACCCAGACCCACACTGCCCCACCCCACCCCCAGGACACACAAGAATAAAAACAATAGCTAACATTGGGTACTTAGCATGACTCAGACACTGTCCTGAGAGCTTTGTGTGCTTGGAGCAGGAATAAACGTTTTGTACAATAAGCCCCAAGAAGCTGAGAATTAAGAGAATATTTGCTGAGTGAATGAACAGGAGCTTTCTTCTAAGCTCCTGGGTACCCACCTGGTGAAGGGCAAGGACAAATGCAACAACCCTACTGACTACCCATTCTCACCCAGGAGATGTGGGACAATGGGACCTCATCTGGAAGGGCATGGGAAGTGCCTTCTCCAGGTCCCATCCACATTGGCCCTTGAGCAGGGCCTTCATCAGTGGCCTGCTGTGAGTCAGCTACAATGGGGGCAGAGGCTGGGCCTGCGGAAGTTTGGCTCTCTGGGAGCTGCTGGCATTTTCTCTGATTATATCAGTTCTTTTCCCTTTACACTTAGGAAAGTTCCGTCACAGGCTTGTTAAGAGAAACCAAAGAAAAAGGTTTGGGCCCACACCAAGCTGGAGTATTTACGGAAGAGGATTGAGGAAAATACAGGGACTAAAAGCAGAGCAACACCTCCAGAGAAGACAGTTCAGGGGACAGAGGGAAGGCACCCTTCTCATGCCTCCACAGGGTCTCCCACATGGGGTAACAAACAGTAAGGACAGCCGACCCTTGGCATGCTCGGCGACTGGGCCTCCAGTCCACCCGTGGTTCTGCCGTCCTGTGACCAGCTCCTTCCTGCTTGTCAAACTAGCTCTCTCTCCATGTGCTGAAATGCACTCCTGTCCCTGACCGTGAACCCCACGGTTGGGGTCCTCAATTCCTCTGTCCGGCCAAGGCCACACAGCTGGTAAGTGTACAAGAAGAAGCTAAGGCCCGTCTGCCTGCTATTCGCGCCAAAGCACGATGTAGCCCCTCTGGGTCCTTGACTGAGGTTTGGTGTCCTTGTCGGCACCCACGTTCGGCACCCACGTTCTGTCATTACACGAGCAAAAATAGCTTCATCTGGACCATCCTTTGGATTCCAAGAGCCTTGAGAGCAAAGTCCTGGATCCTGCTGCTCCTTGCCTCTTCTACCAGTCATTTTACTTAGTGGATGTTTACTTACACATTTTAAATTAGGTTGAAGTTTATCGATACCTTTAGTTGATTATGGTGACTTCACCTAAGTCTTAGAGGCTTCACTGACAGAAATGAAGTGTGGGGCGAACAGTCCCGCTGAGCTGTCTGGCAGAGAAAGTAAGGATTCCAAGCCTCCCTGAGTGGCACTTTTCCTACCCTGGGTAGGTGTCTTTGTCCATTCAGGCTGCTATAACAAAATATCACCACTGAGGTAGTTCATAAACAACAGAAAGTTACTGCTCACAGTTCTGGAGGCTGCCAGTCTAAGATCAAGGCCCCAGTATGGTCACCTTCTGGTGAGGGCCCCTTCCTGGGTCACAGCAGCTGCCTTCTCGTTGTGTCCTCACAGGGTGGAAGGGGCTAGAGATCTCTCCAGGGCTTCTTTTATAAGGGCATTCATCTCAAACATGAAAGCTCCACCCTCATTCCCTAAGCACCTCCCAAAGGCCCCTTCTAATACTATCACTCTTGGAGCTTTGGATTTCAACCTATGAAACTGGGGGGACACATTCGTACCATAAAACTGGGGGAAGAAGATCCCCTGGGTGATCTGACTGTGGTTTCTAAGCAGGGATGTATCTTTGCATCCCCAATCTTGGTATCCAGACGGAGCTCCTTTTGTTTCACAGACAAATAACATTAAGGGCTAAAAACCATCTGTAGAAAGAACAGAAGCACAGCTCTAAGGCTGAGAGAGAAGACCAGCTTCGGGAGGTCTGGTTCAGTGGCATCGATATCACAGAGGTTTAGGTCTGGGGTTCAAATGTGAGCATGAGCACATAACAGCTGTGGGATCGCAGGCACCTTCTTGTCCCCCGGCAGCTCAGCCTCTCTTCCTCCCATGGTCAGGGCAAGAATCATGAGACTTTGCTTAAACAAAAGAGGTGAAATGAGTTTCTGCTCTCACCTGGAATCCCACTCGAAGGACAGTAATTTTTTAAATGGCATTAAATGACAAGGATAAAAGGGCCAAGAAAAGAGACAACCACAGGCTAGAGAGGTCAGTAAAGTTTGGGAAGTGGGCAAGCTGAGAGCGAGTGCTTTCTGACTTAACACAAAGTTGAACCCAAAGTCACAAGGAGGGGAAGTCAGCTAGAAGAAAATCCATCCTCACCCTAGTACCCTGGTAAGGGTCAGGAATCAGGGGCCCCAGGGCCCACTGTGAAAGCAGGACTTAAGGGAAAAACTGAGAACAGAAAGTCTGATTAAACAGTTGGATACCAAGACACCCCCAATTCATTATTTTTACTCTCTGTACAGCCATCCTTGACTCCTTTCTCTCAACCTCCATCATCAAATCTGGTTGGCTCTCCCTTCAAATACAGCCAGAAAGATCTGCATCCCTCACCTCCAAGACCCCATCTCCCACCACTCGCTCCCTCCATTCCCACACCTCGTTGCCTTTACTAGACACACTGGGGGCACACCTACCTCTAGGCCTCGGCCCAGGCTGTCCTCACTTCCGGGAGCTCCCTCCAGATATCCCCACAGCCACCCTCTCCCTGCTTTCATACCTCCTACTCAGATGCCGCCTTCTCTGACCATTCCCCATCTCCCTTGGCCTGCCTTTTCTCCAAAGCACTTTTCCTCACCTAACATATTATATATTTGCTTACTCCCTGTTTCCCCCACTGAAGTATCAGCTCTTCTAGGGCAAGGATTTGTCTATTCCATTCATTGCAGTATCCCCAGAACCTAGAACAGTGTCCAGAACATGGTGGGTAATCAATATTTGTTGAACAAATGAAAGGAGAAACCAAACTGAAGACCTCAGCAGAAAGCAGGAAGACAGAATGGTTCTTACCATTAAGTAGATTACAAACAAAACAAAACAAAACAAAACAACTTTGGATAAGTGGTCTCATTTCCCCCCAGAAAGGGGAGTAGGAACACGCACGGGATCTTTACATGTCAAAATCTTCAGCAGATTCAACCCAGATGGAGAGCCCATCTCTTCCCCAACGCCATGAAGCAGATGACGTCACCTGCACTCACCAGCACCTGCTCAGGGGCTGGTACACCACAGGTGTTCAATAAATGTTTGTTGAGGAACTGGAGAAGGCAGACAGCAACAGAAAAGAGGGAACTAAAGAAAGGATCAGTGTGGCACTAATACAGAAAGTGTGGGTGGTCTACGGCCAGGGAGCGAGGCTGAGTCCACGCCGTAGAACACTTGGATGTCAAAACTTCTAACCTGAAAGCTGGGTGGTGGGGGGGACCCCTGAAGTAAATTTGCTCAGGCAAGTGACTCACTCAGAACCCAGAATGAAGAGCCAGCCATGGGAAGAGCTGAGGGACAGAGGTACCAGGCAAAGGAACAACTAAGACACCAGTGTAGCTCAACTGTGACGGGGTAGTTAGAAATCAGGCTGGAGCCAGATCACGCAGGGGCTTTCAATTCTCATCCCCAAACTAAGAGAGAGATCTTTGACCCAGGGAAAGATGAAGATCCATGTTTTGGGTGGCAGATGGAAAATGCCTTTCCTTCCCAAAGAACCTGTGATTCCTAGATATCCTCACAGGCAAGGAGAGGTCTTATTCATCTGGCACAGCCTCATTATACCTAAAAAGCTCAAAATTATTTGCTAAATGAAGTAAATCAGAAACCCAGAGAAAGAAAATTAAAAACAAGAGACCTACTAACAAAGTAGTGAGGGCAGAGGACTTCTGTTCATGGCACAGTTATTAATCAATAAAAATAGTACCCAGGAGAGACATCAGTGAGTATTATGGCTTTATGACCCAGGAAAGGAGTGGTTCTATTAGGAGAATGAGGTACTGGGGAAAAGCTTGATATTTTAGATGGAGCTGTTCTCTAATTGGATGTATGACCTTGGGTAGGTCATCCCCTTCTCTGGTCTTCAGATTCCCTGAATTAAACTGAGGGAATCAGACTGACTATTCACCAAACAATTTGAGTGAGTTCCAACTCTCTTTGTAGTTTTACATTCTCATGTGTCCACCATAATTGCCAGGCACAGAGAAGATGCCCGTGAGTATCTGTTGAATGAATGAAAACCAACTTCTCATTTTACAAGATTGGAAACTGGGGCCTGTAAGTGTTAGGTGGCAGCTCAGGGAGAAAAAGCTAGTTAGTAGCAGTGTGTGGGGAGGCCCTGGGACTCCAGCCAAGAGACTCCTGGGTTCCTCAGTAGAGGTAAGAACAGATGAAGCAAAGAGGAGATAGGCAGAGGAGATGGGCACTTTGTTGGAAAGGGGGGGGGGGGGGCGGCTTCCCAGCAGAGAGCTCCCTGGAATCCAGCGGACACCAGACTGAATGGTGCAGTTTCTGTGATCAGACTGATGAAGCTTGAACCCCAGCTCCAAGATATACTGTGTCAAGTACTTGCCTTAGGCCAAGTCACCTCTGTGTCTTAGGGTCCACTCTTTGGTAAAATGTGGGTAACTTATAAAAATCGCTGCGAGATCAGTGAGAAAAGCCATATAAAGACTCTTGAACAGTGTCTGGTACGTAGTAGGGGCTCAGTAAATGTCCACGTGGGTGGCACTTTTACCACTCCAGCACAGCCCCTAACCCGAGTGGCAACTTTCCAGGAGGGACAGTTAAAAGGCGCCTACAAATGGAAACGGGTGGTGGGTGGTAAAAGCGATAGTAAAAACAATAAATTCCCAATTACGAGCCAAAGGAAGCGTGCTCAGCACTTCCCGTACCCCCTTGGCCTAGTTTATGAAATCTCCCACGTGCTGGTCCTTCTGAGGTCCGGGTTCGAGTCTCACAGTGACCTTGGACCAGCCTCGTTCCTCCCAATCTCGGTTTTCTCATCTGCAAAACGGAGGTGGCGACCCCACCGCTCAGCCCTCCCAAGGATCCCGAAGAGGGGACCCCGGGTCGCGCCTCGAGTCTCCCGCGCCTGCAGTGGGGTCGCGGGGCGCCGGGGCCTGCGTGGCCGCGGGGGTGGCAAAATCGCTTGGCCCCTGCAGGCCCTCGTAGGCCGGTCTCCATGGCAGCCCGCCCTGCCTACCTTCCTGCCGGCAGTAGGCCATGGCTGCAGCCCCGGCTCTCAGACCTCGCAGAGATAGCGGTGGCGGCGGCACGGGCGGCAGCGCGATCACGCTGTGACCTCTTCTCAGGCAGGGCGGGCGGCTCCGAGGCCCACGCGGACCCGCCCCCTCCAGGCCTGCCCGCCGCGCGCCTGCCTCTGCGCCCTCTCAACCCTACCCCGGCCCTAGTCAGCTGGGAACTACATTTCCCAGGAAGCCGCGCGCTGGTCGGTGACTCTTCAAGGTAGTGGAACTACATATCCCGGAATGACTTGCAGTGCGCAGGCGCATCAATGAGGTACGGTGCGTGTTGCAACTTAGTGGCTAAAGCGCCTGATCCCGGACTACATTTTCCAGGAGGCCCTGCGGCGCGCATGAGCAGAAAAGCTGTGGCTCACGGGGCGGCAACTTTTGCACGTCCTCCCTGATTCTAGGGTTCACGCGGATTTTCGCAGCTCCTCGTCGGGCGAGAGACCGCTGGGCTCTGCACTCAGGCCGTCAAGCCCTTACATAGCTGAGCAGAGCGAGGGTGAGCGCCCAGCCTGGTCCCACCATGGCCGCGAACGTGAGTGTCTCCTGGTCTGCCGGACCCCACCCATACTTACCCATGTCCCCGAAGGGACCGCCTGGGTCCATCTTGCCTGCCTGCCCCTCGTCTGTGCGGCCAGCCCCATCTCCCTCTGCATGCCCTTGTTCCGGCTTCTTGGCAGCTAGCCCGTCCGTTCACCTCTCTTGGTCTGTCCGGACCTCCTCGTCGGGCCGCACGTTTGCGGGGAGGGAGACTCAGGAGCTGTTGTTCCCGGCATTGGGGTCTCCTTGTGCTAGGCGCCTTCTCGCAGCCCCTCCTTTCATTATCAGTTCCCGCCTGGGCCCTTGGGCTTCTCATTTACGGGCTGTGAGAGCGGGACGCGACTTCCGAGGGAGCCAGTCCGCGGGAAGGGTGGGGAAGCCGATACCGCTCAGGTGGAGCTGTCCCATCAACTGACAGACAGGACTGTGCGGGCGGGCAGGGAGCTCCACGCCCTAGGGAAGCATGTAAACCGAGGCTGTGATGCTGCAAAGGGGTGCGGGCGAGATTGGGAACGGAGGAGTTAGGATGACCGTGAGAGGGAGCGTTTCCCCACTGCCCGGCCCCTTGTCCTCCTAGGTGTGTTTGGTTAGAGAGGCCATGGCTGAAGGTGGTTCCCTTCAAAAGCCTTCTGGCTGTTTGTCCCTGCAGCCAGCCTGTCTCGGGAACCTTTCCACTTAAGATTTAAGCCCAACATTCATTCAGCAACCGAACAGCACCTCCCACCAGGGTGCTGGGTGTGGGAGAGTCTGGTGACTCACCACTCCCCTCCTCTGTGAAAGCGCTTCTGGAGCCAGCCCTGGTGCCCTGCCAGCCCCAGGACACTCCCTCCCTCCTGCTTTGCTGGAGTGTCCTAGCCACTCTCCCCTGGCCTGTTACACTCTCCTTCCAGCCCCTCCTCTGTCCCCAAGAGCCCTCTCTGCCCCCCACACCCTTGGAGAGGAGGATTTATATCACTGACAGCCCTAGCGTGCTCCGCCTCAATTGGAGTTGTCTGGGAGACCTAGAAACTGTGAATGCTGCACCTAGAAAAGCCTCAGAGGTGGTCCGAGACCCAGGGTCTGCCAGGGGAGAGGACAATCAGGAGACCAGCCTGCCCCCAGAGGTAGACTCCTGTCTGCCCCCATACCATGTTTTACAGATGGACAATTTCCCCAGTAGGTGAAGGCACTTGCCCAGCTTGGCCAGCTACTTCATGGGAAGATGCTGAAGACAGCAGGCTTTGGAGTCAGGCAGACCTGGGGGCAAATCCAGTTTCTTCCTCTTAGAAGCTGTGTGGCCTTAATCACTCTGGGTTTGTGTTTCTTCGTGGGATCTGTTAGTGTGAAGTTTAAGGGAGTCAGCCTGTGCTTAGCACAGTGCCTGGTGCATAGAGGGTGCTTAATACATGAAAAAAAATCTATGTTCACAGTCTGACGCAGATGGCCCTGGTGGGGAGAGACTGTCTTGGGTATATTGGCACCTGACCTTTGCCAAGGAATGTGTATGAATGTGGGTATCTTCTGCAGTCAAACCTTTGTTGAGTCATCCAGGAGCTGGGTGCATGTTTACAGGAGCCACCAGGCCTGGTGAGGAGGAAAGATCTGAAGATGGTGGGGTGGAGCAGGGAGGTGACAGAATTTCTTAATTGGTATAACAGCAAAAGTGCCCTGTGACAGAGGTACTGTGAACCATCTCCATATTAATATGTGAGTAAACTGGATCAGAGAGGTAGAGCAACTAATGCAGGGTTACACAGCAAGTAATTTTCAGGGCCTGTGTATCAACCTCTGTACCATCACTCGTTGCTCTTTGCTCCTTAGCCTAGAGTGCTTACTGAGGACACCTGTATGTATTCAACACATATCAAGGAGCCAACATCAAGATAAGGGGCTCAAAGATGGCCTTGAGGGGAAGAAGAGAGGCACTGGAGGGTTGCCCTCAGGCTAGGGAAATAGTCCGGTAGTGAGATATGGGTGGAGGAAATCACCATCATCCTCCATTCCAAGACCCTCCATGTTTACTGGGATTTTGTTTTGGAATGTGGGCCGAGTGTGTCCTGTCACTACCCAGCCTACCCTTCCTGTAGACTGAGATATACCCTCCTGTGCCTTTCTTTCTTCCCTCCAAGGCCTTCCATGAGCTCCTCTCTTTGACGTTGGCTCCTAGATGTATGCTGAGGGGAGGCCCAGAAGGAAGTTATGCCTTCTGGCTTCCAAGTTTGGGGCTGCGCTGCTAATAGCAGGACGGGCTCCTTTTCCTGCCACTCTCTGCAGCTGGCTCCCAGTGTTCAGCTCTCCTTACAGCCCAAGAAGTGAGGAATGAGGCTTGGAGCAAAGTGGTAGGAGAGTGGCCTCTGTTCTGTCCAGATATGAAACTTAATTCTCCCTCTTAGAGGCTGAGTGATCTGGGCTGATGACTTAACTGATGAGCCTCTGTTTTCTCATCTGTGAAATGGGGTAGCGATAGCTTGCCTGTGATTGGCCTGTGATAGACTGGAATGTTGCCGTTGTCATCATTCGATGGTTGATGGTCACCTCCCTGCCGGCAGTGAACTGCTCTACTAATGTTTCCCAATGATATGGAAAGTTAAGACCATTTCTGAATCTAATGGACATCTGGACTCTGGCAGGCCTGGGCTGGGGACATTGGGGGACAGTCAGAGAATATGGCATCAGCCTTATTCAGGCAGAGACTAACCTGAATCTCTCCTCTGGCCCCCTGTGCCAGGGGCTTGGCTCACTCTGAGTGCACGTCTCAGAACCGCTTTACACCTTTGTGACTTTTGTCAGCTTACCCCCAGCCATGGCACCAGTCTTGGTGTCAGTTGCAAAGAAAGCTGTTAACATTCCCACCCTTAGCGCCTGTGCATTATGTCCTATGTCCTAGGCACTGAACTGTCTGATAATTAAGTCCTTTGGTTCTCACCAGAACCCTGTGTACTGGGTTTTTATCCCCATTTTACTGATGAGGAAATGGACGGCATAAAGGGGTCAATTGCTCACCCAAGATCCCATAGCTTGAATTGAAACCCACTCCTTCTGGCTCTGGAATTCTGCCCTTAACGGTGATACTCAATCAGCAGTGGACACACTTCAAACCATGCTTCTGTTATTGGTTGGATAAAACTTGACCCCCTGACGCTGGAGCTTGAGGCCTCTCATGAACCTGCCTGGATGTGTCTAGCTGCCCTCAGTTCCCTCCACCCAGGCCTCCCCAAACCCAGCCAGAGCAGATAGGCAGCTCTGCTCCTGGAAGCACTTCCCTCACCACTGCTCAGACAGTTCCCCCTGCTAAGGATGCCCTTACTCCAGAGTCTGCCTCTGAGATCCCAATCAAATGCCGCCTCCTCTGGGGAGCCTGCTGTGATCCCCCAGCCGGAAGGGGTCCCCTGTTTGGCACAGGATCTGCTCCTCACCAAGCACTCAGCATGGCTTAGTACTGTTTGTGCCTGCTACTCGATGGCCCTGCAGCCTGTTGTCTCCTTGCCTCACCCCTACAAGACCCTGCATGGCCCTTGGGAAGCCGAGCCACCGTTTGATGAATTGAATTAATAATATATGTCTAATAACCTCTTTGTAAAGCAGTTTGGCAGTTTCTTAAAAACATACATCATGGGGCGCCTGGGTGGCTCAGTTGGTTAAGCGACTGCCTTCGGCTCAGGTCATGATCCTGGAGTCCCGGGATCGAGTCCTGCATCAGGCTCCCTGCTCGGCAGGGAGTCTGCTTCTCCCTCTGACCCTCCTCCCTCTCATGCTCTGTCTCAAATAAATAAATAAAATCTTAAAAAAAAAAAAAAAACCACATACATCGTCCCTGTGATCCAGCAATTTCACTCCTACGTTGGTATTCATTACCCAATACCCAAGGGAAATGAAAGCACAGGTCTTCATAAGGACTTGTACAGGAATGTTCATAGAAGCATTGTTTGTAAAAGCTAAAAACTGGAAACAACCAAAATACCCACCCACTGGTGACTGAGGCAACTTACGTGGTATACTCCTAGATGGAGTACTACTTGGCCATGTAAGGGAATGAGCTACCACTATACCCCACAGTGTAGATGACCCTCCTCAGAATCTGGACAGAAAAGAGCTGGTGCTGTATGATGGCCCCATTTATATCGGGTTCCATAAGAGGCAAAACTAACCTATAATGATACAAATTCAAATAGTTGTTACCACTAGGGGCTGGGGAGCAGGGAACATTGGCAGGAAAGAGGCACAAGGTAACTTGCTGTGATAGTAGAAACATTCTGTATCTTGATCTGGATGTCAGTCAAGTGGGGTAAGCATTTGTCAAAGCCCATCAAACAGTATGCTTAATATCTGTGCATTTTACTGTATATAATTGAAACTCAATGAGAACAGTATACACAAATAACAAAATTCAGTTTACTTTTTAAAAAACTAAGTTTCATTTTGATTTTTTTTTTTTTTTTTTTTTTTTTTTTTTTTTTAAAGATTTTATTTATTTATTTGACAGAGACAGAGATAGCGAGAGCAGGAACACAAGCAGCGGGAGGGGGAGAGGGAGAAGCAGGCTTCCCCCCGAGGAGGGAGCCCGATGTGGGACTCGATCCCAGGACCCTGGGATCATGACCTGAGCCGAAGGCAGACGCTTAACGACTGAGCCACCCAGGCGCCCTCATTTTGATTTTTTAAAATATTTTTTTCCTCAGTATTCCAGTACGACTAACAGGAGAGAACATGTCAAAACGACGACCAACCCCCAGCCAGGCTTCTTGGAGCGGCTCAGCGAGACCTCGGGTGGGATGTTTGTGGGGCTCATGACCTTCCTGCTCTCCTTCTACTTAATTTTCACCAATGAGGTAAAATGTCTGGCATCCCTTTGTGCAGAGTGTGGATCCCTGCAGTATTAGAAAGCAAAGGCTATGAATCCAGAGGCTAGAGGTGGTAACAGGGCCTAAATTTTACAACAGGTGGGGTAGGGGGGAGGGAGGGTAATGGTGCTGAATTAATCAGAATTCTTTCTCTTGTGACCCATCTCATAACTGACCTAAATAGGAAGATGAATGAATTGGTTCACATTGCCTGAAATCCTGGGGTAGCTACAGCTTCAGGCATGGCTGGATCCAGGTGTTCATGTTGGGTCACTAGGAGTCTCCATTTTCCCATCTGTTGCCTCTTTTTCTCTCTTACGGATTTTTCTTTGACAGGCTTTTCCTTTTGTGGTGGTAAAGGTGGCCCAGCAACTCCAGGGTCACATCCAACAGCTTAGCAGCCTGATCTCTTCCAAAATCAATTTAGCAGCAGTTGCAGAGAGATATCTCAGTGTCCTGGCTTGTCTCAGTCCTCTCTCTGAACAAATCCCTGTGGACAGTGGACCCATGTTCTGTTTGGCTAGGCCTGGGTCACATGTTTGGGGCAGTAGTACAGAGGGGCCCATATAAACTACAAGGACTGAGAGGGGGGAGGAGAGAAGACAGAGAAAGATGGGGGAAGGGGCACACAACAGACAAGCACCAGTTGTTCCCAGCATGGAGTAGTGCTGAGAATTAGGGGGGTGGGATGTGCAGCAGGAAGAGGGCTACCTGGGAAAGCAGGAGTCCTTGGCTCCAGTTCTAACTGTGCCACTTGCTGGTCCTCGGGTTTCCGACTGTAAAATGGGGAGATGAGTCTCCATGCTTCCCGTTATGCACTGCAGTAAGCACACCTGTGTTGAACCACACCTGCGTTGAAATCCTCACTCCCGTTTGCTCACAGGGCCACGCATTGAAGACAGCAACCTCCCTGGCCGAGGGGCTCTCACTTGTAGTGTCCCCCGACAGCATCCACAGCGTGGCCCCGGAGAATGAGGGGCGGCTGGTGCACATCATTGGGGCCCTGCGGACGTCCAAGGTAGGTTTGGGGATGCTCAGGGCACATTGCTCAGGGGACCAGATGCTCAGGGCAAATTGCTGGATGTTGTCTGGTTGAGGATTTTGAGCACATGGGCTCTGGCGATGGACACACGGGTGTGACTCCTAGCTGCACCACTCAACAGCTATGTGGACCAGTCACTCCCAAGTCTCAGCATCTTCATCTGTAAAATGCAGAGAGTACCTGTAACAACCTTGGGGGTGGGGGGAAGCTTTTAAGAGTTAGTGGGATTAGATAGCTAACCTTTTGGCATGGTGCTTGGCACACGGCCGGAGCCTTACGAGGAGGTGCTTTAACAATTATGCTCTGCCTGTGTGGCTAGTGCAGGGCTGAAAGGTACTCTGGTTGTCGGACCTCTCCTGTTTGAACCCTAAATACACTGTTGTTGGCACCATGCCATCAGACCGTGCCACCCGAGCCGGGACTGGGAGACTCCTGGTCCCCAGGCAGTGGGTGTGAAGGACTTAGGCCAGGCAGCTTCACCTGACTCTCCTGCCTGAAGCAGCCGTGGTAGTCTCCATCCTGTCCCTGGCCTCTACCTGTCTCTTGTCCAGTCCCACTTCCTCTGGCATCCTAGGCTCATGTGAGTCTTGGCCTGTATTCTGTTTTTTTGACTTGTGTGATTCTTTTCAAAGCTCTTGTCTGATCCAAACTATGGGGTCCACCTCCCGGCTGTGAAGCTGCGGCGGCACGTGGAGATGTACCAGTGGGTGGAAACCGAGGAGTCCAGGTGAGGTGCCGGGGAGTGAAGCCTCAAGCAGGGATAACAGAGGTACAGATGTTAGGATACGATGCAGGTGGCTTTCGATTTTGACACTTCTGAAATTTAAAGTATTAAATCTTGTCGGAGAAGTGTCAGATTATCCCGAAATTCCTCATCAGTGATCTTTTGTTTGGAGGTGGCAGTAATCTAATGAGAGTGGTTCCAAGAAGGAGGGAGGATGAATTAGCCCCCTCGTGGAGGACGTCATCCGGGGATGCCCAGGATCGACACGTGCCCAGATCCAGGCCGCAAACAGTGCTTTCCTCTGTGTGGGCTCTGTTCTTGCCCAGGCCAGAGCAGAGGTGGCCCTGGCTTACGTCCTGTCCATTCTAACACAAGTCTGAGGGCAGGTGTCCTTAGGCAAGCAGGGGTCACTTGGAGCTGAGCGGCATGGAGGTGGCTAGGGGAGCCAGGGCAGCCGGCGGGGGGCCTCCGTGGGGCTGTCCTGGTGCAGACGGTGCAACCAGGTCCCTGAGCCCAGAGGTCAGGGCTGCAGCCCTTGGTGTGGGCCGAGTGGAGGCACATTTCAGCTCAGAATACAAAAGCTCTTTTCTCCAGTGTGGGCCTTTGAGGGATAGAGCTGGCTGTGTGGCGGGGGGTAAGCACCCTGTCTCCCGGCTGCTGCAGACAAGGCGGCTCCTTTTGGGGATTTTGACCTGGTCGCCCCGAGTTGCTTCCAGCTGGAGATGCTTAGGGATGGGAATGCCTCTAGGGTGAGAGGCTAACTCTGGGGCTGCCTGTGCTTTCCCCGCAGGGAGTACACTGAAGATGGGCAGGTGAAGACAGAGACAAGGTACTCCTACAGTGAGTACCGGGCCCCCCCATCCCTGCACACATGTGGTCTCTTCCCTCAGCGGAGGCTGACGGCCCTGGGGAAGGCATGGAACAAGGCATCGGGAACCCTGGGTGCCAGGCCTCAGAGTCCTGCTCTTCCATCCCTCCAGCGAGGCTTCAGGAGCCGCCCCTTTGGCCCTGGAGTGGCCACGGGCTTGGATGACAGGACACAGAGCCAGTGGGCCTAAGACACATGGCCACTCTTACCATGGTCTCTGAGTTGTTCCCTCTCCCTGTGACAGACACCGAATGGAGGTCAGAAATCGTCAACAGCAGAAACTTCGACCGAGAGATTGGCCACAAGAATCCCAGGTGAGAGCTGGGTGCCCAGGCCTGACTGAGCACAGTCTTGCCTGCCACTCGCAGGTCCGCAGCCTCAGCTTCCTCATCTGAGTGATGGGATTAAGTTCTGTCTCCTGAGCTGATGGAAGTCTGGGACATGGCTCTGAGGCCAGTTCCTGCATGGAGCACCAGGAACATGGAAGCAAGACCCAACTTTCTGAGCCCACACAGGCTCCCCTCAAACAAGTCATGAACGTAAGGCCTGGACTGAGTGCCTGAAGGGACTTGCACGTCCAGCGCCAGGGAGGCATTTTGTTACCAGCCGTGGGGGTGGGAAGACAATCAAGAAGGGCTTTCAGGAGGCAGTGGAATTTGATGTGGGCCTTTGTAGGATTTTGGCAGAGGGCGGTTAGCTCAGAGACACGGGGGTGGTGAGATGGGCTTAGTGTGGAGCGTGGCTGGAGCTGTGGTAGGGCTGTTCCCCGGGGGCGGGGGGCAGGGGGGTTTCGGAGCTCCCTGGGGCTGGGAAGGGTCAGGGAGGGTGTGAAGTCCACAGAAGGTCCATCTGACAACGGGTGGCTGGGGAGGGACAGGCCAGTAGGGGTCTAGGCAAGGAGGTACGAAGCTCTGGGGGATAGGAGATAGGAGGAGGGTGCTCCACTCAGGCGAGGGGGACAGGAACGTCCTGGGGGGTAGGCCTGGTGAAAAGATGTCCACAGTGCCTGGGCTGGTCTGGATTTGCAGGAGCCCCCTGGGTGGGAACCCTGCCGGGCATAACCTAGAGAGACCCAGAGAGCTCCTGGCCGGCACCCTGCTCTGCCAATAGCTCCTTCTCTCTCCCACAGCGCGATGGCGGTGGAGTCGTTCATGGCAACGGCCCCCTTCGTCCAGATTGGCAGATTCTTCCTCTCGGCAGGTAAGTCTCTGGCCCTTCAGATGAGCCAGCAGCACCCAGAGGCCCTGTGCTTCTACTTGGCTGCCTCCCAGGAGCTCGGGGCCCTGCTGCCCTAGTGTGGGATGAGCCTGCACTTTCCCGGCATCGAACTTTGGGCTGGGGGCCAGAGGGAAGGCAGGTCCCCAGGAGGTGGGGCCTTGTGTAGAACAGCCCCACCCCAGCCAGGCTCCTCTGAAACATGGGCTCTTCCCGAGGAGAACTGCCAGGCCCTGCTGCCCGATCTGACCAGACGGAGCAGAGAGCCCCAGAGCCAGTGGTAGAGACAAGGCTGCCCCCCAAGGGCTCCACCTCTGAGCCCCACCTGGCATCTAGCAATTCATTGCAGGCGACACCCCCCCCCCCAACCCAAGTGACTCCAAAGAGGCTTTCCAGGGACAAGACGGCACCTGGGGTGGGAGAGAAAACACATAGGCCCCAAGTAGCCAGGGTGAGGGAGGAGCGGTGGAGGCCCAGTGCTCCGCCAGGATGCTCCAGGGCCTGGCTTGTCTGCCGTCTGCCCTATCGCTCAGCTGGGGACTGCTGTACCAGGCAGCCCCGGCCTCAAGTGCACTGCACGCAGCCAGGGAGCCAGGCACAGACGGGTGCCTGCATCCAAGGCAGAACAGGTGCGGGGCTCAGGCTGTTCCCAGAGCTGCCGTGGCTCCCGCTGGCCGGGATGGTGGACAGGGAGGCTTCCTGGAGGAGGCGGAAGCTAGAGGGGGCCGGCAATATGGAAGGAGGGATGAGAGAAGGGCACTCCCGGTGGGAAGGAGGTCAGGCTGAGGGGTGTGCAGGTGTGGGGGGGGCGATGTTCGTTTGCACACTACTGTTGTAATCGCTGCACTTTCCTCAGGCCTCATTGACAAAGTTGACAACTTCAAACCGCTGAGCCTGTCCAAGCTGGAGGACCCACATGTGGACATCATTCGCCGGGGAGACTACTTCTACCATAGTGAAAACCCCAAGTATCCAGAGGTACGCAGGGGCATGGGCTGTTCACATAGCGGAGATCAGGGCCCTGGGAGTGCTGCCCCTTGGACAACACACAGGTGGCACATTCCTGCTTGGGACTTGGATTTGGTTCAGTTGAATCCGCTTGGCCAAATGAGATTGGAGGGGAGAAGCCTCAAGGTGATGGGAGCACCTGGGCAACGGTGTGGAGGCGGGAAGAGCGTGGGAGCTTTGGGGTTCGACGGTGCCAGGGACACAGGCCCAGGCTGGCTGCTCCCGGCCTCACTCAGCCCACTTCTCTTCCCAGGTTGGAGACCTGCGCGTGTCCTTTTCCTACGCGGGGCTGAGCGGCGATGACCCTGACCTGGGTCCAGCTCACGTGGTAACCGGCTTTCCCGGGGTGGAGCCAGGCAGGGCCTCCTACCCTTCCCCTGTGTGCAGTGCCCTGAGCACTCGGGACCCTTCCTCCAGGCTATGCGTGCACGCACCCCCCTCTGCATGCGGCCGTACCTCTGAGCGGCTTTGGAACCCTGTGTGCCCCGCAGCTGTCCGTGGGCATCCGTGGGCCCCAGGTTACGGGGCTGTCCCCCTGCGGCTTTACAGGGACCTCCTAATGATGCTGGTGAGAGTTCTGCCAATCGCATGCAGCTTTTCTTCCCCCAGCCCTAGTTTTGGCTCAGGTGCCTGACCAAGTCACCTGCAGTCCCAGCCCTAGCCCCAAGCTGCTGCGCCAGGTCCTCCCCCGAGCGTGGAACGAAGCGGCTTCGCCAGGCTTGTGGCTGGCAGGATCTCCTCACTCCTGCAGTGGGCACACTGCGCGAGGGGTGCTGGGCCGGGCCGGCTGATGCCCTCAGCTCTGATGCTAAGGCCTCTGACCAGGTCACTGTGATCGCCCGGCAGCGGGGTGACCAGCTACTCCCCTACTCCACCAAGTCTGGGGACACCTTGCTTCTCCTGCACCACGGGGACTTCTCAGCAGAGGTGAGTCGCTGCTGCCCATCTGTGTGAGCGAGGGGCAGGCGTCTCCCTCCCTCCTTCTCCCTGCCCGTGGTTATTCAGTAAGTGCCCGCACGGGAGGGCGCAGCCAGCGCAGAGGCGGGGGGGAAGAAACGGAAGGAGTAAGAGTCGTGCAGCGGACTGTGCGGCACGAAGGATAGCAGGGGAGGCCCAGCAGACTCCTCCTTCCCAGGCTTCCCGTCTCCTGCGGGGGGTTGGGGGCGGGGGGGACACTCATCAGAAGAACCAAAGAGTGAGGACCCCCTTGTGCTGAGTGTTGTGAACTGGGAGCGGGTGCCCTGAGAAGCAGACAGGGGTACGGGAGATTGACTCTGACAGTGGTCAGGGCAGGCCTCCCTGAGTGACAGTTTGGCTGTGTCACAAGTGAAGGGAAAGGGGTCAGAGCCGGCAGCATGGGGGGTCAGGCAGTCACTGAGGCAGGAATGGGAGCACCAGGATTACTCCTGTGGATGCCACCCAGAGAAGAGGCGGGGCTGCCCAGTGGGCAGGGGCTCCCCGTGAGGGGTAGGGGGTTAGAGCCCCAGAGTCCTGGGACTGGAGTGAGGGCCGGCACCCTGTCCCCCTCTGTAAACTGGGGGGGGGTCATGCCTCACCCTTGTCCCATTCTTGTGCTGATTAGTTAGTTCAATTGCATGCCCTAAAACTTAGCCTCTCTTCTCTAGGCAGAAACCCTTCTCTTTTTTATTTTTTTAAAGATTTGTATTTATTTCAGAGAGAGAGAGGGAGAGTGAGCATGAGAGAAAGAGAGAGAGCGAGTGCACGCACACCAGCAGGAGGAGAGGCAGAGGGAGAGGTGGACCCCCTGCAGAGCAGGGAGCCCGATGTAGGGCTCGATCCCAGGACCATCATGACCCGAGCCGAAGGCAGACGCTTAACCAACTGAGCTACTCAGCCACCCCAGAAACCCTTCTCTTTAACGGAAAAATCGTTTTGTGTTGTTGATGAACACAGTGTGTCACCGGTGGGAAATTTTATTCTCGCATGGAGCAGGACTGCAGGACTTTTCAATCCATAAGGCATTGAGATGGAAAGGTGGTGGGGAGGGGGCAGGGCATGGCTGTGGCCCTGTGACCCTATTATTAGGCCCTCTGCTGCCATCCTTCTCACTTCAGCCCCCAGCCCCAGGTGGTGATGGGCCCCACCTTCTCCTTTATCCAGGACCAGGGTGTGACAGGCTGCAGCTTACCTACCCAGTTACCAGCCTCAGGGCAGGGCTGCCACCTCCCACTTGGATGGGCATGAGTCACCCTTTCCATCGGCAGCTCTCAGCGAGTTTCTAAAATTAGGAGGCCCTGCCCAAGCCTCCTTTCTGTCCGGCAGCTCCGGCTCCACCCCACACTTCAGCCTCCTGCAGGTGGAGGTCTGGGTCTCCCAGCTGTTTCCCCAGAGAGGAGTGGCCTCCAAGCTTCCCCGGAGGGAAGGCTCAGACCGGGCTGACCACTGTGGGCCTCCGGCACAGTGTCTGGGGTCTCTGCCAAGCAGGGAGAGAAGGCCCTGAGCTGAACAGGTAGCGAGGGCCCTGAGGTGGAACCCGAACCCTGCGAGTCAGCACACCCAGATTCTAGTCCCAGAGGCAGGAGGGCTCAGCGTGGACAAGTGTGGACACTGGAGACAGCCCCAGCTCAAGCGGGCTACAGGACCTTAAGCCAGTTGTTTATCCTCTTGGAGGATAAGAATTATGATCCCTACCTTATTTGGTTGTTGTAAAGATTATGCATACGCTTATTCCGAGTCTCAGTTTCCTTATCTGTACACTGGAGATAAGTGTGTCTACCTTGTGAAGTTAGTTTGAGGACTAAGTAAAGCAATACTGGAAAGCACTGAGGACAGCAGCTAATAGGTGGTAGGCAGTAAGTGTTAGCTGCTGTTACTGTTACTGTCCTAGATAATGACGGGGGGCTCTCTAAGGAAATGGCATTCACGCTGACATCAGAACAATGTGTAAGAGCTGGCCAGGCATGACTGGGGGCAAACCTGCTCCAGGCAGAGCTAGCACATGTGCAAAGACCCAGGGGAGGGAGGAGGACCCTTGACCTGCTCCCGGACAGGCGGCAGGACCTTGGCAGGTGGCTGTGGGGAGAAGGTGGTGGAAGCAGGGAGGCCAGTGGGGAAGAGACTTCTGCAGTGGTCCTGGTGAGAGAGGGTGATGGTGGTGAGCGATTTGGGGAAATGGGGACACGGCATTGACAGGACTTGCTGATGGGCTGGATGGGAGGTGGTCCCAGCGGGGAGGAGCGAGCCAAGTGTGACACCCCGGTTTTGGCTTGTGCAGGCGGGAGGTGGCTGTAGCATTTGCTGAGGTGGGCTCAGCAGAGAGGAACAGGTCGGGGGGATGGGGGAGGCTGCAGGGTCCGTGTTGGATGGCACAGTGGGCAGTGGAAGGCCCAGGGCTGCAGCTTGAAGCCGGGGGGTGGAGGGGCACTGGCCGGGAGGCACCAAGGAAATGGATGGAGCTGGCGGGGAAGGCGCGAGACTGAATCCGCCGCAGAAGTGCAGAGGGCAGCCCGCTAAGAAGCAGGGGGCACGCGGAGAGTGAGGTGTCCCGGAGTCACGGGAAGGGCATCCGAGGTGAAGCACCACACATGACATTGTCGGGGGGGGGTGCGGTGAATGACCCCAGAAAGGAAGCACTGTCGTAGGGAGGGCTGGGTGCATTCCAGGTGACGCAGTGGGCCAAGGACTCCTGACTTTGCACACTGCTGTCTTCTGCCCCGTCCTGTGCTGCGCCGCTCGGGCCGACGCTTTGGCCTGGGTGGGAGAGGTGCCCTTACCTCCCCTCGTCTGCTTAGAACGGCCAACAGCTCCTAGCTTGGTGTGGAATGTACCCCTCAGCACCTGCGCCGCCAACTGGGGAGGCTGGGGGCCCCTCAGAGACATGAGGCGTGATACCCGCCCCCCACCTTGTCCTGCAGGAGGTGTTCCGTAGAGAACAAAAGAGCAACTCCATGAAGACATGGGGCCTGCGGGCCGCTGGCTGGATGGCCATGTTCATGGGCCTCAACCTCATGACCCGGATCCTCTACACCCTGGGTAGGTGTGCGGAGACAGGTCGGTGGGTGGGGGGGTGGTCCTGCTCACCCTCCTGCAGCCCGTGTGCCTTCTCCACTTCTCACACCGCCCCTAGCCCTTCCCGGCCTGCTGCAGTGATCCTCGGGGCAGAGACCGGGCATTTGGCCATGTCCGTGTCCCACTGCACGGCACTGGGATGAATGGGCCGAGGAAGGCAGACACGAGAGACAGGTGCTTCAGGGGTGGGGGTGGCGGTGCCAGCTCCTAGGAGGGTGATCTAGGCCTTGTGATCTGAGGGTCTGGTCCGTCTGGCCCTAGCTCTCCTGCTCCTTCCTAGCCCTTCACTCCACGAGTGAGTGGGCACGGCGAGGAGACTAGCCAGCCTTTTGAGCCAGACCCAGAATCGGTTACATCAGAGCTCTGGACACCTGGGCCGTTCCCTTTCCTGTCTCAGCTTCAGTTCCTCACATCTCATGGGCAGAGTTTTGTGAATGTTTGGCAAATAGGAAACACCCCCAAACCATAATGCTTCCCTCCCCCACCCCAAGACCTGGGCTCGATTTGGGGCAGCCAACAAGTTGGAGCACAAGGCAGAGTGCTGGGCCGCCCACTTGGCCTGGTCGGCACCCGTGAGCCCAGCAGTTGCCAAGTGACCCAACCTGGCGTTGGACCGAGGCCCCGGGTGGTTGAGTAAGTGCTGGCCCCACACTGTTGAAATAAGCCTGAGCCGGCCCCCCACCTCAAGGATTTCACTGGCTACTGGCCCAGTATGGTAAAGAACAGTACCAGCCTCCCTGAGCAGGCACGAGCATTTGAGGAGATGGTCCACATAGTGCCCGATGCATGTCAATGCACAAAATCCATCTGGACTTACACTGCATGGCGCATCTCAGGGGACTTGCATGCAAGCCTTTACCTCATCCGATGATTGCGTCCAGCCTGTGCTGGGCCCCACAGAAACCTCTGCCCCATTTACCCTTTCCCGCTGGGGAGAGGTCTGGCCACAGTACCTCCCAGGCTAGGAGGGAAAAGCACAGTTCCTCCCCTCCAAGGCTTTCTCTGGGCCGCTGAGTTGGGCTCAGAACAGCCAGCCGCATCTTGCGCACCATTTGGGAGATCAGAATCTGATCAGAATCCTCCATCTTCCCTTTGCACTGAGCCCCTCCTGGCTGTGTGACCTTGGGCAGGCCTTTTCCCCACTCGGAGCCTCATCCCCTATCGTGGGAGTCCGGCTCAGAGGGCCCTCTGATTCTCTCCTCATCTGGAACGCTGACGCTCAGACCCAGGACAGATGTCAGAGCGCAGAGGGGTCAGAAGTGCAGGTGGGGTGACTGGGGAAGCTACAAGACAGAAGCACGCGTTCACTCCTCTGTTCGGGCAGTAAGTTCTTATTGAGTGCCTGCTGTGTGCAAGACCCTGCTCTCGGCCCTGGAGACTATGTGGTGAGCAGGACAGACAAGGTCCCTGTCCTCTCAAGGCTCAGAACCATGGCTGAGAGCTCAGCTCTGGGCTCATACCGTCTTGGGTTTAAATCCTGGCTCTGGCACTTTCTAGCTCCAGGACATTGGGCAAGTTGAACTGCCTGGGCCTTGGTGACCTTGTAGGTAAAATGAGGGTAAGAACAGTACCAGCCTCCCTGAGCAGGCACGAGCATTTGAGGAGATGGTCCACATAGTGCCCGATGCATGTCAATGCACAAAAACAGAACTCTGCTTATTAGGGGGGCCAAGGTGGGCAATATGTGGGAACAGACCAAGATGAGCCAAGAGGTGGCCTGCAGGGTCCTGTAGTCATGGCAGGGCAATAGGCCTTGCTCTGCAAACCCAGTGGCAGCAGACCACTGGGGCCTCCTAGAACTGAGGGAAGGTTCCCCCCACGGACTGACGTCAACTACGGGATGCCAACCTGGAGGGGGTAGACAGGCCAAGGACAGTGTAAGTCCGGATGGATTCACTGGATCCTAGACTTTACCATATTGGGCCAGTAGCCAGTGAAATCCTTGAGGTGGGGGCCGGCTCAGGCTTATTTCCCTCCGCCCTGCACAGAGCTGGGCACAGAGGTAATTGGTAATGACTTGAGTGAACAGACACCTCCAGGAATGGCCGAGGAGCCCAAACAGGCACCCCCAGAAGGTTCTGCCCAGTCTCCTTTGTGAGTGTGCAGCAAATGGAATGTGCCACCATCACGGGCAGCTGTCTTCTATTGGCCTCAGACTGATAGCAACATCCATAGTTTTAGGGGCGACAGGGCACTTCCACCGGCCTGCTCCCGGGAGCAGGGCGAGGGGCGAGGGGCGCACGCCTTACCTGCGTCCTCCAGCTCTCACAGGAGGCTGTTTGCCTTCCGCCCCGAGCCCTCTCCTGTCCCGGACCAGGCAACACGGGCCCATCCTCATCTACAGACGGGAATGATCTGCTCACCTCTGTGACACAGAGCGTGGTGGCCTCGGAAGCCTCACCACCTTTCTCTTCCTCACAGTGGACTGGTTCCCTGTCTTCCGAGACCTGGTCAACATCGGCCTCAAAGCCTTTGCCTTCTGCGTGGCCACCTCGTTGACCCTGCTGACCGTGGCGGCCGGCTGGCTCTTCTACCGGCCCCTGTGGGCCCTCTTCATTGGCTCTCTGGCCCTGGTGCCCATCATCATTGCTCGGACGCGGCTGCCATCCAAAAAGCTGGAGTGAATCAGGCCCCGGCACCCGCCCCACACCTGCATGATCCTCAGGATCCAGCTCCTTCCCCCGCCCTCCCCTCCCCCCAGCCCCTCTTGACCTCGAGTCAGTTTGGGTTCTGCTCCTGCTCTGCTCCTCAAGGGGCCAGACTTGGCAGTGTGCATGGAGGTCAGGTTTGGTGTTCACCGGGTCATGTCTTCCCCACCCTTTTGCTTGCCAGCAGGCGGCTCTGAAGCGCAGAAGGCAGCTCCCGTCTGGTGGTGTGACAGGCCTTCTCCTTGCTTCCTTCCCTTCTCTTGGGACCGCGTGTGGCCGGTTCACGTGTTTCGCTTAGCTGAAGTCTGCACACAGGGAGCTGGTGACACTCCGCACAGAACTGCTGCCTGGTCACTCACTGTCCCTCCTCCTTGGAGACAGGTGCCAGGGCTCTGCCCCAGCTGCCACCCACTCTGTGAGCCCCCGGGGCCAGCGTCCTCAGCTGTCCCTGAGCAGTGCTGAGCACCAGGACGGACTAAGCGCGCAACCCCCCACACACGGGCGCCACACACCCAGCCTGGGCACAGAACCTGCCTTGGTGCTTAAAAAAGAACACCACCACTGAGGTCACTGGGAGCAAAATTGGACATTTGGTGGGCCTAACATGGATTTTATGGTTTGGCAAGAACCTGTTCGTGTGTAGGACTTCCAAAGGTCCCGTCGGTTATGTTTGCCTTTGTTACACTTCATGGGTAAGCTACCCGAAGAAATTTAAAATCTTTAAATTTCAAGATTTAAAGAAACAAAGCACTGCTTGAATGATGAGCAAATCAGACGGTTACAGAAAAACTCCCTGTAATCTGTCCGTTGAAGTTAATTCAGGCACAGGAAGGTATTACACCAGGGTGTGACGTGCTGGCTTAAAAAAAGTTACCTCTGGCAGGACTCGGGGCCAGTGGGAGGCCTGAAGATGCTTCTGAAGCCAGTGTCAGCCAAGGGATTCCACTCTGGGAGGAGATGGGATTTGTACAAGGTGGAGAAAGGCATTTCCTCTCATCCTTTGGCTTCAGAAACTACCGATTTCCTTGAAGATGAATTTTGAGTTTTTAGTCAACCTTTAAGGAAGAGGCTGGAAGCTTTCTGATCCTAAGTGGGCTCCCTCAGAGTGACCCCCATCAATCTGAATCAGGAGCCGGAGGCCTGACCTGAGGCTTGTGCAGCTCTCGGGCCTCATTCCTTTCGTGGAGGGGTGTGGGGTGGGGGCTTTTGGGTTAGCCGCTGGGCCCCGGCACCTGCCTCTGAGTGACTCCTGTCACGTCCGCGTCTGCAGCTTCACTCCTACGTACAGTCTACCTGCACTTCACCCCGTCCCCTCTCACCCCCACTGAAAGAGCAAGTATGTTGCCACTTTGATGGTTTAAAAGATCTTTCCTGTACCCTTTATCTTTTTATGACTTGGACTTGTTCTGCCTGGCTGGGAGCGGCTACTTTCGCAAATTAGTCAGTGGCTGAGTAAGTGATCGGAACTCCTGAAACTAGCAGCCTGACAGTCTCTCGTTAGCCTGCGAGGTCTGTGGTGTGGCTTGAGATTCTTCACACCGACAACAGCCGGCCCCAGAGAGGACTTCTCTGGACTGAAGAACTGAAATAGTATTCACTCCTGCAGTTGTCACTGAATCTCTCAACTCTTAAAGGATGCTTCTGGAAATAAATACAACTAGGTGGTAGCTACATACAAAATCTGTGGGATGTGGTTTGTGTAACTTTTCCTAGTACAGATTTTAAATTACTACGAATTTCAATAGTGTTTTTAAAGGGCAAAAGAATGTTAAGAAATATTTGAAGTCTTTGGGAAACCATGAAATTTGTATTATCTTTGTATTTTTTGAAAAAATTCAAAATAAATTTCGAAATAGCTTTTACAGGACCTTGCCGTTACTCTTTTTTTTGAAATTTCTATCTTAAACAATTCAGCCGTAGAATTAAGAACTGTATGAATTTTTAGAATTCAGTTCTTAAGTAGCTTTTAGTGGTTAAAATAGGTTTCAATTTTTCTTAAAAGGGCAACTCGGTATTTTTAGCACTTAGAAGCCTTATCTACCAAAGCCCACTTAGTTTTGGATTGATTTAAAGGACTCAAACGTCCCCCAGCTTCAGAATGCGTCAGAGGAGGTGGCTGGAGCCACAGTGGGACATCGTGTGACACCCTCCCCCACCCCAGGCCTTAGGTTGGCACAGACCCGAGTTCCAGCGCCCAGCCGACCACGGCCTGGCTGTGTGACCGTGGCGAGTCTGCGATCTCTGGGTCTCAGCTTCCTCATCGTGAAAATGGCAGTGAAAATGGCTTTTGTCCCTACGGCGCCGCGGCAGGGACTCGATGAGCTCAGGCCCACGAAATGCCTGATGGACGGCCCAGCAGCTTTTCCCTTTTACCTCCTGTTCGGAAGCAATAGGCAGCTGCTGAGGGGCCACTCTGGAGCTGACAATTTGTGTACTTTCTGTGACAAGGTTTGAAGCAGGTGACTTCCCAAAACGGGCTCTGCCTTCTCAGACCTGAGGTTCTGTTCCATCACGCCTCCAATGAGCTGGTATCTGCCTGAAGGACAAGTTGCTGACTTCCAGGACAGAGTGTGCTCTGGCGCCGGAAGCGCGAGGCCCTGCAGTTTCCATGGCGACCCCGGTTGTTTCTCCACACCAGCCTCCCAGCCAAGCTCTCGCTGCCGATGAGTCACACCCCAAGTGTTCTGTTTGTTTCCCTTGGAGAGAACTGGCTCAGAGTTTTAATGGCTCCCGTCAAAGGTTAAGAAACAGCTCTCCTCACTTAAACACAGAAAAATTTCCATGTGTGGAATGAGGAGTTCCCGGTCTACCGGAGACCCAAACCTGGTCTTTAGTCTCAACACGCGCACAAATCACTCAGTCATGCAGGTGTTCTTAGCTGACCATAAATCTGGAAGAAAAGGCAGAGCTGAGTCTTTTTAGATAAATGTTTTATTTCTTCCTCAAAATGTTACAAAAGTTATTTCTCCTGAATTATCTACAATGCATAGAGCTTTTATAAACTTATCCATAATGAATAAAATCTAGCCGAACACTGATCCACTTTGACTAACATTTCTTTAACTCCCAGTGTTTTTCCTTTTCTTCCCTGATTTTAGCTCTTTGTTCCAGTCTTCTGCCACCCTGAAGCATCACTTCCAAAAAGGAGATCCCCCCCCGCACTAATCTGAGACGCCCGTCCTTCCCACCTGCTCCCCGCCACACCACGAAGGGGCAGCGTCAGGCAGGTCAGCACACCTGGCTGAGGGGAAAAGGCCTGGCCCGCAGAGAAAGGGTCCCACGTCTGCAGGAGAGGCAAAAGCACGAGGGCCTGACAGATGAAGAACTCACCTAGAAGAAGGGGCGGGGGCATTTCTAAATCGCCCAGTGGTTTCTGTAAAAAAACGGACTCACGTTTCCGAAGGTGGGCCGAGCAACGTCTAGGCGGCCAGGGAGTCTCCTGGGAAGTGTTCTGTGGCTCAAAGCATAGGGCGTGGGAGCGGACAGCTTTGAAAGCCCTACCCTGGGTCTATGTGACAAGGCCCGGGGCCAGCCCAGACCCATGACACCATCTCGGCTTGACCCCCCGGTCCCCTGGCCCTCATCCGTGGTGCACGCAGCTTCTGGGGCTTCTCAGAGGAGACGCCACCACCACCAGGGCCCTGCGTAGCACAGGGTGCGACAGGTGGCCACCCCCATCACAGCCTCTCAAAGGGGAACAGGTGGGAGGCCGCGGCCGCCTTCTCCCTCTTGGTCTTCTTAGGGCACTTTGGCTTCTGCTCTTCTTCAGCCTCTCGGTTTTGGGGCCAGGAGGCAGCCAGGATCTTCGATGCTTCTGCTTGAGAGCTGGTCCCCTCCTCTTCATCAGAAGAGAGTCCATCCCCGGCAGGTGCTTGGGGAGCTCCTGCCTCACTCTGGAGAGGGAGGGACAACGGCAGCCGGGAGTCAGCCATCAGATGGCAGGGAAACGCCGGGGGGCAGTCAAGCCCCCAGCAGCAGCCTGCCCTGAGCCAGTGACTCTGAGAGGACGGGGGCACCACGTGGGGCTGGGGGAGCCTCGCACTGGGGACTCCGCCAAGCAGGTACTGGAGAACTTGCTCTGGGCCCAGGGCTGGGAAACGCAGAGATGTTTACGCAGGAGACTGCCCTCAAGGAGCATACAACCCGACCTAGGAGATCCCAGGACTGGTGCTTTGCACTTCTTTACCTCACTTCTGCACAAAAGCGCACTCATGTCTTTAACTGCCCCGGACCAGCTCTCCTTGCCAAGTGCTCCGAGGGGACGCTCCCTGACGCGGGGCCAGCTGGGCTGGGGAGCTGGGCCTGGAGGGTTTGGCTGCGTGAGGTGAGAGCACGTGGGGGGACGGAGTCAACATAAAGCCTGGTGACAGGTCACCAAAGGGATGTGAGGGAGGAGTCTGACAAAAATAGTTTGCCACTTTTAAAGGCAAACTGGCAGCAGTTCAGGGTTGGAGACAGGGAGACAACAGGTGCGGTTTTGGCTGTTCCCAGAGCACATTTCTGTGTCTGACCCAATCCTGATCTCACCACACAGCTGCGTGGAGGGGCCTCTCTGCCCCTCTGGGAGCCCTTTGAGGACTGCATGTCAACTCCGCACAGGTTGGCCCAGACTGGGGCAGGTGCCCTGAAACATGACTTAAGTGAGCAACCCCAGGCCTGGAGGACGGCCACAGGCGCAGGGAGCCTGTCTCTCCCTGGATCGGTTTAGCATGAGATTAGACCCCTGCTTGTGGGGACAGGAGCAGGACAGGGACGTCGGGGTCGGGCTGGGGGCTGGAAGAGCCAGCTGAGGTGGACTCCAGGGACACCTTTCCCAACAAGGTTAGGACACAGATGTCTCAGAGACACAGGACTGTGGTGTCAAAACACAAGGCATCTCTGGGCAGAATCCGGGCCCACAGTTCTGGGTCCCCTTCTCCCACCTGGGCTTGTCTTCTTTCCAAAAGAGCCGCACTGACCTTGTCCCCATAGCGAAGCTTCAGCCTCTCCCGGATGAGCAGTCCCCTGACCAGCAGCTTCCAGTTCCCCAGGGCCCGCTTCTCTCTTTTCTGCCGGCAAAATGAAACGGAGAACACAAAATGTTGAGTACTGTCACTTTCAGGAGAAGTATCAAGATGGAATCTATGAACATATAAAGATCCAAAATAAGACTTTTTGGTTAAAAGAGTCCCTCAACCATGCCGAGTCTGTTTTAAAAGGAATGTGATTTATAAAGTGATGCACATAAAAGGCAGCAAAACAGAAGCCTCTTTTTAACTGGTAGCAACTCTAACATCTTCGAGGAGGAGGCTTGGACCACAGCAGTTCCCTTCAGCAGAAGCAGGCGTGGACGGCAGGTGCCGTAGCCCCCGGAGCCGGGGTCCAGTACCCGGTGGACACGGATGCTGGATGGTGAGGTGGAGGCAGGACCCTGTTTATCCGGGGCTGGCTCCCTAGGGTGCCTTCCGCAAAGTCCGAGAGCTGGAAAGAGCTTTGGGGCACGTGGCCTCTCCTGTTTTAACCCACCATCAAATGAGGCACCTGCCCCACCTGGGGGCTCGTGTTCCCCTGCCACTCTGCTTTCGCACCTCAGGCCCCCGCCCTGGCCAAACGGCTCACCTCCTTCTCCCGCTTCTCAATGAGCGCCTGCTCGTTCTCCCAGGCGGCCAGGAGCACGTCTTTGTATTCCTCGCAGACAATGTACCCGTCGGTTCTGTAAGCACGCAACGCGGACGGCTCACTTGAGGCTGCCGCCTGCTCCGGCCTCTGCTCTCCCTTGCGGAGGCCGGCCAGCGGCTCCCAGGCGCTCGGAGCCCTGAAGGCTTTCCGGCGTCAGGCGCCGTGATCCCAGCCACAGCCGCTGACAGCGCCCGGGCACCAGGCAGGCCTGTGGACTCTGGCACCGCGTCCTCCCCAGGCCCCCCGCCCTGGGCGGACAGAGGCCACCTAACCAGGATGCGTGCTGACCTTGCTTGCTCCCCCGCCCCCGCCCCCAGGAGACGGTTTCCATCTGGCATCAGGAGCATGCGGTTTCCCTGGTTTTGCTGCCTCTGCAGAGTCGCCAGAGTGAAAGTGTGGAAGTAAAAGGTAAAGTGTTATGGCTGACTTCGCAAATGCAGAGTAAAACCTGGAAAATGGCCTCAACCCGCACATGGACTTCCTGCCCCAGCCCTCCTGCGGCCGCCGGGGAAGGCCCCTCACGCACATGGGATGGGAGTAGCCTTTATGGAAATCGAAGCCGGTGATGGCCTGGACACAGTCGATGTCCAGCTTGCGGGCCACGCGGTGCAGGTTGGGCAGGTTGAGCTGGACGCAGCCGACGGGCATCATGCTGGGCAGGAAGAGGTACACGTTCCCAAACTCATTCCGGGGGACCTGCAGGGGGTGGCAGGGCGGGTGTGGCCAGCGGCAGCGTGACACGACCCGGTCCCGAGCCCTCGGGGCGCTGCCCTCACCTTGCCGTCCACAGCCACGGGCGGCTGGTACTCCTCCGTCTGCCACTCGCCGAACAGGCCCAGGTCGTTGTGGTCCTGCAGCTGCGGCTCAGTGAGGCGGGCTTTCCGGGCCCGGTTGGAGTAGCCTTTCACCATCTGCCCCGGAGGGACAGCCAGTTGACAGACGGACTGCCGCTGCCGAAGCACTTACTGTATCCTGGGCACCGTGCTGAGGGCCTTCCTAAACCCATGGCCTCATTTCACCTCCACAACGGACCCGAGATGCACGTGCCTCTTACCCCCTTACCGGGCCCAGTACCAGCGCGACCCCGGGGACGGCCACCGCTAGCCAACACCTGCAGACGCTCCCTGCCCCAGGTTGTGTCCGGCAAGGGGGTCCCATCGCCGTCTCCACTGCACAGCCAGATGAGCGACCCGGGAGCTGCAAACTATCTGCCTACAGCGCAGACCGGAGCCAGGCTTTTACCCGCCACACCTCGCTCCCTACTTTCATCACAGACAGGGTGACTGGGACTCGGAGATGAAGTCACTGAAATCCCATGGCCAGGTGAGTGACAGGGCCAGGATTTAAACCCGGGAACTAGCTGCGTCGTGCATTCTGGAAGGCACTGACAGCTTAGGACTCCTCGCACACTCCCCGACCATGTCTAGTGGCCAAAAGTCTCACTGGGGAGGACGAGCGAGAAGGCTGCCTAAGTGCTCCAAGGAGGAGTGGGACAGACGCACCGGGCGCCTCTAGCACAGGGCTCGGCACATTTTTCTGGAAAGGGTCCCATGCAGCCTGTTTTACAACCCTTAGGTGTCACATGTCTTGCTTGCTCTGAAAGATCCAGCTTACAAATTCCCCATTAGAGTAAGACATATTTGAATGCTTTTCGCTTCCTCCAGTCTTTCTCAAGCCAGAAAAGTCAGCCCTGGATGCCTCTCCCCGCCTGTCCTCAGCAGCCCTCAGTGCCCAGGCCTCTGCCTGCAGGGCGCCCGCCATGGTTACCTTGTAGGGCACTTCTCCCAGCCTCACCACTCTCGCCTGTTTCAGCCACGTGTCCCGCGAGTGCAGGGTATGCACGCAATCCCTGCGGGAGCCAACAGGGGGAGACACAGGACACACTCAGTTCACACCGGGCTGAAGGAGCTGTGCGCGCAGCCTCCCAGAAGGAAGGGCTCGGCCCTCGATTCTCTCCTCAGGCCCGGCTCCTGAGGGAAGCAGGGGACCTGCGGTGGGCGAACGGCTAACCTGGACTTCCTATCTTCTCGGGGATGTGTCCACTTACACTGGAACCACGAGCTACTGAGTGACCACAGAATGAAGATGCACGCCCGTGGCAGTCACGATTCCCGGCAGCCTCTGGCTCCGCTCTCCTTCCACAGCTAAGAGCTGTACCCGGCCTTGCAAGACCACTTTCCAAAGAGTTCCACCTGCCGTCCTCGCTGAGCCTTCTCCGACAGGGCGCGCTCATCTCTTCCTCAGTTTGCAGCCCTGCACTCTGGCCAGAGAGAGGGCTCCCGTGCGCAGAGCAGGCCCTCCGGCTCCGGCCCCATCGGAGGCCTGCGGTGCACACCTCCTCGTGCCACGGCCTGGCGGGGGGCCCCACACAAGCCACTGTCCCTTCCTGAGCCTCAGCGGCACCCTCTATCAGCCAGGGATAATGAGCTCTGTCCTCTGTGCTTTGCCGGGCTGCAGGAAGACCAGACGCTGCCCGGGTGCTGGAGCAGAGCCTGTCCTGTCAGGGCTGGCACCCCCGGCAGGCTGCACAGCTCTGATCACCCAGAGGAGCAATTACGTCACGGTCATGGTCTTCACGTGGGGGCGCGGGGGGGAGGCAGGCGGGCACTGTCAGGACATTCCAAGGAGCACAGCGGGGAAGTGGACACAGCCCCGTCAGGATAAACCTCAACTTCTAACCACTTCACACCCACGAGGACGGCTATTATCCAAAAACCCGAAAGGAAGCGTGGGCGAGGGTGGGGGAAACTGGCATCCCTGCATGCTGCTGGTAGGACCGGAAAACAAGGCAGGCACTGCGGAAGGCAGGAGGTTGAGGCTTCAAAAAGTAGACACAGAATTACCACGCGAGTCGCGATTGTACTTCTGGGCATATGCACCCAAAAGGAGCGACAGCAGAATCTCAAAGAGGTATGTGTGCACCCACGTTCGCAGCAGCACTGCTCAGCACAGCCGAAAGGGGAAGCACCGCGAGTGCCCGTCCCTGGAGGCCAGTCCCCAAAGGACGACTACTGCACGATCGCATTTACATAAGGTCCCCAAAGGAGTCAAATGCCCAGACAGCGGCATGGTGGCCGCCAGGGGCTGCGGGGGAGGGGGGAGATCCTGTTTCATGGGGACCGAGTTTCCGCTTGGGAAGATGAAGAAGTTCTGGAGACGGACGGTGGGGATGGTTGTACGATCCAGTCAGTGTACTTAACACCACTGAACTGTATGCTTACAAATGGTTACGTGGCACACTTGGTTTTGTGTATTTTACTACCAAAAAAACTGTCTACCTCTGATGCGTTCTCCGATGACTGACGTGGTGGTCCCTGTGGACCACACCTGCTTCCTTCCCACCGGCCTGCTTTGCCTCAACCACCTGTGCCTTACGCCTGAGCCTTACGCCCTCGACCAGGGGGACTGGGCCCTGGGGCCTCTGACTGCCGGCAGCTGAGGCCCTGACCAGGACTGATGCCTCCTGACACGGAACAGAAAGCTCAGCCACAGACCCTGAACAGAGGGTGTAGGCTGGGTCCCTGCAGGGCTGCACGCAGGAAGTGGGCTGCACCCACTCAGAGCCCCTGAACCACCTACTCCTGTGATTTCCCTGTTGCCTTGTTTTCTCTCTCTTGTCCTGGTTATTAAGAATACCCTCTACTCTATTTTTTGGTCTCTCATTCCAGTGTTTTAAAAAGCCACTTCTTTTAGTTATCATTTTGTTTTGTTTTTTTGAGGCACATTTTATTTAAATTCAATTAATTAACATATAATGTATTAATAGTTTCAAAGGTAGAGGTCAGTGATTCATCAGTCTTATATAATAATAGCCAGTGCTCATTCCATCACATGCCCTCCTTAATGCCCATTACCCAGCCACCCCATCCCTCCACGCCCCTCCCCTCCAGCAACCCTCAGTTTGTTGCCTATGATTAAGAGTCTCCTATGGTTTGTCTCCCTGATTTTGTCTTGTTTTATTGTTTCCTCTCTTCCCCTATGATCCTGTTTTGCTTCTTAAATTCCACATATCAGTGAGATCATATAACTGTCTTTCTCTGATTGACTTTTTCACTTAGCCTAATACCCTCTAGTTCCCTCCACGTCACTGCAAGTGGCAAGATTTCATTTTTTTGATGGCTGAGTAGTATTCCATTGTAATTTCTTTCTATTGCCATTTTTCTTAAAAGTTCTGCTTCTATTTTTCTCTCTCACCTTAAGATTTTATTTATTTGACAGACAGAGGCACAGCAAGAGAGTGAACACAAGCAGGGGGAGTGGGAGAGGGAGAGAAGCAGGCTCTCCGCTGAGCAGGGAGCCCGATGTGGGACTCAATCCCAGGACCTGGGATCATGACCTGAGCCAAAGGCAGATGCTTAATGACTGAGCCACCCAGGCGCCCCAAGATTTTTTGTTTTAGGGGCGCCTGGGTGGTGCCGTCGGTTAAGTGTCTGACTCTTTGGATTTTGGCTCAGGCCATGATCTCAGGGTTGTGAGATGGAGCCCCGCCTTGGGCTCTGTCCTCAGCAGCGAATCTGCTTGAAACCCTTTCCCTCTGCCCCCACCCTGCTTGCACGTTCTCACATGTGCACGCTCTCTCTCAATAAGTAAATAATCTTAAAAAAATTTCTTTTGGGGCGCCTGGGTGGCTGTTGGTTAAGCGACTGCCTTCGGCTCAGGTGATGATCCTGGAGTCCCTGGATCGAGTCCCGCATCAGGCTCCCTGCTCGGCGGGGAGTCTGCTTCTCCCTCTGACCCTCCCCCCTCTCATGTGCTCTCTCTCTCTCTCTGTCTCAAATAAATAAAATCTTTAAAAAAAAAAAAAATTCTTTTGTTTAAATTTTGTATATATCTTACATTCTTCTTCTAACTCTTATTCCCTTCCCCTCTTCTTTGGCAATTTTCTTTAGTGTGGATAAAATATACACAGAATGTACCATCTTAACCATTTCTAGGTGTGCAGTTCAGTGACATTAAGTATATTCACACTGTTGAGTAACTGTCCCCACCACGCACCTCCAAAACTTTTCCATCTTCCCAAACAGAAGCCCTGTCCCCATTAAGACATCTGCTCCCTTTAATTTTCATGATCAAATCTTGTATTCCCTCCTTTTGTAGTTTTGTTAACTTACATCTTAGGGGTGTATTTTCTATTGTCCCATATAAACCTTGTCATACTTTTAATTTTTCCCCCATAACTCTTTTGCACCTGCTGGTCTTTTAACCCTTGTGGTTTTCATCTTCAAACTAGAATCCCTTCTACATGTGCACCCCATGGGACGGTGTGCGCACACACCCACACCCACACCCACACCCACACCACACAGCTCATCCCGTTTGACAAAAGGGCTGATGTAAGCAGCCCCTCCCGCAGAAGGCTGCTAGTCCCAGGCCAGCGGGAAGCCCACAGGGCCACCTGGCTGCCTCACGCACCTGGAGTAGACCGCTTCTCCACGACAATAGCCAAGAATCGCGGCTGTCTCAGGGTAGATGGCCTCGTATTTCAGGAGATGCCTCTTCAGCGCGTACAGAGGGTGGTTCTTATATGTGCCAATGACAGTCGGCAAAGGCTGGCCCAGGTGCTTTGCCTGGAACTGCAAAGACCAGAGAGACAACGCTGAGCATGTTTGGAAGAGGAGGTGAGGTCTGAGGCGGGCCATTCCCTCGACCACCTTGTGCAGGGAACAGTGGAGCAGAGGTTTCGCGAGCACCAGTGACTGTAACATAGCGTCTGTAGTCTGGTACTAGGCAGGTTTTAGATAAAGCATGGGATCCTGTGGCCTGTGGCAACTGTGGAAAGTCATCTAACCTACTCATTCTCGGTGCTCAGACCTAGCCCTCAGGGAGGACACACGGTTTTCCGCAGGAAGAAGGCCTTCCGTCCTCTGCAATGTGGGTCTACTTGATCCTGCTCGGGAACCTCAAATGGGCCGTTCGCGCCATGTAACTCTCCTTAGTCCCCTGTGAGGAACACTCATCTCTCGGCACTTCTTTCAGGACTCTGATTTCTCAGTGGACAATTCCACTGCGGTAAGTCACATGCTAGTCATCAAGGTCTCCTGAGCTCTCCTGGCATCTCTTCAAACAGCCCCAGCAGATGAGAGCAGACTGGCCAAGCTCGGGCAGCTTCCACCTCAAATAGTCCGTTGTGACACCATCTGCACCATTCCCACTCACCCAGTCACATCTAAGTAAAATGAACCAGGAACAGCCCCTCTCAACGCACCGGAACTGGGGAACTGTACTGCTATGGGGGACGCTAAATAAACCCATGCTTCACCTGCCCCGACAAAGTGGGCATCATTCATGAGCAAATCCGGGCAAATGCTGAGCTCCACCCCACGCGACTGCCGTGCACAAGGAGCTCGGGTCAGTGGGCGGTCCTAGCACAAACTGTACTGCTTTAGCAGTCTGCTTCCCTGTGCGCCCTCCCGAGTCCCTTTCTCCCCAGGAGACGAGTGTTCTAGATCCAAGAAGGGATGTCCGTGTGTGCTTCTGTGAGCGTGCACTCGGGGCTCAAGCGGGGTGGGGGGACAGATGGCCATTGCATTCCTGAGTTTTTTCTTCTTTCACTCAGTGCAATTTATATGATTGCATACATATTTTAAAGCTCCAAATTTACAACTAGGCAATAACTAAAAGTATGCTGTATAACGGCTTTGAAGCCTGACAGATGTGGGTTCAAATACCAAGGCAGTTAATCTCTCAGATCCTCCATTTTTAACTGGTAAAATTAGGGCAATAGTCATCCCGGGTCTAAAGTACTGTGATACCCCCACATGGGGCCGGGCACATACAAGGGGCACCAAGATGGGCCTTTGAGCCCACAGCAGACCTTACCTCTGAGTCTTCCTTCTTCTCCCTCTCCACCAACGGGCTCTGGTACGGTCTCAGGGTTTCAGCCCACCACTTGGCATCAACCCGGCACTTGCGGGTCACAGTCATCCAGTCTGGGTCGTACCTCTGGGTGACATCCCGGACCCAGCCATCACCGTCGATGCCCACCACGTAGGTCATGGGCTTGGTGGCATACTTGTAACAGGCCAGAGCCTGGCCCACCACACCATGCACACAGTCCACACACACCCACTTTTCCTCCTGCTCACAGAACACCTCTAGCCACTGGTCTACACCAGCTGCTTTCTCTCCTTCTGCCCCCTCACCACCACTGGAGATTTTCCTGCCTCGCTTACTCTTACTGCTTGAAGAGCTCGTGGATGCTGCTGGAAAGCTAGGGTGCTTGGGGTGCTGAGGGTGCCTTCCACGTTGGGTCCTGGAGTCACTCTTGGACCCTGCCTTTGTCCTCTGGGGGGCTGGGGCCCTCCTCTGCCTGGGAAGGCCAGGCTCAGAATCCTCATCAGATGAATGAGGGGCTTCCCCGCTGGAGAGCTCAAAGTCAGAGCCGCTGCTGCCCTTGTCACTCCCACTCTCTTCTTTATAAGACACCCTGGAGGCCACCTGCCGCTCCCGGCCAGGCCGACGTCTCTGGGTGGCCTCCTGCCGCCCTCCCGCCCTGGGCTCTTCCGCGCTGGAGGAGGGCTCTCTCCGTTTCTTCTTGGCCGCGGCTGCCTGGCTCCTCTTCCCTTGGGCACTTGGACCTCCAGGGCCCTTAGAAGACGTGGCCTCCTGCCTGGTTCCTTGGCTGGTCTTGGGGCTGGTTTGGCTTTCTGGAACTGGGCTGCAAGTCTCCAAGGAGCCCCCAGGATCTTCTGCAGAGGTCTCCTTGGCAGCTTTCTTCCCCTTAAGTAGAACAGGAAATTTTGTTTTTTCTTTTTGTGCTCATGATATGACAGAGATCCTATAATCTGCCAGGGCTAAGTCACTGGCTACAGAACCAGCATACACAGGATGTCCCCAGCTCAGACAGAGTCGAGCTGGCAATCCTTTAGGAATGTAAGAATGTATTCACTAAAATCTGTGGCATCTTAGCTAAGCCACAGTGGACTCTTTCCACTCTAGCGCCTGGCTCGGGGAGGGGAGTGGGGGCAGCAAGGGAAACAGACCAACCTGGGTTCCATCTCCAGTTCTGCTTCTCATTCATTATGTGGTTTCAGTCAACAATATATACGTTTATTTACATTTTCTCAAATATTTATTACTTATGTGTAAACCTCTGAGTCTCAGTTTCCTTGGCAATACCCGCCTCGCACATAACATATCTTGCGAGCAAATACTGATGGACTTATTAAATTTGCAGCTTTAAGAACATGGAATTAAATCCTCTGGACCACTAAGTTTCAGACGGTGCTGACAGCACGGCAAGTCTAGTGCTGAGCCTCCTCCTTAGATGACAGCAGAACGCAGAGTCCCTCACCCCTTACCACTCCACACGGCCAAGGAGCAGGAGGACGGGGCCAATCTGCTGCATCACAAGGCAGAAACTAACCCACCAGGGAGCCAGGCCCTCCCTTGGGCCCCTCTGTGCATGCCAGGCTCAGGCTGCTGGAGGCCCACTGGTGTCCAGTCTTCCCAACACAGGGGTGAGCAAGGCAGGCTCCAAGGGGCCCATGCTCCATGAATGCCAACCCGTAAAAATAGTCCAATGACCAATTTTTTTCTTGGAAGTCTGGTAATTTCTCCCTCCCTGCTGAGCCAACTGCCTTTTAGGAGAACCCCACCTTTGCTGTGGGTAACTTCAGAGGAAGTGGCTGGAGAGACAGCACCAGTCGGGTCTGGACCTGCAGGGCCCGGAGGATCAGTAAAAATATCTGTGGGGGGAAAAGAATGATGCATTTATCCTAAGAAAAAAATCGAGGATTTAACTAATTCCATGGTGTTTGTTGTGGTAGTTTTTTTTATAACAGGGAAGAGTTAGAAACAACTGAACAACAGGAGCCGGGAACCCTACACGGTTTTAAAAATGATGCTGAAGAGATTTATCTTTGTAGAAAAATGGAAAGATGTTCACTACATATTAGATGAAAAGAGAAGTTTGGTTTTTAATGTGTAATGTTAATTTTTGTAAAAAAAAAAAAAAAACCACATAAACATATATGTGTATTTAGAAAAAAAAGGACCCATTTTTGGGTTATGGGTGTTTACAGGTGATCTTTTTTTTCAGCTTACCTACCTCCTGTATTCAACATGTGTTGTAATTATGAATAAAATAAAACAAACGAAGTATCACTTTGAGAAGAAAAAGTAGAAAACATCATTATCACCAGATCTCCAAAGTCTATTCTGTTTACCATTTTCCCCACAACGAATCTTTCCACTGGAGGCTGCAGTTCTACAACTTCTGCTTACCTGTAAGGAGGGGAGCCTCCTCAGGGGAATGAACCTCCAAAACGGCGACAGTGATAAAGCACCTGAGCAAGATCTTCCCACGCAGACCTCAGCATCTCATGAGTTACTCTAATGCCCGACTGAGAAAGCCACAAACAGGAGGGCGTGTTTTCTGTGAGACGCTGCATTATATCGAAAAAAATAATGACTTTTGCCTATTTCTTCTGGAGTTAAAAGCGGCTTGGTGGGGAGGATGAGAAAACATCAAAGAAACCCAAACTGAGAGACACTCTACAAAATTCCTAAGCAGTAGTCTGAAAAGTGTCAAGACAGGAAGGATGAGGGAAGACCCACAAACTGGCAGATGGAGGAGACGAAGGAGTCCCGACGGCCAAAGGCAATTCAAAGTAACCAGATGCCGACGGCCAACTGCTTTTTGATGAGGGTGCCAAGACTTGTCTCTTCTTACCAGTAGTGAAGATAACACAACAAACAGCTGGAAGAATAGTCTCCTCAACCAAGGACACCGGGACAACTAGATACCCACATGCAAAAAGGATGGAGTCGAACTGAGACCTCACATCATATATAAACATTAACTCAAAATGTATGGAAGACTCAAAATGGATGTAAGAGCTGAAACTGTAAAACTCTTAGAAGAAAACGTAAGGGGGAAAAGTTTCATGATCTTAGATTTGGCACTGGATTCTTAGATATGACACCAAAAGTATAAGGAATAAAAGAAAAATAGAAAAAGCAGACTTGGGGCGCCTGGGTGGCTCAGTCAGTTAAGCGGCTGCCTTCGGCTCAGGTCATGATCCCAGGGTCCTGGGATCGAGCCCCACATCAGGCTCCCTGCTCCGCGGGAAGCCTGCTTCTCCCTCTGCCACTCCCCCTGCTTGTGTTCCCTCTCTCGCTGTGTCTCTCTCTGTCAAATAAATAAAATCTTTAAAAAAAAAAAAAAAGAAAGAAAAGAAAAGAAAAAGCAGACTTCATCAAAATTAAAATTTTTGTGCCTCAACACACTTTCTCCAGAAAAGACAACCTACGGGATAGGAGAAAATATCTGCATATATCTGAGAGCGGGTTAGTATCTAGAATATAGAAGGAATCCTCACAACTGAACAATAAAAAGACGAAGAACACAACTAAAAAACGGGCATAGGATTTGAATAGGCGTTTCTCCGAAGAAGATACACGAATGGCCAACATACACATGAAGGCGATAACCATCATGAGTCCCCAGGGGAATGTAAATCCAACCCACAATGAGCTAGCACTTCACACTTATTAGGATGGCTAGAATAAAAAAGAAAAAAGGAAAATACAAGTGTTAGAGAAGATCTGGAGAAATTGGAGCCCTTGTACATTGCTGGTGGGAATATAAAATGGGGCATCCGCGGAAAAGTTTGACAATTCTTCAAAAAGTTAAACATAAAATGACTCAGCAACTCCACTCCTGGGTATACACCTAAAAGAACTGAAAACAAGTAGTCAAGTACGTACACATGTTGATATTAGTACTCTTTACAATAGCCAAGAGGTGGAAACAACCTAAATGTCCAGGAACTAACAAATACACAAAATGTGGTCTAGCCATCCAATGGGATAATATAAAGCCATAAAAAGAAACAAAGTGCTGACACAAGCTACAACATGGATAAACCTTGAAAACACTATGCTAAGTGAAAGAAGCCAGACACAAAAGGTTACATGATACTTATTCCACGAAAAACATCCAGAACAAGTAAATGCGTAGGGACAGAATGCAGACTGTGGCTGCCAGGTGCTGGAGGGAGTAGGATGGGGAGTAACTATTTAATGGGCACATGGTAGCCTTTTAGGGGGGGTAAAACATTTTGGAAATACACACAGGAACAGAGTTTGGGAGGATAAGTCTCTAATATTAATGCTTTTCCCTGGGTGGTGGTATTAGGGCAATATCACTGGCCACGTCAGGTGTCTTAGGCTTTTTCAAGCCGAATCAGAAGAGAGGTAAAGATGCCAGTCATTTGGGCTTTTAAGATCCAAGAAGTCTGGTCTCTTTCCCTAAACAAACAGAGAAGCTGGGGCTCAGATATAAGTACATGTAATGAATAGGAATCTTTCGGGGATAAAGCCATATTTCTACCTCTATTTTCGGTAGACAGAACTCTCCTCACTGCACTGTTGCCGGCCAATGTCACTTCTCCAATCGGAAGGTAGGGAAAAGCTTTCTGACAGATTTCAGCAGAAATCTGACAGTTTGAAAAAACATTTCCTTGGGACTTCTTTTTTTTTTTTTTTTTTTAAGATTTTATTTATTTATTTGAGAGAGAGAGAATGAGAGACAGAGAGCATGAGAGGGGGTAGGGTCAGAGGGAGAAGCAGACTCCCTGCCGAGCAGGGAGCCCGATGCGGGACTCGATCCCGGGACTCCAGGATCATGACCTGAGCCGAAGGCAGTTGCTTAACCAACTGAGCCACCCAGGCGCCCTCCTTGGGACTTCTGAACATAATTTTTGAATAGTTAATGGAAACAATTCTAGGGCACCTGACCAAAAAGTACGTGCTTAATGCCCCAGGACACCAAGCAACAGAACGAATGCAGGCTTTCCACCCCACACACTGGTCCTGAACCTGACTCCAGTGCTTACCAGCGGAATGACCCTGAGAAAGTTCTTTGGCCTCTCTGAGCTTCAGAACCTATTTTTTATTTCACAAGCAATGAATAAGGAAGAACATGGAAAACACTGGAATGGCATCTGGCACGTGACTGCCATGGTCATTAGCTCACGGTCCTAGAAAATACTGGCACCAAGAGGAATCACTTACATGGACCAACTCTTCATCATCCCGCGCAGAGTAAATAGCAAACCTCCTTTCCAACGTCGTCTGTAGACCATCGCGTTCGTTGGTTGAGAGGTCTGCATTAACTGTAAATGTACCAATGAACCTGGAGAGAAACCAGGCGTTCCCTGTGTCACAGGTGAGGGCAAAGAGGAACGCTTGCTATCCTTTTATAGCCAAGCAAATCAGACAGGAGAGTCTCAGAAGGGAATCGTGAGCCTTGCCTGCCTCTGTTCTCATCTTCCCAGTCCGTGTGGCTGACCCCGGCTCACCACTGAAGACCCCAGCAGACTTCATGTCCCTGGGAGGTTCCCAGCCCCCCAGCTGCTCCGTGCACCTACAGGCCCCAGCAGACCTCTTCCCAAGTGCTCCTCACACTATCCTGACTACCTGGGGTGCATCTGTCTCCCCAGCCAGCCTAGGAGCTCTTCCAGGACAGAGAGCATGCCTGACACGTCTCTATCTTCAAGGCTGTGCTCAAGGCTCGGCATATAGGAACCCCTCAGGGAAAGTCTGTGGGAACTGACCTGCCCCCAGCCTCTGAGAGACACAAGTCCTATACTAGGGCTTCGCAGGACGGGCTGGAGGGCCATACCATTTCACCAGGTTTGACAGGTAACAGGCATCCACGTCTTGAGGTAGCACTCTGGTAAAGCGAGCTGGGATGATGGACAGGCCAATAGCAAGCAGATCCGGCTGGCTGCAGATGTTACTTCGATAGAAACCATTTGCCAGCAGGCACAACAGGTGAACCTGGAAAGAAGGGGAAGATGGTAGGCCGAGAACTAGAAGGGTTTTTGCTGCCACACTGAGAGATGTTTTGTGGGCGGGAATTATCTGTTATTTCTACACACAAGGAAGTAAAAATCCCAACATTAGCCATTTCCCAAGATCATGTTTTTCACCCTGTCTTCCCCCTAGATACTTATTCCCTCAAATAACCAAATCTCAAAATTGCAGAATACAGACTTTTTTTTTTTTTAAAGGCCTTGTCTTTTAAACATATGCTGCAGGATTTGCTCCAAAAAGATCGGGAGGAAAAGTGAGTCGGGGGAGAGAAGGGAGAGACTGTGCAAGCGCCAATAGCTGTCCAAGCTGGGGGACGGCGCAGGTTCACCAGACAGCTCTCTGCGCCCTTCCCTGGGTGCCAGGACCCAGCCTCTTCCGCTGCAGACCCCAAGGCAAGCTGGCCCCCCACCAGAGCTCCAGAGATGGTCACATGACTCCTCACCACCTCCTCCACAACCTTACATCCTTTTCCCTTCCTCCCCACCGAGGACCTCCCCATTTCAGTCAATGGCTCCGCTCTTCTCCCCTCACTTGAGCTTCCCATCTTGGAGTCATATGAACTCTTTCCCTCATTTCACCTCTTCCCAAAGCTACAAGCAGCACAGCTGTCTCACGTGCTCAAGGCCTCAGGGAGGCGGGTGTCTTGTCTCCTCACTGTCCTTGCTCTGTGCTCGTCTCATCTCCCCATTTCTGCGGCTGCTGTAGACACACCGTCTCTTCCAGCCGTGCAAGCTCTACCCGCTCTGGTTGCTCACTGCCCATCAGGGGGACATCCAAGCGCCCTTCCCTCACTCACAGGCCACCAACGCACGTACCGTCCAAGACGCAGACACACGGGCTGTCCCACCATGCCCTCTGCACTTGGCGCGGGCAGCCTCCCCAGCTCCGCCCTCCCCCCACCGCTACCCGCTGGCCCTTCTCTTAAATAAAGCTGCCTTCCTCAGCCACCTGACCCACACCGGTCCCCTTCCGTGTTCTGAGTCTTGAATGTCCTGTTTTGAAGTCTGTCTTGTTCCATCTCTGAGATCAGATGCTCCTTAATGGCAGGAAAGAAGCTTTATACAAGTCTCTAACCCCACAAAGCCAAGTACCTTGTGAGGTCCATGATGCGATTCAATAACTGCCCCCTGAAGTCAAAGACACCATCTCTTCAGCGGTGGTGGGAACTGAGGTTATGAAACAGGTGGAGGAAGGGATGGCGGGAGAGTGCCTGTGGGTCCGGCCCTGCTTTGTGCCGGCTCTGTGCTCCGGACCTTGCGTGTCATGTTTGCTCCGTCCCTACAACCCCCCTCCGAGGCAGGCACTTATCACCCCCCACCTCAAAGATGAGGAAACCAAGGCTCAGGGAGACAAAGAAACTCGCCAAGGCCACACAGTGAGTAGAGGAGCCAAACAAAGCCAGGCTTGACTGAGAACCGAGGTTGCGTGCACCACACTGCCCTGCCTCGACAGAGAGGACACTGTCCCTTCACCCCCTGCCCTTGCCCTTACCTTGTGTGTGTCCTCGCGGACTTCTTTACCGAAACGTTTCATCATCCTCCGAAGATAGGTCTCAAACTCCACTTTTATCCTTTCACTGCCATGCACATGGAAAAATCCGAGAATGAAGTGGGAGACTGAGCCCTGAGCCCAGAGCCCAGCCCCCAGTCCCGCGTCATAGCTCCTGAATCACTCTCCTGGTTCTCCTGCCCGAGGCTGTGCTACTCGGGCACACCAGCAAGCTGCCTGTTTTCCGCTGGCTTTCTGCTCCTTCTCACCTGCACACCTTGGCTCGGGACATTCTCCACCCGTCACGCCTCATAGCCGTGCTTCGAAACACACATCCTCCAAGGAGGCTTCCCTGCCTGTCTGACCTCCCGACCACTGATTCCGTCCTTTGCACCAGGACTTCCGTGCTAAATTGGTGCACACTCATTTGTATGGTGCTGTTCTGCTGGGCGATCTCTTTCATGCCTGTGTCCCATGCATCTGTCCTCCTCCTTCGTGCCTAATGATGTGCCCATCAATGTGCAGAGTGCACACAGAGTGGGACTCATTCGCCAATTAACTGCCGGGCGTTGTGCTCACGTTCCCAAGCCACCAGTGGCTGCACTAGTCCTGGCGATCCTGGGATGGAGTGGGGGCTCCCTACCATAGGGGGGCACTGGCTCACATCGCGCAGTATAATGTGGTGCGAAAGCATGAGTGTCAAGTTGGCCAGAGAGGGATTTGGATCTTGGCTCATCTGCTCCCTGGCTGAGTGACTCCTGAAATGTTACTTAACTTCTCTGAGCCTCCACGATCTCATCCACAAACTATCTTCAAGTTTAAGTAAGACAATGGACAACCTACAGAGTCCTCGGCACACACCAGATGTTCAACACTAAGGATTTCCTCTTCCCATGTCTGCCCCAGCCAGAGAATAAACCAGGAATTTTGAACGTGGGACTCTCTCACCTAAGGCTCCTAACCACATTGGTACTCAGCCCCCGTCTCCTATGTGTTTCTCAAAAACTTGTGTTAGGGCGCCTGGGTGGCTCAGTTGGTTAAGCAACTGCCTTCAGCTCAGGTCATGATCCTGGAGTCCCGGGATCGAGTCCCGCATCGGGCTCCCTGCTCGGTGAGGAGCCTGCTTCTCCCTCTGACCCTCCCCCCTCTCATGTACTCTCTCTCATTCTCGATCTCTCAAATAAATAAATAAATCTTTAAAAAAAAAAAAACAAACTTGTGTTAAGTAGCAGCTCTTGCTCATTTTGTGTGACAGGAATCTACAGACAAGGTAAGATAATCTTACCTTCTTTCCCTTGCTTTCGCCTGCTGGGGTGTTTCAATCTCTATCTCCACTGGTTTCACAGGCAGGACAGATTTAGAGAAGGCTGCATTTTCTCCCACATCACCTGGCACAGGTTCACCAAGTTCTATCAACAATAATGTTTTTTTAAATCAGTAATCATAGGGGCACCTGGTAGCTCAGTTGGTTAAGTGGCCAACTCTTGTTTTCAGCTCAGGTCATGATCTCAGGGTCATGGGATCGAGCCCCACATCAGGCTCCACGCTGAGCGTGGAGTCTGCTTGAGATTCTTCTCCCTCTGCCCCTCCTCACTGCGCTCTTTCTCTCTCAAAATAAATAAATAAAATCTTTTTAAAAAACTAGTAATAATAATAATTATGATAGCTATCATACTGAACAAAATGGAGGTTCTGCGGGGAGTGAAGAACAGATGCAAGATAGGAGACCCCTACTCCTACAATGCTTTGAGTATCTCAAAAATGCCACAGACTGTGCTGTTTTACATTTATTTCTCATTTAACTTGAACAACCCAGAGAAACAGCCCTTAGAGGAGGAAACTGAGGCACAGAGATACTGAGTTGAATTAGAACCACACCTCTGGTATCAAGGAACTAATGCTCATGTGTGTGTTTTAGTAGAGACAGTCTTTCTCCAAGAGAAAAAAAACCCCAAAGAACAATTTCCTATTCTGTATTACTAAAATAATGCATATCATAATTTGCTTCATATACAGGCATGATTTAGTGGTCTTCCAGCCCCAACTGCAAACTTGTAATGATAAGGAATGCATCTTTTTTATCTCTTTATCCTCTACATCACTTGTAAACCCTAGCTGAAATAAACTGAATTCACTAAACTGGATCTGTGAACTTCATTAGCAAAGGCCCCTTTAAAGAGGCTCTGGGCCCAGAAGCAGTGACACCCCATTGGCAATGAACACACCTCATGCCAAGATATGGTTTCTACATACCAGTCACTAGTGAATGAGCCAGGCTTTCCTGGAGAAACAAAAGTTGATTATAGGTCTGGAGCAAGAAGAATATAGGATGGGCCTGGAACATCTTCTTGTGCCAAAAAACAAAAATGTTCTCAAAAACGTTTTTGAGAATGAGGCCATGTCAAAAGGACACAGTAAGGTAGCTGGCTTAAAGGAGCTCTTACTAGCCAAATCTGGGACAATCTGAAGATCAAAAAGTATAATGATGATAACTGATAACACATGAGTATTTAAAATATCTCTAAGTCCATAGTGATACTCAAAATAAATAAAATTCTTAAAAGAGAGAGCTCTTCTTTACAAAGTCATCTGATAAATGCATATGAGATGACAGAATCAGAAAGTTCCATTTTGCGATGCTCATTAAAATAATCTTTGATTCAGGGGCGCCTGGATGGCTTAGTCGTTAAGCATCTGCCTTCAGCTCAGGTCATGGTCCCAGGGTCCTGGGATTGAGCCCTGCATCAGGCTCCCTGCTCAGAGGGAAGCCTGCTTCTCCCTCTCCCACTCCCTCTGCTTGTGTTCCCTCTCTCGCTGTGTCTCTCTCTGTCAAATAAATAAACAAAAATATTAAAAAAAAAAAAAATCTTTGATTCAGTAAAGATAAATGCATACTAAAAACCATGAAGTAAAAAGTTACTGGAGAATAAGATATTCACACAGAATCAGAGTACCACCCGAGATGGTTAATTACAGAGGAAAAATGTACCTTTATATTGTCACAATCTGCCAGAACCACATTATATGATCACACTTAGCATCACTAGTAGGACAAACTGACATTAGGAGCCTCTTAATGGATGCAGTATGAAGTATTTTTGCAAAAAAAAAAAAAAAGTTTAACCTAAATTCAATCAAGTCTTAACTTACAGTTTATAAGAACCCAGGGGATACTGAAACACGTTTACCACCACCCTGAGGTGCCTATTTATCAGACAAAACTAGAATAAGAGACATCCCACAAAAGAAGAGGCCAGGACTCCTCAAAAATAGCAGTGCTACAAAAAGCAAAAAAAGATGCTAGGTGGGGTGTCTAGGCTAAGGGAGACTAAAGAGATGTAACTCACACCTTGATTAGACCCTGGATTAGAAACAGGCAAACAACAGCTATGAAGGATATTTTTGTAACAATTAGGGGCTTTTCTTTTTTTTTTTAAATTCTATATTCTTTTTTATTGTTACGTTAATCACCATACATTACATCATTAGTTTTTGATGTAGTGTTCCATGATTCATTGTTTGTGCATAACACCCAGTGCTCCATGCAGAACGTGCCCTCTTTAATACCAATCACCAGGCTAACCCATCCTCCTACCACCCTCCCCTCTAGAACCCTCAGTTTGTTTTTCAGAGTCCATCGTCTCTCATGGTTCGTCTCCCCCTCCGATTCCCCCCCTTCATTCTTCCCCTCCTGCTATCTTCTTTTTTTTTTTTCTTAACATATATTGCATTATTTGTTTCAGAGGCACAGATCTGTGATTCAACAATCTTGCACAATTCACAACGCACACCATAGCACATACCCTTCCCAGTGTCTATCACCCAGCCACCCCATCCCTCCCACCCCACCCCCCACTCCAGCAACCCTCAGTTTGTTTCCTGAGATTAAGAATTCCTCATATCAGTGAGGTCGTATGATACATGTCTTTCTCTGATTGAGTTATTTCACTCAGCATAACACCCTCCAGTTCCATCCACGTCATTGCCAATGGCAAGATCTCATTCCTTTTGATGGCTGCATAATATTCCATTGTATATATATACCACATCTTCTTTATCCATTCATCTGTCCATGGACATCTTGGCTCTTTCCAGTTTGGCTATTGTGCACATTGCTGCTATAAACATCAGAGTGCACGTACCCCTTCGGATCCCTACATTTGTATCTTGGGGGTAAATACCCAGTAGTGCAATTGCTGGATCGTATGGTAGCTCTATTTTCAACTTTTTGCGGAACCCCCATACTGTTTTCCAGAGTGGTTGTACCAGCTTACATTCCCACCAACAGTGTAGGAGGGTTCCCCTTTCTCCACATCCCCAACAACATCTGTCGTTTCCTGACTTGTTAATTTTAGCCATTCTGACTGGTGTGAGGTGGTATCTCATTGAGGTTTTGATTTGGATTTCCCTGATGCCGAGCAATGTTGAGCACTTTATCATGTGTCTGTTGGCCATTTGGATGTCTTCTTTGGAAAAATGTCTGTTCATGTCTTCTGCCCATTTCTTGATTGGATTATTTGTTCTTTGGGTGTTGAGTTTGATAAGTTCTTTATAGATTTTGGATACTAGCCCTTTATCCGATATGTCATTTGCAAATATCTTCTCCCATTCTGTCGGTTGTCTTTTGGTTTTGTTGACTGTTTCTTTTGCTGTGCAAAAGCTTTTTATCTTGATGAAGTCCCAATAGTTCATTTTTGCCCTTGCTTCCTTTGCCTTTGGCGATGTTTCTAGGAAGAAGTTGTTGCACCTGAGGTCGAAGAGGTTGCTGCCTGTGTTCTCCTTTAGGATTCTGATGGACTCCTGTCTCACATTGAGGTCTTTCAACCATTTCGAGTCTATTTTTGTGTGTGGTGTAAGGAAATGGTCCAGTTTCATTCTTCTGCATGTGGCTGTCCAATTTTCCCAACACCATTTGTTGAAGAGACTGTCTTTTTTCCACTGGACATTCTTTCCTGTTTTGTCAAAGATTAGTTGACCATAGAGTTGAGGGTCCATTTCTGGGCTCTCTATTCTGTTCCACTGATCTATGGGTCTGTTTTTGTGCCAGTACCATACTGTCTTGATGATGACAGCTTTGTAATAGAGCTGGAAGTCCGGAATCGTGATGCTGCCAGCTTTGCTTTTCTTTTTCAACATTCCTCTGGCTATGCGCGGTCTTTTCTGGTTCCATACAAATTTTAGGATTATTTGTTCCATTTCTTTGAAAAAAGTGGATGGTATTTTGATGGGGATTGCACTGAATGTGTAGATTGCTCTAGGTAGCATTGACATCTTCACAATATTTGTTCTTCCAATCCATGAGCATGGAACGTTTCTCCATTTCTTTGTGTCTTCCTCAATTTCTTTCATGAGTATTTTATAGTTTTCTGAGTACAGATCCTTTGTCTCTTTGGTTAGATTTATTCCTAGGTATCTTATGGTTTTGGGTGCAATTGTAAATGGGATCGACTCCTTAATTTCTCTTTCTTCTGTCTTGTTGTTGGTGTATAGGAATGCCACTGACTTCTGTGCATTGATTTTATATCCTGCCACTTTACTGAATTCCTGTATGAGTTCTAGCAGTTTTGGGATGGAGTCTTTTGGGTTTTCCACATAAAATATCGTATCATCTACAAAGAGTGAGAGTTTGACTTCTTCTTTGCCGATGTGGATGCCTTTGATTTTCTTTTTGTTGTCTGATTGCTGTGGCTAGGACTTCTAATACTATGTTGAATAGCAGTGGTGATAGTGGACATCCCTGCCGTGTTCCTGACCTTAGGGGGAAAGCTCTCAGTTTTTCCCCACTGAGAATGATATTTGCTGTAGGTTTTTCATAGATGGCTTTTATGATATTGAGGTATGTACCCTCTATGCCTATACTCTGAAGAGTTTTGATCAAGAAAGGATGCTGTACTTTGTCAAATGCTTTTTCTGCATCTATTGAGAGGATCATATGATTCTTGTGCTTTCTTTTGTTAATGTATTGTATCATGTTGATTGATTTGCGGATGTTGAACCAACCTTGCAGCCCAGGGATAAATCCCACTTGGTCGTGGTGAATAATCCTTTTAATGTACTTTTGGATCCTACTGGCCAGTATTTTGGTGAGAATTTTTGCATCCATGTTCATCAAGGATATTGGTCTGTAATTCTCCTTTCTGATGGGGTCTTTGTCTGGTTTTGGGATCAAGGTAATGGTGGCCTCATAAAACGAGTTTGGAAGTTTTCCTTCCATTTCTGTTTTTTGGAACAGTTTCAGAAGAATAGGTATTAATTCTTCTTTGAATGTTTGTAGAATTCCCCTGGGAAGCCATCTGGCCCTGGGCTTTTGTTTGTTGGGAGATTTTTGATGACTGCGTCAATTTCCTTAGTGGGTATAGGTCTGTTCAGGTTTTCTATTTCTTCCTGGTTCAGTTTTGGTAGTTGATACATCTCTAGGAATGCATCCATTTCTTCCAGGTTATCTAATTTGCTGGCACAGAGTTGCTCATAATATGTTCTTGTAATTGTTTGTATTTCTTTGGTGTTGTTTGTGATCTCTCCTCTTTCATTCATGATTTTGTTGATTTGGGTCATTTCTCTTTTCTTTTTGATAAGTCTGGCCAGGGGTTTATCAGTCTTGTTAATTCTTTCAAAGAACCAGCTCCTAGTTTCGTTGATCTGTTCTACTGTGCTTTTGGTTTCTATTTCATTGATTTCTGCTCTGATCTTTATTATTTCTCTTCTCCTGCTGGGTTTAAGCTTTATTTGCTGTTCTTTCTCCAGCTCCTTTAGGTGTAGGGTTAGGTTGTGTACTTGAGACCTTTCTTGTTTCTTGAGAAAGGCTTGTATTGCTATATACTTGCCTCTTAGGACTGCCTTTGCTGCATCCCAAAGATTTTGAACAGCTGTGTTTTCATTTTCATTGGTTTCCATGAATTTTTTAAATTCTTCTTTAATTTCCTGGTTGATCCATTCATTCTTTAGTAGGATGCTCTTTAGCCTCCATGTACTTGAGTTCTTTCCGACTTTCCTCTTGTGATTGAGTTCTAGTTTCAAAGCATTGTGGTCTGAAAATGGGCAGGGAATGATCCCAATCTTTTGGTACCGGTTGAGACCTGATTTATGACCTAGGATGTGATCTATTCTGGAGAATGTTCCATGGGCACTAGAGAAGAATGTGTATTCCGCTGCTTTGGGATGGAATGTTCTGAATATGCCTGTGAAGTCCATTTGGTCCAGTGTGTCATTTAAAGTCTTCATTTCCTTGTTGATCTTTTGCTTAGATGATCTGTCCATTTCAGTGAGGGGGGTGTTAAAGTCCCCCATTATTATTGTATTGTTGTCGATGTGTTTCTTTGCTTTTGTTATTAATTGCCTTATATAATTGGCTGCTCCCATGTTAGGGGCATAGATATTTACAATTGTTAAGATTGTCTTGTTGGATAGACCTTTTAAGTAGGATATAGTGTCCTTCCTCATCTCTTACTACAGTCTTTGGTTTAAAATTTAATTTGTCTGATATAAGGATTGCCACCCCAGCTTTCTTTTAATGTCCATTAGCATGATAGATGGTTTTCCACCCCCTCGTTTTCAATCTGGAGGTGTCTTTGGGTCTAAAATGAGTCTCTTGCAGACAGCATATCGATGGGTCTTGCTTTTTAATCCAATCTGATAGCCTGTGTCTTTTGATTGGGGCATTCAGTCCATTTAATTCAGCGTAACTATTGAAAGATAGGAATTTAGTGCCATTGTATTGCCTGTAAGGTGACTGTTACACTATATTGTCTGTGTTCATTTCTGGTCTATGTTGCTTTTAGGCTCTCTCTTTGCTTAGAGGACTCCTTTCAAGATTTCTTGTAGGGCTGGTTTCGTGTTTGCAAATTCCTTTAGTTTTTGTTTGTCCTGGAAGCTTTTTATCTCTCCTTCTATTTTCAATGACAGCCTAGCTGGACATAGTATTCTTGGCTGCATATTTTTCTCGTTTAGTGCTCTGAATACATCATGCCAGTCCTTTCTGGCCTGCCAGTTCTCTGTGGATAGGTCTGTTGCCAATCTAATGTTTCTACCATTGTAGGTTACATATCTCTTCTCCCAAGCTGCTTTCAGGATTTTCTCTTTGTCTCTGAGACTCGTAAGTTTTACTATTAGATGTCGGGGTGTTGACCTGTTTTTATTGATTTTGAGAGGGGTTCTCTGTGCTTCCTGGATTTTGATGCCTGTTTCCTTCCCCAAATTAGGGAAGTTCTCTGCTATAATTTGCTCCAATATACCTTCTGCCCCTCTCTCTCTTTCTTCTTCTTCTGGGATCCCAATTATTCTAATGTTGTTTTGTCTTATGGTATCGCTTATCTCTCGAATTCTGCCCTCGTGATCCAGTAGTTGTTTATCTCTCTTTTTCTAAACTTCTTTATTTTCCATCATTTGGTCTTCTATATCACTGATTTTCTCTTCTGCCTCATTTATCCTAGCAGTTAGCGCCCCCATTTTTTATTGCACCTCATTAATAGCCTTTTTGATTTCGACTTGGTTAGATTTTAGTTCTTTTATTTCTCCAGAAAGGGTTTCTATAATAATGTCCACGTTTTTCTCAAGCCCAGCTAGTATCTTTAAAGTCATGATTCTGAACTCTAGATCCGACATTGTACTAATGTCCGTATTGAGTAGGTCCCTGGCAGTCGGTACTACCTCTTGTTTTTTGTTGAGGTGATTTTTTCCGTCTTGTCATTTTGTCCAGAGGAGAACAGATTAATGAGAGAACAAAATGCTAACAGGGTAACAACGTCCCCAGAAAATATACTCTAAACAAATCAGAAAAGACCTGAAGCCGGGGGAAAAGAAAGGGAAAGAAAGAAAAAAGAAAAAAAAAAAGATAAAAACAAAAACAGAATATGATCAAATATGATCAGGCTGGTGCATAGATCAGTGCCACACACTAGATTTTGGGTGTATTTTGCTCTGTTAGAAGAAAGTGCCCCCCAAAATTTTAAAGAAAGAAAAACTTATATATGTACAAAAATAAGGATTGATATGATGAAGGGATAGAATATGACTGTAAAGATGAAAATTATAAAAAATTTTATAAAAGGAATTGATAAGAAGTTGTTTGAAAAAAGAAAGCAGAGGATTTAAAAAAAAAAAAAGAAAAAAAAAGGCAGAGAATGTGATCAGGCAGGAGAGAAGAACAAAACCATACACTAGAGATTTAGGGTATATTTTGATCTGTTAGAAGAAACTATCTCAAAATTTTAAAGTGAGAACAACTTATATATATATGCCAAAAATAAGGGTAACTACTATGAAGGATAGAATATGACTGCAAAAATGAAAAATAAAAATGTTTTTTAAAAAAGGGATTGATAAGATGTTGGTTGAAAAAGGGAAAAAGAAAAATTAAAAAAGAAAAAAAGAAAAAAAGACAGTTAAAAAAAAAATTAACTTTGAAAGACTAAAGAATCACGGTAAAAAAGCCACTCCCCTAGCGCTGGAGTTCTGCCGTTCTCATTGATCGGTAAACTTGGCCTTGGCTGGCTGTTCTCGCTGATCTTCTGGGGGAGGGGCCTGTTGCTGTGGTTCCCAAATATCTTTGCCGGAGGCGGAATTGCCCCACCCTTGCCCGGTCTGGGTTGAGTAATCTGCTCGGGTTGCTCTCTGGAGCTTTTGTTCCCTGCGAGCTTTCCCTACAGCTTTGGAGGTGGAGAGTGAAAATGGCGGCCTCCCAATCTCCGCCCCGGAGGAGCTGAGAACTCGGGGCCCCGCTCCTCAGTAAGCCCACAGAGAAAAGCCTCCAGTCACTCCCGTCTCCCCGGTCTCCGGCCGCACTCCGTGCTCACCCAGCCTGTGACTGAGCGTTTCTATCTCTGGCACCCGACTCGGTGTGGAGTCTCCAAATCCAGCAGATTCCTGCGGTGCGCTCCCACACCTCTCCTCCCGGGGGAAGAAGGGGAGTCTCCCCTTATCTGCCGCCTGTTGGGTCCCTGTTGGAGGAGCAGTGGCCCGACTGTGCCGCGGATCATGGTTTATGGCAACTCTGAGCTGAGAGCCCGCGCCTTGGCTCCGTCTCTGCAGCCGGCTTCCCGCTCCGATACCTGGGAGCTCTGCCGCACTCAGGCACCCCTGGTCTTTCTGTGACCCCGAGGGTCCTGAGACCACACTGTCCTGCGAGGGTTCCACCCCTGCTGAGCCACTGGAGCGACGTCCCTCAGCGGAGCCGACTTCTAAAAGTTCCGATTTTGTGCTCCGCGGCTCTATCACTTGCCAGAAGCGGCAGACGGAGGCCCCCTCCCCTGCCGTCTATCCTCCCGAATATCGCCTCGGATTCACTTCTCCGCACGTCCTACCTTCCAGAAAGTGGTCGCTTTTCTGTTCAGAGAGTTGTTGCTATTCTTTTCTTCGATCTCCTGTTGAGTTTGTAGGTGTTCAGAATCGTTTGATCCCTATCCAGCTGAATTCCTGAGACCAGACAAAATCCAGGTCTCCCACTCCTCCGCCATCTTGCTCCGCCCCCGGCTTTTCATTTTCTTAAGTGTGAAAATATTTTATCATGCAGGAGAATGCGTTTCTCAGGAAACGCATGAAGTATTTACAAGTGAAGTGCCAGGATGTCTGCGACTCACTTTCAAATGGTTCCACGATACATATTTACAGAGAGAAAGATACATTCACTATGGCAAATGTCAGTTACTGAATCTAAGTGAAGAGTCTATGTACTACATTTCCAATGTACTATATTTTCAATCTTTTTGTAGGTTTTCAAAAATTATTTTCAAAATCAAAAGCTGGGATAAAGTTAGGCTAGACAGAAGGAGTCAGGGATGATAACATTAGCTGCCATTTATTGTGAGCATATGATGCTTTAGGCCCATTACATTTGCAAACCTTTCTTCCTTCACTACAATCCTGCAGCCTAGCCTGTGAACAGCTCACGGTGAGCATACAATGCTTACTGTTATCGGTGAAAAAACTCCACTCTGACGGGTGGATTTACTTGTTCACACAGCTATACAAGTGGCAAGGCTGGGCTCTGAACCCAGATCTCACTACTCTCGAAGCCCATGCGCTTTCTACAAGATGATGCTGCCTCTCTATTTCACAATCTACTCCACTGACAGCCACAAGAGGAAGAGAATATACAGCCTTCTTTGGTAACCTGGTCATGAATTCTTCCTTGCATCAAAAGCAAGTCCCTACTGGAACCTTATTTGGTCCTATTTAGTTTTAAAAGGAAACAACGGAATTGCAACTAAATGACATGACTCCAAGCAGACTCAAATGGAAAAACGGGATCACACAGCAATGATGTTTTACCTTCGACCTCTTCCCAATCATCTTCGCTTTCTTCCTCATTGTCTCCTTCACAGCTGCCTTTGTCCACAGCAGCCTCTCTCTGTGGGGGGTGTGACTTCTTCCGGGCACTGGCGAAGTCCCTGTGTAAAGATCACAGGAGGGAAGGTGAAGAAGGCTCATACCTCCTCATGCTACATTTAAGCTAAATGGAATCCTAAGGACTCTTTCTTCTATTTATTGTGAACCTGTTGCAATTATTTAAAGATAACGGGTGAGCTCTGAACCTCATTCCCTCCATCACTGTGAGTCTCAAGGGCTCCTCAGGACGTGCTCTGATCATCAGTCTAATACTAGATGTGCTGTCAAACAGAAAGAGTGCAATGGACTTACAGCCTAGAGCCGTGTGAGGGAAAACACAGCCGTGCCTGGAAGTGGTACAGGAAAAGTGAGAAGAAACCACAACAACAATGCAAGTTCCAGAAGTAAAAGCTGTGACGTGTATTATATATGCACAGGTGGACACCACATTGAAGAAGCGGGAATTCACGTTTGCCACTCATACCATGAGCCAACTCGGATCACTGTTTCTCCCCACCTCTATGATGTAAGGAAATGGAAGCTGGTAGAATTCTAACCTCAAGGTATGTGGGGATCTGTCCATACACAGGTATGTCACAAATAACAACAAAAGTATGGATAGCTACCTGGTTAAGTAGGTAACTACACAGATAAGCAGCTAGCTGAATATTGGCTGAAGATGCAATGGTTGCTAATATGTAATCCATTTTCGTAATTTCATACATAAAACGTGTTTAGAGCACAGTTACTTTTAGCTTTTGTAAGGTCTTGACGTGTGGTATCAAGTGAGAACATCATCTAAGATCTGAGCTCAGACATTTAAAATAAGCGAGCCTCAGTCTTCAGCTCTAAAAATACACACATTCTCTTTGCAACCACTTTCAACACCACAGTAACAAAAATTTCTCCTTAGAATAAACGTAGCGGGAATGTCCATGCGCTATGGATTTGACAGCAGTCAACTCAGTGGAGAGGGAAAGGGGGGCCCAGAGCTTTAACCGGCAGCATCCTGGTCTATGTGTATGTGGATTTCTCTGGAGAAAGAATTCAACTAGTGGGGAGAGGCAACCGGGAAGCAGGAAGCTCAGAGGCGTGCATTCACAGGAAAAGTCTAAGGGAAAAGAAGAGATGACCTTGAGGGCAAAATTCCCACGCTTTCTCATGGCTCCTGTCTACTGCTGGCCCTTCCCCGGGCTGCCTTCCTTGGCCAGGACTGCAGGCTGCTGGGAAAGCCAGCACTAAGACGGAAGAGTGGTTTCTGAAGGACCTACTACCTCTCTGTTCTTCCTCTTCCTCCCCTCCACACAACTTTCCTGGCAAGTGGACAGTCAAGTGTTCACTAGGCTTGCAGTCATTGTTCACCAATGTATTACTATGCATGTTCATTCAACTGCAAAAATCCTGGCTCGGTTTCTGCCAAACAAAAGGCCCCGCCCTAGATGCCACAGGGCCTACAAGAATGAACCAGGCATGGTTCCAGGCCTCGGAGAGCTTGCAGGGTAGTAAGCAGGGGTATGTGACCTGGGCACAAATAAGTGCAAGAAATCAGAGGGGGAAAAGGGGAAGAAACCAATGAAGACTGTCGAGTGGATGGATTCTGATCCACATCTTCAAGGTGGAAGAAAGCATTCCAGGTAGAAGGAAGAACAAGCACGATTCAGAAGTAGCAAAGTCTGAGCATGTGGCAAGTGAATGACAAGAAGTCCAGCTGGGCGGGAGCAGAGTGAACTTGAGGAGAGCAGTACAAGAGAAAGCTGGAATGGCAGGCCAGTATCTTAGGTATGTAGTTATCATTGCGCAGTAGAAAGAGCACTGGACCAGGAGTCCGAAGGCCTAAGTCTCATTTGGATTTTGCCACCGTCTAGCTATGTAACCACAGATAAATCCCTTTCTGCCAGCTCTCGTCATCTGAGAAGTCTGGGAGGCAAACTATATACAGCTGGCCCTTGAATAATGCGTGGTTGGGGCACCAACCGCTCACAGTCAGAACTCCGCACAGAACTTTCGACTCCCCAAAACGACTAACTACTACTAGGCTACTGTTAACTGGAAGCCTTACCAATAACTTGCAGTTGATTAACACATATTTTGTATGTTATATGTATTACATACCGCATCCTTCCAATAAAGTAAGCTAGAGAAAAGGACGTTATTTTTTAAATAATCGCAAGAAAAACTACATTTACAGTGCTTACTGTACTTATCAAAAAAACTCCATGTAGAAGTGGACCCATGCAATTCAAACCTGGTTGGTCAAGGGCCTACTGTAATTGCTAAGAAGAATCTTACTAGTGGTCTGAGCTCCAGCTGGAGGAGTTTAAAGATCCCATCTTTTGCACAGATCCCAGAGATGAGCTAAAAGAGACTCACAGTTCCCGGAGGGCAGAATCAAGACGTGGCTGGAAGCTTTTCAGCCATCTCACCTGAACTCCTCCCCATCGCTGAGGGCTTCATCCTTCACGACCTTGGGGTTTTCAGATTTGACAGTCACCTGGGACACTTTCTTTTTGGCTGGACCCCCAGGATCACTGCAGCCTCTCTTCCTCTTGCCTTGTGAGACTTTGGAGAGAAGGCTCCTCTTTAGAGGTTTCTTGTCTTCCAAGACATCTAGATGACCACACAGAACACGAGGTAAGGGACACAGGAAAGGCGGAGGCGGTGTGCTTTCACGGGCAAGTGATGAAAAGCCCCCTTCTGTCATCTCCCTCCAGACCCCATCTTCATCGCCAGGGCACCGTCCCTGGTTTGTTCCACAAGCAGCCTCCAGCCTCCTCCTTCCTCCAGCCCAGTTTACACCCTGCACTCCCAGTAAAAACTGGCTTCCTTTATCAGGGTTTTATTCCACTCCCTCGTGGGGTAACACGGACTGCCACATGAATCCAGTAAAATCTGGCTTCCAAATCTCAAATTGCAGCTAATAGCCAGGAAGGAAAAATACATCAATCTGCTAAGTAATACCTTGCTTATTTATTACCTGCCAAGACTAGTTATTTTAGGAGTAACCCACTATTAAGTGAAACGTTTTGAGTTCATAAACATGTCCAAGTTTTATCACCAACTTTACTATTACTAATCCATGTTTCTGCTATCTTTCAAAACCAAACCCCTGCTCAAAACATACTTCATGAAACCTTTCCAATCTAAGCCTAAAGTATATTCATATACCAACCATCTCAGCAAGCTTAGGGTTGGAAAAAGACAGTAATAATTTAAAAAATACCTTTATTTCCTTAAAAATAATTGTTGGTTTTTGTTAAAGGGAAAATTTAAAAATGCACAGGCTGCTGGCTTTAGTTAAATTAGGGTATCTAAAGGTATGGTCTGTTTCTTAACATATTAATAAATCAATTTTCAATAAAGAATAAATAACATGGCAGGGGACAATATCTTCTATTTTGCAAATATATTCATAAAAATAATTCTGAATCTGAAATAAAGCATCTTCCTTTGCCTTTGCATGACTCTGCTTCAGTTAATTTTGGAAAACAAAAATACTTTAGCCTTTTTTGAGGTTCCAAAAGCAGCAGCAATATTAACCTACCATCATATTGATTCCTTTCATTTATGGTTTGTCCTACCGACTCTACAGATAGATACTTATATTCCCCAAGAATATACTCTTGCATGGGGGAAAAGCTCTCCCTTTTGATCTAAATAAAATCATAATTTTAATAAATTTCTCATAGTAGAGGGGCATTTGTTCTAACACTAGATAAAATCACTGATTCAGTTCAGTTTCTTTAGAATGTTTTATAAAAGGAATTTATGCATTCTAATGTTTTAAACATTTTAACAGAAACACAATTTCAAAATTCTTTAGAATCTGGAGATACTTCTTATTCCAAGGCCAGAAGCTGCTTAAAGGTTTATGACTTGACAGTTTGAGTAGCATGTCCTTGAAATCAGGATTTCTGGATCTTTTCACGCTTTTTAGCCCTCTATGAACAGATGTGAAACAAAGATGTGAAACACTTCATTTTTACTAAACTACGTGGGAGGATACTTCAAAGGAACCATTTCTTCCTCACCAAACTTATTTGGTTGGTTAAAAAGCACAATTGTGTAAATCTTTTTGCTTTGAAGAGAGTTAGAGGAGTTAAAAGGGGGGCAAGAACGGAGCAAGAATGGAAACAAAAAACGGTGAATCAAAAAAATTTCCAGAGTATTATTTTCATACAGTCATCCTCCCTTAGCTGTGGTTTCAGTTACCGGGGATCAACCAGTGTGGAAGCAGATGATCCTCCTTCTGACAATCTCCTGTAGGTCAATGCCCCATTCAATGCTACGTCACAATGCCCCATTCACCCCATCACTAGGCATTTTATCATCTCACATCACCGTAAGAATTCGAAGGCTGAGTATAGCACAATAAGATATTTTGAGCAAAACAGAACACATTCACGTAACTTCTACTACAGTACAGTTTTAACTGTTCTATTGTATTACTAGTTATTGTTAATCTCTTACTGTGCCTAATTTGTCAATAAAGCTTTACCATAGGCATGTACCTATAGAAAAAAACGGCATATATAGGGTTCAGTACTATCCGTGTTTCAGGCATCCACTGGAGGGGAGGTCTTGGAACATACATCCCTGCGGATAAGGAGAGGGACTACCGTAATACCCCCAGATTTTTAAAATATGAATGCCTAACCATGACATATCATTATGTACATACATTGCAATATAAATCAGTCATCTTTTAAGACAAAGGAAAATGACCTATGATAAAATGTTAAGCATGCAAAATTGTTTTTACTATAAGGTTTCCACTACTTAGAAAAACAGACTAGAAGGAAATATACCATTATTTCTGGATAGTTGTAATACTTACTTTTTAAAAAATTCTTTACATTTTTTGGGGTCCCAGAGAATCCAGAGGCTATTTCCTAGGACTCTCCAAGATCTAGAGCTACCTACCCAGTCTCCTTGAGCTCAATGTGGTAATTTCAGAAAGGCAGGAATTATCACTTTGGGTGTGACTGGCCTTCTACTGAGATTTTAGAATACCTGCTTAAAACCGCCAGTGGTATCTCATAGCACTTAGAATACAAACTCCTTAACTGGGTCTCCAAACTAAGGGTCCTGACCACCTTTCCCACCTCAATTCCTATTTGCCCCTCACTATGTCCAGCCAGCCCGCCAAGCTCATTTCATTTCCTCCTAAGTCTTTAAACTTATTGATTCCTCTGCCTAGAACTCTTCCTGAGAACTTCCTTTGAATAGCTCCTTTGGGACACTCAGTAATTGGTTCAAAATATCACCTCCTCAAAAAGGCCTCCCTTCACCACCGACTCTTAGCTGCTTCTTCCCCACCACGTCAGTTTTACTACCTCTTTTACTCTTTTCGTAACTCTCATCATCGTGTGAATTATTTAACTTTTTATTGTCTGCCCTACCAACCCCTCCCCAGGGATTGTAAGCATCATGAGAGCAGGGACCTTGCCGGTCCTGTTCACTACTAGAATTTCAGTGCCTAGAATAGTCCTTAGATATAGCAGGTGCTCGGTAAATGTTTGTTGAAGGAATTAATGATTCACATCAATGAAAGCATTAACACAGAGAAGAAACATGAAGAAATTAGAGATGCCCTAATAGAAACAAGGAAATAATGTGAAAGACTGTTTTCTTTGACCCTAAATGTTGAATGCAGCCAAGTGTCACTTTCTTTGGCATGCACTGAGGTGCTGTTAGAAACTACACTGAAGGTCATCGAGTCAGTGTCAACTGTAGCCCAAACCACAACCAGATTTTTCCTCCACCCAACCACAGCAGAGATTGTAACTCTTCCTGGAAGCTGCCTTGGGAACTTACTGGTAGCTCCTCTGGCTGAGTTTCAGTGAAGCTTGGGTGCATGCTTGCCTACACCTAAGCTGAACTGATAGAAGCTAGCCCATCTGATTACCTGACACGGACCATGGCAGGAGCGTCTATCTCACTGAAAACTCACAACCACCCTGAAAGACAGTATTATGTTTCAGAGATGAGCTTCAGAGATGAGCTTCAGAGAGGCTAAACTGTCCAAAATAATTTATGCAAGTGCACATAAACAACTACGAAGTGTTGGAGCTGCACCAACTTGGCGTCCAGATACTGTTCAGCTGGAAGGAATGGTACCCAGGCAGGTGGAATTTCCATCAGATCACAACTTTTAATTTTTGAATTGCCACATATTCAGAATACATTCCCTCTGACTGGAATAAAAACCCTTTTCACAGCCATTTGCTGAAATGTTACCCATTCTCAAAGTCACAGATCTAACATAACTCCTTCAGAGAGCATTTCCCAATCTCTCCAGTCAAACTTGATTATTCCTTCAGAAGCCACAAAGCCTGCTACCTTCTTCCAAGATATCACACTTTCTTGACTATTTTTTATAAATGTCAATACTACAGCACTCTAAGCTTCTCCAAGTAATCTCTATCTCCCATGTCAACCAGCTTGTGCGCAGCACATATTAGGTACTCCAAAAATGTTATCTGAATGAGTAAATGAATAAAATGGAACTTGTAGCATTAACTGTGAGGTAAATCACTTTCTAAGTTTAGAAATGACTTCCACTTGCCTATTTACTAATGGATGATGAACTTACGTAAAGAATCACAGGATTATTGAATCTAGTGTCATAGGAGCCCTTGCTGGTTACCTATCTATCCAGGTTATTTTAGGAACCTCAGAAATCCCTTCTACAGCATGCATTATGCAATTATTTAAGATATTTATTGAGCACTTAATAAATGCAGGGAAGGAGAGAACAATATGGGACACAGCAAAAAATAAAACATGTTTTCATAAAGTTAAATTGTGGTAAGATAGGCGATCAAAAAAGAAGCAAATAAATTAACAAGATCATTACATTATATGACAAAGGCTGTGAGGGCCTGTGATAAGGAGTACCTGGGGAAGATCACCTTAGATAAAGCACTGAAAGCGGTGTGAATTCTCAAGAACAGAAGAAATCTGCCACCCTAGAGCCACGGAGGAAGGAACATCAAAGGCAAAGGCTCAAGGTGAGAAATAACATGGCATGTTTGAGGGATGGAAAGGAAACCACTAAGGAGGGTATTTGGCAAAGAAAAGAGTCATAGGAGACAACAAGTAGCAGCACCCAAATCATGTAAGGTCTTGCAAGCATTGGTAAAGAATTTGGATTTTAGGCCAAGAGCAATGAATCGGAAGCCCCAGGTTTGAAGTAGGAACATGGCATGATCCGATTTTTTTTTTTTTTTTTTAATCACTTGGGCTGCTGGGTGGGAAAACCATTGCAGGGGGATAAAGGGAAGTAGGGAGATCAGTAAAGAGGCATCTGTCATCGTTCAACTGAAAAGTGACGATGGCTTTAGGCAGGGATTGTGACCATGGAAATAAAGACAGGTGAAGAGATTTGAGATACAGACGGATTACATGGGTACGTGTAAGGAAAAGGAGGGCTTTACTTTAACAAGTGGGTGAAGGGATCATTTATTGAATGGGAAAAGGTGGGGGAAGGGACAGGTTTAAAGGGGAAAAATCAAGAGTTTTGCTTTGCCCTTGACAAATATTTTAAAAACCTATTTGATATCCAGGTGGAGAAGTCAGGTTGGATCGACTCTGTAACTCTGGGGTGAGATTTAACTGAAGACATTATTCTGGGGGGCCGCACACTACAGCACTCTGATCCATCCGTCTTCTGGGGCCACAAAATAACTTGCCATGCCTTTTTCCCTAGTCAGCCCTGTGCATCTGCAGGAGGCTGGACTGTATCCTGTGGGCAACAGGGAGCAGGAAAGAGGCTACGCGGGAGAGCCAATGGGCAGGTAGGGCTCCAGGGGAATCGCCCCGGGCGCATCACTCCTCGCGAGGATTAAAGCACAGCGACGTCGATAAGGACCAGACCAGCGACACAACCGCCTGCCTCCCCCTGCAGTCGTAACGTCGTCTCCTCCGGGCAGATGGGCACGGGGCAGCCTCTGCCCCCCACCTCCAGGAGTCCGGCCTCCCCGCTCCCCACACCTTGCCTCCTGCCCTCTTCCAGCAGCTCCCCCTAAGCCCGGCTAGGTCTCGCTCTCACCCGCCTCCTTCTCCTCACGCCCGGCCATGCTCTCGCCCTTGGCCTTCCGGCCGCACGGTTCGCGTCCCTGCGGCTTCCTACCGGCCGCGCGCTTCCGAACCATATTGCCCGGGCAAGACCCCCTTCGAGAGCGACGCACCAACACCGCGGGAAGCTGAGCGCCGACTCCGCCCCAAGCGGGATCAGGCACGGCCACGCCCTTCCTTACAGACCTAGTCTACGCCCATGAAGCTCCGCCCCAGCATCAAATGACCAATACAAACCGTACGAAGCAAGACGGCGCGTAGCGGATTTCTTTCTCCTTCCGGCGCATGGCATTTTCGCATTTCCTGAGATAATAGTGAGGGGCTCGCGTACTCTCGCGAGAGGCGGGAAAGGGCGCAGGGTTTGAAACATGGCGGACGACGTGGATCAGGTGAGTGAGTTTTGAGGGGCTCGCTCCAAAGCGGCCTCTCCACTACCAGTCCTGGTGCCGCTAAAGGAGCACTAGGGCTCTGTGGTGTATATGTTATAGAATTACTGTGTATTTGTTAATATGCCTCTCCCCACTAGAATGAACTGCTTGAGGGCAGGGACTGACCTCTCTATCCTAATCTAGTAGTTAGCTGGTTCTTAACAAACACCTGTTTAACTGGGGATGGGGACCAGTTCAGGTCAGGTTTGGCTCCCCCCCTCCCCCCACTAGCTTTTTAAGGCTGTAGAGCTTGTAACATTCGGTCACATACCTCCACTAGTCTAATGTACTCAATGAAGAAGCTCTCCTTGAATAATCTTAACAACTCCTGGCTTCAACCGTCCCTTGCGTTTGGATGATTCAAAGTCATCTTAGCCCTGATCTGTCACAGTTCTTTAATTGGTAATAACAAGAACCATTTCTAGGTACTCTCAGATTGCCAGGTACTATTTTAAATACATTAAATATGTTGATTTAATATATTAGCTCATCTAATACTCAAAAGAATCATGAAGGGAAGATAGGGCTTCCTCATTTTACAAACAGGGAAGCTGATAATTAGAGATGGCATGATTTTTAATCTGAATTCATAAGTATCACAGGGCACCTGGGTGGCTCAGTCGGTTAAGCCTCTGACTCATGATTTCGGTTCAGGGTGGTGAGATCAAGCTGCACTGGGCATGGAGCTTGCTTAAGATTCTGTCTCTCCCTCTGCCCCTCTGTATGTGACAGCACGTGCTGTCTCATAAATTAATTAATAATAATTAATTAATTATAAAAGAAACTTATATTTCTTTTATATAGAAGAAAAGATACTGGTATCTTTTCACTGGTGTGAATTCATAAGTATCAGATTCAGGAGTTGAACCCATACTGCCTGACTTCAAAGCTAGTGCCTTCAACCATCATTCAATATATTCATCTTGCTGGCCAGTTGGTACCCTAAACTCAACCTGACCCAAACTGAACCCATAATCTTCCTTCAAACTTTCATCTTTCCTTAGCATTCTGATTAGTGTGTGGTAATCATTAATGTTTTTCAAATCACTAAATGATATTTGAGATAAGGTTAAAGGCTCAGAGAGTGACTTCCTATAACTGAAATTGGGTCAGGCAGTTTGGATTTTGAGGAAACAAAGTACAGTCATGATTATTTTGCTGTATAACTCCTTCCTGTATATGTATGTTTCAGCCTTCATGTATATAGCACTATGATCCAGACTCTGTTCTAGGCCTTCATAATGTCATTGAAGCCTCATAGCAACAGTATTAGGTAGGCACTATTATTACTCACATTTTACAGGTTCGGAGACTGAGGCATAGAGGGGTTAAGTAACTTGCCCACAGTCACACAGTATAGCAATGATTTGAACACTGCACTCTCTAGTACTATATTACTAAGCCTGTTTCTTTTATCAGCAACAAACTACCAACACTGTAGAAGAGCCCCTGGATCTCATCAGGCTCAGCCTGGATGAGCGAATTTATGTGAAAATGAGAAATGACAGAGAGCTTCGAGGCAGATTACATGTAAGTAAATTTATTAAATTACCTTGAAATCAGATTATTTCCTTGTCATCCCTTCCTAACCCTACTCCTTTGAAATATAAACACTGTCCAATGTAGAGGAGTATTTTGAATGTAGATGAGAGAAAGGTAGGTCACTTGTATTTGTACAAGCGAAAGACAACTACCTTTTATTCATATTTTTTAAGAGATTTTATTTATTTATTTGACAGAGAGAGAGAGCGAGAGCAGGAACACAAACAGGGGGAGTGGCAGAGGGAGAAGCAGGCTTCCCGCTGAGCAGGGAGCCCGATGTGGGGCTCAATCCCAGGACCCTGGGATCATGACCTGAGCTAAAGGCAGACACTTAATGACTGAGCCACCCAGGCGCCCCTGTTCCTATTTTTCTCAACAAAAATGATGTGTTTATTAAAGAACATTTTCATTTTTTCCCTTCTGTTTATTTGTAAATAACATTTACTCCATTCTTATTTCAGTGTTCTTTCAGTTACTGATATGTACATAAATTTTTGTTTTCTTGTGAGAAAAATTAAATAGCCCAGAAGTACATAGAGTAAAAGGTGAAATCCCATTTTTTCTTTTGCTAACCACTTAAAAATGGGTCTGTCATCTTTCAGATCTTTTCTGTATATTTCCACACATATACATATATGTGATCACATGCATATATTTGCACTGTATACACCACCTCTAAATAAAAATGGATCTTACTATACATCTTTTTGAGCACCTTTTTCTTTAATCTTTCTTGAAAATTATTGATCATGAGTATGTATAAGTCTCCTTTATTTTTAATGGCTGTATAGAATTCTTTATATGGTAATAGTGGTTTTTAAGATTGTTTTCTATTTCTTACTATTATAAATAATGCTGTAGTATGTATCTTTGTATATATTTTTTTGTGTATGTCTGCAAATATTTCTATAGGACTGGTCCTTTGAAATGGTCCTATTTATTCATAATTCATAATTATGAATATAATTCATAATTTATTCCACTGAATGTTTTGCCTTTTCTTGACAACTTGTTGTTTTCTTGAGTATATTGTTTTTATTACTGCCATTCTATCTTAAAGTGATTTAAAATAGCTAATATTTATTGAGCATTAATTACATGCCAAGTGCTTTTATTATAAGTGTTTTGTATGGGGGTGTCTGAGTGGCTCAGTCAGTTAAGCATCTGACTCTTGATTTTGTCTCAGGTCATGATCTCAGGGTTGTGGGATTGAGCCCCACCTCAGGCTCCACACCCAGCGCAGAGTCTGCTTGTCCCTCTCCTTCTGCTCCTCCTCCTGCGCGCTCTCTCTTTCAAATAATTAAAAAATAAATAAATACGTGTTTTGTATGTAATACCTCATTTAACCTTTATAATAATCCTATGAGGGTAGATACTCATTAGTCCTGTTTTGCATTTGAAGAAGCTCAGGCTCAGGAAGGTGAAGTTACCTGCTTAAGGTGACAGAGCCAGTAAAGGGAGGGCCAGAATATGAACCTAGGCGGTCTGACTGCAGCCCTACTCTTAAGTACGCTGATTCCACCTTCCGTAAAACCTAAAGGTAAAGAACCTCTTGTATTTGGAAAGGAAGTAGGGACCTAGGGAGACAGTAGTCTTAATACACAGCTAGCTTTACGAGAAGAGGAACCCCAGGAAATGGAATAGTGACAACTTTGCCAAGAAAAATAGAATTGCTTAATCATGTGGGCCAGTGGCATGTCGACAGACACCCCAGGATATGTTGTTTAAGCTCTCGGAGGCTTCTTCAGTTCCCTGCTAAACTTGATTGCCTCTATACTCAATGGCCCCCAGCCTTCTGTGTGTTTGTTTTCTGGCCCTCATGTATAGATTTTTGCTCTTGTTAGTGTGCTTTGCTCCACTTCCCCACATGGCTGATGGGCTACTTTTATTTTGATGTGAGCTGGTAAACCATTTAACACTGTTAGAAGTAAGCTTAAGTGGGTTCTGAACAAGGCCCCTGGAGTTTCACCTTTTAGTAAAATATATGAGCTTTGGAGTTTGGATTGAGGACATCCCTGAATATCAGAATTGCAACATTTATTGATTGAGCCCACAAGTGCCAAACACAGTTTATTTTGGCTAGGTTTTAAGTGGGCAGGGTGTTGCGCTACTTACTTTACATGGTGGTGTTTAGTATAGGACAAGGGAGGGTTGAAGGGCAGTGTCTTATGCCTTTGGGAGACCACAGTACCATCATCTTAGCAGTTAAAGAATTTTATTTCCTTTACTGCCTCTTTCTTGTCATTTTGTTACAGAGGGAATTGAAAGAAGTCTACTGAGAAGTGATGAATTTGCTTTTTTTTCATAATTAAATATTATAAATGATGTGACTGCCGTGGATGACCAGTAGGGTGGACACTTTAAAAAAAAATAATTTCAAATTATTTTGAGTAAACTCATTTTGGGCCAATATAAACAGCTTTGCATTTTTATCAGGTCAATTAAATTATCACTGGAAATAATTTGTGAAGAAACAGTGTATTACTAGCAGAATTATATTTTACTTCTGTATAAAAGTTTGTGGTATAAGTATTGTGCAGAAGACCTGTTCATTGTTTCTTAATTTGATTGTTAAATTTTTTGGTCCCTCACCTTTCCACTTTAGGCTTACGATCAGCATTTAAATATGATATTGGGAGATGTGGAAGAAACTGTGACTACTATAGAAATTGATGAGGAAACATACGAAGAGATATATAAAGTAAGTCATGCAGTTCTGTTCCTCACTTTTAAAATGTCAATTGTTCTTAGTATCCAACAGCTTCTCACTACTTACAGGAAGCCTGTCATGATTTGATACCTAATTGGACTCAGTAAAGTATAGCAATCAAAAGCAAAAGCTTTGGGGTCAGACAGACCTGGTTTCCAGTCCTGGTGTGGCCACATCCTATCTGGGGTACCTTGGGCCAGGGAATTAACTTGGCAGATTTAATTTCCTCATTCTTAAGCAGGAATACTACCACTTACTTCATAGGGTTACCAGTATTCATGGATACATGTGAGTGTAAGATGCCTATGTGTGCTAATATATGAGTAATGCTGGACAGTGTTCTTATGTTTGATGTGGATCTGAGCTGTCAATAATAAAAACTAAAACTGAGAAATTCTAAAAATACTCCTTAAAAGTAATAGTAAGCCTATTACATGTTAATGTAAGTAACATTCTTATTAACAATAACTACTAAAACAAAATGGTGAGAAGCATCTTTGTTTTACCTTTTTGCAAATTTCTTTAATGCCTGGCTTAATTGATAACATCTAGATTCTCACATCTTTCTCTGCATTTAATCTGTCATGATATGTTATAGTTGAAGAAAATACAGCCTCACAGAGAGGTAGTTAGAAAAAGGAGGAGTATTTTTTGTGGATATTTGCCTTTGATGCTACGTTAAAACTCAACAGGTGGTAGTTTCTTAAAGGTTAGTTGTGGGACGCCTGGGTGGCTCAGTTGGTTAAGCCTTTGGCTCAGGTCATGATCCCAGGGTCCTGGGATTGAGTCCCGCATCGGGCTCCTTGCTCAGTGGGGATCCTGCTTCTCCCTCTGCCTGCAACGCCCCCTGCTTATGCTCTCTCTCTCTGACAAATAAACAAATAAAACCTTTTTTTTTTTTTTTAAGATTTTATTTATTTATTTGACACAGAGAGCGAGAGCAGGAACACAAGCAGGGGGAGTGGGAGAGAGAGAAGCAGACTTCCCGAGGAGCAGGGAGCCCAATGCAGGGCTCGATCCCAGGACCCTGAGATCATGACCTGAGCTGAAGGCAGATGCATAACTACTGAGCCACCCAGGTGCCAACAAATAAAATCTTTATAAAAAAAACGGTTAGTTGCAGTGTGGCATCTGAGACCATTATCGGTGAACTTTTCATACTCTTACTATATGCAAATTCATCGGTCTACCTTTGTCCTTTCAGTGGATCTTTTACAATGCAGGATTCTGTAACATCAGGCACTGGTCATTTGGAAAATATTAGTTTGTGGAGTTATGCAGATCTTCTGAATCTTGGCATATTTCATTGTTAAATATAAAAAGAGAACATCACAGTTAAGTCTTCTAAGTATTGGGAAGCCAGTCTCTGACTCTCCTAGAGCACAGTGGTTTAAAATGTAGACTCAGATGGTAGGACTGGATTTAAATCTTGACTCCCTTGCGTACCAGCTATTTAATTGTATCACACTACCCAACCTGTCTGTGAAAAGTGCCCTTGTCTATAAAATGGGGTCGGTAATAGGACCCACTTTATACAGCTATTGAGGATTCATTGAGAGGTTACATGAAAAGCCTTTAGATTAGCCACAGGCACATAGTAAGTGTTCAACTGTTAGCCTTTGTTGGTTTTTGTAGTTCTGCTTTATCCTGGCTTTCCTTCTGTCTTCAACCACTGCTGACTCCTTTGCAAATTTTCTTTCTTTCTCCCTGTGAACATGGGCTTTAAAATTTTGATCTACATTTTTTTTTTCCCTCAGACATGTCATTTAGTCACTATCATATGTGATAAGCCATGAGTCCATACCAGTAATCAGTACAGCACCAAAGCTTGAGCTCTTCACAGATCTAGGCTCAAATTTTTGCTGCTGGTGATTAGTTTCATGACCTTGGGCAAGTTATAGAAACTTCCTAAGCCTTGGGGGCTTCTGTAAAATGACAACTGTGCCTGCCTCCCAGGATTATAACAAGATGCACTAAATTCGGTGTGTGTAAAGCTTTGGCATGTGGTGATTGGTGGCCATTATGATTGTGGATAAATCTGTGTCTTCAGTTTCTTTCCTTTTCTGAGCTTCACTCTTTCATATCCAGTATTCTAATTGAAAATATTTTTACTTTGGATGTTATCTTGAACTCAGTGCATCTAAAGCTAAATTGCTAGTGTTCTTCACCTTCAAAACAAGGTCATTCTCAGGGTACCTGGGTGGCTTAGTTGGTAAGCGTCTGCCTTTGGCTCAGGTCATGATCCCAGGGTCCTGGGATCAAGCCCTGCATCAGGTTCCCTGCTCTGTGGGAAGCCTCTGCTCCCTCTCCCACTCCCCCTGCTTGTGTTCCCTCTCTCCCTGTCTCTCTCTCTGTCAAATAAATAAATAATCTTAAAAAAAAAAAAAGTCATTCTCTATTCCGTATTTCTGTTCATGATTTTCTGTTATTTAGACCGTAAATTGCAGAATTTTCTTGGACTTCTCTTTTTCAGTCACAGTGATCAATAAATAATTCAGTTGATTCTTCCTTCATGCTGATTTAAAGTGTCATTTTCTTTCCTATTGCCATGACTCTAGCTCAGGCACTTCACTTTATGTCCACCTCCATTTCAGCCCATGCACAACAATTGCAAAAGTAATTGTCCTCAAATAATGCTTTCATTTGTTACAGTCATGCCTAGAGACATTTAAAGCTTTCTATGGCTTATAGAGCAAAGCACAAGTTCAGGCTAGGTTAAGAACCTCCACAGTGTGATTGAAACTTTCTAGTCTCCTCTCTGATGACTCCTCTGGCCACGTTGGTCCACTCACTGTCTTCAGAGTGTGCCCTCTGTAGTCCTGCTTCTATGTCTTTTCCCATAATGTATCCCCTAACTGGAATGTTGCCCTTGTCTCTTTTCCTGCAAAGCCTGTTTCAAGAACTGCCTCAGTCCTAACTCCTCAGTGACACTTTCTCTGACCATCTGGACCTTCTTTCTTCCTTTGGTCATTTCCTCCTTTGATTGGATCTTCCAGCCTTTGGCACTGTCAGCTGACATTGATCTTACTGACTCTTCATTTCTATATCCCTTTTCATCATGTGAGCTATTTGATAGCAGAGCCCAGGACATTATTCATTCTGTTCCCCATAGTGCCATGTTAGCTATGGGTGATGAGTATATGTGCAGGTTGTTAGAGGAATATGGGGGAGGGGAGGAAGTAGAGATAACAAAATATAGATTTTCCTTTACTTACAGTAGGGTTACAGCCTTAGAAACCCACTATAAGTTGAAAATACATTTAATACACCTACCAAATGTCGTAGCTTAGCCTAGCCTACCTTAAATGTCTCAGAACACTTACATTAGCATACAGTTGCCCAAAATCGTCTACCACAAAGCCTATTTTATAATAAAGTGTTGCATAATCCATGTAGTTTATTGAATAAGGTACTGAAAGTAAAAAACAGAATGGTTTTAAGTGTATTGGTTGTTGAACCTCTTGATCACATGGCTGACTGGGAGCTGCGGCTGCTGCCACTCCCCAGCATCACGGGAGAGTGTCGTACTGTGTATTACTAAGCCCAGGAAAAGAACAAAATTCAAATTTTAAAGTACAGTTACTTGTGAATGCTTTTTGCTTTCACACCACAGTAAAGTAAAAAAATAATAAGTCGAAGAACAAAAAAAGAGATAAAAGAGAGAAAATATCCAGGAAGAGAATAGAGAAAGGGGGGAAAGGAAACTAATACATGTTGAATAACTGCTGTGGGCCAAAGATTTACAGGTTTTATTATACTTAATCCAATAACAGTGAGGCCAGCGGTGTTATTTCCCCCTTTCTAGCCCAGGAAACCCAAGTTCAGCTAGGAAGAGATATGGTAAGGATTTCCAGCGCCAGCCTAACTGGATCAAAGCCTGGTGGGTTCAGTTCTATGTATTAGGGCCTTGGGCTCAAAGTAGTTGATGGTGGAATTGATGGACAGTGAAATCTTGAAGGTAGCAGGATAGCACTAGTTCTTCTGGAGATCTCAGCAGTAGCTGAGCTACATGGGTAGACTGCCTAGTCTAAATCTCTAGGATCTGGCAGACCATGCGTGGTCCCTGCTGTTGTGGGCTTTAAAATCTAATTTAGAAAGTGCCCACTATACAGAAAAATTGTGGGTGCCTTGAATGTGAGCAATTAGGCAAAATAGGTTCAGAGAGATAACACTAGATACGGAAAAGTATTCTATCATAACATAAACTTACTCTAATAGTAAACAAGTGGAAATGGGAGGGGTTCGAGAACTAACCTTTGTGCCTGCTGATGTCAAGTGCTATGCTATCCATTTATATACATCATGTATAATTCTAACAGCTCAGTAAAATAGGCCTAGGTTAAAGCAAATTGACATTACTATCTCCAAAAAAGTGTATAGTATGCAGTATTTCCCAAATTTATATAACCACAGTACTTTTTTCTTTTTTTTTTTTTTAAAGATTTTATTTATTTTTTTGATAGAGACACAGTGAGAGAGGGAACACAAGGAGGGGGAGTGGGAGAGGGAGAAGCAGGCTTCCCGCAGAGCAGGGAGCCCGATGTGGGACTCGATCCCAGGAGCCCGGGATCATACCTGAGCCGAAGGCAGATGCCTAACTGACTGAGCCACTCAGGCGCCCCCACAGTACTTTTTTCTTAAGAATACATATGGCTACGTAACAAATTACCCCAAAACTTAAAAGCTTAAAAGCACATACATTCATTACCTCACCATTTCTGTAGGTCAGGTATCCAGACACAGCTTAGCTAGGTCTTCTGCTTCAGAGTCTTTGATGAGGCTACACAAGGGCTGGAGTCTCATCTGAAGCTCAGCCGTGGAAGAATCTGCTTCCGATCTCACTTACATGGTTGTTGGCAGGATTCATTTTCTTGAGGGTTGTTGAACAGAAAGCCTCAGTTCCTGCCACATGGGTCTCCACTACTTGGCAGCTTCCTTCATCAAACCTAGCAAGAGAGTTGGCTAGCAAGATGGAAGTCACTTTCTTATGTAACCTAATCATGATGGTGATATCCCATTACCTTTGCAGCATTCTTTTGGTTAGAAGCAAGGCATAAGTTTCACCCACACTCAAAGCGAGGGGACTTCACAAGGGTGTGAACACCAGGAAGCATGGGGATCATTAAGGGCAATTGTAGAAGCTACTTTGCCTTGGAAAATGCTGCCGTGTTCATTTCTGTTCACTGAATCTCTAGAAAACTATCATTTCTTCTTAATGGAGAATCATTGCAGATGAAGTGGATTCCATAGGAAGAGAAGGAACTTTTTAGTTCAGAAATATGACCACCGAGTAAGGAATTTGAGTAAAATATATCAGTTATTTTGATGAGCACAGACTCTTTCCCTAAACTTGCTGTCCTCGAACGAGATGCATCTTTTGCAGCTCGAAGGAAGCCAGAAGGAAGAACTGCCTCATAATTGACAGCAGTCATATGACACTTGTTTCTTGGAGAGCGATTCTCAGAGTATGTTCCTTAAAGCAGGGAGCATTGGCATCACCCTTGCCTGTGTTTGAAATACAAACTCATGGGCCACAACCTGACCTACTAAATGAGACTCTGGGCCTGGAGCCTAGGAAACCACCTTAGGAGCTATTAAAGAGGTGATTCTTTATTCACATTATAATTTGAGAGCCACTGCCCTGAGAGTGTGTTATAGGGAAGAGTCAGATCACTTTTTCGGTGACAGTGACAAGTAAGTGTACTTGAGTTTCGTATACTAAACTTACAAGTATTACTTGAATTTTAGTGTGAGGGGTTATTTTATGTTAGTTCCAGTACCCAAGAAGCTCATAAAACATAGTTTTTACATTTTAAAAAAAGTTATGAAAACATAGCCATCATGAGCACACTATAAAGGCGCACACTGAAGACACGCAAGTTGTGTCTCTCCACAATGTCAGATTATTCAGTCACAAAGCAAGGTTAACATCATTTTAAGCAGGTTCAGGATTCCAAACTCAATGACATTTCACCCCGTGATTAACTTGGCTTCTTACATGACACACAAAACAGAACATAAGACAAGCCACACGACAGACAAGATAACACAGAGGGCAGGAAGTGAACGAATCGAACGCCAGGTCAGTCTGTGGACACGCAGGGGAGATAAGGCCTCGGTCTCGTCCGGGTCAGCTCTCAGCACTTGCTGCTTCTGATGTTCAGTGAAGGAGCTCAGTTCTGTGTGGAGATCAGTCAGGCAGAGAGCCTTCAGCCGCAGCTACCTTTTTGAAGTGGTCAGACGGAGGGGTCCATGTCTGAGGAGTCTGACAGTTGGCTGCAAAAATCCTCTCATTTTAAAGGGATTTAATCAGTCTCGGGCCCCTGCAGACCTCCTCCGCTTCTGCTTGCTGTCAGTCCTGGGGTGTCGTCAGCTGGTGCTGGTCTCAGCAATAATCTGGTAGCTGCAGTCCACTTAGCTGCTCGTGTCATTGCTTGACGCAGGCCCCTGCGTGACATGAGTGACTCCATCTGGCTCTCTACAACAGCTATTACTAATATTTTCTGCCTGGCAGAGAGGCAGTTCACTCTGTCAGATCTACATGTGGTCACTTGTGGTATAGATTCCTAGAACTTAAAAAGGATGGATTAATTACCATTGCCCTTCCCACATCCTCTGTTGCAGAGCAGGGACAGGAAAACCGCCAAAAAAAACCTCTCTTTGGAATGGAAACAGCAGAATCCCCTGGGGATGTGTGAAATGTTCCTGTCCTGGTAGTAGAAGTAATGTCTTTTAGGTTAAGTGTGTCCTATGTGATATTTGGGACATACTTACACCAAGAAATTCTTCTCTGTTTATCTAGAATTCAAATTTAATTGAGCAATCTACATTTTTATTTGCTAAATCTGGCCACCCTAAATGGGGGCTGCAGAGTTTTCACAACCAAGTTCTTGCTTATGGTGGAAGACTGAAATAGTTTCTTTGAATGCAGTTTCTTTAAAAGCTTAGGACTTCATCTGTGTCTGATCTGTTCACTTCCAATAAATTCTATGGGCCAGTAACCTCAGTCAAAGTTCTTGCCTAAACATGGCCTGTCGATGCCTTTATTTCTTTGGTTTCTTCCCTCTGTTCCTCTCCCTCTCCGTCTAATTAATGTTGACCTTTCGGCCATTTGCTAAAGTAAATTTGGGTGGGAAAGCAGCACCCTTAATCTGATCCTTGCCTCAGGGCTTAGTTTGTTTAACTGAGAAGGTTTAACTGGGCTTAGTCCTCAAAGCTTTTGTTCCTGTTTATTGTCTACAGTTTGGGATCCAAAAACAGTTGGCTTTTTGAACCCTGTGAATCCTGTTTCTTGTAATCTTTTCTTGAAAACCAGCTCATTCTTGCCTGGGTTCATCTCTTAAACTGCCTTGCTGAGTGCATCAGCAACTAACATTTGGCTTTTTCCAACCTCTTCCCCTAGAACCTATGGGTTTGGGAGGCCCTTAGACTAGTTTCCAAGTCATTGCAGGTAACAGTTGTACCCTACATTTTCTAAGGCATAGGAGGATTTCAGATATTCCATATCTGTTTCCTTACTGCCCAAGGCTCGACCTGTAGGCTACTGCCCCAAGGTATTCATTCTACATATTGAGTGCAGGGCACACGGAAGCAACAGCTAATGGCTCAGCACAGCAGAATTTTATTTCTCACCCACATAACAGTCCTGAGTGGAGTTTGAGTTCAGCACGATAGCTTTCTTCCAGGTACTCAGTCAAGGACCCAGGCTTTCTCTGTCTTATGGTTCTGCCATTTCCAGAGTTCATCATCTGAGTCCCATCTAGTTACGTGGGGAAGACCACAGAGGGGCATTCATAGAATGTTAATGGGTCAGTCACTTATTTTTGTTTACTTCCCATTGGTTAAAACCCAGTCCCATGGCTGCACCTGTTTGCAGAGGAACATTAGTAATGTAGTCTAGCTATGTGCCAGGAAGAGGAGAAGAATGGATTTTGGTAGATAGCTCCAGTCTTTGCCCCAGTTGTTGACATCAAGGACAAACAAGTAAACAGTTAATACAGTGGTTCTTTGTGCTACAAAGGTAAGTAAGTGGTCAGGTTTTTAAATCAGTATGTGTTATGATGAATCTATGTTATTTTTTATTTTGTTTTCAAGTTTCTCAAAAAATATATACTACTACTATGTATCTGTATAAATGTGTTCTGTCTTTGTTTTCCTCTTCCAGTCAACAAAACGGAATATTCCAATGCTTTTTGTCCGGGGAGATGGTGTTGTACTAGTTGCCCCTCCATTAAGAGTTGGCTGAAACAAAGAATTTATCATGTATGGAATATAGGAGCTTTTGTATGATTGCCTCTTTAAATGTAGAAGACATTCAGAAGAGAAACCTGCGTAAATTTTGATATTCAGAAATGACCAAGGATTCTTCCACTCCTGAAACGAGTTGATTTGCAGATAACTAAAAAATTCTTAAGCTAAAGGGCATTTTAATTTTTTTCCAACCCTTTCAATAAATGTGATCACCAAGATGCAGAACTCTTTTTTTCAGGAATTGATTTGTTCTGTTGTTTTCTCAATTTCTGATTTTTTCCCTTTAAATTAAATTTGATGTTTCCTTTTTTGATATATTTTTTTAATGTGGTCTCCTGTCTTGTGACTTCTTTAAAGCAAGCACACATCTTACATTGACTTTATTTGTACACATTTATCTGTGCATCTGCTAGGTTTGAGGCACCAAGTGGAGTACTGAAAACTACAGTTTTGCCAATATGTGTCCTTCCTTTGAGTCTTCTGGGGAGGCAGTTCTTTAAACCAACAATTGGAGGACAGGGAGATTAGTGCTGATAGAATAATGCACATATAGGATGTCATAAGAGCACAGAGAAGAGCACCCAAAGAACAGGTTGAGTGGGTGGGTGGGTGTGGGGGTGGTACCATGCCATTGTAAATGTGGCCATGAGCTACAAAGCATGATTTCTGTTACTTCTACTTCGATTTATCTCTGAGGTCAGGCTCCAGTGGTAATATACCTGTGTGGTTCAGCTTGGTCATCTCTACCATTGCCGCCCATTTTATGACTCAAAGAACATTTTCCCACTCTTGGATCACAGACCATTAATGATGACAGGTCTACAACAACATACCTGAGTGGCACAATAAAACAAAGTAGCTAAAAAGCTAAGCTCTTTTTATTTCTAGCTTCAGTCAGTCAGCACTTAATACTTGAAAGGGAAAGAGGAAAGTGTATGTATGTGTTGCAGTCTCTAAAACTTTATTTATATAGGACTTAGAACCTGACATCCTCTCCTGAGTAGGTTGTACCCTACTGTACTGTAGAAAATCTGATATGTGAATGGCTTGCCTGTAAATATGCTGAATGTGTGTTTGTTAATCCATTATCCAGCCCGATATGTTAACATATGCACAATATTTTAAGCCATGTGCAGGAAAGACACTCGGTAAACATTGTGTAAAAAGGTTTCATTTTCATTATTTATTGTACTTGTCCCTGCAAGTTAATGGAAAAGGGGGAGACAAGTGTGGGCAAGCTGACAGAGGTTTTATCTTACGTGAGTAGACAGGAGAGAACCTTCCTTCGCTTCTGCTTACCCCCACACTTTGTCCTTAGGCTTCAGTAGTCCGGGAAGTAACCTGTTTACATCAGCCTGTTCAATATGGAAAAAAATGGGACCTGTGCTTCTGGTGGTAGCAAGTGGCCGATCCTTTGGATCACCCTTTCCTAGTAGAACTCTTGACTAGATGATGATGATGATGATCTAGGATGATTACCGTATGTATTGAATCACAGTGCACCAGGCAAAAGCAGTCTGTGTGTGTATGCCTGTTTAATTTTTACAACAACTCTCCTGCAGAATGTTACAAGACACTGAAACTTAAAGAGCTCACGTTGCTTGCCTGTGGTCCCACAGCTAGCACAGGGCAGTAGGGTGTGAATCTGCTGGGCTCCAACCTGGGGGTTTGGGGGTGGTGGTGGGCATGCTGTGGAGACCCTGGCTCTGGGTAGTACACTGCTCCTAATGCCTACCGCAGCCATGACATGACTGGCATCTGGTCCTCTTGCTCTGCCACACCCTCCAGTTCTTTCCAGGGTTGTGTTTATTTTTAGTGGCTTCTGATATCCATGATTAGAGCCTGGATACTTCTACTCTATTCTTGGTCATCTTTCTCCTTTTTCTCCTAGAAGTGATAGATTATACTAGAACTTTCGGCAGTGAGGGCTGTTGTTCACACACCAAGGTTTCTAGAAACCTTGGGCCTTAAAATCTGACACAGCTACTGTCATATGCCAGTAAGATTCAGCTGCAACATAGAAACATCCACCCACCTCCTGGCTGCTAAGGTACAGGGAGAGGGGCAATAAAAGGTCAACTGCAGGATAACCAACCAGTCGCATGTTAGCAGAGGAGAAGGAGGCAGTGTGGGTTTGGGGAGCCCTTTTGTGGTTCAGTCTACCTACCTGGAGGGTTGGTGCCGGGACTCATTCTGCAACAGGGGCAGCTAACCCAGCATCCTGACACAGCCCTCATCAAGGCTTCCCCTACAGGGCTGCACGGTGCTGCCCTCTGAGGGTTTATGCAATATGAGGGCACCCTGGAGCCATTCCTTGGATTCCCAGGCTGCACAGCACTCTTGAGCTCTGGCCAGCTGGACGGCCTGTGGTCATTGGAGCTGGTGACGAGGCTTCTGCAACATTGTGTCACAGAGCTCAAGAGGAGCCTTCTGACCATCTCTCCTTTGGAAGCCTCCCAAGCAGATGCCATACCTAGATCCCTGTCTTGGTGGTTTCCTGAAGGAGATTGTTATGAATTGTCATTGCTTCCTGCAAAGGAAGATGGACAGACAAAATGTAGGACCATGCATTTATCTTTGAGATGAAATGTGCCCAAATTGAAACCCAAATAACTTGAGTATCTCAACTTAGACTAAATCATTAGCTACAAGGGGACAATTTTCACACATTTCAAATAGTGATTTTTCTAAGATCTGCATAAACTCAAGTATTTTTCTGTACACCAAAAGAGAAACTGGTTTCATACACCCTTTTATTACAAAAATACCTATTGCCCACAATGCTTTTAGCCTATAGTCAGGAGAGGAATGTTCCACTGGGAGCAATTGCCAGCTGTAGATCAATGCTCATCTGTGTTGGACTGGGAAGGGAACTGAAAATTCCGGGAGTCATCCTGGCAGAATCAAGAGGCTTGGTTGGTGTTTCTGTCACTCAGTTCCAATGAACTGTGTGGGCAAGCTCTACCCTGTAGCAGATCAGGCTTACAACCTACCTGCCGATAGCACTGGTCTCCCTCTCAGTAGGTTCATGTGCTGGTCCGCGGCCAGTCATCATGGTCATGAGAATGTAGGGCTCTCACTGACAAGGCCTGAGCCACACGCCCATCCTGGAACTGAGCAAGATTATCCCCACCTGAGCCGTATGGTCTGCGCGTGGAGGGGGTAGTTCTCTAAAGGGAACCAGAGGAAAGGGTGGATGGGAGCTGGAGACAAAAAATGCCTGTTAGATAGAGATGACCTGTAGTCTTCTGATTATAGACAAAAGACTCCTTTGATTTACTTGATAATTGGTAAAATTTCTTGGAACACACCTTAGAGTGGAGACCCTGATTTGAAACCATTGCTCTGGAATCTAGTAGGAAGCCCTGGATCCCGAGGGGGGGTCAGTGTGGGAGGAGCTTAGACTTGTTCCATGACTGGGCCTGATGGTAGTTGGAGTCTCCTCTTGGAGTTAGGTTCGGGACTTGCCACACAGGAGGGTATTAGGCTGAGAGGAGGTACTGGGGTCCTTGGAGCTCTGAGGCAGGTGGGTTACTTGTAGGATGTGAGTGAAGAACACTGAGCCCCACCAGATAGGTTGCTGCTTAAGAGCAGGGACCGTGTACTCACAACCCCTGGCATGGGGGCTGGCCAAGAGTGTGTCCTCAATAAATGCTGAATGAGTCATTGAGTCACAGGAAAACCAGTGACAACACTATGGGTGGAAGGGGAAAGTGGTACTTTTTTCCCTCCAGCTTTATGGAGGTATTATTGAAAAAAATTACAAGATTCGTAAGTGTGCATTGTGGGGATTTGATAGATGTATACATTGTGAAAGGACTCTCACCATCTAGTTAAATGACACATCCATCACCTCATAGTTTTTTTTTTTGTTCTGTTTTTTTGGTCGGTTTTGTTTTGGGGGGTTTTTTTGTTTGTTTTGGTGAGAGCACTTAAGTTCTCTCTGAGCAAGTTGCAATTATACAATATAGGGTTATCAACTCTAGTTACTTGTTTTACATTAGATCCTCAGACCTTACTCACCTTATAGCTGAAGTTTGTACCCTTTAACCAACCTCTCCCTATTTCCCCCACCCCCAGCCCCTGACAAACATTTTTGTATTCTCTAAGGGTTGGACTTCTTTCTTTTAGGCTCGACATATAAGTGGTACCATGTAGTATTTGTCTTTGGCTTATTTCACTTAGCGTTAACTCCCTCAAGGTCCACCCATGTTGCAAATGACAGGATTTCCTTCTTATGGCTGAATAATACACACACACACACACACACACGTATATACATAAACACCACAACTTCTTTATCCATTCATGGCAAATAACACTTCCAAGGTGAACTTGGCACACTCTTTTCCAGATACTTGTGATGTCCTCCATAAAACTGGACAATGCTTCCCACTTTTTTGCCCTAGCCATCTTGTCTCCATTACCATTTACCTGAGAATAGCAGTATGTGCCAACTGTAGATACCTAACTAGTTATCAATTTACATGGAAAACTAACACCAAGAAATGAGGAAGCCAAGGCTGAGTGTTTTAAATTCCTTTTAGATCCATTGCTCATTTTTAATACCCAGAGCATGTAGACTCTTATTTTCTTGGCTGCTTCTAGAAGCTTGCTGGATGTAGAAGCAACATGCCCCACTGCAGTTCCTGATTCTGATTACTCCAGAGGAATTCTTTTCTTGGCTCCCATCCCACCCACCTCCAAGGCTGTGGGTTTCTGGGCTCTGGGTATTGACAGCACCTCCAAAGAGTTACTCTTGGTGGGTTGGAAAACTGACCAGAGAGTCTGGAAGTGTGGTAGAGTCATAAACCTGGCTTTAAATCCCAGCTGTGCCATGTGCCAGCTGGGCAAATTACATATGCCCAAAGGTCAGTGGTAAGGATTGGAAAGCATTTATATAAACAGCCTAGGATAGTGCCTGGAATGGCCCTTGACACATCACAGGCACCAGTTGCAAAAACCACAGAAGTGGAGACTGTATTGGAGGCCAGTTCCGTTTTCTAAGGTCATTCATTTATCTTATTCCAACTATCCCCACTCTTTTTCTCCCTAGATAGTTTGCAGGAGGATCATGAATGTGAAATAATATAATTCAATCAAAGATTGTGATCACTAAGTGCTGGGCTCTGTCAATAGAGGACTGAACAAAACAAAATGAGAACACAATGCTAAGTGCTATAAAGGACGTAGAGGGTAAGGTAACAGAGCATGAGAGTAGCAAGAGAGAAGGCAGAACATCAGAGGGCCTCAGAGAAAGGTTGTCCAACCAGGTATCATTTGAGCAGAATCTACAGAGCTAGAGGGAGCAGGCCCCACTGGGACGTGGCAAAACAGCATTGGTCCACGCAACTGGAACCCATGCAGAGGCTCTGAGGCAAGAACAGTTTCACCTGGTCAGCAAAGGGGCCAGTGGGCAGGAGGAGAGTGAGCCGAGGAGATGAGGTCAGAGAGGGACCAGATCCCAGCGACCTCAGTGGTCCAGGTGTAATTCAGCACCCTTGTTGTACACATGGGGAGGAAGAGGCCAAGACTCAAAGAGGTCTGCCCACGGCCCCAAGCAAGTCCAAGCTAATCTAGTTCTAAAACCTCAGCTGGGGCCACTGTGTGACACTCCAGCAAGCACAGCTCACACTGTAGTCCCTGGGGTTGTGCAAGGTGTAATCTGTGTAGCGGTGTGGCCCCCTAACTTCTGCTCGCGTGCTATGTCACTTCCCTCTTTTTCTTTTTTATCCAAAATGTGTTTATTGGGGTGGTCTCCCACTCATCTTGGTTCAAAGGGCTGCCTCTGTCTGAAGCAGCAACCTTCTGCAAGCCTTGCCGTTCTTCCTGTGGGCTGGCAGAGGAGAATGGAGCCATCTATGGTTTGTGCCTGGCTACAGATGGTGGTGATTTTATACCATGCTGGGCTCTTTACATCCATGAAGTGTAGGAACTGGGGCTGGCGCTTGTGTTTTTCTTCTCTTCTGGAGAGAGATGAAAGAGATCTTTGCAGGAGTCATGTTCGTGTAGGAGGTCATCACTGCCAGCAAGGTTACTCTCCTTTTCAAAGGAAGGGATCTTCCTTCTGAGTACCAGCTGCCGTTTAGACCCCATATGAGCTGGTAGCCCATGTTCACCAAGGGCAAAATGACTGTGCTCTCTTCCCCCGAATTGGGCCCTGTGGAAAAGACACAGAGTTGAAAACCAAACAGGATTCGGCTCTCTCATCTCCTGTTTTGTGAATTTTGGCAGGCCTCTCAGCCTTTCGGGCCTCCATTCCTCACCAGAAGGGAAATGAAGAGGAGAGTTTTACCCCTGAGGGGTTTCTGCTAGTCAAGCTGCTTCTAGCCAGGAGAGAGCACCTAAACTGACTTGTCTTGATTGTCAACACCAGGTGGCGCTGTGCTCTGTGCTTTTCAACTTGCTACTCTTCTTGGTTTGCATTGTATATTAATATTGGCCAGCAAAGTCTGTGTCATTTATTTTCTTAAGTCTAAACAGTTTGTGGAATTCCAACCCAACAGTATCTGTTGCTGCCAGGAGCAAAGAAGGAAAGAAAACAACATGCTGTTTAGGCCCCAGGGAGCAAGTTGTAAGGTAAAATGCCCTTCTGATTGTGCCCACATCCTGTCGAGCTAAAATGAGATTGTTGACAAGGCCACATTCCAGATGAGATGACTTTTGTCAGCACTCTGTCCTTTGCGTGTAGTTGACTGGTGGTTGGAGGGTACTTCGGTCAGGGTTTGAGGCCGGATGCTGCCACTCTGCAGAGCAAATTCCTTTACCTGCTCGAAGCCTTGGTGTCTTCGTCTGTACAGTGTCCTTTCAGGTCAAACATTGTGTGATGCAGGAAGGCCTGGGATAATTCTGTTACTGATGAAAAGGGCCCGAGTGTGGAGTTCTTGATAAACTCTTGGTAATAGTATCTGAAAGCCAACCATTGTGTGTGCTAGGTAAAGAATACAGATTTGGAGTCAAGAAACTGTGTTCGTATTCCAACACCACTACTTACTAGTTGAATATCGGACTCAGCCTCTCTGATCCTCTTTCCTCCTCCATGACATGAGGATCATGGCAGTGCCCACCTCATGAAGAGGGGCCAAGGTTTAACAGACATCCAAGCTCAGGGCCTGGCATGCAGTAGGAGTTCAGTATATCATTGTTTCCTTTCATTAAACCAGCGGCTCCGTGTAATGTGCTTCCTTTCTCCTCCTGCCTTTCAGGCCTCTATGGTTGGTCCATAGTGCAAAAAGACCACTCGTAAATACTTATCTGTCTTTATAACAGGGATCAAAGTCGTTTTTATGAGTCCATAGTTTCTGCCTTGCTGAGCCCACTACACTTAAAAGCTAATCTCACTGGTCTCTTCTCACATCGTTTTTCCTTTATGGCTTTTCCAGGCTGAGGATTGCTAGAAACTGGGTCAGATAAAAGCTGATCATGATAAGTGTTTGGAAATCGGGTGAGAAAGACCAGGGGACATCCCTTTTGCAGAGTCTCAACCCTCCCTGTGCTTGGTTCTCAGTAGTGTTTTTCACAGTTCAACTTTAGGATATAAGAGAAATGAGTGGAACCAGCTCAGTGGACAAGGTCACCCAACATCACGAGATGATGACATCACTGTCAGCTCCTGCCCAGGAAAAACCCAGGGCTCAAATGACGGAGGGAAAGGGCAGGTCATCTTCATGGCAGGTTGACAGAGCTAGTTGCAGGCCACCATCAAATATCAGGTCCAGAGGTGTTGCTAAAAATTACCCAGGGGCCACACCTGCCTCTGCTCAGTTTGCCCTGGGCAGCCTTGCTGCCCTCACATGCTCAGGACAACAGAGTATCACCAACAGGTTTTTTTCCATTTCCTAGAAGAAAGGTTACCAACTGCCAGAATCAAAATAGAACGTGAATCGTGTCACAGGAATCCTGTCCATTCCAAGCACACTCATATTGTGCAATGGCCTTGAGGGGATAGAGCAGATAAGCAAAATCTCAAAGTTATTATCACTTTGTTGGACTTGACATCTCAGAAGGCCCCTCGCCATCCTCTCTCTCCAGGCTAGTTATGTTTCTGCGATGCTACGTGTCAAGTGAATCATGTTTTTAGTGCCCTAGAGGGACACTAGTACTTAGGTCAACCTGGTGCAAAAACCCTCACATCAAGAATCTTTATGTTAAAGTGAGTAGTTTTTCCCAACTTTGTCCATTTCCTAAGTTCGTGGTTTTATACATTTTCTTTTCTCTTTTGTTCATTCTTGGCTTAAATTCTTCTTTATTATTCTTAATGGTATGATATAGTTTTCCATATGGTAGTGAAATACCCATGCTAAGTTTCCTGAAGAACAAATGAAAATTTAATAAATTGAAGAATTCAGTGCTTTGCAGATTTATCTTTCACCTATATGATGAATATTTTTTTTTAATTGTGGTAAAAAACACATAACATAAAATTTACCATCTTAGCCATTTTTAAGCAGTAGTGTTAGGTATATTCACATTTTTTGTGCAATATATGTTAGTTTTCTTAAAGCAAAGCACTCCTAGATGTCTTTATCAATAATTAGAGACATCCCTATCCGCCAAGTCCTTTTCCAATGACATAGTACTTTATTAGTGTGCCTGAACTTACCTTTCAAGGATTTCAAAAACCTTGGACAGTAATTCTAAACAAAATCCATGGGCAATACTTAAAATATGTGTGTGTGGGGGGGGGCATTTAGAGAAGGGTGTGAAGCCATTTCATACTTTATTTGTCACAATTCAAACTGATTTGGGTAGAAGGGCCTGGCAGGAGAGCTGGCCTCAACACTGTTGGATGAGGGTCATGATTAAGGCATTCAGGTCATGTCCTCCTTGCTTAAAGCCTCCAGTGGCTTCCCATCCCGCCACAGAAACCTCTGCATGCCTGACCCAGCTCATCCCCTCCTGATCCCAACCCTGCCTACCTCTCTGACTTCACTTCCTTCTGCTCAGCCACACTGGCCTCCTTGATGGCAGTTGAAAATGTCAAGCTTATTCCTTCTTCCAGGTCTTTGTATTTACCCCTACTTCTTCTAAAACAATCTTCTCAACTTTTGCTAAGCAATAGAACCACTTATTGTGGTTATTGTGACCTTATTGAGGTCATAACATTCTCAATGCCCAGGCCACATCCTATACCAATTAAATCATAATCTCTGGGACCTTAAAGGTCAGTATTTAAAAACAAAAGAACAAAAACAAAACAAAACAACCCAGGAATTCCGATGTGTAGCCACGTTTGAGAACCAGAGTCTAGATTAGTGGTTCTCAAAGTGTCCCAGATCAGCAATAGCAGCATCACCTGGGAATTTGTTAGATGTGCAAATTCTCAGTCCCCACATAGGGAATGAGAAACTTTGGGAGTAGAGCCCAGGAATATGTATTTTAACAAACCCTCCACGTGATTCCAATGCATGCCTTGGTTTGAGAACCATTGCCCTACATCTTTGACGCTCAAGATGTGGCTTATGGACCAGCTGTGTCAGCATCACCTGGAAGCTTGTTAGAAGAGCAGAATCTCTGATACCATCCCAGCTCATGACCTGACCAATGAATCAGAATCCGTACTTTTAATGTTATCCCCAATGGCTCCTAGGCACATTAAAGTTTGAGAAGCTTTCTACCTCTCTCTCCTGAGAGAACCTAGGAACAATGACACACTGGTAGCAGGAGCCCACCTGGCGCCTAGATTCTAAATCTCAGATTCTAATACCTTTTAATATCGAAGGCAACTGGGCTCATTGGAGAAAAGGCTGATTCGAGGCCTAGTGCCAGGAAGGTGCAAGATGAGCCTGAAATATCTTGTGCCAGAAAGCAAGGAAATTCTTGAAGGATGATGGAACATGTCAGAAAGACACAGGGGTCAGTTGAAAAGGGCTCTCACTGGCCAAATCTGAGATACTATACACAAATAGTAGTGGATTATAACCTATTGAATAAAATAAAAACTGATGAGTTCGTAATGTTATAAAAAAACAGATGATCATATAGATAAGTGAGACAGAAGGAACAACTCTTCCTTGCAATAGAATACTAACTAATAGGTATAGAAGGAAAGATGGAGAAGGACAATCATTCGTGAATGCTAAAACTAATGGATGAAAGTTTGAGGAACAGAATGTTTATGTTCTAAAAGTACCTCCCCACAAATGACTTGGTTACAGAGGGGAAAAGACTAACTTGATATGGAGAAAGCTAGCAGAGACCACCTTCACCCAACAGTCAAAGTTAACATCACCCATATTGGGACAGACTGATACCACATACCTCCTGCTGCAATGCACCGAGGAGGACATGGCATTACTTCTGCCAAAAAGGCATTAACTGAATCTACTCCTCAAGAATCATCAAGAAACCCAGGGGGAACATTCCACAAAATAACTGGCCTGCACTCTTAAGAAATGTCAAGGTCAAGAAAGACAGCAGGTAAGGAATTGTTCCAGATTAAAGGAGACTAAAGAGGCATGAGAATTACATGCAGGATGTGACCCTGGACCTGGAAAAATGTATGTAATTTCAAAAGGTTATTGTTGGAGCAACTAACGAAATTTAAATACAGATGGTGGTTATGTAAGAGAATGTTCTCATTTTAGGAAATACATCCTGAAGTATAGGGTAACAGGACCGTGTGTTTGCATTATGAACTCTCAAACAGTTCCAAAAAAGTATGTGTAAAAGTATGTGTATATATTATATATTTATACAGAGGAAGAGAGGAGAGAGAGTGGGGCAAACATAAACGATTGGTGAATCTAGAAGATGAGAGTTCCTTGTACTGTTTTGGAACTTTTCCGTAAGTTTGAAATTATATCAAAATAAAAATCATGCCCCCCGCCCTCGAAAAAAGACATGTGGGAGCAAACACCAAAATAAACCAAGGAAGAAGCAGTGTTCCAGAACACTTGCTTCCAAATTTAGTATGACTCTGTCCTTCCGGTCATTCAGGTCTCTGTTCCTCCGTTACCTTGTCAGAGAGACCCTGGCTGGTCACCTCCTCTAACATAGGCCCCCACCACCACTGTCAGACCCTGTCCATCACATTACCTGCTTTCTTATTCTCATAGCACTTTGTTAGCATGTAAAATTATCCTTGTTTATATATTTGTCCACTCCTTTATTACCTCCCCCCACTAGAATGCAAACTTCGTAAGTATAGATATATTTTTTTTTCTGTCTTAATACGTCGCCCGGTATAGTGCCTAACATGTAAGAGGCACCTTGGGGGTTTATGTTAAATGAATGAACAAGCAAACAGATCTCATCTGCAGGACAAGGGGGCTCTATAATTCAAAACCCAGACTCCTTCTCAGCCCTGACACTGACAGAGTCTGGCAATGTAAGAGCTACTGTTTAATGAGCATCTAAAATGTCCTAGGCTTTTATTTTTTATTTTTTAAGATTTTTTTTAGACGTAATCTCTATACCCAACACGGGTATAGAGATATACCGAACTCATATCGAACTCATGACCCCGAGATCACGAGTCGCATGTTCTACTGACTGAGCCAGCCACACGCCCTGAAAATGCCCTACACTTTTATTGACAAGCTCTCAACCCCCACAATGATCCTGCAGCACTGGCGATGGTACCCTTGTTCCACTGATTGATTTGGCAGATGTGGACTGAGTGCCACTTGTCTGCGAGGCACAAAGAAAACACTGATTAACACAACAGTCTCCTGCCCTACTCCCATGTGACATGCTGCATTAGCAAGAGCTGACTGAGAAAAACCAAGGCTCAGAAAGGTTGCCCAAGTTGCTGTAGTCACACAGCCATCACAGGGACAGCTGGAACGGAAAAGTTCCAAAACAGTACAAGGAACCAAAATCTCGGTCCAAAGCCCAAGCTCTCCAACTGCTTCTGACAAGCTGCCTCAAGGGAGGGAAGCTGCTGTGAGTCAGTCCACTCCTCAGGTGGCTCCCTCAGAGCCACACCCCGTGTCCTGTGACCGCGACACTAATTCTCACTGTGCCCCTTTCGTCGGCACAGAAACAGAGCGTGCTATATCTTAGCCATTGCTGATTACGTTTTTGATTATTCCATGGCCTCTTGGTCCCATTTACTTCAGATAAGCAAGAGCCTGTTCTGCTTCACTGGGCAAAGGTCAAGATAAATTCAGCGTGAGAAATCATATAAGTTGGAGATGTGATCAAATAACCTTGCCAGAAAAATAACCAAAAAAGCAAAAACTAAGAAACAAAATAAAAACCCACTTCAAAAAATGTTTAATGAAGAGACGGAGCATGAAGAATTAAAACAATGTAAGGGAGTGGGAAAACTTCCTGAAGGGTGTTTAATTTTTCTTCAGCTCATTGATCCTTTCCCTCCTTGAAAGCTTTCTTTGCCAATTAATCACTCAACTCATTACCAGGCCCTGTTCCCTGTTTATAATCTTGGGCTCAAGAATCCCTCTGTAAGGACCATAGTAAATTTCCCTGGTTAGCAGACAAATATTTATCTTAGAGGATCAATTACTATGCTGGGAGGTCTCAGATTCCTGGTATTTAGTGCATGCTTTTGCCCTTGATTTGTTGGGTGACCTTCGCTTCTCTGCCTTGGTTTCTGAAGCTACACAAGGAAAACAATGTGACCCCCTGAGTCGTGTCCTGAAGTTGCTTTGGGTTCCCTGTTGGAAAGTAGAGGAGAGTATTTGGCCAAGGATATGATTTATCTATGCCCATAAATGCCCTCCTTCTTCTGGAAGTTAGCTAATTGTGTTTAGAATTGAAAATGCATTCTCTGCGGGCATCTAAAGTAGATTCCTTACAGGAATGTCCAGCGGCTGGGTGAATAAAAGAGACACATTAACAGAGTTTTGTTATTCCAAAGGAAAATGTCATATCTCCATTTTTTGTGGCCAGAAATTTCGGAGTTGGGGAGAGCGGTAGACAAGAAAACAGTACTGTTCTTTGGAACTATGACTCACAGATTGCTTACCCATGGGAAGCTTTTTTGTCGCTGTTGAGTGACCTTTCTTTAAGTGAACCAGGCAGCTAACTGACCACTGGGTGGATGATGAAATGATCCACCTTTGGATTTAGTGAGTTCCCCATTATTAGAGGTAAGTAAGAATAGCCTGGATGTACTCTCGGCAGAGGGTGGGGTAGAGAAATTTCAAGCACCAGGAGAGAGCTTAAACTAACATTCATTCTCATCCAGCCCTGAGATTCAGGGATTTTGGTCCCTTTCAGTGTCACAGGCTCTTCTGAATAGATGGAGTTGTGGAGCAGCACATGGGGACAAAGTGGTGACAAGTGAGATCATGGGTAAATTTGAGATTCAAATCCCTCAAAGAAAGGATGGCTTTATATCCGCTACAAAGCATGAACTAGAATTAGGATCCCAGGAGAAGAGGCTAAGTAGGGTATTGTGTATTTGAGGACACACCTTTCAATAGGGAATGCGGCATGGACCGTGGACTCCAGCCTAAAAGGAATTTGGTGTGGCCACTGAACTCCCTCTGGAGCTCCCTCTGGAGCTTTCAGCCATAGAAGCCCCATCACTGATTAGAGGAGGATCCCCAGTGTCAAAGACCTAGAGAGGGTGAGCGCAGTGGTGGAAATTGGAGCAGTATCAGCTTTTAATCAGGCACTTATTTTTAAAATAAAGAACAACCACAATAACAATAAGAGTTGCCGATTATTGATCATGTGCCACGTGCAAGCATGATGCATGGTCTGCCTCACCTGCGCAATTCTTCAAGCCAGGTGCTATCTGCCTTTTGACAAATGGGGAGACTGAGGCATCTAGCGAGAGGAAGTGCCTTGCCTTGCCAATGGCAGTGCCAGTATTCAGACTCAAGCCTGTCTGACTCAAGATTCATGTTCTTTCCATTGTGTCCCCAGCCTTCATTTAAAGGTAGGAATTTAAATTTAAAAAAGAAAATAAAGGTAGGAATTATTAACTCCATTTTTGCTGATAGAAAAACAACTCAGAACGTGGAGGTAATATCAGACAAACTGAAACCCGACTGGCTCCAAATCTCTGCCAGATGGCCTGTGAGGGGAATAGTTGTACTTTGCAGGATGCCAAAACTGGGGGGGGGGGGGGGGGGAAGGGGCGGAGGTGACTGCCCCTAGGGTTGGCTGATCACATGCCTTCAGTCTGAAGGAGAACCTGACTCAGAGGTAGGAAGTGAGCAGCTCAGGGGCATGAGGCTAGGCAGTGGCAGGCGGGACAAAGAGCCCCTATCTCCAGGCTCCTGGGATGTGCTGAGTTAATTGCTTTCAGGTAGATCTGTGCTGACCACCCTCTGGGTGTCTTTGGGCCTGGTAGGGATGCCCTGCCCTGAGACTGGGATGGAGGCCTGTCACCTCCGAGGATATCCAAGAGGCTAGCGTAGTAGGGGCTGGATGTCTGACAGGGAAGCTGATTCCCTGTGTGAGGATGTGAACCAGCAGGCAGGGCCCTGGGATCAAGGTCACCAGCCCAGCAGCTGCCCATACTGGTGAACCTGGGAGAGCTGGGGGGAATCAGGTGAAGGGCAGACAACAAAAAGTGGAACTCTATTTGGGGAGGTAAGCCATTGTTCTCAGATGCCCCTGCTCATCCTGCACCTTCTTGAAAGGCTCTGCCTGTAGTGCAAAGCCTCCCTGAATCTATCTGAACTCCCTTCTCTCCTGGCTGCAAGAGCCATAATACTGACTGCTGTTTCTAGAAGCCACTTAAATGCCAGGCCCTAGGCTTGACACTCTACTTGCAAAATCTGACATTTATTTTCCAGCAATCCTGGAATCATGTGCAATCCTGTGATCATGTTGTAACTAGCTAAGGCTCAGAGAAGTTAAGTGACTTGCCCAACCTCACACAGCTGATAAGTAACAGAACCAGGATGACAGCTCTATTAGGATAGGGACTTGCTGCTGTATTCCCAACACTTGGCACAGAGTGGTCACCCAATACACTTCATGGACGCAATGTCTGACTCCAATGCCACATACCTCACTTCCTCCTGAAAACCCCCATGATAGGAAAATTCAGATTTGAGTGAAAATGGACTTGGAGGACTTCAGTCAAGAATGAGTCCATGAAGTCTCTTCCTATAGGTACTTTTCATACTCACCAAAATATGAAAATAAAGAAAGCTCCCTGAAGAGAATGTCAGTTGCATTGTGCACAATTTTGCAATTAGTAATAAGGGCTGCTATGGAATTAATTTCTTCCCCAGGCAGGTTCAGTGAGTTGCTTGTTAGTTCATTTTTGCTTGTTTGCTTTCCTGCAGACAACATGCACACCAGCAGGCATTTGTTTTTCCTCTCTCTAAAAGTTCAAAGCCATTATGATTTTACAACTCAGAGTCTCTAAGTCACTGTCCTCCAGCCATGAGTTTATGACTTTATATTCAACGCAGACTCTGGTGGTACAGAATGGGTAATCTATGTATCCTGGAATTTCCATAAGGGAAACTCAGAGCAGGGTCAGTTTTTAATATAGCTCCCTCTGTTGCCCAGCATGGTCCAAGTTCATGAATGTTCAGTTTATTGGATCATTACCATCCGTTCCACCCATGAACTCTCATTTTCAGCAACTGGAATTCTACAAATTACAACAGAACTGCATCTAAACTTTACTGACTATAATTGTTTTTGCTTTCATGATTCAGGATGTAGTTTAGCATCTCACAGAATCCTAAGTCAAAATAATGAGTTTTGAATTAAAACTTCCCAAAGCTGAAAGGGATCCTCTGGATCCCCTAATCTTTTCTGAAATTCTGTTTCACAAAACAACTCCCCCATAAGACAGTACACCCAGAAAGAGTTCCTGTGTCAAGTAAATTTGGGAACTCTGGTCTCTACCTCCCTATTTGTAAGGAGTTGTTAGGCACAAGAGCAGGCTGAAGTTTCCATGAAGTCCTGTAGTAAATATACTTCTGTTTAACTTTGTCCTACTCAGTGTTCCCAAAATTATTGGACCTGGGTGGGTGGGGGGTGTTATCTCCTTTTTTTCAAACTTCTGAAAAATGCCTGCTGGAAAACACTTTGGGAAACATCACTTCAGTCAAACACCCCCCTAGCACACTACCAATTTTGTAGATGCAGAAGGTAAGGTCAAAGAGGGGAGGAAAGTGACCTGCAGTTATACATAGTTAATGGCAGAGTTAGGCCTGGAGCCCCTACATTTCTTCACTCCTAGGCTCACAATTCTTATCAGCCACAGGGCCCAAGTTAGATTCGTAAATGGCTGGAACAGAGATAGCCAGGTAATAAAGTGTACATTGACCTAGCTTCTACTGGACCAAATAAACTTGTTCTGAAGCTTATTGTATTGAACAAGATAACAATAGAATAAGACAGCTTTGAGTCCATCCTAACCGACTCTCTCCATTTGTAAGTACAAGGCCCTAACATGGCTACTTTACCTCTCATCCAGCTATAGATTACTTTTCAGAAAGCAGATTCGCAGTAGTTGGAAGATGGGGCAGGGCCAGTGATCAGGGATAAGAAAGCCATCACATCATCAGCCTTGTTGGAATGACTGATTATTACTGTTCATAATAGCAATCATAGCCCCTTACTGAATGGTAGCAGTTTACTTCAGTGGTGACAGTGAGCTCGGGAGCCACAAGCACTGGGTTTGAATCCATCATGGATTAATTGTGTGATCTTAGACAAGAAACTTAATCTCTCAGGGTCCCTGTTTCTCACTGTGAAAAGGAAATAATAGTAGGCCTGCATCTTCCTGGCACTGCACTCAGAGGATTTGATGCCATGATTTCTTCACAGGGAGTATGGGGTAACAAACACAATAGTTCCTGTCTTTGATAAAGAGGTTTTCCAGAAGATGCACAGAGGCTCTCCTGGCAACTATCTCTGATAAATCCTGGGGGAGTTTGAGCAGACAGCCCAGGAAGCACCTATAGGCTGTCATGCAGCAGTCATAGTGGGGAAGGGGGTGAGTAAATTAGGGCAAAGATAAGTAAAGAGTTGCTTAATCTACACAGAAGATTAAGGGCATTTTTTTAAAACTATAATTGAGGCAAAGAGCAGTTATAGAAGACAAATAGATTGTATTAAACAGGATTCTTTTCATTGGCAATTGGCAAAAAACAACTCCAACTGGCTTAGGGGGAAAAAATAAGCAAGGGGGGAGCTGATTGTAGATATGACTGCATCCAGGAGCTCAAGCAAGAGCACCAGGAATCTGCCCTGCTCCATCCCTGGCTCTGCTTTACTTGCTTTTGACTCTGTTCTCACAGGTGCTCCCTTCATGGTGGCAAAATGGCCACAGCAGCACCAAGTGGACATTCTACAGTTTAGCCATCCTGCCTCTTGCCCAAAATTTCCACCCAACTCCCTGGATTCATGATGGGCCTGGCCCAGGTAATGTGCCCCTTTCAATTACCAGGCCTGACTGGGCAGGCCTGAGTCACTTGCTTCCTCCTGGAATGAAGCAGATGTAGGGCTGAGACCATGGCCACATGCCTTTAGTTCCTCCTATTTCTTTCAGTTTCCTGATCCTTGTCTCCATCTTCAGCTGGCCCACACCTTTCCAGGCTTCACAACCACACCTCATTCTGGCCCCCAGTAAGAAATGGCCACATCATCTAGAGGGGTCTTCTAAATTGACTTGGGACTCTCTGTTGGCTCAAAAGTAGATTCAGGAGATACCAATTCAGATAGAGGGAGGCAGTATGGTGTGTGATGCTAGGATGGCAGAGGAGTTTTTATCTTATTTGCCAATTACAATTAAGAGTGGCTGTCTTGAAGAGGATGCAGTCTAGACTCACAGGGAAGGGAAGCCATGATTGATTAATAATGTCTGCCAGGAGCACTAAAGTAGGTAATTGCGGCAGACATGCCATGTATTTGCCAAGCCACATTAAAGAAACAGCATGAATCACAGAGAGCAACAGCCCTGTTCATGGTCACCTTCACCTCTTAGTCCTGTGATCACAGTGCAGTGCCTTAGCCTTATAGACAATAACTGCCCATTTGCACAGTGAGGATATTTATCTTGAAGAGCTTCTAAAAGAATCAATAGAGATAGTGTACATAAGGTGCTGACCATGTTGTGCCACAAATGGAGGCTTTGGTTTTTAACAGAGTTAGAAAGTCATCCCATTTTTCCAGGGGCCCCCTCTCAAAAGTGCTAGAATTGCCTATGACATCTTGGTTAGGAAGATTTTCATGGGTTTGAAGTTCTTTTTTGAAAGATGCACTCTTGGTTCCTTATCCTTATCTCAACAGGCCTTGATGGTTCATTGCATCTAGGTGCAACTTCCAGCAGCCAGCATCTACTTCTCATTGCCTTTCCTGCCAACAGCACCTCAGCCAGCATCACCATATGAGAACTTACAAAGGGTCTGACTTACCTTCCTAAGATCCCACATTACCTTTCTTATACCAAGAGACCCACTTAATCGCAAAGGATGTATGACAGTGGGCACACGATCACAGGACCCGTTGATCTTCCCATGGAATGTATCCCTGGGAAGCTACTGTTGGCCTGCTAGAATGTTGGAAGGGCATCTTAAAAGCAAAGTTAAGATGCCAGCCTAGGAGTGATATTTTGTAAGATTGGGGGTGTTGTATTTTTTATTGAGGTAAAAGTCACAAAACATAAAATTCACCATTTTAGCCTTTTTAAAGTTACAATTCAGTGGCTTTTAGTACATTCATCATACTGTGCAGCCATCACCACTATCTAATTCCAGAACATTCTCGTAACCCAAAAGAAGTCTCATACACATTCAGCAGTCAGTCTTCATTTCTCTCTCTCACCCCAGCCCCTAACAACTAATTTGCTATCTGTCTCTGTGGGTTCACCTATTGTGGACATTGTATATAAATGAAATAATACAAGATATGGTTGGGGGGGTTGTGTCTGGCTTCCTTCACTTAGCATAATGTTTTCAGTGTTCATCCATGTTGAAATGGGGTCAGTATTTCATTACTTTTTATGGCCCAATAGTATTCCATTGTCTGGATATACATTTTGTTTATCTATTTACCCACTGATGAATATTGGGTTGTTTCTGCCTTTTGGCTATTGTGAGTAGTGCTGCCAAGAAATCTTTGTAGAAGTTTTTGTTTGAACATCCGTTTTCAGTTATTTTGGGTATATACCTAAGAGTAGAATTGCCAGATCACATGGTAATTTTATGTTTAACTTTCAGAGGAACAGCCAGACTCTTTCCCAGGAGCTGCACTATTTTACATTCCCACCAGCAATGTATATTAAGAGCTCCAATTTCCTGATTTCTTTGCCAATATGTATTATTTTTCATTTTTTTAAATTATAGCCATCCTAGTGGGTGTGAAGTGGTATCTTATTGTGGTTTGGACTAGTATTTCTCTAATGACTAATGACAATGGGCATCTTTTCATTGCTGTATCTTCTTTGGAGAAATGTCTATTCAAGTCTTTTGCCCATTTTTTAAATTGAGTTGTTTTGTTGTTGTTGTTGTTGAGTTATAGGACTTCTTTATATATTCTAGATATTAATGTCTTATCAGATATGTGGTTTGCAAATATTTTTGCCCCATTCTGTAAGTAACCTTTCAACTTTCTTGATTATACTTTTTGATACACAAAAGTTTTCATTTTGATGAAGTTCAATTTATCTTTTTTTCTTTTGTTGCTCATGCTTTGGTGCCATGTCTAAGAATGTATTGCCAAATCCAAAGTCATGAAGATTAACCCCTGTGTTTCCTTCTAAGAGTTTTATAGTTTTAGCTCTTATGTTTAGGGCTTGGATCCATTTTGAGTTAATTTTTTAATATTGTGTGAGGTAAGGATCTAACTTCATTCTTTGCATGTGGTTATCTAATTGTTCCATCGCCAATAGTCTTGATGAAAAGACTATTCTTTCTTGGAATAGGGTCTTGGAAACCATGTTGAAAATCAGTTGACCATGGATATATGGATTTATTTCTAGATTCTCAATTCTATTTTGCATTGATTGTTAGGTCTATCCTTATGCTGGTAAGTAGAATACTATTTTGATTACTGTAGCATTTTAGTAAGTTTTAAAATTGAGAAGTGTGAATTCTCCAACTTTGTACCTTTCTCAAGATTGTTTTTTTTTTTTTTGGCTATTCAGCGTCCCTCATAATTACATATGAATTTTAGGATCATCTCATCAATTTCTACAAATCAGGTTGTTGGAATTTGGACAGAGTTTTCACTGAATCTATTGATCACTTTGGGGAGTATTGCCATGTTTGGCTGCCTTTTTTTCTTGACTAATTGCCCTGGGTAGAACTTCCAGTACAATATTGGATACAAGTACTGAGTAGACATCCTTGCATTGTTTGTGATTTTAGGGAGAAAGCATTCAGTCTTCCCCCATGAAGTATGATGCTAACTGTGGATTTTTCATAGATGTCCTTAACTTTTTCTTTATTATGTTGAGGAATTTCCCTTCTCTTCCTAGTTTGCTGAGCATTTTTTATCATGAACGTGTGCTGGGTTTTATGAAATTCTTTCTCTGCATCAACTGAGATGATCACAGGTTTTTTTGTTTGTTTCATTCTATTAATTCTATTAATATGGTATATTATATTGACTAATTTTTATATGTGGAACTACTTTCCCATTCTTGGGATAAACTCACTTGGTTATGGTATATAATCCTCTGTATATGCTGCTAAAATCTGTTTATTTGTATTTTGTTGAGGATTTTTTGCATCTATATTCATAGGGATATAGGTCTTTAGTTTTCTTTTCTTTGATGTCTGTGTCTGGCTTTGCTATCAGAGTAATGCTGGCTTCATAGAATGAGTTAAGAAGTGTTTCCTCTTTGGTTGTTTGGAAGAGTTGAGTGAGAAAAATTAGTGTTAATTCTTGAAACATTTGGTAGAATTCACCAATGAAGCTATCTGGTCCTGAGTTTTCTTTGTTGGAAATTTTTAATTACAGATTTAATCTTTTTGTTTGTTATGGGTCTGTGGAGAGTTTCTGTTTCTTCTTGAGTTAATTTTGGTAGTTTGTGTGTTTCTAGGAGTTTGTCCATTTCACTTAGATGATCTACTTGTTGGCATGCAGATGTTTGTTGTTTTCTCTTATCATCCTTTTTCATTTCTTTAAAATTGTTTGTAATGTCCCTACTTTCATTTCTGCCTTTGACAGTCTGGCTCCACAGTCCAGACTCTTAACCACCATGCTCTTTGTTGTCTCCATTCAATTTTAGTAATTTGAGTCTCTCTCTCTCTCTCCTTCTTTAGTCTTGCTAAAGCTTTGTCAATTTTTTTAAAAAAAATTTTCAAGGAACCAACTTTTGATTTCACTGATTCTATTTTTCTATTCTAGATTTCATTAATCTCTTCATTATTTTCTTCCTTCTGCTTGTTTTGGTTTAGATTCTCTTCTTTTTCTAGATGGTTCATAGTGTTGTTCAAGCCTTCTATTTCTTTTTTATCTTTTCTCTAGTCATTCTATTCATTATGGAAAGTGAAGTGTTGAAATCTCCAATTATTGAACAGTCTACTTCTCCCTTTAATCCTGTCAATTTCTATTTCCTGTATTTTGGAGTTCTGTTTTTAGGTGCATATATGCTTATAATTGTTATATCTTCTTAATATAGTGACTCTTTTATAATTATATAATGTCCTTCTTTGTCTCTAGTTACAATTTTTGTCTTAAAGTCTATTTTGTCTGATCAGTATAGCCACTCCAACTCTCTTTTTGTTACTGTTTACATAGAATATCTTTTTCCATCCTTTCACTTTCAATCTATTTATGTTTTTGGGTCTAAAGTGAGTCTTTTGTAGATGGCATATAGTTAGACCACTTTTAAAAATCCATTCTGCTGAAGTCTGTCTTTTAATTGTAGAGTTTAAACCACTTACATTTATTATAACTCCTGATAAGGATGGCCTTACTTCTGCCATTTTGCTATTTTTTTATATGTCAATATTTTTTATTCCTCAATTCCTCCATTACATTACTGCCTTTTGTGTTAGATATTTTCTAGTATACCATTTTGATTTCTCTCTCATCTATCTTACTAAATGTATTTTTTAGTTATTGTCTTAGTGGTTGCCTGGGAATGACAATTAACATCCTATTTCATAACAATCTATTTCAAGTTAATACTAATTTCAATAGCATACCAAACATTGCTCCTACATAGTTCTGTCCCCCCCCACTTCTGTTGTTATTGTCTCAAATTACATCTTCATACATTGTGTGCCCATCGATATATTTATAATTGTTGTTTTATGTAGTTCTTTAAATTATATAGGAAAAAAAAGGAGTTACAAACCACAAATACCTTAATACTGACTTTTATATTTACCCATGTAATTATCTTTACTAGTGTTCTTTATTTTTTCATGTTGATGTAAGTTGCTATTTAGTGTTTTCTCATTTCAGCCTGATGGGTCTCCTTTAGCATTTCTTGTTGAGTAGGTCTATTAGCAGTAAACTCTGTTTTTGTTTATCTGAGAAAGTCTTAATTTCTCTTTCACTTTTGAAAGTTAGGTTTCTGGATATAGAATTCTTGGTCAACCATTTTATTCCTTCAGTTCTTTGAGTATGTCATGTCACTACCTTCTGGCCTACATGATTTCTGAGGAGAAATTAGCAGTTAATATTACTAAGGATGCCTTGTATGTGATAAGTCATCTTTCTCTTGCCACTTTTAGGATTCTACTTTGGCTTTCAGTGGTTTGATTATGTGTTTCAGTGAGGATCTTGAGGTTTATTGAGATTCTTGGATATGTATATTCATGTTTTTCATCAAATTTGCAAAGTTTTTGGCTATCATTCAGGTATTCTTTCCACTCTTTTCTCTCTGCTCTCCTTCTGGGACTCCCATTGTACATATGTTGGTATACTTAATGCTGTACCACAGGTCTCTTAGGCTCTGTCCATTTTTGTTTATTATTTTTTGTTTCTGCTCCTCAGACTGGGAAATCTCAACCTATTTTCAAGTTTGCTGATTCTTTCTTCTGCCTGCTCAAATATTCTGTTTATTCTCTTTCATGAATTTTTCATTTTAGTTATTGTGCTTCTCAGCTTTAGAATTTCTCTTTAGTTCCTCTTATAATTTCTATCTTTGTATTGATATTCTCTATTTGTTGGGATTTTTTTATGTTCTCAATTTTTGACCCATCATTCTCATGGTTTCCTTTCGCTCTTTGAACATATTTTAAATAGTTGATTTATAGATTTTTTTTTTTCCAGTAAGTACAATGTCTTGGCTTCCTCAGAGCACATTTCTGTTAATTTCTTTTTTCCTGTGTATGGGCCATACTTTCTTGTTTGAATATAATGTGGCAACTCTGGAAATCATATTCTCCTCCTTCTCTAGGGTTTATCATTGCTGCTTGTTGCAGTTGTTATTTGTGTGCTTGTTCTCCTTTCTGAATTAATTTTGTAAAGTCTATATTCTTTTTGTATACAGCCACTTAAATCTCTATTCTGTAAGCTTGTGCTAAACTAGTGATTTGACAGAGATTTCAGTGACTACATGACAAAGTATACAGATTTCTATTTTTTGCCTGGAATAATACAAAATCTCCTAGTGTATGTAAATAGACTCTGTGTGTGTTGGGCCTACCTTCAACACTCAGCCAGGCATTTCACTATTGTGCCTTGGTCTTCACTTTCTGTTATGGAGAGGCTCAAGGTCAGCCAAAGGTGAGAGCTTAGGGCTTTCTCACATATTTCCTGAACATGTACCCAGACCTGGGCATGCAGATGGCCTTCTAGATTCCCAGCTATATGTGGGAGCTTTTCAAAACCCTATTCTCCAAAGTGTCTCAATCTTCAGATTTTCCTTCAGACCTTTTAGATTTGTCTATAGTTTGTCCCAACTATTATCCCTTGCCTCAAGTGGCAGCAGGTTATACATTTGCCTTTAAATATTTTTGACAAATTCCCCCTGGGTAGTCACCTCAGGCCTGAGAGTTTAATAGTAGTTGAAATAAAGACAAGTCCTTTGGATTGGTCTCTCAGGTAGCAACAAGACAGACAAAACAACCAGGATTCTTTGAGAATTAGATCCATTCTGCTCCCTTATGTACTCTGCACCTATATCAGAAATGTAGGCTGTTGTCTTCAAATTACCCCAAAGCTCTACTATCAAGATTCTGTTGGGGTTTTTTTTTTTCCCCCTCAATTAAGCATTCTCCTGGTTGCTGTAAATTTTTCATTAGTTTCTCAAGTTCCAATAAAGTTGATTCTCACAACTTTTGCCATTTTATTTCCTCCTTTTATGTAGGAATGAGATTTTATAGTTTCCTACTCCGCCATTTTCACTCTGGGGTACTGTCTTTTAAGAGTCAATGTGTACTTCGAGGAGTGTCTGGGTGGCTCAGTCAGTTAAGCATCTGACTCTTGGTTTCGGCTCAGGTGATGATCTCAGGTTCATGGGATCGAGCCCTACATTGGGCTCCCTGCTCAGGGGGAGGTCTGCTTCCCCTTTCTCTCTCCCACTGCCCCTCCCCCCACTCATGCACACACACTCTCTCTCTCTCTCAAATAAATAAATAAATCTTAAAAAAAAAAAAAAAAAGATTCAATGTGTACTTCGGAATAGCAGTCATTATATGGTGCTGGGGCCCCAGCAGGTAAAGTACATGGGAACCAAGGAGTAAAAGTTGAAGGGTCCTTGTCACCATCATGTCCAATGACTCACTTCAGGAATCCCTGTAACTTTTGGCTCTGCTAGACTAGTAGTCTTGTTTCTGGCCATGGCTGGGTGGTGAATGGGGAGGAGGTACTTCTCCCAAGGACATCTAAAGCTATGGCTGCCCCATGGCATTTTAGGTTCCTCATGCCAACAGGAGGCAAAGAAAGGAGTTCCTACACTGGGAGGGATATCAGATCCTGATTATCATGAAGAGATACAGCTGCTCATAGATAATAGGATCAGGGAATGACATGCCCAGAACTCAGGGGATTCATTAGGGCTCCTCTTGGTGTTTGTCTGCCCAGAGACTACCAGTGTGGACAATTATAGCAATTGTAGTTTGACCAGTGCATAGTGACCAGGGGCTCAGACCTCCCAGGGATGTGGGTCCAGTTACTTCACCAGACTAGCAACCTCAATATGCAGGAGTGCTGTTCAAGGGTGAGGGTTGTCTGGAATGAGTAGTGATACAAGGAGATGATGAACACCAGTTATGACCTTAGAGACAATTGAAGCAGTGGGGCCTATAGCTTGTCCCACAGACCCTTTAGTGTTCTTTGTAGAAAGTATAACTGGCAACCAGCTAGAAGAATTGGTATCAACAAGGAGTAGAACTTAATGTAGGACATCAGTGCCCCACCCATACCTCTTCAGGTCTTACCATTTTAGCCCAAGCTGCCCTGACTTCCATCTGCTAATACCTGCATCTCTACCTGGGGGCTTTCTCTGGCTATTGGAGCCTGCTCTAACCATAAGCATTGCAGGGAAGTACCAGAGTATTAATAAATACCCTACCCCAACAGCAGCCCTCAGCTGCTCCCCTCCCTGGATAGGATATCACTAAAGATATCAGGTTATCACTGTACTCTGTGCTGGCTCCCAGAGTTCCCAGTGAAATTAAGCTCTAGTTGCCTACAATGGTGACTTGTGTGATATTACCTACTTTATTGGCTTCTTCCCTCTCTATCTCAGTTCCTACTCCCCTACAAGTGCTTCCTGACATGAAATAAACTACTTGCACTCAAATCCTTGGCTCAAGATCTGCTTCTTGGAGAACCCAGGTTAAGACACACCATGTCTGTCCTCCTTCCCGCAAGAAAGCTTAGTCTCTTTCTCCTGAGAAAGCCACAGAGCCTTTGCACATGTTCTTCCACCTGCAATGATCTTTCCATCATTTACCATTTGGTGAATCATTACTCATCCTTCAGATTTTAGCTTTAAAGCCACTTTTCAAAAAAAATGCCTTCTTCAAACCTCTAATATAAACCATTTCTCTCCATTGTTCTCTTTCAAAGGGCATTTTGCTTTTCCATTTTCTGCTTATATTGTCTCAGTATATTTATTGGTGTATTTATCTGATTAATATATTTTTTTTCTTTTTTTTTTAGAGAGAAAGCAAGAGGTAGGGGCAGAGGGAGAAGGAGAGAGAGAGAATCTTAAGCAGGCTCCACACCTAGCACGAGGCCTGATATGGGGCTTAATCTCACAACCTGAGCAGAAATCCAGAGTTGGACACCTAACCGACTGAGCCACCCAGGTACCCCTGATGACTATCTTTCTTTTAAACAAAATGCACAGAACTATCGAGATAGGCCATGAAAGCCTCCAAAGCAGATGGGTGGCAGTGATGAGGCTCTGAGTATTCAGAAGGAGGGAGGGGGCCTTGCGAGGAGCACACAGAGCTCTGAGGCCTGGCCTTTAGGGACATTGAGGTGGGGTTGGGTCAGCATTTCCAGGAAATTTGAGAGGTATCTTCTGTATTGACCCTATAACCCCCTCTAGCTAGTGCCTCATTTCTCTGCTCCTCTTGACAGAAAAAGTCTGCAAAAAAATTGTTTTCACCTCCTATCTCAAATTGCTCTCCTTCCGGTCTCAAAATCAGGCTTTTATACCCATTACTTCACTGAAACTGCCCAAGTTGCTAAATCCCATGGTCAGTGGTCACTCCTCATTCTTTCTTGATTGATCAGCAGCAGTGGACAATGCTGTTGACTCCCTGCTTCCTGAAGCACTCCTTCCCCTTCCAGATGACCACACTCATTCCCTTGGTGATCTCATTCTGCCTCCTGTAAGTCTTAAATGCTTCTTGTCAGTTGACAACTCCCAAATCACTATCACTATCTTGGGCCTCCTCCCTAGGCTCCACACTCCATGTTCAGCTGCCTGCTTGCCATCTCCACTTAGATAATTGTAGATTTTGTCAACTTTAACATGTCTAAACCAAACTCCCAATTCTCTCTTCACCCCAGCCTGCTTCTCCTGTATTTTCTCCACTTCAGCAAATGGAAGCCCCACCTGTCCACTAGCTCACGCCAAAAACCTTGGGGTCCTCCCTACATCCAGTCCATCAGCACTATAAGAGTTTCTCCTGCTCTTGCCTTCCTATAGTCCTTTCTCAACCCTGCAGCCTGAGTGACCTTTAAAAAGGTGAGTCCAGTCATGTCAGTTCTTGGCTCACAAAACTCCAGCTACTCCCATCTACTCAGAATAAATCCAAAGTCTTACTAATAGTGCACATGGCCCTGCATGATCTGCCCCATCTCGCTCTCCTTGCCTCCTATCCCTCTTCACTCCTCTCCCTTGACTCCAGCCCCACTGGTTTCCCTGATGGTCTTTAAATATACTACTCTCACTCCTGCCTCAGAGTTTTTGCGCTATTTCTTTCCTGCCTGCAGGACTCCCCACAGATACTTGAGCCCCGCACCAGCTCCGCACAGATACTTCAAGGCTTGTTCTTTTATTTCTTCAGATTTCTGCCCAAATGCCAGATTTCTTTGAAAAGAAATATGTCAAATTTCTCACTGACATATTTTGCCAGTGAGGTCAAATATCAGTGCCATGGCCATCTTCTCAGGCGGAAATAAACCATAGAACACCAGAACTGGAAGACCTTGGAGGCTTTGCAGAGGGAGAAAATGAGACCCAGCAAGAGGACAGGACTTGCCCAAGGTCCTACAGGGAGACCTACAGTCCTGCCTGCACGACTCCCCACAGATACTTCAAGGCTTGTTCTTTTATTTCTTCAGATTTCTGCCCAAATGCCAGATTTCTTTGAAAAGAAAAAAAATATGCCCTTTGAAAGAGAACAATTTCTACTACACCTTCCTTGACAACCCCACATCCTCAGAACTTCCTATGCCTTTAATCTGCTTTGTTTTTTTTCAAAACACTTCTCACCATCTAATATTCTTTATTTCAATATTCTATTTTCTCTATATTCATTAAGTTCTATATTCTCTACATTCCACATTCTGGTTTGTTTATTACGCATCCTCTCCTCCCTGGACTAGAATGTGAGTTCCATGAAAATGGAAGCTAGATGTCTGGTTCACCTCCAGAGCCCACTCAATAAACATTTATAGAGTAAATCAATGAGTAAGTGGATTTATCATTGTTCTCATGTGGACCTTGGGAATATATTAAGGAACTTATCTAGTAATTAGAGTTTTGAACTGGGATTCTTTTTTTTTTTTAATCATTTGTTTGTCATGAAAATATTTTATATTCCATACGTAGCAGAGCAGCTCCGTTACTGTGATCTATTGAAAGTCAGCCGATGGGGCACCTGGGTGGCTCAGTCGGTTAAGCGTCTGCCTTTGGCTCAGGTCATGGTCCCAGGGTCCTGGGATTGAGCGCCACATCAGGGTCCCTGCTCAGTGGGGAGCCTGCTTCTCCCTCTGCTTGTGCTCTCTCTCTGTCAAAGAAATAAAATCTTTTAAAAAAAAAAAAAAGTCAGCCTGTGACACAGGGTTTATTAAAAAAAAGAGAAAAGAAAAAGAAAAAAAATATTTTATAGTTTTGTTATTCTAACTATGGGGTTATACACACCTTCGTATATTTAATATTATAGCTTGTTTTAGGGACAACTATGAAGTATGTGTGTGTCACAATTAATTCTAAGTACACTTTTCCTTAGGCTTTTTTTTTAAAGATTTTATTTATTTATTTGAGAGAGAGAGAGAGAGCATACATGAACTGGGAGAGGGGCAGAGGGAGATGGAGAAGCAGGCTCCTGGCTGAGCAGGGAGCCCGACTCAGGGCTCGATCCCAGGACGCCAGGATCATGACCTGAGCCGAAGGCAGATGCTTAACTGACTGAGCCACCCAGGCACCTCTCTTCCTTAGGCTTTTTATTTTACTTATTTTTATTTAATAAAAACATTGTTTTATCATGATGCTGTGCTCCAATTAAATTTTTGTGTGTATTATCACCTGAAAAAGAAATGACATTTTCTTTAGAGTTGAACTTTAAAATGAATTTACAATAGCCTTCACAATGTCAGACATAGTACCTTTGGCTGCGCGAACTTCAGTGAATTGAATTTTTAAAAACCAGTATCATTGGAACCAAGCACTTTTCTATTTGAATCATGTAATGCCATTTATAGAAAACAATGATCATTTGGGGCACCTGGGTGGCTCAGTAGGTTGAGCGTCCCAATCTTGGTTTCTGCTCAGGTCGTGATCTCAAGGTTGTGAGGTTGAGCCCCACACCAGCTCCACACTGAGTATGGAGTCTGCTGGAGATTCTCTCCCTCTCCCTCTGCCCCTACACCTGCCCCACACCCCTGCTCACGCTCTCACTCTCTCTCTCAAAATAAATAAATAAATATTTTTTAAAAAACCATGATCATTTAATAGTCCACAACTTTTTTTTTTTTTTTTTTTAAGATTTTATTTTTTTTAAGTAACCTCTACACCCAGTGTGGGGCTCAAACTCACAACCCTGAGATTGAGAGTCACACGTTCTACCAGTTGAGCCAGTCAGGTGCCCAACAATGTTCCTCTTCTAATGGAACTATTAGCTATCATTGTCATTTTCTTTTTCATGTGTACACAAAAAGCCTGAAACTTAAAATGAGTGAAGTTATTTTTCAAAATACAAACATTTGATATTGACAAAAAGTCATGTTTCGACTGGGATTCTACAGAAATAAATCATCTCTGACTTCCTGCTCACCCCTTTGTATGTTTTAAAGGCAGAAAAGCAAAACATTCACATCCTCAAAGATGTGCTCCACCTTAAAGCCTGGTCTTGTTTGTAGAGGGCAAAGGGGCCCTTGTTTTTCTTATAGGCCTGGGTCTCTGACGCCGTCTCCCTGTAGGACCTTGGGCAAGTCCTGTCCTCTTGCTGGGTCTCATTTTCTCCCTCTGCAAAGCCTCCAAGGTCTTCCAGTTCTGGTGTTCTATGGTTTATTTCCGCCTGAGAAGATGGCCATGGCACTGATATTTGACCTCACTGGGAAAATATGTCAGATAAGGAGGCCCTGCTATCTCTGCAACCTTCATCTTCACCTCCATTCCCTCACATGAAACCCAACACCAGAGTTTTGGGACAACCTCCCTCATTGATAAAGTGTCCCGTAACTTCTCAATGAGCCCACACACTGTAACCGCAATGATAATGGGCTATATCTGGCTCCCCGGAATCATGCCCATGTTCCACAGAGTGCTATGGCTATCGGTTATCTGCTGAGCATGAATGACCAGAGGCAGAAAAAGCACAAGGCGCTTGTGCTGTCGAGAAGTGGAAGTGATTAATTTATGTCGCATGCTCCAGCGCTGGTCTTAGTAAGTGGTAGGCAGAATGTATGTTGACAGCTGCCTTGGAGTTCACACCACACCGTCAGCACTCTGCAGGAAACAGATGACTTCAGGGCAGCTCTCAAGCTTGTTGACAGCTCGAGCTTTCTGATAAGGCTGTCAGAAAATGAAAAGAACAGTCCTAGGAAGTTGAGAGCTTCCTGGCCATGGATGGGCTATGGAAGAGGTTCCAGATGCACCAAGGGGAGAGAGTGTCTGTCTTGTTCTCCATGATGTCATCATAACCTAGCACAGCACCTCTCCTCCCTGCTCAGAGGTTTGGGGCCAAGGCTTATCTACCAGGCATCAGTTAGGGCCATGGGAGGCAGAGAAACAAAGAGGAGGTAGGGGAGCAAGCTAGGCTAACCCTTAGAAGGAGAGCCAGGACCCACGTGTCAGGAAGGGGCCAAATCCAGATATCATCAGAAAGAGGAAGGAATTCAGAGCAGGGAGAGATGAATTCACAATAAGGGAGATGAGATACAGTGACAACAAGTCAAGATCAAATAAGATTGGAGGACAGAGATACTAACTAGTCACTTTTATAAGCCTGACCGGATAGGATGCCTGGTGTGTTAGCCTGGCTTTAAAAATGCCCAGCAGTGAGTGCTTATTGTGTCTTGCCGTTAACACTGCACTGTAGAAGCACCAGTGAGCACCTTCTCAGGAAGGCCCATTCAGAAAAATGGAGATGCTTAAGGGTCATTCCCCCTACCACCCCCACTACACGCACACACAAAAATGAAAATACCTCTGTTAACTCCCATAAAAAAAAGAATATTCTTCTAACTTCAATTACATGCTTTATACAACATCAGTTGGAGAATCAGAACTACTTTTAGCCACTTCAGTGTTACTCTCTAGGCCCATTTGAGAAGAAGCCATAAAGTGGCAGCTCTCCGGTCTTTCATCTCAATATAGCCCAAGCAATAATCTCTCAGGCCCCTGTGGGCCGTCCACGTGATCTCATCTTTCCTGTAGAGTTTCAGCTAGTTGAACTGCAGCAGTGGAGAAAGCGTGTAAACTGTATGGTTGTGTAAGGAGCCCACAACTCTGATCCTACCCACTCAGCTTGCATATTCTCTTGTTGGCTCCGCCCCTAATCTTGTTCACTTTGATTCAAATGTAGTTTTCAGTAAGGCCAGAAAGAGCACTAAAAGCTCTATGTTCCATAGTCTTCCCTCACCCCGCCCAATAGCTCGAGGCCCCTTGGGCTTTGGCATCAGTCCGAAAAGATCGTGTTCTCTCTTTCTCCCCAGAGCATGTCACAGGAGAGAGCCTGACCTGGGTGGGATGATTTGAGGAAACTGGATGACTTCCCAGCCTCTCATGAGTCAGGTGTTCATGGCCTCATTCTTTTGTTCAAAGTAAATTCCTGGAACATAACCCGTTTTCTGATATCAGTGCAAAAATACCTTTAGCGCCGAGTGGTGTCCTTTGGGGTCACATCAGTGGACCCTCTGGGCAGCCTGCTTTTCACAAGGGGAGAGGTGGGCCAGCAGAGGCAGGCAGGAGTCCATTTTTTGTAGGGCCTACAGGGCAATGGCGAGGAGTTTGAATCTTGAGCAATGGGAAGTTATTAGTGAGTTTAAAGCAGTGACAGGCCATGATCTGATGCTCATCTTTAAAAAATGCTTCTGTCAGCAGAGTGGCTAAGGGACTGGAGGGAACAAGCAGGTGAGGGAAACTGGTGAGGAGGCGATTCATTCATTCTCCAAGTCTGTGCTGCACTCCAGCTGTATGGGCAGAAGGCACTGGGGATAAGGCTCCATACCCTCTTGGAGTGCAAGGGGCAGAAGGAAAACAAACAAAATTTAGCAATCAAAGGAAAGAGATCAGTTCAAACTGGGATAGATGCTCTGCAGAAAATAAAACTCATGCTACAATAAAGAATGACTAAGGCGGGAGGTGATGGTCATGTTAGGAGGTTGAAGGGATAGCCCTTCTGAGGAAGTGACATTCTTGCTGAGACCTAAATAATGGGAATGAGTGAGTCATGTGACAGTGTGGAGTGGGGATGGGGGTGGGCTGTTCGAGGCAGAGGAAACAGCCAGTGCAAAGGCCGACGTGTAACTGGGGGCTGGTGAGTGAGGACTGGGTCCTAAACAAGCATGGAGAGGTGGGCAGGGGCCAGCCCAGGTAGCTCTTTGACACCTGCAGTTAGGGGCTTGGGCTTTAGGGGGCGCAGGGGCGGCTCAGTAGGTTAAGTGTCCGACTTTTGATCTCAGATCAGGTCTTGATTTCAGGGTTGTAAGTTCAAGCCCCATGTTGGGCTCCACACTGGGCATGTAGCATACCTAAGAAAAAAAGAAAGACAAGAGTTTGGGCTTTATTGTATGGGGATGAGAAGCCATTACAGGCTTTCGAACAGAGGCACCAGTGAGCAACAAGCTACAGCCCACGGGCCAAATCCAGTCTGCTGCCTGTTTTTTTGTAAATAAAGTTTTATTGGAACCCAGCCTCACCCATTCATTTCCATATTGTTCCTAGCTGCTTTTATGCTACAAAGGCAGAGCTGAAGTTGGCACAGAGACCGCCTGGCCCACAAAGCCTAAAATGCTTACTCTCTGGCCCTTAACAGAGTAGCATGCTGACCCCTGACCTAACTGATGTTTTCAGAAGGTTATTCTGGCTGCCCTAGGAGGTAGGGCCATGGAATAAGGCTACAAGGTACTGCAGGACACAGATAAGGTGAGGACTTCAGTTTTTAAAAGATATTTATTTATTTATTTGAGAGAGAAAGAGAGAGTGCAGGGGGAGGGGCAGAGGGAGGAGAGAGAGAATCTCAAGCAGACTCCCCACTGATCGCAAAGCCCGATGCAGGGTTCAATTCCAGGACCCTGAGATATCATTGAGCTGAAGTCAGCCGCTTAACTGACTGAGCCAGCCAGCATCCCAGGTGAGGCCTTTTCTTAGCATCAGTCATTGTTGGCTGATGTTCTCCCCAACACCAGGGAGAGGGAGGCTATGGCTTGGCCGGTGGGCTCATCTCTCCGAGTGCACACGGCTCTAAAGACAGAGATGATGTCTGTGCGGGCAATGCTGTCTGGCGTACTGTGGCCAGCCGAGCACACTCTGCTTCGCCTGGTGAACTTGACAAGAGGAGTTAATCGCTGCTCGTGGGGCCTCCACCCAAACCATAACTGCCTGTCTTTTGTCTGCGGCACCTCGTCACCAATTTGGGGCTTAGTGCAGGCCAAGCAGCTGTTTCCCATTACCTGCTTGTCCCATTTCAGCAGCCCGTGGTGACTGCCAAGCATGCCCACACCACTCCCAACAGAGAGCAAGAGACACTGTGAGAAAGGGATCTCATTTCCAAATTTTAGGGCAGATTGGTTTTGTTTTGCTTCTTGAGAAAAACATCAAATAAGTGAAATAGTTGTGCGTTGTGTTAAAAAACTAACCCCAAACATCTGGGTTCTTTGTACCATGGGAGCTTATTTTCATTCCTTTGGTTGTAACTGATAAATATTCACAGAATAATTGAGTTCGTGCATTTTTCAGGGGGAAAACCATCCGTGTTGCATAAAGAAATGGTGAAAATGAGGGCAGGGACAAGAGAAGATTCTGGGTGACAGAACAGCTGTCCCTAAGTAGCTCACTATAGGTGGGAGGGCAGAATGTACTTCAAATTTATTTCAACAAGCATTTACTGAGCACCTGCACTTCGCCAACCACCGCCAAGTGCTGGGGAATCTGAGTTGAATAAAACAAGGTCCCCCAAGGGCGCCTGAGTGGCTCAGTCGGTTAAGCGTCTGCCTTTGGCTCAGGTCATGGTCCCCGTGTCCTGGGATCAAGCCCCACATTGGGCTCCCTGCTCAGTGGGGAGCCTGCTTCTCCCTCTCCCTCTGCCTGCTGCTCCCCCTGCTTGTGCTCTCTCTCTCTCTCTCACTCTATCTCAAATAAATAAAATCTTAAAAAAAAAATGAGGTCCCTGCTGTCTGGGGCCTCACGTCTGGTAACAAGTTAAAACAGCGGCAGTATGACAAGATAACAAAAAACAAAGCACTTGTAATAGCCCTTTCATTCATACAACATCCCTCTCACGTGGGTATCATTATTCCAACTTTAAATTGAGATTTGAAGAATAAATGCTGAAATTAGGACTTGAAACCATGAGAGCCTTTTGCTGCCCCTCAGATTGGTGGAATTAGACCAATCAGTGTAAGTTCCAGGGAGGTAGGTTTCAGCTTAGGAACAAAAGGGGCTACTTTGGAAGGTGATGAGCTGTGAGTGAAGGGCAGTGTGTAAGTAAAAACATATGGAGGCATGGCTGGAACCAGAGCCTCAAAGGATATTGTCAGAAATTAGTCTCTCTCCTTGTCTTGGCGCCACTTTCCCCTAGTTTGGCTCCATATCAAGTAGGTCCTTCCCCATGGAGTGACCAGGGTGCCTCCAGCAGTTCTAAGCTAACCTTCTATGTGCTTAGTAGTCTCAACAGGAAGAGGACAATTTTCCCCAATAGTTCCAGCAAAAGTTCCAGGATTAACTCTGGCCTGGCTGAGTCACATGCCCATCTCTGAGCCAGTCCCTGTAGCCATGAGTGAAGGACTCTTATTGAGTAAACTCACCCAACCACATGGACCAAGAGCAGTCCTCGTCCCCATTTTCTGAGGTCCCCCAGCACAGCTCCTCTTGATGATATGAAGGTACTGGCTCTTTGGGATCTTTGGATGGGAGGTCATGGTAGTTCAATGGGCTTGGCTGGTCACTCACTGTGTGACTTTGAGTAAATACCATCCTCTCTCTGAGCTTCATCCATAAGCTGGGTATTCATTGCACCTTCCTTGCTGGCTGTAGGCATGATTAAATTGGTGCTCACCACAGTGCCTGGCCCAGGAAATGATGCCCAACACCCCCAAGGAGGGACTTATGTGAGACGAGATGTGGGGGCCCAGGCTAATCTCAGGACCAGGATGCAGGGATGAGTAAGATGTGGGTGGGTGGCCAGTAATTTGGCAGGTTGACAGTCATTAGGCCAGATCTGAATGCATGACGGATGCTGGGTTTCCATATTGAGCTCCTGGAATAGGAGCCACTCAGACAAGGGCTGTTTGTAAAGGCCCAGCCAAGCCTGTTTCCCTCTTCAGCTTCTCAAGCTCCAGCCAGATCACCAGAAAGCAACATTCCCAGAATGAATTGGCTCAGCTCCTTACAGAAATGCTGCCAGAAAAGGACAATTAGCTACGGACCCTTGGCTTTTATAGGGGTCTGCATTAGACACAACTGAGTGGGAGGAAACACACATTCAGGGTCTTCTTTGTGGCACCATTAGAAGAAAGGTGGGGCAGCATGGCAGAGCAAGCCTGAGACTGCAGCCAGGCTGCCTGCATTGAATCCTGGCTCTGCCACTCACAAGCCCTGGGACCCTGGGGGGAATCTCACTTTTCTTATCCTTAGGACAGGGGAGTTGATAAAAATTATATCTGCCTGAAAGGTTTGTTGTAAGGATCACACATATTAGCTCAAGCCATTCTTACAGGTCAAAACATATTGCTGTCAGCAATTTCATGTGGTTCAACCTAAAGTTCTTGACCCAGAGTATGTGTTAACTATTGACATACACTATCTGTAGCCCTCACAACAATCTTACGGAGAAGGTACTGTCATGCCTGTGCTACAGGCCAGAGAGTAGAAGGCAGTGCAGCCACCATCATGAAATGTGCACTCTGTGCTAGCCAGTAGGAAAACCGAAGATCAGAGAGGCGGAGCTCCCTCCCCGGGATCACACAGACAGAGCTGCGCCTGCGACCTGGGTCTGACAATTTTTCTTTGCTTACACATTGCTGGCTCCTGCAGCAGGATTGTTTCTAGTAGACATGATCCTTTATTCTAATCAGAGTCTCTTCTATGAGGACCTAGGTGATAAATTTCTCATAGAAGTCAGTGCCAAGAAAAACAAATTTGTCCCTTCTAATGACATTTCCTTTTATCAGAGAAACCTCTGAGGACAGGGAAGATACCTGGGCTGGGTTTCCAGAGATGAATTTTTATTATTATCTTTATTATACCTACCATCATGGGGCATTTATTATGTACTAAGACATAGCACTAAGTGCATTACATGAACAATCTCCTTGCTACTCAAAGTGTGATCCATGGACCAGCAGCAATGACCATCACCTGGGAGCATATCAGATAGGTAGAATCTCCAGCTCCTCTTGAGACCTGATGAATCCAAATCTGCATTTTAACAAGATGGACAGGTAACTTGTAGGCACATTTCATATTGAGGCATCTTGCACCGTGGCATTTAATCCCCACCACATCCAATGAGGTAAAGACTATTAAGGCCATTTGACAGATAAGTAGTTGGTTTAGTGAAGTGAAGCCACCTGACTCAAGCCACACACTGGGATTCTGACTGATTCTGAGCCTGCACTGTTACCAGCCCTTGGAAAGTAGGAGGAAACATCATGAGCAAAGGCCTAGGGCAAGACTGAGAACCTTCAGACAGATTATTAACAGTGTTTCTTGGCCAACTTAAAGCTCTGGGCACCTTTCCCAGAGATTCAAGGAACTTAGACCTGGCAGAACTCCTACATGCCCAAGTTCAGGTGACAGTCAGCAGTCCCAGAACCAAACCCTACCGTAGAGGTAAAGAGGATAGGCTTTGGGGTTGAATCTAAACCCAACAGCTGAGTATCCTCAGGCCTGTTGATATAACTTTGCTGAGCCTCAGTTTCCTCACTTGTAAATAGGGTCAAGGGTATCCACTGTGTCAAATTATGGGGAAGATAAAACAACCTCATGACATTAAATTCCTTCATCCAGTGCATGACAAGTTTAGCATAATAAATGTTAACTACAATGAATGAATGAACACACACACAAGGGAGCCCTCTTATTCATAGCATGGAGTTCCCAAACTAGGCACAAATAATTTGAAACTGACATAATGTGCAGAATTTTCCCCCATGAATTAGAAACTGGGCAGCCAAATGTTCAGGTGAAAAATATGACCCTGCTCTTGAGGCCGCTTAGTGGATGGAGTCCAACCCCATGGGGCTACTGCTCTTCCCAGGACGTTTTTGTACTGTCTTTGCCTGGTTTGGTATCAGGGTCATGCTAGCTTTAAAAGATGAATTGGGAAGAGTTCCCTCTTTGTGATGATCAGTTTTATGTGTCAGCTTGACTAGGCTGTAGTCCCTAGTTATTTGATCAAACACTAGGTGTTGCTGTGAAGGTATTGTGTAGATCTGATTAACATTCATAATCAGATAACTTTAAGTAAAGGAGATTATCCTAGATAATCTATGACATCCTGCTTCAATCAGTTGAAAGGCCTTAAAAGCAGAACTGAGGTTTCTTTGAAGAAGAAATTCCGCCTGTGCACTGCAGCTTCAGTTGGTGCCCAAATCCTGACAGCCTGCCCTACGGATTCCAGACTTGCCTAGAAAGCCTCCACAGATGTGTAAGCCAATTCCTTGTGATAAATACACATACAGGCAGACAGGCAGATGTAGACATATGGTTCTGTTTCTCTGGTTGAATCCTAACAGATACAGATTTCGGAACCAGAAGGGGCTCTGGGGGAATACAAACACAAGGAAGAGTTTTTTGAATTGGTTCTGGGTTTTCTAAAATTGGTTCTCTAATGTGATTATATTTAAAAACACCAACGACTCTATTTCCAGTGGTAAAGAGGATGCTGGTAGACCATGGTTTGATGTGGCAATACAGATATGCAAAATATGGCCATTGCATAATACGAGGAAAAGTATGTCTGGAATACAAGAGATCCATTAGGACGTCTCTTAGTACTACTATATCCTGTGATTAAAGGAAACGGAAAACGACAACAACCCAATTCAGGCGGAGCTACTAGTGGCCTCAACCATTCAGGAGTGAAGGTTTGGGTCACCCCACCTGATAAAGAACCATGACCAGCTGAGGGCAAATGGAATGTGGAATATGGAATGGGTAGTAGAAGTAGGTCATTATAAACACCAGCTACAATCACCTGATCAGTTGCAGTTGCAGAAACAAGGACTATTATAGTTATGAGTATTTCTTCCTTATTTTGTTATGAATATATTTGTGTAGATCTATTAGGCAAATATTTTTGTTTTGGTTATGGGTCCATGTCCCTTGGTCCATGTCCGCTTACCATCTGACATAAGATGTATTAATAATAGTTAACTTTACATCATGGTATTTAAGTTACAGGCTATCAAGGGGGAGAAAACACAATTGGCCATAATAGTGTAGGCCAATTTCTTGCAATAAATCCATATATTTGTTGGATTCTGTTTCACTGATTGAATTCTGACTGATACACACCTCTTCTATTTTCTGGAAGAGATTGTGTAGAATTGGTGTTGATTCTTCTTTGAATGTTTGGTAGATTCTCCAGTAAAACTATCTGAGCCTGGAGATTTCTTTTTTCAGAGTTTTTAAAATTATATATTTGATTTCCTTAATAGTTACCATGCTGTTGAAATTATTTCACATTGAGTGAGCTGTGATCGTTTGTGTTTTTCAAGAAATTGGTCCATTGTCTAATTTATGTAGGTAGATTGTTTGTACTGTTCTTTTGTTATTCTTTTGATGAGTGCAGGGAATGTAGTAATATCCTCTATTTCATTCCTAATATTGATACTTTGTGTCTTTTTTTTTTCTGCCAGTCTTGCTTGAGGTTTGGCAATTTTATTTATCTTGTTCAAAGAACCAGATCCCTGTTTGATTGATTTTCTCTATTTTTAAATACCTTTCTCCCCCATTTAATTGAGATATAATTGACATATAACATTATATTAGTTTAAGGTGTACAACATAATGACTTGGTGTATGGATATATGCTGAAGTGTAAGTCTTTTATCATCTCACATAGTTACAATTTTTTTTCTTGTGATGAGAACTTTAAGATCTACTCTCTTAGCAACTTTAAACAATACAGTGTTGTTAACTATAGTCACCACGCTGTACATTACATCCCAGAACTTCTTGATCTTAGAACTGGAAGTTTGTACCTTTGACCCCTTCACCCATTTCCCTACCCCCTACAGGGGCAACTACCAATGTGTTCTCTGTTTCTATGAGTTTGGTTTTTTTTTAAGATTTCAGATTCCACATAGAAGTAAAATCATATGATATATTTCTTTCTGGGGCTTACTTCACATAGTATAGTGCCCTCAAGGTCCATCTATGTTGTTGCAAATGACAGGATTTCTTTTTTTTTAATAGCTAAACAATGTTCCATTGTATGTGGGTGTATATCATATTTAATACATATATACATATATGTGTATGTGTATTTGTAAATCACATGTTCTTTATCCATTCATCCATTGACAGACCCTTAGGTTGTTTCCATATCTTCGCTCTTGCAAGTAATACTGTAATGAACATGAGAGTGTATATATCTCTGTGAGTGGTTTCATTTCCTTCAAATATATACTCAGAAGGGGTATTGCTGGATCATATGGTATTCTATTTTTAATTTTTTGAGGAAACTCCATACTGTTTTCCACAGTGGCTGTGCCAACCACCCACAGTGCATGAGGTTTCCTATTTCCCCACATCCTCACAACACTTGTTATTTCTTGTCTTTTTGATGTTAGCCATTCTAACTGATGTGAGGCGATATCTCATTGTGTCTTTAGTTTGCATTTCCCTGATCATTGGTGATGTCAAGCGCCTTTTTATGTACCTGCTGGTCATTTGTATGTCTTCTTTTTTTATTTTATTTAAAATCAATTAATTAACATATAGTGTATTATTAGTTTCAGAGGTAGAGTTTAGTGATTCATCAGTTGCATTTAACACCCAGTGCTCATTACATTAGGTGCCTTTCTATATGCCCATCACCCAACTGCCCCATCCCCCACACACCTCCCCTCCAACAACCCTCAGTTTGCTTCCTATAGTTAAAAGTATGTCTTCTTCAAACCATGAGAGACGATGGACTCTGAAAAACAAACTGAGGGTTCTAGAGGGGAGGGGGGTGGGAGGATGGGTTACCTGGTGGTGGGTATTAAAGAGGGCACGCTCTGCATGGAGCACTGGGTGTTATGCACAAACAATGAATCATGGAACACTATATCAAAAACTAATGATGTTAATGTATGGTTATTAACATAACAATAAAAAATTTTTTAAAAAGAGTATGTCTTCTTTGGAAATATGTCTCCTTTGGAAAAATGTCTATTCAGGTCCTCTGCCCATTTTGAAATCAGATTGATTTTTTTGCTATTGAGTTGTATGAGTTCTTTATATATTTTGGATATTAACCCCTTTTCAGATATTTTTCCTTTTGGTAGGTTGCCTTTTCAATTTTTAATGATTTCCTGTGCTGTGCAGAAACTTTTTAGTTTGAGATAGCTCCACTAGTTTATTCTTACTTTTGGTGTCAAATACAAAAAAATCGTTGCCAAAACTGATGTCAAGGAGCTTACCCCCTATGTTTTTTTTTTTTTCTATGAGTTTTATAGTTTCAGGTCTTACATTCAAGTCTTTTATTCATTTTGAGTTGATTTTTGTGTATGTTGTAAAGAAGGGGTCCAGTTGCATTCTTCTACATATGGCTGTCCAGTTTTCCTAACCATTTATTGAAGAGAGTATCCTTTCCCCATTGTATATTGGCTCTCTTGGCTCTTATATCATAAATTAATCAACCATATATACATGGGTTTATTTCTGGGCTCTCTATTGTGTTCCACTGACATATGTGTCTGTTTTTATGCTTATACCATACTGTGTTGACACTATAATTTTGTAATATAGTTTGAAATCAAGAAGTGTGATATAGATTTTCTCTATTTTTAATCTCTTTGGTGTCTGCTACTTATTAATTTATTCCTTCTGTTCTGCTTTGGGTTTATTTTGCTCACTTTTCCCTAAGTTCTTGATATGGAAACTTTTGATTTGAGACTTTTCCTCTTTTATAACTTATGCATTTAATTCTATAAATTCCCTCTCGACACTATGTTAGCTCTTTCCCATAAATTTTGATAAGTTGTGTTTTTTCATTCAGTTCCATGTATTTCCCTTGAGACTTCCTCTTTAACCCATGGATTGCTTGGAAATGTGCTTTTTAGTTTCCAAGCGTTTGGAGCTTTTCGTGTTATTTTTCTCTTATGGATTTGTGGTTGATTCCATTGTGGTCAGGGAACATATCCTGTATGATTTCAGTTCTTTTAAATTTGTTGAGATTTTTTTTTATGGCCCAGGATATAGTCTATCTTGATATATTTCTGTGGGCACTTGGAAATAATGTGTGTTATGCTGGTGGTGGCAGAGTGTTGGTTGGTGGTGTTGCATTTTATTACATCCTTGCTGATTTTCTGTTTAGTTGTTCTAGCCATTGTTGAAAGAGGAGTGTTGAAGTCTCCAACTATAATTATGGATTTGTCTATTTCTCTTTTCAGCTCTATCATTTTTTGCTTTATATGTTTTGCAGCTCTGGTTTGGTGCATACACATTTAGGATTGCTCTGCCTTCTGGGTGGATTGATTCTTTTTATCATTATATAATGTCCCATTCGGTCTCTGGTAATTTACTTTCCCGTGGAGTCTACGACATTAATATAGATACTCCCTCTTTGGTTTAAGAAATGTTTTCATGTTGTATCTTTTTCCGTCCTTTTGCTTTCAACCTGTCTATATCATTATATTTGGTTTTTAAATTTTTTTTTATTTGAGTATAGTTGACACACAATATTACATTAGTTTCAGGTGTACAACATAGAGATTCCACATCTCTACTTGGAGAGTAGTATAAGAAGCATGTTGTTAATTTTTTTCTCAAACTCTATTGTTGACATGTTCTTGATTAATAATAAAATTTAACTACCAAATAATCCAAATTAAGTTATAGATGCATCCTAGTTTCTGTCCATTTCTCCTTTGCTTTTTTAAATTTTTTATTTAAATTCAATTTAATTAACATATAGTGTATTATTTGTTTCAGAGGTAGAATTTAGAGAATTCATCAGTTGCATATAACACCCAGTGCTCATTCTTAATGAGCCCTCCTTAATGCCCACCACCCAGTTACCCCATCCCCCACCACAACCTCCCCTCCAGTAACCCTCAGTTTGTTTCCTATGATTAAGAGTCTCTTAATCATAGGGGTGCCTGGGTGGCTCAGTTGGTTAAGCGACTGCCTTCGGCTCAGGTCATGATCCTGGAGTCCCTGGATCGAGTCCCGCATCCGGCTCCCTGCTCAGCAGGGAGTCTACTTCTCCCTCTGACCCTCCCCCCTCTCATGTGCTCTCTCTCATTCTCTCTCAAATAAATAAATAAAATCTTTAATTAAAAAAAAAGAGTCTCTTATGGTTTGTCTCCCTCTCTGATTTCATCTTGTTTTATTTTTTCCTCTCTTCTCCTATGATCCTCTGGTTTGTTTCTTAAATTCCACATATGAGTGAAATCATGATATTTGTCTTTCTCTGACTGACTTATTTCACTTGGCATAATACCCTCTAGTTCCATCCACGTCATTGCAAATGGCAAGATTTCATTCTTTTGGATGGCTGAGTAATATTCCATTGTATATAAATATCACATCTTCTCTACCCATTCGTCTGTTGATGGACATCTAGGCTCTTTCCATAGTCTGGTTATTGTAGACATTGCTGCTATAAACACTGGGGTGCATATGTCCCTTCAAATCACTATGTTTGTATCCTTTGGATAAATACCGAGTAGTGCAATTGCTGGGTCGTAGGGTAGTTCTATTTTTAACTTCTTGAGAAACCTCCATTCTGTTTTCCAGAGTGGCTGTACCAGTTTGTATTCCCACCAACAGTGTAAGAGGGTTCCCCTTTCTCTGCATCCTTGCCAACATCTGTTGTTTCCTGACTTGTTAATTTTAGCCATTCTGACTGGTATGAGGTGGTATCTCATTGTGGTTTTGATTTATATTTCCCTGATGCCGAGTGATGTGGAGCATTTTTTCATGTGTCTGTTGGCCATTTGTATGTCTCTTTGGAGAAATATCTGTTCATGTCTTCTACTCACTTCTTCACTGAATTTTTTGTTTTTTGGGTGTTGAATTTGATAAGTTCTTTATAGATTTTGGATACTAGCCCTTTACTCATAAGACATTTGCAAATATCTTCTCCCATTCCATAGATTGCCTTTTAGTTTTGTCGACTGTTTCCTTTGCTGTGTAAAAAGCTTTTAATCTTGATGAAGTCCCAATAGTTCATTTTTGCTTTTGTTCCCCTTGCCTTTGAAGATGTGTCTAGCAAGAAGTTGCTGTGGCCAAGGTCAGAGAGGTTGCTGCCTGTGTTCGCCTATAGAATTTTGATGGATTCCTGTCTCACATGTAAGTCTTTCATCCATTTTGAGTTTATTTTTTGTGTATGGTGTAAGAAACTGGTCTAGTTTCATTCTTCTGCATGTGGCGGTCCAATTTTCTCAACACCATTTGTTGAAGACACTGTCTTTTTTCCATTGGCTATTCTTTTCTGCTTTGTTGACAATTAGTTGACCATAGAGTTGAGGGTCCATTTCTGGGTTCTCTGTTCTGTTCCATTATCTATGTGTCTGTTTTCGTGTCAGTACCATACTGTCTTGATGATTACAGCTTTGTAATAGAGCTTGAAATCCAGAATTGTGATGCCTCCAGCTTTGGTTTTCTTTTTCAACATTCCTTTGGCTATTCAGGGTCTTTTCTGGTTCCACACAAATTTTAGGATTGTTAGTTCCAGCTCTGTGAAAAATGTTGATGGTATTTTGATAGGGATTGCATTGACTGTATAGATTGCTCTAGGTAGCGTAGACATTTTAACAATATTTGTTCTTCCAATCCATGAGCATGGAATGTTTTTCCATTTCTTTGTGTCCTCTTCAATTTCTTTCATAAGTGTTCTATAGTTTTCAGAGTACAGATCCTTTACCTCTTTGGTTTAGTTTAATCTTAGGTATCTTATGGTTTTTGGTGCAATTGTAAATGGCATTGATTTCTTGATTTCTTTTTCTTCTGCCTCATTGTCAATGTATAGATATGCGACTGATTTCTGTGCATTGATTTTATATCCTGTGACTTTGCTGAATTCCTGTATCAGTTCTAGCAGTTTTAGGGTGGAGTCTTTGGGGTTTTCTCCATAGAGTGTCATGTCATCTGAGAAGAGTGAAAGTTTGACTTCTTTGCCGATTTGGATGCATTTTATTTCTTTTTGTTGTCTTACTGCTGAGGCTAGGACTTCCAGTACTATGTTGAACAACAGTGGTGAGATTGGTCATCCCTGTTATGTTCCTGACCTTAGGGGAAAAGCTTAGTTTTTCCCTGTTGAGGATGATATTCACTGTGGGTTTTTCATATATGACTTTTATGTATATCATTATATTTGAAGTGAGTTTCTTGTAGACAGCATAGAGTTGGTTTCTGTTTTTTAATCCATCCTGTCAATCTCTATTAAATTGGTATAGTTAAGTCATTTAAATTTAGTGTAAATGATGATTTATAGGGCTTTGGTGTGCCATTTTATTTTGTTTGTTTATTTCTGTTTTTAACTTATTTGTTTGCTTTTTCTTACCTGCTGGTGGGTTACTTGAGTATTTTTTAGAACTCCATTTTGATTTATCAATAGTGTTTCTGAGTACAGAAACACTATAAGTCTGTATAGACTTTTGACTGTCTGTTCTAAGTAATGAATTGTACATACATAACTTATCAGTCTATTGATGTCATCATTTTACCAGTTGAAATATAGAAACCTTAGTGTCCTTCATGTCCTTTTACCCTCACCTAGTTATAATATTTATAATATAACTTTCTAAAATGTTTCCTCTGTATACATGTAGAACCATAGCAACTACATGCTATGTTTTTTTTATTCTTATGTTAATCCCCATACATTACATCATTAGTTTTAGATGTAGTGTTCCATGATTCATTGTTTGTACATAACACCCAGTGCTCCATGCAGAATGTGCCCTCCTCAATACCCACCACCAGGCCAACCCATCCTCCCACCTCCCTCCCCCCCAGAACCCTCAGTTTGTTTTTCAGAGTCCATCGTCTCTCATGGTTCGTCTACCCCTCCGATTTCCCCTGCTTCATTCTTCCCCTCCTGCTACCTTCTTCTTCTTTTTTTTTTCTTAACATATATTGCATTATTTGTTTCAGAGGTACAGATCTGAGATTCAACAGTCTTGCACAATTCACAGCGCTTACCAGAGCACATACCCTCCCCAGTGTCTATCACCCAGTCACCCCATCCCTCACTCCCCACCCCCCACTCCAGCAACCCTCAGTTTGTTTCCTGCGATTAAGAATTCCTCATATCAGTGAGGTCATATGATACATGTCTTTCTCTTTTTGACTTATTTCACTCAACATAATACCCTCCAGTTCCATCCACGTCATTGCCAATGGCAAGATCTCATTCCTTTTGATGGCTGCATAATATTCCATTGTGTATATATATCACATCTTCTTTATCCATTCATCTGTCGATGGACATCTTGGCTCTTTCCACAGTTTGGCTATTGTGGACATTGCTGCTATAAACATCGGGGTGCACGTACCCTTTCAGATCCCTACTTTTGTATCTTTGGGGTAAATACCCAGTAGTGCAATTGCTGGATCATATGGTAGCTCTATTTTCAACTTTTTGAGGAACCTCCATACTGTTTTCCAGAGTGGCTGCACCAGCTTGCGTTCCCACCAACAGTGTAGGAGGGTTCCCCTTTCTCCGCATCCCCGCCAACATCTGTCATTTCCTGACTTGTTAATTTTAGCCATTCTGACTGGTGTGAGGTGGTATCTCATTGAGGTTTTGATTTGGATTTCCCTGATGCCGTACATGCTATGGTTTTAACTGCACCATTGTGCACCCTCATTTCCTCATTTCTATAATTTCTGCTTCACGTACCAGAAAAAATTTGGGAAACTCAAGAGAAGAAGGAACATCTATTTTACTTATCCATATTTTTGCTCACTGTGTTCTTTCTTTCTTTTTTTCTGATGTTTCAAAGTTCTTTACTATTATTATTATTACCTTTCTGTTTAGAGAACTTCCTTCCTAAAAGCCATTCTTTTTAGGTAAATATGCTGGTGACAAATTCTCTTGGTTTCCCTTCATCTGAGAATGACTTGATATCTTCTTCATTCCTAAAGAATATTTTTACTGGTTATAGGATTCTGGGTTGACAGTTCTTTTCTTTCCTTTCTTAAAAAATACTACACTGCTTGTCTGGATTCCATTGTTTCTGATGAGAAATCTGCTGTCATTCAAATTCCTTTTTCTTTAGAGGTAAAGTATAAGTTTTTCTCTGTTTTTAAGATGTTTTTCTTTGTTTTTAGTTTTCATAATTTAATTGTGATGTGTCTTATTGTGGATTTCTTTGGATTTATCTTATTTGAGATTCACTAAGCTTCTTAAATCTATAAGCTTACTTTTGTTGCCAAACTTGTGAAATTTTCAACTGTTATTTCTTTTCTTTCCTTCCCACTTTATTTAGGCATAACAGATATAGAAAAAAAAACTGCACATAATTAATGCATATAATTTGGTGAGTTTGGGCAGTATATATATACACTTGCATTACCATCACCACAATCAAGGTAATAAACATATTGAACACTTCTAAAAATTTCCTTGTGTCCCTTTTTTGTTGATCTGTTTGTTTACTTGTTTGTTTTGTGGTAAGAATACTTAACATGAGATCTACCCTCTTAACAAAGTTTTAACTGCACCATTGTGCACCCTCATTTCTTCTAGTGCTTTTTCAGCCCCATGCCTTTGCTCCTCCCCTTCTGGAATTTTGATGACACAAATGTTAGATCTTTTGTTATAGTCCCACAGATCCCTAATGTTCTGTCCTCTTTTCTTTTCCTGCTTATTTTCTGTTGTTCAAATTGGCTAATTTCTATTGTTCTGTCTATCTTCCAATTCACTGATTCTTTCCCCTGTCCCCTCCACTCTCTGCTGAGTCCATCTTCTGAGCTTTTTATTTAGGTTATTTTATTGTATTTAGGACTTACATTTCTAAAATTTCTATTTAGTCCTCCTTTATATCCTCTATTGCTTTGTCGAGGTTTTCTATTTATTTCAGTTATTTTGAGTTTCTTCATAATTGCTTGTTGAAGCATTTTTAGTGATGGCTGTTTTAAGATCTTTGTCAGATAATTTTAACATCTCCATCATCTTGGTGTTGTTGGCAACCAATTGGTTTTTTATTCATTCAATTTGAAATCATCCTGGTTCTTGGTGTAATGAGTAATCCTACTGAAACCTGGATATTTTTGTATTATTTAAACCTTCTGTTTAGCTGGGTTTCTTTGACACCATTTCCACAGGAGAAGGTAGAGGGGGGCACATCCTCATTACTGACAGTAAAAGCTAGTAGTCCAGGTTTCCCACTCAGCCTCCACTGAAATCCAATGGGGGAGGTTCCTCATTACTGCTGGGTTGAGATGAGAGGCCTGGCTCCCCATGTGGTCTCTATTGACACTTTGTGGAGGTAGCTTCATTACCTCTAGGAGATGATGAAAGCCTTGACTCTCCACTAGACCTCCTCTGACACCACCCCAGTGGGGAGTGGGAAGAATACCTTATTAGTCCCAGATGGAGGTAGAATTCCAGGCTCCCTACTGCAGTGGCAGCAGGGAGGTATTAATGGCCAGCAGAGATGAAAATACCAGATCCCTGCTTGGCCTTCTCTGACACCACCCCAGCAGGGATGTTGGGATGCCTTGTTACAGCCTCACACATGTCAAAAATGTAGCTCCCTTTTACCCTTTTCTGGTATGGTTTCTATGATGTTTAACTAGGGTAGAGCAGTTATTGTCTGAAAATTTCTGTCTTGCTAAACTGCCCTCTTCCTGGTCATTGTGCTAGAGAGAGCAGGCTTTTGTTGGGGCTTTTTTTGTTTTTCCCCATTGGTGTTCCCAAGTCGCCAGCTTCTTCTAAGTCTCTTTCTAGGACATTTTGATTCCTGTCTGAGCTTGGGTTGTCTGTGTCCACGTTGCATGGGGCTGTTTTTGTTGTTGTTGTTGTTGTTTTAGGATTTTATTTATTTGTCAGAGAGAGAGTGTGCACAAGCTGGGGGAGTGGCAGGCAGAGGGAGAAGCAGGCTCCCCGCTGAGCAGGGAGCCGGATGTGGGAGTTGATCCCAGGATCCTGGGATCATGAACTGAGCCAAAGGCAGATGCTTAACATACTGAGCCACCCAAGCGTCCCTGTGTGGGGCTGTTGTAGCAGCACTGTGAGGCCCCCTGGAAGACTGCATGGGTGCTGTCTGCCTCAATGGGCCTCCTGAACATGGACAGAGACAACCATGGTTTACAGACAGGAACACAACATGGATAAATGGAGGGTGGGGTGGGGGGGTAGAATGAGTCATTTGTACTTTCTTCAGGTGTGTTTTTGGTGTTTAAATAATGATTTTCTTCATCATGTGTCCAAATTTTATTATTTCTTTTGTCGTTGTTGTAATTATGAAGAGTTCACAGCCATTATAGGAAAAATGAGAAACTAATGTTGAGGAAAAAGAAGAAGTTAACCTAAATCCCACCACCAGAGAGAAGGACTATTAACTTTTTGGTGCATGTTGTTGCCATCTTTTATTTTGAATATGTATACACACATGCATAAATATATGTATATCTGGTTTTTTTTTAAAGATTTATTTATTTATTTGAGAGAGCGAGAATGAGAGAGAGTACATGAGAGGGGGGAGGGTCAGAGGGAGAAGTAGACTCCCTGCCGAGCAGGGAGCCCGATGCGGGACTCGATCCCGGGACTCCAGGATCATGACCTGAGCCGAAGGCAGTCGCTTAACCAACTGAGCCACCCAGGCGCCCTGTATATCTGTTTTTAAAATCAAATAGAATAACATTAAATGTAGTTTTATTCAGTTTTATACTTTAAAGTAATTTCTTTTTTTATCTTTTTTTAATTTTTTTTTATTATGTTATGTTAGTCACCATAGTAATTTCAAACTAACAAAAAGTTGCAAGAATAGTACAAGGAATTCCCATATCCCCTTTGCCCAGATTCACCAAGTGTTTCCATGTTGCCCCACTTCTTCATTCTTTTCTTTCTTTCTTCCAGTCTCTTTACTCTTTACTCCTAAATATTTCAGTATTTATTTTCTAAGAACAAGGGCATTTATTTGCATAACCACAGGACAATTAGCATTATTACAATCGTGTTATCTAATCAATAAACCATTGTTCAAATATTGCCAGTTGTCCCAATAATATTTGTTTAGCTTTTTTTTTTCTGGTCCAGTATTCATTCTGAAATCATATACTGTATTTGGTTTTCATGTCTCTTTAGTTTCCTTTAATCTGGAACCATTCCTCAGCCTTTATTTGTCTTTCTTGGCTTTAAAGTTTTTAAGGAGTACAGGCCAGGTACCTCCATCTGGGTTTTTCTGATCTTTCCTCCTGATCAGACTCAGGTAATGCCTTTTAACAGGAATACCTCTGATGTGATGTTGTGTCCTTCTCTGTTCATCTTATCAAGAGGCACTTGAGGGGCACCTGGGTGGCTCAGTTGTTAGGTGTCTGCCTTCGGCTCAGGTCATGATCCCAGAGTCCTGGGATTGAGCCCTGCATCAGGCTCCCTGCTCGACAGGAAGCCTGCTTCTCCCTCTCCCTCTGCTTGTGTTCCCTCTCTACCTGTGTCTCTCTCTGTCAAATAAATAAATAAACATCTTTTTTTAAAAAAAAGAGGGACTTGATATTAGTTTGTTCTGTTTTGGTAATGTTATCTTTTATCTCTTGGTTAACACGGTGTGTTCCAGGTTTCTCCCCTGTAAAGTTACTATTTCCTCCTTTGTATTAGTAGATAACATTATATATAACATTATATATAACACTGGGTGACAGCGTTGTGGACAATGAGGCTGTGCACTGAAGTTTGTACTTGGGCCAGGAGGGAGCAGAGTCTGTGAAAGGAAGTGAGCAGGGCAGTGACAGGATCATAGCTATGTGACCTAATTAGATTTCTGCACATTATGGAGGATGGATTGCAAGGAGAGGAGGCTCAGAGACTGCCAGAGGTTTTTAGAGAAAAGGCAGGAGATGATGAAGAAGAGTACAGTCTAAGGTGGGAGCCATGGGCATGCACAGCAGGGGTGGGTCAAGGTGAGGAAAGGTGCTCTAGGAGAGGCATCAAGGAGACCACACTGGGGTGTGTGAGCTCTCTTGCCTGGCCCCAGATCCCTCTGATTAGAAGCGTTCTCACTAGCATCTGTCTTAGAGTCCCGTGTGCCTCCTCTTCCCATTTCACCTGGTAGCTAATTTCCTCAAACAGGATAAACCCAAAGAAATCTGCACAAAGACACATTGTAATTAAACTTCTGAAAACCAAAGACAAAAATCTGGAAACTAGGTCAGATGCAGTATAGCTGATTTACAGAGTTAATAATAACTCCACAAGTGTGCACAGAGCAGGAAACTCTTCATTAATGTGCTATTTTTGCAAGGGTTTTGGTATCAAAGTTATGCTGGTTTCATAAAAGGAACTTGGAAGCTTTCCTTTTTTTCTCTCTGCACTGAAATGCTTTAAATAGCATTGAAGTTATCGTTTCTCTAAAGATGTGGTTGAGCTCACTGATGGGCCTGGTGATTTCTTTTTTTTTTTTCTTTTTGCATGTTTATTAAGATGTTCTCATGAAACTGTCACTACAGTCAATACGGCCTTAGATCTTACCCAAGTGATTTGTCCTAGATCGCATATCAGGTGGGTGACATCCCCCAAAATTTCCTTGTGCCCCTTTGCAATCCACCCCTCCTCCACTCTTGTCCCCAGGCAACACTGACCTGCTTTCTCCTATTATAGATTAGTTTGCATGTTCTAGAATTATATAAATGGAATCAAACAGTACGGACTCTTTCTCTGTTTGGCTTCCGTCGTTCAGTCTACTTATTTTGAAACATACCCATGTTGTGTGTATCAATAGTTCATTTTTATTGCCGAATAAAATCCATTGTATGAATATACCACCATCTGTCTATACATTGACCAGTTGAGTGACATTTGAGTTGTTTCCAGCTGGGGGCTATTATAAATACAGGTGCTCTAAACATTCATATACAAGTCTTTGTGTGGCATATGTTACTTAGGAGTGGAAATATTGGGCCACATGATGGGTATATATTTAACTTTTTAAGAAACTGCCAAACTGTTCCCAAGTGGTTCCATTTTACATTCCCACCAGCAGTGTACAAGAGTTGCAGTTGCTCTGTATCCTCACCAACACTGGGTACAGCCAGTCCTATGAGTCTTTGAGTGGTTGCGATTTGACAACTTTCTCAATTTCTTTTCTTTATTTTAGACTTGGGTTGCCTAGACAAAAGAGGTGGAGGTGTAACTTAGGTACTGATGTTTCACTGCATGTTAGGGATGGTGAGTACAGATTGAGGGAAAACTGGAAGGGAAACAGGGAAGGAGAAAAAAGCGAACTCAAGGCGGTGCACTGCTGAGCTAGTCCCAGGTACACAAGAAAACACAGTAGATCACTCAGCCATGCAATGTCTCTAGAGAAGCCATATGGAACTGGAACATCTTGGAAGAGTATATGGTTAAGGAAGGGAGAGGAATTTATCCACCGATGGTTTTCCATCTCCTGTCTTTCTTGGTCCAAATTCACCCCATGGAGCCTTAACTCCCCCGAATGTGTTGTGTAGCCCCTTTGGACAGCTGCTGGGGAAACCAGATCTGACACCCCAGAGCATAGTGTGGACACCCCAGGGCACAGTGCTTCATCTGAGTCTAAGAAACAAGAGACTCTGGGCATCCAGTCAGGTTGGACCAGGACATCGGGGCCATGTGCATCTTGCAGTGGAGGGTGAGGGGAGGCCATGCTGAAGCCCAGACAGGACTCTGTGGGAGGCTGAGCCCACAGCAGTTAGGAGATGAACTGGCAGTGGGGCCAGAGCTCCACTAAGCAAGCAAATGAGGCTGGGGTAGTGGCACATCCAGTGGAGTGGAGAAAACCTGGAGAGAACCATAAGTTGGGTTGGGTACAATCTTCTGAGACAGGTTACATCTTAGTGCCTCTGATCTTTGACATAGCCCTGGTATGTAGGCAGGGAGTTATAGCCCTGCATTTCAGATGAAGAAAGTTGGGTCTTACCTAAGTGGTTTGCCCAGGATCATACATCAGATGGGTGACACACTTGGGCCTCTGTTTAGACCCAGTTCTCTATCCATGTGCTATGCAGATGGCAGATATTCTCAGATATCTGTGTCTGGTTTGGAGCACCTTCCAGAAGTCAGAGAAGCACATCTCAAATCTTCTGTTGGTTCTTTTTTCAGCCAGTTTGGGGAAGTAAAGCAGCAGGAGGTGCAGATAATGACGCTGCCATGGGAAGGAGGTTGGAGACTTTGGGGGTTTAGTCCTACTTTCTGTGACCTTAGGCTAACAATTGTTCCCCTTGGACCTCTGTTCACTCATTCAGCAAACATTTGGTGAGAGTATATGCACTGTGTGCCATACATTGTGCTAATTGTGGGGTATATCAAATAGAGTACAATAGTCCCCGTCCTAATGAAATTTCTAATCCTGACCCTCCCCTATATTCATGCCTCCTGTCAAATAGTAGAGTCTCTTTCTCCTTTCCCTTGAATATGGGATGAATAGGGAAATACTGGTCTGGCCAATGAATATAACTTCTTACTCTGTGACTTCAGCACCACCATATGAAGAAGGTCTAAGCTAGCCTGAAGAATGATGAGAGATATAGGATTGGCCATCCCTATCCACCCAGCTGACAGTCAGTCCCCAAAAGCAGAGTCAGCCTGCTGGCCTGCAGTTAACCATAGACACGTTAGAGATCCAGTTAATACCAGAAGAACTGCCTAACTGAGCCCAGCCTATATTACCAACCCACAGAATCATAAGCTAAATAAATGATTGTGGTTATAAGTCACTAATTTTAAGTTTTGTTATACCACATCAGCTAAGCAATACATGTAAAATGCTTAGCACAGTAATCACAGTTTAATTAATGGAGATGATGATGATGATGATGATGATGATGATGATGATGATGATAGTGATGATGATGACAGTATCCATGCTCAGGCCACTGTTGGGAATAGAAGAAAAGGTGGTTTCATGACTTTTTCCCTAAAGGAGCTCATGGCATGACATTATGCACAAGAAAAAAAGGTCACAAACAATGACTTCCAATCAACTCCCACTCATTTATTCTTCAAAGTCTTGATCAATCATGAAGACCTCAAGCCCCTGCTAAGGAGGTTTGACTTCACGTCCACTATGAAGATCCACCAACAGGTTCTAAGCTGGGAATATGGAATAAGGGCTATTTTGGAAAGATCCTGCAGTGAGCAGGAAGGGTCAGGGAGAAAAATGGCTTGAGGGAGGGATAAGGCCAATGTCAGCCTCCTCCTTTCATCTTTCATAGCACCCTTAGAATAATTCTGACTCATAGCACCCATTACCCTTAGAAAAACTCTGCAGGGCCTGGTGCGACTGGCCCTCCATCTTCTTGAATCTTTTTTCCTCATTCTCACTCTGCTGCACCCACTGGTTTCTCTTAGTCCCTTAGACATGCCCTGACTTGTCTCCCCTCAGTGCTTTGCACATGCTGCTGTTGTCTTCCCTTCTTTCCTGTGTCACTTGGGCTCATCCTTCAAATTTCTGTAACTCACATGTCTCTGAATTCTTAATCTAAACCAGGTTACCCTGAAATACCCACCAAAACCCCCATGCTTTTCTTCTGTGGCAGCTGCCATGGTTTATATTTGCATATGTAATATAGGAGTGATGATTTGATGGGTATCTATCTCCTCCACCAGACTATGAGCTCTGCTGGGTCTGTCTTCCTCGTTGTTATGCCCAGAGCCTGGCCCAGTGCCTGGTGTATACCAGACATGAACAAAATGGATGTAAAATGAATGGATGCCCTTGAGTGAAAACTCTTTGGGGCAGAATATCCATGCTCACTTAGAATCTCTCTGTCCTGAAATGACAAGAGAGAAAGAAGGGAGAAAGAGGCCACAATCCTTAGAGCTCTTCCCTAGGGACAAATTGGTCTTGCCCTGGAAGTGTCAATCAGGACTCCCGGCTCCAGTTTTATAGCCAGAGGACGCATTTAATCCAGACAATAAATAATCCATCCCACCAGCCCTGGTGGCTAAGCGGAAAGTCCTTAAGGAGAGACTAACACTGATGTGGAACACTGAGTTCCCCAACCTCAAGGACACAGAATTCTCCTTCAGGGTTTTAATCATCTATTTGAACAAGGAATGCTTCCCCAAGCCTTGCTTCATAAACAAGTCTGTGATCAGAGGCAAACAAACAGCCCCTGTGTGGACATCTGATGTCTGGAAGATTTCATCTGGGCAGCAGAAAGACTTCACAGAGACACACACAGAGCTAAAAGCAAGGAAAACCTTTGTGGCCTTAGTCTATTGTTCCCAAATAGGACAATCACTGACATCTCTCCCCTTTCTTTTCCAGAATTCCCCTTTGCAATTGGAGCTCCTGGCTTACATAAAAAGTTTTTTTGTAGTTTTATGTGTCCCTATCTTCCCATTTCTCCCACTAGACCATAAGTTGCATGAGGGCAAAGGGCAAGGATAGATCTCATTCATCCATTGTTTCCTCACCCATAACTCAGTGTTTGGCACAGAGCTGGCTCCATAAATGTTTGCTGGATTGGATAAGGAACAGGGAAAGGTTGAGTTACAAGTGGGATGGAGAGAGAGCAAACAGTCTGAGGATGGGCTCACGTATACTTTCTGTAGTTAGAAGCCTAGTAGAGAAATGGAGTGGAGGCTGATGAAATTGGGAGTCTCTGGATCAAGCCATGCCTGAAGCCTTGACCATCACTGGAGTTTTCACACCTTTGTGCCAGAATATTCCCTTTATTGATTAACCCATGTCCACACAAAGACTTTATATAAACACTCATAACGTCTGTATTCTAAGAGTTAAAAACTGGAAACAGTCTAAATGTCCATCAGCAGGTGAATGAATAAGCCAATTGAGATATAGCCATATAACAAATTCATATAACAGAATACTACTCAGTAGCCCAGCAATAAAAGGAGTGAACTACTGATACATACAACAATATTAGGTGAATCTCATAAACATTATGCTGAGCAAAAGCCAGATTCAAAAGACTACATGCTACGTGATTCTATTTAAGGAATTTCTAGGTTGACTTAACAAAACTATGGTGAAATGATTCAGATTAGTGGTTGGTTGCCTTTGTGAAGTGGGAATTGACTGGAAAGAGAAGTGAAGGAAATTTCTGAGGAGCTGGAAATATTTTATATCTTGATCTGGGTGTTAGTTACATGATGTACTCATATGTAAAAGCTGTACATTTAAAATGTATGCATTTTGGGGAACCTGGGTGGCAAAGTCGGTTAAGTGTCCAACTTTTGGTTTCAGCTCAGGTCATGATCTCAGGGTCATGGAATTGAGCCCCACGTTGGACTCCAAGTTTAGTGCGGAGTCTGCTTGAGATTCTCTCTCCCTCTCCCTCTGCCCCTCCTGCTCATGCTCTCTCTCTCTCTCTCTCAAATAAATAAATAAATCTTTAAAAAATAATAATAAAATAAAATGTATGCATTTTACTGTATGTAAATTACACCTTAATTTTTTTTTTTTTAAACATTAGAGTAGATTCTCTCTGAAGTCCTTCTAATTCTCTTGAGTTCAGGATTCTGGAGTAATTGTTCCCTGTTTCTGAGTTCCTTTGGTGTCCTGTAGCTAGATGACATTAGGATAGGAATCCAGAGATCTGGGCACTGGCCAGGCAGAGTTGTAGGGGAGCAGAAACTGAGTAAAGCAAAGGAAGCCAGCTGGTGGCCAGAAGAAGCAGAGACACAAAGAGAAGGGAGAGAGGGAGGTAAAGAGAAAAGAGAGACAGACAAAGGATGACAAAGAGAGACTGTGAAAAGAGCAAGGAGACAGAGATGCAGAGAGTGAGAGAGAGAGAAACGCACAGATAGAGTCACAGAAAAAGTGACAGAAGGAGACTAAGAGAGACAGAGAAAGATAAAGAGCTAGAAACCCAGAAAGAGGGTGGGGGGAGAGGAAGAGAGAGAGAGAGAGAAAGGGAGAAGAAGAGAGAGGAAGAGAGACACACAGAGAGAGATAAGGAAAGGAACTTAGATTACTGTATGTGGCTCCAGCAAGGTAGCCATTTTGCCTTTTGCCGGATTTCACCACTCACTTGACACATCCGTGTAGGGACCACTGGATGCCACACTTGTCCTTGAATCTCTCCAACCTCCAGCTGTGCTTGCTTGCAGTGAAGACCTGCTTCCTTTGTGCTGACTTCCTTGTGCAGCCCTGAAAGTACCCCCAAACCTGTGTGGTTATTCTCTTTGTATGCCATCCTCACCCCAAGGACAGGAGTGTCGGGAGGGCAGGGACCTGCCATCATCAGGCTCATCCTCCAATCTTCCACACCTGTGTGCAGCAGGCAAGGGTCAACTGGGCAAGTTGACACATCAGTTCATTTTTCCTACCAGGAAGTATTCAAGGATGTTGCAAAATTCTTACACCTCTCAGTTGTGTTTGGGACAATGGCCCCATCCCCTGGGCCAGCCCATCAAGTCCCTGTTCTAGGGCTGGGAGGAACCGGTGGGGACACTGTCTGCCCCCTTTGGGGAGTTGTGCTGTTATACAGGACAGAAGGAGTGGTGAAATCAGGATGCCCAGATCAGAAAGCACAGGAGTGCCAGCCAAAGCGTGTGGGTCCTAAACGGGAAGATCAATCACACAGTGGGCCCGGAAGCATTCAGAAAGTGGAGCTTGCTTGGGCAAGAGGTACAGGGCTAAGACTGAATTAAGCAAAGGTGTAGGAGGGTCTCTTGGGGTTGGTGTGCTGGAAAGACCCGTGGGCGGGCATGGTGTGTGTCTGTTACACAATTTTCCAGTGGCCATTGAACTTGGGACGAGCAACCAAGACCAAGATCATCCTTCCTCCCCCTTCCTTCCAGGCAGCCAGAAAGCTCAGGGTCTCAGCTGAGTGGATTAACTACTAAATCATCACATAAGAAGCCCAATTTCAGACTTAAGGGATGGCACCAAGTGTGGATTTTGCTAGAACTTCTCTCATCTGCTGCCAAGACAGCTTCTTTTGAGGACAGCCCTAACCACATGTTGGCCATGCCTCAGTTTGGTGTCCAGGATGGCTGTGCCCACAGCCCTTTCTATGGACTGACACTTGCCTGACAGCATAGCCCTGAGATCTGGGATTTTCCATCTTTTGTTCCCAGATGGCCCCATCTGAGGCCCTAGACCTTTAGGAATGTGTTTTGCCTGGGTCCCAGGGGTGACACTAATGAGTTCTGAGTTCTCTTCCGTTCTCTCTGGCTGGGATGTGGTTCTGAGTGTGGGTGGAGGAATTCTTGAGTGTGGTTCTTGTTTGCATCTTTGGAAATCCTCTGGCAGGAAGAGAGGCCAGGACTTGGTGTCTGTTCTAACAGGAGCTGGACTGGGGATTCTAGTTGACAGGGAGGTGGATCTTTGAAGAACTGGGGAGGAAGCAGAACTGGTTTTTATTTCTCCTCCTGCGCCTACTTTTGTTTCATGCCATTGCACTGCCTGTTTCAGGGATAAAAATCTTATTTTTGAACAGGTTTCTGGTCTACCACTCATTCATTGTGTGACCTGGGGTCACCCACTTGCCATCTCTGTGCCTCGAATACCTCACCTGGCTGTGCTTCTTCTAACTTAGTGATTCAAGGCTTCTCTGAGCTCCAAACCTGCTGGTCTTCTGAAAAAAAAATCACTTTTTTCCTCACTTTCCAAAAACAAAGGACAAAAGCCAATATGCAATTAGTTATCTCTTTTCCCCAACAGTGAGCATGGTTTCTCAGCAGGCAGAATTAGCATGATGGTCTCCTAGCTGTAGAGAAGAAATGCAGTACCAAGCTTGAAAGGGATTTGCAAACTGAAATGAGTGATGCAAATATTTACACCAATATCTGCCCCAAACCTCTCCCAGGTACCACATGCTATACCCTATTTTTTTTTTTTGGTTTTGCTCTGTGTGTGTGTGTACTGGTGTGTGTGTGTGTGTGTTCGTATATGTGTTTGGTGTGTATGTACTGGTGTGGCTGTGTGTTGTGTGTGTGTGCATGTGACTGGCATATGTGTGTATTGGTGTGACTGTGTGTCATGTGTGTGTCTGCATGTGGAGTCAGTGAGTTATTGCATATAAAGCCCTGGGCCTAGAACATAGTAAATTCTCAATAATGTGAGTCATTATGAAAGCTTGGAACTTCTGGGGTTTTTTTTACCTTATTTTCTTTATCAAGGTGTAAGATTCAGTAAAGAGCACAGATCTTAGCTGTAGAGCTTGATGGATTTTTGCATGTGTGTACATGCATGTAACCACCACCCATATCAAGATATAGGGCACGTCCTGCTCCTAGCAGCTTCCCTGAAGCATCAGTATCTCCACTCTTCTGACTTCTATCATCATAGATTGGTTGTCTGTGGTTTCAGACTTCACATAAATGGAGCCATGCAGTATATACCTTCCATGTCTGGCTTCTTCGGTTCAGCATATTGCCTAGAAGAATCCATGTTGTGTTTAGCAGCAGCTTTTTTCTTTTAACTTCCAGTGTGGCATGGCATTGTTCAAACTTACCACAATGTGCTCCTCCATTCTCCTGTTGATGGCCATTCAGTCGGTGGCCAGTTTGGGCTATCGTGAGTAAAGCTATGCAGACAAGACTTTAATGCCCATAAGCACTGATTTCGGTTGAGTATCTACCCAGAAGAGAATTTCCCTGGGTCATAGGGTATATGCATCTTTGGTTTTAGAAGATGTTGCCAGTTTTCTGAAGTGGTTTTAAGTTACGATCCGAACAGCAGTAATTGAGATTTCCAGTTGCTTCATATCCATCTACAACCTTGCTGTCACAGTTGGTTTCTCCAGAGGCAGATGCTGTGATGGAGTCTGGGTTGCAAGGTATCTGTTAGGGGTCAGCACCTGTGAAGAGAAAGGGGAGGAGCAGAATTGGGCAGAGGGAGAAGCTGATCTGCGATGCAGGCCAAGAGAGCCCCAGTCAACCCAGCAGGAAGCCCTGGGCTGAGCACTGCCCACCCCAGCGACTACTTCAGTGGAAACAGAAGACCTAGAACCCTGCCTCACTCGGTCCCCAGATGTGGATTGCCCTGGGAGGGCCCTGGCCCCAGGCAAGGTGGCTCTCCAGAGCAGGGGCAGGTGTTGAAGGAGCTGCCAGCTACCTGCTGACGACACTTCCTGTGGCTGGTCCCCAAGCCTTCCCTTGAAGAGAGATCTCTCTGATCCAGCACATACACACTAGCCATTGAATGGGCGGTGTCATAGTATCCAACTGAGATTTTAGTCAGCATTTCCATAACTCATGATACTTTTGCACTTGTTGGCCATTTGAAAATCTTCTTTTGTGCAGTGCCTATGCAGATTTTTGCCCATTTAAAAAAATTGTGATGTTTATCTTTTTCTTATTTTTTTAAAGATTTCTTTATTCATTCTGAGAGAGAGAAAGAGAGAGCACACACTCAAGCACAGGGTGGGGGAGGGGCAGAGGGAGAGGGAGAGAGAATCTTAAGCAGACTCCTTGCTGAGCACTGAGCCTGACTTGGGCTTCGATCTCATTACCCTGAGATCACGACCTGACAGAAACCTAGAGTCTGATGCCTAGCTAATTGTGCCACCCAGGCATCCCTATCTTTTTCTTATTAATTTGTAAAAGTTCTTTATATATTCCAGGTATGAGTTATTTTTCATAGATGTACTGCAAACGTCTTCTCTCAACCTGCTTTGTTTAGGAAATTTTTTCCTATCCCAGGGTCATGAAGCTATTCTTCTATTTTTTTCTAGGTTTATCATTTTACTTCATTTTTTTTGAGATTTTATTTATTTATTTGAGAGAGAGTGGCAGAGGGAGAAGTGGGGCTCAATCCCAGGACCCTGGGATCATGACCTGAGCTGAAGGCAGATGCTTAACTGGCTGAGCCACCCAGGTACCCCTTTACTTTAGATCTATGATCTATCTCAAATTAATATTTGTATATGGTATGAGGTATGTTTGTTTTTTTCCCATATGGAAATCCAATTGAGCTAATACTATTTACTAAAAGGATCACCTTTCCCCCACTGAATTATAGTGCATCTTTCCTGTAAATCGGCTAATAGAATATGTGTTGGTCTCTTTTGGGGCTCCTTATTCTGGCCCTTTTGACAGGATTATGCTATACCACAGTGTCTTACCTTCCATGGATTTATAGAAACTCTTGACATTTGGTAGTGTTAAGTCCTCCAACTTTTTTCTTTTCTGAGATTGGCCTTGCCTATTCTAGGTCCTTTGAATCTCTATATGAATTTTATTTTATTTTATTTTATTTTTAAAGTGAGAAAGAGAGAAAATGAGTTGGGGGAGGAGAAGAGTGAGAGGGAGAAGCAGGCTCCCCGCTGAGCAGAGAGCCCGATGCGGGGCTCGATCCCAGGACCCCGGGATCATGACCTGAGCCAAAGGCAGACGCTTAACTAACTGAGCTACCCAGGCGCCCCTCCATATAAATTTTAAAATCAGCTTGCCAGTTTCCTCAAAAATATCTGCTGGGATATTGATCTACATTGGGTCTACATTAAATATGCAAATCTATTTTGGGAGAACTGACATCTTAATAATATTAAATTGGCCAATCAGGGACTATGGTATGGTTCTCCACTTAGGCCTTCTTCAGTTTCTCTGCAGTGTTTTGTAGTATTTAGCATAGAGATCTTGTACCTCTTTCATTAGGTTTATTCATAAATATTTGATGATTTTTAGTATTATTATAAATTATATTTAAAGTTTTTCATTTTCTGGTTGTTGCTAGTATATAGAAATTCAATTGATTGTTGTATGTTGATTATGTTCAGCAGTCTTGCTAAATCTACTCATTCATTTTAATAGTTTGCAGATTATTTGGATTTTTCCATATACGGTATTATTATCTGAAATAATGACAGTTTATATGTTTCCTTTCCAATCCTTATATGTTTTACTTTTATTTTTCTTGCCTTATAGAAATGACTGAGTCCCACCCTACAACTCTGGATAGAAATGTGAGTGGTGGACATCCTTTTCTTGGTCCTATCCTTAGGAGAAAAGTATTCAATTGCTTCTCGGCCTTTTGGCTAAGATCAAGTGTAGGAGAAAAGTGTTCAATATTTCACCATTAATGATGATGTTAGCTCTGTGTGTGTGCGCGTGCATGTGTGTGTGTATGTGTGTCTATCTGTCTCTGTGTGTGTCTGTATGTTCAGCAGATTCCCTTTATCAGATTGAGGAAGTTCTGTTTGATACTCTTTTCTGAGAGTTTTTATCATGAACAGGCATCGAATTTTAACAAATATCTTTCTGTATCTATTGGTTTTTAGCTCACATCTACAGCTGCAGCTCTCAAAAGCTGGGAAATGGTTTGTGACTGGTGTCAGGCCAGAGGTTTCTGAAGGAGTTGGGCCCTCATGGGGGCCAGATGAGACGATTGCAGGAGGGCAGGAATGTGAGGTACCCCGAAGAGACAAGTCAGTGACACCTGCAGTCACCCATCTCAGCCCTCATGGATTCCTGCTCTGCTCATTCCCAGCAAGCACTTGGGATCTGTTTTCTGAACGGAAACCAGACCCTTTTAGGCAACCCTGTGCCAGGCATTATGTTAGGCATCATGGGGCAACACTTGACACAGGTACTCCAGGGCCCTTGGGGGTCACCGTGTGTCATGTCTTCGTGCAGCTCTTAGAAGGAACCAGATTTGGGCTAGAACCAGCAAGCCTGTGTCTCTCTCCTTTACTCCCACAGCATCCCCCCTGCCAGGGACCAAAGGCTCTTGGGAGCAGCTGGACTGTGTACAAACAGGGAAGGAACAGTGGAAAATGCATCCAGTGGTCCACACCCTCACCATTTCATCCCCTGCCTAGTTGTCCTGTGGATACTTGGCTTTCCCAGTGCGGTCTGGGAAGACTTAGAAAGTTTCCTTCCAGAGCCCCAGGAAGCCAAGAACGGGAGCTGCCCCGGGCCATTTCTGTCCCTGGGTCTCCTTTCAAAGGGTTTTTGGATAGATGAGAGAGATTGTGGTTTGTGGGCAGTCAGGAGAGAAGGCCTATCGTTTCAGATTTCTGGCTTGGCTCAAAGATTCAAACTCTCTAATTCCCAGACTAGACGCCTCAATCCACTGGGAGTAAAGGCCGTCTGTTCAAAGAATGGCCACCATATTTGTTGCTTCCACTGCCTTTGCTCAGATACCCTTACTTGCTTTCCATAGCAGGTCTCTGCCCCAGCCAGACTAGTGTGGAAATTAGGAAGTTTGGGTTACAAATGACAGAAACAGATGACAAACTAGCCCACCCCTCAAAATAGAGGAAGTTTATAAGTTCACAGAACTTATAAAAGTCTAGAGGGAAAATCCAGTTTATAAATTCACAGACTCTAAAAAGTCTAGAGGGAAAATCCAGTTGCTCAAACATTGTCATCAGGAATGTGACTCTCTCCTCCATCTTTGGTTCTGGTTTCTCCTGCATGGGCTTTATTCTCAGGCAAGTTCTTCCTTTACAATGGCAAAGACCTGGCATACATCCTCCCAGCTTGGTAGCTACAGTGGAAATACAGCACTCCTTTTCCATAGATGAGGCAAAAATACCAGGAAAGGCTCTCATTGGCTTAGGTTAATTCACACATCCATATTGAGAATCAGTCCCACTGGAAAGACGTGGTTTGAGACTGTGGGAAGGATGGATCCTGAGAGGAGAAAAGGAAAGGATTTGCAACTAGAATTAAATGTGCCAGGCAGGCAAAATCACTGGGTGCCACCTCCTCCAGCTGCCCGTGCCCATGTCCATGCTTTGTTCACATGTTTCCCTTTCTGGAATGTTCTCTTTCCCAGGCTTACTGTTTCCCTTCCTCCAATCCTCACCTCCGCTGGAAAACTTCCCTGGCCTTCCAGCCCACACAGACCTCCCCCTTCTTGGAATTCCCTGTGCATCGGTGGTCTATATATTTGATTTTACTTTAAAATGAATATAATTTGGGGCGCCTGGGTGGCTCAGTCATTAAGCATCTGCCTTTGGCTCAGGTCATGATCCCAGGGTCCTGGGATCAAGCCCCACATTGAGCTCCCTGCTTGGCGGGAAGCCTGTTTCTCCCTCTCCCACTCCTCCTGCTTGTGTTCCCTCTCTCACTGTGTCCCTCTCTGTCAAATAAATAAATAAAATCTTTAAAAATAAATAAATAAATAAATAAATAAATAAAATGAATATAATTTGATTGCTTTCTTCTGATTATATCATAATAATATTTGTTCCCCAGGCAAATCAAAATATAAAGATGAAATCCCATTACTCACAGAGGCTTCTCAGGGAGAGAAACACTGTGCCTGGGTCTGAGGTTTGAGTAGAAATGAGGCAGGAGTGGATGGAGCAGAGCCAGGAGTGTTTCAGGGTAGGGAACCAGCTCATGCAAAGACTGAAGAAGTTTGAGGAAGTGAAAGCAGCTCAGCGAGCAGGAATGGAGTGAGAGAGGGTAGGAGAGAAGGTTGGCACGTGTGGGCCACAGCAAGAAGGGTGGCTTTTATTCTACATGACATGTGAAGCTCCTGGAGGACTTTAATCAGGCAGGCTGGTGTTTGGGACAGCTCTCTTGGCTATGGAGTGGAGAAGGCAGCAGGACAAGTTTGGAACTTGGAAAGCCGGTGTGGTCACCCAGGCTAGAGATGATGCTGGTTCTGCCCAAGGTAGTAGCTTTGGAGAGAGAGAGAGAGAAGTGGGTGGATTGGGGTGGGGGGTGAAAGGTTGGGCAATATCTACGTTTCTGGCTTGAGCAGCTGTGTGGATGGAGTTCATTTACTGCCATGGCAAGATGGGAAGTAACAGACATTCTCTCTAGATGGACACCCAAAATAGATTTATACTCAAACTTTACATAAGTTGCATGGAATTGCTTTGATTAGTGCTCTTTTCTCAACTGAGCATCTTTTCCATATCAATGATATTTCTTTATAGCATCCTTGGCAATGCCCATGTACTATTCTATATGATGTACTATAATTTTTTTAAAGGCCCTCATGGAGGGACACTTAAATTGTTTCTGGACCGCCCATTTAGAACTTGATTAGCTGTCAACTTACTTTGTTTCTCAAGTCATCTGTCGCTTTATCTCATCTGCAACTTTCCCAGGCCCAGGGGCCGCACCCTCTCTCTGCGCCTTCCTCCGGTGTCTGGTGTTTTGGCCACTAGATGGTGGTGGTGCATAGTATCTCCTGGCGGTTCCTGACCATTCCAGTCTCCCTGCAGGGAGCTCCGGAGAAAGGCACCCAACCTCCCAGCGGGGGCAGTGGCTTCTGAAATGTGGTATCCAAACTGTTGATGGTGCCTGAGATGGTTTGAGGGGGTGCTGGGACCTACATTACCAAAGCTTATTTCTTTGTTTTTAGGAAAACAGTAGTTTATCCCTCAAATTCATGATTTCACAGATACCATTATTATTTAGAATAGGGTTAAGTTAAAAGAAAAAAATTTTTTTTAATTTAACTTAAGTTTTAAATTTAAAGAAAACTCAGTGCAGGTGGTACACAGATAAGTCATTGGCTTCATTACAAATCATGGGTCTAGTTGTGAAGCTATGATGGATTCATAAAATCTTAGAATAACTGAATTTAAAAGCTTGCACCCTAGAAAACATCAGATCTTAAGCTCTTGGAGCCCTGGAAGTAGAGTCTGTGAGCCACAGTGTCTTTGGTTGGATTTTCAAAAATACCATGGAAAGACAATATTTAATAAAATAATCATACGATCCTTAGAATCCATGAGAACTTAGGATCTGAGTGTCTTGGAAGATTAGACGTAAGGGATCCTAGGCTCCCAGAGCATCAGCGTGAAGAGGTCTGCCTCAGGTCTCTTCTTGGGCAGAGGGGGAAATTGCAGTCCAGAAAGAGAGACTGAGTGACATGTAGGAAGCCCTCCCGAATGGTGGCCCTCGAGGCTCTGACCCTCTTACTCCCGCCTCTGTGTCACCCTTCCCTGGTGACCATAGATCTTCCTCTGCCCCATGATGCTCAGGGCTTCCAACTGTGGGGCCCCACCCAGGGATGATTTTCACACCCTCTCTTTCTTTTCTCTTTATCAACACTTACTTATCCAGCCTCCTTCCCAGGAGCGCCTTCTCTATGCTAGCTAATCAGATGGGTTCATTTATCCATGCCACCTCAAGGGAGTAATTTATGCAAACACGTGTCCTTTCTCGAAAGTAACGTGTGCGTCCTACAGACTGTTGCGATCTCCAGTGTGCGGCTGATGGTGGAATTTGAAACAGTATGGCCGGCCAATGAGAACAGTATCTTGAGGGTCTGGTGTCTTTGGGTGTCCTTCAAATCACCTACTTAGAGCCTCAGTTTTTGCTCTTTATTCCCACCCAAAAATGACGAGACTGGGTTTGGGATTGCAGATCGGACACCCAGGGAAAACTCTTGCTGTTATGCCCTTCCGGATCTCAATGTTCAGATGCCCAACTGGAGATCACACTTTTTAGCTTCTAGAATTCTGAACTTTTATAAATCCTTCCCATCTTTCAAGACTCAACTCAGGTGTCACTTCCTCTGGGAAGATTTCCAGGATGATTCTACCCATAGAGCTGAACATCTTTCAAGGGCTTTGTGTTGGTACCCCACATTCGTCTCTCAGCTGTATATTCCAAACTGTATTCACATTAATCCCCATGGAATGATTAATCCCCAATGCCCTTCTAATGTCTTAGAATTATAACCCATACTTTGTCAACTCAAGGGTCTAGAGGGGTCAGTTCAAAATGCTGGGGACTACAGAAAACCACAGGATTTATCAGAGTGATTTCTCCTCACCCCAGCTAGTGAGGCCATCTGGGAATGAGGGCCCAACATTATCAAACTTCATGGTTTTTCTGATAATCTGGATTTTTAATAAAGTTAGAGCATCTTGAACCCACATTATTGAAGGCATGTTGCAGAAGTCAAGTGTGTCAGTTTGAAAGCACGACTCCCAAATTCTTTGACACTCCTTCCATTAAGATGCAAGGTGTAACATAGACCCTCCTTTCCCTCGAATTTGGACACTTTAGTCACTTGACCAACAGAGTATGGCAGAAGTGGCCCTGTGCCAATTTCTGGGACACTGGCTCTTGGAACCCAGCGGCCCTGAGGAAATCCAAGCAGCCCGTGAAGAGGCCCTTTGGAGAAGAACCAAGACCCCACCCTCATCCCCAGCTGAGCTGCCCCCAACAGCCATGTGTCTGTCATCTTGGAAACGGGTCTTCCAGTTGAGCGGCCCCAGGGGATACCCTGTGGAGCAGAGACCAGCTCTCCCCCCCCCGCCCCCAAGCTCAGCCAGAATTGCAGATTCTGGAGCAAAATAAAGAACTGGCTTTTTAAAAAGCTACTAAGTATCGGGGTTGTTTGTTACATAACAATAAATAACTGGAACATGGAGGGAACTGGATTCAAGTCCTGGCTCCCTTGGTCACTGACTCTAGGATCTCATATCTTTTTCCTCCCTGGACTTCAGTTTCCTCATTTAAGAAGTGAAACTTTGATGTGCCCTCAAGCATTAGTGAGGACGTGCAATCTCTCACATGCAGCTATATGGACTGCGGAGTAGTATCACCACCTCGGAAAGCAGAGGGCATTGTCTAGGGAAGCCAAGATGCTCAGACACTGTGCCCAGCCATTGCGCCCCTGGATCAGCATTTGCACGCAGGACAGCTGATTTGTGAGGGCAAGCAATTGGAAATGGCCTAGCCATCCACGAGTGGGACAAGGGCTCGTGAACCGCAGTTTCTTTAGAGGCTGCCAGTGAATGGATTCGCGCTCTGTGGAGCAGTGCGGGGCAGCCTCGCTAACTCGAGGCTGAGTCAAAAACACAAGTTGCAGAGTGACTCACACAGTGTAGCCTCATTTACATAGTTTGATAACAAGCAAACACCAGGAGAGATGCAGATGTATGTGTGAAAGCAATGTGGAAAGGTTACACTCCAGATTCAGGGGGCGATCTCCCTTGGGAGGGAGGGAGGGAGGGAGAGAAGTGCAATCAGTGAGAGGTAGCCCGGGGGCTCCTACTCTATCTCCTTGTGACCCTTGAAGACGAAGGAGTAGGAGGAAAAAGAGAAACAGCAACACGTTAGAATTTAACAGAGCTGAACAAGGAATCCACGGGCATTTGTTATATTATTTTTTGCACTTTTCTTTGTGTTTGAAATATACCATTATTTAAAAGAGCAGCATTCACAATGAAGGGTTGAGGCCGATGATGACTGAAGGCTCTTCCAGTTTGAGTCACCCAGAAGCTTATGGCAGTCATAGATGGGGCATCCGTGTACCCCACTCTGTCCAGCACACAATGGCTCCAGATCACATCTCCCAACCTTAGAACTGAGTAACTAGTATGGGATTCTCACCGTGGCTACTTCTAGTGTGTGTGCACGTGCAGTGTCTGGGTGTGTGTGTGTGTGCGCACGCGCGCACACATGCCCCAGAGAGTTTCCCATCCTCCCACCCACCTCCCAGTCATGAGGCCCCTCTTCCCTCTGCATATTCCCTTCCAGGGCTATGCAAGAAGCTGCCCATGTGACGATGCTGGTTTAGTGGACTGAGGAGCCTGGGTCCCTGTGTGGTTCCCCTGGCTCCCTTGCCTAATTGCTGTGTGACCTTTGGTTTTCGATTCCTCATTTGCAAAGTATGTACGGGGTATGTCCATCATTCTCAAGTTTTCTTCTGGACTCTGGCATCCTCTTAATCTCTATGCCCTAGACAGCCACCCCCACCAATGAGACACTAATATATAACAATTGTAGCCAATGTTTATTGAGCACCTGATATGTGGTTATCTCATTGAATCCCCACAACAGGCCTCTGATGGCTCTGACAGATGAGGAACCTGAAGGTCAGAGAGGCCCTGTAGTTTTACCCCTGGAAATGTAGTGGAGATGCAGTGGAGCTGGGGCTTTTAGGAGTAGAGGGAAGAGGGCTGCCTTTGCATTGGCCTCTGCCCACCCAGCCTTCCAGTCACCCTGACCACAGTTCCTCCCACTCAGCCCCCAGGCTCTGGATCCCCACCAATGCCTGAATCCTTCTCCAGAAAGCTTTGGCTGGACTGAACTCTCGCCAGATGGACTTTGGCTGGTCGGGAGTTCTGGGAGCTAGGCCTGGCGAGGCTGGGGGCAACCAGTGGAGGCCCTGAGATCCCACGCACACCAGACCCCTCAGCACCAGGGCTGCCGACAGTCTGGCCCCAGAGGTAGGAGCATTGGGCAGAAGGGCCTGCATGCTGCACAAATCTCCTCACCCATTTCCTCCCCTGTAACATGACAGTACAGCTCACATCTGTTGGGTACCAGGAGCCAGCACCCCTGTGGGAATCTTACGCAGAGTAATTAACTGCATCCTCTCAACAGTCCTACCAGGTCAGTTCTGTGGTTACCCCCATTTTACAGATGCACAAGCTGAGGCACAGAGAGGTTAGGTAACTTCCCCAGGCCACACAGCCAGGGAACTACAGAGGCAGAATTTAATCCCAGGAATTGTGCCCTGGAGTCTACACCCTAAAGCACATGACACAGCCCTGTCCTCACAGCAGCGAGGCCGGAGAGGCTGGACTCTAACCATCCTCCTGATGCAGATGAAGAAGATGAGGCTGAGAGTTGGCTCAAGGCTCAAGTCTCACTGCGGGTCATGGGTGGAGCCTGGGGCGGAAGCCTGGCTGCTAAGAGGGTGTGGGAAGGGAAAGAGGAACTAGAGGGCAGGGGTACTGGGGTAAAGGAATGGTCCTGTCCTTCTGGGGAGCCCCCCCTCACTGCAGGGCCCCCCGGCCCCTCCTACCTGCCATCCCCCCTCCCTCCACACAGAAGAGGGGGAGCCTGGAAGTGACAGCAAACCTGGCATCGGGTGGAGAAGTCTGCTTTGTAAGACCACTAGCTCCCAGCAGGGTCCTACTGCAACATCCCCGCTCTTGCCTTGTCAACCACTTTAAGGCAGCATGGCCCAGAAGAGAGAAAACTCAAATCCTGGCCCCACCATTTCCTGGCTGTGTGATCTTGGGCATGTTTCTTGGCTTCTCTGAGCCTTAGTTTCCTCCTTTATGAAGTAGAACGCACCTCTCTGAGTCACTGGGCCATGGAAGAGCCTTTTGAGATTGTCAGGGAAACAGCTGGCTAGGTGGGGCTTTGCCTTATCTTGGCTGGAGCCACAAAGCTGAGAATAACAGGGGACAAGCACCCCCACAGTCTAAGGAGAGGTGTAAGGGAACCTTCTACAAAGTGGCCCATCCTCCGCCTACAGTCTCAGATCAAGGAGAGAGCTTGGAAGAGTAAGGTTGGAGGCTGCAGGTTGGAGCATCCCCCATCTCATGCTAAGCCAGGCAACAGGCCCTGATTTCAGAACCTCCAGAGGACCAGGTAGTACATGGGTAGAGACCTCTGGGAGAATGTGACCAGTTCCCCCTGGAGCATGAGGGGTGCAGGACTGAGGCCCAGCCCCTGCCTGGACCAAGCTAAAGGGATCCAAAGGCTACCACACAGGCAGCATAGAGAGAGACGGTTTGGAGGCAGGTGGGTTAAGAGGGGGCTGGGAATATGGCCAAGCTGGGCTTGTCCTCAGCAACCCATCCAAAGAGAATTGGGATGAGGGAACTTTAGTAGAAGTGGATTGTGTGGGGTGTCCAATGAAGACAGTTGCCAAGGGGCCGTACGAGTGACCATGCCAGGGTGGGGCTGGGGGGCTCCTAAGAACACAGGAAACACCCCTGAGAGCGAGCACCTCTGTGGGGGCAACTGCCCAGAGAGAGCCAGATGCCAGGTGACAGGAGCAATGGCTGAGGGTCCCTTTCTGCCCCCCTGTGCACCCCCCCCACCTTCGAGGAGCCAGGACTGGCCTGCAGGACTCACCAGCAGGCCCCAGCTGGACAGTGATGCGAGTCTCCATTTGGATATAAAACCCAAATGTTGATTTAATTTTGACCAGCTGGACTTTCTAAAATACCTAAAATGAGACCTCTGATGACCCCTGGAAGTGACCAGAAAGGCTACAAGGTCTGCCGGACATTGTTGAGGGGTGGGGAAAGACCTCTAACAGACCTCCTTTGAAAGCCCTGAGGACAGAGTAGAATGGCTTCGGCTCGCCCCCTTGCCCTCGCCCAGTCCTCCTTCAGCTCCCTGGCCCATCAGCTGAAGCCCCTGCCTGGCATCGTGGGGCCCACTGCGAGACCAGGCTTCCCCTGACCTGGGGGGACGCTCACTCCCTGCCAGGGGCGATGCATGAGAAATTTGTGGCCCGCCCATTCCCACGGTGGCCTCCCAGGAAGTCATGAGAACCTTGACACCTTCACACCCATGAGATGGCCTGCCTGTCGTCTGACCCCACCACACCTTCAGCAGGTAACCGGCGCTGCTTACATGTGCTCACTGCGTGAGGAGACCCAGGCTCGGCGAGGTCCATCTCAGGTCAACCACTTCAGTCCAGTAAGAGGCCAGTCCACATTCCTTCTGTTTGCTTGCTTGGTTGTTTTTAACTGTGTGAAAACATACATAACATAAAATTTACCATTTTAACCATTTCTAAGAGGGCCGTTCAGTGGCAATAGTATATTCACACCGTTGTGGAATCATCCCCATGACCCGTCTCCAGAACTTTTTCATCTTCCCAGACTGAAATTCCATCCCCATTAAACACTAACTCCCCATTCCCGCCTCACTCCAGCCCCTGGCGGCCGCCATGCTGCTGTCTGTCTCTGGCAGTTTGACTATATGCGGTACCTCACGAAAGTGGAATCCTACAGTATGTGTCCTTTTGTGACTGTGACCGGCTTATTTCATTGAGCACCATGTCCTCAGGGTTCATCCATGTGGGGTAGCATGTGACAGAATCGCCTCCCTTTTAAAGGCTGAATAATATTCCAGTGTATGTATATGCCACATTTTGTTTATCCATTCATCCATCAATGGACACCTGGGCTGCTTCTACCTTTTGGCTACTGAATAATGCTGTTAGGACAAGGGGGTGCAAATATCTCTTTGAGACACTGCTTTCAATTCTTTGGGGTATCTACCCAGAAGTGGAATTGCTAGATCCTATGAAAATTCTATTCTTAGTTTCTTGAGGAGCCGCCATACTGTTTTCCACAGCGGCTTCGCCACGTCTCCTGCCCACCAGCGGTGCACGTGCGTTCCAAAGTCTCCACAGCCTTCCAACAATTGTCATTTTGTTTTTGATGACAGCCACGCTCAGGGGCCTGAGGTGGTATCTCACTGTGGTTTTGATTTGCATTTCCCTGATGTCTAGTGATGCTGAACATCATCTCAAATACTTCCTGGCCATTTGAATGTCTTCTTTGGAGACTTATCTATTAAAGCCCTTTGCTTACTTTTTAATCTGGCTAGTTTTTGTGGTAGTTGTTGTTGTTGTTGAGTTGTAGGTGTTCTTTCTGTGTCCTGGGTATAAACCTCTATCATATATGTGATTCACAAATACTTACTCCCATTCTGTAGGTTGCCGTCCTTTTGTTTGTTTGTTTTCTAATAAACCTTTTTGATTAAAGTATAACGTACATACAGAAACATGCTCAAAACACAAGGATACAGCTCGATGAGTTGTCACAAAATGAGCACACCTGTGTGACTGCAAGTCCCATTTCATTCCCCCCTCCCAGTCCCTTCCCTTCCCTTTCCTGGGCCATGATCCCGATTTTTAATACCATAGATTAGTTTTGCCTATTTTTCAACTCTAATGAATGGAATATTATAGCATGTAATTTTTCCCCTTGGCTTCTTTTGCTCTTCACTCTTGGAGTTTTTCATCACTGCATATCACTGTAATTTGGTCTCATTCATTGCTCTGTAATCTTCCCCCAATGGGTCTGCCCCCAATTACCCTTTCACCGGTTGATGGACATTTGGGCTATCCTGCCAACTTTCTGGAGCCACTGCTAATGAAGCATCCTCTACCTGTGCCCGCCGGGACCTCTAAGCAGGCTCTGGGAGGAGGGCACGACTGTGCTCCCCATCTGCGGGGAGGAAAGGGAGGGTGCAAGGAGAGACTGGGACCACCTGCCAAGGCCAGAGCTGGGGTTCTGCCCAAGACTGACCAGCCTGCCCCAGCTGAGGCCTGTGCACACCCTCTTTCACCATTTCCTTTACCTCACACACTGTCTGTCATCTGCCTGCCCTTCCCTGGCGAGCTCTGTGGGGAAGTTCAGTGTCCAGGTGCGCTGCCTGCCTGACTCCACACCACCTCCCTCTCTGCGCCAGCCTCGGAGGCCTCCAGGCTAAAGGGCCTTCCTCTTCCTCAACCCTAGGCCAGCACGGGGCCTGGCCCAGCATCTGTTGTGTGGGATTCTGGTCAGGAGATCCAAGGTAGAAATCGGTGTAGTTTGGGCCAGAAGCCCTGGGTGTGACAGTGCTGCCAACTCCGTGTGGGACCTTGGCCAAGTCACTTCACCTCCGCGCCTCGGTCCCTCCCTTGTACAGTGATGCGGTTGTGAGGTTATATAAGTTAGTCCCCGAGAAGTGCTTGACTACGTGCCCGGGGAAGTGTCCACTGTCCTGGTGGCTCTGTTTATTACCTCTGTTCACTGTTGTCATGGAGACGCAGGAGGCACCCATCCCCGGGCCCTGCCCCCTAGAGCTGGGTGTCCTCCCTGCCTTATCAATTACTCTTTTGTGTTTCTAGTCTCCTTCGAGCTTAGTGAAATATCACCTTCCTGATAACATCTTCGTCCCCAGGACACTGCCCCTCTCCCTCGTGGACTGGCGCTTTGAGGATCTCTGAGCCAAACAGATGGCTCCTCTGTTTCCCCAGGGCCTCAGGTCCAACTCTTAGCCTTTCAAACAATTAAATAAAAGGTTTTAAAAGGTGATAGATGTCTTCAATATAATTTGAAAGTCTCAAGAGGAAAGCTGAAAAAATCAGGCTTCCTCTCTCTTTCTCTCACCCCTGGGCCCCTGCCACACAGTCCCCTCCTTTGTATGTTTCCAGAAAGATTCTGTCAGACAGGAATTACTCCTGCATTTACGTTTCACACGAATGGGACTCTCTCCACACACATTCTTCACCTTGCTATTTTTTTTTTTTACAGCAAAAAAAGCAAAGCAGCCCCAAACCATTATTACTTTTTGATTTTTTATTTTGAAATAGTTTAAGACTCATAGAAGTTGCAGAAATAGTACAGAGAGTTCCCATGGACCTTTCACCCAGCTTCCCCCAGCTCCCTGCCCCCCCCCAACCCCGTGATAACATCTTACATAATCATAGTGCATTGTCAAGACCAGGAAATTGACCTTGGTACAATATTATTAACTCAAAATCAGACCTTATTTGGGTTTCACCAGTTTTTACATGCAATAATTGTTTTGTTTCGTTTTCCAGGGCATAGTTCTGTGAAATGTTATCACATGGATAGATTTTGTAACCATCAGGATATAGAGTTGTTCCAGTCACCAAAAGAGACTCCCTTATGCAAACACTTTATAATCATGTCCTTCCCCAACCCTTTCCCCTAGCAACCGCCGCTCCCTTATCCATCACTATAACTATGTTACTTGTATAAATGGAATCACACACTGTGTGAGCGTTTGAGATTGGCACTTTTTGCTCAGCATAATGCCCTTAAGATCAGTTTGTTGTATCTAACAATAACCCATCCCTTTGTATTGCTCCGGAGTTTTCCGTTTAATGGATGCCCCACAGTTTGTGTATCCATTCACCTGTGGAAAGAGATTGGGTTGTTTCCAGCTTGGGGCAATTACAAACCAAGCTACTATGAATGTTCACATACAGCTTTTTGCATGAATCTGGCTTCCTTTTTCTAGGATAAGTACCCAGAAGTATAATTGCTGAGTTGTGTGGTAAGCGTATGCTTAACTGGGTAAGAAACCGCCAAACCATTTTCCAGAGTGGCTGCATCTTGTTACATTCCCACCAGCAGTGTTTAAGAGTTCCAGCTGCTGCTGTGTCCTTGTCAGATCTTGATACTGTTCGTATTTTTTATTTCAGTCGTTTGAATAGGTTTGTAGTGCTAGCCCCTAGGGGTTTCATTCGGCATTTCCCCAATGGCTCCTGATAGTGAACATGTTTTCTTGTGTTTATTTCCCATCTGTGGATCCTGTTTGGTGAACATGTATCCTCCTTGTTGAACTGTCTTTTCAAATTTTTTGTCCATTTTCTAATTATTTGTTTTCTTACTATTGAGTTTAGAGTATTCTTTGTATATTCTAGATACAAGTCCTTCTTAGAACAGAAGGTTAGCAAATACTTTCTCCTACTCTGCAGCTTGTCTTTCATCCTCTTAAGCAGAGTCTTTGCAGAGCAAACACTTTTGATTTTAATGAGGTCCAATCTATCCATTTTGCTTTTTATGGACCGTGCCTTTGGCATCAGGTCTAGCCACCTTGCCTTTCACTTTAGTGTATCTTGCAGATAGTTCCCTATCAGCATGTAAAGAGCTTCCTCGTTACGTTTTTGTGGCCGCAGGTATGCCAACATACAAATAAAGCCTAACTTCCTTCACCAGTGCCCTGTCAGGGGACCTAAGTGTTCAGACTTGGGTTGCTATGAACAGTGCCGCCAGCACACGCCCTTCTCACCCCATGGCTCCCACGTGCCCGTGGGATAGATTCCCAGAAGTGGGTTGCTGGTCAGAGAGTTCAGGCATTTGTAATATTGATAGTATCTTCCCCTGGCCCTCCCACTGCAATGTCTGAATGGTTAACTATGCCCCCCACCTCTTACCAACACAGGATTTTGTCAGCTTGTTTGGCCTTTACCAATCTGAGACGTGAAGAATCATTTCTCCAAATGGTTCTAGTTTAGCTCTTTCTTTACGAGCTCTTGTGTTTTCCTTCATGTGAATGTTCAGTTCTTTTGTGTGTACTTTCCTTCTAGGTTCCTGGCTTGATTGATTAGAAGCTCACCCTTCACTTTCTGAATGGAGTGGGCTGTGGGACACAGGAACTCTCTCCCAGACCAGTCCTCAGGTGCTGATGGGGCTGAGACCTGGGTTCAGGCTTTGCTCCTTACCCGCTGCTGTGAGTCTCCTCCTGAGTGGGCTCAGGGTACCCATCCAGGAAATGGGGATAAGAATAGCACCTACACATAGGACTGTTAAGATTTCTGGACTAAGTAGGCATGAAAGCCCTTAGAACAGTGCCTGGCACACAGTGGGTGCTATAGAGGTATTAGCTCTATAGTTAACTCTACTTAATAATACTGGATTCTGTATTTGAAAGTTGCTAAGAGAGTAGATCTTAAAAGTTCTCATCACAAGAAAACAAATTGTAGCTCTATGTGGTGATGGATAGTAACTAGACTTATCATGGTGATCACTTCCCAACACATACACATACTGAACCATGTTGTACACCTGCAACTAATATAATGTTCTATGTCAATTATATCTCAATTTTTAAAAAAGACATGTTAGCTTTTTTATTATCATCTGTATGGAACATGACTTCAAATAGGTGCTTTCCTACAGACCCCCTCCAAGTGGCCATCCAGCCTTCTCTGGACTCCCAGTGTCTAGGGGCTCCCTGCCTCCAGGAGGGTTTTGTTCTAACTCAGAGGTTTGCAGACAGCCACCAGACGGCTCCACATTGCCGTAGGAGCCCCCGTGAAAGCTGCTTCCTAGTGCTGCCTGCAACCTGTCGCCCTTGATTGCTCTGTCCCTGAGGAAGATCCTGCCGCCATCTCCCTCCTGCATGCCCAGTGCTGTGTCAGGGACAAGCCTGTCTGAAGCCTGACCACGAAGGGGGTAGGGACAGGAAATTTTGTACTCAAAACTGGGGCGGGAACTGCTTGGATTATGGTGACAGGGCCTGAGAAAGTCCCCAGGTGTGAGGGTATGGCCTGGGTGGCACCTCAACAAGAAGATCGGGGCCTCCCTACTGCTGCTGGCCTCTTTCCTTCATGACCTACTGGGCCCCTCATCCTCCCGGAGGGGAGGCAGGGCAGGCCCAGGGAGGACCAGTTGGGAAGCAGGTCAGTGTCCCCACCAAGAGCTTGAGCTTAGTCATCTTGATTTGAATCCTGGCTCTTGGCTGTGTGACCTTGGGAGAATCACTTAACCTCTCTGAACCCTTTTTCCCCATCTGTAAAATGGGGCTGACAGAAGCGTTTGCATCCTAGAGCGGCTGTGAGTTAAATGGGATGGTGTCTGTGACATGCTTAGCCTGTGCCTGGCCCAGAGAGCAATCACTTGTGGGCAGGGGGTGGGGGGAGGTGGTTGTTCCTGTTGTTACTGAGGACAGGGGTCTCAGGCCTTTGTAGCTACTGTACTCTCTACCAGGAGCACCTTCCTTACTCCTTGCACCCATCTAATCCCATTCATATTCAGGTCTCGGCCTAACCAAGCACCCCATGTGCTGGGTCCTACAAATACAGTGGGGGAGCAGCACCCTGCCTCTCCCCAGCGAACACTTTCTCTAGCTGCTCCTTAGAGGGGCCAGCCTGGACTGGAATCAGATGACTTGGGTTCTTGTTCCACAACTTCTACCAACTTCCTGGGTGCCTCAGGCAAGTCATTTCTCCCAGGCTTCAGTTTACCCAACAAGGGGTCTAAGAAGAGCCCTGCAACCTTTTCGACCTCCCCACAGTCAGCATGCAGACCATGACATGCACACATCCTCTTTCTCATGTGGTCTTGTTGGGTCAGAAGATTCCCAAGCTCCCCCATGACTGCCTGGAGATAGAACAAGTCTTTCTGGCATCTCCTTTCTGCTCTGCTCTCCCAGGGGCGTCATCAGGAACAACTCGGCCTCATTAACTCATGGGGGCATCTGCATCATTTCACTCATGGGAAATTCCTCACCGCCTCTTCACCAAGTGTTGGATTTCGTGGGAAGCCATTACAGTGGCCACATGTTTATCAAGGTGAGCCTGCATTCCCAAGAGGTCCCAAGTTCTGAGAAGTCCTGCCTTGGGGGCTTTCTAGCAGTGAGAGGTTCGGGTTTATGTCCCTGCTTCGCTCTTACATGAGTTGATTCTCTTGCAGTTTGTTGTGTGTGCTGGAAGACCTGGCTCAAAGGATGGTTGCGGGGGGGGGGGGCACTTATTGATTCCTATAACGGCAAGTTCTGGACTTTCAGGCATGGCTGGAGCCAGGTACTCAAATGATGTCCCCAAATGACAGATGAAGACATTGAGGCCTACAATTTGTCCCAGTACATAGCAAGGAAGTCCCTTCTCTTGACTCTGGTTTCCTCTGTGTTGCTTCATTCTCAGGCAGGCCTACCCTTGTTGATGGGAAGGGAGTTGCCAGCAGCACCAGGGTACACGTGACCGGCAGAGAGGGAGTGCCAATGTCCCCCAAGTGCTCAGGAGAAGTGCCACAGACGGCTGTCACTGACCACGCTTGGCACACCCAGCCATCCCTGAACAATGGACTGGAGGCGCTGAGCTGAGAATGGTCACACATGTGGCATCCACACCTCTGATGAGCCACCCAGAGAGCTTCGGAAGGGTCTAGACACATGGGGCGTTGGCTTCAGAAGTCATTGGGGGGGGTGTCCCTGGAAGCTGGAATCCTTGGGCCAGCTGTGCTGGGGTGGAGCAAGGAGGACTCTGCTGGCCCCATGGCTGAGTTGGGTAAGGGCAGGTGGGAGGAGGTGGTCTTCCTCATGTTCTCAGAGACACACCAGCCCTGCACCATCCTTTCACACAAGTACGCATAACCACACCAAGTGGAGTGCAGCCCCCGGCACAGAGGCGTTTTTAACCACCGTTTACTAGACACCTACTATGTGCCAGGCACCTAATCAGGTGCCAGACAGGCATTATTTGGAATTCTTGCAACAGCCCCGAGAGGGAGGTGTATGCCCATTTGACAGATGGGGAAGTTGAGGCTCATGGAACTGGTTTGCCCAAGGTATAGCTCTGGTAGTGAGGGGGTAGAGCAAGACATAAACAGATACATTATAACTCCGTTTGGGCCAGAAAAAGAACTGAAGCAGCTAAAATGTAGAGAGGATTTGCAGGGGAGGGGGTGAGGGCTCTGGGAGTAGAGGACTCAGGTGAAGTTTTCAAGAAGGGTATAGTGCTTCAGCACAATCTGGAATGATTTCCACTAGAAAAACTCTAGTGAGGAGGTTGAAGGGTGCTAAGCTGAGGACACAGTGTGGACAAGGCCCAGAGGTGTGAAACTGCTTGAAATGTGTAGGGGTCTAGAAGCGGCTTGGTATTTCTGGGGTAGAACGCAGACAGTGGAGGGGAGAAGCTGATGCTGAGTAGAGGGAGGTACCAGGTCAGAGAGTCCCTGGGCCTTAGATCTCCCTGGCGCTGGCCTGCAGAACCTGCCAACCAACAGGCCAGTGGCAGGAGCCATGGGACTGAGCTCATTGCTGGGACAGGAAAGCCGAGGGACATAGAGGCCCAGGACCCAAGAGTCTGCATGTGTGGGATTTGTGGGTCACCTTCCCAGTCTGGATGGGACAGGGAGGTGCAGCTTTTCCCAGTGAGTGGCCCTTGGAGAATGCCACCGCCTCTAACTGAGCATCCACTCTGTGCCTTGGTGCCCTCACTCCTCTGGCACTCTGAATACTCAGTAGAGACCCAAATGGGGGCAGGTCATTGTCCATATTGTTTAGAGGGGAAGCTGAGGGTCAGAGAGGGAAAGCAACTTGCCCTAGGGTACACAGCTGGAACAAGGCAGAGTAGGACTTGAACCCAGGACTTCTTGACTCTTTATCCTCTGGGCCACCCATCACCCCTGAGCAAGCTTTAGACCATGCTTGCCTATTGCCGCTGCACCTCTGGAGATATCTTCAGAGACCTTCATTGAAAATGTTTGCTCTATTGGCTTTTTTAATATTATTCTAGAACCAATAAATGCTCATGGCAAAATACTGAAACAGTACAGAAGAATCCAAAGTGGAAAATAAAAATGTCCTACCTCTCTCGCCCCCAGAGCAGACATTGTTGGTCCCCAGCTCATCCCCTCAGTGCTTCTGGGCCCCCTCCCCTGACTTCTGTGTGCCTTGCTTTTAGGCACTTTGCCTGTGCCTGTGACTTTCTCCAAAGGACTGTCCTTGAGTTGCTAGAGACACTTTGCCCATGTGTGCAGAGAGCTGGGAGTGCCTGGGAGCTTATGACCCCTAGCCAACCTCATGAGGCCTCTAGCCAATGACTGGCTGAAATGAGAGTCAGAACAAACTCTGAGGTGATATCTAGCTGTGTAAATAACTAATGGGATATCATGTACAGCAGGGAGAATATAATCAATACTAGTGTATTAACTTCATAGGGTGACAGATTTGTGAGGTAACTAGATTTGTGAGGACCATTTTGTAATGTATATAAATATAGAATCACTATGTATGTTGAAAACAGGATAATATTGTGTGTCAATAAATTTAAAAAACAAAAAAGAATATTGACCAATTTTTAAAAAGCCAACACCTCTGAGGGGTAACTTACCCCAAAGCCCTCCTGCAGGATCAGCCTGAGGCTGTCACTTGCCTGGTCACACCCTGGCCTGTTTCTCCTCCTCCCACCAACTGCCCCCGAGGAGCACTGCCATACTGAGTCACTCATACATGAATCCTGGTCCCAGAGTAGCCCTTTGTAGAAGACGACTACAGCAGGTTGCAAAAACAGCCCCAATTCTTAACCTCTCCCTGTATCCATAGCCTTGGCTCATCCCTTGGCAGCCTCTGTCCACTTAGACGCTGGCCTTGGCCATGTGACTTGCTTTGGCCAAAGGAACATGCAAGCAGAGGCTTGAAAGCATTTTGCACAATCAAGCTTGCTTGCTCTTGGGCATCTGCTATTGCCATGACATGTCCAGGCTAGTGGGCTGGAGGATGAGACACGTGGCACCAAACTGGGCCACTCCAGTTGTCCCAGCCAAAGCCATCCTACATCAGCTGGTAGCCAGCAGACCCCAGACATCTGAGCAAGCTCAACCATGATCCGCAGAGTGGCCTAGACCTACACCTAGAGCAGCTGCCTCCAAGCTGGTGAGCAATCATTGCTTATTATCATGTGCCAGTGCCAGTTTAGGAACTATTCGTTACATGGCATCATTCCATACTAAAGCATAACTTCCATACTATCCTGGCTGCAGACCACTCTTCCACTTGATACCATCTTGGCCACCGTCCCCTTGGCACACATGAGTCCCTCTGATTCCTTTTAAGGTCTGCATAGTCACCATTTATGTGGATGTGTCAGCTTATACCCAGGCCTTTATGGATGGGCATTTGGGTCCTTACTGTATTTTCAGTGTAATAAATGCCTCTGCATTGATCCTTGTGCATTCATCTTTGAGCACTTACATAAGGACCTCCAGAAGATAAATTTCTCACTGTGAACTTGAAGATCGATTGATATCTGTATTTCAAGGTTTGGTAGATACCACTTAATTTGAAAGCCAGACTTTCAGAATCCCCAGCTACCTTCCAATATTGAATCTGTCAAGGAAAAAGGACACAAAAAACCTTGGGATTTAAGGGGTCAGGTGGAAGTACAATGTAAAAGATGAGGGTTCTAAGTGTTTATAGCCTCTATCCATCCATTCACTCATTCCTTCATCCAATAAATATTTTTTGAGTCCCTACTATGTGCCAGGTATGGCTCTGGGCACTGGAGAAGAGCAATGAATAAAACAGACAAAAGTCCCTGCCTTGATCAAGCTTACATTCTACTAGAGATAATAGATTACACAAAACAAACAAGTAAATTGCTTTTTCTTTTTTACAAACAACTAAATAAGTAAAACATTGAGGATATTAGGTAATGATGCTACATAGAAAAATAGGCAGGGGAAAGGAATAGAGACCATTGAAGGGCAGATAGAAGGAAGAGTTGTAATCTTTAAAAATACAGCAAGAAGGTGTGCCCACAGAGACCATTCTGGTCCAGCATCTCATTACACAGAAAAGAAAAAAAAAAAAAATGAGAGGGGTAGGGATTTGTCCAAGCTCACCTAGCAAGGTTATGGCAGAGTCAGACCAAAAATCCCCCCCCACACCAATTTTAAATATAGTTCCCATACAGCACTGTATAACTTTAAGGTGTACAGCATAATGACTTGACTTTCGTGTATTACGAAATGATCACCAAATATAAGTTTAGTTAACATCCATCACTTCATATAGTCACAAAAAGAAAAAAGAAAAAATATTTTTTTTCTACAAAAACAAAAATATTTGTTTGCTAGGCTCCTAATACAAAGGACCACAGATAGGCGGCTTAAACAACAGAAACTCATTTTCTCACAATTCTGGAGACCTGAGATTAAGGTGTCAGCATGGTCTGAGATTAAGGTGTCAGCAGGGTGGGTTTCTTCTGAGGCTCCTCTCTTGGCTGATAGATGGCTGTCTTCTCTTTGTATCCTCACATCTGTCATCCCTCTGCACATGTCTGTGTCCTAGTCTCCTGTTCTTATGAGGGCACCATTCCTATTGGACTAGGGCCCACCCCAATGACCTCATTCTAACTTAACTAGTTCTATAAAGACCCTCTCTCCAATTATGATCACATTGTGAGGTACTGGGGGTTAGGACTTCAACATGATTTTTTTTGGGGGGAGGGGGACATAATTCAGCCCATAACAGGAAGGCTTCACTGAGCCTGGAGGTGAGGAGTGATGATGGGACTGAGGGAATGAGGCCCTCCCTTTGGATGAGCATTCCAGACAGAAGGGCAGAAGCAAAACTATGAAAGAAGAGCATGCCTGGTTGGTTTGAGAAAGAGCAAGGAGAGCAGAGCAGAGAGAAATGAGTGAGGGGAAGGGAGAAGGAGGTGATCCTCGAGAGGTCCCAGGGAGCAGATTGTTCCCAACCTCATAGATCATGCTGGGGACTCTGATATTTACTCAAGGGAGGCTGGAGCCACAGGGGCTTCAGAGCAGAGGAGGGATGCGACCTCCCTTATGCTCTAACAGAATCCCTCTGGCTGCTGTGTGGGAGGAGCTGAGGGGGTTGTGGTTGTCATTAATGCTGTTCACCGGATGTTTTCAGTTCTTCTTACCATAGTGTTGCTCTTCCCTGACCCTTTAGAGTCGGGCATGGCATATGACTTGCTGTGGTCAATGGAGCCGCAGAGAGATGTTGTCACTCCTGGTGGAATAGTTGAGTATACTCGAGCCATGCTCTCTCTTTCCCCTTCAGTGGAAACCACCTCACTGGCAGTGTTCTAGAGAGTCGGATTCTAGACTGGCTGCCCCACCAACCTGGTCCCAGATGGTAGATAGTGAGGATACGGAAGAGAGCTTCTAATCAGAGGGACATGTAGCAGGAGCAAGAAATAAACCTTTGTATTTTTATCACTGAGAAAAGAGGATTGTTTGTTACCACTGCATAACATAGCCTGTCCTGACTAATGAAGGAACAGAAAGAAATGAAGACACGGTGAAGTGACTGAGTTGTCCATGCGAGAGATGATGGGGCTTTGGGCATGGTGAGGCCAATGGGGATGGCAAAGACATGGACTCTGGACATATTTTGAAGGTGGAGCCAGTAGGATTTGCTGACAGATTGGATATGGATCATGAGAGAGAGGAGTCAAGGATGACTCCAAGGTTTGTGCTCTGAGCAGTAGAAGAAAGTGGAGGAGCCATCAGCTAAAGTCACACGGACCAAGGGAAGATGGAGCCATGTGGACTTGGAGAATTCTATATAACTGACCTAGTGGAGGAGGGGAGGGGGGCTATGTGTCAAAATGTGAGGTTGTTTGTGGGGACCTGGGATTCCCTCCCATCTCTAAATATCAGTCTTCTGAGGAGCTGGAGTTGGTGCAAACCATTGGAAATGATACCAACACACAGGAGTGGCTGGTATTATGATAAATTAATCATTGATGAGCAATTAGAGGGACTCCAGTCCTGCCCTGTTTTCCCCAGGGGAAGTGTGGCTGATGGAGGCCCAGCACTGATGGGTAAATAGCTTGCCCTGACAAGGATGGAGCTGCTTGACAGCATCAGGGACTGCCCACAAGCTTTGCACAGCCCCTGGAGGTTATTATCAGCATTCCTAGAGGAGGAAAACACTGCAGCCCCAAGTAGGGAAATGACTTGACCACCTGGGAATGCAGCCTCAGGCTCCTGCCTCCACACCAGCTGTTCTCCCAGTACATCCTGTGGCTTGAGGGTCTCACGCTTGGCTTCCACAGGGCCCAACCCTGAGAAGCCTGTGGTGCATCTCTGTAGTTGGTAGACTGTGGTGTGTGTGTGTGTGCGTGCGTGTTTGTGTCTTTTAAAGCAGGGGGGTGCTTGCTTTAAACTAAAGCAGAACTGCTCTGAGTGGCACTGAGATGGGGCCTGTCCCACCTCCACCCCCAGCCCACCCTGCTTTCTGCGGTGGCTGCTCCCAAGGGACCCTAGGGGACAAGTTGAAGATTGTGGGCACACTGGAGAGTCCAAGCTAGAAGATGTGGATTTATATATCCAAAGGAAACCAAATCACCATCTCAAAGATATCTGCCCTCCTGTGTTCTTTGCAGCATTATTTACAATGGGCAAGACATGGAAACAGCCTAAATGTCCATCAGCAGATGGATGGATAAAGAAAATGTCACACACACACACACACACACACACACACGAATACTATTCAGTCATAAAAAAGAATAAAATCCTGCCATTTGTGACCACATGGATGCACTTATATGTGGAATCTAAAAACAACAACAAACCCAAACCTAACTCATTGAAAAAGAGCTCATACTTGTGGTTACCAGAGGCAGGGGATGGGGGAAGGTGGAATGGGATGAAGATGTTCTAAAGGTCCAAAGTTCCAGTTAAAAGATAAATAAGCACTGGGGATGTAACATACGGCATAGTGACCACAGTTAACACTGCTGTATGGTATACTGGAAAGTTGCTAAGAGAGTAAGTCGTAAAATTTCTCATCACAAGGAAAAAAATATTTTTTCTTTTTTCTTTTTGTGACTATATGAAGTGATAGATGTTAACTAAACTTATACTGGTGATCATTTCATAATACACGAAAGTCAAGTCATTATGCTGTACACCTTAAAGTTATACAGTGCTGTATGGGAACTATATTTAAAACTGGTGGGGGGGGGATTTTTGGTCTGACTCTGCCATAACCTTGCTAGGTGAGCTTGGACAAATCCCTACCCCTCTCATTTTGTTTTTTTTTTTTTTTCTTTTCTGTGTAATGAGATGCTGGACCAGAATGGTCTCTGTCCACATATATCTCCTTGTATTTAAGTGAGAGAAAATGAACTCAAATTGGTTTCAATTGTTAAAAAGGTATTTATTGATCCTTGTAATTGAACAACAACAAAAAAAATCCAAGGCTAATTTGGATTTTAGGTCCAGCTGGTTCCAGGCAATTAAAAAAAAATGTCACCAGGAGTCTCTCTCTCTCTTCCTTTCTCAGCTCTTCTTTCCTAGGTAATGACTTTGTGCTTAAGCTCTCCCCTTGAGATGGCAAATCTAGCCCCAGCAGGTCCAGGCTAATATCCTACCCTTATGCAGCCCTCAAGGAGAGTGACAGCTTTTTTCCTGAACACTCAACTAAGTCCTCTGCCAGCCCACATGACAGCTAAGTGAATACCAGAAAAAAATGAGCAGGCACAGTCCTACACCAGGCAAGGGGCTTAACAAGCAAAATGTATCAACAAATTTTGCCTTCCACTCACCTCAGCTGAGTGCACTTGCTCAGTGCACAACCTGGACAACTCTCCACAGCAACCCTGACTCAAGCAAATGGTCTGGGAAGGCTCTCATTGGCCGGGCTTGGGTCACATGCCCATCCCTGCACCAATCACTGTGGCTTGAAGGATGTGCTATTCCAACTGGCTGGACCTAGGTCTCAAGGCCCCTTTGAAGCTGGGAGTGAAATGAGCTATTAAAAACCACCATGGCTGGAGAGAGAATCTGATTCCTGGGTGGAAAATAGGGGGTGAGTGGAGGGGACTGTAGCCAGAAGAGGGTTCTGAGCAGGCAGAGCTAACTGCAGTCCTCCAGTCTTTGAGGAAATGAGGCTGGAGCACTGGGCAGGGAGGTTGCAGCAAGGATCCTGTGGCCAGCCCCAAGAAGGGGGTTGGTGAGGGAGCAGGAACAGCTCAGTGAATGTTTGTGGACTGAAGCAGCAAGAGTCAGGACTTACAGGAGCTGCCTGGGACCCGGCCATGCTGTTTCCCTCATCCTTGAACCCGAGCACCCTAGTTCCCCATTTTGATCCTCACCCACCCCATCTCTTCCCACTACAGACCCTGGTTTCCTGTATAACTGCTTCTGTTTCTCTGGGCTCAGTGAAGCCTGGCCCTGGGGACGCTCCTTACAGCTTCCCAGGCCCCCACCTCTCACATGCCCCCAACTCCCATCCACCTGGCCGTGGCCACGCCTAGGTGGCTGAGCTGGGAGAAAAGCAGACAGAGGAGGAGCATGTCCTAGGCCCTGAGAGCTGTAAGGGGGCGGGAGCATGGCGAGTAAGCCCATGGAGCAGGAAGGCCATGGGGGTAGCTCCCGGGGAGGGGCTTTCAGGGCTGTTCAGAGATGGGCAGCTGCCTGGGAGGGAGTAACCCCCCACCCACAATCACCAAGAAGTGTGGCAGTGGGGGAGCATGCTGTAGAAGTGATTGTGGAGAAGTCCGAGCTTGATCAGTGTGCCGTGTGTCACCTGGGGGAGTACTGGTTCAAATGCAGATTCCTGGGCCCTGTCCCAGAGATGCTGGCTCATTGGATCTGTGAGGGGCCTAGAATCTGCATTTTAACCAGCAGCTCAGGAAACTCCCATGGGAACCACTGGCCCGGAGAACATCTGGGAGTTTTTCCCAGCTCTGAGGTTCTGGGAAACCATCTGTGCCTGGAGGTCAGGATCAGCCAGCGTTACCCAAGAGCTGTTTGGCCTTCCCCTTAAGGTGGGGCTCCCCAGGAAATGATAAGGATGGCACACTGTGGGAGGAAGGCTGTCTGAGCCTGGGGAAGGACCTGAGGGGCATCAGAGAAGCCTGGGTGGGTGGGTAGAGTGAGGGTAGTTTCCCTTAATCCGGTGTTAGCAACCGGGGAGGGGTGCGGGCTGTTGGTGAGTGTGGGCCACAGAGATCACGAGGCCACTCATGGCTTCTGGGGACACATGTTCTAAGTTTTAAGCCTGAGCAATGCAAAGGGAGATACAGGCACAAGGTGGGAGGGAAGCCTTGAAATCAAGTTCACAGGCTGGGCACCTGCCTGGCTGAGGGCGGGGAGGGGTGTCCCAGCTTCCTGCAAGCTCAGTGGTGGGTTGGCACTAAGGATGGGGCATGGAAGGAAGCGGCAAGTGCATGTGATGGGGGCGGATGGGGCAGGTGTGTTTTCAACGGGGAATGGCATGATCCGAGATGGCGTTCGGAAGTGTTGGTGCAGATGTGGAAGGGGACAAGGAGCGGAGCATCCATAAGGGGCTGACTGTGTGGGAAGGCTGAAAGGCAGGCAGTAGCACCAGAAATGGCTGGGAGGTAAAATTCTGAGCACTTTCAGTGTCCGTTAAGGCTCAGCTGGAGCAGAAGCCTGAGACTCTCGCTCTTGGATGCAGACCTTTATATTAACTGTGGGTCAACAAATAGCTACAAAGCATCTGCCACATTGGGACTGTCCACACCTTTACCCAGTGTGGCTAATGATGGACTTTCAGGCAGCCTGACAAGCCATTGCAGGGAATATTTTGGTCCAGAGGATTTACTCCTGTCCTCTGACCCCGCCTGGGCCCTGAGAGCCTATGAGTTGTCTTTAGGGACCTCAGACCACTCTGCCCTTGGAGCTAGGAGAAGATCCAGATGTGTGAATGAATTGCTGTGCAGAGAAATCTCAGGAGAGCTGAATACATCCAGCTCAGCCATTGATGTGGATTGAAGCATGCTATCACAGGCAGGCCTTGCGGGGAGGGCATCACCCACAGAGTAGCAGTCTGGGGGGGCCTTGCCAGCAGAGCACTTTATGGACATCATCAATCTTGCCCCTCATTTAACAGAGAAAAGGGGGACCAGAGAGGCCAGGAGACTGTCTGAGGCCACACATCAGCAGCTGGCAAACCCGGAACCGGAACCAGGGCCTTTGTACTCTGAACCCGTGACTTCGCAATGGGCAGCAGAGGCACAGCATGGAGCAGGCTTTTCTAATTGGTCCCACTGCCTTAGACACTTAACAGGTGTCCAGCAAGCATCTCTCGGGTGTCCACTGTTGCCTCCAGAGATGGAAACCCTGTGCCATCCCTGCGTGACACAAATGTCTTCCCAGTGCTGGAGCCCATGGAAATTCTGGATTTTAAGAAACCGTTCTCTGCTCACTCTCACCTCAACTTTCTCCCCTCTACCCCAAACCTATACAAAAGTTTAGGTACCATGTATGAAAGTTTCCTATATCTTTGGAGAAGAGATGCATATCTTCCCCCACCTCAGGTCACATTCAGGGCACGAGAGGCAGTGGGTTAGGACTAGCACCCCAGAAGGGGAAGCAGGAAGGAAGGCAAGGGGAGACAACGGGGATCTGCTCTGGTAGTGACAATCAGTGCCAGGCACCTTACCTCACATCCCCTTGGATAGTAATGATAATAGTTACTCTACGAACCCCTTGGAATTGGATGCAAAATTGGGTGGGCTTGTGCACTGAGGTTAGGGGTGGGGGGCTCTAAGATTTTAGTTTTAAAATCAGATTCTTACAATACTCTATGACTCTAACAGGCATAGAGTCACTGATTTGCTTTTTCATGTGTGCTAGATGCCGAGCACTTTTCATGCCCTGTGTATGGCGTTGTGGGTTAGAGCACGTCTTGGGGCCAGCCTGCTGAGCAAATCCTAACTTGGCCATGTGTTCATTGTGTGACCCTGGGCATGTGGTGTTGCCCTGGAAATGTTCCAAAAGCATTAGCTCTTAGTATCATCTCGTAGTATCTTCGTAAGAACCCAATGCCTGAGGTGCTCTGGGCTGCAAGTAACAGAGCATCCATCTAGGAGTGGCTTAAATGAGAAGTTCAGAGGTACTTCAGAGCTGGTTCTGTGTTTCAAGGATGTCCTCGAGGACTCGGTCTCCTTCCGTCTTTGTGCTCTGCATCTCATTAGCAAGTTGACAGACATATTGACGGGGGGGCCCAACAGGTACTACTGACACCAGATGACCCACGAAGATTCCTCAGTGCTCATGGTCAGAGAGCAGAGGTGCCAGGAGCGTTTGAGAAGGTAGAAAGGACCTCTCAACAGAATGAATCATTGGTCCCACTCCTTTGGCCCCTGTGCATGGATGGAAGGTCTCATCTAGGACGGAGTACACTTTCCTGCCCTTGACTTCGGACTTGACCATGTGACTTACTTTGGCCAGTAGAAGGGAGCAGAAGTGACAGTGTTCCAGTTCTGGGCGTGGACCATAAGGGACCTGTGTGCTCTTTCACCTGCCTGCTTGTGTCTTTGCTGCCATCATGAGAACAATTCCGGCTAGCCCAATCGTCCAGGGAGAATGAGAGGCACAAGAGGCAGAGTTGTTGGGGCGCCTGGGTGGCTCAGATGGTTGGACGTCTGCCTTCGGCTCAGGTCATGATCCCGGGGTCCTGGGATCGAGCCCCGCATCGGGCTCCCTGCTGGGCAGGGAGCCTGCTTCTCCCTCTCCCTCTGCCTGCTTCTCCCCTTGCTTGTACTCTCTCTCTCACTAATAAAAAATAAAAAATAAAAAAAAAGAGGCAGAGTTGTGCCGGCCGCCCCATAGACCCCCGGAATTAGCAGAGCCACCCTAGCCACTGCAGTCTGAGGCAGACCACCCTGCAGAGCCCAGCCTAGCCTGAACACCAGTAGACCCACTGATCCATGAGAATAAATGGCTCTTGTTTCAAGCCACTGAGTTTCGGGGTGGTTTGTTACATGGCATTATTCTAGCATCACTGATGGATGAGATCCTCCCTAGATAGATTGCTGTTCAGAGATCCTAGCAATCCCATTAACTGTCTGCCTGGCTCCCCTCTACCTGAACGCCCTTCCTATTATGAACCCATCCCTTCACCAATGGAGTCTTGGGGGAACGAAGAGCCCACCTCCCACCTTGAAAGCCAAAAGGGCAAGATAATCCCTTTCTTTCCTTCCTGGAAGCCAGATCACAGGCCCCTGAGCCACGGGACTCTGAATATTTTGTGACAGGTGCAAAAATGCAGGGGCAGTGGAGTAATTACTCCTGGAGGTGGTGGTGGCCACGATGGTCCAGCAGTGGCAAAGATCCAGCTCTCACCAGTGTTTCCAGCTCATGCCCTTAGAGGTACCCCTTCCACCCTCCCTCTCCTGGCTCTTACCTGTGTTTCTGAGCTTCATCCTCCTGCCTTCCCAAAGACTGATTCCATGAGCCACCTGACATCCTGCCGATGAATTCTTTTTCCTCCTAGGATGGCCAGGCTTGACCTCACTGAGTGCACGCCTGAGCCCAATGGGTGCACACCGGAAATGGGATTTCTCTCTCCATGCCTCAGCTTCCTTACGTGAGATGCGGAAACAATAATAACAGTACCTCTTTCATAGGACTGAACCCAAACCCTCCGTGCAGAGAGCTTAGGACATTGTGGGCACTCATATGCTAGCTATCATTATCACACTTACTCTGGCTTCCAGAGAGCTCAAGGGAAAAACAAAATGAGGATTCTCGAAGCCACATATGTCTTTGTCTCCTTTAAAGTTATTTCAGAGGCGCCTGGCTGGCTCAGTCCATGGAGCACGTGACTCTTGATCTCAGGGTCATGCGTTCGAGACCCACCTCGGGTGTAGAGATGACTACAGGAAAAAAAGTCACCCCAGAACCCCAGAGGGCCACACCCACCTGTCAAGGGGTGCTGGAAGTGAGGGTGATGATGATAAGTGATGCTAGCTAACACCTGTAGAGGGTGTTTTTACTGCCAGGCCCTTTTCTAAGTGCTTGACGAATTTCATCTCATCTAATTGTCATCACCACACCATGAGGAAGGAACTGTTATTGCCCCATGTTACAGAGAACACTAAGCAAGGCGCAGAGAGGCGATGTGACTTGCCCAAGGTCACACGAATCCTAAGCCGAGGCACAGCAGTCTGGCCCCAGAGTCTATGGTGGCAGAATAAAGCTGTGGAGACCACAGGAGGCGCTCAGAAGTGGTGGCCTGTGTGCAAGGCGGCTGAGACAGAGGGTTCCTTCCCCCTTGTACTAGTTAGCCTCCATGCCCACTAGGAGCAGAGGGCCTGGCAGCCCCGGCTGAGTCATCAGCCTTGGGGACTGGGAGATTCGGGCCCACGGTCAGAGCCAGCCAAGAGAGCCAGTCCTCGGCACGAGGCTCTGGCTTCCGCAGGGTCTGTTTCTGCACCACGTGGCTGCTGCAGGTGTGGGGGGCCTGGCCTCCCTCCAGGGGCAGAAACACAACCTATCCAGCCTCAGCCTCCACCTCCATGCTGAGCCCCTGGGCCCGGCTGCGCTGCCATCTGCCATCTGGACACTGGGCTTTGTGCCAGGGAGGGGCTGGTTGCCAGGCATGACCAGTGGGGCCGAGGTCGCTTGCCTGGGCCCTCACAGCTACTTGCTGGTGGAGTGAGGATTTGAACCCACGTCTGCCAACCCCAAAGCCTTCGTGGCTGTAACCAAAAGGGGTATGTGGCATCCGTTGGGCTCACAACCGGCCAACAGTGGCTTGTTTTTGTGTCCTTTTATAACAAACAATTAAAAAAAAAACAACCCAATCACTGACATTTATGGGGTGTTAGTTACTGAGAGCGAAGCCCTTACATGGGTGACATCATATAATCCCCTCAGTTGCCCTCAAAAGGCCAGACCATTTTCAGCCCTGTTTACAGAGGACAAAACTGAGGCATAGGGAGGTGAAGTGACATAGTGGCCATTTGCTTTCCTTGCCTGCCTAGCATTCTCTGCCCCTTTTCCTGGGAGGAGCACCCCAATTTCCCTTTGGGGAACCTTCCAGCTCTCAATGTTGGCAGTCAGGTCAAGACTGTCCATCAGGGTGCCCTGCTCCCCTCAGACTAAGGGGCACATGATGCAGGCTTAGCCAGTGGGATACTCTCCCCTGGGACTTTGACTCTTGAATCCTGTGATGTGTCTTCACCTTGAAGACTGTGTCTGCTGATCCTCCCTCCTCTCCTCCCCTTATCTGAGCCCTGCAGATTTTGAGACGTTGATTCCAAGAGTGACCTCCTATCCTCCCGATAAGGCCCTGTCTCTTTGGCAGAAGTCAGCTCATACTCTACTGCTTGCAAGCCCGAGTCCTCGCCAGTACAATGGAGCTCCTGAAGTTCATACAGATGATGAAGGACTCAAACCATTCGTAGCCACTGCCTGGGGTTGGACCTCTCAGGTGAAAGAGGAACAAAGAATTCTGGGGCCCAGGGACCCTGCCCAAAGTGGCCATGAAATTTCCATTCTCTGCCACAATAAAACAGCACTGTTTTTGTAAAAGGGTAACATCTTCAACTCTGCAGAAGTTGGTTTTCACTGTCCTTAACCTTCAGCCTTCACAAACTCCACAGACCAGATCCTGGTACCCCAAAAGCGTATGTACCCCAGTCTGAGATACTCACCTGAAGGACATTTGGTTCCTTTGTTGCACCCTAGGCCTTTGCTCAGTACACCTCCTGCCCTACTCCAGAACCTTTGGCAGAGTCTGGGCCCACAGGACCCCCTCCAGGCTTTGGGGTGGACGCCATCCAGCCCCACACTGCGGCCTGCCCCAAGCGCCACATCCTCCAGGGCTTTGCCTGGGGGGCCCACGGTGGGGGCGGGGAGGTGCGAGGTGTTAAAGATGCCCAGCACTACACTGAGCCCAGCTCGGGATCAGAAAGAGGGGTCCAATGGGAATCAGAGAAGAATCACTTTCTCCATGTGGGAGCTGATGTGACTTCAGGCCAGGCCGTGTGCCCCATCCTTCACATTTCAGAAAACACGGGTCCTTTTGGTACACGTGAAAACAGAGGGGCAGAGTCTTGCCCAAGGCCACACAACGTATCAGGGACAGAGACTGGAAGGGGGCTCTCCCACCTACATCCTAGTTCTTTCCGTGGTACTTTGTTTTTTCCCTCTAAAACACTGCAGATGTTGCCAGCAACTCCTGATGACCTGAGACCACATTTTAATCTCCAGTAGGCACTCCCCTTCCATCTGTTGGTTTGGGGCCCTCGTCCTCCCCCACAACCCCTCCACTGCACCCACAGCACCAGTTGGTGTGGGCTCTACAGATGCAAACTCATTTAAATGTCAGCTGGAGCAACATGGAGCTAGAAAGGCAAACAGGTGACAAAAATAGAAGTGACAATCACAGTATCCTAGACTGTGAGCGGGCGTTTCCAGGCCCTCTTAACCCTTTCAGGGGCAAGTAGCCCTTGAAGAATCAAGATAACGATGGACTCCCGTCCAGGGAAAATTCAGGTGTATATTTTGCACGCAGTTTTGGAGGGGTCACGGGCCCATCCCATCTCGACACGGTTCCAAGAAAGAATTTGTTTGCAAAAAGGGACCTGATGCCAAGAATTTGGAGACAACCAAAGCAACTGGTCTCGGTGATTTTTCAGGCAGCTTCCAGTTAATGAGCCGTGAAGAAAGGCTCAAGTCCACTCCAGAAGCAGGGGTTCAGGGTTCAGGGTTCAGGGTCTGCCTTTTGTAACCAGAAACTACCCCCCCCCGACTTATCTCTTTGGGATGGGGAGCCTTGGGTTTTATCTTAAAGGTGGGGGCACTTCTGTAACGTCAGTAAAACTGGGCCACTTTGAAGAGGATCCAAGGTGAAATGTCAGAAGGGGAGGAGACACCGGTCTCCGTTCCCAGCCTCCACAGCCAGGGCCCCCGCCCCCTGCCTGCGCCTTCCCCTGGACGCCATCTGCAAGGAACACAAAAGCGGCCACGCCCTCTGGCGTAGGCAACTCTGAGGTCCTGGCCAAGGTCCTGAGCGGCCTTAATGTGTGTGCCTTGCCTTTGTCGCCTCAGTTCCCCATCTTCACAAAAGGAGAGAGTGGATGGTTGGGACCGGGACCACCCCCACACTCTGGGGTCTTGGCCTGGCTCCATTTGAAATCGCTGTTCTCATGGTGGCTTTGCTTCTCAGCAAGAATTTGGGTAAACAATGCCCCCCCTGAGAAGACGTGGTAGGGACAGAAGCTCAGCATTAGGACTGGAGGAAGAGGTGCCTGGGACAGGAAGGATGGGTGATTAATGAGAAGGGAAGGAAGAATTGTTGAGAAGTGCCTGCAGGGAGAGGAGCAGAGTACAGATGGTGTCTGGCCCCGCACCAGGAGTCTGGAGACTGGAGGGAGGGGTGCCGAGGGGCTGTCATGTGCTTGGGAAGGGGAAATTTCCACCTGCAACTGGGGGCTGCCATGAAACCCGATCAGATGGCATGGTGCTAATGGCCTCAGAGAGCTGGCACGGTGCAGCTGAGGCTGAGAAGCCAGCTCCTGTGGCAAGCTGGACCAAGAGGCGTGTCACGCCTGCTGGGTCCTCGCCATGGCCCCCTTGCCCCTCGGGCTTTCCTGCGCTGTAATTGCTGTAGAATGAGCTCTCTGGTCAGGACCATTGGGCTCCAATGTGCCATCAAGCACAGGATCCAAGGAGGACAGATGGCGCATGCTTGGCCATCATGATGTGGGGCTACTGGTCTCCAGTGAAGCTGGGAATTGGGGAGGGGTGGTGTGTGTGGAGTGTCCATCCAGGGTCAGGGAGGGGCCCATGCATCTTTTTCTCAGGGTAGCCGGCAGACCCAGTGGATGACCTCCTTGGACCTCCACTCAGAGGTGGCAACCCAGATGCCTGGGGCACCTGAAAATGAGGGTACCCTCCTGGCTGGTGGTTGCCTATTCAGCCCCAGGACCATTCCTCCCACCCTCGAGGGGCAAATAGCAGAGTGACCATGAGCATAGACCTGGGAGCCAAATCTGGGTCCAAATCTTGGTTCTGCCGCTTCCCAACTGTGAGCCTCTGAGTCTCAGTCTCCTCATCTATAAAGGGATTCATATACACCATTGGCAAATAGCAAACCTTCTGCTCTCTTCTCCTGCACAGATGGCAGACATTGCTAATCAATCAAGACATCTGTTTTCTCCTTTTGCACCGCAGAAAACATTGCGAATTTATCAAGGTATTGCTTCTCACTGAGCCTCAGAATCCTTTTGTGTGTCCCGAGCTCCAGGCAGCCACTCCCAAGAGATAAGATTTGGCATTTGAGATGAACCCTTTTGCCACGTCTGTTATAATGCCTGCTGAGCACAATTCCTGGCACACAGCTAACCATGTATAAAGTCAGTTACCATTCAGTCTGTGCTCAGTGCAGGAATCCTCATCTATTATCTCCAACTTCTGCTTACTCATCTCCAGTGACAGGGAGCTCACTACTTCTTCAGGCTGGCCATTCTACTGCTGGACAGTTCTGATGATTAGAAAGTCCTCAAATTTCCCTCCCTGAGCCTCCTCTTTCCCTCAAACAGTCTATAATTCTATGGCAAAATGCTCCCTTTTGTCCTGGATTAGCTGCCATTAGGGATTGAGGTGATTTATTTTTAGGTGATAAATTTAAACCACCTGATGAGTAAAACCTTCTCTCAGATTGCATGTATCTGATCCTAGACTAGCTAAGCAGCTCCTGTGTTTGATGGACATGTTTGGGGGAATATGTGAGCATGTGTGTGAGTGTGTGTGTGTGTGTGTGTGCTGGAATGTGTAGGTGAGGGAGAGATTGAAAGAGAGAGAGGAAAGGGAGGGGGGGAGGGATGTATTTTAAAACCTCATAATACACCAGGCCAATGTCACTCCTTATATAAGCCTAATAGCTTCTCTGAGGATTGGGGCTGCATTCAGGGCCTCATCATTAGCTGATTAAGCCTGATTATTCCGAGGGGAGGGACAGTGAAGAGGGACATGAAGTTACATAACTCTCCATTTATTTGGATTTAATCCATGCTTCTAAATTTAAGAGCTGGAAGACTTCAAAGATGAGCCCCCGTCACTTGGAGGTGGTGCTGGACACACGGGGGCAGTGTGTCTGGTGAGCGCTGGAGCCCCATGGTGCTCGGGGCGAGGCAGGAGGGTCTCTGCAGGGGGACAGGGCAGGAGGCTCACCTCACGGTGCCAAGAGAAGTTATGTGGGGAGCCAGTGCCGCCGGGGACATTTCACACCCTGGAGCCTATGCATCAACAATGGAGATGGGGAGGAGGGACTGGTGACACGGGGTGGACTGCATGGTAAAGGGGTGGCGGACTGGAACCCATTGTCCTGCTGGGCTGGGAAGTTCTAGGAAAGCCTGGACAGTTGTGGTCACCCCTGGGGTACAGCTGGTGTTCCTGTGTGGTCTGGTGTGGCCACTTCCAAACAGATCTCCTTTCTGCGGGGGCTCATAGCTTCACCGTTCTAGATATTTGATTCGGGGCACAGAAAATCACTGCGTCATTCAGGTTGCACCCCGCACGAGGGCGGCATCCTAGCGAGCACCTCTCCCGTGGAAGACGGCACAGATTCACATATGTACGAGGCTAATTGTTCACAGGTGGCCTCACAGGACGCTCTAACAGAATTGTTATTACAATACTTTTCTGGAAGCCGGAAGTCAAGTGTCTTGAGCAAAGGGAGGCTTTTTCTGATTTGCGCAAAGGCAGTGCTCTGGCTTTAGCAGCAACCTGGCCCTGGCCTGATCCGGATCCAACTCTGAGTTCGAGTCACAGGGATCCTGTTCAGGAAGAAGCAGCTGCAGAGCTGTGACTACTCATTCAAGGTCTCAGGGACATTTCCCAGGCCATTGCTAAGAGGTGATAACACTCCGTAATAGCACAGGAGATAAGGTGCAGATAAAAGCACTTTATTAACTTTAAAGAATCCACACCCATTTTAGGAAGTGCTATGAAGTCATGCTATAGTAGAACACGAGCCAGGCTTGGGCTCAGCCACCTTCTAGCTCTGTGGTGTGGGATGAAGCACTTCACCTTTCTGGCCTTCAGTTGGATCCGCTAGAAAATGGAAATCAGATGGAAAATGGCTATGAAAAGCCCCGTCCCAGAGCCTAGCTCACAGTGAAGTCTCTAGAAAGGCTTGACTTTTTAGCTCAACAGTACTTTAAAGTATCCAGGCCACTTGAACACTAGAATGTGGTATTTTCTTTGAAATCCTATGTACTTAGAGCAAAATTCAGATTCAATATCCTGATTTTTAAATTCTTGCATGTCTGACTCCCCACCCACCAGTCTCATCTTGGCCCCTGCCCCTTCCCCTAGCTCACTCCACTCCTTGCTCTTCCTTGAACATGCCAGGCCTGTCTACCTCAGGGCCTTTGCTTTTGCTGTCCCTCTGCCCGGGATGCTCTTCCTTCATCTTCCCATGACTGGCTCCTTTTAGTGGTCAGGTCTCAGCACAAAAGTCCCCTCCTCAAGGTAAGTAGGCTCTGGAGCTTTCTACCACTCACCTTGGCTTAATTTTCTGCATTGCCGTTTATTAATTTCTCTCACGTTCTTTCTTTGCTTACTTATTTATTTTCTGTCTCCACCACCAACATCTAACTTGCACAAGAGCAGAGATTTTTGTCTGTCTTGTGCCCCTCTCTATCCCAAACCACAGGTGTCTGGTAAATGTTTGTTGATGCAGGAACAATGTTTGTAATGAGCATGAAGAGAGGTCAGCTCCTTCCATGCACACCGCACCCATCTCCACCTCACTCTGCCTTGCTCCCTCGCTCTCTCTTCTCCTCGGCTCCCTAGCTCTCCACTGGATCCCTTCCCCCTTTGTCCACGTGTGTCTCTCCTCTTCCACTCAGGGACTTCCTGTGCTCTTTCTTGATTCCCTGGCTTGTCCTACAGAGAGCTTAAAACATCGCATTCTTTCTGTTTCCCAGATTAGGGTGACTTTAACCTTGCACCTTTCTTGTCTTTTGGAATCTCTGCCTGTCGGTCTGGGTCCTCTTCTCTTTGGGGAAGGGGGCACGGGGAGCCAGTGTGAGAGTCATGGGTGGGAGGAGGTTTTAGATGGCTGAGGAGCCTGCTGTCTCCAGAGGCACTGAAATCCTCATCCCGAGGCTGTGAATAAAGGCTGAATAACCACTTCCTTGAGACGCTCCCAACTCCACCCACTGGGGAGAGCTGCAGCCCCACGGGCTGCTTCGGCACACAAGGTTCCTCCTCCTCTTAAAACCAGGTTTGTACAAATCCGCTAAGCAGGGGCTTCAGTGAATTGGTTTGACTTAATGCCAACTGTTACCTGGGCTAACGCATTTGAACAGCATTTACTTTACAGTTTACAAGTCTTTTTCGGAGGTCACTCGTTCAAAGCATGTTTAATAAGCACCTACTGTGTGTCCCAAATGGTTCTAGTGCTTTTCATATAACAATTTATTCATAAAGTAGGTACTAGGATTATCATTATCCCTGTTTTACAGATGAGGAGACTGGTCCAGAGTTGGGTTTACTATAAAGCTCAGTGTCTTACTCTGTTTTGGCTGCTCTAACAAAGTACCACAGATTGGTGGCTTAAAAACAGCAAAAATGTATTGCTCACAGTCCTGGGGGCTGGAAGTCTGAGATCCGGTTGCCAGCGTGGTCAGGTGAGGGCCCTCTGCTGGACCCAGGGACCTCTCGGAGGCCTCCTCCTGTGTTGGAAGGGGCTAGGGAGCTCAGTGGCTTGTAAGAGCAGGAATCCCATTCAGGAGGGCTCCACCCTCATGACCTAATCACCTCCCAAAGGCCCCACCTCCTAACTCCGGCACCTCTGGGTGTTAGGATTCAACATAAGAATTTGGGGGAGATACATTCAGACCACATCACTCAGAAAACTTAAGTTTTCAGGGTTTCTTCTGTGCACGGGCTCCTTCCTTATGCCCAGGTGGGGCCAGCCCTATGTTTGATGATCACATGTGCAAAATTTGCAAAAGTAATACATTTCACCACCAAGCAGCTAAGACTGGTGCCTCCTCCCGCTAGGAACCTCATTTGTCTCTCTCTCTCTCTCTCTTTCGTAGTAAGGCTGGAATGGCTGTGGGCATTTTGGGGACCCACCTTAGGGAAAACTAGATTGGAGATACATTTGAGTTCACTGAGAAAAGTGTATGTGGCTTAAAGTCATTTCATATCTAGTTAAGTTATTGCCAGCCATCTGGGTGTAGAAGACAGCTCCCAAGAACAGCCTCCAGCTCCCCCGTACCCACTTGTCTGGATGATGGTCATGTGAATATGCTCTATGTCACCCAGCACAGAGAGTATACAGAAAGTGAAGGAAAATTCAGCCTGGAATGTGAGAAGCCAGAAGCTATTCTGTAGAAACTTCCTCCCATCAGACATGTGAAATTGTGAATGGAGGCTTTTGCTTCTCAGTGCTGTGTCCTCGATGCCCGATCCAAACCAAAGTTCTCTCCTGCAGGAAAAGACTGCATAATGCAGCCTATACAATCAGAACCACAATCCTTTTTTTCTTTTTCTTCTTTGGGGAAGATCATGTAAAATGCAATTTATCAGAATTCCTATGTTTATAGAGCACAAACTTACAGCTGTACTAAAAACAACTAAGGTGTCCATAAGGGGGTCACATAGGAAAAAGCCTGATGGAGGTTATTCCAAATTTAACAAACTGTGCTAAAATGTGAGTGTGTTTATATAAAACATTTCCAGTGTCACATGTTGTGACACCGAAACATTCCTAAACAGTCTATAGTAATAAAAACATTATTCAACAGTCCATGTTAGAAGAGAGACTGAATTGTCTTTTAAATCCCTGTAAACAATAGGACAAAACTGTCATCATATAAAGGTGACCAATGAAATGTTGGGGGGAAAGGATTGTAAGGGCATGGCAGAAAGTTGATGAATAAAAATACTCTGTTATTTTTCTGGAGTTTGTGATGCTTGTGGCAGTTGTTAGCTTTCTGATATTTTCTGAGTCCTTTGCTCATTCTAAATCTCACCTTTTGTACCCCATTTTCTACTCTTAAGGGGCCCCCACAACTCTACAGGCTTTGGGTTCCACCTCTAAACTCTATGGCATAGTTGCTAGGATAGGCAGGCTTCCTGCCGCATATACAAGCTCATACAATCCGTATTCTTTTTCGGCCCCTCTTGGCACAAAAGCTAACTCACAAATCACAGTGGCAGTGGTGGCAGGACGGGGGGACCGCGGATGCTACGGCGGTAGTGGGGGGGGAGACAGCCAGCGCGGTGGCCCGACCCCCGGTGGGAGGCGGGTGCGGGGAAGCGGCTGGATCTGGGCTCGGCGGGAGCGTCAGCAGGAGGCGCTGACAAAGCGGGAGACGGGGGAGAACAGCTCCCCCCCCCCCCCCCCCCGGGAGGACGGCTCCGCAGCTTGAGCCCGCGGGTCGGCTCTTCCCGCGCAGGCGGTGCCAGGGAGTCCGGGTTCTGGGAAGGCTGCTGTGGGCGGGAGGGGGAAGCGCCCGTCACGGGCCGCCTGGCCGGCAGCCGCAGCGCCCGCGCTCCCGCAGCGCCCGCCCACGCGGGGGCCCCGAGCCGCCCGGGAAGCGCGCCCGCGGCCCGGCGCCAGCAGCCCGCCGCGGCCTGCCCGACCCTCCCCGACCCTCCCCGACCCTCCCCGACCTTCCCGCGCGGCGGCCGGCGTGGGCGCACACGTGCGGCCCCGCGTGCGCGCCCCGGCCCCGGCCCCGCGCTGCCGCCAGCTCCGGGCGAGGGGGCGACGACCGAGAGCTCGGCCAGCAGCCGGCAGACGGGCCAGCGCCCCAACTCCACGGGCCGCGGCGGGGGCGGGGGCGGGGGGGGGCGAGGAGGGGCGGGAGCGCGGGGTCTGCGTGCGCCCCCCCCCGCCCCCGGCCATCCCCTGCGCCCCGCCCCGCCCTCCCCCGGTGCAGGCGGAAGGCGGCGTCCTGCCGGGAGGAGCCCGCCCTGGCTGGGTGAGCTTCCCCAGGGCTAAGGGGTTGACAGCAACGGGGATGATAAAACAGTAATAATAATAAAAGCAAACACTGACCGAGTGCTGACTCCGTGCCAGACTCGGTTCCCAGGTCGCTACTGGTATAATCCCCGCCGCAAATCCGTGATGTTAGCTAGCTCTTGTACTGGCCCCATTTTACAGCTGGGGAAGCGAAGGTAAAGAGAGGCGCTCCCATTGCTGGTAGCTTTTACTGCTGGTAATCTAGCGACCCCGATGGGCCATGGCTTTCAGAGGGCTTGCCGTGTGCAGGCAACTGACGCACGGGATCACACCACATCCCTATAAACCCTCCCCCTGTCACAGAGGAAGACAGAGTCTCCGGGAGGTGAAGTCACTCGCCCGCGAAGACGCAGCTGGTCGAGGGGCAGCGTCGGCCCTGGAACCCCGAGCGTGTGAACAAACTCAGCCGTGATCACTACCAGCCATTCCTGAAGGGGCCTCTCACCTGTAATTTGGCATCACTTCCCCTCATCCCTGTCCCTAGATTGAGTAGGGCAGTTCTGGTCTGTGAGTACAGGGTGATGGTTCCGAGGCTCCACCGGAAACGTGGCTGCTTTGCCCAAGATCACTCAGCTGTGCAGAGGAGGAGCCGGTGGGAAAGCGGGGCTTGGGACTCACCCACTCACTCACCGCACACTGTCTGGAGCCTGTTTCCTATCTCTGAACTCAGGTGAAAAGCCACTCGCGGTAAATGTCCTCCTCTTGTAGATTTTGGGTTGGCCACCCTGCCAGAGACACCTGTCTTCCCTTCCTGCCAGGTGCCTGGTGGTCTTGCCATCCCCTCTTGATCCGCCCGCCCTGCCCATCACAGACTCTGGAGTCGGGAGCCCTTCTGAGAGCTGGGTACCATGCCCACTTGTTCAGAAGCCTCTCAGTCTTGGCCCCAGCCCGCCCTGGAAAACCCTGCTTCCCTCCCCTGCCATGCAGACCCCTGGCCCCCGGCCCAGCCTATAGAGCCCCTGGGGCTTGTCAGAAACCTGGATCATCGAATCTGATGAGGCAGATCGGGGAGGGACCATACAAGGTCACACGGCAACCAAGAGGCTGAGGCCATTGTCTTCCACCTGGAAGGGACTGGATGTGGGGTTTCTGGCTTCCCCACTCCTGAAGCTGGCCGTGCGGCCTAGCGGTGTTGCCCAGCCTCTGGCTGCTGGGACATGAATTAAGGACCAGCCTGGGGGTCAGCTGGGGCCCTCAGGGACTGGCCCCGGGCTGACTGGGGTCCTCTGCGCACCGATATCTTCCTCCTCCCACCACAGCCTTGACCCGAGAGACCTCACTCCTTGCTGAGGCTGTAAGGCCGTAAGGTCTTCTTCCTGTGTGACAGGGCTATGCCAAGAACTCCTGAAGTGGAAGAGGCAGTGTGGCAGGTGAGGGACCCTCGGCCAGGCAGGAAAGGCCCTGAACGTTATCCGTAGTACTGGCCAAGTGCCGGGCGCCCAGCCGGCCAGGGACAGAAAGCCCTAGAACTCGGACTCAGGCCTCTGCCTCCTGCTGTCCTTCCCACATTGTCTGTCCCACACAGTGCAGATGTCTCCCAGGCCTTGGGCGCTCTCTGTGTGATGGACACATGTGCCCTCTGTGGACTGAACAGGTTTTGGGTTTTTTGTTTTTGTTTTTGTTTTTGTTTTTTAAGTAGACTCTTTTTTAGAGCAGTTTTAGGTTCAGCAACACTGAGAGGAACGTGCAGAGATTTCCCATCCCCTGCCCCCACCATGCACAGCCTCCTCTGACAGACCGGTGCCTTTGTTGCAGTGACATGTCACTGACATGTCATTGTCACCCAGAGTCCATAGTTTACAGGGAGGTTCACTCTAGGTGGTGGACGTTCTGTGGGTCTGGACACATGTATAAAGACATGGATTCACCATTGTGGTGACATATTGAGTGGTTTCACTATCCTAAACATCCTCTGTGCCCAACCTAGTCTTTCTTCCTTTTTTTTTTTTTTTTTTTGACTGTATTTCTCCATTTACAGAATGCAAATGACTTCACTGGGGTTTCTGCCAACTTTACAATCATGCCTGGAGGTCCCTTCCTTAAGATGCCCTCCTATTCCGGGGGTCACCAATGCTAAGAACACGGGCTGCATTTCCTTCTGTGCATTTTGTATCTGCGTAAACATAACCACTGTGTGATGACAAGGGCTGGGCACGAGAGGTCCCAGGAGCCAGTTCCAGAAACCAGCATTGACTGGAGTGCCTAGTGCGTGCCTGACCCCACTGTGCAATTTCATCCTCACAGCCACCCTCACAATTGGTGTCTCCAATTCACAGATGAGAATACTGAGGCTCCCGGGTCCCAAGGACAGCAAGTGTCAGAGCTGGGCTTGCAGCCCACATCTGACTGAGCCTGACATCTCTGCACTTTGAAAAGCAGACAGCATCTTGGTCTCTGAGGAATTCCTGTCTTGTATCGTGGCCCTGGGGGTGGAGACTCTGAGCCAGCATGGAAAGAGCCTGAAGACACAGTTTGCCTCATGCCTGAGCCCCTAAAGGTGGAGTGTGAGGCCTCAGCAGCCTAAAGTGTGGCCCCTACTCTTGTTTGGCATGGCTTTTAGGAGACCCAGGAGCCTAAGCCTGGGAGGGAAGGGAGGGTCGTCCCAGCTCATGTCCACAGGACAGATGTCAGCAGAAAGTGTACACCCACTCAGAGGAATGCACTGTCACATTCTACACACTCACATATGCACACCCTTACCCTCATGACATTCAAAGCTCTCTCCTCACCATTATCCCGTTTAGGCCTCCAATCAGGGCTGCCTCCTACAGTTGCCCACGCTGTGCACTGCACAATTGTAAGAGGCACGAGTCACATGGATTGTGATGTGAACAGCACCCCCTGGAGTAATCTAACACAGTGGCCCTGTTCACAGTAACCTGGGAGTGAGCCAAGGAGACTTGGCCCATTTTGTAGCTAGTGGAAACTGAAGCTCAGAGACAGCCAGTGACTTACCCATGGGTCAAAGAGTGAGTCAGTGGTTGGAACAAAATCTATGTCATCCTTTGTCTCCCTTCCCGCAGGCATTTCACAAAGAATTCTTCTTTCTTTCTAAAATTTTGATTTACTTTAAAAAACAAATCATTTTTAAGCTTCTATTTTTGAAGAGGAACCCTATTCACGTGATATGGAATCTTAAGGATATAAAAGGGTAGAAAGAGAAAGCTTTCCCCATCTATGCCGACCGCCAAGCAGCCAGGGCTGCTGTCCTGTGTGTCCTTCCAGAGTTAGTCTATACACCTTTCACACAAGTGGGCACATACAATGCTCTGCGCACCTTGCTGTTTTCACGTTATATGTCCTGCAATATATTAGAACACTTCAGGCTGTGGGATTCTTTCTTCTACCCGTGAACAGAATTCCATCATGTGGAGGCCTTGATTGCTGCTTAAGCAGGACCCACTGGTGTTCACTCAGGACGCTTCCAGTCTCGCTCAAGCAAACAATGCCAGATGTTCCCCCCTCCTGCTCCAGCGTATGTATGCTTTGGTAAATCTGAAAACACACCTGACGGGTGCATTCTTCATTTCTTTAAAATCAGAATGTTCCGTTTTTGAAACGAAATTAAAACACCATGAAAGGACACATCATAAAATACAAGAGAAGATCCACATTGCCCAGCCCTACTTCTAGAAGTGACCGGTAGTTCATATTATTTCACGGCCTGCTCATGTGGCTTAATATATATGGTTGGTTGCAAAACCAGCCACAGTCCTTCACACCTCATTGTCTCCTTGTGCTTTCCCTTGTGGCTTGGCAGGTCCTTGCACTAAGAGTCAGAGGCAGTTTCTCCCTACCTAGAATCTGGGCTTGGTCCTATGCCTTGCTTTGGCCAGTAGAATGTGGAGGTGAGGGTGTGCCGGTTCCAAGCCTAGGCCTCAAGAAGTTTTGCCTGCTTCTGCTAACTCTTTGGGAGCCTTGCTGCCCCATGGGAATCAGCTCAGGCTAGCCTGCTGGAAGATGCGAGATGCTTGGAGCAGGGGAGAGTCATCCCAGGTGCCTCAGTCGAAGGTCCAGAGAGCCGCTCCTGGAAATCTAACCTGACCTCTCGACTCCAACCCTCTCGCCTACCCCATGCCAGCTTCCCCAGCAAAATCAGAGCCCTCCATCCAAACCAGGGGCCAAGTGTAGGGACCTAGGGGGCTCTATGGAGGAGAGGGGGACAGGGCTTGGAGGAAGCCAATATATTCCTGCTCAATTTGTACGCCAGAGAGCAGAGGCCTTTCCGAACGTGTGTTTGGGAGAAAAGTTGTAAGACAGACATCAGAGACTGCCCCTCATCACCTCCCGCCTTCTCAACTTGGTCTCTCATTCACTCCACACACTTTTGTTGAGCACCTACTATGTACCAGGTGCAATTCTAGGTACCAGGGATTCAGCCGTGAGTAAAACTGACATATTCTCTGCAACTTACATGCTAAATGGATGAGACAGCAAATAAGCATTTAAGCCCACAATTATATAATATGTCAGGGAGTAATAAGTGTTCAGAAAGAAATAAAGCAGGATAAAGGGACAGGGGTGAGGGGATAGCCAAGGAAGGCCCATCCAGGAAGAGATGTGTGAGCAGACACTGGAACGATAACAAGGAGTGAGCCCTGCAGACAAGAGGAGAGGCATTCTAGGCCGAGCGGACAGCACATGCAAAGGCCCAGAGGCAGGAGTGAGTGTGCAGAAATCTGGAGAAGCAGCCAGGAGGTAGGTGTGGCCGGAGCAGAGTGAGCAAGGGGTGCGGGGAGTGGGGAACAAGAAGAGAGGTATCTCCTGTCACTCCATTCCCTCCTCCAATCCTCAACACCCCCCTCCCACCATCTGCCAACTGACCCCTGCGTCCTTTTTCCTCTTGTACAAGGCTGGTCCCTTCCCCCAGGGTCTGGATCCCATTTAGCCTTTCCTGCCTCCTCAGATGCCTCATGCCTCACTCCAGCCTGAGATTCTTAGCACACATCGTTCCCTCTGCTTCCAAGTCCACCCCACCCTTTTTCATCTGGCTGTGCTTTTCAGGTCCAGGCAGGCCCTGCATTCCCTGAAGGCTTCTCTTGTGCCCCAGGCTGGGTTGGGGGCTCTGTGGGCTCCTTCAGTTGCCTGAGCTTCCCCCGTGTGGTTCTGACTCATTGGCAAGGTCATGAGCTCCCACGGCCTGGAGAATGTCTGATTCTCCTTTGTGTCCCCAGTTCTGAGCACAGGGTTTGGCCAGGTGTGCAGATGACACTCCGATGGCTTCAGGCTAAGACCTCTGGCTCCCCAGATCCCCTTTCGCACTGTCTCCGTTGCTTGTCCCCCTGACCTGGCACAGTTTGGTCTCAGCCACCCTGACCTACTTGCCGCTCACTAAGCCGATCTGGTTTTTCCTATCCACCCCCACCATAATAAGCCACTCCCATTCCTGTCTTCTTAGCCCAAATCTCCTCCATCAAAACCAACTGGCGCCTGTTTTGATTGGAGCAGCGCAAAGCACACCAGACTCAAGAAACAGCTAGACAGATGTGCTGTGTGATGTCTGCCTGGCCCTCAGCTTCCTCATCCATTGGCTGGGGATGCAGTGGTACCCACAGGAGTAGGAAGTGGATGGTGCGTGCCTGACCTGTCTCCTCCCTTTGGCCTTGGCCTCCCTGAGGTGCTGAAGTTCTCTCCGATCCCTTTCAGTGCCCGGAATGTAACAGCTTCTCAGCAAACATATATGAAAGTATAAAGAGATGCCGTACTTTATGGTTTCCATTGCACAAACATTATTGTGTTCTGTCCTCAAAGCGATTCTGACCAGCATCCTGTCATTTCACATGAGCCCACTCTGGCTCCTGAGCCAGGAAGACTGAGTCAGGAGGTGCTTGGCCATCAGCTATGGCAAGACCCCTACCAGACATTCGGAGAGGTTGTGGGATCCACCCAAGGCCAGCCCTTGAACCCTGATCCTTAGATGCCAGGTCCTAAGCTCAAAACCCTTGCACAGTCCTGAGTCCTCCCTATGACACTCTGAAGTGAGCAATGATATCGTGCCCATTTTATAGCCCAGATAGCTGAGGCACAGCTTGGGAGCGGCAGAGGCAGGACTTGCCCCCGAGTCTGGGGACCATCCCTGTGCTCTTCACACAACTCCATACATAAGCTGATTGGTAATAAATAAGGAGAAGTTTTCTTCTTTCCCTCTCTTTCTTTTGGCCTTTTTCCCATTTTTGAGGACCCGGGGTAGCAGCTGTGCTGGAAAGAACAGGACACGCAGTGCCCAGCAGGAAATGCCAGGCACAGGCCGGAGGTGGGAGGTGGGGGCTGCAAACTGGTCGGCCCCTCTGAGCCTGGTGCAAGCCTCTGAGTGCGGCCCGTTGTTCTGCTGCTTATACACTTGGGAAGGTGGAGTGCCTCACCAAACCCCCCCACCCCCCCCACCCCCGCCCCGCGCGGCCGCATGTTGACCCTGGAGCTGGGGTGTAACTCCAGTCACTGTTTACAAATGGAAAGTGGCTGGAGTCCCGGGGGGACATACTGCCCTGTTTGTGTCTTGTCGTCTGTCGTTGGTGTCCCCAGGCCTTAGAACTGGGTTAGGGCTGTGAAGGCAGGGATGGTCTTAGGGTTTGGTTACTTCTTGGCAAGAGGAGGTAGGATGTGGGCATCCTGCAGCATTTAGCTGATATTCCCAACCAATGCTAAAATCATGGTCTTCTGCTTGGGAATGCTACCTGGACACACAGTTAACACACGCACACAGGTCTGCGGAGCCCCAAAGCCGAGGAAATCCTGCATCTTGTGAAGCATGTAGTCAGCACGTACTCTGTGCCAGGCATGCACTGGCCACAACACTGGCTAGGGGTGCTGTGGGTGACCTTGGCGCGCCCCTTAGCCTCCCGAAGCCTTGGTTGCCTCAGCTGGACGGAGGAGATAATGATATTTATCTCACGATCCTGTAGGCAAGGAGCAGGATGCACACCGCAGCCTCAAGGGGGTCCATCCCAACTGCCAAAGTGCTGGTCGGGAACTGAAGCCCAAATAGTTATGTGAAAATTCAATAATTTGGCTCCTCCAAATCTTAGGAGATTTTTGTCAATTTCATGTCATGGACTGGATGGAATTGGAACTAAAGTCCACACGTCTTTTGAATGAATTACATACAGGAAAAAGAAAGGAAGGAGCGCCTGGGTGGCTCAGTTGGTTAAGCGTCTGCCTTCAGCTCAGGTCATGATCCCGGGGTCCTGGGATCAAGCCCCACGTCAGGCTCTGTGCTCAGCAGGGAGTCTGCTTCTCCCTCTCCCCCTGCTTGTGCACTCTCTCTTTCTCTCAAAAAAATAAATAAAATCTTAAAAAAAAAAAAAAGGAAAGAGAAAAAAAGAAGAAAAACAATTCATGCTGATTACTCATAATAGCTAAGATATGGAAACAACCTAAGTGACCACCAACGGATGAACGGATAAAGAAGATGTGGTGTGCATATACAACGGAATGTTATTCAGCCACGAGAAAGAAGGCAAGCCTGCCATTTGCGGGGGCTTGGATGAAACTTGAGGGCATGATGCTACGCCAGATAACACAGATGGAGAAAAACAAATACTGTATGATCTCACTTGTATGCGGAATCTAAAAAAAAGTCAAACCCAGAGAAACAGAGTAGAGTGGTGGTTGCCAGGGATTGGGGGTACGGAAAATGGGGAGCTACTGGTCAAAGGTGCAAACTCCCAGTCCTAAGATAAACGAGTTCTGGGGATCTAATGTACAGCCTGGTGATTATAGCTAATAATACTGTATCACATGCTTAAATGTTCTCACCACTAAGCACCTTAAACTTACACAATGCCATGTGTCAATTTTATCCTAAGCTGGAGGGAAAAAAAATGAAGGGAAAAAAGGAATGCATGCTGAAGTATGTAATAAACCATCAAGGAAATGATAAGGCAAGATGAAGGAGTGAACAAAATACTTCCTCCTAGCCCGGCCTTGTCCTTTGACTCTCTTAAGGGTGTCTTTTGATGTTGTTAATTTCAATCAAGTACAACGTGTGTATTCCTTCTTTTCTAGTTAGGGTGCCTGTCTCCTGTTGGAGAAATCCTTGCCTCCCCAAGGCCATGAAGACTGCCTCCAATGCTCCATGCTGCAGTCCATCATCCGCACTGGATCATTTTTATGCACAGACTGGGGTAGAAGGTCAAGGTTTGTGGTTTTCCATAGGATGTCCAGTCATTCCAGCATGACATGTTGAAAATCACTCCTTTCCCCCACTGAATTGCTGTGGTGCTTTTGGGTAGGGAATGCTACCTAGCAATGAACACAAGAAGCCTCACACGACAGCGTGGCTACAGTCTGTAGATATTAGGTAAACGAGAGAAGCCAGACAAAAAGAAATGTGCTGCACGATTCCATTTATGGGACGTTCCAGTGACAGGGTAATGGTGGATGCCTTGGGGTGAGGTGTCACCTGGGAGGGGGCACGAGGGATCCTTCTGGGGTGTGGAAATGCTCTTTATCTCCACCTGGGTGGTGGCTCCCCAGGTGTCTACAAATGAAAACAAAATCAATGAGCTGTGCCATTAAGAACATTCTTTTAAATGAGTGCGCAGACAGTCTCTGCTTGTATGCTATATGCTAATTTAACAGAATGTTCTTGGGAGCATCGGGGAGGAAAAGCTGCATTCAGACAGAGGGTGTTCACTGGGGAAGCTGTGAAGAGGCTTTTCAGAGCTGGAGAGAGAAAAAGAGAAGCAGCCCCTGGAAGCTGGCTTGGTTCCTAGCTGGGCCGTGCTGTTCCCCTGCGGGACGTAAACAAGCTCAAAAAACACTAACCTCAGCCGAGGTCCCTCTGGGACAATGAGAGAGTGAGACACAGCAAGGCCGCTTCACAACTGTGTCTCAGCATAGACAAAACAGGGTCCCCGTGCCACCCGCAAAACACCAGGCACCCCCTCTCCCTGGGCCTCTCATCCAGCTAAAATAAATATGTCTTTACCACTTATCATCTTTATCATGTTTTTGGCCGCCCCTCTCTGTAGACGACATGGATTGAGATCCTCAGGCGCACAATTGCTTCTGCCTTCTGGCAGTATCCAATCTGGTGAGCCCCCTGCTACCTGAGGTCCTCCCCTAAATCACCCAGCCAGAGCCCAAATCCTATAATAGGTTCTTTCTAGCACTCTCTACAGAGAACCCACAGTCCCCAGGAGTGTGTTCTCCCTTGCTGCAGTGAGCAGCAAACCCACACTGTTTAACTACAGGTGGCTCGGGGTGGTCTGGCTGGAGGGCATCTGACAGACATTTGACCAGACAATTGACCGAAGTCCTGCAGAATAATCAGGTGTTTGCCATGCCTGAAAAAGTGATCTGAGCAAAAGGCATAGATGAGCAAACACTCTTGCAGAAGGTGGAGGGACCCTGTTTGTGTATAGGGCTGGGGTGGGGGGATACAGCGGAGGCAGGCTGGGGCCAGAGCATGAGCATTGAATGCCAGGCTACAGAATGGGGCTGAGACCAGGGTGAAGGGCATGAGGCCCAACCCTGGAACAGTGAGCACCTCCTTCAGCTCTGCACCCTAGACACCTCACTCCCCTCACTCAAATCCCGACCCCACCAGAGTTTCTGAAGCTACCTCTAATTCGGGGCCAGACCCAGCAGTTGGCCAGGACTCAGTCCATGGGGACATCAGTGGGCAGGGCTGTCACCAGTGCCATCTCGACGTCCAGCCCTTTCTCCTGCTATCTGTAGTAACTGTTACTAGCCTTCAACTTGCACCACACACTGTCGCCCAAGCTCCTGGCACAAGAGTCAGTGTGGAATAGTGGGCAGCGGGCCTTCAGCCTCCCACCCCTGATTGCCAAACCCCCAGGGCTTCTTGGCCTCTGCCCTCGGCCCTCCATCCCACCTCTAGGCCCCTCCTGTCAAAGACCCGGCCTCTCTGGTCAACTTAAGGCTCAATTTGGGTCCTCTCTGACCTCTGGCTCCTGGAGGCAGGCTTCTCTTTTGGGATCTGGCCACACCTGCCTGGCTTTCTTTGACCCTAGGGCTTCCGTGTGGCTGACCCCTGACTGGTAAGCCTGGAATGCTGGGGCTCAGGTAGTCTCTGTTCTCAGCCTTACGTTTTCTTTGGGTGACCTTACCTTGTCTGCTGGTTCCTATGACCGTGAGACCCCCAGATCTCTCCCCAAGTCTCCAGACCACTGAATCCCACCGTAAGACAGATGCCTTCCCTGGAACCCCCAGAACTCCAAATACCCATCTCAGGCTGGGTTCTTGTGTCCAAGATTCATGCTCCAGGGATCCAATGGAAAGAACTTGCAGGAGAAGCTGGTAAGGGCACAGGGAAAGCAGGATCTGGAAGGGAAGAAGCTGAGCAAGGACCCCACAGAGAGCAGCTCTGGCCTGACTCCCCAGTTGCTCTGGAGGGTAGGTCACATTGCGAGCCTGCCACGACTGGAGGCAAGGTGTTTGGGCTTGCATACCCCTGCGCCCATAGTCCGGGGCTGGGCTCCCCGCACGTGGCCATTCTGAGCCATAGCAGCATCCAGAAGGAGCCTGCCTAGGAGGAGATGCAGGAGCAGAACCGGCCAGGACACAAATCCCATCCAAGCGGGTGGGGAATAAAAAGGGATGGGAGGAGACCACACCCATTATCATCCCCCCAAGCTGCTCCCCCTTCAGGATTGTCACCTCCCCAAGTAGCAAAGTCTTGGACCCAGACCCAAGAGCAGGAACCACCCTCCAGCCCAGTTCAGGTCCGTTCAAGCACCTGGGCCAGCTTCCCCTCTGTTACCCCTCTGTTACCTGTGCTGGGAGGTGGCACAGAGAAGCCCAACCAGGCCTCGACCCAGGAACCCCTGGTCTATTAGGAGTCCCTGATACCAACAAATGACAGAGGGAGAGAGATGCCATCACTCCTGCATTGCTACTCCACCAGGGGGTGGGACTCTGAGGCAGGGGGCCTGAGGACAGTCAGTTTAGAATCGGGCAGGGCAGGTGTGGTGGGGGCAGGGAAGGCATCACAGAATCAGGAGGCATTGATCAAGAGGTGGAAGGGATGATTGGGCAGGAGGTAGGGGGGCAGGACGAAGCCTGGTTTATACAGGGAACGACACTGGTTTCACCAAGAATTCCCACAACTTTATCCACATGCCGCCTGCACTGTTTTCGACCTAACCATTTTCTCTAAAGAACTCTCATTTTTTAAAAAACTTAAATAAGTTTATTTCAAAAGGAAATTTCATATTCTTACCTCAAGTAGAAAGTGATATCACTTTGCTAGAAAGAGAGGGGGTTGTGCAGGAGGCAGCTGGACACATGGGCTGGAGCCTAGGGGAGGGGATGTGGACAGGAGATGCACATTTGGGGTGATCAGCCTGTAGCCTGAGGAGGCTACCAAGGCCTGAGCCCCAGGGCACCCCAACAAGCTAGGGAGCAGAAGAAACCCGATTAGAGAGCTCCATGGACTAGAAGCGGAGGGCCATTCTGCAGCTGAGCAGCTCCTACAGCTGGAGGTGTGGGGAGCTAAGGGAGAGGGGCTGCCAAGGAGTTGGTCCCCTCGCAGGGAGCCTGGAGCACCTGGAGAAGAACGTACAGCCCACCGTGGATTACAGAAGCTCCATATCAGATTCCTCCTTTAGGAACACAGCCTCAGCATTTTGCTATAGAATGCTTTTCCTACCTCTCCCATACATGTAAACTTTCCTTTAAAAAAAATTTTTTTTAACGAGAAAAAACAAATGATGATTGGTATCTTTCCAAGGGATTAAGTAACTAAAAACCAGCTTTTACTTGATGCAGAAGTTGATATCTTCAATACATCCCTTTCCAAAAATAACAATAACAAAACAAAACAAAACACAAACAGGGTATGTTGGACACCAAAGTAGGAAAGTTTCCAGAAAAATAAAAAAATATTTGTCTAAGGGTTAACAACCAAACTGACACCCCTCTGCCCTTGGCTTCCACACTCTAATCAGAGCTAAACAATGGAGTGAAGACAAGCCTGTTTTCCCTGAGGTACAGGCCCATGTCAGCAGATTCATCAGTGGGGTGTCTGATCCTGTCCAGCTTCATGCTCCTGGGCTGATGGGCAAAGCAACTCTATTAGCTGATTTCCTGCTTTGAGTTTGCAGCATCTGTGCTGCGCCCCCCCCCCCTCCCCCGCCAGGGCACAGTAGACGGCCCCCTCTTCCAGGAGACTCCCAGGTCTGACCACAAGGAGCTGGTCTCAGTGGACTGTGGTTGAGGACTCCTAACTCCTTGGGCTGGGTCAAGGCTCTTCCCAGCCTCCCAAGACTCCCTGCAGACTCAGCCCTTCCCTACACGCGACTGGTGGTTCCCCACCTCTCAGCCTTAGCATAGGCTGTTTCCCTCCATCCCGTACACTCTGACCGCCACTCCCCCCCAGTCTCGGCATACTCAAATTCTCACGGTCTCCCAAGCCAAGGTGAGCACAGAATCCAACTGACCTGCCACAGTGTCCCCTTTCACTTTCATAAGTACGTATCCTGGCTCAGACAACAGATTCCTTAGTCACCTGACTGAGGCCCAGCTCAAATGCCTTCTCTAGGAAGCCACCCCTGATTTCCAGAGTGAGGTCTTCTTTATCCTGAACTTGCACAGCCCTGAGTCCCTCTCCTGAATATATCACACACACTATGGTGGGTACTCTCCCCTGCAGGCAGGCCTCTCTTCTCGGCTAGGAGGAGGTCTCTTTATTAAAATACGGTCTCTTGGGCGCCTGGGTGGCTCAGTTGGTTAAGCGACTGCCTTCGGCTCAGGTCATGATCCTGGAGTCCCGGGATCGAGTCCCGCATCGGGCTCCCCGCTCAGCGGGGGGTCTGCTTCTCCCTCTGACCCTCCCCCCTCTCATGTGCTCTCTCTCTCTCATTCTCTCTCTCTCAAATAAATAAATAAAATCTTTAAAAAAATAAAAATAAAAATAAAATACGGTCTCTTTATTAAAAGCATTTACAAACATAGTATTACAGATTAGATTGTGTCCCCCCAAAAGATACATTGACGTCTTCACCCCTGGTACCTGTGAATGGTATTTGGAAATACTCTTTGCAGATTTAAGCAGGTTAAGAGAAGGTCATTTGGGTGGGCCCTAATCCAGCATGACTATGTCCTTATAAAAAGGGGAAATTGGACACAGAGACAGAGACAGAGACAGGGAGAACGCTACCGTGTGACCGGAGTAAGGCATCCACAAGTCAAGGATGCTGAGGGCTGCCCGCAAACACCAGAAGCTGGACGAGGCGAGGAAGGATCCTCCCCTGAGCTGTCAGAGGGAGCACGACCCTGCTGACACCCTGCTCTGGGACTTCTAGCCTCCCACCCTACGAGACAATCCGTTTCTGTTGTTTTAAGCCACCCTGTTTGGAGTATTTTGTTCTAGCAGCCTTAGGAAACGAATAAATACAGTAACTCCTCTTGTTTAAGTAACTGCTTCGTTGAGCTACAATTCATATACTATCAAATTCACCCTTTTACGGTGTACGACCCCGTGGTTTTCGTATATTCACAGAGTTGCGCAACCATCACCACTACCTGATTTTAGAACATTTTATCACCACCCCACCCCCGCCCCGCAAAAGAAACACAATACCCATTAGTTAGCAGTCACTCCTTATTCTCCCTCCTTCCTCAGGCAACCACGAACCTGCTTTCTGTCCCTATGGCTTTGCCTACCCTGGACATTTCATACAATCTGCAGCATTCTGTGACCGGCTGAGCCACCCAGGAGTCCCACAAAATAATAATTGTCAAGAGGTTGGACACCTGCAACTTTAAAACCAGCCAGATTAGGGGCGCCTGGGTGGCTCAGTCATTAAGCATCTGCCTTAGGCTCAGGTCATGATCCCAGCGTCCTGGGCTCAAGCTGCTAGCTGAGTTGGGCTCCCTGCTCAGCGGGGGACCTGCTTCTCCCTCTGTCCCTCACCCCGCTTGTGCTCTCTCTCTCAAATAGATAAATAAAATAAAATAAAAATAAAAATAAAATCCAGCCAGATTAACAAAAATAATCTTTCTGATTTATGAAGTCGGTATTATGGTATAGAAAGTCTTTTTTTTTTTATCTTGCTGACGCAAAGACAGGCTTTGAAAACAAATTTCATTGACTTTGCACCAGTTGTTTTCCAACTGGACAAAGGTTTTTTTGACAAATCAATTTTATTGTACAGTGTGCCTTAAAAGTGGAGAATCAGGTGAGGGCAACTCTACCCCAGCCCTGACACCGTATTAGCCCAGTGACCTTGAGAATGTTTGTTATCTTCACTAGGTAGCAGTTTGCTTAACAACAAAGGGAGAGGTTAGATAAGACCGAGAGCCCAAGATCCTCAGCTTCTCCATCAAGCTAATCTCTGTACTCGATGGTGCCTACGTGACTGTTGGTAGACAGGGAGTCCTCTCTTTTGGTCGGAAACCTTCACCTCAGGCAAGGAGTGAATGTCAGATTTACCATGCACACCTTGCTCGAACTTGGAAGTGCAGACAAAGGGTTAATGTCATATTTAACCATCCAGAAGGACCCTTTCGGGGGACCTTAGTTGCCTAGATAAACTCAGAACCAAGTTTCTTAGCCTGTGCAGGTACCTTTGGCAGAAGTTTCCGGGTGGGGATGGGATCTGGGAGTGGCCCGGGGATTACAGATGAATTAGCATTTCTTTCCCTGGCTCATTACCGGTAGATAAAGGCGCCTCCTGCAGCTCCCAGCAGGTTGGGAGCAGGAAGTTGGGTGGTTTGGGCAGCAGGAATCTGGCTCCACAAAGGCCCCTGAAAAGCCATTGTTCCAGGGCTTAACAGGGCCCTTCTGTTGGCAGGTCCCTCAGGTCTCAACTAGAGCCAAGGTCTTCACCCAGACACTGATAAACAACACAGTCGGTGCCAGAATAAGCTTCATCCACTCCCCTGCCAGCCGGTCACTCCCCTGCTCCAGAACCCTCGAGAACTCCCTGCTGCCCACCCACTCTCTGCTTGGCACTCCAAGCTGACCACAGTCCAGACCAATTACCTGGCTAATCCTAATGCCCACTACTTCTCAGTGGTTTATGTTAACCAGCGTCTGTCTGGCATCTAGTAGGAGCCAGCCACTGGGCCAAGCACTATGTGAGCTCTTGTTTCATCTTGATGGGCATTCTTAAAGAAGTTTCCGTCCCCATTGCGTAGATGATGAAACTGAGCCCAGGGCAGCTGAAACAGCCTGCCTAACGCCTCATAGCTAGGAAGCCAACCAAGAGCCAGTGCAATCCCCAGTTGAGATCTCCCTTGCTGCCTGAGGTTGCGCCAAGAAAGAATTCTTGAGACGTCTTTGGTGCAAAAGGTGGTTTTTTTTTGTTGTTTTTTTTTTTTTAAGATTTTATTTATTTATTTGACAGAGAGACACAGCGAGAGAGGGAACGCAAGCAGGGGAAGTGGGAGAGGGAGAAGCAGGCTTCCCGCGGAGCAGGGAGCCCGATGTGGGGCTCGATCCCAGGACCCTGGGATCATGACCTGAGCTGAAGGCAGACGCTTAACGACTGAGCCACCCAGGCGCCCCAGTGAAAGGTGGTTTATTAAAGCACGGGGACAGGACCCCTGGGCAGGAAGAGCTGCAGCGGGGTCATGAGGAATGGCCCATTATATACTTTCAAGTTGAGAGGGGGTTAAGGATAGTGTAAGTCTCTAAGGAATTTGGAAGCAAGGTTTCCAGGCCCTTGAGGGGGCTAGCTATTGTTGGGAAAAGGTCATTTATTACAGTCTAGTAAAACCTTAGTCACGAGACCCTTCAGATGTATATCAGTGGGCCATATGCTTGGGGGGTGAGTGCCAACAGGTATCTTCAGGGGTTTAGAGATAAAGGACATTTCTAAAGGAATTTTTATATGTTAAAGTAGACTTATAGGATGCTGGGGGGGAGGGGGTGTCGGGCTAAGGTTGCCTTTCGACCTTAGCAAAGTATTAACATCAAGGCGGTTGAGTCCCTAGAGGAAGGTCACTCTGTTTCAAGGACTTGTCAATGGGCTGTAAGCAGTAAGGAAATTTAATAATTTCTCTTCTGCTTTTGTTTCCCACATCAATAACCAGTGTGAGCAAGGCAGAAATGGGGGAATTCTGAGGGGGTGATGCTGAGTGATGAGAGGGAGCAAGCTAGGTGACAAGGGGGCGAAGAACATTCCAGAGAGAACAGCAAAAGCCTTCCTCTGAGGCTGTTTCCTTATCTGTCAAAATGTGTGTGTGTGTGTGTGTGTGTTTGGAAGGTATTACTTTCTGGTTCTCTGATTCTACTTGCATCCTAAAACACCCAAAATTTCTCTGAATCTCCCCGCAGAATCAGTGAGTGAATGTTGGGTGCCTCCTTAAATGTTGTGCCCTAGGTGCCTTGCTTGTCTCACCCCTAGACCTTTCAGGCTGCTGGCTGCAATCACCCTGCAACCTGATTCAGGAAGTAAATAAACAGAATGGCTGAGACTGAGGAGCTGGGGGTGGGGAGGACTGGAACGGCTCTTCTGGCGAAAGTCAGCTGGACCCGAGCAAGGACTGCTCCCTTTAGACAGGGCACAGTCTCTACTACTCCTTACTTATAAATCAAGTCGATCTTACTCATTTTGATCCCCTGCAAGGCCCGGGTAGCAATTTGAGTGTGCAACTCCCAGGCAGCATGTTTCCCAAGGCAAGTGAGGACCCATTATTTAGTTTCTAGGCTACTTAACACATCTTATTGGCTGATATTCATTCTTCTTCCTTGTTTTCATCATGCTGCCTTTGACCAAAGCCTACCCACGAGGTCGGTGGAAATGTTAACTGCTTCTTTTCCACTCCAGCACACACCCCACCGTCTCCAGACTGCTCAGCTACAGCAAGGCTAATGTTGGGACAAAATTTACTTTTTCTCCCCTTTCAACAAATATTTCCCGAGTACCTACTATAATAATAAGGTTAAAACTATCATTCATTGAGCACTTAGCATGTTCCTGACCTTATGCCAAGCCCTTTACTACATGACTTTGTTTAATCTTCAATCAACAGAGATGAGAATCATTAGTGGCCCCATTTGACAGGTGGGAAAACTAAGACTCAGAAAAGGCACAGGCCCTGAACCCAGGTCATCAAATTCCGGAACTTCCACTATTGCCGGCATGGGGACAACCCTGCCCTGGACACTGAGATTGACACAGTCTCCCAGAGCTGAGTGTGGCCCCATCTCCTGGGTTCTCCTAGCAATGGCCCCTTCAGGCCTTCACAGTTCTTGTTTCTCTCAATTGGGTAGTGGCTGCTTTCTGCCACCCAACACATTGCCACATCCTGGATCCCTCTTCTTTTGTCTTCAGGAAGCTTAGGGCCAGGACACCATGTTTCATTTCCCTCCCCCAGAGGGGACTGTCATTGTGCCAGGTCGTGGGGCCTAAATTACTGGTCCAACCACTGTTGGCATCATAACAAGGTCATATCACCCAAATTATGGCCCCTGATGAACACAGATTCCCAGGCAGTCACTGTTCTCAGAAGGGGGCCATGGGCCTAATATCTAGAACAGTTCCTGGGCTAGTTTAGAAACCCATTTGAACCTGTAGGGTTTAAGGCATCACAGAATCCAAGGGTGGGTTGAACCAAAACCTAGAATCAGGCACCCAGATGCCACTATAACACTCTCTGCATCTCTCATCTGCTTCTTGAGGACTGTCACAGGGCAGAAGTGGCTGACTGCCCACCCAGGATCCCTTCTCATTTAAAAGAGCCCTGATTCAGGGGCACCTGGGTCGTTTAGTCGGTTAAGCATCCGACTCTTGATTTCAGCCCAGGTCATGATCTCAGGGTCATGAAATGGAGCTCCTTATCAGGTTCTGCAGTGAGCATGGAGGCTGCTTGGGATTCTCTCTCTTCTTCTTCTGTCCCTCCCTGCTTGCACGCTCTCTCTCTCTCTCTCTCAAAAAATAAAATAAAATAAGCTTCTTTAAAAAAATAAAAGAGCCCTGATTTTGTTCAACAATATACTCAGCTAAATATTCTTTCCCAGCTTCCTTTACTGTCACAATGAGACATAGTTTTGGTCAATGAGCTATAAGCAGATATCTGCTGTGGGTTCTGGAAAAGTTTTTTTCTTTCTTTCTTTCTTTCTTTTTTTATAAAAGGCATCAAACACAGTTGGCCTAGTCTTTCTCCCCTTCATCCTTGGATGAATGCAGATATGATGGCTGGAGCAGCAGCAACTATTTTATAGCCACGAGGGAAAGGCTAGAAAATCACAAAATTCTGGCTCTGACATCACTGAGTGACTGAACTAATAATGCCCATGATCACCTCCCTCTAGATTTCTTATCATATAACAGAAATATAATTTTATTTATTAAGGCACTGATGGCCAGATTCATTTTGACTTGCAGGCAAAAGCCATCCTAATGGAGACAATTGCTGTCACTTTCACTGTGGCTGCATAAATGGAAACATAACTGCCCCTGGCCCCTGAGTTTCACATTTTACAGTGTCTGAACTCAAATTTCTGAGTCCCAAGTTCGGAAAGAACATTCCTGGATGAGGACTCATTGGCCCGGTTTAGATTGCTTATGCCTGGGCCAGTCATCAGTGGCCAAGGAGGGCAGGCTGTGACTGGTCCAGTTGGTGCCAACTCCTAGACCAATCACCCACAGCTAGTACAGGAGTGGGAGGGGTTCCATGTGAACATGACAGTAAGAAAGGCTCTGGGCAGCTCAACCTATCAGTGTCTGATAGGTCATCCCCAGTCACCCCTTCCAGCTTTCAGCCATTCCACCATGTTTCTTATGCATTCACTGCATGTGCTGCATGGTACTGGGCCAGGGCAGTGCTGAAACTGGGTCCGCCGGCTGGCCCATTGCCACAGCTAGACCCCGACAGCTGCCTGGCTTTATGTAGTCTTTGGACTCAGTTTATCGGCTTCAAACGTGGGCTTTGCCTCTCCCTGGCTGGGGACGACCGTTTCCCACTGCGGCTCAGTGTCCTCGTCTATGCAAGTGGGGACACCCTGCTAATCCGAGTCCTCTCTTGGCTTCAATGAGCTTCAGAGTCAACAGACGGGATTCTGTTCCCCCGCCTGCCCCTTCCTGACTGTGTGACCTCAGGACAGCCGCCTTGCTTCTCTGTGTGTGATGTCCCTGTCTGTAGACTGAGGGGATAATCCTGACCTCCCGGGTTGTGAGGGTAAGAAGACTCATGAGAGGGCGCCTGGGTGGCTCAGTTGGTTAGGCGACTGCCTTCGGCTCAGGTCATGATCCTGGAGTCCCGGGATCAAGTCCCGCATCGGGCTCCCTGCTCAGCAGGGAGTCTGCTTCTCCCTCTGACCCTCCCCTCTCTCATGCTCTCGCTCTATCTCATTCTCTCTCTCAAATAAATAAATAAAATCTTTAAAAAAAGAAGACTCATGAGATAACTCTGGTCACACAGGAGGTGCTCAGTAAATCCTAAAAATAAAAATGTAATGGCCCCAAGGGAATGTATGAGGCATCATAGGCAGAGGTTCCTGAGACCAGCTGCCCAGGAGGACATGGGGCACCACGCGGGATCCCGTCCCCCCCCCCCCCCCCCAGCCTGGAGATGCTGCGGGAGCGGTCAGACAGGACGAGCGAAGGGTCTCCGAGCCTGCCACAGGCCCACTGAAGCTCATGGGACTGGTTGGCAGATGTGGGTCAGTGGTGCATGCCAGTCCCCAGGGTGAGGACAGCAGAAAGCTGTTCTTGTCCATCTGAAGGCTGGCAGCCACCAGGGCCACATCCACATTGGTGAGAGAAACCAAGGGCAGCACTTGGGTCCTTCCATGACAGCTGCTGGCCACAGAAGAGAGGCTGACCTTCTCTTTGTCCCCCCGGGAGATGGGCAGGCCTGGGTGGGTGGACAGTGGCTCCATTCCAGGCGTTTAGGCAAACTTCCCCACACACTTTGAAGTCCCTCCTCAGCTGCAGGCCAGGGGCTATGTGGAGGACAAAGCTTCCTGTCCATGCCAAGCACCTACCTCTGCGCCACCTTCCTGGACCAGGCGCTGGGCTGGGGCTGCTGCGAAGGGCTCGCTCTGCCCTCAGGACACTCACTGACTGGTGGGGGGTAGAAACTATAGGTTGAATTGGAATAACTCTCTTTATCAAGGACCTGCTGTGTGTCAGGCATGGTGGCACATCCACGAACACGCCATTATTGCTCACCATGGCCCTAGGAAAGAGGACCTGTTATTATTCCCGTTTTACAGAAAAGGAAACTGAGGCTGGGAGAGATGAGCTGGCTTGCCCAGGGTCACACTGTCACATAGTGGAAAACCAGGATTTCAGACCAAGCCTGTCCAACCCTAAAGAGTGTTTTCTTTCCCCTGTGTGACAGTCTCCAGGAAGCAGGCAAAGAGCCAAAATGGCATCACGGTGTCATGGGAAGCAGTTAGGTTGGGCATCAGAGAACTGCCCCTTGTTCTCCCAAATCCGCACAGCTGGCGTAGCTGCTGCTTGAACAAGCACACCTTCCCTCTCCCCAGCCAAGCTCTTCAGCCACCTCCTGGCCTCCGTTTAGATGCTGCCTCCTCTGGGAAGTCCCCCCTTGATTTTCCCCAGGTTGTGGCTCCTTTTCTCGGCTCCCACAGCCCCCTCTGTCTGAACCCATCTGTCTGCCTCAGGAGAGTCTAAACTCTGGAGGGCAAGACTATTTCTGTCAAATCCCCCACAATATCTTCAGGGTGTAGCAGGGTGCTTGGCACATAGTAGGCCTTCAGTAAGTATATATGGAATAAAATAGTTTGACCAACAAGACTACAGACCCTTGTCGGGTGCGGGGGAGAGGGGAGGGAAAGAAACTGCATCTCTGGACGAAGGGGAACAGGACAAAACAGACCCCAGGAATCCCAGGGGTCCCAAGGACTGCCACTCAGGACCCTGTCCCCCACCCAGGGTGACATGTGTCCCCAGAGCCCAGACCATTGAATTTTTTCCTGCCGACTCACTCTGTGATTCATTCTCAGCCCCTGGAGCGCCTGGGTCTACCCAGAAGCCACAGGCCCTGGTGCTAAGTTTAGTGACTGCAAAATGTCCCCGTGAAATTCCAGACAGGGCCAGGGGTCTGGTGGCACATTCCACAGAGCTTCCTTGGGCCCTTCTGCGCAGCTCTGGGGCCTGAAGAGGAACCAAGCGTGCTTCCAGTGAATAGCCTGGAAGGGCTAAGTCCTCATCTCAGGGCCTTGACCGGAGGCCACAGAGCTCAAGAATAAAGGTGTCCAATGTCAGAGGAGCTTGGTGTGGAGAGATGGGAGCCAGGGGAGATTTTGAATGACATATGACAATGGAAAGGGGCTTGTCAAGATTCGGGGCAAGCCCCTCTCCCTGCAAATCCTATTGACATATTGGACAATCCATGCTTTCTTGCTGAGGGCTGGGGTCTGCCTCCCTGTGCCTACCTAAGAGGGAAAATTGTCCCAACTCTACCCTTTGGGCCTCAGATCCACCTGTCTCCTGCCCTTCATAGGACAGGACCCCTAGCCCTCTCCCTGCTATGCAGCCTCCTCCACATTTTTCCTGTCTGTTCTGTTCCTCTCCCAGAGACAGACAAAAGACCCCCAACAGGATCAGGTGGAGAGGGTATGAGACATACGAGAGAAGGACCACTGTCGAATCCCCACTATTTCTTCCTGTCTTCTGTACACAGTATAAACTATATATACACCATGAAGGCAGTGAAGGGGATCTTATGTTACCTTAAATTATTGACCTGGATTGAGCTTGTGGCCCATTGAGACCATCAGATCTTGTTCACATGAACATGTTCTCTGGGAAGGCGTCCCCCAGCCTGCATTTGGGCAATTGGTTTCAATCAATTCCTCCTCCACTTGGGTCTTTCCAGATAGAAGAAACCACATCTCCCTCGTCATTAATTCAGAAACCCGTCTCACTGCTAGACTGTCAGTTCAGTGGAGGTGGGAAGAAGCTGTCAGATCACTACATTCTCCCAAGAACCAAGCACAATAATGTTCTCTGAGGCAGTGAGATGGAGGCCCTTTTCTAGATGTGAAATATATATGTATACATATACAAAAGAAATCATAACAGTTTAAAGAATAATAATTTTAAAATAATAAACCAAGGCATTAAGTCAACTCAATGGGGAAAGAAAAACACTTTTAACAAATGGAAAAAATAGGATATTGGGGAAAAAATCTCAACCTGCTACCTCACTCCATACTCAAAAATCAATTTGTAAATAATAATTATAATAGGAGCACAAGGAAACTTTAGGGGGTGATGGATACGTCTAAGGCCTTGATAGTGGTGATGGTTTCATGGGTGTGTTCTTACCCCCAAACTTGTCGAGTTGTATTCATTAAATATGCACAGCTTTTTACATGTCAAAAACAAATCAATCTGAAATGGATCATAGATTTAAATGTAAAAAGCAGAACCAAAATTCCAGAGGACACGGAGATGAATATCTTTGCTACACTAGGGAGGCAAAGCACTAACATAAAACAAAAAAAATGTAAAAATTGGATCTCATCCAAATTCAAATTTTCTGCTCATTAAAAGACACCATTAACAAACCTAATAGGCAAGACAAAGACCGGGAAAAAATAGTCAGTGTGTGTATGTGCGTGCGTGCATGTGTATGTGATCTGACAAAGGACTTATTCCCAGAACATATAAATAGCTATCAATCAACAGTAACCAAATGCACAACCCAACTGTAAAAAAACAGCAGAAGCCTTGAACAGATACAACAAAAGGAGCTATACGAATGGCCAGGAAGGAAAACGGTGCTCGACACCAAGGATCTACAAAATTATCAGAGTTCAGCTTAAGACCAGATACCATCTCCTACCCCACCAGCACAGCTGAAAGTGTATGAGCTTACAACCCGGAGCGCTGTGCTTTGCATGTGGAGTTCCGAAGTCTCTCCTGCTCTGCTGGAGGAAATACGGGATGGACAGATCCTTTGGAAAACAGTTGGGAAGTTTCCGATTAAGTTGGGTAGGTAGGGAGTTTTTCGAGTTACCTTAAATGAAGCACACATCCATGGCATGACTCAATCGTTCCGCTGCTAGCTATTTACCCGGAGAAATGAAAACACGGGCCTGCGTGGAGACTTGTGTGAAAATGCTCACAGCAGCTTTGTTCGTGTTATCCAAGACGGAAACAAGCCAAAGTCTATCACCAGGGAAGTGGATAAATAAACTGTGGAACATCCCCACAGTGGAATACCGCTCAGCAACAAAAACGCATGAGCTGCTGACAACGTGGATGAATCTCGAACATTGTGTGCCGAGGGGAAGGAGCCAGACCCAAAAGAGGGCATCTTGCACAAATCAATTTACGTGAAACACTAGGATGGGCAGAGCTAACCTATGGTGAAGGATATCAGGGCAGCAGTTGTCTCCAGGGGGGCAAGGGGTGACGGCAAATGGGTACAAGGGAATTTTCCATGGGTGCTGGAAATGTCCTGTATTTTGCTCAAGTGATAATTATGACAGTGGATACTAGTGTAAAAACACATTGAAGTGAGCACTTAAGATGGATGCAATTTATTCTCCTGATTATATTTGCCTTCAGCCAAGTGTATCTTTTTAAAAAAGTACCAGGTATTTCTTTCTATTCTGGGGGGAGAAAGAGTGAGGGAGGGACCGAGGGAGAGAGAGAATCTCAAGCAGACTCCCTGCTGAGCTTGGAGCCAGACACAGGCTGTATCTCACGACCCTGAGATCACGCCCTGAGCCAAAATCAAGAGTCAGACGCTCAACCGACTGAGCCACCCAGACGCCCCAAAATACCTCTTTTTAAATAAAAAAAAAATTGAAAGAACTCATGTCCTCAATACTACTTTTAAGTGATAATAGCAAACTATGCATTTGCACTACCTAGCTTAAGAAATAAGCTAGGAGCATCACCATTCTCTTAGAATCTTCCCATTTTCCTCCTTCCCTCAGAGGTAAGCACTAGCTGGAATTGTGTGTTCACTATTCCTTTGCTTTTCCTCTTAATTGTAACACCTCTACCCAATTCCTTAAATAACTTATTCTTTAGTGTGTCTGTTTGGGGACAATCATATATAAATCCCATAGAAATGGGGTTGTTCTGTCTATATTCTTCTGACACTTGCTTTTTTCACTTACATTGTGTCTCCGACATCCATTCCTGTTGTGTGAAGCTGTGACTCGTTCATTATCATGGCCGTATAGTATTCCAGTATGACGTTGTAGCCCAATTGGTTTATCATTCCCTGTTGATGGACATTGGGTTATCTCTGGTACATATGGGCACAGGTTCCTCTAGGGTATAAACCCAAGGCAGGAATTGCAAGTTTATGGTAAATGCATGTCTTCAATTTACAAAATGATTCCAACTTCACTAAAAATTACTGGATAGTTTCCAAAGTGACCCAGCGCAACTCTTTGTAAGTTACACTGTCACCACAAAGTATAAAAAGTCCAGTTGCTCTACATCCTCACCCAACCTTGGAATTATTAGACTTTTAAATGTTGGAAAACGAGGATAGGAATCACAAGCTCAGATGCCTTGGGGGCCACTAAAGCAACGAGTGATTGGGTTGGGGGCACAGCAAGGGAGGTGGGGACTACAGCAAACTGGAACACGTGCATCCTGTCTGAAAGAGGTGGCCTTGGCTCTGCTCCCTGACTATGGTTGGGGGGGAATGCAGAATCCAGGGCTGCCAGAGTTCTGGAATATTCCAAAGAAGCCAGAAACCCAGATTTTTACATGAAATCTGATTTTGAAATGTCAGCAACTATTTCAGATTTGTTTAAAACACTGTTTTGTACCAAGTACATTTGTGTGCCAAACCCTAACTAATAGATAGAATTCGTTACAATTCAATTCCACGTAATTTATAGCTATTAGAATTTACTGGGACTTTTTCAAGTGACCTCAACTCTCCATGGCTTAAGTGCTTTATAGATTGTCATTCCTTATTGGTGGGAGCTCACCATTCTCCCTTCTGATTTATTATTCAGAAAGCTCAAATTTCCAGAAGCTCACTGTCTCAGAGGAACACGGGTAATGAGGTGCTGTTCCGATCTGCTGTTAAGTTCAACCTTATTCATTTCAAGCTACTGGAAGAAATCATCCCCTTCTTCATCACTACAACCTTCCTATAACTTGTTTTCCACTCTGGATGGATTCTTTCAGAATATAAATCAGATGATGTTGCATCCCTTGCTTGAGCCCTTCAATCCGTACCCGCCATCCTCATAGACAGTCCAAACTCTTGACCAAGGGCCCTTCATTGCATCTTTGCCACATACTTTGCATCCCCCCTCCCGACCCATCCAACTTCTCAAGCTCAGTCTCAACTCAGGATGTTTGCACAATGCTGTTCCTGTTCATTATTTGTCTTCCCTCTAATTTTCCATGGCTGGTTCATTCTTAGCCTCCAGGTCTGGCATAAATGTCACCTTCTCACAAAGGCCTCCCCCGACAACTTACCTACATCACTCCCTCTGGTGCCCTCCCGCAGGGCCCCCTGTGGATGTCCTTCTTTGCACTCCACCATCTGGAGTTGTCTGACGCATTTGTGTTCGTGTTGCTAACGACCTCCCCACCACGGGGTCAGATTCTGTTCCCAGCCCTAGGTGTGGGGCCTGGAATATTAGTAGCTTTTGTGTGAAGCACCTACTGTGTGTGGGACCCATGTCCTGGGGGGCATTGTAGGGGGAGACAAAGCATCACCCTGGCCCAGACCTCAGGGAGACAGGACTGAGAAGAGGAGGTTGAATCATCCTTAAAGAGCCACAGTGCTGGGGCGCCTGGGTGGCTCAGTCGTTAAGCGTCTGCCTTCGGCTCAGGTCATGGTGCCAGGGTCCTGGGATCGAGCCCCGCATCGGGCTCCCTGCTCGGCGGGAAGCCTGCTTCTCCCTCTCCTACTCCCCCTGCTTGTGTTCCCTCTCTCTCTGTCTCTATGTCAAATAAATAAAACTAAAAAAAAAAAAAAAAAAAGAACCGCAGTGCAGGGCAGAAAACACCATACATTGTGCAAGGCAGGGGCGCGGGCCAGGTGTCCTGACACGGCTGAGTTGGCTGTTTGCAGCTAGCATCTATCCCAATTGGTTGCCGTGCGCCCTGACAGTTGTTAAGTAGTCTGATGTTCTTCCCTAGATAGAGGTAGAGGTGAGAGTAAAGTCTGGCAGAGAAGAAACGACTTAGGGGCAGATGAGCACTGGGCACAGGGTCAGAATCCCAGCCCTGTGGTCTTGGGAAGTCTCCTTGTGGACAAGGGATGGACACCCCGTTCCCAGAGTCAGGGAGAAGGCAGCACCCTCCTATGTGTGAAAGAAGTTGATCGATGCTATGATGCACGGGTGGCGAGTCCTGCCAGGTGCTACAAGGCCTGGAGGTTGGAGTGTAGTCTGGGTGGGGTAGGGAGTGGGGGGTGCCTTCCTGGCAGATAGAAGGGAGTGAGCAGGGGCCAGGCAAGCAGCGGGGGGAGGGGGGATGGAGGAACCGAAATGCAAGAAGGTGCCAGGGTACCCAGGCCTCACTCAGGCCTCATTATGTCCCCATCTGCCCTCTGACAGCCCTGGGATTTAATTTCAATGCCCTCCACTCAATGCTCAGGGGACTTCCGCTCTGAGCCTGAGATGCTGCCACACGTGTGGGCTTTCCTGTGGGTGACAAGGGGTGCTCATCCCAGTGGATCAAGTGATCTCTCTGCAGGCTCGGTGACCTCCAGGGGCCACCCTGTGAGCAGCGGGCTGTGTGTGTGTTGGGGGGGAGCATGCTTAAGAAGACAGTGAAGGGATCACATTTATGGAGCACCTGCTGTATCCCAACCCATGAGGAAACCAGAATTCAGAGAGGTTAAGGGAGTTGCCCAGGCTCACCCAGCAACAAATAAGGAGACTTGAACTCAGTTCTTCTGATCCCAGGTCCCGGGGTCATGATACAAAGTGCCCGTGATATGCCCGGTACCGTGTGGTAATCGTGCGGATGTTAGCACATCCGATCCTCACAGCAACACTGCGAGGAAAGGAGAGAGACCATCTCAATTTTTCAGAAGAGAAGTCTGACCATCAGAGAAGTTAAGAAACAGTGATAAATGGTTAAATCAGAACGATAGTGACATTTGTGGTAGTAATGGTAGCCAACAGTTACACCGTGACTACTCCGTGCCCAGCACTGGCCCAAGTGCTTTGCATATGAAGCTAACTTTTTTTTCCCTTTAGATTTTATCTATTTATTTACTTACTTACTTACTTACTTACTTGTTTATTTAGAGCACAAGCTGGGGGCAGGGGCAGAGGGAGAAGGAGAAGCAGACTCCCCGCTAAGCGGAGAGCCTGATGCGGGACTCGATTCCATGACCCTGAGATACACCCCGAGCCAAAACCTAGAGTCAGACGCTTAACGGACTGAGCCCCCAGGTGCCCCTGCAGCTAACCTTTTTAATTCTCACAGCCACCCTTCCAGAAACATGCTATCCTCCCCCCAGCCCATTTTACAAATCAGGAAACAGAGAGAAAAGAGGTTGAGTCTGAGCCCAGGTCTGTCCGCATCCTGAGCCTGGACTGTAATGAGCCGGCCCCCCATGTTCTGAAGTAACCAGCCCAGACTCGTCCTAGAAGCCAACACCAGGGCCACCTGGAGAGGTGACTAGTCTCTTGCCTTGGGGTGTGCAGACTGAGGAGGTCAAGGATGCCGTGGGACGGGGACTAAGCAGAGGTGCCCCTTGCGCTCCGTGCTGTGTGTGGGGAAGTGTCCATGTTCATAACCCGCTTGATCCCTCAACTGGTGGCTTCTGCAGTCCAGGTGGGTAGGTGGGTCAGCGGGGACACCCCAGAGGGGTGGGCCCCAAATTCTGGAGGCTCCACAGAGCCCAGTCCTTCCCTGCCCTTGCCTTTGGAAGGCAGTGACCTCTCCTGAGCCAGGCCTGGGCACACCAAGGAGCTGCCTGGCAGCCAGCAAAGTGGAAAACATTGCTCTAATTAGTCTAATATGTGCGCTATGTGCAGTGTGCATCTGGGACAGCCCCTAAATGTTGCAGGTTCCTGTCCCACAGTGGCCCAGCTGGGCCTGGCTGCCTGGTAGGAGGCCTGAGGCCTGCCAGGCTGGAGATTGCTGTGGGGCCTCCTTCCTTCCTTCTTTCTTCCCCTAGACAGGTAGTGAACATCTACCGTTTGCCAGGTATGCTCTGGTCTTGGGTCCGAAATGTTGGTGTTCATATCTCAGTTCCATCCCTTAAAGTTCCCGGGGTGGGGACTGCCTTCTCTCTTCCAGTCTGCTGTGTTGGAGAGAAGGGCTCTGACAGCTCTGGTTTCAAATTCAGGGACCACCATTTGCTCACTGTGTAACCTCAGGTCAGTTGCTTCGCTTCCTCCTCTATAAAATGGGCGGACAACTCAGCCTGTGCCAGGTGTGGCCATGAGGGCCCCTCCCAAGGTCGGTTAAAGCCTCACCTCCTTCAGGAAGTGATCCTCAATCCCAAATAGCTTCTCCCTGCTGGACTCTGGCAGTGCCTGCCCTGACCACACACTGGGAACCATCGGGGCGGAAAGGTGAGAAGTGACTCCTGAGCTCCGCCCCTCCCTCCACATGTTGCCCAGGGGAACTGACACCCTCTCTGGGACTCGCCTGAGATAACACAGTGAGCTAATGGCAGAGTCAGCGCTAGAGCTGAGGCCTCAGGACTCCCTCTCCAGTGCTCTTCTCAAAACAGGGCTTTCCAGAGGCAGCTCAGCTGGTGGTGAAGAGCACTGCTTGGTAGTTTGATGAACCTGAGTCTGAATCCCAACTGCCCCAATTCTTAGCTGGGGGACCCGGGGCAGCTAATTTCATCTTGCCGGACCTCAGTCTCTGCATCTGTAAATGGGGATGAGAATTATATTGTTGTTAGAATGTGTGTTGCAACAGGCCCTTGGGGGAAGCCTGGGGTATGAGAGTCACTGGCTCCCTCTGGGCCTCGGCTATGAATAGATACTCCCCGTTCTGGGAAGCCAGAGGTGAGGTCGGTCATGGTGAGCCCGAGAAGAGTGTGGGCCCTGGAGACATGCTGGTTCAAAGCCTGGCTTTATTTCTTCTCAGCTGTGTGACTTTGGGCAAATTACTGAATCCCCCTGGGCCTCAGTTCCCCATCTGCTAAAACAAAGTTAATATAGAAACTCTCCTCATTGATGGTGGAATGAGTTAATACTAGTGAAATATTTGAATAGTACCTGGAAGCAAGGCTTACAGGTTAAATAAAATACAAATGTCTACCTTATGTTCCTCTCCCTGATCAGTACACTGTGGGAGGTCTAATGCCTTCCTTTCTAGGGGGTGCATGAGGAGGTGGCAGAACCCACGGGATGGGGCATCTGGGACATCAGCCCCTGACCCAACCCCTCAGCTGTCTCTTGGGTGGAGAGAAAGCTCTGGGCTGGGCAAGGGCTGTCCTGAGCAGCAGTAACTGGGTGAGCAAAGATCAGACTGCTTGTGTCTACTCAGCATCTTTTTAAAAATTCCATTTGAGTATGTGCTTCCGAGTGTACATAATATGCTGGTTCAGAAACACATCTATACTTTGTAAATAAATATCCATCTGCAGGGGCCGTGTGCTCATTCAGGCTCATTTGACCTAAATTAATAACAGGCTTTGCCAGGGGCCAGACGCTACACGGAGCACCTCACGTACATCCCTCCGTTTCAGGTGAGGCAAGGAGGATGGGGCTGTGCGGCTGATTTTAACCTAAAAGGTCTAAAATGAAAGAAACGATCCCCTTCACGAGGATGGATTTTCATCCTGTGTTCCCCAACATGCACACACCACACCATCAGCACCACCTACTTGTACTTCTTCTGGCTTGTTAGAGGAAACTTGATGTTTCTTTCTGGCATAACTGTGGCCCCATTTCCTGTGAACACAGACCCCAGCTTGGTCAGCAGGCGGAGTGGCCTCCCGCTGCAGTGTCTGGATCTCCAGTTACATCCCCTTCTCTGGATTCACAAGGTTCGTCCCCAGCCCACCCCGGGACGGGGAGGGATTTTTGCGGGCTGCAGTAGGACTGGCAGAGAGCACAGAGGAGCCGAGCCTGGGGCTGGCACACAGTAGGTCTGTTTGTCTGTCTGTGGGCGGCAGCTCGTCCATCTCTCCGCTCCCTGGCATTGGCTAGTGGAGCCCGTCTGACGCCTCTTCGCAGTCACACACAGGAGGTGCCAGTAAATGCTTCCCGCGAGAAGAAATGGGAGAGCCGGTCCTATAGGGTCCTCCTGTGTGAGAACAAAATGTCCAGTCCAGTCCCAGAAAGCCGGCCAGGCTCCAGGTTGGGTCCCGCTACTTACTGGTTGAGTTCAGAATTAAGCTGCCAAGGAGAGGCTTAGGACATAAGAGGAAAGCAAAGGGACTGTGAGAGGCCAGTGCCTCTCACCACTCAACTTCATTTTACAGAAGGGAAAACTGAGCCCCAGAGGGACACCATGAGTTGGGTAGAGTCTCTGGCAAGCCCGGGACATGGCCTCGGTCACTGGATGAATGAGCGTGGACAGAGCAGAGCCTGCCCCTCGTCAAGGACCGAACCCTAACCATGCGGACCCCTCCCTGGAGATTATAGGAAAGAGCTTCAGGGACGTGGCAGGAGGTCAGTTGCCTGGGGCCTCAGAAGGGGCCTGGAAACCCACCGAGGCTGGGTCTGACCCTTCTCAACCCCTGCCGTGGGAGGGCAGTGAGGGTGCCAAGAGTGAGGCCTGGCTGCCTGGTTCAGATGAGGCAGACACACCTGCTTCCACGCCTCCGATGTGGCCCTGGGCAGAGACGAGCTCCTCTCTCCAAGCCTCGGTTTCTCCATCTGTATGACAGGAATGATAAGTGACAGTCCCACTCATAACAACAGGACTCCTCACTGGGCCTCCTCACCTGCCCTCTCCCCCCCCCCCCCGGTTGGAATTGTCAGTCCCTCTAGGACCCCGTGTCCCAGATGAAAACATTCTTGCCTTTGGGCCGCAGCACCCCGCCCCCCGCCACTGTCATTGGCCTGCGCAATGCCTGTTTCCTTCTCTTCTCTCAGCCCCCACTTGTCACCTTCTGCAGTGGAGGCCACCATCCTCCCGTGCGCAACGCCTGCGCCTTCGTGCGCGTTCTAGCAGAGCGCGGATGCTTCTGGTTTTCAGGACACTTGTTCAGAGGCAGCCATTCATACAGAAAAGGGCAGAAAGGACGCCTGGGGAGCTTCGTGAATCTTCACCACTTGAACACACCCGTGTCCCCCAGATCAGGAAGCAGCAGCCTCCAATGCCTGTGGCGCCGAAGCTCCCACGTGCCCCCCTCCCCCAAGAGGGGCCGCTCTCCGGGCTTCTAACACCAGAGAATCGTCGCGGCTGTGTTTGAACTTTATGCCAATGGGATGGCGCCCCGCATACCCCCTCGTGTCTGGCTCCTTTTGCTCAATAGCACGCCTGTGAGATTCATCCAGGTTGGTGTAGAGTTCACTCCAGTTCGTCTGTTCTCTTGGCTGCCTGTTCTTCCCTGGTACGAAACCGCTCCAGAACATCTGCCCAGTGACCTGTTGCTGGACGCCAGGAGCCTTTCCAGCGAACGGCTGCTCGGACCGGCGCTGCACATTCTCGAACAAGGTTTTCGGCGATCGTGGTATTTATCCTTTGGTTAAACAGCCCGCCGTGGCATTGCCAGGTCCCACACGTGTACGCGCGGCTTTGGTAGGTTCTGCAAAGTTTTCCAAATGCCTGCACCGTTTTACACTCCCGGAGTCCCAGCCGCTGCACACCCTCACCAACCTGCGGCGGTCTGTCCTTCTCATCGTGGCCACTATGACGGGCGCACCTGCAGTGGTAATTCTTGTGAACGATCGTGTTTCACGGCTCTCGTTTTATTTTGCTCTTTTCCCCATGCGGCCCCTGCATCTCTCCTACGAGCTGGAAGCAACAGCTCAACATTCTATATCCGCCAGGCTTCAGAGCTTAATCCTACGTCTGTTACCTCACTTCATCCTCACAGACACCCGGGGACGGAAGCACCATTCTACAGATGATGAAACTGAGGCACAGAGAGGGAAAGACCCCTCCCCAGACACAGCTGATCGTTGCAGTTGGCAGGAGGGGAAGGGGTCAAGGTGAAAACCTTCAGCGTGACTTAGGGGTGCTGTGACCTGACCTCTCCTTTGCTTAAAATGTGACTGAGGGGCAGACAGGGGCCCCTGTGCCTGTCCTCGCCGCCCCAATTCTGGGAAAATCCTCGTCCTTCCCCAGCCTCAGTCTTTCCATCTGTAAAATGAAAGTGTCCAGCAGCAGGCACAAAGAAATGCGTGTTTGCTGCAGTAAATGACATCCACGATCTCGCATCCAGACCCCACAGCATACCAGTAGTCTGCACGTGCTATGTCATTTGCTTCTCACACGGTGCCTTCAAACTGTACATGGAAATCTCCCTGTCAAGGCCAAGGACACTGAGACCCAGAGAGGTGGACACACTTGGGCAGAGTCACACAGCAGGTGACAATGCTGGGATTTTGAACTCATGTGACCCACTGGCATGCCTGATCCCCTCAAGAATCCCCTGTTCGGGGCTTCGCCCGAGCTTTGTAACCTGCAGGAGTGCGTAGGTGTTGGAATGTATTTTTAAATTGTCAAAGAAAGATATTATTCATTTTTGCCCCAAATTAAGAGGCAACATAATGTTAGCCACAGAGTTGCTATATGTTCCAGCAATTCTGTTTCTAGGTAGATACTCAAGAGAAATGAAGACGTTTGTCCACATGTGAGTAATCATAGCAGCATTATTCATAAGAGCTAAAAAGTAGTTACAAAACCACACATCTGGGGTGCCTGGGTGGCTCAGTTGGTTAAGCAACTGCCTTCGGCTCAGGTCATGATCCTGGAGTCCCGGGATCAAGTCCCGCATCGGGCTCCCTGCTCGGCGGGGGGTCTGCTTCTCCCTCTGACCCTCCCCCCTCTCATGCTCTCTCTCTCTCATTCTTTCTCTCAAATAAATAAATAAAATCTTAAAAAAAAAAAACAAAACCACACATCTATCAATTGATTAATGAATAAACAAAATTCAGTAGAGCCACACAATGAAATACTACTTGGCAATAAAAAGAAACATGGTCCTGGCCCACGTCACGGCATCAGTGGACCCTGAACAGATGATGCTAGGTGAAAGAAGCCAGTCACAAAAGGCCACAGATTGTAGGAGTCCACTTACATGAAAAATGCAGTCTAGGTCGATCAGAGAATGTAGATTCGTGATTGCCTAGAGCTGGGGGTGGGGAGGTAGGGATGGGGAGTGAGTGCTAATGGATGAGGGTTTCTTTTGGCAAGATGAAAATATTCTAAAATTAGATGGTGGTAATAGTTGCACAATTCTGGAGCTAGGCTAAAAAGCACTGAATTGCACATTTTAAATGGATGAATTTTATGGCATAAGATTATATCTCAATAAAGCTGTTTTTTAAAAAACTAAAAGGAAGTGGCTGAACATGAAGCATGCTGGACAGGACACCCTCCAGGGGGCTTTCTGCAGGCTTGTTACTGCCCTCACCCCCCACGGCCTGCTTCTTGAATTGGGCAACATGCCCCTTGCCACCCTGTGCTGCCAACTGTTTTGAGTGCATAACAAAGAGTCATCGGAATGAATTCAGTGTCCAGGCTTTGCAGGGAAAATTCTTGGCCCGTCTTCCACGCTGTTTGTCTTTCTAGGCCCCTGAACCATCTCTTCTGGTTCCTTCATTCTTTTGTTTATTCATCAGGCATCTATTGAGCACCTACTGTGTACTAGGTTTATTCATCAGGCATTTATTGAGCACCTACTGTGTACTAGGTTCTGTGCTGGTCATTGAGACAGATTCGATCCAGTTCCTGACCTCCGGGAGTAAACATGTTGTCAGGGAAACAGACCCAGAAAGAGAAATGAGGGATCTGATATGATACATCTGGCCACGTATTTGATGACTATTTATTGAGTACCTACTACATACTGGGACTGTGTTAGGGGCTGGGGACATCACGGTGCGAGAGAAGCAGCATGGCCGTGACTTGGGTGCTCAGACCACAGCGGCACTGCCTGGGGTCAGGTCCTGGCTCTGCCGCCGACCAGTTCCGTGACCCTCTCTGTAAAGTGGGGACGAAAATGGAATCTCTGCTCTGGGGCTACAGTTAAGATGAAAGGACTCCATACACGCAAAGTGCCTGCAACAGTGCCTCCTCCCCACTAAGAACCAGGTGCACACTGGCTATCATCACAATTGTCGTGGCAGTTCTGCTAGATGTGAATAGTCTGGGGGAAGCAGAGGTAAGAAAGCCAGCGGGAAAACATATCTCCGCCTCCAGCGCCCTCCCTCCTTCTGTTGTTGTTCTGAAACTCACCCCTGCTGTTGGCTAAGCACTGGCTTCCTCAGCGCTGGGGGCCTGAAGAGCTGTGATGTAAGACGAGCCTTTATCTGATGGGCAGGCTCAGAATGGCTGATTAGATGCTTGGGACCAGGGTACGGGTGGGTGGGGCAGGCAGCCCTAGGGAGTTGGCAGGCTCCAGACCCCAAGTTATTCATGCCACCCCCTCCTGCCTGCCACTCCTCCACTATGACTGGAACCCAATGAGCATCCTGGATCTGAGGGTTTGAGGACCACCCTGCCTCCCAGGACACGCCATGCCCTGTGGTCTGATCCGCAGCTTGGGTGGGGTCTCTGAGCACTCCGTAGGGAAGAGGGCCTTCTCTCTGGGCCCTGTTTCCCCACATGTGAAATAGGGTTTAATTTCTCTGACCATTCCAGATTTGGGGAGGGGGATGATTTCCTAAGCCCCTCTAGCCTGTGCCTGGTACACAGTGGTCTGCTCCCTGTCCATGTCCTTCTGTCTGGCCACACCACCCGCCCTGAGTTCCTCACACGTGCTCTGTCCCCAGGCTGGCTGCATAATTCAGAGGCCCCCTAACTCCCATTCAAAAGGCAGGAATTAAGTATCACTAAAGGGACTAAGATATAAACCTTTTCCATTCTTCCATGATCTTTCTTTCTCTCTCTTCTTTCTGTCTGTCTGTCTGTCTCTCTCTCTCTCATGGTGCTAGTTAATGTCACACTCCCTTGAGTGCAGAGACGCTCATGGGGAACCCACACCTGCACCTGGTGTTGCCCCACAACTCAGCACTCACGTGCCCACGGACTTCTGGCTTGCCCCTCCCACCGGCTGCCTGATCGATGATGAGCTGTGCCCCAGAAAGGGGTGGCAGACCAAGCCAAACATCTCCCCTCCCTGGGCCTGCCACCCCAACCCACTGGGACAGGCAACCCACAGGGTACTGTGCCATCCCTGCTGGGACAGTGTCCTTCTGCACTAGGTACCTAGATCCCCCTGCTGGAGTGGCCCCCATATGCCTTCTGGTGCTGTCAGCTTGGGGCCAGAGCACCCATTGCCTTGCCCTTCTCTGAGATGCTGTGGGCGTGTGACCCTGACCCTCTCTCTGCCAGCACCCAAGCCCCTGGCAGAAGACACGTCAACGGGATGGGGCCTGGGATGCCAGGGGGTGGGATCATGGCGGGACCTTGAACGTCCTCAAGTAGTGGCAGGAGGTGGGACCACGTCCAGCGTGCCAGCCGAGCTTCCAAGTCCCCTGGTACACACTCCACGTTGCACTTAAGCAACACAAATTCGAAGATAAAATTATGACAAATTTCAAGGCAGCAATTGGGAGCTTTAAAGCCCAAGCGTGGGGCTCTTCTGAGCAACTGCACTGGGCATGTACCCCTGAGGGTGGCCTTGTCCTGCCCCCTCCTGCTTCCTGGCCTCTGCACAGACTGCTCTCTCTGCTTGGAATGCCCTCCCCTCCCAACCTTCCCCAATTCTCTCATAAACACTCAGCGCTTGCCCAGGTAGCCCTCCCCTGCGGAGTCCTGCATCAGTCCCTCCTCCCGAACTGGAGGCTCATGAGAGCAGGTAGGGATTGTAGCTGTTCATCCTCAGAGTCCACAGAGTCCACAGCACCTAGAAGGTGCTCAGTAGCGTGCAAGGAGTGATCAACTGCATGAGTGGCCAGGGGTGAAGGGGAAGGATGGTGTGTCTCCCAGGCACGGGAGGCAGCGAGGCAGCTGCCTGGCAGCTCCTGGTGTGTTTGGGAGAATGTCACGTCCTGGGTCTGAAGGCAGGTGAAGGGATGGTGATGCACAATGTCAAGTTGGGGTCAAACTGTCAAGAGCCTCAAATGCCAGGCTAAGGATTCAGGCTGTATCCTGGAGAGGGCAGAGTCCTCCCCTTGGAGGACTGACCCTAGCAGTGTCGTGCTAGGGTCAAGCTGTGCTGAGTGTGGATTGGAGAGGGTTAAGACCGGAGGCAGGGAGCCTGGTGGAGGCTGGTACAATTGTCCAGATCTTGGGGAAGTGAAGGAGGAGGGAGAGCAGAACCCTTTAGCAGCTGCCCCCGGTGCTGGGTCCCACACAGCCTAATCCCTCTCTCTGGCACATCTTAGAACGAGGTGCTTAAATGTCATGTGGCAGCTGAGCCCCATGCTATGGGATTATTGTATGCTCATGGACAACTCGAGCCCCGAGGAGGGCAGGGCCACGCACCAAGTTGCGGCCACCTCTGAATCTCATTGCGGCCACAGAGCCCCTCTCATCCGATCTAGGGTCCAGATTTAGCTCTGAGGTTGAAACCCCACTCTTAGAATGAGAACACTAGAGATCTGGCTGCCCATTGGAAAAGGGAGCGTGGAGAGAGACGGGCAGAGGAGAGTGAGTGACCATTCCAGGAGCCCTGCAGGTGCAGAGCCCCATCTCGGTTTGAAGGGTTGCCCTTAGAGCAGAGTGACACCCTAGGCAGGCAGAGATGCTGGGGGTGGGGAGGGAGTTGACAGAGGGCGTGTGAATGCCAGGTGAGGGCAGTAGGCGGGGAATCAAAGATCTGAATTTACCGGATCCTGCTCAGTTCTGAGTGACTTCCATGTTTGGGGAGAGACCCTGACAAAGGGAGAAATACTGGGCTGGGCTGGAGACCATGGGCTAGACCGTCCCGGTGTCAGTGCCTGGGCACCGCTGACCGGCGCCCGAGAGGAAGGGGGGAGTGACTTGCCAGATCCTGGCGGAAGTGCGAGGTAGTCCGTATATCAAGTGTATAACAGAGAGCTTGTTCAATGAGTTAATTGACTAAGTGTGTGTTTCAGAATTGCCCGGCACCATGGTGAGGCCCCGGAAGGACCGGACAATCAGATGCTGCTTCTGCCCTCAAGGGGCTTCCGGTCTTGGGGTGGGGGGCAGGGGGCTCTCCTCGGTGAGTTACTTTTAAGACAAAAGAGGTCATTGACTTCAGAGAGAGGAACACGCTGCTGGGGGGGCCCGGAGGAGGGAAGCTGAAGCTTGAAGCTAGAAGATGCTCTGCCGTGAGCGACGGGAGGCCCCAGGCCTCAGTGTCCTCTCTCGCACTGGACGGGAGCAGGGGTTCTCAGCCCTGCTGGAGCCTTGGGATCCCAGGGGCTTGTGACCCACCCGCCCCCCCAGAGCGTGTGTCTGTAGGTCTGAGGAGGGGCCAGAAAGGGGCATTTCTAACAAGTTCCAGAAGCTGCTGCTGGTGGTCCCGGGACCCCTCCTGGAGAACCAACAGACTCGAAGAAGGGTTTTCAGACATGGCTTTAACCGCATAGCCTGTCTTCATGAAATCCTACTCCTACAAGCAGCTCTAAAAGAGAGGTGCAGGGGTGTGAGGGAGAGCGCGGACACCGTCCCCCACTTCGGTGACAGTTAACCACCACTGTGTGTTCTCAGCGGCCCCGAGCAAGGCCCCGGGGACATCACAGCCTTCAGACAAGGTTTGCTGCTGACAAGGTGACCTTGGGTAAAGAGCCAGGGCCTTCCCTGGCCCTTGGTTTCCTCCTCTGTGGAATGGGTCGTGGAGGGGAGCGAGCCAGGCATGGAGCTGTGGGGAGTCCTGTCAGCACTTCGGCTGTCGGCCTTCCCCCTGCATCCTCGGGCGGCTGCGTTGGCTTCTGGGGCTCCTGGCCAAGAATCCAGCTGGATTCGGCCCCCAACACCCCAAACCACAGGCATGTGCCGCCCCCACTGGGGAGGAGCAGACCAGGGTTAAGCTGGCCCCCAGGATCCCCTGGCTTCTGGCTTTGGGACAAGGCGAATATTTCCAATTACAGAACCTCCCCGGGCAGTGGCTGTCCAGGGTTTGCTTACCTCTCTGCCCACCCCTTGCAAAGCCCCTCAGGCAGAGGCGGTCACGGGGGTGTTGTTCGGTGTTTTGTTACCGAATTCTTCTAGAAGAAAGGACCCACTGTGTTGGGTAGCAGCGCCTGGAGGCTGGCCGGGCAAGAGGGTCAGCTCCCCCGCCCCCCTTCCAGGGCTGGTTGCTGAGACTAGAGGGGGTTCCAAGGGCTCAGTTTGCTTCTCTCAAGCTCTCCTTCCTCTAAGGAGCAGTTTCCAAAAAGTCACAGCACTTCCTGATGCCCACATCTTGTGCTTGGCATTCGAGGCCCCTAGAACCAAATCCCTCCTCTTTCCTCCCTCTCCTCCCTGCTCCCTAGACCCAGAAGTTTCCACAAGCCAAAGCAGCCAGATCTGCCACTCACACACTTTCATTCCCACCTCCCAGCCTTCACTGGGGCCGGGCCTCCTGCCTGCCTTGCCCTCCCTTCACTTGAGAGGGACCAACAGGCCCAATTAGCCCAGGACTAAGGTTTCCAGGATCTACGGCTTCCAGTGCTCTGGCTGGGACTGTCCTAGACAAATGGGATGATTTGGCCCCTAGCAGGGCAGGGACACAGACCCAGAATGGAATACAATTCAGAGTCCAGCCAATCTAAGTAGACCCTGGTCCAGGTCACAGAGCCTCCTCCTAGGTACAAGGCTCTGTCTGTCCTCTCCCACCCCATGCTTTGCTTCCTGGAGTCTGGGATCAGTTTTACGGAGCGAGTAGCAAAGTAGCAAATGTTAGGGAAGCTATGGGGACAGAGACGGAACCAGGAGAGGCAGCCAAGGGTGTGGGCAAGATGTGGATTTGCAGTCTCCACCCCTTACTGCTGTGTGGCCTTGGATAGGCCACTTCCCTTTCTGAGCCCGGTTTCCCCAACTGGAAAATCAGCCTTTTGATCCTGTACCTTTAGGGGTATCAGTAAATGGCAGACCATGTTATAACGAAGTTTAACCAGCAGCCCACAGCAGAGAGAGGATCCAGAATCCTGCAGGCCAATGCCCTGTGTTCCCCACATATTTGGGACATGAGACTCTGGGCCCCCAAATAGGAGAGATGTCCCCTCCCAGGCACTGACACCACCCAGGGAGTGAAGGTACAACAGGGCTGGACTGACCTCATGCCTCCTGGGATGCTCAGGAAAGGCCTCTTTGAGAAAGTGACTTTTGGGCTGAGACACAAAGAAAGAAAGTAACAAAAATCTGGGGGAAGAACATTCCAGGTAGAAGAAACTGCCAGTGCAAAGGTCCTGAGGTAAGAACTAGCTGGATGTGGCTGAGGCTAATGGGGTCAGGGTAGGAGACAAGATCAGGAAGCACCGTGTGGGTTAGGTCATGCAGATGAATGAGTGCAACAGATGTGAGTCTAGAGAGATCATGCGGCCCACCTGGGGTCACATCCCAAGCTCAGGAGTACAACGCTGAGGTGGGAGTCATGCAAGGTTGGGGAGGGGCCCTCAGAGCTGCCCTCAGGGCCGAGCAGAGGATGCTGCTTTTCGAGTGCTCATGAGCCAGAGAATGCCAGGATCCAAGCTGTTATCACCCAACATGGTGGTGGCCTGAGCCACCTACAGGATGGTGTTATCCCCCTACAGGATGGTGGCCTGAGCAGGGAGCAGATCCCAGATCCCCTGGAACTGGACAGAAGGCAGAGAAGGGCCAGCTGCACTTTTTGGTCATGGGGACTGGGTTCCAGGTGTTTCTGGATAACACATGACATGTCAGGAAGATATGAGAGCGAGGGTCCCTGCCTCCAGAGCCTCTGCTGTCCCTGGAGATTGGAAGTGACCCTATCCGCACCACCCGCCTACTTGTTCATTCATTCATTCATTCATTCATTCATTCATTCATTCATTCATCCTTTTACTCACTTAATTCACTCACTCACTCATTCATTCATTCACAAAACTTTCATGAAGAGCCAAGCTCTGAAATGAGATCTTTATTTATAGTCACAGAGCCTCAGATCCCAACAAGACCTTTCCAAACAAACAAACAAAAAAAACCCTAAGAGGGACTTGTCTCTGAGAAAGGATCCCCAGAGGTGAGCCCATGTGCACTAAGGCTGCGAGGAGTCAGTTGGAGCAGAGGAAAAGGCATTCTGGGCTTCAGGTACTGACTGCAAGGGCAGAGTGAACTTGCAAGTCTTCTAGTGACTGGGGCCAGGGTCACCCAGGGAATGATTGCATCACAGGGTGCAGGGACTTGTGGGACAGTAGGAAGGGACGAGTAGGTGTAAACAAGACTGGGGGGCTTGATGCCACAGATGCTGGGGGGCCACCAAGGGAACCATACCACTGGCTCCGTGACTCCAGGCCACGTCTGAGCTGACCCCAGGACCCCAGCCCCCTGGCTCCCTTTGGCAGCTCAGCCACTTCTGCCTCTCTCTCTCATGAGCTCCAAACCTGGGCTCATGCGTGTCTTTTTTCCTCCCATAGCCAGTCCCATAAATCAACCCTGCTCATCCCTGAGTTATTTTTTCACTGTGGAGATATAACCTTACACATGCTTGGCCTACAGCCACCCATTTGCTGGAAGGAGATATCAAGGCTCGTGTTGCTCAAAGCTCTACCAGCCTATCCTGCCCCAGCAAAGCTGGGAAGGGCAACTAAGTTGGGAACATTCCTATACTTCGGTCATTAAACACGTACAGGACAAGGGGCTGGGCCCATTGAGGGGCTCAGTGCCCACTGGTGGCGCCAAGAGAACAAGAGGGGGCTCCTCCTCCTCCCCAGTATACAATTCAAGTGAGGTAAAGAAGGTCCTCGGAGGACCTCCCTTATTCACATAAAGGTTGAGTCTTCAATGTCTTCACATTTCCTTCTTAAGCCCCCCACTTTCCTTTCCCAGTTCAGCAGGGTCTTATCCTGGCTGAAGTAACAAGGGTATTAATGTCCACTAAAGCATTAGCTGAAAAAGTGGGTGGTAGGTGATAACCAAAGTGTTAACTGAGACGGAAGGTGTTTAGCTGGAAGCAAAGATGTGAGTTTGCTAATTAAGACATTAGCTAAAAAACAAGAAGTTAGCTCATCACTAGGGTGTGAGCCCATTTTTAAGATCTTGGCTAAAAGTCAGGGCTGGTGAATAACTTGAATGTTAGTCAATAACTAAGATGTTGGCTGAAACACTGAGCCGTCAACCGTAACTAAGGTTGAAACTCAGATGTTAATTAAAAAGTCAGGTTTTCGGGGCACCTGGGTGGTTCAGTTGGTTAAGCGACAGCCTTCAGCTCAGGTCATGATCCCGGAGTCCCAGGATCGAGTCCTGCATCGGGTTCTCTGCTCAGTGGGTAGTCTGCTTCTCCCTCTGACCCTACCCCCTCTCATGCTCTCTCTCTTTCTCATTCTCTCTCTCTCAAATAAATAAATAAAATCTTTTTTTTTTTAAGTCAGGTTTTCATAACTCAGTAATGAAATGACTGCCCAATTATTGAGGCAGAAACTCTAAGAGATATTTGTACACCAATATTCATCTCAGCATTATTCACAATAGCTAAAACACGTCCATCAATGGTTGGATGGACAAACACAATGTGGTCTGTCCATACAATGGAGTATTATTCAGCCACAAAAAGGAAGGAACATGGAACCTTGAGGACATTGTGCTCAGTGAAATAAGCCAGTCACAAAAGGACATACAGTTTCACTGATATGAGGTCCCTAAGGTAGTCAAATTCATGGGCACAGAAAGTAGGATGGTGGCTGCCGGGGGCTGGGGGAGGAGAACGGGGAGTTAGTGTTCAGTGGAGACAGATCGTCAGTTTGGGGAAGGTGGAAAAGTTCTGGAGATGGATGGTGAGGATGGCTGCACGACACTGTGAATGTACTTGATGCCAATGAACTGCACACCTACAATGGCAATTTTACGTTATATATCTTTACCGCAATAAAAAAATGACAACCCACATGGGCGAAAGGAAAGATATATGGTGGCCAGTAAGCCCATGGTAAGATGTTCAACGTTACTAGGCATCAGGGAAATGTGAGTTGAGCCACAATGCCATACCAGCACAAGGCCTTTGGAGCTAGAGTCAGAAAGACTGGCCACGTCAAGTGTTGATGCAGAGACGGAGCCCTCAGAACTCTCACGCACAGCTAGTGGGAGTGTGAAATGGCACAATCACCCTTGGAGAACAGTTAAAAGTTAAACATCTGCTCACCATTCAATCCAGGGATCCAGCCCCTGGGGAGGGGGAAGGATACCCAAGAGAAATGGAAATCAATGGCCACACAAAGACCTAGACCCAAATGTTTCCAGAACCTTCATCTTATTAAACCCCAACCTGGAAACCACCCAAGTGTCCCTCACACAGTGGTCCATCCAAACAAAGGATCACTCCTGACAATGAAAAGGAACAAACTACTCATGTGCACAACACGGAAGAACCCCAAAATCATTTTGCTGAGGGGGAGAGGCTAGACCCCAAATAGTACACACTGAGTAATGCCATTTATGTGAAAGTCTAGAAAGGACTAATCGAATTGATAGTGACATGAGGGGTAGAGGTGGGAATGGTCTGCAGAAGGACATGAGGGTAATGTTTTTGGAGTGATTAATATGTTTTGCATCTTGATTGTGCCATTCACTACACGGGTGTATACCTTTGTCAAAACTCAGCAGAGTGTAGACGTAAAAGGGATGTATATTGTGTCTCCACTCGACCGAATTCATATGTTGCCATGCTGGCCCTCAGCCCCTGAGAATGTGACTGTATCTGGAGGTAGGGCCTTTAAAGAGGTGATTAAGGGACGCCTGGGTGGCTCAGTCAGTTAAGCTACTGCCTTCGGCTCAGGTCATGATCTCAGGGTCCTGGGATCGAGCCCCACATCAGCCTCCTTGCTCAGCGGGGAGCCTGCTTCTCCCTCTGCCTGCCGCTCCCCCTGCTTGTGCTCTCTCTCTCTCTCTCTGACGAATAAATAAATAAACTCTTAAAAAAACATAAAGAGGTGATTAAGTTAAAATGAAGTCTCTATCGACATTCTTCCAAAGAAGACAGACAGATGGCCAACAGGTACATGATAAGGTGCTCAACATCACTCATCATCAGGGAAATGCAAATCACGACCACAGTGGAATATTACCTCACACACGTTAGAATGGCTAGTATCAGAAAAACAAGAGGAAACAAGGGCTGGCAAGGATGTATAGGAAAGGGAGCCATTGTGCACCGTTGGTGGGAATGCAAATCAGTGCAGCTACTCTGGAAAATGGTATGGCAGGTCCTCAGAAAGTTAAAAATAGAACTATCATATGAACCAGCAACCCCACTTCTGGGTACATATCCAAAGGAAATGAAATCACTGTATCAAAGAGACATCTGCAGCCTCGTGTTCATTGCAGAATTATTCACAATAGCCGAGGCACATTAAAACAATCTAAGTTGGGGCGCCTGGGTGGCTCAGTTGGTTAAGCGACTGCCTTCGGCTCAGGTCATGATCCTGGAGTCCCGGGATCGAGTCCCGCATCGGGCTTCCTGCTCGGCAGGGAGTCTGCTTCTCCCTCTGACCCTCCCCCCTCTCATGTGCTCTCTCTCTCTCATTAAAAATAAATAAATATTTAAAAAAAAAAAAAAAAAAAAAAAACCACAATCTAAGTTTCCTTCAGTGGATGAATGGACAAAGAAAATGTGATGTGTAAATACAGTGGAATATTATTCAGCCATAAAAAAGGAAATCCTACCGTTTGTGACACTGTGGATGGACCTGGAGGACATGATGCTAAGTGAAATAAGTCAGACAAAGGCAAATACCATATGATCTCACTTACACATGAGGTTTTAAGGAGTCAGACTCATAGCACTGGAGAGTCGAAGACTGGTTGCCAGGGGCCAGAAGGTCAGAGAAAGGCGAAATGTTAGTCGAGGGCACAAACTTTCCATTGTAAGATGAGTCTGTTCTGAGGATCCAACGTGGAGCGTGGTGACTGTAGTTAACAATCCTGTATTGTGTACTTGAAATTTGTTAAGATAGTAGATCTTAAATGTTCTCACCACAAAAAAAGAGGTATAACTATGCGAGGTGATGGATGTGTTGACTGATTTTATTGTGGTGATCGTTGCACAACATATACATATGTCAAATCATTATGTTGTATACCTTAGACTTAATACAATTTTATTTGTCAGTTGTACCTCAATAAAGCCGGCGAGGGAGGGAAGTTAAAACGAGGGCGCATGGCTGGGCCCTAATCTAATAGGACTGCTGTCCTTATGAAAAGAGGAGATCAGGACACAGAGGGATGAATGGGAGGGATGACTGAGGGAGGACACAAGGAGAAGGACACAGGCCTGAGAAGAAACCAACCCTGCCAACACCTTGGTCTTTGGACTTGCCAGCCTCCAGAACTGTGAGAAAATAAATTTCAGGTGTTAAAATCCCTTCCCCGCACCACCCCCGGGCTATGGTATTTGTTATGGCAGCCCTAGTAAGCTAATCCAGGGTTATATCATCTTACTGTATATAAATGACAGCTCTATAAAATAAAATTAAAGGAAAATAAGAAGATGAGCAAGGTTGGGCAGTAACTGGATTGATTATACAGTAACTCTTCAGGGCTCGTGCATCCCTGTACTCAGCTCCATTCCAAGGGATCCCTCCATAAATGCAATAAATGCTAACTTAAAGTCCCGGCTGCTACCTACAGTATTAAATGGTTGTTGAGGCGCTCCCTTCCCTTCTCCAAGAGATTCTGGAATTTTTTAAAAGCCTCTCCAAAAGGGACAGAAAGTAGGATGGTGGTTGCCAGGGGCTGGAGGGGGCGGGGAGCAGGGAGTTAGCATCTAGCAGGTGCAGAGTTTCAGTTTGGCAAGATGAAAAGAATTATGGAGATGGATGGTGGTGATGGGTGCAAACAACATGATGAATGTGTTTAATATCACCGAACTGTACACTTAAAAATGGTTAAGAGGGCAACATTTTATGTTACATGTATTTTACCATGATTTTCAATATTGAAGGAAAAAAAGCTTCTCCAGCCCAGACCAATACTTATTACATGCTGGACTAAATGTGCAATAATGGTCAAATGACACAGTGGCTTGCAAACCCCGTGAGGCAGTTGTTTTCTTTTTCTTTTTTTATTTGAAGATTTTATTTATTTATTTATTTATTTATTTATTTATTTATTTATTTATTTATTTATTTAAGAGAAAGAGAGCACGAAGTGGGGGAGGAGCAGAGGGGGAGGGAGAGGAAGAGAATCTCAAGCGGATTCTCCGGCAGAGCACGGAGACTGACGCGGGGCTCAATCCCATGACCCTGAGATCATGACCTGAGCCCAAACCAGGAGTCCGATGAGTAACCGACTGAGTCACCCAGGGGCCCCGGGGCTGTTGTTTTCATCTTTACTTCACAGGTCGGGTTTCTGAGGCTCAGACAAAGGACATGACTTGCCCAAAGTCCCTCGAGCGAGTTGGTGGCCATTTCCATGTCCCAATGAAAGGCGTTGTTCACACCGGGGCGGGGCGTGTTTCCATGGCCTCGCTAGTCCCCTGGGCAAGCGCCCAGGTCCCTTCAGGGGAGGCGAGTTCCTCCTTACCTATCTTCGTCGGGCTTGGAGAGGCTTAAGACAGGTGTTCTCTTCCAGGGCTGCGGGGTTCCTTCCCTCAGCCGGGAGGCTGCACACAAACACTAGCACCCAGGGCCCAGGGAAACGGCCTGGAAGGTGGGCTGTCCCACCCCCCACCCCACCCCACCCCCGACCGGCAAGCTGGTTTAGTAACTGGAAGCCCAGGAGATGCACCCTGGTTGACGGGGGCCGTCCCTGAGACCCAGGGAGATGTGGCCCCGCTGGAGGACGCAGTGGTGGCGTGATCAGGCTGCCTGCCACAAACTGGCCGTGACCTTGGGCGTTCCTCTCTGGCCTCTTTTTCCTTATTTCATGTCATGGCTTCTGGGCAGCCGGCCCTAACCCCAGCAGTTCGTGGGCTGGGCGGGGGTGGGGGGGCTCTGGCTCCCACAGCCCACAGGCTGCTCACTGAGCCTCCTGCTCTCAACTGCGTGTAGACCTTCCTCCTCCCACAGACTGTGAGCTCCGTGAGGCAGAGCCTTCGCCAGCCTTCGCTCTGAGCCCCCAGCACCAGCCACGCTCACAGGGAGGCCACACAGTGAGGGAGACAAACACACGAGCTCAAGTCAGACCTATTGTCAGCTCCCAGCTCACCCACCTACTTGCCGTGGACCCTAACAAGTCACCACATCTCTTTGAGCCTCAGTTTCCACTTCAGTCAAATGGGGCTGCCGAGGACGGTCCTGCCTCTCTGACTGCAGATGACATGACATGGCTTAGAGAGGCCCTGAGGCTGGAGATGGCAGGTCAGGAGGGCCTGGGGACTCTGTCCAGCAGAGTCCCAGCAGGCTTCAGGGAGGAGGACACTCCTTGTGCAGGGCTTTGAAGGACACCAGTGGGAGGAGTCATGCTAAGAATCATCATAATGATCATAATGGCAGACATTTCTTGGGCCGTACTCTGTGCCAGGCACTGTTCTAAGTGCTTTTCACAGATTCACTCATTTGAAACTCAAAATACTCTTGAATGTAGTCACTCTCATTAGCCCCATTTTACAGAGAAGGCCAAGGCCCAGAGAAGCTACATAATTTGCCCAAGTAGGAGTTCACCAAAGTAGGGCTTAGCAAGCCAAGGGGACAGTCCGGAGGAAGATGCAGAGACAGGAAACAGACCAGTGCATGGGGTACTGGTGGTAGGTTGGCACAGGAGTGGTTCCCCACGAATCACTCTTCCCTGTATTTTTGCCCTGGTGTAGCCCCCTCCCCCACTGATTCCCAGCTTGGCCAGGTGACTTGCCTTGGCCAGCAAATGTGATGTCTGCAGCCGTTTAGAAAGAGGGATGCCCAAGGCACACGAAGACTTGCTCTGGGAAAGTTGGATCCAATGGAGAAGCTCAGGCTAGCCTGCTGGAAACGTGTCGCTCAGCCACCAGCCCCACCGCCAGACCTAAGGGATGACATCTTCCACCATCCGGCCCCAAGGTGTCTACAGCTGCCCGAGTGAGCCCAAGAAAACCGCAGAAGTGCCCAGCTGCACCCAGATCAGATGGCAGAGCTAATAAAGTGGTTGCTATTTTAAGCCACTAAGTTGGGTATGGTTTTGATGCATCCATGGATCATTAAGACAAACTTCTGAGTGTCTGGTGTCTAAATGGAAAGAGACAGGCAATGCTGTACAAGGTGACATAGCTGATGACTGTAAGGTGTCCTGTCCTGCGGAGCACCATAGGAAGAAAAGACTTAACAGGGGAATTCTGGGGCTCTGCTTCACTGAAATCTGTAGCCCCCTAAGGAGGTATCAGGGGTTTGCACCCGCCTCTGAATTCTGGACCCTGAAAAGAAGCCTAGCCTCCCTCATCACTACTTCCAAAACACTCAACTACCCTCAAAGGCTGTCAGCTCACCTATTTATCTAGCACCCAGCATGAGTCCAGGCACATAGTAGGTGCTTTAGAAATAGTCAAATGACAGAGGATGCATGGGTCCTCATGTCCCCACCCTGTTCTCTGAGCCACTGTGGAAACATTAAATTTCAGCTGCCTTGTGATTCAGGGTGTGTCCACCCCTAGAATGTATGGAGTGTTTGCCTCCCTCATTAGACTGAATCGGGTGTCTGTTCTGCCCCGCCCCTGAGGCAGCATCTGACTCTTCCTATGGAAAGAATGGGGGTGTCTGCCCCGCCCCCGGAATGGATAAGTGTAATCTGCCATCCCCTTTAGATGCTTTGGAATGTCGACTTACTCCCTTACACTGGGTAGGATTAGCCCACCTCCCTTTTGGGACTGGGAGTTCCTTGAGGGCAGGGTGCACTTCATCAAGCCCTGTGGGCCCACACTCAGCATAGGACGTGGCCCTGAGGCTCTGCAGCGTAGAGCCTCCAGGAGGTTTTCCGCTTCCTGATCTTTCGGTGTCCTTGAGCCTGGAGTCCGTGTGTGTTGGTCAGAAAGAGGGACTGACAGACAGCCCTCTGCCCCAGCATGTTTCTTGCCCCCACTTCACAGAACGTGAAACTGAGACCCAGAAGGGATGAAGGACATGTCACTTTCACGACAGGCAGCAGGTGGTGGAGCCAGGACTCAAACTCTGGTCTGTCTGGCTGCAGCCCCAGTATTCTACCTGCCACCGTGCAGGAGGGTCTTGGGAGTCCAATGGGCATTCTCTGTCACCGTTATTTTATGTGTGATATTAGTGACTGCATCCTCCCAACAACCCAGCAGTCAAGGGAGGGGCAGCATTTATTAAGTGCCAACTGTATACCTATCCTGCATTTGTGGCGGTGGGGCAGGGAGGGTTAGTTTTTATTATTGAAGTATGGTTGACATACAATGTTGTATTAGTTTTAGGTGCACAACATAGTGATTCAACAATTCTATATGTTACACAAAGCTCACCACCATAAGTGTGTCGCCATCTGTCACCATACAACATTATTGCAATATTATTGACAATACTCCTGATGCTGTACTTTTCATCTCTGTGACTTATTTGTCTTAAACTCGAAGTTCGTACTTCTTAATCCCCTTCACCTTTTTCACCGACCCCCCACCCCTCCCCCCGGCAACCACCAGTTATGTTCTCTGTATTTATGAGTCTGTTTCCGTTTTCTTGCTTGTTTTATTTTTTTTCTAGATTCCACATATAAATGAAATCATATGGTATTTGTCTTTCTCTAACTTATTTCACTTAGCACTATATCCTCTAGGTCCACCCATGTTGCACATGGCAAGAGCTCATTCTTTTTGATGGCTGAGTAATATTCCTATATATACCACATCTTCTTTATCCATTCATCTATCCGTAGACACTTGGGCTGTTTCCATATCTTGGCTATTGTAAATGATGCTGCAATGAACATTGGGATGCAGGTGTCTTTTTTAATTAGAGTTTTCATTTTCTTTGGGTAAAGACCCAGTAGTGGAATTACTGGTTTGTAGGGAATTTCTATTTTTAAAATACTGTTTCCCACAGTGGCTGCACCGATTTACCTTCTCACCAGGGTTCCTTTTTCTCCACATCCCCGCCAACACTTATTTCTTGTCTTTTTGATACTAGCCATTCTGACTGGTGTGTAGGTAAGTTCTCAATGGTCATCTTCACTCTGCACAACCGCCCATCTGGCAGAAGGGGAAACTGAGCTCTGAGAGGGAAAGTGACTTGCCACCTCTGCCCGACTCTAAGATTCTTTTCCCAATGCCATGGGAACTCACAAGAGGAGTGGTGGTGAGAGGTAGGGGGAGTAATTTATCTCTAGAGACACCCACTAAGAAGCCTTCCACCTGCCACCAAACAGAATGTGGGCTCTCGCACACGTGATACATGCCTGTTGAATGTGTGGTGGAATGGATGGATGTCAGGCTCGCTGGTGGTGCTCTGCCAGTGTTTATTGAATGAGTGGATGGATGGATAGATGGCTGGCTGGCTGGCTGGCTGGCTGGATAGATGGATAGATGGATAGGTGGGTGGATGTGTGTGTGGATGGATGGATGGGTGGATGGGTGGGTGGATGGATGGGTGGGTGGGTGGATGGATGGACAGATGGATGGATGGATGTGTGGGTGGATGGCTGGATAGATGGATGAGTAGATGGGTGGGTGGATGGCTGGATGGATGTGTGGGTGGATGGATGGATAGATGGATGAGTGGATGGGTGGATGATTCTCAAGAGGGAAAATTAAAGTCTCCTAGCCTCTGACCTTAGACAGGAGGCCTGGAACAGTCTGCTTCCATGCCCACAACACCATGTGTTCTCTCTTCCCCTTCTTATTCCTCCAGGAGAGCCACCTACCCAGCTCCGTTTCTCGTTTAGAAGTTATTGTTTCTGCTTCCCTCTGTCTCTTGCCTCTCAAAGCTAGTTCTGTGATCCATTCCTTCAAGGACATCTCTTGACTGAGGAATGAGCACTGATGGGCGACCTTGGTTCCTTTCTAGGGGGCAGGTTCACACTTCAAAGGGGATAGTCTTGAGACGACTGAATCTGAGGACTTAGTGTATGGCCTGGCAGCATCCAGGATTGGGGCTCAGCCTGGGGCTGGGCTTAGAGCTCAGTGTGTAACCAGGGGAAGGGCTCATCTTAGAGCCAGGACAATGGGTCATCCAAGGATAAAGTTAGTGCTCAGTCTATGACCAGGAGTAGGGCTCAGTCTTTGACCAGAGTTGGGGCTCGGTTAGGAGCTGGTATTAGAGGTCATCCAGGGATCAGGATCAGAGCTGAAGATTCAGTCTATAACTTGCGTTAGGCTTCAGGTGGGTTGATGTTTGGGATCAGACAAGGACGAAGATCAGGTTCGAGTATACAGTCATGGTCAGGGCTTAGTTCATTCCATGAACCACAATTAAGAATTAGTCTAAAGTTAGCATTAGAGCTCTGTGTAAGACCAAGATCAGGCCTAATTCTATGGCCAGAACTAGGGCTCAGTCTGTGACCTGAAACCCAGGTCTGTCTATGACCAAAGTCAAGGCCCAGGTTATGATCAGGAATAGGGCTTAGCTTGGAACTAAGGTCAGGGCACAGTCTATTTTTAGGGTCAGGGCCCAGGCTATGACTAGGGTCAGACTTCAGTCTGTGACCAGGATCAATGGCAAATCTATGAACGGAAATAGGCCTTATTTGAGGGACAAATTCAGGCTTTAGGCTATCACTAGGATTGGGGTTCAGTGTGGAACCAGGGCCAGAGTCAGAGCTCAATCTGTGACCAGGGTCAGGGCCCAAGTTATTATCATCAGGATCAGGGCTCAGTTTATATCTGAGGCTATGTTTATAACCAGGCTATGATAGGGGTGACGAGTCTGTCTGAGACTCCGATTAGGACTCAGCCTACATCTGTGTTTAGAAGCTCCTCGATGGATTTCTAAGGACATCAAAGAGTGAATGCAGCTTCCAAAACAACTTAGCTCTCTCCCAAAATGTGGACCCCTGAATGTTTCTGGAGCCAACTGAATGTTTCTTCTATTCCTTAGAAGCCTAGCTTCTTTCTAGTGGTCACCGTCCTGGTACTCCCCACGCCACCGGGGGAGCTGCCTCAGTGCCTCCACCCACACCCTGTCTCCCCCACCCCTGCCAGGGAGACTCCTGGCTCCAGGGTTATTAAGGGAGGAATCTGTGGGAAGAAGAGGGTAAACAAAATCCGTCACGCGGGGCTGGGGCAGGCGCCCGTTCCTCCTGTGGCTCCACCAGCTGACTCCGAGGAAAACCAGCAGCTCTGCGCCAGTGGTGTTGACGGGAGACTTAATGAAATCCAGAGGGAGGGGCCCTGGCAGGGCCCACCTGGAAGGAGGCCTGAGATGGTAATTAAATTAATTCTGGTATATGTCCCAACAAGCGCAGATGTAAGAGCCGGGGGCGCCTGGGTGGCTCAGTCGTTAAGCATCTGCCTTCGGCTCAGGTCATGATCCCAGGGTCCTGGGATCGAGCCCCACATCGGGCTCCCTGCTCGGCAGGAAGCCTGCTTCTCGCTCTCCCACTCCCCCTGCTTGTGTTCCTGCTCTTGCTATCTCTCTCTCTGTCAAATAAATTAATAAAATCTAAAAAAAAAAAAAAAAGAAGAAGTAAGAGCCGGGGCCAGGGTCCATTCGCCCAAGGCTCCAGGAGTTTGTCATAATTACAGGGAAAAATAAATTTCAGAACTTACGGAACCCCACTGCTTGGACCCCAAGGGTGAGGCCCAAATTGTTTTTCTTTTCCAGGAAATGCACATACTGCAAACCTGCACCTGCACACCGGGGTCACCTTTGTGGGTCATAGGACATGAAAGAGCACAGAGCAAGAACTTAGTTCTTGTCCCCATTTCTCGGATGAGGAAAAATGAGGCTCAGGGAGCAAAAGCATCTTTTCAGAGTTATGTGATCAGGATCTAGGACTACCATCAAGCCCCAGAACCCAGTTATGCCGCCCCAAAACCTCTCTCTCTCCACTGTGGAACTGTGGGCAGCCAGGGGAGGGGGAGATTCATTCTACCTGAGATTGAGGAGGGGAAGGATCCTTTAAGGTTGAGTTGGGGCTGGCCAGGCAGAGAAGGGGAACAGCATACCAGGCAGAGGAAACAGCACATACAAAGGCAAGGTGGCTGGAAAGAGCACGGCATGATGGGAGGAAGGGGTCATATCAGGCTGAGTGCTGGCTCAAGGGCAGGGCTGGAGGAAGAAGCTGAGGTGGGGTGGCAAAGAGCCACACACACAGCCACAGTTCTCTTATTTAATCTCACCATGTCCCCACGAGCTACATGCTTTCATTGTGCCCATCTGACAGATGAGTAAACTGAGGCTCAAGCGATTTGAGACATCTGTCCAAAGCAACACAGCCAGAAAGTGGTGTAGCTGGGATTCAAACCCATATCTGTTGGGCTCAAAACTGCTTCCTTAAACACATTTATTTCCTCCTTTCCAGCACTCCCCTCTCCCAGCACTTTCCCAGCTTCCCAGTTCAGCTCAGCCTGGGTGCCAAGGCACGAAGATGCCCCTGGCCCTGGTGGAAAACCATCAGGATCTCCAGGAAAAGAGGAGGAGCAATGGGACCACTAGCCCAGGAGCAGGGCAGTAGCAGGGAGCTGGTTGCTGACCCCAAGCCTCTGCAGGGCCGTCTGCAGCATGAAGAAGCAGAGGAGTCTGGGGACCCAAGACCCATGGCGGCAGGGGAGGGGGGAGTTCCCGAGAAGCCAGGTCTAGCTCAACTATGAGCTTCTCGGCCAGAAAGCCTGCATCCCACCCAGGAGGATGGGCACAGACAGGGAAGCAGGAGAAGACATTTCTGGGTTGTCCCCCTGGATCTGCACATCAAGTTCTCAGGAACCCCCACTGCTCCTGGAAAAAGCCCTCCCTGCTGGTCGGCAATTGAGGGATGTCCTCCAATGAAGCTCTTGGAAGAGGCAAGGCCTGCCCGAGGGATTTATTTGCTTTCAGAGGGTTACCCTCTTCAGCTGTTTCCAACACCTTAAAAACAGCACCTGAATAGAACCCGGAAAAAAAGTCCTTAGCTTGTGGAGACCTCTCTGTGGGGTTCAGTCTCCTCTCTGAGTCGGAGGCACTCGATAGCACAGAGAAGGGCAGCGACTAGCCGGGCATCACACAGCACGGTCCAGGTGGGCCTCCTGGAGAAGGGATGTGCCCAGGCTCAACTCCCCAGGCCCTCTCATTTGGGTCAGAGGGTCCTTGACGTCGCCCTTGATCAGGAATGAGAGTGTTTGTTTTCAGCTGAATATTTCCCCAACCGCAGACGAGACGGGGCTGCACATTCCAGATTCCTGGCAGCTTGGGAAACTGTACTGTGGGTCCTGCCTGGTCACTTCTCCTCTTCCCGGTGGCCTCATGGCTACCCCCAGGGCCCTGGGGTCTGGCTGCCAGCTCGGATGAGAACCCTACTTGTGGCAAAATGTGCTGGCAATATCCTATTGCCTCTCCTTTCTCTGTCCTTCCAGATTCCTCTATTCCCTCCCCTCAGAGCTCATCTCCATAGACACTAACTTGGGTCATTGGAGTTTCACCAGACACAGTGAGGATAAGCATCCCAGGCAGGGGAACAGTATGTGCTGCAGTCCAGAGGCAGGACAAGAGTGCAGCCTCCTTGGAGAAGGCACGTGAGCTCTGTGGCTAAAGCATGAGGCTCCTGGCCAGCAAGGGGTGGGTGATGAGACCAGGCAGGCATGGGCTGGCTTGCTGAGGGCCCAGAGCACTAAGGACCTGTGTTTTATCTTATAGCTTCAGGGAGCCATAGAAGTTAAGCAGGGGGTGCCAAGGTCAGAAATGTATCCGAGAAAGCACCCTTGGGCGGGGGTCTGTGGGGGTGGATTGCACGGGTGGGAGCAGCAGCCAGGAGATCAGGGAGGAAAGTAGAGTGAGGGCCCAGCCCAAGCCAGGTGCAGGCCCCTTCAGAAGATGAAATCGGCAACATCATGTCATCAGCTGGTTGCGGGACTGACAGACACATACATTAAGGCCCCAGCTTTATAGAAGAGAACACAGAGACTTAGAAAAAAGTGACTTGCCAAGGTCACTTGTCCAGGGAGTGATGGAGCACTGTGGACTCCAAGTCCAGCACCGTTTCTCTCTCCCACAGCCTCCTTTGCTGCCTGTGCCTGGGATTTCAGAGGTGATTCACACCTCCAGGGGCACATCTGCACCCCCATTCCCTCCCAAGGCCCTCACTCCTACCAGCCCTGTAGTGAGCCCCACTCTCCTGCATGGTTTGTTTCTCCCCCTCCACTTCTTGGTGGGGTCCATTTTGGGAAGTTCAGGAGTCAACCTGCTTGCTTTCATCCAACTTAAATCGACCCCTCCCTCTCCAGCCCCCTGTCCTAGTTTAGGCCCCCATCATTGCTCACCTGAACAACAGGGCAACTTTCTCCCCAAGCAATGCATCACATTGACTCCCATGCACTCTACCACCTTAGTGACACCAAACTGTCGCCCAATAGAGTACACACTTTCACATGGCCATGACTTTGCACTTGCCATTCTCGCTCCCTAAGTCACTTTTCCCGGTGAACTCCTATTCATCCCTTGATACCCAGCTGAAAACCACCTCCTCAGAGCTGCCCTCTCAGACTGCTACAGACAGAATCAGTCTCTCTCTTCTCCAAATCCTAGGGAGGTTGCTTGTTTGTCTGGCCCACCACCAGGAAAGGCCTTAGGGACCTGTCTCACCTCTGCCTCCTTAGCAACCAGAACAAGGCCAGGTACACAGTAGGTACTCAATAACTGCCTACTGCAGCTGATTAGAGAGAGATGAATGAAGGCACAAGTGAGTGGATGAAGGAATGACTCAGTGCTCCCACCCCAGAAGCACAGATGGTCAAAGACAGGTTTTGAAGCCAGATCCCAGCTCTGCCTTTGGCCCCCATGAGCCTCAGTTTCCCCTCCCGTAGAGTGCTGGCAATCATCTTCACTGTGCAGCCTGAAGAACACACACCAGCTGGCCGAGAAGCCAGCCAGCCTATTTGCCTCCGCCACTTACCAGCCGTGTGAGTTTGGACAAATTATTTGACTGCTCGGTTTCCCCCATCTGTAAAATGGAGAATAACAGTGCTGACCTCCGAGGGTTATCTGAAGGATCAAAAGAGGAAATGCACGTAACATGCTTACAACAGAACGTGGCAAGTGGTGAGAGCAGACACACGCTTGTTTCATAAACCTGTCCGCGAAGCACCTGACCCATGCTGTGGGCTTGAACCAGGCGAGCGCGCTGGCTCTCTCACCTCCCCTACCTCTCCCCTGCAGCGCAGGGGCAGAGGGGCTTCTCATTGGTCGTCACAGCCGCAGCCCCAGCCTGCAGAAATGTCAGTGAGCCAAACGTGGTGGGATCGGCCGTTTCTCCAAACAGAAGTCGCACACGGACTCCTTTTGAATCCCAAATCAGAGTGCTCCCTTCCACACTCTGCAAGGCTGAGATTGCTGTGAGCATGAGTGTTTCCGTTGTGTTTTGGGGTTTTTTGAGCTCTAAGTACCAGATGATTTGCTCAAATTATGATTTAATCCCTTTAGTCTGTGACAAGAGTATCCTTCCCAGTGGGAGGAGGAGATCGAGGCTCAGAGAGGTTACCCAACTAGCCCAAGTTCACCCAGCATGGAAGCAGAGGCAGGAGTTGAACCTGCAGGTATCTGAATCCAAAGGCAGTGTTCTCGATACTGGTTCTCAGCACTGGCTGTACATTGGTATCAGCTGGGGAGCTTTGAAAATGCTGGCCCTGGGGTGCGGCCTGGGCATCAGGTTTTACAAAGCTCCCCAGGAGATCCACCAGGTAGCCAGGTTGGCAGGAGAGGTCCAGGGAACAGAGGAGCATGGCCAGGGGAAAGACATCCAATAGAAGATATACAATCCATGGGGTGTCTGGGGGGCTCAGTCGGTTAAGCGTCTGCCTTCTGCTCAGGTCATGATCCCGGGGTCCTGGGATCGAGCCCCATGTCAGGCTCCCTGCTCAGTGGGGAGCCTGCTTCTCCCTCTACTGCTCCCCCTGCTTGTGCTCTTTCTCTGTGTGTCAAATAAACAAAATACAATCTTTAAAAAAAAAAAAAAGAAAAAGAAGAAGATATACAATCCATGCGGCTCTAAACCCTCCCCAGCAAACATGGGGTGACCACCTGTGCCTTGGTGAGCCAGCTTGACCCAGCCTCCCAGTGACAATTTTTTTTTTAAAGATTTTATTTATTTATTTGAGAGAGAGAATGAGAGAGAGAGAGAGCACATGAGAGGGGGGAGGACCAGAGGGAGAAGCAGACCCCCTGCTGAGCAAGGAGCCCGATATGGGACTCGATCCTGGGACTCCAGGATCATGACCTGAGCCGAAGGCAGTTGCTTAACCAACTGAGCCACCCAGGCGCCCCTCCCAGTGACAATTTAATCATAAAGACCAGACCCCAGCCAGACACAGGTCTAGAACTTCCAGAAACCTGCAACTCTGCAAAGAGTCAGCAAGAAGGCAGCCTGTCTTGGGGTGGAATTTCTTGCAGGAGCCCCTCCTGACCCCCGACCGTCACCTGGGCTAGAGGCTCAGTGTGTCCCCTGATCTGGCCTGGGCACCTGCCCCTTCTCATGGTTCAGCTCAGGCATGGCTTTCTGACCTTTTATTTCCTTTATTAGCATGGGATCATTGCTTCAGACGAAATCTCAGGATGGTTTCTCCAGGCTTTGACTCAGGCCCATTCATTTTGACATTCCAATGAAATGTCTCTAAGCCAGCCAGCATCCTCCCTCCAAAAGCTCCTCTGACATCCACAAACGCTAGTCCTGGTGGCTCATCCACCTTCCCTGAGGCTGGCAGATTCCACAGCCTCTCAAAGGATTTAGGTTCTAATCCCGGATCTGCCACTTTTGAACTGAGTGGCCTTGGGCTGGTCACTTAACTTCTCTGAATCTGTTTCATCATCTGTAAAATGGGCACTTACCTCATACTCATACAAAGATGACTGGGATTAAATGAGATAATAATGTCATTATGGCATGCAGCAGGCACTCGATAAGGACAACTGTTATTAGCCTGATTGTAATAAGAGAAGGAGAGCAAACCCCGAGTCCCACAGCCTCCACTACAGGCCTAGGGATTCATATCCCATGTGGCCCACAGCTCTGTGTCTGTGTCATTGTCCTGCTGGTGGAGATGGATCCCTGGTGGCCATCCTCTGGGTCAGCGGCTGGCACCCCTACGGATACACTGCCCACCTCCCCTCTGCACTGGCTGTAATAATGAATAGAATGAACCTGAGCCCTGAGCAACCCACCGGGTGCCCCCAGCCCTCACACCACCTCTATGGCTCTCTTGTTCGGTTCCCCCACTGCCACCACCCTAGTCCAGGCCCCCATTGGTTATCATGTTCTCACTCCCACCCTGCCTCAGGCTCAGGCCCACAAGTGGTTTCTCTACCCAGCTGAAGCCACATAAATCATTTTAAAACCCTGCGATCATCTGGCTACAATCTTCCATGGCTCCCCAGTCCTTCCATCTCAGCCAGTGACCTGGCAGATTTTTGTGACCTGACCTCTCCATTGCCCCTGGCCTCCACTGTGTGGTTCCACCCACCCCACACCTCTTCAAGCTGCCCAGATGTGCCAAGCCTTCTCTTGCCCCAGAGCCTTTGCACATGCTGTTCCCTTTGTCTCCTGGAATCCCCTTTCCCTCTCTCCTCCGCTGACCGACTCCTGTTCATCCTTCAGCTCAGGGGGCTGGGGCCTCGAATCTTTTCTATATGGGTCTCCACAGATTGCTTGGGCTTCCTCACCGCATGGTGGCTGAATTCCAAGAGTGAGTATCCCCAAAGAACCAGATAGAGGATATATTTCCTTTATGGCCTTGCACTAGAAGTCACACAGCATCATTCTGTCTTTGCCACAGGCCCACCCAGACTCAAGGAGAAAATACGTGGACCTCACCTGTCAAAGTGAGGAGGGTCAAAGTCCCATCATAAGAAGAGCCTGTGCAATGGGTGCTGGGTGCGGCCGTTCTTGGAAAACACAAAACGGCACGGGGCGCGGGGGTGTTGGGGGGAGGTAAATGTCACAACTACATAATAAGCACAGCGACTGGGGATACTCCGTGCAGGGACAAAGGTCTGGGACCCTCACTATCTTACAACTAGCACCTTGGTGGATGATGTGGCCTGGCTCTGTTGGGAAAGCTCAGCTGTTAGTCCGGTCTGCAAAATGCAGGAAGCGTGGGGGAAGATTTGCAACGTAGCAGGTTCTGAATCGTAAAGCGCTAAACGTTAGTGATCTTAAAAACTCCCCTGTGGTGCTGACAACGTGACTTGGGCCACAAGTGACTTCAAAGAGGTTTGGGGCAGGAAAGACAGGAAATTTTGCAGCTACGCCTGGCCAGCTAAGGATCTTGTCCTCCAGAGGTTATCAGGAGAAAAGCATCCGCCTGGCATCTACCTTTCCGAACACAGAAGGGGTCTGTGTTCTGGGTCGAGGCTCCAGTGGGACTGGGTGTGCACACATTCCATGCAGAGCTTCCAGAAGAGAATTACAGGCTGGGGGGTAGGGCGCTGGCATGGGCAGAACCAGCCCAGATGTCCTCTCTTCTTGCCCACCCTGGGCCTCGCCTCCTCTTTCCTCTTCCCAATTGAGCCCAAAGCATTCAGATTTCCAGATTGTGAGGAATCCTTCAGGACCCCATGATTTGGTCCCTGACACTGATTATGGCTGTGTTCTCTGGAGACCCCCACTTACCCTCAGGCTTTGGTTGCACCATGTGTGTCTCCTGGGCCTCCAGCAATGACATCTGCTCTGTCTCCTTGCCCAGGAAAGGCAAAGCTGTGTTACCTGGTGCATGTCCCCTCATCTCTCGGAGCCACTCCTAATAGCAACCCCTGAGCCGCTAGTCTTACAGGGCGGTTAGGGACTAACAACACAAAAGTGCTTCATATGGGAACCAGAACGGGCTGTGTGGTTAGCACTGTGTCAATAACACACCCCCGGCCCCGGTGCCAAGACCAGGGCAGGAGCGTGGAAAGGGAAAGGGTTTAGGATCAGAAGTCATGAGCTCTTCTGCTTCCAAGAGTGAGCGAACCTTTCACTGAGCATTTATCCAGCACCCATGGGATGCCGGGCCCCAGGCAGTACTGTGGACACAATGACACACACAATGGATGCGGCCCCTGCACTTGAGGGCTCACAATCGGGACTGTTCCAGAAACAGGGGATGTCTAAACAGACACCTGAAAGATGAAGAAGAATTAGCCAGACAGAGAGTGGGGAGGTATTGTCTTCCTTACAGAGGGAACAGCATGTGCGAGGGCCCTGGGATCAGGGAGCACAGAGATTTCTGGAGCATAGAGCTTGAGCACAGAGGCAGAGCTAGAGGGGGAATAAATAATAAGAAAGACAAATAAAGAGAATACACAGCATGTTAAGAAGTGGTAATTGCTGAAAAGAAAACTAAAGCAGGAAAGGACCTGAGTGTGTTGGGCTGGTGGCAAGCACTGCCATTTTAAATAGGGGAAAGGCTGTACTAGTAAGAGGACATTTGAGTAGAGGCCAAAGAAGTGAGACAGAGGCATGTGTATTAGGCAGAAGAGTATTCCAGCCTGGGGGAAGTAAGTGCAAAGGTGCTGAGGCAGGGGTTCCTATACCTGGGAGGAATAACCAGGAAGCCAGGGCAGTGGGAGCACAGATGAGGGGGAGGGAGTCTCAGGCATGATGGGGCACAGGCTGTAGAGGCTTTGTGGGCCGCTGTGAGGACTTTAGCTTTTCCCCCATGGGAACGGTGGGACTGTTGAGCAGAAGAAGGCAAGAGTTGACTAGGGTTGAACTGGATCCCTCTGGGCCTGCGAGAAGAGGCTGAAGGCAAGAGAGGAAGCAAGAGAAATTCTGGCGGCTGGACCAGGTGGTACCAGTGGGTATGGTAAGAGGGGACTGGGTTCTGGGTATGCTGTGAAAATGAAGTCATTAGAAATCAGAGAGAGAGAAGACAAGATGGAGAGGAGGAGGGAGGGGAGGGAAGAGGCGAGAGGAGAGAGCGGCAAATCCATGGCCCACATATCTGTCTGTTCTCTCCTGGGTTCCTGACAGACCTCATTTATTGTGACCTTTTCCCCCTTGATCCCAGATTGATCTTCAGACTCCTCCTCAGCCCAAACCTACAGGCCGTCACTCCCACCAGTTGGAGTCGAGGACCCAGTGAGGTTGGAAGGCAGCCTCAGCTCACACAGGGATGGGAACCATTATTTGTGGGTACCTACCATGTGCCCAGCACTGGCTAGTTGCCTTTTTAAAAATTAATTTTTTATTATTGTTTATTAATTTATATCCAGCTTTATTGAGGTTATAATTGACATATGGTAGTTGCTTTTTCAAATTCTCTCATTTCAATAGCCACAACAGAAACTAAGGGGTTCGCATTAGCATCCCCATTTCATAGATGAGGAAATGGAGGCTCTGGGAGGCCCAGAGACTTGCCCAGAATTCTCCTGTTGGGAAGTTTAGCATCAGAACCTAAACACGGCGGTCATTTATTGCAGTGCCAGCCCCCGGTCCCCACCAGAGACCCCCTTCCCCACCCCGCTCAGGCCTCACTCACCACACCTGGGCCTCCTGGCCCTGCCAGGGCCCTACGTTCCAACAGGCTGGTAGAGGCAGGTGTGGGCAAAGCACACCTAGAGGCTGAGAACGCCACCTGCCAACCCTCGGGCCAGGCAGGATGGCATGAAGGGGTGCATGCTCCAGTGTCGGGAGCCAGGCGCTGACTGGGGACCGGCCCAGCCCAGCCCAGGGGCTAAGGGCAGAGCGAGACCAAGGTCCTCAGTTTCTTCTCTCCTCTGATGCACGGACAAGTTCAGGGCCCAGAGTTATTAAGGAAAAAGTAGAGCAGAAAGCATGACATTATCAGTGCCTGGTGATGGGGCTGGTCCCTGTCACTTGGGCCACACTCCCCCTGCCGGGGCATCTTCCACATAATTAGAGAGTCGATGTGTCTGTCTGTCCCGATGGACCGTGGGGTCTCTAAGAGGCTGTGATGACTTAGGAGGACAAAGAGGCTCATGATCCCATAGGGACTCCAGAGCCTGAACTAGGCTACTGCTCTGTCACTTACCTGCTGTGGGGCCTTGGGCCAGTTACTTTCCCTCTCTGGGCCTCTTTCAATGTAAAAAAGGAAATAGTAATAGTATCTACCTGATAAGGATTTTGTGAGTGCGGTGAGTGGCCATACATGTGAAACATTTCGCACATTATTATTATTATTATTATTATTGTTATTATTATTACTCGTCCCTGAGTCTTCAAGATTCACATGGATCTGAGCAGGTACCCAGTCAATCTGTGGAGAAACAGTGCTGGCTTGGGGACCCCTTGACGAATGGTGGGTGAATGAGTGGAGGCCACCTAAGGCTCCCGCCTCAGAAGGAAGGGATCTGTGACATTGTCTGTCTGACGGATGGGGCGGTGTTGAGAAATGGGCAGAGAATGAGAAGCCCCAAGGATCTGGATCTAAATCCTGACTCTGCCGTGTGCTGTCTGGGCAGCCTTTCCTTATCTGCCCAAAGTGGCCAATTCTTGCTGCCTCTCACGCAGGCCCACGTGGAAGGCTGGTCCCCCGAGGTACTGGAGACAGCATGGGTGTGGTACTGAAGGGTCTGTGCTGAGTTTCTGTGTGGCCCCCCTCCCGGTCGTGGGCTCCCCCCGAACCCACCCTGCCTCACCGGCTTCCTGCCGTTGGGCCAGCTCCACGCTGGCCTGGCCCCCTGTGCTGAGCAAGGGCTAAGAGCCCTGCAGCCGGCTGTGGAACAGGCGGGTTCTAACGAAGTGTCTGCTTGCACATTTCTGCTTGGAGCAAAAATCCGAGCAGGCTGGGTCACCCCTGCCCCTCCCCACCCTGGCTGGGCAACTCCAGCGAGTGACCAACACCTCGGAGCCTCCACTTTGTCACCTGTTTCGTGGGGACGCTCAGCATCATCTCAGAGATTGAAAGAGTTACAGACGCAGAGCCTGGCGCGGCTCTAAGGAGAGGGAGCTTTTCCCTTTGCTAATGTCTTCGGTCCCCTGGGGACTCGGAGCAGGGCTGGGTGTCTTGGATGCCTCTCGGCCACTTGGTACCCTGTCCTGTAGCAAACCAGAGGCAGGTCTCTGGCTTTGAACCCTCCCACAAAACAGCAAATAAAATCACAGTCTGTCTTTTATTATAGTTGTTTTTCGGGTACCTTCTGCTTTATAGCAGCCATTTCTCACATGTGACAGAGCTTTTTCTTTTCAAATCTGCTGACCTAAGCAATAATGTCAAATAGCGGCAGGGGTTCAAGCCCGAGGACTGTGGGGCCAGGTGGTCCCGGTTCAAATCCCAGCTCTGCCTCTTCATTGCCACGTGCTCCCAGACAGTTCTCGCCTCTGTCCCCTCGCCTGTACAGTGCGAAGACAGCCCCGGGACCCCCGTCTGGCCTGAGGGCTGTTCTGAGGGTTGATGCGTGCAAAGTGCTTATTAGAGCTGGACCCAGGGCAGTCAGGGTTACCTTCTGCTGGAGAAACCATTTTACTCAGGGATTTGACACAGAGCGAGCTTGTCGGAGAAACCTGGTGACTTGCAGAAATCATGGCTGGGAAACACTGGCCCAGGCCACCCGCTCTGCCTGCTCCAGGAAGGCCTGCTGCTACCTGCCTCCCTCGTAAGCCCCCTGGCAGTGGCGTCGCCTTTAATCTCCAGGCTGGTAAACATGCGATCAGGTTTCCCAGGCTTTGTCTTATTACTTGAAGCAATTCTCAGGCCCTGCGCCCTCCTCCCAACGGTCCTCCCCACCAGCCTGACTCCAAAAGCCCCAGAGTCCCTCTGCCACTGACCCCTGCCTCAGTGTCCTCGTCTGTGAAATGGGCCCACCCATGCAATGGGCACAACACTGTTCTGACCTCGTAAGCGGGGATGAGAAACAGAGCTGCTGTCCTCACCCGCACTGTTGCCGTGCCTTGGCCGCCTCAAACACCGACTGCGGGGCCCCAGATGATTCTACCGTGCCCTGTGCCCTTGGCCGTGCACACTCCCCTCCCAGCCTTTTCCTGAGCTGGGACCCTCACCCAGAAGGCCCTTCCTGTTCTCGGTGCATTCAGCTTCCCCACCACAGTGAACGTCCCACAGTGTGGGGACCGAGGGCACGACCTGCCACCTGGCAGGTGGGCTGGGCAGAGGCCAGTCAGACCTCGGTTACCGACCACGTGGGCCTGGGAAGGGCACCCCGGGTCTGCACCTCCAACACGGGCACGGTAACCGTCGCCTCCTCATGAGGTTATCCTGGTGACTTCATTCGCCACGTGCCTGGCGGACGCTCTGCCTCTCGCGGCTGCATTCACTGGTATCATCATCTGTGTGAGTCCGAGACGGGGAGGCCATCCTGCCTTCTGTGGGCTGGTTTCTGGCACTGTCTTGGCTCTTAGCACATATGGAAAAATTCACCCCATCGCATCCTCTCCGCACACAGCTCCCTTAGCAGGGTGGCCGGAACTTCTCACCCACCCATCTCCACGGCCCCCACCTGTCACCGCGGCTTCCAGACCCCACATCTGACCAGCTCCTCCCCGGCTCCAAGCCTCTCATGGCACTTCACTGTCCTCGCCTCCTCCTGGCCACTCTCCCGCTGCCCCCGCCGGTGCCCGGGCCAGGCCCGGTGACGTCCGATTCCCCAGATATGCCTCGTGCTTTCCCAGCTGGGCCTCCAGCCCAGAGGCCTCTTGGGCCAGCCCTGTCCTGTCACCTGCTGAAATCTTACTCAAACTTCAAGGCCTCGAGCTTGCCACCTTCCTGGACAAAGCTAGGGGCCCCGGGTCAGCCAGGCCTGCCCCTGAATCATGGTTTAAGTCACCTTTCTTCCTAAAGCCTCGGTTTCTCTAGCTGGAGATTAAGAATAACACAATTTATCAAGTGGTTCTGATGCTCCAGGCACCCAGCCAAGCATTTCATCGGCATGATTTCATTTTCTCTTTCCAACTGCACCATGACGTAGGTGACGACTCTCATTTAAGAGCAATGACTCTGTGTCAAGCCCTGTTCCAAGCGTTACATATCTATTCATTCATTCTGCAAAACAATGGCGGAGTCTCTCTCTATTTCACACATGAGGAAATTAAGCCATGGGATGGTGAAGTGACCAGCCCAACGTCACACCCCAACAAATGACAGAGCCGGGCAATCTGGCTCCAGAATAGATGTACTAACCACTTAATGTTGTGATCTACATATACCCATTTCAAGTAAGGAAACTGAGACCCAGAGAGGGAAAGTGACTGTCCAAGTCCAACAGCTAGGGCATAGCAGAAACGAGTCCGAGGCTGGATCATTCCAAAACCCGCACCCACTGCCCTACTCTGTGCCTGGCACAAGGCCAGCCAGGTACCTAGTAGAGCCTCTGCAGGGAGGATTGAATGGGGCTGCCATGGACTAAGGGAAGATCACTCGCCCTAGGAATCTGTGGGCTCCACTTTGGGACCCCTAAGCCTTTCTGCCTGAGGAGGAAGTGAGTTGTGAACAATAGTAACTCTCCTAACCTACCTGGGGACTCCTTGATGACAGGGGCTTTGCCTCATTCATCCATCCACCTACCCACCCATTCATCCTTCCACCCATCCACACACACCGCACTCATCCAACCATACTCACCCACCCCTCCATCCATTCATACCCCCACCCACTCATCCATGCCTCCATACATCCATCCATCTACCCATCTATCCACCCATCCATCCACCTATCTAACCATCCATCCACCCATCTATCCACCCAGCCATCCACCCATCTGTCCATCCACACATCCATCCACCTAGCCATCACTCTACTTTCCATCCATCTGCCCATCTATCCATGCACTCATCTACTCTCCCTTCCTTCCTTCTCTCCTACCTTCCTTCCCTCCTACCCTCCTTCTTACTTTCCTACCTTCCTTCAATCCTGCATCCATCCATCCACCCCATCCACCTTTCCATCTATCCAGTCAGTCAGCCAGCATATCTTCCCTGCTAGGCTCTGTGCTGGGCTGTGCTGAGAACTTGAGTCAATTGTCCCCAATCCCTAATGTCTAGAACTTACTCCCCAGTAAGGGAGACCAACTTATAATTCGGTGGGATATGATGTGACAAATGCTATGTGACTGAGGCAGCGTGAAGGGCTGTAATAGACCAGAGAAAGTGGAGGACTCCACCTAGGAGTCAAGGAAGGAGGTGCCCTTTGAAGGACATCTGTATTGGTCAGGGATCACCAAAGAAATAGAAACAATAGAAAGTATATATAAAAGAGATTTATTTTAGGGAATTGTCTCTTGTGGTTATGGAAGCTGGCAAGTCCAAAATCTGCAGAGTGGGCCAGCAGGCTGGAGACCCAGGAAGAGCTGACGCTGCAGTTCAAGTCTGAAAACCATCTGCTTGAGGAGGTCAGTTTTTTGTTCTATTCAGGCCTTCAACTGATTAAACGAGACCCACTCACATTTGGAGGACAATTTACTCTACTCGAAGTCCACCTTTTTAAATGTTAATCTCATCCCAAAACCCCCTCATAGAAACATCTAGAATAACGTTTGGCCATAAACTGGGGCACTGTGGCCCAGCCAAGTTGACACATAAAATTAACCGTGATGGCACCTTACGTGAGAAGAGGAACAGGGGTTCAGAGCACTCTAGGCAGCGGAAACAATCCTTGCCTCGGTCCAGGGGTAGGACGTGGCTGTGGGACAGTGAGCAGTCCACCAAGGATAGAGAATGTGGACAGGAGAGGGGGGCGGCGGGAGTCGCGAGTAGGTGACTCTGTCCGACACCCAGCAGGGGCATTTGCTGAACTGTCACTTCTCAGACAGATTTGGGGGAAATGGGCTGGTTCACAGCTGACATTGCCCATCCATTCCCCTTCCCCCACTTTGGGGGCCCTGCCAGGCCCAAGCCGGATGTGGTGGGCAGGCAAGAGGGCCTGGCCGGCCAAGGCCGCTTCAGCTGCTGCCTCCAGCTGCCCCTGGGTTAGGGACTTTGTCCCGGCTATCAGGGAGGGGCAAGCCTGGCTGGCTTCCCTTGCGCTCCCCACCCCCTCACTCTGATCCTGCTCACCCCCAGCCCCATGTCTCTGTTTGCCTCCTCTGTTCTCTGCACTTCTCTCTCCAGCTATAGCTGCTTCTTGCCCCTCCGCCCTTTCTGTTTTGTTCTCTATCTCGACCTGTGTGGACGGGCTCTCCGTGTGGGTCTCTCTCTCCCCTCTCATCTCCCAGGTAAATGAGGCGCACATCAATGGCTCTCTGACACCCAGACATCCAAGCATCCCAAACATAGAGAATATCCAGCTGGAAACATCTCAGAAACCACCCTGTCCAACAGCTGGAATCACTGAGGCCTTTGGGTCTTTTTTTTTTTTTTTAAGATTTTATTTATTTATTTTATTTGTCAGAGAGAGAGAGAGAGCACAAGTAGGGGGAGCGGCAGGCAGAGGGAGAAGCAGACTCCCCACTGAGCAGGGAGCCCGATGCGGGGCTCCATCCCAGGATCCCGGGATCATGACCCGAGCCGAAGGCAGACGCTTAACTGACTGAGCCAACCAGGCGTCCTGAGGCCTTCGAGTCTTGCCCAAGATCGCTCAGCAGGTAGAAGGGGGTAAGAAGTGCCTTCCACCACCACTGACTCCAAAGCAGGCCATCTGTGGAGCTTCCAGGGTCCAGGACCCTGCTCTCTGCCGCTCCTACAACTGCTAAACCCTCAAAATAGCGGCAGAACCTTGAAGCAGGGGTTAAACCCCAGACTCGCAGGAGAGGCCCGTGGCTGAGGGCCGAGGACACTGCTTGGTGAAAACTACGCTCCTTGGAAGTTTCAGGGCAACTGAATGTTATGGGGCATCCAGGAAGAGGTGGCTGGGGAGGTAGATGCCACACTGTGCGCCTCAGTTTCTCTGTCTCTCTCTCTCTCTCTCTCTCTCTCTGCCTCAGTGATGCCTCCAGTCCTCAGAGGCTGAGGCCTGGTTTGGGGATTTCCTCCCTGGCCTGTGCCCTCAGCAGCCCCATGTTTCCTGCTCTTCAGCCTCTCTCCTCACACCAGCAGCTGTGTTCTCCTCTTTGGGCGTCCTTGGGCAAGTCAAGCCCCCTCTGTAAAAATAGAGCTCGTCACCCTCCCGGGCAGGGCTCTGGTGACAAGCAGGTGTCAGGTTCCTGGCGTTCATCTCCTGAGGCCTCACTTTTCTCACCTACCAAATGGGGTAATAGCACCTGCTTCGCAGAGCCCCTGTGAAGCATGAATTCGTTCATATTGTGGAGCACCTGGGAGGGTGCCCGGCACAGGGCAGGCCCCAAGGGCCCCTCCCCCTGAGGCTTGCTAGTGTTGTTATTAGCATCACAACAAGCAGCTTCAACCTCTGGTTTCTCTGAGAAGATGCCAGTTATGTCGCGTTCACTCCAGAGAAAGAGCTTAAGAAGTTCTGACCCACCGGTGCTGTGATCTTGCTAGCAATGCCATCCAGAGGGCAAGAGGTCTGGACGTTCGCCCCCATTGCCGGGAGATCCCGGGCAAGTCCATGACTTTCCCTGTGCCTCAGTTTCCCTACATGGGAAACGATTTTACCCCAGAGCCCTTCCAGTTCTGACATGATTCAAATCTGGGAAATTTTGGCAAAAATCTCAGCCCAGCTATTTACATGCGAAATGCCCCCCTGGCAGTGGGGACAGGGAGGAAAGGAGAAGAAGCCTGAGCTCTTGGTGGCGAGACAGTGGGCCCCCATGCCAGAACCCTTCTGAAGTGGCCTGCCTGCTGGCACTGAGAGACACCAACTGATGGGACTCCTCACCTTTATATTCTTGGTTGGATCAACCTCTCATTGGCCCTCTCCAGGCGCCCAAATCTAACTCTTTTGCAGGTATCCTCCAGGCTCAGCTCAAATGCCTCTTCTTCCAGGAAGTCTTCCAGGCTCCTCACCCAATGGCTATCATCCTTTCTCCTTGTCCCTCCCTCCTTCCTCTCTCTCTGGTTCGCTTGCTGGTTGTTTGGGGGTTTTTTTGTTTTTTTGTTTTTTCTCGTTCCTCAGTCTCTCTCTCTCTCTCTCTCTCTCTCTGTTCCCATACCTCTCTGGCTCCCCCTCTTCACTGCTCCCTCAGGCACTTACCAGCCAGACCAAACTCAGCCAGACCAATCCCCCTGGCCCTCTCTTCTCTGGCTTTCAGCATTTGCCTGGAAGTCTTGGGTGTCAGGCCCCCAGCAAAGGGCTAGGACCCACTCACCTCCTCCTCCCAGACCTCAGTGCCAGCTAACCCTGTCCCTCTGTCACCCCATTGAGTCCCACATCAGGGCTTCGACAGGGCACATGGCCTGCCCAGGGGTCACACAGCCTGAGAGTGGCAGCGCCGAGATCAGACCCAGGTCGTCTGACCCAATTTCCAAGCTCCTGAATCAACCTGCCATATCTCCATCTAAGGTGGGGCCCTTGTTCAGCCAGAATCAACTCACAACACAGGTCTTTCCAGAGGCAGTGGGGGACAGGGGAGGCAGAAAAAGATGAAGGCTGGAACAGATAAACCACTGGGGGTAGGGATGGGAGGGACCAGCAGGGCCCTTGGTACTTGGCAACACCCAGATAAGATTTCCCAGCGGGGCCCGCCTGAGCCCTGAGCTGTCTCTGAGGGTGACCTGAATTGGCTCTTCCTGCCGGGTTCACATCTGTGTCAAGCCAGGGCCTCGAGCCTGAGTGAAGACGTGAGGGTGGGCAGGCTCCCCTGGCAGCAGCCGCCCCTGGCAGGATGGGCGGGAACCTGGGCTGGTGCCGAGGGCTGACGGTCTCTGGTGGATAGGCAGGCAGGGTCAGCTGTGGAAACTCTGAGGGAAGCAGCTGCCTCTCCCCCGGGAGGGGGAAGGGGGAGGTAAGAAGGGAAGGGTGGAGGAGATAGGAGGAGGTGGGGGGGTTCCTCGGGCCCTTGTCCTGGGGGTGACGTGCCTGCCTGTCTGGGGGGCATGGGCTGACTGACTGTGTCCACAGCCACATCCCAAAGCCTGCCCAGCATGGGGAAGGTGTGAGCAGCCAGGAGCTTGGGGCTCCAGGACGCTCACGGGTGGCCCTGGTCGGCTGGCTTCTGTCTGGGCGGGGGGGGGTGCTCTGCTCAGACCAGGGAGGGAAGACACGGCTTACCTCCCTGCACCCAAGTGAGGTTCCAGGCACCTCACAAAGCCCATTCCACAGAGGTGCAGAGAGGGCAGGGGGCCCAGGGTGGTGTAGCCCACTGCCCGTCTGTGATGAGACCCCATCTGCTACAGCTGCGGCCGTGTCCTCGGCTCCATCCGGATTCCTCATTCTTCATCACCGTCGGATCCTCGCTGCCCCTTTAGCACTTGGCTAGGGCAGGTGTGCAGCACGTGTTTCCCGAATGAATGAATGAATGAATGAATCTGAACAAAACCAGAACTAAATCTCAGCTACTCCTGAACCATAGTCAGACCTGCCTCTGAGCAGGTACAACACTTTGGCTTTCCACAGGCTTTCCAGAGAGTACTATACAGCATTGAAACATGAATGAGCAGGAGTTACACATACCAACTCAGTGAACCTCAGAAACACACTTCGGGGGGAGGAAAGGCAAGTTCCAAGAGGAAGTGTTCAGCGTTGAACTTATCCAAGGTGCAGTTGTGTTAAGATGTAATGTCTCTGCACATCGAGCGTCCCATCTATGCGTTGTCCAGGCGGGTGATCAAGGTAGACAGGACCCGTATGGTGGCCCAGGAGGGGCAGATCTGACTTGAAGGTGTATTTTCACAGACCTTGCTCTGGGGTTGCATCTGCCTTTGAGCAACTGACTTGACCTCACTGAACTCAGTTTCCTCATCTGCAAAATGGGGAACACCTCTATATGAGGTGCTGTGAGGACTCAGGGTGGTAATGTCCACAAAGTGCTCAGCACATGCCTGGTTCACTCAGGGTCTCGTTCAGAGATAAAGGGCCTTGACCATTAGCATGGGGGCGGAAGAGGGGAGAAGCTGCATGGAGGCTCTGGGGCTCAGGGCCCCTAAGCTGAGGCAGCCCCCCCACTAGCACATTAGCAGTTCGGGGCCTCTGCAGCTCTCCCCATGGCAGGAGGTCAGGCCTGGAGACACTTTGCTTCCCAGCAATCCCTGAAAATCCCTCCCCACGCAACTCATGGGCCCCACTAATCGGTCATATGGTTGAACTTGAGCACAGAGTCTGACCCACACAACTCAGTACCGACCTCCTCCCCATGTTGTAAAGCCCTAGGCCAGAGGGGGGTCTCCTCCCAGTGGGAAAGACAAGCTAGCTCCTGCAGCCCAGAGCATTCTAGAGAGCCAGGCTGAGGGCCGGTGCACTCGTGTCTGTCTGGACTCTCAGCACCCACTTACAAGGCCTGGGATTAGGTTTGGCTCTGTGACCATGGCCAGTCCTTCCAGCTGTGAGCCTTGATTTTCTCATCTGTCAAATGGGGATATGATGGTGCCCACTGTAATCAGATGACACATGGACATTGCTTGGCTGGGATGGAGGTAACTTTACCGTTAGTATCAATCTCAAGGTCATCTCCAGACCCCATCCCTGACATAGGACCATAGTTTAAAGCACCACAAAGTCTCTTTCATGCACTGCTGAATCCCAGTGGCCAGCACAGGCCATGGCACACAATATAGTGGGTGATCAATTGCTTTGTGTCAAGTAAATGTGGAGGGTTATCTCATGGGCCTGAGCCCCACATCTGACCCGACCCCGGGGTGACACTATCCCCCCCCCATCTTGTTCTCCTGGCCTTCAAAACCAGCTCAAATGCCACCTCCTTCTGGGCATTCCCTGATTGCTTCAGGCCAAGGAGCTTTCTCTTTGCTTCTAGATCCTGTTGCCCTCCATCCCAGTGCTCCTGGCACATCTGGCCATGTATTGGAGGCTCTAGGTGGTATGTGATGCCCTTGCTAAGGAGGCTCCCCCAGGGCTCGGTGACTTTGTTCATCCCTCTGTGGCCCACAGGGCTTTGGAGCTCCCTTTAAAAATCTACTGAATGGATGGAGTTCTTTCCCTGCTTACCTGAAGCCGGGCCTGCTTACTTCACCCCAGCACAGCCGACGAGGTCAGGCGTCCCGTGTGCCAGGATGACAAGCATGTGGCAAGTAACCCACGGGTTGGTGGTTATTCTTCCCTGTTCACTGCCCATGTGCCTCCGAATGGGGTCCAGTGATTCTCTCCCCTGGTAAGCACACCCTTGTGCAGTACCCCCCACTCATGCCAAAAAGGGCTGATCTGTGTAACCAATAGGATATTGCAGAAACGATGGTGTGTGACTTCCGAGGTTAAGTCATATGGTATTACAGCTTCCGCTCTCCTCGGGGACCACTTCCTCTGGGAGAAGCAGCCTGTGCAGAGAGGAGCCAAGGCCTCCCGCCAACAGCCAGCGCCGACTGGCCAGCCTTGTGAGTGGGCCACCTCGAAAGCCAAGCCTCCGCCCCAGGCAAGCCTTCTGATGACAGCAGTCCCCACGATCCCCTGACGGTGACCTCATGAGAGGCCAGGCTGCCTCTGCAAGCCAGAAGCACCTAGCTAAGCCACTCTGGGATTCCTGAGTCACAGAAAACATGAGATGTAACCAACGTTTATTGTTCTTTGGGGCGATTTGTTACACAGTGATGGATAACTGATACAGACAACCGAAGCCCCCACCACATTCCTTGGGGCAAGCAGAATTTCAGGCAGGAGCTGCCCCTAGGTTGCTGGGGGACAGCCTGCCAGGTGCAGGGGCCTGACCCTCACCCCCAGGGCCCAAGCCTTGAGGAGGAAGAGAGACCTCTCTGACCTAGGCTCCAGGCTGGGAACTTTCTGTTCTTAGGAGGCAGGCGTGACTGTTCTCGACATGGTCACTCTGAGGCAATGTGAACGGTGCTCCCCGAAAGCAGAAGGGCCTTCCTGGTGATTCATGGTGCTCAGGGAGGAGGGCTGAGTGTGTAATTAATCAAAAGCTGCCGCAAGGGCTGCTGAGAAACCAGATCAGACTCTTGTTCTGTTTTTGTTTGTTTTTGTTTTTGTTGCAGCATCAAACCCCAAAAGTCACAGCCTCTCTGAATTCAGGCACACCCAGGTATGACTGGGACATTCTCTCTGCCAGGTCCCAGGCCAGGCACACAGAGGTGAACAAGCCATGGTCTCTGCCTTCTCGAAGCTCAGCACAGGCAACTAACCTTGACTGAGCACCTCTACCCATAGGCACTGAGGCTGGCACAATTCTCCTCAGAACCTACTTCTCGCCACCTCCACCACTCGCCTGGACTGCTTCAGGAGCTCCCTCCCTGGCCGCCCCGATTCTGCCCTTGACCCCCTGCAGCCTGTTCTCCAGATGGAACTCAACATGGTCTTGACAAATGGTAAATCACATCTTGTCACTCCCCCTGCTCAAAACCCTGCACTGACTCTGCCGTAAAAACTGAAACTTACCTTAACAGTGGAAAGATCTGGGGTCACTACCTGACCACTCTGAAATCACGAACAGTGAGACCACCTGACTCTAGGTCAGATGCGTGATTTCACAGCCCCACCTGTGAAGTCTTGACTTGGCTTCTCCAAGGTGTTTGAGTTCATATAAAATCAGGGGAGAGGGGCGCCTGGGTGGCTCAGTTGGTTAAGCGACTGCCTTCGGCTCAGGTCATGATCCTGGAGTCCCAGGATCGAGTCCCGCATCGGGCTCCCTGCTCGGCAGGGAGTCTGCTTCTCCCTCTGACCCTCCCCCCTCTCATGTGCTCTCTGTCTCTCTCTGTCTCAAATAAATAAATAAAATCTTAAAATAAATAAATAAATAAAATAAAATAAAATAAAATCAGGGGAGAGAGGAACAGGTCAGCCACACCACCAGGAAACCAGCAGCCACCACAGCTGTCCCAGACTCTTCCTGCGAGTCAATGTCTTATTCATTATAGCTAACACACTCCAAACGCCCCTCAACGGGACAGCGGAAAGTGGTTCATCCACAGCAACATGGGGACTCTCTGAGATGTCATGTAAGTGACAGAAGCCTTACCCGAGAGAACAGGCTGTAGGGTTCCATCTACAGGAAGTTCTAAGACAGCCTGAACTAATCTGTAGTGATAGCAGTTAGAACTGTTCTTGCCTGAGGCGGGGGCAGGGATCCCCTGGAAAGAGCTCGAGGGAGCTCAAGAGAACCTTTGGGGAGGATGGAAATATTCTGTATCTTGATCTGGGTGGCGATTATATATGTGCAAATTCACCAAGCTGTGGACTCAAGACCTGTTGACTGTGTGGGTGATATACCTCCATTTAATAAAGAAATCAAATGAAGAAATTTTTTAAAAAGTCAGCATCAGGGGAGGGGGGCCTGGGTGGCTCAGTAGGGTAAGTGTCTGCCTTTGGCTCAGGTCATGATCCCAGGGTCCTGGGATTGAGCCCCGTGAGCGGGGAGCCTGCTTCTCCCTCTCTTCTGCTCCTCCTCCCCCTGCTCGTGCTCTCTCTCTCTCAAATGAATAAATACAATTTGGGGTGCATGGGTGGCTCAGTCGGTTGGGCATCTGCCTTCAGCTCAGGTCATGCCCACAAGGTTCTGGGATGGAGCCCCACATCGGGCTCCCTGCTGAGCAGGGAGCCAGCTTCTCCCTCTCCCTCTGCTCCCCCCACCCCCCCACCTATTCTCCCTCTCTCTCTCACTTTCAAATGAATAAATAAAATTTTTAAAAAATAAATAAATAAAATCTTTAAAAAAAAGAAAAGAAGGCAAATATGCCAAAATATTCACAGTGGTTGAACGAGATGGAATATATATGAGTGTTTATTCTATATTCTTTCAATTGTTCTATGTTTTAGGACATTTTTATAATAAAAAGTTGGGGGTACAATGAATAAAATCTAAAGTTCTGTGAGATAAAATCTTGCCATTTGCAACGATGTGGATGGAACTAGAGGGTATTATGCTAAACGAAAGAAGTCAGTCAGAGAAACACAAATATCATATGATTTCACTCATATGTGGAATTTAAGAAACAAAACATGAACATAGGGGAAAGGAAGGAAAAATAAAGTAAGATAGAAACAGAAAGGGAAGCAAACCGTAAGAGATTCTCAATTAGAGGGAACAAACTGAGGGTTGCTGGAGGGGAGGTGGGTGTGAGGATGGGGAAACTGGTGGTGATGGGCCTTAAGGAGGGCATGTGATGTAATGAGCACCGGATGTTATATGCAACCGATGAATCACTAAATTCTACCCCTGGAAATAATTATACACTATATAACTAACTAGAACTTAAATAACAAATAAAAAAAGTAAAAATGCAAGACAAAAATAAAAAATAAAATAAAGTTCTGTGAGGTTCTATGTCATCCAGACCCTGCCACCCCTGATCTCATCTTCTGCACATTCCCCCTCTCCCTACAAGCACACACACACACACATACACACACACACACACCAAGCTCCCTCCTGCCTGGGGTCATTGCCCTGGCTAGTCCCTCTGCCTGGAACACCCTTTCCCTAGACTGCCACACGGCTGTCTCTTGTCACTCAGCTCTCAGCTATGATCCCAGGGGACTCAGGAGAGCAATGTTGTCCCGGGAAACCACAGCACTTTGTGACTTTCCACAATGCCATCCTCAGCATGTCAGTGACACCTTCCCTCAGGGACATGGATGGTGGACAGGATATCCAACACCTGGAGCTGGGAGAACGGGGGCAACAGCTGTCTCCTTGAACAATGAGGTGTCCCTTTCTTTTCTCCAGAAGGAAACCTTCTCTTAAAGCCCCTAGCAGACTTACTCCTCTGTCTCATTGGCCAGAACCTGGTCCCATGGCCACTGCAGACGTGTCACTGGCCATGGGGAATGGGATGGCTGGGACTGCCTATTCCACTCAAGATTGTCCCCTGGGGTGGAGCATGTTACTCCCTCCGCTGAAATCAGAGTTCTCTTGGCCAGGAGGAAGGTCGATGCCGCTTGGGGAGACAATGCCAGGGGAGGTCCTTGCCTGTTTCAGAACTTGGAGATGAGAAGGCTCATTATCTGTGCCTTCTTTTAAGCCTTCCCAATGCCTTGGGGAGCAGCCGATGGCCTCAAATCCCATTCCATAGATGGACAAATGCTGGATCAGAGAGGCAGGACTTACCTAGCCCTGGTTGGTCCAACCCCAAATTCTCCGTGAATGGAGAAGCTACAAGGGCAGCATGGGCAAAATGTCATAGAGCTCCGGAAGGGGAGAGTTTCCATCACACCGGGAAGTACAGCAAGGCTTCAAGGAGAGTGTAGCACTCGGTGGTGTCTGGAGAGCGCAGGGGATTTCCACCGAGACTGGACAAAGTGTCAGGAGGAGAGAAATGAGTGAGCAAGGGCCAGGAGGAGCGGAGTACATGATACACTTGGGCAGTGAGAATGGAGGTGAGCAACGGAAAGGGAGGATATGATCAGATTTCAAGGCCACCTGGAGGGTCAAAGGAGGGCCTGTTCTTTGTTGTGCAGGCAAATGGGAGCCACTGAAGGTTCTGGGGGGCAGAAGCACTGCAGAGTGAGCAGAGAGAGACCTGGAGCAGGGAGATAGAGGCTGGGAGACCGTGGAGGAGGCCGGTGCAAAGCTGTGGACCTGGAGAGACTTGGAGGCAGCTCAGGGGCCTGGGGACTTGCAGAGCCATTTCTTTGGGGGAGAAAATCTCTCCTTCCTGGGTGACTGGGCCTTACCTGTGAAATTGCATCCTGCCTGTTCACAGGGGGCCCCCCCTTTCCTCTCACCTTTGGGGGTACTGCCATTTACTGCCTGAGTCAGAACACTTCCTGGGTGGTGGCCTTGTGCTGAGAACTGCACTTACTTCGCATCGCACCAAATTTCCATGGCCCCCTGAGGATGGCATTTTTGAAGGGCCTTGTCCAAGGCAAACAGCTAGGGAAGGCTGTGGCCACAGTGTCCTGGAAATCGGGGGCTTGTGCACCAATGGCCTTGTGGCCTCCTGACCTAAAGCCTCACACGTCAGGCCGGCCTGGCTCGAGGGCTCCCAGGACCCCAGTGGCCTGTCTCAAATGACTCCATCGCGTGTCCAGCCTGTTCCCGAGCCACCACCCTGTCCCCCATCCCTGCCTCTGCCCCAGCACTGGTGTATCCCCCAGACCCCCACCTCCCTCTGATGGTGCCACCACTGCGGGCTGGGCAGAGGGAACAGAACCTCCTAGAGGCCAAGAGAACAGGCCCGACACTGGGCACCTCCAGCCAAGCCCGGGGCACGGACGAGATGTGGGCCTAGTTTGGGTCTCAAGGAACCCTCACACTCGGAAGAAGCACTGAGAGTCCTTCTGAGGGGCCCTGGGGAGGTCTGTGGTAAGCAGAAGCTCTTGAACTGCAGACTGAAGCGATGCTGGGCATCATTGGGATGGACACGGGGTGTCAGCTCTCCAGAGCAGAGTGGACAACAACCCCGGGTATGCCAGGTTCCAAAAGCCTCCCAGCTGATGCCTTCCAGGCTGTTCTGGGTGTGGGAGAGGGAGGACTCGCTGCCCTCTCAAATTTGTTCAGCTGTGGAGGCCTAAGGAGCCTGGATCCTGAGTCTCTGCTGCCTGACTTCCCACCAGTAGGACACGGGGCTTCCGCCAACTTTTATCTCCTGTCACTTCTTGGACTGAGGGCTCCTGCTGCCTCGTGATCCTCCCCTTGAGGCTGGGGAGGTGGTGGGGGTGCACGGGCCCAGAGAGGGCTAGCCCCTGGCCTCAAGGAGCTCAGGAGCAATCACACAAAACCCACTCCGGCCAGACGGTTTAAGGAGTTCTGTTTTCTACTTCAGGAGGAGCCGTTAGCCTGGCCTGGGGAACAGGAGGGTGGACCCACAGAAGGACTGTTTATACAGACACACGGTGGGAAAACCCAAAGGGAAAGGAAGCCTTGCCTGTGGCCAGTTGGAAGAATTTAGGGGAGGCAGCTGGGAGCCCAGCTAGAAGGAAAGCATCATGAGCCTCTGAAGGCTGGGCTGAGGGGTTTGATCACTTGGAAGACAATAGGGAGCCACTGAAGATTCTTCAGCAAGAGTGACATGTGAGCTGACTTTTCCCCAGGGACTTGAGTGGTGGCAAAGCCGGTGAGGAGGGTTCATGTCAGGGGTGGGGCAGAGGGTCAGAGCCTAAGTCAGGGACAGGGCCTTGGGCTCCCCTTATTAGGAGAGAGTGTTCTCGAGGGCCGTGGGCCTGGGGGCAGGGACTGACTCAGGGCTGACCAGGTGGGGCATTTAAGCCCCAGTGAAGACCAGGAAGGGGCCAGGAGAGAGGAGCTTGGAGAGCAGGATTCAGCCCTTTACTGTACAGATGGGGTGACTGGGGTCCGAAGAGGACCAGGCCCCCACACAAGTCTGTGGCAGTTCTGGGCCCCAACCCAAGGCTGGGGCTCCTAACCCTAGGCTCTGTCTACCTGGACAGGCACCCCCTTCCCTGCCCGCTCTGGAGTCAGGCTGCCAGGATTAGGATTCCAATCCTGCTTCTGCCCCCCAGGTTCTGTCACAAGCGGGGAGATCACTCCATTTCTCAAAGTGAGGATGAGCACAGCACCTGCCTCATTGGGCTGCCGCGAGGATTCAATGAATTGATGAGGTGCAAGAGCAAAAAGTAGGGGCTGGAGCACAGCAAGTGCTCAGGGGCATTCCTGCCACCCTTATCCCTCCTTTTCCCTCCCCTTCTCTTCCTTCCTGCCCTCACTCCCACACGCAACCCTTCCCCTCATTTTGTTTTTCCCTTCTGTAAGAAACAGGCATCCACCTGGTCAGGTGTGTTTTATGAAAACAGAAAAGATCAAACTCACAGCTCCCTGGGAGATCTGCCAGCTGAGGGGAGCCTCTCACACCCCCGATGCTGTCCACAGAGCCCCCCCTCCATGGGATCTTGCTGCTCTTTCTCACTCAAGAGCCAGGTGTTTTGGCAGCTCCATGGTCCAGGTGAGGATGCCAAAGCCCAGAGAGGTGAGGTCGCTTGCAAAGATCACAGAACTTGCAAGTATGAGCGCTGGGGGTGTCCTACTCCACAGCCTTTGTGCTGGACCCCAGGGCTGAGCTGGGGGGAGGGGCTAGCCCCTGGGGGCATTCTACCCAAGGAGATTTCACTCACTCGGTCGTTGTTTTATTCATTCAGCCACCATCTCTGTGTCTCCTCATGGAGCTCACATTTCTTAAGATGCAGACTGTTGTGTTTACTCCTGTATGCCCCAGTCGCTAGGAGCAGAGAGGTGCCACTACACAGAAGTAGAAACGATATTTCCATGAGAGAATATCTGTGAACATAATACACCTACATTCCATGCCTTCTGTTTGTCTGGCTTTCCCCTTGAGCATTGCGTTCAGATGTCCTTCCCTCATACTCCATGGCATCCCACGTTGACACTGACAGCTCATCTGTATGTGGACACATCCAGTTGTCACTTGTCAATCCTCTTTCACTGAGCTTCCCTGGACCCCATTAAAGCCCTCCTCCTTGGGCGCCTGGGTGGCTCAGTTGGTTAAGCGACTGTCTTCGGCTCAGGTCATGATCCTGGAGTCCCTGGATCGAGTCCCTGGATCGAGTCCCGCATCGGGCTCCCTGCTCAGCGGGGAGTCTGCTTCTCCCTCTGACCCTCTTCCCTCTCATGTGCTCTCTCTCATTCTCTCTCTCTCAAATAAATAAATAAAATCTTAAAAAAAAAAAAAAGCCCTCCTCCTTCATGATTCCCTTGCCCTTCACTCAGCTTCCATGACATGCCCTCTTCCGGTTGCCTTCAACTTCCTGCCCTTCCTCTTCAGGCCCCTTTATGAGCTCCTCTTCTGAGGCCAACTCCTTCAAGGTTGGGGTTCTCTTCTCTCTTAACATACTCTTTCTCTGGGTGTTCTCATGAGTTCCCTGGGGCCTAAAACACTCATAAAGATGGCTTTCATGATGGGCACCTAACCCCAATCCACCTACAGGAGCCCTTCTAGGACATGGAGAAGGGAACCAATCTCAGGTGAAATGAAATTCGTGGTAAAAATCACCAAACCTATGAGAACTTCACCTTCTTTCTTTTATTTTTGACCACTAAAACGTATTTTGTCAGAGGAGTAAGAGCACATCAGCATTTATTGGGTTTTCTCTCTGTGGCAGCCACTGGCCAGAGTGCAACCTAATTTACTCTTCACCAGCTCAGAGAGGATTGGGGTGGAGGGTGTTAGTTAGCTTCAGCCCAAACTAAGGGACTTAAAACAATCACGACATATTTGGCTCACAGTTCTGTGGGTTGGAGATTTGGACTTCACTCAGCAAGGGGTTCTTCTGCTGGCTTGGTGGGGCTCCCTCATGAGTCCTCATGGTGTCTCGTCCCCCAGCGGGCCACCCTGACTTTGGCACATGGCACGGCTGCCATGTGACAACAAAAGCAAAAGCTGCAAGGTCTCCTGAGGCCCAGGCTTATAACTGGCACGGTGTCTCTTCCACCACATTTGATTAGCCCAAGCAAGTCCCGGGGCCAGCCGCAATTCAAGGGCAGCTGTAAAGTGTCATGGCCATTTCCCCCATCTGCCCCATGGTGGACCATCTTCGTTTTATGAAGCAGGCTGGTGGGAGCAGAGGGGCTGGCTAGACTGTAGGGCCAGCGCCCCTCCCACCAATCCAGACCTGTGTGCCTCGGAGCTCAGAGAGGCAGGCCTCACCAAAGAGGCTGATCTGAGGGGTCCCAGGCAGGCCGGTGACAAGCAGGGGCTTGACTCAAGAGGAGGATTAAGGACACTAAATCCATCCCTCGGGCTTGAAGCCTGGCCAAAGCAGCAGGGCAGTGTTCCAAGGGCAAGCCTCCGAGGGAGACAAGCTCGGGTACCTCCCCACCAGGCCGCCTGGCTCGAGCTTCACCAGCCTGTCCCGCTGGGACTCTGGGCACCCGGCACTCACAGGCCCCGTGCTGGGCCTGGGGATCTGGTGGCTGACCACGGTCCTTGCCCACACTGTCAGGACACGCACGTACCACACACTCACACACTCACGCCCTCAATAATGTTTTCCCTGTGGTTGTCCTTAGGGCTGGGGTGCCTGAGCCCGCCTGGGTAGAACGCCCTCCTTCCCATGTGATAGGGAGGTGCGAGATCTTGGGCAGGTTACTGTGCTCTCCCGCTGAGCCTCAGTTTCCTCTTCTGTAAAATGGGATTGAAGAGTATGCTTTCCTTACAGAGAGGTGATGGGGATTGGAGAAGGCAAGCGTGTAAAGGACTTCTCTCTGGGCAGGATGAATGTGACATTGTCTAGAGAAGGCAGCCATCCTCATTACGGCCTCGGGTCTGCAGTCCCATCTGCAAACACTGGAGACCAAATGCGATAGGGATTACAAGAACAACACAGAGTTTATACCATGTAATACATATCACCCCAGAGTGTCTGAAGCCGCCGCTCTAGCCAATCCAGTTGAGATTTCTACAGGGAAGCCTATGACTATTAGTGGTACATGGGCTAAATAAAGTTTCTAGATGGCTTGCAGAGTCTCTAGTTTTGCCACCAAATTCGTTTTTAGATTTTGTTTTTCAAAAAATTGCTAGTTATGGGAAGTACGGATTATTTGGATCGTTATAATTATTGGTCGTGATTCTCAACCGTGGCTGCATATTAGAGCTGGTTAAAATGCAGGTTCTTGGCCTCACGCCAGACCAAAGGAATCAGAAGCACAGGAGGTAGGCCCCAGGGAATGGGCATTTTTTTTTTTTTAAGTAATCTCTACACCCAATGTGGGGCTCAAACTCACAATCCTAAAATCAAGAGTACATGCCCCACCAACTGAGCCAGTCAGGTGCCCCAGAATGGGTGTTTTGTTTTGTTTTGTTTTTAAGATTTATTTATTTATCTTAGAGGGGTGGAGGGGGCAGAGGGAGAAGGAATTTTTATTTATTTATTTATTTATTTATTTATTTATTTATTTATTTATTTAACAGAGAGAGCCACAACGAGAGAGGGAACACAAGCAGGGGGAGTGGGAGAGGGGGAAGCAGGCTTCCCAAGGAGCAGGGAGCCCTACATGGGGCTCGATCCCAGGACTCTGGGATCATGACCTGAGCCGGAAGGCAGAAGCTTAACGACTGAGCCACCCAGGTGCCCCCAAGGGAGAAAGAATTTTAAGCAGACTCTGTGCTGAGCTCGGAGCCCAACGCGGTGCTCTATCTCACAACCCTGAGATCACAACCTGAGCCAGAACCAAGAGTTGGATGCTCAGCCAACAGCGCCACCCAGGCGCCTCCAGAATGGGTAGTTTTTAAAAGCTGCCAAGGTGAGTCTGATGCAGAGCCAGGGATGAACCATATTCTAGAGATTATAAAATGGCATGGTGGAGGGAGGGGGGTGCTTCACTAGTTTAGGAAGATCAGGGAAGACTTCCCTGAGGAGGGGACCAAACTTGAGCAGAGCAGACAGATGAAGGGGTAGAAGAATGTCCCCAGGAGAGGGAATAGCATGTACAGACTCCCCATGGCAGGCAGACCTTCAGCAGCAAATTACAAATTATGGGAACTGAAAGGTCCCTAAGGCAGCTGGAGCCTGTGAGGGAAGGGCCCCAAGGCTGAGCGGCCTCCTCCACTTCCTCTCTGGTGGGGTTCCGAGGGGAGCTTTGAGACCAGGATCTTTCCTGAGGGTGAAATCTGCGCAGACGGACACTCTATTCCCAGAGAAAAGCAAGTAGCAACTGCTCCTCCCTTCCCAGCCCAGGGAGGGGACAAAGTTACAATCAGAGTGGGTGCAAGGAGCTGCTCAGACCCACCAACACAGTGGTTTTCAAATGTTTTTATTTTGTAAGTTATTTTGGTGCCTTTTTGTCAAACAAAATATTTTCCCACTGTCCCAATAATGGATGGAGCTGGTAACACTGGGGGGGGGGTCTGGAGTCCTGCCCTCTCTGACCTCCCCCAAGTCTCTCCATGTTCCTTTGGGACTCTGTGGGGCCCAGGTAAACTCCAGGGAATCAAGGCTCAGAGAGGGGGGACAGCGGGATTGCCCAAGGAGTTCCCATCATGAGGGGATCCCTGGGGCAGGATCCCAGCCCCCTGACTCCCTTTCCTGTGCTCTTCTGGCCTGGGTGGAATTCCCCAAACCTTTGTCCCTTAGATCTCTCTGTACAAGTGTTTCTTTGGCCACAACTCACCTGTTAGGTATGGGTTGAACTGTGTCCCCCCCCAAAGGGATATGTTGAAGTCTGAACTCCCAGCACCTGTGAATGTGACTATTTGGAAATAGGGTCTGTGCAGATGTAATCAAGTCAAGATGAGGTCATTAGGGTGGCCCTAATCCAATATGACTGGTGTTCTTAAAAAAAGAGGGAATTTAGGTTCTCGGGGGCGGCTGGTTCCCAAAGACGTGGGGTCCTGCAGAGTGAAGATTTAAATCCCCAAGGTCATGGCAAAACATTTGACGTTCACAGCCAGGATTGTGATGGTACAGGAGGGGAATGTGGAAGGTGCATCCAGGACCCTAACCAGAATTCTCGCCATGGATGGGCTCATTGAGGACATTATAGTACTGTGTGAAAAGCCATGCCTTCGGCGACAGAGAGAAAGCAATGAAGCTTGCCAGTGATGGCTCTCAAGACCAACTTGAGGGGAAAGAATCAGCAGACCCGTGGCAGGGCTGCTGAGGCCTGTGGACAGGAGGCCCAGGATGAAAATCCCTATCCAGCTGTCTCCTTCCTTTCTCCAGTCCCATTTTCTCTTACCTTCTTATAATAACCCAATCACGGACATGCAAGAAGACCTGAATATAGAGAAGCAACCCCACAATTAGCCATGGACCCTCTCTTTTATTAAGCGAAAGAGAAACTGAGTCACAAAGTAGTCTAAGAGCAGAATGGTGATTGCCCGAGACTGGTTGGGAGTGGGGAATGGGGAATTATTCTTTAATGGGTACAGGGTTCCAGTGGAGGAAGCTGAAAAGGTTCCAGAGACAGATGGTGGTGATACTTGTACAACAATGTGAATGTAGTTAACACCATTGAACCGTACACTTAAATGGTTCAAACGCAAATTTTGTGTATATTTTGCATCATAGATTTTTTAAATTTTTTAAATTTTTCTTTTCTTTTTTTTTTTTTTTGAGAGAGAGAGAGCGTTCGTGCACGAGCGGGATGGAGGGGGCAGAGGGCGAGAGAGACTCCCAAGCAGACTCCACGCTCAACGCATAGCACAGAGCCTGATGCGGGGCTCGATCTCATGACCTTGAGATCATGATCTGAGCCAAAATCAAGAATTGGATGCTTAACCGACTGACCCACCTAGGCTCTCCAGCTATAATACATTTTTTTTTTTAAAGATTTTATTTATTTGACAGAGAGAGATACAGCGAGAGAGGGAACACAAGCAGCGGGAGTGGGAGAGGGAGAAGCAGGCTTCCCGCGGAGCAGGGAGCCCGATGCGGGGCTCGATCCCAGGACCCTGGGATCATGACCTGAGCCGAAGGCAGATGCTCAACGACTGAGCCACCCAGGCGCCCCTATAATACATTTTTTTAAGGAAGAAGAAGAAGAAGAGGAAGTGGGACTTTAGGACACAGGGTGATGGCCATGGGAAATCAGGGACACATGGGGAGAAGGTTTCGTGACAGCAGAGACCAAGATTAGAGTGATGCAGATACAAACCAGCGATTGGTGGAAACCACCAGAAGCTAGGAAGGGACGAGGAAGGATACAATCTATCCAGAGCCTCCAAGGGAGCAGGACCCTGCTGACACCTTTATCTCGGACCTCTGGACTCCAGAACTGTGACAGAACAGGTTTCTGCTGTTTTAAGCCAGCAGTCTGTGGTACTTTGTGAAGGCAGCCCTAGGAAACTGAGACGCCTCCTAAATCATTGCTCGTTTAATTTCTTTCCCTTCTAAAGGACTCATTTTTTAAACAACGTGCATACATTTTGCTAAAAAGTAAATCTCCCAGCACTGCTATAAATGGAAGACCACGATCCTTTCCATAAATAGAAGGCGCCTTAAAAATAAAGACAATGAAAACCAGGCAATGGTGGCTCTGATCTGGGGATGCCTTTGTGGGAAAAGGACACGAGCAACTGATGAGGGGTGTTGAAGACACACAAGCACCTACCTAGCTGAGACTTCTTGATTTATCAGGGAGAAAAAAGGAGAACTGAAAAGAGAAAACTTGCTTATTACCTGAAAATGTCGCATTCTGAGATGTCTCTAAGGATTAGGACTTCAGGGATGGCCATGCCCCCTCCCTGCCATCTTCCCTTTATGTTTGAGGAAATGGAGCCAGAAAAGCTCAGTGATTTGCCTAAGGATACACAGCATCGGTGGCCAAGTCTGGATCTGAGCTGCAATCCTATGTGCTCTTCCAGGAAAAGACTTCTCGTTCCCATCCAGCAACCCCGGGTCATGCCCGGGTGGCCAGGAGCTGAGCACATGGATGCAGAGCAGGGGCAGGAAACTCTGAAGGCCGAGCACACAGACACAGCCTATGTGTTCTAATCCCATAGAAGTTATAGCCAAGTGAAGGCTCTGCAGGATTATTCTTACTATGCTTCGAGCAACTGGATCTGGGTAAAAATTGGCTTGCACGAAGGGTTATAACGCAAGTGATGATTATAAAATTTGTCTCTTCTTGCTCCATTGGATCATCTATACGGAAAATCAGGGTCCATGCAGGCAGCTGTCCCACATCCTGCCACATACAATTACATGCTAAGCAACTGAGGTCATGGGGCACATCTCCCAAACCAGATATCTCCTTCACCCTTGTTCTGACCCTGAGTTCATCTTCTTCCTCCTCCCTCTACTTCTCCCTCTTCTCTTAACTTCCATTGCCTGCTCTGGCCTATGAAAAGGAGCAGGGCTCATAGCTTAGAGTCTGATATGTTTGGATTCAAATCCCAGCTCCACTGTGTGGCCGCAAGTCTGTGGCTCATCACCTCTGGGCACCAGTTTCCTCATCTATGAAATGGGTCCCCTCCTCCCAGGTTACTGGGAAGGGTCAACAAGATCATGCTTATGAACCTGGGAGCTCAGAAAATGTTCATTCCCTCCCCCTGCCAGACTGCAAGAGATGAGAGAGGCCTTCTCAGCACTGCTGTGTGTCCTGGGACCAATCACTCACCCTTTCTGAGCCTCCACTTCCCTGGGGAAATGGCTTCAGAGGGCACCTAGGGCCACTCAGAGCTGGGGGATTCTGGGATTCCAGGAGTAGAGCTGGGGTGGCCTGTGAGCTGGGGCCCACCCTGCCTGGCTCAGATGACCAGTCCCAAGGGCCCAATCAGGCCAGCCTTGGATCAGGCCATAAGTGGGAACAAAACAGTCAGGGAGCTCGCCTCTCTGGCTTTGTTTATTGTCTGGGAGCTGGGAATATTTTGAATTGTTGTGTTTGGGGAGGGAGGGAAAAATAACCAAATATAAGAAGGCAGCCAGTGAGAAGCCCGGGCAGGAATGCAGAGGAATTAGGCCTGCCTGGGTATGTCTGGGAGATGGTGATGCTCCCAGAGGCCCCCGCACTCCCTAGGTCAAGGATTCTCGTCTCTGATGAACCATTCAAATTGCCTGAAGAACTGAACTTTTTTAAAAGCCTCATGCCCAGTTACGTTAGGATTTCTAAGGGTGGGACTCAGACAGAGGGGTTTTATAAGCTTTCCGGGTGACTGTAACGGGCAGCCCAGGTTTGAGAGCAGGTGCTGCCCATAGCAGCCCATTAGAAGCCCCCCAAAGGGCTTGTGAAACATGATTGCTGGGCCTCCAGCCCGGAGTTCCTGAATCAGGACATCTGTGCCCGGCCTAGGACTGTGCATTTCTCACAGGTTCCCAGGTGCTGTTGCTGCTGGCCTAGGGACCACACTTTGAGAACCTCTCCTCTGCACTCTTAGGACTCAAGATGTTGTCTGTGGACCAGGGGCATCTGCCTGGAGCTAGTCAGAAATTCAGAATCTTGGGCCCCACCCCAGACAGTGCAGTGGAATCAGTCTGCCTGTGAACAGAATTCCCAGGTGACTCTATGCACTTTGCAGCTGGAGGAGGGCCAGGCGAGGTCACGTTGGCTAACCTTTCCCCCTATAGATGGGGAGACTGAGGCACCCAGAAGTGAAGGCCCCTCGGGGGTTATAGAACCATTCAGGATGCCTCAGGGCTTGGATCCAGGTCTCTCCAGGGTGGAAGGGGAGGGGAGGGAGCTTCTGTGGGTAGAGTTGAATTCACAGTTTTGCAGACCGGCCCCTTTACCCCCCAGCTAAACAAATAGTTTTGCGGTGTGTGTGTGTGTGTGTGTGTGTGTGTGTGTGTGTGTGTAGGATGGGGTGATCCCTTCTGTGGATGTGTCCAGCAACTGTAGATAGCTACAGAACCATTCATTCATTCAGCAGACATTTCCTGGGCACCTACTACGGGCCAGGCATTGCTCTGGGCCCTGGGAATATGGCACTGGACCTGGCCGATGCAGCCCTGCCCATGTAAAGTGGGCAGCCTCGATGTGGAACCAGATCTAAACAGGCCAACATAGAAATGATCAAGGTATATTCACACTGTTATCCAACTTAGGATGAAAATAAAACCAGGCCACGGCACCGCGCTGAGGCCTAAAGAATGGGAAGGAGCCAGCCTTGGGAAGGGCTGAGGGGAAGTATTCTGGGGGGTGGGGGTGGGGGCAGCCAAAGCCAAGGCCCAGCAGCAGAAGGAGCTTAGGTTTGAGGGAAAGCCAGGGAATCCAGTGTGGTGGGAGCAGGAGGAAGGAGAGGAGTGTGGGGAGATGGGGGGGGCAGGCCTCAGAGGCTGTGAGGGGTGTGGGCTTAGTGAGTGTCAGTGTGGTGGGGGTTGTGGAGTGGTTCAAAGCAGGAAGAAGGGAGTGAGTCTGAGGATCTTCTGATTTTTTACTGAGGAATACACTGCATTGGGTGGAATGCACCTAGCTAAAGGACACGATGCTCAGGATAAAGCCCCTTCTCAGCCCTCAGGAGGGTCTCTGGGGTCCTTCTGGCCAGTCCCTCCCCCACCCCCAGAGCCAACCCGGGCTCCCGTGCCCAAGACCAGAGACACACTTGGCCTGATTGAGCCGTCCGCGTGGTCTGTGGTGTTCCCTCACCAGGCCTGGTGTTTTGGAGATCTCTCTATGGTTTTACACATCTCAGGAGTCCTTCATCTGTGTGTCTGTTTTTCCGTTCTCCTGTGGGTGTTACGCAACCAGGACTGTTTCCGTTTTTCGGCTATTACGAATAGTGCTGTCATTCACATTCTTAGCCGAGTCTTTGTGTGGCCGCTTGGTTTCATTTCTCTTCGGTCGATGCTTAGGCCTAGAATTGTCGGCTATAGGCGAAGCGGACGTTTAACCTTATAAGAAATTGCTGAGCTGTGTTCCACGGTGGTGGCGGGGCCGTTCCATTCCCCCACCAGCCGTGGAGGAGGGACCCAGGCTCCCTCCCGCTGCTGCGTGGAGACGGGCCCGTGGGTAGGAGAGGAAGCCAGGAAGCCAGGAAGGAGGCCCTTGCAGTCACCAGAAGGGAGACCGCAGGAGCTCGGCCTGAGGCAGGGCTGCAGCGTTGCATCGGTGACTGAATAAACACGCACATGGGACCCCTACCCTGAATGTCTGTGCCCTGCCCCGACACGTCCCTCAGCCCTGGGGACAGATTTGCCCTTCCTGTCAAGGGAGAGGAGGAAGTGAGTCCTTGGAGGCTTGCCACCTACAGGCCACATCGGGCAAGCATTTCCTGGGATCTTCTGCGCTCTAGGCCCCTTGCTAGGTGCTGCTGGGGATACCTGGCTTATGGGTGCTCCCAGTCTGGGGCTCCAAGTGTGGCTGAGGCCCGGGTTGCAGGAGGGCAATGTGCTTTGGGGAAGGGAACAGCATGGAGGAAGGCTGGAAGGTGGGAATGCTCAGAGCACACACATGGAGGAAGGTCAGTGAGCATTCTGGTTACCCCAGCGTTAGACTGTGTGCCTAGCACCAGGCTCAGGGCTTTGTATGAATCTCCCCCACTTCATTCCCACAACCCCCTAGGACATAGAGACGATGGTTAGCCTAGCTTAACAAATTGGGAAACTGAGGCACAGAGTGACTTCCCATGATTCTATGTCACACAGCCCATGACAGATGAAACTGGGAGGTGCAAACAGGCAAGAGGAGGATGGGAAGATGGGAGGCAGATTCCTGAAGGTTCAGATGCTCTGATAAAGCCTCCATTGTACAGGGGTCCATCCGTACACATTCAGCAGCGTGGACACATGGGGTGTGCCTAGGCGAAGGTGCCCAGGATGGGGACCACTCGACAGTCCCATCACGGTACCTTTGTCTCTCTAGGGAATGACGTTCTGAGAGGCTGAGCAGATAACCCTCGGCAGGGCTGGGCAGGGAGGGGCTGCCCTGGGCTGGCCAGATGGCCCAGCATAGCCAGACCGCCAGCCAGCAAGCATCTCGACAATTCTTGTTGGTTGCCTGATAGATGAGACAAACGATTCTTTGGCAAGGGACTAAAGGTTTTGTCCAAAGTCCTGGATCGATTTTATTTTATTATTGACAGTGGCTGAAAACAGCATTATCAGGAACTTTCTCAAAATCACATTCACTGCCTTTAAGTTAAGGATGGCGGACTGCAGCCTGAAACTTGGCTGCCTTTCCTCACATGCCCTCCATCCAGCCATTGATTTTCATTCTCGAAATGGCAGGAGTTAGTCCCAACGGGATTTCAGTCTAGTATGTGGCTTCTGAAGGAAACCTCTGCCCGGGTTTCCTTGAAGTTCCCTCCTCGCTGCCAGCGCTTTTGGTTCCTTGGTGCTCATAGTCTCTTCCTGGAGGTGCCAGGAGCAAGGGGCAGGGCCAGCACACAAAGTACATGCCGGGTCTCAGAGTCTGCTCCCTGCAGGGCCGAGTGGGTGACGTGAATGAAGGAACGAGCCAGGTGGGGACTCTGGCACCCTGGGGGGGGGGGTGGTATCTCACATCCCCATGTGAGGGGCTGGCTGATGTCACTCAGCTCCAAGGGATGGCGGACAGGTAGATAATGGGCCCAAGGTGGCTCCATCTTACCATTATCTAAATGTGAATCTCTCAACCAGACCTTCAGATCTGTACAATGTGAAATCTTCCAAGTTTTTCTTCATGGCCACTGAAATGTTTAAAAAATATTTTAAAGCCAAAAAAAGCACATCTGAGTTCAGTGCAGGGCCCTCCAGTTTGAGACCTTTCCTCACAATGGCTCAGTGAGGCAGGACTCACGGTCACGTATCAGGGATGAGGAAGCTGACCCCCAGAGAGTGGGCACGCAGGCAGCAGCAGAGGGGGAAATGCAGACTGGGGGTCTGTGGCCTCCACGGGCAGCTCTCTCCAGTCCACCCTATCCTGGCCCAGGTCCCCTGTCCCCCAGCCCTTCTCCACCTCTCGGGCCAGCTTTCCTTGGGGTTGAGGCTGGAGCTCTTTCTGGCTTCTCTTCTCCTTCCTCTCCTCCTTCCCCTTTTCCCTGCTTCTTCTCCTTCTTGGCTTGGGTTTTAACTCCAGCTCTACTACTCACCCGCTGAAGGACTTTGGACAAGTTATTTAATTTCTCTGTGGCTCAGTTTTCCTTTCTGTAAGTGGGGGAGATTAATAGTAGGAACCTCCTTGGGTTGTTGGGAGGAGTCAGTGAGTTGAAATACACAAGGGCCTTGGGCCCTGCCTGGCATGCAGCCAAGTGCTCTCTATCTAAGGGTCTGCTAAATAGAGTAAGTGCGACAAACATTTATTGAGTGTCTACTATGTGCCGGGCCCTCTGATGAACCCCAGGGCTCAACGGGGGCACCAAGGACAAGAGCCCACCCCTCATGGAACTTACACTCTAGAGGAGGAAGACACAGGGTTGGACGAGCCCCATCTGTGGGCCCCATGCCGGCACAGTCTGCACTATGCTGACCTGCCTGGAGTTCGCACGATCCAATGGGCCTTTCCAAAATCACAGCCCTGGATGTGGCCACTCCCCCTCACGCCTCCCACGAACTCCGCTGCTCACTCTCTGTGACCCCAAAGCTGGCCCATATCACCTTTGCTTAGGGCCCAACCACTCTTGCCAACAAGCTTTTGCACAACAGCTCTCTCTGCTTCTCCCTCCCTTCCCCTCAACCCCTTGGCTTAGGCAAAGCCGCCTCTTCAGAGTCACTTAACCGCATTATGACCTGCCACTTTGCACTGTGTGTGGTGACCCACGCGGGGAGGCCGGGGAGTTTTTGTTTGCCATCTGCTCCTCCAGCTCATGGAAGAGCCTCACTCGCATTGGGAAGGAAGGGAGAGATGTGAGGACTCAGTTGCTTCTCCTCTCCAGCTTTGCTTTCCTCACCTATAAAAGGGGTGCAGTCACCATGAACTTGAAGGACCGAGCTGACGAGCCTGGAAGTGGATGCCACCTGGGGTGGCTGGGTGCTTCCTGGAGGAAGGGGCAGCTGAGGACTGCAGAGAAGGGCAGGAGGAGGCCCTGGAGGAAGGCAGGGGAGGGCATGTGCTGAGAGGGCCCAGTCTGGCTCAGCTGCAGCCTGCTAGAAGGTCAAGATGGAGGCAGATAGCAGGGGTCCTCAATGAGGAAACCAGGCAGAGAATAAGTGTCATCTCTCCAACCCTGCTCCTCAGGATCCCTGGTCCTCCCTCTGGGGCTGTTCAGAAAGAGGGTCTTAAGAAGCCCCTCCAGGCTGTGGATCCAGGCTGGGTCAGGTATGACGTGGGGGATGGCTCTCTGTGGAGCATGTATTTCTTTTATTCTCAGTCTAAAAGGTGGAAGGAGGCACGTGTTCTCCACACAGCCTCCCAGGTGCAGAGAAGGAGGGAGTGAGAGGAGAAACTGGAGAGTTTTCAGAGAGGGGCAGGCGTTGCTGGAGGTCACACAGCACTGCTCCTCATGCCCACACAGGGCATGAGTGTGAAAAATGGTCTCAGAGGAGCCGCTCATGCAAATAAGGACAAGAATAATGGCACATTCCCCATTTTCATTTAAAAATAGTCACAGCAGTGACGCCTGGCACTTCCTAAGTGCCCAGTGCTGTTCTGAGCTTTTTACACTGTTAACCTTGGCTCTTCATAGCAGCCAGAGGAGATAGGTTCTATTACATTTATTTCCACTTAACAGATGAGGAAACTGAGGCATAGAGAGCCTGAGTAACTCCCTCAAGGTGACCCAGCAGGAGCAAAGCCAAGAATCCGGGAGCTGTTGACCGCTTCACATCAGTCTCAGGCCACCCTAGTGCCTCCGGGGAGACAGCGGGGGCAGGGTTACTGTGCCCATTTTTCGGAGGAGCAAACCGCGGTTCCGAGAACCTGCATGATCGCCGGAAGGGAGGCGGCGAAAGGAGGCGTCGGAGTAGTTTGGACCCGGCCACTCAAGGAGCCGAGCCGCAGGCCCCTCCCATGAGCCAGGTGGATGGGCGAGTGGTGGGGGTTGGCGGGTGGTGTTAGGGGAGGGGGTGAATCGAGGCCGGGGGCTCCCTTGCTCTTCATCCGGAGGCAGGAGGAGGCTGAGGACCGGCTGTACCACTTGGCACCAGCATTTGCAGGGAAAGGGTTTCCTCGAAAAGTGCTCTCTAATGCGGGAAGCAGTGGGTCGAGTGTTCGCCGCGCAGCACGAGGGTGTGTGCGCGCGCGCTCGGCGAGCCCGGGCTCTTTGTCCGAGCCCGTGCGCGCGTGCGTGTGTGGTGTGTGCGAGTGTATGTGTGTGCGCGTGTGTGTGTCTGTGTGAGTCCTCATGGGGGGCGGGGCTGGGCGTCCGGCCCCGCCCCGGCCCCGCCCCCGGCCCGGCCAAGCTGGTATTTTTCCACCCAGCAGGATGGGTGATGCTGAGAGCTGCCTGCTCAGACAACAGACGCGCGAGGTCAGGAAGAAGCCGCTTATAAATTACCGCTTCCTCCGCGCCGCCGCCAGCGCCGAGCTCCGGGCCCTGGCCGCAGCCCCGCTCGCTCGCCAGCTCCGAGCCCCGAGGACCGCGAGCCCAGAGACCCAAGCCACGCGGAGAAGGAGCGCGGAGCGCGGAGCCCGCGGGCCAGAGACCGAGCAGGAGGGCACCCCCGGCCAGTGGAACCGAGTGCAGCCGAGCGCAGCGCCGCGGCCACCCCAGGTACCCGAGGGACAGGGAGCCGGGCGCGCGGAGCCCCCTCCCTATCCCTGCGCTCCCGCCAGCCCGGACCTCCCCGCCAAGCCCCTCTCGCCACCGAGGGAGGGACGGAGGGTCGCCCGCGCAGACCCGCTGGTGAGGCTGTTATTGTTTCCCCAGCGAAAGGGCTTGGGCTTTTCGTGCCGGCGGCAGGTGTGTGTGTGTGTGTGTGTGTGTGTGTGTGTGTGTGTCGGTGTCTCTGTCTCACCGGGTGTCTCCATGTATCTCCATGTGCCTGTGTTTCCGAGGGTGGCTGTTCCTTCATTTCTCCAGCAATATGCACTCGTGTGTCCCAGTGTTTGCCTGCTCTTCTGTGTCTTGGGTTGTGCTTGTCTGTGTATTCTGGCGTGTCTGTGATACCTGCGTGTGGCTGTGTCAATGTGTCCCAGGATGTGGGCACTTGTGTGTCCCGGCGTGTGTCTGGCGTGAACCTGTTTGTATGTGACTGTGTCTCCGAGTACCTGGCTGTGCACGTGTGTGTCCCTGAGCGTGGCTGTGTCTCCGGGCCCCTGGTTGCAGGCACTTGTGTGTCCTGGCTGTACCTGAGGGAGTGTCCCTGGTGCCTAGAGGGCCGGCCAGCCGGAGCTGATTCTCCAGGGCAGGCACTGAGTTGGGCGAGGTGATAGGGGGGCATGGCTCCAAGGGTGCTGCCCGTGTGTGGCGTGCAGGTGGCAGTGCCAATGTCCAGCCGCCTTGAGTGGCAGGACGAGGCCCCACGGGACAGCTGGGGGCCAAATGGGCAGCAGGCAGGGACAGCGGGACACATCCTCCTCTAGCCTTTTCTCCTTCCTTCTGAGGGTTCCTCTTTTGAGCAAGAGGTTCTCTCGTCCCCCTCCCACCAGGAAAGCCAGATAGAGAATCTCAGGGACCTTCTGCGACCGCCCCAAATCTTCAGCCTAAACTGGAGGGGGGACCTGTGGGCCACCCCCTGCCCCCGGCATTCAGAGGGAGGTGTGTGCTGAGCAGGGCCACCAGCCTGGCTATTTTGGTCACTGCCTGGCCCCTGCCAGATCCTGGTGTCCCCTAGGACTAGCCCCAAAGCCTTGGGAGGCAGCCCAGGCCCCCATTTCCTGCCTGGAGAAATAAATCAGCTCCGTAACTGCCCAGACACTTGAACGGAGGGTCTTTGGGCTGAGGTTTAGTGGCGCGTGGCTGGCTCCGTTTGGACTTCGGTAAATTGGCCCACGCTTTGGCACTGCTGACGTTTAAATAAATGTCATGGAGGAGATCTTTTTAAAATTTCTTTTTAATTTTTTCTTGGCTGGAAGGGAGGGGATCTCATCCCGAGTCTCCCAGCCAGAAGGAGTTTATTTTTGTGAGAAAGAGCGGGTGAGTGCTTAGCAACCGCCTGCCTCTCTCTCTCGACCAGGGAGTCATCCTGGGAGTGTGGGGTGGGCATGAAAAGGTGTGGCGGTGGGTGGGGGAAGGAATGTAATCAGGATGGTGTTGGGGGGATTAGAGGGATGCCGGAGGGCACTGGCTGAGAACCCACCACAAGATGGGATTGGCAGAATGGCTAGAGGTCTTAGGGCTGGCTCAGTCCCTAGTTGACCTTGCGCAACCTTTTTTGGGGGGCCTCAGTTTCCTCATCTGTAAAATGGGTGGAGTAGACTCGTTATGGGGTAAATGGGGACTGAGAGGCAGAAGCATGTCCCCAGAGAGCTCAGTTCAGTTACTGTGCCTCAGTTACTCTACCTTAGTCAGTAGGTGACCTTGGGTGATTCTCTTGGCCTCTTTGAACCTCAGCTTGGCTGTCTGGGCAGCAAGGACGCCAGTGCCGGCCTCGCTGCGCCCTTGAGGGGATTGAGGGAGATGAGGATGAATAAGCCTGCGGTAAGCTGTAAAGCCCGGCTCGGCTTCGTAGCTGCTGATTAGAGGGTGTCACGAGGTCTCAGGTCACCGGTATGTGGCAGGGCCAAGGTGCACTCTTGAGCTTTTGTCCTTCAGGGATACCCTTGTGCTGGCCCATAATGCAGTCGCAGTGGGCCTCCTCTGCCCCGTTCCTCTCCTCTCGTCCTGCAGTGATCGGGTCACATCTGCTTTGCAGAGTCGGGAGGCCTTAGTGGGAAGTACCCATTTTAGAGATGGGCAAACTGAGAGCTGCCCAGGGGACTTTGCCTTGATCGGACGGTGGCAGGAGTGGGCCTCCAAGGTCTTTCCTCTGCCAACTGAGCTTGGGCCCCATGGAGCTTTAGTCACTGATGTGCTGAGGAGGTGAACTTGGACTGTGGTCAAGACCTGGGGAAAACAAGGGACAAAGATCCTCCAGTCCTCAAGGTTGGAGGGAGAGAGCGCGGGACCCACGGGCGCCTCGATTCTGTCCCCCGTTACGCATTCTCCCTTCTGTGTGCCTTCTCGGGGAGCCCTGCCACTCTTCCAACACAGGTGTCAAGTCCACAGGAGGCTTTGGGCGCTGGTGATGGTATTTTCTAACCCCCAACTTGTTTGCCTGTCAGCCTGTCAGAGGACTTGGGAGCTGTACTTCTCTGAAAGTCTTTCCAAAGGTCCCGAAACGATAAGACACTAGTGAGTCATTGAACACATTCCTGTATATAGGAAAGAGCTGACAAATAAATTACAAGGAGCGCCCAGAATGCAGCTTAGCCACAGCTGGAGGGGGTCTGGGCGGGAATAGGGCTGGCCTTGGAAGCCCAGGGTCACCCTGGCAGGTACAGGCTGATCACTCACTTCTGCAGAAGGTCAGAAGCAAGAGTCAGATTCTTTGGGGCTACATCTCACTCCTCTGCGCTGGCCAACTTATCGTGGCGCAAGTGTTTGTTTGAATTTATGGATTCTGGGGAGGAGTTGTGGTTGTGGAAATGCCCAGGGTGGCCTTCGAGTGTGAAAGAGAGCTCTTTTTAAATGTGCCTCTTCTAGTTGTTTAATAAATCTTGCTAAGGTCAGCTCTGGCCTGGCACTGGATTTGGGGTAGAATATTGGCTTTCGAGGTGCTCAAAGTCCAGAGGGAGATAGGGCACTGACCATGCCATCCGAGGCATGCTGTGAAGACTCACCGATGCACCGATGGCGGGGTCATAGGCAGAAGGCACTTCAGCCTCTTAGAGGAGGTGATGTCAGAGCTGGCATCTTCTGTGAGCGGAGGAACAGTATGGGCTGGCGTTCTGGGCAGGGGACATAGCAGGTACAAAGGCACAGTGGCATGAAATAGCCAAGCATGTTTGTAGAATAAACCTTGCAGGGTTCCTGCTGGAGAAAACAGGGGCCAGGTGGTAGAAGGGCCTGAGCATTGGGTAAACGGGCTTGAGCTTTATTCTAGAGCAGCAGGGATAGAAACGGCATCAGACTGGGTTTAGGGGCAACAGTGGCAAAGCTAGTTAAACCCAGGAGCCCAGAAGACCCCTGATGGTAGGTGGGGAACTAGGCTGGGGTCCAGGAAACCGAGGGTGGCCAGGCCACCGCTGGTCAGGGCGCAAAGCATTTTCCATGCCAGTGAATCTTGCCCTGAGCTCTTTTTGTAAACACAAGGTGGAGGCCTGGACATGCTGTTTAATAGGTACACAGGCCATTAGCTTACTGGCTTTGACCTCCCAGGGAGCATGAAGCCCAGGAGTCTTTAGGGTGAATTATGTCTGCCCTGGACAGGGCTTTGGGGTTTCCCCTCCCACAGAGGCTTCATTTGGAAACCTGAGCTGAGGGGCAGGGGCTATGAGTGGCCCAGAGAGGGCAGAAAGAATGGAAACTGCTGTGCTGTTTCTAAAGCTCTGTGAGTCACCCAACTCTCTTGTAAAAATCAATGTACAAACAACAAATCACCCAAAACAATAAAAGGGAAGGGGAGTGTAGCTGCCAGGGGTTGGTCAGTGGTAACTCTATAATCAGGCAGAGAATGACTTGAGTTACTCTTTTACAAATTCAGATTCCCAGGTCCAGCATGGACACACTGAATCAATCCCCATGGGGTGGAGCCTGGGAATCTGTATAAAAAATCATGTGTTTTTTTTTTTTTTAATTTAAATTGAGATCTAATTTACATGCCATGAAATGCAAAGAGTCTGTTACAGTTTGATGAATTTTGACAAATTTATACACCTGTGTAACTACCACTCAGATCAAGATAGAGAATATTTCCAGCTCCCCTAGAAAGTTAGTCGTCTCATGCCCTTCCCCTCCCGGAGGTGAGGAGTTTCTGATTTTTGTCACCCTGAATTAGTTTTGCCAAGCCTAGAACTTCGTATAAATGGACTTGTTTGGTGGATACTCTTTAGTGTCTGGCTTCTTTCTGTTTGATGTTTTTGAGATCCATCCATGCTGTGGAGTTTATCACGAGGTGATTCCTTTTATTGCTGAATAGTATTCCATTGTATGGAGTCACCTGTTGATGGACGTTGGGGTGTTTCCAGGTTGGGGTGATTATGAATGAAGCTGCTGTGAGCATTCCTGTATAAGTGTTTCAGTGAGCTTATATTGTACATTTCTCTAGGAGTGGGACTGCTCGGTCCTAGGGTCCATAGATGTTAACTTTATGAGAATATGTCAAAGAATTCTTTTAGTTACAAAAATAATACACCTCGGGGTGCCTGGGTGGCTCAGTTGGTTAAGCGTCAGTCTTCGGCTCAGGTCATGATCTCAGGGTCCTGGGATGGAGCCCCACATTGGGCTCCCTGCTCAGGGGGAGCCTGCTTCTCCCTCTCCCTCTTCCCCTCCCCTGGCTCTTGGGTGCTCGCTCGCTCTCAAATAAATAAAATCTTCAAAAAAATATATATACCTCAAGCAATACAAAACTGTATAAACTAAAAGTGATCCTCAAAGATCATTAAAAAAAAGTGCACTCTAATCTTCAGTCTGTCTATTTGTCTGTCTCTTTCTCCAATAACAATAAAGGCCTGTAAGGTTATACATTTTCCTCTGCACACAGCTTTAACCGTATCTCTCGGCTGTCTACAGGAACGTATACTTTTTTATTACATTCTAGATCAGTTTTCATTTCAGTTTGGATTTCCTCATTGATCTGGGGCTATTTAGGACATGTTCAGCAAGCTAACTGTAGTTTTGTTTTAGTGTTACCGAAAATGGCATCATACTGTTCTTGGTTTTGCCACTCACTCTTCAAACAATGGACCATTGTGGAACTGCCGCTTGTCAGAACATACAGATCTGCCAGGCCACTCTGAACAGCCAGTCTGCATTTGGGAATCACTCACCTAGTCTGGCCTGCCTTAATCACCACACGCGCTGCCAGCTCAGTGAATGCAGAGCACCCACCCGGTGACTCTGAACTTCCCTGAAGGTGGGCAAAGAAGCAGGCTGAGGCCACTCAGCATTCTGAGATGGGAAGGAGCACCCCAGATGCCTTATCTCCCTTCCTGCATTTAAGGCCTGTGCCTGACTTAGGGGTTCTTACCCCCATCTTCTGGATGAGTTCACCCGGCCTCAGAAAAGTGACTTGCTGCAGCTCACACAGCTGAGATTGAATAGGAAGGGGAACTAGAACCAGAGCCCGTCCTTATCCCCCCAGCGGCATGGCAGATGCGCACTGAGCACCTACGGGGTGTCAGGCAGAAGGCCAAGGCCAGGAGGGCAGGGATAAGTAAATAAAACAGCCCCTGCACTCAAGTGGCTCAGTCTCACGGGAGGGGAGAAGATCTGTATCAGGAAGAGGTTAATGAACAATTCCAGGTGGCTTCTGCCAAGGGCAGGCAATGGTCCAGGCAGGGAAAAGTGGGGAAGGTCTGAGGGAGAGTGGTCCTCTGGCCAGGGAGTGTGGAGACTTTGGGATCTTTGAGTGAAGGCTCCCCGCCATCCATTTTAGGGATCAGGAGGCTGAGGTCCAAGCCAGGCTGATAAGCTATCAAAAGGGCCATTGTTCACAAATTTGTGGTTCTTCCCCAGACTCAGGCTCCATTCAGTGATTCTGTTAAACAGGTAAATCTCGAGGCCGTGTTTTTACCTCTGCCTGGAACTCTTGATGACAATGTTCACAATTCAGATGCTAATTTTAACACAGCTAATGGGAAGGGGGAGTGAGAGGACAAAGCTGTACCAATCCAAAAGATTCCTTAGGACTTGGCTGCCCGGGAGACACCTGCAGAAACCGGGGTGGGGGGTCCTGGACAGCAGGACCTCCTGGCTCCTGTGGGCAGCTCTGGCTCCTGGCGGTGGTGCGGGATAGAATCAAGGCAATTTGCAAGAGGGCTGGAGGGCAGGAGAGTTGAGTTCTTCTGGTTTCGCTCACTTGGGTCCTCCCTAGTCCCTTGGAGCTTTACCCTCCCCATTAAGCAGAAGCTTGGACCACATCTCTGAGGGATCCCAAGGATGGACATTTGGAGAGACCTGCTCTTCCCCCATAGCTCTTCTTTGCACACAAAAGAAAAGTGCTAAGCCATTCGCTGCCAGGTTCCACCATCCCCTTTCCAGCAGAAAGTCCTTAACCCAAGCCAGGTTCGGGGTGAAGCAGTGCAGGGTGGAGGGGTGAAGTGGATTCCAGCAAAGTCATGCTTAGTGGGTGAAGGGCACCGGAAGGGGGTGGTCCCGAGGGCTCTGCCCTCTTGCCCTATAGCCAATTGGCACCTGGGGATGATGGCTGCCGAGGCCTCATGGAAGACCCGGGCCGTGATTTCAAGGACATTCATGCTCTCACCAGATGGCACTTGGTATCTCCTCTCTGGGGGGATAGCCCTACAGCTTGAGACAATAGGCTCCTTGCCAGCCTCCATGCCTCTTAGGCACCCCTCTGTACCGTCCGTGGGCATGCCACTCTCCTGCTCAGGGGTCTTCAGTGGCTCCCTAGTGCTTTGTGAAATCAGGTTCACACTCCTTGGCCTGACATGCGAGGCCCTGCAGGTTCTGGCCTCTGGCCAGTGTTTACACTCATCTGCTGCCACTTCTCCCCACCTCCTCGTGATTTGGCTGATTTCTGCTCCTAAACCGAGCCTCGGGCTCTCTTGGCTCTGCCCATGCTCTTGCCACAAGGCCCGTCCTCCCTTCTTCTTCTTTTTTTTTTTTTTAAGTAGGCTCCATGCCACCATGGGGCTCGAACTCAAAACCCTGAGACCAAGAGTCTCATGCTCTACTGACTGAACCCGCCAGGCACCCATCTCCCTTCTCTTCTTATTCCCCTTCTTCAAGGGTCACCTTGAAGCTGCCTGCTTCATGAAGCTTTCCTTCAGCCCCTTAACTGTGCCTGGCACATAGTAAGGACTCAAAAAGGATCCATTGAGACAAAGTATACATCATCTCACCTTGCTCAGAGCCTCCTCTGTAGGGCAGAGTTCAGATCTTTGTGGTCTCGCCTTTTATCTGTTCACCTGACTGAGGTCACATCAGGGGAGGGATAGATGCTTCAGTGTCCAGCCTGGCACACAGTAGGTGCTCAGGACACAAATAAAGGCTGTCTGATCCCCTCTACCCTGAAATGAGAGCCTATTGTGGGTCCGGGCTTGAAAATAATATTCACCCATCTCCATCCATACTTATTGGTTCTACGCCCTGGGGATGTGCCAGGTGAACCAGACGACCAAATCATGGCCATACGCTCATGGAGCTGACCATAAAATAGTCGAATGAATTATCCCAGCGGCCTGGGGCACCAGGGTTTGGATGCAGGATCAAGTCCCAGGCCTGAAAAAACAGTACCAGTTGCTGTAAAATGGTCTCCCAGGGGCAGCTCTGGACCACAGGCATGTTTTGTGTTGTCCGCATAGACAGAGTTTTAGAATTTTAGAATTCAAGCCTGTATTTTTCAATGTGGGGTTTTTTCTTCTTTTTTTCTTTCTTTTTTTTTTTTTGCCTCTACATCTGGTCATTGTCTGGTGTCTCTGAACATACTGCTCTGGACATACTGCTGTTCCACCTGGCAGCCCCCCTCGAACTCTCCAGGATGCCCCAGTGCAACCCCCTCCAGCCCCCCCACCGGCTGCTTCCTCGGTTAGGTCTGGCCAGGCCCGGGGCATGGAAATGAGTTGCCAGTGGATCCTGAGCAGGGGGAGACATTCTGCTCCATTCATTCACCGGGGCTTCTAGTCCGCTTCTAGCCCGCCAGTGGGGACCCTTAGCGCTTTCCCAGGGGCAGCTCCAGGCCACCCCCCCAGCGCTCCATGTGGGGCTTGGCGCACCCCCCCATCAGGCTGAGACCCGCACCTTCCCTGGGAGCCCCTCCGCTTTCAGCCTCTGCTGTGGGTTCTGGGCCTTGGGCTCCAGGCAGGGAGGGTAATCTGCCCCCTTGAATGCTAAAGATTCAGCCTTCTGCAGAGAGGCTCAGAGGCAGCCATACTCTGCTGGAAGGAAGCCCTAAATCTGAGACCTGGAATGTTTTCAGTGTATCTTGTTACCTTGGCTGAGCCCGAGAGTGCAGTCCGGTGATCGGTACCTATTCGCTCAGTCTCACTGCAGGGCGCCAGAGGGGCTCCTCGGTAGTCGTGAGGCTCAGAGGCACGGGAGGAGCTTTCTGCCCTCTCCAACATTTCCTTACCTCTGAGCCCTGATTGCCGTTGCCCCAGCCTGGGGGTCGTTGCTACATCTTGGCCCGGTCCTGGGATATGGCAGCAACAGCAATGATGATGACACATACTGGTGCTCCTCAGACTTGAAAGCCATAGACATCCCTGGAGAGCTTGTTAAGATGCCCCTTTCTATGCGGGACGACTGAACTGGGCCCTGAGAGTCTGCGTTTCTAACCAATTCCCAGGCCGTTGTCAAGGCTGCTGGTCTGGGGACCACACTTGGAGTAAAGGAGGTCAGTCCCAGCTCTTGGGCACCTGCAACCCTTCCTAAACCAGGGCGGTTTCCTGGTCAGCATCATCTCCCCAACCATCCCAACAGATACCATCATTCCCATTTTGCATGTGAAAAGTTGAAGCCCCAGAGACCGCAGGTAACTCGCCCAAGGCCACACAGTTGGGAGGCGGCTGAGCCAGGCCAGGCCAGGCCCTCTGGGCCAGCGCCACTTTGGAAAGGATGCTGGTGGGGAAGCCGTTTTCCACTGAACAGTGTCCACGGTCCAAAAGCCACAGGAGGCGTTTCGAGGCAGCCAAGTCGGATGTAAATCAGGGAGAGCCCAGGGCCAGCCAGGCGGTGCTGACAGCAGGGCAGCCTGAGGCCGTGTGTCAGGATCAGGTCTGAAGTGGGACTTACTTCGTGCTGGCATGCTGCCTGGTGTGGGGAGCCGTCGGGGGATGCTCGCAGCTCCTGGAACACCAGCGTGGGGCCTGCTGGAACCCAAGAAGGCGCCTTCTCACTCTTACACAGCCTCACTTTTTAGTTGAATCCCAGGGTGGAGGGCTGGCTGGAAGCATCGCAGTAGGATGGATGGACGCTGGGACCTGGTGCGTCAGTTGTTTAAATACTGGTGCATCCTTGCAACCGGGGATCTCATTGAGGACTGAGGTTGCCGAGATCTTCTGCTTGGCTGGGGCTTTATTTTTACACGGGGCACGTGCCCCAAGCAACTGGAAAGTGTAGAACAGATTTAGAGTCTAGGTTCTCGAAATGTGGTCACGGGATGTGCGGTCTGGTCATCACCTGGGAGCTCGTTAGAATCAGGGGCCCCACGCCAGACCTGCTGACTCAGACCCTGGGGGTGGGGCCTAGCAAGTTTTAAGAAGCCCTCCAGGCTTAACTTTGAGAAGGGCTGATTTCTCCATCTCCGGCCAAATGCCCAGGGGTCTGGGAGGGTCAGTCCTAACCTTTGCTACTGGCTGAGAGTACCAGGGCTGCAGGGTGACCTCAGATGTCATTTTATCTGTGCCGCACTTTTCTGATGGCCTGAACATCAGTTAAAGGGGCATGCATAAAGTTATACGGCATATCTGAGACAGGGCATAGGTCTGGATTCTTAGAGTTGCAAGTTGTAGAAATCAGTTCAAACTAACTTTAAAAAAACAAGGGAGGGTGGGAGTAGGGGAGGGAGGGAAGAAGGAAGGAAGGAAGGAAGGAAGGAAAGAAAAAGAGAGAGAGCGAGAAAGAAGGAAGGAAGAAAGAAGAAAGAAAAAAAGAAAAAAGAAAGAAAGAAAGAAAAAGAAAAGAAAAGAAAGAACAAAGAAAAGAAAGAACATTTACTGACTCTTAACTGAAAAGCCCCAGGGTCATACTTCAGGCATGGCTGGATCCAGGTGCTGAGATATGTCATCAGGATTGTTTCTTTCTGTCCATTTCTGGGCTCCTGTGTTGGTTACTCTCAGCTGCATAGGATGCATCCCCTCCCAGCATAGCCATCTCAGTCTAGAAAGAGCCTTCTTTTTTCCCCAATATTCTTAGCACGAGCCCTTGTCATCACTCTCATTGTCCAGGCTTGGTCACGTGCTTGTCCTTGAGCCAACTGTCACAGCCCCTCTGATTGGCTAGGCCTGGCTCACATGCCCACCCAGAACCCCGTGGGCTGAGAGTGGATGTGCATGGGTGTCCAGGTAGAATGGATGTGAGGCTGTCCCCAGAAGAAGGGGCATGGGTGCCAGCAGGCTATACCCACGGGGACTTAGTGCCATTCTTATCCTCCTCTTGGAGCTGGGTTGCCCTCAGTCAACTGCTAAGGTCTCACGCCAGATAGAATTATGCTCCTTTTCCTGGTTCCTTTACCATTATGCCTATAAATGTGCATTAAACATGCTACCTTCATCTTTCCCTTTGTCCCTCTTCCCTTGGTATAGTCCAGGATAGCAAGTTACACGTTACCCTGGCACCCACGCCTGTTGCAGGCATTACTAACCCACCCTCGCCTTCACAGCGCCACGTGTCCACCCAGAAAACAAAGCCTCCGTGGCGTCCGTGTCGCATGTTGGCCTTTACCATGGGGTTCTGGGCTCCATGAGAGCAAGCACCTCGGCTGTGTTGTTCATTGCCGGGTTCCCAGGACCTAAAACAGTGCCTGGCACACAGTAGGTGCTCAAGAAATTTTTAAATATATATATACTATATATATATTTTATTCTTAAGTAATCTCTCCCCTCAACGTGGGACTTGAACTTACAGCCCTGAGACCAACGGTCGCATGCTCTACTGACAGCCAGCCAGGAGCCCCTTAACAGATTACTGACTGAATATTCCTACCCCACAGTGCCTTGACCACTGGGCACCTAGGTTAGCCCATTGAATGTGGGGGCGCTGCCATAGCAATGAGGTTGTCTGATTTGGGGGACAGGGAGCTCTGCAGACTGCTGGGGCCATGTTTCTGAGTCTGAGGAAGGGGCTGCAAGGGCAGGGCCTCAGGTCCATTGAGGAAAGACTTGTCCACCCTGCAGGCCTCTTTCTGCCCTCCCACCATTACCCCCTTCCCTGCTCTGCTAATCCATTTACCTGTTCATTGAAATGTGTGATCCTGGTTGATAAGGAGCCATTTCCTGGTTTTCTGCATTTTCATATTCTAGGAAACCAGGGGAGCCTTCCAGCACAGCTCTGCTGGTGGATGAGAGACAGCGGTGATCTACCCCAACTTGCATTTTTTCCCCAAACTGAGTGCCAGAGAACAGGAGGTGTTCTGTTAAAAAAAAAAAAAAAACTAACAAAAAAAACAAGGCTTCAGGGGTCATTCACATTTGGGGACTGCTTGACTCAGCAAAGTTCAACAGATTCCCTTGGTATGGTGATTCTTGGAGACTTTAACCAGTCGATGAGTTATCGTCTTCTCCAAGAGTCTGGGGCCCCCAGGGCCTCCCTCCGCCCCTCCGTCTAGCCGTGGTGTGTCCCTGAGCTCACAGGGAATAGTCTTCCACAGACTTGGGCCCATGCCTAGGCTGCTCTGGTGCAGGCCTCTGGGGCCGGGCAGTGGCTTAGGGTTGCAGCTGGGGGGAGCCTCTGTGTGTGTGTGTGTGTGAACACGTGGGTCTGTGTGTGTCTGCGTGTGTGCACGGCTGCCTGGGCAGCCCGCTGTTGACTTGGCCCCTCCCAGCGTGCAAGAAGACTCCGAGTCCCGCGTATAGTCACAATCTGACCAGATCTTCTCTTTCCTTCTTTGCTTCCTCTCGTTGTATTAGGTCCAGAACAACAGCCCTTGCTGAGGAGCCTCCAAAACGTAAGTGGCATTCGTCCTCTCAGTGGTGTTGGCGTCTCCCCGATGTGCGGTCCTTGGGCTCTCAGGGTCTCCTCCAGGGTTGAGGAGGAGGAAGCAGAACCCCCAGGGCTCCGGGGCCTCATCCACATGTCACTTCGGGGTGGTGGCTTCATGGCCTGGGTCGGCCCCCTCCGCCTGCCTGTGCCGGGGAGACAGCCTTACAAATGCTGAGCACTGATTTTCGAGTCTGGCCTGGACCCCATGCTGGCTCTGCCACCGAGCAGTGATGGGGCCTCGTTGAGTTAGTTCTGAGGATTGGGCTCAGACATATGTAAAAGGGTGAGATGCTTGGTTCCCAGCACAGATAGGATGCTCCCATCAGGACTTGGGGCTACTGTCCCAATTGTCTCTTTATTAAACTCTTTTTATTTTTTGGGTCTTTTTTTAAGGATTTGTTCATTTGAGAGAGCGTGAGTGCCTGCGTGAGGGGAGGGGCAGAGGGAGAGAATCTTTAAGCAGACTCCCTGCTTAACGCAGAGCCCCTCCCGGCTGATCCCACCACCCATGAAATCATCAACCCAGCCAAAACTCAGAGTTGGTTGTTCAACCGACTGAGCCACCCAGGCACCCCTAAACTTTTTCTTTTTAAAAAATTGAAAACTTTCAGAAAAGTGGAAAGGAGAATACAGTGAACTCCTGTATACCTTTCACTGAGATTTTCCCATTGTTAACATTTGTTACATTTGCTTCATCTCTATATGCTATAAAAATAGTCACATTAAAACTTTTTTTTTTGCTGACTCATCAGGGAGTAAATTACAGGCATGATGCCCCTTTACTCCTCCTAATCCTTCCTATGTATTTCGTAAGAGCAGTGCCATTCATTCTCTTATATAAGCACACGCAATTATCAACCCCAGGACGTTTAACATTGACACAATTCTCTTATCTAATCTACAGACCTTAATGACATTTTGCTGACTGTCTCATATTTACAGAAGCTTTTATTTTTCCCCCAGTTCAGGATCACAGTGTTTTTAAAAGGGGTTTCCTGGGGTAGGAACCTGACTTTTCTGCAGATGACTTCTTCACCTTGATCTAAAACATCCTTACTATTGGGGTTTTGAAAGTCTTTTTGTTATGACCTTTGGTAAGAAATAGATTTTACGACAGATGCCACCTGTGCTCACATATCCACACACGCTTGAAAGTGAAACCCGTCTCGCAGAATGATAACTCACATCTTCAGCATCTTTAGGGCTCTGCTCTATTCTGTTTTCTTTTATAAAAGTGATATTCCTGACCCTTTGAGTTGATTTCATGACCCCCTAGTAGACTCTGTTCTGGAATGTGAAAATCCTGGCTTCTTAGGCAGAAATTTCTCCCAGGAGGGAAGGTAGTGCCCTGACCAAGGACTTGGAGTTTGGTTGATTTGGGGTCACCTAGGAAGCCAGGACTAGGAGAAAGGCCCTGAAGACCCTGGCCCACTGCTACCCATGGTGGACCTGACCCCATCCCTGTGATCAAGCCCCGCCCCCCCGAGGCCCTGTGACCCCATGGAGACCTCCGGTTCTTTATGCTGTGACATTAGGCAGGCGTATCCCTGGTGGCTCAGGACACTTCCCTGGCTGAGTGGGCATAGAGTTGTTCTAGTCCATGTCAGCCTCCAGAGTCGTTGCCATACTGGTCACAAATGTCAGTAAGAATAATCACGAGCACTTATTAAACTCTTTACTAGCATGCTCGATTCGGCACGGAGAGGTTTAATGTATAGTGGTGCATTTTAGCCCACAACAGTCTTAGGATGTGGGCTCTGCTGTTCTTTCTGTAAAAATTGCAGGTACATTCATTGAGCACTTACGGTGTATCAGGTACTGCTAGGTACTTTACAGACTCATGCAGTCCTCAAAGTAGCCCTAGGAGTTAGACACTGATATTATCTCCATTGTACAGATGGGGAAACTGAGGCGCAGAGAGGTGAATTGACTCTCCCCAGGGTCACACTGCAAGGAAGGATTTGAACCCCACCTACTTTCTGACCCTGTCGCCCACACCATCCAGCACGCCCACACCATCCAGCACGGCTCTTCCCTCCCCCCAGGCTGGGAGCAGACTCCTAGGCAGGCCCATTCCCAAGGCCTTGCACTCGTTAATGAGTAGCCTGGGGCAGCCCAGGCAGCCAGGTGCCTGCTGCAAAGCTGGAGTCTGAGTTCTGCTTCCAGATAAAGAGTCTTGTGCAAGGCTCCCAGCCCCCATCTGGGCTGGTGGCTTTAGAGACAATACACAGATAGAAACCAGCTGCTGTTCTCTCCTCCGAGGCTTGCTGATCCATCCACACTTGGTGGGAGCCCATTTCACAGAGGATGCCCTGGAGGCTGAGAAGTGGGTTTGCTCTCAGGCCCGTATGATGCTTCCTCCACGTGGCCCTTTTGGCTTATGCTTTCTGGAAGGGCTCCCTGGCCATCTATATGGCAGGCAGCAAGATTGGGAGGGGGTCATCTTTAGGGAACAGGAGCTGTCCCCTCTGAAGCTGGAGCACTACCAGGCGTGCAGGTGTGTGGCCCTCCTCACTGAAACCTCCAGGTTCCCATCTGAGAACAGGGATAGTAATCACTCACTCTAGCCCTTGACAGGGCGTGCACAGCTGGGAGGTGGCTGAGATGTGGATGGTTTGTCCGTTGTTCAGCGGACTCTGAGTTATTAAGGAAGCGGCCGAAAAACTGATTCCTGACAGGGATGAAACCCACATCGTGGAGAGTCTGTGAAGCTGGAGAGTCAGACAGTCCTGGATTCAAATCCTGTCTCCATCCTATGCCGCTGCATAACCTGGAGGGGAGAGTCCTTGAACTCCTCCGAGCCTCAGCTTTCCCACCTGTAAGATGGAGCAGCAAGGGCACCCAGGAAGCTTTGAAAGCGAGTATGGTATCGGGGGTAACGGTCCCTTTGTCATCAGGGTGGAGTTTTGAGCACTCAACAGGCCTAACGAAGTCAGGACCCAGCACCCCAGTACATGTTCTAATTTCACCTCCCTGGCGAGATCCCCTAGAGCAACCCCCGCACTCGCCTCAGCTGAAAATCAGATCCACCCTTTTGGGTGTCTGGTCATTTTAGCTAGAGGGGCACCTCTCTGGGCTTGTTATAAGAATTCCCACGGGGCCTTCTCCCCCACCCCCTCCCGGACCCCTCCAGGTTGTAAACTCCAGGAGGGGAGGGGGTTGTTCATACAATGGACTTGTGACCCATCCAGGGAGAGCCTCACCCTCCTCACTCGCTCCCTGGAGGGGCCAAGTCAGTGAGAAAATGGTATTTACTGTTTGTCTGACCTGATAATAAAAGTGATACATTTTTTTTTTTTTAAGATTTTATTTATTCATTTGAGACACAGAGATAGAGAGCATGAGCAGGGGGAGAGGCAGAGGCAGAGGGAGAAGCAGGCTCCTCGCTGAGCCAGGAGCCTGATGCGGGGCTCGATCCCATGATCCTGGGATCATGACCTGAGCTGAAGGCAGATGCTTAACCATCTGAGCCACCCAGGTGCCCCAAAAGTGATAACATTTTTAAAAAATGAGATATATTTGATCTACAACATTCTGTGAGTTTAAGGTGTTAAAAACATTTGGATTTGATACATTTATACTGCAACATGTGATTGTCACTGTGGCGTTAGGTAACGCTTCTGTTGGGCCACAGGATTATCATTTCTTCTAGTGTTGGGAAGTAATGTATTTTTAATACAGAAGCTTGGAGAGCACAGAAAAGTCAAGAGAAGACAATAAAATTCATCCTGTCCCGCCATGCAGACAGAACCATCTAACAGTGCATTTATAAACGCGTGGGTAAATATACATTATTTACATTTTGCTTTTTAAAGTTGAACTCACACTATGGTGACCCTGGGGAGCCAACTTCCTGTCTCCACCCCCCAATATATTTCTTAGCATTTTTCTGGGTCTTCGGTCTTCTAAGTCAGGGTCAGCAGAGTTTTTTAAAGGGCTGGATAGGATGTATTTTTTAAAGGGCTGGATAGGATGTATTTTGGGCTTAGGGGCCTGTGGGTTTGCCTCCACTGATCTCATATGGTCTCATCTCTGCTGTTGTAGCACAGAATGCAAATGAGTGGGTGTCGTTTTATGCCATTAAAACTTCATGTACAAAAACAACCTGCTAGATTTGGTCCAGGGGTCGAAGTTTGCTGACCGCCCCCCCACTTCCCTTCTTACTAGTTTTGATTTGTTTGGGTAAACCATCATTTATTCAATTAATCCTCTAGCACTGAGAGATTGGCCATTGGTAGTTTCTCTTTCATGTAAACCACTCTGCTGTGAACATCTTTTTTTTTCTTTCTATTTTTAATTGTAAAATATACATAACATAAAATTAAACATCTCGACCATTTTTAGGTCTATAGTATAGGAGTGTTAAGTGTATTCACGTTGTCCTGCAACCGATCTCCAGAACTTTTTCATCTTGTAAAACCAAATGCAGTGAACATCCCTGACTGGGCATCTTTACACATTGGTCTGGTCCAGAAAATTGGAATTGCTAGCCTAAAGGGGGTGCGCATTTTTTTTTTTTTTTGAGAGAGAGAGAGCACATGAGAGAGGGGAGGGTCAGAGGGAGAAGCAGACTCCATGCTGAGCAGGGAACCTGATGCGGGACTCGATCCTGGGACTCCAGGATCATGACCTGAGCCGAAGGCAGTCGCTTAACCAACTGAGCCACCCAGGCACCCGGGGGTGTGCATTTTTAAGGTGCCGGGCACCTGCTACCAAATCACTGACCCTCAGGAATTGCCCTAACTGAAGCCTCTGAGGATCACCAGTGACAGCCCGCGGGCCTCAAGAGGGAGTGAAGCCAGCCACTTCCTTGGGGAGCCCCTGCCTTCAGGGCTTGGGGAGCAGTGGATTTAAAACAACCCATCCCAGAGAAGCAGCAGCCGGTCTGCCAGCCTTCCTCTTTTGGGGAAGAAAATAAAAAGTCCATAAACAAGATGTGTTATGAATGCCGAACCAGACTTGGAGGTTGATACATCTACCCTTTAGAGAGAGGAGAGGTGTGGTTAAGACCTCAGCTCAGCTGTCCAGTGAGTCCAGGGGTCAATGGCATTTGGCCTCTACTTTGCTGTGTGACCCAGGGCAGGTCACGTAACCTCTCTGGGCCCTTGGGTCCTCTGTCAAAATAGACATGATGTAGACTCTCTCCTCTCTGGTTGGACAATCAGGGAAGAAGAACTACGAAAGTTCTTCGCACAGTGGCCGGCACACAGCCCCTACCCAGTACGTGCTGGTTGTGATTGCTTTTCTTACTGGGGCGGTTAGGATTTCTTTTAACACCTCTATTTTATAGCGCAGTTATTAATGTCCCTGTGTAACAGGTGAGAAATTTGAGGCTCAAGAGGGCAGCGGCCAAGCCGAGGTCAGCCATGTGTCAGCACAGGGAACCTGGGCTTTAGCCCATGCCTTCGGCTAGTCGTCTGTTCCACGCCGCAGCTGCTGGAAGCTGGGGCCTCTGGATGACCAGGGCAACCGCCTCTTCTGGCCTCACCTGTGGTGGGAAAGCTTGGGCCTTTGGTGGAGAGAAGATTCCTTGGTTTATTTTCCTGTCTTGCCTAGCCCCAACAGTGGGCAGACGGGTTTTTTCAAGGAGAGAGGTTACAATTCTAATGTGTGGGGTGCCCCCCACCCCCCGACACCACCAAGCGATTCTCCAGCGCTAGCTGGATGTCCTACCTTGTAACTCACTCCTGACACTATTTCCCTGGATCTGCAGGTTAATGATTCAGCCCTCCAAGGCCGACTCCCTACTCCCACCTCACTTCTGACGCCTGTTGTACGTGTCAGATCATCCCCTGTGCTTTGGCGGACTGGCTAGAAATCAGAGGTTCCCATGACCTCCTCCTTGGGTTTGATTAATTTGCTAGAGCAGCTCACAGAACTCAGAGAAACATTTTATTGACTAGATTAGTGGTCTGTTAGTAAAGGCCGTAACTCAGGAACAGCCACATGGAAGAGATGCACAGGGCAAGGGATGGGGACGGGGCAAGGAGCTTCCATATCCTCCTCCCCAGGTGCCACTCTCCCCCAATCTCCATGTGTTCACCAGTCTGGAAGCTCTCATTTAAATTTTTATGGAGGCTTCATTACTTTAAGCACCATTGATTAAATCATTGGCCTTTGGTGATTGAACTCCATCTCCAGCCCCCCTCCTTTCCCTGGAGGTCAGGGGGTGGGACTGCAAGTTCCAACCTTCTAATCACGCAGTTGCTTCTCCTAGCAACCAGCCCCTAGCCTTAGGTGCCTTCTAAAAGTCACTCGTTAACATAACAAAAGACACCTTTCTCACTCTCATCACTTAGGAAATTTTTTTTTTTTTTGAGAGAGACGGCACAGGAGAGAGTGAGCATGGGGGGGAGGGGAGAGGGAGAAGCAGGCCCCGCTTGGAGCAGGGAGCTGACCCGGGCTCCATCCCAAGACTCCAGGATCAGGACCTGAGCCCAAGGCAGACGCTTGACCAACTGAGCTACCCAGCCACCCCTCTCATCACCTAAGACCAAATACATATTTATATTGATTATAAGTCACAATATCGCAGTTTGTTGTTGTTGTTGTTGTTGTTTTCAGAAACTGGCAGGGCATTTCAAAGACCAGAGCTTCCTGCTGAGGTGAAACCTGAGAAGGGTTTAGAGGAGGTATTCCCATCTGTTAGTCTGTTCTCAGCCAGCAGATAGTAAGTCCAGAAACCCACGCTCCCCAAAGCAGGAGGCTCTTGGATCCTAAGGCTAGAGATACCTCTGGGTTTGGAGGGGTTGGCTCCCTGGGGCACCCCTGAAGGAGGGTGCCCTGGGTCAGTATTCAGATCCAGCTGCTCAAAGGGTCCCCCACGGCACCACCTTTATATACCCACTTCCCCACCAACTTCCTGGGGCACCTTGGGCAAGTCATTTCCCTTCTCTGGGCCCTCATTTTCCTCATGCATAAAAACAAGGGTCTGGAATCATCTCCCCAGAGGAGCTCCTGGGGTGACAGCTTTGGACTTGAATATCAGCTCTGCCATTTAGGAGCCAGTGCCTGCTGTGATGATCTCCCTCTCTGGGCTGGGTGTTCTCTATAAAGCAGACATAGTGCACATGCCTCGCAGGGTCTATTGTGTGCTTGGCAGCCTGGTGGCCCGCACACCCTCTGTGGGGCTATATACTTGGACACCTCGGCTTCCCATAATGGATTCTCACCCCTAAACCTTTGGCCTTCATCCTTAAGTAGCAGGAGGCAGTTTTGAGTCACTGGTTCCTCTGCCCCTCATCCCCAGCCTGAGTCGGTTCCTGCATTACATTGCACAGGGCTTCTCTCATCCCCAAATTCCCCCATCCTTGTTCCTGTCATCACCCCTGAACTCTTGCTCTGAGGGTCCCGTCAGGACTGCCAGGTTGTGAAGGGCCCATGGCTCCCTCCCTCCCTCCTGCCACAGTGAGGGGGACATGGTTCTCATTTATGTTTTCAAGTCAAGTGGTGCTCTGACCTTCTGTCTGATTCCTTCCTAGTCTTCTCTGGGCATCCTGCCTGCCACCCCCCCCGCCCCCGACATGAGAGCTTTCTCTTGTCCATTAAATTACAGAGGCCCAGAGAGAGAGACAATGTTTTGATAAGGACTCTAAGGCTGGCTCCTGATCTGTGGGAAGGATGCCACGATCGATTAGCAATGTCTTTCGGGAGCAGGATGGGTGGAAGCGGCATTGGGGGCCTCGATGAGGTGAGAACTACGGAAAGTCCTTGGGAGTAGACACCTGCTCTGCAAAAACCGTGGAAACAGGGAGGAGCTGAGAGGACCCCAAAAGGTCTGTGCAGGTACCAGGCAAAGCAGCTTCCTCTGAGTGGGAAGAAACAACGGAGCATGCCTGTGGGAGAGTGTGACCCCGAAGTCTCAGGATCTTTAATTTGTACTCAGGTTGAAGTTTTCAGACCAGGAGCCCAGAGTCTTTGATGCTTCTTATGTCCTGGGTGTCATATTTTGTGCGGGATGTGGTGTGTGTGTGTGTGTGTTTGTGTGTGTAACAGGGATCCCTCTAGACACTCTGAATAAGGTTGCTAGATGAAACACAGGGCGTCCAGTTAAATTAGATAAACTGAGTCATGTTTTTAGTTAAGTATGTCCTTCGCAGTATGAGTACATCCGACAAGCTTACCTCCGCAAGCTCATTTATCCAGTTGCCCCGGGAGGTCGTGCCCGCAGGCCGGGTCGTACCGCTGCTTGAGGTCACAGATGTCCCCGCGAACCAGTCGCAGCAGCGCTTGTCCCAGCCCTGGCCCTCCTTGCTGTGAGTCCCTGAGGTGTTGCCACCTTGGGCATCTATGTCCTCCTCCAGGCAACCAGAAGGGTCAGCCTAGTTGACTTAATACGAGGTCTGATTTTGACCTGGAGATGCTTACTGAGCACCTCTGACGCCCGAGAACTTGATGGTCATATCCTCATCCCCGCCATGAGACGGTCCTGTGACAAAGTTCTGATGTTCTCTGCCTCATGGGTGAAGAAGCCGGGCTCAGGGAGGTGCCCCGCGATACTGCCGCGGCCACACAGACCAGGAGACAGGACTGGTGCGCTTCTGGGCCCAGGCTCCCCGCCCTGCCCCCCTTCCATGGGGGAGCTGCCCAGTGGGGCCCTGCTGCTCCTCTGGATTATTCCCTCCAGATCCCCTGTCCTGTAAGGAGCTCACACCGAATGAATTGGCGCATGTTCTCAGCATTCACGTGTCCATTCACTCACGTGCTGAGTACTTGTGGAACACCTGCTGTATGCCGGGCACAGTGCTGGGCAGTGGGGATAGAGTGAAGAACGAGGCAGGAAGGGAGAGACAACATAACTGAGCACACAAACCATTGTTCGGTTGCAAAGTGGAGCCTGCCCGCCCACCCCCCACCGCCGCAAATGCATGCAGTCAGTGTGTTTGACCAGGAGGCCAGGGCTTGTCTCAGGGTGGAGGAGGGAAGAATCTGGGAACACGATCCTGTCTGCCTCCACCCTCCTCTCCATCCTTCCTCACGAGGAGCGTTCTGAGGCTCAGAGAAGGGCATTGACATGCCCAAGGTCACACATCACCATAAGACATATGGCCTCCGCTCCTCCCCTAACCACCTTTTCTGTCCTGGTGCTGTTGAGAGAAGAGTCTCTGCTGCTTCCTGGCCGTGTGACCGCCGGCCAGTGCCATCTCCTGCCTGGGCTCCAGTGGCCCCATTTGTAAAGGGAAGCCCGTGATGCCCACCAGGCTAACTGGCTTAAGCAAGTAAGAGAGAGCAGTTTGGTATATTTCTTATTAATGTGTTTTATTAATAATGGCTGTACTAAAGTGCTCTCAGGGATGATTTAGTCACATTAAAAAGTCCAGACATGGAGTAAACTTCCTCCTAAAAGAAACAATCTAGAAAAGCCGCAGCTCTGGAAGGCCCCTGGGGACAGGGGCTGCTTCGAGGTACTGATGCCCATCCACATCTCTGGCCTTGTCTGGGTCAGCTGATCCCCATGTGGCCAGGCCTCAAAGCTTCATGGCTGAGGGCTGAGCCTGCTGCGTGCTTCTGGGGGGAAGGGACCACCCCCAGCTCTTTAAAGAAATTAATTTTATTTCATATTCATAAACATGATGACAGGTGCTAGTGATACAAACATAAAAGACAGTGTCAATTTTTTAGAAACGTACAATCTAGTGAGTGAGACGTAGGTGAACATATGAATTACATTACAATTTAGTGTGAGCTTTTCCCCCCTGTCTTATTGAGAAACGAAAGGCATACATCACTGTGTGAGCTTAAGGCATGCAGTGTGATGGTTTGTTGTAATGTGGTGGAGTGATGACCGCAACAGATTGTGTTCACATCCACCTTCTCATAGATACAGTAGCTCCCAACTCTGAAAGGTCATGGGGGGCAGACCTTTTGTTTTCCCTTTGGCCTTTATGGTTCATTTGAGGAGTGTATATATTTTCAAACCCCTTCCAGCCCTGCTGAGTGGGGGAAGGCCCAGGCGAGAAACTTTGATATCTGGGGAAGTTTGGGGAAAACCTGTAAGCATCTGAAAACCGAGAATTGAAAGTCTGTTCATGCAATCATCAGAGACTTGTGGACTTTTCCTGTGGCCCAGGCCCCGACCATGCCCTGGGAACCCAGAGTTGAGCCTCTCTCTGTCCCGCCTGGAACAGCCGGGCCAGCCCAAAGACAAGTAGGCTGTGCCTCATCAGTGGGGTCTCTTAAAGATGCTTTGGGCACACAAAGTTCACAAAACTTTCCCAGAGGCCTTGAAAGACAAAAGCAGGCCAGGCAGACAGACACAAACCAGGAAGGGCATTTACTGGTAAAGGGAAGCGACCCTGAAAAGGGAAAGCAGAGAGTTCCTGATGCCATCAGCGGCATGGCTGGGCTGCCCTGTCTCGCTCTGGGGTACGGGGGCCAGGAGAGGAGCTGGAAGGGAGGTCTTGGCTGGTGACCCCGAATGCCCTGCTGAGTGCTGGGGTCTTGATTCACTTTGGGGAGCCAGACTGGAATCTGAAGTCCTTAGTTAATGCTGCCAGGTGCCCCCTTAAAGGTGGTGGTGACTTGTTTAGTTGTTTGGACAACTGGTTTCTGTTTGGGAAGAAGAACAGTCCAGCCGGGCCCTCACCCAAACAGGCTTGCAGGAGCATTGCAGGCAATGCCAGAGGTCCCGGGAGGAAACCCACTCTACCGAGGTGTCTCACCTAGTTTTGATGACTCACGTGGTTTGGGGAGCAGGCGAAATGCCTTGGGAGGGGGTGGCAGTGCCGGCAGCCCGGGCCGTTCGTGTGTCACAGAACACCGCATGGAGGAACTGTTTATCTGCTGTTTGCCCTGGGGGACAGAAGAGCTCTGGGTGCTTGTTTCTGCCCCCAGTCAGTGTTGTTGTTGATTAACCGCATGAAATGAACCGCCCGGGCATTTCTCCTGAGAGCAAATCCACTCATGTATTGAAGCACTTACCCCTGCCTTCCCTTGTGGAATTCGGGATGGCCCATTTTACAGATGATGCAGCTGAGGCCCCAAGGGGGAAGTGACATTCCTGAGGGCACTGCTTGCAGCAGCAGACAAGTGACAGAGTCAGCTTCCAACCAAAACCTTTTAAGGTGACGCAGCAGAGGCAAAAGTGGAACCCGGCAGAGGGGATTTGGGGAACAGGGTCTCGCAGGGGGTGGTGCCCATCGGGGAATTCAGAGAACAAAGCTGGAGAGGCCAGGAGGGCCACTCCTCTCCACGGACAATACTGGGGAGGAATTACGTAGAATTCCACCATCTGGGGGTCAGTGGGAACCAACTGAGCAAATCAATAGATGAGTCCATCTAAAAGGACGGATTTCTTGACTATTTATAGTTGTGGCCTAAATCCCAGGTATCCTTGTCCCCAAGGAGTAAAAGGAGACTTTTTCTGATCGGCCAGGCTCTCTAAAGGGTGAATAAGCTGATTAAGTCCCCGGCTGCTGCAGAGGATGGGACAGTGCGGGAGGGTCAGGGTGAGAGCGTCAGGGTGAGAGCGAGCTCAGAGGAGGTGGGGGCGGGGATGCGCCCAGGGCTCAGTCCCTTCCCTTCACCAATTCCTTATTAACCGCCTAGAGCAATTGCTCTAGGTAGCCCGAAGTGAAATGGTTAACAGTTCTTCTAGCCTGAGGGGCCAGCATTTAGTAATCCCAGCAGGTATACATAATGAAATGGAAAGGTCCTTGCAGAGCCTGTAGCACAAAGCCTCTGCAGGGGTGGGGTTTTTGTTCCTGCTGTTGTGCAGTTGAGGCTGGCCCAGGACCTTCGATCCAGGCCTGCTCAAGAGACCTGGATTCCAGTCCCAGCTGGTTAACATGCAAAATGACACCTGTACCTACTGCTGGCCTCAGTTTCTTCCTGTGTCAAGTGAAGAGGGGAACTTCCTGGCGTCAAAGGCCAGAGCCAGAAGATGCCCCAGAGCCCAGTGGTTGGGGACCCAGGATTCTGGAACCCTGCCTCTTCCTGGCTGTGCAACTTTGGTCAAGTCACTCAACCCCTCTGAGCCTCAGATGGGGTAAGATTGCTCATCTCATAGGATGGTTGGTAAGGACCGGGTAAAAATTCGGCACCCAAGTGACCGGCACTGAGCTGGGCACACACAGTCGCTCAACCCAGGGAGCTGATATTCCTCTCTGGAACTGGCTGTGCGGTTGGAGCACTTTCCATACTTTTAAGGCATTTAGAGTGTGGGGTTTTTTGCTCTGTGAGAGTCTCTGAAAAAGTCATAAAGTCTCATTACCTTTGGACTGATTATAGGAGAAAAGCAAGCAGCCATAATCAGTGAAAAGTGCTTTAAAATGCAATAAGAAAAATATTTAGCATGATTAAAAAATTACTACGAGCTAGAATTATATCAAATGCCCAACAGAGTGCCAGGCACATAATGTTAGCTGCAACTATCTTTGTTTCCAGGATGTAAGAACAGTTGGAACTGGAACAAAAGGTTGCTATGACAATGATACACCAGGGTCCTCCTCATTTGCTGCCTCCAGGGAGGAGGCCCACCCACTGCCCTAGAGCATCCTCTGACCGTGGGAGGAAGAAACTAGGACTATAGCTGAGGAATGAGCAATTCGTTCTGCTGGGAGATGGACAGGGGATGGTCAGGGAAGGCTTCCTGGAGGAGGTCTCATTTGAGAATGGAGAAGAGCAGGGGTGTGCATTCCGGGGCCTGAAATGGCCTGCAAAAATGCACTAAGCTGTGAAAGCCCAGGGCCTCCCAGGCAATGACATATAGAGACAGTAAATTCTATGACCAAAGAACTTCCCCTGGCTTTAGTTCTGCTAAGGGACAATACTAATCACTGGTGTTTTTCTGGAGTACACCATCTCTGGGCACTTGAGCTGTGTTGGAAGGGGTATTGTGACCTCGTGAGCGGATATTCTGAGGGCCGTAGCCAAGGTGCTGGGCATCTTTTATACTCTCGAGGGCTTCTGATGTACCCAATTTCCCAGTGTCTGGGGTAAGTCATGTTTGCATGTCCACCTGTGTCCCTATCTGCTCACAGAGCCTCGGTCCCCTTACAGAACCTTACTGGGCAGCCTTCTGTGATTCAAGCTTATGGGGTCCCCAACAGCTGCAGTTACCTAGGAAACAGTGTCCAGGGAGTCCACTCAGGAGGGAGGGAGTAGAGGGCAAATGTGGGAGCCCTTCATTGCTCTGACCTGAGTGGTCCGGCCGGAGGCCTGGTGGGAACAAGGTCTTTCCCAGGGGTGTCCAGCTTGGAGTGGGCCATGGCTCCCCTTGCCAAGAACTATTCACCCAAGCCTCCCACCACAGACCACCAGTGGGACCCTCTGTTTACCCACCGCCTCCGTCCAGATCCTCGCTTGATAGAGCCTCTCAGCCCCTGAGCTGACCGGAGGTAGGTTGCCGGGTAAACACGCAGGGCATTCCCTTGGGGTCAAAGACCTCTGTGGGATTAGTGCTCTGTGTATCCTGGGCCTGGCAAGGAGCTCCCCAAGTAAGTAAGGAGTTGAGCTGGTCCTAGGCATCCAAATAGTAGGAGCGGGCAGGGGAACTGGAGGCCTAGAACCCCAGTTGAAACACTGGAGACGGAAGCTTTTGCACCTCGGCCTCAATTTCCCCACCAGTAAAACAGGACATTAGACCCGATGATGGTGTCAGATTTCCTGAACTAGTACACGTCCCCAGGACAAATTGGGGCTGAAGACTGGAGTAGCCCACCCTGGCGCTGGCAGACCTCTTACCGTAACTGCTGTTGTTTTGCCTTCCTACTAGCAGGCAGTTCCCTAAGACTGGCTCCAACATGAATTGTGTTCGCCCTCACACTGCGACGTCTTAGCAGGACCCGTCTGTGCGCCTGGCCCGGTACTGGGTGGTTTATCTGCATCAGCTCACGTGAGCACCCCTGCGCCCTGAGGGGCTGGTGCCGTCCTCGGCCACAGTGTACGGATGAGGGAACAGGCACAGTAGTTTGCCCGGAGTCCCACAGCAGGGCCCGTCTCGGGGCTTCCTAGAAAGCCCCCTCCTCTTTTTAAGCCTCAGTCTGCTTATCTCTAAACTCTGGGCCCTGGGGATCCGGGGCTGATCTGTCATTCGTTGATGGCCATTTGAGGGGTCTCGGGCACCCAGGGACCTCCAGCTAGGACCTTTGGGGTTTTGAGGCTGCTGGGAGTTGAGCGGTCCCAGAATCTGATTTCTAGAGCTGCAGCCAATCTGGGGGATACCACCAAGCCGCTTCTTCTCCCAAAGGTTTTCTTCACGGCTGCGCAAGGAAGGAGGGAGGCTGCTTGGTCATCTGCTCCGAGTAGCTGGTCTGCACTTCCGCCACGGTTGTCGGGGCCGCTCTGCAGCCCGTTTCCCAGTGTCTGTGGCACAAGCTTGGCTCTCAAGGCCAGGCCCCGCGCCCTGTAACTTCCGCCCCCCCAGCTTGGCAGGCACCGCCGCCCATGGGGCATTGACACCTGGTCTGGGGAGCCGCAGGCCCTGGTCTGGCTGCCCGGCTCGGGGCAGCTGCCTGAGCTGTTCTCCTGACCCTACCCCAAGGCGAGGTAGAGGAGGTGACAGGAGGGCCCACATCCATGCTCAGATCCCCATGGAACCTCCAGCCCCCAGGACCTACATCGTCCCATAGTCAGCAGGTGTCCTGGGAGGGTCCCCCAGGGTCCCCTGGTTCCACCCACTGTGGAAGAGGAGTGGAGGCTGGATAGAAGGGAAGGGGCAGCTGGGAGGAGGCAGGAGTGCTGGGGGATGCCCCACATCTCAGAACTGGCTGACCTGCTTTCGAACCCTGGTCCTGGCTCTGTGAGGGGATACGGAAGGTGCCCAGCAGGTCTGGTGCACAGAACAGGCCCAGCAGGGCCACCAGCCTCTTTCCAGGCTGTCGCCTGTCTCAGGGTCATCGTCCTGATAGCTCATGCTTTGTTCGAGTACTAAGTGGCCTGTACCTATTAGCTCATTTCATCTCGCAACAACCCTAAGAAGTAGGTACTATTGCTGTCGTCATTCTGTGTTTGAGGAAACTGAGGTACAGACAGGTGTATTTATGGTGTGTATTTTCTTCTGTTGGAGAGGTTGCCTTTGCAGAGAGACGTGTGTGTGCGCGTGCGTGTGTGTACCCCTGGGTGCCCCTGTGTGTGGGAGGGGTGGTTGGGATCCTGCACTCGCGAGCTGTTAGGGTCTGCTGGTCAGCTGGTGGAAACCCCAGCCCAGGGAAGGCCGGGTGCTGCCTTGGTCGAGCAGTGGTCACTGGCAGAGCTGGCCTCACCTGGGCCTCACCCGGCCCTCCTGGGTCCTTTCCTGCTATTGTTCCTTGGGTTTGGGGAGTTGGCATTTTAGGGACAGGTGCTTCTCCTTTGGGGAAGGCTCCACCCGCTGCCTCCACTTTAGGGAAAAAGTGGCCCCCCCATGCAGGGGTGACACCTGGGGACCCCCAAGTCCCAGGCGATATGCCCTGTACTTTGTGTCTCTTTGGAGATGCTGCCTGAGGTCTGCTGTGCTGGATTTTGCCCCTGGGCCGGGTGGGGCGGTCTCTGACTTGTTCCCCCAGGATCACATACCCCACTCAACTCCCTGCCCCGGAAGCCCGAGGTAATCCACCTGCCAGCCCCAACCTTGATTTCTCAAACTCCTTTTAACTTTAGCAAGTGGATAGAGGGAGTATTGCCTTGTCCCGGGTTCAGATTCTGTCACTTGCACTCTGGGTAGCTTTGGCCAAGTCCTGTTTCCTCTCTGAGCCTCGGTTTTCTTATCTGTAAAGTGGGCTACTATAAGGAGCAGTGGGCAAGAGGGAATGGGGAGCCTCTGGCAAACTGTCAAGTCTGGGCACATGGTTCTGGGGTCGTCCCCGGACTCACTGGGGCTGGCCGAAATGAACCCCAGCCGGGCCCAGCCCCCACCTGCTCCCAGTCTGGCAGGAGCACTGTCTGTGGGCCCACGAGGACGGTGTGTGCACACAGCTACGCATGCCCGTGTGCGTTATCGTCAGCCCGTAACAGTCTCTTTGACTGGCTGATTTTGTTTTACATGTTACCGAGCTTCTCCCAGTTCATTAGCACCACTCTTCCCAACCACCTGATTCTAAGAGTCACTTGGTGGCGGCGGTGGTGGTGGTGGGGGGGGTTGGTTTAATAACCTTGAAGATTCAGAGTCAGGAGGTCTGGGGCGGGTCCAGGCATCTGGATTTTCAGCCAGAGTCCCAGGCAATGCCAATGCTCAGGCAGCCCGTGGTCATCCACCGGCTTGGCCCAGAGACTTCGGCAAGGAATGGTATCACAGATTATGGAGACCACTTTACAGATGAAGAAACTGAGCTGTCTCAAGGAGAACTTTGAGCTCTGTCCAGGGTTGAAGTCTGAGCAAGAGCCCCGCACCTGGTGAATGGTGAGGTGACACAGGCCATAGGAGGAGAGAAGGGGGGGACATGGGGTGGGCAGGAAGGGCTTTCTGGAGGGATGACACTGGACCAGGTCTTAAAGGTGGGTGGGATCCTCCTAAACATAAGGGAGCCCACAAAACACAGCATTGAGCGGGATAATGATGGAAAAAACGAGGCGGTCCCGAGACTCAGGCAGGACCGGAGGAGAGGTAAGTTGGCAGAGACTGGGGCCAGCGACAGTGTCGAGTACCATGAGCTTTGGATTCCAGGTGAGGAACTAGAGAGATGATTCTCCAAGCAGCTGGGAGCCACCATTAGTTCTTGAGCCGAAGGCGACATGCTGGGCAGTGGGATAGGCTAGAAACAAGCTTGGCTGGGCTAGGGGGCATGCCTCTAGGGAGTTTCCAATGCTTGAGGTGGCCTCGTTTTGTGTCGCCGCATGGGTGACTGGCCGCATGGAGGCACCGTGCTCGTGGTGAACACGACCGGGCCGCAGGTGGAATTACAGTGGAAGGTGAAGGGAGGTGGAGGCCATCTGGGGGTTGCCCTGGGAGATGGTCTGTACAATGTAGAGACGTCATCCTTCCCTCGAGCCCGCCCCACCCCCGGTATGGATTTTAATGCTAAATTTTCATCTAGCCGAGCAGTAGCTGCTATTAGGCATCATCTTGTAGCCTGAGAGTTGCCCCCGCCGCCGCACCACTATCTGCCAACCCGACGGGTCCAGTCAGGTTGGCAATAAGAGCTTTACTTTCAGCCTCTGGCGCCCACTGTGTCCCACTGGGTCAGGGGTGCTGGGAGCATCCCTGCCCTCCATCACCTCCCTCCGACCTCGCTTTTCCCTCCGAAACGAGGTTCCTTCAGTGCTGATGGCCCAGCTGTGAAAGAGGCTGGTGGCTCTTGTTCATCTGGTACGGGTCCAGGGCCTCAGTTTGCTCATCTAGAAAGTGGGCTTGCATTTGCATGCGCCGATACCCTAAGGCCCCCACTTCGTGCCTTGCAGTTTTTGTGCAGGATCCACGAGGAGCCTGCAGCAGTACCTGGCAAACCTTTAGGAGACCGAGGAGCATTCACTTCAAGGTCCGTTTTGGAACATGCTCAGGGAACACGTTATTTCATGAAAAGTGATTTCCTGAAGGTTTAGGGCTCATCTATCAAAAGAGGGCGAAGCTTTGTAGAGTTTTGACCATTGGGGGGAACTGTGCTCAGTTGCCGGGGACACAGCCCCTGTCCGGAGAGGATGTCCGGCTCACCCTTACTCTGTCGGCAGCCCTGCCCGGTCCTAGCGTCCGCCGCTGTCCTTGCTCTATGTGCCGAGCCGAGGGGCCCTCGCAGCTCTGAGGTAGCACACGTTTACCCCGATGTTGAGTGTCTCCAGGGTTGTGAGCCCTAAAGCTTCTGTTTGACGAATATTGATAGTGCTGGGCCTTCTACTGGCTGTCAGGAAGCTGGCCCACAATTACAGTATGGGCTGCTGAGCATGGGGACAGAGGTGGTGTGACCCACGGAGCCCAAGGAAGGCACTGGGGAGTCCTCAGGGCCATTGTCCTAGGGGATCGCTTGAGGATTGCCTGTGCATTACTTGGGGAACAGTGTGCCAGACTAGGAGGACAGAATGAGCCAAGGCATGGAGGCGTGAGAAAGCCTGGGGTGTGTGTGGTTTGGTAGCCCCTGGGGGGTCTCAGGTGGTGGAGGGGCTTCAGATGGTGGAGGACACCTGAGACTTGACTTCCAGATAAATGGAGGAAATTCCAGGCAACAAGCCCCTTTGCTCTGAAAGGGGGCGCCGGCTGCAGACATTGCTATTTGATCATCACCGCTCAGTCTTGCTAAATCCCAACCTGCTTTGTTCCACAGGCAAACAACCCTTGAGCTAAATTTCTAAGTGAGGGTGAGGTATGGGTGCAGCTAGGAAGGAAGAAGGTCCTTCCTCATTGAGTAGAGACATGTTTAAAAGAGGAACCATAGCAGGGACCTTGTTTACATACATTTAATGAGCGAGGAGGCTTCACGCACTGTAGATGGGAGATTATGGCCATCTTACAGATGGTAACACTGAGGCTGAGAGAGGTGACTTTCCCAGGCCGTTTAGCAAAGAGTGCTTTCACTGTTTCCATGGAGATGTGACTTCCGGCAGAGCCCTGGTGACAGAGTTGGAGGTGACTGGCTCTGAGTGGGTGTTGGGCCACAGGCGTGCCCTTAGCTGGCCTTGTCACTGAGGGCCTATCTCTCTCCAAGTTTCTATAGAGCTAGGGAGGGGCCGCCCTGTTTGCTTTTCACCACCAGTGAGGGAAGTCCGAGGAAATGGAAACTGAGCTTTTCTTTTTTCTCATAGGTCTCTTTTTTGGTGACCTCCAGAAATAATCCTGGGTCCTACAGAGCCTGCCTCGGGACCATGGTCGACCCTACCCCCCCCCCCCACTTCCGGCCAAACCAGGCTGAGGGCTGGGGTGTTGGGGAAGCCGACAGGAGGAGAGTGACAGGCTGTGGCTGGTGACTCAGTGCCGGGAGACCGTTGCCTGCTGACTCACTGCCCTGTGCACCAGTACAGGCCCTTGAGGGCCCCCCTTAGGCAGCATGGCGGCCCTCCCCTCTCTCCCTACTTCCTCCTTTAGCTAAGCTTTAGTTGTGACGGCATATGCTGGAAATCTCCCTAAGTGGCATTTGGAGGCTGAGCCGGCTCAGACAGAGTCCATGAGGCCGGACTGTTCCTGAACTCTTGCGTCCTCCGGGAGTCCAGGCCCAGCCAGGCCGCGGGACCCAGCCGGGAGGGTGTCGGGGGCCTGCTCCTTGAAGCTCCTCTCATTCGCCCTTGACCAGATGCATCTGAACTTGCAGAATAGTTTTTGGGCTACTTTGACAAAACGAGCCCCTCCCCTCTGCCTCTGGACATTAGCCCCGTGAGGGCAGGAAGGTGACTTTGAATCCCCCTGCAGTGGCCCTGGGCCAGCAGGGTAGTAGGTGCTCAGTTACCATGGGACAGTTGGGGCTTTTCCTGCCCACTCCCCTAGGTGAGTAAGTGCCTGACCCACTCCCCCAGGTTAGGATCAGAGGCTGACCCTGTTCTTCCCAAGCCCATGGACTTCACCTATGCAGAGGTGAGGGTCCAGACTCCGTACACAAGGGTATTTTCTTCTCTGTGGCACTGGTTGTGTGGCCCTTGGCCACGGGGGAGGAGGTCCCGCCACCCATCCTTGGCTGATTCCTCTTTATAAAGAACAGCAGCCTCCTTCAGCCAGCCCTGGCTTTGTGGCTGGCGCTCAATAGAAGTTTGGGGGAAAAAGAAAAAAGAAAAAGTTTGTTTTGTTCATGCATCCCAGGTACTCGCTCAGCACATGACTGGGCTGGGTGGCTCTGGGGTGCCCGGGATAAGGACTCGGGGTTCCCAGGCCCCCACTGGAGAGTCCCCATTAGCAACAGCTTACAGGGAAAAGCCTGGCATGGGTCCTTGAATCCCCCTCCAGGGTGGAAGGGAGAAGTTGGCCAGACAGTCAGGAAAAGTCAGGGGCTGGAGCCACACGGTGGAGTCCTCACTGAGCACGAAACTCTCCAGGGGCTCCCACCAGCCTCTGGCTAAATACAGCTTTTAATCCTGGCCTCCAGACCCGGCCTTCTCTCTAGGTCACCCCATGCCCTGTTTCCCTTTGCTCTCCGTCCCACACTGGCCTTCTCTCTGTTCCTTTACCAGGGCCAGTGTGGCCCTCTTGGTACACACCATTCCCTGCTCTGAGAACACCATTCCCCCAGTTGTTTGCCACACAGACCTCAGTTTCAGTGTGGTTGAAAGCACGGACCCTGAAGCCCATTGCCTGGGCTCAGATCCCAGCTGTGTGGCTTTGGGCAAGTGGCTTCCCTTCTCTGGGCCTCCTTCCTTCATCCACGCTGCTGAGAAGAATAAAGAAATTGCTGCTCAGGGCCAGGCCTGCCCCCGCAGTGAAACCTTACCTCCTCAGAGGGGCCTCACTGGCTCCTGGTCCCTGTCACCTACATCTCATCCCACTTGGTTGTCTTCTGCATGCTGGTCCTATCTTGTAAATATTTACCTCCCCTTCTGGAACATCAGCTCCTGGGGGCTCACCTCCCTGCCCCTGGTTCCTAGACCAGCTCCTGGCACCTAGTAGGGTAGCTTCTCAGTAAGTGTTTATTCAGTAGTCCCTGCTTGCCAGAGCTGCCCTTGCTCTATTTTTGACCCTGGACATCCGAGGTGCAAAGGGGCAGTACTTGGCCCACGTGACCCAGTGGAACCGGAACTAGGCCCAGCCTTTTGACCCCTAGTCCATTGCCCTTTGCCCTGACTCATTGGCCTGCTTGGCCGGTGCTCTGCCCAGGGCGCCTCTGTGTTGTGCATGGTGGGTGCCCTGCTTGCCTTCACCCCACCCCCACCCCCGGGGGCCACACCTGGCCATCCTGCCCTCTTCACTCTGCCCCTCCCCCAGCCTAGCCTGGCGCCTTCTTCCTCCCCACCCCCACGCCATTTGCATGTCTTCTTTTTGTTTCATCTCTGTTGACTGCCTGTGGTTCTCTGGGCTTTGGGTCAGAGCCTGCCACCTCCAAGATAAGAAAAATATTTGGACCCAGTCCCCAAGACCTTTTACCTGTAAATGTTTTTGTGAGAAGAACATAAGGTGGCAGTACATTGGGCCCACATCCTGCCTGCCACCAGTGTTGTCCCAGAGGCCAGTTCTATGCAAAACCTGTTCACTTTCACCCACTTTTTCCTCTGTAAACCACAGACTGAGAAGTAGGACTCGTTCTGGTAGGTCCCTGTCCAGAGGTTACCTCCTTCTGGGGGCATGGAGGCAGGGTCTGGGTGCAAATCCTGACCCACTGCCTCGTGGCTGTGTGATCTGGGCCAGACCTTCCCCTTCTCCAAGCTGTAGTACCCTGAGCTGTGAAGGGGGAGGCTCTGTGAGGCTTGGGGAGAAGTCGATACTGGACGTGGGTTGAGGGCCGGTCATGTTCCAGGCAAGGTGCTCTCAGCAGAAGTGAGGGGTCTCTGAGGGTACACCTGAGTTTTTGTGGGGTGGGGGGTTTGCAGTTAGATCAGGGGAGGGGAAGACACTGAACCCCATGTAGATCACAAGCCCTGTCCCCAGAGATGTCATGCGAAAAACAATTCCCCAAACAGAATTCACTTTCACTAGGATCAGAATGTGGTTGCTCATTGTTCGGCTTTGTTCCGGGCAAAACAATGCCAGACTTCCTGGATGACCTCACTGGGGCGAGCCGTTGGGCCCGTGAGGCTGGGCTGGTCAGCATCTCCAGGCAAGCCTGCCCTGCCCTTTGCTGTGGCCACCTTGGGTGACCTGGGGTAATGGTGTGCCCAAACAAGGCCAATAGTTTGTGTTTGGGCCACACAATGTTTTAGAAATTAGAAAATGTAGGTAAGGCAACGGGAGCTGAGGAGAGCCACCCATGGCTGGAACCCGGACTCCTGTTTGCCACAGACCCTCCTCCTCCCTGAGGCCTCCCCACTGTACCCTGTCTTTCGCCTGCCAGGCCCTTGAAGGCTATTGAGATTTTCAGGCATGAGTGATCCCGAGATACAAACAGATGAACAAGACAGAAGGATACAGACCACATGATTCAAGCCAATGATTAAATCTTTTAAAGGTGTACCTTTTTATGAGAAAGACAAAAAACTGTCTTTGATTCATTTCTACTTTCTCTTCAAAAACAGCTACCCTTAAGGCCCAGGGTAAAATAGTGCTCTTACCACACCTCATGTTTTTGTTTGGTTGGTTGGTTGGATTTTGGTGCTTATTTATTTATTTTTGTGCTTAATTTTTAAATGCTTCCTAGGGCCAGGATGGTACCTAAGGAGCATGCCCTTGGCAGACATTCCTAATCGATCCCAGCCCTCCTACTCACTGAGCCTGTCCCTTGCCTGGAGTTTGTGGACACAGCGCTGGAAGGAGCCCCTTTGGATCTATCAGAGAAGTCTGGGAGGCTCTCCCTGGCTGCTGGAGGAAGCCTCTGGTCCAGAGTGCCATGTGTCCTGGCTATCGATGCCACTTCATCAGCCTGCCCAGCCCGTCCCTAGGGCCCTGGGCCCCTGTCACCTCTGTATCCTGTGGCTCCTCACTTCCCCGTCCACCATCACCTACTTCTCTGATGTGTCCAGTCCAGCGGCTTGAAGCTAACTTAAAGGCACCAGGCCTGATGTCACTTTGTCAGCTTGCTAAAGCAGGTGATGCAAAACAGCCGAGTGCTTGAGAACATGGGATTGAGGCCGAACCAGACCTGGGAGCCATTTGAAACTCCAGCGGCCTTTTACTTGCTGTGTGATTCTGGACAAGTGACTTCACCTCTCCAGGCCTTGTCAGCAAAACAGGGATGGTAATGGCTCCCAGAGAGGGGATTGACTAAGAAAATGCTTGCAAAGCCCTTAGCACAGTGCTAAATAAATGTGCCTGTAGTCATCGCTTAATAGATGCAGCTTGCTTTTTTCCTCTTTTTTAAAACACTGAGGCTATGATGCCTGCCACCCAGTATTAATAAAATTCCAAGATGGTCAGCTATTTTCTTCAATAATAGCTAATATTTATTAATCACTTTGTATGTACCAGGCCCTGTGCTGGGCATTTTACAGTCATCATCCTATTTAATCCCTGTGCGGTGAGTTCTTTTAACCAATGAGGCACAGAGAGGTTGTTACTTGCTCCGGGTCACACAGCTGGGTTGTGGCCTCAGTGAGTCCAGAACTCTGGCTCTGGAGTGGGCAGAGAAATGAGGAAAGGAGAGGATAAAGCCCTGCTCTGGAATGCTTGATTCCGTAGAGAGCCCAACAGGACAGGGCGGTCCAGGCCTCCGGTATCCCCAGCTGTAAAATAGTTGGGTCATCCAGAGCTCCCCTGGGTTTCTAGGAGCCACTTACCTAACCCCCAGAGGTTTGCTGAGAAACACTAACTGTCCAGTGAGGCCCAGAGATGAATCTTAGAGGCTGTGTGCTAAGTACTTTTGGGATGGGAGGTATTCTAAAGAGGAAACAGTGAAGTACCTGCCTTCTTATTTTGGAAACCTTGTAGAAGCTCGTGAGTGGATAAGTCAGGGACAACGAGAGATTTAAATCATTCTTTTCCAGAGAGATTCTTGTGGGAAGCTGATTGTTTTTACTTGAGAAGGTTCAAGTTCTGCAGGGGAGGGTGAAAATTTCCCAGCTTCCCGGCAGCTCATCCAGGAAAAAGAGGCAAGGGCTTGGTTTCCCCACAGCCTTGGACTGAGGTGGCAGATGCTGGGGGACACAGCCACAGCAGGGTCTGTAACTTGATTCAAGATCCAGCTGGCTGGTGTGTGGGCACCTGGGGCCAGGGGGGTTGGGAGGGCGTGGAATGTGGGCAGGATACCCAGTCCCTAGCCCTACCCTGCTCTACCTCTGCATTCCTTTTCCCTCTGGCCTTAGCATCCCCATCTGCAAACAGCACAGAGGCCTCCTCCTTTCTAAACTTTGCTCTGGTGCCCTAGGCATTGGGCAGATCAAGATGGGAGTTCTGACTTCAGTCTTCCTGGGTGCTTAGCATGAGGCAGGCCGCTCACTTCCCTGCTTGAGCTTCAACTTCCTTCATCAGTAAAACAGTACTAAAAATCCCTTCCACAATAAGGCTCTTTGAGGAGTAAATAGAACACTATTTATTGACAGCTAAGCACAAAGTAAATACCAAAAAATCTGGTAGTTGTAAATCGGGGAGAAACCAATCCTTGGCATTGTTGGCACGTGTTGCCGGCACCAGGTTGGATCTGTCCACGGACGTGCCAAAGCTGACCAGGTGATCTGCAGGTCGGTCTTCAGGCACAGCCAGTTCTGGCCGTGACCCCTGGAGCAGAGAGACAAGGAGAACTTCAGCTGGCCAAGGAGGGAGGCTTCATCCTGGAGCCTCTGTATCAGGGCTGATTCTGATGCTTATTCTAATCGCTTCTCGCTGTAATAACCAAAGAGGAAGCTCTTAAAATGGGGAATTATGTATCACGGTCGCTACAAAATAGCCCTGGGCCTGGCGCCAAGGAAAACAGTTCTTGGCGGCGGCGGCCGGCAAGGCAGCAGGCTGCTGGAGCGCCTGGGGGGGCTTCTTCCTAAGTGCTTACTGCACGGGGTTGGGGGGGGCAGGCCGCTGCGGGGTGACAGGTGGGAATTGGTGGGCCTCATCATGAGTCCGTGGAGATGGATGGTAGTACTCCAGGGAAGGTGGTGTCTGAGGTGGGGCCGGGCTGACAGAGGGGTAGGTCAGAGCTGAAGGTTCAGGCACGTTTCGGTCACTGTTACTATCAGCTGTATGACCTCAGGAGTGTCGTTTGGCCTCCCTGGGCCTTGCTGATCTCACCCTGAGTAGAACTAAGGCCTTATATACCCCAAGGTCAAGGTGGGCCCCGATAATTATGGCAGTAACAACAGTAATATTTAAGGAGTACTTGCTACTTGCCAAATGCTGTTCTAAGTACTTTCCATGCATTCTACACACACCCGCCCCCCACCATTCAGTCCTTACATCATCCCCATGAGGTGGGCATGATTAGCCCCGTCTTACAAATGAGGACACTAAGGATCAGAGAGGTTGAGTGACTTGCCTGAAGACACGGAGCCGGGAAGTGGCTGTCAGCTTCTCGGCGAGGGCTCACACTCTAGTTCCTGCAGGGGTCAGGCTGCCACCGGAGGGCTCGGAGCAGCTGTGGTAGGGAGCCTGAGCCTGAGGCATGGGATGGACGAAAGCAGTTCTGTGGAGCCAGTGTCCCAAGGAGAGGGGAGAATGGGGAGATGGGGGCGAGGCTGCGGTGAGGAGTTTGTGTTTTCTTCCAGGAGTGATGGAAGGTTGGGGGTGGGGGGTGCATTCTGGACTGATTATGCTCTAGACGTTGCCCCCAGCTGCTGTGCTGAGAACAGTTTGTGGGGGGTTGGTACAGTGTAGCAGCAGGGAGACCTGGGAGGAGGTTGCCGTGGATGCCCAGGCAAGAGCTGTCAGGGCCCCGACGGTGGTGGTTGCCATGGTGACAGAGAGATGTGGGTGGATGCCAGGAATGTACAGGAGGCAGAAGCCAAGGGGCTTTCTGCAGTGGGCTTATGCAGGCATGGGGCTGGTCAGACACCCCCGAGGGGCTTGGAAGAAGTCCCTTGAGAGGGAGGTGGGATGCCTGCCTCTGGATCTGGCCTCATTGAGAGGCATGAGTGAGTGAGTCTTGGGTGAGGCCATGGCCCACGACCTGGTGGGGAGGGAGCCAGAGGTAGGGCTGCTGGCTGTGTGTTCTTGAAGGGCACGTGGGCTTGTTTCGTGGCAGCCGTGGATGAGACAGGTGATGTAACAGAAGAACCCATCCCTCGATGCACTTGGGATGAGGAGCAGGGACACCCCCATAATGCCAGATGCGTTACAAGCCCCAGTTCTGCCCCATTCAAGTCCCATCCCACATCCCGGCTCAGCCACAGGCGTTGGGAAGATGGGGTCCTGAGTGGAGAGGGGGCTGGAGGTCTCCCCTCGTGGGAAACCAGAGGCCAGAGCAGAGGGTCTCATGGAACTTGCTACCCCCATCCCCGCGTTTCCGCAGGGTTCTCTGAGCGCCAGCCTGGCCGGTTGGTTTCGGGGCCCAGAGGGCAGAGCCAGGACTCTCAGCGTAGCCACAGGGAAGCAGACCCTGGCTCCTGGTGTCCTAGTGGGGAAGAACCTTCGCCAATCCCAGCTGCCTATGTGGGCAGAAGCCGGCCACCTCCCCCCTCCTCCTGTCTGACCTTGTGAAGTGCCTTGCAGCCCCGAGATCCAAGGAGAGCCTGAAAGGGCGGAACCGACCCTCTTGGTGAGGAGGTTCAGGGGTCATTCCCTGAAAAACATCTTCACTAGGAGGGACTTGAGTCCCACATCCTCCAATTATGCTCCCATCCAGCCGGCCCACAATGGGCTGCCCAGATAACCATCGGGGGCTGCACATATTAATGCTGGAACAATGCTGGCCGCTGGGGCTATTTTTACAGTAGCCATACGCCCGGCCGGACCCCCACGTCGCCTCGAGGGAGCAGGGCAAAGAAAGGCTGTGCGGATGCCGCCACCAGTCTGGGCTCCAGGAGACAGAGGAAGGGCTCAGCGAGCGCCCGGCGGCTCCAGGAAGCCTTTTCTTGGTCTGCTCATGGCCAGATAGCGAAACAATCAGGGTCCCCCACCCCGAGCCAGGGAGAGGAAGGAGGCGTGGGGGAAATGGGGATTCTGTTGTGCTTTTGTGCCTGTGCTCCTCCAAGCAAGGCCCCTGCGGGCCCGGCTGCTGGGGCCAGGCCAGTGCACCTTCTCTCTGCACACCCCAGGTCCGCAGGCGGCCCCCGCCTCGCCCTGCCCCGACCGCCACCTACGCCAGGCAAGGCGCGGAGGCTGCGACATGGCTGGCGTCAGAGAGCTGGGAAGTGGCAGACCTGGGGTTTGTACTTAGCAGCAGCTGCTTGCAGACCCCACCCTGAGCACCATTACGCATCAGTTCTCCTCCTGCGCTCCAGGTTCTGGGCACAGCAGTAGATAAGACAGGTCCTTGCCCCACGGAGCCTCTGTTCTTGTCAGTCGAGGGGGAGACTGTTAACAAGGAAGCAAGGACTCGAGCAAGACATGATCGGGTGGTGCTAAGCACTTTGACAAGGTAGACTCAGATCCCCACTGGAGACATCCCGCGAGCCGGGTGGCAAGCTGGCCCGGGTGTGCCCGGGTGACGGGGCTGCATCTGGTCCAGCTGATGGAACCCATAAGGAGTGTGAACCCAGTGTGGCCCGACGCCCTTCACATGTTTTGAAAAAACCTAGAAATCTCCACTTTCCTCTGTTATTTCAGTATCGGCCAATGGTTTGGATCATGAAGACAAGTAGTACCCCAGGCTGTTTGACTATGAGTTGGTCGCCTTTGCTTTCAAGCTGTTTATTCTGCAGATGAAGAAAGTGAGGCTCAGGGAGGGGTGGGTAGGCCCACTAACTCTGGCTCCCCCAGCTCAGCTGTCTCCCGTGGCCTCTGCCATGTAGGGATAAAGCCTCAAAGGCACCCTCTCCCCCTGGGCTGTGACTCATGTGCTTTTGCCCTCAAGACCGAGGTGTGTGTGTGGGCGGGCGGGGGGGGTTGCGGTTAGGACTCGGGAACCTGAGAAGTAGAGAAAGGAGATGTTCTGCCCTGGCTGGTGGCAGCCTTCCTAAGCAGGGGTGGGCTAAGGGTGATCCTGAACAGCTCCTGGAGGCTTGGAGACTCGACCTCCTCTGGGCCCTTGCATTGCTGACCCCAATAGGGAGTCAGAGGGCAAAGGAGCCTGGATGGTATACGGGTTAGAGCAAGCCAGAGAGTGGATAGAGAGGGATGGACAAAGGAAGATTCACCTGCATTCTTCCATAATCCTCACAGTGCAGAGATGTGACTGGTTAATGAATTGCAAATATGTTTCATAAATACCCATTTTTCATACTTTGGTGGAAACCTCCTTTTCAAATACTGTTCCTACCTCAGCCTGAAACCCCATTCCTTATTCACTTATGTTTATCCATTCTTTAAAAGCTCGGAACGAACACCTCTTGTGGCCAGGCACTGTGCTGAGTCTTGAATGAAATGGGAGCCATCATTTTCTAGGCAAATGTGAGATGCAGAGACGGTATCTGCTCGTTGCTAGAAAATGCAGACAGTCTGTTATTGGGAAGTTACCTTAGAGTTGCCCAGAGTGTGTCATATTTTGTAGAGATGATGCCAGGGTCGGGGGGGTGGGGGGGAGGGTTGGCTTCATGCTTCTCTGCCTGCGGGTATAGAATGCGATGTGACATGTGGGGATGACGGGCATGGGGTCCCTGCGCTTCTGTTGAGCAGGTGCCTGGGGAGCGGAACCGATCAGTTCCTGAATCTCGAGGACCCTGATCACCTAGAGGGGTCCGAATCACTCGGGTTGTTGTCAGAGCCGTGGACAGACGGGATGGCAGGCCCCTCGCCACAGGCCTGGGCTGGTCAGAGCCCACCAGCCCATGGGTGAGAAAAGAGATGTGCCGAAGACGAACAGGCCATCCCTTACTGAGCGCACGCTGGCTTCTGTTTTGTCCCTCACAGAAAGCGAGGAGGACATGGCCACCAAGGAGAAGCTGCAGTGTCTGAAAGACTTTCACAAAGACATCCTGAAGCCATCCCCAGGGAAGAGCCCAGGCACGCGGCCCGAAGATGAGGCCGAGGGGAAGCCCCCTCAGAGGGAGAAGTGGTCCAGCAAGATCGACTTTGTGCTCTCCGTGGCTGGCGGCTTTGTCGGCTTGGGCAACGTCTGGCGTTTCCCGTACCTCTGCTACAAAAATGGTGGAGGTAAGCCTGGGCTGGGCTGGGCAGCGAGTGGCCAGCGAGGAGAGGGAGGGGCCAGACCGTGGGGGCCTCTCTCTGTGCCCCGCTTTCCCAGGCCCCCACCTGGAACACCTGCGTGCCCACCCCATCCCACCCCACCTCAGAGGCAATACATGAGCATTCCTGAGAGTCAGGTGACGTTCTCTCGGTGTCTTAACTCTGCAAACTCGGGCAGGTCCCAGACTCTCTCTGACCCTCCAGTTGATCCCCTCAGAAGAGAGGCAGTGAGGCCAGGCCCATGTGTCCCACAGATTCGCCCAGATCCATATGCTTTTGCTTTGGCTTTTTCTAACTTAACCCAAAGGCACTTCAGAAGCAAGCTTTGTTTCCCCCCGATAAATGGAAAACCAGTATCATTTGCTGTGATAGAAAGGTATCCAGGAAAAAAAAAATACAGTGAAGGTATTTCCAGTACTTTTTAATTTAAAATTTTTCTCCCCTTGTATTGAGATATAATTGACTTACAACATGTATTAGTTTAAGGTGTACAACGTAATGAGTTGATACATATGTGTATTGCTAAATGATCACCACAATTAGTTCAGTTACCATCCATCACCTTACATAGTTATAACGTTTTTTCTTGTGATGAGAACTTGAGATTTACTCTCATAGCAGTTTTCAAATATGTAGTACAGCACTATTAACTATAGTCACCATGCGGTAGGTCACCTCCCCAGAACTTAAACCTTGAAGTTGTCTCTTTTTGACCACCTTTGAAGATCATTTTTAAAATATAAGGCCTCTGTCTGGGTGTTTGGTTAGTTGGTTGGTTTGGGTTTTTGTGGGTTTTTTGTTTTTTGTTTTTTACACCTGCTGAAGGCTCTGAGCTAGAATCCTCTCCTGTTGGAGGTGTCAAAGTCCGGCAGCATGTGACAGAGACCTTCTCCCTGGTTCAGGAGAGAGCTCAAAGAGCCCTGGGCAGGGAGGAACGGCTCGGCCCTCGTGACAGCCTCAATCGGAGGCTCGTATGGCAGCAGATGGCATGCCGCGGCAGCCCAAGTTAGAAGAACCACCTTTTGGGAAATTCTGCCTTAGAGCCTGGTTTCTTAACCTTTTGTAGGTCTCAGGCGCCTTTGGGACTCTGATGAGTGCCCTAGACGCTCCCGAGAACAAAGCACATAGCCATAGACCCAAGTTGCCCACAGTTTCAAAGGGTTTATGGACCCGCTGAAACCATTAGTGGACACCAGGTAGGAACCCTCGCCCTGGCTCTTTGCCCTCACTCCTCCCCTGGCTCCACCCCGAGCTGGAGATGCCCACCTCTTGCTTCTCATCACTGCACCCTTCCTCGCTAGTTCTTCTTAGCTGCCTGCCCTGGGCGGGCCTGGGGAAGGACGGGTGAAGGCTTCATGAGGAAGCCGTGTTTGAGATGGACGGATGTGGGGAAGGCAGGCAGGTAGTTGGCACAGCGTAAGCAAAGGCTCAGAGGCTTAAAAAAGCACCTGGTGCATCTGGAGGAGGTGAGAAGGCCCACTGGAAAAGTGATGTCAGCTGGACAGATGGGCAAGGCCTGGAGACTTTTCAACCAGGTCCAAGAGTTTGGCCTCTATCCCAATGTCCCTCACTCATTCTCTTGGATCTCATTGGCTGGGAGGGCTTGGGAGCGGCCCCCGTGACAGCCACAGCCTGACCCTCACCAACTCTGCTCTCTCTGCAGGTGCATTTCTCATACCGTATTTTATTTTCCTGTTTGGCGGCGGCCTGCCTGTGTTTTTCCTAGAGGTAATCATAGGCCAGTACACCTCTGAAGGGGGCATCACCTGCTGGGAAAAGATCTGCCCCTTGTTCTCCGGTGAGTATGGGACAAAGGTCACCCGGGGCCTGGTGTTCATCGGTTCAGCACATTTTTATTGAGCACCTGCTATTTGCCAGGTACACTGGAGCCTCATGCAAGTCCACTTGTGCCTGTGCCTGACCCAGGGTAGCAGGTGGCACATTATTCCCATGATGCCGCTGCCCATCATAGCCGCTCAGCACGTCCGGGCTCTTCCCACCTCTGGGTCGTTGAAGGATTGCAGCTGCTTAGCAATGTAGTGCAGAAGAGAGGCGCTCAGATCAGGAGTCTATGGCTGCAAGTCCCACTTCCTCCTCTTGCTCAAACTCTTGTTGCTTTGGAATAGTCACTTAATCCCTTTGGGCCTCAGTTTCTTTATCTATAAAATGGAAATCCTGTGCTTACTTCATAGGGTCGCTATGAAGACAAAATGACATAGCTATGTAAAAGTGCTTTGTATACGTAGTAAGCTCCAAATAAGGGTAGCTTTATTATCATTACAACATTTAGTCCTGTGCCTCACACCTAGTATGCACCCATAAAATAATCACTGTTACGGTTATAATTGGCATGGTTGGGAGGATGTGTGGATCTGTTCATTCATTCATCTATATAAATCCATCCATCCATCCAGTAAACTTTCTTCCATTAGTCAATGGTTAGACCAGCCATCCATCTTTCTGGCTAGCTATCCACTCATTCATCCATCCATTCATCCACCTAACCTTCCAACCAACCACCATCCATACATCCATCAACAAATTGGATATCCATCCATCAGTCCAACATCCATCCATTCAGCTGTCTTTCCAACCAACCAACCAACCATCCATCCATCTACCCATCTATGTGCCTAGCCATCCATTCATTGAGCTATCCCTCCTCTATACATCCTTCCATTCCTCCACCTTATCGGACCATCCATTCTTTTTTTTTTTTTTTTTTTTTTGGACCATCCATTGTTTCATCATCTGTCCAGTCATCCATTCATCCTACAAATATTTGCTGGTCCTTGTTGAAGAGCCCCTTCTGGCCCCAGGCCTAGAGATACCAGGGTTGACTATGTGGCCGTGGTAGGTCTGGCCTCCCTCCTGAGGCTCCTCTTTCTTGCCCACACCCACAGGCATCGGCTACGCCTCCATCGTGATCGTGTCCCTCCTGAACATATACTACGTCATCATCCTGGCCTGGGCCACATACTACCTGTTCCAGTCCTTCCAGTCGGAGCTGCCCTGGGCACACTGCAACCACAGCTGGAACACACCACAGTGCATGGAAGACACTATGCGCAGGAATAAGAGCCTGTGGGTCACCCTCAGCGCCAACAACTTCACTTCGCCTGTCACCGAGTTCTGGGAGTAAGGCCAGCCTCGCTGAAGGAAGGAGGGAGGACGTGGGTGGGGGCAGAGAGGACAGCCCACTCCCTCATCTTCTCCCCAGGGATGTGGTTGTCACTATCTCGGGGTGGGGGGCGGGGGGGAGGGTGCGGATTTGGAGATAAATCCATGCCTTTGGTCTCAGACAGGCCTGGAACCGAATCCCCGTTCTGCCATTTTACTGGCTGTTTGAACTTCGGCAAGTCACTGCCCCTTTCTGAGCCTCAGTTTCTTTAACTGTCAAATGAGGGGAATGAATCGTTCCTACACCCGTATGCAGGTATATGTACTTCTGTTGTCTGAAAATGATATAGTTTTCTTAATGTATTTTAGAAAAAAATATAGTTAGCACATCAAACCTGTTACTGCACAGAGAAAAATGCACATACGAAGCTGATATAGTTACTCAAGCGAAAAGGTGAGTCGATAGAGTAAAAAATATCTATCAGTTAGCTTTTGCTGTGTAACAGTCACCCCCAAATTTGGTGGCTTTCAGCAACGACCATTTATTTGGCTCATGGTTCTGCTGATTGGCATTTTGGACTGAGGTTGGCTGAGCAGTTCTGCCAGTCTTTGCGGGGCTCCCCCGTGGGTAGGTCAGCTGTAGGACATCAGGATAGCTCTTCCGGGGATTAGCTGGCTATTGGCTGGGGTGCCAGGGACAACCGGTCCATATGGGCCCATCACCCAGTGGGCCAGCCTGGGCTTGTTCACGGGCGGCTCAGCACGTGACCACGAATGGGGGAGCCCCTGTGCAGGAGTTCTTTTCAAAACTCTGTCGGCATCATTTTCACTCATGTCCCATCGGCCAAAGAAAGCCATAGACTAACCCAATCCAGGAGGTGGGGAGAGAGGCTCTGTCTTTTTAGGAGAGGAGGGGAGAACCACCATGTCGTCAGCAGCTACGGGAGTATAGACGCAGGACAAACATCAGAAAGGCGGAATGTGGAGACCTGAAGTTTGGGTAACTCTTAGCCGACGTACAGGGGAGTCCTTTGAACACAGTGCCTGGAGGCCAATCGCAAAAGCACTCATGGGTCACTTTCCCTGCTCTTCATGATCTATGAAACTCGGGGTTCAGCACCTGCGTACAGCCCCAGTGATCCTGGAGATGAAGTTGATAGCGGGGGGCAGGAGACAGTATTAAGGATGGGGGTGGTCCCTCATCATCATGAGATGATACTCCTTTTTGGGTCAGCTTTGCAGCTTCCAAGGGTCTTCCCACCTCTGAGAACCCAGCCCAGCAACGGACCCACAAGAGAGGGGGTGGCCTGCTGGCCAGTCCCAGCCATGCTTGAGGGCCAGGGCCAGGAAATCGTGGGCAAGCAAGGGTCAGGTGGCCCTCGGTCAGGGGGTCCCTGTCCTTGTCATGACATGCAAGCCTGCGGTCGATGCTCAGAAGTCCCTAGGCCTACTTGGACAGGGTCTCTTTCTTTGTGTGTACATATTTTCCACTTGCAGACAAAGAGCACATTACAAGCACACTCATCACCCCCTCCATGCCACACCCTCTGGAGAGCTGAGTTTACAGACAAAGAAATGCGGGCACTTCATTCTTCTCACTTGAATGGGGCCCGAAACCACAGCCCTGTCTGTCCTAGGCTGTTCCTGGCACAGCCTGACCACCCACAGCCCACCCCGCCCAGGACACTGGCACTCAACCAGCCACTTGGGTGCCTGCTGGAGCCTTACTGCCTCGGGCCTGGGTTGGTTGTCTGGGCTTTCATGAACCCTCGGTCTGTCACCTCTAGCTTGGGCAGGTGCTGTTGCCCCTCTGGGCCCCGATGGCCTCACCTGTGCTTGGGGAGATCCTAGCATTGCCCTCCCAGCGTTGTGGGGTTGCCCTAACTGAATGAGACTGTGCATGGCCAGTCCTGAGAAGCTGCTTGAGAAATGCAGGCCATTATTATCTATTTAGTGCCCTCGTAGTGGATCAAACTGCCCTCCAGGGGCGTTTGGAACTCAAGTGACCTGACCTTCAGAGGGACAAAGAGTGGCCCCTTCTCAAATGCCCATACCCTCCCCCTCCGCCCCTGCCATTGCAAATGGGGCTGTCCTTCTGGCTCATCTCTGCTGTCATAGGCCTGAGGGCTCTCGGGAAGGGGCTCCCGTGAGCCATGAGGTCCTCAGGGGGTCCAGTTGTTCCCCATGCCTTCTCACCCAGCTGTCCCCTTCACTCAGCCCTCTTGGGAGTTCTCGGGCTCCTGCCTTCCAGAATCCCCATTCTGAGCACCCAAGCTGCCCTTTCTGGCCTGGTAGCCGTGAAGACAGGATTTATCTTTGGAAATGTCCTGGGCCTGCAGGCAGCTTCCCAGGGCCCACAGGATCCGGATGGACTTTCTCAGCCCACAGAGCACTGGCCACCTGCCTGGTGCTCACCTCCCACTCCAGCCTTCGGGTCCTAGCTGAACTTTGTGAGCCCACCTGAACATCCACAAAGAACTTGCCCTCTTTCTGGAACCCTGGGGAGGACTGGGGTCCACAGAGCAAGAGCCTGGAATGCAGGCTTAGTTGAGGAGACCAGGCCCGCCGCCACGCATGAGCAGAGGCTGAGGCCAGTGAGTAGGGCTGGGGGCTTCAGTGCAGCCCTGGGCCAGGCCCTACAGGTGAGAAGGGCCCAGTCCCCGGCCTTCCAGAGCCTTCCCTTCTCCTGCACATGAAAGAGGGGAAGGGAAAGAGAACTAATGTGGAATAACTAGCTCCCATGAGCGTTGTGCCAGGGACATGTCCCTCTCTTTGGCATTTCATCTTTGCAGAGACCCTTCAGGTAGGGAAGTACATGGGAATCCCCAACTCCTGCCTGCCTCAAATCTCACATCCAGTTCCCAGATGCTCTGGGCTCTCCCTTTCAAGTATACCCAGAGTCTGACTACTCTCCCCACTTGCAGTCCCCCGCCTCTCCATGAGACCCCCAGCATCACTCCCCCAGACCCCAGCACTGGACTGTCCTCTCCCTGCCTTACCCTTGCAGCTCTGAAGTCAACAAGCGTGAATCCAAACATGGCATTTCTCAGCTCAGAACCCTCTCGTGGCTTTTCCCATACTATGATCTGGCTCAGCCAGAGAGGATTAAGTGAGAGTGTTTGAACACAGTGAGTGCTCACTGGATGCTGATTCTTCTTACTAATTCCATGTCTGCATCCACTTGGCTTTGTAGCCTGGAGCAGCAAGTTAACTACCCCTCTCAGGCCTAGTTTCCTCATCTGCAAATGAAAGGGCCATATGAGCTGGGCTCTGAGGCACAAATAGGAGCACACTAGGCTGAAAGGGAGAGCAAAAAGACATTCTGGGGAGAAGGAACAGCCCATGCCGAGGCATGGCATTCTGAACACACACAAGTGTTTGGGAACCATTAAGTCATGAGTTTGGCCAGAGCATAGAACACATGGGACCAGGAGAAGGTTTGAGGCCTCGAATGTTAGCCTGGTAAGTTTGAGCTTTGTTCTCTAGGAGGGGGAACCATGGAAGGTATACGAGAAGGGGAGTGACATGATTGAATCTACTCAAGGAACACACTAGTGGGAGAGAGACTAGGACATATATTAAGCACCAACTGTATACAGGGCCTCAGAGGGTTCAGCCATCAGTGGGTCTGGGTTCCGGGGTGAAACAGTTTCTATGATTTCCCCCGAAAATAGCCACTGGCCCTACAGTGACTGGTTCTGGGGTTTCCATTAGGAGAGGCTCACGGGGACATTACTGAGGTGTCAGTGACTGGTACCAGGTTAGGCTGCAGAACAGTGAGGATACTCTCAAAGTGCTGGTCTCCATGCCCCTGGAGCCAAAGCCCAGCCCCAGCCGATGTTTATCTCCATTTCTCTCACCTGCAGCAGACGTGTGGGTCCTTGAGGTGGACCAATACCCGACGGGTGTCTGGGAGCTCCCTGGGAATCAAGATAACACGGCACTATGAAAGCTGAGACTTCCTTATGGCCCTGGACAGGGAAGGAATTTGCTGATCATCCCTGCCAGCCGCCCTCCCCCTCTCTTGTTTTACTAGAGGAGAGAGTTGGGAGCATGGGTGATGCTCCGGTCCCTTAGAGCAGGGAGCCTGCCTCTGGCCCCCACACGTCCCAGCTGCATGACCTCAGGGCAGTCACCTCACCTCTCTAAACCTTGAGGATAGCATGGTTCCAACACCTCACAGTCTGGCTCGAGTTAAAGAGCTAGGACAAGTGATGTGCTAAGGACAGGGCCTCCAGTCATGGCTCATTGGGTATGACACTGAGGACCAGAGAGGTTAAGTGACTTGCCCAAGGTTACACAAGCAGCTAGCTAGAACAGAGCTCCCAGCCCTCACCTCCAACACTGGTATCTGTGTCCCCACCAGCTACAAGTCCACGGCCACAGGTAACATTGTGCTGTGTGTATGTGACCCACTCTCGGGGGTCTTCTCTTGGTGTGGACCCACCTCATCTGCAACGCTAAAGCACCATTGTCAGCAGGAGCCGGCGAGATGTCCTCTTACAGAGCCCCGTATAAGCCACCGGGACCCCTGAGACAGTCATTTCACGCTAGCTTTATGATTTGACTCAGAGTTGCTCTGTGACGGAAAACAGAGCTTCTGCCCCCGGTTAACCTCATCCTGCTGGTCCCTGCTCTGGGGTCCTCGCTCTGTCCCGAGGGTCCTGCTTCACCCCAGCCCTGGAAGACAGGCGGGGCCAGATCTGTCCGGAGCCATGCCTTCCTCCCTGGTTCCTCCCGAGCCCCCTGGGAGCTCAGCACGTATCATTAGACTTTATTAGAATCAAAGAAATGAGTCATATTTGCAAACAAGCCGTGCTCAGCCAATCTTCCTCTGCAGCTGTCGGAAGGAGGAGGCGGTGGAGAAAGCCTTGTGTGGCCCCATGCTCAGGGCGGACGGGCTCTTTTATAATTGTTGCCTCCGCCAGTCTCCAGGGAAGAGCCATGGCCAATAAATGGCTGGCCGGCAGTCAAAAGGAAACGATTTGGCCCACTCGGAGGACGTATTTACATCTGAGTGCCGGCTGGACGGCAGCGGGGCGGCCGACTCACAACAGACGTCCAGGCGATTCTTTTTTGGATCCCACCCTGGAATGAATCATTACTATTCTTGGACAAGAATGCAGCTCACCTCTGGTTCTCCTCCCTCTGTATGAGCGATGCAGGGAAGCCTGGGATTCTGAGGGCCCTCATGAAGGGCAGAATAGGACCAGGCATATGGGTGGCTGGTCCCCAGGGCAGCATCAGAAAAAGGGATCCAGGCCCAGGGTTGATTTTTATCTGGGTCATGTCAGGCGAATTCCTGAACCTCTCTGAGCCTCAGTTTCCCCATCAACCAAATGGGTACGGTTACTTTACTCAGTTAATGCCTATTGAACACCTACTCTGTGCCAGGCACTGTTCTGGATCCAGCAGGGATCAGACACAGGCCCTGCCTCCGTGGAGATGGCATTCTAGTAAGACAGACGGACATTAAATGGATAGCACAAATATAATTGTAATATAAAAGCGATGACAAATGATGAAAAATAAAGCCAGGGCAGGGGAAGGAGAGTGACCAGGGATACTTTTTATCCGATGGCCAGGAGAGGCTGCCCCAGTGAAGTAGCATTTGAACAGAGACCTGAAATGACACAGGGAGGCAGTTGGCATGTCCTATAACAAGTGACTGACGAAACAACCTGTTCAAAGGTCCTGAGGCAGGAATGTGCTCAATCTATTCAGAGATCATACCAGAAGACACTGGCTGAAGGGGCCATATGGGGGATGAGGTTCAAGATGGGACAAGCATACATAAACTTGTCCTGGACATGTCTCATTTATATACCTGTGGTCCCAGTGTCCTTATTAATAGGTCTGAATGATAAGAGTATTTGGCCACCTTATTCAGGGAGGCCAAAAGGGATGGGGCAGGTTAGGGGGGCCTTTTAGCCAGGTAGGTGGGAGCCATGGGAGGATGTGGGACAGAGGAGTGGTGTGACCCATCTTGGGTCTGGACAGATTCTCTCTCGATGAGAACAGACCTGGGGGGGAGGGTGACCGTGGAGGCAGGAAGACAAGTGGGGAGGCCACTGAAAAAGCTCTGGGAAGCAGTGGGAGTCCAGACAGGAGTGGTGGCAGTGCTGGGGACATGTGGCTGGATTTGGGGTACCATGCAGTATCCTGGGGTGGTTAGGAGACTGCTGAGGGGCAGTGCGCCATGGCTGTCCCTCTGGGGCACAGCACTCTACAGTTTACTGAGCCCTCTCACGCACCACCGTGGGAAGGCCCAACAGATCCCTGTCTGCTGTTCTGGGGCTGAGGCTGTGGGAGTCCCACGCGGGAGGGATTTGTGGAGGGTCCTTCACGCGGGGGTCCCTTCAGAAAGGGATTCGGATGGCCGCACACACACTCCGGCCTCCACGGCTACCCAAGGCTATCTTTGGAAAGGATGTCGGTCACTTTGGCCCCGAGCCCACGTTGGGCTCTGTTTTGACAACCCCTGACTGATGAGACACATTCATTCCATTCCTAGAACGTCTGCACGGCCCATTACAAACATTTTCAAGACTTCTAAATAATTTTTATAAAGGTGCTATTAAAAACATTGAATCATTCGTCTAAAAACATCAAACATTCAAAGAGAAAAACATTCAAGTAGAAAAAATGATACCCAAGGCCAAGTGCACTCCCCTCCCCCGCATCCCCACCACCAGGTCCCCCCTCCCCACAGGCAGCGACTGACTGCAACCAGCGGCGTCTTGTGTGTCCTGCCAAAAATAGTCTGTGCGCATTCAAGCACAAATGTACATCCACCCCCTTCCCTTTTTAACACAATAGGGAGCATGCCATAAGCACGGTTCACCTTGCTTTATATACTTATTTTATCTCCGGGATACCGTTTCTTAATCTGCGCACAGGGAGCTTTCCCACCACCTCGAGGGCCGGGTGACATTACACTGTGTGTCTTCTCTGTGCTGCTGAGCCCCTATTGATGGCCGTTTGGGTGGTTTCCAGTCTTTTGCTCCTACAGACAGTGCTGTGATGACTAGCTCGGGCTGGACCCCGTCGTTGGCCACACGTGCAAGAGTTATCATGGGAGAGAGGCTCGGGAGTGGCATATTGCTGGGTCAAAGAGAACATGCCTTATAGTGTCACCCGGAGGTGTCATGAGCTCCTCCAAGGAGATGGCCACCAGCGGTGGAGACTCGGTTTCCCCGTTGTGGCTTCCGTAGCTGGTCAGCTGCCCAGAGCCAGCCTGCCTGCCATCTGTGGCTGGCCCGGCTGGTTTACGGAGCGCAGGAGTAGGAGAAGGCAGAAAGGGTGTCCGGGAACCGAGGGGCTTGGTGTGGTCTGAGCTCTGCGGATTCAAGCTTCTCAGCCGACCTGGCCTGAAGAGAAAAGAAAAGGCGGGGCCCCTCCTCAGCATTAGCTGAGCACCTGCTGGGTGCCCGCCTGTGAGATCCTTGTCCTCGGGCCGTCCGGAGGCTGGTGGGCAAGACAGCCTTTTCACCCGAAGGTGACATTTGGCGGGAGCGGGTGGCCGGGGAGACGGCCGGGGACTCCAGTCAGGTGTCCGCCGAGCGGCAGGAAAGGCTTCCCTGGCAGCACGAGGACCGTGTGGCTGCCGCAGGCGCCAAGGTGTGGAGGTGGAGAAGCACTCTCTCTCCCTGACGCTGCCCATTCACAAGGAAGCCTTGGCCGCTGCCCAGCATGCCCCGGGCCTTCATTGAAGGCGCCGGGCGCTGGAGGCTGCACGGGGAAGGCCTTTTTGTTCTAAGCAGCCACCGCCGCCAGACCCACGTGCTTGGCAGGGCCCCAGCCGGGGCGCGGTTGGCGGACGGCCTGCCCCGTGGGGATGCCCCCTGGCTTGAGGCTTCAGGGGGACCCTGGCCCATAGCAGGGGGACGGGGCAGATTCTTTTCAAAGTTTAGGCTCTATTCTCCCTGCTTATCAGAGGAGCAGTGCGGGGGAGTCCACAGAGCAGTGGCTTTGGGAGTCTGGCAGGCTTGGGTGTAGGGTGCTAGTTCTGCCCACCGCTGGCTGTGTGTCTGTGGGCGGTTGAATCTTCCAGGCCTCGGTTTTCCCCGTCTGTAAAATGGGGCAAATGGCCTTTCGTCCTTGGATCAGATGAGATAAACTGGAAAGGCCTTGTGGATGTTCTGAGCACACATTGTCAGAGGTGCCCGAGGGGAGCCCCTTGATGTCGGGGTTCTCACCAAAAAAAAAAAAAAAAGGACAGGAATGCTGCCCCTTTTTAAGGTGAATGGAAATATTTCATGACTTGGTTCCGAGTGCCATGTGAATTTGCCGGTCACCTCAGTTGAGTCCTTGGTTCATTCACTCAACAGGTATCTACTGAGGCCCTACTATGTGCCCTGTGTCGTTCTAGGTGCTGGGAGCACGGCGGCGGCCCAAAGAAAGGCCTCACTTGGATGCCACTTGAGATGGGGATCTTGGGTTTATTCAAGGTCCACATGTTGAAGCTTCTGTGGAAAAAAAAAAAAAAAAAGGAAAAGCAATGAAGTGTCCTGGTCCAGCGGGGTTTCCGAGACCCAGAGCCCTGACCACTGACTGGCTGGGAACTAGGGAATGGTCTCGAATGCATTCCCAGGCAGCAGCCTGGGGGCAGGAGCTGTTATCTGTGTTTTACAGAAGAGGATATTGGGGCACGAAGTCATACCCTCTCTCTGCCTCTTGGGCTGGAGTGTGGCCTTGAAACCAGGAGCTAACTTTGGTCAGAAGGAATCCCCGCTTTTCCCAGAGGAGCACAAACTGCCTGTCTCCCGTGGTCAGCAGCCTAGGAGTCAGGGGACGGGGGACCCTGATGGAGTGGGGGGCCGGGCTGACGTCCCTGTGCTTGATGCGCCCGCCCTTGGTCACTGCTTCAGTATCAGAGCTCTGGGACCATGGGGACAGTTTCTTGGCATTGAGTTTTGTGGCTTCTGGCTGCCAGCACCCTGCGCTGCCCCACCCCGACTTCAGATGGCTTCGGCCCCTCAGGGATGTGTCTGCGAGCAGGTGCCCATAGGCGTCTTCTGCAGGTCAGTGAGGTTCTTGGACTCCAAAGACCCAGCGTCTGCGGCGTGATGCTGGGCAGGGCTGGTGGTTGCTCTGTGCCGATTAGCCTTCAGACCGTCTACCTGCCTCCTCCTGAGACCTTCACAATCCTGCAGGGAGTTGGGGGCAGGAGACCAGCACTGCTTAGGTGCCGAGAGCTGCTCTGGGCATCTCAAGGCTAGGATGGAAACAATAAGGTTTACCCAGTGCTGGCTTCACCCCGGATCTTATCGTTAGTACTTTGTGTGGGTTTTCTCTTGACAATGATCCCTGTAAAGAGGTGGGCAGGTGCTCTGTGGCCACATATAGAACAAACACTTTGCCCTCTTGAGGCTTACATTTTCATGGAGACCCAGATAAGAAACAGGGGTGAATAACATAAAAGAGGACTGGGACAGAGAGTGTAAATCAAAGCCATTGATTTTACACGGTAGAGCCTAGTTTGAACCCATTGTTTGGCCCAAATGGGCACTGAAGAAGGGTCTACTGAGAATCGATCACATGGGAATTAGTACCCATTTTACAGATGAGGAAACTGAGGCTTGGAGATGTACTTAACTTGCCCGAGGCCAGGCGGGGTTGATCCCAGGTTCACCTGAGGTAGGAGTCCGAATCTATCCCCTTGTTGACTTCTCCACAACCCTGTGACGTGGATGGGTACTGCTTCAGAGACCCATGGGGATTCCAGGGCTTGGAGAGGCAAGGGGGCTTGTGGAAACACGGTGCCTGAGCCAGGGTTTCAACCCCAGGCTGTTGGAGCCCTGGCCTCAGCTCTCTCTGCCCCAGGGCCCGGCCCGACTGACTTGTGGCTCTGTTTGCTTGAAGGCGCAACGTGCTGAGCTTGTCTTCAGGAATCGACGACCCTGGCTCCTTGAAGTGGGACCTTGCTCTCTGCCTTCTCCTTGTCTGGCTGGTCTGCTTCTTCTGCATCTGGAAGGGCGTCAAGTCCACGGGGAAAGTGAGTTGTGCGTCTGTCCCTCCCCTGCCTCAGGGGGGTCTACCCTCAGCAGAGACTCTATCCCCATCCCCCCAGGCCCTCCTGCTTGAAACCGGCCCAGACCGAAGAGCCAGCATAGGTTGCTAAAGCAGTCCTCTGAAAGAAAATAAGGCCTGCTCTGTTGCATTTGCCCACTTCATGGTGTAAATATTCCCACCATGTCTGATTTCAAGTTACCGATGGTTTAACAACTAGCTAACAAGATTCCTGAAAGTCAGGTGCTGGGCTCTCTGGAGCCTGCACAAGCTCCCATACACCACTGGTTCCCATATCAAGATGTTGGTGGTGGTAGTGCAGATGTTAGCAGATAACAAACATTGGCGTTGATAAGCTAGCAGGTAGCAAGGTGACCTGGTGACTTACTGTTGATTACCAGCGATCCACCCACAACACGAACCCTTGCTTGGCAGAGTGTGCCCCGACGGGCAGCATCAGCATTCCCCACAGACTTGCTAGACATGCAGACCCATGGGCTTGCCCTGCACCTACAGAATCAGAACCCACGGTTGAACGGTTATCCCCAGATAATCCAAATGCACCTGGAGGTTTGAGAAGCACAGCCTTGGAGTTTGGCTGCTAAGTCTGATTGCTGATGCTAAGTCTGTGCGAATTCTCTCACAACTAACACTTGGGCTGGAGACTAAGATGTTAGTTATTAAGGAAAGCTTTCGGTGATGATTAAGTCATTTGCTCGTAACCAAGATGTTAGTTGTTAACCAAACTGTTAGCCATCACTGAAATATTCGCGGCTGATTTAATATGTTACACGATGACTAGAACGTTAGCTTTTTTTTTTTTAAAGATTTTATTTATTTATTTGACAGAGAGAGAGAGAGCGAGAGCAGGAACACAAGCAGGGGGAGTGGCAGAGGGAGAAGTAGACTTCCTGCCAAGCAGGGAGCCCGATGTGGGGCTCGATCCCAGGACCCTGGGATCATGACCTGAGCCAAAGGCAGACGTTTAATGACTGAGCCACCCAGGCACCCTAGAACGTTAGCTATTAACCAAGGTGGTAGCTGATCATTAAAATGTTAGGTTATCATTGAGGTTTTAGGTATAACTGGTATATTTCCCATAATGAAAACAACAGCCTATAACTAAAACACTTCCTGTTAACTTAGACTTGAACAATTACCCAAGAACCAAGACCCTGGCCGGTATCGTGGTCACTGTGATGTGGTCAGTGCGGAAGGGTCTGTGGTGATCAGAGGTGTGAGCCTGCACCCAAGGCTCTAGGCCAGAGAGAAGGAGTTGGCCGATCTGCCTTTATATGGCCCCCACCTAGCATTTCCCTCCTATCACTCATCTTGGCAGGGGGAACATCTCTTTGAGGTCTAAAAGCCCCCGAAGGTCCAAAGAGTAAGTTAAGGTGGCATTTGAGGTACGGTGACGGGCAGGGGTGACATCACTCGGAGAAGGGGCCTTTGCTGCACTGGAATTTACATTAAGGACCATGCTCTCCTGGATGAAGAGCCCCTTAAGTGAAATCGTGGATCTGAACAGATCCCAGCATTTACTTCAGGGCAAGATCTGGGTCTCTAGGATTGCAAAGGCAGAATGGGGCTGAGTCTGGAGCAGGGCCCTCTGCCTGTTCCTAAAACCCAGTCTGGAAAGGAAGCAGGCGAGGCTGACATTGTCCCACCAGGACAGGCAGGAAGGGGGCCCCTCGAGCAGTCCCCACAGAGCCTTGGGGTGCTCGTCCACCAGTGTTGGCCCACCTCCTCCTCTGTCTTGTGTGCAAACCGTTTCCTTACTGCCTTTCTTCAAATGAGGAGGGAGCTGAGCTGGGAGAGGTGAAGTGATTCGTCTGGGGGCACGCCCTCCCCTCGAAGCCCTGGTTTCCTCTTTTACAGAAGGGTGAAGGTGAAGGCTCCAACAAGGTGTGCTCTGCACCCAGCACCAGTGCTTGGCGCAGACAGGGCCCTAAACACCAGTGCTCTCTTCACTGTGCCTCCCGTTTCCCCATGTGGAGGTGAGTTTATCTGGAAGTTTCTGTGGAGCACTCGTCCCAAACAATGCTGGAGACATGATCATTTCCTGATGCACTCATACATTTTGAACCTCTACTGTCCGTCAGGCACTGTTGTAGGACTAGGGCCAGGGGACACTCGGGAGTCCACAGAACAGACCGAAATCTCTGTGGTGCGGGAGCTGACAGATTTGTTGGTTGTGACAAGGTGAGCGCGTAAAATATCTAGGAGTCAGGTGTGGACTGAAGAATAACGTGGTGAAGGAGGACGGGAAGTGTTGGGGTACACTTTTAAATGAGGTGGCCAGGCAGGCTCACCAAGAAGGGGGACTTTGGGACACAGATCCGAAGGAAGTGAAGGGTAAGCCACGTGGGTATCTGGAGGAGAAAATATTCCAGGGCGAACAGCCAATGCAAAGGCCCTGAGGTATATCTGACCCAAACCTATGGGGGAGCCCCCAGTCTGATGGAGGAGGTTGATGTTTCCCAGAAACAGCAGGCAACCTTTAAGATACAATAGAGGGGGCAGGAGGATAGAACCAAATCAAAAAGTAGAGGGTACCGGGCTGCAACTGTGGCCAGTTGAAGACGTGACTTGACAGAGGTCCCCCTACCCTACCCCGCCCCTGGAGACAATCTCCTCCTCACGCTCCAGGCCCCTGAGGGGCGGGCATGGCTCCCAGAACAATAGCAGAGCCTGGGCCAGCCCCAAGAAGCCAAGACAAACACAGTAAGGCTCTGTGGACTTCCTTGAGCTCCATGGTCTGCCTGCCCGCCCGCCGCCCGCCGCCAACCATGGCTTCCAGCCCTGGCCACAGACCAGGTTCACGGCCACTGTGGGGGCTGGGCCCATGGGCATCAGGACGGGCCTCATCCTGGCCCTGGCCGTGCTTCAGTGGCTGACCCTGGTCCAGCTGGGGGTGGATGGAGGGAGGGCCTGGGCGGCTCAGGACCCAAGTTCAAGTCACTTTGCCTCTCTGAGCCTCAGTTCCCCTTTTTGTAATTGTCGTCATTCCAAGGGTCTGAACCTTGGCCCAGCATCTGCAGGGGCTTCATTCATACACCAGACAGTGATAACGGCAGCGAAGGCAGTGTCATGCGTGGGCGCCAGGCCCCAGTCTCAGGGCTGTCCATTACAGCTCATTCCATCATCCTCATGTTCTGAGGTGTCGGTGGCCAAGTGGGATTTGAACCCAGGCAACCCAGCTCCCCACCTTGGTGCCCTGCATTCTTCCACCTCCTAAGCATCACCTGCTGCCTGCCCTCCCCCTCGGCTAGCCTGACCGTGGGGACGGGAGGCAGGCGTGTCCTTGCTCCAGTGCATGAGGCCAGGGAGGTGCCAAGTCCAGACCGTCGCGCAGGAAGTACGGTGCTGGGGACCCAAAGGGGGGTACGGTCATCACGGACATGAGCACAGACATGTCCTGAGGCTGCAGCCCCAGCTCTTCCGTCTCACACTTGAAAACAAAGCAGGGGGGTGGGCAGTCAGAGTCGGACCCGGTTTAGGATCTCAGTTTTGCTCCCACAAGCTGCATGACTTTGGGGACGTCCCCTTCCCTCTCTGAGCCTTGGTTTCCCCTTAATGTGAAAGGAGTTAGTGATGCCCCCCTCGCACACACAGGGGTGCCGTGAAGACCCTCGGGGCCTGCCTAGGTGCTAGGCACAGACCCATGGCCCCACCTCTAGAAGCCTCCATCTTTGGGATGAGTGACCCCTGCTGCCCAGGCCTTTACCCCCAAAGGAGGTTCAGGGCGGCAGTGGGAGACTAGCCCATCTCCCTCCTGCCTTGTGGGCCACTCTCTCCCCGCCGTCCCTAGGGGAATGAGGAATAGTTGTCCTTGCAAGTTTCCAGGGCAGTTGGGCCACAGGGCTTTTGGGTCAAGGGCTCAGAGGAACCACAGAGGCTTGCCAGCAAGAGTGGAAAAATACCATGTCCCGTGGCAAGGCCTGCTGGGCCACCACTAGAGGCCCACTGGCGGCAGCTGGCACCAACTTCTCCTGTGAGGATCCCGGGGGAGTCACGGAAAAGTTGAGAGAATGGCTCTCAGGGGCTTGTCCTCAGCAGCAAATTCTGCAAAACAAGGGTGGCTTCCAAAGAGGCAGATGAGGTGGCGTGACCAGGTAGGGCTGTGTGAGCAGGTGGGGCTGTCCTCTTTTGGATCGGGGGACGAACCGTGGTAAAGTGCGTGCAAACACACACACACACACACACACACACACAAAAGACCCGGGACTCTGAAGCCAGCTGGCAGGGGTCCCGTCCCACCTCTTCCACCTACTAGCGCCGTGACCCCAGGCACCTGACGTCACCTCTTGGGGCCTGTTTTCTCCTCTCGAATATGCAGGTAGTTCACTTCCCTACCTCTTCAGGTTGTCGTGAGGATGAAATGAGTTAACGCACATAAAGCTCTTAGCCTGGCACACAGTAAGTGCTCCTTAAGTGCTTGTTAAACAGATTTAATACATGAAAAAAAGGGAAGCCACCCCCATCCCGGGGTGGTTTCCTGTGTCCCTGACACAAAGCCCTCTGGCCAGAGCCTGGTTGCCCAGCCCAGTGGGGCCCGGCTGGCTTTGGGGACAGCCACCAGCCCCTGGTGTGGTCCACAGCAGGGCCCAGAGGTGGGAACCAGTGGAGGGCCTGTCTGCAGGAAGGGAGGAGCAGCCTGGGGGGCAGGGGTGGGGGCATGCTGGTTTTCTTTCTTTCACCCCTTCTGTGGCTTCCTGACCTGCCCCCTTCCTCCAAGCCTGCCTTCTTGTCCTTGGGAAATTGGGAGGGTTCTCTGCCTCAGGAGAAGAAGAGGGGGTGGCTGGGGAAACTGAGGCCCAGATGGAGAAAAGGCATCGGGGGCTGGAGGGGAACCACAGAGGCAGGCGTAGGGCCCGCCCTGTAGCCTAATGGGATCAGCAGGAGAGTCTTCACTGCTCAGGTTTCTTGAGGATGGCGAGTGAAGTAAGCACCCTCATTTTCCTCCTCATACAGATGGGAGTTGAGGCCAAGCCACCCAGCTGGGAGGTGGCAGAGGTGGGATCCAAACCCCAGCCCGGGTGACCCCGAGTGGGCTCTCCCTGCCACTCTCTCCCTCTGCCCAGAGCGGCAGAGCTGGACGGAACCCCAGAGCTCATCTGGTCTGAGCTTCTCGCTTCGCGGGTGGGAAAATGAAGCCCAGAGAGGGACAGTAGCTTGCTCAAGGTCTCACAGCAAGCCAGACAGCGAGCTTGAATTCCGACCTGCACCCTTGGGGAGTCCAGCCTTCCTCTGGTTGTTGAAAGGGTCGAATAAAGTACCAGACGGGGAAGGGCTTTTGACTGCTCTGCCTCTGTCTGGAGGCACGCTCTGGGGCACTTAAGTGCTGTGTGACCTGTGGACAAGCTGGCGACTCCCTGGGCTTCGGCGTCCTCACCTTCAAGATGAGGCTAGTAATGAAACCTGCCTCAAAGGGTTAGGGCGGGACCAACTAAGTACAGAAGTACTGCACTTGGAATAGTGCCAGGCATACAGTAAGCACTCAATAAATGCTGTTTGGTGGTACTGGCCAAGGGCAGCTGAGCCAGGCAGGCCCTGAGAGCTTTCTCCTTGCCCTTTTCCAAAGCCCCTTTCTAGTTGTTTCTACCCACAGGGATGTTGGCTGTCTAAGAATTGTGCTCCAGCAAGGGTTTCTGTGCTAGATAGTTGGGGTTCAGGGCTCCGTCACCCTCCATCGGTGTCTGGTACCTACGTGGGCCCCAGAAGTGCCCTGCAGTAACCTGGCCCTGCCCCCAGCCCCCAGCACCACGGACACGTTAATCCTGCTCTCTGGGTGTGGGTTTCCTCACCTGTAAAATGGATACACTGGCTGTGTAGTCATTCCTTTCTGGTCCCCTGGCCCCCAAGGCCCTGAGGGAGTCAGGGGCTCTGCGACCCAGTCTTAGCGTTTCAGGTGGTCAACAGGCAATTTCTGTATGTGCTGCGTTGGGGAAGTGAAAATGCCTGGTGCCTTTGCTCAGAACAAGGTGGTTACCCTCCACGGGCCCTGACTACAGCTCCCGCGCCCTGGGAATGACGCAGGCAAGTCTCCGAGCCCTGCTGAGCTCCCGTTCCTCCTCTGTCAGCACGGTGGCCAGCACGCCAGTTTGTGGGCTGCGGTGAGCACCAAGTGGCCTTGTGCCTGGGGCGTCCTTGCTCGGCCAGCGCCCTGCTGGAAACACCAGCATCTCGCCGTCCGTTCAGAGCCATGCACCTCTGAGCTCCTCCCAGGCATGAACCCTGCCTGGAAATGCCTCACAGTCAATGAAAAGATAGGGAAAAATCCATCCGAGAGAACTGAGGGTACAGGATATTTGGAGACCAGCGCTTTCGGGAGAGGAGAAGGAGAGGAAGTAGGGCAGGCCCTTGGCGATGGAACAGCCCAGCCTGGGCCATCTCTGGGTCCCCACCTCCAATTGACCTTGGGCTGCCCGGGATGTGCTGTGTGATCCAGGGAGGGCTGTGGGGCCTCCCGAAGGCCCCAAGTAAGTTGGGGGGGGCCCTTCCCAGTCTCCTGGCCAAGGGGCTTTAGAAGCTTCATTTCCTCCCAGGAGTTCCGTGTGCACTTCCTACAAAATCAGTGTCGACAACAGGCCCCATTTCTTGAGCACCTACGTGCCAGGCACTGTTTCGATGGTGTTCCAAATACCATCTCATCGAATCCTCACTTCCCCTCTTGATGGAGATCTTCTATTACTGTTGTCTCCATTGATACATAAGGGAATAGGCCCAGAGAGGTGAAGCATCACGTCCAAGGTCACACAGCAAGCGAGGGGACAGAGCTGGGGTTTGAACCCTCACCTGACTGATTCGTAACCCTAAGAGTCATACTAACAGTTGTAATGTTAGCTAATACGTGGTGTCACATGCCAACCATGGGGCTAAGCCTTTTTCATACACACTTGATATTTGACACTCTTATTTTGCATTTTCCTTCTTCACTCATTAGAAATGTCTGTTCCGGGGACCTGGGTGGCTCAGTCGTTGAGCATCTGCCTTCGGCTCAGGTCATGATCCCAGGGTCCTGGGATTGAGCCCCATGTAGGGCTCCCTGCTCAGCGGGAAGCCTGCTTCTCCCTCTCCCACTCCCCCTGCTTGTGTTCCCTCTCTCGCTGTGTCTCTCTCTGTCCAATAAATGGGTAAAATCTTAAAAAAAAAAAAAAAAGAAAAAGAAAAAGAAATGTCTGTTCTGTGAGGGCAGGGATTTCTGTCTTGTCCACCACTCTGTTTCCAAGGCCTAGATATTCAGTAAATATCTACAGGATTGTTTTCATTGAATCTCAGTAAATCTGTGAGGTAGGTACTGGTATTATACCCAGGTTACAGGGGAGGCAACTGAGGCCCAGAGAGGTTAAGCAACATGCGCAAGGTCACAGAGCAAGGGAAACAGCACGCTCGGCTCCAGACCCCTGGCCTCGGGGAGAATGCTTGAATTTGACAGCAGCGGTTGATGCCGGGGTTCCCCTGAATCACTCTCTGCCCTCACAGGTCGTCTACTTCACGGCCACTTTCCCGTTCGCTATGCTTCTGGTGCTGCTGGTCCGTGGACTGACGCTGCCCGGGGCAGGCGCAGGCATCAAGTTCTATCTGTACCCCGACATCAGCCGCCTCGAGGACCCGCAGGTACCGCAGGGCAGCCCGTCCTCCCTCCCACCCAGGGCCAGGCAGGGCAGGGTGCGGGGAAAGCTAGGCCGACGGTCTTGGGGGCACAAATCGAGTCGGGCCATCAGCGCCCAGTACTTTTCCGCTGGGCTGTGGCAGGTTGTCTAGCATGCTCGTGGGCCTTTCCAGCTGTGTGTGTATCTTTCCATGTGGGGGACTGCTGAGGCCAGCCACAGTCTCCTTCAGGCGCTGTGCCAGGAAAGGGGGGAGAAGTCTTTTTAGGAGCTAGTCTCCTCCTTGGCCCTGGTCTCTGCCCGCAGCGGCCAGGAGGGCGGCATCATGGGGGTGGGGGAGCTGGCCCAGGAGCGCTGCTGGCTTCCTTGGCTGACGTTGGAATTCAGAGTGGGTACTGAGCTCTTGGAAGGTCGAGGGGCAGATACTGAACGCCCAGCTCCGGGCACTCGGCCACGTGACCGCAAGGGGTTGGAGAAAGCCCTGGGATGTTTATTGACCCATTTGAGGACCTTTTGTCTCCAGGATCCTCAGCCTTCAGGTGGCCCCTAAGGTCCTGTGCTGCTTTGGTTCTCTTCCTCACTGCCCTCTTGCCCTGGGCAGGATGGGGGGGCCGGGGCGGGGGCTTGGCCAACATCAGAGGACAACTGGGAAGGCAGCTTTGTGGCCCTCCGGAGCTGCTGGATGAAGGTTCTGGAGAGCAGCTTTGCCTGCATGATCCGTTAGGGAATTCCTTCCCGCTCCAGACAATAGCAATTAGTCCTGATAGCAGCCTTGACTTAACGGTCTTACCACCTGTCTGCACTGGGCTAAATCTTTACTCTTAGAACCTGCATAATAGTGCAGCAGAGCCCATTTTACAGATGTGAAAACCGAGGCTCTGGGCGGGAGTCCTCTTGCTCACAATCATTTCATGGTTGGAATTCAGATCCATCTGCTCCAAAAGCCTTTCCTCATAATCCTGATACTGAGTGACTGGGGGTTTCTTCGACTTCTGGGCTTCCTTGCAACTCAATATTGCCTTGAAAGACACCTTGGATTCCAGCACGAATGCTCTGATTGCCGTCGAGAATCTGCACATTTTGAGGTGCAGTCCTTCAGGTGGCCGGGAACCCGCACCGTCTCCTCCAGGAAGCTGGCTCTAACTGGCCCCTTCTCTCTCTCCTTGCCACCCCCACCCCAACCCCCATAGGTGTGGATTGATGCTGGGACCCAAATATTCTTCTCCTATGCCATCTGCCTGGGGGCCATGACCTCTCTGGGGAGCTACAACAAGTACAAGTACAACTCGTACAGGCAAGTGTCACGCCAGCGGGCCCGGTGGACCTTAGAAATGATGATGTTTAAAGAAAAAAGAGAAGAAGTAGGGAGCGTGGCTTCCTTGTGTTGTGAATTAACTTGCTCCCTGACATATGTGTAACTTAGGGACTGTATGCTGCTGGGATGCCTGAACAGTGGTACCAGTTTTGTGTCTGGCTTCGCAATTTTTTCCATCCTGGGCTTCATGGCACAAGAGCAAGGGGTGGACATTGCTGATGTGGCTGAGTCAGGTATGGTGGTATTGGTGGCAGTGGTGGTGGGCACTGCCACCTAGTGTGTAAGCCGAGTACTGCAGGCATGAAGCCAGACCCCAGGGGGCTTTGGGGGGGGACGAGCCTGGTTTCCGAAACGGACCCCCCCCACCAAGATGTCCCCAAAGTATCAAAGAGCACAAGAGCTAAACTTTAAGCACTTTCGTTGCAATTTGGCCCAAGGGGCTGCAGGAACGTGGGGGTTGGTTAAGTTGGGGACTATTTAGCTACTTTTGTGTGGTCTTCCCTCCCTCTCCTTCCCCCTGCAAACTCCTGGTTTCAGCAACAGAAACCACTTTCCTAACTCAGGCCCAAGCCAGCCACCAGTCGGCATTCCATCACCACCTTCTCAGCTTTGGTTTCTGTATTTTGCACTTTGCTCCCAGCGCGCTCCCTCTAGCAAACCCATTCATTCATTCCACCGATGTTCTTGATTAACGGAGTCTGCCCTGTGTCAGTCACCACCGTAGGCGGCGGGTGGGGGACAGTGGGCATGCCGGCCGCCCTCTGGGACGGTGACAGATCCAATTTGGGGGTAGGTTGGGGGGGACAGTGTCACTCCCTCAGGGTGTGGGCCCTGTTGGTGGGGTGCTCCTTCTGGAAGTAGAGGAAAGAGTCTTAGAATGATGGACTCTGTAAAGCCTGGGATCCCAGGCTGGGATCCTGGAGCTCCAGCAAGGTGGCTCTGGAACCTGAATATGATGAGGTCTTCAGTTGCTAGAATCCTAGAGCCTCAGCACCGCAGTATTCTAGGACTTGCCCCTGGATGTTCTAAGTCCTAGAACCGCAGCTATATAACTGCAGTGGTTTGGATATGGGAACAAGAACCATAGGCTCCCAGGATCCCCAGATTCCACCTTTGCCCCTTCTCCGCCTCACTCCTATCCTGCCCATTCACTTGGCGGGTGGTCATCAGCTGCGTGCAAGGTTTGGTTATTTTGTACACGTCCTCTGCTGCACCCGACCTCCTGATTTCTCACCACCTCTCTGGGACCACATGGAGGCAGGCGAGGGTCCTGGGCAGAGGCTTCTCTCAGGCCCAGAGGAGAGCCTGATGTCCTAACTCCAGGGACTACCATGGACCAGAGTCAGACGCAGCTGGAGCCCTTGCCCTCGTGGGAAACTGGGCGGTGTCCTGGTTCCTCATCCACAGCACCCTAGCGTTGGGGGTCAGGGATACCTCAGCCTTGTGCATGTAGACGTCTGTTCTGCAGATGAGGAGACCAGTGGCTTGAGAGCAAGGGCCTTGCTCGGGCTGGTAAGGGTCTGAGCTGGGGTCTCCTGGACAGGCCCCTCTGACATGAGGACCTCCCCCCACCTCCTGCCTCCCCACCCACCCTGGACGCACGTAACAGCTCTGGACTTCCCTGTGTGAGAATGCACCTGAGCTCCTCTGACCTTCTCTGACCTCCGAGCCCGGGGCCCTGCTTTCATCCTCACTTAGCGAAGATGTTCTCTGCCACCCTCCACCGCCCCCCCCCCAGTGTTGCAAGACAAGGGTGGCAAGTCCACAGCTCAGCCTCACGCATCTCTCCACTGCCCCCAGTCCCAGACCCGACCGTCAAACGTAGCTTTCCTACCCCAAGAGGCTGGCCGGAGACTGAGGACACAAAGTAATTCCAGAAAGATCCACACCCACTTGGGAGTGTGACAGTTCTAGGGACGAGGGGGGAGACGATTTGCGGCTCCTTTGCAGTGCCTTTTTTTCAGTCGAGGGCTTACAAACCAGTTGTGATTGCCAGGAGTGTGGAGTGAATTTGGTGGTGGGATAAAAAAATAGATCTTTCTCCGTGGACAACTAGGTATTTTTATATCTGTCTATATCATCACCCTAAGTTGTTTTCTTCCTCCTGTCCACTTCAAACACCTTGTCGTTTATTCCCCACGGTGATGTCTGAACAGCTGACACATCAAGGATGATTATTTCTCTAATAAGCTTTTAACAAGCACCATATTGAGCGAAGTGCATTTGAACCAGATCATTATTTAGCCGAACGGAGTGCACACGGCGCGGGCAGGGGCGCGTTCTCTGCTCGCCGAGAGGCCTGCGTTGGTGCTCGGAGCGGCTGCGTTCCTTCACATGGACTTCTCTCTCTATAGTTCACCGTGCGCTTTTAGAGAAAGATGCTCAGACCCTCTCCCAGAGGCTGGCTTGACAAAGGCAAAACTGAAATACAGAAACGAGCGCGTTGAGAAAACCTCCACCAGGCCCCAGTGGGCGGCGGGTGGCGGGTGGCGGGCGGCAGGTGGGGGGTGGGGGGCCCCATTTTACATCTGTCTCGCAGTTGGCTGGACTCGAATCCCCACGCACTGATGCCTACCAGTCGGGCCAGAGCTGGCGTGGAGGGGGCCCCGTGGGCCCCAGCCGAGGTGCCCACGCGGCTTCTGTTCCAACTTGGGCTTTGGGGTTGGTACAAGCGCCCCTTCCCCCACTTCTCGTGGGGTTTTCTACCGTCGCAGCCTGGGGACGCCAGGTCACAGTCGGGTTTTCCTCAGTCGGGTAGACTCGGGCCAGTAGGGCTCGCCCCTGCCTGCCACGGTTGTGGTTCACGCCCTACGGTGTGGTTTCTGGCTCCAATTTATTTTACAGTTTTTTTGTTTTTGTTTTTGTTTTTGTTTTTCATACTTAAGCCAGTCCTTGGGTTTCTGATATCTGCTCTAAATATCCTGCCCTCCAGCCCTTTTTTGTCTTCACATTTCTTGACCTTTTTAAAATTTATTTATTTATTTATTTATTTATTTATTTATTTATTTATTTATTTATTTTAAGTTGTGGATTTTATCTTTTCAGCCCCTTTCAGGCCTCCTTTCTTTTGCTGCTTCCTACCGCCTCTTGCACCTGCGGGCCTCAGTTACGGTTCCTCCCCCTGGCTTCTCCCCTCAGGCCCCCTGGAGACGGGAGGAGACTTTTCCCTCTGTCTCTGGAATGTTTCCAGTCAGAAAGGTGCCCTCTAAGCTGGCGGGGCTCCCATCTCCCACACCCTGCCTCTGCCAGGGTCCCCTCTTTAGAAACCAGAAGCCCTTTTCTAGGGTAGTGGTTTCAGCATCTGAGAATCTGAGCACAAGAAGGCTCCTTGGGAGGCATTTCTGGGATCCTGCCCCTCACTTCCCAGGTGGGGAAACTGAGGCCCTGCAGGGGCACTTGGTGATGTAAAGAGGAGATGACGGATGGTCTCCTGAGCCTGGGGTCTTGCCCTGCGCACACCTCCCTTCAGCTTTGGGCCTTGGCTGTGGCGTTGCTCAGGTGGGGTGCGCAGATGCACCCCTGAAGAGATCTGTACTCTTTCACAGTGTTTCAGTCATTAACTCAGAAGTCGAAAACTTTTCTTTGCAAACGGGGGCTTCAGTAGTTCAGATAACCAGATCTTTCCCCCTTTGCTTCCTTCCAGCAAACGTTGGCGTGGTTGCTCTGGTTTGGGGGAGGGGGGCTCCTTTTTCAAGCCGGTAGACTTCAGTCCCAGTCCCGAAACCCAGGCTCCCTGGGACTCCCAGTCCCAGGCTCAGTCCCATTTCCCTCTCCTAAATGCCCGGTGCCTGCCGGATTCTGTGAGGCCACGGGTGCTGCTGCCTAGGAGACAGATGCTAAAACGGGGCCCCGCCCGAGCCCCAGCGCGCCCCGTCCGAAAGGGAGGCAGGCCTGGGCGCTTCCCCCAGGCAGGAATTCAGACCCGGCTCCTCCCTGCATTGGGGTTTGGGACACCGCCTCAGTCCCGAGTGTCTTTGTGTGAGCTCCAGTGCTCCAGGGGGCTCAGTCACTAATGTGCCCCCCCTCTGCCCCTCCCCATTCTCTCTTCCCTCTAGGGCCTGGCCTGGCCTTCATTGCCTACCCAAAAGCCGTGACCATGATGCCGCTGCCCACGTTTTGGTCCATTCTCTTTTTTATTATGCTTCTCTTGCTTGGACTGGATAGCCAGGTAGGTACGGGTCGAGGGGACGCTGTGGGGAGGGCTCACCCATGGGGAACAGGGTTCTGGGAAAGCCCCCTTCAGCGTGCCGTGTGTGAGATGGTCACCCCCTTCCCACCCTCACATCAGACTTGCACCAGCTGCAGCCAGCGAGGCTTCCTCTAGGACCCCGGGGGGTGGGGGTGAAGAGGCCTCAGGGCAGCAGGAAGAGGACCTCTGGCCCAGAGTTCGAGTCTTAGACCCCAGCCAGGGGGAAACGGACACTTGAAGGGTGTGGTCAAAACGAAGCCATAGACGGGAAGTAGAAGGACAAGACCAGGTGGTGATGATGTGTTCCCACGGAGGGTCCCGTGGGGGCCCATGAGTGACGCGGCAGATAGGCAGTTCGGGGCGGGGACGACAGTCACGGCCCAGGCCGTCCCTGGTTGTCCTAGTGCAGCCAGAGAGGCCTAAGCCCCACCTGGTGTTCAGTGAGGCCTGGAGCCCGGGAGTTGTTCCCCATGCAGTGAAACTGTGATCCTCCAGTGCTCGGTGAACAACTAAGCACTGGGGTGCCTCGCTCAGACCCGCCCCTGTCCTCTGGCCCTCCTGACTTCTGCCCTCCCACGGCAGGACTCTGTCGTATACCCACCACCTGCGTGTGGCTGTTGCCCTGCACGTCTTAACCCCTACATCCCATCCCTCCAGGGCTCAGGCCTCCAGTGGGTATGTCGGTGAGAGCCAACCAGAGGCCGAGTCTGGCTTTGGAGTCACAGCTGCAAGCCCCCACGCTGCTGTGTGGCATTGGGCACTTTGCCTCCCTTGTCTGAGACTGTTTTCTCATCTGGTAAATGGGTATGATTATACCTCCACTGCCTTGTATGACGTACCAGGCACAGTGCCTGACACAGAGCAGCTAGTGGTGCTTGGAGGACAGTAGAGTGAACTCCTGGACACGTTCTCCTGGAGATATGTGTATTCACCTTGGGGGTGTCTCAAGAGGACAGTTTAGAGCACGGGCATGACTCCAGGACCGGGGAGTTCGGGTATGCAGGGCGGGCTGGTGGTACGCCCAGACCAGAACCCTACAAGCCGTGCCACCCGGGGGGCCAACATCTGAAAGGGCGGCGTTTTGCCATCTCCTGTGTTGTCTGGGTCTCTGGCCGCCTCCTGGGAAATCTTTGGTTAGCTGGGACCCTGTGAGAGGTGAGGCCTGCTGCCAGGTCAGGAGAGGGGTTCACCACCTACCTGTGGGCAGCAGCCTCCGCACCAGGGCCCAGGGTTGGGTCCTTGTGGACTCAGAAGCAGGTAGGAGGAGCATCTTAGAAGGTCGAGCAGAGGAGAGGAGGCAGTCTGCCAGCGAGGTCAAGAACAGAGCGAAGGATTTGGCAGGATGGGGATCAGGATTAGCAGAGAAGACAGAGTGGAAACATTTGGGAGCCTGAAAACAAAATACTTGTGCAGTTGTTGGTGGGCTTGAGCTGTATAAACAGCAAGAGGACTCCATTAATCATCCCTCGTTAATGAGTTTGGCCTTCGGAGGCCCCAAGCAAATGGCTTTTATAACTTCTTCCAAAGCTCTAAGTGAAAACAAAAAACAAAAACAGAGAGAGGTTAATAAATGACAAAGCATGACATCTCCATGGGCCCCAAATGGGCCTCTTGGGCTGTGGAAGCTGCTTCCTGAGTGAGCAGAGGTGGTTTATTCATTAGGTTTTTCCCCTGGGAGGTAGGGGGGGCCTGGCTGGGGATCTGCACCTCTGAGCTAGGCCTCGTGGTGGCCAACAGGCTCGGGGCATCGTGGCCAGTTCTCAAAGCCAGCCTCAGGGGGAGCTGGTACCCTCTCCACTCAGAACATGAAACTCAAGGTTCAGAGCCCTTAAATGACCTGCCTGGTTGATATACCAAGAAGAGCATGATGGGGATTTGAACCCCAGGAGCCAGGGCATGATGTCTCAGGAGTCTGATGGCCTCCTTTGGAATCCCTCCTTTGCATCTCTTTGCTGTGTGAACTCGGGGCTGTAGGGGAAGGTTTTGCAGATGCCGGTGACCGCCTCATGCACTGTGAATACAGTCGGAGCTCTGTCATGCGAGGCGTTCCTGTGGGCAAGGCTTCATGCCGGGCTTTTGATGTACCTGCACGTGGCAAAATGCACATAACATAAAATGGACCGTCTTAACCATTTTTAAGCATGCAGTGCAGTGGTGTTAAGTACATTCACGCTGTTGTGTGACCGTCACCACCCTCCATCCCCGGAACTTTTTCGTCTTTCCAAACTAAGCTCTGTCCCCATTAAACACAAGTTCCTAGAGCTGGGCACAGCTGTTGCCCTGTCGAGCCCAGAAAACCGAGGCTGAGGGAGACAAGGACTCCGCCGAGGCCATGCAGAGTTGGTTTAAGGAATGGGCTTGCCCCTGGGGCCACCCGTTCCCTGACCTGTTAATTCATACCCCCTGGCCTTACCTTGGAGTTCCCCCAAAATAGCTTCCTCCCATGGAAGCGCGGAGATCCCCAGGCAACCTCAGGCAGAGAGAGGCCTCTCGCTGATGGAGTGTGACCCTTGCACGTAAAGGAAATGCCCTCCAAATGCCTAGCATCCGTGGGGAGCACTCTTTGGCTTAGGATCCGTCGTACCATTGTGTATTTCTTGGTGAGGTGGAGGAGGGATGCCATGCGCCTGGAGGCAGACGCTTGCACGAGAGAGCCAACAGCACTGGAGGAGGAGAGAGCTGGCCCCATTTCCCCGCACTTCACTCAGCCCCTGACTTGGGTTCACAGCAATCACGCTATTGCCAGTTTTTCTCTCATGATTTCACATCTTTCTCAACATCCCTGCTACTGAGTAGGCAAGATCCCCCGATGGTACAGGGGAGAAGACTGACGCTTGGAGAAATCAGATTCCATAGCTGTTCAGTGAGGGAGGTCTGAAGAGGCCGGTGGAGCAGGACTGAGGGGTGGGGACGGTGTTCTCCAGAAAGGCAGGGAACTTGGAAATGAGGGGCTAGTGCTGGTCTTGACCCTGACTCACAGTGACACTGCTCCTTCCTGTCTTTAATTTCCCCATCTCAAAAAGGAAAGGACCTTTGTTTCTAAACTCCTTTTGAAGATTGATGTTTGAGCTGGTTTTCTATAATTCCGTGGCAATTTAGGGTCAAAACCCCGTTGGCTGACACACCAATCAGAGGTCAAACCATCAGCCCCTTTTCTTTGGGCCCCTTTCAAGAGCCTCTTGCTCATCTTTTCCCTGAATTCCTGGCAATGAAGAATCATTTTTCCGGCCCCTTTCGGCCATGAAAGGGATTTGCTCCTTGTTTGTATTCCTTGATCCTCCTGTGATGCATCCCAAAGGAGTTAAGTGGTTGGATTTTTCTTGTAGGAATGCTGGGGAAACATCCTTCCCAAATGCCTCTCACAGATGAAAGAACAGAAAGGTCAAGGTTTTAGCTTTTCAACTTTTAAAGGAATCTGACGGACAGGCCTTGGAGGGTGTGTTGGTTGGCAGAGCAGTTTGGCTGTGGCTACCCAAATGTAAAATGCTTCTACGTGCCCTTCACCCCTGAAGCTTTGCTTCCGGCTTGAGCTGCGATACCTACGCACCACAGCTAGAGGGGGAGGAAGAGTCCTTGCCCAGGTCAGCAGCCGCAGAAGGCTGGAACCCATCCACTGGGCATCGGTCAGACCCATGACGATACGAGTCCACAGGACAGAGTTTCGTGTTGCCATTTAAAACAGAGGCAGCTCTCCGTGTAATGATATGGATCAGTCTCCAAGTTACATTGTTAATTGCAAAGATGGAAAGATTTAGAGGGATTGAGAATGATCCTAGCACATTACCCAAGGAGGGGCCCTTCAAATGGGCTTCTTTCCCTTTGGGAGCCCAGGAAGGGGTTCCCGGGGGCACGGTGAGCCCTTGGCTCACACATGTGGGCACTTGGATTCTTTCATGGATCCACAATCCCCACGGAGCTAAAACCCCACCGTGTGAATCTGTTGGGGAAAGTGGGGCCCAGACTTGCCCTGAGTTAGCCCCCTCCCCATTCTTCATGTGTCTGCTGGGCAGCCACGCGTGCCTGGCCCATCTGGGCACTCAAGGCACAGAAATGAGGGGACACTGCCCTCAGCATCAGAAAGGACCAAGACTGAAATGGGGGGAGGTGTTCGTGCCAACACATATTTTCCAGCCAGCGGGCTAAGGCGGAAGGTCAACATTGGCTTCAGAGAAGAGGTCATTCTTGAGCTGAGTCTTGAAGGATGAAGGAAAGGCATTCTGAGGAGCTTAAGCAAAGAGACGGATGTGTGGGATATTTGGAGAACTGTGTGTGGCCCACTGTGGCTTGACCAGCAGGCAGGACTCCCCAGGCAGAGCCTACCAGGTCAGGTTTATACATTTGGACTTGACCCCCCAGGCTACTCTGCACATGCTGGGGACTCTCTGAGCAGAGGGGAGGTGCTGGGCACCTGGGGCTCAACCACTCTCTTCTCCTCCACAGTTTGTTGAAGTCGAAGGACAGGTCACGTCCTTGGTCGATCTTTACCCATCCTTCCTAAGGAAGGGTTTCCGTCGGGAAATCTTCATCGCCTTCGTGTGCAGCATCAGCTACTTGCTGGGGCTGGCGATGGTGACGGAGGTAGGTGGCTTTCTCACCTGGCACGAGGGACCATCCTCTCTGCAGGGTTCTTGGTGACCTCCATACGCTGCAAAGATCGGGTCAGGGTTGGCCTGACCCCCACCAGTGAAGGCAGTGGCTAGGCGGGAGGACCAGGACAGGGGATCTCCTGGCCCCACCCAGTTCAGGGATCCCACCCTGCCCAGGGGACCTGGCCTACACTGTGGGCAGCAGGAGGCAGCTCAGGACCCAGCAGTTGACCCAAACTCCCGGGCCCTTTCTCCTGTTAGCGTGGCAACACCATGGCCACCCCCTGCCCTCTGTCCCCCCTTCCTCCCAGGAGGCCTGGGGGAGAGGTACTTGAGCTGAAATCCATTTTAATAGCAGCTCTTTTCATCTGTGACTGTGCAGTGGCCCTTCTCAGGCCTGGGGGGAGGTGGAGACGTTCGAGAGGGTAAATGCAGACCCCCTGGTAAACACTGCAGGCAGTGCCCGGGCCTGTCTGGTTGACCGGGAGTGTGCGCTCTTCAGAGGATGGGCAGGGGCCACAAGGAGGATCCATCTAAATGGGAAGAAAGAAGCAGAGAGGAAGGAAGCCGGGAGTGTCTAAGGCAACAGTGGATCAGCTGTCTAAGAAGAGGCAGGCGAGAAAAGAAAGAGATTCTTGGCTAAATAATAGAAGCATGGAAGCCTGGCATAGCCTGCTGTCTCATGCGCCCCTGCCCACCCACCTCCCCACATTCTCCAGCAAATTGCTACATTTGCCCCCAAACTCAATTTGGGTTTCCCATCCCCACTTTTTCCTACCGGAAATACAAATAAATGTTTCTCTAAGAGTGCCTCTAAGGAACACACACACACACACACACACATGCCAAAAGCAGATCATAGGTCCACACCGAGCAGCTCAGTATCACTGAAGTATTCTCTGCTGGCCCCAGTTAGTTTTCAGCACCTCCTTTGGAAGCAGGCTTCAGGAAACCCATCATTTTTGCTAAGGAAAACATGTTTTGTTTTCATTTTTCTGTGTGTGTGTTTTAAAGATTTTATTTTCTTAAGGAATCTCTACACCCAACATGGGGCTCGAACTTACAACCCTGAGATCAAAAGTCACACGTTGCACTGACTGAGCCAGCCAGGCGCCTCTGAGTGTGTGTTTTTAATTAAATTTGTCAAACATGAAGTTGAGCATCTTTTTACACATGTATCTGGTCATCATTTTTCTCTTGGGTTTTTTCTTTCTTAATGATATGCCAAAGCTCTTTATATATTAAGGGAGTTGGATACCAAATAGCAAGCCAACGTTCTCTGGTTTTTTTTCTTCACAGGGTGGCATGTATGTGTTTCAACTCTTTGACTACTATGCAGCTAGCGGTGTATGCCTTTTGTGGGTTGCATTCTTTGAATGTTTTGTTATTGCCTGGATATATGGTGAGTACAGATTGTTGTATATCCTTCCTCAAGTCTCTGCTTTGGGTCTCTGTATTTAGAAGCTTCCAAAACAGAATTCTCAGGGGAATTCATTCTGAGTTGAACACAAAGGCCTTCCCTATCTGGACTTTTCCCCTCCGGACTGCCCCTTCCCTACAGAAATAATACCATTGTGGCCGCACTGCGTATTCTCCCCTTGCTGAAGATGCAGGGCATGACTGTATGTTTTGACAAACACAGAATTTGGCTATGCGGGGGTCTCCCTATGATTTACTGCTCTGGGATCCAGGCATGGTCCATTTCAACCCTCTTGAGACCTTGGATTGGCCACACCAGGTTTTGGGGCTTGTCTAAGTTTGCCTGAAAAATATAGGATGCCCAGTTACATTTGAATTTCAAGTAATTTCAGATAAACGCCTGCCACTCTTGGGTCTTTGTGGTCTCGAGTAGCAGGGATCTGGAGCAGACCCCAGGGACCCCCTCATGGCCCTTGAGCCCCTTCTGTGCAATTCAGATGCTAGTGTTGGACACTGCGTCACCATCCGTCTACCTCTGTCTCTCCTAGGCAGCGATAACCTTTATGACGGTATTGAGGACATGATTGGCTATCGGCCTGGGCCGTGGATGAAGTACAGCTGGGCCGTGGTCACTCCAGTTCTCTGTGTTGTGAGTTCTGCCCTGCCTTTCTGTGGGTGCTAGCCTTTTCTCCTTGGGGCTTGACGTTCTTACCTGCTAAACCATCTTTCACTCAGCTTCTGCCAAATGCTGGCCTCTGACAAGCCCAGCGACACCTCTGCCTGGGAGAGGTGGGGCCACGGGCTGCTCCCAAAAGTTACCTTGAGATGAGTTTTGACGGATGAGTCAGGTTGGGCAGGAGGTTGTGTGCTCTGTTGTAGACCCCCTGAATTTCTCAACATGCCCCGATACACAAGCCCAGGATATACAGGATAAGAGCTGGTCAGGAAGAGAAAAAGGGAAGGGCATTCCTGGCAGAAGAACCAGCATGGGCAAAGCAAGGCATTCTGAAAGAGGAAGGTGTATTGGGGCATGTTGAGAAATTCAGGGGGTCCACAACAGAGCACATAACCTTTGCCCAAGCACTTCTGGGACTCAATGAGCTCAGTTTGGGTCACTGATTAAGTTGAGGGGCCTTTGGGATGTCAAATGGAGACAGGTCATAGACATTGGAAATGTGCTGTTTCCATGGCAGGGTGGGGGTTGTGGGAAGTCCCAACAAAGAGATGCTATGGACTCTCCCAAGAACAAGGAAGCTTCGTTCCCACCCAGGACCCAAAGGCAGTGATGTGCCACATTCCTCTTCCCACCAGGGTTCCCTTGCCCGCCATCTTGGAATGTAGCTTAGAGCATGCCCAGGCACCCCACTTCAAACTTCCACTCAGAGGCTCTGGCAAAAGGGAAGTCTTCTGCTTCCCTGTCATTGTTTGAAACCAGTCGTGAGCTTTGGAGCTAGCTGCAGGGGAAGACATCTGCTATGCCATTCTCAGCTCATACCGTGGGGAGTGCAAATGGCAGAAATGTTCTGTACATTTAGGAACCAGGTGCTGAGAGATGAATGGGATCCTCCCCTCAGTGACCCCACTCCCAGGCCAGAATAAATCCATACTGCCCTTAACTCACTGTGTGGGACCTTAAGCAAGTCCCTTACCTGCCGGGGCCCCGGTTTACCCCATCATAAAGCAGGTGGGAGGTGAGTGGCAGCTGACAACCTTAGGTTGTTACTGCTGCCCTTGAATATGGCTGTGGTCTTCTCATCTGACGTGCGTATTTTCCCCACAAAATTCAGTAAATTGTAGCAGCCAGGAACCACAATTGGCGAGTTATTGTTGGAGATGAATTTAGTTGGGTTCAAAGCCCTTGTTCTCGTCCTCACTTGACGTTGGTTTGTGAGAAACTCCTCTCACCACTCCGACCATCAGTTTCTTCCTCCTTTCCTCCCCGAGGAGTTGGATAGATCAGGGGTAGCCTGCATCCCCAGGTGGTAGGATAAGGTCACCCTGGTGGAAAGAGGAATATGAATGGGCAGGTCCCAAGCTTCCTGGTGCTGGGAGAGCCTAGAGCAGCCCTCTTCTGGGCCTCTCCCTGTCTAAGCTACACCCCACCTTTAGGGACAGGAACAACAACAGGGCCAGACATACAGTAGATGCCTAGTGGGAGACGTCTGCAGCCTAATGCTCTCCCTTGCCCCATCACTAATTCTGATTTCTGTAGATTTGTCTTCCCGTCAAACCCCAGATATTAGGTAGTGGAGATTTAAGTCATGTTTACACTGTGGATGAACTACGACAACACTGAGATGCTGGAATTCTGACAAGAAGCAGAAGTCCTGGGCCCTCCCAGCCAGCCTTACATGCTCTTCTCAGGGAAATACGGACTTTGCATAGGCTTTTGGGCTCAGAGCTCACCGCACCCCACCATTCATGGATGCTGATAGCCACCGGCCTTTGGCATGGGCTTGGGGCTGGACACCCAACTGGGCAAGGCCCAGGTCCACACCAGGTCCTGGGAAGCTAGGCCTGGGGTTCAGGGATAGAGATGTGTGGGTGGCAGTTGGGGAAGGGGAGGAAAGACTTTCAGCCATGCAGTTAGTGTTTATTATGCACCCACTGTGTGCACCGGGACCTGCACCAGGTGTTAGAGAACCGGGGGAGAACAAGACCGACTCCCCACCTATCCTCACTGACTCAGTTGGGTGAGGGAGAGTGTGCTGAAGAAGTAATTATAACCACGTGCTTCCCGGGAAGGAAGAGGATGGGCACCTGACTGCGTCTGGGCAGGGCCTGGACAAGTAAGGCAGGACCATAAGAGCTAAATTAGGATGAGAAGATGAAGGGTGAAGGGCTCTATTCAGAGAACAGCCTGTTCTAAGGCCCCGGGGCAAGTGGCTGAGGAGCTGGGAGGATTTCAGGGCAGCTGGGGTGTGGACATGGAAGAAGGCGTAGTGGGTAGATAAGGGGTGAAGGGGCACAGCTCTTGGCTGACATTGCTGGCCGGGCTGAGGAGTTTAGATGGCGTCCTGAAGCGATGGGAAGCCCCAGAACGGTCCTGAGCAGGGAAGCCACTTGATCAGATTTGCCCCAGGGAGGTCCTCAGGCAGCAGAGTGGAGAAGGGTATGAGGCCCCTCGGGTGGGGGCTGCCCTGGTCCCCTAAGCTCTGTGCCCCTGATGCCCAGGACCCCCCTAACTGTGCCATCTCTCCACAGGGATGTTTTATCTTCTCTCTCGTCAAGTACATCCCTCTGACCTACAACAAAGTCTATGTGTACCCCACCTGGGCCATCGGGCTGGGCTGGAGTCTGGCCCTGTCCTCCATGATGTGTGTCCCCTTGGTCATGGTCATCCGCCTCTGCCAGACGGAAGGGCCGTTCCTCGTGGTGAGCACATGGGGCCGAGGCTGGATGTGGGGGATGTGGGAGGGTGAGAGGGGGGAAGGGTGAAAGTCAGCTACCGGCTGTTGGCTGTCGGTTTGCTGTGTGACCTTGGGCACATCGCTGGCCTCTCTGGGTCCTGCACCCTTTGCCTGCCCTGTGGAGGGGTTGAGATTGTGGGCAGGCACATGGGGGAACAGGAAAAAAGAACAGTTCACGGGGACAGGCTCTGTGGTGAGGTTCGGAGCAGGGCTGTGGGCAGGAGGAGGAATTTGCCAGGCAGAGAATGAGACATGGAAGGCCGTGATGCCCGGTGCATTCACAGGCAAGGACGTGTGACAGCACTTGGGCAGCAGTGACATGTTCTGGGGGGTGGGTGATGGCTCTGGACAGGTGACTGTGGTTTTGCATGCCAAGCTCGGAGCTAGGGCTTTATCCTGGGAGCAGTGGGGGCCATGTTGCTGAAGCCATAAGACAAGAGACAAGGAGCCGGGAAGGAAGCCTGAGCTCCACCCAGAGGCCTTCTCTTACCCTGAAGCCAAGGTTTGGATAAGCCCAACCCATGGTGGTGTCCCTCCCTTCCCCACATCTGTGGCCCCGTCTGCTGCCGGAGACAGAACCTCAGGCCCCCAGGTCCCTGTGCCTGCCAGGCCCCCACCCCGAGGCTCCCTCCTTACCACCAACCCCTCAGAAATTTCTCCCAACAATACTGCAGATTCCAGGCTGTGGCAAAAGCTGAGGCTCTTTCCAAGAAACCCTTTTCTTAGAATCTCCCTTAACCTTTGGGCTTGGGCCTGCTCCAAGACTACACTGTTTTGTTCTGGGCTGTTTTTATTGTTATTCTCTTAAAAATCTGGAGCCAGGATGTCCTGGGGCCCTGGCTCCCCCTCGGGCTGGGCCAGTTTCCTTGTGGGCAGGGGAATGGCCTGGAGGTGGTGGTGGGAGGGGGAGAGGGGCGGCCCTGGGCAGAAAGGGAGCAGCCTGCCCTAGACAGAGGAAGTAGGCGGGGGCGTGCCCGGGAGGAAAACAGGCCATGAAGCCGGGGTCTGTCTGAGCCAGGACAGCCCTGGGGCCCTTGGGGGTTCCTGCAGCAGCGGACCCATTGTAATTTGTCAGGATACAGGGAAGGACCCCAGTGTTCAGCCAGAATACTGGTAGGCCCTATGATTTGTTAAAATCCTGAACTACTGGGTCTGGGGACAGATGGGCAATTGCTACGGCCCTGAGCCCTCCACATGTCCCCCCCCCCCAAACACTCTATGCCAACCTAGCCCCTCCCTGGCAATTTCCAGAATGTCCCTACTACCAAGAAACTAAAGGGGTGATTGGGGCGCAGCAGAGGGTCCTAAATGTCTGTACCGATAGGTCAGTGCCCACAGCAGTTGGAGATTCAACCGTGGAGGGGGGACACCTAACGCTAACTGTGTCCCTTCAAAGCCTAATCTTTTTTTTTTTAAAGATTTTATTTATTTATTTGAGAGAGAGAATGAGAGACAGAGATCATGAGAGGGAGGAGGGTCAGAGGGAGAAGCAGACTCCCTGCCGAGCAGGGAGCCCGATGCAGGACTCGATCCCGGGACTCCAGGATCATGACCTGAGCCGAAGGCAGCCGCTCAACCAACTGAGCCACCCAGGCGCCCCCCTTCAAAGCCTAATCTTAAAATAGTGTTCCATCCCAAGTTTAGAGGTTTGATGAGAATGGGGTTTGTGTGGGGGAAGGAAGAGGGTGTGGGTGAGGCCTCCACTCAAACTTGCACCTACAAACCGGGTGGATAACCGAAGCCCCCTCCTCTGAAGGCATAGGAGCCCCCATCGATCTGTTTGCTGTGGGCCCCTCGACCTGTCTCCCGGCTGTGCTCCCAGCAATGAGCGTCTCTCTGAGCCAGGTTTGCAAACCCAGAGCTCTGTCCTGGGAGGACTCCAGTTCCGTGTGCACCTCCCATAGAGCTGGAGCCCCGCTGGCCGCCTGGCGTTGTCTACCTCTTGTCCCATCTTCTGGGCGTGCACCTGTGTAGAGAGGCAATGTGGTGGAAGGGAGCTGAGCCTGCTCTCTGGCCGCCCTTCCATCCCTTGCCCTTTACCTGGGGCCTCCAGGCCAGCTCCCCCAGGACCAGGCAGGGAACCCAGGCGAGGGAAGCCATCAGGCAGGGCTGGGAGGGACCTGGAGAAGGTGATCCAGAGCTGCGGCAGGCAGCCAGGCCCTCAGCTCTGGCCTGCTGTGACCAAGAGGGGGTGTATGGCCCTGGGGTTGCCAGATCTTGCAAGTTTTTAAGAACAGATGGAAATCTGGATTTTCCAAGTGAAATACTGTAGCTTTTAATAAGCACCTTAAAAAAATTGTAATAGACTTAAGTGGAATGTAAATGCCTAAGGAGAAAGGTTTCTTCTTCACAACTGCTTCCTACTGAAGTCTCTGAATGGACACTTGGCAGGAGGGGAGCTGGGAGTCACGAGCCCTGAGTTGGCCACTGTTGGCTTTCTGGGTGTCCTGGGAAGGGCTCTTTGCCTCACTGAGTCCATGATCCGGCAACCAGCCAGGAGGACAAAACTCACCCTGCCCAAAAGTGATGGGATGATTCTCGTACAGTCCAACCTCTGGCTCCTCTCTGTCAGAAGATGCAGCTCGGACATGAACAGTGGTCTCTGAGCCCCGAGCAGGGAGAACCGGATACCTACGGGGTGGGGAAGGGAAGGGACCCTAGTGCAAGAGGCAGGAAATGCAGTTTACAGGCAGCTGAGGAATTTGGAGTTTCTCCTTGGAGAAGGTGGGGGCCATAGGAGGCTCACAACAGTTATCCAACCTCTGGCATACAAATTGCAGAAACTCGGGCTGCTTTGCAAGTCAGAGAAGTCGGGGGATGGGAATTACAAGGAGGCATATTTCAGCTCCATGGGAGAAAGAAGTCGGAGCTGGGAGGTGTGAGTCCCCTGTCCCTGAGGTGGGCAAGCAGGGGTTGGCCAAGGGAACTACTGACAGGAATTCTGCGCTGATTCAAGGCCCGGAGGGACCTTAGAAGCACCTTAGTTCAACTCCTTCGTTTGCCAGTGGATGCCTTGGCGGGGCCAGAGAGGGTCCTAGTTCGCCAAAGGCCAGACAGCACACTGGCCCGACTCAGGGGGTGTAGACGGTCGTGGCGGAGCCGGGAAGCAGCCGCCTGATTTTCCTCTCTGCTCCCGTCCCCTTGCTTCTCCAGAGACTCAAGTACCTGCTGACCCCGAGGGAACCCAACCGCTGGGCCATGGAGCGCGAGGGGGCTGCGCCTTACAGCTCCCGCCTGGCTGTGAACGGCGCCCTCATGAAACCGACCCACATCATAGTAGAGACCATGATGTGAGCTCTCGGGCGGACGGGCTGCTTCCCTGCTGTTTACTAACATTAGATTCTCATAGGACCAGGTTTACAGAGCTTTCTATTTGCACTAGGATTGTTTTTTTTAATTGTCACAGAAAATGTTACTCTGTGTGTGTGTGTGCGCGCGCGTATGTGTGTGTGTTGGGGGGTGTGTGTGCGTGTGGTGTTGTGCGTATGTGTATTTTGTTTTGATTTGGGGATATTTTGTACAAAAAGAAAACCCACCGGCAGATGTCCGGGGCAAGGCAGAGCTTTCGTATTGAATTAGATGTATTTTATGGGAACTTGGTAAATTTCTCTTTGTATTTTTTTTTACGTATAATTATATATACATTTAGAGATTGTCATACACTTTTACCACTTGAATTGATCTTCTTGCCAGCAATAGATCTCGTTTTCAAAAGCAATTCTTCGGTGCTTGCGTAGCTGGCAGAAAGTTCTGCCCCCCAAAACACAGGGTGGGATTTTCCTGGACAGCAGACCCATTTTAAAGGTGTAGTACCTTCCCAACCTGGTTCACGTAGAAGCACACAGCTGGGGAAGGGGAGGCCCCACGAGCTGGCCAGACCCAGAGGGGCTGGAGAAAGGAGGGCCACGAGAAGATGCTTCATTACACTTGTCTTAGCCAAGAAGAGAGATGCCAAAATAATGAATCCACCCCTCACATCAAGGGACTGACTTAAAGCAGACAGATGAGGCCGGACAGCGAAAGTCTGATTCTCTATAAACCGTTGCACCAAGAGCAAAATCCCACCTAATACTTTGAGATTGAGGGTGGATAGTCAGAAGGACCGTCCGACAGATTGTCAGAACCATTCATCCGAGGGGGGGCCCGGCAAGAGCTCGCAGGAGGGCTTGGTGAGGATGGTGCCCCGACATTCAGGAGCCCTCAGGAGGCTGCCGGCGTGGCTGCCGCCCAGGGCATCCCAGGTAGAGGTCTGAGGCCCGCCCAGCAGGAGCTGGCGGTCTCGGGGTTCCAAACCTCACACAGATGGGGCTGTTGCATTTTAATGGGGTTCTTTAACCTTAAAGAACCTGGCCACTCCCCAGCTGACATCTCTTGCAGCTGTGTGGGGGAGAGAAGCATGATGTATTCGGTGAGGGACGAGGGGTGGGCCGGTGGACCAAAGGGTGTGGGCCCAGGCATTCAGGGAGGCCTGGTGTCAGGGAGGGGTGCTTTTCTTTCCTCATCTCTACCCCCTCAGCTCTGTCCTCATCTCCCAGAGGCTGGGAGACTCCTGACAAGCTCCCCGCCCAGGCTGCCCCAGCTCCTCGCTGGGAGTGCCAAGAGTGCTTTTGGAGGCTCCCCGAGTCTTGGATTCGGTGAAGTGCTCCCAAACCCTCCTCCCCGTTCGGGCACAAAAGCAGCCCTTGGTGACGACTCAGGAGGTGGTGAGGCCCTTCACGTCACAACCCCTGCAGTAGCTGGTGTTAGATGCACACTACATGGGGACCGAGGAGAGGAGGTGAGGGAGTGTTTTTTAGAAAGGTGGGATTGTTCGGGGGGCTGGCACCCCAGAACTGGTTTGACCAAGAGCCTGATTGAGAGTGGCATTCCCCTCTGAACCAGGAGGGAAGGTACTCCACCTTTAAAATCCTGACACGGATGTGTCTCCACCCAAGCCCCCATTTGGACCTAAACTGTGCCATTTAAACTGTCACTTCCAAGTTCAGAGTCTAAACTAAACCGAAACATTGTCACTCAAAGACGACAGTGACTGCCTCATGGGGTGTGGAGAGTGAAGTCCAGCTCGGGTTTTCAGAGCGGGGGCTCTCTGAATCCTGGAACCCTCTCCCCAAATTCGGGAGGGGAGGAGCCTCTGGTGTCCCCCTCCCCCGGGGCAGAGGCAATCCTGAACCTCTTCTCTTCGGCAAACATTCACATTTCACTGTTTCCAAAGCATGTACTCTGCCAAACAATACCCAGTCCTATTCCAAACCATTAACAATTGTGTGTTCCTTTTTTTCTATGTATTTATGGTTGCCGCTGTGTCTGATTTTATTTTTGTTGTTGTTTCCTAATTTTACTGAGTAGCAATGTGACCTATTTTCCTTTGTCTCATGGAACTTAGTAAACTAACCACTGTCGACGACTGGGGACAGGCGATAGGTGGGGATAAGGGGGGCTTGGCAAACTGTGGCTGCCTGGGCATTTGTGGTCATTTCAGGCTACAATATCTCCCCTCCGGTGAAAGGCTACAGTATTTTGGGTTGGTAGGCAAATTGCAACATTCTGGAAATGGCCTGAGAAAGGCTTCTTCCTATAAGATTCGCAGACCAAATTCTAGACCAAAGACACATGCAGACCAAGTCCCCAGGCCCTGCCTGGAAGGAAGGTCAGCCACTTTACCCAAGCCCGCTCCTCGACAATCTCCCGGTGCACCTGTCTCCGGTTGGACCCTCTTGTCTACCCACCCTAGCCCTTGTGTATCTGCAGAACTTGGCTCTGTGAGTACAAGGTGTAATAATGCGTGACTTTTATATGTCTCCACATAAAGGAAACTTGTATTTGGAGCTCATGACTCTGGTCCTCCTGTCTCTGGAGAACAGGCATTCCGCCCGCTCTCTGCCTTGGGATGGGTCAGAAATCCTGGTGCCCCCACGTAGCCCAGTCGGCCGGCTCTGAGAAGGGATGCAAGGGAGATGGTTAAAGAACTTTCTGAGGCTTCAGAAATGGGTAAGGGCCTCAGGATAAATCTCACCCAGGGAGATGCTTCAGCGAGCCTGACACGGGTCGTGTCAGTCCCTGCAGTGGACCTTCCTGCATGGTCAATGCCTCCCCATCAACGCCCTTGTAAAATGGGGGAAATGAGGTCCGGGGTGAGGAAGAGACTGGGCACAGAGAGCAGGGACTGGAGCCAGACTGTCTGCAGTCAGTTCCAGCTGCTCCAGTTCTCCAAGGGGTGTGTGGCGAGTGGTGAGTGCAGCTCCCCATGGTTCTCCCGGAAGACCAAAGACGAGCCTTTATGAAAAAGGAAAGCGCTCTGTCCCCCAGCATTCAGGGACGAGGAGAGCAGCACCCCCACCCTCTCACCATCCTCGGGCCCGCCGGACCTCACGCTGCGGCTCCGTGGGACGGGTGACTGCACCCAACAACCCTCTGAGCTAGGAATTGAGATCCCGGTTGCATGTGAGGAAACTGAGGCCCAGTGAAGCCAGTTGGTGTACAAGAGGCAGAATCCTTTAGGCAAGATTTAGCCTGAGGCCATGCAGGACATTCCCAGGGAGCAAGAAGTGGCCTTGGGGGATTTCTGGGTGATGCACAGCCCCCTCTGTGTACCTTTGTTCCCTCATTCTCACCCCAGATCCCCAGCACACACCCCCCCCCCCCCCGAGAAGGTGGTGAAGCACAAGGGGAGTGAGCCAGCCTCAGCCTAGCACGGGGTGATCAGTGTCACCCAGGTGCCACCACGTAGTGGTCCATGGCCCAGTCGGAATCTTCCCAACACTGCCCTTCTGGACCAGGCAATGCTCTGGGCAGCCAGTGCTAAAGGCAGAGGTGCCTTCCTTCCCCTCAAGCCTCAGACACAGGCCAGGAAGGATCCAAGAGAAACATCGAGGCCCCTCCGGCCCGAGACCCCAGTGTCAGGCAGCCCCAGGCTGGGCTGTCCACGTGGATGCTGTACATAGCACCGTGCAAAAATCCAACAAGCACAAACCAAACCAAGTCCCAGATATGAAAACTCAGAGAGGGGCGTGAGCAACCCGGAAGCCAGAGAACAGCATTTCCCTCGCCCCCAGCACCCTGTTGACGCCTGGCCCTCAGAACGCTCTTGTTTTAATAGGAAGCTGTGTTTCATTGTTCTCTTGTGGGTGTCACTACAGACGTGTTCTGACAGTTCCCTGAAGGATGGAGCATCTTGTTATATATTTGGCTTCAAATTGAGATGTTGGCTCCATTTCTTTCTTTTTTTTTCCCCAATTAATTTTCGAATCCCTAGCAACTGTGACTCTGTATTTAGCACAAGAGAAAGCTGAGAACGTGGGTCTTGCCTCCTTCCAGAAATATGTCTGGCTCATCAGGACTTTTTTTTAAAACTTCAAAATATTTTTAAGATATTTTAAACTTTTGTAAAAAAAAAAATCAACCAACGAGACTCTTCTGAGGAGGAACATTTGTATCTGAATAAGATCCTTGGTGTGTAATTCAGTCTTGCAGTATACAAGCTTTTGTGTATAAATGTTTTATGATATGAATCCCTGTATTTTGCAGGGCTTTTCTTTTCCTCTTTTGCTTTTTAGATAAATATGTATATCGATATTTTAAATTCATCTTTGCTTTTTTTTAGAGGAGTTTGTAATCACCTTATAACATGAAAATAAACATTTCCTTTTTAAAATCCAACATGTGTGGGTTCAGTTTTGATGAGGCTCTCTTTCCTTCTGTGTGGCAAGCGCCTGACAGTTTACAGAGGCTTTCAGTTCTGCCCCAGGGTGCTCCCCAAAGGTGGTGTTGTCATCCATGGTCGGAGACAGAGGCAGAGGCGGAGGATCACAGAGGGGATGCAGTCAACTCCAGGGCACACAGCAAGTCTGTGAAAGCATTGTCTTCCGACTCCTGAGTCTGCTCCGGCTGGTTCCACCGACGCTGGGACAAGCCCACCTGCCGCACACCCAGCCCTGCGGGGCCGCTCACATCGGTCTCCCGAGCCTCAGTTTCCCCACTTGGAATAAACCACTGCCCCTTTTGAGGCTTTGGGCTGATTAGAGGTGACGCACCAGGAGTAGTCACTTACTGATGCCCAAGCAGGGGCTTTCTGATTGCCAAGCCCAAGAGTGGGGCAGGCTGCAGGGAGGGGGTAAGCCCTAGAGGGATGCAAATAGAAATCATGCCACAGACACTGGGGCCTCAAAAGAGAGGACACGCAGGACCCCAGAAAATAAGTGGTTGGCACAGACGTCCTCCACCTTGGGAATCATGTACCCAACCCACTGTTATAGATGGGGAAACTGAGGCAGGGAGAGGGGCTCAGCCTCGCTGGGGTCACAGGGCAGGTCGATGTTTTGGGCAGATCAATGAGTGTGGGCAAGTTCAGGGGACGCTGCTGGGTCCTTTCCCCAACTTCCCAGACCAAAAAAAGGTCTCTTGGTAACTCATTATTTATAGACAATGTTAGAATAAAATACCACTCCCCCAGCTCTGTTTCTGGCTATTGGCCTTTCTGATGGCCTCTGTCCACTTTCCTCCTCCCTGTGTGCCTTGGCCACATAACTTGTCCAAATTGTAGCTCCATCCTTTACTCCCCGTGTGACTTAGGGCAAGTTACTTAACCTCTCTGTGCCTCCTTTCTTCACCTAGAACATTGGGATGATAACAGAGCCCCCTCAGAAGGCTGCAGGAGGACCCAGGGGATTCTTGAAAAGCACGCAGAACAATGCCTGCACAAAGCCGGTGTGTAGGACGGGCCTCTCCTGGTCACAACCCGCCCACACCTCTGTCCCCCTTGAGGAAGGGCCCTGAACCTATCGCCCAGCCCTGGGAGGAGCCGCAGTGACCCATGCACAGCTCGCCTTTGGCTTCCCTGGCCCAGCCACGTCGTTGCCCCAGCGTGGTCCAGCCAGGCTAGCACACCTCCAGAGATGGGGGCGCGTACTCCATCCTGCATGGTTGATGGGAAGAAGCGCTCCCTCTGCCCACACAGAGTTGTGGTCCCCCAGGGAGGCCTGGCCATGACCTCAGGGCTCATCGTGCCCTGGCTGCCCTGTGAAGACTCAGGGCATCGATGGGGCCACACCCAGGCTAAAGGGGCTCCATACAGCAGACCCACCACTCACCTGCCTCCTTGACTTCGCCCTGCTGACAGAACAAAATCCATAGTCCCTACCCAAACCCTTACCACTGGGCCCTGCAAACCTCCAACCTGGTCTCCCCACTCTGCTTCTGGGCCTCCTTTCTCTTCCTTGAACCGACCAAGCTCATTCTCACCTCCGAACCTTTGCACTTGCTGTGCCCTCTGCCTGGGACACTGTTCTTCCCAGTCTTCCCAAGGGACTCCTGTCTTGAAGGTCTCAGCCCAAATATCACCTCTTCAGAGAAGTCCCTCCTGACCCCTGAGCTAAAGCTCTCGTCCCCCACTTTATCCCCATGACTGGGTTTTTTTCACTGCACTCCATACCTCCTGAAATAATCCTTTACAATTTGCTCCCTTGTTCACTGTCTGTCTTCAACCGGAGAATCTAAGCCCCATGCAGGCGGGACCTCCCTCATCCGTCGTGTTCATGTTGTTATCCCAGGGGCTGGAATGATGCAGAGCCCAAGCAGACCTTTGGAATGGATGAATTAATTAAAAGCAGGGAAGATGTCATAAGATCCAAACAGAAGTTGACTATTGCCAGTCTATGATTAAAAAAAAAAAAAAAAAAAAAAAAGCACACACCACAATCTAGTTGCTTTTAAATAATTTTATTTAAAAAAATCATCCCAACAGCAGCCCCTCCCCCCCCCCCAGCTCCTAAGTCACTGCAACCCCTGGCAGAACAGATTTATACACGGGCCCCAAAGAGACCCCAAATGGCCTTTGCAACACAGCCCCTTGGCCTGTGTTTCCAAGAGCCCTAAGAAAACCCCACGTAGAAAAATACTTTACAAGGAATATGCTCTAATCTCAGCCAGAGAAAAATACAGCTTTTGGGGGTGGGAGGGGCAGGTCACAGGAGCTGTACCCAAAATGCATAGGCAGGCAGGACACTCACCGGGGACGGGCATCGGGAAATGTCAAGTCTGGGATCTATGACCCCCATGAGAAGCCAGAATATTGCATATGAGAAGGCTGGCCACGGCCAGGGGCCACCTGCCGGGCCTGGTTGCATACGTCTGGGAGATGGCAGAGGCCTCAGCCGGAGGAGGCAGGGGGCACTGGTCGGGGAGGGGATGCTTCTTCTCACCGGCAGTCGAACGCAGCTCTCCTGAGCCGAGAGGCCCTGGGAGTGCGGCCTGTCCAGCCCTGTCACTTGACAGAGGCCCAGAGAGGCTAGGCAACTTGCCTAAGCTCACACAGCTGCGGCTGCCAGTGGCCATGTCTCTGCTGTGGCACCCCCTGGCCCCCCAGGCTGAGGGCTCTTGGCTTTTGCTCGGTGCCCCTGTGATGGGGGGGCAGTACCTTTTCACCCTGGGGCGGGTGTTTACACAGGAATCCAAGATAGCAGAGGCATTGGGCAGTCCAGCCCTGGCATGGAGGGCTCTCCAGGGAACGCAGGGAGCAGCAGGGTGTGGGGAAGTGGAGGGAGAAGAGGGAATGCAGGCCCTCAGGGAGAGTGTGAGCAGGGTGCCCAGTGGGCATGGTTCTGGCCCTGACAGGGAGGCCCGTACCTGCTCAGAAAGACTATCCACCCCTAGACTGTCCAGAGAAGGGCAGACTGAGAGGGGTCACAGAGCAAAAAGAACAAGCCTCTTGACTCCCCATCTTGTCCCTCGAGTGGAAGAGGATTTGGGGGCCTCCAAGGGACGGAAGCATGAAGGATGCAGGCGGGAGTGGGTGCCCCGTTTTCCTGAGACCCCCGTTAAGAGCAAAGCAACCCCCCAGCCCTGACTGAATCCTGCCTGCCCACCTCCATCCCTGGGGCTGCAGCCCAGACCACCAGGTGAAGGCCTATGCCCTTCTCAAACTCAAAAGGGTTTCTGGTCTGCGGAAAATGAGGACAATGACTTTAAGGGATGCTGGTGCTTTCAGATTTCAAGTGGGAATAAACTTTCTTAAATCACCTCTTTGGACACTGTCACCTTTGGGCAGGAGAGAGAATGGCCCATCGCTTTCCTGCCTGCCTACGTCTGTCTCTGTGCCTCCCTCTCCCTGTCTCTCCTCCTTCATGGATTTGGAGATCGAAGAGGAGCTGTATCATCTTATATGTGATACTTCTATGGTTTTCCCATCTCCACCGAAATGGTGAACGAAAACTCCTGGGTCTTCTGTCCCAGATGACTCCCTCCCATTGCGAGGGGCCTGGCCTGAGAGGGGTGTATTCATATGGATCTCTGCCTGCCCCTCCTACAAAAGAAGGAGGAGGGGCTGAGAGCCCAAAGCCTGACACCCAGCTGGCCCAAAGGGCCCAGAACTGAGGGTCTCAAATCCCGGAGGCTTCAGACCAGAGCTGCCAAAATGAAAGAATCACTCACTTTCAGAATCAACAGGCCAATGTCTCCTGGGATTCAGCCATCCCAGCTCAAGAGCCTCTTAAGCGGGGATGCCAGCAAGCCCCAAACACCAGAATTCTGGAGTAGGGAAGGGGCTAGGCTGCCACCCTGAGTGGCATCCCTCTTGGGGGGAGGCTGTCCAGAAAAGGTGGCCCCCCAGGTGCACCCTAAATGCTCCCCCTATGGGGAAGCTAACTACCTGAGCCTGTGTGGACCCATTGCCCGGATGCCTCACACCTCAGTCCATGAATGCACTGGGGGTATCCGGTTCCCACTTGCCCACCTCCTGTGACAGGGAGCTCACTCCTCCCTGGCAACTCCATAGCTCTGCTGGGAGAAAGCACTCCCTATAGTAGCTGGGCTCCCTAGCCCCCAGGGTCCCTCTTCCAGCTGAGCAGCCTGTCTCAACCCCAACTGAGTGGGGCTCCTCTGGACATCTTGGAGTCCCAACATGGAGAAAGACCTAGATGTCACTCCAGTTGGGGCAGGGACCTCACTGCCTGGTACTTCAGGCACCAGAGAACCAGAGAATAGAGACAGATTCCAGTCCGTGGCTCAGAGCCTGCCAGACGGACAGATGGATAAGTGAGTGGCCAGGTCTCCAGCCCAGTTACAGGTCTGGGGGCCAGGACCTACTACCGAGGCCCGTGGGTGTCCAGACCACGTGCTGACTTCAAAGCATCCGGGGGCTGTTGGGGCCTGGTGCTCGTGGCGCTCGGCCGCTCTGGGTCAGTGGGTTGCGGCTGATGACCAGCGCCAGGATGTCACCTGCCTCCGCCAGGAGCGGCACGGCCAGGCAGCAGTCAAAGTCCCGCGTGCGAACATGGTTGACCTGCAGGGAACACAGCCAAGGGGGCAGACGGGCATCAGCTGCGTCCGGGCTGAAGAAGGTAGGAATCATTGAGATGTCCTCCAGTGTGGGCCCGGCCCCAGCCCACATACAGGGTAAACCTAGAGCACACTCAAAAGAGAAGTCCTCCTTCATCGAGCTCTCTTTCAATCCTTCTGGTTAGGTTTTATCAAAGAGAAACCCCGAAGGAGGTGCCAGGACATCCTTCCTGCTCCTCTAACACCTACTTCTCTCCCTTTTTCATGAAAGAGCAGACCACACACTCAGCTTCCTGCCTAGAATTGGTGACATTGCTTTGTTTCTGTTTTATTTTTATTTCACACTGACCTTCTATGTCAAGCAAGGGGTGCTGGTCTTTCATTCCTAAATGACATGAAAAGCTTCTTTTCAAAATAAATTTAAGTCAGAAAAACTCCACCAATTTAAAGGAAACATATGCAGTAAGTGTAGCGCGAACATAGCAGAAATCGCACCAAAGGAACAAAAGTAGCTGGGGCGAGGGAAGAGCAGCGGAGCGTGGCCGGGCGAGGGCTGTCCCAGAGCTTTCCCTGGGCTCACCCGTATTTCCCAGGCTCCCTTGCAGTTGGCGAGGTCACGTGACTGGTTCTGGCCAATCGGCCATAAAGGGCAGTGGCCGGTGTTGCTTCTGGGTGGAGGCAGGAAAAAACCCACGTGTGGTTTTCCAGATTCGGTTCCTAGGTCACATGGTCGAAGGCTTTTGCAGAGGGTAGAGCCCCCACCAGCCTGGCGGAGCAAGCCTATGCCGCCCCCCAGCGGACAAATAAAGGTTCGTGTGTTAACCACTAAGATTCGGGGTTGTTAGTGCAACATAACTGAGCCTAACGGGCCCATAGGACTGGTGTTGTTATTCGCTTCGCACATGAGGAAGCCGGGGCTCAGAGAGAGAAGGTGACCGGCCTAAGGCCACTCAGCCAGGGTGGAAGTGGGGCTCTTTCCCCCGAGGCAAGGAAAGGCCACGCTATCATGGTGCCCCCAGCCCAGCATTACCTGAAGAACCCTGTCGAAGGGCCGGAGGCCCCCACGTTGGGCTGGCCCATCAGGGCGCACAGTGTGGACATAGACACCCTTCTCCAGGAGGCCGTCAGAGACGCTAAAACCAAAGTCATTCCGCAAGGGGTCCTTGTGCAGGGTCACCTGGGAACAGAAGGAGGGGGAAGTCCCTGGAGCTCTGACCTTTGTCCCCAGCTCCCCACAGCAGCCCACGTCCCTTGGTGTGGGACCCACGCCCCGCCCACTGCCCAGCCGGCTCCCTGCCACTACCACACAGCGCCCCCTCGCGTCCTCCCTGGCAGCACAACTTCCGGTTCCCGGCACCAGTCACAGTGGGAAGCCGGGGAAGGGGTTCCTTCTCCGTTCTTCTTCAGTCCTCTCCCTTCCCCCCAGGAGAAAGTCTCGGTGGCGTATCGACGGGTTTTCACCCCTCTAACACTTGCTCATCTCGCAAATAGCAAGAGGCTCTGAGCCTTCTGAGGGCTACTGGCTGAGAGGTTTCTTCTCCCTTGTTTTTCTATATAGTAACCTACAGATGGCAAGGGAGGCTGGCTTCTCCTTTAAGGAACTGATAACTGATATATATGATATATATACACACAGACACACACATACATATACATGTATCATATATAAACGTGTTCCTATTTTATATACACACACACTATCTTAAGTGGGGGAAAAGTCTACTTAACGAAAAATATTCATAGCAGCCCAGTGTGCATCACAGGGGTGTGTGTGTATCACCCAAATGGTGAGAATTTGACAAGTTCCACCTAGTACAAAATTGTGTTTGGTGGAGGAAAATGAAGCCCAGGAGGGGTGGGCCCATCTGGAGCCGCTGGTGGGTCCTCACGCATCCAGGCCACGCATCCAGGCTTCCCAGGCCCAGCCCCAGCGCCCACCTTGTGCATCTCTAAGGGTGTCGGCAGCAGCAGTTCCTGCATCTCTTCAGGGGACGCTCGTGCCTCCTGGCCCCTCCGCCAGGGCCGGTGGCTGGGCCTGCCCTCGAGGGCCACACTCTGCACCGTGCCCGTCATGATGGATGCCTGCGGACACAGAGCCCTTCACTCGGATGCTTGTTTGCTCGCTGTTTGCATCAGCATCTGTGGACACCTACTATGTATCAGCCTTCAAGGTCACAATGGTGCACAGCATAGACAGGGTCCCTGCTCTCCAGGGGCTCCAGTCTGATCGTGGGCTGGGGGGGGGGGGGCGGTCCTCGATCACACCCACGATCAGAATACTAATTGTTGGCACTGAATGGTTAACACTTACTCTGTGCTGAGCTCAGTTCCACTCACTATACACACACAACTCATTTTGTCCTCTACGATACTACAAGAAAGACAGGCAAATACCATTTGGGGGGTCCATTTTACAGGTGAGGAAACCCAGGCTAAGAGAAATTATGATTTCAACTCAGAATCTGGTTTCAAAGTCAAGGGTCTTAACACTCTGCTATCTTGCTGATCATAAAAATAAATAAGATAAAATCACACACAAAACCTAGAAGAGTTTACCACCCCAAGATTGTCACTAAAAGATCTTAAAGATGAACTCAGAAGCAAAAAGTAGAATGCAAAAAGCAACAGTGAGCCAAGAAATTAATTGCCTACAACCCTAATGAGTACTGACTAAAATCCCACATTAACTAACTTCGAGTAATTTGTAAACAAGCAGGGAGACTAGAGGAGAGAGTTTAGAGGGAAATGGAAGCATTCTACAGGCCCTGTCTCCTTCAGAAGGGGGGCCAAAGGCATCGATTCGACTTTGCTAGAAAAAGCAAAGCGAAGATAGTGAAAATTCAAGGCCAAGTCAGTTGCGCCTAGTCTTTTCAAAAAGTTAGCGACATGGTCTATCCATAGAATGGAATATTATTCGGCCATAGAAAGCATGAAGTACTGATACGTTCTACAACATCAGGCTGAATGAAAAAAGTCAGACACGAAAGGCCACATACTGCATGACCCCATTTATAAGAAATATCCAGAACAGGCAGATCCATAGAGACAGAAAGCAGATAGCAGTTGGGAGATGTGGGGTTTCTTTTTGGGATGTTAGAAATGTTCTGGTCGTGTATACGCAACATCATGAAAACACTAAAAGCCCCTGAATTATTCGTGATTATCCTTAATTAATTCTTTTTACTTTTATTTTTTTTAAAGATTTTATTTATTTATTTGACAGAGAGAGAGAGCACAAGCAGGGGGAGCAGCAGGCAGAGGGAGAGGGAGAAGCAGGCTTCCCGCTGAGCAGGGAGCCCGATGTGGGGCTCGATCCCAGGACCCCAGGACCTCAGGATCATGACTGAGCTGAAGGCAGATGCTTAACTGACTGAGCCAACCAGGCACGCCTACTTCTTTTTGCTTTTAATATTCAATTTACTTTAACGTGGTAAATTTTATGTTATGTGAGTTTTATCTTGGTAAACAAAAATTTTAACTTAGCATCATTAAAAAGGCACTGGACTAAAATTAAGAGAGACTGAAAAAGCATAACAACGAGGTGCCAAGCTTTGATTGGGCACCAGCTTAGCCAGACCAGGTATAAAGGGAAATTTGGGGTCAACCGTGAAAACCTGCATATGACCTTGGTATTAGAAGAAATGAAAATGTATCAAAAGGTTATTTCCATATGTGGGGAAAAAATGGGGTAGCTGACAGAAAAAATGTACGAAAGAGCATGTACATCATGGTTTCACTATCCTAAAAATACATATACACTCACTTAAGCAGTAACAGTCATGATCTATGTGTAGTGGGAATGTTGTGTTCTTATGTTTTATTTTGCTTATTTTAGTTTTGATTTTATTTTGTTTATCTAATTTTGCACCATCCACATATATGGCTCCTGTAATAATAAAAAATTTGAAATTTAAAAACTGAGTATTGGGCGCCTGGGTGGCTCAGTTGGTTAAGCGACTGCCTTCGGCTCAGGTCATGATCCTGGAGTCCCTGGATCGAGTCCCGCATCGGGCTCCCTGCTCGGCAGGGAGTCTGCTTCTCCCTCTGACCCCCCCCCCTCTCGTGTGCTTGCTCTCATTCTCTCTCAAATAAATAAATAAAATCTTTAAAAAATAAAAATAAAAATAAAAAATAAAAATAAAAACTGAGTATTAAATGAATTAAGGATAATCACTAAAAGAATAAAATTACAAAATGTCCATTTTGGTGGTGGAGAGAGTAAACAGGAATAAAAGATTTATCAATACAAGAATACGAAAGATAGATCAGAAGTATAGAGTAAGTAGGATACATAGAAAGTATAAATTATATGCTAGAATTAAGTTTAATTATATTAGTAATCACAATAAATATAAATGAACTAGCTTAAAAAGGAGACTCTTGGATTGGGGGAAAAATAAGCTACATACAGCATATAACAGATACATTTAAAATGATAAATGTACACACTTAGTAACACAGTAAGCTTGTAAATAAATATATTGGAAAAAAGACAGGAAACACTGCTAAAATAAAGCTGATGGAACCATATTATTATGAGGGAAAATGGAATTTAAAGTGGAAAGCACATAGATCCGGATAGAGATACTGATTAATAATAAAAAGAAAAATTCACCAAGAACTTATAGCAAGCATGAATTTATATGAAACTAACAATATAACCTCAAGGGATAGAAAACAAAAATTGACAATGTCAAAAACTTGCCAAATCTCCACTCATGACGGGAATTTTATCATACCGCTAATAAAAAAAACTATAAAGATAAAGCATATAACATTTCATAAGGATGCAAACTCCAAAGAATTCATAGCAAACTGAACATATCTCCTGGCCACAGTACATATGAATTAAAAGCAAATATGAATTGGTTTTAAAATGTGGGTTTAAAAAAAAAAACTCTCCACTTCTGTGTAATTCAAGGGCTTAACTAAAATCGTAATAGAAATTTTTGAAATATTTGGAATTGAATGATCAACAAAAGCATCACAAATCAAAATTTGGGGAATGCAGCCAAAGCCGTGCTTATGGGTAAAATCATAGCTTAAGGTGCACTATGGTAGAAAACAAGGAAGACTGAAAATGAAGGAGCTAAGAAACCATTTGTGTTATTTAAATAACACAAATAAAGTAGAAGCTAAACACAGAAATGAGTAAGATAGAAAACAATGAGAATTGGGCACCTGGGTGCTCAGTCATTAAGTGTCTGCCTTTGGCTCAGGTCATGATCCCAGGGTCCTGGGATCGAGTCCCACATCGGGCTCCCTGCTTGGCAGGAAGCCTGCTTCTCCCTCTCCCACCCCCACTCCCCCTGCTTGTATTCCTGCTCTCGCTATCTCTCTGTCAAATAAATAAATAAAATCTAAAAAAAAAGAAAACAATGAGAATTAACAAAGCCAAAAATCAGTTCTTTGAGGAGCCTAGTAATTGGCAAGACTGATGGAGGAAAAAAATGGTACCAATCAACAATTTAGGGGCAAAAGCACAGATAAAGTGGAAGTTTAAATTATTGCTCTCAGAGCATGAAAGAGCTTCTGAAATGACCAGTCGGATCCTTCCTAGACCTTCCCGGGCAGCCTGTTCCAAAGTGGGCCATGCTGACCTCACACAAAGCTGCATTCACTTCTCAGGTCCCCTGACCCCTCATCCCCTGTGTTGTCTGTCCCTGATGCTCACATCCACATGCTTCCACGGAGCATGCCCACAACCACGTCCCCAGACTGCACCTGCACACACACACACACCCCAAAACTGCCCCTCAGCATCCAAATGGGCGCTCAGACACACCTGTTCTGAAAATACCCTCAGCATTTGTGCATACATGAGCATGCTCACACACATGCACACACGCATGCCCCCGGTGCGCACATGATGATTCCAGACACGTCCGTATGTGCACATACCTCCACGTGCCATACCATGGTGCTCTCAATCACACCTGCACGTGGGTAAAGACGCCTTTACACGGAGGGTGCCGAGTGAGTGCATGATACACACTACACATGAACAGGATCCCGTCAACATGCTTGCTTCCCACGGGCACGCACGTCGGTGTGTCCATGCACGGGGGCCCCCAGGAAGGTCTGTGGGGTGGGTGGCCCTACCTCCAGTTCCCTCAGCAGCTCTGACTGACCACATGACTCCAGGTCTTCGAGCGCTTCCCCGAACATGCGCCAGAAGCCCTCCTCACGGGCAGGGCCAGGGGCTGGGCTGTAACGTAGGAACCAGAGAGTGTCAACTCCTGGCAGGCGGGTGGGTGGGCAGGCGGGCTGGGGCCTGAGGAGTCTTCGGGGCCCCGGGGCCCAGCGTTGGGCTCGAGGGGCCATAGGGTGGGCGGGCAGGCGGGCGGGCAGGCAGGCGGGCGTCCTCGGTGGCAGTGCTGGGGCCCCGGGGCAGTGGTTGGTGACACGGAATGGGGGGAAGACGCAGTTAGGGGCGACCAGGACTGTCGGTGGCCAGTTAGAACAGGGGCAGATGAGACGGGGTGGAGAGCGGTGACACAGGACGCCTGGGAAGAGAGACAGACGGACGGACAGACAGACAGACAGAGAGGAGATCCATGGTGTAGCCCCAGAGGACGGCCCCTGGCCCCACCCAGACACATGGCATCATAGCACAGTGACAGGGACAGAGCTGGAGCCAGCGAGGACACAGATGGATGGAGAGGAGAGTGTATCTGCGCTTGGGGAAGGGTCCAGGCCACCCCACAGGTTCCATCACAGGCTGTATGGGCCCATCGTCAGCTCTAAAATCGAGGCTTGTTAGAATGGTAACAAGTCACACTTGCACACTTCATAGTTCACAAAGCCAACTGCCACCTACAAAGTCCTGGCCGCTTAGAAAGGATGGTTTGCAAAGCACTTTCTTACAAAGGCCCACGAGCTTTTCTCTCCTAGGGAGACTCAGGGAGGATGATGGGCAATAGTTGCCTCCTGTCCTTCCCATTTTATAGATGAGAAGACTAAGGCTGAAGGATATTCTCTCCATTCAAACCAATTCTACGAACATTCCCCGGGCCAGGGCTCCGCAGGGCCTGGGGCTACGGCCGTGAGTAAGGTGTAGCCCCTGTTCTCAAGGAGCTGATAATTCAGTCACAAAGTGTGCAGCAGTCCCCACTGGGTGCCAGGCACTCAGCGAGGGGCGCTACGCAGAAGGGACCACAGCCAGGTCGTGAACCAGGTGGGCACAAGGCAGCCAATGCCACGAGGAGGCTCGCAGTGGCGGCTTGGGGACCAGCAGAGGGAGGGATGCCTTCTGTCTGAGAAAGTCGGGGGAGCCTCCGGGAGGAGGCGGGAGAATGTGAGCTGGGTTTGCACGGCCGCACAGGCCTTGGCCAGGAGAGAGAGGGAAGGGCACTGGAGGCAGAAGGAAGTGCCCGATCCAAAGCACAGACACAGGAGGGGTGGCTAGGGCTGGGTGAGGAACAGCATTTCTCCACAGGGCCTGCTCTCTGCGAGAGCCTCCTCCAGGAGTGATGCGGTGTCCTTCAAAGCCAACCGCTACCAAACCCACCACATCCACGGCCAGGGCGGGTGCCTGGGACCTGAGGGCTCTTGCAGGAGGCCATCAAGCAATCTGGGCTAAGTTAGGAGGGTCAGGTTCAAGTTCTGAGCTGTTCTGAGAATGGGAGATTACCAGACTCTGGAAAGGCAAACACCTTCCACGCCTTTGCCACTGCTGTGCCCTCTGCCTGGCACACCCTTGTCCCCATCTCAGCCTGGCTGAGGCAGCTCTGCCCGATGCTTCCTCCCTTCTCCTGGGAGGCGCCCCTCCTCAGGAGCCGGACAAGACCCCTCTGCTGCCCCACCACTATGGAGACCGGGAGACCATGACTGCCTCCTCCCTCGTGGCATTCCCACCACAGACCTAGTTGGTGGCTCCCAATCCTCCTCTTCCTCCTCCTCGGGGAAGCTCTCGTCCGTGGGGGCCGGGGTATAGCTCGTCCTCCGGGGCTCGGTGGGTGGGGGGCTGCTTCTCAGCCGGCTGGGCCGCCACTCCTGGGGGGTCACGCCCCGAGCCACCGTCTGCGGAGTGTAGGAGCCTGCCAGGTGGAGAGGTGGGTGTCTGTTTCCACTTCGGCTTGCCCTCCTTCCCACCCCTTTTCCAGCTGTGCTAGATGACCCTGGATAGGTCTTGGCCCCCTCTGGCCTTACATGACTACCCAGAGTCCCCTGAGGGCCCTGCCACCTAGTCCCTACCCCCAGAACCCCCCAGAACTCCTGATCACCCAGCAGAGGAGTTCATGGCCAGGGCTCTAAGACCCTGTCTCGGCTCCATGCCATGGGCTTAGCCTGGCTGCCTCCTACCTGGGGAGGAGGCTCACCATTGTAACCATTCCTCTCGGCCTGCCTTTGGGAGCTCTCAAGACCCTGCCCCAGGGGTAAGCTACGAGATGCTTATCAAGTACAAGAGACGGGGAAGCAGAGACCCAGGGAAGGCAGATAGATATACAGCCAGTGAGGACCAGGGCTGGGAGCCACCTGAGGCCACTTAGAGGCCTCGCTCCACTAGTTCTCTGAGCCAGGCCTTACAGAGGCCAGAAGGCCAGCTGCTAGATTCAAATGCCCCCCAAACCCCGAGGCCACCCATGAGTCTCAACATGCCCGGGCAGGGGAGCTTGTGTCCTCAGAGGGCAGCCTGGATGTGTCCACCTTAAGGCAGGGTCTTGCGGGACAGGGTGGGAAGGGGCTTTCTGCCTTCCTATCTTCAACTGGATGCAATAAACACTGCTTGGGCGCCTGCTGTGTACAGGGCACCAGGCTAGGAATGAGAAAGACAAAGGTGAAGCCAGCTTGGTCCCTAACCTCAAGATGGGGAACTCCATGGTGCTATGGATGCTAATCAAAAGATGTATGAAGGCCTGGGGTCCATGCTCTGAGCAGTAAGGGGCCCTGAGAATGGCTAATGGGGCCCAGGCAGGTCTGCCTCCAGGAAGTGTCCCTGAAGGATGAAGCAGGGAGAGGAGGAGGGAGGATGAGGCCGAGGGAACAGCCCCTGCAAAGGCCTGGCAGCTGGGGCAGCCCAGAGAGAGCATGTCACTTGGCCTAGGGCCCCGAGGCGTTACCTGGGCCCCCGAATCCACCCTCTGTGGCCGAGCTGTCCCAGGACTCCACAGCACTATCCACACTGGGCACAGCGGATGAGAACCGGGCTGCCATCAGGCCTCCTTTGAGTGCCTCTGGTGGGTCCTCATCTGCATCGCTGGCCTCGCTGAGGCTGCCCGACTTGCGGCATGGGAGGGGGCCTGGGACAGAAAAGGGGTGTCACCACCACTGGCCTCTGACCTCAGAGACACAGAGACACTCAGTGAGCCTCAGCTTCCCCACTTCAGTCTGGTTTGGGAACTCACAGGCACTGAGCGCCCCCTCCACACTCCCGAGCCTGCTACTGAGCAATCTGATAGGAGGAGAAGGGGCACACTAATGGGCAAACCCATTTCACAGACAGGAAAACTGAGGCTGAGTTCTCTGAGCTGGGCCCTGGGGAGTCCCTGAGGTTCTGGGTCTGCACAACACGCCCAAGGTCACATGGTGAACAACAGTGGAGCCCAGATTAGAAGGAAGACCCAAAAGCTCAGGTTCCTTCCCTTGCAGGTGGTGGTCTCCCTGCCAAGGTACAGGGTGCAAATTCAGGGGAACTGAGGAATGTACAAACTTCGGCCCTAAGGCAGAACAAGCAGCCTTGAGAGGCGGGAGGCGATGGAGAGGGTGGTTCAGACCCAGACTCTGCCCTACACAAGCTGTGACCTTAGGACCACCACTCCCCTCTCTTGAGTCTGGCCTCCTCAGCTGTCCCAGGTGTCTTCCCACCTGCATAGGATTTGGTGAGGATGCCATGGGGTTGGGCACATGAACCTGGCACAGAGGCACAGAGGGATTTCCCTTCCTAAATGGGTGGATGGCCCCGGGGGACGGGGGGGAGGCTCACGGTCTAGCTGCTTCTTGATCTTCAGTGTGACAGTCTCGCCAGCCACCTGTAGGAGGTGGATGGCCTCACTCAGAGGCCGGCCCTTGAGGCTAACGCTGTTGATGGCCAGGATACGATCCCCAACGTGGATAGCGCCAGTCCTGGGGAGAGGGCACAGGACAGAGAATGAGAGACATTCAAGGCTTCCAGGAGGGGGTCTGCCCTCAGGGAACTCAGGAACCCCAAGGCACAAGCCTGACTGACCTCAGTTAAACCCAGCTGTAGCAAAAAGCAAGTGTCATTTAAGGTGGCATTAAAAAAGGTATAATGTCTAGAATTTGGGGGATGCATGGTGGCTAAGTCGGCTAAGCATCCGATTCTTGATTTTGGCTCAGCTCATGATCTCAGGGTCGTGAGATTGAGCTCTGCATTGGGCTCCGTGCTGGGCATGGAGCCTGCTTAAGATTCTCCCTCTCGCTCTGCCCCTCCTCCCACTCTCTTCCTCTCTAAAAAACAAAAAATAAAAAAAAAATTAAGTCTAGAATTTGGGGCGGGGGAGGGGATTATTCTGCCTGACTCTAAAGTCAGGTTCTGGAATCAGTGTCAAGCATGATCTGGGGCCCCGTTTCTCAACTTCCCTGAGTCTCAGTTCCTTCACGTGTAAAATGGGAGTGATAAACTTACTTTATCTAATTGTAGTTGAAAGATGGCTGGGTGGAAGGGATTCGTGTTTCCCTCCAGCAGAAATCCATGGGGAGCCTTTCCTTTCCCTGGGCCTGTTTTCTTACCCAGAGAATGAGCACAGGGTGCTCAGCTGACCTCACAAGGGGGTGCGAGGGGCTGATAGGGCCAGGCAGTAGCCTTGCTCTGGCCCAGTGGGGTCTCTACCTGGACACCATTAGAATTACCTGAGGAGCGGTTTTTTTTTTTTTTTTAAGATTTTATTTATTTATTTGAGAGAGAGAATGAGATAGAGAGAGCATGAGAGGGGGGAGGGTCAGAGGGAGAAGCAGACTCCCTGCTGAGCAGGGAGCCCGATGCGGGACTCGATCCCAGGACTCCAGGATCGTGACCTGAGCCAAAGGCAGTCGCTTAACTGAGGAGCGTTTTTAAAAATGTGTGCTGCCTGGCCCTGACCCCTGGCCGATGAAATGGTATCCCTGGGAACTGGGCTGGGGAAGGTGATCGTGAGATACCAGCCCCATGTGGCTACTGGGTCCCGAAACGTGGCTGGCCCAAACTGAGATGGCTTGACTATAGAAAATACACAACGGGTTCTGAAGACATAGTATGACAAAAAGAATGTAAAACATCTCGTTATAATTTGTATATTGACTACACATGTTAACATAAATACGTATTTAAGATTCATGTTATTCTTTTCTTTTATTTTTCTAATATGGCCCCCAGAAAGTTTATACTGAAACGTGGGGCTCGCATTACATTGCAGTTGGTCAGCACTGAGCTAGATCAGCCCGGTGAGGGCAAGGGCACTGTCTGTTGCGTCCTCAGCTCCCAGAACGGGCTGGCACCCGGTAGGTACCCAGTCAAGGTGGGAGTAGATGAACACACTTGAGATAGGAACCGTCCACACTGGCCTTTGCAGTGGGCCAGCAGGGGGCGCTCCAGGAACAGGGAGCCCTCCACCGACCCTCAGTCCCCTCCATCCTATTGCTGCAGACCACCACCATGTGGGCCCTCCTGCTTTCATCCTCCTCGGGGGGCCCAGCCTGTCCCACCCAGGCCTGGCATCCCTGTGACCCCTGTGGGGCCCTGTTCCACCTCTGGGCCCCAGATTCACCTGCTCCCCCCAGTCTGGACAGCCTGCGACACCCTCTTTCTCACAGCTTTCCCAGAGGAGAGGACAGAAGGGCGGCCTCTAATGCCTCCCGAAAAGCCCCAGGCTGTGCCAGGATTGAAGGCACACAGCAGGGGATCCAAAATGGCTCCCAGTGCTGACTTTCCAGACACGCGGAATCTCCAGGTTGGGAGGGAGGTCTGCCAGGGGGGCTGGTCTGCCTCTGTGGAACTGAGGCTCAGCGAGGGAAGGGACAGGCCTGATGTCACCCAGGACATCGACGTTGGAACCGAGGTCAGAATCCACTTTGACCGTTCCCAAAGCCCAACCCCTGCCCCATGAGGGTCCCCAGGCCTGCCCTGTGTGTCCCCACAGAACCCCAGCTCACCTCTCAGCGAGACCACGCTTGGTGAGGCCTGAGATAACAATGGGGTCAAAAGGCTCCTCTGTGCCCGAGATGGTGATGCCCAGGGGACCCCCGTAACGTTTCAGTTCCACTGTGTAGCTGATCGCCCCTGTGGTCTCCTGCTCATCTGCAAAGGTGGAAGCCATCAGGTGGGGCGCAGTGGGGCAGGACCCAGGGGAGCTGGATGCCCCCAGCCCCCAGGGTCCTGATGTACTTATCCCTCAAACTCATCCATCCACTCATTCGTTAATCCACCTATCTGCTCGTGCCATTACTTCAGATGGCACTGCCCGGGGATCCTGAGGCCACCTTCTGCCTCCACAAATGTTTTCTTGCACCCAAACCCCATGGAAAAAAGAAGAAAGAAAAGAATCGTGAAACCAACATTCTAAACTATAGATTTCACCCAGGACACAAAATAACAATCATGAGGATAAGAAGAAACCAGACTTCCAGCTTTTCTTTAAAAAAAGATGAAGAAGAAGAATCTGCCCACAAGGGACCATCCTTCCCAGGGCAGGAGTCGGCAGCTGCCCCTCTGAATAAGGGATTGGCTCTCCAGGGGCCACAAGCCTCACGAGCCTCTCCCTTCTGCCTCCCCAACCTGCATCATTTTTTCTTACCTTCTGTCCAGGTCACTCACTTCTGTCACCTGTCTGGCCTCAGAGGTGTCAGAGTTGGCAGCCTTTACTTCTTCACTCACACATCACCCACGCAGCATGTATCCCCCTGCAGCATCCCTGCCCCACCAACCCCTCTGCTCACTGCTGCCCCCTGTGGGCCTCCTCTGCTAGGCGTTGTGCTGGCCATGGAGGATCCAGGCAGCCCCGGGGACCAGGAGACATCCGAGCGCGGGGCTGCCTCCCTGCATTTGCTCATTCAAGGAGTCTCCACCAGCAGCCTGCCACCCTCCCTCCTCGGCCAGAGGGAGCCCCGAATTGCAAGCTGGAAACTGCTGATCCTGTGGGGGGACCGAGAGAGGTGGCAGGGCCGGGTGAGGGCCATACCAGAGTTGTCCTCATCCTTCCGGATCTTCAGCTTCACCAGGTCCTCGCACTGCTGCAGGATCTGCACAGCGTCCTCCATGGGGCAGTTGTCCAAGCGGATGTTGTCGATGGCCAGCAGCTTGTCGCCTGGCTCGAGGGTGCCGGTCCTGCAGGAGCAGGGGTGGGGGACACAAAGAGCCTGGCACATGTCACTCCCCATGGACGGCTCCCCTTACCCTGTGTCCAGGGCCATCCCTACCTGTGTGCCACACTGCCCTTCTTGATGTCAGAGATGATCAGGGGCTCTCCTCGCTTCCTGCTGGTCGCTGGGGGGAAAGAAGCCATGAATCCAACCTTTGATGGCCTCAGCCTCGAGGAGGGGGGCTGGGAGGGCCCAGGAGTTGGGGCATGAATGCTGAGCCACATGCCCTGCTCTCACTGCTTCCTGCCTGGTGACCACGAGTAAATCAGCCCCCCTTCTGCCTCACTTTCCCGGGAACACTGCAAAATGGGGATGGCACCACAGAACTCATGGAGCTGTCACGAGATTAAACTAGACAAGGCAAAACCTAACGTGGATCCCGGCACATAGTAGGTGCTCAGTCCACATCAGCCCTTTGCCCTTCTGCTCAGCCCATCCCCCAGCAAACTGTGAGCCCCTTCAGGGGCTGTGTCTGGCTAGCACCCCCACCTAGCACAGGGTGGGCCCCAGAACTAGGCGACCCATCCACAGTTGAGTTTTCCCTTCTCCCAGCTGCCGGGAGTGCTGGCTGAATGGCTCCTGGGGGCTCCCTCTCTGGGAATTACCTTTGGCTGAGAGAACGGCCTCACCCAAGGCTGTACAGCTCCTGGGTGTGGCCTGGTCCACGCAGTGGTGCAAAGGCCTGGCTCCCAGCCTCATTCACGGCAACTTCCGAAGCCTTCCTGGCCCTAGAGCTCTCCGTGGGACTGGCTGCATCACAACCAGCTTCTCCGTCCACCCAGTCCCACGTCCCTCACCTGGCACAGGTGTTGATTCCAAGGGCCCTTCTCAGTAAAACCCCCCCGAATGTAACTTTGTCTAAGAAGCTCTTTCTGGGGGAATGTGACCTAAGACAATGGGTGCTACATGAGTAGCTACATTTTCTTGCAAAAAAAGTCCATCTGAGCTAATGGGTTTTCCCATTAGTGACCAGATGGTAGGAGCCCTTTCTAGCCCATGTGGCATCTTTGCAGATAAGACAAGGGCGCCCCTTTCAATTAGTCCATTGAGGAAATGATGTAATAAAATGGTAAGTCTACCTCAGATGGGCACCCTCGTGTCATGTACAACTTGTGCAACTGTACCTGGCAGCCCTATCCGGAGTTTCCTGGGCTAGGAGCAGCTTCTCCCCTCCCAGATTGCTTAAACTCCCACCTCCATTGACTGTGGAGTCTGGGGTAGGAAGGGACTGCACCAGGAGCATCCCCCTCCTCCAGGCTGGAGGTGTGGCTCGCTGGGGGTGGGGACTGGACCGCGGGGAGGGACTCACAGCCAATGGTGATGCCCAGCTCCACGCCTCGCCTCTTGGGCAGCTTCACGTGGAAGGTGCCACTGCTCGGGATGACGGACTCTGCATGCAAACACACGTGGACGTGTGTGAGACCCAAGGGAGGAGATGCAGGGAGTCCCAGCTCCCCACCCATTCTAGGCCAGCTGGGAGAGAATGCGAAGTCACCATCCCAACCCTATCCTGACAGAGGAGGAAACCGAGGCATGGTGAGCTGACATCCGTCTCAGACAATCAATCTGGTCAGAGCAGATTTGGGGCGGGCACCCAGACCCCATGACTGCCATCCAGGGGTTCCTCAGAGGCAAACCCAACCCAGTTCAGATCCAACAACAATTTACTAAGCACCTACTATGTGCCAGGCGTTAGCTGGGTGTTTTCCCACGACTGATCTCATCTAACTCAAACAATATCCACTGTAGTAGAAGGACTCTATTCAGTATTTCACGGCTGGGGAAACTGAGGATGGTGGTGGGCAAGAAAGTCCTGTCCAAAGTCACAGAATGTCCAAATCACAGGACCAGAGTTCTAACCTGAGTTTGTGTTTGGGGTTCTTTACCTAAGGCCTGCCGAGGGGCATGGGATATTTTCAGCCCCCCTCTGCCCTCCCTTAGGTCCTGTTTTGGCACAAAAATCCCTCATCAACCCTCAGACTGGCGTGTGGGATTCCTGCCTCCCCCGCCAGCGCCTTCCCTGCCACCACTAGTCCTCAGGTACACACCGCAAATGCTCTGGCAGAGGGTCACCAGGCGGGGAGTGGGATGGGGCTGGAAGAGCATGTGCCCCGGGCAGGAGCAGGATAAAGAGAGGAGGGAGCACAGGGTCCCAACGCATGAGGAGGTAGGTAGGGACACTCACTTACCTGCCACATCAAACTCAACCTCCAACACGACCTTGTGGGCCAGCGCCGCGTCCCGCAGCAGCTGGTTGGCTTCCTCCATCGTCCCGTCCTCGGTGGCAATCCCGTTGATGGATAGGACCCGATCCCCGACCTGCAGCAGCCCACACCTGAACCCAGCCCCACAGAAAGAAGCAGCTCCGTTACCATCACGGCTATTCCTGGGGCACAGGAATGCCATGTGTGGGCAGGCCTGGGTCTGACTCACAGCTCAGCCCTGGGCCGGCTCTAGAGCCTCAGGCAACTAACCCCGTGACTCTGGCTAAGGGGGTAAACCCGCTGGGCCTCGGTTTCTCTGTCTGTCCAAGGGGGGGTGACACTGTGCCTTACGAGATGTGTGTATAGAGAACGCTGACTTCAGACAGACAGGGGTTCAAGTCCTGGGTCACTCATGAGCTGTGTGACCCTGAGCAAATGAATCAGCATCTCTGTGCCTCAGTTTCCTTATCTGTAAAGTGGGGCTGATGATGGAGTGGATGGGATGGTTAGGTGAGAGACCCTCGTGAAGCCAGGCTTGGCATGTGACTCAGTTTCCCTGGCTGTCTGTGAGCCCCCTGAATTGGAGAGTGGCAGGCCCAGGGGGCGGGGGCAGTTGGCTCACCTCTCTGCCGGGCTGTCGGGCTCGATGAAGCGCACGAGGGGCGGGGAGGACAGGGTCTCGGTGGCGAAGATGCCTCCCTGGAGCTGGAGGCCAAAGCCGCTGAGGGGGTCTCCGCAGAGCACGACCTCTGTGGTCTCCGTGTGCACGATCTGTCCCCCAGGCCCCACCGTGCTGGAGGCCAGTGACACTGCGGGACAGGCGGGCACGGCTCTCAGGTGGACAGTCCCAGAGAGCCCTTCCTGCCAGCACCAACCCACGCCCAGGCCCAAGGACCTAGAGTCAGAGGGGCGAGTGGGTGGGAGCCCTGCCTCGCCCTGCAGAGTGCAGAGTCAGAGTGCACTCTGAGCCGTGCTCTCCCCGTCTGGCCCGCGGTTGAGTCCCACCCAGCAGGGCCGTGACAAGGATGAAGGAAACCAGCTCCTGGGACTGCCATGTTGTAAACAGAGCTTCTGAGGGTTGTGCTGGTACGTGATGTTAGCTTTGTCAGAACGCTCTCATAATACCACATAGTATGCTAATTTTGGTGACAGCTTTATTGAGATACAATTTACCTATTTTTAAAGTGAACACGTCAGTGGTTTTTTAGTATATTAACAATGTTGTGCAACCATCAGCACAATCGATTGTAGAACACTTTCATCACCTCAAAAAAGAAACCCTGGTCCCTTTAGCTATTGCCCCAAATCCTCCCATCTCTCCTGGCCCTAAGCAACCACTAACCTATTTGCTTCTGTGTAGATTTGCCTCTTCTGGGCATTCCACATAAATGGAATCCTATAATCTGTGGCCTTCTGTGTCTGGCTTCTCTCACTAAGCATAATGTTTCAAGGTTTCTCCATATTGTAGCATGTCTCTGAATTCGTACCTTTTTATGGCCAGATAATATCCCATTCTATGAATACACCACATTTTATTTATGCATTCATCTCTTAATGGACATCTGGGTTGTTTCCACCTTTTGGCGAAAATGAATAATGCCACTAAGAATATTCATGTGTAAGTTTTTGGGTGAACATGACATATGTTTTCATTTCTCCTGGGCATATACCTAGATATGGAATTGCTGGGTCATATGAAAACTTTCTAACTATTTGATATGTTACTTAATGTATATCATTTTATATTCCATATATAAAATACACTTGTATTATTAACATGGACATTGGATATCATTTATTAAATATAATTTATTATCATATTTAATTCTACTGCTAATTATATTAAACTATTATATCTTTATTACTATTTTGTTATATTTATATTACACATTACAATACACATGATATATTATATTGTTGCATATGTTGCATTATTGTATTTATATTTATTATATTTTCACAATTACATCCCTAATAATAAGAATGGTGCCTGGTACATAGGAGGTGTTCAAATTGTTCAGTTAAATAATTATCATCAACAATAATAATGATAACATTTTATTAGTCATCCATCTTAGGAAAAGGACAGATAAGTGGTCCCGAGAGCCCCCAGCCTCCACATGCCCCTGCCTATGAACAGCATTTCTGAATCTTTTCACCTACACACTCCCAGGTTTGGTGGTTGACAAAGGTGGTTGGTAAAGGCATATTTTACCTCTCATCTGACTCTGAAATCTGTTTCTCTTTTCACCTTGGCTTCCAGGAAGCTCATGACCATATTTCAGGTGCCAGGTGATTTGTACTCCTCGTTTCCCTCTTTTGGCTCAATTCCAAATGGCCCAGTTTGACCTTTCATCCTTCCTGGAGGCCTCTGCAGTTCACATGGCAGAAAGCTGGATAGACTCTCTACATCAGCAAAGGAAGGACTTTTCCCAGGAGACTTCAAAATTCTTGGCATTCTCGTGACTTTTGCTACCTCCACATTATCATTCACTACTATTTGTCTTTCCATTTATTCACTTTTTAAAATTCTTAAATACCTTCATTTCAAAAGGGTATTATAGACATAGTGATCATAAATAAAGAGAAATGCCTATAAACAAAAGGGAAGTAGAAATATATGTGTGTATGTGTATGTGTGTATATATACACGAGTGTAGTGTATATATACATGTTCATATATACACTATATATATGAGATATATATAATAAAAGTGAAAATTATTATAAACTATTACATCCTGGATGGCTAGTCTCAGGCCTATGTGTCTTTGTTTTAGGGGAAATTAAAAAATGTCAGAGAAGTGGTACAGACACAGCTACACCACACTCAGACTTTCTCTTTGAATGCATCAGAATGAATCACAGAATGAAAGAAAATGAAATGGAGTTACTGTGAAACGTTTATGCACATCTGAAAAGGTATCCTTTCCTGAGACACTGTGTCATCACCTGCTGGGAATTTTCCACAATCAAAATATAAGACTAAAATGTACAAAGTGACTGACACCCCTCAGGTGCATCCTTGTGCAGCACACAACCTGCCCAACCGTCCATGGCAGCCTGGTGGGCCACTCATGCTATTTAATGAGCCTACACACACCTGGGACCCTGTCCCAAATACCCCCATCCTTTGGCAAATCTCTCAGCCATACAGGCAGCCCAAAGAGGAGGGAAGAGACCATGGCTTACTTACATGTGCTCTTGTGTTCCCTTCTTCGCTGCCTCCTCCGCCCCATTGTAGTCCGGGGGCTCATGGGGTGGGATCCACGGGGAAGGGTGCTGGGATTGGTGCAGGGAAAGGCATGATTCATGGTCGGCGAGGAAAAGGGAGTCGAGGACAAGGCTGGGGAGATGAGAGCACAGCCCCGTGAACCCCAGAAGGGTCCCCCACCCTGCCACACAGTGGGTGCCAGGCAACCACCCCACGGAAGAGAGACACTGGGACGCAGAGAGACACTGGGACGCCTTCCCCCTTTCACCTCAAACACTGGCTGTGTGACCTCAGACAGGTCTCGCCCGCTCTGGGCCTCAAAGACCGCGGGGTTTTCACAGATATGGTGAAACACAGCTGCCAGGGATAGGGGCCCATCTCATCACTAATGTGCTAGGTAATGCTGGGCAGACTTCCTAATTTCTCGGAGTCTTGGTTTCCTCCCCTATGAAACATGCACAAGCCACAGTGAGGTGGACACATTACATCGGCTCTGGTCCTGGCCAGCAGGTGTGGCCCAGGTGGGCGTCCTGCAGTGGCCGGGCCGGGGGCTGTGACAGGAGAGCACGCAGGGGTCCCAGCGGTGTGGTTGATCACTCCTCTGCACCTTCACTGTGGCCCAAGGAAGAGGAGAGAGAAGTGCAGGCGTTAGAGACTGAGCGAGTCGGGACTCAGCACGGCCCCCTGGAGCCACGCTCCCATCTGCGAGATGAAGTGAGGAAAGCAGGACCAGACAGCCTGAGTTTCCCCCAAGCCAAGCCAAGCCAGGCATTCAGATGCTGCTTGCGTGTCCCGGACGCCCACTATGTGCCAGGCACTGTGCTCAGTGCTCAGCCAAGCAGCAGCAGGGACGGGAGGGAAAGTAGCCCCGGCCTGAGACCCGGCGCATCAGCTTTGAGCAGTGCAGTTGGCAGAGGGCATAGGGCCCCTGCACCTTCAGGATCTGCAGTAGTGCTGTGGCCTGGGCAGCCTTGGCCACAGGGGCCAGGGGTCAAGCACCGGGGGCACTAGGGCTTGGCCGGTTCTGCCCCCTGCCCCCCGCGGGGCCCTCGGGGCAACCTATGCTCCAGGGCCCCTGTGGGCTTGGCCGAAGTTTGCTCAGACCTACGCTGCAGACAGGCTGCTCTGGCTTCCTCCCCTCCAAGCTTTCACACGGTTTCCGCCCAGATGAATTCTCTGCGCTCCTTCTCCATCCCCTTCCCGCGGGACCCAGAGATCCTGCCTCCCCCACCTGCCCCACCTGATCCTCCCAACCACCTGCCATGCAACACCTTCTCCCAGGCTCCCCAGGTCTCGTCTTAGCTCTTCCTTCAGCTTCGGGGCTTTTGAGGGGTCCAGGCTGGTGCAGCGTATCCATAGATGGATTGAGGGGCTTGGCCAGCCTGGGAGCCAGCTGCCTGGTCCCTGAGATAGGTCCCTTGGCCCCTCTGTGCCTCACTGTCATGATCTGTGTAATGGGACTAAGATAATGGCTGCCTCCTCGGATAATGGGAAGGATCTGGGTGAGTTAAGATGTAGGATGTGCCTCGAGCAGTGCCTGGCACCTAGCTGAGGCCACTTAATGGGGGCCAGGAAGACTGTCGCAGCCCTGTGCCCTCATAAGGCACTGTGCTTCTCTGAGCCTCAGTCGCCTCTGTCAAGTGGGGTAACAGCAAAACCGCCCTCACAGACTTGTCACGAGGATGAAAAGAGGTGACCCATGGGAAGCCCCAGCATTGAGCCCAGCTCACGGCAGGTGTGTTGTAAATGGTGCGAGAATGAGTCACTCGAGTTCAAGCCCCAAAGCCTCCTGTGGCAGGCCCTGGCTGTGGCTTGATGGGGCCTCTGCAGACCCCGGCAGAGATGTGTCTGCACAGAGCCACGGAGACGGACCGTCCCCAAGGCCTGTCTCCCACATTTTATTTGGGGGATATCTTTCTCTCCCAGATGATCAATTAGGCTTGCAAAGGATGGGGTGGACTGACTCCATCCTTGCCCATACACGGTGTCCCGAGGGCTGGAATTCACAGCCTGACCACCCAGACCACAGTCCTGGGCTGTGCTCTGTCCTCTACCTTGTTTGACCCCTCCCAAGGCTGCGCTCCCATCTACAGATGAGGCAACTGAGGCTCAGAGGCATAAAGCACCTGTTCAGCTGGGGCAGGGCTGGCATTTGTACCCAAAGCCCAAGGTTTGGAATGTTGGACGCACTTCCAGGCTCTGAGCGGGAAGCTGCCTCCTTGTGACCACCCTGCCCCGGGTTCGGCTCTGCCCTCTGGTCTCTTAGATCACCGGCTTCCTCTGCTCTTAGACTGCCTAGCCCCCAGCTCCCTGCTCTGGTCTGGGAGACCCCAACTCCTCAAAAGGTAGGGGGGGCCTTAGGCCTTCCTGATTCCCTGGCTGCCTCCTCTGGACCTGCTGAGGACCCCGGAGCTGAGCCCCAGATCTAAGCTCTGAGCACAGGACTGTCCTCTCCCTCGAGCTAGCCCTTATACTTCTATTAACTTAGCAAAGAGTGATGGCGCTAGCTCTGGGGCATCCACACCAGCAGACTGTCAACTCAAACATTCAGGCTGTTCCTCTGCCCCACCTCCCCACCCTCAGCTGCTGCACTTGACAATCTGAGCTTCCCAACAGGAATGGACATTTGTTCTAATACATTTTAGTCTGCCCAGGGCTTCGGTCCCAGGCCTCTGGGACCTCGTGCACCCCTCCCCATCAGCTGTCAGGTTTGGGTCCTGAGACCTTCCAAGGGGACCCACCTGCCTCTGAGGGCTTCAGGGGCCGCCGACTTTGGGGTGCAGGCAGGATCTCCAGCCGCACTCTCTCCACCACACTGGCCAGGAGCTTGGAGGCCTCAAGCAGCGAGCAGTGTTCCGTGCTGGTACCGTCGATGGACAGGATGTGGTCTCCAGCATGCAGGGCCCCACTCCTGGCCAGGCGGGAGAGTGAAGGGAGAGGCTGGTCCAGCCAGAGGGAGCTCTGGGCTGCCTCTCCCCCTGTATCCCTGCCCACTATGGTGGCGGCACCCAGTGTGTGCCTCACCTGTCCACCACGCTGGCCGGCTTGATGCGGTCAATGGTGATGACTGGCTTGTTCCGCTGGGAGCCAGTGGTGAGTGAGATCCCCAGGGCTGACCCAGGCATCTTGGTTATCTCCACCACCAAGGGCCCCGAAGCACTGGCCACCGTATCTGGCACAAGGAAGGACAGAAGGGTTTGAAATGCAAATACTGAGCACTTGCCTCCTAGCCTCACTCTGCTAGCTCGGTATTATCCTCACTGCTGGGGAGGGACTGTTGCACCCATTTTACAGATCAGAAAGCTGAGGCATGTGGAGGCAAAGGCCTTGTCCAAGTTCACACAAGTCCTCAGCAGCAGAGGCGGGACAGGGATTCGGCTCTGAGGGACTCTGACCCCAGGGCTCTGCCGGACGACACTAACATGCTCACAGTTTTGGAGAGCCTGCAGTTCGCCGGCCCCGAGCTGCATGTTCGCTACCACCTTTCTGCACTCAGAAACCACACCCCCAGGAACACACCTGGTGGCTTGAGAGCAAAACCTAGCTCTTTCTGCTCTTGCCCGCCCTCACCCCCCCAACCCCTGCCACCGGGTCCACATGTCAGCAAATCAGACCCCATTGACTTTCATCATTTCCTGAATGCGACCCTTCTGTACTTCCTCGGCAACCAGCCTGGTGGGGCCCCCATCACCTCTCTCTCCCCCAGCCTTTCCCTTCCCTCCCTCATTTTTTTTTCCCCAACAGCACTTACTGCCATCTGACAGCCTCTGTATTTGATTTATTCTGTTTACTGTCCCTCTCTCCCCACCAGACGGTGAGCTCCATTAGAACCGAGATCTCGTCTGTATCGTTCTCACCTGGTTCCCCAGGGCCTCCAACAGTCAACTGGCACATAGCGCTTACTGCCCAGAGAGGCTCAGAGAGGCTAGGTGACTGGCCCCAGGTCACACCGCCTTTGCAGTGGTGAGGATCTGTGCCCGCTACCCCCTCCCTCAAGCCCTGGGTCTCGTCCTGCCCCAACCCAAGTCCTCGGGCCCCCAACTCACCTGGGATGGCCACGTCGTACTCCACCTGGAAGAGCGCCTTGTGGCTGCATTGCCGTAGCGTGGCCAGGGCAGTGGCATGGCTGGCCCCGTGCAGCGGGATCCCGTCAACGCTGAGCAGCCTGTCCCCCACCTTCAAGGAGCCCTCCCTGCAGGGAAGGGCGCGGTCAGCCAGCCCGGCCCCGCACGAGCACCAGCCACAGCCCTGGTGAGAGGCCGAGAGGCCGCTGGGAAAGGTGGGGTGGCAGGGGACGGAGAGGAGCAGGCAGTGGGTGAAGGAGGAAGGGGTGGCGCAGTGAAGGAGCACATGGGGGAGGCTCTGGGGGAGCAGCTAAGTCAATGAAGCGGGGATGCAAACAGAGCTGGGACCAGCTCTGACATCTCCCACCCTGCTCGATGCTTAATACAGTCAGAGCCCCAGCTCAACCCAAGAATGTCTGCGTGGGGATGCCCCGGGGACACTGGGGACTGCCAGGGCCCAGAAAGGACAGCAGCCCTGCCAGGGCCACACAGCGCCAGGGGTGGGGCGGCCTGGAGGCTTCGCGCTGTCCATCTTGAGGTCCCTTCTCACTGCCCCCACTCTGGTTTCTCAGCAGCGAGTCTGGCCCGGTGACAAATGCGCCTGGGAACGAATTCGGCAGGGGCCCCCGGAGAAGGGCCAAGCAGGGGTTCACCTCGGTTTGGGTCAAATCCCCACCCTGGAATGCTTGTTCCAACAGGTGGCCAAAGCTATTCTGGGAGGTTCTATGAATAGCTCGTCACAGGGCCCCGTCCCAAGAACGGGTTTAGACTTCTGACGAGGCTGTTCCAGGCTTCTCTTAAAATGGCCAAGAATCTCCCACTGGGGAGGTCAGGGGGTCGGATGCTGGGAACTGGACATGTTCCTCTCCCACATTCTCTCCTTTTGGCCCTGTCCGCTCAGCCCAGGCAGCACCAGGCGGGATGGCACAGCCAGGACTCAGAGGCTGCAAGACAGAGGCCACGGTGGTACTGCTCACGGTGCCCCAAATCTCTCACGGTAACTCCTAGGAGCTGCAGAATCAGACCCATTCCACAGATGGGGGAAGAACAACATAACACCAAGGCTTGCTTCCCTCCCCACCCCTGAGACAGTAGGATGCCAGGGAGGAAAGAGCTTGGGGTCTCTCTCATTTGGGATGGAGTCCTGGTTCCACCAACAATTCTGAGTGACTCTGGGGCAACGGGCATCCTCTCTTTGGGCCTCAGTTTGCTCATCAGGAGAATGGGCACAATGGCTTCTGGTCTGCCTTCTTCACAGGGGATCTGGGCATAATCAGGGCAGGGAAAGGCTTCCTCCAGCTTCCTCCGGCTCAGGCTCACCTGTCAGCGGGGCCACCAGGCCGGACGTAGGTCAGGACAAGCGGGCGGGTCTTGTGTACATCTTCATGGGCACCCCCTGGACAGAATTCAACAGGAGGTGGCAGTCATCTACCCACTCTTTCCCTGACACCTAGAGGACCTGACTCAGCCCTAAGCAGGCTCCCTTCATTAAATCTGTTTGAGGACCTGTCCTTGCTATTCACAGGCCCTCTTATAAAATTCCAACTATAAATCCCCAGAGTGTGACAGAAAGTAGGGACATGACTGAAATCCTCTCTCTCTTAAATGGTTTGCTTCCCTTCCTATGACACCACCCTATTTTCCTTTTTGCCCTGGTTCCAAGGCAGCTCTAAACTTTATTCTCAATCTCACTCCCAGCAATCATGCACACTTCATTTCTTGGCAAATTTTTCCATTTAACATTTGACTTAATGGTCCTCACTTTTTAAAGTCAGAAGCAAGAAGCTATCTATCTATTAATCTATCTATCCATATAAAGCAAAACAGAACACACATGGAATAGGCAATAGCCTCCTTCCCTCCCCTTGACCCCAAGTGTGACTCTCTTACACTGACCTCTGAGGACAAAGCCAAAGCTATTGCCCTCCTTGTACAGGGAGACGTCCACTGTCTTTGTGATGATCCCTGGGTTGTTCTCAGGGGCTGGGGAGAAATGGAGGGCTCCTTTGAGTCCCTCAGTCACATCACCAAGCCACAGACATCCCCAAAGCTCATTCCGGGAGAGCTGGGTGACCAGTCACAGAGATTACAGGGAGGGTAAACTCCCCCCACCCCCACCCATTTACAGGTAGGACAAGTAAGACTTCAAGAGTTCTGCTGAACTCAGACTTGAGTCCGTGGCTATGGGCTCAGGCCAGGGTTGAATTCTAGTTATTCAAATCTTAAGACTTTAGACCAACTTTGAAAATTCAGACCTAGGCTAAACCCTAGGCCACTGTACTCAATGCAGGCTGGTAGGGTGGAGAGAGCAGTAGGACAGGGAACAATTTTTTTAGCCAACATTCCCCAAACCTTCCCCCCTGAAGGAAAAGCATCTGAGCACTAAATATACAAAATGACACTGGTTTATAAACAGGGCCCTGCCACCTCCTGGTGACAGCATACTGCAATTGTAGGCAAAGTCCCTAGGTGTGGCTTAGATGTTTGTGGCCAATCCTCAGGTCCCACCCACCCAGGTCCCCAGCTGGCATGGACCCCACCACCCAGGTGCTGGTGGGGAGATGGCTGTATCTACCCACGACTAAGGCAATGGAGAAAGTTCCCAGTCCAAGGGCACCCACCGGGCGGGGGCAGCTCATACTCCACCTCCAGCACCACGCGCTCGCCCACATTCTTGAGCAGGGTGATGATCTCATCATGGCGGAGCCTGGTCAGATGGATCCCATTCACTGACCGAATATAGTCGCCCACGTTCAGCAGGTCACTCCTGGGAGCAAGGAGGCCAGAGCACATGCATGGTGGCAAGTGCCAGCATCCACACCCGCTCTTCTGTTGAATCATTTTGATCTCTGAATCCCCATTTTACCGATGGGGAAGCTGTGGCTCAGAGAGGTCAGACATCATCCAGGGTCACACAGCGAGTTAGTAAGAGAGCGTGGGTTCTAACCTGGACCTGTCTGACACCCAGGCCTGGCATTTTCCCCTGCTGGGGTGTTACCCTCCTGATGAAGGCTCTGATCAGCCCCAAGAAGCCTGCAAGAGTGGCCAGATCATCTACCCCTTTGCTAGTTCCTAAAGCACTCACCCTGGCTTCTGACTACTAATCTGTTCTGTTCCACCGGACACTTACCAGCGCCTGCCCTGAATGAGGCCCAGAGAGGCTAACCCCTAGGTCTCATGGAATTCATGGTCTAAGGGAGCCACATAGGTAAGATGACAGGAAAATCCAGAGCAATGTGTCCAGAAGTGGCACCCAGGGCCGTGTGAGCAGAGCAGGGCAGCTGCCTTGCCCTGGAATGGGGGCCTCCCAGAGGCAGTGTGGGTAGGGGTGGGGGTGAATAGGAGTCTGCCAGTGGGGAACAGGCCTTCCGAGAAGGTAACTGCACGTGCAAAGTTCTGGAGGGCCTGGCAAGAGTGGGATGCTGTGGCCAAGTCAGCCCCTTACGTAAAGGGAAGAGAAGCTGGAGCCTAGAATTACAGCCTCCACTGGACGCTTCCCTCCGAGAAGCACTTGGGTGCTCCTAGAAACACCCACCTAATCGCTTTGCCTACAGCCCTGGTCCATTTTCCACTGGCCCCTGGCCCTTTCCTACTGCCCCACCAAGCCCCCTCCTCACCTGGCGGCGAGCCCCCCCGGTCTCAGGTTGGAGACCCTGGGCTTCCCATCTTTGTCGGTGCCACCGGAGATGGTCAGGCCCAGCGTGCTGCCTTCCTTCTTGATCAGCTCCACCATGGTGACCCCACGGAACTCCTCTGTCAACAGATGGGGGGTGAGCAGGCAGCATGGGGCAATTCCGGACCCCCAGCTCCAATACAACTGAGACCAACACTTGGTAAATGGGGCACCTGGCCACAAAATGCTGAGTAAGATCATCTCCCTTTTACACTCCCTTTTACAGAGGATCAGTGAAGTTAAGTGACTAGTCTAAGGTCACAGAGCGAGTTAGCGGCAGAGCCAATGCCGTCTGACCCCGACTCTGAGCTCTCCGTGCCTCCCGGACAGATAAGGAGGAAGGAGAGGAGGCTCCTTACCTGGAATGCTCTGTCTGCGGCATGCCAGGGCCACGTCCGTCCCTCCCGCATCCTTGCCTCCTTTGGAGTAAGGCCCATCGTCTGCAGGCAAGAAAGAGAAAAAGCCCCGAGTTGCACTTTCATTTCAGTGCAGGAGAACCCTTTCAGCCTTGGAATCTTCTGGTTTGCCGATGTGGCCTGGAAGAGGGGGTTCCTTCTGCCACCAGCTCCACCAAGTCTCCACTGGGGCATCCTCATGGCTCCCCCGCTACACCTCCCCCGCCAGAGGCTCCATCTCTGCCCTTGGGCTGAATAACCTTCTGAACAGCGATGATATACAGGGAGCTTCACAGCTGTTCTGTGGGTAACCATCTCCGCAATGTAATTATGCGCAGGATTATTCCACCGTACAAATAAAGGAGCTCAGGATCCCAGCGGGACTACTCAGGCCCCCAGGCACACAGCTGGGGAGTTGTGCAATTTGAATTAGAATGCAGGTCTGCGGACTCCACTGCCCGGGGCGTGCTTGCATGCCCGCTGGGACAGGCAGCTCTCTCACGCACGGGTCCCACCGCACATGTGAGACAGGGCCCACCGTGAGCGAACTCAATCTTGAACGGACCCAGTTAGTGCTTCTTCTTGAGAACTGAACTTTAGGGTTTACAATTCATATTCTCAGACATTCTAGGCAGCCAGAGATAAGTCTGTCTCCTTTAGTTTTAATTCTAGAAAACACTCTCCTATTATTTCTTTAAGTGTTGTTTCCTTCCCTCTCTTACGAAACGCTTAATGGATATTCCTTGGGACTTTGCATTTTTCTCTCCCACGACCCATCACCTCTCTCTATCACATTTCCTACTTCTGTCTCTCTTGGGGATGTCTCATTTGCAGTAACATTAGCCTTTTTAATGCTTGGAGAAGTTTGTCACAGATTTCAAACATAAGGAAAATAGACTAGTACAACGCAGAGGTTCTCAAAGGAGGGTCCCTAGCCCAGCATCATCTGGGCACTTGTCAGAAATGCAAATTCTTGGGCCCCACCTAGGACGGAGTAAATTAGAAACTTGGAGGGTGGGGTTCAGCAATCTGCAGGTGCGTATGTTTTAGTGTTTTACCCTAACTTATATTTTCATCTATTTTTAAAATCTTATAGACATTAAAATTAATTCTTTGTGGTGTGCTTTTCTCTGGGTTTTGGGAAATGTGTCCTGACCACCACCACAGTCAGGATTTAGAACATTTCCATCGCCCCCAAAATTCTCCCTTGCTGCCCCTCTGTAGACAGTCCCTGCCTCACCCCCACCCCCAACTACCAATGGTCTGTTTTCTCTCTAAATAATTCTGGCTTCCCTAGAATGCCATATAAATAGAATCATAGTGTGTGGGCTTTGGAGTCTAGTTTCTTTCATTTAGCATCATCATTTGAGATTCACACATGTTTTTTCATGGATCAGTAGTCTGTTCCACTTTATTGCTGACTGGTGTTCAATTGCAGGGATGATGTACTGTGTGCTTAGCCATTCACCTGTTGAAAGACATTTCCACTCTTTCCAGTGTGGGGTGATTTCATAGGAAGCCGTAATAAATATCTGCATACAAGTGTTTGTTTCAACATCACATTCCATTCCACTAGGTAAATATCCAGGAATGGGATTCTGGGTCATATGGTAAGGAAGAGGTTAACTTTGTAAGAAACTGCCCATCTGGTTTTCAAAGTGGCTGCAACATAGAGGGGAGCATGTCCCCCAGTAATGGATGAATGCTTCACATTCTCGCCAGCATTTGGCAATATTAGTTAGGGTTTTTTTTTAATTCTAGACATTCTAATAGATATATAGAAGTTTCTTATTGTGGCTTTTTTTAAGATTTTTTTTAAGATTTTATTTATTTATTTGACAGAGAGACAAAGTGAGAAAAGGAACACAAGCAGGGAGAGTGGGAGAGGGAGAAGCAGGCTTCCCTCTGAGCAGGGAGCCCGATGCGGGGCTCGATCCCAGGACTGTGGGATCATGACCTGAGCCGAAGGCAGATGCCTAATGAATGAGCCACCCAGGCGCCCCAAGATTTTTTTTTTAAGTAAACTCTACACCCAGCGTGGGGCTGGAACTCACAACCCTGAGATCAAGAGTCACATGCTCCACCGACTAAGCCAGCCAGGCGTCCCTCTTATTGTGGTTTTAAATGTGCACTTGCCTAATGACTAATGATGTCGTATGCTTCTCCTTATTTGCCATCCATACATATCTTCATTGGTGAAGTGTCTATCCAAAGTTTTTGTCCATTTTTAAGTTGGGTTGTTTTCTTGTTATCAAATTTTTATATATTCTGGATACAAGTCCTTTGTCAGATACAATAATCTGTGTTTGGCAAAGGTGACTGTTCACACTGAAGTTTGAGAACCACTGGTATAATGAGTCCTATTTACCCAACATCTAGTTTTAACAATTATTAACACTGTCATATTTATTCCATATATTTTATCTATGTTGAAATATTTTGTTTTATTTATTACATTTATTATTTTTTAGAGATTTATTTATTTATTTGCTAGAGTGTGTGTGTGTGTGTGTGTGTGTGTGTTTGTGTGACCAGGAGAGAGGGGCAGAAGGAGAGGTAGAGAGAGTCTCAAGCAGACTCTGAGCTAAGCACAGAGCTCAAGGCAGGGCTCCATCTCATACCCTGAGATCATGACCTGAGTTGAAACCAAGAGTTGGTCGCTTGACCCACTGAGCCACTCAGGCTCCCCTCTATGTTGAAATACTTTAAAACAAACCCCAGACATGATGAAATTACACCTCTAAATATTTCAGTATGCATTAAAAAAAATAGGAACATATTTCTTATCCAACAAAAATACCATTATCACACCTTATAAAATTAAAATGATTCCTTAATTATTAATTTAATACCCACTCCATATTCAAATCTTCCCAATTCCAATGAGCTTTTAATTTCAACGAGTACATTTTTGGTTTTGGAAAGCTTTGTTTGTTCCTTTTGCTTATATTCTCATTCTGCTTTCATATGCTGTTCTGTCCTTTTCTATTGTGCCTTTTATGTCTCTAATAATTTTAAATCTTTTCAATGTTCATCTGTTACTCAGTCTTCTATTATCTCAGACTCTTGAGGGCTGTTTCTGCTGTCTGGGACATCTGATGACTCTCCCTCCCAGGGAACTATTTCCTCATGTGTTTGGTAATTGTTAGATTGTGAGCTCATCTTTAGTGGGGCTTTATCTGTGGGAATCTTAACCAACTGAGCCACCCAGGCGCCCTATCTGTGGGAATCTTATTCAGCCTGGTTGCGAGCAGGTCCCTCCAGGGTCCAGAGAGCATTTGCAATTCCTTCCCCTCAGTGTCTGCCAAGGCATCATTACCAACACCTTGGCTCAGGGATTCTGGAACCAGGGGCGTAGTGTGAATTACAACCTTCGACAAAACCAAGGGGCACATCTCAGGTCACAAATTCTCAAAAGGAGACCACCCAAGACCTAGTTGAGACAGACAGGCTCTCTCTTTGGTAGATGCACGGATATTTTCTAAATCCCCACTTTCACTGAGAGTATATCTTTTTAAAGGTCCTGGCTTTCTGCTGGGGTGTAAGTTCCAACTGGGGAAAGTATAAGGGGCATCATCTCCTGTATCCTTAAGGTATTAAAACCCAAGCCCTTGGTTAGAGACCAGCTAACACCCTCATTCCTGCTACCACCCCAAAAGGGAAGCCTCAGCGTCAGCCTACACTCATCCTACCATTTTTCAGTTTTCTCTTTGTTTTTTGATGAGAAATGTATAGAATTTATAGATCAATCTGGACAGGTGACATCTTTACAATACTGGGTCTTCCAATCAATGAACATGGTCTATTCTTTCATTTATTTTTGTCTTCTTTAATCTCTGCCAAGAATATTATGTATTTTCATGGGCAAAGATCTTGTACATCTTTCTTTAACTATATTTCTAGATATTTGAAGTTTTTTTTTTTAAAGATTTTATTTATTTATTTGAGAGAGAGAGAATGAGAGACAGAGAGCATGAGAAGGAGGAAGGTCAGAGGGAGAAGCAGACTCCCCGCTGAGCAGGGAGCCCAATGCGGGACTCAATCCTGGGACTCCAGGATCACGACCTGAGCCGAAGGCAGTCGCTTAACCAACTGAGCCACCCAGGCGCCCTGAAGTTTTTTTTTAATAAAGATTTTATTTATTTATTTGACAGAGAGAGACACAGCAAGAGAGGCAACGCAAGCAGAGGGAATGGGAGAGGGAGAAGCAGGCTTCCCACAGAGCAGGGAGCCCGATGTGGGACTCAATCCCAGGACCCTGGAATCGTGACCTGAGCCGAAGGCAGACGCTTAACGACTGAGCCACCCAGGCGCCCTGATATTTGAAGTGTTTTAATGCTATTGTAAATTGGATTGTTTTTCAAATTTAATTTTCTAATCATTTGTTGCTGGCATATAATAATACAGTTAATTTTGTATTCTGACCTTTAAAATCCCCATATTAATTCTAATCATTTATCTGTAGGTTCTTCAGGATTTTCTGTCATCTGTGAAAAATGACAATTTTATTTCTTACTTTCTAAACTTCATACTTTTTATTTTTGTTATTTGCCTTTTTGCACCGGCAAGACATCCAGTACAAAATTGATAGAAGTGGTTATACAGACCATGCTTATCTCCTCTCCAGCTCACCCTCTTCATTTCCTGTGAATTCATCTGTGCATCTCAAAGGAGTTTGAAGCTGGAAGGTTTCAGGTTACCTGCTCTGTGAGAATGCCAGAGCCCCTGCCTCCCCTCAGCACCTCCTTGTCTTAGGCACCATGCATATTCTGGATTCTCCTGAATGCCCTGACAGGTAAGGGGAAGGGGGCTCATGCGTCATGCACCAACCAACCACACTATCCCCTTCTATCTCCTTCACTTCTCACAGTGGCCCTGGGAGGAGGCAGATGCTACCACCGTCACTTCCACTTGACAGAGGAGAAAACTTGTGACTCAGAGGGGCAAAGTCCTTAGCCAAGGCAGCTTCTGCAAAAAGCCAGGACCCGACCCCAGGCCCCTTGCCCATGCCACCCCATGTTCCAGACTCTCTGGACCAGTTTATTTTTTTCACACTCCTTCTCCAGGTCCTTTCTCAGCACAGGACTGAGCTGAGCAAAGACAAGTGACAAACCATCAGGCTGGCAGGTTCTCCTGTGCTGCCCCAGGGGGCCACCCCTCCTGCACCAGGTATGCTCCTTGGCCTTCCACAGCTTCCTTGAGCCTCACTTGAGCCTGCACATGCCCCCGCCTGTTCTGGAAGAAGAACTCTCCAGCTGCCCTCATCCCTGCAGCTCTACCCTAGCCCAGTGTTAAGATGATGGGCTCAGGGTTCAGCCCAGCCCGAGGGCAGACCCTGGCTCAGCGCTTCACCAGCTGTGGGAAGGCCACTCCTCTCCCCAAGTCTCTGGCCATGGCGAGACCTAACTCGCAGGACCTATCTTCCTTCCTCGGTGGAGGCATGAGGAAGCAGGGCTGGAGAGGAAGCAGGGCTGAAGAGGAATCAGTCCCAGCCAGGGGCAGAAGCTGAGTATCCCATCCCAGCCAGGTCCTTTTCAGGAGAGAGAGGATCAGATTGGATTTCAGTGGGGGGTGGAGTCAGCCTGGGTCAAGGTCAGGGCTCAGCTTGAGGTCAGGGTCAGGGCTCAGTCAGAATCAGGGACAGGGTTCAAACTACAGCAGGTTTCTCGACCTCTGCACTACTGACATCTTTTTTGCTAGATAATTCCACGTCGTGGGGGGGGGGGGGGGGCTCTCTTCTGCATTGCAGGATGGTCAGCAGCATCCCTGCCCTCTAACCACTAGATGCCAGTAGCACCCCACCGCATCATGACAACCAAACATAACTCCACACACCGCCAAACATCCCCTAGGGGAGCAATATTTCTCCACCCGACCCCCCGCCTTGACAATCACTGCTCTAGAGTCTGGGTGGGGCCCAGGCTGGGACTGGGTCAGGTTTGGCATGAGGTCAGGATCATGGCCCAGCCAGGATCTCAGGAAGATGAGACCCTTCACCACCTGCAGCTCTAACCACTGAGAAACCACCCAGCTCCCCCAGCACTCTGCTTCTGCAGACCAAGGCTAGGCTCCCTTTGCTTTCCAGAAGGTAGTTAATAACAAATCAGACAGCAGTTAAGCCCAGAATCATTTCCAGGGCCCCTGGAGTTGGGCCCCCAGCAGCTTCGCTCACTAGCCCCCCTCCACCTTGTCCCCCAGGCCCCTTATTCACACCAGCCACCAATTCAGGCAACACGCCATTAAGTATAATGCCTCCCATTACGGTTCCCTAATTTGCACTTCATTTAGATTCAACAAGATGTTAGCTAATAAAATTAAAAAGACTGGGTTCTATCAGCTATGTGACAGCGAACATCTCTGGTATTTCACGTGGGCAATGGAATTAAAATTTGTCTTATCCCCTGCAAATGAGATTCTGCCACTGGAAAATCCCTCTCTCCTGGGCTGTCCTGGGAAGACCAGAGATAAGCTTGCCGGCTCCAGGTTTGAGTCTGGAGAGGGGGGAGGGGGAAGATTATCTCCTAAGGAGAGGACAAGAAAGCAGAGGGTCAAGTTCACCAAATTCAGAGCAGTAGGATCCCAAAGAATGGAGCATGAAACAACAGTGAGTTAAATGTGGTGTTTGGAACCCAGATATTAAAAACAAAAAAATCCAGAAACCTAGAGTGAGGAACAGTGGGATCCCCAAATGTGGACCCCCAGAGCCTGCAGGATGTTGGCTCTGAAAGACAGGACCCATGTCCAGGGTGTCTCTGAGGTGTCCTCCACATTTGGCTTCCAGACTGCCTCTCCTCCCCATCTACACCTCAATATTCGGATTTTGCTCCACGGAAGTGCACGGTGCTGAATTGGGCTGCAATGACTCCACTGGGTCAGAAGTGTCCGGTGTGCTCATCTCAACACTGAGTGACCCCAACTCCCTCCTTTCTACAGTTTGTTGCTGGCTTTGGGGGCAGGCTGTGAGCATCTCTTTTCCTGGCCGTCAGGCAGGCTGACTGTGTGCTGTAAACCAGAATTCATACAACTGCGTGCAGACAAAGAGCCGGAGTGGAGAGAGAAATAGGGAGTGGAGAGAGTCCTCTCTAGGGAAGGCACGTGCATTTTAGTGTGCGGCTTTGATGAGCTCTCTTGGAGACTGAGGCCACTCGGGACAGCTAATTGCTAGATAAGAGGCTTCTGGATATCCAAGACCCCCTACCATATTCAGGAAGGCACCCTATGAGGAATGCTACCCTGTTTGCAGATGCCTGTTCACCAACACTGCCCCACTTTCATGAGCATCCCAGGGAGGGGGGAAACTGAGGCAGCATTCAAACCAAGAATCAAGGCAGGGCCGGAATTTCAATTGGCTGTATGATTTGAGTCTCTATTTCTCCATCCATAAAATAGGGGTGTATCCCCCCCACTGCAGGCTCCAGCCAGCCCAGGCTTGAGAATTTGAGGGAATTATTTTATTTATAGAAAACCCCATGGGGGTTCAGACCCCAGTCCTCCTCCCCCACAGAACCTGCTCGCTCTCTCCCCTCTGTCTCTTTTTTGTTCTGGGACTTGGTAATTATATGCTTAGAGATGAAGGCTTTTCAAAAACATCTTTCCCACCAATTTTCAGCTGGAAACGTGCATAAAAACAGAGATATTTTTATCCGCGTGTTTCTTTTCTCCCCGTCTCCTCCTTCCAGCAATGGGCAATTATGAGCTTTTGCCTTCAGTCAATCCGTCCTGTAAGAACCCGCTTCCGAGGGAAATGCATTTCCACAGCAATGCCAGCCTGGCCCGGCAGATGCGGGCTGGCCCTTCGTCGATGCGGGCTGGCCCTTCGTCGGGGGAGCCGAAGGGAGCGAGGCAGTGCTGAGAACACAGGGTACACCTGGTCCCCCGCCCCACACTGCAGCCAGGGGTGGGCGGCTGCCTTTCTTTTTTATTTTATTTCTCTTGAAAGCTTTGCTAATTTGCCTTCATTATCCCCGTCTCTCTGGGGCCCCAGGAAGCTATTGAGCTTTGACAAAGGGAAAAGGAAGTCTGCCCCTGGCCAGGCTGCCTTTGCCAGGATCCCGCCTCAGCAAGAGAGGGGCACGGGAGGGCGGGGCCACAGACTCAGCAGTGACTGAGCCCAGCTCTCCGGGCCTCAAGGAGGCAGCATTCCGCATCTTGGGGGGGCGGGGGGTGGTACTAAGAAAACGAAGGCCCAGAGGCTCAACCTGAGAAGAAGAGGAAATGACTGAAGGGAGGGCCAGCCACCAGCAGGGCCAGCCCAGCCCCACGCTGAGGAGAAGAAGGGGGCTCCTGGGTCCACCCTTCACAACTGTCCCCAGTGGCCCACGGCCACCTCCGGGGGCAGCAGCTGCTCACTGTGCCGGCACACCCGCAAAGGATCTGCCAGTCCCAGCTTGGTTGTTCCACCTCGGCAGGCATTGCGGGGGGAAAAGGAAGGATGGACTTTGGACTTAGGCCAGCTTCAGATTCTGATTCTAAACCTTGCTGCCCACTGGCTAGGGATCCGGGACAAGTCACTTCTCTCTGAGCCTCAGGCTTCTCCTCCGCACAGTGTGAGGGCTCACCTCCTGGGGCGGTGTGAGGAATTAGTGGGATGATGGGGTATACACAGAAGCCATGAAACTCAGGAGTTCTCTCCCTGCCCCCATCGCTGACCTTGTTAGAAAGGTTTTTGTAGATTAATAATGGTAACAACTCCTTCTGATTAAGCGCTGGGTGTTGTGCTAGGTGCTTCATAAGCACTGTCTCGTTTCATCCTCACTACCTTCTGCGATGGTATGATCAGTATTCCCATTTTACAGAGGGGCAAACCGAGGCACACAAAGGTTAACTGACTTCCAATGGTAAGGAGCAGGGTCGAGATTTGAACCCAAGCCATGTTCTATGACCTTTAAAATGATTACCACTTTATCCTCACGATACTCCTATGTAGTGGGTGCCATTATCATCCCCATGTGATAGATGAGGAAACGGAGGCACAGAGAGGTCAAGGGAACTTCCCAGCGTCACACAACTCCTAAATGGCAGAGCCATGGGCCCCCTCCAGCCTCCTCCTCCCACGCCATGACAGTCCTGGGGAGACTCCGCCGTCATGCCTATGGCTCTGAGATCCCTGCACTCCAGGCAACAGCCCAGCTCCTTTGGGCACTGCCCACAGAAGGACGCCCCTCAGGCCATTGCAGGCTAGACCAGGGCAGATAGCTGGATGGAGACACATCCGGTACAGGCTGACCTCGGAGTGACAGCCCCGATCCCTGATCCCCACAGCTGACAAGTCTCTCCAGAGGCTGCCTCCCACGGAGAGAGAAGCAAGGAAAGATCAACTTGGCAACAGCATGACCCCCCCTTCTGTTCAATGCATGTTTTTAAGGGAAGCAAGAAATATACCAAGAGATTTTAAAAGTAGATGCCCGATTCACTTGCTGCCAAGGATTGAGAAAAAAGAACATGAAAAAGGAGCGCCAGGCCCACACTTTCCATGCACTAACTCATTTAACTCTGCCGAAAACGTCGGGAGAGAAGCTCGCCGACTTCCTCATTTTATAGATGCAGGGACTGAGGCCCAGAGAGGTCACTCAGCTGGTGAGCTGCAGAGGAAGGACTGGAGTCCAGATCTTTCTGGCCTCCCAGCAAGCCACATCCTTACCCCTCGGCTGTGCGCTCGCCCTCTAAACACAAGGCTAAGGGACCCCAAAGGAGTGGCACCAGGGAAGCCAGGGCCAGACTCCAGGAGGCCCTGAGGTCAAGCACCCAGAGGCTGGGCACAGCAGAGTACCAGGGGCCGTGGGCATGATCTGAAGAGCCTGCCAGCCCACTATCCCCCCTCCATGAGGTGTGTGGGACGCCTGGCACTGGGCCCTGAAGCCACGCCCAGGCTGACATCCCTGCCATGGCCCTAGAGCCCACGGTGACCCCAACATCATGTGGGATGAGGGTGCAGGCTCGAGTCAGGCCTTGGCCTTCTGCCTCTTCTGGGCCGAGGCTCTCCCGCCTCACCCTGAAACCAGCAATATTGAGGAGCATGACCTTAAAACTGGGTCATCAATGGAACCGTTTTATTTCCTGACGGTGGCTGCCTGGGGCAGTAAAAAGATTCATTTCACTCTGTGAAGAATAAAAGCAAAAGTTCTCACCACAATTGACAGTCCCTCGGCCTCCCTGACATCACCTCCTAACACTCTCCCCTTTGCCAGCTCCATTCCAGTTCCCTGGTCGTCCTACTGTTCCCCACACCAGACTTGTGCCCACCCCAGGGCCTTTGCATTGGCTATTCCCTCTGCCCAGAAGGCTCTTCCCCAGGATTCACAAATTCCCTCCCTCACATCCTTCAGGAATTTGTGGAAATGTCATCTTCTCAGGAAGGTCCTCCCCAATAAACTTGTTGCACAACCTCCCCCCCCCCCACACACACATACCTCTAGCACCTCTCAAACCCTCCTTTCCTGCTTTATCTTTTTCATGAACTCAACACTATGTAACAGACCTCACTTTTTAAAAAAATGTCATGATCTCATTTACTATCCGCCTCTGCCCACTGGGTTTCAGGTCCAGAAGGCTGGGTTACGTCTGTCTGCTCACTACCATGTCCAGCATGGAAAGCGTGGCATACGGTAAGTACTCAGTAAATAATATGGAATTCAATTCCTACTTACAGAGTAGGAGGATGGGGATCAAAGAGGTGAAATAAGTTGTTCAAGGTCACAAAATCAGGAAGAGGCAGAGCCAGGATGCAAAGCTGGACCTCCCTGGTTCCACACTGCGGCCTCTGTGATCAAGGGCCTGGGGTTTCCCCGTGGCCACAGCCCCTGCTGTGGGGTAGGAGGTCAGGCCTGCCTGACGATCTAGGCAGTTATGGTAAGAGTCCCTCAGAGGATGGGCGGCCCAGGCCACAGTGGAAGGACTACCCTCCCCTACCCCCGTGACATGCATACACAGCCTGTCTGAGCCTTCCCAGGACCTGGCTGGGCGGCCGGTGCTCACTGAGGCCCAGTAGGCCCTGAGAACAAAGACCACTTTGTGGCAGGGAGGCAGAGAGTGAACACTGAGGGGCTGGGGGTGGAGCTTCCTGCCAAAATCTCTATTCAGGCCTACTGTGCACCCAAGCCTGGTCACATCCCTTTCCGCAGGGGCTTAGGGTTAGTGGGTGGTGAACAAGGCTCCCAGAAGCAAGACAGGACATGTGCAGGCAGGAGTCCATCAGGGGCAGAGAAAGGGCACTGAGCAGTGCGTTTCACAGACCCCAACCCCAAGCCTGGCTCTCACTGAGGAGCTCTGCAAGGGGCCTGACTTCTCGGGGCCTCAGCCTTCCCTGCAAAATGTGGAGAGTGTATGGAGTGGCCACCTGTTGGCTGCTCTTGTCCCCCTTGCTCTTGTCCCCCCCACCCCCAGGCCTGGCTGGTCAATCAGAGGCCTAGTGATCAGGTCAGGGGTGAGCATGTGATCCAAGTTGGGCCAACAAAAGGTGGCCCTGGGATGTTTACTGGAACAATTGGAAACAGGTTCTCTTTCCTTAGAGATGACTGACCTGGTTGACCTTAAACTCAAGAGTTATAGGGCCCTCTGGGCACCTCAAAGAGAGAAGTGAGTCTGCATGAAAATGAAGCTTACCTAAAGAGAAGCAGAGACCCAGAGTCCTAATGAGGTTAACTGAGCACCTGGATCCCACTGTGCCTAAGCTCCATCTTTGGACTTTTCTTAAAAAAAAAAAAGTCTCAGTGCTGACATCAACTATGGCAGATGTAATCATGAGGTTCTGTGGCCTGGGGAGGAGACTAGGGTGAGGACTGCAGTGGTGAGGGTGGGCGTCAAGTAAGTCAACAGAGAGAGAAAAAGCCAGGGAGATGAAGAAGGGCCTTGAACGCCAAGACAAGGAGCTGTGTGGGACACCTGGGTGGCTCAGTCAGTTAGGCGTCTGCCTTCGGCTCAGGTCATGATTCCAGGGTCCTGGGATGGAGCCCCACATCGGGATCCTTGCTCAGCGGGGAGCCTGCTTCTCCCTCTGCCTGCCACTCCCCCTGCTTGTGCTCTCTCTCTCTCTCTGACAAATAAATAAATTAAATCTTTAAAAAAAAAAAAAGACAAGGAGCTGTGATCAGATTTGAGTTTTAGCAAGCTCCCTCCCAGAGCAGCATGGGGAGGTGGGGTGGAGGCTAGAAGGCCAAGGAAGAGACTGGGGCAAAGGTCCAGGCAGGCAATGCTGAGGTCTGAACCCAGGTGGAGGCCATAGGCCCATGAGGTGGGGGAAGACACCTCCCCGGTAGTCCTCCAGAGGAAGTCTCCAGGGCACTACTGACCTTGTGGCTCTGACCACTGCAGGACAAGGTCACCCCACTAACCTGAGCCTTAGGTCGAGAGAACAGATAAATCCAGGCCAGGAAGGCAGTGCCCCCATTAATAGTGTAGTCCCCAGGAGGGAGCAGGGGCAGACTACATGGGGTCAAATCCCAGCTTTGCTACTTCTGGCTGTGTGGCCTTGGACAAGTCACTTAACACCTCCATGCCTCAGTTTCCCCAGCTGTGAAATGGAGAGAAGAATAGTACCAAACTCACAGTATTGTGAACATTAAGTGAGAAAATGCACAGAAAGAGCTTAGAACAGAGCCTGGCACAAAGTCAGATCTCAACAGCTGTCAGCTACTATTATTATCTGTGTTATTATCTGGGGACCTGGGGGTGGCCCTGTCTCTGCCCCTGGCCATGGGTGTGGAGTGGGAGACTAAGTTCACTGGGCTATAAAAGTCATCTGGGTGCCAGTCCTGGCTTGGCCGCTTCACCGTAGCTGTGGGGCCTTGGGTGGGCAATGCCCCCCAACCCCCGGAGCCTGTTTCTTCATCTGTCCATTGGGGCCACAGCCCCTGCCCTTGGAACTGTTTCAAAGAGGTACCATCAAAAGTATGTTGAGTGTGGGAAGGGATCAACAGGGGTAGCGCCAGCGTGACCTGCTGGTGGCTCTTGATAAGCTGGGGGAGGGGGGAGCAAGGGAGGAAGGCAGCCCAGCAGGATGAGGCTGGAGAGACAGGCAGCCAGCCAGATGGATGGAGCAACCACGTTTGCTCCAGAGCCCCTCCCGCGGGGCCAACCCTGGGCCCACCTAGGAACGGGGCTGCTGGAGGTCTCCTGCCGCATGCATTCCCACCGCCCCCGGGCTCACCAGCCAGACGCTGGGCCAGGGCTTCTGCCGTCTGCTAGCCGGTCCAGCCTCCCGCCTGCTACAGAAGCCCACCGCCCCCCACCCCGCCCCAGCCTGAGCTCGGCCTTTGCCCTCACATCGCTGCGCAGGGAGCTCACTCCCACCAGCCCATTCCCATGTGGAGGCAGGACGCGCCTCCCTGAGGCACCTCGGAGGGGCTGAGCGCTGCCCTCTGCAACCCCAGACCTGCCTGCTGCCCCTGCCGCACGGGACAGGGGACAGCCTGGTGGGCTCAGTGTCCAGCCGCAGGACTGCAGGACGGCAGCCAGGGTCAGACAGAGAGTCCTCTCGTGCGCCCACCCAGCTTGCTCAGGGGTCCCGGCCCTGCACTCTCTCCAGGCTTGGGGTCTCTGGGGAGTAGCCGTCCCAGTTTCCTCCCTGGGAGCAGAAGCTCCAGAGGGTTCAGCCCCATCACTCTGCCTCCAGGTCCCCAAGACTTACCCTCCTCTCCAGGGGTCTCCCGGCTGAGCCCACACAGCATGTCCGCTATTGTCTCCTCGGCTGCCCACCAACTCCCAAGGGAGCCACGCTGCTCAGCCCTCCCTCACCCTCCCTCACCCTCCCCCAGGGAGGGGCTGTGGGAGGGAAGCTCACAGCTCCCACTGGCTGGGCACCGAGTCCACCCACTGCAGCGGGCGGCTCTCTGCTTAAAGGGGACACGGCCACTGTGTGGCTGGCTCTCGGAAGTCATCCTACACACCCCCCCCATGCCCACAGTCTGAGTCTCGGTGGGGAGCTCAGAAGAGGGCACGCCCGGGTCCTCTTGCTGGGTCCCCAGGCAGACAGACCCCGGGGGGCCAGTTCTGCTCCTAACTGGCCCTGGGACTTTGGTAAGTGACTGCTCTCCCCAGGCCTCAGTTTTTCCATCTAGAAAAGAGGAACAGTGTCTTCCAAACTTTTTTTTTTTAAGTAGCAGATTCCAACAGAATCTTGCACAGAATGCCAGAACATGAGCCAGATAAAGTACAGCCATATGCCAGAGAGCGTCTGCAGGTCTCAGGTTAGAAGCCCCTGAGCTCAGAGTCCCCTGGGGCTCTTCCGCTGACATTCCAACTACCTCCTCCCGGCCTCAGTTTCCTTTTCTGTCAGGTGGGGAGTGGGGAGGATAAGCCCAAAGCCTGCCACATGGAGCATCCCCCAGCCTTTGGGGAACACTGAGCAAGATGGGCAGAGGATCTGCCTGCCTTGGGCTTGACGGGCAGGGGCAGCTGGTCACAACTCCAGCCCCAGCTGGGCCTCAGCCCTGCACACTCCTGGATTCCTCCACGCCAGCTCAGGACTGACCCTGACAACCCCGATGGACACACAAGGCCCCTCCTCCAGCTGTCCAGCTGCTTGTGCTCCCCATCCCACCAGTGTGTGTGGGCACCAGCTGAGGGCCGGGCACCACATAGGTGCTGGGAAGAAGGGTGGGTGAGAGCCACACACGGTCAATAGCCCATACGCCTGACTATACGTCCCCTCCTGCTGAATGCAGGCAGAGCAAGACAGATGAGGTCCTAGCTCCCGTGGAGTGCTTGGATACATGGGAACAAGTGGGGTTCAAATTTGTTCCGTGTTCTGCAGTGAATGAAAATGTACAGCACTGTGGTTAGGGACTGGGTGCCCTTCTAGGTTCCCTCCTGTTGCCTACTTTCCAAGGGTGCCTGCTTCTTTGGGTGACTTCACATATGTCCTGGGGGCAGGCTCCAGGTTCCAGGCAAAGTTGTTGGGCCGGCAGTGAGGTCAAGGTCTCAGCCATGGAAGGGGTGGTGAGCACTGGGTCAGAGAGAGGGGACCTGCATTGGGAGGAATTTGCTGGGAGAATGGGGGCAGGCAGGGAGGGGGTGCAGGCTCTCAGTGTGGTTTATGGTGCCCAGCAATAGTCAGGATGAAGCTCTCAGTGAGGACCCTGACCATCAGCAGGACACGAAGGGCCACTTCGGGGTTGTCTCAGCTCCACACCAGGCAGGAAGGGACACGGCCCTTGTCAGCCTGTAAACTGCTCTTAATAGACCCCCAGTCTCTTACCCTAAAGTCTTGTGCACCAGGCAGCCCTCCACCCCATATTTACAGCCCCTTCAGGGTGGAGGACTGCCTGGTGCACAAGATTTTAGAGCTACATCCGTCCCCTCTTGTAAGAAAATATTTGCTCGCCCTACAGATGCATTTAAATGAGCGATTAAGATTGGTGATCTGTCTCTCTTCCTGCTCCTTTGGAATTTACTTTTGTGGATGAGAAGCTCCTGGAAAGGTCACGCCATGGGTTATGGGAGAGCTTCCATGCAGCGTTTCTCTGAATGCCTGCTGTGCCAGGCACTGGGGACCGAGAAACCAGGAGACACGTGGGAAACAGTGTCTTCCCCCTGCCCTCTGTCCCTGTAATCCCACGGAGCACGTTTTCACTTGGTTTTATCCAAGAGTGGGTTTGGAAGCAACTGTTGGTCCATTTTGGAATAAGGCAGGGTTTAAATAAACATTTGGCACAAAGGTTAAGCAGCTTGCTCAAGGTCACCTGGCTATGGGGTGGAGCCAGGTTCACACCCAAGAGGTCTCTTTTAAAAGGCACTGCTGTGTGCCTCTCAGGATTTCAGGGGTTATAAAGGGGTCTGGAAGTGCCGAGGAGGAGCAGTTAGCTCTGTCGGGGGTCCACCGAGGAGGTAGGTGTTTTGAGTCTGACTTTGAAGGATGAGAGGGAATGAGTCAAAGAAGGGACAATGCATTGTAGGTGTGCGCCCAGGCACGCTGTCCTGTGTGAGCAGTGAGGACACCAAGTGGGACATACACACAGGGACATGTCCCAGGACAGCCAGGTCACCAAGGGCCTAGTAAGGCCTCACTCCTCCAAGGGTAGCCAACAAGCAGCAGCCTCCCTGGGAGCTCCTCAGCAATGCCGACTTTCAGGCCCCACCCTGGCCCCCTGAATCAGAATCTGCATCTGAACAAGCTCCCCAGGGGACACAAATGAAGTTTGAGTAGTGCTCTGTTTGGAGTTTGGCTTTCATCCTGCAGGCAATGGGAGCCAAGGATGGTTGTACAGCCAGGGAGTAAGAAGGCTCTGCGAGGACCTCAGCCGGGCAGCACCACCTGAGGGAGAAAGGAGGAGGGCCTGGCAATTAGCAGCAAGGGTCCCTTCTGGGAGCCGAGAGCAGGCGGAGCTGCTGTTGGTCCTGCTCCAAAGACGACCCCTCTCATCCAACGAACGCTGCCAAACTTCAGGGAAGCAGAGGAAGAGGGGGACAGATTGCTGCTGGGTGTGCAAGGTGGCTGGAAGCCAGGCCTGCCAGGGATCCGGGCCACAGCATCTCCCAGTCAGAGTGTTGGATTGTCCCGCATTTCCAACACTGTGAATGGGCCGAGAGGGAGACTGGACCACGTACGGGAGGTGGAAGGGCCACTGAGCTGGTGGGCACACCTCCATGTTCAGAAGAGGCCCTGACACCCACACGTCCTCAGGTTTTGTGAGACAACTGGAGGACGGATTGCTGGGCGACCAGGAGCATGCGTCCAACCCTCTCTGGACCTCAGCTTCCTCGCTGTACAACAGGATAATTAAAAGCACCCACGCTCTAGGGATGGGGAGGCTACGTACTCATGAGTCAGAAAGCACGTATCCATCCATCCTCCTGTCAAGACTCTCATACCAACACTGTGAAACAGACCAGAAGGTGGCTGAGCACACAGGTCAGGTGCACCCAGGCTCAAATCCCAGCTCTGCCACCCTTAAACTATGTGACTCTGGGCAAGTCACTTCTGCATGAGCCTCCGCTTCCCGCCCGTGAGGGCCAGAGACTTGGAATGGCTTTGCAGACTGTGACTGTCCAGCACGTACTCCTGACCTCCTCCCTACGCCTAGCCAGGCCTGCGGGGTCCTTCTTGGTGTCATTTAATGGGGCTCCACGGGGCATCATGTTCTCTGGTGTGCCAGGCTGTCCCTGAAGGACTCGCCGCAGGACTCCTGGCATCCCTGCCCCTCCTCCCCCAGGGACAGTGACAGCCACAATTGGGAACCAACTGACCCCATGCCACACAGATGGGAAAACCGAAATCCAGATGGGGCCATATGTGGGGACCCCCGCCAACACGGGGGGTGGGGCCTGGACCTCAGCCTCCGCCTTTTCTCTCAGACCCCAGGGCTGAGTCCACCATAACCAAAGGGGAGCTGTGTGAGCCCACCCCACCCTGCCCCCCGCCCCCCCGCCCCTGACTGACAGCCGGAAATGAAGTCTGGGTGGGAAGGAGGCAGAGACGGCGATCTGAAGACAAGACAGAGAAACCCTTTACTGCTGTTCTGTTGCTTCTTCCTGCCTCTCTCCTCACACCACCCCAGAGGCCAGGCCAGGACAATTGCTGCCCCCTGCCTGGTTGGTAAACATTTCCACAAGGTGGGTCCCCATTTTACAGATAGGGAAACTGAGACCCGGTCTGTGATTCCAGCAGCCGCAGGGGAGGCACTAGCCGACCCTCTCTTAGGAGGTGCTGTTTGGCTGCAGCCCCCACTCCAGCCAAGCTGTTCCACACGCACCCCATTGTCCTTCACCTGACTTCAGGGAGGGCTGGGTAGAGCTTCAGGGGCAGTGCCACCTCAGCGAGCTGCTCCCAGGCTGCGGCCCCAGACACCTGCCAGTTCCCAGAGCCCTTCACGGCAGCCTTCCCCCAGCCCTGGAGGGCACGGGGGCATCCGGCCAAGGGGACTCAGGTGACAGGCTATGTGCTCCGACCAAGGAAGGGAAGGCTCTGGGATGTGAGAGGAACCACAGCTGACTGTTCTGCAGAACCAGGCGAAGAACGCCTGTGTGCCCGGCCTGACTTTCAACATTTTATACTTATTTCCTCATTTCATCCCACCACATCCCCATTTCAGAGATAAAAAACAAAAAAACAAAAACAGGAGCCCAGAGAGGTGAGGCCACTTGCTCTTAGTCACACAGGGGGTGAAGGGTAAACTGGGATTTGAACCCAGGTCCTCCTAATACCATCCACACTAACACCCCAACCCCGAGCCCCCTGAGAAAGGCACACTCAGAAGCCCTCTCACCAGCCCACCCAGATTCAGGAAGGACAAAAGGTCTATGGGGTGGAGGGGGAGGGCCAAGCTGCATGTAGCTCCTGGGGAGTCTCTGGGAATCTTTTGACGAGAGGGGCTAGAGGCACCATCCCAGGCCCAGCTATGGATAGGGAAGCTCCCTAAGGCCCTCTCTTGGCCTCTGTACTTCCCTTGACACCTGCCATGGCTTCCCTCCTAGAAAAGAGGACACAAGGCCACAACCGTGCAGAGGGCCTCTCTGAGTGTCAGGTTCCTCCTCTAAAGTACTGATGATGAAATTGTCCATTCAAAGGACTACTGTTGAGAAACTCAGTGAAAAAATAAAACACCTAGAAGACTGTCTGAGTACAGGGCACACAGAAGTAGCTAGTGTGATCACAGCCCTGCCCCATCTCTCTGGCCACTCATTCATTCAAAGAATATTTATTAAGCACCCACTACCTGCTAGAAACAGAGCTTGGCCCGAGTTTTCTGCAGTGAACAAAACAGATGTAGAGCCTGCCTCTCTGGCTGCCAGTTCAGGGAGGAAAACATGCAAATTATAGATACATAACGAGATGGTACTGAGGGGAGTCGGGACAGCACAAGGCAGGGGGACCAGGGAGCCTCCCAGGGGAGATGGCTTTCAGGCAGAGGCAAAGGATGAGAAGGGGAGCGGTCAGGGGGCCAGTGTGGCTGAGGTCGCTGGGCGGAAGAGGAGTCAGGATTCTGCTTTGGGCACGAGAGGAGCTGCTGAAGGGTTCTGAGCAGGGTCATGTGTGATCTGACTTTCTTCCAAATGGTGGCCAGACCGAATAGGCTGCGGGGTCAGGATGCGTGGGTGGGGGTGGGGGGGGGTGGAGGGAGGAGAGGAAAGAGGAAAGACACCTTGAAGTAGGAAACCTGGAACCCAATTTTCTCTATACTCCCCGTTAACCCCTTCCTGCTCTGAGCCTCAGTTTCCCCTTCTGCCGCACATTAAAGCCCTTCTAAGAACAGCCAGCTGTGCGAGTTTGGGGAACTGCCAGGTGGGAGAGGTCAGAAAGCACAGAGTCAGGATGCATCCTGCAAAACAAGAAGAGATAGAAAAATGGGACATTGTGTGTCAATGATATTCTGATAAAAAAATAATAAAAGAAAAAAAACCATTAAAAGTAAAAAAAAAAAAACAAAAACGATAAATGGGCACTGACTGAATAGGCAAGGCACCAAGCATGAAGGCAAACAGTCCCAAGTTCGTGCAGAGCTGTTCCAACCAGAGAAGTGCAAACGGAACGATAAACTCCCACTTGACCCTCATCAGAATGGCGAACATTAGAAATGCAGACAGGGTGCCTGGGTGGCTCAGTTGGTTAAGCGACTGCCTTCGGCTCAGGTCATGATCCTGGAGTCCCAGGATCGAGTCCCGCATTGGGCTCCCTGCTCGGCAGGGAGTCTGCTTCTCCCTCTGACCCTCCCCCCTCTCCTGCTCTCTCTCTCTCATTCTCTCTCTCAAATAAATAAATAAAATCTTTAAAAAAAAAAAAAAAGAAATGCAGACAAAATAAGTGTTGGTGATCATGGGGGGGTAGGTGGAGAGTCATGGACACTCCTGGTGGGGGGTAAACTGAGGCAGCCTAGAGCGATGAGGTGTCTGTGCATGCTGTCACCCAGCACCCTCACTCCTGGTGGTCATCCGCCACTGCTCAAAGGGGCAGGAATGGGAATGTTGTTGGTGAAGCTGACCTGGGTCTCCATCCCAGGGGAGGGGACAGGTAACGCGTGGCGGCCACTCCCCATGGTATATGACACAGCAGTTAGAAGCACAGCAGATGGATTTAGGAAGCAAAGGGTCCAGTCAAAGAAAGGAAGGAAGGAAGGCAGAAAAAGGAGAGGAAGAAGGAGAAGGGAGGAAGGGCAGAGAAAGGGAGAAGGGGGAAGGGAAAGGGGAGGAAAGAGAATGAGACCTACCCTGTCGTTTCATTTATATAGCTGAAAAACACACAGAAAGCACTGCAAGGGTGCACACGTGTGTAAAGACCTGTTTCACAGAGTGACAGTTTCAAGGGACACACTGGGCATGGGGCTAGGGCACGAAGGAGGAAAAATTAGATAAAACAGAGCCAGCGTGGGTGCTAGACCACCACAGGACCGTGGGTACCACGAACCGAGGAGCTCAGCTCAACCCTTGGAGCCTGAGGTTAAAAACAAAAAATTAACAGGTGCCTCGAATGGATCTCTCTCCTGAGGACACTGGGGAGCCATGGAAGAGTTTAGAGGGAGAAAGGGATAAGTGCTTTAGAAAACTAACTTGAGTGGGTGCTAAGAGTGCCCCTGCATGGGGGCGAGGGCCTCAGCTGACCTCAGTCAACCCTCGGCCATGCTCCTCCCGGGGGCGGGGGCGCTGCTCAGGCTCTGCCCACCTGCCCTCTCGCTGCCTTTCAAACGAAAAGAGCAAAACATTAAAATAAATGGGCAAGTTGTCAGGGCTCAGCCCTGGGAAAGAGCAGCGTTGTGCGTTCCAATCTCACGATGTCAGTGCCACCCTGGCAGTGGCCCCTCCCGTCCTGCCCTGGAGAGAACCCTGGGCTGGGTGTCAAAAGATCGGGTTCAAGGTCTGGCAATTGCTCACACAGGACCTCCTCCATGCCAAGAACATCACATGTGATGTCAGAACATCAGCATCTCTTGCAGAAGGAACTATACCCAAAGAGGATCTGCTATGAGCTCAAACATAACAAAGGGGGCCGGAGAGTCAGGGCTGCTCGAAGGAGGAGTCAGGGAAAGCTGCCTGGTAGAGGTGGTATCTGACCTCAGCCTTGAGGGAGAAAGGAACCAAACACTCAAGGATGAGGTTCCCACCTCAGAGGGGCCAGCCAGCCTAGGCAAAGGGTGGGAGGTAGAAAGGTACATAGTATGTGTAGGGAAAGGCACCCACCAGCATGGCTGGGGTCAGAAAGCCCCAAAGAGCAGGTGGGCTGGGCAGGCAGGTGGGGCCGGGTCCTGAAGACGCAGGGACCCGCTCTGGAGGAAGGAATGCACAGAAGGGGGCACTCCTGGCTCTGTGGCTGCCATGACATTTAGGGAAGAGTGAGCTCTCCTGAGCCCCCTCCAATGAGATGCTTCGGGGGATGGACACAGAGGGCAGCCACCCGGGGACCAAGCTGTCAGGAGCAGTGGCTGGAGCCTCTGCACAGGGGAGTCTGATTACAATGACACCCCCTTGCAGCTGGCAATCGATGAGGCTTTGGGAGGGGCAGGCGCAGCCTTCAACCTGTGCCCTCGGGTGACTCAGTGGAGCGGGAGACTGGCCTAGGGCCCAGGTTCAGCCTGTGGCAAACACAATGCCTGGAGTCCCACCTTCCACCCTCTAGATCAAGAATTACCCTTGTCCAAATGCATATGCCCCAGAGAAAGAGAAGGGGCTAAGGTGTATAAAGTGCCTACTGGGTACCTCACATTTGATGTTTAGTGTCTTATGAAATCTTTCAAAAGCCCTGCTGCTCCCATTTTACAAGGAGAAACTGAAGGTCCAGAGAGAAGAAGAGACTTGGCCAAGCCCTTGAGCTAGTATGGGCCGAGGGTCAGATTTCGGAATCAGGTGCTCCTTCCTTGGGTCCTTTAGATGGGCCTTTCCCTCCTTCTGGAACTCTCCCCATCTAAGGATGAAAATGCTAAATGCTGCCTCCACCAAGAAGCCCACCCTGACCACACCTCCTTCCAGTCTTTCCTTCAATGCATTTGCTCACCTATTCTTTTCCACTAAACAGGGGACCCTTGACTATCTTGCCCATGGATTTCAACCTGACATCCAGGGGTGGACTTTGCATGCAGTAAGTGCTAGGCTGAATGAATGAGAAATAAATGATGATTATACATAATCTCTAGATTGCTACGTTGGAAAGAAACCGATAATTCATCCCCTCTAACACTTCAATCCAACATAGAAACCCTTTCTGAGGACATTAGGAGAAGGAAGGGAAAAATGAAGGGGGGGAAATCGGAGTGGGAGACGAACCATGAGAGACTATGGACTCCGAGAAACAAACTGAGGGTTCTAGAGGGGAGGGGGTGGGGTATGGGTGAGCTTAGTGATGGGTACTAAGGAGGGCACGTACTGCATGGAGCACTGGGTGCTACACGAAAACAAAGAATCATGGAACACTACATCAAAAACTAATGATGTACTGTGGGGCGCCTGGGTGGCTCAGTTGGTTAAGCGACTGCCTTCGGCTCAGGTCATGATCCTGGAGTCCCTGGATCGAGTCCCGCATCGGGCTCCCTGCTCGGCAGGGAGTCTGCTTCTCCCTCTGACCCTCCCCCCTCTCATGGGCTCTCTCTCAAATAAATAAATAAAATCTTTAAAAAAAAAAACAACTAATGATGTACTGTATGGTGACTAACATAACATAATAAAATAAAATTTTCTGCTTTCTGACACAGCTAGTATACCTCCACAAATGGGGAGCTCACCAACTCATAAGCAGCCTACCCTATTCCTGAATAGTTGAGGGATGAGTCCCTCCATTATCCTGAGCTGGAGCCTGCCTCCCTGTGGCCCCCCCAGAGCCCCAGGACCCCCTGCCCCAGGACTGCCCTGCATAGAGTCAGATGCCATGTCCGGACACAGGCCATGGCCTCTGAGCCCTGGCAGAAGAGCCCAGAGTCTGGATGTGGCTTCCACCATGTGTCCCACCAGCTCCCCTCCCATCTCGGGGACCTCTCCTGGGTGTATGGCTGGAACGAGTGGGTGGCCACGCATCCCAGTGGTCTGGGGCCATGCTCACACATGTGCCTTTAATCCCAATTTCTGCATGCTTTCACCTCCAGTGCATCTGCACCAGGCCCACGAGGCTGGGATAATCACCTCTTTTTACAGATGGGGAAACTGGCGTCTAGAGGGGCAAGAGACCGACGAACTCGGGTGTCTGGCTCCAAAGCCTTAATCACAGTCCAGTAGACGTATGTTCTCAAAAGGGCTTTGTGTGAGAGCCTCATTTTATTTCGTGTCCTCCTGGTGGACCTGAATATTGAAAGAGAACCCTACAATCAGAGGCTGATGTGAAACCTCAGGCAGGGTCATAATTTGGGAACGTCCACCCAAGGGTCCCACACAGCTCATGAATATACCACGAGAGCCAGGCAGCAGGTCTCCCACTGCTGGAGCTGTGGGGTGGGAGGGCCCTGCAGGGTTGGGGATGGGACCTGGCAGAGGCCACTTGTTTGAGGACAAGGCTTGACCCTGAGATTTCTGGGCCCATGCCTGCTGCCTGCCAGATGAGGCCTCCCATGTCCCATGGCCCCTCAGCACTGTTTAGGAAGAACCACTGGGAGGTTGCCAACCCGTGTCCAGAACTGGCTACCCCCCTCTCCAGTGTCGCCTCCCCCCACCCCATCCCCAGCACCATGTATCCTGAGCCATTTCCACCTCTTCATGGTCCCCCAGGAATGCCCCTTCCCTCATCCCTTGCCTGCCTGGCCAAATGCTGCAAGTCCCCGCTGTCTCTTCCCCCAGGAAGACTTCCCTGATCCTTCAGCTGGCTGATGCCTCACCTGGGTCCCCAACACCCTCGGGTGCCTCTCAGTCCCAGTTCTGTCAACTCAACCAAACATCCCACCCTCTTCTTTGCCCATCTACCCCCAGATGAGCCTGACACCAAAGTGGTGAGGAACATTCTAGACTGTCCCCTCCCAGCTTGTTAGCATCTCGTCCTCCAGCAGTAATGCCATGGGAATCTTAGTGGAGCCCTGGGTTCAAGTCCGGACTCCACCTCCAACTGGCTGGGTGACCCTGAGCCAAAGCGGCCTCAACCTTCTCATGTGTAAAACCGGGGTACATGTGTGGGCTGGAGCCAGAGTTGGACCTGTGGTCTCTGGGGGGCTATTCAGCTCCAACCTCAGCTAGCCTGGGGCCACCTCACCTCAGGCTCCAGCTGAGGCTCTAAATGATCCTCAACCTTTTCCAAAAACCTTCCTCAACAGACCCATTCTGCAAATGGGGCACCAAGACTCAGAGAGAGGCAAAGACCTTCCCCAAGGTCACCCACAGGGACCCCAGCTGCCCCAGTTGTGTGGCTGTGAGAGGTTGCAGAGTATGTGGCCCCCCTGGCCCGCCCACCTGCCCACACATCTGCTTATGAGTCACTGTCAGCTGGGCCAAGACAGCAAAATGCGGGGACTGGAGAGAGAAAGTCAGCCCAAGGAGAGCAAATGGGCAGATGGGGGTAGGTCGCAAGGGGGTTTCCAGCTGCTGGAGAGCATAGCAGGGGCAAAGAGGGGAAACTGAGGCCAGGAGGAGCAGCCACTTGCTCAAGGACCACAGAAAGTGGGGTCGGCCTTGGCCTCCTGTCTAATGGACATTTTCTGCCCCATTGGGCCATTTCCTCAGAGAGGGAGACAGGGCCCACGGTTTTCACAATTATCCGGGCGATTAAGACAGGCAGATGGTCCCACTGGACTGAACATTCAGGCTGACACATGGAGACAATGCTGGGACGTTAGCTGACAAGATCAGCACTAGTTCCGGCGGTGGGTGACACGGGCAAGGCGAATGAGCCATCGGGACCGTCCACTGCCCGGAATCAGGAAGGGGCCCGGCTATTCTGCCTGCTCAGACTTCCCCAGATGCTGGGCTCAACTCTGAGCTCTGCCCTCCGAGAGGGACCCAGCAGGTGGGGGCATGGACAGAGTTGGTGACCAGGTGGGGAGGGGGGAGACACCCTGAGAAAGGGGCTGCTCAGCCAAGGAGGGCAATCTTGGGGGGCTCTACTGCTGACTCTGCAGGGCTATCTCGGGGCAGGGGGGGAGCAGAGGGAGGGTGGAGAACCTTGAGGGAGCCTGGGGAGGACAGACCAGCAGCCACACACTGGGCATGCAACAGAGGGGTCCCCTGTTGCTGGCAGGGCAGCCAGAGAACTGACCACTGAGAAATCTCCTGTGGTGAGACACTTGGGCTTGGAAGTCAGACTGTGAGGGGGGTGGGGGAGGGAGGGCACAGATTCCATCTCCTTCCTAGCTGAGTGACCTTGGAAAGTCACTTCTCTGGGCCTCAGTTTCCTCACCTGCAAAATGGGGCAACTTAGGTCACTACTCACAGGGCCATTGTGAAGATAAGAAAGTACATGTGAAGTACTTAGCATGGCACCTGACATACAGTAAGTGCTCAGTAAATGCTTGGGGAACAAAGAACAGGTCCAGAAGTTTGCGCCTTATCTCTGCCTTCTTGATAAAAAAAAAAAAGAAATCCTGTGGTCTCTGAGACACCGCAGTTGATCTGAACCTCTGATGCCCGCCCCCACCGCGGAATCGAGGAGGGCAGGGGCCTGGGAGCCGGGTGCTGCTCGGGCACTGGGGGAGGGGCTGGTTTCCACACCGGGAGTCAGATGTGAGACCTCAGTGCGGCTGCTGCACTGTGAGAAATGCCAGGAGCCGGATGGGGAGGCGAGCTAGAGAGCCTCATTACAGAGGGGCAGGAAGGAATAAATAATTCATCACAGATGTGTACCTTGGAGGGGGCACAGGCAGACAAAGCTCAGGAGGGCATGGCACAGCCGCTCCCTGTGCTCAGGAGGGGCCCTGTAGTCAGCAGGAAGATTACTATCCTTAATCTTGGGATAACCTCCTTATCCCTAAAAATCGCCCATTGCTCCTCCAATACATCCACTGGCCTGGGAGGCCAGATGATACACCCTTGCCCAGAACCTCGCTGAGCCCATGTCCTCCATCCTCCCTCTTCAGCCCTTCCGCTCTAGCTTTGCCAGCCTGGGAACCCCCAACATGTTCAAACCTCAGGACATTTGCACTGGCTGTGGCCTCTGCCAGCCACATTCTTCCGCTGGATAGCCACATGATCTCCCTCACCTCCATAAGGGCTTTGCTCTAATGTCACCTTCTCAGTGTGGCCTTCCCTGAACACCCCACTTAAAACTGCACACCACCACCCACACACCCCAGCCCCTCTTTCTGCTTTATTTTTCTCCACAGCATGCATCACTGCCATACATTTTCCTTGCTCCCCTGCTGTCACTGTTAGCCCCACAAGGGCAGGGATTTAGGTTTGTTTTGCTCCCTACAGTACCCCCAGGGCCTAGAAGAGTACCTGACACATTATAGGTGCTAATAGATATCTGTTGAATGAGTGAATGGCAAAGGGTATTCTGCTGCCTCAACATCCATTGATTCTGCCCCCTATAGCCCTAGCCTCTCACCTCTCACCTGGACCCCACCCCAGCCTCCTCCCTGCATCCTCACCTGTAGTCTGCACAGTAGTCAGAGCCTGTGCTAACACTCGAAGCTGTCCTCCCCTCTCTCCTACTCAGGGACCTTCCATAGCTCCCACTGACCTCAGAACAGAGTTCAAGCTCCACAACCTCCTGCCTCCTCCACCCCAGCTCCCCTCTCTCCTTATACTTTTCACACTGACTAAAGTTCTCAGTTCCCCGAGTCAGATCTTTGAAGCTTCATCCTTAATAACCCCACTCTGGGAGATTTCCTTGACCTCCCTCAAAGCAAAAGCAGTGGACCCATCCATCCCCCACACCCCCTCCACCGCACTGAAGTGCTGACATCATCTACACATCATTTCTCCCTCCCCGCAAGCCCTCTGGGTCAGGAACTGCAAGTAATCCCCTCTGGGGCCCTGACACCGAGCACTCTGAAAGTTTCACCTCAGTTGTCCTTGCAGCCATCCAGCAAGGAAGATCTAACATTAACTGTTTTACAGACGGGAAAACTGAAGCTCAGAGAGATGAAGGCACTTTTCCTTCCCCCAGTCCCAGCCTGGGTGGGGAGTACGGCTCCCAAGTTTGAGCAAAGCCTCAAATCCCATTTTTTGCACAGCTGGATTTATACATGGCAGTTGGCCCCAAGGCCTGTGCTCTGTATATCCTGCCTCCCTCACGTCAACACACATCGAATGGAACCCCTCACTCCTTAAATTGAACATGACCATTTTATGCCCCCAGAGGCCAAGCATGGCCCTGAAGGAAAGCTCGTTGATCTGCTCTCCCGGGGGAGGGGGAAGTGCTGTCATTCTGCCCAGGCTAGGGAGGAAGGCACTGGGAATGTCTGTGTTCTCTGCGGGCCCTGGGGTCCAGCACATGCACGTGAGAGTCAGGCCAGCGCCTCGGGCCCACCCCCTCCCCAGGCCTCCGTTCCCTCACTGTCCTGATGTGGGCGGCAATGACACTATCAGGACTGAGACCACACAGTGGTGTGCTCCCATCCGTGCATGCGCAGTAGCTGTCCCCCCCAATGAAACTGGGGGAGCTGAGTCAGGACTGAACACTTCCTTCCCCCAGTCCCAGCCTGGGTGGGGAGTACGGCTCCCAAGTTTGAGCAAAGCCTCAAATCCCAATCAGAGGGACACAGGAGGGGTCTCATCAGGCCAGATGGCCCAGGGACCCCCTCTCAAGCAATCACAGGGTAAGGAATATAAGGGTCTTACCCAGAAAAGATGGGAAACAGAAAGGCCTATTAGAAAATATGGGCTGGAAATGGGAAGATGCATCTTCAGACATCTAATACAATAGTTTGGATGCCTGGGCGGCGCAGTCAATTGAGCATCCCACTCTTGGTTTCGGCTCAGGTCATGATCTCAGGGTCCTGGGATTGAGCCCCATGTCAGCTCTGAGCTCAGCAGGGGAGTCTGCTTGAGACTCTCTCTCTCTCTCTCCCTCTGCCCCTCCCCACTGCTTGCTCTCTCTCTCTCTCTCTTTCTCTGAAATAAAACAGTATTTTGGAAATGAAGACTGAAGAAACACCTCCCCTTCCTCCAGCCTCTTAAAACCTTCTCCCTTGAGCTTTTATATTTTCACAAACGGATGCAGAGGCTCACTGTAAGGGCAAACAAGTTCTTTGTGCCGCCATCAGAGCCCCCCCCCCCCCCCCCCCCCCGCCAAGAAGTGGAGATGCCAGACAGGAGCCTGGCACACACCGGTGCACGGTGTGCCCCCAATCAGGGTATGCTCCCCTCTGTTTTGTTAAGGGTTCGCTGGTCCCAGGCATCACCACCCTGGGGTCGGTGGTGTGTATACGGGGGAAGCGGGGAGGAAGCAAGAGGCTGGGCCTCTGATGAGAAGATGGAATTCAAAATTACCAGGTGTCTCCTGTGTGCCAGGCCCCGCCCCAGTCTTCCCAGTCATCACTGCAATGCCAGGAAGGTGGCTTTTCTTGGGTCCATCTTACAGATGCAGAAATGGAGGTTCTGAGTGGGCCACACAGGAAGTAAGAGCTGGGGTAGGATGTGAATCCAGGTCTGCTGGGGACGATACAAGTATTTCTTGCATCTCCAAAGGCACAGAACCTGAGCCACAGTATTTAGCTGGCTAAATAGTAATACTAGGGAAGCTCAAATCTGGAGCAGCCCTTGATGTATCTATCCCTCCAGCCTGGGAGGATCCCACCAGGTTCTCAGGGTCTGTGGACCTGAAGAGGACAACAGCCTCGAAGGGGGAGGGGCTTCTCCCTGGGAGGTGGTCCCAACATAGGAGTCCCTGGAAAGCCCCAAGGGAAACTCTGTTTCTGGTACTCTCCAAGCTTCGACTGCTCCGTTTTGTGGAAGAGGCTTCCAAAGACCTCTCGGGTGTCAGACCACCAGCGGCCTTTGGGCCAGTGCAGAGCCTGGAGTCCCTCTGTGGTCCCAAAGACCCTGCTACCCCTCCCTCTGCAGACTCCTGGGAGTCCAGAAAATGTTCATGGCAGTTATGAGAGTGGGCTTGAGAGAGCCTCTGTATGTCACCTGTGTAACCTTGGGCAAGTTACCTAACCTCCGTGTGCCTGTTCCCCCATCTGCACAATCAGGATAAGGACAGCACCAACTTTGCCGGGTTATTGTGAGGAATTACTAAGTGAATGTACTGCCTGGCACACAGCGGTGCTGACCTGATGGCAGTGACTGTTGTTCGTTGCATGCTGTTGCATGATTATTCTTAGTTCTGAGGCCTGCAGCATAGAAGCTGTGAACCCCCATCTCCCACCTCCCCTCCACATTGTAGATGGAGAGATGGCAGCACACGGAAGCCACAGATGAAACCTAGGGTCACATGGCTTGGGCAGCTTGACTCCCAGCTCGACCCTCCTTCTACCCCGACTCCCACCCAGCCTTTCTCCCATCCTGAGTCTCCTCCCAGGGCTGCCGGTACAGGATGGGATCCTGCATACAAGGGGGCTCAGCATACACTCCATCTCACCCAGGGTCAAGTCCTGCCTTTGCACATGACCCCCGTACCCCGAATGCCCACACACAGCCACTGGCCCTAAACACACACACACACACACACACCCCTGCCGGCCCAGTTCGACCAGGACAACTTCATGCCCCAAAGAGAGGGGAAAGAAAAGACTATCAGGGACATGCCACGTAAGGAGGGCAATGAAGGGGACTGTGGCACAGGAAGGCAGAGAGGGAGAGGGACACTCAGGTGCAGAGAGGGACCATGACAGAGACACAGAGGGAGAGGGACGGAGAAGAGCAAGACAAAGAGGGAGAGAGAGACAGGGGAAAACAGGTTGGGGCAGAGAGAACCAGATATGAGAGAGAGAACCATACAAAGAGAGATGGAGACAGAAAGAGGCAGAGAGAAAGACGGAAGGACAGAGGGCAACAATCAGAAAACAATATAGTCCATTAAATTAGATTAACAACTAGAAAAAAAAGGACAGAGAGTTAGAGAGACTCAGCGAGACAAAGAGATGGGGGTGGGGGCGGTGGAGGGGGCACAAAGCAGAGAGAGATGGAGAGATGTGGAAGATGGCAGAACCAGCTGGGCAGAGAGAAGCCAGACACACGTACAGATTCAAAAAGAGACCCAGAACCAAAGCGAAACCCAAACAGCACCAGAAGAGATGGGGTGGAGGCAGAGCCAGGGCAGGGAGGGAGGCCCCGAGGCCCCAGGTGCCGGGGAAGGGGGGTGGTGGGAGCGCCCCCAGCCTCTGCCTTCCAATCAGATCCAGGTCCAGCCGCCCAGCCCCTGGGCAGGCAGCAGGGCTGCCCCATGCCCGGCCTCCCCCCTCGGTACCTTTGGGCCGCCGCCTCACCACGCCCAGCCGCCACTTGAGGGACACAGCCAGCATCGCCCCCTCGGGCCCTTGGGGCTCAGGGCCAGGGACAGGCCCGCCCAAGCGTGCTGTGCTCCTGGAACCCAGCACTCTTCTGTGCACTCCCGAGCCGCTGTGCTAACTGGCAGGGGCTGGGCGCTCCCAGCCTCCACCCTCCCGAGTTGCTAAAATAGATAATCCTCCCCAGAGCCAGCCGCGGTGGCATCGGTGGTGACATCTGTGGCAGCGAGTCCCTTCCTCCAACCACAGCCCCAGCCTGGGGCGTGAAGCACCAGGGCGTTCCGAACACTGCAGCAAACCTTCACTGGGTGCTCGCCCCCCACCCGCAGCAGCCCTCTTCCTCCCAAAGAGCTCCCCTTCTGCCCAAACCTGCCAATCCACCCTCCCGCCCTCCCCAGGCTGTGCTGTTTGAGGCCCCCAGGCCTTTCCACTTGCAGGGCCCTCCACCTGGGACACCTGTCCTGTCTGGCTTGGCTCCATTGGACTTCTCTGCCTAGGAATGTTCGCTCAGCCTTCAGAGAGCCCTGCTTGCAGGAAGTCCTTGCCTGCTGGGTCTCGATAATGCTTTTCAGACCAGGTAGAGGCTTTCCATCTATCCCCGAAACCTGGAGCTCCCAGAAACCAAGGATGGGGTCCACTTGTCCCGTCTCCCCTACAGTCAGCACAGACATTTGCTGGGGTCATCGGCGTACGATGAGACCTAGGCCCTGCCTCTCCACTCATCTCTCCAATGACCCTTGTTGGAAACGTGGGATAACGAGAGAATCCACCCAGCTGGCTGATTGCATGGAATGGACAGGAGTACGGTGAGCGTTCCAGGCATTCAGCAAGAACTCAATAAATGCATCTGGCATCCCTTCCTCTTGCTAGACAGAAAAGCTCTGCCTAGCAGAGGGAGAGTGAGGGGAAGCCTCACAGAACACAAGTCTTTGGAGATGGGCAGACCCGAGTTTGAATCTTACTTCAGTGTGCCCCATGAAGCCTGTTTGCTCATCTGACTAATGGGGCTAACAGTCCCTGTCTCCGATATGGTGGGGCCTGTATGAAATCCTGTGCAAAGAGTACTTAGTTGAGTCTGGCACACAGTAGGTGCTTAATAAATAATAAGTAGTAGCTATTAATATTGTGATTATTCTACATGGAGCCCAACCCCTGTGTGTGAGTGGAGACAGGAAATTCATTGAGGTGACGGCCTGGCTGAAGTCCGACAAGAAAGTCAGGAATCCAGTGCTTTCCATGAATATCACAGTGTTCCAGGGCGGTCCTGGGGTCATCCTCATTTTTCAAATGAGGAAACTGAGGCCGAGAGAGGTACAAGATAGCCTCGGGCTCATCCAGCGTGCAAGGGGCAAAGCAGGGTCTGATACCAGACACCAGACTACAGCACTGCCACATCCAGGCCGTAATGAAGCTCTTGTTCAACCCCTCCTGTGTGCCAGGCTCTGTGAGGAGCACTCTGCCGGCTCAGCGCAGGGAAGTGAGGCTGCCCACCCAGCATCATGCACGCTGTTGAGCAGCAGACCTGGGGTGGGAGCCCACGCAGTCCAAGCCCAGAGCAAGAACTCTGGCCAGAAACGAGGCTGCTCCCCACCTCCGTCCCTGCCTTTAGTGAGAAGACAAATGGCCCCAACAGTCTCCGGGACCAGTTGAGACAGACACGTGGGAAGTATAGCAATAAAGAAGGATGCGTAGAGAGGTGGCACTGGGCACCAGGGTGGGGAGAGACCCAGCGGCCTGGCCCAGGAGGATGTTCTGCAAGTATCGCACACCCCACAGGGGAGGACGTCCCAGGGGCCAGATCCACACATGGGTAGAGAGGTGGGTCGGCCCAGCTGGAGGTCCCACTCTGCCCACCCCAGAGCCCACAGGCTGAAGGGCCCACAGCTGGAGCCTTGAGACTGGGGTCTCACACACACACACACACACACACACACCTGGGGATGAAATCCAGCTCAGACACTCCCCCTGTGTGGCCTTAGGGAAATTTCCCTTGGTTTCCTCAGCAGTGAAATGGACACAGTAACTCGCCTCACCCGCCCCCAGGACTGTCCTAGGTCAAATGAAGAAAGGGAGCTCCGAGGGCAGTGGGGGGCTGTCCACGACACCTGGCACAGACAGAGGGCCTGAGGGCGTTCAATGCTATGGAGCGCAGTCACGGAGTGCTGAAGGCCATGCACTGTGGAACCAGCCCACCTGGGTTCAAATCCCAGCTCCCCCACTTTCAGGCTGCATGACGGGGCAAGTCACTTAACCTCCCCAAGCCTCAGGTTCCTCACCTGTAAAACGGAGATGATTATAGTGTGTACCTTACATGTTGTGAGGACGAAATGAGCTAAAGCGAACATAAAGCTCCTAGAACAGTACCAGGCACACGGTAAGCACTCAGTAAGTAATAATACATGTAAGCGTTATCAGTAAGAGGGCTGTGGTGAGGTGTAGCAGGGCTCCAACTTCAGTTTAGTGGAATTCAGGGAGACCTTGGTGCCTTGGGCGAATGAGCAGGGCAGCTGAGCTGCGGGGTGGCCTGGGAAAGAACTGATCCTAAAAAGGAGCCAAGGGAGAGGAGCGCAACCCCAGAGTCCCTATGGGTGAGCCCCTGCACGTTGTGGGGGCTCTAGAGGAAGGACTATGGGAAGGAGTAGGTTTACTTCCTTATCTCTTCCCAAGTCCAGGGCATCATGGGTCGCCCCCACCTAGAGGGCACAGGAGACACCCAGAAGCCATGCAGGCCCAGCCCTTCGGAGCTGATTTGGGAGGTGGCTCCATGAGGCCCAGAAGACCCAGGTCCTACTGAGAAGCTCCCGGCGCTGTGCTGGGTGCCACCCCAAGAGCAGAGCTGAGGAGGACATGATCCCTACGCTCTACGAGCTCCTAACTGAAGATGCTGCTTCTCCCTGAGTCTCCCTCTCCATGTGAAGGCAGGGGACAGGAATCTGCACCTCATGGGGCCACAGGGAGGAAAAGATGATCCCACATATCAGAGCATCTGTATGCAGTAGGTGCTCAATATGCACCCCCCTTTCCCCATGTGCAGGCCAACTTCTCCAGGTGGTGAGCTCTCTGACAGCCGGGGGTCTGCACAGACCCCTGGTGTCCCACCTCCTGTTCCTTTTCCCTCCCGTTTTCCCTGGGGAGCTGCTCCCCTCCTGCACTCAGTCTGGGTAGAACTTGCCCCCCAGCTCCAGGAAGAGCCCTTGACCCAGAGCTTGCTGACAGCACCCTCCCCACAGTGACTGGCTCAGGGGTGAGCACATGACCCAAGTCAATCCAATGAGAGGCTATTCTGGGACTCAAGGAAATTCCTTCCTCGGGCGGGGGCGCGGGGAAGTGGTGTCAGTCTGGAGCTGAGGGTGGTAGAGAGAGAGGAGAGGGAGGACTGAAGCTGTCATCATCAGGCACCCTGATGATGAGGTCCTCCCAGCACCTGCAACCCACCACACCTAAAGTCAGTAATACCCCTTTCCAGCTGCTTTAACCAATAAATCCCCTCCTCTGCTTAAGCCAGTTTGGGTTGGATTTTTGGTAACTTGGACCCAAAAGAGTCCTGGCTCATCTAGTGCCCTCCTCATCTCAAGAACCCCAAATTCCAGCACAGACCAGGGGTTCAGCAAATGCACAATGAATGAATGAATGATGAACAGAATATGGATGGACATGCTCCCTAAGCTGCCTTCAGCGGTGGCCCCTGGGCCCTGCACCTCAGTCAAAGGAGGCCACAGCTGGGTGATGGATTCCTAGCCTCTTCCCCTGAGCAGTTTGCCTGGCAGGCCCGGCTGACAGCAGAGTCAGCAGTCAGGAATGGAGATCTGGGGTTTTGGTTTCCAGGCACTTCCCACTTGTCTGTTATCTCGGCCACAACCTGCCACGTGCCCTCCTTCTGTGGTCCCCAGATTTTCAAAGGGCTCCTTTTACAGAAATGGCAGCCCCAGGGAGAAGGTGGGAGAGCACAGGACCTCTTAAAGGAGATGCGACCAGGAGTGAACAGCATATCAGCCCAGAGGGAGAGCCAGGAGGCCTGAGTTCAAGTCCAGGCCAGCCCTGGACTACAATGTGGCCCTGGGCAAGTCTCTGCCGTCCTCTAGCCCCCACTGGGTTACACTCCAGGATCCCTGCTGTGCTCACCCTCCAGGTGCCATCTTGCTTCCTCTGTCCCAAGGCCCAGAGAGTTTCTTCCTATGGCTGCCACTGAGCCAGCCAGGTCAGGATTCAAACACAGGGTCATTGGACTCCTCTCAGAAATGAGCTGACAGAACGCAAGGATGGACTAAAAGGAGGACACAAATCACAGAGGGATGCAGACCAGCCTCTAGTCCTCAGATTCTGTTTTTTCCATTCCTGCCTCAGCCTCACAAAGCCCCAGAGGCTGGGGTTGCTGCCACCCCCACCTGCTTCCAGAAACAAATTAACATCTCATCAGACATGCCTTTAATCTTCTCGGGGGGCTGGCCCTTTCTTCCCAATGGGCCAAGCGGTGACATTTCTGCTGCCCAGCTCTGAGGATCTAAATAAGACAGAGGCCCCCAGGCTCTGCATGCAGGTGAAGGGTGGGGGGGGCAGACCCCTCTTCACCACTTCTCCAGGCTGGGGGAGGAAGAGGATGAGGGCCATCTATCCATCCATTCATTCATTCAATGAACATTTATTAAGCACCTTCTGTGTGTCAGGCCCAGAGGTACAGCCATGAACAAAGTCAAGTCTTTGTGGACATTCTAGTCGGGGAGGCAGAGAAGAATGACAAATGTAATGATTAGGTAAATGTTGCAATATATTAGAGCTGAAACACGCTAGAAATAAATAGAGAAGGGTGAGGGGTATCGGGGTACAGAGGGAGATGCTGCTGATTATAAAGGGGTGGTCTCTCCAGAGCCCAGACTGTGGTCTCTAAACACCTTGTCCCACTAAAAGGGCCCCCAGGGCTCCTCGGAGAAGGGGCTGATCCCAGGACTGGGGCGGGGAGAGTTACAAGATGATCCTGGAACACCTTTGTGGCGCCAGAACGTAAGGAAATGCTCAAAGTCTGATGAGGAAAGGTTGACAGGACACAGAAGCCAGCTTGAGGGGGCTCCTACTGGCCAGCTCTGGGTCACTTGGAGCATCAGAAAGAATAATGACTGCAAAACTATAAAGATCCATGTGCTTGGGATTCTCAGAAGAAAAAAAAATCTGCCCCCTTGGAGGTAGTTATGGTACCAGTTCCTTATTCTAGAAACAGAAAATGAAGGTAAAAAATGAAGCATTTATCCTGTCCTCCCATATGAATAGCATTTGGGGGGAACCTAATAAGGGAAAGTCATTCTGTGCAGAAAAACCACAGCAAATAAGTGTAGAGGAAATGAGAGAATTGGAAAACCACCTTTTTGCAGTCCTAAGGAGATAAAGGATCCAGCATCGACCATCCGTCGAAGGTTGAAAGAGATCCTATGACGGAGAGGCAAGCAGACAGCCCTTGAACCCCTGGACCAATCTTAGCATCACCAAAAGTGGAACATTCTGGCATTATGTGCCTCCTGATAGGATGTGGAAGGAAGCCCACAGCACCATCCATGACATATTCCTGCCTACAAAATTAGACCTGAATCAAATCCAGCTTTAGACTCAAATACCATTTGACAAGCGAGTACAGGGGACAGAAGAATGTATGAAATGACACCACGAGGCCTTTCTACAGGACAAACAACCCGGTTTCCTCAACAAATAATTAGGGTTAAAAAAAACAAAACAGGGGCGCCTGGGTGGCTCAGTCGTTAAGCGTCTGCCTTCGGCTCAGGTCATGGTCCCAGGGTCCTGGGATCGAGCCCCGCATTGGGCTCCCTGCTCCGCGGGAAGCCTGCTTCTCCCTCTCCCACTCCCCCTGCTTGTGTTCCCTCTCTCGCTGTGTCTCTCTCTGTCAAATAAATAAATACAAAATCTTTAAAAACAAAACAAAAGAAAACAAAACAAAAAAACGGGTGGGGTAGGTGGAAATGGTTGTTACAGATTAAGGGAGAATTAAGAGATCCATCAACCAAATACAATCCGGGGAGCTTAGCTGGACCCTGATCTGAATAAACCAAGTGTGACAAGACATTCGGGAGCCAACAGGGGAAAGTGCACAAGGATGGAGTATCAACTGGTAGGGACGAATCCTGCTTAATTCTGCTGGGTTGATGCTGTTCTCGTAATTATGTTTAGGGAAAAGTCTATCTGTTGAAGATACAGATGGAACAAAAAAAGTCTGACATTGTGCCTTTAAAATGCCCCAGGGGTATTCCTGTGTCATATGTGCCATTTAGAAGTAAATAAAAATTTCAAATAAAATAAAAATAAATGGGGGCATAGAAGGGCTCATTGAGAAGGCGACCTTTGAAAAAGTCTGAAAAGAAGGAGGGAGCCATGGGAGGGAAGGCACTGCTCTAAGAGGGAGAGGACAGAATAGGCCCTGAGTATGCGAGCGGTGGGAGAGGGGGTGTAACGCAGGGCCTCCTAAGGCCTCTGGCTTTCCTCTGAGGGAGGTGGGAGCCACTGCAGCATTTGGAGCAGAGGAGGGACATGGTCTATGATTTAGCAACATCCTCTGGCTGCTGGCGGGGGAGGGTGGAGGCAGGGAGACAGGGAGGAAGCCACTGCTGGAGGCCCGGGAGCGCCAGTGGCCACTGGACCGGGGGCGGGGGTGGGGGGTGGAGACAGAAGCAGTGATGACATGGACAGAATCCGGTTTCTTCTGAAGGTCCAGCCCCTTCCTCTGGCCTTCCTCTGCCAGGGTTAAACGTTGGCAGAATGGCAGACAGTCTTCTTTGGGTCAGGAGCAAGAGCCTTGGGGTCAAGAAAGCCTGTGCTAGCTGAGATGCTAGCCCCTGCTCTCTGTGTGTCCTTCCCTACTCTGGGCCTCAGTTTCCCCACTGGTAAAATGAGGATAATGATTAAGGACTCGGACAATCATTAGGCAGCCTTTACTGGGTGCCTACAACAAGCCAGGCACAGAGTTCAGGGCTCTACTGGAATCAAGCCTCACCCTATCACAGGTGATATCACCTGGGGAGCTTAAAACAACTACGGTTGAATCAGAAACTTTGCGGGTACGAGGGTGGAGAATCACCGCTTCCTTGCTGCCCTGTAACACAGATGGGGCACTGATGTTCAGAGAGGGAAAGTGACTACTACTCCAGCGTCACACAGCTTCCAAGTGGCAGAGGAGGGATTTCCAACAGAGCCCAGCCCCTCTTACCTTCTCTAGAACCCCTCACTTTCACCAGAGCCCCCTCCAAGGCCAAGAGCCAGAATGCAACCCCACAGGAGGCTCAAACCCTGCCAGGAGAAGCAGCTCATCTGTCTGATAGTTCTGAGACGTTTCTGAGCCAAGAAATAAAACGCCACCAGGCATTTTCGGCATGGGCCAGGGCGGCTGTCTGACAGGTGCACCAACAGGGCCACCTGCCAGGAAACAGGTGGCATGCCTGTTAATATTCCTGGCTTTGCCTTCACAGCACAATAATTAGGAGCAAATGCTTGGGCAGGCACCATTAACGAGGCTGCAGATTAAGCCGTGGGGCACTTGGGCAGAAGTTGCAGAAATGCCGCAGTTATGGCCCCACAGGGACTCCTCGTGCCAGGCCGTGCCAGCTCCAGCCGCCCTTTCCCACCCTGACTCCCGGGCCTCACTCTCCACACCTACCCCCCGCCCCCCGCCCCGGTCCTAGGGAGAGGACGGCCTGGTGGGGAGGCTTAGAGCTCGACAGCGCTGGGTTCAAATCCTGCGCTGCTTGGCCCCGGCGCTTGGGTGTCCAGAAAGGGGGTAGAGCATCACCCAGGCACAGGTGGTTGTGCCACCTTCATGAAATAATGCAAGTCTGAGGCCCGTGAGGGCTCTGTGCCCAAGACCTATCTTCTAATTATGTGCCAGGCATTTGCTTTCAGATTGCAGTTTCCTGTCTGAAAAATGGGGATAAAAATAACTAGCATTTATTAAGCATTACTCTGCAGTAGATACTGTTCCAACTTGTGCACACAATAACCCTCTCTGTCACCCCATGAGGTGGGGACTATGATTAGCCTCATGTTATGAACGTGAAGACCAAGGCGCATGGAGCAGGGCAAAGGGCCAAGGTCACATGGCTCGGAGCCTGAACCCAGGCAGGCCGGCCCCAAGCCCACCCTCATACCCACTCTGCTGTACTTTCCAAACACAGACGCCTCTGTTACGTTCTCCGCGCAAGCGTGTGGGTGGGTGTGATTAAATACAGCAAATGTGGAGAAATGAGCACTGGGGGCACGGCCCAGCCCACAGCCGGGCTCCGGAAGCTTCCAGCAACACTGGCCTGTGGGCCCTTCCACCTTGTTTCCTACCGCCTGGCCGTCCCTGCGGGCCAAACAGCCAATGTGCCTGGACTTAGAGGCAGACGGGACGGGACCCCTCCCTGACCCTGGGCTCCTCTCCCCGTCCACACTGGGGGGGCATCCACTTGGCATATCAGGGGTTTGCAAAGGTTCATCCGGGTCAGATGTGGGAGCTGGTATCATATCCGTTCTCTCCCCTTGGCACCAGCCAGTAAGACCCACATCTGGGAAACTGAGGCAAGAATCAGTGGAAGGGGGTAAAGATGGGTCCATCCTTGGGGAGACACAGTGCCACATGAGGGGCTCTTGTCTCCACTTGGCAGGTGAGGAACAACTTCAAGGTCATGGAGTCTGTGGAAAGCAGTCAGAACGCAAACCCAAGGTGCTGGGCTCGCAGCAGGGCTACCCTTCCCACTGAGCAGACGTGCCCATCGGGGCTGGTGACTCAAGCAGCACCTGGACTCCTTACTGATGGAGGGCTTCTCCGTTCCTCACAACAGACAGGAAAGGCCTCTGCCTCCACACAGTAACGGAATGTGCACTGAGGGACCGGCCTGAGGGCCTGTCTGCTCCTTGCCCTCCTAATGGGGTGGACTCTATGCCCCGAGTCCCACAGACCCAGAGAGGCAGGAGAGCAGCCTCCACAAGGAAGAGGCCGTGTAACCCTTAGCTGCTCTGGGCCTTGCATCCTGGGCTGTAAGTGGACAACATCACAGCACCGCCCTGGGAGAGAGAGCGGGTGGGTGGGAGGCCCCGGGAGGGAGTGACGTCCGCGGTGGTCAGCGGCGTGTGTCCCCCATCCTGGCGTACGAAGACTCTGAGCGCACATGATGGGGCAGCAGGGTTTGTCCCCTGATACGTTGTCACCAGCACAACCCTTATCATGCCATGCACTTCACTCTCAAAAGCCCAACCTCAAGTACAGAGAGAGAAAGGAGGGGACCCAAGGTCACATGGCTGGCTGGCTGTTAGCGACAACTATAGATGGAATGTTTGGGTCCTCCCAAAATTCCTATGTTGAAAACCTAAGGCCCAAGGGGATGGTATTAGGAGACGGGGCCTCTGGGCAGCGATTAGGTCAGGAAGGTGGAGTCCCCCATGAATGGGATTAGTGTCCTTATAAAAGAGACCCCAGAGAGTGCCTTCTCCGTGACTATGGAAAGGTGCAAACCCCACTCTTCAGCACCCCCACCCCCTTCTCTATTTTTGTCCCTTAGCATTTCTCATGTGACAAACCCCTTTCCTTTATATTTATTTACTGCCTGTCTCCCCCACTGGAGTGTCAGCCCCATCACGGCAGAGACCACCTCCACCGTGGGCCCGGTCCCAGCACAGAGTAGGTGCTCAACAGTGATGTGTTCAGTGAGGCATCGTCCTGCTCTTCGCTGGCTGAGGGGTACAACATCACCCAGAGATGCACACTTCAGGACCAGAGACACAATTCATTCCTCTCGACGGCCCCTCACATGGGGCAGATATTTGCTCAAGGTCACGCAGCAATGAGACAGGGCTGGGATTAGAACCCAGGACCTTTGGTTCCAAGCACCCTTTTGATCTGTTCCGGGACACTGACAAAATATTTACAGGGAAGAAGGAGGCAGGCCCCCACAAGCAATCCTGACCACAAGTCATTCAAAGTCCTGGCCACCATGTGGGTTCCCGTTGAGTGAGGCCAACCATCCGTCATGGCTAGATTAAATGAGTTTATTAAGTGCCACGGCCTTCCCTGGGGACACTGTAGGCCTCTGGTCTGCTATGTCACGTGGCATCCAGGGACTCGAGAGACAGCAAGAGTTTCAGGCTGATGCCACTCCAGAGATAAGGAAAACCCAGGGTCAGAGGGGGGTCACTACTCTTGTCGGGGGGAGGGAGACCTTCTTGTCCCAAAACCAGAGTCTGCCTGGAGCTTGGCCAGCAGAGGCATCGAGAGAAAGATCATAATGATGACAGCAGTAACAATCTGGTACCATTTATTCCCAGGGCCCACGCATTCAACTGTACCCCATCCTTCATTCACTCCCCCACCAAATAGTTGCCGAGCAGCTCTTCCTTTCCAGTGCAGAATAAAACATGTAACACTTACATTCTACTAGGGGAGACAGACAATAAACAGAATATGCAACAGAATATAGGTTGAAATAAGCACATTGAAGAAAAAAAAAGTGGGCTGAGAGCATTGTTTGTGGGGGAGACTTCTCTGAGCAAGTCTTTAGACAAATGGAAGAACTGGGGGACCCAGCCCTGCAGAGCTCCAAGCCAGGCAGAGGATACAGCCAGTGCAAAGGCCCTGAGGCAGGACTACGCCTGGCATATTTGGAGACTATCAAGGAAGCCAGTGTGGCTGGTGCTGAGTGAGTAGATGTCTCAGAGGACGTCAAGGGGGTCAAAGGGGCAGATGACAGATGGCCAGGGTGGGTGCAGTGAGGACCTGGGCTTTCCCTCTGAGGGAGGTGGGAACTATGGGAGGATGCTAAGCTGAGGGATGTGATCTGATTCAGGTTTTAACAGGATCCCTCTGGCTGCTGGGGAAGGATAGATAGTGGGTGGTGAGGATGGAGGCAGGGAAACCAGTAAGGAGGCCACTGCAACCATACAAGTAAGAGATGCTGGGGGCTTGGGCCGGGATGGGGGGGCGGTGAGATCTGGGGGATCTGGGTATGTTTTAAAGAAAATTGGTGACTCATTACAGACATACATAGTCCTGTGAGGCCAGGAGATGAACATCCTCTTTATAGGAAAGTAAACTGAGGCTCAGAGAGGTTAAGTCACTTGCCCAACGTCACACAGTGAGGAAGTGTCAGAGCTGGGATTCTAACTCAGCCATCTGGCTCCAAAGCCTCTGCTTTTTCATGGTGACTGTCAAGAGTCTCCTCAGGGCCCATGCCTGACTCACGTGGCAGGAGGTCCAAGGTCTGAGATCAGAAGAAAAGCATCCCTATCCCATCACTAGCTCCTGGGTCCACTGCAAAGCACAGTTGGGAAGAGTATCAGAGGGATGCTTGTGTGGGAGGGAGGGAGGGGAAGATCGGACAGGTGAATGAGAGAGGAGGCGGCCAGTGATGTAACTCCAGCTCCCCAGGTCTGTTTGTGAAGGGCAAGGGGAGCAGGGTACAGGACATGGAGGGAGTACTCTGGAAACACCTCCCAAGGGGAGGCAGTATACAATCAGATGACCCAGGTGTCCCATCCAAGCTCTGCCTTCACTCGCTGTGGGACCTGCAGCCTATCACTTAGCCTCTTTGTGCCTCAGTTCCTCACCTTCTAAATGGGGCTGCTGTGGGGGGAAATATATGGAAAGTGCTCTGGACAGACAGCAACAAGGCCCTTGGGATCCCAGGCAGGGGACACAGCAAGAGCCTCCTCCCCTGACTGCTGGCTGTCCCCACTGCCCCCTCCTTTGGAGCTTTGCCTCACACCTTTTTCCATCCTTTACAGTGACTCAGGGCCTTCTCCCTGCCCCTAATTCAGGAGTGACAGCCATGACTGCGTCGTGCCTGCCTGCCTGGGATTATGGCTTCAGGAGAAGAAAAAGATTAACGCCCCTTCTGAAACGAGGACATTGACTAAATGACGTAGTTGAAGGCTGGATTCTTGGAATCATCCTGTGCCAGAGAGAGCTCCAGGTCCAAACTGCGCCCCACCCATTTTACACTTGGGAGACTGAGGCCTGGCCAGGGGCAGGGGGGGCGGGCAGGGAGGGACGTTTCCTGAGCCACGAGACTCCCAGAGACACAGGAGATCCAGGCAGGGTGATGGTGGGGGCCAGTCAGGATAGACAGGGCCTGGCTGGGCCACAAATTCATCTGGTTGCGGGATCATGGGAGCTGGTCCCCGATCAATGTGGAAATACTTCATCATTTTCATATGCAGCCACACTCTGCAAGGCCTGGGGGCTTCCTCTCCCCGCTCCTCCTCCTCCATGTATGGAGTTCCTTTCTAGGATCTGGCTCCAAGATGCAACCTTTATATGCATATTCCCTCCAGATCCTCATGACTACCCTGTGAGGGTGGAGGAGGGCGGTATTAATGAAATGACCATCAGTCACAGAGAAGTGACTGGCCCAAAGTCCACAGCCGATAAGCAGCAGAGCTGGGGGCTGAGCCCAGGACTGCCTGACAGCAAAGCCTGACCTCTCACTGCTCTAGCCTTTACCTTAGGGCCTCCCTCTCTGGAGCTCTTCCTCCGGCTTGCTCCACTAGGCGCTGGTGGCCAGGTTCTGCCTCCACATGTCTGGGGAGCAAAATCAGCCCTGCCTAACAGCTGGCTCCAGATCTCCCCTCAGGGAGGAGACGTATCTGGGGACATCTCCGGTGGAGAGCTTGTGATGGTCAGCGGTCTGGCAGCCAAGGAAGCAGGGGATGAGGCTGCCTGAGAAAGTCAGAGGGTGTGGGGGGCTGCCCCGGGGTACAAAGAAAGGCTGGAGGGTGTTTGAGCTGCTTGGGGCCTGGATTAGGGAGTGTGAGGCAATAACAGCCTCAGCCATATGAAGAGCAGAGCTATACAAAGTGCAATCTGTGGACCTGGCCTTTCTGGAACTATTTCTCAACGGACAGCAACAGGTAAGCTCAGACACAGAATAAATGGTTAGAGACTGGTACAGCAATTTAACATTGCTACAGCATTCAAGCGTCTGGCCAGTGGCTTCTGTTTTTCATGCCTTTGTTGTTTTATTTCATTTTTCAATATTGCCGGTGTAGTTTCCACACGTATCAGTCTCCAAGAGACTGAAACTAAACAGAAAATACTGGCCTTTCACCAGAAAGTCTGAGAAGCCCTGCTTTAGAGGAGCTAACCAGTGACAAGAAGCTGGTACCTGGCCCAATATGCAATTCAACATAAAATAAAGCTGTAACATAAAAAGTTTAGCTTTCAAAAGGACACAAATTTTTATGCATGCTGAAGGAGAAGTCACTTTTTTTAGATCACGGTTTCTCAGCCTCTCGCACCACTGACATTTTGGACTGTAGAAAATACTTTGCTGTGGGGGATATTTAGCAGCATCCCTGGACTCTACCACTAGATGCCAGTACGTCCCCTCCCCAGTTGTGACAACCAAAAGTGTCCCCATTTGCCTCTAGGGGGAAAAAATCACCCCTAGTTGAGAACTGTCGGCTTAGATGGTCTGACTCTGCGTAGATGTGTGTGTGTGTATCCAGGTGATGTGTGTGTATATGTACGTGTGTGTTATCCCTGGCCCACCTTCCTCACACGCATGGCCAGACATCTGTAGTTTGCAACCTCTGGTGTCACTCATTACTCTTAAGGGGTGCCCGTGGGATCTCTCCTCCCTAAAGCTGGCCCACAGAAGCAGTGAAACTATCACTGAGGATGGGTCTAAGGAGGTTGCCATGGGAACCAGAGCTCGCAGAGCTGAAGTCCGTGCAGGGGTAAAACTGCCTTCAATGCCTCCTACCACCACCTCCAGCTCCCAGAGTACCAGGGGCAGTAGACAAGATCAGCAGCTGGACAGAAACCATGGCATCCAGCCAGAAGGAAGGGGCTCGGTACATGAAGCACATCAGACTGAGCTTGAGAGGAGTGGTCTTCGAGAACCTCAGGTCAACACGGTTGGCAAGGAGGCTGGTGGAGCAGAAGCTTTGAATAGGGGATATGAGGGAGCACACAGCTTGTTCAAACCATAGGTGTCCGCACCCCAACCCTGGGAGGATACTGATTCAGAATGACCTGACAGGGCCTCAGGGTCTCGATTTTTAAAGCTCATTAGGTGATTTCGATGCACAGCAAGAGTTGAGACCTCCCTCTGAGTGGATCAGAATCCCCTGGGAAGCTGGAGAAAAATATAGATTCGTGGCCAAAAAAAAAAAAAAAAATTTAAAGGTCTGACAACACCAAGTATTGGTAAGGATGTGGAGCAACTGGAACTCTCCTACACTGCTTGTGAAAATGGAAAATGGTACAACTACTTTGGAAAGGAATCTGGCAGTATCTATTGAAATTTTTAAATATACACACCCTAAAATATACTTCAGTAAAACTGTTTAAAAAAACATGCACACGCTGGGGCACCTGGGTGGCTCAGTTGGTTAAGTGTCTGACTTTTGATTTTGTCTCAGGTCATGATCTCAGGGTTGTGGGACTGAGCCCTGCACTGGGCTCCCCACTCGGCATGGAGTCTGCTCCAAATTCTCTTCCTCTCCCTCTGCCCCTGCCCCAGCTCATGTTCTCTCTAAATAAATAAATAAATAAACAAACAAACAAACAAATAAAATCTTAAAAAAAAAAAAACTATGCATACGCTATGGCCCAGCAACTGCACTTGAAGGTATGTATCCAACAGGAATGGGTACGCCTGGTTACCAAAAGACACGTTCAAGAATATTCATAGCAGCATTCTCCATAAGAGTCAAAAACTGGGAACAACCTAGAAGTCCATCGACAGCGGAAGAGATGAATAAAGATGGTGGCACATTCATGAAATGGAATAGCACACAGCAGTGAAAACGGATGCACCGTCGCTACACACAACACAATGCAGGGGCCTCAAAAACTTGATATTGAGTGACAAAAGCTGGACAGAGAAAGGCACACACTATAAGTGTTCATTTATATCAAGTTCAGAACAGGTAAAAACAAACTTTATTGTGTAGTGATATGTACAAGGTGGTAACACCATAAAGACAACCAAGAGAACCATCGAAAAGTCAAGATGGTGGTACATCTGGGTGGAGGAGGGAGGAGGACACAATTTGAGATGAACCTGAGGGGAACGTGCAAGAGACTATGTTCTATTTCCTAACCAGGGCGGTTAAAGGGTGTTCAGTTTTCACCATTCATTATACTATACCTCCATGCTATACCCACGTGTATATTTAATGATTTTAAATAAAAGGGGAAAAGGGGGGCGTCTGTCACTCCCAGCAAAGCTCATTCCGCAAGCTGGGTTGGGGCCTTGGGATGAGCATCTTAAACATGCCCCCATTTCCACTCCCAGGAGATTCTGATTTCCAAGGTTCTGGGGCCACATGAGCTGAGCACATGTTGGGTGAGGAGCCCAGACAGCCAGTCCCCAACTGACAGGTCCTGCATCTCAAAGCAAGCTGGGCCAGCACAGGTGTTGAGTAGTGACTGGCACCTGAGTTAAGAGCCAAGCGGGCCACCAGAATAGGGGCCGGGCCACAGTAGGTCCTCAGTCAAAGCTGGTGCCCTAAAGAATGGCCCTATGGGCTGCTTGCTGTATCAGGAGTGGTCATGGGCTCCAGGAGGGCATTTCTAAAGATGCCACCATGGGGCGCCTCGGTGGCTCAGTCGTTAGGCGTCTGCCTTTGGCTCAGGTCATGATCCCAGGGTCCTGGGATCAAGCCCCACATCGGGCTCCCTGCTCCGCGGGAAGCCTGCTTCTCCCTCTCCCACTCCCCCTGCTTGTGTTCCCGCTCTATCTCTCTCTGTCAAATAAATAAATAAAATCTTTAAAAATAAATAAATAAATAAAGATGCCACCATGGATGCAGGGGAAACTGGAAGGGAGGGTGGGTCGGAGTCCATTGGTCCCTGAAATCCCATTGCAGAGGGGCTGGCAGCTCAGTGTGCCCACCCTGGATGCCAGGCCAGGCCGATAGCCCCTTAAGGAAAACAAAAAGGATCGGAGGAAGCAATTAAGGGTCTGTCATCAGGGAGGCAGGGGGCATCTGCTCAGGCATCTGCCAAGACTGTTCTGTCTCTCCAGAGCCCAGGTGGGGGGACGGGACCCGGGAACCATCAGGCCCACCCTGTGTGTGACAAGCCATAGAAGACAGGGAGCTGTGGCAACATCATGTCTCCGTATTGGCCAGGACAAGCTGGTGTGGTGTCTCGAACCCACCGGTCATCACGGAAGGGAGGGCTCTACACCGCCCCCCCCCCCCCCGCCGCCGCAGCCCCTAATTTGTATAACAGGGAGCTCCAAGAGGCTTTCCTGGAGGAAAGATGCTTGGGATGAGGCCTGCAGGATGAGCGGGAGCTAACCAGCCAAGGCCCTCTCTCCCCCCAGGCTAAGAGAGCAGCATGGGCAAGGGTCCTGAGGTGGGAATAAGAGAATAAGGTCCTGAGTGCTCCCACGTGGCAGGTTTTCCTGCACTAACTCAGTTCATCCTCATGACGATGCTCTGACGTAGGTGCTATTATCCCCATTTTACAGATGGAGAAACCGAGCCTCAGAGAGGTTAAGTAACCTGCACAAGGTCACACAGCTCCTAAGTAGCAGAGACTGGATGTGAACCCACTGCACTACACTGCCTCTCATTCAGCTTGTTTTCCCCCAAGGAAGGAAAGGAGGCCAGTGTGGCTGGAGCCCAGAGAGCACGGGGGAGAACCGTGAGGGATGGGAGTGAAGGGCCAGTGGCACCCGGGCCACCCGGGAGGATGATGAACTGGGTCCTTCCATGGGGAGCCATGGAAGGCAGGAGGAAGTGACATCATCAGATAGGCGTTTTAAAGATGCTGTCCAGCCAGGGTAGAGCTGAAGAGTTGAGCAACACAGAACTATCAAAAAACACCCCCTCAGTTACTCAGCATTTACTGAACACCTCAGGCACCATGATATTCTCTCCAGATGGCATGGTCCATTTTGGCTCCCCAGTAGATGGCAGGGACATCTCAAATACAAACACATGAACTCTACTGACTGTGATGAACAGGAAAAAGAGCTTTCTGGCATGTACCCCAAAGACCCCACTTAAACCTTTGATTAATTCCCTGCAAAATGCTGTCAAACCACTTCCACATTGTTCCACTGCCATTTTTGCTTTATTGAGGTCGATTTCCTTGAGATCAAGTCTTTCCTAATTAAAATTCGTAATGAAGATTTCACTCATCAATCACTTTCTTCGCACACAGCATGTACTACCGATTGTGGACAATCGCCACCAGGGATGTCCCATTCTGGCCCTGACTCCTGTCAACCCCAATTCTCTCGGGTCAGATTTTTGCAGATCTTCGTGTCAGTATGGAGATTTGATTCTCCTGTCAATTTTTAGGTCAATAACTATTCTTACTATGCACAGTTGTAGCTGATGTCAGTTTTATTTTGTGTTGATTATTTCTACCAGTGATGTTCATGACGGGTTAGATCAGAGACAAACGGTTTGTGTTTCTTTCTTAGGAAATCCATGAAAAATTGAAACACGTTTGTAAGCAGAAAAATAAAAGAAGACTAAAGATAGCAAGATCCAGAGACAGATGGGCTGACAGGGAGAGACAGAATGACACAGAGACAAAGACAGAGATACGGGTCAGGGGGAGAGAGACCCGTGAACTCCCAGCCACTCAGCAGTCAAAGGGCAATGTCCAAACTGGTGGGCCCTGCCTCCTCTCCTGTCGAAGTCTGGACATTCCCATCTCCTGGCCCAGAAGTCCCTTCCCTTCTTGACATTCAGCTGGGGGCTTGCTTATTCCATTACTCAGGAAAGTTTTACCAAAATAAGAAAAAAAAAAGTCACTCAGATTGCATCCCAGTAGACAGGGCCTCTGGTCAGATACTGGCCAGCTACACCACCCCAGGCCCAAGTAAGACCAGTCCCAGCCCTCAGCCTGGAGCCAGGGAAATCCCAGCGAAAGAACAGCCGACGTGGCAGAGGGAGCGTGGGCACTGGGGCCGGGCAGGCTGGGTTCAAGTTCTAGCTCTTGTCAGTTTCTCCACCTCAGTTCTCAGCTGCCTCATCTGAGAACTGGGGATAAACAGCCAGCTTGCAAGGGTGCGTGTGAGGCTGGGGCTCCATGTGGGAAGCACCTAACAGGTCCCTCTGCCCCAATGGCATCTGTGGCCCCCACGCTGCTGGGCTGGCTGAGGACGGCGCAGTCGCTCTCAGCACTGCCTACTGGCAACAGAGCAATGGCCCCATCCTCACCCCGGGGCCTGTGGGGTGAACAGGATCTGAGCTTGGGGGTCCCTCCTGGCTCACCTTCAGGCTGGTGAGCGGCCCTGCTGCAGGGCAGAGCTGGACCCTGTGCTGGTTTTGACTGCTCTTCTCTTGCCTGCTGTCTCCAAACCATCACGAGTGGTTGATTGCATGAGGTTAGGCGTTAAAAAAGCCTCTGAGGCTGAGTCAGCAGGAGAGAGCACAGCAATCAATTAGCAATATCCACCATGGCCTTGGGCTGGAGAGCATGTCTTCTTGTTTTCTGCATCTTTAGTTGGTGCACAGCAAAGACCCAGAGCACAGATGACTGAGATTCAGCTACACCACTGCATGCTGGTGACCTTGGACAAATCCTGTTAACTCCCTGAGCCTCAGTCTTTCACCCGAGAAATGGGGAGAATATTGTGATTCATCTCACAGGACTGTTGTGAGGATTAAGCGAAATGATGTATTTGTAGGTATTAATAAAATTTTATGAATGAATGAGGTTTTTTACTCTCTTATTTCTTAGGTGAGTCAATAGCGAGGTAAAAGGGCTCTGGGCTGGGGCACCTGGGTGGCTCAGTTGGTTAAGCAACTGCCTTCGGCTCAGGTCATGATCCTGGAGTCCTGGGATCGAGTCCCACATTGGGCTCCCTGCTCGGCAGGGAGTCTGCTTCTCCCTCTGACCCTCCTCCCTCTCACACTCTCTCTCTCTCATTCTCTCTCTCGCAAATAAACAAAATCTTAAAAAAAAAAAAAAAAAAAAAGAGCTCTGGGCTGGATTGTTTTTGTACTGGGTGACCCAGGCCCGCTGCTTTCTCTGACCCTCGATTTTCCTTATCCATAAAATGGGCCTGTTTCTTACAAAATGTTGAATATACATTTAGCATGCAACCCAGGGTCCCACTCCTAGGGAATTGGCCCAGAGCAATGGAAATGTGTTCACATAAAAACTTGCACATGGGTGTTCGTAGCAGCTTTACTCACAGCGGCCCCAAACTAGAATCCACCCAAATGCCCATGAACAAGAGACTAGATAAAAACACTAGCTGTACCCACTTCCTGGATACACTCAGCAAGAACAAAGAACAAGGTGCTGACACACACAACAGCCTGGATTGATCTTAAAACATGTTGAATGTACTGAACATGGCAGAGACAAAAACTAAATGCTATATGATTCCATTCATACAAAACTCCAAAAAAGACAAAGCTAAGATATATGGACAAAAAGCAGATCAGTGGTTGCCTGGGTCTGGCAGGAACAGAGGGTGGCAGGAACTATCCAAGAAGGGCACAAGAAAACTTTTGGGGATGATGGGAATGTTCTAATTATACATGGATTATGATGGTAGATACACCGGTGCATATCTCTGTCAAACGGATCAGACTATACACTGAAAATGCATGATTTTATTGTGCATAAGTTATACCTTGATGGTTTTTTGGGTTTGGGGGGTTTTGTTTGTTTGTTTGTTTGCTTGTTTAATGCTCCTGAGACCATCTTCTCGCAAACTTTCCAGAGCTGGTCTGTGATGAGATCTCACATAGCAATGGACATGCAGGAACTCTGTCAGACTGGAGAATACTTTACGAGTGGTTATTTCTATGGGTTGTACCGAAATTGTGGTTATTTCAATGGGTGGTACCGCAAACAAGAGCCCAGCGTGCACATTCTGTTGGGATTCCTTCCCCTGTGAAGGTAAGAATGCCATGGCTCTAGAGCCAGGCTGACTGGGGCTAGAATTCAGCCTCCCACTTTCCCCAATCCACTGTGCAACCTGGGGCAAAGGAGCGGTTTCCCTTCCGGAGTCTCAGCTTCCAGAATAGACCTCTGATTCAAAGTCAGCAAAACTCCCAGCTCTGGGCTGAATACCAGGCATGCGACTGGCCCTCATCAAACGTGGACTTCTCCAGGATCCCACCAATGGGGAGACCAGTGCCAAGAAGGGAGAAGCTCCCACGACTCACAACTCTGCAATGGCAGAGGTGGTCAGAACCCCATGCTCTTCCACACCATTCCTCCGGGCTGTGGTCAGTGCCAGACTGGGAAGTGGGGCAGGCCTGTCCTTTGCATGTATAACAGTTTCCCTGTCGCTAATTACTGTGATTCTTCCATCAGTGACCAGCAGGCCCCCTGCTCTCAGCACAGCGGCTGATGGTTAAATCACCTCGTGCCAGGGTGCTGGGAGAGCTGCCAACCCCACCAGCCTGGGGACTCTGCAGGACAGAGGCTTGGTCTGGCCAACCCTGAGCTCCACCTCCTAGAGCAGATCTGAGCCAACACTCCATGATAGTGAGTGAAAACCACACCCAGGTCCTGGTGGCCCCAGAAGGTTCTCCTCCCCTCTCCCTGTGCTGAGGCCATGTGGCCTCTCCTGTCCTTCCCTGAGTGGTTCTCCCAGACTTAGCTGGGAAAGGGACAAACACACTTTTACATTATCATATAATACTTACTTAAATACACACCTTTGTTGCTCTGTGATTACTCATTTTATGTGCCAAGTTGGTTAGGCTATGGTACCCAGGTGTTTCGTCAAACACCAGTCTAGAAGTTGCTGGGAAGGTATTTTTGTAGATATGATTAACACTGACAATCAGTTGACTTTGGGTGAAACAGATTACTCTCCATATTGTGGGTGGGCTTTGTCCAATCAGTTGAAGGTCTTAAGAGCAAAGACACAGGTTCCCCCAAGAAGAAAGAGAATTCTGCTTTAAGACTTCAGAATGGAAAACCTGCTTGAGTTTCTAGCCTACCCAAGCTGCACTACAGATTTTTCCATGCCAGCCCCACAATCACATGAACCAACTCTTTAAAATAAAATCTCTTTCAATAGATAGATATATAGATATATAGATCTCCTACTGGTTCTGGTTCTCTGGAGAACCCTGACTGATAAAACTCTGAGCCCACTCTCCTCATCCAAGTGAATGGAGGTGCCCATAGTGGACATCAATTGTTTCTACCCATCCAACATCCAGACCTCCTTCTGGTAACAATGCCCTGATTTTGCTCTGGGTGGGGAGACGCCCTCCTCCACCCTCTGTCCATGTACTTCATGGGGCTGACCTTGCTTCCAAGGGGGGCATAGCCAGGTTTAGCCAATAGGAGCAGGCCATTCTCTAGGCCACAGTGATTGGCTAAGGAACAGAATATGTGACCCGATACTGTCCAATAGGACACAGCCCCAGGCTGGAGCTATCTGTATATTCTTTCCCCATCAGAATGTAAAATAATAGGAGTCTGGGGCAAAGCCAGCAGAACAGAGAAAAAGAGGCAAGGAATGGAAAGATCAAGCCGTGATGTCATCCTTTGAGCCTCTGGACTCAACCCTTCCTGAAGCTGATGTGAGCCATTTAAGGTCTCTCCCTGGCTTGGGCCAGTTGGGGTTGGGTTTCTGTACTTTATAACCTGGTACCACCTCCTGAAGCAGGCTTGAGAAAGAGCCTGGCTTCTGTTTTGGACACTGGTGTGCAAGCTTGGAAGCAAAGCTGATGAGCAGGGCAACAGAGGAAAGGCTATGAAGGGAAGGGAGAAGGAGTGGGAGAAGGGACCCAGCAGCAGGGCTGCCAGGGGACAGGCTGGAAGAGAGAAGAGTGGATGGCCGGGTGAATGTGACGCCATGTTGCTCTGTGGGGTGTGATGTAAGCTGCTCCTTGTCTCTCCAGGGAATCTTTAGTAAAGTGACATTTACACTCCCACTCTCAGTGCATGAAAGTCCTGCTAGTCCACCTCCACGCGAACACTCGGTATTGTCAGTCTTTTTAATGTCAGCCCTTCTGGTGGGTATATCCCTGTAGTTTTAATTTCCCTTTCCCTTTGTGAGATCCTGTTGAGTACCTTTTCATATGTTCACTGGTCATTGGGATCTCCTTTGTGAAGCACCTACTCAAGTCTCTTGTCCAGTTTGCTATTGGGTTGTCTGGGGTTTTTTTCTTGTTGATTTATAGGAGCTCTTTATATATTTAGGCTATGAGTCCTTTGTAGACTATATATGCTAAATATGGCTACAGGTTGGGCACAGAGACAATAGGCTACTCACGGGACTTAGGTTTATTTGGGATGGGTCTAAAAGAGGTCTTTGGACAAATTATGAAGCTTTTCCAGCTTGGACATTATAGGAATCTCTGACCCTCACATCTAGATTACATGGAGTATTCAAGCACAGGCCAGGGAGAGCAAAGAAGCAGGAGGGCAGTGGGAAGGAGGAAGACAGAGCCAACAAGTATTTGCCCTATGCCAAGCCCTGTGCCAGATGTATCACCTGCTTCATCTCACTCCTGCTGCCCCAGCCTTCCCCGAACATGCCAGACTTGTCTGCACCTCAGAGCCATTGTGTGTGCCATTCCCTCTGCCTGTGCAGTTCTTTGCAGAGCTGGCTCCTTCTCCTCATTCAAGTGCATGCTCAAATATCACCTCCCCAGAGAAGTCTTCCCTGAGCACTGCAACTGAGAAAGCATTTCCACCATCTCGGTGACCTGACTCTGCTTCACTGATTTTCATTCCATGACCATTGTTAGAGCACACATCTATCTGCTGACATGGTGCTTGGCTGGCTTGCACACAGAATGTAAGATCCATCCAAGGTACTACTCTGTCTTATTCACCACTATATCCCCAGGGCCTGAGGCAGTGCCTGGCACCTAGCAGCTGCTCAGTAAACATTTGTCAAGTGAATGAATGAACGAGCCTCACAACAACCCCGTCAGGTAAATGTCAACACTGTGCCCATTTCACAGATGAGACTCAGAGAAGCGAGGTAGCTTGTCCAAGGTCTCCGAAAACATGGCAGAGCAGGAGTGGAACCCGGTCCTTCTGACTGCAGAGGCTGGCCCTGCCCTCCTGCCCCACTCTAGGTTTTCATACAGCCCTGGGGGTGGCAGTTCCATGAAATCGGGACTCTGTCTTAGAACTGGATTTCCTGGCCCCCAGATGAGCTGGGTCAGAGGCGCCAGGGAGAACGGACTATGGCAGGGACAGTGTGGAGGCTGGGACCCTACCAAGGCGCCAGTGTACGAATTGGAAAAACTAGGCCCACCACCGTGGTCAACCCATCTCCAGAGATGTCCTGAGAGTACCCGAGTCCAAATGCCCCCTCAGAACAGGAACCCTTTTGATGGCAGCCTTGACGGGGAGCCCACTACCTCCTGGGACAGTCCAGTCCTATCTTGCCCTGCTCAAGGGAAGCCAAAGGTGCTAGGGCCTGGCTGGAAGGTCTGGAGGGGGAGCCCAGCACCTCCAGAAGGGGGAACGGGGAACTCAGTGCTGCTGGATCTGTGACAAGAAATTAGGCTAAAGAAGGAATCATCAGCTCATTAACCCGCTCGCCAGACTCCACACGCACACAGAGCCTGTTGCAGAGCTACACCGCCGACTGTCAGTGCCTGCCTGGATCCGGGAGGAGCAGGACAAGTACAATATTTTATTTATGTGTCGTGCACATCTATTAGGAAGAGGTAAATAAATTAGCTGCCTGCCATCTGCAACCAGCAGCCTAGGATAAGTTTCTTCCCTCCCTCTGCCGCCTCGGGAGGGGCCATACCAGCAAAGCCCTGGTCCTGGCAAAGAATGGGCTCCTTTCTAGTATGATTTTCTCCAGGGTTGGAGCAGCCCTGGAATTATAATTTTTCAGAGAAAATGGACATGGGGTACTTTTGTACACCATTTACCGATAGCTGATCCCCACCAGCCCCCTCAGCAAGCCTGGGAGGTGGGCATATTGTCATCCTCATTTTATAGATGAAGACAAGGAAGCTCAGAGACATTAGGTCACTTGCCTAGGGTCACACAGCAAGTGAGTGGAGAGGCTGAGCTCAAGCTCGGGGAGCGCCAAAGAGTTCCACAGTGTGCAGGGGACAAAAGCAGACCAGGAGGTGACTATGTTCCCGGCTCTAGCGCCGGTTGCCCTGGGGCCCACACTGGTCCCTTAACTCTCCTGACCCCTCTCTACTGGATGGAAAAGTAAAACACAACAGGACAGACTTCACACGGGGCTGTGTGGAGACTCAAACTGCCACCAATCCTGAGTGGCCTTCAAGTCCACCACCACCAATGCTCCTGACTCCCCTGCTGAAGGGCCCAGACAGACCCCACCCTGCCCTAGGCCTGCTGTGTGACTCTGGGAACACCAGGGAACCTCCCAGAGCCTCGGTTTTCTCCTCTGTAAAATGGAAAAACAACTGGGCAGGGAAGGACACAGGCTGTGAGGAAGAGCATCTCACGGGTGTGGAAAGGCTTGTAAAACGCAGGTCTGGTGGGAGGCAGGCAGTGGGCTAGGGTCAAGGACACTGGGGGAGGAAGGAACCCAGAATGCCAAATGGTGCTACAAAGACCAGAGAGGGGCCATGACTTGCCCAGGGTCACACAGCAGTCGTGGCCATCAGGAGCCTCAGACTATCAGCCTCCCAGGTCATGGAGACAGCCCAGAGCGCGGAGCCCAGCACCTCCCAAGCTCAGCCTAGATCTGAATCTTTTAAGAAGCATCATAAATCTCTCCAGAATCGCTCCTGCCCAGGCCCACAGCCCTGCCTCACTGCCTCTGCCTCCCTGCAGGGCCTTTTCATTAAATTAAGTGCAGAATCTGATGCAATTGCTTTTGATTTTCCCCGAGGGGCCACTGGCCACCTCCCTCCAGGGAGCTTGAGGGGCCAGAGCTGCTGCGGGGCACTCCCACACCCCTTCATGCAAACACCATAGAGATTTCTAGGTAAAATATTATTTTTTAAGATGTTGGATTTCGTATCTTCAGAGCTGACATTAATTAGTAAGCCCCTACTAGGCACGGGCAAAACCTCCTAATAGCCCCAGGAGGAAGAATCAGCCCATTTCACACAAAAGATAGTTCAGAGCAAAGAGTGGCCCATCAGACCCCCAACTCTGGGGCCCAGTGAGGTGGGGGGGACTCCTGATGCACAGAGCCAGCCTGTCCTAGGGCCACTGCCAGAGGGAACAGGTGTGAGCCACAGCGAGGAGACAGGTCAAACCTCAAGGAGGTCAGGCAGCAGCCACGGGGCATTCTGGAGCAAGCAAGTTTCGCCTCTTGACTTTCTTCATGAAGAGAGAGGAGCAGTAAGAGCAGCTAGTTCAACCAGGCACCTACTGTGTGCCAGGCACTGCAAAGGTTTCCCATGACTCTCAAAAGAGACCCAAACACCTCCCCTCCACCTGCTGGGCCTGCCGGCCTCACCCCATTCTGCTCTCCTGCTCCCCCACCGCTATGGCCACACTGGCCTCCAGTCCTCAAACATGCAGTGTGCCCAGGGCCTTTGCCTCTGCCAGGCCATCCGCCTGGAATCCTCCTCTCCCAGCTCCTCCCTTAACTGGTCCCTGCACACATGTCAGCTCCTCCAGAAGGCCCTCCCTGACCACCCATCATCACCCTCTTTCATCTCAGCCCCTTTCCTTGTCACAGGGGTAGCACTTTTCCCTATGGACTCTTATTTATTCTCTTATTTGTTTCTCCACCAGTTCATGGCCTGTCTCCCCTGTTCCATAAGGACTAAGACTATCTCGCTTACTACTGTATCCCAGCACTTAGAACCCTGGCTGGCACATAGTAGGTCAGAGTTAAACAACCACAGAATGAAAGGAGAAAGGAAGGAATCAAGCTACACAGGGTCTGAATGCCAGGACCAGGACAAGGGCAGGAGGGAAGCAGCAAATGCCTGGGGTCTGGGCAAGATGATGACAGCCCTCCCCTCCCCACTGGAGGTTGGTTCCCTGCATGGAAGGTGCTGGGGTGGGGGAGGGAGTGGGGAGGAGGTGGCTTCCCAGAGGGAGTGGGGAAGTCTGGTGGGATACGGAGAGGGGGAAATGGCCTGGCATGTGAGGAACAGCAACACTTCAGGAGATTACACAGCCATTAACAATGACAAGTATAAGAGAGAAATAACATCTGCAGGGGGGAAAAGCAATGCAGAATTATATCAAGGCTGATGACGATCACAGGAAAGCTGAGTCTTACTGCAGCCTCATTTATAACAGCAAAATGCTGGAAGCAACCTGGCTACCCAACTGTAGGGGAGCAGGTAAATAAACTCTGCCTGGTACAGACACCCCAGGGGGAATTCTGCAGCTGATCCTATAAAACCAAGCAAAGCAAAAAAAAAAAAAACCCCATAAAATGGTATACATAATATGATCTCAACAAAAATAGACAGTGGGAAAAGAGACTGGAAGGAAATGCACCCAAACTGTCACTGGATGGTGGGTTGATGGCGGATGATTTTAATTTTCTTCTTTCTTTCCAAAATGGTCTGCATTTAACAATAACTGCATACTTAATCAGAGAGAAAGTAACCTGATATAAAAGGATACTATTGGGGCTCCTGGGTGGCTCAGTCAGTTCAGCATCTAACTCTTGATTTCAGCTCAGATCATGATTTCAGGGCCGTGAGATCTAGCCCTGTATCAGGCTCCACACTGAACATGGAGTCTACTTGAGATTCTCACACCCTCTCTCTCAGCCCCTCCCCCTGCTTGTGCTAACTCTCTCTCTCTCTCTCTCAAATAAATAAAATGAAACCTTTTTGCAAGAGGGCAGAAAAATGTGTACATATTAGTGCTGTATGGAGAAGGAGGGACATTGCAATGTCTTTTTTTTTTTAACTGATATTGCTGTGTTTAATTATTTAAAATAGTTTAAACACCCAACAAACACTTTACAAGTGTTATCTTTTTTAACTGGAAACAGAAAAAGGATGAACCGTGAAACTGGTCAACAGGAGGGCTGAGAAATGAGTCCTAGCTCAGGCATGAAGTGGGGCAAATCTCTTCTCCTCTCTTGGCCTCAGTCTCCCAGTCTGTAAAATGGCATTAACCACCCCCATTGTTATGGTAGAATCCAAGCCTTGATAGAAAAGGATGCACCCGTGCCTAGCACTTAGTAGATGTTCAGTAAATGTTGCCCTCTGCCCTCTAAGCAAGGGAGATCCCAGCCCAGGATCCCAGGGTCCTTCCAACTACTATAGTCCAACAGGTGGGCAGGGACTGGTCCTCAAACCCTTTTGATCTTGTACCCCATGTGTATAAAAATGTCTGTGCATTCTTCTGCAATAACACACACATATTATTTATGACTTACCCATGTGTTACCATGTCTATGTATCACTCATATTATAAACATACACAAAACTAGAAAAAACTAAAATGTGTTAGAAAACAAATGTAACTAAAGCTCTTAATACTTTTTTTCCCATCTCTTTCCCCAAGAGACTGTCCTGGGTAAGGCACCCCACCCCACTCTGGAGACCACCACCTGAGTCTGTGGGCTCCCGGATAGCAGAGACCCCTGAGATCAGTTGAGAGTAGTTCAGAGGGACGTCTGGGGTTTGAGCTGGTTTCTCTCTGAAAGAAACAAAACAGCCAAAAGAAAACCACTCAAACCAGAGTCTGACTCTTTGGGTCTAAGGAACCCTGACCTCCCATGGGACCTGTGCTCTTCCTCTCTCTGGACACAGTCTCCCCGCCTAGAACCTGAGGGAGCTGGACCAAGTGGCTTCTGAGAGAGGGTGCTCTCTGCTGTCCTCAGGCATCATCCCCTTGAGCCCCTTCCCACCCACTTGAGGGAAGCAGCCTCTCCTGGGAGGCCAGGAGGCCACAATGATTTACACCCTCCTGGGGCCCAGTCTCACTATAAAATACAGCTGTCCCCACCCTGCCTGTCCCCTAGGATTCCTGCCAACCACAGCCAGCTGCCCACAAACCCCCAGACATAAATCTTGAGGCCCAGTTCCATCAGCACAGAAGGCAAGCAGTAAACTTGAAGCTTCCGGGTCTCTGGCAGTGAAGCTTCCTGGGAGAATTCACCTTTCAGCCTAGGGTAAATTATCCTTGCTGGACTAGAGAGGGGAAGCATTTGTTCATACAGTTGAAAAATGGCTGTTCGAAGGGCACCCCTCCATGGGGTTCCCCAGCTGGGCTGCCAGCTCCCAGGGCTATCCATCCAGGAGCCTCCAGGACAGACGTCTCTCAGCAGATCTCTCACACTCAGCCCCCTACAGTCTACCCCTGCCTGTCCCCTAGCTCAGTGAAAGGCACCAGCATAACCCCCCAGGCCAGGAGGAATCCCAGTCCGGAAACTCTGAGTGTCATCCAGGCCCAGCCCTCCACATCTGTCCACTGCCATGTCTGGTCCATTCTGTCACCCATGTCCCCCTGCTCTGGGCTTGCAGTCTGCACCCTGTGAAACAGACAGGTCACAGGCCAAACCAAAGCCACCATCTAGCCCTGGGACCTTGAACAAGCAAACCGACCTCAAATCTTTTTTCCTCTTTTGTAAAATTACACAAATCCCAAAGGGGAGTACAAATCTGAACAGCCATTTTGGAGAGCCGTGTGGCACTGGGTACTGAGAACCATCTATTTCTCAACCTGGGGTCTTATGTTGCTCTTTAAAAAGTACAAAATTTTTTAAAGATTTTATTTATTTATTTACTTTTTTATTTGACAGGGGAAGAGAAAGAGAGAGAGAGAGAGCATGCGCAGACAAGCAGAGAGGAGCTTCAGGCAGAGGGAGAGGGAGAAGCAGGCCTCCCACTGAGCAGGGAGCCCGACGCGGGGCTCGATCCCAGGATCCCATCCCGGGACCACGACCTGAGCTGAAGGCAGACGCTCAACCAACTGAGCCACCCAGGTGCCCCAAAAAGTACAAATGTTTTAATCACTCCTCTTTAGGGACAAGAGATCTTATGATAAAAGAGCAAGATGCAGAAGGGCATGACGTTATGCCGCTATGTGTGTAGAAGAAAGGGAAAGGGTATGTATGCACAGTGCTAGGAACAGGTAGGTGACAGCGTCCCCTTCCACAGAAGGGGTGGGGGCTTGGCAAACAGGAGCAGAGGTTTGAGAAAGACCACTGAGGTGGTGGGAAGTTTTCCATCTGAGCCACGTGACCCTTGTGTTCTCATGCCAGTCTGCCCCTGATAGACAGTTGGTTTCTTTCCTTTTTCCCCCTTCCATTAACACCGCAGCGAATGTTTCTGTCCACGATGCCTTATGCATCTGTGCTAGATTTTCTTCTCTAGACTAGAAAATATTTAGCATACTTATACTTAGAAAAGGAATTGCTGGGTCAAAGGGTGTAAGTGCTTTCCAAACTGCCAGATAACTTGTCAAACTGCCCTCCTATATGCCTCCCCTTCCTGCAGGTCAGCTTCGGCGGCCCCCGTGATCTCACCACTAGATGCTACGGATTTTTAAACTTCCCCTTAAAATTGATACTGAGCTGTTGTTTCTCTGAGCATTTTCCTCATGCTAATAGAATAATCCCCTAAAATGTTGAGGTCGGCCGTCTTTTCATTCACTTTCTGGCCATTTGTGTATCTTCTAGTAACTTCCTGCTTGAATCCATGACATTCCTTCTATGTGTATCTTTTCTTATTGATTTGCAGGAGATCCTAATATATACACTGGGTATTAGTCTTTACCTGTGATGTATGCTGTAAATACTCTCCCTCCTGATCCATGGCTTGTCTTAGAACCTCGTGAACAGTGCCTTTGGTCATATATAACTTCTACATTTTTATGTAGTCCAATTTTTCAATTCTTTCTTTGATGGCATCTACTTTTGTAGCTTCTATTTCCTCTGATAAGGCTGATAACCCGACCTTGCAGGGTTGTTAGGGGGAGTGGAGACAGTGTGAATAAGGCACCCCGCAGTGTGGAGCAGACCCTCCTAGCATGGTCATTTTGCAGGTCTCCCTGCCCCACCTTGCCTCCCATGCCCCAGCAGCTGGCAGTAGCTTCCTGAACACGCCACCCTCCTGCTTAAAAACCCTTCAGCTGCCTGAAGATGATGAAGTTCAAACTCCTTTAGTGGGTGAGTTCAAGGTCTCAAACACAAACACCACTAAGGCTGAGCAGTGAGCGAATGCATCAGTGGGTGGACAGGGAGCGTGGCAAGTACACCCCCAGCCCACAAGGGACAGCAGAAATGTAAGCCCAGGGTTACCAGATCCTCTGAAGAAAGCTACAGATCTATTTCGTTATGTCAAATCCCACCCCCAACACACACACATACACTCAAAATTTAATGACAACCAATTTCTTTACACCACTGTCAGGGTCAAGCAAGACCCATTTGTGACTGGGGTGTGGCCATCTCTACCCTCACAATCTGTCCACAGCCAGAATCGTGCCCACCCCCACCCCCCCCACACACACATAGCGCGACCAGCCGACAGGCCAGCCATGCTGCACAAGTGTGGTCACACCAGGTCCTTCTCAACTCTGTGCTTTTGCACACACTGATCTCTTGGCCTTAAGTGCCCTTCTCTTCCCGGCCACTCACCTTTGCTCTTTAAAACCCCGGTCAGAGGTCAGCGCCACTTCCCCAATGCCAGGCAGAATTCCACGCCCCTTCCCTGAGTGCCCCATTGCTTGTAATTCCTGGAACCAGAATTCAAAAGGAAGCAGTCTGGGGTCACAGAAAGAGCCCTGGTTTGGGAGAAAGACATTCCTGGGGTAAAAAATTCCTGCTTTGCCACTTCCTAGCAGTGCATCCTTGGGCAAGTGACCTACCTTCTCTGTGCCTCAGGTTCCCAATTGTGAGATGGAGATAGCAAGACCTACACAGGGTCAGGTTTCCAGGAATATAAGACAAACGGGTATAAGAGAAGTAGCTGGCATGTAGTAGGGGCTTAATAATTGCAGAATGAAAGAATAAATGAAAAGAAGAAGAAGTATTTCCTCAGGATGCTCGAACATACAGGCGAGCCACGTCCTGCTCAGTGAGTAACTGGGCACTGCCCTCGCCGTGTCAGTGGCCGTTCCACGAGTGCACCCCACTGCACAACTGCCAAGCCCTCCCCCATCTGTCATATCTGGAACCTCACAACAGATCTCCTGGAGGCTGGCAATGCTCCCATTTTACAGAGAAGAAAAGTGAAGCTCAGAAAGACAAAGCACAGAGGTTTGTTTAGAGAATGGAATGAGGGGCGCCTGGGTGGCTCAGTCGGCTAAGCATCTGCCTTCAGCTCAGGTCATGATCTTGGGATCCTGGGATCGAGCCCCACATCTGAGACTCCCTGCTCTGCCTTTCTCTCTCTCTTGAATAAATAAATAAAATCTTAAAAAAAAAAAGAAAGAATAGAATAGAATAGAATGAGGCGGGGACTCCACAGCAAGCAGGGAAAGGCTGTTCTGCTCAATGGGGAGCCCCATGCACACCAGCATCTCGGGCCAAGTCACAGCCTCTCTGAGCCCCAACATCCTCGTCACTAGGCCACTGTGAGCGAAGGATGTGAACACGGTCAGCCCAGGGCCCCTTTCACAGGAAATGCTCAGAAAGGTGTGTTCTTCCCCTTCCTTCCTCTATTTCACGCACCACTCACTTAGTGGGCACCTACTGTATGCTGGCCCATAAGCTGCAGACCAACAGATGGCCTAGATGGGGCTTCTGCCCCTGGAGCTCTGTGTGTAGTAGAGGAGACAGATGCGGAGGCATAGTTATGCTCCAAAAGGAAAGGGGCCAGGACAGAAACGTGGTGGGAGGTCCTCAAGCTGCCATGTTGGGAGGAGGGGAACAACAGGAAGCTGCCCCTTGGCCTGGCCTGGGGTTGGAACCAGAGGAAACAATACTTTGCCAGGTGGAGGAGAGGGTGAAGGAGAGGCACTCCAGGCAGAGTGGCAGCCCGAGCAAAGGCTCGGAGGTGGGGCAGAACAAGGTCTGTGCATGACTAAGGAGGTTAGAAAGGTTACTGTAGCCAGATGGCCAAGGGCCTTGAACACCAGAGGCCTCTACTCTAAAAGGAACGCTGCTTGACCCCCGGGATCTTCGTTTGGATTGCTGTTTAACATTCTGGAGTTGGGAGGTGGCATGTAAAACTGTGGGTTTTTAGCTTCTCTAGAAAAATCAGATCTGTGATGCTGAGCCAGAGCTCCTATAAAGTCTATATTCTCTGTCCCCCAGACCCATTTCACTCCCTTCATCCACAAATATTTACTGAGCAACTACTATGTGTCAGGCAATGTACCGGTTACTGGAGATAAAATGGAGAATAAGAAAGACACAGCCACAGCTCTCATGGCACTTGCATACTAGTGAGAGAGGAGGGCAACAAACAAGGATATAACATAAGGTCAGGCAGTGGAAAATGCTGGAAAGAAAAAGAAAGTTATGGGGCTAAAAAGCTTCCATTTTAGATAGGAGGGTCAGGGAAGGCCTCTCTGAGGAGACAGTTGCATAGATCTAAATGAAGTGAGTGAATTGTGTACCTGTAAGATCAACCCAGCAGAGGGAACAGCAAGTGCAAAGGCCCTGGGGCCTTCTTCACTCATCTTTTGGGTCACTTGCCTTGCCCCCTTAGGCAGGTAAGTGTGAGACCCCTCCTGTAAGTAATGGAGCACGCGATGAATGTACAAACAGATGGAAACCACCCCCTGATGTATGTTTCAGATAAAATACCTCTGACTAGTGGGGGGAGAGAGACAGGCAAATGGAGACAATGAATGGAAGACATGGTACGATTTTTCTCCAATAGGAAACAGGATGATGTTTTTCTTCCCAATGACAAAGAGGCAGAGGAGGCTCATCATACATGGAACATTAAAACTTGAGAACAGGACAGAGAAACCAAGGGTGGGAGCAGGGAAATCCTCATTTCCTTTCTCACCAGCTGCCTCATCTGCCAAGCCCTGCACAATGGGAGGCAGGAGTCGGGGGAAAGAGACTAAGAATGCTGAAGCTTCTCCAGCCCTGATTGTTGTTGTTGTTGCCACGTTTTGTTTTTTTCCCAAGCTGCCCTGGTTGCTGCTGCTTTAGAAAACCAACTGCAGGGCGCCTGGGTGGCTCAGTTGGTTAAGCGACTGCCTTCGGCTCAGGTCATGATCCCGGAGTCCCTGGATCGAGTCCCGCATCAGGCTCCCTGCACGGCGGGGAGTCTGCTTCTCCCTCTGACCCTCCCCCCTCTCATGTGCTCTCTCTCATTCTCTCTCTCAAATAAATAAATAAAATCTTTAAAAAAAAAAAGAAAAGAAAAGAAAACCAACTGCAAAGGAAACACTTTGGTGGGTTTTGCTTGTTTGTCCCCTTCCTAAGCAAAATTCAAGCGTGGATTCCTTGTCCCTTTACCCACAAGGTAGAAGAAACAGAGGGCGTTGCTGTTCTAAAGAAGGAGAGGGGAGGAAAAAACAGACCTACAGTCTTCTACCAACCTTCTGGACTGGGGTGGGGGAGGCAATTCTGCCAACTGACATCACAGTCCATGTCGCGGGACATAACTTCCGCCACTTAAAGCTTTATTTGCATTTTTAGAGATACAGGGAAATGTTGAAAATCGGCTCCAAGGTTGACATTGCAGTTATTAAAACCAAACAAAAGAATCTTTCCCAAGTCTGGCTGGTTCTTCTTAAATTTATCTGGGCCCCCACTACCTGATTTAAGGCAACAAGCAGATGTTTAACAGCAGGAAGCACATTAGCTCCAGATGCCACCGCTTTGTTCAAGACGGGCACACACATGCACTGGCAACCACACACACATTCGCGGGCACACACACACACACACAAACACACATACACACAAGACTCAGGGCAACGAACATTCACAAGCTCCCCTTCAGCACTTGGCATGCCGGCATGGACCATTTGTAACCTCTGCCTGCTGTTCTGATAGAGAGATGAGCAGCGGGAGTGAGTAGCCAATCAGATCTTGCCCCATCGTCTTCCCGTTGTCTCCTAGGTAACCGGCACAGGGACACATCAGCTAGCTGGGTACCACGGACACACACACACACACACACACACACACACGTCCATAATTGCAGGAACACCAGATGTGCCTGTCAGAACCCTAGACAGCTCCCGGGAGCGGCCTTCAATGCCTCTGGTTCCCGCCTGTCTGGCAGCCTCAGCCTCTACAGCTTTCCCACCTCCGCTCCTTTACTCATGCCATTCCTCTGCCTGGCGTGCCTCTCCCACTGCCATCTCCATCACTCAAAACCTTGCTCATGTTCGGAGCCAGCCCATGTCCTTGGTCAAGACTTCCAAAGGTGCCCAACATGGAATAAAATCCCCTGTGGTGATCTGGCCTTTCATGATCTACCTCCTACAGCCTCACCGCTCATCACTCTCCCTCTCCCTCGCTCCTTGCTCTTCCTCCAACAGGTTAAATTGGTCCTCTCCACACTACGCCCTACAGACCAGGGCTTTTCTTGGGACTTGTCATTCCCTCGCCTACTAGCTCTGCCTTCTGCTCTTGGCAGGCCTGAGCCTCCCTGCTCTTTAGTCTCAGCTCAGAAGTCACCTTTCAGAGAGGCTTTCCCTGACACCCTTGGCTACCCTATCTGGAGAAGTTCCCTCCCCTGGGACTCTCCCACAACATTGCCCTCTGCTCTTCTGTTGCCCTCATCTCACTCATGACTCTAGAACCATCCCAGTCCTACTTATATTTCCTTGTCCCCTGTCTCCCCTCCCTAGAACGTGAAGTCTGTTACAACAGGGACTTTGTCTCGTTCGTGGCCATATCCCCAGCCCCCAGAACAGGGCCCAATAAATATTTGTTGAATGAATAAAAAGTCATTTCCTCCTCACTGCTCCTGTATTTCCCCATCTCTCTAATAAGACGAGATGACTTCTATTAACCCTCCTGGCTCACCTTCCAAGAGTCCATTAGAGAGCAGAAAGGACTGGCATAAGGAGGAAAATTAATCAGGCCACACCACGGGAAGGATCTGCCAGTGGAAAGCTGACCTGCCCCGGGCTGCAGCGGCCCCCTCCTCTGAGCAGCCTCCCCACTCAGAATTGTTGCTGCCTTCAACTTCACGCTCCCCAAGCAATGGGCACCTTGAACTTTTGTTATCTGAGGGTCTGGGGGCAACTCAAAGCTGAGGACTGGCTTTCATTTTTTGGATCCCACACAGGAACCAGCAAGAGCCTGGGGCGGTGGAGGCACACGGGGGAGTCCTCTGGAAGCATTTATTGCAGTAAAGACAAAAAAAAAAAAATGTGTCACTGTCTACAGGACCACAAACATCAAGGTGGAATATCATTAGAACACAAGTCACACACACACATACATACACACACACACACACACGCATGCCTGCACACACAAACTCAGAAGCATCATGAAGCTAGAATCAGAGTTCCCCTATCCCAGTGGCAGCCCGTGTCTCTCTTCAATGGACATGACTATGACTTCAGGTTCCAAAAACTGCAGAGTGATCTGGACACGTGTGCTGTGCAAGTGTGTGGGGAGCAAAACAGGGAGCATAACCACGCTTTTGGCCAACCTCCTTGGGGAAGGCCAGATGGTGGATCCAAGTAGCCACATGGTAGACACAACCCGATTGGATCCCCCAAATCCTAGCTTTGGAGATCCTCAAGGTGGCTGCTCATAACCCAGAAATCCACCCTAAGGCCTGAGCTACTCCATTGACCAATGTACCAGCTCATTTCTTCAAATATGAAGTTAAAGCAGATGTAAAGATCAAGAAAGGAAGAGCAGGATTAGCATTTCTTGAGCATCTACTATGTGCTAGGCTTTATACTAGAATCTGTTAACACTGATTCCTCAAGACCACCCTGCAAGGTTACACTTCCCACTTCATGGGTTGGAAAAAAAAAAAAATGAAGCCCAGAAGAATTAAGCAGTATGCCTAAGGTCACAGAACTGGCAAGTGGAGAGGCCTAAGTCCAGGACATGAGTCTGGTCTTCTTTCCCCAGGGCCTTAAATTATACCACAGAATAAGCAGGTAAGCTGATTTTATTCAAAATATCCCTCCCGCTGACACTTCGCTGAGGATGCCAGGTCCACATCCCTGTCTCTGCGTCTCTCTCTGTCACTCTTGGGCTTGACTGACCTCCCACCATGAGCCTCTTATCAAGCTGGACACATATATCAAAGCCTCTCATTTGAGATCCAATATTCCTGTGGCCCAGAGAAAGCCAGGGATTTTGTCTTTTTAAAATAGTAATTTCCTGCCAGCACGGGTGGATGCACCAGCCACCCTCTGATTTAGTGCTGAGCTCAAGGATCAATCTCAAGTAAGATTTTCCAAGGAAAACTCAAATGCTGGGTACTTCCTGGCATTGCCGAAGGGAGAAGTGGCCTCCTCTCAAAAGATGTGGCCAGTGGCACGCAAAATGACTGTAGGTACCCCAAGACCCACATGCCTCATACATGTCACACGTGAGCCTCATTGATACCCGCATGGATCTCAAACATGACACCCACATGCCTCCATGCACACCTCACACACATACACACACACACACACACATACACACACAGGGTGGGGAGTGCGAATCAGGAGCAAGAGAGCAACATCCTCTGTCCCAGGACATCACAGCTCCCACTTCAGGGCCTGCTCTGGGCTATGTGCTATGCCAAGGCCAAGACCTCATTTCATCCCCCTAGGAACCCCACAGGACAAGCATTAGGCCCTCCCCTTACAGATACAGAAAGTGAGCCTCAGAGAGAGGGAATGACTTGTCCAAGATCACAGAGCATGCCTGTGGTTGAGTTGCCCCATTTTCTAAAGGGCCAAGTCAGACTGAACATTGGTCATGGGCACCTGGCTCTGCAAGATTTTCTTCTCAGGGGCACTCCTCCAAGATCTCCTTGTTGGTAGCCTTATCCATCTTCCTCCTCCCTCAACCCCAGGGAAGGAAAGACCGACACCCTCTGGGCCCTATAGGTGTCCCATCAGTACCGACTCAGGTTGAAGGAGGAGTGGAAGGTCTGCCCCTCCGCTGGGCAGAGTTATCAGCCTGCCAGGGTCTTGGGGCACCAGCTAAGGCCTGATGAGGGTCTAAACAAGACTCTCCACAAGCTCTGCTTCCAGGTCCTCAGAACCTAGGGCCACAGTGGGGTAGAGGTTACAGACCAGACTTAACCCTGGGGACAGGGCAGGAGGAGCAGGGATGAGTTCTCGCTGTCACCCTCCTCTTCCCCTTTCCCATGGCCCACACAGGAGCTTCTAGCCTTGGCTGGAAATGGATCCTTTCCTATGAACTGAGCCGGGCCCAACTTGGGGGGCAGACAGGAAGGGGGGTGCTGGACACCACCAAAATCTTGTTGGTCACAAAGACTTAGGTTCATATCCCTGCTTTACCACCTACTGGCCGTGTGACCTTGGGCAGGAGGCTTCCTCTCTCTGAGGCTCAGTGTCCTCACCTGTAAAGTGGAAAGAATGACAGCGCCCTCCTGAGGGGGCGGCTGTGAAGGTTAAAGACGGGAGCAGATGTGAGGCTCCGGGGTGCCGGTAAGTCCGCCATTATGCCCCCCTAAGTGAGCAGAGGGTGGGCGGCTGCCATTCCCACCTCACTCTAACTCTGACTCACAGTTCTAGCAATTCCTAACTAGCACCGAATCCGAACTTTCCTCAGCAGTGACAGGGCCTGGGCGCGGGTCCTTCCTCCTCCCTACGCCACCGCGGTTCCGACAACAGGTACTGGGGTGGAGCAGCCCTGGAGGCGCCCCGGCGGAGGGGGCTGCGCCGCAGCGCTGCGGCAGGGCCAGGCCCGGGCCGGGGGCAGTGCGGCCGAATCTACCGCCACCCCCGCACCCCCTCCCGCCTCCGGCCTCTATGCAACTTTGACGAACTGTAGCCCGTGGGGTCGGCACGGGGCTGCTGCCGGGCGTGCGAAGGAAAGTTGGGTCCCGGCGACTGCAGCGTCGGGATCCGAAGTCCCCGGCCGAGAGCACCCGCACATTCCGACCCCCGGCAAACTCGCCGGGAGCCGGGAGGCACGTGGCGGCCGCGCCGGCCAGGGCTCGCTCCGGGAACCGGACTCGCGAGCGGGTCCGGGGCTGCGCCCTCCAGGGTTCAGAGGCTGCGCTCCAGCCTCCCGCGGCCGCCCTGCCCCGGGTCCCACCTCCGCGCGCCCTGCGGAGCGCCCCCGCAGGTTTCCCCGGCCAGGCTCCGCTCCGCACCGCGTGTCCTGCGGTGACCCCGCAAGCTCCGCGCCTCGGCCGCGGCCGCCGGCCCTTCGCCTCCCGCGGAGACCCTCAGCCGGCGGCCGCCCGGCCGGCTTGGCGCTGGGTCCGCCCTCCGCGCCCCGCGCCGCGCCGGTGCTCACGGCCTGGGCAGCGGCCGCGTCCTACCTTCGTCCGGCAGCCGCTGCAGGCAGAGCGCGAGGTTCCTCCGCCAGCCCCGCATCCCCGCGGCCGCCCTGCGGCCCGGCCCGGCCTCGCCAGCCCGGCCCCGGCCCCCGCCCCGGCCCCGCCCCCGCCGGGCTGGGCGGTGCAGCGCAGCGCTGGGGAGGGCCGCGGGCCCGGGGCGCGCCGGGCATGGGCGGCTGCCGAGGGTCGGGGGCCGCCCGGCGCTCCGCTCGGCTCGCGAGCCCGCGGCTGAGCAGCGACGCTCCCCGAGAGCGCGCGCTTTCCCCGGCGCGGGGGGGGCGGGGCGGCGGGCGGGCGGGGAGAGCCAGGCTGGAGGGGGACCCCGCGGGGCCCGCGCGCTCTCGCCCCCCCCCGCTCCCCTCCCACGGCCCCCACCGCGCGCGTTTCCAGGCTCCCCACCCCTGAGCTCTCCAAGTCACAGCCTAATAACGCTAATCACCGCCAATTAGTCAATGAATGAATGAGTGAAACAATGAATGCGTTAAATAAATGGTAAAGAAGTGAGTGGCTGAGTGAATAATCGGGTGTATAGATGAGTGAGAAAATGAGTGACTGAATGAATGAATGAGTTAGTGAATTGATGAATGAGAAAATTAATGACTGACTAAATGTGCGAAGGAATATGTAAATAAGTGACTGAGGGAATAAATAAATGAACCAGTGAATCAATAATGAGGGAGTGCACCCCGGCCTCAGGCCTGTAAGAGGGGTAGGACCCTCCTCAGAAGGCCTCACCCTTGCTCTGGGAGGGAGGCCTTTGGGCGGCATCTTGCAGAGGAGACAGGGGAGGCCCAGGGAGGATGGGGCCTGTCCATGGACACACAGCAAAGGCTGGGGGCCAGCAGGAAGGAGGTCCGTCAGTGTGTAGGCTTTGTCTACTGGGCACAATCACAGTTGCCCTCCATCTACCTGGCAGCCGTTGAGCTCACCGGGTCTCAGAGATTCTGCGAACAACAGCCAGGGAAGGGACAACAGGATGGTCTTATCCTCAGAAGTCAGATTTGCTTCCTCCATGGGAATGGGTTGGGGGGGGAGGGGAAGGTGGGTGTGCAATCCAGACAGAGGAGTACTACACTGCCATAAAAAAGGAGAACATTTTTTGGAAGAAGACAAAATGAAGAACAGTGTCTATAATATGTGCAGAAAACAGGAGGGGAGGCTCTACATTCATATTTGCTCAAATATGTGGAAAATTATCTCTAGTGGAAACACTGGTCCCTTCCAGAATGGGAATCATGTGGCTAGGAGCAGGTGGGAGAGACTCACTTTTCATTGAATCCCCTTTTGTGCCTCTTGAAATTTTGAACCCTGGAAATGCATTACCTATCCAAAAAATAAGCTAAATTTTTTAAGTAAATTTTTACAATATTTATTTTTTCATTTTTTTTACAACAATATTTAAAAAAACATCTATACCTCAGTAAAAGCTGTTTCCTCCCTGACCAAACAAGTCAGCCTATTTGCCTGGATACCCTCTCTCCCACATCTAGCTCAGAGAGGGAGAGGGCCTTGGTAGTCATCAGCAGAGCAAAATACGAATGTGGTGGTCAGTGCAGAGCACATTCTACCCTTTGTGAATGCTGGGAGGAAAACAAGCATCCTCTGCTTCGGTCCTGGGTTTGTCGGTTTTTAGCTGTGTGTCTTTGGGCAAATTACCTCATCTTTTTGAGCCTCCCATTCCCCACCTGCAAACCAGAGATCATCATATTGTCCTACCAGAGTCCAGTAAAGCTGGAGCCAGGTACTTGAATTCCAAAAGGTAGTTCAATGGTGGAACCCCAGGCACCTTGACCCTAACAGTAAAGCCACCTAAACTTTGGCCTTCAGAAGTAGCCCTTTTGTAAGGTGAGGGTAAGCTTTTTTTTAAAAAAGATTTTATTTATTTATTTGAGAGAGAGAATGAGAGAGAGAGCAGGAGCAGAGGGCAGGAGCAGAGGGAAAGGGAGAAGCAGACTCCCCACTGAGCAGGGAGTCCAATGTGGGGCTCGATCCCAGGACCCTGGGATCATGGCCTGAGCCGAAGGCAAACGCTTAACCGACTGAGCCACCCAGGTGCCCCAGAGGGTAAGCTTTTTATGTGATCTTAGATCCCCAATACTTCAGCAATGTTGGTATAATTAGCCCCATTTTACAAAGGAGGGCACAGGGGTTTCGAGAGGTTAACTGTCTTACCCAAGTTCGCACAGCCAGGAATTATCAGAACTGGCGTTTAAACACAGATCTGCCCAGCTCCAAGCACCCGCAGACAGCACTGCCCACACAGATCAGCTAATATATTTATCCCGTTTGTGCTCCTAAGACCCTCAGATGGGTCATTTCCCAGCCTTGTATTAATTCTGAATTATTAATCACTTCAGTAAGTAGGGCGCAGGCCCAGGGGGTTAGGGCAAGGGAGGGGCGGATCTGCACTCAGGCCCTAGTCTGCAGAGTGCTGACTCCAGAACTTGTCTTAATGGCTGTGAGCTCCTGACAAGGGAATGAGTCTCCCTGGCAGCAGAACTGTGAATCACTGCTGTCTGCACCCAGATTGATGAGCTCCACAGCCAGGCGGCCCGCTGCTCAGAGGATGACAGGGCCGGGGTGGCTGAAGGGAGAGAGGCAAACTCACCAGCACCAAGGTCAAGAGGCGCCAGCAGAGGAGGGCAGTGAGGAGGGCAGGGCACAGGAGAGGAGTGGCAGTGGCAGGAGAGAGAAGTGACATGAGGAGGATGGACAGCGTGATTGAGAAGAGGGTGTTCCTGTTATCCATTGTTGCAAATCAGGCCACTCTAAACTTCGGGGGCATAAAACAACCATTGTGTTATGGTTGCGAATTCTCTGGGTCAGGAATTCGGGCAGGGCAAAGGGGCTGTCTCAGCTCCGTGATATCAGGGCCTCAGCTGGGAAGACTCGAAGGCTGGGGCTGGAATCATCTGGAGACTTCTTCACTCACTACTGCCTGAGGTGGAATGACTCAAAGGCTGGGCTCCGCGGAGACCGTGGCCCCAAATGTCTGCCAATGGCCTCTCCATGTGGCCTGGTCTTCCTCACAGCATGGCAACCTCGGGGCAGCAGAACCTCTTACATGGGGCTCACAGCAAGGCATGCGAGAACAGGTGTGCCGCAGTTCAAGGGAGAAGCCTCATCCCCGTTCATGGGCTAGCCTCGGAAATCAGGGAGCATCACTGCCTGTTCTTCTCAGCCTCCCAAATTCCAGGGAAGCGGCACGGACCCCCTCTTGTGGGAGGAATGTCGAAGGATCCAAGTATGTTTGAAACCCACAGAAGGGAGATGTGAGAGGAAAGAAGAGGAGGGAGGGTAATAGAGCAAGTCCTATCCACTGGAGGAAAAGTAAGAGAAAAAGAGTAATGTGAAAGAGTCAGAGGAGAAATCCCTTACTGGGAGGAGAGATGAAAGGAGTCGTAGTAGGAGGAAGGGAAGAGAAGAGAAACAATGGGTGGAGAGGTAACAATAAGAATAGTAGCAAGAAATGTAATAGCAGCCCAACCAGGAATTCCTGAACAGCAGTAGGAATAGGAGAGGCCCTTCTACAGTAGGGAGAGGAGAGAGAGACAGTGTGCAAACAGAAGAGCAGTATTTGGGGCATAACAGAAAGGAAATAGTAAGAAGAATGACCGCAAGTGGGCAATCTTGCAATGAAATAGGACAGGGGAGATGTAGCTAGTGGTAATGGGAGAAGCAGCATGGGGATGTAATCAGAGAAATAGTGAGAGGAAAAGGAGTAAGAATGGGGGAGATGTGGGGGTGCCTGGGTGGCTCAGTCTGTTGAGACTTCGGCTCAGGTCATGATCCTGGGGTCTTGGGATCGAGCCCCGCATCCGGCTCCTTGCTCAGCGGGAGCCTGCTTCTCCCTCTGCCTCTGTCTGCCACTCTGCCTACTTGTGTTCTCTCTCCTTCTGACAAATAAATAAATAAAAATCTAAAAAAAAGAATGGGGGAGATGTGAATTAATGAATGAGGGCAGGAGCAGGAGTAACAGGAGGGGGTGTGGCAGAGTGGTTTTGGACCCGAAACACTCCAGAACCTGGTACCTGCTTTCAAATCCACCTCCAAACTGCACCTCTGGTGAGTTTCTGAACTGTGCCTCAGTCTTTGTATCTGTAAAATGGGGATGGTGATCCCAATCACATCTCCCTGATAAGGTTGTCATGAGGGTCGGTGAGTTAATACATTGAAACATTTAGTGCCTGGCTCATAGCGGGGCCGATGTAAGCGTTAGACATCATTCCTAGTTCTATTAATACCCTAGAAATGGAAGAGATCCCCCGAGCAACAGAAGCAGCAGGGGCTACCTGTCAGGGAGGTAGGTCCAGCTGACTCAAAGGCCTGCCTGGCCTGTTGCTGCCTCGCTGGTGACCAGGGCATGGCGCCTCCCCAAGGGCCTAGCCCGCCACCCAGCGCATTTAGTTCATGCCCCGCCCCCCCTCACCTCAGGGCCTCTCAGCAGCTTCCTGGGCAGAAGGTGGTGAGGACTATAAGCCCTGCCACAGGCAGGAACCAAGAACCAAAGCAGGGACAGAACTCAGCCAAGATTACTCACCAAGGCATGGCAGGACCCGGGCTGCACCCAGGCTTCCAGGCTCTCCCCTCCCAGAGCTCTCAAGGGAGAAGGGGCCCATGTATGCTTGGTTCCAGGTGGTCAGGACTGGTACACTAGAACCTTCTTGACTCCTGACTCTGACTGCATTTCATGGGAACCTAACAGGCTTTGGTTGGGAGGGTAGCAAGCTCAACCTGGTCTGATGACGTGTGGGAGCTGAGCAAACCACTGGGGTGCGGGAAGGAACGAATATGACTTCTCTTTCTCCTTATTAATAAAGAAAGCAAGTTTACTGGTATTTAATATATGGATTGAGTGTAGTACATATATTTAACTTATAAGCATGTACATATTTTGGGGGTACATGCTCCCCAGTTGTTTTACCAATAGTGTGTGAGACTACCAAAGTTCAGAGAACCCTGTGCAAAGGTAATCACATCATGCAAGCCAGCCCTTTAGGGGAAGGTTAAGTGCAATCACCCGCTAACAATTGCTCTGCAATTACTGTGGGACCCCACTAGGACTCCAGAAAGACCTCTGTGTTCTGGCCTGAGCTCCTGAACAGGACCTCATGCTTTGCTTCTCTTTTCAAGCTCGAGTCTGGGATTGGCCTCCACATCATCCTGAGCTTTTATTTCACTCCTTCCCTGATTATTGCTATCAAACCATCAGTAATCTACATTTTTATACGTCCTTGCTCCTCCAAGAACATTATCCAAATAATTCCAAACAGATTACCTGGAAGCAGCATTGAGCACTAGAAAGAACAACGGCTTCAGAGTCACTCAGGCCTAGCTTCAAATCTCAACTCCACTGTTGTATTCATTTACTCGATGGTTATTTGTTGAGCACCCACTACGTGCGAGGCATGACACAAAATCCTTGCTCTTATGCAGTTTACATCCTGTGGGGGCAGCTTATTTGCTGCATGACCTCAGGAGGGTCACTGTACCTCTCTGAGTGTCATTTACCTCTCTGTGAAGTGGGGCTCATAATCCCCAACCTTGCAGGACAGCTGTGATAAGAGGAGGTCTGGGACCTGGGGCATCCGACGGAAGGCATCCCAGGTGCCTAGACCTGGAAGGAACCCCCTTATTCTGCAGCTCTTGACAAATGCAGTCGAGAAAGGGGCAACGACTCATCCAAGGCCACTCGTCCAAGGTGGGGCAGAGCAAGAACTGGAGTCCAGAGATCTTCTCTTATTCCTCTTTCCTCCAGTCTGAAGCTCTCTGCATGGTCCAGCCAGGACTGAGGGGGACATCATCGTCCTGTGTAGAAAGAAAGCACTCTGACTCCCAAGTCTACCTTCACCTTGTGTCAGCCCCCCAAATTAGAAGCCAACTTCTCCCCCTCACTTCACCACCAAGTGGTCATTGCAGGGAAACATCCCCAGCTCCCTTTGAGAAACAGCAGCATCCAGTGTCTGGGCCAGAACAATGGCTTGGGAGCCCCAGGCAGCCCAGTGTCTGAGTCTCCCATAGAAATGACTGTTCTTTATATACCTACCCCGTGCGGTCACAGACATTCAGGGAAAGGCCAAACACAGCATGGGGAAGGGTGAGGAGGAGCATGCAAGGGTCAGAATCGGTCTTTTCTCATCCCCTGAAGCTTGTCTCCAGCTACAAGCCTGCACATCTTACTCAGCAAAGCAAAAGCCTGATTCCTGCCCCACCCTTTTGTTAAAAGACCAGTTAGTAGGCATGCTGGGATGCCTACTCCCAAGAGTCTTGGGATATATCCCAAGCTTTTAATTCGGATGACTGTGTGTTATAGCCCAGGAGTAAGCAGGGAACCACAGGCAGGCCAAGACTTTATAAAAATTGCAACCCAGACTTGAATCAACTCAGCCTCTGACTGGATTAAGATGATAAGCCCCAACTCTAGCTATGTCACAGGAAAGGGCAAAGTCTTATCTGGAGGTAGGTAACAACACAAAGATCCTTTTCTATATCTCATGTACGATATCTGGCCTTCAATTTAGAAAAAAAATTTTTTTCACCAGACACATAAATACACAGAACCCAAATGAAAAGAATAATAGAAAATAAAACCTGGTAGAAATAGACTCAAAGATGACCCAAATATGAGTGTTATCAGATGTGGACTTTAAAACAACTGTGATTGATATGTTCAAGAAGATGCAACAAATGAAGAATTTTATCAGAGACCTGGGATCTGTAAGAAATAACCAACTGGAAATTCAAGAGCAGAAAAACACCATCACTGAAATTGAGAGCTCAATCAATGGGTTTACAGATGATTTTGCACATCTGAAGAGAGGATCTGTGAGCTGAAAGGTAGGTCAGTAAAATTTATGCAGAAAAACATCTCCAAAACAAAGAGGAAAAAGAATGGAAAATACAGGAAAGAGATGCATGGGACGTGGTGAAGAGGTAGCATGGAGCAGAAGCACTAGTTCTGGTAATGACCAAGAATCTTCCAAAATCGGTAAAAACACATCAAGCCACAGTTCCAATAAATGCTATAAACCCGAAGCAGGAGAGATATAAGGAAAACCACACCCATATGCCCGTAAGAGTAAAATTGCTAAAATCCAAAGGCAAATACAAACATATATACATACATACATACATACAAACACAAACAAATAACTTAAAAGCGATCAAAGGCGAAAAGACACTTGACCTTCAAAGGAACAACAGTTATATTGACAGTGAACTTCTTAATAGAAACATTGTAAGGTGGAAAACAACAGACAGCATCTTTAAACTACTGAAAGAAAACAACCGCCAACCCCAAATTCTGTACTCAGGGAAAAAAATCCTCCAACAGTGAAGGTAAAATAAAGATGCTTACAGACAACTTAGAGAAAACATTCCCAACAGACCACATGAAAAAACATTCTATAGAGTTCCCCAGCAGAAGGTCAATAAACCCGGAAGGAAACATGAACATGCAAGAAGGAATGAAGGGTACATTTGGAGTAAATTGAAATGAACTTTGTACGAAAAGCTATAGTGACGTCTTCTGGGGGTTAAAAAGTATATATCATTAAAATGCACAACAACAATGGAAGTATAAATAAGGAGTTCAAGTAGTATAAGGTCCTAGCATTGTCTGTCATGTGATAAAAGCATATTGTCATATTGAGAGTAACCACTAAATTACCAAAGAGAGTAAAACTAACAAACTAGCAGAGGGGGAAATGAAATAATAAAAATTGCTTTTTGATTAGTCTAAGATAAGGAAAGAAAACAGGAAACAGAACATAAAACTGGTGGTACAGATGGGAAACAAAGAATAAGTTTGTAAACATAAAATGGAATCATTCAATAAATATTTTTAAAGTACTTACTAAGTGCAGAGACTGTGCTTAATGCATAATACACAGATAAGGGAGTCACAGTCCCTTGCACCATATCATTTAGTAGGAATTTGAAAGAGAGAGAGAAATCTCCTCTTATCCTGTTGAAATTCAGGCTAGGCTTCATGAAGGAGGCGGTATTTGACCCAGGCCTCAAGAATGGGAAAGATTTTCACAGGAGGTGGAGCTGGCCTGCTAGGAGGACATGGGCAACATGGCCAAATGGCCAGGGGCAGTCAGGAGAGCACAACAGTTTGAATATTGGTACACACAAGTCATGGGAGAAGAATAATGCAGCCCTATTGGGTCAGATGAGGAGCATCCCTTTGCTGCTAACCCAAGGGGTGAAGACCACATTCCATATCATGAAAACAAATATCTAGAAGGAGTCAGAGAGTTCATCTTCTCAACCCTCCCATTTTACAGATGAGAAAATTGGGACTTGTGAGCAAAGAGAAACTTTTTCTGTACAAGCATAACATGGACTGATAAGGGTTTTACAAACTGCATTCTTGTGGCCTTTGGTGAGGATAGATTGCAGAGGCAAGATCAGAAACAGGGACACCAATGAGGAGGTTGGTGTGATGGTCCAAGTGAGCATAAGGAGGCCTGTCCCGGGGCAGTAACCACAGAGAGAGCTGTAGGGAGAGAGGCTCATATGGGTGACATTGTGTGATATGGCTATGTTCCAGCAATGAAGGCTGGCTGAAAAACCCCATGTGTATGAGTCAGGGCTCTCCAGGGAAAGGGAACCAATAGGATGTGTGTGTGTATATATGAAGATTACATATACATATGAATAAGAAATTGGCTGATGTGATTATGGAAACTGAGAAGTCCAGACCAAGGCAAGCCAATGATGTGAATTCCAGTCTGAGTCCAAAGGCAGGAGAAGAGCAATGTCCCAGGTCAAGGACAGTCAGGCAGAGAAAAAGAATTCTTTCTTACTCAGCCTATTATTCTATTTAGACCTTCAACAGGTTAGACGAGGCCCAGGCACGTTGGAGAGGACAACCTGCTTTACTCAGTTTACTGATTCAAATGTTAATCTCATTCAGAAACACCTTCAGAGACACACCTGGAATAATGGTTGACTAAATATGTGGAAATCCCATGACCAGTCATGTTGATGTATGACATTAACCATCATGCCATGTTAGCCGTGGGCTCTTCTAGCCAACATGCTCAGGGAGAAGTCCCGGCCTAGGCCTAGAACACATAGTGTGAAAGCACCCCCTAGAACTTGAGATGATGACCTTGTGAAACTTTCAGGGAAAGGAACTAGCATTTATCAATCCCTGGCAACTTTGTGCCAGGCCAAACACAGGGCTAAAGTATGATCTTATTTAATGCTCATAAATCATTCTCAGATGATGGTCTGCATTTTTTTTTTCCTTTAGAGATAAGGGAACTGAGTCTCAGAGAGGTAAAGTATAGCAGAGCTGGAACTCAAAGTTTGTCTAACTCCAAAGCTTGCATTAGTTCCCAGCATCAGCCAGGACATACAAATGACTGAAACCCACATGTGTTTGTTACAGTAACATTTCCTGCTGTATCAAACAGACCCCCAAATGTATTAGGGCTCAAATATGATCTCAGTTTATTTCTCACTCATGTGAAGTTCAAAACTACCTCCCCCAGGCAGGGATTCGGAGATGGAGTTTCTTGCATGTTGTGACCCCACCATCTCCACACGGTCATCTACGTTATGCTGGTGAAAAGGGAAACGGGAGGCAGGAAGGTTTGAGAGGGCTTTGGAGTCCAGGCCTGGAAGAGGCTTCCGTCGCATGAAGTGTATATATGTAGAGAGAGATGCATGATCTTAGGTTAGGTTTCCTCAAGGCAAAGCCTTAGCCAGACTCTTATGCATGCATTTATTTAGGGAGAACTCAATTGTAACTAGAAAGAGTGGGGGGGGGGGGGATGGTGGGCAGCAGGATGAGGCAGGAAAGAAATCACCCAAAGATGTGGTTTCAGGAAAAGCCTAGCCCCAGCCTGATCCCACAAGTTGCTCTGGAGCCTGAGCAGTACTGGAGGGGATGTCCCACCGTCCCGCGGGAAGAGTGTAACTTCCCAGAAATTCCCCGGGGAGGCTCCTGTTGGCTGAAAGCCATTCTCCGTGGAAAGGTGCAGCTGGGAGCGGTTAGCAGCCAACACTTACCGAAGCCGGGAGGCGGTGCACCACTTTGGTGATGGGGATCCGGGTGGAGCACCAGCAGTGTCTGCGGCAACAGGAGAGAGAGAAAAGGCTTCCATGGCAGAGAGCACTGGACCAGGGTCATGAAAGATAAGCCAGGGTTTGCCAAGAGTGGGGACTTCCCAATATTGATACCTACTATGAGATGAGCACTCTCCTCACATCTGAGCTCGTTTTGTCCCCAGCACAGCCTTGTCATCCTGTATGTTAATGATCAGACTCTCACTGTCTCAACTATGGCCTCTTGAGGGCAAGTTTGGGCCCATTTCACTTTCGGTCAATGCCCCTTTCTCCAGCTCCACGATGTATGCCAGGCCCACAGGTGCCAGAGTCTCTCAGACAAGTTCCCTGCCCCCAAGGTGCTGGGGGACCAGTGAGGGACACAGACAGCTAGGTAAATGGGTCACTACAAGACAAGACTGGCGGAGAAATGCCCCCAAGAGCGTTCCCAGCACTTGACCCCATGCTTGTGCAGAACACATGCTAGGTGTTCACTGAATGAAGGGGAAGAGGTCCCCAAGGCCTAGCTCAGTCCCTGGCACAGAGTAGGCTGCTCAAGAGAAATGTGTGGAACGGATGTCCGTGGGGCTGGATTTGGGCTCAGAAATTACTGTGCTTTCTGGTCACTGATCCATCCTGGCTAAGCTGGATGTTGAGCTGAATGTGTCTATTCAGACCCTAGAGCTGCCATCCTGTTTGTCGCCCCCACCCCAGCAGACAGGCCTAATGCCAGACCCCAGCTGCTCTCCACCATCCTCCCACCCTCTTCCTCATGTCTTTGCAAGAACCGGATATTAAGAGCCTTGAGCACTGGATAAAAAATGTTCCTTTGGTCCTTCATCCACTGTGATCATTATCTTTGTCAGCTACGGCTGCCACAACAGAATGCCATAGACTACGTGGCTTAAACCTCCAAAATTTATTGTCTCACAGGTCTGGAGACTGGAAGCCCAAGATGAAGGTGCCACAAAGGTCTGATGAGGGCTCTCTCCCTGGGGTGCACATGGCTACCTTCTTACTGTATCCTTAATGGCCTCTCCCCTTAATGGCCATCGTTAATGGCTTCCATGGAGAGAGAGTGCTCTGGTGTCTCTGCCTCTTCTCATCATGAGGACCTGTAGAAATGACTGTTGACTCATGACCTCATCCAACCCTAATTACCACCCCAAGTCCCCAGCTCCAAATACCATCACACTGGGGTTAGGACTTCAACTTAAGAATTTGGTGGGGCGGGGGAGGGGACAAAATTCAGTCCATAGCCGCCATCTACTATGTGTTGGCTCAGGGCATAAAAAGTCAACAAGAAGGACATAGTCCTTGCCCTTGTAGAGTTTACATTCTAGTGGGAAAGGGAGAAGAAAATGGGAGAAAAGTTAAAATATATATGAGATACAATGAGTGATGAGGAGAACATAAATCAGGGGGACGATGAGGGGCTGGTGTTAAAGCTGAGATTTGAGTGGTGAAGAGAAGGCCATCATGAGACACACGGAACACCGAGCGATGGCCCCGGCAACTGGAAGATCAGGGGGCAAGAGATGGTGGTCAGCAATGAGGCCAGAAAAAATGGCAAAGCCTTATCCCACAGGCTCTGGAGGCCCCCACAAGGCATTTGGATTTCACTCTAAGGGCAACAGGAAACCACAGAGAGGTTTTAGGCAGGGGAGAGACATGGTCAGATTTATATTTCTAGAAGTTCCTTTGGGATTCTGGGTGGGGTCCATTCTGCAAGGAAGTAGACTTCAAGAGGGATGAAAGTGGGGTGGCAGTTGGGAGCTGGTTTGGGGTCTAGAACTGAGCTAGTGGCTTTGAGAAAAGCAGTGGCATTAGGGACACAGAGAAGGTGGAGAGTCAGCATCATTCGGTCCCAATTCTCTCTCCCCTTCCTGTAGTCTCACCCTTTGTCGCAGCCTGCTCCTGCATGCTGGGCTTGGCCACGTGACTTGCTCTGGTTGATGAGATGTCAGCAGACATGGCAGCAGCAGGGGCTAAGACAGGCCCATGCACGTGGGGTGTGCTAGTCCTGTGCCTCTGACGTTGCCATCCACCGGGCCACCCTGGTGCAGGATGAGAGATGTGTGGAGTTGCCCCCAGCCAGGGCCAGCTTAGACACTGCCCCCCTCAGCCAGCCAGCCAGCCAGCCAGCAACCTTCAGACATATGAGTGAGCCCAGCTAAGGTTAGCAGAATGGCCTAGCCCACCCCCAGCTTATCCTAGACACAGAATGTTTATTGTAGGCACTAAGGTCCATGGCTGTTTGTTACACAGCAGGAGCATACTAGGCAGCTGATACAGAAGGAAACAGACTGGAGTGCCCTGCAGGGGGAGTCAACAGGAGGTGCTGACGTTTGCATGTGAGAGTGAGGGTTGGGGAGAGGTCAAGGAGGACCCCCAGGTTTCTGGGTGCACAGGGTCCCCTAAATCTAGACAAGGAAGAGAAGGTCCGGGAGGCTAGCAAGAGCACAGGTCTGGTGGAGAAGATCAAAAGTCCCATTCTATTTGCTCTGACAACAGGGAGTCATTGAGGGCTCTCCAAGCAGGACAGTGACCTGGTGACAGTGATGAAGGGAAGCCTCCTGAACCGAATGCTCTCTTCACTAAATGCCTTCCCTGCCGTGGGGCTTTCCCAGAAGGTTGAACTTAAACAAATGTCTTTTGTCCATTCTGTTCCCGGAGAGAAACAGACCATATCCCCCCTTTTCCAGTTGCTAGGACACTAATCTGTTTGAGAAAAGCGTGGGAACATCTGGTTGGTGGGAACAGTGCTTCTGGGAATTTCCTTTGTATCTGTGATTCTATTGATTCTCCCGGTGCTCCAGGGTTCGCCACCGAGGAAGGGGTGGCAGCTCACGGCCAGTCCTGCTGGCAGCAGAGAGGAGGGCAGACAGAAGGGAATGGAGTCCCTTTCAGTGAGCACTGACTGGATGCCAGTCATCATTTACCCCAGAGGGGCCAGCGCTCAGAGAGAAAAAGAGGCATCTGAGCTTTATCTTTCTTTCCAAGAAAGGTACTGGTTTTGCATCTGGTATCCTCCATCTCCTCACTAGAACATAAGTTCCATGAAGCTGATCCTTTGTTCATTCCTGCACCCCTGGTGCTTCGAGAAACGTCTGAGGTGGAGTAAGAACAGCACTTAACATTTGTGGGGTGGCTCCTAGCTGCCTGGCACTTCAGTAAATGCTTGCATGTCCTGATTCTTCTAGACTTCAACATGACCCCAGGAAGTGGGTATTGTTTTGTCCCGGTTTTATAGATGAGGAAACTGAGCACAAAGAGATGAAATACCCTGCCCAGGGAGTAGCAGAACTGGCAATCCCAGGCAGTCTGGCTCCAGAACCTGGGCTCAGAGCAGTAAGACAATTTGTTGACTGAATCAATGACCTTGCCCCTGTCACACAGAAAAACTGTGTTCCTCACTAGGACCTCCCATCCCCCTCTCTCATACACACAACAGACGCAGGCTTCATCTGCTCTCATCTTTGTGGGGTGTGGACTTCCTGGAGAGTGGGGCTGAGTTTCCCCACTGCTCCCCCTGGTGGGGAGACCACAGGTGGGCTCTGCTCAGAACCACCCAAGTGCAAGGTCACTGGCTTCCCTTCAGGCCATGAGCAGCTTGCAGGCTCCAGGCACTTTCATCACAGTAGATGGAGTGGACAAGTAGGGGGCTGTGCACCCACGGAAGTCAGACAGAGCCGAGAGATGCCTCAGGGCTCAGACAGTGTCCTTCCTGCTGCTTCTCTCCAGCAAGGGTCCTCATAAGGTACCAGTGAGGACAGCCAGACCCTTCAGCCTTGGGCCCCTTGTGTGGACCCTGCTGACCTCATCCATCATCATGGCCTCACCTCCCCTCTTCCTCAATTCAGAAAACTCTTCAATATTCTGAGGCCCAGGTCACCTGGCTCTTCAACTGTTCTTCCCAAATCTATTGATTAGAACATGAACCTATGCTCTGAATCAGGGTTTCAATTTTTGAAACCCAAAAGGCCAGACTCAGAAAAACCAAAATGGCATTTGAAACTTATCAATCTTGGCCTTGGAATTTAGAGTTCCTGGCATTTGAAACTCAAAAGTCTCAACTTTTCAAACTAAAAAGTCTTAGCTTCTGAAATTCTTGGCATTTGAAAGCTCAAAGTCTAGACTTTTAAAACTGAATGAATGGCACTGGGAGATGGGGAGAGGACAAAGGATTCAGGGATAGGGCAGGTGTGTGTGTGTGTGTGTGTTCACATGTATGGGGGAAACATCAGTAAATATTTGTGGATAAAAAGTTAACAAAACTCTTTCCTTCTCTTAAGAACAGATTTGACCTTGGGTTAACGTACTAGCTCTGTCAACCCTAGAAACCAGATTGGCTGTGTTGCCAGGTAACATTGCTTATGTTAAAAATGGCTCTTGACCGGTGAATTCCATCTAGACTAGAAGGACTATGAAGGAATTATAAGTGCCTGATGGGGATGCCATAATGTTGAGCTTTCTTATGTACAAAGACTCCTAGAACTGGCGTGTCTTTGCAGGCACCCTGGAAGCTTTGTATACAGAGCTGTTGTTACAAGAGACATTGGCTAGTATGGCATGAGTCTTGAGGCCCACACCCACCCAATGGACATCTCATTTCCTAGACCGAAGTTGTCACCTGGGGACCAAACATGACTAGCTCTTGGACTGCTGTGGAGACTCCTGGGGATAGGAAAGTCCTGGTGCTACCCTTACGCAGGCTATTTCTTAGACAGTGTCCTGAGTGACAAGCGTATCTTATGGTCAGGTGTGAATTTCCTTGTCTTGATGAATCCAAAGAAAGCCCCTCCCCCTGTGGCCTTCCCCCATTAGCTCATGTCTCTGCTTCAGTTACAGCTAGGAAAGCACTTGGAATATTCAACTTAGCTAGAACAACATCTAAAGGGAGGGGAAGGCAATGCCCACTATTTGCCTAGGACTTCCACGTACTGTACAAGAGTTCATATCATCACATATCACTCCCTTCAGATGAGGAGAATCATGCCTATTTTACAGATTGGAAGACTGAGACTCCCAGAGGTAAAGAGACTTGCGGAAGGCCGTGCAGAAAACCAATGGCAGAGCTAACATCTGGAAGACTCAGATTTAAGTCCTGGTCTGTTGGGTGTGAGCTGGCAGGTCTTGTGGGCTATTCTGAACCTCAGTCTCTCCCTTGAAATAAGTGGATGCAATTCTATTACCATACAAGGAGGCTGTGAGGCTTGAGATAGTCCACTTTCAGATGTCAGGTGCTAAGTGCAGCAGAGTTTAAAATCTCCGCCCTCTATCCCCATCCTGTCTGCTGCCAACCCACCCCAGGAATGTACTATCTAGCAACAGTCTCTTGTTGCCATTGGCTGCACGGCAGATGTCCCCAATTCTGCAGAGCAGCATTTCCATGGCACGGATTATCCCAGAGAACAGCTAGAACAGAGGTTCTGGCGGTGTCAATAGCCAAATCTGATTTAAAATGGGGACCCTGATTGCCAGCTTTCCAGAATCACCTCTGGCAACTGTGAGTAAACGTAGCTGTTGTTAAAGCAGTTAGAGAGAGTCCATCCGTTCAATAAATATTTGATGAACACCTGCCACATGTCAGGCATTGTGAATACCATTTTCTGTGGGCACGCATAACCCTTGCCCTTAGAGTTTCAGTCTAGTTAGGGACACAGACATTAGTCAAGTAGCCACTCAAATTAATGTATAGTTTTTGAAATCTAGCAAATGTTGCAAGGCAAATTGCAGGGTACTACGAAAATTTGTCATAGGACATCTGTTGCAAACTGCTGTTGCTTTTGCCCACCCAGCCTCATTCTCTCGTTTTCTCAATTTTCATTTGGGGACTTATGTTTCTCTCTCATCAGCCCATGTGATTCAGGTGGGGATGAGTTAAAGGTAGGCACGTAACCTCAGCCAGTCAGAGTATTCCACTTCCTGACCACTTCAATGATTGGTCAAAGATTTGCATGTGACCTAAGTCTGGCCAATGAGATTCAACTCTGGGACTTTTGTAAGGACAATTAGGGAAAGTAAGTTCTCTCTGCGCTGGGGTTTCTAAACTAGAAAGGTAGAAAATCTGGGTCTGCTGTGGGGACCCCCCCCCCCCCCCCGGACAGCCTACCTAAGCCTGAAGTCCCACAGAAGAAAGTTGAGAGATTTGTCATTAGGCAGCTTCCCGGAGGTATCATTTGAGACCCGAGGTCCAGCTCTACCTGAAGCCATTATCCCTAGGCTTTTCTGTTATCTGAACCTACTGTCATCGTTTTTGGCCCAAGTCAGTTTAAATTTGTTTTTTCACCACCTGCAATCGAGGGCTCTGCCTAGTACAGGACCGAAGGGTCTTAGAAGTCTTCCCTGAGAAGTGACATTCATGCTGAGTGCTGAAGGACGAGAAAGAGTAAACTAGGCAAAGAGGCCAACTCTGGAATCAGCAGTTTGGGGCCTTGAAAACCTTGAGAAATTCAGGAAAGGGGAGGGCCCTCATCTTGTGTGCAGAAAAGGTATTCATGAAGGGAGATCATCGTGGGGAAAAGGCAAATCACAAATCACACCTAATGCTTCAATAACTCATTGTCTTTCATTTCAGTAGAGACAGACATGCTCATCTCTATTCGTTTTTGATAAGACCTACCTACATTATAACGATGAGCTCCTTTTGCAGACAGAAAGACACCCTTGGCTGCACTGGCCATTCGCCCAGAGGGCAAGGCCCAAGCCTGCCTTTGAAGCACCTCTGCTTCTGGCTTTGGAGGCAGGAGTATTTTTTTTTTAAGGGAGGGGGCAATTAACATAAAAAGTAATAACAGACCGAAAATGGGGCCTGTTTCAAATGCAAGTAACCATTTCTTAACTTACCAGTTTTATAACATTGTGTAATTTTGTGTTTCAGATTTTCTTAATCTTTAAGTGTTAGTTTTTTTTCATTAGGAAAGTAATATAACCACATTTTGGGATATGCAGAAGAGGGAAAAAAACCCCAACTCCTTATAATTCTCTCATTTCCACCCAACCAAAGTTAGTTTTTTTGGTGTTTTTCTTCTGTCTTTTTGTTTGGCTGGTTCCATGCAGTGTGTAGCTCAGTTTTTCAAACTCTGATGTACCGGCAGATCACCTAGGGATTTGTTAAAATGCAGATTCTGACTCAGTAGGTCAGAGGCAGGGCCAGGGATTTTTAATAAGCTCACAGATGATACCACTGCTGGTCCTGGACCACGTGCTGAATCACACGGAGCTGGGGTCAACTCCAACCCACTCAGCCTTCTTGCTCCAGTTCCTAAGTCCTGGTTCTTGGAGGGGGAGGGGTTCCACCATTGACAGCAAGAGGTGGCTTCCAAGGCACCCATGTCTAAGCACCGCTAAAATGTCATTGCGAGGACCGTGCGGATTTGAGAAGCCACTGAGGTAGGGGTTAGATTCCTGAGAAGCCGGCTCCAGTGGGAGGCTCTAAGGAAGGTGGGCCCTGGTACTTTCTAAGGAGGGTGGCCCAGTAACTTCAGGGCTCTGTCTTACCGGGACCAGAGTAGAACTGCTCAGGGTGTGGAGCAGACACCGAAGCTGCCACCCACATCTCCCCTTCCCCTTCCCCCTACAGTGTCGCCCCTCTGTCACGTGAACGCTACACACGGATTTCATTAATCTTGGCTGCCGAGGTGGGACAGATGATTTCAGATCTCAGCCTTGCCCCTGTCCACTGGGTGCTTTCCCAGCTAAAATCTTAGCATATTAAACCCTTAAGGTATCTGCTTGGGAGGGGGACACTTTCAACAAGAGACGTGTATTAAGTCTCCACAGCTCTAGTGAGGGCGGATCATCTCCCTTCTGCCTACCACACACAGCATCTGCTCCTCTCCCCAGCATCCCACAGTAGAAAAGCGCCCCCTCCTAGCCTGGTGCTCGACAGTCTATGATCTGACCCCTTGTAACTCCCCTGCCTCATTTTCTTCTGTCCCACACTCTAGACACACTGAAGGGCTCCCAAACCCCACTTCCATGCCACTGCCATATTACTTCCTCTGTCTCAAATGCCCTTCCCTGCCTTGATCATCGAAGAACAAGCTTCAATTTAACCCTCAAAACCTAAGTCATAGGTCTCCTTCAGAAGCCTTCCAGACCCTCTCATGCAGTGGCTGACCTCTTGCCCCGAGCCTCCTTCGTGTCTTGCACGGACCTGACACAGGGCAGGACGCTGGGTAGCAGGTGGCTTAAGAAAAAGCCAGCGGGAGGATTCATTGCTTTGTGTAATGGAAAAGTCCGGGTGGTAGAGCTGCCACTGGGACCTGCTTCTAGCTGTGGATTGGCTCTGCCTTCCTTTGTGTGGCTTCTCCCTCACACAGCCCCCCCAGAAGCCCCTCAAAGCCCAACACCGGACCCTCCTAGCTTTAAGTTCCGGGAAGACTTCACGCTCCCAGTAGCCCTGCAAAAGCCCCAGAATCGGGTCTCATTGGTCCGGCTTGGTCACATGCTGGTCCTTGACCCAATCACTATAGCCGGGGGAGCAAGAGCTCCCATTGGCCCAGCCTGAGTCACATGGCCATCCCTGGAGCTCGAGGTACTAGAATAGGGAGAGTCAGCTTCTGGAGGGCAATCAGAGCTCTGGAACCAGAGGCCAAGTGGGGCCAGGCCACCCAAACCCGTAGTGCCTACCTTGAACGTCTCTTAGAGCACTTTTCACATCCTATTACTTGTTTATATCTCCCTCCTCCAGCTAGTAGGGAACGAGGGTCTTTCTAATTTATAATTCCAGAACACCATTCCAGCCTAAGGGAAAAGGAGCCTTAATAAATGGTGATTAAATTGTACATTTTAGGCATTGCCTTGCTATGTGACCTACATAGCAAGGAAATCAGAACAGGGTCTGACAAAAAGTTTTGTGACATGTATATTAGGGTAATGCTTCCTGACATTTTTTTAAATCATAAATTGAGTTTTTGCTCAGTGTCAGTGCCCAAACAGGGTGAGTCCGTGGGTCTCTCGTGGAATCCTCACAACGCTGGGGAAAGGAGTGCTCCCTCCCTGACAGGCGAGAAAACTGAGAGGCCCAAATGCCCTAAGTCGATTATCTGAGGTGACACAGTTGGCTGGTGGAATTGTTGGGAGTTAATCCTGCGCAGGCTGACTTTCCAGGCCTGGCTGATGGTCTGCTGAAGGGGTTCTCAATTCAGAGGGACAGGGAGAAGGATCTCGGAAGCACCTTCTGGGGCTTTTTGAAAATATTTCCTTTCGTTTGGGTTCCCTCAGAGGCAAACACTGAGATGAAGATTCAAGTGCGTGCGTTTTACTTGGGAGGGGGTCCAGGGTACGCTGCTGGGAGAGTGACGCGTGAGTCCCAGAGGGAAAGGCGGCCAGTGAGCAAGTGTCAGGTGTAGACACCGCTGGGGGCACCTGGAGCGGAATGTCGTGGGGACTAGCTGAGGGTCAGGGAAGAATGGAGCTCAGAGCTGTCCCACCTGAGGGGCAAGGGATCTGGCATGTTTTCACCCTGACTCTCTCCAGCCATTGGTTGGGGCTGCTCCCTGGGGCAACGCTTTGCCAGCCTGTCCAACAGCTAGAAAAAGGCCTCCGGCCCCGCCAGATGGCCAGGCCAGGGGCCTCACATGGGGCGCTGACAGAGGCTGCTGCGACCCTCGTCCTCCCAAGCTGGAAACTGCTCTTCAACAGAAAAACAGGCCAAAATATTTGAAATCCAGACCCTTAACAGTGGAGCACATCAGGGGCCCGCCTCATCCCCAGAGCCTGGGAAGGCCTGGGGGGGGAGGGGGGGTGGCTGGCTGAGACAGTGTTTTCCCCAAGCTGTTTCTTCTTCCTGCTCTCCCTTCACTTTTCTTGCTGTTTCCCTCAAGTTTTAATTTAAAACAAAGAAGCTCCAGAAGAGCATCCAGAGGATTTGAAATGCAGTGCCTGGGGTTCGGTAAACAACACGGCTTGAGTCTTTTTAATTTCTTCTAAGAAAATTGTGATCAAATATTTCAGACATACAAAGTGGAGGAACAGTAACATCACAAAGACCCATGTACCCACCCCCAAGCTTTAGAGCTAGACCTTTTCAAGCTGATTCCATTTTTTTCAAGAACCACCATCCCATTAGGGATGTGGATGCAGGACCTGAGCTTCCAGGCTCCACTCTGCCCTTCTCAGCTGTGGTCTTGCATGGTCATTGAGCCTCAGTTTCCTTATCTATGAGGTGGGGATCATGGTAGTACCTACCTTAGGGGGAAACTGAGCTGATGGGGAAACAGGTGGTCGGTGCCTTTTTTCTGTCAAAATGTTTCATTGCATTTCTTGATAAGCCGGAAGAGTCTCCATCTTTTTTCCTTTTTCAATGGCTGCAATCTTCACTCATGATGTTTCTAGCACAAAAGAGTTCTTAGTGAAAAATGAATGGCAAGGCTGGCCATTTCTCAAGACTTGTCAGCAAGCAAGTACAAGAATACACACTTCCCGCTATTCTAGGAAGGGTCATGTAGGTTGGCTCATGAGTATAAGTCTGTTCCAGTGGAAATACTCATTTATTTGTTTACACAGGTGTCCTCATTGTGTGTGTGTGTGTGTGTGTGTGTGTGTAAGGGGCAAAACATGTGCATGAACTTCATGTCAGTGGATACTGTCCCCTGACACACTTTTATCTGGTTACATTTTTTTCCTGTCACAGTAATTTTTGGTCATTTTTATCCTGTTACAGTAATATCCAAATATCCTGACATTACTTCAGAAATCCTCCAGTTTCTATTTTTCTCCTTACTACCAAGAAAAAAAAGACTAAAAGACCTTACATCCTAAGTCACACTGCCCAGCCCCATCAGGAACAACTTTAGAACAGAGGGGTATCAGTTAGCTCCTGCTGTGTAACAAACACTACAGTCTCAATGGCTTGAAACAATGAACATTATTGTTCCTGAGACTACAGGTTGGCTGGGTGATACTTCTGGTCTCAGCTGGGCTCATTCACAGGTCTGAGGTCAGCTGAGAGTCATGTAAGGAGCTTTCTGATCTGCTCTGGGCCCTCTTGTACTTTTGGGGCTCAGATGGCTGGAAGCTAGTCCAGGATGTAAACTGGGACATCAGGGCTCTCCTCCAAGTGGTTTTACATCCAGCAGACTAACCTCTTTTGTTCACATGGTATGAGAGAGGAAGTGTGCAAGAGCTCACAACTTGCACAACTCACACCATCGCTTCTGCCACATTCTGGCAAGAGCAAGTCATGAGTTCAGCGCAGATTCAAAGCGGTGGAGAAGTAGACTCATCTCTCAATGAGAGGGGCTACAAAGTCACATTGCAAAGGGACGTGAGGACAGGGAGGCCGTTAATACAATGAATCTACTACAAAAGGGAAGCATTCTGGAATGGTCAGCCTATCCTCTGCCACTACCCACAGTTGAGGCATGTGGGTCTTCAAATTGGCAGATTCAGCCTTGATCCAGAGAGGAAGGGAGGGAGAGAGGGAAGAAGGAAGAGAGGATTGGGATCTTGGTAACACTGTGTTCCCTCCATGTCCTTGCCAACAGCCAAGGGTCTGGGAGGGATTTGCTCTGTCACTGCGTGTTCCAGGCATCTAACTTGGAGCTCCTAATACTTAGTGAATCCCTGAGACAGTTCTAGAAGTTGGTTTAATAGGGCATTACTGGTGCATAAACTAGCAACTAATTGTTTAGCATATTTACCCACGTCTTTGAGCAACCAAATAAACACACGAAATCCGTTCTACTGTCATTGCTACCATGATAATCATGCTCATTTAATCCCTCTTTCAAGAACTATATGGTAAGGGGTGTTCCTTGTGTGAATTTAGGGTGCCTGAGCTTTAGGGGATTCCATCAGAGGGAGTTAAAGGAGGTATCACTCTAGTCTTGCTGACCACCCTCTGGACTTCAGAGCCTCCTCCATGCCAGGTCCCCCACCAGCTTCTGCCTCGGCCCTGGCTAGGCACTAACCATCATCCCCCACACCAATCACTTGTCTACCTGCTTTGGGTGACAGCAGCCCTGGGAGTCAGATTTGGCTCCAAATCTGGGCTCCGCTGCTCTCCTGAGTTGCTTTGGGACATTTTTAAAAACCTCACTAAAACTCAGCTTTCTCATTTGGAAAATGGGCATCAGATGACCAAGATTGCTGTTGAGGTTCACTCAGAGTAAAAATCAAAGATGGTAAAGGTTGGATAATCTGGCCCCTGTTCCCTCTCTGAACTCATCCTCTATGCAGCACCCCCTTGCTCATTTTCCTCTAGCTATGTGGGCCTCCTTGCTCTTCCAGGCAGGCTGCTTCCTCCGGGCTCTTGCATATGCCATTCCCTTGACCGGCAGTGCTCTCCCCCAAGATAGCCACGTGTCTCTCTCCCTCCCCTCCTTCCTGTCTTTGCTGAAACTCACCTTCTCCCTATCTGCCAGGTCTGTCTAGAGAATGCAGCCCCCACTCTGCGGCACTCCCCATCCTGCTTCCCTGCTTGATTTTTCTCCTCATTACTTAGCACTGTATAATTTACTCCACAGCTCATCAAATTCACACATCGTCAAAAGCAAGAGGATCCATTAGTTTTGTACCACAAAGGAGGAAAAAATACCACCAATTAAACCGTAGAACAATGCGAAGACACCATTGAAGGTAGGAAACACCCTGATTTCAGACATGTTAAATGGGTGGAAAAAATCCACATCATAGAATCGATGAAATAGGATGTATTTTACTTATTTATGTGGTTTCTTTTCCGTTCTCCCCACTGGAATGGCAGCTCCAGAGGACAGGATCTTTGCCTGTTTTGTTCAGTGCTGGGTCCTTGGCACACAGGACACTCACTGCCTGGCACATGGGAGGTGCTCTCACAGTATTGTTCAACATTGAATGCCTTCTCTTCACCCCCTACAAAATGCAAAACTTAGCATTGCCTTTATACTGCCCAGATGGGCTGTATGAATCCCCGATGTGAGATGCAGCATGTCAAAAAGGTGGGAAAGCAGCCCCCTGGACAGTGGGAGGGAGGGAGCTCTATGTACCAGCACAGCCTCCGGCAGGTCGTAAATGCTCACTAAATATTTACTCACCGGATGCGTGATTCGATGGTCTGAGATGTCTTGGATCCCAAACTGAAGACTGGTGTGGGGCCACTCCAGAGCCTGGGAGCAAAGGGCTTGCCTCTGCAGGAACTCATTGCTACAGTGTGGATTGCACCCCCTGGGGTTGGGGGGGCACAGCCATCCTGGCTTCATGCCTCCATGTCCCCGGGACGGGACCCAGTGAGAGAGGGGTGTGAACAGTGAACATGGTGACTAATGGGACCTGTCACAGGTTGCGGAGTGGCAATTCATCCCATCCTCACATTTACGTGGGCCGGAAAAGAATTGTAAGTTGCCCTGAGCTGCTGCCACAAGATGGCGCCACGCCAGCCGGAGACACAGGTTGCCTCTGTCTTGTCCTCTTGGGTCTTGAATTCTGAGGGTTGAATTATGCAAGGTCTTCAGCAACACCTCCCTCACATAACTCCTTGCTGTGTTGCTCAAAGCTTTCATTCGTTGATTTGTACCATTTAAAATATATCACTTTGTAACACCATCTCTTCATTATTTGGTCTATCAGGAGCCCCCAAACATGGAAATGGCTGTCTCTGGGCTCTGAGAGGCCCCAGAGATTTACTTTCATTGACCCAGAAGAGGTAGCTTCTCCTTCCACCATCCATACATCCCCGGAGACTTCCATGTGCACATGCACAAAGCAAATACTCCCCAGCACGTACCCTAGGAAAGGTCTTGTACTGGGAAGCAGATGTCAGAGATGGACCAGATGGGCTCCCCAGCACCTAGAGGCTGGGGGCTCCCAGGGGAGGCATCATGGAGCAGATGATGCTTGAGCCGAGTCTTGACCTTTATTAGGTTGAGAGTGTGAACGTGAACATGAAATTATTAATTACCCACCTAAGTCTTTGTCTCAGTGGCTGAACTATGAGCTTCTTATGGTTGGGAAATACATTTTATTACCCATTTTTCTGCCCTTCTATTTAACATAGGAACTGGAAAGTGAATTAACTGTGCAAAGCGTGCCTCACACATAGTAAAGACTGTATAAGTGTTAGCCGCTGTTATTGGTCATGTTGTTATGTTGTAATTTGCCAGAATCAGCATAAACAGAATCAATGAGTGGTGTGGTGGCAAAAGGCTCAGATCAGAGACCTAAGGCTTGGATTCGAGTCCAGGATGTGCCCCTGACTAGCTCTGGTCCTCAATGCAACATCTATAAAGTGGGGATAATAAAACCATTCAGGCCTGGTGTTTTGATGGTGAAATGAAGTTTGAGAACATGGACAGAAAGCAACCAGCCTGTAGAAGATGCTCCATTTTAATTCTGTTCACCCTTCTCATGTTATGGCTCCCCAGAACCTAGCACAGGACTGGGCATGTGTATGGGTTCAATAAATATTTATTAATGGATTGATAAGGAGTATTCTCATTGCTTTAAGAATATCAGTCATGAGGGGTGCCTGGGTGGCTCAGTCGGTTAAGCATCTGCCTTCGGCTCAAGTCATGATCCCATAGTCCTGGGATCAAGTCCCGTGTAGGGCTCCCTGCTCAGCAGGGAGCCTGTTTCTCCCTCTGCCCCTCCCCACAGGTGCTCATGCTCACTCTCTCTCAAATAAAGAAATAAAATCTTTAAAAACAGAATATTAGTCATGAGACATGTTCAGTGTCTCAAACTCTTAAGCAGGATTGGGAAGTATCTGACATATGAAGTTCTGCTTGCTGCTCATGACCCAAGGCAGACATTACTAATCAATCATGAGATTCTACCAGTCAGGATTGGCCAGCTAGGGTCATGTATCACCTGCAAGGTGCCTCAGGTGAGGGCAGTCAACAGAACTGGAGTCAGCCCTCCTGTTGGTCCAGGGGAAGAACAAACAGAAGCCTTGCATACAATTCACTTTGGGTTATTGTCCAGAACTGGTTGTGAAGAAATTCTGTGTTGATTCACTTACATAAAGAGAAACCCAATTTCTTTATGATAAAGTACCTGTCACACTAATGAGTCTCCCAAGAGCCTGTAAGAGTTGGGATTTGATTTGGGTTTTTTTTCTTCTAAATTACTAGGAAGATTTTTTTTTTTTTCCTTTAAGTGGCAGGAAGCATCATTCCATCTGAAAAAATCATCATCATGATGCCTCCCTTTCCTGGGTGGCTGACTCACTTGCTCGGCTCTAGGAGGTGCTGCCACTCAGTTCTGGTTAGGGGCTGTGTGCGCACGAGTGTGTGTGCACGCCCACAAACCTCGGGCATACACACACACACACACACACACCTGCCAGGAGCACAAACACGCCATGCTTGAAGGGGGTGTGTCCCCCACGCCTGGGGCTGCTGACAGAAGCCATTCGGCAAAGGCTTGTTAATTCTTGGATGGCGGGGTGTGACTATCGTCTGACATTTCTAGCGCGTCTTCTCTGTGCTCCGTCTCGCCCACGCTGAACCATGCACCTGCAGAAGGGAAGGCCAGCGTGCTTGTAGCAGATGTTGTGTGCCCTGGAAATGCTTAAATATGTACTCTAACGAAGGCGTTTGTTACCCAAACACAGGACCAGAGGGAGGAGGAACTGGTGGGGGGCATTGCTCTGGCTTCCCCAAGTCTATGTCTGGGTGACCTGGGTGGGTAGCCTGTTAAATCCCAGCCTTGGATAAAAACAAAAGGCTATCCTGGCTTTATGTTTTAAAACAAGCTCAGGGAGATGTTAGAGTTTATTATATAGAAAAACTCCAAAGAACACATGGACTGTTGAGTCAGAGAAACCTGACTTTGAGTCCCAACTCTACCATTTAAGCTGGGTGAGCTTAGGCCAGTTGCTTAGCCTCTCTGAGCCTCCTCACCTGATATCTTAGATGTATTTACTTCTCAGGATTGTGGTCAAGGCCTGCTAGGTTAGTGATTCATAAGCTGGAAGCAATGTTGGATATTATTTTCTTTATTTGAGCTTTAAGTTAAGGGTGGCTTGTCAGGGCAACTTTGTCCTGATATTAGAGATATTAAGAACCTTTTCTAGTTGGCCCCGGTTCTCGGCTTTCTGTCCCCAACTCTCGCATTCCTGTGCATCGTGGGAGGGTTCCACAGATACTCAGTCCTGCAGATCCAGCCCCTTCCCAGGGCTTGAGGGGAAAATGTATTATGTTGCTCAGTACTTTGCTGGTTGCAAGTGATGGAAATGGGAACTTACTGATTTGTGTATTGAGAAAGTTCAAGGAGTCTATCTGACTTCCTGAGGTTAGACACAAGGCACAAATAGGCCATCTGAACTTGATTTTACTCTGTCTCTGTCTTTCTTCTCCACTTTCTCCAGGTTGGCTCCATTCTCAGGATTTTCCTCCTGGCCACAAGATGGTTGCCAGCAACATTGGTTCACACCCAGCCTGAAAAAGGTGAGTCTCTGTCCCAGCATTCTTAGCAAAATCTTGAGACTGACTTTGACTGAGCAGGATGAGGAGACCATGAACCAGGCACCGTGGCCCAAGGAATGCACCACACTCACTGGCTGACACTGGACAGGGAGACTCAGTGTGCAAGGCTACCTCCCCAAATAAAAATTGAGGGTTCTTCCTCGCAAAGGAGCGTGGGATGCTGGCAAGACAAACTGCAACCCTCTATTACCTGTGTCAGCCTAAAGCTGCTATGGTCCAAGGAGCCCAGCATTGAGCCTTCTCATTGGTGTGCTCCCCTGGGACCCAGTGTCCCTGCTCTGATGACAGGCCCATGACTCAGATAAGTTTTGGGAAAATGGAATTAAACTACCTGCTTGGGTGTTGTGAGCAATCAGTGGGTCACTGTAAGTAAATGCTTAGCTCCTTGTATGGAGGCGGTGCTTTATGCCACCAAGGGCATGTCCATCTCCTGGGTGCATGAGGAAAGAATGCTCCTGCCTCCCTGCAGGTAGACTGGGGCCACGGGACTGAGTTCTGGCCAGTGGACTGTGGGTGGGAATGGCACACGTACTCACATCCAGCCTGGCCACTATCCACACTGTCTCTCTTCCCTGCCTGTCAGGTGGAAGCAAAGCGTTCTGAGAAACTGGAGCCACCTGCTGAATAGGCCCTCATACCTCAGTCACTGTGTGGAGGCAAGCCACCCAGGAGAGCAACTGGACCCAGCGACACTGGACTTTGTGAAAGCAACAACTAAACCTTTGATATGTTAAGTCAGTGGTTCTCAAAGACGGGCATTTGATAATATCTGGAGACATTTTGGTAGTCACAGTGAGATGTGGGGTGGGGTGAGGAAATGGCATCTAAGGGGTAGATGTCAGGGATGCGCTAAACATCCTACAATGCCCAGGACAGCCCACCGCAGAGAATTACTTGGCCCAAAATGTCAACAGCGCCAGGGTTAAGAAACCCTGCTCTAAAATGTGAGCACCTTGAGAGAAAAGATTTGTTACGGCCCTGGTTAGAACCCTCCAACAGCTTCCATCACACCCAGGATCAATTCTGGAGCCCTCCCCTTGATCTACAAAGCCCTGTATGACTGGGATCCTGCCCACCTCTCCTACCTTACATCCTGTCCCCTCCCCCTCCCTCACTCGATGCTAAGCACCTTTGCCTTCATCTGACCTCTTTTAGACCTCAGGGCCTTTGTACATGCTGTTCCCTCTATCTTAAATGCATTTCCCCCTGCTCTTCCAATTATCCAGGTACAAGTTACATGTCACCTGCTCAGTGACACCTTTCCTTCCACCACCTCGTGATTCTCCATTATCACACCACATCACCATTATCTCATAAGTGATCATGACAAGGCTGATCTACAATGCGGTAACGCGCTGGTTACCCAGGAGGGGAGGGATCTGTTTTCCCTGTGGAACGGGAGGACATGAGGAGAGCGCCATGCCTGTGTCATTTATTTCTGTCTCTCCGGCACCTAGCACAACAGCTGGTGCGCATGCAAAGGTAAAAAAAAAATGTGTTGAATGAATGAGTAGATGAGTAATGGGTAGAAAGAGCAAAGTCTTTGCAGTCAGCCACCCCTGGATTGAATTCTGGCTCCACCACCAGCTGTGAGTCATCTTCCCTCTCCAAGCCTCCATCTGCTCATCTGTAAAATGGACATAAGAATCCCATCTCCCAGGCTGCTATGAGGATGAAGGAGGACAGCATATCCAGAGCGCCGGTATGATTCCCAGCACAGAACAGGCCCTTGTAAGGTGTGCGGTGAATATCAGATGCTTGGATAAACACACTTCCCTGTGTGCTGTCATTTTGAGGATGAACACTGGGAAGGAAGGAAGGTAGGAAGGAAGATGGAGTTGGGATGCCAGAGCCAGCTTTATCCAGCAGCTTCTGCTTCTCTCTCTCTCTCAATGATCCTACTCTATACCCCACCCCCTCCCGTAAGACCATGACCCTAGGTCCCTCCACCCAAAGTCACAGGACCCAGGCTGATGCCCCAGTTTTCCTTCAGTCTGTGTCTCCCTTGCAGGATCCAGGAGCAATGCAGCCATCACTAGGGTCCCTCTAGTGAGATTCACAGCCCCTCCCTGTGGGTGCCTGTCACTCCCTGCCTCTATCTGTGTCCATCTAGACCATGCAGGAAATGAAAGTAGGCAGCAGGTCATTTGCAATAAAGAGCTCCGTGATACCCTGTGATGTCTGCAAAAAGGAATGTGATTCGGGGCCTCTTTCTTTCAAGTACAGTCTCATAGCAAACTTGGGGCCATAAAGAAACTCTGAAGAGTGGGGACAGCAGACAGGACACAGAGAAGGGGTGAACTAGGGGAGAGGTGGGTGCAGGAGCCCCATCTTGTAGGAGAGACAGGTGTGTGAGGTTGGGAGCTCCTGCATGGTCTCAGTGCAGACACTGAACTTCCCTGAGTCTCATTGCCTTCAGCTGTAAAATGAGATGGTAACAGGCCCTGCCAGGTTAGGTCATTGTGAAAATCCAATGAGGTAAAACTTGTACAGCCCTACTTGACAGTGGGCTGACCCAGGTGATTTGCTTCCAAAGAGTTAGGTATGCAAAGGGTTAAAGATGCCTTACTAGTAGAGAAACCTGTAAATCCGGCCTCAAGCCAGGTGATCAAAGTTAATGTCAGTGATGAGTGACTTCAGCAGAGAGACAGGCTTCGCAAGCTGGCCTCCAAGCAGCCTGAGCTGGATGGGGGCGTACACACAAACCAGCTTTCTCTTGTCCCATCTCTGCAGCCAGGCTCTCTGGCCCTCCTTCGGCACTTGTTAACGAAGCCCCAGGCAGTTTACAAACCCGGGCTCTCTGGGGTAGAGATTTTAGATTCCTTCCTCCCACCCAGCACCTTGGATCCACCGGCCGCCCTTTTCCAGACTGGCCGTGGAGCCTGTTCTGGGTTGAAATGTGTCCCCTCCATCAAATGATGTATTGAAGTCTGAACCGCAGTATCTCTAAATGTGGCCTTATTTGGAAATATGGTCATTAACCGATGTAATCACTTAAGACAAGGTCATATGGAGGAGGCTGGGCCCCTAATCCAAAATGCCCAGCAGCCTTAAAGGCGGCCATGTGAAGACAGAGACACAGGGAGAAGGCCAAGCAAAGACGGAGGACTGGAGTGATGCATCCACAAGCCAAGGGACACCAAAGATTGCCAGCAAACCACCAGAAGCTAAGAAGAGGTAAGGAATGGGGTGCCTGGGTGGCTCAGTCAGTTAAGCAGCTGCCTTCGGCTCAGGTCATGATCCCAGGGTCCTGGGATCGAGCCCCACATCGGGCTCCCTGCTCAGTGGGAAGCCTGCTTCTCCCTCTCCCACTCCCCCTGCTTGTGTCCCTCTCTCGCTGTGTCTCTCTCTGTCAAATAAAGAAATAAAATCTTTAAAAAAAAAAAAAAGAAGAGGTAAGGAATGACTCCCCAGCAGACTGCAGGGCTGTGGCCCTGTCGGACCTTGATCTCAGACTTCCAGCCCCCGGAACTGTGAGGCAATGTCTATTGTTTTGAGCCACTGGGTTTGGGCCTGGGAAACTAACACGGGGCCAGAAGGAAGGGTCTGCTTTTCCCCACTTCATGGCCTTCACCATCCTCTGAGGGATACCCCCACCCAGGCATTGCCAGGTCCCTGACTTGCCTTCTGTGCCCCTCCTTGGAGCTCCTCACTTGGCTTCAGGCTCTTCTGCTCCCTCACAGCAGCGGGGCTGGTGTGGGGTTGAGTGTGGCAAGGCATCTCCCCTGTTCTTCTCCTCAGAGCCACTGGTTGAGGTTGGGGGCAACACTCAGGCCCCAGTGATGGGCAGTTTCCTCCAGGCCATAGAATTCTTTGTACCTCTTGTGTTCAACTGTGGCCTTAAGCACCAATTTCCCAGGCGGCAGGACAAGCCCCACTCACCATCCTGTTATTCCAGACTTGCAAGCTCAGGTGGGTTCTCCAGGCCACCAAATAATCCTTGTCCTGCCCCAGCCTGCACCTTCAGGCCTCTCCTAGCATTCACCTGCTCGGCCCCTTCCACCTACAGTGACCTAAGGACAGGTGCCTCCTGCAGAAATATTCTGGGGTCCGTTCTTACATAACATTTTCTCCCTTCCTCGGTAGGTTTAAATGGATAAATGAATAAATTAATGAATGGAAATCCGCTGGGGGAGGACAGTGTGAGTTTCTGGAACTAGGCTGCCTGGGTTCGAATCTTGGGACCAAGAGTAGGTATGTGACCTTGGTCAAGTTACTTAACTTCTCTGGGTCTCAGTTTCCTCATCTACAAAATAAGGAAAATAACAACACATACTCTTGAGGTCGTTGTGGGGATTCAATGTGGTATTTTGCCAACAACCGATTTTGTGCCTGATGCCAATAGAGGTAAAGCTTCTTTGTCATCCAGGGTCTAAGCTTCATCCCGTGTCTGTGCTTAGAACCTAATTTCTTTAGGTCCAACCTAATCTTTTTTCACCCACTGGCTTTGGCTAATTCATCCAGTGCTGAGTAATTTATTATCACAGACAGTGCTCTGGAGACAGAACAAAGGTTAAGATGCTACGGGCTGGACGCATGGGGGAGAGACACATTTTTAGTCTGAGGAAACCAGATATGTAGAAAAATGGTACACATGCCAAAAGGGGGCCTGGATGGAATTAAACCTCTTGACTTAACTGCCGATTAAAGCCCTACAGCGGCAACACAGGCTGCAGCCTGCGACTAAGCTGCTCTGAGACTTCCTGTTGGAAAAAATGACTCCAGGGCCCCCTTTAAAAATAAGAGCATGGCTCGGTGGCCGTGTCCACGGGGAAATAGCTGCTGTGTGTTTCAGAAGGTCTCCTCTCTCCCCCTTCTTTAAAAGGCCTAGGAGATTTGACAAAATCCACTTAAGAGATGAGCAGGAAGAAGATAATTGGTCTCCCACCCAGTCCCACCCCCTGGGGACCCAGCAGGGGGACAAAATGGACCTCAGAACACTGCAAAATATGCAGCATCATAACACAGACTGTCTTTAGGTGTGTGCCTTCTGCTGTGAGAAAACTGGCGCTGAGCAAAACTTCTGTATCCTGCAAGTGATGCGTGCACAGCACCTGTCAGCAGGCAAGCCATTTCTGTGCTCTGTATCTCAGACATCCTGTGGGCCCAACTAGGTACAGGGGCTGAGGCAAACAGGGGTGAGGCAATGTTCTCGAGGTAGCTGAAGGGGTGCAGCTGGGACTGATCCCAGGCTCCTTGGAGGGAAACCTGTGCTCTCTCTCACCAGGCTAGAGTAGCCCCTGTCTGCCTCTTTCTTCCAGAATGAATCCAGGTCCGTGATCTGAGATCCGGAGGAGAATGGCCTGGTAAAGAACATGAGGGCTGTGGCCTCAATTTTTGTATTTGGTAGCAGAAGGCAATTCCAGATTGACCCACGTTTGGAAAGCATCAAAGGAAGAATTTGAGGAAAAGGATATGTGAAAAATCAAGGGTGTGCTCAGAGGGCATTCTGGTCAATCCAAGAAGAAGCTTTCCCTGCTTCTCCAGACCTTGAAGTGTGTGAAGTTGGGGTAAATAAAAGAGATGCCTTGTTTTTTTTCCTTGGTAATTTCAACGTCTTGGTAGGTAATTAAAATCAGCTGGATGCCACTCTGGTGAGAACTTCTGGTAAAGGTGATGGTATAAACTTGCCTAATGAGCATGAAGATGACAGCAAAGGACCATGACAGGCATTACACAGAGAAAGGTCAACTCTTGAGGTCTTCTGGGCATCTATAAACAACTAAAGTTTCTTTCTAGCTGCCCAACATCAGAACCCTCTGAATGGCATCATTGCTGGGCAAGAAAACTAAAGTTCATGGTTTCCAGTTTGTCTTTGTCTTCTCCTTCTCCCCTCTTCCCTCTTTCTTTTATTAATTCCTCTCTAGCCATTTTCAGATGGTTCCCCTCTTTACAAGGAAATAGCATGCAAAAAATTAACTCAATGTCTTTGAGTTATTCTTTGACTCTAGGCTCCAGCACTAGCTAGCTGGCAAAGGCCCTTTGGTGCATCACTTAACCTCTTAGTCCTTGTTTTTCTCCTCTGAAAATGGGGATAATAGCTCCGACCTCTGAGATTATTCCAAGGATTAAGCTAAATAGATAACCCATGAAAAGAGTTACACACATGTCTGACATCCACTAGTGCTACTGCTAAACTCATCATTTCTATCAGTTTCCTATGGTAACTGTCGTCGAAAACTGACCTCTGTGCCTCAGAGCCAAAATATAACACGTGAAGACAGAGTTTGGGGTAAAGAGGAGCAACAGCTTTATTGCTTTTGCCAGGCAAAGGAGTCTGCAGCAGGCTAAAGCCTTCAAAACTGCAAGCCCTCCCAAAGGTCAGGGCTGGGGTGTTTCCTAGGGAAATCAGGATCTAGCTGGGTTTTTTTTTTTTTTTTTTTAATCAAAGTGGCTGCTTCTGGAGAGTGGGAAACAGGTAAGGTGGACCAGGGGACCATTTTTTTGTTTTGTTTTGATTTGGGGGTGGGGGAACCACTGCTTTTTTTTTTAAAGATTTTATTTGACAGAGCACAAGCAGAGGGACAAGCAGGCTCCCCGCTGAGCAAGGAGCCCGATGTGGGACTCGATCCCAGGACCCCGGGACCATGACCTGGGCTGAAGGCAGCTGCTCAACAGACTGAGCCACCCAGGCGTCCCCAGGATCTAGCTGGTTTTGACAGGAATTGTTTATATGCTGCCAGCCTCATTTGCCACGTCTTCGGGGTGATACGGGGTTCCTGAAACAAAAAAGCTAAGAAGAGAGGAGGGGAGGTTTGGGGAAGAGAAGAAAAAGGTTGCTTAGCTTAAAAATCGAGACTTTCTGAAACATTAGTGCAGCCATTTTGATTTTTGTTCAACTTCGTGCTTCTAAGCCATTTCATAATTAATTACTACAGATTTACTGGCTTAAAACAACACAAATTCTCCTATTTTTCTGGAGGTTGAAAGTCTGAAATGAGCCTTACAAGGTGTGATATTGTGATTTATAATAAATATATATTTGGTCTTCAGCCCAGTTCCTGGCACGGAGCTCCTAAACCCTCGGAATTTCCTAAGGGAAGACAGCAATAAAGGAGTCTTTTGTTATGTTGATGATGACTTTTGGAAAGCACCTAAGGATAGGGCTGGTTGCTAGGAGAACCATAACCCACAGTGTGATTAGAGAGTTGGAATTTTCAGTCCCACCCTCTGACCTCCATGGAGGGGAGAGGGGCTGGAGATTGAGTTCAATCACTAATGGCCAGTGATTTAATCAATCATGCCTACGTAATGAAGCCTCCATAAAACCCTCTAAAAAAGTTCGGAGAGCTTCCAGGTTTGTGAGCATGTAGAGATTTGTGGAGATTTGTGGCTTGCCCAGAGAGGTCAAGGGATCTCCATCCCCCTTCCCAAATACCTTGCCTTAGTGCGTCTCTTCCATCTGGCTGTTCTTGAGTTACATCCCTTTATAATCTAAACCAGTAATCTAGTAAGTAAAATGTTTCTCTGAGTCCTGTGAGCTGTTCTTATAAATTAATCAAACCCAAGGAGGGGTTCACTGGAACCTCCAATTTAGAAGCACAGGTGACAGCCTGGACTTGGAATTGGCATCTGAAGTGAAGGCAGTGTTGTAGGACTGAGCCCTTAACCTGTGGGATCTGAGGCTATCTCCAGTTAGATAATGTCAGAATTGATTTGAATTGTAGGACACAGCTGCCATTGAAGAATTGCTTGGTGGTGTGGGAAAACCCTCACACATCGAACTGGGGTGCAGAATCACTACAAGGCTAAAATCTAGGTGTCATGGTGCTGCACTCCTTCTAGAGGTTCTAGAAGAGGATTTCTCTTTTCCTTCTAGAGGCTGCCCGCATTCCCTAGCATGTGGTCTTTGATCCTCCTGCCTCCTTCATAAGGACCCTTCTGATTACATTGGGCCTATCCAGATAATCTCCCCATCTCAAGATCTTTAATTTAATCATGGCTGCAAATTCCCTTTTGCCATAGAGGTAACATATTCACAGGTTTTGGGGATTAAAAGACGGACACCTTTGGCAGGGGGTCAGTAGTCTGTCTAACACAATCAGTATTTTTATCAAGACTAGCTCATTTAACTTATTTCATTCTCATTAAATCCCATGAAGTAGATACTGTTTTATTCCCATTTGGAAATTGAGGCACAGAGAAGTTAAGTAACTTTCCCAAAGCCACATGAACAGTAAGTGCGATTGGAAGCCAGGACACTGGCCTCTGGAGTTCATGTTCTTGCCAGCTGAAATATGTAAAGTGGCACATAGTAAGCACTATATTAGTGCTTTCTATTATTATCATTTCTACCAAGCTTAATATAATAATCCTATATAATATAATCACATGTGGTTCTTGTGAGAATTAAATAAGTTAACGTGCGAGAAGCACCAGACAGTGCCAGTCATACCGCAGGTCTTCAAATGGCATTTAGATCTTTCCAGTCCCACCAATCCACCTTTCTTTTCATCACGAACATCTGTGGTCACTACGCCCTCCCCAAGATGGCGCCACCCCAACACCCAATCTGCCCCACTCAAGATGGCGTCCATAGCTCTGAAAGCCACAATGCGCCCTTCTCAAGATGGCGCCAACACTAGCCCTGTTATCCTTCCTCTTTCTTCAAGATGGCCTTAACCCTGGGCATTCTTTGACTCTCTCAAAATGGTGGCAGACGCAGTACGCACAACATCGGACCTTTCCAAGATGGCGCCAGCGTCGCATACTTATCGTCGCTATTATGACAGACACTTCCGGTTGTGCCGAACCCAGGCATTTGAGGCCTGCGGGAGACTGTGCGGGGCCCAGCTTTGCGCTGAGACGCTCTGGCGCCAGAATGGACCGGAGGAAAAAGCCTTTGGATGTTACGGCCTCCTCGGTGAGTGCGGGCACAAATGATGCTACGGGGCTCCGAGTTCTCCTCATGTCCGCTAGACCAGAATCTCGACCTTGTTTCTTCACTCGGGAGACCCAGACCTGGCCTTCCCTCCAACAGGAACCCAGGCCTGGCTCTTCTCAGTTGGGGACCCGGGCCAACTTTTCTTACTTACAGGACCCCGTACTTGGCTTCTCCCCTCGGACGTACACCCGGACCAGGAGCCCCTCCTTAGATCCTGAACCTGGTGTCTTTTCCCGTTTAAGAGTGTCCCTGCCTCCCCTCTGCGACAGCCGGGCCAGGCCTCCTTGCCAGTCCTGTCTCTCTCTGTGCTTGCCGTGCTGACACATTCCCCTTCCTCGTTTCCTTTCCAGTCCGGGGACCAGCAAGGTCCTCCCAGAACATGAGCGAGGGTGACTTATTCCCCGGGTCCGAGAGCGCCCAGCGTCCCGATCAGGAACTAAACAGTTGTGAATGCGCTCATAGGTTGCGGTGCCTGCGGGCTGTAAGGTCTAGCAGGACGTAAGCGGTTTTGGTAAAGTAGCTACTTCGGGGAAGAAAACCTGCTCGGAGTACGTTTCTGTGCATTGTCTTATTGAATCCTCTCAGCTGCTTTAGAGAGTAGGTGCTATTAATATCCGTGTTTTATGGCTGATAAATTTGAGGCCCCGTAAGGGAAAGTGGCTTTCCCCATCTCGCATACAGAATTCTTAGTGATAGAACTGGCGCGCTCAGGCTGTTTGTCATCAGAGCTACTGCCTTTTCTGTCACATGAGAGCAAATTGCCTAATCTTTGATTTAATCTTCAATTACCTGCAAAGTATTAGGATGCAAAGGGAGTGCAAAGGAAAACCACTGTGTGTCCCAATATTTGAGTCTCTTTTCCTTGTCTAATATTGAAAATTAGTACTGGTTATTATGGTTGCGCCTAAGGAATCAAAAAGCTATAAATATTAAAGTTATTCTATCCTGACAGGTTAAAATTTAGCAATAACCGTAGTAGAAATGCCATCTGGAAATGGGTAGTTTTCAGAGCATCTTCCTTTTAAAACTCAAAAGTAGTCATAGAAGAGGAAAATGTGTGGCTAGAAAATTGTTACAGTGAAGAAGGCTCAGAAGAAGGGACTAAAGTTTTTGTGTTTAGAAACTTAGTATGTCCTGGGATGAAACTGCCCTTAGCGTTATTAAATCCCTGCCAAGGCTGCTTTTAAATTGATGTCTTCCAAAATAGATCATTGAACTCAGTCATTTTGATTTCCCTTAGAAGTCAGTCTGTGATGCTGGGCTTTATAAGTATCTGATTTATAGGGAGCTGTATCTGGACCTTTAAAAAGGGAACTGTCATTTTATCTTTCTTTGCGGAGTACACAGTGGTGATTGGTACAAGTGAGAGATAGGCATGGATATTCACCCAACTGCCCTGTTCCCTTTGCCCTGGCCTTTCCTGTTCTTGAACCCTATGATTCAACTAAACTTACAGTTTCTAGAACATACATAAACTTGGAGCTCTTCTCATTCACTCAATCCACTTTATTTCTGGCTGTTGAAATCTTGCCTCTCTCTTTTTTTTTAAGTTTTATTTATTTAAGTAATCTCTACACCCAACATGGGGCTCAAAACTCATGACCCTGAGATCAAGAGTTACACACTCCTCTGACTGAGCCAGCCAGGCGCCCCTTGCCTATCTTTTAAGGCTCAGCTCAAAGCTGTCTCTGATCACTGTGGACAGAAGGAAATGCTCCTGTAGCTGAACTTTTATGCTCTTTTCTTCTACCACCTCCCCCCACCTTTTTAAAGATTTTTTTAAGTAATCTCTACACACAATGTGGGGCTGGAACTCACAACCCCAAGATCAAGAGTCTCATGCTTCACCCCCTGAGCCAGTCAGGTGCCCCTGTTTTCTTCCACTCTTGAAGTCATTTATTACATTTTACTGGTATTTTAAGTTACCTTTTTTTTTTTAATTAGGTTGTAACTGTTTGAGGCAGGAGAATGTCTGTTTCATGTTTGTGTCCTTTTCTTTAGTGCTCAGATAGTTGCTGAACAAAGACATTTTTCTGCAGAAATAATAAATTTTGATGATTAAATGAGATTACAGTATAAAAAAGCCAAGTACAGTGTCAGGCAGAGAGAAGGTATTTAAAGTTGTTAGTTCTTTTTTTTTTTTTTTTAAGATTTTATTTATTTGTCAGAGAGAGAGAGAGAAAGCACAAGCAGGGGAACAGCAGGTGGAGGGAGAAGCAGGCTTCCCGCTGAGCAAGGAGCCTGATGTGGGCCTTCATCCCAGGACCCTGGACCCTGGGATCACGACCTGAGCCGAAGGCAGCCACTTAACCGACTGAGCCACCCAGGTGTCCCTTAAAGTTGTTAGTTCAGTGTGAATCTAACAGATGCAAACTTCATTTACTTTGCTTAATCACTCTCCCCTTAGCCCAGTATTGAAGGTTAGGGTAGAAATACATTACCAACAGAACTGGAATGCAGTATGACTTGGTTTTATTTTGTACATTCAGACATTTAATTTTGTATCCATTATTGTCCATTTATAGGAACTTTAAATCTTACTTTGAGAATTACAAGAACTTGGAAACCTAGTCAGTCATTAGAATTAATTAAATGTTTTTGTTTGCTTATTGGTTTTATTCTAGTTGGTAGACCTTAAGGCTGAACTCTTCCGAAAACAAGAAGAATTCAAACAAGAAAAACTTCTCAAAGATTCTGGCGTTTTGGGAAAACCAAAAACAACTAATAAGGTAAAAATAAGATCTAGTTATCTCCATTAATTCCAAATATGGGGGAATTATACCATACCTAGGTTTTTTGAAAATGTCCTGGTCTCTGCTACATATAAAAAATAAAGGAAACTCCCTTGTAGCTGACCATGTGTATAAAATGTTTTATATTAAAATAGAAATTAGAGCATTTAAAAGAAATTAGAGCATTATAGTACTATAATTACTTAGCTCTTCTTTTGGAAGAGTGCATGTGTTTTTTTTTTTGTTTTTTTTTTGTTTTTTTTTTTTAAGAGTGCATGTTTTAATTAGTGGTTTGTGTACATTCTCATGGAAGATCAGCTGTATAGGTATTATTAATCCAAACAGATAAACAATTAGATAATATAGCAATATAGCAGAAAATGTCAGGGTCTTTAACAGTTGTGAATAGGTTGTGGTATTTATTACTTATATTACTAAATCTATTGAATTAAGTTGTAATCATTCAGGAGATAATAGATAAGTAACTATCTTGTAAAGGAATTCTTTATATAATTTAGGGCTTTTTTTTTTCAGCACTAGCTTTTCCTTGTATAGTCTATTTGCACGACATAGGTTGGCTGTCAGATCTAGTTTTCTCCATTGATTCATAAGATCTAATCCGGTTTTTTTTCTTCCGATGTGTAAGTAGAGATTTTTGTTTTGCAATCACTTGGTTCTGTTTTGTCTTTTTAAATAAATATGCTGCAGAAACCAAGTATCTGGAGCAAACAGAATGCAGGAGTTTCAAATCGAGCTGAGAAGGATGCAGAACAGAAGATCGAGGAACAGAAGACTTTAGACAAAGCAAGGTAAAGTTAAGCTCTGCTAACTGTAGTTGCCTCTGAGGCTACCCAAGCAAAGAAGTGAGAGTTCCACTTTTAGGCTTCTGGATTTACAGTTTTAATTTTGTCATCTTTTCAGTCATATGCTCTATAAATATAAAATAGACTCTAAGAATAATATAATTTGCAGATGTATTTGTAGTCTTAAGAGAAGACATAACCGCAGTCTGAAAGATGAAACAGAGTCCCACTTTGAGCCTTTGTTAGGCTCTAAGATCATCAACAAGTGTTTAAGAAGTGTCCGCGTGGTGGTGTGGCTCTGGCCTACTAGGTAATGTGACAGTAGCATTTAGAAACTAAATTTTCCCCCTAGCTTTTTATTTTGAAAAACTTGAAAACAACAGAATAGTTGAAAGAAGGGTACAATGAATCTTCTAATACTTTTTACCTAAGTTCACCAATTAATGTTTTTCCACATCTGCTTTTGCTTCTCTCTTTCTCTCCTCTTTGTGTGTGTATAGAGAAACTTTGTTAAACATTATGATACTTTGCCTCAAAATATTTCAGTATGTATCCACTAAGAGCAAGGACATTCTCCTACATCACTACGATAATGCTGTCATACCTAAGAAATTTAACACCAATAAAATAATATTATCTATTATATGGTCTATAGGCAGAGTTCACCAATTATCCTGATACAATTAAGTCCTTTATAGTTTTTTTTAAATTTAATCCAGAATTCAAAGATTGCACATTGAATTTAGTTTTCGTATTTTTCTTTCTTTTTCTCTTTAAGAGGGAGACATTTTGGTTATAGCATGGCTTTCTTTCTTTTTTTTAAAGTTTTTTTTTTTTTTTTTTAGTAATCTACACCCAACGTGGGGCTCGAACTCACAACCCTGAGATCGAGATATACACTCCTCTAAGCCAGCCAGGCACCCCAGATGGCATATTTCTTTAGTCTCTTTTAATCTAGACTAATTCCCATGCCTTTTTGTTGTCTGTTATACCATTGCTGTTCTTGAAGAATCCAGACCTGTTGATCCGCAGTGTCCCATAATCTGATTGAGTCACATTAACTGCTTTTGCTTAAGAATATGATGTGCATGGTGTGTCCTTCCTGTTGGATCACAAGAGGTTCACAATGTCAGTTTGAGTTTTTATTGGTGATAAAGTTTGATCACTCAGTTAAGATAGGCCTGCTAGATTTTTCCACTGTAAAGGTGCTTGTCCCCATTTGTAATTAATAATAATCTAAGGAGGGAAACTCTGAGACTATGCTTGTTCACCAACATATTTCCACATCGTTATTACATTGGTGATTTCAAAGTGATGATTTTTCTAATTCTTTCATTCCATTTATTAGCTGACATTCTTCTGTAAAGAACTCTCCCTTATTTGCAGTATCAGTCTAGATTCAGAGAGAACCCCAAGTTTTAATGTCTGTCATGACTCATGTCCTTTTGGATCTATTGCATAATAAAAACTGCAGTAGCAAACAGTGGTCGCTAAGGTTGCTCAGCTCTTCTGGGTCTGAAAAAAAGAGGCAGGATATTAGCACATTTGGGGGATTGTTTTTCTTGGCACTTGACCTGTTCCCAGCAGACATGGGATATGTTAATTTTTGAGACATCTTTCTCACCTACTGGACATATTCTCAGAATTCTAATTTGTTGAAAGGTACTGTAATCTTTTATTCTTTATAAATGTATAAACTCTGTATAACAGAGTTTCCCTGGGTACTTTGCTGTGATTTTTTTTCTGTTCAATGACCTGTTAACGTAATACTTTGGCTTCACTGCGCTTGTGAGGAATCAAGTCTTTCCTTGGTCTGCAGGACTTCTGCGTCTCCGCAGAGCTCAAAACAGGCAGGGGCAGTCCCATGAGGGTGTAAGGCCTTAGGCAAGTTACTTCTCCATTGAGATTTTTCTTATCTGTGAAGTGAGGCAGTTTATACTCAGCTCCTGGAGCTCTTGAGGGGATTAAATGAGTTATGTAGTGTCTGGCACATAGTAGTTTCAGATAAGTGTCCCATGCTCTTGCCCTCTGAATTCCTTCTTTCTTACTCGACTGAAGAAATTATTCCTTGAAATCTCTAATGACTTCCTCATCTACTAAATCCAGTGGCCATTTCTCTGATATCTTGCTTGATCTCCATTATTCATTTGTAGACTCTTCTGCCATCTTCTTTCTGTTACACTGCATCCAGACTCCTTATCCTTTCCCATGCGTTCCTGTACCTGCCTTTCTCTGTCCTTATTTTGTGCCCCTCTCTCCTGTGCTCAGCATCCTCCACCGCTCTGGTCTCTGCTTGAACATACCAAGCTCATTCCCACCTCCTCTTTCCTCTGCCTCACTTGCTTTCTTCCCAAGATCCTCTCATGGTTGGCTTCTTGCTCTATAAGCCTTAGCTCAAATGTCACCTTCAAAAAGGTTTCCCCGGGCTTCCTTTTCTAGCTTAGTGTCCGCCCGGTTACTCTGTCCTGACACCTGTTTTTGTGTGTGTTTTTTTTTTTTTTTTTTTTTTAAGATTTCATTTATTTGAGAGAGAGAATGAGAGACAGCACAAGAGGGAAGAGGGTGAGAGGGAGAAGCAGACCCCCCGCTGAGCAGGGAGCCCAATGCGGGACTCGATCCTGGGACTCCAGGATCATGACCTGAGCCGAAGGCAGTCGCTTAACCAACTGAGCCACCCAGGCGCCCTGTGTTTTGTTTTTTTTAATTAAAGTTTTATTTTCATGAAAAAGTAAGAGTCTATAATGACAGAGGTTATTACATTAAGCCCCCTCTGATATAGGGCAAATTAACCTTTTGGAAGTTGAAGGGCCTCCAGTGGTGAAAACTGCTTTTATTTCCTCCCCTTCACAGCACTTGTCTGAAATCCTCGTTCTCATTGATTCGTTACTGTCCTTCTCCCCTTCTATAACAAGAACTCTATGAGCGTGGGGACTGTGTCTTGTTGACTGCCGAGCCCTTGGTGCCTGAAACAGTGCTTGGCACAGAGGAGGCCTGGAAGCAGTGCCCGTGGAATGAATGTGTAAAATGGGAGAGGACTCTTTCTGACCCAGATGGCAGAGAAGCACATGCCGTAACTGATGGCAAGCTTTCGGGTGTGGTCTAGGCACTCTTCATGGCCACCCTAAGAGGGAGTGCTGTTTTTTTCATCTATTCCAGATTTAGGAATTGGGGGTACAAGAGAGGTGAGGTAAGTCGCTCCAGAGCACACAGCCGTGTGACCAAGGGACTTTATTGTCTCGGGACGCCATTAGAAATGAAATTTTCCATTGTGATTAAGTGTGATTCTTCACAGGCAAAAGCTCAGATGACCTTTTTGGGACTTCTCTTTGCCATCATTAAGTATTTCCAGAATAGAGAATTGCCAGCCATCTTACTGGGTCTGTACCCACTAAAAAATAAACGTCATCAGAATTAATGTGAGCAGAGAGGCTGCTTTATTGAAATACCAGGGTTGATGTTTGTTTTTTATTAGCTGTGTGTCACAAATAAATTATTCATGCTTTGTATAAAACAGATACATATATATTTTTTGACATTTTTAAAATTTAAATTCCGTTAATTAACATATAATGTATTATTGGTTTCAGAGGTACAGATCTGTGATTCATCAGTCTTAGACAACACCCAGTGCTCATTACATCACATGCCCTCCTTAATGTCCATCACCAGGTACTCCATCCTTCCACCCCCCTCCCCTCCAGCAACCCTCAGTTTGTTTCCTTTGTTTAAGAAGAGTCTCTTATGGTTTGTCTCCCTCTCTGGTTTTGTCTTGTTTTATTTTTTTCCTCTCTTCCCCAATGATCCTCTATTGTCTTTCTCTGCTTGACTTATGTCACTTAGCATGTCCTCCAGTTCCATCCCTGTCGATGCAAGTGGTAGGTATTCATCCTTTCTGATGGCTGAGTCATATTCCATTGTATATATATATACGGACACACCACACCTTCTTTATCTATTCATCTGTCGGTGGACATCTGGGCTCTTTCCACAGTTTGGCTATTGTGGACATTGCTGCTATAAACATCGGGGTGCAGGTGCCCCTTCGGATCACTACATTTGTCAGATACTATATTTTTAAGAGACTTGTAAGAAGTTGGTCTTTAGCTACCTTAGAGAAGCCTAATAAGCCATGGATGACCAGGGACCCTTGTCTGAAAACAGTAATGCAAAGAGTTTTCATTGAATTTGGTGTTCTGTTTGGAAGGTTGTGTATAGAAAATGTTTTTGTTTGGACATCTCTCTCCTTTTTTTGGCATTTAACTTAGGTTGTACTTGGCATTTGCATCTGGAATCTTACTTCATTATTTATTTTCAGGTACTGATTGAGAACTTGTGCCAGGTATTGTTTTAGGCCCTGGGCTACAGTCATGAATAAGAGAAACATGGGCCTGTTCTCACAGAACTGACACTTAGTCGACAAAGCGGGCGTCGCTGGGTCTGAGGGTCCCCTTAGGGCGGGGTGGTCAGCTCGAGGTACAGCCGCTGCATCATTAGACGGGCCTCTTGTGCAGGGCACGACACGCAGGCAGCCTTAGCAGGAGTGGCAGGTGTTGGACCATTTCTAATACTTGTCTTTTTTTCTCTAGGGAGAAATTGGAAGAAAAAGCCAAATTATATGAGAAAATGACTAAAGGAGACTTTATAGGTAAACACAATAATTTATTTATACTTCTCTATTTTCTGTAACTTATACAGCCTTATAGTATTTTGTTATTTGTTAGGATAACCGTAAGAACAGGGAGGAAATTGAAGGAATAATACAGATTATTTTCTCTGCTGGCATGGAGACAAGAAAATCCGCAGTAATTGTTGATTGCCTAGTGTGGGCCAGGCTGTGTTAGGTGCTCTAAGGGGACAAACAAGGGCAGTGTAAGCCAGATTCTCTGCCTCTGCCCTCAAGGGGGTCGTCATCAATGGAGGCCAATGATGCAGACTGAAGCAAAGGTAGGAAACGAGGTCTAAATAGACTATCATTATAAACTCTTATAACTATGTTAAAAAAAGACTGAGAGGAGTTATGGGTATATCAGCGTGTTGGAGTTATGTTTCCTTTTCCTTATTTTCTATTTTTTCTGTGATGTGCCTGTAATTCCTTCTAAAATAATAAAAAAATCCCCCTTTCCTCATACCCTCCAGAAAAATAAAACCCAGCCTACAGTTAGATAGCAGAAGAGATTTTACAAGGCAGTGTGTATTTCATTGCCAAAGGCATGTAGGGAAGTCTTTAGGGAGAAGGTAGGCTCTGATAGGGTCTTAAAGGCTTTGGATAGCTGGAGAAAGGGATTCTGCAGGGGAAGAGTGGTGAGAGCAGATCCTCAGAGGGAGGAGAGGGCCAGTGTCGGCAGGACAGACTAGCGTGGCTGGGCCTGATGGGCTGGGAAGGGGGCAGCAGTAGAGAGGCAGGGCTGGAACCCTGGTCATTGGCTACCCAGACAGCCAAACTCCCTCTTCCCAGATGGCAGAGGCATGTTCCCTGCATGGCAGGGAGCCCCGTGGGGGAGAGTCAGGCACTCTCAAAGCTAGGGGACATGGGGAGAGGCCATGTCTTCTTCCTGAAGAAGCAGCAGGGTGTCCTTTAACCGGGAGGCCTCACTATTATGTGGTCTTATAACTCTGCTCTGGGAATGCACATCTCTTTCTCATGTGAGTTATTTTGTGGCTTTAAAAAAAATTAAAGTCTTTTACTTTTGATGCAAACTTGACTTGTATTGTTAATCAAGAAATCAGGTCCAAAGGCCTGTGGATGTGGGGATTTGGTTCTGTCCAAAACAGCAGGCCCTGATGGGCATAGTGGCCCCACGTGTCTGGGCAAGTTGAGTTTTGGAGCCTCAGTTATTCTCCCCTCTACACTGGGGCTCAACACCAGTACTGGGGACATGGAGCCTAGTGTCTGCTCCATACAGCTCGGTACTGTCCTCAGAGAAGAACTGAAGTGACTGTCTAAAATCCAGCATAGTGGGGCGCCTGGGTGGCTTAGTCGTTAAGCGTCTGCCTTTGGCTCAGATCATGATCCCAGGGTCCTGGGATCAAGCCCTGCATCCGGCTCCCTGCTCGGCGGGAAGCCTGCTTCTCCCTCTCCCACTCCCCCTGCTTGTGTTCCCTCTCTGGCTGTGTCTCTCTCTGTCAAATAAATAAATAAAATCTTTAAAAAAAAATAAAATAAAATCCAGCATAGTGAAACTTCACATAAACCTTATTTTGAGTACATCAACTATCTTGGGTTAAATTAAAGTCGTGGATTGTTATTTAACTTTCAGTGTATGTTTTAGCTCAGGCAGATCACAAGCCACACGTCTCTGTGTGCCCTGCAGATCCTCGCACTATGCCTTGCCTGAAAGTGGTGTTCATCAGGTTGAAAAGAATTCAGATGACTTCTTTTACCCTATACAGTGATCCTTAAAACCTATACCATGGCAGTATAATTAGGACTAAGTAATGTCGCCCCTTAATTGGGGAGGACTATGTAGCAACAAAGGTCTATTGCTCTGGTCTGGCAGCGTGAGCATTGCAGTTCTGCTTCGGCATTTTATCATCGGGTGGATGAGTCTCTTGAAATCAAAAGGTTTGATCTTAAAATTGCATTCCAAGACCGTATTGCTCTCTCATTCTGTTGACGAGGCAACAGAAGACTTTAAGCACTTTTAAGACTTTTTTGTGTGGTATGTGTTTCTGATGGCCTATTTGCAGCTTCCCTGTCAGGTCCATGGTGGCTCTGTGTCTTTGAAGTGTTCAGGGAGTGCCGGGGGTGGTGGATGCATCGACTAGTGAACTGTCCAGGGCCAGTGTAGCTGCCCAGTGGTGAATGTGACTGCTTCATATCAATTCCATCTGTGGTTTACTTCTTTGAAAAGAATGTCAAAAATCTGAAAATTGATTTTTCTGTCTTAGATGAAGAAGTGGAGGATATGTACCTTGTGGATTTCACGCAGAAGATCATAGACAAACACAAAGAAATGGAGGTGTTTGGTGCCAATAGAGATTCTAGAAAGGCAGCAGAAAGAGATGATGATGAAGAAAATCTTTCTGAAAAAGATATACCTCCTCCGCAGGACCCCAGTGAAGAATGGTTGGTGATAATGACACAATTTGGTCATGTTAACATTCTCAGACTTGCGTTTACTTTTTTTTTTTTTTTTTTTTTTAAGTAATCTCTATGCCCAACATGGGGCTCAAACTTACGACCCCAAGATCAAGAATTCCTTGTTCTCTCGACTGAGCCAGCCAGGTGCCCCAACTTGTATTTATTTTCCAAAAGTGTATTTGTTTGCGTGTTACCAAACCACTTCTTATTCTTCCTCAGTTTTCTTTCTTTTAAGATTGGATTTACAGATGCAGAAACAGTAACTCCAAAGAAGAAATAATTACAAGACTGAGCCAAGTGCAAAAGGCATTAATACACCTGTTTCATTGGCGTGGAAGAGTTGTTTAGACAGAAGCATGTTCCTTTGTTACCCAGGCTGCTGCCCATGTCATTATTCAGACAGGGAGAGTCACTGTCTAGCCATTGGCGATGTTCATTTCCATAGACAAGAGGCAGCCAGAGCCGGTCCAGTAAACCTTACTGTGGCTGGGACCTTTTCCAGCAGTGAGATAGACGCATTGCGGACCTTGGACCTGCGTAGCACTGGCTCCATCTTTCACTGGCAATACCACCTTGATCAAGTTCCAGCCTTGCTGAGGCTGTTTTCTCACCTGTAAAACAGGTGATTGTTTGGCCTTAAACTCCCTTGGAAATCAGAGAGTATTCTAAGCTACCCAAGAAACTGCTGTCTGTGGAGTAGAAGCAGACCTTTCGTAAACTTTTATTGAAATTATCCTGAATTTTATCTACGTGTAGGTGAATGATGGGGAAGCCAAACTTGTCTTTTCTTTATGAGACCAATACGTCAATAAGTAAAGAGACCAGAATGAAAATTCCCTTCTGATGATTCTCTACTTAACACTTTGTTTAAGACTGGGAATAATCCTACCTGCCCACCCTCCTGCCTGTGCATCTTCCCTTCCAGGCTCAGATAGTCTCATTATTGTGGTCTTAACAAGGAACTGCTTAAGATGGTTTGTAGCACTTGACCTTCTGTCAGCTATTGGCCCTGCTGGCAGGAGTTGGTGATGAGCATGAGAGAGCAGTGCCAGCTACTGAGGATCACAGGGACCCCACATCTTCATACTACTGGGGGTGTTCCCAGTGGTCCAGAAACAACATTCACGTTGGGATAGAACAGATGTTTGCTTAGCTGCTTTCTAAAAATTTATCTTTGGGCTAGGTTTTCTGGCTGCATACTTGGTACAAGCAATCCAAAGGAAAGCACATACAGCGCAGTCTCTACCATGGATGCTTTTCCTCATCCTTTTAGTGTGAGTGATTTCTCCCTCACCCGGACTCTGGTAGCACTTAGATACGCTTCCAGCTCCTTTGGGTCTTAACCTTTTATTTAGTATTGACACACAACTGGCCTCATTACTAGAAGAAGATTTGAGACAAACTTTGGGTCCTTTTTATATCCTCCCTGCTGTTGTTAGGAAGTGTTTCATGGGCACATGCCTTAACTTCCCCCCGGAGCTCGTTGAAGATGACATGACTCTGAGTCCTCCTTTATTACTCTTGTACCTCAAGTAATTGTTTCCCTGGGGCTTGCTCAGTGATTGCTGATTACACAGAGCACTTGCTGACTACTGTCTTGCCACTTCTGTTTTGATGGGATCTGTACATTTTAGAGACCTTCTTCAGAAACAGAATAGCCTATGATTGCTTTTCATAGCAGAAATCTCATCTCCTTTGAAAGGTTTAATGTCTTTTTTTTCCCTTACTAATGCCTGTATGATTACAAGCAATTTGTCAGTGATTTGAAGAGTTTGGAGGGCAATTGAAGGTGTCACATGCCACCATATGGTGAAGGAAGACGCACTGCAAGCAGTTCTAACACTTTTTGTTTTTAAATTAAGCTCCAGAATTGTAACTACTTGTAAAATCCTTTTGGTAGTTAAGTTCCAGGTGGTGGAAAATCTTCCCGCAAAAATACTGTAAATAATTACTCAGACCATCTGGCTAGATGATTTTCTTTTTCTATTCATTAGAAAAAGGGTTGGGGGGGGTGGGAAAGAAACTGCTTTCTGCAGTAGGAGGTTTTATTTCTTGTGGTAAGTAGCGCTAGGACTATAGTAGTAGATTCTCAAACATTCCGTTTTCAAGTCATGGGCTAACAATTGGAATCAGCATGTGGAAGAGGAAAGAAACTGCTAACAAAAGCAAAGCCACATATGTGAGACTCTGACCTTGAGCTGCATGAGCAGTACTGACCCCTTTCTGTGTTTTTAGCACCCTGCTAAAGCCTGGGAAATTCCTTGCCCATAATTAAACAATAAAAAAATCTGTTGCATCATAATGCAATTGAAATGTTTTCTGTGAAAATCTGTCCATATTTCCTGTTGTGGGAAGTTGGTCTTTCATTTTGCCTTGCCGTCTGCCTGGTTCTCTTGGCTGTCTAGTTTGGGCAAAGATGAGGAAAGAGGAACTAAGTAAAAGATAATAGACTGGCCCACTGCCAGGATGCTTTTGCAGTACAAAATGTGTGTTGCTTGGCTTCCTCCTAATTAATGGGTCCTCAAAATATCATGACTTGAGAAATTACTAATTGGAAAGAACTGTACCAATTAGAAGAAATAAAAGAATAAAAAATCAGATTTGGGAAGACTGAGAAAATGAACAAGTTGAGAATGGTACAGAGCTCGGTTATTCTGATGCTGATAAAATATGGGGAATTGTCTAAACCAGATTGAAGTCAGTTCTGAGATGTTGCAGCAAGGGTCTATATGGGGTATTTATTTTTGAAATCAGAGACATACATGATCAATCATTTTCTGCAGTTTCTAAACCTAATGTTTAATAAAGGGCATAATGAGCTTATTGTGTGTCAACTTTAAACTTTAAAAATCATGTTCTTATCAGTGGTAATGGTCTCTCAGGTGGAGGGTTTTTCTTGGTACTGAGGCTTACATTAATTTTTTTATTGTACACCAACTCCCTAACTTAGGGAACCATATGTCATGTACAAAGCTGCCTTCACATGTTTTCACTTTTATTTCAGGGTGGATTATGTGGATTCTTTAGGACGATCTCGGCGCTGTATGAAAAAGGATTTGCCAGATTTGCTGGAGATGGATAAAAATCTTCAAGGGAGGCTGTAAGTGTGTGATATGCAAAGCTTTGCCCAGGTCTGAAATGCAGACACAGGGATTGTTTTGTGAGTGAGGCTGCTTTTAGTTCATTATTTTTGATGGTCCAGTAAGGAGGTTTTTTCTTAACATACAAAAATATTTGCTGAAGTACACTTTTGTGGCTAGCATACACACATAATACACACTCAGGGAACAACCTGAATAGTTAATCACCCATACTGTGTAGCTACTAAAACGGATGGATGAGTTGGAGCTGTATCTGTTTATTTGGAAGGGTGTTTCATATCAGAGTCAAAAATATAGAATGAACCCAATCCAACAAACAAACCTCTGTGGAGAAAGATGTTTAGGAATGTATACTTGGTTATCCCATAGCAAGTGGGAGCAGAGAGGTAGTTAGCTTTTTAACTTTTTCTTTATACATTTTTGCATTTTAAAGTAAGGGCCTTATAGCTAGATTTTTTTTTACAGGGCCTAAGACACATCGAAGAGATAACTTGTTCCCATGCTCCAGGGAATAAAATTGCCCTCACCAAGGGCAGTTTTTATGAGGAAAATGGTGGGAGAAGGTCCACCTTGTCCAAGTCCTTTAGGTTCAGATAGGCCTGGGGTCAGCACAAGGAAGGAAATGCAGAAGCCCTGAGCTATCTGAGAGAGGCCAGGGGGCGCTACCCAGACTGCAGCATGATGCAGCTTCCTCGGCCCTGTGCAGGTAACCATGCATAGGAGGCTCTGCTGCCTCCTCCCCTTTAGCCCAGAACCAGGGTGGAAAGGAAAGGGATTTGTCTCAAGTGCTGAGGCAAGATTCTGGTGTGCTATTGTAACAAGTCAGCTGCTTGATTAAAGAAAGGTTAAGACTGTTTTTGCAGTTTCCCAGTGGTATTGGGTCAGAAACTTCTGTAAGGAAGTTGCTTGTCCATGATCCAGCTTACTGAACTCCCTTATTGTGTGAAGAGAAGCACTGCTGTCTCACGGCTCTTATCTAAAGAGTTTTGCTCTGTTCCCTTACTAGTTTCGTTAGTCCTGCTAATGAGAAAACCTTATTATCCGAAGATATGAGAAAAGAACTTCAGCGCCAGCAATGGGAGGAAGAAGAAAGAGAGGCCTTGAAAAGGCCAATGGGGCCCATCCATTATGAAGACATTCGTGAAAATGGTATGATCATCTTGCAGCTTTTTAAATCTTTTTTTTTTTTAATCTTGAACTAATGGCAAGCATAAAGGGAAGTATAAAGCAGCAGCTCTTATATAGAAATAAAAGATTCTGATTTTGAAATTGAAAATATCTCCTTTGTTCACTTCATAGCCTAGAGAATACTCATATTGGGAATATCATTCCTACAGAGGGTCTATTAATCACAAGGAGATTTTTTTGGCTTAGCTGCTTTTTTTTTTTTTTTTTAAACTTGTGCCAAATATCACTGCGTTTCTTTTAGCTTTGGTAGGAAAGTTAGCCTGAGTCTAATTCATTAATCAGGAAACTCTAATCTTTTGAATAATTTGATTCATTTCAGAGGCCCGGCAACTTGGTGTTGGATATTTTGCTTTTGCTCGAGATAAAGAGTTGAGAAATAAGCAGATGAAAACATTAGAGATGCTGCGTGAACAGGTAAAAATTAAATTCAGAATTGATGTTAAGAAGTATTTGAGCGATTGGTTTCTTGTTGCACCATATTACAAAAACAATCTATTGGGGCGCCTGGATGGTTCAGTTGTTAAGCATCTCCCTTCGGCTTAGGTCATGATCCCAGGGTCCTGGGATCAGGCCCTGCGTTGGGCTCCCTGCTCAGTGGGGAGCCTGCTTCTCCCTCTCCCACTCCCCCGCTTGTGTTCCCTCTCTGCTGTGTCTCTCTGTCTCAAATAAATAAATAAAATCTTTAAAAAAAAATCTATTATTTATTTAAGTCAATTAATTAATTTTTGAGCAAGAGAGAAAGAGAATGAGAACCAAGTAGGGGGAGGGGCAGAGGGAGAGGGAGAAACAGACTCTCAGCTGAGCAGGGAGCCTGATGTGGGGCTCCATCCCAGGACCCAGAGATCATGATCTGAGCCGAAGGCAGACGTGTAACTGACTGAGCCACCCAGGCACCCCACAGTCTATTTTTCAAATTGGTATTCAGAATGGCTTTTTTTTTTTAAAGAAATGTTATATTTAGGGACGCCTAGGTCACTGCCTGTGCCTCTGCCTGCCGCTCCTCCTGCTTGTGCTCTGTATCTCTCTCTCTCTGACAAATAAATAAAATCTTAAAAAAAAAAATGTTATATTTATTTAATAGTTAATACTCAGAGCAGTGATGGACAAAAGTGCATCAAATTTTCAATTTTATTAAAGATTGATATTTCTGATATTTAATAATGTTATAGCCGTAAACCAGATATTTTATTATTACTTTTTAATTGAAGTGAAATTGACACATAGCATTATATTACTTTCAGGTGTACAACATAACTATTCAATATTTGTGTCTATTGGGAAATGATCACCACGTTAAGTCTAGTTAACATCCATCACCGCATAGTTACAAAATTTTTTTTCTTGTGTTGAGAACTTGTAAGGTCCACTCTCTTAGCAACTTTCAAATATGTGTTACAGTATTATTAACTGTGGTTGCCATGTGCTACATTATATCCCCATGACTTGTTTATTTTATAACTGGAAGTTTAAGTACCTTTTGATTCCCTTCACTCATCCCCTCCCCCCTCCCCCCCACTCTGTCAACCACCAATCTGTTCTCTGTATCTATAAGCTTGTATTTGGGGATTTTTGAGGGGGTGGAGGTTAGAGTCCACATATAAGTGAGATCATACTGTATTTGTCTTTTCCTGTCTAACTTATCTCACTTAGCATAATGGTTTCAAGGTCCATCCGTGTTGTTCAAATGGCAAAATTTCCTTCTTTTTTATAGCTGAATGATATTCTGTTCCACATATATATAAACACACACACACATACATGCACACACACGCCTTTATTCATCCATTGATGGACACTTAGATTGTTTCCATATCTTGGCTATAATTCTACAGTGAACATGGGGGTGCAGATATCTTTCAAGTTAGTGTTTTTTTTTCATTTTCTTCAAATAAATATGCAGAAGTGGAATTGCTGGATCATATGGTAACTCTATTTTTAATTTTTTGAGGAACCTCCATACTGTTCTCCACAGTGGCTGCACCAGTTTGCATTCCCACCAACAGTGCACGAGGGTTCCCTTTTTTCTACATCCTTGCCAATAATTTTTATTTTCTGTCTGTTTGATAATAGTCACTCTAACAGGTGTGAGGTGATATCTCACTGTGGTTTTGATTTGCATTCCCTTGATGATTAGTGATGTCCGGCATGTGTTTATAGGTCTGTTGGCCATCTGTATGTATTCTTTGGAAAGATGTCTATTCAGGTTATCTCCTGGGGGTTTTTTGTTTTTTTGTTTTTGTTTGTTTCTGTTTTTTTCTCATCTGCCTGTTTTTTAATTAGATTGGTTTTTGTGGGTTTTTTCTTTCTCACTTTTTTTTTGTACTGCATTGTATGAGTTCTCTGTATATTTTGGACATTAATCCCTTATCAGATAATATGATTTGCAAATATTTTCTCCCATTCAGTAAGTTGTCTTTTCATTTTGTTGATGGTTTCCTTTGCTGTGCAGAAACTTTTTAGTTAGATGTAATCCCATGTGTTAATTTTTGCTTTTTTTTTTTTTTAAAGATTTTATTTATTTATTTGAGAGAGAGAGAATGAGAGAGAGAGAGCATGAGAGGGAGGAGGGTCATAGGGAGAAGCAGACTCCTCGCTGAGCAAGGAGCCCGATGCGGGACTCGATCCCGAGACTCCAGGATCATGACCTGAGCCGAAGGCAGTCACTTAACCAACTGAGCCACCCAGGCGCCCTAATTTTTGCTTTTGTTGCCTTTGCTTTTGGTGTCACATCCAAAAAATCATGGCCAAGACTGATGTTAAGGAGCTTACTGCCTATGTTTTCTTCAAGAAGTTTTATAGTTTCAAGTCTTATGTTCAAGTCTTTAGTCCATTTTGAGTTAATTTTTGTGTATGACGTAAGATAGTGGTCCAGTTTCATTCTTTTGCATGTGGCTGTCCTGTTTTCCCACCATTTATTAAAGAGATTGTCCTTTTCCCATTATATATTATTGGCTCTTTTGGCATAAATTAATTGACCATATATGGTTGGGTTTATTTCTGGGCTCCCTTTTCTGTTCCGCTGATCTCTGTGTCTGTTTTTATGCCAATATCATACTGTTTCAGTTATTATAGCTTTGTACTATAGTTCAGAATCAGGGAGCCTGATGCTTCCAGTTTTGTTCTTCTTTCTCAAGAATGCTTTGGCTTTTCAAGATCTTTTGTGGTTCCATATAAATCTTAGGGTTGTTTGTTCTATTATTATGAAAAATATTTGTTGGAATTTTGATAGAGATTGCATTGAATCTTTAGATTGCTTTGGGTAATATGGACATTTTATCAATATTAATTCTGCCAATCTATGAGCATGCTGTATTTTTCCATTTCTTTGTGTCTTCAGTTTCTTTCATAATTGCCTTTAGTTTCCCTTGGTTAAATGTATTCCTAGGCATTTTATTCTTTTTGATGTAATGGGAATGTTTTCTTAATTTCTTTCCGATAGTTTATTAGCCTATAGAAGTACAACAGATTTGTGTATGCTGATTTTGTACCCCATAACTTTTTTTTTTAAGATTTTATTTATTTATTTGAGAGCGAGAAGACAAGCAGTCTGAGGAGCAGAGGGAGAGGGAGAAGCAGACTCCCCGCTGAGCAGGGAGCCCGACATGGGGCTAGATCCCAGGACCCTGAGATCATGACCTGAGCTGAAGGCAGATGGTTAACTGACTGAGCCACCCAGGTGCCCCTGTACCCTGCAACTTTACTGAAGCCATTTATTCTAACAGTTTTTGGGTGGCATCTTTAGGGTTTTCTATATATAATATCATGTCTTCTGCAAATAGTGACAGTTTTATCACTATTACTTATCAGTATCAGAATGCTCTTATAGTTTCACGAAGGTACTTGCTGTTCTATTTTGGTGTTTCAGACTTTAAAATTATAGCTGCTCAGAAGTAACTTATGTAACTTTGATGTTTTAAATTTGGTTTTAAATATGGTACTTTTGGAGTGGCCTGGGTAAGAAAATAGAGAGTTATTTAAGGGATTTATTTAAGGGATTAAGGAGTAGAACAGAATTGGTTGGTTTCCTTGAATGTGAAGATTCCAGGATGCTCTGTGAACACTCGCTAAACTTAGAAAACACACCCAGAGGGCTTGTATAAGAGGACCTCATAGGTCTGCGTTTTGAAGAGCTCAAGGCTAGCTTCTTAGAGGTGGCATGAAAACCAATTAGCCTCTTTTTAAAATAAAATAAATTATTTCATCCCTTTAAACAGAAATATTGTGAATTTGGCTTACAGTAAATAATGTTCTAATTTTCTTTTGTATTCAGACAACAGATCAGAGAACAAAACGAGAGAACATAAAGGAAAAGCGAAAGGCTATGTTAGAAGCAAGACTTGCTAAACTCCGACAAAAAAAGATGAAAAAGTCAAAAGAAGATGGAGCAGAGGAAGAAAATAGAGGTATATCATGGCGCATGTATCTGACCTTCAAAAGGAAAAATTTTAGTTCCATTGATGTCTCAACAAGTAGGACTGGCAATATGGAAAGGAGTCATTTCGTTTTATTCTCTAAGCAAGCAGAGTACCTCTGAGGTACTGCCAGGAACAGGTTTTTATAACCAGAGTGGTGCAGGGTGACACTCCAAAGAATCTTTTTCTATAGACAAAAATACTAACAAACAGGACATTGTGTTACTTCATAGAACGGCATGGTTTTTTAGTAACAGACTTAACTGAGAGAAGAGATGTTTTAAGATAAAGTTGAGTTGTACACACACGTTTTGGACCGAATTTCTTTTGCTATAGCTGTATGTTTTTTGGTTATTATACATTCATTTATTTTAAAGAAGAAATATATTCACAAAATCAGATAAAAGAAAGAATTTACAAATATGAGCCTGGATGGCTCACGAAAGGTCACAGTGTGTGGAAACACTGTTACATGTGTTCCTGCTGGCTTGCTGCCTGCAGTGTGAGTTACCCTAATCTGGGCTAAGCTGTGCTGACCGAGACCCCTGCATGGACTGGCTCACACAAGGTGGAAGTCTGTTTTCTATTTTAATGCTTTAGAGGTGGTGGGTTTTCAGGCAGGTAGTGGCTCTGCTCCAGATGGTCAACCAGGCCCAGCTTCTTCCTGTCTTCCTGCTTCTGCCATCCCTAGAGTGTTGCTCTACCTGCAGGGTGGAGGCTTGTTCCCTAGCACCTGTTCGCAGCCCAGCCCGAGGGAAGGGGAAGGAGGGGGGAGGAACCAGCTTCTTTAGGAATGTGAATCGAAGGCACACACAACCCACGCATTTACATCCCACTGGCCCGAATGCAGCTGCAGGGGGCTGGGGAATGGCCCGTCTAGTGAGGTGGCCACACCCGCAGCTGAAACTGGGGGCGTTGTGTTCCCAGGAGGAAGAAGGGGGTGTGGGTGTCAGGGGCATGTACCAGCCTCTCCAGCCCTAACAGAGGCCTGTGCCAAGCCACTGGCCATCTTCAGATCTGAACACAGCTTCAGCTGAGCTCTGAAAGGAGACCAGAAACACTGAGGAATTGGGAAGTCACCAGTGCCGTTTTGTATGACGCTAGGTCCCTGAAACATGTTAAGCTCTGCATACTGTTTCTCTGTTTTTGCTCTACTCCTCAACATCTGTCATTTCCACAACATGTGAAGTGCCAGCACAGTGGTTTTTAAAAACCCATTTTCTTTAAAAATCTGGCCAAAGGTGAATAGCCTGCGGCCTGTTGCCATGCGTCAGCTCTTCATCACCCTATGTCCCCTTGCTTTGTCTGAGACTCCTTCTTTAGTTGAGTAATTGGGGATTTCTGGCCCTTCAGTTGTTGGTCTGGGGAAGCGGGGTGCCATAGTGGGAAACACAGACTTTGAAATCCATCCAACCTGGGTTTGGATCCTGGCTCTGTCTATTTCTCCTTGTGTAGCATTTCTGAGCTTAATTTTCCTCATTTATAAAGTAGAAAAACCAATACTGACTTTGTTAGGGTTATTACAAGAATTACACGATAGGTGCTCATCAAATACTAGTTACTGCTTTTACTCTCAAGATTAGCGTGTTATATTTATTGATTATTTTTTAAATAGCTTTAAGCTTTACTATAATAATGTCTTATTCTCTGGCAAAAAATAGATGTTATTGGACCTTTGCCACCAGAACCAGAGGCTGTGCCAACTCCACGTACTGCTGCCCAGAGTAGCAAAGTGGAAGTCATTGTTCAGGAGAGGAAGGATACCAGGCCCGGAGTGCCCCATGTCCGAGAGTGGGACAGAGGAAAAGGTAAGGGGGCATGGGCTTCAAGGTATAAATCCTTTCCAGTGATGGGCCTTGCACAGATTTTTCTGGTTCATCTCAGTATGATTCTCATGGGTCTTAGTGGTCCCTTGAGGTTTAAGGAATTCTCCAGATCTTTCGACTGGGTTCTTCTTAGTACCCAGGCACTAGCTGTTTGTAAACAGGGGTACTAGAAAGTGTGATCATAAAAGACCAGGGTCTACAATACATCATTTCAAAAGGACAATTTTTTAGAAGCACTGGGTGAAGTTTTGTAAATTCGTGCTACCCCCATGTGGCTTTACAGCTTTGGAATGCCCTTTCTCAGGAGCCACTTTTAAAAATCTTACAAGGTTTGGTATTTTAATGTCCTCTGTGTTCTTTAGCGTCTCCTTTACGTTCAGTTGAAAATAGTCTGCATCTGTACACCGTGATGCCCACAGCAGCTTCTTGTTGGAAGAGGCTATGATTTATGTCTCTTCAAACGAGATGGTTAGAATAGTACATTAGCTCATGCTGTTTGAGCTGATGAGGTCCAAGTGTCAAGTAAAAGATAGGCAAATAGGCGAGTGCCTTAGGTTAGTGCTGCTGTTAGCAGTAGAGCTGAAATACCAAATGAGATTTGGACAGGTGTCTTTTTGTGTCTTCTAAAACTCAATAAAGGTCAAAATTTGTGTTTGGTTGTGAAGTACCTACATCATGTCAAGCAAATAATCTGAGGGTTTGATTTTTCTAGATTTCTCTTTCAGTTATAATTTTAGTGCCTTTTTGGCAATACTTCCAGAACCTACCAGCCTTCCCCACAGAGCCTTCCTTGAATTTTTCCCCATCTGGAAGTAGGCACTCCCTTTTCCTTATATTTTTGTAGGCATTACATAGACCTTATATTATGTTATTGCTATCCTTGTTCTCCAGAGAATGGGAGTTGGCTTTTAATATATAATAATAGAGAAGTAATAATGATCAGTTCTAATAATACTCTTTCTTATTTTTACTAGAATTTTCCTTTGGGTACTGGTCGAAGAGGCAGTCAGATCTCCGGGCCGAGAGAGATCCTGAGTTTGCTCCACCATCAGATTACTTTGTGGGTCAAAAGAGAACTGGTACCTTTGGTAGCCAGACATGGAACAGACCTGCACCTGCACAGAGTGACTCAGGACAGCGCTCTGGCCAGAGCCATGACCCCAGCTCTTCACATACATCATCCACTCCCGCCCCCAGCAGGCCACCACAAGCCGCCACAGTCACTTTCGAAACTCTGGATGATATGATATCATATTATAAACAAGTGACATGAACTTCAAAACCATTCTCACTTGGGTCTATACTGTGATGGTGCCTTTTTCTCCCAAATTAGGGAAAATATAACTTAGAGACAGAATAGTATCTTTCTCCTCCTGTCCTTTCCCTAGATGATACAGACTTCAGGTTGGGTTTGTCAGCAAGGAAGAAAGTGAATGGTACTTCGGGAATTCTGTGGCCACTTGGCTGTTCATTTCTTTCTGATTGATATGGTGACCTGTCTGCCTGGATTTATGTGTAAGCTGTCATAATATGACCCTGAGGAGTTTGTAATCCTGTTTCCTACCCACTCCCTTGGCTTATTTGATTTAAGCGTTCCATTCCTTTCCTTTTGTAAATACTAGCATGCAGCTCTCTTTGTTCCAACGATTCAGCTTCCATATCAGTTGATGGAGCATCTGTCAGGAGGCATGTTTGCCTGTCAAAGTGGCAAATGAGGGGACACTGTGTGGGGCAAGTGGTTTAGTCTCTAAGGGGACCCTGAAGCTGGTGGACTGCTAAGCAATAACATTTGAAATGATAAAGAAGACCAGGAAAGAGAACCTCATAATCCAGAAAGGTAGAAGGTGAAGTCACTTTTATTGTCAGCACACAGGCCTTATGGGCATTCATTGTGTGTGGAGTGCCTGGGGCCCATTTGGAGGCTGTTCGCTGAGTCAGAGAGTGAGAGGCTCCTTAGCTTAAGGGTTAGTTTTTCAGCTGGGCCTGTCTCTCTGCTGTGCCCCCTGTAGGCCCTCATCACTTTCAGGAGCCACATCACCTCAGAAGTCTAATTAAAATAGACCTGGGCTGGAGTGAGAGGCAGGGAGGTCTCTTCATCTTTACTACCAGTGAGTTAGTGAGCAGAGCTCCGGAAGCATTTCCTGTGCCTGAATACATCCCGTCCTCTGCCTGCTGCACCTCCGTGTCTTCTCAGCTCCAGACAAGCAGTGGGAGTTGGCCACCAGGCCCATAGGGCTCCAATGGCTGCCTCCCAGGCCAGTGAATTCTGTAAGAACATGCTAGAGCAGATCTTCCAAGTGCCAGAAGGAGCCTCTACTCCAGTGGGCTCTGATCCACATAGTTTCAGTGGTGTTGATGGGAGTGCTCCTTACAGATTGCAAACTAGAGCCCAGAAAGGGTCAACGATTTGTCCAAGGTCCTGTGGCATCAAACGGCAGTTCTGGGACTTAAATGTAGCTTGTTTAGGCTCATGTTTGCTCCAAATTCGATTTCTCCAGTGCCCTCTGCTCTCAGTCTTGTCACTCCAATATCAAGTAGTACTAGACAAAAATCCCAAATTCTTGCAAACTTAACCTCTGAACTCTGTGCCAAGGGTAAAGTTGCCTGTCCTAAGGGTCATTCTGTCAGTCTGATCAGGCAAATACCTCTTTTTAAAAATAATACATTAAAATCAACTGACCCAGCCACCTTTTTGCAGAAATTGATAAGCTGATCCTAAATTTGTATGGAATTGAAGAGACCCAGAATATCCAAAACAATCTTGAAAAAGAACAAAGTTGGAGGACTCACACTTCCTATTTCAAGACTTACTACAAAGCTACAGGAATCAAAGCAGTGTTGGTACTGACAGGATAAGCACCTAGATCCATGGACTAACACTGAAGTCCAAAAAGAAAGCTATATTTCTGTAGTCAATTGATATTTGACAGTGGTGCCGAGGCCATCCAGTGGGGAAAGAATAGCTTCTTCAACAGATGATTTTGGGACAGCTGACTATCCACACGCAAAAGAATGAATTTGGACCCATAACTTGGGCCATAAACAAAACCAACCCAATGTCAAAATGGATTGAAGACCTAAACATAGGAACTAAAACTACAAAACCAACTGAAACAGCTTGTAGGACGAAGGGAGAGGAGACAGAAAAAGAAAAATTGGAATAGTAGAAAGAAAAAATAGAATTATTAGTTATACTGGAATCAAAAAAAATGGAAGAAGGGAAGGAAGAAAACAGACAAATGAGAAAGATGGAGAGAGGGTATGGTTATAAGGTAGAGCAGAAGGACTTGAGAGACTGTTTGTGGAGAAGGGACAGGAAGTCTGGTCAGGCAGCAGTAAGCCCTGTGGGAGCCAGTGGTCATGAGAGGGATCCCCAAATAACCTTTTGTCGCCAGGATGGCCCAACCTAAGGTGGACGGCAAAGCACTCTGCACGTTGGCTCATGGTCACTGTCGACTAGTAACTGTAAGTCATTTTCTCTAGGATTTCAAGACTATATAAACATTTCTCATTTTGTCTTAGCATACAGGTAGTTTAGTGTTTCGGGAGCCCAGTTGTTACATCCTCTTGCCTTTCAGACCCAGAGTTCAAGTGTTGACGCAATTCTGGTTTTACCATTTCTCATGGGCCTGTTTTGCACATGTGTATCCAGCAGATGGCGCCAGCATTCTCAAGACTTCAGATTTCACTCTGCAACAGCACCGCCCAATAGAAATATGATGTAAGCCGTTTTCAGTTTTCTGGGAACCACATTAAAAAAGTGAAATTAATTTTATGACATACTTTAACCCAGTATATCCAGACTATTTCAACATTTAATTATATTAAAAATACTGAAATATTTTATATTTCTTTTCACACCAAGTGTTAAAAAATCTGTATGTCCACTGATGGACATCTCAATTCAGATGCTAAATTTTCATCAGGAGTACTTGGTCTATATTTATATTTCTTAGAATATACAGTGAAAAAGTAGATTCACACACCCAAGTTGTTCCAAACACACAAACCTTTCCGAGTTTGCCAGTAACTGAATCAAATATCAGTTCTTAATACAATTTTAGTTCCTTAGTCATACTAACCACATTTCAGATGCTTAGAAGACACGAGGCTAGTGCTACTGTGCTGCATAGCACAACTCTGATCTGTTTTTATAGGCTTCAGGGTCTGACTACACATAACCCTTCCCTTAGTAACTAAAGGATTGATAAACATTTCTTCCAGGCATGCATTAAGCACGCAAGCTATTCTCACGGCAGTGTTTAACTCGGAGGCAAGGAGTCGTGAAAACATGACCACACCTTATTCATTTTTTTGTAGAGCTAAGCGAAATGTTTTGGATCAGAAATTGCTTTGAATTATTTGTTTTCATTGTAATCTTTCCTCTAGGCCTTTGTGTGTTTTGATACAGTCCCTTTGAATTGGCTAAATAAATCATTTTGTTTGCTTGCAAAATTCCCAAAGGAGAAACTTTAAATCCATATACATGAGATTGCTGCTATGTTTAGCCATACATTTGCCAAAGATTTGTGGGATCGTTTATTTCCTCTTAAAGCCACAGTGCAGCCTGCAGGATGGTTTTCAGCTAACCTTGTTGTGACATCGAGATGAGGCAGTAGAATTTAGAATTTGGAACAGGGGTGGGTACTGGTCTTTACAGTTAATACCACATAGAGGAGCCACGCCATATGTGCTTAGTTTCTTTTTCAGCCAGTGCATTGAACTAAGTCAGTTATATATCAAGCAGTTCCTGTAAAAAGCTATATGGCTAAGGTAAGTGATGATAATTAGAATTTGTTGACCTGCTGAAAATCGTGAGAGAAAATGAAACCCCCTGGCCCTTCCACCCAGCCCTTGTGAGCTGCCTTGGTGAGGCATTTAGCTAGTATAGGTTATGGACATCTAGCTTAATGTTTAACGTTTAGGGTCGGGGGGAGAGAATGATGTAATAGGTGTACATTATTGTCTAGGAAAACTGGAAAAAAACGAAGCAAGGCGTTTTAATGAAAACCTGGCTCTCAGGCCCAGTATTGATCTGTTACTGTGTTTCTTAATAAATCCTGGGCTGCATTTATATACACATGCATATTATTAAGTGCATGTTTGTCCAGTGATGGGAATGGTCAGAAATATTCTCTGTCAACCTCAATTTAAACAGCTTCTTTCTCCACCACATTTCTAACTGCCACGTTCTTCCTAACTCTGAAAACTCGCCTGCTTGGTGGCAGTTTTGCCTGGTGGTAAGCATTTTCACTGGGGTACGTTGTTTTCTATTTCTCTTTCTGATCGTTATCAGCAATGAAGCTTCCATGAACTTGAACATGGGGGGTAGTTTTAGACACTTGACCCCTCAATGCCCCTTGCCCTGCCCCACACCTCTCTGTACATGTTGTTCAGGGTTGTTTATGTAAACTAGAAACACAAAAGTAGGCCCTGTTCACAGCCCAGTTCTCCCAGGTCACAAATACATCTGAGAACGGCACTGCTATCTTTGCAGGGGACCCAGGATTTATTGTCTTCTTTCCAAAAATGAATTGATTTTTTTTATCGAGGTTTAGTTTACATATAACATACTAGTTTCAGTTGTACAACCTAATGACTTGACATTTGTATATATTACAAAGTGATCACCATTTTACCATCCATCACCATACATACAGAATTCTTTTTCTTGTGATGAGAACTTTTAAGATCTATTCTCTTAGCAACTTTCAAATATGCAGTACAGTATTAACTATAGTCACCATGCTGTACATTATATTCCCATGGCTTATTTATTTTATAACTGGAACGTTGCAGTTTCTGACTCCCTTTACCCATTTCGTCCACCCCCATCCTCTCCCTCCGGCAACCACCAGTCTGTTCTCTGTTTCTGTGAGCTTGGCTTTTTGGTTTTTTGGGTTTTTTTAGATTCCACTTATAAGAGAGATCATATGGTATTTGTCTTTCTCTGTCTGACTTATTTCACTTAACATAATGCCCTCAGGGTCCATCCATGTTGAAACTGGCAAGATTTCCTTCTTTTTGTGGCTGTGTAATATTCCATTATATATGTGAGTCACATTTTCTTTATCCATTCATCTATCAATGGACACTTAGGTTGCTTCCATATCTTGGCTGCTGTAAATAATGCTGCAATGAACATGGGGGTGCAGATATCTTTTCCAGTTGGTGTTTTTGTTTTCATTGGATAAATACCCAGAAGTGGAATTCCTGGATCATACAGTAATTCTATTTTTAATATTTTGAGGAACCTCCATATTGGTTTCCATAGTGGTTGCACCAATTTACATTCCCACTAACAGTGTACGAGGGTTCCAATTTCTCCACATTCTCTCCAACACTTGTTATTTCTTGTCTTTTTGATGATAGTCATTCTAACAGGTGTGAGATGATATCCCATCGTGGTTTTGATATGCATTTCCCTGATGATTAGGGATGTTGAGCATTTCTTCATAATTTACAAAAATCATCTTTACCTTAGAAGAGGCTTTATATCTCTGCTTCCAATTATAATCTACATAAGTTTTAAGGGATGTGTGACCAAAGTAAACATACCATTTTTTAAAATAATGTTTTTAAAACTGAGCTGTGCCGATATTTTTAATTGTTATCTAATAGTTTATCAAATTAATCTACATTGTTGTTAAACACTTCCTCAGTTGTTGGCTGGCTGCATTATTTCACTATTAGAAATGAAGAGGCTATAAGCATCTTTTTGTTTGGCTCAACCAGCATTCATCTGTATCCAAGTAGCTTCTCTCCCTCTTTTAAACTGTCCCCCTGGGCATTACTTTCAGAAGTGAGATCACTAGGTCAAAGGGATGATCATTTTTATGTTTCTTGGTGGGTCTTGCCGGGAGACCCGTCTTAATAAGGGCCCTTGACGTCCTGATAAATCTCCCTGGTGGAGGTTGCAGGTGGTTTGCAAGTGAATTCTGCTCCAGGATGAGGGGTGACCATGAGGTTTCAGTCTCCTGTGTAAACCTTCCTTGGTGGCAGGCAGTTAAGCTTAATCGTATGTAGTGGCCCCCATTCTGCTTCCTCTTCAGATCACTTCTCTCTCCAGCTCAGCCCTTCTGTCTTCCTCATCTGCTTAGAGAATTCAAGCATCTGTTCAGAACATGCTTTATATACTGAACAACAGAAAGCACAGTGTCTTAATTTTCCTAGTCTCATCTCCACTTCTTCGGTGCACCGAGCGAGGGCTTATTCTCATGCCTGTCCTAGCCGACAGCTTGGCTTGCTCACAGACTGCAGGCACGCAGTTACATCTACACTGCTTTCTGTCTTTATCAAAGCTTTTCTGATTAAAACTACAGAGAGCCAGAAACTAGAGATAATAGTAAAGAAAGCCAGGACCAGATGACCTGAGAGAGCAAAGTTTAATTTTGTTTTTAAGTATACCACTGTATATTCTTTAAAAAATAAAAAAAAAAGATTTTACTTATTCATTTGAGAGAGAACACGCACAAGTTGGTGGGGGGAGGGAGACAGGGGCAGTGGGAGAGGGAGAAGCAGGCTCTCTGCTGAGTAGGGAGCTTGACTTAGGGCTCAATCCCAGGACCCCGGGATCATGACCTGAGCCGAAGGCAGATGCTTACCCGACTGAGTCACCCAGACACCCCCAGGTGTATGTATTTCTAAAAAATATATTCTTGGGAAGGAAGGATGCCCTTTTCTCTTATAAACCTATACCCGATTTCACCCCTCAGCTTCCTTCTGACTACGGGTCCTTGCTTTTCCCAAAGCCTGTGCAGAATTTTCCCACTTTTCACCCCTGTTGTGCTTGTGCTCCACGGCACCCCTGGCAGTTCACCGTGTCTGTGCTTTTTAAGTACTCTTCTGGGTGCACCAAGGACTGGGAGTCCCTTTTCACTGTAGGCAGAAATCAGGGTGCTGTGGGTGTGGCCCCTCTCCTTGGCTAATCCCTCCAGCAACTGGGCTGCTCACACTCCTTCCACTGCACTGCCAGCCCCTGGGAGGGGCTCCCTAGAATACAGATGCCGCCTCCGCTTGCAGTCCTTCTGTGCTTTCCCGTCCCCTGCAGAACAAAGTCCAGGCTGATTGTTTCACGGCTGGTCCCTCCCTGCCCCTCTCGCTCCACACTAACCCACAGCATGCTCTGCTTGCTTCTTCCCCAAACTTGCCAGTTTAGAGCCTCCACCCTGAGCAAGTGTCGTGCCCACCACCTGGAATGCTCTTCCTCTCCTTGTTCACTAGTCTAACTGGTTTCTGGGCCAGTTTCTGTCATTTCCATTGCGCAACCCTCTTCGACCACTCCAAATAATTTCCTTTTTCCATTTAACATTCACTGAGCACTTAACTGTGCTAGGCATTGTGCCAACCCTGTACATGCATCATCTCACTTATCCTCACAGACCGGGGCGGTGGGGACTAGGGCCCTTGAGATCATCATGCAGATCAAGTGCCAGGCTCAAGGTCACAAAATTTGAGATTATCACACAGATAAGTGCCAAGCTCAAGGTCACATTGCCTGAGCTCTTAGCTGCCCAGCCACATTGCCTTCTCTGGGCTTCCATTCTGCCTTGCAGAGAGCACTCTGACTTGTCATTGTAGCTTTGTGTGTTTCTCCCCTTGGATCTGTCCTCTTGGGACAGAGCAGCCAGGCAGCAAATCAAATGAAGAAGGCACTGGGCCTGTGGTCATCTTCTATATGCTTTATAAACTTCTCACACGATCTTTTCATTTCTTTGTGGGAGGTGTTTCTTGAAACTTCGCTTATGGCCATCTGCATGGGTCTGTTAGGCTATGCATGGGACTTTGATGCCGCAAATGTTTTTCAGTTCCTAGTATGTAGCAGCACTGTATTTAGTAATATGGACATTATAAAAGGGAGAGAAGACGTGGCCCCTGCCGTCCAATTGCAGAGATGAGAATTACCACGTGGGACAGAGCTAGTGATTAAAGACAATGCATTTGAATATTTGATCATATAACACATGCAAATTCTTTGGCATGACATACAAGACCTTTTGCGATCTGATTTGAGACCACTTTTCTAACCTTACTACTCTCCCAGAGACCCCAGTCATACTTATGTGTTTTGCAGTTCTCTGAACCCACCGTGCTTTAAATGCCTCTGCTCCCTTGTACATCCTGCTCCTTTTGCCTAGAATGGCAACTTCTGCTCATCTTTTATAACCATCTTCAGTGCTGCTTCTGTGAGACGTTTTTCTTTGGGTTTTCGTGGCTCTTGTACATTCTTCTGTAGTGTGACCCTTATTATATTGTCTATAAGTCAGTTTTGTAAGTCTTATGTGCCTGTTAAATGTTGAGCTGCTTGGGGGCAAGGCCTGTGTCTCAGTGATGGAAAAATGAATGACAGAATTAAAATTGGATACATAGAAAGGAGGGTGGGATGATGTTCCAACATGGCTGGTGGTCAGTCCGGAATCACACTTGACTGCAAGGAGAGAGATCTAAACAAAGGGGCCCATTCTCTCCTGTGAAACAAGTTTAGAGGTAGGTAGCCAAGCGCTGGTGCAGGGGTGCTGCTGTGTCCTCAGGAGCCTAGGTTCTGTCACTCTGCTCGACCACCTTCAATGCACGGCTTCCCTCTCCAAGGTAACTTCATGGCTCTAAATGGCTGCTGGACCTACAGTCATCTCATCCATCCCAAATGAGAAGGGCTGTGAGGAAAGAACAAGCTATGAAGGTAGCCTCCTTTAAAAACATGTCTCAGGGCTGAACTTAGCAGCTCCACTTTAATCCCATAGGCCAGGATTTAGTCACATGGGCACCTCTAGCTGAATTTTGAAGAGATAACCCATATGGCAGTAAATACAGGTCAGGGCACCTGGGTGGTGCAGTTGGTTAAGTGTCCGACTCTTGGTTTCGGCTCAGGTCATGATCTCAGGGTCATGGGATCAAACCCCGTGCCGGCTCTGCCCAGTGCGGTGTCAGCTTGAGTTTCTCTCTCCCTTTCCCTCTGCTCCATTACCCCACTCTCTAAAATAAATAAATAAATATTTTAACAAATACAGGTAAATATAAATTATAAATATAACAAATATTTGTGTTGATTATATTTATTATACTTATATATAATGTAAATATAAATAGATATATGATAACTATTTGATTTTAAATGACATTTCTTTAAAAAAAAAACAAAATAGCTTTTAGAGCCAAATAGACTTTTCTCAAAAGAAGGTATAAATTGGTTCATAAACACGTGAAAGGATGCTCACCATCATTAGTCTTTAGGGAAATGCAAATCAAAATCACAATGAGATACCACTTCACACCCTCTAGAATGGCTCTAAAATCAAAAAGACATAATAAAAAGTGTTCACAAGGACATGGAGGAATTAGAAGCCTCCTACATTGCTGGTGGGGCTATAAAATGGTACGTCCACTTTGGAAACCAGTCTGACAGTCCCTCAAAATGTTAAACACTGAGTTACCATATGACCCAGCTAGCTGTTCCACTCCTGGGTGTACATCCAAGAGAATCGTGGTGAAAACATCTGTCCACACAAAAACTTGTACATGAATGTTCACAGTATTACTATTCATAATAGCCCCAAAGTGGAAGCAATCAAAATGCCCATCAGATAATGAATGGATCAACAAATTGTGATATATCCACATAATGGGATATTATTCTGCCAGAAAAATGAATGACGTAACTGATACGTGCTCAACATGGATGAACCTTGGAAATATGCTAAGTGAAAGAAGCCAGTCACAAAAGACAACATAATGTATGATTTCATTTATATGGAATGCCCAGAACAGGCAAATCTATAGAGAGAAACTAGATTAGTGGGTGCCTAGGAGTGAGAGGGAATGTGGAGTGACTGCTAATGAATTTCTTTTGGGGGTGATGAAAATGTTCTAAAATTAGATAGTAGTGTCAGTTGCACAACTTTGAATATACTAAAAACCATTATACACTTTAAAAGGGGCACATTGTATGACATGTGAATTATATCTCAATAAAACTGCTTTAAAAAGCTCTTATCTGTTTGTCAGACATATCTTCAAAATTAACCTCAAAAGAAATGAGTTGGTAAGGGGTGGGATGGGGAGAATTTCCTCAGACCAGTTAACATTTCAAGGACTGTATTTGTCTTCTCTTCATTTGAGTCCTGGCTTAAAAAAAAAAAAAAAAAAATCTGCCCTTCTTGGTCAGGGTCAGATCCCTCTGGCTGGTCGCCCAGATGACTGAGATTCTGAGTGGTTTCTTTGTTCTACAGACTTATCATTTAAAAAACGAAGTATTTTTCTGAGTCTCCAAAGCGAAGGAATAAAGATGCCAGGGGGTCAGCAAATAGACATAGGAAGCCACTTATCTGGAAACCAGGATGTCAGAAGGGTTTGCTCTGTGGAACTCTTGTTCCTTGGAGATTTTGTTGCTGATAGATGGGCAGAAGCAGTTCAAGGGCTGTGAGGAAATCAGACTGTGTTTGGAAAGCTTCTGTGCTGGGAGTCTGCACACAGGCAACTCCCACCTGACTAGGAGCTCTGTCTCGTCCGTCATCAGGGAAATGGGAGAAATAATCTCACCCCAGGTGGTCACACCAGATCATGCCTGTGAACCTGCTCTGTAAACGGGGGTGGTGTACCCCAGGGGTGAACTTGGGGTGGCTCCGGAGGACACGGTTTGAAAGGTGAAAGAATGAAGATTGTCTGGCAGGAGAAAAGCACCATGGACAGGGTGGGGAGTGGTTGTCAGGATGGAAGGTGGAATTGACAGTGGGAAGGCTGTGGTAACAAGGATTGTCAGAGGCCCTGGCCAGCAGTCCTTCCTCTGCTCTAGAGGTCAACACTGCTAGGCCCCTAGCACATTCCTAGTTTGCCTTTGGGGCCATTTAAGTCAAACAACAGGGGCAACTGGCCTACACTGCATGGAAATGCCAGCAAAGGTGATTCTCTTAGGTCTACCTTTCCTACATATTCTGGATTCTTTTTTTTTTTAAGATTTTATTTATTTATTTATTTATTTATTTATTTATTTATTTATTTATTTGAAAGAGAGAGAACGTGCGCACGCACATGAATGAGGGAGGAGCAGAGGCAGAGGGACAAGCAGACTCTGCTCTGAAAGTGGAGCCTGACACAAGGCTCAACCCTAGAACCCTGAGATCATGACCTGAGTTGAAACCAGGAGTTGGATGCTTAACTGACTGAGCCACCCAGGCACTCCTGTGTTCTGGATTCTTGAGCATCTTTTGCAGAGGCTCATGTTCTCACAAAGCCCCTCAGGAATTAAGAGAAATAAGTCATCATTTTTGTGTAATGCAAGATCAAGAAGTGACCTTACATTTTTGTCAGTGTGTTGATATATGACTGAAGAATGTCCTTACAGGGTTCATTTTGATCAGATAAATGAAACTTTCAGATCTGATTACAAAACCCTAGGGGATTTTTCCAGCCATTTTTGTGCTTATCAAATTGTTCTTCACACTTCCTCTCTTCAGCCAGTGGTCTATTTTTTATATATATTAAGAAGACCAGAATAAAACACAGTCTAGAAATATGTCAAGGTAAAAACCACCATAGCACCTAGTGCTGTTCAGCTGACCCAGACATGAGTATGCTTATCTGCTAACCCACATATGTCTACTTGATGAGCACTCAGAGCCCTCAAGAAGTTCTATTAAAGTGGGAAAATATTTATTATAGTTCATTGATTTTAAGGTATGCATTTTTTCCATTTTAACATCTCTTAAATTGTGATATCTCTTATAGTCAATGGCATCTTAAATTGATATTTTTTTTCTTATAAGTTGGTGCATCTTACAATCAATTACATCAGACCTTGATTTGATGAAATGTGGCAAATATTAGTCATTGAATTGAGAAAATTTATTCTCCTCATTCTTTTCCATCTGCCCTTGGATATACATGCTGAATAATTGCATCCCCATCCTTGCATTGCCACCAGGAACTACCCCATCCGCATCCTCCAGAGAGCCAATAAAACATCTTTTTTGTGTTTGCAGGTTTTTATCCATAGACCACAAGTAGATCTTCCACTCCCAGGTCTCTAACTGTAAAAGGTACAGTGGAACCTTTCTCCCTTCCCCATCCTTTCCATTCCTCCAGCACCCCAGGGTTCCTCCAAGAGGTACTCAGTTTGTATGACTGTCCCTGGAACCATTTCTGGAATCCGGTCATCCCCAAGGCCCTTCCCAAAGTAACCCACTAATGTGGGTTCATCTGATGCTGTCTCTGGGAAGAAAAAGGAGGAGGGACATCCCTTTACCTTCCTGTGTGAGGAGTGATCAATTATTTCCTTATCCTTCCTGGATAGGACCTGCTGGCTCAATGACCTATAAAGGCTATTTCAGCACTTCCATTCTGTCTGTCTCCAAGGCTTCACCTTAGGTAAGCACTGTCACTCTCGGTCACCTCTCAGGGGGCTCTGACTTTCTACAGCTGCAGGTCCATCTGGTCTGAGATGGACAGTATTACCTAGCAGGATGTATACTGTAGCAACATGACTGACATTAAGAGCAACCGAGAATTGTACCAGCAATACACAGCCTCAGCGCCCAGGCTGCTGGCCCATATCTCCAAACTGCTCATCAGTTGCCGGAACGCAGGTATTTCTGTACCTAAGGGCATCAGGAACATCTTTGAGTTCACTTGGGAGGAGCTCACTGCCGACCCCATGGTGCCTACCCCGTCTGACATCATGGGCCTGGAGATCAACATTGGACCCCCACCCGTGGTGCTCATGGAATCAGTCCCCGCGCAGGCCCCTGTCCAAAAGAAGCCACCTCCAGTACCAACACCACAGTTGCTGCCCACATCCACTGGGCCAGCCAAGTTAACCCAGTCTCCCACCCATGGCTATCTAGCACACTCTGGCCAGGAGACCCTGCACAGATTCCAGCGGCAGTCTATCCACCTGCTGACAGAGCTGCTCACACTGAAGATGAAGACCATGGTGGAGTCCGTGTCTGGTAAGCCTGGCTTGCCAGATTCTTCTCCATTTTTTCTGAACCCAGAAGGATCTGCCCAGACTGATGTGTGTGTCCACCACAGCCATCCCAGACAGGTATATAAGGATATGCTGGGGATAGGTGGCAGCCATGGGTCTGCTGTAGGAATTGAGTCATCAATTCCTCTCACCCCTCATCCTCTCACCCCTCTCTGTTCTCCACTTTTTCCTCCCATTTCCCCAGCGTTGCTGAGTCCAGACTGGAAGAGGCTGTGGAGAACAGTGTGAGGCCAGAGGTACTGAAGGGTGGAGTTTGTAGAAATGATGCAGAAGTGGAGAGAGGCAGCACCCAGGAGGAGGGGGTAAATTGAGAGGACTGATTAGTGGTCAGCAGGACCATCCATGGTAAGGGTGTAACCCCAAGATCATGGAGGGTAGATAAAGCCATACCAGTAATTGAGCCTTCTAGATGCTTCTAGAGCCTTCTAGATGTTATTTTCCATACTAATGGCATCAGTACCCTGGCCTGTGGGTAGGAAGAGAGAAGGGTAAGGGGGGCAGAGAGCAAAATGCCACCTGATCAGTCTTGAGAGCTCAAGACCCTTCCATTGGGAAAACCCTCATACTTGCTTACTCTAGGAGTAGATCTTCTCTCTACCCTTATTTCCTGGGCCATTTACAGAGGTCCTTTCCTGGAAGCATTAGCCCCGTGCTGAGAGGAAAATGAGTTGCTTCAATGATTCTTTTAGTAGGTGCCAATCCCCTGGACATCACAAGGCGCTTCGTGGAGGCCAGCCAGCTTCTCCACCTCAATGCCAAGGAGATGGCTTTTGACTACCTGATCGGCACAATGGGGAGAAGTAACCGGGGTGTTGGACTGATAGGGAAAGGTGGGTACCCAAGCTTCAGCCCTTAGGTGGAAGCTCCAAGAATACCAATAAGAATGCAAGATAGAAAGGTCAAATCCCCAGTTTAAACATTTGACATCTCCAAGAGTTGAGGTGGATTCTCAGATTCTAGAGCAACAGAGATTCTCAAATGCTGCAGGTGAGTATGTAAAGTGGTGCAGTTTCCCTGGAGAGCAGTTTGATAGTATCTGCAATGTGGAAGATGCTCTAGCATCTTACAACCCAGCAATTTCTCTTCTAGGTTATTCCCTAGAGCTGTGCTTTTCAAACTATCTGTGGTGAAGGACCAGTTTGTAAAATTGCCAATCTCTTGTGGATTGACCTTTTTCAAAAATATGATGTCACAGCAATGTCAAATTGCCACAACGTTTTCTAAATGTTTACTTTTAATTTTCGTGCTCATCTAGTCATGGCCTGGTGTGGCTTCACAGCAGTCCACTGGCCACACTTGAGAGTCACACTGGCACACGTGTGCAAGTTGTACTGAATGTTTATTGCAGAACTGTTTAGAATGGCAAAGGAAAATAAAATTGGAAGCAATCTAAATGTCCCTCAATAGGAGAAATACAAATTATAGTCCATTTAGACAATGGAACATAATAAGAAGTAAAAATCAAGCACTTGTACAGCATAGGGACTATAGACAATAATATTGTAATAACTTCATATGGTGACAAATGGTGACTACATGTTGTGATGAACATTTTTTAATATATTTTTTAAGTAATATTTATACCTGATGTGGGGCTTGAACTCATGACCCCAAGATCAAGAGTCACACACTCTACCAACTAAGCCAGCGGGGCGCCCCCTGGAGCATTTTGTAATGTACACAAATATCGAATCACTATATTGTACACCTGAAACTAAGATAATGGTATATGTGAACTGTACTTCAGTTAAAAAGAAAAAAAATAAAAAACGAAACAAGCACTAAAACACATATCATATAGATAAATCTCAACAAATAGTGTTAAGCAAATAAAAGAAAGCAAGTTTTAGAAGGATACATTTGGTATAATACTATTTAAATAAAATTTAAAAAATAGTAAATTGCATATGGGTACATTATGCAAAGTACAAGTATAAAAGCATGAAGGGGAGTGCTAGGAGCAAAGTTGGAGGAAGTGTGCTCTGGAGAGGGGTGTAGGGGAACAGGATCTGAAAGACACAGCTATTCATTCTTCTCTAATGTATCTCTTAAGCACGAAGGATATACAAGTACAGTTGACCCTTGAACAACGTGTGCTAACTGCCCAAGCAGTTGAAAATCCACATGTAACTTCCGACTCCCCCAAAACTCAACTACTAATAGCCTGCTGTTGACCAGAAGCCTTTGTGAAAACATCAACTGTTGATTAACACGTACTCTGTATGTGTATGTACCATACACTCTATTCTTACAATAAAGTAAGCTAGAGAATAGAGGATGCTATTAAGAAAATCCTAAGGAAGAGAAAATACATTTATAGTACTTAACCATATTTATCAGAAAAAATTCTCATATATGTGGACCCACATAATTCAAACCCATGTTATTCAAAGGTTCATTTTGAATGCCTAAAAGTCATCGTCACTGTTAGGAGGTTTTGTGGGGTAAGTGTAAAACATTTTATCTCATCACCATTCACCTTCACCTGTAAAATCCATTCCCAGCTAGCATCTCTCCCTGCCCACTGGATGTTTGTCAGGATGTCTTTGATGGTCAGAGGTTCAACATCTGATAATATACATGTGCAGTACAAATAAATGGCATAGTAAAATTGCCATCCTTGGGGAAAAAATGTGGGACTTCATGAAGTCAGTGGAAGTGATGTTGGAAAGCTGCTCAGTTCCCACACAGAGCCTTTGATGCTGGCGAAGTGGAGTGAAACTCGTCAACTGCTGGAAACAGGAAAATCGTCTGGGGCAGTGACTCTGTGGAGAAAGGATGATTTGGGTATCAACGGGTTAAAAATTAAAGCTGATAAAGCCCTTGGATATTTTTGCAAAGGCAAACATGGAGGGACTCATGTTTTATTGCTCTTGTACAGCCATTCAGGGAAAAAAATCACCCCACCTCAAAAAAATGACACATTTTTATTGCTTTTAAGAATTAGTGTACGCTTACAATATCAACAAATTTTTGTTAAATACAAGGTAAAAGAAAGTTATTTTGATTACTTTTTTTGAGAGAGAGGGCATGTGTGAGCGTGAGAGGAGGGATAGAGGGAGAGGGAGAGAGAATCCCAAGCAGGCTCCATGCCTAGCGCAGAGCTAGACTTGGGGCTTGATGTCATGATGATGAGATCATGACCTGAGCTGAAATCAAGAGTCGGATGCTAAACTGACTGAGCGATCCAGGTGCCCCTATTTTGATAACTTTTATTTTTTAGCCTCAATCTAAGTATGCTTTTTTTTCTTTTTCCTTTTATTAAGTTTTTTTTAAGTTTTTAATTTTTTGTTAAAGATTTTGTTTATTTATTTGAGAGAGAGGGAGAGAGAGCACAAGCAAGGGGAGGGGCAGAGAGAGGGAGAGAAGCAGACTCCCTGCTAAGCAGGGAGCCCAACTCAGGGCTCGATCCCAGGACCCTGAGATCATGACCTGAGGTGAAGGCAGCCGCTTAACCAACTGAGCCACCCAGGTGCCCCTTAAATTTTTAATTCTAATTCCAATGTAGTTAACAAAGTGTTATATTCGTTTCAGGTGTACAATATAGTGATTCAGTAATTCTATACATTACTGAGTGCTCATCATGATAAGTGTACTGTTAATCCCCTTCACCTGTTTCTCTTCCCCGCCCCCCACCTCCCCTCTGGTGACCATCAGTGTGTTCTCTGTATTTTAAGAGTCTGTTTCTTGGGGTGCCTCGGTGGCTCAGTCATTTAAGCATCTGACTTGATTTCGGCTCAGGGTTATGGGATTGAGCCCTATGTTGGGCTCAGTGCTAAGCATGGAGCCTGCTTGGGGTTCTCTCTCTCTCTCTCCCTGCCCCTCCCCCTGCTTGTGTGCTCTTTCTCTTTCTCTCTCAAATAAACAAACAAATCTTTTTTAAAAAGAATCTCTTTCTTGGTTTGTCTCTTTTTTCCTTTTGTTCATTTGTTTTATTTCTTAAATTCCACATGAGTGAAATCATACGGTATTTGTCTTTCTCTGACTTATTTTGCTTAGTATAATACTCTCTAGCTCCATCCATGTTGTTGCAAATGGCAAGATTTCATTCTTTTTAATGGCTGAGTAATATTCCATTGTATATATATACCATGTCTTCTTTATCCATTCATCTATTGATGGCTGTTTCTGTAATTTGGCTATTGTACTGCTATAAACTTCAGGATGCACGTATCCCTTTGAATTAGTGTTGTCGTGTTCTTTGGGTAAATACTCAGTAGGGAATTACTGGATCATACAGTAATTCTATTTTTAAGTTTTTGAGGAACCTCCATACTGTTTTCCACAGTGGCTACACCAGTTTGCATTCCCACCAACAGTGCACAAGGGTTCCTTTTTCTACACATCCTTGCCAACACCTGTTGTTTCCTGTGTTGAGTTTAGCTATTCTGACAGGTGTGAGGTGGTATCTCATCATGGTTTTGATTTGCATTCCCCTGATGATGAGTAATGTTGAGTATCTTTTCATGTGTCTGTCAGCCATCTGGATGTCTTCTTTGGCGAAATGTCTGTTCATGTCTTCTGCCCATTTTTAAATTGGGTTGTTTGTTTTTTGGTCATTGAGTTTGTTTTCCTTTTCTAAGATAAAGTTCCAATTGGACTCCCCACCCCCACGCCCCCACTATTTACCAGAACTGGAGGTCTTTGTTTTAAGGGAATTTGCTCTGCCGGTTCTGTTCAGGGTCAGCTATGCCCTGATAACACAGGCCCTCTAACTATGCTGTAACTATTTATACAGATGGTTACCAGCATAAGTGGATTCCTGCACCTCGTGTTCTATGTAGAGCTTAGAGATCCATTTCATTTGGCGGGGGGATACTGCCTGATGGTCTGTTGCATGGGTAGGAAAGTCCCACCTAGCCCACCTACCCACCCTCAGATCTGCCCATGGTGCTCTCTTACTTGACTGTAATGTTCCCTCACCTTGAAAAGGAAATGGTTGTCACCATTAGCATTCTACCTCATAAGGTGCTTGAGCATTCTTGCAGGATCACAGACTTTCACCTGTGATACAGTGGCTTCCTGCATCCCTTGTGGGTTGTGGTTAACCTAGTGGAGGAGAATTTGCAGAGAGCTGAGCTGAATTCTGGAGAGGCTTTGATGATTTCTGCATCCTGCTGCGTTAGCAGAGTGTTCTACTACACTCACTAGGAAATCGCTCACTTTTTGGCATGTGTGTTCCAGGTGTTCCTCTTTAAACAAGCCTAGAGTTGGAAAAAAAAATCTAACCAATAAAATATAAAAGAAGGAGTGATCCATTTCTCTTGGAATAGCATTGATCCTGGAAGGGCTTGAATTAGTCCTCACAGGGCATTAAAAAGAAGATTCAAACCCTATTGACTTATTTTGCATGACTTTTGTTTTTCTGGACCATCTTATTGCATGAGGTAGAGCAAAGCTGTAACTAGTTCTGGAGTAGTCTTCCCTTAAAGCTATAGCCAGAATATTCCCCTTGCTAAGGTAGCATTTCCTTAGTGGTAAGCCTGCTTCCTGCCTTTTCTCCTTTCCAGTACATACAGTCCTGCCGTGTCATGAAAGAAAACTAGACTGCTCCTTGATTTTTAGTTGATGGCAATATTATTAAGTAAAATATATACCAAAAAAAGGAAACAAATAATCTTGCCATCTTTACATAAAGCTATTTTTCATTTTTGCAATCTCCTTTGTGGTTCTTCTGTCTGTCTCTCCCTGTCTCTGTCTCTCTCTCTCTTTTTCTCCATATATATTTTTAAAATACTGCCATTTTCCTGTATCTCAGTTTCCTTTACTGAGACACAGATGTTTGCCAACACAGTTATATGTTGGCTTTTAGTAATTGTCATTTTAAGTGGATGTAGACTTTTAATGTTCATGTTCTATAATTAACCAAATGCTTATGTTTTCAGGTTTCTTACCTTTAGTATAATATGCATTATAATACGCAACTTTAAATTTTATTTTATTATGTTAGTCACCATACAGTACATCATTAGTTTTTGATGTAGTGTTCCATGATTCATTGTTTTCATATAACACCCAGTGCTCCATGCAGTACATACCCTCCTTAATACCCATCACTGGGCTAACCCATCCCCCCACCCCCCTCCCCTCTAAAACCCTCAGTTTGTTTCTCAGAGTCCATAGTCTCTCAGGGTTCGTCTCCCCCTCCAATTTCCCCTCCTTCACTTTCCCTTCCTTCTCCTAATGTCCTCCATGCTATTCCTTATGTTCCACAAATAAGTGAAGCCTTATGATAATTGACTTTCTCTACTTGACTTACTTCACTTAGCATAATCTCCTCCAGTCCCATCCATGTTGATATAAAAGTTGGGTACTCATCCTTTCTGATGGCTGAGTAATATTCCATTGTATATATGGACCACATCGTCTTTATCCATTCGTCTGTTGAAGGGCATCTCGGCTCTTTCCACAGTTTGGCTATTGCGGACATTGCTGCTATGAACATTGGGGTGCATATGGCCCTTCTTTTCAATACATCTGTGTCTTTGGGGTAAATACCCAGTAGTGCAATTGCTGGGTCATAGGGTAGCTCTATTTTTAATTTTTTAAGAAATCTCCACACTGTTTTCCAAAATGGCTGTCCCAACTTGCATTCCCACCAACAGTGTAAGAGGGATCACCTTTCTCCACAACCTCTCCAACATTTGTTGTTTCTTGCCTTGTCAATTTTTGCCATTCTAACTGGTGTAAGGTGGTATCTCAGTGTGGTTTTGATTTGAATTTCCCTGATGGCTAATGATGATGAACATTTTTTCATGTGTCCGCTAGCCATCTGTATGTCTTCTTTTGAGAAGTGTCTGTCCATGTCTTTTGCCCATTTTTTTACTTGATTATTTGTTTTTTGGGTGTTGAGTTTGAGAAGTTCTTTATAGATCTTGGAAATCAGCCCTTTGTCTGTAGTGTCATTTGCAAATATCTTCTCCCATTCTGTGGGTTGCCTCTTTGTTTTGTTGACTGTTTCCTTTGCTGTGCAGAAGCTTTTTATCTTGATGAAGTCCAAAAAGTTCATTTTTGCTTTTGGTTCACTAACTTTTGGAGATGTATCTTGAAAGAAGTTGCTGTGGCCAATGTTGAAGAGGTTACTGTCCATGTTCTCCTCTAGGATTTTGATGGATTCCTGTCTCATGTTGAGGTCTTTTGCCTGATTTCAAGCTATATTACAAAGCAGTGATCACCAGGACAGCATGGTACTGGCACAAAAACAGACATATACTCCAATGGAACAGAATAGAGAGCCCAGATATGGACCCTCAACTCTATGGTCAAATAATCTTTGACAAAGCAGGAAAAAATATGCAATGGAAAAAAGACAATCTCTTCAATAAATGGTGCTGGGAAAATTGGACAGCTATATACAGAAGAATGAAACTCAACCATTCTCTACTAACTTTAGTTTCTATTGGTTATCAAGATTGATTTCCTAGGAGAGGGATTATTGGAGCAGAAAGTCTCAGTATGTGTACAGCTTTTGCTAAATACTGTTTTCTAAATGGATTTTGCCTACACCATCATGGTTGACCAGTTTTAGCCTATCTTTACCAGTATTGGCTTTTGTTAATTTCTGCTAAGTTAGAAGGTACTGAAAGTTGTCCTGATCTCAACTTTTGGATCACTAGAGAAGGGTATTGTTTGTGTGTGTGCATCAACCAGTGTGCAGTCTCTGGTTATAGTCTTTGTCTATTTAGGAGGTCAGGTTTGCCATTTTCTTTATGAATTTGAATGAACTGTAATAAATTGCTTAACATTTCCTAACAATTTCATGCCTAACCAATGAAATGACTATATTTGGGAGAAGAATGAGCAAATGATTTGATGAGGTTTATGTAAGGATGATCAAGATTTTCTACTAGTGATGGGGGTGCTAACTTTTTTTTAAGTAGGTGCATGGAGCCCAATGCAGGGCTTGAACTCATGACCCTGAGATCAAGACCTGAGCTGAGATCAAGATTCAGATGCTAAACTGACTGAGCCACTCAGGAGCCCCAGGGGTACTAAATTTTAATTCTCAAGTGGTCAGATATCAAATGATTCTACATTAGACAGTGTGATTCTGCAAGAGACTGATCTGTTGAAGAAGCATCCGATTTCTGTGCCTTGAATAAGGGAATAGCTAGCCCAATGTTAATCTCTTTACCTAGTGCAGCACTTATATCTGTATTTGCCCTCACAGCTATCCTGTCACCTTTTGTACTTGCTACTCCCTGCTCCCTGCACCAGTGTCATTTCTCTCTTAAGGAATATTGTAGTGGGGTGGGGGGTACTGTAGAAAGGAATATCAAAGATTTCCCTTAATTACTCTGAGCCTGCTCATACATTAAAAAGTCTTTTTCTTCTAAGATCTGGTTGTTTTGTAACAACCAGGGCACTTTAGAATACCCACTCTACCATACTACTAGAACAAAAAGTCCATATTACATTTTTGGTTAAAAAAATAAAAATTGAAAAATTGAAGAAATAATCCCTCTGTCTTCCACTCCAGATTCCTCCATGAACACTCCAGCCATGGGAGTGAACACACCTTACCAGCTTGTCTATGAGTCCTCTACTGGCTGTCTGAGCTTTTCTCTCTCAACTGGAAGGGAAGTCAAGAAGAAAACAGGTAATAGAGGAGTCCATCAAGACCTATCAGCCCATCTTTGGGGGTGGAACTGGAGAGGGGGATAGAGGATTTCCAGTGTAGGTTGATGAGATGGCTTGTTTTAGTTTTCTGATAAGAAGGATTAATGGCCATCTTGGCTGTTGGCAGAAGCTATTGACACAGATTCTGTCCCATGAATTTTGACACATCTCAACCCAGTCACTCCACAATGCAGTCTCATCATTTGAATGTTTACATGCCCTCCACTCCTGGTGATGTGATTCACATAACATCATTTAAACATCTCCCTGATTCACCTGGGACAACATCCCTATCAAATCCACATCTTCCACCCCCTCAGTATCCCAAACTCACCCCTTTTACTCAGAGAGAGATCTGTGTTGCTCCTACTCACACAGCAAGTGAGGCAACCAGTATCTGAATAGAGGCATTTGGATAACAGACCTAACAGAATGTCCCAATTGGGCCAGTTCATGCAGGAAGAAGATAAAGACATAGAGGACCCTCCTATTTCCACCAAGGAAGACACACAACAGAAAGAAAGGCTTAAGAGAAAGAATAGGTGGCAAATGAGACCAAACAGTATAGCAGCAACCATGCAGCCAGAAGCTCAGAGGAGAAGGAAGTTGGGGCTGGAGAGGGCAGGGCAGGGTCTCATGGAACTTCTGGTTATCTCCCCACCTCCCTACCCAACCAGCTGTGATGGCAGATGGAAAAATGGGGTAGGCAAGGGAGGGCTGTATTTGCAAAGAGATGGTGGGAGGATCAACATAAGGTGGGAGTGCTCTAAGACTGTCCAATCGATTCCCACAGACACTGGAGGTAAGGCTGGAAATTGAGAAGTTTGGATATTATTTCTGACCCCACCCCTGGATGGCTGTGTGATTTGCCTTCCTCCAGGCCTCATCTCCATATCAAGCTGATCCTATATCCTTTCATTTAGTGACCAAATGTTTAGTGAACAATTGCTAGTTGACATTCACTGTTCTAAATCCTGGGGGTACACATGTGGACTCTAAGACAAAGAATACCTTCCCAAATGGAACTGACTTCTTCAGCTTCCTTGCTTGGAGTAGATTCAGCGACCCCGTCTGATTTCTCCAGTTCCTTTACCTCTGTTGATGTACTTTCTCTCACTGTGGTTCAATAACCCACAGCATCATTTCTAGCATCCCACTTTATGTGCTCCTGGTTTTATTATATCCACTCCTGAAGTGGCCATATTAAACACAATCCCTTTGAAAGAAAACAAAGTATCTTCAAGATACACAGTGATTTCATGATTTTTCTTCCTAATGACCTTGAGGGTAATGCCTTCTGTTGGTCTCTTTGTCTATCTGGCTGTTTTCCTCTGCTACCCCACCAAGATGTGATTTTTCATCATGATGTTGCATTGTTCTCACTAGATGTGTGTTCATGGTGCTGCATTTGTTATAGGTTCTTGATGTGTTTAGAAATTCATCTCACACATGCATGCTAGAATGGATGGTTAACTTTTCCTAATAGTTTATAAGTAACTATGTGACCTATCTTGCCCAGGAGTGTCCCAATTTATGTTTATTTTCCTGACATAACAATTAATGATGCCCATTTCTCTAAAACCTTTGCCAGTTTGGACATACTGCAGAGTTATTCTGGTTTCAGCCACTTTGAATTTTGGACCTCTGCTATCTGTTCATGCACATGTGCTATGACACCTTACCAACTGCCCCCTTTGCAGTTCTAGGGCCAGGCAGACTTGGAGCAGACAGGCTTCAGGAGTTAAGCCTACTCCCTGAGGGGACAACAGCTATTTCTGGAAAGTAGCCCAACATTATAGAAGGAGAACTGAGAGAAGTCTGTCAACAATGGTTCCTGGTTGGAGCAAGAGGCTGTCATCCTCAAGGACTCAAAGCACCTAGGGCCAAGCCAGACATGAATGGTCAGACTAGAAGATGTTCCAGGATGTCAGCCAGCAGCTATCTGGGTCCAAGTCTCTGGTCTTTGGTGGCAGAAGGAGTGGGGGAAGGGACCAGAAACCACTCATGGTGGCAGATACCAGATATGGTATCCAAGGACCAACCAGAAACCCCGAGGCTAGCTGACAGTGAGGAAGACTTCATTCTGTGGTGCTCAGGGCTCAGCTGGAGCCTGAGTAGTGGCTTTGGCTTGGAACCAGTTTTCATTCATGAAGTTGAGCCTGTATATATTAAGGGAGAGTACGTGGCTCCATTTGGGTGGGCAGCAGAGGCTCAGAAACATGTGGACCTTGATAGATGCCTCTGGAATTTCAGTCATGAAGGACCCCTCCACAATTTCATGTCACCATATCCTTATACCAACAAATACTTGCCATAAGGGGATAACTGAAAATAAGTGCAATAGGCACAAAACATTGCCACCCACAGATTTGAGCAGGCAGAAGAAAGAATAAGCAAAATTGAAGATAGAACAATTGAAATTATTGACTCTGAAGAACAGAAAGAAAAGATTCTTAAAAAATGAATGGAGCCTAAGCGACCTGTGGGACACCATCAAGGAGAATACATGTGCATTGTGGGAGTCTCAGAAGAAGGGAGAAAGGGACAATGAGAATATTTGAAGAAATGTTGGCTGAAAACTTTCCCAAACTTGATGAAAGATGTGAGTATAAACATCAGAGAAGCTTGGCAGACTTCAGATAACATGAACTCAAAGAGACCCACACCAAGACACATTATATGACAGAGAACCTGGAAAGCAGCAAGAGAAAACCAAATCATTATATCCAGGGAATTCTCAATAACATCATCAGCAGATATCTCATCAGAAACTTTGGAGGCCACAAGGCACTGGGCCTGAGTGTTAAAAAGAAAAAAAAAAAGACCTGTCAACCAAGAATCCTGTCTTTAACAAAGCTGTCCTTCAAAAGTGAGGGAGCTATTGAAACTTTCCCAGATTGACAAAACCCAAGGGAGTTCATGACCACTAGACCTACCCTTCAAGAAATGCTCAAGGGAGTCCCGCAAGGTGAAATGAAAGGACACTAGACAGTACCTTGAAGCTGTATGGAGAAATAAAGTTCTCAATAAAAGTAAAGATATGGGCAATTATAAAGCTAGTATTATTGTAACTGGTTTGTAACTGCACATTTTGTTTCTTACATGATTAAGAGACTAATACATTTAAAGAAAAAATTAGTGTAAGAGCTAGTATTACTGTAACTTTGGTTGGTAAGTACAAATCTTATTTTCTATGTAATTTAAAAGATTAATACATTTAAGAGAATTGTTATTTTGTGTTTTGGTGCACATAATATATAAAGATGTAATCTTGTGACGGCTGAAAGGGTTGGAGATGAAGCTATAAAAGAGGAGAGTTTTTGTGTGTTACTGAAATTAAGCTGGGAAAAATTCAAATTAGAGTGTTAGAACTTTAGGATGTTAAATGTAATCTCCATTGTATCCCCAAGGTAACCACAAAGAAAATAGCTATAGAATATATAAAAAAAACAAATGAGAAAGGAATTTAAACCTTTTATGACAATCAATATAAAGAAAACAATATTGAATGATATGAGGGACAAAAGCCATAAGGCATATAGTAAACAAAAAGTACAATGACAGAAGTCCCTCATCAGTAATTACTTTAAATGTGAATGGATTAAAATCTCCAATCAAAAGACAGAGATTGGCAGAATGAATAAGAACACATGATCCAACAATATGCTGTCTATAAGAGATTCACTTGAGTTCCAAAGACTCAAACAGATTGAAGGTGAAAGGATGGGAAAAAATCTGAAACTGATGATGTTCTATATATTGGTTAATTGAATTAAAATTTTTTTAAAAAGAAAGGATGGAAAAAGATATGCTATGCAAAGAGTAACCAAAGAGAGTAAGGGTAGCAATACTAGTATCAGACAAAATAGACTTTAAATCAAAAAAAGTTACAGGAGAAAAAGCATACTGTGTATTAATAAAAGTTCCAGTACAACAAGGAGATAATATAAGTGTTTAGCACCTAATGACAGACCATAAGAATATCTGAAGCAAAAAAATGTATATTTGAAGCAAAAACTGACAGATTAAAGATAGTTCTACAATAATGTTTGGAAATTTCAATACCCTACTCACAGTAATGGGAAAACAACCAGGCAGGAGATTAGTAAGGAAATAGAGGACTTAAATAACATGATAAACCAATTAGAAAACAACAAAAACAATACACATTCTTCTCAAGTGACATGGGTCATTTTTCAGGATAGGCCATATGTCAGGCCACAGATTGTCTCAACCAATTAAAAAAGATAGATACCATACAAAGTATCTTTTCTGACCACAATGGGATGAAGTTAGAAGGCAATAACAGAAGGAAAATTAGAAAAAAATCACAAAATTGTGGGAAGTAAATAATACATTCTTTATTTATTTATTTTGAGAGAGAGAGAGAGAGCAGGGGGAGAGGGAGTGGGAGAGAGAATTTTAAGCAGACCTGCGCTGAGTGTAGAGCCTGACAAGGGGCTCAATCTCATGGCCCTGAGATCATGACCGGAGCGAAAATGAAGAGTCAGATGCTTAACTGACTGAGTCACCCAGGTGCCCTGTAAATAACATTCTTAAACAACCAACACATTAAAGAAGAAATCACAAGAGAAATTAGAAATTAGAGATGAATGAAAATGAGAACATCATATACCAAAACTTACAGGATGCAGCAGAAATAGTACTAAGGGGGGGGGGAATTTATAGTCACAAATGATTACATTAAAAGATAAGGATATCGGGCGCCTGGGTGGCTCAGTTGGTTAAGCGACTGCCTTCGGCTCAGGTCATGATCCTGGAGTCCCTGGATCGAGTCCCGCATCGGGCTCCCTGCTCGGCAGGGGGTCTGCTTCTCCCTCTGACCCTCCTCTCTCTCATTCTCTCTCTCTCAAATAAATAAAATCTTTAAAAAAAAAAAAAAGATAAGGATATCACATCAAAAAACCTAAATTTACAACTTATGGAACTAGAAAAAGAAGAAGAAATTAAAACCAAAGCTAGAAAAGGAAAGAATAAAGATTAGCACAGAGAGAAATGAGAGAATTAAAAAAATAACTGAAATTAAAAATTGATTCTTTGAAAAGATCAACACAATTGATAAACTTTTAGCTAGATCAACTAAGAAAAAAAGCGATAAGACTCAGATTACTAAAACAAATTGAAAGTGGGTACTCTATCACTGATTATTCTACAAAAATGAAAAAGATTATGATAGAGTACAATGAACAATTGTACATGAACAAATTGCATAACTTGCATGAAATGGACAGATTCCTAGAAACACAAAACCTACCCAAACTAAATCAGAAAGAAGTAGAAAATTTTGATAGACCTATAGATTAAATCGGTAATCAAAAATCTCCCAACAAAGGGGCACCTGGGTGGCTCAGTCAGTTGAGCATCCAACTCTTGGTTTCAGCTTGGGTCATGATCTCAGAATCCTGCTGTTGAGCCCCGCATTGGGCTCCCAGCTTGGCCAGGAGTCTGCTTGTCTCCCTCTCTTTCTGCTGCTCCCCTCGTTCATACATTCTCTAAAATAAATAACTAAATCTTAAAAAAAAAAAGTCTCCCAACAAAGAGAAGCCCTAGATTTGATGGCTTCAGTGGTGAATTCTACCAAACATTTAAAGAACTGATTACAATCATACTCACCTTTTCCAAAAAAAAAAAAAGAGGGAACACTTCCCAACTCATTCTGTGAGGCCAGCACCAGACAAAGGCATTACAACAAAAGAAAACCACAGACAATATCCTTTATGAACATTGATGCAAAAATCTTCAACAAAATGCTAACAACAGAATTCAACAGCACATTAGGGATTATACACCATGACACCAAGCAGGATTTATTCTTGGAATGCAAGGGTGGTTCAACACACAAAACTCAATCACAGAATGAAGGGGAAAACCACATGATCATGTCAACTGATGCAGAAAAAGCAGTTGACAATTCAACACCCTTTCATGATAAAAAACACTCAGTGAAGTAGGAATAGAAGTAAACTACCTTCACATGGTAAAAGTCATATATGAAAAACAAAGCAAAAATCATACTCAATAGTGGAAGACTGAAAGCTTTTCTTACAAGATTAAGAACAAGGCAAAGATGCCCACTTTCACCCCTTCTATTCAATATAGAACTGGAAGTCCTAGGCAAAGCAAGATTGACAAGAAAAGGAATAAAAGGCACTCAAATTGGAAAGGAAGAATTAAATTTATCTGTTTGCAGATAATATGATCTTGTATACAGAAAACCATAAAGATTCCATACAAAAAAAACCAAAACCTGTTAGAATAAATGAATTCATCAAAGTAGCAGGATACAACACCACACATATCAGTTCATTTCCATATACAAACAATGAATGCTCTGAAAAGGAAATTACAAAAACAATTCCATTTACAATAGCGGAAAAAAGAGCAAAATATTTAGGAATTAACTTAACCAAGGAAATGAAAGACTTGCACAATAAAAACTACAAAGCATTGCTGGAAGTAATTGAAGAAATAAATAAATGGAAACATATCCTATGTTTATGAACTGAAAGAGTTAAAATTGTTAAAATGTTAATACTATCCAGAGTGATCTACAGATTCAAAGCAATCCCTATCAAAATTCCAATGACATTTTTTGCAGAAATAGAAAAATTCATCTTAAAATTCATATGGAATCTCAAGGGACCCCTGAAGAACCAAAACAATCTTGAAAAAGAACAAAATTGGAGGACTCACATTTCCTGATTTCACAACTTACTACAAAGATACAGTAATCAAAACAGTATTGTATTGGCATAAAGACAGACATATAGACCAACAGAATCAAAGAGAGTTCCCAGGAACAAATCTTTGTATATATGGTCAAATGACTTTTGACAAGGATGCCAAGACCATTCAATGGGGCATTCAGTCTTTTCAATGAACAGCACTGGGAAAACTGGATTTCCACATGCAAATGAATGAAGTTGGACACTTACCTAATACCATATATAAAAATTAACTCAAAACGGATCAAGGAACTAAGTACAAGACCTACGACAATAAAATTCTTAGAAGAAAACATAGGCAAAACTTCATGACACTGGATTTGGCAATGATTTCTTGGTATGGTACAGCAACAAGAAAATAGGCAAATTGGACTTTGTGAAAAATGTTAAATTTTGTACATCAAAAGACACTATCCATAGAGTAAAAAGGTAGAATGGGAGAAAATATTTGCAAATCATATATCTGATAATTATAATTCAGACTATATAGAGAACCTCTAAAAACTCAACAACAGAAAAAACAAACAACCTGACTCAAAGATGGACATAGGACTTGAATGGACATTTTTCCAAGGGAGATATACAGACGATCAACAAGCATATGAAAAAATGTTCAGTATCCCTCATCATTAGGGAAATGCAAATCAAAAACTGCAGTGAGATACTCCCTCATCCCCAGTAGGATGTCTACTATATAAAAACAACAACAACAACAAACAACAAACAAAACACAAGAAAACAAGAGTTGGAAAGGATATGGAGATACTGGAACCCTTGTGCACTGTGGGTGGGAATGCAAAATGGTGTCGCTGTTATGGAAAACTGTATGGCATTTCCTCAAAAAATTAAAAATGGAATTACCATATAATCCAGTAATTCCACTTTTGGGTATATACTCAAAAGAATTGAAAGCAGGGTCTCAATGAGGTAAGTGCATACCCATGTTCATAGCAGCATACACACAATAGCTAAATCATGGAAGCAACCCAAGTGTCGATCAGTGGATGAATGGGTAAAGAAAATGTGATCTATCCACACAATGGAATATTACTCAGCCTTAAATTCTGACACATGCTATAATATGGAGGAATCTTGAGCACATTATGCTAAATGAAACAAGCCAGTCACAAAAAGATAAATACTAAATGCCTCTTCTTAGATGAGGTACTTAAGAGTAGTCGGACTCATAGAGACAGAAAGTAGAGTGGTGGTTGCTGGAGGCTGGGGGGAGTGGAGACTGGGAAGTTATTGTTTAATGGGTAAGAATTTTAACTTTACAAGATGAAAAAGAGTTTATAGAGATAGATGGTGGTGATGGTTGCACAACAATGTGAATGTATTTAATACCATGGAACCATCCACAGTAAAAATGGTAAGGCTGGTAAATTTTTGTGATGTGTATTTTACCACAATATGTAAAAAAAAAATTTTCAATCCAAGTCTCAGTCAATATACGCTACCTTCCACAGAAGGCCTGAGATTAGCCAACATCAGAGAAGTGTTACAGTTGATTGAGTTGGAACTGAGACATTCTGTCTTCTTTTTTTTTTTTTTTGAGAGACAGAGAGTGGGGGGGAGTGGGGGATGGGCAGAGGGAAAGAAGCAGACTCCCCACTGAGTGCAGAGTCTGATGCAGGGCTCCACATGGGGCTCGATCCCACAACCCTAAGATCATGACCTCAGCCAAAATCAAGAGTCGGATGCTTGACTGACTGCACCACCCAGGAGCTCTGAGAGAGAGAGAATCTCAAGCAGGCTCTACACGCAGCACGGAGCTTGATGTGGGGCTCAATCTTACGACCCTGAGATCATGACCCGAGCCAAAATCAACAGTCCGACACAACCGACTGAGCCACCCAGGTGGCCCTGAGACTTTATTCAGAAGTGTGAGAAGGGAATCCCTTCAGCATCTATGACAGTCACATATGCGGACCATCCTGGGGAAACACGGCTGGGTTCGTCACTCTGCACACGTCTGTTCCTTATGCATGCTTAGTTGACTTGCAGAGCATTGTCTCTGTGTTACAAGTGACCTGCCAGGAACTCTTGTCCCTGGGAACCATGAATGATGCCCCCAATTATTTTGACTGTCAGAAGATGCTGCTCTCCTGCTCTCCTTGCCACCTCATCTCCACATGAGCATGATGTCTTAAGAAGCCATTCTCTAAAACTCCTCCCTAACCTCTTCCTCTCCAACCACAGGCAAATCAAAAAACGTAGAAGACATAACCATGCCGTCCTTCCAACGAGGAGCCGGAATCTCTGCCTCCAACAGTGTAGAGTTCAGTGACCCCTGCCCTGAGGCCCGGGAGAAGCTGCAGGAGATGTGTCGCCATATGTGAGTGCCTCAGTGGTTGGGGGCAGATGCAAGAATTGGGTATGGCCACCAGCTACCTGTGTGTGCATGAAGGGGAATTCACAGAAGTGTCTGAGTGGTGCCAGGAAGCACTGGCTACCCAGTGCCCCCAACGACAGTGACAGGGGTCCTGGCCATCCCTCACACGTGCTCCCATCCCCAGTCTCTCTCCACTCACAGTCCTTTTCAGTCCTTACTACAACCTGATGAGGAAGAGGGGGTAGGCCCATTTTGCGGATGAGGAAACTGAGGCAGCCCAAGCAGATGGGTAAGCCATTGCCAGAGGTCCCACAGTTTGGTGGACCTGACACCAGGGCACTGATCTTTGCCTCCTCACCCTTTGCAGGGCTCCTTACACTTTTAAGGCTTTGTGCTCTGAATATTTATTTCTTAACATAATTTGTCAGGTGTCTTCCTATAACAATAGCAGCAGCAAAAATCCTTTCAGAGCAAAAACAAACCATTGACATGGGTGATTAATGATATCTATGATTCTGGGTCCCACGAGTCCTAGTAAGTTAGTCTGTATTTCTCCAAAGACTCAGACCATGGGCCATAAAGGATTTAAAACCTAGCCCCATTTAAGGCATAAGTCTTGGGCTCCCCTGAGCTATTAATACAGCTACAGAACACGGGAGGAGGGAAGCCGCCCAGCTTGCCCCTTACTGTGATATTCTGGAAGGAAGTTCTTTCCTTGTAACCTCAGGAGTGGGGAGTGAGCAGAGCCTCCAGCTCCCCCTACCATGTCCCCCTTCTGTACTCAGTCCCACTCCATGGGTCCTCACCCCATTGCTGAAGATGAAAGTTAGGAAAGGACTAGTTTCAGAGGGGTACTGGGACCTTCCCAGTTCTTCCTAAAATTCCTGGCTTTAAGGGCAAGGGGGAATGGGGTGGGCAGAGGTACTCTGGGGACAGGGAAATGGGATGGGAGTCTTGGGAACTGGGCCGGGGCTCTAGAGAGAGTGTCCCTGGTGACTAAGAGCCAAGTGACTTCTTAGAAGATATGTTGGTCTCCTTCCCTGCAGAGAAGCCGAAAGGGCCTTGTGGAAAGGGAGGAATTTCTCCTGCCCCCTGATCTTTCGCAACTACAGGGCAAAGGTGCCCTCTCATCTAATGTCAGCCCCGAAAGGGGACGCTCAGAGCCCAAGCTCCCACCACCCTAACCCTCCAGGTGCTCAGACTTCCACTTCCACCGTTCACCAGCCCCCTGCCCACCACCATCCTCACTTCGCCCGGCATTCTCAGGAGTGGAAGGTATCCAAGAAGATCATCAAGTTCCATTACGCCTTCTATGATGGGTCCTCCTTTGTGTAGTATCCTTTTATTTACTGCTGTCCCTTCTCCCCAGCCACTCAGCCCCAGAAAATACCCAGGCTTAAATAAGCCTAAGTATTTACTTTGGCTTTTCCACTGACCGGAGAAGCCTGGTGACAGGTTCTCCAGGATATTAGGCGTTTGTCCAGGTCAGAGAGGGTTCCCTTTGGAGAAGGCCTGGGTGGGAAGCAATGCATCAGGAAGTCACCTTGGACACCTGTGTTCCTTGCAGGGGTCCTGTCACCCACTCCCCAACAGGCAGCAGAGCTGGACCAGATGCCCAGCCCATTTGGCAGCAAGGCTCTGAGGCTAGAGAGGGTGAAGCACTTATTCCAGGTTCTGCAGTCTGAGTCGGATAAGACATCAAAGAGGAGCCACTAAGCCAGACATCCTTGTCCCTTCCTTGTAGTAATGGATGGTGTCACTCACTTCAGTGTCACGAAAGGAATTTGGTGGCAGAGCCAGGCCTGGATTCAGGGCCGCTTCACCTCTATTTAGGGCCCTCCTCCTGGCACAATTGTTATGCCTTCCAGGATTGTTTCCTGCGGCAGAGAGCAGGAGAGGGGAATGGAAGGGGGCCTTGTTTAATAATAAAACCACTGGGTACTCAGTGTCCCACACCTTTGGAGGAGAGGGAGCTCTCTGAACTGTCAAACAGGCTGCCCAGCAGTAGCCCCCCCTCACTTCATTTGGCCTCCTCTCCAACTGAACTGGGAATTCAGAATTTAAGCGCCTTGTCAAAGGAGTCCTATTGTTTCTCTGACTGTAAATGAATCCATTCATCACACTCCGTTCGGCCCTGCTTCCAGGGAGCCCTGTGATATTGAACACAGCAAACTCCTTCCAGGGTAGCTGCTGCTTGCTGGGGATCATGGGCTCTCCCTTACCCCTTTTCTGATTCTTCATTGCCTTGAGTAGGATCATCTCCCTGAGCTCGAGAAGCTGTGTCTGTGAATTCTGTTGCTATCAGCAGGAACAGAGTGGGTGGGCTAGAACACAGCTTTCGTTCTCTCTCCTGTCCCAGAATCCCAAGGTCCCCCTGGGTGGGACAACCCCAAACCTGCAGGCCCTGCTACTGGCATGCTTGACTCACACGCAGTGACCACATCCTGGCCATCAACGCGTTTCCTCTTTGCGAGTCCCAGGAGGCTAAGTTCTAGGCCTAGTTCTTCTTGGTGACCCTGCACAGTTCACTTCATCTTTCTCGGCCTTGCCTGCCTTCATTATAAGCGGAAGAAGTTGGACCCAGTGATCTTGAAGGAGAAATTCTGTGTTACTGTGTTCCAATGGCCAAAGCTCATGTGTAGCTGTTGGATCCCTTGTAAGCAGAGAAAAATGTTTGGAAGACATTTTCTGGGCTCAGCAGTTACTTCCGGTCTCATGAAGATGGCTGGGCAAAGCTCTCAGGTAGAAATGGCCTATCTGCCCCTGAAGTGCCAGAAAGCTGCTAGCCCTGATTGGTTTGCTCTTTGCACCAGACTCCAGAACCATCCCAGTATGCATTTCATTTGTGTTTCATTCCCTTCATTGTCAGCATCTCCCAGATGTCTTCCCACAACTGCTGATTATCCCATCAAACATCCCTCAAAGCCTTTTTTCCTATGCACAGACTCATCACATTAAAAACAAACCTAATCACTGTGCTCAGCACTGTTCCTTTAGGAATTGGTGGAGCACTCAGAAATACTCTGTGAGGTACACATTTTTTTTTTAATATGGAAAAATGTACATCACATAAAATTTCTCATTTTAACCATTTTAAAGTGTATAATTGAACAACATTCACAATGCTGTGCAGCCATCTCCACAATCTAGTTCTGTGACTTTTTCATCACCCTGAAAGCAAACCCCATGTCTGTTAAGCAGACGCTCCCCATTTCCCCCTCCCCCACAGTTCCCGGCAACCACTAACCTGCTTTTTGCCTCTTTGCATTTGCCTGTTCCAGATAGTTCATATAAATGGGATCATGCAGCGTGTGGCCTTTGTATCTGGCTTCTTTCACTCACCATTATGTTTTCAAGGTTCATCCACATTGTGATATACATCAGTGCCTCCTTTTTTTATTGGGGTGAAATTCACATAATGGAAATTAAATCCTTTTAATATATACAATGTAGTGGCAGTTAGTGCATTTACAGTGATGCTTCCATCACTTGTCTCAAGTTCCACAAATTTTTCATCACCCCAAAAGAAAACCCTATGCCCATTCAGCAGTCACTTTCTGTTTCCCCTACCCTAGCCCTGGCAACCACCAATCTGATTTTTGTCTCTTTTGATTTGCCTCTTCTGGACATCTTTTTTTTTAAAGATTTTTTGTTTATTTATTTGACAGAGAGAGACACAGCAAGAGAGGGAAAACACGCAGGGGGAGTAGGAGAGGGAGAAGCAGGCTTCCTGCTGAGCAGGAAGCCTGATGTGGGGCTCAATCCCAGGACTCTGGGATCATGACCTGAGCTGAAGGCAGACACTTAACTACTGAGCCACCGAGGGGCCCCCTCTTCTGGACATCTTATAAATCCTACAATATGTGGCCTTTTGTATCTGGCTTCTTTCACTGAGCATAATGTTTTCAAGGGTTATACATATTATAGCACATCTCAGAATTTCCTTTTTGTGGCTGAATAATATTCTATTTTATGGATGTTCCACTTTTTTCTAATCCATTCATTTGTTTATGGACATTAGGTTTTTCCCACCATTTGGCTATTGTGAATAATGCTGCTATGCACATTCTTATAAGTTTTGTTTGCACACCTGTTTTCAATTCTTTTGGGTCTATATGTAGGAGTGGAATTACCGGGTCATATGGTAATTATATGTTTAACTTATTGAGGGTCCTCCAAAACGTTTTCCCCAGTGGCTCTACCATTTTATATTCCCACCCACAATGTGTGAGAGTTCCAGATTCTCCACATTCTTGACTACACTTGATATTTTCCAATTTTTAAATTCCAGCCATTCTAGTGGATGTAAAGTAATATCTCATTGTGGTTTTGAATGGTTTTCCTAATAACTAATGATTTCAAGCATCTTCATGTGCTTTCCTGGTATATCTTCTTTGTAGAAATGTGTATTCAAGTCCTTTGCCCATTTATTTGATTGTCCATTACTTAATGAGTTGCAAGAATTGTTTATATATTATAGATACTAGATCTTTATCGGATAAATTATTTGCAATTTTTTTTCTATCCTGTGGGGTGTTGTTTAAATCTCTTGATAGTATCCTTTGATGTAGGAAGTTTTCAATTTTTATGGAGTCCAGTTTTTCTTTTTTTTTTTGTTCCTTGTGCTTTGGGTTTCATATCTAAGAAACCATTCTTATGCCTATATTGTCTTCTAAGAGTTTTATAGTTATAGATCTTACATTTAGGTCTTTGATCCATTTTCAGTTGATTTTTGCGTATGGTGTGAGATCAGGATCCAACTCCATCCTTTCTCATGTGATATCCAGTTGTCCCACCTCTATTTCTTGAGGCTATTCTTTCACCTTTGAATGGTCTTGGCACCGTTGTTGAAGATCAGTTAATCATTGGTATGTGACTTTATTTTTAG